>NC_087085.1:16782676-21724676 GCF_036172545.1 Culicoides brevitarsis | reverse complement strand
AGCGGGGAAATATCCCTATTTAATTTCGTAAAAATTATATAAATATGAGAGAAAAAAACCCAAAATTTTTGAGCGGGGAAATATCCCTATTTAATTTTAGAAAAATACCTAAAACTAGGCAAAAAACACAAATTATAGAGCGGGGAAATATCCCTATTTTATTTCGGAAAAATAACCGAAATTTAGTACAAAAATCGGGAAATTAACCTAAAAATAGAAATCAAGTAAAAGTACTAGAGAGCGGGGAAATATCCCTATTTAATTTCGAAAAAGCGCGTAAACTTCCCTATTTAATTTCGTAAAAATTACATAAATATGATAAATAGAGAAATTCAAGAAAAATACCTAAAACTAGGCAAAAAACACAAATTATAGGAAAATAACCGAAATTTAGGCAAAAACTACAAAAATCTTGATCGCGTAAACTTCCCTATTTAATTTCGGAAAATAACGGAAATATCCCTATTTAAATTCAAAAATAGACGAAATCCAAGTAAAAGTACTAGATTTTGAGCGCGGAAATATCCCTATTTAATTTCAGAAAAATCAAGAAAAAAAAAAGAGAAAAAAACCCAAAATTTTTGAGCGGGGAAATATCCCTATTTGATTTTAGAAAAATACCTAAAACTAGGCAAAAAACACAAATCATAGAGCGGGGAAATATCCCTATTTTATTTCGGAAAAATAACCGAAATTTAGGCAAAAACTACAAAAATCTTGAGCGCGTAAACTTCCCTATTTAATTTCGGTAACCAACCAAGAATTCCAATAAATTTACCTAGAAAGTACTAGATTTTGAGCGGGTAAAAAATACGTAAATCTTGAGCGCGTAAAGTTCCCTATTTAATTTCGGAAAAAATAAGATTATTAGGCAAATAAGATTATTAAAGAAAAAATAAGATTATTAGGCCAAAAATTCGTAAATCTTGAGGGCATAAACTTCCAACTTAAATTTCAGAAAGATTTCAAAAATTGAGTAAAAACTTAGAATTTTTTGAGCGCGTAAACATCCCAATTTGATTTCAGTAATATACCAAAAAAATCACTTGAAAAAAGTACAAAAATTTTCAGCACGTAAACTTCCCACTTTTACTTCAGTTTTTTACCGCGAATCCATCGAAATTTCCATGGAATTTCATAAAAAAGTACTGAATTTCTAAGCGCGTAAACTTCCCACTGTAGTTTTGGAAAAATAACATAAAAAATAGACAAAAAAAAATACCAAAATCATGAGCACGAAAACTTCCCACATGCGTTACCGAAACAACCCTGTTTCACTCCTACTTATGCTTGACTTTCAAAAAATTGTTTGGCTCAATTAAATGATAAATTCTTCATAGATTATTTCGAGAGTGATTTTTTTCCTATATTGATGTGATAAATACGAGATTATATACGAGAAAAAGTACGATTTTGGTAACGTATGTTACAAATAAACAAGGCGTACAAATGTGTTTAAAAAACTATTTATTCTAAGGCGATCGCAAATAACAGCAATTTTTTAGCATCTTTCTCTTGTATGTGCTTGTATTTGTCTACAAACGATAAAGAACAACACAAAAAATGCGTCCATTTGGTACTTTGTACGTAGGTCAAGCACGTACAAACGAACGATTAAAGAAACTGATATGCGTATGGCAAGGCAAATGTGTTCGAGAAGTATTTATTCCATAAGGCGATCGCAAATAACAGCAATTTTTTAGAATTTTTCTCATGTACATGTTTATCTACGAACGACAAAGAACAAAACAAAATGCGTCCGTCTGATACGTTGTTAATAAACCATGAATAAGTAGGCCAATAATACACCGTACAATTTTTTTTAAATATTTTTTTCTTGCAAAATGTAGTTCTTGAAAGGCGTCTACAAATTGTTAAAATATATTGTTTTTAAACTGAAAAAAATATGTCAATGTATTAAAATTATATTTTTGTTGATCTTCAAAAAAACTTTTGTTTTTCTAGATCAAAAAATACAATTTTTTGTAATTCTTTTCTCCGCACACACTCACAAACACAAACATGGCTCCGTATGATGCAAGCTTTTTTCGAGCGCTTTTTTCTCGAGTCGGATCTTCACAAAAGTTGTCTCATGCAGGCAAATAGTGACCCGCACATCGTGCCATGCTACAAGAACGCTAGCGCCGTTTTATTCTGTTCGTCTGAAGAGAAATACTTTAGTAAAGTGGTGGGCAGAGTCGAACTAGAACTCTGCGAAAATGTGATAGCTCAAGTCAAGGGTAAGTTTGGAATTTTTCGGTAAGGCCACACCAAGGCCACACTAGGAGTTTTTTCGTCTCTACAATTATTCGCTTAAAGAAGATCCCTCAGAACAGTACAAGACATTTTGTCGAAAACTCGCTGTAGTCGAAATTCCAAAGTGCACCGGTTTCCTAGCTGCTATGAGAGCCGCAGAACGTGGTGAGTTGGGTAGAAATACTTAACTTGCCTTCAAAGCAAGCAACGGGACAAAATAAATTCGTTTCATTAAAATTGTGATTTAAATAAATAAATAAGTGAGCGCATAAAGATCTTATTAATTTCAGCTAGATATTAAAGTAATTTATGGCTAATAACACGAAAAATGAAAAAATAACACGGTTCAACTCATTATTTCAAAAAATTCTTTAACAATTATGAAACCTATTGGAGTTGATAAAGGACTAAAAAATATTCGATACACAGAACAAATTAAATTTTTTAGCACAAAACTCGAAAAATTTTCTATGAAATCTTAAAACTTCTGGAGGCATTGCCTAAATATTGGCCCTATGTTACAAAGCATTTTAAAAATTAAATTTGTTTAACTTACACATGCGAATCGCCAAATTTTTTCCTAACAATTTTCCTACTTGTTCATAATGCATTAGTTTTAAAAATTTGTTTTGATATAATAAAATAAAGTATGTTTTCTATTTGGCTGAGTTAAAAATTTAGTTTTGAAATACTTTTATGAAAACTTAATCAAGCAATGGTCTCACATATGTTGTAGTTTAATTGTTCTTAGTCAGCAATATTCAAATTTATTTAGTATTTTCCGTTAAAACTGCTTACTTTTTTCACCCAAGTGTCCTATTCAAGTTTTTATGTGCTAACACAAACAATTTGCCTCTCCGCTTATTCAATCTTTTGAGGAGTACTGGAATATATACCTTTGTTTACATTTGACATCGAACGAAAATATTTGTAAATAGGTAAGGAAAGAAAGCTCCATCGTAAAAAACAATAAAAATGGTAGTACCACAATCAAACAAACGAGAGCAGGTGTTGAAATTAATTGAAGAAAAGGATAAGCTTGAGGCTAAAATCAACGAACTTGGAAATGTACTAAGAGCAGTAAGTTAAGTCACAAATAATAATGTTTGATTTTCAATATTTTCGATATATTTGCAGAATAATGTCGGAATGACTGATGAATTAACAGACTCGGAAGATTTTCCCAGGAATGATATTGATGTCATGGCTGTACGACAAGCGCGACATGAAATAAATTGTTTACAAAATGATTTGAAACAGTTGCTAAAAGTAATTGAAGCAGGTCTTGAAGAAATTCATTCGGAAGGTTCGCATATTACTTCACCGAAAATTCCACCAGATGTTGCGATGCAAAGTTCAACTAGTGTTTCAAATAACCGTTCCCCCTTTGTCATTGTCAATCTTGTCAGCCCGGGGTCTCCAGCGGAGGAAGCGGGAATTCAGCTACGAGACGAAATTGTTGAGTTTGGCTCAATAAATGTAGATAATTTTCAAGATCTCGGTCAAATTGGTGAATTGGTGCGACATTCTCAAAATCAGAATATATCTTTAAAAGTAAGAAGAGCTAGAAATTTGATAGATATAACACTTGTTCCGAAAACTTGGCAAGGTCGTGGCTTATTGGGGTGTAATATAGTTCCAATACCAACATCTTCTACTCCTTCTCATCTATCATAATTAATGATTTTGTATTAATGTATTTGTCCTTCAAGAGAAGAAGATCGAAAAGAAATTTTTGTGAAACAAATAAAAATTCAGTTGAATATTTTTGTTTTATATGTACTATTTATTTGTTTACTTAATATTACTTTGAATGCAAAAATTACAATATATTTTTCTAAGACGTTCACACCAACTGTTTAACAAGTTTTGCCACACTTCTACAACTAATTATTTCAAAAATTTTCCGTGTTTCAAAATAAATTGTTCGGTACTCACAAAAATTTTTTACAACATTACAGTTTTATTTTAATGCAAAATGTCAATAAATCAACTCTAAATCTTTGTAGCTAAAGAAAGATACGTGAAATTAATTATGAAAAACTTCGACGTAAGGACAATAAATTATAATTCAATTTTTGAAGCAAATATAGTCTTTTTTCACACAGACATAAAAAGAATGCCAAAATTTAATATGCATCAATATTAATATGAAATTGAGACTAAATTTTCTCTTTCATTTATTCAGAAAGAGTAATGGATAATTTGTACTTTGATTTAATTTTATTATTGTTTTTAAATAAATTTCATTTCGAATTAATATTTTCATTTAAAATAGTAAAAGCATATAATTTATTACAATTGGCAGATTTTTTTCCTATAATACATAAAAATTCTAACTTTTTGAAACTGGCGTGTCTTTTGGTGGTAGATTTTTCAAAATTTGTTGCAACAATTCAGGTGACATTGCATTTTGCATCAATAATCTTGGATTGCCACATAATGCCGATAAGTACAGAGGGTGGTCCATTATCGATAAAAATGGATTCGGTTGATTTGTTCGAGCCATTTGTGATGCAGCAGCAGCATTCATCATTGGATTAAAGCCGGGTGGAATCAAGTGTGGTGGTAACGAGCTCGTTGGAGATTGCTTGCTTCCCATTCCAGGTGGAGGGTTTGCAGCTGAGGCTGCTTGTTGCATATATTGTGCAAATAGTAATGGATTTGAAAATAAGTTTGCAAGTGCCAGATTAGGCAATCCTGCTGCTGGAGTATTGTTCATCGGTGAGCTAACTCGATGATTGTTCGTATTTTTGTCAGATCTAGACGAACTACTCGAGGTCGGTTGAATAGTTACTTCTTTTCGTTTAATATTGTGATTTTGAGAATTGTGAATATTTTGTACGTGTGTGGACGAAGTTGCTGGCGGTTGCACCAAAGAAATTTGTAGTCCAGCATTGTTTTTCATTTTTTGTTGTGCCAAATTTATGGCTGGAATCAGCGACGGTGGTAGTCTCTTATCATGAATGACTTGGGTCACTGGAATTGTATTATTTTTGCTATTACTACTACTGCTACCTGAACTGCTGACGAAATTTGTCTTCGTTCTTGATGGTTGTGACTGATGATGTGGTTGGTATTGTTGTGTTGTTTGTGCTGTTAAATCTATAGTACTGCTAATAGAAGATTTTTGATAATCTGGAGGTAGGATTTCTTTTGGATCTCCATAGATCCGTCCTGTTTGTGCGTACATTCCGACGGGCTGCAGTTTTGGCAGTGATGCAGACGTAAAAACCGCACGATTTTTTGGTGGTGGCACTTTCGAATTTTGTTTTGTACTGTATTTGTTTTGTGTCGACGAAGGAGTTATCTCTAATTTACTACTTAACGTCCTTAAAAACTCTTCGGGATTCATTGAGCCTGCGGCATTAAACAGATCTCGTTGCCAAAAAGCAGATGCTGCTGAGTTTGAACTTATCGGCGTAACTTCGAGGCCACCAGCTTTCAACATGTCCAACTTTTTTCTCTTTGCCAAACTTGGAGACTCCGCACCACTACGTTTAGTGCCACGTGACGAACTCTCGGAGTCACTGTTGTCAGCCAAATCAACAATTTCTGGCGTAACAATAATTTGTTCCTTTGGCGTGCTATTCAAGTTTATTGTGCTCGAACCGACACTCACGATTGGAGTAATTGTTGTCGACTTGCATCCTAAAAATAATGGAATGTTTTCTTTTTCCCGCTGACCTCCTGGCGGAGTAGTTGCTACAGATTTCCTAACATTTCTCAAAGAGGAAGTCTTGCTTTGTGTAGAAGATGGTTTGTTTGTTCCACTCTCTTCTGAAACGTCTGAGCTCGATTTGTCTTGCTTTATGTTACACCGCAGGGGACTATCCTCCGCATTAACGCGAATCTGTTGAATTTGAATTTGATTTGTAATTTTGATTTGATTCATAATTTGTTGGTCATTGCATTGAACAGTAATTGTCGTCGTTAAGGGAACCGATACTGAAGACATTCTATCATCATCCCGTTTATCGGCTTCAGTACCTCGAGATTTCACTAAGCTTTGTATTTTCATCATTTGTTCTTTCGTCAACTCTTTGCCATTGTAATCTTCTTTCTTAATCGGAATTATTTCCAAAGATGGCGAGAGTCGGCGTTCAAGATTTTGTAAACGGTATTTTGCATGAGTTCCAAATTCAGTATCATGCCTTTCGAACGGCAGCAGGATCTTTTCGTATTTATTTTTCATCATTGCACCATCTTCAGTATTTGGATCATTTGCCATTAGTCTCCATGTTTGCAAATCAGTTATTGCATCGTAGCCTCCTAGTTTTTGTACTTTCATATAAACTTTATACAAGTTGACTGAAAATAGAGAAATAATTAGTACTCGAGTTGAGTATTAAACGTATTGACTTACTTTGGCGAAGTTCCATCCAAACCATCTTCGGATAAAATTCGGGATTCTTAACCATAAAGTTGTTCAAACGAGTCAAGAAGGCTTTCTCGTCAGGTAATGAATTACTTCGCACTTTTCGATCGTATGAAGCTTTTAGTTCCGGTGATGACACTTCAGATGATTCTGATTTAGTAGGACGTCGTACAAGACGATGTGTATTTCGAAGCTGTGGTTTAATATTGAATCGAGGTTGAGCTTTCTCCACCGAGCATGCTGACGCGTCTGACTCATCTGCATCTGAATCTGCTTCAGATGATTCGTTTTTGTATGGAGACTCGCTGCGTCTTAAACGCCGTTTACTACGTGGGCGACCTTTAAGTTTGGGAGCCAAATGATTACATAAGTTTTCGTGAGTCTCAAGTTCAGGATATTCAAACGTGTCCTATACATAGGAAAAAAAAGTTAAAAACATTTCAGGGAATTGAATTCAGATGAAAACTTACGCGACAGAACATGATTTTCATATTTGGACTGTAGGCAACGAATCCGGTAATTGTTTCTACGAGAGTATTGCGAATCCATTCATCTTGCACCGACTCCAATCGTGTTAGAGTTGCACGATAACGACAATATCGCGGATAACTAATGACTGCTACTTTTGACACCAAATCTTTATCTGTAGGTAAACAAAAATATATTGTACATAAAAAATGATGAAATGCAAACCTTTGTTATCAATGGATACGATTTTTTTTAAACAACAACATTTTGACTTTCATACAAACTTGCTTATTTTGCATGTTTAAAAAAAATACCACTTTATTACCGTAATATATTACGAGTCATATTAGTAGTTGTTTGCAATTTATCGAGAGAAGAACATTTATTAAGTTTTAATTTTCCATTAAAAGAATGAAATGCTCAAAAAGATTTTTGGCAGCTTATATATTAGCTGTTCTAATAATCAATGTTTATTCATATGAATCACAGAGCTTAGAATCAATTTATGAGGAGCCAAATGGCAACAAAAACTACAAAGCTCTTGTAATTGTTGAAGGAGATATTTTAAAATGGCTAAAATGCCGCTGTTCCAGTAAATGCAGTCCTGATAAAGTAGTCTCATTGTTGAGGTAAATAATAAAATAAATGCATTTTTTAAATAAATCATTATTTTTTTTGTTATAGTCACGGCTGTGCAAACCAAGGAAAATTTTGTTGTTTAAATTGAACTTACTTTTAGATTTTTCGATGTCGACATCGTTGAATTCTAGTTGAGTACTTTGTAAATGAGTAACTTTAATTTTTTGATCAGCGCTTTTATTTTCGCCATTCGGAACAAAAACAGCATTTAATCCCCAGTTCCAGTCCAGGTCATCGACGACCCATTGCATCAAATCATCAGCACGAAGCACAATTTGTTCATTCAGAGCAATTACTTCATCCTGTCACATAAAAGCTTTTAATAAAACTGCAATTTAATTCAAAGAAAAAGTTAGTTACCTCTCCATGGACATTTCGACCATTCGGAGTATTTTCTGGCAAAAAATACAACCGAAGACTAGTCAGTAGCCCCTGTTCATTTTTGTCTTTCCATATCATCCGAATTTCGGCAAGACATGCAATAGGAGAGTCTTCCCACGGTCGCACTGGGACACAATCTCCTAACGCTAATACTAACTCTCGGCGACATCTGAAAACCCAAGAATAAATTAATATAAAACAAAAATGAGGAAAATGTTTCTTTTACCCTCGGATTTGTTTTCTACTATTTTCAACACACTTCCGTGTATTCCTGCTTTGTACTTTTTGGAGACTATTCACACTTGGTGGCGGTGTCAATTTCAATGCCTTGAAAAAAGTGTAAGGTCCATGACATCCACATGGTCCACCAAACACCTAAAATAAAAAAAAAAAGTTTACATAGCAATTAGACATCATCAACTAGATTACATCATCTTAGTCTAAAACATTAAAAATATCTAGACGATACTTATTATTCTATTCTAACATTTCATAATAATAGACAGTTTGCAATATAGGCCTGAATGAAATCTTATACAGTAAATTTATAAAATACTGTCAATGCATATACCTTCATTAAAATGGTCATAATCAAGGACGTTCTGTAGCTAGTTTAAAATACAACAAAGAAAATTTACACATATTTTGGTATAAATGTACATAACTGCTCTACCTATAAAATACCTCTTCAACCAAAAATATGTTCAACTCATGATTTTTTATTTTGTTCCGTATTTATAACAACGGAAAAAAAAGAATGAAGAACAATAATTTAAAAACACCAATGTACACGTCGTACCTACACATGTTGTACAGTATACAGGTAACTTTTATTCAACTACCTACCTATTGTAACAAAAGTAAAAAAAATATATATAAAAATTTAACATATTTAAACAGCACATTGAAAATTGATAAATTTGATTCACTTTTAATGCAACAAATTAGCCATTGCAATATTGGTCTATACAGAAATTTTATTACAAACGGAGAAAAGTTTTATCTAATTTAAAAGTCACAATAAAATGACCTTGAAAAAGTTTCATATTTGTGATCATTGCGTCATTAAACACGATGATTTAAGATCTACTTATAAAACTCTAGTGTATTTATATAAAGTTTTTGCCAAAATGATGAAACACCATCATTGACAAAATCGCATTAGTTGTAAAGTCTTCGATAGCGCATGCTGCAACATAATACTCTTTTTTTTACAAAATTCCTTAAATAATTTTGTTAATCAAAATTTTAGACAAACAAACTTGCCAATACAATTTATTTCACATAAGGTTAACCTAATATGATATATATTATTTAAATATAAAATAATATAATAAAAGTCCTCACACATTATGTATATTGATTTATTCTACAACAATATTTTTGCGTGCTGCGAAACGTGTTTGATTATTTTTTTAATGTGAAAGAGTGAAAACATGCACAAATGCATTCTTCTTAGGGACATAACCTTTTTCGATTTATTTAAATATAAATAATTCGCGCATGTGATTAATAAAAAATCATAAAAAATAAAATAATCTATATATACTTCTTCGTCTAAAATTAATATATAAGTGATTGCGTTATATACACAAAAATTTATATATAATGTGTTTCACTCCTTTATACATGTACGCTAAGTATGTAGACGTACAGACAAAAAATGTTTTTACACAGAGCAAGAGAGAGAGAGTACATAACAGTTGTATTACTATAAAACATCGTCAATACGTATTGTATGTAAGCTGCACGTAGAACACCAACTTCATATAATGTACAATCAGGGTGTCTGTTTTCACTTTTAAGATAATATATAATCAAAAAATATATATTACAGAAATTTCTTTTATACAAAAATCATCTCGCGGAGAGATACCAGTATGAAAAAAACTATATGATTTGTTTAATTTAATATATCCGTCACAATTATTTTTTTTGGAAATAAAGTTTCATTAAAATATTAATGACACCCTATTTGAAAGAAAAATTGGGTTTTGTCAAGTTAGGACAAATTGAAATACTTCCTCGTTCATACACAATAGCAGTGTCTTTTTCGTTGAAACTAGAAAAAAAAATCTTGGAAATTTTCAATGTGTGAAAACGTTATTTGACCAATTTTCAAGTACACTTTTATAGATAAAGATTAAACTATGCTTGAGAAAGTCGAGAGTTGATCAATAAAACCACAAAACTGCATTAAATAAGTAAGTAAGTAAGCATTAAATAAATAAATATATTGAGAATAGCATTTTATAGATAATTAAAGCTAGAAATGTAGAATTGTATTTTTAAAATATTTTGATTTATTAAAAATGTATTTTTATCTTCTACTTAATTCATTAAAATCAATAAAAAAAACAAGCAAAATATTTATAATAAATATTGAGGGTTATACCTAACGTTATTTTTCTAAACCGTTGTATATCATTTGTGTGGAGAGTTGCGATCAAATGATTTGAAATAAAAAAAAATTTACATGATGAAATATCACGCATTAAACTACCATACACGTTTCACTATCATACACATGTCTGTAGAAAAAAAAACCTCAATGATAATAATTATATGATGATTTTAAAAAGTATAAAAATATTCGAGGTTACATATTTACGTGATTCTTATACAATATAAATGTATGTTTGAAAGTATATTTATTTATAAAACTGATTTTTCCTGTTCCGTTCGAATGATAATAGCAATAAAATAAAATCGCCAAACATGATAAGGTGCCATGATGAGAAAGAAATTTTAATTATTATATTTAAAAGTTACAACACACACATTTGTATACCTGATTATCAAAATAAGCTCACTCTTCTATTCTGTCAAGTGCACCGATTTACATATATACAAATAAGCGTGTAGTACTATATAAATTTATAAGTACGTAGGTATAAAGTATAACCGCCGTCGTTGGTCTCTCCCAAAAACAGCATATCTTATAATAAAATGTTATTTAAAAGTATTGTGTAGAAATGTACTATGAACTGTAGTATACAAAGCTGTAGGTATGCTCGTTTCACAACTGAACGCACAACGTATGTGTGTGTCTACAATGGCCCATATAGGTACTAACGTACCAAAAATTGTTCAATTTTATGAATGTTCAGCGTGTTTTTGTGTAAAGCAACCAACACACGCTTTATAATAGAATTATAATATAATATTATTATTATTTTTTATTTATATAAAGAGTGACGTATATTATTTGCTACCATGCACAATCCATTTATATTTTACATGAAGAATGATAGTTCTCTGCAACAACAATTATAGTATTAATAAAATAACACGTATGCTTTATTATCAGTTCATTATAAAGAAAGAGAAAAAAGTGGATTAAATTTTTGAAAGATTTGAAATTTCATAGATATTTTGGAGATGCAATATCGTGTTTTGCGTCTTTCATTCCAATGATGTACGGTTATTTGCTCGCAACGATTGAATGAATACGAAAATTACTATTGTTATTAATATGCACCCTTTTTTCTCCTAAATGCGACTTAATTATTTTAGTAAGTGTGTTAACTATTTTTATTTGTTTTTTTTTTTTTTTTTTTTTTTGTAAATGCAATTCAATAATATTTTATTTTCTTTAATTTATTGTTTTTTTTTTCAATACCGTGTTCAAAAAATCACGAACGATGAAATTTCAACATCTCGGTATTACTTGCGAATTTAGTTTCTAGAATATACGTCGTAGCTCGTTGTCGTTGTGGTACACGAACCATCATCGATAATATATGCAAGTTTGCCTTATATATATAAAAGTCAAGGAAAAGAGCTTTAAATGATTTTTTTTATCGAGTTTTATAAACAATTTTAGAATCATTGACAAATTCATTTTTAGAAAACATGTTTTTTTTTCGCTCTCTTATTTGTAGTTATATACACGTAGGTATAAATTAGGGAGGATTACTTTTTGTTAGATAACGAAAAAAGGAAACAAAGAAAAAAACCTAGAGTGAATTCCTAACAAAAATGATATCTTAAAATGTAAAAAAGAAATACATACTAGTTATTTAAATATTATTCTAAATTATTTCATCACCATATTGTTTTTTCTTTATCGTCAAAATATGCATGTTCATGATAAATCTCTTATCTTTCACTTGGAATAAGTGTATACAAATCATTCTTATCTTATTATGTTATTTAATTTTTGTTTAAAAAGAGAACACTTTCATTTGTATCATCAATAAAATGTAAGTAGGAACAATTCACAAAATAAATGTAATATATATAGTCGACGTACAACTACAGTTTTTATGTATCGCGCATTTCATTTTGTGTTCTCTCTGTCTAAAGAGGTTTCGTGTGTATGTACCGTAATATAAGGTTTGTATGCATTGAATAAACGACAGCGTGTATTTGCTCATATATCCCTTCGAGACAAGATTTTTTTCATTCTTAAATATTTGTTCTTAAAACTAAAAAAAATTCTTACTATCATCATCTTTTGCGTGGTGTTTTCTTTGATACGAATTTCTTTATAAATGATCGAAATATTTTGGATGTGCATGCCCGTGTTCAAAAGGGGATATATTAATATTAAAATACAAAACCGTATACTTTTACGCAGCAGTCGGAATCTACATTGTCATGTACTGTAGCTATATAAATATATATATAAATTTATAAACGGTTGTTTCTACATGTACGAAAAATAGTGCGCTTATGAACATTAAAACTCGTAGATATTGTACGGCGCAAGGTATATAAAAAGAAACTTCTCTATAAAATCCCACTTTTAGTATAAATAATAATAATATTTGTACACACTAAACATTTAGCGTATTGTTTCGCTCATTCATTCATTAAAACAAAAATTATAACAATCATAAAAATAATGCAATAAATTGAAAACCAAGAGCAACCAAATTTGAAAAAAACAAGAGTTTTACAACAAACACAAATATTTTCTAATCAATTTTTAGCATTTGTACGTGCGCTGTTGCTTACACGGAACAAATGATGTCACATAAGAACGCATTTATTTATATATAATATCTTATGTACATTCAGTATTATGTACAGCAAATATGTTGAAATTTTGTAAAAAGTTTCCATGTGAAGCGGACTCGAGCGCATCTCGTCATTACTGCATGTGACAACAATCAGATATTTTCATTGATTTAACACACTTGTTAGACCGCATTACCGACGTACCTTATTAGTTAACGGACAGACATGAAAAATCGTGCATATTCTAAAAATATGCTAAATAGGACAAGAAATTGCAATCTTTTTCAACTATCTACTAAGCAGTAAAAAGGTATATATAAAGATAATGATTATGCAACTTATAGACGAATGATATTATAATAATAATTATTATTTTATAATTAGAATGGAAAATAAACAAACAAAAAATCAAGATAATTTGTGTTAAAAAGTTGAACAAGATTTTTAGCCAAATAAAACATAACGCCCATGTACCACACGATACGCGCATATACAAATATAAATACATAGTATAATATTATATTGAACCCCATTTAAATAAATCGCTTCCAAACACTTGAAATGACAATATTTTAAATTCAAGTTTATATAAAATTTTTGTACATGTATATTTATATGTGGACGCAGCAGAGAACCTCTCATTTATTACTTTCACCGATTATAATTAACTCACAAATTTTTATATGATAGCGTATTTATATTGATTGTTCTAAATTTAGACCTTGACTATACGAGACACATTCCTTAAGTTCGTATTTGATTCTTTTTCTGGTATTTGCATTATTATACAACACATAAAATACAATAATAATTAGGATTTGATTTTTTTTTTACATATACTTTAAATTTTGTTTGAAAGAAGATTTTCTGTTGAAGATTTTATTAAACACAAATAAAATAAAATAAAAGCTACAAACCTGTATTTCCATTTTAATAAATTTCCAACTGCATTTACGAAGCGAATATTTTTTTAGTCGTCACTTAATTATTACTCATGTGTATATGAGATGTGTATAAAAATTTTGTTGTACGATTGAATTTTTTATCAAGTAATTCTTTTTATTTTTATCAATTTAATTTGTAATAATAATATTCATTTGTATGAAGAATAGAAGCTTAAAATATATTTAATTTGCCATTATCATTTTGTCGTTTACTTTCTATATCATGTACATTGTCGTACATATATACACATAACATGCATGCGTATCACTCTACTATTTATGTTTTTAAAAATGTGTTCAAGTATATTAATTACACTTTTTTTTACTTGGTATTCATTCACAATTCACTTTTGTTTTGTCCATATAGTGTTCTTCGTCTATGAAATGTTTGGACATATGTTACATACATAGATTTGTGTGTAATTTAAATAATTTTTTATTTCTGATATCTTCCGAGTTTTTGATTTTTTTATGCGAGTACGGAATGGGTTAATTTATCCCCATCGACTGCGGAACGGGATGATTTCTTCTCCCAGGGAGATTGGATCGGAGTTATCAGCGCAAATCAATCAAACGGGAATGAATGTACACGTCTTTACACATTGACGATCTCAATGCGACTACTGTGAGAGAAAATTGAATTGAATTAGCAGACCCGTATGACACGTACAGCCGCGGAAAGCGTATATTCGTACAGCCCGTCGTAGGTTTGTCGTACATCATACAAAATCACGTATGAATGAGCAAGCTTGGCAACTTTCTTATACAGTCAACCAAATTTCCGAAATTTCTGTTTTTTCCAAAATTTTTTTACAAAGTTTTTCACGGTTAATAATTAAGGAGTCACGTGACTCAGAATCATTAACAATTTGTGAATCTGATCCATAAATTTGATCAATTTCAGTTATTGAATGTCTGGACTGTCTCTCCTATCTCGCCACAGCTAATTCAAATATCGTAGTGAGACGAATTAAAATGATAAATAGCTATCGCTAATTCTATTGATTTTAGTTTAAAAAGTCTCCACTTCGATTTAACTGGCGCTGATCCACTTCCGTAAAGTCCATATCCGGTACATTCAACAGCGTCCCCAATGCGGAAGTGTGGTGAAAAATTGAACTAACTCGCGAGACGAATGAAATTGATAATTTACAGATTAATCTAAATCAGGTCTTTTTCGCACTTTTTACCCCTAGAACTTCGAAAAAGACGATCGACTTCTACATTTTATGGAAGAACACTTCTTGAAATTCAGTGAAACTCCAGAGATATGGCGTTGCAAAGTAATACGTGTTTACATTACACATTCTCGTACAGCATACGTAGATCAGTATAACGAAATTTTGTTAACGATGCCGACGCCTGGTATTTTATGTTTAAAAAACGTTGCTAACACCATCTCTGTTCTTTTGTGGAAAACAGGACCGTATATTACGTACATCCTGTGTGATCCGTACTGACAGTTTTACCTTGCACAAATGATATTTTATGAAAAATTGACGGATTCGCCATAAATTTTCATTTTTTCTTGGTCAAAAATCTAAGTTGAAGTTTAATTAAATGCAATTTTATTAGATTTAATAAGAAGAGTAAGGTGTTATGTCGAATCCACGTGCTTGTAATGTTTCGTCAATCCAATTTCTCATGGAAGCAACGTTGGCATACACCGCAGGAATATCAGTATTGCATCCAATGCCCCAAGCCTGAAACAGAGTTACTTTAAATCTCTAAAGCGCATTAATTTTCAACAAAATTTCTTACGACAATTCCAGTTTGTACGAATTTCTTGGGATTATTTTGAGCAGGACAATGCAAGGGAGCGCCGCCATCACCTTCGCATGTATCAGTTCCTGGAACTCCACCTGCACAAACGAACGAACTGTGAAGATTGAATTTTTGCGACAATCTAGTTGTTCGCAACTTATTTTGACACGTTGCATGTGGAACCATCGGTAAGGGAACTTTCTTCAACATTACACTATAGACACCAGCTTTTCCAAATTGATCTTTTCCCCATCTACAAAACATGCATGAATTGAATTAACGATGAAAATTCAAATTACGATCACTTACCCTGTGGCAAAGCAATTTTTACTAACTGCTTGATAATTTTGAGGAGGCAAACAAACGACGTTGATGTGACGATCTAAGTTAAATGGCGAATCTAGACGAATTAATGCCAAGTCATAGCTAAGTGTTTTATCATTGAACATTGGATGTGGCAGTACTTCGGCAACTCGTCTCTCCTGGTAAGGTAAACGTTCTTTTTCCGTTTGAGTGTCCCATTCTCCCGCTCTTTACAAAAAAAAAATCAAAATTGCGTAAGTATTTTATTTGAAAATTTCTCAAAACTTACCTGACTTTGAGGCTTCTTGCACGTGCAGCACTTGCACAATGACCAGCTGTTAAAACAACTTGCTGAAAAAAATTGAGTTAAGTTTGCGTCAAAGAAAAGAATAAAAATTTGCTTACTGGAAGAATCAAACTGCCAGCACAATCACAACGTCCCGTATTGACATCAATGAGAGCAACGGTCCACTATTAATATTTTTTTATACAAAATAAATTCGTGTTAAAAAATAAAATGAGGTCAATTCAAAAATAAAAAATGTTATCGATTCCATAAACCTCGATTTTTACAATATTTTTTCTCTTTTTTCTAAATTTTTTAAAATATTTTTTTTATATTTGAAATAAATTACGAAACTTTTAAGGATCGGAATAAATGATATGATTAAAAAAATTTTTTTACAATGTCAAAATTTTTTCTACAAAATAATCTCATATTAGTCAATTTTCACTAAAAATCCTACTTGTAATATTTTTTTAATTTGCCCCTTCCTTATTTGTTTTTTAGTTTTATTTAAATTTTTGTTTTCAAAATAATTTTTTATTAAATTAAGGCCGCTCCAAATGAAACTCAATAGTTTTGTCCGATGCCCCATTTTAAATTCGAAAATCCAATGGGGCAAAATAAAAAAAAAGTTAAAAATTTCATCAAAAATTACCAATTTTTGGTGTATTTTCACAATTTTTTAAGAAATTTCTTAGAAAATTTTTCAATTTTTAGTTATTTTTGTATTCAAAATTTTATTTTGACATAAAATTTTCTTTAAAAAATAATTTTCATAAAAATTATTGAATTTATTATGATATTATGATATTAATTTTTTTCAATTTAAATTAAAATTTTTTAAAATCAATTTTAAATACACAAATATCATAGTAAAAACCTCAAAACAACAAAAATATTGATTGATTTTGTATGAAAAAAAGTATTTCAAAATTTTTTATTTTTTTTGCCCCCCCCCCCATTTTTATTTCAAAAATTTTGGACAAAACTATTGAGTTTCATTTGGAGCGGCCTAAATTATTTTTTTTAATTAAATTAATCATTTTTGAAAATTCGAAAAAACATGAATATGAACGAAAAAATTAAAATTTTCTTTCGTTCTAGGTACATTTGAAAATTTTTCAAAAAAAATCTTATAGAATGAAATCGAAAACATTTTTATAATTGTTTCGACCTAATTAAAAAAAAAATTACCGGAAACTCTCCGAATCCAGCGAACTTGGGATCAACGTCAGTTATGGTAAAGTCAATTCCTCCCTCATTTCGGACACCACAACCCGGTAATGCAATCGGCTCTGTTTGTGGTGCTGTAGTCGGTTGCGGTGCAGGAGCTGGAGCTGGAGCTGGTGCAGGTTGTGGTTGCGGTACGACAGCTGGCTGAGGCGTTGGTGCCGGATTTGGCGCAGGTTGACTAGCGCCATCGCCCGCTCCACAACAAACGTCCAAATAATGTTCACACGTTCCATCCAAATATTGAATTTCAATCTTGTTGTTTGAGTTAAAGTCAACAGATCGCTTGTTGTCGGTGCAGGAGTGATAAGGAACACAATTGCATCGTTCAGAATCGGCAGTTGGAGGTCGTAGTGTTGGTGCAGAAACCTTAAAATTTCAAAAACAAAAAAGTTGAAATACTTCTTCTGTAAACAAGAAATCAGACAATTTACATCAGGTTTTACGATTTCGCCAAAACTGCCTCTGTCATCTACAGAAACTCCGTTATTTTGATTGTTATTGTTATTCATAGTCATCTGGTTTGGAAACACTGGGAAATTCCCAAAGACGTTCGTGAATTGCGACAAATCAAAAGGAAATTGAATATTTTGTCCGAATACGGAACTTTGTATGCACA
Organism: Culicoides brevitarsis; assembly: GCF_036172545.1. Taxonomy (NCBI): domain Eukaryota; kingdom Metazoa; phylum Arthropoda; class Insecta; order Diptera; family Ceratopogonidae; genus Culicoides; species Culicoides brevitarsis. The sequence goes on along the minus strand of NC_087085.1, from coordinate 21,706,443 downwards.
CAAATATCACAAGTAACCTTAACATTATGGTTTCTGTAAAGAAAATAATATGACATTAACCGTTATTTCCTCAGTCTTTAATTCGAAAAAAATATATTTCAAGGACATTTCATGAACTTTGCACTAGAGATATGAAATTTTTGTATTTTTGAATTGTTCAAAAACTTTTTTTTTTATTTTTTTTAACACTTTCAAAGTCTCTTTTAATCACTTAACACTTTTAAAATATTTTTAATGTTAAAATTTAATTGTTACAAAATAATTTCTTACTTTGAAAACAAAAAGACACAAAAGAATTTAGATCACGGCACTATTTACAAAAAAAAATATATTTATTTTTTTCTTATTCTTATTGTACCAAGCTTCGTCATGAACTGATTTTGTTTGACATCAAACAATCTGCGGAGACCGTTCCTACACTTGCAGTCACATCACCACATCGGCAAACAGGAGAAACCAGTATTATCACACTTTATTTACTTTTAACGTGAAATTCTTTTGACATCGCCTGTGATTGTGTTGGTTCACGAATATTTGTGAATATATTGACACAACGTAACCTTATGACCACTACGATGAGATTTGTATGTCAAAAAATACGAGAAACGAAATTAATATTTGTTTGTATATAAAATTTTTTTTGTAGTATTTTGCAGAGGCTCCGAACTTGTCTAATTGAATGAAAAAAAAGTTTATGTTATTATTGTAAATCTCATACAAGATCAAGTGCTAAGGTTAAAGCTTTACTTTGCAGGAGGAAGTATTGCGCATTTTTATGCACTGTCCTTTCTCGGATATTGACCTAAATTTAATTTATTATGGTACAATGTTATTGTTGTTTTTCTTAAAAAAAAAATAAAAAAAATAATCGGGAATCCCCTTTAGTTAATTTCCTTGACATGCATTCAATAAAAATTACTATGAAATTTTAGGTGTAAAATTTTAATTATCAATTTGAGGTCACTCAAATATTGTTTCAAGATTTTGTTCTAATTTTTGTGCTGAAAACTTTTTTTCTCAAAAACACAAAAAAAATGAAATACTGAAATTAGTGAAAAAAAATTAGTAAAATTAGTTTAGACAATTAAATTTAATTATTTCACTTTATGTCACCCCCCCTCCGATTTTGCCGAAAAAATTCAGGGGGAAAAATAAAAATAAATAGAAAAATGGAAAACTTTTGACATTTTTTGGTACTTTTTGATAGAAAAACGATAATAGTGTCCAGTAAACATTAACATTCTATTAGATATGGACTTAACTTGCATTAAAAACGCAATTAGGTGAAAAAATTTTGATTCATGTGACCAAATTTTTTATTTTTTTAAATTTTTATTTTGTAAAATTTTATAAAAATTTTTACTTTAAAATTTGAAATAATAAAAATTATTTTAATGTGTTCAATCAACGATTAACGTTCAAAAACGTCAAAAAAGTAGTAAAAAAAAATTAAATAATTTTTATTTTTTTTTTCTAAATTTTTTCTTAATCAATTTGGTCGAAATGTAAATGAAATTTTTCAAGTCACGTGACCAAAATATTTTTTAAATATTTTCAAAATAATTTATTTTTTGGAGATTTTGTTTGATTTTTCTTCACTTTTGAGTTCAAATTTGAAAATAATCTAAAGTATATTCTAAAAAAAATGTAAAGAATTAACGTTTTACGTCCAAAACACTAAAAAATTACAAACAAAATATCAAAAAAAAGTATAAGGTATTTTTTATTTGAAAAAAATCATCTGAATTTGGATTAGCAAAATTTATGAAATATTATTAAAAAACTTTTTATAAAATTTATTCTAAACTTTAATGATTCACTTTAATTGTAACATGTGACTTTTATGTTAATTAGCGTAAACAAAAACATTAACTTTGAATAAAATTTAATTAATTCTAAAAATCACCGCTTGTAAGTGTGTTACAAATTTCAGCTGAACAGCCTCGTAGGACGATACATTCACTGACCCAAGATGACTCAAGATTAGAACAACACACTGAAGACAACCGGCAAATTTTTACGTGTATGAGAGTCTGTTTACTTTAAACATTTACATTACTGCTTTATTTATTTACTACACACTCCACTAAATACTACTACGAGACGTAGACAGACAACAGGTTAAGAAATCCGATTTGAAGCACGAGCAATTTAGTATTCTTTGAACAGTCGATTTGTTAATAGCTTGGTAAGAGCAAAAAAAATTGTGCCGTGTTTTCTTTGTTTTTTTTTATTTATTTATTTATCATCATTGGGAAACCCGTTTAATAATTTATTATTTATTCCGATCATGTTCATCATAATTGATTTTGGCACAAAATTAATAATATTTATTAAAAAAAAAAATTATGGGTTACCGTTATTCCATGTGTCAAGATCAAATAATTGCAAGTCCCGTAAACAAACTAGTACTGATAATGTGTAAATGATGTCAAATCAACAAGTGATGAGATTAAAAATTACAATTTTACGTTAATTTAAATAACGTTGCAGGTTACAAATGGCACCGAAACTGTTGTTTGTGTTTGTTGTTAATTGTCTTCTATTGCATGCATGTTACGCCGGAGATTCTTACGATGACCTAATCAAAGATATATTTACAAGTTCGACAAATGGACCGATTAACAATAAAAATCAAGGTCAGTCTTTGGACGAATTGATAAATAATCTCGATAAAAATGATAATCAAGGAGCCGTTGCACAACCGATGGTAAGATATTTTCATGAAATTCCAAACTTTACTCTGACAAATTGTCCTTTTTAGTATTGTGACGGCGGTCGCGGCGAATGCGTTCCATATTACTTGTGCGAAAACAATACAGTTGTCACCGATGGCACCGGCATCATTGATATAAGGTTCGAAGTTTTTCGTCATTTACGGAAAAATTTAACTTATTTTCCGAAAAAATAGATTTCAGGAAGACAGTCCTTGCGATTATTTGTCGGTCTGTTGTGGCGCAAGTCATTCTTCGCCAATTCCGGAAAAAGGCACCAACAGTGGAGGCATCTCAAGTGGGACAATTGTTGAAAAACCAATTTTACCGCCACCAAAGAGTCACAATGGATGTGGATATCGCAATAAAGAGGGAGTGGGCTTCAAAATTACCGGTAATACTGACGAATCGGAGTTTGGAGAAGTAAGTTTTTCATTAGCAATTCATTTAAATATTTTATTTAATTGAAAATTTTTTCTTTAGTTCCCTCATATGGTTGCTATTTTGAAGGAAGAGGATGTTTTGGGACAACTTTTGAATATTTATCAATGTGGGGGTTCATTAATTGCGCCAAATGTAAGAATTTTTAAAGCATTAAAATGATTTTTTCCGATTTTTACACTTTTTTGCCTTCTAGGTTGTCCTTACAGCAGCCCATTGTGTCCATACCTATGTTCAAGCGGCAGAAAAACTGAAAATTAGAGCAGGTGAATGGGATACACAAACTAAAAATGAGCTTTTCCCGCATCAGGATCGAAATGTCTTGGGAGTTGTCTGTCACAAAGATTATTATAAAGGTAAAAAAATCATTTTAATTTAATTCGCTCAGGTTTTTTTTTCCAAATTCATTGAAATTATGGCGAATAAATTTAATATTTTCATTTTTTGTCCTATAAGGATTTTCATAAGGGGGGGAAATATTTCATGAAATATTTTTGAATTTTTTTTTATTGTAATTTTTTAATTTTTAAGACGTTAAACGTTGATTCTTAACATTTATTTAATTTTACTTTAAATTATTTCCAAATTTGAAGTCAAAAGTGAAGAAAAATCAAACAAAATCTTACAAAATAAAAATTTTTGAAAAAAATTAATTTAGGTCACGTGACTTCAAATTTTTGAAATGTAAAAATTCAATTGGAAACGTCTGATTAAAGCCAATTTCTTTTGTTTTTTGTATGATTTTAACGTAAACAGTAATTTTTCAATTAAAAAATTCAAAAAAATGACAAAAATATTTAAATTTTTAATTTAATTTTTATTTTTCCCCTTGAATTTTTTCGACAAAGTCGGAGGGGGTGGGGAGAAAAAAATTGACATACTAAATTTACTCGCCTGATGAGGACAAAATAAGTTTTCGCAAAAAATGATTAAAATTGATACAATTTAATTGAAAATATTTTGGATTTATTTAAAAATTTAATTAAAGTTTTGTTCAAAACTTATCAAAAATTAATTGATTTTTTACTAAAAATGTACCAATTTCGACAATTTTTTTCCCTGTACAGAACAACGTAACGTAAAAAAAATCAGAAAAATCAATTTAAAAAATTTTAACTTGAAATCGATTTTTCCAGGTGGACTATTTAACGACATTGCTCTTCTGTTCATCGAGCCAGTGGATTTGACGCAAGACAATATTGGAGTAATGTGTTTGCCACCGCCAGGATACGATTTCACGCATCATCGATGCTTCGCGTCCGGTTGGGGTAAGGATAGTTACGGCAAGGAAGGCAAATACCAGGTGATACTCAAAAAAATTGAACTTCCAATTGTTCCTCATCATGCGTGTCAAGACGCTTTGAGAAAAACTCGACTAGGACCGCGATTCCAGCTTCACAATAGTTTTGTTTGTGCTGGCGGCGAACCGGGCAAAGACACGTGCAAAGGCGATGGTAAGAAAAAAACATTTTTTTTTATTTATATATTTAATCTTTTAATTATATTCTTATTAAATATTAATTATTTATGTGTTCAGCAATAATCTGTCTATAAATGCATCACTTGTGCATGCAAATTCGTGACTTACTATCTACTCCATATTTTTTTCAGTTAACATTTCAAGCTTATAATATTCCTGTATAATAGTACATTTTTTTACTATCGACAAGCATTTATCGATAATTTTTTTATTCAAATTTATTCAAACACAAATAATTCGAGCACAATAACGATAACATCACTTTTTTCTCGTGAATTATGCTCAAAATCTATTTTTTCTCAAATATTTACTGTTGTTGCAAAAGTTGATCCAACTCGTCTGCAGACCTCAACAGAAACGCAGCACTTTCTCTGTATCCCGTAATTAATTGTTTAACCGCCAAAATTTCCGATTGGCTTAACTTATGCGGGAACACTGGACGCTTAAGCGACAAATCTGTCGGAGTATTAGTTGGATTTGCGAAAATATTGTGATAATTCTTAGGAGTCGAGGGAGCCGCTTCCTTTGCGGAATCTCGTGAAGTTTCATTTTTAATCGTATAATTGACGGGCGACGTCGAAATCATTCGGGGAATTTGCGAGGAAGTTGTACTGCTTGATGACGGCTGTTGAACCTTCATTGAGTGCGAGGACAAATTTTGTGCCGCATTATTTTGATTATTGTTTGCGTTACCATTTGAAATCGGCGAAATTCGCGCGATATTTGCGGGAGTTGGAATCGTTACAGTATCTGGCTCAATTTGAGAGTGATTGGAAACCAAGGAAACGGTATTTGGATCAGTGCCATGTCCGATGGGTTCTAAACCAACACGCATTCGTTTGACATTGAGACTTTCGTTTTCGCACGCTATCGCCAAAATTTGCTCCGCTTGTACGGATGTCAAGTGTGCCGGTGTGGGACGGGTCTGTAATTAAAGAAAAATAATAAATACCTATTATAATTTTTAAACTGTTAGGAAGTCATAATAATTTTGAAAAAAAAAAATAATTAAAATTTAAGTGAAAATTTAAAAAAATAGGTGTTCCGAAATTGAAAATTTACTCTTTTAAATTTTTAAGTTAAAAAATAAGAAATTTCACAAAAAAAATAATTGTGAAAAATAATAATAATTTCCGCTCCAAATTTTTTTCGAAGTTTTTGTCCCAAAATTTTTTTTCAAAATGGGGGGGACAAGTTTTGAAATACTTTTTCATACAAAATGAAAAAATTTAAACAATTTTTGGCCATTAATCAATATTTTAGTTGTTTTTGTGGTATCTACATTGAGATGTTTTAATTTTAAATTGATCTGAAGTTAAAATTTTAAACAAAAAAATTTCACAAATATAACTGTCAAAAAGTTTTGAAAAATATTTTTTTTGAAAAAATTTTTAAGGAAGAAAATTCATGTTAAATTTCGTTTTTAAATACAAAAATTCTTGAAAATTTAAAATTTTTTTGAAAATTTCTTTAAAAAGTACGGAAAAAGATCAAAAAATCGTCAACTTAGATGAAATTTTTAATTTTTTTTGCCCCATTTTATTATCGGCTTTTTGAAAAGGGGAATTATTTGGGGCATAGGATTTCATTTTTTTTTTGATAATAAGACATCCTATATTGAAATTTTTATCCCGTGACCAAAAAAATTAAAATAATTTTTATTTTAATTTTAGTATACTTTTTCTTTAATTTTGAAAAATAAATTTGGTAACAATTACTAATATTAATTCTATAAAAAAAATTCCAAATGTTGAAAGATAACAAACAAAAAATTTAAAAAATATTTTTTTCGATTGAAAATTTGATAATTTTTTATAAAATGTAATTTCTGAAATATTTTTATAAATTTCCCTTGCGTTAATAAAAAAAAATCTAAATTCTTACCGTATTTTCCCATCCATCACGTGTCCGCTTATTACGACGACACGATTTCAAGTACGTCCGAATGCGTTTCCGTGCTCGTTCCGAAAACTCTGGAAACTGCCGAGTACACGAGTCAATAATCGCTTGCACTTTTTCTTTCGGCTGTTTCGAAATCGGAATCATACGATCGAGATTCTCATCGACAAACAGTCGCACAAACATATTAAACGCCTTCAACCGTTCCGGATCTTGTGGACTTTGTTCCATCTTATCTTCGGACTCGTCTTCCGAATCATCCTCATCCTTTTGACCGCTCGAATTATTTTCGTCTGGCGTATCAGCTTTCCGTGATTCAGCGTCATTCGAGCCCTGAAACTGTTCGTTCGCTTTGGACTTTTCACTACCGGTGGAAATCGCCAACGCATTTTGGTATTGCGACCACAAAGCACTCATCGTGGCAAAATCCGGACCATCGGTGCCATTTTGAACGGCTGCCGAGTTCTGATAATTCCATGCAAGCAACATCAACTTGAGTTTTTCCGTGTCTTTGAGCATGTTGCCGTACGGATCGACGAGCGAATTGGGTTCCGGTTGTTCCGTCGCATCGGCAGGACTGGCGTTCGCAGCTATGGATTCCTGTAGAATGCAAGAAGAGTAGAATTAAAATGTGATTTTGGGACAAAAGAAGGGAGAATGACAATGGAGACAGTCGGTGACGAGCACGTATTAGACAGAGTCTATAGTTTATCTCGTTCTTGTTGTATTTTTACAAACAGAAACTTTTATCTATTTGTCTGTATTTCCCTTTTCCCTCATTTTGATGTTAACAAAAAAATGTGGGGCTTTTACTTAACTCTAAGCCATTGTACACACCGATACACTACTTGTCTTTGGATGATATGATGGTACTTTGTTCTAGATAAAAACGTCTAATGTGTGTGCACGACGTCGACGGCGTATGAAGTTGAAAGGAAACACACATGTGATGGTTTTTACATTGCAATGGGCCGTCGTCTACGGGGTTAGTGTCTGTTTTTCTGATATATATTTTTCTATATTTACGCATTATACACCCATTTCAGTTGCAAAAAAAAAGTGGTGGTGTGGTACATGCGGTACCTACAAAGGAAAGGCTAAGTTATAAGCTTTCATTTCATTTTTTTTTTTGTTATATTTCTTGTTGTTGTAAGCCCATGGTGGATGATGATACAATGTGGATTCCGTAAATGTGTGGGATAAAGAAAAAATAAGAGGAAGGTAGTTTTGACTTTTCCTTTTTTTTGCAATTCTATTTTTTTTTTGCTGCCACACCACACACCGCTCCGCTAAAACACACATTCACTTCCATTGCATTACATTCATCATGAGACGAGGACGATGTCGACGACGACGACGACGATGATGATGATAGTCTAACACTGGGAACATGGAATGGGGTTTTTTGGTGGATTTCATGTGCACACCACACACAATAATATTTAGAGGAGTGCCAAATACTACTGCTGTGTGCCACATTATTCTATGATGATGATGATGGGTTTTTCTTTTTTTTTTCTCTCTACATTTTTAAACGCAAACACACATCAAGCAGACAAAGCGTGAGACAGAAGGAGTGTATGGGGTATCGTAATAACAATAAGGCAAATGATAATGTTTGAATCGCGCTTAAGGGTGTAGAAATGTGTTGTTGTTGCCTCAAAACTATTCATCTATTTCTGAATTTGGAACACATCACTTGTGTACGAAATATGTGTGGCATCCCACTGTGACTGTGACTTTACAAGCCCTTTTTCTTTGAAGAGTGGCTTTTGTTTTTTTTTTATTTAGTTTGGTATAAAGTCACATAATTAATAACCGAAACTATTTGTTATGGTATTTTATGAAATTAATTCATTAGCGATTTTTTTTTTTTTGAGAATTTTTTTTTATATATTTTAAGATCTTTAGAACGCTTAAGTTAACCTACTTAGTAAAGATTAAAGATGACCAATTTGGTGTCGAAAATTTTTTTTACCATAATTAAGGCAAATAAATTTAATTATTGTGCCATCAGGATTTTATTATTGGGAGGAAATTGTATTTAATTTTTATCATGTTATTTTTAACGGTTTTGATCTTTGTTCAACGAATTTTTACATTTTTTTATTTTATTTAATTTGTTTTTATTTTTTGAACATAAAATCTTTAATTTTTTGCGTGTTTCACAAAATTTCACATGGAAATGGAGAAAAATTTGGTCATTATCTGCCAAAATGAAAATATTTTTGCAAAAAAATCAATTTAGGTCACGTGACTTTGATAAATATTTTCGAAAATGTCTCAAAAAATAAATTTCAGTCAATTACAGTTCGTTTTTTCTGTATAACTTAAATGTAAACTGGAATTTTTTAAGGTTTTCCAATCAAAAAATACAAAAAAAAACCCTTCTTTCTAATTTTTTTCTAAATAAAAGAAAAAATCATTAGGAATATTTTTAAAAAATATCTAAAACTCTCATTTAATAAACATTTTATAAAAATTAAATATTAAGTTTTCGTAAGCTAAGAAAAAAAATATTTTTTAATTCATATTAAAGACTTAACGATCGTTCCTTTGTTTACTTCCTCATATTTGAGCTAAAGTTCAATGTTGTGTCAATTTCCAAATATAAGTCGAAACATTTTATTTTCTAAAAATAAACACTTTTTCATTATTTTTGAATTTTTGAAGAGCATTTTAAAACCACCCTATTCACACTATTTTTTTTAGTCTAAAAGTGTAGCCAAATTATTATTAAAGTAATCCCATAACAACCACAAACAATTTTAAATAAACAACAAAGACAGATTTAAATCACGTTGCGATCATAAATTCATCCCTCGTACTTCAACACTTAAAATTTTTCAAGTTCATCAAACGGCAATAAACCACAATTTAAGTTTCTTTTATTCACAAAACTTTCTCACTTGAATATTTATTTATAATGAGCACAAATGGACCATGAATAAAGAATTTTTGATTCCCATTGTTGGTTGAGGAAAAAGCCACAAATATTGAGGAAATCCGTTAATTGTAACACTAACCTGTCCAATAAATGTAACACATTTTCGTTTTGCAGCAAGTGGCATGACTTCCATTATTTATTTTTTTTTATAGTTTTTATTTAGATTTTATTTTTTTATTTTTATGATCACTTAATTAATTTTTCAGATCATTCTTATCTCATGTGTGTTTTTTCTTGATTGAACCGCTCGAGAAGAATATCAGTATTTGACTGACCAAAACAACAGCATGCACTCAAGTATTAAATATATATCTACGAAAAAGGAAAAACATTTACTTTGATACCGAACCATCACGTCTATGTCTATATTTGTATAACGTTGGGAACACACACAGCGACTCGCACACACACAGTTCATGCTTTTATTTCCTTTCCTTCTACATTTTTTTTCGTCGTTGTTGGAGTATACCCTTGTTTAATATCACACATACATATCTCACTCTGCGAGGCAGGCATGATATGAAAAACCCTACGCCAAAGAAGATTTTTCTCTGCGCTACATGTGTGTGTGTGCGAAAACTAAAAACGGAACGAATACTCACACCACCGCGCGCGCCAGACCCTATGAAACATGAAATCGTGGTCCTTTTTATTCCATCATATTCTCATTCATCTCACCCATCGTCAACCCTCTTCCCACACACGCAGAGCGCGCAGCAGAGCACATGCATCGGTACCTTATTCGTGTGCTCCTTTTTGTGTTCATCTTCTATTTTTCTCCATTTACACAGTGTTCCTCCGTATCACTCAATACGCTCAGTACTACTTACATATTATTATTACGACACATATCACACAACACACCGTCACCCCATGTCCGACACGGAGAATTTTTATCGCAACAAAATTATTTCTTCTTGGCGGAAAATTTCTTAAAACAATTTTAATTCATATTTCACACTTTTTGTCCATTTGCAAAGTCAAAAACAATTTAATAGGACAAAGTAAAAAAAAATCCTGTCCAAAATTATATAAGTTACAGGTTTTTTGGTTTCATAATTTTTCAAAAGCGATTTAGAAAAAAAAATGGTACTTATTTAATTATTTTACTATGTTTCCCATTCCCTACCTTTTTTTCGAAAAAAATCCAAGGGGAAACATAAAATGGAATTTTTTTTAACAAATTTTTGGTACTTTTTGATTGAAATACGATAAAAATAGCCAGTTTACATTAAAATTATATTAGAAATTAATTAAACTGGCTTGAATAACAAATTTTCTATTGAAATTTAGATAGAAAAATTTTTTGGTTACGTGACCAAATTAAACTTTTTTCTAGAAAATTTCTATTTTGGCAAATTTTAATTCAATATTCTTTAAAATTTGACATAAAATGTGAAAAGCGAATGAAAATATCGAAAACTAAAATTAACGTTGGTTTTTAATATTTAATTATTTTTATTATGTTATTTTCATATTGGAACTGAAAAGTATAGAAAAGTCAATTAAAATCTCTTAAAATAAAAATTTTTGAAAAAAAATTATTTCGGATCATTCGACTTAATTTTTTTTTCTAAATTTCAATAGATAATGTCTTATTAAAGCAAATTTACCTACTAATTAATTTTGTGTAATTTAATTTCGAACTGAATTCTTCATGATTTTTTATTCAAAAAATGCCCAAAAAAATTTTTTTTTTATTTTTTTTGACAAAATCGGAAGGGGTGACAAAAAATAAACAGTTGATTTTTTTGAGCAAGAAACAAAAATTTTCAAAATTAAATTAAAATCTGCAAGTATTAAAAAATTTTCATAACTTAAAACATTTTGAATTAATATGGCCTTTGCATCACAATTAAACAAGATAAAATTGAAAAATTGAACTGAAGTTCTTTTTTTCGATCTGATTTAATTTTGATTCAAATCAATTTTTATATCTAAAATCAAATCATTGACTGATAAAAAAGTGTATCGCAAAAAATTTTTCCGTGTCTTATGATGCCGCCGTCGCTTATCTTCTTCAGGCACAGTTATAATACCCAACTGTATGCCACTAAAACGTCTACTACTACTACCCATCTACCTCTTCCGATTCCACACTGCTTAACTGTTTTTTTTTGCGTTGCTTGTCTCTTCCTTTCTTGCCGCTTGCAAAAATCCGCATATATGCGAAAAATAAATGTATAACAAGGCAACCAAAGTGAGACTACCCGCCCGCTATGCGAATGTTTGTTAGATCCCGAATCTAGTATCTGTTTGCCTCTTTATGTATCTGCTATATTTATAATAAATAGACTTGTGCCGTCCGCGTATGCCATGCGAGATTATACACGAGGCACACGAACGGCACGAAAAAAAAAGAAACTAGAGGATAGAAAGATGAACACAAAAACAGAAAAAATTCTTTTAATGCGAGGGAGTTGCACGATGGGTGGTGGTAGTGGGTGCATGTGAACGAATCCCATATAAAAATAGTTCTTTTTTGGCTCATGTACTCTTCTTGTCCGTGTCTGTTTGCGTTTTGTCCTTATGTGACGTACAACGAGACGGAGAGACACACACACGTCGTGACATGGATATGGAGATATAATAAATGGACATCATGTGTAGAATTAAAGGGAAAAAGAAAACAAGGTTGAGTGTATGTACTACGGATGGCATGCACTTAATTTTTTCCTTTTTCACATTTTTTTTTGTTTGTTTGTGTCCCGTTCATGGAATGTTACAATGGATAGATGATGATCACGATACCAAAATTACGGATAGTTGTCTGCCAGATACGCTTGATGAAATCCTTCAAAAGCCATAGAAATGTTCAAAAACTTCATTTGCATCTCCCTCCTCGACTTGCCGTATAATTAAAGTGCGTCTCAAAGTGGGGACCTTGAACATCTCCGGTGCTTCGTGCAACCCTAATGCCATCGTAACGACACACGTAAAGCATGTTCGACTCATGTGTCTGCCAAAGGAGGAAATATTTTCTAAGAAAGTGAACACAAGACAAGAATGTGGGTGGTGGGTTGCCTCAAGTTCCAAACAACAACCATCAATAAATGGGGTCCTGTTGTAAGTATTTATACAACACGCATCTCTCGAGCAAGCGAAACCCCTCACATGTGACTAAACTAAGATGAAAAAGGTGATGGATACATGTATGGATGTATTAATTCTTTTTTCTTTTGCTTGCTGAGGGCGACAATTCCATGGTTTAATTCATCTTGTGCGATAGAGCGACTGATATGAGACAAACATGACGAAACAAAAGGTATGGAAGAGGGGTACGACAACAACAACAAAAGAGAGAAAAATATCGATAATATCAGTAGAAAACCTCGACAAAAGAAAAGACGCGGCGACATACTCTTTTTGTGTCAAGAAAATGCGTCGAGCTTGACTCAAATTTCGTCTTCTTTGCTTTCTTTGAAAATTTTCGTCGAAAATTTATTTGAGATTAAATTGTTTTATTTTTAAAGTTAATATTTTGTTGCGATGTTCTCTAATACTTATTTTTTTTCGGCTGATTTGATTTTTAGTAGCGGTAATTTCTTTCAACTTCCTTTTTGGATTAAAGCAGAATTAAGTGATTATCAGTCGATATTAAAGTGCGACTGATTTTCTTTTATACCAAAATGACATAGGTTGCTTAAAAAGAAACCCAATATTTTTTTCGGAAATCTTTTAAAAAAAATAAGAACGAGAGCAACATTCCAATTTCCATTCCGATTTTGCTCGAGATGTACTTTAAAAAAACATTTTCAATTTTTTTATGACTTTGATTTTTTTATTTGAAGAAATGATTCAGAAGAAAAATTATCATTTATTGTAATTTTACTGATTTGTTTAGAAAAATTAGGTAAATTTCCTTAATTTCTTTAAATAAATAATTTAGAATTTAAAAAAAAATTTTAAGCAGTTTTTTTTTAATTCAAAAATTTATTTTTTTAAAAATTTATTTATTTATTTATTATTTTTTTTTTTTTTTGTTAAATTTGGACATTATAAATTAAAACCTTGGATCGTTGATGCTTATAAAAATATTATTTACTAAAAATTATTTCTAGTTTCTTAAAATTTTTATCTAAAAAAAATGCAAAAATTAATTATTCTGCGTGATTTTTGAAAAAAAAAAATAACTTTTATTTAAAATAAACACAAATTCACAAAACTTTTTTTTAATTTTTATGATTTATAAACTTTAATTGTCTTTAATTATGTTAATTTTGGCCGCTCCAAATGAAAATAAATAGTTTTGTCCAAAATTTTTGAAATAAAAATGGGCAATAAAAATAAAAATTTTGAAATACTTATTTTCATACAAAATGCCAAATTTTTTAAAAATTTTTGATCGTTTATCAATATTTTTGTTGTTTTGAGTTCTTTACATTGATATTTGTGTATTAAAAGTTGATTTAAAAATATTTTAATTAAAATTGAAAAAAAATAATATTTTAAAAATAACCGTCAAATTTTTTTTTTTTAAAAAAAAATCAATAATTTTCATGAAAATTATTTTTTAAAGAAAATTTTATGAAAGAAAATTTTATGTCGAAATATGATTTTGAATACAAAAGTTAATAAAAAATGAAAAATTTTCTTAGAAATTTCTTGAAAAATTATGAAAATACACCAAAAATTGGTAATTTTTGATGAAATTTTAAACTTTTTTTTTTATTTTGCCCCATTGGATTTTCGAATTAAAAATGGGGCATTGGACATGTGTTGAAATTCATTTGGAGCGGCCTTATTAATGAAAAAATTTGGATATGACATTTTCACAACTTTTTTTTGAAAGTTCAGTAAAAATTGCTACAATAAAAATCGATAATTTTTCAATAATTTAAGATATTTTGCTCCAATCGTTTTTTGGATTCATGAAACAAAACCATTGTTACCGATTTTAGTTTATTTTTGAGCAATCATAAAGTTGTTATTTTTTTTTTTTTTCAATTTTTATTTATCGCATCTTTTTGCGATTTCTTGAAAAGTATGTTAATTATACGAAGATCCAAAAGTGATTTTTGTCCAAAGCCTCCCTGTCATCTCTTATCTCCCCTTTCCGATCCGATCCTATGTGGCCATTTAATCCCAAGAAAATTAGTATCAACCACGTCTTATTGAACGAAGAACAATCACAACATTTTTTTTTGTTTTCAATCAATATGCAGAACTTGCATATGCGATGTGTGCAAAAGATAATAACAATAATCATCAAGTGGTCAGTCACTCACATCCCTTTTGTTAGTACCCCAGTGTTTTACATTCCTTTTTTTCCTTGTTTTTGTATTGACAAGTCATCAATGAATTGCTTTGTTATCGAAAAGTAACCGTAATGTAAAAAGGGCGCACATTTGCATGAAAGTGAACGAAAAAAAAGGGATTAAAATCAATAAGCAAAGTTGTGCGTGAGTTTGCACCCTTTGCCGGTCGGTCGTCAAAAACTATGATGATATCCAACGACAAAAGACAAAAGGGCATGAAACCCATCCCGAAAAAATATGTAATAAAAATATTGACGCAAATTTTCGAGGAGAAAAGTTTCATTGAAACAGACAGACCCAAAATAATCTCTTTTAGACTCACCCTTCGCCATTTACTCGTGCCGCGTGTATTTGGCCAAGGAAGAAACAAACTTCTTGATATCGTACCGTCTAATATTTCTTTAACACGTAAACTTGCATTCAAACACGTTCTTTTTTCCCCGAAAAAGAAAAACTGTCACAAAACGATCTCCTTGTCAAGACGATGTTACGCAAAAAAAGGATGGTATGCTCGGAACATATTAGTGAAATGGGGAAAATGAAAGAGTGACACAATGTGACATAACACGATTTCGCTTAGGAAAATTGTATTTAATCATATCAATACTGTCTTTCATGCCGGAAAATCTTTTTTAATAAACAAAGAAAACAAACTTTTCCTAACAATTGAAGTAGGAGTGATTCCATACAATTTTTTTTCCAAACGCTCAATTCATTAAACATCAATTTATACAAACATGAAAATCTTCACAGAACTATCGCATCGCACACACACAAACACACTCATATGTGTTCAACCACCCTCCTCTATTCAACATAGGTACCTATTTATCTGCTTTAAGTATCGTTTTATTGTCGCACCTAAAATATTACTCGACAAATCATTTCTTGCCAAGAGTCTGTGTGTATTTCTATAAAACTGAAAATGCAAAATGGGACACCTGTTGCTGCGCTCATCGTACAAGTTTCGTAATAAACGTAACATTTATGTTGATTAGCATGAAATTTATGAAGATGATATTTGATAAACAGTAGATCAAAGGATAATTTTGTTACCCACAATGTAAAAATAAACTACGGTTCGGACCGTGAGACTTGGGACAACGATTATTTTTGCTTTTTCGAATGATTTTTCATGGCGTATCAAAAAACAAAAAATATATATGTTACATATATGTTACATAGCCCGTTTGTGTACCGAATCAATGTTAAGTTCATGAGAAAAATTTAAAAAAAATTAAAAAAACAAAAATTTGGAAAAAATTTTTTTTTTTCGAAAAAATTTCTCGGCTATGAAAATAAGGATACCTTTTTGCCCAAAAAAATGTAATTTTTACTATCATTTAGAACCTATCCGCCTTTGATTCAGACAATTTTTCAACGTTTTCTCGATAGGGTATCACAGAATGGGCCATTTTATGCACCGAAAACAAAGTACAATATGGAACATATACCTACTACAAAAAGTTTTAAAATTGAAAAATGTGATTTATTTAAAAAATTATTTTCTAAAAATGATATTTTTAGCTTTCTTTTATTAAGGCCGTTCCAAATTTTTTCCGATGTTTTTGTCCCAAACCATTTATTTCAAAATGGGGGGGGGGGGGGGCAAAATAAAAAAAAAAGTTTTGAAATACTGTTTCATACAAAATGACAAAATTTTAACAAATTTTGATCTTTCATGAATATTTTAGATTTTTTATGGTATCTACATTGAGATTTGATGATTTAAGATTGATTCGAAAGTATTTGAAGTTAAAAATTTTAACAAAAAAATTTCTTAAAAATAATTGTCAAAAAATTTTGAAAAGTAATTTTTTGAAAAAAAAATTAAAGAAAAAAATTCATGTTAAAATACTATTTTCAGCCCAAAAAAAAAAATAAAAATTGAAAATATTTTAAAATTTTTTTGAAAATTCCTTGAAAAAGTAAGGAAAAGGACCAAAAAATGGTCAATTTTGATGAAATTTTTAACTTTTTTTTATTTTGTTTTATTGGATTTTCGGCTTTTAAAATGGGGCAGGGGACAAAAACATAGAAAAAAATTTGGAGCGGCCTAAATTGTCCAAAAGTTATTAAAATTTAAAAAAAATAATCATAAATCTTTAAAAATTTCTAACTGGAAAAAATGTTAACGATTTTATGTGAAAAAAAATTCGATTTTTATTCAACAATAATTTTTTTCTCTTTCGTAAATTTATTGAAAAGTACTGAAATTTACCAAAGAAAAAAAATTAAATTTATTATGTTAATAAAAATTGTTTTTTTCATAATTTTTGTATTTTTTTTCATCACTGTCGTTAATATGAGACTCTATTTTTAAGTTTTGCTTTAAAAATTCAAAAACAAACATAAAAACGTAATTTTTTGAGTCAATTGCGAACATAAAAAATTCGTATAGCTTTTCTTTTATGAAATTTCATTTTTCAAAAAAGTCATTTTTATAAACGTAACTTCTTGTCATGAAAAATCAACGAAAACAGATAAAATAAACGATTTTTCCCGTCTCGCTTCTTTTTTTATGATACTTGAAAAAAAACACTTACCAAATTAAGGGCGTCGTCATCTTCCAGACCCATACTTCGAGTCATACTCAGGTACGTCGATGTCATTTGTTTAATCGCTTCACCTTCATCTTCCTTGGATTTTGTATTACTTCCGGAAAATTTGGTCTCAGGAGTGCTGGTAACTGGCAGTTGCGCGAAATTTCTTTCTTTTTTATTGGGCGAACCACTCCAAAGATTCGGAACTTTTAGCTCATTGTACTTTATTGGTGTCTCTGATATCGTCGATGGTGTCACTGAAGAGTCTTTAATCTCATAATTATTCAACTGATTTGTTATTTTCGGTAATTTATCGGAAAAATTCTTTATGTAATCCTGTTTTTGTAAAGTTGCTGCATTTGCTGAAGACGTCAAATTAAAATTATGGTAAAAGAGCGTCAATAGTTGGTAGTAACTCAGTGTTTCGGTGATATTTAAAGGTGCACTTTTGGCAGAGGTGTCTCCATATTTGTTGTTGTTGTTATTCTCATAGGGCTTAAATAATGTTCGATTAGGTTGATTGTTGATGTCACCGGCAGATAAGTTCCCGACAAAAGCCAAATTACGTTTTTCCTCCGATTCCCAATCACTTTTGATGTTGTAATCTAATCCAATATTCCTTTCATGTTTCATCGGGAGAGTCGTGTCCGATAAATTACTTGTTAAATAACGATTATCGTAATAATTTGATGCATTTGCCATGGTGACGTGCTTCTGGCCGGCACCGCTCTCGTTAATTTGTTGTTTCTTGCATTGTGTGCATAGCGATAAAAATTTACTCACTGCCTCCCTCGGTAAAAAAGCATACGTCTCGGTAATCTATGGCAGCAAGGGAGACGCGTTATCGCAAAAATCAAATAACAACAATTTTAATTGACTTACAGTTCGATAAGTACGTTTTTGTCCAGCATGACGCCCACACCGTTTAGATCCCAACGCCACGTGAATGTGATAAATTATATCGAAAAAGTGCTCGACGACGGCCACTTGTTTGTACGTTTGGGTGCCGCTGTCCTATTTAACGAGAGAAATTCGGAATTAATTCACTTATCTCCTAAAATGAAAGAAATTCAAACTTACTGCAACTTGCAACACGTACAAAGGAGTTACTTCAGCTTTGGACAAATTGTCCTTATCGAATGTGGCATTCACAAAATTTTCCGGTCTTGTTGTTGTGAAACCCTTTGTTTTGACCCAAAATCGGAACTTTGAGCTATCGGGACGATTTGATTCCTTTCCGTTGAGTGCATTGATGATCCGATTGAGTTTTTTAATTGTAATAGTTTTCGTTTTTGCTGCATCGCCATACGTTTGTAACACCCACGGATAATATTCCTAAAAATAAAACAAGTGAAAAATTAATTAATTTAACTTAAAGGACAAACAAAAATTTAAAAATTATTAATTAAAAATTAATTATTTAAAAATTAATCCTGTTTTATGGAAATTTTTCAATAAGTAAAAAATTGTTCAATTTTGAGCAAAAATTACGGAACTGAAAAACACGTCTCGCGAGCCAAATTCTCGTTCCCAAAAAATTCAAAATTTTCAAAAATTCAACTTTTTATTGATTTGTGAACATTTTCGAAGTGAAATTATAAAAACTCTGAGAATAACTTTTAAGATTTTAAGAGTTTTGTAAAAATCATCGGATTTTTGATAAGGCGACAAAATACGTTGTTTTTTCCGGAGATTTCTTTTCATTTAGTTCAAAGTTCGAAATTTTTTCTTTTAAGTTATTTTTTATGATTTTTGAACTTTTTTTAAAGAATTTTTCAAATTTTCATAATTTTTTAATGATTTTATAAAATTTGAGAAATTATGATTCTGTATTTAAAGCCTGAATTTAGGCAAAAGGTATACAAATTATGAAAATCCTTTAGAAGTCAGTTTTGGGGTAAAAATTTACTTATTTTCCTAATTTTCAGTGAAAAATTTTTAAACCATCTTCTTTTACCCTTGATCTTAATTTAATGCAAAAATATGCAAAATACTTAAAAATTCTATTAAAAATTGAACTTTTTCAACATTTCCAATTATTTTCGTTACTTGTATATCAAATTAACTTTTTCAAATTTATTAAAAAAAAAAAAAACAAAAACTAACATCAAACATCTTTTGTCGCTGTTCAATCTTGGATCTCTTCTTTTCATGACAAACCCTCGGACTGTTTTCCTCATTTGAGGAATTCAAATTTCCACTTCGTCGTCGTTTATTTTCCGAATTTGTGTCACTTCCTGTTTTAATTGACTCCACATTGGAATCGCCATCTATTTCACTATTTTCCACAATTTGTGGCATAAATCCCTCATCACTTTTATATTCGTTTTCCTCGACATTGTAAACTTTTTTAATTTTTATTTTTGTCAAATCATTTTCGAAATGCACTGAATAATTTTTCTGTGGAACTAACGATTTTTCATTCACTGATTTCATTTTTTTTTTACAAAGAAAGTCTCACACCTTTGACGCTCCACACCTAACTGACTCGCATCCCAATGTACTATTTTAAAAACGGTCAAGATCAAGATGCTTGACCAGAGGAAATTTTTTTCTCGTTTGCATACGAAATTAAAGCGGAGAGAAGAGTTGATCGAGAAACCAGATTCGTATAAGAAAAAAAGTGATCGTGCAAAGAAAATAAAAAGGGGACGGAGAGCATAGCGGTCCTTATTGCTGTCTTACTTACTCTTATGCCAGATAGGAGTATGAAAGGATTTTCTTCAAAGACACAGAAGGGCCCGTTGAATTTTTGTGTGTTTTGTAAAGTCAAAGGACAGCCCATGTGAATTAAAAGAATTTGCGTGACAAACGGGTAATTGTCTGAGACGCTTATGTAATTGGTTGAACGTAACGTCAACAAAAGGGTTGCGAGTTTTTTTTTTACTTGGCGATGTAAATTGGATTGTTATTTGGTGGATGATTAGAAGGACATTCCGCCAAAATTTTATATTTTTGGTAAAATTTTAGAAAATGAATAATTTTAAATATTTACATTAATTTGCCGTGATGTAAAAAGTGGAAAAATATCTAATAAATAAAAATTTACAAATTTCTGCAAAAAAACAAATTTTAAGAAAAAACTTGAACACAAAAAATTCAATTCTTGAGAAAAATCTGGAATTTAATATTAAGGCTATAATAATATTTATTCTTGAATATTAAGAGCATTCTTGACAAATTTTTACAAAAAAAATCTCGTCAACATTTTGCATTTCCGTTTTTTTATGTTTTCTGATTGTTTACTATTTTTGTTTTTACTATTTTTTTTCTAAGGCGAATAAATTTAATATTTTCATTTTTTGTCCTATGATGATTTTAATGAGGCAGGAATTAAAAAAATAAATATTTTTGAATTTTTTGTTTGTAATTTTTCGACGTTTTAAAAGTCTAGGGTAATATTATTTTTGAATTTGAACATAAAAATGAAGAAAAATCAAACAAAATATCCCAAAATAAAAATTTTTGAAAAACATTATTTTGAGCACGTAACCCAAAAAAATGTTCTTCTACATTTCAATAGCAAACGTCTTGTTAAAGCGACTTAATTTTTTTTTGTATGATTTTATCGTAAACAGTAATTTTTCCATTAAAAAATTCCAAAAAAATGTCAAAAATATTTCCATTTTTAAATTAATTCAAAATCGGGAGATAAATTAAATTTATTCGCCTAATATTTAAAAATGTGTTAATTTTTATTATTATTTATTTTTGTTTTTTAGTCTCAAAAAATATGAAAAAATGTACAAGTGAGGTAATATATTACAAAAATTTGTATAAGCTTAAAAAGTGATTAATAAGTGATTCGTCATTAAAATATTCTGAACGCTCAAGAATCTTCTTTTGAAGAAAAATGCAAATCCTTATATCTTTTGGTAAAACAAGAGCAAAATGATCCATACTTACGTAAAATGTCTTAAAATCTTTCTTACACCCTTAGAAAAACTGTAACGTAAAAAGACAAAAAGCATTTATCACGTCCACAAAATTTTCACTCTTTTTATTCAACTTTTTTTCTTATAAATAAAACTCGTTTGATCGAGTTAAACAGCGAAGGGATGTTCTTTTGGTCCATTTATTGAATCAGTTAAACGTCCTGTGTTCCATGGGAACAAAATCCAGTTATAATTTCTTCATAAATCTACTGATTCTGCATGTTGGACTTGTTTCTTAATATATTTCAATTTTTTTTATCTTAAAAAAATATTTTCTGAATTCATTATACACGTATGGACTTGAACTGTCCAGTATCTAAGCATCCTCATTATCATCTTAAATTTTGGTTTCTCACACACACACATCGCAGTTTTGTATGCAGGACTTCCCCCTTTTATTAAATTTTTTAATGTTAAATGTCAAAGTTTACGCATATATTTTACGTTATACACGATGTGTTTGCAGCACAATGAGATGAATCAGTTAAATTTCTCGTTTTTTGTTATTTATTTTTTGAGAAAAGATAGATTATCATGCATTTCGGTAGATGACCACACAGAATCTTTTCTCATGTATGATGTGTTACTGGATAGTTCTTTTTAGAGGACGAAGGGAATTAAAATTCTTATTATTTCTTGTGTAAAAATTAAAGATGCGTTACATTTTTAATTTTTTATTGAACGGAAGATTAGTTTTTTAAACACTCCAAATTAAAACCAAATTAGAATTAAAATTAATAATAATAAAATTTAAAAAAAATTAATGAAGCAAAAGAAACTCGACGCTGAAAAAAATTAAATAAAAATCTATTAAGGTCCTATTGAGGATGTCCCATTTTAAAAGTCGAAAATTTAATCAAAAATTACTTTTTATAGTTTTTCAAGAAACTTTCAAAAATTTTTTTAAAATTTTTAATTTTTACTAACTTTTGTTTCGAAAATCATTTTTTATCATAAATTTTCTTCTCTAAAAATATTTTTTTATAAAATTATTGAATTTATTTTAAATCAGAAAAAAAAAATCAAATAAGATAGTTAAAAAAAATTGAAAATATTATTTAACGCTCAAAAATTGTCAAAATTTTGGCATTTTGTATGAAATAGTATTTTTTTGCCAAATGTAATTTTTTCACATTTTTTGAATATATGAAGTTGAAGTTTTTTGTATTTTTTTATTTTCAGGTGGATCTCCATTAATTTGCCCAATTCCTGGAACAGACCGTTATTTCCAAGCTGGAATCGTTGCTTGGGGTGAGTTATTGTAAAATTTTTACATGCCACAAATTTTATTGACATTTTTCTTCATCAGGTATTGGTTGTGGCGAACACGGAGTACCCGGAGTCTACGCATCATTGTCCGTTTTGCGAGATTGGGTCGATGAACAAATGCACGCAAATGGATTGAACACTCATTCTTATACTTATCAATAATTTTTTTTTTATTTTTAAATAAAATAATTTTATCTTTTAATTCTTTTATTATTCTGTTTAATTAAAAAATAAAATTACAAGAAAAAAGACTTACTTGCTATTTTAAATAAATTAAATCCTAAATTTTAGAGACGATCATAACGCCAAATAGTTCCGTCCTCACAAACAAACACCAAAATTGATCCGTCTTTCGAGAACGTCGTTTGTCTCACCGCAGTTTTGCACTGTGGATGTATTAAACAACAGCTTTTCACATTTCTCGGATCATCCGAAGCGTCCATATCCCAAACAAAAACATGTCCCACGGTATTTCCCAAGGCCAGATATTTCTGCCAGTAGTCGAGGGAAAAGCGAATAAACCAAATTTCGCATTCCTTCAGTCCAAACTTGTGAATTACCGTGGCATCTGTCTCTCCGGGCTTGAGTTTTACGTCTTCGAGACGTCCCGGTTTCCAGCAAACAATAACATTTTCGCAAGATTTGGAGAAAATTAACTCCCCGAACCAACGGACACAATCTATGTAGTTGCCGTGGATATCTCTGGTGGAATATTCGGGAAAATGCTCTTTTACGGTGTCAAAAACGCGCGAACTTTTCTTAATGTCAAACACGTAGCTCCGCTCGATGCCCGATTTCATTTCGGGCTTTTCTAAATTCCAAATTTTCAAACTGTGATCCATGCCTGAGGAAATTATTTTGTTTCCGAGGATGTCAAAGTCCGCACTCAGCACTTCATCTCGATGTCCTTCGACGCCGCCCAGAATTGCGATACAAACGTCTGTTTGGACATTCCACAAGCGCAATGAGTGATCCTTGCTGGCCGAAAGTAGGATATTCGGTTGTTTCGGATGGAATTTCAACTCGTTAATGGCGTGTCCGTGTCCGATGAAGCTTCGAAAACAAACCATTTCCTTGGGATTAAAGACCCGAATGACTCCACGAAAGCCGCCAGCTGCCAATAACACTCGACTCATCACCGGATCATAAGACCACGCACACGTGTAAAAGAGCTCTTCGTGGTCCGGATCAGCATAGCACTGCAGAATTTTGATAGAACCATCACTGGGACACTCGTACACGCTCAACCGATTACTTCCTACTGTCGCGAAAATTGGTCCGTGATCCTTGCTCACTACATGGCAAAATTGCGTGCCGAAGAGGGGACATCCGTGATCCTCCTTCGCAAAACTGGAGTACTTGAAAAAGGGTTTGGTGTATTTTGAGGCTTTTTTCTTGCCTCTTCTTCGTTTGCGGCCAGAACTATTGGGGGTATTGCTGCGAGACGTTTCGGTAACACCACTTGCAATGCTCGAAGCATCATCCTGCAACAAAGAGCGGCAATTAAAAATGGGCCTCAGGTGAGTTTAGGGAAATACTTACGTGTTCATTCGAGTAATCCGAATCGGAGAGGTCATTTGTGGCAATTGCTGGTTTCATTTTAATTGTAAATTTCGAGATATTTAATTTAAAAAAATAAAAAAAACAACTTGAGCGGGCTGAATTTTGTTAAGTCACGAACCTCATTTGGTATCGTCCATTAATGACGTCGGGTTAAACAAGGGGTTTTTAACCCCCACCTATTCTAAAAATAGGTATTATGAACACTTGTGGTAAACTTAGGATAAAAATTCTCTGAATATAAAAATAAAACCTCTAAATTTATAGAAAAACTTTTGTGTCACATTTTTTTTTAATTCAGTTGATATTGTAGATCAAAATAAAAAAAATTAACTTCTTTTTTATGTAATTCTGCTGATATGAAAAAATATTTCTAAATATTTATTTCTTTCCAGGGCCACAGAAATTCTTTCTTTTAAGTCAAAACTATTCAAAATACTATTCAACTATATGAAGATAACGCTAATAAATATGTTTTCGAAAAAATTCAAAAAATCAAAACTTTTTTTGAACAAACACAAAAATTGTGAGTCAATGTCTCAAGTCTGTGTATTTATTTTCAGCATAAGTTAATCAGGTATGTGCGTATGTCTCTATTACCTCATTGAATCACTCTAATTATAATTTATTTTACAAAAACAAAAGGAAGTTTTAAATCCAACAGTGCTGCAAATTATTTTCGTAACTTCTATTTCTACCAGGGGATTAAGATTTTTACAAATAAAATTAAGTAAGAGGAAAAATGCAGCAGGGATTGTGGAACATTATGCAAAAGTTTATGATATCGATATTCATTCAAAAACCATACCAAATGTAGAAAATGTCGAATAAAAGAAATGCCTTTTGGAGATTTAGTATATAAAATCGATAATAATTTGAAAACAAGGCTCAGAAGAGGCTTTGTATAAAAAACTGACACAATTTTGATCACAAGATTTTACAGCTTATGAAAATAGTGTTGAATTTGGTGATAAAAAACTGAAATTTTTGTATGTTCGATCTATTTTGATCAGACTAAAGGTAACTGTAAAATTAATAATAATTCGTACTCTAAAACCCGTACTGACAACTTCATTCCAACCGACGATGGCAGACTCAAGATGTTCTAATAGGTCTGTTCCAATACAAGGTAATGCCGTTTGGTCTCTTAAATTCTCCGGCAACAATGTCGTTTGATAGATGTTGTAATGGAGTACGACTTGCATTCGAACGTGTACAATAATGACGACATTATGATTTTGGCGTCGAAAGTAAGAAAAATGTTGAATTTGATTTAAGAAGCACGGAGAAGATTCATGTTAACGTCATGTTTTTTAAATCCCCCTCCATCGTCATCCACCGTAAATTCACTGTCCTCACCCCCATTAAATTACGACACCCTTTATGAAAAACGCCATACGAGGGTTTGCAATCCAGTTACTCAACTCTTTGTTTACCTAAAAACGTTTTCCAAAAAAAAGTCCTCTTTTCATAGTTTTTTTATTCAAATTATACCTTTTAACGATGGAGAGACCACAGAAAATGCCAAAAGTGGCCAAGGTAAGCAATAAAACTTTTGAATTCTTTTAATATTACTATTAAAAACCACAAAATTTCTCTTTTAGGTCAAAAACAAAGCCCCAGCGGAGATCCAAATCACCGCTGAACAATTGCTGCGTGAAGCAAAGGAGCGAGATTTGGAAATCCTCCCGCCACCACCAAAACAAAAAATCTCCGATGAAGCCGAACTCGCCGATTACCAACAACGCAAACGAAAAGCCTTCGAAGACAACTTACGAAAAAACCGGATGATTGTCAGCAACTGGATCAAGTACGCACAATGGGAGGAATCCCAAAAGGAAATGCAACGCGCCCGGTCAATTTGGGAACGTGCCATCGACAATGATCATCGCAACATCACCTTATGGCTGAAATATGCCGAAATGGAGATGAAAAACCGTCAAGTTAACCATGCTCGAAACTTGTGGGATCGCGCCGTAACCATTATGCCTCGCACCAATCAGTTCTGGTACAAATACACGTACATGGAGGAGATGTTGGAGAATATTGCTGGCGCCCGGGAAGTTTTTGAACGTTGGATGGAATGGCAGCCGGACGAACAGGCATGGCAGACTTATATAAATTTCGAGTTGCGTTACAAGGAGATTGAACGAGCGCGCGGCATTTACGAGAGATTCGTCATGGTGCATCCGGATGTCAAAAATTGGATCAAATATGCGAAATTTGAGGAGGCACATGGTTACATCAATGGAGCTCGCAAAGTCTTTGAACGAGCAATCGAGTTTTTCGGCGAAGAAAATTTAAGTGAACGATTGATTCTGGCTTTTGCGAAATTCGAAGAAGGTCAACGGGAACACGAACGAGCTCGAGTCATCTACAAATACGCTCTCGATACTCTTCCCAAGGATCGGACGGTGGAAATTTACAAAGCTTACACGATTCACGAGAAGAAATACGGCGATCGATCAGATATCGAAGACGTAATTGTGTCAAAGCGAAAATTCCAATATGAACAAGAAATTGCTGAAAATCCCGGAAATTATGACGCTTGGTTCGATTATTTGCGTCTCTTGGAAAGCGAGGGAAATGCCGAGTTAATTCGCGAGACATACGAAAGAGCGATTGCCAATGTGCCGCCGTCCAAGGACAAAAATCTGTGGCGTCGATACATTTATATCTGGATAAATTACGCACTTTACGAGGAACTTCAAATGGAAGATCTCGAACGAACGCGACAAATTTACAAAACTTGCCTAGAACTAATCCCACACAAAATTTTCACTTTTAGCAAGATCTGGCTCTTGTATGCTCAATTCGAAGTTCGATGCAAAAACCTTCAAACTGCCCGAAAAACACTCGGAATGGCCATTGGAATGTGTGCGCGTGACAAATTGTATCGCGGTTACATCGACCTAGAAATTCAATTGCGTGAATTCGATCGATGTCGCATCCTGTACGAAAAATTCCTAGAATTCGGTCCGGAAAATTGCATAACGTGGATGAAATTTGCCGAACTGGAAAGTCTCCTTGGTGACACAGACAGATCCCGAGCGATTTTCGAATTGGCAATTAGTCAGCCGAGATTGGATATGCCC
The DNA here is from genome assembly GCF_036172545.1 of Culicoides brevitarsis. Taxonomy (NCBI): domain Eukaryota; kingdom Metazoa; phylum Arthropoda; class Insecta; order Diptera; family Ceratopogonidae; genus Culicoides; species Culicoides brevitarsis. The sequence goes on along the minus strand of NC_087085.1, from coordinate 21,679,302 downwards.
GAGTTACTGTGGAAGGCCTACATTGACTTTGAGGTGTCGCAAGGCGAATACGAGCTGGCACGACAGCTGTACGAACGACTTTTGGAGAAGACGAATCACATCAAGGTTTGGATATCGTTTGCGAAATTCGAATTATCGGCCGAAAATGAGGATAATATGAATGTCGAGCTGGCAAGAAGAGTTTACGAAAGAGCGAATGATAACTTAAAATCGCATCCGGAGAAGGAAGTGAGAGTTTTGTTGCTCGAGACATGGCGAGATTTCGAAAAAGAACACGGAGACGACGAAAGTCTCGAGAAAATCCTGAAAAAGATGCCGCGTCGCGTCAAAAAACGTCAGAAAATTGTCTCCGAAGCTGGCACAGACGAGGGATGGGAAGAAGTCTTTGACTACATCTTCCCCGAAGACGAAATGGCACGACCGAATCTTAAGTTGCTCTCAGCTGCGAAGAATTGGAAGAAAAATTTCGAAGCTGCTGCTGCAACAAACAAATCGGAAGACTAATTTCAGGTTTAAAAAAATATTTTTTTATTGTAGATTTAAAATTAAATTAAAAAAAAGTTACATTTTAAATGTATTTCTCTTCTTGTGGTACCGCAACAACAAACTTTTGTAATAACGTTTCGAATGCATCTTATCGACATTGGCATAAATGGAGTATTTGTTGACTTGCGAGATACCTTTGACGATACTCGAGTCACAAACCTCCAGTTTTATGTCTTTGGAAAGGCCATAACCGACGATATTGGCCACATTCGAGTCCTTGAATTTTTCTAGTCGCAGGTATTTTAGTTTTTCAACGGCAACGGCATCTAGAAAAAACTTGTTCAAATCTTCGCCAACTGTGATTGTGGTTCTTGTAGCACTTACTGAGTCGTTTTTCGGCTTTTTTGTAGAGTTTTCCGCGGGAACGTCGTCTGATTCGGCATTTAGCTTGCGTTTTTTCGACTTTTTCGTGGAAATTGGCTCAGGCTCGGGCTCAGGTACGTGGACACTTTCTTCGTCGGTTGAAGTTTTTGACTTTTTCTTCTTTTTCTTGGGTTTCGTCTGTGGTTCCTCAGCTTCTTCGATGATGTTTTCTTCAGTTTCTTCTTTATTTTTGGGTTTTTTTGATTTTGTGGATGCTTCTTCGGCTTCTTCGACAATATTTTCCTCAGATTCCTCTTTATTTTTTGACTTTTTAGATTTTTTCTTCTTTTCTACTGGAACTTCTTCAATGGGTTCTTCAACGTTTTCTTCTGAATTCTTTTTCTTTGACTTTTTTTTCTTTTCAGGCACGACTTCTTCACTTTCTATCTGTTCTTCCACCTCCTCACTTTCTTTTTTCTTCGATTTTTTCTTTTTCTTCTTCGGAATCTCTTCTTCTTCTCCTTGAACTGTCTCTGTTTCTTCAATTTTCGCACTTTCCTCTCCATTTTTCTGTCCATTCAGCATCGCAAGTCGTTTATTTTTGAAATAATCCGTAATTGAGACGCCTGTGTTGATAATTTTCGAGTCTTCGGGCACTTCTTCCGTGGATTTTTCCGAACTACTTTCGTCTTCTTGCTCAATTTTGTAACTTTCATCGAGACTTTTCTTCCCGAAGATGTTCGCGAGGTCCTTTTCACTGTATCGCGACAAATCCTTTCCTCGTGTGAACTTTTGATAATGCACTCGTGATCTGGACTGTTTCGATTTCTGTTCAAGTGACTTAATTTTCGTATTTTCTTCCTTTTTCTCTTCCGCTTGACCATTTTCCTTGTTCAAGTTTTCCAGCAAAGAATTGAAAGTGAATTCATTTTCGGTCCATTGATCATCGCGAGCTGAAAACCCGAGGCCACCGATGTCATTCTTGTATCGTACACGAATAAAGTCTTGTGCTCCATCCAAATTAGCTCCCAAGCCCTTGCCTTTGCTCCATCCCATTTTCGCCAGCATCCGAGAACCAAAACTGGATTCATCTACGACGAATTTTGTTTTTAGAATTTCTTTTAAAAAATTTAATCGAATTATTTACCTTCATACAGGGCCTTTCCTCGTGGCTGGATTACATAATTGGAGCTCTTTCCCATTTTTTACGAGGATTTAAATGGAATTTTCGATGATTTTTAGGGGTTTTTTGTTCGGATTCAATGAGAAAAACAATGTGGTATGATAGAAAAATTGCTTTTTGCTAATTTTCCTACAATTATCACTTTCATTCGTCTCAGCAAAAACTAAATTTGTCAACAAATACATGCTTTTTTTGCCGGTCTGCCGTGAAAAATCAAGGAAAAATGGGAAAACAAACGATAATTTGGTACAAGGAGCACGTCACCGACCTGCGAGAGCAAATGCAGATGAACAAAGCCCAGAAATTCGATTCAGTTGTTGTCAATATCACGCATCCCCTGTTTAAACGTGAGTTTGAAAAAGAAAAACTGCGAGACGAGCATCAATTATTCACGAGATCCGATTTAATTTTGTCTCCATCGGAATGGTAACACTAAAAAAAGTACGTTTTTCCCAACATTTTTATCTAATATTTCGTGATTTTTTCCAGGTTGGATCAAGTTGTCTTGAAATTAAGTAGCGATTTGGAACTCGATTCGGAAGACGATGCCATTCGGAAGCACAGCGAAAAGGTTCTCATGCAAGAATTGAACATGGCATCGCATCTCATACAGAACGGATATGTCTTGATGGAGCTAAAACCGGGAAATTCCACGAATTTAGCACGAAGTATCATGCAGAGCTCGAAATGTGTCATTTTGGTGGAACTTCCGATGACCGACATTCGTTTAACGACCTTGTCGCGGCGCAAGGACTTGAACACGGAAGAACTTCTTGGAGAAGATCCGTGGGAACGATGGAACCGATTTCGTTGTCATGCTGATTTTTCGTCGAAAATTCGTCTGTCATTGACTTTAACGGAAGACCTTCCGAGTACGGAAGAGATTAAACGATGGCTGGGCGAACCTGTTGAATGCATCAACATTCCGGATTACTTATTCCTGCGAAATCACCAGAATTATCCAGTTTTGTCGCGACCGCATCAACAAATTCTCGCACAATTCCTCAAATTTAACGTGCATCTCATGATTCAAACGAATGACGAGTATAATCAGCATTATGTGGAATATCTCGACTACTTGGCACGACAAAAATTCAAAAGAAACGACATGATGGCTGGCTTTGATGATTTGTTACAGATCCCGTTGCAACCGTTGTACGATAATTTGGATAGTTACACGTATGAAGTCTTCGAAAAGGATCCCGTCAAATACAAAAAGTACCAAGAAGCTGTCGAAGCTGCGTTAGTAGATCGTGTTTCGGACAAGGACCTTCCTTCAAAAGTGTCGGTGGTGATGATTGTAGGTGCCGGACGAGGTCCGTTGGTGCGTGCCGTAATAAATGCTTCGAAAAAGACCGGACGTAAAGTCAGAATTTACATAATTGAGAAAAATCCGAATGCCATCATAACTCTCCATTCGTTGCGCAACGAAATCTGGAAGGATGCCGACATTCAAATCTTCTCCAAGGACATGCGGGAATGTGAACCGCCCGAAAAAGCGGATATTATTGTGTCAGAATTACTTGGCTCCTTTGGCGACAACGAATTATCACCAGAATGCCTTGATGGCGCACAAAAACTGCTGAAACCCGATGGAATTAGTATCCCATGTAGCTCGACGTCCTTCGTTAATCCCGTGATGTCGAGTAAACTCTACAATGCCATCCGTTTGATTGACCGCATGTACCATCCGCGCGACAAGAATGCCAGTGTCGTTGCCAATTTCGAGAATAATTACGTGGTTTATCCGAAAAATGTGTATCACATCGACGATCCGAAACCGTTGTTCACTTTTGTACATCCCAATCACGAAAATTTAATTGATAACTCGCGTTTTGCTTCACTGGAGTTCACGTCGAAGGTACATTGTGTGCTTCACGGGTTCATTGGGTACTTTGAAACGGTTCTCTACAAGGATATAATTTTGAGTATCAATCCTTTTACTCATACTGCGGGCCTTTCGTCGTGGTTCAGCTTTTTGCTGCCCATTACCGAGCCTCAACAAATTGCTGCCGGACAAAAAATCACAGCAAACTTTTGGCGATGCACTTCCAGTCACAAAGTTTGGTACGAATGGAGTGTTTCGTCGCCCCAAATTTCGCACATTCACAATTCGGGCGGTCGATTCTGCCCAATTTACAAGTAAAAGAAAGAAAGAATATTTTGAAAAAATTGAATAAATGAATGACCAATTTTTAAAGTTACTTTTCTAATATGACGAGTTTTCTTAAAAAATTATTTTTTTTAAGGCAAGAACAGTTTTGGAAAATTTTTCAAGGTAATTTGGACCTTTTCTTTAAAACATATCATCTTAGTGACTTTGCGACAAATTTTCACCATGTGTACCAATTTTATCCCTTAGATTATCGTCAACGTCCATACCATGTTGAAAACACCGGTTCTCGTCCGATCACCGAAGTTAAGCAACATCGGGCGTGGTTAGTACTTGGATGGGTGACCGCTTGGGAACGCCGCGTGTCGTTGGCATTTTTTTTTTTTTTGTTTTAAAAAATATTTTTTACTATTTCTGATAATTTTTAGTTTACTTTTTAAAAATCACTTTGTAAATAAATATATTTTTTATCTCAATGGGGCAAAAAAAAAGTTAAAATTTCAAAAAATTTTCCTTATTTTTTTTTAAGAAATTTTCGAAAAATTTTTTAATTTTTAAGAATTTTTGTATTGAAAATTTATCATGAAATGAATTTTCATTTTCAAAAATTTTAATTTCAAAATAAAAAAAAAATTATTTTTAAAATTTTTTTTGTTTAAATTTTTAAAAAATACTTTGAGATGAATTTTAAAATATCAAATCTCAATGTAGATACCATAAAAACAACTAAAATATTCATTAATGATCAAAAATTGTTAAAATTTAGTAATTTTGTATGAAAAAATATTTCAAAACTTTTTTTTTATTTTGAAAAATAATTTTTTTGAAAAAAAATTTTAAAGATTAAAATTTATGTTAAAATACGGCCTTACCTTTTTGACATTTTGCGGAAATAAGTAAAGTGGAAATTTTTTGAAATTGCACTTACCTTAATGTTTTAGCTAAATAGCTAATTTTAAATAAAAATAAAATTGCAGCATATTCAGTCGAAACTCTCGAATTCCCATAGATAAGCAAATTCAATTTTCTATCATATAAAACAAAACTGATTCTTTATTCAATAATGTCTTAGATGCTTCTAAATATACTTTTGTGTGTTTTTCTTGAAGATTATTAAATAGTTTTTAATCTTATACTCATTCTCTAACATTCTATCCGTCAGAAGTTCGCTAAACGGTGCAACCAGTCGAAAATAATTAAAAATTGCTTCAATTGAGAAGTACATATGTAATGTAGGTAGTTTGTAGAAGAAGAATTAGAAGAACAATAATAATAATACATTGTATTTGTGTTCTAAAATTAGACGCTTTTTTCCTTTAAATTTAGTTACACAACGTTACGCTAGATTATTTGTTAATGCTTAATTTCTAACTATATTTAACTATTTTTTATTTATTTCTTCTTCAGTTTAAAAAAAAATATTAAACAAAAAATATCAATGTCATTGATAACAAATAAAAAAATTCTATATAAAAGAACAAAGTTAGCAATGATGATTAAAATTTCACACAGACAATATTTTTTTTATCATATATTAAAATTGATTATTATAATTAATTAGTATAAAGACGTTTATAATTTTCGACATATCCAAATACAATTAACGTTAATTTTTATTTAAGTCAAAGTTAGTGCGCAGAATATTTATAATTATTATTATTTTTTTTGATTCCCTAAACAAACGAGACGACGCGCACAAACACAAATTTCAAAATCATATGCGCAGAATATTTATAGGTAGTAGCAATATTAATTATTATTATTTTTGAAAGCTTGTAGAATTTTCTTAATCAAGTTCTTCTTACTATTTTTTTTTCTTTTTTTTTTGTACCAAGTAAATTATTTTAAACTATTTTTTATAATTATTCTTCGTCTAACGTGGACTGTAAAGCGTATTTACATATTGTTTGCTATATTTGCTATGTAATCCTGGGTCAGGTGGATTTGTTTTAGTTTTGTATTTTTTTTTTTTATTTTTGTTGTTGTGGTGTGTGAAAATGTACTCTGATCAAGTACGATAATTATTGTAAGTTTTATTATTGTTCTTGATGAGTTTTACCACCACGTTCCTCCGTACTGGTTGCCGTTAGCTCCCTGTCCTCCCTGTGGTGGCCATTGTTGAGCCCAACCTCCTAAAAATAGTTTTTTTTTGTAAATTTGCGATTTTTATGTTTTGAAATACTAATTTTACCTTGACCAAAGTTGCCACCACCTTGTCCGTAAGCACTCCAGTTATTGCTTGCCCATTGACCCTTGTCTCCTCCTTGTTTTTGTCTCTTATTGTCGGGTAGTTGACTGCGACGCCGATCATCTTGACGTCTGTTTTGATCGAAACGGCCGCCGCCAGCGTTGCCACCCATTTTATTTAACGTTATTTTTTTTTAATTTTTGAAAAATGGCGTCTGTTGGAAAAAAAATATTTTAAAGTGACAAATTAACTGTTTTTTTTTGAATAAAAAATTTAATTATTTTTAAAAGAAAATTTTATGTTGAACTACGATTTTTAATACAAAAATTTAAAAATTTTTTTTTTGATTAAAAATTTATGTTAAGCAAAAATCGGTTTAAATTTTTAACTTTTTGTTTTATTTTGCCCCAGTGGATTTTCGAATTTAAAATGGGGCATCGGACATAACTTTTGAGTTTCATTTGGAGCGGCCTTATTGTCCCAGAAAAAAAAAATCATAAAAATTGCCATTTTCGACGAAATTTTTGTATTTTTTGAATGTGGTAAGGGACAAAAAGTTTAAAATAAAAAAAATATATTAAAAAAAAAACTTACTGATATCCCTGGCCACCACGAACCCAGTTATTTTGATTGCCCCATTGATCACGGAAACGATCGGGTCTTCCATAGCCGTAGCCCTCTCCAGGTCGTCGGTCCCAGGCACCAGCGGGACCTCGTCCACCCTGTGGGCGCCATGGATCCCGTCGATTGTCTTGGAATTTTTGATATCGTTGGCGAGATCTGTCATCACGACCTTCCTTGCGCTTCTTGCGGGCCGCTTGTCCATCTTCATTTATCTTAACTACAATTTCGCGGGCTTTCTCTTCCGGCAATTCCGTGTACACAATCTCGTTGAACCAGGTGTGCTCGAGAACAGGTAACGATAATTTCGCTGCAAACGAAAATTTTCGATAAAAAAATTTCAACAAAGTCAAGAAAAAAACTTACATCTCATTTCTTCCTCATTGATGGGCGAATATTCCTTGCCTTGCTCTTCAAGACGCTTTGCTGCACGTTCTTTGTGTGTTTCTTCATCTGGGAATACAATAACGGCTTTTCTGTGGAAGTCTCCGAACCGGCTCATTTTCCTTCTTTGCAAATTAGCGTAAACATTCGGCTAAGAAAAAAAAATTGGTCAACAAAAAATTATATAAAAAAAAAATTTTTGGTATCATACCTGATCAAAAATGTAATTTCTTCGTCGTCTGCATGCAATGTTTAGTAAAATATTCAAGCTTCGTGAGAGAGACTCGACAATTTGTGACCAACGATAAGACTGACTTGGTTTTCGTGCTTCTCCAGAAATCTAAAAATTAAATTTTTTATTTTTTCCGTATTTCAAAACCAAAAAATAATGTCTCACCTTCATCTTTTCAAGTAAAAATTGTACACCAAAGGCATTGTATCGTTTTTCTGGATGTTCCTTGACCCAGTTACGCGCGTAGAAAGTTTTACCGGTGCCTGGCAAGCCAATCATGAGAATCACCTCGCAGTCTTTTCGTGATTCTGGACGTTTGGGTCCATCTTCAAGTGCGTCAGCAGGTGATTGATCGATGAAAATGTAGCCGGGAAGAAGTTCCTTGCTACCGGGTTTCTGTTTTATGATAAAAAAAAAGAAAATTTATAAAATTTGGTTTTGAAATACAAAATAAAGATCATACCTCTTCCTCTTCAGTTGGTTTATTTTCGGCATTTTCAGCCGTTTTGTCAGATTCTTCAGCTGTTTTTGCTTCGCCTTGATTTTCCTCCGTTGACGGTTGTTCTTCGTTTGTTTCTTGAGTAGCATTTTCTTCGGTGTTTTCAGTATTTTGCTGTTGTTCGCCGTTGTTTTCCGTTGCTTGCTCTTGGTTTTCTTCTTGATTTTCTGACGTGTTTTCTTGTGTGTCCTTCGATGGTTCCGACTCTTTTTTATTTGAATCCTCATTTTTGTTCTTGTTGTTGTCATTTGGACGTCTGTTTGAGTTACGGTCTCGTCGGTTATCCTAAAAATAATAAAAAAAAGTTGTTTAAATAAATTACGTTTGTCAAAAAAAAAAAAAAATTGGCGACATTCAAAATTAAAAAATAAAAAATTTTTGATACCTTTTTGATAAAAAATAAATAAAATGTTATCAATTTTGAAAAAATTTTGTACAAAAATAATAAATTTTCATGAATTTTCTTATAGAAAAAAATTTTTTTTTGATGAAATTTTTTAATTTAATAATTTTTTATGAAAAGTATTTCAAAACTCATAAAGAAAAATACTTTGTAGGATAAAAATTTTGAAATTAATCTAGCTTAAAAAATAATTATTTAAAAAAGCAATAATTTTACATACCTTTGGTTTGTTTGGTACAGAACTATAAAGCGTTGGTAAGACTTGACCGAAGTTAACTTTATACCCGATGTTTTTGGTGCTTATATGAGGAAAGAGTGCTTTGCCTTCTAAAGATTCCTTTTCGAACTCGAAGGCTTTTCCCTGAGTTTCCCCATTAATAGTGTATTCGATCGTGCATGGAGAGCTATCCAAGTCCTAAATACAACAAAAACGATTAAATTTCGATTTTTTTCAAGTTTTAATTTAAATTTTCTTACCAAATATACGCCAACGACATCAAACAAGCTGTACCGTTTACCATAATCCTCGAATTTGGAGTCTGTACACTTTTTACCATTCGAATCGAAGCCAAACGATAACGGGCACTCGCCAAGTTGGAGACTCGTATCGCCCACAGACCATCCACAACGGAACTCATGGATACGTCGGTCTTCTTGGCTGTGATTCACACGATTGTAGTTGGACAAATATACTTCGTACGCCACTTTTCCACTTTTGACACCATGATTGGCACGAGCACCTTTAAATATTTCAAAAAAAAATTAACCTTTGATACATTTTTTTGATAATTTTTTCAAATCTTACCTGCCCAAACTAAGTTAAGTCCTGCATCCGAAATTGGTTTTGCATGCAAAAAGTCTGTTTGATCGATTTTTAAATGCAAATCAGAGTCGACTGGAATGAAAATTTTTTAAATTAGTGAAAAGTTGTCGCAAAAAAAAAATCGAATAAACTTACACCAACTCAACAAAAATTTACTGTCGTCGATTTCTGGCTCGTCTTCGTCATTTGTAAAGTCATTCGAATGCGGCTCAACGGAACTCGATCGTTTTCTCGAGGGGGATTTGCTGTTTTCGCGACTTCTTTTTTGTCCTTTGTTCTCGTCTTCCGTTTCCTGCGTTTCAGGTTCCTTTTGTTCGTGTGATTCCTGAGTGTTTGTGTCGGTAGTTGTTGGAGCTGCATCGTCACTTGGAGGTGCAACAGCTTCTGGCACAGCACTATCCACTTCCATTGGTGCCGCCGGCTCTTCTTCCTTGCTCTCTTCTTGGCTTTCGGTGGCTGCTGCAGGTGTTGGCTCTGTTTCCTCCTCACGCAACGGCTCCAAAACCTGTTCCGTTACGAGTCTCTTGGCTTCTGGTGACGGCGATCTCGTCATCGATCTCGTACGTCGTCTGCGAGTGGGTCTTGCGGGACTGGGTTCCACTGCTTCTGACGTCGCATCTGACATGGCGGCATCCGCGTCGCATTCCGTAGCTTCCGTGGGGGCATCTGAGGCAACAGCTAAAACGAGAAAAAAATTGTTAATTTTGTTGAAAAATTAAAAATAACAACGGATCAAAACAATTCACGTATGGACAGGCCCCGAGTTGTAGGTCGCCATCTTGAAAATTGCCTTTTCTCAACCAATCACGAAGAAGTTCATCGAAATAGCGCGCTCCCATTGGTTGATAATTGGAATTAATTAGTGATTGGATCGGGGCTCCGAATTGTGGTCAATCAGAGCGCAGAGTGCACAATGAGCCTACGCCATTGTCGGATGGTATTTTCCCAATTTGCGAAAAAGTTTGCATTTTCCGAGCCAAATTTCCTCGAATTCTACTCCATTTTTCGTGCAACCGTCAAATAAACACAAATTCTAACCGGCAAACGGGTATTTTGCATTTACACACGGTAGTACTTTCGAGAAACACAATTCGTTTGGTCATCAAATAATCAATACCGAAACTTTTTCACAAACTCAATGTTTACCAATCGGTCGACAATGGCGATGAAATGCGTTTTCGCGAATGCCCGAGCCGCGTTCTGATCCGCAATTGCCGCGAAATTTCGGAAGTAATTCTTACATGTTATTGGTACTCCACTCTTCTCTGCCGCCAATGCTGCTTCGAGCCTACTCACTAACATTGCCTTGATTCCCTTCGTATCTAGGCCGCGGGCAGCCAGTTCCGCCTTCAGCTCGACCACCTTGAGTTTTGACAAGTCTCCTGATAGATCCATCTCGCTTTATTTGCTTGAAAATCGCATCAAATTCCACAAAAAATACTTATTTTATTTACTTTCGACGTCGTTTGTGATGCCTTCCGAATGGCGGCTGTAAGCATTACTGAATTAACAGGCAGGCAAATTAATACGGCGGCTGTCAACGGGTTATCACTTTGATTCGTCTCAATTTATGTTAGAGTTGCCAGATTTGTCTCTTTATAGTGACGAAGTTTGCTATGGATGGCACCATGTTTGGGGTTTAGTTTTGAAACTTTTAGAACAAAAAAATATTTCAAACATTAGAGGACAATAAATTCAGCAATTATTATTCAGCCCGTCTCTCCGATTTTGTTGAAAAAAAAATATTCAGTAAAATTTTTTTAGATAAATATGAACTTCACTTGCTTAAAAAAACTCATTTTCTATCGAAAAAATTTTGACTCACATGACTTAAATTTTCATTTTTTTAATGATCTACAAAACTAAACACAACATAAGTAAAAACATCATTAGACTTAAGTTTTTCAACACATTTTTTGGTGCAACAATACAAAAAAAGAATTTTATTTTTCAAAGCTATCAACCCATTGGCAGTCACATTTTTTTTTTTTTGGTAAAAAATTCATCAAAAACCTTCTTCGGCATAAAAAACCCATCTTTTCAAAAAAAAAATACAATACAATACAATAAAATACAAAAAAAATATAATAAATCAATAAATTCTTGGAGTTCAGGATTTCTGCTTCTTTAGCCTAGTTTGGTGATGCGATTTGAGTTACAGTTGACATCACATAAGACATAAAAAGATACAAGAAGAACAAAAATCCAGCGATCAGGTCAGCCAAATTTTAAAACTTTTTTCTTACCCAATCTCATTCATTCACTCATTAAAACGTCTTTTATTCACTCACCATTTTTTAAATATTTTTCTCATCACACTTTCACACGTTCAGGGCATTTTGATTTAGTTTAAGTCTTCTGAAAATTTCACACATTTATAACCACATCCATTTGGGCAATGAATTTAATTTAAGCAAATGGGACTCTGAGGGTCAATATATTTTACTGTACCCCCTCCCCTCACAACTTTGACGATATATTTTTTGAACACAATATACATTCCTTAAGAATTATTTCTTTAAAAATTAGCTCAGATTCAAATGGAAATTCCTACCTTAAATAAAAAATAGATTTAAAGTTTATTGATTGTTTCTAAAAAAATTAAACTAAAAAACCTAAGATGCAGAGGACTTTAATGACATCGAATTTTGCTTTTCATTTCCCTCCTCCCTTCTAAATCCATCGGAAATACAGAAACCTCCACCCCCCTCTAAACTTTCGACGCCGTAAATGCATGACGCCGAAATCTGGCAACCTTAAAAATGTAAAATTTTGAGAAACTTCACTATTGAGGACGACTCGCGAAAAGGGAAGGATATTTTCCTTTTTTCGTTTCATAATTTGCGATTTTTAGGATATGTGAAACAAATAAAAAGGTAAGAAACTGTCCGAGAATCCCAGCTTTTTATCTTGCAGTCAAAAATTTCCTTGAAAATCAAATGTTTCAGTGAGAAAAACAATAAAGCATTAATTTTTAGGAACATACAAAATGGGTCGCTCACCATCACCGGCTCGTCGACGGCCAAAGGATAAACACCGTGATCGCTTAAAACACAGAAAACGCAGCAGAAGTCGAGACAAGTAAGAATTTCATCTTTCAAGTCTTTAATTTATAATTTTTACCTTTTTCATAAACAGCAGAAGCCGCAGTCCCGTGGATCGACGCCGAAAAGAACGTCGATACTCCAGATCGCCCGTCGAAAGAAGTCGTAGAACTACTAGGTGAATGATGAATCTTGAACGTGTAGTGTATATGACCAATTCCTAAGTAGAATGTCCTTTTGTCTGTCTGTTAATTAGTCTTTTTTCAAACTACTAACCCCCATTTTCATCTGTGAACTAACGTAAAACTTTGTTTTTTGAACATTTCTAATGTTTTTTTGTTCCCATTAAAGATCCCGTTCAAGGTCGTACGAGAGAGACACACGAAAAAGATCGCCAGGACCATCGTCGTCGTCGTCATCACACAAATTGTCGTCAAAATCATCGCGAGCCACATCATCGAAGAACGACTTTGAAGGTGCCCAATCGGTGGACGAGCAAGAAATGGCGAAACTCATGGGATTCAGTGGATTCTCGTCGACGAAAGGTAAAAAAGTCGAGGGAAATGATGTCGGCGAGGTTCACGTGATCCTCAAACGGAAGTACAGACAGTACATGAATCGGAAAGGCGGCTTTAATCGACCACTCGATTTTGTTGCCTAGCACATCGTTCGTCATTCGTCGTCGTCGTCGCATCCATCAATCATTCACACACACAAACATCCTTTTCTTTTCTCTTTCTTAACTTATCCGAACTTAATTCATTAGTTTACTCGTATTAGTTGTTAGTATTCATAGCCTCAAGTGAAAAACTATGCTATGGGTATATTTTTCCGCTATATATTTCTCCACAAATCAACAATAGTCCAATTAACCAATCTACAGGTTTTAAATAGTTATTATTCATATACACACACACACACAAACACACTACAAACCATAAAATGCAATAGTTGAAGTGAAATGCAGCAGATCTCGCAGATTTTATTAATATTAGTAGACTTAAAAAATCCCCTAGTTCCCTGTCTCCCATTGAAAATCAAAAAATGCAACACAAAAAAACTTGCGAACGTTAAGAATCGCGAAACCCGTTTTTCTCGCATCTCCTTCGTCTTCTATCACACAAGTCCCCCGTGTTAATGTTTCAAAATGCATCATGTTTGCCTTATATTAGTATGAGATGAAGCGCACATATACAGCAAGTACCTGCCCTGTAATGACAAACTGTTAAAAAGTTTTTTAAAAGATTTCTCGCTGCACTCACTTCATTCAAAAATAAACTAGGATAAATACAAAATATTTGGATATTTACAAACAATAAAGTACAATAGTTATTTTTTACCTCACAAAATATATATAAAGAGAATATACCTCAGCAAGCCGATTTATAGTAATAATAATTATTATTATTAGTTTTAAGATTGTATTTAAAAAGATAAATTTTTTAAAACTTTCATTAGGCATTCTCTTTCTGATACACATAAAAATACACTATATATCTTTAGGTCATTTTTCATTCATTATAAAATAAATTTGCAAAAAAAAACATTTCAAATCATAAATGTATAAAAAATTTTAATAATGAATAAAAACAGAATTTTGGCTAATATTAAAAATTGTTGTTTGTTTTTTTTTTAAAGTAGTTTAGGAATTTTTGACTTACATTTTTTTTTACAGTGACAAAGGGAAAAAAAAATTTTCTTCTATTTTTTTTTTTTAAATTCACGATAATATTTTTTCAATTAATTAAAATAAATTTGAAATTAAAAAAATATTTGAAAAATATTCGAATTCATTGATTTTAAAAAAAAATTTTTGAAAATTTTTTAAAAATTTTTTAAGTTTTTAATTTATAAAATTGACTAAATTTATTTAATTTTATTTATAAAATTTTTTTAAAATTTGAAAATCAAAAGTAAAGAAAAATGTTTGAAAATAAAATAAAAATTTTTGAAAAAAAAAATAAATTTTTGTCACGTGATGTTTCAAAAAAATGTTTTTTAACATTTCAATACAAATTCGTGTATTAAGCAAATTTCTTTAGTTTTTTTGTATAACTTTTATTAAATTTTAAAATAAAAATTGATTAATTTTTCAATTAAAATTATTTTATTTTTTTTCACTGTCAAAAATATTTTATTTTATATTTAAAAAAAACGAAAGTATTTTTAACGGAAATTTCTAAAAATTTTTGTTTGATTTTAATCCGAGAGGGGGGGAGACAAAGAATTTGAATATTAAATTTTTCGCCTAAATTAAAATAAATTTTTAAAATTTTTTAAAATTTTTTTATATTCAAATTCATTGATTTTAAAAAAAAATTTGAAAATAAAATAAAAATCTCAAGATTTGAATTATAAAATAACTAAATTTATGTAAATAATTTCTAAACTGATTAGGCGAGTAAAATAAATATTTTAATTTTTTTTTGGGATAAAAAAAAATAATAAATATTTTTGAATTTTTTGTTTGTAATTTTTTAACGTTTTTAGACGTAAAACGTTGATTCTTAACATTAATTAATTTTACTTTATATTATTTTCAAATTTGAATTCAAAAGCAAAATCAAGGAAAAAATTTTCAAAATTTCATCAAACAAACAAACAATTCTAACAAACCAAAAAAATTATATTTCGAAGAGTTTACAGAAATTTAACATAGATTTCTTTCTCTATATTTTTTTAAATTGACAAAAAAAAATTGTTAATAAACTAAAAAAATTTTTAAACTTTGAAAAACAGTAGTATTTCAAAACTTATTTTTTTTTATTTTGTCCATTTAGATAAGCAAAAGTATGAAAAAAATCACAGCGCCTTTTCATAAAAAAAATCAAGGAGTTTGTTTAAAATGTATTTTATTACAACTAAAATTTGTTCTTACACATTAACTTACTCGTACAAAAGAAAAAGAGAAAGAAACAATCAAGAGATTATTACGATGGATATTTTCGAGTAATTTGCATGCAATTTTTTAATTCAACCGTGCGGTGATCGGAAGTTTCCGACGATGTCTTCTGTTCATGCGATTGGCCTCCCAAAGTTGGCAGCGATTAAGCCATTCCTGGTACTGGTACCACCACTCTTCCCAACGCACATAATCGTCCAACGTGAGTCCCTTCAAGTAGCCGGCGCCCTTGTAATATCGATAACGCACATTGATGTCGTCCCAGCTGCCCGTCGTATGCGTCGGTGCTTGCGTTGGCAGTGCATCGGGGAAATTTCCATTACGCAAATACGCTTCACGCTGATTCGTCGACGATTCTTCCTCGATCAAGACCTTCAAGTCGCCACCCGCCGAGTTTTTCGTGATTCGCATATTTTCCATATTTGTGCGATCCGTACTCCATTGAGCAATTTTGCCGAAACGTTCGGACAAGCTGATGCGAGTGCTGGCATTTAATGCGGAAAAGACGACGCCATCGTCATTCGTGTCGCTGGCACTCGACGAAGACGAGCTGGAACGCGAACGACGCTTTTGCTTGGGCTCATCTTCGATTTTGATCCGTTGAATTGGGATATGCTGCAGAAAATAGTACAAAAATTTAAAAAAATTTAATTTTTTTTTTTATTTTTTTCTATTTTCAAAATTCTTCATTAAAAATATTAAAACTTCACATACCTTTTCCTTCACTCTCTTCGCTTTCTTGACCTTTGTTGGAATCGGAGCAGGTTCCTGTGGACGAGATTTAGCTTTTACCGTGTATTCATCAGATGTCGATGTAACTCGCGGCTTCGGCGACAAATGTTTGCGCGATACTGGCATCATTTTGTGTGAACGTGGAGGTTTCTCTGGAGGTGCCTGCCGAAAAAACAGTTAAATTTTTTCAATAAAAATTCTCTTTGAAATATTTTTACCTTTTCCATGTAACGCTTTTCGGGCATCTTTCGGTATCCGGGCGACGGAGACCTGTAACGCATCGGTGGCAGTGGCGCCTTCGAACCACCTGGCTCGGGAAAACGACCTGCCTTCATGTGAACCGGTGGCGGCGAGCGAGAACGCGAACGTCGACCACGCATCGGATACGAATCTTCGGAGCTAGAAGAGCTCGATGACACCGAGGGCGGCGACGGCGGTCGATAAGCGGGCCGTTTCGGGGGCGGCGACATCGACATTCGACGTTTTGATGACGGCGGCGGCGGTAAGGGTTTCCGTACTCTTACATTCGGGGGACTCCGGGGACGTGGCGAAGGACTTGCCGCACGTCGCGGTCTTGGCGACGGACTGACACGACGAGGAGGTCTCGGTGACCGAGATCTGCTAGAAGACCGACTGGGACCTTCACCCTCGACATAGAGCTTCTTGAATCCGCTATGACGCCATCTTCCGGGGTCTAAAATTCGATTTTTTTGTTAAATTGAACAATTTTTTTTGGACAAAAAAAACTTACCTCGTTCTTCTACTTCAAGCAATTTCTTGTCCCAATAATCGTTTGGGTTGTCGCGAGCTTTTCTCATCACATTTACGATTTCCTTTCGTTTTCCAACCACTAAGCTGGGATCTGTTAAAATTTAAATTGAGTTTTCGGGTCTTTAGCTGAACAAAAAATCTTACCTGATATCTTGAGAGGCGGATATTTGCTGTCCATCCGCAGAAAACGCTTGCCTCGATCAGCACTCCGGTCACGACCAGACATTTTCGCTCCGTCAAAGTCCTATTTGAAACAAAACAGCAGCTAAAACCTGAATATTATTGATTGGATCAGTCAGTGCTTATGAGTTTTAAAAGAAAAATAAAGGACGGGAGCTCGCGACTACTTTCTTCATGGACACCCGAACCGAAAGTCCTCGAGAAAAAGTAAGTTTTTGGAGAAGGAAGTTTTCACGGAACACGAAATCCCGACGAGAAACACGAGAAATATTCGCTCACGATCCGGAATTTCCACGAAATCGAGAATTTTTTTACCGGTAACCGGCGAACTTGGAACCGCTCGATCGATTTTCTTTTCCGACATTTTTGAACGTATGTACACGTAGACGACGACGACGCCATTTGTTTTGTGTCTTTGAATTTTTTTTTTGTCAAGTCTTTTCATCGCTTTTTGCAGATTTCACAGTTCGTAAGCGTTTATTTCGCTTAGAGTGTTCCATAGTTCTGAAGTTTTAGGAAATTGTGTTAGAAGGAACTAAAATGAGCTGGATTTGCCAGCTTTTAAATTTACAAATAATTTTCTTTCACTAATACGCCACTTACGGATTTCTTCACTTGTTCGTTATTTCTTTGATTGAGAAGTTTCTTTTGCGTATTTTTTGTCAATTTTCCGATTTTTCTTTTAATCACAGCTTTCGTTAAACAGCGTAGTTTGGTAAAATATTACTTTGAATATTTTTCTTCCACTCTTCAATGGTCGCTACTGAAATGTCAAACAAGTCTGTCGATTTTTAGGGTCGTGGTACTGTCTACCGTAAGGTAAGCAGGTTCACTGTGATTTTCAACTTTGATACAAAAATTTTTGATACAATCTTTTAAAAATCAAAATAATATTTTAATTATACGTTTTTTTTTTTTAATTAAATTTTGAAACTTTTTTCGATGTTCAAAAATTTGAGATTAATACAAAAATATAAAAAACTATTGATTGTCTAAAATTTTTAAAACCAAAAAGGGTGGGGGTAATTTTAAGAATTCTGGATTTAACATAAAGTTTTCTATCATTTAAAAAATCCCAATTTTTAATGTTCTTTCACGTAATTTTCTGCTTAAAAATTTCAGATTTATATTGATTTTGTTTTCTAGGATAAATAAACATTTATCTCTTTTTTTCAAAAATATATAAAAATTGACTTAAGACGATCAAAAACTCTAAAACTTTTGTTAAACACAAAAAGTTAAAAATTTTATGATTTGAAGCTTTTAAAAATATTAGTTGAAAATTATTTATAAATTTTCAAAAATAGCTGAAAATTTTCTTTAAAGCTTTAAAATCTTGATTTAGTATTTCAAAACAAAGTTTTTTAAGTTGAAAATGTTTTCAGATTACTTTTTGTTCAAAATTTTTCTTTAGTTGGCTAAAAAATATAAAAAAAAACTAGATTTTTCAAACATTAGTATTTCAAAACCAACAATTTTTTTTTGATCTATTTTTTCAATGAAAATTGTTAATTTTATTATTTTAAGCTTTAAATTTTGTAAAACAGAAAGTTAAAAAATTAATTTAAATATTGTTAAAAAAATTTTAAATTCATTTTGTGATGGTCAAACGGAAGCCTCAATGACCAGACATTTTATTTTTTTTTTCTCTTCATAGGATTGTTGATTTTCAAAATGGAACGACAAGTTTTGAACTTAAAAAAAAAGTTTAGTTTAGATAAGTTAAAAAATATAGAAATAAAATGAAAAAATCCTCATCATCACCGTAGATACTTACTTTTTTTAGAATGAAGAACCCCAAAACAACAAATTTCGAAAAATATTTAGTTTTATATTATTTTTTTTTAATCATAAAAATATAAGAATTTGGTTTAATTTGTTTTTTTAAAAAGGATTGCTATTCGAATATTATCTTCTAGGGGGTGCAATGCTTTGTTGTAGCGCCAGATGTCCGTTCAGTTTTTGCAATTTCGCGGCAATATCGGCTTTATCTACGTCTCCAGGTCGTCTTTTTCGCGCCAGATTCTGCAGAAACTGACTCGAGGGTTGTGCTCGTACGTAAAACAGTGGCTGTGACTGTTGCTGTGGGGTTACGGTTCGGTCTGGCTCCCGGATGACTGTCAGCTCGAGATCGCTGTCGTCGTCATCTACTTCAATAGGTGGTTCGGTTGCCGAGCTCGGCAGAATAATTTCTATTTCGTCGTCATCGTTTTCGTCGCCGTTCTCCTCCACTTCGACATGCACCGTATCTAAGCTATCTGTGTCATTGTGATTCGTTAAGGCTTGTGATTCTACGGGAGGTTCGTTTGTCGGCGACACGACTTCCGGCGTTGGATTAGTTTGTATCATGGATGAATTTTGGGCGTCAAAAGGCTCAATTTCGCTAGGGGAAAGTACTCGATCGATCTTAGGTGTAATTTGTTGCAGTTGTTGTTGTTGTTGTTGTTGCTGCTGCTGCAGCTGCTGATATGGGGTATACATTTTATGTACGTTCTAAAAAGATTAAAAAAAAATTGTTTTTATGTGAAAAAATTGAAACAATAATTTTTGTTTGACGAAAATTCGTTAAAAAAGTTTTAAAAAAATAAATAAAAATTAGTTTTAACGAGAATCTGCCGAAAAAATTAATTTTTACAAAAATTCGTCAAAAATATTTTTTAAAAATTAATTTTTACAGAAATCCGAAGATTTATCGGGAAAATAAAAAAAAATAATTTTAACGAAAATTTGTAAAAAAAATATTTTCTACGAAAATTTGTAAAAAAAAATATTTTCTACGAAAATTTGTAGAAAATTTTTTACCTTTAAATGACGTTTCAGAGAGAAGGCAGATCCCAACATTTTATCACAATAATCGCACGGTCTTGGAGTTTCCGAGGGCTTTTGAAGTTTCAAGGGTGCAGGTGTCGACACAAATAACGGGCGAAATCCATTTGGTCCCGAGCTGTTGAATTGACTGTTGTTCACGAGTGTCACACGATTCACGGAATGATTGGCGTTCATTTGATTAATGTGTGTCATTGGAGGTGGATTGCTAAGTTTCGGCAAACTAAGAGAGTCCGGATGACTGAACGAGGATGTGGATGGCAATGAATTTCCGTTCGACGTGGATGGCATTCCATTTCTACCGTTTTTTGTTGGGGCGATCATCATTTCACCGCCATTCAGTAACACTCTTTGAGGATTTAACGCGTGCTTTGATGGCGACGACGAAGAAGACGAAGGCTTTTTGACACTTTTTCCTTTGATGTTGTTCATAAAAATTTCCTCCTTGCCGGTTTTTGGGTTTTTACGTACTCCAATCTTAATTCTGTGCACTTTTAGCATGTGCTTTGCCGTGTCAGGAATGTTGGCAAATTTCACGTTACACCGGCCACACAAATAATCCTGTTCGGGATCTCGGGCGGCGGCATCTGACAACGAATACTGTTGATTTTCTTTGAGCTGCTTGGCAACCGGCGTCACTTTGTCCTTGATTTCGCTGTGTTTTTCGAGCATATGCTTCATGGCACTCATTGGCGATATGAACATGATCCGACAACTGCTGCACCGATTTTGCTGGCAATGCACGGAGCACAAATGTTGCTTCAATTCCGTCTCCGATGGGATTTGTTCGCGGCAGAGCGTGCACCAGTACTCGTGATACATGTTAACATGCTCAATGAGCGTTTTTTCGTCCAAATACCAGCCTTCGCAGCGCCCGCAATAGTACTTTGCCTGTTCAGGTTCATTCTGTTGCACTTTTGTCTCGTGAGCAGCGAATTGCGGCTTTGAGTGGCCTTGTGTTGCGTTGCTGGTTGTCATGGCTTGTGTGCCATCCATCGGGGGCTTCACAATTTCGCTTGCGGTCTTTTTCACAGACTTTCCACAAAAATCAATAAGCTTCCTTGGAAGGTCTATTTGGCTTAGCTAAACCTTGTTTACATTTTTAGTGCATTTTGGTGAAAAAACTTGGTGGTTGTCTGGCTTTGTTTGTCTGTCTTTTCGTCCGTTACTGCGTTTAAACAATTTTATTGATTTATATATTTTAGTCGGGGATCTTATTGTGATTAATTATTAACAAGGAATTCAAACAACAAGTAAAACAAAGCTTTTAAATGCGACAAAAACATTTAACAAATCAAACAACGATGACTTTCCTGGTACTTTACTCCAAGCCGTACACCTTACCGAGGAGTATTAAAGTGAAGCTAACCCATTGATGCCTGAAGTTGCAAATTTTATTTGAATAAATGCATAAAATGAATTTTAATTTAAATTATTTATGATTAGGTATTTTTTTTTATTTTTTGCATTTTTAGATAAAAAAGTCTACAAAGCATTTAATTTTTTATGTTTTCTCTTTGAACTGATTACTTTTAAAAAATTTTGTTTCCGTTATTTTAAAGCATTCTTTAGTCATTACTTTTTTTGCGCTATTGAATATTTATGGTGATTTTTTTTAAATATTTAATTAATCACATAACAAACTTGATTAAAATTAACAAAGTTAATTTAAAGTTTCATTTTTATGTAATAGATTGAAAATTTTGATCGATTTTGGTAAATATTAAACTAATCAAAAAAATTTTTTTTCGCACGGATTTTTTTTCAATTATCAAAAATTTTCCCAATTTCCTAAATTTCAATAAATAAATATTTTTTCAATTAATAATTAATCATAATTTTTTTTTCAAATTCATGAATGGAAAATTGATTTAACGACTTCACTTAAATTAAAATAAAACAAATAAAAAAATAAAAAAAAAAGAAAAATTGTCTGTAAAATTCTTTAGAAAATTTGTTAAAATAAATAAATATTTTTTCAAATGTATTAAATGCATAAATTAACATACGAAAAAATAAATAAAAAATTTTTGATTATATGTTTTTTGTTTTTTTACCAAAACCGAGTCTATTATTTGTTTATGGAAACTTAAAATTATTTTTTTTTCGACATAAAAATTATTTATAAGGGCCAATTAATTGATTTTTTTGTTATTTATTTTTTGTTTAGGGTCACAATAAAAATTCTATTTTTGGTATTTTTGTAAAATGTGTGCATTATTTTTTTTTTTTTTGGGTGATAAAATTTTTTAAAATGTTATTTAAATGTTTAATTTAATTTATTTAAAATCTTTTTTAGACATTTAAATTAATATAATAAAGATTTTTAATTTGTTTAAAACAACAATATTTTTGATTCAAAAATTTTTATTTAAAACAATCACATAAAAAAAACTAAAATTGATTTAAAATGCTAAAAATTATTCATATAAAAAAACATTAATTGATTTATAATACTAAAAATTATTCATATATAAAAAACATTAATTAAAAATAAAGACAATACTTAACGAAAAAAAAACAAAAAAATCCTTAAAATTTATTCAATAATAAAAAAGAAACAAAATAAAATTCCAAAGGAAATGAACCTTCAGTTACACATGATTTTTTCAAAAACCACATCGAAACACAACAAAAAACGGAGAAAGAGTTTATCGAGAGGAAATCATGCTAGAAATCTGTTCAAAAAATTTCTTCAATTTTTGACTTTGACAAACAAACAGGATACGCCAGACAGGAAATCAATTCAACTTTTAATCTTAACAATACAAAGTACGGATGCAAAAAAAAGTTGCATTCATGTGTTACTGCTCAACGATGAATTTACAAGTAAGGAAGAGAGCACAGCAGGTGTTCATAAGATAAAACAATGACAAAGTTAATTGTTCAAAATCTGACATGCAAAGCATCCTTATTTAATAATCATTTGTTACATTTTACACTAGAAAAAAAATATAAAAAAAGTTTTAAAATTGTGTTAAATAAACATAAAAATTCCGACAAAGATTTCCCATCATAACGTTAAGAAAATATTTTTACAAATAACTAAACTTCCTGCTTCATTTGAGAAAATCAAAACGTTTTAATACAACAGGTTAAACTATTTTTTTTTCTCATAAACATCAAAGATTGATATTGACCGATCAGAAGTTCCATAAATTGTTTCATAATCTGCCTTAAAGAGCTTCCGTCATGCTTTTTTTAAGAAAAATTAAGTTTTTTCATGAAAAAAAATTTTAAAGCGCATTTTTTGGAAAAAATTAAAAGACTTTGCTTCAAGACTAAAAGCGATCTTTTAAAATTAAAAAAAAATCAATTCTTGAAAAGGATGTTATTTTATTATTTTTAAGCAATTGTGAGTTAAACACGTTCAAATATTGTATTTTTTTCAAACGTTTCACACAAGCACAATGTCCTTTTCTTTTCCTTTGTCATATTTATTGCATGTCAATTCAATAAGCAGGATTTTACGATATGTAGTCTTTGTTTGGCATTGTATTCATTCAAATCCGATATGTGTGTAAGGAGGTGAAAAAAGGAACAGGACGTTGTATTTATACGCCTGTTTAAATATTTTTTCAAAACCCAACCAATATTTTTTTTACGATTTTTGCAATTAATTGTTTGGGGATTTGTTGTTTAAAAAAGTGATGTCAAAGAAAATCTCTTTTTTTTTTCATCTACGAGTGAGACTTAATTTGAGGATATCCCTTCTTTTGTTAGACCTTAACAAATTTCGTATGGTACGAAACGGTTCTCGTAATCGTGTTATAATTGAACATCCTCATTTAGAGTCTTCGGTTTATTTTTCTCATGCGATCTCACTTGTTTCTTCTTTTTTTCTGTTCAATCAAAACGGATTTAAGCATCATCATCATCATCAAGATGTGACGTTTTTTTTTCAAAGAAATCAAAAAAAAAAAAAAAATTAGATAAATGCCACAAGTAACACAATTTTTATTATTAAATTTGTAATATTCACATTTGCTACCGTGTGCGTTGACGTTGTCATCGTCGTCGGTTATTTAGTCAAAAGTCTAAGGAAATCCGGTGTTTTATAAATGCATATGTACCTACGAATGAATGATCATCATGATTTGTATCCACAGACACACGGAGAGTCGACGAATATTTGAGTGATTAAATTTGAACAAAAATACTATTTCCGTAGTTTTAGTGGAATTAGAACGTATTTACTTTTTTTTTCGTGTTTCCTTTCGTCCCCTTTTGAATCCATGCATCAATGTTTATTTTTTGTATATGTTGCATATGTTTGTTAGAACATCCTTGAACTCTTTTCTGTCTTCGCCGTAAACACTAATACCTTAGTTCCGGGATGTAGGTAAACACAGAGTAATTTTCTAATTTTGTCGAAATCCGCTTTTAGCACTGCTGTGATAAAATTTAGGATGGACGCTTTAAGGATATTAGAGCAATTAAGGATATTTACGAAAAATAAGTAATTTTGAAGATTATTTTTGGATATATTGAAAAAAATTAAGATATTGTATTGGAACATTTGAGTGCTGAGATACTCAATAAAATTTAAAAAGGAAAAAAAATAAAATAATTAAGAAAAAATTACGAAAAATATAAAAAAAGCTATAAAAGTTCTAATTTTTATCATTCCTAATTTTTCCGAAAATTAAAAATACGAAATTAATTTAATTCAACACACAACAGGCAAAATTGTCAAATCTCATTATAAATATAATGTTTGGGGTGAAAAAGCCATCGATACAAGATTTCCGGCCTAAAAAATCTTTTCAACTTAAATAATATATAAAAATATGATCAAAATCTCAGCATCTTGACTGTTATCCTTCTTGGCCCAGATTGGTGAAGTATTTTCCATTTCAGTCGTCATAAGATAAAACATATAAAGATACGAAAAAAGAACGAAAATTCACCAGCGACTAGGCCAGCCAAATTATTTTTTTTCTTTAGCCTCAAGGGCGGTAGGATTCTGCCATCAACCCAATCGTCTGATGTTGCCAGTTCCAGAGCTATTTGTTTAAATCTAGTCTGTGAAACACCGAAAACTGTGAAAGTCTGTGAAACTGTTAGGTTGAAATTGAATTATTTGTTCGTTCTGGAGCCGACACATCCAGCTTCTAAGTTCATGTTGCCCGTAATTTGCCTTCTGAAGAGAACAAAAAATTTTTAAAAATTAAAACCAATTATGAAAAATCAATAAAAATCAATTAAATAAATCACAAAAAGTATTAAAGTCAATTTTTAAAAAAAGGTTTTAAAGAATCGAAAAGTTGTTAATATTTTGCTATCTAAAAATGCAGTCTCTGCAATTATTGTTTGCTAATCATATTTTTCTAAAACAAACAAATAATTAAATTCAACATTCAAATGTTAACTTATAGACAAACGCAGCAAAAAAAAGTAACAAGATATTGCACAAGTTGATACGTTCAAATATTTATGCATTTTAAAATGCACCGGTCATAGAGTTGCATTGTGGAACAGCAGCACGAGAGAGAAACACATTTTTTTTTTTGTGAATGGGACGCAACAAATACTCACGCACATGGCACAAACCACACACATTTCATTCATACGACGTTCATTCATCGGAGCAAATAAATGATCTTACTCACTTGCCGCTCGTCGTTCATTCAGTCTTGCAACAGTCGCTGTCGAGAGAAGACGTGTGTCGAAAAATTTTTATTTTTTATTTCGGTGCTCGTAAAATAAAGTTGCATACAACTTTCTGAAAAAAAAGAAAAAAAAAATTATAATTATACCACATACACAACAAGAGAGCACGTTT
The DNA here is from genome assembly GCF_036172545.1 of Culicoides brevitarsis. Lineage (NCBI taxonomy): Eukaryota > Metazoa > Arthropoda > Insecta > Diptera > Ceratopogonidae > Culicoides > Culicoides brevitarsis. The sequence goes on along the minus strand of NC_087085.1, from coordinate 21,653,767 downwards.
CCAAGAAAATATTCAGGAACCATCTGCAGTTCTGGATAATAAATTAAATAAATACTTACAACGAAAAAAAAAATCTCGAGCAAAAAATTTGATTTGATTTTTTTTTTCATGTACAAAATTGGATAGTTTTTCACAAAAAAAATCCTGTAAACAGATGTTAAATGAGTGAAGTGAATGATCAAGAAAACATATTTAAATCAGAACAAAGTTTCAAAGTGCACTTGACTATTGTTTCAATTTTTACCCAGAAACGAAAAAAAAATTGTATGAGAAATATGTTCAAAAGAAATAAATAAATGAACCTCATTTTGCGTGGAGATTGTTAAAAACTTTTTCATCATCATCATTACGGGCGTAATAATAAGAATACTAACAGTAACAATAATTTGAAGAAAGAGCGGAAAAATATTACATGTGTTGTATATAATAACACACGGCATACCAACAACAATAACAAAACACCGAGAGAGAGAAAAAAAGAAACTAATTAATATAATTTTTAGTTTCACATCAAAAGATTTGAATTTCTATTGTTAGTACAAAAAACCACTTTTCCGTGTCGGGAAAAAAATAATTTGTTGAAAAAATTGCACCATCTGTGGTACGTTGCCGGTCAATTTAAAAAGTAAGTATTTAATAACTTGATTTTAAATTATTTTTTTTTAGAAAAAAAGTAAAATATTTTTTTTTGTTTATAAAAGCAAAAATTGACTACACAAATTTAAAAAAATATAAATAATTCAATATATTTAAAAAAAAAATTTTTCAAAGAGACAATTTTTTTGTGAGAAATTTTTGATTTGATTTGTTGAATTGGTTAAATCAAATAAAAATCAACTTTGAAATATTTTTGATTAGTTTGCAGATAATTAAAAAAACATCCCAACAAAAATAGATCATTTTTTAAAATATTGATTATGTTTTTTATAGATTATGACGTGATAGTATGCAATGAATCTTACACGCCATACTTGAGATATTTTCTTAATTTTTAACAAAATTGACTACAAATTGTCTAATTTTTTCGGTTCTAAAACCATCTCTTAACTTAACTTGACGCTTTACGAAAAGTCTCACAAAGATTCGTGAAGCAGATTTTAAGTTATTTCGTTACAAAATGTATACTTATAAAATTTATCGAAGCTTTGTAACGCAATAACTCAATATTTGCTTCAGGAATCTTTTTGGGGTTTTTTGTAATATATCAAGCTAAGCTATAAGAAGGTTTTAGAACAGAAATATCACGATCATCAATGGAAAATTTTGATGAAAATAAAAAAAATCAAATATATCATGTGAGATTCATTGCATATCTCACCATATTTTATTCTATTGAGTTTCAAAATTGCGCTGTTTGCATAGTTTCGGGGTAGATTTTTGCTTTTTAAAGCAAACGAAGTTTTTGGGCTTCATTAGTTAGTTTTGTTGTAAATGCAGGTGTTTTCTAAATATACGGATTAGGTTCCGCCCTAGATAGAATTTCTCTTATAACTTGAATGGAATTCGACATCCGGGCATTTAACGAGAACATATGTAATTTTTTCGAAGATTATACCTGTCCCTTAAAAGATTCAAAGAGATAAAACAAAATATAATACATACTAGCACACTCCTACTCAGAATTGCTCGAAAATGTGTAACGGAACTTTTTTTTTGTAATTCGATGTTTTTCTTTTAAAGAGATGCAGGCAGACAAGATACTTAAAATGTATCTTCTTTCACAAAACGAAAAAAAGACACGGAAATGCCTGATAAAGTCAATAAAGTTCTACATAAAAACACATAGATTACTTGACCGCACACGTTAAAAGACATCAATGGAGACGCTGAACGACGACGACGACGACCGACCGACAGGAAAAGTATTATCTCTACAAGTTTTTTTTGTGTGTTGTTTATTATTATCATCATCGTCATTATTATTAGTCCACAGAACATTGCTTGTCACAGATTTATTCAAATTTTGCTTCTATTCGAAATCTAACGCACAAGAACATTAACATTAAATTCTAACACATGAAATAGGTGTACTCCAAGGTCACATGCATTTGATCATCACGAGCATGGCACGCATTGTTCGACGTTTTTATTTGTTTTTTTGAACAATTGATAATCAATGTGGCGCAGCGGTAACTTTTTTTTCTAAAAGCACGTAACTATCTATGAAATTACATATCAATTACATAAAAAATGTCATATTCAAACAACAGGAAATTTTAGCATCCGGACTACGATTGTTGTTAGTTCGTCGTTTTTTGAAGTACTTACGTTTGGGAAATTCTGTCTGTTTTTAATGAAATGTAATTAACTTAATTAATTTCCGATAGTTAAAAATGCTTTTGGGAAATGCCATTTGCTGGTCATTTTTTAATGAAAAAGTTGTCGTTGATTGGTTTCCGGTTTTAGAAAGACAAATTTTGGAGAAAGTAACGGGAGTTTTAGTTTTTGAACATTTTTGTGGCTTTAAAGAAATAAAGTTATTTAATGGTTTGCCTCGCAATTTTAATTGCCCTCTTTGAAAAAAAATTATTATTGAAAAAAATTAATAAAAATTAGTTAAAAATTAAAAAAAAATCAAAATTTTCGAAAACAGAAAAAAGTTGGATAAAAAATTCATTTTTGGTGAATAGTTCTAGAAAAATTACAAAATGTCATTTTTTAAATATTCTTCTAAAAATCAATATTTGATTTTTTATACAATTCGAGGTTAAACTAGCAAAGTTTTAACAAAAAAATTTATCAAAAACTTGAAAAAATAAAAAATTGAAGTAAAACACAAAAGAAAAGAATTGATTTCAAACATCAAAATATTTAAAAAAAAATGAATTGAATTAAAAAATTTGAAAACTTGAAGTGCACCAAAAATTAGGATTTTTTTTTTAATATTTTATTTTTGTTCTGTTTAATTTTAAAATTTGAACAACAAACTATTGGTTTTTACTTAAAATGGTCTAAAATCAATCAAAAAGCTTAGGATAAAATTAATTAAATCTATCCTAAGCCCCGTAGACCCCTAAATTTTTGACGCCATCACTGAATGACGCCTATCGACGTAGTTCAGTTTATCGAAAGCTAACTGTACCAACTACAAAAAAAGCGTAAACAATCAAGAAATTCCCAGCAATTTTCACGAAATTCTTCATGAAAACCTCACAAAATTCAAGAAATTTGCACGTAAAAAATTCGTAGCTAGTTGATTACGTCAAACATCGTGAAATTTTTATCAAATTATGAGTCATCCACCGATAGGAATCGATCTCGGTAAGATTTGAGTTGATTCGTTCAATGGCGTCACATCATCAAATTCTTCTCACAAAATTTAATTAAAGGAACAACGTACTCCGCAGCAGCTGTTTATCGCAACGGAAAGCCCGAAATGATCGTCAATGACCAAGGAAGTCGTTCGATGCCTTCGTGTGTTGCTTTCACACCCAATCGACGCTTCTTTGGCGAAGGTGCTGTCCGACAAGCGGCTTTGTTTCCCGAAAATTCAATCTATGGCATTAAACGTCTGATCGGTCGAAAATTTGATGACCCGGAGGTGCAAGAGAACATTAAAGCATTTCCGTTCAAAATTCTGAACAACAACGGCGAAATTGCGATTGAGGTCAACGATAAAGGAAAAATACTTTGCTTGTCAGTAGAGGAAATTTCCGCGATGATTCTCGAAAGCTTAAAAAAAATGGTCGAATTGGTTCTGGATATGCCAATAAAGGATGTCGTCATCACGTGCCCAGCAAATTTTGATAATGCACAACGCGAATCGACAATGGCAGCTGCCAAAATTGCCGGACTCAACGTTATTCGGATGATGAATGAACCCACCGCTGCCGCATTGTCCTACGGATGGAGTCTCGTGAATGTCGATTGCGAAACGGTTTTAGTGTTTGACTTTGGGGGCGGCACTTGTGACATTTCAATTTTAAAAATTCACAATAACGACTACAAAGTACTTGTGACGACGGGCGATGTCTATCTGGGAGGCGAGGATTTCGACAAACGAATGGTGGAGTACTTTGTAGCAGAATTCAAGCGCAAATACAGGAAAGATATCTCTGGAGACAAATCGTTGATGCGCAAATTGAAGATTCTGTGTGAGGCCGCGAAAAAACAGCTTTCTGTCGTTAAAAAGACCGAATTCACGCTTGAAGATGCCTTTTTGGTTGGCAAGATAAACCGATCAACTTTCGAAAAATTGAACATGGATTTGTTTGAAAGAGCAATCAAACTAGTGGACACAGCTTTAGAGGACGGAGGTCTCAAAAAAGAGAATATCGATGAAGTGGTTTTGGCTGGTGGCAGTTCCAAAATTCCAAAAATGCAAGAAATGATCAAGGAATATTTCGGTGGTCGCATGCTTTACACAAAAAACAATCCGGACGATGCGGTAGCCGAAGGAGCTGCCATTCAAGCTGCTTTGATTCAAAATATGGTTAGCGGAACACGAAAAGGGACGACAATTTCTGAGGTCTGTCCATTATCCATTGGTATTCGTACGTTTGGAGATCGATTTCTGACGTTCGTCGAACGAAATTCAGTTTATCCGATTAAAGCTGTTAACCTTGTACAAACAACAAAACCGAATCAAAAGGTAATGCATGTGGAAGTTTACGAAGGACAGCGGATCATCGCTTCTCAGAATCGACTTTTGGGTGCGCTCGATGTTTTGGATATTCCGCCCGGTGCACGCGGAGAGCAAACAATTTTGATAACATTCGATGTCGACGAGAATGGCATCACGAAAGTTACCGCACAAGTACAAAGCACTGGAAAAATATCGAATCTCACGATACTCAAAAAGGATCGTTTGGGAAAAGATGATGCCGATAAGGTCGTTTCAGAAGCGAAAAACTTCCATCTCGAAGATGAAGCGCACCGTAAAAAGTTTGAAAATCTCAAATTATTTCAAAATTTTTTATGGGACATGGAACGAAGCGTAAATTCATTGAGATCTGAAGACGTCAAACGTAAAGGAAAACAATTGATTGAAAGTACATTTGCTTGGCTTGACGACTGGACCGTATCTTCGCCGAAAACTGCAGAATTCGACAAGAAGAAAGAAGTCATTCAATATTTTTGGAATCAACACTCAGTAAAAAAGCAGCGTATTAATTGAATATTTTACTTTTCAAAAGTATTTTCTTTGACTATATTTTTTGTAAAAATTGTTTTACAACTAAATCCATTCATGTTCCTTATAATTAGTATTTTTTAAGACAAATATTTTCAAATACGTTTGACCAATAAAGTAAATGAAATTTTGTACTTCTTAAAAGAATTTACAAATTAATCTTATTTTACTGAATTTATTTGAAACTTTTAATCTCAAAATATTTTGCTCAAAATGTAAGAGAAAAATTATGGTCAAAATTTTTTATAAGCAACTTTGGGAGACAAAGAAAAAAAATTTACATTACAAAAATTATTAAAAATAGATTTTTTTTAATTCTTTAAAATTTTTTTTTAAATTATGAAAGTAGATCAACATTAATTTTTGATGACAGGCTTAATTTTTAAATAATTTTTTTTAGGTAATAATTTTTTTATTGGATTTTAAACTTTTAAAACTCAGACCTTCCAGACCTCATTTTTAATCTTCATTTAAAACGGCCTTAAAAATGAAATTTTTTAAAAATTTTTCTTAAAAATTCAAAACAGTATTGATAAAATTGTATTAAAGCAAAAATCATAAAATTTAAAAATTATTTAATTAATCCAATGATTTTTTTTTTAAATTTTTACGTTTTAAAAAAAATCTTAATTGCTTTCAATTAAAAATTAAAAATATTATTTTCGGTATTTTAGTAATTGTTTTTACAAAACAATGCCAAAATACTACAAAAATAATCATAATGTGTGCATTTTTCAATTTTTTTATTATTCATGTTGTCGTATAATAATATAATTTATTTTATTTTCAATCGAAAATTTTTTAACTAATTTTTTATAAATTTTTATATTAAAGAATTTTTAATAAAAAAGTCAAAAATCAATTCTTAGCGGCTTGATTTCGATTCGGTAAAAAAAATCCCTCAATTACCGAAAATGATAATTCATATTTTAGCACCTTTCATCAAGACAAGACCCGAAAAAAAGAACTAAATATTGATTGATAGAGTAATTTACGATCCTTAATTACATATAACAACGGCAACAATTCTTATTAATTCACTTTTAGTTATGATTAACCACAGAGAGACAGGACGTCCAAGTGTCGGTTGTAATAAAACAAAATTTCTAACCATCTAAGATTAATTGCTTCCGATTCCGAAGGAAGATACACCGTAAAGAAGAGACAAAAAAGCTTAGTTAAGTGACATGACAAACATTTTTTTTTGTTCTTGTTTCTTCAACGTAAATAATTTCCTCAAAATTATAGCATGCAGAGCAGATTTGATCGGTAGACAAGACAAGGGCAAATTAGAATCGAACAAAAAAAAAATATTTAAAAAGAAGAAATGTATCAAAAAAAAAAGGGAAATCGGTCACGCATGTATGTCTGGCGACAATCACTTAAAAAATTTTTTTTTTCGTCAGTCTTTCTTTATGTTATATTTTTTTTTTCGTTTCCATAAACATCCGAATGACTGTTTCTGTTGTCACCATAATTAATCAGTTTGATGATCAATATCCGGGTATTTTTTTGTTTATTTCAATTTTGTTTTTGACAAAGAAATGAGGCAAGCTGGTCTTTGTATGTCATCGCCTTGCCCTTAGATTAGAGGAAAACAGTCTCTTTTGCAATAAAAAAAACGATTTTGAACTGAGATTCTTTCAAGCATGTAACAATAGCTTGAGCAACGAGAAAACAAAAAAAATAAACTGGATGAAGAAAGCGTCGTCGTCGTCGGCGGATATTGTTGTAGGTCTTTTATGCAAAATATGTGAATAAAACAAATGAACGGACACGGTTGGCGCGCAGAAAGCTATTTAAGAAATGAGATAAACGAAGGAAGTTCTTCCTTTATTACTTTTGCTACTTATTACACAGTCATAAAATGTAGCACCATTTTAATCATCTTCATTGTTGTTGATGGCATTCAGCAAGTTGATGAGTATTTTTTTTTAAATACCGACAATTTTTTAATTGATCATGCATGATGTGCTTAATCGTATCTGCAAGTCTCGCAGGCAGACACAAGATAATAATAATAATAATTTTACACATACTTGAACTTGTCTTTATGCCGATGGTACGCAAAATAATTTATTAATACGAAACTCGTAAGGAATTGCATAATTGACCTAGAGAAAACCTGTTCTTCGGTCGTCGTGCAAGGTTTTCGAAGATCTGTTTCAAAGTAGTAAATTAATATATTTTTTTTTTGTTTTTCTCTATTTGCAGATAACTTAAGAAAAAAAAAATCATGGAAATCGAAAGAGGAATGCCAAAATGGACAAACAACAATCGAGTCCCACCATTGAATCTTAGCTCGGTGAGTGTCTGTCCGAGCGAGACGGAAAAACGGTGGAACACCGCCACACAGGTCAACATCGTCAAAAGGACAGAAAATAAGAAAACGTGGTACGGGATGGACGATGGGTTGCCAGTTGGTGAGTTTTTTTTCTTAAACTCGTTAAACTTTTAAAATTTGAGAAAATCGACAAAAATTTTGTTTTTTTTTTGTTTTGCTAAAAAATATTTTGTGTGTTATTTGGACATTTTACCACCTACGGTACTGAAATTTAAAAAAAAATGTATTAATTATTTAATGCTTAATATTGTTAAAAGTTTAACAAATAAATTAAATAAAAATTAATTAAATTAATTAATTAAATTAATTAAACTTAATTAATTAATTAAATTAATTTTTTAATAATTAATAAAAATTTAAAAAAATATGAAATCTAAGAGCAGTATTTTTTGAAAAAATCTAATTTTGTCAAAAATTTTCGTTTTATTTTAAAAATTTTAAAATATTTTTCCCAAAAATATTAAAATATTTTTCCCAAAAATTTTTTGAATGAATTTTAGTTTGAAATTTCATGAACGGTATTTATCAAGTGTATTTCATCAAAATTGACCGTTTTTGGTCTTTTTCTATATTTTTTCAAGAAATTTTCATATTTTTTTTTTAAATTTTTTCAATTTTCAACAATTTTTGTATTGAAAAACGAAATTTAACATGAATTTTCTTCTCTAAGAATATTTTCAAAAAAATAAATTTTCAAAACTTTTTGACAGTTTTGTCAAAAAAATTCTTTTTATTTTATTTTATTTCGAATTGCGGAAAATCATATTTTAGAAAAATAAATTTTATGGCATTTTTTAGTCGAATTTCTCAAAATTTTCGTAGTTAACTCCTATGAAAAAAAATTTTAACAATATTTTTCAATTCACAGATCCTCGTGACTGGACCAGAACGGACGTCTGGAAGTGGCTCACAACGATGGCACGAAACGAGGGATTAGACATCAGTAACGAGCTAGCAGACAAATTTCCCATGAATGGAAAAGCCTTGTGTCTAATGAGCTTAGAAATGTACCTAAATCGCGTTCCGATCGGCGGCAAAATGCTCTATCGTGATTTCCGTGTGAGGCTTGCACGAGCCATGGCTTTGTACAGTAACAATTAGTTAGGATTTATTTAGGGTGAATTTTTTTCGAGAAAAAAGAGAATGTTTAGGTTAACAGTATTTGTAAGCTTAGTAGTTATATTTATTTTATTATATCAATAAATTTTTACCAACATAAAAATATTTAAAAAAAACAATTTGATTTTATTAAAGCTTAAGAAATAATTGTGCGAGATTATTGGTGAAAGCTGGATGAACCATTTTTCTCATGATTCTTGTGTAAAAGCGTGATGGAAGCGTTTAATATATTTAGATTAATGAGAGATCTGTGTTTTCAATTAAAAATAATAAGTAAGGCAAGTACAGTTTAATAAAAAATGTTTCATATTTTTTTAGATTATTTAAAATTAAAAGGTAAGAACAACGTGAAATGCATATTTGTAAAAAAAAAATAAATTTCCAGTATTTTAAGTATTCAATATTAATCAAATCGAAAGAAACTTTAGAACTTTTTGTCAATTTTCTAATTAAAAATAAATTTTTGTATCCAGATTTTTCAACGAATTTCATAAATTTTAAAAATTTCAAATTAGGATCGAGGCACCGTCTACCGGGTGGCACCCCCTACCGTGATTTTCAACTTTGGTTTAAATTTTCTCGACTTTTTAAAACAAAAATTTAAAATGTTTTCATCGCAAAATACACTTTGAACCTTTCTAAATACGATACAATTATTGTTTTTGTGATACGTCAAATAAAACATAAAAATTTTTTACTTTTATTTTTGAAAGTCGAGAAAGTTTGATTTTCTTAATAAAATTCTCAAGCTACCGTGATTTTTCAAAAAATTTTCAATGATTAAAAAATTTTAATTTTTATTGACTTTCGAGCAAATCTTTGTATCAGATAGCTAAAAAAGCCTCTAAATTTTATTAATTAATAGGTCTGAGAGGTCAAATTATTGTGTAAACATACTTTTTTGTTAGAAAAATAAAATCACGGTAGAAGGATCCAATATTTCTGTATGGTTTCGTCTACCGTGATGAGTATTTTTGTTCGTGATTTTTTCATAAAATTGAAATTAAGAGGTTTTCTGATCAAAAATATTGCATAAAATGATGTTAATTAATCAAATAGCTAACAATTAGTTTAAAAGTTTTGAGATATGAGCCTCTTTTCTATGAAAATATCGAATTTTTAAAAAACTGATAATTTCCAAAATAAACGAGTTGGTACTTTGCACACATGTTTAATTATGCTAAATAGAGTACTTTGCAAAGTTACAGCCTTGTAGAATCATTTAATCGATAAAATTTGAAAAATCGGAAATATCAATTTTGTATTTCAAAACCAACGATTTTTCAACCTTATTTTTTTCAATGAAAAACCTATTAAATCATGAAAGTTCTATATGGACATGTTAGCTTTCTTCTTATATTTTATCATTATAGGCACTAAAAAGCGAAAAACAAACATTTTGAACTATTAATGGGGTGCTTTTAAAATCACGGTAGACGGAGACTCGATTCACGGTAGACGGACCTTTTCACGGTAGGAGGAGAAAATTCAAGTTTTTAGAAATTTTAGAATTTCTCTATGAATTTTAAACATAAATTCAATTTTTATGATTGAAAAACACGAATTAAGGAGTTCTTTTTTCATCACAGAAATCGGTTTGCAGATACCTTTACTTTAAGGCAAAAAAATTTATGTTCAAAAATAAAAAATCCTTAGCATCACGGTAGACGGTGCCTCTACCCTATTTTAGATTTTTTTTGAAAAAAATCTTAAAAGGGTAAAAGAAAAATTTAAATTTTAACTATTTTTGATGTTTTTTTATGTCAGGCACTCAAATTTTACAAAAACTTTTTAATAATTTTTTCAAGATTTTTAAAATTCGATTTCTTAACACCTAACATTTTATCATGAATTTTGTTTTTCTAGAATTGCTGAAGTTAAATACTGAATTTAATTTCACAAAAATTTTTAAAGCCAGGTATTCCACTCATCAAAAATTGTCTAAATTTTGAGTTTTTTTTTTGAGAAAAACTCTTTTTATAAAAATTTATGGGTCAATACTTTTTTAAAAAAAATTATCCGGAAAATTTCAGTCTTAATTTTTCCTTCATTCTTCATTCGAAAAAAAAAAATAGTTGGAATGAAATATGAAACATTTTTTTTAAAACTGCACTTGCCTAAACAATAAAAAAAATTTAACCATGTTTCTGACTCCGTCTTTCCTCTTCGTTCGCAATAATGTTATCGAGTTCATTTTCTAGCGTTTTTGTCTTTTCCGCGAGCAAAGCATTATCACTATACGAGTCATCCACAATTTCCTTGACTTGATACAACAGTTTCTTGAAATTCGTCATTTTTGTATCAGTTTTCGTCATTGTTGTCACAAAATTGTCGTCTTGCGTTACTTGCACCTCACTGCAATCCTTGTCGACCTGGAACCAATTACTGAGATCATTTATTGAAAGACTCTTATTTTCTTCGAGGAACGTTTTATTCAGCTCCGTTCCGCGAATACTGTTGAAAAGTGGTGCTGATGTGTTCAACAACGGCGGACGCTTTTTCACATTATGCGTCGTGGCTCTAAAAGGCGTACTCGAGAACGGAACTGACGATACTTGACCACATTCGCGCAAATCTTTAATGTGTTGTTCGAGTGTTTCGCAATGCGATTTCAGGAAATTCAGTTGCTCATCATTCAAATTTTGCTTGAACATGTTGAGATTGTTCGCAAGTGTTTCTTGCGTTTCTGTGAGAGCTTCTGCGATTTTTAGGATTTTTCCTGTGGCATTTATGGCGGCACTTCGGGAAAGGGTTCGTTGACCATCGGTCCAGCCATACCCTGAAATCATGGATTTATTGATTGTTCCACGTTTCATCGAGTGTGACGCGATTTTGACGACAGATTGATTCACTTCGCCATCATCTCCGGTCTCTTCGATGCGGATTTCCTGCTTTTCCATCGATTTGTTGTGCGACATTGAGCACATTTTCGAGAAAAACTTGCCAAAAGTGAAACAGGAGGTTCTCTCATCCGAACTGATTTCGTACATTTTATGAGATGTCGTGTGTTTCCCGTTGGAGAAGCCGGTACTGAAGCACGCCAGACACAACGACAGCTTCCGACACTGCTGACACTTGAATCGCAAGCCTTTAATGGGGTTCGCGTGACATCCAAAGCACTCTTTTTGATGCACCACAAACTGCGACTCGTGCAGTCGTTGAATTAGCGCCACAATATTCGAAAAAGACGCAAATTTACTCGTACTACTGGACCACAAATCGAAAAATTGGAGCTGCGTGAGTCCACAAAGGCCTGAAAGGTGCTCGTAGGACTCCCGGACCGTGTCTTCGATCCAATTCATGCCAAACTGACTGGCACTGGGGTCGATGTAGGCAAAAATCCGGGCAAAACAAACACTCATCGCTTCGAATTTGGCACGCGGCAGCAACTGGTTGTGATCGCACACCAAATCAAAATATTCGTACAATTTGGACTGGAAGCAGCTACTTTCGCAGAGCATCAACATCAATTGTTTAAAGTCCGAAACGGCGATGCTCGTTTTGTTTCGTTTCGCATCGAAAATGTTCCAAATGAGATTCAGCAACGAATATTTGCAGACTTCCAAGTTCTCTTCTTGCGGCAAGTAGCCGAGACGGTAGGCCGCATAGAAGATTTCCGAACAAACTTCCGTCGTTACTTTGGGAGTCATCACGGAGGAATTTATCATGCGGTGTCTGTCGAGGATTCCCAGCACAAGTTGGTATGGGATCCGGTTCGTTCTCAATAAATTATTTGTCAAATCGAATATTTTGCCGGCCACTCGGTATGTGAAATATTTTGTTTTTTCATGTTTCGCTTGAATTTCTGTGAATTTTTCCAGGAATTTTGGGTAGTCCAAGGACGAAGTACTTTCACCGCTGTTTTTGTCCTGTTTCATGAAATAAACGTAGCCTTTGGCGTCTTCTTGAACACTTTTCATCGTTTTTTGAGTTTTTTACTGATTTAACTTCAGTAGAATTTGATTTAATTCCGATTTAGTCCCGAAAAAAAACACACTGACCGTTGATATTTTGATCCAAGTTGAACAAGGGACTTGGATGGAATTTTAATATGCGACCCGATTCTCATCAAAGTTGAATCCGAGGCTTGGATGGGGGACTTGGATTGGAGACTTGGATCCGATCCATCCAACTTTGATGAAAATCGGGTCGCATACTAAAATCCATCCAAGTCTCCCATCCAAGCCTCCCATCCAACTTGTGACAAAATTGAGACGAATGAAAGTGATACTGTTATACATTGGTATACGTGAGGCTGGTGACGAATTGCGCGCGAAATCCATCGTGACTGAGTGAGACGATGTGAGTCGGCTGAAATTGAACTGTTATACATCTGTCAGGTAAGTATACCAGTCTTCCATTGTTACCTGACAGCATATAACAGTTCAATTTCAGCCGACTCACTCAGTCACTATGGATTTCCTCATGCAATTCAGTCACGATCCTCAACTTTTAAAGTAATGTATTCGTGCGAATTTAAACGCGCGATCGGTGAGTTTTTTATTCGCCAGAAAACAGTACTCTACAGATTTGAGACGAATGAAAGTGATAAGAATGAATGGCGAACGACTGGTACTTTAAGATCTCCAAGGGTTTTTCCTTGAATTTCCCTAAATTTCCAAGGATTTTCCCTAAAATTTTAATTTTATAACACACAATAAAATTAATTGACACTTTAGTGCAAAATTTTTTCAAAATTTTACTTTAAAATTCTTAAATCTACAGGTGGATTAGCGACTTTTCAACAATCTTGGACTTTTTCGAAGTTTACTTTTTCTCTTCTTTGGCATCGGTGGACGTTTAGACTTTGGCTTCAGCAGAATGTGTTTCAGTATTAAATTATCAAAATCAATTTGGGAACTGTTTCCAGCAATTCCTCATCACAGATGGTTTCTTTGGCAGAATTTCCATTAAAATCCACAAAAATCACTTGAATATTCGACAAAATTTGGATGTTTTGCCTCTCATTTTGGGATATTTGCGGTATTTGGGTTGACAATTTCTCTTCAGATGTCCCGGGAATGCGATCTGGAGTAAAAAAAACAAATTTAATTCTCGAAAATTAAAAAAATTATCAAATTCTTACCCATTTCCATGGAAGTTTGAATGAAATTAGGTTAATTTAAAAGGTTTTTAATACTTTTAGCACTCAATAACTTTTAAAATTCTCTAAAAATGCGATAAAATAAAACTTTTTCTGGACAAAACTTTGTTTTGACTGCGGAATTTCAGCTGTTTTGGTAGAACTAATTTTTTTAACTCTTAAATTCTTATCGGGCATCATGTTTTTAGTACTATTCAAGTGTTCGAGTACTTGATCGGTAATGGGTTAAGCTACCATTGCAGATTTTGGTAGAGAAATCGTCATTTTATTTAGCACGTTTTGATCAAAACATCGTAATTTTGCTTGTTTCTCGTGTTTTATTGTAAATTTTGTCCAAAATAATGTCTTCAATCGGTCCTTTGGAGTCCGAACAGTTGTCTAATTTGATCTTAAAGTGGTATGAAGCCCAAAAAAATCAAAGTTCAACCAAAAATGAGGTAAAAATGCAAAAATTGTTCCCGCTTCTGTTTTAAATAAATTTTATTTTTAATTAAGGGCTCCGAAATTGATGTCATAAACCTCACGTGGATTCTAAAAGCGCTCGGATTTAAGCTGGATTTCATGGATTTTCTGCCAGAAACGATCAACGATAAATCCAAGGAGATCCACATCGAGTTAAAATGCAGCGTCTCTGGTTTGGTGGCTCGACTTAATTACAAATTGGAGTCCTGTGTTTGTCCCAAGAAGAAAGATGAGCAAACTTTTTGGGAAGTTCAAGGAATTGCGCCATCCGCAAAGGCTCAAGTCAAGCAAGAAAATACTTCGAGCAGTTTACTGCCGGAAATGTCCGAAAGTTGTTCCTTGGTGTCGAAAGCTATTTTGCAAAATTTGCTGAAATATTACAAGGATTGCGTTGAAGAAAGTGGTGGCAAAGTCGAGATATCCGAGGCGCAAAAAAAGATTAAAATTCCAGAAATTTTCGCTTCGAAGCAAACCAAGTCAGATGAAGCGTCCGTTTCGAAACCAGAAGTGCCACAACCTGAAATCGCGTCTCAAGTCCCGAATATGCCAGAAATAAATGTCGAGATAAAGGCTGAGGAACCTGCAATTACGGAAGAAATGCAAAATTCACCGTCAGAAAGTTTTATTTTGCCAATTTGTACAAACACCACGAACATTGTCACCTCGAGTCCAAATGAAAAATTCGAGGATCACAGCAGTCGCGATGCCAACGTTGTGCAAGCTCTTAATGAAGCACGTTCAAAAATTAATCAGGCTTTGCTTTATATGAAACTGAATGTCACGCAAGATCTTTCGATGGCTTCGAACAGTATTTTGATGACCACGCCGAAGGTTAAGGGGAACGGGTATGCCATGGGAACTCCAGGTTCAATGAAACGAAGTGCTACGGCAAATGAAATTACTCAGCATAGAGCTGCAGCGCAAAAGGCAAAGCAAGCATCAACAATTTCACGTAAGTTTTTATTTATTTTTTAAAGTTTTTTTATATTTTTTTTTAAATAAATTTATTTAAATAAATTTTTTAAATGTTTTTGCCCCATGCTCTAGTAAAAAATTTCATCAAAATTGACCATTTTTTGATCTTTTCTGTATTTTTTAAAGAAGTTCTCAAAAAATTTTTAAAATATTTTCAATTTTCAAGAATTTTTGTATTGATAAATGAAATTTAACATCAATTTTCTTCTCTAAAAATATTTTCAAAAAAATTGCTTTTCAAAATTTTTTGAGAGTTATTTTCACGAAATTTTTTTGTTTAAATTTTTAACTTAAAATTGTTTGAGATTAATTTAAAATTTCAATATAGATACCAAAAAATCAACTAAAATATTCATTTTTGACCAAAAATTGTTTAAATTTTTTCATCTTGTATGAAAAAGTATTTTAAAACTTTTTTTTTTATTTTAATTTATTTTGAAAAAAATCTTTTGGGACAAAAACATTGAAAAAATTCGGAGCGGCCTTACCCAAAAAAGATAAGATGAAAATTATATCAATATTTTTGATGTGGAAATTTTTATAATTTTAAACTGATGTTAGAAAGTTTAGATCAAAATTCAAGTATAAAAAATATAAAAAATTTTCAAAAAATTTATAAAACTTCTTAAAAATAAAAAAAAATCTAAACTTATATTTTAGAATCCAAAAATCAATCAAGAAAGTTTATAAAACTGAAAATTTTAACCTTTAAAAAATAAATTTTAAAAATTTTATGAAAAAAAAATATTTTTAACAGAGTAGGTATTTAAAAAAAATATTTTTTAGTCATTTTTGACCAAATTTTGACCAAATAAATGGCCTATTTTTTATAAAATAATATTCTTAGGCGAATAAATTTAATATATCCATTGAAAAAAATATATTGAAAAAAATATTTTGAAAATGGAATTTTTAACTTTTTTGTCTCTTTGCATTTTTGTTCACAAAAATTTGAAAAATAAATTCCAAAAAGCCTTCATTTATTGAAATTATTATTAAAAAATACTTTTAATTTCAGGTCGCAGCAGTTTCGGCATCAAACAATCAACCGCAACCCCGCTAATGGGCACTTCAGCACTAAAACGCAGTAATTCCATGCGAAGTGATACTCCGCGTTTGCAAAAGATCTCTCAAAAAGTCGCCACTGGCATTCCCACCAAATCAACGTCCAGTTTGTCCATCAGCAACGCCAGCAGTTTGTCGACATCCAGCAGCTCTTTAAGCTCTGTCACTAGCAAGACATCGTCCACCACTAAAGAACCGTTCCTCAAACCGTTGCCGGGATCGAAAAAGAAAATTGTCCCAAAGGCACCTTCGTTGATCGAAAGATTTAAAATGCAAAATCCTGTCACACCGAAAAAGTAAAAGCTCATAAAAAAATTCATTTCGTTAGAGTCTACAACAATTTATTTATTTATTTTTTATTAAAAAAGATCTGAATTTTTCGCCTCTGTCTAATAGATAATAGGTATTTTTTTTGTAATAATAGTACTTAGAACCTATAAGATTTAACCATTTTCGGAGTTTAATATTTACAGTACAAAAATTAACATCAATTCGGTTTTTAAATATTTTTTTGTTTTGTTTTTAAAAAGGAATTGCTTCGAACATTTTTTATACATGTATTTTTGTTGGCAATTGGAATTTATTAATTACGTTCGCTAAATAAAAAATAAAATAAAAATAAAAGGTCCTTAATCGCATTAAAATTGTTTATCAATAAAAATAGGTCGTAAAATTAATAATAATAATATAATAAAATAAAATAATATTTATAAGAAATGTATTATGATTTTTTTCCTTATCACTAATTTCTAAAACATCAACTGATTGTAACAATTTTTTTTAATAAGTTTATTTTGCTAAATACTTTTTTCTTCTTATTTTGTTTTGCATTACTTTAGTAACGTTCCTTTTTTCTGTATAGGTATAGTTCGTTTCAAAAATATATATATATTTAAAGGAAATCTGAAGCATCTCACAATCAATGAGTCCTGTAAAATATGTTGTAATAAGTGATGCGACATATGAGGTTATCTGCATCGCTTTTGCGATAATTTAGGAAAATACACGTTGCTCTCAATTTTATTTTAAAATTTTTGTCTATTTTAAAAATTAAAAAATTTAATGGGACAGTAAAATTTCATCAAATATGATTTCAAGAGATTTTTAATTCCGAAAATTTTGTATTAGAAAATAGTTCAAAATGGATTTAAAAAATTCTAAAAAATTACTGAATAATTTTAAAAAATCATTAAGAAATTTAAGTCTTTTTATGACTTCTTTTCTTTTTTTACCTCAAATATTCTAAAATAAAAAAAATATTGCTTTTGATTAAAAAATGAATAAAATATTCAGAAATTTTCAGAAAAATATTTTTAACAAGATTTTTAGATGCATGTTCAAGTTCTTATTTTGATACAAAAAAAATTCAAAATAATTAAATTTTAAATTTAAATTAAATTAAAATTAATTTAAATTAAATTTTTTTAAAAATAATTTCTTGAATTCCTTAAAATTTCTTGAAAAATTATAAAAAAATTTTAAACTGTAATTTTTGATGAAATTTTTATGAATTTTGAAAATGTGACAAAAAATTTAAAATAAATTTGAAGCAACATTACAAATATAAAAAAAAAATTAATAAAATAACTCACTTACTGCATCACATTTTACTTCTAACTTTTGCGACAAACCATTTTTTGTCGTTTAATTTTTTTTTAATGTTTATTAGCTGCCGTTGTTGCCGATGTATTCCTTGTCACACAATTATGGCAAAACATTTGCTTCGGTAATTTCTTCACGAATGCCGTTTTGCAATTTTCGCATTTCGTGACGCCGCCAGATTGCTTGTGGTTGGTCTGTGTCGTCGTGCTCTCGTGCTTCGTCACTTTTTGCTGCTGCTGCTGTTGCGGGTTGGTTGGAGCATCGGCCACGAGAGTTGTCGTCGGAATAAGTTCCTCGAGGTCTGTGTCGCGCGTTATTTGAACTAGAGGTGGCGGATCCGTGCTGATTGCGGGCGCTTGAGCGGCACTTGAGTTATTTTGTATTTGTTGTTTCGCTTGGAGGTTTTGCTGAATGTTGGTAGAATGTGAAATTTTGTTGTGTTGTTGCTGCTGTTGGGAAATGTGTGAATGCTGCGACTCGTCCTCGATGATGATTGTTTCTTGTGGTTGCTGCTGCTGCTGATGGCCGTCTTCGATGTATTCGATGTGTTGTTGCACTTGTTGCAAACTCGTCGTGTCTTGTACGTACTCGATGACGGACTGGCCACTGCCGCCGGCATCACTCAGAGGCGATGCGTTGTCCATTAGCGCGATTGTGTAGTACTGGCCCGTACGTTCGTCGTAGAAAATGTTGTTGGAGTCGATATTCGTGTAAACGACATTTTCCTGGAGAGTTGTCGCCTGTTGAGTGGATTGCTGTTGCTGCTGTTGTTGTTGCTGTTGTTGCTGCTGCTGCTGTTGCTGATGCGAAATTTGGACCTGAGTTGTTGTCGCGGGCGGTGGCGAGGGATTTGCCATTTGTTGCTGGATCATTTGCGTCTGGATGTTGATGTGCACCTGGTTCATGTGTTTAAAAAGTGTCTTCGAATCGCTAAAATCCTGTTTACACACGCCGCATCGGTACCACTGCGGCTTAACTTTCACCGTATTCGTGATTGTTTGGTCCAGTTCGGAGGACAGATGCTCAATCAACGTGTCGTCACTCAGAGCATTCGTTTGTCCATTGTTGGCGAACACCACTTCGTTCTTGTCGTAAATCGTGATGTGGCCTCCCAAGTGCGTTTTGAGCTCGTCCGTGCTGTTGCACATCATGTTACATTTTTCGCACACGAAATTCTTGTTCATGTGCTTCAGCATGTGGTAATTTAGCTGAATCAAGTCGTCAAAGATGCTGTTGGTGCAAAAGTCGCAGGCAAAGTAGTGGTATTGGCTGCAATGCTCCATGAAATCCGCCTTGCACTCGAAAATTAAATCGCATTTGATGCATTTGAAAGTAACATTCGCGTCTTGTTGCTGCTGCTGCTGCGTCTGTTGTTGTTGTTGCTGCTGCTGCTGCTGAACAACTTGCGTCAGATGTGTTTGGCCGCCGCCCGCAGTTCGATGTTCTTGTATCACAGTGCCAGTTTTCTCCGCGGGCTGGACTTTTGTGTGGATTTGATAGTAAGTAGTTGTCGTTTGATTTTGGTGGTGACCTGATTGCTGGCCCGAGTCATTTTGCAAATAAAGGTTTCCAGCCTTGTCCTGCACCGTTTGCACGATTCTTCCTCTGCTGGGCGCTTGCTCGTACTGGACTGCAGTGGCTTCAGCAGGTCTCTTGCGCTTTCCCATTGTGTAAATTCCGCAAAAACATCTAAATATTCACGAAATTAATTCTTGTTTACCAATTTACGCAGGCTGGGACGAATGAAAGTGATAAATCCCAGCTCACAAAGTCAATCAAAAAATAATCCCACTGCACATTTCGTTATAAACTTCAAAAATAACGACTTGAATTATCGAATGGCGATTTCAAAAGGTTCGTTCGATTTTTTAAAAAATTAAAAAAAAATAAATTTTAAATTATTTTTACATCAAACTAACTAAATTATAATTGAAATTATTTAAAATTAAATTTAAAAAAATTCTGAGTCATTTAAAAAAAATTAACAAGCAAAAAATTTAAATTTAATTTTAAAAATTTTTCGTATTAGGTAACAATTTAAAAATTCTAAAAAAAATTTTGTAATTAAAAAACGATTTTAAAATAAATTTAGAAGTTATTCGGAAATTATTTTAAAGTTTTGAAATATTTTTAAGAAAAAAATTAAATTTTTAAAAATTTTAAAATATTTAAAATCAAAAATTCTAAATTTTTAATATTTTTTTTAAATTAAAAAAATATTTCAAATTAAATTTAAAAGTTCTTTTGAGGTATTTAAAATTTTTAACAATTTTTTTAAAAATTAAACTTAATTTTTTCGATGACCAAAAACAAAGTTTTTACACTCATTTTCGTCCAGACAAATAAAAAAATAAAATTTAATCAGAGCTCTTCGAAAACATGAATTAAAAAAATTTCAAAAGCCTGACGATCATTAAAATTCGCGAGAAAGTGCATTTTGGACGAAAACAAGTAAAAACCGAGCAGCACTGTGCTAATATTAGATTATTACTTGTAAATTCATATGTTATTTATCGTCTGTCAATAAAAATCACACAACTACGAAGCTTGCCAAAACACTTTTGTGAAATTGGAAACACGTCCAGAACAAAAGCAGTCAGTTTTCGTTCAGATAGCAGTCGAATCATACGTCGAAATTGTGTAATCAACTTGTCGCTTGGTAAAAAAAAATCGAAAAAATGGAAAAGATGAATGGAGTCAGCAAAGGCCGATACATCATGAGCACTGGAAACGTCTTGAATGTGGCAGAATTGCGGAAGAAAGCTGGTCAAAAGCCCGCTGAAGAGGTAAAAACATGTGTTGCGAGTCGCCGGTTTATTTATTTTTTTTACTGTGTCATTAGATTTATTTTTAGGTGAAAATTTAACACAGTGAAACACTTTTTGTAGTGACTCATACGCGATTTCATTCACGATTTGTCGTACGTTTATTATCGTTCATGATAATTTTATCGACTTCAAGGTCATTTTGCTCCGTTTGAGCAAATATTGATTAGAATCCAAACAACAATGATAATTCAAAAGTGATTTTTTTGCTCACAGAGATTCCTCATTTTTTTCGACATGACTTGCTGTTTGTCTCATTAGTGAATTAATTAAGCATTTATGTATAAACAATTATTTTTGGCACTTGATTTTACTAATAATTCGTTGATTTATGTTTTTTCGGTCGTCTATACGCGAAAATATTCAATAAATGTTCTGCTAATTAATTAAATTCAATTACAAATATTTAAATACATTTTTAATTTTTCGTTTGCAGCTTGTGGATGCGCTCGATGTCACAATCAAAAATGCCGAAAAGACGTCGCTCGACAACGGAACTCTGCAGATTTGCATGAAGGACAATGATTTGCACACGAAAATGAAGGAACTGACACGAGACGAAATCAAAGTTGGTGCAAAAGTCTTTTTGAATGACTTTTCGCAGGAAAATTTGCGTGTTGCAATCGATACGGCACTCCGAATTCTCGACATCACATTTTTGAATAGCTTAGTGTTGGCCTACCATCCGAAGATGAAGATGACAAATGGCAGTGCGACGGTGCAAGAGCCCGAAATTAAGGAAGGAGTCATTCACTGGGGCGATGGCACTGGCAAATGTTTCGATGATTTGAAGGAATTGTGGACCGTGCTCGAAGAATATGTCGATCAAAAGAAAATTTGTTTGCTCGGCGTGTCCGATATAAATTGCGAGACGTTGAAACAGTTGTATGAGTCGGCAAAACATCCGCCAGCGATTACACAAATTAATCTGTCGGCATGCTGCGTCGTTCCGCCCGATCTAAAGGACTTTTGTCATGACAAAGAAATTCAGTTGTTAACACATTCCGATCCACAAGGTGAGAATTGAGGGTGCAATTTGCTCAAATGCAATCTAATGAAGGAATAAAAAAATATTCGATAATTATTTTATCTCTTGATTGGTCCTGGATGGTCAATTTTTTCTATGAATTTTTGAAAAATTAGAAAATTGAGTTGTGCGCTTAATTTTTGTTAAAATTTTCAAGAGTTTTTTGGATTTTTTTTTTTGAGATTTTATTTCATTATTTAATTTTTTTTTGAGTTACATATTTATTTTTTTTTAATTTAGTAATTTAAAGAATTTCGTCAAAAATAAAATTTTGAGATTGAGATAAGTCAGATGGAAATAAGATCTTATCGAATATTTTTTTAGTTCTATTTTTATTTAGGCTAATTAAAATTTAAAATTTGTTTTTTAAACCAAAATTTTGATTTTTTTTAGAAATCATCACGAAGGAAGCTTTGGTTGGTCTCAATTTGGGCGACCTAACTCCGACATGCACTCTCCGTTACCAAGTCCACATTAAATGCCGTGGTGTCTTACAAGCAAAAGGTTTCATTGTTTCAGCAGATCATTGAATCAGCCCAAAATTTTAAGAAAAAAAGAATGAACAAAAATATTTACTTGACTATGTATAACTGTTATTGCTGTATTCATTGAGAAACTACATAGAATGTAGATTTTTATTACAATATTGGAGCAAAATTTGTGACCAACCACTTTTGTAGCCTATACTACCGTTTCTACCATTGGCTGCCTTATATTTTAAAAAAGTCCTTTTAAATATTTTACAATATTGACATTAGTATTTTGGGCATTTAGTAGAACTATACCGATTAAAAAAATTGTGCAATCCGTAGCAAACTATTGGGAAAAGGAATATACACTGGATTGTTGGATCAAAACTGCTGATTCGACTTTCGTGGCTTTTTAAGGGACGTTATAGATTTTAAACAGACGAAGACTTAACTTTTTGTATACAACATGCATTCGTTTTATATATTTTTCTATGTTAGTAAGCACAAATATATACGTAAATGTTGAATAGATGATTAATAAAGGATATTTTATGTTCTTACAAAAAAAAAGTATTTCCTTAGCGCCATTTAAACCTTTCGAGTAAACGATTCGAATAAGTACATTTCGTAAAAATTTACGCTGTATGCTCTTTATAGGTTGACGTCTGTCTGTTAGTCGGAGTATAAATTATAACTTTTGTGAAACGAATAATTTTTGTTTAAATTTATTTAATAATTTAAGAAAAGGTTTTGTTCTATTAAATTTAATAAAGAAGCTGAAATTATCCCTAGGTTACATATTTGACGAGATTTCAAGAATTCATAAAAACAGAAGTGAAACAGCTATGAAAAAATAAAGGATGCTTCTATCATGAAATTATTAAAAATGGTTTCTTAAAAAACGGTGACACTACAAGGTATTTCACACAACAACATTATACAAAGACCATCTCGATCAATTTACGGAATTCGGCCGAAGCTCATCGCATTCTCTGCAGACACTATTAAAATGGCATATAAAAAGTAGGAAGCATTTCTAAGTAGAGAAAGGTTAGACAAAAGAAGGCAAATTATCCACAATAGGACTCTTTGGAGACCGCGGTGGAAGCCAACAAATACCCTAGACAAAAGAAAAAAAATGAAGGCATCGATCTATTTTTTTAAATTATACTTCTAAATTATGAATTCGATAGACTTTTTCAGTAATTTTTTTGATTAATAAGATAGGCCAGCAAGCAAATCCGATGATCATCAACGTAACATCTGCACAAAAAATTGAAGAAAATTGAGCATAAACGTATAAAAAATAGAAAAATATTTAAAATTAATATAATCGTAAAAATCTTTTTAAGTCCGAATTCAACTACTTATAGCTAAAGAATTTCTTATCTATTTTTTTCCTAAACAACTTTAATCAACACAAACCAATAAATGCGCTCAAGTCGTTCAAATTAAATTTTAACCAAAATTCTTTTAATACTTTTTTTATTGCAAAAAATCAAAGAAAAGAGAAACGAAAAAGAAAAACAAGATTGACTGATTGCAAATTAATAATATTGATTAAAGTAAACATAAACGCCTTCACCAACTTTATCGACAATTAAGATTTTAACGTTGTGTTTATTTTTCCATCATTTTCTGTCCGCAACATATTCCAGCGTGTAAGTTTACAACAATATTGACGTTAATCAATCAGTTCGACGTCGTCGTCGTCTTCGCTCATTTTTCATATTGCATGACTCTCGATGGCTTTATTCGCAGAGTTCAAATCTATATAAATAAAGCCAAAGGCTAATTGATCTTTAATATGAACGCAAGGATGATGATGATGATGTAGGAAAAAAAAATATGAAGAAAAAAGTTAATGAAATTATTGAGGCAACAAGGTAATAAAGATGATGCCTGTGAAAGATGTCTATTGAATTTATTGGAGTTTTTAAAAAGAAATTATAAATAAAAGGAAAGGTTTAAAGATGTGCGTTTACAGAAAAAGAAATATAAAAAAAGGAAAAAAATCAATTTTAACAAAAACTTTTCCATTTTATTATTTATGCATGTTTATCAAGTATGCGCGCACCATCGAAAAAAAAAATGCGAGAAAAATCAGAAAGTATGAAATTACTCTATTTATCGTTCATTTAAAGCCTTATTTAAAGCTTTCATGAATTAGAAATCGACAACGATGATGATGACACTTTTGCTGTACGTAATAAATTTGCTTTATCTAATTGAAACATGAATCAGTTGACTCAAGATCAACAATTTTATGCCGTAAGAGTTAATAATCTTGTCACAAATGTTTAAAATTAAAGTTACGACAGCGTCAATATTCTTGGCACAATTATGAACTATTTAATTTTTCAGACAAGATTGATTTTAATCGTGCTTGATCCGCACCTACACTCTTTTTTTCATTATTTCTTTTAAAGAAAAAAAAAACGTTAAAATATTGATTTTATTGATAAACTTCACTTCACAAACATTAATGAATGTAACTATAGTAACGGTTAAACAATCGTTAAAAATCATATTGTCTGTTTTTCTTATTAATATCGAAAGCAATTCAAATGTCACTAGTGCCTTTAAAGTCTCAAACACCGACTCCCGAAGATTTATTTTATGAAAATCTCACATTGGGATTGGCAAAAGTTCTTGCCAACATTCCGCGGATCACGAATATTACGTGTGAAAAGCGCCAGCCATGTGAAAAAGCGCAAATAACTGCTTGGGAGCAACGGCATAATGTTTACTTGCCAGATGATATGAAGAGATTTTATCTTTCCACAGATGGTTTTAATTTTTGTTGGAGTTATCAGTATGCACGTGAGTCAATTTTAATTAGGTGACTTATTTTTTTTATTTTTTATCGCATCGGGATTTTTTCAGAGAGACAAAAAACATTTTAATTTTTATCATTGCTCAAAATTTTGACAATTTTAATTATTTTTAGTTTATTAGTATCAAAATGATTTTTTTTAAAGAATTCGATCTTGGTCACGTGGTTTAATTTTTTTTATCTAAATTTTAAAAGTTCATTTTTTGTATTATTTTAATTTAAACTGGAACTTTTTAATCTAAATATGGGAAAAATGTAAAAAAAAATAAATTTTGACACTTATTTTTAAATTTTTAATATTTTCAGCTAACGACATTCGCAAAGTTGGTCACATAAATTTCCCGCATTTGATCCAAATCACCTTGGTACGCGAAAACTTGGAAACAATTATGAATTCTCCAAGCAAGAACATGTCGCTGCAAATTCCCGCGTCACTTCGACGACAAGGCTCCGACCACCTGACGAACGTCAATGACCCCAATTTGAATACGAAAAGCAAGATATTCGAGTTGAGTACTATCTTGGATCTGGCAAAAGTTTGTATGGTTTACACGCAACCCGAAGTATCGCATGCAAAGATTTACATTTTGGAGATGGGATCGTACAAATGGCGCTTTCTCGCCGACTCTTTCACGGAATATCTCCGCATGTGCATCGTGCATTTGGGTCTGCCGTACTGGGAACTTTGCTTTTCGAGTGTTTGTCTTCCATCGTGGACCGAACAACTTTTTCTACTTTTGGCTCCGCATTTACTCGAGAAAACCGATAATCGTCGGAGTCGGAGTTTGCACGCGACTGCTGAAAATCCGCCGTACAACACATTGGATCCGTCTGTCTTTCGCAACAAGCCACGTTGCTCTCGCCAGCCACCTAAACGATAGAAATGTGTGTGCAACGGGGAGATTGGCATCAATCAAACCATGCAGCCCGCAATATTTACACCCATTATTATACTAATAAAAATATTATATTCTTCTTCGGCTCTATGCTAAAAACATTGCAGCGAAAAAAAACTGTAGTCAGCATATCTTACGTGAGGTCCTTTTATCAATAAATCTTTAAATAAATAATATTCGTATAAATGCAATTTAACTTTAGTTGTATAAATGAAAATATTGCTCGTCTCGCATCTTCTTTTCGTTCGTCGTGGTGCAATATTGGTTTTCATATTTTCTTCTTGTTATTGTTTCGCTCCAACTCCGGTACGAATATATGGTCAAAATGTAAATAAAACCACGTTCATATTAAAAAATTAACGAAATTCAAATCACCACCTTTTATCAAAAATATTATTTTATTTTTATTATTTTTATGACGATGAAGTTCATGTGCCTTTGCTTTATGAAACGTAAAGTATTGGTTCTTAGTCAGAGTATACCAATATTTTTTTTCCTCGTCGTGGAGAGGAATATTAATATGGAATAACAAATTTACGTGAACCTCAAATAATGATCGTTGATAAGAGAGGAGAAGCAAGTTGGCATAACTGAACATTTTTGTGAGTTATTAGAAGTTGAATATTGGTTGTTAAAAATATTTAAATTTTTTTGTTGCAAAAATTGAATTTTAAAATAATTTAATTAAAAATATTTTTTAAAAAGTATTGACTGATTTTAAATAATTCTTGGTCGTTAATTATTATTTTTATGTTTTATATAAAGTTTATAAAAATTATTTCAAAAATTAAATAATTTTAGGTTCAGTAATTTTTTTAAAAATATAAAAGTGATAAAATAAATAATAAAAAAAATAATTTTGGTGAAAAAAACAACTGTAAATTTAAAAAAATTAAAAAATTTTTTTTTGCTCTGATTAATTTTTTTACTTTTCATATTTGACCTTTAGCAAACATTTTTTTTAACAATTTTTGGTCTTATTATAATATTTTTGTAGACACATAAAATTTTAAAAAAATATGTAAAACTTAATTTAAAATACCAATTTAAAGAAATTTTAGTGAACATGTCAACATTTTGTATAAAAAAAATACGATTAAATTACGTTTAAAAATTAATTTTATTACAAAAATTGAACATTATTTCAATTAAAAAAAAAAATATTTTTTTAAATTGAATTTTATTTTTTTTCCCAAATATTTTATTAATTTTTAATGAAAAAAAAAATGCAGCGGCTAAAAAATAAATATTAAATAAATTCTAACATCTGTCGTAAATAATTAACTTAAGACTAGAAACGTTAGTGGTTTTTTAATGTAAAATTAAGACATAAATATATGTTTTAAATGATAAAAAGATGGACATAAAAAATTGCTCAAGCAAATCAACTTGCTTGCTAAAGTGCTATTTTTGCAATTCTGAGAAATATAAAAAAATAAATCAGGAAAAAATTAAACCTTCTTTTTTTAACGGACATAAGCCATAAAAAGTCAAGGTTAAAGCAATTTGAGTCAAAAAAACAAAATAGATGGAAAATTATTCCATCACTCAAAATATCATTAAATCACGAAAAAAAAGTGCCACTAAAAAGTGTTAATTTATATCAATCATAACAAAAGCAACGAACGATAATTTAGACATTAAAAGTTCGTCAAATAATGTGTTTAGCCAATGATATGACCACATCAAATCCCTCCTCCATGCATATATCTCGTGTTATTTTAAAGTCAATTACAAGCTTAATATATTTTATTTCATTCGATACACTGCTATACGTGCATGTTATATAGGAACTGGTCAAGCTATTTAGTTTTGATCTCACATGTTCATCTCTCGCTTGTGAACAAGTTTTGTTGCGTGAAGCTGTGCATGCTACAGACCTACGTGCTTAGTTGTATCATTCATTTTAAATGATTTGCCGTGCAAAAGTATCTGTCTCTGACCAGTTACAAGCCGCAATATACACAAGTGGCTTACAAGTAATTACTTATTTAATTTATTGCCAGCTCTGCAGCTTCGGTGTGTTGACTGGTTTGGAAGACATTTTGTAAAATATTATTTTTTTTTACTTTGAAATATGATTTGTCGTCGACAATGACTTTTATGTTACTCCGTAAATTATGGTCCTTTGTTAAAACTTCTTCTAGTTTATCTTTTATCATAACTGTTCCGTTTCTAGGTAAAAATGGGTTGATTTTTAAAATTTTGAAGTTCTACTTAATTTTACAATTTAATTCTAATTATTTATGTATCATTGACAAAAATCAAAATTGTTACGGAACAACTGAATTCAAAATTGACGAAGAGACAAATTACTCCCATTAGTCACGAAATGTCCTATAGATCAAAATGAACTGTCGATTGATAAAGTTGGGCGAGTTGGTAGGTAAAAATTGCATCCTATATAGACATTGTTTGACACGTGTATCAATCAAGGACTTTATCTTGGTGATAAATTGGTTTTGTCTCGTCTTCGTCAAAAAAAGGTTTGATGATGTTTTTGTTTTTCAATTAGGTTGTTATAAATTACACTTAATGGTTAAAACACAGAAGCTATATTTTTCAATATAATTAATAGGTATCAAGAACTTCCAATCTCTTTAAATAGTAAAAAACTTTAAAATATTTTTAAATTAAATGTAGTTATTTTGTTCAAAACTGAAAAAGTGCAATTTCAAAATTATTTCTTAAAAATGGATAATTAATGAATAATTAATGAATATTTTTCTATAATTTATAGCATTTTTAAAAAAGTTTAATATTCAAAAGAATTTTGGAAAAAAATAATTTTTTGACGAACGTAGTTATTTTGTTCAAAACAAAAATGAAAAATTTTAATTTGAATATTTGTTAATTTTAAATATTTTGAAAAAA
Organism: Culicoides brevitarsis; assembly: GCF_036172545.1. Classification (NCBI taxonomy): domain Eukaryota; kingdom Metazoa; phylum Arthropoda; class Insecta; order Diptera; family Ceratopogonidae; genus Culicoides; species Culicoides brevitarsis. The sequence continues at coordinate 21,625,037 of NC_087085.1, read as the reverse complement.
TGTTTATTTTTTTTCATACTTGAAATTTTCTTTTTCCAATTTTTTATTCAGATTTTATCCTTTAATTAAAAAAATCATCAAAATTAACTTCCAACAAAAAAACCACAAATTATCAAAAAGATTCAAAATATGATAAAATTAAAAATAGGGAGATCCTACAAAACTCTTCCATTAAAAAATTAAATAACTTCGTAACAACTAATCATTTGCTGTACATTCACCTTCTTTCTTCATACATTAAACATTAATGTTGTCTTGCCGTTTCTACAAAACGATAAGAACATGAGTGTCAAGAACAGAAAACTACCCATCCGTGTAAAAAATACTTCCCCGCATCGTATAACAGAATTTTTTCATAATTATGTTGTGTTTTTATTAGCACTTTCCCACGATTCATCCTTGCATTATTTTAAACAGGTGATTTATACTTATAATGTTGGGTCTTTTAAATTACAAAAAAGTTTTTTTTTAATTGTAATTTAATTTGTTGAAGAAATGATGCGAAAAATTATTTAAAAAATTTGTAATCTCAGAAAATATAAAAAAATTATTATTTTTTTGGAATTAAAAAAATTATTCATTGCAAAAAAATAAAATACCGTAAAGTAGATAATTCAAAATTTTTAAGTGTTGCTTTACGGACCGGGTTCTCCGGGTTCTGAAATGCCGGTTCTGGACCATGTCCGGCTTAATTTTAGTTCTGGTTGTTGTTTTATTTCGGCCGAATGATTATTAGTAGCTCGTTAAATTGCATTTTAGACAGATGCTGGAATTACTGAAGTGTCTTGTCCGCGATTGTCCATGACACACGTTTCAAATGGTTGTAAAGCCTGTAAAATCTATTTGGCAATGTTGTAAAAGAATCTATAGTATTGTCAGTTGCCCTTCATCGCCACGTATTGGTCGGCGGTCTATGGCGGATTTTCAAAGATCTCTTGTTGTGCTTTGCCCACTTCATTTGCATAACGACCTTCATCAGCACTGTTTCTGCAGTAGTACAGAAAAAAGGCACCAAATGCCCGCAATGCTTTATTTTCATCTCGCCTTTCATCAACATCTTCACTTGGCTTTTTAAAAAAATGCTGTGGAGTCGCTGTTGATAGATGTGCACTCTTTTTTTCAGTTGGGCTCCGTCTTGTTCTAAACTTATCAATTTTGAAGTTAATGGAACGATATTTTCCTATTAATTTTTAGACTTTTTTTTAGCAATTGTTTAGACAAATTTTTAAATTATTTCTTTTAAAATCATAAATACTTCAATAAAATAATTATTTTTTTCAAAATTTTGTAAAAATAGAAATTTCGCTAAAATTTTAAAGTTTTACGTCATTGTGTTAATAGATTTTTTTCGTTAATTAAAACGCATTTTCCATAAGAATTATGTACATTACGGTAATTGAAACCTAATTTACAAATGATTGAGTGTAATTCATACTTTTAATGGATTAAATTGAATTTGTCACCTAAAAACAGAGTGAATATAATTTGTCATTCTTTTTTTCATAGATTTGAAGGTGAGCAAAAAAAAAAGTAAGTCGACAAAAATCATAAGTGAATGGTTAGCCATTAGTAACGCCATCATTATTGCCGTTATTACTTTTGATTACTTAATTGTCACGCAATTTCTGATTTTTTTTTGTCGTAAGTGTTTTGCGGTGTTGTAACATTATTAGACTGATGTGATAAAGCTGTTCGTGAAATAATTCGCTAGAGGCGTCATGAAAGAAAAGCACTAATTATATTTACCATATTTGAGAAGAAACTTGTTCGATGCAAAAATTACCTTATTAATTTGAATCAGTTCACGCATGATATATGCTAATGAAGATTTCCCCTCCCATGCTAAACTACTTGAGCTAGCTTTCTATGGACTGGTCTGATTGCCCGTTTTCTTATGTACAACTCTATTTTTTTCTTTCAGTGTATTATCGTAAAAAAATATATATAAAACACACTCACACAACCTTTTTTTACATTTACAAAAACTAAGAAAATAAAAATAAAAAACTTTGATTCACACAATCTTGCGCAATATACTTATCTCTGTCGTTTAAAAGGCGCAACTCCCGTGATATACGATACACGCGGCATTTGTTGTATTGCTGTTTCACTCCATGAATGAATTCATTCAAATACGTTACCTGTTGCGCTACATAGCTATACAACAGTTTGTTCATGTATTTATTTTTTTACTATATTTATTATCTCTTTTACCTTCGCACAAACGTACATAAGGCTATTTCATCATCACACCTGTACGAGTCTATAGACTTTTTTTTCGATTCAACTTGAGTTAAGTTTATTCATATTGTGGAAACGAGATTCATTTTAAGAATATCGCGCAGTCGTATCGCACGCATATTTTTAAAACGGTTATCTTTTTATTTTTTGAGTTAATTTTTAGTGATTTTATTTTCTCACTTATTGAATTTTGATAAATTTTGGTTTATATTAACATATAAAAAGTGGATTTTGGTGATTTATTTACAAAATTCTGTTATTCATGAAATATTGTTTGATATTATCAATTTATGGATTATAAACTAATTGGCAGAATATTGTTAAATTGGAAAATTAAAATAAACAAAACTGAAATAAAATGTTTAAATAATTTAATAAACAGAAATAAATAATTAAAAATATTAAAAAAATAACATTTATTAAATACAATAAAAAAAAAATTAATAAAAAATTAAATAATTAAAATATTAGTAAAAAACAAAAATAATGAAAATTTTAAGTTTTTAACTCTTAAAAAAAGTAATTAGTGAAACTATAAAAAAAATTAATAAATAAAGGATTTTATTTTATATATTATAAAAATATATATATAATAAAAGGAAAACTTTGACACTATATTAAAGAATAACTGAATAAAAATCTAGAAAAAATTATATTAAATTTTAAATAAATATGGAATCAGACACAGAACGAGATTATAATCAATACAGGTAAGAAATTGAGTTTTTCTTTAAAAAACACTGTGTTTTCTTGTTTTTGTATTAAACCGTCGGGCATGTTGTTGCCAATAAAGTTATAAGCAAATTAATAATAATTACAAATTTGTTAAATTTTTTGTGGATACTTGATAAGTAATTTAATTCATACGATTTATTAAAAATGTTCAATTAAAAAAAAATTAAATTAAAAATCAAATTTAATTTTTTTTTTTTAATATTTTTAAAAACATTTTTTTTAAATAAATTAATCCTTTTTTCAAATTTTATATTAAAATAATTTCACATTAAATATTTTACGGTACTTGACGATTCAAAATATTAATGTTATTATAAAGGTAATTAACATTGAAGTGTAAAATAAACAAAATACGTCACTTAATTTATTTGCATTTATTAAATTTACCGACACACTTTTTTTGTACATTGTCTTTTTTTAATAAAAGACTTTTCTTAAATGTGATTCATATAATTTTTAAATTTATGATTCAAATTAAAATTTTTAATTAAATAAAATAGCTTTCTCTAATTTCATGATGAACTTTGTTTTTATTTTAAAATTTAAATCCAAGTTTAATGTCCTTTTTTAATTTATTCACGTGCAAAAAATATTCTAACACTTGAAAAAAAAAATTAAAATTCAAAAAATTGTTGAACTATTGTTTGAAGCAGTAGTATTGACCCTTAAACACATGTCGATGTCATGTCACCACCGCAAATTTTATTCTAGCTCGTTTACACATTACATTGACATTAGACTAATTAATATTTTCATTTGATTTTATTTTATTCATATTTTTTAATTAAAAGTGCACAACAAATGTAAACACGATTCAAAGGGAAAAAAAGTGCAAGGTGCTTTTTTTATTTAGTTTTAATTTGAACGCGTTGTTATTAATTTTTACCGTGTAAAGCGCAGTAAAAAAACAACATTTATTTAAATTCATACGTGATAGACTCTTATCAGCGCTACAAATCTAAGCGGTATTAGAATGATAATATTTCAACGTAATTATAGAGATATACGAATGTTATGCTATGTAAGAAAAGTTTCCGAGAGTTCACTTGGCAATAGAAGATTTGCACCTGTAACAGTATTTGTTACTGACTTTTGTGCAATTAACATGGAGAATCTCAGTGCATGCATATGGAACGCAACGTCATTGAAGATGATTGAAAAATTGCACATGAAGTCTCATTTAAAATGTGCATTCACAATTAAAATGTTGTATACATGTTAAATAAATACAACGCGAATGTGTATATTTGATAAAATAATTGAGATGATTGCGATTTTTTCTACTTTTTTATTTTAAAAATTAAATTCGTGAACGTAGAAATGAATTTATTCAAGAATCCAGTGGAAATTTTAATTCATTCATGGACATCTAGAATACGCTAATGAGTTTCGGAATAAATGTAGCAATATTCAGTGGCGGATTTAAACATTTTTCTGAACTTAAAGCTGTTTTTTTTGAGAAAATTGTAATTTTTTGCTTGGTTTGGAATAATTGGATAAGATTTTTGCTGCAAAATATTTTAAAATGAAGATAAAAAAAAATTGACTTTTTTACTTAGGCTTCTTAAAGTAAAAATCACTTAGATTTGACTTAGTTAGTCACAAAACTAAAATAGCATTTTTTTTAATAAAAAAATCTTTTCACATAAGTCGACCGACATTTGCTGGTTTTTGACTTATTCTAAAAATTAAGTTTAAATCGAAGCTTCTTTTAAATCGAAAGTTTTTTTTATTTATAAATACTCAATTAAATTAAATTAAATTAATGTAAAGGTACTCATAAAAATATTTTTGACCTTTTTGAAAAAAAAAAAAATGGAAAAAGTGTATTTTTTCTTGGGATTTAAAATCATTTTCTAAAATTTAATTAAACATTTTTCAACGTAAAATTTTTAAATCAAAACAATTTTATAAATTTTTCAAGTAATTTTATTGATTTAAAATTATTAAAAATCAAAATTTGCTTTTGAAAAATCTAGGAACGTGTTTTTTAACTTTTCTACCAAAATAAATTATTTTACGAAATTCTCGGGGCCCAAAAAGAAAATCCGCAACTGCCCATAATGACACAGCTACGGGCAATGACGTTCATTTGAATATACTTCGAGCTAATTTATTTCTTGACCCAAAACAAAGCATATCAAGTGTGAAGTCCATCTTCATTCAACGATATTCAAATGTAGAAGCTGTGAAGTGTTTAAAATATGTAAAATATGTTTCATTATGAAAATGTATGCTATTACCACAATAAAAAGTACTGTAGCATAAACAATAAGGTAAAAAACATCAAAATATTACGAAAATGTTTCTAATAGGATTTGTCTTGAAAAAAAAAATGATTTTATTTACTTCACAGCTTTATTTACCACCCAGAGAAAATTGTGAAATAAAAAATTTATAACACCACAACGAAAAAAAAATTACAAATTTTCGGTTTTATTGCTGCATCTGAGCCATTGAAAAAAAAAGCAAAAGTAACGTGAAATGAAGAGTTTGTGCACCACACACTTTCAAAGCCACAACAATTTATCACCACCTTGCACAAAGATGACAACAACAATAGCTTCTTACTCGCACACTAGACGACAGAGACAATAATTTCATAAGTGAAGGTGATATTTTTCATCTATTAACAAACATTAGTTCCAAGTCAGAGAGTGAGAAGATGATCCTCGTCTCCGCCAACGTGCGCGCGCACGTAACTAGACGTAATACTCGTATGCGGTTGACAAAATTCACGATTTCTCCTAGAAAAATGTGATTTCACTTTCGAAATCCGTATCAGATACCTTGAAAAACAAAAAAACTTAAATTTAATCTAATGCACTTGATCATCATTGTTGTCGCGTAATATTTTTTTCTATCCAAAATGCAGACAAAAAATGAGATAATTTTGCTGTTTTCGTCGTCACACAAGATGATCCTCGTACTGCTGTATGGGTAATTTGATGGAAAATAAAACCCCACAATTTAAAAAAAAAGTATAAATTTTCTAGATTTTTGAACACGTTAAGTGTTTTTCGGAATTTATTTTTTTTTTCGTTTTATTGTTTCACGAGTGTTAGTCACATTTTTGTCTGCGACGACGAAAATAATTATCAGTTGTAAAAAAATTATCATCGATATTACGCAGTTCTAGGCTATCACAGACACGTCCTTAATTATAAACGAATTAACAAATAATTGAGGAAATATGTCCTCTTTTTGCGAGTAGCACAATATTACGCAATTAGTTTAGCAGCAATGACAAACGAACACAACACTCTTCTTATCACGTTGACCCATAAAGCCATAAAAGTGTAAGCAATTTCCTTTTGCAATGTTCAATTTATTGCTGTTGATAACCTAGATTCAATGCCATGTGTATGGGTTTGTCGCCTTTATGTGCAGTTGCTGAAAAATTCTTGCGTTTGTTTTTAAATCTAGACAATTTCTAGTAACTTCATACAAAATTTATCAATTTTTTAGTTGATAGTTGAAGTTAAAATATGGATGGTCTGCTTAACTGCTAACTAACTCTTTGTTAGGAGGTTTTACACTATATTTACACTAGATTTTATATAATTTTGATTCAAAAGTGTCAAATTTTTCTTAATTTTATTAATTAAATAAAAAATTAATTTTCTAATTTTTTTTTAAAATTTCATTAAAATTCATTCAAAAAAATTTAATATTAAAAATATTATAAAAATTATTTATTATTTGCTTAAAAATATAAATATTTTTGAATGGCTCATAAAACCACAAAAACTAGGAACAGCCTCAAATATATTTTAAAAAAGGATTATCAGAACATGTCAATAGTTTTGTACCAAAATCTTTGACAAGAACAAGAGAGCTGATTAACATTAATATTAAAACGTAGACATAGGATTTCCTTAAAGATTAAAAATTGATGAATAGAATGGGTTATAGGGACTCAACCGATTGCAGAATCTGTCACTAAGCAGAAGAAACAGCAGGACACATTTTATGTGACTGTTCTTATTTGGAACACAAAATTTGAAATAATTTGGATCAAAATTTAGAGGTTTCTCACTGAAAGAAATCTTTTCTTTCTGAAAGTGTCAGCACGGTTATGGAACAGGTTAGGAAGAAAGAAAACCCACAGAAAGCCATTTTTGTGTGCTTAGGTGGGTCATTTTATAATCATCATCAAATAAATAATAAAATTAACTAAATTTGAAATTATTTTCAAAAAAAAGTTAAAATAATGCTTAATAATTAAAATTTACTCAAATAATGTTAAAATAATATGAGATATAAATTTTTGAAATTCCTTATTAAAAATTATACTTTTTAGTTTAAAAAATACCAGTAGAATTTTTTTGCTTGTAGATTTTACTACACGATTCTAGAAAAAAAACTTTGAAAAAAATTTGTTTTTAAAATAAAAATAAAATAAGCTTCTTTGATTAACCGCTTTAAACACAAGAAGAGAGACATACTTTGAAATTTTTACACGTTAACTGTAATGGTGTCGAAAATCGTGATGTTGTGCATTTTATGTAATTTTCTTCACGTGTTACAAGAAACTTACACAACTACTCTTACACAGATTTCGTACTTGAAACTTTTCCACAAACACACATTTTTCCAAATAATTTATTTCGTACGGGCGGCAAATTTGAAACAGGTCTCCGATAAAAATCGCAAAACACTGCATTGCTCTGGACCAAACTGGTGCAATAAATTAACATAATTAATGCAAAACGATCGCATTATGTATATCGATTTCATCGTAATCTGGGTATCCGAGACAAAATCGCGAGACGAAAAAACAGTAACTCCTAAAGATCATGTTTACAAATTTTTCGGGTCCTTTCTAGTTGTCTCCGAAACTCGTTTATGCTTAGACTGCGGGGTTATCGTTAATTAATTTGAGAACAAAAAAACAACAAAAATTAGCCGGTCACAGCATGACCATTCGATGACATTCTGTCAATAAATGCATAAATATACAAAAAAGCGAATATAAAAAAAAGTGGACAAAAAGAGTGTAAAATTTATGTGACAACCAAATAAAAATACTGCAGTTTCGTTCAACATGCAGCATACAAGAATTTTTGACAGTCTTTGTCTTCGCCTCTTTTTTGTGTGTCATTTTTGCTAAAATTATATTATTTAAAAACGTATTCTGGGAAGTAATTATTATGCATCCCTTTTGTCATGTCGTAGTTTTTGTTTGTTCGTAGTTTTTTTTAAATAAATAAATTAATAAAAGAGTAAGAGATATACCGTTAAAACCATTTGTGAGCCAGAAAAAATGAATTAATTATCTGCAAAAAAAATCTGTTAATATGTCTCAAAGACGGTAAGTTCTTGTGTCGCTTGCATATTGGAGATAAGCACGGCAGAAAAAAAATGCACTACATTTTCAAACAATAGAGGCCTAAAAACCCACACAGTAATGTGTGAACATTATTTTGAGTCAATTGTTTCGCGTAAATTTGTGTAGATGCACAAAACAGCGTTCGAACGTTCTCTTGGCCTTTTCCGTTCCCTTCGAAAAACAAAAAAAAAGTTTTTGTTGAAAAGAAAAAGTGCATCACATTCATTCATAAAAATTTATAACTTTTTACTACGACGCGCGAAATTGATGACGATGATGAACTGCATCAGTAACACGACTCTCTATGCGTGAATGTGTTTATGAACTGAAACTGCATTTTGTTACAAATGAATGAATAATAACAATGAAAAAATTTGACCTGATATGATCCACTAATAAAAATATGTTGCATTTAATGATACACTGCGGAAAATGCACGAAGAAGAGCGCAGAGTGAATGGAGTGCGAATCTTTTATTTTTGAAAAGTACTGTTAGATGTTAAAAAAAAACAAATGTGATGGAACGACCATTTAATTACCGTTAATGAAAACTCTAGTTTCCATCAATCACGATTTTTTTTCGAGTTTCATGACATCTTGGGTGTCAAAGCATCTCTTGCTGACTACCAATTTCTCCTATTCACGCGACGTGCTTTTGTTAATTTTTGTCACGTGAAGTCCGGCGACAATGATTTGTATCGACATGACATAATAGCTAACAATACAACAAAGAAAAGTAGCCACTGCTTGCTACCTATTACTAAATCAAGACGACCAAAAACAGAAGAAAAAAAAAACAAATGTGTTGTAGAAAAAAAATCGTGGGACACAATAAAAAATGAACAACATAAACACTTTTATTATTAACTCGATTATTAATAATAATACACTCACAAAACAAGACAGCGAAGACAAAAAAAGAGGTTTAAATAGAAAGAAGCGCTTTTCTTTGTAAATTTGTTCAAAATGCTCACTTTTTAGTACACTACGGGAGTGAGTAAACGTATGAGAGAACATAATTCGTGATTATGTACTTTGGCTGGAGACGTGGTGTCACGTGTTCTGGAACTCGGTAGACAATGTTTAGATTTTCATGATCATGGAAACGCGCGGCGATAATAAAAATAAACAAATTTTTGTTTCAGAGGAAAAAATGTAGATCAGTTTTTTTTTACATAAATTAAAATTGTGAGATTTAAAAGTGAAAGAACAAGTGACAAGTGAAGGGTTAATATGAAAAATCGCACAAATGCAATTTTTGATATACTGTGTAACCAGGTAATGTCGCTATTACCTGTCGTCGGTTACGAGGGAGAGATGTCACTTTTGTGGCAGAGAGAAAAGAAGATAGACGTGCTGGCGATATTCTGGATAATTTTGGAAGAATAAAGCGATTGTTTAATTAATTGATTGAGTTTTCATAGTCATTAGGGTTACAACTGAAAAAAGTGATTTCTGGGCCTTTTCTTTTTGTTGGCTTTAAAGATTAAGATTAAGATGGACTTACATTGTTTCAGCTATGTTACCATTATTTCAGTGACAAAAAATTCAAACATTCAAAGTCCCAAAAAAAAAATTAAAGAGTCCTGCAAAAACGTTCAAACATTCTGACTCTTCAATACAACGTATTTTGAGTTCTTGTCTTGGTTGAAACTCCGAAGAGGATATTTTCGATACTCAGAATTGATAGAAAATACTATTAGAATTTATAGATTTTCAACTTATAGATTTTTTATTTTTTTTTAACGAAAATAAAATTTTAAGTAAAACATGAAAATTTTAGATTTGAAGTCATTAAATACTTTTATAAAAGCTTCGCAGTGTGCAATTTATCCTATTGGTTTGTGTAATTATTTATGGATTTAATTTTTGATTTGACTCAATTCAGCCTTGAAGAGCTTCAAGTGCGAGTTCGCTAGAAATCATTTTTCAGTTCTCTTGAAAAGTTGCAATAAATCTCGTATCATATTTTTTGATCAACATCAAATGACAAAATACACAGAAGACAACGTCATTTTAGCTGACTTAAAATGACATAATCTTACCAATAAACATAAATTTAAATGTCCATCGTCCACATTCATCAAAAAGAACGCAAAACGGCGCTTTCAAAATGTTTTCTTTTGCTGCTGCCCTATTTGGATATTTTTTATGATCAACTATATTTTTATTAAACAAAAAAAATTGACATTAAGAATTTTATTTCTCATGAAAAATCTAGAGGAGATTTCCGAGATTTATTAGCAAGACCATTTTCGCCGCAAATGCGGTCAAGAAACACCGTAAAAATGTATTTTTTTTGTAACAAACAACGGCAGCAGCAGCAGGGGAAAGAACAAGTCATGAAAACATTTTTAATATAAATAATACTAACCAGCACTCACAAGCCATAAGCAACATAAACATGTGCGCGCTGTTTTTTTTTATAAACTCTTTTCGAAGAAATTTGTTTTACCGATGTTTGAAGCTCAACTCGAGTGACTTTTATTTTATTTAAACGTCTCTTATATTTCTTTTGTTGTCATAATTCTGTTATTTTATTGCCTTTATCGTTATTAATGTGCTTACCAGAAATCGCTTGGTACTTGCAGAAAATGTTTTGACTGTAAGTCTGAGTTTTAGTAGGATTCATGTTCAATTAAGGGTAAGATTTAATTTTTGGACAATCATCGTAAAAAAATAAATATATTAATGTGACTGGAACACGTTCTTTGGCAAGCAGCGCGAAATTTGATTATTATTTTTTTTTGTGTGTTATAGCAAGTGACCAGGTTGAAGTCATTTAATATGTAAACAACTTCCTTTGAAAAACGTAAAAAATAACTTTTAAGTAATGTTAAAATAATTTTTTGGTTAAGAATGTTATGTTTATGATTATTATGACATGATGACTGTACGAACGACGACGGTGACGATGAACTTTTAACCTTAATGTGCATACGAGTGTGTTATTTTACATATTATAAGCAAGACACAACTCTAATTTTAAGCTCTTTGTTTTCTTTTGTTCTTGTTAAACTTTAAAATAATAATAATAAAAGCAGTTTTTGCTTGGACGACGGACGCGACGCGCTAAACAGAGGAAATTAGTTTTGAACAAAATTACTTTTCTAACTGTCTTCCAAAAAGCATAATCTTAGTGGCTTTTTTTAACAGAAATAATTTGAATATTTGATTACCATATCACCTCACAATTATAAAATCCGAAAAAAAAAACGAAGAACAGAAAAATTGTTTAAAGTAAAACTTTGTGAGGCGTGACATGAGTTGACGAGGAACAGTGACGTTTTCAATTTTTTATACTACTTTTTATTTTTTAATGATAATGGCTTCTCAATTAACATATGCAAATCAAGTCTTCTTCTTTTGGTTGGTCTCTTAAAGTGATTTTTACTTACTTTATAAAACGTTCGTATCGTCGAGCTCCAAAAAGAAACAGTCATGTCACAGAAAAATTTACAAGAGAGCGTGAGTGACATTATGAATTAGTTGCGGCTAAGCATCACCAAAAAAACTAAAAATTAATCGAAGAAACGCCCAATCAGAGCCGAGTTTGCCGCTAATTTTGTTTTTAACACCTAATGGAGTCAATTAAACAACTTCATTTTAATTGAGTGCTTCCAATGCGAGTTTTACTTGAATTTCGTCAAACCGAACGTGCATTTTTCGCTCAAAAGCGAATCAAAATCTGTATGTTTCAAAATGCCAAGCATTGTAAGAATGACGCACAAAAAAAAGAATATTTGACATCCGAAGGATATATGTCACACAGTTCTTTGATTTATATCGATTGCATTTAGATGAAGTTTAAACCAATGAGTATAATATAAAAATAATATGAATATCGTAAACATAAATAAAGGAACGCATGCATACATAAGCAGGGTTCAAAAGTTTTTTTTGAAAGTGAAAGAAATAAATAACTATGAAAAATTAACAAATAATTTCAAATTTTCTAAATTTAATTTTTTAAATCCCATTTATTTTTGTAAAATAAAAATTTAAAAAAAATGAAAAATATAAGTAAAACAGGAATAGTTCTGACCAGTAGCGGATTTACTGGCAAACGGGCCTTTTTCAACAACTATGGGGTTTATCTTAAAGAATTTTGTTCTACAAGCTTAAGGCTTCATTAATTTATAATTCAAAGTTTTATGTTTAAAAAAGCTAAAAAAATAATATTTGTGTCGAAAAAAAATATTTAATTTAATAAAATAAAAACTTTAAAAGTTTGTAATTTTTCCAACCCTGTTCAAAAAAAAAACTTGTACGAAAAAAATATTTTAAATCATTGTGTTTAAAAGCTGTTACAGTAAACATGAGCATTATGCTTAGTTTAAATATATAAAAAAATAAAAGAAAAAAAAGATTAAAACGGCAGCTAAATCGAACGATACTTGTTGAGGAGCATTGTATAAAAAAAGCGCTGGAATGTGCACGCATTTTTTATGATAATAATGTGATGAAATTGTGGATGGAGAGGCACATTTTCTGATATGACAAGAACTTGGACAAGAATACGTTTAAAAAAATGAAGCAAAAAACAACAAAAAAAACTGAAACTGGTTTGACATAAGCTACATTTCTTTAATCTGTTTGTAATTCAGCATCATGAACTTTTATACGAAAAAAAAAAATTAACTGAAAAACTGATTTGAGGAAGTAATTCGCAATGATTATACAATTTATTTTTGAAACAAATGCTTGTCAACAAAACTTTTGAGACAACAAAAAAGATTAAAGAGGAATTTCATTCATTGATTTTTGGCGATTTGGAGTACATTTTATAATGGTTTTTTATTTGATCTTACAAAAGAGGAAGTTGCGAGACATAAATAAGCAAAAAATTGCAATAAATTCTACAATATTTTTTTTGTGGTGTGCTTTTAAACTTTTTCATATCGTGTCAAATATGAAAAAAATGGGTTAAAAGATGATCAAAATTTAAAGTCGTAATGATGCACGATAACAAAATATTTGAAAAGCAAATAAAATTAGGAAAAAAACAAGCGAACAAATACTGAAATATCTCTTATCACCTCAATTAAATAAGATCCATGTACAATTATTCGGTAGTAGTTGTAGGTAGTAGTATAGTAAAGATACAAGTGCGAGATAAGATATGGAAATATTGATGTACTTACCTAACTCTATCGCTTCAAATGACATAACATGATTATTTACTTGTAATGATGAAAGTTGAAAAAAATCTAAAGTTGAAAAATAAAAATCAGTGCAGACTCCAAAGTAAAAGTTAAGATCATTAAAACATTAAAATAGCTTCACGTATTATTAACCAGCATACACACAGTTTCCTTGAATGACTCAATAATAATCATAAAAATAATTTTTCTGCACCCACAACACTAGCCTGCATGGCACATTTTTATTGCAAACTGTAATGATGATGACGACGCGTCGTTGTCGTGTGTTGTTGCTAAAATCCAAGTCAACGCAGTCAGCTATAAAAAAAACTCAACCACAGAATTGTGTGCTTTATGATGTGTTTACACTTTAATTTTTTTCAGTGTGCGGCAAGAATAAGTGTGTGGTTGTGCTCAAGCAAATACGTGACATGATTCATACTTTTACATGCGAGCACCGTAAACCACATCAAATGTATTGTATTTGTGGTTCATCATAAATAAAATAATAATAATTTGTAGAGTCACCTGAATGTGAAGGCATTACACTAGAAAAAGTGTGTCCGAGTGTCTCCATGACTGCTAAATAAAATAAAATAATAACAACAAATTGTAACATAATTCATAAAGCACTTAAAATATGATATGATATGCTCGACACGAGATTGAAAAAAGAGAGAGAGACCAGTTAACAGAACAATAATATGTCACGGTTTGTTTAAGATGTAATAATTTAATGCATGCTATGCTATGCTATGCTGCACAACCATTTGGACACCTCGTAAAATGAAACATTTTTAATAAAGTTCCGAGCTAGTAATTAAAATTATACTTTTTTTTTGTAAGTGACTTATAAACCGTTTATTTGCTTAGTGGCTGGAAAATATGTAATTTTTCACTTCGGCCCCTTTTTAATAAATGATGGCATGATAAAGTATGTGTGATACATTAATTATAATGAATCACATTAGTAGGCCATAACAATAATTAAAAATGTTTCCATAAACCTTAAAACCAATAGAGAGAAATTTTATCGACCATTATAAAATAAAAAAATTCTTTAAAAAACATTAAATAATAGTTTGGAACTCTCTAATGGCAAGACCTTTTTAACACTTCATACTATAAAAGAAAAAAAGTGAGAAGAAAATTACTGAATTATTTAACCTAAAAACCAAGGAAACTAAAGCTTCAAAATGCTTTTCGAATTTTCGAAGGCTAAAAGCGTGACAGAGGTTATAAGTTTTCGAATCGAGGCCACGAACTAAAGTCCAAAGAGCCTTTAATTAAATTTGAAGATGTAAAGGATACGAAGATTTCATCATAGGTACACCATTACAAACACATCAGATGAGGCATTAAAAACTCACCAAAATATAGATTGTCTCAACAAATCTGCCAATGAATAATATAGGGATAAAAATCTTAGACCACTAAAAGCAAACCAAATAGGTTGTTGCTGCAAGCATGTTAATATAAGAAAACATAAGAAAGATAGAACCTAATCGTCTAATCGATTTGATGATAATTTAGATTTTTAAAGTAAATAAAAAATGATACTCGTAAAGTTCTAGCTAAATAAGTTAAATACATATTTTTCTTTAGTCAATTAGTAAAATACCAAAAATATATGTTTGAGCCTCCTTTGGGACGTTAATAGCAGGAAAAACTTTCAATTATTGTAGTTTCCTTATTATTTATGATTTATTTTTTATTTGGTCATCTAACATTTTTCTCTCGTGCCAAAACAGAAGTTCATAACTCACGTATTTCATCATTTTTCAGGCCACGTGGGTATCGTGTGTGGGATTGATACCCAATTTGCCAGTAGTCTAACAAAAAAAAAATAATAAAAGTTTTATTAATTTCTATCATATAGCAATCTGTCTATATCATTTTTGAGGCGGAATTGTCGCAATAACACAACAAAATGTGACATGATACATAACAATTTGGGAATAAATAGCCATTAATCATATCGCACAACGATATATTTTTTTTCTTCATAAAGATGATGACGAACAACATGCATGACGATGCGTAAAGAAGAGCTTTCACTTATCTAAAAACAAAATCTTGTACACTTTTTTTTTTGTCATTGGACACACCTTAATTGCTTGCTATATGTACGTCTTTTTTTTCGATTAGTTCTTTGCATCGTACGTGCGTTTTAAATTAAAAATATAATAAAAACGAGTGACTGATGTAGACTTTAAATGATTTTTTATTATAATATTATTAATAATCATAATAATTGAAGGATGGTCGAACAATCTGTCTTCTACTTGTTGCTTGTATATAATTTGATGAACGTGGGCTTGTTTGGGGAAATGACTATTAATTTTTTTTTTTTGAACTTTTTGTGTAAATCTCCCGCGGGAATTAATTGACATCCATCGCATTTGATTTATGGCATCTTCTTTTTGACAAACAAATAAAAAAAAACCTGAAGTATTCAGTAAATCAGTTAATCCAAGCAATAAGAAAGAGTAATCGAGTGATAAGAATTTTTTATCATAAAAATATGTATTTTTGAACTTATTTTTATGCTAATCTTATCGAATATTATCTTCATTATTTCTCCGTAAGGCAGTGATAAAATGATAAGATTAACATGTTTATTAAAAGATTCTACGGAAGCAATTAATTGGAAAAATACTGCTCCAATTTATACATATTTACATAATAATCAACTTTCGATATGGTAAATAGCATTTTGCGAGTCATTAAACACGTTCAGCTGCTTGAGTCTGGTACAAAGGAGATGAAATTAGCATGTGACCACCTGGGTTAAAAGCGTTTTTTTTTTAGAAAAAATGAAACTTTTAGCAAGCAAAATATTCGATTTCATTCTGAAAAATTTCAGAAAAATTCGAAAATTTTTGAATTAAAAAAAAAAATTAAAATATTATTAAAAACAAAAATAAAGCTGTTGTCTGAAAAAATCCTTACATAAAAGGTTTTTTTTTAAATTTATCAATTTTTGCAAAGTAAATTAAATAATTAAAAAAAATTGGCTTGATTTGGATTAATTAGATTAATTTTTAAACGTTAAGAAAGTTTTTTAGCGCAAAACTTGCAATAAAAGTTCTTAAACTGTGATATACTTGCAGAAAGCAAAAGTAAACTGCACACAAGAAAGTAACATTCTTTTGTTTCATCACGTAAAACAAAAAAAAAGTGCGACCAAACAACAGGTAGTAATAATGATGCATTCACTTTTTTTCTCGTGTATTTCACACTCGCGACACACGATAGAAAGGCACAATGGGTCTTCGTCATCAATTATCCCCCCATATTAGACGACACAGTGTCTGAAGAAGTTTTGCAAAATGTCTCGCGCGACATTCAGTAGTAAGTAAGTACTTCGGCGTACGTCACATGTGTGCATTCATTGTCGAGGAAAAACAATTGATTATTGTATTAAAATTACATTATTTATTTGTCATTGTTGTTTGGCAGTGGTGGTGGTGGCGGCGGCGGTACTTGCTACTTACTAGTCCTGTTACTATTTTCATTGTCTGCGTGCAAGAACGCGATAAACACACCGGTAAAATTTGTTTACTATATTTTTTTTTGTTTTTGTGAGAGAGACACACATATTATACAACTTTCATCTCCGCGCACATTCAACAAGTTATTGTTCTAGATCTGAAACAATGAATGAATGATGACAAAAATTAGACATTGTTCTTAGTTTGTTTGTCTGCGTTTCTTTGTACGACAAGATTGAGAAGTGATTCTCTGATCGAGTTTACTCATCGCGAAAAAAATCTTTATGAATGAAATTTATTTAAATATTCACACGCATAGAATTTGAAAAAAAAAATAGTAGCACTAAAAATAACAATAGAAAACATGCCACACTACTAAATGTTAACAGTCAAAATACAATGAACTGCACCTGCTACTAATCGCTTTGTATTGTGTGTATTTGTTTGTAATTGAGTTGCACTTTGGTGGTGCATATGTGCACAATATTTTTTTACGTCATTTGTTGCACAGTATGTGGGATCTCTCTGGCATGTTTTTGTCTATTGTGTCAACATCCGAATAAATATGCATTTGAAATAATTTAAATTATTTTTTTTGCTGTACGAGCAGCAGGTTTTGTATGTAAATGATTATTTTTTTTCGCAAACAAAACAAAAATGTAAACTCTTTCTAATCGATTCGTAACACTGACACACACTTTAATATAAATAATACGAATAATTGAGAGGCGCCGCCATCGAATTTACATCAAACAGATAAAATTTCAATGTCAGTGTCATGCATATAAACGTTTAATTGAACAAAAATAAGCGAATAACGCGTTAAATTGATGAATGCCAATATATTTGCGATAAATGTATTTAAAATAAAATCATCTAACAAATGCATCAAGGTTAACTGATGTTGTTGTTGTTGCTGCAGGTGACTTGTATTCAGAAAAAAATACAAGCGTGTCAACTGTAATTAACAATTTATTGTCAAGTATTTTAATTTTTTCATCTTAGATGACGGATTTTTTTTTTGACGAAAATAAAAATCAAATTATAATAGTTACATAAAAATTCCTTTGTAACTCTATTTATTTGTGTTGATAATCTTGATACCATTTGCTCTCTGTTCTCTCTCGCTCGTCTCTGTATCCAAAACGAAACTAAAACAAATTCGTTTACAAGAAAATCATGTTTATCGTTATTTTTGCTCTTTTTTTCTTTGCAAAACAAATGACTTTTTATTATATAAAGCACCAAAAAATGTTTTTCGTGACACATTATCCGACAAAATCAGAGCTTCTGAAAACAAATAAATGTAACTACTTACTACTATTTGCCCCGACTTCTGTTTCGTATTTATATTTATTATATTATTTATATTTATTATTGGGAGAAAATTTCTTTCCAGTTTTATCATTATTTTTTATTTTTATTATTATTTTATTTAAATATCATGTTTTATTATATTATATTTTTATTATTATTATTTGAATTGTGTTCGTTCCGTATTTTATGACGAAGAAATATGTTTGAAACGATCACTGCCGCTAATTCAGTTATCGGTAGCAATAATCATAACATTATTTTTTTTTTCTGCAAAGAGATAACCAGCATGTGTACAAATGTAATTGTTATGAATTTTTATTTTCAATTATTGAAAATCATGATCTAATTTTTTTTTTGCTGCTTGTTGTCAACATATTTGTAGCTTTATTTCTGGTCATTGTTTCGTAAAATGGAATTCTAGAAAGAAGAAAAAATAATATTTAACTTATTGAATATTTAAATATAATAAAAAATAATTATAAATAATAAAAATTAAATTTTTAAAAAATTTTAAAATAAATTTTTAATTATATTTGATTATTTTTAAAAAATAATTTTTTTAATAAAAAAAATAATATAATTAATTTATTAAAAAAATTATTTAATTATTGAAATAAAATAATTTAAAAAAAAATTAAATTAAATAAAATTTGTATTTTTTAAATATTTTTTTATTTAACATTTATTATTTATTTAAATATTTTTTATTTAAAATAAATAAAATTTTTCCTTCGGTCAATCGTCCAGGATTTAAAAAAAAAAGAAATAAAAATACAAATAAATATTTTAAAAAGTAATTTATATTAATTACCACTCATTTTTATGATAATTTGTAAATTACGGTTAACACATTGTTCAATATTTTTTTTGTAATAAAAAATTAACGAAAAAAGCAAGTTTCACCATATTTGTGGTCGATTCTTGATTGATTATCTCATTTTTTATTTTATCAAAACAATGACACTTTCGAGTCTTTTCAATTTTTGAGAACAATGATAAAATTGTGTTAAACTTGGGAGGTGAAGTGCATTTTAATATCTTAAAAAAAATTAATAAATCGTTTAAAAATTTTAAGAAACCTTTTTGGGACTGATGAAGCATTTTTTTACATTGTATTGCAATCTTTTTGATCATTAACTTTTTTTTTTTAAAATTAAAAATTCGAAGCGCGTGTCTTTGAATGGCGTCTTATCTCCAAAAAAAAAAATTCGCGTTAAGATTTCGCGGAAAGTTTATTTTTAAACCGTCTTGATAAGATTTAAATTTTTTTGTTTCTGTCATAAAAAAAAAATCACCAAGGTTTTTAAATTTGTTAAATTAATTTCCGAAATCAATCATGCGATTTGTGTTTTTTTATGCAAATTTCAATCGGAATATGATGATTAGATACCAGCCCACATCGCAGATTACGAACAAAATATGTCCAATATCAATTATTTACTGTTTTATTGCTCGGCAGTATCTGGTATATTTAATTTAGATCATTTACAGACACACAAAACATTTGTCATAATAAAGTCTCAACAAGGTGTAACATGGCTTGTGGTTGAAGTTTAATTGAAATTGATCTATTTCATGCGCGAAACGAAAAAAAAAAACAGAAACAAACGACGAATGTGAATGAAATTGATCAATCGTAGATAAAAATGTTGATTTGATTGATCAAAGTACAGTGCGCGAATGTACCGGCACACGCTTTCCATGCCACCTTTTCGTGATGCCAGCGCGCTGCCGCATATGTGAATTGATTGATTATTTTTATCTTTGCTTGTTTTTCTGTTTTCTCTTGCTGTTTTTTTTTTGTACTATTCAAATATTCGTCGTAATTGTAAGTCGACGATGAATGAATGACTGGGATCGCGTTGTGGCTTGATATCAAAAGTACGCGAGAGATAAGTGGTGCAGATAAGTCCAAATACCCAACAGATTCTGTTATTTATTTGCCAACTATACAGTTATAGACACGCATTAGGTGGCAAAATGATAAGATTTTGCTGATTATCGCACTTTTGACGCGACTCGATACAATAAAACGGGATTTGAAAGTAAATAATTTTATTTTTTTTATCATTTCAGTTCGCCACAACAGACATTTCACAGAGCCTACGAGGATTACGTGCATCCCTTGCAGACACATTCCTCTTCGGGGTCCCCTCATCCAAATAGCGCCTCGCCTCAAATGTATTCCGTAAATGCGCACGGCATGCTAACGCCACAAAGTCCCTCCATGGGTTCCGGTCACAGTCCCATGTTGCTTTCGTCACATTCGCCGCTAAATAGCTCCCTTCTTACCTCCAGTTCGCCCTTGATGAGTCAATATTCGTCGTACTCGGACGTCATTCCGACGACAATTTTGTCGCAAGAGGACTCGTATTACTGCAGCATGAGTTCCGGCTACGGCGAATTTTGTGCGACCAATTATGGCGTGCTGCAACGACAACCGTATGGCAAAATGGGACATCCGAGCAGCATGAAGCCCGCAAAAGAGCCACGCATCCGGAGACCGATGAATGCGTTTATGGTTTGGGCAAAAGTTGAGCGTAAAAAGTTGGCGGACGAGAATCCGGATTTACATAATGCTGATTTGAGTAAAATGCTAGGTGAGTACCGGTTTGACATTGAATACGAATAAGGAAGTGATGATCTTTTTGTTGTATGAAGTTGTCAGACATCGAAGAGTTAAAAGCTTAATGGCTCCCGTATCCGGTCGCGTAACTTAAGGAAATTTATTTAATCGCGTTTGCATTAATTAACACGATAAACACTAATATTTATGGAAAAATGTGTTAAAAGTTGACAGAGGCAAAATTACGAAGATTAAAAATTTTTAAATTGTTTAAAATTTTATATTTTTCAATATTCAAATAAAAAATCAAATAATTCTGAAATAATGATCATTTAAGGACAAAAATTAAATTTTTTTATGAAGTTTGATATTTTTCAATATAAAATTGGTAAAAATTGAAGGATTTAGATATTTATATACAATTTTCGTTTTACAAAACGGCTTGAATTTGAGGCTTCTGGTCAAAAATCTGCGAAAATTGATATCAAAATTTAGTGAAAATTTAATACATTTTTAAATTTTGAAAATTTTTGACTAATTTTATTTTTTTTTAATTTCAAAAATATCCTTAAATAAAAAAATGTTAAATTTTTATTTTACTTTTTTTATATTTTAATAATTTTTTTCAAAAAAAGTCTTCAAAAAAATATTGAATTTTCCATAATTCCACCAAAAGTTTTAAATTATTAAAATATTTTTCTTTGAATGAATTAATTTTGTATTCTTTTAAATAAAAATAATAGAAAAAAAAATAATTTTTAAATAAAATTTTAAACTCTATAAAAATTCTAAAAATATTTTCTTGGGTTTTAGAATTATGTGAAATATTTTCTAAAATTGAACTCACCTACTTGTCTGTTTTGATAAAGAAAAAACGCCCAAACGAACATCTCTTGAAATTTATGTAAGATGTCATAAAAAATACTCCCAAAGTGTGTGAATTTGTGTGTAAAAAATTTACGATCCGACAAGTATTTAATGATATTCAAACATTTTCAAAATGAAGATATATTTTAAAGGTTCAATCAACGCGCGAGTCGAAAGCTTAAAATTTCTTTTTTTTTCAAATTTAGCTTCAAACATCACCAATAACAACGAAAATCATGTGTTGTGTAGGTGCGGTGATTGTCCCAAAAAAAAACGTAATAAAAAGCAAAATCAAGCCCGTTTTTTCTTCAACAATGCTTGTTCAAGTAAAATAACAACAAACGTTAGTTTTGTACCGTTTTTTTTCTTTTCCATTTAAAATATGCTAATTTATGTTAATTTGCGTTTTTTTCTGATAGAAGTTCCATTATTTAGTATTAAATTAAATTTTGGTCGCTCTTCAATGAGCCGATATGAATTCCATGCGTATCTTTGTCCATCAAAAATTAAAAAAAAAACGGAACACCCAATTCCTGAAAATAATTTTCCGGGAATAATTTTATGATCAAGATTTTATTTTTTAAATTATGTCGCTTTAGAGAAATTCAGTAGTCAATAGTCCGATTTTAGCCCTATTTCGGAGTTTAAAAAAAACTGAAAAAAGTTTTAATTAATTGTCAAATTATGACCCGAAATTGATTTTTAATTATACTAAATTTTCAATAATAAAATTTTTAAATTTATTGTACGATTGGAATAAAATTATTATTTTTTAAAATTTTCATTAACATTTGATTAAAATTAAATAAATATAATAAATAAAACAAATATTTGGAAAGTTTTTTTTAATATTTTTTTTATCAAAATGAAATTTTTTAAAATTTTAAGTTTATGAACAAAACAAAGTAAAAAATATTTTTAAAAAAAAATAAATAATAAAATATTAATAATTAAATAAATAAATAAAATATACCTAATAAAAAAAATAAATTTTTATAATTAGAACCAACATTTTTTAAAATTTTTGCTTAAAAAAAAACCTTGAACATTAGAATTTTTGATTTTTATTTAAAGCGGTCTCATAATAAAAATCTAGCTTTAGAATCGTACCCACGCGCCATATTGACAACAAATCGAACAAAAATTCCGAAAATTGCTATTTACGTTGTTCGGATCGGTGTCATCGTGTGTCGTCTTCGTGCATCGTGATGCATTGAATTGTAATTAATAATAATAAAAATGATAATTATTTCTGTACGAAGCGTAATTATTCTGCTATGAAAAAAAAAACAAAATAACAACTAATCGAGCTTGAATGAGTTAGAAAGAGCACACCATAAAATCAGGTTCATTCAAAAAATGAACAACGTTTTATCACGACAACGACGCTGTATTATAGTGATACACCGCGCTGTCTGTGCTTCAAACCATAAGTGGATTTAATGTGTGTACGTTACACAAAATGAACATCCACGCGAGATGCCGGCACAATACACTTATCTCTTTCACATGATTTGATTCAATATTTTTGTACTTTACTCTGTTTTTTATATACATTTTTAATAAGCCCGCCTACAGATCTGTTATTGGTTATTTTTGTGGCATAAAAAAAAAGATTTCTTGCTTTATTTTATTTTGTGTATCATTTATGTAGAAATATTATTATTTATATGTATATAAACTCGTTTGTGTAGCTCGTTGGTGCTGCTCGCCGATCGGTGTCTATATTCTTTTTCCATTCATTAAACATTATTATTGTTTATTTAGCTTCTTTTCCATAAATGACATGCTTAGAATAGTAATAAATAGTGGACGCGATAAATCAAGCGTTTCTTTTAAGGAACTTTTTGAGGTGCTTCAATTCTTATTTTTGCTCATTCAAAACTTCTAATGTAAAAAAAATATTTTTTTTCATCATAAAAATATTTATTTTAATACATAACGTGTCTTAGACAGAAAAAAAACTTTTCAAGCTTTCATTTTTCTGATTTATGACCCAAACTACCTACTTTGCATTACATTTGCAGCATTTTTAAATAATAATGATTTGCTGGCCAAGCTGCATGTATGTTGCTGCAGTCGGCAATATAATTATTCAAATGTCAAATTGTTATTACCGTTTATGCATTAAAATGAAAATTTATTTTCTTTCTCGTTGATAATAAATAAAAAATGGTAAAAAATTGCATTGCTACTGCATTTTAACAGAAAACGACATTAAATAAAATATATGATGAATGAATTTTTATTTATGAGTTATCATACATATTTTTTAATGATTATTATTTTTTCAATAATTTCTTAGGGCTTTGTTCCCTTAACATGTTTTTACAGTTAGTTACTATGTTCCCGCCACTGCTAATCGGAAGTGTTATTTTATTCTAACATTTTACTGTCAACTTTTTTTTTTATAAAAATAACTTTTTAATTAATTAATATGCAAGAACGTAAGCTTGTAACGGGTTTGTATAAAGTAAAAAGAAATAAAGAAAACTAACGTGACGCTTCCCAAAATCATGACACGGGCGACGATTGAATAAACTAATAACAATGATCATAATCTCGAATGCATTAAAAAAGAATAAAATGTTTCGGAAGTGATATTTGTAACAAATTGCATTTTCATGTAAATATTTTTTTTAATTAAATATTTCAGTTTAAAATACTGAAAAAATATTTATTTTTTTTTCTATTATTTTACTTATTATAAATAAATTAAATTAAAAAAAAAATTAAAATAAAAATTCTTTTAATCGAACAAATTTTATATTTTCATAAAAAATATATATCTATTTAGTTTTACTCAAAATATTAAAAAAATATTTATTTTATTACTTTTTTATTTTATAAGTAAAATAAATTAAATTAAAAAATTATTAATATTAAAAATTATTTAAGTAAAATATTTACATTTGAGATTTTTGTAGTAATTTTTGGGCAGTAGGTAACTTTGATAAAAAATAAGAAAAAAAATTAAATAAAATTTTACCGTTACCTGAAACAATTTTTTAAGTCAAATAATGAGATTTAATTTACAAAAAAATATATATTTTTGAAATTAATTCAACCCTTTAACTGTTCTACAACGCATAAACTCATAATTTAAAAATAACATAAAAATATAACTACTATATACTTAGTGCCTGACTTGGTATAATAACACCGTAATGAATGATAATAAAAATAAATATAATAAATTTAATAAAATTAAAACAGCAAGCGAAGAAAAAAAAACGTAAATTTGGACTGTGGGAGATTTTCATGGGAAAATCTTTATTGTTGTGAATGGTAATTTTTTCAACATACACACACAAGCTACGTTGATAAAATGTTGTTGCGATCAACAAGTGTATATTTGTATCGCATGTCGTTCGCAAGTTGTATGTGTGCTCTGCATGTTTTTCCAACAATAGATTAATTTTTAACTTGTTACTTTACTCCACATTTTTTTTTCTTATGTTCCAAAGTACCTACTTGCGGTGTTGCAAAATAATTTATTCATTTTGAAATAAGTAACTGCTAGAAATAATACTATGGCCATCCAGTAAGGTTATTTGCTGCGTTTTTTTATGATGATAAGCTCAACATATACCGACTCTTACTGTACATTTTTATGCTTTACTTTAATTTAATTTCATAGTGTGACTTTTGAAAAGGTGCCGTTGAGTCGATGAACTTTGTAATTTATGCATTATATGTTTTTTTTTACTATTATTTTACATTTAATTATTTTATAATAGAAACAACAGCTATAATGAGGTAAATCAGTAGTAAACTTCCATTGAAGCTCATATTCTAGCTGAGATTATTTTTAACTAATAATTATAATTATCGCCCTAATGATGGAGCGAGTGTAAAATTTGATGCCCAGGCAAAAGTAATTTATTTAATAAAACGAAATTTCTCGTGAAAGTAGATTTCGATGTCTATCATATATTTTTTTGCTGTTGTAATAATTACTTTTTGCATCATAATTATAAATGTTGTAGATACATCTTAATTACTAGGAAAAATTTATCGCAAAATTCGATTACAATCTAAATTAAGTTATAAGCCGCACCTCCAGTACTATTTTTTTTGCTCTCCTGATTGCGAAGAGATTTTCTTGGAAATACATCATTTAGGCCAAAACAATATTTAAAAATATTTTTACTAAGTCAAAATTAATTTTTTGAGAAATTTTGAAAAATGATATTTAATGTCAAGTATTTAAAAGCAAGAATTTTTTAAAATATTTAAAAAATGATTAAAAATTTTTGATAAATTTAATAATTAAAAATAATAAAAAAATAATCTAATTTAACTTTAAATTAAAAATTATTAATTTTAAAAATTAAAAATTATTAAATTAAAAAACTTTAATAAAAATATTTTTTTATAAATTAAAAAAAATAATTTTGATAAATTTTAAATTAAATTTATTTTAAAATAATTTTGCTCAATTTTAAAATATATTTAATTTTTTTTAAAAAATATTAATAAACTTAAAAAAATTGTTAACATAAAAAAACTGTTAAATTAAAAAATATATATATATATTGATAGATTTTAAAAAATTAATAATTTATACAATAAATAAATAAATAAGATACAAACATCCGGTAAATTTAGTACAAGATTTAATTTTTTTTCAAATTATTTATTTATTAATTATTTATTTATGTTAGAATTTGGTTAAAACAAATATTTATTGCTCAAAATTTAGAGTATTTTTTATACTAATTTTTTTAAAAGCATTTTTTGTATATTTTGAAGTTCATAAAAATTGAGAAGAATATTGTATCTGCCTTATTGACTTGCCAACACACCGTTTTGCGCTTATAATTGGCACACCAAAGCCATCGTGTCACATGAATGATACATGATGTGTCTTGTTTTGTAAAGCGACTTGTAATGTGTATAACACAAATGATGAAACTAAACCGGAAATGACGATCCCTCAACTGATGTACATTTTCGATGTATGTTTTTTTTGCTGTATGTACCTCTAGACGGATCGCAATTCAACTAACCGAAACGAAAAAAAAATCATGCATATTTTTTCTTCATGTCTACTAATGACTTTAAAAAGACGAAGGGTTCCTGCAAAAGACGATCCGTTAGAAGGAATTGAGGTTATGTGGCAAGGTCAAAGTTATTTCGAGTCATCAAGTTGTAAGAAATGAAAATACAAACAAATTCAAAGTAAATAAAAAATATTCACATGAAGTGATAAAAATTTCAACTTCCTGTTTAAACCGATATTAAATTTATTATAATCACTTTTAAAGAAAGCATTTGCAATTTTTGCACTCAAAGCACGAAGCACCAATTGGCGACAACTTCTTTTTTTTTTTGCTTTACATGTGTTTAGAATATTTTTTACATTTTTTTTCGTTTGTTTTTTGCACTTGCCAGAGTCTATATGTCATTTAGTTACTTCCAGTGTTCTGACATTTGTAGCAAAACAAGCAACAAAATGTTTGCATAATTCATTCATTATATAATAATTGTGTGTGTGTATGTACGAACGGTTTTTCGTATTATTTATAACTATTGTTATTGTATTACTGTTTTATTTTTATTATTTTATTATTATCATTACTATTGGAGTTATATGGCACTGCAGTTTACAATTCTATTCAACTTGAGACTTGAAAATTTTATTTTTTTCGCTGTAACTAAACTAAGAACAACAAAAACCTGTGTTATACACCTGACTGCACTCCATTATTACAAAGACAAGACAAGAGCGCGTAAACACTTTGCAAAATTCTGCTATTGTTGCATTGGTTCTGATTCGAAGATTTCTGCAAAAATTTTGTTTTGGGTTTGCTTCGATTACATTGTCGTGTGCGTCGCATCGTCAAAAAGTGACAATTTTTATTTTGTTTTTATTCTAATGAGCATGGAGAAGCAGGAAGAAGAGTTTTTTTTACCTTACTAATAATAATGATAGTTGTTTACACACAAAAAGTATAATATTGGTTAGTGATGGTCATTAACCTTTTATTAAATGGTTGACATTAATATATGCCGTTTTTCATACGACATGCGTTTTGTATATTTTTGTATTATTTAGTTACGCAGAGAATCTTGACTACTCAATGAACTGAAACATAGTGGTGCTGTCTTTGTTGTTTTTTTCTCTTTTGATTTATATGATATGCACAGTAAGCCAAAATATGGATTAAAAATATGTTTTCTATTGTATATCAGTTTTAGTTTTTGCTTACAAAGGAAGATATTTCTTATATGAAAAAGCAAAAATTTTAGAATAATTTTAATTTGTTAAATTAAATTTAACTTTAATCTGAAAATGTTATTAATATTTTAATTATTAAAAAAAATTAAAATTAAATTAATATGTAATATAAATAATAATATAAATAAATTTTAAAAAAATTTCTACTTGATTATTAAAAATAATTTTAAATTTTTGTTTTCAAGTGAAAATTCAAAAATTGCAAAAATGGTAAAAAAATTTGTAGTGGAAAGTATTTATTTTCTTAAGAAATAAAAAATAATAATTTAGGCCGCTCCAAATTTTTTTCTATGTTTTTGTCCCCTGCCCCATTTCAAAAGCCGAAAATCCAATGGGGCAAAATAAAAAACAAAGTTAAAAATTTCATCAAAATTGACCATTTCCTTACTTTTTTAAGGAATTTTCAAAAGATTTTTAAAATATTGTTTATTTTTTAAAATTTTTTGTGTTGAAAATCGAAATTTTACATGAATTTTCTTCTATAAAAATATTTCCTAAAAATTATTTTTCAAAAATTTTTGATGGTTATTTTTATGAAATTTTTTTGTTAAAATTTTTAACTTGAAATGCTTTCAGATCAATTTTAAATCATCAAATCTCAATGTAAATGTAAATACCAAAAAAAACCGAGGGGTTTGTACTAATAAGTCAAATCCAAAAAATCCATAAAAAATCTATCAAAATCCATTCTAATCAATAAATATCTTTTAAAATCCAAAAAAAACAAAAAAATCCATCGAAATCCCTCAAAATCCATCGAAATCCAAAAAAATCCATTAAAATCCAAAAATGAATTATCAATTTATTTATATGCAATTTGAAGGCAATTTACGCAGATTTTGACCTTTTAAAACAATTTTTTCAAATATTATATTAAAATTCCAATTTTTAATTAAAAATTATCATTTATTTATTTTTATTCTAAATCTGACATAAGCCCGCTGTCATCATTTTCACATGTTTCTTCGACGATGCCTCTTTCTTGATTTTTTTTTTGGCAATTCGGAATATGGGTACGTAAATTGGCGTACTTAAATGTGCCAAAATCCCCCTTCCCATTACGGGTCGAGCTTAAGGCACGAAAATTCAAACAAAACGGACATTTGTATAGTGATTCTACTTGGTCACCTAAAAATGAGAAAATGAGTTGTCCTGCTAAAATATTCATAAGGGGCCCAAATTTGTTAAAATTTTGTCATTTTGTATGAAATAGTATTTCAAAACTTTTTTTTTTATTTTGCCCCATTTTGAAAAAAATGTTTTGGGACAAAAACATCGGAAAAAATTTGGAACGGCCTTAGTAAATAATAATATTTAACTAACTGTTGAATATTTTTGAACTGTAGTTTTGAAATACTATTTCATATAAAATAAATTTTTAAGCAAATTGTGATCAATTATGTTGCTAAAAATTTCAAGTTGGACAAAGTTAAAAAAAAATAAAAAAATTATTCAATGATTTTGTAAAGAAAATACATTTGGCAGAACATCATTCATGTTAAAATAAAAATTATTCCGAAATTATTATTTTTTTTCAAAAAACTTCTCAAAAATTATATAACAGTTTGAAAAAATTATTTTTTTTTTTGAATTTTAATGAAAATTTTGAATTTTTGAAAAAAAAAATTAACAAATTTAATTTATTATATGGTGCTCCCAAAAATTTACGTTTTTGCTCAAGTTTTTATTAAAAATAATTTTCAAATTAATAATTATTTTACCAAAAAAACTTAAATTTCAGTTTACTGTGACAATCATTCAAATCAATACAGCTTTTAACATTCAATATTTGTTTTCTGTCTGGTACGTAGACGCTGCATGTTTATCATAATTTCTACAATCATATACTCGTGACGTCATTAAATATTCTAATCATTCACCAATATTTTCCGGAATGAAGCGTGCCTCCAATTTATTTATCATATTCAATTGCTCGTCGTTCTTCTTCGTACGTCGATGTCACAATACACGAAATATCAATGAAATGTTTCTTTGAACAGAAAAAAATAGCATAATTTTGACATTAAAGTTGTAGTTTATGCACAACATTTTTTCTCGGAATAATTATATTTATATCATTCACTACGCAACTTTTTTTTTTATAAAAAAGCTTAATGATACAAAAAGTCATAAATCTCAGTATGGGATAATGATCAATCATCATTATTCCCTATGGAGCACGCGCGTCTACTTCAACTCTTATTTTTTGTTCCTCTTTGAAAGTTCTCCATGTAATCTGAAGTAAAGTCAAAAGAGAGATGCTAATCTAAAGGTATCACTGTCGATCAATAATTCCGTTCTTATGATTGAACTGAAACTGAACAAAATGATAATTACAAGACGCAACGATCATATTGATCGAGTGTGTGGGTGAAATGCGTTATGCCTTATTTCCGATTGTCATACGAGGCATAAGACAACCTGAAATTAAGTAATTTAAATATGGTATTAAATAAAAACTCAACGATGATCAAATAATATATAATGACGTTCTGCACCGTGTCATCCTGATTATAATTATTACTAAAGCACACTGTGTATGAAGAATCACGGCAATAATAACAATAATCAGTGATCGTCACACCCTGACATGGTCTTTTCCTGTCTCATGTCAAGTCAAGTCAAGTCTGGCGTGGTCAATATTTTGATTTTTTTTTCTTTCTGGAATATATGATAAAGTTAGTAGTGTTGAAGTTTTTTTAATGAGTTCCTTGCCCTAGTTTGAGAGCAATAAAAAATAGCAACAGAAGGAAATGCAGAAAAAAATATCGAATTACAATTATATTGAGCTATAACCTACTTTACTGGTTGGCAAAGAATTTATGCGAATTTTATGGGACCATTGACTTTTTTTTTCACTTCTTTTAAAGAATCACAAAAAAAACTTTCTCAGTGTAATTAGTGTCATTAAAAAAATATTTCAATTCATCATATCTTTTGTCAATATTTTTCATTATTATGGCTCGTGTTATATTATTATTCCGCGCCGAGTTGCAGTCTGTCTCTCATCATAATGATCTTCGTTGATTGTTTTTATTTAAATTCTGCGCTCATAACTGCATGTCTCGTCTCTTATTTTAATATTTAATAATAAAAGTGGAAACTTTTCTTTATCATTTCTTCGATGCACATGAAATAAAAAAATAAAAAGTTTTCGTCAGAAAAATGACGAACAATAAATTCGCATTTTGATTTTCTTAACCACGTGGTTTTATTTTTTTAAACTAGGATTCTTTATTTTTTATTACTAAATGATTTGATTTTTTGACCACGTGGTCCAAATAATTTCTTAAACCACGTGGTTCAAAAAGTTATTAATCAACGTAGTTCGATAGTTTTTCAAACCACGTGGTTTTCTTTATTTTTGAATTTTAAACCACGTGGTTATTTAAAATTATTAGTCGAGACTATCACTGCCATCCTACCATTCTCTGATGAGATATCGTCCTAATACGAACCATACATCTCTGGATAGATCCGATCGTGGCGACCTTAGTCTTGCTATTTCAGAGTGCAATGTGCGAAAAATCATGAAACCGAGTTAATTTATTTTGTAAACCACGTGGTTTATTTATTATATTCTTTTTTTTGAAATGCGTGGTTTATGAGTTTCTTACTTGTTTAACCACGTGGTTATATATTCATTAAATTACGTAGTTTTTTAATTTCTCAGACCACGTGATCAAGAAACATTTTTAAAACTAAAGTTTTTTTTTTACTTTTTTAACCACGTGGTTCAAAAAATTTTAAACCACGTGGTTCATAATTTTTCAAAAAATTTTTATTTTATTCTTATTCATCTAAATTATTATTTTTGGTAATATCACATTTTTTCTTCGAGATGCCAAGAAATGCGATTAAAAAAAAGTTACAAACTTGAAGAACAAAAAATTACAATTTCTGCACGACTTCGACTCAATTATTATTATGATTACTTATGTCACATATTTCAGCGCGACACACTATAATAATGTGTCACAGTCGAATACTTCTTTCATGTGTCTGATTTATTACAATTAACGTGGTATATCGAGGTGTCGTCGTTGCGCTCGTATCGCATTGGTATTTTGTGGTTTTTGGAATAAGCCAAAAATGCACGACATGAATAACTGATTAGGGAATTATTGTTATTAATATTAAAATAAATGAATAAAAAAAAAGAAACAATCATCATCTCACATTGCCTTTTACAGAAGAGAGCGCGCCACTTTTCCTTTTTCAAACTATTCCATACAATCGTTATTGCTCATCATCGCAGATCCATCGGCATCAAATCATCAGTGTGCAATTTACGTGCGAGCTGCATGAGCACCCAACGTACGTGTAATTTATTGAAATTCCGTGACAATATTTTACAGTCAAATTACATTCAGTAGCAATGAGTAATCGGCGTCGTATAATTTTTCTAAAATATTTTTTCACAGTGAAATTTTTTTTTATGACTCGGATTCCATGATCAATATCGATTTA
Organism: Culicoides brevitarsis; assembly: GCF_036172545.1. NCBI lineage: Eukaryota > Metazoa > Arthropoda > Insecta > Diptera > Ceratopogonidae > Culicoides > Culicoides brevitarsis. Next base: position 21,592,627 of record NC_087085.1, on the reverse strand, counting down.
TTAAAATATATACGGAAGATTTCAATCTGCGCCTTAAATGAGAAATGGTAGAGTTTTATCAGGTCAACCGTGTTGAATGTTGGTCATTCACGACAAAAATGTAAAGTTAACATTGCCTTACATGACTAAAGCTCATCATCGTTGTCGTCGTTGTTTCCACAGATATTTATGTGGTGATTAACATTGTTTATGTGTTAATTAAAATTCATACCGGTTTCCTTCAAATAGATATTGTTCAAAGTTTCGTAGTGGAATTGATTGAATTTAGAATTATCTGGTGAGCCCTACTTTGTGTGATAGTCACGTGACTGACTAAAATCTTCAAAGGTTTGCCGACGTGCGCCGTTAATGATATTCGTAATAATAAATTGAATTTGCTGTTTTTTTCGCTGTTGATAGAATTTATTTGAAATATTCATAACAACGAACATTATTTTATGTACAAAAAAGGGTTCAATAGATTTTTTTTTGTACATTTTTCGAATAAAATCATGGCTGAAATGAAACAAATGACTCATACTAATAAGACCACCTTCTAAGTAATTTCTAAATGTGAATCCCAAATGCGTCAATGCAAATTAATCTTAGTTAGTTAGTTATTGGTTGTAATAATTGTAATAATTAGCTTTGATTGGTATCGTGATAAAAATTCAATTAAAAGATTCTTGTTGAATTCGCACGAAAGGCTTAAAATGGAAAATTTCCATTGGAATTTACATATTTTGATGGAAATTTCCTGATTTTTCTCCATTTTTTTTATCACATTAGATTAAATTTAATTTTTAAAAAAATTATTTTTTTGATTAAAATTTATTGTCGCTAGAGGATATATTTAAAAGATGGAAAAAATTAATTATTTTTTTTTTTCGATACTTATAATATTTAATTAATTTATTTTAATTAATTAATTTATTTTAATTAATTTAAATTAATTAATTAATTTAATTAATTAATTTAATTTTATACTAATTTTTTTTCAAATTAAATAATTAAAAAAATATATATTTTAATTTAAAAAATTAATAAAAAAATATTTTTGTTTTTTGCAAACGTAAATTTTTTTTATTAAAATTTTTGTATTTTTACCTTTTTTTCGATAAATTCAAAAATAATAAATAAATCAATAAATTTTTCGGAAATGAATTTAAAAAATGTTTAAACCACTAATGAATATTATCTAATTTTTTTAAGTGTTTGTTAAGAATTTTTATTTAATTATCCTTAGATTTTTAGTCTAAAAAAAAATAATAATTGATTGAAAAAAAATTGTTCTAACTTCAATTGATTAAAAATTATAGCAGAAATTAATTTTTCTTTAAGATTTTATTTTACTTTTAATTTATATTTTCATGTTTTCATTAATTAATCAAAATTAATTATAAAATTTAATCAAAGTTCTCTGGAAAAATTGTAAATCTTCAATAAACCTTGAAAATGGAACTTCATTACTTTTTTTTCTGACACAACTAACAAAGATTATAACTTTGTTGTATATTTTATTAGGAAACACCTGATAATAATTACATCTCCGCTCTTAGTAGAAACTCATTATTTATTTATTTAAAAAAAATCTGTTATAAAACAAATAAGACGAATAAAAAAAATCATATAAGAAATTTATTCTAGCAACTTGTATGTGTGTTACTATTTGCGGCTACATTTATTTCATGTATGGAGATACTAAAATTCATGATACGGTTCGTTGAGTCGCCGTGAGAATCACTTACAATCTGGGAAAATTTCTTTTCAACTTTAAATGTTGTTAGGGGTCAACAGGTTTTTTTCCTGCTTATTTTTTTTTTCGTACGATAAAAAACTGTGTCTAAGATTTCTACGCACAAGATATATTTGCGTGTCCGTTTCTCTAATAATAATAATGATGATAATAAATATGTGTGTTTTTTTTTCGTTGCTCGTGTGTTTGTGTGTAATAATTAATAGACAACTTGCGTTCCTTCGTGTATTCTAAGAAAACTTTCGTAATGCCAACTCATGATTATCAACAGATTTACTCTGACATTTGCTTTATTTCTGTAGTAATATTATGAATATATTTTTTTTTCGAAGTAAACTAACGTAACAATTAAAGTTGTAGAAATAAAAGAAAAAAAAACGAACATGTAAAACGCAGATAAATTAGCGTGATGCATTAAAAAAATAAAGGGAGAGAGAAAATCCGAGCTAGATTGTTGGAATTATTACGAAATCATTAGGCTTTTGCAACAAATTTGTGTCTATCTGGTGCGATGTATGTGTTAAAGATGCAAGTAACACGTAAATTAATGCAAATATGTTAATGTTTCGAAATTCATGCATTCATGCAACGTGTGTGGAGTTGCATAAAATACCTTTATGATTTGTAATGCTAATTAATAGGCTCAATTAGCTCTAATTACACACACACAAGATCGGGTCATGACCCAACTTTTGATTGACTGCTTCTCGTTCTAACACGGCGTCACATTCGTCATTTGTCAACAAAACAATTTCTGTCTTCACTAAACCATATCGTCGTCGTCGTCGTGTCTTTAAATGGAATTATCGTGTTTGCGACATGCTGGTCTTTAAACTAGGCAAATAATCTGGCACTTGGCACCCACTCAAGCAATAAAGGAAATACAATAGTTGCGACGAAAAAAAAATAACATTTTCTTGTCTTTTTTTTTTTTTTTTGTTGTTCAACTTTTGCCCACATATGAAAGAACACGAGGTGATGGTGACCAAAACTAATTAATTTTAAACGCGTACGCAAGACAAGACACCTTATATTGATAAAAGTGTTTCTTCAAAGTTGAAAAAAAAAATTACAAAAGGAAATGAGCATTAACACAGTTAGGGTACAAAGATTTTTTAACATAAAACTTACATTATTTTCGAAAGTAATGGCTGAGCGGACACACGGGAGGGCAAACACATTTGAATATCGAAAACAACTATGAAATTTGAATTAAAGTTTATGTGGAGCAGAAAAAAGTGCTAGTTAATGGAAGTAAGGCCGTTTTTTTCAAATATTTTGTCCATAATATTTTTTTTTCGTAATATAATTAATAAAATATTTAAAATAAAATATCAAAAGAAAATATTTTTTCCTAATTTTTCATTTAAAATAAATGATTTTAAATAATTTAAAATTAATTGTTTTTTAAAATATTTAAATGTTCCATTTTTTAAAAATTTGTCTATAAAAGTTAATGTAATATTTGATTTAAAAGTACTAATTAAAGTTTTGATTGAATTAAAATTTAATTTTCAATAGAAAAAAAATATAATTAATAAAAAATATATTTTTTTCATAATTAAAAAAAAATTAATTCAGTTTTTTGAATTGTTATTCTTCGAATTTATTTTGAAAAATAATTTGGAAAAATTAGAAAATAAATTTTTAATTTTTTTTTTCGCCAAAAATTGTTAATTTTTTATGATTTACCAACATTTTTAAATTTTTTATTCAATAGTTCAAGTTAAAAATTAATAAAATTTGTTTAAAACATGAAAATCATTAAATCATGGAAAATTTTAAATTACAATAAAATCAATTACTTACAATCAACAATTAATTAAAATACATTTTAAAATTTTAAAGGATATATTAGTGTTATTGATTTATAATTATCGATAATTATGTTTGAAATTGATAATTAAAAAAAAATATAGAAATAAAAAATTTGCTAAAAATTAAAATAAAAAAGAAAAATGGCAATTTCAATCACATTTTTAACTTTTTTTTTTAATTTTTAAAAATTTATGACTTTTTAAATGGAAATCAAAAATATTTTTAAATAAATTTGAAGTAACCTTATTTTATTTCTGCTAAATTTACGAGCTCATCAATAGCCATTTATCATAAGTAATCAATGCACTGTCCAATTTGCATTCATTGCTTCCATTTCTGTAACATTCGTGCTTTTTTGTGCCTTTTTTGCATTTTTATTCATACGTTCCGCAAATTTAATTTACAACTTGTTCAATGCATTTCGGTGCCATGTGTTCAGAAATAAATTTATTTGTTATCATTAAGGTACAAAAAGTTGTTCAACATTCGCTCTTTACAAATATAAATATTATTAACGATCACTCGGACTCCTTTTGATATTCAGTGAGAGGCGAAAATTGGACACGTGCCATAAATATGAGTAAATGAAGTATTTTTTTTACAGCAAAAAAAAAATATTTTTCATTCAATCGAAGGTTTACTGTAGAAAAATTACAAGACGACGCGCGAGATGAAAATCAAAAAAAAAAGTAACACATGAAATGCGTGAAGAACAGCAAAAAAAATCACACATGGCTCGTATGTGGCTGCTTGTGTTAAACATTATTATTATTTATGATGTTCATTTATTTATTCCTTGTTCAACATAATTTACAACAAGAAAAGGAGATAAAAGCGAATAAAATGATGTTAAACAATCTTGTTGTTATGGAAGCGGTACCACCGCGTCGTTGTCTTCGTCGTCGCACGACTTGCAGAGGCAGCGAAAAAAAGGATGGTGATAATCAATTACCATTAATGTCACAAGTTTTTCAATAAACGCGTGGAGTGCGCACGAAGATTAAGATAATGATTATCAGGAAGACGCAAAAGACGCAAACGCATCGCTTCTAATTTACCATAATAATGAAATAACTACTGATGTGTATAATAATAATCCTGTTTTACGCTTTTGTGACATCAATTAGAGGTCCGGCGAGGCAATAAATAAAGTCCGAGATCGAGACAAGTTTAAAATTAATTGTAACAGCGAAATTTATGATTTGTTAATTGAATAAATGCGAGTGACTTGTTGTTCAATTTTCATCACCTTGTATTCTGGGTACCTCTTCTATCTCATTAGCATTTAAATCATCTCCCATCATAAATTTCGCGCATTATTATTCTCTTATTTTTTTGATTATTTACAGTTTGGAGTTGAACTCATAAATAAATTACACAAAATATGATTCATGTCACGTAGTTTCTTTTTTTTTTTATAAAAATGATATTTAACAGTAATATTTAAAAATTGTTTAAAACCAAGAAAGTATGCAAAATTTATGATTGATTCATCCAAAATTTATATTATATGTACAATTATGGTTTATTTGTTGCTCATCATATCAAAGAGATTCGGTGTGTTCTGAATTCGAAATTGTACATTATTCCATGTTTGTGTGACTTGTGTTTACCGAGAACTCATTAAAAGTGTTTAAGAAAGGTGTTGTTGCTGTAATAAAATTAAGTTAAATTTCCTTTATTAATATTTTTTCGTAAAAATTGAGGTAAAGGAACGGATAATTGTCTTTGTCTGATAATTTTGTGAATAATTAATTAGCAGGGATGAAAAAAAATATTTAAATATTTTTTTTATAAAGCTTTTAATTAAACTTCATTTTACCTTTTAGCGCATATTTAAAATCTTTAAGTCAAAAACAAATAATCTTTTTAAAAATTAAGGCCGCTTAAATTTTTCTCGATTTTTTTTGCTCAAATGCTTTAGAATAGAGAAAAATTTCATTAAAAGTAACTGACTAAGAATCCAAAAAATTAATTTTTAGAAAAAAAATAGAGAGAAACAATTCTTGCGAAATATTTTTAAAATTATTTTAATTAGGAATTAATTTAATAATTTTTTTAGATTAAAATTTTAGATTACAAAAGTAACTTAAAGTCGAAATTTTTGGAAAAATTATAAAAAAATATCAAAAGTAATTTTGATAAAATTTAAACTTCTTTATTTTATTTTATTGGAATTCTACCTATGAAGTGAAATTCAGTCTAAATAGGTTTTCATCAAATTTCAGTTTTTTTTTTTTTAATTTTTGTTTTATCTCTAATTATAAATTATGTTAAATAAATTTAATTTAAATTACATAAAAATAAAAAATTTTGGATTCTTAGATATCGATCAATTTTGATTAAAAATATTTTTACATTTAATGCCATCAAAATTATTTAATATTTTTGGATAATTTTAATATATTTTTAGCCTATTTTTTTCCATAGTTTTTCTAAAATATTTTTTACACTAAATTTTTATATTTTATCTAATATTTTTTAAACTTTAATTAATAATTTTCATCTGTTTTTCATTCCAGGTAAAAAATGGCGCTCTTTGACCCCACAAGACCGTCGCCCTTATGTGGAAGAAGCTGAAAGACTGCGTGTGATTCACATGACAGAACATCCCAACTACAAGTATCGTCCACGTCGACGAAAACACACAAAAACTCGCACAAACACGGGTCCTCCAGCGACAAACAACCTCTCCAACACTCCCGTGAACGCATCAAACAATGACACACCGTCTCCCTATGGCGATGGCAGTTGCATGAGTCCCTATGGCGGCTACGGATCGCATTATGGCACAAATCACGTGATGCATACGCCCGAACCGAGTCCCACAAACAGTCCTGAGCCACGTAATAACCGCAAATCGGTGCCAAACATGACAGATATCAACAATTCCAATAAAATGGACGACGTTGTAAACGCCTTGCCAACGCCCGAAACGAGTCCCTTTGAGCAGGAGGGAAACTTACATCAAAGTTACGATGAAAAAGTGAAGAAGGAACTTGGGTTCGGTGACATGAATAGTGGTAACAATTATCACAGTCCCTCGAAATTGCACGAAAAAATGGGATTTCCCTATGATTCCAATGACATGTCCAAACGCGAATACATTCCGTATGACCAAAATATCGACTCGAAGAAGTACAACAGTTATGGCGCAAGTGACAAGCGATTTACTTACGAATCGAATTTGGGTGACAAGCGATATGTGTCAGCGACAAGTGCTCCCACCACCATTGGAGCCGTCGTTAATGGCATGTACGTCATGTGCAGCAATCGGAATGCCCTGGATCAAGGACACGTTGTTACGGGAACGTATTTTCCGCCCTTGCCCACAAGTCAGGACCAGCAAAATCTCGGGGGAAGTCTCATTACTACGAGTTCCAGTATGGGTCACGGTAATATGGTGAGTACGTCCAGTAGTGGCAACACAAATCATCTCAATACGTCCAAAGATGCGACTTCCGGCAACACTGGGAACAACATGGACTCGTATTACGGCAATAATTCAGTCATCACGAGTTACTCGACGTATCCAAATTCGTACAAAGAGTATTCCGGCAACTACATTCCACATTCGAGCAGTGGTTCCATGCCCGAAGAAATGGACAAATATCTGAAATACACGGAAAATAACAATAATTTCAATGAATATGAGTCCTATCATAACAATCATTCCAGTTCTGGTCTGCCAACGTACCATCAACAAAGTATTCCGTCGACTCTACCTCTGAATGCCACCACAAATAACGGCTTATCTCTCAGTAATCAGCAAGAATACTACCAGCAATATGTCCAACAACAACAACAATCGCAGCAGCAGCAACAACAACAACAACTATCAAATTCATCACAATCGTTGGTGGGAACAGCAAAAGTTGACGCAATGATCGGAGCAAATCCAGTTCCTGCAAACTACGCACATCTCCCCGAGGGATTCGCCGGACAGGAACCGATGAAAGAAGATTTCAGCAATATATTGGCGGGCGTACGACAAACTTGTTACAGTAATTAATAATAAAAATTAGTGTCAAGGTAATGCTATTTCAAAATACTCATTCAGCTGGAAAAGTATCGGACGGAATTTTCCTACAAAAAAATTGCAATTAAAAAAATGTTCGTCAAAAAAAATTTACATGTAAATAAAATAATAAAAAAAATAATTAACAATAAAAAATGTTTTCCACAGACTCTCAGAGCTACAACTAGCTGACGAGATGCAATAATAAATACTGTACATATAGAAAAAAACACATACGTAACTATAAAAAAATTCAAGATATATAAAAAAAAATTAAATAAATACATGCCACTTGTTAGTGATCGCAATAAAAATAAATTTTATGAAAATTTATTATTATTATTATTAATATATTCGTGCAAATACGTTTGAAATAAGTATGAACACACTTATGAAATGATATAAAAAAATATTTATAAATTCTATTTTTTTCTACTTTTGTAAATAACTTTGGTTGTTTTAAAATAGTAATACTAATAGCAACATATATGTACTGTTTTTTTCCTCGTATCGTAATAATAATTATTATTTATATTTTTAAGTAGCATAAATAAATTTTAAAAAATATGTTTTTTTTTTTGCATATATCACGTGTATGATTTACGACTAAAAAATAATAATAATTTTTTTTTGCAATATTATTTTTAGACAATTTTGCTACAATTTATCGGAGAAAGAACACAATTAATACTCTTGTCAAAATTTTAACTCTTTTACAAAGATCTACATAATTTTAAAGTAATGATATTTGTCAATCGCAAGTAAAAATTAATTTAAAACAAGGCCATTATGATGTTTTTAATGGTTTTTTAAAGTTTATGCCAAAGGTATTTTTATTATGATAGAAGAGTTAAAATATAAGAATTAAAAAAAAAATAATCTTTTTAAACAAGATTTGACAGTAAAAAGCAAAATTTATGTTAGTGACTTCCGAATAAGGAAAAATATGATGTTTTGTAGCATTAGTTGATATTATTATAGTTTGTAACTATTAAGTTTGACGACTTAAATCACATAATTTAATGTGAGTGTATTATATTTAGCAAAATTATGACAAGTTACATTTATAATTTTTTGTTCTTTGTATTTTTTTAGCGTTTGTAGAAGTTTAATTTAAATAGTTTTTATTTTTAAATTAATTAAAGTTATAGATTTTACGATAATTATTATGAAAAACTGAAAAATAAGAAAAAATAAAATTTTTATTTAAAAAAAAATATATTTTTTTTTAATTTTAAACATTTTTTAAGGTAAGTAGATTTTGTAGATCATATCATTTAATAAACATCATTAATTTAAAATCTCTCAAAACAAGATATCGCAAAATCTGCCTTGAAAATGTAGACCTTCGAATATACAAATGGAGATACATTTCAATATTATATGCATATAAATATAAATACTCACTCATCTTGAAACATATATTTCAATACCACATCAAGAGCGGCAAAAAATTAAATATTTTTTTTTTTAAAATGAAGTCATTAAAAAACTTGATTGGGACACAATTTATTATACGAAATACATGAATTTTGTCATATATTTTTTACGTTCGCGCAACATGGATTGGACATATTAAAATTTGCTGTAAGCACCTCCCAGAGCATACATGAAACAGTTATTTAAATTAATTTGTGCGCAGAAAAACAACAACAACAACATCGACGGCCGACAACGTTAAACGAGATTGCATGGAAACAAAAACAAAAAAACACGAGAAACGAAATGACGGCTCATTAATCTTAATGAATATAGAAAGTATAATGTATTAATTTACTCGCCATGTTGCTGCTGCTGCTGCGGAATGATTTTGCTCAAGTTTCAAATGCTTCTTTATTTTAAGTGTAATAAAAAAAGCTTTTGATGATAATATTGAAGTATAAAAATAAAATCTTAAAACTAAATAAAAAAAGAAGTGAATTCATAAACAACGCCGTAAAAAAAAGAAACCATTTTATTGGTGCTCTATTTAGGCCAAGTAATTTAAAATGTAGCATTAAAGAAGCGCATAAATTAAGTGTGAAACCATCATCATCATCATCATTAGGTTTTTTTTTCGCTTTGGTCTTTGTTGATTTGCTCGCAATTTACGTTAATTGCTAAAAACATGTCAAATGAAAAATAAGATTTAATGCTAAATAATTATTTATAAAATGTATGTGGCAGTTGAAGTTCAACAAAAGTAATAAATACATTTATAAATTCAACTTAAAAAACGGTATTTTATGTCTTATTTTGCTTCGTTTTCGTATACTTGAATATTTTGAAGAAAAAAAAAGTAATTAAATCGCTGACGGTGCTGCATATAATAATAATTAAGTCACTTATTTATGATTTTCTCAAGCTTTGAGTTTACAGATCACCATGATAATGAACTGATCATGGTTCATTACTTTTTCTTTTCTTTCGTTATTTATTTTTTTTTTGCAAATGAAATAACGAAAAAAAAGTTTTAAAGCCCTCGGAGCGGGATTGATTGAAATTGAAATCATTTGTCAATTTAGAGTTTAATATCGCATTTTTCCTTCGAAATGCGGTAAAAATCGATGAAATTTTGTAACTAAAGAACTCAAGTTCAGCTTCAAGAATTTTTTTAGAGTTTTTTGTAGCGTGTCAGAATTAAGTTCGAGAAATTTTAGGAACAAAAACTTCAAAATAGTCTCATAAATATTTTTTAAATTTTATTTTAATTATTTTTAAAACTGCATTTAAACTGCTCTGTATTAAAAAACTAAATTTGTATTAAAAAAAATAATAAAATCAACAGGTGAAACGAAATTTACGGGTAACGTGAAGTAAGGCGATTAACTTTAATATTTTCCTTTTTGTCGCCTTTATTTGATTTATTCGAAAAGTTACAGGAGAAAAATATAAATTAAAATTGAACAACTTTGGGCATGAATAAAAATCATAAATAATTACAATTTTCATTAAAATTATACAAAAAACCAAATAAATTTAAAAAAAATAATAATAATATCCCATAATGAACTGTAATGAAATTTTGATGAAAGTTTTTCTAAGTCACGCAGCAAAAATAAGTTTTTTCAAAACATTTATATATTGGTAAATTTTGTTTGAAATGGAGAAAAATTTTAACTTTAAACTAAAAAATAATAGGTTCAAAATTAAAAATTTTTCTATCAATATCTTTAAAAAAAAAATATTGTTAAAGATTACGTAAATACTTTTTAAATATTAAAAAATATTTTATTTTATACTATAAATAGAAAATTAATTGATATTTATTATAAAATAAATTGTTTTTTTTTAATATTTGGAAAAAATAATTTTTCACTCTTTTCTTCATTAAAACTTTCGTGTAAAGTTTGATACACAAAATGTTCCAAGGGTTAGGAGAACTTACCATAGTTAATACGCATAATGTTTTGAAAAAACTCAATCTTATATAATTAACTTGCCATGACATAAAGCATAAATTTTGTAATCGTGTGTCCTGTCAACCAGAAACTCGGCTGCTGTTTGTTGTTTAGTTTACAACATTTTTTTTCAGAGCTATTTTGCATAAATAACCCAAACAAGAAATGAATGTGAATGCTAATTTGCATATTAATATTTTTCTTTAACGTCTATATATTACAGACTTGTTGTAGATAATAAGGTAAATTAATGCTGGATAAGAGAGATGGTGTGGTATTTTTTGTGTGAGAGACAATGAATGCTCCAGTTTTTTTTTCTTTCATTATTTATAACAATATTGCAACAGCAAAAAATACGTCAAAGAAACTCTCGAAACATCTCTTTTTGTAACCTTGACAATATTATTTTTTTATTCATTATGGTTTATTTTGGTGGACGAGACACATTGTATTCGTTCATTGATCTATATTCAAGATTTGTTTGCAAGAGCATCTCAGCTTTCAAAGTTATGCGAGAGGAAAAGCTTTTTGAGGGTCAAATTTTATTTTTTTATTTAATCTTCAACATGAATCGACAAAAAATGTTTAATTGATACTTTTGCGCCACACGAACATTAATTGAAAATCCCATAATTCTCAAACAATGTTGCACAATACCGCACATCTTATAATGACAATTTTATTTTTTTTCTCGATATTTTTGTTTATCACTATCGAAAAAAAAAATAATAAAAGCGGCTCGAGTCGTGTAACAAATATTTTTGTACCTCTAAGAGTCAAATATGCACACACTCCTTCGCATTGACAGTGTAAAGGGCGTATGCTGGGAGGTTTATTTTGGACAGTTATTGTGATAAATATCGATAAGACACGCCTGTTTATCGATACATGTTAAACGTTTGAATTTATAAAATCCTAAAGGCTTCTCTGCGCTTTATATGCGAGCGCGTTGTAATTCTTACGTTATATTTTATACTTTTGATCATTGCGATAGCTGTGTTAAGAGATGCAGTGTTTCTTATTTTTTTTTGTCTTCTCTCCTTTGGAATAAAGAAGAGGAAAAAAATATACGAATCTCTTTATGTATAAGAATGTAAATATTGGCGAATTATATAAGAACTGAATTTTTAATATATGTTTCTCCGGCGAATCTCTGCAAAGTTAACAGACGTTATACGAACACGGTTTATTGGCGCTTCTTTGAATCTTTGATAAAAAAATATATTTATTTAAATGAAGCAATCTGGCAATCTGCTGATTTATTACAATGTTTACGGATCAGTGATACTCAACTTGGGATCTTTATCTAAAATTAATACTCAAAAAGAAAGAAAAATTTCAAAAAGAACCAAAACTATATAATGATTAATGAACGGCAGTGGCGAGCGCAAAATTTTAAGAAAAGGAGATTCATTCTGTACTTAGATCGCAACAAGACAAGTCGAACAAATAAAATTTATAAATTCACAAAAAATAGTTCTCGCGTTTCTTTTGTGGACCTTTGGATTTTTTTACAAAAATGGCATCCCTTCCGGGATTCAAACCCGCCACCTTTGGATTAGAAATCTCCGAAAATTTCAAAGTTGCGGCGACCAGAGCGAATATCATTACAGACGTACCGAAATCGACGCATGGCGTTAGCCCAAATCGAAGAAGAAAAGGGCGAGAGCGGCGAGGAAAGTGGCGATGGGAACGACGTCCTGGAGATCGAAACTGATCCCTTAACGGACGAGGACGTAGCGGAAATCACTCAGCGTATAAACGAAGCCGATAAGTCGGAAGTTGCTCACGCAACCAACAATCAACATTATCTCCCGACCCAGGGTGAACAAGCCCTGATCATCGGTCAGGACGAAGACTCGCGTTTCTTTTATGGATCTTTGGATTTATAACAACTTGTTTGTATAAAAATTTAAGAAATTAAAAAAAAAATGTTAAGTATTAGGTATATAATGTATAGTTTTAAAATTAAAGATTTTTTAAAAATATTACTCCGAGTGATAAGAATATTTTTTTTCTAGACGGGATCGAAAAGAACAAATAAAATATAAATTAATTCAATTTTGAAATATTTGTAAATCTTATAAAATTTAAATAAAATAATTTTTTAAAATATTTTTTAAAATATTTATTTAAAAAAAAAATATTTTTCACACGATTGAACATCCCTTCCTTTACTTTTATGAGGGCTCTGCTACATTATTTCGGTGTAATTGCAAAGAGAAAATATATATTATTTCAAGTTGTTATCCTCTTCTTATTCTTTATTTATTTTTTTTTTGTATTTCGTCTTTGCTAAAGCTCACACCACCATTGCAACAGACCGCATGCACTTCGCATTATTATTATTAATAACCAATTCACACCTTAAAATTTATGATTATTTTCCTCTTTTGCACACACGCTGTCAGAACACCGCATCGCAATACTGGATTTGGCATAAGAACAAAAAAAAATGAAAACAGCACAACGAGAATGTGAGCCAATAAAGAAAGATCGCAAATGTATATTTTTTATAGATAACCTTCTGTACTTGTTTCATCTTTATTGGCGGTACATTGCCAGAGAGTGACATAAATATCTTTAATAAAAATCATTTTTTTTTGTCTTGCTATAGACTCGGTCGTATGGCAACACACACATAATTGATATATTAAAATCCATATCTCAAGTGCAATATTTATCATTTTCTTTGTAATTATTGTGCCGAAAGTGTTGTTACACAGAACCAGAGCAGTTATTAATATATTTTGTATCTTTTAAAGGCTAGTGGGTGTTTTTTTTCTTTACTCTCTCTCATGCTTTTAAAAATATTTGTAGTTTTTCTTCTTTTTACAATAATTTTTTTGACATTTTTTACAAGGAATTTTGTTTTGTTCATTAAATTAACGTTAATAAATAATAATAAGTTTGTTTTCGTCATAGGTAATTTTTAATGAAACGAATTAAAGGCAGTACAAGAACTTAGAAAACGGCATAATATGTTGCTTGCATGTTATTTAGACACAAAAACTATAATCATTATTATTGCTAATGTTGTTGTTATGAGGTAGCAGCATAAAAAATTATATTTGTACTTTGCGGTACTACGGGCACAGACTATAACAATGCCAAACAGAAAATTAATTTGTAGCCCAATTCTCACGATAAATATAGCATTTTATTAAAAAAAAGCAGCGGAGGGCAAGGAATGTAAAATTTTTATTGCACACGGAAACTTTAAAAGTAACAAGTCAGCAAGTGTTTTATTGGTTCCTCTAGAAAAAATGAGGTCTTTTTTGTCTTCGTTTAAAATATGGTTCGACCCTCAATTCATGTAAACTTGTGCCTTACCACCACAAATATTTGGTGCAAAAAACTATAAAAAGTTGTCATTTGACCAAAGATCGCACCGTATTTTGGTTTTAACCAAATTTATCATTTTTAACCACGTGGTTAATATTTTATTTTATTATTTATTTTTTAACCACGTGGTTTCTGATTTTTTTTAAGTCACGTGGTTATTTTAATTTTTGAACTTTTAATTATTAATTATTTTTTCTTAATTTTTATTATTTAGTTTTTTAAACCACGTGGTCTTTTTAATCAAATCTCTTATTTAACTTGTTTTTTAAACAACGTAGTTATTTAAATTTTTAACCACGTGGTTTATTTTAAGTTTTTAGCAAAGTTATTTATTTTTTTTAAAGCAACGTTATTTTAATTTTTAAAACCACGTGACCTCGCACCTCAGCACAACCGTCAAATCCAGTTTAAAACCGCATTTTTTCGTCGAAATGCGGTAAAAATTTAAAAGATACCGCCCGCCATGCAACTAATCTTAATTGACCACGTATTTTCTGCTTATACAAATTTAAAGTTAATGGCAATAAATTAAAACAAACTGGTGTTATCTTTGTGTGTAAAGCAAATGTCAGTACGACAAACAGATAATAAATGGTTTCGTGTCGAATATTTCCAGACACTTTTCGTCAATCTTTTTTTGTTTGAACTAATTTTTTTATTTCTATTTATTTGTATGTGAACGATTTGTGCGAAAATTTCAACATTATAGCAAACAACGTTGCACGGCATGCTGTATTGAAACTTCAAAATGTCAGAATAACCTTTTCATTTGAATATCGAATGAGCTTTTTTTTTATTTATTTTTGTCTAATAGTGTGGCAATCGATGAATAATGTTTCGGTCATTTAAAATCAAAGTTAATTGACAGTTTTCAAGTAAATATAAATTTTTTACAGTTTCGCGGGAAAATTAGAACGACGAATCTACGAGAGAAAATGTGTGGGTTTCAGAAAATGGTCGAAAAGTGTCAGTTAAAGAACGGTCAGGAAAAAAATCTGCTAATGATGAAAAATAAAGTCAACTTGATTGTTTTAATAAAACGATTCAATTTGCACGAAAGAAGCGACATCATCATAAAAAAAATCGTCATATACGAAAAAACACTTTCAAATGACAACGACGACAAGACAAACAGACTTCATTTTGTGAGAACCATTTTTTTGTAAATATCAATTGTACGTTTGTTGTAATTGACACTTTACAACTACATATTATTTAAGTACTTTTTTATTACATTTATTTACAAAGAAGCAATTCGATTTCTTAATAATAAATGCAATAAAAAAGCTTTACAAATGAGGCAAGTGCAATTTTTAAAAATGTTTCACATTTAATTTCATCTAATTTTCAAAAATCACAATTTAGATTAATTGCTAATGATTTTTAATATTTTTTTTAACTTAAAATTGTTTCTAAGATTTGTTGGTCGTATCAAACGAAAAAAAATATTTAAAAAAATTTTTACTCGAAAATTTTTGAGTTTTAAAAATGACTTTAAATTGCTTAGAAAAGTTACTACTTAATTTATTTTAAACATAAAAGAAAATGTTTATTATAAACGTAAAAATAAAATGAGAAAAATTTTAATCTAAAATGAAATTTTAAAATTTTTATTCAAAAAACTTAATTTTTATTTAAAAAATTTTTAAATTTAATTTTAAACATTTTTTTTTATTAAAAATATTCAAAATCATGAAATTTGATGAATTTTAATTTTTTTTAAATTTTAAGACTTGAAATGAATAAAAAGCTGAAAAAGCTTTAATTTAAAATTTTTCAAATTAAAAAAAAAATCATTTGAAAACTTTAATTTTTATTTTATTAAAAAAATATAAAAAAAAAATCTCTAAATCTTTAAAGTTTTCTGTTTTTTATTGATATTTTTTAAAAATTATCAAAAACATGAAAAAATTAAAAATATTTACTCTAAATATTTGTGAAAGTCAAATGTGAAAAATTGTACTTGCCTAACATAATTTTTTTTTATTAGCATTATAAATCTAAGACGGGTAAAATAAAGAAGAAAAGTGAACATCTCAATTCTCATATAAATAAAGAAAAAAAAAGTTACACAACACATTTTAATTAATAAATGGCTTTGAAGTCATGTTTTTTGTTTCTAAACAAATAAATAATATTGAAAGTTTGCCGAAGCAACTCCAGTTTTAATGATCAGTCGCCAATAAGTATTTGCGAGAAATGCGAGACGGCAGAATGATGATGTCCGATATTGTTCTCTATTCGCATAAATTCCCCTCGTTTGCTACATTTTTGCCCGCATAATATTTTTGCGTTATATAAATATGTCCTTTGCCTTGAAAACATATATAAAATACTTTATTTAATGAAATAAAGAAAATATTTTCTACAAACGATGCACAAAATTATTTTTCTCTTTTTTTTTTGTATTTCGTGCGTTGCAAGCGACTACTCTTTCTTGTAGTACACGCACAATCTGTTTATGTTCATCGATTAAAATCACAACTTCCTTAACAGGACGGCATTACTTTATTTGTTACTTTTTTAATATTATTATTTTTTTCTTCGTTCGTTTAAAAAAAAAACGTCGAGATGACTACAAACAAAAGTAAATAAAAAAAAAATAAATACAAGAAGAGAAAAAACATATTGCTTACGGCTACCGGACAATATTTGTGCGTTCATCAGTGGTGCAAGTTATGCAAAAAATATTTGTGTTATGTGCTTCGTTATTTTTCCCCTTTATACATTTTTGTTTATGATTTTAATTTAAAACAAAAATTTATTTACATCTATTGATATTTAATTAATTGTTATTATATTTATTCTCTTCTCCGCCTTGTCTTGTCTCGTTTGGCCAGTCGGCATGCTTGCGTGCCACGAACGCGAAAGTTATTGATTTGTTTGTGTGATTAATTTTATAGGATAATAATTACTAATTAAAAGTGAGCCGAGGTAAATTCTTAGGGATTTTATTGCAATTATTTGCGGAATGTAGACATCAGATGTTATACTTGATAAAATTATTATTGAAAAGGCAAGAATTTTCGATATTTTTTTCTACAAAAAATACCTTTCAAGAGAGTTAGGGACATGCCATGTATGAATATGGATTTCCAGGAAAAGCAGACACAAATGCCGCAACTGTCAATTGGATTCAACATGTTGCATATTATAAATAAGTGTTCTGCGTTTTTGTGCAAAAAAAAGAAGAGTAACATAGCTTCCTATCAAAAAATGAATAAAATATGGAGGGCCCCAATTTCTGTATTGGTTGAAGGTATATAAACTTGCTGTTATTTATTTATTATTATTATTATTTAGCTCGGGATTTTTACAGTAGTTGGGTAAGTTATGTTACCAACTAACCACCTTGGACATATGCGCGCAATATTTTATGTGTTTTATGTTGATTTTTTTCCTTCTTCTTTTTTTTTCTTCGGATGATGGTTTGTATACGCGGATCATCGGACAGTGTGTCTTTTTTCTTCTCTCGTATTTTTTCTTCCACTCGTTGTTGTCTCTTACAGGTAAAAATATGTATTCATATTATTATTATTATTATATGGAAAGTACTTCTGCTTAAATGCTTATGTTATGTGCCGCATTGACAATAAATTGTGGACAAAAAGTCTTCTGTGTTTATCGAAATCAGGCATGCGTCTTATATATAAGCTTTTATGTGTATACTTATTTAAATTATTTTTGCTTCTTTTTACCGCATTTCGAAGAAAAAATGGGCATTTTTCTGGTTTGGCGGTGTCAAGTAACGAGGACTGAAAATTTCTTAGATCACGTGGTTCGAAAAAATTCTTAGGTCACGTGGTTTGAAAATTTTTCAGGTCTCGTGGTTTGAAAAATTTCTTAGATCACGTGTTTTAAGAAATTTCTCGTGTCATGGGGTTTGAAAAATTCTCAGGTAATTAGAAATTATTTTTAGATCGCGTGGTTTGAAAACTTCTTAGGTCACGTGGTTTGAATTTTTTGCAGGTCACGTGGATTAAAAACTTCTCAGATCACGTGGGATCTTGTGGTTCGATAAATTTCTTAAATCAGGTGGTTTGAAATTTTTTCAAGTCTCTTGGTTTGAAAAATTTTTTAGATCACGTGGTTTAAGAAATTTCTCGTGTCATGGGGTTTGAAAAATTCTCAGGTCACGTGATTAGAATTTTCTTAGATCACGTGGTTTGAAAATTTCTTAGGTCACGTGGCTTAAAAATTTTTCAGGTCAAGTAGTTTGGATTTTTTTTTTGGTTACCGTTTTTTAGATTTCGAGTCACAGGTTTGAAAAGTTTTCACGACACTTGATTTAACAAATTTTCCAGAATAAAGAATTTTCCAAGTCACGTGGTTTTTAATGTTTCAGATCACGTGGTTAAAACGGTCGCATAGTTACAAAAAAAGAAATGCGATACAATCGTTGGCTATTTTCCGAACGACAACTTTTCGTCTCTTTTCCTTTGTAGTGCGCATAAAATAGGGAGCTTCACAGCAACTCTTACAATTTTTGAATTTATCATGATTTTTCATACGTTACTTACTCCTTTTTCGTTGCCTCTCCTGATCCAGTATGCCAATATATCTTGTGATCTTCTTTTTTTTTGAGACATATTTACATTTTTTCCTTATTTTTTCTTGCTTTATTTATTTTTTGTTAGCTGCCTATACGAAAAAAAATGTACCTACAAAACCCTTCAGACAGCAGCTAAAGTATATGTCGCAAATTTTTTGTTTATTTAAAAACATATTTAATTCGGATCAAGAACGCGCGGATTTTCTTTATATTTTTTTTTGCTCCGTTTGCTTCTTCTTTCGAGAACAGTAGGTACCATGGTGTCTTTTTATGCATACGAAAAACTCGCAGCAGCAAAGTCAAAGGCATGGCATCATAAAAGGAAGCAAAAATTATGGAAGCGAGATAAAATTTATGAGCTCTGTTGTTAAAAAAAAAATTACGGACATTTTGTAATATTTCGTATAAAGTCAAAAGATTTCGTCGTTATTAAGCGAGAAACCTCCCTCTTTTGACATGCAAATCCCTTGACTGTCCACAAATCTGACTTGTTGCTTGGACGACCGGTCATTACAGCTACATTTTTTTCACAATATTTTCCATTTCAGAAAACATTACAAATTCACATGTCGGCATTTTAACACTATGCACGCGTATGTGCCGCTGTGTACTTTTTAAAGTAGCCGAGCTGTCTATTTTTTTTTGCCGTGCATTTTAACGTTTTTCAAAAGGCTGTCATCTCACCAAGGTACAGCAGTAAATTGTAAGTTGTTTGTTTATTTTTTTGTGTGCTGCTACTCGCTCACTTCCACACAGCGAGCGCATGCAAAATTACAAATATTACAATTTACATGTACGGCAAGCGAGATACGAGCGTGTCATTTGTGAAGCAGAATTTGCTGTTGCAGTGTGAATTTTTTCTCAATATGTTTTTATTTATTTATTTACATATCCATGAAAATCGGCTCTCCACAAATGTGTCACACACAAGCAAAAAACATTCAACATTCAAGGCTACTTTACTTTCCGTTTAGGTACAACTTGGAACCTTTTGCGAGAAAAAAAATATTTTTTTTAAATGGATTTTAACATTGCATTGAAATTTAATTTATTGGTAATGATCGGATATATCGCAGAATCTGTTGGATTCTAATGTGTGTTCTATTCTATATTATTTTTTTTAATGAGAATCCTTTCTATTTTTGCTTTGAAACAATATTTGTTGCGATTCATGCCCTTGTTAAACATTTTTTTTTTCGCAAGATATTGCAACAACAACGACGACGACAAAGCAGCAACAACTTTAGAAAGTCCCTTTGAAACGCATTAATTGATTGAACAAACCATCGAGCAACTAGCAACAACATCTTAAATGCATGTTTTGAATCAATTAGCAAAATAAATAAATCCCTTCTTGTTAATTTTATCTAAAAAGCAACAATATTACGCAGTGCAGCTTCTGCAAGACCAACAGTGCCTCCTCAATGTCTATGGCACTATTGATACCCTTTTTAAAACATAAAATAATAACTGCATTAAATTGGTACTGCTGCTTCTTTACCTTAAAATTTTGAAGAGGGTTGGCATTTTACCTGCAGAGTAAAAAAAATAAAAATTTTAATAATTTTTGGTATGTAATTTTTTTTTCATCTTTAATAAAATTTTAAAATGATTAAAAAAAATAAAGTTTGAAATTTAGTTAAAATTTTTTAAAGTAAATTTTACGTTTTTAAATCAGTTTTTATAATTAATTAATTCTTTATTTAATTATTTCTAACTTTTCTAATTTTTCAAACAATTTCAAATTATATTTTCAATATTTTTTTTTATTAGATTAGAATTAATAAATTTTAAGAAGAATAATTTTTTTTTTAAATAATGTGCATACCTATTTTATTTATTTTAATAAATTTTTTTTTTTGTCAATTTTTATTTTTTTTTTTTGAATTATTTTTTCAAACAAAGTTAATTAGGTTCATATTAAAATATTAAAATATTCAATATCTTAAAAATAAAATCAAATTTTCAATTATTTTTTAAATTTAATATTTTTTTAACATATTTAATAAATTTAAAAAAAAAATTATTCATATATTTAGTGGCAAGCCTAGTCATGATCAGCGAGAAAAAAATGAAAACAAGAGAAAAACGGAAAGCGCGCAGCAAACAAGGCACATACAGTAACAAACATTCGTGTCAGTAGCTTTGACAACTTTAGATAGCAAGTATTAGCATGCCGCGCCGAAAGCAGCCGTTTAGAATTGTACATTTGTACATTTTTCGCGAGACACACACTTCTGCGCAACGTACATATATCTCTTTTGCATTACCATATAAAGTCAATCGAGTCGCATATAATATTTGCAACCACTGATATAAATTTGCAGTATACCTACCATAATATATATGTGCAGCAAGAACAACAACAACAACAACAACATCGTCGACGACGACAACAAGCATATAGTTAGTTTAGTGGTAGCCAATAAGTTTATGTATTTTGCGGTATAACGCGACAACAGCAATGAAGAAGACGATGTTCGGGTCTCGAACATATCCTATTACCAGAGAGCAATCCAGATTAAATGTATCGGTGTACAACGAGAGACAAGGGAGGCATTTTATAAGCATATCAGTTACGTACGCAACACACAAACATGAGCTGAGCAGTAAAGCGCGTTGTTAAGGAACGGTCAAACATTTATTTATGTGATAGCGATGTTTTTTTTTGCATTTAAAAATAAATGTGAGGCCTGTTAGTTACGATGATATTTTTTTTTTGTTGTAAAATGTTCCGAGTAAGTACACAAATATTATTCCTTATTTGTATTTGAACTTTCGATCTTCACTTTTTTTAATATCTCACCAAAGGTCTTATCTAACGAACACGCACGGTGATGATGAAAGTTATTACAAACCCAGAGTTTTTCACGTAAATTCTTTTCCCATAACTTCTCATTAATGAATTAATCTTTAATTAGACCTTTTCTATATCGCTACTTGTACTCGTAAAAACTGCATTCGTACCAAATTTGGATGTCACAATGTAATCTAAGATTTATCTACATTCGTTTTAAATATAAATTAAATGAGCGTTAATATAATTAAATTAGGAAGGAAATTTATAGCTTCAATGTGTATGTTTAAGGTTAATCTCGTTGTGAGATAAATCTATTTAATTGAGTCCAAATTAGAAGGATTTGTGAGAATGTTTTTTTTTTGTAAATATTTTGTGCGTTTCAATGAATAAATTTACAAAGTAACATTTATTTTTTTTATTTGATATCTGATTGGAAGTTTTAAATGTTAACAGATATAAATATTTATTAAAAAAAAGAACTCAAAAAATTATTGAAAAAAAGATATTAATTTAAGTAGTCGTCTCTAAAGAAGTTCTACACAAAATCTACACTTAAATTTCAAATATAAAAAAAATATTTTTTTTAGCATTACAGTAGCGTAGGTATACGAAATTCTGGGAAGGGGTTAAATTATCATTTTCATAAGCTCTTACTTATTATATGTAACAAAATGGTTTTTCTAGTTCCCTCCAGATGAGAAAGATCACCGCTCGGTTAAACCTACTTAATCTAAATGATGACACCGGAGAGAGCCAGAACATTTATCTTTATTGAGCATTATTATGTTTGAAATTTGAAAATTTTTTTGAAATCTAAGTTTAAAAAAGAAATAATTAAACACAGCACAAATTGTTAACTAATTGGGTTTCGGGTCAAAGGTAGAAGTACAATGTTTATTTCTTTGGCCGATATTTCGGATAAATTTATTATCCATGGTCAGGGGCGCTTTAGAAAAGGTCGTAAAATTTGAAT
This sequence comes from Culicoides brevitarsis, assembly GCF_036172545.1. Taxonomy (NCBI): domain Eukaryota; kingdom Metazoa; phylum Arthropoda; class Insecta; order Diptera; family Ceratopogonidae; genus Culicoides; species Culicoides brevitarsis. The sequence continues at coordinate 21,570,006 of NC_087085.1, read as the reverse complement.
TCTATTGGCTTGAACGCACTTCACTGATTTTATTGCATTTTTGGCTTTCTTGTAATTTCCTTGCTTATCTGGCCTTTTCTTGCTCATCATCATAAGAATTGTTTTGGTTTTTTTCGTGGCCATCTGCTTATTCACAGTTTTCTTTAAATACTGTCTTTAAGAATATCTACTTTTTTTTAGTATTCTTGCTAAGCAAAGTTACCAAAGAACTCCTGCTAACAGCCTGTTTTCTTCCTCTGGTGATGGTTATCTGTCATTAAGTTAATCGGTTCAATCCCAATTTTGCAATTATACAATTATGAAGATTTTTATTTTGGCAAAAGAAAACCGCAACATTGCTAGTTTTGTCTAACAAAAAATTACAACAAACGATTCTATGGGAAAAACTTAAAAAAAAATCTCGTAATTTTTAAGAAATTTTGATATATTTTTGATTAAAATAAAAAAAAAATTTTTTTAAGGGCAAATTAAACAGATATAATTTTTGAACCCAAAACTCAAATTATATCCTTTGAACCTTGAAATTATGAAAGATGTTTTGCCCCCATTTTACCCCTATGCCACTGTTCATACGTTTCAAGTTCCTCACTGTACTATATTTAAATTTCTAATAAAAAAGGTCAAAAATCAATTTAATTGAATCTGAATCCTAATAAAAATAAGTAACTCGCCTATCAACCATTTTTTTTTTCTAAAAAATCTCTATTTTAAAGTTTGATGTTTACGTTTCGCGCTATAATCAATAGTTCAAACACATATATCAGTAGTTTTCAATTCAACTGTAAAATTTACGTGTGATTTGATCGATATACAATATAGTGAATTGACATTTTTCTTGCATTCACTGGAAATACATCTTAATTATATCTTTTTGCACAAATGCGCATAGAAATCATGTCGATTTTCACCAAATGATGCTTTGCGCGCCAACTTCTGTCTATTCATCACAAACATTGATTTGAATGCGACAAAAAGACAAAACTTGTGTAAAACATACGAGAGACACATATGTGAGCTGATGTGTGAATAAATTAACAATGTGCCAATTGTGATGAAGATAAACGCTAATTTTTAATGTGAAATGTAAATAAGTTCGATTTGTGGAGGAAGTTTTGCGGAAAAAGTTATCTTTTTTCAAAAAATTTCAAATTTAAATGAAAAATATAAAAGTGTTCAAATGATTTCAACAGAAGCTCCAACAGTATCAATTTACATTTTGTTCGGTATTTGTCTGCCTATTTAGTAACTTTTAAACTTTTTAATAAAAAAACGAAAAAGAAGAAAAAAGAACTAACTTCAGATGTTCAAAGGCGAATGACAAAAAAGGTAATACTACAAAATTTTACTACATTTTATTTTATTTTTTTTCCTTCTTATTTTTACATATCCCAGATATTGATAAATATTGGATAAAGGTTATGTATATTGAAATTCTTTAAAGTGACCGACTGTTCACATTTTATCGAGAAGAGGAACACTTATGAAATTCGCGTAAACATCGCGAAACGACGTACGAAAGCGCAACGGAGGATTTTGTTCAGATTTATCATGAAATTGCATAGCACCGCAAAAAATATAAACAACAAACTGTCGATTGATTTTTTTTGCTGCTGTTGCTTCTTCTTCTTTTTTGCATATGCAGAAGTGATGCGGGATCGGGATATATGGGTAAACTTAAATCGTGTGATGCGACGTCGTTTGTAGAAAAACTTCAATTAAATGCAGAAAATTTAATATTTGTTTTGCACAAAAAGCGTGAAGAGATAACTCTCTATGCATTTGACTGATAAGATGCGTGTTGGCTACTCTTCTCTTCGTCTCTCATTCGGCTCACTGGCAACTATTGCAGGCAGATAGGAGACTGCAATCTCTGGCAAGTAGCAGCAGCAGCAGCGGCAAAACTATTTTAAGACTTGTCGTTAAGTAACCTCCGTCCGTCGTCATTGATAAATTATATCAAAACTATTTATATTTTACATTAAGGTGATAAAATGTTGCAGCAGCTCCGTCGACTGCGACGTGCAATTAATGCGATGTGGCATACAGGAAAACGTGATAAAAATGAAAGCACAAGTCGATTTTAATTAGACTCTTGTTGATTTATTTTTGTGAATTTTTGCCGCTACTGTTATCAACTCACCTTTGACATTGAAGCTATTAGTCTTTCGTAACGTTAAAGGGATTTGTAAAAAATAGCAAAACCCATGCAAGGAATGTTTTACATCATTTTTAAGAAAACATTTTTGTATAAAGCAGCTTTTTGTCGTGTGTGACACTTCAATTTTTGTTGAAACATGAAAGCAGTAAGTAGTCTGATTATTTTAACTTTGCTAATAGCGATTAGTGTATCGGAAGCCAAAAGTGTTCCAAAGGCTAGAACTCGAAAATTGCATGGATATGGAGACACTCGAGGTAAAAAATTAAAAATCTTGTCTTCTTAAATTCTTATTTTTTCTTTCACACAAAGACAAGGTGGTGTTGAAAAAGGAACAAGTTGAATTACATGGAGTCATAGTCACAATTAATCCAGTTAGTGAAGATGTCACTGGGTACAAAGTTGAATTGAAAAGAACCGGAGATACAAATCCGAAAATTGCATACGCTGAAAATCTGGGAAAGCATTTAATATTTTACAGTATTTGTGGAATTGAGGGAACTGCTGTCGTTTATCATATGGGAAATAAAAGTTAAAGTTGTCTGATTTTTCATTTTAGAGTTTTTTTAGGATCAAAAAAATAAAGTTAAAAAAAATACAATTTTTTTTAAGAATTAAAAAAAATGCCAACGACACGCGGCGTTCCCAAGCGGTCACCCATCCAAGTACTAACCACGCCCGATGTTGCTTAACTTCGGTGATCGGACGAGAACCGGTGTTTTCAACATGGTATGGACGTTGACGGGAATCTATCGCATAAAATCGGTACACATGGTGAAAATTTTGTTCAATGATAAAGATTAGAAGATATTTTTAGATTTTCATACAATTTTTGATGATTTTGCATGAATGAGTACGAAACTTATCTCTGTTGCTTTTGTCAACGTCCATACCATGTTGAAAACACCGGTTCTCGTCCGATCACCGAAGTTAAGCAACATCGGGCGTGGTTAGTACTTGGATGGGTGACCGCTTGGGAACGCCGCGTGTCGTTGGCATTTTTTTTTTGTTTTAAAAAATTATTTTATTGAATCTGCCAATTTTTTTTGATTGATTTAAAAAAAAACTTTGATTTTTTTTTCCATGCCGAAATTTTGAAGAATAAGCTCAGTAATTGGAAAAAATAATTAAGTTTCACTTAGAAAGAAATAAAAATTAAATTAAAAAAAAGAGTTTCCTCTGCATCGGCCGGGAATCGGACCCGGGTCACCCGCGTGGCAGGCGAGTATTCTACCACTGAACCACCGATGCTCATGCTATACGTCTGTCAATCGCTATACATGTAGTGAAGTACAAAACTCATCTTCATTCTATGTATGTTATACTACATGTATGTTAATGTTATACATATATGAATGATGTAAAAGGTATAAGAGAAATTCAAAAGTCACAAAAATTATATTTTTATATATTTTTTTTTCTTTATTTTATCAATCAAAGAGTTAACATTTGTATAGTAGAGTAATAAGTAGCTTTGAAAACTTATAAAAGATTTTTTTTAATTGGATAAAGGAAAAATTACAGATTTATTTTTTTTTATTTTATAGAAAAAAATAAGAAAAATTTGAAAATGAATCAATACTGATTTAAAATATAAAAGCCTAGGTGAAATTTTAGTTGTGAGTTACAATTGATATTAAGGATATACTTTTTAAATGTTTTGTGCTTCTGATAAAAAGAATTAAAAATAACATTTTTAAATTTAATTAAATTAAAAACTATCACAAAATCATGTTTTTTCTTGTTTTAAAAATTTAAAAAAAAAATTGCCATTAAAAAAAACAAAAAATAAGAAATTTTTCCCTATAATTTTTTTCCTCACTCAATATTGGCATTTTGCTAAATTATCTTCATAAATATGTTTATGCTTTTTTAAGAAAATAGAGCTTCAAATATGTTGTTTTTTTTTAAATTTTATTTTGTTAGAAAGAGATCAGAAAAATTGATAAAATTTACAAATACCTAGGTAAATTGTTAAATTTCTATTTATATTTGTGTGGTAAATAAGCGTTTATGTGCACAAATATTCAACGTCAAATTTTGCTTACTTATCATATTTTTTCCCATTTATAGTTTCATAAACGTTCTTATAGTTATTAAACGTGATTTTAATAAAATTTAATTGAATGTTACACTACACTTAATAATTTACTCTGTTTTTTATTAATAAGACGAGTAGGTGGTAAAAGGGGTCACTTAGCATTATATTCTGTTTATATGATTCATTGAAATTCCTTTGTGATTTTTTTTCTCATTCTCAGAACATTCAATATACACATATATAGTAGGTTTTTGTTGGATGCGAGCTTAAAAAGTAGACTAGAAGGCAATTTTTAAAATTTTAAGCTCGCATCCATTGATTTCCACATTTTTCTTGTATACACGCACACTGAAAAATAAATTATTGTTAACATTTATGTTGCGGCTTTACACCTGTGTTTAAGCTTAAATATTTTTTTGTTTGATAGTTTAGATGAAGTAGTAGTACATAAGTTAACATCAAAAAGGTACATTCATTTTCTTTTTTGTTATAAGTGCAACCATTGATTTTTTTCCGTTTAACTTTGTTTTTTGACACATCTTAAGTAACCTTAGAATTTTTCTTTGTTTTAAATAAATTAATTTTTAACTTAAAAATAGTTTTTAAATAAATATAAAAAACAAACGCATTTTTTTTCTTAACAAATAGTAGTGATTTGTAGAGTGACGAGTTCGTATCCGCTGTACTCATTATTATTATTGTTATGGCAACAATAAAATAAATTCCATCAATTTCCGTGTGGCTTTGGTAGGTTGGTGTCGTATGCCCTGATGACTTGACTCTGCGTAACAGCTCCGCCTTCCTCCTGGGAAAACGCAAATCCGTCTGTGCGAAAAAATAATACAAGAAAATATTGAAATAAACGAAATTTAGACAATGAAATATATTTAAAATTTTTTTTTAATTTTTGAAGTCACTCCGAGTATAAATCCAATTAAATTCTTTTAAAATAATTAATTTTTTGTTACTCGGCTCGACCATTAGCTCGAATCGAAGCACTTTGTGCGTTATTTTGCAGCTAAATTGCTAAGCAACATTGCATTATAAATATTAAAAAATATTTAATTTGTTACAAAATAATTAAATCACTCGAAATCCTTTTTATTTTTTGTTATTTACAAAGGGTCTGTCATGCTTTTTATTTAAATTTAATCTTACTTGCAAAATTTCCTTTTTTAATAATTTTTTGTGTTATTTATATCGAAGTTACTACTTCTTCATGTGCTTTGCATATTTTTTTTTTATTAATTTGTGAATTATTTTAAAAGCTTTTTTGAAAAAAGTGTGACGTTCACGAGTAGAAAAAAAAATAAAAAAAAAACAAAAGCGAATAATAAAATACTTACGCTGCAGCTCAAGCTCTTTATTTTCGGATGAGTGAGAATGTCTACCTCGAAAAACTTTCCTTACATTACGTAGAAGACGTGCAGTTTCAGTCAATCTGGAACAAAGGTTTCGGTTTTGTTTTGCCTTTTTTTGTTCAAATTTTGATTTTTATTTGGGGTTCAATTTTTTTATGGGGGGGAGGGTCATTATTTGGGGGGAAGTGCTCAAAAGAAATAATTTAATAAAAATTAAAAAAAAATCTCAGGAAATTTTTAACTAATACCCGATTTTCGTGCATTTCGTTGAAATAAAATAAAGTTTTCCCAAATCCATCATGCCCAATGTTAGCTAACTGTTAGATTTTTCAAGCAATTCTCATCCATTTTCATGCTTGGAGTTTGTTCTGGTATTTGTTTCTAAGTTCATGCGTTACATTAAAACTAATTAAAAAGCCATGCAAATGTCTAATTCTAAGTGGATGCTAAAACTAATCTACGTGTCTAAATCATGCATTTGGCAAAAAAAAACACTTAAAGCGTACATAAATTTAGCGAATATAGCTGCAATGTCGATGATTTGTTCGATAATTTTTAATTGGTTCAAGTATACGAGCAAAATTTTTAGAATTTTTTTCGTATTTGAACGTTCTAAGAGTGTTCTACTAATTATTTATCAATACTACTTACACCTGGCAAAGGATCCCAAAGCATGCATTGCCGTTCTGAAGAATATTATTGAATTTGTTTATATTTATTTATTTTATATTTTTTGTGTGTGTAAATTGTGTTTTGTGTAAAATGTGTTTTGAACTTTTTAAAGTGTTTTTGGCCAAAAAATATATAAACATAAAAAAATAAAATGTTTATATATTTTTTTAATGATTTTTTGTGTAAATGCCATGTTTTGTTTGGCTTCATAACTTTTAATTGTAGAAAAAAAATATTTTTTTTTATTAGTGAAAGTTTTTAGATTTTTATTTCGACAAAAAACAAAACTAATTTTGTTTATTATTTTTTTATAACATTAATAGACTCCTTTATTGCACAACAATTAAAACAAATAACGTCAAAATATAAATAATACAGTTAAATTTTTAATAAACGAACATTTTGAGAACAAAAAATAATTTAATAACCAAAAAAAAAAATAAATGTTTCATTCGAGATTTCGTTTTATAAAAAAAATGAACGAACATTAAAAATTTTCACTGTAATTTTTTCATAATATTTAATTAATTAATTATTCCTATCTAGTCAAAATATTTTTAATATAATTTTATACAGTAAGCTCTTATACAGAAAAATTATTTTTTTTAAAGCTTTTTTTATTTAAAAAAATATGTTATTCTATCCTATAGAATTTTGAGCATGCTTTTTATTATAATTTTTTTTACGTATATTAATTATATATTTAACAAACTTTGTCTCATGTGCGTTGTTTGTCAGGATTTTTCTTATTCCTATTGAAGTAAATTGTAACAAAAAAAAGCTATTGATGGAATGGAAACTGAATTTTGTGGAAGTTTTTTCATTGTTCGGGTCTCGTTCTAACATGACTTTATCACAGATGCTTCTCTTATCTGCTAAATTAATTATTATTTATATAAAAAAAAAAAAATGAAAAAAATATTGAGATGAATGAAATGGCATGACATAGTTTTACAGAAGTAAATGCGAGCTCATGGAATTCTATAGAATTTTGAGCATGCTTTTTATGGCATGAAAACAGAAGTAAATGCGAGCTCATGGAATTAAGAAAAAAAAATAGTGGTCGAAAGATACTCGAATTTCGTATTGAGTATGTCTGGTCCTATCCACTTAAGATTTTTATAAATTAGATTTTTTGTATCAAAAATAAGGTTTTCCCCCTTCCCTTCAGCACTCAAATGTATAATTGTGTCGTACTACTTGTTCCATTCTCCATGGGAGCAACTGTGTTTCGTCTTCTTCGGCGCCACGCCCTAATTCTGGCCAATAATATTCTGTTTAGGAAAAAGAAAGAAAATTCAAGAGATTCTATTCTTTGTGTTTTGTTTTTTTTTTTTAATTTGAACTTTGGAACAATATTTTTTATTTTTAAGGAATTCTCAAACCGTGGCAATATCAATTTTTATTGTTTTGTTGTGATGAAGGAAAGATGGAACGCACTCTGTGAATGATAGTAAATATCTTGTGTATACTAATTCTTGCTTTTTTTTATTTATTTTTAAATTATTTTATTTATTAAAAAAAATCGGTTACAAGAATTAGTAATACTCAACAGGATTTTCATTTTGTACTTTGTATAAAACAATTTTGCTTGCGTGATTTCACTATAAACTTGATAAAAGGCCATCAAACTGCTGTAAGAGGGTAAAAGCATCACTTGATGAAAAGCTTTGATATCTAAGGTTTCTACCAAAGGATTTCTAATTTTTATTTTTTTTTCTCTATTTAATAAAAAATTCAAACAGCCAAACAATAAACATAAAAAATATTTAGATTTATTTATTTACAAAGTCATATTTTTCGTCTTATACTTGTCAGACTTTTATTACTTGATCTACGCTTTCGGTAGACTTTGGAGGGGTCGTTATGGCACTTAAAAATTGAGACATTCTTGATCGAAAATGAACATTCTTGGGAAAACTTGTACGACTTTTCATCGATATATTGCTGCCATTGAGGTCTTGCGTATCTGGCATACTGTATTTTACGGTAAAAAATTATTTTTTTAAAAAAATCTAACTTTTACAAGAAAATTCAAAAATAAAACACTCATAAAAAGCCCAAACACAATAAATTCTACATTTAACAACAGGCATAAAACTACTAAAAATGAAAACTGAATTAAAAATAATTTTTAAAGAACACTTTCCATTAAATTGGATTGTTTTAAGTTAAAAAATTCTTAAATTCAATTAATAAAATTAAATATATTAAAACTTTTAATAATAAAAAATTATTAAAGATTAACTTTCGACGGTATTAAAAGGTAAAAAAAAAAATTAAATTAAAAAAAAAATAGGGAAAACTTTTTTAGTGCTTTTGAAGAGACAGGAGAGTCAAAAAATTTCAAGAGATAGATTTTAAAAATTTTACACCCATTTGGAAAAAATACCTGATCCTTTATTTTTTTATAGAAAGTATTGTTGAAAGCAGAAAAAAATGACGATCACATATAGAGCTTATTTTTTTTTCAATAAAAAAATACAAAAAATAGTATGATGTGACATTTCTATTAAAAAACGACATTTATGTGATTTTTTTTTGTAATTGTTTAACAAACACTGATTTGACGTGATAAAACAGACATTTATGTATGAAGAAACAAACTAAAAAAATTGGGTGTCAAAAATTTAACAAAAAAATAAAGGTGTTGTGTCTGGTATGTGTGTTTTTTCCTTAGAGTGGGTGCAACAATCAAAATTTCGTAAAAAAAATAAGAACTGATTCAAAAGAAAAAATACGGATGAGATAAAAACATGGAGTTTTGTTGTTGTCTTTTTGTGAAAAAAAACGGTGCCAAAAAGTAAACTAAAGTACTTACGAAGATCGGGACTCCTTAATTACGTGAGATGGATCTGCGTTTCGTATTTCACTTTCACGCACCTCTTCAGTCAGAGATTTAAATGCAGTGTTTTGTATTCTAAAATTAAAAAAAAAAACTATAAAAATTTGAAAACTGTGGATTTTTTGAACAAAATTACGTTCTAATAGTGACATCAGGTAACATTGATGCGATTGGTATTAGGAACAGGCCCATCCAGAAGACAGGCGAAGTGAAAACCATCGTGTCCATTCCTGTGAAAATTGCACCGACAGGAAGTACTGGCCAGACGTTACTAAAAAAGAAGATAAAAGTTTATTAAAAATTTGAAATTGGATTAAAATTCGAGAAAATTACCTGTAAATAATAATAAAAATGAACCACAATCCAATTGAACCCCATATCGAATAATGGGTCAGCCACGTCCACGAGTTAGTGATGAGACCCGCCTTTAAACAAACTGTTACGACGACATACTGCAAAAATGAGGTGATAATTAATTAAAAATTATGGGAAGGTCACTGGAAATGACATACCGTGTAGACTATATTTCCTAAAACTAAATATCCTCCGTCTTGCCCATTTCCCCATAGAACGTCACCTTTGTACGCGTACATGGGCAACCAGAAGAGAAACAAGGAATGAATTAAAGCGTTGAAAATCCACACCCAAAATACCTTGACATTGAATAATTTAGCGCTCTGCGATGGTTTATAAAGTGCCGGATATCTAAAAAAAATTAATTTAATGAATTTTAAATATTTTTCGAAAAAAAAAAAAAAAATTTTTTTTTTTCGATTTTCTTACTTTAACATGGTCTCCGCTGAACACACTTTATCAAAGAGACCCATTGCAAACGGTGGTAACGCAGTGAAAAATACATTATACAACCCGATGGTCCATCGTTCGAACAAAATTTGACCAGACCTGGAATTGAAAATTTTTAATATCAACCGTTTTTCATGATTTTTATGATGCTTACCATCCCGAGTAAATTGCAAACCATAGTTCGATCACATAAAGGCAAATATTTTTGTAAAAACTGTATAATATCAATTTACACATTCGGCTGTAGTTCCAAGCACCATGCACAAGAAGTAGTCGTTTGAGATACTTAAACTACAAAAAAAAAAAGAAATTTTATAAAAATTCTAAAATTTTTGATGAAAAAATAAAATTTACTTGTGCAATGCTGTAATCTGAAGCACATGCTGCTTGAAGTCCCTCGACTCCGGAAATTCCGACACCAACATGTGCTTTTTGGATCATCGCTACGTCGTTAGCACCATCTCCAATGGCAAGCGTAACTGCTTTTGTGTGCGTCGTTACCAAGTCTACCACTTCGGCCTTTTGCATCGGTGATACTCGACAACAAATGACAACTTTACACGTGATACAAATGTCCAAAAATTCCCTTCGTAAATCACAACTTAAAGCGTATTTTAGAGTTTTTCCGTCAACAATTAAAGCGTAATCCTGCTCCGATCGGATTTGATCGCCAAAGTGGGCAGTATGGCGACTGATTGCGTCGCGAGTGTTCTAAAAAATACGAAAAAAATAAAATAAATAATTAATTTTTATTTAAAAGTTTTTTCCTAGTTTTTTCAATAAAATAATCACAATTTTTGGGTTTTTCAAAATTATTTAAGATAAAAAAAAAATCAATTTGCACGACTAAAAATATTTTTTTTGTTGGAAAATTTAAGATATTTTTGGCAATATTTTTCAAAATCGGAGGTCGCAAAATAATTTTTTATTTGTTTCAAAATAAAAAATTTTTTTTTTTAAATTTTTGAATTTTTTTTCGAAAAGATCTTCAAATTTTTGGTTTATTTTTTTCAAAAAATGTAGCAAAATGCTTAGTTTTGAAATATTTTTTCTCATAAAACAACTTTTGAAAAATTTTTTACTTTTTATCATATTTTGTTATATTTTTAAAGAAAAATATTTTAACAAAAAATGTATTTTAATTCTTTCAAAACTCCGCTCGGAGTAAAAATAATTTTTTCAAAAATATTTCAAAATCGAAAAATTATATAAAAATATCTAAAAATTTTGTTTTGATTTTTTTCAATTTTTTTTTTTTTTTTTTGATTTTGAGTGCAATCAAAAGAAACAAAAATTTTAGAAACGATTTTTAGCGACTTTAAATGAAATTTCATGTGATACTCACATCTAGACTCTCTTCATTCAGAATAATGAGTTCCATTCCGTGTGATAGTAACTTGCAAGAATACCCGATATTGATTGCCGTTTCTTGTTTGTCACCCGTCAAGACCCAAATACTGATGTTTGCCTTGATAAGTGAGGCGATTGTCTCTGGCACGCCTTCTTGCAGCTTATCCTCGATCGCTGTCGCACCCAGCAACGTCAAATTCGTCTCAATCAAGTCGGCAGCGTCCTCAACTTTGCGTTCGCGTCCCACCAAAGAGGTCGATGCCTTGTGATACGTGTGCTTCCAATCTTCGTACACGTCCGGCGGAATAATTGAGACGGCACAACACAACGTACGCAAACCTTCGGTCGCAAATTCCTCCAAATGCCTCAGGGTCAACTCCTTGAATGATTGTCCATTGGATGCAAGACGTTCAAAAATCACCGTATCGGCACCTTTGCAATACAATTTGATTTCTCCTTTGGAATTTCGCGTGATGACGGACATTCGTTTGCGCGTCGACGTGAATTCGAGCACATTGAGGATCTCGTACTTTTCCGTGACACCAAGCGCATCGACTTCGACATGGTGGGGCGTTCGTGTTTCAAAAATGTAACCGAATTTCTGGGCACCGTAGACGAGAGCTCGTTCATCGGGACTTGCGGCATGATAGACTATCGTTCCGTCTTCCATTTTTTCCGGAATCACCGTGTGACAGACAGCGAGTAACGTGAGGAATTCTTGAACTAATGCGGCAGACGAGTTTTTGTTGAGGATTTTCTGGAAAATACGAAAAAAAATAAGAGTTAGACAAATAAAAAAAGAGTTTCCTCTGCATCGGCCGGGAATCGGACCCGGGTCACCCGCGTGGCAGGCGAGTATTCTACCACTGAACCACCGATGCTTCGTGAGATGAGTCATTTTATTTACGAAGGCAAGCTGTGTGCGCATCAACTCGCATAAATTAAACTTTACTTTCTAATTTTAAACAATTTTATCTCGTCTGTGTCATTCATATTGTCACATACGGGTCAAAATAATATTCAAAAATATTTTCGATTTCCTCTCAGGCTGAGTAAATTTACTTATTTAATTTTTTATTAAATTTTTCCCTTTGATATTTTTAATTTTTTAACTAATTCTAGAAAAAAAATAATAAATTAAAACATTTTAAAATTTTTTTGTAATTTTTGATTTTTTTTGAAAAATATCTTATTTGGGGAAATTTCGATTTTTTCCAAAAAAAGTTCAAAAATCATCATAAAACTTATTTTTATACGAAATTTTTTTACCACTTTTTTAAACAACGAAAAGTGTCTTTTTGACTACTTTGGAAAAAATCCGTACTTTCAAACTATCAAATGTGATTTCTTTTTAATTTTGAAATTATTTTAATAAAATCTTTAAATTGATAAAATAAAATTTATTCTTAAAAATTTTTGAAATTGATCAAGAAAAAAATAAATAAAAATTTTTAGATTTTCTTACTAAATTTTAAGAATTCAATAAAAATCAATTTTTTTTTGAGATTTTGTTAAAAAATTTAATTAAGAGGAAATCGAAAATTTTTTTGATTTTTAAATTTACAGTCTAAAAAAATGCTTACCTGCACTAAAGCCGATTGTTCAGGCGAATCTTCAACTCCATAAATATTCTTCGCTACTGACATCTTTTTGAACTCCATCACGTTCCTCGTTAACGTTCCCGTTTTATCTGAAAAAATGTACTTCACCATGCCAAGTTCTTCGTTCAAATTCGATGTGCGTGCCATTGCTGGAGTATTTGACTCTTCGTGATACATTTCCTTATCCATGTTGATGAAAATTGCTTGCAAGAAGCGAACCATTTCCAGAGTGACTTGCAATGAGATGGGTATCAGATTGTTGTATAGAATTACGAAGGTAAGTAAATTGTATCCAAAGTTTTTGCTTAAAACGTCTAAAAAAAATAAAAAATTAATTAACGAGCGAGAAAAGAGTTTTAAAGGACTTACTATTAATTCCTAAGTACCAATCACTTTTGAAATGTTCCCTAGTCCATATTTCGTTGAATATGGCACTAACAAGGCAGAGCATGATTAGAATAAAAAACAGCATTAGTATTTGTGTGTTTGTCAGTCTGTCGACAGTGGAACGCTTTAATGGCGCCGAGGTAGAATTTCTCATAAGTTTTGTGTCGTGTCCGGTGTAGACAATGACACCAAAAATCCAGGAGGTGTTTCGTAGCATGGCACCACGTTGCAGTAGCTGATCTGGACCCAAGGCCACCGCCTGTTTGCCATCCTCCTTCAATACCCCATTGAACTCGTACAGATGCCGATTTGGTGGTTCGCACTCCAGAGTGCCGAAAAATTGCGCCAAATCTTTTGTATCGAGAATTTTCGCTGTTGCCGGTACCCCTTGACGAATTTTCAAGTTCGTTTCACCGTCCAAGTTTGCGGTTTCAATAAAGGATATGCCTTGTGGTTCACTTGACGACAACACAATCAAGTCTGCCGGGAAAAAGGTGTTATTTTGAACTTTTACAATGTCACCCACGACCAATTCTTTCCACTTCACCCAACGCCACTGACAATCTTGCAGTCGTTCCACTTCGCGATGATTGATTTCATCATCGGCTCGATGTCTTTTCTGTAAAAAAAAAAAAATTTAAATATTTTTTCAATGAAATTTCGGAAAAAAACTTACGATATCTTCTACAATTTCCTTAATTGCACTCACAGACAAAATAAAGAGTAAAGGTACTAAAGTTGTATAACGACCTGTGGGTGAGACATCGGGAATTTGTTGTAAAAGTGCGATCAATAGAAAAAAACAATTTGAGTAACGTCTAAATTGCTCGAAAAGAAATGACGGTATAAAAGTTATTGCACTGCAAAGAAAAGAACAGAAATTGCAATTAGTATTTATTTAAAATGAACAAAACGTGTCTAATTTTTTTTGCACCCTCATACACCGAAAAAAACATAAACTCTCTAATAAAATGACGGAAAAAAAGCTCAATTTAAATGGTATGCGGCGAAGAAATGCAGGTGGTCGTAATTTAAATGAACGTGAATATTTGCTTTTGTTAATTATCTTTTTCTGTTTTGCACAGAAACAACTTTATTTCCCGCATGAAAAAAAAACTTGTTTGCAAAAAAATCGATTTTCTCGTTTTGTTTCGTTTTCGCACAAAATTTCATTCTCGGACCGCGAAACTCACCTATATTTAGCGGTTGATATATGATTGTTACAATACTTTTGTGGCTGTGGCTGATTTAGAATAATTATTCGTTTATCTTGCTCGTCCAATGTCACCCCGGATGTGGTGGCATCATCATCGTCTATAAAGAGAACAAATGAGAATAATTTTAGTAATTATCGCAGAATTTATTAAATTTATCATGCAAACAATGAAAATTAAAGAGAACAAAAGTCAGTGTGATTCGTTCGGTGTAAATTCCCTAAAGAAAACTTTAAATTTTTGGCTTAATTTCAAATATTCCAAATTTTTAACGAGATAATTTGTGTTAAATTTAATTTCATTTTGAATCAAGAAGAGGAGAAAGTTGAATTGATAAAGACCGAACACAAAAAATTCAATTATTATATTATTCGTAATAAAAGAGGGGATTACGAGAGGATTTGAATAGGATATTGCCATATGCTTTATATTGAACATTTTTGGCAGCTAATTTAATTTAATAATATCTTTTTGTTCAGTTTCGGTAAAAAAGGACAAGTGAACCTTGACATGACAATTGTACATTTCCGACTGTGCTTTTTTGTCGTATTAAACCTCACGTGACTTAATGTGTTAATTTGCATTTGAAACAGCATTTTATGTCTATTTTAAATGCAAACATATTGTTACCATGATTTTTTTTATCATTATTGTCGAGCAAGTGTTTTACATCGAAATAAGTGTAAAAAGTCATGATATAATCGAAAATTACAAGTCGTCTCCACTTGAGGATTTGATAAGTTCAATTTTAATTTACGAAAAATAAATATAAATACAAAAAACGCAATTTTTCAACACTGAACTTGAAAAACAATAAACAAATCCGTGGTGTGACAAAAAAACCAAAACTTTATACTTGACATCAACTTTATTGCGAGCAAAAAAAAATATGTACTTAAAGTTGAAACACGCAATCAACTTTTACAAAGCACAAAAGTGATCTATTTTTACACGAAATAAATTAGCATTTTGACAAAACATGAAACTTTGTCAAGTTTTTACGCTTCGTGTTGTTTTTTTACGTTCTTTATATTAATCATGTGCAATAGTTTCGTACAAGTTTGCAAGTTGCAGATTAAATATGCGATTTGTCGGGTGGGTGGTAACTCCCATATTGTCTAGTGGTTAGGATATCCGGCTTTCACCCGGAAGGCCCGGGTTCGATTCCCGGTATGGGAAATTTTTTTGTTGGATTTTCATGGATTTATTTAAATTTTATTAGATTTTGTGTGTCTTAAATTTTTCGTTGGAGCTCAATAAAATATTTATTTTTTAAATTATTTTAATAAAAAGTTAATTTTTTATTTAATTATTTTATTTGAGGGAAAACTGACAAAAAATTTCCCATACCGGGAATCGAACCCGGGCCTTCCGGGTGAAAGCCGGATATCCTAACCACTAGACAATATGGGAGGCGTACTGATTACTCGGCGAATACATGCGAGTATATATGAATGATCGTGTGTCAAAATTTTATTTTAACCAAAGCACTTGAAAAGTAATCATACGATTTTGTTAATGTCTGTAATTACCTGAATAGCTGCAAATTGAAATTAAATGTAGAAAAGACAAAAATTATGATAATGGGACACCAATATGATGAAGATAACATTGAATTGAATGGATGCGTTAAATCAATGCGTTGAATCAATGCGTTATGGAGATCAAATACTTGGAAGTCATAATTGATGATCAATTTAATTTTAAATTTTATTAACACAAATTACGTGTCAAACAAAATATCTCGCATTGTTGGCTTTATGAATCGCAACCGAAAAAAATTACCAACGCAAACAAAACTGACACTTTAGAAATGCATGATTGGAACACACATAGACTACTGCAGCACCATTTTACAAAAAATACAAAATAGAGCACTAAGAAATTGATACAGCAGAATAGGATTTGATAAAAAAGAAAATAATCTAAAAACTTAAATTTTTCTTGAAAACTTAAATTTTTTATGAATTGTTATTTAGTATTTATTAAAAAAAACACTAGAATTTTGTCTGTATTTTCGTAAGTTTTGTGTCAAAAAAGCTGAAAAAATCAAAATTTCATCAAACATTTAAGTATCAATTTTTTTCATTTGAACAATTTTCAAGTGAATTTAATTTATTGCTAAGTAGCAAAAATGTCATATAAATTTTTAAGTACTTTTTAATTAATTTAAAAAAATAAATCTTAAAAAAAAATTTACAAAAATAATCAAAAAAATTTCCCATACCGGGAATCGAACCCGGGCCTTCCGGGTGAAAGCCGGATATCCTAACCACTAGACAATATGGGAGTTATATGTAACTCGGTTAAAAGCGTATTACGTTCTGCTCATATTTTGTGTTTCTAGTCCAGTGTAGAACGTATTACACTGGCCAGTACTGGATTTTAGTTTTGTACGGTACGCTTCATTGTGAATGAAATAAACGTTCATAACATTGTGTTTGAAGTTTTCATTCGAAAAACTGACTTAAAACTATATGCGAGTTAAACACAGATACATGTACATCCCATATTGTCTAGTGGTTAGGATATCCGGCTTTCACCCGGAAGGCCCGGGTTCGATTCCCGGTATGGGAAATTTTTTTGGCAGTTTTTTTTTCTTTTTTATTAAAATCAATTCAATCTTTTCAATTCATTTTTTTATTTTATAACTTAAAATAGATCTTTTAAGTTTTTTTTTTATTTTTTAAATAGTTTAAATACCAAAAATTTATTTAAGCTAATTTTCTTAAACAAAATTCCGTAAATAAATAAGTTGCATTTATATAATTTTTTTTCGTTTAATTTCAAAGAAAATAACTGGAATCCTGGCTTAATAAATTTAATTAAAATATTATAAATTAAATTTAAAAAAAAATAAGCAAAAAAATTTCCCATACCGGGAATCGAACCCGGGCCTTCCGGGTGAAAGCCGGATATCCTAACCACTAGACAATATGGGAGATATCTAATACGTACGCCAAAAGTAAGAGAGTTCTACAATACTTCCTACTTTATCGACTTTTGTTTACGTATGCCACAGAACCAACTCACATTATGCGTACCGAAACAACATATCTATAGAGCACTGGAAAAAATGTATAGCGCAATCGTTCATGTAAAATCAGACGCATCGGTGGTTCAGTGGTAGAATACTCGCCTGCCACGCGGGTGACCCGGGTCCGATTCCCGGCCGATGCAGAGGAAACTCTTTTTTTTTTTTTTTTTTCTTTTTAATTTTTGAATCAAGAAACCAAATTACTGTTTAATAACTTTACAAACATTTTTTATGTCTTCAAATTATTTATTTATCCTCGTTAATGGATTTTATTGTCCATTTCGAAGAAATGCGGCAAGACAGCACAATTACGAAATAAATCAATAACGCTGCTTTTTACGTGGAAAAATAAGTCTAATGTTTATCAATTGTCAAAGTCATTGCTAAAATAATAACAAGTGAAGCAAAAAGGAAGCCGTACATAAAAATAAAGTGTAGCATGGAAGCAAGGTCTCTCGGCAATAATAATAATAGTATGTAAATATAGTTATGCATGTCTGTCTAAGGATTAGACTACCTTATTATATGTGTAAATATTTTTGCGCTTTGCGGTCGTTCTTTCAGCTGTGCAAACAAAATTTAATCGAAAACTTAAAAGTTTGTACAAAAAGGGTACACTTTTGTCAAATATTTAATTCATTCGAAAAACCTTTAGTTAAAGAGTCACCATTAATTTTTGATGAGAAATTTCCTCGTAGAATAATAATGTTGCTTGAGAGCGACAAAAATTTTTCGAAAGAAACGAAAAAGAAATAATCACAATGAAATGTATTGACATTTACTGAAATCGTTGCCAAAAAAGCAATATTGCCTGGTGAATAATGGAACGTTTGTCAACATCTTTTTAAACAAGAAACAAATTACGACAATTCATCAAACGCAGTTTAAAAAAATCTCCATTCGAACGAAACCGCATTCCAGACACACAATTTTTTATAATTCAATTACTTTCAATGTTCATCGATTCAATGAAGCCACATAAAAGCAATATTTTATTGATATTGCAATCAGTGAATATTTTACAAGCTGAGATTTGCTACATGAGTTTTACTTCCTTAAACTTTTTTATTTCTTGTGTACGTTCTGCGGATAGAATTGCAAGAAAAAAGTGCGAGATTTGCAATAAAAATGATGATGCCGAAAAAAGTCTGTGGTCATGATCATCACATTCACAATTGATTTTGGATTGTGGCCAACTCTCGCTCTTTTTCTTCGAACGATGGTGCAAAAGTGCAGTTTTAAAAGCGAAGCAATTGTAAAATGGAAATGACAATTTTTATCGTAATAAAAGAGGTCTGCTCATTATTGCTTTGTTACCGACGACGATGCATTCCGAATTCGAAAGTATATGCAAAATTTTATTGCTAGAAACGAATAAAATATTTAAAAAAATACAATGGAAAACTTTAATTTTGGAAGTGCTCTTATAAAATTTTCAGCAATGCTAGAGGGCAACTAAACAATATTTCGAATGTGCATTTTTGTGTATTAAAAAATTTACCATTTGAGTGTAAAAGAATTTTCTATCTATAAAAGTTGGTGAATGTTATGTGAAAAAATTAGGAAAGATTAGCTTTACCGAGGAAAGATGTCTCCATTATTAGCTTCTGGATAGTTGTAGTGATTTTTTTTGTCTTAAAAAATTTTTCTACTGTTTTTCACATTTTCTTTTAGGACATACACAGGTGCTACTAGTTCATTACACTTTTATTAACTTTCCATGGTAGGCAGTTAAAATACATAAAATGTATAATTTATCATCACACTTAATTCGAATTTTCGTCTGTACGGGTGTTGGTTGTTACTTGAAAAGACCCAAGAGTCGTTAGAGTTTAATTTTATTTATTCAGTTGATTTATATAGCTCGATTCAATAAATTATTATTTTGTTTTTCTCTATGGAAAAACATAAATGTGGAATTTAATAAATTGTCAACTACAAGCTAAAACAGACACTTTTGTTCTGTGACACTCGATGTTTTCACATCATTTTTTAGAACAAAAAAAAAATAATACTATTCAGGTCATGCTTAGTATTTTTTTTTTGTGTGCATGATAATTTCTGTTTTATAATTCTAGTGATTATTCGGTAAAATGTTCATTACGCACAACATTTTTATACTATGTGGGGTGAATAGGTTGTCTAAACTATAGAAGTTATCTCTACCAATAAGGCGACTTAATTTAATTCTATTTGAAATTTTTGCACCCTCCTATTTTGATATAGAAGGGGGAGGGAGATCGTAAATGAACAGATTTCTTACTGACATTTTTTAGAGTTTAAAAAAAAGCAAGTACAGTCTTATGGTATTAAAATCTTTAATAACATAAAACTTTTACTCTAATTTAAAGTAGACGAAAAAAATCCCAACCATTGTCCCTAAATGTTCCTTCAAAAACGATTGTAGTAGCTGCGGCTAGGTCCTTCATAAATGTTTCATTGTAATTATGTATTGATTGTATGAAAATTCCGACAAATAAAGTTATGTTATGTTATGTTAATATAATACTGAACTTGCTTTAAAAAGACATTCCCTAAAAAAATAAGGTCACGTGACCAAAATAATTTTTTTAAAAATCCGTTTTGGATAAATTTTAATTTAATTTTCTTCAATTTTATGAATCCTTAAATAACTTTAAGAAAAAATTCAAAAGTGTTGAAAAATGCAGATTAATATCCCCCCCCCTCCTCTAGGATTTAAACAAAAATTCAAATTATTAAATTTAGTCGCCTAAAACATAAAAGATAAGCGTAATTGATGGTCACCATAATTGTATCTATTTACTTCTTGCGTGATATGAGCTCTCCACGTGGGTTTATAATTATAATGTCTTACATTTATGCATGTAAAAAACGTCAACAATTTATCTGTGCTTTGTCATTTTTATTGGCACGCCAGGATATTCACATAAAATCTGTGATGTATGATTTTTTTGTTTGATTTTTGCACGAATGAATACAATTTTAATTAACATCAATCAATCGATACAACAAGACACAACCAATTAATATTATTGTTCTAGAAATGTGATTCCAGGAAAAATATCGCTACATCATCAACGCGGCATTTATTCTGTGTTAAAATGCATCAGATACTTTGTTGTTTTTATTGTATATTTAAAATGGAAATAGAAATTTTATTGATTTTATGGAACATATACACGAAAGTATACAGAGTATCCATTCAAGAGAGTTTGAGTCAATATGACGACAAGGAGTGTAAATTGATTGTGGGAAAATGGACACTCGACACACATTCAAGACGTATGATGATGTAAGAATGATTGACGAGTTGTATTAAAAAATACCGAGAAAAACGTGCTGGGGGTAGGTAGCACAGATAGGCGAAAATTTTTACATTAAAATGTAATTTATGGATGTCCATCAATCACAGACGTAATCAAACAAAAATTAAACTCGCAGGTATATTGATAAAACGATGGTAAATAAACAAATAATATGAATGTGGATCATTTAAAGGGTTAAATGATGAAATTTGTTGAAACGTAATAGATACTTGACGAGTTCCACGTCAAATGTACGGAGTTTAGGTTAGGTTTGAGGATGCATCACCGCGTTCCGAAGACCCATTGTGATCGTCAGAGTTTAAAAACATGTCTTCCGATTTCAGGGATTTCAATAAGGCTTTAGGGGTCGAAAGACCTATGAAAAATATGAAACTTATGTTTTTGGATTTTCCAAACACTCCTTTGCTTTTGAAATGAACAAGGAGTGGGAGGAATTTGAGCTTTTTCGTTTTTTAGCCATAACTTAATGAAATAACAATCCTAGAACTACACTTGATTCATGAAGTATTGACTGAAAAAACGAAAAGCTCAAATCCCTATCACTCCTCGTTCAGTCCTGAATGGGGGGGGAGGAGCTTGAAAAAATCAAAAACGTAAAAGTATTAATTTTTCGACCCCAAAAGTTTCATTGAAATCGTAAGACATGATATTAAACTTCGTTCATCTGACGTGGAATTCGTCAAATATTGGAAACAACTTTTAAACTGGTTTAATCAATTTATAAAAAATCGTTGTATCAAGATAAAATTGTTGTAAAGCTACACAAAAAACTACAATCATGCAATTTTGAAGTTAAATTTTACAGATAATATCATCAACGAAATACTTGACGACTGATGATGATCTATTTTTTTCTCTTCTACGTTTTTTTTTTTTATCTAAAGTCTTGACCTATATTTCCTACTGTTTTTATTGTTTTATTTTTTGAAACTATTAAAATAAATGAAAAAAGTTTGTAGTTTATTTTTATTTAGAAAAAAAGTTATTTTTACACAAAAAACTTTAATGTTGAATTTTTAATTATTCTTTCCATAACATTAAATTCTGCGAAAAATTATTTATTTATATATTTTTCTCATATGAATGAGTAAATAAATGAACCGGAAAAATCATTGTTATAAGAATGGAGGTCAATGTCATTGGCAGAAAAAAATTCTTTCACATAAAAAAAAAATATTCAATGAACAAAAATTTAATAAAATAAATTTTTCAGACAACAAATTTTAAATATTTATATTGAAAAAGGAAAATATAAAACATTTTTGCTGTCATGGATGGCAACAAAAAATGCGCTATTGATTGTGGGTGGGAGACCTCATGTTAGTTTCAATATTAAAGTTAAAATGATTTTCATGTAGAAAAAATTGAACCTAAGTGTTTTTGTGACAAAAATGTCGTTTTTTGGTTTGATGTTTAACATATGTTTTTTTTTGCAAAATTTAAAAAAAAATGACTTTTTGTTCTAATTTAACATAATTTTTCTTAATTCTGTAGAAAACTAGTTACTAAATAACAAGAAAATTCATAACTAATACACATTAAATTACATCTAGCATTCATATTTAAAGTAACATTCACAGACAGAAGAAAACAAATTATATTAAGGCATTTCTAAGATATACATCGACAACATATAAAAAGTTAATAGGGTTAAAAATTATGATTTTGGCTTCCTCTAATAGTAATGAAAATTATATCCAGCTTACTATTCGTATGAAAATGGGTCCGCAATTTTCTATAAACGTACGTTAATGCCATTATTATAATCGTACGTTTGTTTTTTCTAACTTTTTGTTGTTCAAATCGCTTTTGCTTTTATGGCGTTCCGCTTAGATAGCATATGTTAGCGGGAAAATTTTCAAACAGTCGAGGGAACTTGACCGATAAAAGTTGACGTAATTTTGAGCAAAGTCGCACATTTCCCTCGATTCCGCCTAACATTTCCGTCTACCATATCAAAACAGAAAATATTTCTTGTATTTTCCCATGTATACAGGAAAAAGTTGAAGGTCGTTCTTTTTATATGCTATATGTGCTTTTTTTGTGTGTGTATAAAATTTTATTCAATAACACTTCTTTATTTTTATGTTATTATCGTTTCAATTCCTTGTTCGTATTTTTTTTTATGGTGTTGATGGTAATCTTTCATTCATGAGTTTCAAACTAATTTTTTTTTTTCAACAAAATTTTCTTCATTTACAGCATTTTTCACTGTGTGTGCGCAGCAATTTTATCATTTTTCATTCATGCACCTCACGGCGCGATCCGATGATATGTTGTTGTTTTTCATTACTTTTGTGAGTTAACAAACAGGTCGACAAATGAATCACATTCCCGTTTTGTTATATTTTTTTTTTTATTCGTGTTGCTGCTCTATGACATGCACATCTAAATTATTAATTATTTTTTGTAGTGTGTGCGTCTCAATGAAGGTACATATGCTGAAAAATGATAGGAAAACTTTGTTTTTATATTTTTTTCACTTTTCACGTATTTTTCATGGTCATGTCTTTTGTTTCACTGCCAACTTCGTTTTTTTTCTTTTAATAACATTAACCTTGTCAAAATTGTGTTAATTTTTATCAAACATATTTTTGGGGATTTTGCGTAAAAATGCTACTTTTTGTTACTTTTTTGCGTATCACCAATTCACTTTAGCAATTATCTACGGAATTTTAGTAATTTTTTGTTTGTTTAAAAAGGTGAAAAATAAATTGTTTTGGAGTAAGGAAAAAAGTTTTTTCGCGAAAATTTTATGAGCGACAGATTTTTATGATGTAGTGATGGCGACGTTCTCTACAATACAAAAAGTCCTTTTCTGATATGAGTCTCCTTTTTCCTTTTTGCGTACGTACAAGTCGCGCTCACTTACACCAATACAAATGCATGCATACTCGAAGGAAATTTGTGTGAATGAATGCGGTGTTTGTGAGAGTAAATAAATACAACAGGGTGGTGTTTTTCTCAGGATCAACTTTTTGTAAGTGTCAAAAAAAGTGGAGACGACAGGTTTTTGTGACATATGGAACAAATATTCCTAAAAATTTTTAAAAATTTAAAAAATCGGTCAAAAAAAAATTAATTTTAAATAAATTTTAAATTAAATTTTAAAAATAAATTTTGAAATTTTTTTCCAAAAAATTTTAAAAAAATTAAAATATTAATTAAAATAATTTTAATTAAATTATTTTTTTTTAGAAAAAAGTTTAAATTTTTCCGATTTTAATTTTAAGTAAAAAATTAAAATTTATTTACAGGAAAAATGATTTGTTGTCCCAGTCCGCTTTTTAGACATTTATTTTTATAAATTTATGACTAAGAGATTTAGGGCGATTGTGTCATCGCTACAAACAACAAAAATAAACAGATGTTTTGTTCAAGTAATAAAACAATAATGTGCTCTGTGATATTTTTCGGGTGATGAGTTCTCATTAAAATACAGTAGTGAGCATATTTTTTTCAAAAATTCACTCATACAAGCAAATTTTACAAACTCTTATCATAAAATCAGAGTGAAAATAAAAAATCAGCTGTGGCATCGTAAACTAAAATTGTTTGTATCAAAACACACACTGTGACAAAAGTTCCGCGAGAGTTGTTGTTGTTGACGGTCGCGAGAGAGAAGTGAATGTAAATAAATGGCAGTGCGCATGTGTGCTCGCTTACTTATTCTCAGAGTTGACGTTGTGTCTGTGGTGATTGCCGTCGAGTTGCTCAAGATACTTGTGGCACTAACGTTTGAGTTACCACGAAACGATCGGGTTTGTTTTGCTCTGCGATGAAATTGTTGCCGACCACGATTGTATTGGTACCGTAGCCAGTTTGCAGTTGTACGGCTACACTGTCGCACTTGTTGCGTTGCATTTGCGAGACACTCGTCCCATCTTGAACTCGATTCCATCTCGCTCCTCGTAATATTTATGACACTTGCAATTTTTTTTGTTTTATAAATATTTATATTAATTAAGAGGAACACCAATTTCACTATTATAAATCAATTTACGATTGTAGTAAACAACAGTTTTTCATTTTTTTTTTTCATTGAAGAAATATTGTTCTATGAAATGAATGTACATGACAGTTCTCTTACATCATCGTTGGCTTAATGAAAAATAATAATTAATATTCTGTAAATTGCACTCCTACACAATCTTATGCACTTTTTTCCGTTCTTTGTACTTTTATCGGATGCCACTCGCAAAAGTGTCATGTTCAATTATTTATGGCACATGGACAAAACATGCATCGCAGCATGTTGTTTAGAACGGTATCGGAAAACGCCCCTTTATTTATTTCTTGTTTTTGGCATGAATTGTATTTTTATCAACTGCGAATGTTCTGCAACTAAATTCTACTGAAGAATTTTTTTTTCTAAATTACGCAACACTTTTAATTGCACATCATTTTATTTATTTACAAAACGCAATATTGCCATTTCTGTTTTAATTTGTGAAGTAGTTGACTTTAATAGTTCATACAAATGCAAAGAATAATTTTCTCAAGTAACGACCACAACAAAATATTAGAACGACTTGATAACCTTGCACTTTAGAAGTTCTCGTGATAATTTCATAAAGAAGGCAGGTGCAATTTTGAAAATTTTTTCATGTTATTTTAGATTTTTAAATATTTTCTATATTTTTACTAATTTAATTTTTTTTTTAATTTATTTTTTTTACAAATTTTCAAAAAATCCAAAACATGAGTGGAACAAAAAAAATTAAAAATTTCATCGAAAAATATCACTTTTTGTGGGTTTTTTTTTATCATATTTTAAAATATTTCAAGAATTTTTTGAAAAAAGATTTGACAGCTATAAATTTTTACTAAAATTTTCTTAATATAAATGAGTTAATATCAATGTAAAAAACACAAAAAATATTCATCAACGGTCAAAAATTGTTTAAATTTTGGCATTTTGTATGAAAAAAGTATTTAAAAAAATTTTACAGCAGCTAAAATGGAAAAAAATTAGTAATATTGTACATTTTTTTAATAATTTAATTCCAAATTTTTGTTCAAAATTTAATTGGTTGGTTTTTCGGTGATTTTAGACACATTTTTCAAAAAGTGCTAACTTTTTCCATTACCGAAATTTTATAACTATTAATTTTTTTAAAAATATTTTTGAACGGCAGAATATTGTTCAAAAAAAATTTATTAAAAATAAAGATAATTTCCTATTTCCTAATATTTAAAAATTTTAACATCAAAAATCGAAAAATTGCAAATATCGTTTTTTATTATCCTTATTGAATTTTTGATATATTTTAGAAGAATGAAATGTAAAACACTTTTCAAAATTGTTTCTGCCTATGTCACTATGAACTGACATTGAAAATTTGAAAAATTCAATTATTTCACTGAATTGAACAAAACAATAATAATTATTATAATTTTCTCGTAATTTTGCGGTAATTTTTTTGTTTGAACAGAACTTAAGGCAGTCGCAATTGTGTTTATTTTTCTAAAGTATGACTCACTTTTATCAACAAAGGTGACGCAATTTCCATTTTTTAAAATATTTTTTTGTATATTTAAGAGTTTTTTGACGAAAATTTACATCCAATAATTATCCAATTTTTTTGATTTTTTAAATTTTGTGTTTGCTTTGTAACGAAAAAGTTAAATCAGTTCAATTTTTAAATTATTATTCGAAAATAACTTGATAATCAGAATAATTTCATTGTGAGTTCATGACTTTAGTATCCATTTCGTATTTTTTTTAAATCACCATTTTTTTCAAAAAAAAAAATGCAAAAATATTAAATATACGTTAAAATTTTGGCAATAAAAATTTTAAAAAAATTTCATAGCACTTAAATGTTTGAAATTTGTAATGTAATTTTTAATGTTGTCGATAATTTTTTTAATTCCAAATTTTTTTCAAAATTATAATTGAAAGTTTTTGAAAGTTTTTTAAAACACATTTTTCAAAAAGTGTTTCTGCCGAAATGTCACTATTGAACTGACATTGAAAATTTGAAAAATTCAATTAACACTGAATTGAAAATTTTAAAACAATAATAATTATTTTATTATAATTTTTGATATATTTTAGTAATTTGTAAAACACTTTTCAAAATTGTTCCTGCCTATGTCACTATGAACTGACATTGAAAATTTGAAAAATTCAATTATTTCACTGAATTCAACAAAACAATAATAATTATTATAATTTTCTCGTAATTTTGCGGTAATTTTTTTGTTTAAACAGAACTTAAGGCACTCACAATTGTGTTTATTTTTCTAAAGTATGACTCACTTTTATCAACAAAGGTGACGCAATTTCCATTTTTTAAAATGTTTTTTTTTTTGTAAATTTAAGATAAACTCAACCATCTTTGACGAAAATTTACGTCAACTAATAATAATATCCAATTTTACTTTGTATTAATTTTAATGAGCTTATTGTGTTTGCTTTGTAAGCCGATAATTCTATTAGAAAGCAAGTTATGCAAAAATCAGTTCAATTTTTATTTTTTTCTTAATTATTATGATAAATAACTTGATAAAATCAGAATAATTTCCTCTTTGATTGTGAGTTCATGCCTGACTAATAATAGTAACGGACTGTCTATATTCGTATAAAATAATAATAATGACGATATGACATAATTTGCATCTAAATCACCATTTGGCAGCTCACAATAAAAACTGCTAAACGTAGATATCGTACAATGAACGAAAAATACGCGCGTGCATAAAATAGTGTAAAAATTGCATTCAAAAAAAATTTTACAATAGCACTAATAAATATGAATGAGATGATGACTTTGTATTATTATTCTTTTGTATGTCGCACAATAACTTTTTTTTTTCTAACAATTGATATCATGAAAGTAATTTTTTTATCAGTTTAAGGCACGTTTATCTTCTAAAGATAGCGAATTAGCACATCATCATCGCCGTCGTTGTCTTTGTTGATCCTCCTTGGGATTTTATTGTTTATTTTACTTTAAAAATAAACACAGCATAAATTATTGAGAAAACACAAGACATTTGTTTGATTTTCCATTTAATCGTGTTTTTTGAGTGGGTAGTTTGTTGAAAACTTTACTATTCTATTTTTAAAACAATGCCGACCAACGGCCACTGACTTGTTATTTTGTTCAAACAATTTTTACACTTTCTTCACATATTTCGTGTTGCGGTGCTCTGGAATTTTATTTGCTATCACTTTTCTCTGATTATCATCATTATGTAATTTTAAAGCACATTTTTTTTATTATTTACCCATCATTTTTTTATTAATAATTTTTTTTCAATTATTTAAAGAAAAATATTTATTTTTTCATTGTTGAACTTTGTCGCGGTAGGTGGCAATTTTAAATCGCTTAAAATGGTAAACAAAAAACACTTTGACAAAAAGTCGTAGTCGATGCTACTGTGAAAGTGATCGCGAGCCAACTGAATGAGTGACTGATATTTACAAACTGTTTTGCGTTCTGTGGCGAACGACTACTACATGTGTTTTATAAGTGGGGAATCACTTGAAATTTTTTAATACATTCATACAGCGGTACTAGGGTTGGCATTGCTATGCATTGTGATTTTGTTTATATTTTTCTTGAGAATCATTCATTTTTTGCTGAAATATTTCTTTTTTTGCATTAATTAAAAAAACGAGTTTTTAACACGAATTTTATTTCTTTTTTGCTGTCTCGTTCCGTTCTTTTTATTATTTCACTCAAAAATCAAAATTCGATTTCTTATACAGAAAATCATGTAAAAACAAGTCTGATAATAGCTCTATAATCATATGTGAAAGTGCCTGTGATTGTGTAAGAGAGAACCCATACGTACTTTCTTAACTTGCTGTATTTACGTTTATTGCAATGAGTAATTTTTTTTTGCAAAACTTCGCACGAAACCACTACAGGTCATAGAAATAAACAGTTATTAAGCTGTTTATATGAATCTCGTTGATTTATTTGTTTTGTTTAAGTCTATGCGGATGGAAGTTGATGAAATATAACGGGGGGAAAGAGTGGCACTCACTAAAAATGACGTCAGTTGATGAGACAACGAACACCTTTAAATACTTTTTTTCGGGTGTTTTGAATTTTTTTTTTTATGAATTATTTAAAGAAAAAGGTATCGATTACTTTTTATTTGTAAAGAAACATCGGTTATCTGTCAATACCAAAGTGCGTGACGTGGAAAGTTTTTCATAGCGTTTTTACTAATTTTAAAATATTACGAATAGAGTTTAAAATAACGTCATATCAAAATGTAAATGGAGACACGAATATTCTTACTTTATTTCAAAACAAATAGATACGAGTTGATAAGATATTATTTATTTGCTTATTCTAGCAAATAATATTTTTGTATCAACTGTTTTTCATGCACTTAAAGTTATAATTAATGAATTTAAAAATATTTCAAATTATTTTAGATTTTAAAATATTATTGTCGATTCATTGAGTAAATTTTAATGATTTATCTGTAATTTTCAACAATTTTTTGTTCGAATTAAATTTAATTATTACATTTTACTAAAAATTTAATTTTTATAATTTTATTTAATTTTTTTAAAATTATTCAATTTTCTAAATTTTATCAAAATTATTATTATTATAAAATATCAAATAGTAATGATTTATTTTTAGTCGAATCAACATCGAATTTTTAGTCAAAAATATGTAATATGTTTAACTAAATAACTAGTTTTGAGAGAAAGCCGGCATTCGAAAAGCCGATTTAAAAAATCGAAAAAATTGATAAAATTACAGAAATTTTGTAAAAAAAATCTTAATTATTTTTAATGAATTTTTCATTCAATTAAAAAAAATAATTCTAAAAAATTTTTTTTTGACATTTTAATGATTTTTTTTTACCATTTTTATTTTATTAAAGAAACAAAAAAATAAAAAAACAAGCAATTTTGAAAAAAATTTGTTATTTTTTATTAATTTGACGTTTAATTGAGATGTGATCGATTTTATAAAATAATTACTACCAAATTAGGAAGTTTTCAAAGTAAAGAAAAATTAAATGGATAATGTTCAGTTAACTACCAAGTCACTCAATCATGCAAGCACGTTAAATTGTAGAATATTGATTATCATCAGACTGAATGTCGTAATAAAATCAGGACATCAAAATAAAACAAACATAACATTAAAAGCTTTATGACCGATGATGATGATAAAATAACTGATGGACCTCACCCAGTTTATGCTTAGCGCTATGTACAAAGTTGGGTCAATCAAATCACATTGATTACTATTTTATTACGGTCAGAGTACGGTGCCGTCGCACACATTCGGACGTAATTGACGAAAATTATGTGTGTTTGTCTACTTTTATGATGAATTTATTGATTTGAATCGCGTTGCAGAGAGATTTTCTCGACGAAAAATCATTAAAATTAACAAAAAAGCGTCGATTGTACGTTAACTAGGTTACTAAAACAAAAAATAATGATCAACTACCTTCGTATTCCTTAATTTTCTTCCGCAGAAACGACGATTTTAGTGTGCTGGGACGAGAACCGCGGAATGCAATAACTTCCTCAAAGGCGGACTGTTTGCGTCTCCGTGATGCGGAAGATTTGGCGGAAGATGAGGAACGTTCACTTTTTGTGGGGGAGCCCTCGCCGGAGCCACTTGTGCGCGACGACCGATTCGACGAGGACATTTTTGTGCGGGACTTGTTGGAACGCAGCGACAACTTGCGACGCTCGTAATTTGGCGATAACGAGTCGCGCGTTGACGCGGAAGAACCACGATGTACGGACGAAATTTCCAAATTGTTTGTGGAAATAGTGGAGACGCTTGGTTTGCGCGGCGCTCCACCGCTACTTCGGCGATACGGGAGCTCTGTTTCTGACATAATACTTTTGATTTCTACTTCAGAGTTTTCGTTTTAGGCACAATTTTGAATTTTAACGAGCTACTTTTATTTTTAAAGCATATGTGTGATGTGTGGTAAGGCACTCCTTTTTAATATTATGTACATTTGATTCATTATCCTTTACACTTTTTTTTTCATGTGACACACTTTAACTTATCATATTTTTTTTCGTAATCCTCTGTCTCGAGCACGAATGTTTCCCGACAATTTTCGACAACTAATTAACGTTTATTATTATTATGATGTCGTCCTTCTCGTTCAATTAGTTTGCTGTCGTTGCTGACGCATAACAATGAAAATTATTATGTTGTATCTTTTGCAATGAACAGTAGTCAGCTAGAATACTGGAGCTAGAGTGTACATTTTTTTTTTATTTTTATTGAAAAATTGTTTAAAAATCCAACAAAAATCAAATAATTTCTAATTTTAATTTTAACTTTAAGTAAAATTTTTCTATAAAAATTTTTTCTAATTAAGAGCATAATTTTTTTTATCCCTTAGACATTATTTTATTTTTTTAAATATTTTTATTTTATTTTATTTTTTTTTTTACTATTAATAGTATTATCTTCATTTTTTTATTATTTTTAAACGTTATTTTGGACGTTAAATGTTCAAATAATTTTAATAACCAATTAATTTTATTTTATATAATTTTTATATTTAAACCTAAAACTCAAACAAAATATCCCAAAATAGTTGAATTAAAATTATTTTGGTCACGTAACTTAAAAAATTTTTTTCTTATAAATTTCATATATACATATTTACTTCGTTTTTTTGTATGATTATATTAGTTCTTATTTTTTTTTGTTATTTAATTTTTCAAAAATCAAATGTCAAAAACTTTTAATTTAAAAATTTCAAGAATTCTTAAATAAAAATAAAAAAAAATTTAAAACACATTTTTTTTCAAATTTTGTTTAAAATCAGAAAATTTATTGACTTTTGACTTATTCCCACTTGTTATTAAATTTCTAGCTCTATTTTCTAGTCGACTACCGTTATTTCACTGAAGAACAAAATAAATCGATTGTTTTTTTGCAGAGAAACATATCCAAACTTGTCTCATTGCTTCTTTTTATTTATTTTGACACATTTTTTTTACCTTTATTGTCAAACAATAAAATGCAACATGGACACCTTTCATTAGCATAAAAGAACAAGACGTTATTATTTTAATTTTGCACTCCGACAAGGTCGTATTAAATTTTAAATTGTTTGTGACAAAAATACAAGGCGTTTCCACTAAATTCCAATTTATTTTTATTTTTTTTAAATCTCACATGTTTGAAATAAAATATCTCGTTTCGCGTGGTAGTCGATGCGTTGCCAATTCGACTAAAAAGCAATTTCCATTTTAACAAATTTTTAACGACGATTTCCACGAGTTTTTCGCAACAAAGAGCGAACGAACGTCATAAATAAGAAATTTTCTTTAATTTATTTTAGACATTTTAAGTGCAATTTAAAATAAATGCACAACACAATTTCGCAAAGTGAAGTCCAATAAATACTAATCTAGTGTGAAACTTAAAAAAAATATATTTTTATTTATTGTTTGACGACAAGGTGACACGTTTTGTGATTATAAAATATAATTAGCACTGGTATGTTGTTATCCGAGAATTAATTTTAATTTTTTTATTTTTCAGATTTGCACACACAGATATCTCTCAGCGGAAGATGATAGAGAAAAATTAAGAGACATCATGACGAGGAACCAATATTTTTTTGGTCTTTCAATCACGAATGCAAGCGAAGGACTGACAAGTTACCTACAATTTTCACAAATTGAGCATATATGCGACGCGCCATACTGCATGGAACGAAAATGCTCGCACACACACAGAGATCGGTATAGCTACAGACGAAAAGTTCAGTGAAACCAAGGGTTTTATTGTCGCATGAACAAAACGTACAGTGGACACACATTTTCACAGTATCAAGTTTAATAAGCGTATCTTTCCGCAACTTTCTGAAGATATGCCGAAGAACGTGCGTGATTACGATAGGATATTTTTAGCAGTCAATTTTTTTCTTCTTGTCTCCTCGTGGATAAAAGAAAATTTATTATTTTATTATTACATCTGTACCAAAAAAATGTGTGTCTTGCTAAAACGTTTAACATAACGACCGAACAATAGTTTTAAAGTACACATAAAACTTTTAAAAGTTCATCTACGTCAAAAGTATACGAAGAGGTGTGAAAATGAAGATAAATGTTTCAGTAGCTAGGCAAATTTCGTAACATGAAAAATGTAAAAGGCCAATCAAGAGGCATGAAGTGAAATTACCCACAAAATTCATAAATACCAAATGGCATCAAGGAAAAGTGTGTGTGCTTCTCTATTAACAAAAGGTGTGGAGTAACAATAAAAATAACAAGCGCGAGAATAAAAAATAGATGATGTGTGGAATTCAGGACAAATTTCATTTTTTTTTTATTTATTTTTAGGAATAAACCATTTTTCCACATTGTCGGTTGTCAATTATCTCCTTCGTTCGCTAATACTTTTTTATTGTTTTTTCTTAGGTGTTAAGGCTGCTCCAAGTTAAATTTAAAAAAATTGTTCGGTGCACCAATTTCCAAAATTAATTTTTTTAATTCAAAAATCGATCTGGCAAAAAAATTAAATTAAAAAAATTTAAATTTAGTTTTTATATTTAAAAAATTTAAATTTTTTAATAAATTTTTTACGAGAACATAAAAAAGTTCATAAAAATTCATAAAACTTTTTTAAATTTCTCGGATTTCTAAAATTATTTTTGTGAATTTGTAATTAAATGATTTAATTTTAACATTGAAATTTATTAAAAAAAACCACAAAAATTTTTTAAAGGTAATAATAAATAATAATTAATTAATTTATATAATTATATAATATAATTAATTATTTAAACAAATAATAAAGTTGATTAATTTATTTATATATTTATCAATGCCAAGTTCTGGCAGAAAAGTTATTACAATATGTTTATTTTATTAAATTTTGAAAAACAATTTTGTAATTTTTTTAATCAAAAGTTAAATGTAAATTATAAAAAAAAATAAAAATTTTCATTTTTTTAGACAAAATTCAAGCTTCATTTTTTTAAAAATAAATTTTTGCCAAAGTTCCAACTTTTTTTTTATTTTTTAGGAAAAATAAAAATTTTATTTTTCAAAAATTTCATTTATTCATTTTTTAGTCATTTGGAGCATCCTAAAGTAACAAAAAAAGTATTGAGGAGGAAGTGTTTCAGTAACAACCACCAAAAAGAAAGCTGAAAGAAGGGAAATAGGTGTGTCAATGAATTGTTGTGATGATACCGCGTGACCATTCAGTGATATGACAGCAGATTAATTGTTGTAACACACCAACAAAAAATGAAGGAAAATTAATGTGATTAAGTTTTGGATCGATTCGAGGTTACCACTTAAACATCATAAAGAAATGCAAAAAAAAGAAAAATGTGTTGAAAGGAAAAATCAAAGATAGACAGGTGATAGATGGATGGACGATAAATAGAGGTAATTACATTTTGAAGGGTGATTTATTGGTTTTTTTTTCCTGCTACCAGCTATTTTTGACTTGGCAACCGGAAAATTACAAATAGACAATTAAAAAGTTGTTGCAAGTCCTTGAAGACATTGTTGTCGTCTCGAATGACACATTTTAACACATGAACATTTCACTCTAATTTATTTTATTTTATTTTTACAGACAGGTACATTGGAAGGATGGACACGCTTCCTGATTTTATTGCCACCCATAAAACTGACATTTAAAATTTTATTACAACAATTTCCTTGTTATTCGTGTCCATCGTTCGTCTTTTTTATGACGGCGATGATGTTGAACCAACAACAGTCATCAATGTTTTTAAAAAGTTTCAATTTTTATTTTTTTTTTCGTTTTTTAAGTGAAAGTAGGTTGCAAGGTTGTACTTTTCTAGGAAAAGTAACGAGAACCTTGGCAGAACCGTGAGACTCGAGTGAGTTGGACTAGTCATGCAATGGCATTTAATTCATCCATAAACGATCCAAGCAGAAAAAAAAAACAAAAACATTATTAAAAATCTAATCAAAATCGATAGAATAATTGAGGAAGTATTACGACTTTCGTATCAAAAATGAATGAAATCGTCAATTATTTATTTATTGAATTTCTTTGGTTTGTTTGAGCACTTTTTTTAGAAAGTTGGTAACGACCACGAGTCATCATGAGAAAAAAAATGAAGAAAAAATTTTTTTTCGGATGATTTTTGATGAAATCGATAAAATAAAATTTAACAAATTGTCGAGTTTAATTAAGAAATTTTGAATCAATTGAGCAAAATGCGCCTCTTTTGTTTAATAACAAAGTTGTCCTTGAACACATATTGAATAACGATTACGTCGGTCTTTTTGCGTATCCGTTTGCATTGAATCACTGACCGCTGAATCACTCAAACTAATTTTTCATCGTTCACAGCAACTTTTTGTGATAAGGAAACCAGAATAAATTAATGAATCAATGTACTTACTTGCCAGCAATCCGGAATACTCATTTTTCTTTGGGCTTTCATCTTCCTGATCTTGGTCCGTAAACGACATATACACACTCGAATCACTTGACGTAAACACTTTCAGGCTGTGTGGGACCTCCACTTTGACGGATTATTTGCAGTATCGGGATCAAGTGCACGGATTAATTGAAAATTAAACGAGAAAAAAGATGACTTGATTTCTTGTTTTGAAAAATTTTGTTTGATGACTGGAATTCCGGTCACGAGCCTATTTGAGTTACGAGCCTCTTGTTGGAGTCGACGATTTTGCTCTGGGATTTTTAAAATTTCAGGGACGTGGCTTTTATGGGTTTTTTTTAGTTGAAACCCCACTCAAAATCGAAATTTGAAAAAATAAAATTATACATAACTCGCATTATTTTGAACCTTAAAATGAATAATTAATTAATTTTTGTGGTAAAAATCTTAGTTTTTCAATTTTTAAAGTATTTTTGAAAAGCGTTAAAATTTAAAAGAGACTTTAAAAAATATTTTAGAGTTTTTGATTAACTTTTGGACAATTATTGAGCAAAAAAAAAATTTAAAAACCTCAAATATTTTTTTAAATCGTAAATTTTTCAACTTTTTGAGCCAAATGTAGTCAAGAGGAATGACAAAAAATAACAAACATTTCAAATTTTATTTAAATTTAAGAAGTCCAAATTTTGAGTTAATCATAAAAACATTGAAATTGACCATTTTTATTGTTGAATTTCTATTGTCAGTCCTTGCTACGATTTAAAAAAAAAATAATTTGATTTTTTTTCAAACTAACTTGCCTAATGGACTGAAAAAAACAAAAATTTCTCATACGAATAAAATTTATCTGCTGGAAAACTTACTTGTTTCCTCCTAGAATTTGTCCTTTATCCACGACCCTGCAAAATTCGGAGACATCAGAGAGCTTTCAGAGTTTCTGAAAGTTTGTTCCTTAAATTTTCCAAAAAATATAGATCCGAGTTCTCATAAAGTTACACAAAAAGCCTCATCTGAAACAAATATATTAATTTGAGACTCCAAGTGAGCTTCGAAGTTTTTCTAAAAACATTCAAATAACATCAAAAACGTTCTAATCCTTGTAAAATCTCAAAAAACGCCTCAAAATAACACAAAAATCTTTAATTTTAAGAATTAAGTTACTTCAAAGTACGTATATTTGTTACAAATATTGATTGGACCTCAATAAAATATTTTCATCTTTTCAGAATAACTTGAGCCGTTCATCGGCATTCTTCAAGTTTAAGTCAACATGAACTTTCTTAGGTACTAATTAATTGTTATTGTTGTTGTTTGCCATGAAATCCTTGAAATCAATCGGAATTTCCTTCAAATTGCTCAAATCAGCTCGGCAGGTCGGGCAAGACGAACGATCGTACAAGAAAGTGAGCTAAAAATCCGAAAATTTAAAAAAATCTCATGAAGATAAATCACAACTCACATTCTTGTGGATTTTGCAAGGCTTGATGACGCGACCTTTAAAGGTTTGATCGCACACCAAGCAAATAACAGTCCCGCTGCAAGAAAAAAACACAAAAAACAGTTATCACGAATCCGAACCGACGATGAAGAACTTACACATTGCGGTAACAGATACAATCTGCTTTGTCTTTGGCGACTTCTTGGTTAACCTTTTGCTTCTTGAACATCTTTTCACAGGACGGAAAGCACTAAAAACAGGCAAAAATCGTAAAATTTCCGAATTATTTTGGTGTGCCGGAAAACAGACAATGTGCTTGATAAGGATTTGAATAACGGTCTGCCTGCAGTTTTTCGTTGAAAGTAAACCCCGATTTATTGTCATTCTTGGAAAATAAATCCGAGTTTGTGTACGAGCGAAAACCGTAGTGTATATTTACATTTGAGACCAAAATATTTAATTTCCCACTTTTCACCTGGAAATTCTCCAAGAATCCACTTAAAATGCGCATCAGA
This sequence comes from Culicoides brevitarsis, assembly GCF_036172545.1. NCBI lineage: Eukaryota > Metazoa > Arthropoda > Insecta > Diptera > Ceratopogonidae > Culicoides > Culicoides brevitarsis. The sequence goes on along the minus strand of NC_087085.1, from coordinate 21,532,908 downwards.
TTGTCCGAGATGCCTCCCGTTTTGCAATAATTATCGAGAATCGCGAGAAAACCAGCTGCAAATTGGAAAAAGTTAGAATTGCAAAAAAAGACATCGTCACAAAACTCAATTTGGTAAATTAATAAACATTATTAATGCAATTTCCTCTTATGGGAATGCCGTATTAGCGTAATTGTCGTCGTTAATTGAGGAGCTTGCGATGAATAAAGTTGCATAAAAGTATGCTGATTAGACTACAAGAGCAGGAACAGCAGCAACAACAACAACAACATCATCATCCAAAGAGACAGTGCGTTTATTAGACTGAAAAGTGTATTGTTATTGCTTCATCATTATTTTATTTATTATATTTGTTATGCCATTAACAAAACATTTCCTACGCTGCGTTACACATGTACGAGAATGCCGTATGATCAATCAACAGATATAGAGTTTGAATAAATTTGAATTGAAAATCGTCGTACAAAGTGAGAATAAAAGAGCAGCCGAAAAAAAAAGTTAAATTTCAGCTGATTGAATACAATGACAAGTGGGCATAACACGGGTAATTTCACGAGCTACGTCACAGATGAGGTAAGACTGAGTCATATTTGTGTCATCTCGCAGCGATTAATCTCTTGCTTGTTTTTATTCTGCACAGGCTCTCAACAGCTCGAAAGATGCAATGCAGAACGAGTTTCAGCCCAAATTGTTGGAGGGCGAAATTGAGGCAGCACGCGCGAAAAATGTCTCGCTGTACATTGCACAAAAGAAGAAGACAGTAAAAGGCCAAAAAATCCAAGAAGAAAAATTAGGAACGTTAATTATCACCAATTTTCGACTGTCGTTTACGTTATTTGACGGAAGCTTAGAGGTATGATTTTTTTTTTATTTTTCAAACTTATGTCACTGAAAAAAAAACAAAAAATTTAAAATCCAAAGAAAGAGTGGGCAAGAAAAAAATTCCATGAACTTAGCGAGTTGTGTCCAAAATAATCGATTTTTGGCACATTTCACTTAATTTTTTTAAGTATTTTTTTTTTAAATTGACATATTTAAAAATAATTATGAATTTTTTCTTCTAAAAATTATTTGGAAAAATTTCTAATATAAAAGAAAAATTTTGATTTTTTTTTATTTAAATTTTGAAACTCTAACATTAAAATTTTTAGTAAAGTTATCAAAAAAGTAATTTTTAAAGAAAAAATTTTAAAAATTCAAATTTTAGTAATTTTTTTACTCAATTCGTACCTATATCAATTTTTTGGACCCATTTTCTTATGAAAAACTTTAGATTTGATTTTTTTTCTTTTTGTTTGAAGCAATCTTATATAATTCTTTGTTGTTATTTTAGGATGTTGCCTACCAGGAGAACAATTTCTTGGGGAAATATGACATTTCACTATCAAACATTGACAAAATTTATCAAATTTCGGACAAGAAAAAGCGTCCCGTGGGTCCGGATTATCGAAATAGTTCCAAAGTCGATGCCATTCGTATCATTTGCAAGAATTTCCGCCTTCTCACATTCGACTTTAGTGTATCGGATGTCGGCAAAGGCAAACATATTGCTGATGCCCTTCTACGATTTGCGTTTCCCTCCCAGCATCAAGTTCTATTTTTGTACAATTACAAGTTAGTATCTTCCTCTTGATTGCTCGTCATCTATTATTACGTGTAATTTATTTTTTTTTCTCGTAGACTGGAGTATTACAACGCTGTCCGTTCCGTACGAATGTTTAATCAAGAGAACGATTGGATGCAGGAACTGGAGAGGTGTGGTGCGAGTAATCACTGGCGCGTGCTAGGAGTTTTGGGTGAAAATATCGAGGATACACTGCCGCGGTACTACGTTGTTCCGAAATGTTTGACAAATCACGAGTATCTCGATGCAGCGAGGTCTTTTCAAAAGGGACGTGCTGCCATTTGGGTGAGTTTTGTGAGACTTTTGCCCTCTTCAGGCAATAAAAAAATATTTTTGTAGGTTTGGGGCACGGAACAAGCCGCTTTGGTTCGCATGGCTTCGCTACTGGACACCATAGGAGACACCACTGTGGAAAATCGGATGCTCGAGAGCATTCGAAAATGTGACCCGCAACGACGACAACCGCATTTAGTTGAATTAGAGAAAATTTTACCAAGCATTCAGGACGTTTATCACAGTTATATCAAGCTGAGGGAGCTGTGTGCCCCTGAGAGTGATCGTAGTTTTATGGTGAGTATGTGTTAATTTACGTGACGTGTCCCTCGAGATATCTGCTTTTTACGCCTATTTTTTTTTCTTTTGTGTATGCTATTTATCGTATTCAATGTAATAATTATCATATATCGCTATAAATGTATTAGAGTTTAATGGCACTCCAAATTTTTGTTTGTTCGTTGTTTATGCGTCAATGAAGATTACTTTATTGATAAGATAGTGTTTGAGGTTGCATAATACAGGAGGTCGATCCCAATAAAATTCAGTAGTTTGTTCGATGTTTTATTTTAGAATAAAAAAAAAACATAATTTATAAATTCGATTTTTGCATTTTTTTACTATTTTTATTAATTGTGTACGAATTTGTCATTTTTTAAAAGATTTTTTTGTGCAAGTTCAAAGTCCAATAAGGCTAAATATATATTTTTTTAAAATTTTACATTTTGAAAATTTTCATTAATTATCGAGAAAATTAATAAAACATTTAATTTTTTTTACTTTTAATTTTTATTATTTTTTAATTCTTTAATTTAAATTGCATTAAAATATCTTAAAATTAACAAAAAAAAAAATAGTTTAATCTCAATTTTGTTTAATTTATTTGAAATTCGCAATTTTTATGCTAAAAGTATTTCAAAAAACCAGCAAAAATCAGAAAAAAACATATTTTGAGACAAAGAGTTCGAAAAAAAAGTCTGCCTTCGTAAAATTCGGATTTTTGAAATATAAAATCGAATTTTTAAAAAAGAAAAATTGAAAAATGAAAAAAGGAAAAATAAATAAAAATTTGATCTATTAAAAATATTTTTTTTAATCTTTGTTTAAAAAAATTTTTTAATATTCTAATCTTTGTTTTTTTTTTATTTTTTGCCTCTTCAAAAAATGATTTAAAAAAAAGTTTTCGGTTAAGTCAAATTTTTGGACTTTTTACTCTAATGTATAAAAAATCAAAAAAAATATTTTTTAAAAAAATATAGGTATCAATTTATTAATTTTTTTTAGTAAAAATTCTAACTTTAAAAATTTTGAAACCTTTTTTTTGGAACATTTTAATTTATATGAATTTATTTTAATATTTTAGATACAAGACACTCGATTCTACACGAGCCTCGAAAAATCCAGTTGGCTCCTTCATGTCTCGCTATGCATCCAATATTCATCGGAACTGGCCAAACGGATGACGGATGGCGAAACTGTCGTTATACAAGAATCCGAGGGACGTGATATGTGTTGCATCATATCGTGTCTCATTCAGCTGCTGCTAGATCCCTATTTCCGTACAATAAATGGTTTTCAAACGCTGATACAGAAGGATTGGGTGAGCTTGGGACACCCGTTCAGCGATCGCTTTGGGCATGTCAGCAAAAAATTGACTACCGATCAAGGAGCCTTGTTTTTACTCTTTTTGGACTGCACGTGGCAATTGCTGCAACAATTTCCGGACTGCTTTGAATTTAGCGAGACTTTCTTAACGACAGTATGGGACTCAGTATTTCTTCCTATTTTTGATACATTTCAATTTAATTGTGAGCGTGACAGGGAAAAGGCTGTTAAAGACGTAAGTTAATTTTTGTTTCTCGTGATTTTTAAGGAAAATTCACAGAATTTATTTTTTTTAGTCAAAAATCGTGCTGAGGCCTGTCTGGGACTGGGGCGAACAATTTTCCGATAAAGATATCGCGCTATTTTCAAACCCATTGTACAAGAAGCCTTTGTCGTTGGAACAGGATTCCGTGCCTGACGGAGGAGTGCGAAAGTCGAGAATTCCAGCGGGAGCGTTACTCATGCCAGGTGCCGAAGATTTGCGACAACAATTTGGCAACGCCGAAAAATTAGCGGTTCCGCGACAACCACAATCAGCAAGACTGTCACGGAACATTCAGCTTATGCGAATAAATACCTCAGATGTGCCCGAAAATGTAAGTTTTTCATTTTTTTTATTCAGAAAAAAAAATAATTCATGAAAAAATATTTTTAGGATCGACTGGTGCCTCGATCATCAGTGCGTGACCTGGAAATTTGGTCGCAATGTTATTTCCGATGGATGCCTATGCTAGAAATAAAAAATGGTGGCTTTCCTCAAGTCGATCTCTTCAATAGGATGCTCGTGAATAAAATTCACCGATTGCAACGATTCGTTAGCGAACAATTTACAAATTTCAACCATAATCGAATGAGTACGAATAGCGTGTTAAATAACTCGATCATGGACACGAGTGACACCCAAAACGAAGGTCAAGTAGTACAAATACAAATCAACTCGTTTTTCCCATTTACGAGCTACACGGGAAACAGCGCCGAGTTGACGGACATTTTGACATCTAATGGCGCATTGCTAGCCGACGGATCAATTTGCTACGATACGGCGTCGCTGGCATATCAATACACTGACTGAGAGTTCTTGGTTTAGTAGGACTTAGGAACATTCAATTAAAGTTGTTTTTTTATAATAATTTTATCTTTAGCAAAAAAGTTATAAAAGTTAATAATTTCTTATAAATGAATAAATATTCTATAAAAGAATAAAGTTTTTGTTCAAGGACAGAAAAAATATATTTAGCAAACAAAAATTCAGAGTATTTTCCTTTTTAATTTATTTTAATTAATGTTATGTTACTGTATAAAATGATGTTACACCAGAAAAATAATAAACCTAAAAATATAAATAAATAAATAAATATTTAAAAGATATATAAAGGTATTGTTTAATTATTAAATATTAGAATAAAAAGAAAATTAAATATATTGAAAAGCGAAGTAATGCAATAAATTTAGGTAGAGAAAAACAATAAAACTAATTATTTTTATTACTTACCATGGCTTCAATTGAACAATTATTTGTAAAAAAATCAACTGTTAACGTTTTCAAGTTCTATAATAATTTTTATATTTCATAAATATAAAATTAACGAAAAAATAAAACAAGTAAGCTTCTAGTTGGCGAAATATCAAAAAATGGTTCGTTAAAATTTTTAATTTATTTTTTTTTTCAAAACAAAATAAAATTTAAATTTAGGCAATTATTATGATAAAGCAGGAATTGGCAAAAATTTTATTTCAATTTTTTTTTGTTTTTAATGCAGTTTAAATTTAGTTTCTTTTTTTATTGGAGCTCTCTTGTTTTATTTTTATCTTATTTGAGATAAAATATATTTTAGAAGTTAAAAATTTTAACAGTTGATTTTTTGCATTTTATTTATTTATTTTTTTTAATAAAAAAATTTTTTTTGGAACATTTAATAATAATGAAACTTATTTATTTATTTTTTGCTTTTGATTTTCCTATTTCTTACAATTTGTTCCTATTTTTCATATTTTTATTTATTTACAAACAGATTAAAAATATATTTTCTACACATTTCACCTTTTCAACATTTCTTTCTATTTCTTTTTAAATATTTCATTCTACGTTTTTATAAATATTTCTATAAACTTTAACGGATTTTTCATCATATAATATAATAAAAATTATTTTGCTACTGTTTGCTTTCGTATTTCTCTTGGTACTTTTTGTTATACTTTAAATTTTTTTATTTTTCATGAAAAACTACAATAACCGTACAAAAGGAAAGGAATAACTATTTCTTTAAACACAGGTCTTTTTCTTGATCTTTTTCATTTTACTTTTTTTTTGTTCTCCTATATATTTATTTTAGTTATAAAAATTCATTGCGATTATATATGATACTGTGGAAAATCTGAAAGTCATTCATTTCAAGCTAATATTTGGTTTTCTTATACTTTTTGACGTTCAATTGTTCTTTTGTATTTCTTTCTTCGATTTTTTGTAAAATAATTTTGATCCTTTTCTTAATTTACTTTAATCTCGTTATTTTTTAAATTTTTGAACAATTTTACTCTGATAATGTGGGCCTTGTTTCATGTGGGAAATTTAAGCAAACTGAAAAATTTATTGTTTGAATGAGAGTAGACAATTTTTTGTTTTTATTTTGTTTGAATATCACATTCTAATGTAATTTACAAATTGAAATATATACATTTATGTTTATCTTCTGATTTTTACTTTTTCTTTTTTATTTTCTGTATTCTTCATATATTTACAATAACAACGAAAAAAAGTAATTTTGAGAGCTCTAAGGAAACATTTTGGATCAACATTGATGGTGTTGCTTTGATTGTTTTTCTATGTTTATTTTTGATTTGTCAACGCACGTTTTCTTGGATTTTTTTGATTTAATTTCGATGTTTTGTTTGAATTATTTTGCCTCAATTGATTGATTTTACATTACATGAATAAAAAAAAAGTAAACAACATTTTCAACTTAGGCTTGGAACAGCAAAAAAAGAAAGAGTATTGGTTTGCTTTAGACGAAAAAAGAAAAACGAAACCTTATGTACGATTCGAAACATGTTAGAAATCTTCAATCAAAAATTTTATGTCTCTAACAGTTAGGATTATTTAGAAGTTTTTCAAGGTACATTTACTTTTATTTTTTTTTTATTTTATTAAATACACTAATATTAGTTTAGAATTTGGATTTTCATCTTTCTAATGCTAAGTGTCTTATTTGCTAGTGAAAGGACATAGTTATTGATGCATTTTGTGATTGGATCTTTCTAACAAGGATTTTTGAGGTAAAAAATATTTTTGATTTTTTGTTTATTTGATTTGAAATCAGAAATATAGTTAGGGCTCTTTAACTATTTTACTGATTTCCTCTTGAGACGGAAACAAAAGTTAATTTAATTAATTCAGAATAACATGCCATTAAATATATTTTGTTTAATTTTAATTAAAGAAACCAAAAATATTGAAGGGACAGAAAAGAGAGAAAAATAATTAAGCGTGAATTGTTTATTTGTCCAACAAACTTTTTGTACTTTGTAATTGTAAAACTTTTTTTTTCTTGAAATGTTAAAAAAGTTTTTTTTTTGCCAAAATCTATACATTGTCAAAGAATTTTCAAGATAACTGTGATTATTCTAAATGCGTTGATTTTATGTCAAAAGTTAAATAAATGTTTTTTTAATGCAAATTAATTTTCTGTCCAAACTTTTAATTAAAAACAAAAAAATTGTCATTTTGTGAAAAATAAGTAAATAAATCAGTTTACATATTTTCGTGGTCAAACCAAATATTTTTTTTATTTTTCTCATCATCATTATTTACACATAAATTTTCTCGTATAATTTAACAGTGTCAAACTCGTAAAGGGACTTCACGAATTTATTGCGGTCATTTTATCACAACATAAAAATAAGGGGAAAATTTTCAATGCCAACAAAATGTTTTTTTTTTTTTGAAAGATGAAGCCATTTGGCGTTCCATCCCAAAAAAGTGTCAATAAAAAAAATTGATTGCTGGCAAAAGTTGTACCTACCGCAAGTTGTTCTGTAAAATATTTTAATGTTTGTTTTGTCGTCGTCTCTTTTGAATAACATCAAAAAAGTGTTAATATCGTTCGTTAATGTTATTTATGAGTTTTTATTTATTTATGTTTTTCTGTGTTAAAAAAAGGGTTTTGAATACAAATGAAACAATTATTATTTATGGTCAAAAATAAATGGTGCGTTCCATTCTAAGAGCTAACTAAAATTTAATGTTTTTTAGATTTTTTGACAGAATGGAACGTCATTATTAGATGATTTTTAACAAATAATATTGAAAATTTTTATTTTTTTTTATTTATCGACTCTTTATGTAAATTTATCGTTAAAATTAAAATTTAAAATGTTTGATAAAATTTTAAAATATAAAAATTCAACAAAAATTTCCTTTATTTAATGGAAATTTCAAACATCACCAATTTTGTAATTTCTATGAATGTGATTTTCTGACTTTTTTTCAATGAAATGTACCAAATACCAAAGTAACAAAATATTTTAATATATATAATTATTGTTGAATTAATAGCTATTTGTGGGTAACCTGATCCATTGAAATGTAAATATATATTTTTGTATTAATTATTGGTTTTGAGGATACTATGTTATTATTTTAAACAATTCTGCTAATCGAAAATTTAATAAATTTTAATAAATTATTTTTTTTTTTATAAAAATTTAAAATTATTTGTAATATTTTTTATATTTTTATTATTAATTTTTTTTAATAATCAGAAAAAATATCGTTTTAAGATTAAAATGTAAAAAAATAGGAAATTTTCATAACAAACATTAAAATAAAATTATATTGCTTTCATTAAATACCCTACGCATGTTAGCTTTTTTATGGATATTTGTTTATTTTTTTAACGCCTATTATTATTAGTTCGTGTTTGTATTTCACACTACGTGTCCGTTAATTCAGCTTATGATGACTAAATAATAATAATTAACATTGGCGTAACAATCATCATAATAATAATTATGATGTTATTATAAAACACACGTAACAACAATGAAAATTAATAGAATGGAATAAATTATGATATTCAAAATTAAAAACTTTGCGAGATAGTGCGATAATTATAATCTTTAACACGCAATTCATATCCGTAAAAGTTTATATCTCATATTCAAACATTAAGTAACTAAATTATTTTAAGGAATCAAAATAAGAAATTTGTCTTAAAAGTTCGCGTTTTCATAAGAAAGACAAATATTTGTTTACAAATTCCTTCTAATCGCTGATTTAACGATTGCGGTCATATTTCATTTTGCACAACAAACGAAACTGGTACAAGAATTCAATTCAGGGTGCACCAAATGTTTGCAGTTCGCGACGTTGCACGGTGCCATGTAACAGTTCCTTCTACTTGTTTATTGTATGAATAAATTTTCATAATTAATTTGTCTCTCTGGAGAATGTTTTCCTGACAAAGAACATTAATTCAATTATGGATGCCAGATAATTACTATGCAAGGCGAGGAAAAAAAAAGATGTAAATGAGTTATAAATTATGAAAAGTATTAAAGTTTGCGGAACAAACAATTAAAAGTTAAGTCAAAAGATTGTCCCTTGAGGTTATATCAACGGAGTCGGAGCAAAAGTTTAGCTGTTTGAGTAATTTAAAATTAATAAATGTGATTTTCGTGGGTAAAGTACCAGTCGTTCCCATCGGCAAATGAGCTAATGAGAAAATGATTGAATTTTTTTCGTATCGAAATGAAGTGCAACTCTACGAAAAAAGGACAATCAACGAATTTCATCTAAATTACACACCTACACAATCTTAATGAGTTCGTTTTTCCAAGAGAGAAAGAATGGCCACTTTTGCAACAAAGAAATTTAAATAAATTGCTATCATTTGTAATTCATGGGTTTGCTTTTGTCTGAAAATGAAGCTGTCAAAATATGTTGGCCCAAAACACCAAAAATCTGTAAGAAACCAAAAGTTTTCTCAACTAATTATCATCTTGATTACTTTTTGTTTTTCTCTCCATTTATTTACATTTAAACCAAATAGAGATGAAAATAACGTAAAAATTTGCGCTGTCTTAAAACCCCCTGAAGAGAAGTCCATTTGCACACCGCACACTGTCGAATATGTTAAAAGTCGCTTAACTGCAAGATTTTAAAATGGGAGAAAAGTTAAGCGGAGAGCAAAGTTTTACGACTTGAAATGGCAAAATCAACGTAAATGTAACAGCAGAATAAAAGGCATAAAACTTTAATGGTTGGTCATTAATTTTGTGTGCGTTTTTTCTTCTTTCTTATTTTTATTATTGAATCCCTTTTTTTATTACGCAAAAGTGTTAGCTGAAAGACGAAGCGAGATTAATACATTTGTACAGGTCCAAGTTTTTATCTTTATTTCAATTAATGTTTACTTGGATTTTATAGCATTCGATTATCGGGATGACATACCTGGCATTTTTAACCCTTTTCTCTTCTTTTTTGTGTTTATTTTTTTTATGAATATAAAAAGACGAAAAATATAAAGGGTGCTAAAATTGATTAATGATAAATAAATATTTTTAATTGGGTTTTGGGATATCAGCAATGATTGACATTGATAGGACTCTCAATTAAGGAAACTCAATTAAATATTTTCTTTTATTTTAGTAGGAAAGTAAAAATTCAAAAAAATGTTTTATAACTTATCTTCTTATTTTTTTTTTAAATCCACATTTTTTTTTTAAATTAATTCAATTTAATTCTTAATTTTTTTAAAGCAAATTTGTCAAAATAGTGAAAAATTTTTCATTTTTTTAAGAAATTTTTTTAAAAATTTTAATTTCAAATTAAATTTCATCCCTTAAATGATTTACGATGCTTTTTTATTTAGAAAAATAAGACATTTAAAAATTTAAGCAAAAGAAAAAGCCGAAATGATAATTAATAAAGTTTTGCCAGACAATGCAATTATTGCTTTTTTTTAAATAGTTCATAAAAAAAACCGAAAAGAAAATTTTCATGCTTTAAAAAATTTTTTTTTTTTAAATTATTTAAACATTTATTTTAATAAATTGTTTTTGTCGGTTTTTGTTTAAATTTTTAACTTGAAATATTCTCAGATTAATTTTAATTAATTTTTTTTTTTCGTTTTTTTACCCTTGATAATTTTTTTTCTCATCATTTTATGTATTTTTCAAAATTTCCAGGAGAAAGAAGTTTTTTTTAATTTTTTTTAACTGATTAAAAAAAATATTTTTAAAACTTACTCATAAAATTTCTAAAGTTTAAAAAAAGTGAGAGATCTAAAACAGAGTAAAACATATTTTTCTCAAATTGCACAAATTAACTTCTTTTTATAGCTCAGTTAGATGAAATTAATACGGATTCTTTTGCATATTTTTCTATATTTTTTCTAGATAAAAAAAACAGAAAATAAAAACCAACGAAGGCAATATTTATAACAACTACAATGGATAAAAGAAGAATTAAATAACAAAACCCGAAACTGACAACAATTTATAGTTTGATGACATAAAGGACGGCATAACAACGTTATCATCATGATAATTATTATTATGATTATTATTCAGATAATATGTAAAGAAAAGCGTAAAAAAACTGAAAAGAGAGAAATATGATCACAACGACGATAAGAAGACAAAGCATGGAATGAGGAATGAAAAATGAAAAAAGTGGAAAAGTTTTTAACTTGTCACCCAACAACAAGTTTTACTTTTGCCAAGCAAGTTTGTTATTATTTGTCTGTTTGTTTGTTTGTTGTTAATATTATGTTTTATTATTTTTTTTTTCTTAGGGTCTTCATCTTGTCATCATCATCATCATCCTCGTCTTCTTCGTTGTCATTGTGTTTGTCGTTATTATTGCTTTTTTAAATAGTTCATAAAAAAAACCGAAAAGAAAATTTTCATGTACAAAAGAGTTACTTGACATTTTTTTTTATCTTTTTAAATTTTCCCAAATAAAATGATAAAATTAATAAAGTTTTGCCAGACAATGCGTGTCAAATTGCGTCTGATTAAAAAAAAATCTCATTCACTAGAGCAAAAAACTTTTTCTATATAGCATTCAGTTGTTTAATTTTTCTTTTCTAGGAAGCTTGGCAATTAAAGGATAAAGCAGTAATCCAACTGTTATCAGCATAAAATAGATTTAAAAAATCCCTTGTAAACCACATCGGATTACTTCTAGATACTTAATTTCATCACAACAACTGGATAATTTTAAAAACGACTTTTTTTTGCTCAAAATTATAATTGCATGCCAGAAAAACGTAGAAAAAAATAATAGAGATTTTTTTCTAGATCTGACTTTACCACAATTAAAGTGGAATAGGTATCTATGAAAGGTTTTCTCATGAAAGAGGATTTTTTTAAAAATTTATTTTGCGTGTTTTTTTTTGTGAAATTTTGTGGCGGTGTAATTTTGTGGTTTTTAAAGACTAAACAGGTTTTCGTTAAATTTACAAAAAAAAAAAACGAAATAAAATTCAGTAATCTCAGTTGGCCTGCAATAGTTGCTATTTAGGTCATTTAATTAATAAATTTACAAAGAACGGTTTACTCTCCTTTATTTAATTATCTACATTCCTCTACTTTTGCTCTATTTTCTCTGTGCCTCCATTTAAACGCTCCTCTATTAGTGCGGCAAATGAAAAAAAAAGTAAAGGATATTCATTACGAAAGGTGAATGAAAAAATATCGCATAATAAACGTAAAAATGGACTTGGCTTTATTCTACAAAATATCATCACATGTTAAAAGGTAGTAAATCAAATAGTAGTAAAAAGGCAACAAAAGGTGTTTTTGTTCCATTTAATTTGTCTGCCTTTTTATGTACAGCAGTTAATGCTCTTTTATGGCACACAACAAACCAAGACAATAACTGCTAATGAGCATTTTTCGAATCCTTTGTGTTTGTAGAGATTTTCTCGCTGTACCTATTTTATTGAAAAAAAGAATTTCTTCGTTAAAATCTCGCGTGCTAGAAAACTCGTCTCTCTAGGATTAAAAAACTTTTAGAGGCTTGTTGTGGACTGCATTCCTTTTAATTGTGCTAGGTCACAAAAAGTATCATGCCGAGTTCGTTAATTGACGTGCTGCGGTGTGATTTAACTGTTTTGATAACAGAAGTTGTATCGTAAAATATAATATATTACAATTTAACATGAAAGGCAAATAAAAGCCACCTGTTGCTGAAAAAGGTTTAATGACTTACTACAAAGATTTAGTATAATCTGACGTATATTTGTGCAAAAAAAAAACGTTCATTCATAAAAAAAATAATTTTTATGGAAACAGTTGGTCATGTTTGAGAGACAAGTAATTAAAATTTATTAAAAAAATTATCATGAAAATTATTTTAAGCCGACCAATGAAATATTTTTTCATTTTTCTTTGGAAAAGGTCAAAGTTTGATTATTATTTTTCGCAGTAGGTACATTTTTAACAATATGAACTTAATTTTGCTTTATTGAATTTATGTCACATGCAAAAAATACATTTAATAAAAATTTATTCGACTATTATGATCACAGATATAAAATTAATGAACGTTTTTTTATAACTTTTGTAAAAAATTATTTAAGGCTGACATGTGGGAGTACGAACTTTATTATTCATTAATCAATTTTCAACGCAAATAATAATGTTTAATTATTTGTTATGACCAATAATAAGTTAATTACTATATTTTATTTTTTTAATATCTACTGTATTGAAAAAATTTTGATGGATGATTTCTGATTTATTTTGGTGATTTTGGAAAAAATAAAACTAAAATGCAATTTTAAGATTACTATACAATTTTGGATACTGAAAATTTTTTAATTTCAAGAGTTGTGATAATTTCGAAAAAAAAATTATTCTCATCAATTTTCTGAATTTAAGACGGTGTCGTTGCGAGACACCAATTTTTAATAGCGTACTTCATTGAAAAAAAATACAGTAAAAACCAACATTTAATCGGCTTCAAACTATTTTAAAAATATAAACAAAATTTTTTAAAAATAATCTCTGCTTTCATCAAGTCAGTTGCACTTAAAGATTTAAAAATAGATTATTTCCAAAAATTAGTAAAACGTGCATAGTTCAAATTATTATTAAAATATGTGTCCCATATTGTCTAGTGGTTAGGATATCCGGCTTTCACCCGGAAGGCCCGGGTTCGATTCCCGGTATGGGAAATTTTTTTGGTGTCAAAAAAATTGCGCGAGGTAATAGAAATTGCGTAGTTGTTAATAAATACCCGTTTATTCCGATTAAAATTTTTTTATATCATAATAAATAGACTTATCTATTTATAAATATTTTTGTTTTGTTAAAAAATACCCGTAAATCTTCCGATTTTCTGATACCTCCAACATTTGTTCAAGGTTTTCTTCTCGAATAAAGGAATATTCATTTGATTATTCGCAAATAATAATAATATAAGATAAACCATGTATTATATAGCTATCGAGGTACGTGTAAAGAGAGTTAATTCAACCGTAGGTATAAAAATTTTTACCTAAAAAATACCTTTTTTTCAATCAAGTCTCTTATTAACTTTTAAAACACATTCTTGAAAATTTCACTTTTCTATAAAAATCTTTACAAAAGTAAATGAAGCGTTGATTGTCTAGCAAAAAAAAAACTTTACATGATAACATATTTGTTTTTGTGATTGCAAAGCAGATATCTTATTACCTTGAATAAATAGTCAAGTGTTGTTCCAATTTTGTGTTCTTCACAAAAAAAAAACTATTATGTTGGGGACAACAAAAATACACAAAAATAGAAAACATTACCCATCCACATTCTCGTCGTGCTCAGTAGAAATAGAGGAGTTCAAGATCAAACGAAGCATTAAATGTCTTTTTCTGCTTCATTGTCGTCATCATCATCATCATACATACACAATGCAATGTATCAAGATTTTATTTTATGTTTCCTCTAATCTCCGTCTCTCTTTTATCTCGTCCTGTTCTTTACTTTTATTATATTTTATGTCGCATCCATACGCCGAGTGAAAGTGTTCTATTTTATTATTATTAAATATATATGTGATTGGAGTATGAAGCAAGTAGAATGTTATTTCTGCTTGGTCAACCTTTATAAATTTGCACAAATGGTGGTGGAGTCTGGTAAATGAAAAATGTCGGAAAATTACAAATAAAAAAAATATTTGTATAGTTTTCTTCTTGCAAGAAGAAGCCACATAACAGAAGATAGTGATTAATGATACAGAACGATGCGATGGCGCATGAGAGAGCTTTTATCAGATTTTTACATCATGACTACTTCTTGATGTTTTTTAATTAAATGTAAGACCATTAAATTATTTACAAATACTAGACAAATTGATCTTTATAAGTACTCTTGGATTTCAAGAAAACAATCCTTTTCCACAGAATTTTAATTATTTTTCACTCTTTTCAATTAACTGACAAAAGAATTGTGTTTAATTAAAGTCTTTTTTTTTACAAAAATAAATGTTAATTTAACGTCTTTTGTAAAAAATATGATGAATAGCTTTTCAATTCCAGCAACTGTTAAAAATAAATTGTTTAAAAAAAACGTAATAAACGTCTTTCAAACAAATTATTTCACTAATGACGTTAAGCATTTTCATAATAATTTTTTTTTTAAAAAAACATTTTTAATGGCATGTCTTTTGTACTCCGCAAACCATTACTATTTTTTGTCAACAAAATAATTTCTTTATGTTGCTTTTTTCTTTGTACTAATTTTTTTTTCTAGAATGATGTATCCCTAGAGCTCTCCTTTACCTACCTAGCAGTCCCACGAAGTCCTAATTGTCGTCTTCTGTGACTCGAACGACGTCTGCCGCACAGAATTCGCTTGAACGCATGTCTAAATTCCGGACTAAAAATCGTGTAAATGATGGGATTCAATGTTGAATTAAAGTATCCTAGCCACAAGCAAATGCTCATCATAAATGGACTAATGTTGCATGATTTGCACGTGGGTAACAAGATTGCTAAGATAAAAAAGGGTAGCCAACAACAAACGAATGCACCTGAAAATGGGAAAGATGATATTTAAAGTTTGATAAAAAAAAAACTTGAACTGTGTGGAAGGAAGGAAGCAAAATTGAATTACAGGAAAGTGAGAAAATTGGATTATCATCATCGTTGTGGTTCGATTTTTTTTTATTTTATCACCTTTGTAGGCAGTTGCGGATTTGCTCTTAGGTTTTTTAAGTTTTAGAAAATTCTGTGGAACAAAATTATAGTATGGTAGTAAAAATGTCCTATTTTAACCGATGCCATTAATGGATTCAAGGGCGGATCCAGGGAGCTCTGAAGGGGGGGGGGGCAAAATAATAAAAAATTGTCTTTTTTTGTCATTTTATGTAACTTTTAGTTCATTTCGAGATGAAAGAGGCGGATATGTAGAAAAATTTTTCTTCATTTTTTGAAATTTAAAAATTCGAAATTTTCGGAGGGCCTTATAAAATTTAAAAAATACAAAATCCGGGACTGCTTGTTGGTATAAGTATGAAATTGTTTTTCAGAAAATTATAAAAAAAAAATAATTTCTCGATTACCTGTAATGATTGCCAATGTTTTTGCCGCTTTGCGTTCACGTTTAGATTCAGTCTGCGCCTTGTTCGAGTGAGGCTTCTTATTGCGCAAAATAATTGAGGGCTTCTGCGAAGCTGATTGTTGTGCATAAACCATGGAGATGTCGGCCGTCGGTAGATCTGCTTCAATTTTGTCCACGCCATTGCCGCAACTCTTCTCGGGACTCGTGTGTGTTGATGAAACCGTTGTAAATTGCGTAGTTGTCTCGCTGATTGTCGGCAGGGGACGTCCGATGACGGCTACCACGGCGGCGGCAATGGCACCACCGCCCGCCACCATCGAGCCACTGTTGGAGTTCATGCCGCTGCCACCGGATGGCGTTGGGGTCGCTGCAGTCGTAACCTTCCAGCGGAAACCGGCAGTTAGTGCTAGTTGTGTACAGGCGTTTGCCAGGGGTTCGGGATGGGTCTGAGCAGCCTACGGGGTCACGCACAAACATATGCGTGTTTATAGTACGACACAGACAAACATCCACGAATATTTACAAGAAAAGCGCAGAGAGAGGCGTGAAAATTTCCACTTTGGCACTCAGAAAGTTCGGTGGCGTGTTTTGACGTCATTTAAATTCTTTTAATTTTCAACTTCTTTTTTTTTTGCAGCCAAAAACATCAAAACTCGGAGAGATAAACAAACAACAGCGAGATAACTTTCTGAATTTCAATGAGGAAAAATTCAAACATTTAAATGAAAAAAATATAAAAAACACCAAGAAATGACAATGTTATGGCTCAAATCATTTACATGCAGAAAGTGGAAGTCAAGAACAGAAAAATACAAATTTTGATAATTATGGACATAACAATAAATGGAAAAATAAATGGTATTGGAAAAATTTTGAACACACAGAGGAGCAAAGGAAATTCAGGAAGCAGAGAAGGAAAAAATGTTGTTTTTGAAAAGTGCATTTGTTTGTTTAATGTTAAATATTATTTTTTTAAGATGATGACAAGACTTTACATTTTTTATTAATATAGTTTGAAAGAACTTAGAGACAGAGAGTACAGTGACCATGAGGGTGAACGATATCAAAAAATTAAATTGAATTTGTGCAACATAGCATAGAGTTTTCAGCAAGCAGCTTCCGACGTTGTTGTCATGCAATTTTTATTATTGTAATTTTTGTTTTGTGGGAAAGTTTATTTTTTCTTTTGGTATTGTTATGTTTTTTTTTATAGATAGAGGGAAATGGTTAAAAGTGCATTTTATTATGATAATTCCAGAATAAATGTCATTACAAAAAAAAAATATTAAAAAAATAAATGTAGATATTTTTAAAATTGAAGTTTTATAAGGACAGATTGTAAAAATTGTTTTTTGTAGAAATTATTTTTGATATTAAAAAATAACTGTAGGAAATGTGAACTTATAGAGAAAAAAAATAGGCCGTTCCAAATTTATTTTAAACTTTTATATGAATGGAACTAAATAAAAAAAAATTTTTTATTACAAAATTACGTACTGAAATTTAAAAAAATTATTTTTCAATATATTTTGTTGTTAAAAAAAAATAATAATTCGATTATTTAAAAATTATAAAAAATATTTAAGTTCAGTAATTTCGTTAAAATTTTTAGAGACTTAAAAATTTTTAAACTCAGTTATTGTTTCAAGTCAAAAGATACAATTTGCAGTAAAATTATTTTTTTTTAAATTATGAAAAAAAAAAATAATTTTCATCAAAATTAATTTTTTAATTTTATAATTTTTTTAAATTTAAAGTGACCTTAATTTAATGAAAAATCTTGTTGAATTTCAAAATGTAAAATATGAAAATTCCGGGAAATTCATAAATTTTACAGTAAACACTGACAATGAACTTAACCGACAAACCATAATAATTTTAATATTTTTGTTTCTAATTTGTCATAATTTTATCTCTTGCGTGATATTTCCTTCGCAAAAGTGTAAAAGTTAACATTTGTCAACAGGTTCATGTATGTAAAGTGTCGCATGTATGTCATTTTCCACGAAAAAGTAATTTAAAGAAATTTCACCGTTCAAGATAAGATAGCGCCGCACACATAAACAACATGAAACGTTGTTTATAATAGTAATTGCTCATGTTTGTTGTTCCAAAAGTTACAAGTGTGAACAACACCGCAAACTGTGTGCGATTAAATCTTTGCTAAACTTAAGCGAAGGAAATTTTGTTGGGTTTGTATAATGAGGCAGGATATTAAATTGTGGTGTGTTTGTAAGTTATGTGTGTTTTATTTTGAAAGAGTCTGTAAAAAGTCACTTGATAAATTTATTTATTTATTTTTTTTACATCAAACAACGATAGAAGCAAAAAGTGCAAAAATATATTTACAAAAAAATATTTTAAAAATATTGTCACTTTTGATAAAAATCGTTTAAAAAGAGTTCCAATTATGAAAAATAACAAAAAAATGGCATCATCCTTTTGAAAAAAATATTTTTTATAGCAAAAAAGTTCTACTTTCACACGATATATTTTATTTTATATGATAGACAACACAGAGAGTTTTACTTTTGTAGTATTTTTTTTTCGTCGCATGACTGAATGAATGAAATACAAAATACAGTTAAACAAAATCTACTGTGTCAAAAACTGCTATAATTCTTAGGAGGAAGCAAGTTAACAACAATGTTGGAGTTAAAATATCAACTACTGAGCAACGAATGTTTACGAGGAGTTAAAATTGATTAGATTTCATATACAAAAACATTCGGATGTAAAATCTAGCCACTCCAAGAAAAATATTTTTAGTATTCGATTTTTTTTAAAGTACTTACAAAAGGAGGTTTTGGCATTAATTGCGCTATTGATTTTCCCTGTGTTTGTGTGAAGAGAATATGGTTTTTGTTTTGTGTATGAACATTTTTTTTGGGAATGTGTGATTTTTTTTAATTTGAGGAGGAATAGAAGAAGAAAAGAAAAATTGAATAAAAATATTAGTTTGAAAGGAAATTTTGCTGTGGATTTCAAATAAAATCTGAAAAATTCTACGGGTTATTTCTAAAAATTCTAACTCTTAATTGAAAATCATTCACTCAAAAATCAAAACAATTTCAAAGCTAAATTTAATTTTTCAGTCTAATACAAACATTTCTCTCATTATATTTTTTTATTATTTTCATGCCGGAAGTACTTAGAAAAACAAATTATAAACTTGCAATATTATTGCATTTTTCTAGTTGTTTAGCATCTGATTCTCAAACGAAAAAAAAAAATCAAAACAAATAAAAAAGTTTTGCACATGGACTTTAACATAAAAAAAGTTAGGAACGAAGATTAAACAAAAAGTAGAAATAATATATACAGAGATTTAGATACACCAGTTTAAAGTTTTTGTTGACAAACAAGTTGGACGATAAAAGAAAATTTTGATGTTTTATTTAAAGTTTTATTTTTTGTATGATTTTATCGTCATGAAAATACAAAAAAAAACAATTTCAATCAAAAAAGCATCCTTCTGTTAGATTTTATGACCTTTTGACGTATCTTTTTGACTTTGTTTATTTTGAGTTATTTATTTAAATGGTTATCTGTTTCATTTTTCGTTCATTTGAGGCTACTTTTGTTTGAATTTTGCAGTAAATCACCTCTATAAAATTTTATGAAATTCTTCGAAAACATTGTAACTCAATTACTACTTTGATCTTAAAATTCAATGGCGAACGTTGTGATAACGATAATAACTGAAATGCTAAATAAACAAGATCCTTTTCCTCAACGTCGATAAACCGTAATCTATATTTCATGTACCTAGTGAGTTATTTGAGTTTCTGTTAAGGATTTAATACAATGTAATTGAATCTCTTGCTGAGGTAGCACAGTTAGAAGAGCAGAGCAAATTTTGTTTTATTAACCATGAGCAAGTAAACCCAATTTATTGTTGATTAAATAATTACTTAGACATTTGGTCGCAAAACAAATATCTAACATTCTCTCCTTTATTTTATCTGAAACTGGTAGACGGACCAATTGTTTGTATATTTGTTCGGAAAACTGTATTTTACAGAATGAATTTGAAGAAAACTAGTGGACCCGTATGCTTCGTTCTACCCATGAAAGTTTTTTCCGTTAATTTATGCGTTCATTTTCTAAAACCTTAAGAATTCAAAATAAAAAAAAACTAATTTTTTACCGCATTTCGATTTTTTTGAAAAAAAAATGGGTGCTCGTGATGTCGTCTGTCCGTCCGTCCGTCCGTTCTGCGGTCAAGTCATTCGTTTTAAAAACGAATGTAATTTCTTCTCGTTTTCAATTTATTGGAAAAAGGGAAAAACACTTTTTCCTCAAAAATCTAAATTATTTTGAATTCTATGGAAATTTTTCAAAACTTTTAATAACTATTTTACATAATCTTACATATTCTTCAAATTAATTATCTAAATTTGAATGATCCAAAACATTCTTGTAACAAGTCTTGAGACACAACAAAAACCCCCAAAGAGATTCATTAAGCAAAACTTGAATTATAGCGTTACAAAATGAGAAT
Organism: Culicoides brevitarsis; assembly: GCF_036172545.1. Classification (NCBI taxonomy): domain Eukaryota; kingdom Metazoa; phylum Arthropoda; class Insecta; order Diptera; family Ceratopogonidae; genus Culicoides; species Culicoides brevitarsis. The sequence continues at coordinate 21,512,356 of NC_087085.1, read as the reverse complement.
GGATTTTGAATTTCAATTTCATATAAACCTATTTATAGACAGAAAGTAAGATTATTGTTACTAAATCAAATAATTTAGTTGTGATACTCGGCGGTTTATCACTGTAGGCTCCTTAATTGTTTCGTTTCACAAAATCTGTTCCTTTTCACAAAATACCTCTCAAAACACAATCTTTTTAATTAACGCCTTTTCTTCTCGTCTCAATTATCATAAAATATCACACAATTTAATATAGTGCGATCCCATTATTATTATCATATTTAATCTTTGAACACAAGCACTTTACCATGAAATCATTGAACAATTTTCACATCTAATCACCTTCCCGTCGTCTTTTCCTCTTAGCATTAAATGGAACATCTTGAGTTTCAAGATTAATGCTATTTAGTGGTACCATCGTCGCAAATTTTTAATAATAGCTCTTCTCTGGTTTTGATTTGTCATTGGATGCTTTTTCGATTGAAAGTGTTCATTAAAGAAGCACGTGAAAAAGTAAAAAGCAAATTAACGAAAAAAGACACGTTTCCGCAACTTTCGATTTCTGTAAACGTCGCAAATAATAAGGGAAATCAACTAAAATGATTACAACAAAATTCAGTGAACAGAAAAACGAGTAAAATTTCACAATCACACAAATTTACATGTAAAATAAAAAATAAACTAGAAGAAAATTAATTAAAGTCTTGGCATTATGTTCAGGCGTTCATAGTTTTTTTTTCGCTTGACTTTAACAAAAATTAATTTTAAGTAAAAAAAAAGTGGAAACTCATTCGTTTTACGTGACAAACAATTCTTTAAATTTTGGACATTTATTGATTTTGTGTGAAACGTAAAACTCGAGTTAAAATATACACGAAATAAAACAAGAGATAGAATGAGAGAGAGACCGAAAATTAAGAAGATCAATTACCACCCATTTTACACATTTTCCTCAAAACTTTGTAGTAACAAAAAACGATGGTGTTTCATCATTGTTACCATATTTTTGCAAAGGTATTGCCTTACCTGTTGACGTCTCCGTATCCGTTTTCGTGCCGTCAAAAATATCCGCCAGTACAGAAAGAGAATTACCAGCAGCGGAAAGTAGAAGCTGGATGTTGTTGCGAAAATTTGATAGCCAACATCCTGACTAACGATGCATTCATTTTGGTTCAGTCTGTCAATCCAACCGGGATCCTTCCAGCCCAGCAACGGTGCAATCGATACGAGGAATGAGAGGGCCCACACAATCAATATCATCACGCCAATTCTGCGAGATGTTCGCTGATGTGCATAATCGATATCTGTCACAGCCCAGTATCTGAAGTAAGTGAAAAAAAGCAAATATCAAGTTATTTAAAATGATGAATATTTAAGGGACGCTTTCAGTGCCTTTTGTATTGAAAAGGCTTGATATTGACTCCTAAAATTTAAGTAAATTTGATTTGATACTAGAAAAAGGTCAAATAGAGCTCTAATTAAAAACTTTTGGAATAGATGGCTTAGGTCTCAAAATATTAAACGCCTCAAGAGATTTATTTTACTCCATAAGATGTTAATTTACTTCTTAAAGGACTTAAGGCTTTGGTTCTTTTTCAAAAATTTTGAGGCTTATTTTAAAAATTTTGAGGCTTATTTTAAAAATTTTGTTCTACAGTATGCTCGGGGCTTCAGACTGAGCTTTGTTAGTTTGCCTTTGTATTCGCCACTTGGGCTGAAAATAGTAGATTCAAAGAGAGTTGATTTGACTTCTTTTATTCTAAAAACTTTAATTGTAAAGATACGAAAGACTCGAAAAAATGCTTTAAAAATTTTAATGCACCAAAATTTAAAATAAAATGGATCCATTTAAAATTTCATTGTATTTTTTTTTTTGAGTGCAAGTATGACGAAATATAATCAAAATTTATTTAGATTGTTTTTATTGTGTTGAAAATTAAATCATCTTTCCAACGTTGTATAATAATTTTCATGTGAAATAGTATTTGACGTGATTATGTCTCAAAAATGCTCTGTGGGGAAAATACAACTGATACAAAAAACTATGTTTTCAGTAAAAAAAAATTATGGAATTTTTCGTACTTTCATAGGGTGCATTCAAGAATGCTCATCGATGGACATCAATGATTTTTTCCAAAATTTTTTTCATCGAACGCGTTCAAGTTAAATAAGATGGATTGTTCATCCATGGAAACATCGAAAATCATAAAAATATTCATCAAAAAACACATTTATGATCGAAAAAATATCACAGAAAAGAATCATGATGGAAGCACCCATCTTGAATGCACCTATAGTTAATAAATAAATGATACACTTTGGAGACCTTAAATTATCAAATTGACCTTTAAAAGAGATTTTTGGATTAATTTGACCTTTCAAGAGATACAAAAAATTATTTAAGGGGTTAATTTTAACTCCTAAGGGATTAATCGGAACCTTTTAAAATTAACATTTTCAATCCACAGCGTAGTTTCTTTCATTAAGTATTAAAACATTTCATCCGCAAACTATTGTTCACTCAATCCCGCATGTCTTCATAAGAATAATGGAGCTTAACAGGTTTTTGATTGTATTTGCCACACAGAATGATAAAAAGCACTTACGTTTTGATGAATTAAATTTGCATTTAATCATTTATCCTCACAGTTTGTGCTCCGAAAATAGACAGAGACACGTAAATGCACATTGTTCTTGTAAGGCCGACAACAAGGAATCGTGTGCCAAGCATATGAAATATGAGATTTATACTTCATAACGTCATAATGATTCACAACTTTCATCACACACAGACAAACAACACTCGAGCAATTTGAGAACATTTGAAATATTTTTGCATATGTTATGGATGGTTCACAGCGTGCCTCATTGCTGTTAAACATCTTTATGTGGAGTCAGGTAGCGGAGCTAGATTTAAAAAAAAATATTCAAAATTTTAAACAAAATTACCTGTCTAACGCAATTGCTACCAGATGTAGAATGGAAGCGGTGCAACAAAGAACGTCACTCGATGTCCACATGTCGCACAGCTCGGGTCCCAAGGACCATTCACGTGAGACCTCGTAGACAGCACCCAAAGGCATCACCAAACAGGCCACCAGCAAATCGGCCACAGCCAACGACAATATCAAGTGATTTGAGACACTCTGCAAATTACGTTCCAGCAGTATTGCAGCTATTACGAACACATTTCCTGCAAAATGAAACAAAATTTTTTGAATTGGTTTACATCTGGTATAATTTGTAAAGGCAACACAGACAAGCATAACACACTCCTGGACATAATTAAATTGTCTATTATGTTATTTTAATAATAATAGTAATTTTACATTTTACTTCAATTGTAAAATGAATGCATGTCTATGTTTGCTTTATCCGGTGTGAGGGTGCCACTATGAAAGGAAACAATCAATTGATGGCTATTGAAATTGTTTGTTGGGCTTTTGACGCGTGTAAAACAATAGTCTTTATTATAATTCATAACTCAATGCAATGATGAAACGTGAACAATAATGCGAATGAACTTCTTTGAAGTGGTTCTTCATAATGGAAATTTTGCGCGAAATTCAAAAATTATTGATGAAGTTCGCCCAGTTCGCCTCTGTGATGAAACAAAATTTAGTTGTTTATTGTTTTTAAAAATATATTGAAAGTCAGAAGAACAAAGTTACCGCAAACTAATTCAAATCTCCGTTTTTGTTCTTAAATTTCTTCGTTCCCTTGGCACAACACAAACAGCATAAGTTCCGTACTCATTCATACAAAATTATCAAAAATTTTTTGAAAATCTAAAAATATCTTCTTTGTACTGAAAACATGGAATTTTCATAATTTCATCATGAAAACATGGAAAAAGTGAGGAAACCTCGTTCCTGGGGAATTTACAAAATTCAAGAAGAAATTTTAAGTTTTTAAGAGAAAAATGGGAAAATTTATATTAAAATTTACAATTTGTAGAACTAATTAAAAAATGTGTATAATTAACTATATTTATGATTTTTTTTCGTTATCTTGGGGTAAATATAATATTTTGGGAAAAGAATTTATTTTTTCGACCTCATTAGAAAAAATTTTCACCATGTATACCGGTTTTATTCGTTAGATTCTCGTCAACGTCCATACCATGTTGAAAACACCGGTTCTCGTCCGATCACCGAAGTTAAGCAACATCGGGCGTGGTTAGTACTTGGATGGGTGACCGCTTGGGAACGCCGCGTGTCGTTGGCATTTTTTTATTAATTTTTTAAGGAATTTATAAAATAGAAAAATTACTCAAAATTTTTTGGATTTAAATTTAAACGAGAGAAAGCGTTTAACTTCTTTTCATTTTAAAAATTTTAATTTCAATAATTTTTAATTATAACCTAATAAGACAAAAGTTTAACCCTTATTGACCATTGAATTATTTGTAAACTTAAACCTCAATCAAAAACTTTTTTAATCAGTTGCAGACGCAAAATAAAGTTTCAATCTAAGATAAATTTGGTAAACCAAAAATTTTGCATAAACAAAAAGTTTGACGGACACTACAAAAATTTACTCTGCATTACAATTTTACAATCTACATGATTTTCTGGAATTCATAGAATGAAATGATCTATTTATAGAAAAGTTTTGCAGTCAAATGCAGGTAAAATGAAAAGTTTTTCTTAAAACACATGAATGAGCAACATTTCTTATTTTAGTTTTGAGCACTATTTCCGGATGAAAAATTGAAACATTTTGTCCCCAACAATTCCATCTTTAGACTCTTCGTTGGACATGGAAAATTTTTGTCTGTGGCAAATGGTGTGCAAGTATTAAAGTGGTGGTTGGAGATTCCTTCTAAGAAAAGGTTCGAATTTCTCGAAATTGTTGATACGGAAAACAACAAAACACTCTTTGAAATTGATACCTTTTATATACCGTTTGCACACAAACACATCGAAACTCGAAAACATGTCGAATCAGCAAACGCACCGATAAACAATACGTGTTTATGTGAGAAAACTAAAGGGAGAGAATGAGGGAGCGGAAATCAACGTGACAAGAGCAAGACGAATAGGAACGACATGATAAACAAGAGACAAGGTCAATTGACGTTGAAAGTATTCTTTGCATGTGGAAATAAATAAAGTGGAAAATGTGTTTCGAGGATGAAATTCTGTTCTTTTTTCGCTCGACGGTACAAGATGCGTAAAGCCATAAAATAATAATGGAAAAAAGGTTTTCCCGTCAAAAAATTAATTTTTTAAGTAAAATAAACAAATAAACTGAAGAAAAGGTAAAAGTTGGAGCTTTTAAATATGAAATTGCTTATCCAGCAACAAAAAAAAATCTTGCACGGTATTAAATCTCGAAAAAAAAACGAAATCAATTTTTTTTCTCCTAAAGAATAAAAAATCTTGAAAGCAGATGTAAACTTAAATGGTGTTGAACGTTATGATGTTTCAGGTAAATGTTTTCACGATAAATCATTTTTACATATTTTTTTGTTTGCTTGAAAAATTATGATGAAAAGGAATGTGAAAAAAAAACGAAAAAAAAAATTGCGAAAGGTATCATCAATATAGCGCTATGAAAGCTATTAAGCTACTGATTTGTTGTCTCTGAATACATTTTTTTGTAACACACACATAAAAATAAGATGATAAAGGAGAGGAAAGAAAATCATCATGTAAATTGCTTAGGTAGAAAATCATTTGTTAAGATGTTTGTGTATGTCTCTATTGTAAAAATATGAAAATCTAATAATTTTCTCTCATGTTGATTCTAGGAAATTATTCCTCTTTATTTTTCGTCTGTTTTATTCTCATATCAGACACTGAATTTCATACAACTCTAATGAAATTATGTTTTTTTTTGCGTTACGAATTTTTTGCTCGAGTCTCTTAAATCAATTCCATTTTAAATTGTGAGAAATAATTTACAGGTGAATTTTTTTAAATCAATTTAAATTCTATATTTTCTTTTTGTTAAATAAAATCTTCAGTGTGTACCGCAGATGACGTTGTTCGAAAAATAAAGAAAGATTTTTCTTGTGAAAATATTTTCTTTGTTTTTCAAAATTAATAAATACAAAAGAAAATATTTATTTTTTCCGGTAGTAAATTCGTAACGAGATCCGTTCAAGTGTTTGTTTATACTTTAATTGCATGAGATAATAAACTCGTAAAAAATAATAATAAAAAAAAAAACAAAAATTTACTGCCAATAAATTACTCTGGCATGCAATACAAATAACAATCTTTGTAATAATAATTTTACACATATAAAATTTTATAAAACACAAATATTTATGTCGGAATTCTTTCACGTTCAATTCAAACTTTTATAAAGTCTTTTGAAATGCTATGCTCTTGACATTTAACAAGACAACACATAAATTTATGATGTGATTATGGTCGTGGTTTTATTTTTTTTCTTTTATTTTTCAGCAAAAGTCATTTTCTGCAAAACTAAAAATATTTTTTTCTTTGCAATATGAGTCAACAAAATTTTATGGAGGAAATCAATAAAATATTATAAATATAGACATTCAATTAGGTTAATTACAAAGATGTAACGCATTAATAATTAATTAATGTCAAGAAGTCCATTATAACGTTTTTGACGGTGACATCAAAGAACTTCCCGTATTTATATTTGTATGACATTGATGCGATTTGTGTGATAAGATAATACGATTACACACTTTGATGCTATATTTGATGTATTTTAAAGTATCTATTGTAGATTAATTAATTATTAAATGAAAAATTCACGAAATTACTCATGAAAAGAATAATTGAAAAAAAAATACTATTTCTGACCCAATTTTTATTCTTAGGTTTTTGCAAATTTTCAAATTTCGACCCAATGCACATTTTTAAAAATTGTCCATAAAGCAATTTCTGAGATTTTCACCCAAAGCACATTCTGAAATTTGAACCCACTGAACATTTTGAAATTTTGGCCTAATGCACACTTTGAAATGTTTTTTTAATGCTAATGCTAAATCTTAATTTAAAAAAAACTCTAAAATTAACAAAAATTTTTAGATTTCTCCTCCTCCTTCATAAGCTGCTGAGAACACTCTGGACACTTGACCCAAAGTACATTCTGAAATTTGAACCCACTGCACATTCTGAAAGTTTGACCTAATGTATATCACAAACTTTTCCCTAATTTTATATCCTGAGCACGTTATCTAAATATTTTTTCCCCTAGTTGTCGTTCCTTGATTACGAAAAAAAATCCATTAAGTTCAATGTCTCTTTATCATAAAGTAGATTCCATCGGGTGTTTATTAAACAATGTGCACATCAATCACTCACCAATCCCATAAATCAAGTGCAAGTCATTTTGTGAAGGTATGTTTATTTTTCCATGCTATAATATTATCGTTATCACATATTCATTAGATTATGCAAACTAAACATATTATATGTGAGTAAACAAACAAAAATCATCAGTCAACAACTGGCTATTCATTTCACAAAGCTACAATTTTATTTGGACAAAAATGGTTTGATGTCATGTTTGATATTCATGTTTGTATACGAAAAGGTCTATTTAATTTACACACCAATTTTGGCAACATGGAAATTTATAATGAAGTAAAAACACTTTAATAGATTCAAAAGGACAAAATTTTCACTCTTAATTTATTTATGAAGCTTAACACAAGTGATTTTATTTATAGGAAAACGACCAAAAACTTCTGGAGCAAAAACCTGTTGCTTTTATGCATAAATAAAGATGACTTGCCAAAATCATCTCAATATTTAGATTAATGAAATTATTAAATTTTCACAGCATTTTTTTTGTTGAGTTAGCTGCTTTATTGATAACAGAAAATGATCACTTGATTCAGTTGACGGCTAAATAAGTTAATTATTTTTGCAATAATTAAATGAATTGATTCAATAACATGTTTTTGCAGTTTTTGTTTATGTGTCCCATATTGTCTAGTGGTTAGGATATCCGGCTTTCACCCGGAAGGCCCGGGTTCGATTCCCGGTATGGGAAATTTTTTTCCTGAAAAAAAAATTTACTTCATGTCTAAGAAATCTAAATATAAATACTTTTCAATTTTCCTTTCAAAAGTAACAAATAAATTTTTTCAAACTTATTTCAATATCATTTCATTGAGAATATTTTTTGGAATTTTATTATTAAATATATTTTTCAATAAAATTCCATCTCAGTATGAAAGATGACATCTCATTTCATTCTCACGTCTAAATAAATATATTTATTTTTGTCACTTGGGTTAGTTTAATTTTAGAATCAGACAAGAGGGATCAAAGGAAAAATATTTTCGTAATACGAGATGTGAGTGTTCAAAATCACTTATCTCAGCTTATTGTGATGAGGTTGATAAAGAAAAACATTAAAAATACCTTTCCATCAGTCAATGAATGAATGATAGAGAGATACATTAAACAAGATTAAGATTTGTTCTTTTTTCATATACCATGCGATATTTTAGTAGAGCTAGCTCATTTCTGAGAAAAACAAAGCCAGTTTGATTTTGTTTACGTCAATTTCGTTATCCATGTTGCTTATCAATCAATTTCCACATTAGACAGGCTCCATAAACAATGTGTGTATCCTAGGCATAAGGCAAGATAAAATAATAATAAAAAGTTTTCGTTTCTAGAGCGAATATAGATGATGCGGCATTTTCATTAACCACGTGGTTAATTTAGATAGATATGGATGGCTCCACCGCGGATCTCAAGATCCTATTGTGTCAAAGCTCGTCAAAGTAATTTTTTTACTGAATTTCGAGGTAAAAATTCTGAAACTGGTTGTGTCAGGTCACGTGGTTTCAAATTTTAGAAGGTCACGTGGTTAACAACAAGTGGTTAAAAAATTACAGAAACCACGTGGTTAAAATAAAAACGAAGTTTAAAAAGAAAATAAAAACGTTAATTTTCAACGAAAAATTTTAATATTTTTTTAACCACATAGTTTCTTTAATTTTTAGCCACTGACTTTTGGTGCTTTTAAACCACGTGACCTTCTACAATTTGAAACCACGTGACCTGACACAACCTGAAACCACGTGACCACCGTCATGTCGTTTCAGCATTTTTACTTCGAAATTCAGTAAAAAATTACTTTGACGAGCTTGTCATTCATAAATAAGTCTTTTTATACACACGAATCTCATTCCTCTAAAAAATATCAAGAGAGAGAGAAAAAATGGTTTCGTGTTCGTTTCACACATAAATTGGATATGGATAAATAATTGACTTATTTCATGCTTTTCATTTTTCCTCTCGTTCGTTTTCTCTCATTCCTTCCTTCCGCCTCTGATTTTATTTATTAGGTGTATATTTTTTTGCACTGGATTCGTATTAAGGGCTCCTACGATGTATGTGAGGTTTCACGCAACAAGAAAAGAAAAAGTCGCACTTGTTATCCATGGAATCCTAATGACTGCCAAAATATTTTCATAGTGATTTATCAATAAATAAAGTCACGTACGGATAAAGAAAAACTACAAAAAGGCTCCTTTTATCATTTTTATCCATTTTGGCTGGGCATTTTGTTGCGTCTTATTAGTATGCATTACTTCGAGTCGCAGATTCATTCACATCTTCTGCCCAGTTGGAGGAAGAGGAAAATAGAAAATAACTAATTTTTGTTGTTGGTTATTCTTGACGGCTAACATTTTTATTGCGTAACGCGCATTGTTATAAATCAAAAAGGCGCTCATGGTGTAAAATGCGATACAAATGCCCGTTTTTCACATGATTTTCAAATAATCTCCACCATGCATGAAGATTATTTATTTTCGCTATTTACATCACATTTCCACTCGAGTGTTGTAAAAGTGACACGCATGGCAAAGAAGGATCAAACCACTTAAAATTCCATCTCTAGCAATACAAATATGCCATTTGCACATCAATATAACATATATATAACAAATTCTCCATGAATTCAAATTAAGATTTCTCCTTTAGCTGGTCTTGTTCTTGTGACAAACAAAAAAAATTCAAACAAATTATTATTAAAAAAAAAAATTTTTTGAAATTTTTTCATTCAATGAGTTTTTTTTATGATGATAAATCATCGTTTAAATACCGCCACACGTTTTTCTCCTCATCTTTTCAAATGACATGAAAACCCATATGCCATGCAGCTTCGTGTACGTGTGCCACTGTGCCAACCACAAACATTTATCATTCTCATGGAACGCGCGGCAGAATCAAGCTACCATACAAAAGACACGAAAAAAGTAATAATTGCTTTAAGGTGCGTCATTTGTACTCCATTTACCCGGCTAACTTTCAAGGCAACGAGCGACATCACAAAATGAAGCATAAAAAAATTTAGGAATCTATTACCATAATGAAACTATTTAGGTGTACAAGCACGCACACATTTATCGTGCCTTCCTATGTATTTTTGATTTTGTTATGTGTTTTTGTTCATAAAAAAAGCGCAAGAGTGTTGAGTGAAAAAAGAACAATATAATAACAGAGAATTATATTAAAAACGTTTTTTTTGCTTCATCTGTTTTTCAACGCTCTCACTTTTTTTTATTTAATAATAATAGCAACAATATAACTGAGAAAATCGTAAAACAAGTCGTTTAACAATATTTCATGGTACGACAACACGTATACCATGTGAGAAAGACTTAATAATTTTTTATTGTTTTTTTCAGCGGAAATTAATGTATGCGTGTGAGAGAGCGCAATTTTCGCCGAAATCGATGCGAATAAAAATTTTTTATTGTAATTTTTGTGTTTTTATGTGACATTTTCATTTCTCTTTTATGAAAATAAATAAAATTTTATCAGTTTTTCTTGTGCTCCGAACATTATTTAATTATTTCAATAAAATGAAAAATCTTAAAAATAACATAAAATAAAAATCTTACAAGTGGAGACGCCTAGCACTTTCCTTTATGTCACACAATTATTTGTCATTTATTCATAACTGGTGCCAAAATAGCCAGCTTTCGTGCCCTTGAGTGTCACTGATCATTTGTTTTTATTATTAATGATAAAAATACTTTTCCATTATTATTAAATTCACCTGCATTCTGTACCTACTGCGTTACACTTGTCGGTCCAACATTTTTTTGTTTTTTTTTTGTTTATTTCTCCGTAAAAATGGAATCGTGCCAAAATATGCATCAACTTTAATGGGAATATTGGCGACTAAATTTAAAATGAATATTTTTATAGCGACTCGTTGTTTTTTAATTGACTTCTTTTCAATTACTTTTGCAGACCAAAAAAAAAAATATTAAATATTATTATTGTTCTAACCTTGTTTGTGTAAATTCGCAAATTGTAGACAGAATTTTTTTTACATTTTTAACAGCTGGAGAAGGACCAACTTTTTACAATTTGATCATCCATCATGTGATACAAGTTTTAAATAAATTGCTAATTGGATACTTAAATGTTGTTAAAGTTAAATCAGCAAAATACAATTTTTATCCAGGAGTGCAGCTTAAACTTTTTATCGCATTTTGAAAAAAAATGCGGAAAAAAATCCATTTGACATTTGTGGTTGAAAAATTAAATAAACTATGTGGTTAAAAAATTTGAAAACCACGTGGTTTGTTATTTTTTTAGATCACGTGATTTGAAGATTTTTAGGTCACTTGATTTATAAAAAAATCAGATGACTTAAAAATATTTGTAGATCACGTGGTTTGCTAGTTTCGCTGGTCACGTGGTTATTTTTTTTATGTCACGTGGTTGAAAATTATATTATGGTCACGTAGTTTATAATTTTTTCTAATAACTTTTTTTTATTTTGTAAATGTAATAACACTAAAAACCACGTGACTAAAGTAAAATTAAAATACGATTCAATTGTTGGCATCTCAAAACGAAAACTTTATAACTATTTTTTTTCTTGAATATTCTTAGATTTCTGGAAGAACAACTTTGAAAAGTAGAAATTTTACATGGAAAATCTATTGCACACTATGAACTTATAGCTTTTAAGATTATATCGTCTTCTTGAGGATATGAAAAGTTTTGTTTTTTTTTGTTGCTGTTTATTTATAATACGATGTAATAGTGTGTAACACAGAAATTATTATCTCTCTTCTAGGCGGTACATCTCTTTCTACTTTCCTCTCTTACTTCTTCTTCTTCGTTAATCAAATTACCAAGATGAAAGCTTATTACGCTCGTACAATTAAATGTACTTCCTCTTGTCTATGCTTTGTAAATATTATATCACGATATTATCTGTTTTACTTTATTTTTCCGGAGAATTTTCATGGATACGAACGTAATATTTGCTAACCTACAAGTCTTTGCGAAAGAGCAGACAAATGAAAACATTCTTTTATGTAAATTTATTTATTTTGCGTTCCGCTGTATAATTCTGACCCTTTTCCAAAAATTTATAATTAATTTATAAGAAAATTAAGTGTTCCATAAAATGAAGCAATTTATACGTGTAAACAAAGGGAAAGAATAACTCGGAACAAAACAAAGTGGCTTATGATGATGGCCAATGTTATTTTGCTCCGGCTTAATGAAAAAATTCGCCATACAGCAGCTGTGATTTCATCATCCAAAAAAAAAAGAGCAAATTACGGAAATATGAAAATGGATTTAGTCAACGAACGAAAAAAAAGGTGAAAGTAACGAAAAACAAGATTAAGTTTTGTTATAAATTTAAAAATCGAGTACCTACGTCCATTGTGTGATTTTGATGATGACGATGAAAATGAAAAGTGTACACTTGCCCCTGACATTTATAAAATTTTATGGCGTAAAACAACACAAAGTATTAATAGGTATTAAAAACTGACGTCCGACATGCATGTGACTTTCATATGCGTTTTGACATGATCGATAAATGAGAGTTTTAAAAATTGTTCACACCAATCAACATAAAACCTATATTGCAAAATGCTAGCGGCATCATTTGACGCATGCAAAAGCGTATTAAAAAAATATTAGTAGAAAATTTTGATATTCATGAGTGGACATCGTCGTCGACGTTCGTTTAGCGGATTGGTCGTTGCCAATAAGTTCTTATTGCGGCAATGTACTGGAAATTTGCTGGTGATGACAGAAAAACATGCATAATTTAATAACCATGCCCTGCGGATTCAAAACGAGTGAGATCGATTCTCTTTGAAATTTAAGAGATCAAATTTTTTTATCACTCCCATGACATTGTGTGTGGAGCACAAGTATTTTTTCGAGGTACATCTCGAGGTACATTTCGTTTTAAAATTAACATTAATCTAATCAATACAACATTTTCGTCAAAAAAAAAAGATTGATTCCTTAAGGTTTTAATTGACCCCTTAAGTGAATTTTGGGATCCCCATAAAATTGACTCATCTCCTTAAAATAACGAATGAATTTGATCCATATAGGATTCAACTTAATCCCCTTTGAAGTAGGTCATACAAAATTTTGGATTCCACAGACCCAAAAAACTAATCCCTTGAACTCTTGAAGGGATAAATTTTTTGGGTCTGTGGATGACCACTGCCAAAGGGGATTAACTTACACCCTTCTTAAAGGGATCAGATTGATCAGGCTTCTAAGAATTCAATCTGATCCCATCTTAAGTCTTAAGAGGTCAATTTAATTCCTTCAAAAATTAATTTAATCTCTTAGGAGGTCACTTCACCTTTTAAGAGATTATATTTACTTTTTGAAGGGATCAAATTGACATATTAAGGGATCAGATAAATTTCACTCAAGGCTTAAGATATCATAAAATTCATTTAAGGGGTTGATTCATATCTTCAGGAGTCAACCTGGTTTCTTAAAAAAAATAAATCTCACCCATTTTTCATCCATAGGGTACATGATGATCTCGACCACTCATATCGTAACGAATGATGATACGGCGAAACATACACAAAGAGTTCTATAGCAAAATATTATCGTTTCTGCTTTGTATGTTTTTATTACGCCAAATGGTGCACAGCAATCTCGGAACACACAAGTTGACACAATATAAAGAAAAGTCCACCATTATGGGCTTTCATCTATTCATCCATCCATTGTCCGGATAAAAATGCAGAGAAAAAAAGTGATGATGCTGATGCACAATGAAATTCATTGTTTTGCTTAGAAAAAGTGATTGAAATTGTGTCATTTTTATATATTTTATAATCTTTTACGATGGCTGCATCTAATCTCATATCAATAAACCACCATGTTTGTATTGTTGTGTAAATTTATGAATTCAGTGAGGGTGGTTTTGAACAGCCTTTGTTTAGGGAAAATTAAGGCCACAAAACGGAAAAAAGTCATTCTTTTGTTTGTAAAAAATGAGGTTGTTGTTTCTCACTCTCGGAACATCCTGAATAAATTTAATTTTATTTTGCGCGTCTTTCTGCACATAAACAAATTAGATAAAGTGGACAAGCAATTTATTATTGTTTATTTATACATGCTTCTCATTTGCAGTGAAAATACATTTTTTGCGAAGAAAACAACAAAATAATTAATCAAACAAAATTCTCGTTAAAACATGTGTTGATGTTATTATTAGTTTGTCAAATATAGCTTGATTAATTACACATTTATTCTTCCTACGCCACTTAATACTGAATACTGACTAAGGAAGAAACAATAGAGAAATTTTTTTTGGGGAAATTTATTTTTTATTTAAATTAGGCCGCTCCAAATGAAACTCAATAGTTTTGTCCAAAATTTTTGAAATAAAAATGGGGGGGGGGCAAAAAAAATAAAAAAATTTGAAATACTTATTTTCATGCAAAATGCCAAATTTTTCAAAAATTTTTGATTTTAAATCAATATTTTTGTTGTTTAGAGTTTTTTATTATGATATTTGTGTATTTAAAATTGATTTTAAAAAATTTTAATTTAAATTGAAAAAAATTAATATCATAAAAATAACTGTCAAAATTTTTTTGAAAAAAAAAATTCAATAATTTTTTATGAAAATTATTTTTTAAAGAAAATTTTATGTCGAAATACGATTTTGAATACAAAAATTACTAAAAATTGAAAAATTTTCTGAAAAATTTCTTGTAAAATTATCAAAATACACCAAAAATTGGTAATTTTTGATGAAATTTTCAACTTTTTTTTTATTTTGCCCCATTGGATTTTCGAATATTAAATGGGGCATCGGACAAAACTATTGAGTTTCATTTGGAGCGGCCTTAATGAAAAAAAAAAATTTTTTTAATTATTTAAAAATCTTAAACATTTAGATTTTTTTTTTAATTTCTGTTTTTTTTTATTCTTAAATTTTATTTAAAAATAAAAAAAAATAAAAAATTATTTTTCTTATTTTTCAAAATATAAATTCGAGCTTTATGAACCATTCCAGTTGATCCTACAGTTCTTAGAAAATTAATCTTTATCGCAACTGCCTAACGGATATTTTTACGTATTTCCATGAAATATCGCTCTGTCACTGAAATGCGGAACAAATAAAATAATCACCGTTACGAAGCCCACACACGATAAAATTTTATTACTCTCTATGTCATACGTAATAATTTAGTGACGATGTGATTCTGGTATTTTCATATTTATTCAGAGAAAATGAAATTTTGATTGCAATATGAGTTTTCTTTGAACTGTAATTCGTAATTTTTAATTTGAACAGAATTTCATTTGTAATTCTAAAATATCAGTAAAATTATTTGAACCAGTCTATGGTTGTTATTTCTAAAAAATAATTTATTTTTGATCTAAATTAAACGATCTGCATGAGAAATTTTAAATTTGACTCTAGCAAAGTTAAATACGAAACGAGATAAATTTTTTAGCAGAGTGATCAAATAACCACGAAATTGTTATGTGATTGATGCACTTATGCAATTGAAAAAATCGATCAAAAATTTTTTTATAAAACAAAAACGTATATATAAAAAAAACTTTACAAAACCAATTAATATTAATTCTGTACTAATTTAATTTAATTGTTAAAAAATGTTGTTTTAAATAAAATCCGTATAAAATCTGAAAAATGTGACAAAACAACATTCACTCACGTACTCTTTGATTGATTGAGATAATTGAGTTCATCAATAAATCAAAACAAAAAAAATAAATAAATAAAAACAGATGAATAATTGCTCACCTATAACTGTTGCTAGTATGACAATCCCCAAAATAATGGCTGTCACGACAATTTGTATTAAGTGAAATGTTGATTCGCCTGCAGGGCCATCCAGTAGTATTTTGTCGTGCGAATTGTTAGTGCGTGGCGAAGCAAAAATATACGAATGATTGATACTTGTGATATTTTCGCCAAAGTTGTAATAATAATCTAAATTATCACTGGTTACATCACCGCTGCCACTCTCGTTGGCGGCATTAAAATCTAGAAAGGGTCGAAACGTCGAAAAATTCGAGTAGGCAAACAACGATGAATTGTTGCCCGTTGTGAACAATTCTGAAATATTTGAGGCAGCTGTTCCGATGACACTTGTATCATTGGCAACAACAGGATTAAACAAGGATCCGAACGGGATGTAGTACGACGCGGGTGATGAGGTGGACGAAACGGAAGATGGGGAGGACGAAAATTGCAAATCATCATTTAAACTAGATGGAATTGTGGAAGCTATGGTTTTAGTTGCTGCAGGTGACGATGACAACGATATCGATGATGACGACGACGAGGATGGTTGATCAGAATTACGGCTCCATGGCCACCACAGTGCATTCAGTATGCTATCAACCATTGTAGATACATTTTCCATGCTTTTTATTCATTTTCATTACAATTGCTCAATTTATGGCTTTTTTTGTGTTCCTCTTAGCAGAACTTTTCATATTTATACAAAGGTAAAAATTATTTATTATTTCAATTCACTTTAAGAATTTTATTTATTTTCTAAATCTGTTCTCTCTTCTTATTTTTTATCGTCAGTAAATTTTATTTTTCATTTTGATTATTTCATTTTATTTCACTTGAATCGGTTGAAGTGCTTTAAAATAATTTATTACGGGATTTTGATGTGGAAGCTTTCAATTGGATTTATTCTCGACTTGTTCCATGGCGAAAACTGTTGTCAAGCACGTTCAGCTGAAAAGAAAGAGAGAAAAAAATATTAGATGTGCATAAAATTTATTTTAATGGTTTGCGCGCAGATGATGACGGTTGGCTCTTGGGTCTACTTAACAATTCATAGTCTAGCCGTCGCTGGAATCCACCAAGGCATCAACGTGTTAGCTCAGTTTACAAGCGGCTTAAGACAGGTTTTGCCTTGGGACACGTTCGACTTGTGACCTTTAACTGACTTTTAGAAGACAATAGACAACACACGTTACAAATTTACTGCTTCAATCTCTATGTATTTTTCATTTAATATGTTCTCCCTTATGTAAACAACAATTTACTCCGCAGTTGAACAACATTTTCCATGTTTGCTTAAAAGACGATGTCTCGGAAAAATAACAAATGTTGTCTGTTTTATATTAGTCATGCATCTTCAGAAATGTTGCAGTACGTGAATTGCATTCTCACGTTCAGAATAACAGAAAATTGCTTTATATGAGTTATGTGATTATTGTTATAAGAATTCTGTTATTTCTAACAGAAGAAAAATTATTGCTATTCAATAATTTATTGCGGTTGATACTTCTTCAACTCACAGAGGAGTATCGTCAAATGAATAAGTATTTACTGCCAAAAGTGCACAGAGAATAGAAAATTACGAGGTTTTTTTTGAACTGGGAAATTTTTTTCCGAGAATTTTGAATAAAGCTAGGCGAAGGAATTACGAATTCGCATAAAGCGAATAAAAATTAGTTCTAAGGTTTGAATTGATATGAACAGGGTAAAAAACTGAAAATGTGCATTGGGACAAACATCTTAAACATAAATTGGGGTAAAAATTTCAAAATGTAAACTGGGGCGAAAGTATTAAATGTGTTCTGGGTTAATTTATTATGGGTAAATCATATTGAAATGTCAACTGGGGCAAATATGTTGAATTGGGGAAACATTGTAAAATGTCGAAAATGCTACTACAAATTAAATGCTTTTCTTTTATGATTTCTACTAAAAGAAAAAAAATAATACTTTCTATTCGATTTCGACAATCAAATGTTTTAAATTTGAAATTTTAAACTAGGATAAATTATGGCCCCTAGAAAAAAACCACAAAGAAACTTTGTTTATATTTAGAAGTTTGTTTAAATTTTTTCATAGTGGTTTGTTTCTTCAGATTTTTTTAAGTTTAAGTAATATTGCTTTTCCTGGTTGAAAAAGTAGAACTAACGAAGTTCTAATATTGTCCTCGTCATTTTGGATACCACTAACCCTAGTCGTTATTCATTTTGTGTGTAGTAGAAGATAAGGAGAAACAGAGGAAATGTGTGCAAAATATTATTTTAGTAAGTATAATGCCATTGGGGAAATTATTGTTGCTATTTCATTATTAATACACCAGGATTATGTGTTTCAAAAATTTTTTATGTTTCAGACATTTTTGTCGAAATCATTTCAGTAAATCTACGACGAAGGTAAGAAAATAATGGAAAAGGTGAAAAATGCGGTATTTAATAATGTAGCTCCACATAAATAAGAAAACGATAAAATACCGGCTTGAGGTCATTTTTTTATATTTGAATTGTAATGGAGAACACAAATATTTACTTATCGTCCCGCTTGTACGCGTCCGAACACAATGCTGTAAATCTTACTTGGAATGGATGACAATATATCAAAGCAAATGCAATATTAATGTAACTTCAGCAGCACTCAATGTTCTTCAAAGATTTATAGAAAAATTGTTGATCCGCCAGTGATTTTGACAAGTTCCACAGAATTATTGGAATAGTCGAAATTTTTCGATACAAAAATTCAATTTATTTACTCGAATGCTCGATAAAAAATAATTTTTTTTTCCAGAATCAAACATGCATGACAATCAGTCCTTGACATTTTTTTCGTGAATGCTTGTTTGCACTTCTGTCAATTACATTCACAACTTTTCTCATCAAAAAGTTAAATAATGCCAAAGTAAATGGAAAATGACATCTTGTTTACCACTGCCACCGATGGAAATCAACAGAATTGTCTTTCTGCGTTGTGATGATAGATCACAAATCAAAACGTGATGTTATTTATTATTATTGTATCAGACTTGTTTTGTTGGCGCGCATGTACGTATCTGCCGTTGTAACGCATGCCGGATTAAAGAGTTTTTTATTTGATATGATTTCATATCAAGTGGGTGCAAAAAAGCTAACAATTGAGTTTATGATATTCGATATGATACCGAATGAGTGTTATATGGATGCAGTTATTTTATGATTTTTTTTATTTCCAGGAAAAACAAGTGTTGATGAGCATGATGTGAGATGTGAAAAATTTACATTTTTGGTGTTTCTGAAGTACATAATCGTAGATTTGCAGGTATAAATATCCTAAATTCTCAAATTGTAATGATGAAATTCAACAAAATTAAAATTTTATAAAATTTAAAGTCTACAGAATTCAGTACTTGGGTGTCATATTGGATCAAAAACTTGACTTCAAAGAAAATGCTGAGTTCGTCATGAAGAAAGTAGCCAAGAAATCGTACTTTTGAAGAATAATCGTACATTTTGAAGAATAAACTTGATAAAGACACAAAGCTGCTACTTTACAATACTTGAAAGAAGCAATCATTTTTATTCCTTGAAACCAATGAGACACTGAAAAAGCTGCAAATACTCTGACACCGTGCATTGCGTTCAATTATTCCGAGAGATAACAGATTCAACTTAAAATCAATGCTGCTGGATACGAATCTGCTGGAAATGAAACAGCGAATGAACTTCAATACACTCTTTCTGATTCACAAAGCAAAAAAAGGTCTCCTCCCGAGATCTCTTACCGAGCACCTCATAATAGTCAGCAAACTCCAACTTAAGAAATTTGAAAAAAAATTTATGAAAAAAATATTGGTTTCCTTAAAAAAAACGACGTTCTATTGTACAACTTGCGTAGGAATCAGTTGCTCAGTCTGACACAATATCGAACTGCAGATAGCCAAAACTATTTTTTTTATAAGGGAGCGAGTAAGTTCAACAAGATGAGTGCTGCGATTGAGTTGTCTTGACTTGTGCGTCGCTAAAAACCAAATCAAGGTCTAATTACTTAGTTATTTATTTTTTATTTTGATCATTAAGAATTGAATTTGAAAAAGAATTCGTGACGACGTTCATCCAATAGGTTTCAGTATTTTTAAAGCAAATTGAAAAATGTTAGACAAACTGTACAAAGACCTAGATACTTGAGTTTTTGCAAAAACCAGGAAAAACTATAAAGTACGTAATTTATATTTAATTTATTAAATTCAGTTATTCACTTATATTACCTTGTATGCAAATTTAACATTTTAAATTTATTTCCCTCTTGCGTTTGTACTAAAAAAAAGTTCACCAATGGCATAAAACTATCGGAAAATCATTGAAACACTTGAGATAAGAACGAGAATTGAATAAAATAGAAGCAAAAAATAGAATAAGAGACAGCAATTCAATGGGAGTGGCAGTGACAGTAAATTCAATGTCGGCATAGTGGACAGTTTGGTTTTCAATTATATTCTCCGTTCCCATTAAAAAAATTTAATTGATGTCAAAACCATCGATTTTTGATGTATTTCGAACGTTAAAATGACATGAAATTCCTTTATGATTTTCTATAAAAGTCACAATAAACGTCGAAAAATGTCTCCACTAACAATGATCAAGAAGGGAAAATATTTGACGTTAGTTATCTTATAATTTAATCAATGATGTATGGACACAAAAAAATATTTTGTTGCCAAGTCACACAAAGTGGATTATAATGGGTACGAAAAAAAAACGAGAAAAGCAAAAAAAAAGGAAAAGTAAAATAAATATTTTGACTGTCGCATATGATGACAAGTGTGAACAATTGCAAGTGATTTAGGGAAAAAAAAGTTGAGCAGTTTATCAAATGATAATCAAGTAACGTTCGGATAATATGCCAGCGCGTAAAAAGTAGGGTCATGTCATGACATAATAGATATAATTGGATCGTATAAATATTGCGAGTGGAAAAGAGAGCGAAAGTTAATCAATTGAGTGATGGATTCAATTATGTTCGCGCAAACAATAAACTACTAGGCTTCTCCATTTTCTTCGAAAAAAAATTGATGTAGGAAGGTATTCCGTCGTCAAATTAATCTCGATAAAATCACATAATGATGGAAGATGATGACGCAAAACAAAAGCGGTACAATTTTTATGAGAACAAAGACATTTTTGTCTCGTTAATTGACAAATTTGTTTTTTTTTTGCTTGTCTAGTTCAAATTTTGTCTAAAACTTTGTAAGTTCCTTAAAAACTTTTTCGTCCAAAAATTTTTTTTCCGACCGAAAAATTTGGAGGAAGAGATATTGCCGAAAAATTTAATAAAGCTTAGGCTCTTTATTGAGTCTGGAAAACGACGTCAATCAATTGTTTTTTGACGTGTTCGGTGTACATTGTCGCTCAAAAGATCAATATCGGCTGAGACAATGTTCGCCATTGTTAATAGAAATTTATGCGTTTAGTGTCTCGTCGATGCTGTCTCCACGAAACTGGCTCAAGTGATCAATATCGTTGATAATAACATGCCATATATACAAATTACACAACCAGGCTGCATCATACCACCACCACCACATCTTGGATTCTGGTGCCGTTGTTGTCGCTGGGTATGTATTGTTTTTGAGAAATTTATGTAAAGCCCAGCAGTTTCGTAGTGTCATCAATATTGTCTGGCACAGAATTGTTTTCATTTGACACACAAATTTCATGTCAAGGATTAATTTATAATAATACATGTCGTGCGCGCCGTTAAGAGGCAAAGCAGAAAGATATTGAGAAAAGCTGTCGTCAAAAAGACACAAGCAAGCAAGACAAAACAAGAATAATCATGCATGAGATAAAGGAGGAATGATGCAAAACTTGTGTGTGTGTGATGTTTAACTAAGTCAAAGGTTATTTTGTGTTCATTTTTGTTTTGTTGATAAAATCTCCATCAGATACTTGGAACATGTTTCGCATCACGACGACGACGTAAAATGTGTGATGTTGTAATCGTGGATTTGGAAAATTGTTCCACGTCGTAAAAGGACGAATTTGCCTAGAGCGGTGTTTGCATGTATAAAAAAAATAAATGTAATCAAAATGGGATAGAAGCTTTCAAAAATGATAACCCTCGAAGCGTTCACGTGACTAACTTGGATTTTTTCTTAGAATGGCTTGTGATCTTAATTATTTTTTCTACAAAACCGAGTTTGCCTAGCGGAGAATTATATTAAATTGTTTCACGTCATGTTTTTCTTGTTTGATTAAAATTACACCATTTAGCAAAATTTACCAAATCTACCAACTTTGACTAAAAAAATATTTGATCGTTTTTTTCAATTAATTTTTTAAGAAAAAAATTAAAAAAAAAAATAAAATTATTTAATTAAATAATTAAAATAAATACGAGCTTATTTTGAAAAGCACCTAATTTCATACAAAAAAAAAATCAAATAAGTTATTCCTAGAATCCTTAAAAAATTTTTTTTTCAAAAAAAAAATTAAATAAAAAAAAAAATAAAAAAATTCAAGTGCAACTTTGAGGGCCATATTTTCATAAAAAAATAATACTTATTTTTTAGAGGGCCTTAAAAAAATTATTTGGTCCCACTGGAATGCAAAATCCGTTATTTCAATAAATTTTTATGATTTTTAAAGCAAATCAGGAAAATTTGTTGAACAGTATAACTATACTAAATATTTCAAAATAGTTTCAATTTCACTTCCTTCGAAAATGTTCCAACTTTTTATCGGAAGAAAGGAAAGAAAGGAATTTTACAGTAAGGAAAATAAAAACATAAATCTTCCGTTTCTGGAAAATAAATATAAAATTGTGTGCTTTGTAAAAATATGTTGCGTCATATAGAAATTTCATTATGCTAAAAATATTTCGCGTGACGTTCCCATTTTACATTGGTGTCACTAAAAATTACGAGAGTTTTTTATTTGTTTTATAGAAGCTAAATAATCTCATTTTATATCATTTTCAACGAAGTTATCTTTCAACCTTATTACTTCAACTACTATTTTTCTTTTCCATCAGAGATCACAGTGCTTTTTCAGAAAACATTCCATTTACAGACAAATTGCTTTTGTTTACTGGCACAATGCTTAGCAAAACGTAAAAAGAACAAACACATGACATTTAAACGTCATGCATTTTATTTATGTCGTCTTTTTTGTCAGTTTTTTTTTTATTTCATGGAATCTAGAGCAAAAATTTTTTGTCAACACACGTAAAAAATTAATCGAGAAAAAAGTAGCAAAGGAAAATAATGAAAATGCTTTTTAACAAATTGAAACATGAAATAATTCTTTTGATATATTTTGTGTATCTGTCAAGCTAATTTAACGTTTTTCGTACGAAAGTGCTTTTGAAAATCTCATTTTTCCTTTGAAACGATCCATTTTACGTCAATTTACGAGTATCAGATGGTTTCAACAACACGAAACGTTCCGCATTGGTTGTTTAACTGCACAATTGCACGCTAAGCACACAAATAATCATGATATATATTATTTTTGTCATATAAAATGGGAATGCCATAACGTGCACACGTAATGCACATCTGTATTGAAGTATCACGTAAAATAAATAAAAATAATAAATAAATGCATTAAATTTAAAGTCAATAAAAAATAAAATGAAAGAATATAAAATGACAAATAGAACGATGCAGCTCTAAATTGTGCATTGCCAATAAAAGGAAAATAAATTTGTGTATCGTTGTGTTAATATTCTTGTTCGTCTCATTTGTTGTTTTTGTGAATGGCAATGTTTTATTATTAAATTGAATCAATGGAAAGTGCACTTTCGCGACTCAAAATAAACAGCCATCGTTTCGAACTTTTATGCATGTTTCATTCATTAGTTTATATGCAAAGCAAACATTTTTCATGTTTATGTTCAAGTATGAAGAAGAAGAGCAGATTGAAATATGAGTATGAAAAATATTCAAAACAAGAGTTTACAATTTTAGTCAGTGTTTGATATAAAACCACTTTTATGTAATCCAATATTTCTCTGAGGTTAAAAATATTAAGGTATTATTGCTTTTAACTTATGATATAATTTGTTTTTGTGAAAAAAATCATAATTTTACGTAGTGATAAAATTTAAAAAATTTTTCTTGTGATTGAAAATATTTTAAATAAAATTAAAAGTAAAAAAACTGAATGTCTAAAGTTATTAAAGCAAATTTAGAAATTATAATTTACTTACTTCATTTTACGTTTAATTTTATATTTGTTTTTAAAAATAGAAATTCACCCCAAAACTATGCAATTAAAATTTGACTGAACGAATTAGTTTTTTGCTGTAATTCTAAAGTACTCAAAATAATCACAAAAAATTTTGCAAAATGAAATTCGAGTGACAGGGTTAAATTTTTATTGGTATAACTAATTTTTCCAAATTCAGTAAAATTCAGTTTTAATGTTGAAATTAAAAAATAAGAAAATTAAATTAAGAAAGTTTCCAAAACAACACGTAAAATTCATTGCATATTTTTCAACCCATAATTAGAAACTAAAATAAAATCTCAACGGGTAGAACGAAGACAATGGGTCCTCTAATTTTTAAAAAAATAGATCGTTAGAATAAAATTTTATTTTCTTCGCTTTCTTCAAAAAAGAATAAAAAATAAAATATTTTATTGAAAAAAATGAGTTTTTAAGTTTCATAACTTGCGAAACAGTTACTTAGTACAGCCTGGAAAATGTAAATTGCGGTATTGAATTAATGAACCACACACGTTGACATAATGGTGCATTGAAGATGTGTGCCGTTAATAATGAGAAGCTGTAAATCAGTAGTCGGCTCTCTTTTTGCCTCACACATTTCTAGTCAGTATATTTTCTAAAACATATCAAATTACTATATTTATTGATTGCCAACCGATCGCTTTACTGCGAACACACAAACACAATATTATGTGATAATATGTTAAAATTGAAATGATGCCAACTTGCTATACGGCAATATATCTTGGTTGATGATTTAATGAGCTTCACTGATTTTGTGGTTAATAAATCAATTAATTATACGTTACCACTGCGACATAAATATCATTGATTTCGCCATAACGAGACTTTATATTTAAATGAAATTGAATATTAATTCAGATGAAAAAAAAACTTGAGTTAAATCATGCAAAAAATCCATTATTTTGCACTAACGGCAAATTTAATTCATATTGAAAATTGGCAGACTTTTCTTACAGTTAATTAAACGTCAACGCGACGAACATATTTCTCGGAAAACTTGCTGCAATAGATGATTTTTAGCAGTTTGTCACACTTGATTACCCCGCAAAAATGCATGCGGCAAACTATTCTCGGAGAAGATTGCGCTTTTTTTTGCGCGTTAATGCCTGCGTTGTGCAAGAAATAAAGGAAATATTGTTTTTGTAATTAGATTTCCTATCAAATTATAGTGTAACTTGAGAGAAATTGCTCATGCAAATTATAATTAATTCTGAAAAGTTTTCGTGCGGTTTTGAATTTCTTCTCGCATACGAAGTAAATTGCAATAAAAACCAAAAAAGTTTATTAGCAAGAATGCTTCTCAAAACTATATTCGTCTTACAATATGTTGCTCTCAAGAGATGAGGCACAAAAATAAAGGCAACGGAAACAATGACAAAAAACTTTTACATTGTATAATTTTGTACTTTGTGAAAATCACAATCTACGAAACTGCACATTTTCTGTTATCGACACCTGAAGCGCACAGACATATTTTCAGAGAGAGCTCTACGGATTGAAAAGGGGTCATAATAACTCATTAAGTGATTAATCTTTCCTCTTTTGGAGTTAGATATCTACATCTCTAAGAATTTCTCTCCAGAAGGATCAATTAATTCCTTAAAATATTATTTTAACCCATTGAGAAGTTAAATTAATCTCTTGAGAAGTTATTTTATTCCCTTGCAATACTCACAAAGAGTATTAAAAAAAGATCAAAATAACCTCTCAAGCGACTTGATTAACCTCTAGGAAATTAATATAAATTTAAAGGTGTTAAATTAACCTTCTGAAGAGTTGGATTTTTTGGGGTTGAAGATAATTATGTGGCCTTTTTATAAGACCCTGGGCTCACTTCGGAAAACATCAAGAGGAGACCACAGACTTTCGTCAACCGCTGTCTACGACGAATCTTGTGTATTTTCTGGCCAAACCGGATCTCCAATCAAGATCTGCTGAGAAGAGCCAACATGACGAATATAAATTTGGAAATACGCAGGAGAAAATTCGGTTGGATCGGGCAAACCCTTCGCAAAGATCCCGAGGAAATATGCAACAGGGCTCTTGTATACAACCCACAAGGAAGCCGCAGCAGAGGTCACCCTAAAAACGACTCTCCACACTCAGAAGCCAACATCATCTGAGAGGGTGAGTGACAACTAACTAACCTCTGGGATCTAAAAATCTTGCGAATCGACGAACCAGATAACGACAATTCGCTTAACATGAAGACAGTCTCGAATCTTCGGACAAGAGAAAAGTTCCAGGGCCATATTCACAAGACCCCAGGGCCTTAAAAATTAGACTACATTGTTCCACTGGGAACGAAGGAAATGCAAAAGTTTTAGGCACATGTACTCACTCTATTATTTGGGTGTGATTTTGATATGTCAATTAGTTGAAATCAATTTTTATGTAATGAACTTTAATAAAAAAAAACTTTTCTTATTTGTACTTCATCGCATCTGTTGTGCATCTGAGACTCGAACAATCTAGACTATTTTTATGGCTTTTTGTATAAATGCCATTGTAATTCCTGCACGTATTAACATTCCCTTCTCAGACAAATATTCTGCTGACACACACACACGCTACAGCAAAAAACCTCATGCATTTTCCATAAACTTTAGATTGCATAAATTATTCACGACAAAGTGCATCCTAACATATACAATGATGTAAAAATGCATAAAAGCAAACTTACGAGAGACCTACGTGATGTGCAAGAAACAAGAAGTGTGCTAACATTGGCACATATTAACGTGCATAACCCTATAAAGTAATTGTTATGAGAGAGGAAAAAAATAATACGACGTTGTGTGTGGTTGCATCGCAATTCGTACTTGAGCTCTGCTTTTCATAATAAAAAAAACGTAAGCCGTACGTCAGTGATAAAAGAATAAGGGAAAATATAAAGCAACAAAAATCAACAATTCCCTAGCTTTTTAGTATAGGAAAAGGAATAAAATGGAAGTCGAGTTTTTAATAGCACAATGACTAAGTATTTCGTGAAATGTGAATTCATGCAGTTTTGTTACATAAAAGAAAGCAGCAAAAAAGAGAGGGTTTGTGTATTGAAAGTTTCTCTTAATTATATTTTTGCACATTTACATTTTTGAGTACTCTCGTAGAGATTTTCTAACTTGAATAATGAACAAAAAAAAAATGTTGTGCAAATATTTTTTATGTAAATTTTTACGGCTTCTGCTAAAATGTCAGTAACCATGCATAAAATAAGGAACAAAATGACATCATAAGATGGGGAAAAAATAGTTATAATTAAAAAAATTAAAATCAAGTGAAATAATTAAAAAAAACTACGAAAATTGTGAAAGAAATTGAAGCATGAATCTCTAAGGACCTCTACTGAACTCATTTTGAGAAACTTGAATATATTTCTGTAGGTTTAAAATATGAAAGAGTCATTCACGTGAAATTTTGTTGCACTGAAAGTAAAAACTTATTTTTTTATTTTTCATACTAGCGAGAATACTCTGAAAACCCGTTTAATGATTATTTTAGCTTTTTGGAAACATTTTTCAAGCCGGAAATGGCTTTCACGAGATATTGACCCAAAAAATCTTTAAATAGAAAATTTCTTCGTTTTTTTATGTGAGCTCAAAATTAAAGTATTCTAGAAAAAAATTTCTTTTTGGGTCAAATATAACTCATTTTTTTAAATCTGTCATTTTCTCCCTTAACTTTATTGTTTCACAGGAAAAATCTTACGAAAAAGCTAAAATTAAAAATTTCCCACGTCCCGCGCTGCGTTTCGATTTCTTTTTCAAATAAAGTACATTGACCAAATTGTCATTGGTCATTCCAGGATCAATCGTCGTATGAATATTTTAATATTTAATTTTAGTTACAGTATTTGCTAGAACCCTCTTAGGAAGATGGAGCATCGAATATAATCAAAATATCAAAGTTCAGCAACATTTCTGCCATTCAACCAAATTGATATTTTTTTATATTCATCTCCAATGAATACTTTTTAATAATTTAGAACATCTGATAGACAGGCAGCAAAAAAAAGAAACGGAGAACTTTTCGCTCGAAACGAGAGGAAAATTATTATAAAAATAAACGTTAAAAACATAAAAATCCATTCATGCGGAACAAATTTTAATAGTATTTTTTACGTCGCCATCTACTCCGATTCGGACATATAAAAATCAATAAAATATACAACAATCGAGCAGAGGTACAGTAGTAAATGTATATAAACATGAGGAAAATTGTTTTATTTCATTTTGAGTTTTTTTTTGTATTTCGGACAAGTAAACAAAACAAAAATAGCGAAAAAAAATCAGTTGATGAATAAATAAATAAATACTACCGCCCAATATGTTTCCAATTTGCTTTTCTACATTCTCTCTGTGTGTGACTAAATTTACTGCATCCATGCATGTCAAGCTGATAAAACAAAATGTAGTGGAAGAGGCACATTGTTTTCATTGTATTTTTACAGTAGGATGAAAAATTTTTAACGTTACTACAATTCGGCGGTAGATGTATTTGGAAACCGACAATGTACCTCTATGTTAAATAAAATATCACAAGGCAATCGCTCGTGAAATTAAATTAAAATATATCAATTTAATTTGTGTCGCATGTTAATTGAAAAACAATGTATGAATTTATTAGTACAAATATTTTGTTGTCTCTTTTTTTTGTGCGTGAAAATTGGCTGACACGAACAAATATTCATTAATTTATCTTGCAACCTCAGGGTATCCAATATATAATGTGTCATTCTTAAAACCAATTATTCAAAAAAAAAGTCAGTTTACTCACTCGAAACCTGTCAAACATGTTCTCTTGCGGGATAAAATGAAATATGCGTGATCTATTTTTACAATTTTCCCCAAAAACTTATCAAAACCTCGAATATGTGTGTGTGTAATAAAACCGTTCTTCCGTAAAGTCCCTGGGAGGGATACAGATATTATTACTTCAATAGCTCTTGCTGATACTTTTTCATGTATTAAATGCGTCAAATACAATGAAACAGATAAAACTTTTGTACGCATAATATTTTTTTTTGTATATTTGACAACAGGCTTTCATGTAATCTCCTTTGTTGTGTAGGCAAAAAAAAAACTTTAAATCTATCGTTGTCGTGTCACTTTTACCAAAAAAGAGATGATATCAAATATAACAGAAAAACTTTGATGCAAAATTTTTTGGTGTAATATTTTCGTCATGTGCTGATATTGCTACTCATGATGATGATGATGATGTTGCTCTTGGTGTACAAGTTCTCGAGAAAGAGGATTCAATATTTATGTTTTCGACATTTCATGTTGATGAGAAAAATCATAGGATTCTTTGCATCTGTTTAGGAATGTTCAGCACTAGTCATGGCAAAAGTTGAGGTTGCTTGATTGAAAGGATTGTAGCTCGAGTTATTCATAGAACGTAGAAAATCATTTTTTTTTTTTTTTTGGTTTTATTAAGTGATGGTAAGTTTTCGAGAATATGTTAAAAATCATACAAAAAAAGATTTTCCAAAATTTTAGTTTGATTCTTAAAAAAATTGCTTAAAAATCGAAAATTATTTGGCATTTTTGAAAAAAATTCAGACAAATTTATGTTTTTGATTAAAACCCATTCAAAAAATTTAAAATAATTTTTTTTTTATAAATTTTTAGGTTTTTTAAATTTGGTTAACCGATTTTTTTTAATTATCAAAAAAAATACGCTTTTCTAAATAACAAGATTAGAATCAATAAACAAAAAATTTAAGTTTCTCAAAAAAAAAAAAAAAATTGTTAGAATTTTTGACTAGAATTCTTGTTTTAGAAAATTTTTTGAATTGAGATTTTCGATTAATATTTGTAAAAAATTTTAAATATTTTTTTTGAGCAAAATTTTGATAAATTAAATTAAATAAAAGAATTCTAGAAATCTTCTAATTTGAATTAATTTTTTTTAAATAAAATTCTCAAATATACTAAAAATAGGTATAAGTTAGGTATTTTTGTCCTATTTTTTTAACTAATGAAAGCTAAATAAAATTTTCGAAACTAAGAAAAAAAAATATTTATTTGTAGGAATGCAAATATATTTACTTTAAGCTCGAGCCCAACTTCAAATAAAAAATCTTGAAGGTCTAACTTTCAACATTCTAAGAAATTTATTTGAAATAAACTTTGCCGTCGCAGATTAACGTAAAATATTGATAAAAATCTGAGCAAAACCGGAGACTTTCTAGTTTCAAGAGATTACTTATGAAATATTTTCATTCTTTGACACTTTTCTTTTCAATAAAGCACCAAGTGTCCCCATTATTCCTCCATAGAGCGAAATTTTTCAAATATGTGCGAGGCGAATATATTCTCTTATTTAAGATTTATGCACGTTTTGTATGTGTGTTCGCAATGCACATTACCCATAGGCGGTAATATGTTGTGAAATTTATTCATGACACGTGTGTGTGTGTGTGCGCTCGCAATGTTATTCGGTCTTTTGTGTCTGCAAGACTGGCAAACTTTTACTCAACAATATTCTGAACTCTTTTATAATAATATTAAACGAGCAGCAAAGTATAATACTCGAGGGACGTGTCTTTCTCCTCGCAGGCTTTGCTCGAAAAAACGAGAAATAGTTTGAAGAATTCTAAACTAGACACATTGGGCAATTATACGTGAATGAAACAATATAACGTGGGCACACCAGATAAGCCTGTTGCTCATAATGCTCACTTTATTCGTGTCTCCGACAACGTTTATTTATTCTGCCAGTGAAAAAAAGAATTATAAAGAGACACAGATACAAAATGCTCAAGTGAGTGCCATTTACCTCACGAACAGACACGGTCTTCAGTTTCATGTTTTCTACTTAGCAGTCTAATGCGTTGTCGTACATGTCTAATATTATAAATTTTATTTATCGTCGATTAAATATAATTACTGAGTAATGGTTTGCGAAGTCTTCGAGTAGGATGTGTTGTCGTCGTGTCTACGTGTTTGCTGTGAATAATAAGTGTCTCGCATTATGTCATCTTGAAAATGTCTTTTCCATAAGATATTGAAGTGTTTTGATGATACGAACTGAAAAAATTCGAAAGTTTATTTAATTTTTAATATTTTCCCAAAAATCATTAAAGTGATCAATTTTCAAATTATTATTTTTTTATTAAAGAAAAATTAAAATTTTTAATTTAGGTAAATTTTTTGAATTGCGATATTCGATTTTTTTATAAAAAAATTTAAACATTTTTTTTATAAGCAAAATTTTGATAAAATAAATTAAGTAAAAAAATTTAAAGAAATTTGTTTTAAATTTAAAATATTCAAATATTTCATATTCAAAATAAATAAATAAATTTAAAAAATTTAAAAAAAAATTAGTCAATAATAAATCTAATTAATTTTTTTTTGAAACGCATGAAAATTGGGAATTGAAAAAAAAAATAAATTAAATTTTAAAATTAATTAAAGTATTTTTTTTTTTGTCTTGAATTCTGACTTAAATTTATGGAAAAGTAAAAATTATTTTCATAAAAAATATTTTAAAACATTCTAATTCATATTCCTACTGCCTACTTAAAAATTTTATCTGCCTTTTTTTCTTTTCAAAAATTATTAACAAAATTTTTAATTTTAATTTTTTATTTTTTTACATTCGCATTTATCTTTTTTTTGTACAAATTCATATAATTTTTATTCACATCACGAAATGTTCCTGTTTTCCAATTATTTGATATCCTTAGCAACCGGATCTTGCGAAATTCACGTCCCTCGATCGCACTTAATAAAATAATTCTTATTTAAGCTTCCATTATAATGACAAAAGCTGCGTTGCAGTCCGAAAATATATCCATTTATTTGTTTATTTTACCTACAGAGAGGATGTTCCTGTCACACGGATAGCTAAAATCGATATGAAAATGAGATAGTTTTCATGACTATAGGTGGCACGAAGCACTACATTGTAATTATATCAAACACACATCTCGAGTTTATAACACGTTAATGCTAATGCTTGTGTGCACAAGTTTTCGCAGGAACATGATTTTGCATAATGTAATTTTTTTTGTGCTCCACAATGACAACACACAGTGTGTAATGCTCATAATTTTGTGTCGAGAATGGCAAAGGAGAGGGAAAACAAACCGCGAGCTACACACTTATTTTGTTTCGCTTTAAAATGGAGCAACACTGAGAATCTCTGTTAAAAATAGAAAATGTACTTTTAATGAGACAGAAAAAAATGCTGGAGACGTGTGTAAAGGTTTATGATGTCGAGCAAATGAGTGTTAGTTAATAATTAGTTTAAATAAACTTGAAACAATTCTCTTTGAAATATTCCTCCCAGAGTGACATTAAAGAGACATAACGACGTCGTCGCTTCAATGGCGCATTAGGTAATCACGCCGTATAATCTTTCTCTCTTCTGATAAATTTGATACCTAATAATGGCTCATAATAACTTTAGGAAATGGCCTTGTTCGTCTGTGAAACCGAGAGGAATGCCCTTGAGACGGTGCAAAGTAAATGGATCCACGTGTGTTGTCACTTTGTCAAAAGACGAGAGAAAAATTCGATACAATAAACTTCATCAAGAGATTATATTATGTGAATATAATGGCAAGCGTAAGCAGCTATTAAGGCTTTAAAGAAGCAAAAATATATATTCTCATTTGCCGTAAGAAGAAAAAAAAGTTGTGCAGAGACAATGTTTCACAACATAAGTAGTGTGGTTAGAAAATGATTACCAAAAAACCCCCATTGGAGAAGTCGACGAGTCCCTCATGATATTTATTATGATAATGGTGCTTTTTATGACACCAACTTTATGTGTGTTTTTTTTTCGTATGAACCTCTAAAATTCATCACCCGAAATTTGTCTTTGCCAGGGCTGGAAAAACTTTTGAATTTATGGTTAAAAAACTTAGACTGAAATTATTCATAAGGCGTCATCTATCAATGGCGTTGGATAAAAAAGGGAATTTTTTGACCCACACCTCCCTATAATCGAAAACTGTTGAAATTCTGAGATCCCCCCCCCCCTCTATTTTACGACGTATGTTTTTAAGATGAAGAAAATTTTGAATCTAAGTTCAAATTTACACAAGGACGGATTCAAGGGGGCATTGAGGCATTTACCCCCCTTTACAGCTCAAAGTTTACTAAAAATTACAAAAAAGACCTGAAAATTGACAAAAATGACAGATTTGCAGCCCCCCCCCCCCTTATAGGTGTCTGAGAGCCCTTTGGATCCGCCCATGAGTTTTAATAAAAAATCGCCGTTTACTTCCCTCCACTTTTTCGAAATCCATTGTAAATGCTCCCCCCCCCAAATAGTTTATATTTCTGTTATTTCTTCAAAAAATTCAAAATTTGATTCATTTTTCGCAGCCCTTGTCATTTCACATTTAGAGACAGTTTTACTGCTTTTAGTACCGATAATGTGCCCTTCAAATCTTGATAAATCGTCATTCGGTCTTTTTTTTTGTACAAAAAAACCAATCTACCTGACCGACTTTATTATTAAAAGATAAGTCATGAAAAATGACAGACATAAAGGAATGATGTCGTTAACTCGATCAATTTCATTTATGTGTTTCAACTCATGCGAAAATATGTGGGACAAGTAAAAATTATATTGCTATGCTTTAGA
Organism: Culicoides brevitarsis; assembly: GCF_036172545.1. Classification (NCBI taxonomy): domain Eukaryota; kingdom Metazoa; phylum Arthropoda; class Insecta; order Diptera; family Ceratopogonidae; genus Culicoides; species Culicoides brevitarsis. Next base: position 21,478,508 of record NC_087085.1, on the reverse strand, counting down.
ATGGTAAACCAGTAATAACCGAATGCCTTGCCGCACAACAAACACTGTATCGTCCATTTGAAGATTCATTTCCGAAAAAAAAGCCGAACACATAAAGTAACTCTGAACAAAAATGTGCTTTTTGTCTGTGTGTCTGGATTAGGAAACCACAAAATGGTTTTATGTTTGTCTATACATGCAGAAAATTTGGGCATTTACACTGGTTGGTCTCACGGAGTGATTTCCTGCAATAGTACAAGGGTAAGGGATTACATGCCGTTTCAACTAAACTTAATGATAAGTCAGTCGGTCTTCCATGAAGTTTATTGCCCAAACATATAAATTCACGTTACCACTCCATGAAACCCGAAAAAAGGCTTTATGTCATTCTAATAAATGCAGATCTTAAACACATAAAAATGAGAAACAATTTTGTTGGATGACATAAAAAAAAATATTTACGATGTAATCTCCGAAGAAAAAGGAAATTTGATCGCTTCAAATAATCCAATTGGTTTTATTGAAAAAAATTCCATTCCCTTCGTTGCGAATATTATCTTGATCGTGTCAATTAATTGGACGACAAATTTCGGTAATATTCGAGGTAACATTTGTAATTAAGCTTGTTCAACACAAAAAAAATCTTCCATAAAAATTATTGCGAGAGATTAAGACTGAATATAACGGTTACCACAAGTGTTTCCTCGGTCAGCAAATTCACAATAGACAAAAACCTTTCTCTTTTGTATTTGGAAAATAAAATTTGATACCACAAAAAAGGACATTCGCACACACGAAAAAAAAGGTCAGACACATGTGAAAAAAATTAAACGATATTTTGTTACAAAAAAAAAACTTTGCAAAATGTGTCAGACCTCTAAGCTGGGTTGGTCTTTATTTTTATTAGGAAAAAAAATCCCAATGCTTCCCGCTGAAACAGTTTCATATTCGTTTGTTTTTATTATTTTTTTTTACAAAACAGTTCTAATTGATAAACCTTGGATAAACCAAAAACGATTATAAAAATTTGTTGTTAGGAAAACAATAAACGATGGAACCGTATTTCGACCTCGGTAATTAGTGATCGAATTAATCACGTGGTTTTCTCAAATTTACAATTCTGAAGTGAAAAATTTGCATGAAAAACTTGAATGAAAAAATAATTGGTTGACCACGTGGTTTCCTAATTTGAATCAAGTGAATTGAATCCACGTGACTTAAGAAATTTTAAACCATGATAAGTTTTTAAACCACGTGACCTAAATATTTTCAAAGAAACCATGTGACCTAAGAAATTTTTAACCAAGCGACCTATATTTTTTAAAAACCACGTGACTTGAAAAATTTGTAAACCACGTGACTTGAAAAATTTTTAAACCACGTGACTTAAAAATTTTAAACCATGTGACTTGATAAACTTTTAAGCCACGTGACTTGAGAAATTATAAAACACGTGACCTGGAAATTTTCAAAGTACGTGACCTTTAAAGCTTTCAAACCACGTGGCTTGAAAAAATTTCAAACCTGAGCATGTTCAAACCACGTGACCGTCAATTTCAAAATAATACCTCAGTTTTTTTTTAAATGCGTTAAAACTAATCGTAGTGTGTAGAAAAAATTGTTTATGTTTTGTTTTTGTTTCTCATTCCTTTTCTGAGCTCATGAGATTAATTTATTTATTATTAAGTTTTGCTAATATATTCGACTAATTTATATTCCCAGCTAGAATTATTTAGCGAGAATAATTTTTTCCAAGAAGTGCAAATCAATAATATTCAACTTTTTGGTTTTATATTGACTTTTAAATATTCAAGTAAAACTCATGACAAAAAAAGGGTGGAAATAACCTTGTAAAAAATGTATACTTAATATTATGTTACAAAGAGCTTACACAATAATGTGTCAGAATTGTAAGCTGGGTAAGCTTGTTTGATTTTTTTTTTCAAAAGTAAATTTTAAGGTAAACGACAATGTTTCTGAATTTTCGCATTGTTACAATTTGATACATTTTTGTTTTTAAAAAATAAAAAAAAAAACCTTTTAACAAAAATTCGAAGAATTTCTAAAATGTCATGTCATGTCGCTACTTTGTCTGTCCACATTAACAATTATTTTTAGCATGATAAACATAAATTGATACCAAGAAATCGTGATTTACAAAAAAGACTGCAAAAAATATTAATGAAACAAAAATATAAATTTTGAAGCGCCTAAGGTGGATCTTTGTTTCGCGACAGCTGTTGACATGTCATACAAAACAACTTGTGTAACTTATGCAAGAAAGTGAGTTGAGCACTTTTCAAGTTCAATTTTTTTTTTGTTTAGTGATAAATGAAAAAAAAACACAAAACAACATTATTATGGTCAATTGCAAAAATTTAATTTAAAAATAAATTAATGCCGAATGACAACTTAATTATAACTTTTAGGCTAAATAAGCTGTTAAAACTGTAAATCAACATCATAAATAATGTTATGATAAAATGGCAAAAGTTCTATACACATGCACAAGTTTTCCATTAAAATAAATCAGAAGAATGCAGAAAAAAAAATCCACTCCAAAAAATACAATTTTTCATGTTTATGTAATAAAATAATGGAACAAAATAAAAAATCTTACACAAAAACAGATTTATTCTTATATTTTTGCTCTAACCATGGATTGAAATTTGTTGTTATTGTTATAAATCTATTTCAAGCAGGGTAGACATATCATGAACACAGGAAGATTAATAACAGAAAAGCAGCATGAATTAAAGAATTTTTAAAAAATAATATTGAACAAGTGCAAAAACATTGTTCACAACACGACTCTCAAACTGCTTCGCGCACGGGAATTCCAAACTGCAATAAATTGTACACAAATAGACCCATTAAAACTTTTTTTTATATCACCACCAAATAATAAACAAACATTTTTAAGTTTTGCCTCTGTGTACGAGTTAAGTGCCATAGAATAGTTTTTAAAAAATGTATATCTCTCGACATGACGTGCGGCAGCATGTGTAGGTAAAGTGCTATTAAAAATTGCCGCACATTGTTTCAAGTGACATTTTTTTATTAGAAGAAAAATATACAGAAAGCAGTTGTCGTGTTTGTGGTATTTTTCTAATAAAATTGGATGATGATGTTCCTTTTCACTCTAAAAATTGAGATGCATTCAAAAAAAAAAAAATCAGAAAAGTGCATTTGTTTTCATTTTACCCACTCACAGTTAGGAAAACTCATTTACTGGAACGAGACAATGCTTTTTCGCAATTAAGTAAAATTTATATTTTTATTCTGGGAATTCAAAAAAAAATTTTTTTTTCAGAAACAGGGCAATATTTTTTATTTAAACTTTTAGTTTTAGTGCGATTTCGCAACACTCTTGAGACTTAATTTGCATTTTTATTGTAGTCACCATACGAGATATTTCATAGTTAGCACTATTTATTCAGACAACAACAAAAAATCATTTGTACATCTTCCGACTTTGAAAAAAATTCATGTATCCTTATCCGACGACAAATGAAAACAATACGTTCTAAATCAACTTGTGTTCATATTGTATTAAGCGATAAAACGAATGAACGAAAAAACAGTAAATTTGCATTTGAACCGGAAAGCAAAGCAAGAATTAGAAATGCAAATAATGTGTGAAATAGTACATTTTTACTATTTTAATGTTTTTGTTAAAGTGTGGGGTATAAAGTTTGTGACGCGCATAAATTTCGTTTGAAAAAAATGTACTTTTTTGTCAAGGGTCATTATGGTTTTTCATAAAAGAGAAATTGGAACTGTATTCAAGGCAAATAAAATACTTGAGGTTTTTTCAGCTTTGATTGTTTGAACTTTTAAAAGGATTATGTTGGAGATATTTAACATAAAAAACCTTGATTTTTTCAAAAAATGTTTTAAATTAACAAAATAAGCGAATAAATTTTTTATATCTATTTTTATCGCTTTCTTCCGATTTTGTCGAAAAAATTCAGGGGAAAAAATAAAAATTAAATATAAAATGGAAACATTTTTGACATTTTTTGATAAAAAAAAAAATAAAAAAGGTACTGCTTATCGTAAGTTAAATCATACAAAAAACAAGAAATATTTCTATTAAAATGTAGAAGAAAAAAATTTGTTTTTCTAAAAATTTTATTTTGGGAAATTTTGTTTGATTTTTCTTCAATTTTAAGTTCAAATTTGAAAAAATATAAAAAAAAATTAAATAAATGATAAGAATCAAAGTTAAACATCTAAAAACGGTAAAAATTACCAACAAAAAAAAATCAAAAATATTTATTTTTTTATTTCTCAAGGAACAAATTTTCCCCCTCATGAAAATCCTCAAGGGACAAAAAATGAAAATATAAAATGTATTCTCCTCAATAAATTTAAATGTTTAAAATTTAGTGTATAAAATTTTCAAAAAAATATTTTTTTTATTTAAATAAAATATTCTATTTTAAATTAAATAAGTAATTAATCAATAACTAATGTAATCCTAATTACAAAAAACTAATTTATGATGGAAAACATATCAAGAAAAAAATCATTTCGATGAATTTGAATTAACTAATGTAATCCTTATTAAAAAATGTCAACAATTTAAAAAAAAATTATAATTTTACGATAAAATATTTTGCAACTTTAAAATTACAAAAATGATTTTTTTTTTCAAAATTAAATATTTCAACTTTTTTGATTTTCATTAAAATAAAAAATACTTGCAATTGCCTTAAATAATAAAAAAAAATTAGGTAGGCTTCCTTGTATTGTTTTTGAATAATACAATTTTTTCTACTGAAAAATATATACTGAGATCCTATAAAAATATAATTATTTTTAAAACTTTTTGCCTTTGATTAAATTTGTGTGGCTTTACTTATTTTTTCAAGTTAAGATTTTTTTGTGTATGTTACTTGATAAAAATTGACCTTAATTTAAATTCAAAATTAATAATAGGTGTATTTTAGTTATTTTTACACGTCAAGGTCTTCCAAAGAGAGCACGTGGAATATCACCTGTTATTTTCTCATATCACTTAAAACTATTTGATATTTTTACTGAAAAAATATGAAAAAAAAATTGGAAGGAGTTGCCTGGTACTTTATTTATTTCAAACAACCAGTATATAAAATTTATGTTTTTATTCACCGAAGCTTTTTATCTGCATTCCATCACTAAAGTTTATTTTTGTTCACACAAAAGAATCGGTTATCATCTTTTTTTGGTGGTATTTGATGTGAATCAGCCGCATTATCTTCGTAAGTGATTCTGTGAATCGTATGCGTGAGTTCCTTTTTATGACGCGACGACATGAATAAACAAAAACAAAATAAAACCCCACAAATATCGCGATAAAATCAATGACGATGATGATGATGAGGGTAAATAATCTGTGTGTAGACGTGCAACGTGGTCTGTCAACCGTTGGTTGATTGGTTAAACTGACACAGCTGAATTTCGTGTATTTTGCGTGTAAATAGAAGCAACCACTAATTTTCACGGAGAATAAATTTGAACAAACATTGACGGCATAAAATATAAAATAATGAGTGACAAAAGGTGTTGTTTGCTTATCTCTGAATCATCAGATGTTTGTAGAGCGCAGAAGAAGCATTTTCATGAATAACTGATTGGTTTTTGTTTGCCATCCCCGCTTGTCGAAACACGATGAAATCGGCAAATCTATCATCATGTTACATGGAATAAAGATAAACTTTTCTGTTTATCTCAGAATTCAGCAGCCGTAAATTTTTAAAAGGATAAATGTTAAAGGTAAATAAAAAGTTTTAATTAATAAAAAGTATTACAAGCACTGATATAACATAGTTTTGCATGACCATGATTTGATAGAAATTGAAATGCAATCAAAACTTTCAAACAACATTACTCTTAATTAAATCATGTTTGTTAAATTTGATATAAAATAAACATAATAATTATTTTATTTTGGGGAATTTGATTTGATTGCGAATATTACAAAATTTTGGATGGTGTCAATTTGTCGAATCTGCTGTAGTAATAATAATAATAATTGTGTTATTCAATATTTAAATTTCAATTATGACGAATTTGAAAACTATCTATAATTCGACTAGACGTGAATATATTAAAATTGATCATTTGGATGTTTTTATCAATTTAACGGTAAATATTTCATCGCAAGTATTATTATTTTCGATTTAAATAATTTCCGAGAATTATTATGCCGAAAACAATTACAAACACCTGCTACTTTGTGGATTTTTTTTTGTAGCTTGTTTGTGGCATTAGATAGATACCTTTTTTATATAAAATTGTTTATGTTCCGTTTCAGATGTCCGCAAAAATTTCACAAAGGGAAAAGAAAACTTTTTGATTATATTAATTCCTCACCTTGAACTTAATAATAATTTCTTGTACCGGTAACGTTAATTTTGTAGGAAAAAAAAACCTTTTTTCTTTCACTTCAACAATGTCTGGAATTCTCTTTGAAATTTCCTTTTTTACTTTGTTTTATATAATTTTTTTTTTAAATATATTTTTTTTAACTTTTTCGCACATTTGTGTTTGTTTTAAGTATGTTGTTTATTAAAGACCCCACACTGTATAATGATCTTTCTCTCTTAGTGAGTTTAATTATATTTTTTTCTTTATTTTTTGCTCACTACTGCTGCAAAAAAAAATTAAATCGTAAATCATCAAGTTTGTTTAGTTTACAAAAAAAAATCAAGAATATCTTTTTAATAATCTTGCGGATTACTTTTATGCAAATGACAGAAAACAAATTTTGAGTTATTATTAATAATAATAATAATGTAGAGTTGCTTTCCATCATTAGTAAAAAAAATATTTCCGCGTAAAGAACGAAAAATAAAATAAAAAAAGATATCAAAGCAAAAAAGGTTCACACAATTTTTATTTCTTTGAAGTTCAAGTAATAAACAAACAAATAACATAAGCAGCTTATTTTTATCGATTTATCACTGAGCGTGAATAATTTATAATATCAATCAATTAAAAAGATCTTTTTGCACTTGTGTTTTTTTTGCGCTTTCTTTACTTACAATATTCTATCTTTATTTATTTATTTATTTTTTTGCTATTATTTAATTTTTTTTTATTGAAAGTATTACACCAAGATATTTTGTTTGAAATACAAATTTCACGTCAATTAACATCAGTTAGGAAAATTTTATGTTTTAACAGTTTATGATTAATTAACTTTTTTTTTTATTATTTTCACTAATTAATTCTAATATAATTTAATCCTACACTCATTTGTCAGACAAAAAATGTAAGAAGGATTGTACATTTATATGGAAATACCGCTCGCCTGCAAGCAGTCATTAATAGATAATGTTAAGTATGATAATCTGTCTGGCTCCTATTATATTTTTTTTCGTATTTAATTAAAATAAAAACAGTTTCTTCAATTCCTCTTTTCGTAAGTAACTGTAGAGTTCGGTCCGACTTTTCTCAATTTCCTTCATTTGATCCGATATTCTATTAAGAATATATCAATGATTGAACACATTGCACACAGAGTAGGGTACAATGATAATAATAATAAAATCCGACCGAAATTTTCTCGTCTTTACCGTTTCAATTCCAAAGTGAAACTGAACTGTTAAGGAATGATTTCATCATCTCAGATTAGAAGACGAACACAGCGGCAATGTACGTTGGAAAAACATATGATTGCCTTCCCGTATACACGGAGTATTTATAGATTGCGCATGGTCGTGATTTTCAGTTTCGGTAGACGGTCCAATGTGGCAGCGCGAAAGAGACAAATGCTACCAGCACCTCTGGACTGATAATAAAATAGACAATGGGTGAGTGAGTAGCACGGAAGATGATAAGAAATATTTTTCGTGCGAGTTTTCCAGGCGCTCAAATTTGCTCGGTTTCTCTCTCACATTTTTTTTCGTCTGTTGGAAAAATCAAAAACATGTGTTTTTTCGGGAACAATTGGCATATATCAGTGTGGTGTGTCTGTGCACAGAGTTTACTACATACTTTACTATCAATGTTGCGTTTTTTTGTCTGTTGGATTTTTTTTTGTTCTAATTTTACTACACGTAACCCGTAATACTCGTCATTTTGTGCAAAAAAAAAAAACAAATGTTTTTTTTTTTAATTTTTCAACTTTTTTTTATAATATTTTTACACATATGAGGTACATCAATATCATTTTACATAAATAAGTAGATATATGACGTTGCTATTTGCTGAGTAAGGTAGTATCTACGCATAACTCATATACATACAAAAATTGAAAAACAAAGTAGTTACATTATCATTGCTTCCTTTTTTTTACGAATATATGTATTTTTTGTTATTTTTCTTTTTTTTTCGTGGAAATGAAATGTAACATACGTCACTATATTTTGCGTTGAGAAATAGCAAAATAATGTTTCACGTGTCCCAGCAGTGTCGGACAAAAAAAAATGTACAATTTATATATTTTCGTGTTTCCGGGCAATGTTTTTACAAACTTTGCTTCACTTTTGTTATTTTAAAATTGTGTTTGTACCATTTTAGCGTGTTTCGTGATGACGCAAAGTTTTTGGCTTACCGCAGAAACTAGACGATTTCGGGAAGGATAAACCCACGTTCCATGTCAAAAAGTGTCAAGCAAGGCAAAAAGGTTAAGGTATCAATATAATCAGGCGTTTCCATGAATAACTTAAAAATACTTCGTTATGGAGAAAAAATCTGTCTCATATCTCACTTATTAAAAAAAAACGCGTGACATATTGTTTACTATATGATACTAAAGGGCACTTATTATCCTATTATTATTCCCATTTGCAACTTTATAGTACGTGTGTGTCACGCAATTGCGGTAATTAAGTTGTTTGTTACATGACGACCGAGCGTCGACGGCGACAACAACGACTCGTTGCAATAATTGCGGCAGGTTATGTTATATTTGTAACATCTGTATGTGCATGTACGAATTGTTTATTTGAGTTAGTGCTGCAGCACAAAGGAAAACAATTAACAACAATTGAAGAACACTTAAAGAGTGTGTCGCATCGGTGGTAGTAACATGTGTCTTTGTTGTGGAATTTTCGTTCAATTCATCAAAATTTCATGTACCTATAGTTTTATTAAGGGCCATTGTTTTGCTTTTTGACAAACACGATAATCAGTGTCTTTTGTGTAATTTAACATTAAATGTATCAGCAATTTGCTAAAACAAGAGAATTTGTGGTTCGTTATGAAATTACTTAACGATCCTCTTTCCCATGAGAACACTCGTGATGACGCATGTCACCGCTTTTGTATTTTCATACCTAGTCATTCTTAATTGGAGGTTCATATTAAATGTACAAATGTGTCGGAAATATTGTATGAAACTCTGTGGTTTGAAAAGGTAACAAATTGGCTTTTATGGGATCAGATTAATCTTTTTTAGGAGTTACATTAATCCATTAAAATATAAGCCTTTAAGTGTTCAAATAATTCCTTTTAGTTTGGTTCATCTGTAGCTTCAGCCTTAAATTTTTCGATGTTATCACTTTCTTTAATTTCACTTTTTGCAGTCAGAGGGAGTAGGACTCAGCATTTTATCCGCCATTTCAAACATGCTTTTTAATCCAGTTGGTTCTCTCTGAAAGCCCTCGAGGGTTTATAATAGGTTAAAGTAAAAGCTGAAGATTTATTATGATTTGTTTCACTCGCGGTTAACTTACGCAATTAAAAATTTACGGTTATTCGTACAAGAGTCACTTGAGGTACTTGCAGACATTACAGAACCGAGCTCTGAAGGCAACTTTTGGCCTTCCTCGCGTGACATCAAATCAGGAAGTCTACTCATCAAATGTCAAGAACGTTCTCCCTCTGATTGGTCTTTCTGTTTTAAAGGCCCAAGCCTTTCCACCTAACTGTCCGAAGAGATGAGGACGATTCAGAACACAATTACTTTCGGGTACCAAAGAAAAACGTTTCCCTCATCTCACATACAATTGTTACGTTTATTAAACGAAGCTCGTTGAGCGAAAGAAGAGCTCATTTGTGTGGCCAGAGTGTGTGTTTGAGGTAATCTCATTTATTTCTACACACGATATTCCGAGTCATTATTTAGTATTGTTTAGTTTTGAAATTCGTTTTTCCTGGTCACCTGGAGGTGCATGCCAATAAGAGTATCGTTAAAAATTCTAGTCAAAAATTTGTAAATTAAATAAAATTAAATTTCTAAGCACAGTGGTAGTTAGACAAGTTTTAAGACATCATGATAAAGCCCTTTAAAGATATCATGATAAAATTCAAATTTCTGTTCAAAAAAAGTATTGCAATGAATTTTACCTTTTTAAACCACAGTGCTATGTAATAATAACAACTTCAGGTTCCACTCATCATCCGTCGCAACGTTGTAAGAAGATTACTAAATTACAAAAGTGTGCTAATGTATATGAGACGAGAAGATGTTTGTGGCAATTAAATATGACGTGAAGAACGAAAGAAAGGTCAATGGTAAAAGTTCATTAAAATGTCTCGGATGATGTACTTTTGCCAGTTGCCAGGATTTATGTTACTTTAAACCACGTGTTTTAAAATGAGCTTGTGACAGTTAAAAATGACCCAACGACGTGTAAGTTAATTAAATTTGGTTTAGAAAAAGGACCATACTGACATGACAAAATAATAAATTGACTAATATTTCAGTTGAAATTCGGGTTTCGAATAACAAAAAAACAATTTTAATTAATGGACTTTTATTTTCCGATATGTGTATAAAAAAAAAGAAACAAAACAATATTCAGCTAAGCAACAAGTGAGGTTAAGTGGTGTAATTAAAAGCTCTCATGTTAACACAAAAATTCCCATGAAATGCGATATTCACGAGTGCCTTTGTGTGTTTGGACTGATGGATGGAGGACGAAGCGATATACAACAACAACAATAACTTTTAATAACATGTTCGACATAAATTCTCTCATGCGTCTTTGAGTGTGTGTGTGTTGGACAATACAAATATTTACAACAACAACAACACATTTAATTATTACCATTCATAATGGACAAGTGGTGCATCATATGAGACATGTGACACCAACGTAGCTGGCGAGTAGGCGATATGAGCTTGCGGAGCATTCAAAAGAGCAGTCTTTGTTGCGGTCGCTGCAGTACCGATGGTGTGATGATACTCAATCGGTTCGTGGTGCACGTAGTTTACGGTGGCAGCTGGCTGGTATACTTTGTTGGAAACACGGGTATCGGTTTTGCGTACGCTGGAGAAAGCGGTATCGACAGCCTTGCTGTATTGCGAGATGGTTCCGTCGGGTGTACGGGTAATGCTTTTGTGCGAAGTTCCGATGGCCGGTGCATGAATGGCATATTGGGGCTCGTGATGGTGATAGGTAATGGCCGTTGCTGGCTCATGGTATTCATAGTGAGTTGTCGCAGGTGCGGTATGAAGGGTATTTGTGGCGTAGTAAGCCGATGGCAGAATGCCTGCATTTGCAGCGGCTATCAATGAACAACAAGTTACGATGAGCTGCAAAAAAAGAAAGAGAGATGTAAAGAGGGATTTAAAGTTCTGGGCAACTTAAAATTACTACAAAACTTTTTGTAAAGAAATATTTTTTGATCACCCCAAGTATGCACTCTTCAGTGGAATTTTTGCACAAAGTAAAGTTTGTGAGACGATTAAAAGTTCTACTGAAAATGTACTTTCTAGAGACAAACTATTTTTTGCTTCAAGAATTTTCGTTCGTAGATCAAAAACTTTTTCTTGTACAACCAAACTAAAAGTCCACTTACTCTAAACATTTTTTTTTACTTTCGTGCGACACTTTTTTTTATTAAAATGGAAAAATCCGTAAAGTTCTTTCCGCTCAATATAATATTGATTGTTATTGTAATATGAGTGCTCGTGGATTATAGTTGAATACTGAATTCAGAAATAAAAATGCCACCACTTTTATACCCTCAATTTAACAGATTGTTTTTTTTTTAAATTATCTCACACCTTCATGCTACGCAAATTATTGAATACATGACCTACGCCTGCTAGTACATTTGCTCTATATATTTTTGATCACCACATATTCATTTTATTGGTGACCGCAGCTCGGTACTGGCCGAATAATCTCCCTTCCCTTTTTTTATTTTGGTTATTTTTTCACCAGGCAGCGGAGTAACGTGCTGTAACCGACAGTGGTCTGCGTTGTGAAAATCCTATCTGATTCCACTGTGTGCATCAATCAACTACATATATCTGCATGCAGGACTCTTACACAAGTACTGGCCAAAAAATTTTGTCTCTTTTTTGTGATAAGTTCGCAGTTTAAAACATTTAGTGAAATTGTTTATGTTTTTTTTTCATTTTTTTGCGTTGTATGAATAATAAACACAAAATATGTATTTAGCAATTAATATTGACCCGGACTTGCTGTGACAGAGATAATTGTACAAAACAAAAAATAAACAAGAATCAAGTGTGAATAAAAATACAAAAAAATGTAGTGCAGGCATGTCCCTGTTCCATTAACGGCGGACAAAAAGTGATAAACAATGCGGTGTACGGCGATGTAGTTGGAGTAAAGTCATTATTTTGTATTGATTTAATCGTGGCAATGGAAAAATTTATTGAATTTAATCACGTGAAATTTGAGACATATTTTGTGTTATTTTGTGATGTCATCGTGCGTATTTCTCCAAATCGATAGCAAACTAAATCAATTGTTGAGGTGACCTACTGAAGCGCATTTAACACAAATAGGAACATTTTCACAAGTTTTTGATTAACGCGGATGATTTGACGACACCAGTATGCCAAGTCACGTGATGAGATAACTAACAGAAACCACGTGGTTTGAGAAATTAAAAAACCACTGGGCTTCAAGAGTGACTTGAATAAAATTTAACCACGTGGTTATAAAAAATTAAAAAGCGGAAAGACGAATCTTTAGACGTTTTTAGAATAATTTTTCATATTCGTACTGTAAGCCCGAAAACATTTTAACCACGTGACTACTTTTTAACATTCAAAGAAATTTCTGATCTTGGCTTTTAGGTTCTTCAATAAAAAGGGCCTAAAATATGACCATGTGGGACAAAATAACCATTTTTTACAGCCCTAGGGTCTTGAAAATTCAGCCCTCAAACTTTTAAATGGAGATTTTTCAAAAATTTTATATGTTTGGAATAATACAAACATTTCAAAAAATTTTCGAACAAGAGACCCCAGAGCCTTAAAAAATGTTATTTTGTCCCAATTGGCAGGGTAAAAGATCCAATTGGTTCTTAAGCTATTTTAAATCTTTATAAAGATGAATTTTTTTAAATGAAAAAACGTTAAAAAAATCAGTCACGGATGGACAAAGCGTCACGGGAACAATTTCTTTCTCTTCCAAAATGTAAATACACTAAAAATGGGACGCAACCGCGCCAAAGACAACATCAAGGTTCACAAAAGCAAAAGTGGTTCAATGTCGATGAATGCTAAGGTGATGGTACTTCGACAAACTCGTTAATAAAGCAAGACTTCTTCAACTTGCTTCTAGCAAAAATAATTAAAACTGTGTATTTCAACGAATTTCCGATCCTTTGTTAACGTTTGATTTTCACCTAGTTGATGACTCAAAACACTTTGCACCACAGACATGTAAATATGCATTAAAGAAGCGTATCAGATGTAGACTTTCAAGGCAAATATAAAGATGTCTCAAATACGTGTTGTGAAAGGATAAAGTTTTCTCATGCAAAATAAACAAGAAAATGCAATCAAATCCAGCGTTGTATTGTCATGCCCGAATGACACTTGAATTTGCTCACTTCAAAAGATGTGATAATAATGTTAGATGACATTTTAAGACGAGAATCCATAATGGATTAATAATAAGTTTATCGTACGTCATTGACATGATCGAACAATTGAAAAGCTTTTATGAAATAACTTACCGGATAATAAAAACAGGACCACACATCGACCTTGGTACAAGGTGTTTCAACAAATTGCAACTAATTTTACACGTGATTGATTTTTGACGTTTTTCTTGCATTAAATCAAGTGTACAACATAGAAGGAAACATCAAAAAAAGAACGAGAAATAAATATTGTGTGTGTGGTGAGGTGTGTACACGAGAAAGCAAACATCAATCTACCTTAATTGGAAACACAGCATTAAATTACCTGGCAAAAGACATTTGATACTCTCGTGCAAATGATACACACAACCTTCGCAGCAGCAAGAACTACGAAAAGAAGCAAATTTATTCAATATTCATTATTACGATACGATTATGTCTTAAAGTTATTGAATGTTTATTATTATTTTCTTATTGGCAATTTCTTTTTTGTGCACCAAATTCGCTTCTCGTCTGTTTTTTCTTTCTTTTCATCATCATGTGTTCCGACGTTCTACATTAAATAAAGTAGCAATATCGATGCCGTATACGTAATCATATCCAATATTAATGAAGAACGAACAACGAGTTGTGCGAATTGGGAAAGAAGCACAAAGTGAAATAACAAAAACGTTATTAGCGTAGGTATAAAAGTTGTTGTGTAGGATATTAATATAGGATATATAACAACGTTTATCTGCAGAAGACGAAACCTTTCTTGCCAAGCTTTTTTTTTGAGTTAATTAAAAAGAGTGTTTGTTGGATGGTATAACGCGTTATTTGCGAACAGGTGTTAACAAAAATTTGTTTTATTAAAAATCGTTCAATGCAAATTTGGTGTCTATTTTCTTTTTATAAAGTGTATGACAATGATTTTTTGATCATAAACTCAAGAAAATGATAGTTCGATATAGAAAATGTTTTTTTTTGATTCAAATTCATTTATCAGAATAATTTTTTTCTAATTTTTTTTTTAATAATTTTTCGTAATTTAATTATTTTTAAATTTAATTTTAATATTTTTAAAAAATTTTTTATGCAAATAAATTTTCATTTAAATCACTTTTTGTAAATAATATGGCACCAATTGATTCGAATTTAATTTTTAAAAATTCTAAGTTTAATAAAAATTATTTTCAATTTATTTAAATATGTCTGTAAGAAATATTCAAAAATTTTTTTAAAAAATAAAAATAAGGTGCATTTAGATTGACAAATGAAAATTTAGATCAAAAGTTTTTTACTTAGAACTGAAAATTTAATTTAACATAAATTCCTTAAATAAATGATTGACTTAAAAATTTCAAATTTATTTTTTCCAGACTATTTTCTTGCTAAACTGACAATAGTGAGCGAAATACAACATTGAGAGTTTTGGAGAAAGAGTGATTTTAGACTACCAAATTACGTGACAAGTGGAGCACAGAACTTATTTTATTACAAAGGATTAAACGAATACAATAAAATGAAACGAGTAGTAACACCGTAAAATGTCTATCGAAAGTATTTACACGACTCAAAACTATTAAATTGTTGATATTTTAAATTATAAATCGAACCAAGGTATTTACACGACTCAAAACTATTAAATTGTTGATATTTTAAATTATAAATCGAACCAAGGTTGTCCAGTTTCGGCTTGGGTATTCCTGAAATTAAAAAAAAAACATTTTTCATCACATTTAAACATGTAGCTTGATTTTTTTTTGAAAACTTAAAATAAAATACTAAAATAAAATATGAAAAAGTTTAAAACCGTTTGGTCAACATAATCTACTGAAGATGGACCTTTCGGTAAAAAATAAAGTATTTAATGTCATGAACTTTAATAATACTGATCAAATTACTTCCACGTGCCTTTTGTATAAATAAAATCTCTTGACAAAAATATAAATCCTTTCCTACTTGCACATTAATTTATATTTTCAACATTCCACAAAAAGCGTAACAAAAAATCATGCTTTATATTCTATTGCTCTTTAAACTAGTTCACATGAGAAGAAACTATTCTTTAAAAACGAAACGCAAAAAAAACACATAAAGAGATAAAGTTGATGTCACTTTTTCGACGTCGTCGTAGCATACAGTTTTAAACCAAAAGTAAACGAGCAATAAAATACCCGAGCTCTACATGCAACAAGTTACAAAACAAATAGAAGAAATAATTCAACTATAAATTTCATTTCGGAATTATTTGCTTTTGGTATTCAAAAGACACAAGCACATGATAATTCCTTTGCAGTGTAGTTTATCACAACATTTGAGACACAATGCGAATGTGTATTTTCGTTCGCATGCACATGCCATGTCGGTGTCAGAGCGCAGTGGAGCAACAAAAGAGGACGAATGAGCATTCGAAAGCAGTTATCTAAATAAAGTGTTTCAAGAAAAGGGTTCATTCATGCTCCACCGAACAAGGGCTGTTAAAGCAATGTTTTGCACAAAAATATTTTCTGCATTGTTACTCCTTCATAGCGCATTACTTTTGGGGAAAATGAAAAATAGTTTTCTTACACTCCTAGAGGACGTAAAAAATGTAATCAATTCACCATGATCTCTTTTTTTTTGTTATTTCTCTGCTAAAACGACTCATGATTATAAAGCTCTATAAATTTTGTGAATTGATACAAGTGGGCATTATGCCAATACATATATATATGATAATCATACATAAAAGTGCATAGAAACGCAATAAGAATAAATCTTCAGCGTTCCTACGGTTGTTTGGCAACAAGAATTTTTTACTGTTTGTTTGGTAGGAGTTGTTTGCCGTTTAGACGCTTGAACATGCATTTGAAAAATATTTATCTGATTTTAGTTGAAAATTCTGTGACATGTAAAACCATGTCAAATGGATGCCAGGTAGGTATTACACAAGATTTATTTCATGACAACTAGAAGTCGCAGAGCTTGGACGTGTGTTTTGTGGTTGTTTGCTCTTTAAATTTCCAAATAATATGTATGCAGATGAGAAATTCAAAAATTGTGGAATTTAGGGCTTTTTAAGAATTAAAAAAAAAGAAATTTTAATTCAAGATACATACAATAATTTTTAAACAATTAGATTTGCATGAGAATCAAAAGTAGTTTATTGACAAAAGTTTTTGTACATTGCTTTGCAATAAATTTTATGAAACAAAGACTTATTGTGCAGATTAATTTTAAAGAATCTTTTTGGATATAAATTTATAAATAAAGACGATTTGTAAAACAGCATCTTCATTTAGCAAAGAGCAGTAGCACTCAGTAAGTGATATTTTCGACAAATTTTTTTTGTTAAAAATTTTGTGAAATTCCAAAAATAATATTTATTTTTTTCTCATTTTCCAGCAGTTTACTTTGCTAATTTAAAATACCGGTACGATTAAATGGATCAAAAGTCAAGCCCTTTTTCATCGCTTTTCTCCGAAAGTTTTTGGTTTCCTCCAAATACGACATGGAATAACGTGAAAACCAACTCAAACATTCGATATGCGAAGCCATGGCACCTGTTGCTCTTCATCGCTTTCGGAATTGCACTAATTTTTATTCGACAATTCGTTGAAAGATACATCTTGGCACCATTTGGCAGATCTTTGGGAATAAAAGATGTCAGAACAAAACCTCCTGGCCACAATGAAGTTTTGGAAAGAAATTACAAGAAAAATCGTCGTTTGCATGTCGGCAGGGTAAATCAAAAAGTATTTTTGTGAATTTTCAATATTGGTAACAAAAATTATTTTTTGTAGGTTACTTCTTTGTCGAAACAAACAGACTTGACGGAACGTGAGATCGAACATTGGTGGATGCTGCGTCGAGCACAAGACAAACCGACAATTTTAAACAAATTTTGCGAAACAAGTTTTAAGGGATTATGTTACACATGGAACTTCTACTTTGGCTTGTACACAATTTGGGACAAAGATTATCTTTGGGATATTGATCTGTGTTTCAAAGATTATCCGCATCACTCGTTGGAAAATGGTCCTTGGTCGTTGTACATGAGTGTAATTGGCTTTTATTGGTCCCTCTTATTTGCGCATTTTTACGAGGCTCGCCGCCTGGACTTTTACCAAATGTTGCTGCATCACACTTTGTCAATCTGTCTTGGAAGCCTGTCTTTTGTCTCCAACATGCATCGATTTTTTCATGTTATTATTGTTTTGCATGACATTGTAGAATATTTGTTGCACGTAAGTATAATCAGGGAGACTAAAATTGTTTTAGGCCTAATCATATTTAGAAGAAAATTATTTTGTTTGCTAATTTTTGACAAAAAATTCCTTTAAATTGACCTAGTCCACGTAAAATGCTTCAAGTCTGTCCCTGAAAATAATTTAAAGAATATTAATAATTACATCTAGTATTCTATTGTCTGCAGATCATAAAGGCCGTAAAATATGCAAAGTATGAGAGACTTGCTCAAGTGCTTTTCCTAACATTTGCAGCACTGTGGACAACAACACGTGTGCTTATTTATCCAGTAATTCTGTATCGCTACTTGTTTAAAGCTCCTTTGTACTTTTCGGCATTTCCAGTGTACAACATTATTGCCATTATTCTGATAATTCTGCAGTTTTTGCATATTTTTTGGACATATCTTATTTATAAAATAACTCTCAGGACAATAAAAGAAAATTTCGAGGTAAGAATATTAGAAAAATATTTAAAAAAAATGTTTTTTTCATAATATTTTTTGTAGGATATTCGCTCAGATGCGGAAGATGAATGAACAACAACAAGCTTTTTTTCCAAAAATCATAATTGTTGACACCAGAATTATTTTGCATTATTTTACTTTATGTCTTTACACCCTCCGATTTTATCGAAAAACTTCAGAGGGAATTGAAAAATATTAAAAAAAAAAGGAACACTTTTTGACAATTTTTGGTACTTTTTGACTTAATAAGGATAAAAATAGCAAATTTACATTTAAAGGATATTAGATATGAACTTAACGTGCTTTAACAACGCATAAACTATCGAAATTTAGATGAAAATTTTTTTGAGTCTCGTAAATTTTGATTTTTTCTCAAATTTTAATTTCGCTAAAATTTATTTCAATTTTGACTTAAAACTCTCAAATAAAACTTTGACTTAAATCATGAAAAAAATAATAATAGGTAAATGGAAGTGTTTTGAAGAGATATTTTTCAGAGAAGTTGCAATTATTTTAAGTCTAAAATCTGTTTTTATGAGACATTTCTTGACATTTGGAAGTTTTTTGAATGCAAAAGCGGCATTTGCATGAAAATCGATAGTGTTTTGTTGACAGAAGATTTTGTGAATTGTTTTTGTATACTGCATTCGATTTTAAATCTTTTATTGTGTAAATTTAAAAACAAAAAAAAAATTGTGGTACAAACCCGAGCAGTTAGTATTTAGAATCATTTTGCACTGAGCAGTAGCATCGGGAAAAAGTAATTTAATTTTTGTTTTCTAAAGTGAAATATTCAATAATTTACTTCATTTACTTACTAGAAGCACTTCATCTTTTCTCAGTTTATTGTGATATTTAGAAATACCCATTACGCTTGAATGGATCAAAAGTCAAGCCTTTTTTCATCATTTTTGTCCGAAAGCTTTCGGTTTCCTCCAAATACGAAACCCAACTCAAACATTCAATATGCGGAACCAAGACACCTGTTGCTCTTCATCGCATTCGGAATTGCACTAATTTTTATTCGACAACTCGTTGAAAAATACGTCTTCGCACCACTTGGAAGATCTTTGGGAATAAAAGATGTCAGAGCAAAACCTCCTCACCACAATGAAGTTTTGGAAAAAAATTACAAGAAAAATCGTCGTTTGCATGTCGGCAGGGTAAATCATAAAAAAAAGTATTTTTTTGTGAATATTTCTAAGTTTTTTTTTCTGTAGGTTACTTCATTGTCAAAACAAACAGACTTGACGGAACGTGAGATCGAACATTGGTGGATGCTGCGTCGAGCGCAAGACAAACCGACAATTTTAAACAAATTTTGCGAAACAAGTTTTAAGGGATTATGTTACACATGGAACTTCTACTTTGGCTTGTACACAATTTGGGACAAAGATTATCTTTGGGACATTGGTCTGTGTTTCAAAGATTATCCGCATCACTCGTTGGAAAATGGTGTTTGGTGGCTATATATGAGCGTAATTGGCTTTTATTGGTCCCTCTTATTTACGCATTTTTACGAGTCTCGCCGACTGGACTTTTACCAAACGTTGCTGCATCACGCTTTGTCAATCTGTCTTGCAAGCCTGTCTTTTGTCTCCAACATGCATCGATTTTTTCAAGTTATGATTATTTTGCACGATACTGTGGAGTACCTGCTGCAGGTATGTATAGTCAGCAACGATCTGGGACACAACCCTTTTTAAAATTTTGCAGCGTATATTTTTTGAAATATTGAACTTTGACATTTGATAAGAATTAAGCAAACCTACTCAATTCAATTTAAACAAAAAATAGAGAAAGTAGTCGCCTAAAGAACCACATACTATACCGCATTTCAATATTACATACCTACGCTTTTTGTACCCTTTGCTTGAAAATTTTGCACGAAATTGTCGTGCTCTTCATGATTCTTTCATAATTTTATAAACCTCGCAACCAAAGGGCTTGCCTAAAGACCTTCAGGGTCCTTAAATAACTAAGAATTACTAACAAAAGTTTGGGGCACACCGGAAACACACACACATACAAACGACAAGTTGAGTTTAATACCGCATATTTTCTTCAAAATGCGGTAAAAAGTTGTACACGGCATTACGGACAGACGGACATCACGATGAGCATAAATAAATTTTAAATGCGGTTAAAATTTCAAAAAACTAGAAAAATGTTTTTTGAAAATTTTTAAAAGTCAAAAATATTAATTTTTACATTAAAATTTAATGATTAAATTAATCTGACTGACCTGTTAATTGACTGTAGCATACGGGAATTTTGCCCAGATCCGCCCCTGAAAATAATACACAGACTGATATTAATACATTATTATTACTTTTCGAATTTTCTCTTAACTATAGATTGCAAAGGCCGCAAATTATGCAAAGTATGAGTTACTGGCTCGAGTACTTTTCCTAACATTCTCAGCACTATGGACACCAACACGTTTGCTTATTTATCCATTAATTCTGTATCGCTACTTATTTAAAGCTCCCTTGTTCTTTTCGGTATTTCCAGTTTACAACATGATTGCAATTTTTCTGATAATTCTGCAGTTTTTGCATATTTTTTGGACATGTCTTATTTATAAAGTAACTCTCAGGACAATAAAAGAAAATTTAGAGGTAAGAAAATTAGAAAAATATAAAAAAAAATGTTTTTGCATAATATTTTTTGTAGGATATTCGCTCAGATGCGGAAGATGAATGAACAACAACAAGCTTTTTTTCCAAAAATCATAATTGTTGACACCAAAATAATTTGCATAAGAAAAGGTCATTAAATTTAATTATTTAACTTTATGTCATCCGATTTTGTCGAAAAACTTCAGGGGAAAATAAAAATATTTACAAAAAAGGAAAATTTTTTGATACATTTTGGTACTTTTTGACTAAAAAAGGATAAAAATAGCAAATTTACATTTAAAGATGAAGATATGAACATGGATTGAACTTGAAACACGTGAATTATTATTTTTTCTCAAACTTTAATTTCGTAAAAATTTATTTCAATTTTGACTTAAAACTTTCAAATAAATAAAAAAAAAATTAATTTAATGTAAATACTACCCCATAATACCCAAAATTCAAATGTGTGTACCAATAAGAAAATATTTATTCTCTAATAGGGTATATCAATATTCAGAGATCCATACATTTTTCAAAGAAAATTCGTAAGAAATGATAGATTTATAAATATTTTTGATCATTAAGCTAAATTTTTACTGTTTTGATCAAAAATTATTTAAAAATTTGGAAATTTATTGAGAAAATTCAAAATGATGAATTTCTTTGAATTTTTTTTAAATTTTTAACTTTTTGAAGTTTTTTTCCTTAATTATCATATTTTAGACAATTTGAAACTTTTTTCCATTGAAAATTGTTAAATAAAACCCAAAATTTGAGATTTCGATTGAAATTTTATAGAAAATCGATGTGCCCTATTAAAGAATATGTCCTAACTCAGAATTGCCCTATGATAGAATTTTCACTGTAATTAAAAAAAATTAATTTTAAAGAATTGGAATAAAATGAAAGAGCTTTGAAGAGATATTTTTGAGAGAAGTTGCAATTTACCATTGAAATTATTTTAAGTCTAAAAATCTGTCTTTATGAGACATTTCTTGACAATTGGAAGTTTTTTGAATGCAAAAGCGGCATTTGCATGAAAATCAATAGTGTTTTGTTAACAGAAGATTTTGTGAATTGTTTTTGTATTTTACATTTGGCTAAAGTCTTTTATAATGTAAATTAATTTTAAGAAATTTTTGGTTAACTTCCATTAACGTAAATTGGTAGAACATATCGGAGCGGTAAGTAATAATACTCATTTTGCACTGAGCAGTAGCATTGGAAAGAAGTCATTCAATTTTTGATTTCTAAAGTGAAATATTCAATAATTTACTTCATTTACTTAATAGAAGTACTTCATCTTTTCTCAGTTTACTGTGATATTTAGAAATACCCATTACGCTTGAATGGACCAAAAGTCAAGCATTTTTTCATTCTTATTGTTCGAAAGTTTTCGGTTTCCTCCAAATACGAAACCCAACCCAAACATTCAATATGCAAAACCATGGCACTTGTTGCTCTTCATCGCATTTGGAATTGCACTAATTTTTATTCGACAACTCGTTGAAAGATACATCTTGGCACCATTTGGCAGATCTTTGGGAATAAAAGATGTCAGAGTAAAACCTCCTCACCACAATGAAGTTTTGGAAAAAAATTACAAGAAAAATCGTCGCTTGCATGTCGGCAGGGTAAATTATAAAAAAAACGTATTTTTTGTGAATATTTCTAAGTTTTTTCTCTGTAGGTTACTTCTTTGTCGAAACAAACAGACTTGACGGAACGTGAGATCGAACATTGGTGGATGCTGCGTCGAGCGCAAGACAAACCAACAATTTTAAACAAATTTTGCGAAACAAGTTTTAAGGGATTATGTTACACATGGAACTTCTACTTTGGCTTGTACACAATTTGGGACAAAGATTATCTTTGGGATATTGATCTGTGTTTCAAAGATTATCCGCATCACTCGTTGGAAAATGGTGTTTGGTGGCTATACATGAGCGTAATTGGTTTTTATTGGTCACTTTTTATTGCACATTTTTACGAGCCTCGCCGCCTGGACTTTTACCAAATGTTGCTGCACCACATTCTGACAATATTTCTTACGAGTATATCTTTTGTCTTAAACTCGCATCGAATTTTCCATGTTATTGTTGTTTTACATGATTCTTCGGACTATCTATTACTCGTAAGTACACTATAAAAAATTGGTATCCGCGCATAATATTTTCTTTCGTACATCACTTTTTAAAAACTTTCATTGTGCCTCGAAGAATTTCATGGATATTTTTGGTATTTCTTTTATTTGTAGTTTGCAAAGGCCGCAAAATATGCAGAGTATGACAGATTTGCTCTAAAAGTTTTCTCAACATTTGTAGCACTATGGACACCAACACGTTTGCTTATGTATCCAATAATTTTGTATTACTACCTGGTTAGAGCGCCTTCGTTCATTCCGGTATCACCACAAGGAAAAATAGGTTTAACAAGCTCATTTCAATAGTTAAAAATTGTTTTAATTAAATCAATTTAACAGTTAAACTAACAAAAGCAGATCAAACTAGGATGCTAGTTACATAAATTACATAGATTAACCTCATATTACCAGATTTCGATATAAAACGAATTTAGTTCGATGTTAAGCTGATTTATTTCTACAATTACCTAAACAAACTTAACTTATATACTAAGCGATTTTATTTTTTTTCCATGCAGTTTACAACATTGCTGCAGTTTTTCTGATAGCCTTGCAGTTTTTGCACATTTTTTGGACTTATCTTATTTACAAATTTTTTTTTAAGACAGCCAGTAACAACTACGAGGTAAGAAATTAACAAAAATATTTTTAGAATAATTTGACAAGAACATTTTTTTTGTAGGACATTCGTTCGGATGAAGAAGATGATTGAGTGTAATGAGCAACATTAAGACTTTTTTTGCCAAATATATATTAAAGCGATAAAGATCATAATTGCTCATACCAAAAATAGCTTGGTACTTTTATGGCACAGTGGCACTTAATTAAAAGACTTCAATCTGAAACCCTTTTCCCCCATTACCGTAATGCTTTCCCTTCTGTTTAATGTCAGGTTTAAGTGTTGGGGTTATTTGATAAATTTGCTCTTTAGCACATTAATACGAAGCAAGATGAAAAAAAAAGCTAGTGCATTAAATAATTAACAGAGGAAAAAATAAGGAAAAAGAGTAAACTATAAGAGCAAAAATAATTTTTTTTCTTCTTATGTACATAGTGAACCGTAAATCAGGAAAAGTGTTCTGAACTTTTTTTCTCCGTCGTTTTTCTTTTTATTATATCTTATTATTCCACGCTTTAATGGAGCCCCATTAAGGTCTAATGCTTTGCGCAGAAAAAAATCAATTCCGTTAACTGCCTATTTGTTTTTCTCATATCGAGTATTAAACTGTAATTAGGATTAAGTGTCGTGAACTTTCACTTTCATAGCCGTTTTTTGTGAGATACTAAGCATCTCTTTTGGTTAACGTGCTTGACGTGCAATTACTTTCAAACGATAAATTTTGGTTAGCCCCGCAGATAACATATTTCCACTTCTTAAATCATATCGCAGGGCAGAACGATAAATCATGAAGACAATTTCAGCCATTTAGGGAGAAGCAGAGAGAGAGAAAGCGTCAGTTGTAGCTTACAGCAATGAGCGTCTTGTCACATACCGCCGTTCATAAATCAGACTGAGGCACAATCATCATGACAAATTGTTAATTTTCTAAATTTACAACGAGAAATCGCTTTGCGTTTTTCCCCATGACAATAATCAGCTTGTTGAATTTAAATTCCATGATTTTTGGATCAATATCTAAATATTTTGTCCCTCGTTATTAATAATTGCATTGATCTGTTTGACATTTAAATGACATTTTTTGTGACCACATCAGAAATTGCGAAGGCGGACGGAACAGATTGTCTAGTTTCCTCTGTTTGTTTTGCTTAAAATAAAAAAAATATATCAGTAAAGGTCAAAAATAATTTCCCACAAGAATATATTTTTATTGATTAATGATTAAGTTGCAACTTTTTCTCACCTTGGTTAAACTTCAATCAATTTTTGACACATATCCATATTAAATAAATGAGTAATAATTGAACGCATTTCACAAAGTTATTATTAAAAAGCGATGCTTTCAATCAAAAACAAAATAAAAATATGACAAAATGTCCTTTCACTGTTGAAAAAATTAATCATTTTTTATTTATGATTAAATTAAAAGAAAGAAATATCGTATGTTAATTTTTCTGGACATGTCAATTTTTAAACTCAATTAAAGTTACACACCTTACGTACGTACTGGAAAGTAGCTGTCAATTTGTAACTTTATTTCGCTAAAAATGCGTGGTGAGGACAATTGTCATATTTGTCTCAAAATATTGACAATTGCTTAAACATTTCTCAGAATATTCACATTCAGTATGCCGATTCACGTTTTTATATTTTAAATTTCATTTCCATAAATAAATGCATAATTTACGCTCTGTTCAAAAGTGTTAAATAATGGATTTTATCATGTCAACCTGTTTTTTTTTTTTGCATCGCATACAATTTTAATGTGCGTGTTTTCGGCCAACTTTTTGCTCGATTGTTTCGTAGTTTTGACTCAAAAGCATTTAGGGCATATTTTATGAGAGCAAACAATAATCAGAATGTCCAAATTTATTTAAAATAATTGCGAAAGACCTGACGTGGTGCAAGTACAATTGAAATGCAATAAATAATAATGCGATAGTGATTATTTTAATTTTTTTAAGGCATGAGATAAACGGGTTAACGAGTTATTTTAAAATGCAACATTGTTGGGGGCATATTTTATTGAGCAAACGTTAAATGGATTTAAATTTTAAATGTTCATTAAAAAGGAATAACGCAACAGGATTTTATTATGATGTTCAATTCATATGTAAAATTGAATTACAAATAATTTTCTTATTTAGGTCGCTCCAATTCAAGATTTAGAATAATTTCAAAACAAAATGGGGGGAGGGGTTGGTCAAAAAAGTTTAGTAAGATTTTTCGTAAAAATTACTAAAATGAAAAATTTTTTGCTTTACATTATTCAAAAATTTCAGAACAAAAATTTTGATTCCTTCAGATATACGAGTGTGGAGAGTCGGAGTTATTTGACGTGAAGCAAAGAGTCTATTTTGCAAAATCTATAGGGCAAAACTAAATCAATGACCATAGGAACAGAGCCAGCGAATCTCACACTTGACGGTAAACATTTGGAAAATGGAAGCCAAATAACAACAGATAGGGACAAACTTGAAACAACGCATAAGAAAGACGCAAGGAGCATTCTCACAACTAAAACCAATATGGCGCTCCACTCATCTTAGCCTGAAAGCAAAACTACGCATCTTCAACTCAAATGTCAAATCAGTCCTCTTGTATGGCTGCGAGACATGGTTAGTTGACACGTTACGTGATTCGTCAATAGATGCCTGAGAGGATCAAAATATTCTGGCCCATTTTAACCGTGAGCTGAAAGATAATTTTGTCGAAAAAAGTGAAAAGAAGAAAATCAACTTCGTCGACGCCGATCACATTAGAAGACAGAGCTCTTTTCTGAATCCTCAGGGCTCAAGATCCTAATGCGGCGTCGGGATATGAAAAGGAGGCCGATTCCATGCAACGTTGGCAAAGAACCACCAAAACTGGAGGGAAATCACCGCGACCCTATGCCTCTGAAAAGGGGTGAAAAGGAATTAAGTCAAGTAAGTCAAAAAGAGTCTAATTTAACGCACTGAAACTAAGAGACAAAGCCAAAGAATGGTTTGCTCCCGGAATATTTGACAGAAAGATTGACAACGGAATTGTCACAACCTTACGGCCAAATAATCTTATCAATGTTTTTCAATATTTTAATCAATTTGAAAAATTTAGTTCTGAGATTTTTGGAAAAAAAAATTAAAAATATATTTAAAAAAATACAATTTTTTGCCCCATTTAATTTTTTTCAATTTTTAATAATGAAAAAGGGCATTGACAATATTACTAAATTTCATTTGGAGCAGCCTTATCTACTAACATCAATTATTTCCAAATCAAATTTATCATATTTAAATTTTCTCGTCTCTAAAGTTTTATTGTTACAGTCATAAATTTGTGAGCATGTAGGTAATAGAAAGATGTCAAGTAATTCGTAGTGATATTCCGTCCAAATGTAGCAAAATAATCGGATTATAGGGGTGTGCGTCACAAATTTTACATAACATACGTGATAATAATGCACAGTAATAATATATGAATTTCGTTAGTGTGATGCTAAAGTTTTATCAAATTAATTATTTCAGAATGCCTTTTAAAAGTGCAGTTAGATTTATTACAGAAATTTAAGCAGCTTCAGTCGTTTCTTCGTCTCGTTGCATTTCACATGCGACGACGCACATTAATTCCATAAGCATATCACATTTTCTAAAAGCTTAACTTTATGAAAATGTTCATTTATAAACTTGCAAAAGATGCAAGCAACTTTTGTGTCACAAGAGAATTTTCTCTTGTGTTTCACGTAGTTTCGTGATGATAGGCACCCCATGCAACGCTGAAATTAAATTTATATTAAAAATTTAGCACGTCATTGAGAAAATGTGATTTGGCGCAGAGTTGTATTGTGTCTCAACTTGATAACATCATTAGTAACTTTTTCAATAATCTGTATTAGGTACAGTATTAATTAGAAAAAAAAGTTGCACATTTTACACTTGAAATAAAATATCCTCGTTAATAACACACTGACAGTGAAATTTTAAACTTTATTATAACGTTGCCTTTTACCGAAGTTCAGGAAAAATATCAACATTGAAATTTCATAACATTCAACATACAAAATTTCCTTTCAAGGTTCTCCATTCACTCATGTTCAAAACACGCCCTAAGTTGTCAATAACGTTGTGAAGTTAATAAACAAGAGAATATAATGTTGTCATAAGTTGAACAAGGCCATCAATTTGACTCCGTTGTTGGTGTGTATATTAAATGTACAATGAAAATTTTAGAAGTTTATGAAAAATATACAGTTTTGATACAAAATATACGATCAACTAAATCGCATTTTTAATAAAATTTCAAATTATTTTTTATATTTTGAAAATTTTTTAATTTGAAAAAAATATAATAAAAAAAATACTTGAAAAAAAATTAAACCAAAATTTTTAAATTTCGTTCAAAAAAATAAATAAATAAAATTAATTAAATAAATAAAATAAATAATTAAATAAATAAATGTTAAAAATTAAGCCAAAGAGACGAAATAAATTCTTAAAAATAATTTAAAATATTAAAAAAAAGTTTTGAAACATGTCCATCATTGTTGTAGCATAATAAATTTTTTGATAAAAAAAACTAAAACCATAAATGTTTCAAGTTGATACTACAATTTCGCACCTTGTTATACTTTTTCACACTTTTATTTTTATTATTGTTGTAGTTTATGAATTTTTCCCGCGTTATACACTTTGAACTTGTTTACTCACTCATAAATTTCAAATCAATCTGTCGGATGTGGTTTCTGTTTTATTTGTTTAAATTTCTTTATTGATTTATTTTATTATTTATTTATGAACCGATATACAGTCTATTCCCCAGAGATATTTTTTATTTGAAATTCAAGATTTCTTCATAAAAATAACCTTAAATAATATATTTTCTTTTAAATTGCATGGACTACATTAAATTTGCAATTACCTTAATTCTTACCAGTACTTATTTCTTAATTTTATGCACTTCAATTTTGATTAAAAATTTCCAAACATTCAGTAGTGCACTCAATGACCCCCGATCTGATGAAGATAATAAAAATATATGTATAATATTATTAATTTAACATCGATAACCGAAAATGAACTTGATAAACATAATCATTAAAGTATGAATTACCGATAAAATTTTATCACATGCCATTCCAGGTGCACATGATCTGATTTATTTTATCCGAGCACATTGTTTACATGCACGAAATTAATCATTTATCGCTTTATTATGATGAGCGTCGAGCCAAACAAGAAAAATAACAATAAGTTTTTATTACAGAGCAAAAATAATCTGATAAAAGTTACGAGGTAATGCAAAACTTTTGAAATATCTCACGTTAATTTTATGCCCATCAGCAGTTTTTTTTGTTGTTTAAAAATATTGAATTTTTTTTTGACATATATGAAAAATTTATTAAAAAGTGACTGACAAGTCTATAAGCTTATTAAAAACACACTATTTACATTTTTAATGACGACTTTTCTAGACTGCACGAGAAAAAAAAATTGTAAAGAAGACTTTAATTAAGGACGTATTTCAAAAGTCCTTGGCGCAAGTACTGATACGTGTACCAAGGCACTCCTCTTGTTTGTGGAGTGATGTTATCATATTTCCATCGTCGTTACAATGAAAATGTGTAGAAATTTCTCGAATGGAATATTGAACAAATTTCTCGTGACATTTAATGTTGGACCACAAAATTCACTCGGTTTTTTGTTCGGCATGCTGAAAATAACAAATTATTTAATCCGTAACACATGCCGGCACTGTTGTCTCATCGTTCTCTCATTTTCTGCGCGGCACACACGCGTCACAACATTAATTAACCAGACGCTGCATGAAATATTAATAAAACAGTCGGACAATGATTTTTCGAAGCCAAAGGTCAAATGACGTAAATTTCTTTTTAATAACTCACTCTTTATTTTGCGTGTGCGTGTGTGTGTGTGTGAGTTGATAAATTATTAAGACAAAATCCAATACACATCGTGCGTGTTTCATTTAATAAATTACCTTTTACTGTCTCGCGGTATGTAATGTAGAGCGAACGAGGTAAGAAAAAATTAAAAAATACTGAATTTTACATTTTAAAAGAAATTTCTGCACTTGTACGCTAAAAATTTCAAAATAATTATAAATTTTGAAATGTTTATTAAAATACTTTAAGGTCTTAAGACGATAACTTCATCAATGAGAGCATTCCTTAATGACTTGCAGCACATAATAAAGCTGAACAAAAAGGTGCCAGATAAGTTATTATAATTCGATTGTAATCGGCTGTCAAAATGGGCGTCCAAGAGATAATGAAAAAAGCCCGTATCCACACAAATTACAACCTTGCTTACAAACATTTAAGGAAAAAAAAGTTTTTTTTTGTGCGAAAAAAAATTGAGACATATTTTGACAAGCACGAACAACGAACAACGTGCAGACAAGCGATTGTTTGATCGTATCTTTTACAAGTCGGAATGTACTTTTTTTCGGTAATTTAAAAATTAATTGAAATATCGGTATGTACTTAATGTTCGTAAACAAAATAAATAATAATATTGTAATTCAATTATCGAGTTTTTTTGTTGTATTTTCTTTTCGGAAGGAAAAAAACAATAAACAAGTTTTTATATTCGCATAAAAATTGGTAAGAAATGTTTTTTTTATCATATCCACAATATCTCTTTAATGTGTGTTTTTTGTTGTTCCTACTTTTAACATTATATTCAATCATCTTCTGCTTCTGATCGAATATCGTCCGCATCCTACGAAAAAGAAAAAAATATTATGAAAAAAATTTTTTTAAAAATATTTTTGTTCATTTTTTACCTCGATATTGCCTTTGAGCGCCTGGAAAATAACTTTATAAATAAGATATGTCCAAAAAATATGCAAAAACTGCAAGAATATCATTAAAATTGCAATAATGTTATACACTGGAAATGCCGAAAAGTACAAAGGCGCTATAAACAAGTAGCGATACAGAATTATTGGATAAATAAGCAAACGTGTTGGTGTCCATAGTGCTGCAAATGTTAGGAAAAGTATTTGAGCAAGTCTCTCATACTTTGCATATTTTACGGCCTTTGTGATCTAAAAACAATAGAATACTTGATGTAATTATTAATAGTCTTTAAATTATTTTCAGGGGCGGACTTGAAACATTTTATGTGGACTAGGTCGATTTAAAGGAATTTTTTGTCAAAAATTAGCAAACAAAATAATTTTCTTCTAAATATGATTAGGCCTAAAACAATTTTAGTCTCCCTGATTATACTTACGTGCAACAAATACTCTACAATGTCATGCAAAACAATAATAACATGAAAAAATCGATGCATATTTGAGACAAAAGATAAGCTCGTAAGAAAAATTGTCAGACTGTGGTGCAGCAACATTTGGTAAAAATCCAGGCGGCGAGGCTCGTAAAAATGCGCAAATAAAAGGGACCAATAAAAGCCAATTACACTCATGTACAACCACCAAGGACCATTTTCCAACGAGTGATGCGGATAATCTTTGAAACACAGATCAATATCCCAAAGATAATCTTTGTCCCAAATTGTGTACAAGCCAAAGTAGAAGTTCCATGTGTAACATAATCCCTTAAAACTTGTTTCGCAAAATTTGTTTAAAATTGTCGGTTTGTCTTGCGCTCGACGCAGCATCCACCAATGTTCGATCTCACGTTCCGTCAAGTCTGTTTGTTTCGACAAAGAAGTAACCTACAGAAAAATCTAAGAAATATTTACAAAAAATACTTTTTTTATGATTTACCATGCCGACATGCAAACGACGATTTTTCTTGTAATTTCTTTTCAAAACTTCATTGTGGCTAGGAGGTTTGGCTCTGACATCTTTTATTCCCAAAGATCTGCCAAGAGGTGCGAAAATGTATTTTTCAACGAGTTGTCGAATAAAAATTAGTGCAATTCCGAATGCGATGAAGAGCACCAGGTGCCATGGCTTCGCATATTGAATGTTTGAGTTGGGTTTCGTATTTGGAGGAAACCGAAAGCATTCGGACAAAAGTGATGAAAAAGGGCTTGATTTTTGATCCATTCAAGCGAACCGAGTGTTACAAGATATCGAAGTAAACTGAGATATTGCATATTTTTACCTATGTATGAAAATTAAAATATTTTAGATGAACAGATAACAAAATATTCTCACAAGTATCTAATAGTTAATTTAAGGTTAATTGACGAAGTTGTATGCTTTTATATTGCTCGTACACATTTATTTACATTTTTTTTTTAAATTCCCATTTATAATTAATTATTTAACATTCTTTGGATAAATTAAAAAAATTGAAAGTTAAAATGCCGCAAAAATTGTGGATATATATATTTTTTAAGAAATTTTTTTTTCAATAATTTTGATTTTTAAGAATTTTTGTACTGAAAAACGAAATTTAACATAAAAAATTCATTCTCAAAAATTTTTTCAAAATAATTATTTTTAAAAATTTTTTGACAATTATTTTTGTGTTTAAATTTTTTTCTTAAAAATTCTTACATCCATTTTAAGTTATCAAATCTCAATAAAGATACCATAAAAACAACTAAAATATTTATCAATGATTTAAAATTGTTTGAATTTTGTCATTTTGTATGAAAAATTATTTCAAAACTCTTTTTTATTTTTTTGGCCCGATTTGAAAAAAGTTTTTTCGGACAATATGTTCGAAAAAAATTTGGAGCGGCCAAACGTTAGCGAAAAATTTGCCAGATTTCTTTCTATTAATTCAAGAAATTTAACTGCTGTAATGGGCTTTTAAAATTTAAAAAAAATGCGGCAAAAAGCAAAGAAACTTTCCACTCTGTTTATCATTTCTATTACTGTGTAAACAAGATAAGATAATTGTAACATATTCATTAATCCGACAATAAATGTCAGTAAGAAACCGAATAGTACAATCGAAAATTGAATTAAATTGATAAAACACCCACTATCTCTTCAATGAACACATAAAAATTTATTCAAATAAAAGATAAAACATTCAACATATACAAATTAAATTTTTATTTATGGATTATTAACACCTAATAAAAATAATGATTATCAGTAAATAATAACACCAACATATCATTTTAATGTGTTAATTATTTGTAATACACAAACAGCTGAAGACACAACACGAGTTATAAAATATTTTTGAAGGCAGAAATTTTTTTAATTATATTTGCAGTCATTGGACCGGTAATAACAAATAAACAAAAATGTATTTAATTTTTTTTTGTAATTATCAGTTGGTTTATTGTCGGCTTTTAACGTAAAAAATATAAAAAACCACAAAAAATATTTACATGACATTTTTGACGTTTATTTTTGTGAAATCAGGAAAAGAACATTGCGTACAAAAAAAAATAATTTAAAAATATTGCAACAGTTGAGTTTTTTCGTACAAAATTTTCCTAAATACATACAACTGTTATTAAAGTGCGATATTTATTTGTGTAAATTGTACGGGTAACAAATAATAAACAAGTGCCAACAACGTTATACTAAACATTTACATGTGATGAATTAAATTTAAATAAATAAATATTGTGCCGTAAACACTTCAATAAAGAAAGCATGCAATTGTGCGTTGAATAAACGTGCCAACGTTTGTTCTTGGTGTAATTTACTTCAGTTTTGGTGCAACAGCAGTTCAATCGCACAGTTTAATTATTTTTTTTGTGTTGAAAAACTTTTGTAAAAATTAATTTTCAATAATTCTCTAAGTTGAAATATCAATTAAACTCGTTATTACTAATTGTTCTCGGAAGGCACGTGCCAGTGCAGCAAATATAGGTATTAAAAAGAAAAGAAACTTAAAAAGTGATTTTTTATATGGTGTTAAAAACGCTCAAAAAGAAATTACTCTCAAGTGTTATAAAAAGTTGGTCTATTAATTAAAAATCGTCAATAAAAATTATTGCGAAATTTTTTCAATAAAAATATTAAATTGCTGCCAAGAAAAAAATAATGATAAATAATATTTCACACAGCGGTCAGTCGACACGAAAACTCAATTTACTCGGTCATTTTCTCCACATTTAAAAAGGCTTAAAAATTCATTAATCACAAAGCGGATAAAGTGAACAAAAAAAAAGTATGTCAACTGCACTTATGACACAGCAGACCGCAGTCATTGTTAGTTGTGTACTTAACATCTTAAACCATCCCATCACTTTTAATCATACAATGACTTTGGAAAAGTGCACGGGAAAAATAAAGTTGTCTCTGACGGATAAAATTACTCGTTAAGAAAGTTTATCGTTCGTACGATAAAAATTTTTCATCAACATTTTTCTCTGACAAAAATATAATTTTAGCTAGTTAGGCGATACAAATTAATTATTTCAACTTTTGTCAAGCCCCCTTTTTTATTAAAATGTGGTACAACAAAATCAGGGGGGTTTAAAATAAAATTTAAAATCAGAAGAATTTTGACTGGTGACCTGGCATCCGAACTACAACAAGCAGTAATCGACAAAAACACCTTCATACGTGACATCCCTCCTAAAAATCGCCAGTTTGTTGAAGGAGAACAGATAATTATTTAAATATCGTCCCTAAAAATTTTATTTGTCCCCGTTCTTTTATTAAACCAAAAATGCCATATGTGATAGGTCATAATTGTTTTTAGCTATAATAAAGAGGAAAAAAAATATTTTTGAAATTTTTTATAAAAAAATTTTGAAAAATTAAAGATTTTATAAAAATTATGCAAAAAACGAAAATTTTGCTTTAATAAAACATTTTCTATTGAAATTTAGGTGAAACGTCACCACAACTATTTTTTTATAAATTTCTGTTGGAAAATTCATGTTCTAATTTTTTTTTTAATTTATAAGTTAAATTTTGAAAATAAGAAAAAAAATTAATTGAAAGACGTTAGAAAATTATTTTCTTTAATTTTTCTTCTTTCCCCACCTCATCAAAATCCAGATGGGACAAGACACGACAATATTAATTTTTTTTCGCCTAAGACATATTTACCAAGAGCAGACTGCTAGTCAAAAAATCTTAATATTCTTTTTAAAAAAAATACGGACGAGCCAAAATACGGTCATGTTGATGATGAAAACAACGTTCCTTTAAATAATTATGCCGCCATTTACGCTAATGTTCACGTACCTACTAATTTCTTAACAATGTCATGGAATTAAGACTTTAATGTACTAGCTTAAAGCATTTTCTTTACCTGCCCATGTAATTTGCGTCATTATCAATAAATTATCATTTTACATTTTTTAAAGCCTCATTGTCATATTTTCATTGCCTTTAATAATTAAGCTACTTTGGCGTGTGATTAGTGTCACTCTACCTACTTATTATATATTCATAAACCATTAAAAGCAATTTATTTTTTGTATACTCTTTTTTTTCGCGAAATTTATCGATACAATGGGTTTTTTGTTACGCTTATTTTTGAATTAAAATTGGATTAAAATTAAATGAACAAAAAAAATATGATAAGATTCTTTTTATCAATTGACACTTTTTAATCCTAGCCGGAGTGTTGATAATATGACAAAAAACAACAGATTAACCGACAGAGTTTAAAGACACTTTTGTGTAATGTCCTTTACGAATGACTTTCAAAACGAGTATTTTTTTGCTCTTATCGTGCAATAAATTGCATGTCCATTATTTAACATAAATTAATGCTGATGACATGGCTTAAAACTTCTGTTTTATGTTATCTGCAACTTTTTTTTGTACGTTTTTTTCCACACTTTTCGCACACAAGCGAAGCACGAGCAGCGACTTACCAACATAAATAAAACAATATCATTCACTCTAGAGGTATGCAAATACATTTTTAATCGAAACAATGCATGCTGTTTTACGCTTTTGCGTTTTTTGATTTATTAAAATAATTGTTCAAATATCAACAACAAGACTATCAACAGACACATCGAAACTGCAAATAAGAATGTCTGGGTTGCTGCATGCTGCCTGGCATCTGATGCGATGCGTTTTGTTGATTTTGATGATGATGATGAAATAATTTTGATGTATTAGTTTTGCGAGATTCTAGGGTACTAGCGAGCAAAAAATATGTTTTTAATCTGTAACAAATTGTCACTGTGTTTGTAACGAGACTGTCTTGCACTGTAAAAAATTGTTGTTTCGCGTCATGTTTCGAAAACCAAAATATCTATGAAGTAATTTAAAAATTTTGTAAATTTTCTTTTTAATTTTTTCAATATTTCTTTACTTATTTAAAATTTAATGTTAAGATTTTATTAAAAATAACTAAAAATTAAAAAAAAATCAATTTAAAACAAAATGTGATATTTAAAAAAATACTTTTATTAACGCGAATTAATTTCTTACACCCATTTTTGTCGCCCTTCCCTCCGATTTTGTTGAAAAAAAATCCAGGGGGGAAAATAAAAATTAAACATAAAATTTTTAATATTTTTTGGAATTTTTGATCGAAAAATAATAAAAAAAATACTGCTTACGATAAAATCATAAAAAAATTTTTTAAAAAGAATTTTATTAAGTCACTTTTTTAAGTTTTTATTTTTATTTTGGGAGATTTTGTTTGATTTTTTTTTTTAATTTTAAGTTCAAATTTGAAAATAATATAAATAAATTTTAAAAACCTTCTAAAAACAATAAAACTCAAAAATATTTATTTTTTTATTCAACTATTTTTATTGCGAAAATTTCTTGAAAACATGAGTTCAATTCATTAAAAAAAAATTAAAATTTTCTAATTTTTAATAGGAATGTTTATAAAAAGCTTTTGTCATTTTTTTAAATTTTAAACATTTTTTTTTACTGATTTATAGAAAAAAATACCAAGACGTTCCGTCCCTATAAAAATTTATTTTGACGATAATTCAAAATTTAAATTTTTATGTGCTGCAAATTTTATTTTTACTTTGATTATTATTTAAAATATTCGAAAAATTAATTAAAAAAGCTTTTATTTATATGAATTATAGTTTTAATTTTAATAATAATTCAACGCGGATTTAACGAGGTTGCGAGACACCATTTTTATGTGTATTTATAATATTGTAATAATGATCATGATTGAAGTACGCTAAAAACGTGTGATGGAATTAATCATTTTCTGTTGCGTCTGACATTTGCCAGAACGGAATGCGTCTGACACTGCGAGATGAAAGATAAAATTTATTCGATTCGATGAATTTACTCAACTGTAAACTGACTCAAGTTCACATGGCACATCAACGAGAGAAAGGGCAATATTCGTTAAGTATCCGTTCCGTGTAATTCCTTATTACGGCGATGACTATCA
Source organism: Culicoides brevitarsis (assembly GCF_036172545.1). NCBI lineage: Eukaryota > Metazoa > Arthropoda > Insecta > Diptera > Ceratopogonidae > Culicoides > Culicoides brevitarsis. The sequence continues at coordinate 21,441,449 of NC_087085.1, read as the reverse complement.
AAATTGGATTCAATGATATCCTTTCGAAGTGATACACACAAATGACAGGTATACAAATCACGTCAGAGGATTTTTTTTTGAAAGTAAATTCAATTTGATTTGTACGCTTGTGTGCGATTTACGTCATAAAAATCACTTTGCAAAAGGGAAGGATGACGAAAAACGATGATGGAAAAAGGATACACATTAATTGAGTTTACCGTTATTTACTTTGTCACGGATCATCATTTTCATAAGTGGCTTATGGATTTAAAAATAAATCTTAAAAATAAATTCACAGAAGTGCGTCCATCATATTTTGAGAAAAAAAATTATCTTAAAAGGTCATTTAAGATGACGATGTCACCACGTATCGAATTTTGATTATTTTTATGGATTTTTCCCTTTAAACATTTCATGCGAATTTTTTAGGCAGGTATTAAAGAAACAGCAGTAAAAAATTATACTTGCTTCTCAAAATTTATTATTCATTTGCGGACTTTAAGAGTGTATCAGAGAGGAGAAGTGTTACAGTCATAAAAAGAAAACCTTTAGTGAGATATCATAAAATAAAAAGGAAGTGTCTTGTCTCGTGTTCTTCTATCATCATGACCTATTTTTATGGCATGGCGCAGCAAATGACGACACAAGGTGTATAAAATAAAAAAAGATGTCATTTTCGCATTCTAATAAATTTTAATGATGTGTCTCATCTCTTGGTTTCTCATGTTGTAGACAGAGGTGGATGAAGAAAATAAAATTTTTAGGCGACTTAGTTTAATAAAAAAATTTAATATTTAAATTGATTTTTGATAATTAATAAATAATTTATCAAATATTTAATTTTAAATTTTGAGCGAAAAAAATGAGTTGATTTTCGCAAAAATTTGATTTTAATATTTTTCCTGAATTTTTATTTCTAAATTTTGATGATTTTTGTAAGAATAAGTTAAAAAAAAAATTAATTATAAAAAAAAAAAAATATTTTTTTTTAATTAAAAAAAAAGAATTTTCGTCTCTTTTTAAATTAGATTATTGCAAAAAATAAAAAATTATTAATAACTTAATTTTAATTAAATTTTTATTTTAATTATTTTTTATTTAATTTTAATTTAGCGGAAAAATTTAATGAGTTGATTTTCGCAAAAATTTGATTTTAATTTTTTTCCTGAATTTTTATTTTTAACGTTTTGTTTATTTTATTGAAAAAGTTTAATTATTTTAAAAATTTGAAGTTAAAAAAAAAAAATTAAACTTAAAAATTTTTGAAAAAAAAATAATTTTGGTCATTTTTTGTTTTTCAACATTTCAAAAAAAAATTAAGAATTTTGTCTCTTTTTAAATTAGATTATTGCAAAAATTAAAAAATTATTAATAACTTAATTTTAATTTAATTTTATTTTAATTATTTTTTTATTTAATTTTAATTTACTTAGTAAAAAATAAGTAAAAAGTGTAAAAATTGATTTAAGGGATAATTTTTTTTTTTGCTGATCCACCTCTGACTGATGCATGTTTTCATTGCTAAGGTTAAGTGTCAATATGGGGTGCAACATTAAAAAAACATACACTTTAAAGAAAATAGTGAGAGAGAGTAGACAACAATTTAATAAAATAAAGAGTGCTTTTATTACTCCAATATTGAGTTAGTGCCAAGTTTAATGCTTGTCTCTCGAAGCTTTTATACCAGAAACACATTTTAATTAATTATTCATCTGAAGCAAGAGCACAGCTGATCAATTTAATTTTTATTTTTTCGTCATTCGATTGGTTTTGAGAATTTTTATTAGAACATGATTTTTTGTTCGTTTGAATACCCTTCACCTAATCTGCCTAAATACCCGCAGAATTCTTTGTCGTCGTCAGTATGTCTGGGCCGAATTTTTTTCAACTTTTTTTATTGTTTTATTGAATTTGTGACAATTAATATTCTTCGTTATTTATTCATAAGCTACCGACAAAAAAAAATGCAGCCTCCATTCATTCAAGATGATGAAACGAGACCAAAATTTCAAAATTTTTTGCCCTTGAATTTTTTTTTTGTTTATATTTAGTCATACAATATCGAAAAAAAAGATAACCAAAGTAACTCCCGTATATTGTGCACAATGTAGCTTTTGTCAAAAAAAAAAACTTTTTATATTTCTGTTACAGAGAACTTTTTCATTCGCGGCTGGCTGTCATCATCGTGTCGTCGCACATACGCGCATATATGGAGTAGTAACAGGTATGTGACAGTGTACAATTTATTGAAATTTATTTTAATAAAAAAAAAACAAAACTTATAGTACAATTGCCTCGTATTTACAGAACAATTAGTCAGTTGTTCATTGCACCTCTTCGGAACTAGAAGTTTTTATGTGGAGTGAAAGATAAGAAATTAAATAAATTTATTGCCAGTCAACCAGCCGAAACTCCAAGTTTTCGTTGGTTTTAGACGCGCGTGAAAAGTAATTTCAGTGGTTTTAGTTTACATTTACACGTGTGCTTTTGCCGTTGCGTGCGTATCTTAGGTAAGAGAACAAATGTTTTATCAGACAACAAACAGACAGATGCTTTCGATGCCAAGTGCTCCGTAATTAGGGTTAAACAATAATAATTACGTTACACACTCATTTGCAGGAGAAAATGTGGTCAAGTGTCGTAAACATTTCGCACATAATGGCGGTAATGACCACCGCACATTTAATTAGTGCTCAACATCTGATCAACGCAAACATTCCCGATAGTCCGTTGGACGCTGTGAAGGATTTTGACGATGAAAGCAGGTAATTTTTCAAATTAATTATCTTTCGTGGTTACATTAGAGCTGTTTTTGAATGATTTTCATCGCATTTGAAAATTTATTGTGTCCATTCGGACTGTCCGTCTGTCTGTAACGGAATGCTTTTTTGCCATTTGCTAATTCAAATTTCTGAATTAGCTTAAATTCTGAATAAGCTTGAATTAACAAAAAGCATATTTATTATATTTTTCGTCAAATAGTTTTAGGAAAATTTTAAATAAATCTTTTCACGGGAAGATTGTTTGAATACAAGAGAGCTAAAAATTCGTGGAAATTTGGAAAAATTTCAAAGAAAATTGGAAAAAACTCTAAGGCAATTTTTGAAAAAGTCGATATTTAAGAATGTAAGTAGATCTTACATTGTAGATCTTACAATGTGAAAAGTTAAAATTCTTCGAAAATTCTTCGAGAACAGTACAATATTCGTGAAAATTTATAAATTTTTTGGAAAAACTTGAAATCTGCTTCGTGATAGTTAATCAATATAAAAAGTAAAAATTCGTTGAAAACTTCAAGAAAAAATTCTAAGTCGTTAAATGTTTTGGAGGAGTCTCTTGGCTTTTTAAATTGACAAGTTTTTTATGGTAAACATTTTTTTTAGCTCGATTTGTTCTTAAAATGCTAAAAATAGGCTGAAATTAACTAAATAATTAATTCAGAAATTTGAAATTCGTAAGAAATTTTGAAAAAATAGTGGAAAATCGTAAAAAATGAACTGAAAACTTAAAAATGCGTTTAAGCAGTTCATTTCAACGGAAGGTTTTTAAACTTTTTTTCAAGTCTGTGCCAAATCCAAACGCGTTAAATGCTTCCGATTATCCAATCTTTATGTGGATTACTTAATATCTTAAAGCTTATCCCGCTAAATCGCTACAATCCATCGCTCCAACATGCTCTGCGATAAATTTTCCTTATATTTTAAATTTTACAGAGCAATATTTTCTAATAACCTCCTTACATCACGGAACACCAACAATCAGAACGACTTCAACTTCTACTGGAACATACCGTCGTTCATGTGCGCGCAACACAACCAAACATTCACCGATATGACTTCATCGTACAACATCGTGCAAAATAAGGATGATAAATGGCGGTAGGTACTTTCCGTTTGTAAATTTATAAAGCTAATAAAGAAGCAAAATATTTACTTTTTCTTATGCTTCTTCCTTCAGTCTTTTATACACATTGTGAAAATTTTTCCATTAGACGACAATAAAAATGTTAAGACGAGTGTCTCTTTAACGCAGAATACATAATCAAATTGTAACTTTTCTTGTCGCGTTTTGTGCGGAGAAAGTGATAAAACCATACGATACCAAATGACGGAAATACGCTTCCATCACAATTTAACTCATTTTCTTAAATATTTTATTATCCTGTTTTACATCCGTCTTCCTTTCTTTTATTTGCTAATATATTAAGTTTATCATTTTAGCGGTGACAAAATCGTTATCCTATATGATCCCGGCAAATTTCCGGCTTTATTGGAACATCAAGGACAACTGTATCGGCGGAATGGCGGCGTTCCGCAGGAGGGAAATTTACAAGAGCACATTGACATATTAGCGGAGCATATAAATAAATTGATACCGGATACCGGGTTCTCAGGTAAATTAATGTCAAAGTGTGCAATAAACAATGAATTTTATGTTTTGTGTTTATGATAAGGAATCGGCGTGATTGATTTCGAGTCATGGCGTCCTATTTTCCGACAAAACTCAGGAGTTTTGCAGCCATATAAAGACTTGTCCATGAAGTTGGTGCGAAGAGATCACAAGTTGTGGAAGAAAGAACGAGTTGAACAAGAGGTAAGTATTGTATTTAATTTTATTTTTTAAAAATAAAAAAAAATAAAAACAATACTACAAGTTAACTTGATAAAAAAAATTAGACCGCTCCTTTAAAGAAGAAAATTTTTGTAAAAATATAATTTTCAATACAAAAGTTTAAAAAAATTATTATTTTTTTAATTTATAGAAAATTTATGAAAATAGACAAAAAACGGTCATTTTTGTAGAATTTTTAACTTTTTTTTTATTTTTCCCTATTGAATTTTTGACTTTTCAAATGGATTCTTATAATACATATGAAAATCAATATAGAATTTTTGACTTTTCAAATGGAGCATGGGACAAAAAGTTAAAAAAAAAAATTGGAGCGGTCTAAGACAAAAATTAAAGAGAATCTAACGCATAAAGTCGCTACACAAATTTTGTCTAATGATGAACATTCGACGTACAAAAATTAGAAGATATTTTTAGATTTTCATACAATTTTTGATGATTTTGCATGAATGAGTACGAAAATTATCTCTGTTGCTTTTGTCAACGTCCATACCATGTTGAAAACACCGGTTCTCGTCCGATCACCGAAGTTAAGCAACATCGGGCGTGGTTAGTACTTGGATGGGTGACCGCTTGGGAACGCCGCGTGTCGTTGGCATTTTTTTTTATTTTTTAAGAAATTTATGGAGTTCAATTATTTCTCAAATAAATATTTTGGATTTAAATTTAAATGAAAAATAGCAAAATTCGTGCTGCATACTTCAATAATTAAAAATTTGATTGTCTTAAAATTAAGAAATTTTGTAAATAAATTTTTAATTTTCAGGCGACGAAACTTTTTGAATCAGCTGGACGTAGATTTGTCGAGGAAACTATCAAGGTCGCCCAAATATTACGTCCGAAAGCAAAATGGGGCTATTACGGCTTCCCGTATTGCTTTAATATGAATGGCGGCGCAAACATGAATGAAGACTGTCCCGCCAATGTAAAAGACGAGAACGACCAGTAAGCATTCCTTCCTTGTTATTTTTGTTCAAAGCATCTTTTATTATTTTATTTTTTTCCCAGAATAAAATGGCTGTGGGATATTGTCGATGTAGTTCTTCCTTCCGTCTACTTGAACAACAAAATTACGGCGGCACAAAGAGTACAATTTGTCCGTGGTCGTATGCGGGAAGGTTATCGTGTCGCAAGAATGTCGAAACAAACACAAAAGCCACCGGTGCTGGCTTACTTGCGCTACGTCTACACGGACACTCTAAAATTCATTAGCAACGTAAGTGGCGCAACATTGAAGATATATATTTATTTATGATGTTATTTTTTCTCACACTTCACACAGGACGATCTCAAATCGGCAATCAAGGTATCGAAAGAGCAAAAAAGCAACGGCATGATATTCTGGGGCAGCTCGTACGACGTCAAAACGCGGGACCAGTGTAGCGACTTCCGAAAATATGTCGATCATAATTTGGGTCCCATCGTGCTGTCGGCAAACAACAAATCGCCAAAAGTGCTTACGCCAAATCTAGCATAACAGTTCCTTCGTTCTTCTTTATTTCGCGTCATTATCGATGTTATGATAGTTGGATGAGAGAGGAAAAAAATGTAATATAAACCAAAAATAAAATAAATATTTGCCCATCGATTATTGTAAATAAATTTTGTTTCTATCCACAAATAAGACGGACCAGAATTGTCGCAAAATATTTTGTTATTCTTGCTTTATTGGGTTTTATGGCTTCATTATTTCTTTTCTTTTGCAATGTTTATCTTGAACTCCGGTTGTCTTATCTGGAAAAAATATTTTTGTTTGTGTCGAGTCCAGAAAAGGAGCAAAAAACTAATATTTGGATGATTGCAATCTGGCTCTCAAAAAGAAAACTAGAAATGAAAAGTTGTAATTAAAAATTTCTTTTGTAATGTCGATCTTTTGAAATTTTCTAATCAAAAATATTTTGTCGTATTTTTATCATTTATCACAATTTTTTCCATTCGAATGAATTTTCTATCAAAATAAAATATCAATGTTCAATGACCGTTTCAGGAAGAACGAAATTAATCAAAAATAATGTTGATCCCATTTTTTAGGTTTCATTGTTTTCTTGTAAAACAAACAAAAAATATATCAAAAAGACCGAAAGTTCTTTATGATTTTTTTTAGCAATTTTTTAAATTTAAAAAAAATTAAATTAAATTTTTTAATTTTTTTTTAATTTTCCAAGGAACTTGCATTAGTTTTAACGGATTTTATAATTTCCATGAACATTTTTAGAAATTCTTTCATAAACTTTTATTTTTTCTGTTTAGTTTTTATATTTCTCAAAATTTAAAAAAATATTAACAAAAATTGCCTAGAAAAATCTTGAGGGCCTTATTTTTAATTCTCATATTTATTTTCCTTTTTTGAAAAATTTTGGCTTTATTAGTTTTTTGTGGTTCTCTCGTTTCTTTTCTTCAATTTCATTTAATAATAAAAACCAAAATATTTCGAATTAAATTAAAACACGTGAGGCACTTCACTTGACCACACTTAATAAATTGTCACGGACCGAACAGTTTCACAAAAAAAAATTTTAATTCAATTATAATGCCTTCAACTCATCAAACCGAGATTCTAATACGGAAATTAATTTGCACATACTCAAACATGCTATTTCATTTATTTAATTCAATTCATACAAAAAAAAACACTTAACGATAAAACTATCTTTGTGGTATAAAAATTTAAATTGAATTGTTGTTGCATTTTCATTCAAACTTTCATTAGTAAACTTTGTGAATGGCATACAACTTTATTGATTCCCCCAACAAGCCTTTAATTTATTTTATATTGAGTAAAATTTGAAAAATAGGAAATTGTAAACAACATCAATGAACGACCTTGACTTTGATATTATACCCATGTTTGTTAGAATAGTTTTTACATCGTTCAAAAAAAAAAGTTGATGGTTATTCATAAAAAACTAGTGGAATGCAATTTATCAAAACATGCTGGATCAATTTAAGTTTTTAAATTAAACTTCAACTAAAAACGTGATTAAAGGCCGCTGAGATTCCAATAAAAATGTTGCTCAAATAAAAATTACTCCGAAATTTATGCAACTTACACGTGCTATTAACCCCATACCGTCCGAAGTCTAGTGTACTAAAAATCCATACAAATCCAATTATCGCTTAGTTTTACATATTTCTCCAAGGAACGGAATCAAATATTTATAAGCAAGAGAATTTTTGCAAAAACTTAACAAATTTTCGTATCAATCGATTGAATCCAGAGAATCATGGAAAAAAAAATAGGAAATTTTCCAAACAAAACACAGAAGAAGACGAGTTTACTTGACAATGGAGATAAAGTATGCGCTCGAACACATCCAAACATAAACCAGTTATTTCTGGATGCATTCTTTACATTATGTAACAAATGGAACGTAGCGTAAAATCCACAGATTCTTCTTAAGGATTCTTCATGTTTATTCGGATGAATGAATTATTTTGCTTGTTATCTCTGATTAAAGTACATTTGCGTCTACAGCTTCGGAGCAAAGTCGTTGAATGGACTTGAACATGCAAAAAAATGACTTTCGCTGAAAAAGTTATACGACAAAAAAACAAGAGCATGACTCATTCAATGTTTTTCGAAGAAATGAGAGTTATCATTCATTTTATTTTGCTCGTAATCTTCCGGTCAGTAATTCATTTTGTGCTTATTTGAATGTCATCTGTTTTTTTTTCGAGATAAAGCTACATTCACTATCAAAAGCACAATATTAAATACAAATAATTAATAACTATCTTGCATTTTCATAAACATTCGATCAAATTCCATGTTATTACATGTTGAATCAATTACTAGTTCATAACATGATGATTAAAACATTAGCACTCAGAATGTAACGTATTACATTTCACATTACTCGTTATGCATTTCAAGCTATTTTGCTCTATATATGAATTGCATATCATCGAGATATTGATTCCGTTTTGTGTGGTGGTTAAATGTTTATGATATGCTCAGAGAAACATGATGTTTATGTGTTTGTTTATCTCAGAGTCATTAATTGAGAGTTTCATTGTTTATGGTGTGTCACGGGAAGTAATTATAAATTATTATTAAATTAGTGTCGACTGTTTTCGATGGAGATTTTGACGTATTTTTCTCCAAGATTGATGCGTGTACACAACAAACATGAAAAAAAAGTAAATAGCTTAATGAACCTCTCTATCTATAGTGCATATATTTATTTATTTATGCATGTATTTGTCTTGTCTGTGTGGATGTGGCTCGAATGTAGTTCAATATTTAAATGGTACCTTAGCTTCTGTTAATGTGAAGTTTTTAACAAGACAATTTTTGGTTTGAGGACAAAATTTAATTTTTGTAAATTTAAGCAAATGATTTTTAAAAATTTTATATTTGAAAAATTTCAAATATTTTCGATTATTATTTTTTAAAGTATTATTTTTTATTGTAAATGTATGTAAATTTAAAATAAAAAGGAAACAATTATTTAAATTAAATTACTATGATGGAATAAGATGGGTGCTTCTTATAAACAAATTGTAACGTCCCTAATTTTTGGCGATTTTTTTGTTCGACGTTTTAAAGTAAATTTATTAAAATTAAAAATTATTAATTCCATTTTTTTCATAAAAAAAATATTAAATAAATAAAATAAAATTTACAATTAAAACAAATATTTTTTTTTAACTTTTGGTATTTATGATTTAATTTTTATTGATTTTATATTTTTTTATTTCGACAAATAAATATAATATATCCATTTTTTGTCGCCTCCTCCGATCTTGTCAAAAAAATTCAGGGAAAAATTATAAATTTTAATATTTTTTACATTTTTTTGAATTATTTAATTGAAAAATTACTATTTACGATAAAATCATACAAAAAACAAAAGAAATTCGTTTTAACAAGACGTTTTCTATTGAAATGTAGAAGAAATTTTTTTTAGGTCACGTGCTCAAATTATTTTTTTTTTTCAAACATTTTTGTTTTAGGAGATTTTGATTGATTTTCTCCACTCTTATGTTCAAACTTGAAAATAATATTAACCAAAATTAAATTAATGTTGAAAATCAACGAAAAAATCAAAAATATTTATTTTTTATTGAAAGTTTCATAGGACAAAAAATTAGAATATTAAATTTATTTAATTTAATTAACAATTTAATAATTTTTTAAACTTTTTTTTTGATAATTTTGTTTTTTTTTAATTTCTTTTTAACTTGACAAAATATGTAAAATTTAAAATAAAACATCGTTTTCACCAGTTTTTTAAAGGATTGTGTCATATCATAATTTAAAAAATTAAAAAAATAAAATAAAATTCAAGTAGCAAATGGACTTTGAGTGACCTTACAAAAAACAAAATTTTCTTAATAAAAGAAATATTTACTGCATAAAAAACATAAAAAAATGTCACACCAGCTAATTCACATCTATACTACTACAACAACTTTAAGTTACTTTAAATTTTAAAGAGATTTATAAAAGAAACATATAATGCGGAAGAATAGGCTTGACACAAATTTGGTTATCATCAGAAATATACCTGTTCTGATTTTTTTTTGTACTTTCACAAATACATTTAAAAAACAAAATTAAATGAATAAAAAAAAATCCGTACATAAAAATCGGTTCACCCTAAGATTTCAATGAATCACATTATCATTATTCTAAAAAACAAATATAAACGAAGTCTCGTACGCGTTCGGTAGTTCAGTAAAGTTTTACAAATCGAACGAGAAACATACAAAATTAAATTTTTAAGATTAATCTCATAAGAGTGTAAAACTGACATTAAAAGCTTTTGAATTATAAATAACTGTGTTTTAGTGACGGAGCAGCTTAGTGATAAATCGATGTGAGTGTTTTATTTTACAAAAAAAAAAATTGAGACAAAGCTGGTTGCAGCGAAAAATAATTAAATAAACAAACAATCAGCGAAAAACCAATAAACGCGTATAATTGAAATCATTGTGTTTTAACGCCGTAACCATTGACTCGCTATTCTCGCGTCTAAATTTGATTATTTGTCTCATTATCACCGTGATACTCATTTAAATTTATTTCACGCGTCTCCGTCATTTCACCTCATTTGTTTTGCGCTCTTGCAACATTTATTTTATCGATTTGTTTCTGTATTTGTAGCAAAAATGAATGCTGTGGTAGCGGTACTTTGTTTACTCATTGCCGGCAATTATGCACACAAATACAAAACTGGCGAGTGTCCTGCCGTCGAACCACTGACTGATTTTAACATGAAACAGGTGAGTGTTTTATTTGATGTAAAATGAGTTCGGAAATGCGGTTTTTTCCGGTAAATTATTCCGAAATTCGCATGTTTTCGACAATCATTAAATGATTGATAGCACAGTTTATTGAAAATTATGCTGGAAGATTATTTGTTTAAAATGTTTCGTAAAATGCGACAAAAACAGAGTCTACTGGAATCACGTCTCATAATTAGATTTAATGTACCTGCCAGACACAAACTTACAATTTATCAGTATTATCATCATTATTCTGTGTGAATCACATTCGTTTACGTTAGAGACGGTGCCGTAACATTCTCAGGCTAGGTACAAGTAATATAATAACAAAAACTCATAAAGCGTATGATTCATCATGATTAGTCGACAGTGTGCTAACAAAAACATTGTCATACGCTGTACGCTGCGGATTAAAGCATTTCCTTGAACCAATTAAGTTGTCGCTTCATGAATATGATGTAGAAGATTTAATCTCGCAGCAGTAGTTTTATAGCTGGACATTTCTTTCACTGAAAAAAAAATGTCTTAAAAAAATATTTTTATCTAAGAAAAAAAATCATAATTCTCGAAAGTACTCTAAATATGTCCGAAGCGTCGACAATGACGTCACTTTATCATAAATTAAATGAAATTACCTTTTTACTGTTTTTTTATGTTGTTGTTGTGCCTCTTAGCCATCGAGATAATAAATGTAATTACTTAATAAATAAAAAAGGTCCAAAAATGGTAGATTCTTTGTACTAACATCAAGATAATGTACTCAACAGAGATAAGTGCTTGTTAATAATGAATTGTTTGCCACAACTTAATCGTAAAGTGATTTTGTATGAAAAACTTATAAATAAATAAGAGAGGCATTCACAGAGAATGCACATAAGGTAGACATGATTCGGGTTCGTTTGTTGATTAATTACACAAAAATTTCGTTTTTCCCTTTTTTTCTTGTGTTGAATGAAAAAGGATTAAATGCTGAACTAATTCCATTTGGCATGAACAGAAAAGTTCCATTCTTTGTAGTAAAATGTTTTTTACGTTAATTCACGTCGGGATAAAAGGAAATCATGTTTTTGAATGAAAATCAGATTAAAAAATAATTAAATAAGGTGATTACATTCAAAAAAAGTTTTAATTGAACATCGAAAAGGTAAATATTACTACGTATCATCGTAAAAAAAACAAAACAAAATGTTGAAGGGCGGTAAAAGGACATTTTATTGCGATTTCTTTTAAAGGAGCTCCAAAATAAAAATTAAAAGAATTTTAATCGAATTTTAAAGAATATTAAAAAAAATATTTTAAATTAGAATTTAAATAAAAATTTGATCTAAAAAATTTATTTGAAAAAATAAAAAAAAATGATTTCAAAAAAAATTTTTTCAAAAATGTCAAAATGCAAAAAATAAATAAGAAAAAAATAAGCAAAAATAATCTAATTTTTTAAATTATGGCGAAATTTTACTCATCTTTTAAATCTTAATATTATTTGAAATCATCATTGAAATTCATATAAAATTTCAAATTGAATTAAAAAAAAATAAAAATTCGGCTAAAGATTTTTTATATTTAAAAAAATTAAACCAATTTTTTACAAAAAAAAAAAAAATAATAATAAAAAAAAAAAAACACTTGTCATTTTTAGAAAAGAACTGAAAAAAGTTTTTCCATTTTAATAAATTTTCAGCAAAGTTCTTAATTGCTAATTTTTTTCTGCAAATTCTATTGCTTTTTTTTTCAAAAAATTAGACATTATAATTGGCTTTCCGTTAAATCGACCTAAAAGTAAAAGAAAAAAATAAACGATACACTAAAAGTTTACAAAAGTGTCGTTTGGCAATAAAAGAATAAAAAAAGAAGAATTAAGTCTAATGTTTAGTCTTTCATTACCTTGATTGCCCATCATAGACCAAACCAAAAAGGATATTCGACACACAAACATAGACAGAAGAACCAGTTTGATTGACCATAATATAATAGACAAAGAGAGACCAGATCAATTTAGTTGGAGACAAACTCAAACACACACACACAAGCAAACAAACAGAAACAGATATAACTCAAATATTCAGGAGATTGCAGTATTGAATATCTTTTTCCGAATCGTATCAAAAGCAAGGTAAAGCTATTGATGTCATTAGATTTGCTACATATACCACCACACCGATGTGGTACCAAAGTTTTATCATTTTTTGGTTTTTTTTTTGTAGAAATAAAGTAAAGGACAATCACTACGACTACACGTATAATTCAATGATCCAATTTAATTTGATTCAATCTCCTTTTTGATACGACATTCGTTTCTCTTCGTCAATGCGATAAGTTTTCAGCATGTCCTTACGAATTGATTGTTCTCTCAATGTTTTGCAAGAAAATGAGGTAGAAAATAACGGTAATAATCAGGGACGAAAAAATATTTTTAATATTGAAAATATTTTAGCGAAAATTTTAAATTACCTAATTTGGATAAAATTTACGAAATTTCATGCAAAATGAATTATTTACAAAAAAACGTTAAAAGGAACTTTTTTTTGAAGAAATTCAAATTTAATTTTATTTAAACAAACTTAATTTAATTTTTGTATGACTTAATGAAAACTGTCAATTTTTGAAAAAACTTAAAATAGATTTTTTTCGTCAAAATCGAAGAAAGATAATAAACATTTATTAAAATTAAAATTAAATTAAATTAAAATATTAAAATCTAGCTTAATTTTTATGGGAACCTGAAATACTTAATTTAAATGTATTTTTTATGCAACTTTTACAGAAAATCAATTAATTTGAGCTAAAAAAACTCTAAGTTTTGTTAACTGAATTTGTCAACTGAATTATAATCTACAAAATTTTTAATTAAAATATTTTTTTTATGTCCCTGGTGGGTAATTATATTGGAGTTTCGACTCAATATTGGAATTGCAAGTGCAGCTGAATCCAGAAAAGATTTAAAAATTTAATAGTCAAACAATTACCAACTCAAATAATTTTATTTATTCAATCTTTTAATTTATTTAATTGCACTTTTAAAGTTTCTATTTCTTTGCGAAAAAAAAAATGCTTAGTCACAATCCTTGACTAACGGATGAATGGCGATATCTGCTCCAGTGGATCCCACTTTATCCGCCACATAATGGTGTGTGTTGGAGGAAATGACCCACATGTAGTTTTGGTATCCGGGGAAAACGTGCGTTGGAAGACGACATTCCCCTCCCTTTTGCACGAGAACAAAGTTGCTGGATTTCAGACAAGTTTCCGTGTTGTACAAATAAATGTTCCGTTCGTCCTTGCCACGAACAAACAAATAGTTGGCATTATCGTTACCGAGTTGCACGAGTTTCTTGTCGCCCGGAATGGTGCCGTGATCGACAACGGCACTCGAGCCCTCGCCTTGTCGCAAGTGCTTCGTTTTGATGGAGAAGAGATTCGTACCGCAGAGATAATTCATGTAAAGGTACGAAAGACCATTTGTCTTGCGGATGAGTGTGATATAGAGGACGTCACGTGATGCACAGCCATTGTGCAAAGCCGGTGGCAGGACAATTTTGTAACCTTTGTCACGTGTCACATCGTACACAATCAGACAGTTATTGCCGCCGTCAGCAACATATCTGCGGAAAAACAAAAAAAAAATGTATCTGAAGACGTGTTTTCTTCTTTTTTGAAGGAAAGTAAAATTTTAAAAATTAATTCACATTATTTTACACTCCACAAAATATTATGAGGAATTATTTTTAAAGCATTTGACGTTATTTTTCAGTATTTTAACCTAAAAAATTTTATACGATTTTTTTTGTATCAAATTTGATCAAAAATTAAAAAAAAAATCAAAAAAAATTAATTTTTTATCAAAAAGTAATTAATTTTTATTTTTGAAGTTTCAACATAGACCTAATTTGATATAAAAAATTAATTAATTTGAATTTTAAATTTTTTTTTAAAATAAATATTCTTTTTAATTTATAAAAAAAATATAATTGTGAAAAATACTGAAAAATAACGTTGAATTTCTAGTTTTGAACGTCAAAATTTTTTAAATGGAAATTATTTCCATCTAAGATTTTTGAAAAAATTAATTATGATGAAATGTGATACATTTTATAAAATTGGATTAGCCTCCTAATAAAGATTCACGCGGAAAAAAAAACTTACATGAAGGCATTTCCCGTGTCATCATATTCGACAACTAAATGCTGAAGGCGTGACTTCTGGTTCACCAAATCCCCAAGGCTGACCGAACTGACAACTTTATGCGTTTTCGTGCAAATTCCCACCACTTTGGCATCGCATCGATGAATCGGTTGATCCAAGGTGTTTGTGTCGCCCGAATCCAAAACCCAGAGAATATTTTGCGCGTCATGCACAAGATCTGTACACGATTGAATTGCCTGACAATTTCCCTCCTCCTGAATGGACCAACATGGATAAGGCTCAACTGGTGGCACGCAATTTCCCTTTTTCAGCGTCATCTTGGCCACGGTGAAGGGAACGCCATGTCTTAAACGAGGCGCACACGCATACACCACATTCTGGTGGATTTGGGCGCGCGTGAGGATAAAATTTTTCGGGATGTAACGTTTGGTCGTCAAGTAAATGCGTTTCGTTGACTCACAGGGAAATTGCAAATTTGTAGGGCTTGGATGGAAATTCAGCTCGGGAAATACTTGTTGGTCGCCGCAAGCAGCGTACGCAGTTCTGGCATGCCAAGCAACGGTCAGCAGAAAAATAAATTTTATCATTTTTGGATGTTTGAACCGGAGAAAGAACTTTTTGGAACTAAACGTTTGTGAATGACAGGCAGATTTTATTAAAGTCGCGTGGAAGGTAAAACAGACAGAAGTTCAAAATATTTTATTTCAAAACAAACAAACATTTTTAACATGAAGAATGGTATTGGACGTGACTGTTATTCTGTCTCATGGCCCCGCGATGAATGTTTTCCAAATAACAGGGTTAAAAAAACTTTTTGCTTTTACTTAATGGAACTTAAAGTAAGACTTAAAAGCAACTTAAGAGATAACTTAATCTTGTGTTGTCTAAAAAATTAAATTAATTAAAGTCAAAAATATTACATATTATTTTTTTTTTAGAAAAAGAAAATTTTTGAAGTTTAAGTTGAAAAATTTTTTTTTTTATTTTTTAAAAAAATTGTATCAACGTAAAATTAAGTCAGAAAAATTTTTTAATTTTTTTTTTTTAATATTTTTGAGTAGAAAAAAATTTTTGAACCTCGTTTACGGGAAATTTTCGGTCAAATACGAGAAAAATTATTTTTTTAAAAAAAAAAGGGAAAGTTTTGAACTTTATTTTTATTTATTCTCAATCAAATGCATTGAGTCCATTTTAATTAATTTTTAACACAAAAAAATTCGATCCTTCCAAATACCTACAAAAAAAATAAAAATTCTCTGTACAACATCTTATTTTTCCAATTTAAATTTTTACAAAAGGTTCAATATCAAATATTCAAGAAATCTATGAAAAACATATTTACTGAATAAACACTGCTTTTATGGTGAAAATGCATCTATCGTATCCAATCTTTCCATTGAAAAATTGTTGATAGAGGCACACTCTTTCACACATAAAGTTTGAAAGTCAATTGAATTCTTCAGTCAATATCGAGATATAAAGATTTGTGACTGCATTCTTTCCGAGAGAAAACGAAAGAAATATGCAATAAATAAAAATTCAATACACATTGCTGAAGGGCTGTTTTCAATATCGGTGCAATTTGTGGATAGAATCAAGTTTTTTTTCCTTTCTTCATTATTTGGATAGTCTTTTTTATTTACTCCGCAACTTGATAAAAGGTGACTTGTGTAAACCAAAGATCTTCATGAGATGATAGTCGGTCCATCGGGGTAATAAAATCATTTAAACTTGTCGTGCCAAGTATTTTTCTCCATAAAAATAGATTTTATTTTGGTAACGTCATCACAAACTGCCAATAATAGATTGAAAGAGGATATTACATTTCTTCCCTTTTTCCTCGTTTCGAAGAAACACATCCTACTTCAATATTTTCACATTTGCACCCTTCCTGGATTTGTTGCTGAAATAAAAAATTGGAGACAAAGTAAACAAGTATTTTTGTTAGATTTGTTATTCATTATTACTATTTTGAGGATTTATCGGATTTTTCACACCTTTTTTTATTATTTTGTTTCATTCCACCGTTTTTTTTTTTCATTGAATCCAAAAACTGCCCCACATTTGAAAGAAAGATTGAGTTTTTTCATTTTTAATGTGAAAATATCTGGTAGGAGGTGATAAAACTGTAATACATTTACTGAAAGAACGGAAAGAATGGGCAATAAAAATCAATTGAAAAGAAAAATTCTATTTGATGTACTAATTCTTTAGTAAAAAAAAAGAAATGAGAGTTTTTTGTTTGTAATTTTTTAAAGTTATTAGACGTTAAACGTTGATTCTTAACATTTATTTAATTTTAGTTTATATTATTTTAAAATTAATTTAAAAATAATTTCATTTTTTTACTTCAATCGGAAATGGAAAACGTAGAAAAAAGAGTTAAAGAATTAAGTTTACAAGTGAAATTGTGATTTTTTTTCAGCAAAGCGATAGAATTTATTTATTTTAATTACTGGAAAGTTGGAAAAATAAAATTTAAAAGTCTCTGACCTTTTTTGGATTATTTGACTTAAAGCATTCAATCCAATTAAAATTTAGATAAAAATTAAATTAATTAAATTTTTTTTTAAATTTTTATCTTGGAAAATTTTAGTTCAATTTTTCTTTAATATTAAGTCAAAATAAATTTAAATTACCTAGACAATAAATAAAAATTTATTCGAAACTGTTAAAAAAAAATAATTAAAAAAAAAACTATTAATTTTTTCGTTTCACATCCTCAAATTAAAATGTACCTAAAAGCCCCTAAAAGTTATTTTTTATAATAAAAAATTAAGACAAAAAATTTTGGACTAAATTAATTGAAATCGCAAAAGTACCCGAAAGCGTGTGTCATAAAAATATAATTTACATCCGATTTTTTTTGCTTTTCTTCACAAAAAAATAGAAAACTTAATTTAACAAAAAAAATAGCATATCATATTATTTTCTAGAGCCTTTTGAAAAATCATATGCTTTCTAAGGCGATAAAAGGAGTCATCATTTCATTCAAAAAAATTTTATAAATTTATGCATCGAGAAATCTCGCTGTGTATCGCTCCCCCGAAATGACAAAGGAAGTGATGTATATTTCCATAATAATAATAATATGAAATATGTCACACACATGCTACAGCACTCTTGGGGCGGCATTTCATCGAGTTTTACTTCACGATTTTTCCACTACGAAAAATTTAGAAGAGAAAAAAACGGCTGGCGTACTATTAAAAGTTTTGCCGATTTGTCAGAAAAAAAAAGAACGAGCTTTCAACTTTAAAAACTACTTTAAAGAGACGGAACAAAAAAAAATTGAAAAGGGGGAAAATTGAAAAATTCTACAAATACTAAAGTCGTGACAAGTTTTTTTTTTTTGCTTCTTATGTAGATTTTTTACTGTTATTGTTATTTACTATTGTGTTTTGTATTATTAAGTCTCGAGTGTTGGAGTGTTCTTCTGTGTCTCTTTTTCTAGTTGATGACAAAAAAATGGATTCCAGCTGAAATTCATCGCCGCCTTATATTGGATTGTGTGTCGGCGCCCGGTTTATTTTTATTTTCCTTTTGTAAAGTCAATGTTTATCCGTTTCAATCTAAAATTGTGTGGTCTTAGTCGTTCTCATTCATGTTTATTACAGCAATAAAAAACGTAATTTAAGGTTTTGGAATGCTGCGAAGGAAACTTCCTCAGGAAGTCATAACACATTTGTGCCAAAACCTTGTGATTTTTTATTATTTACTTCAGAGAGGAATTAAATAATTATTTTTTATTGTGCAAAATTCATGTGAGGCAGACAAAGATGAGAAAAATATTTACCTCAAAACTACCAGCATTAACATCACTTAAACTTAATTGCCATCACTTTTGTGTTTCAAACTGTAAATCAATTAAAATCGATAAAATGATGAAGGAACATGCATGAAAAAATCCATTGTAAACTTTTTAACAATAACTCGAACTTTTTGCACAAAAGTTGTAGTTTGAAAATGTGCCTCTATCACAAACTTGACACAAATCAATATAAATTTTAACAACATCGCACGTTGTCGTCAGACAGGTATCACATGAAAAAGTTACTCAAACAGAAATTTATGTAGGATAATTGAAAACTGCAAGGAACTTGTCGGAAGAGTTAACATCAAATTTACATGTTTTTTTTTTGAAAACATACACGAAAAATGCATCAGTAGCAAGAGGAGACGACGATGAATTGAATAAATTAAAACAGATTATTAAATGATTTCGAAAGGAAAAACTTTCATGATTGAGTAAAAGTTTGGGGAAAGTTAGGCGATGTAGAAAAAGAAGATATTTAAGGTCATTCCAAATTTATTTTTAACTTTTTCTCTTATTTTTTCAGAATGATGGGGAGAAGTTTGGAAATTTTTTTTTATAAAAATTAAAAAAATATAGTATTTTAAATTTTTGACGGTTTTTTAAAAGTTTTTGTAAGTCTTAAGAATATTTCAAATATAAAATTTATAAAAAATTAGGGAAAAATATAAAAATAATTTTAAATTTATTTTTGTTAAAAAATTTTTGAAATTTTTTTTCGGAATTTTTTTTTTAAATTAGGTAATCAAAAAAATTAAATTTAAAAAATACTTTAAAAATTATCATCAAATGAATTTAAAATTAATTTTATGAAAAAAAATTTGAAAACATATTTTGCGGAAAAAACTTTAAAAAAATATTTAAAAAATTTTTAAAATTAAAATTTTAATTCTTTTTTCTATCTTAACTATTTGAAAGATTTCTGTAAAAAATTTTATGATTAAAATTATTTATTAAATTAATTTTTTGAAATTTAAAACTATTTTTCCGGTTTTAATTTGTAAATGGGGCATGAGACAAAAAAAAAATAAAATAAATTTGGAATGACCTTTAACTACAAGGCAGAAAAAATAAATAACGATAATAACTGTAGAGAATATCTAGAAAGCATGAGAAAAGTTCAATAATTCAATTCATTATTTTTTCATTTAAAGAAGGAATTTTTATAACGCAGAAAAGATTATGATCAAAAACCTTAAAAGATATTTTCAAACTTTATCATTTGGAATGAAACAAAACTACATAAACTGCCTCGAGCGCAGTAAAGGATTTGTACTTTTAATTGTAGATTTATTTTATATTTTTGTACGAACAAAATTTCGTTCATTCTCCTAATGAACTATTTAACTAATATTATTTTAAACTTTTTTTTTCAAACATGGTTTGTTAGATATTTTAAGCTTCATAGTTTCAGGCTATTTTCATTTTTTTTTCAAGTTAAAAAAAGTATTAAAATTTAAAAAAAAATATTTATTTTTCATTTCAGTTCCTTGGTATTTGGTATGCCGTCCAGAAAACCACCACCGCTTCCACGTGCGTCGTCTACAACATTACCGAGTCGGAGGAGCCCGGAGAGTACAACATCGAGCAATTATCGCAACACTTTGCGCTTGGTTTGACGCCGCTCAAGCACGAATACAGCTACACTGGCACCCTCAAAGTCATCGATAAAGACTTGCCTGCCAAGATGTCCGTCAAATATCCCTTGAGTGTTGCTGGCAGCTCGAAATTCACAGTTTTTGCCACGGACTACACGACATACGCTGGCATTTTCACATGCCAAAAACTGGCATTCAGTCATCGTCAGAGTGCAACAATTTTGTCGAGAACAAAGACATTGGACAAGATTTTTGTCGATAAAGTATGTTTGCCTAAATTGCTTTTTCACGCATCGCTTATTTTTAACATTCGTCAATTTATGTTCGGTTTTACGTTTTTTTTCTAGGTTCGCAACAAGTTAGCATCGTACAATGTCGATCCCTTCGACTTGTCCATCATAAATCAAACGGGTTGCCCGAAAGAGGGAGAGGAGGGTTACAACATCCACATTGACCAAGAGACATTTTCGGCCAAGTCAATTGGAAATGCTGTCAAGAAAGCCGGCGAAGCCATTGGAACCGGTGTCGAGTACACAATCAACGGCGCTAAAAAGGTTGGAAAAGGAGTTGCTTACGTATTGTTCTAACACACAAAATTTTCATTTTTATACACGAACGAAAAAAAATGTAATTTGAGATCTTTTTTCCTTCTTCTCTTGCATGATTGACTCAGATTTCTGATTTTTATACCGAATTGACATTTTTGACATGAGAATTGACACACAAAAGAACCATCAATAAATCCAATTTTTTTCTTTCGTTTTGTTACAGTGGTACAATAAACTTAAGGGAGAATCGACCGAAGAGCCAGCTGACGTAAAAGAAATTAAAGGAAATAGCAGATTGATCTACAAGGCCGACAAAACTCTTGACGAAGATGCTGAATGGCTCCCTTTTTAAAAATATTTTTTTTCTCTCATTTACCTAATTAGAGGCAATCTCATTTATCTCTCGAAATAAATAAATAAAAAGTTTTTATAATTTTATAAAAATTAAAATTAAATTTTGATTTAAGGTGATCGCTCATAAATAATTTAAAATTTTTGTCCTGAAGGTCGATAAATTTTATTTAATTTTTTATTCTATTTTTTGATATTTTTGTAAGTTAAACAATTTTTACGTTTAATTAATTTTTGTAAAAAAATTAAAAATCAAAATTAAAAGAAAATTGAACTGAATTTAATTAATTAAATTTAATTTCATTTGAAAATTAGTAAAAAAAATTTTTAAATTCTGGCTATTTTTACCGTTTTATGATCAAAGAGTATAAAATATTGTAAATAATTTTTTCCCCTTAGGCGAATAAATTTTATATATAATTTTTTGTCGCCCCTCTCCGATTTTGTCGAAAAAATTCAGAGGAAAAAATAAAAATTAAATTAAAATTTTTTAATTATTTCCTCTAATTTTGAGTTCAAATTTTAAAAAAATATAATATAATATAATAATATCCAAAAATGTTAAAAAATTACAAACAAAAAATTAAAAAATATTTTTTTTTATTTCCCCCTCCCACTCATGAAAATCCTCATGGGATTAAAAAATTAAGAAATTAAATTTATTCAATAATTTTATTTTCCCCCTGAAATTTTTCAACGAAAAATGAGAGGGAGTGGATGAAATATAAAAACATATTTTAAAAAAATTAAATTTTGTAAAAATTACATCAATTTATTTTAATTTAATTTAAATCAAAAAATGCAACTTATCGATCAGATTTTCTACTTTTGCTACTTTTTGAGTCTCCACCAGTGGCTTCATGTCTCTTTCGTTTGTTCATTGGATTTCGAGGGTCATACACATCATACCAGTCGTCACCTTTCGTTGAAGCATCTTTCGCTAAAACGGGAATTTCTGATTCGAAACGCAATTTGTGAGACAGCCAGTTGTCCGATTGAATTTCTTCGTCGATATTTACGTTGCTTGACGAAGGTTTTGTTTCTTTTTCTTCGTCTTTTTCATCATCATCATCGTCATTAAAGGCAGAACCACGGGCAGAGTTTAGTTTTGCTTTGAATTTTGCCAGAAGGGCTAGTGTGTGATCTTCCCTAAAATTTAGGAAAATATTTTTGACTCAGTTTTATATTTTATTAATTTTTTTTTTTCGAAAAAATGAAGTAAAAAATAATTTAAAAAAATCGGGAAGGAAATTTTACACCAAAATTTAAAAAACAATAAATAAGGAAGAAAAATCGTGGTCAATATTTGTTAAAGTATCATTTAAAAAATTCTTACCGACTCGCTCCTTTCTTCGGCAGCAATTTCACCTTTTCCACATAAACAGCTTTTTCCTTCAGATAATCGTCAATTATTTTGTTGTGTTTTTCCTTTTCTTTTTTCTCTTCTTCAATTTTTTGACTTGCAGCTTTTTTCTCCGAAGCGTATCCTTTTTTAAGTTTGGCAATTTCTTTTCTTATCTCCTGAGCTTTCTTCTGTTTCTCTTCCATCTTTTCGCGATCAATCAAACTGAGAACATCTTCATCAGAATCACCATCAGATTCCTTCTTCGCGATTTCTGCCTTTTTCTTGGACAATTTTTCACGGACCATTTCTTGTCTTTTCTTTATTTCAGCTTCTTCTTTTTCCTTCGCCACAAGATCCGGCTCCGGAGTTTTTGATCTCCGTTCTATCTTGACCTCCTCCTTACTCAACTTTGGATCATCCAAAACGTCGTGCGTGGATTTGCCTTTATTTCCAACTTTTTGTACAAATTCCGTCGCTTCTATTTCGTCTTCCTCCGCTTCTTCGCCAAACGATAAAAGTCCATAATTTTTCACGCCCTTCTTACTTTTCTTCTTGGAACTTTCGCCTTCTTCCTTTGAACTTTTCTTCAATTTTCGCGGAACAATATCGTCAAAGGGATTATTCAAGATTACAGTTTTGAGAATTTTGTGCGGATACATCGGACGTTCGTTCTGATCGACCATTCCCTCTTCGAGTTTGAGCATATTGAAAATTGTGTCGCCCGTAACTTTGCCAAATAACGTGTTCATATTCTGCAGTTCTGGCGTGGCAGCGAAAGTGAAGAAAAATTGAGATCCATTGTCATTTTTGCCGGAATTGGCCATGCCGACAAGACCTCGTCTCGTGTAACGCAATCTCGAGTGGAATTCATCTTTGAATGGCTCGCCGTAGATTGATTCGCCTCCATGCCCGTCGCCATCGGGATCGCCTCCTTGCACAATGAACCCCTTGACAAGACGATGGAAAATTGTGTTGTTGTAATATCCTTCCATGCAGAGCTGAATAAAGTTCCGGCATGCCTTTGGACATTCGCGAGACCATAATTCGACGTCTAAAATGTTAAAAATTTAAGATTTTTTGGGTTTTGAAATAAAATAAAAATTACCTATGTCACCAACAGTCGTCTTTAACAAGACTTTGCCACTTGTCGGCGGTTCTTGGATATAAATGCTACTCATTTTGATGAAAAAACAAAAATTTCTTCCGAGAAACCAAAATTTTTGTTGACAAACTATCAACAGCTGATTTTGACAGTGACTTGTGATTGGTTGATGCTTCAAAATTTTCATCCAATCAGAGGCCAGAATTTTTGTTTACGTCCAAATGTCAAAATTCTCGATGGAAAATCGTGAAAAAACTTGAAAATTGCTGAAAAATCCTCAGAAGGTGAGTTCTTAATTTAAAAATTATCGTTAAAATTTAATTTCTGACCTCAATTCTTCAAATAAATGTCAAATCCTGTCAGAAAAAGAAGAAAAATTACATTTACCTGAAAAAATTCAGTAATACCAACATTCTATTTACACTTTTTCAGATGTCAAATGCAGCGGGAGTCGTTAAATTCAACATTTTGAATCCAGGTTTCACTCAATCTCAGTCCTTTGCCCTCGCAAGTGGTAGTTCTGTCGAAAATGTAGATGTTTGTTTCCTTTGTTGTTCCGATATTGAACAGGGAGTTATTGAAACTGTCGTAAGTTTGATGTTTTCGACCCCAAATCAGCTTTTTTAATTGATTTTTTTTTTACAGTTTAGTCCCGATGAAGTTGCTTTACATAAAATCCTATTGGATTCATTGAATATCCAGCTGTCGCCTGAAACTAAAATTCTTGCACGATTATGCAAAACTTGCATCTCTCATCTGGAACAGTACCAAGAGCTCTTGTCACAACTGGCAAACATCAAATCTTTGCTGCAAATCGCTTATAAACGAGGTCAAAGTATTTTATCGAAGCGACAGAAATCAGATTTTACATTGCTAAAGAACACAGATTCCTACGGAACGACTTTTTTAATTTATCAACAGCCCAAGGAAAGCACAATTCCCCAACTTTACATATCGGATGGACCAATTTTGGATGACCAACCGGAAAATTTTGAAGATCTGGTTCAGTTGACGACCACAACAGTCGCGGATCTCGATCCAAAATTAATGTTTGAACGCAAAACTGATTCCGGAAGTTATTTTTGCAAGCAATGTTCGGACAATATTTTTTACACTCAAGACGAAATCCAATCACATCTTTTATCGGAACATGGATATGCGGTGGCAATTTGTAATATTTGCGATAATTGCTTCTCGGACAGCAATGAGTTGAATCTGCACAAAGTTAATTGTCATTCTGAGGTTCCGCCACTGGTTCCCTTAAAAAAAGACTTTAAATGTACTTTTTGTGATAAAATTTTCAAAGAAAAAGTTTTGCTGGACGATCATCTTGCTGCGAGTCATAATTCTGAGTCGTCTTCTCGTCCCTTTAAATGTCCCCATGACGGATGCAGCAAAGATTTCACGTCGAAATATACTTTGACGACTCACATGAAAATCCACACCGATCGTCCACGACCCTATAAATGCACGGTTTGCGAAAAATCCTTTTATCATTCGCAAAATTTAGTGCAACACCTGAAACTCCATTCCAGCACCAAGGAATTTATTTGTTCCGGTTGCAATAAAGCCTTTAGCACGCAACACAACCTCGATGTCCATTTTATCGTCCACACAAAGCTGAAAAAATTCGGATGTGCCATTTGTGACAAAAGATTTGCCCGCAAAGCGGAGGTTCGGGATCATGAACGAACCCATACCGGCGAAAAACCTTTTTCATGTGACTTTTGCAGTGCTACGTTCGCGCAACGATCCAACTTGCTGAGTCACAAAAGAGCAACGCATCTCAACGACAAGCGACATAAATGTTCGCAGTGCAACAAGGGCTTCAAACGACGTCGATTGCTGGATTATCACATAAAATCCGCGCACACGGGCGAACGGCCATATGCTTGTGATATTTGTAACGCCACTTTTGTGATTCCGGAACACTTTAAGAAGCACATGCGAATTCACACGGGAAAGAAACCGTTTACGTGCGAGCTGTGTAAACGGTCGTTCAGTAGCAAGGACAACTTGAAAGCCCACAGATTTGTGCATAGCAAGCAAAAACCGTACGAATGCATGGTTTGCGAAATGGGATTCATGAGAAAAACGCTGCTTTTTACGCATATGAAAAGTCAGGATCACGAGTCGGAGCATTTTGTGGTGAATGAGCCGAAAATCGGGGAAAAGGGAAATATTGTGATTGAAAAAACTGTCACTAAAATCGAGTTGAACCAGGAAGAAGATGATCAAAAGTAGGATGTGGCATAAGTTTTTAATCCAACCAAAGAAAATTTAATTTTTCAGAAAAATTCTGAAATAATATTCATGATTTGCTGTACCTGAAGAAATTTAATTTAAAAAAATCCTGAAGATAAGAAATTGTTTATAAAGGATGAATTGTATCCAACTTTTGATTTGTTGGAAATTGTTGATTTTTATCATTCAACGAAATAAAATAAAATTTGGTTTATTTATTTCAGTTCATTTATTTTGTGAAACTAAAAATTTTTATGTTCGATAACAGCTCAAATACATTCCATTGTAAAATTGGATTCGTATTTTCAAATAATTTTCTTGACGAAACTGTTTCTCCCAATAACAAATTGTAAAGATCTGGGTTGAACTGAAAAAGAAAAATATTTTTTTCAATTTTTTTTTTTAATTAGGCCGCTCCAAATTTTTTTTAAACTTTTTGTCCCATTTTCAAAAATTTTTGTCTTAAAAATCAAAAAAAGTTGAAAATTTCATCAAAATTTATTTTTAATTTTTCAATTAAAACGACTGAATTTAAACAATTTTTGATCATGTTTTTTCTTTTTTTTTTTCAAATTAAAAATTTTTTTTGACAGTTAATTTTTTTTATTTAAATTTTTACCTTGAAATTTCAAATTCATTTTGTCATTTTGAAAATTTAAGTTAAAAAGTTTTCAAAACAAAAATTAAAATTTTTTTTTTTGAAAAAAAAGTGAAAAAAAAATTTGGAGCGGCCTTATTTCCAAAAAAAATTGTTTTTAATTTTTCTGAATTTAAACAAAAATTTTTAATTTTTTTTGCCAAAAATAAAAATAAAATTATTTTTTAGAAAAAAAAATGCCAACGACACGCGGCGTTCCCAAGCGGTCACCCATCCAAGTACTAACCACGCCCGATGTTGCTTAACTTCGGTGATCGGACGAGAACCGGTGTTTTCAACATGGTATGGACGTTGACGAGAATCTAACGCATAAAATCGGTACACATGGTGAAAATTTTGTCTAATGATGAAAATTCCATGTACAGAAAATTAGAAGATATTTTTAGATTTTCATTCAATTTTTGATGATTTTGCATGAATGAGTACGAAAATTATCTCTGTTGCTTTTGTCAACGTCCATACCATGTTGAAAACACCGGTTCTCGTCCGATCACCGAAGTTAAGCAACATCGGGCGTGGTTAGTACTTGGATGGGTGACCGCTTGGGAACGCCGCGTGTCGTTGGCATTTTTTTTATTTTTTAAGAAATTTATGAATATTTTTTTTGAAGTTTCTCATAACTGAAAACAGTCAAAAAAATCAAATGCTATAAGATACTTTATGAACTTACGTCCTGATGTGGCGGATTTGAGGTAAAGAGTAAGTCAACATCGCAAACATTTTCCGAGCATTTTTGACTGATATGCACAAATTCTGATTTCAATGGAGTCACTAAAACCTCTCTAAAATTTCCTTCTTTATCGACGGCTTTAGATTCCAGAAGAATTGTCCGAAAATCTGAATATCGATTCCAACAAGTGGATTTAAAGGCATGTGTTAAACAGAACATTGACATTGACTTGTAACAATGCTCTTCAAGAGGTCCCAATTTTTCATGGACATTCGGCAAATAATAACAAGCATCAGGCTCGGGAAAGACGTTGACATTAATTGACTTCAATTTGGTCGTCAATTGTTGAAATGGAACGAAATCCGTGATAATTGGCACAAGTTCCGTCAAAAATGATTTTGTCTTTAAAAATATTCCCGCTTTGAAGCCTTTCGAAGATATTTTGAACTCGACTGTTGTGTATTTAACTTCTAATGTTACAGTGACTTCTTGTTCATTTGGAACGATTTTCCAATTTTTAAAGGGGAAATTTACATATTTTGATGTAAACAGACCGAAATTCCCGAAACAGCCGGATTTAAATGTAATTATTTTAGTGACTGGATCAAAACTCTCACAATGAACATGTTTCTTTGACCATTTTCCGGGAAAATGTGGAATTAGTGTCAATTCTTCTTCTTCTTCAATTTCTGATTCCGACGTTGGTCTTTTCAACTCTGAATCTCTTTTGAGGTTCTTTTCTTCTTCTCTACTTTGCTTACTTTTCACAAATTTTGAAACTCCCTTATTTGTCTTCGTTTTACGTCGTTTTTTGTGCTCAATCATACTCCAAACGCGAGATTTTGACACTTCAGCAATACTTTTCTTTGGCACACGATAAAACGTCGATTCACGTTCACTTGCTTCGAGTAATTTTGACATTCTCAGTTGATGTTTCAGCTCTTTGAGTTTCCTGGCTGCTTCTTCAGCGTTCATTTCGGCCTTTTTAGCTTCAAGTTGCGCAAGAAATCGATCGATGTAGGAGTCTGTGTGGAAAAATGGCTTCTCCTTCTCGTGTAAGTCCTCCAAGTGAGCGAGAAATTTCGAAAGAGTCGTGGTGTCTTCGTCAAATCCATCAGAAATTGTTGATAAAATGTCGTTTAATTGGATCGATTGCAAGGATTCGTTTTCGTCCATTGATTTAACGACTTCAAGAGGTCGCAAACGTCGTTTTGGACTAAACAGGAACTTGGGAGGAGTACTTTGAGGAACTACTTGGACAAAAGACGGAATGAAAGATGATCGAGCTTCAGCTATGAGAGTTGTTGAACTAGTTGTGGAGTCATCAGAAGGGTCTAAAAGTGACGGAAGACGAGTCTTTTGAACTTTTTGAGAGTTTTTTCGATCTTATAGAAATTGAATTTGATTTAGAACTGCGTTGAGAGTTGTTTAAAGACTTCGAAGTTTGAGTTCCAACGGATTTTTTGAAGTCATCAATGTTTTCTGATTGACTTATGGAACCATTCAGAGTACTATTTGAGCTTTTTTGCTCATTAGAGGAAGTGATTGAAGATCTGCCACTTCCATTAAGTTCAATTTTTTCATCTTGACTTGAACTTTTTTTCGTACTTTGAGATGTTTTTCGTCTTTTTTGATTTTCTTGCATTCCATTCAAGAGCTCGCTCTCCGTTTGAGTTTCCACTTCAATAGTTTTTGGATCATGAAACGTAATTCCTTTAGATTCGCGATGAATCTTTTCTCTTTCCAGCTCTTCGCTCAATCGCCTCCTTTCTATCGTCTCTTTTCGCAATTTTAATCGATTTTCCCTTTCCTTGATTTCTTTTTCCGTGTCGTCGCGAATCTCTTCCGCAAATTTGTAGTCATCAATCATTCGTGGCAACAAGTAATCCTTTATGAGAAAATGGGACGGCAACACACTTTTCACTTCCGATAGTTTTGTGTCTTGAAGACGTTTAATTTTTCGAAAGTCCCGCTTAACTGGCGGTGCTGCGAATAATTTTTTCTGTTGTTCTTCCAAAAATTTTTCATGATTCACGTTGAAATTCTGCATCGCTGGACTTAAATTTTTAAAAGTTTCACTTTCTTCCCATGGCTCCCAGCGACAAACGGAAGGTGGTTCCCACCAAAAGACATCGTCAGAGACTTTTATCCGCAATTCGAAGAGATTTTTCTGATTTAACTCGTTTTCCGATACCCAACGTTTTTGTTCTTCCTCAAATTCTTGATTTATTACAGTAGTTCGTCGTTCTTGGATGTAAAGTGTGGTTCGTCGTTTCTCAGCGGGTTCGCGGACATCAGTTGACTTTGGAAAGATTGATTGTCGTTTGACATTTTTCAAATGCATCAAAGATAAACGAGGTTTTGGTGATTCGATGTAATCGTAAAAGAAGTTTTCGTACTTTAAAATGTCCGGTTCATCGACTAAATTGGAGGAAATAAAAAAATTTATTAAAAACAAATTAAAAATTTTTAAAAATTAAAAAAAATAATTATTGAAATTGGATTAAAATTTATCAAAATTTTTAAAATAATTTTTTTTTATTAAATACATATTAAATTATTTTTTTTATTTTTATTAATTTTTTTTTTATTAAATTTAATTTTTTATTTAATTATTTTTTGCTTCAGAAAAATTTTTTTTTGGTTTTATTTTCATTCAAAAAAATTCTTTATATAAAAATATCAGGTAAATATAATTAGTTTAAAATTTTTATTTTTAAAAATCCGAACAATTGAGCAGATTAGTTCATAAAATATTCGAAAAGATAAGAAAATAAAAGATACATTCACGAAATTCAGCTAAATTCTTAACAATTTAATTTTTCCAAAACCAATCTGAGTTACAAGAAAAAAAATTATCGATTTTTTTATGTAAAAAAATTGTTACTTACTTAAAGTAATCAAAAAGTTTTCACCAATAAATTTTGTTTGTCGAGGTCTTCGAAGTAAATGGAAAGAATAAACGCCTCCAAGGACCATCATTTCTCTAAGGTTTACTTCATCACTTTCCAAGTCCAAGTAAACTGGATCCAACTTTTCCTTCTCATTCGAAAAATTTTCTTTCAATTTAGCCATAAACTCTTCTGTTACATCGACAATCGTGTCATCATCTACTATTGGCGGTTCTTCAATTTCCTCTTCCTTTTTAATTTTTTTCGTTTTCTTCTTTTTTGTCTTTTCATTTTTCCCCTTCTTTGTCGGAGTTTCTGCTTTTTTAGTTAATTTTCCTTCTTCTGCCGTACGTTGTCTTTCCTCCTCAAACAATCGTCTTTCTTCCTTCATGTTTTCCAATTTTTTTAATTTTAATTCCATCAAAAGATTTTGTTCGTATTCCAATTCATTTTTCAAATCAAAAGACTCGCACAGTTGAATTGCTATTTTGTAAGTTGAACAATAGTCACTCAAATGATCGAACTTCAAAAATAATCCTCGTAAACTTTGATTTGCTAAATCCATCAAATTTGACTTTGTAAATTCCGTTTTACAAGCAGCCATTGAAACAAAATTCACTTTTGTATAATTTGGTGGCAACGGCACTTCCCGAAAAGTCCACAAAAACTGATTAACAAATTCCGATTCGTAATTATATTCGGCAGTGATGGGATCCAATAATTTCATATCGCGATCAATATCACAGAGAATTTCAAAAGACCATTTATCCAAATGTTTCGAAAGTTGCTTGCGAAAAATCAGTTGAAGACTTTTCAGATCGTTGTAAATTCTGTCGGACAAAGTTTTTCCATTTTCTGTCAGTAAATCATTTATTTCAGAGTTGATGGTCAAAATTTGTTTGATTCTGGGAAGAAATGTGTCACCAATTGGTTTTCGGATTTCTTGAAACTTTTTGAGTCTTTTGTCAACTGTGGAGACGTCTTGACTGAGGAGACTTCGTTCATCCAACATGAGGCGCGGATCGATGCGATTTTTCTTTTGACGTTCTTCATCTAGCTCCCATTGATGTAAAAAGGTTCTTAGTTCAGAAGGCTTTTCAGTATTTGGTGTTGCTTCGGGATCCAAGTATTTTTGCCACTGTTAAATTTAATGTGTTTATTTTTTTTATTTCAAATTTTTAAAATTTTATTTCTATAATTTAATAAAAAAAATCAAAATTTCTTTTCAAAATTTTCAAATTTTTCCCAAATTTTTAAAAATAAAAAGTTTAAAATAAATGAGAAACGGTAACTTACCATTTTTTCTTCATTTTCATTTTGTTTATAAACTTTCACTTGTTCTTGCACTCTTTCAAAATGTTTTGTTGTCAAATCGATCATGACCTTTCGCAAAGCATTTTCTTTCTCATCTTTAGCTTGTTTTTCCTTTAAACGTTCTTGTTCATGTCGTTTTTCCCTTTCTGCTTCTTCCTGTTTTTGACGTCTATCACAAGAAAATTATTTCACGTTTAACCAAAAATGTTTCAACTCACTCCTGCTCCCTGCGTTCCTTTTCCGTCAATTTTGGCTTCTTCCGAGGCATTTTGCAAAATTACTCAAAACGTCATTACATTTTAGTTTTTGGTTGCTTTGATGAAACTCCAGCCAAAAAGCAAGAGCAAAATTTACTTTTACCGTTTTAGTTGTGCTTGTAACAGGCGCGTAGCGTCATAGGGGCAATATGGGGGCAATGCCCCCACAAAAATTTTAAGTTTTCAAAGGAAATTTTCAGAATTCGGGGATTAGAAGCTATATTTGTGCTGTTTGCCCCCCCCCCCCATCCCCCAATTTTCGGCTTGCTACGCCCCTGGCTTGTAATTTTAATTTTAGCCTACATTCTTGTAACGATACGACAAATTATAATAGCATTAAATGTTATAAATAAAGAATAAAAAGCAATGCTTTGCATGGGAAAAAAACGTGGGTGCCAACGACAATCTAATAATAATATTTTAATAAGTAATAAAACGTGCAGAATTTTAATTTCTTCAATGTTTTTTTAAATTTCCATTTAAAAGTGAATTAAAAAAAGAAACAGGTAAGAGAAAAAAGTACAAGTTACACTCTTAACATATATTAGATTGTTGTCCTGCATTTTTGCATTGTCCTATTAACCGATTTTCAAAATTTATTGACAAAAATGCAATGGATGCGATGATGGAGTCCATTCATAAAATGCTGGACTTGTATCAGCAAAAACTTTTCCGCCTCTGCGGCTCTTCATCCATCCGCGTGTCAACTTGGGATTGTGACAAACCCGTAATTTATTCCATGCCGCCGCAGCTATCGATATCACCATTAAGCAATAGTGGGACAACATCTTTAATCCAAGACTTAAAAGATAATGAATCATTCAGCGATCCCAAGGGTAAGTTAAACTTGTTTTTCTACTTAAATTAAATTTTAATTTTGTTTCAACTACTTTTAATTTTAGCTCGTCACAACAAAAATGATCCGTTTTTGACTGAAAAGGGCGCTAAAGGAAACATTTATCTTTGGCATCAGCTTTTTATACTTATGTTTCTTAAAATTCAATTTATTAATTTTTTTTAAAATTATTTAACTAAAAAAGGTACCTCGAAAAAGGCGATGACGAAACGTAAGTTGTCAGTAGAATTAAGATAAGCTTTTTAATTTTTTTCAATGAATTTAATTCATTTTTTTTTATTTTTTATAGATCCTTTTTAGAGCACAATCGTCGCATGGAGTCGCACTACAGCGAAGGTAAATTAAATTTAAAGAGGAAAAACTTAATTTTTTTTTTTATTTTAGAATTAATTAAATTTTTATTTATTTTAGGGCGCGGTAATGTTCGTGCTGTCCGTTTGTCCGTAACGACGAGAAAATTTGTCTTTGCTAATTCAAACTTTGCTATAAATTCATTGTAAATTATTTTTTTTTGTTTCAGATATTTTTTTAAAAATTTTAAAATTTACTCGACAAAAATTTATTGATGATAAAAATTCGAGAAAAAACCTATGGAAAACTCTGAAAATTTCTGGAAAAACAAGAAAAATGGCACGATCCGAAAATATCTGTAGAAGTTTGACCATAAAAGGTCAAAATTCTCGGAAAATTTCGGAAAAAGCTTGGAAAATTTGTAAAAAACTCAAAATATTTTCAGGTAAAAATATGAACTGGATACACTTTTAGTGTATGAAAGTATCGCTACACTCAAAATTATCCTGTAAATTGAAATGCGGTTTAGCTGCTTGTTTCAACGAACATTTTTATTATTATTCGAATCTCGTATTATTTTTTTTAAGTAAATCATAGTGTTCGGCACATGCTGCATGTAAAAAAACCATGCATGCATGCAGCATATATGTCGACATGCATGCTGCATGCATGCAACATACTCACAAATTTCAATAGTCCAAATTTCAGTTTTTTAAAGAAAAAATTATTTTTTTTTTCACACTAAATTAAAAATGAATTAATAATTAAATAAAGAATTGAATAAAATAATTTTCAAAATTGATGAAAAAAAATTAATAATTTTAAATTCATATCGTGAAATGTCAAAAATTCAAATTAAGATATATTCAGGATTCTAAGTAAAAATTTTTACCACTATGTAGCTAAAAATATCTATTTTCGTTAAACTATAGTTCCATTTTTTTTTCATTGAAACTTTTCCATTATTGATAGAAAAATATAGTCAAGCTCTTTTTAAAATCTCAAAACTTTTGTTCAAAAATAAAAAAAAATCTTCAAAAATTCAATTTGTCGTAATGTTTTTAAAAGCTATTTAACCCAAAACATTTGAATTTTATTGTATCGGTCTTTAATAGCTACTAAAAAAGTAAAAATATTTTTTTTTTCTTTAAAAAAAATTTTTTTTCATCAAAATAATTTTATTTTCATATTTTACATGTCGACATGTAAATTTTTTAATGCATGTCGACATATTATTTGCATAATGCATGTTGTATATAAAAATCATAATAATTTCATTATAAAAAAAAACTTTCGAAGGAACAAAAAAAAATTTTTTTACAAGAATGATCGTGTGCAGCTTTTAATGACAAACAAAATATCAACAACGAGCTAAAGCAAAAATATTCCTTAATCTTATTATTTTTTTCTATTGATTTGTCAACGCGAAAAGTCAAACAAATGACAAACTTTTACACGTTTCGGGACATGCGACACTTTTTTTTATAAAATAATAATTTAATTAGTCCCGTGACAAGTCCCCCTTACTCCATACACGAGCTCCATCTCTGTCCCATCTGATTCGTATTTCTCTCTTTCTCTTCGCGTTTTTTCTTTACCTTTTTGTCATACACAACGCATAGACATACAAACATTATCATGTGTCATACTCATAAGGCACAAGCAAAGCATTCGACGTACGAACAACATGTAGTTTTCTCTCTTCTGGCGCGTGTTTCTCCGTGTACCGCTATACTCCATACGTCGCAGAGCCATGAATGACTGTGTATCGCGATATACTTTGTTGTGATATTTTCACTGTTTAAGCAGTACTAGTTTAACCACGTCCACGGATAGACGGAGTAGAAAAAAAAATTAAAGATAGCTGTTCCGCGGATTTTCTTTATTATTTGTTTTTATACAACATATATATTCTTCTGTACATTTATAATTGAAAGCATAACTCCTGAAAAACTAATGAAATAAACAACCTTTCGTTCGTTAGACAAAAAAAATCATGAAAACAAAATAATTTTTCCCAAAGTCGACGGAAAACTTATGTGTTTCAAAAAAAAAATATTAAATAGGAGTCCAAAAAAAAAATCAAGTTCTTGCAATATACACGAAAAATAATCACAACTAGTAGTTTCAGCTAGCAGCAATATATACCTAGTTAAAAAAAGGTGAATACTTGGTTTATGTAATCAAGAGGAAAAAAATCTTTGTTATTATTTTTTTTCGCTCGTTTGTTTGGGGTGTGAAACGAAAATAATAAAAACAAAGAAATGAGTTAAAATTATTATGAATCTGATTTTGTTAAAAATTTTTTGATGATAAGGGCGAATCAGTTGTTTCATGATAATTCTCTCATTTCTTCAAAATAAATAATAATAATTATTATAATCACAAAATCTCAACGGAAGTGAAATATTTTTACAGCAAGCAAATTTCACAAGTTTGGTGCTACAAAAGTTCATAAAACTTTCAAAATATCCTAAAAGTGAGATAAATAATGGAAGATTAAATAATAAATAACAAAAATAATAAATAAAGTAAATACTGGAAGATAAACATTAAAGAAATCTTCATATTGATCCAGCAAGAAATAACATAAAGTACACAGTGCAAAGATTCGCAATATCAACAAAATACAAAAAAAAAGTTGTAGGTGTATATAATTTGACCTGCTCTTATTTGTTCTGTCACACACGAGGGCTAATAAAAATAATTGTTTATATAATCAAAGCAAATAGAGTAAAGTGTATGTGTGTACACAACTGATTTGATTTCCATTCTTGAAGAAAACTTGAGAATTAGTTCCTGTTTAATTTTTCAAAAAGTTCCGGAAGAATTTTAAATTTATTTGTAAAGCTGAAAAAATAAATAGGTGAGTTTCTTATGGAACAAGAAAAAAAATTAAATGGGTCAAAAAGTGATGGTGACAGTGACCTATTAAAATTTTCTATAAAGGAAATATTTTTCGTGATGAGTTTAATACACCCTTTCAATAAATTATACACTTAAAGACCTCTGTAACAACAATTGTGAGCCAAATATTTTCTTTCTCTTGTTTATTTATTAATAAGAATATTCAATGTGTGAATGGGTTGTGTGGGAGCATACGCGAGTACGTGAATTGTTGACACACCTACGTAGAACTTGTACGACGTCATTCTTGAAAAGTACATGATAGCAGTTTAACTGTCCGTTTGTCATACGGAGGCTTAGCTCAGTGGCAGAGCAATCGACTGCAGATCGATAGGTCACCATTTCGACTATGGTAGTCTCCTAGTAACTTTTTTGTTTTTTTTTATTTTATTTTTTTAATTAAATAATTTATTTATTTTATAATGAATTAAATAAAAAATAAAATAATTTAATTTTAAAGAATTAAAAATATATTCAAAATTATTTGAATGAAAAAATAAATAATTTTTAATTCAATAAAAATTAAAAAAATATTTTTTTTAATTCAAAAGAGTCTCTGATTAAATTAAATTTATTTAATTTTTAAAATTTAATTTGAAATTTTTAAATTAATTTAAATAATACAATAAAAAATGGATCGAGCTTCAAATAAAAAAATAATTACATATTAAATTTAATAATTAAATTAAAGAAAAAATTTCAAACTCAAAATTCTTCATGTAATAAAAACAAAAAATCCTAATGCGAGCAATAATTTTTAATTGAATCATTCCTCTTGTAAATTCCCAGAAATTTAATGTCATAATACGTCATAACAAAATCTAAGCAGCTACCAGCAGAACGAGAGGGAGAATCGACTTTCATTCACAAAAATGTTAGCAAATACCTAAAACAGCAGCAGTGTGAGAAACAAACGCATATTTGACGAAAACTGAATGTTGTTGAAAAATTCTCCGTTCTCTGCACAAAATAACGGACATGCGCAAAGCCATATTGCGTATTAATTTGGGTTCATGCATCCAATGATGTTTATGTTATATTGACGTCTTTAATGCATACATAAATTTTTAGTGTATGTAAAATAAATAAAAACCCTCTAAAAAGGGAGAATAACGAGACAGATCATCTTTTTTCCACTCTAATCAATGAAATTTTGTTTTCACTTGAAATTATTATTTTTTATGCACTGAACGTTTTTTTAATCAACAAAGCATTGACGTTTTGAATGCACTCATTACGTGACATTGTGTCAATTCTTGCGTAGACTGTTAGGTCAATTGGCAATTAAATAAAAAAGGGATTTTTATGAAGAGACGTCTAATTCAATAAACTTTTTTTTATTTTCTTTTCGAGTCAACTATTGGGGTCATAACAGTGGAAAGAAAGCAAGATGCATTTCCGCCTACGTCTATCGAGCGTAGAATAGAAATAAAAAAAAGAAATTGTATTAACCGCACTGTTAATGTGGTTTGTTACTCAAGTGAAAGAAAACATGAATCAGCTGAGATATTCAAATACGTTTTTTTTGAACGATTGACAGAAATTTTCTTCGCTCTTGTGTATACAAAACAGGCTTGTATTATTCTATTGTCTGTTACATAACAAGCAGTTGTTGTATAAATAAATGTCTGAGTAGCGACCGATACAAAATAGACACTCATTTTTCTACAAAAGGTAAAGAAATAATAAAAGAAATGACATATTATTCAAAAATAAAAAAAAGAGTTGAATGAGATAATATAAAACTGAAATAAATTGTTAACCTAATGTTTTGTAAACAAAGGTCTGCAGCTGCATTAATTTTAATCATATTTATCAGTTGCCGGCTATTCAAATTTAAATTTATTTATTTCGGTAAAATGATTATTATGAAAAAAAAATCATTTTGAAAAATGTTTCGAATTATTTTAGAGACAGAAGTGATAAAAAATAAGACTTTGAATAATTTTTTTACGATTTTAAAGATTTATCTAGATAAGATTTATTTATTTATTTTTATCAAAAAAATAAAAAAATAATAATAATGAAACAATAAATAGCGATTTACATTTCGATTTGCAATGTTAAAAAATTAGTTAAATATTTAATTTAAGATTTTAATTAAAAGAATTTAAATTAATTAAAAGATTTAAAAAATTCAAAATATCCCATAAAATAAAATGAAATAAATTAAATTTTATTCAATAAAAAAAAATAAATTAACGTTTTTTAATAAAAAAAAATTGAAATAAGTGATGAAAATTTAAATGAATTTTTTTACAAGTTTTTTCAATTTGATTTGATAAAAAAAAAATAATTATAATTTAATTTTTTTATTTTAATTAATAACAATAATTATTAACTTAATCAATTTTTGAATTAAAAAAAAATATATATAATTTTAATATTTTTTTATTTTTGTAGTAAAATTTTGACAAAAAATGTTTCAAGCCAGAAAATATAAAAATATATAAAAACTTAAAATTTTATTATTTTTTTCATATATTTTTCAACTGAAATTGACAAAAAAAAATTTAAAATTGCAATTTAAATTTGTTTAAAATTTTTTGACCTTTTCAGCTAACGAAGCTAACTTCCATTGAGACAGGAAAATATCCGGAAGTAGCAAAACCCTTAATTAAATTAATAGTTTTTTTCAATTTTTTTCAAAAAAAAAATATCCTTGACTTTCTGCATTACTCGTCATAAAATATAAAACCTTAACTTTCGTTAAACACTTTTAAATCCTGTTTCCTTCATTCTACGCATGAAATTTCACAGTCGTTGCATCTCGCCACAAGAGATACGTGTCTCGTTGATGACAACAACCGGAATTAAAGCACGTTCCGTACACAGACACGAATGACCTTTAAAAAAAATGTCTTAAAAGAGATACTTCACCCATACGCTCAAGTATTAATAAAATGATTATTCTTTGTGTCTCCGCATCGCATGCAGCAGCAGCGGCGGCGGCTCCGATGTTTGTATAAAAAATCAATAAAAATTTAATTGACACAAGTTTTTTTTTGTGTCAAAAAAAATGCTTGAAATATTTTTTATTGCGCTTCAAGTTATCAAGTGTGAAATGTTTATATTTCTCTCATGCATAATTTAATGCACTTTTGTCGAACTCTTATGTCATTCATAATCAGTTCATTTCCTGCATCATTTTACGAGTTTGTTTTTTTTTCTCTCGGTGATTTTTGCTATTTTATAGCTTTTTCTAGACGAACAACTTCTACTAATTTTATGTCCTGTTAAAACATTTTAACTTTTGTAATAAATCAAACAAAAAATATATAGGTCATAAAATACATGCATGTTGTTAAAGTTAACTAACTAGTATATGAAACACAGTTATTCTGACCTAATTTTGGGCATTTCTCTCTCGTGTCGTGTAAATTTTGCTGCAGTTTGTTCCGATGTGTTGAAAAAAAAAACAGAGAAAAACTGGGAAACAAGCAATTGAAATAATTTCACGCGTTGTTGCCGTAAGCCAGTGACACATGTTCCTAATTTTATTAAAACTTGTCAGCAGCTGTGAACTTGAGTGTTACATTGAAATGGCTTCCTTTTGTTATTGAATTTTTCACAGGACACAAAAAATACTGAACTTAGACATTCAGACGCCTTTTTGCAGTAAAAAAAAAATCACAAAAAAAAATCCATAATAAAAAATCAATAATTTGTCACGTGTAAATTTCTCGCACATTCATGCAAACGTGTTCAAATATTGGATGAAATTTTTGTAAAAACAAAATAATTTTTTGCTACGATATTGCTAAATATATTCGGTCATCAAAGATTTATAATGCAAGAGACACGAAAAATATTTGTTTGCTTTTATGTCTGGAGTCATTTTTTTTGTCAGCACTCAATTAGCTTAATTATTAGGATTTGTGTTAAATAGACTTCAAATACAGATGATAATTATTAACTACGAACGTTATTAAATGTTATTATTTTTATTTTTGTAATCATAATAAAAATTAATTACATTGTTTTAAATACAAAGACTATCTTAATGAAGCTGATTCGATATTATGATTATATTTATTTAAAACTTGTTTAAATTACAAAAATTATGTCTTCACAGTATAGAATTTTATTAAAATAACAAATAATAATATTGACAATATAATCAGATACATGAAATTAATATTAACAACATGTTTGCCAATTTATAGCGTTCCCTTTCCTGATGTGATAAAATTAAATGGACGTGTTTGAAATTTAAAATGAGACACAATTTATAGATCTTCTGCGTCGTTATTCTC
This sequence comes from Culicoides brevitarsis, assembly GCF_036172545.1. Taxonomy (NCBI): domain Eukaryota; kingdom Metazoa; phylum Arthropoda; class Insecta; order Diptera; family Ceratopogonidae; genus Culicoides; species Culicoides brevitarsis. The sequence continues at coordinate 21,401,362 of NC_087085.1, read as the reverse complement.
CGCAAATGATGAAACCTTTTTCGCATAGATATTGCGTCGTCGTCGTCGTCGTTGTCGAACAGAATTTTCAATCAAATGGAAAAAAGTTCGTTTTTTTTCAACCGAATTCTGCGTTCCTGTCTTTTTAATGAGGTTATAATGATGCGTGTCTTGCGATGATATTGCTATCATAATAGGCATCATAATGAATGTATAAAATACGTGGAAATGTATTTTTGTTGAGAATGGAAAATAAATAAATATCACTGGTCACACCCATGCTAGAATTGGTATCCTTGTGTATCTTGTAAACAATTCAATGCGTTTATTGCATGTTATCGATCATTTAATAAAAAACTTGCTGATAATTACGTTGACGTTTCGAATAATGCAAACAAACAATGAGAAAATTCTATTTTTAGTTTTATATCTTTTGTTTGTTCAGTGAAGGGAGGTTTTTTAGCTATAAATTTACAACGGTAAGGGTAGTAAAGGAATTTTTTACTTCTTTTTTTTCGTGTATAGAATTTTATTTTGATAAGATTTTGAGAGATAAAATAAGTTTAAGAAAAGATCGGGAAAAAATTGGGTTAAAAATTAAAATTAACGCTGAAGCAGGGCAGCAAAAGAGTTATAAAAAATTTAAATCTTAAACTTTTGACTTAAGCTTGAATTTAAAAATAAGTCAAAAGTCAATAAAGTTTTAGGCTCGATATCAGCATTTCATCGAAAAATAAATGGCATGAGATTTTTTGATGGTTTTGTGTAAAGTAGTCCAAAAAACTTAAATTTAAAATTCTAGAACGAACCTTTGAGATTTTAGACATTTTTTAGTGCATTTGAGTATTTTCAAGTACCTCTTTTACATACCCGATCTCATGTCATTTTTGTCAATTTTCAAGTCTTTTTTGTAATTTTTAGTACATTTTGAGCTGAAAAGGGGGGATGAAGAAATGCCCCGATGCCCCTGGATCCGCCCTTGGTTTTAGGTTTTCGATCAAATTTTGGAAAAAAAAAATTTAAAAAAAAAGTTTATAATGTCATATAATTTTACTTAAAAGTCAAACTTATTAAAACTTGTCCTGATAACATTGTAAATTAAATTAATTTGTTAGAAGTCACCTCCCTGGCGTTACAGTAGATTATTTATTCCGTAACAAAAATTGTACAAATATGAAGAACACGACAATAAAATATATATTATTATTAAAGTCAAACTTAATTAAATTTTAATTAAGGTTAAGCCATGATTCAAATATTTTAACTTTTTTTTATAATTTTTGCTCTGAGCAAAATTTTAAGTCAAAAGAAAAAACTTAAGGTTTAACTCAAAACTAAAATAAATTGTGAAAAAACTAAAAAATCAAACTAAATTAAATAAAATTAAATTAGTTAATAGAAAATAATCTTAATTTAATTTTTTTAAAGTTCCAAAATATTTTAAAATTTAAGTCAACATTTTTATTATAATTAAAGTTTAAGATTAAGTCTGATTAATTTTTTTGTTTTGATCCTGGATCAGCCGAAATGGCTGACCATATTTTTCCAAAACCTTTTTTGATACCCTAAAACGACCCTAAAAAGAAAAGGTATAAAATCATAAAACATAAAAATATAAAAAGAACCTGGCGTTACCTTCATAAAACACGCATCTTGCGGAAAAATTTTCTCTTTTTATTATTTAAGATGTTAGATAGCAAGTATAAGCCCATATAATAAAAATAAAATACAAATATTTATACTTGAAATTGTTTAAATTGTTCTTTTATATCGTCAGATCTTGACGATAGACATGTATGAAAGGAAAAATCTTTTATCATTAGCACAATCTACTCGCACCGCGATTGAAGTGTTAGATAGAAGAGTGCAAAGTCTTGTTGACGGAAATGCGACTTTCAATAAAGAAAAATTATATTAAAAAGTTATCAACGTGAATGTTCACTTACGACAGCCATTTAATTTCATACATGACAGACTTGTAAATAAATTTTACATCTACACAGACAACAACAACAACAAACGAAAAAAAAGTTTTGCATGTCCATCAGGTATATGCACATAACAAAAATTTACATTTCCTAGTACGATAGTAATCTACGACGACGTGTGTTGTCGCATGCAATTCTTTTTTCATTTATTTCGAAATACAACTTGCACAAGTTCTAAAATGGTTCGCGCTAAAAGCTTTTCAATTCCTTTTAATTTAATTATATTTACTTACTTACAAATCTCTTGCCTCACATGCCATATAACCTAATTTTGATGCAATCAATGCACTTCTAGTTGTTATTAAATATGGGTTGCATTGCACTATTGCAGTGCAAAAACAATACAGCAGCTACCGTTATCGTGCCGCAGCGAATGTGTCTGTATGTGCAAGGAAGAGAAACTTGAATTTGTTTCGTTTTTATAACTCTCGTTATAACTCTCTATGAATTTTTTTATGACATAACAACACAACACGTCAAAAAATGTATATGAGCCGAAAGCACTAACCATATTGTAGATTTGTTGATTTTTTTTTTGTTTGAATTTTTTAAACAGCGAAAAAACAAATAAATAATGCAAAAATAATATTACGAGCGTGATTATTGTTGTTTAGCAGTTAACGAATCCCCAGACACGATTTGTTGCATTAATGCAGTTTGCAAATAGAAATAAAAATAAACGAATAAAAATATGTAAAGTTGACGTTCATAGAGAACAACTAACGATGTTACCGGATTTCGTTAGTATTGGGATAAATTTAACTACGTGGTCGCTTTAATTTTTTTTAAATCCCATGGTTAATTTAAAAAAATAAAATTTTTAAGCAAACGGTTTCTTTAGTTTTTTAACCACGTGGTTTGATTTTTTAAACCTTCTTTTATTTTTTAACCAAATTGTTTGAATAATTTTTAACCACGTGGTTTCATTTGAATTCTTAATCACTTAATTTCTTTAAATTTTTTTAATCACGTTGTAAATTAATTTTTATATTCTTACCATGACCGTCAATTCTAGAGTAAAACCGCAATTTATTTTCGAAATGCGGTAAAAATTGCACGAGAACGAGTGTTGAGGTTGCTAACCTCCATCATTTAATATTGAGTATATTATTATTATTATGGAGCCTATGATGATTTCTTTTTAAATTTATACGATTTTTATTACATTGTATTTGAAAAAATAAAATAAAAAGGGTTGAGTCATGCAGTCAGCCCGTCGTCTAGTCAAAGTCTGGAAAACAACAAATGATTGCTTGCTGATGTTTTGCGTTGTATGAAATTATATTTTTCTGGCTTCATGCGATGTGAAAGACAGTTCGTTGTGGGATTAAGTGGGTAACCATTTACTATCATTATGTCGGATCCAAGAACATGTCTTCTTATTTACGATCAGAAAATGCTCTTAGGGAACTCCTAGAGGAATCATTACTGAGCAACAAAAAAAAAGGTCTTGCCTAACGGAAATTGTATTAAAATACAATACATCGCAAAAAAATAAAATAAAGTTAACGGCCGGCACAATCTAACATTAGTCGAGGTCACGCTAAAAAAAATAACGCTATTCACGCGCCATGCCTCACCACCGTCTTTTCCCGGTCAAACAGGTACCTCTTCGCTACTAATAATTAATTCAAGCCACATAACTTTTGCGGTAGACACATCGATCTACCACCTCCATAAAATATATTTCAAAAAAAAAATCATACGGAAGTATACATTTTAGAAGTTACATATCATTAGCATACAATAGTGCGAGTCCGAGTACACATGAACGCAACACACGCAGACTTTCAACTTTTGCTGTTTTATGTTTAAAGCATGCAAATGTTGTTAAAAATATAAAGCAAGTTTCTATTTATTTTTATTACAAGTAGACGCGACGACATATTTCCAGTTTTCGTTATTTTATTTTTTTTTCTTCAAAGCCCAAGTAGGACATGACTAATAGAAAAAATAAACGCAGCTTAGTCACAATAAAAAGTGGGGCTTTGTTGTTTGACGACAACGGCAAAAATACTATTATTAGTAGAATAATAGTTGTGCTGTTATCTTCAACACATACAGGCATAAAAAGTTGAAACTTAAAATTCATATAAATTTTGTTACAGCACCCCTGAAATTCTGCTCAGAGAACCATTTTGAGGTTTTTTCTGTAAAAAATAGCCATCTTGTTTTGTACCCAACAAAAAAATTAACAGGTTCTAGAGAAAGAAGACACATTTGGACTACTATAAACAGAATAAGGTGCGAAAATGGCAAATGATATTATTTTTTTGTCTAAATGGAGAAAGAGAGAAGATCCCTTTTGCAATTGCACACAAGTTGACCAAACAATTAAACACATAGCCCTTGAATGTCCCTTAACGGCATTTCCTGGATCGATTACTGATATCCATAATCAAGCAAAGGATTGGAAAACGAATTCTAATATTGTTTTATAGTTTAAATTTAAATTGATTTATATACGATAATATTAATAATAAGCTAAGAGAAGGTTTAGGAATAGGAAAATTAGGGAAAAATTAATTTATTAAAAAAAGTAGCATTAATGCCAAAATAAAATTTATTAACAATACTACGTAGCACCGGCTTGAAATTAAGCCTTTGTTATTTAAGGGAAAATTAATTTACTAAAAAAATGTCCCTTAAAAAATTAATATCCATAATCAAGCAAAGGATTGGAAAACGAATTCTAATATTGTTTTATAGTTTAAATTTAAATTGATTTATATACGATAATATTAATAATAAGCTAAGAGAAGGTTTAGGAATAGAAAAATCAGGGAAAATTAATTTACTAAAAAAAAAAATTAGGGAAAAATTAATTATTTTCCAAAATATACCCACGCACGCCACATTTTTTCCTCGTCCTCTTGAAATTACTTATTTTAAGATTTGCTTCTGAATCTCTCTTTGCTTAAGCGTTTCTACTTCTATTGAGAGAAACGGCAGCGACACATTCTAAACATCCTTCACTGTTAGCTTAACGTCCTCTCGAAACAACATGCTGACATGTCAATTTAATCTATGGTAGAGTTTGATTTTTCCTCGATCCGATATATTTATTTTCATGACCAGAATAGTTTCAGGATCCTTCTCAGGCATTTTTGACGAATACCTGTTATGAAGTTATGCGGAAATATTCAGTTATTTTTAAAATTAAATTAATTTAATAATTTTGGCTTTTTTGAAAACAAAAAATGACAAGTAGAACCAATTCTACGGGTAACGGAAGTAATCTCAATTTTTGTTATCAGTTTTAAACTTGATTCTCGAAAATCGTAAATTTTTACAGCAGAGTAGTGGCTCGCGTACAAAATAATTGGAACGTGACGTTATGTATGACCCCCAGACAAACGTAATTTATCTCTTATCGTCTCTAAACAAAACGCATGAAAGCTTACTCAAGGCAATCTAAAGCAGTCTTCCTGTCCCGATATTTTATTTCATCGCTCAAACTGCTAACTTTCAACTATTTTTAACATACGTTTGAGTAATACGTAAATAAATCAAATGAATAACTACTACCTAGTTCAGATTGAGTCAAGAACAACCACACATACGAATGTACAAATAAATAATTATCCAGAAGTTGTTACAAGCAATTTTTTCGCTCTCTCTAGTTCTCTCTCTATGTGTTTGATTGTGAATAAAATACTTGTTTTTTCACGTAGTTGCTTGAGTTCTGACAACGTGATGCAACGACATCGACATTGAACATCATTTGACAATTTAAAGAAAAAAACTAGATTTCTTCCTCCTACCTAATGCATCGACAAAGTAATCTAGAACTAGCAAGTACTTTAACAAAGATCGGTTATTCGGAATGTGCCATGAGGCAAAAATGTTTAAGCATTAAGTGCTGATATATTATTTATTCAGATATGAAACTTTCGTGTCAACAAGCCATAAAGCGTTTTTGCAAGATGATATCTTATGATGAAAAATATAGGCTCAGCAAAAAATGCACATGCATCGGCCGGGAATCGGACCCGGGTCACCCGCGTGGCAGGCGAGTATTCTACCACTGAACCACCGATGCTCTTGTGGAATCACTAATTTTTGACAAAAATAAAAAAAATATTTTATGCAAATTTATCAAAATTTTATAAAATAAAAAATGCATCTTAATCAGTTGCAAATTAATGCAGAGCAATTTGGGTTAAAAATAAAGTTTTTATTTTTTTTTTTAATTTTTAGAAGTAATATTTTAAAATATCTATTGAATAACAAAATGTTCTATTTTTATAAAATTTTAAACAAATTTGAAAAAAATAATTAAAAAAAAGAATCACTTGCATCGGCCGGGAATCGGACCCGGGTCACCCGCGTGGCAGGCGAGTATTCTACCACTGAACCACCGATGCTTCATATATTTGGCATGAAAAAATCACAAGTCGATCACCGTCAATCTTTATATCAGTTTTTTCCGCTTATCTCATCTTTTTTTTCAAAAAAAAAAAGCAGAAAACAAAAACAAAGAGTTGCAAAAAAACTGACAACTTTCTAAAAATAACTCCTATAACTATATAAACTACTGCCGGCTATACTACTAAACATTTTGTATGTGTACCAATCGTCGCCTATTTGTCGATGTTACTCCGAAGTAAAACGTCTAATCTTAATCACTTCACTATATATCGAAGAGTAATTACACGAAAAAGGTAAACAAAGTGAGACTTTGAACTGAATTTGCTGGAAATAACGTTCGTACATATTGTCACGTAGAGCTTACCTGCTGGCAAAGAGACGCTCTTCGTAACTTGCGATTACACCATAAGATGCTTGAATGGAGCTAATTTTCTAGACAAATTACTCTTTATCGTCGCTATTACAGAGATATGGGAGTTAATTGCGCGCTCCAACTCGTTAATGTTTTGAAAACTACGCAATTGTTTATTTTATCGCATTATTTATTGATTTGCGAGATGCGAATAAAGTATTCCGCAACACGGATCCACACTAATGGTTCCATTGTGCTGCAAAGGAATTTTATCCGATCGGATTTTTTTTTTTTTGATGATAATCTTCCAAATGGAAAATTTTTCCCAGGCAGTCAAGAACAACGTCACTTTCAATGCCTGCATCATTTCATTTCGTTATGATGATGAAAGAAAAACCTCAAACAGATCAATATTGATTAGAATAACAAACGCAAACCGACATTTCTGACATAAGACCGGCAGTTAATTGATTTGCGGTTGTCAGCTACTCAAAAGAGCTGTACTGTGCATATCATTATTTTTTGCTTTGTTACTCTGTATTTTGTTACTCTTGCTAGACATTAAAGTTGCAAGAGGGCAATAAACGTTCGGTTTGTTGTGAGTGTCAACAAAAGTTGACAACAACCGCGGAAATGCAATTAATCGTAATTGAAAAGTTGTGAAAATAGTAAAAATTTACATTAACTAATTAACTTTTATGATTTTTTTTCATTTTAAGCGAAAATCTGAAACATAAAAAATTACCAATTCTGAAAATTGAAATGAACACGAAAAGGCTTACAACATGCAATCATTTTTTGAGCTTTTTATCCTGATAAAAAAAAGCTTAAAGGACTAAACGTGTAACTTTTTTATGAACGTAAGGATCTTAAGTCATTCCTTAGGTCGTAATTTTCATGAATCATCAGATATTTTTACTGAAATTCGTACAAAAATTATAAAAGAGCTCAGAAAGCTCGAGAATTTGTTTAGTAGCGTACGAATTTCAGTAAAAATATCTGATGATTCATGAAAATTACTTGACTTAAGATCTTACGTTCATAAGGCTTTAAGTTACACGTTTGTCCTTACTGATAATGCTCGTGCATAAATGCAATGATAGCTCTTCGGCGCAAAATAGAACACGATATTACTTGTTCTTTTATGTCATTTTGAAGCATGTGGAGGAGTGCAGACAGACAACATGGTGCTAACCCTTTTAAATGCCGTCTCGATGTTGTTGCATGAGTAAAAGTCGAATACATTTCATTTTTTTCCTATTTTGTACATATTTTAATATTTTATCAATACTTTTGCAAACACAGTGACGCCTTTTCAATATGTTTTATTCATAATAGTGAATAAATGTAGCTTGCAAAATGTCGTTAAACTTTCGTCAGTACATTTTTTTGTAGAAAAGTTTTTTTTTCTTGCAATTTAATAATTATGAACTTTTTTTTTCTTTTCAGGTAATTTTCCAACATTCAATTTTTCCACAAAAAGTGCAAAAACGTTCGGTTCTGTTGTGAAAAAAAAACAATATGATGTTCGCTCGAGGATATAGTGCCACAAATGAAACATTAGTTCAACCGTTTCCTATTTAAATTATTCATAAATCGTGAGTTAACAAGTCATGCTTTGTCACAGCCTTATGCTAGAACTTCATGTTTGCATTCTAAACACAACCTTTAGTGTTATCACTGGAAATATCGCATGAACATGATACTTATTTCTGTTTCAATTCACATAAATCAAGTCTTTTTTCTCTGCGTTACTTAATTAAAAGCTGCAATAGTACAATTTAAACTATTGTCATCACCCTGCACTAACATATTTATTGGCTCAAGGTGATCCAGTCCATGCAATTAACGATTGCTATTGCGAGCCCTTTACTTGTTGCACTGCAATGCACGGTAATTAAATGTCCTCCGCATGAAACCAAAAAAGTATCTAAGTCAGTCTTAGTCTTGTCCCGGACTCTGAAATCGATGTATCGTATTTTTGTGTTTTTTTACTACAAAAAAAAAATCTATTTTTAAGCTAAACCATAAAAAAATATTTTATCATTAAGTAATTTCGAACAGTAGTTATAATATAATAATATTTAATATGTAACAGAAAACCGAAACTGTATTTTTCCATGGTAATTTAAGCTAACACGAAGAAGAGTGGCACAGTTGTTAAAAATATACAATAATAATAAAAGTGTATAATAACAGTATATTTGCCTGGATCCTACATTTTGTTCTCTTCGATTGTGCTGTTTTTTACGATTTGGAAGTTTTTGTGTAAAATAAGACAACGGTGAATAATTTATTTTTTTGTGTAAAAGAATATTCAATAACGGAAAGAAGAAAAGACAAATTTAATTGGAATTGGATTATATTCGAAAAAAAATGTAAGAATTGCAATGATTCACTTTTTAAAATAGTGATTCACTTTTATCGTAAAAAAAGAAAGGATGTTAAGAATTTTTGACATGCTTGATGTGAGGTCTGTAATTTTTATGAATATTTTTTAATTAAAAAGTTATATTTATTATAATTATCATGATAACTTAATGTCAATAACACTATTTATTTAAATTATTATTTTTATCAGATATTATTTTTAAAAATTTTCAGACTTTTTTTCTTATCAAAAATCTGTAATTAAACATTTTTGTTAAAAAAAAAATAGTATGCATTTTTTTAAATTGGCAAAATTGATCAAATCTACTTAGGTATATTTACTTTAATTTATAAGTCAACAAATAAATATTTTTTCTCGAAGCAACAAATTTTTAAAACTTGATTGATATTCATTTTTATTTTTTTTTTACCGAAACGCAATATTTGCACATTTAAATGGTGAAAAAAATCATGTAAAAAATAAATATTCAAACAATTTTATTGTAATTTTCTAATTTGGTTCAAAAAATGATTAATATCTTATGATGATTCTAAGGAATTGGGACCAAGAAGGTCCAGTTGACATTGGCATAATTTTAAGAAAAGGAAACTCATTCTGTACTTAGATCGCAAGAAGACAAGTCGAACAAATAAAATTTAGAAATTCATAAAAATTAGTTCTCGCGTTTCTGTTGTGAACCTTTGGATTTATTACAAACTTACAAATTAATCAAGTTAAAGTTTTAAATTTAACGGATTTTTAGAAAGTTTAAGAAAAAAAAAATTTCAAGCAAAAATTGTAGAACAATTTTATAGATCATAAAGTAATGATCATTCCCATGACAAAAAAAATCTCATTCTAAAATTAACATTTTTTACCATCAACACGAAACACGTGTGTCTCATATTTTTTTTTTGCGCCATCCGAAATACTGCAACAGATAAAATAACGAATATTTATCTTCCTACTTAGTGCAATGATAATTACCATATGTAAATGTAATTTGTTAATGAAATGTCACCGAACTCTTTACAGTTCTCAACTTCAGAGTGTTGTTGTTATTTATGCTGGTGTTGCTTTACAAAACACTCTCGCCCATATGGAAATGTATATCACTCACGTAAATTTCATTTATTTATAAATAAAATCTCCATGATATGGGCAAAGAGAACACAAGATGGTGCAATGAATGAATTTTAAAACGATGATGATGAAAATAATGAGCGAAAAAAAAAACAAACCACCGCAAAGAATATTCAAATGTGTCTGTTTAAAAACACTTGAAATATGCCGGTGTTTTATTTCAAATGCGCTGTAAAAATCATACTGAAGAAATGTCATCATGATTGATGTAATCTGAGCTGTGTGAAGAATCAAAGCGAAGCATGTTCTTAACGTAATGAATTTCTGCTTGAGTAATTTTGTGATTTTTTTTTTCAAAATTTTAAATGTTTTTTTTTCAGTTCTTGCTACGAAACCGGTAACTGTAATAATTAGAGTGTAACTTGTAACAAGTTTTTATTACACAAAAATTAAGTTGAGAGATTTTGATTGATCGTTCTAGCTAGATAGACAGATTTTAACAATTTTTTTGCTGTAAAAGTCAAAGAGAGTCATCAACCTTATGAAAGTCAGTCTATTTAACGTTTGAAAGGTGAATGTCTTATCGACGATAATAATTAACTTTGTGATGTTCTTTCTGTCCATGAGATGTTTTTTTTTCTCGCAAAATATCTTAATTAATTCATTGCATTGTTTCGTTCTTTTTGTCTGTATCAGAAACTTTAGTGCAATAAATTATTCAATACGTAAATAAAAGGTGTGCTAAACTGTAAATGAACAAACAAAAAATACGCATGAACGTCCTTGAATGACAAGATTCAAGTTTAACACAAAAAACGCGCAAAAATATCGCATATGTATATTTTTGTGTGAATGCTCTTGATCTTGACTGTATGAACGTTGAAATTTTAAAAAAATAAGAAATGTTATAAAAAAAGTTAAAAATAAACGTGAAAAGAAACATTTTGCTGCGGTCAGAAAAAAACACACAAAAAAATAACAACGGCTTGCATTGTGTAAGAAACTTGAATGGTGTCGACCTCATATACTCAATATTGGTACAAATAATGGGAACTTTCTTTCTCTTTGTAGACCATAATCCAACTATTACCTTTTTTGTTAGTAGACAACCTTGCCTTTTGATTCTCGTGAAGTGTATTAACACCAACAAACAATATACACAGAACTTTACATAGAAATGTATTTCCTCATTTTAATATAACAAATTTATTTATTTATTTATATACAACGCGTTATTGTCTGTTGCCTGTCATTTGTATAATTTAATAACACTAAACCGCAAGCTTTGAAATATCAAATAAAACAATCGACATTTAAAATCTCCTGGGAAGTAAAATATTATTATTACTATATTTACTGTTGCATTGACACTCGCGCGAAATGATTCATTCACAATTAAATTTACAACCTTTTTATGTGGAATCGCCTATTCACATGTTCCGTATAGTCTGAAAAAAAATTATTTAAAGCACAAACAAATATAAAGTCATAATTTTAATGATTATGTTTTTTTACACTTGTAGATTTGCATTTTTATATAAATTTTCTGCTCAAACTGGCACTACTGGGGGCTATTGAAGCTCGTGTAAATTCTGGTTTTTAATCTTTCCATTAATCACATGATTCTCAATTATTATCCCTGTTCTTTTTGCCGCTTTTTTATTGCGAAGACCTTGATATTTAGCTCACAATCCGAATAAAATTGATTTGGAACATTTTTTTGGCAAATTTACTTGAAAACAGCTGATCACGTCGCATTACTGAGCAGAAAAAAATGTAATTTATAAAAAAATTATATGAACTTGGTATTCGTGATTTAAAATATTTTAGCGCATTTTAATTTATTTTTTAAATCGCGACTACTCGAAATTAATTTTATTTTTTAAAATTAATTTTAATTTTCAAATTAATTTAATTATTAATTATTTAATTTATTTCTTTTATTAATTTTAAAAATTAAATAAAAAACAAATAAAAATAATAAAATAATTAAAAATAATTTAAAAAAAAATTTAAAAATTCATTTGGGCTTTTTTCATAATTTTGAAAAAAATATTTTTAAGATTTTTTAAACAAACAGTTCGAAATAAGTTTTATTAAATTTAATTTTAATTAAATAATTTAATTTTAATTTTTATTAATTTTGTCCTTTAATCGTTTCAGTAGCTTGTACACAATTGTCTGCCTGCAATTTTAAGAAATCTGTACTTTTAGAATTGAGAAATAGCCATTAAAATGAAGACAAAAAGATGCCAATGATTTTTTCACCCCAAATAATGGATAAGACTGATGCGACTTGAAATAATTATTTCTGTCCACTTTTATTAATTATTTTTTCGTACTGATATTCTCGGACAGACATGTAAATCATATTTTTTCAAAATATTTTTTAAAAAATGTGTTAAAAATCCGGAACATGAGCAAACATGACACATTTCAAACAAAATTTTCATCCAAATGGATTTGCCGAGCTCATTATTCATATAATATTAATTTTTGTTGTCTAAGTACTTTTGCGTGAAAATGTCATATTCTAGTCAAAAAAAAAAGAGACATCCCACTGACAGTTGCTAGATATGTAAATATTGAGGAAGATATGGTAGTTACTTGCCTTGAATTGAAGTTTAATAAACTTTATTTGGAATTTTAAATCGAAAATTATTATTTTGTGTCAATCAACATGCCGCCATTTGTCTACAAAGCCACTTAATGAGCATCGGTAAATGCGAATTACCGGTCTTTGCGGTACAAGATACACAAACAAACAATTAATAAGTGTAAGTAACATGTCGTCGTAACAGAGTAGTTAAAAATATCTTGTTTTTCTGGTTGGCATCAGACATTATGGATTATTACTGGCACGACGACGACACGGAGGAGCAAAATACTCACAATTTTAAAATGTTTGTGTTTTTTTTTGTACTTATTTGACAGATGTTTTATTAATAGGACCAGTAATAGTCGTGCATTTTGGTCCCATACCAACAAAGAATTATTATATTCGAATCACACGCAGCAGTCATAATATAAATAATCAATAAACTCGCAATAAACACAACAAGTATCTAATCTAAATGCCATTAAAAATGTATTGTGGCACATTCACAAAGGGGGTATACGTGCTCTTTTAATTAAAGTGAACTTGTTACACATAACACATTTCTCTCTAATATTAAATGATCTTTTAAATTAACGTCCGATTTAAACATCTCTGGCATTATTCGTATAAACGAACGAATAATAGAATGTTTAAACTAGATCACCTCTAGGTACTTGCTATAAATGACACAATGATAATAATTTTATGTGACTTTTGTTTTTCTCTATTTTTAGTTTTCACTTGCATTTTTTTTGTGGGACGCTGCAAAGCAACTCATGTGAATCGAAACACATAAAAAAAATAATTTCCAGAAAAAAACTTCAATTACTCAGTTAACCTAAATTTTTTGCTCTGCAAGTATTTTCAAATATTATAATCTACTTTCATCTCGCTCGAAATGTTTATGTCCAAAAAGAAATTTATGACCGAAAGACTCAACTGGAAACACATTTACATCTCTCTCTCGCACACCGCAACTCTAAGTGCTGTACTAAACCACATGAGGTGAGAAAAATATTCTTACTGAATGATTTATGGATTACACACAAAGTATGTGGTTCATTTTATATGCACGGCACCACTCCAAAATGTTATTATTATTATTTTAAAACTGGCTCACTGCACTTTTCCCTTTTACTGGCTAAAATAAGAAAATAATAACAAACACTTGAAAATGCAAACAGAGTATTCCTAGTTGAATGTGGGCCAATATATTTATTAATAATCGGCTTATTGTTGCTCTTCGATTTTTTCAAAGCCATTCTAAATAAATTGAAATGTGCTGTCCCACAATTTTTTTTTGCGACAATTTTAATTTGACCATTTCCATTTAACTTTTTTTTTATTACAAAAAATAATATTTTCATTTAAAATGACCCAAATTTATATTTGCAGATGATCATTAATTTTATTGAATGAATCATAAAGTTGTTGAATAATTTTTTGGTTTGTAAAAATTTAAAGTGAAATACTTTTTTTTTTAAATAATTTTTATGAAAATAAAAATTTTTACTTAAATTTTTTTTTTATAAAATTTGTGTCTTAAGAACAGGTTCGAAAAAATTCTTGTCAAATACAAAATCTTCATTTGGTTTCAAAAAAAAAAAAATAAAATAAAAATTTATGTTTATAAAAATTAAATTATTAATTTTTTTTGATAGTTAAAAAATTTTAATTTAATTCCTTAAACTTTTTTGTCAAAAAATTTTCGAAAAGAAAAAAATAATTGATTTTTTACTAAATAAATTTAACTTTTACTCCTAATATTTAATAAAATATTTTTTGAAATTTATCTCAAAAGTTTTTTGACCTGTTTTAAAATGATGACATTTTTTTCATTTAATTTAATTTAAATTAAAATTACTTTTATAAAAAATTTTAAATTTTTTGATCTTCAATTAAAATATTAATTTAAATATTTCTAAAATAAAAAAAAAATCAGAAAAAGTGTAAATTTTTCAGAATTTCTTCTAAAAAATCTCATCATTATCAAAAATCTTTGAAAGTGACAGTTTGGCGTGACGATATTTGTCTGTAATTTTAGTGTTAGGTAACCTAAATATCGAAAAATTATGCCAAAAGTTGTGCTGTAATAATGACACTAAATATAATATCAGTAATATAGGTACATGTTAAAGTCAGTCAGAGTAACTAAGGCATGAAAATTTTTAAAATCATTTGCTGTTTGCGCTCTCTCTCACACACACTAACTGCTGAGCACACACGTATGTGTGGTGTATTAGTTATTTTCTTTTTAATCCATAATTTATAATTTTTATGAGCTTCCATTACAATAAGACTGCTTAAATAATGATAGCTTGTAATCCGTTGCGCCGCGGCAGCGTGTCATAATAACGTAGTTGAAAATCATGAATTTTTATGTGAAAACCACACGTTCATTTATGGTTTGATGATTCGCGTAGAGGTAAAGAGACATGCATGCCAAGTGTGATTTAACTTTTTGGAAAAAATATCTTCCAATTAATTGAGAAAATTGCTTTTAAATGAACGAATAGGTATTTTACGCGAAGATGTCGAAAACAGTGGAATATCACGTCTTTTTGAATTTTATTCTCATTTTGTGCGTAAACGATACGCTTGTGAAATTAATTACGTAAATTTACTAAAATGTTGTATAATTAATTATTTAATGGATTTTAGAATCACGGAAAATGTTTTTTTTTCTTTCTTCAAAATCAAAGTAAACTGCGGTTTTAATAGATTTTCCTGAATTTTGTCTTTGTTGTGATATTTTGTGATGTAAATTAATAATTTTGCGTCAGAGCTCGACTTAATGGATGAATTAATTAAAAGATTAGGAAATTTGGCGCCTCTCGATAGAACAAAGAAAAAGCAGAGAAATTCCACTAATGATTATTTTATTGCCTGTAAAAATAATGGATAATAAATTTTTCGATAAATTGTCGATTATTTGACGATAATTCCAGAAAAAAATCTTAACAATGAAAATTTATGTTTCAAAACATCCCTTTGATTATTTTTTTCAACTTTATTTCTTGCAAGAATTGTAAACAAACAAACGAAAAAAAAATGCAATCAATTTATACTTGACTAACTCTCGTGATTTTGCTGCAACAAATTCACATACATACATGGCAACGATACGCACATGGGTTCATTGTATTTATCAAGGTCGGATAATGAGACGCAATTTTATTATTATTCTTGATTTTGCTGCAAACCTTCATCATCCACAAATATAGTAAGTGCAGCAAATTGTTGTCGATGCGCATTTATCGAAGAGACGAGACACAAGTTTTGATATTCACACCATCACAGAGTCGTCGTCACAGACAAAAGTGGGGGTGCAACGTGAAATGTCTGTAGAACGCGTGCAAAAAGAAGAAAATACGTGAGACATTGATCTTGTTGTTCTTTGTTATTGTTGTGCAAAATTGGCCAGTAATGTTCATTCATGGTAATTATACATGGTAACCACTTTTTTTTTTGCTTTATTGTTCTCTTCAGGTTATAAATGTGTAACAACGAGAATATTTTTTTTATCGAGAAAAAATGCTAATCTCGAACCTCATCGCTTCTTGTTACAAGTTGCTTGTGGCAGGAAAGGCACAAAGGAAAATGAACAAGTAATTTATAATGAACATAAAATAAGCGCCATTCAAGTGTCATTTAATGTCAGGAGGAAACATTGAAAGAAATTAAATATTTTTGCATTTCATCTTTTTTGTTGCAATGTAGATTGCAGTTGATAAATAAATATTTTTAAGAAAGATGATGGTGAATGTTTTTTCTTGTTACATGTCGACCATTGTTGTTATAAGATAAATCGTTAAATGCAGTTTAATAACCTTAATAAAAAAAAATGACCCAAATTTTTGTGCAAATATTTTGATTTCATGACGCATTTTTATTTAAATTCTGCTATCAAACTTCAAATAAGAGATCAAAAAAAAAAAATTTTTTCACGAGAACTAGATTTACTATTTTTTAAGTAAAATTATCAAAAATGATTTAAAAAATTTTAGAATTTTACATTTTTGTTATTTTTGAAAATTTTTAAATTTATTCATATTGATTAAGATTGCTCTTAATTAAATTGTTCAAAAAAAAATTTTTTTTTCCAAAAATTACTTGGAATAATATTTTTGTTAATTTTTAAATAAATTTAAAACATAAGCCATTTTTTTTTAATTTTTCAAAAAATAAATAAATTTTAATAAAATAAATTATTTAATTTTTTATTGATCTGTAAAAAATTGGAAAAAAAATTGAATATTTATTGTATCAACGCACGTGTTTTAATATGAGTCACTGGACAAGATTAACGGTTAGCGACAAAAATCATACATATTTGCTATCTGAATGCCTTTGCAAATGCTTAGTTTGACGAAGCTTAAATTGTCACAAGCATCATCTCAGAGATTTAAATTGTCACGAATTTATTCGGCAAATTTTTGTCAAGAAATTGACAACAGACGGTAAAGACACGACGACCGTGCCATGAATCATGTGGATGCTAATTTATTAGACTATAACGAACAATAAATCAACTGCCATATATTCTCACAAGAGAATAAAACGATTTTGCATTTATTATTGTTATGATTTGCTTGTCGTTCTCTAAACAATAACTTACACAGATGCAAAATCATTTTTGTCAGTCTATAAAAAAAATAAATGTTGAAGCCACCATCCATATCATAAATTAAAATTATAATTAATATAAATATTTTTCATTGTTATCTCGCTTTGGCATCAAACAGCATATTTGCAACACAAAAGGCGAAACAACAACAAACAAAAAAACTAAAAACGATGAGACGTTGTGCATCACTTACTTGCGAGTAGAATAGTTCGTGCTAGTAAAATGAATATTTGTATAAATACCTAATTGCTTTTAAACGACACGATGTATCATCAGCTGAGATGAGTCAGTTCTAAATAAAAAGTGAGAGTGAATCTTGTTTGTATTTGCGCTTATGCAACCGAGTCTTCGTCATTCTCGACAGGGTCGAGGTCAACTGTCAATAGATTTTCATTTTTTGTGAATTTATTACCGCATTTCGATGAAAAATGTGGTTTTACTCTGTCACTGTGCCAAATCATGTGGTTTATAAATTATTCAGATCCAAAGTTTGGAAATTATCAGGTCACGTGGTTTGAAAACTTTCACAGGACAGGTAGTTCGAAAATTTTCACAGGGCAGGTAGTTTGAAATATTTTAGACCACGTGGTTTGAATTTTTTATGTCACGTGGTTTGAAAATTCACAGAATCTTTTAGATCACGTGGTTTCTTAGGTGATTTGAATATTTTTCAGGTCACGTGGTTTGAAATTTTTTAAATTACTTGCTTAAAACGATCTTTGGTGAACGAAATGCGCGACCATCGTTGTTTCTTCTACGAACGATAACTTTATATTTTATTTCAATTAAATTTAATTCAAATATTTTTGTTTGTCTTTTCAGATTTCACGCAACCTAACAGCTGTTGGAAAGTCTACGCATCATCAACATACGAGACTGCCATCACCACCCAAAAAAAAAATTGTTATCTTGACAAGCTTCGTCAGTTACAGCAGCTAGCTACTTCACAAACAACAAGCCAACAAGAAATAACTGGAACATTCACAAAACCTTTGAATAGACTGAAATTCGCCAAATCTTATCAGTAGTATCAAAGGAGGCCTAAAACTCGTTATCTGATAAGACAATTGTTTTCTTTTATTTCGCCAGTCGTTTAGTGTTTCCGTTATTTGTCATTGCCGAACGCACGAGGAGTACGAAGAAGTACACGAGTTTTGGAAAAATATCACATCGGAGATAAGATAAGATTAGTGCTGCGCTCATACGTTGTTACATTATACTCAATAGTGTGCTGAATCAGTTGACATTCGTCATTTTTGAAAACAATTTCTCAAAGTGCAGAGCGAATTTAATACTTTTATTGCGCAGTAATTGCGGTGCAAAACAAAAATATTTACAAAAGCCAAAATTAAAAATATCAGAGAGTGCGTAAATGTGCGATTTTAATTCACTACAAAATATTTTTATTAGAAATTTAATCATCGTTAAAAAATAGTGCCATTCATTTTTTGAGAAAAAAATAAAATTAAAAGTGCTAGAATAATAAAAAAAAAAATCGTCAAAATGAATTTCATCACAACAAAATTCGTGTCGCTGCTACTCGGTGTGTCACTCGTTGCAGCCAATTCCGCACCCAGCTCCGACATAAATCAACACACAGATTTCTACCAAAATCAAATTTCCTCGGCATATCCGGTTCCGGTGTCAGGATCAGGTGCAGTCGATCAACAGGGACCAACGGATCGCAGTTATGCGCCGATGGATGTGTGGGTTTTTGCCACAATCAACATCTCCTACTACAGCGACGAGTCCGACGAGTTTGTAAATCGCTCGGAAAAAGCCAAATATGGCGAGGGAAAAATCCTGAATGTCGAGGGAAAACTCGTGCATATCACGTCGCCGCGCGATTTGACCGATCACACGGGATGCGACGAAGATATGCTCGGAACAAAGGGAAAACCGATTCCAAATGAGCCCTGGATTGCCCTCATTAAACGTGGAAAGTGCAATTTCGAGGAAAAAGTTAATCATGCATACAAACATAATGCATCCGGTGTGATTGTCTACAACGACAGAGACTCCATCAACTTGGATAAAATGAAAATTCTCGGAAAAGACCGTAAGTACCTTTATTTTTATTTTTTTTTTAATATTCAATTACTGTAAACCACCCAATATGAGTCGTTGTCATTCACAAACAAGATTGATAGATATCTTATCAAAGTTTCTGATAACAACGCGTCAAGCAGGTTACTTTTAAAAATAGAAAAAAAAACGAACAAATGATCAAGGACGTTTTTTATTTTATTTTATTAACACAGAAAAAAGCTCATGTTTAACTGACACAGAAAAAAAGTACATCTCGTTTGACCGAGTTTCAACTGTTTGTAAAACGTGTACATTATTTATTACGGATGACACTATATGCAAACACGTCGAATTATGACAAAGACAGTATATGTCTTCATCCGTGCTTAATAAATTATTAAAAATATTTTATGTAAATTGAGTATTTCTGTGTCAATGCATCAGGACTGCGCATTTGCAAAAAGTTTTAGCAGTGTTTGTGGTTCAATTTATTGCATTTGTATTGACTGCACTATTATTATAGCAGAATTGTTGATACAAATTCAATACTGGTGTGAAATCTATTTGTTTGTTGATTAAAACTAAAATTTAATCTAAAGTTGAAACTTATTTTGATATAAATGGGCTTGAAAGTGCAAAAGAGATAATTGATGATAATTGTAAAACCTTAATTAGAAAACATAAAACCGTCTTCGAGCTTGGATTCGAGGGCAAAAGCAATATTTTTGAATATTTTCTCCGTCAATATTTGGGTTCCTTTTCATTATCAAAAAATTGTGAAGAAAAGCTCTTACATGTTTATTTTAAACGACAAATGATCTAAAAGTTAGGACGTCTATCACTTCTAAAGGAAACATTAGGCATAGGGATTCCCTATTAGGGAACGGAAACATTAAAAAAGGAAATGGTGATTATTTGAATTTTACAATGTCCAAATCTCGTTCTCTCTCAAAACTTTTGATTATCAGACGCAATAAGCTTATTACCATTCGGTCCCAAAAGACAGCGGTAGAGTTGGACATACAGTCATCGATATCGATATCATCTCGTCTTCTATTTTTTCTTTCCATATGGTGAAACGTGAGTGCAGTGATAAAAATTTTGAAATGAAAATTGGTTCGGGATTTGCCAGAGAAAGCGTCTAGTAGGCAAAAGTTGTTTAGTTGTAGTTGGCAAGGAAAGTGACAGAGACAAAGAAAAGGGTCCAACTCCCATTCCGATTCCTAAAATTTCACGATTAACGTACGCATTTCTATCTCAACTTGCCAAACCAGACTGCGATTTTCCTTACCTATGCATATGCTTGATAGAGCTTTCCCTGGGTAGGTATCGTTTCATCATTGATCTCCATAGAAAGTTTCATATCTTTCTCTTTTGAGAAGGTCTTTCATAACAATTCTTCCTGTGATGAGCTGAATGGGAACTGCTTAAGTAAAACTAGGCTTTTCGGGGTTTAACATCAAAAATACTTTATACAAGTCAATGTACGTTTTACTTTGTTACTCGCGACTGCTGTCACTTTCTGTCAATGTAGATGTCGCTGATGACGACATGCCACACTTGCAAATGAACTTTGTTTTGTAAACTAACAAATAAAAATAACAATTAATTATCACAGGACTAAAAAACATAAAATACTTACTTGATGTTGTTAGTTGCTCTATAGTATTCATTCAGAATTTGAGATCTCTCGAACCTCCCACTGGATTTTAGCACTGATTAAGTTCTTATAGAAATTGACAAACATTTTTTTCTCAAAATATATTTTGATAAAAAATTTTCAATAGAAATCTCGAAACAAAATTCATTTTTGAAACACCCTAATAAGCTAAAATAGTTATTTTTTCAAAACATAATTGAACCAAGAATTTTTACATAACGAATTTTTTTACAAAATAATGGATTCACGCTTTTTCGTCTTTAAAAAAAAAATATTCAAAGCTTTCTCATTTTGGTATTTTCTGTAATAATGAAGTAATAAACATTACGAGAGTCAATGGCTAATTTATTTCTAAATTGTCGGTTCCGAATGTTTATTTTATGTTATGTTTGTTTTCATTATCGTTGTAAACGACTCCAAACTATTAAAGTTTTTTATGAAGTATATTGTGTTCAAACAATAATTTGTACAAACAAAAAACATCGTAAAGGTTCATGTTAAAGGAAAAGTTTGCTACAACGGACCTTATATGTAACCGCGAAGTTTAAGTTTCCGCATTAAACGAATTTATTTAATAAAATGTCTTTTGATTAATGCTTTGACCAATGTCAGTCATGTCGTGCTCGTTATTCGGTGAAATATAAAATAAAATGAACAATAGACAATTCCTTATTATTTTCTTGTACGTTTTTCTTTGTATAAGTACGAGTCTCATAAAAAGTCATGTTTTTAGCATTGAATGAAATAAATTAAAGAAATTTCACTTTTCACTTTGACGAAAATTATGGCGGAAATACAATCAAAACTTCATTTCTCATTTGATTTCAACTGTGTAGAACGAAAGTGGTGTTGCGTTGCCAAGGTCAGGTCAAGAACATGTCATAAACACTCGCCATTAAATAAGTTTTTAGTTTGCATGTTCACTTTCATTCGCAAAAAAAGCACTATATTTATTCTGTCATCGTTTTACATTACTCGGTATTTTATATGCTAATGAATGATCCTCTTTAGAAAGCAAAATACTAAAACAAATTTTCCGACTTTCAAATAAGAGTCTTGAATTTCTTGTCAGAGAAAGACTTCAATTAATGTAATGGATCAGTTTTACTTTTTAAACCATGCACAAATCAAAACTCGTAATTTCTTTGGAAAATTGCATGCGAATCGCTTCAATTCACTTCGCATTGATATTCACATGAAAACTCATTTTAAACATATATATCGTCGTATCTTTTATTCATAAAAGGCAGTTTATGTTATTTCACATAATATTCAAGTAAATGTGCTCACAATACTGAAATAATGTTATTATATTGTTTCTATATTATTATTCGTAGATTACATAATTTCATTAGTGCATGACCGTTGTTAACACTTTTGCATTACACTCTTTTTTTCGTAAGTAAGGCAGTAGTGTATTTTTTTAAGTATTATCATTTTACGCTACTTCACGAATACAATTGCATGTAGCAAGCCTTCCTTTTATCAAAGAAACGAAAAAAGAGAGACAGAAGTCTTGTTAGTTGAATAAACCGGTTCTGGGTGTGGAACTGTTGATGGATTTAATTCTTGTTAAAACAAAAAAAAAGTAAAAAAAGATTATGAATCATATTTTTTGCGTTTAATTGAATTTATTCTACCTTGCTTCATTTTAAATGAAATCCAATTAAACGTTTGACCCCATACTAATAATTTTAAAGTCGACAGAAAAGTGTCATATTTTTAATAAAAAAAATATATTTTTAACTGCAGGCAAAAAAAAATAAAAACAGCAGGATATTAATTTTTTAAAAAATGTTAAAAGGATATACGCAACAAGGCGCCTCCATCAAATGTGTTCCAACTCATCAAGGTCACCATATGAACTCATGCATACGGTTCAGTTCTGATCTAATTGAGAATTCATTGACCGAAATTTTAACTAAACTTTAGCAAACACACGTTAAATGATATTCCGTCTGTCTGTAAATTTATTTACTTTTTTCGAGTCGTCATGCCATTTTTGCATTTCGATCGCTTTTATGTATTTTTAAACAATGTATCGATAATTACACTTCAAACAAAAATTTTACAATCGAATAAATGTTAAATAATAAAGGTTTAATCGAAGCCAAAATAGTTCATGTCTGTGATGGATTTGAGTGTTTTTCATTAGTGACGTTCAAATATTTTTTCATGAAAGTCTTGAAAATATGATTTATTGAATTTTAATGGCGTTTGTAATAATTGCGATCTCTCTTGAAAATATTTTATTGTAACATTGAACTAGATTAGTTTTGTGTTTGGGGTCAGTGATTGATGTAAGTGACTAACGGAAGAGGTATTTTATTTGAACAACTTTCGCGGTCTCTTTTGGTTCAAGTTTAGGTGCAGCCAAACTCGCGATATTTCAAATAAAAATTTATAACAAAGCACAAAATCGCGTTTTTCTTAACCATGTACTTGAAAAATAGCAAATCGATATTAAAAGAGCATAGCCTATTTTTAGTTTGCCACTAAAATTGTTTCACCTTGTCATTATCCGTTGTTGCATTTGCGCTGCCTAACACGAAAAAAAAGTTATTTTTTCTCTATTCACATAAAGTACTCACAAAAAAATGTTTGAAGAATATATAACATAAAGGCTGATAAAATAATCAAAAATGTTTTCATATTTATTTTATTTTTTTTTTTTTTAATTTAAAAAAATTTTGAGTATCTGAATTGTATGAATTTTTTTTAATTTTCATATATTTTCAACCAAAGTTCTTTTGAAAAAAAAATAATTACAGGAAAAAATATGAAATTCTCTTTAAAATCAGTTCAAATCTTAAAGTTTTTAGTAAAAATAATCAAAAACATGCAAAATTTTAAAAATTTTTAGTTTACAAAAAAAAAAAATATTAAAATTTCTAAAAATTCTATTTTTATTTTTTCGATTTTTTTTTTTTTTTTTTTTTGTTAAAAAAATAATTTTTGATACCTAAAAACCTTTTTTTAAGTTTAAAAAAAAAATATTTTTTTTCGGAAAAAAAATTTTCCTTGAACTTGAAGACCCTATCCAGGACATCAAAAATTGCCACATCCGTCCTTTGAATATTTAAAATTCAAAAAATCTATAAAACTGAAAACATTTTTAATTTTTGTACCGGCCTCTACTATGTATATTTAGAATGATGTCTGTTTGCATTTCCTCTATAGAACATGATTTGACGTGGAAAACGTATTTTCATTTCCGACTAATTAAACTGATAAATTAAAGCTTTTTTTTAAATCAGGATGGAAAAAGACGATAAAACAATTAGAAAATTGCGGCACACATCCATTTATTATTGTGTCAAGACACCTTGAAGTGATTTATAAAAAATTGAGAAATTGGATTTCACGGTTAATTAATTTTCTTATGAATCGCTCTTTTAATGTTCAATAAATGGTGACAAAATTGCTTTTATTTTATTTACGAGCATCATCCCTGACACATTAACGCGATTCTTTGGAATGGTCAACATTAAATCGATTTTCAGATAATTTTCTATTTTATTTTCGTAACGCAACTCTCGTCAGTTCGCTATTATTGACGTCAATTTGCTCGGTTCATTAGTGTACATAGGATCATTTTTGCATAAAACAATCGATATTCTGCTTTTATTTCGGTGTACAAACCAAAAAAAAGTTGCTTCTTCTCTATTTCGAAACCGCAAAAGAAACAAAAAAAGCGCAACATTATTATTTATTGTCTTCAGTAGTAGTAGCAGAGTCGATTGTTGTGAAAATTGTCAATCGTCATAAATTTCATCATAATGCGTTCCAAATATGACTCAACAATGTTTAGAGTGAACCATGTTGTCTGATCATGTTGCATAAAATAAAGTACACTTCACGTCCATTCCCACGTCACTTAATATGGATTGCATCGATTAAAAAAATTCTTGCATAAGAACGCAAGTGCGACAACGAGCATTTAAAAAAAAATCAAAACCACATGGCTGTCTATTGATGTCTTGATTGTGCCCGAGAAAAAAATGAAACTTTTTTATAAAAGTTTTGCTACAAATGGCAATCAATAAAACACTCCTTAGATTTGCTGTTTTGATTTTTCTTCTTTATTGGAGTTGTTGTTGTTGTTGTTGTCATCTAATGTTTCACCCATTCTCTTTTAATTTTGCGGAAATGTCAGTAAAAGCTAGGCAAAATAATTGTGTTTCGCTTCTGTATAGATAAGAAGCCGGTTTTTGCTTGTCAAACGAATGATATAATGTAATTTATTGGTGTTATGCCGTTGTTGCAGTTATATCTCGCGATATTAATAACAAAGAGAGTGTGATAAAAAAAAAAGTCTTTTTTTTCATCTTCTTTGTGCTAGTTTCAAACTCAATATTCTTCATCAACCATTCATGCTCTGTCGACAGCCAACATTCCGAAGAAACGAGAGCCTACAAAACAAGGACTGCGGATATTTTGAAGAAAATCAGTAGAGAAAAAGACAAAGTGAGAGCAGCTTGGGAAGTGTACGAGGGAAAAAGTTCATGCATTAATGTAGGACAAAATGTTGAAAATCTCAAACTGCAATCCGCCGAATCTGAAGAAATGTTGAGATCAAAGTTCAAAAAGTATCTAGAATCAAAAGACTTTAACAAAACAGACAGAAAAAGGTTCAAATTAAACTCAATAAATTCCTATGAAACTGCACAGTTTGAAGATGTAGGAGATGAGGATATCAGAGATGAAGATTATTTGGATGAATTCGAAGATGATTTTTCAACAACAAAAAAACAATAGTATTTCTTTAGGCTTTTCTTTTATTTAAGTCAACTTGATATTTCATAGAAATAAAAAGTGCTGTCTGGAAATGTGTGTTATTTTCCATTGTTGTACCAAATTCCTTGATAAATGCCTGATGAAGTAACCTGTAATAGAGGATGAAAAAATTGCAAATATTACACATGTCTTCATTAAATATTGAATAGAGAATTGTCAGTTTACAAAGGTTAAAATCAAGAGTGTTCATCCGAAAGATGGTATGTAAAGGAAATCATCATGTGTGTAAATCGGGAAAAATTCTATTGAATGCTTACCATTTGAGGAGATGTTTAATCGAAGAGAGCGAAGCCCATGTCATCGTCTTCTTCTTCAGATTCTTCCTTCTTGGCTTCTTCTTTCTTCTCAGCAGCTGCAGAAGCAGGAGCAGCGCCTCCAGCAACAGGAGCAGAAGCTGCGCCTCCTCCAACGGGCATTGAGGACAATTTTTCACGTCCTTGGGCGATTAATTCTTCGAGATCTTTGCCCTTCAAGTCAGCAACGACTTTCTTGATACGATCACCGTCCCATTCAACACCGACAGATCCCAAGATTTTCTCGATATCAGCAGCAGATGGTTCGGCATTTCCGCCCAAAGTTGCAAGTAAATATGCGGCTACGTAACGCATTCTGGAACAAAGAAAAAGACAAGAATTGGCAATTAATGCACTGCAAAACACGCGTTACAATATCGGAAAATTGACATTTTCAGAAATTTGAGTTAAAATCACGGAAGAATCATCCGAAAGATGGTTAAGAATAGTTTCATCATACACGCTAAAGCACATGGCCACGTGCAAATCATTTTTTGTATTTTTCTGACAAAATAACACTTTTCACGCGGAAACTCCATATGTTTCAGATAATCGGAACTCAATTGAATGTTTTCAGATAATTTTTACTTACTTTAAGTCAGTTTTTGACACGAAATCGTAAGTCGCAAAAAAGAAGGTGTTGTTTCCACAAAAGCTTGTTTAAAAGAGAACGAAATTTGACATGAGCACGAGCTTCAATATCATTTTCGACCGACTCATTACGGAAATAGTAACTGTGGATTGCCTCGCGAAATTCACGAAACGTGCCTCCGTCAATACGCGATTGAATTGTATTTATTTTTTGCCGTGTTTTTCTTGCGATGCAATTTTGGATGCATTCAGAAGACAAGAAGACAGGCAAAGATGGCATGTATCAAAAATGCCTGAAAAGTGTGTGTAACATTATGATTATGATCATCTTTTCAAATTGCTAATCATCGGAGATAGTAGTAAGAAACTTGAGAAAATCATAACTGCTTAAGGATTTGTTGTTGTTTAATTTTTCCCAAGTGTGTAGTGTGCTTATAGTCTTGTAATGAGCTGCTTTTGTCAATTTATTCTTACATAAAAGCTGGAAAAAAAAATTCAATGTCACATGTTGTTCGTGTAATTTTCATAGAAAAAAAAAAATAAAATTATAATGCGTCTGACCCACAAAAAGACAGCAATTTAGGAAGTAGAATGACACAATATCGTTCAAATTATCTTATTTTTTGTTGTTGTTGTTTTGTGTTACAATAAAACATTATGACTAAATATCTTCCAAACGAATCAGTAACTGCTTTTAAATTGACATGCAAGAAATATTACATTCGACACACCATTCACAAACACACGCCTAGTTTGAGAGGTACGTGCTGAATGTTTGCTGTGTGGTCATTCGGAGGTTTGTTGGTCTGTTCGGAATAATTACCGTGCTATTTTTTTCTTGGTTTGAGTAAATTATCATTTTGAAACAAATGTTTTTTTGGTAACAAGAAAGAGGTAAACCATTGCGTGGTCTCCATAACAATTCAAAACATTACGGAATTAATGAATATATTTCCTCTGAAAATGTTCTTATCGGTAAATTGTTAAGCAAATAAATTTGATATTTTTAATTCTTGTCCAAACAATTATTTTAATTTTTTTCTTTGTTATTTTTAAAGTTTTTGACCGTAAATGATCGTTAAATTAAATTTTAAAAACATAATAAATTAAATTAAAAATAAAAATGAACTATCAAAAAAATTTTAAATTAAATTAATTTAAGTTTATGTTATTCAAAATATTTTTTTAAAAAAATAATTTTAGTCACGTAGCCTAAATTTTCTAAATTGTCCTTTTTTGAAGGTTTTTTCTATTTTACATATTAATTTTATTTTTTCTATTTTTTTTTTTTTTTTTTTGACAAATCAGGGAAAAAGCAAAAAATTGAAAAAATAAATTTAAAACATTAAACATTTTTATTTATTTTAAATATAAAATTCTATTAATTTTTTATATATATTTTTTTATTAAACATTTTTCCTTAATGAAGAAAAGTAAAAAAAAAATAAATTTTAAAAGAAACATTTATTTCAATAATTTAATAATTTTCTAATATACTGGATTTCATGAATATATGCTTAAATATTAAAGGAGCATAAGCATAAAATTATTATGTATACTACTACAGACCTCATACACACGTACATTGATCATATGTTCACGTACAGATTCCATTTAACCTACGCACACACAAAGTCCATACTAAATTTCGTGTCGACATCATCATATGATAGCGATTTAACGCTCATTCACGTATAAGGAGGCTTAGCTCAGTGGCAGAGCAATCGACTGCAGATCGATAGGTCACCATTTCGACTATGGTAGTCTCCTACTAACTTTTTTGATTTTTTTTTTCATTAAATAATTTTTTAATTAAATTTTTATTTTTTTTTTAATTTCAGGTCACATCACAGCGGTGTTCACCTATAAATGGGTAGGAGAAGATTTCGCAAAATTAGTTGAGGAAGACAAAGATGTCACAGTGTCTATCAATGAAGGAATGCGTGGCGGACGCATGATTGGCAACATTAATCGGTAAGTCAATTAAAGTAATTTTTCTCGTTAACATGACCTTAACCAAGCGAGACAAACAAAAAAAAATTCACATATATGAGACGAGACCCTTTTTTGCTAAAACCACATTATGCAAGGAATTTTTACGACTTTTCTTCAACAACTGACAATGAAAATGTAATGTCGACAGTTTTTTCCTTGCCGCAAATAAAAACGATGTCGCCGTCCTTCAATTAAAGTCTTCGTTTTTTTTTTACTCACATAATGAATTTCGTCCTTGTCAGGATCACTTACCAACATAAATGTCTGTGAGTTAAATGTCTTATTTAGCCATCCCACTGTCGGTCGCGTCCCACCAAACACTAAATTGATGAAGCAAATTAAACTTTACGATCTGTTAAATGTGATTTCTCTTTTTTTCCTTTTTATTATCGCCGTACACGTTTTTTCGTCCATGACGACGAAACTAAATAGAATCAAGAATGATGTTAATTAAATGGAAATCTATAACGGAAAAGAACATATACACGACTTGAATGTGTTGCGTCACATTCCATTTATCATTAAGGGACAAAAAGTGTGTTACTAGAATTTGATTAAAATTTCTATCATGAATTTAAATTAAAAATTACAAACTAATTCGAGTCCTGAAGTAAAAAAAGAAAAAAAATACCAAAAAAGTTATTCAACTGGAGCAGTCGAGGATTGAACTCGAGACATCTAACATGCGAAGCTAGCGCTCTACCACTGAGCTACAGCCCCATATATCCCATACCGTGTCAAATGCGGTATTTCAATTGTGTACAGGCAAGATGTGGTTGACCTGAAACGCAAATAAAACGCTATTTTGACTTTAATTAAAATATTCTTTTTGCGTTTTAAATTTTTTTTTGTTGAAAATAAATTTTTAATGCGAATCTTTTAAGTTACACAGCAAAAAAATCTACGATATCGAGGCGTAAATAAATTTTAGCGAAAAATATTTATTAAAATCTTTCACCCAACTTTCGATTTTTGGTCATTTTCTTTTAATTTTTAAATTTAACTAAAATTTTTTAATTTTTTTTTTTAATATTTGATAGAGTCGAACTTTTTTTCAGTAGGATTTTATTGCCTAAAGCTGATCATTTTTTCACCACGAAATATACTCGCAAGACCTTTATTTTGAACTTTAGATGGAAAAAGTTTTTTTCTAAAAAGTTCTAATTTTCATTTCGGAAAAATAAAATGGGAAAAAATATTTTTTTCTTATTTAATAATTTTTTCATTAATTTTTGAATAATTTTTAGGAAGAGCTTATCAAAATTTTAAAATTTTCCCAAATTTCTCAACCAAAATAATTTTTTCTTAAAATTTTATGAAATTTTTGAATATTTACCGTAACTTTAAATAATTTAAAAATATACTAAAAGTTAAAAAATTTCCATAAATTTATTGAAAATTCATTGTTAAACTTTAATTTAAAATATTGGAGAAAAAAAAAATTAAAAAATAATCTCTCACTACTGAAGTTTATATCATTTGAGGGCTTAGCTTATTTTAATTATTTATTTTTATTTTTTTTTCCAGAACATCCGTGCTCTTCGTATCAATATCATTTATCGTCTTAATGATAATTTCCTTGATATGGTTGGTGTTCTACTATGTACAGAGATTCAGATATCTCCAAACCAAAGATAAGCAATCGGTAAGTCATGCAATTGAGAATTAATTTCTTTTCCAATATTTACAAAATTTACTTGCAGCGACGATTGTGTAGTGTAGCCAAACGCATCATATCAAAAATTCCTTTGAAAAATATCAAATCTGATGATAAGGTGAGTAAAGTAACTTCTAAACAAAGGAAAATTTTTTATCTTTTGATTAATTTGCAGGAAATCGACAGTGATTGTTGTGCCATCTGTATTGAACCATACAAGGTCGCTGATCAAGTTCGAGTTCTTCCATGCAAGTAAGTTTTATTCACACAAAATGCTGCCAAATGGACATTGTTTCATTGAAAATTTAAAATTTTTCAGACACGAATATCACAAAGTGTGCATCGACCCGTGGTTATTGGAGCACCGTACATGTCCCATGTGCAAGCTCGACATCTTGAAGCATTATGGTTTTGTTGTGAGTGCAAATCAAGCCATTAATGTTTATAATTACGATCCAATGATTATGATTTCCTCCTCTTCTCCATCTTCCTCAAACACAAATTCAAATATCACGACCACCGTAAACACTGCCTCGAGTTCCCCCGCCTCGTCTTCGTCTCAATCGAATTCCTCCTCCACGTCCTCCGCAAATCCCCAAATAAATAGTAGTATGAACAATGTTGTGACTAGCAGCAACTGTAGTAGTGTTAATAATCATAATAGAAATAGTAGCAATACCACAACAATCACAGTAAATAATAACAATACGGTTTGCGTGAGTGTCGAGCAAATTTCCGATTGTCCCGAAGTTATGACAGATTCCGTGTCGAGTCAGACGAATTTTAGCTTGCTAGGTGACCAAAGACCCCACAAATCTGTGACAGAAAGTCGACAAATAACCGACGTATAAAAAAAATGTCGCCTGCAGTATTACAAACGGAAATTAATATTTTTCTTTCATTCGCAACGAATTTTTTTCGACAAACAACCAAACTTAATAATTTGAAAGAGATAAAGGCTTTAAGTACGTTTATTAAATAATTACTTGATTTTAAACAAAACTTAATTTTTTTAACGTGAAATTATAAATTAATAGCTAAGCTAGTGACACAACATTGTATTACTATGTATGATAAATAAATAATTTAATGTAAGGAACGAACAAAAAGGACACAAAAATACGATACATCGATTTCCCCTTTTCCCCAAAAAATAATTCTATTTGCTCGCGATAAGAAAATAAGGATTCAAAATCTTTTAATTTTAAGACAATCTGATAAAAAAAACTTTTTAGTCATAAAACTCATGCTATTTAATATAAAATAAATTTTTTAGAAAAATATTTAGTTTTGCTTCTTCCAAAAATTAAATTTAAACAAACCGTATAAACTACTGCGGCTTTCTTACAAACATATTTATTATTGCTTTAGCTTTTTTCAGAGCACGATAATTTTTTTTCTTATTAATTCATGTTCATGCTTAATTAGAAAAATGTACTTTTCATACCAAAATTTTTGCACATCGATGACATCTAGTCAAAGGATGAAAAATAAAATACTGTACTAAATATTTAAACTTAAGATTCTCATACGCATGCACAATGGGATTTAGAAATGAGGGCAAAACACTGTGATATAAGTTTTTTTTTCTACATGCATTTCATTTTTTTGTCAACTTTATTAATTTTTTGCATGTAATATTTTTGGGAGAAAATTTTGTAACTAACTATGAGATCAACACAGATGAAGTACTTCTAATGATTAAATATAATTTTTAAAACGATAAAACAAGAACAATCATAAATGATAATAAGAATTAGTATTGTAGAAAACACATTTTTTTGTATGTTCAGCACTGTAATTCTAGCCGTCTAGGAAGTAAAAAAATATATAAAAGTTAGACAAAAAAAAATAATGAAGACTTTTTATACAACTTAAATGAAAAAAAAAATACTAAATGTAAAGCTAGTACGTATTAAAAAAATATTAGAGCATTAAATTAGATTTTAATGGATAATAAATAAAAAAGATAACGAAACGAGATCAATTTATTTATTTTTTTAATCACAGTTGGTGCAAAAGTTCTAGTTTAGTTGCAAACATCATCAAATATTTTTTTTCTAAAAAGCAAAAAACCCGTATGGTTCTGGTTTTAGATCTTTTATTTTTTGAAGGAAGTTATTGGCTTCAAAACGCTCGCTCGCTTTTCCACTTTTTCTCGCTTTTGCAATATTTATTTATTTTTTGTTTTTTTTTTCATAAAATTTATTTATTATGTGTTGTAGTGAATGCAAGTAATAAAAAATACATTTTCATCAACAAAAGGTAATTTTATTTTAAAATTTTTTCATTAAATAAAACTTTAATCAATTTTTAAAATTTAATTACTAATTTTAAAAAAATCATTAAATTCATTCGTAAAAAAAATTTTAATCTAACAATCATTTTAGTAGTAATCTGCACGATCAATTGTGACTAACAAAAAATTAATCCTTAATAAAAATTTAATTTTTCTAAAAAAAATCCTAATATTTCCTGAATTTCCTAATAAACTGAGAAAAATAAATATTATTGACCAAAATAATAATTTTCAGTTTACTGGATCGCAAGAAAGTATTCTGCAGTTGGAAGATTATGAAGATGTTGAGATCGAGATAAATAATCCATCTGCACGTCGGAACAGCGTTAGTCCATTGCCACAAATTCGTGGAGGAGGTAGTAGTAACCGGGTGAGTTTTTGCTTTTTTAAATGAAATTTGAACTTTTAATGATTTTTTGGATTGTTTAGTTGTCACATACATCGACCGCCGACTCTGACTCTGAGCATGAAGTCCCGAGTCCCACTGAAGAAACTCCCAGTTTAACCAATTATTCATCACGAGTGTCAAATAAAAACGAAATTTGTGTGAGCTGCTTAGCAGCTGCACTCAAGAAAAGCCGTAAGTCTGTTGATTCTGCCTTATTGGATGAAACGGATGATGTTGATGTGAGTTTTAATTTTTTTTCTCGATAACAAAAATTTTTTAACAAAATTTTTTTAAGGCTTCCCCAATCAACACATTCCGTCACAGCTCAATTAGTCTCCCAACAACGTTGAAAAAATACAAGGGACACCATTCCACAGAGGCATGCAAGCACCTGTATGCCAGCAGTTCCCGAACGTCCAACAAGGACCACCAAAAGAACGCCGAAAGCAACCCGTACGACGACACCGCATCGTCCGCCAGTCAAAATAAATACAATAAAAGCCGCTCGAATAAAGACAGAAATGCATCAAAAGCAAATGTTTCTTCCTTTTCTGCCTCAGTATCATGTGATAAAATATTGAATACGACAAATAGTAACAATAACGCGTTAACAGACTTTGATGACTCGGACGACAATGTGCTGTTAGATAGTGTCATTGTTGCTAGTATTGTTGGCAGTTTAGAGCAAAAAATTAACGAATGATTTTAGGTTGTGCTGCATTAAAATAAATTTAAAAAATGTGTTGAAACAACACTCGAAAAAAAACAGTGTGATCAAAATGTTTCTTTGTACTTAATATTAGCGAGACAAAAAAAAATATTTATTATTAAAAAAAATGATCTTCATGACCTAAAAAATATAGTTTTTAAAACTAAATAGCTACTCACTATACTTAAAAAATAAAACATTGAATAAACAATGTACTTAAAGAAAAAACTTTAATGAATTATTTACGAAAAATCTAAAAAAAATCTATAGAACAGAAGTTAGGAACAACTTTATTAAACTAAAATCTCAAAATATGTAATTTTTTAGTCAAAACAGGTGCAATTTGTAGAGTTTTATCATACAATATTTCTGTCTGCAGATTTTTCTGATGGAGAGTTGAGTGCTATTATCATTAAATACTAAAAATAAAAAAAAAATAAATAGAATTACAAATTTATGAAAAAATAAATAAATAAAAAAATATGCTGTAAAACAAATTATGAAGAATAAAAAGTTAACCTTATTGAATTAAAAGTTTAAAATCGTTTTTAAATTAATTTATTCAATTTTATTTTTTATTTAATTTAAAATTAAAAAGAAAAATTTTGAATGACCATAAATAAATTTTTTGTAATTTGTTGCGTTTTACTGAACTTAATTTAGCGTTTTATTGCGTTTTGATGTTCAAAAATTTGTTTGATTGAAAACCGTTGAAAATCTACAAAAATTTTATTTGGATGACAAATTTAAAAATGTTTCTTGCAACTAAAATTTTTAGTTTCATTAAAATTTTAAAATAATTAAACGGGAGCTATACTGTAAGAATCAAGTGGTAAGTTACTAAATATTTTCTTCATAAGGCAACTAAATTCAAATATTTTATTTTTTGTGGCATTCCGATAAAAAGGGGAGAAAAAATAAAAATTTTTATGATATTTGTCAAAGTTTTTACTAAGACCAACATTTTATCAATTTTTATGGACGTTACAAATTTTTAAGCCAAAGAGCAAAGAAAATACAATTAAAAATTTTTATTTTAGAAGAAATTTCTGTTATTTAATTATATGGGTAAAATTCCTTAAAACAAGAAGTTTAACTAAGAATTTTATTAAAACTTTTTTTAAACCACTTTAATGTCAAAGCTTGACATTTTTTATGCATACGGTAATAATATAATATGAAAGCAAAATGTACATATATCCAATATTTACATAACGGTTTCAAATTTTTCAATAATGCCACAGACATTAAAACAATTTTTTCATAAAATTAAAAATTACGCAAAATCATTATTAGCAGGTGTTCCGACGAAACAATCGCCATATAATTATAAACAATCAAAGTCCTTTTACCGGACAACCTACCTATTTATTTAAAATAAACGTTCACAATGCAAAAAACAAAGTACCTTGAATTAGCAAGCAAATTCGAATCGTAGTATATGATTTTCAGAAAATTGTCAGAAATACCTAGTTAAAAAAATTTAAAAAAAATGCCAACGACACGCGGCGTTCCCAAGCGGTCACCCATCCAAGTACTAACCACGCCCGATGTTGCTTAACTTCGGTGATCGGACGAGAACCGGTGTTTTCAACATGGTATGGACGTTGACGAGAATCTAACGAATAAAATCGGTACACATTGTGAAAAAAGTTTATTTTTTCCGGGAACTAAATTAATTTTCCAAAATTATATTTACCCCAAGATAATGAAAAAAATAATAAATTAAGTCAATTTTACACATTTTTTAAGTAATTCTACAAATTTTAAATTTGAATTTTAATTTTTTTAAAAAATTTCCCCATTTTCTCTTAAAAATTCAAAATTTTTTCGTGAATTTGTAAATTTCCCGGAAACGACGTTTTATTACTTTTTCCAGTATCGAATGTTGAAAATTCCATGTTCAGCAAATTAGAAGATATTTTTAGGTTTTCATATAATTTTTGATGATTTTGCATGAATGAGTACGAAACTTATCTCTGTTGCTTTTGTCAACGTCCATACCATGTTGAAAACACCGGTTCTCGTCCGATCACCGAAGTTAAGCAACATCGGGCGTGGTTAGTACTTGGATGGGTGACCGCTTGGGAACGCCGCGTGTCGTTGGCATTTTTTTTTACTTTTTTAATAAATTTATAAAGTTCAACACATTTCAAAAGCCTAATTTAAATAATTCAAATTCGATTTTTTTTAAATTAAAAAATTTTTAGGGTATCAGATCAGAAAAGGGCTATTTTTATGCACCAAAAACAATATAGTATGTGAAACATATAAATACTCGAAAAATATTTAATTAATAATAACAGGACATGTGTGGTCCGAACGTGCCTAAATATTTCGCTTTGCAGCAAAAATTGAATAAATAAAGAGAAAATTTTTGATAATTGTATGGCATTTTCGTCCAAAATTAAATTGCTTTGAACGTGCTAATTTATGTTTTTTGTGCTACCGTTTTTCGGATGTAAAAACATATTTTTATTTTTTGTTTACAATGTTGATCAATCGCGATTATCAAACTATATTTTTTGTGCCGCTGTTTACCAAAACACACTTTAATAAATAGTTATTGAATTCGGCGTTAATCAAAAGGAAGGCAAATCGTGGTAGAAAAACCAGTAGCACGATTTTTAAGAGTTGCAAGTAAAAAAAAAACAGGACCCCCCAAGTAAAAGTCTGCATTCCAGCAAAGACACAGTAGCCGTAATGAATGCATAGTCAGCTCCAGGGTGCTTTTTCTGTTATTTTGTGCTTTACAATGTGATTGTGTACGCACATACGAAGTCTTTTTTTCTAAATAATGGGCCCGATATATAAATTACAAGAAAATAATGTCATTTGGAGACAATAGAAAACACATGTAATAATCTTTGTGTGTGTTGTTCGGTGATCTATGTCTTCTTGTGTTACTTCTACGTACAGAATTCCGATTAAAGGACTCTTTGGTCAAGTGAAATATTATATATTTAATGACTACCGAATTTTTTTTCAACTTCTTTTTCGTTGTCTTTGAAAAAAAATCAAGTTCTTCCTATTGTTTGTTATCTTTTTTCTGGGTTTTATTGTCGTCATCCTGTTTGTTTCTTTGAGTGAAGAAATGCACGTACAAAATATCAAAAGATATTGCCCAAACAATCAGTTAACACATTAACACCCATGTTACGCAGGAAAGAAAAGGCATCAATGACGACAATTTTTGGGTGGTCAGTTCTCATGACATCATCGAAATTGTGCATTAAAGTGCAGAAGTCATGTGCAAACACAAAAGAACAATAAATCCACTGTTATGTTCAAGGAGGAAATCGATGCTTATGTGTCTTTAAAGCAAAATCAGGTCGACAACTACTCGATTTATTGCGACAAATTTTGTTAAGAGACAGTATAATCTTCCTTTTATTGTTTATTTTTAACTTGAAGTTGTGTTTTCTGCAAGTCTGCTTCACATTTCATAATCAACAATGTAAAAAATTGGTGTATCGAAACCTAAAATAATTACAAAACATCATTAGAATTTTCAAAATTGAATGAGAAAAAAAATTTTGTGAAAAAAAAATTATTATGAGAAAAATAAGAAATTATGTTTTTTCGAATCCTAAGATTTCCTTAAAAATTATTAAAAATTTATTGAATTTCATCGAAAGTAGATTTTTATGGAATTTTTTTGATTTCTTTTAAAATTATTTTTAAAAAACTTAATTATTTGGTTTCAAATGTTTTTTAAAAGTGGTTTTTCAATTTATAAATAAATGTTTAAATTAATTAAAAAATATTTTTAAAAATATAAAAAAGCATTTAATGAGGCTTTCAACTTTTTAAAAAAAATTCTTATTTCCAAAATTTAAAAAAAATTAAAGGATGAAGAAAAAAGCTTAGATGGCTTAGAATTTAGAAATTAAAGTTTGAAAAAAAAATATTTTCACCTAAAGATTTAATTCTTTAATAATTTAAAAAAAAAATCTTAAATAATTTTAAAAAAATTCTTTAACAATTTGAAAAAAAATCTTTTATAATTTTAAAAAAATTCTTAAATAAGTTTTGTCCAAATTTTTGAACTTATTCCACTTTAATTACTGATTTGAAATTGAAAGTGGAAGAACAAAAAAAATATGTTTCGCGCGTTTTATGTTTTGCGAAACATGGATTTTTATAATGAATTGAAGCAACAACGAACCGATTTAAGCCGTCTTTTGTATTCACTTGTGAAGTATCGCACAAAATTTTATCGATTTTATTCAATCTGTTGCTGCACTTATGCTCTGCGTCATCATAAAGTATACATGTATGAGACAGAATACGATAAATTGAATTATGTTACCGAATTTTATTATATTTGATAGTGTCATGAAGAAGATGATATATTGCTATGGTAAATTGAATTTTATGTTAAATGTGTGGTTTTCATGTTTAGTGCATTGCCAGCGTCGCACAACAAGGTCGCAATGCGAAATTTATTGATAAATATTGACATTTCTGGAAAGTTTGTAAGTGTCTCATTAAATTTTTTTTACCCAAAAAAACATTATTCTGCTCTACATAAACGCGGAATATTTCCTCAAAAACTGCTGTTGTTCCCAACAATTACAATTACCCGCCTATTATTATTATTTTAAATACATGACTTGCATTACAACTCTATTAAAACGCGCTCTTTGCTCTTATTAAAATTTAAAAAAAACTGCAAGAAAATGCAACTCAAACACATTGGCATGCACTTCACGTTCTACCACCCATTCATCCATCTATCCGATCGCGACGTTGTTTGTGTGTGTGTCGGCTTTTGCAACATAACTAAAGGACTGACTGACTAATGTGATTACATATTGCAACACTTTAATATTGGTAATTTGTATCAAAAGTTGATTTAACCACTTTTTTCTTCTTCTTTTCTTTGCTTTATTATAGAGTGGAGTCGTGTGAGCATTTCAGAGAAAATAAAACAAGAGGTGCAACGGAAAAAAATGTTTGCATTAAATTGAGAGGCACTTAAAAAAAACTTTCGTTTAACATTTTTTTAGATATTTTTTTTATTTGACAATTGTGAATTGTTTTTTTTTTCGCTGAAAAATTTAGGATTATTTGGTTTTACTCCATTTTGAGTGGTTCATTCAACTTAACACTGAAACAGCAGACGATATTTTTTTACAACATCCGAAAAACATATTTTTTAAATTGAAGATTGTTAGATATGACACAGTTTGCGAGTTCAAATTGTTTTCAAACCTTTAAACTGTATTCGAATAAATAAACTTCTTCAGTTATTTGTTAAATATTCTTATTTGAAACCTAAAATTATTACAAAAAAAAATTAGAATTAAAAAAAATAGTAATTACATTTATTTTTCATATATCCCCCATTCCCACATTTTTTTGATATATATAAATTGGATGGAAATATATAATTCATCAAGGCTAGAATTTTACTGTGCATTGTTATATTTTTGATCCATTTCTCGCCACATGGCCATTCGTTTGCTGAAAGGATCCTCTTTGGATTCCAAATCACCATCAATGTTCAAGTATTCGAGGTTGGATTGAAGATTTGACCAAATGACGTTTAATTCACTTTGTTCCGGAGTTGGATTACCAAATTTGCCGAAATTTGACCACATTTTTACCATTCGAGTACGAACAGTTGCTTCTGGACTTTCTGCTGAAACAGAAGGTAATGCTTTGAAATTCCATAGATATCCCAAATCATCACCATGGGAAGCTCCTTCGTACTGCTCCAATGATGCAATTTTCTTGAAAAGATTTAATTCTCCATCGAAAGAGAAAATGTAGTAAAAAACTTCGTGACTTTGAGAATGTAACTGCGCCGTTTTCTGAATACCGTAACCAAAAACGCGATCAGTGGAATATTTTATAAAATCCATAGTATCAGTGATGTTTTGCCCATGGAAATATACTTTACGAATGTTATCTATTATATCAGCGGCCGCTTCGCTATATGGATCAATATGCCATTCGTAAGGAAGTAAGAAATGTGGATTTTCGTTGAGTTTTTGTAGTAAATTCGGATTTGCATT
Organism: Culicoides brevitarsis; assembly: GCF_036172545.1. Lineage (NCBI taxonomy): Eukaryota > Metazoa > Arthropoda > Insecta > Diptera > Ceratopogonidae > Culicoides > Culicoides brevitarsis. Next base: position 21,361,552 of record NC_087085.1, on the reverse strand, counting down.
GAGTTGCGGAATGCCTAAGAGCATTTCTTTATCGTTGCTTCCAGAAATGTACTTGATGTTTTTGTTAAATTTTTTCTCTTGAATTATGGTCAAGGGTGTTTCTGTCAAAAATTGCGTCTCTTCAGAATCTTCTGGCTCTACACAAGGTGAAAATGGCATAGGCTGCAGAAATGCAGGTAATTGATTGTCTTCCGCGATTTCTGCAAATTTAACAAAAATCTTTGGGTCATCAATTTCTCGAATTCCTTGAACAAGTTCTTCTGTATTCGAAAACGTTAGATTTAAAAATACGCCTGCTTCGTAAGCAATACGTTTTGGATCATCTTGAAACGACCATGGATTAAGTGCGGAACCTGAATGAGAAATTGCTGCTCGAAATAAACCGTTTGCCATTGGTGAAAGTGTTAGATAATGAACGCTCGCTCCTCCAGCTGATGCTCCGAAAATTGTTACTTGTTCGCGATCGCCACCAAATGCTTCAATGTTATTTTGAACCCATTTCAGAGCTTCAACGCAATCCTTCAAGCCGTAATTTCCTTGTGCTGCTTTATCGTTCGTTGAAAAAAATCCGAGAAATCCCAGGCGATAATTGATTGTAACTATAACGACTTCTTCCTCCATGAAAAATTCAGGTCCATAAGATTCAGAATCGCCAGAGCCACTTTTAAATGAGCCACCATGAATCCAAAACATCACTGGAAGTTTTTCCTTAGACTCAAGTCTTGGGACATAGACATTCAAAAAGAGACAGTCTTCTGATCCAGTCACAGATTCACTGAACATTTGTTGACCAATGCAATTTGAACCGTGTTTTGTGGCATCTCGAGTTCCTGCCCATCCAGGATGGGGCTGGGTATTTCTTAGTCGAAGGTCGCCAACTGGAGGCTTAGCGTAAGGAATACCTTTGAACGAAAGAAATTTTTGGCCGGCATCTGTTGTTTCTTCTGTACCTCGGACTTTTCCTCCATGATGTAAGGTTACGATGAGGTCTCTATTTCTTTCGTAACTTTGTTGAGGCAACGAATTGGTTAGTAAAACCAAAAATAATAGAATAATTATTTGTCTTAACATGTTGAAAGTTCAAGTAGAAATAAACCTAAAATTCTTATTCTTTTATTTACTATATCAAATATGGATAAGATCAATCAAAAATTTCAGACAAAGTCCAATTGTTTACAAACCAATTTATTGACCTTTTGTATCAGTTAACGTTGAAACGCGTAATTTTACCAATTTGCATTGGAACAATATTATTTTTTACACACAATATTTTTAAAACAATTTTTTCAAAGCTTGAATTTTACTGTGCATTGTTATATTTTTGGTCCATTTCTTTCCACATAGCCATTCGTTGGCTAAAGGGATCGATTTTTGGTATCAATTCTTCTCCAATTTCCAAAAACTCTTGATGGTTTCGAACTTTTGGCCACTCTACGGAAATTAATTCAGTAACATTAGGCGTTGGATGTCCGTATTTACTGAAATTTGCCCACATTTTTACCATTCGTTGTCTTACTATTCTCGCTGGATCACTTGGCTTAATAGGTGCGGGCATTTGTAACAATTTCCACAAATATCCTAGATCATCGGAATGCATGGCGCCATCGTATTCGGAAAGTGACGATAATTTTTTGCCCAAGTTTAAAGAGCCATCATATGAAAAAATGTAATAAAATATGGGAGCTGTTTGTTTTCTAGCATGCATCTCTACTGTTTTATAAATTGAGTATAAAAATACTCGATCGTCACCAAATTTAAGAAACTCCATTATATCATTGATTTCCGTTTGACCGTTGAAATACGTTTTTCGGATATTGTTAAGGATATCTTCTGCTGCTTCAGTGTTAGGTTGAATAAAAAACTCATATGGCAGTAAAAGATTTGGATCGTTGTTATATAGTGAAAGATGGTCAGGATCTTTTCTTTGTTTGTCAATTACAGCTAGCATTTCGTCATCCGTAGAACCAAAAATACATGGAACTTTATTAAAGTCTCCACTTTGAAGAATTTTTAACGGTGTATCTGGCAAGAATCGGGGTTCATCGGAGTCCTCTGGTTCAACTGATGGCTCAAAAGGATAAGGATGATATCCTGCCATTTGTTCTTTATCTTCGAGCAGTTCTCCAACAACTGCAAACTGATATGGATCTTGAATGTCGCGAAGTTGGTTTACCAAATTTTCCGTTGAATTGAATGTAATATTTAACAGTTTAGCAGCTTCAAATGCGACAGATCGTGGATATGGTTGCAAGCCCCAAGCATTTAAGGCTGTGCCTGATTGAGAAATAGCTCCATGAAAAAGTCCTTTAGCCATTGGAGATAAAATAAGATGATGAACCATGCTTCCACCAGCAGATTGTCCAAAAATTGTTACGCGATTCCGATCACCGCCAAATGCTTCGATATTTTTTTGAACCCACTTAAGCGCTTCAACGCAATCTTTCAATCCATAATTTCCCTGTGCCGATCGATCATTAGTGGAAAAGAATCCGAGAAATCCTAAACGATAATTTATGGTGACAACAATAACGTCTTCTTTGACCAACAATTCCGGTCCATAGAACATGGAATTTCCAGATCCACCGTTGAATGCTCCTCCGTGAATCCAAAACATCACAGGATATTTTTCAGTTGGATTAAGGTTTGATGGCGTATAAACGTTCAAAAAGAGACAGTCTTCAGAGCTATTCAATTTACCAAATTGCACGCAGATATTGCCATGTTCTGTTGCATTGCGAATTCCATTCCATCCTGGATGAGGTTGAGGACTTCTAAAGCGAAGTTCTCCCATTGGTGGTTCGGCATAAGGAATGCCTTTGAAGGAAAAATATTTTTTGTCCGAATTTAATGAAAGAGACTTCTTTTCGCCAAGAATTTTTCCACCATGATGTAAAGTTATAATCAAATCTTCATTGACTGATTTTCTTTGATGTGCCAAGGAATTGGCAACTAACACCGAAAGCACCAATAAAATTATTAGTCTTAACATGTTGAGATTGCAACGCAAATTAAACTTGCAAAATCACAAATTTGATAAGTCGTATTGATTTATGATTAAAATTGTATTATATATTAATTTTAACTTTTCAATCACTGATCAATCATTTTTTGAAATAAACATGTCAAAAAATTAAATATCTATGATAAAAAAAAACAAAATAAATTAATCTAATCATCTAAAGTCTATACGATTTTGTTTTTTAGCGTAACTTTGTTTTCAATTCAATTCGTTTTGAGCTCTCATCATGTTGAGACAAATAGTTTTAGTGGTGGTTTTGGTATTAATTGCCAATTCTTTGGCACATTCACGAAAAATAAACGATGAGGATTTAATCATAACTTTACATCATGGTGGAAAAGTTCGTGGCGAGAAAAAATCTATTGGACTCTATTCGGATAAAAAATATTTTTCATTCAAAGGTATTCCTTATGCCGAACCACCAGTGGGAAAACTTCGGTTCAGAAGTCCCCAACCTCATCCCGGTTGGACAAACATTCTTAACGCAACAAAGCATGGTAATATCTGCGTACAATTAAATAAACTACAAGGCTCTGAGGACTGTCTCTTTTTGAACGTTTATACGCCATCAAATCTAAATCCAACTAAAAAATATGCCGTAATGTTTTGGATTCATGGAGGGGCCTATGTAACAGGATCTGGAGACTCAGCCAAGCAAGGACCGGAGTTTTTGGTCAATGAGGATGTCATTGTTGTCACTATAAATTATCGTTTGGGCTTTCTTGGATTCTTTTCTACCAACGATCGATCAGCACAAGGAAATTACGGATTGAAAGATTGCGTAGAAGCGCTCAAGTGGGTTCAAAATAATATCGAAGCATTCGGAGGTGATCGGAATCGTGTAACAATTTTTGGACAATCTTCTGGTGGAGGTATGGTTCATTATCTTCTTTTATCTCCAATGGCCAAAGGACTTTTTCATGGGGCCATTTCACAATCTGGCACAGCCTTGAATGCTTGGGGCTTTCAGCCATATCCAAGAACAATCGCTTTTGAAGCTGCTAAATTGTTAAATATTACTTTCAATTCAACGGAAAATCTGGTAGATCAACTTCGCGACTTTAAAGATCCATATGAGTTTGCAGTCATTGCAGAATCGATGACAAATCCAGATCTATTTCCAGGATTCATTCCTTATCCTTTTGAGCCGTCTGTTGAGCCAGAGGACTCCGATGAACCCCGATTTTTGCCAGACACACCGTTGAAAATTCTTCAAAGAGGAGATTTTAACAAGGTTCCATGCATATTTGGCGCCACGAATGAAGAAATGCTCCTGGTTCATGACGCGCAAAGAAAAGATCCAGATTTTCTTTTAAAATATAATAACGATTCTCGTCTTTTACTGCCTGATGAGTGGTTCATTCAACCAAACACTGAAGCAGCAGACGATATACTTAACAATATTCGAAAAACGTATTTTAATGATAAAACCGAAATTAATGATATAATCGAATTTCGTACATTTGGTGCCGATCGAGTATTTTTATACTCAATTTATAAAACAGTAGAGATGCATGCTAGAAAACAAACAGCTCCCGTATTTTTTTACATTTTTTCATACGATGGCTCTTTAAACTTAGACAAAAAATTTCAGTTACTTACCGAATATGATGGCGCTATGCACTCTGATGATATGGGATATTTGTGGAAAAATTCCAAAGCGCCCCTTATCATGCCAACTGATCCAGCAAGAAAAGTGAGAAAGCGAATGGTAAAAATGTGGGCAAATTTCAGTAAATACGGACATCCAACGCCTAATGTTACTGAATTAATTTCCGTAGAGTGGCCAAAAGTTCGAAACCATCAAGAGTTTTTGGAAATTGGAGAAGAATTGATACCAAAAATCGATCCCTTTAGCCAACGAATGGCTATGTGGAAAGAAATGGATCAAAAATATAACAATGCACAGTAAAATTCAAGCTTTGAAAAAATTGTTTTAAAAATATTGCGTGTAAAAAATAATATTGTTCCAATGCAAATTGGTAAAATTACGCGTTTAAAGTTGACTGATACAAAAGGTCAATAAATTTGTTTGTAAACAATTAGACTTTGTCTGAAATTTTTGATTGATCTTATCCTCGTTTGATATAAATAAAAGAATAAGAATTCTAGGTTTATTTCTACTTGAACTTTCAACATGTTAAGACAAATAATTATTCTATTATTTTTGGTTTTACTTACCAATTCGTTGCCTCAACAAAGTTACGAAAGAAATAGAGACCTCATCGTGACCTTACATCACGGCGGAAAAGTACGTGGCGAAGAAATACTGCTTGCTCCAACGTCGACCAAAAAATTATTTTCCTTCAAAGGCATTCCTTATGCTACACCACCAGTAGGAAAACTTCGCTTCAAAAATCCCCAACCACATCCAGGTTGGCATGGGATTCGTAATGCTACCGAACATGGAAACGTTTGTGTCCAGATTCCCGCTTTCTTGAGGATCGACGTCGTTGGTTCTGAAGACTGTCTCTTTTTAAACGTTTACACACCACCAAATATCAATCCAAACAAAAAATATCCTGTGATGTTTTGGATTCATGGAGGCGGCTTTTATGGTGGATCTGGCGACTTTGATTTGTATGGACCTGAAATGCTTGTAGAGCAAGAAGTTATTGTTGTCACTATAAATTATCGCTTGGGCCTTCTTGGATTTTTTTCAACGAACGACCAAGCTGCTCAAGGAAATTACGGCCTAAAAGATTGTGTCGAAGCTCTAAAATGGGTTCAAAAGAACATCAAAGCATTTGGCGGTGATCGCAATCGAGTGACAATTTTTGGACAATCTGCTGGTGGAGCAGCCGTTCATTATCTCGTTCTGTCTCCAATGGCTAAGGGACTTTTTCATGGCGCTATCTCTCAATCTGGCACAGCTTTAAATTCATGGGGTCACCAACCGTTTCCCAGAAAACAAGCGTTTGATGCCGCAAACACGTTAAATATCACGTTCAATTCATCTAAAGATCTTGTGGAACAATTTCGTGCTATTTCAGATCCCAAAGTATTTGCAACAATTGGAATTAGCCTAGAAAATCTACAAACTTTATATCTTCCTCTTACATTTGTACCGTCTGTCGAACCAAAAGACTCAAAAGAGCCACGATTTTTATCTGAGACCCCGATAAAAATGCTTCAAAAAGGAAAATTTAACAAAGTTCCAATCATTCTTGGCGCAACGGATGCAGAATTTCTTTCGGAAATTCATTATCACAGATTAAATCCAAACTTACTTAAAAAATACAATGACGATCCAAGTTTTCTAATACCCTATCTTTGGTTTATTGAACCAAACAGTGAAGCAGCTAGAGACATCATTTACAACATTCGAAAAACGTATTTTAACAACAAAACGGAGATAACTGACATTTTGGAATTTGTTGAATTTAATTCTGATCGAGCCTTTCAGTATTCTGCCTACAAAACAGCCAGTTTGCATGCCAAAAAACAAAAATCTCCAGTGTTTCAATACGTATTTTCCTTCGATGGCACCCTAAGTTGGCACAAACAGCAATATTTATTAACAGATTACGATGGTGTTTGTCACTCCGATGACATGGGATATATGTGGACCATGGCAAAGTTGTCGTGCCCTCCAAAAGGTAGTCCAACTGAAAAAGTGAGACAACGTGTAGTGAAAATGTGGACAGATTTCAGTAAATATGGTCATCCAACGCCGAAAAGAACTTCGTTGATTCCAGTAAAGTGGCAAACAGTTCAATTTAATCATGAATACATGGACATCGGACAAGAACTACAGCCAAAAATTCATCCATTTGGAAGAAGAATGACAATGTGGAAGGAAATGGATCAAAAGTGGAATAACAATCCATATTAATATATCAAAATAAAATTTATTTTCTTATTCATTATTAAGCCTGGCAAAAATATGTGCCTATAAATTCGTATATTTTTTTATCGAGAAAACAAATAAAGGAAGTTTCGTTTAATGCAAATTTGAGTCTTTTGAAATCAATTTTATTTTGCAAAACTTAATTTTTTTGCATATTTTACAAAATAATTCATATTTTTTTATTATTTTAAATTTTTCATTAAACTTTCGATCCGTCCGATTTTTGAGAAAAAAATTTAATTTGCTTTTAAATTTTTTTAAGCCTTTTAAAATTAAATCAATTAGTATTTTTTTGAATTTGCTATTTTTCTCAAGTTTTTTTTAATTTTACACTTTTTTAAATGCAGATTTTTGTCAGGCTTATCCATCACTCAAAAAATTTGACAATCCCTTATCTTATCTAAATAATCTGTCATTGTTTGCTCATAAAATTTATAAATACCAGTAACTATCGACTAGAACCCACTTTTGATCTTCTTATCGTCTAAGACAATGTTCAAATTAACAATATTTTGCCTATTTATCTGGATATTAAACGTTAATTCCTTTCCTCACGAAAATTTTAAATCAGATGACGAGCTCGTTGTTACATTAAATCATGGAGGAAAAGTCCGAGGTACAGAAGAAACAACAGATGCCGGCCAAAAATTTCTTTCGTTCAAAGGTATCCCTTACGCTAAGCCTCCAGTTGGCGACCTTCGACTAAGAAATACCCAGCCCCATCCTGGATGGGCAGGAACCCGAGATGCCACAAAGCACGGTTCAAATTGCATTGGTCAACAAATGTTCAGTGAATCTGTGACTGGATCAGAAGACTGTCTCTTTTTGAATGTCTATGTCCCAAGACTTGAGTCTAAGGAAAAACTTCCAGTGATGTTTTGGATTCATGGTGGCTCATTTAAAAGTGGCTCTGGCGATTCTGAATATTATGGACCTGAATTTTTCATGGAGGAAGAAGTCGTTATAGTAACAATCAATTATCGTTTGGGATTTCTCGGATTTTTTTCAACGAACGATAAAGCAGCGCAAGGAAATTACGGCTTGAAAGATTGTGTGGAAGCTCTAAAATGGGTTCAAAATAACATTGAAGCATTTGGTGGCGATCGCGAACAAGTAACAATTTTCGGAGAATCAGCTGGAGGAGCAAGTGTTCATTATCTAACACTTTCACCAATGGCAAACGGTTTATTTCGAGCAGCAATTTCTCAATCTGGTTCCGCACTTAATCCATGGTCGTTTCAAGATGATCCAAAACGTATTGCTTACGAAGCAGGGACATTTTTAAATCTAACGTTTTCGAATACAGAAGAACTTGTTAAAGGAATTCGGGAAATTGATGATCCAAAGATTTTTGTTAAATTTGTAGGAGTCGCAGAGGACAATCAATTACCCGCATTTCTGCAACCTATTCCATTTTCACCTTGTGTAGAGCCAGAAGATTCTGAAGAGACCCGATTTTTGACAGAAACACCCTTGACCATAATTCAAGAGAAAAAATTTAACAAAAATATCAAGTACATTTCTGGAAGTAACGATAAAGAAATGCTCTTAGGCATTCCGCAACTCAATGCAAATCCGAATTTCCTACAAAAACTCAACGAAAATCCACATTTCTTACTTCCTTACGAATGGCATATTGATCCAGATAGCGAAGCGGCCGCTGATATAATAGATAACATTCGTAAAGTATATTTCCATGGGCAAAACATCACTGATACTATGGATTTTATAAAATATTCCACTGATCGCGTTTTTGGTTATGGTATTCAAAAAACGGCACAGTTACATTCTCAAAGTCACGAAGTTTTTTACTACATTTTCTCGTTCGGTGGGGATTTAAATATTTTTAAGAAACTTGCATCATTGGAGCAGTACGAAGGAGCTGCCCATGCCGATGAACTGGGATATCTATGGAATTTCAAAGCATTACCTTCTGTTTCAGCAGAAAGTCCAGCAGCAACTGTTCGTACTCGAATGGTAAAAATGTGGTCAAATTTCGGCAAATTTGGTAATCCAACTCCGGAACAAAGTGAATTAAACGTCATTTGGTCAAATCTTCAATCCAACCTCGAATACTTGAACATTGATGGTGATTTGGAATCCAAAGAGGATCCTTTCAGCAAACGAATGGCCATGTGGCGAGAAATGGATCAAAAATACAACAAAAAATAAACAACATTCCTCCGCATATTCTCATATGGCACATATTTATCAATAATTCAAGTGAGATCGGGATTTTTTTTCTCTTTGAAAGAATATGAAAGAAACAAAATGCAAATAAATCAAAGCAATATATCGGCGATCAAAATTATTATCTACAAGGCAAATTGCTTGCACTTTGCTCTCATCACGTTATTATTATGTTTTGTTGGTGCTGTCTTAAGAGGCGTGTAAGCGTTGAAGGCGCGCATTAATAAAATAATATTATTATATTGAATCATGTTGATGATCAAAGGAAAGAAAAGGCAAAAAATAAAAATAAACGAAACAACGCGAAGCATAATCAATACCTGAAGAGCGGGCAAGAGATAGCGCATAACAAACGATAAAAGGGCAATTCTGGTGCACGCCAGTGATTTAATGATGCTAATATTATTTTTCTCATATATATTCTTCCGTCTCTCTTGTACCGCCGAGCTTTGCTTTTTCTTCTTCGGGAATCGATTAAAAGGCATCTTCCGCAGCATTTTCCGCAACGAACGGCAGAAATATGAGAAAGTAATATAAATTGTTGCAATTTGTTCAGATTAATTAATTTATTATGTTGCGCTTCATCAACAACATCATCATCATCATCAGCCGCGTCGTTGTCGTGGACCAATATGATAATATGTAGCAAGTGGAGCACGCGAATGTGTGTGACATACACGCAAATACATGATGTTTGCCTTTTTTTCGTATTTGGTCACACTTTTCAGCTTCATTTGAATTAAATCTATAATTGTGATACGGTGCTTGATAGTTTAATCAAGTAAACTTTATATTGATGATGATGATGATACGGATAATAATTTGATTAGAGACCGCAGCAAGTGGTAGATAACTACCTGAGATGCGATTTAATGATATAATTATAATAATAAACTTATAACAAAATGATATTGTTCACGTCATAGTCATCTTATTTGATATGCCAAATATTGCACGGTACTTACTTGCGATACACATATTGTGTCGTTGAACTTGATATGTAAAGCACACGCGGTTTTGACTGATTGCTTCGTGATAATTTTTGACATTTGTGACAGAAATTTCATGAAGTAGACATTTTATTGTGCTTTTAATGTGAAAAAATTACGTCTCGAAGCTTTGAGCTGCAAAATTACAAATTTAATTAGATAAATGCAATTTAAATTTTTAGAAATTTAAATAATTAACCTGTAAAATTTTCAACAATTAGGTATTTTAAAAAAAATGTTGTTATTTTTAGTATTTTTTAATATTCTAAAAAAATATTTCAAAAAATGTAATTACCTTCAGTAATATTTTAACTTGGATTTTGATCCATATTTAATTTTTTAAAAAAAATTTAACGTGCTATTTGAATTTTAGTTTTTTTTTTCGAATATTGAATTGATAAATATTTGATTTTTAATCGTGTAAGATCGAAAAATTTAAAATTCGTAAAAAATTTATTTTTATTTTTCTTCATTTTTAAAAAAGCCTTAAATTTGGTTTTTTTTTTAAAATTAAAAATTTTAAAAAATATGAATTCTGAAAAACGTTAAAAAATTACAGAAATTTAAAAATTTCAGGAAAAAAACCTTTTTAGTTTAATTATTTTTTTAATTAAAAAGCTTAAAAATTAATTTTTTTTAAAAATTTTTTTAATTAAAAATTAATAATTTTTTTTTTTAAATAAAAATTAACAGTTCTGTGATTTTTTTAATTGTACATACCAGCATATTTTCCATGAAAAAGGTCTCAGTCTCGCAATAATTTTTAATTTTGAAACACAAAGTTTTCACACAGACTGGAGACTTTTTATACGAACTAGGCGTTAAAACTGACAAATGAACTAGATTTGTACGCACACAGAAAACTAAAAAATATTTTTGTCATCAAAAGCCCATGTCAACTTCTCATGAATAAATTATATTTATTTCAGTGAACGACAAGAAAACCAAAACAAAAAGCTCATGCTCGAAAAAAAAATGAAATTTATTCCAGTTTTTGTCATTTTAAATATGCGTGTCCACAAATCAGACTATTTACGGTGCTCCAGCTTAGATTTGGTCGCTCTTCGTTCAGTATCAACAATTAATAATGCTTACGCTTCAAGAGCAACATTTTTTTCCTCAAGTACGCATAACTTGTTTCATGGCAAGTTATAATCACAGTTCCGTTGATAGATTGTTTACACAAAGTAATTTAGACAGAAGGAAAATACCTTTTTTTGTGTGTACAAAGTCTTATGAGCGGAAAAATTGGTTTTGATACAGCATTTAACAGTCATGTTGCCACTTATTTTTTAAGTACAAAGGAAATTTTATTTACCATGGCGATTCGGTACCTTGTTACAAATTGAATTAAAATAATTAAATAAACGTCCGTGTTCCGATTCCGCAAACATATTTTGACGCGACTAATGCGTTGTTAGAGCATTTGTTGTCATCATGCGGAATTAGATAAAATTGCAAAATATGGAAATGAGATGTCTGTTAAAATTTGTGTCATCTTTTCGAAAATTTGTTGGCATGGAAATTACTTTGAAACTGCATTTAAATTAAAATTTTCTAGAAAAAATCATTAAATGTAAACCAATAAATTGTTGTTTCATCCATAATAATCCAGCTGCAACTCATATTTTAATATGGAACGAATTTTCCTTTTTGTTCGTTGGAGAAAAAAAAACAAATTTGATGAATACAAAACTATTATCTATTTACTTTTATTGTCCTTTTTATATGTCCGAAATGAAATTTTTCATTTTTCTAGTATTAAAATACCAAATATATCCTCGAAAGCCACACACAACGTCCTACACTCATACAGAAAGAAAAAAAGTGAGAATCAAGCAAATCCATCTATAATAATATTAACAAGGTACCGCGACTAATTTTATTCATTCAAATAATTTTCACACTTATTTTTTCGGGTTTTTATGACATTTTACCAGATTTTATTGTGTGTCCAAATGAATGCCATGTGCTGCATAAAGGAGAATGAGCAGGAGGATAATGATTTATCAAGATTTTGTGGGACTTCTGATGACGACTGGAACAATAGTGTCATCATAGGTGTTCAGTAGGTGTTAAAATTTTGGTGTGGTCTTCAAAATCTTTCATAAAATAAAAGAAAGTCAAATTTTGCCATCCATTTTGTTTCGTTCGATTGATTTTTATTGGCACTCGCATTAACAATACGCTAATGATTCAAAAACATGAGGGTTCACTATTTAAAAATATTCACATAAAAATTGTCACCGTCATTATAAAATCAAATTGAAAAATATTGTTATACAAATAAATCGTCATTGCCATTGAAAAATAAAAATGAGGAAGAAAAAAAATAAATATGGCGATGTCTCAGTAGAAATGCACAGGGCACAGTGTTAAATAAACAAAATTTAAAATGAATTTTGTGTGCATTTACTACCGAAATATATACCGTGCGTTCACTTAAATTTTCCTCTATTTTTTCTTGAATTTTATATTTTTATTTAAACTATTTTCTCTCACTTTTTCACTTTTTTTCGCTTCTCGTTAATTTTTAATTAATTTTTAAAAAATATTATTTTTACTCTTTTCATCGAAAATTTTTAGGAAATTTAATAAAATTAATTTTTTCATTAGTTTTATCATTTTCTTTTATTTTTAAATTTTTACTGGATTTTTTTTTTAATTTTTCAACAATTTTTTTGGCTTTGTTTTAAATTGAATTAATTAAATGTTTTAGACAAAATTTAATTTTTTTACATTTGTCAAAATTAAAAAGTTTGAAATTTTTTTTCAAAGGTTTAAAAATTAATAAACTAATTTATTTTAAATTTTATTTAAATAGGAAAAGAAATGTAAGAAAACGCGAATAAATGAGAAAATTTAATTAAAGCAGAATTTAATAAAAAAAAAAAAATATTAATTATTTGTTTGAAATTATTGACCATTCCTTGTTGAATTTTAATATTTTATTTTTTTTATAAAAATATAATTAAAAAAATTAAATAAAAAAAAGAGAAAAAATTAAATATAACTCACGGTATAATTTAATAGAAATTTTTAATTCTTTTTTCTGTGTCGTCGTTATTTTTATTTTAAATAATATTTTTCTTGACAACCATGGAAAATCAAATTTTACTGCAATAAGCAGCAGCACCCCATTCTTCTTCTGTGACTGCATACATTTTTTTTCTCTGCAGTCCCTTTTATTACTTATTATTATTATACATGTAAAGTTAAATTATACTCTTTTTTGTCGTAAATGAGGGAACTGTTCATTTTTTCTCAGCTCCGACATGGCGTGGCATCGACTGAAATTTTGTTAAATTCATTTTCAATCATGCAGTAGTCAGAATTTCTCGTCGTTGGTTCTCATGCATGGCATTTTGTGTGTGTGTTCAAAAGGTATCAATCATTTAATTTTTGCAGCAAACAAAAAGTCATCACCCTATGAGTAAAATGTTTTTTTTTTCGGGGATTTTTGTGTGTCCTGCATTCGTTTCTGTGTCTCTCGTTCATTCTTCATTTAAATTAGGCGTGAAGCGTGCAAAAATTAGAGCATACAGCTGCCTGGTATTTACTTTGTGCACTAAAGACCTGGTTTTAATGATAGACTATAAGTTGCATCGCCAATGCACGAGGAGATGACAGGAAAGTGGAAAACGTGGCGTAGTGGGTAGGGACTTTGTTGATAAAATTCACGAAAAATTAGATGCGGAAACAATCATTTTAGGAAAAATAATGGATAGAACTAGTTTTGACGCGTTTTCGTGTGATAAAAATGTAATTTTGCTCGATATTTATTCGAAAAATGTGTCGTTACTTAGTTCTGCTTGATTTGATTTGTTTTTTATTGTTGATTTTGGCTAGTCATTGTTTTTTAAATGCTACATGATAAGAACATTAAAAAACATCAGATAAAATGACATATTGATATTTTTTTAACCATGTTTTTACTTTTATTTTATTAAAAGTTCCCACATGAACACAGCATTTTACATGGAAAATATCAAAGAAAAGAAATAAAAACTTCTAATTTAAAAACAAAAAAATCTGAAAGTGATTTTTACAAAAATATTGAAAAATTAAACGTCATAATATTATTTTTTTTTATTTTTTAAATTTAATTTTTTTTTTTTTTTTTTTTTATTTTTTTTTTTTTTTTTAAATATTTAAAATTTTTTTTTTTTTTTTTTTTTTATTTTAAGAAACTTAATTTTTAATATAAAAAGTTTTTGGCAAATTTATTGTTAAAAGTTAGTACAAAATTATTAATTAAAATTTTTTTTATCAAATATATTTTTTTTATATAGAATTAAAAATTATTATTTTTAGTTTTTAAAAAATTTAACGAAAAAAATTTTTACTAGTATTATCACTAAATTTATCAAAAATTTATATTAAAAGCCAAGTTTTAACAAAAATATTCAATACGTCGTCTTTCCAATAATAATCTTGTCATACAATAAAACATAAGAAAAGATCAAATCTTGTTGAGAAAGGATTTTACCTTGGTAATCCTTCGAAAATTTTGCAAACAACCTTAAATAATAATCTGGTTTCAACAGAAAAATAATCGCCCATACATCCAATTACAAAACTTTCTTGTTCTAACATTTCTATTTATTTTTTGTCTTGTTTCTTTAATTCCGATAATCTGATTAAAAAGTCTTATTTACCTGAAATGCAGTTTGTTGTAAAAACACTTCGAAAGTTAATTAAAAATGAAAAGATTTGAAACGATTTTGTTTCGTCTTATTCATTTTACGAAGGAATTTCGACACAAAAGCTCTGCCAACACATTTCCGAACAAAAGGTATTGCTGCACAAAACCTCAAGCATCCATCTCGGAAAATTTAAATTAAATTTGATACACAACTTTTGCTGCAATTTATCAACTTCATCTTTAGTTCTTGCATTGCTGCTTCTGTGTTTCAACACTCGAGAGATAAAAAAAAATTGTCGACAATTTTTGCATGCAAACATTGATACAAAAATATACCTCCCTCAGAGAGAGCGACACAACTTTAAAAGGCGCAGACATACGGAAAACAGCAGTAAGCAGAAGATCTCTGTGTGTGCAACACAAAAATGCATATATTTCACTTTAATTATTTTATGTTTTTATTGCGTCTCTGCTTGAAGCATTTTTACAATTCTTAGCTTTGTGTGTCTTCGTCAGGCATTGCAGTCAACATTTTTTTTGTTAGGATTAGAAAACCCCCGATGATTATTTTGTTTATTGCATAGGGAAGATTCCTCATTCATTTGTCTTCTTTTGTCTTTTTGCTTGGCATGAAAAATAAAACAATTAAAGCGTCATGATGGGAGTGTTAATATTTCGTAACCATGAAGGTCTTTAGCACTGCATTGTGAATTTCTTTCAAATTGAGATGAAATGGAGAAAGAATGCTTTGATTTGCATGCCCATAAGAAGTAGAACGAATGCAATTTACATACTTTTTACTTTTTTTGTCTAATTTTTTTTTTTTGCTTACTGACACATTTTTTCTTTAATTTTTTTTTCTCTTAAATTATTCGTCTGTAGAAACATCCGATTCATTTTCGTCTCCTTGTTCAATCTTAATGTTTTTGAATTTTTCTACCGGATAGTCGTCTTCAGATTTAAATAAATAACATTCACTGTAAATACTTTTGTGACTCGTAAAAGTTTTTGGGAAATTGAAAATTAAATGAGCCAGCTCGTTGTTCAGTGTATCGAAGCGATGTCGATTTTTACGAGTTTCTTCCACGAAAAATCTGGCAAAATATTGATTGGCACGTGTAGCGTCTTCGTCATGCGGAATCACTTTGTCGATTGACCATTCGTACATGTTTTTCTCAGGATGAAATTGGGTGCCAAAGAAGGGATATCGACTATGTTCGAAACTGGAGATGAATTCTAAGCCGTCAAAATCTTTGTTTGTTGATAAAGTTATCCAATTTTTCTCTGTTCCGACCTTTTTGAGAGATTCTTCGGTGATGCAATAACTGTGGAAGTTTGAGGTGATATTTTTGTAGCGCAAACTGTGGATAATGTCATGACTGGCCAGTTGGAAGAGACGATGATTGTTGTAGTTTAAGGTGAAGTCCAGTGGTAGTGGTTGATTTTCACTTTTGCACTTGACACGATGATCCGCACGATCGGCATCCCAATAAGTTAAGAGTTCAAATCCGAGGCACGTTCCCCAAAGTGGAAAATAATCACCTTTGTCATTTAGTTCTTTAGCGATTTTGTAAATTTGGTATCCAGCTTCAGAAAATCCGTGACTTTTCTTAAAGCTGCTGGAGCCGCCAGGGAAAAATATTCTATTGAACGAAATTTTATTTTGAAAAAAAATTATTTTTAAATTTTTTGATGATTTTTCCTTACCCATTAACTTTGTTCATTATATCTCTGTAATAATCTTCAGTTTGATTGATCCACACAGGGACAACTCGGGCACCACCTCCTTCTAAAAACTTTACGTAAGATGCTGCAATGAACTGTTTATGTCCTGGAAAGCCGTTATTCAGTGTTGTAGTCATTTCTTGCGCTACTACTCCGATGATTGGACGCTCATTTAGAACTTCATCAGCTAAATTTGTTGCAAAAAAGCAACATAAAATCGCGAAAATTGATAATAGCCTCATTTTGCTAAAATTGTGTGAATTACTTGAGAAACTAAAATAAAGTGATTCGATTTTAATCACGACAAAAATTTAAATACTCATTGTCTTTGTATCTTATCAGTCAAGATTTCAGAAAACCCCGGATCGATTAACTTAATAATTATCTAAAAAAAATATGTAATCATTTATCGCAGACAAAAAAAATCAAAACAATTGACTTTGAAATCAAATTCGCTCAAGGTAAGTACAATTTAATAAAAAAAATTTTTTAAGGAAAAAAATTTTTTTTTTAAATTTAGTATAAATTGTAAAATTTTCATTTTTTTTTGTTTTTTGAAAAAAATTTAATAAAAACAATTATTATTTTAAAAAATTTAAATTTTCTTTATTTTTTAAAAAAAGGTTTATTTAATTTTGGACA
Source organism: Culicoides brevitarsis (assembly GCF_036172545.1). NCBI lineage: Eukaryota > Metazoa > Arthropoda > Insecta > Diptera > Ceratopogonidae > Culicoides > Culicoides brevitarsis. The sequence continues at coordinate 21,344,492 of NC_087085.1, read as the reverse complement.
TTGAATTATTAATAATTTTGAAATATTAGAAAGTTCTTTATAAATATCGGAAATTTTACCAAAAATTGTTGATTATTTTTTTTTAAATACTTAAAAAATTCAAAATAAAGTGAAATATTTTTTAAAATTTCACTTGCCTCATCGAAGATAAGTTATCATTTCAAAACTATGTATTTTATCAGACCGTCTAAGCATTTTAATCTTTGTTTAAATCGTCAGACAGAAAACAACAACCTTATTAATCGCTTGTAATTAATAATTCTGTAAAGGAGCTTACAAAAACAATAATTTATAATAAAAAAATACAAAAAAAAAACAATTACGAAAAATTAAAAAAAAAAATTTGTAAGCGTAAGATTAGACCACCAATGGGTTCCGTCTTCTTTGTTTTAGAGCCACGTAAAAAAAAATTATAGTTAAAAAAATTTGGAGCAAAGTAAATTAATGAGCTCATTATGAACTAATTTAAAAAATAACGAAAAACTCTTTAAAAATATTAAACGAACATTATCATACCTGTAATTATTAAAAAAAACTGAGATTTATTGGGATATTTTTCAATATATTTTGAGGTTTCATGCATAAATTTATCACCGTCATCTATTCAAAAATTTTTGTTGGGTGGCATACCGATTAGAATTCCACAGATAAAAGATGCTGTCAACACAAAAATATTTTTTTACATGATTTCATTTGTACCAAAATATGTTGCAAAATTGACTTTAAGGGATTTTCGTATGATGTCTAAAAAGGTTCGACAAAAACATAGGACAACAATGTGTCTGCAAAAAAAAATGACGTGTTTATATTATTTTTGTATCTTACCTTTTTTTTCTAATGGAGACAAAAGTTGATGCTAATCTTTTTAAACAATCAAACATAGAAAATCTATTCGACAAGTTAATAAGGTGTAAGAAGTCAAAATTTGTAAATTAAAATATTTTTGAAACATTTCAATTTTTTCAATTATGATGTTTCCTTTATCTATCTATTTTTTTGTGCAAAAAGAGGATTACCGTTATTGCCATGTTATTAGAAACGAGATTATGTGGTGTTAAAAGTTAGAATAAAAAATAAATTTTGAGGCACAGACTGACATGACACGAGACAAGGACTTTTTTTAAAAGAAATTTTCGAGTTTAAATTGTTTTTTAGTCTCACACTGAGTTTCTTAATGAACTGCATTTCAATCAATATTGTTGTCCATAAATTTCCAATTGAATTATTTCCTAAGCAATTATCGTTACAGCTTAAATTTTGCATAGATGACGAGCCAAATTTCCTTAATAAAGTTGTTTATAGTCCAGGAAATAATTTTATTAAAATAGTTCTAGCATGTCCAAGTAAATTATTCCACCTGAAAAGTTTAAATAGCCGTAGGAAAAGTTTGATAAAAAAAAACTTATAAACTTCTTGACGTCAACTAAATGGAGAAACTAATAAAAGATGTGAATAATAAAATAATTAATTAAGCGTAGTTTCTGTAACAAATTAACAATTGAAAGGCTTAAGAATGTGCATAAAACTGTTTATCCTATTTACCATTTCTAATTTATTGGGCTTGAAACCTTTCCCACAATTTTATGTTTGTTCATAAAAAACAGTACAGAAAATCGATTTAGATGCAGTGGAATTTGCTTCCCTGAGAGAGAAATTTTCTTGTTTACTTTCTTCAACTAATATGGGAATAATTGACCAAATATGATAAGCATCCCTGATTGATTACTGCACCAACAAAAAAAAACATGGCACATCCAGACATCAAGTCTCTAATGAAAGACGAACTTTTCTAAATGAAACAATAAATACACTCGGAGCGTAGATAACTGAGTGAGCATAAAAAATACTCGGAAAAATTTGGCGTGTAGTAACGCATATTGATGCGCTTTTTAAGTTTAACAATCATTTTAATAATCATTACCGGTTTCAAGATCAGATGCGGATCCTTAACACGGCACTACTACACACGTCGTTGTTTGTTTGAATTAGATCTGAATTTATTATATAGAACAAATTTAATTTACCTGGCATCATTTTCTACGTATTCCAATTTTTTGTTAGTTTACGATTCGATAAGGCAGAACAATTTTCAGGGGTTGCAACTGAAACGTACAAGCGAGAAATGTGAATTTTAACGGATTTTTGACGTGCCAAGTTAAGAAGTTGATAAATAAAAGGATAAATATCTGAAGGAGGTCAACATTAAAAGAAAGGAAGGCGATTGTTTATTTGTGATTATCTATGCTTCTGATTGTTCCAAATTCTAATTTGAAAAAGGTGATAAAAGTGTTAAATTTTCAGTTATAAACATAAAACAAAAAAGATGTACAAAAATCGTATCTTTTGAACATCTACAATTTTAACACCAATGACAAAATGTAAATAAACTTTTGAATCGTTTTGAACAAAAAAAGAACTAGGATCAACTACCACCGGTACAGCTAAATTAGTTACGCATTAAAATTTACCTTCGGCATGTTCCCCTATTCAGTAAAGCTTTTTTTTAAACAATTTTTCTGACATAGAGAAAAAAAAGTGAACATCAATATAACTTTTAACGGTAATTCACCAAAAAAAAAAGTACAAGCAGACTCGGAAGCAACATCTGCTGACGTGAAATTGACTTTTTATTCAGTAAGTAATAATTTATCATATTATCACCAACATTTATGACTGTTGGAACAACTATTTTTGTTTCACATAAAATTTGTTATTGATCTTCCTTTTCAGAGCATGGACCAATGGAGACCGTTTCAATATTTTCACATTTTACTTGACAACCATCGTAAGTGCGTCCATCTGTCCCGCAGTATTTTACAAATGATGCAAAGGCATCACATTCACAGGACTCCACATCAGTTTTGTTTGATCCACCGGATACTGTGATGAGAAGAAATATTATTGAGAAAATTATTTGCGTGAGCAATTTTGAATTCATTTTGAACTGTTTGAAAGACTCGTTAAAACTAACAGCTTGAAAAAAATAATGATCGACAGGGACGTAGGTTCACAGTGAAGTCATAGACGGGGCCCCATTCAAAATTTTTAGTGTCCTGACAAATGATGGGCGACGAAGACAAAAATGTAAGGAATTAATATTTCAAAAAGTAGTTAAGACGTTTGAACAGAATACATATCTTTAACCGAATTCAAAACAACCTTAAAGAAGAAAAAAATGTGAAACATCGTACATCTAAGGAAAGAAAATAAAATATTGTACAAAAAGAAAAATTAAATTAAAATGATTGAATATATTACAGGTTGAAGCTGAACAACTAAATTCGCGCTTACGCATTAAATTTGGGGTTTGTGTTCCTACTTTGAGTCGTCACAATGATTCAGAAAAAACTATTGTTTTCACGACTTGAATTCCTGATGTCAGCAAAACTGATTAATATTTCTATTGATTTAAGCCCACACAATGGCGTTCAACTCTTCGCAAACGTTTTTAAACGCTACGGAGTCATCAGCTTTCTCAACCCCGGCTATGAAAAGTAGTCTGGAATACCTACCAAAGTGTGCTGATAAAGAAGCCTAAGTTTGTTCAACCTACAATGGAAGCAACAAATCGTATGCGATTAACATTAACTTTAGTATCAGATAAATTTTTTAATTAATTTACGATACGTCCTTCCCTCTAAGTAGATGAAATAAAAAAAAAGTGAGTTGTGTCAATATTCTCATTTGTCATATCAACAAGTGCCCCCATGCCCCATAAAATTTTTTACCTTGCTCAGTAGCATAGCTAGCCGAAAAAAACATCCTATTTAACTAAAAAATTTGCTTAGATTGATAAAAATTATTATTTTTTCTTAAAATTTTGCATTTCACAATTTTGAAGCTAAAAACTAACAAATCTGGTAATTTTATGTCACAAATGTGCAAATTAGACCTTAAACTAACAATACAAATACAAAAACTTGAAAAAATCGTAATGAAAAAAAATTTTTTTTGAACTTAAAAATTTTCGGATTTTTGGGGGGCACACAGAGCAAATATTTTTTGCCCACCCATATTCCGAAAATTTCCTTTGAAAATAAAAATTTCTGGGGGGGCACGACCATCCCCAGCACCCTATGACCTTGCTACACCCCTGATGAAATTCATTCACTGTAAATAAATTGCATTTCAATTCATTTGAATTTTATTTATTGTTAATCAGTTGAAAAACGCAAAAAAAGAAAAACAAATATTATTTTTCAATGTCACTTGATTTGACAGTGAATACAGAAAATCCAATAAATTCCATTCAAAACAGAATTATTATTTTATTCCTAGAAATAAATGATGAAATAATAGTGTGACAACTACTGGACTAATTAATGCGCGTTGTTTTTATTATTTATTCTGCTATGAAAAAGAGACAGATGTGACATACTTAATCAACACAGTGCCAATAAAATGATAATTGATCGGCTCAACTGGAAATGAATCGACGAGTTTTAGAGGCAATTAATTTGCAAAAAAAAACTTCGTCCAACAATTACCGTAATATATTAGCCTCACACTACAATTTTCTTAATTAACCGCGCTCGTGCAGAAATTTATTTTATTTTTCTGTTTAATTTGTTTGCTTCTTTTCACGGTTTTATCATTTTTATTATGAATTTTTATTTTATTTATTGGAAAGCATAATCCTGTTTCACCTTGAAGAGAGAAAATTTGTTGAATAGAATTCAAATAAAAGCTTAAATTTTAATGATGACGCACTTCTTTTTGACTCTGAATTTATTTTGTGATTTTTAAATCCTTTTAATTTTTAAACCTATTTTAAGCATTTATTAAAATTCGATAAAAAAAATATCAATCATTTTTTTCGTACTTTATTCGATTGAATAAACTTCAATATGATTTGATGAGTATGCAAAATATTTTATCTTCATCGACTGTCATTCATTTTAATTTTTTAAACGATTAAAAATCAAAATATTTTTACGCGTGTGACTCAACTCACTTCTACATTAAATTGAATTATCAAAATAAACAATTAACAGCAATTAAACGATTTTTAATTATTGATTTATGGACTGTGCTATAATTAACGGCTCATTAATACGAATTTTCATCGCTATTTTTAAAAAAAAGTCTCACTTCATTCAGTGTCACACTGTCACCAAAGGTGGATCGGTAGCAATAATTAGTGCGAAAGCCATGCAACAAATATTTTCATCATTAATTTTATCTTTCTGTGTCATCATCACGTTGCCTTCAATCATCTTGTCAGCGGAGATTGATGGCGTCATTGAGCACGAAATTTATCGGCTAGCGGTGGAAATTGAGTGCGACAGTTGTCCAAATACCGTGGCACCTGTTTGCTCAACGAATGGCATCACCTTCGAGAATATCTGCGAATTAATTTGTGATGGAGCGACTTTCAGACATGCTGGCAACTGTCTCGTCGATTATCGCGGGAATACCGAAGACATTCACAAAATCCATCAAAATCGAGCGACATTTCTGCCCGTTCAAATTGGAAGGTACAGATAAAGTAAACTGTAAATAATATGACGATGACACAAAAAAAAAGATAAAAAAATAAAATTGTGAGTAGACATTAAGTTGACAAAATTATTAGTTTCACTCTTCTTGTGTCCGCTTTACGACCACCCTCATTGGCATTGTTGTGTGGAGAGCATCAAAGAAAGGCATTCACAAATAATTTACGTTATTTTTTGTGTCATGCACAACAAAAAGAAACACCAGCAATAGACACGTTAAAGTTTTAAATTGAAAAATATGGTCGATGACAGCAAAAAAAGACACACAACAACAAAAAATGAATTATTGGAGTCAATTGGTTAACAATCAATAATAAGGTTCTCTTCTGTCAGATTCATTAATTTATTGTGATGATGGTGGGATGCTTTTGGACAATCAATCTCTTCATATTTGGAAGTCACAATTAAACAAGTGTTGGTTACATAACCAATTTTTCGAAAGTTTCATTAATCGATTCAAGGTGAAAAATTGTAAATAATCAATCTCTCAGCACATTTTGCTGCATAAATCGGTAACAAATCGATTTTTAGTCTCATTTACTTCTATCCGGCATGACATTTAGTTTATTTCTTATTTTTCTCTCTTGCCTCGTTTTACACAATATCGTTTAATAATGATAATAATAATTGTCAAAATCACGCTATACGACATGTCACGCTGCTGCTTGTAATTATTCTTGATTACACCATGATGCGTTTAATAAATGCATGCATTTAGTACGGTCTATGGTGTGGCGAGAAGGCACAAGGCAACTCTAAATCACACACATATCAACCATAAAATATGACATCTCTCATACATATTATTACAATTTAATATTCGCTTCCACTGCAACGCTTTTAGTACTCGTTTTTTATATCTCTTAAACATGAATATTAAAATGGATTTTCTCTCGCACTCGACTACAAGTTGTTATTCTTTATAACATTTTACTAAAAAAAAAAACAGAAAAATCTCCCTTCAACAGAAGTGCGATGGGAGCTGGTGCAAAATTAAATGCAATAAATCCATGTCCAAATAGCAAGCAAGAAGATACAAAGTTGTCAAGTAAGAAATATTTCTGTCCGGCATTTTTTTTTGCATTTCTCGACTTGCGATTACGACATCCTCGCGGAAGAGGTTGTGATTTAAAGCAACAGGAGTCATCCTTACAACATTTTTTCATTACTTGACGCACTAAAAAAAAAGAATAAAAATTTTTTGAATTGTTCTGTTTATTCTACACTTTAAGGATTCAATGAAACAAAAAACTTTATCTATTTGTATGAAAATTTACTTGCTCTTAAACTTTATTCTGCTCCTCAAGATTTATTTAAATAATATTGTGCTTGGATATATTTCTTTCAATTTACTTAGACTCTATTCAAATATTTAAATTTTCTTTGCTTTTTCTTTAGCGGTTGGTTCACATTTATGATTTTTTTGTATTTTAGTCTGCAAGAGATTTTCAATAAAACGTTTTTTATTATTTTCATTCAAACTTTTTTTTATAAAACTTTAATATGAATGAAATGACATTTGGTTCTTTATGCAAGTTTATAGATTGAATAATTTCTTTTAAACCGCAGAAAATTTGTTGACAAAAGTCTTGAAAGTTTTAATAGCAAAAAATTGGCATTTTTCGAAATAATTTAATATCGGTATTTATATCAACATGTAGGTAGGTACAATAAAAATTTTTACATATATTTTTTTTTTTATTTTTCATATTTTTATCAATTTTTCACAAAATACGATTTTTCATAATTTTTTAAATAAAATTTTGTTAAATATTTAATATATTAAAGTTCAATAAAAATTAAACTACAAAAAAAGCTTCCGAATTGGTAAAAAAAATGGTCATACATTTTACTACTTTACTATTTTTTAAACTTTGTACCATTTTTTTTACCAAAAACCGTCGCAATATCATCGTAAATGATGGAAAGAAATACAACAACAACAACAACATTTTTTTACAGAAAAAGGGGACACTTTCGAGGGGTTTTTACCCCAAAATTTTTATGTGAGTAGGTAAGTTGACGTTAACTTAAAAAATTAATGAGGAGTTGTTTCAAAATTGGGAAATTTTTTTTAAATATAAAATAAAAAAAAATTAAAAAATTGTACATTTTTATAAACGATTTTTTTAGGTATACAATTTAATAAAAAGTATTTGTTCTATAGACGACTTTTTCTAATTTTTAAACTTTCTTAAAAGTTGTTTAATTAATAATGGAAAAAAATACAAAACAACAAAAAACTTTTTAAGAAAACAAAAAAGTGGACGCTTTCGAAAAATCCTAATTTTGATGAGTGGGTTTTTTTTTTACGCTTTTTTTAAAAAGTTTAATAAATTTTTTCATATAAATAAATTTAGACATCTTTTTAAATATTTTTCATACAATATAAAAATTCTGACTAAAAATAACTTCTAAAAGTTGTTGATGAAATTTTTAGTATTTCCGGTTTCCACCTTTCCAGTGAAAAAAAACTCCTCTTTTCAAAAAAGAAATAAAATTAATAAAACCAAAATATCTAAAATTTAAAAATTATATGTTACCCACCCGTATATTAAATTTTCGATAACTAATATTGTTAGAGTATTATTTGCATCTCAAAATGCTAACGAAATGGAATGAAGCAAAAAGCTGAGTCAATTAAAATTTTCTATGTTATGAGAAATGCATTCAAGAAGAATAAGCAAATTTTAATACATAAACGAAAACTCGAGAAAACTTTATTTTGAATAAACGTCTGTTTATATTTTTAGCATTCTAATATTAAAAGTTCCTTCATCTCCAGGAAATATTAAGTAAACTTCCGTATAAATAAATTCTATTTTCTTACCTTTATCTTTCAATAATCCTTTGATAAAAAAATTGTTGTAATCTTTTCATTTTACTTACCTTCTTCTTCTTTCCAGATAATTTGTTGTAAATTTGTAAAACAAAAAAAAAGATTTTATTTTTTTAACAGATTTATTTTTTCAAATCCTTGTACAGATAAGATTAGTGCTTTCAATATACATTCAACTAAAACTAAAGCTTAATCCTAAATTCAATTAAAAATAGTTAGGAAATTGATTTTGATTATATGTTTCTTTTGATAATTCAAATCTTATGATATTTTGAATGAAAATATTTTACAAACTAACAATTTATTCGTACGCATGCAATTAAACTAATTGATATGTTGCTTTGCAAAGGTTATATTATCATTAGACACTTACAAAGGCAAAAGTAACAACTCAATCGTTATTAAATGAAATTGCATTCATTCATCGTGATTTCATTATTTTAAGTGCTTTTTCATACTATTTACATTTTTTTTTGTTAACATATGCAATTTAATCTTTCGAGGAATTTTTTTCTTTTGAACAATAATTTATCATAAATAATGTGCTTCTTAGTAAAACAATTAATCTTTAGAGATCTATGTTTGAATAGGTGGATATTTTTTATAAATACTTTTGTACAGATAACTGGGGCTTACTCATCATTTCGAGACAATTAATGAACGCGTCCCATTTCAAGTCCGCCAATTTGTCCGAAATACGGGTATCCAGACTTGGCTTCGGTGACTGGGTTTGAGGCATAGTGTCCCATGTTGCTGCTGAAGAACTGACTGTAAGCATCCCATTCGCTGTTGACCTTTGTTTGGGTGCGCGCCCATTGTTGGTCAGCCACGGAACTGGCATATGGGTTGTAAGTTTGTGCGGGTTGTTCAAGCATGTTGCCGTAACTGTAATTATTTGCACTGAAATTTGTAGGTGATGCGGATGAAGTGACATTCGAAACGGGAGATGCTGAAAGTTGTCCATGTGACGGCGAATGAGGGCTGATTGACGATGGTGGACTGAGAGCAACTGAGCTGGAGGCAATCATTGAAGCAGCTTGCAACGAATTGAAGGATGTTTGGGGTGTTTGCATTGTCGGGTAAGTTTGTGGCCAAGATTGCATTGATGTGGCATGTGTTTCGTATTGTGAAGCAGCAGCAGCGGCGGCGGCAGCCGGGAACGTCGCTGGAATCGACGAAATGCTCGTATTGAAGGCGGAAATTTGTTGCGAGTTCAATTGCTTGCGGAGACGCGCACGACGATTGCTGAACCAAACTTGAACACGAGCTTCGGTTAATTTTGTTTTTTGTGCCAATTCTTCGCGCGTATAAACATCCGGGTATTGTGTACGTTGGAAGGCCCGTTCAAGAGCTTCCAATTGCTCGCCACCGAACGTGGTGCGACATCTACGTTGTTTGCGTTTCAATTGGATGCCTGGCTCAGATTCTGTGTCGGTATCATCGTCAGTTCCTCCCAAAATGCCATCGATCGAGTGATTACGTCTTTCGCTGTCATCACGACGACCTTTGATCAAGCGACTGATCGAACTGACACTGGGTGCGGTATTTTTGTCGCAAACGCCCTCTGTGATCAATTTTTCGCGAATCTCCCAACTGAAAATACCAGGATTGAGTTTTTTCAATTCTTCAATGCGATTTTCGATTTCGGGGGTAGCAACACGGGGCTTTGAGCCACCGATAACACCGGGACGAATAGAGCCAGTTTCTTGATAACGATTGAGGATTTTTGAGACGCAACCATGAGAAACGCGCAATTGGCGGGAAATGACACAGGGACGAACGCCTTGTGCTGCCATCTCGACAATCTTCAAGCGAATGTGATTTGGCAATGGACGACCATTGATGAAAACGCCACCTAATTGGTTGACGCGGCCTTGACCTGGAATGATAAAAAAAAGAAAAATTCATTAGTATCGATTTCTAAAGGATTCTTTCAAATTCTAATTCAATTAAGATTAACATCTTCAAATTCCCTTCCTTAAGTCAATTAAGAAATTTATGCGTTGTCATCACCACCACTGGATTATATTAGCTATTAACCAGAAGATGGTCTATTCAAAGCCAATAACGTCAGTCAAACAAAAATTTAAAATATTTTTAGACGACACTATATAAGGGGTGGTCCAAACACAATTTATTTGACGTTAAAGCATGTTATACTTTGACATGACCCATTCTTCAAAAAAAGAAAAAAAATACCTTCAAACTTTTTACAATAGCAAAAAAAATACAATTGAGGTAGATTTCTTTCATATTTTTGGGCAACAATCACTTTTCTATCAAATAATCATCGACCATACATGACACAAGACAAGTGCAGAGAGAATTTCAAACGAAAATGCCGCTCCATTGTCTACCGCAACACTTTGAATCGAAAAATGTGTGTCATCCACATGAGAATGTATCAATTTTAAGGATTATAAATATTCATTTAGAAATTGACAAAAGCGACCACAGGTAGGCGCTTCTTCACATTTATTTGCTTAATTTTTGTCACATTCAATACCAATTAAGGGCACTTCTCCGATGCCTAATTGAATGTAAGAAATTAGATCAAGTATGCAAAGAACAGCAGATAATCCACCTAAAATAGGATCATCCGTACATTCTATGGCCAAAAGGACAATTTTGTGATTACATTCATTACATGTCTCATTAAAAGACGAAAAAAGACACAAAAAATAAGATTGGATTATTTTTTTGGTCTTTTTTTTCTCTCAAGAGCTCTCATTCTCTCGAAGCATAATGAAAAGAAATTAAATAAAACCAATAAAGACATTTTGCTCGAGTAAACACAAATCCCACATTTAGCAAAGATTAAAACTGATGACAGAATGAAAAAGAGAGCAGCAGCATGTCAGCTTGCGAAAAAATTCAATCAAAATAACTGTCACAACATCTCGCAATAAAAAGCGTCCCACATTGCCAGCCAATGACAATACATAAACTCGATATTGATGACTTTATCCTGGAGGTATTTCACGCCAGACGTAATAAATAAAATTCTTTGCAATAAACCGTGGTTCAGCAACCTTGAACTCTATTAAAGGCTTATCTCTGAATGTTATGCAGAGCTTCAAACTGTCAATCAACGCGGTCGCCCACGACATTTTTGATGGAATTAAGTTGCGACCTTGACCGTTTGTCAATTAAAACCGGAGTGCACATCATCATCATCAACGAAATGCACCTGTGAGCTAAACAAAATAATTTGCATGAAAAAATGCCTCGGGATAGATGACGTCAAATGTATGTCAACGTATTGACAATTCAAAGTATTTTTTAATCGCCTGGAGGCTTAAACTTGATGTATTGTACCCATCGGTACAAAATGGATTTTTTTGAGGCCCTGGGGGTTTAGAAATAAAAATTCTCTAAATTTCATAGGAATTTCTCCAAATTTTTTAAATAAAAATTTGGAAAAATGTCCTATGAAAATTTAGTTTAAAACCCTCAGGGCCTTAAAATAATCCATTTCATCCACCTGGGAAGATTTTTATGTCTTTGAAAGAACAAAATAAATTAGTTAATTATGGGTCAACATCTCATTCGTCATTGTTTACCACGAAAAATAAATCATAATCATAACAATTATGATCAACACAGAAAGACATAAAAAAAATCGTAATTTGGCGACCATCGTGCACCGTTAAAGTGTATTGTTGAAGTGATTTTCACCAACAAACAATAAGAAATGAACGTTGAAAAAGACACAAAAAGTGTCTAAAGCGTATAATTTAAACGTGTAAACATCATCATCAAATAAATTATAACTGAAACTGACACCGAAACGCAATATTATTATTAAAATATTGCGGAATTGATATGTTTTTGAACGCGAAGAGAACCATCATCGTCGTCGTCGTCGGATATAATTCATGTAATTTCTGTTATTATTTGTGTATGACCACCACGGATTTTTTGCGCACTCTTTTTCTTTGTCTTGATGGAAACAAAACATTTTTCTTCTTCCTCCTCCTCCTCCTCTTCAACACCGTTCGAGCTGCGTTGTTGTATCAAGTAAATTTTTGCTTTATTCCGCATTCAATTAAGTAATTTTTGACATCGTAATTATATGCCTTTCTGACCACCACTGCCCGCTATTTCATTAAATTTGATTTGTTTGCACGGCGACGGATGTCTGTTTTGTGTGCGTTCTGGCCTTTAGGGGCTTTTATTAAGTGATTGCATTTCGCGTTGCCTTTTTTTTCTTGTAGTGGGAGAAATGTGCTGGCATATATAATTATATGATTGTTATGACTTTTGATTTAATTTTCTCTCTTTTTTACGGACAAATTGTGATGGAAAACGTCAAGGAAATGCCCTTTCCGGGAACTCACACGACGAGTTGCAAAAAAAAAAGAGATTTACCGAAAAAAATCGTTCAGACACATTTTTCTTGCTAAAGTTTGACAGTTTTAAATTATTTATTGACATAATTAATTTGAAATAAAATGAAGCGATTAATTTTTTTCAACTTCTGAAGCTCCAAAAAAATATTTGAAATAATAAAAATAATGAAGAGCAGTTTTAATCCCTTGATTTTTGGTCCCATATTTGTCTTGATTTACCTGTTGGTGCTCGTTGACTTGGGTTAGACAGACAATTTTTGTCTTCGCGTTACCATAAATAACACACAGCATCTTATTATAATAATTATTATTTAAATTTTATGAATAAATCAAATTGAATGTCTGACCATCTTTCTTTTTCTCCGCGCACACAAAAAGAGCCGCTCGCACAGCATCATACCGACACCTTACTTAGGCTACTGTTTGTCTATTTCGCTTCATCATCTCGTCGTGGTGGAATGTAAAAGCGGCCGGCACATAAAAAAATAGAACCGAATTAAGAATGTTTCCCATAAACTGTCTAATCGAAACCATGAAAATTTTACTTAACATCGTTCTGTCCATCAAAATAGTTTCATTTTTTAAAAAAAAGACACAATAGGTTGGATTTTTTCGTTCAAAAATGTACAGAAGCCCCTTTTTAGCACTTGAACGATATGTATTTTTTATTTGTTATTCTTATTATTATTTTATCATGTACATTGACCGACATTTACAATCAAACAGAATACAAAGTAAATATTTTTATTACACATGGAGAAGCAGCAAGTAGCCATTGCATTGTTTCCCTTTCATTTTTTTTTCTTATAAAATTCACAAGAAATCTCCAAGAAAAGACCTAAGCCAATAAAAAAACATCCAAATAATAGTTAAATACTTTTCGGTTTATTATTGATGAACAAACGAATGCTAAATTAATTTATTTATTTAATAATAACGATAATAAAAGGAACCCGATCCGCATTATTTATTGTTTCCTTTTCTTATAAAAAAAAAACTTTTCAAGAACTCAAGTGCTTGTTTGTTACAAAATTGCCACTTCAATGCTTGATTGAATGGAAAATTGATCAATGCAAAGCTCAAAATAGCAATAAAGTTTTTTTTTTGTAGTTTGAAAAAAAGGAGAAAAAAAACTTAATCTTGTTTATTTATTTATACTGTAAACTGTTTGCGAGAAAAAAGAAATTGATTGTCCTGAGTCAATAGGATGTGCAAACCCAACAATGCTTAATAATTGCAATTGAATGTGTAATCGTGCAAAAAAATGTTTTCATTATATTTAATGTAATAACAACAACGCACGTAAAAAGATCATCCATTTATTGTTATTGATCAACGAGTGATGAATTTCTTTTGTGTGAAGATTTTTTTTTCAGGAAGCATGTTAGCAATTGAATGGTTTCGGTAGAAATATTGGCGCTTCTATTTTTTGTTTTCTAGAATTTGAGGCGCTCGGTTTTATTTTATTTTTAATATTTTTTTATTTAAAAAAATAATTTTTAATTTTTAATTTAATTTAATTTTTTATATTTTTTAATTTAAAAATATTTAAATTTAAAAAAATTTGAAAAAAAAATATAATTTTTTTAATTTTTTGTATTTAATTTTATTTATTTTAAATAAAATAAAAAAAAATATAATAAAATTATTTAAAAATTTTAAAAATTAAAAAATAATAATTTTTATATTTTATTTAATTTTTTAGAGCATTTTTTAATTTTATTTGATTTTTTTTTTTTATTTTTTTATAATTTAAATATTTTTTTTTATTTTTCGAGATGAACGAAACATGACATCCACCACAAAGTACGAGGTGTTGGATTATTATGATAAAAACATATGTAAAACTTATTTAAAATAACGAAACTTCTTTTCATGTGTTTGATCAAAAGAATATTTACCGACACGCTTTAAATTGACTCGCGCGCACACGAGTGTGGTAATTTATTTGTGATCAAGAACCACAGAGAAAAGAGGTAGATGGATAAAGAAACGAACTACAAAAAAAAAAGATGAAAGGAATTTATGTTTGATTGTGACTTAATTCCGTGTATTTTTTCGGAGGCTGAAGCGGATAATAAAGTTAATAATCATCAAAAAAAATTTATAGGCGATCCAGGACACAAAAGGTGTGTTTAGACGGATAAGTGTCACAAAGCTTACACGGGAAAAATACGAGTAACGGATGTCCGATTAATTATAAAAAAAAATAATAATAAAATTCTGATTAGTTTCTTTATTGCGCGATGTCAAATGTCTTCCAGGAATTTCTTTCCAGCTTTTAAATCATAAATTACTGGTCATTCAGTCAAAAAAGCGTATTGTAAATTTTAACCACAATCATAAAATAAAAAAAGTTTTAGTGACATGAACGATGACTTCATTTAAAGTGTCTCATAATTTTGACCTTAATTTACTTGTTTACAATTTTTTTTTTCGCACAAACCACAACTTTTTTTTTTCTTGCACTTCATTAGCAGTTACAACATAAATTACGAGCATTGTTACAAAATTCATTAAAAACGTTTTTTTTTTATGTAAAAGTCATAACTCACTTTGAGTCCTGTGAAGCTCTCAAAGAATTTCTGCATAAATTTTGCGTTCGACATGCGGAATCACCTCGTAAAGGCTGATGAGAAAATTCCTCAATAAATGTCGGAGCTACGTGCTTCGGAAGAGAAAACAACGAAGAAGAACAAAAATCGTTCAGACAGATATTATTATTTAACTGGGATACCAGCTCACAAAAATTATATTGTGCAATAACAGACACATTGGCGCGTTATTTTGTTACTTGCGCGATGATTTCTCATCATACATGCACACGGGAGAGTTAATAACGTCATGAACGAGCATGATATATTGTCGGTGCCTTTGATCAGGTAAAAGAATGAAAAAAAAAGTTTATGAAAAGAAAAGAAACACCTTAGTTGATTCCTGTTTTCAACAAAAAAAAAACGGCAATATTATTAATACTAATAATAATAAGTGAAGAGTGCAAGCTTTATATCCACCACCTACTTTAGTGTGTCGTGTTCTTCTTCATTTCTCATACTCCAAGCATTTATGTATATTTTATTATTAATTTTTATTTTTTTTTTACATTGCGAGTTATGAGGAAAAGGTGTGCAGGCAAAATACCAGTCAGTTATAAAAAACGGACAATATGATTTTTTTATTTTATGTTTTAACTGATCATGTTTGTATCTGTAAATTTTTATTTTATTTTTTTTTTACATATATGAAGATCAAGCATGAATCACTTCTAGCGATCACCTTTAAAAATTATGTTAAACATGAATTATTTGCCTGGGAGATGTGTTTTATGCGTTCCTCTTTGAGGAGAATAAAAACGGCGAACGGGACGATATCGAAAAGCCACATCACCAACTATTTAGTTGTCATCAAAAATTATAAAAACAACGATAATACAGACATTTTCTGGTAGAAAACGCCTCAATTCATTATTATTATTATACAAAAAAAAAATCATATAATAAAATGATCGGTTTTACACATGTTTTCTGTGTTGTCGTCTTTACAATCTTTATCTTTTATTTTTTTCTTCTTCCCACCGCCGAAGACTCTGACACCGATTACGATCATTATTTCACATAAATATTATATTTAAATAACTTTTATGTTGACAACATTAAGGAAAAGAGAGAAAAAATCGATCATTTATCAAATCTGATGATCGTTTCAACACATTTTTTCCTTGTGCCGGCATCGCTTCCAAGGCAACTAGATCAGATAATTGCCTTTTATGTTTTTTTTTTAAATATAAACGGACAAAAGATCGGCGGTGTAGCTAAAGAAAGAAAGATGAAAAAAAAAATGTTGGAAGAAAACAGAAACTGATGATGGTGTTTATTGTTTAATTTCATTGATTGATCGATCGTTTTTTGATAAGTTTCTATTATTATTACAGCGATCGCTTGTCTTGATTGGTAAAAACACACACAACAAGTGTTTAGAAAAAAATTGTTAATAATGAATCAATTAGTTGTGATGATTATTGTTATTAAATGATTAGGCAACTGGTACATGTAAAGTGCCTTAATGTTCTACATGATTAGAAAAAAATTCATTTTTGATGTAAGAAAATGGATTTTTGATTGGATTTAATTAAAATTGTCCGAAAAATCAAAATTTTTGACCTCATCAGGAACAAAAATTTGTCGGTACGAAAACCACAAAATAAATTTCTTGGACTAGAAATATTATAACAAGTTGATTTTTTGGTGTAATCGTAACAAACAACAAACAAAATACTACAAAGAAGTGGGCATTGAATGTAAAAAGAAGAAAAAGAATGACATCAAACAAATAACTGATCATTTATCATCGGACCCGAAATTTCTATTCTGAATTGTTGTGCGTCACAATCAAGGAAACTGCCGCCCTTGAATTTTATGATATAATTTTTTTTTATTAATATTTGGTAGAAATTAAATTAATCTAAGATGATCCGTCGGTATTTTTTTTAAGATGAGAAAAAAATAAAGTAGTCCAGGATCATTAAATATTTCTTGTTCTTTATGGGAATAAATTTTAAACTTAAAAAAGAATAAATTTATAAATTTTCTAAAAACAATGATAACATTTGGTGAAGCATTTGGCTCGCGATCCCCATAAAAAATAATTTTTAATTGTTCCTCAAACACCTCCGAACACAATTTTTTGATTTATGATCTTCAATTAATTAAATTTTACAACTTTGTTCCGAAACGAGGTGCGATAAACGGATGCCATATGGCAAACCGCCGCACTTTGATCGACATCGTTAAAAAAATGATCATTAATTAATTGTGTGATACGGTTTGTGGAAGTCCGGCAGCTTTAAAGCGCTCAAAAAAAGTGAAGGCGGATCAGAAAAGTTATGTTTTCTTAAAATGCATCGATGAAAAAATCATTTATCAACTTTTTTTTATAAGGAAGTGTTTTTTTTGTGTTAAACCATTAAAGAAGGAAATTTGAAAGTTTTTTTTTTAATTTTTAAATTAATAAAAAAAATTATTTTGAAACTTACCTTGGAAAGGATATCCTGAGAAATAAGGAGACATGTTTGTGTTTTAAACTGTCTTCAAAATTTTTTCACAAAAATTTAATTTTTTGAATTGTTTATTTTTTTTAATTTTTAAAATATTTTTTTCTTAATGATTTAATTTTTTTTCGAAATATTTTTTATAAGTTCATAATATTTTTAAACACTTAACGTTTTTTTCTTAATTTTTTTCGTAACTTCAAAAAATTTTTTTCTTCGTAAAAAATAAATATTTTTTTTACACAATTTTTTTTTAAATGCAGAAAATCGATCTGTCTTGCAGGAGAGCGTACACCTTACTGATCTCTTCAATGCCAGGCAGTCAACAGGTACCTTCCCTCCGTTTCTTGATTCTTTCTTGTTTTCTTGCTTTTCCTTTTGCATTTGCTTCTTACTTTCCTACATATTCCTTTTCAGTACACTTTCCTGTGCCGTATGATCGGTTTCTTGCACAACGATCACGTGTCGTCAATGTGTTTGTGTATTCCCAAAATAACTTTTTGAATAAAATGAACACTTTTGTACAGGAAAACAAAATGAAGCAAGACCACTCCCCCTTGCGTTTGAATCAAAGTGATCATTCTCTCTGTGTAGCGTTGATCGTTCATCGAGACCGGTGATCGTTGATTGGTTTGCGGGTTCATTCTTTGATGTCTTGAAAAGTAAAAAAAAGTAAAAAAACTCAAGGAGGTACGTTTCTTAAACGCATTTTCCAGCCCAAAAGCAAAACAAAAGGTTTTACCATAAAAAATGCACAAAATAATAAAAACAAAAACCAATCAATTATGCTTCATTAATTACTGCTTGAATCGCACCATGTCTTGTTTGATTTTTTAATACATTCTAAAAAAAACAATAAATCGTAACATAATGAAATAGTAAAAAAAAAACTAAAATTAATTTGCCACATCTAATTAAACTAAACCGAAAAGTTTCAAGGGAAACTTGATTTTTTTTTAAAAACTGCCTGTTGAGATACAATTTTCCATCACCATCATTCGCAAACATGTACCGGAGTTTAATTTGGGTTATGGCTGATCAATTTATATTTGCCTGATTTGTGTTTCGTTTCTTTTCTTTCATTTTTTTTTTGTTCAAACACGATCACAACATACGAACATATTGATTTGTAATGGAAAAAATTGATCATTAGATATGCTGGTTTTTGGACAACAATCATATAACGTTACGTGTAATCAAGTCTCTATGTATGCCAGGCCATGGCACGGTACATTTTACTGTAAAAAAAAGTAAAACAAATACTCTGGAGTGCTTCTTACATGTGTTGCATACCGATTATAATAATCATAATGATGATGATGATGATGATAATGATGAGAAAAAAAGGAGTGGAAAATTAGACAAGTAATTTGGTTGATTTGATAAACAAGATGTGAAAAATTAATGGAAAAAATTAACTTAATACGGTTAGTGCGATAGATGTATGTATGTGAGGCAATGTGGAAGCTTATTAAATATGAAAGTAAGGTGAGAAAGTATTGTTTGTGAGTGAACATTATTAGACATATTGGTTGATTGGGAATTTCGATTTGCTTCTTTAAAAGTTTAAACTCAAATCAGTGTTTTGAAATGAATTTTACCACATAGGGGTTTTTAATTTTAATTTTTAAAGTTCAAAAATTAGGCTAAAAAACTAGGGACGGAAATGATATTTAAGTAAATATTTTTTATTGATATTTTTATTATTATCTTTTAAAAGAATAGAAATCAGTTAAAAAATAAACCTTTCTTGAGCTCAACTAAATTTAATGTTTATAAATTTTTATTTAAAAATATTTTAATTAAATAAATAAAAAAAATTTTCAAAAAAAAAAATTAAGTTAATATTTTAAAATTTTAAAAATATTTTCTTAATTTTTTTTTTAAATTTTTATTTTTTTTTATTTATTTTCAGCAATTTTACTTATTTTATAAACTTTTTGTTCAATGATTTTCAAAATATTTACAAAAAGTGAAAAATATAATTTTTTTTAAAGATAAAAATTTTTGATCTTTAATAATTCTAAAATAAAAATAATTTAATTTTAATAAAAATGTTTTTAATTTTTTTCATCTTTCCGATTTTTTTTAAAATATTTTCGAGTAATTTTTAAAAATAGAGCTTTTGTGTTAAGAAAAAATTTTTGCACCAAATTTGATACATTTTTGATAAATATGATAAATTTTTCTGTTAAATATGAATATATTAAAATTCATGATTTTTAGAACAAATCCTTTTAGTCTCATAGAAAAAAATTAATTAATTCTTTCAGGAACTCTTAATTTGAATTTTACATATACGCATGTTTAAACCGTATGTTGTCT
This sequence comes from Culicoides brevitarsis, assembly GCF_036172545.1. NCBI lineage: Eukaryota > Metazoa > Arthropoda > Insecta > Diptera > Ceratopogonidae > Culicoides > Culicoides brevitarsis. Next base: position 21,324,431 of record NC_087085.1, on the reverse strand, counting down.
CAAAGCATTAAAAGTACAAAAATAAACTTTTCCAGTCTGCCTAGCACAACAACGACTCCATTGTAGTCGTTCATCGAACAAAATGTAGCACACACAGCTTACCCTTGAAAAGTCTTCCTCACATTCAATTCAAAAAAAAATAATTCAATTTCACTCTCGCATTCCTTTCGAAACATCAATGGCTGCTCTCTTTGTTAACTACATCACGACTCATACATGCCACTAAAAATGGAATCAAAACAGGGGAGTTGTGAAAAATAATCAAGGGTGAAAAATGTAACGCATTTCCATTAAACCAACATACGATAAATCAGTGACAAATTTCTCTCGCTGTTTATGAAATATTCGCAAAAAAAACTATTTATTATTATTAATTTATTAGCTTTCCAAATAAATTTTTTACAAGTGTGAGAAAATTCGTAATCCAGATTAAATCACCTACCACGCCGAAAAAAGACCGAAAAATCATCTCTGTTAGACAAATTGACTCCTGCTTGGGTGGCCGGCTTATATCAAAGGAATTCCCATCCTTTTATGCGTTGTTTTGTGTTGTGTTGTAGCTTTTATACACCTCAAACATTAAATTCATTTCTTTATCCATTATGTGCCACACATACAAAACAATAATATCATTTGATGTATTCTCTTCTTGCTTTCTAACATTTTTTCGGGTCTACGGCATAAAATGAACATATTATTCGAATCTCATAAGAGAAACATGTTGAGAATGATTGTAAAGAGAATGAACTGAACACAAAAAAGACCAAAAATATGTTGTTCAATTAATAAAAGAAGGAACATTCTTTGATGATGTATCTTATTTTTTTTTATATAAAGATCTGATTATTTTATAACCGTGAGTGAAGTTATATTTAATTTCTTTTTTATTCTTTCCTATTAAAAAATAGAAGCCCTGTCCTTTTTTTCATTGTTTACAATCTTGTAGTTTATGTTCATTTAACACATGATTATACATTAATTTTCTTGTTTTTCAGCTCTTTTTTAATTTATTATCACTGTTGGTATTATGAGCTTCTTCATATTTATTTTATTTGATTTTTATAAGAATAGAATATTTAAAAAAAAGTTGCGGTAGGCATTCAAGATGTTAGAAAGAAAAAAGAATTAATTTGATTTATTTTATTGTTTAATTAAAGTTTTGTAAAGAAATTATATGAGCCGCGTGTTGTGCGGCACAAGGAATTCAAATGAGGTGGCAATACCACACACCGCTCCACCGTCAACCAAGCCGTCAAACAGCTCAGAATCGATAAGTGATTTATTGCAACGCCTACCAAATACGTAAGTACCAAAAGGATGATACATGCCAATTAATTTTTTTTTCGTAGGTTTATCTCTTCGGTTGCGTTATTAGGTAATTTGAGATCCCACTTTTCACACTTGGTTTAACTGGCTTGGCTTGCGTGTCTTGATTTGTCGGCACATGACACACTATCTTAATAAACGATGCATTAGGGAGGCATTTATCTGGTTAAAATTAGGAAAAGAATCATCATCATTATTAAGTGCGTGGCAACTGAATGATTTGTGTGAAAATTGAGTAGCTAATTAGCGTGCAAGATTATGTCGTGTCATGCGACGAGGCTTTAGCTCTATTTCACAGCGAAATATGAATTTAAAATTTGATCCTAGCAAAAAAAACATAAAAATAATATTAATTCACAATTTTTATGTTTTCACATTTTCACTTATTTTGTTTTTAAGGCCGTTACAAATTTTTGTTTCACTTTATGTCTCTTTTTGGATAAAAAATATAATTTAAAAAGTAAAAGAAATGAATGATCTACTGCGATTTTTTTTTCAATTTCTATTTTAGGAGACGTTTTCCAAAGTTTTTTGTCACTATAGAGTGAAAAATACCAAGAAAAGGAGAAAAATTGGATTCCAAGGAGGCCTAACGCGAATGTGCAAATTCAACGAGATGGAACGAAAAGCTTTACTTACCAAAAATCGCGAAATGCCAAGAAAGAGTGACCTGCAACGCGCATCTCATGTTATATAAGCTTCTTAGACATTAAAGAATTCATCAACAACAGATTTGCTTGGTACTCCAACTAACCAAGTCTGCGAGAAAAGCTCAATTTATCTGCGATAAAGCACTTTCTTTGTGAGTCCTGTAACAGTTCAATCCATAACAGTTGATCAAGGCTTGGTTGACACGACCTAAAAATTTTACTTGTGATCAATTTTTGCTCAGGCAACAAAGAGGCACTGAAAATTTAGCTGAAATTGGAAAAGCTGTATGCTGTAAGAATATGCTGTTTACATACTGTTCAAAGATGTGAATGGTATCAGTAAGATTGGGATTATGAGTTTTCAAAGAATTCACAAAAGCGAGTAGTAAAACTTTGAAAATTATTTCAAAAATCATTTTGAAAATAATTTTACGATTTTTTTCACAATTTTTACTTCAGATTATTAAAATATTAATTTTAAATTAGAAGATCTGAAAAAATAACAAAAATATTCATAAACGTTCAAGAATTGTTAAAAACTATTAATTTTGTCTTTTTTCATTTATTCTTAATTAGAAGTAGAAAAAACAAAAAGGTAAAAATAAATTTGTATCGGCCTTATTTATTTTAAAACAATGCAAAGATTAACGTGGCACATGTGTTTTTAACTTATATTATGATTGTTTGCTCGCGTTACAATTACGAGACATGTTTTATTTTATTGTAACGCGTTCGTAGGATGGCCATATTTGCTCCAATTTTACATTTTAATATGTAAAAAGTCACTAAAATTCTTGTAAAATTCTTCTGTTGTAATGGAACTATGAAAAATGAAGAATTTCACAATGTGGGTGCAAACAACGAATTTTCTGAAATGTAAAAGATGAAATTTAATTATTTTCAAGTTTAAATTCTCTCTCACATGTGATGCGAAAAATGCCAGCAGAAGCAGCATATAGGCCACATACGAATAATATTTACGTCATAATGACTTTTTAATTTTTCCAAGCAAATGCACTAGAAAAATTGTGCTGGATTTTCTCTTAAAGCTATTAATGTAGTTTATTACTTTAATTACTAAAAATAAATTGCAATTTTTCTGAAAAAAAAAAAGATTAAAATATATAAATATGCAGAAACAAGAAAATTAACAGATCGTAAAATTTTAATTTATTCTCGCCTATAGAGTCCTTCACATCTCTGGCATGACCGATTGTGCCTTTAATTATCGCATTACTATTGTCTTTAATCATCGTTGCAATGTGCATAAAAAATAAATGAAATCGATTGACTGAACATCATTAAAAAAACGCCCGTCACAAAGCCATAAAAACTTGCAGCGCAAGAAAAAAAGAAGAGACAAGAAATATCTTTCATTAAAATCTCCTTCTTTTTATGTTCACTGCACAGAGTAAATTATGTGAAGCAAGGTAACGACGACAGAGTGTCTGGCATGTTGTTCAGCACTCTTTTTTTTCAAATCAACGGAAAAGAGATTCATCTTTTTTCATGCAATTTTACATCATCATTGGCATGTAATTCCGTCGTAAAATCTCGCGGTAAATTACAAACGGACACAGGTATGTTTTATTGTTATCAAATGCATAAAGATAAAATTCTCTTTTTTTTAGACCGTTCATCGTTTGAGGTTTGGAAGAAAAGTAATAAAAATTCCCTTTGTTATATGCAAAGAAAAAAATCCAAAGTCCTTTCATCCATATCCATCAGTCTTTTAGGCAACAAAAAAAAAGAGTTGCGGCTTTGTCGGCGCTGTTGGCTATGATATTTTACACACATATTACTTAAATGGTCATAAAACATCGCATCAAATGGTCTGCAGTCGCTTATAATTAAAAGAAATTCGTTTTCAGTTAATTTAAAGTTAAGAATTTCAGCAAGTCTATCGAACTAGATCAATCATCTCGAATTGTTTGGCAATTGTCAAAAATATTTTCTACTGAATTACACCTGAAATTCTTTTTTCGTCGTAAAAAAAAGACCTGATCAATCAAAATCATCGTCGTTAATTGAACAGAAAGTGATTGAAGAAGTAATTCAATGAAATTTAACAGGTAACAGCGTAAGACAGGAGTGATTATAGTTGTGGGAATTTTATTTCTTCGAAGATTTTCTTTTCAGAAGCAGTAGTGACAAAAATTTGTCACTCATATCTCTATCGAGCAACGACAAAGGCATTGTCTGTTATGAGTGATCACTTCCCATGAGGCGGGCCACCCTTTGTGACGATGGACCTCTTCACTTTAAAAATACTTTTTTTGGTCAGAAGAGATTATCTTGTAGTTTGGTGACAATTTTTCTACCAACTTGAAATATTTTTTTGATAAATTTAACCTTTTGGCAGATTTTTAGGTAAATCCCTTAAGAAGGCAATTACACCACAGGACAATGTAGAAAATTAAAAATCAAAAATCTTTATGATTTTATAAATCTTTAAATTATTAAGAAAAAGCGGTTTCGATCATAATTTTTGAAATAAGGTTAAAGATTATTTTTCTTTCAAAAAATAACTAAAATTTTTAAAATATTTTCTTTTTATCAAAATTTCGGGCTGTCAGCCCGCGATTTTTTTTTCTTTGAAATAAAATTTTCAAAATTAAGAAATTTTTGAAAAAAAATAAATTTTTATGATTTCTTGGATATTTTTAAGGAAAAATTAAAAATATTTTTAATTTTTTTACCTAAAATTTATTATTTTTTATTCTTCAGGAGATTTTAGAAACTTCGCGAGAGCGCGAATTCTTTTATGTATTACAGGGTAAAATTGTTAAAATTTTTTTTAATTTTTAAATATCTTAAAACTTCTAAAAATTTATCAAAAAAAAAAAAATAAACGAAAAAATCTAAATATTTTTTAACCACAGTCTTAGTTTAAAAATATCCTTGTTGGATTTTGTAACTTTTATTTAACTTTTAATTGACATGATCGCGATTGATCGCTAATTTAATTTTTTTTTTATTAGAAATCGATTTTTATGTGAAAATAATGAACTAAAACAATGATTTATCGTTCATTCAATAAAAACTTCGATCGAGAAACAGGAAATCGTTTCCATCGAGAGTCATAAAAAAATTAGATCCAACCCAGGTTTCTCTCGTAAAACGTTTAGTCCATAAAAAATATTAATAGACAATTGGTAGTTAAACAATCATTTTGTTTTTATTACACTTTTTTATATTTACAATTATTGCATGATAGAACACTTGCGATGTGATTATCGCCGCAATAAAGCAATTAATTTGTCTTCATATCGAATAACTGCCATAAACGATTGTAACGAATTCTTTGTAGTTGTATCAGTTTTCATCATTAACAGCTCATATATCTGTTAAAAGGCACATCGAATGTCTTCTTCTTCCATTGTCGAGAGGAAAGAAAGGTGTGAAAGTCTCGCTCAAGAGTCAATAAAATGAAATAATAAAAAAAAATAATTTTTTCCTTTCAAACGTATCATTAAGTAATTATGAATATCATTAAATCGTTTTGTTTCTCTCACAAATTCATTGGTTTTGAAGCAAATTATAGGACAAAATTTGTCAAAAACCGCACACAACAAATAACAAATAATAATGGAACTATCAAAGAAAGATAATAAAATTTTATGGATGAATATTCAACGAAAAAAAAAATTGTTTTGTTTAAATTTTGCTTTTAGCATTCAGGTAGCTGTCAAATATTCATATGGGCAAAAACACAGCAGTCGTCAATCAAAGCAGAGGAACGAAACTTTGGACAAAAGAAACTGACTAAAGGAGCAACAATAAATTTATCAGAAAAGAAGTTGTAAAAATATAAATATTTTAAATAGATTTATTGCACTTCAAAAAGAGTATTATCATTGTAATTGTCTTGCAATTCTTTGAAAGAGAGGACGTTTTGTGTATTGTTTTAAGACAAAAATGTTTATGATCTCGGGCCGTATTTACCTGCCTTGTATAAAAATATTTTCGTCAAAAAGTCAGAAAGTCAGGCAAATCCCTTCTTACATACACACGGTCAATAATATTGGCTTATGGCAAAGTCAAAAAAATATTTGAACAATATTTTTGTGAATTAGCGTTGACTTTTTGTACCTAAGGCTCTCCACCTTTCGGACTTTGTCCAATTTTCAACGGAGTGACCAATCAGTAGGAATAAAGGACTTCTTCATAAAATCGACTTAGATGCCATTCTCGAGTCTAATTTGCATGAAGGATTTCATGCATAACTCAAGCTTTTGTTTTAACTTTTGTGTTTGGCACATGTTTTGCGGATAGACACCTACTGCGTTGTTCTTCGGAAGATATATGAACGAAGAGAAAAAAATTTCTATAAAATTACTCTGCTGTAAAATAATAAACGACTACAATGCATGGGAAAAATAGGGCATGAAAAATTATGATACATGTTGCTATTTTGTTGTGCCATTTGCATTCTCTCTCTGTCTCTCGGTGTGGAGTGTTCACGGAACATCGGAGGGAGTTTGGTTGCAAGGATAATAAAGAGATAACAGTTAAAATTCTCCTACAGAGAAAAACTCAAATTTTTACTTAAACATCATAAATTATATACGAAACTTTCTTGAAATCTAATGAAATCCATCACAGAATCAATCAAAACAAAAAAAAAAAACTGAATTAATAAACAAACCAAATTTAAATTTCTTTGACCAATCAATTTAGCTACGCTCATATTTTATACTTTGTAATTACACGTACGCGTATTCAAATTTCTTGGCTCATCTGTCCAAATTTCTCTGTACGCAGCGACTTACAATATCGACAACGACCGTGATTAGTCCAGTGTAGGCAGATAGTTTAACATATATGACTACATTCAATTAATTCAGCTGGGAAAAATTCCTCTCTAATAGATTTTTGATGTGTTCGTATACATCAATCTTGAATTTCAAACATGTAGAAAAAAAAATGTTCATATATGCAAAACAAGCAAACGTGATCAAACTTTTGTATTTACATTTCATCTCTCGACTGCTCAACAATAGTTTGATTACATTTTCTAGAGTAATTGTTTGCCAACTCACGATTTTTTATGTTAGGTTAACCAAAGATAGCAAGAAGATGAGATTGATTAATTTGCTACGTCAAATATTTAAAATTATTTTTTGTTTCTAGCGTATTATTTAATTTTATAGGGGAAATTTCATTTTCTTCACAAGGACCAGGGACGGTAAAAAAAATTGACATTATATTAGTTAAGTTGAAAAAACTTAAAGTCTTAAATTGAAACTTAAGTTAAAGTCAAAAAAATGTTTTGACTTAAGCTCGACTTAAGCTTAAGTTTAAGAGTAAGTCAAATAGTTTTTGACTTTTTATTGATTTTTCACCAATATTTTTAGTGAAAATCTTTTTTTTTTTTGAAACTAGTTGTAAATTAGGTTTTCTTAAGTTCCAGTTAAAGTTTTTAACTTAACGTTTTTTTTTTGTATTTTCAAACAGGGTTGTTTAAATTGGTTTGAACTTAATGATTTTACAGATTCTTTTTTCTGACTTAAGTCGATGACTTAAGATATTTTTATAATTTTCAAAAACATATTTTTTGCCGCATACTTTTGTGACTTAAATTGACTTAACGTGTGAACTTAAGAACCTTAAGTCGAGTCATAAGTCACAAAAATACTATTTAAATAAATATATTTAAAAATTATAAAAGGAGCGTAAGTTTTCGTTAAGTTAGAACAAATAGCAGTAAAATCAAAAATTTTATTGTTCATAAAATATTTTCACTTCAAAATGATTTAATTTGTTCAAAAAGTTAAGCAAAATCTTTTTAAAGTCATAAACTTATTATATTTTTATTTTTATTTTCGAGTTAAAAATTAAGTCTCATAAGTATTTTAACTTAAAAGTTTAATTCAATTTTTTTTCGTCTTTGATCCTTATAAAGAATTCAGTTTTTCGATTTTTAACCATATATTGGCAAAAAAAAAATTTTTTTAAATTTTAAATTAAGTTTTTGGTTTTAATTTAAAATTTAATTTTGACCGTTACTTTTTTTAATTACTATTTTTGAAAACAAATAAAAAAAATAATTTATTTTTTACATAAAAATTTTTTCGATCCTGATCAGAATTTTTAACATATAAAAATGGAACTCGAAAAACTTTCAACTCAACATAAAAATGAAAACAACACTCGACGAGTGAACAAACAAGAAATAGTTTAGCAGGAGGCGTGGTTAAAACGATTGTTGATCATTTAATATTAAAAAAAAACGAAGAGTTATAAATAAAACAGAAAAACGTGTCGGCTGGCTGTATCTAACAGCAACACAAACACTCTCACAAACGACAAGAAATTTCAACACAAACACAAGTAAATCCATTGTTCATCAAATTAAAAATATATTTTTTTCAATTATTTCGTGTGTCGTACTCGAATGCAGATCTCGAACAGACTCAAAGATCACCATTATAATAACAATGTTAAAATTAAAGAGGGTCGCTATGCTTTTTTTCCTCTCCGTGTGTGTCGATGGAACAATAAAATACAAGGGACTCATCCATCCATTCGCCAAACGTGTTCATTTTTATCGTCGTGGCGTGTATATGTGACTGGATGGAGAAGAGATGGTAATTCATGCCGGCTGACTTTACTCTGCGTTACTTACTTTGATCATATTTTATTTTCATATCACCGTTTAGTATCTGCTCTGCTATTCTCTCTCACGCGCATATTTTACCGCATCAAACAAAAACCTCGGAACGCGCATTTTCGGATATTTTTTTTTCTTCGTCGTTTCTTTCACACACAATTTCTTAAATGAACGAGAAATACTAAAACGGCGGCGCGTGTGCGATCTAACCAAACAAACAAACGAAAAAAAAGGTGGACAGTAATTAACAAAAGTGCATCTTTAAAAAAATAAATAAAAATGATAATTATTGTAATTAACACGCAATCAAATTCTCGTTAAATGGCTTCTTTATTTTTTTTTCTTCGCTCTTTTTTTTAAATAAATAAATAAATAAGCGAACAAGTATAAAAAGAGGAAATGCAATAAAATACAAACTGTTTTTAAATTAAGTGATAATAATAATAATTATTATTATTTGAGATCCGATGCAAGAATCAGATAAAAGACTGCGCGCAAATTAATGATCATTTTGTGGTGACACACGAAAATTTATGGCAGACTTTAAAGCGCACAACATTTGTGTTATTAGCAATAAATATTAATGAAAAATGTAAATAAATAATAAAAAACAAAAAAAGACGATTGATCATAAAAAAAAGTTATGGACTTTTATGGTGTGTAACAATCATCAATTCAAATCTGTGAATATTATTATTATAATTTGATCATAAAAATATCGCTTGAGGGACTTAAAAAAATATATTTTTTGAAATAATTAACAAAAATAAAAGTTAAAAATAAAAAATATTAAAATCATGGATATGTCAAGCACAATGACGAGCAGCAATTCGCTCAACATGCGACCATTATTTGGTGGATATCCATTTCAAGGTATGTATGTTGCTTAGAAATTGGCTTAGAAATGACCGACGGGAAGATCGTTTGCATGATCAACAAAAATTTTTCGAATTTTGAATTTTTTTTAAATGTTTTTAGTTTTCATTATTTTTCATTAAATTTAAAGAAGCAATCAAATATTTAAAAATCAAAATTTTTAATTTTAATAAAGTTTATCGAATTATTTTAAACAAAATTATCTTAAAAAATTCAAAAATTTAAGCTTTAAAAATTCTAAAATAGAAAAAGTTTTTTTCTGAGATCTTATTTTCCTGAATTCGAAAAATATTTTTTCTAAATTAAATATTTTTATACATTTTAAAGGTATTTTACAAATTTAAAATTTTTTAAACTCAAAATTTATTTAAAAAAAATATTTAAATATTTAAATTTAAAATATTTAAATTCTTGATCTTAACAATTTTTTCGGACCAACTCGCACAATTTATTAAAAAAAAAAACAAAGTTAAAATAAAAAAAATAATATTGGAACTGAGAGTAACTCAATAATTAAGTCAGTTAAAATTTATAAATAAATAAAAAAAAAATAATTATTTAAATAAAGGATTTTTTATTTTTTTAAAAATTAAAATAGACTTAATTTAAATTTAATTAAAAAAAATTTTAATACTTTAGATTTTGGATATTTTAAATAATAAAAATTTAAAATTATTTCAAAACAATTAATAAAATCCTAATTCGAAATTATATTACAAAAAAAAATTTAATCAATATAAAAATAATATAAATATCACCGCATGATCCGTATCCTGTTCATTAAGTCCATATAGCACATGCCACACTTTTTGATGCATATTTAACGAAACCTACATACATCTGTCAAGGAACCTCCACATTCAAAACCAGATCTTTTAATAACTGAAAAATATCACACATTTTCCCGAATAAAAGAAACTACTAAACACTCCTAATTCATTTTTTGCCTCTTTTCATCTTCCTTTAGAATACTGATTTTTCACGCACCAACCAGATGTTTGCTTTTACTATTAACTTCTTTTTTTGCTGCTGCTGCTATGCAGTTGTAATAAAAAAAATAAATAAATAAATGGCGTAAATGCATCCTAATATTAAGCATTGAATATTCTTTTTAAAGTTGATTAGATCAGGTCTGCTGATTCTCTTTTACTGCGTAAAAATTCTTCATTATTATCGATTACATAAAGATTGCTGCTACTTTAAACAACAAAAACAATTCTTCCTTTAAATCTTCTTACTTTGGACGAAAAAAAAATGTGTCATTTCGTTCCAGAATATTTGGATTCTATGAAGCAGCTGAAATTATTTTTTCAAAAAATCTAATCAATAATTTTTTTATCTCAAAATTTTTTTCAGGTCAGGGTCGTGTCAATCAACTGGGTGGCGTTTTCATCAATGGTCGTCCCCTGCCGAATCACATTCGCTTGAAAATTGTCGAAATGGCGGCAAATGGCGTGCGACCCTGCAACATTTCCCGTCAACTGCGTGTCTCTCACGGCTGTGTTTCCAAAATCCTCAATCGTTATCAAGAAACGGGATCCATCAGACCAGGTGTCATCGGTGGATCAAAGCCTCGCGTAGCTACGCCCGAAGTCGAATCGAGAATTGAAGAATTGAAAAAACAAAATCCCGGAATTTTCAGCTGGGAAATTCGAGAAAAATTAATAAAGGTGAGTCATTTTTTTTTATTTTTGCTTTTGTAAAAAAAAAATAATAAAAAAGTCAAACGCCTTTTTTGTTGTGGTCGATTTGATTTGCCTTAAAAAAAAGAGATATTTTTTAATATCGTGTTGTAATCCACTCACTCAAGTAAATATCAAGAATAGCCAGAAGCAAATCAAACAACACCACAAAAAAAAAGAGTCAAACGAATATTCCGTACCTTTATCGACAGATCAAAAAATCTTATAATCTGATTTGTGAGATGATTGAAATGTATGTTTGCATGAAAAATATTTTTTGTCTGAAGGCGACTTAAGGCACACGTTTCTTGTTTTTGTTGTTCTCTCGAACATTTTTTTTTTTGTATGCTAAACTGTAACTATTTTTCAAATTTATTTTTGATTTATTGAACCTCCAAGTCACTTAGACCTTTAAATTGATATTTTATGAAAAATTAAAATTTTATTCAACCCATTTTTTGCCTCCAGTCAAGTCTACATCAATTTCAACAATAATAAAAAGTCAAAAGCATTGACACAAAAATTACTAAAACTGCAATTTATCGATTTAACTTGAACAAATATCTTATCGTTATCGCTTAGATAATGTCACTTCATGTGCGACAACTGTGACTCACTTATCTTATCGCTTTTGGCACCTGCAAGTCGCGATTCACAAAGTTACGTGTCAGTTATTGCTAATATTTCCATCCATAAATATCTCTATTGTTGTCTCATATTGTCTTTTTTTGCGTCTAAACCTTTGATTTTAGTCGAACGATAATCATGCAAAGCATCAAGATAATTTTTTTCGCATTCTTAATTGTCACTGCGATGATATCTGCTATCAGTGCTGGCAAAATTAGTGAGGACGCACCACTTTGTGCATGTCCGATGAACTTGGACCCAGTTTGTGGCTCAGATAACGTCACGTATCCAAACATGTGTGCCTTGGAATGTCGTGCGGCATCGCGCAAGGGACGTAGTATGGGCTTGAAAATGGTCAGAAAAGGCGATTGTGACAAGGGATTGTGATTTATAAGCGAAATTTATGTGAAAAAATGAAATGGAAATTTTAATAAAATTGTGATTTTGGAAATAAATTTTGATTTGTATCTTTTTTATTAAATTTGTCATCGTTTCTAATTTAGGGACTCACAATAAAATTTTAGAATAAGTGAGCATTGGGATAATTTTTATAAATATATACCCGAATAAAATTTTTTAAATCTAAAAATTTTTTAAAATATATACTCGGCCATTTTTTTCAAAAAATTAAGAAAAAATATCAATTTAAGGTGAAAAAGTTTGGGAAATTTCTTAAATTGTTTTAGATAGTTTTTTTAATAATCTTTTCGGATAGAGAAAAAAATAAAAATTATTTCCCGGTAAGAACAACTTATTCTCCGGGTTCGATTAATTGGGTCGAAAATCTTATAAAATTTTTGAAAAGGGCGAAACTAATTTTAAAAAAATATTGTAAAAATAAAATTTTAACAACAAACTAATTTTTTTTAACTTGTCACTTTTTATGAAAAAATGCGATAAAATTGAAACAAATAAAATTTAATAAACAAATAAAAAATAAGAAAAAAGTTTTGAACAGAAAATTTTTAAATTTACGGATTTTTCTTTAATTTTATAATTTTTATGGGATTTTTTAAACAAAAACCATAATTTAAAAGAAACTCAATAGTTTTGTCCAAAATTTTTGAAATAAAAATGGCGGAGGGGAAATAAAAAAAATAGAAATACTTTTTTTGAAATGGTTTTTTTCATACAAAATGCAAAATTTTTAAAAATTTTTTATCTTTTATCAATATTTTTGTTGGTTTTGGTTTTTTACATTGATGTTTGTGCATTAAATATTGATTTAAAAACAATTAAAAAAAAAAAATATCATAAAAAAACTGTCAAAATTTTTTTGAAAAAAAAATTCAATAATTTTCATAAAAAATATTTTTTTAAGAAATTTTTTTGAAAAATAATGAATTTTTACCTTTTTTTTATTTTGTCCTATTGGATTTTCGAATTTAAAATGGGTCTCATTTGGAGCGGCCTAAAGAAAAATAAAATCGTTAATTAATCAAATAATTTAAATATTTTTAAATCATTTTTAATTTTTTTTTTATTCAACCACAATCAAAATCAAAATCTTTCATAAAAAAAAAATTATTCCATTTTTTAATTTTAGGAAGGAGTTCCCGATCCACCGTCAATTTCATCAATTAGTCGTTTACTACGGAGTGGCAGTACTGGCAAAGACGACGATGGACGAAAAGATTACAGTATTCACGGAATATTAGGTGGTAAGTGCTCTTTTTATGGCAACAATAAAATAAACAACGACAGAAAAAGTTACGCTAGAGATAATAATCAGCGACACATATTAACCCGATGACATCTTCATTTCAACAAGAGCACGCATGGGGGAGCAAAAATAAATAAACGGAAAAACTTTTTCAATTTATCACTCAGTTGACATGGAAACGCAGGCACACTTCTATTAAATTAACACAGGTGTCAATCACCATTGTCGCATGTGTTTCGTCATAGATATGGGAAAAATCAATGAAACAGCAGTGACATTGAACTTTCGGTATATTTTATCGTCTGCAGTTAGTTTTTCACAGTAATTTGTGTGCGATAACAGAACAATGCCTTTTTGTTTTCGTCCGTGACATAAGCTTCCATGGAAATTGTAGCTTCCATCGGTGCTTCGACTGGCAATTTAATCTGGTGTGTCACAACGTCGCCGTCTTTCACGGGACATTTTCCGCTTGTGAGTCCTTTGCATGCATCTTGATCTTCGGCCGGCACAAAATCAATTGGAATTTTAAAGCTTCCCAAGTAGGCGTCCACGTTGTACTTCAAAGACGACGAAGCAGCTAAAATTCATTCATGGAAACCATTCAAAAAATATTCGTTAAAGGAATAAGTTTATAAGTGGCTTACTGGTTTTGAAAGTTGTCGTTGTCTCCACAGACGCCCCATTAGTGATAGTGCAGGGATTTTTCTCACACAAACTATTGCTCGTCTCCATTGGCAATGGGGCATTGATGTATTTGCCTAGTTATGCAAACACAAAAGTTATTTTGATCTTTTTTATAAAAAAAAAAAATAAAATTCTTACATTCTTTGATGCCTTCCATGCCAAAGGCAGAGGCAACAAACAACGTTACCAATAAAATTGTGGCTTTGAACATTTTTATTTGTGAATCAACGGCAAATGTCAACAATCGACTGAGATTTTTATTACTGTACGTTGCTTTTTACCGATTTTTAGTTATCTAATGTTGTTTAATCTATTAGAATTATCAGCTTATCATAAAATAAAATTTTCCATTGAGACTTTGTTGTCAATGTCGTAATTTGCAAATTTACTCTTTAATTCGAAAGAATTAAATTTTTGTATTTTTTTTTAATTCGCAAAAAAAAATCTGTCATTTAATACCTCGTCTCATTCGGAAAAGTATTTTAATCGATTAAATAAAAAAAATTCAAAAGTACCGTGTAGGTGTCGAATATCAATAATTGTTATTGAAAATAGCCGCTTAATTGTTTTTTCCTCTCTCCCCTGGAATATTTTAGCATAAAATAAAAATATTTTTATAGGTCGAAAATTACAAGCAGCGCAGCGACCATTATTTTATGGTTTGGTATGCAAAAATTGTGGCTGAAATTTGTGTTCTTCCGACGAATATATTTTTTAATATTTTTTTTTTTTTTTGAAAAATTTGATACGTAAATATTTAAAAATGTCGAGTTTACAAAACAGAAAAGTAATTTTTTTAGTTTTTCAATCATTTTATGTCACAATTTTGTTTTTCGTAAAACTAATTTTTTTTTTAATAGTTTCTCATCTTAAATGTCTGAGTTCATTTTTTTTATTATTTTTTTTCCAAAGTTATAAAAAAATTAAAAAAATATTTAAATATATTCATTAACTTAAATTAATTATTTTAAAATTTATTTAATTGAAATAGTAAAAAAAATTGAAAAATACATAAAATTATTTTAAAAAATTTAATAAATTGAAAGGAAAGTTTAAATTAAAATTTAGAATAAAAATTTTTAAAATTCTCTCAATTATTTAATTGGTAAATTTTCAACAATTTTATGCTAAAATACTTATTTTTTTTAATGGAAATAAAATCTTTTATCATTTTTTTAAAAGACTTAAAAATATAACTTTTAAAATTTTACAACTTAAACATTTTATTTAATTTTTTTTATTAGAATAACAATATATGAGCGAAAAAACCTACGATTAAATTTTTTAAACACTCATCATTCTAATATAAAACTCCACTCCTGAATTTCTAATTCAATTTATTTTTCGAAAAATTTTATTGTGTACTCATTATTATTATTGTAACATAATTTTTTACTGCCAACTGCAATTTTATGGTCCATTTATTCAATAAATGAGAAAACATTAAATGCATTTATGTTCTTTTGGCACTGCAGCGATGGTTTAAAATTTCTTCAACAGAGGAATTTCAATTTGTTCATTTCTAAAAAAAGCACATTAAATGTCCTTTGAATTATTCCTTCAATTAAACCGCAAATGCATTTGATTTGCAATTCGATAACTTCGTCTTTGTTTATGAGCTTTCGGTTTTATTTTTAATTCTCACAGGAATTCCTTCGTTAAGTCACGAAGATTACATGTCATAAATCCCCGTAATCGGCTCCGATCAAATAAATTGTAACAATGAAGCATTAATAGTTGTAACGTAAACAATCACAAACAAAAAGTCAAAAGGACATCAGAGTCCTAGCCGCCTAATTCTATTCCCATGATATGTCAACTTGAAATCGAGTGCAGTGTACACAAAAAATTCTCCTTTAAGATTTGGGAGAAGAAAGAAAAATACAAATGTTTTGTTATTATGTTTTTTTTTGTCCACTTGTTTGTATTCATTAATGTTACTTGTGTTTATGTATTTTTTTCGCACTTGTGTTATGTGAAATAAGATACGAATCGCAATGACACAAAAATGATGTCCTTTTTTGTTTGGCATACAAAAAAAAATTGGACTTTGTAGAAAAGAGGGTCAATTTTAGAGGTAAAAATTTGTTTTTGCTCTAGCGGTGACAGTTTTTTTTTTGTTTTTTAAAAAAAATATTCTGGTAAAAAACGAAATACAAAACCTCCTAAATATAAAGGCGTGCTACAATAACACCATTAACCATTGTTGTAATATTTTTTTTTTTGCAAATACCAAACAATAAAACGTCATAATAAAAATAATGAAGCAAGAAGAAAAACGTCCAAGTGTCCCATTATTAGATAAAATTTATTAAATTGGTAGCTTAAATGAAAATATTATTATTATTGTTATTTATAAATGATACACAGAAAAAGAGTGCCGAAGAATTGAAACAAGTAATTTATTTTTCTGCCTTTCAATTTTATTCTCTAATTTTTACACGTTGTCCAAGTGATAAATTGATATAATGCGCATTATTCGAACTTGCCTGCCTGCCTTAATGCACCGCAAATTTGTGTTCAGAAGTGTCAACTTTTACAAAAACATCACAAAGGCGTGTGTTATGTTGTTCCCGAAAAAAAAACATATAAAGGAAAGAATAATATCAAACATACCGAAGTCACATTATAATGAAATGAAATATAAAAACGGTCGGCGTCCTTTTTCACTGACTCATATTTTCGGTGTTTTTTTTGAATTTTGAGACTTTCTGTGTGTAAATGATCGAGAAAGAAAAGTCGCTTTTTTAATTTATCAATAATAATAAAAAAAATATATATAATTCTTTTTTCTGTCTGTCGTTTTCTGAGTCATTTAAAAATTATTTTTATTTATTATTTAATAATATTAATAAAATAATAATATAATAATAAAGAAATGTGATACATCCGATTACATGGATCCGCGTGGAGTGTAAAAGGGAAAAAAATACCAATCAAGGCGACCAACCAACTTTTATCACTAATGGTGGTCGTCGTCAAAATCTCTGTGCTGTGACACCAAAATATTTATTTTTTTTTGTAGGTAGCACAGCGACAAGCGTATGCAATGGCATTATAATATATGTCATCAATTATTGATGCATATCAGGAGAAGAAAAAGACTTGAATAAAATATATATTTCTTGAAAGCGCACGAAAAAAACGACGTTAATGCAGGCAGCTGTATGGGCGGGATTTATCTGTCCTTCTGAAATTTTGCCGTCGTCGTTCCTTTGCTTTATTAGTAGCTTTTGTAGGTAGCCGATGTCGTTGATCACAATTGTGACTTTCAGGCGTGAAAAATTAATTGAAAAATCTTCTAGGTACAAAAACAAACTTTTTTTTCGCAAATTCCTAGAAGATTTTTTTTATGTAAGAATTTAATCCCGGAACACGTGGCTAGTAATCCAGTTTACTCGTGAAATAATAATAAAAAAAAACTTTCGTCGGATTAAATTGCATCTGAAAATCAACCAACCAACGCTAGATTCGCTTCTAGAAAAAGTTACAATAAAAAATAATGGTCCATTGTTAGATTTCATCCAACAGAAATCGTAAACCATTACGACAGCAAAAGGATTAAAGTTTCAAAGAATCGTTCAAAGGGTGGTCTATAGGGCTTTAACTACGCAAAATATTAAAAAAAAATCCCGCACAATAGTTTTAATTGACGACATTTTTTACGTACACGTGTAACAGAAAAAAAAACAAGTCGACTTTTAATTGAAATTCTTTCATTTTTTTTCCTTCCTACGTTTTTGAAGAATGCTTTCCATTGACAATTTCAATCATACTTTTACAAGTTTTTTAATTCAATGAAATCATTCATGCACTTCACGTAGTCAATCAATTAAAAATTTTGTGTAAATCATCGTTTGACAACAATGCTAAGCCGACGTAGGAGGTATACTACCTAGCAATAGTTCACCAGCATTTTTCATCGTCTCTATATGTAAAACCAATTATAAGAGAAAACAGTGAGATTCAACACGAAATAAAGACGTGCGTTACTGAATTTTACCTTTCGGTTTCTAGCGTCGGCATTTTTTTCTGTGTTCATTTCCATATTTTTATCGAATTGATTAATCAAGATCTCGATCGATTCTCGCTGGAGAGAAAAACTAATAATAATTAAATTATTCTATGAAGATGAGCATGGAAAGAAATAAAAATGTAGATCAATATGTGAAAGATGTTACTCACTGGCAGTCGGAAGCAGGGTTGGTAAAACTTTTAAGTCAAAACTTATTGATCTTTTACTTTTGAGCTTAAGAATAAGTCAAATGTAATTTAAAGCTTTTTAATTGTTATTGAATGTCTCTGAAAATATGCTTACGAGTCTTAGGATTTTAAAAAAGGGGAAAATGGTGCGATAGTTTGGGATTTGAATAACTTCATTGTGATCGATTGTAATTAAACTTTGTACGGGACCGTTTTTTGAAAGTGATGAGACTCTTCTAGCCTCGTAAATAGACCTAAAGCTCTAATTAAGCTAATTTTTTTCCCCTTTAATTAAATTTTTTATTGCTCTGACACTACGTTCCGCATTTAATTGTTCATTCTTTGTCCTCAATACTACTTGTGACATACAGTATTTGTCGCTGCTTATCAAATTAAACAGAAATTTGGCCAATATAGATTGACATTGGTTCTTTCAGAAATTAGGATGTGAAGAAAAACGCAGTACACTTTTAGTCGGCTAGCCAAAGATGACCTTTTAATGAGTTGACAAGGCGTGGATAAAAGTGAGAGCACAAAACTACAAAATGAATAGACAAGTTTGTTTCCTTTCCAGAGATTGTATCAGAATTATTATGCTTCAGATTTTACAAAAGTGTATGGTTCTGTAGACGTAAGAATCTTTAATGTTCCTTAGTTGGTGGCTTGCAAATCCAATTATTGTATTGATTTCAAGAATGTATTGATTTTGAGACAGAGCTAAAATTCGTAATCTGCTAAAATCAAGCTTGCGTTTCTGAATATATGTCCGTAAGAGTTACATTAGAGTTTAAGTTCAAATCAAAGTTTTCTCAGCCCTGGTCATCGAAGAATTTTTTTCCTTGAGTAATTTGCACGCCTCATCGATTCAGAAAGATTAGTCCACGACTAGATAGTAGCGCTTATAACAGCAACATGTATAAGAGACCGTTTCAGTATAGATGCTCCTCTTCTCCTCACCTACTAAACCCAATTAATTCACCTGTATTTTTATATCATTTTTATTGATATTTATGAAAATGAGGCGTTTAAAATTTAAATTTGTCGGAAGACTTTTTTGATCATCGTGCACCAGTCGTCGAATGATCAAACAAGATTCCCGTCGTGTTATTGTCGTTTAGTGAGCTCTTTTTTCATAAAAAAAACTGTAGAATGGAGAGAGAAGAGCTGCCGAACACAATTGGCTTCATGCACGTTCAACGTATTTTTCATTGACTGAAAACTGCCACATCATGCATCGAATATTTTGAATGAATTCTCGGTGTTTGTTTGCAAACACATCTCTTGTTGTTATTATTCAATGTTCACCACTATTCAACTAACACCTTGTCCAACACAAACAAATGTAATGACCTTGCAATTGTAAATTTGTAATTTTTTTGTGTGTCTCTTGCAATTGGACCAAAGATTCCTTGCAAAAACAAAAATTGAACAACTTTCTTTATTTCCTGTTCATGTTAAACCATGACTTGACAATAAATTTTTCAGCTCTGAATGGAGCATTGTTTATACGCCTTGTGCACTCTCTGCTCTTATTTTGTCTTTTTTTTTATCAGCAAAGCACCATGAATGAAACAAACGTCGTACCGCATCCTTTATTCACATGTTTACGACAAATAAAAGGAATAAAACAGTGTGCGGTCTCTATTTGAGCTCATTGTGTATCAGGTGTGATTTACATTTTTTATCCTTTCAGTAAAAAAAATGTTATTCGGCATTTTCATGTAACTTGGTGCAAAAGGAAGACCGACCAATGTTTTGAAATTTGCTAATGACTTTTGTTTTCACGTAAAAAATAAACAAATACGCCAAAAAAAATTCATTCATAGTTTCAGGTGTTACTTAACTTTTTAGCGTTATAAAAAAAATCTAGTTTATGATTATGTTAAAAATCATAAACTAGATTTTTTTGAAATCTTGAATGAATATTTTTGCCGCGTTCATTTTACACCAATTTGTGAAATTTCGTTAAATCCCAGACGGAATGGCACCGAAAGCGGATACTGCAAAAGCCAGTTAATTTTAGCAAAAAGGAAGTCAAAATCTAATCAGGTCACACACAAAACAAAGCTTCGTAACATACTTCCTTTCCGTTAATAAATCCCGAGGATATATTTCATCCTCCATATCTAATCTTCTACCTGTTTCATTCCTTAAATATTTACGTAAACTTAATCTCGTCTTCAATTATATAATTTTATGTCATTATAATCCAGGCTATTCATTCCTCGTACCATGCGTTTTTGTGTGAATCGTTCCCTGATGCCTCTCTGTCTGCCTCGTTCAACTTCATGCTCTGACTTTTATTTCCATTATTCGTCTGCTACATTTCACAACATCTCAAAATATGCTATAATGATGATGATCGCATAAAAGAATAGTAAGTCGTGTGTGTACAAAAGGTTAAAAGGTGTAAACATTTGTACGAACTATACTTTGGATTGACTGAGAGCGGTACCTTTTTTTACACACACACAAAACTTTCGGCAAAGACGCAATCGTTTCATCTCTGACGCACTTTCTTCTCGATTTTTTGTTCCTCAAATAAATAGTCAACCGAGATTTTTCTTGAGGTATTAAAGAGATATAGAAATGGTGACGTTTGTCCATATGGCAATGCGATTTTTGACGTAGGTTTTTTTTCTTTCGCACGCTTATGGCCGTACCCTTTTTTTGCATAAATTCCACTGTATCCACCGACCTACCTCGCTCATTCATAATGTAACAAATAAATTCAACACGAAAATTCCATCACGTAAAATATGGTAAAAATGTTGTTGTAGGTCTGTCTTACGGATCTCCTCTTCTTTCTTTAAAATGTTGGGGATTCGTTCTTTTTTTTCAAGCAGATTTCAGATGAATTCCAGGAATGCAACAAATGGATAGTAGGAAAATTTTTCAAGTGTGTTTTCTAGGCTTTGAACTTTAAATGTTCTTGTTCTTGGCACTCCGTTTATTTATTGTCAACCTGTGTGTGTGTGTTTTTTCTCTCTTAAAAGTACGTTTAATTGTTTTTATTTTATAAATAAAAGTACATAGAAAAATATCAAGATAGTAAACGTAGGTAGAGTTCGTAATTAATAGTTTGTGCATTCTACGCCGCTTACTAAGCTGATTTTTTCTGTTTTTGGTGCAAACATTTATAAATGTGAAAAATGATTCAAATTAAAAATTAGCAAAGGAATTACTTTTTTAGTCATTTAAAGACAAAAAATTCTAAAAACATTTTTTTATATTTTTTTTAACAATTTTTTTAATTTTTAAAGAATTCTTAAAAATTTAAAAAATTCTCGAAAATTTTTCGATATCGAAATTTCTTTAAAAAAAAATCGAAGTCAAATATATGAATTGAAAAAATTTCGATATCTAATTATTTAAAAAATTTCGACAATTAATTATTTTTGATACCTAAAAAAATTAAAAACTTAAAAAAACTTATTTTTTAATTTCGAACATTTAATTTTCAAAATAATTTTATTTGATTTAAATTTTTTATCATTTATTTAAATTATTTGAATCAAAAAAAATCATGTTCGAAAATAAAACGTTCGAAATTGAAGCATAATTAAAAAAATTATTTATTTAAAATAATTAAATTTCGAAATTTTTTAAAAAATATAAAATGTTTTCAAAATTTTCACAAAAAAAAATAAATAATTAAATCTCGTCTCCTTAACTAAAAATACGAATTTAATCAAAACATTTTGAAGGCAATTCACTCGCTTAAATTTCGATATCGAAATTTTTATATAAAATTTTCGAAAAACAATTTTTGAATCAAATAAAATAATTTTCGAAAATTAAAATTTCGAAATTGTAAAATAATTTATATTTTTTTTATCAAAAAAAAATATTTGTCGTCATTTAAATTTCTATTTTTTCCAAATTTTTTCCACAATTTTTGACTTTTTTCAAAGAGGCAAAGAAACTTAAAATAGGAAAAATTCAAGAGTTTCAATATTTTTTAATATCTGATTTAAGATGAAATTAATTTCACTAAGTTTCTATTGTTTTTTTTTCATAAGTTGCAAAAAACAAACTTTCCACTATTTGCTAACGAAAATAAAATAAAAAAAGTACATTTAATAAACTACCATTAAATATTTGCCGAGCATCTTAGAATACAAATTCGAGACAATAGAAGCATGCATCTTTTGTGTAATAAGAGCAATATAAATTTATAACCGACAAGAAGATTTGTTTAAAAATACCAATAAAAAAATTGTGTCCACAACTCTCTACAAATAACATTCACAATAAGTTTTTCTATGAAATCACTCATAAAACTACTAACCAGCTTGAGTCCCATTTTGTCCGAAAAAAAAACTTTATGACTCCTTTATTTTTGTGACACTTTGACTCTGGCACAATATTATTACCAATAATGAAATTCAAAACCACTGAGATGTCGCAAAGGATGAAAAAAAGTCAGTAATAAAAATGTAGATCATAAAATCGAACTGTTCACATCTGAATGCAATAAAAAAAGTTTCGGTTTCGAATTCTATGTGAAGCGGCTTCTTAATTGTAGTTTCTCTCATAAAATTCTGGTTAAAAAATCAGAAGTCATAAACTTTGACATAATATGGTCAATTCAATCCAATTGTTCAAAAATCTTGAAATTTACTGAAAAGTGCCGAAAGTTTTGCTTGCGAGAAATGCAAACTTTTTTTTTAATGATATATTTCATGTTTATCTTGAGCGAACAGAGTCAAGTCATTCATATGAATAAAGTTTGCTCAAGTTGCATGAAATAAGTTATATTTCGTGATGATGATGATGACGATGATGCGATAGCGAAGAGGCGAAAAATAAATAAAGGATATGAGGAAAAAATCAGTCATCCAAAAAATTGGCAAGGCGGTTACTTTTGACCTTTTTATGAGCAAATAAAAGTTTCCAAGCAACAAGTATCGTGAAAATTGGAAAACTTTTTGTTTGTCATAAATTTCTATTTATATCTCGTCACATCCTTTTTCCATAAATTTTTAATCAATCCTCGTATTTTTCGGTCCATACGTCATCATTATTAGTTCCGTATCGTTTTACCAAAAAAAATCAAGTCAATTTGCCGCTGCAACACACACACGCTGAAATTGGTGTGCGGTCCCGGTTTTTACTTTCCTTTACCTAATCAAGCAGAAAAGCATAATCAAAGAAACACATAAAATAAAAACAAATATAACAGACATCTTGTCAACTCCATATCATTAATTACAAATCGAGGAAAAAAAATTAACGAATATGCGTCACTATTCGGCATCACTTTTGAAATGGAAAATCGGGGGCGTAACCTACAAATGCCACATTTTTAAATACATTAATTTCATGCCGCAGACGATTTTTTTGTTTGAAAATGTGCCGATCGTTTCACACGTTTACTCGGTCACCCGCTTTTTAACTTTTTTAATCATTTCATTTATCGGGAAAATTTCTACCCCACACACTTTGTGGCGGAAGTAGCGACTTTTAATTTTAATTAGACAACTAATAATTTTTTTTTATTATTTCAGGAAAGGGATCCGATTCGAGTGACACGGAATCCGAGCCAGGTATCGTTTTGAAGCGGAAACAGCGACGTTCCCGGACGACATTCAGTGGCGATCAGCTTGAAGCACTGGAAAAGGCATTTGCTCGCACGCAATATCCCGATGTCTATACTCGTGAGGAACTCGCTCAAACCACAAATTTAACCGAGGCACGTATCCAAGTGTGGTTCAGTAATCGTCGGGCACGTTTACGCAAACACTCGGGCAGTGCAATGCCACCCGCAGGACAACTTTCCGCCGGAATGTCGCAATATCCGTCGGCAAATGATGCATATCAGATGGCTGCCAGCTACGATTTGATGTCACAAAGTCAGAATGCATTCGCGTCTGGCTTCCACAATGCAGCGGCGTTCAATGCGCAAAATTACGCTGCAAGTTCCATGCATTTCCAACAAGGCATGTCAGGTAAGATTTACTAAAAAAAAATTAAATTTCATTAAAAAAATTGAAATTTTTAATTTTTAACAGATTACAAATTCATGGAAGACTTTGTGAAGCAAAATCCAGCATCGTCGCATCTCGATAAATTACCGTCCCCGTCACTCGGAGAGAATTTCCCAAAATTAGCGAATGAGCCGACAACAGGATGGTCTGCGCAATACTCATCTCAAGCACCGTATGGAGCAGCAGCAGGCAGTGCAGTTAATTGTACTTCAGCTAACGACTATCATCATACGATGCAACAACAATATCATCATAATAACCCGTTGTCAGTATCGTCCGCTAAATATTGGTCATGAGTTTGAGTTTTTTCTTTGTCCTAAAAATGTTACTATTTAAATTTAGTTTTTATTTTTTCGAAAATACTCGTAAGTTAAGGAATATTAAAGTATAGAATTGCCTTCAAAATGCTTTGATTAAATTCGTATTTTTAGTTAAGGAGACTAGATTTAATTTTTTAATTTTTTTGTCACAAAATTTCATATTTTTAATATTTTTTTGCGATTTTTTCATCGTTCAACGATTATTAATTTTTTTTTATGATTTAAATATTTTTTTAAAATTAATTAAAGCTATGTTTTTTTTTAGAAAATTTGATAAAAATGCAAAAATTTTAAATATTAAACTTTTTTTAAGAAGATAAACTAGTTTTAAACGCAAATAAAAAAAAACTTTTTCGAATTCACTCTTAATTGAAATTTATAGAAAAATCAATTTTTGTCACATAATTTCAAAAAAATCAAAGTTCAGTCCATTTTTTTGTATAATTTTAATAAAAATTTATTTTTTTTTTTTTGAACTTTTCACACAAAAAACATCGAAAATAAAAAAAAAACAAAACTATTATTTTTTACTAAAATTAGAAATAATTAAAAATATATTTATTTTTATTTTCCTCCCTAATTTTTTTCAGTGACAAAAAATGAAATAATTAAATTTATTCGCCTTGAAATATATTTTATTAAGATAGAAATTAAGAAAAAAAAATCTAATTCAATTTTGATATCAAGAAAACGTACAAAATCTTTCATAGTCTATAAGTTTAGCTTTTACTAAAACAAATCCAGTGCTTTTAAAGGCTTAAATTCTAGTATTAAATTATTTTAAGGACACACAATCAAGCTACTACTATTAAAGTATTAATAAAAAATATTTATTTTTCAAAATATTTTGTTTCTCTTCAAATTTCCCTTTTACTCAGTGACACAAAGTCCGTTATTTGAGTTAAATCGAAAGTCTTGTGGGCATCTTTCCAACAAAGCTTGCTTTCCTGAAGTGCACTGATAAAATTCCCTCGCTGCATCCGAAACCCACATTCTTCCACTTCCATTGCAAGCATAACTGCAAGTTCTTGTTGTCGCATTAAAAGCCACATTTGTACCACTACCCGCAGTTGGACATCGATAAATCACGGGAATTTTTCCACTTGGCACATTTATCGACCGATCGACGCAATTATAAAAATATCCAGCATTTCCCGGATACGCTTGAAAGTCCGATGTTCCGTTTTCGCAGGTAATTGTGCGACATGGATTATTTACCGACACTGCAGTGCATCTACGAAGTCGTGATTCGTACACAAGTCCTTCGGGACACGTTTTGCGTGTCGGGTTGAAACGATTTTCAAATGGCTCGCAAATAAAGTAACTTGAGCAATCCATGGGATCGGGAAAGTAACCGGCATCGGTGCATTGAAACAGAAAAGGTAATGGTTGACAGGTGAAACGAGAGGGATCTCGTTGTGTGTGACAAGAGTCGACGTGAGTTCCGATATTGCAAAAGGGACGATCAGTCGGACAGCGATTCACTGAGAGGGGAGTGGATAGGCCTCTTCTGCAAACCTAAAAATGAGAAAAATAAATCAAAAAATTATGGAAGCGCAAAAAATACGCCGTTTTTACCAGAACATAATTTTTATTTCTCGTTTGATTTTTTTTTTACTTTTCAAAAAACTTTTAAAATGAAACACAAATGAACACAAAATTTTTGTTAATTTTAATTTTAAAATTTCTAGTTTAATTTTAATTTTTTTCATTAAAAAAATTTTTGTTAATTTTAATTTTAAAATTTCTAGTAGAAATCATAAAAAAATTTAAAAAATGTTTTTTCATTAAAATTTTTTTTTTTATGATTTTAGATTTTTCTTTTTGAAAAGTGAAATAAAGAAATAAGTATGAAATAAATTATTTTAAATCACTCACATAATACTCTCCACAACTTCTTCCGCATTGCACTGTTTTATTTTGATCACAAACTGGCTTAGAATTAATTATTTGCTCGACTGCTGCCTCCGTGTCCTGGGCATCGACTTGCCAAACGACAAACTAAAAAAAATTATTTAAAATAAAAAAATAATCAGTAATTTCAAATGGTTTCAAATAAAAAAATTAAAAAAAAAAATATTTAAATTAATAATTAAAAAAAAAATAAAGAAAATCTCTCACCAAAAATAGAATTGAAACCAAAAAATTCATTTTTCACTAATTAGCGAGAACTTAACACTCAAAGGCTTTAAGTTAAAATGATAAAATTTGAAAGGTTTTTAGTAATTTTACTTTTTTGTTTTTAATTTGTCTTTTTATTATTCATAAATTTATCAAAAATAAACCTTTTCTCGCGAATCTCAGCAATCAAATAATTAATTTTACTATCAGAACTTTCATGATTCTTGCAAACGAACCAGTCATAAAGATAATAATTGTTTAATAAAGAGCACAAAATATCAATAGATGGTTCAAAAAGTACTTTACACTACACAAATTTTACTTCAAGGCTACAAGTAAAGAATTTTCTAAACCCTCCTTATTTTTTTAAGCACTCGTCTCAAGTGCAGATGATAAGATAAACGGGTGCTTCCCAGAAATTTTTTATATCCATCTTTATAACCTTATTTTTAGAGTAATTTACACCTATTTCTTCGAATTTAGTGCGCGACACAATTTTATCTTATTTACTTATACTTCCTGATCGACAAAAATATTTTTTTTCGCTGTGAAAAGTGCTTTTCATGCGTCAGTCGATTGCCAACTGCAACAGAAACATGATGGGCTTCCAGATGAAATTAAGTTTTTTCATTGTTGTTCTGCAACTTGCTTCAATTCTAGCTCAAGAAAGTGTTGTGGGTCAAGCATGCAACAAAACAGCACAATGTTCAACGACATGTGGAAAAATCATCTATTGTGACAACGAAAATATTACTAATGCTGGCGTAGATTGTCCAGCATCGCATCCCTATTGTGTGACTGATGTGCGGGCAGATCGTTGTTCGAACGTAGAAGACCCTTTAAGACCGGAATGTTGGAAATCTCATGTCACTTGGAATGATTTCTTCTGCACTGATGTCGGATATTTTCCAGGTAACTAAAAATTTAACAATTTTTCAATAAAGTTTACAAAAAAAATTTTTTTTTTAGATCCCAAAAACTGCCAAAACTACTACATTTGCAGCTATGACCATATTCTAGCTGATATTGTGCCACAACGGTATGAATGTCCACCAGGTCATATTTTCAACTACGCCAGAAACAAGGAATGCACTCGTTATGTCAATCCTCCAGCATCATATTGTCCGAATATTACGTGTAATTCGCAAGAACCTAGTTACGCTATTGTGCATCCCCGCGATTCTTCGTACTATTACTTTTGTATGCCGCATCCGATGATTCCAGGCGACAACTATGTGCCAATTATGTTTAGATGTGACGACGGATGGACATTTAATGGACGGAGATGCACTTTTAATTGTCAACGCGAAGGCAGATACAGCGTAAAAGGCAGTGATACGGCGTACTACGAATGCAGCTACGTAAATGGGCGTTATGAATTTACTGTTGAAAAGTGTCCGAAAGGCTTTAAATTTGTACAGAGCATTGGATTTTGTCAACTGCAATAAAATTTTATTAAATATTTAAGGATAAAATGTTCATTGCATAACTATATTTTTAGTGAGATCGCCCCTAGATATATGCAATAAAATAGTATTTCAAAACATAGTTATCACTTTCAGCCGTCTCAAAAAATAATTTAAACTTGAATTAGCAGATTGGGCGATTTTGTAGAGTGAACGACTGGTACTTTACTCTATCAAATACGGGAAGATCAGCCAATTTAAGTCTAAAATTAAAAAAAAATTGTTAGAAAAATTTTCGATTTATCGCTTTCACACTTGATTTGAGAAATTTCAATTTCCTTTGTCGTTAAAAAAAATTACTTAAATTTCTTAACTTTAGGAAAAACTTAAAGTTATTGAAATTGGGCTCCTGAAAAGTGTTAAAATTGAAAACGCAGTATGAATACTTCCATATCTCGTTTAAATTTAAATCCAAAATATTTTTAATTAATTTTTAAACTCCATAAATTTCTTAAAAAATTAAAAAAAAAATGCCAACGACACGCGGCGTTCCCAAGCGGTCACCCATCCAAGTACTAACCACGCCCGATGTTGCTTAACTTCGGTGATCGGACGAGAACCGGTGTTTTCAACATGGTATGGACGTTGACAAAAGCAACAGAGATAAAATTCGTACTCATTCATGCAAAATCATCAAAAATCGTACGAAAATCTAAAAATATCTTCTAATTTTCTGCACATAGAATTTTCATCGATAGACAAAATTTTCACCATGTGTACCGATTTTATGCGTTAGATTCTCGTCAACGTCCATACCATGTTGAAAACACCGGTTCTCGTCCGATCACCGAAGTTAAGCAACATCGGGCGTGGTTAGTACTTGGATGGGTGACCGCTTGGGAACGCCGCGTGTCGTTGGCATTTTTTTTTTTGTTTTTGTTTGTTCTAAAACATATTTTTTTATTTCTGCCAATTTTAGTTGATTTTAGACAAATCTTTGTGAAAATAATTAGCTCGCTTCAGTTTTTTTTAAATTTGAAATTTTGAAAAATGTAATTTTAGGAAAAATATTTTTAAAGTAGAAAGTCCAAAATCTAATTTTAGTACAAAAATTTATCAAAAATATCAAAATTGAAAATTTATAAAAAAAAAATATTAGAAAATTTTCAAAAAATTAAACTTATTTTAAATTTTTTAATAAACTTTAAACTTTTTACCGTTGCTTCTTCGAATGACCTTTGCTTTTATTTACTAAACTCCTTTAAAAAAGAGAGTCAAGTAAAAGTCCTTGTATTTTTTTAATTAATTTACTATTTTTAGCTATCAATTTGTTATTAATTCGCACAAATTAAGTTTAAAATGACGCATCAGAAGCCAAAGTAAAGGTTAAGTAAGTCATCAATCAATGAGATAATTCCTTCTTCAATGTAAGTTTTATCGATAAACTCCTGATAAAAAATAAAATTGCTTATAAAGGTTGCAAAACGTAAAAATTAAACAGTTTTAAAAATAAATTCTTACCAAAAACATAAAAAAATGAAAATTTTAGTAAATTTTGTGGCTTTTTCCTGTTTATTTGTGACACTTGCGAGTGCTGCATGTACCAAAACGCTCAAATGTGTGGATTGTAACAAATTTGAAATTTGCGTAGGAAATAGCACCACGACATCAAGTTGTCCCTCATCACAACGATATTGCACAACTGGCGTGGCAGACGATTTTTGTTCCAGCACTTTAGAATCCGGAAACACGGCATGCAATTCAGTTACCAAAAATTTTCAATGTACTCGTCCCGGATATTTTCCAAGTAAGAATTTTTCTTCTTTTTATCAAAAAAATTTAAAATAATTTTTTTTTCGATCAGGTCCCTACAATTGTTCGGAATATTTTGAGTGTTTCTATTACCCGGTCGAGGAAAGTAATATTGAGTTGATATTTTTCAAGAAGACGTGCAACGAGAAATATTATTACAATTCAAAGCAGAAAATGTGTGTCAAGCAAACATCTGCGGCACAATGTACAAGTGTCAGTTGCACCACCAGCAATTTAGGATTTTTCCCTTACAAAGCAGACACGCAATATTATCACTTTTGTGCGGAAGACATTGCCTCGAATGACGTTTTGATGTTCCGATGTGACGACGGAGAGACATTTACTGCGGAAAGTGGATGTCGCTTTCATTGTCCGGCCATTGGACGGTATGCGCACGAAGATGTGACAAAGTATTACGAATGCACGGCAGCTGGCGTCAATAATTACACAATTGGAAAATGCTGGTCTGGTGTTTTCGATAAAGTTACGAAGAAATGTAATTTTGTGTATTGAAAAAATGTTAAATAAAAATATTTCCATGACACAAAAAAATCCAAATTTTTAACTCGCAAAAGTAAAATCGTTAAGTTTTAAAATTTTTTCATCAAAATTTATTTTTTTAATCAATTTTATTAAATTACCTATAAATAAATTAACTCAATTTAAATTAATTTTATTCCTTAAATTTTTATTTATTTATTTTTATTGGATTTTTTTTAGATAAAAAATATGTTTATTTAATTTTTTATTTATTTAAAAAAAAAATAAGAATTAAAAATTTATTAATTAATTAATTTATTCATATTAATGAAAATTTATTTAAAAAATTTTGCTGATTTTTTAAATTTTTTTTTGGAAACTTAAACATTTATCAATCGTTTGACCTAAAAATCAATTATTTTCAAAACATTTTATAAAATTGGAAAATTTTCTCGGGAATGCGGATCTTGTGTATTTTTCACAGCTCGTGTCGAAACACTACGACCTTAAATACGTAATTCGCGTCATAATTATCAACATGCAAATATTTTTTGCGAATCTAATTTTGCACAAAAAAATCTCTGAATAAACAAATTCGCTTCATTTCCGCGATAAAAAGACAATTCAAGGAAAAGTTTATCTTTTTTTTATCAATTTTGCACAAGATCAAGGTTGGCATTTTTGCTTTAAATATTCGAGAATGATTTCCAAATTTTTAGTTTAATTTTTTTCTTCACCATGAACAGTTTTAAAATAATTTTTCTGATATTTTTTATTGCATTATGCAATACGATAGAGTCCCAAAATATAGTTCGCAGCATTCCGGTTTTCACAAAAAGCTCAAGAGCTGCTGGAACTTGTAAAGGAAATAATGTACTTCAATGCACAGCTGCATGTGACGCCTTAATGGTTTGCAATGGTGATGGTACAAATCCGATTCTCACCCAAAGATGTCAAGATTCTACGCCATTCTGTGACCAATCAAGTACTTCAGCTATGTGTAAAACGAGTCCCGGAGAAACTTGTGTCGCACCCGAAGCTAAATTTACCTGCACTTCTGAAGGGTATTTTCCAGGTAAGTAAGAAATTATTTTTTTTATCTTAAAAAAATTTTTAAATGAATTTTTAATGCTTAGACCTGACAAGTTGCACCAAACACTATTTATGTGGCGGTCCTAACAACTTAGTTGGAGAATTTACTTGTCCCAGTGGTTACATTTATTCAAGTGCTGATGTCGCCTGTAAACGAGGAACAACATGCGTTAGAGTCACTTGCCCCACAACTGGACCAGTAATGGCACCATACACGCCAAATCCCCAATTTTACTACATTTGTCAGCCACATCAAAAGCCAAAAGTCTACAAATGCGAACACGAGTTTATGCGTTTTGTCGTGGGAGGTGGATGTCATTTTACGTGTCCTGCCGAAGGAATCTACCAAAAAGATGAAAAATCGTACTATTTCTGTTATCGGGAAGGGCTTACCATTAAGTTCACTGTCATGAAATGTCCAGATAATTACGAGTTTGATAAGGAAAATAAGAGATGCAAATTGTCGGAATCGGCGATTGTAACACCAGGTCCAACGACAACTGTTTCTCCGAGCTCGACGGAAGAAGCTCCAGTTGAAGGAGGTCAATAAATTTAAATAATTGTTTGAAAATAATAATCACTAAATTTTATATACGAATTTTGAAAAAAATTGTCGCTCAATTTTTTTTGGTCATAAAGTATTTTTCGTGTAACTAAGGCGAAAATATATAATGCTCTGATTTTGTCGAAAAAATTCAGGGAGAAAAATAAAATAAAGAACGTAAAAATTTTCGAAATTTTTTAAATTAAAAATAATGAAAAATTAAAGTTTTATTAAAATCATATAAAATATGAACTGAAATGTCACCATTTATTCAATTTTTAATTAATTTAATTATTTAAATTTAATTATTATTATTTCAATTTAATTAAATTAATTTTATTAATTTTTTAATTAATTTAATTTTATTAATTTTTTTTAAAATTAATTAATTTAATTAAATTAATTTTCATTTTTAGTTATTATTAATATGTTTGATTTTTCTTAAATTTTGTGTTCGAATTTGAAAATCATTTAATTCAATGAATAAATAATTTTGAAAATGAATAAATAATGAAAACAATTTTTGTTCAACTTCCAAAAACGTTAAAAAATGACAAACAAAAAATTAAAAAATATTTATTATTTTAGAATTTCACAAAAATAAAGTTGTACAAAAAATCCTTGTTTGCTTCTTAGATTCTCTCTTATCGATTAAAAAAATTTTTTAAAACAAAAATATTTCAAAAAATCAACTGGCTAAAAATTTCTGTTTTAAATTAATTTGTTAAAAACTTAAGAGTTCAGCAAAATAATTTTTATCTCTTGTTTATTTGAAATTAAATAAGGGACTCAATGTTCAAACGAAACCATTCTCAATTGTTTATTTATACTACTTCAATAAATAAATAAAAAAATCCTAAATAAACATTTTTGGGAATTCCATCAAGTGTTGGATCATGAATCGACAATTCTAAAATTTCAGTTTAAATTTTGTTCTCGAAGTGTCAACAAGTGTTCTTTTTAATTTTTTCCAGCTAAAAATATACGATGACTCACATTGACAACTTGTTTGATTGGGTAAGCACAATTTTTATTCCAAAAAATAGGAAAAACCATAAATTTTTTGTAAACTTTTCAGATTCTTGAAGAAATATTCAAAAAATTGGAACGAAAAGATCGCATCAGATGCAAAGAAGTGTGTCACCGATGGTACAAATTACTGATGACAAGCATAATTTTCCGTGAAGACCGGCATTTTTTCATACGAGATTGCTTACTTGACGAACCTTTAAGTATTTTATTGAATGCTGAGTATCCTTACGAAAAACTTTCGATTTGTGGGCAAGTGACGATTGGTTCAGAAATTGGATTTGAACGAGAAAAACCATTGATAAATCAACCGGATAATCAATCAACATTTAAAAAATTCAATATTCTTCGGTTTTTCGGATTTAATGTCAAAACAAATGAGACTCAAAAGAAAAATTTTGCTGTTGATCAAAAAATCACTAATTTAAAGGAAATTATTTTTGATTCATCGAGTGAAATTTTCAATACAAAAATTTTTGATTTTTTTGACACACAAACAATCGAGACAATAACTTTAAAATCCTGTTACTCGGAGAATGCCTGCATGGATGATTTACTGAAAAATATTCAACAGGACGAAAAAACTTTAAAAAATCTTAAAAAAATAAATATTCACGAAGAAACATGGGGCAACGCTTGTGCAGTTTACAAATTTTATATCAAAGACAAATTCAATCAAAAAGTTCAATTTAACATTTTTTTGCAAGATTTTAATTTTGACCCTTTCTCAATTGAATATATTTCACGCATAAATATGATAAAAGCTGAAATTTTAGAATTAAGAGCAATTGAACTTGAAATTTTCAAAAAATTCATTGAAAAGTTCAAAGAATCTGAACACATAACTTTGGAATGTACGAGCTTCCTGCCTTATTTGAAAGAGGTGGAAAAACTCAAAACAATTTATTTTTATGAGACAAACAAAAAATGCAACTCTGATCATAAACCAGTGACGTTGAATAGTTTGAAAGATATTCACTACGAGCTGAAATGCACAAAATGTTTCCGGTTATTAGAAAAAAGTTTTCCGAACCTAGAGTGCTTGACAATTTCGACAGTTCATAATGTCATTTTTAATAACTGGACAAAATTAATGGCTTTAGACATCACATTTTTGGCGGAAATCAATTTTAGCGAACTGGACAGTGACCAAATTAAGCAAAACTTGAACTTACGATTTTTAAGCATTCATTTCGACACTAAATTAAGAGATCTGGATGTAACAACATTGAAAAAAATTGACCAGATTTACCCGAATTTGTCATATTTGTCGTTAACTTCTTCGTTTGAATTTGATCTGGTACCATCAACGAATCACTTTTTAGGATACATCATTGCAGGATTTAAAAAGGTGAAATTCGTCAAAATTGGAGAACAAATAAATCCAATTCTTAAGCTGAAAAAATTTAGAGGAAAAATTGAGATCATTCAAGAAGAAACAGGATAAAAAATTAATTAATTAGGAAAATTGTCCACGTGTGGTATAATCTTCTCGCTATAAAATTCACTTCCTAGAAGTTGTAAATTAAAGCTATTATCATTTTTGCGAAAATAAAGTAAATAAACATTGCAATATAAATATCACACACTTGCATTTTAATTATTTATCTTTAAAATAAATTGTACGCGAATTGCCCGAAAAGTTGCGGGAAATGTAAAAATTTTCACAAAAAAATTCTAAAAGTTGGTTAAATGTATTTTTATTAAATTGTTAAGGCAATTAAATTTTAATTTTTTAAAACTTTTAAATTAATTTATGAAAAAAAAAATTAAATTAACTAAAACTTCTATTTAATTTTTTTAAATTTAAATCCAAAATATCTAATTTAATTAAATCTAATTAAATATATTTCTTTTTTAATTTCAATTTAATTTTAATTTTTTAAATTTATTTTTAAGTTTGAACTAAAAATTATTTTAATTTAAAAAAAAACATATTTTTTAAAATTTATTACCATAAATAATTAACTTAAAAAAACCTTACATTTTTTGAGTTTATTTTTTGTTTTTTTCCATAAATGTATTAAAAAAATTATTTAAATTATTAAAGTTTTTTCGTCTTCAATTTGGATTAAAATTTAAATAATTTTTTTCCGAAATAAAATAAAAACAGTGAAAAAAATAAATTAGGTATCGCAAAATTAAGACAGCAAAATTGATTAAAATTTTTGTTTAAATTTCAGCTTTTCCCGCACCTCCCAGATAAGAGAGCAAATATTATTTCCGCAAAACGGATTTAGTTAGCCCTTTGCAAATAATTCACAGAATTCGTTATCTCGCAGATAAAACTTACATTTTGAGTATAAATTAATTAGCACAATTCCATATTTCTCCAGTTTTAAGTCGATCGACATCATGTTTAGTCTTAAAATAGCAATTTTCGCGTTACTCTTGATAAACGTTCAGTGTCAAGATACCGCCCAAGGAGTTCAAATATACAGAAGAAAACAATCCAGAGCCGTTAATTCGTGCAAAACCGCGAATTTCCTCCAATGCTCGGAAACATGTGATTCGTTGATTGCCTGTGCAGGAGCGGACACGCCACCACTTTTAACGCAAAAATGCCAATCTCCAACCCCATATTGTGAAGTTACGGATACTACTGCTTCATGCCAAGCGATTGCCGGTACGAAATGTGTACCTCCAACAACGATAGATTCGGATTGCACTGGCGAGGGATATTATCCAGGTTGGTTTTTATTTTTTTTTTATTTCGTTTTTTGTTGATATTTTATTTTTTCCGCAGATCCCACTGATTGCACAAAATATAATTTGTGCGGTGGACCTGGGAGAGCTCTGGCACGGTACAGTTGCCCAGCAGGATTTGTTTATTCAAGCAGTGACGTGATTTGCAAACGTGGTATTCCGTGTGTGAAAGTTGCGTGTCCAGCAGATAAAGCTGTCATGGAGCCATATTCTCAAAATGCCCAGTTTTATTACATCTGCTTGCCGAATGAAAGTCCAAAGATGCGAAAATGTCCCAGTGAGTTGGAGAAATTTAAAGTAGGAGCTGGATGTCAATTCAATTGTCCAGGCGAAGGAAATTATCCCAAGGATAGTACGAGTTATTACTTCTGTTATCGTGATGGAAACACAGTCAAATTTACTGTCGTGCTTTGTCCTAACGGTTATGAATATGATAAAGATACGAAACGATGCAAAGCAGTACCATCATCTGGAGGTTCTGGGGGATCTGGAGGAGGCTCTGGCGGATCTGGAGGGTCCGGGGGATCAGGAGGAAGCTCTGGAGGGTCAGGAGGTGGATCTGGTGGAGGCTCAGGAGGATCTGGAGGGTCCGGGGGATCAGGAGGAAGCTCTGGAGGGTCAGGAGGTGGATCTGGTTCAGGATCTGGTCAAAGATAAAACCTACTGTTTGTCTATTAATACACATTTATAGCTATTTTTCCATTGAAAATAAGCCGCTTAAAATGTATTTTGTATTTTTTACCTCCTACACTGTTTGAAAAGGCAATAATCCAATGGGACATTAAGTAAAATCTATAACGTCATTGTCAGAAGAACGACGAATAATGTTACCGTATTTCGATTCTAGACCTTTGACTTAATTATTTTTACAAAGTTTTTTCTGAAGTCAACTAAAAATTATCAGAAATAATAAAAAAATATTTTTTAAAACCAAAAAAAAAAATGCCAACGACACGCGGCGTTCCCAAGCGGTCACCCATCCAAGTACTAACCACGCCCGATGTTGCTTAACTTCGGTGATCGGACGAGAACCGGTGTTTTCAACATGGTATGGACGTTGACGAGAATCTAACGCATAAAATCGGTACACATGGTGAAAATTTTGTCTAATGATGAAGATTCGATGTACAGAAAATTAGAAGATATTTTTAGATTTTCATACAATTTTTGATGATTTTGCATGAATGAGTACGAAACTTATCTCTGTTACTTTTGTCAACGTCAAAAGTTTAAATAAAATGATTTCGGCTCTGATTCTAGAGGTCAAGAACCTCGATAAAACATAAATTTTAAAAAATTCCGTGAAATCTCGCACTAACATTAGAATAAACTAAACTTTCGTTGACAAATTCTAATTTTATACGAAAAAACCTAGAAACGCAAGGTGTGATTGTTTAATCTAAGAAATTTCGGTGTGAAGTGTCAACATTGTAAAAAGATGTACTATAAAAGAATGATGAACATTATTACAGATGATTAGTTTAATTTTTAATTTCGATCGAGTAACAAGTAAACTAAAAAAAATATTTAAAAAATTCAGAATGTCTGTTCGGTTCTGTGTCATATTTTCAATACTTTTAATTCAAGTGAGTTAAAAAATAAAAAAAATATTATAAAATTATTAAAAAAAAATAATTTTTTGAAAAAAGTTCATGTCAACAGTTCTTTGTGGATTGATAAGTGATTTTTACGTGCCTGGAACATTAGTTGCTGGACCGGATTTTAGTCAAGAATATCCTTCAGAAGTATTTTCCAAATCATTTCGTTTCGCCAATGCAACTGAAGTGATCTCTGAAAGTATCACTTTTGCTGATCCGACATTAGAATCTGATGAAACGACCGAACCACATCAATGCAGTGGCACAAAATTCATTGAATGCTCGTCTTGTAACAAATATGCTGTGAGATTAATTTTTTAAAAGCAAAAAATTACTTCAAGCTAAAAAAAGAAATTTTTAGATTTGTACGGGTTCCGGCGAAGCAATTACTGAGATCGAATGCGGAAAAGATAAGCCTTATTGCAATTCTCGTCTAGATGGCGATTTTTGTTCACGTACTCCGGGAGACCGATGCGAAGGAGGCACCAAATCGACATTTGTTTGTACATCACCTGGTAAAGTTCGCTCTAAATGCTCTTATTAAACTTCAAAAGAATTAAGAGAAAATTTTTTTTTTCTAAAAGGATATTTTCCCAACTTGGAAAATTGTCGCATGTACCACATTTGTGCGCGTGACACGGAAAACAAGTTAATTGCCTCGGACTATATCTGTCCCCAAGGTTACTACTTTAGTGCGGAAGTAAAAGCGTGTCGCAGGCAATTTCTCTCGCGAGAATGTACACGACGTGAATTGCAATGCACAAACACGACACCCGAGCCACTGAGATACGAAATTAGTTCGCAGTTTTTCTACCATTGCAGGTCGACGAGTAGCAAGCCGGTGGTTTTTCGTTGTCCAGAAAACTCGGAATATCGTGCGTTCGATTATGAGTGCAAATACCGATGCAGACGTCCGGGGAATTTTGAGCATAGTGACAATGCAAGAAGACATTTTGTGTGCTATTTCGAAGGAGCTCGATTGACAAGTCGGATTGAGGAATGTCCGAAAGGATTTGTTTTTAGCAAGGCTCAAGCTATTTGTGTGATGGATGGTTCAATGTCTAAAAAATAGGAATTAAAATAGAATTTTATAATTTTCAGTCAAATTAAATAGCTTTGAAAAAAAAATTAAAATAAAAAAAAATATTAATAAATTTTTGGCTGAAAATAGAGAATTTTTTAAAATCCTTTTCTAAAAATGATTAATTTTTTTTTGCTACGTGTTCTAATGTGAGACTAATAATATTTTTTAAAAAAATAAGAAATATGAAAAAAGAAAAATTTTTCTTAAATTTTTCAATTTTTACGAAAATATGAAAATTCAATATTTTTTTTTTACAAAAGCATAAAATAAGTTTTAAAAAATAATTTTTTTTGCAAAATTTTTAGAGAGGAAAATTCAAATTAAATTTCGTTTATAATACAAAAATTCTTAATAATTAAAAAATGTTTTTTTATTTTGAAAAATTTCTTGAAAAAATATGAATAAAGACTAAATAATTGACAATTTTGATTTTAAAAAACTTTTTTTTTTTTTGCCCTATTGGATTTTATGCTTTTGAAAAGGGGCATGGGACAAAACATAGAAAAACATAGGCCGCTCCAAAAAGTAAAAAAGTGAAAAAAAAATTGAATTTCCATGTTTTCTCCTTTTTTGGAAAATTTAATTAAAATTCTTAAAGAACATTTTTATTAGGATTTAGTAAAAATTGTTCAAAAAATACTGTCAAAATTAATTAAATTACAAAATTTATGATTTTTACGTTTTTTTTTTGTATCAGATTTTAAAATTAAAATTTTTAATTTAATTTATTTAAAAATTTACCCTAATACTACGACTGGAAATTTTTATTGTCAAAACTAAAAACACTATAAATAAAATCATTGAGATGCACAAAATTTAATTAGGCTCGCAACGACAACTTTTTTGTTTGCTTGGATTCAGTTACTTCAAATACTTCGTTTAGTCAACATTTATAAAAATGTTCTCTTTGACTGGAATTTTATTTGTTCTTTTTATCAATTTGGTGAGTAAAATTTTAAAAAATTCCACAAAAAATTTAAATCATTTGTTTTTAAAGAATGCAACGGAACAATTACTTCCTGAGTATTTACCTGGAATTCCAGCGTATGAAATGCATCCAACAGTGTCGAGTAATATCACCATCGCCCCTACTAGTTGCAAAAATAATTCTCGATTGGATTGCGATGGATGTCACAGACAAATTGTACGATGTTTCAACATTTTACTTTTTTTTATTGTTCCTCATAAAGTTTCATTGAACAGATTTGCGATTATCAGGGAAATATTCTGGCGAGAGTGAATTGTCCTACAACTCGTCCATATTGCAGTCATGAAAGTGGACAATGTATCTCGTCACCACCTAAAGAATGCTCGCCCTTCAGTGATGCTGTTGAAAAATCGGATTTATGTCCTAGTTCCGGATTCTTTCCGCATCCCTTACAATGCAACAAATTCAATTACTGCAGTTCCGAGTTGCAAGCGATTCCCTATATTTGTCCCCATTTGTATGTTTATGATCCAGTGTCGCATTTATGTCGATTGTTGCGTAACCCTCAAGAGTGTCCCTTGTTGAATTGCTATGATTTTGTCAATCAGTTCGTTGGATATCCCCTAGATCGGTCTCTGTATGTCTTTTGTAACATCGACGCCCTGGGAAATGTTCGACCTTTGTTGTACCAATGTGCCAGTGAAACGGTTTTTAGTCCATCGAAACAGGGCTGCGAGTTTTTATGCATTTTCATTCTAATTTTTTTTTTAGATTTTTTATCACTTGAATTAAAAATATTACAAATTTGATGACAAATTATGGACAAATTGTTCCTTTTGTGATGAGTTGTAATGATGGATCGCGGTTTGTAAATGAAAAATGTAAAGTGGAAGAAAAAAGTTCGACAACAACGGAAGCTTCACCGTCGAAAGCGTTACATCATGCTATTGCGTTTGTACCTGTGACGGTTCATCTTTTTACAATGTTGACACTTCACACCAAAATTTCTTAGATTAAACAGTCACACCTTGCGTTTCTAGGTTTTTTCGTATAAAAATTAGAATTTGTCAACGAAAGTTTAGTTTATTCTAATGTTAGTGCGAGATTTCACGGAATTTTTTAAAATTTATGTTTTATCGAGGTTCTTGACCTCTAGAATTAGAGCCAAAAAAGCACTTTATTTAAACTTTTGACGTTGAAAAAAGCAACAGAGATAAATTTCGTACTCATTCATGCAAAATCATCAAAAAGTGTATGAAAATCTACAAATATCTTCTAATTTTCGGTACATGGATTCTTCATCATCAGACAAAAGTTTCGCCATGTGTACCGATTTTATTCGGCAGATTCTTGTCAACGTCCATACCATGTTGAAAACACCGGTTCTCGTCGGATCACCGAAGTTAAGCAACATCGGGCGTGGTTAGTACTTGGATGGGTGACCGCTTGGGAACGCCGCGTGTCGTTGGCATTTTTTTTTTTTTTTGTTCTTAAAATTAATTTTTATTATTTTTGATAATTTTTAGTTGATTTCGGTAAAAATAATTCAGAGGTGTAAAAAGTTTATTTTTTCCTGGGATCGAAACTCATTTACCAAAATTATATTTACAATTTTTTACCCCAAAATAATAAAAAAAAAACATAAATTAGTCAATTTTATAAATTTTTTAAAAAATTTAATTTTTAAATTGTAAATTTTCCCAATTTCCCCTTAAAAATTTGAAATTTCTCTATTTTTGAAAATTTTCCAGGAAACAAATACTGATTTTCACGACGGAAATAATCAAACCGCTTAAATTTTTTTTAGAAATTTTTGTACATACCGAAATTCATTAAAAATTTTTAGTTACTTACCATAAAAAAAACTTACTTCGAAAACGAAGCTCCATAAAATAAAAAGTCATTTAAATATTTAAAGTTTTATTAAATATATTTATTGTTCTTCATGTTCATGTATTTATAGTTACAATGTTTTTTATTATTAGATATTTTGAATATCTGGCTCGTTTTCTTGACTCCCTTTTTGATCGAAATCCCTAAATATAATTTTTATTTAAAACTTTTAAATAACAAGAGATAAATTTCTTTATGATAAATAAACGAACAAAAATAGATTTTTTCTCCATTATTATTATCATCAAATACCGCAAAAGATTCCATAAAATATTTTCGCACACGTATTTATTGTCACATTTTGCTATACATATTTTTTTTAAGGTATATAATTTTCCTTATTCATAATAATTTTATTGTCTGAATTTTATCTTGATTTTATCTTTTCATGCTATTTACACATTTTTTGTTGTAAATGTAAATTATTGTCATGTTAATTAAATATCTTTTTAATAAATGTTATTTATATGAAGCACGTAACTTTTTAATTAAAATTGATAAACATTTTCTTTTCATTCTATTTTTTTACTCATGACATTTTATGACTTCTTTTTAATTTTTTACTTGACGACATTTACAAGGTATCTTTAACTCTCGCATTTTATGTAATTAATTAGAATATTTAATTAGGTTAAAAATTTAGGTGATAAGTTATGTTTTTTCCAGTAGATTCGTTAAAAAGTTGAGCTCCCATGGTGTGTAAAAGAGTTCTAAATATCAATTATTGTCACTTTGCTCTTGTGCCCATCTCTTCAATATGTATATTTTATGAATTTTTAAGCAATTTTTTATTGTTTACTTTAAATATTAACGATAAAGACGTCAATTTATTGTCCACCTCACTTTCAGTATAAGTTAAGTATATATTCTTACACAGTATATGGATAAATATTTGTTTTTGTATATAGTTTTAATAATTTAATATTAAAAATGACCTATTTAGTCATCTTTTAAATATATATATTTTGTATAAATTTATGGTAAAGGATACGGGGAATTTTTTATTAATAAATTTTTATTTTTTTAGATAATTTTATTTATACAAATAACGGCATTTAATATTTTTAGTTAATTAAATTTTAAATTTATTTCAATAAAAGATTAAAAAAAATAAATTGCATGCCAACAATACTAATTCCAGCCTTAAAAATTAGTATTTTTAGAGCAATTATGGGCAAATTAATGATGAATCAGTAAATAATTAATGGACTTCATATAACTAGAGATCAAAAGGGACAACTTGAAATGGAATTGATGAAGATCTCTACAAGTTGTCAGCAACATACATGTTTGATGAATAAAATTAATATCTTAAAAATGTTACTTACTTGAGAAAAATGTCTTCACCAACTCCATTTCTGTTTTCATAATAATATAATGTGTTTAAATGTACTTTTATAACTAGTTGGAATCTTTTTTTGTCATATAAATAAATGTTTTTATAAAAAGGAGGTCTTAATGTACTTTGATATGACTCAAATATTTTTTCTAACTATTCATACGTAAAATGTGGGAATTCATATAGTTGGATATGTCGTAGAAGTTTTATATTTATTTAGAAAAAAAAACAGATAAAACATTAAACAAGACACTCTTTCTTTAAAACAAATCACTTTCTGTCAAGTCATTGTATGGCATGTCATTTTCAGTCATAATTTGTACATAAATTTCCTTAAGACGTTGATAGCAACGCATTTGCCGCTGATTCTCGAGCAAGTCTGTGGTGTCAATGGCGTCTAAGTTGAACATGATGTCTTGTTTAAGATTATCATTATTATTGTCTAGTTCTGGTTGTTGTTCCGGCAAATCACTCGGAGCTGCGTATTGATGATGATAATAAGGATTGCGGTCGAAATTTTCTCCAGTGGAGGGCGGAAACGCGTGGTGGTTGTTGCGGCTCGCCCCAGTCTGTTGTTGAGCCAGATAGTCCCGCGGTGTCCCAGCTAATGACGTTTGCATAGCCGGTATAACAGCGTCTACAAATTCCGTTGACGATGGGCCGCCGGCGTAGGTCGTGTGGGGGGTAAAATCCGGCCTTTTGTTGAAAAATTTCAAAAAAAATTCTGTTAATTCCACCGAAAAAAAAATTTTTTTTTTTGAAGGAAAAAAATTTAGAAAGAAATAAATTTTAAGTTTTTCCCTTAAAATTCTTAAAAATATTTTTTCTACCTACAGAACATTTAGAATGAAAAAAAAACATCAACTATAAACTACACATCAACTTTTCTACCAAATACATCCTGACATTTATTAGACCAGCTCATTTTAGTGGAGGCACTATTTTTCTATTTTTAACTAAATCTACATAAAATTTATTTTAAAATCTAATAAAGCCTGTTTAATTGCTTGATAAATATGGAGAAAACGAGCATTTAAAAACAACTAAATGTGTGTATAATGAAAAATGTTACCACGAATTTGGGATTAGAAAAGGTCATGTAAATTGCGGTTAATATAAAACTTTTTAGTTGAATAAACAGAAAGAGTTTTCAGCAAGTTTGTAAACATTTTCGTCTACTAAAACACACAATGAAGACGTAAATGAGATGCTACCGTTATTTATTTTAATGTAAATGCTAGAGGCAAGCCACATTGAGGTTGAACCGAGAATGGTTTCACACTAACAAACAAAATACGGTAAGGCTGCTACAAATTT
This sequence comes from Culicoides brevitarsis, assembly GCF_036172545.1. NCBI lineage: Eukaryota > Metazoa > Arthropoda > Insecta > Diptera > Ceratopogonidae > Culicoides > Culicoides brevitarsis. The sequence continues at coordinate 21,280,448 of NC_087085.1, read as the reverse complement.
ATTTAAAAATTTTTGTCCTATAATTTGAAATAAAAAAAAATATTGAAATTAAAATAATATAAATTTATTATTTGTTTATTAAATTTGAAATCTTTTTAATTTAAACAATTTTTGATTAATTTTTTGAAATTAAATCCTAAACTTAAATTATTTTTTTTTTTTTTTCATAAAATAAATTTTTTAATCACTTGGTTATGTGAAAAATAGTTTTGAGAGAAAAATCTTTTAAAATATAAAATTTGAGTACAAATTCTTTTAAAAATATTGAAATTCTATAGAAAAAAAATCATACCTAAAATATTTATTTTTTTCCAATTTCAGATTTTTTAATTAATTATTTTTATTTATTTTTAATTTATTATTATTTTATTTTATTTATTTATTTATTTATTTATTTTTTTTATAAACATTATGAAAACTTTAAAATTTCCTTAAAATCCATTATTTTCTCTAGATCTTATGAAATTTGTAAGAATTTTTCCGAGAACACCGATCCCATTTTTTTTTCCACAGAACCAAAGGGACAAGGAACAAAAAGTTTAAAATAAATTTGGAGCAACCTCACGTGTCAACCAAAATAAAATAAGAGATATCTTTGTCTGACGCAATTTTCTTTTTCATAAAAAAGGTGGGAGGTGAACTAATTGAAGACATGTCATCTACAAGAAAATTTTCGCAGGTGTTGAGATTTTCGTGGAAGGTCATGTAAGGAATAAAAATAAAATATAACAATCATGCACGAGAAAACTAATGAAAAATGTAGGCGTTTGATAATTCAGAATTAAATGATGACGTAAGTTAAAAATTTACATATTTACAGATTATTTTTGTTAGTTTCAAGTTCATTTTTTTTGTAAATATTACCCGAGAAAGCTTCTCTCAAGATTTTCGTGTATAGAAGAGTCAGATGTTAAAGTTAAGCAGGGGAAGTCAGGGGCTTACAGTAAAAGTACAGCAATAACGACCAAACTCTTCTACCCATTGAAGCAAGATGCGTTTTTTAAACGCTTAAAAGTTCTAAACAGCGAACATTTCGAAATACAGTAATTTGACAGCAATTACGCTAAGGAGTATAAATTAATGTAATCGTCATCAGTAGTGTATGAGAACGCAATCAAAATGAAACAACAAAAATATCAACTACATAACAAAGCACTTCAACTTCCTACTATTCGAGACCTCGCGCGGCCAGATCGACTAAAGCGACCACCACGAACTGGTCTAAAACTGGCCTGATGATAAGGTAACCAACCAGACCTGAAAGCAGCTCCAACATGACGTTTTTCAGGCCGTTGTCTGTACGAGCTGTCGCCCCTTAGCATCCCTAGTCTAGCTAATGCACCTACGTAACGCTTATTGTACGGATATGTGCGATATGAACGGAGACCACTCCGATAACCAGAACGCATGAAGGAGCCTTAACATTTTTTTTCAATTATTTTTTTTATGGGCGCAAATTCGTATTTGTAGGAAAAAAGAGAGCCGTAGAGAAAAGAAAGAAATAATATTTTATAGAAAAAAGGCGATTACTCACTTTTCATTACGCTTAATGGGAGTTGCTTACCAAGGTATCGCTTTTCATCGTTACTTTTGTACGCAAATGGGTATGCTTCGTCCATCGCTTGTGCCAACTCTTCGTAATCGAAGGGAGACGACTGGTAGTTTGGTTCAATCAATTCCGGAGTCGTTATTTCGTCCATGATTGTGTAAGAAACTTCTCGTTTGTGTTGTTTGTTGCCACCGTTGCCATGGACTGGTGAGTTTTTGAGAGCACCCACGTTGCGTTTTTCATCTGTAAAATCAATTTTGTTCGATACAAAAAAAAAATCAAAAATATTAACGATTGAATGGACATTTTTAACATTGTAGATTATATGTTAGGAGAAAAATATTTTTGTTTACAAAATTGATCATTTTTTTATTTTTCGTCTCTTATAAGCAAATGAAATTGAAAAAATTGAACATTTTTGAAAACAACTTTTTTTATTATGAAATAAAAAAAAAGTTGTAAAAAATTTTTGTTAGCTATTTTCCTTTAATTAAAGTTTAAAAAAATTAAAAAAATATCAGTTATTAAATTTTTTTTTTTTCAAAATTAAATTTTTTAAAATAATTTCTTGTAAATTTTTTTTAAATCCATAATTAAGCGACAAAAATTTCTTTTAAAAAACATTTTTAAAAAATACTAAAACTTATTATTTTTTACATTTTAGGTATTTATTTGATATTGGAAAGATTTAAAATTTCTCAAAGCATTTTTGATTCTTGATTGGCTTTATTATCCATAAAAAGTTGAGAATAATTACCTTCATGACCAGCCTCGACTTTACTCGTGTCTCTCTTGCTCGTCGGCGATTTCTGATGATTCGGTAGACTCCAATCGCGTGCCAACATACCAACATTACGTTTTCCCGTAGTAGGTACAAGCAAATTACCACGTGCCAAAGCCGCCAAATTACGTTTCGGGCTGGTATTTACTTGATTTGGGTGAATTCTGTTCCGAACTCTTTCCACCATGCTTCGTTTTCCGTTCATCATAAAGTTGTGGTTGCGAGCCAGCGATGAAATACTTCGTTTTTCCGAAGATTGTGACTCGTCAGTTTCTTCTTCGGGATCTTTTGAGCTGGGAACAGATGATGGCAAGTGACCATTTTTAGCCAAAGTTGCCAAACTACGTTTGATAGCGTCAATTTGGGAGCCACGAAGCATGCCGCTACGTGCTAATGCTCCAACATTACGCTTGCCAGCGCTGCCCTTGAGATGACCTTCACGTGCCAGAGTTGCAATGGAACGCTTGTCGTAATTCTCGTAAAGCGCATCGTCATCCACATTCTGATAGTCTTCCGTTAATTCTCTGTCCATCAGATTTCTCAGTTGGTTACGTAATGCGGCGGCATGCAACTCATAGCCTTGATCGGGATTCACGATTTCTGATAAAACTTGTTCGAGTTCGCACGCTGTGAGAGATTCCGCAGAGGTAAACTGTTACAAAAAAAAAGGGTGGAAAAGAGAGAAAAATGATCCTATCAATGTCAATCAATGAGTGAGTTATTTATTTTTATTAAGAAATTCCTGAATCAATTTGAAATTGTGTTTTTTCTTTCTTTCTTTTAAGATATATTTCATGCTGTTACTACGTCTTGTAGCCTATTTTTCAATGTTGATAAACAGGGATAAGAAAAATTTGTGATAAAAATCGTGTTAATGTGTAAAATATTTCTGATTGTCATCAAAAACTTTATGTTAAATTTACAAAGTTGATTTTTTTGAAAAAAAAAATCTGGAAATATTTGTATTAAAATTATAAAAAGTTTAAAATAAAAATTGTGTTATTTTGGTATTTTTCTAAAATTTATGTTAAAATTAATTAAGTATTTAAATTAAATAAATTAAAATAATTTAAAAAAATTTCAATTTAATTAAATATCTTAGACAATTTTTATACAAAATTTAGAAATAAAATTCATTTATAAAATTTATCGAAATATTAAACTTTTATAAAAAGCTAAAAAAGTTAAATAAACATTGAGTTTTAAATTTTTTTAATAAAATTTTAATTAATTATAAATTAATTTTTTTTTTAATTTTAATAAAATTTGAGAGTTTTTTAAAATATTTAAAATTTTCTGAAAAAATTGAAAATTTATCAGATTTTTTTTATTTACTTAAAAATATATTTAAAAAATTATTTTGATAAAAATTTGGTGAAATCTAGTTAACATGTAAAAAATCGTAAAATTTCTCAAAATTCAATTTCCATTGAAAAAAAAAATATTTTTTATCCCTGTTGATCAGAAACGAAACAAGCAACATGTTTCAATTTGCGAAAAATGTTTGTAAACGTCAGAGTAATTTTTCACTCTACATATTTTTCGTTTTCTCTAAAAATAACTCTCATATATTTATTTACAACAAGGCACGAAATAAGCTTCTTATTCAAAAAAACAAAAAATAGTTTCGTTCAGTAAAATTCCATGACCGAAAAATTGTCTGTAGTCAATGAAAACTCCGTTGTTTTACGTCATGCCTTCGTAAAAAGCTGACAGACAAACAAAAAAAAAATCAGTAGCAGTTTATCAATAACGCCAATCAGTTGGAGCTATTTATAGCTTGTTCACTTGCACAAGCCAAGAAAGCAACAAATGTTCTTGCTGCTAACAATAGACAGGTTGGATAAAAATAAATTCAATATCCTGTACGTGAATATTTCAATCAGAAAATTAAAGATGCTTGTCAATTTAATAAGATGTATCATTTTCTGAATAAAAAAAACCGTCCAAATTAGACGATTCATCTATCACTCTATTACTTTTTTTTCTTGAAGGCTTTAAGCTAATAATGTCATTGATAATGCGGGGGCGTCATCCGTTTTTTTTATCAAGAAATTGAGAATAAAAAGCATTCGTTGAAAAAAAAATAACTTAATCGCATTCCAATTTTCCACGTTTTTCTACAATTTTCTAAGCATTTCCATACTTTAAAAATAAAAAAATCCCAGGAATTCCGTTAAACCTACAACCTAAACCTTCAACCTACATAAAAATAAATTTTAAGAAAGCTTAAAAATTTTGTAATAAATCACAAATCAGTTCATAGCAAAGTCAACTTCAAATTTAAAAAAAAAAATTAAATGCGATAAAAAAAATACAATTTTTCACCATAACAGGAAACACGAAGACGGAAGTAGAAGTAATAAACATTTAATCACTTGCATAAATCCCCGACACACTTTAAATAAATTTATTTTTATTTGAGCGCGTAGCAGATCCCGTTATCAAACAAACTCATACATCATTTTTTTATGAAAAAGTAAAATAAAATTAATTCATTGCTCCAACTTGACACTCATCGTCATCATCAATATTAAATTAACAATAGAACACAAAAAAAAAATAATTTTTTGTGACACAAAGGATTATTTGCGTTGAAATACATTAAAAATTGCTTTAACTTCAACAATATTAAAATAGAAGAAGAGAATTGCAAAAATAGAATTTTCTTCAATTAAAAAGAACGTTGAACCAGAAAAACAAATATTTAACGAAGAAAAAAATAGTCTTCGCTGTCTGATCATCGTAACGAATCCTAATGACGAGCACACGAAGTGATTTCAAATTAGAACGACGTCCACGTAACTCACCCCAAGCAGTGAATAAATAAATATTTATCACAGATGAGCTGTTGCGAATAAATCGGATGAAATCGGTTTCACATGATTTTCTTCTCCTTGCACGCTCCACATAAAAAATTTGTAAACAACGCAGTGAGTATTTCTTATCATTTTGGTATCATCTACTTCTATTTTTTTCTCTGGATGTGTTCTCTGTTTTATGGAATTTGAAAAGGGTTCATTTACCATGCTATGTGATTCTCATCTCATAAAATTGCTTGCGGAAATTGATTCATTTATTAAATAAGATATTTTTGCAGTATAACTGTCGTTGCGAGATAAAAAAAAAAGTAAAATCTGGAGTTTATGGTAAATGAAAAAATGTCATGAAACTATGTTATTAACCGTATTTTATAAGAATTTTGTAAAGTATTTACCTTAGAGAAAAAAAATTAAGAGCTGAAGAGTTTTTTTAATTCTTAATTTTTTTCATTAGATTTTTTTTTTTAAATTGAATGAATAATATAATTTACCGCATACTAAATTTTTCACTGAAAATCCAGTGATATTCTTGTTATTTTTGATCAAAATGTCTCTAAAGAAAATAAAATATTTTAACAAAATAAAATGTGAATATATTTTTCACGTGAAATGTTGTTCAGATGACATGTTTATTTTTTTTTTCTTATTTGAATTGAACTTATCATCTTTTCTATATAATGAATATTGTTTGTATTGAATATCACAGGGACATTTTTTGATATACCAATGGGATTAAGAATGATTCGGTTTTAAATGAGTTTTTCAAAGCTATTTATTTAAGGACAATCCGATAATCCTCAACATATTTTGTTTTTGATTTGATATCGAATATCATTATCGTTTTTGATAATTTTTGCCAACTAAATTTGAATCACAAAACCTTTGAAAAAATATTTTATATTTTTAATATAGCTTCAAATAAAAATTTTGTCACGGTGCTTCCTCAAAAAAATTATTTAAATATTTTGTTGAAAATTTCATATGACGAAAATGAGATGCACCAAAATCGAAAGCCCAAAATTAAAATTTACAATTTAAGAAAATAAATAAAAAGGTAAAAATTTTATCATTTAAAAAAACATAATTTTTTATCTCAGATTATAAAATGGGTCATCGTATAAAATTATTGAGTTAAATTAAGGTAAGATCTGTATAAAAACACGTTAGGAGAAAATTTATTAGGTAAAATCTTTTGTCATGTTTGAAAATATTTTATTACAAAACTTAAAAAATTGCGCTAAGACATTGGAAATAACTGTTTTCCATTTTTTAGCATTTCTAGAGATCCCTAATACGAGAAACCGGTTTTTTCTTTTGAACAAACCAATCAAATGAAGTACCTGACAATTGCTCATAAAGTAAATTTTATAGCAAAAAAAATACTAAATAGTTAGTTTCAGAAAAACAATCAAAGATAACAGACGATCTATAAAAAATGAATTCCATCAACGACTTATTTGATGAGGTAAGTTAATAATTTTTAATTAAATTAAAAGTTCTACAAAAAATTTATGTTTCACAGATCTTGGAAATGATTTTCAAGGAACTTCCTCGGCACGATCGTCTCATTTGCAAAGAAGTTTGCCAGCGATGGAACGAAATCTTAATGGAATTTGCCGCTTTTCGTGGCGATCGTCATATTTATTTATCAAAAATTGAACTAAAAAAAGTTAAAATAGATGATAAAAACGTCTTTTTTGTTCAATTTTTTGATAAAAATAAGCCGCCAATCTCAACTTTTATGAACTGTAAAAGACCTTACGAAATTGTCACCATTAACGACGTCGAAGTGGTGTTCAAAGAAGGAAATTCTGATTTTGATGACAGCGACGAAAGCTTCGACAGTTATGATGGTTACTATTCGAGACCGAGTTTAGACGAGGCTTTCATCGAGTTTATGACATTTCTTGGAAAAACAGTAAAAGAACTTCATTTTACCGATTTAACGCAGTACCACACAATTCATTATACATTACCAGAAATGACGGAACTTGAGAAACTTTATTTCAATTGTTACAATATTCGTGATCTAAAATTGAAAAAGTTGATTGAAAATAATGACGAACTTTTCTTAAAGAATTTAAAGACGATCCAGATAAAATTGCATTCGTTAGATGATCCAGAAGACTTAAAAACGGAAATGAAATTTTTAAGAAAAATGATTCCAGATATTTCTATCGATTTGCTCATTAAAAATGGAAGCTTGGAAATGTGGAGTTCCGAAATGAACAAAGTTTATTCGTCATTCCTTATAAATGTGCAAGTGGAAAAGACAAAGTTAGGAGTTTACAGTGATTTAACCGAAAGCGAAGTATCTAAATTCGTTCCGAGTGATAATGTGAATTGTGATAATTTTATAGTTGCATATCCGGAAAAATTGTCATTGGAGTCAAGTTCAAGCTTCTTAGGCAAAGTACAGAATGTGAAGCATTTTCAAGTTTTTACCAAATCGTTGTCTGCAGTCGAGAAAAATGGTGATAAAATAAAAACATTGTATTTAGTTCCGAACGGACCCATAAATTCGTTGAAAAGTCTGGAAAAATTAACAAATTTAGAAACTTTACGGTTACAAAAAGATGAAAACGAAGATTCAGATAGTAAAAATTGTTCATTTGGACACGAAATAATACATTTAAAGAGTCTTAAACATTTTTCCAGCTACTTGAAAAATTCTTGCCAGCATTGTTTGGATGCTCTAAGAAGCAGTTTTCCAAATTTAGAAAGTATAAAATTAGAGAAATCTCCACTAGGTATTCTCTTTGAAAATAATTGGGAAAAATTGGAAAAAGTTAATATTAATGTTGAAAAATTTGATTTAAATTTAAAAGATCTTAAATTCTTGGAAAATACTCACAAAACGGAAAATGCATTAAAAAATTTAGATATTAGAGTCGTTCAGAAGACCGCCACTAACTTGACTCTAGATATGGTGAAACACATTGACAAAGCATTTCCTAATTTGGAAACGTTTGCACTAAAAACAACTGAAATGGAAATACTGCCGTCGTTAAATGATTTGAAAGATGTGTTAGAGTCTCAGTTTTCCAAGTTGAAGGAGTGGATGCTTCACCCATGGAATCAAAAAGAAAAATTTATTTTTAAGAAAACAAACGGAATTGTAACAATGGAGAGAAACACACTACAATATTCACTTTATGACTCTTTTGACGATGATGATATTTCAGATTTAGATCTTATTTCTTTTGAAGATGATTAAAATTTTTCTTTTTGCAGAAAAATTATTTTAATTTAAAAAATAAAAATAATAATTGTCAGAATTTTTCTTAAAAAATGTCTAAAAGTTTGTCAATAAAAATTTTTATGCAGTTTATTTACTTAGGCAAATAAATATAATTATCCATTTTTTGTCCCCACCTCCGATTTTGTCGAAAAAATTCAGCGGGAAAAAATAAAAATAAAATTAAAAATTTAAATATTTTTTACATTTTTTTGAATATTTTAATTGAAAAATTACTGTTTACGATAAAATCATACAAAAAAACAAAAGAAGTTCTATTTAAAAAGACGTTTTCTATTGATATGTAAAAGAAAATTTTTTTTAAGGTCACTTGTCCAAAAATTTTTTTTTTAATTTTTGTTTTGGGAGATTTTACCTTACTTTTCTCCACTTTCATGTTCAAATTTGAAAATAGTATTAACTAAAATTAAATAAATTTTAACAATCAACGTTTAACGTCTAAAAATTTTAAAAAGTTACAATTTTTGTTTGTTGAAAAATATTTATTTTTTTATAATGCAAAAAATGGTAACCAAATAAAAACATTATGTATAGAAAATAAAGAACCAATCACTTCGTTAAAATACCTCGAAAAATTAAAGAATTTAAAAAGTCTCTGGATAAACAGGCACGAAGAAAATGGAGAAAATTGTTGTTTTGGTCATCAAATAATAAATTTGAAAAGTCTTAAAATCTTAACCATCCACTCAAAAATGCATTGTCAGGAATGTTTGAATGCACTAGCAAGAAGTTTTCCACATTTAAAAAGCGTAGGATTAGAAAACACTCCCCTTACAATTCTCATCCAAAATAATTGGAAAAATTTGGAAGTGATCAGCATTACCGTTGAAGAGTTTGATATGGGCACAAAAGGATTTTTGGAAAACACTCAAAGTACCTCATTAAAATATTTATTTATCAGAGTTCGTCAGAAGACCGTCACAAAATTGACTCTAGAAATGGTTAACCAAATTGAAAAATTATTTCCTAATTTGAAAGAATTTGCTTTGAAAGCAGATACTGCGAATTGAAGTTTCGCCATCGTTGAATGATTTAACTCAAGTATTAAAATCCCAGTTTTCAAAATTGAAGGAATGGAAGCTTCTCTCGTGGAAACTAAAGGAAACATTAACTTTTAAGAAGTCATGCGGAATTCTAGGTCTGAAAAAAACCTATGTATTATATATTATATTATATATTATTATATATTATATATATTTATTATATATTATATAAATTTTCTTAAGATGAAGATTTTTTTCCCCAGATTAATGGCATGATTTTTTTTAATTTTCCAGTTTGTCAATAAAAACTTTTTATGTTTTTTTGTTTATTTAGTGTCCGTTTCTTTATTTTTAGAGCAAATATTTACACTTTACTTTTTTTCTGTACAATCCATGAAAAGGCTTAAGTTGATAAGAAAACACTTGAGAAAAGGACTTTTCATATTTTTATTTATAAAATAATTCAATTTTTTTCAACTGATGAACCCATTTTAAGATGCCTTGAAACAAATTCATTTTTTTATTTATGTGCTGAAAAAATATTTTACATTATTTTATTTGACCATTATGCAATTTGTCATGATGCTTAAAAATTTTTAGGACAAAAACAAAGTCACAAAAATTTGAAAATTTTTATCTTATAATTTTTAGAATATTACGAACAATTTAGAACACAATTTTTTGCATCTTTTATATTCAATTTTTTTTTTTTTTCATTTTTTCTGAACAGTAATTTTTGTAACTAATTAAAAAATTAAAAGTGTTTAATAACATTTTGTCATCTTAATCATTTTATAATTGACGGTAAAATTGACCAATTCATTTTTTAAAATTAATTGTCATTTTTTATAAATTGAATTATTTAATTGATACAAAATGATTATCAATACATCACTGAAAATTTATTACCATCAAAAAAAGTATGGCAATTAATTAAATATTTTGACATCTGAAATCAATTTAAATCCAAAAGAATTTTTTTTCTCATAAATATTCATTTCACTTTTTTTCTTTTGTTTTTTTTAACCCTTGAAAAAAAAATTCGTTTTCCTTAACAATAATTCACTCTTGATTTTTTTTTCTTCGTAAGTAGAAAATCATGTAAAATTAAATAAGTTAGATGTTAATTAATTTGATCCAGGAATTATTCTCGTAACGACGTAATTAAAGTTAATTTATTATTGGCATTATATATAAAAGTTTCACTTACTGCATTTATACATAAACAAAAGAGTAAAGTAATCCTTATGAAAACGTGCGTAAAATGATGCTGAGATCCTCTTTTCATTTTTCTTTCCTTTCTTATTTCGTATTCAGTAAACGTTTTATTTTTTTTCTGTAATTTTGTTAAATAATATTTTTTTAGCTCACTTATTATTTTGTACTTGATAAATAAACAAATTACCACAAAAATAATATTTTTTTTATTATTTATGATACAACACGTATTTTTTATATTTTTCACAATCAAAACATAAAAATAATTCCTAAGAAAAATATCAATTATTTTTTTTTATCAATTTATATTTTTCACACTTTTTGTTTGTTACTTACAAAAAAAATATTTTTTTATTGTCACAATTTTATTTTTCTAGCTGAAGCAATTTTAAGCGCGGTTAGCAAGTATCTGAACTTGATTGCCGATTGTTGCTCCTTTTTATACGAAAATTCCGTGAAACTGAATGAACGTGAAATACGAAGCTGCGACTTTTTGAATGATTTCGTGTTCATTTTTTAGAAATGCGTAAGGCATGCGCTTTGGAGCCACAACAAGCATGGTCCTCCTGACGAAATGTGATTTTACTACGAAATAATGAGGTAGCATTTGAGGAAATGATGACGTCAAAAAAAAAACACTTGTGGATTGTACAAATTGCCTATATTTCGGAAGATGATCATGATAAATCACCCCAAAACTTAATGTCGTTGCTCATTAGAAGTGAATCGAATTTCGCCACATATTTGATGACGAAATCCAATCGTTAGTTATAAGTGACATCATATAATTTAAAGATTTAGTGTTCTCGGGAGAGTTTTGTGTTTCATCACTAATAAATGGCGATAAATTGACAAACTATTTTTAGAAATTTTAAAAAGTTTCGGATTCATTGGGGATGATAAAATTATTTAATTTAATTTAAATTAATATTTTTAAAGAAAATTAAATTTGCGAATTTTGCTTCTGATATTCGATAAAGTCGAACTTACATAGTAAGTACTTACCTCGATTAAATTTAACTTCAAAATATTTTTAAGTAATTTTAAAACTCCATAAATGTCTTAAAAAAAATAAAAAAAAAAATGCCAACGACACGCGGCGTTCCCAAGCGGTCACCCATCCAAGTACTAACCACGCCCGATGTTGCTTAACTTCGGTGATCGGACGAGAACCGGTGTTTTCAACATGGTATGGACGTTGACAAGAATCTAACGCATAAAATCGGTACTCATTCATGAAAATTTTTTCAATTTCCAAAAATTGTACCGAAAATCTAAAAATATTTTTAATTTTCATATGTCAAATTTCATCATGATGATTTTGCATGTGTACCGAACGAGATTCCATTACTTATCTCTAGATTCTTTTGTCAACGTCCATACCATGTTGAAAACACCGGTTCTCGTCCGATCACCGAAGTTAAGCAACATCGGGCGTGGTTAGTACTTGGATGGGTGACCGCTTGGGAACGCCGCGTGTCGTTGGCATTTTTTTTTTTTTTGTTCTAAAAAATATTTTTTGTTATTTCTGATAATTTTAGTTGATTTTAGAAACAACTGTAAAATAAGGCCGCTCTGACTTTTGTTTTTAAACTCTTTTAAAAAATAAAAAGTAGCACACAAAAATTCTAAATTCAGACAGATTTTCTGTTAATTTAAAGTAATTTTAAGGTAATTTTAATAATTATTTTATTTTTTATTAATTATTTGGTAACAAAAATACTTTGTTTATTTATTTAATGGTAATTTGATCAAAATTTAAAGTTATTCATCTACATAAATGTTTTGTTTCATGGCACCATTGGCACGAACAATTTTTGAGTCATGCTCATATTCAACGTTTAATCCTAAATCACTGTAATTTCCATGGTAAGTACCATTTTCGGCCGCATAACGTATCACGTACTTCCAATTTGGGTCACAAGTCAAAATCTTTGGACTTCCAAAAATAATAACCAGTGACTTGGCACGTGAAATTGCGACATTCAATCGTTTTGAGTCCTTCACGAATCCAAGAGTATACTTTCTGTCATATTCCAGCTTGTCTTCGGACGTTCGTACAGTCGAAATGATGATGACATTTCGTTCTTGTCCTTGGAATTCTTCTACCGAACCAATTTTCGGTAATTCACGCAAACCATAGGGCTGCAAAACTTCCCGGATAATTTTCACTTGTTGCTGGTACGGCGTTATTATGCCAATTTCGGACGAATCGATGCCGCATTTTAAGAGTTTTGCGACAAATGCAGTCAATTGACGTGCCTCGGTGGCATTGAACCACGAGGGGGAATGAGGTTCTTGTTGGTTGCGACCGTTAACGGGTACGAAATGGACACCACAGAAAGGCTGTTCGCCATTGTAGAATTTCCCAATGTCTTTGAGGGCGTCTTGCATGTCAAGTAACTTTTGGATTTCCGGACACTTTGGATCGTTGCTAATCATGGGTTTGAGCGTGCCTCCGTAAAATAAGTCGCTGTACACGGAAAGAATACTTGGAATGGATCGATAATTGTACACAAGTTGTGTAACTAGTTGCTCGTTGTATCCCTTGCGGAATCGATCGCGATCTTTGATGTACGGCGATTGTTCCATCATGCGACACAAAAAGGATTTTGCCAAACCTCGTTGATTTGCGAAGCGACTTAGAACAATTGGTCCGAGTTGTTGTGGATCGCCAGCAATAATAATCTGTCCTTCGTCACGTTTCAAAAAGGAAATCGGAATCATACATTCTGGTTCGACCAATTGACCGACTTCATCGATTATGACGTGGGTGAAATGATCGTCGGGAAAATCAAGGAACATCAAGTTGCCCAAGGAAGCGCAAGTACCTATGATGATTTTGTTGTGAATCAACGAAGATAAAGGAACTTTGAGTTTTAATCCGTTTTCCGTGACAATGTCTTGTTCGATGACGGTGCGTTCCATGGCGATGTCAACGGTGCAGCAATACGGACGGAGATGATCGGGAATCAATTCTTTTTCAATCAAGTTGTAACTGACGACACGAATAAAGTCTCCAGGAATTAAAACTTGATTTTGCAAGAGACGTTCGGTGAGCAAATTTGCAGAGCTGTTCGAGGGAGCGCCAACCAGAATTCGGGAATCACTGATGAGAGCAATTTGTAAAATTATTTCAACTAGCGTCATGGTCTTTCCGGTACCAGGAGGGCCTAAAAAGAAAATTAAAAGGTAAGAAAAATAAAAATATTGGTTTTGAAATATTAAAAAAAATCGATTTAAAAAAGTTTCGCTTAATCTCACTTTAAATTTTTTACGATTTTTTTTCAACTTTTTACTGACATAAAATTTATAAAAATTACCTGTTTAAAATTAAAGTTTTAGATATTTTAATACAAAAATTTTAAAAAAATTAATTTTCTAAGGCGAATAAATTTAATGTATCCATTTTTGTCTCCCCCCCTCGTCGAAAAAATTCAGGGGGAAAAATAAAAATTAAATTAAAAATTTAAATATTTTTGGCATTTTTTAGAATTTTTTAATTGAAAAATTACTGTTTACGTTAAAATCATACAAAAAACAAAAGAAATTGGCTTTAATCAGACGTTTCCAATTGAAATGTAGAAAAAAAAAAATTTTTAAGTCACGTGACCCAAATTTTTATTTTGTGAGATTTTACAAAATGTTAAAAATTACAATAAAAAAAATTCAAAAATATTTATTAAATAAAAAAATGAAAATATTAAATTTGATTTTTTTTCATTTTTGACTTTTGGGTTTAAATTTTGAAAAATTTATTTTTTATTAGTAAAAAGAAATAAATATGAAGAGTCAACGTGTAACGTATAAAAATGTTAAAAATTACAATAAAAAAAATTCAAAAATATTTATTAAATAAAAAAATGAAAATATTAAATTTATTCGCCTAAATTAAAAAATAATTAAAAATTGTCCAAATCTTTACTAAAAGTTATAAAATGTCTATCTTTTGAAAATTAGAGCAATTCGCTCCAAATTTAAAGCGTTTTATAAATTTTTCTTTTTTTTTAATTTTAAACAAAATCGAAATTAGATATTTTCTTTTAAAAATATTTGAAAAAACTTTTTCAAAAATTTAAAAAAAAATTAGAAAATTGCTAAACATATTTTTCAAAATTTTTTAACAGCCAGAATAATTCAGAATTAAATAATTTTTCCGAATGATTCTTGAATTAATATTAGAACTCAAAATTAACAAAAAAAAAATGAAAATTATTAAAAACTGTTCAAAATCAGTCATTTTATAACGACAAGTATTTCAAAATCATAAAAATTGTGTGAAACATTTTTTTTTAAATTGGCTTAAAACTTACCAAATATAATGTACGGCAAAGGTCTCGCCTCTCCACGCAACACATTAACAACCGCTTCCTTTTGTACCTGATTCAAATTCCGATTGAACCATCGATGAACCTTCGTAAATCCCTCCATGTACAAATCGCCATCTCTCAATTCGACCGGCAAACGTGGTACTCGTGGCGTTATTTTAGCGGGAAAGAAGAAATCTGCTTTGAGACCTTTAAAGGCACGATCACATGCTTCATGCGTTTTACGGAATTTCGCTCGCGATGCTTTGAAAAAGAGGCGCCAATCTTCGCCGTTATAAGTTTCATGAAAGGCAGCACAAAATTTCAAATAAATCCGATCTTGCTTGACTTTGTGAATGCAACCCTCATATTCGGGCTTATTCGAGTTCATGTAAGGACAACTCGCGATGACACTGTCTCCGATGCACAACGAGGGACGCCGTTCTGCCAAACCATCGATCACGAGTACGAGATATTCGCCGTCCCGCAAAAAGTGAGCGCGTTCCTTGTCGTATGTGCGCATGTTGTGAAAATGTTGAATTTCCTCCAAATGTCCAAGAATGCGAAAACGGATGACATAATTGTGTTGATTGACATTTTCCGCCAAACAGGAACGCCAATTTTCAAGTTGTTCCATGATGTCACGATGCGGGGCGTTTTGCAGGACAATTTCTTTGAGGGCATCGGGAACTTCATAAGCGGGAAACCGTTTCGCAATGAAACGCGGAGCAACGCAACTCTTTTCGCCCGGGACTACTTCGCGATTTTTGTACACATTTCGAGTGTATTGCTTGTTCTTGTACATCGGACATGAAGGAGTTTGAATTCCAAAGTTTTTCGTATCCAGCAAACTCACTTCGATGGTTCCGTGCAAAACGAATCCGTCGAAATAGAAGCGAATTGTTTCACTTTGTGTCCCGAAACTTTGAGCTGTAGCTTTAATTTTGATCTGCAACTGCTTTTCCGGCAGAATTTCGACTGGATCATCACTTTCGAGAATTTCGCATTGCGAGTGTCTCTTGGCTCCCAAAATTTTCACGGTATTCAAGACAAAAGGACGATTACTGAAGTTCTCCAAAATAAAACTCTTCGTTTTAGATTCTCCTTCAATCTCAAAGAAAAATTCCAGCTTCTCAAAAAGGACTTTCATGCCTTTCTTGACCGTATCCACTTCACGACTCTTTTGCAAGCGACTGATCATCGTTTCCTCGCAAGATTGCAGCAATTCGATTTTCACGACACGCCAATGATATTGCTGATTTTTGTAAATCTGATCACTTTCGAGGCAACTAAAGCTCACAACATCACCAACTTGTGGCTGGTAACCCGAATCTAGCGAGTTTTTGTGGAAAATGTATCGGTCGTCAATTAATCCGCTCTCCTCGTAAATCGAACGGATCGTGCCTTGACGATTTTCGCGAAAACGATTTGGATAAATGGCGAGGTAGGTAACCGTTTCGCCCTCAAAGTCAAGGAATGCGTCGCTCATTTCGACCTCAGCGTCAATTTTGATGCGATCGCCGACACATGGAACATAGCCATTCTTCATTTTGACACTGGCCAAGTCAATTTCGCGTTGGTATTGCGAGCCTTCGTCAACGATGATGTAATTTTCCTTTTTGACGTCAACACGTCCGCAAAATGTCTTCTTAAATGTTTTGAAATACTGGGGTTTTGTGGCTTTTAGCATCTCAAAGTCATCGCGTGGCTGTGAAAGAAAAGAAAAAAGATTAAATTAAGTCCAAAAATATTTCAAATATTTTGACCCATAATTTTTTTTTGCAATGAGGGGTAAGGGCACTCCATTTTTTTTTTATGTTTTTGTCCCATGCCTAATTTCAAAAGCCGAAAATCCAATGGGGCAAAAAAAAAGTTAAAAATTTCATCAAAATTTACCGTTTTTTGGCCTTTTCCCATAATTTTTCAAGAAATTTTCAAAATTTTTTTAAAATAATTTCGATTTTTAAGAATTTTTGTACTGAAAAACAAAATTTGACATAAAAAAATCATTCTCAAAAATATTTTCAAAAAAAATATTTTTCAAAATTTTTGAAAGTTTTTTTATGAAATTTTTTTGTTTAAGTTTTTAACTTGAAATAAGAGTATTTTATTAAAAAATTAGAGTTTTAGATTAATTTAAAATTACCAAATATCAATATGAATACCATAAAAACAATTAAAATATTCATAAAGGACCAAAAATTGTTTAAATTTTGTAATTTTGTATGAAAAATATTTCAAAACTGTTTTTTTTTATTTTGCCCCCCCCCATTTTAAAAAAATTGTTTTGGGACAAAAACATCGGAAAAAAATTGGAACGGTCTTAAATAATTTAAAAAAAAAATAAAAAATAGTTAAAAATATAATTTTTTTTAGAAAAATTTAAAAAAAAAAGTATTAAAGCTTTTTCAAGTAAAATTCCAAAGAGTTTTTTTTTAATTTTTTTTGAAAAATTAAGAAAAATTTTAATTGTTTAAATTTAAAGTTTTATCTTAATTTTATTTGGAAATTTATTAAACTCTTTTGTTGTCCCCTCTCGATTTTTTTTTATTTTTTAAAAGGGCAAAATTATTGAGTTTTATTAGAATCACCCAGAAAAATGTCATAAAAAATTTCAAAAATTTAAAAATAAATATTTTCAATCGTTAAAATTTAGTTGGAAAGAAAATTTATGTCCAAATATTTAGAAACTGTGATTTAAAATTTATGAATTTTTATGAAAATTTGATCGAAAATTGTAATTTTTTTGTCTTCATGGTCTCAAAAATTCCATTAAAAAAAATAAAATAAAAAAAAATTCGAATTAAATAAAAAAAAAAATACTCACATCACAATCATCAAATTCATCTTTCAATTCCTCAATGCGAATCACACGTTGTCCAGTTTCATCGTCCTTTTCTGCCAGATAAAGCACTTTCGATCCCGGTTTGATGTAATCAGCCACACTGTTATCCACGCAATTCATGGAAAAAATGTATTTGTTATCGATGATGCCATTTCGCGTATTCAATTCGGTCACTGTGCCTTCAATTCGAAAAAATTTGGTTTCATCTGAGGTAATTAAGCCGACGGGATCTTCCGCATTATATTCATCCTTCTCTTCTGGCTCGTCTGGTTGAAGCTGTCGTTCAAGTTCTTCTAATTCTTTCAAATTTTTCTCGTGCTCTCTTTCGGCATACCAAGTTGGGTAAAATATTTTCAGGAAAAAATCCATTTTGCTGCACGTGTTATCGTACTTTCAAACGGTACTGTTGCTAATAAGGAACTTTTTTGTTTTTTAAGGAACTTAATTGGTCATTTTCAAGTTTTGCTCGTAAAACTTGAAAAGAAATCGTATTTCAGTCAAAAAATGTAAAATCGCCACGAATTTTCCTGAAAAAATGAGTTTTTAGCAATTATTTGAATGGAATTTCGCAGGGAATATTAAAAATTGATATTTTCATAAAATTTAACTGGATTTTTATAAAATTTCAATAACTTACAGTCTCCAGAAGATAAAAATGCAGTAAACCACGTGAAAATGCTATTTTTCTGTTAAATTTTAGTCAAAAACTGCAGAC
Organism: Culicoides brevitarsis; assembly: GCF_036172545.1. NCBI lineage: Eukaryota > Metazoa > Arthropoda > Insecta > Diptera > Ceratopogonidae > Culicoides > Culicoides brevitarsis. The sequence goes on along the minus strand of NC_087085.1, from coordinate 21,261,969 downwards.
TTTGCAGAAATTTTAGCCGCTCCAAAATGTAAACAGAAAATCAAGTGTCAATTTCAAGTGTCACATTTTTTTGTTTACCTTTTTCATTTCACGCGCCGCTCCAAATATTATGCTAAAATTCTTCAAAAAGCTCACGACAGTCCCTTTTTTGAAGCGAATCGTCCCCGTTAGTGAAGTTCCTGTTGAAAATCCGCCCAAACCGAAGCGCAAACCAATGGCCAACACAAAACCCATCGTCTGGATCGACATGGAGATGACCGGATTAGATGTCCATCAAGACAGAATCATGGAAATTGCCTGTTTAATCACGGATCATCAATTAAACATCATCGCCGAAGGTCCAAATGTAATTATAAAGCAACCAGATGCGCTGTTGCAAGGCATGAACGAGTGGTGCACCAAAACACACACCGCTACAGGTCTTTACAAGGCATGTCAAGAGTCAAAAATTACAGAAAGCCAAGCTGAGGACATGGTTCTGACCTTCATTCAGCAATATACGAAACGAAATGAGGCTCCATTGGCTGGAAACACAATTTACATGGACCGATTTTTCCTGATGCATCAAATGGAAAAGGTCAATAATTACTTAAATTACCGAATAATCGATGTGTCGAGCATTAAGGAGTGTTGTCAGCGATGGAATCCAGAAATGCACAAAAATGCGTAAGTACATTTCCATCAAAAAAAATTTTTTTTTAATTTTTTCAATTTTTTTAGGCCACCGAAGAAATTAGTTCATCGTGCCCTCGACGATATTCACGAAAGCATCAAAGAACTCCAGTATTACAAAGAGTTCATGTTCATCAAATGAGATTTTTAAAGGAAAAAATTAATAAAATTCTGTTCAAATAGTTTATTGTCGATCTACTTCATATTTTTTTTTGCGAAACGGTGAAAATCCTTGGAATTAAATATCAAAATCGAATAAGTACGGATAATTTTAGGTGATTTCTATCAGATAAACTTCCGTTAACGGAATTACATGCTAGCCATAATGATGGATGTAACGACTGCGGATGCCAACATGATGTAACCGGTAGCGTAAACTTCCTTCATTGTCAAAAATTTGCCGTAATCCCAGCAAAAGTGTCGAATTCCGTTGCAAGTATGGTACGCCAAGGGGAATGCCAAGACAAATTTCATGGCAAATAACGAGGCCGAGCTCAATTGACACGCTTCGAGTGCCGAAATATAATGACTGGCATCGTGTGGCATCAACAAACAGCCATATCCCAAAATTGCAGCCCATCCTGTGAGTGCGATGCCAGCAAAACGATGCGAAATTGACAACAAACTGGGCAGTTCGAATTTGTAGATGGTCACATGAGGAGACAATTCGCGTCCAAGACGAGCATTTCGTTCATCGTGACTTTCTTGCTTGGCGGCAGGAGCACTTACAACGCGTAACGTTACATTTCGAGAGTTGCACCATTGAGGTCCAATAACGGATTTTTTCGCCAAGTTGAGCGTGTTGAGGACATTGCGACCACAGAGATTTCTTTAAAAAAAAAAAACAAACAAAAAAAATTGTCAATTCAATTCCATATTTAGTTTACGTAACATTCGTAATTGTCGTTTAATTTCAGTTGAAAATATTTAAAAAAATATTTTTTAATGAAATTAACGAAAATTTTCAACTTTACGTTACTTTAAATTGATTTTTTCCTTCATACCTCGTAAAAGCTAAGGCCATTTTGCGAAAATTATTTTCGATTTTTTTATCGAAACTGCACCTTGTCGATAAATTTTCACGATCACAACTAAAACAAGTGCATGCAAAAATTATGCACAGGGAAATAATGCACTTTTGACAGCAAAAACTGCACTTGCTATGCAATTTTCAGCTAGGAAAAGTAGTGAGTGCGCACTGAGACATGTAAAAAGTGTCACCAAAAACGAGTCACTAAAATTTTTTACAGTGCAAAATTTACCGGTTCCTACTAAAAACCAGTTTTTTCGGCTAAATTGATTTAAATTCATCGTTTTTTGGTGATATTTTAACTCAGTAGCCTACGAAAAGTACATCAAAGCCTTCGTAAAAACGAAATTTTAGTGTGGATTTTAACTTTGACGGTGTTACATCATAGAAAAAAATTGAATTCTTATAAGAATTTTTTAAAAATTACATAGTGAAGTCTCCATTCTGGAAATTAATTGAAAATTAAGTTTAAATTTTTCTACAGGAACCTCCTTTTTATTAAATATTTAGCATTGGATCTTACGTTGCAGTATGAAAATTTGAAAATAAATAATTTTTTGTTTAAATAAATACCAAGATTGCCTGATTCACCCAAGATCTTGTAATTTTTGGGGGTTAATACTTGCACGAAATACTTAATTGTGTCACACAATCAAAAAAAAGATCTAAAAAATCTGTGTCTATTTTTGTTTTTCGCTATGAATAGATGAGGTAGAACAGCGTAGAGGTAGTTTTGTGATAAATTTAAATGCGTGTGTTTGTGTAAAAAAATGCCCCCGTTTACAAGGCATAAGTTAAAATCGCTCCGACGACAAGAGCTGTGCTCAAAGTGAACCATCCAGTGCTGTAAACTTGACTCATGGCCAAATTCTTGCCGGCATCCCACGACAAATGTCTCAATCCGTTGAGCGAGTGGTACGCAAACGGGAATGCCATGAGCGAATATTTCAAGGCAAACACCGCTGGCGCACTCCAATGCAAATTCTCAAAGGCCGTCAAGTAATACGAGATGTCGTGCGGTAAAATGAGAGATCCGTAACCCATAATCATGCCCCAGCCAGTCAACATGATGCCGGTAAAACGATGAGAGATCGACAACATGCTCGTTACTTGCCACTTGTAGATGCCGAGATAGGGAGACATGGGGCGACCGAGTTTGTCGTTGCGTTCGTCATGATTGAAGGGCTTCTTGGATTCCACTGGAGCAGCTGTGGGACGAATTGTGACAGTGCGGACGGCCCATTGTGTGCTTCCAATTGTCTTGGCCAAGTGAGCTCGGCTAAGCATGTTGCTGCCGCAGAAGTTTCTGTGAAAGAAATTTTTTTTGGGAAAATTTTTCGATATTAAAAACAATGCGTATGTGCGACATGTATGTATATGGTGGTAAAAAAAAAGATAAATGGATTTACGTAACTTTATGATAGAATTTTGGAAATATTTTATTTTAATAAAATTTTTTAAAAATCAAGAAAATGTCTTTTTATGCGTTTTTCGACCTACCTTGCAAGAGCTAAAGCCATATTTAGTTGGAGCCTGAGACTGCTTTTTTCCTTAATTTATTTTGAACTTGAAGTAGTATCGTTATCTCTCGTACAGCAGGTACGTACCTATTTTGGCGCCATCCATTAATGATCCCTTCAAAATTATTTCGAGATTTTTGTCTAAATTTTTTTTTTCGTTAAAAAAATTTTTCGAAATATGTACCTACTTTTTTTTAATTAAATAAAAATTTCCAAAACAGTTTTTTAACATTAATAAAGATTTTGCTAAAATCTAAATTTTTAACATCTGAAGTGATAATTCGAAACAAAATTCTAAAAGATAAAAAAATTAGAAATACATGTAGTCTAAAATTTTTTTCAGAGCGATAATACTTGAGGAATATTAATATATGTTAGTTTCTTTGTGATTTATATATAAACCAATACATTATTATTATTAGATTTTTGATTTTTTTCCTGCAGTTGCAGCTGTAACACAACCTCAGCCTTCCGGGTTGCGGAGTGCCGCAAAGATTTCCCTTAAATTGATTCCTTTGAAACTGGGACCATGATCTCTTCCATGTTTCTCTATTAACCATACATATGGTATGCATATTTGTTTTCTAACGAATTCTCAAATTGCTCTTTTTCCAAAATAAACTTGATTTTTTGATCTCTCTTTAATATATGTATTATTAAATATCATAAAATTTTTCATTGTGTAGTTTAGATTTTTTTGCACTTCATCAAAAATTTTTAAATATATATTTTCAATTGTGAAATAACGATGAGTTTTCAAAACGAAAATTTTTATGTATTCTATTAGAAAACTTTGGAATTTTTCCGTTGTTTGATGCAGAAACAACAAGTCTTCAAGAAAAGCTCGTGTGTCGTAAATTTGCACGTCTTGCAAATTTTATCCGTGAAACTCAAATATTCCAAAAGAGTAAGGGCGTTTAAAAATGCAGCATAACAGATTTCAAAGCAGCAAAAAGTTCTTCTTGATGAAAGTATCAATATAACGGTAGGTACCAAAAATTTTTGTTATAATTTCGTTAGTACCTTCAATTTGACCAGAAAATGCATCCGGGTTATTTTGTGTTCAACTTCTGTAATTTTTTTTCATGTCTCCAAAAAAATCAGTAACACATTCCCTCCCCCTTGAGTTTCCGACATCTTTTATGGATGGTCCCAATCCGGTGTTGTGAATCGTCGAAAAACATCACTTTCTGTCATTCGAAAAATTATTTCGCAGTCGTCTGCTGGCCAAGTTTTTCCGATTTTTCAAAGGGATTTTCAAATACACGAGCAATAATGGCTGATTTAGGAGCACCCGTCAGAGTTTCTCCATTGATTAAGGTAATGCGCGATGTCTGAGATTTGCTATCAATCTCATTGTAGCAAAAGGAAAAATACATGGTTAACATTACATAATGATCCTCTTCGTACTATCGCGCGATGTTGTCAACAATACAATTTCCTCATTTTTCACGTATTTTCTTGCATTTTAGTTCGGAAGATGGTCATTCTTGGCTGTCGGAGTCGCCTATGGAGCTTACCATCAAAACAGATTGTCCAAGAAGGCTGCCAAAGAACGTGAAATCGAGGCCCAAAAGAAGGTTGTGCGCGATGCACAAATGGCCGCAGAGAAGAAGAAGGCTCAAGAACGTAAGATTTGTTTTACATAATTCACGAAAACTTTGATTTTACCATCGAATGTTATTTTAGGTGAAGCCGCTGAATGGGAAAGAATGTCTGCTCCAGCGCCCAAGAAGTAAATTGTGTGTTCTTCTTCTGAAAGATGTTAATCACGTATCTAGCCTGTCATAAAATAAAACATAATTATTAATTCGAAAATGTCCAGTTCAACGGGATAAAAATAAATTTAATTTCAATCGGAAATTTCTCAGATAAAATTCAATTCCAGTCGTCGTCCGACTCGTTATTTTTGTTGAATTTTTGTTCCATGCTCGGCGGCGGTATCAAACTCGACAATTTGCTCATCATATCAGTGGGTTGAGGATTTTCTTTGGCACCGGAAATTCCCTTGCGACGCATTTGCAAGCGATTTCTTAGGTCTGACATCAGATCAGCTGTTGGTTCTGGCTTTTCTTTCTTCTTTTCGCTCGGCGGTTTTCGATCAGATGCCGCTGCAGGTCGTAATTTTGCTTTTCCGCCAGCTTTTCGAATATCCGCAAGAAGATTCAGGCGAGCATTTGACGCTACCGGAATCTCAGCAGGTGTTTTGCTGGCCATCGGCGGGGGCGGAGGCTTTGGAATGTCCGATGGGGGAGGCGGCGGTGGTGGAATGATGTATTCTTCGGTGCGAGTTTGAGGAATTGGCGCCGGAGGAGGTTTCGGAATTTCAGTTTTTGTTTCGAGATTCTCGTTAGATTGATCTGAAGGCACTTGTGGCGGCAATGAATCAACTTGGGGAACGGTAGTGACTTTTGGAGAGTCAGTAACCGTTAAACCGAGAGAGGCAATTGTGTCACTCCGACCTCTGGAAGGCACAATCATGAAATCGTCATCCATGCTGAAGGTGATATCGTCCGCAATTCCCGGTAAATCAGGCAAGTCCATCGGGAGATCCAGTTGAGGAGCCTAAAAATTAAATTTAATTAATTTTTATTGATAAATTTCATTTAATTCACTTACGTTATCCACAGCTGATGGAGTATAAAAAATGCTTTCCAAATTTTTCTTTTGATTTTTGTTCGTAATCGATGCAGGAGCAGCTTCCAACTTTTTTCCTTCCATCGGCATGGAACTGGCACTCGAAGTTTTGGATTTTGACAACTTATCGTCCTTCTTGAAGACAATTAACGAGTCCACAGACCGTATAATGTCGAGCAAATCACTATTTGGCCCGATATTTTTGTTGATTTTCTTAGCTTTTTCCGGCTCTTTGACATGATAAAATTGAAGTTTTTCCTGCGGCTTCCTATGATTGACTTTTTCGGGTGAACTTTTGACATCGCTTGCTGATAATTTCTTCAAAACTGGCTTTGGCACTTGATTTTCGGTCTCATCGCCGAAAATGGGCGTAAAATCTTTCTCTTGTTCCGGATATTTGTTCGTGGAATAAATAATTACAGCCTTTTTCGAGTCTTTTAGACTTTCAATTTTGGAATTAACGACGCCAATTCTGCGATTTATGTCTTGAACTTTTGCTTGATTGCTGGCGATTCGTTGGTCGATGCGATCAAAAACGCTCCCGATGACTTCATTGAGGTAGTCTAGCGTGTTCAGACTTTGTAAAATTGCTTCCTCGTGACGAAGATCCGGTTGGATGATCGGAATTTCGAACAATCGCATTTTTTTACATTAAAATTCTTCGAGAATTCAATTTAATTGACTGACTTGATGGAAAATTTCTTTGTTTTGTCAATCAGCTGTTTAATATGAAATGTCAAAAATTTCAATATTTTTTAAATTTTTCTCAAAAAAACGTTCTATTATAACAAAATTCATTAATAAAATAATTTTTTAGTAATTTTTCAAGACAAAAATGATCAAAAAACCCCAAAAAATTTTGTGTAGCAACATACGTACCGGTCAAATCGTTTAAAAATTTCACACGTTCCAAAAACCGCCGCCAGATGTCAATGCATCGTAAATGTCATCTGTCAAATTTGACTTTTGGAAACGTCAAAGCTGAATTTTTAGTTTTGTAAGTTCCAATTTAGAATTTTCTTAATTTTAAGGCTCTTACATCACCGTAACCACACAAAAAGTATGGAAACGAAGCAGCCCTATGATCTGAGGAAAATTCTAAATGAGCTAAAAGTTTGTACAGACAAAAGAATCGCCTATAAATTGCTGCTAAAAGTTCGACTGGACTTCATTGGCAAATCTGAAGACATCCAAAAGTTCATCGAGCTCGGTAAAAATTGCAATTTTTGAAGAAAAGTAATTTTGAATGTCTAATTTTTCCCTTTTATTATAGGCGGAGTCCCGATTCTCATTCATCACTTGAAAAAACCGATAGAATCAATCTTGGATATTGCCCTAAGTGCCCTCGGGAACGTTTGTATGTACCGAGAAGGAGGAATAAGTGCTCTAGAAAACAATGTTCTATCGTCTTTGAACTCGATTTTGTCCTCGGTGACGAGTAAAAGTATTAAATTACGATGCGTTCGACTGCTGGGGAATCTGGCGACGCACATGTCAAAGACAACAGCTCATTCCGAGACTTCGTTCAAGATAATGTTGAATAATTTGTGCAACGAATTCGAGGAAATTCTCGGTTCCGAGTCCATTGACGAAAATATGACTTACATTGCGATGCTAATTCGTGCCGTGAGGAATTTATGGAAGAATCGACAAGCCTCGAACACGTTTATCATGCGTGGCGTCATCAAAAAAGTCATGATAATTCTCTGGTGTTGCTTTGAACATCCAAGCACTTGTGCCAATGAAGAAACCTCATCTGCGGCACCACTAGGAGAAACGGTAATTCTCAAACGTGGCACGTCTCCCGATCGAATTGTGACACGCGAGAAATTCCTCACGCTAATTAACGATATTGACAATCACAAAAACAGCGATATCATCGGGTATGAGCCTGTCCGGGCAGCAACAAGTGTTAATTTGCACGAATGTCAGCTGAAAGACAAAAAAGACGCAAAAACTTTACTTTCGGGAATCTTGAAGATTTTGGAGGTCGCGACAAGTCACACAAATATCTCAATTGTGACACAAATTTTGTCGTGCCCGTCTTCGAACCAGTGTTTTGTTTCGTTAATCAATTCCGATGACATCTCAGTGGTGCTGAAGATAATCGCGTCTCTCGTAACGTTTCAAATTGCCAAACAAATTTTGACGACATTGGATGTCGTGACACACGTTTCGAGTTATGCGATGAGTGAGCGATGCACACAAAAAGATCTCTTTAATTCCATCAAAATTTTGTGTAATTTGACGGTGGATGCCTGCAATCGTGGCAAATTACGGAGATCAGGCGTTTTTTCAAAACTTGTTAAAATTTGCAATGAATCAACGAATGAAGAGGAGAAAGAAATGGTAAAATTTTTAATTTTTTTTTCAAATTTGAGAATTCTTAACTTTTTTTTTATTTCCAGATATTAGTTGCTTTCTACCAGTTTAGGTTTGATCACCTAAGTTTAGATAATTTGTTGAAAGAAGGAATTATTTTAATGTTAATTAGATTGTTACAAAGAAATTTGCAAGAAAAAAAGTACGAGCTTCAACATAAGCCAGACGACACTGCCGAAAAAGATCAAATTAAAAATAAGCGAAAGCAAGATGTTGAAGAAACAAGTCTTCCAAAGCCAAAAGTGAGTTAAAAATTTTAATTTGTGTAGATTTTGTATTTCAAAACCAATGTGTTGTTTTTTGCAGAGTATTCGTGAATCATCTCCGGATATAATTTTAAATTTCAATCATAAATATCTCACTGCCCAAAATGTTTATGCATCTCCTTTCATGGTAAGCTTTTATATTTAAATTTTTCAACAAAGCGAACAAAATTTACATTCTCATAAATATTTTTAATGCTATTTTTGAAGTTTTGAACGTTTAACGATAAAATAAATTGAACATTTAAAAAAATCTTGTTGAAATTTTAAAAATTCTTCTATTTAGGCCGCTCCAAATGAAAATCAAAAATAAAGTCCAAAATTTTTGAAAATAAAATGGGGGGGGCAAAATAAAAAAAAAATTTTGAAATACTATTTTCATACAAAATGACAAAATTTTTAACTATTTTTGAGTGTTAAATATTTTTTATTTATTTTTTTTTATTATCTTTTTTGAGATTTGCTAATTTAAAATAGATTTCAGAATATTACATATTAAAAAATAACTGTCAAAAAAATTTGAAAAATAAATTCAGTAATTTTGTAAAAAAAATTTGAATAAGAATTTTACGAATACGATTTTTTAAACAAAAATTATTAAAAATTTAAAACTTTTTAAAAAAATTTCTAAAAACATCTTAAAAAATTATGAAAATACACCTAACGGCCATTTTTATGAAATTTTTAACTTTTTTTTGTCCCATTGGATTTTCGACTTTTAAAATGGGGAAAATATTTTTAAATTCATCTTTCATTATTTTTTGAGAAATTTTCAAAAAGCAAAAAATTACTAAATTTTTTAAAGAAAAAAAAAAAAAATAAATAAAAAATTTATATAATTTCCTTGAAATTTTCTTGTAATTTTTATACAAATTTTAATTTTTTGTGCTGCTCAATATCCTTCTGAATAAAATTTTTGACGTTGCATTTTTTTGAAGCAAAAATTAAAAAAAATAATTAAATTGATCTATTTTTTAAAAAATAATTCATGTTTTTTTTTATTTCCAGCGATCTCCGTCCCCATTCAGAGATCCCGGATCTCCTGCCAGTTCAAGCGGTTACAGCAGTGCAAACATCCAAGACAGTCCAAATTACACCTACTCTCCGGTCTGCAGTGACAGCGAAGACGAAGATCAAAAGAAGGAAACTGAACCCACTAAACCAGACACGCAAGAAACGGAGGAACCCGAATCCAAAGAAATTTTCGACATATCAACGTTAATGCACGACGACAATTCTGTGGCATCTGTAACATCCGAGCCAGAAACCGTCGACCGAAAATCTCCCGAAAAATCTCTTCCTGAACCAAAAGACAACAAATTCGATTTAATTGAATGCGTCTTAAAATTATTACTGGAGCTCTCTAAACGAAATGCCACCCATCCGGATTTTGTGCGTGTCAGTACTCTAGACACCCTTTTGGATGTTTATTCTAAAGTGGAGACAGCGCAAAAAGACGTCGTGCCCGTTTTGAACAAAGTTCTTCGTCAAATTCACAATTTCATCCCAATTCTAAAGCAAAATTTCATTTTTAAGTTGTACGAAAGCCGTCGCTTGCCAAATTGTCGCGACAAATGTTCCTCATGCACTGCCATGGAGTGCCAAGTAAACGACTTGCTACATGCGATGGGAGAAAATGCAGAATCGGGATATGGCGTTGGGGAATTGGCACATTTTTTGTTACGTGGCGAGTCAGATTTGAAACTGCAAGCTGCCATTATTACCATGTACTTGATTAAATGTAGCAAGTCACTGTATAAACTCTTGTTTGTACACAATGCCTTAGATATCGTGCTTAATTTAATCTTCAACGATGCAGCAAACAAAATAATGGCAAATTATGCATGTACCGGCTTCACAGTAATGGCACATAATTTGAATATTACTGTAGTTTGTGCAAGTGATGAATTAGTGGCCGGTGATGCGACTACGACGACGACAACCGCCGTGGACTATGATGAAACAAAAGACTACAAAGTCGGAAACTGCGATTTGGGGCAGCAAAAGCAAGACGGTGATAATTGTGTGACGTTTATCGTTGAAAATGACGAAAAAATTGCGTTTAATAGGGCACTCTTGATGCAAACCAGCGACTTTTTCGATACAATGTTCAAGAGTGACTTCAAAGAAGCGCAAGAAAATACCGTCAAACTCACGAATATCAGTGCGTTCGGTCTCAAATATTTCCTCGCACTCATCAGCGAGACCGTAATTGACAAAAGTTCCAACGTTTTTGTCAACCGGAACATGAAAAGTTGCTTGGAGGCATATGGACTTGCTAAACTGTATCTGCTTGCGGACCTGGAAACGCTTCTACTTGGTATCGTGAAAAAAGTGATTAATCACACAAATATTATTACCGTACTGGAATACTCTTTCAAGAATTACAACTCAGATTTGCTGTCCATCTCGATTAATTACTACTTGAATAGCGGCTACATTACCGGCGAGCAGAAGAGAAAAATGTTCAATGAAGCGAACTCGTCCACGTATCAAAAGCAGTGGTTAGAACGACTAAAGGACACGATACTGTTACAAGTTAATTACGGAGAATAAGCGAACGCGCAATAAATACTACGATAAGTTATAAAAGAAAATGAAATAAAAGCGAATAAAAACAACGAAATCCGAGTGTGTTTGTTGTTGTTTCACTTCCGGACCAGTAACTTTATTAAAAGCGACTTAACAGATGCAACCTATTAACCTAATTTTACGATTTTTTTGCGTTCGTAAATTTCTGTATTGCACATTTTGAAGAAAATTGCATTTGATTTGTAATCGCTATAATTGCAAAAAATTACGCGTACTTAGTAGAAAGTTAACGCTTGAACTTTAAAATTGTAAATCACTACCACTTAGGCGATCGGAATTTTTCAATTATGGTAAAATAAAAAATTTCAATTTTATTTACTTTTCTTCAATTTTTAATTTTTTGTTGAACTTTTTGTCCCATTGTCCCATTGTTATGAAAATAAGTTGAAAATATCATCTAAATTCACCGTTTTTGGTCTTTTTCATATTTTTAAAATTTAAAAAAAAAATTATAATTTTTAAGAATTTTTGTATTGAAAAATGAAATTTGACAGGAATTTTCATCTCTAAAAGTTTTTTCAAAACAATTATTTTTTTAAACTTTTTGACAATTATTTTTATGAAATTTTTTTGTTAAAACTTGAAATATTCTGAGATTCTCAAAATCAGATCAAATCTCAAAGAAAAAACAATTAAAATATTCAATAATAACCAAAAACAGTTAAAATTTTGTCATTTTGTATGAAAAAGTATTTAAAAACTTTTTTTTATTTTTTTGCCCCCCTCCCATTTAAAAAAAAAATCTTCTAAAAAATTCGGAGCGGCCTAATTAACAAATTTTATTAAAATTTAACAAAAGTTGAAAAACTTTCGTCGAAAAATATAATTTAAATTAAATTTCTCACTTTTTTATTGGGATTTTTGGAAGGTTTTTTAATGAAAATTTTTAAAAATTTCCGATAAATTCAGAAAATTCGTAAAAACATTAAAAAATCAAATTTGATCGTCTACACTCGCAGACTCGAATTATTTATACCTATTCGTAATTCATCAAAATTTAACCGTTGGATCCATATGACACGCCATACGGCAGCATATTGAATGAAAATCATTGGACTGTATCGAAGCGAGGGTGAAAAAATAAATAATCCTCATAATTATAAAACTAAGGCCACTCAAAATTTGTTTAATTTTAAAATTTTTGGCAAAATAGAAAAAAACTTTTAAAATAATTAAAAACTTCTAAGAAAATTGATAAAAAATTACTCCTTTGGTTATTTTTTAATGATTTTTTGAGATGAAAAATTTTATTTTTTACTTAAAATGTGATAAATTAAATTTTTAAAATTGCAAATTTTGTTGGAAAAAATTAAAAATATTTTTAAAAATTGTCAAGAATTTAATTTTTACATTAAGTATTTCAAAACTATTTATTTTCTCCCTTCCACTCAAAAAAGCATTTTTTTTGATACAATATTTTTTGAAAATAACTGGAAAAATAAAGTTGGAGCGTCCTATGATCCTCATAGAAAACCAAATTTCTTCAAAAAACATATTTTTCGTTATTTTTCGGCTAAAACAAAAAAAAAAGATTGGTGTTACTAATCTTAAGTTTGATTAAAAAAAATTCAAAAACAGGATCAAAGATAATCATCATCAAAAAAATGTGAAAGTCATTATAAAAAGATTAATTTATTATTATTTACTCAAAAAAAAATTGAAGGCGTGTGACTACAAAATTGAGTTCTTGTAAGTTATCCCTTAATTTAATAATTTCAATGCATGAGCATTCAATTACTCTGTCTACATTCTTGTGTAATATGATCCGATGACATCCATTCAAAAGAGATAAAAATATTTTGGGTTCGTTTCCGTTTAGGCATTTAAATCTTTTGTTCAACTCTTCATGATTTTTTTTACCACCAAATTATTTAATCAATAGAGACAAAATTACCAAACAACAATAGCTGACACCGTTCATTGTTGTAGCAAAATAAATGTTTAAAGCGTTAAATGTTTTCTTCGTTCGGATCACCTCACGCTAGATAAACATGGGCAATTACCACAAAAGCACAACAGTGAAAAATCAATCAATACCTCGAGTGTAGATGAATAATGAGAGTTTCAATTATTTTTTCAGCGAGAACTCTTTTTATTATATTTTTAGTAACAATAGAAAAATTTAAAAATAAAAAAAATAATAGAGTTCTCCCTTCGCATTAATTTTTTTTTTGTTATTGCGAATGCATGACTCGACGAGATGAAAGCCAAAACAATTATATTTTATGTTTATTAATTGAAACATTTTATTTTCTGTGCGCGTTTAGGTATCGTTAGAGGTGCATGCCGATCAAAAGATTGTTTATTTATTTTTAAATTGTGTAAGTTTCAACTTTAATTTTTTTTTTAGGTACAGAACGAAAAAGTTCTCTTCAAACGAACGTAAGAATGAAGAGAACAAACGCGGAGAGAGAGACGAAAATCCGTGGAATGAAGGAACAATAAAAGTGAGTCAAGAGTGTTGACTTTACTTAACTCAAATTAAAAGCGTTTATACTGCTCTTTTGTTGTTGTTGTTGTTGTTGACGTACATATGTTCCGAGGTACGTGAAACCAGTTTTCAGATGTAAACACTGGGATTAAAAGTGAGTTAGCGGCAAGCGAGAACAAGGATTGATTTTTGTTTTAAAATGATTATATGGAAAGGATGCCTCCGGCTGTTTAACAACATAACTTTGTAACTTGTTTCTGTGAAATATTGAATATTTTTGTGAACTTGCCAACGTAACCAATTTTTCATTGCATTTTTTTCTAAAAAAGCGTGCTCGAAAAATTCATAAAATTAATTTTTCTTCCAATAGGATAGCTAAAAAAAATATTTAAAAAAATTAAAAAGCAAATTCTCTTCAAATTTTTTAAAAAACTCACCACACCTCTATGTTACAGGCCCACACTCTCTGTACAAAAAGGTAAAAAAGCAAGGTATTTTCCGGAGAGCAGCAACAGTTGTTGTTAGTAGTAACTCAGCGGTGAAGCGAATCAGACGTGTGGGAGCACCTTTTGCCGTGTCTTTCATTTTCTGTGTACATTTCAGTACAATCGCCTCTTAAAATATACAATATACAAAAAGTTTAATACCTACGACGACGTATTCGTCGTGTCGTCATCGTGCAACAAAAACAGAAAAAAAGCATAATACAATGCTCGGACGTTATACAATGTACGTAATTTTTATATTGGTTGTCTCATTTTTATTTTCATTCGTCGCGTATTAAATAGTGCGGTTTGCTGTGCCTGTAAAATATTTTTGGTTTATGAAAAAAAAAATAAGAAAGAAAAATATACAAGAGTCAACTCTTAAGAAGATATATCAAATATGGCGGTTTTTTATGTGTAAAGAGATAATTTTGCGAAAGAAACATAAAATAATCTTGTCACACACACACTTTTTTAAAAAAAAAAAATATTAATACAATTATTTATCGAATGCATTGCAAATACTTACTTCGGTGTGGCAATGCCGAAACTTTCCCATCTCATTCAATTTTTTTTAATAACTTGATTGTTGTGTTTTGTAAATGATTTTTTTCTTTCATCTTTCTTTCCTGATGTAAAAGGTACAAATTATTTTGCAATTTAAAATGCATTATTTTAGTGCCATTCATGCTGCGTTAATGGTGTCTTACGTGCCACAACTATTATACAAGACAAGCCATTGAATGTTAATAAATTGATAAAGTAAATATTTGCGCGAACTATGTTCATGCAACAATTTCACGTACAAAAGGAGATTGTTAACGAAAAAAAAGAAGCTTTAACGACATCGATTGTCTAAAAAAAGAAAATAAGAGAAGATGTGAAATAATTAGTGAATCAATTAACAACGTGAATTTTATGTCGATAACAATATAAAAGGGAAAAGAATTTCGTAGACATGGAAAGTGATTTTTTTTTGTGAATAAATATTTGCTTTTTTTGAAATACACACCTAAAAGTGAAGTGCTGACGTAAATTAAAATTTAAAAAAAAAAGTTATGAATACTGGCAAAAATGTGTAATAATGTAAGAGAAAAAGTGAAAATCATTAAGCAGAAAGAAAAAATGCGAGGCGCAAATATTTCTTGCAGTAAATGATGAGAAAGGTGTGTGTCTTGTATTTTATCAGTGAGTGCACTTTGCATCAATCAAGGCATCGTCCGTTTCAATGAACTTTTTAAATGAAGGTCGATTAAAACAAATCAAGTGTTTGATGCAAAAAACAAGTAAAAAATAAAATAAAAATTTAAAATCAAATTTCTAAAGCTTTACATAAAAATAATCAAAAATTTAAACATTTATCACTGAAATTTTTTTATTTATTTTTTTTCCGTGAACTCAATAGATTTGTCTAAAATTTTTGAAAAATAAAGTTTTTTAATTTTTTTATTGATTTTTAAAAATTAAAAAAAAAATCAAATATTCTTATTAGCGGTAAAATATCGGTAAAAAGTAATTTTTTTTTAAATGTTTTGATTTATTTTAAATTATATTTTTTGGCTGGACTTTTTATTCAGAACAAAAAATTTTAATTTTTTTTTGTGGGTTTTAAATAATAAGAATTTTTTTAAATTTTTAATGACGATTTTTTTTAGTATTATATTTTGTTAAAATATTTTGAAATATTATTAAAATCGTTAATTTTCTATTTTCACAATTTGCTTTTTTTTATTTTTGCATTCTTTTTGAGGCATTTGAAAAAACTATTCAGTTTGCCTTTAAAATTTAAATTATTATTAAAATTAAATTTATTTAAAGTTTAAATTTTACTTAAATCAAGTTAATTTAAATTCTTTTAAAAAATAAAAAAAATTGGGAGAAATTTTTGAAACATTTCTAATTTTGGTATTTTTTCTCACCAAAATTATTCTAAAATTATTAAAAAAATAAATTGACAAAACTTTTGGGTTTTTGCACATGTAACAACCAAATCCTAGTTCAAAATTAAATTTCTTACCATCTCCAACTCTTTGCAAAATCCTCAAATCTTCTAGATGAATCGTGCATTTTGCGCAAACGAAGCGTTAAAACTCGTGCATTTCGCATTTTAGTCACACAAATCTCGAAACAAAGATAAGAATAATGAAATACTGACACAAACAAATTATTATTCTTCTACTTACTTTCCTCGCATCATAATTACTCCTCGGTTCACATTAACGACTGTAAAGACAAACATAGCGGTTGCAGGGCAAAAATCAAACCACATCACACTGCTTCGTTTTCGCAGGAAAAGCTGGCGTGTTATTTCTTCAATAATGATAATTATTTCATCAATAAATTTTTGTTGCTACATTTGTGGTTGTTGTAACTTTGCCACGAATCGAAACGAAACGAACAAAAAGTAACCTGATATTTACGTGTTTTTCTGTTTTGTCAGCATTCAGAGGTATTCGCTGCAAGCAATAATTAAATCATTATTTTTGAGTTTGTATGAAGAGTGGAGGAAGAAATGCGAGCAAAAAATGATATATTGAGGCATTGAATTCCAATCTCTGCTCCGTTTTAATCGAATTTGATGAATTTAAATAAAAAATACTTCTCCAAGTGCTGAAAACAACAAAAACAATGGACTGTCAACGAGCTTGTCATTTTTGTAACGGTCCGCAGTCTTATCTCTCGAGCTGGAATAAAGTGCGTAATTACAAAAATATTAGAGAAAAATGTTGAAAAACATGTGGGATGACCAGAAAATTCTCACTTACGCTTCGTTATTTAAAAATCCCACACGAGGTTCGACACGAGGAACGTCTCGGACTCGATCAGAAGCATTTCATGTCGATTTTAATGTAAACAAGGAGCCTCTTAGTCGCGGTTTGATCCGAGGTCGTCGTATTTTGGATCGAAATTGGAAGCCAGTAGTTCCAAAACCCCCAAAAATTGACACATCCAATGAACCGACAGCCGAAAAGGAAGAAGATTACTTCAAATCTTACGATAAAATAACCATCCATCGTGAAATGTTGCAGGATACGGTCCGCACGGAAGCCTATCAACGAGCAATTATGGAAAATTCGATGTATTTCAAGGATAAAATTGTCATGGATGTCGGTTGTGGCACGGGAATTCTCAGTTTATTCGCTGCCAAGGCAGGAGCTGCTTTAGTAATTGGCATCGATGCTTCCAACATCATCGATTTGGCGCAAAAAGTGTTGGATGATCAACCGGCAGATGTGGCATCGCGCATCGTCTTGGTCAAATCAAAGGTCGAGGACATCACGGAATTGCCAAAGGGCATTAAATATGTCGACATTATCGTCAGCGAGTGGATGGGATATTGCCTGCTCTTCGAATCGATGCTCGATACGGTCATTTATGCGCGAGATAAATGGTTGAAAAAGGGCGGACTGATGTATCCAGATAAGGTGTCGTTGTACGTTGCCGGCATGCAGGACAGAGAGCGACGCGATCAGGAACGATCTTGGTGGTACAATGCGTATGACTTTAATTTATCGGCGATGCGCAAATGGACGGACAAGACGGCAATTGTTGAGCAAGTTGATAAACGGAAAATCGTAACGAATCATTGTTTGCTCAAAGAATTCGATTTGAACACAGTGCGAGTCAAAGATTTGACTTTTAAGGCATCCATGAAGCTGGATGTCGAAGCAGAGTGTGAAATTCAAGCAATTGTCGCTTATTTTACGGCAGAATTTAATCATTGTCACACACAAATTTTAATGAGTGAGTATTTTTCGTCAGGCCTTCAATTGATTCAGAATTTTTGTTATGTTACTTTTGCTTTGAATTTAGCAAAAAAAATAATTTTCGAATAAATTTTTAAAAATAATTTTTGGGTTTTTTATATCAAAACCATCAAAAAAAATCCAAAATATTAAAATCGAAAGAAAATTAATATTTTTCGATATTTTTGGAGTAAAAAATTCAAACCAAAAAATTTTTGAAAAATTTTTTGCAATTTTTTAATTTGCAATTTTTTAAAAATTAAATTTAATTTGCATTTTAGGCAAAAATAAATGAAATTGAAGCAAAATGAAAATTTAAATTTGCTTTCTTCAAAATTTTAATTGAAGGCCTGTTTTTCGTAAGAAAATGTTAAAATAAACTTTTTTTTCAATGCCAGCTACCACCATGGACGAACGCTTAACGCACTGGAAACAAACAGTCTTTTACCTCAAGGAAAATTTCATCGTGAAGGAAAATGACAAAGTCACGGGAGAATTCATTCTGCGACCCAACAAGTTCAATCGTCGCAAACTTGACTTCCAAATAATCCTCAATCACATTGGCTACAACAAAACCTACTACACAAAGGAGAATTTTGTCATGTATTGAGTTTCGTTCGTTTTTTCGTCGTTTCTAGAAATAAATCAAAGAAAAAATTGCTGAGATATTTATGAAATATCCGTAGAAATATGCTACCTACGCGAAAAATGTCTGCTACAAAATTGTTTGAAGCTAAAATAAAATAAAAATGTTATAAAAAACAATTTGTATAAATATGCAACACACTCACACTGTGTCATTCGATGTTGCCCGATACGACAATGTCGATTTTAAAAGTGTAAAAAATGTGATTAAAACGATGTGATAAAGTGCCTTGAATTGAGCAGGTACCATATGAAGTGTTGGCTTTCGAGTGTATGGTGCATTTGTTTGTGTTTGACAAGCTTTTGAGTAATGTGTGATTTAAAAATTTGATAAGGCGTGGAGGATTAAAATAACAAATAGCATTAAAAAAAGTGTATGTACCCAGACGCACTCACTCTCTTTCTCTCTCTGTTTCTCTAGCAAATTGATTTATTTTTCAAAATTAAATAAATGATGAGATTTTTTTTCAATGGCATTTTTTTCTCAGTCGCTCATCAGGGTCGAAAAAACTTTTTACTTTTTTTTTTTATTTTATTGGAGCTTAAACTTGAAAAAAATAAGTTAAAATGAATAAAAATCCTCAAATTAAAGTTTAAGTTTAACTTAACTTGGACTTAACTACGATTTTCTTAAGAATTAATTTTTATTAAAAACTTAAACTTAAGACTTCAAAACTTAAAAATGAAGTTATTCAACTTATTGTTTTTATAAAAATAATTTTTTATTCAAAATTTGGTCAAAAACCAAAAAAAAAATAATTAACTTCTTCTGAATTATTCACTTATTATAACTTAAGTCAAAGGCGAGGTTAAGTTCAAAAAGTTTTTCTTAAGTTCAGTTTTTAAGTTAAGATTTTTCTCAAGCTTTTTAAGTTAAAATTTAAATCAAAATTTTTTAGCACTGTTTTCGACATAATTTCGATTTATTTATTTATTTTTTAAATTTAATTTCTTAAAAGTAATTTTTTTCCATTCCAGTGACGTAAAAATTTGGGAATTTTTTTTTATAGAAAAATTTAAGTTTTTTTGTCAAAAATATTTTGTTTTAAGTTGACTTAATTTGACTTAAAGCCCTTATTAAACAAAAATTAGCTTTTATTATTAACTTAAGCCAATTTTTTTTCTCAAGCAAAAGCATTTAATTCACTATTTTCGACCCTGGTCTCCATCAAGCGACGACGTAGGCAGCTAGTCAAACGCAATGGAAGGTGATTCGAGATCTATTGGGATAAAAAATGAATCACGTAAAATGACACTGGAAATGCTTCTTAAAAAAAGGTTAAATAT
This sequence comes from Culicoides brevitarsis, assembly GCF_036172545.1. Lineage (NCBI taxonomy): Eukaryota > Metazoa > Arthropoda > Insecta > Diptera > Ceratopogonidae > Culicoides > Culicoides brevitarsis. The sequence continues at coordinate 21,242,279 of NC_087085.1, read as the reverse complement.
TATTAATGAAGGTTTTAGTGTGAAAAAAAAAGTTAGTGGGTTTTGTCATCCGAGTACGACACCAAAGGTGACCACAAACCTAACCATGGCTCTATCACGATACGAAAAATAAATAAACAAAAGCTTGAATTACAGCTAGAATAAATAATAATAATCTTCTTTTCTACTAATAGATTGGTATTTTTCCCATTTCTAGCGAGAAAAAAAAACAAGAAAACGTAATGTGGTGAACGAGATGAATAAAAACTGCGTTTATTTACCTGGAAATATTTACGGCACAAATAAAAGAGCATTTATACCGCCTCTCGCGAATAATAACGGCACCATTTAGAACAATTTACATACCTACCATCTCAATCAATCCCCACAACAAACTAAATACCGAAATTAAACGTGCATGAAACTACTCGAAAAAAAATTTGCTCTTCATGCAATAAAAAAATATTTGTATTAATCAAGTTGCTATTGAAAGGTTGTTAGTGTCTTGTAAAAATAATAATCGTTTGAATTGTTGGAAAGTTTTAATTATCCTGCTGCAACTTTCCAAACAACCTCCGCGTGTGTATCATTAACACCTCAAACGGCAAAAAACTAATTTTTAAAATTTTTTTTGTGTTTTTTTTTAATTTCAGCATCTTCAAGACAGCATCCACGAACACAAACATAATTAATGAAAACCCAAAAGTGTTGTAATAAATTAAAAATAAACATCGGAGGAGAAGGAAAAAAGTGTTGATTGTGATAAATAAAACGAAATAGTGTAAGAGCGGGCCATAGTGACAAATCATGCCGAATAATATGGAGATAATGATGTTGTAGAAACACTCCAAATAAGAAAAAGTAAAAAAAAAAATTTTTTGTTGCGCCTCACTTGTAACGAGACGAGTAAAAAAAAATTAACACGTCACATTATTTATTTATGAGTGGATTAAAAAAACGAAGTGTGGATTATATTTAAAAACACATATTTCAAAAAAAAAAAATCGACGTCGGCGAGAAAATCGTCATCGTTCTGGATAAAAATTACAAGTAAAAAGAATCAGTAAAGTACGCAGACAAAAGACAATTTAAAAAAAAAATAAATTTGAATACAACGACAACAAAATCGACGACGACGATCATCTTCTTCTTCTTCAAGCACAACGATTGTTCTTCTTACTGTGGATTTTAACACTATGAAATGAACAGGTAAATTGTCTTTTTTCGTTTCTTTTGTTATATTTGTTTAGCTTTTAGTTCGTTTCTTTTTTTTATTTTTCGTGAATTTAATAAATTAGACGCTGACACAGTTACATACGCACGCACAAAAAGTATCACGACAACAAAATCTTCTTGTTAACTGATATAACAATTGAAGCACTGTAAAGAAATTATGTCTCGCCATATGTCGCGCATGAAAAATTTTGAATTTTGGCCACCAAAAATGTTTTGTTTTTTAAATTTTTGAACATTTTTAAAACAAATATTTAAAAAAAGTTAAAATTTATTAAATACAGAAAAATAATTTAATAAAATAACAAAAAGTTTGTCAAAAGGTCAATTTTAAGTGATTTTTTAATAAAAAAAATAATATTTCTTCTAAAAAGAAATTTAGGTATTATTATTTTTATTTTGCTTTTTTTTTTGTTAAAATTGAGTACATGATTTAAAAGTAAAAAATTAAAAAAAAATTATTTAATTTTTTTAGTAATTTTTCGACGTTTTTGAACGTTAAACGTTGATTATTCATATTAAATTAATTTTTGTTTTCACTATTATAAGTTTTAAGTCAAAATTGAAATAAAATTTCGCAAAATAAAAATTTAAGAAAAAATAAAAAAATTTCAAGTGACTTAAAAATTTTTTCATCTAAATTTCGATAGATAGGTAATGCGTTGTTAAAGCAAGTTAAGTTCATATTTAATATCATTTTAATGTAATTAAGCTATTTTTATTGTTTTTTAATCAAAAAGTACCAAAAAATGTCAAAAATTTTCCTTTTTTTTAAATTATTTTTATTTTTCCCCTGAATTTTTCCGACAAAATCGGAGGGGGTGACATAAAGTGAAAAAATTAAATTTAATAGCCTTAGTTAACAAAAACAAAAACAAAAACTTTTCATAAAAATCGATTTTTGACTTTTAAGGCGGGTTTATGGTAATTTCATGAAATCTGCATTTTTTTTAAGTCGCAAAATATACTCAAAGTAATTTATATGTGATTTAATGCCAAAAAGATTTAAAAAAATTTTTATGACCCTGAAAATTTCTATGCGGATATTTATTGTTGCGAGACATAATTTTTATACAGTGAAGCATGCTCAAGAATTTTCAAGACGACGTCGTCGTCTGTCTTCCACGCATATTTCTACCTTTTTTGTGTCATATTTTGTTTGTTTTATTTAAAAAGAATACTCGCTATTATGGCTTGCTTTCTTGCATGGAAACCTGATTAATCATGACTCTCGAAAAAAACCTCTTATTTGGATTAATTTTCGTCTTCAATCGAATTTGGAATTAAACTTAATTATTTTTTGTATACTTTAGCGTCGTTTGTTCGTTGCTTGATGAATGAAAGTCATCATCATGATCATCACTCTCGCACCTCTTTCCGAGCCGAGTTTGATGACTTTAGGCGATAAAATCGTGGTCAATGAATGTCTTTCATCAATAAAAAATATCTTAAAATGACAATAAAAAGAGAAGGTGACAAATACCTCGCGTTACAACGACGACATCGGAAGATTTTTTTCTTCTTCATGTTTCAAAAAAGAGATAAAAAATCTCTTGTTACACAGGAAAATTACCAAATTTGTTGTGTTAATAAATATCCATTAATTTGACAATAGTGTCGATGACGATCGATTGTTATTACTTAGCGTCTCTTATAAATATTCAAATTACGAGAGAAATCTAGTACCACGGGTTTCCTTAATGATCGAAAGACATTGTTGTCGTCGTATCAAAGGTTAGTTTGTGTGGGAGGAGGAACATTTGAAACTTTTTTTTTTTTATTTTTCATTTATTCATGTATTTTTTTTCTCGGATCTTTTATAGATTTTTAAATGAAGCTATAAATGTCATCACGGTTAATCCGTGGAACATTTATTTATTCATTCATTGTCAAGATTTATGCATCCTTTGACCGTCTTTTGTTCAGTCGTGATCAAAACAACAATTTGAATAAACGCTTCAGATTTGTTTCTGCAGTTTTTTTTTAACACTTAGGCCGCTTCGAATTTTTTTTTTAGTTTTTGTTCCTTGCTTCATTTAAAAAGTCGAAATTCCAAAAAAATTAAATTTTAAAAAAATATTTTTTTAGAAATAAAATAATAATTTAAAAATTATTTTGGTACAAAAACTTTAAATTTTTTTTTAAATTTAAAATTAAAAAAAAAGCACGTAAATTTTAATAAATTTAATGTTAGATTTTCATCTGAATTTTAAATAATTTTTCTTCATAATAAATTATAAAATTTTGTTTGTTTTTTTACCATTTCAAGATTTTTTTCAAGGCATTGTTATTTTTGGTGAAAAAAATATTTAAAAATTTTTTTTTTCTGAATTTTTTCGACAAATCGAAAATTGAAATAATTAAATTGAAAATGTTAAAAAAACCACAAAATTAATTATTGAATAATATGCCATTTTTGACAATTTATTAATTTTTTATTTATCATGAAAGAAGAAAAAAATTGTAATTTTACAAAAAATATTGATTAATTTGTCAAAAATTGATTTAAATAGCCGTTTAAATAAAAAAGCAGGTAAAAATATTTTTTCCATTAAAAAATGTTTTAAAATTCAAACAAACATTTAAAAATAAATTTGGTTTGACCTTTTCTACTCAATTAGACCAGAAATTCAGTAAACGATTGTCGTAGATCTTACCAACAGCGATCAAAAATTTTTATGAAACAAAAGAAAAGTAGGTTGAAGTCTATTGTATTTTCCATAAGAATCAATAAAGCGGCAAACGTATCTCCGCAGTGTTTCCTGTGAACGTAGAAGAAAAGTAAAAATGAGAAGATTTTTAACAATTCACACAATGAAATCTTATCTTGATGCTACATTTCACTGTGAAATATAACGGAAAAAAAGCAAAATACCGAACCATACTCGTATTTTGCATAATAAATTGTACATTTATTCACGGCAACAAAAATAAATGCTCTACAAGTTGAAACAAAAATCATAACAGGTCACTGCATGCCGCATAAATCAGCGAGATTTCACTTTACGAGTGGACAACTTGTTGCTCGTCTATTGTTTCAACTGAGTCGTGTACTCATAAATTAATGAATGAGACTGGCTGGAAAAAAATGAGTAAATAAACAATTTTCAGCTTTTTGTTAATAGAGTACTTTAAAAGGCATATCGTTATAATGATTTAATGTTGTAGTGTACAAGTAGTAGATGAAAAAATTTTGATTGAGATGAAATATGTTGTTGCGAGATTATCTTTACAATTAATCTGTTTCATGATTTTTATCTTCAAAATAATATAAATTCTTTAAAATTGTTTCATGAACCGAACAACTTAATCTCGGGCAGACCGGTGACGTTAAATTTATGATTGTAATGTTGAGGATGGAATTTTTAATAATTTTTTTGTTCTTTTTTTTTGTAGAAATGCAGAATGGTTCTCCATTTAGAGAAGCGGTGCCGAGTACTTCTGGAGTAAGTTTTTATTATTTTTTTGTTCGAATTTCTCAATTTTAATTTTTTTTATTATTTTATTTTCAGTATAACTTCGACAGAACTCCCTTGCATGAAGCTGCTATAGCAGGTGATGAGGAGACGTTGCAGCTTTTATTGAGGACCGGTGCCGATAGAAATGCCAAAGATTCACAACACGGAAATACCCCGTTACACGAAGCAGGTAAATCATTTTGGCTCAAAAATAAACAATTTTTTTTCTTTTTCCTAATTTTTGACAACTTTTTGTCATCTTTTCGAGTGAAAAAAATTTAGTTATTTTTATTGAAATTTGGTAATTAAAAATTGATTTAAAGTTGAAAATTTAAAAAATAATAGAAAGAAATATAAAAAAGTTACAAAAAAAAAATTCAGAGAAGAATTCAAAAACTAATTTTAGTTAAATAAAAATTTAGAAAAATTTTCAAAAAATATGAAACTTAAAAATTACACAAAAATATTGCCTTTTATAATTTTTCAACAATTTTTTTTTGATTTTCAATTTTTTTTTTCAACCATAATTAGAAAAATCAATAAAAATAATTTTTCATAAAATTTTTAACTTTTACTAATGGACAAGGGAAATAAAGTACAAAAAATTAATAAACTGAATATTTAATTTTTTTTTAATTTTACCTTTTTTTGTTTGTAGCTTGGCGTGGTTACAGCAGATGCGTCAACTTACTATGCGTCCTACCAAAACAAAAGGCTCATAAAATATTGCTGGACCTCAAAGCACAAAAAGCCATACAAGAAACAAAAGGCGTCTTACACAGTGCCCTTCTTTCGACACGAAACTACGGCGGATTCTCAGCGTTGCATTTGGCCGCCCAAAATGGTCACAATCAAAGTTGTCGGGAAATTTTATTAGCAGGAGCTGATCCAAATGTTCAAAATAATGTAAGTTTTTTTTTTGAATTTAAAACTTTTAAAAAATTTAAAAAAATATTTTTTTGTAGTATGGTGACACCCCATTACATACCGCATGCCGTTACGGTCATGCCGGAGCAGTTCGCATCCTGTTATCGGCAAAATGTGATCCTCAGAGAGTCAATCTCAACGGTGATACTCCCTTGCATATTGCGTGTGCCATGGGTCGTCGCAAACTCACCCGAATTCTACTGGAAGGCGGCTGTGACAAGTCAATCATCAATGCGCAGGGCGAATCAGCACGGGACATCGCCGTCCGGAAAAAGTTGAAAGAATTGGTCAGCATCATCGATAAAACATCGATAAATTTGAGTCCGGAGAACAAAAATCACTCACGAGATAGAAGCTCTAGTAGTTCAAGAAACATTAAAAGTAGTACAAAAAACGGTACAAAAGATAAAAGTAAGAGAAAAAGTCACGATCAAGTCGATCATCATGGAAAAAAGCTGCCAGATCCGCGCCATTGGTCCCCTTACGGATGTCATTACTCCCCCGATCCCAAATGTTTTCCATCGCCGAAGCTGGAAACGCTGCCAAAAGACCCTCTGAACAAAGGAGAACAGTATTACCTCGATTTAGCGGGCAACATTCGAAAAGGTCCTGTCGGCGTTGGTACTTCTTGTTATTGCGCGCCATTTTTCCGCCATCTTGAACATCGCCTCAGCAAAAACAAGAACAACTTGAAGAAATATGTCAAGAAAGTCGACAATAAAATAGATGCCTTGGCAATTAAAACGGACGATCAAATCGGGGAACTCACAAAATCCATAATTTCCGATCGGATTAGGTGCGAAGACAAGAAACTTTATTTAAAAGAATGGCTAAAACGCGGAATTCTCCATCGAGCGTCTCTGGCACCGGGAAAAGTGACTGCCAAAGAATACGAAAGTGCAACCAACACCTTGACCCGGAGTAAAAGTCTCGAAGTGCTGGATAACGATGAGATTTTGTTCAAAGGTGACATTAAAACATCAACGCCAGCTGGTCTCTCGCGTAGTGTCGATCTCTTAAATCATCATAGTGTGACGGTACATCGCGATGCCGAATATTCAGACAATCCGGCAGACAGTTCTGTCAATTCTAATTGTAAAAATCATCCCGAATCCGATCGCGAAAGAAGTTCCTTGATCAATAGCTCGGACAAAGATCGCACGGGATCGTTTAAAAAGGAAAGTTCCACGGAAAAAAGTCTAAGTCAACCGAGTGAGGGAAAGAAAGTCGGCAAATTTAGAATAAGTAAGGAACCGAAGAGTTCGCGGTACAAAATACGAGAAGCCAGAGCTGCTGTGGATGATTCTTTTGAACGTGATTCGTTATCAAATGCAGAATCCAACGACTTTGATGAAGATTATCGAGCGTCATTGGTCACGAAACGTCTGGAAAAGCTATTGTACGAGACAAAAAGTATGCTAGAAAAAGAAAAACTCTTTCAAAAACTACGAAAACATGACGAAGCCCTTTTCAGTCCCGATAATTACCTCATGAAAGCCGGAAGTGGTCGCATGTTTAACCGAGATCAACTAATTGAGCACATTGAAGCGACGCGACTTCGAGATTTCGATGATCGAACAAGAAATATCGAAAAAGAGATGGAAATGATCACACGAACGTTGGGCGGGCAAAGCATCATGAAAGATCATTCGTCTCCAATTAAGAGCAGATCACGTCGTGAAAGTGTCATGAGTCCCGAGCCACTTGAAAATGATGTTCACGAGTATAACACTTCGGATGAAAATGAAGAATACGTCGATGACATTCCAGATACCGAACAAAATGACACGCGATATCTTACGTCAACGAATTTTAACGAATCCGGTAATCAAAGTCAAAGCAGCGATGACGATGAGGATGGAATTGACTCGCAAGTTGCTGTAAATGACTTGGATCAACCGATGTCGAATGGATTTTTCACAAATTCCAACTTTAACGACTCCCATAATCGATCGTCCAGCAGTGAGCAACAAAGTCCGGCGACAGTTCGTGAAACGCCAGATATTTGTCGCAACGTAAATGGCAAACCGACAACCGAATTGAGTGATGCTTCGAACGTTAAAGAGCTCAACGAGTTAAAAAGTCGCATTTTGACCGGTACAAATTGGCGAAGTAAAGTTTTAAAAGTGAGTGCTGATGAAGCGCGTGCCTCAAGTTCATCGGGAAGTCCAGAATTTGCCACAAATGTCGAACAAAATAACATTTACGACGTAAGAAGTAGTGAAGTAGTAAAAACTTCGAAGACAATTCGTGACCCCATACAAGAAATCGACTCAGACGTAGTTGACGCACCTGCTGTCGTTGTACAAGAACAACCACCTGCCTTACCGGCAAAGGGAATAGTGAAAAGACTCATATCTAAAATTCAAAAGTCAAGTTCTCCAGCAACGAATTCAACGGAGACATCAAACGTTAATCCAATTCCACGAACAAACGTGTCGGAAATTCCTAAAGACGCATATTTTCACGAGCTGCCACCTAAAAAGCCCCTGCCGATCGCCGTTGCTCGAAACCGGAATCCGCTTCCCATTGATTTGAATGAAAATGACATCTTGCAAGAGCAAAATAATCTTTATGCGAGCCATCAAGCCTTTTATGCCAATACTCCGTCGTCGTATCAAACGCAACATTATGCAACGAATCGAAATGAACAATTTCCGTCGCCAACGAATGACTCGGGATACAATAGCACACGACTTTACGACAATAGTGGCGCGTCCGAAAAGTACAGTATTATCCATCAAAATTCACAATACGCAGGATATCATCAAGCAAGTCAGGGTGATGCAAATAATTCAACAACTCCTAATGGCAACAATAATTTAAGCAGTAAAGAATTTTATTTACCTAACGGTTCTAGTTTAGTGTAAAAATTTGTATTTAGTGTTAAGACATTTTTCTTAGGTTTTACAAATTGTACGGTTGCTTTAAATTTACTTCAAACTTTTTGTCAAAAAAAAAAAATTAAATAAAAATTTTTTTGATTGAAAATGAAGTCGTAATGAAAAATAGGTTTTGAAATATTTTTTCATAGAAAAACAAAATTTTTGAATTTTTAAAATTTTTATTGTTAAATTAAGACAATTTTAATTGAGAAAAATTAAAAAAACCTAAAATAATAAAGGTGTATAAATATTATATTTTACTTTTTGTAGCAAATTTAATTGAATTAAAAAAAATTAAATTAAATTATAAAATTTCAAAAACTTCTGATTCGACAAAAAAATTAAAATTTAAAAAAAAAATAATTTAAATTTATAAATAAATATTTCACAACGAAAATTGTTTCAAACCGAAAATATTTAATAAAAATTCTTCTAAAATAAAAAAATAATTTTTTTCAAAAATTTCGATTTATTATAAATTTCGATTATTAATTTAAATTATTTATAATCAAATTAAAATTAAAATCACAATTTTAAACTTTTAATTAAAAAATCAAAATTAATCCTTAATTAAGAAATTAATTATTTTTTTAAATTTCATTAAAAATTAATTTTTAATTTTCGACTTTTCAAATAGGTCAAGGGACAAAAAGTTAAAAATAAATTCAAAGCAACTTAAATTGACTGTTTTTATTGTAGAACTTTTAATTTATAAAATTGGCAAACAAAATCTCCTAGTTTAAATATTATTTATTTCTCAATAAAAACTATTTTACAGTACTTAAAAAGGTTTTTTTTCACACAGACGCGACTTGGCTTATTTTTTCATTCCTATAAAATTCCTTGATACTTGTAATTTCTATTGGAGTTCCTTTCAAAACTTGTGAATTGGCATCCGTTATTTTCACTGAAACATAATCTCCGGGTTTGAATTTTCGCTTTTGACTGCTTTTTGTGTCATTTAATTCAAGAGACGGGATAATTACTTTAATATTGCCATCAGTTCGTCCTTGAAATTCTTTTTCAGAACGTTTACTGGCACCTTCGATGAGAATCAGTTCTGTTCCGCCGATTAATTTTTGATTTTGCTCCAACGCTCCTGCTCTGAAAGTATCAACCATGCGAATAACTCGTTGTTTCTTAACTTCTTCCGGGACATCGTCCTGCATTCGTCGATGAGCAGTCGTTTTTTCTCGCATACTGTACGGAAACAAGAACGCCACGTTATATTTCACTTTTTCCATGAGCGAAATTGTGTCCTCGAACTCTTCGTCTGTTTCGCCACAAAAACCGCAGATAAAATCGCTGGACAATGAAACATTTGGAATAATCGAGCGAACGTGGTCAATTAATTCGAGATAAGCTTCGCGGGTGTAGCCTCGTCGCATGCGTTCCAAAACTGTTGTACTGCCACTTTGCGCTGGGAGGTGAAGACTTTTGCAAATATTTGGATAGTTGTTGATTGTTGTGAGAAATTCGTCGGGGAAATCTTTCGGGTGAGGCGAAGTGAATCTTATTCTAACTTCGGGAACGGCTTCGGCTATTCTGGCGAGTAATTCTCCAAATCGGGCACCACCTTCTTTGTTTTTGTAAACAGTTCGGAAGCCTTTTGCAATTTGAGAGGCGTTTTGAGAGGGTTTCGTCTGTGTATCTCGATAACTGTTGACATTCTGACCCAAAAGAGTAATTTCTTTGATGCCTTCTTCCGCTAATTTTCGTACTTCTTCTTCAATTGAGGGTATTGGACGTGATCTTTCTCTTCCTCTTGTGAACGGAACAATGCAGTATGAGCACATGTTATCACAACCACGCATAATTGACCTAAAAAAAAATAAATTTTACTAAAAAATAAAGTACGATCGAATTCAAAAAAAAAAATTATTTTAAAATTTTGACAACATAGATGAATTTTTATGGAGTTTTTATTTTTCTTTGATTTTTGCATTTTTTTTATAAATTTTCCATTTTTTTTTAATTTTCATATTTAAAAATAATTTTTTTATGAAGGAATTTAAAATTTAAAATATTTTTTTTATAATATTAATAAAATTAATGGATCGAAAAAAAATTAATTTTTGTAAAAAAAAAAAAAATTTTAAATCCTAATCATTTTTTCAGCAAAGTAAAAATACTATTTTTTTTTTTTAAATTTAATTTTTTTTTGAAAATTTTTTACTAAAAACGAACAAAACAGCAAAAATAAATCTTTTTGAACTGTTAATTATAATAAATTTTCAATAAAATTCCATTAAGGCGAATAAATTTAATATTTTCATTTTTTGTCCCATGAGGATTTTCTCGAGGGGGGGGGAAATAAAAAAAAATAAATATTTTTGATTTTTTTGTTTGTAATTTTTTAACGTTTTTGAACGTTAAATATTGAATCTTAAGATTTATTTAATTTTAGTTTATATTATTTATAAAGAAATTATAAAGAAAAATTCAACAAAATCTCCTAAAATAAAAATTTTGAAAAAAAAAATAATTTTGGTCACGTGACTTTCAAAAAAATTTTTTTCAACATTTCTATAGAAAATGTCGTAATTAAGCAAATTTCTTTAATTTTTGTATAATTTTACCATAAACAGTAATTTTTCATGATTTTTTAATATAAAAATTCCAAAATATGTCAAAAATATTTGTATTTTATATTTAATTTTTATTTTTCCCCCTGAATTTTTTCGACAAAATCCGAGGGGAGGGGACAAAAAATTGATAAATTAAATTTATTCGCCTAAAATATTTTTTTTTATTTTTTTCCCTATCTTGATAAAAAAAAAATTGAACTTAATTTTGATTTTGCAGTAAAATTTGCTAAAAAAAATTAAAACTTACACAAAAGCTGACACCGAATTCTCATCCAGTCGAACAGGAGTAACATCGGCATACGTCTCATCAAGCGACAGCAGCACATTGACCGCCGCATTCTTTCCATCCCGTGTCAAAGCCAGCAATCGTGGTAGATCTTTGTAAGCATCCGGACCACAAACAATATCCACCGACTTTTCCTCCTCCAAAACTTTCGTCTTAAGCCTTTCTGCCATGCATCCCAAAATTCCCACTTGAAGTCGCGGTCTCCTTTTCGATCGATTGGCTTTCATTGCGGAAATATGCTTCAGCCGGTTCCAAATTTTAATTTCTGCTCCCTCGCGGATTGCACAAGTCATTAACAAGGCGGCATCAGCTTCTTGTATATTCTCAGTTTTATCGTAGCCGTTCTTTTTGAGGATGGACCAGACAATTTCCGTGTCGCTCACATTCATTTGACATCCGTAGGTCTCGATGAAAACTTTCCGATTGTTCCCGTAAAAGTCAAGAGAACTCAAATAAGAGTCGTCTTCGGTACCAACTTTGGGTAAGTTTCGTCCTGCAACCAGAAATTCTTGTAAATTTGGTCCGTCTTTGATGTTCCGGATTTTCGTTTGCGTATCTGAGTAATTTCGCGTAAATTTTTCATATCTCACTGCTTTGTTTAGTATTCTACGAAGCATTTTTTATGGGTTTTGACCCTTTTTGAGACGAATCAAGGGATATTTTTAATAAAAAATTAATAAAAAATCAAGACTATAGTTGAATTGTTATGATTTTCGATGAGAAATAATCCCAGGTTTTAATTGAAAATCTCTTGTCAACAACTTTTCGGTCAATTTTGACACTTTAAACTACCATGCTCGATTGTTGACGAACAAAAAAAGAAGAAATATGAGACAATTTCGTTTATTTGTAGGAAATATTCCTGCTGGAACGACCGAGGATGAGCTTTCTAGCGAGTTTAGTGCTTATGGACACGTTAAAGGAATTGAATTGAAGCAAAAAGACGCAAGTCACTTCGGTTTCATCAATCTTGAGACCGAAGATCGATGTGTGGAACAATGTAAGTCATCATTTTCATTCCAATTTTTTTTTAAATTCATTAAATTTTGATTTTAGGCATACAAGAGTTCAGTCAAATCCAGTACAAAGGACAATATCTGGCAGTTTCACGTGCCAAGGAGAGTTTTTTGGATCGTCTAAAGCGCGAACGGGAAGAAGCTGAACAACTCAAGGCTCGCAAAGGTGGCGACAACTCCGGATCTGAATCGAAATCGGTTGAAAACAGCAAGAAAAGCTCCCTTCCGACCCTTCCAACGTTCGTTGCAGCCACAAAAGACGACGAAAGTAGTGAATCTAGTAGCGAAAGTGAAGATGAATTACCAGCTCCTGCACCACCAGTTCAATCGCGACCACTAACAGAACGCGTAAAACCCCGAAACGAGGATGAATTTGTGAAAAAATGGAACTCAGAAGCCTATGTACAGAATGGATGTTTGAAAATTGTGCCGATTACGGGTGAAGTTGCCGATGTCATCAAGCATCCGAAGGTGAAAGAGATAAAAACCGGTCAAACGGAGCAAGATAAGAAACGATTAAAGGGTCTCGAGTCGATCAAAAATGCATATGACCAGAAAATGAAGACAATTCAAGACGCCTTATCAGCTTCGATCGACGGAAAAAGTGCGAATAAGATAGTTTTCGATGCAGAAGACGGCGACGAAGGCAAAGGATCTTCAAATAAATTGACACTTTTCGACGAAGATCAGGACAACGAAGACTTGGTCGAGTACAAGCAAGATTTTCAGGTCAAAAAACAATTCCAAGGTGCCAAGGGAGAAGAACTTTTCCAACTGCAGGCGAAATTTAAGGGAGATTCACGTTTCGTCATGGACAGCAAATTCATGGAACAAGATCCAAATAGCAAGAAAGACGGCAAAAACAAGGAAAAGCCAAAGAAGAAACCGACAACAGTCGAAAAAGAAATCGAACAACAGCTGAAATTGTTGCAACAAATGGGAACAACTGTCGATCCAAAGCGTCCGCAAGACAAAAACAAGACAATGGTGCGATTTGACCCAAGCAATCCGGAACATAACAAATATTTAGCCAGTAAAAATGATGACGGGCTCGATCGAGCGGGAGTTGTAGCTCAAACTGTCCAAGAAGAATACGAAGTTTCAACGGATCAATACACAAAAGTCAGTAAATCGCTGAAAGAAACCTTGGGACAAGGCACTGGCGGGTTTAGTTTGCTTCAAATGTTTGGAAAAAACGACAACGAGGAGCAAGAAACATCCGGAGGACATGAATTCACAACGGGACCAACTTCGAGTGAAGGGAAAAGATTCCGTTATGACTCGTCTGACGAAGAAGATGACGTTGAAAAGGCTGGAAAACCAGCTAAAAAGCTGAAAATCGAATCAAAACCAGAAACTGCCAAGGTTACTAGTGGAAAATTCTCCAAAATGGGCGTTTTTCAGGAAAACTTTTTCATGACTGCTGATGATGAACGATTAAAAGGTAATTTTTTCACAAATAAATTAAGAAAATTCAAAATTTAATTTTTAAAAAATATTTTTAGAGGGCCTTAAATTCTTTATTTTACCATCGACCAGCTCGAAAGACGAAGATCGAGATGCGGTAATGAAAAATTTGAAACAGATCACCAAACAAAAGGTGAAGAAACAGAATTTGATGAAGAGTCGCAAAGAAATGTACGTGAAATCCTTCCAAAAATCAACGTCACAGAATAAATTTAGTGGAAAACGGAGGAATAAAGCGTATTAAAAAAATATTTTGAAATAAATTTTAATTTTTTTTTATTTCTTACATTTTTATTTTATTTTATTATTTTATGAAAAAGAAAGTCCTTAACAAGTAAATAATAGTACAACTTTAATATTCAAGAAAAAAAAATATTTGAAAAAATTTAACACTAAGGTTTTGGGACGCATCTGGTCACATTTATCTTTAATTATTCCACACAAAAAATAAAATCCATTTAAAAAAGCTTTGAAACGCTTTTTTTAATCCCTTAAAAATTAATACTTTTTTGCCTTCATACACTTATTCTGAAAATTTATTTACATGAATTTTTATTAAATATTGCTATTTAGTGGTTCATTTATGGCTTTTCTCGCTTCTTAAAGTTCCGCTTTGACGCACATCGATGAATGATATCGGCGACAGGCGATTTGTGATCAAAAACTTTCATCAGTTGTGTGCGCGCGTCATTAATTCCATCGATGATGATTTTTTCGCGTTGCATGTTGCCCTGAAAAATTTAAAAAAATGTCATCATTTTAATTTAAAATTAATTTTTCGGGAATTTTTACCTTTAATAATTCGCTAACACGATCGACATCGGGACTTGAATTATGAGCTTCCATCGATTCGAGTTGGGAAGCCAATTTGTCGTACACTTGAGATTCCAGTTCACACTAAAATTTAAAAATTTGGATAATTTTTGTTTCTTTTTTCAAAAATAAAAATAATTACCAATTCCTCAACTTGCGAGCTGAGATGATAAATTTTCCAGCCATTCACTTTTTGAAGGACATGTGCTTGATTTGCCAAATCCATGACGGAGGGTCTTCGTTCGTCACGCGGTCTCACGTCAGAGTAACGTTGGAAATGGTTGTTGGCGGCCTTCCACGTTTGTTTATAGCACTAAAAAAATTAAAGTAGAAGAAATGAAAAAAAAATCGTGGAATTAGTAAATCGTGGAAATAAGTCCGCTATCTAAGTTAAACCCAATTATGTATATTTTCCAATTTCTTTAAGATAAAAAGATTTTAAATCAAATAGACATTGTAATAAAAAAAGGATTAAGTACTTAAAAATTTGAAAATTTTTTACAATTTTTATGTAAAAATTTTCATAATTTTTCAAGAAAAATTTCCAAAAAATTTTTGAAAAATTTTCAATTTATTCTAATAGTTTTGGAAATCATATTTTATCATAAATTTTCTTCTCTAAAAATATTTTTCATAAAATTATTAATTTTTTTTTTCAAAATTTTTAAACAGTTATTTTTTATGTTTTTTTTTATTTTATTTTATTTTTTTTTATTTTTAATATAAAATATTCTGAAATCTATTTTAAATAAGCAAATTTCAAAGTGACTAGTAAAAAAACATCAAAAATATTATTTAACGCTCAAAAATGGATAAAATTTTGTCATTTGGTATGAAAATAGTATTTCAAAACTTTTTTTTTTATTTTGCCCTCCCCCACTTTATTTTAAAAAATTTTGGACTTTATTTTTAATTTTCATTTGGAGCGGTCTTAAGTAAAAAAAAAACGAAAAAGTAGGATAATTTAAAAAAAAATCAATGAAAATTTTAAATATAGGTTTTGAAATACTTTTTCAAAAAATGACTATTTTTAACAATTTTTGAAAATTTTCAGTTCATACTTTTTAAAAATTTATTTAAAAAAATTGCAAATTTATTATTATGAAAATTGTTTAATTTTGGTAAACAAATTTTTTAAGAAAACTTCTTGCCAAAATATTAGGTACATATTTATTTTTGTTCAAAATATAAATAGCAAAAAATTCAAAAAACGATCCAGTTTTCAAAAATTATTTTTAAATTGATTTTTCATATCATTTTTTCATATTTTGGGTATTTTTGGATTTTTTTCTTATTTTTTTTAAATTTTGATCATTGGGTAATGTTATGTATTAGGTTTGATTTAAAAAAAATAGATATTAGATCATTACAAACCTGTAAAAGGCTGACAGATTGTGGCTTTTTCACTGTCATTTCGTTACTTTGTTTGATGGCATTGTTGTTGATCAATTTATTGTTCGAATTTTGCATCATGTACATATTGGAAGTGTTAATATTTTCATTTCTAAAAGAAAAAAAAATCATGAATAATTTTTATTTAATTTTTAAATCTTTTAAAAACTCACGATTTCCTCGGTTTCTTCCTTGGCGATGGATCAATCTGTCCATTGCTGCTACTTTCCGTGGAATTTTGATGTGGCACGCCGCTATGCATGCTCGATCTGCCCGACGGTCCCCCAAAAAGATCATTCATGTGATTGCCATACATGAGATTCGCCATCTCTTCTTGCTCCTGCTGATCGATATTCGGACTAGACGTGGCACTGACAGTCGTGGAGCCATCGGTGCTCGGTGGGCGTGAATGCGGCGACATTGGACGGTCATCTTGTTGCTGCGACGACAAATGTTGCAATTGCTGTTGAATTTGTTGCACTTGTTGCTGCTGCTGTTTGGCCATTTGTTGCGCCGATTGCGTCGACATGGAGCCAGCACTTGATGCCGACACCGGAATTGCCGTCAAATTTTTACCCGAATGTCTGATGGGTGACCCCTCGCTATCGCGTTTCCGCAAAATGCTCGAGGAGCTCGACGACACATTCGGACGCGGTGACTCTACTTTGCTCACGGATGCCGGAATCATGATGGATTGCGACGAAAGTCCCTGAATAATTTGACCTTGACTTTGATTGTTGAGCTGCGAGATCGTTTGAATGGTGCTTTGCGAGTTGTTGTTGCTGTTCGAGACGTGACTCGATGCGATGGTATTGGGAACAGCGATGATTTGCGTGCTGTGCGTTTGATTGCCGGAACTATCGACGAGCAGCTGGGGGTTGAAACGCACCGGAACCGTTTGAATTTGTCCCTGCCCTTGGCTCATGTTCGAGGTGGAGACGTGAATTTGTCCGACGGTCGTTCGATTACTTGTGGGAACGACAGCAAATGATCCCGGTTGCGGCGTGTACGAAATACTTGACGAAATAACGGTGCCTCCTGAGCTACTAGTGCTTTCTGTCGCACCACTTGACGACGAGGACGATGTTTGACTCGTCATTATCGGATTCATGGTCGACACAACAGTACTCGTTGCTTTGCTAACTGTCGTTTTGGGCAACGAAAAAATCGAATCAATGATCGTGGACGACGAAATACTCACAGAAGACGTACTCGGGATGTGTTCATAGATGAATTTCGTAGCGGGCGAGATAAAAGTACCACTTGGCAATCCACTTGCCACTGTTCCCGATGGCTGCGATGAAATTTGCTGCCCGCCACTTAGGTTCGGCGGCGTTGTATGAATAAACACCGAGGTCCCACTCTGATTATTTTGTTGCCCACTGTTCTCAATTTGTTGTCGTGGCAACACTTTCGCCACCGGAGTCTCGCGATTCGACATTGTCGATATACCGCGAATGACATTTCCCGGCAAATTCGCTACGGAAACCGTCACCAAGGGGATCGTCTTGCCACACGACGTAATTGTGCTGTTTTGCGACGAATTTTGTTGCTGCTGTTGCACACTCGTGATTATTTGATGTTGTTGTTGTTGCGGATTGACACTCAAAATATGCGCAATTTGGGGACTTTTTTGCGTTTGCAGCTGTCCTTGACTGTTCAAAACGGCGCCTTGCACAATGGAAGCCGTCAACTGTTGATTTTGACTCATGTTTCCGCCTTGTCCTTGATTGCCGCCTTGCTGCAAATTCGTCACGGTAATTGTGGCGGGCGAATTACTGGTGCTCGTGCCCAAAGATCCGGTGGCGGGAGCAGCTGTCGCAATTTTACTCACATGGGCGATCGTCAATTGTTGCGGAATTTGCGTTTTTACGTTCGGAAATCTGATGATTGGCTGCAAAGTCATGACATTTGCGGGAACGCCACGTGCATTGATGACTTGAGCTGTGCCGCCAGGTTGAATTATGCGGGCAGGGATCTGCGCCAAGTTAGTTGTTACTGTTCCCGTTGTCGTTCGAGTTGATGCGGCACTAGGTATTGTCGCGAGAACTGGAACGCTTTGTCGGATCGACAAATTTGCGGTGCTGACACGCATTCCCAAGTTGCTTGTCGGTAATCGCTGCAAGGGGCGGACTTGTCGTTGAGTCCCGATACTCGTAGCAACAGCCAAACGTTGTCCCTGTCCAAAAGTTTGATTCGGTTGGGTGCTCGAAACTTGGCTGTAGACCAAAGAAGCGCCTTGTTGACGTGGCGGCAATGCCAAAGTTGCTACAAATGCCTGATTATTGCCCGCCGTGATGACATTTGCTCCGTGCACCGTCTGATTACTTTGCTGGATGCTCGTTTGTTGCGTCAACGAGTTGTTGCTGCTGCTGTTTTGCGGTATCGCTTGTGTCACGACACGCGGGCGCGGCGATTGCGTGATATTAGCGCGAATTAGTTGCGTTGGGACTTGTACTTGAACCCCACTGCTGGACATCCAGGTGGTTCCTTGCGGAATTAGCGTCGCCGTTGCCGATGAATTTGGGGCGCGGGGCGATCCAGTTGTGCGTACGAAAGATTGCGTGATATTTGTGACGGTTGAGGGCGGAGTTGAGCCTCGAATTGGCGTCGAGCCACGCGGCGCTTGGATATTTGTCACCGTTGTGGGTCCCCGTGGCAGATACGAAGTTGGCGTTACGGGACGCGAAACTGTTATCCGATTGTCCACTTGCTTGATCATCGTTTGCACTTGAGGCACTAATTGCGTCTGGATAATTTGGGCGCCGCCAGTCGACGACGAGGGGATCGTAACAACTCGCATCGGTTGCATCGTACGGAATTGCGGATGTAATGTTGCCGTGGTACCGCCTTTGTTGTCCTTCGTTAACGCGACTTTTGTCGTCAAATCGAACTTGTTGAGATTTTTGTCGCCGCCACCGTCCTGCATTGTGTCGGTTTAGCGGATTTTTTGCACTTTCTCTCGTTTTTTTGCCGAATTAATGTGCTATGTGTGTCGTGTAGGTGACGAAAACTTTTATGGATGTGGACCAACGCCACAAATAAAATGTCTTTTTTCACGCGTTTTCCAACTATTTCGGCAAACTAATACTAGATTTGTGTTTTCGGGTGTCTCGTGAATCTTTTTCACATATTTTTGTCAAATTATGCGCACTAAATCTCCCGAAATTTACATCAATTACGAGCTTTTTCACTCTGTTGTTGACCAAAATAGTGTTTGAATCAGCCAAGTTGCAATTTTTGGACAGACCCGAGGCACAGACGGCAAGAAATTTCCAATTGCGCGCTGGAACTCATATCTCCCATGAGACGAATGAAAGTGATAACTGAAAACAAAAATAATTTCACGACGAAAAACGCGAAAATTGATGAAAACTCGTAAATTCATGGCAAATAATCCAAAAAAATCGTTGAAAACTGCGTGAAAAATCGTAATTTTTGTATGAAAATTAATTTCCATTGAAAATCCTCCGAAATAGGTGAGAAATCAGCTGTTTTTTGAACATTTTCGTAAAACCATGCTCACTTAGCGTTGCCACATTTCCTTTTATTTATCGATTTCATTTGATTGGCACGAGTTCGAGTCTCGGGGAACGCCAGACTTTTTTATTCATCCAGCGATTTTTGTCTTTTTTCGCAGCAAAAGGACCGTAAGAAATTTTCCGCAACATGGAAAACACGGAAAATGCGTCCCAAAATGCGACGCAAAAGCAAGTGCCACAACAACAAATGCCAGCAGGAGTGAGTAATGCAGAAACATCGGTCAAGAAGTTGATCCCGTTAAAAGGACTAAAGAAAATTAACCCGGCACTCTTGAAAAATGTCAAAGATGCGATGATTAGTGCAGTTGCCAAGTCCAAAAGTGAGACAAATTACCTTTTAATGAGCTTTTTCTTATCTTGATTGCCTTTTTTCTTCGTTTTCAGTTGTGAATAGTGATGCAAAAACAACAACAACGTCAAAAACGCAAGAAATTGTTCATCAAAAACCACCGAAAAAGGATGTGAAAGTGAAAATTTTGAGTGTTGAGAATCCGCAGTTGAACGTAAAAGATCTTTTTCCGAATTTGACGTTGCCTGAAGCTCCAAAAGTTCAAAATTCAGAAGGAACTGCGTCAAAAAGTGAAATGGCGAAGGTTTCAAAGCCAATTCGCAGTGGAGCTAGTGATGCCGTCAAATTAGCGCTCGCTAAAAAACTTGCCAATAAGAAGCTCGTAGCAGCTGCCATCAAAAATAAGTCTACGAGAAACGTCAAACCACCACCAAAAGATCCTCCAGTAGTCGTTGAGCCGTCTAGCGATATGGAAATTGATCAAACGATAACTTCTGTGATGGACGTGCCAAGTACGTCGGGTCATATTGTGTATGCCACCGAATCTTTGACACCATTAACGCCTTCGAAAATCGATATTAGCTCGCTTCCCGTGATAATTGACGATGGAACTCTTGCCCCATTGATCGTCGTGCCGCCCGCAGAGAATTTTCAGCAGCAGAATTTCGTTGTTTCGACGCCATCCAGCGTCAAACGCAAAATTTCCTTCAGCAATGAGTCAGATTCGGAAGTCATTTTGAAATCGCCTGCTAAAAATCGTGAAGTTTCGGTGGCAATTAAACAACCAGGTGTTGTACAATTAGATCCTCCAGTCAAATTTCATCAAAAAATTGCGTCACCAGTAAAAATCGAGAAAAAATCCGAAGCTATCGATCTTGGCGAGTACACGGTCCATCGTGGTGGTAATCCCACAATTCGATCACCTTCATCGAATATTCGAGTTCCCTTTGAAATCCATGGAGACACGAAGCGGAGAATTTGTTTGACAAAAATTACGACTTCTGATCCGCAACTCAAGCAAAATGTGCTGCAGGGATGTCGAAAACTCGTAAAATCCACATCAACTCCCTTCGTGAAGATCAAAGATGAACGAGACTCGGACGATGAATTGCATGGATTCACGTCGGCGGAGATCGAGGCATCGAAACGCATGATGGAAAGTCGTTTGGGGTATCTTAAACGCAATTCGGAGGGATCTTCAGAGAAAAATAAATCCACGGAAGAACCAAAAGTGAAACCAAAAGTTGTGGCAAACATCAAATCTATGCTAAAAAACTCTTCGCTGCAGGAAAAATTGAAGCAAGCAGTGGAGGCAAATAGGAAAAATATGGTGGAGCTTACGAAGGAACCTGACAAAGTCACTGAAAAGTCACAAAAAAAGACGAAACAGACGGAAATTAAAAATTGGTTGGTGAAAAAAGCTACAGAAGTGCAAAAATCTGAAGAAAAGTCTATAAAAGAGGCTTTAACTCCAGTGAAAGTAAGTAAAAAATTATTTTTCATCCAAAACTGTACCATTAAAAAATTATTTCTTTTAGATCGTTTCAAATAAAAGTTCACCAAAAGTCATCCCAGTCGTGAATTCCAGTATAGAAGAGGCGAAAGTCATCAAGAGACCCATTGAACGTTCAAGAAAGCAATCAGAAGTTTGTGAGAGTCCGTTAAAATCTTCTACAGAAGATATAAAAATTTCAAATAAATCCGTTGAACGATCAAGAAAAGGCTTAAAAACTGATGAAAGTCCGTTAAGAGTAGAAAAATCGTTTTCAGAAGAGCTCAAAGCCATTGACGAAACAGTTGGACGTTCAAGAAAACATTCAGAAACCCTTGGAAGTCCTCGAAAACGAGAAAATTCTGTTTCAGAAGAAATTAAAGTGAGTCAAAAGCATGTTGAACGTATACGAACACCATCAAAATCTACTGAAAGTCCTTCAAAAAGTCAAAATTTAGTTCCTGAATCCGTTGAACGTTCTAGAAAATCCTCAAAAACCAGTGAAAGTCCGTCGAAATGTGAAAAATTATCAAATGAAATATCAAGTAGGTCGCGAAAAAATAGTGAAAAAATCGATGAAAGTTCAAAAAGTAGGAAAAAATCAATTTCTGAGGTGATTTCAGAGGCAAAAAGTGATAAGAGTCCATTAAAATCACCAGAAAAAGTGACAAATGAGGTTCAAATTGACTCCACGCCACAATCGCCGAACGTTAAATCATCTCTGCTGGATATTCGCGAGAAATTATCACAATCTCTCGGTTCAATATCGAGTGCAAGTTCATCAAATCCCGAAATTAGCTCAATTTTGGAACTGCTGAAGCAAGATTCACTTTTAAATGATTTTGTAAAATTTGCTAAGGAGAAAATGGTGAAGACTGGATCTTCCGAAGTGGAAAATGTTGAAAGTAGTGAAAAGGAAAAATCAAAAATTGATCAAAATATTGCTAGTCCTTCAAAAAATCAGAAAAAATCGCATGAAAATGTTAAAAGAACAAAAAGTGTAAGTGAAGAAATTAAAAGTCCCGTTCACGAAAAATTAAAAAGTCCAGAAAAAGTTCAAGAAAAGCCAAAAGAAATCGAGTCTGATGACGATTCTCGTGGATTTGACGATAATTTCTGTTCTAGACCAGAATCGCCTGTTGATAGAACGGAAGAAACAAAAGTCGATAAAGTAGATTTGCCAAGTTCAAAGAAGACTGACGACAATGAAGCAAAAAAATCAAAGGAAATTTCACATGTGACATCTCCAATCAAAGTTCCTACACCTGTTGAACCGGAAATTAAGTCTCCGAAAAAGGGTTTGGTAGAAAATATTGTTTTGGAGTCACAAAAATCTGAAGAAACATCAACAAAAACAGTTATCGGCTCACAACGAAGTCTTTCAATAAACAGAAATAGCTTGCCAAAAACACTGAAACCAAAGAAAAAGTTCACTCCTTTGATCCCAAAGGCGAGAATGAAGGGAATTTTGTCTAAAACAGTCAATAAAGATGCAAAAGTAGCAGAAAGTGATAAAGAACCTGTAAAAACTTCGGAAATTTTAAATCCAGAAATCGAAGATTTATCAGAAAACTCGATTTTAGTAGAAAATTCCACAGAAAATCCTTCGATAGAAGAAGGTAAAAAGTCTTCTGAAGAAAATAAAGAGCTAAAAGCTCATGAAACATCAGAAAAATCCGTATCGCAAAGACGTCGATCGAGTTTAAAATCACCAACGAAGGAAGCTGAAGTAGTTTGTGATGAAAAAAGAAGAAAATCTAGCACTTCAGAGCAAAAAATTTTGCTAGAAAAACCTAAAAGTGACTTAAAAAGTTCTGAAACACCAAAGAAACAACAAACAAAAGAACTTTTAGAAGACAAAATCCTAGAAAATGGCACAAATTTACCAGAAACTGTCGTTGATGAGCCGAAAAATGATCAAAAACTTGAAGATTTAAACTCAAAACGACACAAAAGTAAAAGTACCGACCCAATAAAAGAACTTTCATCGAAAAATTCAACTGAAAATGAACCAGAAACCAGTCCAGTTGTTCCTGAACGTCGAAAAAGTCGACTTTTAACGCTACCCGAAGCAAATATTTCGAGCAATGTGACTGATTTTGACTCCTCCATGGCTGAGTTTATGGCAGAAAATGTTGTTACTGAAAAGAAAATGCCTGAAAAAGAATTAAAAATTGTTGATGAACCTCCAGTGGTTGAACAAATCGAACCAGAAAAATCAAAAGAAGTGATTGAAATCGATTTACCAAAAGAAATCCCTTCAGAAAAACCTGAATTAACTGAAAAACTCGAAGAAACAGCTCAAAACGAAGAAGTTGAAACACCAAAAATACCGGAAACTCCTGTGTCGAAAAGAAGAGGTCGTCCAAAAAAATCAACTCCGATGGAAACTTCAACTCCAAAGGCAGGAAAGTCCTCTGAACCTGAATTTCCTGTTGAATTTGGACTTTTGCGACGCAAAGCAGCGACTCAAGCCGATCAAAAACGACGATCTAAGTCGAGTAATGAGATTCCGTCTACTCCTTTGCCTTCTGAACCCGAAATTAAAGAAGAATCGACGCCAACAGACACGCCAAAGTCACGTCGAGGCAGAAAACGAAAAAATGAATCAACTCCAAAAACGATTCCTGCCGAGGAAAACAATTCTGATGACGACGACGAAGAACCTCTGAGTGCCTTGTCGAAAGGAAAACGAAAAATTGACACTTCCACTCCAGCTCCTGCCCCAAAAAAGCACAAAGCTGACACGGATTACACTTGTAGCGCATGCAACCAATTCATAGAACGGAAAAAGTGGCTTAAGCACTTAATTCAACACAACGGACTTGCATGGCGCATCGAACTGGATCCCCCGATTGACATTGAAAATGAAAATGTCAAGTTGAATACGATGATCCGCTTCCAAAAAGAACGAAGAATTCCCGTTTTAACGTGCGAAAAATGTGGCGAACAGAAGAAATCAGCACTCGGTTTGATTGGCCACCTGAAAAAATGTGGATTGGCACCGGAGGAACTCGACAAAGTAAAGATCAAGTGTGAGCATTGCGGTAGTTTATGCATGTCCTATAGCATGCCGATCCATTTGAGGAATCATTGTCGCGTTTTGAAGGAACGAGAAGCTGAGGAAAGGCAAAAAATGTTGGCAGAAACTGCTCCGGTGGTGAATGAAGAGCCAGAATTTAATGATTCGGGAAGAGTTAAACGACGAGCGGTCAAAAAGTGAGTAAATTTTGAAAAACTTTTGATTTTTTATTAAAATTTTTATGATTTTTTAGAGCTGAGGCATTACTTAAAGGCGAAAGTAATTTAGATTTCAATCCTGATCAGGTAAATTTTTTATTTTTTGAATAAAAAAAATTATTTTCAACATTTTTAATTTTTTTTTTTAGTTCATAATCGGAAAGAAAAAACACAAAATCAACGTCCGCACGATCAACAAATGGCAAAAAATCCTAGAAGAAGGTGATTTAATTGGTTGTTACCACAACGCCGATTGTCAAGTCAAAAGCAAATCTATCGAGGAAGCGACTCAACACCAAGAGACTTGCGAATTTGCCAATTTAATTTATTGCGCCGCTTGTTGCTTCCGTTCCAACAGCCGAAATGAAGTTTTTGAACATGTCAAAGCGAATCACGGTCCCGGCGATGAACGAAAATTCTTCGAAGACGAGGACTCGGACGCATACGAGGCAAAATCTGACAATGCTGAGAGTGAAAGTGACATTTCCGAAGGCGAAGATGAATCTGATATCGATACGCCGACGGAAAATGACGGCTCGGACGTGGAAAATACGAGAAAAGCAAATAAACGTCGTCGAATCGAAGATCAAAGACATTTGGCGAGAAGTAATGATGTTGGGATGAACCCGAAATATCAAATGTTGCGTTACATGACGTTTAAAGAGTTGTCACAGTTTAAGTCAGCAGCTGATTTGTTGATAGAATTGTAAGTTTTTTCAATTTTTATGACTAAAAAATTAATTTTAATTGAAAATGTAAACTTTTAGCTACAAAGAAAATTACTCACTTGACGGTTTGTATCCAGAATTGAAGCCGAAGCAAATAAAAATTTTAGCAGCAAAGGAAAAAATCGCTTATGAGCCTATAATTCGTTCATCAATGAAATATTTCATTCAAACAGCTTCCAAATACAGTCCGGATCCCATTGCAATAAAAGTTGAAAACGATCAATGGAAAAGTTTGTCACTTTATGAATCTTCTACAACAGGTAAGAATGTGACAAAATGTCGATAAAGTAGATTTTAATTTTATTTTTACCATTTTCAGACTCGTCAATTCTGTTTGTCGGTGGTTCGGTGACATCAATGCAGTGGCTTCCGTTCCCCGATTCCTACAACGGACCTCAAATACTAGTCGTTACCAGCAAAAGGGACCCAAATAGTTTCATGAGTTACGCAAAAGCTGCTCCCGAAACGTCTTTTATTCAACTTTGGTCCTTTGAAAAATCATCTCGGACAAAGACAAATGCCAAAATAGGCGAAAATGTGTCGCATTTGTACTCAATCGCTATTGATGATGGTCCAATTTGGGATTTAAAAGTCTGTCCGAGTGGCGGTTACGTCGAAAATGAACGTTTAGGATTAATTTCCTGCACAAGTATTTCTGGAAAAGTTTTTCTTTATGCCCTGCCGTCGCTGGAAAACATTAAAAACGGAAAATCTGACGGAACGATGATTAAATTAGAGCCTAATTTAATTCTAGATTCCGGAATTACAGCTGAAAATGTTTTTGGATGCAAAATTGCATGGAGTCGTCAGAAAAATCATTCGTTACTTGCTGCTGGATTCTCGAATGGAGTGATCGCTATGTGGAAATTAGACACAAATTCGTCTCTTCTTCGAAGAAAATCATCAAACGGATTAATTTTGTCTCCAATTCAGACATTTGTGGCACATCAGGAAGCCGTTACTTGTCTCTGCTTCCATCATTCGTCAAATGGGGACTATTTACTGAGTGGAAGTCAAGATCGTCGTTTAAAAGTGTTCCAATTGAATAACGACACGGAGCCATTGGAAATTTTCATTCTCAAATGTCCGAGTCGTGTTTCATGCGCTGATTGGCCCGTTAATTGGATCGCTTTCTTCTACGGAAGTGACAGTGAATTTTCCTATCAACGCAGCGAACTTAAGCTCAAAAACCCGAATGAGCTTGGACCGTTATTGGATTACGGTTCAATGTGCAATATCTCAAGTACAATCACGGATGTCGCGGTAAATGAGTGGAATGACGTCATTTATTACGGATCGGTAGCTGGCGAAGTGCTTGGATGTTATCGCCCGAATTATCTTCTCACTACTGGAACGGAAAAAACTATCGAAAGATATGTAAGTTTTAAAATTTTTTGAAAAAAAAAAATTTTTTACATTTTTCATCATTTTCAGGTCTACAGTTTCACCCAACTTTGTCCCATCTCAAAATCAACTGAACAAGGAATCGTTTTTTCCGACTTGAGTAACGTAAGTTATTTTTTTTTTCTTACAAAAAAATGAAATCTTACCAAAAACTCTTGCAGAAATCATCAATTGTCGAAAAGAAAACCGTTTGTCAAAACACTCGCAAGGAAGATATTTCCCGGTTGCCGTGTGAAAAAGTCAGCAAAATCATAATTAACCCGAATAAGTCATATTCTAAATATTACGCTGTTGGTTACGAGTCCGGATTCGTGCGAATCAAGAAAAACTCGGCAGACGACAAATAAAGGTCGATAAAGTAGAGATGAACTATTTCTAGTGTACGAGGTCAATAAACGTCCTTGGCCGAGAAAACACACTTGTTAGGAGTGACACACATTTTATATTTTTATCAAAGTTTTTACGATGATATTGACACGTTTTTTTCTGTAAAAAAAAATTTCTAAATATGTAAAGTTATTTAACTAATAATTAATTAATTAATACGTACGTTAAAAACTGTAAGCTTTTTAGGATGTAAGTAATTTATATAAATATGGAGATAAATTGAGATTAAAAAATGAAAAATACTTGTTTGTTAAAAAATTTTTGTTTTTATTGAAATTTTTAAAGCATTAGAATCAAAATGGCTAAATTTAATTTTTTTTCGTATCAGGATTTTGATGAAAACGCGAGATGGATCTTTTAATGCTACTTTAAAATTTATGTAATTTTTTTAAAATGAGGAAAAACTTTTTTTAATTTTATTTTTTATCGTTTTTTAAAATAAATATAATAAAATTCCCAATTTTTTTTAAATGAGTTGATTTTCTCAAAAAGTTCGGTTTTGGAAATTTTTCATAGAATTAATTTTGGTTAAAGACGTCATATCATTTCTTTTTTTAAATAATTTTTGTGATCTAATTTTAAATCGTTTATCCATAAAAATTTATTTTTTTTTTACTACTTTGCTTGTTGAATTTATTTTTACTCTTATTTTTTTTTTTATCAAAGTGAAAATATAAAATTTATTTCAAAAAAATAAAAAAAAACTAGAAATAAGAGAGAATCGAACCAAGTTCTTTAGTAACCAACTCGTTACATTCAATCAATCGAGTCACTGCGTACATTCTTATCAGTACGACAATTAACCAACTAGAGAAATTCATTAATTTTAAAATTTATTTCTTAGGCAACTGCTTTGCTGGGCTTTCGTTTGTGCGATTCTTCTTCTACTTTTGGCTCGTCTCCTTCATTCGACTGTTTTTCAGGAGATCCAGATGTGCTTGAGCTTTCTTCCTCTCCACCTTCAGCATTTTCACCTAAAATTTAAAAAAAATTAATAAAATTTTATTTTTATGTTTCAAAGAAAATTTACCTTCAGCGCCTTCTGCACCCTCAGCTCCTGCAGCGGCCGCTCCCTTTTTCTTCTTACGTTTCCTCTTCTTCTTTCCACCAGTTCCGCCTTCACCACCTTCATCGTCTTCCTCTTCGTCATCTTGCACGTAACCTTTCGGAAAGAATTTTGCACATTCATGCAAACCATCAACCGCGTTCTGACTGATGTAACACGGACCGAGTTCATTGAACGCTAACACTGCATTACTGTTCACTTTTGCCAACTTGATGACGAGTTTGTCGGTACTAAAATTAATAGTTTTAAGAAAATTCTTTAAAAATCACGAAAAATACTCACGGCGCTGGTTTTCGATCATTATATTTGTCTATGTTCTTTGCCAAAAGTTCTGTGTTGTCGGGATCGCCCGATGAAAAGTATCCGAGTGCAAGAACATCTTTCTGGTATTCCTTGCATAAATCTGTGATTTCTCGTTTTTTGTATGCGTCAAAGATGCAACAGAGATGAGGTGGCTCAGGAACAGGATCCGGCGGTAAAAAGTGGTCAGTAAACTGGAAAACGATAATTTTTAGTTATTATTTTAATAGTTCATAAAGCCGCTTAATTTTTTTTTTTTTAATTTTTTGTCTCATCTCAAAAGTCGAAAATCCAATGGGAGAAAGTAAAAAAAAAGTTAAAAATTTCATCAAAAATGTTAAAAAAAATATTTTGCTTTGAAATAAAAAATTATAAAATTTTAAAATTTACCATATGACGCCATCCACGTGAAATTTATGTGATTTCCCCCATCTTGAGACTTCTAAAACTTTTGTTCTGGGACGGATAAAAAAATTTTGAAATTTTCAAAAAACGTGTTTTTTACTGCTCTTCTATTTTTTTAATTTTCACGAACAGTTTCTAAAAAGTATTTTGCTCATTGGGGGTATCTTGACTAAACAGGCATCCGGAAAAAAATGTTCAAAAATTTCAAAAAAATTTAACAAAAGTGAGCCAAATGGCATGAAAATGTTGTTGGAATCCCGTAATTCGGTAGCTTGCTCAATTTCAAAAAAAAAACCAAGAATTTTTATCATTTTTTTGCGTTTTTGAACTATAACATTATTTTTTTGAACCAAAATGTCAAAACTGATTACAGATTTGAAAAGTTCAGGTCTTTTACCATAAAATTGGTATATACCACTCATTGATTGGACTTCGGGAAGTAGGAGTAATGGGAGCTCAAAGATGAGGCTATTTTCTACGCTCAATTTCAGCTATAGGGGCATTTTTTGCACTTTCTTTCTCATTTTTGAGCCGTTTGGAGTTGTCTAAGAGCAATATGATGTATGAGTGATCTTCATGAAATTTTCTCAGCTTTCATTTGCCACAAGCGGTTTCTTCGGTTTGAGCCGTTTTGAGCCAAGTCGTTTTGGACCAGCTATTTTCACTAAAGTAAATTGTTTTTTAGTGTAAATCAACTAAATAAGACAAAAAATTATTGTAAAATTTTTCCTTACATTTGTACCACAGCCCTTCCAAATCGACTCAAACCGATAAACCGCTTAAATGAAAGCTTTTTTTTCTTAACAACTTTTTTGAGCGTAGAAAATTCATTTTTGAGCTCCCATTGCTCCAATTTTTTGTCTCATCTCAAAAGTCGAAAATCCAATGGGAGAAAGTAAAAAAAAAGTTAAAAATTTCATCAAAAATGTTAAAAAAAATATTTTGCTTTGACCAATTATTTAATTAAAATAAAAATAAAAAAAAAATTAAAAAAAATAAAAAATTATAAAATTTTAAAATTTACCATATTATAAAAATTCAAGAGACTCAAAAAAATTTTTTTTTCAAAAATTAAAAAATTGAAAAAAAAATATCAAAAAAAATCTAAAAAGACGAAAAAATTTTATTGAAACTGACCTCATTTAGTTTCTGACCCTTTTGTTGCCCTTTTGTCATTAAAAAGCAAAAATGCTAAAAAAAACCAAAACTCACCGATCGAAAATACAAATAAATGATCGCTGCATTTGTCGTCCGATTATGCGGTGTCCAACATCCCTTCACCGTGACGCTTGTACCTGGCACCGTGAACGGTTCAATCATTTCCTTTTCAAAAGCATCTGGAATCGGATTGCCTCCATCGTCCAAAATCGCTTGTTTATTCGTCAACAATCCC
Organism: Culicoides brevitarsis; assembly: GCF_036172545.1. NCBI lineage: Eukaryota > Metazoa > Arthropoda > Insecta > Diptera > Ceratopogonidae > Culicoides > Culicoides brevitarsis. The sequence goes on along the minus strand of NC_087085.1, from coordinate 21,211,989 downwards.
ACAAATTCCTTCAAAATATCTTCAGGCGTCCTCAGTTCTCCTTCCGCTAATTTCCAAGCATTAATAATGACATCTTTCTTCAAAACGTAATCCAGAACCGCTTCATCTATCGGATTCGGACAATCCAAAAACAGAATTTCACGATGTTCCTTCGGGATATTTGTTATTTTCCGCTCTTTTGCTGTCAATTCAAACTTATCCGCGGGATCCACGAGTTTTTTATAGATATCCCGCCCAATGTTCGGCATAAAAATCGTACATCCGATATCCGTGATGTGAGCTTTGATTTCGTCCGTGACATGAGTGAGATATTCTTTGCGTTGTCGTTTGGCTTCCGCTTCTTCCGCTTGACGAATCACCTCTTCAGCTTTCTTCTTTTCCTCCAAACGTTCAAGTTCCTCGGGCAAAAGTTCATCAAGTTCGTAAAAAACTCGTTGTGCCTCCTTGGCACGATATTTCGCATCAAGCTCAAGTTCTTCCGTTATAATTCGCATGAGTTTTGGTACGTTTGTGCCAAACATCAAATTAACAATCTTTCCGTGCTATTAAATTGTCAAACGATTAAATTTGTTTTGAAATTTTTTTAACAAGTCACTTACCGAAGCAAAAAGCCACACAGGCTCACTTTTATTGCGAAATCGTGACAAAGCCGTGATTGTGTCGGATTTACACTAAAAAAAAAAATAAATTGCGTGATTAAAGTTTTTTTTTAATAGAGTGTCTGTGTGAAAAAGCGTTCTTACCACTGCCAAATGCAAATTATCGCCACCTAATTCTAGTTTAATTTTTTTTAAACTGCCTACGATGCCGAGACACGGCCCACACCACTCCGTGTACACATCCATGACTGTGAAAAGTGATTAAGAATGACTAGAAATCGATAAATATTTAATGCGGAAACTTTTAGTTCACACCTAATAAGCCAATATCCTTTTCCAGGAACTGCTGAAACTCCTCATCCGTATTTATTTCGGCTTGTAATTGTTGAGCTCCTCCTTTCTTTGCCATTTTTCAGCAATTTTTCTAACAAAAAATTTAGATTTTCACCAAAAAATAATTTTTTAAAGATTTTCGTTACATTTCCCGACGAAAATTTGTTCGAAACTAACGGTTGTAGGTGTAAAACTCCGAAATTTTATATCAATGAAATTTATTTTTCGGTGTGATTGATCGCTACTTAGACATGTAGAAACAACGTTAAATGGTTGTCATGACGCGACGTCATTGTTTCCAACTACGATTTTCTATTTATGTTTAACCTGTTACTATTCTTTTGTGCCATAAATTGGGCAATCTGTTTATTTATTTGCAATTCGTGTTGTTGTTTATTTCGTTTCAATGTCTCGATGTTCGGTGGAGCCTTATAAATCAGCGGCAACATAAGTTTTTTGCTTGTAGTACGACATTTTATTCAAATTAATTCCAATTACGAACGATTTAAATGCAGTTTTTGTGCTTGTAAGACAAGCAAAACGATAAAATGATGATAAAATTAATGATTTACGGAGAAATTTTATGGATAAGATTGGTTTTCATGTTAAAGAAATTGTCGTTGGATATTTTTGGTGAAGAAAAATTTCGTTTTTTGCGGTGTTTCAGTGCAAAGCTTCTGGTTTGAAAATGCTGTCGTGCGAAAAACTGGTAAAGATGAGTCTTTCCAAGTTGATAGTATCGAACAATAAATTTGGATCGGTTGTAATTTAGTTTCTTATCGTAGGACCGTGAATTATTGCCGTGCCAATAAATGGAACGTTGATGAAGACAAGGTTAGGGTTATTTTTAACGACAGCGATAAAAAAGGATATTGATCTAAAAAAAAATGTGAAAGTTTGAAAAGGTCAAAAGTCGATTTTGATTAAAATTGTTTAAAATTATTTAAATCTTTAGGTAAATAAATTTTATATTTTCAATTTTATCAAAAAATAAAAAAAAAAATAATAAATAAAATAAATAAAAAAAAAAAAAAATTTTTTATAAAATTGGAGCATTTTAAACATTTTTAATCTATATTTTTTTATGAAAATTTTACTTGCTTAAAAATGAAATTTAGATAAAAAAATTAAAGTCACGGAAACATTTTTAAAAAAATAAAAGTTTGTTTTTTTTTATTTTAGAAAATGACCAAAAAGTTAAAAATATTAAATTTATTTTTTCGTCATATTTTAATATCACATAAAATTTGGTCCTGAATTAAGGACTTCTTGAGATATATTTAAAAAAAAATCTAAAAATTCGAATTCATTGAAAAAATTATTAACTGAGTCATCACAGAAAAATATTATCAAAAAAGTTTAAAAAACTTACCAAAATAAATTTTATTGACACACTTTTATCATCGTTATCGATAGAAATCCGATAGACAAAAAAAAAACAATTTTTGGTAGTTAATATTTCGATTTTTCCTTCATGTTATCTTGTGGGCATGTGGTCTCGTTGAGCCGAGTGTATGGATCTGGTATTCGAGACCTCATACCTCTAGAACGGCGATTTTTTTTATCTTCTTACCTTTTCAGGACTTTTTTCGTCCTTTGGATGGTCTTTGTCCCGAAATTTTACGAAAAACAGTTCCTTGGGTAGCGCTGATTCAAATTTTTCTTTCTTTTTGATCACGAATTTCATTAATTTAATTAATTTTTTGGGCTCAGTCAATAATTTTTCGATGTAATTTTACAAGTTGATCCTTCACCATTGAAAATTTAGGCTTCTCGATGCATCAAAATTTATCAGGAACGCATAACAGTTCATTAAAAAACTGAATTTGACCTAAAAATAAATCCTAAATTAATCTTATCATTAATGCTATTAGCAAGCGAGCGATAATAAGAAATGACTTACTGACAAAATTTTATTTAATATTTTTTTTTGAAGTTTTTTTATCAGTCAAATTAATTGATGCTTCTGATTTTTTTTTTTTTTCATTTTAGTCAACCAAAAAAAATTATTAAACAAAATATGTTTATCTGAAAAATTTCCGCGGGAAAAATAAAGATGAAATATTTGCATACAGCATCGGCGCTCGCATAGGTTTGCAGTGGTCTCGAAACTAAATCGGTAACATCGATGCAAGTAAATGCACTTTTATGTAAAACTGAATAGCTTAGCCAACGAGACCATTACAAACGCGATAAGAAATTGACAAATGTCGCTATTAAACTGCAATTTGTGCAAATTAATGACGTCTGTTTAATCAGATTTTTTATTGTTTTTGCATGTAACTGATAACTGAGTGAAGTCAAGTGCAGCAAATGTCGATTCTATAGACGTTAATATGAAGGTGTGTACCTTATCTTATCTGTTCAGCACGTATAGAGATTACAAAATTTTACTTCATTGAACATGTGGTCGAAACTAATGAGCTCCCTTGATACCAGAATTTTTTGAATAACGTCTACGTGAATCCTGAAAATTTGAAATTTATCATTTTTAGCGCCATCTGTTATGCAATAGAGCTAAAATTCACGAAAATCATGAAAAATCCTTTAATGAAAGAATTTTTTTTGAGTCTTTAGACTTCCATTGAACTTCCTCAATTTCCGGTAATTCCATTCCCATTCACCCTTTTTATTATTAAAGCATCAATTTTATTCTTAGAAACACTCAAGGCAAAATTTCTTCTTATTATCTCCTTCCGACATCAAGACTCGACTCGACATTTCTCGTGAAAAACCTTTCTCTCTTGTAAATAATTAAGCAAACTGCCATTCATCTGGAATTTGTGTGACTTGTAGCAACGCTAAAAAATTCATTTAGATACCGTTCCTGTCATGTTTCACAAAACGAACAACGGGAGAAAAAGTAGAGAAAGAAAAAAAAACGAAGTGAACTTGTTTACTGTCATGCCTAATAGGGAGTAAGAAGCAAATATATTACAAAATAATAATAATAAAAAAATAAACGAAAATTCATACAAACAGCTTTTTTGTTGTTGTTGTTGTCGTTTTGGGGTGCACGTTACGTTTTTCAAGTACGAGTACACGAGCGTCTGTGACGACATACGGGTGCGATGAAAGAAAAAATAGGTGAAACATTCAAAAAACGAGGATTACAACTCACCCCGTTGCTCCCTTTGCTCCGCTCTGCATTCGGAATTCGTCTCGCAAACTAGTTGTGTGTGGTGTGGAGTGTTGTGCAATATTGTGAACAACATTCTACAGTGCGTTCATTTGTTTTTTTTCTTCAGTTTTATTCAATTAAAAAGCCAATTAAATTTAATTTCTAAATATTTTGTCAAAATTGTCTTGAATTTTGTTATCGAAATATAAATTTTTTGAAAAACTAAGAAAATATCAAAATTAGACAAAAATAAGCCAAATTTGAACCTGTTGATTTGAAAAAATTAAAAATTTTAGCCAAATTCCATTTTTTTAAAAAAATATTAATTTGGAAAATTTTCTTTTAATTTTAAAATAAAAAATTTTGAAATACTTTTTTTCATACAAAATGCCAAATTTCAAACAATTTTTAACCGTTAATTATAATTTTTGTTGTTTTAAGATTTTTTGCATTGATATTTGTTAATTTAAAATTGAAAAAAATTAATATCAAAAATTAAATTTAATCAATTAAATTAAATTAATTAAATATTTTTTTTAATTAATAAAATTTAATTTAAATTAAAAACTGTAAAAAATTGTATAATCAAAAAAAAAAAAAACAATTTCCATAAGAAAATCCATGATAAAATACAATTTTCAATACAAAATTTTTTTAAAATTGAAAAAATTTAAAAATCTTGTATTGGTCTTGCATAATTATATGCAGTTAGACCAAAAAAGGGTCTATTTTGATGAAATTTTTAACTTTTTTATCCAACTTACGGTTTTGGATCTTAAAATGGAGCACTGGACAAAAAATATTGAATTTCATTAAGATTGGCCTAAATCACCAATAAAATTGTAAAATTTCCACAAAATATTTTTTTTTATTTTTAATATTTTTTTTAAATTTTAAAATTAATTATTATTTTTTTTTTATGAAAATTCAATAATTTTAGATACAAACCCTAAGAAATATTTTTAAATAATTTATTAAAAAAAAATTTAAAAATTAATTGTTTCATTTTTTTTGTTCTCAAAAATTTTTGACAAAATTAAAAAAAAAAATCAAAACCGTTAAAAAACATAAAAAATAATTATTTCAAGATCATACTTGAACCCCCTGTCCTCGCTTGTGTATAATAAATGTGCATTTCATATACATTGAGTTCAGTTTTATTATTGTGTCTCCTAGTTTCGTGTATCCTTACACCAGTACGTGACTCATACACAACATATGCATATGTACCAGCAAAGCGAGTGCATAATTCAAGCAATGAATTATATTAGTGTCACAGTTGCTCTATATACGCTCTGCTACATAACGTTCACACACTTATCGTAAAAAAGGACCTGCGTTTGTCTGTGTAGTTGCATTTTGCACTCGACATCGACATTATTAATGTATTAAAACATGCTTCCACTGCCGCCGCTACTTTTACGTTTGTTTATACATAAAATAGAAGTGTCTCGCGTAAAATCGATTTTATGGAGAGGACATATGCAGCAGTAGCTGGTAAATTTATGAATATAAAGTTTTTGCATGTGTGTGTCGTTCCTCGGTCCCGTTTGCGCGTGTATTGGTGCCAGGACATGCGCAAAAGGGGTTTGCGATGTTTTTCTCGTCCGTACGACGACAACGGGGTGGAAGCGTAACAAACATTGTGTTTTTTTGTTGTTTGTGAGAGTCGAGTGAGTGTTGAATCATCGTCACTTGTAGTGGGGTGTAGTAGTGAATGAAATTGTAAAAATTATGTGTAAAAGTGCCGCAACGGAAATTTCGGGATTTTCTAACTAAAAATCGTGCAAAAAGCAAAAGTGACCATTGAGACAAGTCGAAATCTCGTGCGGGACCCGCAAAATTCGGGGAAATTTCGGGAAAAATGGCAAGTGATTGAATTGTGTGCGAGCGAAAGAAATGCAAAGGTGGAAAAATTCACCAAACTCACCGCGGCGGTGCGAGAGTGTGTTTGTGTCTGACGATGACAGAAACATCGCGTAACTGAGGAAAATTTCATCGTCTCTCGCAAAACTCCTTTCTATGAAATGGGAAAAAATTCTCTACTCAATCATCTAGTTGTAAGTCAGACACATATTCTCTTGCTGATTGTTTCATAAGCGATTGGGCGGCTTACTGGCGAACAACTCGGCGTGTGTGCGAGCGACAGAGAGTGAGCGCGTACAACATTATTCTCACATAAAAGTGTCAAAATAACAAAAAAAAAAACGAATTAACAATTACCATAAAATTAATTGAAATAAAAAAAAATTGCAGAAAATTAACGGAAAACACACACAGCGTACAAGCAATAAAAATAGTGAACAAGTGCGGGAAATTACTTGCGAGGAAAAAAATACACGTCAGGAATTTATTTAGTCCGCCATTGTGAGACGACGACGACATAAACTTCAACTTTTTATGAGGGAAAAGTTTGAAAGTGCAAAAAAGTGTAAAAAAAATCTTTGGAAAACAAATCTTTTGCAGCAAATTCGCAACGAAAAAAAGTTTCCGAGTGAAAAATATTCAATTAAAAGAGAAATAAAGAGAGAAAAGTGCGATGTTTGCACATTGACACACATATACACACGTAAAAAGTTATCATTCATTATCAATCAGAGTCGTACAAACAAATTGGAGAGGAAATAATAAAATAACAAGTAATCATCAAATAGCCGAGGTCAGTACAAATATTAAACCTTTAATAAATAATATCGATGTTTGTCCATAGAAAATATATAATATCATATTATTAAGTTATCGCTCATCTCGTCGAGTCCTGGTACGTCGAACGACAAACATCCATTAATTTTGTTCTGTTAATTTGGATAAATATCTCGATTGTGGTCGGTAGGTCGACGAGAACTTTCGATGGCAAGGCAACATAAAATCGATTCAATTTAATTGTGAACAGGTACTAAGTGATCGGACAATTGCGAGAATTTCATTTGGAATATTGAAATTCATGGGAAAATTGTGGCAATTGTGTTGTGGTGGAAAAGACGCAAGCAAGCAAACTTTTTCAGAGAAACTATTAAAAGTTATTTGTTTTGTTGCGTATTTTTGTTGGATTTTATTGATAAAGTTGGATCGAGAGTGGTTTTGGTAGTTTATTAATGTAATTAATTAAGAGTTTGCTACTTTTTTTTTTCAAATTTTATAAAAAAAAATTAAATTAAATAAAAAACTTAAGATGTTTGACTTAAGTTCAAAATTAAGTTTTTTTAAGTCATAAAATTAATTACAAAAAAAATAATAAAAAATAAAAAAAACTCAAAAAAATTTTTTTTCGAAAAGTCAAAAAAAAAATTGACTTTGAATGGTTTTTGAGTTACTTTTAAATTAAAACTCAAAGTTTTTTTAACTCTTATTCAAGCTAAAACTTTTAAGTAAATTAAGTTAAGTTTCATAGCTTTTTTTATAAATTAAAATCTAAAAAATTTTTGAATTTGCTTCTATCTTAATTAAACATAAAATTAATTTGTATAGTCATTAAAAAAAATACTTTTAAATTTTAAAGAAGAAAAAGCAAAGTAAAAAAAGACTTTAAAATGTAAAAATTTGGCAAGATTTTGAAGTTTTTTTTTATATTTTAGACTGGAAAATTAATAATTTGATTTTGGAAAATTATTTAGATCGAAGAAATTTTATTTTTTTAAGTACATTTTTGATCATTTTACAAAGTTTTTGATAAAATCAGTTAAAAAAAGTAAAAATTTTCTCACTTTGTGAAAAATGTTAAATTTTATTCTCATCACAAATATACTAAAATATTTATTGGTTCTCAATAAGACATTTTAGAAAATTAAACTATTGAAAAAAATTATTTAGATAAATATTTTAAACATGGACAGAAAACCGACAAAAAACTAACAAATTAATTGGAAAAGATTTTTTTACTCAATAATTTAATTAACTGTAAGTTTGAAAAATTTTCCTTGATAAAAATTCCAAAAATATGAAATTTCCCTTTGTTCATTCATCAAAAGCTAACAATTCTGTTTAAACTGCCCTAAGTGACATGCATTGATGATATTCAATACGTTCCTTTGACAATATCGGCTTCTCAAGTTACATTTTTTGCCGTTAACTTTGATTAATAAATCGATACAAAAAATCAAATAAAAATTTTACTCGATAGTCAATCAAGAAAAATTAATTTTAAAATTAAATTTTATTAAAATTAAAATTAAATTTTTATTAAAATTTAACGATTTTTGATAACCATGATAGAAATATTGACAAAATGAACCAAAACAGAAATCGTAAAAGTTCGATGAAAGCTTGGAAAAGAAAATAACATACACAGGACGGAACGGAAATCACTATTAAACAATGTTTAATGTTAAATTCCATTAACCCTGGTATGTCATTAAATTAACGTTGACATAAAAAAGAGCGAGAATCGCTATGCCGATACCAGTAAATAATCACCAAATACTATTTTTTGTTATTTACTATAGACCCACACCGATATTTTGATTATACGTTTTGTATTTTTTTTTGCCTCGATGCGACGATGATAAAATATAACTACTACGATTCGACAATCACCATTAAATTTTTCCATTAAAATTATGCTTTTGTTTGACATAATAATATTATGTGTGTGTGTGTGTGCGAGTGGGACATTTATAAATGCTTGTGCGTTAAACCACAAAAATTGTCCCTAATATAGCAGCAGCAGTAATGACATGTTTAAATGGAAAAAAGAGACATTCAGGAAGTTCGGGTGATGCGCTACAACTACGACGCGGTTACACTAAAAGCTAAATAACTTTTACGAAATAAGCGAAAAAAAAATTTAGTGATATTGAGAGATATAAGCGGCGGATAATGTACTTTTGGCTTGACAGAAATATATTGGATTTGGGGAAAAATGAACGAAAGTCGAATGAAACTTATCTAGGACACCAAATATTGATGCATTGTGTTTTCGCACGAGAACGGAGAACGAAGGAGAGATGATATCATTCCATTTGGCTGTGTGTGTTGTGCGATGATGATGAGGACGACGACGAAGAGAAATGAGTTTTGCTGCAAAACAACAGAATCTTATCGGTAAATGGCAATTTGAACCCTTTTTATGCGGCTCATTATCCGCATTTTGATTAAATTCGTGGCATTACTAAAAATAGAAAAACCGAAATAATGAACGAAAAATCGATGCAGTAAAATTGCCTGATTTCTCTCTCTTTCTCCTTTTCTCGTCTTCCTCATCATCAGTCATCGTGACAAAGAAAGGCTTTTGTGTGTATTATTTATCAATACCTTTCCAAGTGACTGCATCTTCCTTGCATCTATCCACCTTTACCTTTCCTCCTCATCAATATTCTCGAGCATTATTCATTCACGACGACGACGACGACTACGAAGTTTGTTATGATGGCTGGCAGGAGTCACAGCATCGCATGCAATAAACTACAAAAGTATTTATGGGAATTGGAAAAATAAATTTGCATTATACATGAGTCGTCTTGACTCGTTGTCGTTCGTACCTACACGCGATACCAGAAGAGCGAGAGTAGATGTTTTTGCAAAAAATTCTTCTTTTTTTCATTCGTTGTTGTTGCAAAATAAAAAAAAAACGTGCAACTTCATAGTCCGTAACTTTTTTGCATATCTTTCTTTTTAACTGAACTCATTTTTAATGCATTTAACATGAAAAGGAGTTGCATAAAGAATTTTTGTTAGAAAAAAAATTTGTTTTTAAAAGGAATTAGGATGAATCATTGTCAATTTTTTTTTTTTCAAATTTTGTATTAAAATAAAAATTTAGTCTAAAGCAAGTCAATAAAATTTGATATTAAAACTGATTTTATGCTTCTGAAATTAAGCATAACTCTAAATCGAGTAAAAAGTTTTTAAAAAAAAATTTTTTTAAATATTTTTTTCCTAAAAAATTAAATTGCTGAAGTAATAACCAATTTAAGAAATTTTCGTATTTCTTTTTAAGGCTGCTTCAAATTTTTTTCTATGTTTTTGTTTTTGAAAATCGAAAATCCAATGGGGCAAAATAAAAAAAAAGTTAAAAATTTTATCAAAATTTACCGTTTTTTGGTCTTTTTCCATATTTTTTCAAGAAATTTTTAAAAATTTTTTTGAATTTTTTCAATTTTCAATATTTTTTTTTTTAAAACGGAATTAACATTATTTTTGTTCTCTACAAATATTTTCAAAAAAAAAATAAAAAAATAAATATTTTTGAATTTTTTGTTTGTAATTTTTAACGTTTTTAGACGTTAAACGATGATTGTTAACATTTATATAATTTTAGATAATATAATTTTAGAATTTAAACTTAAAAGTAAAGAAAAATCAAACAAAATCTCCACAAAATAAAAATTTTTGAAAAAAGTAAATTTGGTCACGTGACTTTCAAAAAAATGTTTTTCAATATTTCAAAAGAAAATGTCTTAATTTCTTTGGTTTTTTGTATGATTTTACCATAAACATTTTATTTTTCCCCCTGAATTTTTTCGACAAAATCGGAGGGGGGTGACAAAAAATGGATATATTAAATTTATTCGCCTAAGGACCAAAATTTATTAAAATTTTGTCATTTTGTATGAAAAAGTATTTCAAAACTTTTTTTTTATTTTCCCCCTCCCATTTTGAAAAAAAAACTTTTGAGACAAAAAAATTGAAAAAAAAAATTTGGAGCGGCTTAAAATATTTTTAAATTAAATTAAATTAAATTTATATTAAAAATTGAAATTTAGCATGGATTTCAATTTTTTTCAGTATTTTTTCAAATTTTTATTACAATTTATTTTATTATCAAAAATTTGTTTTTAATTTTTACTTGAAACTTATCTGAAATCAATTTTAGATTAGAAATTTTTAATGAATTTGGGACAAAAAGTTTCAATTTGGAACAGATTATATAAAAATAAAAATATTTTTTTGAACGAAATAACTTAAAATATATTTTAAAAAAATTATTATTTAAAAAAATCATTAATTAAATTTTCTTAAATAATTTTTTAAAAATAATTTTTCTGCTTATTTTTCCTTAAAAATAAATAAAAATTTATTTTTTCTCAATTTTTTTTAATAATGCGAATCAGAGCTTCTTGTTTTTTTTTATCTTCATCGAAATTCAATATAAAAAGTATCTCAATTGATGCTCATGTACTTTAAACTACCACCACTTTTCACAACAAGCATCGTAATAACTGCACGCATTAAAAGAGATAAAACGATAAAAAAAAGATCATACAATCTGTCATTAAAGACACAAGTGTCGATATTTAGCTTTTTAATACGTACTTGAAAGGAGAAGCGTGCCGTACCAAAAAGATGAAGTGATGAAAATATACATTTCATCATCAATATCGCTGCTGACGAGCACCATCATTAAGCTACTCGACAGCTTAATGCCGCACTGTGTGCTCTTAATAGGTCATGTTTTTGGCATTTACTACGATTTTCCGTGTGGCGTGCGTTTGGCGTAATATTGACGCGCGCGAAGAAAACAAAAATGATGTTAAGCCGTTATAATATGGGTTTTGTAATAGTCTCCCGCTAGAATAAATAAAAGAAATGTATTGAAATGTGTCTGCAGTTGGCTATTAGAGTATTATATTCATATTTTACGTGATTACAATACAAAAAAAAAATCGAGAAAATAAATGTCTTTAAATAACTATCTCACTCTCTCTCTATTCTATTCACAATTTTGCAACAAAAAGCGACCCGCTTGCTCGACGTCAACTGCGACGACGACGAATAAATGCATGTCACAGCTTTGATGCCATTATGAGCGACAAAAAAAAGTGTATAAAAGGTTGACGCACTTCAGATAATAAGTACCGAGACATAAACACATCCATAATGACAACATTTTATGTTGTCGTCGACATCGCCGTTTTGTGTGTTTCTAAAGTAGGTTCTTCAATCATCACGACGGCGATGAATAGAAAGCCTTTTAATTCTTTTTTTTATACACAATTTTATGTACACATCAACATCATAATATAATGGAACAAGTGAAAAATATTAAACAACTTTAGTGATGTGTGAAAAAACTCGAGAAAATTCTTTTCCTCTCATTCGTCTTGAACTTTTCAAAGTAGGAAAACCAGAAGTTGAATTAAAATTTAATTTTTAATTTTATGAATAAATTTATGGGAAACGGTAATAATTTGATAATAAAAAAAGGTTTTCTCACATGGAAAAAAATACATTCTTTTATATAAATTATCAGGAAAAAAAAGAAAGTTCGAGCCAAAGAGGAAAGAGAGGAAGAAAGAAATCATGAATTTGTGTTGACTGCACGTTCTAACCTTTGTTGTTTGCATATCAGACGATACATACGGGGTGGAAACGTGACCTAAATATTTGTATTATTTCATTTTATTTAAATTTATTTGAGATCGAGACAGAAAAAATAAGTTCTCTTTTGTGAAATAAAGGGCTTCTGGAAAGTTTTGCAAGCTTTGGGTTAATTTTCTAGGAAATTCGAATGACATGTGAATTTAAAATAAATGTAATTTTTGACTATTTTTTTTAAATTTAGTTTTTTAAGTGATTAAAACTATTTTAAAAGAATTTAATAAATTTGCACAAAATTTAAGCCCATTTTGTAAGAAAAAAATTAACAACTTTATTTTTTATTTAAGATTTTATTTTGTGATTTTTTGTATCAATGTTTGATTTTGTATCAATTTAATTTTTTTTATTTGAAATTTTCTGAAAAAAAATAAAAAGGATGTCTGAAGTTTTTTTTAAATTTTAAAAATTAGAAAAAAATTTAAGGACTTTTATTATTTATTTTTAAAAATATTTAATTTTAATTTATTTTTAATTTAAAGCCATTTTTATCAATGTTAAATGTTAGAAGATGCTTTTATAAATTAAAATAATTTAATTCTTATTATTTTCAAATTTCAACCTTAAAAATTTTTTAAAATTTTAATTCAAAATTGAAAGAAAATCGAAAGAAAATCACTGTGGTCATAAAATTATCCTAAATTTAGAATTTAAATAAAAAAATCAAGTTCATTTTTTGGTCACCTGACTAGATTTTTTTTTATCTAAATTTCAATAGAAAATATATTTTTAAATCAAATCAAGTTCATTTCTAATATCATTTTTTGGCCTTTTTCCATATTTTTTCAAAGAATTTTCAAAATTTTTTAAAAATATTTTAAATTTTTAAGAATTTTTATGTTGAAAAACGAAATTTAATTCTTTCTCTAAAATTTTTTTCAAAAAAATTATTTTTCAAAATTTTTGGAAGTTAATGTTATGAAATTTTTTTGTTTAAATTTTTTACTTAAAACTCTGAGATCAATTTTTATGACCACAAAAACTACTAAAATATTTATTTTTTTTAAAATTTTGTCATTTTGTATGAAATAGTATTTCAAAACTTTTTTTTTATTTTACTTTTAGGACACAAACATTTTGAAATCGCCTTACAAAATTTTTTAGGAAAAAAATTTAAAAAATAATAAATTGATATTTTTATTTTTTCCTCTGAATGTTTTTTTTTTCAAAATGGCAAAGAATTTAAAATTCTTAAAAAAATAAAATGTTCCAAAATGACATAAACCAATTTCACAAACGTCCACTTATTCGGACAATAACTGGGCTTCTTTATTACTTAATTTTCCTCTAGTCCAAAATTATGACATCAGAAAAATGCACATACATAATTATAATAAGATTATGCTCTTTCATGTGTTAAAGCAGACGTTTCATTGGCAGGTACACATAATTTTTTTTTTCGTGTGTCTCTTACTCTCGTCATCATCGTTGTTGTCGTAGACGACGACGTCTGATATGATAAAAGATTTAAATTATACGACTCTCGTAAAAATTTGTTGGCAAAGTGTTTGCACAATAAGCATTCTCACACAGAGAGAGAAAGAGCGTTTATTTAACTAAGCTTTATGTGTACCAGCCCAGCAAGTACAAAAGATGAAGTATAGAGGAAAATATGTCATTATCATCAGCAGTTGTTATGTTAGGCAGTTACTTACTTCTTTCTCTCCCTCACATCCCGAATGTTGTCGGCGGTTGGTTGTAGCCAAAGACAATAAATGGCATATTAGCAGATCGTAAAATTATTGCTCATACCTTTTTTCCTCTCCGTACTCGTCTTGGTTTATTCCAAAGTTTATTAATAAAATGTGTCCCTTCAAAAAAAAAGTTTTTTTTCACGTGGAAAAAAAATTGTGAGAAGAGACACAAATTATTATTACCTGATTATTGACGATTTTTTTTTGCCTTTTGTTCGTTCTCCACATACCTAAATAATAAAAAATATGCGTATGCAAAAAAGGAGCTTTTAGCATATATTTCCCTCGTGAAAAATAATAATGAAGGTGCGAACGCAAAAAAGGATAGATCAATAAATTCTGCTTTTTTTTCTGTGGAAAGGTGTGAAATTACTGAGAATGACTTGCCAAATGGCTGTTATGTTACAAGTTTCTTCCGTTTTCTGCAGGTTTCGAACAATAAAACGAAAATCGTAAGCCAAAAAAAAAAAACTTATCCACTCGAACAACGACTAGAAATCCCATTTTGCGGTTATCATTTTTAGTTTCAACCAATTTTCCAAAGAATTCTATTACTCGTTCGTCCGCAAAAGTGTACAAAAGACAAAAATGTGATAACAATTGTGTGTCTGTGCACAATACAAAATGTAATCTCGTCTCATGTTCTTCGGTGACATTTTATGAGTTTATTCATCCACAATTTCACAAGGATTATCTCTCTTATCATGAGCTGTCCTGAAATAAATGTGGTCTAGCAATTTGATGAAAATTAAAAAAAAAACTGGCTTCTCCATTTTTTTTTTCTTCAAAAGTGTTACACGATGATCTTCATGTTACTACAACAACAACAAAAATGGCCTACAAACCCGTATCCAACAATAATATTTTAAAATTAAACTAAAAATAAATCATCTCTCCTTTCGCATTCCCTCCTTTTTCCCATTCTCATTATTTAATATGAGGTATTGTCCAATTATTTTTTTTCTGCTCCTTTATTACTTAATCATGATAATGAAATGAAAACCTTTAATAAAAGCGACATAAAAAAAGATAAAATTAAAAATTATGTCCCTCATATTATGCCACGACGACCACAAACTCTCAGTGAGAGAGAAAAAAAATTAATTAAGGAATGATCACATTATTATTGCTTCAAACAATTTCTCAACAGAACAACAAAAAAAAAATGTTATGAACAGACAAATTATTATAACAATAATAGTATGGTGAAAAAGGACAGTTCTATGAAAAATAATTAAAAAAAGAACAAGAACAACTAATTTGTTTCGTTCATCTCCTGTTTTGTCCATTTGGCATAATATTACACGCACAGTACGAGAACTAACACAAATTACGTTCATATAAAATTCCTTTGATCTTTTGTGATGAATGGTTGTGTTTCTGTCGTGTTTGGATTAACTCGCAATTATGATAACAAAAAAAAATTAGCTTAAATTGGTGCTTGAATTTTGATGCTCAGTTTGGTTTTGGACGTCTTCGTAAAATAATGTCAGTTAAGAATAAAATTTTATTTCAAGAATTAATAAGGAAAAATTAATTTCTTACGGTAAAATTTTAATAATTTTTTTTAACAGCTTGATTAAAGTTGAGACTGAGTGAGAAATATTTTTCATTAATTTTAAATTTTATTTTAAAAAATTATTTTTAACAATTAGAAATATTTAAAAAAAAAATAAAATAAAATTTCTGAGCAAATTTAAACGTTAAAAACTTTTTTCAATTTTTCTCTGAAACGTACGAATTATTTTCACAAATAAAAAAAAATGAGTAGACAAACAACATTTAAATTCGTACTAAATTAGTTTTATTATCAAACATTTTCGACACTCGATCGTGACCCCGACAACTTAGTTGTCGAAAATATTTTATAATAAAAATAATTTATTACGAATTTAAATGTTGTTTGTCTACTCAAGTTTAAAAGTTTTAGGAAATTTAAAAAAAATTTTTTTTTCAATTCTAGTAAAAAATTCAGATTAAAGCTCTTAATTTGAAAAAAAAATTAATATGCTAATAATTTAATTTTAAAGAATCATTTAGAAATTTAAATTTAATTTTAATTTAATTAAATTTAAATTTAATTTTAATTTAAAAAAAAAATCAATTAATCAATTTTTTTAATATCAAGAAAATTAATATAAATTTATTTTTAAAAAATTTTTTTCACAAAATTTATTATTTTTTTCAAATTTTTTTGAACCAGTTAAAATTATACAGTTTTTTATATTTTAATAAATATTTTTTCGTGTCCCAAATTTTATTATAGAATTTCATCGAATTATCTTTAAAATTAATCAATAAATATTAACATAAAAAATTTTCTTTCAATTTCAGAATTTTCTCTAGAGCAACTTTAGAGTCATCCATGTCAATCAATCCTGTAATCCAGCAACAACTGCTTCAAAAAGTAACCTGGAGTGCTTTCCAAACAACAAAATAACAACAAATCTATGCCAAAAAAAACGACCAAAGTTCTAATCAAACAATCATCTTAATGAAATAAATAAAAAATAGCAAATAATGGCATTTACAGCAAATAAATATTGCGCATATTGGTTTCTCATGCATTGAAAAAAGTACACAAAGCTCATATTTACATGTGATGCGATGTAAAATGCGATAGTGTTTAGTAAAAAAAAAACAAGTGAAATAACACAAAATAACGACAAACAAAATGGGACCCACTTCTTGTGGTCCCGGACCATCGTTAGGCGTTGGCTGGACATTCATTTTTATCATCTGGACAATTATTCTGTCAATTGTTACGGAAACACATTTAGTGCATGCGGAAAAGAGCAAAACATGTAAGTATATCCGATTATAATACTTTTGTGGGTGAGTGATTTTTATGTTTCGGGCCCAGGCAAGAAAAAAAAATCAAAAAGAAAGAAAAATGCGGTCATATTGAGCAAATGTTGTATTTTTTTTTATTGAAAATCCTCTTTTGTGGTGTTGTTGACTACGAAAACGACGCCGATGATGATGATGATGATGGAAAACGTAGGAAAGGAGTTGTGATGTGATGACGTTGGGGAATTGAGTCGTACACAAAAACAGACGAAATAATAAATATTTGTCAACACCTTTGCCCTGCAATCAATAATTTTTGGTCTTGTTTTTTACTCGTTTCCTCTGTCTTTTGCGGTGCTCAAGAAAATATGAGATGATGATGATGTTTAACTTGGTATCAAAAAAAAAACCTCAAATAAAATATGAATGTTTGTGTGCGTGAACCTTTATTGCTCATTCATGGCAAAAAGCAAAAAAGGGCAAGAGGGAAATAAATTTAATAATACCTTTCATACGAACCCGTCGTCTCCCCTTTTTCTGATTTTGCGTACGGCAGCTTACGGGTTAAGAAGTAAAAAAAACAGATTCAAAAGAGAAGGTTGCAAATGATGTATGTGGGATATGAATTATTAGTGAGACATGCCATTTTTCTTACATGTGCGTGCGAACAAGCTTCAAATCATTAAAAGATTTTGCTGGAAAGTAAGACATCATTTTTCTTATTTTATTTTCTCGAGTGCATATAAAAAGTGACTTGAGGCTGAAAAAGCTTAAATTAAAATTAAAACAAAAAAAAGTTGTTTATCATATTATTATAATAAATATTCTTTTGACGATTTTCTTCCGGCATAGTGCGTCGCTAAGTATAAAAAAAATAAAAAAACAAGAAGAGAGAGAGTTGAATAAAAAAAATACTGTTGACAAATGTACAATTGAGAATATTCCGAGCTAAGCAAGCGAAAACTTTCTTGTATCTTTCTTGTTTATTCAATTTTTTTTTCTTTGTACAGAGTCGTCTTCGGTCCTTCAATATTGTTTGTTTGTTATTTTGATGGGGAAAATGATGAAGACGCGACTTTCTTCCTTGCTGTTTGTGACTGACTGAAATGAATACAAATAAATTTATATGCAAAGGTGTACCCGAGACGCAGATAGAAAATAATAATGATTACACGCAAGAGAAAAAGTTTTATAATCATGCGACACAGTTGCGGAAACATACTTCTTTCACCGCTGTCCCGTTACTTTTTTTTTGAAATGCGAGACAGACATCTGCAATCTCCTCAATCATTTACAATTTTCAGTGTAATTATTTTTCATCGTATTTCATGTATTTTTTTCTATCACAACAGACGCTGACCTACATTTTAATCAAATCACAAAAACCATTCAATCCACACAGCCAAATCTTTAGAGTAAACAATGCGCACTCTGAAATTTCTGTTAAATGAGAAATCACCGAGAAATGTTAATATATTGTGACTCGTTTACTTTTAGCGTTTCGTTCCGTAGATCCGATTAGATGGGAAAATATTTAATGAAAGGAAAGTGTTACAGTGATGGATTCGGCAAAAAACTTATTTCTTTATTTAACTTGAAAATTTAAATTTAATATTTATGTAAAATAATTAGTTTATCAAAATTTTATCTTATTACGGGGGAGAAAATGTCATCAAATTTTATTTTGACAAAATATTTTAAAATAACTTTTGAGTAAATGGAAAAGTTTTGAATTTTATTTTTCTGTAGGTGGTCATAATGGTTATTTGGTCTCTTTATATTTATTTCTATAAATTTATTTATGGTAGAATTTTTATTTTTTTTTGTAATTTAAGGTTTTTTGGGTTATTTGTTTCAAATCCGTCTTAATTATTTTTAAATTAAATTTAGTTAATAATTTTTCCTTAATAATTTTAGCTTTTATTATTTTAAAATTTGGTATTAAAATTGAAGAAAATATACCTGGATCGAATTATCTAAAAAGTATTTTTTTGAAATGTGACTTAATTTTTTTTTCATCTCAGTTTAACAAAAAACTATTTTTTTTTTAAATTTTATGTATCATTTTAATACAAATTTTTTTTTTGTTCATATGTTTTTAATTTTCGCCAAAATCGGGTTTAATAACCTAAAATAATTCATGTTAGTCGCTTAAAATGTGTAAAAATCGATCAAAAGCATTGCCTGCACTAATTAAAATATTATTACATACATACTTCAAGTGTAATTTATCTTCGTTCGCAATGAAATTTTTAATAATAACACTCTTCATGAGCAAGGAATTCGCCGATAACTCCAAACAATAAAAGAAATGTACATACAGAGCAATAATAAATTTAATGTTTGTATGAAAATCTTCGTTTTTTCAGCCGTTTCTTATAAAAAAGCGGCGTCTGTACAGTTCAATATGGTTTTAGTTATGGCTTTTCATGCATTCGCCTGCATACACGAAAAGTGTATTTTAATATAAAAAGCCTTGCTCTATACCGTACAGACACTCGCACATAAAACCATGCGAAACTAATATGATGTTGGACAGTTGCCAAAATAGGGAAAAATTTATGTGTTTTGCATTATGTGTGTCGACGTCTACGTTACTCTCTACTTAGTTTATTTGTACAAACTACTGCTGCTTTCATGCTTTATGCTGCCGTCCAATGTATAGTGCCGTACATTTTCCAGGATTTAAATTGGGTAAAACATTTCCTGTTTGTTTTTTCTCTCTTCATTCGTATTTTTCGTGCCTATAAACGAGGAGGATCGTTCGCTTGCGTTTTTTGTTGCGATCTGAGGACACACACAGAGAATGAATAAATTTCAATATTTTCCAGGTTCTTCACCTTCATCGTCATGTCATCCGAAACGCATCAAAAACCTTTGTTTGATGTCACAAATAAACTGCAATTAATTATTGGCGACGATTTTGTTTGAATGATTTTTTTCTTTGTTATTCTCGCAAAGAATATCACTCAATTAATGAAGCTGTTATTAGTGGATTTACATTTTTTTTCCCTTACAAAAGGCGGTTTGGGACTCTTTACTATTCGGAATTTACTTGGGATTTATTTCTTTATAAATTTTGCTACAAGTGTCCAGTTTCTAATATTTGGCGCCCTCAAGCCGGCTATGACCCAGTCAATCTAACTTGGTTTTTGTCACCAATCACATCGTTTTTGAACACAGCTCAAGGTTCTTTTGTGAAATTGACTTAATGAGAAAATTATTGCATTTATTATTCAGGCATTGGTGACACATCCACTTACGGGCTCATGTTTATTTTATTTATTTTTTTCATGTAAAATTTCTTAAAGTTTGATTAGACATTAGGTATTTGCTCGATAGTTGTTAATTTTAATTGACTTACTTGACTTAGTTCCTTTTCACCCCTTTTCAGAGGCATAGGGTCGCAGTGATTTCCCTCAAAATATATTTCGGGGCAAAAACTGATATTGTAGGCAATTGTTTGTTCAGTTACTTCAGCTGAAATAGATTCTTCAGATAGTCATTATTAAGATCACATTTGATAATAAGCTTGAAGTTTACGAGGAATCAGCTGACGAGTAGCTCAAGTTTACGAGATATCAGTTAATAAGTCCTTAATTTTTGTCGCTCTTGTAAGTTCATCAGCAACCTTTTCAATGTTTTGTAGATAGCGAACTTGGTGTCTCTCGTTATAACACTATAGTATTCTTAAGCAAAAGTGTAATTGTAGTTAAAAATTGCTCATATTTGGATTTTATAACATGGTTTTGGGCGATGATCACGACCAAACACTTCAGCCTTATTAACCTAAAGGTAAATTTGCAACTGGATGTCGCGACTTGGTTAAAATTAATATTTTTATTTCTCGGAAATTTAAGAAATATTCTTACCCGTTTGTTTTTATTTCTCTCACTTATTATTGTTGTTAACGCGCCACCACAACACATTGTTTGTCACTCATGCGAAGAAGACGTCGATGTCGCTTACACGAATCCTAGAATAATACTATAATTAATTATTCTTGGCATGTAATTAGTTTGTGTGTGCGAATCGTTTTAATAAAGATTAAGGTTAAAATTATGTGTGTTGTTCGAAACGGGAGTAAATGAAATTAATTGTGGCAATCAAGCTCATACTCAATTAATAATAAAATGTTAATCAACCATGCATAAAATGAGACCGAATTTTCTTTTCATTTTCCATGAAAATTTCTATGTATGCAAATCGATTGAATTAGCAGGCTCGTATATTACGTACAGCCTATGTGATGTGTATATACGTACAGCTATGAATTATTTCTGTCGTATACTCATACAAGCCATAGAATGTTCTATTCGTACAGCGTACCGAAACACGTACCGAAAACTTTGAATTAGCAGGAATCGCGATTTATCATGTGTAGACGACTAGTATTTTGTAGTGATATTGTACGAGATCTATGCAGCCCAGTGGTACAAAACGAATGTCGTCGCACTTTTGCACAAAATGTATAATAAAATACTATGGAACGCGTGCAGCATACACAGCTCAATGAAAAACATTTTAACCACACCTCTGATACGACAGTTGTACGTGACTATGGAGCTCTATAGTATCATACGGTACGAAGCGAAAGCCGTTCGGTACGGAGAAATCCGAATGTTGACTACATGTTTTATCTCACTACGTTTACGTAGTCAGGTTGTCCGAGCGGTCTAAGGAGCCAGATTTAAGCTCTGGTACTCGTCTGAGTGCGTGGGTTCGAATCCCACATCTGACAATCTTTTTTTTTTCAAATTTTTTATTTTTTTAATTTTTAACCACACCTCCCGTTTATTTTTAATTTTTTTAAGTGAGATCTACTTTATCTGCATTTACGGATCAAAGAGCGAGAATCATGCATAGAGCTTGGTTGAATGTAACGTCGCTTCATTCATGGGTCAGGTTGTCCGAGCGGTCTAAGGAGCCAGATTTAAGCTCTGGTACTCGTATGAGTGCGTGGGTTCGAACCCCACACCTGACAAGTCCCAAAATCTTTTTTTTTTTTGTTGTTGCTATTACTTTTGCCATTAAATATTTATTTACATCAATAGAGAAAAAAATCACTTTTCCTCGCTGGAAGGGAAAATAACAACAAAAAAGTCTTGTGACTTGAATTTACAATTAATTAATTTTCTATTTTTATTTATAACCACACGAGTTGTGACGGACGCTATATGACGTGCAAAAAATCGCACGAAATTTAATATTGTCGTAATATCGCGTAGCCAGTCAGTCTTCGTGCATCCAGAATATCGAATGATATGTGATGAATTTTAATTTATTTTTTTTTCGTTTTTTTTTGTGCACATCCATTTATGATGATATTAATGTATGTCGTTTATTGTTGCTCGTTCGTCGCACATATCAGAAATTCACAGCATTCGTTCCGAAATTAATTTGTAGAATTTTTTGTGTGAATGGCAGAAAAAATCTTTGCTGTGACATTGAACGAGAAAAAAATGTTTGTCACGTGCCTAATTATTATCTAGTGGATGTGCCTGTCAACCAGTCTATGGCAAGTTACTTTCACACTGCCAGTAATTAAATTACTTCAATTTTTATGGAAAATTTTGGTTTTTTCTCTCATTTGAATTGATAAAAAAATTATTTCAATATAAACGTCGAAAAAAAAGGTAAAAAAATTCTCATGGGAAAATTTTAGTTTTTTTTGGGTTTTATTGATCAATTGTTCGAAAAAAAGGCAAAAGTTAATGGTTTGAACCAGTTAAAATCCTGACCTTTAACAAATTTTCACGTAATATTTGTTGATTTTTTTCTCCATTTCGAACGTTCTTGTCATTAATAATCATCTACTATGTTGTTAGCCTAAAACCGTTTGTATCAAATTATTTTTGGTTCAACAAAATACAAGAATAAGCTTTCTCAATTCTTTTCGCATCAATTTTTAAATCCATCCTCTTGTTTGTGTCAGAAAACGAAAGAATATAGAAAGTTTTCGTTCGGAAAAGGACTAACGGTGGTACCGCATTTCGATTTTGTAGTTATTTTTTTGAACCACGTGACTTATTAAGTTTTACTAATTTTAACCACGTGGTTAATCGTAAACCGTCGAAATCCAGAACCCCCCCAAATTTACGACGCATTTTTAACATTCTAAAACCTTTTTAATATCAGTTCAAATTTTTTTAAAAAAATTTTTTTTAATCACGTGGTTTAGTTAATTTTTTTAAACCACGTGATTTTTACCCCCCTCCCCCCTCGTCGGAATCCGTCGTAAATTTGATGAACCCCACCCCCCCTAAACTGCCGACGCCTTTAATGGATGACGCCTTATTAATTTTTAAACCACGTGGTTTCCGAATTTCTAAAAAAAAGTTAATTTTTAAAAAAAAATTTTTTTAAACACGTGACTTTAAAAATTTTAACCACGTGACCTATCCAACCACCATCCAAAAGTGTTTTTTTTATTCGAAATGCGTTAAAAAAATAGAAAATTGCAAAGTTCATTTTAGCGAGCACAAAACAAGAATGACAACAAAAATTTGTAAACAACAAAAAAAGATTTTGTGATAACATTATTCCGCTTGAGTGGATTATTGTTTGTTCTATCTACTAGTTTCATTATTATTTTTATCAAATTCCCTCGAAAATGTGCACCAACGCCACACGATTTATCTTTATTTAGACATTCGTCGAGTGTGCGGATTTTGTGTGGCGTTGTCTGTTATTTTTAGTCGAGACGCTATTTTTATTCAATCTTTATCAAGTCTCGCAATTTATCTATGTCATTTGTCAACTAAATATTTCTTCGTTCGTTATATGATGGCAGCTATATGGAGCGAGCGAACAAATGCA
The DNA here is from genome assembly GCF_036172545.1 of Culicoides brevitarsis. NCBI lineage: Eukaryota > Metazoa > Arthropoda > Insecta > Diptera > Ceratopogonidae > Culicoides > Culicoides brevitarsis. The sequence continues at coordinate 21,188,320 of NC_087085.1, read as the reverse complement.
CTGCCAATAAACTTAATGCATTCTCAAAGTAAATATTTGAAGAGTATAAGCGACGTATTAAAGCTAAAATTAAATTTCTTCCATTAATAAAATGGAATCTTATCGCACACAACAAAAAACTTCTATTGATAGTTTCTCCATGTGAAATCTTTTATATGATATAAAAATTTTTTATGGATCAGACAGTTGCTTAATGACATTTTTTTGCTTGTTCGGAAGCATTTCGAGTCTTTTGTGCAGTTAATAATAATTTTTCTATTTCGTTAATAACATTTAGTCTCTCGAAATTTTCTCTTAAAACGAAACGATGGAGACGTCTTGTTAATTTTCTTACAAACTTTTTTTTGCAAACGATTTCTTGTCATTTAACAAGGAATGATGATAAAATATTTGAATAAAATATTCTAATATTACTGTTTCTCTCGTTCTTTTCACTTTTTTTTTTGCTGCTTAAATTTGAAAAAGCAATACAACGAGAAGGAAGAATGTTATCGAACAATCTGTCGTCCTCGGCAAACATTCGATTCGATTTATATAAACGTATTATTTCAAATAGATTACAAAGAGGAATTCTCATTTGAAACAAAGCAGGCATAGCACGAGAAATTGTGCCTCAAGAATACTTCTGATACTTATTCAAATAACACAAAAAATACATATTGGCTTGCTTACTTGCCGCTCCGTGTTCTTATATGCATGTCACAGATGGAACTACATTTATTCTCCATTATTATTTTTCTGACATACATATTTTCGTTTTCTCGCTATCAGACAAAAATATGCAGAAGATAAATTTTTTCCTTGACTTTCGCAACAACAAACAATGTGCATAAAGTATTATATTTAAACATAAAAAATCGTATATCGAGAGACGTAACGTAATAATATATTTAACATTATATTAGGGTACTCGACACAAAATCTCAAATTTTTTTCTTGAGAATTTGCATGAACCGAAATAAGCTTGGATGAAAATAAAGCTACAAATAAGGGGAAAAAACGTGAATGCATTTTGCACAATTTTCATTCATTTTTGTGAAGAAAGCTTAACAGATTTAAAGTTGTTGTCAGACGTGTTGTCATACAAGTCATTATCGAATAAATGCAAAAAAATACGAGAAAAATAAGAAAACTTCTATATTAAAAAATTATAATTAATATTGCATTATTATAAGAAGATAAATATTTTTATATCTTAAATATTTTTTAAATTTAATTTTCAACCCTAAATTATTCTTTTTTATTTTATTGGGCTTTATTCGAAAAAAAAATCAATTATTTGAAAAATTTTTTTTTTTTTCAAAAACAGTCAATTTTTATTTGTCAGTATTTTTTCAAAAAAAAATAATATTTAGTTCAAATTAATTTTTTTGCAACTTTTTTTAATTGCAAAAGGAAGAAATTTTTGAAAACTGAAAAAAATTTTTTTAATGTTTTTTCCAAAAAATTTTTTTAAAAGTAATAATTATTTTTTTTTTCTAAAACCAAAGTTTTTTTTTATAAAATACAAAAAAAAAAACTGAATTGATTAATTCATAAATTACAAGAATCTACAACAACAAATAATTCCGAAAATTTAATTCAAATATTTGCGGTCAATTAAGAGAGTCATGCACACGGAATAATTAAATCATTTTCTGTTTCACATTATTAAATCATTTAATTTTCGTAAAATCCCGAGTAAAATCCGTACATTCGGTGCAGAAAAGAGTGCATGTACTTCAAACTTTTGCCCGGAAAATTCATTTAGTTATAAACATGTTTAAGTAATGATAATTGTTAGATATGATAATTGTTTTATTCGCATGAACGAATCAAAAACCGATTTGTTCAAAGATATATTCATCCCTCTCTCTCTCTCTTTATTTCTCGCACCGCAAAAATAATTTGCATGACGAAGTACAAAAGAACTTATCTTACTCCTCGTCGTCATTTTAAATATTTCACTTTTACAACACAAAATCACAAAGCACACACACACAAAATATTTTTCACTTTATGGTTCCTTTTGTGCACATCCAAAAATTTATTCACAGGATTCTGGTTTACTTTAGTTTAGTTGCGCCTCGAAACTTATCGCCATATATCTCTTTCGTGCTCCCTGCTCGTTTGCAAGATGAAGATAATGGGATAGAGACGTTCGTTATTTAGAAATTATGTAAATATGTGTGTGTGTAGAAACAAGGCATCTAACTAGAAAAGAAGAAGACGAAAGAAAGAAAACAGAAAAGACGAGTCGCGCGGAGAATGAGAAAAGGTATGAATTTATGCCTTTTTGTTAAAATCTCCCGTGTGTTGCTCAACATTTTTTACGGAATTTCTGACGGAATGTTTCCAACACAGGAAAAAAACGTCGTTGTGTGTAATTTCATGAGCAAACAAAAATTATGCCACTGCTCAGTAAAGGTGCTTACATTTGCATATTTTGTCAACTTATTTAAACAATTTGGTACGATGTCTGTCCTCCGGACATGAAGAGACAAATCTATTAATATTATTATTTATTTTTTTGATATCTGATATGGTTCAAGGATGTTTAAAAATGAATGGAGAAAATTAAATTTTCGGAAGGAACCCAAAAAAGATGCGAGAAAAAGGTCAAGCATAATTTGATTAGGTGTCATCGTGACACGAATGATGATGACTTGAAAATTTTCTACTTACCATAAGAAGCAACTTTCACAACTTTCCAATTAATGTTCTCGCTATTTTAATTAATTTCATGGTGCATCGATGTGCACGTGCATCAATCTGGAATTTCATGCAAGAAAATAAATCAAATTATAATTTTATGGCAAACTTTAGACGAAGATTTTACCTCCTTCCTTCGTTATCAAAGTTGTAATATCCTCGAACATGCGAGCGATAGATAAAAAATTTTACGAGTATATGCAAAACTTTTCATGAAAATTGATCAGAAATAGTTTATTTTGTTAAGTCATTATAAAACCCACACTGTAATTACTTTTGTTAAAAGCTCGGATTTGCGATGATGATGATGATGCGGCTGCTGCTTGATATTATACGCGCTCTCAATTTCATCTTATCATCCGACAACCAACACATTGTCGACGACGAAGATGATGATTTTTTGCGCTGCTCTGCTCAGTGCTTGGAATAGACGAAAAGAAGAGGGGTTAAAATCCAATTTAAAAAGATTATAGTTTCGCTCACAATTTTTTTTTTCGTTCATCCCTGTGTTGTGGTAGCGGTGGTCTGAGTTTCATCAGCAGAATTTGAATGAAGTTTAGTTTTTGTTTCCATTTAAGGGTTGAAAATGTTCCATTTTGTACCTAAATGAGCATGTAACTTGTGAAAATATTTTTTTTAATAATTAAATAAGAATTTATAATTTTCAAATCAATTTTCTCATTTTACAAAATTTGATTTAAATCCGATTAATTTTCATACAAAATGTCCACGATTTTATCAAACTGAAACAAAAAATACCAGTCGTCTACATCATGCTAACTAATTGAACACAATCCCTTGATAACCTAACGTTGATTAAAACCTTATTCAAGAGATGTTTTAAAAGCTTATCTTAAATGCAAAAAAATGATCAAAAGCGAGATAATGCAAAGTACACTCTCGCAAAAAACTTTCACACAGATAATAATTGATAAAGTGCAAACACTCAATACATTTTATCGCATACTCGAACAACTTACTTGACAAAGAAAAAAGGCTTTAAACACCATAAAACACTTTATTTTTAATTTTTAATGCATAGAAGACGGGTTGAGTGTCGAATCACTCCTTGTCTCTTTGCTTTCTTTCCTTCTTTCGTCCATAATGAGCTTTTTTGTTATTTCATTTTGTATTCGACCAAACTTCAAAGTTGTTCGTGACGAGGACAACGACAACAGATTGACGAGAAAACAGCCATCTGTTATCCAGTTTGCATCTCCGAGTGACAGTTTTTCGTATTTTATGACTAATTAAAGACGATTTATTTTCAATCCTGTCGATTTTGTATCGGAGAAAATCTACCTGGAGAGTGACTGGACTGGATATTGATATATAAAGATGATTTAATTGAAGAATAGCCGACATTTGATATATGGTCTCTTAACAAAGTGTGTACATATGTGTGTGGTTGTTATTGAGACCATAGGATTAAAATATCATTCGATTAATTCTATTGGGTAAACTTCATAAGCTGCTGATCATGTTTTGATAAGTATCTATGTAGCACTGTATGTCTTTGTGTGTGATGAACCGTTTGATTTATTGATACGCATTCTATTTGCTGGCAAGTATTTAAGGAGATTTTGAACGAATATTACGGATCGAAAAGGGGCGATTTTAACTAAGTCTTATGAATTAACTATTAGTTTTTTTTCTCAACATTTTTGCCCTAAAAATGATGAAAAATCATTAAAAATAATTTTAAAAAAATACTCAAACGGTTTTAGGAACGATTTATTTTTTTTAAATTTACTTCAATGATTTTTTTTGTAAAAAATAATTACAAAATACGAGAAAAAAATATTATGGAAGACTCATTTAAGCGTTACTGAAGCTTCTTTGTTGCTCATTTAAAAAATTAAAAATCATTAAAGTATTTTAATTTATTAAAGAAAAGGAGAAAAAAAGTTAGGAAACTAAAGCATTATTTTCTATGAAATTTTCGTTCTTGGTAATTGTTAACGCACAACATATTATGTTTATCGTCGTTTTTCGTTAATTTTTGATTAAGCTCTTGAATTATGGCAACTCCTCGTTCCGCGATATCATTTGTGGACTTTATGCTTTTGACCATATTTTGATATTTTAAATATTTTTTTTGCTATGCCAGGTGTTTGGGTGTTCGTTCAAAAACGAGTAATCGCCTCCTAGAATCTTTAAAATATTGATACTTTCTAAGGACGTTCCTTATTATGATTAGAACTAAATTTTAGACTAAGAATAAACTTAGACAACTTCAAAAGGTTTTCTTAAAATTAATAATCTTAGACTACTTTCAAAAAGTTTTCTTAATTTAATTTCTTAATATTACTCCATCTAGTTCCATCTTTATTCTAGTTCTGAGTCGAGATGCTCCTCTTCTGATAAAAGCATCTGTATTTAATCCTGCAGATTTTCTATTTTATCTTGCAACCATTGATGATTTGCATGCTCCAGCTGCTGAATTGATACCCACAATTCATCATTCTGTTGAGCAAATGCTGCGTTCGCTGCGGCGAACTCTGCGTTCTCTTGCTGTGGTTGAAGGATTTGATCCCGTTGATGAGACTGCTCTCTCTGCTGGGTAGTTATTTTATAGTGTTGGTTCGTCACTTGTTTCCAAAACTGATTCGTCGTAGCAAAGTATGGTTGCATCTATTCAAACACTTGTATTATCGCATCCATTCCCCTGCAACGATTAAACATCACATCTTTTCAATCCGCAGGGTGAAGCACTTGAATAACGAGGCGTCTCCACATTAAAAAAGCAACATTTTTCAATTGAAATCGATTGAATTGAGAGGTTTTTGTGGTTTTTTCAGCAGGAACGTTTGAATAACATTCCGTAATTTAATCCACCTTATTCGCAGAAAGTATGCACGAATCAAGTTGAGCAGTGAAAAGTCTATAAAAAGTTATTTTTATTCAACTGTGCGGTGAATATCGCATAAAAAAGAACACAAAGCAAAAACCACAGATTAAATTGTTACTCACCCTATCTAATATCGACTCTACATAGATATTGAAAATCATCCAATTTTCGTTTTAAAAAAAAGTTCAAGAGTTCTGTTTTTCCACTTCGCGATGACTTTGTTTGTTCTCAATTTAAAATTGGTTCGCACATAAAAGGAATCATTAAGCATTTGTGTGTGTGTGTGTGTTATCAAACGAATTGATATTCATTTTGCATGCGAAAAAAAATTGCCTTTGATGATGATGATGAGTGCCACTGTAAAAGGTGTGTCTGCGAACATTCTCACTCAATAATGTGGAGAAAAGTGATAAAAATGTCTGGTGATATTTTTTCCTTTTCTATATTTTTGCGAACACAAATTTTTATTGGTATTGATTGGCTTTTGATTCAGAGACGACGACAGCGTTATTGGATTTGAGGTGAAGTTAAGATGATATATTGCCGAAAAAAAAAATATAAAATAAAACAAAAAGGGAAGAAGCATCATCATCATATATCAAATTTTGTTTTTTTCTTCGTTTTCTTACCTTATTGCCTGTCAAAAATGATGATTTGATGTGTTTTCACCTCTCAGGTTTCCGAATGTACGAAATCGACACCTTTCGGGATAAGTAATCGAATTATTATTTAGTTTATTTTTCAATTTATTGTCGACTCCTTGACACAGAGACACACAAAAAGTTATTCCAGCTCGTGAAATATTCGAGTGGATCACAAATAAATTGATTGTCTCCCTCGTTTTCTTTTCTCTTTGTTTAGCAGAATTTCTACGACAGACAATTGTGGTAGTCAAAATGCTTTACGAACAGCAGGAGGGGAGGCGAAGGGAGGGAGGGAGAATTGTTTGAAAACTATTACGACAGAGAAAAAGACAAAACAGAAGAAGAATGTAATTGGAATGAAGAAAATGATATTCGAGGAAATAATAGAGTCTATAAAACGCATATTTAGCCATCTTCTATACAAATTTGCAAAATTTTATCCATAGACGAGGTACTTGGGAAATTTTGTAATTAAACTTTTAATAACGAGATGAATGGAAATAATAATAATAATGAACATATGAAGAGTGAGTGCCAGTAATCCGTATGGCATGGAATGAATGCAAATTTATTCAAATCAAAATTGTAAATGAGTTTTATGATATTAAAAAGGGGTTGATTTGCATAAAATGCATCTATTAAGAGAAAGAGATAAAGCCGGCAAGTACGTATGGAGTGTTGTCTGTCACGAAAAATGATGAATGATAGTTTAGCTTCTTCCTCTTTTTTTTTGTAAAGTAAATTTTAACAGTTTTTATTCTAATACAAACTTTTTTTTCTCATTTCAGGTAAGTTTCTGTGACGGTAGCTCATAGTAGATAAAATTGATTTAAATTTATTTATTCAGAAAGTTGGTAAGTTTTTATTATAACGAGTGAAATTAAATTCAATGGCGGTAGTTTTGTGCCTTGTAAAGATGGATGAATTAACTTTTCTCCTCTTTTGTGCAAGTCATCTTCAAGCAAAGTCACGACTAACAACAGTTCATTAATATTTCATTCGATAACGTATTCAGGTCCGTAAAAAGTTCAAAAAACCCCGTTTTCAGCTTAAAGAGACATTCGGTTCGTTAGTTCTGGCACAGAAATTCAGATTTTTTTCTGCAGAAAATACAACAAAAGAAAACACTTTTGAGGTAAATTTTACACAAAACACAAACTTTATGCAATATTCACACGAAAAAATATTATTATTATAATATAAAGACGAGGAAAAATCCTTAGAGACTGTTTGAAAAAGAATGAAAGCACACAAAACGTAATGATGGGCGTCTTTGTAAGGCGAACGAAAAAAATACTCAAGTGTTTTTGGTTGAACTTTTTCAAAAGTTGACAGACAATCCTTGACTTAGTAACGCCATAAATGTGCTTAAAAGATACGAAAATCGTCTTGAAAAGGAAAAAAACTCACACACAACGAAATAATAATAATAAATACATTTAAATGAAAAGTACATAATCTTTGTGGTGGTATTACTTTGTGAAATTATGTCTTGAAGCACAAGAAAAAAAGTTCTTTTATTCTTAAATTGTGGAAAACAGGATAAAGAAAAGGGAATATTAAATCAACAAACAATGATTCGACACACATTTTATTTGATGAAAAAAAAATGTGTAGAAAAAGAGAATTTAAAATTAACCAAAAATAAATAAAGATTTTTGTTGAAAAATTAAACAGTGAAGACGAGAAAATAATCAAAAATGTTTTTAATTCAAATTAAATTTTTGAGAAATTTTCCAAGGAAATAATAATATAGGAAATATAGAAAATTTTCAAAATTTGGTAAATCTTTGACCGAAAATTCTTTAAAGAGACAAACATTTTTGCTAAAAAATTTCAAAATTTTTATCTCTTTTATAAAACATTAGCAACTTTGTAAAAAAATATTAATTTTTCTTATTTTTTGAAACCGATGAACAAAAAAAAAATTAAAATCCTTAAAAATTTCAAAGAAAATTTTACTTACTTTTCAAAATTTGCTAGACATGCGACTTTTGATGCTCTGAATTACTCTGAAATAATAAAAAAAAATTTTGTATTTTCTTAAATTGTGTAAAAACTCAAGTTACGCATGAAAATTAAAGACCTTGTGTCATGAAAACTCTTTTTCGTTCGTGTCTTCTATGGAACTATGGAAATTTCCTTTATTCGATGTAAAAACCACATCAAAGGCGCTAAACCAACAAAGTTGTATCAAAATTTTACTAAAATTTGTTTAAAAATACTTTTTTTCCCTTCATCATCATCTTTTTCTGCAACAATTTTACTCATGAAAAGTGGTCGGTTTGTGTCCTTTCATAAAATTGAAACAAAAAAAAATTAATCTATATTTTCCGGAAAATAAAGGGTGACTCGTCACCTCACAAACACACAAAAAATGTGTGTAATTATGTTAAAACTTCATCTTTTACCAGGCATTTCGTTTCTGCCTCGCGTCACACGTCAATCTAATGAAAATTCCTTTCGCGCCAAAGTTGCTACGAGGAATTTATCAATTTCGATTGGTTCGGAATTTATTGGGAGACGACGACGTCGACCAATTTTATGTAAAACCAATTATCTTCACGCATAACAGACGAATTAAATTTTAATTATATTTGGCGCGCGCAGCATGGGAACGTCAACGCGACACGGCGCCAAACGATTCACAAAATCAATGGTGGAAGCCCAAACAATTGGAAAGTAATTTGCCGAAAAGTGCCAATGAATGAATTATTTTTTTTTTCGTTTTGTTTGTTTGTTGAATTGTCGCATTTTCCGAGAGTTTTTATTTATCTCTTGAAATTACAATTTTATTTTGTTGTGACAAACTCACAAAAAGTGCGTGCCTATGCGAAACAATTCAATTGATTTTTTTTGTTCGCTTCATATAAATACGAACAGAGGTACGTAAAAAGTATTAAAAATCGAAAAATAAATGAAACGACAAAAGGATGTTTGTTACTTTAATGTACGATAAGCAAATGATGGGAAAACAAAATATTTTAGTCGTTACGTGATTCGAATTGTTTTTTTTTTATCGTGACTCGGCGAATCTGTCGTTGAATTTAGTTGTTTGCAATTAAAAGTCACTCAAAATTGAATCAATTTCCACTTGAAGTAGATATTTTTATTTTTATTTACCGAAAAAAATACATGTTTTTTGTTTGGAATGAGGAATAAAATTCTCATGTCTTATGTTCCGGATTTCTTCATGTTGATAAAGACATATTTCACGTGAGAGGATTTACTTCGCATTCGTACTTGTGCAAAGAATGCGTGTTGTAAATATTTATAAGAACGAGATGTGAGTGAAAAAAACGACGATGAAGCAGGAAAAAAGTACGTGAATTACTTTTCAACAAGTTTTAGAAAGAATTTTTTTTATTTACCTAGTTCGTCTGTCTGACATAAAAGTTGCCAATATCTCGATATTTTTTTTTTTGTATAAAAGTTTATCGTAAATTTAATATTTATGATTTTTTAGGGAAAAAGTTTCAACTTTAACTAAAAAAAAAACAAAATAAAAAAAATGTCAAAAAAATCAAATTATTTTTTTTTACCGTTATATTTTCATTTTGTTTTAATCGAGGTGTTAATTTTTAATTTACATGAATTTTAAAAATGTAATTTAATAATTTTATTTAATTAACTTAAAAAACTTAAATTAAAAATTACAAAAAAAAAATCAGTTAAAAAAGTTAGAAAAAAAATAAGTTCAATGGTTTTGTGAAAAATTTTTTTGTGTAAGAAATTCGTGTTAAAATAAATATTTTTTTAATAAAAAAATTAATTTTATAAAAAAATTCTTCAAAGAAAAAAATTGATAACAAAAATAAATAAATGCGCTCAAGTCTCCATATTCACAGATATAACAGAATTTTTATCAAGTTTGTCCAAACAAACACTGATCTGTAACATAAAGCTCCGTTGACGTAAAACGTCGAAACTGATGATGATGATAAGATACGAGAGCAAAAAAAACTTGTAGCATGTTGCTTTAATAACAATAATAATAATAATCTTTTCGACTCATCGTGGCGTATTTTCAGCATTTATGATCTAAAAAAAAATAAAATTTTAGATAATCCTTTAATAAAAACAGATTTCCATGATTTTTTTCTCGAATAATAATACATCATCGAACGATACTTTTCTCGTTCCGCTTCATTTTGCCACGTTACATCACAAAAATTTCTCTTGCGTGTTGTTCTTTCAAGGATCATCATGCCAAATTAATGTAACGTCATCCATAATCATAATATAATAATTAACAAAACATCTAGTTTTCTCTTTTGTGTGAAACTCATATCTTTTTTGCCGGTTTGAATGAAGCCCCGAATGGAGTGGATTAGTGGCGAATGTTGCAAATAGAGAGATATCGCGCACAAACGGCTTCAACATAATAAAATATACCACAAAACACATGTAACTCGCATGAATAATGGATAATTAACGTGCTCGTGTGTGTGTGTTGGTCGCATTTTGATAACATTAACATTTTATGATTTAAGCGATGTTGCTGTGGTAGGACCAGGAAGTGGCTTTCTCACACGGCGGCAGTGATGGGATTTTCTTCCTTCGTCATTTTATTGTCTGAAAGGAAAGTGGTTTTTGTGATTTTGCCCAAAAATGTTATTAACTCACATGTGTGCGAAGTTTTCTCGGGCATCACGTAAAGTGTTTAAAATATCCAAAAACTCGGCAACAAGACGACGACGACACACAGGGCGAAAATATGATATGCCTTTGTGTAAATAAGCAAACATAACAAGTAAACAGGCAGCAAGCAATGCGAGACACGAGATTCTACTGCATTAAACCCCAGATGTAGGTTGTAACATTTTGCAGAGCAAAACAAAGATATTTCACATAAAAAATATGAGAGAGAAAGAGGCCGCAATTTGTGGGAAACGAAACTCTTGCTTTTCTGTACACCGACTTTGTAAAATAAAACAAATAATTCGAGTGTGTAAAAGAAAGGTATTTTGTCATACATGGGTACTTTTATTCACATTTTATCATGTTAATGTCTGCACTTAGAATTAAAAATCACTGGGCCTGGTTGAGTACTAGTAATAGAGTATTAAAAAAAATCTAGAATATTTATCAGAAGACAAGAAAATTAAATTGAATTATCTAAAGTGAAATTCGAGTAGAGGAAATATTTTTAAAATATTTTTAAGAGCTCTGGAAATCATCAAGGAAGACATTCTATTCGTTCTAAAAAGGAAGTTTTCAAAATCACACTTGTACTTCCTAAGACGAAAATCTGGAACGAAAGCTATTGAACGAGGATATTGACAGAAAAAGGAGCTAGAACTCCCAAATAAGGCTTTCTGCAACCTTAAAGATTACGAAAAACGTTTTTTTTTTTGAAGAAACTATGTAAGATTGAAGTCAAGAAAAGATCCTTGGATTCAGTTTAAAGATCTCCAAGATTTTGTCATAAAAGCAAATTGGAAAAACGAATGGAATTCATCAAATGTACAAAATTTGTCAATTGTGATGGATTGTACTGTTGCATTGAAAGGATTCAATCAACCAAGGGACATATAGACTTTTGTGGCCGATGTAAATTTCTCCTCAATAAATGGCAAATTACACTTTCGACAACGTGAGACGTAAATACTTGCAATATTCATAAATTTAATTAAAATTAAATAAAAGGAGTAAGAATGTTTTCTTTGGAGCGGGTTACAAAGTGGAACTACGCATAGACATTACAAAAGCTCCGTGTCTGAAGAAGAATTAGCGCACAGTCTTGATTCGGATATATTGTCGTACTCCCGTTTCGAGTTTCTCATGGCCGCGAGGATGTTGAACATCAACATTGAACTGCGTAATGGGGATGATGTAACCACTTTTAAGCCGAATTCCGGCTTTCCTGCAGATATGAATTTAATCATCAAAATTCAAAATAATGAATTATATTATTTAGCTTAATGTTCCTTTTTTTACACCTATTTCCTTTTGAATCAAAATTTATAATAAATTAATAAAATTTTCAACTCTTCTCATTTTCGAAAAATTTATTTTTTTTTTAATTTTTGTTCGTTTGTCAACATTTAAAAAAGCAATGCAACATTTTCCATCAATTTTTGCTTTTCGAATGTTAACAAAAAACAAAATTTAACACACTGGATTCACAAGAGTTATATTTAGAACAATATTCAAATATAAGGCGTGAGCCTTATAATTGAGTGCGCCAATTATTCGATAAACATTTGGTGAAATTGAGTTTTCGTAAAATATTGATAAACATCTAATAGAGCGCGCGCCTTATTTTCGGTGTAAGACAGTAGGGCACTGATTACGGCACGAGGTCAAAGAGCGACTGACTTCTCTTGTACGTAGTAAATTGCTGCTCCTCGATGATCATGCTGACTTCCAAAACCCTTCAACCCAAGACATCTCGAAAACTGCTGTACTTTAATTGAGTTCAGGGGTTTTGTTAGTACGTCTGCAACATTCTCTTCGGATGGAACGTACTGCAAAACGACTTTCTTTTGTTCGACGAGATCTCGGATGAAGTGATATTTCGTGTCTATGTGCTTTGTTCGATTTCTGATTGTCTGATACAACTTTGGCTATCCGTGAGCACCTTAAGCGAATCTGCAGTAACTAACTCCTGAAGCGATTCAGTGTCTTGGAAATTTGAAACTTTGACCTTACTACTATTTGCCTTAATATTGATACAAATTGTAGTCATACGCTAAATGAATTAGTTTTAAACTTGTCTGAATAATGCTACCGACCTGATAGCGACCCTCCTAGCGGTTTTGCATTCTGTGTGTGCTCTCGAAAAAAAAAATTATTTGCAGCATACAAAGCGAGCACATGCCGTCAATGACTCAAACAAGAGCGGGGTTAAAAAGCACCACTTGTAATTTTGCGACACGTTTATGTATACAGAACACTTCTAACGACACATAAAAGTTTGTGATAAAATGATTAAAATGGAGTGAGAATGTCAAAAGAAGTGATTTATTCTCGTGTTACGAAACCTGTTGAGAAAGCCCCAAAAAAGTCTTAAAATCAAAAATTTTTTCTTTAACATTTTTGTCTCGAATTTATTTTTCTAAATTTGATGTTGTTTGAATTGCAAAATTTATCTTTGCTCTGCGAGAAATAAATAGAAAGAGACTTCTAGATGATGAGAAAACAAATAAATAAAAGTCTCTAAGCAAATATCGATGCAAATAAAATCAAGATGCAACGTTGATTTAATATTTATTCGCAAATAAATGACAAGAGATAGACATGAAAGAGCTCTTAATGTTTAAGATTCTCCGAAAAAAAAATCTGTTGCCATTTCCGTTCTTTTCTTTCGTTCATTCAAAAGCTAAAAAAAAACTTTTTTTTATCATAATTCACTCATTTATTCACTCGCACATAATTCAGTGATATTCTACATTTTTCATCGTACATTAAACAGGTGTGACAAGTTGTGTCATTGCGAAAAAAAAATCTTCAGGGGATTCAAAAGTACTATCATTTGAATATTTTAAACATTTTTAAAGTGTCATTTAGTGAAACAACTGCCTCATTACACAGTGACACCTTTTTCTATAAGGATTTTTTTTTCGGCGTGACGTGATGGCACTAGATGATGACAATAATAATGATAGAAAGGCGAAATAATTGCAAATTGTCAGTAATAGTGGGTCCCTTTCATCAAAAAAAAGGAGGAAAAGTAACGCGATGATGAGTGAAATGAAGCACTAGACGGAAAAGGGAATGGCAATAATGATGATGATGAGAAGCAATGTTAAATAGATTAAATTAAGAAAAATGATATTTTCATGTCATGCATACATATTGGCGCGTCCTCGTTCAAAGAAAGTTGTTCCTTTTTTAAACAAAATTATTTCCACACTTTTTTTTCGCTGTATGCTCTTATATAACTTTGGCATTTCTTTCACTTTTCTTGTTCATCATTTTCGTCATCTTCGTTCCGCGCCCTTATTTTACAACAAGTACATGCATAAGAAAAGTACCCGAAAAAAAAAGATTCCTTATTACCAGAATTATAGCGTCATAAAGATTTTTCCTCCGTTTTCTCTTCGTATTATTTTAATTCGCACACATTTTCTTCATGATTTTTTTTTCTTTTCTTGAGTACTTCCGACTATTTGATACTTTTTTTCTCTTAAAAAGTACTTGAAATTCATTCTTCACATTTTCTTTTCATTTTTTTTCTTTGCCTAACTCGTTTCGGTGTTTGGTGAAAAATTAGACGATTCCCTCTCTTTAATAACATTTTAAAGCACAAAGCAAATTTGATACGTCGAAGAAGAAGAAAATGAAAGCAGAAAAAAATAAATGAGCTTTTTCTTTCATTTTCCTGCGAAGAGAACGATTGACGTTTAATAATAATTTTTACTCTGAACAATGATGCTGAACATAAATTTTGTTTTTTTTTTGCATGTAGATAATTTCGTTCATTATTATTATTATGACAATATTGATAAGAATCTCCCACCTTCATCTTCTTCTTGTCGTTGATTTTGATGTCGAGTCGTGTGATGCGACTGAACAGCAATAAATTTTGCGAAAAATAAGACTTTTGACGTAGACAAATGGCCATCAGTGAAGTGTAAACAAGTGAAAAAGATGGTTGATAGAAATTTTTGATCTTTTTTTTTTTAACATAAAAAAAATCTGAACAAGACTCTCAAGATTGAGCACTTGGAACAATGGCGAGCTAGATTGTTATTACTCTGTCTAAATCAGTCTTGCATGTCGTTAAAATGCACAAACAGCATTGTTCTCCTTTCTTTGCGCAAAAACGAATCTCCAGTGGTGGCCAAGAAAAACATTCGTGAATCATTTTATCTACGGCAAAGTTGGCGTCTTTCCAGTTATGAATGCAAATAAATCGCGTTCTGACCTCATTTTTGTGTTACTTACCGATATTTTCTTCGGCGCTTTTACGATCCCGAAGAAATAAAAATCTTGGAAAAACAAAAAAAGAAAATATTTTTCTGACGTACATGATAAACTAAAAAGAAAAGAATGGAAGAGATGCAACAATGCATACGCTTCTCTTTGAAATTGAAATGTCTTTTGCAGGGATTCTTTCGTCGTAACGAAAAAAAACTCTTGTCGTAAAAAAAAATAAGAAGAAACGAGAAAATAAGTTTTATGATGATGCTTCAAAAAGTTTGACAACTTCAAAGTTCTATCGTCGTTCACCCATATTACCTTCGCATGCAAAATCCAATAAATATACTCGAAGAAGGAGCTTTCATGTGTCAAAGTCGATAAAATTGTTTACTTTGAACAAAACTTTTTAATTAATTGGAAGACGGACGATTGAAGACGACTCACATTTTCTAATAAATATTTGTTAGTTTTCATGAAGACAAAAAATGTTCATGAAGCTCCGAGCCAATTTTTTATAATTTATTTTATTTTGTAGAGCACCACAAAAAATATCAGCAAATAGCTGGAGGAGATGAACTAGACAAAAAAAACTTCTCTCTCACACACACTCGCCTAGAAAATGGAACAAATATTTTTCAACTGCTCTTTTCTCCTTGAGTTTGATACCGACCAACATTAATTAGAATATCCTCAGGGATGCGAAAATAGACGATGAAGATGTTGTTGCCCAAAAAAAAAAGTTGGATTGAAATATTTTTTGTGTCTTTATTTTATTTAAATTATTCATATAAAATAAAAGATTGGAGTGAGTTAGAAGACAGAGTTGAGGAAAAATAGCCGTTAGCTGATTCTGTTCTTTCTTTCAAAAGTATTTGTTCTGTCCACAAGAGAAAAGACGATAAGATAAGATAATCATGTGGTTGTTTTTTAATTATACTTTTTTTTTCTGCAAAAAATCTCCTTTTATTCTTGTGCATCTTATTTTTTTTTTTTAATTTTTTTCAAAAGAAAAAAAAATGAAAACCGCAGTATTAAAACTTACCCAAGGCAGCAATGTAAAATAAAGCATATCTCATTTTTCCGTTTCACTGAACAAAAGACCACTTACAGCCAGATGACCATTGGATAAACACGAAAACTGTTCAAAGTGATGTTTTAATTAATTATAAAATCATGCCTGAATTAGTTTTAGATTTATTTTGTGTTATTTTGATGAATTTCATTGCAATTTCCATCAAATGATCATCATAAGCACTCACACACTTGAAATCTATTATAATTAAATAAATCACGGAGATACTTTAAAAATGTGCTTCGTTCAAGTGATTGTTACAGTGAATGACGAACGTGTGAGTGTGTGTGTGTTCCCGAAAGTTGAGCAACAAAGTTTTATTGAGTTAGTTTTAGTGTTGTTAAAGTGTTTTACGATGTAGGAAACGAAGGAAAAAGTGTGAACATGATTATCTTCTGTTACCGTAACGACGATGAATTTCCAAGTTTCGGCATTTTGACGTGAGATGTACTCTTTAATGAAGAAAATTTTGTCACAAATTTTCGTTTTTTGATCATTTTGAGAGTTTTTGATGCTTATTTACTTCTTCTTACTTCTCCGACCTTACATTCAGTACCTACTTAGTCTTGGTCTGTTGAAGAATGTTGTCCCATTCAGATAGATTTTGGTTAGACTGTTCAATTCTTCACATTTGGCGCCTTCAGGTCGACTTGGGCGCAATCGATCCATCTTCTGGTGAAAAGAAACGAAAAAAAATTATTTTATAGAAAATGATTTTATTTTGTTTCATCTGAGATAAATCAAAGTCATTTCTTTCCATGAAATATCAAATCTTTTGAGGCCAGATTTATTTTCATTTTTGACAAAAAATTATTTATCCGCCAAATTTTATGTAATAATTATAAAGTTAGACAAAATAAAATTTTACTTTAATTAATAATAAAAAATTAAGATTTAAAAAAATAGATATTTTTTGCAAATTTAATCCATTTTTAAAGTTTTTTACTGTTCCATTTGAAATAAAGGAAAATTTAAAAAAAAATCTGGACTTTAAATTATTTTAATTTAATTTAATAAAAATATTTTAACAATTTTTTTTATCTTATATAAATTTTGAAGTATTTAAAAAAATAAAAATATTATAACCCAAAATAATTTTAATATTTCGTCAAAGTATTTTTTTTTAATTTTTTATATATAGGTATATATAAATTTTTTAGTTTTTTTTTTATTTTTAACAAATTTTGATCAAAGTTTACTTCATTGTTTTTTTAATTAATTTTTTCAAAGGTATTTTTTATAATAAAAATTAATTAAAAATTAATTACTATTGTTAAATTAAAAATTAAAAAAATTACAAAATTTTATTGTTTTTCGTATTCGATTTGTTTCGAATTTGTCAAACTCTTTGCAAAATTGTACATTTAATATCCTTTTCACAAATTAATCGAATTAAATGGAACAAATTGAGCGCAGAGTATTAATTTTAACACAACAACTCAAAATCCATCGCAAAATTTCGCTTTAAATGAAAAACATTCTCACCAGCCAAATTTTCAGTAAAACTATTTCCTTGTTGTACACGTGTCTCGGAACCATTCAACCTCACTAATCACTGCTTTTCATGAATAAATCAAAATACTAATTCAGTCTCGGTAATTTTCGTGCAAAACACATCAAAGTTTTCAACGGTTTTAATAATTAACAATCTAATTCTCTCAATATTTTCTACTAGTTGCAAACATCGCGTAAACGAAGACAAGTTTGATTACCTTAAAGACTGTTGAAATCGCGGTTGGTGTAAAATTAGCGAGTCAAAAACTAATTTTATTGCTGCTCAAACGTGTTGCTTTACTATTAAATTACGTCCGATGTGTGTGTGTGTGTGTGAGAAAAAAGCTTTTTGTGATGGCGGCTCATTTAATATTCTGCCCATTTGTCGCACGAGAAATATTTTGAGTCACGAATCATGTTTTTTTTATGTTTTAGATAAATTGTCCCTCTCCTCTCTTTTTGTCGAGTGACCATTTTGACCATAAATTAATTAATTTTTTGTGTTTTTAATTAATTTTTATTTTTCAATTAGAACGTGTGCCAGCTATATTTTAACGATGCAGTAAAAGGAGTTAGTTGTAAATTTCTCCCATCAGCATCATGGTCATCATTAGTCGACGTTGTCGTCATTGTAGTTAATGTTCTTGTTATTTTTGTTGTTGTAGGTTATCTTTTATGTTTATATTTATAATATAGATGTAATAAAAATAATACTACACGATAGGATAATGATGAAAGTTGCCAGCAATGAGAAACTTTTTTAATAATAATTTTTTTTATTGAATTAGCATTTGGAGAACTACAAAGTTTTACTTTCGTCTGAAAGATATTTTGTTGCTGGAATGGCTTCTTACGCTAAAAACGATCATTTCGTTAGTAAAACAATAAAATACAAATAAAACACACAGGAAATACGAAACTGATTTGTTTCGAGAAATGTAATAAAAATAATAATAGACGATATCATGTCGTTTGAGGCCACGTGTTTTGCCACAATTTCATGGAAAATATGAAAGGAAAAGGTAAAATTGCTCTGTTGGACATATTAGCTCAAGAGAGAACAAAAGGTCATCCAATAATATTATTGTTTCGTAATTCAATTTACGAAATCATCTCCGTTTACGATTCCTCTTCCTCTAATTATTTTCCTCTGTGAAAAATATGACAACTCTCGATTCAGGAGTTTCCCTCTGAACGGAAAGTCGTTCATGTGCATCGTAAATATAAAGAGAGAGAAAAGCACATTTCAATGTAAATTGAAACTCGGATACAAATAACTTTTTCATCTGTAATTTTTCAAACTCGGATGTGCACGAAGACCATCAGAGAGATGTAAGGCAGACGTAAAAGTTGAAAAATGATTAAAGTGTTTCACTTGTGGAAATGTTTCCGACAATTTTTATCATGCTAGAAGGATTTCACAAAACATATTTTAGTGAGAGAAGCCTTGAATGTTAAAAAAATCTTTAAATTAATATGTCTGAAAATGATGAAAGAGGCGAAAAGTTTTCGTATATTATTTTTTTTTTCGATTTTTTTTAAATCCGTAATTATAGCATTAATTTTAAATCCTTATGTTATCTTTAAGTTAAATTTTAAATAATAGTTTTTAACTTCAAAATGTTAAAATTCCGATTAGTATCAAAAAAATTTTCCAAATTTTTTAAGTATTTTTAAAAACTTTAAATATTAAATTTATTCATTTTTACTGAAAAAACCATTGTTTGACGAAAAAAAAATTATAATTTTAAAATATTTTTTTTTTTTTTGAAAAATGTCAAATTTTTATTTCACAAAAAAATTATCAAAATTCAGAATATTTTATCTGTCAAAATAAATTTGTAATTTTTTGTTTACCAAAAATTTTAATTTAAAAAATTAAAAATTATAAAAAAAAACTTATTTGAATTTTTTCCACTTCAAATCCAATACTCTCAAGATTTATTAAAAATAAAAATAAATATATATTTTTTTTAATATATTTTTTTTTTAAATACTCTCAAGATTTAGTAAAATTTCTGAGATTTATATTAAAAATTTCTAATGTTATTTTTTTTTTGCTATTTTTTGCCAAATTGAG
Source organism: Culicoides brevitarsis (assembly GCF_036172545.1). Classification (NCBI taxonomy): domain Eukaryota; kingdom Metazoa; phylum Arthropoda; class Insecta; order Diptera; family Ceratopogonidae; genus Culicoides; species Culicoides brevitarsis. The sequence goes on along the minus strand of NC_087085.1, from coordinate 21,168,620 downwards.
TAAAATTCATAAAAATTGATGAAAATTTAAATTTATTTTTTTTTTAAATATATTTTTATAACTAAAAAAATGCCATTACTCAGTAAAAAATATTTTTGAAACTACACTTGCCTAATCTACTTTTTTTTTATTGAAAAACATTGTCCATCTACCCTTTTTGCCTTATTAATACCCGGAATAAGAGTTCAAGTGAAGGTCCATGACATGAAACAATTCTTCTTTTTAAAGTTCTTTCCTAGTTTTTTTTTTATTATAAAACTTTTTTTTTCATACACTACACATGTGAATGTCGGACAGTTTATTCCATTATTGCATTGCTTCGGGCGAATAAAAATGTATGAGATTAAATTTTAACTCTGAACTCTTCGCTCTCTCACGAAAACTATTTCATTTTATAGGGAAAACGAGAAAAAAAGCACCGGAGAAGCAACAATTTGACGTTGCTACATTCATACGCTGTAAAAATAGCAAAGTTATTAGTTTTTAATCTGATTTATGTGTAACGTTGTTTACTAACACTCTGCACTATTTTCCATCTCTCTTGCGACTCCAGACGCATTTTGTTCATAAAATATGTTTTTTTCTGCACTTTACATTAATTTTTATTTTTCAATTAGAAATTTTTATTAGTCGGTAATATTCACGTAAGTTAATTAAAAATTAATTTATTTTTCCTTGAAATGATCAAAAAGCAAATTTTGTACTTTTTGGAAGAAAAAAAGTAACAAAAAATATGATTGATTGTATCGAATTTCGGTCATGCCAATTATTCTATTCCCGCAGTAAAAATAAAAACGGGGTAAATATTGAATGTATGTGAACTTATTTATTTGACCTAAATTTCTTTATTATGCCTGTCTCGTGCGATGACGACGACAGGATGTGCCGCCGAAGGAAAATTGAATATTATGCACATGTGTGAAGTTGATACATTATTCATGAGTTTGGCAGTTGTCTCGTATTTGTTGTTGTTGTTGTGCAAATCAATGCTCGCACAAAACCGACATAATCAATGAAAAATACATTAGTCCATGAAAAATGCCAGGCAGCTCCACTATCAATGACTTGCAGAAAAAAAATTTGTTCACAACACAATTTCTGCCGCTGGTTCGCTGTTGAATGCCGTTTTGTAGTGCGCGTATGAGCAACACCAGAAATAGAATTGAATCACTTGTTTGTTTGTTTGTTTATTCGTTCGTCCATCAGCGAGGCAATCACGAGGAAGTAAATAGCATTAGAACGTATGGCGCGCAGGAAATGGAAGAAAAAAGGAAGCAAGGAAAAAACAATAATGTTTAATACACTCAATTAACTTTCCAATCATCAACAATAACAACCACAACGCGAACGTCATAATTGTACACGGATTTGATGTCTTTACCTGGCACAGCGAGCAGCAGCCAAAAACTCTTGCCCATAATCGCCACAATGCCAATTATGACGGTCGTACTGACAAACAGCGTAACAAATGACAGATTGAGGTAAATATTGTACAACTGATGGGTGTCCTGCGGTCAAAACGGAAATCAATTACACACAATTTTTTTGTTCGTTTTTTTTTTTGACTGATTTTTTGCTTGTTTGTAATGCGGTGCACAACAAAAAAAGTTACCAATAAAATTGCTACGATCAAAAGTACGCCAGATACGAGTCCCGTGAAGGCCGGTACGAGCCACGTAGACCAAAGAAGTAAATGTGTGTCATGCAACTTTTGGTTGGCAAAGTAGCCACAAGATACGTCAAGTGCAAATGCAACAAATGGCGACATGTGATAGACAAATGTGACGATTGCAATGAACTTTATTCCGGCACGCAAGTCGAAATACCAACAAAATTTGGAAAAATTTATTAAATCCATTTCATGATTTTTATGATGTTTAAAGTGGAATGTGGTCGCCGATTACTTTGATTTGTTTTTAGTCATGTAGGCAACATTCATTTTCTTCATAATCGCGTAATAAATGGAGACAACAAATCATGAAGAAAATTTTGAAAGCTGTTGAAAAAAAATTAAAAATTATTTATTAATGAGGTATTTAAAATCTAAAAAAAAATTCAGTTTAATTTAGTACCTAAATTGTAACGATTTTTAAAATTAATTTTAAACATTCTTTTATAGAAATTTAATTCTTTTCATAAAATTTCATAAAAAATTTAAAAAAAATATTTTTAGTAATTTTTAGTTAAAATTTGTGCTATTAATTAATTCTAAAAAAATAGTTAATTAAAATTTTTAAAAATTAAAATCTCAAATTCTCAAAATTTCAGTTTCGAATCATATTCAAAAAAAATTTAAAAATATAAAATTTTTAGTGTTCGGCACATGCTGCATGTAAAAAAAACATGCATGCATGCAGCATATATGTCGACATGCATGCTGCATGCATGCAACACGCTCACAAATTTAAATAGTAGTCCGAATTTCAGTTTTTTAAAGAAAAAATTTTTTTTTCACACTAAATAAAAAATTAATTAATAATTGATTAAAAAATTGAATAAAATAAATTTCAAAATTGATTATATTAATTTTAAAATTTGTGCTTTTCAAATAAAACTTTTAATTTTAAATTTTTTAATTAATTAAAATTTGAAAAATATGGAAAAATATCCAAACTAATATTAAACTAAAGTTTTATTTTTTTTCATTGAAACGTTTTCATTAAAAAAAAAAATAATCATTAAAAATTAAAAAAAAATCTTAAAAAATTCAAAATTTTTTAAGAGCTACTTACTCCAAAACATTTGACTTTTATTGTACATATTGGTCTTTTATAGCTTCTAAAAAAGTAAAAATATTTAATTTTTTTTTGTAAAAAAAAATAATTTTCTTCAAAATAATTTTATTTTTATATTTTACATGTCGACATGTAAATTTTAAACTGCATGCATGTCGACATATATGCTGCATGCATGCATGCCGACATGTATATAGGGAGAACACTAAAAATTTTCAATCCTGAAAAATCCAAAAGTATTTTTAAAATATTTTTTTTCTTTATATTTTTCGAAAAAAAATAGAAGAGAACGATAAAAATCAGGATGAAACATTTTTAAAAACTATTAAATTCTATAAAAAAAAAAAAAAGAAATTTTTACCGAAAGAAACGGACACAAAAATCCCCCAATAGAAATTCCGTGATATGTAAGTGTATCCGATTCCCGTCAAAATTCTCCCAATCATCGCGAGATACATGTAAACTCTGAAGAGTGGTATATTATACTAAAAAAAAAAGATTTTATATTTGATCACTCCAAAACAAATATTTGGCAAGTCAAAAAGGAAATTACTCACGAAACTAATTGCCATGACAAGCAAAAATCCAAGCGCAATGTTCCACAACAAACACGCCGCCAAAATGCTCGCATCAACAACCGTTATGATTGCATCATCGGCACTTCCCACTTCCTCGCTGCCACGATGCTTCCAAATACCGAGCATCAGTCCCTCGTAGCAGATTAAAATTCCAATCAAGCAGGAATTTATCAGTACAAGTAGCAACCCGTACACGAGACATCCCTTGCGTAACTCAATAATTCCCAAAATTGATTTCATGCGATAATTTTTACATTTTTGCCAGTACTCCTGGAACCAATATGAACACATTTTTCCTTGTTTTTCTCAGTGCGTGTCGAAATGAAAAAATTGAAAACGAGGTCGATTTTAATCACAAATTTGCATCAAATTCTGTTTTTTTTTCTCGTCATTCATTGTTTGTACAAATTCTTCGTATTTTTTTCTGTTTTCAACTGTTTCTTAATCGAAAAAATTGATAATCATCATCCTGTCTGCACGATACGCGATGATTGATTTGTTTTTCGCTGTGTACTTTGTCGACGGTAATTGGAATTATTCCTCTTAATTTCCTCCGCGCACGACGATGAAAAATTAAAAAAGAAAAAAAATATGCCAGTAATAAAAATTTTATGACGAATTTTTATTTCTCAATTATTTTTTTCTTAAGATTTATCTTTAATCAATGGACGAAATTTGGCATCGTTAAAAATTTAAAAGGGTTCGCCGTAAAAAAAGTGCAGATTTCCAAGTCACAGAAAGTAATAAATTTCACGGAAAAGGGATAAAGAGAGTTTAAAAAATCATTTCCTGTGATTTAGTCACGCACGGACACGGAACGATTCTCTCGTTAGCATCAACAAATTGTCGCGCACAAAATTTATCTGCAATCTCGAGCATTTCCACTACGCATTCAAGCGAATTTCGTCGGCAAACGAGACTGCATAAAAGACAATTTCCTCTTTTTTTTTACGAAAGTTTCATAAATAAATTACAACAATGTTGCTCGTTCTCTGCTAACTGCCACACAGGCTCTACATATTTTATGGCGAAGAACGAAAAAAAAAGCAAGGAGAAATAGCGGAATTGAGGTTCCTTCGTCTATCGTCTCTGCTTTCCGCACACACACACACAAAAAAATAGACTAGCAAAACGAATAATTTTCACGAGTTGCCACCTACACTTCATAGGCCAAACATATTTATAAAACAAACGATGCAACTGTTTTGCATTTTTAGATGTGCCCGTACGGAAGGGTTTTAAGGGAAGTCTAATTTTCATTCACATATTAACATATTGTTACATGATTTTTATGTGTATGGCAAGTGTATTTTTTCATCATCATCATCGCTCGTTGTCGGTTCTTGTTGCTACTGTTGCGTGGCGAAGAGAGAAAGTTTATGTTTTTTGGTAAAGAGGATCGTGAGAGATAGCAGGATGTAGACGGAAATGCAAGCAGGCATGATTTATATAATGTTTTATTTTTCATTTACATTACATCATCACTCGTAATAATAATTACTTGGGAGTTGTGATGAAATATTTGTAGATGGAATGTGATGTGAGTTGGTTTATGTTTTTTGAGCGATAAGGCAAGTGGATTGTTGACAAGCAAGTTTGTGTCTTCTGGGAAGAGTTTGATTATTTTTTTTAGAAACAAATTTGGAAATTATTTTTTTTATGAAATTGTTAAAAAAAATCAAAATTTCCAATTTTGTAAAATCTAAAAAATCTGTGTTAAAAGACTTTATAATCTTTTTATTTTAATTTCTATTTAATTGAGTTTTTTTTTTCAAATTTCTCACGAGCTTTCATTGAAATTTGAATTGATATTAAAAATTTCCTTTTCAGTGAGGGGGAAGAGGCATGTTAAAAAAGACGACGTAAACTAGGGGGGTTGGGGAGTGGAGACGATGGAGGATGTCAAAGATGGTTGATAATTCAAAAAAAACAAGATGGAACCTGATTTAATGTAGAAATAATTTTAGAATTTTATATTTGAAGTCACAAAGTTTTCTGTTTTTCATGTACCTAATTTTGAGAAATTAAAAGAATACGTCTTAATATGTCTGTTGTTTCTCTCAAAGTCAGGAATTCTCTTTCAAATTGTGACTTTTAAGGTGTCAAAAATTCTTTAAATTATTTTTAAGTTTTTAAGCGGTTATTTCTCGAGACTGTTGATCAAAGGCGGTCCACGAATTGTTGCTATCTGGTTCGTCGGTTCGCAAGATCTTTAAGATCCCAGAGGTTAATTAGTTGCCCCTCACCTTCTCTAATGATATTGGCTTCAGAGAGTGTGGAGCGTTGCAAGGTGTTTTTAGAGCGACCTCTTCTACGGCAGCCTTGCCGGTTGTATACAAGGGACCCTGCTGCTTACTTCCTCGGGATCTTTGCGAAGGGTATGTCTGATCTAATCGAATTTTCTTTTGCGTATTATCAAGTTTATATTCGTCATGTTGGCTCATATATTGAGATCTCAATAGAAATTGTCAAATTCTTCATAAGAAAAAAATTCTTATTCTTAGATTTTTTATTTTTTGAAGTTTTGAACAAATGTGAAACATTTTTCAAAATTGTACTCGCCTCATGTTTCAACCACTTTATACTTTTTTTGTGTCAGCAACTCGCAATTTCCTGTAGGAACGAAGAAAATATTTAGATAAACGAAATTATTACTATGCTCATGGTGGTTTTGCGTTCGGATTATGATAAGAATTTCGCATTATTTTTCTTCCTGCCAAATATTTCAACTTTTCTATCGTGAGATGCGGAGAGTAGGTTATCTTTATTTATCGATTGTTTCACCAAAAACTTACTTTGTCACGCAAAGAAAATGTACAATCCGGTAATATTTGGGAAAACGTATACAAGACACCGACGATTTTTAAGTTGAAAACCGTGTAAATTGTCATGCAGTTTGATAGACACCGTAAAAGCCGCATATCGTTCGTTGGAGAGGAAACAGGAATATGGTAATTAACATCAAGTCTGCACCGGTGATTGTCGGCAAGTATGTTGTGTTCTTTCGTTCCCCCGAGTGAATGAGCGAGCGAGCAAACGAACGACGCTCGGCATGCAACCAGGATATTCGTTGAAATAACAGCAAAAAAATAAAAGTTAAAAACTTGCATATTTGCATACAATACTCGACTCGTGCTGCGTCTTGTGTAAATAAATTTAAAATGTTACTTGGATGGGCCTGTAAATATTTAACAAGTAGAAGGAATTTATTTTATAAAACGGAATGTTTTTTGAGATAAGATGCTGCTCTCGTACAGCTAAAAAGATAAAATCTTACCGGGAAGACAATTAACATACACAGAGGGAGTTATTTTAGCTCCGAGCAAGTTTAACATTTATGGACGTTTGATGTAAAATATTTTATCTTTACCTCGATTTTATACACTTTTCCTCGAAAAATTTCCTCATTTTATTTATGAATCTTTGTCTTCTTTCTCGTTTCAGTTTACATGCAACAATTGTGCAAAAATCACTTTCTCACACAGATTTATAGGAAAATCGATGGAGCTGTTTTGTGGTCACAGAACGAACGGACACTCGATTGCGTCGTGACATTTCAAACGCACTCCATCCTACAAAGATTTATGCTGCGATTTGATACGCTGCAGCTAGATTGTAATGACCATCTGTACATATTTGATGGTGCGCATGCAGTAGGAACACACAAGGTGAGTTTTATTTAAGATTAATTATTTTTATAGAACCAAAACTAGTTTTGAATTTCCATTTATTAACATTTTCATTGAGATGACAATGTCGATAAAATTTTTACTTAGCTTAATAAAAAACTTAAGATCCTTGGTATTGAACTGGAAGAAAATTATTAAGAAATTTTCATTTCGAAAAATAACAAAAAAAAATTAATTTTTAAGAATGACTTTTTTATGGAAAAAATTCAATACCTATTTCTTAAATTTAATTTAGACCGCTCCGATTTTTTTTTTAACTTTTTGTCACAAAATTACATCAAAATAGGAGTAAAAAACGTTTTTTAGTCTTTTTCCATATTTATTCGAAAATATTTTCAATTTTCAAGATTTTTTTTTGAATTGAAAAATTTAATTTTAACATGAATTTTCTTCTATAAAAGTATTTTCAAAAAAAATTCAAATATTTTCAAAATTTTTATGATTTTTTTTTTCAAATTTTTTAATTTCAATTTAAATTATCAAACAACTAAAATTTTGATATTGACCGAAAATTGATTAAATTTTGTATGAAAAAGTCGACTTTATTTCATTTTTTTTTTTTTTGATAAAAATGTGTTCAAAATACATTTTTTTCTGAAATTCTTGAAAAAATATAATCCTAAAAAACTTTTTTTAATGCAAGGAACAAATAACAAAATGAAATTAGAGCGGCCTTTATATAAGATTATGTTTTTTCCCGGAAATCTCCATTTAATTACAACTAAAAAAAAATAATAATGAGATAAGTGAAATGTTGTCATAATTTTGCTATTTTACCCACACACGCATGTCGACAAAGCAAGGAAAATATTTTGTAAGCGCACATACCAACCGATGCTTTATTTTTCCCGAGCAAGGGATCAGCTTAGCATATCGCCTTGTTTCAAAACAAATTCCTTCAGCTATGTTTAACACATTCGTTCACGTTGTTTTGTTAGGGCGGGCGGGCATGCGGCGACAACGACGTCAGTATCTCTATGAAGTAATAACGAGAACGGATTAAAAGTGTATGAATTGTTAGCATACAAGAGGATTATCATTTGTACTTTTTCTACGTTTCTCGCTCGTACTTTCTCTCTAAATAAATATGTTTGTGTGTGCGTGCGTGTCTGTCACTCGAGGCCTTCTTATCAGTTTTATGTGTTTCTGAATCATTAAATGAATTAAAAGTGTCATTTATTTTAGACGAAAAATTATGAGAGTAAAACTGTAATTATTTTCATGTTTTTTTTTTAATGTGAAACGATAATTTAGGAATTAAATGATTATCTCGGAAATAAAAGAGTTATCAATTTTTATGAGTTTTCTTTATTGGAAGCACCTTTTCGTGACCAATCAGGACAAAATTCATCAAAATTTTTGACTGTTTTTAATGAAAAATGTTAAATTTACAAAATTCTTTTGAATTTTGAAACAAATTCATATCTAGGTCTGTCAGTCGATTGTTATCGATGTAAAAAAAATCCTGTTACTGTACAAAAAAGTTTTTGCATGGATTTTTTTAATTGAAATTCCGCGAAGGTATATTTTGTTCAGGAACGATAAAAAGTAAAATGTGTTGCTTGCGATTCTTTCAATTCCGAGGTATTCTATAATAAAATTCATTGTATCAGTAACATAAAATCCGTTATGAATAGTTGCAAGTCTGCAAATTGGATGACGTCAACTAAAGCATCTTTACGACCAACAATGTTAGATGGAATTTGCATCGATGTCATTGAAAGTGCAAATATTTTCCACTCTGTCACAACTTGACTCACAAGTGAAGATTTGTCAAGCAAATTGCTGTGGTGATTTAGTAACTCTTTCTGCGCAATAAATTTTAAAAAGAAAATGTAAAATTATGAAGATTTCTTTAAAAAAAATGCCAACGACACGCGGCGTTCCCAAGCGGTCACCCATCCAAGTACTAACCACGCCCGATGTTGCTTAACTTCGGTGATCGGACGAGAACCGGTGTTTTCAACATGGTATGGACATTGACGAGAATCTAACGCATAAAATCGGTACACATGGTGAAAATTTTGTCTAATGATGAACCTTCCATGTACAAAAAATTAGAAGATATTTTTAGATTTTCATAAAATTTTTGATGATTTTGCATGAATGAGTACGAAACTTATCTCTGTTGCTTTTGTCAACGTCCATACCATGTTGAAAACACCGGTTCTCGTCCGATCACCGAAGTTAAGCAACATCGGGCGTGGTTAGTACTTGGATGGGTGACCGCTTGGGAACGCCGCGTGTCGTTGGCATTTTTTTTTTTGTTTTAAAAAATTTTTAAAAATATTTTTAATAATTTTGTAAAAATAAATAGGCCACTCCAATTTTTTATTTTAACTTTTTGCTTATGCCGAAATTTTGAAAATCAAGTCCAGTAATTCTAGAAATAATATTTTTAGAGTATAGAAAGTAGAAAATAATTAATTTGCATATTTGATAAGAATTTCACGTCATATACAAAAACAATTAATGTCCTTGAAAAATATGCATGATAACCTTGATCAGATAAGATTCTCGAATTCAAACGATTTATAGTCAGTTTTTGTTCAAACTTTCACGAATTAAGATCAATAAAATGATCAAGAAAATATTTTTTATAATTTTAAACTTCACTATTTTGAGCAGCACTTTTTGCTGGCCAAGATCAATTCCCGTTCACAAATGCGAAAAATTCCAAGAAACTTGTACATTTACCAATGTCGATCTTACTCCGTTGAGATATGAATGGAAACCGATTGCAGACGATCCACGAACTGTTCGAAAACTCCAGTTCTTTTCAAGTGTCATTCCGATCATCACAGACAACATTTGCGAAAAATTTCCCGAAGTAGAAATTCTCTGGATGGATTACTTGCGGATTGAGGATGTTTTTGAAAACGCCTTTCATCGATGCCGAAAATTGAAACAACTTCATTTATTCGGGAATCAAATCAAAAGTTTCCATCCAAATACATTTACGGGCTTGACAAATTTGGAAGTTCTTGAATTAGGAAATAATTATTTTACGAATTTTACGGACAAGAAATTGTTCCAGGATTTAGGAAATTTGACGAAATTATTTTTAAACCGGAATAGAATTACGGATTTTCCCGCTCAAATGCTGAAAAATAATGGAAATTTAACGACATTGTGGCTCAACTCGAATAATTTGCAAGACTTGGAGGTGGAAAAACTTACAAATTTTCTTCCGAAACTCGAAACTTTGCGTTGGGAAGACAATCAGATTCCGTGTAGAAGAGCCGAAGTTGCAAATAGATATTTGAAGTCCAAGAGAATTAATGAATTGCTGAAGTATAATATACGTTATCACTCAGAAGAGACATTTTATGGTGATTTTCACTGTGGAAATAAATAAAATAATGTGGTAGTTATTAAATTTAAAAAAAAAATTAAATTAACTCGAAATTAACATAGTTTTGCTCAAAAAAGTTCAAAAATGACTAAAATAAAAAATATCTTAAAATTTAAACTCATGAAAGAAAATTTTCAAATTAATATAAAATTTTTAGTTTTGAAAAAAAGTAAAAAAAAATCATAAAAATCAAGATCATGAGTATCGGGAATTTTTTCAACAATTTTTTTAATATGAAAAATGGGACAAAACTATTTTTTTCTCATTAAAAACCTACATTAAAAAAAAATAATAAAATAAACAAGAATAATATTCACTTTAGATACAAACGTGTTCATTGTAGGCGTAATTGGAGCTTTGTTAAATCTCGTTTATCGTCACTTTAACTTTTTCTTTTTTTTTTTTTCTGTGAAACCAAATCCTTTTAACTCCTTGGAAAGTGAGAATAATCTGAAAATAAACATTAAAAAACAGGAAAATTAAATGAAGACAGTAAAAAAATCGTACTAGAAGTTTGTCAAATTGTCGCTATTTAAATTTCTTACAACGATGTTTCTCTTCCGACTCAATTTTTTTTTCGGTAAATATCAGTGAATTCCAATGACATCTCTTATTCAATACATTGAATTTCGTTTTTTTTCTTTCTCACTCCATTTTGTGTCCGCATTCGTTTTGTCGGATCCCATTTTGACGTGAACATAAGGAAAACATTATTTTGTATTTATAAAAGTTGTCTTGAAAAGGGAACGAGAGCAATTTGTTATGCCATGCCTTATCACAGACAATTGTGTAATTTTGTGTCGATTTTAATCTTGAAATTTCATGAAAAGAGAAAGAAAAAAAAAAGTTTTCTTTACATGTTACCCACTTTTCTTTAAATTTATTTATAAGCTATTTGTCCAGGTACAAAAAACTTTTTTTTTTGTATTGAGGTTTTTTTCTTTTCTTTACTTTTTTTTTGTTCATCTTAGGAGGCAATCCAATGTAATGCCCCGGAAAAGGATCAAAACTTTAGTTTGTGCACTTCATTTTCTCTTGTTTCGAAGACAAACACAAAAAGTAACAACGCAGTAAATAACTGGACGTCTCCACTGCTCCTCCGAGACACGAAAACCTTTTACTTGCACACGAAAATATTTTTGAAAAAGTAATTAAAATGCCATTAATTTGCCTCGAAAATGACTTATTGCAAAAATAATCTCGTTCTCTTTGTTCTCCTGCGCCATGAGAAACAATGTCTTTGGAGTTTACACAAAACAATAAATTTATTGAAGCAAAATAATTTTTTTTTGTTTTTGTAAACGAGAACGAAACAAATATCGGCAATAATCAGCAATGATGAAACACTTTATTGTTATTTTCTACTGAAATATGACCCAATTTCAGCTCAAAAATTATTACGTTTGTACGTTTCACGAATTTTAAAATGGCCAATTAATTACGCTTTTTGGGGAGAAGCAAAAGCGAATGATTGAACGAGCGAAAGGGAATAAAAGGGTAAATTAGCTCAATATTGTTATCATTTTAAAATATGTACATCGCAATTTAATATGTTTTTGTTGGTAATAATCAACAATTAGTGCGTTGATGAGCAATCAAGTTTGATGTCATTTTTGCGTGGTTTATTCATCGGAACGAGGTTTTTTCTTCCTTTATTTTATTTTTTGTTTATCAGAGTTAGACTTTAAAAATTTTGTTAAATTTAAAAATTAAAATTTAAAAAAAATAAATAAAATTTAAAAAATTAAGCATGTAAAAAATATTTTTTTTGTAAAAATGAAATTTGATTTTTAAAAATATTTATTTTTGTTAATTTTAGTCTTAACTAAAAATGAAATTTGAATTTTAAAAGATACAAAATTGGCCCCCGGGAAAAATCTCGCTTCTTCTACAAACGAATTATGGTTTTCTTCTCTATACCAACGAAGCTAAATATTCATCAATGTGATTAATTGTTTTCCCATTATTTTTTTTTCGAACATTTGTCAGAAAAATCCAAAAGTTTTCCTCCTCAAGTTTCCGTTAATGACATTTTTGAAAGCAATTTTTTGTGACATTCTGATCTTAAGGACCAACAAAAAGAATGAATTAAAGCTACTTTCTTCGAATTTTGTTTCCGTGCCATTAAATGATCGAAAAATGCTCTTTACGCGACACAATGGAAATGTCCTTTTACCCTTATTTTAACTGTTATTACCACACTCCTTGGTAATTATTATTATCGTCATTAGGCAAACGGGCAAAAATTTTTCTCGCATTTTATTGTTATGATTACGCTTCTACATTTTTTAATGGTCTTCTATAGAGATGATTTTCAATTTTATTTTTGGAAGTTAATAAATTTCATATTTTTTGCCTTTATTTATTTATGTTGAACTCCAAAAAATCATATTTTTATATTTTTAATAAAAAATAAACATAAATAAATGTTTGGCAGAGATAAAAATTATTTTATTGATTTTTCACAAGCCGTTTTTTACTTCCTACGCATATAATAATATTTACCTACATGAGAAAAAAAATGCGTGTGCCAAAGTTACTGAGGCATGAGTATCATCGGATTTAAGATGTCAAGAGAATCTAACAGATGATGACGTTCTAACAACATTAATGTCTTTCTTCCCTCCGCAACCTTTAAAAATATAAATGGGATAAATGTCGTTTTTAACCACTTTCTTAATCAAAGGACATTTATCTCTACTCTACAAGGCAAAGTTGTGTGTCTTGTCTTGTCGCATTTAATTGGATTTAGAAAAAAAAACCTCCAGTAGATTGATGTTTTGTAAGTAAAAATCAATTTTGGTCACATATGGACAACATACATGAAAAAAAGTTTTTTTCTCTTTTTTTTTTTTTGCGTATCCATAAAGAAGACGGGAAAAACTTTGAAAGAGACAAACATAAATAATTGGATGAATGCGGGTGGAAGTTGCTTAGTTATGTGTCGTCATAACCTCATCCACTATTATTTTTTTTTGCTTATTTTTTACCAGCAACCCAACTTTGCCTTGCAAAGTTATTCAATTTAAGTTCGTTTAATTGATAGACAAGACCACACCGCACTAAATATTCATTAAGGACACACACACACACATACCGAAAAAGGGGCAATCATCAGCAACAACCGTAAACATCTTTCACGCATTAATTATAAATAAATACAATTTCGCGACTGACCATGCGAGTGAGTGAACGGCAATAGAAAACAATCCTCCTCATCCACCTTCTTGCTGTTTTGTTGGTAATTTAATGAAACTGTTACAACAAACAAATGTAATATACATAAAAGTAATCGTTTCCATTTATATTGTATCGCACACAAAACGACGACGTCGAAAAAGCAGAGGAAAACACAAGCAGATAGAGAAAATGAGAGACTCGAGACTGATGCTAGGTAAACCAAAAAGTGGTTTTGTGTTGCCAACAACCGTCATTTACTGCTCTTTTCGAGTGTATCGCAGGCAAAAAACGACATAGAACACATTAAATATAAATATATCTAAGTGTTTTATGTTCTCTGCCGTATCGTTGGGTGGCGAGCAATACTCTTTTATAGGTCAATCGAAAAACTAAATTAATTTCAATTTTTGTTCTGAACAAATTATTGAAATAAAAAGAAGAGTCGATAAGATATATCGCATATATGCAATTTTTGAAAAATTTAGAATGAAAATTTCAAGCTTTTTACTGATTTTTTTGACTTTCAAGTTTAAAAATAGAAATAATGAGTGCATTCAAGATCACTCATCGCTTCCATCATGATTTTTTTCTGTGGTATTTTTTCGATCTTAAACCTGTTTTTTGATGAATATTTTTGACTTTAATGACATATTTTTACGATTTTCTATGATTCCCGATGAATCGAACAATCCATCTTATTTAACTTGAACGCGTTCGATGAAAAAAATTTTGAAAAAAATCATTGATGTCCATCGATGAGAAATCTTGAATGTACCCAATATTATATATAATAGTATTACAAAAATTATGAAAAAATTGTAGAAAATTGCACGCTCCAAACCCTGAGAAAATAACTTAAATCTAAAACTTAACTATGAAGCACTGCTCAACTTACAAAAGAATCGCGTACACATATAACATACAAACTATCCACTCAATTCAAGACAGCGAGAGTTCGTTGAAAAACATTCGGTGTGTGATATTTGACCACATGAGAAACATTCAATTCCGTTTCCTTCAAAAATTCTGACACATACCACACAAGCGTTCTGCATGTTGTTAGACAATTCCATTGTTTTGTCCAACTTACGATCTCGAAATGCAAGAATATCAAATTCTCGATAAGTGGTCCTTAAAAATTTCGAAGTTTGTGATCCTCTCATTATATCTTTTCATGATGCGCTTGAATACGTTGTTTCAGAAATTTTGGATCATTGAAGAGCTTTGAAATCCTCGATCCTCCAGTAATTATCTCTTCATCCGCTCATAAAAATCTTTAGTTAATTCTAAACCAGGTCATTTTCCACCTGATGCCCAAACAATGTCACCATCAAAAATCGATAATTTGATTTAGATTTATTCGAAAGTCTGTGCCATCAAGAGAGACTAAAATTCTGTAACTTTTACCTGTACCTTTAATTTTATAATAAAAATATTATTTAGTAAATTTTCTAAAACAAGTAATTTAAAATGTCATATTCAATATTTTTTCAAGATTTTTCACAAAACAAAAATGAGCAAAATTACTAACCTTCTTTTACGTCGGCTATTTAAGGACTATGTGCGATTTATCCTATTGACCACTTCATATTCTTTAAGAAGTCGAAAGGGTTTCTAAATTTTCCACTCACCGCTTACTCAACAACTAAAAATATCAATTTTTCAACCCAAATATGCCAAATCAGCAAAAAGTGTCGTCGTTTGATCTTCGTTTCTTGCATTACGGAAGCATCGTTCGGCAAAAGAAGAGCACAGATTTTTGCGGATGAGAGATTTTCCTTTCTTTCTTGCCTTCCTATAAATCTAATGGATTAGAACCAAAAAAAAAATCATAGATAAATCTTATTTATGATGACTCTACTGGAAACGTAATAAAAATAAAAGCTATAAAAAAGGGAAAAGTTTCCATGTCTCAAAGTTAATGGATTTGATCCTTATTGTATTGTCCAATCAGTAAAAATCAAAAATCAATTTTTTTATGAATGCCCATTAAAAGAAAATTTGTCTCTTTCTTGTATCGTTACAGTACGATCTCTCGTGTAAGAATACGAAGCAAAGTATAGGTGCAATATTTACTCGAACCAATTTTCTCACCCTGAAGTATGTGACGGACGCATGGGGTACAGATGCAAATGGTTTCAAAATGGTGATAACAGCTGTGAAGGATCCAAGTAAGATTGATTAAATTTTTTTCAATTAATTTCCAATAAATAACTTTTTTTTCTGCCTTTTTTAGAACACGCGTGCAAAGACTTTAGATGTGCACAGAAAGAATACTGCATAAGTCCGGATTTGCTTTGTGACCAAGTCAATCATTGTTCCGATGGATCTGACGAGGGATTGGCAGCTAACTGCAAAAGTAAGATTTTTTTTTAATTTTAGGAAAATAAAATAATTAATTACCTTTTTTTTATCAAAGGTCCCGAGACAGATTTGTTTGCCGGCGAGATTCCGTGGGTGATCCTAATTGCAGTTAGTAGTTTATTAGTGATAAGTGCTTGTATTGTCGGCTTAGCGATATGTATTTGTCGTAGAAATACATCTAGAAATCCACCGCAACAATCAGTTCAGTGTAAGAATTTAATCATTATCTAAAACAAAACAAAAAAATCAAAGTTTGGACAATGTACATCGACAATGATGACGCAACGAATGAAATGAATAGACAATAAAAACGCAAAAAATGCAATCATGAACCTACCGAAGATTTTTTTACCTACAAAAAATAAAAAAAAAAACTTATGAAAAATACAAAAAAATAAAGAAAAGCCAAGAAAAGTTCCTAAAACAATAAAAATTGCAAAAAAAATCGTCCACTAGTGTTAAATGAACAATAAAAATCAAACAAAAAAGAGATCGAACAAGTAACAAGTAGAAAATAGCTCTGTAAATATTCATATTTAAACTTAAGATTTGTTATGTGGCTGCTTTAATCAAAATTAAATTCGGATCTTGAGTTGTTCATTTCATTCAGCGTTATTCAAGTAGTTGTACAGTAGTCGTTCGAATCTTTTCTTTTCCTTATCATTTTTTTGTCTTTTTCATCCTCATTAAAAAATCATCTAATTAAATTTTCATTTGCATTTCTCTCTTATTTTTTTTCGTTTTTGTTTGTTGATGTTGTTGTTGTAATTCATAAAATGCCACACACCACACAAAAAAAAGTCCATCAAACAATTGAATCGAACGGTTCGTCGAAGAACTTACATGGAACTCTACCCCGCGGCATGACACAATTGCCGTCGGGAAACTTGCATCGCCCTGCGGGACTATTAGGTGAGTTTTTCTCGCGTCAGGCTAAAAAACGGCAATTAATCAATTTTATTAATTATGTTATTATCATGCAAATTACAGGGTACCCCCGCATACTACGCAAATTGATGGTCAAAGTCCGTCCCATCTGGTGCCTGGCAAAATAAGGCAAATGGGTCCGGATGTCTCGCAACAAGCCACTCAAAAAGAGGAATGGTTTGTCTAAAGTCATCGACATTTTTTGTTGTTTTGTGGTGCGTCTAGTTTTTTTTTTTGGACGGCTTTGTGTTGAAGGAAAAAAAAATTAACAAAGAAGAAGAAAGGACGAGACTAGCACAAATACACAAAAAAATAATTAAAAAGGACTAAATAAGCTTTAAATTCAGGCAACCAACCATCAGAACAGGAATAATTAACGAGTAAGTACTTTTTTTCAATCACTTGCGTCTTTTTTTATTTTTTTGTTGTACATTTTTCACGGTGATGGGTTTCTATTTTTTTTTTTTTTTAATTTTTTTCAAAATTTTTTTAAAAATTTTAAATTTTTTAAATAAATAAAATAAAATTTTTGATGAAAAAATAAAATAAATAAATATTTTTGATAAAAATTTAAAAATAAAATAGAAAAAAATCAAAATTTAATTTTTTTATAATGTAATTTCATAGAAAAATCTTTAAACCCCTGATTTATGAAGTGAACTGAAGTGATTTTTTTTCGCAGGAAATCTACGTTAATGAAACTTGAAGCATAATGACCATCAACCACGCAGGGTGTATTAAAGACGGGGGTTTTGTACCCAAATCCCTCTGTAAATAACTTATAATAATAAAAATACTGTATAAGCAACTCTCAACTTTGTCTAACGAAAAAAACGAAGAAAAAGAAGAGGAACATCAAGAAGAAGACGAAAAATAAATACTTTAGTAGAAAAAAGAGGTTTAGAAGAAAAAGAAAGAAGAAAAATAATAATCCTAAGAATTTTTTCGGTATATAAATACCTAAAACAAATAAAAAAGAAACTGATTGTGTATGTAATGTTTAACAGATATAAGTTAATAAATAAATAAAATAAAAGAAATATTTGGAAAAGTGACACGACAAAAAAAACTAAAAGTTTAATGTACAAGAAAATGATTTGAAGAACTTTTTTAAATATTTTTTTCAATTTAATCCTTTTTTATTTCAAAATCAAAGGTTTATACTTTTTTTAGAATGACAAAAATGATGAGTTTCCACATAATATGACGAAAACTTTAAAAAAATGTCTTTCATTAAAGAAGAAAAACCATTAGAGAAAAATATCATTTTAAAGAAAAATCAATATTTAGAAGAATGTTTATTAATAACTATAAAAATAAAAGGTAAAAAACTTCTTTATACTAAAAAAAAAAACAAAATTAGAGCATCAACAATAATAGTCATAATAATAAAATAAATAATAATAAAGAAAAACAAACTTTTGCAAACAAGAAACAGGTTTGATAAGAGCAATAAATTACATTGCTAAAAGACATATTTAACACACACACAAAAATTTGCATAAAAAAGGCATTTTATCATTTTCCTTTTTTGTGCGCGCTTACGAAAATTAACAACTTTTTCGCAAAAAAAAGTTTTACATTTCTTTATTGTTCGAAAAAGAAATTAAATAAATATATAAAATAAACATATTGACAATGCTGGTACTGACTGTGTAAGATATTGGTATAAGATGTAATAATGTAGTGGATAACAAATTGATAAGTACGTGTTCTATTTATATGACAGCAAAAGTTCTAAAAAAAATATATGTTTGATTGTTTAAATTGTCGCAGTCGCTAATATTTAAAATTCGTTTGCAAGAGTTTTGTTTGACCACAAAATTTTTAAAATAAAAAAAAAATATTTAATTGAAGTTGAAAAAAAAATAAATAAATTAGAAAAAGTCAGATCGTAATTAATTATAGCATCTTTTCTACCGAAGAAAAAAAAACAACTAATAAAATTTAAAATTATATAGTAAAATTTAAATAAACTCTGAATTAAAAATTATACTTGACAAAACATTAATAGAGCTATTATACCAGTTATACAACAACAAGAACAAAAATGGATAAATTTAATAATTAAAAAAAAAAAATGATAATGGAATTTTAGTCAAATTAGTAGCATATATTACCTAAACAATAATAATAATGAATAAAAAATTATATTATAAACAATTAAATGAAAAAAATAATAGATAAAAAATATAATAAGCAGATTAAATGTATATTATTATTATAAATTAATAAATAAATTTAATAATAAAAACTGCTACAATTTATACAAATTAACAGTTAAAAATTAATTAAAGTATAATAGAAAAAATGTTTATTATGTGCGAATTAAGTATATTTTTTTCTGCAAAAAAAAAAACAGCAAAACAAAAATAAAAACATCATCAGCAATTTTAAAATAGACTAAAAAAATTGTCATAAAATATCAGTCAAACAATTTGAAACGACAGCCATATCAAAAATTCTTGCAATATTTATTCGACCAAATGACCAAAATAAAGTTTTTCTCTTTCAATCTCTTCTTTAATTAAAAAAAAATTAAGAAAAAATATATACTCATCTTCTTTAATAAAATTTAAGAATAAAAAAAAATGATGATTTCCCAACGATGGCATTCCAATCCATATCGATCGTATTAAACTTGGCATTTTTCATCCATGACATGTCCTCAGTAATAGAAAAATAACAGCGAAAAGTACGCACAAAAGTATTTTTAGCGTCGCAAAATTGCTCCATTTTTATTTTCTCGTAAAATTAAATGAACAAATTATTTTTAAATTATTCCAAACAAGCCAACCAATAAACCAGATTGTTTGTAATGAATGATAAATACAACGCTTCTTCCATTTCAGCTACCAATAAAAAAAATTAAAACAAATAATTAAAAATAATTAATTACAATAGTTCAGTTTTCAACTTTTTAACTACTATTAAAGTACATATTATATATTGAACTAGTTGAGAAAATAAATACTCTAAAAATATTTAGTTTTTTATACCGATATATTTATATTTATTTATATGCACACAAACACTAACAACAACATGACAAAACAAAGATATCCGTTAAAATTAATAAACAAAAGAAAAAAAATGGAAAATCTATAAAACAGGAGTTAAAGTAAATAATAAATGAAAATTTTAAAAATAACATCAAGAATTTGTTTAGCAGAAAAAAATGATTATCTCAACTAAATTAAAATATAAAAAAAGTGAAACAACACAAGAAAATGAAATTATGGAAATTAAATAAAAATAAAGATTGATGAAAAAATTTCTATTTTTATTATTTATTTGGCTTCATCTTCAATAAAAAAAAATAAATAAATAATATTTACTATCAAAATTAAATTATTGCCCAAAAAAATATGGAAAGTGAATTGTTAAGAATTAATTGTTAATTATTAATTATTAAGAAATTGAAAATTTGGGTGATTTTTTACATATTTTCTTAAAATTTTAAGATAATTTTTCGAAATGAACAATAAAAGTAAGTAGAATTTACAACATATATTTTTTAATAATTTTTTATAATAAATAAAAATAATAAAAAATTTTAAAAATAATACTTGCAATAAAATAAATTAATTTTAATAAATTTTATGGAAAATCATTAATTTTCAAATTAAAATTAAATTATTTATTAAATTAAATTATTAAAAAAAATTATCATTCGAAAAAATTATTTATTTTTTTGTCAAACACCATGCAACACACACTTATGATTCGTAATATTATTTTCACTGGAAGAGTAATGAACATTTTTCATCATTAGGACCCTCACAATTTCCATAGCACGGGCACAAGGTACTTCATTATCAGCCCACAGCAAGACTCCCAGATTAGGAGTGTATTCCAAAATTTTTTCCACATACAAATCTCGTAATTTGTTCGAATAAACTTTAAGTTTTGTTAATTTTTTGTTGTTTTTAAGCAACTTTGCGGGAAATTCCCGTAGATGATTTTGTTGTGCCATCAATGTGTGAATTTTAAATAAATCTTTGAACAAATTCTCAGGTAATTCCGTCAACTGATTGCTTTGGATTTCCAGGGATTTCAGATTTGAGAGTCCTTGGAACGTATTTGGATGCAATTTTTTGATGTTATTGTATGCGAGTGACAAAACTTTTAAATCTTTGCATGGATAAAATGCATTTTCAGCTACTTCTTCAATGCCGAGTTTGCGAAGATACAAATCCTCCAACAATGGAAATGCTTGGCAAATGTTGTCCGTTATCGCGGGAATGATACTTGACACGAATCTTAACTGCTTAACAGGCTCAGAGTCATTTGTTTTTGGTATCCATTTTTGGATGTTTGAAGTGAGATTCACATCACGGCACGTACATAATTCACCTTCTTGTTCGCAGTGGAAAGTTATTACTACATCTCCTCCGAAAGTAAGTGAAATGATGAAAGTGAAAATTGTCACGAGGAAAAATGTGATTTTTTGCACCATTTTTGGTTGTGACTTTGTTGAAATCTTGATCGAAACTGAACTGAAATGAAATTTTGTAATGTAATTTTATATAGAGGAAGTCTATAAGTTGATTGATTTCCTTGGAATAGTTCTTCCATACTGGGAAGTGATCACCGTTAGTCATGCCTATATTGAAATAAATTCGTTTTAATCGTGAATTTTCAGTTAAGGCTGCTCCAAATCAATTAAATATTTTTCCCTTGTCCCATTCGGAAAGTTGAAAATCTTGATTTTTTTTCCCGTTTTATTACAGTTTTAGAGAATTTTTCGTAATTTTTTAGAATTTTGAAAAAAATCTGCTTAAATTTAATTATTTTACTTTGAGTCAACATCCCTCCTCCGGCTTTGTCGAAAAAATTCATGAGGAAATAAAAATAAAATGTAAAAATTTAAATTAAATTTAATTAATTTTTTTAAATTTTAATTAATTAAATTCAATTTTTTCGCCTTAGAAACGTAAAAATAACAAAAATTCCAATGAATGGTGAAAATTTTGTTAAATTCAATCATTTTAGTTGAAAAGTATTTCAAAACAACCTCCTATTTTTCAAAAACGTGACAAAAATATTAATTAAAATTTGGAACAGCCTTAATTAACAATTTTAGCATCAAATTAAAACTGTTACGTAACGGAGATTATTAAGCAAAAAAAAAACATTTTCACATGATTTGTATTAGTAACTTTATTTTTAACAGTTTTCAATCCGAGGTCAATTCTTCCTAACTATCTAATAAATACATAGTTTTTCTATTTAAATTCATTCCTACTTAAACAATTTGTTAGATCTTATTCTTATAAATTAATTAAATGTTTTAATAACAATTATTGAAAGAAGAAAAAACGAGAAAATGCCAACAAATTTTTGTAAAATTTTTAAACTTGTTCCATGAACTCAAACAAAACCAGTCTTATCTTTAAGAAAACTTTTTATACGTATATAAATTGCCGTTTTTAGTACGTTTTAAACGCATCTTCGTCATTTTTTCAATAAATTAAGGTGAGAAATGCAATTTAAGCAATTTTAAAGGCATGGACGAAGGAAATGCGTAAAATTTTGTCGAAATACTTTTTTTTCACGTCGGTCTGTTACTGTTTTGTGTGTAAAAAATGGTTCGGCTGGTAGAAATTAGTGTAGATTTTTTTAGTACAATTGTTTCAGTTGTTCATACGTTATGAAGAAAATGATATTCCAGGGTCCCATTCGAAGGTAAGTCGGTATAAATCCTTTGTACAGCGCGCGAAAACCTTCGTTTCGCACAGTTTGAACCGCACAATCTATACTGCCGTTATAAATTCGAGTTTGTGGCGCAGCAACTGTTCCGTTAACGCCAACAATTTCCAGTCGCTTATTCACGCGCTTTTGATTCATTAATCTTGTCCGTATGACGTCAATGGGGTTAGAAGCAACTGCGGAGCCTAAGAATTGATATTTTTTTTTAAATAAAAATCGTTTTGTAACAAAATTAGGCGACATAATTTGATTATTTGACTTATTTCGAATCCGAATTTATTATGAAAAGGGAGAAAAAATAAAAAATATTGTTAAAATTTTAATTTTAAATCGAAGGCGATTTGCCTTAGATCGATTTTTTTTCATGAAATTAATTATTTTAAAAATTTACAAATTTTAAGTCAAAATTTAAGAAAATTTAAAATTTAGTTAAAATCGGCAAAAATTTATTTTTATTTTTAAATTCAAATAATTTTCACGTAACTTGAATTTTTTTTTCATATTGATTTAAGAATAAAGGAGTTCTAGTTAAGGCAAGTTCAGTCCAATTTTTGAATAATTTTAAAGTAAAATGAAATTTTTTAAGATATTTAGCCAAGCGTTTCTAAAAATTTCAAAAAATTTCCATTTTATTTAATTTTCGTCCCTGAATATTTACTTCAAAATTGGAAAAAAGTGAAAAAAGTCAAATAATTAAGTTAAGTCGCCTTAATAAAATTAAAAACTTACCAAAACTGGCAATAAAACTAGAAATAAAGTGATTGCTGACACGATCGCCAAAAACATCCATAAAATGATTCTTGCAAAAATCGTAAACCGGTAACTCGACAGCGGCAATAATTGCTGCTCGTTGTGCAGTCGGTGTCACACCTCGCCACAATCCCCGAATTCCTTCGTGCACATAAATCTCGTGAAAGCACTTGACCAAACCCATTTCTTGCGATCCCCTGCCATGCACTTGCATCCGAACTTTAAGCACGTCTGTCGGATTCGCGATCGCACTACTGATGGCACCCGCAATTATCGCACATCCCATATTCCCCAAGACACTTTCGTTGCCAAATTCGTCGACGAGCCATCCGTGCGAGTTGGCGATGTGTTTCAGCGTGTAATACGTGCCAAACTTGATCGTGCCGTACGTCGATTGCCGCAACACCGCTGGTCCGATGCCCGAATACAGCGCTTTGACACCTTCCTGCCGCGATATTTGGAGGAAACAATCGAACATGCCGCGATACTTGATCGGAATCTGCTTTTGACCTTGAATTTGTAAGCGTGTCTTCGTTGTGTCTATGGGAAAGGTGCCTGTGTGTGCGCGCACAAACAAAAACAACACGAAAATTAGGTGAGACAAGTTCATGAAGGTCACGGATTTTTTTTAAGGTTATGTAATGCAATGTTGGAACATGCAAAAATGCATTTCCTTTGAAAATTTTTCAATAATTCCATGAAATTTTATCTTAATTGCAGAAAAATAATCTTCAATTAGAATAAAATTCAAACGCAAAACGCAAATCCCATGAAAAAAAATCCGTAAATGACGAAGAAATTTTTTTCACTTACCAAATTCAGCGACACAAGAGCTGAGACCCCCGTAAACAAAGGGTCTCCAATCTCTCGCCATGCTCCGATGCGATATCTACAGTTGACAAATAATTTTCCTGCTGTTTTCCAGGATTAAATTGAAGAAAACTCAATTTTTCCAGATGTAAACAAACGAGCGATGGTACTGACGTCTTTCCCCGGTCAAAAGTTGGAGTTTGTTTTTAACGTCAAAGCCAAAGTGTCACAACAATTTGCGGACTCATCACTCGCAGAAGCCGTTTTTCGTTAATTTTCAGTGAAAATTCAGTGAAATTTTGTAATAAATACACTCCAACATGTCCATCGATATTGCCCGCGATCTCCCGAATCCAGGATTCAACTTTGAAAACTGTAAAAGGTACGAAAATTGGGTGTTTTTAAAACTGCATTGTCATCCGGTGTCTAATTCTTAAATTTTTCGCATTACAGGAACCAATTACTCCTGCAAAAGGGATTCAAGCCACCGAAGGCAACATCGACAGGTACCACCATTGTCGGCATCATCTACAAAGATGGCGTAATTTTGGGAGCTGATACCCGAGCCACCTCCGGTCCCATTGTCGCCAACAAGAATTGCGAAAAAATCCACTATTTGGCGAAAAATATGTATTGCTGCGGCGCTGGAACGGCTGCCGACACGGAAATGATCACGCATCTCATCAGTTCCAACTTGGAGTTGCATCGTTTGAGCACGGGACGCATTGTGCCGGTTGTTGCGGCTCGCACAATGTTGTCGCAGCGTCTTTTCCAGCATCAGGGACATATTTCAGCTGCTCTGGTATTGGGAGGTGTCGATAATACTGGGCCGCATATCTACAGCATTTCGCCACATGGCAACACAGATAAAGTTCCGTATGCCACAATGGGCTCCGGATGTTTGGCCGCCATGAGTGTCTTCGAGGCACGCTGGAAACCGAATATGGACGAAGAAGAGGGCAAAAAATTGGTGCGAGACGCCATTGCTGCGGGTATTTTCAACGATTTGGGCTCCGGATCGAACGTGGATTTGTGCGTCATCAAAAAAGACGGCGCCCAGTACTTCCGCACGTATGACGAGGCGAACAAAAAGGGCGAAAGAAGTTTGGATTACAGCTACAAACAAGGAACAACGGCCGTACTCGAGACAAAAGTCCACAAATTCGACGTTATCGACTCCGTTGTCATGCCAAGTACTTCGGGAGAGGCAATGGATACAGCTTAAAATTTTGTATTTTTATTAAAGAATTTTTTTTTGTTCATTTGCACTTGAAACATAAACCTAATAATAATTCTGGAAAAAAATAAAATAAAAAAAAACTTATGATAAATCTTTATGTAAAATAAAATCCCAAGTATCCTTCCAACGGAGGGCAACAATATCAGTTTCGGACAACTTTGTTGTGCCATAACTCAAAACACTAAACTTAACAAAGACGAAAACGACTCCGATGAACCACAAAACCATCAAAACGTCATAAGCGAAGCAATAGAGAACATTCCGGACTTTGGCGAGAAGTGAATGGAGATGATCGATCACGAAAGTGAGCAACATAATTTTGAATGTCAATGCTGGGAGGTAGTAATGCAGGAAGAGAATCCGTTCAACGAAGAAAAATGGCAAGAAATTGATCAAATATCCGATCATAAAGACCTCGCCAGCTTGTGTAAATTTGACAAATTCTTCTTCGGTCAAGTCGTAACATTGGCGACATCGTCTTAAGATGTAAAAAACTAATAAACCAAAGTACAACACGAGAGATAAAGTGCCCGAATACCAAATAACGATATTTCCCAAGAGATGAATTTGCGCATTCGAGTCTTTCGCGACCCAATATGCGATCCCCTTATTCATGAGAGGCCAATCAAAGACTTCGCTGCTGTACATGTGAGTTATTCCAGTTTTTTCAGCATACCACAGCATTTTCATCTGTATTTCCATGAACTTTTCGGTGAAGGTGAGTCGTGTGGGAGCCATCGGAATCATTTCTTCCTTCGCGATTTGTGATGCAATCTCCGTGCCTTTTGTGTAGCGGTGCTCCTCGACATTCCAAACGGTGTCAGGTTGATCGATTATCTTGTCAGCGACAATTTCGTGTTGATTGAAGCCCCAGTCGGGTAGTTGTTTGCCACTGAAACGCAATGCCAAGCCAGTTGTGACGTGAATGAGACGCACTTGCGATGTGATTGCATGCCAAATTTCACGGGGTTCTTGCTTGTTGATGATATCGACGCGCCATAAATTTTGCGCCGGCATGGAAATGTTGTAGTCGATGTAGCAGGAGACTTCTTGGCATTGCGGAGACATGGGTGCGGCGACATCGTGACTGTTTAGGGCGCGAGATGTTATTCCGTGAACAAGTTGGATTTCGTCGCCATCGCGGATTTCTTCGGGTAACTCAGCAACGACTAAGTTTGGAATGTCGGGTTTTTTGACGATCCACCAGTTGTTGACGTCCTGCAAAAAAAAAAAAAGAAATTCAGGTAAAATTTAATTTTTGAAAAAAAATGATCTTATGACAATTTTTGAGATCTATTGGAAAAAAGAGGACTAAAAAATGTTCAGTACTTTTTTTTAATTTTTGAAAGTTTGCTAATTTAATTTAAATTTTTAATAATATTTTTAACAAAAGCTTTTTTAAATATTTTACGAAGTTTTTGGGTCCAAAATATTTTTTTGGTTTTGAAATACTTTTGAAATGGCAATTTTCAAAACATTTTTTGGAGCGTATATAATTTTTAATTTTTAAGATCTTTATTTTGGCTTTTGCAAGTTTTAAAATAAATTCAGACCTCTTCAAATCAAAAATTTTATATAAAACAAAAAATTATAAAAAAAATATGGAAAAAAATTGTTTTTGGTGAAAAAATCCATTTAAAATAAAAAATATTTGAAAACATTTTTAAAAACTAAAAAAAAAAAAATTTATGTTCAAAAAAAAAAACCTTAAAAACGGAAAAAATTTTTAACTTATTTTTTTTTAAAAATGTTTTTTAAAATTAAAAAAAAAATCATTTTTTTATTTTTAAGATCTTCATTTTGGCTTTTTGCAAGTTTAAAAATAAATTCAGACCTCTTCAAATAAAAATTTTTAAATAAAAAAAGCTAAATAATTTCGAAAAAAATGTTAATTGAAGCTATAAATTTTTTTACGATATAAATCCATTTAAAATAAAAATTATTTTCAAACATTTTTAAAAACTAAAAAAAAAATTCCGAAAATATGAAAAAGAAGAAATTTTTATTTTTTTTATGAAAAAATATTTTCAAAATTTAAAAAAAAATGGAATTTAATTTAAAAATTAATTCTCATTTTTAGTGAAAAAATACAAAAATGAACTTTGAATAAAAAAATGAAGTTTCGACAAAAAAATTAAGATGACTATAGGAGTAAAATGAATTAAATTTCCTGATTAAAAAAAAATATTAAAAAAAGTTCTCTATAAATTTCCAAAAAGCTTAAATTAAAAAAAAAAAAAAAAAAAATTTTTAACATTAAAATTCTTACCTTAAACGAATAACAAGTAACTTGCTGTTGATGCGAACTTCCTCGATTGTCTGCATATTTAACGGGATAAACGGCAGCATGTGAGTGCAACCAACAAGTCCTTCCATGCGTGTGTCGCAGCGTTATTTGCGATCCATGAACAACATTAACTGGCTGTCCTTTCGTAATCGATGCCAATCCTCCGTCCAACGACGCTTGAAAAGCACTCGTCAACACTGAATCATGTGGTCCCGCTTTGTGCAACAACGTCAAGTGATAATAAAACGACGTGAGATACACTCCAACAATAACGACGGCAAAAAGTGTCGCAGTCAATACGGTCCTCATGCCCAAATTAAAGTCCGAAAGAGTGCGATCTTTCAACAAATCCCACAATCGACGACAAATTAAAATAACGGCATGATACATCGCGTACACTCCAACATATTTTACGCTAATTGCTGAACTAATGAACAAAGCAGCGCAAGTTCCGGTCAACCACCATGTCGGATAAAAGGGTTTCGCGTCCAAAAACTTCATCAAAAACAAAATTCCCATCACGGAGAACAAGATGAGCATGGATTCCATCAACATGAAGCGTGATTGTGTCAGCAAGGCGTTATCTAGGATGATCAAGGCACCACCAAGAGAAGCTGAGATCCGAGAAACTTTCATCTGGAGCAGCAATTTGTAGACCATGGGTGCTAAAAGGGCTCCACACAACGCTGGAACGAATCTCAGGGCAAAAATGGGGACATTCGGGGTGTATTCTGCTCCAATTTTATCAAAAGTGTAGTTGCCATCGTAGCCAGTGAGAAAAGCTGTGGCAGCAATTAATTGTTTTCCAAGCGGCGGATGTTGATCAAAGAAGAAAACGTTTCGCATGTAAAACGATACGTATTTGCCGTAATGCATTTCGTCAAAGACGACGTTATTCGGGGTCCACAACTTCCACATTCGACTTACGAATGACACGAGAAACAGCAACAAGGTAATAACATCAAACGAGATGCTGATCGTCATGAACGAGTTATCGTTAGAAACTTGGGTTGAATGCACTTTTTCGTGTACTTTTAATGCATTCTTAGCGTCAATTTCGCTTTCACCTTCTTCGTCGATTTTTTTAGCACATTCTTTTTGTGCTGCTTGTTTTGCAACAGGTTCCCTTCTTACGTCGTCAAAAACAAGTCTTTCGTTCTTATTTTCGTCTTTGCCCGAATCCGAGCCCTCTTCCTTGCCAGCCGATGCCTTGGAACGATTTTTCCTCTTACGCACCGCGTCAACACTCATTTTTACGATTTTTCTGTCACAAAATTCGCTTTTATTGCACTTTTCACTTCGGAGCCCAATTAGTACGTGTTATGAAGTAGAATGTTTGGGTGTGTGTAAAAATGTTAACGCAACTTGTCTTCACTAATTCGGTTCGATTGAGTGATCGTCGATCGTCACTCACTTTCTAAGAGCGGGAACGGTATTTGTCGTTTGAAATTTATTATCATTAAAATAGAACAATTTGATACTTGATAAATCCAATCTATTTTTTTGTTCTCCTTAGAAATCACTTTCCTTAAGCTGACTTTTTAAGACGAATAAATTTAATATTTTCATGTTTTGTCATGAGGGCCCTGAGGGAAATAAAATAATAAATAATAAAAAAATAATTTTTGAAATTTTTTAGGGATTTTTAAACGTTTTTAGACGTTAAACGTTGATTCTTAACATTTATTTAATTTAATTTTATATTATTTTCAAATTTGAGCTTAAAAATGAACAAAAATCAAATAAAATCTCCCAAAGTAAAAATTTTTGAAAAAAAAAAATATTTTGGTTACGTGACTCAAAAAAATTCTTCTGCATTTCAATAGGAAATGTCTTTTAAAAGCAAGTTCCTTCTGTTTTTTGAATAATTTTAACATTTGTAGTAATATTTCAATCAAAAAATTCGTAAAACATAAATTTTTTATTTTAATTTTTTTTTTACAAAATTACTGAATTTATTTTTTGAATTTTTTGTATTCCCTGTACACTTATTTTTTATGATTTTTTTTTTATTAATTTTATTATATTTAATAAATTTTTACTGAAATTTTTTCTATAAAATAAAAATTGAAAATAAATAAAAAATATTTAACACTCAAAAATTGCCCCCCCCATTTTCAAAAATTTTGGACTTTATTTTTAATTTTCATTTGGAGCGGCCTTAAACGATTTTCTTAAATTTCTATTTTGCGAAATTGTCCTTTTCTAAATTTTCTTTGAATTTTGATTTAATTTTATAGTAAAAAATTTTAAATATCAAAATCTAAATTTAATCAAAAATTAAAATTGATTTAAAATTTTCAATTTGTATAAAATGTCGTAAATTTTAATTTTAATAAACAAATTCATTCATTTTTTAAATTGAAAAATTCCAAAAATTTTTAATTTTGTATTGCCCCCATATTTAAATGACGCAAATTTCCAAACTTTTTTCTTAAATTTCTTTTTTTCAAATTTCTATTTTACGACATTGTTTTTCCTCAATTTTCTTTGAATTTTGACTTAATTGTAAGTCAAAAATTTTAAACTAAACCTTAAAAATCTAAGTTTCATCTAAAATTAACGAGAATTAAAATTAATTTAATATAAAAAATCATCGTTTAACGTTCAAAAAACGTCAAAAATAAGATAAAATTGAATAATTTTTAAAAAAGAAAATTGAAAAACGATTTCTTTTTACAAAAATTACTGAAAATTGCATGAAAAAATTTTTAAAAATTATAATAATAGACTTAAAACGATCATTGATAATATTTGGTGCATGTGACTTTATTTTTTAGTTTCTTTTAGAAGGGGTTTAAAAACATTTTAAGTTAAATTTAAAAATAAAAAATTTTGATTCCCTTGAAAATTAAGCAGTACTTCTTTTAAATAACTTGGAACAAAAAAATAATAAAATTTAAAAAAAAGAAAAAACGGTCTTTTTAGAGTATTTTAGATTATGTGATATAACGTAAAAAATAAATAAAAAATAAATAAATAAAATAAACGAGCCTTCAAAACAATCTCCTGAAAGATTGATTTGTTGAAAAAATATTTATTTTACCTCATTTTTATCAAAACTTGAAAAATAACTTGAACAAAATAATTCTTTTTAAGATGTTTTTTGTGTGAATTTGTGAAAAATTCCCTGAAAAATTGAAAAAATCTCAAAATTTACCGATATTTGAAATTGCCACACCTGCTAATTCAAACCATACACCAGCACACAATTAAATTTCATTCGCATTACGCAATGGGATTATAACAAGTCATAAACAATGAAATCGAGCACAAAAAATCCTTAAAAATCGTCAAGTAAGAGCTGTGAAACCCTTCTTAGATGTTGTATTGCTGTTTAAACGTAGTGCTCGTGGTAGATTCCTAGCAATCCGTTGTTATTTCTGTGTGTCTGTCCATTCTAGCGAAGTAGAATCACTTTCAAAGTTTCTTTCCTTGCACTGTATTTTGTTCCAGAAAGTCATCAAGATACTGCGAAAACTAAAATTCCTCCACAAAAAACCCAAAAAGGCCGCTAACCGTATGGAAGCCAACACGAACTTGAGCAAAGTGCTCAATCCGAGGCCGGTGCTGTCGGGCATGCTGCTGAAATATACAAATTATGTCAAAGGTTGAGATTTTTTTTATTTTTTCTTGTGAATTTTTAATTAATTCTTTTTTTGCACAGGATACCAAATGCGTTATTTCACGGTCGACGCAACACAAGGCGTGTTAAGTTACTATTTGTGCGAGGGACCTGACGAGAATCCGCAACCTGTGATATCGAATCCGCCGCGTGGACAAATTTTCCTCGAATCCGCGATAATTTGTCCGAGCGAGGATTCCCGCACATTCCTCATCAACTGCGCCAACGGTGAGATAATCAAGTTACGGGCGCCCGATTCGCGGATGCGACAAGAATGGGTCGACGGTTTGCGATCAATTGTGCAAAGTCATTCGCAGGCATTGAGCTTGGCGACGTCCCAAAGCCCAATTTCCGTGCGAGATTCACTTGCGGCCTTCGATGCCTTGGATGCGTGTCGCCAACAACTGCAACAAACGGAGACGTGCAACGCAAATCTCATCAAAGCAATTGAAAATTTGGGCATGGAACCGAGTGTGACGACAACTAGTTCAACGACGACGACACCGACGGCAGCGGAAGCAATTACAACGACAGCCACGAGCACGACAACGGCCGTTGCAGGGGCAGAAGGGATGCCGCAAGGTGACGCAGCACCACAAATTTCCGCTACAGACCCGGATTTACTGATGCTCAAGGCGCTATCGGCAACAACGACGACCGTTTTGTTCCAGGCACTCGGTTTGCTGCAGAAATTCAACGAATTCACGGACATGGAGGCCATTTGATACGAGCGGAAGAAACGAGAGTAACGGGCGTACCTCACACAAGTACTTGAACTTTAACGGTTTTCTCACAATTGAAGCCAAATTTTAAAAAATACAAAGCCATATCTAAAGAATATGAACAAAAATAGCTTAAACCGTCAAAATTCGCTAAAAACAACAAAAAATGGAACAATTTCTTAAAATTTTGATCTACTTATAAAGGCATTTATAGCTAATAGCAACAGAAAAGGACAGCGCTTATAAAATTTTTAAAAATATTTCACACTAAAAAACAGTTTTATATCAAAAGTCACTTCAGAAAAACTTCAATTTAAAGAAAACTCAAAATCATCGAAGCATTTTGAGCTTTTTTGATATTGAAATTTTACTCAAGTGACCTCACACTTACACACATTCACACAAAAAGTCGAATTTTCAGGATAAAAAAAATAAGAAACGTTCAGTATTTCAGCTTTTCATAAACAAAATTAAAGAAAAATTTAAATTTGAACAGAGAACCTACGAGTTCAAAGAATTTTTTTGACAGTAAAAAATGAGAAATTATTGATTTTTAACCATTTTTAGTCAAATTATCGAATTTAAATGTTAAATTCTTACGAGAAATTAACTAAAAATTGATTAAAAAAAATAATTTCTTGATTTTTTTACTGTCAAAATAAATTTTTGGACTTTTCAGGTAATTAATTGCAATATTGACACACGATAATAATAATAAAAAGAGAAATTATATTATAAAAATGAGGATTTTTTACAATTCTTCATGTTCCACCTTCTTAACGGGATCTTTTTTCTCCTTCGGAAAAGCCCAAAATGTCGATGGGAAGCCTTTTGCGTCGCGTTCCCGCTTCACAAAGGCCGAAAATGACGAAATGCAGTTCCCGATAAAGTGATTTGACATTCCCAGAATTGCTAGATCGACATGCGGATTATCTTCCGGTAATTTTACTGCCGTGATTCCCATTCGCTTGAGATTTTTGTTCAAATCTTCCAGCAAGTGGTTGTTATCGGACGCCACAAAAATGGATTTTATCTCGTTATTTTTGTTCAATTCCTTGAATGTCTTAATTTGTCGCTTTATTTGACGAATTACTGTCTCTTTCGAAGGCATACAGAGCTCCGGATATAAATTTCCTTTTTCATTGCGGTACCCGAGACATTGTGGAGACGAGAATAAGTTCTTTGTTTGTGTGACATGATCGCATGCCTTCACCCAATCCATGCCGTTTCGCAAGTGAATGCCGATAAAAGCTCCCTTTGGAAGGGATTTTGCGATAAAATCTTTTGCTTTTTGCTCAATGGCGTCACTCCACTTGAGAAATTCATGCAAATGTCGGTTCTCGTCTTGCACCGGAAAACTTGCGGGAGCTCCCGTAAATGCTAAAACAGGAAATTTATCCGCTGGATATTTTTCAGCCCATTTTTCGGTCATTTTTTGGTGATGCACGTCGTACGTTAATGGTCCGAAGAACTCCGAACTTGCAAAATCCACGCCATAATTATCCCAAAACGGTCCAAACGGGTTTCCGTCCTTGGCATTGCAACCTTTTCCGGATTTTCCATCCAAACCGACACGTTCGGAGTAACAAAAGGAGATTCTTTTGTCGGCGGGCCACACTTCCGGAGCAATTTCCCGCATAAATCGTTCCATGGTGACAACACGATGAAATTTCAGCAGAGGTTCCACCTTGAAATACGTATCGAAGGGAATTTGCTTTGAACGGACCTCGCCACGGCGATATTCATTCCATGCTGGTAACACAAGAGTTCGATTGAGATCATGGGCGAAACCTAAAGCGCCGAGAAAATGGTCTGCTTGGTTGCCAAAACGACCTATTTTGCAAAGGTATTGTTAGAAAAAGCAAAAATTTCAATAAAATGAGATTTACCCATGCAAGGACAATACACAATGTACCCATTTTCATCGATTGCTTCACTGGCCACGGACAAATTCGCCAATAAAACTGACAAAAGGAATGTGCTAAAGACTAATTTTTCCATTTTAAGTACTTTATAACTCCATTTAACGCGTTAAATGGGCGGATATCGATCAAGCAACTTCTTTTTTGTTGTCGCTCGTTCGCCGGTTTCTTGTTTACATCCCAGTGGCGTCCCCTGGCGGAGAAATTTCCCTCAGAAAAACGTAAATAAACAAGAGCGAAAAGCATTTCCTCGGTAAAAATTCGTAAATTTTCACACATATTGCTGAAAAATATGTTAAATAAGTCCCTTTGAGCGCCAAGGAAGTGAAGAAGATTCAAGGAAAAGTCAAGTTTTGGAAGGAAACCAAGGAAATTATCAGAAACCGGCAACATGTTTTCAATTTGCAAGCAAACACATCCCGCTACAGGCATTGAACACTCGATAACATGCCATTTCTTCAACAATGTCGAAGAATCTTTGGTCACAGCGGGTGCTAACATCCTCAAAGTGTACCGAATGCGACCGGATGTCGATCCCTCAACGAGCAACGAGAAGTATTCAGGTACGATTTCAATGCCGCAACTCCTAGAGGTTATTTTTTAACATTTTTTTTTACTTTTAGACCTTCGTCCGCCCAACATGCGATTGGAATGTCTCGCCACCTATACTCTATTTGGCAACGTAATGTCCTTGCAATCCGTTTCTCTGACGGGATCTCCTCGCGATGCCCTGCTAATCAGCTTTTCCGATGCCAAATTGTCCGTTGTGCAACACGACCCGGACACGTACGAGCTAAAAACCCTCAGTTTGCATTATTTCGAGGAAGAGGACATCCGCGGCGGATGGACCGGCAATTATCACATCCCAATTGTGCGAGTTGATCCCGACAACAGATGCGCTGTGATGCTGGTTTATGGCAGGAAACTCGTGGTGTTGCCGTTTCGCAAGGACACCGGCTTAGATGAGATTGAAATTACGGACGTGAAACCGATGAAAAAGACTCCGACGGCAATTATCACGAAAACGCCCATTTTAGCGTCGTATATCATCACGTTGAAGGACCTGGATGAGCGAATTGATAATGTCATCGATATCCAATTCTTGCATGGGTATTATGAACCAACGTTGCTGGTGTTGTACGAGCCTGTTAGAACGTTCCCGGGTCGAATCGCCGTTCGACAGGATTCTTGCATGATGGTCGCTTTGTCGTTGAATATCCAACAAAGAGTGCATCCGGTAATCTGGAGTGTCCAAAATTTGCCGTTCGATTGCTTCAAAGCGATTCCTTTGAAAAAACCGATTAACGGATGTCTCGTAATGGCCAACAATGCGTTGATTTATTTGAACCAAAGTGTCCCCCCATATGGAGTGAGTTTGAATAGTATTGCCGATCACAGCACGGCTTTCCCGCTAAAACCTCAAGATGGCGTCAAAATAAGCTTGGATTGCGCTCAAGTGGAGTTTATTGATAATGACAAGTTGGTTCTGTCCCTCAATAATGGCGAGTTGTACGTTTTGACGCTTTGTGCCGATTCAATGAGAAGTGTGAGAAGTTTCCATTTCAGCAAGGCAGCTTCCAGTGTCTTGACTTGTTGCATCTGCGTCTGCCAGGAAGAGTATCTTTTCTTGGGATCACGTCTCGGAAACAGTCTTTTGCTGCATTTCAAGGAAAAAGACGAAAGTACCGTCATCACAATCGACGACACCGATGGCATCGACAAAGAAATCGTGAAACGCCCGCGACTCGAGCAAGAAGAATTCGAAGTGTACGGCACCGGACAAAAAACTTCCGTGCAACTTACGAGTTATGTGTTCGAAGTTTGTGACAGTTTACTAAATATCGGTCCATTATCACACATGGCAGTCGGTTTGAGGATGATCGCCGACGAACATGCCGAAGACACTCCCGAGGAATCTTACGAAAATATCCACTTGGAGATCCTAGCGGCATCGGGACATGCCAAAAACGGCGCCTTAACCGTTCTTCAGAGCTCGTTGAAGCCCCAATCCATCACGAGTTTCGATGTTTCGGGGTCTCTGGATGTCTGGACTGTCGTTGATGAGTCCGTAAAACGACCGGAAAATGGCGAATCGAGTCACGCTTTCATGATTTTGACGCAGGACAACTCGACGATGGTGCTGCAAACGGGACAGGAGATCAACGAGATACAAAATACGGGATTTGCGTGTAATTTGCCGACAATTCACGTGGGAAATGTCGGAAATAATCGATATATCGTGCAAGTGACGACGAAATCCGTTAGATTGCTGCAAGGAACGCGGATAATTCAAAATATTCCGATTGATGTGGGATTTCCGGTGACAAGTTGTTCCATTGCGGATCCCTATGTTTGTATCCGGACCCAAAATGGTCAAGTTATAACGTTGGCGTTGCGTGACACGAAGGGCATGAGTCGGTTAGCTGTCAATAAAAACACAATTTCAAGTTCGCCACCGATTATTGGCATGTGTTGCTATAAAGATGTGTCCGGACTGTTCACTACGAAGATGGATCACAACAACGACTTCAAAAATGCATATTCCTCGGGCTTTGGAGCGATGAAAAGTGAAAAAGTGCTACTCATCGATGATGAAGAAGACTTGTTATACGGCGAATCGGGCAACGCGATGAAGATGAATAGCATGGCAGACATGGTCATTAAAGCAACTATCAAAAATTCTGATTGGTGGCGTCGATTAATGCAAGTTTTCAAGCCAACTTATTGGGTTTTTGTGACTCGCGACAACGGAAATATGGAAATTTACTCGATGCCGGACCTGAAATTGACTTATTTAGTCAACAACGTCGGAAACGGGAATCATTTTCTCGCAGATTCGATGGAATTTGTCCCAATTATTGCGCAAACGAAGAAAGAACCTGGTGTGGCAGCAGAACCTCAAGCCCCACAAGCGCCAATAAATTATAATAACGTGCCCGTGCAGGAAAGTACGATGCCACGAGAGATTTTTGTCGTCGGTTTGGGACATTGTGGGTCGAGACCGTTGCTTTTCATCCGTTTGGACAACCAAATTCTCGTTTACGGCGTTTATCGGTACGGAAAAGGACATCTAAAGATCCGTTTTGTCAAAATTAATCACGATATGTTGTACTACGAAGCACCAAAAAGTACCGTGGAAGATCTCACAGATGACGACACCTTTAAAACATCGAAGAAAAATGTCATGAAATTCAGATTTTTCAATAATGTCGCCAATATGAGTGGTTTGGCGATTTGTGGTGAACAATCGTATTTCGTATTTATGACGGCAAGAGGTGAACTTCGAACGCATCGCTTGTACGCGAACAATCCAATGCGAACATTTGCAGCTTTTAACAACATCAACTGTCCAAATGGGTTCATTTACTTTGATGACTCGAACACACTTCAAATTTCGATCCTTCCGACGTATCTCACCTACGACTCGCACTGGCCCATTCGGAAAATTCCCATGAGATGCACGCCAGGTCACGTGGTTTATCATAACGAGCATAAAGTTTACTGCGTTTGCTTGAATCATCAAGAAGTTAGTAACAAATATTTCCGATTTAATGGCGAGGATAAGGAATCGACGGAGGAAAATAAGGGAGAACGATTTGTGTATCCGACCGTGGATAAATTCGAAATTGTTCTTGTGTCGCCGGAGACGTGGGAAATTGTGCCAGAAACGAATATTGATCTCGATGAGTGGGAACACGTGATTAGCTTGAAAAATGTCAGTTTGGCGTACGAAGGCGCGTTGTCGGGATTGAAGGAATATATTGCTGTTGGCACAAATTATACTTATAGTGAGGATATTACGTCACGTGGAAGGGTAAGAATTTTCGAATTTTCATAAAATTTAATGAATTATCGATTAAAATTGCTCAAAAATTAAAAAAAAGAAAACTTTAATTTTTATGACATTTCTTCAAAATAATAAAAGTTCAAAGAATTTTGCAAAATAAAATTTTTGACAAATCAAAATAAAATTGAAAAATTTACTTAAAGTTTTCAATTAAATTTTGTAATTTTTTTAACTCGATTTTTTATTTTAAAATAATTTTTAATATTTTTTATTTTTTTTAAACCCCATTGGCTAAATGCTCTAAATTTTTTTCGATGTTTTTATCCCAAAAGATTTTTTTCAAAATGGGGGAGCAAAATAAAGAAAAGTTTTTGAAATACTTTTTCATACAAAATGACAAAATTTCAACAAATTTTGGCCCTTATGAATTTTTTAGTAGTTTTAAATAAATACCATTATATTGAGATTTGATAATTTAAAATTGATCTCAAAGTATTTCAAGTTAAAAATTTAAACAAAAAAAAATTCTTAAAAATAATTGTCAAAAATTTTTGAAAAATAATTTTTTTGAAAATATTTTTTGAGAACAAATTTCATGTTAAATTTTGTTTTTCAATACAAAATTCTTGAAAATTGAAAATAATTTTGAAAATTCCTTGAAAATATTTTGAAAAAGACCAAAAACGGTCAATTTTGATGAAATTTTTACCTCTTTTTTTATTTTATTGGAAATCAAAATAATTATTGAAAAAGTGAAAATTCCACAAAACTTATAAAATCTTAATTTAAAATTTAAAAAAAATTATAGAAAAAATTCAAAATAAATATTCTAAAATAAAAGAATATCGAGTTAAAAAAAGTTTTAAAAAATTAATTAAAAATTTTAATAAAATTTTGGACTAAAAAAAAATAAGGAAAATTTTTCTTCAAATTTAATATCTAACATAATTTTGAAATTTTTATTCCATTTAGATTTTACTGTACGACATCATCGAAGTCGTTCCGGAGCCTGGAAAGCCGATGACTAAATTCAAGTTCAAAGAAGTCCTTTCAAAAGATCAAAAAGGTCCTGTTTCCGCCATCACTCACGTTTTGGGATTACTTGTTTGCGCTGTTGGACAAAAGGTGAGTCCGAAATTACTCTAAAAAAATATTTTTTAATAAAATTCTTTGGTTTTTAGATTTATTTGTTCCAACTGAAAGACAACGACATCAGTGGCGTGGCATTTATCGATGCGAATATTTACATTCACGAAATGGTTTCCGTCAAATCGCTCATTCTCGTCGCCGACATGTACCAATCCATTAGTATTTTACGTTTCCAAGAGGAATACCGAACACTTTCTGTCGTTTCACGTGATTTTAATCGTTTAAACGTCTATGGCATCGAATTTGCAGTCGATAACAACAATTTAGGATTTATTGCGACAGACGATCAAGCGAACATTTTGATATACATGTACCAACCGGAATCGAGAGAATCCTTCGGTGGCCAGAAATTAATCAAAAAGGCGGATTATCATTTGGGACAAAAAATTAATGCCATGTTCCGTGTGCAGTGTGACTTCCGCGAGATGGACGAGAACAAGAGGAATTACAATTACGACGGCAAACACGTGACAATTTTCTCCACGCTCGACGGCGGCTTGGGATATCTCGTGCCGCTGCCCGAAAAAACCTACCGACGACTTTTCATGTTGCAAAATGTCTTGGTGACACACATTCCGCATCTCGGGGGTCTCAATCCGAAAGCGTATCGCACAATTCGGACGATGAAAAAAGGCTTGAACAATCCCGCGAGATGCATCGTTGACGGGGAGCTCGTGTGGCACTTTAACAACTTGCCGGCGCACGAAAAACACGAAGTTGCGAAGAAAATTGGCACAAAAGTCGACGAAATTTTAGGGGATTTGCTCGAACTCAATAGTGTGACGTCATTATTTTAAGGAATACAAAATACCTACACTTTTATTGTACAATCAATCATTTAAGAAAACCCTAATCGTTAGAATAAAACCGAATCTTATCTCTAGGTAAAATTTTTTTAAGTTACTGCGCGACACCAAACTGTCCAAAGTCTTGCATGCTCGTACTGGCGATGGATTGCTGCGGCGCCTGTTGCCCGTGGATTGGTGGTGGCGGATCTCCCGTGTACCAATTGATCAAACGGTGCTCCGATTGCTGGTTTATCGCGCGATATTGGTCGTTGAGTAAGTTTTGCGAGAACGAAAGGTGTTTTTTGTACGCATCTTCTTCGTTTGTGCGCTCTTTCTGGATCATGTAGAGCTCCTTGCAGATCGCCGTGCCCCAAAGTTGCACATTAATATCGGGAATTTTGGATGCCAGCTGCAGCGCGGGCGTCACCATGTTCATACTTTCGCGGAAATTTCCGATGCTGAGGAAAACGTGCGACAGCAGCACCAACGAACACGACGTCAGTCGATTCAGGTCCTCGGCATTC
Organism: Culicoides brevitarsis; assembly: GCF_036172545.1. Lineage (NCBI taxonomy): Eukaryota > Metazoa > Arthropoda > Insecta > Diptera > Ceratopogonidae > Culicoides > Culicoides brevitarsis. The sequence continues at coordinate 21,128,476 of NC_087085.1, read as the reverse complement.
GCCATTTTCAGCGTTTCCCGCAGAAATCTCTTGGCTTCGTGAATGGAATTCTTGTGAAAAGCGTTGAGGCCTTGCACGTAGTAAAAACTCCCAATTAACGCTTGACTATTGTTCGATTGACTCGCAGACGTGTCCGACTGCACTTGTTGCAAAAGTTGCTGTAATTCCTGTTCGCGGTGCGTTCGCAAGTAAACGATTGCCAAATTGAGGTTTGCGAAGAGTTTCAAGTCGCGTTCTTGCGTTTCCTGAATGCAGATCTGGAATTGCTTTTCGGCGTTGTTGAAGAAGGAAATTGACATGGCGTACAGTCCGAGGAGGCAATGCAGTTGCGGGGAATGCCGTCGAAGGATGGATTTGTTCGAGAGACACACATCTTTTGCTAGACCGATTTCCTGAATGGCGAGTGATTTGTTGCCCATCACGAGACGACACATGATGATGTGTTCCAGCAAGATGATTTGAAAGACAGCCAGAATTGGTTTGTTATCTTGCGCTGAAATAAAAAAAAAAAAGATTTTTAAGAATATTTTTAGAAAAAAAGTTTTTTTGACAGTAAAAGTTTTTTACGATTTCTTAAGGCCGCTCCAAATTTTTTTCGAACTTTTTGTCCCAATAACTTTTTTCAAAATGGGGAGGGGCCAAAAAAATAAAAAAAAAAGTTTTGAAATACTTTTTCATTTTTTTAACAATTTTATTTGAGTTATTTTTATGAAATTTTAATTTAAAATAATTTTAAAAAAAATTTGAAAAAAAATTTAAAAATAACTGTCAAAAAATTTTAAAAATATTTTTTTTTGAAAAAAAATTTAAAAATTGAAATTTTTTAAAAAATTTTAGAATATTCTTTGAAAAAATATGAAAAAAGACCAAAAAACGGTCAATTTTGATGAAATTTTCAACTTTTTTTTTTATTTTGCCCCATTGGATTTTCGACTTTTGAAATGGGGCATGGGACAAAAAATTCAAAAAAAATTTGGAGCGGCCTAAATAAAAAAACTTTTGTATGATTTTTTGATTTCCTTGAAAATTTGAAATTTCGTCAAAAAAATGTTTAACGGTTAATTTTTGAACTGACAACTGTCAAATTTTAATTAAATTTGAAATTTCAGAGCTTTTTAGAACCAAAAATGCAAAAAATTAGAAAAACTTAGAATCAAAAAATTTAAAATTTTCTCTCTAGATATTATTTTTTCTTAATTTTACAAATTTCATTTCAAACTGTAAGTTTTTTAAAATGACAGGTGTCAAAATTTTAAGAAAATATCATTTTTTTTACTTCAAAGTTTTTTCGAGTTTAAATTATGCAAAGTTAAAATATGCAACTTAGTTCTAAAATAGTTCTAAAAATTTAAAAGTGATAAAAACTTGAATTTTTGTCAAAATAATTTTAAATTTTAGAGATATTTAGATCAAAAAGTTTAAAATCATATTTTTTTTATGGATTTTAAGATTTAAATTTTTCTTAATATTTAAAATTTCATTCAAAAAAAATTAAACTGTCAATTTTTTGAAGTGACAAACGTAAAAAATTTCATTAAAATATAAATTTCTGAGCTTTTTTCATTTAAAAATTTTAAATATTATGAAAAAAAAATCACAAAAATTCAAAAAGCTTGAAATTTTTTTTTGAAAAAACTCCGATTTTTATAATTTTTACTGTCAAAATCACTTTAAAAAATTGTGAAAAAACTTACATTTTAGGAACTCGATATGATTGAGGGCCTTTTCCGTATACTTTTGCGCCTTGTCCATGTACCCTGCCATCATCGAATGCCACACAGTGACTAAATACACAAGCACGATATTCAAGTCTTTCGGTAGCCACATAAAGCACTCCATCGGCGCCTGTCCAAAAATCTGCTCGTCCGAAGGCCAATTCGGTGCCATAATCGTCTGAATGCTCTGTTGCAGCTGCTTTAAACTACTTTTCACTGTCTTCACTTGACCCGTCTGGAGATAATGCAGCACTTGCAGCGTGAGGAAAAACAACTTGAGATGCTCCTTCAGGTGAATATTCTGAATGGAATTGTCGATAATGAGTACGGCCTGATTCAGCGTCGCATGCACCTCCTGTATCTTCCGCTCGATCATGAGAATCATCGCTCGACTCAGCAGGAAGAGCGTCTTGAGGTAGGCCGTGCTCGTGTCGTCGCACGTATCGACTCCGACAGCTAGCAACGTTGCTGCCGGCGAGTATTCCTTATCGTTTGCATGGATTTGCGCCAGCTGAAACAGCAGCTTGCAGTGCCACTGCACATTATGTTGACTCAGTTCGAGTGCTTTTCGCAGCACGACTTTCGCGGCGCCACTTTGATCTTCCTGCAGGTACAGCGACGAGAGGAGCGTCGCAATTTCGAATTTGTCGTCAAATTGACTGAGATTTTCCGCAATGTGCCAGCCCTTTTCGAGGTGACTCTTGGCGAGATCCGTGTTTTTCGTGTAGTTCATGAGAATTTGGCCGAGCTGGAAGTGTGTGCGGGCTTCCATCTTCAGCGGAGGCGAAAAGGTAAACAATGCCTGCAGACACTGGATCGCTTGCCGAATATTCGGCGGATTTGCGGTGCGGAAGTATTCGGCGAGGCCCAGCAAGGCGACGTAGCATCGATCTTGCTGCGAAGACATTTTTGGGGCACTAAAATTCAGTTAAATCCTGGAATTTACGCGAAAAACCCGAGGAGCGATGCAATAGTAAACAGATATTCGCAATTTGCCTTCACGCTAATTCGATACAAACAATTGTAGTTCCTCGTTTTCTCACCAGAGGGACACTTTTCCATGACTTTTCAATGATTTTGCGATTTTCATGAAAATTATTAGGAAAATATCAGGAAAAAATGAAAAATTTCATGTAGACATAGGATTTTTATTTGAAAATTTAACAAGTGGAAGTCAGAATCTACGTACGAGACTCTCCTTCCTCTACGTCGCGGGCTCTTATTACAAAGTCTTCGAAGATATTTTACATTTTACAAGAATTTCTTTACTTTCTGTACCACATTTGCAAGGTCTTCATGCGTTTCACCTTCTTTTGGAGCTGCAAGACGCCGTACATGAGAGCTTCGCACGTTGGCGGGCATCCAGGCACATAGATGTCGACCGGGATAATTCTGTCGCATCCACGCACCACGGAATACGAGTAATGATAGTATCCGCCTCCATTTGCACAACTTCCCATCGAGATGACCCATCGGGGTTCGGGCATTTGATCGTAAACCTTGCGCAAAGCTGGAGCCATTTTGTTCGTCAGTGTTCCAGCAACGATGATAACGTCAGCTTGACGCGGAGATGCACGGAAAACGACACCATATCTGTCCATATCGTACTAAAAAACACAAAATTTTATCATTTTTCGTCATTTTCAACGAGAAAAATTGAAATTTTTTAAATGAAAAACCTTACCCGAGGAGCAGCGATATGCATCATCTCGACGGCACAGCACGCCAAACCGAAAGTCAAGGGCCAAATGGAGCCCTTACGACCCCAATTGAGTAAATCGTCCAAACGAGCAACGGCCCATTCCCCCAAAGTCGCTTGTTTCGATCCGAATGGCGAATAACCGGGCTTCGGAAGAGGATTTTCTGGATTCACCACAGGCAAAGTCTTCTCGCCTCGCGTTTGTTGATGCTTTTGTCCGACTCCGGCGAGTGCTAACGTACCCTTGCGCAAACCCACCGACGACAGTTGCAAATTTCTGGCAATTGAAGAAGCTAACATCCTGAAATCCTGCTAAAAAGTCGCAAAATCGAGTTTCGTGTGTGTATTTTTTTTTGCTTCTTCAAATTTTTACATAACAAGTCGACCTGTCAAATGGGAGTTGCCAACGTCAAAAGACATGAAAAAAGCTAAATTCAAAAAATTTTACACTTGAACGTTGAAAATGTATTGAAACAAGAAGAAATTTGTTTAAAAAAATTACAATTGTAAGTTTAAGACGTTCAACGGGAATTGCCCAGTGCCGCATTTGTAAAAGTTATGTGCTCTCCAAACGACGGTACGTTCCCCAGTGACACGATCCGAGAGCAATTCAATGCCCGGAATGTTGATAATTTCATCGGGAAAGTACATCGAGGTACCGAGTTTCATGTATTTCAGGTGAATCATGCGAGCGAGGAGGAATTTCACGAATCTCTCGTCGAACTGCGTGCAGTTTTCGAAGAAAATCACTTCGAGATTCGGACATCCGTCGGCAAGAGCTTCAATTCCGGTGGCGGTTATTTCTTCCAAACCTGTCATAGCGATCCGTTTCAATCCCGTGATCTTTGAAATACCGTCAATGAAGGTGGCATCCGTGATATAATCGAGTGGATAGAGCAAAACTGTCCGGAGTTTCTTCAAATTTCCGATGGAAAAGTTTTCGTGACGTTTTTTGATAATCGTGAAATTTTCGTTTTTCGTAAAAGTTCCTGTAAATCCGTCGTCTGTGAGTTCCTTGCAATTGTTTGCACCCAAAACTTCCAAATTTGTGAGGTGATGGAAGATTAAACGCATCGCTTGGTCGTTGAGACCTTCCTCGACATTCACATTCAGCTCGAGACGTGTGACGTTCGGGAAAATAATCGTCATGTACATGACACATTTGATGCACAAAACGCGATGTGCGTAATGATTGGAGGCGCCATTGATGACGAGATGCTTCATTTTGGGATTTATAGCGGGTTTTTTAAACGGCAAATCTTGTGATTGACGATGGAATAGATGATGCGAGCGATCGAAGGTGTGAACGTTCAAATTTAGGACACGCAGCTCCAGAAGATGATTGAAAATCGTCAAATCCTTTAAAGGACGAGTAACTTTGACATTGATGAAACGCAAACGAGGCAAGGTTTGGACGATAATTCCTAAATTGGCGGGCGTTATTTCCATCGGTTGTGTGGGAACGTCATCTGAAAAGGGAAATTAGGATGAAAAATTATTCGAGGAAAAAGTAAAATCGTATTTTAATGAAGTTTTTTATGAATTTTTTTAAAATTATTTTTTGACTTTTCTACAATTTTTCGAGTTTTTCATTTTTTTTCGATTATGTCAAGATTTTTTTTTTTCGATTTTTTCGCGTTTTCTCAGATTTTTGATGATTTTTCTCAGTTTCTTTTTAAAATAATTTAATTTTTTTCCGAAATTTGCCTCGATTTCTAATTTTCCACCAATTTTCGTATTTTTCAAAATTTTGCTGCGTTTTAAATTTTTTTTTTAAATTTTTATTTTTTCGTAGTTGATGGTTTCGAAAGTTTATCTTTAATATTATAAATTTATTTATTTTTTTTTTCTAAAAAAATAATTTTCCAAATTTTTCTTGGTGGTTTTCTTCATTTTCCGAAATTTACAAAAATTTTCAAGTTTTTAAAAATTTCCGAATTTTTATAATGTTTTGATTAATTTTTTAAGGTTCTCCGATTTTTTCCTAGTTTTTCAAAGTTTTTGTCGAATTTTTCTCATTTTTTCATATTTTTTAACAAATTTTCAGCAATTTTCAAGATTTTTTCTAAATTTTTTCCGATCATTTTAATTTCCTTGGTTTTGAAATACAAATAATTTTTTTTGATTTTTAGAAATTTTCACTTACTTTTCGGCACAGGACCCAACGTCGTAAAAGTACTCGAGAATTTATGGAAAAATTGGTACAAAAAGTTGTTGCTCAGGTCATATGCGAGATTTAGGGAAAAACTTTCCAACTCCAAAGCCCGAATTCGTTGCAACTGCGTCAAAAATTCCTTCTTATTCAGGGGAACTTCTTGCTGCGCATCAATCGAACATAAATTCAGGAACAAATGACGCAACGTACTCGCATGCTCTTTAATTATTTGCAAAATCACAAACCAGTCGGCGGCTTTTTTGCCGTCTTGCTGCAAAAACGCCGTTGTGTACTTGATATCGACATACAAGGACTCCAAATGCTTCATTGGCGTAACGAGCGACAGGAATTGCTCGGCTGTGACATCGCGCGCGATTAATCGAAATTCTCGAACATTTTCCAACGCTTTTAATACTTTTTCACCATTTTGTCGCTGAAAAACTGTATTTCCGTTCATAAACTCCGTTTGGAAGCTCCAACAAATTTCCAAAGATCTCAATTTTTGCATGTTTTCCAGAATATCAGCAAGACGCCCAGCCGAAAATGCATATTTTTCGTACTTTTTCTTCAGAACAAAGTGTCTGATGACGAGATCCTCGAGCGTCTCCCCGATTTTGGCGAAAAACTGATCAACAGTTCCCAGGTGAATGCCACCGCTAAGGACCAGGCGAGTGTATGGAATCGTAGAATGACGAAAATAGCTGAGAGGAGGCTCGAGATCGTCCAAAAGGACGTTTCCAAAGTTGAGTGAAAGTACTCCCGTGTTGCGGGGATTTCGGTAAACGGCATTGAACCACGATTTGTTTACCATTCCGGCTTCATGTTGATCCAAAACGCTCAGTTGCTCTAAAATTTTCACAAGGGACTGCAAAAAAAATTCAAGTTTTTAGAAGGAAACGACAAAAAAATTAAAAATATTTTACGGTATGCGGGATGAAATCGATTGTAGCTCGACAGTTCTCCTCCATTTTACACGAAAAAATGAATTAATAGACAATTAATTAACAATTAATCGGACAATTTGTAAAAAAACACGCGGATTTCTTATCGCACGAACTGACTGAATAACGGGAATTTAAATTTTTGAACTTCAAAAGTGACAATTACGTTTCGGATGTCAAAATCAGCTGTCACAACAAAAATAAAAACTCTGAACTCAGGACTTTTTTGCATTAATTTCATTAAATTTCCATCATGACCGACTTTGAGTGGCCTTGGGAATACAATTTTCCTCCATTTTTCACGTAAGTCCTTCAAATTTCACAGAAATTCTATCTAAACTCCCATTTTTTGCAGTATTCAACCACACACGAAAACCCGAGAGCGTCAATTACTCACCTGGTGCTCGCTTGTCCTCAAGTATTACAAACACAAGAACCTGGCGGTGCTAAATTTCGGCGAAGAAAGTGAATTATTTGCGAACGAAGCGATAAATCGCAAGTTATCGAACGATGGGAAGCTGCAAGTGTTGGAGGAATTGGAGAAAACAAAGAACGCTGTGCCGCTGGACAAGAAAAAGACGCAGTGGGAAGTTTATTGGCATACATTGGATGAATGGGCGAACTTGATTCACAATTGGGTTGTCGCGAATGGACAGACAAACACGATTTTTACGCTGTTTGACTTGACAAATGGCGATAGCACGCAAGGCGAAGAGTTCTACGGGCTAGACGAAAGGGTATTAACAAAAGCCTTAAAGGTGCTGGAAGGCCGAGGAAAATGTGTCGTATTCGAAAACAATGAAGGCGTCAAGTTTTTATAAGAAAACATTTGAAAATCAATAAATTATTGTTTATATTTTATGAATTTTTGTCTCTTTGGTTGATATTGACCTTGAAAATGCTTCAAAAAATTTTGAAGTTAAATTTTTAGCTCAAATTTTTAAGATTTTCTACAATTTTAGAGAAAAAATTGTAATATTTGCTAATATTTTTGACATTTTCTGAAAAATTCTTGAAAAAATTGTCAAAAAATTAAACGTTCCCGAAATTCAAGCAATTTCAAGTCACAAAAATTACTCAGTAAACAACTAGATGTCTCCATAACGACATTGATGACCATTTACAAAAACTATATAGACATGCACACGGTTGGTATGTAGTAAAAAAAATGTGAGTAAGTAACAAATTCACGAGCAAAATTTAATATCATGATGTGTATAATTGACTGATAAGATAATTTTCTGCCTATTTTTTAGTTTCTACCACACACAGGTACTCCAATATTTGATCGTTGGTACTTCTCTTCCCTTGTGTGTTTAATTTTCGTGTTTGCTGAAGAGACGTTACTTTCATTGCGCCGCGAGTGATCAGACCCAAGTGAGCTAAATATTCGCTAATCGCGATGAATAATATTAACAATAAGTCAACATTGTGACAACGAGAAAAAAAAACAGACTTGAACATTTTTTTTATATATGGTCAGCGACGAGCGTCAAGTGTACAAGCCTATAAGGTCTACTTAATAATTCGAAATACAAACATTCGTAGTATTGATTGTGACTTACCTGCGACAGTTGTGTATGTTTTTTTCATATCAACAAATTAAAAAATTTTTTTCGCGAAATTTTGGTGGGGGAATGACACTAAAGCGCATTTTTCTTGCTACGAATTGACAGGAGCTGAAATGATTGACAGACCATCAGGGAAACTAAAAAATATTCTAAAATAAAAAAAAATTAAATTTAAAAGAATTACATTCGAGCTAAAACAATAAAAACTTTAATTTTTCACGTTTCAAATTTTTAGAGAATTCAGAAAAAATTAAATATAAAATTTTTTTAGAAAATTTTAAAAAAGTTAAAAAAAAATTCAGCTCTTATGAAGAGCTAAAATGCAAAAATTTAAGAAAAAACTGTCTTTAAAGATTTTTAAGTTTTTGGTTAAAATTACTAAAACTGACAAATTCTGATAAAAACTGAAAAAAATACGGAAGAGCTGAAATCAATTTATTTGACCTAAAAACAAAGAAAAATATTATTTTAAGACATTTTTAATTGATTAGGGACTAAAAATTACTCAGAATATAAAAAATTAGCTAAAAAGTGACAAATATTAAAAATTTAAAAAAAATCTGAAAAAAATTTGAAATTTGAAGAACTTGCAATTTTTTTTTCAGATTTATTTAAGATTCTGAAATTAATTTATAAAGCTACAATTCGAGTTTTAAGGATTCTACTTTAATAAAAAAAATCATTTTAAGAGTTAATTTTTGTTAAAATTTTGAAAAATTAGGAAATTAAAAAAAACCCGAAAAAACTCTAACTGGACTAATACGTAAGAAAAATCTAAAAACCTAATAAAAAATTCACGGACAGACATAAAAACCATTCCGTAGCGCATTTTCCTCACTCCACACACGAAACGCGCCAAAATCTTGCAAGTGTTGGTGCAGAATAAACATAAAGGGGTACTAATTGAGAGACAAATAAACTTTAAAGGCAACATAAACAATCAAATCTGTGTTCGCGTCGCGTTGAAAAAGCCAAAATAAACATTTTTACATCCAAAATTCGTTAATTAACTCGCATCTCAACCCTTTTCTTTGGGCAAATGTGCGAAGCAACAACAGCTGAAAAGTGCCTTAGTTCATCTCACGAGCGCGACGATAATTATTGAAAAAAAAATGATTCATAGTTAAAAAAGTTTTTGTGATATTACACGTTTCCGGAGCAAGAATATTTTGTGAAAAAATATTAAAAAAGTGCATTTTCGTTTATATTGACAGTAAAATATATAAACAATGTGAAGAAAATTTCTGAAAGTCTTATCAGAAGCAAGTGTAAAAATCATGTCTAAATTTGTCGTAGTCGCATTTTAACATTGAAACGCAATGAGCAACGCGATAGTGTGTGTATTTATTGATATGGACATGAATGAATTCATTATTATTATGTGATATATGATACAATCAAGTCTCGTCTCAGCTGTTTTTTTTATTTCAAGTGTACGCACGATCGAATTTTTATTTATTTTTTTTTATTTATTCGAATCAAAGAGCAATGAACAAATCAACGAGCAAACAAAGTCCCAAAAAATCCACGATGCTCGGCAGCAAAAAGAAGAAATCTGTCGATGGATCGGTGGTTGCGAAAGAAAACAACAACAACAACAATAGCAGCGCGAAAAGTGAGAGTGCCGCACGCATAAGAGAAAAGAACAAAGTTAAGGTCGACAAGTTGCATGCAGCGAAAGAGCAGCCAGTGCCACCGGTTAAACTTGAACGTGCAAAAACTTTCGTGTTCGGCAACAAGTTGAACCGCGTTATAAATAAACTCACCGGAAGTCGTGAGTCACTGAACAAAATAGATAAAAATTTACCTGCAGAACCAAATCCGTTTAACCTCAAACGCAGTCATACCCTCTCGGCCATCAGTATTACGAAGCGAAATAATCGCAAATCCATCCGCGAGCCAATTTTAGAAGAACTCAAAGAAGATGCCATTCTCGAGCACGAACCCGTCACCGAACAACCCACACCAAAGCCCGTCAGAAAACGCTCATCCGTCTTTGAACCGCCTCCGTTTAAGCGTTCTGGTAGTTTCATCGACCGCCTAAAAAATCGCTTGAGTATCACCGGAAGTGGAAAAAACTCAACGCCCCAGTCGAATTTGGCGCGCAATTCGTGGTCCGCTTCCCTCCAAAGTTTGCAACAAATTGACACGATGGTCAAATACGATGATCTCACGTTCGTCGATTACGATTTATTTAACACATATGAGCAACGCATCGAGCAACAACTCAACAGTTTGAATGCCAGTCAGACGGATTTGAACAGCGGCATGGGAAAACGTTATCCGAGCTCGAGTTCGTTGAAAAGTATTGACTCGACGAACTCCACGGTGCGGATGAGACCCAAAAAGCGGATAAGTTTCAACATGAACACGATGAATGAGGAGGAATTGAAGTTGCATCGACAGAGTTTGGATTCGAGAATTGTGCGAGAGGCGGAGAAAAGACGCGGAAGTGGCGAGCAGTTCAGGAATGAAGAGGAATATTACAGATTTCTCAAGGAATCGTTGAAAAATGAGCAGGAAGAGGAAAGTGTTGATGAAGTGGATTGCGGAATTCAGTTGGGGCAGCAAGAAAATGTTAATGGAGATGCGAAGCGGAAGGAAAAGAGTCGAACAAAGTCGCTGCCATGCATTTCGGAGACAACGGAACATAAGGTAAGTCAAATATTTGTTTGAAAATATTTTTAAAATGTTGGAAATTGACTTTTGATCTAATGGTTTTTCGTAAATGGCGTAAAAGTTCACTTTTTTCTCCTCCACATCGTTGATTTTTTCTGAGTTTCTCAAATCACTCCTGTTTTATGAAAATTTTTTGCCAAAATCCTGAGAAAGTTCATCTTTTATATCGTAAGTTTTCATTCGAAATTTTGAAAATTCCCTTAAAATTCGTATTTTAACGATAGAATTTCTCCTAAAGAACTTCAAAATTTGTCCGAAAAATCCAAAAAGTCGAGATTTTGTTAAAAAATGTGTCATAAATTGTTTTTTCACACCTTTGATCTTCTTCAACTTTATAAAAACTCTTGCCTGAAATTAAATTTTTACTTGAAATGCTCCAAAAGGGATTGAAAATTTACTTTTTTTTCCTCCTAGAATTTGTTTCTTGGCAAAAATTGTTTTATTAATTTTTTTATTCTCATATTCATTCGATTGCTTTGAAAAATAATTTTTTAGATAAATTTTTAGAAAAAATTCCAAAATTGGCTCAAAAACTTTCAACTTTGATAGAAATTCGCTCGTTTCTCTTCCCGAATCTCCTAAAAACTGCTAATCAAACTCAAAACAAGACAAATAACTTCTAAATCGACCACATCTGCCTCCAAAAAAACGTTCATTAATCATCCAATATCTGACTTGAAAGTCTTCTTACTTATCATAAAACTCCTGCAACGAAGAAATTTTCTTGAGAAAGTGCATCATTTATTTATCCAATCACACTTTAATTACTTTTGTATCACAGTTCCCCAAAAAATTTTTAAAAATTTGTAATTCAACTCGACAAAAACACAAAAAAAATCTTAAAATACGCCCGCAAGATTAGATAAAACTTGTCAAATTCCGTCCTTATCTCCGTCGCCGCTCGTCTCGCTTCGTATTTTAAAACTTTATTTTATGATTTAGTGGTTCACCGTGCTATTACAAGTAATTACGAGCAAAACTACACAACAACAAAAAAAACATAAAGTTCAATTTAAAAGTTTCCATTTTAATTTATGAGCGCAAAATAATACTCGTCTTGTCTTCTATTTATCTTTCTTGCATTTATAGACACTAATTTTATTTATTCTTCTGCGTCTTTTGGACTGGTTAAACTTATCTAGCTATTAAACTACACTCATTAAAAAATGAAGGCAATTGCATAAAGTTTTTTAAGATTAAATTACAATTAAAAATGGAAATCATGCTAAGTAGTAAAAAAACTGGTATGAAAAATGATGTCGTCACGGCTGGCGGCTGTTTTTGTCACTTCACTCTTGCTTCTTAGTTCTTGGCGAAGTGGAGAAAGGCCAAAACTGTGTCCAACAAGTAAAGGGCACCTTCGATGACGCACAATGAGCCCATTGCGATACCGACCTAAAAGAGAAAATTTAATAAAATTTAAAAAATTTAATTTTATTTTACGAATTTTGCACAAAAGTCCCTTTAAAATCTGATTTCTGATGAACAAAAAGTCCAAATTCATTCAATTAATAGAAATCTCTCAATACGAATTTGACTTTTTTGTACCTATTTAAACTTTTCTATTCATATTTTGCCAATTTACGAATGGAAATCGTTAGAAATTATCCGAAACAGAAACTTTTCATTCAATTTGTTCAGTGAAAAGTCAAAATCGGTTCATTTACGGGCGTTATTTGTACAAAATTCATTACAAAAAGCCAAAATCTAGTCAAAATAGACAAACTCACCGCACGTTCAGTGATGATATGAACAAAGTCATGATCCGGCATGTATCCTGCCCAGTAGTGTAACGCAACCTACAACAAAATCTCAGTTTTATTTCCAAATTTCAGAAGCAAAATTTTCATTAACTTACTCCGCCGACGCTTAACCACATGATTGTTCCAACGACGTTCATGATGGTATCCGAGAGCTCCCTGCAAAAAGATAAAGAACAAAAAATATATGAGATAATGAATCAAACGCCAGCATTTTATGAATGAAATAAAAATTTGATAGGTTTGTGCCATCATGAAAAAAATTTTATGCCATTTCTTCCTTTTTCTTTTGCATTCGGTTTTTGTTCGTTTCTCGTTCTCCGCTGCCTTTCTTACACAATAAACATAAAATTTACTGACGTCATACAAACAAATTTTTTTTTCGTCTTACCTCTTGTGCTTCGTCGTGCCGAAGCCAAAGGCCATTAAATGACATCCCGTGTAGATGATGTAACCGACAAAGACGCCAGATGCGACAATTTCCGCATCGGGACTCTTCTCCTCGTTCAGGTTCCACGTACCGCCGACACCGAGAAAATCTCCCGCATATCCCGTGCGATACAAGATGAGAATGACCAAATTAAGTACCTAGAAGACGAGAAAAAAAAGTTTCGATATGAGATTTTTGTGTGATGGAGAATTTGTGACCAAAAAATGCTTTAAACGGAAATAACTTTGCAAATTGTTTTATCGTATTTTTCGTCCCTTCTGAGGGAAATTTATCGATTTCTTGAATATTTTCGCAAGAATCAAAAGAAATTAAGGGGATGTCCGTACTTTAACATAAAAATATTTTTGTAATAACAAAAAAAAAGGTTGAATGAAGCAGCAGCCTTTGATGTTAGTCGACGACTCGAAATCAATTGGCATTGAATGAATATTTTTCAAAGTTTGAAAAAAAAATAATAATAAACGACAAAAGGATCTTCCTTTTTTTAACTGTTGTCATCGATATCGTTGTTTGTTTTTGTAAAACTCCTACAACAAAAATCAATTATCACAACGTTAAATGTTTGATGACCTTTTTTCGGCAAATTAACAGCCGAAACGGAGAAAAAAAGTGTAAAGTGGTACTTCTATAGGATGAACTTTGATTCGTTTTACATGTAAAATTAGATGTTTAATGCGTTACGTGTTCGAGATTTTCAAGTTTTTCTATTTTGAAGTGTCTTCGTATGTTCGTTAAATAACATTTTGCTGAAAAAGTATGGAATTCATTTGATATTATTTTTAAAAAAAATTGTATTTTGGATTATTTTTTAACTAAAAATACACTTTTATTAGTTCACGTTAATTTTCTCGTGTAGTTTTTTAGTAAGGCTGATTAAATAAGGAAAAATGTTTCGATTTTTCGTTAAATAATAAATTAAGTTTTTAATTAAATTCAAAGAGTTATCGTTTAAAAATCTGAAATTTTAAGCAAATTTAATCTTTTTTAATGAAAAATTTTAAAAATTGATATTTTTTTTAAAAAAAAAGTGTTTTTGTGCTTATTAAAAAAAATATATTTTTTTATAAAATTAAAATATTTATTTTTTTAATGAAAAAAAAAAATAAATTAGGCGATAAAATGAATTTATTGATTTTTTTTTATTTTCTCACTCTCCTCCTTATTTTGATTTTGATAAAAAGAAATTAAATAATATAAAAAATAATTTAAAGAAAATATCAACTAATAATGATCAAAAACGTCAAAAAATATCTTAAAGAAAATTAAATTAATTTTTAAAAATTTTTTTTCTGTTTAAAAAAATATTTCAAATAAAAATTTAAATAACAGTCGAAATTGAAACATTTTCCTCATTTCATCCACCTAACTTTTTCACTTTAGATGACAAAAACTTTTTTGATTCTTTTTTGTTTGTGACCCAAATTCTCGTGAAATCACATGGAAAATTTTTGTGTCGTATCTTTTTCACTTTTCTATTTATTTATCTCTGTGATAAGTAATCCTATTTTCCCCCCAAACATTTTTTTGTCCTTTGCTACTTCGGAATATCTGTCGTGTTCATGCATAAGTTGATTTATGTCACACAATCAGGTTAATTTTATCGATATTTTTACCTATATACTTCCTGACTTTTTTCCCCCCTTAATCTGTGATTGATACAAAAATCGACAAACTCTCGTATTTTTTGTGTCTCTCTCTTTGAAAGATTAAATAATATTAGATACATGAGGTGGTGTCAATATCCTGCCAAAAAAAAAAACATAAAAGCCAAAACGATAGACATGTCAATTAATTTTCCCTCCCCCTTTTTTGTCGCTTGCATGAAAGACATTCGATGTCAATAACTTTTTTTTCCTGTTAAATTTCTGTATCCTAAAAACCAACATGACCGTACACATAAATTATTATGGAAATTATGTAGTATCCTGTGACACGACTCACATAAATGTCTTAATTAATTTAATTACACGGAGAGCGTTTACACATGAGATTATCGAAGGAGAGAGCGCCAGAAGTGAATAATTTAGTGCATGAGGTGGACAAACTTTGTGGCTAAAAATAAACTTTTTGCTAAGGAGTTTATAAGAACTTGTTAACTTTTCTCACCTCACTTGAGACTTTTTGTCGAGTTGTGATAAGTACGAAAATTATCGATTTTTTCTTGGGTAAAAATCTCTTTTTTATTTTTACATATTTCATGCATATTGCATCGCATGTCATTATATTTTATTAAAGATACAATTTTCATGTGTGAAAAAAAAATATGATTTTACGTCATCGTCATTGCTCGCGAGTGAAAGAACAAACAAGCGAGGCGAGCAAAAAAATCGTAGGTGATAAAAAATGTATGGCAATGAGCGACTTGGGAAATTGCACTACAAACACAGGCATGATGTGGAATAAAAAAATAGTTTTTTTTTCGACAACATCTTGCTCTCTGACTTTCTTTCTTATCGTGAAAATGTTTGGAGAATGAGAATGAAAAATATATCTTCTTCGTTCTTTTTAGAATTCAATTTAAAACTTAACATATTTAAACGTAAAAATAACTCTCAAGCGAGAAAATGCAAACTAAATACGTGATTTTGTCTTCTTTGTTTTTTTAAAATATTTTAACGTTCTTTCTGGAGTGTTTAACATGTTTAAACATAAAGAAATATATTGGTTAAATTTATAAAATACCAGGCGTGAACTTAAAGTTTTTTATTGGAAATAAACATTTTAAATTAAAATTCAATAAAAATATTAAAATTTAAATTAATAGAAATTTTAATTAAATAATTTCACTTTAGGTACTAATTAATTAAATAAAAAATAATAAAAAATTTAATAAAAAAAAAATAAATTTTAATATTTTTTTAAATTTTTATTAATAATTTAATTTAAAATAATTTTTTAAATTTTATTTTCATTTAATAATTTTATTAAAAAAATAAAAATAAATTATTTTAATTTTGTTTAATTTAAATTGATTTTTTTGATTATTTTCTTTTATTTTATTTTTTAAGGTACAATTTTATTTTATTTTTTTTTTAAATAAATAATTTTTTTTAACACAAAAAATCGTCAAACTTTGAATTCGTTAAAAAAAAATTGCTGAAATACTTTTATGGACTTTCTCAGCTAACAAGCAAAAGTATTTCAAAATCTTGCAAAAGTTTGTGCATGAAATATTTCTCCCAAGCAAAATGAAAATTAAATGAAAATAAAGTAAGAGGATTTGTCATAAAATAAAAGTCGAGATATGAATTGAAATAAAGTGTTTTTAAACGTTTTGCCGTTCATGTGGGTGGCACCGAACAATCCTCTGAACAACAAAACAACATGATTAGGAAAAAAAAATGATTTAAAAAAGCATGTTTCTTGTGAGGTATTGTAATTAAGACATATATATGTTGCTTTAATATTGCGTGTGTATAACGAGAAAAAAAAACAAGAAAAAATTTGTAGGTGGATGGAAAAAATCACAAACAATGAAGAAATATTTATAAAAGGTATCAACAATTTTCTTTTTGTTCGTCGTTCGTCGCTTTTTTTTCTCGCAACACAAAAAAATCGTTACAAGGAAATAAAATACGTTTATTGCCGAATAATATGACTGGTAGCGATAAATGTCATTTTGCGCAAGATAATGATTTTGATTATAACTTTTTCTTCTTCGTTTTGTCCTTATTACAAGCCGCAAAGAACATCGCGCGGACGACACACAAAAAAAAATAATAAATGATGATGATAGAAGATGTTTAATCATTAGAAATAATAATTTTCTATGTTCGCATCGTCTGTACATTAAATGGGGAAAACATCCACTTGTTTCGATAATTAGAATCATATTTTATGGAAAAATACCAGACATGGACGGGATTTGAGGCTTAAAAAGGGATCAAAATTCATTATGTTTTTTTTTTATTTTTTTGAGGGGAAAATTATGTTTTTCTTGTATCACTTTAAGAGTTTTAGATAAAAAATTAAGATTCTAACCTATTGGAAAGATTTCAAATTTTTCCAAAGATTTGTATGAAAATATCCAAATTTTTTAAATTTATTTTATTTTTTTTCTTGAGAATTTTTGTTTTTATTTTTTTATAATAATATTTTTTTTTTATTTAAATAAAAAAAAATTTTGGGATACATATTTTCTTGTAAAAAAAAATATATTTAAAATTTTTTAATTTTGATTAAATAAAAAATTATCTAATTTTAATAAAATAATATTTTTTAACTCAAATTAACTTAATTTTTTAATTATTTTTAAAAATTAAATTAAATTAATTAATTAATTTTCATAAAAAAAAAATTTATTTAATTTTAATGAATTAAAAAAAAAATTGAAAATAATACATAAAAAAATTATTTTAATTTTATTTTTTTTAATTAAATTTAATAAAAAAAATCTAAGAAGGCTATTTTACATTGACTGAAGAAAATTAAAGCCCAATCACTTCAAAATATCTTTAATCTCACGAAAAACTACTACTTCAATCCCTTTCACATGAGAATATATTCCCATAAATACCGCCTAAACCACACACGGAGTAAGTGAAATCCTTAATTTAGCTCATTATTCATGATTTATTCGCAAGTAGTTAGTGCAAAGTACACACGTTAATTAAATTTTTGCTGGAGAAATACTTTGGTGATTAACCAAAATCAAATATTGGACTAAGTAGACAACATCAAAGCAAGCGATACGAGTTAATTAAGCATTCAATTGCTTTGACTACGAGAAACTTTCATCTATTTATGATGATGTTGATCATTGATGACAATTATTAAGCGCGCAGCTATGTTGACATCATCGTTAAGCTTCTCCGTATAAAAACGTTTGTGTGTGTGTAAGTGATATCTTATCAAGAATCCAAGCAAACCTCATTATATCGATTAATAACGAGCTAGCTTTTGCTTTTTTTTCACTGAAAACCACTTTATATATTAATTTTTTTTTTAAATTCTTGATTACTCATAACTCGTTCACTCAAGTGATTCACTTGCTTGCTCCACAAAAATGGATCACAACCGAAAAAAACCTCATTAAATTTATTTTATTTCATTTTGAATCAATGAGAAACGGGTGTGGCTTCTTTTTTCATCGCTTTTGAGGTAAATAATATCGTCGAGTTGAATGACTAACCCATCATTTTTGATAAATTTATTGCAAATTAACATGAAATGGACCATCATTCACTTTTTTTTTAAAGACGAATCTATTTTTCTGGTCATTTCCATTTATATTCGAAGGAAATGCTTTTCTAGGACGACTCAGACGACGAAGGCCGCCCACGTGCGTTCCACTTTTGTATTTTTCTTTTAAAAAATGATCATTTGAAACACTTTTTTTTTCGACAGTCATCATTTATAATAACACCCAAAAGTTTTTTTTCTTGTTTCTTACCAATTTGAGCACTTTTATGAAAATTGATGCAATCGTTTCTGCTGATACCATTTTTATTTTGTAGATTTTTATTCGAAAAAAAAGTAATTATTATCGTTTTTTTATTGTTGTGTGCCAAATGATGCCAAAAAGTTTTTCAGCAAATTTTTTCCGTCTCTACTTCTCGAGTTGCGATGACTAACAAGTGAAAATGTCGATTGTAGAGTCGTTGATTTCGTACATTTCCTTATCTTTTTCGGTGATATGCTGATAAGATAGAGTTACAAACGTACAAATACGAGCGCAGGTGGAAAAATATGCTTTAATTTCTACAAATTTTGTAGGTGAGAATGTGAGTTGAAGATATATCGAGATAAGATAAGGCAAAAAGTTGTTTGTTTTCGTGAATGAAGCAAATTTGTCGTTGTAATATTTCACAATGTGTGTGAATGAGTGTCTTATCAGCATAAAAGCTCATGAGCTGACTCATTTTTTGTGGAACAATCATTTTGTATAACAGTTTCGTGAATCACATCTCTGGAATGAAAGGAAAAAAGAATTTTGTTTACAATCTTTTTCAATTAATTTTTTCGCGGAAAAATATTTTTTTTCTGCAGAATCTCTTAATTTTTGCTATTTTTGTAGCAAGAAAAAAACGAGTAACTAAAGTTGTGGTGAAACAACTGCTGATGCAAGAAAAAATACTTTTTTCGCTCCTCTTTATCACCCGCTGATGGGAAATGAGAAATAAGAAACGAGCATCTGCTGTCAAAACAAGAAGTGATATAGCGAGGAAGAGGAAAATGCGAAAGAAGATAAATGAACAACGTGGTGTTGGTTGTTGATGACACCGACAACAACATTTTTTTTTTATTTCACCTGCAATCAGAAAAGTTTTTGTCTGTGAAAAAGTGTTTTTCAGCTGAAAAATATGCTTTTTTTCATGGAAATAAATTTTTAAAGTTTTCGTTAAAGATCAAGAGAGCGTATCCATAAAAAAAAATAAATAAATAAAATAAATAAATTTATAAAATTAAAAAAAATGTGTAAATATAATTTTTTTAATTATTTTATTTTTTTATAATTTTTTTAATTAATTCATTTTTTTTATAATTTTTTAAAAATATAACAAAATTTAAGACAAAATCTTCAATTAATTTTATTTTTCCTTGGCCTTTTTAAAAATTTATGAAAATTATGAAGAAATATTAAATTTATATTCAAAATACTTAAATTTTTAATGTACTAAAAATTTTGAAAATTTATTTTACCGAAAATATTTTTTAAAACCTAATGTTAGTATATTATTTTTATGAATACGTCAAACTGTAAAAAAAATCCAAGCTAAATAATATTTTTTAAGCGATTTAAAAAAAAGATAAAAAAAATATACAAATAAAAAAATTATACCAACAAAAAAGTTTATATTTTTCATGATTTTTTAAAAAAGAAAAAAAAATAAATAAAATAAAAATTAATAATTAAATAAAATTAAATCAAGAATTCCTCGAAACCAAAAAATAAACTTTTTCATATTTTTTGAGAAAATTAAAATTTTTCAGTACCGACAGATACGAGAACAAATAAAATCCCATTTTTGTAGAATAAAATTCCTTAATAGCTTAACAAAAACAGGAAAAGTGTGGTTAAAGAGTGTGAGAAAGCATGAAATTAAAACATTGTTTACTGCGAAAAGTGGCATTTTTCGACGAGATTGATTCGATGATGACTTGATTCAATCAAAAAAGTCTTCTCGTGCCTTGAAGAAAAAAAAATCTTTACAGAGTCTGACGTAAATCTGTCTAAAAAATCGTTTTTGTAAGAGAACATTGACTGATTTTCATGTTACTTTCGCTTCTTTTTTCTTCTTTTGAATATCATAATGGGAACAATTACTTGCAGAATTTTTTTCTTGCTTTATAAGAAATTTGCATGTTACAAATTTGATGATTTCATGAGACTCAAGGGCATCATTTAAAGTGAGTTTTTTTGTCGTAAAAATGATTAAAATTGATAAAAGTTTTAAAAAAGAAAAATGAGCAAAAATTTAAGTTTAAATAAATAAATAGAAAAACGACAATTTTTTTCCTCGAAGTGCTTTAAAAACATATTTGCGTAAAATGTTTAAAACCAGAGATGTTCTTTTTGTTTTCTGAGAAATTGTGTACAAATCTTTAATTTTCATGACAGAATTTATCTTGTTCGGTTGTATCTCACTCCATTTAACACTTTTAAACAAGAAGTGAATGAACAAGTACTGCTTTCAATATTTGTCTTTAACATGACACAACAAAATATTTATGTGTGTAAGAGATTCAAATCTTCTTTCAAGTGATTTTTATTTAAAAAAAAAAAAACAATTTACAAACGGTTTGATGTCTGTCTTTTTGTATAAAATATTTTTTTTAGTTAAAAAAAAAATGATTAAAAATTAATTTAAAAAAATAATTTGCCCTACTTTTTTTTTCTACATTTAAAATTGACCTTTTTATAAATATAATTAAAAAAATCGTTTAAATTAATTAAAAATGGATAAACAATGATAAATTTAAAAAAAACATTTCAAAATTAAAATTAAATAAAAATTCTTTAAAGTTTTTGGAAAATAATTTTTTTTTCTTCTAAATTTTTTTCTTAATTTTATTTTAAAAAAATTTAAAACTTTATCATAAAAATTTAAAATAATTAAAAAAAAACTTGAAACAATTTTTTCTTCGAAATGCGGTAAAAAATCGTTAATAGCGAAAATTCATGGAAATAATCAAAAAAAGGTCTTTGTACGAAGGAGGAATGACTTTTGAAATTTTTTTCTGTCGTGTAATTCAAGCATTTTGTACCTAAAAACTTTCACACAAAGAAATTCTTGCCTTAATGCCATATATCACTTTACTCCTGATGTTTATTCAGTGTTCTTCTTTGTGCTCATTTATGAAAGTTTTTCAATGTTTTGTAAACAATAACCGAACATTTTCCCGAACAAACGAACGAAAGTGAACGCATAGTTAGTTAAAGTGCCTGTGATGATGATATGAATAGCCGCCGGAGATTGATGGGTTTTTCACTAAGTTAATAACAACCACATTCTTTCACATCGCACACACAACTTCTGAGGCAAAACTGAGGAGGAAAGTAACCGACAACAAACAAAAGAGAGAAACCATGACACGTAAATACTCCGGCAACGTTTTGAGCAATAACACACAGCTGGGTTCACTGATTTGCTCTGTTTTTGTTGCTGCGTACGACAAAATATGGATTAACGATCAACCTGAACTGAACTTCGTTTGGAATAAGCAACATTGTGTACGACGGACAAACACATCCCTCATCAATCTTAATAAATTTTATATTCATTTTCTTGTGTGTTCTATTGGTTTTACGTGATTTAGTTTGTTAAATTACAACCAAGAATAGAACAAATACGCAAAAACCGACAGATATTATTGCAGATTATGGTCTTTATCTGATAAAATATGGAATTCTTCCTTCTTTTTGTGTCGCTTTTTTTTATTGTGGAATTGCCTAAATTGCTGCAATGAAAAGACGCGCGGAAAAATTTAATTAAAATTTTCTGAAAAATAAGGTTCCTTTTCGTTATTATTACATTTCCGTTCAACACGCTATAAATAACTTATTTTGCGAGCAGCAACAAAAATTTCATTGTTCAACGAAAATTACATACACGCCGACGAAAAAAAAGGGTTTTCGCTACATTATTTCGTCATAAAAAAAGCAGATATTGATTTTTCACACGAGCCAAATACGAGAAAAATATCATTCCATTGTGTACCTCGTCTTGCGTGCACAAATTGTGAAAGTGCTTTCTTTTGTACGTTGGAGCACCGAAAAATATCATAAATCAAATAACAAATCCTCTAGTACTATTACCAATTATTTGCTCCTTTCTTCTTCTCCGTTTTTTTTTTATTTTTTCAGTTCTTTATCTTTCGAGACTTGTCGGAGAGCCCGTTTCCAGAAGACACTACCATATAATTTGATATTTATGCACCTATCAAAGTGAATTTACGTAAGAAACGTTTTTTTCTCTCTCTTTGCCTAAAAGAAAAGAAAGAAAATATCGAGAATGTATTTTTTTCGCAAAATAAATCGAATTTTCCATAAACCACACATACACGAAGAAACATAAAGTAAATAAATATTTTCAAGAATTTACAATGAAGGATGATGATGATGATGATTGTGCACTATACCCACCGTACGAAGAAATATTACTTTTTGGTATTTTGATTGTAAAACCAAATAAATAAATAGGTGGCTTCTAATACGAAAAGTGATATTTTGCGAGAACGGAAATAGAATAGGAAACTGGAAAGGAGCCAAATTGATGTTTATATTTTCCGACAATCGTTGTGTTTCGCATTTATACAAATTTGAATTTAATGATATTTTTGCGAAAATGACTCAGCCTAAATTTTGGGGCGGGCGTCACACGAAATTTTCCCAAAATTTCCTAATCGAAATGAAGGTTTCCTCGGCATTTCGTCATGTAATGAGTTTCCTTTTTCTTTCGATGGAAAATTTCAAGAAAAAAAAATGGATTTTGTGGAAAAAACGTCTTTTCATCAAATTTTTCATAAATTTTTATTTTAAAGTTGCAGAATTCATAAAAAATGATTTTTCAAACTTGAATAAATATTAAAAAAAAAATTTTTAAAAAAGTTAAAATTTTATGAAAATTTCCATAATTTTTCAAAAAAAAAAAAATTTTTTTCTCAATTTAAAAATTCGGAAAATCAAATTTTTTTTTCTATGTTTTTGTCCCCTGCCCCATTTCAAATAAAATAAAAAAAAAAAAAAAGTTATTTTCAAAATTGACAATTTTTTGGTCCACGGAAATATTTCCAAAAAAAAAAATGTTGAAAATCGAAATTTTAATGAAAAAAAATATTTCAAAAAAAAAAATTAAAAATTAAAAAAAAAATTAAAAAAAAAAAAAATCTATTAAATAAAAAATTAAAATTTCATAATATTTTTAAAATTTTGGCATTTTATATGAAACAGTATTTTTTTTTTTTTATTTTGCCCCCCCCCCCCCCCCACGCCATTTTGAATTTTTTTTTGGAACGGCCTAAAAATTAAATTGTAAAATTATTAAAAAAGAAATTGAAATTTAAACAAAAAAAAAAATTATAAAAAATTTTTTTTTTTTTGAAAATCTTTCAATTTAATTTTTTTGCTAAATTTTGTGTAAAATTATTAAAAAATAAAGAAATTTTCATATAATGAAATAATTCAAAAAAAATTTTAAGTAATTTTTCATGAAAAAACCCCAAACAGTATATAAGCACTAACATTGTTGACTACAAAAATTAATTTGAATTTTTTGATACACTTTAATAAACCATTTTGATAAAAATAAAAACTCGGGAGTAAATTTTAAAGAATCTTATAAAATCTAAGAAAAACCTCAAAAACGCTCAAGTGATTTTTTGCTCTTCACAAATTGGTCAACCGACACTAAAACAACAACTTTCCTCGCATGACATTGTTTTTCGCAATCTCTAGCTTCTCCTCTTCCTCTTCTCTCTCTGTCGCTTGCACATAAAATACGTCTCGAGATAAAAACTTTTCAACAACCTCACATGTATGTGTGCTTAGCTTAGCCTAATGGTGTTCCATAAAAAAAGGAAACTTCGCATACAATAAGGGATAACGTTAAAGTCCTTTTACACACAAAAACACATTGCAAGAGGTACTTTAATCCAATTTCGTGTCTGATAATGGATTTAAAAGTGTAACCGGATAAAAATATGCGAGTGGATTTATTATTCACTTCCTTTTCCTATCCACCTGAGTCGCTTTTTTTCCTCGACTGCATTCATATAAATTCCCAAAATTTACGGTAATTATTTTATTTTAATTAATTAAATGAAATTTATCGCAAAAGTACGCGAAAACAGCATATTGCAAGTTTAAATGTGTAGCAATAAATTGCCCAACTTTTCTCAAAGCCGATAAACAAAAAATCGTGTAAAAAACTTTTATATGATTAATGAATGCAACGAAGCACTGTATGATGACTCAATGTCAATAAATTTATTATTCACCGTCTACAAGTGTAATGTGTCCCTATGTTACTCCAGTACGAAAATATTGTCTCTTTATTTATTTGTTGTAACGAAATGTTTTGCTTCTTTAATTTTTTCCCCGCTTTTCCGTACAACGAACCTAAGGATACACGAAAAATCGAGAGAGAATCAGCTGATTTTTCACTATGCCGAGCACGAGGAAAATTGTGAGAGAGAGCATTCCGTTAAATATTTTATGTATTGTACTTTATTATGATCACATGGTGTCTCGCCAGCCATGTACCTACGAGCCAAGCAAAAATTTTCATTCAAAAACATGCAGCATTTCGAATTGTCTGCTCAGTTTAGATTGGGCCGTTTACCGCTAAAGACATCCTTCCTCATGTATAGGACAAACAAACTAACTGTCGTGCATGTTTATTCATAATAAATAAATATATATCTAAATACTTGCAAAAAAAACTATTATTATAAAAAAAAAATAAATATAAAAAAATATTTTTAAACGCAAAAAAATAAAAGAAAAAAATCGATAAAAAAATAAAATTAAAGAAAATTAGTGTCCATTAAAAAAAATAAATATAATTATTATGTGAGTTTTTATTTCTCTTAAGAGAGATGATAGAAAAAAAAATAATATATTTAAGTGCTTCTCTAATTCAATAAAAAAAGGATCAATATAATTTGGCAAAATTTCAATCAAACATCAAGAAATAATTAAAAATAGTGGTAAACGTGAAAATTTAATAATAATAAATATTTATCGTGATGGAAAAAAAGGCGCATCATTATATTGAAAAAGTTTTTTAATAAAAATAAAATTACGGTAAAAATCATTGAGAAATAAGAAATAACATATATAAAAGTTTTTTTCCATTGAAAAGTGTAACAACAAAATAAAAAAAATGTGAAGAAGAGTGTAAGCGAAAAAAAAAAATGGCAAAAAATTGGGCTTTAACCTTATTATCATAATAAATGTAATAATCGCTTTTAATCATGAAACAAGTTAAAAATGGCCTTTCATGCTAAAAATACTCTTTGCTGTTTGTTGTCAACTGATGTAATAATCGTAATGAATATTCCTTCTAATTTCCCAAAGTAAATAAATAAAATATGAAAATCATGTTCGTTACGTGATCGTACATTTTAAGCAGCAGCAAGCACAATGTCAAGCTAATTATTAATAATGCAGCGCGGCCTAACCAAAACAAATACACACACACACATCAAGCAGCAAGTGAAATGCATCCAGAGGAAATTTAAATAATAAAATTATATATTTTACCGACACAGCAAAAGGGAATAATTCTGCGTGGCAAGAAGAATTAAATGGCAGTTTGTTATTTATATTGTGTAAGTTATCCGTTTTGTTATTAAATTGAATTATATTTGATGCCGATGCATGCAAACTGCAGCCAGACACACTTTACACTAGTTTGACACACATATACAGAGAAACCACACAGCGTTGCATAAAGTTCTCCGTCAAAAAAATTAACGTGTCACGTGTTACAGAGAGTGTTTTAACAGCAATTTATATGTGAACATGAAGATTATAAACGCTTTCGGAGAATGTGTTCGGAAATAATATTTTTGCAAATAAATAAACAACTTTATGAGTCTAAAGTGGCAGTTTAGCAAGTGTAGCAATTTGAACAAGGGTAGAAATTTGTACGAAAAACATTTGTAGAAAAATATATTTTTTATGTTTAATGTTTCTTTGATTCTAATGCATCATGGGAGCGAATTTCTAACGAATTTAATTAATAATGTATTATTGTGAAAAATTCTTGGTAAAATATTTTTAATTACTTTGGAGGACATTTTCTGCTAAATAATTATTTTCAATATTTATGGAAAGTTTTGATTAATTAAAAATCTAGGTCATTCTAAATTTATTTTCTCAGAATTTCTTTATAAAAAAATAAGAAATAAAAAAAAATTCGTCAAAAATTATAAGAATAATAAAATTTTATTTTTTTTGTTGAATAAAGAAAACTAAAAAGAATTTAAAAACCCTAAAAAAGGGTCAAATTTAAATTTTTTTAAAGTTTTTCTTCACTTCATTTTTATTTGTCTTTTTAATGGGGCATGGAAGAAACATATTTGAAGTTTTCTTACGTAAAGCATATAAACAATTAAATAAATGAAATGCAAAGACATCATATTTTATTTATGTTTCTCATTTTAATTGAAGTTTATTTTGAAAGAAAACATTTGATAAAAAAAACTGATTTTTTTTATTTCATTTAAATATCTTAAAGAGTTGTGTAATATTTTAGAAGTAATTGAAAATTCACATGGAATAAAAAATTTTAGTTTTGTTTTTAAAAAAGTATACTTAGGCCGCTCCAAATGAAACTCAATAGTTTTGTCCAAAATTTATAAAAAAATGGGGGGGGGGGGGGCAAAATAAAATAAAAATTTTAAATAGGATTTTTTGAGGGAAATGCCAAAAAATTGAAAAGTTTTATGACCGTTAATTAATACGTTTTTAGTTTAAATTACCGTTTTTTAGATAATTTGTTTTTCAAATAAAATTTAAAAAAAATTAATGTCAATTTTTTTTTTGAAAAATAATTTCAGTAGTTTTTATAAAAAATATTTTTTGAGAAGAAAATCCATGCTATTGCTAAAATAAAATTTTCAAACAAACATTTGATTTACTAAAATTAATTAAAATTAAAGAATAAAAAAAATTTGAAATTTCAAAACGGTCAATTTTTATGATATTTTAACTTTTTTTATTTTTTTTGCTCCAAGGGTTTTTGTAATTTTTTGTAATTTAAAATGAGGCATTGGACAAAACTATTGAGTTTCATTTGGAGCGGCCTTACTCTTATTTCTTATGTTGCTTTATGTTGCATGAGGAATTTAAGGGGTGGGAGAGGAAAAAATTTTTATTTTTAAATTTTTGATGCAACTTTTTGACGTTTTCATATTAAAATAATTATAATTTTCGTTATTTTAAATAGTAATTAACCTAAAATTTCCCAAAGTATAAATTTAAGAAAAATATTTAATTTGGTCACTTTTCAAAAAATGTAAAAAACCCCTTATTTTTTTACAAAAATTTTCAAAAATCTTTAATTTTTTTTTTGCTTTATATTTCATGAGATTTTTTCGATAAAATCATTGATGTCAAACTAAAAATTTTTACACAAAATTACAACATTCAATTCTAAATTGTGCAATAATTGGTCACCAGTGTCTCCATCAATCGTCAACAAATGTATCTCCATCCCCGCATTTTTTCTATATTCTCACATTACTCGTTGCTATTTTCCATATGAATCGTTGTTGTGCCTCGCTCGAATGCGATCTTTGTCTTATTTGATTTTCCTTTATTGTTATTTGCAAGTCCATTATTGAATTTGTTTACATTACGACATGTCTACTTTTTTTTCTCTCTGTCTTTGGCAAACAAGTGAGCGAGTCCGTACAAGTGTTTCAAAGAAAATTGAATTCAATAATAATGCATAATTTGCTTACATTTGTTACTTATATTTTTATTTTATTTCATTTTATTGGAGAAAATGAAATCTTATTCTTTTATTTTATTTTTTTGCCTTTGAAACCCTTTAGAGAATTTGATTTTTTTTGTTACTCACGCAACTTATTGCCTTTTTGGTTGGCAGATTAGCACGTGTTCTAACCATTTTTTTGTTACTTTTAGCATGAGAACGTTAAATAAACCTTCTTTTTATGTTTATTCAAGTTTCACCGACCTTTCTTTATCAATTTCGCATCTCCTCCGAACGAGCACGAACATGATATCTTTAAATTTTGCATGAATTCATAGATACACAAACAAAAAAAAAAAAGAAAAAATATTTCGAGAAAGGGAAAAGTGTTAACCTACTCACTGCTAACAGCTAATATTATTAACAACAACAACAACAAGAAAAATACATAATCATAAAAAATAATGAAATGGACACGAAATCGTCCTTTTGTATCGTGTTTCGAGGTGTATTCGGCGATTTTCGTGCAAAAAGTCATGTAAAAATTTACTAGAAATACGTGATGAGGTGATTTTTCAACGTTTGCTATTTTTAGACAAAATTGATAAAATTATTACTATCTGTCCCCCGTGTGTGTCATGCATGATTGCCAGACCGCCGTCGCCGATTATGCCAATCCAAAAAGTGGCACGTGAAAATTTATTCAATGGCAAAAATCAATTCTCGCCTTCAAGTATTTGCAAAATAAGGCAATTATCTCTCGTTCTCTCTCATTTCTTGCAATTTAACTCGCCATCATCATTATTATTATTATGTTACAACTTGACACTTCATTTGACGCGCTCGCTGCTCAGCTCATCGCTCGTGACGAAGATAATAAAATTCCAATGACAGTTAGCTATTTAGTTTAGAGTTGCCCATTAGCAATTTTTATGATCAAACAACCGCACTAATTAATTTTTTTTGCTCTCTCGGATCAGATGTCGTTCGATAAAAAAATGAAAAAATAATTTCTGAAAATAAATATGATATAAAGGAGCATAAATTTGCATTTAATGAGTTGGATAAATAAATTAATGTCTCTTAAAAAGTGTTTTATTGTAAGGAATTTAAAAAAGAAAGAGGAAGAAGGAGAAGAGCATTTGTTTCGCCTGATAAAATACAGCGACAAATATAAAATTTTATTAAAAACTTTTCGAAACATAAATAAAATGTCAAGAACTATCTCTTCCTTCACAGAGGTTGGCATGTAAACATTCAACAGACTGAATTACACGGGAAATTGTTGCAAAGTTTAGTTGCTTTAATTAATAAAAAATTAATAAATATTTTTTTAATATTTTTTTTTTTTAAATTAAAAATCCATTAAAAATTTTTTACAAACTAATTTTAAATTTATTTTTTAAAAATTAATTTAATTTTTTATTGTTTTTTTTTTTAAATCAAATTTTTTAAATTTATTTAATTATTTTTTTTTAAATTGAAATCAATTAATTTGAAACTTACATTAATTAAATTTAACTTAATTACACGAGAAATTATAAACCAGATCAAGCTGTATCCGTACAGCGTACGTTCAACGGTACCGCATTTCAGGTGTATAAGTTTAATGTTGTTATTTAATTGGGATATTTTAAATTTAATTATTTACCCGGAAT
The DNA here is from genome assembly GCF_036172545.1 of Culicoides brevitarsis. Taxonomy (NCBI): domain Eukaryota; kingdom Metazoa; phylum Arthropoda; class Insecta; order Diptera; family Ceratopogonidae; genus Culicoides; species Culicoides brevitarsis. Next base: position 21,098,962 of record NC_087085.1, on the reverse strand, counting down.
GTCTCGGAATGCACCCATTTTGAGTGCATTCCGGCTGCATTCCGACTGCATTCCGGGTATATTCCGACTGTATTCCGGCTGCATTCCGGCTGCATTCCGACTGTATTCCGGCTGCATTCCGACATTCCGGCTGCATTCCGACATTTCAGCTGTATTTCAGCTTCATTCCGTCTGCATTCCGACTGCATTCCGACTGCATTCCGGCTGCATTCCGGCTGCATTCCGGCTGCATTCCGACATTTCAGCTGTATTTCAGCTTCATTCCGTCTGCATTCCGACTGCATTCCGGCTGCATTCCGGCTGCATTCCGGCTGCATTCCGACATTTCAGCTGTATTTCAGCTTCATTCCGTCTGCATTCCGACTGCATTCCGGCTGCATTCCGGCTGCATTCCGACATTTCGATGACATTTCGGCTGCATTGCGACATTCCGATGACATTTCGGCTGCATTCCGACTGCATTCCGGCTGCATTCCGACTGCATTCCGCATTCCGGCTGCATTCCGACATTCCGGCTGCATTCCGACATTCCGGCTGCATTCCGACATTCCGGCTGCATTCCGACTGCATTCCGGCTGCATTCCGGCTGCATTCCGGCTGCATTCCGACTGCATTCCGGCTGCATTCCGGTTGCATTCCGGCTGCATTCCGGCTGCATTCCGACATTCCGGCTGCATTCCGACATTCCGAATGACATTCCGGCTGCATTCCGACTGCATTCCGGCTGCATTCCGGGTGCATTCCAATTAGGCCACACATGACGTACGACATCTCCAGCATAATACCGCATTTTTTCTTCGAAATGCGGTAAAAAAGTTAAGTTGTTTTAATCAAAAAATTATTTTTAATTTTTTTTTTGTATTTTAAATAATTTTTTTTTAAATTTAATTAATTAAATTAATTTTTAAAAATAATATAAAAGAATATTTTTTTAATTTAAGACAAAAAAATAAAACTTTAAGTAAATATTTTTCTGCATTCAATTTTTTTTTGTGTATTTAGGCCGTTCCAAATTTTTTCCGATGTTTTTGCCCAAAACATTTTTTTCAAAATGGGGGGGGGCAAAATAAAAAAAAAGTTTTGAAATACTGTTTCATACAAAATGCCAAAATATTAACAAATTTTGGTCTTTCATGAATATTTTAGATGTTTTTATGGTATCTACATTGACATTTGATGATTTTAAATTGATCTGAAAGTATTTCAAGTTAAAAATTTTAACAAAAAAATTTCATAAAAATAAGCGTCAAAAATTTTTGAAAAATAATTTTTAGGAAATATTTTTAGAGAAGAAAATTCATGTAAAATTTCGATTTTCAACACAAAAAATTTAAAAATTGAAAATGTTTTAAAAAATTTTCGAGAATTCCTTGAAAAAGTAAAGAAAATGACCAAAAAATGGTCAATTTTGATGAAATTTTTAACTTTTTTTTATTTTGCCCCATTGGATTTTCGGCTTTTGAAATGGGGCAGGGGACAAAAACATAGAAAAAAATTTGGAGCGGCCTTATTTTAAAAAAAATATTTTTTTTTAAATTTAATATTAAATAAATTAAAACTAAATTAAAATTTTTTTAGAAAATAATAAAAAAATATATTTTTAATTTTTTAGAACAAAACTTGAGACCAAAAAATTTTAAAACTTTAACTAAAATTTTTTCTGTATTTTAACATTTTTTTTATTTCAAAAAATTAATGTAGAAAATGTCTTCAATATTTGACAAACCATAGAAATTTTAAAGAAATATCCAAGTATTAAATCTGAAAACAAAATTTCTTTCACAAATCGACTAAACAACATCTATGCAGTCTTTAAAGAGAAACAACAAAATTTTCCCCCATCCTTTAGTAGAGGGAAAACTTTTTCCGCGAAAAAAGAAGAAATTCCTTCGACATATTTGTACTCTCTTTGTTGCTTGCTTACTTAACTTAAATTTAAAATAATATAAACAAAAATAACCTTGAGTGACATCGCCCGACTTACTCTTGTAAATTTTTCACGAAGAAGAGCAAACCGGACAAGACGCACGCTGTAGCAAGTACAGAAGAAATTATTGAAATGTCAATCATTCCTTTCGCTGTTCGTTCGTCAATCTTCAAAAAAAAAGTGGAATCTTATTAAAATATCATTTATAAATAAATTTCTAAAAAAAAAATGTTTCATTATTTAATAAGATTTGAATATGATCACGGATATGGGAAAAAGTACCGAAAGAGCAAAAAAAAAAGTCGTCATCACTCAATTCGAATGTTCGAATTTTCCCTCTAAAATATGTTTCTATTTTTAGAGATTTATTGTACGGAACGAAAAAATTATAATATCAGTATAAAAAAGGAAAAAAAAAATATTATGACGGTACTTAAAGTACAGGAGACACGTATTTTTATTTATTTTGAAGCGCTCAAAAAAAAAAAGAAGAAAAAAGGAAAAGCGAATTAGAACGGCATGACAAGAAGGAACGATAATGAGGAAATATATACTTTTGATATTTTTAAGCAGCATTGTCGAGGCAATGGTAAATATATATTATAAAATTTGCTGATAAATCGCATTTTTTTTTCTCATCCTCTCTTTCGGATTATTTTGTATTTATCGCACTGGTTAGACTTGACAGCGCAAATAAATTGCGAGTTAAAATTAAATATTTCCTTCACGTGGACCTGCATAAATTTTCCATCGTCTTACCGTTTTTTTTTCTTTTTATTTCGGGGCAATACCTGCTTGAACGTTGATGAACGTCAGTTTGATTGATCTTAAACTGGATATAAATTTCACACCAAATTACATCTGTTACATCTCTGTGATTTAAAAATAGTTAGATTTTTAAACATTTTCAGCTTTGAAATGAAACTTAATGTTTTTACTTCTTTTACATTTTCATCTTTTTTATTATTTTTTTAAAAATTAATTTTATAGAAAAATTAAGCATTTTATCCGAAAATTTAAAATTCATATTAGGTTAAAATTATCGAATTTTGTACATTTTTTTATATATGGCCATGAAATTTAATTATTTCACTTTATGTCACCCCCCTCTAATTTTGTCGAAAAAATTCAGGGGAAAAATAAAAATAATTAGAAAAAGAGGAAAATTTTTGACATTTTTTTGGTAGTTTTTGATTACCAAACAATAAAAATAGCTTAATTTTGTTAAAACGATATTAAATATGAACTTAACTTGTTTTAAAAACACATTTTCTATCGATATTTATATTAAAAAATTTTGAGTCACGTGACCAATTTTTTTATTTTTTCTTAAATTTTTATTTTGTGAAATATTATTTCAATTTTAACTCTAAACTTTGAAATAATTAATTTAATGTGAATAAATTTAATTTAAAAAAAAAATAAAAAATAATATTTAAAAAAAAAATAAATAAAATAAATAATAATTGGAATTAAATTTTTTTAAAAATAAATTTAATTTGAATTACTTTAGTAAAAAATTAAATAAATAATTAAAATAAAATTAATAAATATTTAAAAATTTAATTTAAGTGATATAAAAAAACTTAATAATTTTTTAACTTCAAATTATAAAATTTAAAAATAAAAATCTGAGTCAATTTGTATTGAACTTGTTTCACGTTACATAATTGAAAATCAAATATATTGCATTAGGTGTCGATTTTTGAACAAAATAAATCTGCTGCCACGCCACAGGGCACAAAACAATTCCAAAAAGATGTTAAATTGAAACAAATCTGTTTATAACAACAAATAAAAGCAAAGAAATAAATGATTAAAGTTCCAAAATTTATCTTGTTTCATTAAACATCAACCTGCAAACACACATACTCACTCGTGCTCAAACGAAATGTTTACAACTCCTATAGCCGTAATAAATAAACTGTAAACGGACATGTTCTGAATAAAAAAAAAGTTATTATCCTCTTGTGAGAATTAAAAGCACTTTCCATAAACAGATACACAAACATACAAAATTAAGGCTGTAAGGAAGAAAAGGAACGAGTAAAACTCAGATTATACCCTTGTGTTTGTTTAAACAATTTACCTTTATGCCATTCATTAAATACGTTTTTTTGTGTTTGTCGGTCGTCGTTTGCGTGTGTAAGGTTCGTCATTCGCCTAAAAACCCACAGAAAAAAAAGAAAAATGTCACCATCAACAAAAAAAAACCTCAACATCAACGCGCATCATGCTTAATCGCGTAGGCACAAAAGAAAATGTGTGCCTTAATATAGAAAAGTATTTAATTTTAGAATGATAAACACACGTGAACAAGTTAAATGTTTGCTGTTAAGTTTATATTAAAAGGCATTAAATAGCTTAGTTAACGTTTTATTTCGTTCTGTGGAAAATTTTCAGTCATGCGACAATTTGACTTCGTTAATTTGGTAGACGGATTTCTGCGAATCACAAAATCTTTTGTGCCGTAAGTTTTTTTCACGTCTTCTTCGTTTCATTCTTCGTTTTAATTTGAAACGACATATAATTCTTATTCGGTTGACTTACCTCTGGATGTGTGATAAATCAGGCAGGCGATAAATATCGCACAAAATATATAAAGAAATACAAGAAAATAGGTTGTTTGGCGATTAGATTTTGTTTCCACAATCCATTTAGGTCAAAAAAAAATTCAATAAAAAATTATAAGTCCGCTCCAAAAGAAAATCAAGAAGTCTAAAATTTTTTAAAATAAAATGGGAGGGAGGGCAAGATAAAAAAAAGTTTTGAAATACTATTTTTATACAAAATTTTAATAATTTTTGAGCGTTACTTAAATAATATTTTTGGTATTTTTTGTACTATTTAGGTACTTTGAAATTTGCTAAAATTTAAAAAAAAATCATAAAAAATAATTGTCAAAAAATTTTAAAAAAATAATATCAGTAATTTTATGAAAAATATTTTTAAAGAAGAAAATTTATGTTAAAATATGATTTTCGAAACAAAAATTAGTAAAAATTGAAAATCATAAAAAAAATGAAAATTTTTTTGAAAAATTATGAAAATACACCAAAAAAACTGCCATTTTTGATAAAATTTTTAAAATGGGGCATCGGACTTTATTTTTGATTTTTATTTGATTATTATTAAAAATCGTTGGAAGTAAGGTATTTTTATTATTTGAATATTATTTTATTTTACTAATAATTTTTTTTGCAATGTTCTAAAAAAAAACTTAAAAATTTTGTTTTTAAATTTCAAATTTAAAATAATTAAAAATTTGAAACAATGAAATAAATTTAAAAAAAACAAATAAAAGTAATTAATTAAATTAAAATAAATAAAATGATTTTTTATAATAAAATTTAATTAATAATTTAATTAATTAATTCAAATTTAAAAAAATAATTTTTCCTATAAAATCGTCAAATTAATATTTTTTGAAAAAAAATTATTTTTATTACGTGAGAAAAAATTCGAAATTGCACTGCCCTCCAAATCACTTTCACATAATATTTTAATCCTCGAGTCTCAAGAGAATTAATTTTGATTAGTAGATTGCACATAGACTCGTATACGCATTAAGGATTAACCAACTCAAGTTGTCAAGTTCCCTTTTTATTCATGTAAATATTTCATTCACTTTGCGACCTATGACGACAACGTCATAGCTTTCGGATTACCGGAATATTGATTTGCGGACAAAATACCGCTACTGCGTTATCTGCTAAATAGCCGAACAGCTTTTACATAACTTTTCAAAAATACTTCAGTAAATTCTCAAGAACACTTGTACAAATTCTTCTTGTTCCATCATCGTCATTGTCATTGTCATCGGTTGTCATTATTTCAATAAAAAACACACAAAGCGAGATCTTTCTTTGAATTTCAAAGCAAATGACGTTACTTTAGTATTTTTTTTAGAGCAAACCGCATAGAACGAGAGACAAACAAGTCACTTACAAGTACAACCACCATAAAACACTTGACAACGGTTGATAGTACATAAAATTGTTGTTTTTTTTTTGTTCCATCTTTTTCCCAAGCTACTCATAGAGATACATAAAATATCATCACTTACCATGAATTTGTCACGATAATTTTCTTTATCGATATAGTTTATCAAGGATTAACATCGTGATGACATGAAGGTTTACTCTCGCTCGTGCACGAGACATTCGAGATAGGAAGACATTGTTTTTCTCTACGCGTGGCTGTTCAATGTTGAAACAGATGCACAATCATTTTTTTTCTTTCCACAAGTTTCTTACAGAAAATAATGAAGAAGGAACAAAAAATCCATGAAAATCAATAATTTAAAGGTTTTTAATAAAGTTGTAACTTAGCAACATTGTAGCCTTTATCGCGAAATGGAACACGAAAAATTACGGGAAATTAGGTAGAGTTTCTTTCAAGCTAAATTTTTTGCTATTTTTTCCTTTATATAAAAAAAAATCAGCAACACCCTACAAACTAATTATTGTTAAAAAAAAACTTGAAGGAATTCCCCCTTTTTTCCGTGTGCGAAGCAACTTTGCTTAAGCTTCAATAATAATGATAATTTGCTGTTGCTACAAAATAGGGCAAGCGAAAAAAAAAAGTTTCGTAGAACCAATTCTGTGGTTAATTATTGCAGTAATCCATGCAACATTGATGCTATCAGTCACAAACTTTCTTTTTGTGTTTCTCCGCTTTGTTTTTGTGCTTTATGTTGTGCCTATATTTGAAATTTAAGTGTGGCAGACAATTTGTGCAATAATAAAATTTCATGTCAGTGCTGAAAAGAGGTCATTAATATCGATTTTGTTAATGAAAATTGGGGCAGCCGTATGTCACTCGTGCTGTCTCTCTACCCTTCTAGATTGCGGTGGCATAGATTTGAGTGTGCGAGCATTTTTGAGGCATGAAATATAAATAACATTATGAGGAATTTGTTGGTGTTGAGCAAGTCGCGTGAAGCAAAAGTGCAAACATGGGAGAGAGAAAGAGAAAAGTTGTGACTCTTGCAAGACAAAGTTTTAAGTCTAAAAGCCAACATGCATCTCTAAAGGGAGTTTGATTTAGAAAAAGTTCAGATGGAGAGAAAAGTTTTCATTGGATCAAATGGTTAAAGAACCATAAGGAGATTTAGTTTTATTATAAATGAAAACGGAAATCAAATTTAATTTTTAGGAAATTTTATAAAGTTTTGATTTATAATATTTTTAAAGTTTTTTTTCAACTTTATTCAATTTACTAAATTTATTTTTGAATTTAAAATAAATATTCAATCAACATTAATTATTTTTTATTTTGAATTTTTCGTTACTCAAATTAAAAATAAACTATTTTTTGCAGTATTTGTTTTCGAAAGCTTCATTTATTTTACCAAAACCTAAATTAAATAAAAAAAAATAAATAAATTTATTTTCGTTGAAAAACAACGTTTTGACTTTAATCAATATTAATTTTGTTTTTATTCATTGAGAAAATTAAAAAAAAAAATTATTTTATTTTAAACCTTCTTAAATATTTTTTTTAAATAGGTATTAAAAGTTCTTTTAAATATTTTTAAGTTTAATTAAAATTTTTGTCTCAATAATGTTAATAAAAAATTTATAGGAAAATAATTTTTTTTTCCATTATAAGATTTTTAAGTATCGAAAAATTTAAAATTAGGCACTTAAAAATATAAATTATTAAATTTGTTAGTAAAAATATTTTTTAATTATTTTAAAATTATTATAATTATTTTTATAACTAATTTATTATTAATTTAATTTGTTGAACAAATTTATTTATTTTACTTTTTTTATAGATTTCAACCAATTATTTTAATTTAAAGGTAAAAATTTTCAATTTTTTATTCCCTCCTTAGATTTTCGGATTGTGAAACATTTAATTTAATTTTAATTATAATTTTTTTATATAATTTAAAAAGTAATTTAATTAATTAATTAAGAGATTAATTGATTAACTGAATTGATTTCTAAGAAATTAAATGTTTAAAAAATTATTTCAAGATTTCTTTTTTATCAACACTTGCACGGACGCCACTGAGAAAATATGAAAAAAAAACTCATAAAAAAGTAGAAAGAAGAAGAATTTTAAAATTAAATTTATGAGTGAAGTATTTTTCTTCATTGAGACTCACCGAGTGAGTTTTATCCTCGTCACCACCCCAAAGGCGATCGATATCTCTGTTATTATCTGACACTGAAACTGATTTGAGTCGATTAAAAAAGTTTGATTGTTCTCTTTTTTTTTCATTCATCTGCAGAGTTTTCTTTATCTGTGAATGATCTCAAGTTTATTGGATTTTTATGATAAAAACGTGATCGAATTTCTTCTGGACGACCGAATAAAATTGCATTTAAATTTTATATCTTTTCTCGCAATTGTTTCGAGAAAAATTATTATTCTTACAATGCTATTAAATTACAGTTTCCATGCTTTTGTTTCATTAAGAAATTGTAAGCAGAGAGAAAAGAGAAAGATTGCCTGTGGTTATGGAATTGTCGGCCTCATAAATTTCATTTCGGGTAGTTGAAAAGTTTTCAGGCGAAATTAGCGTCTTTTGTGACCTGAAACAAGGAAGATGAGCACAACAATTAGTGTCAATTGTTACAAATCTGGCCTCATTAACACCTCTTACACACACAAACACGAACACAGATATCTTGCATCTTAATTACAAAATTTATTCCTTTGCTTTCTTTCATGCCGCCTTTCATTCATTCAAACTTGCCGTCACACAGGATCATGTAGTTGTTGTAGACAAAATGGTAAAACGAAAGGATGGATAATAAGAACGTACAACGAAATGAACGAGCGCATCGTAAACTAGTGCGAAGTTCCGATCAGTCGTGGTTTGGAGACAATGTCGCTGCCACCGAGCCAAGCAGCGGCAAAGCTGACACGACAACGCCTGCCTATCATCATCATCGTTCCGGCTCCATAGGACATCACGACAACAAAACGATTCGTCGTCTCGAGTTTTTCACGTCGCTCCAAAAGCAGTTGATGAGCTCGATTGGGCGTCGCACCACCACCACAACAACGACATCAACGGGTTCCGATTCCGCATCGGCAGCAACTTCTTCCGCCGGATCGCCGTGCAACGTCAAACGAAATGCTTCCTGTCGGCATCATACGCGTCCCACCATGAAATTCGACCAGAAACAGATGCCGTCATCCTATTCCTCCGCTTCGCTCGCGTGTTGCAACAACTCGACGACGTCGCCCGTGGAACACGAACTCATCCAACGCATCGAATCGACGACGACGACGGACCAACGAAGCAATAACTCTTCCAGCGTGACAATTGGAAATCATCTTTCACCCACCGCTTCCATTGCCTCCGCAATCATCACTGACAACACGACAACAATCAAGACGGCACGTGGCGGCGGTGGCGGAAGTCCCGTTAGCGAGTCACATTTATCGATTGTCTCGTCGCCGCCATCCTCAACAACAGTTTCGAACCCAATCACGATCGTCGCTGACCAAAAATCCGAATCCATGTCCAAATCCATGCCGAATACGTTGATGTTGTCGCCAACTAATCCCTTTTTCTCCTCGCTCGAACAGCACCTCATCGACCAGGAACGCAGTACGCCGCAACACGACGACCAGAAGAACCCCTTTTTGTACGAAATCAACAACGGCGGCGGCGGAGTCACCGAAACGAATTGTGATAACAACACATCAGCAACCAACAATAATTTTAGTAGTGACAATAACAATAAAATTACGAATGCAACAAATAATAATACAAACTCATTTCCATTTCCCGCGGGACCCTGCACGAAACGTGAGGAGTTTCTCAGGGCCACGATGAAAATTTGCTTAGTTGTCTCGCCGCCATCGAATAAATTTCAGGTAAGAAAGCCGGGCGTCTCCATTTTTTCTTCTTTTTTGCTTGCAGGACAATTATAAAATGAGTGTTATTAACGTCTGACTGGCTTTAAAAACAATTCAATCAAAATATTTTGAGCTTGATGTCTGTCATACACTCTCGACAAGTGGGTAGTGGGTAGCAAAAGAAGATCTCAAGTAATTTTCTATAATTTTCAATTTATTTTAATGACAGCACTTTTCTCGTTTTTGGCACTCTCCAAATTGAATTTTGTTGCTGTTATATTCCCTTTTTTTATTATGAAATTTTTTCTTTTGTTTTTGTTTTGGAGAATGACCTCGTTCACTTCATATTCGAATCTCCTCCCAATTCATTTGGGAAATTAATAAAACAAAGAATTGATACTTTTGAGTTTTGTTTTGGCAGATTATTAAATGGAAGAAAGGTATGCGGAGAAAATTTTCAATTTGTTAGGTTTGAATTAGCAGAAAGCGAATTTCAAATTTCAACGGTTGTTTTTTGAATTGACATTTCCATTAAAATTTTTGTATTTTTACAGAAAATTTTAAAGATTTACGATTTTTTTGATCAAAATTTTTTGAACTATGAAATCAAAAGTTTTTTTTATTTCGAGTGCGGAGAATCTTTTTTTACCCAAAATATTTGGTGTTTTGATTTTATTCGTAAAAAAATTTGAAGAATTTAAAAAATTAAGACTTTTTTGTGTAATATGAAATCAAATAAATTTTCATATTTTCTTGATTTTTTTTTGAGAAAAAGTCTGTTAACGCAATAAGTGATGGGATAAAATAAAAAAATAATTAAATTCTTTTAATATTTTTTTTAACTTCGTTCGTTAGGTTTTTTTTTAAATCACAAAATAACTGAAAATATTTTTTTTTATTTTTGAATTTTCATAATTTTTTTTATATCATTATCAATTAAATTACCTGAAAATACAAAAATTTAAAAAATATTTATTAACAGCTCAAACTTTCCACTTAGGATTTTTTTTCAATTTTTTAAATTATTTTTATACATCCGTGAAAAACAAAAATTTAATAAACTTAGGCCGCTTAATTAATTCAAAAATTATTTTAAATATTAAAAAAAAAAAATAGATTTTTGTAAGAAATCAGTAAATAATCTTAATAAAATCATAAAAATTTCGTAAAATCTCGAAAATAAAATTTAAAATTTTTAAACCGTATTTTGTGATTAAATTTAGTTAAAAATTAAAAGAATAATCTCTCTAAAATCAAAAAGCTATTTGAATTGAAAAACATCACTCAGCGTCAAGCAAAAATCAGTTAACACTACAAAACAACCATTTGTCACATTTAAACGATGGCAGGAAAGTGTCCTGAAATCACAGGTTGTCAGCATGACTGTCACTCACAGTAAGAGGTTTTCCCGTTAGTTAACTCCTAAAGCCATCCAGAAATCCGTAATTTATTGCAGTGAAAGGACACTTCTCTCGAAATTCAATTAAAGACCATTTACCTCGTCATGTGCGCCTTCTTAGTCGTCTTACTCACACCCTTTTTGCGTACGCAGCAGCAGCATGCCCTACGGGGCGGCAGCAAAATAACAACAATGAACTGCTAATAATAATAAATAGAAAAGTAAATATAATTATGTTTCCTATGGAGCGAGCGATGTCATGTCACCAGTCGACACTCGGAGCAACGACAAGGCAACAACGGGAAAAGTGAATAAAATAGCAGATAGATGGAATATAATGATGTGTCACTTCTCATTCTCCTTTAATGATTATTAAATTCCTCCTTTTTTATTTTCTTTTTGTTCTCGTTCTCTTTTATTTTATTTTTTTTTTTGTTTGTGGGGCAACTACGACGACGACGGTTTGAAAGTGTGGGTAATTAAGACGATGACTTGATTGTTCTTTTTCCTTCTTTAATTTGTGACCTTTTAAAATATTTTTCTTGCCTTTTTCGTTAATTTTTCTCGTTTTTTTCAGCTAAAATCACGGAGTTTGACGCATTTGGATCAGCTGGAGCCGCAAATTCGTACCGAAGATGATAACATCAACAATTCCTCCGCCGCCACCGCGAATCAAAAGGTAAGCCCGACCTTCGGCGAAGTGACCTTTAGCGAAAATGCCAACGCAAAAAATGCATGAAAAACGTCTCTCCGAAGACAATTTTTCATATTTTATTCGGAAAATATGCACATTTATCGAGAAAAGTTTTTCTGTGTGTGAGAAGCAGACGAGTGTGAGATTTATTTCCGAGTAAAGTGATACCAATATTTTTCTCCATGCCAGTGACTAGTGATTGATTTATGTGGCTTTGTCCATTTATTCACAATCAAATAATAGTGTATCGAACGATATGTGAAAGTTTAATTGATTTTATGGTTCAGTGATTTTTTTTGCTGTTTTTGAATGACAAATCACAGCGTGAAATCCCGTTGTCTGACCTTTCAAAAACACAATTCTTCGCTTTTCACACACTGCGATTTTTATCCCTTCGTGTTTTTTTTTTCTTGTTCGACATACATTATGCACGAACTTCAAAATCAATATTGCTGCAATTTTTTGACAGCACACACACGCCGCCAAGGCACTTTTGTGGTCATGAGTTCGAAAATAGCAAAAAACCTACGACATAGATTGGGTAGGCAATAATAATAGTATTAAGGTTAAATGAGTCTCCTTTGTGTTTTTCGCGGCATGACATGACCTTTTACACCCACCCACCCGTAATGCGAACACCATAAAAAACGAATCAAAACGGAAAAGCCGAAAGAAATGCCTAAAAAAGCAGTCGACGAGCTCGGCTATGCATATAAATGAAGAAAATAAACGCGAATTTTTCTTTTTTTATTTATATGACTTGCATAGAAGTTCAAATTAACAGTAAAAACATGAATTCGCATTAATGTAACGCGTGGCCTCCTTCTGTGTTACGGAGTATGATCCATCATAATTTCCTGTAATTTTACCTAAATATTTACAACGTTGTGTGCTTTTGTTCTAAAAAGTGACGGAAAATCAATTTTTTCATAGCTTAGCAAGAATTTTCGTTCTATTAACGAAAAGAAAAGGAGAATGGAACAAGAACAAGGAAACGTTTCGGTGAGTTAAATCGTGAAATCCCTTTGCAACGCATTCAATGGGTTAGTAATTCGGAATGAATTGGATGAAAGTGTCAGTCAATGTGAACGATTTTTGGTAAGGATGAATGTTTTGTGATCCCCAGAGAGACCTTGTTTTGTTTTTTGAGAAATATTTCAAGCATTTTATCTCTTTAGATTCGTGTTTTTCGAATGAATTTGATGTCAAATTGACATGTGTGAAAATCTCTGGTGAGAAATTTTATGTGTGATAGTCAGAAAATGGCATTAAAATAAATCATATATAAAGTTTCGTTATTCGACACCTTGAAATATTAAAATAGATCGAATTGAGAACCTTTAAATAATTATTTAGGTAAAAATTTTGTGGGTTCAATTAATAATTAAAATAAATTAGAAAAATCTTGAGTTTTTCCTGATTTTTTTTAAATATTTTTATAAAAATCGAATAAAAATAAATTTTGAAATTTAGTGAATATTAAAAAAGTAACGCCACATAATAATTTATTTTTATACCTAGTATGAAAAAAATTAAAATTTGACGAAAAGCCTAAGCCCCTTATTAAGGATAATACAATAGTCAAAAAAGTTTCATGTTAATATAATTTTTTTATCGTCATAATATTTTTGGAAATTTTCGTGAGAGATTCGAAAAATTATTTCAGTATTTACAGGTATTTACCACATTTTTTAAACGATTTTTAACAAAAATAGATAAAAAAATATTTAAAATTAAAAAAAAAATTGATTTAGATTTTAAATTAATTTTTAATTAAAAATATTCGAAAAATACACAGTAATTTTTTTTTTTAAATTTTGGTTTTCGACCAAAAATTCAAAAATTGCTTGAAAATCGCCAAAAATCGAAGTTGAGGTGAAATTTTTTGAAATTTTTTTTTCACTAGAATTGTTTGTTATCTCGAGTAGATAATTTTTTGCTAAGAAACATATGCCCGCAAACCTACCATTGCTTCAGAAAAGAATATCAATTTTCCACGTCTCGCATTTTATTTTGAATATTATAGTAAAACTAAACCAGAAAGCCAGAAACTAAACATTGTTAGTTTGAAAATTACCCAGATTTCAACGAAAATCCTTTTAGAACAACTAATGACTAAAACCACAATTTGAAAACCGATGATTCAAATTTTGTAAGCAATTTTCTTACGTCGATGAAGTTAATTTTCGATGAAAAAACTCATGAATTGTTGATATATTAACCATAACGAATGACAAATGAGTATTTTTAAATATTAACGATACAGTTTCTTACCCAGATTTATCAAAGTTAAGCATATGATACGTTAAGTTTTACATTAAACTTTCCGTTTTTGCTTTTTATGAAGACATATTTGTACTAAAAGGGATAAAAAATCAAATTTAAAGTCCGAAAACAACAATTTAATGTATATACTGACCTTGAACGCTTCCTGTTGCTCCCAATACTTGATCTATTTGCCTTCTAGACCTTTTTTTCCACTATATGTCAAACCTACCTCATCCCCTATCAAGTAACTTTTGCGTTAAGCACCATCATAAAATACATGCAGCAGCAACAAACAACGAAAAATGCTAAACGTTGATCCCCTATCAAACTGCCACTCACAGCAAACAACCCCTAAAACTTAATATGAGATCAAATTTATGTCACATTTCGAAAACAAAATATCATCAAGCAAAAAATATGTATAATGTTGGATATTATCGTTTAGATTATTATTATGATATTCCGTAATATAATAACAATAATTTTTCCCATAAATGTAATGTGTAGAGAGAGTAATAATTTTTGGTCATATTTTATTCGATCCATCTGTGAGGCATTCGAGCGCGGTTACAGCGCGATGCTAAATTCCGAGTGAGTCTGTTCCAGCTAAATATTTACTAGTTTCTATATGTGTGTGTGTGTGTAGAGTAAGTCACGAACGAGCAAACATTGACACGGACATGAAAAGAACCTGAAGTAACATCGCTCACCTGTCATTATATATTTTTAACATTGAATGCCGCTCTGGGGGGAGAAAACTATAACTCGAGTGCCATAAAAATTTATACGACGCTTCTGTCGATTATAATTATATGTTTGACATTTGTAGTAGAATGAAAACCGAAGCAGGAACGAACTGGCAAAAAAAAATTTTGATGATGATGACAAAATAATAATGTTGCTGGATAAACCATCATCCACAAACCCACACAAAGTATACATCTTATGGATGAAAAACGAGTGAGATTGATCCCGTCAGAGATAAGAAAGACTCCTTAGGATTCGAATTGACCCCTTAGGAGTCTAATTGTGCCTCTTAGGATTAAAATTGACCCCTTAGGAGTCGAATTGACCCTTTAGGAGTCTAATTAATCCCTTAGGAGTCTAATTGACCCCTTAGGAGTCAAATAGTTCCTCTTGGGAGTAAAATTGACCCCTGAGGAGTCAAATGGAATCCCTTATTAGTAAAATTGGCCCCTTAGGAGTCAAATTGGTCGCACTAGGAGTCTAATTGACCCTTTTTTATTCAAATAGATCCCTTAGGAGTCAAATATACCCCTTAAGAATCAAATTGACCCCTTAAGTAAATTCTATGTTCCCTTAAGGTACCAGTTTGACTCCTAAGGGCTCAATTCGACTCTTTAGGGGTCAATTAGACTCTTAAGGGGTCAATCTCACCCGCGTTTCGCCCGTAGGGTATAAGATACCCTCAATAATAATTCTATTATTATATTGTTATCATGATTGTCAAAAAAAAAGTCGAGAAGAAGAATGCCAAGGTTTATAGTATATCTGCTTGCCACAAACTACACTGGTATTAAAGTTATTATATTACATCTGTTCACATGACAACATTAATGAAAACATCAATATATTTTTTTGCTTGCATGCCTTTTTCTCATGCGACATATGGAGACATATTAGGCTTAGTTCTTGCTTCCATTCATTTTATTTATCGATATTTTTGTAAAGATAATCTCGTTGAGTTCTGTCACAAGCAGCATTTTTCACAGCTTTAAATCTCTAATGTAGAAAAAAAAATTTAAATCTATCTTTTTTCTGTTTTTCTTTCTCCTCTCTTCTATCTTCTTCTGTTTACTTTTCCCGTATCACATCGCAACCAAAAGACTGAACAATTATCACGTGAACCGTCAACTGAAAACGATAACGTCGGCGGCACAAGAAACAGCGAGTGTAGTCGACACAAGAAGCAATTAAGTGTTGCATCACCAAAGACAACTCCATTAATTAGCCCGTCATCGCGCCCGATTGCAATTGCGACGCCCATCAAAAAGAAATCCTCGTCGTTTTTGCATCGCAGCGTCAAGAAACCCATGCTCATTCGCAGTCAAGTGAGTTTAGAAGGATCGAATGTATTTTTTTTTCTAAATTTTTTTTATGTGCAATTTGTAAATATTTTTATTAAAAATTTTATTAGTTGGCAATTGCGTGCTCCATTTCTTCTTTAAATAATAAAAAGAATAAAAATGGATATCCAAATATTTTTTTTTATTGATTATAAATTAATTTATTGATCCAATAAAAATTCCAATCACATAATTTTTTTTTCAAAGAGTCATAACATTAATTTATCACGTATGTATGATTTGATGCTCGCGTTGTTGTTTCGCTTTATTTTCATTATTGATAAATTTGCCGTTTTTGTTATTAACAGTTGGCTTAATTGCCGCCCATATCAATTTCAATGATTTTTTTTTTAATTTTTTCGTAATTTCGTTTTACAAAGTTTTTTGGTCTGTCAGCAAGAAATTTTTTTAATTTAACATATTTATTTAAATTTTCATAAATATTTAAAAAATTACAATAATTTTGACAGTCATCAATTTACATGATTTTGTTTTTTTTTTTTATTTTTTTTTTAATTTCTTAGTTTTAATTAATATTATTTTATCGAGTTTTGAAAAAATTTTTCACAAATTAGCAGATTTAAAAAAAAATAAATTTTAACAAATTAATTAAATTGGGAAAATTATACTTTTGATTTTTTAAAATTAAATTTGTTTCAAAAATTTATTTTAAATTAAATTTAAAAAAAAATAATTTAAATTAAAAATATTCATAAAAATAAAAGAAATATAATTTTAAAAAGAATTAAAATTTTAGTAAAAAAATAATAACCAAATAGTTAAATTTTTGACCGTTAAAATAATTTATTAAAATACGCGGAAAATAAATTTCATCAATTGCTGCCAATGACTAAAAAAAATAATAACAAATTGCTGCAAATTAAGCTATGATTATTGCCGATTAAATATTGTATTAAAATAAATAATGGCCAATATTGACAATAATTCTACCTGTTTAACTTGATTTATATTCTTTTTTTTTAATTTTCCCAACAAATCGATCAATAACCATTTTTTATTCCTTCCACATCCATATTAAAAATTGCTTTCACAACTTTTATGCAAAATATTCTTGTAGTGCACTCATGTTTGGTAATTTAATTCTCCAGAAAGAAGTTTATCATACTTATGGATGTAACATATTACTTGACTTTCTTGCCTTTACATTATAGCTTTAAGCATTATTAGTACTCTCTCTTTCTCTCTCTTGAGCTAAAAATAGAAATTTAAACAGGTGCTTTTTATGTTACACACACCTTCTGAATATTTCTCCTTCGAAAAACAAAATGAGCATACATTATGTTATTTTTCCCTCATTCTTGTTACTGTTTTTAGTTTGCCTCGAGCGCGATATTTTATGTACCTCCACATATTTTTTTTTAGTTTTTGTACCAGACGTCTCCACCTTGGAAATCCTTCATGCCGCTTTAATGGAATAATTAAAGCAAAAAGCAAGGAGACATTTAAATTTAATACACAAACACCTCGACATCACCCTCCTTCGAGTTTTTCCTTTGTCTTTCGCATTTTCATTTCGTTTCGTTTCGTAGAACTTTTGTCAAACAACACAAACAAACAGATTGTTTGATGAATGAAAAAGAACAAAAAAAAATGTTCCATTGTTTGATACAAGTTGTCAACTCTTTTTTATTTATTCTTTCTTTGAATGTTTTTATTTGTTTTGTCTCGCACTCTTTGGTGTCTATTTTTATTTCAAATTCTCTTTTTATGTTTGCATTGCAGATTTCGAGCTCGGAATATTTTTCCGTTTGTTTTGACACGGAGAATGGATTTGGCGAGAAGGACGAGATTTTTATACCGGCAACAAAAGGCGTTTATTTGTCGTAAGTTTCTCGTTGCACAAAAAATGCAATAAAATGATGATTTTACTAGTTTTTATCTCCATAAATTTCGTACCACAGAGTTCTGCATGTTTTTGATAAATTTTTATTGCTGCTGAATAAAAAATGACATATATACCAAAAGTTTATAAAAAATTTAATATAAAGTTATTATTTGCTTTTATGCATTTTTATTTAAATTTTTAATCTAAAATTGGATTTTTGAATATAAATTTATTTTTATGTTAATTTTTTAATTTTAATATTTTTAAAGTTAAAAAAAACGAAAAAATGTCTAAAGAAAAAAAATAATTTTATCAAATAAATAAAATTTATTTATTTAAATTAATTAAAATAATATGTTAAATTTAATTTCAATCAGTTTATTTATTTTTTTATTAAAACTAACTAATTCAAAATTCATTGCTATAAATTATTTTTATTTTTTTTTTATAAATTTTTTATTTATTTTTTATTTGAACTGCAGAACTCGCATTGACAGACTACCTATAAAACTATTAAAATACCATATTTTTTTTAAATAAATTTTTTTAAAAAGCAATATTTCTAATGAAAAATCCATTTTCTTTCTATTTTCCACCAACCTGCCAATCGGATTTTAATGGAAACAGAGACTCACTCTTACCTGCATTAAGTCATAGAAGTTTAAGCTTTTCACAAATTAGTATTATTGACAATGGAATGCACAACCAGTACGAACTAGGTAAGTACTTTTAATGGATGACATTTTGCTTTAATCACCTTGACTTGAAATTCATAGAAAATCCCATTATTTATTTTCATTCTGTGTTTTAAAAAATGAATTTATTACATTATTCGGTCATCTTTTCCAATAAAAAGTCATTTTAGATCAATTCTTTTGGATCGTACAACGAGTCCCAAACCCTAATTTTGTGTAAATTCTTCAAATCTCGCATTTCGTGTGATTTTTGATCAATTTCCATTGCCTTAACATTTTTCGTTTCGCCTTTTTCCAGTGGTGTCCATCCATTGGGCTTTCCATTTTTCGCAAAATCCGTGATAAAAGTCAAAAATGCTTGTTGCGCGGGATAAATGTCGTCTCCTGGCTTGAATCTTGGTGCAAAACTCGTTTTGAAATAAAGTGGCAAATCTTCGCCATGACTCATTCCCTTCATATGTGGAATTTTCGAGAGTTTCCGACAGAATTCGTAATACCCGGGTGTATCGACAGATGGTTCAATGTTAAGATAATACACGAACGTGCGACCTTTACCGTTGCCGACTTGACGTTGCATAATTGCGCGATGAATTCCGTGCCAGAATAGACGCTCCGACGAGTACTGAAAGCCATAAAATTAAGTCAAGGGTGTAATTAACTATCATTAAAATTAATTCTTACCTCGACAAAGCACTCGGTGAGATCGTCGTTCACGAAGTATAGTGATTTGAGTGCTTGACCTTTGGAAACTGCTTCTTCGTGGGTTAATTTTTCACGAATTTCTGGCTTAATGAGCAACGTAGGGTCTTCCAAAAACATTTCTAGATGAGGATTTCTTTCTGCAAGCATGTATTGCATCATACCCTCGTTGGCAGTTCCACCGAAAATGACATCCAAGTCTTTGCTCCATGGATTGCGGCCCAATTCGAGGATGGATTTTGGGAGGAAACACATTTCCGAGACATAAGGTTCGGTTTGCGGGATGAAAATTGACATTAGTTCATTCCCTAAGACACCATCCTAGAAAAAATTTCATCAATTTTAGTAAAAAAAAAAATCAAAAAGTTAAAAACTTACGTTAAAATCAATCAATTTCTGGTCCAGCTCGAGTAATTTAACGGGATCCATGTTATTCATGGCCTCAAGAATGGATTTATCGTCCGCATCTTCCTTCAATCCCAGTTGAACGATCAATTTCTTCAAATATTTCGGGTAATTTTGACTTGCACTAGCCCATGGATTAAACGCAGAGCCCGAAAATGAAATCGCCCGATGAAAAAGTCCCTCAGACAGTGGCGATATCATGTGATAATGAACGGAAGCTCCTCCAGCACTCTCTCCCGTCACCGTTATATTATCTGGATCCCCTCCGAAGTACGAAATATTCTCCTTAATCCATCTCAAAGCCATCGTTTGATCTTTCAACCCGGCATTTCCCGGAACTCCGACTTTCGGATCCTTCAACGAGAGAAATCCGAAAATTCCGAGGCGATAATTGAACGAAACGCAAATGACATCTTTCTCAACGAGGTAATCCGGGCCGTAAAACATCAAACTGCTACTTCCCAAAGTGAATCCACCGCCGTGAATCCAAACGAAGACCGGAAGAGGTTTTGCGGGATGCAGATCTGGCGTGAAAATGTTCACTCCTAAGCAATTATCGGATCCAACGATTTTTGGACCATCTGGCACAAATAAATCAAAGGCTCTGGCAGGTGAACCTTCCTTCGTGCAATCGAGAATGTCGTTCCAGGGAGTCACTGGTCGAGGATCACGAAAACGTAGGGCACCTGTTGGCTCCTGGGCGTATGGAATGTGCTGAAAAGAGACATAATTCTTGCCTAATTCTGTTTGTTTCGCGATGCCCTTGACAGCGCCGGACTTTGTTCGCACGATAGATGTTGTCATTGTGACGAGAGAATTAAAACTGAGCGCAAAACAACAACATGATAAAGCAGATATTCAAGTTTTGTGCAACGTCTATGGACGTGTAGTGTCGATAAGCAAACAATTGAGCGGTTCATTATTTACTTCATCCATCATTACTTGAATTCACTTGATTCTATTTTTAGGCACCTATGATGATTTTTGATTAGATAACGAAGTACGGTTGTTTTTCCGTAATTTTTTTTAAGCAGCTAAATTTTTTAAGTGTTTTTCGCAATAAGATGGATTTGCCATTTTCAACTTTTTTGACCGTAAATCGATTATTGTTTTCATTTAATTAATTTGTGTTTATATATTTATTTTTTTAATTTTAATTTTTTATGTCAAATATGGCCGCTCCAAATTTTTTTTGAACTTTTTGTCCCATGCCCCATTTCAAAAGTCGAAAATCCAATGGGGCAAAATAAAAAAAAAAGTTGAAAATTTCATCAAAATTTACCGTTTTTTGGTCTTTTTTCATATTTTTTCAAAGAATATTGTAAAATTTTTTGAAAAATTTCAATTTTTAAGAATATTTATATTGAAAATAGTATTTCAACATGAATTTCCTTCTTTAAAATTTTTTTCAAAAAAATTTCTTTTCAAAATTTTTTGACAGTTATTTTTATGAATTTTTTGAAATATTCTGAGAATTATTTTAAATTATCAAATTTCAATGCAAATATCATAAAAATAACTAAAATATTAATTATTGATCAAAAATTATTAAAACTTTGTCATTTTGTATGAAAAGGTATTTAAAAACTTTTTTTTTTTATTTTTTTGCCCCCCCCCCCTATTTTGAAAAAAAGTTTATGGGACAAAAAGTTCGAAAAAAATTTGGAGCGGCCTAATAAGTTTTTAAATAATTTTCTTATCGAACTTTAAAAAAATTAAAAAAAATATTTTTTATCTTAATTTTTTTTTCCAAAAGTCCAAATGATAATTTTTTAAATTGACTTAAATTTAAATTAAATCGTTTTAAAATTTGAACTCAAAATTGGAGAAAAATCAAAAAAAATCTCCAAAAATTTAAAATTTTTGAGAAAAAAAAATCTTTGGTCACGTGAATTAATTTTTTTTATCTAAATTTTGATAAAAGACGTCTTATTAAAGCAAATTCAACTCGTTTTTCTATCAAAAATTTCCAGAAAATGTCAAATTTTTTCACATTTTTTCGTCAAAATCGAAGAAAAGTGACAAAAATTCAAATATTCAAATTAAGTCACTTTAATTATATTTTCTTTTTTTTGCTTACAGGCATTCCAACGTACATCGGTCGACTGGATGGCAACACCGATATTGGGACTCTCGCTGGCCGAAATCTCATTGTCACGGAAAAAGATGCCACGAAACGCAGCAACACTGCCCATTCCTCGCTGCAAAAGGCGGCTTCCGTCGGCTTTCGCACAAAACAAAGTCGTTTCTTCTCCTCCGCATCCACGGAGGAGGCATTTGATTCCGATAACGCCACAAAGACAAAACAACAAACGCGACAAGCCAAATGGTCGTTACAATTATTCGGCGGATCAAAAGTAAAAAAAAAAAAAAAAAAAACTTACCAAGAAATGACAATTAAATTTTTCTAATTTTCCTCGTAGAACCCACAACAAACGACGCTGTGCGAATTGCTAAACAGCTACACGAAAAACGGTGTGCCGCAATCTAAAACGTCTTCCTGTAGTAACTTTAATAACCCGGAATACCTTGAGGCATTAGATGGCTTGGAAAATTTGCCGCTATCATGGACGGAGATAGTTAAGGAGAATGGTAAGAGACTTTTTTTCTTTGTTTTTCTTTGACTTGACGATGACATGACTGCACACATTTTCGTTCGCGTGGGGAAAACACAAATTCCCAAGAAATTGTGCGAAGTTTGGTCTTATCATCGTTGACGTAACGTAATATCTTTTAATGTTAAACATAACAAACGCATGTAAATTTTTCGTTTGCAGTGACAGAAGCGGAAACGAAAATCCAATCTGCCATATGGGAGTTGGTGACGACGGAAATTGATTATATTCATGCGTTAAAAACTGTTACCGACGTGAGTATGCAAAATCATAATTTTTACGACATGATCTCGATTTTCGATAAGAGTGCAGAGAAATGTGTGGGTGTCGAAACCTTTTTTGTTTACCTTCGTCAAAGAGGTTGAGAGAAGAAATAATTTGTGTTGTTCCTTAAATGTTTGCCTGTATGTCTTTCATTTATGGCATTTCGAAGAAAAAATATGATTTATGTAAATTTGTATTGTTAAAATGCCAAAAAGTCAGAGTAAATATTAAATAAATTGAGAAAATTTCGGTAAATCTTTAAAAAATCAATAAAAATTAAAAAGTCAAAATTAAACAAATTCAAGCCTCGCATCATTTTGAAATAATTCAATAAATTTCTAAGAAGCCTAGAATTATTTTTTTTTAATTGGATCAATAATTTTTTGATGAACTTAAAAAATCGAAAATCTCGAAATATTATATGAATATTCTTTTGAATATAAAGATGAATTAAATAAAAATTTATGGAAAGAAAATAATGAACGTTCAAAAATAAATTTATACCTAAATACATAAGGCGATTAAAATTAGTTATTTAAATTTTTGTCCCATAACAGAATTTAAATAAAACAATAAAAAAAAAATTACTCAAAGATTTTTTATTTTTTTTTATGATTTTAATTTTTTTTAAATTTTAACAAAAATTGAAGAAAATTAGATTTTAATTTAAAAAAAAAATAATTTCATTTTGGTCATGTAACTAATTAATTTTTATCAAATTTAAATAATTTTTTTTCTGTAATTTAATATTTTTTTTATATTTTCTTTCTTAATTTTAATAAACATTTAGGCCGCTCCAAATTTATTTCGAACTTTTTGTCCCAAAACCTTTTTTTCAAAATGGGGGGGGCATCAAAAAAAAAAAAATTTGAAATACTTTTTTATACAAAATGACAAATATTCAATGAATTTTTGACCGATGATTAATATTTTCGTTGTTTTTAATGTATCTTCATTGATAATTTCTTATTTAAATTTGATTTTTGAGCAATTCAACTAAAAAATTGAAAAATAATTTTTTACAAAAAAAAATTTTAAAAACATCAGTTCACTGATTTTTGAAAAAATATTTTTAAAGAAGGAAATTCTTTATAATATATCATTTCCAATGCAAAAAGCTAAAAAAAATAATTTTTTTTTAAATTTCTTGTAAAATCATGCAAATATGCCAAAAAACGGTCATTTTTGATAAAATTTTTAACTTTTTTTTTATTTTGCCCCATTGGATTTTCGACTTTTGAAATGGGGCATGGGACAAAAAGTTCAAAAAAAAAATTTGGAGCGGCCTTAATAATTTTTATTTAATCGCCTTGTAAGAAATTCATCACAAAATAAAAAAAATATTGAAAAAATATAAAAAGAGTAGAAAATGAAAAATCGTCGATTTTTTTATGTACATTACTATTTTTTCTCGATTTAAATTCAAAGAGTAAATTGTTGCAAGTCGACGTTCTCAAAAGTTTTACGCTAGATTAAGCAACATCGTTCTTTTTTTTCCTTTTTTTCTACACTCCCACGTACTTTGATTCGTAGTAGTAAATATAATTTATCGATAAAAAATACATTATCCATTACTACTACTATTCATTCATTTTTATTTTCTTTGAAGGCAAGAGAAAGCAAAAAACAGAAGAAAAAACGTATCGGAAAGAAATAAAATGAAAAAGGAGGTAATAGCTCTATCGGGTATATAATTTACCGAGATCTCCTTTCGCCTTGCATTAACATCACCGACACTGAAACAGAAAGAAAGACGTGAAAAAAACGATGAAACGATAAAAAATCAGAAATTTATCTCCTTATTGCTTTCGCATGCGAACCACGATGTAAAATGACGCAAAGCAAAGCTTGTGGGTAAACATAAATATCACTAAGTGGATTCCGAAAGAGGTTGTTTATTAAGTTGAATTAGTCACGAGTTGATATATTTCAAGCGATTTTTTAACGCAACCTGGTTAACGTGACCTTTCCTCCTTATTTCCTCCCTACTGCCTTAAAAAAAGTGTTTAGCACGAGTCTTAAGTGATTATATCGGACTCGAGTGAAAAAAAAAGTTCAATAAATCACGAACTTGGCAACTTTTTGGGACTCGTCCAAAATATTTTTAACGTCCAGAAATTTTATCGATGCCGTATGTCAAACTCGTTGACTGCGAAAAATACTTGAGAAGGAGGCAATCTTTGAGATAAATTGTGCCTTTCCGGGTCACATCATGAATCTTTTATTACCCAACCTTTTTATGCAAAATTAACCTTCATTAAAATCACCACAGCTCGGAAAATGTCTTCATATCACGCAATGATGAAACAATGAAAATTAAAAGGACAACGAGGAAAAATTAATAATTAAATTTTAAGTGCTCTCTGGATTTACGATTGTTTTTAATCAACAAAGATGTTTCTGATAAATATCAAAAAAAAATTTTTTTTCTGTTTTTGACAGAAAATTTATGAAGAATGATTTAATTATTAATGAAAATTGTAAGTAATCACCTTAACGAATAAGCTTTTCATTAAAATTTAACTCTTTTGTCAAGTGTTGCGAAGAGAAAAAATTTAAAGTGAATAAAACAAGAAGAACGAAAAGCAATTAGTTAATTAAATTTTTATAGAAAATTTTGCATATACACTTGACAAAGTTTTCCGTACTTTCTCATGGCTATACTAGGAAATAAATAGGGAGACGAAAATTCACAATTCATTTAAGAAAAAAAATTAAGTTCAAAATTGATTTTTTTTTAATCTAAAATCCTTTTAAATCAAAAATATTACTTGAAAATTAAATTTTATTAATTTAAATCTATTGATTAAATTTCTACAAGAAAAAAAAACATGAAATTAAAAAATGTATTTTTTTATTTAATTAAATTCATTTTAAGGCGACTAAATTTAATTATTCGACTTTTTATCATCCCCCTCCGCTTTGACGAAAATTTTAAAAATAAAATTAATGAATGAATGGACTTAAAATTAATTCATTTAGAACTAGCATGAAAAATTCAATTTTTTTTTCCTTCTCCCCTTTATCAAAATATTTTATGTAACAAAAAGTTAAATAATTAAATTTATTCGTCTGAAAAAAATCAAAAAGTTAATAAAAATCGAATTATATAATTTTAATTTTCTTTTTAAAAAAATCTAAATGAAATTAGGACTTTAAAATTAAAATAAATAAATATTTCATTTCTGCCTCAAAAATTAAATCATTTAAGAAATGTAAAAAAATATGAAAAATTTTAGAAACAAATAAGAAAACTTTTTGTATAAAATTCAATTTTTCCTTAAAATGTCATGATTTTTATTTAAAAGTAGATATTTTTACCTTAAACAGTTTAACTTGTAGGACTCTTTAACTCTAAGTTTTTAAACTATAAGTGTTTCATAGAATATTTTACATTAAACAAAAAAAAACATTTGTTCAAAAATTGTATTTACAGCTGTTGAATGTCTAGCTGCTAACATCCAAAAATTTTCAATAGTGCAAAGTTAATTGTCTGAAAAAAATATGTTGATAAATTTCTCTAACAAAGTTGTCAAAAAAAACCTTCTTTCATGAGAAATTTCCACTCCTACAATTTCTCAAGAAATTTCCCAACTTTAAATAAAATGTGGGCGATCACTTAAAAAAAAACGAGTGGAAACTCGACACCACTCACTGCAATTTTCGATAACAAAAGAAGCAATGTTACACTTTAATGCACTTCCCACTTTTTGCACAAACACAACGGAAGCCATTCAATTCAATTGACAAGACAAGATTCTGTTACTCATTCATTGACTTTACAATTTTGCAAACAAGAAAAATCTCCTGCTCCAAAAGTTGTAACTCAATCAGGAAATTGTTCTTTGTGTTCATCCTACTAATCTCGGTGCTGCCGCTATCTCTTGCACTAAATGTTGCGAACGACGAGATTGTCGTACGGAAACAAAAGAGGAAGTGTGTTGCAACCGAAAATCTATTGTTATTTTACCGTTTTGCGTCATTTTATTTTATTTTGTGTGTGTGCAAAAATAAACAAGACACTCTGAAAATCGAGCAAGTCGAGAGATAAACCGAAAATATAATAATTCAATTTCTCGCAAAATTTATTTATTCGTCTTTTTTGTTGTGCATCTGTGTCACGCCGCATCCGAAACAGCTGTTCCTCGCTTGTTTGGAAGCCATACAACAGGAGAACATTCTAACAGAAGTGGATCAAAATCGTCTATTTTCGAACATTCGTGATATCTGCGAGGCAAATTTGAAGTTTTGGTCAATGTACTTGTATCCGATGGTAAATTGCGATAAATCTCCGTGTAAGCGGATTAAAAAATAATTCAATTTTCTCGACACACAGGTGAAAAACTGCATTTTGACGGGTCGTCCGATGTGCATCGACTTTTTTCAGCAGGGATTTTCGACATTTTCCAGCACATTTGCTCCCTACACGAAATACTGCGCCGAACAAAGCACTTGTCAGTATTATTGCAAGGAACTAAATCAAAATAACGCCTTGTTCACGGCATATTTGGCGTGGTGCGAATCACAAAAGATGTGCAATAGGCAAGTATTTGTGGAATGACAAACATTCATTAACCTAATTAAATATCCGAAATTTCTTCGCAGATTACGCCTTGCTGATATCCTTGTGCGACCGATGCAACGTCTAACCAAGTACGGGTTACTATTAACCGCAATCCGGAAACATGTCACAGACGAAAACGATTGCGAGGTAATGGATTCAATGGTAAGTGTCTCGTGCTACATGTGTTCGTAAGTTTATGAAAAATGTAACAACGTATAACAGGGAAACAATCAATTGTCCTCCCACATGAATTTATGTGTGTCGTTTGGCATTTGTATGTTACCGAGAAATACCTTGGAGGCAAATTTGTTAATGGAAGAGGTTTTGTTGTCGATCCGTTGTACTTACTTACTTACTGAGTTTGTGTTGCAAATTTATCTTCATTGAATTTTTGATGGATTTTTCTCTTATGTGGCCTGGAAAGTACATAAATTTGTCTCTTCTTTTAAAAGTTCTGTTAGAAAATTTTTTTAGATACGATTTTTTTTCAAATTTTAAAGGAATTTTTGTTATTTGCGGATTTAAAATTGGTTTTTTGAAGCAAATTTGGAATTTTGCTTTGTATTTTTTAATTTGTAAAATTCAGTTAAAGTAGTTTTTAATTAAATATGTTAAAATTTCTAACCTTATGATTAACTTTATTTTTGTCTTTAAAAATTTTTTAGGAAAATAATAAATTTTTGTGTTCAAAAAATGATTTAAAATTAAAATGAAAAAATTCCTATTTTCCAATTTTTTGAGGAAAACTTTTCGTATTTGATGATAAATTGACGTTAAAATTTAATACAAGTGCCAAATAGAAGCGAATTTCTGTGTTTTAGAGGCCAAAAATACAAATTTAGGGATTAACTTTGTATTTTTTAATGGCAAAATTCAGTTAAAGTAGTTTTTAATTACAATATGGAAGACTTATTTTTCAAATTTCTAACCTTTGATGTATTTTTGTGTTCCAACAAGTTTAAAAATTAATTTTAGAATGAAAATTTCCTATTTTTGATAAATTTTTGTGTTCCTTAGGACTGAAAAATGGATTTTAAATTAAAATTTCTCGCATTTTAGGTGTTAAAATTCCTATTTTCCATGATTTCTTTATAAAAAATTTTTAAAAAATTTCTCAAGATTGACAAATTTCGATAATTAAATTTTAAAACTTAACTCTGATGTGAAATTTATTACGTTTTAAGGCTTAAAATGACATTTTCTTACCAAAAATATCGATTTTCCACTGATTTAATTATAAAAAGCGCTCATTTGCGTCGGAAAACAATCCCCATACAATCCCTTCACGCATTTTTTTTGTGACGGAAATAAAAATTTGTGGCGTACTATCACAATAATGGCAGGAATAATAGGCTTGTATGGTTATGGGCGATAGTTTTTTATTGCTTGTTTTGTGACCAAAATGATTTATGGCCACATTTCACGCGAATTCCTCAACTGTCCTTCTCGTACTATTTAATTGTTACTAACGTGTTGTGACATTTTTCTCTAGTTTTTGTCGTCCTAACACAATTTTCGTTGCCAAAAAATTTAATTACAATCCATCAAGCCTTGAGAGACATTTACTCGTCCATTTTGCAAGAACGTTCCTCATTGAAAATTTAACAAAAGAACAGCTTGAAAGCATAATATTGCACTTTCATCCGGTTTGAAAATCCTTTTTTGCATCATTTTGTTGCCGTGCCGTCATCAGTGTTGCTCTTATCTTTGTTGTTGTAAGCATTTTATGTTTTTTTATGGAAATAATCTGACTAAAGGAATGGAAATGACCCATAAAGATAAGGATTCTCCCATTTTTTTGCAAGACTGCATTGTCTGCAATAAAATGCCGTTTAAAATAATTTCATGAAAGTTTTAATGCAAAATCTCCGTAAAACATGGAATTTTAACATAAACATAAGTTGTTGTGCTGCAATCAAAATGCATTATTAACCAAAACACGCAAGAAATATTTCTCGGGCTGACGTGCAATGATAAATGATTTTTTTTTCTCTACCTTCCCGATAAATCTTACTTTTTCTGGCACGGCTTCTGTTGTTGTTGTTGTTGAGCCTCTTCATCATCATCATCATAATTTATCATAAAATATTTCCCGCATATACAATACGAGCCAGTGCTAAAAGTGCATGTGATGCGAGTCGGCACGAGAGGTAATTATTCATGGAAACCTGATTCTGCATTTCAATTTGTTCATTATGTATTGATGATGAAAAGGATGGTCTTGGCAGGAGAGCAAAAGCAAGAAATCTGTTTTTGTCACATCTGACACTCGAACAATAATGCGTTGTTATATGTCATTCGTCTACCTTTATGTGAGGAATATTTCAATTTACATACATAAATCTTGGTCTCAGTCGAACTTTAACCTTTTTATTCGTCGTGTTAGAGGGAAGATGGAGTGCTTAAATTTAATAGTGGTGCAATTTTTCTAGTTTTGCTTTTATTGAAATTGGAGATTTGTCTACTTGGTTGATTTTTCTCTTTGCTAAGTGATCTAAAATATGTTCGAGAAATAAATTTGAGACAAAATTTGTATTAAAAATGTACTAAAATTTTCATAAAATTGAAAGTTGCTCTAAAAATGCTCAAATGCTTTCATGAAAATCGAAAGTTTTACTAAAAATGATCAACAGCTTTCATAAAAAATAAAAAAATTATTTCCCAAAAATTTTCTAAAGAAACTTGTAATTCGTTCTAAAATTCTCAAAACCAAATTTTTGTATCTAAATTAGTACTAAAATGCAAAAAAGTCTTCATTAAAATCCATATTTTTACTAATAGAAAAGTTAAGTTTTGTACTAAAAACTTTTTATTGAATGTCTAAATTTGTCCTAAAAATTTCTGAATGCATTCATCAAAATTTAATATTTGTACTAAATATATTTTTTAGTAAAAATCTGTACTAAAAATGCATTTATAGTAAAAAAAAATTGAACTAAAATACTCAAAAAACTTCACAAAGTTAAATATTGTTCTAAAAAATTTGAATAAGGCCGTTCCAAAATTTTTCATGTTTTTGTCCCAAAATATTTTATTTCAAAATGGAAGGGGCAAAATAAAAAAAAAAACTTTAAAATACTTTTTCATACAAAATTCCAAAATTCTAATAAAAAATTTCTGTAATATAAAATAACTGTCAAAAAATTTTGAAAAATAATTGATTTTTGAAAATTTTTTTAGAAAAGAAAATTTATGTTAAATTTCGTTTTTCAATACAAATATCCTTGAAAATTGAAAATATCATAAAAATTTTTTAAAAATTTCTTTAAAAAATATGGAAAAATACCAAAAAACGGTCAATTTTGATGAAATTTTTAACTTTTTTTTATTTTGCCTCATTGGATTTTCGGCTTTTGAAATGGGACAAAAACATAGAAAAAAATTTAGAGCTGCCTAATTCTTATAAAAAATTATAATTTCTCCAAAAAATGAAAATTTGTTCTAAAAACTTACAAAAATAACAAATTTCTATGCTTCTTCGTGATTTAACAATTTAAGCACATTCAATCCCTTCAATATCTCTTAATTTTTTTTTGTCAACTTTATTTTGATTGTCATGTGCACACAACACAACAACGACACTTTCAACAATTTTCGTATGTTCTTTTTCAGATTCATTCGGTAGAGGACTTTGTCTGCAGTGTAAATGCACATCTAACAACACGTCAAGAGAACGAACGCTTAAAGGGAATTATGGCACGAATAGAGTCCTACGACATCGTTGTAAGTGCACTTGTCTGAACAAAATAATTTAATATCTAAAAAACATGTGTACCTGTCACACATGACACTTATGACTCTTTCTTCTTCTCTTATTTTTTTCACTTGGTCAGGACACGAACAACGAGCATCTGGAAAAAATGGTGAAGCAATTCAATGATAAAATTGACCTTTGTGGTCCGATGCGGGATTGTCTCGTGGCGAATGGAAGACATTTGTTCATGGAGGGCGATTTGAAGTACAAAGATAGTTTGAGCAAGGTAAAAAAAATTTCTTTTGATGAGATAAAAAATCATTTTTTTTTTGTTTTTCGATAGATTGACGTGCATTGCTTCCTATTAACCGACTTGCTGTTAATTTGCAAAGCAACCGCGAAGAAAGGTCACGGCACGTTAAAGGTAAATTACCTTCATTTGTGATGCAGCTCACACAACGTCAATGCGATTTTATTATTATTTCCAATAAAGGTGGTGCGTCAACCGTATCAAACGGATCGCCTTCAAATCAAACTGAAAGACAATACAATTTACTGCTGCTATGTCAATGACTACAACATGGTAGTGGCGGCATTTACGTTGCAATGTTCCGAGGCACGTAATTGGTACGACAGCATAACGAAGGCAAAGCACATTTACACGCGTCTGAAACAGGGCACGACGCCGTGGGATCTCAGCTATGCACCGTTGCACGGCACCTCGAACACGTTGCAAGTCAAAAAGTCACCGCTCAACAGCAGCATCGGCAGTCGCGTCTCTAGTCTCAATAACAGTCACAGTGGCAGCATTGAACTCACGGAGTCACGTAACGTCTCGGTCGACTTTGAGAAGACGAATTCCGTGTCGAGCGACGAGGGCAGTTCGTACGGCATCATAAAGAATAAAATTATCACGACGACAAGTAATTGCGGGTCCGCGAACAGGAACAAGCTGAAACAGGCGACATCGAATTCGCTCACCATTCAACCGTATACGAGTCTGGGGCAGAGTATGCCGAACCTTAATGTGCATTCAACGCATAGCAGGTGAGTTCACTAACTTTTTTTTTGCCGTCTTTCAATCCCTGTTTTGATTTTTTTACTGTCAACGGAGACAACGATAAATAATGTAATTAAATGTCTGTAGGAATGATATCGATGAATACGAGAACGCAAATCAAATCGCGCTGGGAATTAAGGCGACAACGAGCACGACTAGCGTTTAAATAGAGAAAATTCCACTCGTTTTATTATTTTTTTATTTTTATTTGTAATCAGTATTTTTATCTCTTTTCCTAGAAATTTTAATTGGAAATTGTTTTAGTTTTTATTTTTATTATTATTATTTTATATGTAAAAATTGTAAATAAAGAAAAAATTGATTATTTTTTCAATGAGTTTGTTTTATTTTTATTTACTTTTCCTCATGTTTGTTTTAAAAATTATTAGTTTCAAAGTTTTTCCTTGAATAATTTTTATTTTTAGGCTGTAGCAATAAAGAAAAATGTTTTTAGTTTTCAATTTTATTTTAGCTCAGTTTTTTTTTCATTTTTAATTATCTAAGAAATTCCTAATTTTGTGTTTTAGTCAAAAATGTTATAAAAAAATTTTTTTTTTTACCTTTTTTTTAACGTTTTTTGAAAAAAAAATACTTTTTGATTATTTTCTGTTGAAAAAATAAAAATAATTCACTTTGATAATTTTTCAAGAATTTTTATATTACTTTACAAGAAAATATTCAAAAATTATTTATTTTATTTTTAGATATTTGAGAGTTTTTATTAAATTTGATAAAGTTAATTAATTTTTTTAAATTAACTTTTAATTTTTTAATTAATTTTTTTAAAATTAATTTTTAACTTTTGAAAAATCGTAAAAATTTGAAACATTTTTCTTTATTTTTAAATTTGTATTAAATTTTTTTCATAGCAAAAAAACGAAATTTTCTGTTATTATAGTCATTTAATATTTTTTTATGAATCAAAAGAAAAAAATGACAAATTTCCATAAAACCCTTATTTCTCTTCAAAATGTAATTTTTCACCAATTTTCCAACCGCCTTTTTGTATCGATTTTCTACAATAATTACCATAAATCTCAAAGTCCCTCGCCGTTCTCTTTCCGTCCTTCTAAATAAATAACTTTGCTGCGTAAAATCAACTCAACTCATTATCATTACTCATTGAGAATTGTAGCTAACAATCGACCAAAAATCAACAAACAAAGGCAAATATTTATTCAAATTCTTTATTTTTTCATCATCATCATAATAAAAATATTCACTTATAGAAAAAAAATCGTATTAATTACTGACTTAACTTACAATAAAAACGTAATTATAAGTTAGATAACGAGTAGAATAACAATTAATATACTCTCTACAAATCAATCAAAATAATCGACACAACAGAAGTCATTGACGGAAAATATTTTTTTTATTCTTATTTTTGTCATTAACCAATTTTCGTTTGATTTCCAAGAAAAAAATTTACGCATTTCGTCCTGCTGTGTTATTATCCATGAAAAGTTCTATAAATTGTGAATCTCTTGAGAATTTTCACAATTTATAAAACTTTTCATGCGACTTTTGAACTATCACTAAATTACTCATAAAAGTAGAAAAAAATTAATTTAAATTAATATTGCGCCTCGGCAATACTTGGTCGCCTTTGTGGTTCCTCGGCATCCTTACCTTTCGTTGAGTTATTCCACCATTGCTTTTCTGCCTTGCCAAAGATCACAAATTGTAAGTTTCCGAAGAAATAAATGGCCGCTGAGATGAAGAAGACGATTTTCCATTGGTCAGGATTTTTCTACGAAAAAAAAAAAAATTAAAAATTTAAATTTAAAAAAAAAGGGAAAAAAAATCTTACAGCGTCATCAAGTACAAATCCAACAACGAGTGGAGCTAAGAAAGACATGATATTGGCAGCGCAGTTTGTGATACCCATCATCGTTCCAGCGTGATTAGGAGCTAAAAATACAAAAATTAATACAAAAAAAAACAAAGAAACGAGAAATTTTTTACCTAAATCAATGTGATTTACTTGGAAGCCCAAATAAGTGGCGGCATTGATACCAACAGCTGTCGTTAAAAGAGCAACTGCCAACTCGACACTTCCTTTTGGCACGTAAGCTAATCCCAATAAGGCGCACATTGGTCCCCATAATCCGATACTGTTGAAAACTTTGCGGGAAGCTTCCGTCGAGAGGATTCCCTTGTTCGTTATGTAGTCGGAAATTG
This sequence comes from Culicoides brevitarsis, assembly GCF_036172545.1. NCBI lineage: Eukaryota > Metazoa > Arthropoda > Insecta > Diptera > Ceratopogonidae > Culicoides > Culicoides brevitarsis. The sequence continues at coordinate 21,064,734 of NC_087085.1, read as the reverse complement.
GACTGAGCACCATACTGGCGATCCACATGCAGAAGTATGGGAGTGCCGACAACAAGGCGTTCTATCAAAAATCAACAAATTGAATGAAATAGACAGCACGTAATTAATGGTAATTTACCTTTTTAATGTCAAGATCAAGGACGTTCTTCATGTAAGCCGGCATTTCGGTGAGTAATGTCCAGAAGCCCCAATTGTGGGCGGAATGAACTGTTTGTGGATGAAAATTATGATAACCTATAATTACTTTAATTGAGAAATTATTTGAATTTACCGATAATGAGGGCAATCATTGGAGCAGATGTTAACATGGCTTTCCATGGTGTCACAATTTTCTGGAAATATTCAAAAAAATTTGTTAATTTCCTTTAAAAAAATAATTTTTACAAAAATATAAAAATATTTTCGATTTTATTGATATATTGGGGTCTAGTTATATATAAAAATACCGATTTTAATAAAATTTTCTGAAAGTTTTCAATTTTCTAAAACAATTTTGAAAGTTATGAAAAAAAAATATAATATTTACCTACTTAAACTTATTCAAATTTTTTCATGAAAAAAATTTGAACGTAAGAAAATTTAAACTTTTGGATGTATTTTAATAAAAATTTTGATCGATTATTAAAATTTATGACCGAAAATGTACAGACATGGAAAAATTTTATGTTTTCCCGGGAACCAAATTCATTTCCTAAAATTATATTTACCTCAAGATAATGACAAAAATTCTAAATTTATTCAATTTTATCCAATTTTTTAAATAGTAATTATACGAATTATAATTTTTAAATTATGAAATTTACCAATTTTTCTCTTAAAAATTCAAACTTTCTTCGTTATTTTTGTAAATTTCCCGGGAACGAGGTTCCCAGGTTCTCGCACTTTTTCCAGGACCGAAAATGTTCTTAAATTTGATCTCTTTACATTTTAGATACTAAAGATCACAAAAAATTAGACGAAAACCTAAAATATTTTAGATAATTTTTTGGCGCAATTTACCTTGTGATCTGTCGATCCAAGAGACGTTTGGATGAATTCCTTCTCCTCCTGCGAAATGCGTTTATATTCGGCAGGTGAATTTCCGCCATAGAAGAACCACAAAACACTCCACGCCAACCCACATGCTCCAGAAATGTAAAAAATGCTCGGCCATCCCATCGACGAAGACGCCAGGAATCCCGAACTCGACAACATCAGCACCGTTCCAAATTGCGATCCAGCGTAACAGTACGTGCCAATGCGTCCTCTTTCCGAAACCGGAGCCCATCGCGACAACAACGTATGTGTCGACGGAAAAATAAATCCTTGTGACAATCCCTGAATACTCCGCAACGCCACAAGTCCCTGCCATCCGCCATAAGTTGCCACAATCGGTGTCAAAACTGCCAATGCCGAACACGTTCCAATCGAAATGAGCAACAAAATTTTCGGACCAAATCGTTGAGCGAGTTGTCCCGCGGGAATTTGCGTAAAGACATATCCCCAGAAGAAACTACTCAAAACGACACCTTTTGTCTTCTCGTTCCACGAAAACTCCTCAAAATCCGGATTGGAAGAATTTCGGTCTGTCATCGCCACGATACCAACTGACATGTTCACGCGAAGGGCGTAAGCCATCAAGAGACACAAGAACAGCAAAAGAGCTTGAGTATGACGGACGCCCCATCCCGCTGTTGGAAGAAAAGAAAAAAAAAATATGAAGAATTATGCTAAAACTTTGACCTAAATTTTTTGCTTGCTTGTGTGCTTCCCGATGACACAACATGACAGGCAACAACAATACCAGAATACGAAATAAGATGTGTGCATCGAGAAAAAAAATATCATAACGGTCAAGTACGAATACCTCATCAAATGAAATGCGTATCTCTTAAATACGAGCAACGAATGATAACAATTTCTTCAGTTTTTCCTCTCGTATCGTTCCGAAAATTATTTCAATGACACTTGGTTAGACAGACAAATGCCGCACAAGCCAAGTTAGTAACAAAAATATTTATTCTTTTTTTCTTTATTTTATAAAAATTCGATTACGGTTGATGTTTTTTGTTAAAGTCGCTTGATAACCTTCAAAATTTAATCAAATTTTTGATGAAAAAATCATCTTAATTTTTTTCAACATGTCTGACGTTACTTATAGACACTTGAAAGATAAAATATTGTTCTTTTTTCAAAAATGAAAAAAAAAAGAAACAGAAAATAGGAAATTTTCAGTTTTATTTATTGTCTTAATGTGACGCAGGTATTTTAAAATATTTATTGTTAACAAAACGTGAACTTTAAAAATCAATTAATTATAGTTTTTTTTTTTGGTTGCTCCAAATGAAACTTAAGATTAATGCTAAATTTTTTTAAATAGGCGAAGGGAAAAGTTATAAAAATATTTTTTCTAGCAAGAATTCGGCTTAACAAAAACTAAATATTTTTTTACTAATATTTTTGATTCGTAATTACTTTTAATGTAACAAAATTTAAGTAAACTTTTTAAAAAATAAGAAAAAAAATTAATTAAAATTTAATTAGTGTAGCAAATTAAAAAAAAATAATTTTTAATTTTAATTTTTTTAAATTATTTTAATTAAGTAATTTAAACAAAATTATTAAAATTTTTAAAATTTTCAATCTACAAAAATTTAAATTTATTTAAAAAAATTATATAATTAATTTTAATAAAAATAAAATTTTACTATTAACCTTAATTTTGAATTTATTGCAAAATTAGCAAAAATTTTTCTGCCTCACCAGTTTTTTGGGGCATCGGATGTTAAAAGTTAAATATTATAACTTTCATTTGATGCGGCCTAGTTTAATTTTTTATTTAAAAAAAAAACACATTTGACGAAAAATTGCGGTCACGTGGTTAAAATATTCAAAATAGAAAAGTTTCTTGACCTTTGAAAAAATCTTTCAGTTGAAAAATCATTTTGACAAGTATCTTCACATTCTCATAACATTTTTAGAACATTTCCATTCCAATAAATCCAATTTGTTTTTTTCACCCAAAAATTGGATCTCGTAACAAGATTTTCACTTTTTACACCGAAAAACAAAAATTTTGCTGAAACCTTGAAATGTCAAAGTTTTCATTACACAATTGTCAAAATATGCCACAATCGATAAATTCACTTGTTCACTCGAACAAAAAAAAAATAAATCAATTACGAGTCATTTCCTCAGAAGAAGGGAAAAAATGTAAACGAACTGCGTAAATATGTGTTTTTTTTTTAGAAAAAAAGGAAAGAAATCACAGACGGTCGTAGAGAACTTTGTAAAACACAACAAAAAAAAAATAATAAATAACATTGAATAATAAGCCGGCGACAAAACAATCATTCAGCAAGTCGAGTCAACTCTCTCGCTTCAGTTGCGGGGTGTGGAGAACGTCAATCACACTGCTGCCTGCCCGTACAATTGTTATTATTTATTATTATGAGAAATGTGAATGAGCACGACACTTTTTCAAAGCACCTGTGTAATTATTGTGTTTTTTGCTGTTTTTTTGTTTCCACTTTCGAAAAACAATAAATAATGCGTCACTTTTTCTTATAAATATTTTTTTTCGTCGCACTGTGTGTTTATTTTTATAAAAAAAAAACACAAAAAAAAAATAACTTTACTTAACACTATAGTCGAAAAATAAACACAGGTCGAAACAATTATCATAAATTGTATTTTATCTGAAAAAAACTGTCAACGAACGAAAATAACGAAAATCGATCGCGAGATCTCGTAAAAATTAACTGGAGGTGTGTCTCTTGACAGCATTTTTTTCGCGCAACTCATTTTTTTCTCGGTTGCTCAATAACGAGAGAAAATGAGAACATTTTTTTCATAAAATTAAAATCAAAAAAACGTTTTTTGGGGAAAACATGTGACAAAAAATTCTTACAGTATTGACGGCATTTCTTGTATTCTTTCAAATTTTCCATGGAAGTTGTTGGAACAACTCTTCAACAGCAATATTTTGACGTGCAAGACAATCACGTGTTCGCAACAAGTTTTTTTCTTATGATAAATAAAGTAATTATCTGTTACTTAATTTATGCGTAAAATTTAAATGCTTGTTCACAATACGACGATTTAGAAGCAACTGAAGTGTAAAACTATGAAACTCTTGTCTGGTTATGATGAGTGTATTGTTCTACTCAACTCTCGATCGAACTCTGTATATTAGAATTTGAATATAAAATTGAAAAATTTTCCTCTCCCGCTCTCGGCGTGGCGCAAAGAAAATGCTGTGAGCGCTAATGATCACGAGAACAAACGATTATCTCGAAAAAAATATCTTAGACCGTGTTTTATAAATAACTCTATTTGTTTATTGTTAGTGGTTTGTAACTCCATTCAAATATCTCATCGGCAAAGTTAGGTTGGCACACAAACAAAAAAAATTTAAACAAACTTTTTCATTCATTATTCACCGAAAGAAAAAAAAACTGAGAAGTTTGCAAAGTAAAAGAACCAGAACAAAAAACCAAAATTTTATTATTTACCTAAAAAATAAATAGGATAAAAGTTTCTTCATGTTTGGGTAATTTTAAATAACTGAATATCTCGTGTATGCCATTAAATTAGCTTGCCATGTGGGAAAATTAAAGTTGGATGAAAATTCCGAGAAATTTAATTTGGTATACGTTTGGAACACGTTGCAGAGTTATTTCCTATTTATGTGCAGTGATGAGTGAAATATTAATTAATTTACTTACGTTGAGTGTGCAAGTAGATAATCGGATTGATTGCTTTTAATCTGTGTTCAACTGTTTCCAAAATAATTTCACTTGTGAAATATTTACAGAAATTTAGTGGATTTTTGTCTCAAGTAGTTGATTGCTTTCAGTCGTTAGGTTATTATTTAATGAAAGTGTCTTTTGAACAATAGAGTGTAAATATAAAATGAGTTTTTTTAACAATAAGATTTTTTTCTTTTTTTATCAGCAAAGAAATTTTTAAATTTTATTTATTTTTATTTATTCATATTTTTTTTTTAATTAATTATTTTATTTTGTTTATTATCATAAAAATATTTAATTTAAATAATTTAATTTAAAAAAAATAAATATATTTTAAAAAAAATAATTTTAGAAAAATCTCGGAAAAACTTCAAAAAATTTTTGAGAAAATTCTGAAAAATAATAAAATATTTAAAATATAAAATATTTTCAAAAAATTTAGCGAATAAAATGAAATACGTAGAATTCTATCCGCAGAATAATAATTTATACGCAAATTATAATTATAATAATTTTCTAAGAAAATTTTAATTAATTCCTTATGTGAACATTTCGAATTCGAAATTGGAAGAATTATTTCATTAAAAATTATTTTTTATATTAAAATTAAAAGAAATTAGAAATAAAAATGTCCCTAGAGACAAAACATTGTCTGTAAAAGTCAAACAAATAAATCTTATCGTTTACAAAAAAAATACAATAAATGTACCAGTAAACGTAAATCACAGTTCAAAACTGATTTACTGCCAAATCTGATCTAATCTGACTATCTAAATCTAATGAATTTGTATGGAATTTTAATCCGTTCACAAAATTTATCACAAATATCCGCAAATCTTTTTATTTTCACACTTTCAAAAAAATTAATTCTTCCTCAAAAATTAAAACGAATTTTAAAATAATTTGATTAATTTTTTTTACTGAACGACAAAAACTGATAATCACGCTTGAAACAAATAAAAAAGTTAAATTCTTCGCTCAATTATGCGAGAAATCACAAAAACAAGTCTTTCCATAATTTGCGAGCATTTTGCACAGTTTGACGACGCGACGAGTTAAAACATTTTTTTTTACTTTTATAAAAGTTTCCAAGTTTCATTAAAAATTTATCATCATTTCGAAAGAGGACAACTGACAATAAAACCTCTTACTTTATAAATAATGAATTGAATGCAACCTTTTAAAATATTTTTTTGTTTGTTTTATTTAAACTTTAATCAATTCTTTTCCTTTGTTTTTTTTGTTTTGATAATTTTTACTGTTAGTTCACTTATTCGTCACACTAGTCACCGTTAGAATTTTTTGTTTATTATTTTATTTTTATTAATCCTATGATTAGACAAAGAACTCTTGTGTTTTTCTTACTTGGCGATTTTTCTGTGTTGACTTCACGATTTGATTTTTCTGTTGGTTCAGCTCCCATTTTCACTTATTTTTTATTTATTTGAGAATTTTTCGTTTAATTGATTTTTATTTTATTTTTTGTTTCTTTACTGACCCAGCAGTAATTTTTTTAAATATTTTTTTATTAAATTATATTTTTTAACTTAACATTTTTTTTAACATTAATAAATTATTTTTATTTTTTTAATAAATAATAAATTCACACAAAAATTATATTATTTTAAATAATATAATAAATAAACTTGTGACCGACCGACTAGTAACTGTAATAATCGACTGACGATCGTCCACTGTATGATCAAGTATTTTATAGAGTTTTGCTTGTCTACGCTCGTATGCAGCGAGCAGCGTTTGACAAATAAAGTGTTTGACAATTAAAAAAGTGCTGTACGGCATGAATGATAAAATGTTGTGGACCTCAAGGGAGAACGATATGAAAAATGAAACATTATTACTCTTCACTCGCTGTCTGTGTATAAAAAAAAATAATTTTATTTTAAAGTCGCGAAAAAAAAACGCGACTCACATGCATCGCCGTTTAAATTGATGTGCGCGATGTGAACATGCGCTTATTGATTAAACATGCTTGAGTGCTTGCTTACTACTTGTTTGTAAATAAATAAATAAATAATAACAAAAAATAATTTAATTGAAGATCACAGATAACTGTGCACTCTTTTATCTATCGAGACATTTTCTTTTTTTTTTTTGTTTTTCTGCATCAAAACAATGCGTGATTATCAGTTGACGATCCTGTCCCTTCGAGCAATGCGTCTCGCGGTTAATTATCTTATCTTTTAAACACAGTTAACGTCAATCAAGGCACTCGTAAAAAGGGTTGTCGTGTGACAAAGTGTGACACTACTAAATAAAAATTTCGTCACCTATTTTTTATCAGTTTTTTATAATCGTGTCGTTTGCATTGGATTTCAGTTCACGTACTTCCATTGTAGGTGGCATATCCGTATATTGTGTCATCGTTAGCGAGTAGAAATGTAAACAAGCGGAAAAAAATGGATTTAGGCTGATGCAGGGGAAATTTTTTTCACATTTTTCTACGTTTTTAAAATATTTCGAAGTTTTCCGAAACTTTTGCAACCTTACAGTCAGTACTTGGTCTTGGTCTGTTGAAGAATGTTATCCCGTTCGGATCGATTTTGGGCTACAATTGTCCAATTTCTCACATTTAGCGCCTTCAGATCGACATAAACGCAATTGATCCATCTTGCTTTTGGCCGCCCAACACCCTGACGGCGCATTTTGGGTTCATTCGTGCCAAATTACACACCTATTTCAGTCGATTAACCTTGAAGATCGCAACGATGTTTGCTCCCCCATATTCGCTTGGCGCCGACCAGAATAGTTTTCGATGCTCCAGGTCACCTCCAGGTCAGAATTCCGATCAAAGAAAATAAAATTTAAAAGTTTCTGAAATGAAAATTAATTAATGAAAATAATTTTACTTTCTATCTAAAAAACGATTAAATCGAAAAATTAAAATTTCATCTTCAACGAAAAAAACAAGAAACATTTTTCAAATTTTCTCCAGCCTTAAATATTAAAATAAATGCAAAATTTACATCTACATACTTGATTACGGGGAATTTTTTAATGCTTTTTTTTCGATCGATGTCATTTTATTTTTATCTGCACAGAAAATCGTCATCATCACCGGTCATCACAATAAACACATCATATGCTATCCAATGCATGAGAAAATTTACGTTTGATTTAACACGAGTTATTTCCACTTTGTATCTCGTGCATGGAACGGACGTTTATTGGTTTTATTGTCGCGTACTGTGGCAGCTCTAATGGAATAGCAAAGATCAAAATCAAATTGAACAATGCATTTTCATTTAATATTTATCAATTTGCTCGTTTGTAGAATATTTGTAAAAATCATGTTAAAGTACAGCGAACACATGTAAATTTGTAAGAGCAGACATGTAACTAACTAATTCAATGTTAGACTTTGAAGGAAATCACGAAGTCTGAGGGATTTTTTTTTTACTTATTTACACATGCGGAATTTTTGCGCAATATGTTGGCTTGTAATAAAACAATTAATTAAAAGAAGAACTAGTAAAATGAAATGGGAGCAATAAATAAATTTATAACAACTAGAAATACGCAGTTTAAGCTTGTTGAGTGTTAATCAATTGAAAATAGTTTGTTTCAATTAAAAATTGTTTGGCGGAACGACGGAGTTGGAATGGAATTATGATTTGTTGTGAAATGTTTCATGTTATTATTTTTGAGATGATGAAAGTTTGCAACAGTTTAAGCGCCATTCTAAAAAGTCGTCAGAAATGGAGTTTTTGAAAACAAGAGCGAATTTTCTATGATTTTAGAACGTTTCTTCCAAAGAATGTAATTTTAGAAAAAATACCATTTTTTTGATTCAGAAAAAAATTTTTTTTTGCAAAAAATGACGCACACAAAAAACCATCAAAACACAAAAAAAAAATATTTGATAAAACATTTCGCTGGAAGTCAATGACCTCCCAACAATGTTTAAATAACGTCTCAGGCCCCTTGATGCGTATCAATCAACAATTCAATCAAAATCAATAAGGACTTGAAAAGTGAATTAAATTGCGGAAAGTATGTAAATTGGAGGCTCGTGCAAAAATACATACAAAATTTCTTTCAATACAAAAAAAAATTACTTGAAAAACGAAGATTCATCTTAATTAATTAAAAAATTTAAAATAGAAGACATTTTTTTACACAATGGAATTTTTTTGATGATTTGATTAAATTTTTTTCTCTAAATCATTTTAAATTAAAACAGCTCAAGTTTATCAGATTCACAGATATTTAGATCATATCGACAGAAACCTTGATAATTAATTAAACATTTTTTTTTCATTCGAACGCGATGATACAATTTATGTTTAATTATTTTTGTAACGGAATTCTGCAAGGCGGTAGAGGAAAGAAAAAAAAGCGAAGCGAAAGGAAGATTTCCGCTACGATTAACAGGAAGATGCATTTACTTCTAATAATTGCTGTAGAAGACGTTTTTGTTGTCCAGTAGCTGTCGTTGTTATTACTGCACAATTAGCAACACATTAAATTATCAAGTTACGATTCGAATTATTTGTAATTTTCCAATTTCAATGTCACCTGATGACGGCGGCGTTGACAGTCGGTAGAGCAGAAATAAAAAGGGAAATTGATCGGTGGAAGCAACGTGATTTCTGACGAAGTAATTTGTGTGAATGTCACTTGCAAGTCTATCTTAAAGTCAAGCCTTTTAATTTTTAGTTCAATGTCGATACTTTCGCACTTCTTGAGATAAGATATGATCATCTTCTGATGCAATGTGGCAATAATTGACCCAGTAATGCAAGAAGCCTTGAAGGTGTTTACTGTAATCCACAAAATGCAATTGTCGTCACCGGATCGGAAGGAAGCTCGAAGCTGTTTCAATGTAAAATACACACACACAAAAAATTAGCAGAGACACTGAGACATGAATATGAGGAAAACATCATAATAAACAAACAATATCATCATGAATATTAATTGAATTAATGTCTCATTTAACGCATCAAGTTTAACTTGTCGGTCGGTCGTCCCATGATACAGGCGACGACACTTGTTTTACTATAATTGCGCATTCTAGGCATGACAAATTTATGGCTACTCGCTTCTGTCGTGTGCTTTCCCGCACATATGGCATGGATGCACCGATGCACAGTATCAATTGCATTCCGAACAAAATATTCAATTTAAACAGTAAAAATAATAATCGTTAAAATAATGTGTAATTGAACTTGAAATAAAACGATTACTATGTATCGTATACGGGATACGTAACAGACACTTTTGGTGGTGCAGTGACGGATTGCAGTTGAAAAGGTTAAGGGCACGGGTGTTTTGATTTGATTCAAAAGTTTGTAAAAAGAAATTTTACGAAATTCATAACTGTTACTAACTGTTACAGCAAAACTGTTAATTCTGTTCACAATATTTTGATTTAAGTTATTTTTCTTCAACTTCATTAAGTTGGCTGTTGTTGTAGCCGGTGTAGTTAGTCATCTGTTTCAAATTCTAGTAAGGTAGCCATTTTTATTGGTTTAATTTGAAAATCTATCTGAGTCAATTTTGATTTTTTGAGCTTGATTTTTTTCGTAGATAATACCGGAAAGGCAGCGTCGAGTAAATGCTTTGTTGCGAAATTTTTGCTCTTGTCTGTTAAATACCAAGTTCATGTGAAGTGTCTTAATGCTTTAACGGAGTGCGGATCTTTAAAAAAAATATATGTGAATTTCTGAATGCAGTTCCAATTTCAAGATGATTGTCGATGCGTGATCATTCTTTGAGGCATTCTAATTAAAATTATTTCGTTAAAGTTCATTTGTCATTGACTGGCAGCGATTTTGCCTTTCTGTAAATCTTTTTGCGACATTAAGTGACAACCCGTGTCGATTTTAAAGCTGTTTTTTTTTTAATCGTCCATTTCGTCAATTGTGGCTCAAGTTATTAATATTGTAAAAAAATAGTTGGTAAAAACGTTGCACGTTTTGATGCTTATAATTTTCTTGTCCTTCTGTTCCAATTGTTCCTTCAATTCATCAAAATTTCAGCAAAAGTTCCTAAAAACATAAATGAAAAAATATAAATTCTTACCATATTTTACAATTTTTAGAAAATTCAATCCTTAAAAGAAAATAAAAAAATCAATAAATAAATTTTAAAAAAATGAGCCCTGTTAAAAAATTATTTGATGCTACACACCTGCTAACAGTTAATTGAAAACTGAGCACACGCTCCATTGAGTTAAGTTGAATTTACCTGTGTCACTGCTTCTGTTATTTTATTGTCGTCGTGTTGTTGTTGTTTACAATAAACGATTAAAATTTATGAAGTGTTGATGTCGGGCAATTCAAATGATTCGAAGAAATTTGTTGTTTTTAAAACAAATAAACAAAAAAAAAATATATATATAATAATTATGTCAACATTGTCGTAATGAAAAATATTATCGATATCATTCATTCATTCACGATTGAGGCGCAAATAACACGCTACCCATATTAATAAGTGCTTCGTATCACGTGTCATTAACGAACAACTTTCTTTCTCCTCTACTTGCAGCAACATGCTCTTAGTGCCTGGAACATCACGAAGCAGTTCGGGTCATTCTGGAAATCTTTTGTCGCCCAGTAATCGAGGTGTTTCTTACCCACCGCCGTCACCTACGAGGTTTGTCTCTAAATTTAATTTTGTTTTTAAATTTCTTACCTCTTTTTTATTATTTTTTCAGAGCAACCCTTCGTCGTGGCTTCGCTTTCTCGCAATCCATCAAGAATCCGCCGCTCGTTAAAACGCGCAACGTACAATCGCAGAGCTTCAATTATCCACAGCACGCAGCAGCAACAGCTCAACTCCAGCAATCATCGAGTTTCAATCAGTATACGACGTCGTCGACTTCGCATCTCATCGCCACAGGAACTGATCGACCGATTCCCATGCAAATTGGACGTCCCGGATCGGGACAGAGCACCCCCAAGATCAGCAGAAGTAGCAGCAGCAATGAAACAAACGACACATAATGACAGCTGACGCACTTTCTCTTGTGACGACTTTACAAGAAAAAATGATGGACCAAAAAAAAATGATGATTTCCCACCTTCTGCGCTTCTTCATGCATTTTTTGTATTTTTAATTGAAAAACAAAAAAAAAATATATATATTAAATGACCAACGTCATTTTAATCCCCGCCTTTAGAAATACACACATACATTTTATATATTTATTAAGAATTTAGATTAAGACATGCACATAGACTTAAAATTGTATGTATAGCTGATAGAATTAGTCTCTAAGGGAATTTTGCGTTAGAATTATTTTTAATTTTAATTGAGCGAAACTTGACCTTTGTCAATTAAAATTAAATTTATATTCGACAAACAAACAAAAATTTCAACTTTTAGTTTTGGTGTACATAAGAAAACGTCGAAACGACGAATTTTTTGAAATAAATTATAAAATTTTCAAATAAAGCAACATTTCTAAATACAAAAATTAGTAAACAATTTCCACCATGGAATATTGTTCTGTAAATAGAATTAAAGAGAAAAAAAAATATAACAAAAAATGTCAATAAATTAAAAATTAATTTTCTACTCTACTATCAAAAACATTCCAAGAAGTTCGAGTAGAATATCGGAAAAGTGTGGGCGTCAAATAAAGACTTTTCTTTATTTGTCACTTTGAAGAACATTTTCTCGTCCTTCTTGGAAAAATATATTTTTACGCTCAAAAGGAGCTACGAATAAATTTAAAATTAAAAAAAATAAATAAATAATAAACAATGACACTGTACCGGCCTATTAACTTATAAATAAATAAAAACAATGAAACGTTGTAAATATTCTCATGAATTTAAAAAAAAATTAACTTAAAATCTATAAAATAGTAGAGGAAAAAAGATTGAAACTTTTAATCATAGAGTCCTAAATAAATACAAGTGTGACACACATTCATTCATTCATCACGAAACACCCTTTATTGACCCAATTACTCAACATTGACGCATGTTACCAAACACAAAAAAAAACGTCAACCGATTTATTTTTTCATGTTTTTTATCGCTTCCATTCAGTGGTCAAAAGTTTATTAGAAATTTATGACACGCTTCTTCCATCAAATATTCTTTTGCGTTCGTGATGTGTCACTGCAATGGTATTTTTAGAGAATATTTAAACAAATTGAACCTGTAATTAACTAATTAATTATTATTATGAAACACATAAAAAGTAGAACAAATTTTTGAATTCAATTCATCAAATTTTGATGTGGAGCTTTAACTAAAGAAACAAAAAAAAATAAATTTAAATTAAAAAATCTACCTAGAGCGTTAAATGTTGTAAAATTTTAAAAAATGTTAGAACAAAATTTTAGAATTTGAATCAAATATTAATAAATATAAATTAATTTAAATAAAAAGAAATAATGGCCTAACCAGATTAAAATATAAAATAAATAAAATTATAAAAATATATGAAGATAAAGAGGGAATTTTAAAAAACTAAGAATACTCAGAAATAGAAACAAAAGTTTTATTAAAGCAAAAAAAAAAAATTAATTATTAAAATAAACAAAGGAAGTGGTGACGCACGTGGAACATTTTTCACTTAAATTCCACCCTTTTGGGATTAGGGTTTTTTTAGGATATTAATAACTTATTAAGGATCCCTAAAATAAATCGTGGTTAATTATATGTTATATTAATAAAATATTTGTTTATGAAGGTTTTAAGTAATTTTTATGTTTTTATAAAAAAAAAATTTTATTTTTAGAGCCTCATAAATTAAATTATTTTCGGACTTTTTTAATTTTCTTTATTAATTTTTTTTAATATAGAAAAGATAAAATTATTAATTAATAATTAGGGCCCAAAATTACGGAAAACATTTTCTGACAAAAATTATTCTAAAGAATTTTTTATAGAAAATCGTTTTTTTTTTAAAGAGGATTGTAATACTTTTGGTTCCCGAAAATAAGCTTTTGAATTTTATTTTTAGTTTTAAAAAATTGTTAACGAAAAAAAATTAAGAAATTTCGTTTTTCAATAATTTTTTTCCTTAATTTTTTAGTTCAAAAAATTGTTCCACGTCGTCATAAAAAATATTTAAAAAAAAATTAAAGCATTTTACTCATCAAAAAATCCTACTTACCATACTATTGTACTATTCTCCATTGGCAGAAAGTCTTTTAATTAAAATAAAAAAATCAACAAAAAGTATTAAATTGTCTCCAGATAAAAAAAAAACACAGCAATAGTATATTTAAGACACATTCGTTGTCAAGCAAAAAACGAGGTGATATTAAGTTTAAAAAAAAAGTTATTTTAGATGCGATTCATAACTACCTAAAAAAAATACGGAGAAATAAATGTAATGTTTTAGTGTAATAAAAAAATATGTTTTTATTAACTTACCACTCCTGGTCCCACTCCTGTCCTAATTTTTTACCGTTTAAACATTAATTAATCGTGACGTAAATGATGACTTCATTAACCCTTCATTCCTCTTAATTTACCCCAAAAAAAAGAAGAGTGTCCGATTTGTTAGTCTCTGAGGAACGATTCATTAAAAACAATTCAATTTTAACCTTCAACAGGAGTCTTTTCGTGTGTACTGACCACCTTTACTATCCTTTTCTGTCTAAAACTGCCGGGACATGCGTATCAATCAGTTGACGCAGAGCCACACATATGACATTTTCCAATAAATTTCCAATAATGTGTCGTTTTTTGTTATGTATAGCATGTTACCATGACTTAAAATTATGCATTATTAATTAAATCATTGCCACATTTCCAATTTTTCATTTAAAATTAGGGATTTTCACACAAATTTCCTTTAAAAAATATTTTTTCATACAAAAACTTACCTTTTTTCAGGAATTTTAATGAAAAATCATCAAAAAATGATTCTCGATCATGAAAAATCAGTACAAAAGTGCATCCCTACTACCACGGAACTATATGATAATGTCTGGAAATGTCGATGGAAACACGTAACTGTCCAGCAGAGCACTTTTCCGACCTGAATATCATTTCCACGTTAACAGTTGTTGTGAGCGGTTGTGTTTAGACGGCAGTGTCTCGCGATAATAATAAGAAGAATTTTTTTTATTAGTAGAAAATGACACATCATCATTTATTTTTCATACCTAATATGTTGTAAAAATAGAATAAATGGCCTTTATTAAATTGTTTCACGGCGAGTGGTAAAGAAAGATTACAACTCACACTCACTGCAAAAAAAAAATAAAAAAAAAATATTATGAACGATAACCAATCAACAGCAAATAGAATAGAAAATAGTGAGCAAAGTAGTGATTTAAAAATAAATTTTATAAAAAATTGTCAAATACCGAATCTCATAGTTAGTGGATCCGCATCCTCGTCCGTTTCGGGATCATCAAATAAAAATGTAAATAATTTGACTGTGCCTAGAGAGCGGATAAGATCTAGTTCAGTGCATGATTTGCGACAAAATAGTGCAAAAAATCAGTTGTTAAATGTTGATGGTGTAGGTGTTTAATTTTTTTTCACCAGAAAATATTTCCTTTTTTTATTTAATTTATAATTTAACACTTTTCCTGCTTTTTTTCTTTTCTCTTTTGTAAATAATTGATTGATTGGCATTGATTTTAGTTCCAGCTCGCTCACGTACCTACTATTAGTTCGAGCAGCTTAAACTAGTGTGAAAATCAATTTTTTCATTAATTTTGAAGTCTTTTAACACCAACTCAACTTTCCGATGAAGAGAAAAATTTCTGTTTACCAACTGCATTAATATTGATTTTATTTGGAAATCGTTTAAAAGCAACATATTGAGCTAAAGTCAATAGAAAAGAAAAAAAACACAGAGTATTTACGAGCAAATGAATGAATAATGTAAACTAAAATGATATGTAAACGATCAACAATCAAGGATCGGACAATGTTAACAATAAGTTTTGTCTCGTCTCGAGGAGACCTTTGAACTAGTTTTTATTTTTTTTTTGTAGAAGTTATTTAAACTTAATTAATTTTTGTAAAATTTATTTTAGTTTAATTAATTTTTTTTATTTAATTTTTAAAAATTTTAAATTTCCGTTTAAAGCACAAAAAAAAATTAATTTCAATTTTTTCCACGAAATGAAATTAAACCTTAAAACTGATTTGAAAAATAAATCTATTTTTATTTTTTAATTATTTTCATTATATTTTTATTCATAAAAAAAATAATTAAAATTTGTTTAGGCCGCTCCAAATGAAACTCAATAGTTTTGTCCGATGCCCCATTTTATTTTCGAAAATCCAATGGGGCAAAATATTTTTTATCAAAAATTACTGATTTTTTTCATAATTTCAGCATTTTCATAATTTTTCAAGAAATTTTCAAGAAAATTTTTAAATTTTTAGTAATTTTTGTATTCAAAATCGTATTTTGACATAAAATTTTCTTTAAAAAAAAATTTCATGAAAATTATTTAAATTTTAAAAAAAAAAAATTTTTGACGATTATTTTTATGATATTAATTTTTGTCGAATTTAATTATTTAAAATGTTTTTAAATCAATTTTTAATCACAAGAATCAATGTAAAAACTCAAAACAACAAAAATATTGATTTTCAAATTGTTAAAAAAGTTTTTTTATGAAAAAAAGTAAACTTTTTTTGCCCCTCTTCCCAATTTCAAAAATTTTTTTTAATAATTCTAATAATTATTTAATTATTAATTATTAATAATTTTAATATTTTAATAATTTTTAATATTATTTCAAAGAAAATTTAAATTTTTTGTAAGAAATAATTTTTTTAAAATTTTTAATTTCAAATTTTAATCAAAAAAAAATTTAAATTTAATCTATAAAAAAATCAAAATAATCTCAAAATTAAAAAAAAGATTAAATTAAAATCATTTTGAAAAATAAAAAAAAGTAGCACAAATAAATAGATTTTTCCAGAAAAAAACTTGTCCAAAGGTTAAACTAAAAATTTCAAATATTTAACAAAAAAAAAACTTATAAATCGAAGAAGGACTAGAAACTAATTAAAGATTCAATAATTCATAACTGTGAGAAAAAGTTTTTTTTCACTGTCCATTGCATCAAAATGCAATTGATTGATATTCATGTAGCAAAAAACAAGAAAAAAAATTTTTTATAGCATTTGCGAGAAAAATCGATGTGTCAGAACGCAACAAGTCCATGAACAGTTAATATGGGACAAAAATGGAATTTACCCGAAGACAAAAATATCAATTTCGGCAAAATCGGTAATTACAGAGGTTGGACCTTTTCATCTCTTGCGTGTGCCAAAATCGATCGCGTAATTAGTAGTGATTATTTTTGACGCGTGTGACTTTCCAAGTGCCTTTCAATGTTCAATGCAGTTGGTTTTTTCCACACACAAATTTTTTTTATGTCACTCTATATATGATTTTTCTTACTTTCTAGCTAAGCAATCCCTCTAGCTTGTTAATGCGCCACAGCTCTGAAAACATTCAGCAACATCTACGACCATTTACAGCCACCACAATCACAAGAAACACACCGAGTGACCGCAATAATAACCACGTCGAAGGTGTCAACGTGAATAGTGACACCATTTTATCACTACTCAACTCCCATACCGCGCGTAATTCCGTAAATAATCATAGCAATCAGTATCTGAACATTAATAGGAGATCTGTGTCGTCGCCGGTTTCCGGTAAATTGGGAAGGGAATTGAGTGTGGCGAGTGTCAATGCGTTGTACGAGGAGTATTGCACGTCGGCCGATAAAAATGTGATAAAATTGTACAATCAGGAGCACCAGAGATCAATGCATAGATTAAATAGTGAAAGTGAAAATCGCAAAGGAACTCCAATTCCCGAAGAAATTACCGCGAGAGACAGTGCAGCGATAAATAACGCGAAAAATGAGTCGCTCATGGAAGACTTGGACGACATAATCGAAAGTCCAAAGTTGTCAAATAATTCGCGATATCCTGTGAAAAATGATACAAATATTTGGATTAACACGTCGACAGCAAGCGACGAAACTGTGGCAGCCGACTCCAGTGTGTTGATGGGACAAAAAAGTACTGATAGGTAAGGCGAACAATTTATTTCTCTACATTTTTTTTATGTCAACGTGTTAAACGTTAAAAGGGTTGTTTTGTGAAAACAACGGTAATTTTCCTAATTAGGCCTTTATTAAGGAGACGACAAGTAATTGTTAGTTGAGCTAGTTGACATTTTAATTCAACTTTAATAACAACTCGTTTTATTTTAGTGGAAAATTTCCTGATTTTTTTTTTATTTTTCAACAATTTTGCAGATAAAATGACAGATTGAGCTTTAAAGAAATTATCTAAATTTTTTTAAAGTTAAATTTCGTAATGAAAATATTGACAATGTTTTACAAATTATTTTTATGTAAAAGTTTTAAACTTCGGTTTTGAGTTTCAATTCAATTTTTTTAAAGTTTTTTTTATGAAATTTATAAAATATTTGAACTTGATATTAATTCATAAAAAATATTTTAATTATTTTTTTTACTGAAATTTTTAAAATTTAAAGAATAAATTAAATTAAATAAAATTGAATTAAATAGATTAAATTTCACATTTTGACCTAATTTTTATAAAAAAATATTTTCCTTAATTTTTTTTCTTATATTTTAAAACTTTTCTATTTTAAGGGCAAAATTTTCTTATAATTCAATTAAATTCGAATTAAATTTAAAATTTAAAAAAATGTTTTGACGAAATAAATTTAATTTATTTTTTACTATTTTTTTTCTTTTTTTCGTCAGTAAAAAAATTTTTGACAGATGTCAAACTTACAACTTCAATGTTGTGTCAAAAATGACATTTTTAACATTTTTATTTGAAATAAATATTATGAAAAATAATTTAATTTCATAATTTTAATTAAATCATGATAAAAATTTATTTTTTTTACAGATATCAAATTAACAATTCTGATCTCAAAATTTTTTCGTTCAAAGTTTATCAGTTTTTTTTTCATGAGAAAATTTTACATAAAAATATACATAAAATGAAAGTTTTGACTAAAAATCAAAAATTTTGACAAATGTCACTTTGACACTTTTAAAATTTGTTGAATGAAAAATGACAAATCTACGAATTTTTTAGTCCATAAAATTTACTTGATCGCTCCGTAAAATATCAACTCCAGTTATTATCATGCACCCACTTGTATAAATTTACTTTTTACTGCAATTGAGACAAAATCGATTGTTTCAAAATAATGAAATGACGTGTTTTTTTGAAATCAATAAATTCTCCATAACGTTCCGTCGTGCCTGTCGAAGGAAATTCATTGATAAAAAAGTGAGCTGGAATGAAAATACAACTATGAAGATTGATCAATTATGCATAAACAAAAGTAATTTATCGATATATCGTGTCCGATGCGATGCACGATAACGTAGGAGTAGAATGATGTAAATGAAACATCTGTTAGATCCTTTAATTAATTATTTATTTACTTTTGTGATAGTCGTTGCGAGCGAAGCGCATGTTCTCTTCAAGTGCCCACAGCGCGCTATCACGGCCATCATCGCCGTCGTCGTCGTCGCCACTGCCGCGTAAGTGAGTGAAAATTGTGTCAATAAGTAGGTGGATGAATTACTTAACGTCCGTAAATGACATTACACCGTCGACGCGTTTTGTCGTGTGTTACCAAAAAATTTTAAGGAGGTTTTCGTGCCCGATGAAAATAGACAAAAAGAGAATTTTTGAAAGTGTGTTTTTTTTAATTGCGTGTCACTTATTTTTAGATCTTACGTCAATCGATCGACTAACCAGACGTCTCCATTCTTCTAATTCTTTTAGTGATCCTTTTGGTGCCAAAATAATTGCCGAGGAGCATCCTCTTGGAACGCCTTTGAGTTTCGACGCCGCCATGCTGACCGAAACGGAGCTCAATTCCGTCAACAACAGCAAGACGCTGGTGAAAGATCAGCAAATTACCCAGTCATTTCTCATAAATGAACGCCAAAAAAACGAAATGGAAAAAATGGATCCGCCAAAGGAGGATTCGACGTCGCAGCGAAACAACAGTGCACGATCAAAGCAAAGCACCTCAAAGTCAAATCATTTTTCGCTGAAACATTACATGAGCAACAACAATCGGAAAGTTAGTGATTCGAGTAGGAAGCAAAGTAATTCGAGTGAGGTGAGTTTTTTTATATTTTTGTAATTTTTTGAGAAAATCTCAAATATATATATTTTTTTTTGTGCGAAAAGAAAGATTCTAAAATATGTACATAAAATTAATCGAAAATTGCCAAAAAAATTAATAAAAAAATTAAATTAGGCCGCTCCAAATTTTTTTTGAACTTTTTGTCCCCATTTCAAAAGTCGAAAATCCAATGGGGCAAAAAAAAAAAAAGTTAAAAATTTCATCAAAAATGGCCGTTTTTTGGCATATTTTCATGATTTTACAAGAAATTTTCAAAAAAAAAAAATTTAATTTTTGTTAGCTTTTAGCATTGAAAATGATATATTATAAAGAATTTCCTTCTCTAAAAATATTTTTTCAAAAATCAGTGAACTGATGTTTTCAAAATTTTTTTCAAATTTTTTTTGTGAAGAATTATTTTTCAGTTTTTTAGTTGAATTGCTCTGAAACCAACTTTAAATAAGAAATTATCAATGAAGATACTTTAAAAACAACGAAAATATTAATCATCGGTCAAAAATTTATGAATATTTGTCATTTTATATGAAAAAGTATTTCAAAAATTTTTTTTTTTTTTTTTGATGCTCCCCCCATTTTGAAAAAATGTTTTTGGGACAAAAATTTCGAAATAAATTTGGAGCGGCCTTAATAAAAATTAATAATTATTAAAAAAAAAATAAAATAAATTTAAATGTGCTAACATTTTTACCAAAAACTCGACAATACTTCAATTTTTAATTTTTTAAATATTTTTTAAATTAAAATTTGTATTTTGTTTTAATGTTTTAAATTATTTAAAAATTATTTTTTTAATTTTATATTTAACTAACTAAACTTGAAAGTTTTATTTCAAAATTTAAAAAAAAAAAACAAAATTTTTAAAAAAAATATTTTTTTTTATTAATTTTTATTGAATTTAAACCAAAAGTTTGAAGTTTTTTAACTTTTTTCTTAAATTCGTAAAATGAGCAAAATTAAGTAAAATTTTTAAGATTTTTGTTTTTGGTTTAAAAAAGTTTTTTCATATTTCCTAATAAAAAAAAATTTGTTGAAAATTGAAATTTTTTAAAAAATATAAATTTGGTAAAAAAAGAAAACTATTTTTTAAATAAATTTTTTACCAGGGCCTCGATCCCGAATCCCTCATGTTCCGTGATGGCCGTCGCAAAATCGACATGGTCCTGTGCTACGAGGAGGAAGAAGAGGGCGTCATGACCGAACAAGAAGCCATTCGCCGCGAACAACGTCGCGTTTTCCAGGAGAATCTCATCAAGGAAGGCCTGGAAATCGAAATTGAGCCGCGCACAATGTCCTTCGACGAGAAAACGTCCTTCGTGAAAATCCACATTCCGTGGCGCGTCGAGAACCGTTATGCCGAAGTGATGAACTTGAAACTTCCTGTAAAGCGCTTCATAACAATCAGTGTCAAGGCATGGGTAAAACACTATTTTACACAAATTCCGGTTGCAATTAATTTAAATTTCGCATTGTAGGACGAGGAGAAGGAAACGCGACAATGGCGCATCATGCTCAAGAAATACTGGAACATGTTTCGCGAGTTTCGCAGTTATGACAAGAAAAAAATCGAAAATGAGCCGTCATTTTGGACCGCAACGGAGGGCGGTGTGCCCGAGGAGATGTTTATCGTGAAGGATCGCATGACGCATTTTACGAGTGCGCAACGCAGCATGATCGTTATGCAAATTTTACTTCGTACGAGGTTTGATGACACCGAAAGAGTAAGTTTTTTCACGAAATTCCTTTAAAAATCAGTAAAAAATCAAAATTTTCGTAGGTTGGCATCCGTCGATTACTGAATGACGCGACGTACGTTGCTTGTTTCCCGTTGCACGAAGGCCGTTACGATCGAAATCACTCGACCGGTCAAATGTTCGATCGACGAATCTTGTATCTCGAGTGGGCACGACCCTCGAAGCTGTACAAGAAGCAACCTTTGTGCCTCGTTCGCAAATATTTCGGGGATAAAATTGGATTTTACTTTTGTTGGCTGGGATTTTACACAAAAATGCTGTATTTTCCGGCAATTGTTGGAACTTTGTGTTTCCTTTATGGCCTGTTAACGATGTCGTCCGTCGATAATACACCGAGCAAGGAGATTTGCGACAAGGAAGGTGTGGGAAACATCACTTTGTGTCCTCTTTGTGACAAAGCATGCAGTTATCAGCTGTTGGTCGACTCGTGTCTCTTTGCGCGCTTGACTTACCTCTTTGACAATCCATCGACAGTATTTTTTGCAATCTTCATGTCGTTTTGGGGTGAGATTTTTCCCAATTTTCGTCCTGAAAATGGTAAAAAATTGAAATATTTCTTTTAGCGACAACATTTCTGGAGCTGTGGAAACGAAAACAATCAGTATTAGTGTGGGAATGGGATCTCCAAGGCACGGAAAGTGACGAAGAACCGAGACCAGAATTTGAAACTTCAGTCAAGACGTTCCGAATCAACCCGGTGACGCGAGAAAAGGAGCCTTACATGCCATTTTGGTAAGAATTTCCCCAACTTTCAACATTTTCAATCAAAATTCATGAAAAAAACTTCAGGTCCAAAGCATCTCGTTACGTACTGAGTGCCAGTGGCGTGCTTTTTATGATTTCCGTCGTCCTGGGAGCCGTCTTGGGCACAATTATCTATCGGATTTCGCTGGTTTCTGTGATATATGGTGGCGCCGGATGGTTTATCAAAACACACGCTAAATTATTCACCACAATGACTGCTGCCTTAATTAATCTTATCATTATCATGTTACTAACGCGAGTGAGTGCATGACCTTTTAGCGTTGAAAATGTCATTTTAAATTATTTTTTCTTCGTCGTAGGTGTATCATCGCATAGCTATTTACCTAACAAATTTAGAAAATCCACGAACGCAAACGGAATACGAGGACTCGTACACGTTCAAGATATTTTTCTTCGAATTTATGAACTACTACTCCTCGCTCATCTACATTGCGTTCTTCAAGGGACGATTTTACGAGCATCCAGGTGATGCGGTGGCCAGGAAGAGTGAATTTTATCGATTAAAAGGTCTGGTTTTTCGTGAAACTTGTCATTTTTGATGCAATTTTCATACAAATTTATATTTTTAGGGGACATTTGTGATCCGGCGGGATGTTTGAGTGAACTTTGTATCCAACTTGCAGTCATTATGGTTGGCAAACAGACTTGGAATAACATCATGGAGTACATTTATCCGTAAGAAAATTCAATTTTCTCATCAAAATCTGGTTTTTAAAAGTTTTTTTTGCAGTACGGTCAATAATTGGCTTCGACAACGTCGCCACAAGCAACTCACGAAAGACGCATCACATCTGCACATGGCGTGGGAACAAGACTACCACTTGCAAGATCCTGGTCGTTTGGCTTTGTTTGACGAATATCTGGAAATGAGTAAGAATTTGCATTAAAATCTTAAGAAAAATGTCAAAAATGATGAAAAATCTGTTTTTAGTCCTTCAATATGGCTTTGTTACGTTATTTGTGGCAGCTTTTCCATTAGCTCCTCTCTTCGCTTTGTTAAATAATGTGGCAGAAATTCGTTTGGATGCGTACAAGATGGTGACACAAGCTCGAAGACCCTTAGCTGAGAGGGTAGAAGACATTGGAGCGTGGTATGGAATATTAAGGTCGATCACATACATCGCCATTGTCTCAAACGTAAGAATTTTTCGACCTGATTTCTCTGTGAAAAAACATTTTTTTCGATTTTCAGGCATTCGTGATCGCGTATACGAGTGATTTTATCCCGCGCATGGTCTACAAGTACGTTTATTCGCCCCATAATGATCTCACGGGTTACATTATGCACTCGTTATCAGGTAAAAATTTATTTTTTTCATAATTTTCTTTTAATAAATGTTTATTTTTATATTTTTCAGAGTTCAACACCTCTGATTATCGCGAAGAATGGGGTTTAAAGACGCAAACAGATCCCGAAGTTTGTTTTTATCGCGGCTACCGAAAATCCTTCAACGAAACCGACGACCGTTACGGACTCAGTCCGCAATATTGGCATGTTTTTGCGGCCCGTTTGGCATTCGTTGTCGTTTTCGAGCACGTTGTCTTCATTCTCACGGGCATCTTTCAACTCTTGATACCCGACATTCCCGTGGAAGTCAAGACACAAATGCAGCGCGAACAGTTGCTGGCCAAAGAAGCAAAATACCAGCATGGCTTGAAGAAATCCAAGGAGACGGAATACACGGAACTCATTAATGCGCTGCGGGAACAGAATAATAACAGTCGCCAGGGAACAGGTTCGAGAGAAGTTTTTGGCAAAAGGTTGAAATTTACTAAAAGAACGTTTCGTTAAAGGTCTCAAAGGTTCGTGGGCACGCAGATTGAGCCGGTTGTCGCAGTCCGATAGCTTGGATGCGCATGTGGAGGTGTCGAATCGTCAAAGAAGGTCGATGGAGTCGACCGTGTGGGAAGATCCCTAGCAGGAAGGTTCATCAGCAACGAGCTCAGCTGCTGGTGAAGACGTAGAAAGTAACAAAAAATGAGGAACAGTATTTTTTTTTTCTTCAAACAACGAGCACTTATGAATTATGATGTATATAAATTCACGAATTTCTGTAAAATATATTATTGTATTAATAAATTAAATAAGAAGACATATTGAGATGCCTCAATAATTGACATCGATGTCACTTTTTATGCGAAAATTAAAATTTTAAGGTAACTTTTTTCCGTTATTTAATTAATTATTAATATATAATAATTATATAAATTTTTTAAAAAATTTTATTATTCAAAAATTTATTATTATGACTCATTTTTTAGCTGAAAATTACAATAATTGATTGCCATTTTTTAAATTTTTGGTATAAATTGTAAATTTTTAAAAATTCTGTATAAAATGGAAACATTTTTGACATTTTCTGGCTTTTTTTGATTAAAATATCATAAAAAATTTCTGTTACAATAAAATAATTCAAAAAAAAAAAAAAACAAAAAAAAATCGCTTTAATAAGGCAAATTGTAGAAAATTAAATTTTAAAGTCACGTAACCAAAATATTTTTAAATTTTTATTTTGGGATATTTGGTTTAATTTTTTAACTTTTGAGTTCAAATTTGAAAATTTAAATTAATTTAATGTTAAGAAAATCAAGAAAATTCAAAAATATTTATTTCCTTCCCTCATAAAAATTTGTTTTTATGCAGTTAAGTTTTTGAAAAATCTTATTTTCAAAAATAAAAAAAATTGAAAAAAAGCTGTAAGAAAATTCTTAAAAAAATTTCGCTTTTTATTTATTTTTTAAATGCTTTTTTTCAATTTTTTTTTATGCAATGTTTTTGAAAAATTTGATTTTTTAACTGTAAACATTTTTTTGAAAACAAAAATTCAATAATTTTTATAAACAAAAATAAAAATAAAAAAAAATTAAAAAACTTGCAACAAAAGCTGTAAGAATATTTTAAAAATATACTTATATATATTTTTTTTAATTTTCTTTTAAAAAAATTGATGTTTTTTAACAAAAAAAAAATAATAATTTTCTATCAGAATTGATTTAAAATTATTAATTTTACTCAAAATTTCCATACAAAATTACTAAAATTTTTATTTTAATTTTTTTAAATTATTTTCTTTCACAACATTGAATTTGAACATTCCCCGTTCCAGCTAACCGTGAATTACAACAGCAATAAAACGCTATTTCATTGCGTCAAAAACGCTATTTTCCAAATACGGCACGTAATAACGGGTTTCTCGCTTGATTTCCGTTAAAATCTCTTGAAATATTTTCTTTTGTAACATTTTTTATGGAAATCCGACGTCACAAAGCCCTTTTTCGGCACAAAATCCACTAAAACTTGAATTTATCGCGGAACCACGTGTCCGATAACCGTTTCGCAATTAACGGTAATGCATGGAGAAAAAGCCCGATTCCCCTGCAATTTCCCCTGCTCATTAGCAATCGGTTTGGGAAGTCAAGCCACATCCGACGTGTTTTACATTACTAGATAATCTCATTGTTGTTTTGTTATTGCCACCACCAGCTACCACAAGAAAAATCGTACTCGTACGACGTGCCGAGAAATGATTTCTTATTAAATACCCACGTAGCAGCTAGAAATATAAAAAAAGAAACGCAACAACACACTCACACTCGAAAATAATCGTAATTTTTTCTCGAGCTGTGTTCACAAATCATTCGGCTGTTTGTGCTCAAGCAAGATAGTTCATTATATTGTTTGCTTCTTGCTGCAAAAGACACTTCTCTGCTGCTGGAAAGGTGACGGAGTGCACAAACATTTTTTTTAAGTAATAATTTTTCAAGTGCTAAAAACGTGAAAAAAAAAATAAAAATATAGAGAAAAAAGTTTAGAGGAACTAATTAAACAATGACGAAATTTTTTGCCATTGCATTATTTTGTGCGCTGGCAGTAGCAACTGGTAAGTAATTTTTTTTATTTCATTTTTTTTATTTTCGAAATAATTTTAGAAATAAAAATTTTTTGTTTTGTTAATCGAGCAAAAGGGCATGAAATTCGGTGATTTACATACAATGTGTGTGAGATAAAAGTGAAATTTAAATTATTATTTTTATTTTATTAATTTTGAATTCATCTAAAAAAAACGAAATTTCTCGTGAATATTTTAACATTTTTTTATGGATTTTTGTGTACTGCATAACAACTTTTGGAAATTTATGTAAAAAAATTGTTTTATTAATTTGAAATTTATTTTAATCAGGACCATAATTTGGGTGCATATTTTTCACTTTGCTCTCGAACACACAAAAATATTCAAAAAAGTAAAAAGTTTTAACTCGATCGCATTTCAAGCTGCTGCTGTTACAACACCAACACACAAAAAAAAAGAAAACAAGTGCAAAATTTTTGTCTTACATAACATATCATATTCACGCAGGAATCTACAGACGCAGCATAGCAGATAAATATCTCGAAGAAAAAAAAAATAAAAATTTAAAAAAAAAATGAGCAAAAAAACAGTCAACCACAATTCTGCAAGTTATCCGTCGTAGTAATGTGGCGAAAACAGGTCTTGTCTTTGAATTAAGTGAAGCAAGCATTTCTCTCTCACTGCTTGCCTGCCTGCCTGAATTTTTTTTTTTGCACCGTGACAGCAACACACCTACCGAGATTACTTGTGTTCAATTCGTGGCAGGTAGTAATTTCGATTTTTTCGCCTTTCGTTGTTGTTTGCGTAAAACTCGTAAAAAAAATAAATAAAAAAAAAATCATGCAACACAGCATGCTTCTTACAAAAATGAAATTATTCTGACAGACGACAGACAGGGCCATTACATAAGCCACAAAAAATAAAAGAAATAAAATAAATAATTAAATAAAGAGTGAGAGGAGGACTTCTTCCCGCAAATGACATCAAAGACCTTCGAGACAAAGACCTTAAATGCAAAAAGAAGAAATAAAAAGGAGGAAAATTACCATTTTTCACATAAAAATGATAAAAAAAAATAAAATAGTAGGTTACCTTGTCAGTAAGCCATCATCTTGATATTTTTCACCGAGTTTCGTACGCATTTCAACCGCAGCAAATGCATGTCACGGTAATTTGTTGTGCTTTTTTCTCTATGCACAAATGATGTATGCAACATTCCTCTCGTCGTTGTCTACGATTTGCATTAATTGGATAATTGGGGTGTAATTGCCACGCACATTTTTCTCTATTTTTTGCTGAAATTTTATTGACATGCGAGAAAAAAAAATAATGTGGATGCGCCTAGTTAATTAATTCGTTTTTTTGTGTGGTTTTGATTTTTCATAAATATTTTTTAATTTTTAAGAATTTAAAAAAAATCTGATTTTTTAACGTTTTTTTTAATAATAAATTTTAAAATTATTTTTTAATTTTTTTTTATTAATTTAAAATTATTTAAAATTAATTTGAATTAAATTTTAACAAAATAATTTAAATTTAATTTATTTTTTTTTTTTCTAAAATAAAATTTAATTTATTTAACTTTTATAATTAAATTTATTATTTTTTTATTAATTAAAAAAATTAATATTTATTATTCATTAATAATAATTTAAATGTTAATAATTTATATTATTTAATAAAATTAAAAAGTTTAATTTTTGCAATTAAAATAATAAATATTTTCATGTTCACTTGGTGGAAAATTATTTATTTCTTTTTTTCACAAAAATATGATAAATATGTAAAAATATCGAATTTCATGCATTAAAAATAAGATAAAATTAAGCAAAAAAATTTTAAAACATTTTTTTTCTTTTTTTTTAGCGTCTGCAACAAACAGATACAAGAGACAATCAGAAGATTCGTCAAAGAAAGAGGAATCTTTCGAGCAAGAGTTATGCAAAGACAAAGATGCTGGCGAATGGTTCAGATTAGTTGCTGGTGAAGGCGACAATTGTCGTGATGTCATCCAATGTACATCATCGGTAAGTGCAAAACTGTTTTTTTCGTCGTCGTCGTGTCACAGATAAATCACAAAGCTGTGTTCACAAACCGACCAATCCCTTTCATATTATCATTTAAATATTGTGTGTCGACTTTCAAGCAAATATCTTTCAATAAGGAAATAAAATACTTCAAGTACACGCTAGATTGTTGCTCTTTTTACTCCAGTCGCCCGAGTGTGTGTGCATTTCTTTGTAACAACTGCCTACGACTCGAATTAATTATTCATTATTATTGTGCACATATCGCGCACATACACACGAGCATCAGTGATGTTATTTATTAAAAAAAAACTTTTTTTTTCATGTTTTTCAGGGTCTTCAAGCCATTCGTTGTCCGGCCGGTCTTTACTTTGACATTGAAAAGCAAACATGCGATTGGAAAGCTGCCGTCAAGAACTGCAAGTCGAAGAACAAGGAACGCAAAGTGAAACCGTTGCTCGTGACGGACGAGCCATTGTGCACAGACGGCTCCCTGGCATGCGGCGACGGCACCTGCATCGAGCGCGGACTCTTCTGCAACGGCGAAAAAGACTGCACCGACGGCTCCGATGAAAATTCATGCGGTAAGTGACCCACATTCGTTCGAACACTCCTAGCTGCTTGGCAAATCTCTATCGAATCCATTCAATTTCTTTTGAAATGTGAAACATTGAAACGCCTTTACGCGAAAAAAAAAAGATTTAACGGTTACATCAGATAATTTTTTGCTACACGCTTGCAGTTGTTCGTCGATTCGATCCGACTCGACATTAACCTGCTTTGAAAAAAATTACGAAACTGGATACAAAATATAAAATTTTAATGCACTTTCTAGTCAAACGTGAAGTTAGTGGGCTACAAAATGTTTTTAAAAAAATATCTTCCGTCGAATCTCGCGACAGCAACATTGCATAGCAATAAGCAATAAGCATTATAAGGTCAAACATCATCATCGTCGTCGTCGTCTCTTGTAATGCTAATAAATAACAACAAAAGACGTACCAAACCTCATCGTTCACGCCTGTATGAAAAATTTGTGTTTCCAACAAATAATTTCAAAATATTCTTGTTATTAAAACTCCCATTGAATGTACTCATTTATGCACACATAATATGCCAACTAAAAGCAGGTTTATAATCGCTAGCAGACAATACATTATAATATTATTGCAAATTGTAGTAGGCATTATTTCTTACTCGAATGACAGTGGCGTAGTGGATGCAAATTATTTATTTCAATTTCCTTCTAGAAAATTTTATTTTATTGAATTTTTTTTAAATTTTAATTTTTAATTTTTTTTAAGAAATTAAGAATTTTTAGGTGTTCTAGAGCAAAAAAAGACTTTTTTCAGATTTATAAATATATTTTTTTTTATTTTGTCTCATTTTTATCAATTTTTTAATTTAATTTATTTTATTTTTAAAAATTTTAATTATTTTTTTCTCATTTTCGAAACTAGATAAACTTGTTCGAAAATAATAATAAACAAGATTTAAGTTTTTAATTTTAAAATTTTGGCAGCATTTATGATTTTTTTTTTTAAATTTAACATGATTTTAAAATGTTTTAAAAGTAAAAATAACTTAAAAACGGAATATTTTGAGAATTCAGTTAAATTTTATATACCTTAACTTGGCAAAAAAACATGATTTTTTTTTATTTCAGTCGTACAAAAAAATAATATGAAAACCTTTTATCAATGTCTCTTAAAATTAAAATGAACCAAATTAAATAAAATAATTATTTAAATAAATAAAAAAATAAAATCAAGATGTCAAAGAATTTTTACGATTTTTGAGTTCTGAATTTAAATTTATACAAAATCGACCAAAAAAATTGCTTAAAAATAAACTGAAAGAAATATCATCAAATACTACAATTTTCTTCAAAAAAATGAAATATTTAAAAAAAAACGCGGTTAAAGAACAATTTTCAATAAATTTCCTTTAAAAAAATCCAAATCTACGCCTCTGCTTCTTGTACAATTCCACACATTTTAACGTTGATCGCGCACTCGCGCACACTTATGATGCAAGTTTTCGCAAAAATAAAGATTTTGACAGTAAAACTGTTAGTTATTGCATTCGACATTCCAGTGCATGTTCACTTTTATTTACATTTATGTTATTTATTTGCAACCAGAGAAAAAAATCGGCGGCGTCTAGTATTTTTTTTTTAATTTTGGCATGTGTTAGACGACAACGTCTGCGCAATTAATCTTGACGTCATTATCCTTTTATTGCTCACTACTTGGAACAAAAATAAACAATTTTTTGAATGTTAAAACAAGTAAATGCGCAAGACGTAACGCGTCGTTGTCGCCAGAGAGATGACAAGAAAAAATTGATGTTTGCCTTGCTTTCACATTTTATACATTTTATTATGTACGATCGAGCGACGATATCGACGAACTACAAAAAAAAATCATTAACAATATTTGAGTTGAATAAAGGAGACAATAACTTGTTATAGGGTATTATACAATACAGTTATGAAGCTATCAGTGGTGATACTGGTTGTGATTGCGAAATAATCGGACTTGAAATTTCGTGTAACTCTTAATTTTTACCACATATTGTATAAGTGGCACGCATACAGAGGATGCTTTTTCTTAAAATATCACCACATTAACATTTTTTGGACCAACCTTCTCGTTTATCTATTTTTTTTAACGCATGTTACTTAATGATTACGAGTGAAAACCTCGACATTGGCACGTCGACAACGGCGTCGTTGTCGCGCGATAAAAATGTAACAGTAGCCCCTCGAGCGAGCAAAAAACGGAGGAAAAAAGGATTAAATGTGTATCGAAAAAATGTCATAAATTATGTGAATTGATGATCTCCCCCATTAAATGTGTGCTTTTTTAAAAACAACTTTCATAATCTTTCTTTATTACATTTTTTTTTACTATTTATATTTATTCATGAACAAAAACTTGAATATTTTCATAAATTTTTATCGATGGTTCGGAGATGATGCATGCAGTTATTTACCGAAAAAATGAATATAATAAATAATTAATGATGATAATTTATGAACGAAATAACATTTTATGGTTTGGGTGGGACGACGATATTAATTCGATGGACAGCACAGCAGCAAAAAAAAAATGAAAATGAAATTTCTAGGCCATGACTTTAAAAAAACCCAGGAAATGATCGGAGATGTGTACGGTGTGTTTCTGTGTGGTGCGAATGAAAGTGAAAGCACATATATTGCAAAGTTGTCTTTTTTTTTGTGAGATTTACTGATTTTTTTTTTATTTCAGACATCGATAACGATCCAAATCGCGCTCCACCATGCGATCCCGCGGTCTGTGTCTTGCCCGATTGCTTCTGTTCTGAAGACGGAACTTCCGTTCCCGGTGATTTGGCGCCCAAAGATGTTCCTATGATGATCACAATCACGTTCGATGATGCCATCAACAACAACAACATTCAATTGTACAAGGATATCTTTGATGGAAAACGCAAGAACCCCAACGGATGTGACATCAAGGCCACTTTCTTCGTCTCGCACAAGTACAGCAACTACTCTGCCGTGCAGGAAACGCATCGCAAAGGACACGAAATTGCCGTGCACTCAATTACGTAAGTTATTTTTTTTTTAAATGGCGTGACTAAATGGTTATTAATTTTTTTTTTAATTTTTCTAGACACAACGACGATGAACGTTTCTGGTCGAACGCAACTGTCGATGATTGGGCAAAAGAAATGGCTGGCATGCGTATCATTATCGAAAAGTATGCCAATATTACGGATAACTCGGTAGTTGGTGTGCGTGCCCCATATTTGCGTGTCGGTGGCAACAACCAATTCACGATGATGGAAGAACAAGCATTCTTGTATGACTCCACAATCACTGCCCCGTTGTCGAATCCCCCATTGTGGCCATACACCATGTACTTCCGCATGCCACATCGCTGCCACGGAAACTTGCAAAGTTGTCCAACGCGTTCGCATGCCGTCTGGGAAATGGTGATGAATGAGCTCGATCGTCGTGAAGATCCCTCAAATGACGAATACTTGCCCGGATGCGCCATGGTTGACTCCTGCAGCAACATCTTGACCGGCGACCAATTCTACAACTTTTTGACGCACAACTTTGATCGTCACTACGACCAAAATCGTGCGCCTCTCGGTTTGTACTTCCACGCTGCCTGGTTGAAGAACAATCCCGAATTCTTGGATGCCTTCTTGTACTGGATCGACGAGATTTTGGCCAATCACAACGACGTCTACTTCGTTACCATGACACAAGTTATCCAGTGGATCCAGAACCCACGTACCGTCTCGGAGGTCAAGAACTTTGAGCCATGGAAGGAAAAGTGCAGCGTTGAGGGACAACAAGCCTGCTGGGTGCCAAATTCATGCAAATTGACGTCGAAGGAAGTTCCCGGGGAAACCATCAACTTGCAAACTTGCGTCAGATGTCCCAACAACTATCCATGGGTGAACGATCCAACTGGTGACGGATACTTCTAAGCCACACAAGACTCCCGCAACTTTCAAATTTTATCCTAAAACGTTGACAAGAAGGCCTTCTAATATATCATTCATCACGTCAGAGCTCATGTAACATCTTGGTGATGCGCAATAAAATTTATTAAAAAAAAATGTCTTGTCAAGAGAATTAGACTAAAAAAATGTTAGAAGACCAAAATTTTTATTTATCAAGTTTTATACTACCTACTCTTACTTTATTAAATAATATTCAGGCTAATAAATATAGAAAAAAAATGTAAATACCCAAAATCAAATTTTTCACCCCAAATGCCCTCTTTAAAAAAATATTTTTTTTTTATTTCGATCGAAAATACTCACACAAGAAATACACGAATTGCAATTATTATTAGGATTAACATTTGTTTTAATAATTAAAGTGATCAATCAATCAATAAATAAAACAAAAAATAAAAAAAATGCAAAATTCTCGTTTTATTCGTTTTCTGGTTGCACCTGTCACATTTCTTCTTCCGGATAGCAACTTGTCGCATACGACTTTACTTTCTCGCCTCACCTTAAGCTGCTCAAGGACTTCAAAAAAAAACGTGTTGCTTTAAATGTTCCATTTATGACGTTACAATTTAACTTTTTTTTTTGTAAGTATACATGTTGCTATGAGGGACGACGACGTTATGTACATATTTTCATTAGAAAGATGGCAGAAAGTGAGTTTGAAAGTTTTCGTTCAATGAATTACTTTGCTACTAATTTAACTTTAAATAAATAAATTAAAGTTTATTTATTTATTTTAATAAAATTCAATTAAACGTTATAGATTTCTTTTTTTAAATTCCAGTTTTAATAATATTTTTTTTATTTTTTTTTTTTTTTTTTAAAAAATATTTATGAAAAAAAACTTAGTTTTAACTTTTATTTGAGGAAATTTGATTGATAAAAATATATTTAAAAAATATCTTTTGAAAACTTAATTTTATATATATTTTTTCATGCGTTTAAAAATAGCTTAATTTTTTTTCAATTTTAATCTATTTTAGATTTTTTGTTAAAAATAAAAAAATTGCTTCAAATTTATTTTTAAGATTTTTTTTAAAGATATAAAAAAATCAGTTTTAAATAAATTAAAATAAAACAGAATTTTCACAAAAAAAAAATTGTTTAAACAAAAATATTTTTATAAAAAAAAAATAAAATTTAATTGACAAAAAAAATAGAAACGGACAACAAAACGGGTAAAATCCATTAATTTCCAATCCTTCGAAATGCGATAAAAACCAGAAGTGTGACATAAAAATTCTGGTTTTTTCGATGTTCTACATATTTTTATGCGTACACGTTGTACCAGTTACGTGGATTGCACCATCGATTCTGATTTCGTAGAAAAAGTATTTGGTAATTTGAATATTTGTAGTCACCCTTGTACGAATTTTTAATTAAATGACTTTCGAGAAGCAGCTGAAAAAACCTTGAGGTGGCTTTGTTGACGTGTTTTCACTTGTTTACGATGATAATGATCAACAAAAGAAGGAAAAAAAGGCAAAAATTGGATTGTTTGTAAATAAAATTGAATTCACTTTTTCTCTCGTTTGACACTAATTAAAAACAAAACTGCGACAAAATAACTTTCGATTCAAAAACAAATGAAGACGAAATAGATGCGAAGAGTTGCCTGGTTGCAAAAAAAATTTAAAAAAATTTACGAATATAGGTGGATGTGTCAGCGGAGCAAGCGATCAAGTCATGTCATGGCAGTGTAGGCATCGACGAGTAAAATAAAATAAAAAAAAAAAAAACAAAAACATAAAGGTTCAATTGAATAAATTTAAATAACAAGATCTTTAAATGAGTTGTGTGTGTTTGCATCATAAAGCACCGTGTAATGTGAGCGAGAGTATGTAGGCCTCTGCATTGTTCACGAAGATTATATTGTTGTTGTTGCTGTTGTCTATGTATTAATACGGCCGAAACGACAACGACGACGTGCATGCAGAGTGGCACACAATTTTTATTGATAACACACGACGGAGGAATGCTCCTCGTTTTTTACACAAATTACTTAGATATGAGATTTGAACTGAAAAGAAGAGAGTTTTTGCTAATAGGAACATCCAGGGAAGGGTTTTTTTGTCGGGATTGGTCGGGAGTTGGTATAAAATCAAAATTTCTAATTCAACTTACGAATTTTGAATTTAACTTAAAAAATTTTGAATTCGACTCACAAATTTCAAATTTGACTTTGTTCGACTTACAAATTTTGAATTTGACTCACGAATTTCAAATTCAACTCACGAATTTCGAATTCGACTCGCAAATTTTGAATTCGACTCATGAATTTCGAATTCGACTTACGAATTTCAAACTCGACTTACGAATTTCGAATTCGACTCACAAATTTCTAATTTTTTGACTTGAAAATTTTTATTTCGAATTCGACTCACAAATTTCGAAATCGACTCAGAAATTTTGAATTCGACTCACAAATTTCCAATTCGACTCACAAATTTTGAATTCGACTCACAAGTTTCTAATTTTCGACTTACAAATTTTTAATTCGAATCACGAATTTTGAATTGAACTTCAAAAATTTCGAATTCGACCCACAAATTTTGAATTCGACACACGAGTTTCTAATTTTTAAAATCTTCAAATCCAAGTCTTGTATTTCGAATTTGACTCAAAAATTACGGATTCGATTCACAAAATTTTGAATTCGACTCACGACTGGAACTCGACTAAAACTAGACTGAGAATTTTTTAATAATTTTTATTTTAGATTATATCATGTTTTGAATTCGACTGGCGAATTCAGTTTTGCTCCATAATTTTTTGAATACGACCTAAAAATATGAAATAAAAGAAATAAACGCCCTCCCTGATCATTCTGCCATCGTTTCGCGACCGAAACTCGTCTCTCGCAAGCGAACTAATTTTTATGTACAACGGAAATGCTCACTCAAAGCACACAAAAAAAAATCATTACACATTGAGTTGTTGATGAGAGTAAATCTAATTTTTCAATAAAACCAGTGTGACATACTCGAAAATTTTTGATCGAAAGTGTCCCCAGAAGAAAAAAAATCATCGAAGAAAATGTATTTTACATTCAAATATTTCGCAAGTCTCACGTTGATTGCATTGCTGGCGATTTGCATCGTGCATCCCAACGCCGTGCTCGCAGCCGCCACCGACTCACAAATCACCACACATCAACAAGTAATACCTTTTCAAGTGATTCACTCAATTCTAGAACCCATTTATTTTCAATAAAATTAACTCTTTTTTTCTTGCGACGCAGATGAGCAGACAAAAGCGAGAATCGTTTTGCGGTCGATACCAAGCGTGCGGTTGGCAAATCTACGACAAGGAAACAGACGAGCTGCACTCGTTCGAGCACAGCCAGTAAATACAAATTTTATTAAACTTTTTTTTTCTTTCGCTCGAATTTTTTTCATGCAAATTTTTAATTTTTTAAACAAAACAGGTTTTGTCACTGCAGAACATCGCAAAAGTGTTTAAAAGGAGATTACTCGGCGTCACAGAAAAAGTACATATACAAATGTTGGAAACCACGCTCGTAAATCCACGCAGCAACGACGACAACCGAACCACACAATTATTAACTAAAAAATATTAACTAACATGATATTTTATGTAAAAATGCACCAAATCAGTTTTATATACAAAAATATAGGAGTTAAGATATTCAGTTATTATTGAAAAAAACAAAATCTGAGTGTTCTAAAATCAATCAAATTTTGCATGCAAATCGAACACGAGCGACATTGCATAAAGTTGAAAGGAAAATTTTCTCCTCGTCTTTGTCGGAAGTTGATCAAGTAGTTTTTTTTATTGCTGTTTATGCTAAATAGACCACAAAAGAGGCGAAAAGTCGGCAAATCAATGAGCTTACTTTTTTTATTGACTATCTTCTTCCTCCCTATGCGTGACAATTCCGACAAAAAAACAGTGATTTGATAAATTTTATTGTTTACCATTTCTTTGCAAGTCAATGAAATCATTAATCAGATTATAAAGTCGTCGTCGGTCTTTCTTTCTTTTTAATGATAATTATTTTTTTTTTGTAAGATTAATTTTTTATTTTTAAGTACAGCGTTTTTTATTTTTTTTTTCTTCGTAAAATTCAAGAATTTAAATCCAAATTTGTTTTTTTAAGATTTTTTATTCTTTTTAAAATATATTTTTTTGAAATTAATTTAAATAAGTACCTTCATTTTATTATTATGTAAAATTTAAAAAAAAAGTAACAGTTGAAGAAATAACATTTAATTTTATTGTAATGTTTTATTATGCAATTACAGATTCACGGGTTTTTTCAACAATTTATTTTTATCTGTTCTCTTTTTTATGAAAATATGAAGAAATTAAATTTATTTGTTTTCAACTTTCCAAAAATAATTTCCTTTAATTTTTAAATTTTACTTTTAAATTATAGCGAATAAATTTTATATTAAAATTTTTTGCTGCCCCCTCCGATTTTATCGAAAAAATTCAGGGGGAAAAATAAAAATTAAATTAAAAATTGAAATATTTTTGACATTTTTTGGAAATTTTTTAAATAAAAAATCATAAAGTGTAATTAAATATACTAAATTTGCTTTAACAAACCGTTTTCTATTAAATACAGATGAAAAAACTTTTGAAGTCACCTGACCAAAATTTTTTTTTTCAAAAATTTTAATTTTGTTTGATTTTGTTTAATTTTTCTGCAATTTTGAGTTCAAATTT
Organism: Culicoides brevitarsis; assembly: GCF_036172545.1. NCBI lineage: Eukaryota > Metazoa > Arthropoda > Insecta > Diptera > Ceratopogonidae > Culicoides > Culicoides brevitarsis. The sequence goes on along the minus strand of NC_087085.1, from coordinate 21,027,265 downwards.
TAAAAAAATAATATGTTTAATTAATCAAATGTTAAAAATTTATTTTTTTTATTTATGAAAATCCTCATGTGACAAAAAATGAAGAAATTAAATTTATTCGCCTTATTTATTCTATTATTTTTGTTTAATTTAAAAAAGTAGAAAATTAAAAGTTTTTTTTTGTTATTTTCTCATAAATTTTTCTAAAAAATTCCGATACATTTTTAAGAAATTTTTTTAACGTTTTTGATTAAAAATATATCAACATTTAAGTATTTTTTTTTACATTTTAGATACTCGATAAAAAATAAAAAAAATAGGTGGGAGGAACAGAAAACTTTTTTGATATTTGTATCAGCCTTAATTTTTAATTTTTCTTATTTTTAACTCAAAATTTTTAATTATACAAAATTTATAGCCAAAGCAAAAAAATGCATAGAAAACTCCCTGTAGCATTATTACCAAATAAAAACGACTAAAAGTTACTTTGAGTGGTGTGAAATATTGAAATGGCAAGCATTTCATGTACTTGAGGGCTTTTAAAAGATTAATGTTAAAATTTTTGTTGAGAAAGGCGTTAAGCACGAAAGAAAGTGTAGTGAAATATTAATAGCGACAAATCTCTATTTTTTCGAGTAATTTAAAAGAGATTTTGTGTCATTTCAGGTCATTTTCAGGTAAAATGCCACCGTTTAAACAAATTTTACGATCGCTTCACCAAAATTCACTTTTGCCTCACTTTGATGACTCAGCAGCGACACGAATCGCTAATCCGCAATGATAAATTTGGATGAATATTTATTTAATGGCCAGATTAATAGTGTCGATCAAGTGACATCGTATCGATGGCGCCAGCGTCTGTTTCGATTTCATTCGAATTTTCACCTTTTTTTCTACCGGATCACGATTTACATTTAAAGAACTGACCAACTTCACGAAATCTCTAATATTTTCCATTCAAGTAGAGTATTTATTTATTAATTTTTAGTGAAAAGAGCACAAATTGACTTGCAAAATTATTATTCAACAGGTGTCTGGTTTTGTTTGTTAGCTCTTTTTTAAGCAGTCATTACACTTCTTTTCCGTTTATTTTCTCAGAACGAACGCGGATTGTATTAGTCGAAAGCAAAATGCAAAAACGTCGTACGTATGTGCAAGATACACATTAAAAAAAATTCTGTCATTTCTCAAAAGTGAATGAACTTTATAAATAAAATAAAAAAAAAAATTATTTATCAATATTGTTTTTACTCATTTGTTGCTCAAGAAAGGGCTCTTTTCGTATGCAAGCAATGTCGCGTCACATTAGCATTATGCGTAGTAAACACGTTGTTGTTGTCCATTCATTAGTTCTAGATGTCTGTGGAACGTTACCAGTCCGTTCTCGAAAACGTACATGGAGAAAAAACGCAAATAATTTAAATTTTTAACTCCAATATTTGCGTTTTCGCCTCTACACAAAGCCACAAATGTGTGCGGCGTACTTTATTTTTTTTTATATAACCGATTACCGTCCTACCTTCGACAACGAGCCACCTTCTGCGCCCCACTCATGCAAAAAGTTGTTTGACGTGCCCCACTACCGAGAGAAAGTCTTAATAAATAGACCTAAGTTACTTCGGATCATGTCTAGTTGCATCGCGACTGTGCGTTCATAAGCACACATAGCGATAGAGTTTGAAATTTTAATTTTTTTTTTTTTAGTGTGCGCGAATAAATAAAAAAAATATTTTTTGAGTGTTTCTTATAAATATTAATTTTTAACCATTAATTAGTAGTATAAAATAAAAAAAATAAAAGAACCCGTAAAAATGGGTCGAACACTCAAAATATTTGGACTTTTATTGTGCATTGTTGCTGTTGCAACGGGTAAGTTTTTTTTTAAATTTTTTTTTTAATATTAAAAAAAATACCGGAATTTTTTTTAATAAATATAAAAAAATAACAGCTGTCATTTTTTTTTTGAAAATTAAAAAAAATAATTAATTTTAATATTTTAATAAATTAATAAAAATTAATTATTTAATTTTAAATTAATTTTTGTGTCATTTTTATTAAAAATAAAATAATTTAAGCATAAATTAAAAATTATTTTAATTGATTGAAGAGTGAATTATTAAATTATAAAAAAAATAAGAAGTTATCCTTGAACGAAAATAAATGTTAAGAATTATTCTCGAAAACATTTTTAATAATGTTTACTTTTTTCATCATCATCAATTTTTTTTTATTTTAATTTTTTCTCATAACACAAAAAAAAATCTCGACTTTAATTGCCTTCATTAGCGCACAACATTGTCTTTGTCAGGCATGAATGGCTTGCTCTCTTCAGATGATAGCAATTTGAATATTATTTTAATAAACAATTACTTCCTACAACAAACACTGACGACATACGCTCGCGTTAAATACTTTGACAGCACAAAAAACAACTTTTATTTTTGTACCGAGCAACTTGTTGTTGTAACATTAAATTGCATTATTATTGTTCGGTTACGAATAAAAACCGGCCGGGCTCGTGATCATTTATTTGTATTACAACATGTATATTAATAATAACGAGAAAACGTAATAAAATCGAAAGTTTTTTTTTCGTTTCTCGCGAAAAAGGCGTTTTTGTCCTTCATTCTATTTATTTATTTATATTAATTCATTATTATTGAAAAAAAGAGTGTTGCAACATATTATTTCGAAAAATAAAATAAAATAGATGAGGGAAGTAATATTGTTAATAATAATAATATGGGTGCAGCTTGTCATAATGCCTACTTAAAAAGTTAACAAAGAAAGAAAGAAAGACATTTACGGTTGTAGGAATTATATAAAAAAAAGATGTAATTAAAAAAGTATCATTTTCACTTTCGATGAAGGCGAAAGCTTTCTTTCTCTATAAAACTTAATACTTGATAATAAAAACATTATGTGGATAAATATTACAAAATTATGTAAATTTTAGTAGATTACGGTCGCGCATCTATTTTAGTATTTTTTTTTTTTTTTTTTGAAATAAAAAATAAATAAAAATAATGATGAAGATGAGCGATAAAGATCACAGAAAAGAAAATGCAAAAAAAAAATTAAAATTCAAAATAAATAAAAAAGTAAACAAAACAAAACTCCAAAATTAAAAGTGAAAGTGTCGTTAAAAAAAAGTTTTTATAATACTAATTATTTTTTTTTTAATTTTTAATTAACAGCTGATGCCCGTGTCAAGCGACAAGACGATGACTCAGAAGACGTGAACGTTGAAGAGCTCTGCCAAGACAGACCGCAAGACGAGTATTTCCGTCTTAGCATAGAAGGCGATTGTCGTGACGTTGTCAGGTAAATATTTCTGCGCCGCATCTCCACGAAAAAAAAAGAAAAAAAAAACAAATTTTTTCGTTATGAAAAAGGTGCGATGGTATTGAAAACGGTACCAAAAGATTAGCTACAGTCCGTTGTCCCAGTAGCTTAGCATTTGATATCATAAGGCAAACGTGCGACTGGAAATCAAATGTTAAGAACTGTAATGTTACTGGAAGTAAGTTTTATTGTGAATGGACGTTACTCTAATCGATTTCGAAACAACATCATCGAAAAATCGGACAAAATCACGAGTTGATTAATTTTTTTTTTCGGTTACGCAATCGTTGTATCACTTTCCGATCGGCCTATAATTATATTATTGGCAATAACAAGTGTGTTATCTCACACACGACGACGACGACGACGATCATGGATAAGAAAAATTATGTGAATATGTTGTTTGGAAGCGAGTATGATGTAACGTCCATAGTTTCTTGCTTTACTAAAAAAATGTTTTCTCTTCTTTTTTTCTTTCATTACATCTTTTTCCTCATAAAAAATGGTTTTCTACCACCTATTACTGTCACTGTGTTAACTCTCTCTGTGTGTGTGTGTGTAATGCATAACCACTAGATGTACGCGATCGGGGCTGAAAAAAATTACTTGCCCTTCTGGTTTAGCTTTCGACATTGAAAAACAAACTTGTGATTGGAAAGCTAAGGTTACCAATTGTGATAAAAAAGAAAGTAAGTCTCAAACCGAAAAATTATTACTGGTAGAAAATGGTTTGGGCCTTCATCAAATTTCGCCTTGTACAAATTTTCATCTTATTTTTTTTTATCATTTCTTGCTTCAAATTTGGTGGTGGTTCATGTTAATTAACAATTTTCAATTTTTTTTTGGAAAATTTTACTTATTTTCTTGTTTTTCTCTTGAACATCAGAGCCACGTAAAGCTCTTCCAAACTTCAAAACCGACGAGCCTGTCTGTCCCGAGGGCAAATTGCAATGCGGTGATGGCGAATGCTTGGAAAAGGATTTGTTCTGTAACGGAAAGCCCGATTGTAAAGATGAGTCCGACGAAAATGCTTGCAGTAAGTACCCCCCATTTGTTTTATTTTGAAGCCTTTATTCACGTTAACACTCTCATTGTTTCAACAGCTGTCGAAACTGATCCAAATCGTGCTCCCGACTGCGATCCCACGCAATGCGTCTTACCTGATTGCTTCTGCTCTGCCGACGGTACTCGTATTCCTGGAAATATCGAGCCACAACAAGTGCCACAAATGATCACAATTACCTTCAATGGTGCCGTAAATGTAGACAACATCGACTTGTACGAAGACATCTTCAATGGTCAACGTCAAAATCCCAATGGTTGCCAAATTCGTGGAACATTCTTCGTTTCGCACAAATACACCAACTACTCAGCCGTCCAAGATTTGCATCGTCGCGGACATGAAGTGTCAGTTTTCTCACTTACACACAAGGATGACCCCAACTACTGGAGTCAGGGCACTTATGATGATTGGTTAGCTGAAATGGCTGGTGGTCGTTTGATTATCGAACGTTTCGCTAATATCACGGACGGTTCGATTATCGGTGTTCGTGCCCCCTACTTGCGTGTTGGTGGCAACAAACAATTCGAAATGATGGCTGATCAATTCTTCGTGTACGATGCCTCGATCACTGCTTCCCTCGGACGTGTCCCAATCTGGCCATACACTTTGTATTTCCGCATGCCACACAAGTGCAACGGTAACGCCCACAATTGCCCGTCTCGCAGTCACCCAGTGTGGGAAATGGTCATGAACGAGCTCGATCGTCGTGATGATCCTACCTTCGATGAATCGCTGCCCGGTTGTCACATGGTTGACTCGTGCTCCAACATCCAAACTGGCGAGCAATTCGGTCGTCTTTTGCGTCACAACTTCAATCGTCACTACAGTAGCAACCGTGCTCCATTGGGTCTCCACTTCCATGCCTCATGGTTGAAATCGAAGAAGGAATACCGCGACGAACTCATCAAGTTTATCGAAGAAATGTTGGGCCGCAATGACGTTTTCTTCGTCACGATGTTGCAAGTCATCCAGTGGATGCAAAATCCCACGGAACTCAATTCGTTGCGTGACTTCCAGGAATGGAAGGAAAAGTGCGACGTCAAGGGACAACCTTACTGCTCGCTGCCAAATGCCTGTCCACTTAATACGCGCGAATTGCCCGGAGAAACCTTGAGATTGTTCACGTGCATGGAATGCCCCAACAACTATCCATGGATCTTGGACCCCACTGGCGACGGATTCTCGTCTCGTCGTTAACAACTGACTTTTTATAAGATTAAGATTTTTTGATAAATGACTTTCCTCCACCGGAAAAACACACAAACAATTTCTCTCGAACACGTATGGCAACCATCAGATTATTTATTTGCGTTGTAAAAAATTGAAATTGCGTTACTATTCATGTTCCATGTTTTAAATAAAAGTAAAAAAATGTAAAAAATTAACCGAACGTATTTTTTTTATTTCAACGATTATTTTTTTTTACTTTTTACTTTCTGTCACTCTTACTCAACTTGAAAAAATTGATTTTTTTTATTTAATTTATTGATTATTAATTAACTTTTTGTCGTATCAATATTTAAATCGGAGACGAGAAAAAAATTTATTTATTTTATGATACTTTTACACGTTTTTGACTGTAAATCGACGCGATGCACATTTTGTCTGTTTTTTTATAATTTTTTTCTTCAAAATCAGAGGGGACCAAAAAAATATATTTTTTAATTTTTTGTTTGTATTTTTTAACGTGTTTAAAAAATTTTAATTTTTGAAAAAAAAAAAATTATTTTGGTCACGTGACTTTAAACATTTTTTACCTGTATTCAATAGAAAACGTCTTTTTTGAGCAAATTTACCTATTCTTTGGTATATTCAATTACACTTTATTTTATATAGATTTTGAAATACTTTTTCAAACTAAATGACTTAAGAAATCAAGTTTTGCTAGCTTTTTTAGTGATATTTTAGTGGTTTTTCAAAATTTTTGACGTTTTTCACTATTTAAGAGGTTATTTTTCGACAAAATTAATTTTTTACAAAAAATAACGACAAAAAATTTGAAATTTTTTTTTAAAAAATTTTTCATTCGCCTTGGAAAAAAAATTAAGTCAAAACGCTAATTTTGTAACAATAATAGAAAATAAATCAAAAAAACAATTAAATTTTCCATACTAAATAGTAAAAAACAAAATCTATAATTTTTCTTGGTTTTTATTTCAAAGATGAAACGCGAAACAGAAAAAGATTTTGGAACACCCTTAACAATAAAATAAAAAGGATTATTTTTTAAATTTATTGTTGGAAGAACTTTGTGAAAAACGTGACCAAAATTTAATTAAATTTTTTAAAAATCTTAAACTTGAAACATAATTTTGTTTGATTTAAATTTAAAAAAAATAATTAAATTTTAATCAATGATTTGAAATTATAAAAAAAATAGCATGGAAAATTCTAAATCTGATAAAATATATGAAATAATTAAATTTAACAGCCGAAGTCTTTAAATTTCATGCCAAATTTTATTTTTTTAAGGTTTTTACCAAAAAGGCGCAAAAAAAAACCCGTTAATTTGACCAAAAGTCATCATTTTCATTCGCCCCACTGTATTCCTTTGAATCAAAAACTCACGAATGGGTTGTTTTTATCGAAATACAGTGAGTCGAATGAATATGATAATTGAAATTGCCATTGCTAATTCAAAAGTCACGAGCCTCCTCGTATGTCTCGTACAGGTGTAAGTGCCACGTACAGAAAAGAACGACTGCTAAAAGCGAATTTTTGAGTCCACTGAAGAAATGGCTCCATGAATCAGGTGTTTTTGTGTGATTTTGCCAAAGTTTTTGCGAGCCATGTCGTCGGGAGCGCGAGTGAAGACAAAGCCGAGTCCAATGAAGGCATTCCAAGCACTACCGATTATCGGATCCGGCAATAATGCAGCGACAAATCTCTTGCCAATCCATTTCGCGTCGATTACACAAATTTCCAGCTCATTCTCGCCCCTTACGAGACACATATCGCCCGAGCATGCCGGTGGACCAATCGCCTACAAAGGTAAGAAATCGCCTCGATTGCGGAAGAAAATTTTTCCGCATTCAATTTTCCTGTAAAGAAGTGCGAGAAGATTGATTTTCCCATTTCCTCTTTTTTTTCTTCTTCTCTATCATTTTACAACTCACTCACTCATACACACACACATCTACAACTCTTCTTACTCCACCGACGACGACGACGATGCTGACGTTGTACCGATGCAATACGCTGGGCATGCGAAAAATTTACACACACACACACACACTACGACAAACGTAAAATTTTTCATTCATTCATGAAAAAAAGGGAAAGTGATAAGCCAAAGTGAAAATTGTATGCGGCGAACGGCGTCGCTGGACCAACTCACGACAGTCAAGGCGACCACAAAGCCTCCGAATCCCTGCATCTTCTGGCAGCTGGACAAGGCGACGCAAACCGACGAATCGTGCTTGTCGGATCATCGTCCGGGCGCCTTCGAAAGTCCTTCCGAAAAGATGGAAAAAGTCATCAAGCACCGCATTCCGCGTCAAAGTTACAGATCCGCTTGCGAACATTCCGTCAGCATTCAAACCCTTAGTCCAGTACACGTGAAAGCTAGTCCCGTTCTTATTCCGTCGCGCAATCAACCGATTCACATGCGACCGATGCGCAGTTCTGTCGAAGGCTTGAATCAGGAAATTGAGAAACTTGTGTTGCATCCGGGCGCAGGTCCGATGCATTCGTGCCGGCAGGAGTTGGAGATGTTTTCGCGCGGCACTCCCGAAGGACATCGCGCTCCAATCACGGATTTGTGGAGTAAGTTGAAAAAAAATTTTAAATTTTATCAAAAATTTAATTAAATTTTTTCATAGGAGAACATTCCCGATCAACACAAACGCCATTGTTGTCGCCAGACTCCCAAAGTACATCACCTGTAAGTATTTCAAAACATAAATTTTTCAAAAATAAATAATTTCTTTGTTTTGTAGTCCGATGAAGGTGCCCAGTCAAAAGACGCATCTCCACGTATTAATCGATTTCTGGCACGTGAACCTCCAGACGGTTGTGAAAAAGTAAGTTTTTTCTATGTTTTTTTTTCCTAAACATCTTTTTATTTCAATCAAAATAATTTGTTGAAAAAATTAAAATAATTTTTTGAAAAAAAAATTAAAATAATTTTTTGAAAAAAAATTAAACAAAATATAAAAAAAGGTTTCCGTGTTGATAAAAAAAATTAATTTGAATATTTTTTGCATATTAAAAAAAAAATTCAAAATTTTCATCGAAATTTCATTAAAAAAATAATTTTCTCAATTTAAATTTAATTTAAATTAATATTTTTTTAAATTAAAAATAATGAAATTTCGAATTTTTTCAGGTCAATTTAAACCTCAAGCAAATCGAAGGCAGCTCCGATTCCATGTCTAGCTTCAAGCCAGTCGGCTTTGAATTGCGCCCCTCGCTCGGCTCCGCATTTCAGCCAATCCCAATCATTCCAAAGGTAGTAAAAGCCGAGTTGCCCGTCAATCTGGAAGAAGATGTAACGGAAGATTATTAAAAAAAAACACATCAAACAACGGAAGAAGAGAATCAATTAATTGAATTAGAAACCAAAGTTCAAGTTGCATTAAAATAAGAAACTGTGTGTAAATTCTTCTTAAAGTAGTGACGCATACACAGATTACATGAAAACTTCTTTTGACGTAAACACACAATCAATCGGGTTATCAGTAAGTAGTAATCCATGACATGAAGCGAGAAGAATAACAAACAAATAAACAAAAAAATTACGACTGTAAGTTGCGCGCAACAGAGAGTGACTTATTTTTTTATTACAACTATCAATAACTTGTAAGAATATTCAGTGTAATCATCATCATTTATTATAAATTATTATGATATATTATATATATTAAAAATATAATTAAAAATTAGTTGTAGCAAAATCCCGTTCGTTTCTCAAGGAGAAAAAAGGGATTGAAAAAAAAATCATATATATTGGCCATCATGCTTCTGTATAGAGAAACAAAAAAATATATATATATTTAAATTGGTGTTACAAAAAATACGAGATTTATTTTAATTACTTAGAAAGTTCAAATTTTTAGGCAAAACAAAAATTACAAAAAATTAATAATAATAAAAATAACCTTTTTAATCAATTTCGCTCTAGAGAAGTAAATAAAGATAATGTTAGTAGATTTACAAACAACAAACAGTATAAATAAATAAATAATAACAAAAAGTGTATCAAGTAAGCCAATAATAATAATAATTTAAAAAACAATAATAAACATGAGAAGAGGAGTGACTGATCGGAAGTAAATATTATTCGCACACAAATTATTTTTAAAAAAATTTGGCTGAAACAAAAGAATTTAATACAAAACTTGTCTTTCTTGAAAATGAACACAATTGAATTCGTTGTAATTTTAAATAATTACACAATTAAATAATAATTATGAGCTTGTTCTTGTCAAAAAAAAATATTATTAAAAAAATAATTTTCAATTTTTTTTTTTTTTTCATATAAAATTTAAGTATGCAAATTTATGCACACACATAAAAAAATAAAAAAAAGAGACTGATCGATCAATAAAAATGTTATAAATTTTAAGAATGATATAATGGGAACAAACATTATATAAAAAAAACAGAACAAATTATAACAGAACGACTGAATAGAGAGTATGATGAGGTAAGACTTGCTTAAAAAATAATCAAATTAATTATTTTATCAAAAAAAAAAATATATATATAAAATTTTAATTTTTTGTAGTTCAAAATTTAAATTATCAAAAAAAAATAAAAAATAGAAGGGTGGTCTTACATATCATTATAATTATTAAAAATTGCAAAAAATTTTAAGTTTTTACCCCCCTTTACGCTCCCGTCTCCAACAAATGTGCCTTTTTCTGGCTCCGCAGGTCGTTGAAGAGGTGCTTTTGGCGTGTTTTGCTCCCATGTTTGGCAACAAATCCTTGTTAAGTTTCACCATTTCATTACTTTTCTTTTTTTAAAAAATGTTAATACTATTAATAGAGTCACATGAGAAAATATGAAGAAAAAATGATAATGTACAAATCCCTTTAATAATTAAAAAAAAGTATTTTTATGAACTAACATTTCACGATCAAATTTTTGAGTTTTAAAATGAACAAAAAAAAACGTTTTGGATGTCCGTTGTTAGAACTATTAAGATTATATATTTATATGAAACATAATATATATTTATCTATTCATGCAAAAAAAAAACATCAAGATAATATTTCTTATTGATTAATTATTAAAATAAAATATAAATATTGGGCCATATTATTATCATTAATTAATTAATTATTATTTTATAAGAGAACCAACAAACCAACCATTCATTATTACATAGAACAAGAAAACAAAAATAAATTAAACAATAATCAATAAAATAGTGTATCAGTGTCTAATCATCATCAACATAATAATTCATCAGAAAAAAAATTATTATAATAAAAACACGTAGTTTGTTTGAATCAAAATTTACAATAAACGGATGAACTTAACCAATATTTTACAAACAATTATTAAACAGTACTAAGGAATAATATTTTTCACAATAATAAGTCATTTTCATATAAATTGATAATTAAAATAGTAAACAAAAAACATAAAATTGAATAAAAAATAAAGTGCATGAAATGCAATGTAAAAAAGTGCATTTTTTTCTGGAAAGTCATTGGGGGTTTTAATTATTGTTTTAACAATTGATACTGAAAGATTTTTGGTAAGTTTTATTTTACATGCTGAAAAAATTTATTTATTTTTTTTTAATTTTTGTTTTATTGAGAATTTGTCATACGAAAAAAAAATTAAAAATTTTAAAGTCAAATTTTTATCAAATGACTAATATTATTCTTTGATTAATTTTATGATATCAATTTTTTATTATCAAAATATTAATTGTTTAAAAATTACAAGTAGGTAATTTTGGATTATTAAAAAATTTTAAATTGTAACGAAAGTTGTCGCAAATAAAAAATTTGGAACGAAATCGTGAAAATCGGGTAAAATTTTTCATTGGATATTTTTTTGAATTCAAAAATTTGTTGCTGAGATTTTTTTAAGCTATTAAGGCCGCTATTAAAAGTCGAAAATCCAATGGGGCAAAATAAAAAAAAAAATTAAAAATTTAACTTAATAAATTTAAATTAATAAATCAAAATCATATAAATAATTAACTAAACTTGCTTTGATTTCCTACTGAAAAAAGTCTTAGCCACTTAACCAAAATTGAATTTTTGCTTAGATTTCAATTTTAAGAATTTTTTTTCGATTGTCTTTCAAATTTGAGTTTAAAAAGAAAAATAACAACAACTAAAATTAGTGTTTAGGCATAAGCATTTTTAATGATAACAAACAAAAAATTGTTTAAAACAGCAAAAAAAAAATTTTTTTTTCTCTCATAAAATCACCATGCGACATAAAGTAAAATAATAAATTTAATGACCTTACTTAAAATTATTTATGGTGGAAAATAAAACTAAAGCAAAAAAATAAAACCTCAGAACTTTAATCAATTTTTTTTTCATATTTTTTAAATTAATTTATTTTGAAAAATAATTCAAAAGTTAATCAAAACTACAAAAATTTAAAAAAAATAATTATTAAATTTAAAATAAAAAATCCTCCAATCTGTCACATTTTTTTCCTGTCAGAATTCTTTTTCTCACTTATCCGTTAAAAAATTTCACCATCTGCTTATTTTTTTTTTTACTTTCTTTTCTAGCATCCGTCGGTCGGCGTCATCGTGTCATTCGCCCCGGATTGGCTTATCCTTTTTCTCAGGGATATTTCATCATCCCATTAATCATCGTTTCGGAGATTTTCGTGCGTCGGTTTATCTCAAACGGGGTACCTGAGAAAACGAAATTCCTACAGCAAAATTCTTATTAAGTGCACCAAACGCCTTTTCATTCACAAAAATAAAAAACGCACCTGTCCTTCCGAGAAGACACAAAGATTTGTTAAACTTTTTGTGTGCCTGTTCGGTCGAGGAATGTAATAAGAATTTAAGAAGTAAGAAAAAAAGGGACCACCTTGTTACATAAGTTTTTTTTCTTCGTTTCAGAGGGAACACGTGATTCGGACCACGTGTATCGTTCGTTGTGAAATTCGTTTGGTTTCGTTGGCATTTTGTAGAGGCAACGACGCGCTGCGATGCGATGCGATGCGAAGTTAAGTAATTAACCTATGCAATATTTGTTCATTTAGAGCACTTGATGAATAGCAATCAAGAGTAATTTAGCGCGTCGTCCAGCGCCAAGCAGTCTGTAAGTGCAAAAACATATTTTATTGCGCGAATTCCTGGCTAAATGATCTTTTATTAAAAACTATTAGCATTCAATCAATTTTCAATGTTTGCTGCACGCGCGCTTATTACTTTGACTTTTAGCGCAATTTTGTCGCATATTGCCGCTTGACCCGACGACGACGACGCAGTTATGCAAGCAAAATTCCCGCCATCGATCCAGCATAACTACTGCATTCCACACACAATTTATTGATATTTATTGAACTCGGCAACGGCAACTCGGGTGGCTTCGCTCAATTATTTTTTAACTAAAGAAAAAATTGTAATTCACTCTCTGCTTCTAATTGGAATGCAAATAAGAAATAATGATGAACCAGTATTTTTTTTTTCATCTTTATCTACCGAAGACAAACGACGACGTTGATTGGCTGGAATGGACGAGCCCCCAGTCACGCCACACTACACTAAAAAAAACGCAAGTATGTTAGAAAAATGAAAGAATTCTTCACTGGCATAATGATATATTAGTAGTTTTTAATGATAATTGCTACTTATCTCCGTTTCTCCGGTCGTTCTCATTACTTATTCATGTGTTTTTTCAGCGCTAAGAGGATTAGACGAACATGGAAAGTAACACGAGACCGAAATCACGTTTACTCTGCGAGGTATTTCATAACATTGTACAACAATCTAGAACGTTTTCTTCTTCAAATGACTTTCTTGCAGCAACTTTTTTTGAAGAACAACTTTTTTGAGTCATCCAAAAAAAGCACAAAGTAGTAAAAATTTCGTTATCGCATCAATTGAATGACGTTCAATGAACAAATCGAATCAAAAATATTTTGACCTGATTATTTCACATGACACTCCGGCAAAGCTGCACGCAGAGATAAGACGACTACGACGTTTTAAGGGTGTGTGTGGCGATAATGACGCGCAGTTGTCGCTCGTCATTAAGGCAATTATTATTTTATTTTAAATGCGCATCAAAAGCATAAATCATCGATGCCCTAGTAGGCAAACACAATTAAAAAAAAATAATGATGTTGATGTTTGTCGATTGTTCCAGTCACTTCTGGTATACATAGTCACATGAGATGGCGATAAGAGGCTTGGATGACAAAGCATAATGCGAACACAAGACAATTCCCTCAAAAGCATGTGACTTTCACGCAAGACAAATTTAGGAAATATTCCACAAAAATCCGGAATGAACATCAAATATTTGAAATTTCGTGGTGAGAAAGAAAAAGAAATACAAAAAAAAAATTATGTCAATTGTGTGATAGTTCAAGAAACGCACTTAGCCTTGAGAAACGTTACACAGCATCATACAGAACTTTTTATTATTGAATACGTTCGATTTCTCAGAATTTATTTAATCGACATTCGTTTTTTTTTTGAGGCCGTTAAAATTATCAAAATTAATTTTTAAATCTCGATTTATCAATAGAAAATATAAAAAAATTTAAGTAAAAATTATATTTTTATTAGTTTAATTAAATTTTTTATTTAAAAATAATTAATATTTAATTTAATTTTTAAATAATTTAATTTATTAAATTATAATTTAAATATCTAATTAATATTGAGTTTTTAAATTGTCTGATAAATTAAAATATATTTTTTTTTTAATTTTTAAATAAATATTTCTATTTTTATAATTTAAAAAAATCAAATTTTACAAAAATAAAAAAATATTTTATTTATTTTTTTTTTTAATTTTGAATTATTATTGTATAAATTGGCTTTATATTTATTAAATTTGAAAAATAATAAAATTTTATAATTAAAAATATTTTTCAAAATTTTGGAAAAAATTATTTAAAATATTTTCTCATAAAAAAATAATTTTGCTAAATTGAATCAGCCTCACATGCATTGATTTATTATCAATTGTAATAAAATTATTACAGAATTTTCCATATAAAAATTATCAATATATAATTAATAATGTTGCATGTGTTTTTTTTAATCTTTATATTTTGCGCATAATTTTATAAATTCATAATGAATATTAATGAATTTTTTTCGTAAATTTTTTGTGAGTCACAAATTTTTTGTCAACGGACAGGAATTCATAAGAAATTTCTACTTTAAAAAAAAAATTACCACCCGCAAAAATTTTTTGTTCTAATTCTCGTTAATGACCTATGATTCATACGCAACATGTTTTGGAAACAAAATTCAAGGAATGCCTTGAAGTGTCACAAACGTATATATTTCATTTATTAATTTCTCGTGACGAATAGTCTCTATTCGTAAACAATTCTTTTAAGAAAGTGTTTACAAATTTTTCATTCAATAAAAAAACAACTTTTGTACATATGAAGAAGATGAGAAGCAAATCTCCTATTATCAATAATAATATAGTAACAATAATAATAAGAATACCTAAATACAACTGAATGAATGATGAATGAAATGTAAGTTTTTGTTTACTTACTTTTTTTTCCTTTTCGTACTCTTCGAATGTACATACATATGAAATTATACATAAATGTTGTATACATGAGGTACGTTGTAGTAAGACACGAATGATACACGAACACAGACGATCGCACGGTTTGGTTTTGAAAAAGCTATATAAATTCGAACTGTTTTGATGTAATTCGTCAGTTGGATTCTGAGTGTAAAAGATAGTAAATTAAAAAAAAAATAAATTATATTCCTTTGAAAAAAAGTTTAAATTATTATTTTTTGAAAATAATAAGTTACACCAAAAAAATAAAATTAAAATAAAAAATTATTTTACATCCAAAGAAGAAGTAAAGAAAAAAAAATCATCATGAATACAAAAACAATATTAATGTGTGCATTATTTGCCGTTTTTATGGCATTTATTGTTGCATCCGTTGATGCATCTCCTCCCGCCAATTTAAAAGTAAGTAAAAAAAAACATTTTAACTTTATTATTTCCATTCATTATTTTTTTTATGTTTAAAAAAATATAAAATTTTGTACAAAAGTTATAAAAAAATCAAACTTTGGTTATTGCGTTTTATTTTATTCTTTCACGAAATTATATTAAGAAAAAATAACTGATACACTGACAATGTTGTACATGATTATTTTATACTTCTCACTAGATATAACTAGATTTGCTCAACATTCTTTTTATAATAAAAAAAAAATTCGTATATCATTATCATTATTTATTTACATACATTAAACATTAACATGTTTAAAATATTATATATATCAATAAAAGTGACCCTTACGATGTTTATTATTACGAATATGTGGCAAAAAAGAATATTTAATAATTTGAATGTAATTTAATAAACAAAAACATAAAAAAATCAGAGGAAACGCAATTTTTTTGAAGTTCAAAGAAAGTCAAAATAATAACTTTAATTTTAAAGTATAAAAAATCACGTGAAACACAAGTTGGTGATAATGATAATATAATATTATAAAACGTAATTTTTTTTAAAATATTTTTTTTTGTTGAATGAATGATGTAAGGTAGTAACGAGTTTGTGTCACAAGACCTTTGATAACTTTGGTTTTTTTTTTCTTGTATAAAATTTTCCGTTAATTTCATCATGTTGCGTATAATGCCAAACGAATTTTCATTCATCGCCATCACCTCGCTTTGGCAGATGAGATAAAAATAAATATTTTTTCGTCTACGTTTTGTCTACAACTCGTCATAAATTTCCGCGCGCGCCAATAAAAAAGTTACAATTTTCCTCGATAAATTAATTTTGAGGCGTTACATAAGAAAAAATCTTTTGAGAAAAACGATGATTCGTTGTCACGTGTCACTTTTGCGTCTACCTGCAACCTACCGAAATCATGTTCAAACATGTTTCAATCTAAGTTTAGGTAGACATTCTGTCGCATGCCGCCGTCGAAAGAGTTCAATAAGTTCGTTACAACAACGGCAACTATTAATATTGTAACATATACACATGCAAGGTTTTCCGACAACTGACTACATTTTATGATGCAATTTTCGTACGATATCAAGTCAGACACAATACAACACGTTGTAACAATTTTCCTATAAGAATCAAAACTGGTGGTTAAGTTGCGTTACGTTTCGGTCCGCACGTAATTCTAATTCTAGGAACGTTAAGTTGGAAAAAAATTAGTTCAACTCGTTAATCGGTTCTCGGAAAATTAGATTGGGTTTTTCCCCCTCTTTGAAATAATTACTCAATTTAATTTAATTTTTTTTTTTGTAATTTGTTTATAAATTGTTGTGTCTGGGAAAAATAACAACACAAGCAGTTCTCGGTATAAAAAATGTCACTTTAAATTTTTGTTGTTGATGTAAACAATTTAAAACGACACCAAGCGTTTAATTACAGTTGAAAGGTGCGACGAAGCGAAATTTATTTAAAAAAAAAAAAATATAGGAAGAGATTTTTAACGAAAATATCTGATGAGTCAGAAACATTCTTATAGAATCAGCTTTCAATATGTTTAAAAAATAATTTTCTTTTTTGCTTAGCTGATATTCTGTAAAAGAAATTTTTTGTTTCGTCTTTATTTAAATTTTTTTTTATTTTTTAAATAAAAAAATTTTAAATAATTTTTTTGGAAAATATTTTCATTCAATATTTTTAAAGATATTTTTATTTTATTCCTAGCAAATATTTCAATGAAGGAATTAATTGTAGTTTCGTTTCTTATTTATTGTTTTTTTAAAATAAATTTTTTAATTAAGAATTTTCTTGGAGTATATATTTTTAGAATATTTAAAAAAAAAATTTTTATATAATTTTAGTTTAAAAACTTTTAAAAAACTATTTCAAATAATTTAAAAATTTAAGATAAATAATTTTATAATTTAAAAAATTAAATAAATAAAATGAAAAAAAAAATTAAAAAAAGATTTAAAGCCCAAGAAAAAGTTTAACATGGGATTTAATATTTTTTAAAATTAAATATTAAAATTTTCCAAAAAATTTTTTTTTCAATAAAAATTATTATTTTTTTAAAATATTTTTTTTTCAATATTCTTAAAACTTTAAGAATTTCAAATAAATTATTTTTCTATCATCCAGACGCTTTATGCTATTAAATGCATGATTTTAATGAAGCTCGAAGAGTGTAATCATGCATAATGCTGATAATAAATACCTTTTTATGTGATTTTTACGACATTTTCCTCTTTCTCATCACTCGCAATAAATAAATTACAGAACAATCATAAAATTCAGTCATTAAAAATATTTTTTCTTCTTCTTCTCTTTTCAGTTCCAACAATTGTTGAGAAAAGCGAGAGACATTAAACCATTACGCGAATGCAAGGCAGATGAACAATGCAAATGGGAAGTCTACAATTCCGAAACTCGTTTACACGAATATGACCTCCATAATGAGTAAGTTTTAATTTTTTTTTTTTTATAAAAAAATCTAAAATTTTATTTTTTTTTTCAGTTGCAAATGCGACAAATGCGTAAAACGGTCCGATGATGTTTCGATAAATGCCTATGTCTATAGATGTCAACCTGGTAGTTAGTTATGAACTGTCTGAAATGCGAAACATACTACTTTAAAACTACTACTTTAAGTTAATATTACTGAAATTAGAGCCAATATGGAGATAAACATTGCATCAAAGATAACAAAAAAATCTTGAAAAGACAATTTCTTCAGTTCTTCGCCGATTCTTTAACACAAAAATGGTACTTATCAACTACATCTCTCTTTCTATCCATCTATTTTTTGTGTTTTTTCATTGAATCAATCAAATAGAGTGCAATTCTTACACACTTTTAATTGTGGCGCACTGTAAATTATTGTCAAAATTTTAATTTTAAGCTGTTACTTTTTAGTTCTTAGTTTGTAGTAAGGTTATGAAGCTTTAGTTAAATTATTTATAAACAAAAAAAAAATCGTGCGATCTGACAAGATGAAAAATGAAACATAGCAAGGTTCCTTCTTAATGTATTGTTCATTATTTTTAAAAAATAATTTTAGAAAATAAAATAATACATATTAAGGAATTCATCAAAAAAAGATAAGAAAAAAACGCACAATAGACCATAATAATTTCAACCAGTATTTATTACATAAAAAAGATTATTTTGATCAAACTCTGTATAAAAAAATTTGCTCATTTATCACCAAACAAATATTTACAGTCAGTATTTTTTTTTAAATAGAAGTTCAGAAATTTTTGGAACAGAAAATAAATAAATAAAAATTCAAATAAATACAACTTTTAATAAACCGTTTCCTATTGACTTTAAGTTCATATAAGAAAGTTTTTTTAACAATAATAATTTTTATCCAATAATATTGTGTAGCGAGTCTATGAATAAATAAATGAAATAATAAAGAAGACAGTTTTGATAACAAATAAATTTTGAAGTGTTTTAATATGGAGGCGACTGGTAATTAATTTTCTGTTAAAAGTTCAAAAATAAATTTCTAAGGGTGTTTTTATCAAATAAAAAAAATTTAAAAAAATATTTTGCTTAAAATTTTTATCAAAAATATAAATTTTCATAGGTTTTGAAATACTGATTTTTGTTTTTATTTTATTTAATTTTAACTAATTTCGATAATTTAAAATTTTTTGAAAATTGTTGAGGAATATTTTAAATTAAGTTTTAAAAAATTAATAAAAAAATATTTTTTTTACAAAAAATAACCAAAAGAAAATTCAAGATTAAACAATTTAATTATTTTTTCTTTAAAAAGTTTTTTAAAAACAACTAGGTACATATTGTTTTTTTTTCGAAAAAAATCCGCTTTTGCAAAATCCGAAGTATTTCTTTATAACGTTACAAAATTTTCTGGAATAATTTTGCAAAAATTCTATTTTTTTTTATTTTTGAAGATTTAAACAAAATATTTTATAAGCTTTACAGATTTTTTTTTAAATTTTAATTTTTTTTCTTTTAATTTTGAATTTTATTTTTTTTAAATCGAAAAAATAAATAAATTAAAAACAAAAAATTAATAAAATTTTTTTTTCTGAAAATTTTCAAAAATTAAAAAAAAAATCGGCAAATAAAAAAACATCCTATAATTTTTTTTATTCCGCAATTTTCCTGATAATTTTGAAAAAAAAAATAAAGAATTTTCCGAAACATTTTCGAATTTTCATGAGTGAATGGAAGGTAAAATAAATCTCAAAATAATTAAATAATTAATTTCAATTTTATTTTTATTTAAAATCTTTTTTCTTAAATATTTTACGTGATTTTTTTCATCATTCATACATTACAACTTTGTACATCGAATCGCTATTAAATTATATTGAGTCTCGTCTATATTTTTTGTTTTTTTTTTATCTTCAAAAATCAAAAAGTTAAGTGTGGTGATGAAATGGCTTGTAAGTGCTCGTTGGTAATAATTTCTTTGGTGTATGATCTTAACTTTTTTTTTGATCGCTTTCTTAAATTTTATAACAACTAACTATTATTGAAATATATTTTTTGTTTGAAAGTTACGACTAGAGCTTTTTGTCGCGTGGATGAACATTCTTACATTCTATTAAATTTTCTAACAGCAAAGCACAAATTTAAAATTTTCTAGTCTTAATTTCGGTTTCTTGCATTTTGAATGCACAGATCGCAAGGCAATGCATAACTCGAGCACGTGATGAAAGCGTAGATTCGTTGAAGATAAAAATTTTCGTCTTAATTACCGCTATTACTACTAGAATTTGTTTAAGTCTTCTTCTAATCTTCCTTTTCGCCGCCCTTGTTGCTAATTTGATGACTCGAGGAACTGGCGGAGGACGACGAGGTTGGCGTGGCATCCTTCTTGCTGGGCGATTGTTGTTCGCTGGACGGCGCATTCTCGTTCATGTCGAAGATCCGGTGCCAAACGACGCATCCGTAAATGAAGAGAATCGAAATGGCGAATTGGATGAGAAGCCAAACGATGATATTGAGAGCTTGCGTTCTTCCAAACAACTCTCGACCATTTTTGATGCATAAAATTGCTTCGGAGAACATGATGGCGACATAGACCCAACATTGCGTGCCAACTCGCTTGCATCGTGTATCCGTGATATAAATGTAATATTGTCGCACGGACGGAGCCACAAACAGTCCCACGAGCAATAATCTTCCGATGACGAGGGGATGCGATGGCGGCATCTCGAAAATGTGTTTCAAGAAGAACGTGTTGAGCTCCGTGACTTGCCAGAAAATTACGAGTTGACAAACGGCGAGGAAACGCATGTACGTGCATTTGGGATCGAGCCATCGAACATGCGTCCAACTTTCGGGCGTAAATTGCATGACGGCACGCTTTATCTTGCCGCGTGTCGTTGATATGTCCTTGATGCTTGCCCACTTGTATTCGCGCATCTCCAGCAACTGACACATCTTCAAGCCGCACCAAATGCCGAAGCCGTTGCAGAGAATCACATCGAGAATGACGGCATCCCACCAACATTCGACAAAATTGGGAAGCAAATGAGCAAATGCGATTTCCGTGATTTCCCACATGGCCGAAATTGCCCATAAAATTCCCATGTGTCGAATGAGGAGCGCTTTGAAGGTCCATCCGAGAAAGTGACCCGTGGCAAAAACATCCACATTGTTCCAAAATCGCTCGAACGTCAAATCGGAACAATTGACTCCATATTCCTACGACGACGAAAAAAAAATTAATTTACTTTGTCGCATTCATTTCTCACGCCATACATGCGGGTAAAGGTCACGCCGATGCAAAGCGATAAGAAAATACGTACCTTCTCTTGATCGATATGGAAGTTTTTGAGTTCCGGGAAGAACCAGAAGATGATGCCGTTAATTGTCTCGTAGCTTTGGAACATGAGGAACATCAAAAGCAGCAAATAAATCACAGAAAGCCCAAAAAGGATGCGCCACACCGCCGGATGGGGTCTCGTAAACGGTCCATTCGGGAATGTCAGCACTGAGATTATGAGAAAGAAGAAAACCACACAAAGCATGCCAGCCCAAATATTCTCTTGCAAGTCATTTTCGTCTCTAAAAAAAAAATTTAACCAATGTTTACTAAATATTTTTCATGCAACACACAGCGAAAGAGGGAAATGCGCTCGATTGTGTAATCGTTCCGAATAAATTTCGAGGTTAGTCACACAACACAGCGACAAGCGAACGAGAGGAAAAAAAAGTTAAATAATTGAATTAAAATGTATCGATTCTTGGCGGCGGTGGTTGCTTACCTGACAAAGGCGAAATACATGACGGCAATTATGGAAACGGCGAGTAGCGTGATGGTGTGCGGTTTGTAGAACAAATCGAGACTGATGTCGTCGACGGGCTTCTCATTGAGTCTCTCGAAGGCTTCTCGTCGTTCGTCCTCGTTGATGACGCTCCGCGATCGTTGCGGTCTCATAAATCTAAACATCTTTTTTCTGGATTCTTTTTCCTTTTTTTACTTTACACGAAAAACATGGAAAATTCCGATTGCCGAGTTTTCTTGCAGTTTACGTTGAATCCTCCTTCAATCCCGATAACGCAGGAACTTTGGACGATTATTGCAGTTGCGACGAACGGAGAACTCGCTTCTCTAGAGTGTTTTGTCGAAAATTAAATGAATTTTCGCTTTTTTCGTACCGCGATTGCAAATTTACCCTCAGTGACATCCCAACAAAGCCCAATGCACATGATGATTTTTCTGAGGAATTTTTTTTTGCATACTGGGGCACGACAGCGGCGGTGAGACGAATGAAAGTGATAACGACCGATAGATGGCGCTACAAGCACGTTGTCAATATCCTGTTTGGAGCCACCAAAGCGGAAATGCGGCATTGATTGGAACTAATTTTGAGACGAATGAAATTGATGACGCCGCCAGATGGCGCTACAAGCACGTTGTCAACATCCTGTTTGGAGCCACCAAAGCGGAAATGCGGCAGGAATTGTGCTGTCTCTTTCTTTTTCTTTCGTGAAGCCGTCGAATCAACACGCAAAATGACGTAAGTCCCGATTTTATTTAATTTTTACCATTAAATTTGTGGAAAAATCGTCTAAAATGTCTTAAAAAGACGCATTTTACCGAGATCTATTAGAAAACCATCAAAATTAATCAGGATTTTTAGTAAAATATCCGTAAATTACCTTTTTTTGTAAACCTCGTGTTCCATTGCCACATGTATGCAATTCCATAACCAGCAGCTGAACTGTTCCGAAAGTCTGTTGCATGGAATAGATTGCTAGACCAAAGTTTTTCCTAATTCTAGAGACTCTTCAAGAACAGTCGCTTTCCTAGACTAGAGCTTGAACCTACGGAAAAATACAAAATTCATCATTTTCCACAAATTTTTTTGTATAACCATCAAACAAACTTTGCTAATAATATTTTTTTTCTTTCTGCAGTTCCAAAGTCTCAAAGGATATCTTGTACGAGTGCGTCAACGAGGTGCTCACCAAATCTCAAGAGAAGAAACGTAACTTCTTGGAAACCGTCGAGCTCCAAATTGGCTTGAAGAACTATGATCCCCAAAAGGACAAGCGTTTCAGCGGCACTGTCAAGTACGTTTCCACCTGATTTGTTGCACACGAATAAATTTTGTGCGAACATGAAATCAGGAAGTCACTTAAATCAGTGACGGACCTCGACTCAGGGTCTTAAATTAAATGAGAAGGTGCAAGTCACCGACCCCAATTTTTAATAAGAATCTCCCTTGTTGAATCTCTGTGGTTAGCTTTTAACTTTTGTCGCGGAATATTCGTTCAAAAATTAAATTTCGTTTTTTTCAATTTCTTCTTCAGATTGAAGTACATCCCCCGCCCCAAGATGCAAGTCTGCATTCTCGGCGATCAACAACATTGTGACGAAGCCAAGGCCAATGACGTTCCCTACATGGATGCCGAAGCCTTGAAGAAGCTCAACAAGAACAAGAAGTTGGTCAAGAAATTGGCAAAGAAGTACGACGCTTTCTTGGCCTCGGAATCTTTGATCAAACAAATTCCCCGTTTGTTGGGTCCCGGCTTGAACAAGGCCGGCAAGTTCCCTGGTTTGTTGGCACACAGCGAATCGATGACACAAAAAATCGACGAAGTCAAGGCCACCATCAAGTTCCAAATGAAGAAGGTTTTGTGCTTGTCCGTTGCCGTTGGACACGTCAACATGACGCCCGATGAGCTCGCCCAAAACGTTCACTTGTCAATCAATTTCTTGGTCTCGTTGCTCAAGAAGCACTGGCAAAACGTCCGCTCGTTGCACATCAAGTCATCCATGGGACCACCACAACGTCTCTACTAAACATTCATGTGTATTGGATTACAACTTTTTTTATTCAAATAAATAATTTGAATAATTGAAAAAAAATTGTTTTGCCTGTAACTTCCAAATTTTGTATAACTTGAACTTTATGAAAATATTTTTTTGTAAGTTCGGACTTAAAATTCAATCTTTTTTTTTTTGTTAAAAATGCGCTGATGGACACACGTCTTATAACTTCAATATTTTCATTTTAATTTTTGAAAACTCGGACAGAATATTTTTTATGACTTTAAAAATTAGCTTACTGAAGCATAGTAATAATTCTGAATTTCATAAAATAAACTTATTTGAAGTCTTAATAAGTATTTAATAGTTTTATTTTTATTTAATTTCTATTCTTAAAACCTTAAATAAAATATTGGTGAATTTTTATTATAAAATTTTACATTAAGGCCGCTCCAAACGAAAATCAAAAATAAAGTCCGGTGCCCCATTTTAAAAGTAAAAAATCCAATGGGGCACAATAAAAAAAAAAGTTAAAAATTTCATCAAAATTGATCGTTTTTTGTTGTATTTTCATAATTTTTCAAGACATTTTCAAAAAAATTTATAAAAAATTTTCAATTATTTTAATTTTTGTTTTGAAAATCATATTTTAACTTGAATTTTCTTCTCTAAAAAAAATTTTCATAAAATTACTGAATTTTTTTTTCAAATTTTTTTGACAGTTATTTTTTATGAAATTTTAATTTTTCAATTTTTAACTTAAAATGATCTTAAATCAATTTTTAATTTGAAAGTTTCAAAAAAGATTATTAAAAAACAACAAAAATGTTGATCAACGATCAAAAATTGCTAAAATTTTGTCATTTTGTATGAAAATAAGTATTTCAAAATTTTTTTTTTATTTTGCCATCCCCCCCGTAAATGGATTTTCAATTTTTATTTTCAAAAATTTTGGACCTTATTTTTGATTTTGTCAGTTGAAAATAAGCCTAATTTTCAAAAATTTTGCAAAAAAATTAATTTTTCACAAATTTATTAAAAATTTAGTCTTTTTTTAATTTTTGGATTTTAGAAGAACTAATTTTAAAAAAAATTTTATTTTAAATTCTATTAAAAAGTTTTCGGAAAAAAAATTTAAATCCTTACATTAAAATTTAAATTAAAAATCATAGAAAACTATAAAACCGAATTGAATGAAAAAAAAATTTAATATTATAGATTTTACAGTTTTCTGACATTTTCCGAATTTTCCTGAAAGAAATTTTTTTTTTTACGTTAATCTCGAGATCCTTATGAGCCTAAAAAAATTTTAATATTTTCAAGTTTTTCACCAATTTTTCCGATTTTCCACGAATTTTTCACAAATTTCCTCCAATTTCCACCAACGGATTTTGTTTTTTGAAAATTACTGTGTTCCGGCGATCAGAACCAACACCCAGTGTTTTCTTCGCTGGATCACAGTAGTCAAAACATCTGAGACGAATGAAAGTGATAATTCGTGACCCAAGGCACAGCCGGAGCAAACTTCCAATTGTGCGCTGGGCAATAAAAAGAAAAAAACAAACGCAATAGAGTGAAGTCAAAAATAATGAAAATTCGAATTAAATTGCCATAATAATTTCCTTTAACTGCTAAGAACGCATCCAACAGACACCAATTAGTGCAATAGTCCGTGCGACATCCAGTTTTTCCGTTTTCGGAACGTGTTACGACGGAAAATCCGTGCGACATTACCCGAGAAAAAAATTTTCCTTCTATCTACGACGGAAAAATCGATTCGAGAAAAGTAGTTTGTGCACAACAATCCGTCATTAGAATTTTACTTTTTTTTTATCGCATTTTCTCTCGCCCGTGGTCCCGCTTACGTGATGAAAGTGCTCTAAATTTGCTCTAAAGCGATGTAGATGATGATGATGAACGTTCATCGGGCACCAGAGAACAAAAGAAATTGCGTTTTTGTGTAGAAATATAAGGCAAAAAAAGTATAATAACAAGAAAATATTGCACGAAATGTTTCGTTGCTGCTTCATCTGTGTTGTAATTTCGCTTTAAATGTTCGTCGTTTAGAGAAAATAAGAAAAAAAATATTTAATCGAAATAATCCTGAAATAATTGAATTAAGTGAAGAAAATAAAATAAAAGTGAAAAAATGGAAATTGTCGGTGATTTCGAGTACAACAGCAAAGATTTGATCGGACATGGAGCCTTTGCTGTTGTCTTCAAAGGCAGACATCGCAAGGCAAGTTGATCTAATTAAACGTTGTTTCCGCATCTAATCGCCTCGTTTCAAGTTGAACGCGTGTAAAATTCATTACAATGTAGACCAGTTGTCTACATTAGTTTGGAATTTATATTTACATATCGCTCTCAAATCGCTTTTTGATTTTTGTACGGAAAAAAACTTATCAGTCGTGACACACTTTTGCACGTAAAATGCACATACGAGAAAAATGATGAAATTATCAGTTTTTGTTGAGTGATCTGTAATTTTTTTTATTTATTTTTTTTCTCCGCAGAAGACAAACTTCCCCGTTGCCATCAAAAGTATTACCAAAAAGAGTTTGGCCAAGTCGCAGAATCTCCTCGGCAAGGAAATCAAAATCTTGAAGGAACTCACGGAGCTGCATCATGAAAATGTCGTGGCACTGCTCGACTGCAAGGAATCACAACACAATGTTTTTCTCGTTATGGAGGTAAGTCATTTACATAAATTTCGTTGTGTGGGAATATTTTTTTGGTATTTGAAGAAAAAGACAATCCGAGAGACAATTTCGTGCCTCCACGTGTGGTTTGTTACTTTTATTGATTTTTTTTCTGTTTGTTTGTTGTTATTTTGTCAATATCCATCGTAAAAAAAGTTATCCTTGGATTAAAATGACGTATTTTATGCAAATTTATCCAATAAAAAGAGAACATTGGTGCAATTGAAAAGAAATTCAATGAAAACTTGACGATTGGCAATAAACTTCAAGCTGCTGAATGATGTCAGTTTGGTGTTCGATGAAGTGGAAATAGATAATGACGCCCTTAATTAAGTAACGAACTTGCGTGTAATTGTTGGATGTTGATGTAATATTGAAGAAAACGAAACTTTGTTGGGGAATTAAAGATTTGCAAGACCCGAATGTTAATTAAGATGCGGATTTTGGTCTTAATTCTTGAAATCTTAAAAGTTTAACTAGAAATTTTGGTTTTTATGTCATTAATTAAATAGATTTTTGTAAAAAAAAAATGTGTAATATCAAGATAATTTGTAATTTTTTGGGATGAAATTAATTTTTATTTATATTTCAAAATAATGAGAAGTAAATCAAAAGTCAAATTTTGAATATTTTGGTCAAAAATTTTATCAATCTCATTAAAACGTTCTTTTTACATTTTTTTTTGATTTCAAGCTAAAAATGTTCAAAAAATTACTCTTAAAAATTGGTACCTTGATAAAAAAATTATAGAAAAATCTCTATCATTGCCATTTTAGAAGATCAACAGAATACTTCAATTTTTATTTTTGTTCAAAAGTGAACGAAATTCAACGAAAATATTATTTTTGCATTTTCAAGCCTTCCAATTTTTCATTAGTTCTTAGAGTTTTCTATAAATCTTTCATTAAAAATTCATAGAAAAACTAAATTGGTTTACAAATATATTTTTTTAAATTTTGCTTTTCATAAATTTCATTCGAGTTATGATTTCTGCCTTAATCTTTAAGAAATATTTACTAATAAAATTAATTGATTTTGCAATAAGATATTTTTTTATGGAAATTTTTATAGACAAATCTTTTCTGTTGAATTATATTTAATTTATATTTTTTTTTTCAAAAATCTTTCACAATTTTTTCAAAAAAATCTACAGTTTTTTATTAATTTTGGACCAAAAACTTCAAAAATTGGTTTTGAGATACTAATTTTTTTTTTGCTTCGGCAAATTTTTGTACCCAAAGCTAATAATTTTCTGATGTAAAAGAAAAAAATCGTTTTTAAATTTACCGAAAATTTAAAAAAAATCATCAAAAATCTGATTTTTATCATAATTTGTGAGAAAATAATTTAATTTTCTTACCTTTTAAGCTTTCTAACATTTAAAAATATTTTTTTTTCATGAGGAACACATTAAATTTCAACAGAAAAATTCCATCACAGAATGGTTGTAAATTGTACTCAGGCTCCTTCCAGACTACAAAAAGTCATAAAAAAGTATTCTTGCATCATGCGAAAAAAAAGTTTTTAGTGAACAAACCATTCACTGCTTAACAAAAAGGAAACGCATTTAAAATTTTCCATATTTTTCTTTATTTATTTCATATTTTAATATTTCACTAGGATTTTGATTCTATGTCTTCCTACATTGCTAATAATTTTTATTCCTACAAAATTGGTATCAAACTTATCGAGACATATTTTTTTTATGAATATAAAGGACAAATAATTATAATAAATACAGTAACCACTAACTAGAGTCATAACAGCTAATTTTGTATACAAAAAAAAAAAGAAATTTTTTGTTCGTTGTATCCCTTTTGAAAACCCCTTTTTTTAAGTAACAGAAATTTCAAGGGAATAATACTTTTCGAAACTTTTCAAATTATTTAATTAATTTCCGTCCGCTTAGCTCCTTAATCTATCAATAATTTAGTACTTTTGAGTGAAAATCTATACAAATATTTATATACGTTAAGGAATATTGGCAGAAAAGTTACGTCGATGTCGTAATTTTGTTCAGGGGAACTTCTTCAGGTATCGGTCTGACTTGGTCCGTTGGGTGTCGCGGTCTCCGTGTTCGACACAATTTGGTCTTGATGCCGCAACAATCTCGTCTGAACACGATACTGATGATTATTGACAGGAGAATCAATAGAATGAGGCCTAAAATGCAAAAAAATTATTAGTAAAATTTCATAAAAAAACGAAAAATTGAATTTTTACCTATCAAAATTTGGTTAATAACTTCTTGAGGAATGTCTGCAAGGTTAAATCTTTCACCAAAAGTCTTTCTTTCGGTGACGTCTTGATCGTTTGTGTCATTTTCTGTGTCGACATGTTGTTCCTGTGTCCCTAATCCGTTTTCGCGTGTCGTGATAACCTTATTTTGGATGTCTGTGTCATTCATTTGGGGCCTTGAATCGTTCGAGGGAGTGTCTTTTTGTTGCACTTCAGGCTCATCGTCATCAGTAAGGACGTCATTTATTCCCATATCTAAAAATATTAAGATTTTTAGTGATTTTTAGAAATAAAAAAATTAAATTTTATCACTTACCGTCATCATAATGTCTCACAATCGTCGAATGAGTCGACGTCTGAATGATACTTTCTTCAAAGGATAATCCCACGGACAACTCATAACAGCTGATCATGTATTTTCCGGCTACTTCAATGACGTCGATGGCTTTCAAGTATACGCAAAGCTCCTTAATTGACCATTCCGACACCTCTGGAATCCGTAATTTGGCCAAATTTTCCAGCGGAGCGAATGTTTTTGTGTTGATGTTCTGATGAAAAGTTCAATTTTAGTATAAAAAATCACAAAAAATTAATTTCTTACCCCTTCAAAGAAATTATTCATCAAATTAAGTGACTTTAGCACCACAAGAGGCTTGAACAATTCAGCTTGCAAATCACTATTCGTCAAGTTGCAGTTCTCCAAATCGAGTAATTTCAGTCCTTTTTGATCCAAAAACGGCCCAATGTTCGGCATCTCGATCGGATTTCCCGCTAACCAAAGTTGCTCCAGCTTCCGTGCCTCATTAAACGTCTCCGGCTGTATCTGCGTGAGCGTGTTATTGGTCAAATCTATTATTCGTAAATTTTCTAGATCACGAAAGGCGAGTCTCTCGACATCCTCTATCTGATTATTGGCGAGATTGATTTTGTACAGTCGCGACAAACTCACGAACGAGTCGACGTCGAGCGTGGTGATGTTGTTGTAGCTTAAATCTATCTCATAGACGATTTTTGGTAGGTTTTTTGGTATCTGCGTGAGGTCACGATTTGAGCAATTGACGAAAAAGTGCGAGTTTTGCGTGCAAAAACACTCCGTCGGGCAGGAAATGTCTCCAGATGACGGCATTTCCGGTTTTCGCTTGTGCGGCGTCTCCACAAAAGTCGGTTCTACCTGCCGATAATCGTCATTTGTGGTCTGCAGCTCCTCTTCTTCGTCCTCGTACTCGCCATATTCGTTCAGCACGTCCGAGTCTGCCGTCCTCGCCAAGCGACTGCAAAGAAAATCAAAAAGAATTTTATTGATAATCGTTTAATTGTAATTTTTTATCAAGATTGATGACCTTCAATTGAATTTATTTAACCCATATATTTGTTTTTCGAGTGACGAGTGATATGACGAGCCCGCGTCACACTGTAGATTGCCAATTATTTGTTATAAGTAGATACACAGAAAAATATTGAAAAGACGTAAATAACAAAAGTGGCCTTTAGTCGTGCGTTATTTGATTTATTTTGCAGCAACGAGAGAGTATCTCATCTCAGCAGCGAGATAATGATAATAATTAAAAATCGTTGCAGCGAGTTAACTTTTTTTTTGCTATTTTAGAACAATTGAAATGCTTCCTTGTTGGAATTCGCGAGAAAAATCTCTATTTTTGCACGTAGAGTCGAGAGACATTGACCTTTGAATGGGAAATTAGTTGCTAAAAGTGTCATTTTCTGTTTTAGCTGTTGATTGTTTGCAGTGGAGGTCGTTGATAGACATGTAATTAGTCTAGACGACACACGACAGAGTAAATAAGGGCACTTGTTACGGGGAATTTGTGATGGAATGCGCTTTGTCAGGCGATTTTTAATACGACACTTTATCGAAATTTAAAAAATTTACGTTTTGATCTCGAAAAATAAATGAAAATTACTTAAAAATACGAAAAATTATGATTTTTTTGTAGTAAAAGTTAAAAATTTTACTCCAAAATTTAAAAATTGATTGCAAGCTCTAAAATTTAATTATAAAAAAATTTTTTTGATCAAAAAATCGCTTATAATTGTATAGTTTTTGGAAAATTTTTAATGTTTCGTCAAAATTTTTTAGATTTTAGTAAAAAAAATTATAATTTTTGTTTTAAGGTGACATAAAAATGCTTTCATTGAGCCTAAAATTCTTTTGAATTGTAAAAATGGTATAAAATTTATAATTTAAAAAAAAATAATTCACGTTTTTAATAATTGATTAGTTTTTGATTCTAAAAAGTGCTAAATTTTGTTCAAAAAATAATTTTTTCTGGAATTTTTAATTTTTTATTTAAAAAATATTAAAATTTTTAATGAAAATCTTGCTTCAGAAATTATTTTTCATTCAAAATTCTTCCAAAATTTAAAAATTTCCAACAATTTAGTGAAAAAATAATCGTTTTTCATTAAAAAATTCTTTCATAAAAACTAAAAATAAAATTTAACATTTAAAATTCAATAAAATTTCCACGACTCAATTTAGAATCGTACTTCCTCTCTTCGCACAATCCATTAACGGCATTGACGAGCGAAAGATATCATCATTAAAATATCAATAATAACAGAAAAATGCCTTTTTTCATTTTATGACGGGGACATTAATAATAAAAATATAATAAAAAGCAAACACACTTGACACTCACTTTACTCGATTCCCCCGTTTTTCCGAACAATGTAAGCATAATAAGCACTTTGTACAGAAAAAACGTCAAAAGAAACATGAGACACACACACGTCGAGTCGTCGTTCACCGTCCCACGGGAATGAAAAGTTTTACATTTCAAACAAAAAAAAATATTGATAGCAGTTTGTTTATTTTTAGTTGTTATTTTTTTTCTAACCTGAGCACGAAATTTGTATCCCTGCAGCTAGTGACCGACCGAAAGTTGAAGAAAACCAGAGGAAATGACGAAAAATGAGGAAAAATAACAAAAAAGCGATAAGAATGGAAGAAAAATTCGTGTGTGCGACGTGCGTGTTGTGAGTGATTCACATAATTAGCCGTCATTGCATTACATTTTCCTTCATTTAGTAGCAATTTCCGAGGGTTGGGTTATTATTTCCACCATTATTACTTGCAGATGTGTGCTCCAAAGTCCGAATTTCGTAGAAAAAAATCAATATTTTATCTTCTTTTGTTGTGCGATTACGAAAGAAAAGCGGCTTACGTACGTGAAATGACAGCAAATTCGCGTTAATTAGACAAATGAATGCGTCTCTCGTAATTAATTCAGGTTTTTTTTCAACTCGCGTCATCGCGTTCGGTCGATTCATACTTGAATTTCCGACGCGCGACAGACATGTGCATTTAATTGTCCTTTAAATTGTTGTCATCTTTCATTGTTGAGCTCTCACGGCATCGTTGTTGGCTGTCATGAACATTTCTCTCCCTCTTACATGTCCGGCAACGATCGAAAAACGACCATTTTACGATAAAATTTACAAAATTACTGCCAAAAGTGTCCCTTAATGATTAATTTTTCGGCATTTCGGGTGTTGATTGATCATGAAACCATGAAAAAAATGTGAGAAATCATCAGAAATCTATTAGAAATGGGAATTTTGACACCCAGTTAGAAAAAAATTGAATAAAATTCAGTGGGAGTTTGGTTAAATGACATCAATTGCGTTCGAGAAATGATAAATGAACAATGTGGCATTCAAAATGTCGATAGAACGACATCGAGAATTGTTCAATAAATGAATAAATAAATGAAAGGAATGATTTTTGAAATTTAAATGGACGGACATTGGGAGAGTGCGATGAACTTTCGGTTAGAAATTGATTCCGAACAGTGATTAATTCAAAAATTTAATTTTTTTTCGTCACCACTCATGTTCATTTGATGATAAGATAATGAAAGTTCAATGATTATATTGAATTAAAAGTTATTATCGAAATCACCCTTTGGACATTTGCCTTGAATCGACTCGTCACTCGTCATTATATGGAACAGATGTTGTTATTCAATCGACTCACCTTACAACTATTAAATAAAATAAACTAAATCCAATTATTTTGTGATGAAAATGCATTCTTTCGTCCTTTTCTTTATTTTCTCTTCTGTTCGTTCAATATTGAACTTCCTTTTTACTTTGTTTCACCTTTTATTTTATTTTACAAAAACTTTTTTTTGTAATTTTTTCTGGGGAGCAGATGTTTCCTTTTTAATTACGTCTTTTTGATTCTTATCATTAAAATATTTTTTTTCTTCTAATTTTTAATACAACACGTCCTTTGTTCACGAAAATTTATCAGTACTACAGGTGAGAATGCCGCCACAAAATACTCCAAGTTGCACATTTTTCCTCATATTTTGTTGATTCTGTTGATAATAATGTATAATTTTATATTTTTTAGCTAATTCTTTGTTTAACAAACTTGTATTTGTTTAATATTTTATTATTAATGTTAAATGTAGAGCTCTCTTATCAGTAGTTAAGTTCATTTTAACGCGATGACACAAACATTTAAAATATAAATCCCGCACTTAAATATTGAACTTTGTGCATTTTTTACGTTTTTTTATTATCTTTTAATTAAGATTTAATCGCTTTTGAACAACGAATTATCTTATCTTGTATTTTTTTTAAACTAAATATTTTATCATTAATTTTGTAATTTTTTTTTAGATATTTTTTTTTAAATATTTATTCATGAAAATATCGAAGGAAGTGAAATAATCGCTTAATGCTTCAATAAATAATATTAAAAGTTTCACTTTATATTTTTAATATTTTTTTCAATATTTTTTTTATTATTATTTTATGCTTTTTTTTTGCAATGTTGTTATGTCATTGTCTCAATTTTTTTACACTATTTCAATAATAAATAATATTTTTATTGAGAAAATATATTTTAGTGGTGGTAATGTTTCTAAGTCATGTTATTATTTATTTTTAGCTATAGTGCTACACACGATTTTCGGTTGTTCGCTCTCTCGTTTCGAAAAAATGGCACACTTTCGGTCGAGAAATACATCATAACACTAAAAAAAATAATAAACTAATGAGCGAATGTGTATTGTAACTTTTTCCGAGTATTTATTCTGAAATTTTTAACTTTTTTTTTTAACACGAAAAGAGCATTTTGTCATCAAATGAGTAATATATATGTTACAGATATGAAGAAATAATCATAATTATCTGATGAAACTATCTTTTTTGCGTGCTTTTTGCTGTTTACACAAATAACTTGCGGTTTCTCGGCGATAATTATCGTTACCTCTGCGATGATATGTGAACTTTTTCGCGATTATTTCATCAAAATATTAAAATTTAATTTAGGATACGGACAAAAACACGATTATTTGTTGTTATTCGGTGTGTTCGGATGATGTTTGGAGGAAAAAGCAGCATGTAACACTGGATTGAAAAAAAAAATCGTATGACGACGATGACGACTTTGTAGGTATTGCTTGCTCAAACAACGATAACGTACTGAACTATATTTACGGAGTGTGTAAATAACGACTGCCGCATAAGCAAGGTTACTCAATTTTGTCGCTGCATCGACGGAACGCGACGTACGGCTACAGCTATTGTTGTTGTTCAAGCAAAATATGAGGAAGAATTCCCTTTTAACTATATTCGTTTCGACACGAGTTGAGTGATTTTAACGAGAGAGAGAATTTTTTGACAAAAAAACATTAAAGTCGTAAGTTGTACGAAAAATCACGGAAAATAGTGCTTTTATGACTGAAATGAGTGAATAACAAAGCAAAACAGTGAAGTAGAAAAAACGGGGCTCCGTAATAATATAAACATTCGAACACGAGTGAAATTAGACCGGAATGAATGAAATAAGATACATCGAAATAATTATTATCGATTAAATTGATTCCTTGAATTTTTCGTTATAACACATTTCAATATCGCGTTGGACGATTCATTGATTTTTTTTCGCCTCTAATAAATTTTATGACGACTTTGATAGGAATTTATTAAAATCACAAGAATATTGCATGAGGATAGGTACATGATCTTTTATAAGATCCGCAAATACGAATTTGTCACGTTTGTTCGGTGTCAACATCTTCAAATCAAATAAAATCACAAATGAAGTTACTCAAGTAAGTGCGAGATGTTTTGCAATAGCGATTTGTGGATTAAAATAATGCGTTGAGAGTTCAAAGTATAAAGTCATTAAGGCGTGTTTTTGAAATGAAAGTTTTTATTTTAGATTTTTATTTATTTTCTGACTGTTTAAAATTTCTTAAATTATTAAAAAAAAAATTCTTTAATTATTTAAAAAAAAATCTATATTTTATTTTTTTTTTTTTGTTTTTTTATTTAGTCGAATTTTTCAATTTTTTTTTTCATTCAAAAAATTCGTAAAAAATGTTTCTCCAATTATTTTTAATTATTTATTTTTCAGTGTCTCAACCTTTTTTAATTTATTTTTTTTAATTTTTGTAGAATTTTTAATTTTTTTTTTCTTAATTTAATAATTTCTTTTTTATCTTCAATTCTACAATTCAATATAATTCTGAAGATTTTTCTTATTTTATTTTATTTTTCAAATTTTTAAACTTTTAATTTTATTTAATTTAACATTTAAAATTTTCTCAAAACTCTAATTTTTTAAAAATTACTTTATTTTTTTATTTATTTTTTTTTTATTTAATTTTTTTAACTTTTGCTTCAATTTTTTTATTTTTTTTTTAATTTTTAGAATTTTAAATTTTATCAGTTTTAAATTTTTTTTTCAAAAATCTCAATTTTTTAAACTATTTAATTTTTATTTTTTTTTTACCTCGTTCACATTTTCGAGCCTTTTTAATTTTTTTTGCTCGATAAAATGTATTTCCATTGATTCATTCATCATTCGACACAAAAATTATAAAATCGTCTAGGTCAAAAGTCTGTTCGTTTCAAATAAAATAGAATAGACTAAAAAAGAAACACTTCCTTTCCAAACAATTTTTATAGAAAAAATTACGAAAAATAGCGACTTCGACTTTTATTTGCATAAATTATCCAGACACTATTGCATATTAGAATAATAATTTTTTTTTTTATACAACTGAAGTGAAATAATGTCAAGCACTGAGGAGGTTAATTACCTTCTATAAGAAGTTATATCATCGTCATTTCAGTGTCGCGCAGTATTATTTAATAAAATATCTTCGCCTCGCGTACTAAATAAATAATTGACACACACACTCAAAATGTCTCGCTCCCCGTACGATGGAGGCTCAAGACAATGCAAAGTGATAACTGACATTGTTGAAACATGTTTAAATATTATATTAAATTTTTAATGAAAATCGTTAATGTCGAATGTTTTAAAAAAATAAGTTGTTCACCTGGATTGTCTTTCTTTCTTTCTTTCTTGCCTTGCTGCAATGTGTGACACGACATATTTATGTAAGGTTAACGTTTCGAGTGCTCTTGTCTGTTTTAAAAAATTGAAGACATATAAACAAAAGGGATTGATAAATATGAAACGTTAACATCCTGAAGGATATGAAGTGTAGGAAATTGTTTGTTTTGAAAGGTAAAAAAGATCAAAGGATGGTACAGAAATATGTTTGAGGGGGAGGACTGCGTTTTTTAAAACTTGTTTTTTATAACAACGAAATATGGACGGAATTCATCAAAATCGAATGAATAAAGTGAAAAATGGAAGAAAGTCAAGTTTGGGGGTGAACAAGGCTGGAAACAAGACAAATTCATTCTGTTTTATCTAAGGCTTTGCGTTAATCCATTTATCTTCTTACATATCGCATGTGCGGTTTTATTTAAATTGATAAAATTTTGTTTTCGGTATGGGGAAAATTGTTTTTTTTTTATGACAATTTTTCAAATTTATTTGAATTTTTAGGGGTTTTTGTAGTTATTTTCGGCATATTAATAAATTTTTCAAATTTTTTTCATAAAAATAATTTTAGATAAAATTATTTTTTTGAAAAAAGTAAAGAAAAATTAACAAAATCTGAAATATTTTTGAAAAATTACCACTTTTTTTTTGGTTTTTTGTATGATTTTACCGCACATTCAAATAAAATTTGGTAAATTTGCCGAAAAAGTTATAATTTTAAAAAGGAAAATTATTTTTGTAAAATTTTTTGAACAATTTAAGCAAAAAAGTCAAATTAAATTTTTCGTAAAATTTTTTGAACAATTTAAGCTCAAATTCTTAAAAATTTGATAACCTCAATCCAGACATTACCAGAAATCATTACCGTATTTCATAAAAAATCTGGTAATTTTAAAATTTTAAACGGTTTTTGTCTGATTTTATGTTATTGATGCCTAATTGTCTAAAAAAATTGATTTTTATTAATTTACAATAAAAATTCTTGAACAAAAATTAAATTTTTAGTAACTTTTTAAAAATTACCAGAATATTACCACATTTTATAACCGCTTTTTAACCGTTTTAATGAAAATCGGTTATTTTTCGATAATTCGATTTTTTTTAAAAATATTTTCAATAGAAATTGGTCCAAAATATTTTTTTAAATTTATTTTTTTTTGTAAATTTAAATTAATTTTTAAATTAAAATAATTAAATTAAATTTATTAGAATTTTTTGCTTTTGAAATAATTTGTTTCAAAAAAATTTCTCATTAAAAATAATGGAAATTTCTCATAATTCCTTTTTATCACTCAAAATTGCACTAAACTTCCAAATTTGCCTCTTACGATATTTATTTAGGCAATTCCTCGTTCTATATTTGAACTTCGCTTGAAATATTCTATTCCGCATTCGTTTCAACCACTTTGATTTAATTATAACGATAAACACCGTTACCATGTTTTATGTCTGCCTAGCTCGAGCACAGGATAAAAGCGAGAGATTCGCCGTGTTGTTATGTTATTAAACAACTCTCGAGAAGTAGAGTGAAGAACGAAAATGGTAAATCGATATCATCCCGTTTGCACGCACTTGATATAGACATAAAAGTTGTATTTGTTGAAAATGTGAAGTGCATACAATAAAAAGTGGATTTTTATTCCCCTTTTTTTCGTTTCTCTCCCTTTTTTCTTTCACTTGTCCCGAAAAAAATTGGAAACACAGAAATTAATTAGGCTTTAGTGCCGTTTCACAAAAAGAAAATTCATCATAGTTGGCATTGCAATTTTGCGTCACAATTGAAAATTATTTCTTTTGTTCTCGAAGCGAGTCTTTAAAATTGTCTAGAAGTCGTTTTTTTGTTAATTAAAAATAATTTTTTAAAAAAATGTTGGGATTTGTTACTAAATTTGCGATAAAACCGCATTTGTTGAACGTAATTCGCCGAAATCTGCGAACTGGCTTGACGGGAACGGAAGAATGCTCGGCTCCAGTATCGCATGGACTTGTCTTGGGAGTTTACGCAGACGAGAATAACCACGATGACGATGGACTTTTGACGCCAGCTGCTGTGCGATACAACGAGGTATCATCAAAAAACGACTTTTTCTGAAAAAAAAATTAAATTTTTGACTTTTTTAAGGGTTACACGAATGGACAACTCTTGCATTTGTTGCGAATTGGCGGCGCAATGCCCAAACGCGGCGAATGTCGAGTATTTTATGCGCTCGATAAGACTTACAGTGCGGTAGCTGTTTGCGGTTTGGGCTCCGAGTGTCTCGGCTACAACCAATACGAGGTCGTCGACGAGGGAAAAGAAGCAATTCGCATGGCAGCCGCTGCTGGAGTTCGAAAATTGCAAGAAATTGAAACAAGTAAAATTTACGTGGAAGGTTTTGGGCATGCGGAATCCGCTGCCGAAGGTGCCGCCATGGGTGTTTGGATCAATCAAGAGTTCAAGGAGCAAAAATCTCAATTACCGATCCCACAAATTGAAATGTGGGCCGAACGCGGTGTCGACATCGACTGGGATGGCTGGAAAATTGGCTTGCAAAAAGCTCATGCGCAAAATTTGGCGCGTCAATTGCAAGAAACGCCGGCTAACATGATGACGCCGACCTTGTTTGCGCAAAATATCGTCGAAGTGTTGTGCATGTCGGGCGTAAATGTCGAAGTTAAGGTCCGCAGTTGGGCGGAAAGTCAAAAAATGAATGCCTATCTTGCGGTAGCGAAAGGTTCGTGTGAGCCGCCAATCTTTTTGGAGCTGAGTTACTTCGGGACGCATCACAGCGAGCGACCAATTGTCTTGATTGGGCAAGGAAACACCTTCGATAGTGGCGGTTTATGCAAGAAAACCAATGCGGAATTGCGGGATATGCGAGGCGACATGACCGGAGCTGCTTCTGTGGTTGCGGCATGCAAAGCTTGTGCAGCGCTAAAGTTACCGGTGAATATTCGGGCGTTAATTCCCTTGTGCGAACACATCATCGGATGTAATGCCATGAAGCCAGGTGACATTGTGACTGCTATGAATGGAAAAACGATCGAAGTTGAGAGTGCTGACAACGAAGCGACTCTAATTCTCGCTGATGCCCTTTGCTATGCCGAAACATTTGGCCCGAAATTCATCGTGGATATCGGTACCATGTCTCATTCCGTACTGGATGCTGTCGGTCCCACCGCCACTGGCATTTTTACAAACTCAGAAGAGCTCTGGCAACAAGTCAAAACCGCCAGTATCCACACCGGGGATCGTGTCTGGCGCCTTCCGCTGTGGAAATATTACACCGATCAAGTCACCAGCTCGGAAAAAGTCGACGTTCAAAACGTCGGATGTCCCGGCGGAGGCGAACCCAGCAAATTTGCGGCATTTTTGCGTGAATTTGTGCCATGCGGCAAGTGGATGCACATGGATGCCCACAACGTCATGACGACAGATGGTCAGGATTTTCCGTATTTACGCTTGGGAATGGCCGGCAGACCCACACGGACGTTAATTGAGTTCATCGCGCAGACAGTTTGTCGCGAAAAAGTCGCCTCAAATGGCCGAAATGCGGCACAGTGTTGAAGAATTGTTGAGTTTTGCGAATAAATCCACCCCTTTTTAATAAAAATAAATCGAAAAGTGTATTGAATCACGTCAAAACATTGGGAAACGTTCGGCACTTTTGACAAAAGGCACAAAGAAGAAAAGGGAAGTTAATTCGTCTGTAAATAATTTTGCACCATACACGATAATTCGACCAATTTTCTGTAGAACTACGTTCGGAGTCAATGTTAAATCGGCAATTATTCATAATCGACTCTTTTTTTGGTCGTTCCCTAAGAAAAAAAGTGAAAGTTTATTGCCTCACCCTTGAAATTTAGCAGCAAAGGGTGCGATGCATGCACCATAGGAGTTCTTTAACGACGTCTGGTACAAATTATTGCAGAGAAAAATGTGTTGTCAGCATTCCGTATGCAGGCAGTGCATGTCGAAATTTATGATTTGTTATGAGATATGACCCGGATTGTCTTTTTTTATCAATTTTTTTCCCGTTTCTCGACTAGAACTAATCAATTTTCTGGTTTTTCCTCTTTTTTAGTACTGCAACGGCGGTGATTTGGCCGACTATCTCTCAGTTAAAGGGACTTTGAGTGAAGACACGATCCGATTATTCCTCATACAACTTGCCGGAGCGATGCGTGCTCTCTTTGTCAAGGGTATTGTGCATCGAGATTTGAAACCGCAGAACATTTTGTTGTCACACACGTGCAAATCGCTGCCAGCTCCGGCGAAAATTACACTAAAAATTGGTAAGAATCGGTTTTTTGATGAAATTTAATGTTTCTAATACCTTTTATTTTTAGCTGATTTCGGTTTTGCGAGATTCCTCCAAGAAGGGAATATGGCAGCGACACTTTGTGGATCCCCAATGTACATGGTAAGAACTTTTTTTGTTGAAAAATCTTCAAAAATTTAATAAAAATCTTTTAATTTTAGGCTCCTGAAGTGATAATGTCCCTGCAGTACGATGCAAAAGCCGATCTTTGGTCATTGGGTACCATTGTGTTCCAATGTTTGACGGGAAAAGCACCTTTTCAGGCACACACGCCACAAGAACTGAAGATGTTTTACGAGAAAAATGCTAATTTAGCGCCAAAGTAAGAGATTTTCATAAAAATTTGAATTTTTATTAATTTTTTTTCCTTTTTAGGATTCCTCCGGGAACATCGATCGAGTTGTGTGACCTTTTGAACGGACTTTTACGAAGAAATGCTAAAGAACGGAT
This sequence comes from Culicoides brevitarsis, assembly GCF_036172545.1. Classification (NCBI taxonomy): domain Eukaryota; kingdom Metazoa; phylum Arthropoda; class Insecta; order Diptera; family Ceratopogonidae; genus Culicoides; species Culicoides brevitarsis. The sequence goes on along the minus strand of NC_087085.1, from coordinate 20,986,473 downwards.
GGCCTTTGATGTATTTTTCAACCATGCTTTCTTACAGAGACCACAAACTCCAACAAATTCTGGTAAAATTCGATATTTTTTTGATAAAAAATTGGTGTTAATAATTTTTTTCTGTAGAATTTCCAATGGCTGCTACAACATTTGAGTCAGAGAAGAGCTCTAGTCCTGCGCAAGATCCTGTCTATGATAACAATGGTAAGAAATTTCCTCAATTTTTAAGTAAAATTTGGTTATAATAATTTTTTTTCAACACACAGCGGCAACAATCACCGACATTGACGACAGCGTGGCAACTTTAAATAACAACAGTGAGAATAACTCGTCAGTCGACAGCAGTCCCGACAACTCAGACGACTTTGTGATTGTCTCCAATAATATTCCGGTGGACCCAGCATGCGGAAATTACGAACGGAGCAAGCCAATGCGCGTTCCCGCTCCATCGCCTCACTCTCAAACAAGTCCTACTCGTCCAAGCAGTTTACCAATTATCTCGGAGCCGAGACCTGTGCCCTCAATGGCTTCACGAAAGATGTCACAACCGCAATCTCCACCGAAGGTAATGAAATTTTCGTGATTTTTCGACCAAATTTTTGAAAATTCTTGCTTTTTTAGAACATATCGAATGCAATTCCGCGATCGCAGCCCATCAACATGCGTTCAAATCGCGAAAATCGGAATGGAAGCAATTGTGATATCAGTTCAATTTCGCCGCCAGCTGTGCAGTTTGCCATTGGCACGCCTCCATCGGGACAACATCCGCATCACAGACGTCGTTCGCAGTCGGAAACGTTATCGGAAACACCTCCGCCGCCCTGTCAGTGGCAAGTTAGCCCGGGATCGCATCAATCTCCGTTGCGACATTCGGGCACCAGTTCTCCCATTCTTCCAACGGCATTGTCAAAGTTACCGCCACTCAGTAGTCCGACGCTCATTAGCGAGAACAACAATCCGCTGAGCAACAATCATCCGCTAAACACGCGAGCATTCACCTTACCCGAAATGGGTAACAATGCGCAATTTCAGAGTTTGTTGCACGAAACGGGATCGCAAGACGATCATCCAATTACATTTAGAGCGCCTGAACTTCCCGCAGAAACACTTTTGGATGTAAGATTTTGTTTTTTTTCCCAAAAAATAAAAATTTCACTTAAAAATTTTAATTTTTTAGCGCGATCACAACGAAACGCTCGCTAAACTAAACTTCGTAATGGCTCTCACGGACTGCATTCTCGAAGTTGCGGACTCCAGATGTGCTCCATTGTCGGCATTGATGTCAGCGGATGCGCCTCCAATCGCTCCGCATGCCCCCGAACACTGCAAACGGGCTGAACGACTCGTTTTGTTGGTGCGAGCACTGCATTTGTTACAATCTGGCTTGAATTTGGCATCGCAGCAACTGCAATCGGGCAGTTTGAAGCCTTCCAATACAGTCAAAAATGGTAAATTTTCATTAATTTTCAAATTTTTTTCAAATATTAAACTTTTATCGTGATTTTTAGTTCTTTCAATGATGAACACAAAATATCGCGCCACTCTGTGCGAGTCTAAAAAATTAAATGGATCTGGTTTGTTGCAAAAAGCAAACGCCAGTAACATCACAGCTGATAAAATTTTGTATGATCACGCAATACAAATGGTAATTTCTTGTTTTTAAGGCATCGAAGGTTTTTTTTTAATGTTGAAAAATTTCATTTTCAGTGTCAATCAGCAGCCCTTGACGAACTATTCGGAAATCCCGAGGACTGTTTCACACGATACCAATCAGCTCAGATATTATTGCATTCACTTGCGCAGAAGTGCAATCATCCATCAGACAAGACGTTGTTGTCAAAATGTAAGAAATCGTTCAAAATTATTTTTTAGATAAAAATCTTTTGCAAATAAATTAAACAAATAAATAAATTAAATGAAAAAAAATGGCCAAAAAATTTATTTATTTTTTAGTTCTTTATTAAATTTTCTTACCAAATATATTTGTTCCATTCAAAAAGAAAATTAAATATAAAATATAAAAAATTATTTTAAAATAAAAAAAAAATTAAAAATTATTTTTTTTTTAAATTTTTGAAAAAAAAAAATATATTAAATTCTTTTTATATACATTTTTTTAAAAACTAAAAAAATTAATTTAAATTTTATAATAATTTGTGAAATATTTTTTTTTTAATTTTCGAAAAATAAAAAAATTTCTTTTGAATATTTTCAGATAAAGACGCTGTGGAAAAACGCCTCTATATCTTGCAGCAACAAGGCTACATCTACGCCACCGATGAACTTTCATAGAGACAAAAATTTTAACAAGCAACAGTGTTAATACAAAAAAAAATATTTGCTACAACATTTCTATATAAACAAAAAACTATACTATGCAATAAAATTAAATAAAAATAAAAAAGAAAATGTAGAAACTAAATATTAAACAAAAAAAAATATTAATGTAACAGCTAAAAAAAATATTAGTTGAACAAAATTACCTAATCCCCCATTATCTCACGTTACTCTTATTCAAACAGACAGAGAACAAAAAAAGAAGTAGTTGCTTTGAATATTTTATAAACTTTTTTTTACTAAGAAAAACTGTTCAAAATTTTGCTGTTGTTTGCCTTGAAATTTAGAATATATTTTTTATAATCAGAAAAAAATTCGAATCACGGCTTCGTTGATCATGTGCACATGTTAAAAAGGACATTAAACCAGATTTCTTGAATTAGTTCGTCACGGCTGAAAAATGTAAATAATCTCTTAAAAAAGTCACAAATTATTTATCCTACAAGAAAAAAAAATTGGTTTGATTTTTTTTTTCAATTAAATTCCTAACTAAAGTGTAATCTGATACCTAATAATAAGTCATAAAAATGAAAAAAAATAATATAAATAAAAAAAAACATAAAAATAAATATAAAATATTAAAAAAGAAACAAAAATGTCATGAATGAATTAAATAAAAACAACAGACAGTAAAATACAAGACAGATCGATAAATAAAAAAAATATATTAATTTAAAAAAGGTGTAATTTTATGTCATTTTCTCTAATGGGTCCCGAATGACAATGGAAAACTGGTGGCATGCGAGGTAATTCGGTTGACCTATTTGTTAAATTGTTGATGAATTATTAGTTGGTTTTTGTGGTAAGAAAAGGACGTGAAACGAGCAACGATTTTTTTTTTTCGTAAAATTATTCATAAATTTTTACAAAATTTAATAAAAAAAAAATAATTTTTAAATTTTTTTTTTCTTAATTTTCTTTTTAAGAATAAATAATTTCTTTTTTTTTTCTTTATGAATAAATTTCAAATATTTAAATAATATTTTATAAAAATTACAAAAAAAAAATAAATATTTTAAGTAAAAAAATTTTTATCGAAATTTCAGTAATTCCATTTTTTTTCATTTATTTTTAACTGAAATTTTTTCATCAAATAAAAATTCCTAAATATTTTATAAAAAAAAATAAATAAATCAAACTTCTCATGATAAAAATTCACGAAAATTCGATTTCAATGTAAAAAAATAAAAAATTCCATAAAAAAATATTTTTCCGGAAAATTCTGTTACAGTTTTTATCAAACTAAATAATTTTTAACCAATCTCAAAAATCTAAACTCGAATCTGATATTTTTAATTTGCTGTTGATTTGCCATAATTTTTTTTCTAATCGCGACAATCGCTTCAATTTACAAGAATTTTAATCATAACGTAGAATTTTCCAGTTCTTATCGATTTTATTTGTATTCTTAACTGATGCCGGAAGGTCTAATTACTCCGCAACGCTTGCAGGTACTCGCCAATTTATCACCTCGTGTGTATTTCTCTCGTGTGTGGACATGCAATTGCACCGCGCATTAAATTATTCATCACGAAGAAAAAAAATAGTAAACTGATGTCGGAATGTCGGTCATTCGATTCGACCCATTGGATGTCGGAATGATAACTGTGGTCAAAATCCCGGAATAACTCAATATATTTACGAACGCGACCAAATGTCGCTTTCGTGGCTAATCAAAAATTCATTAGTAATTTGTCAATTATGGATAATGTTAAAGTTAGTTTTGTCCTATTCCTGTCACTGAAGACACCTAATACCACATAATTACCCCGAACCCCTAAATTGGTATTTTAAGTATACATAAGTAACTTCAAAATGCGTTGTGCTTCGTTATTTCTGGCACCACGACACAGACTACTCAAATATTTAGCCTGACGTGGCTTTCACTGTCTGGCGATTATTATTATTTTATATGTGAAACGGCTCCCCTTTGAGTACGGATTGAGGTGAGTTTAACGTGTGCATCGATGAAGTGAGTTGTAAGTCGAAGCACACAACAAATATGATAGTTTTTTAGTTTTACATGTCAGTTAATGGACATGTAGAAATTTTTTTTCCTATTTTATTGGTTTGTGTGGACATGTATGATAATATTTTAATCATTAGAAATTGTAAGTTATTTACTGAATGAGAGGTTGATGCAAGATCTGAAAAGTTCTAGAGTCAATTTTAAAGTTTGAAAAAAGTTATCATTTTCTATTTTGTTTTTTTTTTATAAGCCTTTCAGATTCTTCCTTAATTTTCGGATATTTTTTAAATTTTCAGTTTTTTTTTATTAATTTCTCAGTTTTTTCTGATTTTAGATTTTATCATATATTTTATTTTTTTTTTTAAATTGATCAAATATTTTTCAGTTTTAATCTAGATTTTTAAAATTTTTAAGATTTTTCTCTAGCAATTAATTTTAATATTTATTAAATTTTTTAGTTTTTTTCAGGTTTTTTCAAAATTTTTCAGTTTTTCTTAAATTTTTATCAAAATTTAATTTGTTTTTACTAAATTTGTTAAAATTCAATTCATTATCTTTTTTCAAGATTTTTTCCTAGCTCTCGTTATTTAAATATTTCAGCTATTCTTTTTTCTTTTATTTTTTTATTAAATTTTTCAGGTGATCTTAATTTTTTAAGAATTTTCTTCAAAATTTTAAATTTTTCTACAATTTTCCATTTTTTTTCATATACATATTTTAGTTCTTTGTCAAATTTTTTGTCTTCTGTCTTTTCCTTAACTTGTTTTCTTATTAAAATTTAATAAATATTTAAAAAATCACTTTTTACATCAAACTCCCTATTTTTTATTCATTCATTCCCTTCCAAAAACTAATCAATTTAATGATCAAAAATTTTCTCTAGAACTATTATCCACGAAAAATCACTTTTCCTCAATTATTACTTTTTATTTCTCTAAAAAAAAATATTAAAACACCATTAATCTTTAATGTCCTTTAATGCTCCTCATTCCACATTTTTTTTTTGAAGCAAGGTTAAAAATAAAAAAAAATAGTTGGGACGAACAGAAACACATCGGAAACCGAAAGGATAATCAGTTGACTCATAACTTCAGTTTCACGGTAAAGAAGAATGCGTCTGCGTGAATGTTGTGTGATTTGTACTGAAAAAAGTTCTCAGTTTACGATCACCGCCATCGGAAGTGGATGGATTTTTCGCTCTGCCTTAGGTAGTAATAAAAATAGATTCACACAAAATAAAAAATTTGCATAAAAAAAATCAACTTTCGAGAATTTATTCGGAAATAAATTTAATTAAAATGGGTAAGTAGCCGAATGGATTAAAAAAATAATTAATTGATGATTTCTCGAGAAAAAAAAAATTATATCGTTAGACGAGATGACACAATAGGACAACAAAATGTGACATAAATTAATATTATTATTATTAGTGATAATAATGCGGAGGGAGGTCTCGCGTTGTGTACGATGTGCATTCAATTTTTTTAATCATTATATTACTTTCCGTTTCATTGGCGGCGGCGGAGGCGAGCGACTTCCATTTAGATAATTATTTACCATTAACTGTTACACTCGATTATTCAGAATTAAATTGCGGTTTTTTTCTGTCGATATTAAAATAAATGTTTCTAACGAATTTTTAAGTAAGGTACGATCAATATTTGGGCAATCACAGATAGTTTTTAATCAAATTTAATTTCATAATTTGCAAGCATTTATTTTAGAAAAAAATTTAATTAATTATATTAAACTTAAATAAATTAAATTAAATTAATTAATTAATTTAACAATTTAATTTTCTTTAATTTTATTTTGAATTAATAATTAAAATTTAAAAAAATATTTTATAAAATAAATTAATTAATCAATTTAAATTATTAAAAAAATAAATTAATTGATTAATTTAAATGATTTTTTTTATGATTTATAATAATTTTGATTAATTAATTTCAAAAATATCTATAATTTTATTGCATTTAATTATTAAACAATTATTAATTTAATTATTTAATTATTCAATTATTTAATTTAAAAACAATTTTAAATTAACGAATTATTTTTTAAATTTAACTTTAGTAAAATTTTAACTAAATTAATTAAAATTAGTTTTATTTTTATTAATTTTTCAATAAATTTAATTCATTTTTAAAAAAATTAATAAATCAATATTTTATTTCATTTTAACAAAAATAATTCTTTTTTTAAGAACTGGAAAAAATTAAGTTAAGAATATTTTTTTAACAAAATGTATTAAATTAAAAATTAAAATTTTTTTTTCATGGAAATGCCCATTTAAAAAGAAATTTTGCAAATTATTGATAAGAAACGTCCCCCTCTCACAAACATCCATGACTGATGAATTTGTGCACTTTAACGTGTTGATTCAGTTAAAAGTCGAACTGACCCAGAATCGTCTTAATTTTTTTTTCTCTCATTCGTTCAAATGACGATGCACGATAAGGCCTCCGATTAAACGCGTAGTGCAGCACATGATAACTAATTCACCCGAAAAAATAAAAATAACGTAAAAAAAAGTAATCTTATCACCGTTTCTGTTTTCATTTATTTTGTTTAGAGTCGCGGATTATCAGTATGAAGCGCAAACGATCAAGTTCGCACAAAACGACAGACCTATGTGGCAGTTTCCTCGTGAACGTTTTGGATCTCAGCAAAATCCTGAACGGCAAAAATAAATCGCGCACCGTACACAAATTGTCATGCTTGAAGGAGTTGCTCGACATCGGGGGCTCGTCAACGTCTGACGACACAATTGTCATTTCGGACGACACGGAAAGCGAGACAGATACCGAAGGCGGTCAGAAGAGAAGAAGAAAAATTAAGAAAGAAATGTTTGAGAGCACAAAAATGACGCGCTTCAAAAAAAGTCTTTCAGATACGGAGGACGAGAAAGAAGCTGACGAGGAAAATGACGACAGCGAAGAAGATATTTCGAAAATCAAAAATTACGTTAAGGAGAGCCTTCTGAAGGGACTTTCGCTGAATTCGCACAATTTTAACGGGAATGAGGTGTCGGTGAAGGAAGAGCCGTGTGACGAATTGTCGAGTCACGAGGAAAAGGAACCGGAAATCGCGCCATGTGAGACGGAAGTTGTCGTTGAGTCAAAGGAAGACGTTAATCAGAGGAAGCGAATCCGCTTTACGCAGCGCCGGAACTCGAGTTATCAAAGCAAACGCCTCTTGCGACATTATAGAAATTTGAAAAGACGACCTAAGATAAAGATAAAAAGACGAAAAATAGCGAAAAAAGTGAAAGAAGACCCTCTTGAAGAACTTAAAATGATTGAAAATGACGAAGAATTGGAAGAAATTGAAGTAGAAACGACAACAGAAGACATTAAACTTCAAGAATTCGCAAAAATAGAAGAAGTTGAAGTCGCTACGACCACAGAAGAGCTCGAAACTGAAGAAAAAAATGAAGAAATTGAGGTCGAAACAAAAACAGAAGGCTTTAAAACGAAAGAAAATGCAAAAATTGAAGAAGTTGAAGTAGCAACAACCACCGAAATCCTTGAAACGGAAGAAAATTCAAACTTAGATGAAACTACAACAACAAAAATGACCGGAATTCAATCAGAAATCACTCAAAATCCGGATCCAGTGACGGAAGAGACCCTTCCGAGCTCCACGACAAGCGATCCGGACATCCTCACACTTTCAAGACTTGAAGAACTAAAAGTGCAGATAACGGAAGATGATAATACCGTCTACATCACCATTCTAGATGGCACAATTACTATACCGGACGTCCTTGAAGTGCTAAATAACTCCTCGGGGAATAATTTGGAGCTCGTGGCAAGTCTCGATGACTCGACAATCGTTGAAATTTTGGACCAAGATGAGGTTGAAGGACTTGAGGAACGAGCGAATCCCTATTTTAGTCAACTTGAGTACAAAAGTTGTTACTCCACGGCGAGTATTTCGACGGAAACTAATGGTAAATTATGATTTTTTTTTCTAATTTTTTGAGATTTTTAATTAAAAAAATTTTTTTTTCAGTAAAAACCCTTTATGAGATCATCACGTACCCAGAAGTGAAGAAAAATCTCAAATATGATCCGATGCGGTCATCGCCAATTTCCGCGCGCAAGCCCCAAAAGTCTGAAACGCCTTATTCGTACAAGACAATCGATGAATCAGTATTTACGCTCGCACCCACAAACTGCAACTACATCAATCACGTGCACTGGACCAACTCGTATCCGTTGTCGTACGAGACAAACGCACAAAGTCACCGGCATCTCTGTGTGCTGAAGGATTTGTATCGACGCGGCGTGCTGGAGAAGCATATTCCGAGCGAACAGCCAGTCGACATGCGTTGCAACTACGATCACCTGCCAAAGCCGAAGGAAAAAACACCTCAATATATCCCACCGACGCCCGTTCAGTATCATCCGTACCAGCCGCATGCTCGACATCAGTACCACCAGCACCACCAAGAAGTGCCGCATCAACGTTACAACTCGTACCACCAACATTCGCATCATCATCATCATTCGCGGCGCTCGTCATATTCGCATGACGTCTCCTACACGCGTCAATTTTACGAACAAAAGCAGCAAAGTTCCTGTCGATATCCGCAATGGAAGCCACCGAAAAGCGTTTTTCCGCCACCAACGCCGCCCGTTTCGTCGCAATCGCATTCATTCATCGACATTCCGATCTACTCGCCGGCCTATAACATAAAAATTCCTCCACTGAGGATCCCGATAGCGGCAATTGCACCAACAACTGCCGTCGCAAACACGTACAAACCGCCTGCGTATCCGAGTTACGGGAGCTACAACCGGAATTTTTATCACGAGAGACGTTCGTATCCGGAAACTTACTCAAATTATGCGCCATCGACGTCTGCATCGCCGAGCATCATGCGAAATTTACTGCAAATGGAGCCGAAAAGTCGCTTTGTGTGGTCTTGAGACAAGATTCTTGCAACCGGAGATTCCTTCGGAGGTGGTCACAGCACGCAAGTGTCGCGCGCATCCGGTTGCAAGCGAAACACGGAATGTGTGTGCTTCGAGTGTTGTTACGTCAAGTGGGCAATTACGTCAGACAGCGGAAATACAATTGCTCATTTTTAATCATTTTTTAATTAAATTTTTTTGAAATAATAATAAAAAAAAATGTTGGTTGTGAATTTTTTCTTAAAAAAACAATTTTTTTTTAAGTCGTTCGTTTTCCAACTGACAAGAATCCAGAGGTGTTTGAGAAATATTTGGCTTCGGTTTTGGTGCCGGCTTCCGATGCCTGTGGCGCGACAATTTCCAAGCCTTGTAACGGAGTGAAGGCGACACTGGAGGCCGTTCCGGACACGTGTCGCTTGACGCTCGTACTTCCGCCCCACACTTGCTTCTGAATTGCCAAGTTTTTCTGTAGAGTTTTGCTGATACGAACTTTTGTCTTTTCATCCACTTGCGGCAAGCGGATTCGTCCCGTACCCGTTTTGCCGATTGTTCCACGACTGTAGCCGAGATCTTCTTGATAAGCGTCTTCTTCGATCTAAAAATAAAAAAAAAAATAATTAATTTTAGAAAATTTAATTTTAAATTATTTTAAGGTAAATAAATTATTAATTTTTTAAAAATAATTTTTTAATTTTATGAATATTTTATTTTCAGTATTTTTTTTTAATTTTATAAATTTTACTTTGAATTAATTTTTCACTTCATGTGAAAGATAAAAAAAAAATTATAAAATTTAAATTATAAATTAAGAAATTTTAAATTTTTAGGTTTGAAAAATAAATAAAAAATTTTAAAATATTTATAGGTCATTTTTTTTTTTTTAGAAAATCTAATAATTTTTTTTAGGTGAAATTGATAAATTTAATTTTTGAATAATATTTTCGAATTCAAACTTGAACTTATTTTTTTTTTAGAAAAAATGAATTATTCTTTTTATGAATTAAAATTGATAAAATTTTAAAATAAAAAATTTAAATTAAAAGTTTTTGAATTAAATGAATTAAAAATTATTTTCTTTTTTAAATTTTAAGAAATTTTGAATTTTTGTCTAAATTTTAAAATACAAAAAAATGTAACTTACTTCACAGAAATTCATGCGATTCGCGTGTTTCCGGAACTCTGTCATCGCGTAACGTTCCTTCATCTTTCGCACTCTTTTGCCTCCTCGTTTCTTCTTTCCTCCTTCGAGAGGTTTTGGCAATGGCTTAATGAATTTAACTGGAGGTGGTTCCTGCAATTTATCTAATTTCTTCTCGATATCTTCGCGAAACTTTTGTCCAATTACTCCTGACGGTGCTTCGTGACACGCATCAACTCTCGCTGCCAAAGTGGATTTTGCAGCTACCAATCGCGCCGCCTTCCTCCGCAAATCTGGCGGAGTATCTTGAACAATTTCCGAATAATAAACGAAACCCGTGTGCGGAAGCATCGCAACTTTCGAAAATCCCGATAAAATCTTCTTTTGCGCTCCCAAGACTAGAACGTTGCATGCCGGCATTTTCGAGAGTTTTCCCAATCCACCAGCGAGACCCACTAATCTCGCTGCCGTTGACGCTCCAACGATCGCACACAAGTTTGGCGCGATAAATGTCATGCGACTTTCGACATATTCGAAGATTTTTACTTTGAATTCGCTCAGTTCGATTGCCATGTCGCACGCTTCTCGTATCTGCAAGAGCTCCTCGGCGTTCAAATTTGTGCCTTGCGTCGTAGATGCCGTAACCGAGACAATCATGATGGTCGCCTGTGTGAGAATTTTCTGGAGAATTTCGTTATTTTTCGCTTGTTCCACGTCATTTCCGAGCTCCTTGACGGCCCGAATGTAGTCCATCTCGTTCATGATGAGCGAATCCAATTCGGGGAAGCGTTTCTGGTATTTGTCCTTCGTGAATTTGTGGATGAGCGAGATTTCGTTGTCAATATCCACGGCAATGTTGTTCGATTCGACAATGAGTTGATATTCGGGGTCTTGCTCCACATTCCCAAGCATGTCAGAGGATTTTCTCGGATTTTTCACGTAATGATCTATTTGCTCGAGGACCTTTGCAAGTCTCGTGGAGTCCCGTAATTTGCAAAGATCTCGAATTGAAGCGACATTAACATCAACTTCCATCTTGATGAGCGGCATTTCGATTTCCTCTTCTTCATTTTCGCCGAGAACGGGTTCCTTTTTGATAAGATCCTCCAATTCGACGTCCTCGTCATTGTCGTCCTCGAGATCGGCGAGTAATTCGTCAGCTAGAGACATTTTTTTGCAGAAATTATTGAAGAGACTTGACTCGCGATTGTTCTAAACGTAAACAAACGAATGAAATGAGTCGGCTGAAATTGATAAATATTTGGTTTCGCATTCCGGCTAATTCTGATCAAAACAATCGGCAACAAGATTAATTTTAAGTGAAATTACGTGAAAAATCGCAGGAATTATGGCTGACGAAGAAGATCCAAAGGAGTATCGATGGGAGACGGGATACGAAAAGACTTGGTAAGACATGAAAATGTCAAAAAATTAAATTTTTCATTAATTTTCGTGTTTTTTTTTTGTTTTTAGGGAAGCGATTAAAGAAGATGACGATGGATTGGTGTCGAGTTCCGTGGCTGATATCATCCAAAAAGCCAAGCGACGACGTTTGGAGAACAAAAAGTCCCATTGTCGTCTCGGAATGATGCGTCACCTTTACATAATTGTCGATTGCACCGAGAACATGAGTCAGCAGGACCTCAAACCGACACGACTTTTGTGCACCCTGAAGCTTCTCGAGATGTTTATCGAGGAATTTTTCGACCAAAATCCCATCAGTCAGCTCGGAATCATCGCCATGAAGAATAAACGAGCCGAAAAGCTCACAGAACTCGCCGGAAGTGCCCGAAAACACACAAAAGCGATACAATCGTTGAATAAAATCGCCCTTAATGGAGAACCGTCACTGCAAAACGGTCTCGATTTGGCGCTGAAATCTCTTAAAATGCTTCCGACGCATGCCAGTCGCGAAGTTCTCGTGATAATGGGTAGTCTGACGTCATGCGATCCCGGAGACATCCTCTCTACGATTCACGCGTTAAAGGCGGAGAACATTCGGGCGTCTTATATCACGTTAGCGGCGGAAATTCACATTTGCAAGGTGATGTGTCAGGAAACGGGAGGCACATTTGGTGCCATTATGGACGATGCACACTTCAAAGATCAACTTTTTCAGCACATTGAACCTCCGCCAGCGGTGCTAAAGCAAGAATTTGCTTTGATCAAGATGGGATTCCCGCATGAGCAAGTCGACGAAGGCAAAAATCCAACGTTAACAATGTGCATGTGTCACATCGACAGCACCGATGAGCCAAGTAAACTAAATTCCGGTGGTTACCATTGTCCGCAGTGCTTCAGTAAATATTGCGAGATTCCCGTGGAATGCATTTCTTGCGGATTGACTCTCGTATCAGCGCCACATCTCGCAAGATCCTACCATCATTTGTTCCCGGTGATGCCTTTCAAGGAGATTCCCAACGACAATCACGTGCAAAATTGCTATTCGTGCCAAAAGTTGTTCAATGCGACGCAAGATAAGAATGTTTACGAATGTGAGAGATGCAAACAAATTTATTGCACGGACTGCGACATTTACATTCACGAAACGCTCCATTCGTGCGTTGGATGCACGACAATTCCAACGTTGTCGGCGAGGAATGTCACACGAAGACCCTCGAATTTCCATTAAAAATTATAAAAACATTTTTTTTTTGCAACATCAATATATCTTTAGAAATTTACTAAACATAAATTGATGGAAATTTTATTATTTCTAATTTTTTTTTTGTTTTTTTTTTTTGTAATAATATTTTTGTATTTAAATAAATTTGATTGATTCAAGGCCCATTCAAGGCATAGTATAAAATGTTATTTGATTAAAAATGTGGATAAAATGCTGGGAATTCAAACAAAGAACATTGGTTTGTTGGCAATGACTTCAGGGCGAATGGTTCTGCTTCTGTTCTCATGCTGCAAATCGTTAAAGTTGATTCGTTCACTGGAAAAAATAAAAATAATAAAAAATTGTAGGTATTAAATTAAATAAAAAATTTCGAGTAATGAAAATTATTATTCAGTAACAAATTTTCTATTATGAAATCTCTAAAATTAATTATTTAGTCAAATTTTAGATTTATATTTTGAAATGAAAAATTTATAAAATTATGGATTTTCATGAAGTACCTAAAACTTCTAAAAATTTTTAAAAATTTTTAAAAAAACTTTTCAACTTTGAATTTTTATAAAAGTTATTTAGGCCACTCCAAATGAAAATCAAAAATAAAGTCCGATGTCCCATTTTAAAAGTCGAAAATCCAATGGGGCAAAATAAAAAAAAAATTAAAAATTTCATCAAAAATTACCGTTTTTCAGTCTATTTTCGTAATTTTTTAAAAAGTTTATTTTTTTTATAAATTTTCAATTTTTATTAATTTTTGTTATTGAATGAACTTTTTTGAACTTGAATTTTCTTCTCTATACATATATATTTATTTTTCAGAAAATTAAATAAATAATTACTGAATTTATTTTTCAAATTTTTTTGACAGTTATTTTTTATGAATTTTTATTCTTTAAATTTTAATATGAAATATTCTGAAATCTATTTTATATAAGCAAAGTAAATAGAAAAAAAAATAAAAAAAAAATATGTAATGCTCAAAAATTGTTAAAAGTCTGTCATTTTGAATGAAAATAGTATTTCAAAACATTTTTTTTATTTTGCCCCATTTTATTTTCAAAAATTTTGGACTTTTGGACTATTAAATTTAGAAATTTTAAAAATTATTTTTCGAATCAAGAATTTCTTTTAAATTCTTAGAGCTTATGAAAAATCATAAAACTGCAATTTCTAAATATTTAGAAATTTTTGTATGCAAAAAATCAGTTATTTAAAATTAAAACTTGACAAAAATTGTACGAAAAATCAAAAAGTTACAAAAATTTAAAGAAAAAATAATCTTACTTGTAAATGTAAACTCGTCCTCGTGCCGCAACCAAATGGGCATAATACGTTGGTGCGACATAACTAACACTCCGGTTGCATCGCGTAAACAAATGACACAAATTGTACGTGAAAACTTGCAGATCCTCATTTGTGATATTCGCCTCGTCATGAATCACACAATATTTCGTCGGTTTAGCTACCCCCTGAATCGAAGCATGCGACACCATGAAAAATTGCCACTTTTTATTGGAATCCACAATTTCCGAGTCGACAACCGTTCCCGGCAAGACATTATTGTTTTTGTCAAATTTGCTCACAGTTTTCGGGAAAAATCTCGTATGATGTCTCTTTTGCACGACAATCACCGTCACCAGAATTTCCTTGTCACTGACACGCTGACAAGCCTTCTTAATTGCCGACAACTCGATTTCCTTAATTTCCGCAAATTGTCCCTCGCTTACGCCATCGCGGTAGTACATGATGTGCAGGGGGAACATATTGTGCGCTTGCTTGAAGACATTCAGGTGTTGCACGACAATTTCCTCCAAATCGCGAATTGTTTCGTCGCGCGGCGACTGAATTCGCCATTGACAGTTGTAGCGGAAGCCGTGTTTGTCGTAAGATGCCGCAACGCCGACAACAGACGGGATGTTCTGCTGATCGGGACTCGGATGCGTGACATCGGCACCAATTACCATGAAGGGACGTTTATTAAGGGACACTTGACTGGGCGGGGCGATAATTTGGTTCGAGCCACCAAGTTTGGCATTTACTTTGAGCAAGATGTTGTTCAAGGTGCTCGCATTCATGCGATCGATCGTGTTGGTCTTGATGCATTGTGTGAGCATGCCGCAACGAAGTTCCGCGGATTTTTTCGTTTCCGGATAATGTTCGGGCGCAAAGCCCGAAATGATGACAAACAGCAACTGGATCCCGTTTTGCTTGAATTTGTTGATGTACTGATCGTATTCGGCGGTGCGCAAACGTCCACGAGACTTTTCATTGAGTGTCTTATCGTACCTGGCCAAATTCATGCCCATTCTACTCGCTGCACTGACAATTCCATTTCCGAAATCGTCTATTTTGCGATCATTCACGCGATTGTCAACACAGAAAATCGCCCATTTTGTGCAAGCCTCGGGATGCAAAAATTGTGCGCCATCCCAAACGCCTGGCTTCGTAATTTTCACAACACGATCGCGGTATTGCAAATCTGGCGCATTCAAAATGTGCGAATTCACGTCGATAAAATCTTCGCCGACGACCAATCCGAATTGCCGAATTGTCTCGACACCTTTGTAGTTGATGTTTTGCAGTAAATCCATGATTTTGCTCTTGCGAATATTCGTGCTTGTGGCAGCAACACGAACCATGTCTCGCGTGCAACTTTCGGGTGCTTTTCCGTTCATCGCTTGTCCGGGCGGAATCGAGAGGAATTCCAGGGGAATCAAAATATTTTTTTGACGCGGACCAATGTGCAAGCATGGCGCTCCCGGATTTTTCAAACGCACACCTTTCTCTTGGAAATATTGGGCAACGGTTTTGCGTTGATTTTTGTCATCCGTGAACGTTTCTCGATCCGCTGGACCACAAATCGCATTAAACTTGTACGTTTTACACTCACCTGTCATCGGGGATTTGTAGGTCAAACTTAATCCACGCAAAATATCCGCGAAATTTCGATATTCTCGCATCAGTGGGAACAAATCGTCCGCTCCCGACGGGAAAGCTTTGTGCGAAACATCGACATTCAGGTAAGGACGTTCGCCCATTACAAAGCTCTGGTACAAGCCGATCAGGAGTTCGTAGTTGTCCTTCATTTTGAGTGGCGTACTTGCTGGCGCGAACACCGAACGCTTGTGCCGAATCAATCCGGGACGATCGTGAGCCGTTCTTAGAATTATATCCAGTACCTGGATCGCGGTTTGCATGTTCGCACCGTTCCCAAAGTTCGGATATTGCTTAATGACTCGCATATCGACTTCAGTGGCGAATTTGATGGACACCTTGAAGTCCTTTGGACGTCCGCCGGCATCGGGAGACGGAACACTGATCGCGGGGAAATCCATGTCTGCAATTTTTTGCAAGGAATAGAAGCTTGCAGCACCGTCGTAGGCCACTTTGTGTTGCAAGGCAGGCAATTGCGTGGCAATTAGAATACGGAATGCGGGAAAGAGGAATTTTTTCGGACGATCCGGATCGAATTTGATGTCGTAGTGATAAACGATGTTCGGAAGTTTTTGTAAATTCAATGTTAGATAATTTGTGGCAACGACTTGCTTTCGGAACTTCTTGTCGGAAGTTTTTGTGACGGATTCACGTACGGGGAAGTTTGCTTCGACGAGTGAGAGGCGTTCCATTTTGGCCAACATGTCTTCGGGTTTTTTATTGTCGGATCTGTGGCTTGTAGGAGGATTAGATTGCTGGGAAGCGACACTAGAAGATCGTTGAACGGGCTGAGATTGGGGATGTTGACGGGGCTGATGGTGTTGTTGCCCCTGAAATCCGCCTGGATGACCTCCTTGTGGCTTGTTTTTCTTCCAATCCCCTTTTGCGGGACGATCACCACCTTGTTGACCGCCCTGAGGCCCCTGTTTATGTTGCTGCTGCTGAGGATTTGGTCCTTGAGTCGACTGTTGACCCTGCTGTTGAGGATTTTGTTGTCCCTGTTCCTGTTTTTTCTGTTTCCAAGCGCCTTTTGGAGGTCTACCTCCGCCTTGTTGCTGTGGATTTCCTCCAGAAGTCTGTGGTCTCGCCTGTTGCTGCTGCTGTTGTTGTTGTTGTTGACCTGCATTTTGACCTCCTTGAGATCCTTGATGCTGCGGTCCTCCTTTCTTTTTATTATTTTTACCTAAAAAAAAAAATAAAATATTTTTTTTGAATTCCAGAAAAGACGTAATTGTTGTGAAATTGCATCAGCCATTTTCCATTGTGTAAAAATTTACCGATATTTTTTCATAATTTTACGTATTTCGGATTGAAGTTTTCGCTCACCTTGTTTCTTTTCCATTTTTAATGGTCCTTAGTTTGCATTTAATGCTATTTTTAACACTGAAACACGTATAAAAGACACAAAAATTGTTTTGATAAAAATTTTTCTTGTATTTTGCTTCTAAAAAACAAATTGAATATAAAGGCCGATACAAAAAAAAAAGTTTTTGCACTTAACAGACCTTTAAAAAATTAAGATAAATTTATTTAAATTCTATCAAGTTTTATAAAAAATTTAAATTTTGAACATTCGAGGTTAAAAAAAATTCAAATTTTTATCAAAAATTATCGGTTTTCTTATTTTTTTTTCAAAAATTTTCAAAAAATTATGAATTTGGCTTTTTAATTTTTTTTTTTAGAAAATAATTTCAGATATATGTATTTCTAATTTTTTTGACTGTAATTTTTTATGATTTTTTTTAATTTTTTGAAAAAAAAAACCCTGAATTTAAAAAAAATCTATAAAGACAAAAAATTTTAATTTAATTTTTCTTAAAAAAAAAAATATTAAAAGGTTCGGCACTTAAGACTTTGTTCCAAAATCAAAAAATAATTTAAATTTTTTTATTTTTAATTAAATTCATCAAAAAATCAATCAGGAAAAAAATCTAATAATTTTTGTTTATTGTATCGGCCTTAGCTTCACAATTTTGTACTCCTCTTTTAAAAATCAGCTGTTTTTTATAATAAAAGCGCATTCGAAAACCGACAACTTTCCGTTCAAAATCGTATTTTTACGTATTTTAAAGAGAACGTATAACCACATGTGCAAGAAGTAAACAAAAAGGACTCACAAAAATGTCGAGAATTATCACAAAAGCTGCCTTACTGGCCATGCAACGAGGCGACGACGACTTCAAATCTGTCGTCCACGAGAAGAAACAAAAAAAGACATCATCAAAACCTGTAGAAAAATCCGGCAACAAATTTCCTGACAAGCCTCCGACTTTATTGGACTTGCAACGAGCCAGAAAGGAGGTCATCAATTTGGGAATTTCTGGATTTTCGGATAAAATGGCGAAAGAAGAGGCGGAAATTCAATTGGCAATCAAACTCGGGGCAAAACCACCAAAGAAACCGTATAAGAACTACAAAGAAATCCTCGAGGAAAAGCGAAAAGTCAAAAAAGTGCAAGAAACAACGTCGGAACGTGTCGCGAAGAAACATCAATTCGGTTCAGGAACGTCTTACATCAAATATCTCACGGGAAATCGACACAAAACGAAGAAAAATCCCAAAAATGTGTTGAATAGTTACGGAAAAGTGAAGGCGAAGGACGTTGCGAATCAGAAAAATAAGAGAAGATAATAAATTTTAAATTAAATTAAAGTTTTTCAATGATTTTAGGTCATTATATGAGAGAATTCAGAAGAGCTAATTGTTGAAGAAGTCCATTAGATGTGTTAATACGAAATTTTTCGCATGCCAAACAACGACTGAGACATTTACGAAGCTTTTCAATGAGATATAAGAGCAAAAAATGATTCTGTTTGAACATTTCTGGAACAATTTCTCGAAAATTTTCGACTTTTGTGATGAGATTAAGTTCCAAAGTTCTTCGTTTCACATGATTCGGGAGTTCTTCGTGTACGGTTACGTTAAAATAGTCTTTCAGAGCTGCTGTAATTTCATAAATTTTGAGTCGAAACTGACTTTTCGTGATTAAATCATCATTTGTCTCCATTTCCTTGCCTTCTAGTATTTTTTGATCAAAAGTAAATGTCTTTTCCTTCTTCTTCCACTCATCATTGACCTTTTTCAAGTAATTTCCTACTTTCATAATTTGATGATACAGATCAAAAGTCCCATTTTTCACGAGATTCGAGCTCAAAAGTAAGTTTTCTAACATTTCCAACAATTTTTCGCTTAAATATTGTTGAAGAAAGTTGTAATTGTCCTCAATTTTTGGTAAAATTTGCGTTTCTAAGACCTGCAGACGTCCTTTTATTTCGGATTCTCGCACGAAATATTCCTCAAACGTGAAGTTTTGATGTTGGAATAGCAAAAAGGCTTCTAAAGCCTTGATGGTTTCACGAAAAACTAAACGAAGGTAAGTTTGTAACTCATACCGGTCCTCATCTGTAAAGTTTGGTTCATCATGTGAAGAGATTGTGGGACATGATTTTGATACAGAAATTAATTCTTGATCATTTGACTCAAAAAATTGTTTTAAACAACCAAAAATTACTGACATCATTTAGGAAAAAAAAAACATAATTTTTTCAAGACTACTTTGATTTTTAAGAAAATAAAGAGAATTTTAAAAAATATATATAAAGTAATATATATTAAGTAATATTATTAATTATAAGTAAGTAATATTATTAATTATAAATAATTTTAGGCCGCTCCAAATGAAAATCAAAAATAAAGTTTTATTTTTTAAAATAAAATGGGGGGGGGGTCAAAATAAAAAAAAAGTTTTGAAATACTATTTTCATACCAAATGACATAATTTTATCAATTTTTGAGCGTTAAATAATATTTTTGATACATTTTTACTATTTGCTTATAATTTTATGAAAATATTTTTAGGGAAGTAAATTTATGATAAAATATGATTTCCAAAACAAAAATTAGAATAAATTGAAAATTTTTAAAAAATTTAATAATTTATAAGTTTAATAATTTTTTAATTTTTCAAAAAAATTAAAAATAATTATTTTTTTTATTTAAAAATAAAAAAGGACTGTAAAGAAAAATTATCGCATGAGATAAAAAAATTAAATTAACTTAAAAATCAATTAAAATTTAATTAAAAATAAATGGTTTTTAAGTAACTTTTTTTTAAATAAAAATAAAAATTATTTAAATTTTACATAAAAAAAGTAAAAAATTATTTTTATCATTAATTCAACGTGTTTTATATATTTATTTATTTCCATCAAATTTCTTTTTTTTCTCTATTACATAAAATATATTTTATCACTGCTATGTTTATTTTCATTCAATATTTTTTTTTTTATCTACGGGGTTGC
Organism: Culicoides brevitarsis; assembly: GCF_036172545.1. Classification (NCBI taxonomy): domain Eukaryota; kingdom Metazoa; phylum Arthropoda; class Insecta; order Diptera; family Ceratopogonidae; genus Culicoides; species Culicoides brevitarsis. The sequence continues at coordinate 20,966,258 of NC_087085.1, read as the reverse complement.
AAAATATATATATTCTACAATATTTATTCTCTATGTTTTTCTTAAAATCTTCTCTTTACTTATACTTCTATAAACTTATACTTCTTGATCATTCTACTCGTTTGTAGCTGTTTCCATACAAAAAATAATTTGTTAGAAATTTTCTAACTGAGAAACCAAATTTTCAACAACAGGTAGGAATATTTAGTTTTTTGTATACATTTATAAAGTTATTTTTTCTGTGGGTTGGTTATTTTTTTTATCATATATGTATTTATTTATTTTCTTAAAAGTTTTTATTAATATTTTTTTAGGTACTATTGTATTGAATTGGTCGACATTTTATGCAAAGTATTCGTAACGACCTTAGAATTGATTAAAATAATAATAATAATAAAAATATAGTTTTTTTTCTTTTGTTCATTTTTGTTGTTGCTTTGTATCTTTAGGGTGCTATCTCATTTCATATATTTTTAGTTTTCTACATTCTATTCTTTTTCCTTGACAATTTATTTTTGATACTTAACACTAACCAATTTGATGTTATCTTGTTTTTATTATTATTTTTTTGTTTGTAAAACCTAATTTTAAGCAGTTTTTGTTATTTATTTAATATTTTATTTTTTTAGTTAATATTTATATATTATTTAGTGTGTAAAATATTAATTAAATAATAAACGGTAAATTTTTAAAAAATATTTTTTTAATGAAAATTAATAATAAATTTAAAATTTTAAAAACGTTTAAAAAATTAATTTTAAAAAAATAAAAATATGTATGTACGATAATTATTAATTTATTTAGGTAAATTAAAAAATTTATTTTTTTTTATTAAACATAAAATTCTCTAAAGTAATGTATATTCTAAGATATTTCATATATTATTAATACAACAAATATTGTTGAATTATTTTTTTTTTATATTTTAATTAATTTTAGTTTTAATGTTTATTTTTATTTTATTGTTGTCCCTTTAAACATCAATTCAATTGAAGCATCTATCTATCGTTTTCATTATTTTTTTATTTTTATATTATCTATGCTTTTATTCATTTTTCATCAAATTAACGTTATTGTGTTAACATAGTTTATAAATTGATTTTTATTAATGTTTTACGTTGTTTCTCTTTATATTATTTTTTAACGTAAAACATCATCGCTAATATTTAAGTCACATTCATAGTTAACTTTTTCTACTTTTAAAACGGTTTTACATCCTATATAACATCATCTCAAACATTATTTTAATTTTTTTATAAAATTATTTTTATCATATATTTTTTTTACGTTAACTTATTCGAATATGTGTATTGTTTATTTTTGTGTGTGTGTTAAGGTACAACATCGATCCAATCACAGGTTATTTTATGTTATATTTTCTAATTCCTATTTTTTTTCTTTTGAGCAGACATCATTTTATTTTTCATTTAAACAATAAAATACTTAGTAATACTGCTCGGTTGCGATTCAAATAATAATAATTAGCGGAAAAACTACTGTTTATTTTTTTACTTCCGTTTTTCCACGGTAACCTTGGCCTTAACATTGTTATTCGCGTTTTTTGCGTTAAAATTAGAACTACTTGTTTTTACTTGATTACCCTGTTGTTGTTGTCTAAATGTGATTTCATCGTTGGGATGTTTGAGAAGTGGTTCCTTGCTCGGACTCGAGTCTACCGTTTCCGATCGATATTCGTCCTTGCTGGACTTTAAGATGCTCTTTGTCGGTGCGGTAATTCGCTTTGTCGTCGTTGTTGCTTCTATTTGGGGATTTTCCATGAAAATTGACGTTTTTTCGTTCTGGTGTAAAAAAAAAATTAAAAAGAAAAAACGGAAGTATGAAAAAGTGTTCTCGAGAACGAAGAAAAAGTTTTGTAATGTGAGAAATGTGTGCGAGTTATGTTGTAAGAACGGCATTTCTTCATCATGTGTGTGATAGTGGTTAAATTTCCCTTGGGATATTTACAGCAATTTTTATGTCACTAAAGGAAGTAATCAACTAGTGGTTTTTGTTCTTTTAATTGTGCGAATGCTCGCAGCGAAACACATACCTTTGCTGCTAAATTACTCCTCTTGCTCGTGTTTGACGTTAATTGGTTGTGACGAGGAGTGGTTACTCGCTCTCAGAGCATCAGCTCCTCGCCGTAGTCGTCGTCGAACGCGGCGCAATGCACGGGGCGCGTGGCAATGTCATACGGATCGACGTCTGTTGAGGTGACTGCTGTGACATTTGATGCCGGACCCCATTCTTTTGTCTCGTTCAATAGCATGCGGACTTTCTGCTCAAAGGAAAAGAGATGAAAAGTATTTGAAAAGAGTTTTTAACAAAAAGTTTTAAGTTTTTTTTTGGTAAGTTTTTAGTTTGAAATTAAATTTTGCTATTTTTCATAGTCAACGATGGAATTTCTATCAATCAACGTTGAATTTTTATATCAGAAATCATTATTTTCTCCCTTTAAAGTCTTTTTAGGTGATTGAAATTCAAAAATTAATTAATTTAATGCCAAATTCTAAATCTTTTTAGGTGTCCAAGTAAACTCAAAGACTTATTTTTGTTCCTAGGAGTCAAAATTTAGTCACGTAAGTTAAAATTTGTACTTTTAGATTCAAAATTCAAATTTTATTTTGGCCTTAAGGACCTAATTTTCACATTAATGATAATAAATTTTATTTTTTTAGTTGGACCCAGAATCAAAATTCACTCATTCTAACTCCAGATACAAAATTTTAATGATTTAATATAAAATTTTCTCTCATTTTTGGTTATTAGAAAATTTTAAAGTCTTGTTTTATGCTCTGTACCGAAATGGCTAAAATTAAAAAAATAAAATTAATATAAAAAAATAATTGAATTTTTAATTAAAATTTAAATATTTTTTAATTAAATTTCAAAATCATTAAAAATTTTAAATTATTTTTTTATTTCATTTTTGTTAAGTTCTATTTTTCTGAGCTCAAATTAATTTCCACTTTTTAAAAAAAATCGATTTAAATTTCGAAAAAATTCTTTAATTTTTGCCAAAAACATCGAGAAAAATTTGGAAAATCGATATTAAAAAAGTTTTTTTTTTGAATTCCAAATTTAAAAATTTTTTTTTAAAATTTTTAAAATCATTAAAATTTTTAAATTATTTTTTTATTTCATTTTTGTTAAGTTCTATTTTTCTGAGCTCAAATTAATTTCCACTTTTTAACGTCTATTTTTTTTTATTCCACATCATTATTTGCAAAAAAATAAAAATCATTTTTTTAAAACTTTATTCTAATTTTTCAGGATTTAAGTCAAAAATCTTTAAACTCACCTCCTTCAAAGTCATTTCCTTTGGTGCCTTCACTATTTGCTGGATTGCTGTTAAAATTATCACAAAAATCGGCAACAACCCGACCACCCAACCAACTGCATCCGCCCATATCGGGTAAACATATTTCCCATACGACGCTGGCTTGTACTCGACCCAATTAAAAAACAGAATAAACTGCAAAAGAAAGTGGTTTTGAGATTTATTATTATTATTTTATATTTTTATGTCAACAAGTGTTTCGTTGCCACAGCAACACATTCCACTTAAGTTGTACTTACCAACAAAACCGCTGGCGTAACGAACTTCCACATCAACGTCCAAAACATCATCCAGACACGACCTTGTTTGCCAATCATGCTCTGAATGTCGTTCAAAAAGCGTTCCGACCCATATTTCCATGCAATTAAAATGCACTCTATTATGGCGATTATGAGAACGGACCAATTTGCAGCATATTTGTCCATTAGCTGCAGCCAGTACATGCCGCTCTGCAACAAAAGCAAACAATTTTCCGGTGAAATGATTAAAAGTTAACGAAGAAAATTAGTATTTTTTACGTTTGTTGTGAATCCTAGGCCACCCAAATACCCGAAAACGGCAACGAAGAGAACAACCCATATTTTGCGATGCCTCAAGTTCGGAAATTTATCTAGTATTGCCGTGGTAACAGTTTCCATTAGTGCAAACTTTCGACATTAAATGAGAAAATTTCGATTGAAAACTTTTTTTTTACGGATCCGCTTTTAAAATCACTCACCTGTGAATCTAAGCCTAACGTTAAAAGCATCAGGAAAAATAAGAGCGACCACACCGGCGAGATCGGCAAGCGTGTAACAACCTCCGGGTATACGATGAATGCGAGTCCAGCGCCCTGTTATTTTTTAATTAAACACGAAAAACAAATAATTATTTTTAAATGCCCAGAAATATATCGAAAAAAGAACCCAGATAAAAAAAATTATTTTCTAGATGATGATGAAAAATGTTGAAAAAAAAAAATATTTATTACATGAGATGCAAAATTTGTTCAGTTAAAAGCGCAGCACACGGTTTGCGTTACAGCCAGTCGTCGGGGTAATGAATAATAATAAAACCATATATTTGAGTTGATGACACGTTTATTCTTGAAATATTATATTTCTGATTGCATGTATTATGCATTTTCCGAGAAATATAAGACAACTTTTGTTTGTGGGTGGTCTGTTAATACTTTTTTTTTCTCTCATTTCCATTCAGCAGTAATAGGAATCTCTAAATACCCGACGTACGGCTGGCTCTTTAGATGCTGTCATAAACAGATGCTTTGCTAATATAATTTGCAATTTCATGTCATATGCAACTCACGAGTCTTTAATAACGACGACGACGACAGAGTGGACGGAGAGAAATGAAAAACTTTAACAAGGAAATGGAATTCTGAATGATGTGCAGAAAAAATAGCAGTTGCTTGTTTTAGATGAATTTTGATAATTGTAAAAAATAAAAAAAAATATTTCTTTTAAATTATTGAAATATGTACCTATTAAATTGTTTAAGAAATTATAAAAAAAAAATTAAATATAAATTAAAAAAAAAATTATAAAAAAATTTTAATAAAATAAAATAAAAATTTTTATTAATAATTTTTTTTTTATTTTATTAAAATTTTTTTATAATTTTTGTTAACTTATATTTAATTTTTTTTATAATTTATTAAAAAATTTTAAAATAAAAAAATAATTTTTTTTAATAATTTTTTTTTATTTTATTAAATTTTTTTTTAACTTATATTTTATTTTTTTTCTAATTTCTTAAACAATTTAAAAAAAATATTCAAAAATGAGTTTTTTATGAAAAAAATTAATATTGATTTCGAATATTAGGCACGAATATTAGAATTATTCTAAATTGAAAGAAAAAAATAAATAAAAAAATAATAGAAATAAATTAATAATTTATTAGTAAATTTAATTAAATTAAATTAAAAATAATAAAATCGAATTAAATTTGAAAAATAAAAAAAAAATTAATGAAAAATAACGAAAATGCACCTACGTCAAAATTCGTTACTGTCATATGGAATTTTCCACTGTGATGTAACCTATATATACCAGCCTATACTATTTACTTTGATAATAATTTTATTATCCACATATCAAGTTTATATCTCACTACTTAGGCTTTCCTCCGTCGTCGTCGTTCATCATAAACGATGTAAGAATAATAAAATGATACAAAAGTCTATGCGATAAAAATCGATATTTATCGCTTTTTCATCAAGATTCATTGTTAAAAAAAATTTGTGATAAAATAAAAATAAATTATTTAATAGAAATAAAATAATTTTCGTCAAAAATTTCACCAGACAGACCTTGAAAGTGCCGAAGAAACGTATTTTTCCAAGACATGTCACTACAAAAAACTCATAAAAAGGACAAAAGTCCTTCAAATAAAGTAATTTCAAAGTTTGTGTTGCTTCTTTGACTGTTGACAGATTTTTTTTTTCGTGTAAATAAATAAAAAAAATGGATCACTTTTAATGTTTTTTCTCGCTCCTCATGGGACGACCGAGGAACGGAAAAGAGAAATGGTCTGCAAAGGTCGAATAATTTAAGGAAATCTGTCATTTTTTGTCAAAACATGTCAAAAAAATGCTCCGGGCTAGTGGGGAAAAAATGTATAATTCTATAAAAATATTTCCTTTTTGTCCCCAAAATATGTCTTGTCAATCGATTTCTTCTCATCAGACACACTCGACGTTAATTGTTCATTCATGCGTTCATCGCTTGGATGGATGGATAGATGGAAAATGCAATAATTTGATTAATTGGATATCTTTCTGTGTGCGAATTTTAAATGAAAATCATGAATAAAGCATTTCTCGTGCACTAATTAGTGCGATATTGATTTTAAATTGAATTCAAGAACGCAAAAGTTTCCCTTGTTTTAAAAAAAAAATTTTTCGTCAATAAAAACGTCGCGTGTCGAATAATAGCATTTACCTGATCGACAACTTTTTCCACTTCCACATCTAGTTCATGGGCTAAAAAACCAATTATAGAAAAAATAACCAAACCAGCAAAAAACGATGTCGCTATGTTCGATACTGCCACGATAAGTGAATCTCTGCACGAAAAAAAAAAAAATAAATTGATAAAAAAAAAACATTTTTTAAAGCTCAAACTCACTTGTAGCAATTATTCGTGAATTTATTGTAGGATGACAGAGTGATCAATCCACCCCAACTGGGTGACAGGGCAAAAAATACTTGAACTGCTGCATCGCCATACACCTGCAACAGATAAAATTTTTACAAAAATTTCCCCAAAAAATGGCAAAAACTCACTTGCGCGCTCGCCAAATGCTTAAAATCGGGCGTCAAAAAGTAAAAAATTCCCGTTTCCGCTCCCGGCAATGTCACGCCACGCACAAACAACATCACGAGCACGACATATGGGAAAAGTGCAGTGAAATAAACGACCTGAAATCACGTGGATGAATGAATGGAGGCACAAACAAATTTTTTTTCTTACCTTTCCGGATGACTTGACGCCTTTGCATAGGCACAAAAACACGATTATCCACGCGCCCAACAAGCATAATGCCAGCGATAATTTGATGTTGCCCGTATGTTCGATGCCTTTCGAGATGCCAAGAACGTAATTCCTGCGAGAGAGGGAGAGCGAAAAAAAGTTTGTTTTTGTGTTTTATTCATGCGAAAGGCAATCGTTTTGCGGTCAACGAGCAAATCGTTAATTAATGCTGAAACTTACTCAAAGTACTCTTCGGCTGGCGGTCGCTTTAACGAGCTCAATGCCAAACCGCTGTAGTTGAACTGGTCGGCGATTGTGTGGTTGTAACAAACTTTCAGGTAGAACGTTCCATTGTCCGCTTCGCATTGATCCGCTTCTTCGTACGAAAAGCAATCTACAAAAAAATCGAAAAAAAACATCAAAAAAATTGTCCTTTTTGTGGTGATTAACTTACGTTCGGTACTCCATTCAGGATCGCAATGTTGCCACGGCAGTTCGGACTTCATCGATGCAAACATGTAAAAAATGGTCCAGCCAATGATGAGGTTGTAGTACAGCATGACGATGGCGGAGACGATTATCATACCGTAACCGAGACCGCGAAACAGCGGACAAAAACGACGATAAATGGCAACGGGACCAAGTGCCGCATACTGTCCGAAGGATAGCTCCATAAACATCAACGGGACGCCCTGTGAACGAATTTTAGATGTGTGTACAACAATGATGATGATGAAGATATGTGACGAGGGATATTTTATGCAAATTACATGTGGGTGTAATGTAATTTATTTACGAATTCGCAGAAATTGGTCTCGCAGCGAGGAGCAAACGGACAAAAACTATGTCAAAAATTAACACCCGAAAGCCAGCTCAAGGTTATTTTAATTTTATTGGAATGTATTTAAATTTTCTGATACGAAACTTTGCAAAATAGAATAATTTTCCGACTACGTATCGAACACGAATGTTATTCCGAGAATTTGCCAAGCACAAAAGATTCAATTACAGTGAGAGCGTAACACTTTAATTCATCAATGCACAGTTTAGCAGTTCCAAGAAAAGTTTATCAAAAGGATTTAGAAGGTTTGCTAATTTCTATGGTAAATTATTTTGTTACATTTTTTAAATCTTTTTTTTTAATCACATAAGCAAATTTTTAAAAATAAAAAAACTCGTGAAAAAATTGTAAAACGTACAATTATTTCAAAAACAAATCATGAATGCTAAAAAATTGATTGATTGATGTGAAAAATAAATTTTGTAAACTTTTGATTTTTCACAAACATTTTTTCAATAATTTGTATAGATTGTACAAAAACAAAATCATGCAAAAAAAATACCAACAGTCTTAAAAATTTTATTTTTAATTAACTAATTTTTTTTATACTAGACCGTAAAATTTCAATTTTTTTAATTTTTAAAAACTATTACAAAAATAGACCAAAAAACGGTAATTTTTGATGAAATTTTTAACTTTTTTTTCTTATTTTGCCTCATTGGAAGCGACCTAAATTCAAAATTTAAAGTCTAAATTTTAATTTTAGTGCAAATTAATTTTGAATTCTTGAACCATGAAAAGTCGAAAATTCAAGAAATAAAATTTGTATTTATTTTTTTCATGATTAAAAGAAATAATTGTTTTAAAAAATTTTAAGTACCTATATAATTAATTTTTAGAAAATTAATATAAATTATACTATTTTTAATTTTTTTTGCAATATGAAATTTTTTATAGCTATTTTTCGATACCTTGATATAAAATTTTAAATTAGGAGATTTCAATGTAATAACTTTAAAATCAACACAATATTTTTGTTCGGAGAGATTAAAAATTGTTTGAAATCAGTAATTTTATGTGAAAAAGTATTTAGGGATTTAAGATTATTTTTTTTTGTTAATCAGAAAAAATTGTGGAGTAAAAAATAAAATAAAAATTTTTTATAAGCGAATAAATTTTACATTTTCCCATCGGGATTATGGTGAAGGATTATTTTTAACATTTTTGGACATTGAACGATTATTGTTTACATTGAATTTTTTCTATATTATCTCAAATTTGAAATTAAAATTGAACTTGAATTCCCAAAATGGATTTTTGTAACGATTTTTAATGAAAACTACAAATTTTCAATTAAAAAATGTAAAAAAAATCTTTCTATTTTATCTTTCTTTTTCGATAAATCCAGAGAGACCATGATAAAAATTAAAATAAATAAAATTGCGTTTTCAAAACTAAATCAATTTAAAATAACTAAATATATTTCAGATTTTGTGGAAAATCAAAAATGTAAATTTTTGTGTTATCCTTAACAATTTCTTATGTAAACAACTTTCAATATTGAAATATCTTTGCCTATGGCTTTAATAAAATTCCTCATCAAGACATTCAATCAATTTTCCTTCACGTGAGTGATTTGATTGTCGAAGCAGATACACACATTTGAGAGACTGTTACTTACCGCAATGACCAACATTATTGTGAACGGGATAAGAAAAGCACCTGAAACGGAGAAAAGGGATTACGGAAATGAATTAAAATTAACAAATGGAGACGACTTGTTGTTAAAGAGTGACGCTTTAAAATCACAGACAATTTAATTTATTTCAGAAATAACGGCCCACGCACCTCCGCCATTGTTGTAACACAAGTAGGGAAATCGCCACACGTTCCCAAGGCCAACGGAGTATCCCAGTAGCGACAATAAAAAATCAAATCTTCCAGTCCAGTTCCCTCGTTCCGGCAAATTTTCGCTATCGAGTTTGTTGTTGTTGCTGCTGTTGCCATTTTTCAATGATGCCGACGATGCCAGTGAAGCTTGAGAATTTACGGCAAAATATTTCTCCTCAACCTACATCGTGAAACGCGTCATCGTCGTTGTAAATTATTTTAATTGAAATATCGTCAAATAATACAAAAAAAAAAATTACTTACGTCCCATGAATCAATCTCCAGCTTCGTTTCCTTGCACGCTTTACTTTTATTATTCTTTAAATTCTTATCTAGCTTGTCTTGCTGAACTTTGTCGGCGACACTGTTGTTCGCTGCCTGATTTTGTTGCTGTTGTCTCGCTTTCTTAGACATTTTACCCATTTTCAATTAAAGACGGATGCATTAATGATTTTGCTCCGTTGTTCGTCGACGTGCGTTATTGTCACAAGAATTTTCTTTTGTTGTTTTTTTTTTCATGTAGATTTTACTTCAAACGGAATTTTCGCCTTGAAAATTGCACAAAAACAAGCGAGATAACGAGCAACCCGCATTCGTCCCATATTTGCTCTAAAAAACTTTCTAATCGATCAAATTTTTCGCAAAACACACACATGCCTGGCATTTATCTGTCATGCACGAGCCTCACAAGCTCGTCTGTTTATCATTATAATAAATAAATTAATACCTTGCGTATTTTTCTAGAAAACTTTTCCTCTATCTCTCGGTTCTATCTGCCAACCACAGACAAGCGAGAGAGAGAGAGTGGAGTGGAGTGATCTAATAAATATACTTATGAACCGAACGCGAAAGTAGGATAATGGTACAATGATGTTTATTGAGGATATGGATGTTTGTTATAAAATATTTTTCATATTTTATTTAAAAAAAAACAAGAAACATTTTATATTTTCTACAGTTTTTCGCTCATTATTTATTTATCCTTCCTTTATTTATTATTCTAAGCAGTAAATATAATTTTATAAACAAGTGCTGCTGTGGAAAAGTATAACGATGAATTTCATCAACTGGAGATTTTAACATATGAATGAAATTCAATACCGCAACATATATGAAGGAAAAGTTTTTCTGTAAAATTATTTTTCTTAATTAAAAGCAGTTTTGAATTTTTAATGCAAATTAAATGAAGGTTTTAGCAGGAAAAAAAATAAAAGTTTGTAACTTTTCTCACTAATTTGTCTGGTTCATTACTCAACTTTCTAAAAAATTTTTTCACTGAATTTTATATAATTTTTCGAGGTCATAAAACGTTTTGTATTTTTTTTTTATTAATATTCTCGGTTTTAGATTTTTTTTAAGTTTTTAAAAAAATTATCACTTTAAATTTTGATTGAGTTTTTTAAAGAGTTAAGACACTTTTTTAACTCTGAAATTCAGTTCTTGTCGTAACTAATCGTTTGTCATAAATAAAAGTATTTGATGTAATATCACTTTAAAAATTTTATGAACTTTCAGCTGCATTTGTGATCTTAAAGTTTTGAATTTTCAGTAATTTATATTTTTTTAAATAAAATATTTGAAAACTTCAGTTTTACCAGGATTTTAGTGGTTTTTCTTTTCAAAAAAATTTTTCACTAATTTTTTGCCACTTTGGAAAATTTACTTTTTTTCACTTTTTATTGAGTTTAAAATGATTCAAATTAAATTAAAACTTATTTAGGAATATTTTTGAATTTACAAGAGTCTGCGAATTTTTCATTATTATTTTTATTGAATTTCAGAATACAAAATGAAAAAATATGACAAATCAATGAGTTTTATTAAATATTTTTCATTTTATTTTATTTATTTTTTTTATTTATTATTATAATAATAATTATTTTATTATTTAATTAATTAATTTATTATATATAATAAAAAGTTTAATATTAAAAAAATCACAGAATGAATTTTGAACATTTTCATGATTTTTTTTTTTTTATTTATAAGAAATCGAAAAAAAGTAATAAATTTTTATTTTATTCAAATTAAAAAATAAACAAAATAAAAGGTCATCGAGTTGCTCTCATAAATTTTTCATTTTTTTTTTAAATTCAGTAAAATTAAAAAAAAAATACTTTCAAAACAAAAAAAAGACTTATTGAAAAACTTCTCGAGAAATTAAAGTTCTATGTATTAAAATTTCTTTTTAAAGTACTACACACGGCACTTGACACAATGTTTCATTGTTCCCAACATCTTTTTTGTACTTCTTTATTATTTTTCTCTCTTTTTTTCTCAATAAAAAAAACCTTGACTTTTCACTCTTATGTGATATTTTTTTTGTCTTTACATAAGTGGAATAAAATCGATCGAGCAAAAATTGCAGCAGGTGAGCATTTTCAGCAATTACTGCATCTTGCGACGATAGAAAAAAAAAATCGCATAAAAATTAATGTTTGAACAGATGAAAATTTTGAGTTTCCTGTGTGAATTTCCGTTACTCACGAAGAAAGTAAACTGAGAAACTAATTTAATTTTATCACACACAGCATCTTTGTTCTCATTAAAATGTTGTTAAAACATGCGAGAATGCCCGAGGAAATTGCTTATTCTTCCACCAACAAGGATCAACAAGAAGAAGAAGAAGAAAAAGAAAAATATTGCGAAACAAGAGAGATTACAACAAGAGGAGATAATAAGTGATTTAACACTATTTTAATGTGCTGAAAAGTTTAATTTATTTTGTATGGGACTTGCATCTTTTTTTTTAGTGGCGATGTATGAAAAGGGCTTCCATGCAAAAAGTTTCACAATTAAAAGACGAACGAGGCAGAAGAAGAAGAAACACGTAACTTTTAAGCTGGCTTGCATTCATTTCATTCATCGACACGTACTTTTATGGATTTATTATTATGTTATTATGAGGCGAAAAGCGATGAAGGAAGATGAAGAGCGAGAGATATGAATATCCTTAATTCCGATGTTTGCACAGCCAATCAGACACACACACACACACTTGTGTCAAGCATATTAAGGGCTTTTGTGTGTAGAACACGACAAAATAAATATAATAATAATGTGACGCGTGAATTCGGAACTCTTGAAACGAAATTAATCGATATGGCAAATAAGTGGAGAATGACGGACCGACCATTTTTCGGATGATTCATTACGAATGCATGAAGGGATCGAATTTGTTGAGATTCAAATCAAATTTGTATTTCTTAATTGCACAAAAATCGGTCACATCGTTTGTCACTTATTGGAAATTTTACTGAAAATGGTGTCTAACCAAGATTAAAAAACAAATTTTCATGGCTTTTTGGCAACAAGAATTGTTTTCTGTCTAGGAATTCAATCATAAAATTTGTAAACAATATTCATTTATTTTAATAAATTGAAAACAAGCTTTAGTAAAACTGAAGCAATCTATTCTAATGCTAAATTTCTTGGAAATTGCATTTTACGAAATTGCAAATTTTGTTAAATGTAACAGTTTTATTCGTCTATTGAAGCGAATATTTCATAAAACAACCCATGAAAGTGCTTAGGAAGGATATATGATAAAGTTTAATTTTAGGTAAAATAATATTTAAAATAACTCAAACGAAAGTATTTTGTTTTAATTAGCAAAATAATTATTTTTAAATTTTTAATGGATATTTTTTTCGGATATAAAATGCCAAATTTCAAAGAATTTTTGACCGTTAATCAATATTTTTGTTGTTTTGAATTTTTTACATTGATATTTGTGTATTAAAAATTGATCTAAAAAAATTTTAATTAAAATTGAAAAAAAATTAATATCATATAAATAATTGTCAAAATTTTTTTTGATAAAAAAATTCCATAATTTTCATGAAAATTATTTTTTAAAGAAAATTTAATGTGAAAATACGATTTTCAATACAAAAATTACTAAAAATTGAAAAATTTTCTTGGAAAAATTATGAAAATACACCAAAAATTGGTAATTTTTGATGAAATTTTTAACTTTTTTAAAAATTATTGATATGATTATTTTTTTCACAAAAATACGCTTTATTTTCTTTAATACCTTAAAATTTTATGAATAAAAGAACAAAAATAAAAATAAATAATTTCGAAATTTATTTATTTATTTTTTTTTTGAAAATTTGAGGAATCAAGAAAAGTAAATAATATTTTTGTGTAATTTAAAATTATTTTACGCACTCGAATAACTTTTATTTATTTTTTTTTAAATTTAATTTACTTTAAATGATTTACTTATCACTATAACTTTTGCTATTTTTGACAGATGAACTTTCATAGTGGAGCAAATATCATAGGTAAATTATTTAAAATATATTTTTTATAATTAAAAATCACTCAAGTGCTGAAAATTTGACTTTTATAAAAAAAAATTAAATTAGGTAAATATTTTATTTAGAATGATTTTTTTTTATTTTATAAAAATTATTTTTTTATAATAATTATTTTAATTTCTTTTAAAATAATTCTTTTATTTAATTTTAGATCTTAAATTCCGTTTTTATTTTTTAATTTTCTATAAAATCACAATAAATTAAAATTTTTAATCCTTCTAATTATCATTCATCATCACTTTTATCATGAGAAACTTTTCACAAATTCTCCGATAAATTTTTTTTTATCTCGATAATTTTTTTCTATCAACATAATGACGATCGTAATTCGAAAATGAATTTATCCGCATTTTTTTTGTGCTATTTTCAATCATGGCAAAACCCGAACGAATGAGCAAACACTTGTAAGCCTTGATAAGTACCATCGTTTTATGAATGAAGTATGGATTGTTAATCGCTTTTCCTTACTTTTTTATTTTATTTTATTTTGGATTGCAATCACTTAATAATTAAATTTTTTAATTAATAAATTTTTTTCAAGTTCACTTTTTTATTTTATTTTATTCCATATTGTGTTTTGTTGTTATTAATTTATTTTTTTATTTTATTTTAATTTGGGTGATTGGCACTTTTTCAATTAAATTCGGTTTTATTTATTTATTTTTTGTCATCAGTTTTCAGCTTTAAGTTTGCGTGTCACAAAAATTAAATTCCAGATTTATTATAGAGTGCGAGCGCGCCAACAACCGATGATAATAATAATGATGATCAGTGCGTTATTTGATGTGACGAAGACGTAATACAAACATATAATAATAATAATACCGAAGGAAAAAGTAAAATATTAAAGTAGCGAAAAATTGACCCGAAATATAGTAAATATAATTTTTCGCAATTTTCCCTCTTTTTTTATTTGAGATGTTATTATTATGGCATTTGAAATGAGACTGAAGCTGTAGATAAAAGTGAGTTACGACTTACTGTGATTTTGCCCAACACCCACTATACGCTACGTGCACACGTGTGTGTGTTCGGGTTTTGCATTCTTTTCCTCAATTTTCCATAATTTTATCGTGTGCATGACGCTTCTATGGTCGTACATGCGAGAGGCATGATGGTGATGGGTGAATACGATGACGAAGGATGAATAAGGTGTGCATTGTAATGTAATAGATCTCTCTCCTTTTGACAGGACGAAAGAAAGAACTTTGATATGCGGAAAGGCAAAAAAAAATCTTCTTCTTGAATGTTTATTTATTTGTTATTGAGAAGAGCGGAGCACGAAGACGGAGCTCCTGTCAATGTGATATGAACAACATCTGCCATGGCTGTTTCATTATTCAATTGAATTATGTGGCTTGTGACATTTTTCTCATGATGTCGTTTTCCGAAGAAGCTGGAAATTTCACGAGAAATAACTTTTAGCAGACATTTATGAGTTAGTCATGCGAGGAATGGAATGGAACGTTTCTACCTTCCTTTTGTTCGTTCACTTTTTTTTTGCTAGAAATTAAAAAAAAAAATAAAGGAGAAGTAAAAAAGGAAACGAAAATAACAAGTATAAATTATGTGGCGCTCGGTGCAGTGAGTGCACGTACAACCGAGAAGCAGAGAGAGAGAGAGTACAGTTTCAAGTTCAAGGACATTCAGAATTAATGCAATGTGCATCGTATTAGTTTTGTCTGGGTTGCTCGGTGCCTTGTTTACGAATCATTTACGGGATTTTAGTTGTGTACTGAAATTCGGGTTTTAAAGGGTTTTTCGAAAAATGGAGACGACTGGTTATTTACATTTATTACCGCATTTCATGATTTTTTGAATATTTACCAGATTTTTTGTTTTTATTTTTGTATCTGGTTAATTTTTTTTTATTCTTAGTTTTATTTACTTAGATATTTTTGTCATTTTATGATTTTTAAAATATTACCACATTTTTTATGGGAATGCGGTAAGAAAAAATAGGTTCATAAGTCATAAAACGGAAATTTTAAAAAAAGAGTTTCGATAAACAGATGAAAGATTTTTCTGAAAATTGAAGACTTAACGATAAAAAAATTGAATTGAAATTTTCAAAAATAATTTTAAAGTTGGGTTAGAAAATGTGACCTCCAAAAATTCCCATTATCGCCACGTTACAACAATGTTCCCTCACTCGCATCTGTTATTTACGGAAGTTGCTGGGATCAAAATTTTTAATACGCTTGCGTTGCATTATCCTGGGAAAAGTGTTCCTTCCATCATTCATTCAGCACACGACGCACACATTGGAGCGACAGTTCTCGGAATGAATAGAGACATAATAGATGGAACATTTTTTTATGTGCCTTTACTTACTCAACAATGTTATTATTATGATCTAACTCGCATAACTGCGTGATGTGAGTGTGAGTCTATTTGGTGTTGTGTAACCAATGTTGATCATTACAACAACAACAACAACGAACTATGGAAAGCGAAGGTTTCGTAACGTACCTACAGAAAAGCGTGTCATGCGCCATGAAGCCTTTCAGCGACGAAGCAAACGTTCGGAGACAATTGTTGAATGAATGCACTTTTCTTATCAATGGAAATGAGTTCCGGAGTTACTAGCCGAACGGCGTACGATGATGATAAGGAGACAGCTGTTCTCCGTGCATCGCGAACGAAGGGAAAGGACTATAAAATATCGTTTATTCGAACATTTAATTTTATTATCTATTTGTTGATTCACTTTCAATCAGTGGCAGCTCATCGTAAATTTATGGCCTTTTAATTGATTGCCGTCAATATCTTGGGTGCTCAATCAATTAGTGCATTAAATATGAAACTTGATTATTATTTTCCAAGTAATTTTCCGCGGAAGAGTTAAAAATAAATGAACTTGAAATTTTCGCACCTTTGTGATATTTTCTTTCAAAACAAAATATATGCTTTGAAGAGGAAGTAATAGAATGGTGATAATGTATCAATATTTACTGTGAAAATATTACTTTGTTATTTTTAGAATGGAAAAACGTGAATGATTCATCACAAACTCAATTTCACACTGAAAAGGTCATCGAATGTTTTTTTTACCGCGCACATTTTAAAACAAACAAATTTTTGTCATTCGAGAAATGTGAATTGAAATATTTTTGTTTATGCATTTTTTTTTATTCAACAACGTAAAAAAGTTAAATTTCGAAAGTCTTATGGCACAAACTATAAAAAAAATTAATTATAAAAAATTTTCTAAATATAATTCCATTTTAATTTTTACCAAAATTCACTGGCGTCGAAAAACAGCGGGGGTTAAAGGATAGATCAGAATATACCAACATATACCACAATATTTTATTTTATTATTTCATTTTCTGAAATTATTGTTATTTTCGGTTTTTTTTTGAAAGGTTTTGCTATTTTTTTCCAGGTTTTTACTCAAATTAATCTCTTAAGGGATCAAAAAATTCTCTTAATTCTTTATTAAAAATTAGAACAGCGAATTTTATATTTAAAGTTAATGTTTTCTATTAACATGGGGTGTGACTGATAATCTTGATGTGAAGATTTTAACGAAAAGGATTAGTAAAAATATATTTGACGATGCCTAATAATGCTGGAGCACTAACCTGTGAAGATTTTAACGACTAATAGTTATCTTTATTTAAATCTTTCTTATAATAATTTATGATTACGCTTCAGTCATGGCGTATGGAGGGAAAGTAAAAAGCTATGAATTCGCAGAAGGCGAAAAGCATACAGGTAAAAGTGACTCGGCCACGGACCAACTCACACTTGATATGAAATATTTTCCTCTTTGGAAGGCAAAGTATTGATGAATTGTAGGACAAACAAACGACGTGTTCTTTTTTCCATCCAATTAAGCAACGGAACATTCCAGTTCCACTTCATCCGTCAGAAGCCGTTTTTCTGTCAAGAATATTCAAATTTTTTGTAAAAAATCCACGCAAAATGGATCCAGATCTGTTAAAATCGAAATTGGCATGTTTTGAGAGGATTCTGAATCAGGGATGTTTTCGGCCATCGATAATGATGATGAATTTGTAACATCACACGAAGCACTTGAAGATGTCGATGGTCTTCCGCGATTGAGAATTTTCCAAAAATTTTGAAGAGAATTTTGGGATACGTATCGAACAATTAATTTGAGTCGTTGCTTTGTCGAAAAATGCATAGTAAACGATTTCCGACATTTTCACGGGTACTGGAATTGTGAGATATTTTAATTATTTGTTTCAAATACGCCTGAACTGCTGTTTTCCATTTGAAATGGTAGTTATCTGTTGCTAATACTTATCGGTTCGTTTTTTTATTGCCATTTGACTGAATAAATTTACTAATCTCTTGTTACTCTAGTAGGATTCTTACACCTTTCTGAAAGTGGTTCTGAAACATTGCTTCGTTTCTGTTATCAAACCATTAAGTCTAGGACTTTTATAAGTTGCAGGAGGTTTTATTTATTTTGAGTCATTATTTGATATCATAAACATGTGTTTTTTAAAATTCTTTCTTATTAAATTTTATATTAAGCCCCCACAAAATCCGACGCCAATGAGTATTTTCAAATTAAAGTCAAATTGAAATACAAGTTTCAAATAATTTTCATAAGATATTTTAAATCTTAGGTTTTTTTTACATGAAAACAGTTAATTTCAGAAAAATTCTGAGTTTTATCACAATATGACGAAAAATTGACATTTAAAATTTTAAATAAGTTTTAAAATTTTAGAAATTTTTTTTATTCAGTCCTATTAAACTTACTGAATTGTTTCTAAAATACTTGAATTTGAAAAATATTGAAAAATTATTTTAATCCATACTCCACATCTAACTATTCCCGCTTAAATATTTTAAACGAGTCTCTGAGAAATAAAAATGAGATGAATGAGAGAATTTTTATTCGAAAACTATACTACGCATGCTCGTACTATTTTTATAGGGAAATTCTTTCGGAAAAAACGTAAACAAACTAAATAATAGTGAAATTTCGCACCTCTTCTACTTTCTTTAAGTATTTTTTTCTAATTTAAAAAAAAAGTTGCAAACTATTTGTGTAAATTTAAGACTTTTTGCTAATCAGTCACGTAAAAAATTCAACATTTCTCACTTGAATTCGTCATCTTGCACGTACTCGATAAACCAAAGTAATCGTAAATTGCAGTTCTTAGCTCATGACAACAACAATAAGACTCGTTATAATTCTCTAAAAATAAATTCGCATCTAGCATGATAAAATTTTACGATGCAGTCGCGTTAAAGATATCATCCACAAAGGAGGTACATTGCAGGTGCAATTCATCAAAACAATGAGTGAGCAATTCTTTTGTTATAAAAAAACTTTTTTTTTTAATTTAAAAATTTTTTTCAGCAAATTTCAACGAATATCCCATAATTGGCGTTTTAGCACAAGAAACTTCTTACCAACTTGAAAAATGTTATCCTGGCAGATATAAAAGCTTCATTGCTGCTTCTTATGTGAAATTCGTAGAAGGTGGAGGGTCTCGTGTAGTTCCCATTTTCATCGGCAAACCCAAACAGTATTACGTTGACATCATGCAAAAAATCAACGGGTAAGCCATAAAATTCGTCATCAACTAATAAAAAAAAATAATTTTTTGTAGAATTTTATTTCCTGGTGGAGCAACTTATTTCGATGTGTCAAACGGATATTCAGATGCTGGAATGTACATCTACGAAATTGCCAAAGAAATGAATGACCGCGGTGAATATTTTCCTTTGTGGGGCACATGTTTGGGTTTTGAACTGCTCACATATGTCGACTATGGAAGAATCGAGCATCGAACGGACTGCAGTTCACATAATCAACCCTTAAATTTGGAATTCAAACAAAATTTTCGGGAAAGTAAACTTTTTTCTAATGCACCAGAGGAGATTCTCAAAGATTTGAAGGACAAACCAATTACTTACAATTATCACCAGTATTGTGTGACAGAAAAAACTTTATGCGAAACTGGATTATCGGGAAATTGGAGAGTCATGTCGACGAATAAAGACTGGGACGGATTGGAATTTATCTCAACAATGGAACATTTCAAATATCCCTTTTATGGTGTGCAATTTCATCCAGAAAAACATCCTTACGAGTGGATTAGGGACCGTAATATTTCGCATACAAAGGAAGCGAATAGGGCTGCTCAGTATTTCGCGGAATTTTTCGTCGACGAATGTAGAAAAAGTCGAAATTGCTTCTCGAAAGGCGTGAAAGAGGAAAATTCTTACGTGATTTATAATTTTCCGGCAACTTTTACTGGCAAAGAAAAGTCTGTTTATGAGCAATGTTACTTATTTGACGAAAACGTCGACTATAGACGTGTGGAATTTACCGTTAGTGAAATTTTAGGCATTGGAATTATTTTAATGCATGGACTTAGGACTTTATATAATGCTCTGTGATAAAATTTTATTAAAAAAAAAATATATTTTAATAGCCGAAAATAAGAAAAAAATATTTTTAATAGATATTTTGTGATAAAAATAAATAAATTTTTAAATAAAAAAAACAATTTAATTTATTTTTCAGTATATCTTTATTTTTGAACCATTTGCTAAAGATTTCAACTCGATTACAATTTATTAATTAATTATTTATAAGTAATTATAATAATTAGAACGTACTACAAGAACATCATTTCATCATACATTGAATACAAAAGAAATTAGGTACAGAGAACTTTCTTATATTTATATATAAAATTTCGTTAAATATAAAAAAAATGGGAAAGTAAACCTCAATCACCAAGAAAACTTACATGACATACAAAATAATTATTATTTAATTAATTAACATTACAACATTTAATTTTTTTAAACTAAAGATGGGTCAGTTTCTTATAAAATTAATAATTTGTTTTTTTTTCTTAATTATATTAAAACTTTTTGCGTTCATAGTCTTTGCTGGTTCTTAAAATATTTACAAAGTAGTGGGGAAAATTTTGTGTAAAAATTAATCAAAGCCAAAGATTTTAAAGCAAATTTTTAATCTTAATAATTTTCTTGTTATTTCTAGTGATATCTAATTATTTTAATTATTTTATCCTTAATTATATTGAAACTTTTTTCAATTCTTTAATTTTTTATGATTTTTTTTTCAATTTTTTTTTTGTTTTTTTTTTATTAATTTCAATCATTCACAATTCTTTCGTACTGTCGAAAAATAAAATATTTATGCTTTTTTCGCATCACATTTCATTTTCATTAGTTTTTATGTGTTTTTTTATATGTTTATAGTAGTAATTAGTTACATGTTAGGAAAAAAATAATTTGTACCATATTTTGTTTTTTTCTTTCGGATAATACGTTAATGAGAATTTTTAATTTTTTTTTTGTCATATTTTATGTTTTTTATTTTCAAAAAATTATTTTAATTTAAAAAATTATTTTATTTAAAAATTTTTTTTAGATTTAAAAAATATTAGAATTTAAAAAAATAATTAATTATTTTTTTTATTAATTTTAAAAAATCAAGGTATAAATTTAAATTAAAAATAATTAAATAAAAAAAATCAGATTTTAAAATAATTTCATGAACAGATCTAATGTTTAAAAAAAGTCAATGGACGAAACACAAAAAAAAATGATCAAGTCACCATTCATTGTCAATACTGACCGTTTGTTGTCTATCTATCACAGACACGTATATCGGCACAGGTATTTATCAAAAAATGCGCTAAGCTGGGGGATGGCTAGGAACTCTCTATAAAAAAAGCTAAAAACAATTAACAAGAACAAAGCACGCTTTTTCCTACCGATTACATATTTTTTTAAACACTACTTTTGAACATTCATAGAATGTCCGATTTTGGAAATTTTCTTAAAATAATTAGCCATTTATAGAGATACATACCTTTAATTATATTTGTTAAATAATTAATTTTGGCGATTATTCGAGGTTGGTTGTGGCTTTTTTTATTTTAAAAAAAATTCCCAAAAATTCAAAAAATTTACAGCGCATTATTATCGCACAAAAAATTACCTTTTTTTATTTTTTTAGAGAGTTAGAGAAATATTTTGGCTCAAATAATTTATTTTTTGCAGTATTTTTTTTTCATTATTATTTTTATTCGTAATTAAATAAAATTATATTTATTGCAAATTTGTTTTATAATATGGTACATGTTGTCATTTTTGGATAATGTAACGTTAAAGCTAATTATTCAAAAATGCTTTTAGATATCACATTGTTTTCACTAAGATTAAATCTTTGTTTAATTTTTCCTTTTTTTGTTATATTTGATGAGATGGAGAACAAATCTTATGCTGAGTTATTCCATCTCAGGCATATTATTTGAAATTCTATTATTTTATTAGGAGATTTTTTTTTTGTTTTTCGGTTGGTATGAAGAACAGCTATTGAGAAAAAATGACGACTTTTTGGAAAAATAGTTGTTTGAGTGTATTTACAAAGACAAGATGGAAAAATAAAGTAAGAAGAGTAGAGATATAGTAGCCACTTTTGAGCCATTTTGTTCATATACCGAATGAACTACTGATCCGCTTCGTTGAGAATGTCCGTCAGTAATCTGTTGAGACTGTCTAGTCCACGTAAAAATCCACTATCCGGTCCGTGATGAATCTAAAAAAATATTTATTAATTAAAATTATTTTTTTTGTGGAAAAATTAAAAAATTCTTACTTTTTTATTCGTTGTTCCAAAGGAAACGCCTCCGTTTTGCACGACGAACGTTGTGTGAGCGAAATCGATCATCCGGATGTCGACCAAGCCGTTATTGGGTCGCCTGTTGTACGACGACCTCCTGCTGGCATTGTTCGACTGATGCGTTGTCGAGGCTTTCTTCGTTGTCGATGTTGGCGTTGTCGTAATACTGGGCTCCAATTCCTCGTCCACGTTATCCTCCTCCGTGGTATTGTCTGTCGTGGGCAGCGGATCACGGATATCCAGATGCTCGTGATTCCGTTTGTTAATTTTGGCGGCTTTTTGCAAGTTGCGCTCAAATTCGATCGTGCTTTCGGCAACATTCTGCCCGGAATACGAATATTCCTCGCTGCTTGTGCTGCTGTAGTTCAGCCAGGAGTCCATCGAGTGCGGACTCGAGTTCTCGGGGTGCAGCGTCGACATTGTCGACGAGACGAGAGGTTCGGGCTCGAGGAAGACCGTGTCCTCGGAAATGGGAATGAAGGGGGTTTTGGCAGCGCCACGAGCGGCCGCTTCCGCGAAACCACGCTGGTGCGAGGAAACGGAGGTGGTTGCATTGCATGCGTCGTCGTCATGCTCGTCATCGTCGTGCGCGGAAAAATTGTAGTCGGCCGAGTTGTTGGAGACGTCGGCGTCGTAGCAGCTTGGGCCGCAGCACGAGTCATCGACGATAGGAACGTTCGGGAGACGTTCACTCTCGTCATCGCCTTCGTAGACAATCAGCAGTGAACTAAAAAAATACAAAAAATTAAATTTTCTGCAAAAATCGTTGAAAAAGCCTCAAAAAACTCACCATGAATAAAATCTGTAACTCGATTGCCTCTCGATTACGCGCTTCATGGACTCCAGTTTATCGAGCACGAGTTTGATAATTTTCGTCCGGAGCCCGTAGCCATTGTGGAAGAAATTGTGTAAAGCACCTTTGAATCCCTCTTCGTTGAGTTCGCGTCCCCAGTATTTATCGCGACGCAAAAAGTGATCGGCATCCGCTTGGAACACTTGCATGCCGCATAGCCTGACGCCCAACGAAGCTGACGTACTGGCGAGACATTTTGCCATTTGCTTGGTACGCTTTTCCGCCGACGCGTCATCACCGTGCTGCCGTGTGCCCATTTTGAGATCCAGGATGCACGGATGACGGAATTGCGACGTGATATTTTCCAACATGAGGAAATCTAAAAAGAAGAAAAAAATAAAAAAAAAATTAAGCAAAAATTTTTAAACGCAAAAAATCACACAATAAAGAAATATTTGACTAATGAATGCATGAACAAAAAAAAGTGATTTTTTCAATTTTTTATTATTTTTTTCGAGTTAAAATTTTTCTGCAATGCGTCTTCACTCCAAAAAGTCCAGGAAATCCATTGCCATTGGAATTTCTTTGTATTTTAGTCGTGCAAGAAATTCTTCCACCAGTTGTTAAGACATCTCATCTCGCCCGACGCGACAGAAAAAAAGGAGGAAAATATTCATTCACAAAGCAAAATGTGATTTTGTGCCAGAAAAAGATGAAAAAAACAACACAGAGTAAGAAATAATAAATAAAAAAGAAATAATAATAGCCGAGAAAAGACAACAACACAAAAGCCGATGATTAATTTTTTCCTGACCTTGTTCAATGTTTCACAAAAAAAAATGAAACGAACAAAAAAGCCAAGAAATCAATGAAAAAATGGGGAAAAAAGTATGAAAGCCACATGCAAATGGTGAACACAGAACAAATCCAGCGATGCGAATATTTCCCGATACTAACATTGTTTATTGGAGTTGTCTAAATGTGAAATACTATTTAATACTTCGGTTGCATTTCCGTTTTTATGTACTTTCATCCTGCAAAAAATTAAAGAAAAGTTTCTGATTAGTACAATTTTTGTCAGAAAATAATAAAAATTTATGTTCGAAGATTTTGCGATACTTTTCCCTGAAGTAATTTGTCACAATTTTTTTAAACTGTCATTAGTGGCACTCAAATTTCACCGATTTTATTTGTTTTTTCAATAATAAAAAAAACACTTGAACACTTTTTATTTATAGATTTTTTTTATTGGTCACCGATTTTATTTTAAAAAAATTATTTGGCATAAAAATACTTTAATTTTGAATTTATTTTATTTTTTTTAATTAAAAATTTTAATTTAAAATAAAATACTTACATCAAGACTTCATCGCGTTTCCTTTTGGAGCCGCCTGCTTTTCGGTAACTTTCGTCACGGAAGTTTGGCGAGTAACGCTTGTCCAGTTTTGATTGTGTTGATGCCTGCATTACTCCTGTAAAGAAAAAAAACAAAAAAAAATTATTAAATATTTAAAGAAATAGCGAGTAAGATAATTAAACAAGTAAACACGAGATCCATGCGCTAGAGCGCAAATATTTGACAAACGTGAATGTTTGTCTAGAGAAGATAAAGTTCGGTCTTATATCACAATAAAATGGGAGATTAACGTTTATGGCTTAGTAAATAACAAATAAATCCCTGTGAAATTAGACGGAGAGCGATGCGACGCTGAGGAATTAAATTATATTTAATTATCTTTTTTTATAGACCGCAGAAAAATAAATTTGAGAGACAGAAAAAATCCGTTTGAAAGAGTTACGTGACAAATTTTAAAGTTCTTCTTTGTAAATTTAAATTTTTAATTGAAAGAGATTGTGAAAAAAATTAAAAATTTTAATTTTCAAAAATTAAAAGAATTTCAAAACTTCACTTAAGAAACGTCTGTCAATTCAAAAAATGACCGTTAATTTAATTTTTTTTTTCTTAACTAAATTTTTCATTATTTTTTTTTAAATTTATTTCAAAATTTCATTTTTTTTATTTTTAAATTTAATTTTTTTTATTAACCAGGGCTTGATTTTAATTAAAAATTTTTTAAATCAGGGCAACCAGGGCTTGAAAAAAAAAAACAATGTAATTAATCATAAAAAAAATTGACATTTTGATCAAAATATTTCAAATTTTTTCATTTTTTTTGCTCCCCATTTTTATCAAAAAACTATTTAGGTTCATTTAGAGCGGCCTTATAAGCTGAAGTGTTTTATGCCTTTAAAATTTAAATTCTATTTAGGTATCTAAAAAAAATAAATTATATTAAGCTTTTGTAATTAATAAAAAATTTAATTTAATAAAAAATTAAAGTTTGTTTAATTTTTTAAATAAATAATTAAAAGAAATTATTTAAAAAAATTTAAAAATTTTTTAATTTAAGAAAAATAAAATTTGTAAATTTCTGTCAATTCAAAAAATGACCGTTAAAATTTAAGTTTCCTCAAATTGCATCAAAAATTTAACAAATCACGATAAAAACTTCTAGAATTTCGTGAAACGTGACTTACCTCTATATTTGGGTACAAATTGTTGAATATCACTTGGAATGTTCTGATAAAACTCAAGTTCGCGAATATTGAGTGGCTTTATCACTGTACTTTGGTTGAGCACTAGCAATCTCGTGTGGCCTCCAACCTGCAAGACAAAAAAAAAAGAACAAAAAAGACATAAATTTCAGTCCTACCCCAACAAATTTAAAAATTTCTCTTAGCAACATTTTTTGCACGATTTTTCACGAACTCGAACATGTGTCAACGCTACCCAGAAATTTCTTAGCCTAAAAATAATCTGATAAGATGTGATGACAAAAAAAAACACACACACCCATTTTAAAGTCATATGTTACTCGAAAAATAACGTAGTAGCAGAGCAATCAAGAGCTCGACGACCTTCTGCCTTCATTTACGATATAATTTATTAAACTTGTGTTTGTTTGTTTGCACGTCGCATACAAACACATGAAAAATATAAAAAAATCGTAAAATCATATGTTTCTCTGCACTTTTTCTGTGTCATGTGTGACATGCTTTGAATTGAAACAGCTGATATAACGAGTCATTCGTCGTTGCTTGTGATTTGTTACAGCCACTTACAAGTCGATAGACGACAAAAAATTAATTGAAATTGATCGAATCGACCTATTTTTTCGTGTATGCGAGTTGCAAGATTTTTTTTTATTATCTTAGATGACATGTCAAACAAGTCAACGACTAGAGGAATTTCCCCTGTGTGATAATGTGGGTGATAAATATTTATAAATAATTCGCGTGTGCAAGAAATAATGACAAAGGAAGTGAAATAAAGTGAAATGTTTATTACATTATGACAACATGGGAGCACGACTTATGTGAGAAAATGCGCGATAAGGCGCCATGCTATTTGTTTTGTGGCCACTTGTGATGAACGTATGACCAAAATTAGGACAGTTTTGACAGTGACTCGCTGCTTTTCTTATCATCAAAACAGTTGGGCGTCTTTTGACAAACAAAAATTAAGAAAAAAATGTCTCTTTATCTCGTTTAGGGAAGTTTGAGAAAAAAAATAAATTTTACGACATTTTATTTTTTGTTTAAGTGTTTTTTTTTAATTTTTAAGAAATTTTTAAAAATATTGTAAATTAAATTTAGAAGAATTCTAAATATACTGAAAATTTCTTAATTTAATTTTTTTTAATTTAAGGACATTTTAATCTTAATTTTAGATTTTATAATTAATTTATAAAATATTAAAAAAAAATACAGAAATAATTTTAGAAAAATTCTAAAAATTAAAATAAGAAATTTAAAAAAAAATAAGAAATTTTTTAAGAAAATAAGAAAAATAAAATTTCAAGGTAACTTATAAAAAATTAATAAAACTCTAAAAAAAAATTTAAAAATTATTTTAAATATTTAAAGATTAAATTAAAATTAATAATTTGTTAAAATTAATTAAATTATTTTTTTTTAATATTTAATTATTTTAAAATAATTTTTTAAATTTTATTTATAAAGAATTTCAAGCTTAAAATTTTAATGTCGACCTTATGTCGTTCGAGAATTTTCCATACAATTTTTTTTTACTTGCGAGCAAAACGAAGTTTCCAGATATATTTTTGTTTAAAGCAAATATTTGCTAACATCGTTATCGTTCGCAATAGTTTTGGGTAGGTAGTAAAATAAAAAAATATTTGTGACGTCTTTCGCTTATGATAAAAACACAAGAATTAAAATTCCTCAGTGCTTTTGGACACTCAATGTCATTTCCTTGTTTATGTTGTCTTTCAACTAATTTTAATAAAATACATTTTATTATTTATTTTTTAGCAAAATCACATGTCGTCACTTGTTTTCGCATACGTGTTTTTGTCACAAAATATCTGCGAGCCGCGCCGCCACAGCTCGTCACCACAAGTGTTTTTTTTTGCGAACGGCGTCATTTCAATAAACAAACAAACTTGCGCCAAAAACATCGTTCGTCACAATTTTATTATTTTTTCTTTAATTACGTAAAAAAAATCCTTCCCAAAATAACTTTCAAGGAAGAGTCCTTCGGAAAAAGGAAATTATAACTCACTGGTTGGTTCCTTTTTTTTTTGCTTAATTAGAGTTGAACATGTAAAAGGAAAAAAAAATTCTGGACAACCTTGAACCGAGTGCCGCACGAACGTAATTTTTTTCCACGAAAAAGGCGATTCCCGCATTTAGTTTGCGACTACGTCCATCGGATATTAAAATAGAATTTTGTTGCTAAAAATATCCGAAAAATAACAACGAAAAAAATGCCGAAAAATGTTGTTTACGTTTTTTTTTGCTGTGCAGACACCAATTATTGAAATGTTGCGAATAAAGGTCAAGAATTAATGTTTATGATTTAGACAAAAATAAAAAAAAAATTATCGGTAAGTAACATTTTCTTTGTTCCTTTTTTTAGAATTCTTGAATTAGGTCGAACAAAATTTTATGGAATTTTTTTTAATTTTTTTTTATGGAAATTGTTTTGGAATTTTTTCGTGGCGACGACTTGATCATTTGGATGCCTGCCAAAATTCATCATCATCATCAATTTCTTGCTCATCGGGATGCCTGTTTTTTGTCTTTGCCTTCCCGATTTTTTAATTAATTCATGTTTGCTAAATCAAAAAGCAATTTTTAATGGAATTCGATCGAGTTCTTAGCATATCGAGTTGGTGTGACAAAGCGTGTCATGTGACTGTTTGACGTGAAAGTCGACATTTTTTGTAGTAATTGGACTAAATATGATAAATAGGCGTCTCATGACAAATCGTTCACTCGTTGCATGACCGCGGCATGGTTTGTTTTTGACTTTAATTGTGTCTCCAAAGGGTTTATTTTACGTCGTAAGTTGAATATTTAAATAAATAAACAGAATTTTTTGTTTATCTGTCATTTTGTTTTGTTTTCTTTTTAATAAAAAGATTGATGAACTTTTAATTTTCGGTCCCTGGATGAAATTTAATAGTTTGTTAATCAAAATTAAGTTGAAGATCACGAGGGGAACACTCGGCTTTGATAAAAATAAATTGAAATAAGGTGAAGAACGATGGAGGCACGTAAGACACACGTTTTTGACACGAATATTTTTCAGGAAACTGATTAAATTTGTTATCTTTCTAGGTCATCGCGCAATTTTCGGTACAAAAGTACTTCTGGAGAGCTGATTTCCGGGTGTTGTGACGTCAAGGAGGGACGAAATAATGGAAGGTCGTGAAGTTATTGGTCATTAAGTCATCAAAAAATTTCGTGAAGGGCACTTTTTTTGAGAAATCTTGAACTTTAATGATGGAAAATTAACTAATTTGAGGTAATAAACACTTTTTGACATTCAAGAGAGGTCACAATTTGACAAAAATTAATTTGGTGAATTTATTTAATAGTCACGCATTGTCAGTAATTTTTGCTAAAGTCTTTATTTAAAAAAAAAATTGATCCAAAAAAAAAACTTTAATTAAAATTGTTCAAGAATTTCTGAAATTCTATCCATGAAATTATGTTTTTACTTTAAAAAAAAAAAATTTAATGAAAAAAAATTCTTCAAGTGTTTAAATATCATAAGAAAAATAAAATAAATAAATAAATTTTTAAGTCATTTTTATCATAATAATATTTTTTTAAAATTGAATTTCAAAAAATATTTAAATAAAGTTAAAATTACAATTTAAATCAAAATATTTAAATTAAATTAAAAAAAATAAATAAAATAAAAATTGAAACTTCATTTTAAAAAACGTGATGAAAAATCACGAAAAAAATTATCATAAAATTTTTTTTTTTTCATAAAAAATCCAAACAACTTGACTAATCGTAAAAATAAAATGATGAATTTTCTTCATTTTTCAAGACAAAGAAGTCCATAAATTAGAATTTCTATCTTTTTTTTATCAGTCTCACGCGATCTCTCCCCTCTTTGTCATTATTTCAAAACAATAAATTCCAACATTGCTTTCTAGACAAAGACCATCTGTCGCTCCATCGACACTAATTGGTCTCAATTATCGTCTTTGTTCGACTTTTTCCAGCAAATTACTTGCGACTAAGAGAATTTCAAGGCAAAAAAAGAACACACAAAATACTCACCTGATTCGATAACGGATACAATGCAATTTCATCCTCGTCACTTTCGTCCAACGATAAACTCTTGATTTTGTTATTGGAAGATGACACCAAGTTATTTCGCCCGGAATTTGTTGTACACGCAATTGGAGCACTGTTGTTCCGTTTGTGACTCAAATTTAGCAGTTCGTCGCTGCTGCTGTTGCTGATGATATTGAGAGTCGTTGTTGGTGTTGTTGTTGCTTCTGATGCATTGTTGAGGGACTTTGTTGGAGTTGGTTTGTCGCCGGACTCGCCGGTTGCTGAATGCTGCTTTTGTGCATGGTGTTGCTGTACGATGCGACTAATTGTTGTGGCATTCTTGAACTGCGACGATATGTGCTGCACATTATTGGCAATAACATTTGACACATTTTGGCATTGAAGTTGAACAGAATCTCCCATGCCACCATCCACCAAAAAATATACCATTCCCTTGTGCTAAACAGTTTTTTGCTTTGATTTCCACTTTGACGGAATTTATTTTTAAAGTTTTTTATTTTATCTTTATAAATTTATTTTTTTAAATATTTTTTTAATTCACTTTTTTCACACTTTTCTTGATGATTTTTTCTTTAACTTTTTATTTATCTGCAAAATTTAAATAAAAAAAATATTTTATTAGAAATTTAATTTTCTATAAAAAAATTTCAAGAACGTTCAAATTGTTCAAAAGTCAGAAAACGACTGACTCGAGCTCCGCTTTGTTGCTCGTTAATAACAGAATTTTTCGCTCACACTCTCTCTCGCTGTTTCATTCACACACTGTCGCTAGATAAGATGATTCATGTCGTCGTCGTTTATTGTTATGGAATCACCACGAAATTAATTAAAGCAAAAAAAAAAAATGTTTGATGTCATAAATGCGCTCTCTCACTCTCTTTCTCTATTGTTTCCTTATCAGCGTGCCGTTGAAATAAAAAAGCCTTCTTTGACAAATATAAACAAAAGTTGCATCATTCAAAATAATCTTTTTTTTTTTTTTGAAAAATCATCGTAGCCATATGTCACTCACTTCCACATGACAATGACTTGGTTTACACTAGTTTTCGGTGTGACAAGAGCCGAATCATGATTTTTCGCCATGCAGAGGCGATTGATAAGATTGCAGACGCGCAGCTGTTTGTCTACGAGAGATGCAGCTAAAGGTGGACAAACTCATTCGACAATTTATTGTTGTTTATGTTATCAGTGCACACTTATGATAGTGACCCATAATGCGACAAGTGGCGCGATTTTTTGCGTTTTTTTAATTTTTAAGAATTTCAATATTTTTTTAGAAGTTTTTTTTAATCAATTATTTTTTTTTTAAATTAATAAAATATTTTTTTTATAAATATTTAAAATATTTTTAAAACAATATTTTTTTTTAATGAAAATAAGATTTTTAAGAATATTTTACACCTATTAAAATTTTTAACTTTACAAATTATAGGAAAATGTCAAATATAAAAATTTTTCAGAAATTCTTAATCAAGTTCAACAGATTTATAAAATTTTGAATATTTTAGGCAAAAAAAAAACTTTTTTTTTAAATAAAAATATTTTCAATAAAATTTTTTTTTAAATAAATTATTTTTAATAATTTTTTTATTTTTTAAATAAAATTTTCAATTTTTTTTTTAATAAAATGTTTAATTTAAAAATGTTTCAAAAATGTCAATTTTTGTAATTTTTTTTCATTGAAATCAAAAAAAAAAAATAATTTATTTAAAAACTTATTTTATTTTTAGATTTTAACTTATTTTTTAAATAAAATTTTTTTTTTTGAATTCAATGAAAAATCACAAAAATAGACATTTTTGAAACATTTCACCTTTTGTCAAATCATTTTTCAGACTGATTGTTGACATCTTTTTAACACTGTCTGCTCTTGATTCGCAATAAACAACGCAAAAGTCTTTTTTTTTCTTCAAAATATTTACTTAAGCGATCGACTTCACCTCATTTATATCGCACTCTTTTCAATCTCATCGTAAAAATATCAACAGATTTTCATTTATTTATTCAAATTATCCGTAAATTTGTCTAGAAAGCATAAAATTGCATTTTTTCTTCATCGACGTTCCACTTTAAAAATGTTTATTTTTGATCCACAAAAAAAATCTTATTTGCTTTTAGCTTAGAAGAAGAAAACACACCAAGACTTTATTTTATCGTGCAATGACTTTATTTCTTCGCATCTCTCGAAATTCGCCATATTTGTCATGCCAGCCACTCGCAGAAAGTTATTTTTAGTCGCAGTGCATTCTAAAAATTGAATCTTTCTGTGCGGCGTCGGTGCATCCGCAAAAAGCACAAAAATTTTAATTAATCGCACGGAGATTTATGAGTCACCATGCCTGGTAATTAATTGAAAATGCGCCATTTGTTGCGGAAATCAATCATTTTTTCAAAGTCGATTTTGACTTTGAACTTACAAAAAACGCAACACTTTCGGAAAAATTGACAAAAATGGAAATTCATTCATTAGAAAATTGTTCGAGAGGGTCGAATGACGCAACATTTGTTGGAGAAAAAACTTTTTTTTGGCAACTGGACAAAAATTCCAACCACGAGAGAGCAAAAAAAAACTTTTAATGAAATTTCAGTCATGTGTCGAGTAACGCGCGATAAATCTTCGCATGGAACAAGTCGCGTGGACATCATAAACGCGACATTTGGATGATGAATGTTCGCAACGCCACTCACTCACACAAGAAGAAGGTTCAAGGCTGACGCGACTTTGTGCTTTTCTTTCGCAACTTTTGCACAAAAAAACGGCGAATTTTAATCCCATTGCAATAAAATGTTTTAGAAACCGATGCCGGCCAACAAATTTCTTGGCAAAAAACCTAATTTTACAGAATAAATTTAATTATTTTACGGTTAATTACGGCGAGAAAAAGATTCATAGACCGAGACCTCGACGAAATTTTCGTCGTTTTGCAGCGTCAGGACTGTCAAGTGATGCAAAGAAATGTGACTAAACTTCCGATTTCTTTCCTGAAACGATGTTTAATTGGATTGAGTGACGTCGTTGTTGTTGTTTTGAATGGATTAAGCGTTCCCTAAATAAATAACATTTCGAACATTTATTCATTTTGTCGGTTTGTACGTAACCTAGCTCTCGTTTAAAAATAGCACAATATTATGCAATTCGGTCAAATTCAAACATAAAATGCGAATTTAGACAGGTTTGTGTGTGAAAATGTCTTAGAAATGCCGAAAAAAGGCGATTTTTCTGATATTTTACATTTTAAATTGAAATAATATCGAAAAATGCTTTAGTTTTCATATAAAATTAAATTAAAATAATTTTATTTATTTTTAAATTTAATAAAAAAATTAATTTTGATTTAATTAAAATAAATTAATTTAAAATTTTTAATTTAATATATTTTTTTAATAATTAAAAAAATAATTTTTTATTGAAAAAACTAAAATTGAAATTTTTAAATTTAAATTTAATTTCAAACAATTATTTTTATTTTTTTCATTATATTTTTAAAAATTAAAAAAAAATAATTGAATTGAAAAAATGAACAAATTTTAATAGATTTTTTTTTATCAAATATAAAATTTCTAATTTTTTTTTATTTATTTAATTTTTTTTTCAATTTATTAAATTTAAATTTTCAATTTTTTTTAAATTAAAAAAAATTAAAATAACTACAAATCCTTATTTGGTCAGGTTTAAAAAGATATTTACAAATCAATAAAAAAAAATTAAAAAAAAATAACCAGACGTCTCCACCTAAAATTCCTCAATATCTGTCAATCTTCAAAAAATCACCGGAAATAGAAATTCTCGTACAATTTTTTTCACGGCAACATTCATCTTTTCTGCCACCCAAAAATATCACAAACCACATGTTCAATTTTAACATCTTGTCGTGCTTGAAAAATTTTGCCGTGCGAGTCTCTCATTAAATTCACAAAAATGTATATAAATGTCAGGAGACTTCTAACGACCAAAGAAAAAAAAATGAAATAAAAACAAATTCAAGAAAACCCATGATGATGTGAATCATCTGGGATTAGCGACAAAAAATAATAATAATATTGAGTAATATGGAAATGTTTGTCGTTCGCCATAAGCGCACAAAATGTCGACATAATAAAATATGAATGGATTTACGTAAAAGGAATTTGCTGCCTTTGATAGTTCTTACGGAGTGTGTTATGCAACGAAAATCTAGAACAAAATTTATTTTATGAATGGAGACGAAAAAATAATTGATTTTGTCACTTTTTTCGTGGAATTAGCATAAAAAATTCATAAATCAAGGGGAGTTTTACGAAGAAAATTGTCTGTGTTTGTGAATTTTTGCTCGATATTTGTACAGAAAAGTTGATTATTGTCAGCTGTCATACACTTGTTGGCGGGTAACGGCCCTTTGAAGGTTGAAATATCAATTGAGTATACATTGAATGACCTTTTTTCGTTTAAGTTTATTACTTCTTCCTAAACTTCCTGTATTTTTTTCAATTTAATTCCTCGAAACTTACAGATTTTTTAAGTTTTCCCGTTAAAAATCGTTTCTTGCTCAATAGTTTTTTCTTTTTTTTTTATTTTAAAAAATTTATTTTCAATCGTAATTATTCGAATTCTTACGAAAATTTACAATTTCACAAGAAAAAAACGAAGCACAAACAAATAAAAACGACCGCACGACAGAACTTGGCAAAAAATCGTTCTCTTACTATCACGTATAGTACAAAACTGACTGAATCCGTCGAACTTGCTCTTGCCATCTCTTCATTTTTATTTTGTATTTCGTATGCGTGCACGACCACATATGAGTGCGCAGAGTGATTCATACGCAGTTCTCGGTAATTTTTGAAATTTCACCTCAGGAACATTTACTTGGAAATCCCCAAGAACAAAAAAAAAACAACTTTGTTGTTGCTTTAATCAGCAAAACTGAGAGCGAGACAAAAATTTGTGAGTGGAAATTTATAATTTATTAAAAAAATTAAAAATAAAAAAAAAAAATCGCAAGCAAAATTATTTAAATTTGCGACGGAATCGCAGTAAGGCGAAATTTTATTTACACCTATTTTTAGACGAAAAAAAAAATTATTTATAAAAAAAAATATTTAATCAAAAACTGCTTGCATTCTCAGTATAAAAATATGAGTTGTGGTCATTAATAATAAAATAAATAAACAAATAGAGTCGATATACAAATTGACACGTGAATCGACGGAATTTGCATTTATAAATATTTTATTATTTATTTGTAAAATTCATAAAAAAAACTTACAATGCAGAATTTTTCAGTCGAAAAGTAGTCTGACATGCCTCGTGTAAACATCAAGAAATTTATGTACGCTCAAGGTCATGTTCATGCTCGCTCGCGATAGATAAGCACGCATATATAAATGGGGTGTTAATAAAAAATTTACAGCTGATGATTTAATAAAATTATATTTTTTTTTCACACAAATAAGGGGAATTTTTGTTACATTCCGTTGTCGTTGCGTATCGTCGACGCGTCTTTGGTTTGTTTATAAATAAAAGTAGATTTTTTTTATTACTATTATTATTATAACACATGTTTTAAATTGTCAAGTCAGCTGTGAAACCTTGTAACGTAATTAACTAGATTTTTTTATTCATTAATTATTTAAATGAAGTTAAAATAGCGGATTTGTGAATTTTTATTCGTCATATTGAAGCGAAATGAGCGTTTAATATTATTGAATAATGTTTTTTCGTAGAGGAAGTAGATGTTTATTTTATTTTAATGTTTATTTAGAATAGATTGTTCAATAAATTTATGATTTATTTGCACTTTACTTCAGGAAAGAGGAAGGATTATCAATATTTTTAGATAAGATATTTTATAACATTAAAAATCGATATTTTTCAATTGAAAATTATCACAAGATATTTTTTTTTAAATTAATTTTTAAACAATATTTATTTTATTATTTTTTTTTATATAATTTTTTAATGTTTTTAATAAAAAATTAATTAATAATTTTTTTTAATAAGGCCGCTCGAAATTTTTTTCGAACTTTTTGTCCCAAGAACTTTTTTTCAAAATGGGGGGGGCAAAAAAATAAAAAAAAATGACAAATTTGAAATTTCAAACAATTTTAGTAATATTTATTTTAGTTGAATTTTTAACTTCAATTTTTGAAAAAAAATATCAAAGAATTTCATTAAAAATTTAACTAAAAAAATTTCATAAAAATAACTTCAAAAAATGATAATTTTTTTCGAGAAGAAAACTCATAACTTTTTTTTCAATTAATTTTCAAATAATTTAATTTTATTTTAAAACTTCTTGAAAAATTATAAAAAATAGTATAAAAAAATTATTTTTTAAGTTAAAAGTTATTGAAATATTAAAATAATTTATTATTTGAATAAATAAAAATTTAAATTAATTTTTACTGATTTTTTTTTAATTATTTAAAATTATTTTTATTTTTTTTTAACTTTTTCTGAATTGAAAAAATACAAAAATACTTCCGATTTAAGATTTTCCATAAAGTAGCAAGTAACAATTTTTTTACAAAGTAATAATTTATACAACAATTGCACAACCACAAAAAATGTTACCTAATAATTAACTTGTCACGCTTGATTGCAACTAAAACTTGTAATAATTCTCTCAGCTAAAAATATTGATTACCGTTCCGTTGAATATCGGAATTAATTCTGAACTACATGTGAGTAGCTGTCATGCCCTTTTATACATTCAACTTCTAAAACTGGTCATTGAATCACCATTCTCTGAGTCGAATTGTTGTTTTCGTGATAACAACTTCTTCTTAGTAGACGCTTTTTTTTTTGTTAGTTCAAGTGTTTCGATGTATGTCGAATGTGAAGAAGGGATCAGACACGCGCTCAAATCTTTTTACGACTTATTTTTCGGTCGTTATCAAAAAAAAGTAAAGGGATGTTAAAAGTTCTTAGAACATTAAAACTGGATTTCAAGTTCCAAAGTTCGTTTAAAAGTAGAATGTGTTTTTTCCCAACACCTGTTTTGCTAATTTGTTATCAAAATAATAAATTCTGAGAAATATTTGTTTGTTTTGATTAAAAATTATGCTAATTAAGTCTCATTTATTTTCGACTTGTATGCATGTCGCGGTTCGTGCGTAAAAGAAATTTTTTTCACACATTTTTTTTACTGTAAATATTTTTTTCTTTGTTAATTTTCGATCTTTTTTATTTAATTTATTTTAATTTTATTTTTTAAATAAAAAACCAGTCGCTTCCATTTGTTTCTTAGTAAGAACATTTTCTATGCGATTGAAAATTACTGAAAATTAAAATAAATAATTCAATTGCCACCTGACAGTTTCTCACTGCCCCAGCTCTTGTCGTAAAATGTCTGTAAAAATTTTCATGAATAAATAAATTTCCGATAAATTTGCTCGTGTACTCAATATCAAAAAAGGAAAATTTCCTTCCTTTGTCTCTGTGTCGGATGTTGTCGCTTCAAGTGATATGGCAACGCGGTAATTAATAATTACTTATACTCATGCATTGAATTAAATTAAAAAAATGTCTGGAGGACACTTGTGAGATAGAAGAAGTGACGCACTCACACGTGTCTTTTATCAGATTTTTTTCTCAAAGGATTTTGATGAGCATTGCAAAAAAAAAAGTAACGGCGCATGCTATTTTTCTCCCTTTTTTATTGTGTGTATTTTTTAATGCCCTTAACCTTCAACTTTTATTTCCTTCGTCGTTGTCTTTCACGAAACGAACATCTCTTATGTAATCACGTCTCTTTTTCTCTGTCGTTCGAGAAAAAAAAATACGAAAATGTGTCAAGATGAAATTAAGGATTTTTTTTTGTTTGATCTTTCTAGTGTGAAAATTCGTGCTTGTGTTAAATTAATCGTTCATAATCGGCAAATGCACGAACATGAAGAACGCACATATAAAGGACAAATTACAAGTTACAAGGACGAGCAAAAGTTCAATGTTGGTGTCGAAAATGTGCACGAAAGGATGGATTTTACTGTGGATTGGTAGTAGGTGAATTTTACTTTAAGAGGCATTAGATTTCGTTTTGTTTTAATTATTTCGACAATTTAAAATTAAAAATGAGGGAAAAAAGACTAAATGGACTTCTACACAGTAAGAAATCGTGGAAAATTGATATTTTTGGCTTTTCTGAAGCAATGGTAGGTTTACGGGCACATGTTTCTTGGCGAAAAATAATTTACTCGAGACAACAAACAATTCCAGTGAAAAAAAATTTTTTTGAAAAATTTTGATTTTCGACCAGAAATTCCAAAATTGCTTGAAAATCGCCAAAAATCAAAGTTAAGGTGAAATTTTTTGAAAAAATTTTTTTTCACTAGAATTGTTCGTTGTCTCGAGTACATTATTTTTCGTCAAGAAACATATGCCTGCAAACCTACCATTGCTTCAGAAAAGCCAAAAATATCAATTTTCAGTGTTTTAGGCACTTTTAGCTTGGTTGGGTATGCCAAAAAATAGTACATCATTTTATGGAAAAAAAAATATGGCATGAGATTTTTTGATAGTTTTGAGTTAGTTAGACCTAAAGTACTCGAAAAAACCTAAAATTCAATAACTAAAATTTAAATCATTTTTTTAGGCACTTTTAGCTTGGTTGGGTATGCCAAAGAGGTACCAGAAAACAACCAAATACACTAAAAATGTCTAAAATCTCAAAAACTAATTCTAGAATTTTAAATTCAGGGTTTTTCGATTATTTTAGGCTTAGCTAATACAAAACCATCAAAAAATCTCAAGCCTTATTTTTTTCTCGATGAAATCGAATGACGTGCGATGAAAAGTGATTTTTAAGTTAATTTCCCTTGAACAAAATTCCAAAGATTCCACATATTTTCCATTGTCAGTAAAATTTCTCTATTTTCATTTCACCAAGCATTTTTTTCTGGATTAGTAACTACTAACTTGTCTAGCTATCATTTTAAATCCGAAATAATTGTTTTTCATTGCAACAATGTATCATGTTGTGTTTCATATCATATAGTACATTCTTATTATTGTTATTATAAATTGCCTGCATAACGATTTATATTTTGTTTATTTTAATATATCAGAGCAGCAAAAATCTGCATTCAGTGTCAAGGTCATGCTTGTGTAAAATTTTCTGCTGTTAGTAGACAAGCAGCCCAGTGGATGAAACAGTAACTCGGCAAATCTAAAAAGAACATGTCAAATTAATTTATCGTTTTATTACATTACATTACATTGTAAGGCTTGCTTTTGGTGTTTATTCGGTGATGATGACTGTGAATCACGATCAACAAAACAATAAAATTAAATATTTAGCAGAATTTCTCGTATGACGCCTACTGTTTCTCGGTAAGAGAGCTGTTCTAACTCAAGAGTGACGTAAATGCTGTTTATTATCAAATTAAAGTACTGTCGTTTAAAAAACGTTTATTTTTTTGTTTTTTTTATAAAAATATGATGTAAGGGATTTGAAAAAAAAACGTCGCTGCAAAACCTTGAAATGTACTTTTTTTTACACTTTCGTTGCAGTTATAAATTAGTCAGAAGTCTGATAATTAATATCATTAGCGAATTAAGCAAACAAATTACCAGTTATATCAGCACTCGGCGAGTCAAGTCTCAGATAAAGTCATCGTTCATAAATAAATAACGACGATAAAAATAATCTAGGAGATCATGCATCGTCTTTTTTTTTTGGGTGGCGTGTGGCAATATTTCTAGCTTAAAATGCAAAAATTAAGCGATTAAAGGATTTTCAAGTCTTAAAAACTGCAGTTACTAACCCGATTTTTCCGTATTTTCTCTTTACACGATCCGCGACGTGCGACACGAAATATGATGCAACGTAACGCAACCACAATTCGTCGAGTAATTGCATGACCAAGCCTCAAGTTTGCAGTTTAAACAATTGAAAAATCAATATTTGCGGTCTTTCTAGACTTAGAAGTGGAATGTCATGGCACTTAAATTAACAGCCCACTTATACAAACATCGAGGCACACAGCGACACACATTGCAAAAGTAATTTTCCATTCTCCTGTACATTTATTATCATCATGGCTCGGTGAATAAATATGATATGAGACCGAGAGAGAGAGAGATGAGGGATGCAATTCGTGGTTTGGTGGCAGTTGCTATGTGATAAACTTTCCAGCACTTTCCTCGATAATAATAATAATCATAAATTTAATTGATTTTCTCTCCTTTTTCATAGAAAAAAATAGTTTTCATCGTTGAAGGTGACACCAAGTACTTAAAATTTAATGACTTCGCGGTATGTTTTTAATTTAATTGCCGTTTCTAGTTACATCACGCTTTCGTTTATTTGTTTGGGGTGTGTCGTTCGTTCCTTTGTGAATTTAAACCCACACACGGGATTTTGTTTTCATTTTCAGAAGAGTCGCGGAGGAATTTTCGATTTCTGAAAAATTGTCACCCACACGTATTTATTTATCAGAAACAACTAATTATGGATTAGCAGTTCTTCTTATCAGTAATGGTGTGGTAAATTACCGTTTTTTATCTAATCAAATGCAAAACGATTCAATTTTTAACGGATATGACACTTTCTGATGAGGAATTATCATCATCGATTCGCGAGGCATTTGTATGGCTTTCGATTTAAGAGGGAAATAGTTGAAAGTGTTATGTTTTTTTTTTTTAAAGCGAAGATAAGTTAATTTTGTTGGTTGAGAACGGTAAATCCTCATTAGTGAGGTTCACAAAGCAATTTTAAGAGCTGATTTTTTTCTAAAATGTTGAAATTTATTTAAAAAATTAAAAAAAAAATTTCTTGAAAATTTATTTTCATATTTTTTGTTTAATTTTTAGTGATTTCTGATATTTTTTTAATTTATCCATTTAAAAAAAAATAATAAAAAAATCAATTGAAAAATAAATATTTTTTTTTCAAAAATATTAAAAAAAAAATGTTTATTTAAAATAAAAAAATTAAATTTCTTAACATTATTAAAAATAATTAATATTATTAAAAAAAGTATCTTTTATAAATTTTTAAACTATTTTTTTTACAAATTTTAAAAAATCATAAGAAAAAAAAATTTTAATTTAAAAAAAAATCATTTTGAAGAAAATAAATTTACAAATTTAAAAAAATTTAATTTTAAAAAAAAAATATTTTTTTTATTTTGAAATAAAAATTTGACTCCCAGGAAAAACGACGCAAAAAAAAATTGTCAAAATTTCTGGTAATGAAATTCGTAGAAAAAAATCAAAAAAGCAATTGAAAAAATTTTTTTGAGCTATTTTTTTTAAAAACTATTTCCATAAGTTTAAAATTTAAATTTAAATAACAAATTAAATCCAACATCTTATTAAAAAAGATCAAAATATTGAAATATTTTGTCTTAAAACTCAAAACTGAAACTTGTGAATTTCTTTGAAAAATTTATTCATTTTTAAAAAATATCACTAAATTTTGTCCCCAAATGCTTCTTTCAAGGACCAAACTCTAATTTTTTAGTGCAACGACGCCTTCCAGTCTCCTACTTTGAAAAACATTACTCTGCAAAGTCCTTCAAAGACTGGCAAAACAACGTCATTCATCATTGCCAATGTTGCAAAATATTCCCCACTGAACCCGGATTTGCACACAAAATCAATAGAACATGACCTTGACATTGCAATTTTGCTTATACTCCGTGTGTGTGTGCATGTTTTTGCGGTTATGTCATTCCCGTTTCATCAACTCGCTCATTTAGAACGATGAGAAGACGACTTTTTTTTGCTTCATCACAAAAATATAACAGCAGCAGCTATTAACATGTCATCTTGTCCGTCATCAACACTCGGGACGTTTCTAATTCGCGTCGTTTGTTAGAATGATCATCATTAATAAATTTTGCATGACAGCTTGCTAATTGTCTGTTCGGACAAGTTTTTTTTTCACCCAATTTTAATTTTAATATTTTGCGTTTTTTAAAAATTAAAACTGGATTTCACTCCAGACGGATCTTTTTCAAATCTCGTCATTCAAGTCAACTTGCAAATCGAGTTTTTTTCTTTTTTATTTCTTTGACTGCGCTTCATTGTATGGTAATTTGTGTGCGAAATGTGCATAAAATATGTGACATCGCGATACGTGACGTGATGATGATAGTTTGCGTCAAAGTGTTGTGTGAGTGCAAAAACAGCCGTTTTCTTTCGTTGTGTTTGTGGAAATTACAGCGAAAAAATGCAATTCGTCTGTGTGTGCGAGAGAAAAAAAATGTCGTAGTTGTCAATGGAATGCGAATATTTACACAGAAAAGCACACTCTAGACATGAAGTCGCCCTAAAGACCTTATTAAGCGAGTGCGAGAGAGACGCGAGATTCGTGTTTGCCGAAGTATTTTTTGCTACTGTGATAAGCTTATCAAGCAATTAAAAAATTATTGAATGTCGTTTTTTTTTCTGCTTGGAAGTGCGGAAGAAATCGGAAGAGGCAGTAAGTAGTGCAAGGAAGTTACAGCTCAAGTCCAGCTAATTTTAGAAGACATTGAAAAAAACTTCATTTATTGATTTTTATTGGAGCAATTTTAAAATTAATTATGATGTAACGACGTCATGTCGTAAAAAACATGCCTTCACCTAGTTTACATAAGTCTAAGTGGCATTTGATGTTAGCAGTGTGTGTGTGTGTAGAATACGAAAAGTAATGATTTGAAAGGCATTTCTTAGCATGAAATCGCATTTAAAAGAGATCAAATTGATTTTTTTGCGTGTCAAGATTACTTTTCAAGATATTACATTCGAGTGAAGGAATTTTTTATTGAGTTTTGCAATTTTTTATACATTTTTGCTAGAATTCAAGCTTTAATAGAAATTTTTTTAACTAAAAATTTTTAAGTTTTTATTTTAAAATAATTTTTAAAAAATTTAAAATAAATTTTGATATGATTTTATTACAAAATAAATAAAAAATTTTAAACGGTTAAATTTTGTCATTTTTTTTTTTTAGATAATTTGCATAAAATTTTTTAAAGATTTCTTTAATACTCCAAATTTTCAAGTAATTTTTAGAAAATATATTTTTCATTTATTTATGTATATTTAAAATTGTTTTTTAAAATATTTTAACTAATTTGTCAAAATTTTTAGTAAAAATCATAAAACTTTTTAAGACTTAAAATTTTTGATTAATTTTCACAAAATATTTTTTTTTCTTTTATGAAATTTAATTATAATTTTTTTTCTTAATAACGGCAAATATTTAAGCTGACATCTGTCAAAATTTTCCGATTTTTCAAAAACTTTTTTTTAAATTATTTGAATAAGAATTTTTAGTCAACATCATATAGTTTTTTTAAGACTTAAAATTTTCAATAAATTTTCAAAAAATAAATTTTGCATTTATAAAATTTAATTATAAAGTCAAAAATTTAAAGTGACTTGTTTTAAAAATTTAATTTTCTAATATTTTTTTTACGATTTACAAATATTTGATTTTAATTGAAAGTTTTTGCAGTAAAAAATTATCAAAATTAAAAAAAAAAAAATTTTATGCAATTTTTGAGTCCTAAGAAATTTTTCAACCAAATTTTTATGAGTTTTGTATTAAAAATTCCTCTTTTATCACTATCTTTCGCTCAAAAGGTCAATAAAAAATCATCCCTGAACCAATTTCTTAATATTTTCGACACACTTTCCATGCGCACAATAATTAATTCTAAAATAAATTTGTATATGAAACGCACCTCATAAATTCAAATGTTTTTAAGATCTACATATC
Organism: Culicoides brevitarsis; assembly: GCF_036172545.1. NCBI lineage: Eukaryota > Metazoa > Arthropoda > Insecta > Diptera > Ceratopogonidae > Culicoides > Culicoides brevitarsis. Next base: position 20,922,703 of record NC_087085.1, on the reverse strand, counting down.
CAAAGTCCAAAAATATCGCACAAACAAAGGAAAACACTCAAACTTATTGTCGTTAAATTTATTACGACGCTCCACATATTTTTGTATAAACGAAAGTACTTTGTTGCATTTCATTCAAAATTTCAGATAAAAACAAGTTGTGTTGACACAAAATATTTGTAAAGTCATAAATACCCGTCGTGACTCATTTCCGTGGGTTTATCCGAGTCCCGAAGACAATTAAACAAAAAAGAAATAACAAAATTTTCCATTAAAAGTGTAATGAACGTGAAAATTTTATTCAAGACGAAGATTGATGAGTTCGCCGAGAAAGACAACATCTTTAACAACAAAATAGGGAAATCCAGTCAAGTAAATCCAAAAATGAACAAAACAACATTGCGCATCAAAACAAAAAACAGTAAATAATCATTTTGTTACGTAAAATCGTTCAAAACGTATAAAAACAGAAAAATTGCGTATATTCGTCGTGACGTGTGTGGAAGTAAAATATTTTGCGTTTCCCTTATTTGAAATGAATATACGTATGGACATAAAAAGTGGGCTCGTCTCGTTTCTGCAACGTAAATCGCATTTTTACGTGTTTTTAATTTTTTTTTGAAAGACAATTTTAATCAGGTTGCGATAAAAAAAAGCTTTTCTTGATAAAAAAAGAAAATAAAGGAATTGAGTTCAGATTTTTTGCGCATCGCTCGTACTTCGCCTGACGAGAACAATTTAATTAATCAAAATTGATATCACGCAACGTCATTTTTATTATTTAGACTCTTTATTTCTGCAAGGAAAATAATAAAAAATGGATCGGTCTCTTCGTGGCATCATGGCATTTTCTAATAAATCAAATGTTCGGCGTAAATACTTGTCGAGAAGCAACAGAGAGAGAGAGGTTTTATGATTGAGTTTTATTGTTTATTTATATTTATTTGTAATTCAAAATGAGTAAATATTGAATTGTTGTGGAAGGAAAATTCGTTTAGCTGCAACGCAAATAGAGTCGGAGCAGGCACTGAGACAGATAATGATAATAAATTTAGAGTAAATATATGCAGTACCTTCACAGTAAAAGTAATAAAATCAACAAAGAGGTGATCGTGTGACGTGATGAGAAGTGAGACAGACGGAATGGAGTAATAAAGTTTGTTTGATGTCGAGCCTAGGATAGTAATGAGATTTTCTGACACGTGTCGAGGTTAAAAGGTGAGACAATTTTTCATGAAAATATTTCTTTAATGTGACATGTGCGATTTTTTATGCAAGTTTTGCTCTATTTTGAAGAAAAAGATGAATTTCTATTAAAATGTGCTCTGGGGTAAAAATTCAAAATGTTGCCTGGATTTAAAAAAAATTAAATGTGCATTAGGATAAAATTTCAAAATATGCACTGGGTTAAATTTTAAAAATTTTTATTAGGACAAAAGTTAAAAAATGTTATGAGGCGTAATTTAAAATGTACATTGGGGTTATAATTCAAAATATGTAATGGGCTAAAATTTTAAATTGTGCCTTGGGTTATTTCAAGTTATTTAAAATCAATATTATTTAAATAAAAATTCTTTAATTGAGTAAAATCCAAAACTAAGCTAAAATATTTAATTTTACTCAAGAAGTTTTCAACAAAATGTAAAAAAAATACAACTTTCCTTCAGAACTGTCAAAACCGGTCAAAAATTTAAAAATTATTTAATTTAAAAAAATGACATTTGTCAATTTTCACTAAATTTTAAGGCAAAATTTCTTTTTTTAACCTTTAGAAAAATTTCATTAAAAATAGAAATTAAAAGCGAAAAATTATAATAATTTCATTAAAAAATGACTCACACGCGGTTCTAAATAATAATCTTATCTTGTCGATTACTCAACGAATCACGTGCTTTTTTGCCCTAGATTACATTTATGTAATGCCGTTTAAAAAAAAAATAGATCAATGATAAGAAACATGAGAATTCCTCCATTGAAAAACCTCTTTCAACGCAAAAACCCATCAAAATAAAATGTCTCATTGTCTCGATTCACAATGAAATAATAATCAATAAACTTCCGTAGTGGCAAATAGTAAAATCCTTATCAACATCGCAGTAACTTGAACTAAAACCAGAAATGAGAACGTCGTCGCGTCTTGTACTTGAAAAGCTGTCTTTGTTTGCTTTGAGTTTGACCGATTTTACTTACTACGAAAAAAAAAATGCAAACAATCGATGTCGAAGATAAAAATGTAAAAAGTAGGTATCAGTTTGTGATTGTCGCGACTTTTACATGCAATTACTTTCAAAAGTAACAAAACACACGAAAGGGCCGAACACCGAAGGTTATCGCCAAAGTCAATTCCAACGAAAGTACGTTCAATGACTTTTCTGGAAAGAATGCGTGTCAATTAAATGTGATAATTTGATTCAGAAATAATGAGAACAACTTTCTTGTTAGGTGTACATATATAATAATAAATATTGAACGGCATTTCATTAGAATGCATCACAAGTATTTTTTTCTATTTTGATCCAAGACAACAATGAGAAAACTTGAACTTAGCACAGCTTCTTCTTCTCCCTTGACTGACGTCATCGAACAGAAACACATTTTCTTGGCGCTTGTTCGAGTTTTTTCTCTTATTCTCTCGTGTTCGATCGAATTTTACACGGTTTTTGTTCGATCTATAAATATGATTGGATATTCAATTGAATTTTATGAATGAAGCTGTAACAACAATGAAGATGTTGTGGGTTGCTAAGAAGGCAATGGAATTGTTGTGTCGTCACACAGAATAAGAAAGAAAATATTTTGTATTGAGAATTTTCTTTGACAATGAACTTTCAACTTGTACGAAAAAAAAATTTTTAACGGATGTTTTTTGAATTGACATTTTTGAAGGAAATTTGTTATTTTTTTTACGTTTCATTGAAAATTTCTTGAACAATATCAAAAATTTTGGAATATTTTGGATTTTACTTAAAAATTTTTCAAAAAAAACGCATTAAAATATAAAATTCAATTCAAAAAAATAAAAAAATATTTTAACGGAAATTTTCAAAATGACAGCTGTGTCGTTACATTATTTTTTTATATTTATTTTTTTTTAAATAAAATAATTTAAAATCCTTGAGTAAAAATATAAGCTGAATTAAATTCGTTAATTGCTTTAAAGATTTTTTTTCATTCAAAATCTTAAAAAACTTGCTAACTTGCTTTGAACTTGGTTCTAACGGAAATTTTTGAATTGACATTTCATGAAATTTGTGTCACTTCACGAAACTCCCGGTAAAACGCAATAAAAATCAACAATAGGCCACTTTAGTACCCAGACAGTCAATTTGCAACAAAAATATTTTTGTTATCGCTTCAATTTACATTTCAATTATAGCAAATTTGGCAAAATTATTTGAAATCCGATAAATAAAATCAATAAACAAAACAACTCAAAGCAAACGATAGCCTTGAACTTGAATATTGAACCACTTCTACCATCATAATCATCATCGTCGTAGCTCTGTGTGCTATTGTTGTACTGATGAACCAAGGATAAGTGCACCGAAAATGAATTATAAATTTTTTTTTGTTATGTTACGAAGCCAGAATGAATGCAATGACGTCCGTAGTTCATACAAGATTTTTTTTATATGAAATTTTTTTCGTTAATTCGGTTGATTGGACACGCTGTGAAATCTTGTCTGGGTCAGTAATGGGTTTCGTAATTCACGGGAGAAAGTTTTTTAAAAAGTAATTTAATAGTAAATAATTGTAAGTACTTTATTTGATTTTTTCATGGAAAATTTTGAGAAAATTCAATTTTCTGTCATAACAAAAGCCATAAAAATGTTTACAAAACAATTCAAAAGTAGCGATGATTGTCGAAAAAATGATCGATAAGATAGGAATCGATCGAACACTTGGCCTCTATCACGTTTAAAGTGCAATGAATGATAAATAATTGAATTACCGGAGATTAAGGGAGGTATAGATTACACCGGATTTGGACAACAATAAACTTATTTGGATGGAAATTACGAAAGATACGCATGCGCTGAGCCTCATTGTGTACGTTTTTGGGCAAAAATCAGGTAGATAAATAGCAGAAAAGTAAATCAATGAATGAGGGGCTTGGTCTTGCTACTCGAGAATGTCACAACATAAAACTGTTGTTTCAAGTGTTCGTTGTCCGATATATCCTGAGTTAAATGACCCTTCAACATGGCATAGCTTGGGTATGGATGACATCAACACCAACGGTCGAGCCCATTATTTGTTATCTATCTATCAGTAATTAATTGTCGAAAATTGACTGTCATCACCTATTTCTATTATCAGTTTCCTAGAATATTATTATGATTAAGATTTCTAGAAACTTCTTTTTGATTAGGGGAAGACAATGGTTCGATTTCAGATGTCGATGTTGAAAATTTTTTCTATTTTATTTCATTTTCAGTGGAAATTTTAATGTTTTAGCTCAAATTTGTGATTTTTTTCATTGACGGTGTGGCTCATTCACAAAAAAAATCACATTCATCATTGATTAAGTCAAGTCATTCACGGTTCTTATCCATTTTCCGACGATACCACAACGAAATTCCATCAAATGTCAACATACCATGCCCTAATGACGAACATCGTGAGCCATTAACACACAAAACAAGGCAGTCATATCACGTAGTTCGCATAAAAAAGTGTATTAAAGCAGCTCCTGCGATCGAAAGTTGTAATTTTTTTTTCCCATTCACCACTTCTCACACAATACTCGCGTTGTTTGTCATATTTTTGGATTTGTTTTGATACTTTTACGCACACACATACACGCAGCGACACTAACACACGTACACCATTATTTTCCATTGGTGCGAAATAACAGCAGTCGTCTAATCAGATGTTTGCGCCGAAATTAGGAGCGAATTGGCGTGCGTGTAGTGGTGAGAATGAATGATTGATCGTTTGTCCCGTACTCACCGACTGGTGATTCATATCGTTCTGTCGCACTCTCGACTCGAATTCTCATATACGACGTGTACGACGTGTAAAAAATTTGAATGAAAGAAAAAAATTTCTGTGAGATCCACTTATTTCATATATTTTTTTCCTTTCAATTATCTCGGTAGAAATTTCCAGAAATATTTTCTTTTAATTCTTCAACACTTCACAACACTCAAAAACACTTGAAATTTCAATAAACTATATTTTTTTGAACAATTTGAATTTCCTCTCACTCTCTGCCAATGGGCGAGATTTTTTATTTGATAATTTTCTTACATTTTCACCTAGATTTTTTCGGTAATTCTTGCAAATCACTTTTATCTCTTTTAATTCTTGGTATTTGCGGTGTTTTTAAAGCAATTTTTAATGTTTTTTCTATTGTTTTGAGAAAAAATCAACCGAGCTCTCGTAAAACACGACTTTACGAAACGAAATCTGCTTGATGACTGAAGTGCACGTTCCGTTTATACACGTTTTTGTAAGTATGGAAATTGGAACGTGTTTCAATTTTTTTTCTCTTGAATTAGTGAAGGCGAATCACTCTACTGATCGAAAAGGGGTGATATTAAGCCCGTTAAGGGTTAAAAAATCAGCTAATCCATTAAAAGATTAAGAATGAATTCGAAAATGCGATGCTTTTGTTAATTAAGCCTAGAATATTTCCTGACTTGATTTCAAATCCAACATTTGTCCAAAGTCATACTCAGAAAAGAATTAAAGAAATATTTTAAAGGAAAACTTTATCCTAATATTATTATAAAAAATAAAGTGTCTTCATCTTTCTTTGTATCCAAAACGGCGACATAGCCAATATAGTTTACATAGTCATCAGCTGTTTGATATTTTCCCAAGTTAAAGTTTCCGAAAAAGTTGTATATTAAAAGAAAATACCTTGAAGAACAATGGAATGAAATTTTTTCCTGTTATAGTAGTCAACGTGGTTTTTTGGGACACATATCAATAATTCTTAATATTCCCGGCATTGAAGTTTTTCTTGCGGTTTGGCCATTTCATTAGTTTGTACATTTCTGGTTTTTAAAACTTTAATTGTCTGTAGTAAGACGAAGTTTGCAGATGAATCAGTGGTCATATCGGTCGCTGACAGTCGTTGTTGGGAGGAAAGGCGATCAGATTGGATCAGCCAATTTCGATGGAGAACTATGGCAGTGTTGATCATGATATAAATCTATATCTATAAAGCCTTGAGACTTTCCAGTTAAGATGCTATTGCAGAATACAGATGATCTATTTATACAGATGTCGTAAAATGTATTTTCTAGAATTTAGGTCAATTGTGAGATAATACCAGATACATGTTAGTAAAAGACTTTAATTGGTTTTTTCATAATTCGTCATTGGGTTTAAAATCCTTATGTCCATTGTGAACATGAACATGTTCTGACCAATCATAATCGTTATATAAAATGTTAGCGATTACTTTTCAGCCTCTCAAGGGATTATAAAATCTCTTAATGGATGGAAATACCTAATTTCTTAACAGATAAAATTAATCTCTTAAGAGGGATTAACTTTTAAGGGCTGTGAATGAAGGATGTTAGATTGTCTAATAAAGGGATTGAATAAAATTCTTAAAAGGTGAATATTACTCCTTTTCAATCCGCGGGGTTTCATTCGTCTCAATGGTAATGTATTTCTTTGAATCTAAAGCACAAGCATGAGATTTTGATCGTCCTAATACATTATTATCGAGACGAATGAAACTGATAACACATGTTAATTCGAACCGACGATTTTCTTTGATGCGTACGGCTGGTATTTTAAATACGATCTCTCGATTAAATACATGATCTTGATTTCCTTAATTTTTCATGTTAATGGGATAGCATGAATTAAATGAGAGAGAACAAATGGATGAGATGAATTGTTTCTAATAAAGAAAAATAGTGAAAAATTAATTTGAGACGTTCAAACTTTAAATTAAATGCCTTACCACACTTTAATTTAATTTCTTACCATAATTTTAACCGCATTTAAATTAAAATCTCACCAAATTTAGCATATGTTCGTTAAAACGTACATTTACAATAAATTTATATTCAAATTCATTCAAAATGACCTGGTTAACACGAATTTTCTCTCCTTTTCAGCGGTTTTCTAAGTATAAGGACGACACCTTCACATAAGCAACTCCAAAACGACACTCCCATATTCTAATTTTGCTACTATCCTAACTTTTGCACGACACATACTAACTTGGCGTAGTCCATAATAATCACGCGTTTTCATTCATATTTGTCCAGCTGAACCTCGAGCTGAACGTATTTATACAAAAACACACATTTAAATGAATTATCCTCTTCTATGACCCTCTTGGGAATTTTTCTTATAGATTTTTGGTCGAATTTGATTAATCTTGTCATATTCTAATTAAATTTATGTGAATAATTTTAGATGTCCAAAAATAAAAATAAAATCAAAAAATTCCCAGAAGGGGGGAAATTCCTTCGTTTTTATATCGCTCACACCCATTTCATTATTTTATTCATCATGGGTGGCAATAATAACGCTATGATTAAAAATATAACGATGAATGATAACGAAGAAGAGAATGACTTCAGTCGAGAGAGAACTGTTGAACCTTTCACATCACCTTCCATCGATCTAGGTCAGTGAAATTCCTTAAAATGGGCAATAAAATTGTTACTTTTACGGATGAGCAGCTCGATGACTACCAAGATTGCACATTTTTCACCCGAAAAGAGATCCTTCGGGTCTTTAAACGTTTTCGCGAGATGCGACCTGATCACATCCCGAAACGAATGGTGAACGGCGAAGCTTCAAAGTTGAAGATTGGGCGCGAAAATATCGAAGCACTTCCAGAATTACGTGAAAATCCGTTCAAAAGTCGCATTTGTCAGGCTTTTTCACGCGATGGCGAAGGAAACTTAACGTTTGAGGATTTCTTGGATATGTTTTCGGTATTTAGCGAGCAAGCGCCAAGAGATATAAAAGTGTTCTATGCCTTTAAAATTTACGATTTTGACAACGATGGATTTATTTCGACGGATGACCTGAAAGCGTCGCTCGTGTGTTTGACACGCAATGAACTTACGTGCGAGGAACATCAACAAATCGCGGAGAAAGTGTGAGTTTTTTTAATATTTTGTTTAAAATAAAAATTGTGTTAAAAAATTTAATTTTTACAAAAATTTTTACTTTTTCAATGAAAAAAATTTAATTTTAATTTTTTTTAGTATCGAAGAAGGCGACGTCGATGGCGATGGAAAACTATCATATTTGGAGTTTGAGCACGTGATCACCAGAAGTGAGGATTTCTTGTCAACTTTTCACATTAGAATATAAGAAAAACTAGCAAAATTTAATTTTTGTCCACTTTTTTGCAATTGTTTTTTTTTTATTTATTTAGTATTTTTGTTTGTTTATATAATTAATAATAAACCAAATCATTTTTTTATCATTAATGATAATAATAATATAATATTATTAATTTTTTTCTTCATTATTAAATTACTGAGCTAATTATCATCATTTTTTTTTGTCATTACTATCATTGTATTAGTCAATTTTCTGTTTTTTTAAATTCTTAATTTTTAGGTAGTCATCATCATTTTAATTTCTAAGCAATATTTTCATCACTTTTTTTTTAATTAAATTTTTATTTTTTGTTTTATAATTACATTTTTGTGTCTTGAAGATTTTTTTTTATTTTTAACGCGCGAAGACGTGTCGTCAAGTACAAACAAACATGATAAATTTGTATAGGATTTCATAGTAGTATCTAATTTTTTATTCACTATATTAATTTTTTATTTATTTTTTGTTTTTGTTCGGGAAGGGGATTCTTTTACGTCGTGCATGATTTTTGTGAATGTACCTTTGTTTTTTTCTACTTTTGATTTTTTTTTTGTATAAATTTTATTTTTTGGAAAACTATTTTTTTTTGTTTTTGTATGAATGAGCTAAAATATTTATTTTTTTTTTCTTTCTTTTATGGAACTTTAACTTTGCAGTATTTATTTTTCTGTATTTTTTTTGTACATTTGGCACTGTTGAATGTTTTGTGGATTAATGTTGATTTTTTTTAGTTAGAGGTGCTTTCCCGTTAATTACTAAATTAAATAAAACAAATTAAAATGAAATGTTTCAACTAACAACGAATTTACTTTCTAAACAAATAGAATTAATTGCTTGCGATAATTCTATCTAAAAACTAGAAAAAGGTCTAAATTGATCACTTGATTGATTTTTTTGATATTTTTTTAATGTTTACGAAGAAGAAGTCAGGAGTAAAAGTGATGTTAATAAATAAGTGACAAAGTTCGTAAATATTATATGTTAGTTATTTTGAGAAAAAAATTTTAAATTTTAAGCGAGGGCTACAAAAAAAAATGTAAAAAATTAGAGCAGGAAATTTAAAAAATAAAAATTAAATATTTATAAAATTATTTTTTTTTAATTAATTTTGAAAATATGTTATTGTTAATATTTTATAAATTTTCCGTTAAAATTTTATACAATTTAAAACAAATAATATCAATAATTTTTGTTTGTCTCTTCTGTGTTAAATTTATGAGAATATTAAGTAAAGTTAAATAAAAAAAAATATATGAAAAGTTTTAGATGTTGTTTCTTTTGTTATGATGATGAACTTACTTTAAAGTAACCTTTTTCGAATATTATTTGATAAAGAACTTTAACATTTTCTGCAGATTTTTAAATTAATTTTTTTTAACCAAATTAATGTTTTTAAAGATAAAAATATATTTGTATTATTTTTTTATTTAAAATAAATTGACAAGTTTTTTTTCGCCAAAAATATTTTTATTAAATCTCCAAAAAAAATGTTAAAGTTCAAATCAAACCTAACTTGCCTGATATGAAAACAATTCCCAAAAAATATTTAACTTGTTAATTTTTTTTTTGACTAATAAAATGTTAAACAAAACCAATATACACAATTGCATACTAATAGTTTTTTTTTTCATTTAAAATATATATTTTTTTTCGTATTTACAAATTCTTTGATGATTTAAAGTTACAGAAGAAGAAAAAAAAAACAAACCCTCTACAATTTTTTATTTCTTAAATTTATTTAAATTATATCGTAATTTGTGTTATTTAAAATTAATCAATTTAATTAATATTATTTACTTTATACAAAAAAAAAAATTAAATTAAAAATCAACAGTCTATATTTAATAAGCATTTTTCTCGGCGTTAATTTTTTTTCCTTATTTATTATTTTCTAGGTGCATTTTTTTTAAATCAATAATATTTTAAAGGTGTTAATTGGTTTTGTCATTTATTCTTTGACGTTCCCTTTGTTCTTTTTTTTCGTTTATTCATAAGTATAAATAATTAAAATAAAATCTAGTGAATTTTTTTTATTAATTAATTAATTATTAACATTTATAATTTAAATATTTACAGATTTTTTTTATTACAAAAATTGCCACACAATTGCATGAATTTTAATTTCATGTAATTTTCGAGTCTTTCGGCTTTTGTCGGGATTTTTTGTTTTTTTTTTGTTTGAGATTTGTGATATTTTAAAATTAGGCCGGCATAAAAAATAAATTTTATTTTAAAAAATAAAATTCTCCACATATAAATATTAAAAAATTTAACAATTAATTTATAATTCGGTTCTTTTGTTCGCTTTACAGCATTCAGAAAATAAATACGATAAACGCTCAAAAGTACATATATGAAAAATTAAATCTCCGATCGGTTTTTCAAAAAAAATTGTAAAATATATAAAGAACAGATCTCCGATTTTTATTTGTTGGCATTTCCGTCTGCCACAGAGCGTCGTCGATTATTTTTATTAATGTTACCTTGATTGATGGTGTTGTTGTTGGATGAGGGCGACATTGTAGCAATTACCGCCGTTGGTTGTTGGGGTGAAAGTAAGGCCGCCGATGTGCCAGTCAACTGTGTCACGTTAATTGTGTTTGCTTGCTGCGCTTGTTGCGGATTTGAGGCTAAAATTCAAAAAAAATTCATTAAATTTTGACTTTTTTTCGATAAAAAATTTAAATTTTCTTACCAGCTGAAATGGGTGTTGCGATCTTTACAGTGCCTCGTTGCGGAGCGACAATTCCTCTGCCCGCAAATTGTACTTGCGTCGGAATATTTCGAGGCTTTTGGATGCCTAGGAGTTGAATTGAGGCAGACGTTGGAATATTTTGGCCCGTTGTGACACCGCGTATCTGTTGTTGGTTGATCCCTTTAACACCGGAAGGCATGATTTGTGCTAAAATTAAAAAATAAGAGTTATGAGGGATTTTTAACGAAAAAAAAATAAATTACTTACCCAAAGGAAGTGTTGTGTAGTTTTGAGCATTAGTGGTAAATACGACAGTTTGTCCAATTCCAGGTATTTGTACCTAAAAAATTAAAAAAAAATTTTTTTAGAAAACTTATAAGGTGATTAAATTTAATTTAATGGGAAAAAATTAGAAAATTCATCAAAAATAATCGTTTTTGCAATAAATAATTAATTAAATAAATAATAGTTTGAATTTATTTTTGTAAAAGAAAAAAATAATTCTTTAATTTTTTCTTAATTTTTTTTCTAATTTTTTTTTTCTTTCAATTAATTTTTAAATAAAAATTTTAAGTAAAATTAATGCAATATTTGATTTTAAACAATTTTAAAATTTAAAAAACATATGGTAAAAATTTATTTTTCCCATGATCCAAAAACGATTTTCAAAATTTTTTAAATTTTCAATTTTTAACATAAAATTTCTAAATTAAGACGATTTTGTTCATTTAAAAGCATTACGAATTTTTTACAATTTTCCCAATTTTTTCTCTCAAAAATATTTAATTTTTTTTTATTTTTGGAAATATTTGGAAAATTTTAAGCGGTAATAAAAAATCATACCTGAACATTTTGCAGTCCGGGAATCGTCTGAATTGCACCTTGTAAGTTTGCCAAGTTGATGCCTTGCAAGCTGAGCGTTTGCTGTTGCGGCGGCGGACTAGACAGCGGCGAAATGCTGGGCGCGGGCGATTGCACCTGAATCTGCTGAATTTGCTTCGGCGAGGGGGCAGTGAATTGCATCGATGGCGATTGCCCGGGCCCCGGGCTCTGTGACGGCGTCATTTTCTGCTGCACAACCTGTTGCTGTTGTTGCTGCTGCTGCTGCATGCCGGCGACATTCGTGTTTGAGGTCAGTCTTTCAATGAGTGCTGCATTTGTGGTATTTTGTTGCGGCGCTTGTTGGCCGCCGGGCGACGCATTCGCAGCTAACATGTCGCCCGACAACGGCGATGGCGTAGTTGTCGTCAAAAGGGCACCTAAATTCGTCATCGTGAAACCAATGTTATTTGTGGAGGCGGAATTGTTGGACGAGGTATTGGAGACATCGCTACCGGGCGAAGCAATTCCCTGTCGCAACTGTTGTTGCTGCTGCGCATTCAGCAGGCGCGCCGTATTTGTACTATTGAGAATGAGTGGCGTGTTCGGTTGTTGCTTCAGCGTCGCATTTCCGTTATTGCCGCCCGTACTGATCAACGTTGCTGTCTGCTGGCCTTGGAACTGGAAATTCTGCTGCTGCAGATTTGACGTGCTGATAATGGCAGGCGGCGACGCCAATTGAGTCGCTAATGCAGACATCGTGACACGCACTTGCTGCTGCTGTTGTTGTTGCTGTTGCATATTATCACCCGTACTTTGCTGTCCGATTACTTGTTGCATTTGTTGCTGCATCGAGGGACTCACGGCAATGAGATTCGTGTGGTTTAGAATTCTCTGTCCTTGTCCTTGTTGTCCTCCTTGCTGCAAAACCGCTTTTCGCACTTGTTGATTTTTCATGCCATCCTGCGGAGATGAGAGCGTGATGCCGCATCCTGGCGTGCCAACTGCTGAGCTCGTCATTGGCGCGGGACCACTATTGAGTAAACTGATTATCGCAGCGTTACTCGATTTTTGTGCCGCAGTCAAATTTTGCTGTTGTTGTTGTTGCTGCTGCTGTTGAGCTTGAGCCTGTGCTTGGGCTTGGGCCTGAGCTTGTGCTTGAGCCTGAGCCTGTTTTTGCTGCTTCAGTTGATTTTCGGTGTTGATGAAGCTCGTCACTAATGCATTAATTTGCGGATTTGTCGAGTGGATTTGTTGTTGCTGGGGCGAGGGAGTTGATCTTGCCTGCATAACTTGTTGAGTCGTTTGGGTTTGTTGTCCGGCTTGGAGTTGCGCTTGCTAAAAATGATTAAAGAAATGTTAAAATTTTGTTTTTTTTAACGACTATTTAAACGACTAAATATTTGTCAAAAGAGATTTTTCGGTTAAAAAAAAGCAGTGAAATTTATTTTTACATTATTTTTGTATTTTTTTGATTCATGTGAAGTTTTCTTCAAATTTTATAAAAAATTATTTTTTTTTCCTTTAAGCGAATAAATTTAATATTTTCATTTTTTGTCCCATGAGGATTTTCACGAGAGGGGGGGGGGAGAAAATAAAAAAAATAAATTTTGTATTGTAATTTTTTAACATTTTAGATGTTTAACGTTATTTCTTAACATTTGTTTAATTTTACTTTAAATTATTTGCAAATTTGAACTCAAAAGTGAAGATAAATCAAACAAAATCTCAGAAAATAAAAATTTTTGAAAAAATTAATTTAGGCGTGACTTAATTTTTTTTTACATTTCAATTGGAAACGTCTGATTAAAGCTAATTTCTTTTGTTTTTGTATAATTTTAACGCAAACAGTAATTTTTCAATTAAAAAATTCCAAAAAACGTCAAAAATATTTAAATATTTAATTTAATTTTTATTTTTCCCCTGAATTTTTTCAGTTTTTTGTAGGGGGGGCTACAAAAAATGGATATATTAAATTTATTCGCCTTAACTAATTTTTGTAATATTTTTTTTTTGGTTTTGAAATACGAATTTGTTATTCAAAATTGATTTCAATTATTTAAAACTAATTTTTTATAAAAAAAAACTTTGAAAAATTTTCTTGACAAACACAAGTTCAATGATTTTCAATAAAAAATATTTAGAGAAGAAAATTTTTGAATTTTCAATACAAAAGCTAAAAAAAATTTTCAAAATTTTGTGAAAATACCTTAAAAAATTTTGAAAATTGACCAAAACACCGACGAAATTTTTAATTTTTTTTTATTGTTTTTCCCATTTTATTTTCGGCTTTTGAAATGGTGCATGGGAAAAAAGCTCTAAAGGGCGAAAAAATAGTAGAAAGCTTTTAAGTTCTTGAAAAATTGTAAAAATAGATTTTTTTCATGTTGTTCGGCTTTTTGGACTTTTTTAATAGCAAGGTCCTCAAAGTTCAAAAATAAATTTTGAGCAGCAAAATAAAAATTAATTAATTACTGTAAACACGTAAAAAAATAATTATTTCTTCGCTTTTTCCTCATGACAAAAAGTCAAATAACTTAAATTTTCCCGCCTAAAAGAATAAAAAAAAATATTTTCTTACCAAAATCGGCACCGAAGTCCCCAAATTGCCAGCTTGACGTGCCTGTTGCATGACACTCGCCGCATGTTGAGCATTCGTTGCCATCGTAATATTCCCTCCGGGACTTTGTTGCAACAACAAAACGGATCCATTCCCGATATTTATTTGCTGTCCCGTCATTTGAGCATTTTGTACAAATTGTTGCGCAGCATTTGCCGTTATCTGCACCGTTTGTTGCCCGCCATTCTCGGCATTTTGTGCTGCGTTGGCGAACAACTGTGGCTGCAACTGCTGCAATTGCGATTGCGTTAAATTGCTTATGTTGATGACGTTTGTCGTTGATGGGCCAGCAGCGGTAATAATTTGCTGCTGCTGTTGTTGCTGATTGCCCGGCAAGCTATTTGGATTGGTGGCATTCACGTTGCCCGTCGTCAAAATTGTCGGTGGAAGTCGCGGAATATGAATTTGTTGTGATTGCTGTTGTTGCTGCTGCTGCTGTTGCGGGACTTGCGTGGGCGATTGCGCGATTTGCGCTTGAACGACTTGGATTTGCTGTTGCTGAGTTTGCTGCTGAATTTGCTGAGATTGCAACTGCTGCTGCTGACTTTGTTGTTGTTGTTGTCTTTGTTGCTGCTGGATTCGATGATCTCGCATTCCAGGTGTAAACGAGACTTTTGGCGGTTGTCCTTTGAAAATTTCTGTGATTTTGACGGATTTGCGGCCTTCTTCCGTGAAAATCTCCGTAAATTGCTTGATATAGCGATTGGCATGGTCTCGAGAGCCGAGCGTGAACGAACAGGATTCACCATTCCGCTCGCCTTCCCGATAATCTCGGTCGACGTAAAGCTCTCCGAGGAACTCCAGCGTCGAAGGTCGTTGAAAAATCGATAGTTTTATGTGATACACTCGTCCTCCGCCACGATCTGTCTCCAAAATGTGAGTTTCCACGAGTTGCGGCTCCGAATTGTTATTATGCCCGGGCATGTTCACGGGACGTGCGAATCTCATGACATCGACGCTCGAGGGGGGCGTCAGTGTGTCTGGCAAGTCGATATTTCGCACCTTCAACGGCTGAATCACATCGACCGGCTTCTTGGGTAACGTAAAATAATTGCCGCTCTTGTTCGTTTGATACTGACGCGGTCGCATGCGATATCGCGTCATGAAATCCGACAACTCCAGACCGAAATTATGCGTAAATTGGTCCAATTTCCGTTTGCGATTGATCGAGACCTGACTAAACTTTTTCGCTTGTCGTCGAATGGGTGCCGTATTAAAAATTTGTCGTCGAAACTGCTGATTGATGGCGTATACGCCAATTTCCGGATCGGGATCCAGACAAAGGGGCTCCGATGTCGCTAGCACTAACTGACTTTCGAGCGCGAGACGTTCGTCGGCACTCCAGTCGCCGTCGTGCGTGAGCGACGTCACGTCTGCCAGAATCGTTTGGTTGGTGGGCCGTAACAACACGTGGTATGTATCACAGGTGGTGATGGGAAAGGACTGCCTGTAGTCCCGCACTTCGGCAATTACGCAGCCGGCATAGAAGAGACTGGGATAACGGTCGCGCAAAATGTCGACGAGAATGAGCGGCAACTCTTCGTTGTCCAGACACTCCAGTAAGTCGTCTTCTTCGTAAGGCCATTGGATGGTTTCCTGCAGATCTTCGTTACTCAAATCCGAGGAACCGCCATTTATGCCCGATTGCTGCTGATTCGTCGTAATTCCTGATGACGCTGAGGCACCATATTTTGTCGTCTAAAAATTAAAAAAAAAATTATTAAAAATCAAAAAAACAAAAATGTAAAAATATTTAAAAATTTTTTCGATTCCAAAATTTTTGTTTTCAAAAAAAAAAAAAAAAAAAAAAATGGAAGAAAATTTCCTGTCGATTTTTTTAATTTTAAAATTTTGACGAACACTTTAACAATTTTTTAAATTTTGTATAAAAAAATTGTATTTCAAAATGTTACCGAAAATTTATGAAAACCCAATACATTTTTTTTAATTTTAAAATTTTTAGAGGAGTATTTTCTTCAAAAAAATAAAATTTTTACTAAAAATTTAAAAAAACTCGGAGAAAAATAATTCTTTTTAAATTTTGCGTGTTTTTTTTAAATCAATTCTTAAAATGTCCGCGAATATTTTTTTTAATCATGAAATTTTTTATTTTAAAGAAGGATTTTTTCTATTTTGTTTTACAAATATATTTTTTCTAAATATTGTGTATTTTTGAAAATTAATTTTAAAAATATGGGGAGAGAATTATTTTTTTTAAATTTTAAACTTTTTACTAAAAATTCTGTAAAGAAAAAATCGATTTCATTTGAGAATCGAACTAATTTTGAATATTTTTGCTAAAAATAAATTAAAAAATCAATGATTTTTTAAACATTTAAGTTAAATGCTAAAAAATTTAAAACATTTTTGATAATAAAAAATTAAATGACTTAAAAATGTAAAAAAAATCTTACGTTAACTCGACTACTTGCTGATTCCTGTTGATTACTTAATTCATTTTCATTCCTAAATGCTACTGAATATCCTTTGTTACCCGGATACAAGTTAATTATTAGTGTATTTAGATTATCCCTTAAAACTAATTTTTCTAGCAAAAATGATGTATTTTTTAAATTTAACTGAAAAAAGGCAAAAATTAGCATTTTTTTTAGAAATTCCAAAAGAAAAAAATTCTCACCTTATTAGCTTCACTGTTATCTTCGGCTAATAATTCAACGTACAATTCCCTAAGCTTGTCATGAATCGAAGCTGCC
This sequence comes from Culicoides brevitarsis, assembly GCF_036172545.1. Taxonomy (NCBI): domain Eukaryota; kingdom Metazoa; phylum Arthropoda; class Insecta; order Diptera; family Ceratopogonidae; genus Culicoides; species Culicoides brevitarsis. Next base: position 20,905,563 of record NC_087085.1, on the reverse strand, counting down.
TGCGACACAGAAGTGGCTGAAGAAGACGCGAGGGAAGCAGCTGTGGATGCGGAAGTGGAGGATGATACAAAATTGGACGTTGAATGGTGTTGGTGGTGATGATATTCATGACTGTTATTTGCGTTGTTCGGTATTTGTTGTTGCTGCTGCTGCTGCTGGTGATGTAACGATTTTGATTTTTTTGCCGGAGATCCACTTCCGACGACGCCGCCCCCGCCGCCTCCCCCATCGAGCACGCGTCGCTTTACGCCACTGCCGCTGTTGTAGACGTGATTCGCCTTGCTCGACGACTGATGCTGGTGCTGCTGCTGATGATGATTCAAATGGTTGTTATGACTAAGGATTGGACTAGGAGGTAAGTTTGGATACTGTGCTGTTGTTTGTGGTGATTGTTGCTGATGGTGGTCCAGCAGGAGCGTCGTGGCGGCGTTATTTGCTGTCGTGGGTGAGTTTCGGAGTTTGCAGTAAGCATCATTTAATAAATACTGCAAAAAAAAAAATCCATTAAAAAAATGTTTTTCGCGAAAAAAGTGAATCTTACATCATTTTCCGGGCATGTCGTTTCCAAACTTTGCATTGTGGTGACATCAAACGAATTATTGAACATTAGTAGATCGCCGCATTAGTGAGTGAAGACTTTTGTTCGACGAATCTGCAAAGAAACAAAAATAATTTCAGCACAAATTGCGTAAAAACCCTCCGTGTGGCATCAAGAAAGTCGCATTTTTCGGCACGAGATTCCTGTGAGGACATTTTTTCAACGCGTGTCACTGCGAATTGACTCACTTCTGACATTTTTCTCGTGTTTATGTTCCTTGCTCGACAAACAAGACGACGATTTTTCGTCGTTCGCACTTTTCTTCGTGCCCTTTCACAGACACGGACTGCACTGCGTGGCGTCAAGGAGTCTCTTGTGGTCACGGAATGCGAGATTTTTGCGTGAATTGCTGCGAAAAAAAAACAGTCCGTCGAAGATGCGAAGAAAAAAACAAACGAGAAAGTTGCAATAATATTTTTGTGTCTATATAACTTGGCCGTAGACACGGAGCGACGGACTTGATTTACACACACACAAGACGACGATTTACCTTCTCATTGGATTTTTTTTTAACGCAAAATGTCTATCAACTTTGGCGTTTTACGCACTTTCTTTCGCTGAACACATGCAAGGACGTGACTTATCCGGCGATTGATGCGATCACGAGTCCTCGAACTTGATTTTATCCTTGGGATTTTTCGACTTTTTTTCTCTATTTTTGAGAACGAATCTCCGAATGATGTTATGACAGTTGACACTTGACACTTCCGTACGGACTGAGAATGGGCCGCGACTTCGTATGTCACGTACAGGCTGTGTAGAAAATCGCCATTCTGCTAATTCGTGCACTATTTCAATGTGGTTCGAATTAGCGTCAAGGCAAATTGCATTGTGAGACGAACGAAAGTGATTAACATGAATTAGCATAATGGCAAATTTTTACTTATGATTTTTATTCATCTCACGTGAAAATTTATAACGACGTTTTTCGAAAATTTTTCGATGCTTTATGCGATTTTCATCTTTGGAAAGTCGAAAGAGGAGATCGAGCTCTACAATTTATGGAAGAACTTTTTTCGTGGTTTATGAAAAATTCCGGAGATATGAGCTTGAAAAGTTGAATGTGTTTCTATAGCATCCTGTACGTGAGGCGCCGTTCATTAATAGCTTCGGATAAAATGGGGCATTTTTTGACCCCCACCTCCCCCCAAATCGGATAACTGTCGGAATTTTAGATATATTTATTTAAAAAGTATTTTTAAGACCCTCTTTTCTCTAAGAAATGATTTGAAAAAATCTGGTTAAATTTTAAAAGAAATTCGTATGAAATTTTTAAGAATTCTCTTTAAAAATTTTAAAATAAGGCCGCTCCAAATTTTTTCGATGTTTTTGTCCCAAAAGATTTTTTTCAAAATGAGGAGGGGAATGCAAATTAAAAAAAAGTTTTGAAATACTTTTTCATACAAAAATGACCAAATTTTAACAAATTTTGATCCTTAATGAATATTTTATTTGTTTTTATGGTATATACATTGAGATTTGAATTTTAAACATTCTCTCAATGTTTTTCAAGTTAAAAATTCAAACAAAAAAATTTCATAAAAATATTTGTCAAAAAGTTTTGAAAAATAATTTTTTTTAAAAATATTTGTAGAGAAGAAATTTCATCATGTTGAAATCCCATTTTTAATATTAAAATTACTAAATTATGGAAAAAGACCAAAAAACGGTAAATTTTTATGAAATTTTTAACTTTTTTTTTTTATTTTGCCCCATTATTGACTTTCAAAATGGGGCGAGGGACAATAAAATAGAAAAAAATTTGGAGCAAGGCCGCTCCAAAAATTAAAGTAATTTAGAATTAACTCGAAAAAGACTGCCCCAGTTTTCTCCGAAGGTGTTAACTTATGCACTTTATTTAAAATTTATTTAATTTAAAAATCTAATGGAGCAACAATTTTCGTTCTTTGTTTTAACGGTTTCCAAATAGAAAAAAAAAATGTTTGACAAAATTTAGAAGCGGCCAAATAAATAATCTCAAAATTTTGAATATAAAGCTTTTTTGCGACATCGTACTTTGCTACTTGAATAGCTCCTTTCCCTAAATTAGAATATATTCTAATACCCCAATCTCCCCTAATCTTCCAACGACATGGACGACGCCAATATCACTTTTATTCGTCTCACTGCGATATCAGAAACACAACACTGACAAAATAATTTTCGAACAAAAAATACAAAATATCATCAAAAAACCTCACTGATCGAGGTGAAAATCGCATTTACTGCAGTTTGTCGCACGAAAAGTATGCTATAGTTGAAGATTTCAGTGCAAAAGTGTGGAAATAGCAAAGGTAAACACGCGAAATTACGTCACAAAAACTCGTCCCTTCAATTGAATACGTGAAATTTTGTACTTTAATTTAATTAATTGTGTCTTTCTTAGATGTCCGTGACGATTGACTCGATAATATTGGATCTCAAGAGGGTCTGTGTGAAGCAAAAGGATCGCGAAGCACTCGGCGACTCTCTGATATCCGAAACAGAAAGTGTCAGCAAACAAATAGAGGCCATGAAAGAAGTAAGTTTTTGATAAATTTAAAAAAAATTAAGATTTTCTAACGATTTTAATTATTTTTAGTACCAAGATGACTTGGAAGTGCTAAATAAATTGGCACGTGAACGTTCCAACCTACAGCTAATTGCGCAAATACACCAAGAAAATCCCCAAATTCGTGAGATTCAGCAGGAAAATCGACAGCTAAAAGCCTGCTTGGAGGACCATCAACACGCCTTGGAACACATCATGCAAAAATATCGGGAACATACACAGAAGAAAATCAAAGAGACCAAATTGGACTTTACCGCGATACAAAACACGGATCAAGTGGAGATAATTCAGAAGCAGTCACAAAAAATACAGGAAATGGCGGCGATCATGCGAAAGGCCTGCGAAATGGATCAAGATAAAATCAACAAGGAGCACGAGTATCTAAGTCAATTAATTACGGAAAATAAGGTAAAAAATATTTTTTCGCTAAAAAAATAAAAATCACAAAAAAATCTTTCCAGGGACTTCGAGAAATGCTCGAAATTTCGCAAAAATTTGGTGATACGCGATCATTGACGGGCGAAGACAAAGGCACGCAAACGGAAGAAAGCGAACTAAATGACTCTTGGTCCCCGAATAAGCCGCCATTGAAGAAATCATCGTGACCAGCATAAGCCATTTCTTTCTTCCATTCGTCAGAGACATACTCGATTCGATTGTATCTTAGTAACAAGAAACTGTTTTTTTTTATTATTTGTCATCGAAACCGTCATCGACTACTTTTCTTCTGTATTAATATTGGATATGTCGATGGGTTTTGGGCAAAATTAACAAAAAAAATCATCGTGGACACGAATCAATCAAATTAAATTATTAGAAAAAAAATTGTGTCCCTCTTCGACTAATTTTCCATGCGTCGTAGGTACTGGATTCAATAATATTATTACTCTACAACAACAAAAAATATACATTAGACTAAATTAATAACTGATACTAATTTATTATTACAACAACAAAAATTTAAAGTATTGAAATATTGATAAATAATAAACAGGAAATGCTAAAATTTATTAAAATGTTTAATTATTTTTTCAATTTCTTCTAAAAAAAAAAGGTATTTAATTTTTTTTTAATTTAAAAATTTAAATTTTGGCCAAAAAAGTTATAAATTAAAAAAAAAATAACTTTTTTTTTAAATTTTTTTTCATTTCAAAATTATTATTTATTTTTTTTGCAACTTGTGTAAAAATTGAAAAATTATTTTACAATGTTCTTCTATTAATTTTTTTTTAAATGTCCAGGGTTGATCAGAAAAAAATATTTTTTTAATAAAAAATTAGTTTTGGACGTTAGGCTTAAAAAACTATGAAAAATTTAAGCGAAATTCTGAGAATATCTCCATCAATAGAAAATATATTTTTTTTAATTTTTAGAATTTTTTAAAAAAATTATTTCAGGAACGAGAAATTCTTTAAAAGCAATAATTTAATGCAATTCTTTCTAATTCTTGCATATTTCGACTTAAAAATTACGAATATTCAGAATTTTTGGTTCCAGAACTTTTATTTACTCATTAAGAATTTTTAAAATATTAAAATTCCAAAATTTTCTTTTAAATCACTGGATTTTTTTAATTTTTCTTCTTACCTTAGAGTTTTTCATTAAAATTTGCATTTTTATATTAAAAAAAAATCTACATAAATTAGATCATAAAATAGAAACTTTTATTAAACTGATCGAGTGACTGTCCATTTTTCCGTTTTTTTTTTATTGAATTGGGTTCATTGTGTATTGTTCCGGGAATTTGAATGAATGTTCGCCAAGACCGAATATGCTTGGAAGCAGACCGGCATTTGGAATGATGTTCCATGACAATGTTAAAGTAACGTTTTTATGTCCCCTAAAAGCCAAAATTAACATAAATTTCGTGAATTTTCATTAAAATTTAGATTTTCTTACTTCAAATTCGCTCCGTCGTCCCAGAAATAGTACTTGGCATTCATGTTCTTAAAGTCCAAGACGGCATTTTCGCCACGCAAGATAATTTTATCCCACAACACAACCTGATTCAGGACATTCGATTCCGACTCGTATTCCGCCGTTAAGTACAAGAACAACTGCTTGACGTTCCAGTTGAACAATCCCGTGAGATCTGTCTTCAGGTCGAACGTGATGAAGCCGAGATCGTTCATTTCGCGAGCGGCACTAAAGTTTGGGACGTTTTTCCTGCAAAAAGGAGAAATTTTTGATGAAAAGAGCTTTAGAAAGATCCAGAAATGAGGGAAACTTACACCAAAACCTTGACTGTGTTAATTTTAACATTTGTGCGATAGTCCAAGAAGACTGTTGATACGAAGCAGCAAAAGGTGAGACAAGCCAAAACACTTAGTGAATATGCTAGGATAGCATTTCCTCTCGTTAGCGCGGTATGCATTTGTCACAAATCCGAGGTCTGCGGAATCTGAAAAGTCTTGTGGAATTGTTGTGCGAATGAGATTTCCCTCAAGAAACGGCAAGTGAAAAATCCTGTGAAATGCCGAAATAAATACGAATACAATTTACACGTCAGAAGGCAGTGTCAGCTAAATGGGAACGATCACGGATTACGTAACGTTGTCAGGTGATAAGAGATAAAAAATTAAAATTTTATTAATTTTTTTTTCAAGTTAAAATTAAAAGTTTTAGGTTTTCTGATATTTTTATTAAAAAATAATTGAAATTTGAAAAGAAATATTCGAACGACTCCAAGTTAACGTCAAAATGGATGAAAGAAAAATGAGCATTGGGAATATTTTCTTTCTCTTTTACGCAATTTAAATTTATTTTTGTGTTGAAGACCGTTTTTTTGTGTGTTTCTATTCATTTTTTAATTTTGTTTATCAAATTTAGTCTGTTTAGTATTTTTAATTTTTGTTATTTTTTCGGAATTTTTAGAAATATTTTTTTTAGAAAAATTTAGGAGTTTTTTTAAATTCAAATTCAATCTTTAAATTTTGATTTTTTCAAGTTTTTACCTCTTATTTTTTTAATTATAATTTTTATACAAATTTCAATATTTTTTTTTTAATTTTTTTTTAATATTCAAAATTTTGGAGTAATTTTAATTTCTTAAATTTAAAAAAAATCTATTTTTGATTTTTTTTTAATGAGAAATGACTTTAATAAAATTCAATGTTTTTTGTTTATTTTAAACAGAAAAAATCTTCATTTGTTTCAAAAATTTTTTTTTCAATATTTTAATATTTATTTTTACATTTTTTTGTACTTTTTGATTAAAAAACGATAATAATGTCCAGTAAACATTAAAATTATATTAGATATGAACTTAACTTGCTTTAAAAACACATTCTCGAAATTTAGATGAAAAAATTTTTGAGTCACGTGACCAAATTTTTATTTTGTGAAATTTTATTTCAATTTCGACTTAAAACCATGAAAGAGTGAAAATAAAAATTATTTTAATGTGTTGAAAATAATTTTCTTCAAAATCTCTGAAAATTCCTAAACTAAACTGAAAATTAGTCAAAATCTATTATTGACAAAAAAAATCTACTTAATTTTTACGGAAATGAAATCTTCAATTTGTTTTTAGTGCATTTCCTTCGAGCACTTTCATTTAACTTTCATAAGAAATCCATTTCCGAATCTCATTCCACTCGAAAACTCAAATAAATCGAAAGAAATTCAATTTAAATCCTTCATCCCGCGTCAGTAGCTGCTGAACTGTTGGGAAAATTGATTTGTTTTTACAAATTTATGTAAAGTAAATCAATCAATGAAGACAACAACAAGGATGCTGACAAGCAAACGACGACGAATGAACCAGATAAATAATAAGAATAATAATGAGAAAAAACAATTAAGCTACAAACGCAATCTAATTTCAAATTCAATCAATGGCAACAACGCAGTTATTGTTTCCACTTGACATCTTCTTATTGAAATTTAATATAAACTTCTTGTCATTATTATTGTTGTTGTTGTTGCTGTTATTATAAAAACGTAAATGAACTGCTGATGCCGTGCTGCTGATGCGAAGGATGAATAAATTGAATAAATTATTTTAAATGCACCGGAATGACAAACAGCGAAAATAATTGCATTTCAGGCACTGCATTGTGAAAAAAAAATTAAAATAACAGTTATCAATTGGCAAAGCAAAGCAGAGTCGAAAACACTTCACGACTGAACGAAGAAATATGAGACGGCAATTGAAATTGTAAATCAATTAAAAGAAATATAACATAAATTGTTGTTGAAGTGTGCAACAACAACGACGAAGAAGAAGCACAAAAAAGGTCTAAGGCGTTAAAGATGCCTCTTATTATTTATGACGAGTAAGTACTTTATTTTTTTAAAAAAAAGATTGGTATCTATAACATCATTAGCTCAAGAGGCAAAAAAGGTGCCACTCTTATTTTTTTCAATTTTTGAAGATTTTTTAATGATGAGGTCACAATTTATCGCAATTTATTGCCAATTTTATTATTTACAACAATAAAACTTTCGATTTGTGCGACCGGAATGTCATTTATCGTCTTCGTCGTCGACATCGACAAGAGAAGTTGAAGAAGAGTCGCCTGCCTCATTAAAATGACGAGTACGAAGGTTAATGTCGAGATAAATTAAGGTAAGTTTTGATGAAGATGATCTCCCGTGCTTGCACACGAACGACATCGATGGTAATCCTTAATAGTAATAACAACAGCAACGTTATTAATAAAATTAAATGAAAAAAATTAATGAATGAATGTCTTCTGTTGGTCTTTAGGTGTAGTAGGTACCTATGCCATAGTATATTGCTGAGTCTGCGAAAAAGGCATTTATGAGCAGTCATTGTTGGATTTTAATAATAAAATGTAATTATTTATGAAAATATATTAATACTAGTAATAAAACGGAACGAATGTCATAATTTGGGAAGAATGCAGTGATTGTTAGGGGTGGCAAAAATTGAAGCAGTTACTAAAGATTTTGGTAAGTAACGCCCATATACTCACATAGTTAACTATGTGGGTTTTTAAAATCAATTTTAGTGAAAATATTAAAATCGCGATTTTGCCATTTTAAGGAGTTAAAATCGATTTTAAGTCATAAAAAAAACATTTTTCTTACAAATAAAAGCTAATTTGGGCATATTTGTGTTTTGTAGATCGATTCATTTTTTTTTGAGTTGTAAACTTCGCACTATCAACACGTAAAATCTATCCTCACGAGATATATTCAATCATGCCAATTGAGCAAGAAATTTGGGAACAAATTGTTGCAGCGGCTACTGAGATGAGAAACTCTGCGGACGCTTTCCACCTCGCCAACATTCAGGCGTTGGAAGGGCAGAAGACCCGCCAAGCTGTCTTTGATGCTAGATTACAGGTCTTTATGGGCCTTAAGGCGAACAACTTGGCGAACGCAGACGAGGGGCAGCTTTTATATATGTCGCAAAAGCTTAAATCCTGTAAAGAATCCTGTGCATTCGAATCGTCTTTCACTTGGATCCTACCGCCTTCCCCGCACAAGCTGGCAACAAGCGCGCTAGAAATGAATCTCAACAAAACTGAGTAAATTTTGTTTTCAAAATAAAATTTTAACAACCACCGGAAAAAAATAATTAAAGACAAAAAATTTTTAAAAATTTATTTTTTTTTTTCAATTTTTTATTCTTTTTACAAGAAAGCTCTAAAAGCGTTTTTAAGTGATTTTTGAAGTGAACTTTGGGCTCTGTGGGTTCCCCTCGGTTTTTTATTATTTACAAGAAAATTTTGCGCAATTATTTAAAGTTTTACTACAAAATTCTTTAATTGTAATCATGAAAAGCCACTGATCAAAAATTGGTTGGAACTTGACAAGAAAACCATTTAAATCAGCGTTTTATAAGAAATGATTTTCGAAATAATTTATGACTCACTTTAGGGTTCCCAAAAGGGTTTATCAAAAATGTTTTGAAAATAGACTTTAAAGGTTCATAACGGTTTTGGGTCTTCATAAGAAACTATCTTTTAGCAAAAAAAAAAAAAAATAATTAAATTTTGAGAGGCAGCTCGTCGCTGAAAAAAACCAACACCCCTAATACCAAAGGAACACACTGTACTAAAAAATTTTTCGTATGGATAAAATTTAATAAAATAATAAAAGAAGAAGGTGTAAGCAGCTCCATGTTCACATATGCATTTGTTGTTGTTGAAAAAAAAAGATGAGTGATGATGACATAAATTAAGTGACCTTACATGTTTCTTAATCAATTCTCGAATCTCGCTAATTGTAAATATTCTTTTACATTCATAAAAATGATAAATAATCGCAGTGAAACAAGTAATTGGTGCAGAAAGAACATAAATTTTTGCATTTTTATTAAAAAAAAAATAATAAACTCAACCATTTAAACTCATTTCGCTCCTTAAAAACCCATTAAACTTTTCACCTGAGCTCTTTCAATTAGCAATAATTCCTCATTCATTCTGTTTTTTGTTCATCCAACCGGCTTGTTCACACTAGAGAAACAACAAACTAATCAGAGTTTGTAACAAAAAAACACAAGCCCTCCCTTGTCTTGTATTGTTTTTTTTTACAATGATGTTACTTTGACCACTTTCCTCCTCTTTTACTCTTTTTTTTCTGGGCACCACAACAAATAAGGGAAAAATTAACATTTTACATCGCCAACTTTTATCATCATCATCTGTTTAAACACGCTTAGAAAAAATAATAAATAGACAATACATAAATTTTAATTTTCATGTCCGTAATCGGCTCGCAGAGTGAGAGCGAGTGAAAAAAAATGGAAAAGTGACGAGATAAATAATTTATGTGAAAACTTTTTTCCCTGTAAAATGTAAATATTTCTAGGTAGAATACTTTTTTTTTGTTATCGTCATTCTCTATGTAGCGTTAGATTTCTAGTTAACACCGAGAAAAAGTGTGAAAATGATTTTTTTTAGTCAAATAATGTTTTTTATGTTGTAAAAATTTTACACGCATTCATGCAAATCATGTTGAAAATTTTATGAATTTGAAAAGTTATGATGTTAAAACCCGTTTTTTTTTTTTTTTTTCGTAATGTTCATGCAAAGTTAACGCGCAAAATGCAAATTTTTCTAAAATAAATTGCGTTAAAAGTGTGTTTAAATATTTGATGTGAAAAGTTTCCTTGTGGACTGTCAATTCAAATTCATCCTCGAGCTATTCATTTGTCGTTTTCGTCGTCGTGGAGAAACACACTTGATATCGTTTAATCCCTGCTAATGCCATTTAAATTACATAAAAAAGCTTTTCTCGTGAAATATAATTTTTTGGTTACTTTTTGTGTGTTTCACGAGAAAAAAAAACTTTATAAAAAAATCGCTAATCGTGAGAAAAGGAAAGGAACAAAAAAAAAAGGTTTTGCGTATGAAAGATGGACCTAATGAGCTGAATTTGATATCCTTCGTCTTAAAATTTTATTGTTCAAGAGAAAAAAATAAAAGTGAGAGAATCTGTCAAGGCCCAAGTGAAAGAATGAAGGATGCGAGAAAAAAAAGTTAAAAGGGAGGAAATAATGATTTAAGAATTAATTTAAATAAATTTCCTTTGTTACTTAATAAAACGGAACACACTTTTGTTGTTGTTGTAACTAGACACTGGGAAATTGTAGGCAAAATTCTTTTCTCTTAAAAAAAAAAGATGAAAATAATATAGAGGAAATCTTTTTTTTTTCTTCATCGTCTCGTGAACAATCAAGGAAGATATCTAAGGAGGGTTGTGTTACTTTGTTTTGCTTGAAAGTTGTACTGTATGAAATTATTTACATCTCTTAGCATTTAAAAAGTATGCAGATTAGGATTATCATTATAAAGATGTTTTATATTTTGTGTTTATGTTAAAATAACAAAAACAACGAAAAAAAAGTAAAAAGAAGTGATTTGCATAGAACAACTAGCTAAAAACGGAATAGCTTGAGAAAAAAGCGTGTGGATGAGTAGAGATTTGCAGTCACAATGGGATTTATTTTTGGCTTTTCCAGGAAAGCTATTTTTGATTTTGGGGGAGAAATTCATTTGAATTTTATATTTTTCTCTTGTTTTAAAATTAAATCGATACATTTTTTTTAAATTTAAGTCCATTTGAGAGACCAAAATTAAAGCAACAAAAAAAATGTAAGAAAATATTTTAGTAAATATTGACTTAAAAATGACAATTTTTAAAAAATCCTTTGAGATTTTTTTAAACATTCCTAAAAATTCCATTCTAAATACGATACAATTATTGTTTTTGTGATACGTCAAATAAAACATAAAAATTTTTTACTTTTATTTTGGAAAGTCGATTTTGAAACAAATTTTTCTTTTAAAAAAAAAAAAATTCAAAATTTATTTATGTGAAGAATTTAAAAAAATTATTTTATTTAATTTTAGGGAAAATTGTTAAAAATTCTCTAAAGAAACATTAAAGTAGATCTGTAATTTTTTGTTTAATTTTTATTAAACGATCAATTTCTTCATCTTTTTGCATTTGTGCTCATATTTTAGTTAGAATTTTAACTCCTTTCAAAAGTTTTAAAATTTATTTAATTCTAAAAATTTCTTAATTTTTTTATCTTTATTTCTTTTCAATTTTATATGTCTTGTTTTCAGTTAAATTATCATTCAAAATACGTCGTATATTTTTCTTAGACGAAAATAAAATTCCAAAAATGGTCAAACCTTATTTTACGATTTTTTGCAGTGAAAGGGGACACAATAACTTAAAAATATCTGATTAGACATTTTTCGCTGTTGCATAAAAAGCTCCACCTAATGATAAAATATTTTGCATATTCACCATAAACGGATTATTCGCTTGTTTTTTTGATCTCTCATGCAACTTTAATTAATTTTATTATCATTCCACTGCGAGTAATGTTATTATTATTGCCATTGTAACACTTTGTGTAATACATAATTTTATTTTGTCGGGTTTCAATATTTTAATTAGGCGATTTTATTTTGTTTTTAACTTTTATTATTACAATATTTTTAATGAAGAAATAAATATTTTATCACAATAATGTTATTAAACAGCCAACAAAAATCATTATCAGATTTACATGAAATTGCAACGAAAATCCCGTATTGCAGGGCTTTCCACCAGCTTGTGGCTCACAAACACAAACCTCTGTGACCCGATTGTTCCGTGACTCTTTGAAACATCCGCTCGTGGGTGACGTGCCGTTTTCAATGTTCACTTTTGTGCACAAATACGTGACATTTTCAACTCGTCCATTGAAAAAGTACGAATATTTCGCGCAAATGTCGCCGCCCGCAGCTTTGCACGCAATGTCGCCCGGCTTCCTTTGATGCTGCTCCCAGATCCAGTCCGTGTCGGGATAATTGCTGTTGTCTATAAAAAAAAAATATGAAACAAAAGAAAAGAGTGAAAAAAAGCTCAATTAAAGGTAAACAAGTGGTCAACTTTTGTAATGAAATTTTCCTTTGATGTGTTTGTTTCATTATCATATTCAGTTCTTTTTGTTCAGTCAGTGGAGCATCAAAGCACACAGAACAATTTTTTAATTAAATAAACTTCATAATTAAAAAAGTAGCAAAAATGAAATGAGAAACAATTTATATTATTAAACGTTTGGGTTTCTGTCATTTTCATTTATTCATAAAAATAATACAATTCTGCTACTGTTTTCATAAAAAAAATAATAATAACTCGCAATGAACAATTTTAATATGAAAAGTTTGTGCGGCTTCTGCTTTTGTACAGTTAATTTTTTGTTTATTTGAATTGCTGGGCATTGGCGATAAGGCCTTTAAAAAAATTAAAAAGCTTAAAATTTAAGAAATTCCAGAATTTTTAAAATTTAAGGCGTCGCCTTATAAATATTTTTGAATTTTTCAAAGGTGAAAACTATTAGTTCTCATTTTAAGTTCATGTTTTATGGATAAAAAGAAGTAAGAAATAATTAAAATTTATTTTAAAGTTTAAATTCATAAACTTTTATAGTTTGCTTTATTTTAAGGCGTTGCCTTATATTAATTTTATAGGGGGTTTAAATTAATGTAGTAAAATTTTAAAATTTTATTTTTTGTAATAAATTAAGAACTCTCTTAGCAATTTTTGAGACAAAAAGCAAAAATCAATCATAAAATTAATTTTTAATAAAAAAGTCAACGCTTTAAATGAAGGAATCTTAAAATTCTCCGCATTTCTAAGTTTATTATCACTTCATTCGACACATCATTATCTTATCTCGCACGCATCGAATACATCGAATAGCTTCAATTAAACATGACTTTTTGATCTGTAATTATTGATAAAACAACATACTCACTTGTCACCACTAATGGTGTCACACACGGAATGCCTTTGTTCAAGCCAATAACGTCTTTGCACGTTTGATTTAAAAAAGTTTTTGAATTTTTGTCATATTTTGGACCAAGCCATGTGAATCTAAAACACCAAGCAGTCGCCTCATTGGACTCTGTATCATTATCGGCATCCACTAACTGCAATTCTCCACCATTTAGGAGATCTAGAAATAAATTGGAAAAAATTGTTTGTAACTAATAATAAATATTTGCAATAAATTTCGCCCGTTATTGAGAAAGCTTGGTCAACATTTGATTTATTTTTTCTCATTTGTTTGAACGAATGCGTGATACGTCCGAATTGAATGTCATAAACAATTTCACAGTTAAAAAATTTTTTTTTTCGTTCGGCGAATCCATTTTTTTTGTTGTACATATTGAATTGTAAACAATATTTGTTATTTTTTGGTGGCTTTGCGTACCTTGTGTAAGCACGTTTTTGGTAATAAAAATTGTCACAAAATACACTAAAATTGCAATATTGTGTTTTTGATATTTTCCACCTAGGCACCTCATATTTAGCATTTGTGCGGTTCTCTGCACAATGTAAACATAATATTAACAATGGAAATATTCGCAAATATTATTTTTTTTCGCGTCCAATACAATTAATAACTGAATATTTTTGTTTATCGACGGCGCGACACCGAAATTGATACTGTTTTCGTTATTGTTTACTTACCAAGCATTTTTTCTGTGAAAATTACTCGACGAGCTCGTTTTATCTTATCGCAATGGTGATAAAAAATGGCTTTGTAGAAGTATGTTCAATCTAATGATCAAATATAGAGTTTCATAGATGAAAAGAATTTTTAAGAATAAATGTGCTTTTTTGTGAAAAGAAATTAATTTAAAGAATTTTTTAAAATGTTTTTGAAAAATAAGATATTTCCTTTAATGAATTTTGGATATAAAAAGTAAGAATAGTTTTTTTTTCGTATCTTATCATATTTCGTACTAAACTTGCGATAATATGATTTATGAATGCAAAAAACTGCCAAAGATACGATTATTTACTATGATAAGAAAAATCACATTTCTTGGATTACATATAAAATTTTTAAGGCAACGCCTTAAATTCGTTTTCTCGTTACTTTCAATAATATTTTAGTTCGAAAAAGTTTAAAACCTTGTTTAAAAAAAATTGATAGATTAAAAAAATGATCATTTTTTACAGACCCACCAAATTTTGGATTTTTTTTGTATAAAATATAAAACACAATGATAATTAGTCAATTAATTTGATTTAAGTCAAATTTAAATTACTTTTTCATAAAAGTTTAAATTTGGAAAAATTTTCTATGAAAATTTGAAAAGCCTTATTCTCAGGGCCTCTCGTTTCTTTTAGAATTTTAATAAAATTAGGTACCTAAATAAATTTTTAAGAAGTCGTAGCTATGGAGCCGCCTTGCACTTTTCTCCCCCTTCACTCTTCACGAAATGTGTTGATTTAAATCTATTTTTAATTTACACTTGTTTCTTGTTGTTCTTGTTATTTTTTTCTTGTAAATACATTCACAAAACACCAACGACGACAGTTATATTTACGACCACGCATTAAAAAAAATAACAAAACTTTTTTTTCACTTTACTCACTTTTTAAAATTATGTTAAAAGCCACAGCCAGCAATAAAATATCACCCATAAATTGTTACACTTAGGCACGCAATCTTTATTTCATATCACTTCATAAAACGTTGGAACGCAAAAAAAAAGTAGCAACAAATTCAGCAGCAATGTCAATAGTAATCATAGCTGCTTGCGAAAATGATTCAATTACTGCTTACCTGCCTGAAGCTCAACATTTTTCCATTTATTTTCTGCCTCTTTTGTCAGTCTTGTGTTGCTCGTGTGTCTGTTTAAAACAATTATATGAGACAAAACAAATCAATTAAACACGAAAAAAAATTCAATTAAATGTTCTTTCAGTCATTTATTATTATTTTATGATATGAGTGCACTTTGCTTACTTGCTGCTTGGCAAACAATCACATCGCATGTTCTGTCTGTTAAATTTTTATCATTTTTCACAAAAAAAAAAATCAATTTGTTAGTCATTCACTTTTCATGTTTGGTCTTGCGGTGCCGTTCCCTCGCTGTTTCGTTGATGCACTTCATAAAATAAAGCGGATACAGCAATAAAAAATGTTTTCGATTTCACGATTTTAAATACTTAAGAAAATTTCAATTTAATTTTGTTGCTATTTCTTTTCATCAACAAATTTTATTAATTTTTTATGTTTCAAAAATTAGTTTGGTCATTCTAAGGAAAATTTATTTAAAAACCAGTTTAATAAAAAAAGTATATATTTTATCAGAGGCTTGGGAGCGTGATAATGAATAAAAAAATGTGTATATTCATATGGCAGTGCAGGTGAGAATTGAAACTGAAGGAGAAATAGACTTTACACAGGCCGAAAACATTGCATCGAAGTCATCTTTCATTTTGCACTTCAGATTATCTTGTGGCCCTTCCTAACCCAACTTCCCTTCATTTTTAACTTTTCGTTTCTTCATTTCACCCGTTCCTAGCCCAAACCCTCCCTTTGGTGCCTTGTAGTATTCTGATTTTGATGAAAAACATGGAATTGGTTGAATCAGGTTGGAAATCACGGACAGGCCACTTCAGTGACAAGTCTTTGAAGAAGTACAACTAAGTTAAATTCGTTCATAGCGGTAATGTCGGAAGCTTTTTGACAAGTAACTCGTGCGTCGGCAACTGTAACAAAGCCTTGATCATAATAGGTTACAAAGTGCCAACCGCTTGCTTATAAATGTTCTAACATGTCTCACCGGTCCTGTCGATTGGCTTCTTGCTGTTGTCTTGGTTGAATCTATTGACGTCTTTCATTTGCGGGTTGACATCCTTCTAAAACGATAAGCAATATTTATTTAAATTTTGAGCATTTTCTAAAATTATTATATTTTCAAAGAAGCATTTTGAAACATTTTCGATAATTGTATCGCCCTAATAACAAAAATAAAGTTCATGATGAAAATTTAGTTCGCATTTTAGGTGTCAGTCAATTTTTGTGAAACTCCCTGATATTTTTTTTGTTTTTTTCCTAAATTCAATTTGCTATATTTTATTTTAGCTTGAAAGTCAATTAAATTTGTTATTGTTTTTAGCTCACTCGTTATCTGGTCGAACTTTTGACATACATTTGTGTGATAAAAACCACATTTGTATAAATAATTAATGCTTGCCGAAAAATCCACAGTAAAGTGGTGACATGCTATTCTCTATCATTATTACTGTTTGTTTCTCCTGTGAAATTAGGAAATTTGTCTATGATGTGGCTTACTTGGCATACCGAAAAAAAAAAATGGTAGCTTGGTTAAAATTATATTCGTCTTTCAAAGCAACTTTCCTTTTATTTGTGACACAAATTCCTAATTAACTTAATCAAAATTTATTCAAAACTTACCAAATCCTCCTTGGAGACGAGCGCACGCAAAATGTGTGTCAGTCCCAATTTTTGACGTAATGCTCCGTGAAACAATGATGAATTACTTGGGATTTTCGTCTCCGGGTGGGATTTGTCGGGCCGCATTCCGAGAATAGTTAATCAAAACCCTGCGATATTTGTATCAATTACCCCTGGAATAAAAAAGGTAGACAATTAACATGCTTTTTGTCTGTTTCTCGACTCCCTCTCGTTTGGTGTGTTTTTTTTTGTGACAAAAACACGACAAAAAGGGATCGAAACCTTTTAATTAGGAGTTGTTTTTGTACCGAAAATACCTGTTTTTTTGTCGCATTTTATTGTAGGCAACCCGTTACGAGTCGTCGGTTGTGTGGTAAGAAATCGTTAAATATTAATCGCTAACGATGTCTAGGAACAGCCATCACGACATCAATATTGCAAATCTAGACTCGTCATTCGTCAAACACAGCTTGAAGATGCATTTTAATGATTTATTTTTTTGTTGTCTCGTGTCTTGTTGTTATTGTATTGCCATCATCTGCAACAAACGTGGAGTGAAAGGAAATTCAATTTTTCATCATTTTATGCTCATTAATTTTAAAAACGATCGTTTTTGTAAGAAGTACTTTGGAGATGTTAGAAGGTATCAGTATCACCAGTGCTGAAGATTGATTAGATATTTATTGCCATGACACGGCATTTCGTAATGATCTGCTTAGGTGTGAGTGTCAAAAGTCGCAAAAAATTATTTAATGAGAATTTTGACCTGATTCTGAATGGTTTTTATGTTTAATTTGTGCCTTGAGAAGTTTTGAAAGTGAGAAAAATTGTTCCATGATTTTTTTTCTATATTTTAATTTTTATAAAAATAATTAAAATTTATTTTTATATTTAATAAAAAAAATAATTAAATAAATATCATACTTTTTAAATTAAAAATAATTAAAAATAAAAAAAAAAATAAATAATTAAATTAAATTTAATAAATTTTGAAACTTTTGATAATTTTTTATGACAAAAAAAAATTCCTATATTTATTTTTGCTTATTTTATTTTCATAAAAAATTATTTAAATTCATAAAAAATTCAAATAACATATTTTTGACCATTTAAATTATTTTTAAAAATATTTTTTTTTAATTTTGATAATATTTTTTTGACAAAATTTCAAAAATTTTTAATTTTTAAGAAAAAACTTGTACGTGTCATTTTTCTTTGCTGCTAAATAAAATTTTTTATTCAAATCTGTTAAGGGATTTCCTGTGTTTCCATCCTACGCCAAACAAAAACACGTCGAAAATAACTTCATTATTAACTCAACTGATTATCGGCAATAATTTATAATTTAAGATGAGCACGATTTGTTATTACTAAGAAGTTGTTGGTACTCAAGGTTGTTGAGCAATAAAAACAATATTTTTGCTACTGAATTGTTTTTCTGTTTTTGTTTATGCTCAGAAACTTGTTATAATTCATAAATAAATCGACAATTTTGTTCTGTTTTTGTGCCTTCTTAAATAAAATGTAAATTTATTCAAATCTCAAGATCGCATGCAATTGAACTTTTAAACAAAAAGAAAAAATAATAATCTTCTTAAAACCGCACTGAGTCACACTCGAAAATTGTAACAAACATTCCTCGAGACAAGTTGACTCATTGCACGTTGCTGGCATTGAACTTCTTAAAAATTCCTGTGATTTCACTTTCGATATACTCGAATGCGATCGCCGAACAGATGCTTTGACAGGCTGCTGATAAATGACACGATTTGCGAAAATTTATGTGATCAATGAGAAAATTGAATGTCTATGCCAAGGAGAAAAACGTTACGTTGGCTGGACATGCAATCGATTAAAATTTATTCATAACTAAGTCATGTAATTGTAACAAGGGAAAATTTTTACTGAATTAATTTGTTTTGATCGATAAATTGTCATTTTGTGAAAAAAAAAAAATTTTTTTTTCAAATTTTATTTAAATGAGCAAAGTTAAAATATTAAAATTAAAAAAATAAATTAATTTGTTAATTAAAATTAATAATTTTTTTATTATTTATTTAATTATTAATTTTAAAGAATTTAAAAAAAAATAAATAATTTTTTATGGAAAGATTTTTTTTTAATAAATTTTCTTAAAATTTTTTTTTTATTTCTTAAAATCACAGAAAAATTTATCATAAAATTTTGAAAATTGCAAAAATAAAAATTTACAGATTTTTTTAAAAATTTTTTAAAGTTCTAAAAATGTTAAAATAAAAAATTGAAAAAAAAAACTTTTTTAAATTTTTTTTTCAAAATAATTTTTTTTGCATAAAAAATTAAAATTAATTATCAAAAAGCACACAAAAAATTTAAAATCTTGAATTTTTCTCACAAAATCACTTTGAAGAATCTTAATCGCTTCATAATAACACATCTTACAGCAATCAATATCGCAAAATGTTCTATATATCTTAACTAAATGTAATCTGCCGCACCTCTTTAAAGCTTTTAAAAATTTATTATTTATTAATATCATGCAGTCCTAACAACAAACAAATAAACAAACGAGCGTTCAATCATCGCAGAAAACGTTTCTCGCTTACTTACTTACTTACCTTGTTCTAAGAGTACGACGACGACGACGACGACGAATCTCCTTGTGCCATATTCGTTTTGTGCGTTCAATGATGATAGATGCTGGTATAGCGCAAACTAGCATTGATCTTTCAATTATTTCGCTTTATAAATTACAATCTGCCAACAACAAACAAATTTTGTGCAACGACACACGGTACGAAGATGCTTCAATTACTTAGCCATTGAATTTATTGTTTTTGGTCGTTGTTGCCATAAAACCATGCTAATAATAATAGTCTTTTGTTCAATTCCCTGTGCTGCGCTCGAAATCGTGAGATATTGTGTAAAAAAGCAGAAAAAAAAATTCACACTGACCAGAAAATATTTGTCGGATTTATTTATTTAGCATAAAGATGAATATCGCGTTGTCTTCTTCTTCTTTTCTGTCTCTTTTACCTTTTTAAAAGTAAATAAAAAAAATTGTGTAATGCGAGTCTAATAATGTAAAATAGCGCACGAAAAGTCATTTCATTGTGAAATTGTTTGTCTCTAGTTCTGCGAACGATATGATAAAAAAAATGTCGGACAACATACAAAATGCCTTATTATTAGCGTGAAATGTTGGAATGTAATAATAAAATCGGTGTTTTTGTTCCCATCCTACGAAATTTTATCTTTTTTTCGCTCTTCATGCGATTCAGAAATATACAGAAAAATGTTATTGATAAAATTTCATCGTGTTCTTTTGCTACTGGGATAAATACCTGAGAGCAACATAGGAGAACGCATCGCATATGAATGTTTTATTATCTCTTTTTTTTCTATTTTTTGAACGTTTAACGAACATTTATCAATAGACACTTACAAAACATTTTTTTTTTGATAAAAAAAGCTAGAGGAAAAAATATTAATATTATTGGTCCAATTCTGAATTGTTTTAAAAGCCTGCACTTTTAGAGAAAATGAAATGAGAGTAATTTTCACGAAGAGGAAAATAAAAGATAATCATGATGATGATGTTGATGATGATGATAACAAGAAAGAGAAGAGAACCAATTTTCCTTAATACAAAAAATACCTTTTCAGGAAAAAATATTTATGTCTGTTTGTGTCGACCTACATATTTATAAGAGGCATGTAGTGAAACAAACAGAGAGAAAAAAAATCCTTTTATCACATATATGGATTGAATGAAATTTAAGTGCAGGATAGATTTGATGATATAAAGAAATAGAACAATATCAAAATTTATTGTAATCGGTTTTCATATCGGAATCGTTTATTTTTTTCCTCTTTCGTTTCTTTCAGATTTTCGTGCGTTTCTATTGTGTTGTGATGAAATGAAACCAAATTCGATTGGAGGTGGGGTCTTGCGGAATGAATTGTTTTGGCATTTTTCTGATATTGCTTCTGAGTTTTATTGGAATAGACTTAAACAGTAAATAGGTCAGGATTAAGAAAGAATTATAAGAGGATCAAAAAGAGATTTAGAAATTTATTTAAGGCGACGCCTTTTTATTTTGAACATAATTTTTAATTTAAAATTGTCAAGGTTTCTTTATTAGATGAAAGTTAGTAAAAAACAAATTAAAAGAATGAAAAAAAATCAGACGTAAAGTTTTACGAATTAAAAACTATTTAGTTTAGATTTAAAGCGTTGCCTTAAATATATATATTTTATTTTTGTCAAATTAAATCATTATTTCTTAAATTAATTTGCTTCTTGTAGGCTAAAACTTTAGTTCTCAACACCAAATACTTACATTTTATTGCCTAATTGCTATAAAGTTATATCTAAAGCGTTGCTTTAAATTTAAAATTTGTATCACATTGTCAAATATACTCATTATTGACGCGTTCTCTTGTTAATTAGAATAAAGAGAAGTAATTCTGTTGATCACTCTTGCTAAAATTTTTAATTTAAATTATTTTTGTGAACAAAATTAAAAAGGCGTTGCCTTAAAATAATAAATAGTGAGACTGTTACTTTTTTCTGCAAAAGATAAAAAGAAAAACCTTGAACAAACACCATTAAGACAATTCACTCCAATAATAACATTGTTGAGATTCCTTTCAAGCACATCTAATCATCATTATCATTTCAATTCCATTTCAAGTTTCCGATTAGGATTCTCTACTCATCCAATCCTTCCGTTCTCCGCACGTCTTTTCTCAGGACGGAAACAAATAATCGATGCGATTGCACATCTCTTCTTCTGCAATAATCATAAAAGAAGATATCTTTAAAATTAAGAATTTGCTGATTTTGTTGTTGAAATGACAATTGCTCATGCACTTTTCTTGTTATGCTTTGCCTTGCCTTTGCTTGGATAATGACGATAACGTGCTTCGAACACTCTTTTTCCCGACAACGAGTAGTGTGACATCCTTCCCAGCTATTTTTCTCCATTTTCATGGCTAGTTTATTTTTGCAAGAGAAACACACACACACACACTCAATTCAGTTCATCAATTTACAATTTGTTGCTTGTTTCTCTGCTATGTTGCTGCTATGATATATATTTGCCATATCTGAACAAACAATGAACATCGATAATTCGTAACATAAATATTGTCGTAAAGTATCGTGTGCTTGTAAAATTTATACAGTTCCCAAATGGTTTAACTTTTTACGTTCTTTTTTTTACTTTTCAAGAGTTGCTAGAAGCAAGACATGCATTTTCCTGGCAATTTTCTGTAAAAATAATAAGTAAATGTTTGTTTCCCCGACAAATATTGAAAAATAATTCAATTTGATGCACGACAACGACTATCGCAAGGAACGATGTTCGTGACGAAAATGTTAACGTATTTTTCATTTTCAGGTGAATTGAACAAATTTTGATCATTTACTGCAAATTTCGTACAATAAAATGCATAAATGGGGTATCTTGGGACATCGTCATCACATCTGAATCTGATGTAATCAATAGTTGGCTGAACGTTACGTCGACAAATTGCTTTGAAATACGAAAGTTGCATACTAATGAGTTGAGTCGGAGATTTCCATAGCAAATTTCTTACTTTTTTTCAGCAGACGATGAAAAATAACGGTAGAGATCTTACCTCAGATGACACCTTGACACGTCTTCTTGGCAATAAACAAATCCATGGCAGGCAGTGTATTCAGATGAAGACAAGATCAGATTAACGAAGATATATGTGACAAGTAAATGCTGACATATCTAGAATTATGTTCTGTTTCTGCACAAGGCGAAGAAGAAGCACACGAAGAGATATAGATTGCATTTTGCATCTTCTTTTGTTAATACAACAAATACATATTTCGTTACTATCAAAGCATTTACAAAAGTTGCAGGATTACCCGTCGACTGTTACACTACTCGATTTATTGTGAAAATTCTAGGAATTGTCAGCCCTTCTTTGTTACGTTTCATTCGAAGAGAAAGAAATACAAATAAACGAGTGTTATTTATCTCATTTGTCTAATTTCAAGAAGAACTCAAGTGCTTGAAACGACAGATAAGGCCTTTATTTCGTAAGACAAAAGGAATGTTGTTGTGTTGTGCAACAATGTGATTAACAAGAAATCATTTTCTCTTTCGTTCGTTTATTATGGAAGGCACTTGCCAAAATGGATGGCAAAAAAAGTTTTCTTTTTTATGAACAAATGAGTTAATCAAGACAAAACTTTGTCTCCTTCGGGTTAAGAAACACATTTCGCAAAGTTGAAGCAACAACTAATGTGTTGCATTTTTGCACTTTTCTTATAATCGCAATTGTTATTTTGCGAGAAAAATGTTCAACTCCTAAGATGGGTTTTTAATGTTGCCTGTCTTTAAGTACTCACTCTACTTACACTACAGCCATGTCATGGCCTTGGTCTTTTGAATAACGTCTTTCCATTCGGATCTATTTTGTGCCACTATTCACCAGTTGTTAATCTTTAGCGCCCTTAGATTCGCTAGGTAGCTATCGATCTATCTTGCTTTGAGTCGCAAGGAACTCTTCGGAACAGTATTGCTGGGGCTCGATCTGGGTCCATTCGTGCTAAATTACAGGCCTATTGAAATCTGCTGACTTTCACTTGTGCCACTATGTTCGGTTTCCCATACTCTTGCTTTAGTTCGAAGTTGTTTTTATGTATTCAGATGGTCTCTGGAGTAGTACATCAGCACCATTTTATTTTATTTTATGGTTGGCAGAGCCAGCAAATAGTAACACAAACAGGCAGTACCCAATTACATGTGTTCACATATGATTAAAAAACACTAATATCAATACAAGAGAACATTAAAGAGATTGAAGAACATAAATATCAGACAAGATAGACATAGAAGGTAAAATAGTAATTTCAAATGTATGTCACGAAGCTTCCGTATCCGTGCGCAAAAATACTGTCGATCCATTGCTTCTTGAACACATCAGGAGTACCACCAAAGTTGTTGCAGCCTCCAAAAAGATTGTTCGTGGCATAATATTGTTGAATGCGCAATTAATGGAGTGGTGACGTATTCCGAAAAAAGACATGTTCCGTACTTTGAATGGGTTTTGGCGAAAGACCAGTGCATTTCTAGCAGAAGTGTCGAGAATACCATTGATGAATTCTAAAAAATAAAAAAAATTATATAGAGTCCTATTGTTTTTCATACTTACGTAAGCCTTTTTAGTAAACCCGGAGCACAATTATGTAAGGAATTTCTAAGTAAATTTCAAGCACGATTTGTGTCTAAAAAATTTTTCATGATTTTGAGTCTCGAACAGATGATCTTACGCTCGACAACACAGCTACGTTGATGAAAATTTATCTGAAAAGAAAAAAAAATTAAGTGGAAAAAGATAAAACTAAGAAAGTGGAAAAGGAACTTCCCATTTATCTCACAAAATCACACTTAAGAAGTAGCTTCATAAAAAACTCAACATAAATTTTCAACGTATCTCATATGGAGGGTAAAAAGTTACAGATATAATGCGACACCTAACAGACGACTATGACACGACATAATGTTATGAGACGACGAACGATGAACGACGAGACAACAACTGAAAAGAACAATTTGCATTCTAAATTATGTGTCTAACAATGCTTTGTATATCACAACACAACAAAAGCCAAATGGGAATTTTCTTCTCAATTTTTTTCTTGTTCTGCGAGTTCATTGCTTCTCTCTTGCCCGAAGAAAATAAAAGAAAACATGAGACAGTAAAATTGCAATGAGACGATCTCCAGAGAGAGAGAGAGGATTTTTCATCCCTTGAGTGTCTTGCGGTCTAAATCAGAATTGCTTGATGATTTACAGGAAATGTCGTTTCCCGTAACCAAGTTCTATAATATTTGGTATAATTTTAATGCGGAATATCACGAGAAATAATTGTTAACTAGTTATTGAGAAGCAAACTAAAAATGGGTGGTTGTGTAAGTAACGTCGATGAATATCCAGCAAAGCCTGGAGAGGAAAGTCCTTATAATGAAACTGTAGCTAAAAAAACCGTCAAAACTAGGGAAAAAAATAAATCCCTAAATTACGATAAAGTTGAGATCAAACCCAAACCATTTCGTAAAGATGCAAAATAAAAAGTTTAATAATCTTGAGACAATGAAATTTCATGACTCGATTCCTTATCTCTATAAATGTACTTCCTTCCTAACTTGCACATTTGATTCTTCTGACTAATTCTTGTCTGTTCTTCATACAAATACGTCGTGCAATTAATCCGTCAAAAATAATGCAAGTCCTGTCGTCAAACACTCAAGTCTACATCTTCATTGTCAGTACTTTTCTTATTCTCGTCATCTTACTTGCCATTTGCCTTCATAAAAAGAAAAAACGTCGAACTCGTCGAAAAACAAAACCACAATGGCAACATGACTCAGAAAATTTCACTGACATACCTCTTCCTCGTCCGGATCCAAGAAATCGTAGTTTATCGAGTTTCCTTGCTGGAGCCCAAGAACAAACTGCAGCAGAAAAATCCGTAGTAAAGCAAGCTTTGTTTAACATTGTCGCCGAAACATTTGACGAACCAGCACCTTATCCGAAAACCGTTAAAAATGCTCTTCCACGACCTTCATTAAACCCTCAGGTTGTTCCGATCTCTACATTTCCTGATCGTTTGGAGAGACCTTACAAAACAATCACTGCTTCTTATAAATTCAACGGAGATTTGGATGGAGATTTTAAGGGAAGAAATTCCGAAATGATTTACGCCAATTTTGAGACTTTGTTCCAAAAGAGGAAGGAGTCGTTTGGATCTGATCGCGTAATCACTTCGAAAAAGTATGAGGCGCCTCCATTGCTCAGTAAAAGATTTACCGTACAAAAATCTATGGAAGAACTTGGTACAGAAAAGGAAAGTGTGGAGGCGAAACAACACTCGTACGAACATTTGCATTTGGATGAGAAAAAGAAGGCGTTAAAATACGAGAATCATGAAATCATTTTCAAGAGTCGCGGATGCAAAAACTGATGTTCAACTTCCGCTTCGTCATCTGAAAGAGAGATAAAATTGCGAAAAATTTATTTTTTTGTTAGTCATTAGTCAGTTGTGGCCTTACATTGTAAAGTATCAGTCTTTTTAAATAAAGTCTAGATGGAACTAAATTCTCTTTATATTGTACTCTACGTGTTGATAGCACTAATTTTTCTAACTTACAGTCTTGCTAGTTGCCTTTGGTTTCGTACTAAAGAAGAACAATCTACTGAAGTCATCAATACGAGTCATGCAGTGGTTGTGAATGTTCCTAAAAGTGCACCAAGTCTCCCCAATCTTATCTTACCAAACGTTGAAGAAACTAATGGTGGCATAGCAACAGAAAAGAAGGAATGTGGAAACTATGAAACAATTCCGATAACACCAAGAGCTGTTGCTCGTGATACAATGCACCCATCGAAATCATCGGAATGCTTAAAATTTCATGAAGTTCTTAAAGTTCCTCAGGATCGTTGTGAGAGCACTACATACATTAACATAACCAATCAACAGAACAACATTGATTACCAGAATTTGTCGGCTTTCAATAAAAATAAGTTCAGCTAGTGACTCAGCACTTGACTCATGCCGAAGTGGAATTAAGATAACACAAAAAGTCGTTCGTCGGATATATGAAGTCGTTATTATTAAAATTTTATCCTCAAAAAGTAGAGTTTGTAAAATTCCTGGCCAAAACGCATAAAATGTAACGAGTGTGTCGTTAATAAATGCATTTTGTACTCGTACGTTTTAACTAACATAACATAATCTCCCCCGTTTTCTGACCGAAAAAACCAAAGAGATTGTATACTTTTTGCCATTTGTGGTCTCTGTCATGCTGCTGCTGCCTTGCCGTTACTTGGCTGCAGAAAGAACAAGTACTGAGCAAGCCACGTCGTAATCGTTTTCAAAAGTAGCAATTTAGTTTTTAATAAAATGTAATGTTGGAAGTTTTTACACAAAAGCACAAAAATTTGTATCATATACGGAGGAATAAAAAGGAAATGATAGTCATTCCTAATTATTACGTTATGTGGCTCGGGGAAAAGTTTTCTTATTCTCTCGTGAGTTATGACATTAGATCTCTTCAGGTTTTTACCGCATTTTTTTTGACTTAAGGTATTGAAAATGTGCATTGTTTCGAAAAAAAAAATAATTTATTGATCAAAAAATTAGCTGAACCCTGAAAATAAATTTTTATAAAAAAAAATGCGTAAATCTGCCGAATTTTTTTTAAATTTTAGAATTGTTGGAAAATTTTATCGAATTTATTAACTTTTTTTAAGACTTGTTTATGGTTTTAATAATATTTTTAAAATTTTAATTAAAAAAAAATTTAAAAAAAAAATAAATTTAAATTAATTAATTTAATTTTTTTTTTATTCTAATTCTAAAACTCAAAATTCCAAAGGTCAAAAAAAAAATTGGAAAATATTGAAATACTGGAAACTTAAAAAATTAAAAATTTAAAAGCAAACAAAGAACCTAAAAAAAATTAATAAAACTCAAAAGTATTGATTTATTTTTTAGTTATTTTACCTTTGAATTTTTTTCTTAAGTTTTCCAAGATTTTTTTAAATATTTTTCAAAAAATTTAAACAAAAATGTGCTCAAGTCCCCATTTTCTCAAAAAACTTTTTTAAAAATTTGTCCCAATAAAATTTCAGGAACTATCATGGCACAAGAAATTATGAGAAATTACAACTAATTGAATTACCTTACTCACTCGTTGTCCTCCTCATCGTCGCTCTGCTGGCAACAAAAAACAAACATTTGACCCTGAACTGATATCTGAACTCCGTTACATGCCGTCATTACAGCCTGGCAATGAACGGAATGAATGGTAACGGTAAATATTTGATTAATCTTGCACTAGACAGACACCACTTTTGTAGGCAAGCAGCAACTAGTTGGACAATCAATGTTATGAATGTTATCATTTATAATAAAAAATATTAATTCTTGAATAAAATTTTTCGAGGCCCGAAGGCGTTGCTGTTCTGTGTGTGTGTTCAAGCGCGAGACCAAATGCGAGAGGTGAATGCTCGAAAAATGTTTTTGCATAAATTTAATCAAAATATAACGGAACGCGGTGCATGAAAAAAAATTATATGCGGTCCAATAAATTACATTAGATATGTCGCTCTTGTCTTGGCGTCTGTCATGATAAGTTCTCTCGGCAGTCGTGTTTGTATATATGTGCCTTATGGAGTATTTCTAAGGTGTCATGTTGTTAAATTTTATGTAATTTTAAACTATTATTATGGATGGTGGCCTTGAAGTGTCTCCAAATGTGCATGCATATGTGTTATGGATTGTTGTCATGTGGAGCGAATTCTTTAATGTCGCGGTTGGCTTTACAAATTTAACGATATGGAAGTAGAAAATATGAGGAATTTGCTAAATAATGAGGTCAAACATCAGAAAATTCTTAGAAAATTATATAATAGAAATGACAAATTTTGACAAAACCGCTCATTATGAAATTATAAAGCAACAGTTTAACGTCATGTCGCGAGCGGCGATTTTCATCAAATTATTCCGAATCACTCGTTGCGTTTCAACTATTTCACCCCAATGTTGCACCAGGCAACATAACCAAATGTTGATATCAGCAAATTCATAAATTATGCACTACAAAGCACATTTTCATCAAAAAATAATGAACTCGTACCCGTTGCATGGCGTGGTACGTTATTAGACCAGATGTTATTAATTTTGGTTCAACGTGCATCTACTAACGGTACATTAGCAGATATCAGGGTTGGAAAAACTTTTGAGTCAAAAATCGACTAAATGCTTTTACTTTACAATCTTTTTAGTGAAAAATTTAAATCAATTGAGTCAAAAATAAAATTAAACAAATAATCATTTTAAATTAAAAGTATTTGTTTTATGACTTAAGCTTCAGTAAAAGTCACTTAAGCTAAGTTAAGCTCTAAGTTCCAGTCAACCAAGTTTATTTAATTTACAAAAATTAAAAAAAAAATTTCGATATTGAGTCGAAAATCATTCAAGTTTTGGTTTTTAAAGCTTTTTCTTAAACTTAAGTCTAGACTTAAGTTTGACTTAAGTCAAATAATTTGATTTAATTTTCTGAAGTCTAGAAGTCATTCTTTTCTTGACATATTTTAACTTTTTTTTAAAACTTAAGGTAAAGTCAAAAAACTCTGAAGTCAAAAATTTTTTTTGAATTAAACTTAACTTAAAGTTTAAGTCACTTAAGTTTTGTATGCTTAAGTTTAAGTCATAAATTTTTGCAGCCTTGTGAAGTCGAACAGGCTCTAGGTCGACTTCAAACTTTAACTTAAATAAACTTTTAATTTTTATTTAAGTCAAAAGTCAACTACTTTTTCTCAAGTAAAATCATAAGTCGACCTTAAAAAAAGTTTTTCCAACCCCGCTTTCATAGACTTCAATTAAAACGCGAAAAACGATGAATTTTTCGGCATCCTGCAAATTACTCGTAACATACTAGATATTGAATTTCTCGCTCATTCGTTAGTACTTGCATAAATTGCAACAACACAGACACTCGAATTTCCATTGTTACATTTTCATTCCATTCCATCATCATCAGGATCGACGTTGCTCAGGTACCTACAGAGAAATCTTTGTTATTCTTCTACCATTTCATGCACATACGAGTCTCATCTCATGAATTGTTGTCGGGATTATAGAAAGTCATCGACATGATTAATGATGAAAACTTTAAATTGGAAAAAAGAGCTCAACCGCATTTTGTTTTGATAAAGGATTATTTTTACACTCGGGCTCATACACGAACGCACACGTTGATGGCTTATGCGGTTTTTCTTCCCTTACTTTCCACAGCTTCGTAGCGTTGCGGGGCAAGAAATGGTCTGATAAAGGTAAAGTAGAAGGAAAAATGATTTATTCTTGTACATTTTACCCGGTAAGTCCATCACATTACATTATAGGTACATCAGCTTGGTTTGCCGGATGGAACATCTGTTACTTTTTATTTTTTGTTGGTTTTGGCTGAAAAATTGTTGTCTTAGCCTTTATTTATGCGAGAAAAGTGTTGGAGAAAAATGTAATCACACATCTCTCGATTTTCGCTCGAGTCTATCGATAAAAAATGCATTTAGCTCTTTTTTTTATTGCAGCGCTTCTCAAGATTAATGATCGACTTGAAACTGTCGGAAAATAACAGTAAAAAAGAGGTAATGCGAATTTTATTGTCCAGTGCCTTCTATTTTTTAAACAGAATGAATGGCAACTTGATGGTAAAATGGCAACAATGTTGAGGAAAGGAAATTGTTTGTGACGGAGTATGTTAGGCGACAGAAATTTGTCTAAATTTTGTTTCTTTTTTGATCAGAAGTGGATTTTGGATCAATTGATGATTTTCAGGAACTTTGCTGAATCATTTGTTGCTCTAATTAATGATAAGATTCTAATTATATTCAGCAAACTAGCTGAGTAAAAAAATGATTAAAGAAGAAATTTGCTGAATAAATTTGCTGAATTAGACCACTTTGCTGAATTATATTTATTTGCTAAGTTAAATAAATTTGCTGAATTATATAAATTTGCTGAATTGAATAATTTTGTTGAGAAACATAAATTTGCTGAGTTAAATAAATTTTTTGAATTAAATAAGTTTGCTGAATTAGATAAATTTGCTGAATAAAAAAATTTGCTGAGTTAAAGAAATTTGCTGAGTTAGAAAAATTTGTTAAATTTTAGAAATTAGTTAAAAAAAATTGTAGATTTTTCACAAACCATTTATCAGTAAATTTTAATTTAAATTGATATTCAGCAGTTTGCAAAAAAATTTCAATATCTCATATTTTTAAGTAAACTTCTTCAATAACTTCTCGAAGAGAAAAACTCTACTAAACTTCTTCTTTTGCTTCCCTCATGAGATATTCTTTTCAATAACTGAACAAACACAAACAAAGCCTAATCTAAATAATGGTCCAAGATGTGGGAATATAAAAATAAAATTAAGAAACTTCATAACGGATTAGAGCCTGAATACTTTTCAAAAAAAAAAAAAGTTTTTTCCTATTTTTTTTTTATTTTTTCAAGCGGGTAAAAAGTTCTTTCATTTAGATTTTTTTTCTCCTTCGCTTTGTTGTACATAACTTTCCGTGCATTTCAACCAATAAAATGAATGGAAATTGTTAAAAACACTTTTTTCTCGTGTCTGATGGTTGTTACGTAAGAATCGCATGAGAGAAACAGATACGAAAAGTTTATAGAATTGTTAGTGGAGTAATAAAAATAATTCCAGATTTTTATTCAAATATTTTTCTATTACTTTTTTTTTTGTTCCTCATCTTTCTATTTCCTTCGTTTTTTTTTCTTCAGAAACAAGTAAAGAAAAAAGTTTGGACATAAGGGTAACTCAGCTCTTTTGTTTTATAAAAAAAAATAATAAAATAGCAAGTTTGGGACATTGAGCCATTTAGACGAGAAGAAAAATCAAGAAAAACAAATAAAAAAGTTTGTGTAATAGGATTTCAGATATTAACTCGTGTGCTATCATGTCGGAATTGTCTGAGTAAACAAAATGTTTTCCAAAGAAAAACACAAAATAAATTTATTACATTTGATTAAATGGAGAGAAAACAAGCAAGTTAGAAGATTTTTTCCGAACGAAGTGCAAATGAATTTCTAACAAGAAATTAACCGCCTTCAATTCAGACATTTTTCGAAGTATGCAAATCCTGTCTGGCAAATTTTGTGTAATTGCATAAAGGTTATCATCATAAACTTTCTCTCAGTTGCCATTATTACGCCTAGTCAAAGAGAGCATCACATTTTCGTTTCCTCTTTTGTCATTAGTTGACTCTTTATTCGACTCGGCATCACACACAAAAGTCGTGTCTGAAGATAAAATGAATTCTTTTGATTCATTACTGCAACAATTCATATGAAATTGCTGCTCTTTTGCGTTACAAAGCGAGGAGAGACAAATGTTATAACAACCTCGGAACATCGCCGCCCGTACACCGGAGCAAGTAGCAGGAATGTCCCATGACAATAGGCAGACAAATTACAAAATTTATACGGTTGCTCAAGTGTGTGGGTGCTGTCGTCTTTGCCGGCTTGCTACTCAAAATTTTGTGGCAGTTGGAAGGTGCCTTTTGTGTT
The DNA here is from genome assembly GCF_036172545.1 of Culicoides brevitarsis. Classification (NCBI taxonomy): domain Eukaryota; kingdom Metazoa; phylum Arthropoda; class Insecta; order Diptera; family Ceratopogonidae; genus Culicoides; species Culicoides brevitarsis. Next base: position 20,873,601 of record NC_087085.1, on the reverse strand, counting down.
ATGCCGGAATTATTGTCATGTACTTTGGACAATGGATTTTTATTGGCACGAATTGGAGTGTGGAGACTTGTAAATGAAAATGCTCGTAATTTGATTACAAGATTTTTTTCTGGTAAGTTTTTGACAATTTTTATGTATTTTTTGACGAACTCTATTGAAATCTGACAAAAAAAAAAGATTTTTAAAAAATTATTTGAAATTTAATTTTTTATTGAAAAATTTCGAGCAATTTTTTATTTAAAATAACTTTAAAAATTTTTAGACAAAATAAAAAAAAATATTTCAAAGTTATGAAAAAAAAACAATGGAATAATTTCTTAAAATTCAATTTTAATTTTAAATTTTAATTAATTTAATTTAAAAATTAAAATTTAATTTTAAGAAATTATTCCATTATTTTTTTTCATTACTTTGAATTAATATTTTTATAAAATTTGTCTAAATTTTTTTTTAAAAATCTAGAAGTTTTAAAGTTTTTTTTGCTAATTTTCCACTCATTTTAGTATCTTTAAGTTAACTTATTTTAAAAATTATTTTTTAATTTTTTTTAAAGTTTAATTTTAATTATTTTTTTAAAAAATAGTTTTTAAATATTAAATTTTTTATTTTCCGCAAAGAATTTATTTTTCAAAAATTCCACAAAAAAGCCTTGTTGCTCATTTTTTTATTAATTAATTTTATGTTCCAACTTGACTTCATCAATCACCAAAAATGCAAAAACTTTCACATAAAATATTTCACTTCACATCAACTTGCTCGAATGTTCACTTTTTTGATCAAACACACTCACATTCTTTATCCATAGTACATAAATTTAAATATTATATGTCTTCACAATTTTTTTTTAATCAAAAACCACACTTACTTTTATTCATTCATATCGTCGTCGTCGTCGTTGTCGTATTACATTCATAAAGTTGAAAAATTAATTTTAATTTAATTCCGCACGTTCTCACAAATTTCCTCATACAGAAAGATATAGTTTTTCGTCTAAGGCTTGATTTTTCATCCATTTTACAAAATTTTTATACATTTTTCCTTTTTGCGCACTTACAGCACACACACAGCTTTGTGCCTATGTGCAAAATTTATATAATTGAAAATAATTTGAATACCTTATAAGCCATATTTTTGGGTCTCATATAATTAAGTTTTAAGCAAAACTTTTGCCTTGATATAAAATTTTAATATAATTTTCTGGATTTTTGTCTTTTTGTTCAAACAATTACACACCCTCGCACGAAAGACATTCTTGCGGAGCACAAAAAGGAAACGAAAACTTGAAAGTACATATTTGAAGAAAAGTGTGTGACATTTTTCGCAAAAATGTTTGTTCACGAGAAAAGCACGAAAAGTTGAACGAAAGGGTATTAAAATAAAAATTAAATTAACATCGAGTGAGATGAACATTTGTGGTCGTTGAATAACACTTTTTTTTTTGCACTCGACTAAATGTTGCATGAAATTAAAAAGTGGTGACCGCCCACTACCTTAAAAATTGTCATTTTATTGCTGATGCAATTCGAAAACGTTTAACCATAGCGCGAAATAAAACAATAAAAAAAATCAAAACTAAATTAAAGTAATTGCATTTTTTCCCTGATTTTTTTTTGTGTGTTGAGGTTAAACACTCAATTTAACAATGCCTCGATGCCACACTGTATGAGATAGACAGCGAGTCGTCGTGCGATAATCGATGATTTAATGCAATTTTTATGATTCATAAAGACTGAGAGAGCGCGCGTGATGATCATCGAACGAACGGATTTATCGTTATTGGAGGTGAGTTGTTATTGTAAATAAATAAATAAATTTGTCAATAAATTATTATTACTTTATTCTAGGCGACATCAACGATGGATTTTTTGTGAATGAAACTCGTAACGGTGACAGATTGCATTACACACAAATTTTAAACGGGACAATTAATATCGTGTGTCTCACACTTCTCGTTCATGATTCGGGGAGACGATGGAATTAATAAATTACTGAAAATTAAAGAAACGTGAGCATAAGGACAGATTTTGCTTAAAATTAACTGTGAGAAGGAATTTTCATGATAATTTTAAAAAAATAATTTTTTACTAATTTTGTGAGGAAATGATTTTTTAATTTTGAAACTTTTTTTCGAAAAATTTAAAATATTTTAAAACTTTTTGAGAAATTAAAAAAAATTCAATAATTTTCTAACCCATTTGGAAATACTTTGAAACTACTTTGGAACTTTTCGAAATTATTTTTAAAACTATTCGAGTATTTTTTTGAATTTTAGAAACTAAATTCACGAATTTTCTTAAAATTTCAATTTTTTAAAATAAATACGAAATAAAGTTCCAATTCAATTAAAGAAAAATGAAAAAAAAAACATTCAAAAAAAATTAAAATTTAAAATTTTAAAATTAAAATTAAATTAAATTAAAATCAAATTAAAATTAAATTAAAATTGAATTAAAATTAAATTAAAATTAAATTAAAATAAAACTAAAATTAAATTAAAATAAAAATTAAATTTAATTAAAATTAAAAAAAAAAATCCACCAGACATCTCCATCGAATTTTCTTCTCATGGCTCATCATTCTAATATTTCGGAATCGACTCGACACTACTATTAATTATGCGGTTTCTAACACAGTCGCATAATTTTAAATTCAAATGGTAGCCGACACATAATTTATTGATATCGAGGGCAAAAGTGTCGTGTTCCATATATATGCGCCGCACATACATTTAATGATATTAATTATTTCGGAGCATGTACCTGCTGCCGCTGTCGCCGCCGCACTGTCAGAGCCACGAATGACGACAACAACTGCTTGCCAATGCCACACAAGCTCAAAATTAAATCTGCTCCCAAATAAAAAAAAAGCTAAAAACAGTACTAGATGATAATGCACGCTAAATTAGTTTTTGGCGCGGAACAGAGTACTTTTCGGGCAGGAACATCGTGTCCGCGTGCCGCACATTAATTTGCACAACATAAAAATTTGTGTTGTTTCGAAAATATTTCGTGAACCACTTTTTGTTGGCAACTTGAAACATTGGCTTGCGGTCGAGCTTTTTTTTTATTTGTACAACTCGAGCATGGCGAATATTTAAAATCATGAATGACACACAATTTTCTAAGTCAAGGGCAGTGCGAGCGGACTCCATTGTGTGTCAAATGTGAGTTATTGTACGTCGTAATGAACGCGAAAAAATTAATGAGCTTATTATAAATTTAAAATAGAAACAATGAGGCATGAGTTGAACATATTTGCTAATAGTCGAGAATGACTTATCTCGTGAATTTATTGATTTGATTGCTACGATAGATCGATCGATGAATGAAAGTGCAAAAAAACAACAACTGATCTTGCTGCTCTAATAAGGTTGAATCGATTATTATATTTATTTATTATTATTAAATGATTATTGCCAATTTGAACAATAGATCAATTATTTCTGCATTTATTAAAAAAAATATTAATAATATATTATTATTGTTCCATAAATAGTCGTCAAACATTTGTTCGAAAATAATGATTTATAGAGCGTTTTTTTCTTTTAATGCTTTAATTTATGATTTGTGAACTGAGAAATAGTTTCAACATGTTACAAGACGGCAAATGATTTAATATGAGAATTAAGTTCCAGAATTTTCTTAATATTCACTTTGAAATTTTAAAACTAAAGAAACAAATTGCTGATCCTGGCAACCTTGCTTCCGACTTACAACAAGTAAGAATCGACAAAAATACATACGTGGCAGTTCGACGCTTTTCTGATAGTTACCAGTTTTAAAAAAAAAAATTAAAAATTGCTTTCGTCAAAATTAAATATTTTGAACCCTTCCTCTTTTCAGCTCAATATATACTAAAAATTAGAAAAAAGACCCGAAAATTGAAAAAAAGACGATTTTTTATTGATATAAGTAAATTTGTTCTCTTTCAAATTTACATTTTATTCAAATTTTTAACTGATGATTAAGATAGGGGATGACAAAATGGGTGATGATTCAAAAAAAATGGAACCTGATTAAACGTAGATGAAATTTTAGAACCACAAATTTTCTTGTCTTTTTATGTACCGATTATTAAGAAATAGAAAAAAATACGTCTTAACTTGTCTGTAGTTTCTCTCAAAGTGAGGAACTTATTAAAATTATTTAAATGCTCGTTTAAATTGTGATTTTTTAACATTTCCTAAAATTTTTAGTCTGAAAAAAATCTTTCAATCAAATCAAAAAATATTTGAAACTATAACTTTTTCATCTCACTTTCAAATTCACTTTTTGCGCATGAAGCCAAGTATTTCGGGTCAGATCTAGTCAAGACTTTACTAACATCCTCTATAGGATTCTCTAATAGGATATCTATCGACAAATAAAAAAAAAATAAAATAAAAAAAACTGGATAAATCTAAAAATAAATATAACTAGAAATCGATGAAAAATATTTTCCTCATTGTTAAGCCCGCAAAACATATTTAATGTAACTTAAATTCTTTTATTAAGAAACGAAAAATTATTAAAATCATTTTTGAGTGCTTACGTCGACTTACGTCAAAATTTAAAGCTCAATATCTCTTGAGCCAACCCTCTTTTTGAATGAATAAGATTTCGTGATACAAAAAATTTTTCTAAAATATAAAATAAAATTATTTATGGATTATTTATTAACATATCGATCGTTATAAAATCTACTTACCTTGTTCCTAGTTTACGACTTTTCAAATCAAATCTCATTAGTACGTGTTTTTTGCTTACTTTGTATCGCTGTAACCAGGATTTTAAAACAACTACCGACCACTTGAAATTCTCGCAAGAATGTAATAAACGATCATTAATTTATCTCCATCTCATGCATGAACATGAAGCAATCGGTGGAATATTGGCTATTAACTTAAAAAATAAATATAAAAAAAACTAACAATCAAAAGACTTTGAATCTAACAAGCGCTACTCAATTTTCTTACAAGCATAAATAATTTACATTAGTCGCGCGCTGATACAAATCATGCTTGGTAGTAGGCACAAATAAAAACATGCTTTTGAAAGAAATGTAAATCAACAGCTAAGAAATTAAGATATAGTTTATTCAATTGTGCAAGGCTTTGTATTGCATTTGTTACAATAACAATAATATAATGAAGGTAATAAATGTTGGAAATCGAACATATTTATTTAAATAAATATCCTTTAATAATGATACTACTGCACAATATTTGTCGTAAATACACGATCACTTTAAATATATTACCATAAATAGTTTTTGACATGCAATATTGGAGCAGGTAATCAATCACCATCGCATTTGAATGCGGATTCTTGTGAAATTTCATGTAAAATATAACGACAGAATGAAGGAACAATCGATCTTTGTTGCGACATTTTTTCTAGTTTTCACTAAAATTTTCTTTGAACTGTTTGAAGAGATGAAATCTAGAACATCGACTTGTCAATTGCATTAGGCACTGATTAACACTTACTGATAGCATTGACAGCTCTGACTGACTTTATCTTTTAATCAATTACTAAACACATAAGCACGACCTTTTGATGTCTATTTTAATCAATTCATCAAACAAGAAGCAGCAAAAAAGTGACGATTTCGCCATAATTTAATTAAAATTAGACCGTTTCTAACGTTTTTCGTCACAGTTACTAATAATTAAGTACCTACTATGTTTGATTGATTGAAAAATCTTTAAACATACGCACGAATTGCCTTTTTCAATGTAGCTTATGAACTAAATAAATCTTATTACAACGAAGAAAAAAATAAACAAAGCCAAAGTTGGAGTCCACAAGAGACACAAAACTTTGCAATGGTCAATGTTATAGACTTTGAAAAATTTTGCAATTAATTTCATGTGTATACGTTTACTTTGCATATAAAATAATAAATATATACGAGACAAGCCTATTTCATGTTATAATGTAAATTTATTGTTGTATTGTGTTGCATTTCTTACGTTATTCATTCAATTAGACTTTAAAAGGTACTCTTGTAACAAATAAAGTTTACTTGGAGAAAAGAGATGAGACCCTCTTTGATGTGAATATTAATGATGATGACCGAAAACGCCTTTGGGCCACTGCGGGCCATAAAGCAGAAGATTGATTGTGAACAGAAGCGATGACACAATATCAATTTCGTAATTGAACAATTGCGACAAGTGCTCTGTGTGTCTTTGTGTAACGACGAAGATGATAAATAACACTTTTTATCAATGAACGAGTGAATGAAGAAATCACAATCTCGACAATCACGCAAAAGGAATTTATCTCAAGATTGTAAGAAATCACAAGTAACGAGCAATGTGGGACAGTAGAAACCACTCCTTCATTCAAGGTTAAAAATTAAAGTACATTGGTGATATATGAATGAGCGATTATTTATTTAGTATTCGATAAGTTGCAGTCTTTGTGGTAAATAATTGATTGACTTGAACTTTTCAAACAGCTGAATAAATGTCAAGAGTTCGATCACTTAGCCGTATACTATTTGATTGATAGTAACAACTTTTTGTGTTAATTATTTTTATTTGTTTTAAGGTTGGGAGATTATTGAGACACAAACGTCCTAAAATTGACTCAAAAGTCACAAAATTTATGAGAATTTTAATCAAGTAGGTCACTAAACAATTTATGCTTCTGCCTTTTCTATTTGAGAAACGAAAAACATCGTGAAACATATTGCCGTTTACAATGCCCTATGATTTGAAAGTAGATGAATTTAAGACTTATAGGAAATAATTTCATTAGATATTTTAAGGAAGAAAAATTAAAATAAACTTCTTTTCTTAGTAAGATGTGCAACAGATTAGCTCTAATTCGAACACTTCGACCATAGTTTTTTTAAATTGTCTTATATACTTTTTTACTTTTTTGAGGCGAATAATAGCCGTTTAATATCACAATAAAATTAATTCAAATATTTTTCTAATAATAATATATTTTTTTAACTTTCTCGTTTAATTAATAAACTTTTAATAAGTTATCGTTTTACTCTTTATTAGAAAAAAAATTCAAGAAGGAGTTAAATTGATTTTATTTTAATGCACTTTCTTGTTTGCTATCCGAACACCATAATAATAAATTTATTTATTTGAAAAATAATCAAAATTGTTCAAAAATGCAATTTGAAGAAAAGAATAAATTGTTTAATCATTCTAACTATCATTCACTCTCGTCAGTTCTGAGGCCATCGTTATCGTAGCTGTTGAAATCAGGAATTTCATCCAGCTCCATATCAATGACGTCAAATTCATTGAAGATTTCTCTTTCTTCATTTTCGTCATGTTCATCACCATCTATTTCATTTTCCAGTATTTCATGCAAACTACTTCGGAAAACATTAAAATCTTTTTTGTTCGAAAAATAGGCATCTTTTTTCTTGATGCACCGACAATTCTCATTACTGCATTTCGATCTTGACAATTATGTCGTTTTGCAAAAAATGTAACGTCTTTTATTGCTCTTTCAACATGTTGGCTGTGGTTTAGGTAGTCTAGAGCCTTTTTAGCAAAATCTGTGTTTGTTACCATTTGTCTCAATTGATCATCAGTAAACTCACGCAAAATTGGCGAAGGAGTAACTAAAATAATATACAAAAAAATATTAGATGAGATTAACAAAATATATTACATCAGGCGAAATAATCTAGTTTTCTGTATTCCAAAAAGGTTGATCTGAAACTAAAATATCAGAATGGACAATATTGGAAAATTCATGGGAAGTGCCAATAGCAATGTCAGAGATTTTTTTGACACAAAGCTAATATTTTGCCCGATTTTGATTTTACCGTTAAGATTCCATGTTCAATGTACGCTTGTCTTTAATTATTAGTCGAGTTTAAATTCAGCAGTTCAAGTAATTCAGATTGATCATGAAATCTATTTTTTCTTCTGAAGATTTAACAATCGAGTGGACTTTCAGTCACTTCAAAACGAACAAGCAGATTACATGATGTAATTTCTGATGTAAGTCAATGTAAGTATTCTATTCAATGGAAAAATTCACTTTATAAGGATTTGAATTCTCCTCATTTTCATCCACTGGGCACCTGGAAAATATAAACTTCAAAAATATTTACGACACATTAAAAATATTTATGTACTTCTCTCACTTAGAAAGATGTTTGGCTGGCTTGCTTGCTTATTTGTTGTAAACATTTTTAAGAAGACGAAGACAGAAATAGAACGATTATTTTGCAAGAAGAGCAATAAGTTAAGTTGTTCTGTAGCTGTTTAGTTGTTGTGTTCTCCGAAAAATTATATGGAAACACCAACATAATAAGTAAATTATTATTAGGGAATTCAATTTACAAAATTGCATTTTCTCCCATTAAAATGTTGTGTTGTCTTGAATATTTATGTCTCGTTGCATGGCAAGGCAACAAGCAAGGCTGTACGTATGAATATTATTATTATTATCATCATCATCATCGTTCACTCATTTTCGGTGAGAAAATAACGGAATAGCAGAACAGACACAAGATAATATATGGCGTTAGAAGACTGTTTCGGAGATGAAGTAAATTTGACGCGCTGGATTTCCGTGTTCAGTCCATGTCTAGAATAAGATGAGTGAGAAAGGTTTTTTAGTGTTATTATTATTAAATTTAAAGTTTAAAATAAAATTTATTTACACCATTAAATATTGTGTGCTGTACCAGGAATTTATCTGTGAAACTAAGTGACGTCCAAACAAACAAAAAATTACTCTTATTTTTGATGGAATGGATCTCGAATGAATTTGGACATATTTACACAGTCAATATTAAGAGTTAATTGTTCGGTAGGCACAGCAGAATGATTGACACGTTAAACTTGAACTTTATTTTGAGTTGATTTTTTAGATTGGATGACCTTCGTAGCAAATTATAAGCACGATTCTGCCCCTTTTTAACGACTTTATGAAGAGTTTTTACGAGTTTATAACATTTAAGACGATAATTTCGTAACTTTTTGATATTAGAAAATGTCAGAAAGTGTCTTAGAAGCCAAGGTACATTAAAAAAATTAACTTTAATTAAATTATTTTTAACATTTAAAAAAGTTCATAAGGTTAAAATTTGACACCAAAGGAGGGTTTGTTACTCTAAAAAGATCAAATAACGCGTTTATTGTAAAAAATCTCCCCTTTAAAAAAAATGCTTTTACCTTATGAAGAAAATTTTCTTTGATTTTTTTTTTGTCTTTCAAGATTATTATTACTAATATTAGAGAGACGAGTAAAATAAAGTGCACCCCCGAGAACCATTTGACCGTATAATAAAATTTAATGTCTTCGAATTGTTTCTTCTTTTTCTGTTTGTCCCTTTTGCTCTAGAGAGCACCATTCAAACGTACAGAAATTTTCAATTTTCTTAACAATTTTCTCAAAAAAGGGGACAAAACTTCTTAGTTTTTATTACGTCACACAATCATCATTAAAATAATAATCTCGATGTTGTTGTTGTGATTATTGTAACCCTTTCTTGAGACAATGACACAAAATCTCATTTCCCCGACAACATCAAATGTGTGAAAATGGCTTCAATTATTCCTCTTGTCAAAATCCGTCGAAGTGAGAAAAAAGTTGAAAAGAACTACTTTCAAGGATTTCAACGACGACGACGACATTTATTGCTTGAAATGAGAAAGTTTTTAATCAAAATAGATAGATGGATTGCATAAACGGTCTTCGTTTGACATGAAAAACTTTTCGGGCTCGAGCAATGAACATGGTAATCATGTGGATTTTCCATTTTCGGTCAATTACGTGAGCAGAATTAAAATAATCTCTCAGGACTTACATAACATCATTTTAGCGTCAATTCATGTTGCAGCAGCATTTGTACCGACAGATAATCTACTTACTTGTTATTTTATATGTGTTGGAACGTTAAAATATTCTGCTTGATGAAATTTGAATGGATGGATGATTTGTGTGTGTGTGTGTCTCTTTTTGAAAGCGAATTTTCGTCACACGCACTCAAAAATGAAAGATTATTGAATGTTTTAATCCTTGCGGCACTTCACGTGTTTTGACAGGCGATAGATTCCGGCGGGATTACATAATAGGTCAAAAAACAAAAATTCATGACAATGCATTTCAATCAAAATGCGAGGAATAATGATGATCATTTTGTCATCACTTATGTAAATCTCGCCACCGAAATTATTATTACAATTGCGTTTAACAACAATTTGTCGATGAATTGAATGCCGTTTTAATGAATGTCGGTTTGCCGCCAGTCATAATGTGATGACCTCATGTATTTATGTTTTTCGCTCATTTGCAACAATTTGCCACTACGACAACGATTGATCCGAATGTAATTGATTTTCATCTAAAGTTACATAAATACTGAGACTTTTTTTTAAATAAAAATTGTTTTTGGTGTGCTTTGAAGTCATTCTGAGCTTCAATATGGGAAAGGTAGGAAATTTCTATTTACTTTTTTGATGGATCCTATGGCCTTTTGTAAAAAAAGAGCTCTAGGCTCCACTCGTTAGATAATTTGCCAATTTAAAAAAGCTTATATTTCGAAGGTCGTGAGGCGGTGATTTTCTTACCGTTATCAATCTTTCTGTCAAGTATTCTGGGAGCAAATCATTCTTGGCTTTGTCGATAAGTTTCAGAGCGTTAAAGTAGACTCTTTGCTTGACTCTCTATTGAGCATACTCTCCACATTCGCATATCTGTCTTTAAGCAGAATCGCTCGCAGTGCCTTGTTGCATATCCTTTGAATCGCCTTAATATCTTCGTCTTTTATTAGCATCAATATGATTTAAGTTAGAATTATTTTTTTAAGAAAAAATAATTTTAATTTTTAGCTTACCTCAAAACTTGAATAGAAAAATTCACAAATTTTCTTACCACATAGCGCTACTTTTCATCTTGTAACGAACAAGTTAAGACGACAAGCGACGTGCCCACCAATAAATAATTAGTTAACCAACATTTGACTCTCATTCCATTCAAGTACCGTGCCTTACCTTTTTATTATTATATTATTATTATTATTTTATAAAAAAAAAATCCATTTACTTCTTGTTCTCATGCTGCTGCTACCTTTGCTCCATTCAACTATTGCTGCGCGACCAATCCTATAATAAAAACTCGAGTTACTAAATATTTTTAGCTATTTTTGTGTAATCTTACTTACCTGTGTCTTGTCTGCGTTTCTTCAGTATTTTCTATAATAATAATAATTTTTAAAATTATAACAAACGTCTACGAAAATATAAAAAAAACAAGTTTAACTTTGAAATTTATTTGTAAAACACATGAAATCGCTGTGTACCACAAAGAAACAATAATTACATAGTCTCGAAGTCTATGTTGTGCACGAACGAAAACAAAAAAAAATCAATCGCACTAAATATATTTCTCATTAAAATTACGAGTGGCCGAGTTAGAATTAGGAAACAGATACTAAAATAACTTATCGTACAAGTTGATCTCTTTTCCTTTCTATTTTTTGTTGTTTGCACATGGAATTTGTATTGAAAAAAAAAACGTCAATAAATTGTATTATTATTAATACTCGGAGTCTTTGATGGTTTGGCAATACATTGAAGTTCGTAGTACATATGTGCAAAGTCAATTACTTTGCATTACATTGGGACATGACTCGAAAAGAGATATATGATGTCTGGTATTATTTGCATTTGTGGAAATTATTGCTTTGTAATTACTTGTTAGTACTCCTACTGCAGTTATTTATCGAGACAGTTCGTAACGGTATTTCAATGAATATCGGTGAGTATTTATGGCGCTTTCATGCTTAAAGTAGATGAATTGATGATATCTTTTTGTTTTAGATGGTCATGGTTTCTTTATGAAGCAAGGTGAATGTCATTTGCATTCACAGAAGATTCATTTCACAAATTTGCTTAAATAAAAATTCACTAGAATTACTTTTTTTAAGAAAAAAATAATTTTAATTTTTAGATTAAAAAAAAAATAAATAAAAATGCGCTTAATGAAACTACTTGTCTAAGAAAATATTAGTGATGCTTTTTATGTTTTTAAATATTTTTTTAACACTATTTTTTTTAAATGCATGGTTGGAGCCCATATCGACTACTGCAGCTCAATACTGTACCTGAATAGAAAAGAAGAAATTAAAGCAATACAGAAAATTCAAAACAGAGCACTAAGAATCTTGACGCATGGAAATATAGAAAGCAGTGTTTGTCGAATGTTACAGGAAACTAATTTGTTAAGTGTCTACCAACGTATATCGTTTAATGTTTTGATCTTAATTTTTAAGGCAACAAAAAATCAACTTCCGAATTACCTGGCTGTGAATATTGAGAACTAACTGTGCATCCTTTAATCAGCATTTCTGACATTAAGACTAACTCCCAACATTCATAAATCTTGGGATGGGTGATCTATTTTTAATTTGTCGTCTAGAGTAGTGCATTTTTTATTAAGCCTTGTCTCTTTAAACCGAAGATTCAAGACTGTCCCATGTTGAAAAGGCGGTCCACAAATTTATCGCTCGATTCGAAAGTTTCCAGAGGTTAGTGATTTGATTCTCTGATGATGTTGGCTTCTGAAATCGCCAGGTGCTTGATCGACTTTATATTTTATTGGCTTAAATATATTCCAGAGAACCGACTTTATATTTTAAAGTGTGGCTTAAATATATTCCTTAAAAAATCGTAAAACTTAAATTAATATGCTTGATTTGAATTAATTGGAATATAGATTTTAAACTTGAGATGTACTTTTTAAGACATCTTCATTAATTTACCTTTATTGAAATCAGCGAAACTTCCTTGAAAGCATCAATTCTGAAAAGAAAGAAAAAAATAAATTAATAAGTAAGAACATTTATTTCTTGATTGGATATTGTCTCTTTGAGCATTGTGCGACTTGATTGTCGCTCCATCATACCCCTTGAGACATCAATTATCTCTTTATTAAATTTCCTTTTAAATTAAAAGCTTCTGGCGTTCCATTTATTCATCTCCACATTCGATGATTATTAATATGAAAATTATGATAAATTAAACCAGAATAGTTGCACAAAATATAATCAATATCCCTTGAGTCTTTTACAGCTTATAGTAGTTGCATGGATCGACTCGAAATGGAGATATACGAGAAAGATGAAAATTGAAAACTCAATTTAACGAAGCAAATATGATGATAGGTATGAATTTCATCTTCGATTACAGGAACAATGCCGTATCATCATCTTTTAAATGAACGAAATAAACAAAGATATTTATTGATATTATATGCTGAAAACAATGATTTCTCGTTACACGTACATTTACAACTAACAAGCGTGTTTTCTCTTCTCTTCTCTCGTGTATCTCGAGGTTTTGTGTTGCGTTTATTTATGATGTCTATATCCGCCACATATTTTGACTTAAATTATATCGGTTCCAAAATAATATCACCGGATTGGAATGAGACGCACAAGAACACACACATTCACATAAATAAGTTATGGAATCGAATTTCCTTTTATTATTGGGACGTTACACAGAATTTTCTGCTTCCTTATGTGCCCATGTCGTCGTCATCGTCATCGTCGTTGTTGTTACCGTTCTTGTTGTTGTGAGGATTTACAATTTTGTGCTATGCTGAATCATGCAAGTGACAATGAAGCATAACATTTGTTGGATTTACATGACTTGGGCTGGGAAATGTAATTCCGAATAATGGTGACGCGTTCCTTTAACAATTTATTATATATTGCTATCTTCCGATATATTTTCCTCCTCTGCTTTTCATCACGCACACAAGCACACACTCGTGATGTTATCAAGTTCTGTCCTTTGTGGCTCTCGATATGGTTAACTTTACGCTCCGATAATTTCAATAACTTGATTAAAACAATTCAATTTTCAATATTTGCAGTGACTTACGGTGCATATCAAACAGAAAATCTCTCTGTGGTTACCTTCGTTAGAGGTAAGCAAACGAGAGTCTTTTAAAATAATAACAATAACGAGCAATAATCATGATTTACTGAGTGAACCACACCATTTTTGCGATAATCCCCCGCACGCACCTCTTGTAATATCGGTCACTAGTTGAACATTGTTTGTCCTGATTTCGATTTTTTAAAAAGCAAAAAAAAAAATTGTAACGATGATCGTTGCATAACGAAACAAAAAAGTACTTGATGTGAAATTAGAGTACGGGGTGGGATTGGCAGTCAAAACAACATTAAATAAAGAAATATTGATGAAAATAAAACAAAGATGATGACAATCGAAAAAAAAAACAATTTCTCGTATTGTTGTATATTCATTTATTTATTGTTTGAATGTTTTCGTTTGTTTTCTCCAAATATGTGTGGCTTCATTATTTATTTTTATTACGAACATTGATTTTGTTTTATTTGGAAATTTAATTTTGTAAAACAAATTATTATTGCTGCATTCGGCGAATTTTTAAAGAACTGTTTTTTACAAGTTTTTAAAAGTAAAAAAAAAATATTTCGTAATAATTATACGAAATTCAAAAGAATTTATAAAAGGATGAAATAAACTGGTCTAATAAATAAATAATAACGAAAAATAAATTTGGCTCTGTTTTGCACAGAGAAAATAAATTTTTGGTAATCAAAAAAAAAAAATTTCAGCTTTTAAATTTAATAAAAATTATTTTTTGCTGAATAAAAGTAGAGCTACTCTAAGCTCTCTAAGCCAAAATAAATTTGTAAAAAATAATAGTTATTTAAAAAAATTAAATCTTTATAATTGGATAAGATGGGGGATGACAAAATGGGTGATGATTCCAGAAAACAAAATGGAACCTGAATTAAACGTAGATGAAATTTAGAATTTAATGTTGAAGTCACAGATTTCTTGTCTTTTTATGTACCTATTATTGAGAAATATAAAAATACGTCTTAATTTGTCTGTAGTTTCTCTCGCTCAAATTGTGACTTTTTAACATTATTAAAATTCTCTAAATGCTACTAGGGAAAATTAAATTTTTTAAGCGGGTATTTCTTGTTCAATAAAAAAAAATAAATTGAATAGAATGAAAGAAAAATCATGTACAAAATAAAGTTTAAAATATTTTAGAAATAGATTAAAATATTTTTAATTTTGATTTAAAATCCAAATTTTTTAATTAAAAAAATATTTTGAAATAATTAAATTAAATAGTTGAAAAAATAAAATACCGTTTTTGGTCTTTTTCATAATTTTTCTTTCCCTTTTCAATTTTTGATTTGAATTAAATAATAAAAAGAACATTTAAAATTTTAAATTTTTTTTTTAAATAAATTTTAAATTTTCAAATTTTAATGTAGATAATAAAATAATTATTAATCACAAAAAACTGGCCCTAAACATATTAAAAAATTATTGTTATAAATAATGATAATTAATTTTTCTGTCCCCTTTGCATGTTTAATAAATTGAAATAATTAAATTAAATAGTCTAACTTTAAAAAAATATAAATAAAAGCAATAAGATTTAAATTAAATTTCTTATTAAATTAAATAAATTATAATTTTCTAAATAATAAATTAAAAAAATATTCATTAAAATAAAATTTAATTTTTTTAAAATATTTTTTAGGGGTGACTAACAAAACATATCAAAAATATTTCGCAACTGCCTAACATAAAATAAAATAATTGTTTTTGTAACTACATTTCCTTTCTAACTCACCGATCATCAATCCCGTCAAACAAACAATATAAAATACAAATCGACACAAATCCCTTGGAGCAACATTTTAATTCATTAAACGGTAGCCGAACATTTATTTGTACATATATTACATTTTGTACACACTCTAACATTAAATATGATATTTTAAAATATATAAAAATAATAATAACAACAACTACAATATATAGTTTTAGGCATAAAAACCGAAGTGAAGTACATTTTTGAATAGGAACATTAAATTAAATAACATTTTTGCGAAGAAAATCGTGACCACCAACAACAAGAGCGAACATGCAAACAACGAAAAATTGACATGACATTCTAATAAAATTATATTCATGTACTGTATGCTAACAAATATATTAAAAAAACATGAATTTTTCGGTGAGAGGATATTTTTGTGAATTCAAAAAATGAGTCTCAAAAATTACGAGTTACCTTTAATCTGCGTCTTTTATCTCGTCATGTCAGGTTACGAACGCACAATTTATTCTTTGTGAGCTTTTATCATTTGTCTCCGTTCACTTACAATATTTCAGCAATATTAGGCTATCAGTTTACTTTTTATGGTGTATTTTGCAAGAACTTTATTTATGATTTTATTAAATAAAATTTTTTTTTGTCTTGTCTTGAATGCACCTTAAATGCGCGCGCGTATCGCATGGATATCAAATTAATTGGCCAAAATATGGGCTTGTCTTGTCTTGTGCTCTTGTTCAGTTACGCTCACATGAACTCTTTGCGCGCGTTGGTTTCGTTCTTGTTTTTATTTTGTTTTTTTTCTTGTTTGGTGGCACAAACACACAAAAAATTGTTTATGAGCATAAAATTAAAATATAATTATGATTAGATACATGCGAGTTGCGCGTAGCAGGTGAATATTTTGTGTGTCACTGGACTAATCTGTGGCATGAACTTGCCGCTGTGCACTTTTGGAACAAGGTGTGACAATCAACATTCACCTAGCCAGCGCGCCAAGAGATAAAATAATTAACAATTTTGTTTTTTATTCTATTTTCGCACAAGAAAAAAAAATCATGTGATGGCTTGAAGGCGATTTTTTCGCTCGCCACGCGTTAAAAAACTCAAAAATTAACTGAGCATATCGATGCAATTACAATAAATTCGAAAAATTTGCCAATAATATCAAAAAACATTTTATAAAATAGAAATAAATGGAAATTATCATAAAAAAAACAAAAATTAAAAAAAATGTTGAACAGGTATTAAAATTTCTTGCATGCCTGCACATTATTGAAATGTTCTTTGAGGCGATTTGCAAATTTATATTTTGTGTGTTTTTTATGGCGCACCAGAAATTCACCTAAGGCCTTAAATAATAAATAATGGCAATGGTTGAGTTCAGTCACACTTTACTTTTTTTTCTCTAACAATTTTTCAAAAGGAGCAAAACCACCAGGAATTTCGCACACACGAAAAAATTGCACAACGCATGTCGATGCCATGCCAGGGCAGGCAGGCAGGCAAGCGTACAAAAATAACCAGAAAATGTCTAAATTGTATCATTATCATTAAAATTTTTGCATGCATTCCCACATTCGCCGTCGCTCGTTGTTCGCTCACTGCTGATGTTCTTTGATTCGTGCACATGTTACAAGATTAAATAATGATACCGCTGCTAAGCCAGCTTTTTAGTTGGAAAATATTGTGAAACTTGTAAACAAATTACCGTGTGTGTGTGTGATTTTCGGTGGAAAATTCAGTTTTAATTTTATGTTGCTCGGTGATGCAGAAAATATCACCTAATTTGCCAAAAAAGCAGTTTTGCATGTTCGTTCGACGATGCGAATATAAACGTTCAAAAAATATGTTACACACGAATGTATGCGAAAGAATTTTACCTTTTGGTCCAATTTTTCAACAACTCGTAAACTTGAGATTTTATATTTATTAATTAAGTTGGCATGGCGCGCAGAAGTTTCAACATCACCAGAACCGAACGGTGGAAAAAATGTTTAATAAAATCTTTGGATATATGGGTTTGGTTACACTCCACTTACTGCGTAAGTACTCAATAAATGCGCCGCGCGATAGAAAAAGACACCGATTATTGCAGAGAAAAAATAAGTAAATGGATTCATTATAACAATAACAATAAAATTAATTTTAGTCGAGCGCGATTCGAGTTTCAGTATTTCATGTGGTTAAAGTGTTATTTGTGTAATTAAAAGCTTTATTTTTTGCTGTTGGAATGTGAAAATATGTATAAAAATGTCTATTTTTATTGTTTTTATTGCATGCGATGTGAAAATTTACATCTGGCAGTCATTGAGTAGATTTTTTTTTGTTCATTGAACAGAAATTTGGTATTGAACTTTAGTGTGATTCAGAAAAAAATCAAAAATTTTTTCCAGAATTTTTTCTTTTGGTTATTTTTTTTCTATAAAATTCAAATGTTTTTTTTTATTTAAAAAAAAAATAAATAAACAAAAAATAAAATAATGAATAAAATTTATAGGCCATTAAATTTAATTATTTTTTTAAATGTAAAAAAAAAATAAAAAATAATTAAAAAATAGGAAAATTTTTGTCAACTTTTAAATTAAAAAATTTTTTAAAAATATCCATTTTTGAATAAAATTAAATATTGATATGAACTTAACTTGCTTTAAAAACGCATTATCGATCGAAAATTTGATGAAAAAATTTTTGAGTCACGTGACCAAATTTTTAATATTTTTTTTAAATATTCATTTTGTGAAATTTTATTAAGTTTTTGACTTAACAACTTAAAATAATAAAAGTAAAAATTATTTTTGATTGTTCATTTTTTGTTCAAAAACGTCAATTAAAAAATATTAAATAATTAAAAAAATTTTAAAATTTAAAAAAATTTGTTAAAAAATTTTATTTTTTTGATGAAAAATTTGTTTTGAAATGTAATTTATTAAATTAAATTTCATTTAATTTTAAAATTGATTATAAATTAATTTTAAAAAAAGTTTCTTATTTAAGAATATAAAATTAATTTTTAAAAATTTTTAATTTATTTAAAAATTAAATATTTAAAAAATAAAAATTTAATTGCATTCAATTAACAACATTTACAATAAAACAAAAACTAAATAAATTTTTAAATAAAAAAATAAATAATAAAAATTAAATATTTTTTAAAATATTTATTAAAAATTTAAAGTTTAAGCTAATTTAAAATTCAAAATATTATTTAAAAATATTAAAGAAAATTTATAATCGTTAATTTTCATATCACGTTTTTCTTTCATAAAATTATTTAAAATTAGATTTTTTTTATCTATTCAAAAAAAAAAAAATCCTATTTAGGTACTCACCTTTGACAGGAAACGATTCGCTGCAGCACACGAAGTTGTTAGTTTTATGAATATGAAAAAATTCTAATTGAATTCTTTGTCACGCATGCAAAATTTGTTCCATAATAAGGCTCACGAGAGTTCATGTGTTCAGCTATACAAAAAGTTCTTGCTTTATTATAATAATTACACTTTTGCTTGCATGCAGTTTTATTCATAAATACTTTACTTACTGGTATGTCGTTATTTAATGGAGCTCATAATGGAAGAATAATTTGTTTATTGCAACGCGTACATTCATGACGATAAATACTTTTATTTTTATTTTAATGAAACAAAAATTCTACCGAGACTTTGAACTTTTCAACTTTTATCAAGAAAAATTAAATTATGATTGAATAAATTTTTCTTCTGTAATAAAAAAAAACGTTTCCTTATCAAATTCCACTTCACTTCTAATTTTTCCGGCTCCCCCTTTTCGCGCGTTGTAACTTTTTACTCTCTAAAAATATAATTTCATTATTTTCATACATGCACGAGCAAAGCGATAGCGTCTCATAAAAGGCATAAAATAAAATCAAAGGAGATACGAGAAGAACGGAAAGACGTTAAATAAGACACACCACATGCGAAACGATCTGAAAAGTCAAACCTTAACACACACACTCACGACGTTAGGATCCATTTCGACACGTAAATTGAATAAATTTAAGACAAAATTTTATGGTGTGACGCATGATTTGCTGCGTTCCTCCTCGTTAATGTGTTTATTAAATTTTCGCGCTTTTTACACGTAGTGACAATTACTGAAAAGTACTTTTTTTTTTGATAAAATGTTATTTTTTTCCTAGATATTATTCAAATAAATTGGAAGAAGAGGAAGACGAACTCGAGCATCATTATTGTCAAATTAAATTTTGGCACGTGTGTGGCAAGAAATATCGATAACAGCAAATATTTGAAAGAAAAAATTGATGAAAAACGGAAATAATGACGTGATGATGAGAATCGAACAAAAAAAGAAGCCTTGGAATGTTTATTTACACACAACAATAACGCAAAAAGTAAATAAAGTTATTGTTTGGATTCACACGAATGTCAGTGACTTGCCGCCCATTCAGGCTAATTAACGGTTATTATGCTAAAAAAAACTAATGATTGGTTTCAAGAAGTTGAATAACCCAAAAAATTTAAGTTTAAAAAAAACTTTTGAGAAACTCGTAATTTAGTGTCGTATTAAGAGATAAAAAATGCAAGTTGATGATTTATTACGGAACAACTCACTAGAGCACTTAATTTATATCTATCTTGCATTTTTTTCGGATCTCTAGTTTACCTTCTTGCTTATTCACTAGAATGTCGTTTAAAAGTAAACATGTGAATATGTGGAGGATTTCATAACAAAACAATGAGCTGTTTGAGAAAAATGAAAAAAAAAAATTAAAACATAACAAAGTCTAGCAGGTGTCGTAATTGCTTAAGTTTGGTTAAATCTTTTATGTTACTTCGTATGGTGCGCGATGTTTGTTAGATTGCATTCATTTTGGTTTGCATTGTGTAGTTTCTTTAAACATATTGTTTCAAATATCAAGTTTGAGTTTATGCGTTCTGAGGAAAAAAAACCGGGCTTTATTTAATGAATGTGTCTTTCGGTCTTGGTAAGTGCAATAATAATTAATTTTAATTTTTTTTTTAATAGCTTAAATCAAATTTTTTTGATTAAAAATTTTGAATAAATTTCCAATTATTTTTTTTAATAATTTAATTTTTAATCAAATTTTTTGGTTAAAAATTTTGAATAAATTTCCAATGATTTTTTTTTTAAATAATTTAATTACTTATTTTTTTAAATTATAATTTTAACTAAATTAATAATTTTAAATATATGTAATTATTTTTTAACTTTAAATTTTAAACTTTTTATGTAAAATTGAAATGAAGCTTTTTAAATTTCAAAATATATAATTTTTAGTCAGTTTTCGTAAAATTTTCTGAAAATAAATAATTAATTCTATTTGCCTGAAAATTAAATAATTTTGATTGATGGTTAAAATTTGTTTAAAAATCGAACTTTATCCGAAATTTTTAAATAAAAATAAATCATATTAAGGCAAATTTAAAATTAGTATTAAAAATTGATCTAAAATGAATCTTAAAATATAAACCTTTTTTTTGCTTTTTAGAATTTTCCTATTAAATTCAATCTTTTTTTAATTATTTTTTTTTATTTGCTAAATTGACGCAAATCATTTCAAGTTTGCTTTGGACTGCTCACAAAACAGTTGTTAAAATATCATTTGATTGACAGTTTTCGATCAAAACAAAATTTTGACTTTGACATAACCTAACACTTGAGAAAACATTCCAATTTTTCATTATCAAAAAATTGACAAAAACAAAATTTTCGCCAATATAAAATTCAAACATGTCTTAAATTGTACTTAGTATCACTTAAGCTGTGATCAGTGTCAACCGAATAAGAAGAAAAATGGTAAAACTTTTGTGGTTTTCCATAATCTGCATAATTGTACTTTGCGAAGTGCATTGTGTTAGACATATGGATTATGATACAATGAAAGACGATACTTTAGAATATGCCGGAGATAAAGTAACGAATTGGTTAGTGAGATTTGGACTTTTTATGGTCACACTTTTTGCTGACAACAAACCTAAAACTATTGATGAAGCTTTGACAATCAAATGCTATCGAAAGTAAGTTTTTGAATTTTTTTGTTGACTTTTCATTATTTTTTGGGTCTTTTAGACATCACAAGGAAGGTTTTAAGGTATCACATGAACGAACCGATTTCAAAGGTTTGATCGATGAAAAAAAGAAATTTGCTCTTTTGATAAACAGTGCTGAAGATGGAGGAGCATGGCTTAATCAAACAGCGCATGGTATGACGAACTTTCAATTAATGCAAATAAATTTTGAACTAAACATTAATTTCTTAGATTACATTAGACACCATGACATCAATGTATGTTCCGCAGTTTGGTATCCTCTGAGACACTTAGATGACGCGTTCAAACTTGCTTCTGAAAAATTATTGAAATTCATTGAGAATGTGAATGACCATGGAAAAGTCCGATACGAAGATATGACTTTTGTCGCTCTTCATATGGGAGTAGAAGTTGCTGCTACAATCGCTGCTAATATAAAAGCCAAAAAACGTCTTGTTGGTGAAATTTTTGCATTAAACCCTCATCCTGCTAAAAAAGATAACCTTGCAACTAATTTGGATACCACTGATGCCAGATATGTTCAAGCAATTTCAACGACAAAAGGTTCTCTTGATGATCTTGACTATCAAATGGCTCATCAAACATTTATCCCGAACTTGGGTATAAGTCCACAATTGCCCTGCACTTATAGGAGAGCGGTTGGTGGCAGTGATATCGACCAAGACAAATGCAGTGAGATGATAGTTGTAGAATATTTTAGATATTCTTTGAATAAGGCACTTCACTTTAAGGCACAAAAATGCGACAATTCTTACATTTATCTGGCAAGACAATGCAGCAAAGAATTCGATCGGATGGGAGTGAACGCTAACGGAGAACGTGACGGAAGATTTTATCTGGAGACCTTTGGTGGACCTCCGTATGTTGCTTTGAATCATAAAAAAGAATATAGGAAAAAGAAAAGGATCGAAATGGAGAAAAAGAAAGAGGAGGAAGAAAAAGAGGATGAAATTTCAGAAGAAGAACCTGATAAAGAGGAATCAGAAAGCGAAGAAGAGACAGAAATGGAAGACAGAAAGTCGGAAGAAAATAAATCAGAAGAAAAGCAATCCGAAGAAAAAAAATCTGAAGAAAAAGAATCAGAAGAAAAAGAATCGAAAGAAAAAGAAATGAAGAAGAAAAAATCAGAAGAGGAAGATGACGACAACAAATTTGAAGGTTTCGATTTTTCAAGCAAAGAAGAAGACGAGAAAAAGAAGAAGAAAGAAGACAAGGATGAAAAAGAAGAGAAAGATAAGAAAAAGAAAAAAGAGGACGAAGACGAGGAAAAAGATAAGAAGAAGAAAAAGGAGAGTAACGAAGAAGAAGAAGAAGATACACATAAGAAGAAAAAGCATCATAAGGACGATGAAGAAGAAGAAGATAAACATAAAAACAAGGAAGATAAAGACCAAGAGCATAAAGAGCATGATCATAAGAAACATGGAAAAGACAAGAAAAAAGGTAATAAAAAGAAGGATCAAGAAAATGTGAGTCATGAAGAGAAGGATCCTCATAAGGATCACCATAAGAAACATAAAGACGGAAAGGAGAACCACGATGGTCACCATAAGCACAAACATGAACATCATGAGGAAAAACATCATGGAGGACATAAACACAAACAACATAAGAAGCATCATTAAAACAGAAAATGCTAAAATAAATTTTGTAACTTTGTTTCCTGTTAATAAATAAACCGGACCTGAATAAAATTTTGTTTTAAATTTTTCTTAATTTTAGCCCATTTCCACAAATTTTTGAAGTGCCCTTATCAAATCTATATGACACTGCAATTAAGGGCGGATCCAAGGGCTAATCAGTGCCTTAAAGGACAAATTTTGTGCATTTTGATTAATTTAGTGCTTTTTAATGTGAACGAGATTTTCAAATCTGGTAAATGAAAAAATGTCCTTATGAAAATCCCTAGTTCATACAAACTGCACATCGAGATCGAATTTCTAACAATTTCTCTTATTTTCGAAATACTGAAGACATAAAAAGCATGTCTTTATGGAAAAAAACGCTAAATTGGTTAAATTCTAAAAATAAAAGGCTATTAAACAAAGTTGCAAAAAAATTCAAAGTTTTTTTTACTTATAACGGATTTTTTTTTCAAAATTCATCTACTTTTATTATTTTTTAAAATCTTAAATAAATGAAAATTTAGCATTTTTATAATTATTTCAATTTGTGTTAAAACTCGAAAAAATTTAAAAAATAATTAAAATAGAGTTTTACAGTTTATAAAAATTAAATTAAATAACAAATTTAAATTTCGTCACATTTCATTTATTTTTCTCATTTTAGAAGATTTAAAAGTCTTTTGTTTTCACATATGGAGCTGCAGGGAAAGGTTCAAAGTAAAAAACTCCACTAATTCCTTCGGCATGTACTCCAAACCGATCATAAACATGTTGCTTGCCACAATTTTGCACAATATAGTTGGTAATGTTTCGGTTACACTTCATTGCTGTAAATTCATATTCTGGATTCAAAGAATATCTGAAGTAATCAACAGCCAATTGGTGACTGCACACAAACTTGAGTTCCATGTAACTATTCAAGCAGGGAGTTTGTGGAGTTCTTCCCAAATTTGGCTTAAAATTTTGATGCCCCACAATTAACTCAGTTCCCAAGACATTCGAAGACGTGTAAAGAGCTTGAACGTATTTTGCGTCTTTCGGATCTAAGCGACCTGCAGGATTCTCCTGTATATAAGTTGAGTATAGTGGTCCAAAGGGATCCAAAGCGTAAATTTTGCCAACTTTATTATCTACTTTGTTGCTAGCGGCGCCAGCGATATGCGCTCCTATGCCATGACCCACGAGAGAAATGTCATCATAACTAATGCCGTGATCTTCATGTAGGAGCTTAATGAAATGAGCGGTACGTCGAACAACTTTTGGAAGCGATTCTTCTTTTAATTTCATCAAATCAATTTCCCATGCAAGTTCTTCCCAATAAATTAGACATACATTTGAGCTATTATTGTACTTTCGATAGTCTGAAATAAGAAAAAAAAATAAATAAATAAAAAAATAAAACCGTGGTAAAAAAATAAAATTCACCTAAAGCAACGTCATCCATCCATTTCAGGTCCATCAATCGTCTCCATCCATGAATCAAAATTACTACGGGAACACCGCTGTCGATTAACTTAGGAACGTGCCTATAAAATGGTTTCTTTTCCCCTTTTCTAAAAAAAATTCATTTTTAAATTTCAAATATTAAAAAAAAAGAAAAACTCACTTGTCGTAACAAAACATTGATACGTGATTATTATTAAGTGCATTGCTGTTATATTTAAAATCTGGTATACCAATGTTATTGATCATGAATTTCCCTACTTTTCCAAGGAGCTCAAATAACCACGGATTCACGGCTTCACTCGCAATTGAAAAACCCGGAAAACTGTGCGCAGAGGCAACACAAAAAAATAAAAGGAACAGTGAAAATTTTGCCATTCTGACACTAAGTAACAGATAACGGCATCAATGAAACTGACTCGAAGGTAAGACGTTTCTTACTTTTATAATGCCAATAATTTTTGTTTTTATCAATTTTATCAAAAAATTAGCGTATCGTATTTTAACAAGTGTTTTTGTGACATCACCTTCAAAAAAAGTTAGAATTGTTTTTTGCAATCAGAATTTTTTTTTCAAGGTTCAAAAATATTTAAATAGCTGTTTTGAATTCGCGTCATTGCAAAATTTTTGATTATTTATTTTGCATCATTTTTTTTAAATTTTTTAATTGAAGTTGATTAATTAAATTTGAACGCTGAATGTCAAAATGTAAACGATCAACTTTAGAATGATGGTTTTCTGGTGAAAAATTATCATCTTGAAGTGAGAAATGTTTAGGATAAAAAATATTTGAGTATTTTTCGACAAGTTCATAAAATTCTTTAAAGAAAATTTAGACAACAAAAATTATGTAGTACAAATCTCTGATACAGTCGCATATTGATTACTGCAGAACGATAATTATGCTGATGAAGAACGAAGATATAAAGGCGATTCAAAGAAGATGCAATAAATCACTTGAAGAGTAGGCTCAATGAAACAGAATTACTTGAAGTGAAGCAGAGAGTTTATTTTAATGCACTGAAACTAATAGACAAAGCCAAAAATGGTCTGCCCTCGGAGTACTTGACAGAAAAATTGACAACTAAGGGAGAATCACAATTTTACGGACTTCAAAATTGAAAGTTTTCTGCCCTATGAGCGAAAAACGGGTCAGAATGATCCCTATAGGGATCAGGTTGATCCCTTAAGAGTCAATTTGATCCCTTTTTTTGATCCCTTAAGGGATCAATTTGCTCCATTAAGGGTCAACCTGATCCCCTTTCGAATCTGCAGATCCAAAAATTTGAATCATTCAAGAGATCATATTGACCTCTTAAGAAATCAAAATGATCTCTTGAATGATTTAAAATTTTGGGTCTGCAGATGACCGATTCGAAAGGAGATCAGGTTGATCTCTTAAGTGATCAGATTGATCCTTTAATGGAGCAAATTGATTCCTTGAGGGATCAATCTGACCCGTTTTTCGCCCATTGGGTGTTAAAAAAAATCGACGGGTGAAACAAAGTTTACTGGTACAAAAAGTAAAATTCTGTGCCGATCGAAACATTATCCTTCTTTTTTACAATCCTAGATATCAAAATCCGCTTTTAAAAAATTTGTCTAAAAAATCAATTCGCTAACCTTCTGTTAAATTCGTTGTCTAAATATTTTTCCTTTGGTTGTTTTTAAAGTTTACCACATTCTCACCTTCTTTCTTTCCTCATCATCGCCATCATCTACCTAACTAACTAAACTGTGCCATCCACACCGAATAGACCAAGTTTCATGCTGTTTGCTGATTGCACCGACACAAACAGCAACATATTTATTTTGAATGGCACCTCAACATAACAATTGCCAGTTGTTGTCGTCGTTTTGTTATTTTTTTCTCTTCTCTTCTATTTCGCTATTTCATCGTGTCGGAGTGTTTGTTACCTTTTAGACATCTCACAAGTTTTATAAGTTATATATTTATTTCTTCTTTTAAAAGACTTGTTGTTGTTGCTTTTTTTTTTGTTATTTTGCATACAATATACACGTTTATTGGTGCACTATTGTTTCACAAGCTTTGTTAAACTTTATTTTTAACGGTGTTTAAAACATTTGCCTGCACAGAGAAATAAGAAGTTTTCAAGTATTTTTCTGATGTGATATTTTAACAACATTTTGATTTTTTTTTTATTTTAATAAAATGAATAATAGGCAAACTTTCAAGTATTAACAGGGAAAAAAAATCTTTACAATTACAAAATTTATAATTAAGTTTGAAATTTATGATTTTAAGAATGTTTTTAAGTTGTAATAAATTGTAATTTCACTTACCTTTCATATTGAGCGAAATTCCGCTAGAATCCTGTCAAGAAGTAGAAATGCAATTAAATTTTGATTAAAACAAATTTCATTTGGTACTCGCGCACGAACAACTCCAAATTTGAATCTAGTTTATAATAATATCGTTTGTCGCATAAGTTGCTCTCTAATTTACTACAAAATGTGAAAATTACGGCAGAAAATGTGGAAGAAGATAAATTGCAACGTTAAAATGTTTGCCAGCACAGGCATTCAGGAGACAAATTCAAATCATCGTGTCACTAATTTGTTTTCTGCATATCCGTTTAAATAACTTGTTAGAAGTGTTACATAACTTGATATATATGAATGTTCTTTATTACGTTATAATTTAACTGAATTACACGTTAATTATTTGCACGTCGCTTTTCGTCTTAATTATCTCAGGAAAAAAAATTAAAACATGCACTTTTTTCATGTATTTTTCTCATAAAATGTAATCCAATTATTATTCATGTTGTGCGAATAAATGAATGGATGAGATGTCAATAACCCATTATGTTAACGCAATAATCATTGGATGAAAAAAAAAATAGCAAAAACACATAAATTTTATTTTAAAAGTCAATGCAAAACAACAATGTAGGTACCTACGAATAACAAATTACAATTATACATTAACTGCACAAAAAAACGCGCATATAATAATTTACATTATGTTATTATGAATATTTAATAAATAAAAGTGAGACTTGTGTATTTACAACAACAACAACAACAGATAATTTGACCTCATGTCTGACACCAAATAGTAAATAATTTTGTCTGTTTCCCTCTCGACAACGCACTTTTGGGTCTACTACTCGGGAAATAAATTAGCAAAATATTTATTATTATATCACATGGGTATTATTATATCGTAATGTAGTATAGGAACTAGTTATTATTCAATTTGTGTGATTTTTTTGGAGTGTTTCATGAGAAACGTAAATAAAAAATATTTTTTCAAAATAATTAAAACTATTGATAAAATAAACAAAATTTTAATGTTTATTTACATTAAAAAAAATATTTGTTTAATTAATATTTTTTACAATTGGTTAAATATGTATGTTGTTTGTATAGAAATTACAAAAATAATATTTGGTTAACAAATTTATGATATTTGTTGTCAAAAAAAAAAAGAATAAATAAATAAATAAAAAATAAAATAAATTAAAGGCAATATTGTAATACTTTTTAAAATATTCATTAAATATTAAAAAAAGAAAGAAAAATGTGAAAATTAATTTTTTATATAAAATCATATTTTTTTAAAAATTATTTAACATTTATATTAAATAAGAATATGAACAAATTTTAACTTTTAACAAATAAAGCTTTAAAAAATAATTAAATGTTATATTTTTTAATTGAAATTTAAATCATGAAATATTTTGTACCTATACCTAAAATTATTTTTTTAATCATATAACAGTTAATTTGTTAAATTTTTAAATTTAATTTTTTTTTTAATTTTTACTTTTATAATTTTTTTTTATTTTTTAAAAAATTTAATGTTAATTTTGTTATTAAAATTAAATTATATTAAAATAAAAATTATTAATTTTCTAAACTAAAAATCTAGAACCTTTTACGAGTAACTTCCCAATTATAATATCTCGTGATATAAAACTAAAAAAAATATTAAATAATAATAATAAAATACTTTTCTGATCAATATAAATTAGTTTCTAAAATGTTGTTCAATGAATACCAGATAAGATATTTATTAATAGAACGCACATTCCTCTCATGTGTTTAAAATCTTGTAAAACGCCTAATATGATACTTTTAAGGTTTGTTCCGTTCTCAAGTCTCGCATGTCATTCTAGCAAAGTGAAAGGAAGTTATTTATGAATCGAAATATTTAATTCTACGAAACATTTATGAAAAAAAACAAAATTTTCGTCATTTTATTTATGTTTACATCGGAAACAAAAATACAAATAAATAAATAAATAAAATGAAACTAAAAGGAGATATAATTAATAAAATTTATTCACTGTTCCGAAAATTAATATTTATGAATATTTGATAGAGAACTAATACATTAAAATTTTAAATGGTTTAAAAGTACAACATACATGTGCAAATATTAATACAATAAACAATATTGTTCAAACAAATGTGTCTCACATTTTAATATAAAATACCTGACAATATTAATATCGAGTTTTAATCAGATACCAAATGATTCAATTAAAATTTTATTCATACATTAATAAAATATCGAGTGCGTTATGTTTGCACAACTTATGTTTATGTTTGTCGTTATTATTATTGCAATGTGTGACAATAATATTTTTAGCAACAACAGGCCAACAACAGCAGCTCGCAGCAAAAACAAACTCTCGCAACACCACCTTAATGATAATTATTATTTTATTTTTCCTGATTGTCGTCGTCGTCGTTGTCGTACGTCGTACGGAGCTTGATCTGGATTCGAAATCACGTGTGAACCACTACTGGATAAATTTTCATTAAAAAACAGTTCAGTTGTATAAATTACATTTATGATTTATTGTTGTGCCCTCAACTATGTGACATATAACATAGTTTTTCTTGCTTGCTGTTCGTTCTCTGCTGGGTAACACGACAATAACTTACTCTCGAGACGTACGGCTACACACCTTTTTAATTATCATCAGTTGATAAAACGTGCACAATCTGCGCGCCATATGAGCGACTATGCTTTAATTACAAAATTATAATCGTTGCATTATTTGTGTTTTAAAGCGCGCGGCGGTAAAAGGATGGTAATGTGTCACAACACTCTCGACAAGTGAAATAATTAATTCCTTTATAATTAATGCTATCGATTGATGTAAATTTATTGAAGTTTTAATTAATCATGCAATGCAATTGTCATAAATTCTTATATAATCGCGTGAGTTTTTTTGTGCGTCTATCGATTTTTTGAGCAGTTCTTGCAATGCTTTTGTGTGTGCGAACAAGACATAATTCGTGGGATTATGATTGTTATTACAACGAATGTGACTTTTTAACGAATGTTGATTGTATTGTCATAAATATTGACATAAGCATGCAAAATACTGATCATTTGAATGCGAGGATTAAAGCTTGTTAGTTTCTCAATTGGGGAAGCTAAAGCTATTTTTTGAGAAAACTGAACATTTTTTATAGGAAATTTCGAAAATTATTTTTTTTCGATTTTTTTTTATTCAAAGACGTATTTATAAAAAAAACTCGAGTTCTAAAAGGTTAAATATCAAAATTGGACAAAAAATAATTAATTAAGAATTTTTAACGGATGGAAGGAAACAAAAATTGATACTAAAATTTCTTGAATTAATGAAAAATATTGATTTTTGAAAAAAATAAATTTCTATTTTTTAATAATTTTTATTTTTTAAAATTCTTAAAATATTTAAAAATAGAATTAATTTTTAAAATTTAATTTAATAAATTAATTTTATTTTATTAATATTAAGAAAATAAAATAAAATTAAATTTTATTAAGAAAATCGAAATCTAATTTCTTAAGGTATTATTTAAAATTTTCAATTAATTTTAGAACAATCTTAATAATTTCTTACTTTAAAAAAATTGAGATAAACTAGAAGATAAGCAAAAAAATCATTAGTTAAGAAATTACTTAAATTAATTTAAAAATTTTTAAGCTTTAAGTAGGTAGAAAGAATTTTGGAAAAAAAAATGATTTTGAAAAATTTTCTCGTAAATTAGCAAGTTAAGCTTTTCATACGTTAAGCCAAGTCTCAAATCAATCTCAGTTTAAAAAATAAGGAAACACGCTATTCACAAAAATCCATTCATCGATCATTTTCATGGCTACGCTAGTTCCTAACGAATATAAAATTCGAAGCAAAAAATGACAACAATACCTTTTCTTTTTATTGTTCTTCAAAAAAATTAAGTACAGAGACAATAAGTTCATGATCCAAGTTAGTTAGCCCAGGGGCACGCACTCCCTACAACAACAACAAAAACCTCAATTCATTAACAAATCATTATTCATTAAACTCACAGAGAAACAAATTATCACCCATGTTGGTCCCGAATTCCGTTCCGATCGGTATTTGATAAATCACTGCACAAAGAAAAATGTTTTTAATAAATATATCGCGCGCAGTAATTAATCAAACAAATTAAAGTAATTGCTACTCGACACATGACGAGCAAAAAAATGCACGATTTTTGACAGTCGTAAGCATCACGATAACAACAACAACAGAAAAAAAACCAACAAAACATTTCATTCATGATTGAAATTTATTTTATAAACATAAGCCTCCTTCAATGAGTGATGAGAAAAAATGTGTGCGTTTTTTTTCTGTTAGTTTGTGGGTGCATGTTTCGCATATATGAACAAAAAATAATAGTAATAAACAATAAAAGTGAGTGAAGTACCAATGATGTTAAAAATGATCGTAAAAATGTTCACATGAAGTGTGCTTGAAACAATTTTTTTGCTGCCAAGCGTTTGAACTGACGAAAAAAGCGGGAGATATTGTGTATGTGTGTTTTTGTGTATGTCCAAACTGTCAATTAAATTTCAACCTTGATCATGATATTTAACGTTTATTTCTTCTAATATGTCTATGCCCGTGAGTATGTGTTATGAAAGTGTGGAATTAATGGTTATTGTTGGTACGTGAAACGCATTGCTTTGTCTAAATTGCTACGGTTGTCTAGTTGAAAGTTGATCAGTTTTTTGTGTGTATTCGCGTGGCTTGAGATGTGAAGATCGGAGGCATGATTTAGATCAAATTAAGATAAATTATTTGAGGAACTAAGCAAATAGTTTTGATGAGGTGTGAAATTTCAAAGTTATCTGATGAATGAGTGAATGACAGAAATATGATAATTTTTTCTTATCTGGAAGCAGAGTTTTTATTTGCTTAGTGAGATAACATGGATCCGGTGTCACATTTTAGTTTTTAGGACTAGGAATGTTGCTACATCCTTGGGATGGTCCTGAAGTTCTCTTGTCATGATTTTAGTTGGTTATGCGCAATAATTAAGAGATGATGTTTTATTCTTCCGACTTAATTTACATGAGATGGCTATACTTAAGTTACATACATAATTTTATAAACTTTTAAAGGGACTCTACAAAGTCACAGATTTTAACAATAAAGGATATCACAATGAATAGATTGACGTCATGTGTTCTTAGTCCTTACGGAGTCCTCCCAAACGTCCTTGGAAGATCTTTTTTGGTTTTAAAGATTTGGGGAATTTGTTTTGGATACAATGCTTGAATGAAGATTTTATAGGCGATTCGATGAAAGTAGAGCGAGTAACACGTTTTTTGTAGAGAACAAGTTGGGGAGGCATTTTTTTGGTTCTCCTTGCTCAGAATCCGTGATTTTGGTGCCACTACTGGTACCTGCAACATTGATGGGTGGTAATTCTTCATCCGCATCTACATCCATTTGTTGACGTGTCCCAGAATTCAAATGAACAATTGAATTTTTAGTCATCGGAATTGTTGTTGTTGCAATATTTGGTGCGGTGATTTTCGGCTCCGGAACCTTGAACACTAATTCCAAACCTTTTTCAGCTTCGGGGTTACCATAATACTGCAAAGTTGACGGAAATTTTTGTGCTATAACCCCTGGAGCGACGTGTCCGTATGCCAAACGATTATGTCCTGCAGAGCGAATGGCCTCTAAACGATTTTGGACTTCAGATGTCGTGGGGCGCAACTGATCTGGTTGATTACCGGATTCATCCGACTCAACCATGTTCTTGAAGTACTCGTACTTCTCAATAATCTGCTTCACTCATCCGTATGTTTTTGTACGGATTTTACCTTTATGTAATCTTTGTTTTTAAAGATGTTATTCTCATATGGTTTTGTGTTGAAATCTTTGATGGTCTCCACCTAGTAGGTTGGTATGATGGTCTCCTTGTCCTGGCTCCAGTTACTCCCTGCAATTGCTCTAAGGGCTTAGTTTCTTTTCTGTAGCTTTGAGTTTATATCCTTTGCATAGGCGTTGAACGATAAATGATGGGTAAAAGTGACTCCAAGCAGCTTAAGGTTTTTCATTGTTGGAAAACGAAAACTGTTCATTGTCAAATTTAGTTCACTTTTCAAAGTAATTCACTTTTCTTGCCCACGTTGTAAACAAAGTTGACTTTGCACTGTAGAGAAGGAGGTTTTTTCTCGATTTAATTTGTCAATAAAGTTAAGTATAGTCACTGTGTAGCTCAAAATATTCTTAAAGTTTGAAGAAGTATTTACAACTTACCTGAAACACAACAAAACGAACGTTGCAGTTCACAATACTCCATACAAATTTCGAGAGAGAAACTTAATCCATATAACTTACACGAACAAGAGCAAATTCGAGAGAGCGTTAGTTTAGCGTTAGATACTTACTTACAGTCTGTACTTTACAACCGTTGTACGTTGGTATGTGTGTTAAATATCTTCAGCTGCACTCGCGAACAATAAAGCACATATTGCTCGTGTTTCTCTACCAACGTGTTGCCACGTACCCAATATACTCATATTGCTTTGTCATAAAAAGCATTAATAAGATATATGCACGAATAATGTTCAACTCTTAGTTTCATTTGTATTTCTCCAACTCTTTTTTTTTGCATCATTACTTTATGAATTTGAGGAGATGTAAACCTCGTGCGCAACTGACTTAGCGAAAAAAAAAAATAACTGAGTGAATTAATGCGCGCGCGGTGGGGTATTTCTTATACACAAATGAAATCAAAAGTATTTTTTTTATACTGCGGGTTTACATTTTTTTTTCTTTCGAATTAACGGTGTATGAAATGTAGTGGGGAACAACTCTTTTGGCGATAGTGTTCAATTTTGGGTGTAAGACAATTGTTTTAATCGTCTTTGAGGAGAATTGTGGTTGTCGTGGTGGGGAATTGAGCGGCTTATTATTTTCTTTTTACAAAAATTTCATTTAGTTTTACTTTTAATACGAGATCGATTGTACACGATACGTCGCTCACACAAAATTTTAAGCTAACAATTCAGGGTTGTGTTTAAACTGAAATGTTGAGTTGCATTAATCATACGCCGTTTTAACTCCAGTGAATTTTATGTTTAGTAAGTTGTGCGATTTTCGACGTATAGGTCGACGAGCGGAATATTGGCAAACATAATAAATTAAATTTGTGAAGAAAAAAAAGGTGTGGATTCTAACACATCTTCAATTAATGTTTATATCATATTGTTACATGCAATAAATATAAATAATAAATATTATTATACAATACAACATATTAAATCACATAAAAACACCTTGATGTGTTAGATAAAAAAAATTAAAAATTAATACAAGTGCATCACTATTTATTAAATAAATAATTTTTATGTGAACATTTTATAAAAAAATAAAAAAAAACCTTAAAGGTGAGTTAGTTACATCATTCTATTAAAAAATAAATGATTATTGTTTAGAACTCCCACTTTAACGAATATAATAAAATAATGATCGTGTGTGTGATGGATCTCATTAAAATCATCTGTTCACAAATTCTGAGTTGGTGTGTTCTTGCTCATTGTTTAAAAAATAATATATATAATTATTGTGAAATATAAAAAAAAATTAAAATAAGATTATAAAAATAAAATAATCGAAAAAAGAACAAAAATCAATAAAATAAGAAATGAACAATAAATTAAAATGAAAAATATATAAAGTGACAGTCCATAAAATATTAAAAAGGAAATTTCCAACTAAATTTTATTATATGAAATTTTTCAAAAATTTCTAGAAAATAATTTTGTGTTTTTTATAAATTTTTAAATAAAAATAAATTTCGTGCAAATTTTATATTAATTCATTTCACTGAATATTGTGTAGCAAAAATTATTTTTTTTTTAAATAAAATTATATTTAATTTTATTATGATAAAAAAATTGAAAATAATTAAAAATATTGCATTTTTTCAAAAATTGCATTTAATTTATTTGTTTTTTAATTCCACTAAAAAATGCCAATAAAAAGTTATCAAAACATACATTTTAATTTTTTAAAAAAAGTTGCAGTTCAAAAATTGAGTCAAACAATAAAAATTCTGCCATGCAATATTTGCAAATGTTCAACAAACTTTCATTGCGTTTGCAACAACAGGCACATACACATAAAATATAATAAAAATGAATTTGATTGATGGACTCTTTCTCTCTGCTTTTTTGCAGTAGGTTATTGTGTTCAACTTTGGATTGTATGCCATTTGTATCGAAATTCAAACAAAAAAATAATAATAAATAACACACAAAAAATGTTAAAAATTTGTGCTTTTGAGTTATAAAATATGAGTGAAAAGAGTTAAAAATTTTTTATGCAAAAAAAAAAATTGTTTGCCAAAATAAATCAAAAATTGTGTACTTAGTTTATTATTAAAATAAACAACATTGTGTCGAAAAATTATTTTTCAATTTTTATTATTAAAAATGTAATTTTTTTATTCAATAGAAAAAAAAATAAAATAAAAATTATGTCACTAAAAAATTTTTCTCTATAATTTGCGATGAAAAAATATTTTTATCAACAACTCAGGAACTACTTTCTGTTAACAACATCTTGTCGATGTATATTTTTATAGTTACTATTGAACATATAAATAAAGTTAATATGTAATTTATTTTTTTTTTATATAAAATTAAATTATTATTAGCTTTTCCATCTATCTGTCGTTCAATAGAGAAATTACGTGCAACTTAATTTAATAAATAGTATCACATGATGTTCATGGGCGTACATACATAACTTGTTTATAAAATGTACTTTCCTGTTTTTTTTTTGTAATGTAAAATTCATCGTTATCGCAGACCAGTCGTCTCCATACCATAAAAGGGGTAACCAGATAATTCCATTAAATTATTATTTCATCGCAAAATAGAAATTTCAATTTTTTGTCGTTTTAATTTTATTAAATGGACTCACCCGGTTAGAATTAACTTTTGTTCAAAAGGGAAACGACTCATCAATCATAAAAACACTCTTTTTCTCTGTAGCATTCACCTGGTTACATGACAACACCGTTTGTTCCGTAGTGTCGGAGCTCATCTCGTCGCGAAAGCCGCACGATACACAACTAATGTTCATCATTTTTCAGCTTGGCTGAGCTTTACAAATCCAAATGTGTGTACAATTTATTTTTATAAAATATACATACGACGAAAGCCGCTTCAATATGTCTAACGTTGTTGCTGCTGCCGCTGCGAGAGTGAAAGACACACGAAACGTCGAAATATGTGACTGACTTGTGATGATGCAAAATTTCTCTACCTGTGCGCTTGTGGCTGGCTGCTATCAAAGATAGGCAAGCAAGCAACAGCGTCAGTCATGCATATAATAAAAGTGGCACAAATATGGCATTTTTTTATGTAAGTCTCGTCATATCAGCAGGAAAAAAAGAGATGAATGCGATTGGCATAAAGTGGAGTTTGTGTGCAAAATATTTGCATCTCTCTGTATTTGCTCAAGTACTTTTTTTCCATCAGCATCATCATCATCGTCATCCTGCAACGGCAAACCTCTTTTCTACTACTTTCGCATTGAACATTTGTTTTGCTTTGCACTTTGTCAGCAAACATAAAATTATACACATGCGATGATGACATTTTAGAGGCTTACAAGCCAAGTTACAATTCAATTCGCTGTAAAAGCAATATTTATTGCAAAATTTATTTTTCTCCTTTTCATTTTTGTTTTGTGGCTTAGTGAAGATACTTTTACCTCTTCTTTTTTTTTTTATCTGTTTTGTGCATCAATTCACGTGACAGTTAAGCAGCTTCTGCTCAAAAGCAGTCAATATTCCATAAGAGTAAAATAAATAAATCGAGCTAAATTAAATAAAATTTTCCTAGCAAAGTTATTGAAATGCATGAGTCACATTGAATTTTATTTTTGCATTTATTTCAAAAATATTACGTGAGAGCGATAAATCAAAGTGATAATTATAGTGCCGATTAATGCCATTTAGTCTGCTTTACCGTTTTTTGTGACAAATTAATATTTTTAGCAGTAATTATTTATTTATCGAGTTTTACGTTTGCTCATTTATTTTGACTAATTTTTGTGCGGCATTTCCGTTTGACATTTTTCTGTCCTTAAATTTCCGTATTTTTTTTAGTCAATTATTTTAAAAATAAATTTTACGATGAAATCATCGATTTGCTTTGTAATTAAATTAAATATTTTTTTCCCTCTAATTTTATTCAATATTTACGTTTCCGCAATGATTTAAGCGGCATTTTCTCATGTCAATTTCGGTTTCATAATAAATAAATAAAAAATAATTTACCCGAATGTCAAAAGGTCGAATGCTCTTCTAACAGCAACGGATAGTCATTAAAATTCATTAAAATCCGTGACTCAGAATCAGATTGTTTGACATTTTTTATGATGTGTTGAAATGTCTTTGATGAGAAAAAAAAATACCAGAAGTCTCCATAAATGCTTTTAGAGTTGAAATTATAATAAAAATAAAGTTTAATGGAAAGGAAATTGAAACTAAAAGTGCAGAAAAATGATCATCAGGAACACAAAGATGTTCGTTTCTTTTTTATAAAGTAAATAAAGTCAGAAAAGAGAATCACTTTGCACTTTATTCGTCGATGATTGAATTGCGTTTTAAAGCTCTGTGGTTTAAATGTAAAAAATATTTATTCCTGATTGGGTTTAAATTCAGTTGTTCAGGTTAAAATTTTTTTCTGTAGAAAATGTTGAGCAAATTATTGAACTTAAATTTTGATTTAAAATATTTTATTAGAAATTTGCTTTTTAATTACCAAATTTATTTATTAATTAATTTAATTTAAATAATTTAATTTAATTTATTTTTTTTTAATTTTTATTTTTTATCTAGAATGCTAGAATAGAATTTTCTTTAAATTGTCAAAATTGACTGTTAGAATAAAATTTATTCTGGAAGTCTCGATATTGATTCTTTAAATTGCACTTTAAATATTTTGACTTATTTCTAAACCGAAAATTACTTTTATTCAAAAACAAGCCTCTGAACTGATAAAATTTACCAGTTTTCGATTCACAGAGTTTAAAAAAAGCAACTCGTCATATTTTCTCATGAATTTCCTTCTTTCCATCTCTATCTAATCAACTCTTTGCAAAAAAAAACTTAAATCGAAAGAAAGCAATCTTTTGTATTTTATTTTACTACTTTTTGCGCTTTTTTTCAATCATCATCACCATTAAATGCAAAGAAATAAACTTTTTTTTAATGCAATCAAAACATAACAACAGTTTGCTTGCGATGCTGTGTCAATATCGCAACTATCAACTGATCTATAACGAGCAACAGCAGCACAAAAAGTATAAAAAATACAACTTACATGAAAGTTGTTAATGCTTTATTGCTTTTATTTTCTTTCTTTCTTTCTCTCTTCGCTATGTTGCTCTTTCTTTCGCTGTGTTGTCGTTAGCGCTGCACAGTCAAGTGTGTCTTTTCGCCGTTGAACCTGTACAAAAGTAGGTTACAAACAAAAGTGAGATTTTTTATCGTCATCATCACTCTTTCTTTCATTTGTTTATCATTGAGTGTTATTTTTTTTTGTTTTGTGCGGTTTTGTTTTGCTCTTCGATCTTTCGTAAAAAAAACTCGTTTCGTGATTCGATGCTTTATCAGCAGATGATCAGCAGTTGTTATATATATTTCGTCAGTTATCAGATCCACAATCATCGTTGTTATTAGTTAACCTGAATTGTGTGGCATTCTTCATGCTGACACAGCACGTTGCCGATAAAAAGATGCCAAACACTCAATTTAAAGACGACATGGATGAAAAATAGCAGGATGAGGAAAATTGAATGAAATTGCTTGTATGGCAATCATAAAAATGTGACAACACTAAATCCTCTTCAATATTTCAATAATAGTAATGGAAAATGTTTTTTTCGTATTTTTTTTGTGTGTTTATTGGAAAAATATTGAATTAGCGAGCGTTGTCAACGCTTTCCTTGATATGCGATTAAATCTAAAACGTAAGACGCAAATCCCTATTTATTATTATACATTTCCGATTCTTTTTTTCGTTATCAGCAAATAAGATGCCAATAAAGAAAACATGACAAAAAGTCAATTTTCCTATGTGTGTTTATCTCCTTATTTTTCTTGGCTTAGATATCGACCAAAAAATATATTTCGCATCATTTACATGCATCAGCAATTTGTTTGTGTCGCAAGTGTCTATAAAAGAGGTCAATAATGAATGATAATGTGCAATAATAACTAATTTATTAGTAGTTCGAATAGCCAATAAAATAAATTTGGAGGAAAATTTATTGATTTGTGGGGAGAGGGTTCTGACCATTATAGTAATTTTTCATAGAAGACACAAATTTTATGATTTCCCTTTTCAGGAACATTCTTCTTTATAAATCTTTATAAATGTAAATATTTTTACCGAAATATAAGAAATATTTTCTAATTATCGAACGTTGTCGATGTATGGCAGTATAGAAAAGTTTTGTAATAAGCTTACAAACAAAAGTTTTAATTGCACATTTTTGTATACAGTTTTCTATACAAATATTTGTGAATATAACATGTTGTTCATTTATGTAAAAGTAAAATGGCAAATGAAGGTACAGGGCGTTCAAGCATAAAAAGGGTATTCTTTTCAAATTTTATAATTGGTCTCGTTGGGTGTTGTTTTCAGTTTTTCTAGTAAAAAAGTCCCATTCACTTCTTTAAAAACCAAAACCAAGATGAGTTTTGAATACCTAAAAAATTTCTTGCTCAATTTTTATAAGCATGTCTTATCGCCGTCCTTTTACCGGCACAGGTAGCACTTTGGCAGTCAGTACGTCTAAGTGTTCTGTGCTCTGCTAACAGTTTTGGTGGCTTCCAGGCGATGACGAAGATTGAAGTCGAGTTGAATGAATCGGCGGAGTGTTTGCACGCTCTTTTCTTCTAGGGTGGAATTTTCTTCGGTCGTCTAACGGCGTCGACCTTTGTATAGTGTTTGTTGTGTCAAATTTTGTTGGAACTCATCCGACTTGGTCCTGGTGAAAAGTGATTCAACGGGTTGCGATGGAACAAAATATCACAATGTTTATTCTGCGTTCTCTCGCTGGCCTTTCTAAACGATTTTTGGCTTGAGGTGTGAACCTTCCGCATTGATGAATTTTTGTTGCAATATGTATAAAATGAAAATTAAATATCGATACATTACAGGCTTTTCATTGAGATGGTGGTTTTTATAAAAGCTTGCGAGGCATAGTGCATAATTGTTGCAAAAATAATGTTCTTAGAAATTTCTGAAGAGTTCTGAAAAAGAAATAAAAAAATTAAGAATTGTTTAAAAAATATTTAATAATTAACTTACCTATGTCAATTTATTTTAATAAACTTCCTCTTTAACTCTTATTGAACGCCCTGTATACAATATCATACCAAAAGATGATTAAAAGTGCTGATAAAACCCATTTGTCTCATATACGCAAAAATTATTATTTATTGTAACAACTTTTTCCGTAATAATCAGCGTCTTTTTCCATTTAAATTCAAAAAAATAAAAAAAGAGATAAATTATGTTATTATGTGAAACATATTTTGTTGTTTGTGCGAAATGATTAGTAAGTTACCATGTGTCTTGTTTGTGATGTTTTTTTCCATTTAAGGTACCTTTTCAGACATTGGTAAACAAAATATGTAAAAGTTTTATAATAATAATAAAGTTAGTTAATGAATCGACATTGTTATTACTGGTATTGTTATTTATCATCGATGAAGCAGCATGTGCAGTATGTGGAACATTTCTCTTTGTTTTTATTTATGATTACGTGCTAATTTTTCGCGTAATGAAGTTGTTTGTTCAATACTGTATTGATTTTTGAGCACTGTAAAAATTGGAAAAAATAAATTCAAATTATAATTGACTTTTAATCAGTTCAGTCTCCAGCTGAAGTCGAAAACATAAATCAGAGTTAAAGCTCGTGCTGTTTTTTTTATCCACAATTCAATTTATTTCTCCCTGTGTGTGTTATGCAATTAATGCTGTTGTTGCATGCGGTGGTCACTCATTGAATTATAAGTTGCTCGTGCGACGTTATCAGCATTTATTGGCTGGACTGCAAAATTATCCTTGTTTTACATGCGAAAATTCCATTTAATTGCATTAAAATTTTAATATTTATTTAAATAAATCCGCTTGGTTTCCACTTTGGCATTCCGGATGAAGCGATGGGACTCTATTAAATTATAATTGCTCGGTTAGCCTCCACACAGATACTCAAATAAATTCAATTTTAACTGTTGTGGACATGTTCTGATTTAAATCTGTTGCTCTGACGATGATTTTCTAAGAAAAAAAAACACAAAAATGAAATTTTAATAATAAATATTTGCATGAAAAAATGTAATTCAACAATAAATCATAATGTGTGCAAATATTTTCATGGTTTCTCTCTATGACACTTCAGAATAAATATATATTTTAATGTAAATAAAACATTGTCAATAATGCACTCTTGCTGCGTGCTGCCCTTCCTGTCCGTGACTCGTGTTTTATTGCAAACAACTTGATTTATTTCGTGCGTTAATATTACCATAAAAAATTTACATTTCAAGGTTTTTAATTTTTTCTCGTTCAAAAAAATATTTCTAACTTTTAAATAATTACCGTTCAAGAGTTATTGCCGTCATTAATGGCCACATGGCGCGAGATTCATCTGTTATGCACGCGAAAAAAAAGTAGCCAGTGAAAGTACCGAAGATGCTCATTTGCTTAATTTCCTTCTTAGATATGCAAAAATTGCTCAGTAATCAATTTGCATACTCACCTCTTGTCCGCAGAATCTTCCTTGTTGCAATAAATCAATGTGAAGATGTTCGTAATTAATTCTTTTTTTGCTGAACGATGAAGATGAGTGTCAGTTTTTTCTCCTTTTTATGTAAATATTGAGAGAAAAAATGTCTTGAGATTATTTCTGGTTTCCTTATTATTTTACTTGTTGTACAAACACTCGTAATTTATTGTTATTTTTGCTGAAAATTGGCATCAACGGTTAAAAATGATGACACGACATGTTTGCTCGATTGTAAAAATTTAAATCTCGCGATGCAAAACTTTTTTTTCTAAATAGGAATAAATTTTTGATTTTTTTTTTGTATAAAAATTAGAAAAAATCAAATCAAATAAATTTTTATGTAATAAAAATTTTAAAAAAATTAAAAAATTGTTAATTGTCAAAATTTTTAAAAAATATTTAATTTAATTTTTTAAAAAATAAGACTTTGAATATTTTTTTTGTATTTGAAACTTTGAATTTTCACACTTTGGTTACTAAGTCGACTTTATCGCAAGATTTTAACCTCATTTGTGTGAATAGGCACGATGCGAAAGTATTAAAGTAGCATCATTTCTTTGCTTGCATAAACAATTCATTCCACTAACATTTTAAACGTTATTATTATATTGTTAGGCATTTTTCTTTCTTTTTTTTTCGTTTCGCGACGACTGGAACAATCACACACTTGTTATGCACATTTTCTGCGGTATTCGTCTTTTAAAAAATATCACTAAAATTAAATCTGTTAAATATTGCTCTTATGTAAAATGAGGTAAATTCATTTGCTTATACTACTTAGAGCGCGATCTTTTATGTAATATCTTTTAAACAATACGATTTTTTTTTGTTCAATAGACAAAAAGTACCTCATCACATTCAAAATAACTCACGACTTTTTCTCAATTGTTGAAAACAAAAATTAAACTGAAAAATTTATTGAATAAGAAAAAATAAAATAAAAATTATCGCCAAAAAAAAAAAAAAATACAAACAATACCTTACCACAAATCCCCCTTTTTTTGCTTGAGAAACAAAATAATCCTCGTGTTTGCTCATTCAAGCCCATCCGTCTCTATTTGGCACCAGAAGTAATTCAATTTGCCGGGAAAGCCTTTTTTCATTGAATTTTTGGTAAAGTGTAAATTATTATTGACACCTCCGAATTTGAGTTTCCGCTGTTTGTGCTGATTCGATAAAGGATTCCCATCAATCAAATATATTTTACGCTTCTTTCTTTTTTGAGTCTTTTTTGACAAAAAAAAATGAAATAAAATAAAACAAGTTAAAAGGGAAAAATTAAGGAAAGAACTTGAGCGCATTTTCAATAGATTTTAATAAAAAATTAATTAAAATGTAATTTAAAAAAATTGTTTAAATTATTAAATTAATTTATTAATTAAAATTAATATTTTTTAAAAATTAAAAAATTAAGTTAAAAAAAATATTAAATTTTGCAAAAATTTAAAAAATAAAACGTATTAAAATTATTTGAAAATAATTTTTTCAATTTTTTGCACGTTTTTGCAATTTTACGAATTGTTCATAATTT
Source organism: Culicoides brevitarsis (assembly GCF_036172545.1). Classification (NCBI taxonomy): domain Eukaryota; kingdom Metazoa; phylum Arthropoda; class Insecta; order Diptera; family Ceratopogonidae; genus Culicoides; species Culicoides brevitarsis. Next base: position 20,830,227 of record NC_087085.1, on the reverse strand, counting down.
TTTTTATTTTACTTCTAAATCTTCAAAGACAGAAAATCCAATGGACATACATGTCGATTTTTTCTTCAAATATCTTCAAAAAAGCGTAAAAAAGAGAAAAGCACGCTGGATAAATAAACGGATTGTAATAATAATGATTTGACTCATCCATCCGAAATATGATAAGGTTGAAGTGTGCAATAATACGTGAAAAATGAGATTATTCGTTTTTTTTTTCTTTTCTTTTCCTTTGTGTCGCTCGACTATATTATGCGTGCGACGATTTCCATGTAAAGACCTTATGAGTCTTATATGAGGCATGAAGTTGATAATAATATAATAGTCGCTTCCACAAAGAAAAATGTTGCTAGATCGTCCACCAGGGGATTAACAAGCATCATGGCTTCCTTGACAATTTCTTCTTTATTACTTTCCTGGCTACATGAATTGGAAATAATTTGTGTGTGCACAACAGAAAAAAAGTGCAATATATCTTGTATTGAATGAAATAAGAAGCTTTAACAATACAACAATTGATTCTACAATGTTTCCGTGTATCCTTGGGTGCCTTGCTGCATCGAATGGACGTAAAAATCTCTCATCGTTTATATCCAATAAAGACACAATAACTACGAGAAAATGACGCTACACGCCTTGTCTTTTCGGTACGGATCTCTTTCTAAGTCAAGCCATAAATAAGCAACGTTCATGTTTATTCAGTTGAGACTTGCCTGTAAATATGCGACGCAGAAAAAGGCAATAAGATGAGCAGGAAAAATAAATATATTGCGAGATTTTTGCATATAAACAAAAGCTTCATCGTCGTCGTCGTCGTCGAATTTTGTTACAACGACAAAAAATCCCTAATCTGTAACGAATACATTCGGATGGGAATATTTTCCCCGCAAAAGGATTTTGGCAACAATTTCAGCGTTCCTTAGATATTTTTACACACATGCAGATTTTCCGTAAGCCACGCATCATATTGACTTTGTTCGATCCTTGCGTCCTAAAAAATGTGGAAAAGAATTTTATTTTCCAATATATTTTAGTTTTTTTTTCTCACAAATATTTATTTAAAAAATAGAAATTTTGTCTCAGATGGGTATTTGTTGTTTTTTAACAACACTGACTTTTTAGATATACGAAAATCCAAGCAATTGAGATTTTCTGTCGGATTAAGGATAATAATATAAGAAAAATATTTTAAATAAATGAAATTACTCCACACACGAGAACAACATTCTCTCGTAAAATTGGCTTCTTGTGTGGTGGCTCGGTTACCCATAAAGTATAGTTCTGACGAAGAAGAGATAAATAAAATGAGCTGAAGAGCGGTTTTTGGTATATCTCGAAAGCAGAGGGATTGAACATGTTTTAATTTGATTAACAGTACTCTTGAGCTTAAGATAATGGAAGTTTTGTGGTGATCCCAGCTTTTTCTTTAATCCGTCAGCTTTTGACAAAAAAAAAAACCCATAAAAAATCCGAAATTTTAATGAACAAAACCGAGAGATTTTTCGAGAAGGAATATACGACATCATAAATCATCGAGTAAAGCCTCTTAGTGATACAAAATACCAAAAATAATATTTATTTTTCGTTCGTCAATCATTTTTTTTTCTGTCGTTGTCGATGGTAGGAAAATCCCTTTTCGATAATAAATAAAGCGCGACAAATATTTTGCATGGCTCAGTAAATGTTTGGAAAGTATTCAAGAATCAATCTCCGTGAATAATTTATTTTTTTACAAAAAAAAAAGAAAATTGTGAGAAGACATTTGTCTTTTTCATAAAAAAAAAAGTTTTTTTTTTCGATTTTTAAACGACTGCAGCACGTGTCAATCAAGCAATTTGCATCAAATAACATTATTTATCACTTGCAGTGCGAATGTTTAATCTAACACGAATTTTACACTCTAATAACTGAATTACATCACACTGCAAAAATATGTTTATTAAAAATAATAATAAGTAATGCAGCGGCGCAGTGATTAGCAAAAATGTTTGTATTCGCACCGAAACTTTGTGTGCGCGCCGATTTTTCGTAACAGTTCTCAAAAGAGCGTGCGGAATGATATGCAAAAACGTTAATGATATAAGACAAGAAACAATGCAAAATGCCAAAGAGTTATGATTTTCGTTCGTTTTGCTCTTGTTGTTTTTGTGTCGTTCAAAAAGGCGGTTTGTTGTGTAAAAATATTGGAGCACGTTGAATGCGAAAAGATTATTATTATTAATCATTGATGTGAAGTGAGCGATTACGTCGATATATGACGACGACGAGTGTTTTGTGGTTCGTGAAGCATGTGGTGTGCCATTGTTAACCTTCCGATAGTCGTAAAACGGCGTGTAAAAGAATTTTTAACGGTTAATAAGTTTGAAGTGACATAAGTTTGATCTTTGTTTATCATTTTCGCTTTCACTATTGAACTAAATTTGAAAAATTGGTTCATGATAAAATTTTCTTTTAAAAAAAATTTTAATTTTAGTTTTTTAAAATAATTGTTTCAATTTTAAAAAATTTTTAATTGAAAATCTAGAAATAAATTTAAGTTAAATAAATAAAAATTAAATTAATCAAAAATTTAAATAAATTTTCATTTATTTTGCAAAAAAAAAAAATAAAAATTAACTAAATATTGTTAAAAAATCGTCAAAAATTCAAGAAAAATTTTGGTCTTATTATTAGCCTTAAATATTAGCCCTTCTCTTATTTTCCTTACTAAATTCAAGAATTGTTTAAACTTTTGGAAATTTTATCAAATTGTTTTTATTTATCTATTTATTTATTTCATCAAATTAAGATTACATCATGGAGGAAAAAGCATTGAGCTCAAAAAACCTCATCTTTTCTTTCACATTTTAATTTTGTTGATCGTGCGACATCCACATATACGTTGCCATTGAATATATCACACTCCTCCCAGTTGGAGTGTTTTATTTTGTTAGAGAGATCACAGGATAAAACAAGAAGCATGAAACGAAAAATAAAAAACGAGAAACACACAGTGATTGGGCCCATTCAGATTAAAAATTTCTCTCTCACCTGTGAGGTGCAATAAGTAACCTCAATTTCTTTTTTAAATTAATCTTTGGTAATTCAATGTCACTCATATCACAGGTTAAGTTAAAGATGCTGATGCAACGGTTTAAGGTGGAATTTGCCTCAAAATCAGTCTTAGCTCTCTTCTCCACAAAAAGACGTAAATAACTAAAATAGATTTTAGTTTCAAAAATAGTTTAAAAATCTTAAACTAAAAAAACTTACCTGAAAACTAAACAATATTCCTTTGTTTGTCTTGAATATCTGATGGCCATAAAAATTTCAAAGTCAATACAAACACAATTCCCTCCAAATTGGAAAATAATTTCCGATAAATAGTTCCGATATCAAACATGTCACTCTCATGTGCCTTCTTCCATCGCTTCTTATCAACCAAACAATATGTTATGGAAAAATTCACCAATTTACCCTTTTCAAAAGGATCTGTCATTGCTAAATTGGTATACAGTACCAACCTACTGCACACAAGTTATTGATATGATAAGAACAGCTTAAAAATTCAACATAGACTTAAAATAATTTGAATAAATATCGGATCAGCTCGGATTTGAAAATGGATCTTAATATGACGAAGGTTCACATGTCACGTGGCTCACACATAAAATAATTGGCACAAATTCACTTTCATCCATAATTCTAAAACAATGATGACTTAGTTTGATAAGCAAAGTTTTTAGATGACATGAATTAATATTTAATGATTTTTTTTGTTCTCGTTTCAGACAAAATTCGAACGAATAATTTGTAAGTATTACCTTTATTTGGCATTAATCATATGTATTTAAGTTTTAACACCTGATGTGACATGTTATCCAATTATATCAAAAAATAAGGTGTGTTTATGATTACAAACTAGTATATTCTGTAATGTGATTATCATTCTCTGTAAAATAATGAGATTAGGTGGAAAATTAAACTACGCATAATTATAATTAGCAGGTCCGTTGACACTGACACTAGGAATCAATATTTTTGACTTTTGAGGTCATTTATCTAGAATTTATAAATTCTTTATTCATGGTTATTATTATGGTTATTATTCATGGTTAAAAAAATTTTATTCAGTTAATTATTTAAAAATAATTAAAATAAAAATTTTAATTCAAATTTTAAAAAAGGTCAAAGATAAAGACAAAATTAAAATCCAAAAAATCATAATTTTTGTTTCTGAATAATTAATTGTTTAAATTTTGGAAGAAAAACTATGACAAAAATTAAAAAATATCTAAAATTAGAAAAAAATTAAATTATATTTAAAAAAACTGACCTTAACAGACCTAATGAGACCTGACATTATAGTACAGAGTTCACTAAAAATACAATGTTCCTAGGAGTGTCAACGTCAACATTATCACCAATTATTATTATTACAGTTCTCCTTTTATTAAAGGTATTCAGATGTCATTTAACAGCCAATTAGTGTAACGAAGCGACTAAGGTATGCGCAGCACATTGTTTCATGTCGCTGTCATTTTTGTTGATATTGTGTCACTCATCGTAATATTTTACGTGATAGAAGAGCGAGAGACTCTATCATCATAATCTAATTAAAATGAAATACATTTTCTCTTAAACTTGTAACATGACATTTTTTCTCTATCTAACTTCAGTGTTCAATCAATAAAGTTAATAACATTATCTGTTATTTGAAGCTTTATTGATAGAAAACGATATTTTGTTTGTATTTATTAACAAACATTCACAGGCAATATTCATGCAAATTATTAATATTCACTTGCTTAGATTTCCTTGATCTTATTGAACAGCGGCGGCCACGTATCGAAGTCAAATTGTATATCAAGTCAGTAATAAACAAGTTTAATGTTATGAGCTACAGTGAGTTTAATTGATTTTTACCACTTTTTACCACAATCAGGATTACAAAAAAATATTAATATTTTATTTATCTTTGTTTATAAAAATTAAAAATATTTTATAGTATTAACAGTTTTAATAATATTGAAAATATCAAAAACAAAATTAAATTTTATCCTGGGATGCCAATTTTATAAAAAAATAATTTAGAGTCATTTAAATTAAATTACAGTGAAAAATGAATTGAACTCACGGTATATTTTATAGACATTGCTAATAAAACTATTTTATCATCGTAGTAATTACTTCATTACATATTTCGAGTAGGATTAGAAATTTGCATATTATTACTCGCAGTATCTAGTTAACGTTGCACGTTATATACTCATTGAAGAAAGTTGAAACAAGTTACAAACATTCAGAATGACGGATTTTTCAACCTCTATAAAATGCCACTTGAGTATAATTGTAAATAAAAAGCACAAATCTAATGAATATTGAAAGTAAATTTTATATAAATTTTGAAGGACTTTGCTTAAACTTGATTTTAATAGACATGAGTCAGGAAGTCGTGCAAAGAAAATGGGTGTGGAAAAGTTTTTTTTTGTGCTTTATGTTCAATTTACTCTATTGTATAAAGTAATAACAAAACATTCTAGAATGGAATTCAATCTGGACAGTAACAAACATTTACAACAAATACTTACTTGAATAAATAAGAATTATTTGAAAGCAGTTCGTAAAAACATAAACATACATACAGCACAAAAAGTGCTCTTAACTCTTTATGTTTATTTGTTGCAACTTTCATCATCATCATCATAAAATACATCTGTATCTGCAATGCATCATATTACATTTTTCTGCATTTTTCATTATGATAATGTTATTTAACTTTGTTAAACATCATAAGAGGGCAGACACACACACAAACACAGCAAAAACGAGAGCAATCCTTTTTCATCATAATTTAATGTATTTTGTGGTTTGGTTTCCTAATAGATTTTTTTTTGCTCCTGTAGCTGAATGAAATATTACTTTCTTTCAGTAAATGGAAAGTTTTGTCTGCGATACAAAATATAACAATAATAGAATAGAGCAAAAAAATCTATTCGACGTTCGTTATTGGATGAAAGATTTGCTCACAAAAGCAGTATCAAGTGGATGCTTGAAGTGCTGTAGATGCATTTCTGTCTTGAACAATGTTATTGTTTGCCATTCAAAGACATCGTTGTTGTCGCGTCATTACGATGTGAACAGTCGATCGATTCAACTTGAGGTTTTCTTTTTTCTATCGTTCGATGGAATAAAATACTTTCTTTGATGTTGGGATCAAGTGACGCAGTTTTTTTATGAGTTTTTTTTTTCGAAAACGTTTAACTTTTTGATATTTGTTTTAACAGAATTGAAAGGATTCGAATACCCTTAGAGCTTGAAGAATACAATTTACATGAATTCAAATCATAAATCAGTTTTAGTTACTTTAAAGTTATCATCTGGAGGCGAAATACAACAATTTTGTTATGTTAAATAAAAAGCTCAGAATCCTTTCATCCCTTTTATGTCGAATGGGCCTTGGACATGGACTTGGTTATATCACCGTCATCATCATCTGTTGCAACATTCATTACTCTAAAAGCAATTCATCAACATTGAACATTTTTTATGAGCATAGCGGTTTCGTTTTCATGTGGTTTGAAAACAGATGAATTTAACCCTCAAATTAATAGAATGTGTCATGCGAATTTTTCTTAACTAATCGGTCTTATTGTTTATTTTATGGCTTGTTACAAAAATACTTCTTCTCAATTGGTCTCCATTTTAGGCTAATGTAAATGATTTAATTTGATACTAATGTGACTTGGTTGGTAGTGGATTAAGAATTCGTTAATTTTAGCTTGGTTAGGATTAATGAGATTAGATTTTATGGTAGGAGATGTCTCGGGACTCAAGGCTTTGTTCCTTAAAACCTCATCTTTTCTTATTTATACTTAATTCTAACAATTCTTTTTAATTCATTCTTAATTTCTATTCTTTTTTGAAGCGTGTTAAAGTTGATAAGGTTGTAAAAGTCGTTATAAAATCTGATGCAGCGAGGAATGGGTGCGATATCGACTTGATAAGCTGAAAAGGAAAAAAAAAATAAATTTTACATAGTAAAACTTACCTCTTGTCCTCCCATAAGGCACAGAAAAAATGAATTTGTGTGGGATGAGTGACAGAACTTTATTGATATGGATATTAAATATCGGAGTAGTCGTAATGATATCCATATAACGTGGAAAAATTGTAAGAGAAGCTTGACGTTTCTCACTCCCCTTTTTGTGTCTCCAACACGTCCTCGTCGATGTCGCTGTCGATGCCTGTCTGACTGCATGCGCGCATGCAAAAAACAGATAAAACTGCTTGTTTTGTATGATAAATTGACTGTTGGCTTATCCTTGATTGATGCATGTGATGTGGTTCTTTCTCCTTTTTATACATTTTTATGCATGAGCAGCTCGTAAAGTGAATGTCTGGTTTCACCTGGCAAAGACAGAAATACCATTTACTATGATTGGATGGTTATGGCTTTTGATCATTTTTTATCCATCTATCCTTTGTGAGATTTTACTCTGTCTGTTCTCGCTAGTTATTGATGTGCATTTTTTACATTTTCAGACAAGCACTTGATTGACAATAATAATGAAAAAAAAGTAGATTGAGAAATTATTCATGATGAAAGGGAGAAATTATCGATTTTTGTCCTTTTTTGCTCAAATTGCAGTTTTTTACATATTTTTCATCTATTTCTTCATCTATCTCTTCGTAATCCTCAACATTTTCAATCTGCAATGCGACTCTAGCTTCATACATAACAATACAAGATTACTATAAATAATAATAAAAATAACGTATAATAATATTTTTTTTCATGGAGCACAAAAAATCGTCTAGTAATTCCTTCTATTTCTTGTGATGGGAACCGAACGTGTGTCGACACAACAAAAAACGACGCTAATTTGATTAAATTTTTCATTTTATATTCATAACATCAAACACAAGCCTTATTAGAATTCCAACGAAAAAAAAAACGAACAATAGACGAGAGACAACCAGAACAAGGAAACATCTTACATCGTCGACACTTTGTCTCTCATGCGACGATTCGTCTCACTTCAATGACATTGTTTCGGGTCGTCGTCGTCGATGTCATTACATAATGGAGTTATTCCACAATAAGCTATAAAAAAATATTTTCCTATCTATTTAGGGAATCTCACTGGTTTCAAATTTCAGAGATTTGCGACAAAAATGTTAACAAATGGAAAAAATGTAAAATAGCTCACACACGAACGAATGGACGACAACGTGTCAGTAAATAATTTAAATATCGCATTGTTTGATCTTTATGCGATGATTTAATTACTGTTTACAAATATTTGGACATGCTGCGGTAGCGATATGAATGTACCGAAAAAAATACACAAAAAATTTTTGTTTATCTTGTACCATCAAGCTAATTCCGCTGCAAAGAAGGTCAATAATATTCAAAGAGATTTATAACAAAAATTAAGTTTAGTTAAATATTAAACAAAAAAAAAACACAGTTAACTAAATATTTGTTGTTTTTTATCTGCTAATAAAGATGTTTGATCGTGACGTTAAATTTTATGTTAAAAGCTTTTTTTTATAAATATCAACAAAAGGGAAAGAAAATGGCATTTCATAAGCATTGCGACCTCGAAAGGTGTTAGACCTCAAATTAGGGTTAAAGTAACCCAAAATTTCCTTTTCCAGGTTGTTCGAGAAATTTCATTAATATTTCATTCAAATTTCATCAATATTTCCTAATAATTATTTTTTTTTTCATAACTTGATTTGTTTGAATAAATCAATCTTTTGATTTAAACTATTATTAAAAAAAAAAAACAAAAAATAATTTTTTTAATAAATTATAAATTAAGGCTTTTAAATGCATTAAATTAATTTTTTGTCAAAATTAAGAAAAAAATATTTAAAAAGCTTTTCAGCGAAAATAAATAAATAAATAAAAAAATGCATTTGTTAATGGGAATTTAAAAAAAATGTTTTAAAAACTCCATTTGCAAATACTATTTACTTTGGTTTTGATTTATTAATATTTTTTTAAAAAATATTTAGAGGTGATTCTCTCTTTAAAAATTTCTTGCGGAATTTTTGCATGCGAAACACAAATTTTTAACAGTTTTCGCTTCTAAGCTACCCTTGAATGCCATAAATCATAATAATACTCAACCACATTTTGAATGCATTTCCTTTGTAATTTCCGGATTTTCCACAATTTATTAACGACGAACCTTGATAAACGACATCCTCTTTAAAAAATCCATTAAATTCCCGCTCGATTACTTCATTATAATTTCATCAATGTTATGTTACTAATAATTATGTTTTGCCAATGTAATTGACCCGATTTGGCTAAATATGCTAAATTTAGTATGTGTGTCTCCCGAACCAAATCACGCTTTTCAATAATAACATCAAACATTGCAATTTAATTTGTTTACCTCGGCAAAATATTTATTAACTTTACACAGGAGGAGTACCGCATCGCCGGCAAATGGGCACTCATGAGAGATATGATAAATGCATTGTTTAGCGTGCGTCAATAATAAACAAATGTGCATCGCATGGCGAACGGAGATTAACATGGCTGAACAATTAATTTCAATTATTCAATCAATTTATCATAAACAGGGCAGGGAGACAATGGCCAAAGTGTCCTTTGATGAATAATTTGACGTGAATTGTTACAAATAATAATAATATATTATTAAGTATTAAGATATCCCAATATGATTATTGTTATTATTAATTTATTATCAAAACATGCGAGAAATAATTGATTCGTTAAACTTTTTGCTCAACAATCACCTTTGGCATTCTTCTTGGCAAACTTTAATTATTACACAAAACTAATTTCATAACTCACTCCAACAGTGTTTGAATACAAAATGAGTCGAAGAACGGTATATGCTTGCAATACTAATTGCTCAAATGTTAATTGAAGCGCGTTATTAAGTTCAATTTGGAAAACTTAAAAAATTAAAATGGAACGATAATTATTTTTTTTAAATACTTTTAATAATGATTCACATAATAATATCGCACAACACCTTTAGACGCGATTACAGCGAATAATTGCAACACATTTACATATTTATTTCACGATGGTGTGACGTGAACATATCTCAGGTTAGAATCAAGTCATTAGAGAGAGAATAAAAAATAAACTTTGACGCTCTAGGTCATGAAAGTATTAAAAACAAAAATAAAACAATGAGTGCCAAATGAATGCAAATTAAGACGTAAATTAACATTGAACTGTTTTTTTTCCAAGACTTCTTTGTTCTGTTATTACTATTACGAAATAGCTCGTGGGAGAAATGAATGAAGTCGTCGAAGAAATATTCATAATTTCCAGTACATAAAAAGTTATGGGAGTTTAGATTGAGTCGTCGTATCAATTTATAGAGCTCGTATAGAACATGGAATAGAAAGAAATGCTAAGATGACTATCGCAATAGTCGCTATTCTTATTTTTATAGGTGTAATGTATGACATTAGTTTTTATCCATTTATTTGGCTCGTATCGTAACATAAAAGCAAATCATCGTTTTCAGCTAAGAAAGAACGAGAAATGGCGTTGGTAGTGTTTTGAGTTCGAAGGGTGACCAGAATTCTTTATCCCAAGGAATTGTTTTTTTCTCGTAGTAAATCTTAACAATTAAAATTATTTAAAAATTTTTTCGTTGTACATATTGAAGTTTTTAAAGAGTCAGTTTAGTACAGTGGTTAGCGTATCTGACTGATGAGCGTAAGGTCGTCGGTTCGAGACTCCAAATCATGAAAAACTTTTCTAACTCCAATCGTGCTCAAACACTATAAAAAATCCATGTCTCGCACGGTGTCTCGTAACTTTTAGAAACCCTTTGGGACCTTCTGCGATTTACTGAGATCTTTTTTAGAAACCCTTTTGAGGACCTTCTGGGAGAGCTGAGTGAATTTTGATAAAATTGCGCCTGCTTGGGATGACAGGAAAAAAAAAAAATTTACAACTTAGAGGAAATTTTTGGAACAATTTGAGTTTTTTCGAAAAAAGTCACTTTTCACCAGTTAAGACCCATTCCTCAGCGTTTACTGAGAAAGCTTACGATTTGACAGTATGAAGTACAATAGGACTCTTTAGTTCAGAATTTTTGCGGTGCGAGTTTGTCATAAAATCTAAAAAATTTGCTTAGATTGTTTAAAATTACTATTTTTTCTCAAATTTTTATATTTGCCCTTTGAACTGTACAATATGTGTCAATTCTGTAATCTTTTTCAAGTCATAGTGCTCGTTTTTGATCGTGTTGGTATCATACCCCTGAAAACGCTCATTTTTACCAGTTATCGTGCATTTCAAATTCTTCAATTTCGAAGCTAAAAACTAACAAATCTGGTAGTTTTATGTCACAAATGTGCAAATTAGACCTTAAACTAACAATACAAATACAAAAACTTGAAAAAATCGTAATGAAAAAAAATTTTTTTTGAACTTAAAAATTTTCGGTTGAACATTTTTTGCAACAAAATGTCAAATATTTTTGTTGTACATTATAGAAAAAAGTCTAAAGTGCATCTTCCAATTAAATTTTCATCAAAAATCATTATGAAAAATTGAAAAATTTTATTTCAAAGTCTAAAAAACACGATAACTGGTGACGCACGATAACTGGTTAACCCATCCTACATTGACGTCATAAAAAATCAAAAATTCAAGAAAAAACTTAGGTTTTCATCAATTTTTCGAATTTTTAAAAATTTTATGGTGTCTCGCAATAGGTCTGTTTTCGGTATTTTTTTCAGATATTTTTTTGTGTATTTCAGTTACAAAAGTTTTAAAATTGAGCAGGAATATGTTTAATAATTAAGTTTAGGCTGTTTTCGGTATTTTATAGATATTTTCTTGCTTCACTTACAAAAGTAAAAGAGCAGGAATTGTTTAAAAAAAGTTCAAATCTTACCTAATTCTATCCATATGGTCACCATATCCCTCCATCGCGCCACATTAAATATTATCTCTTTAATCCATCTCTGTGCTTCTTGCCATTTTAGATAAAAAAAAACTTTTATTTATATCTGTTTTCCTGCTAACTGCAACAATAATAGTCGTAGTTCTTGAAATAAATACCATAAAACCGAGACAATTATTAACGCATACCTTACGCATCGCACACATGTAGTCTCAGTAACTTTCCTGCGGTCTTTTTTTACGATTATTATTATTGTCGTCATTTAAAACATTTTCTTTAATTCCTTTTATTACGTATTACTTGCATATCTTCTTGCCATTACCACACCATACAATCCAGTTGGTAATGTTCGATAATACGATGATTTATGCGACAAAAAATTTGTCTGCTTTTATTTTGTTTTCTTCTCGTTGTGTATCGTAGACAAAACTCGTTTTTTTTTAATAATTATATTATCACATAATTTTCGATCGTCCTGGATTTTACTCGAAAATTATTGATTTTTATTGTTTGTTTATATTTTTTTTAAATTTTTTTATGGTTAACGAAGATATTGTTGCAAGTTCCCTGCTGTGAACGAACGAAATTAATATCAATTATCGTTATGACTCGTAAATGAACAAAAAAGAGATGAACTTACTTAGGACATTGACTTCGATTAAAAAGGCGACGAACCTGCTGAAGATTTTTTGTTTCGGTTTGTATTGCAAATTAAAATACTTTTGTGTCAATTTTTCACCCAAAATCAAAAATATTTTTTTCTCACATTATACGTTTCACGTATCGTCGTGCAGCTCATATGGCCACATAAATTAAGTAAAGTAGAGTGCACGCCGATCGAGAGTGAGAAACGCCGAGTTCAACGTCCGTTGATTACTTATTATGATAATAATCGTCGATCGGTATTTGACACGACTGCAAACTTTATGGCGTGACTCAATATTGTATATTCGTGTCACAACTGCAAGTCAAAACAAATCGAGAAACAAATCTAGTTTTTGTTGTTTTTTTTCTCTGCGTCTCCTTCTGTTCATCTTTTTTTTTTCATCACTGGTGTTGAAGTCTTGCACGTATCGAGCGATGATTTATGACGGACGGAGGATTATTACATCAATTTTGGTGTGATTTAAGATATTAGACCACTAAAAATTTGTCACGATACTTTTTTGCTGCTTTTTTGTTCGAATTGATAATCGGCGCGACGATATATCGAAAAAAAAAACAAAACTGGTTTTGCATAAAACGCCGCATGTAATTTCGAATACTTTCCTGTGTTTATGGTGATGATGATGATGTGACTTCTGTGTATGTCGTGTATGTTTTTTCGAAAAAAAGTGAAAGTCTTTCTAGACACGACACGATATCGATCTTCTTGTTGAGGTATTTTTTTCGTACACGGAACGATTTTATTTTTTAAAGCTTCATTTATAAGAAGATTAAAGTAAAGAGCAGGCAATGGATACACGCGCGAAATGCCATACAGGAGTAAGAGTTGATCTGGATAGGTAGTAATTGAGTGTTGCAACCAGACGAGATGACTACTTTTACCGAATGTCTGGCCGGAATTGTCAATTGAAAGCGAAATGAGAGTTTCCTGTTCAAGATTTCGTCGTATAAGAGTTCAGGAGCTGAGATTATGAATTATTAACATTATTATCTACGTATTTGCATCAGTAGCGGATTTATTGACAATCAAGCCTAAGGTTATTGGGCCTCTTTCAACAATTTTGAGGCCTATTTTAAAAAATTGTGTTCTACAGAATGCTCGGGGTCTTAGGCTGAAGCCTTAGGTTAGGTTTGAGGATGCATCACATCGGTCCGAGGACCTATTATGATCAGCAGAAGCCTTATTAAACCTATAAATCTGCTAGTGTTTGCAACTTATATTTGTTAGATTGATTTTTTTTTCTTAATCTACAAGAAAATAATTTCACCAGTTAAATTATAAAATCCTAAAGTCAACCAAAAAATGTAATAATTTTTTTTTCATTTCCTGGTTGTAATTTAAATTTTTATCCCACATGAAATCAATACTTACCGCTTTCATCTCCTCAAATCAATCCTCATCAACAAAAGGAAAGAAAGTTGTCTAAATAATTACGGTTTGAATTGAACAATAGAGCAATAATGAGATCAATTATTCAAAATCGGCACTTTTTTCACCTTTGCACAGTATGCCGCTCATTAACTCATTAACTGAAGCTAAAAGAAAATAAATACATTGACCACACAAAATTTGCTTTCTTTTGAAATCAACTCCAATTTAAAACAAATAAAGTGATCAACTTTAATTTTAAAATGGTAAATAATGATCCCACTCACTTACTTGCTTCTTTCGTCTTATTCAACTCCACTCGTTAAATATTGAATATGCAAAAATTGGCAAAACGCAGCTGGACTGTCACAAGATAATTGGCTGTAAATAATTTCCTTGACAATTTCCTTTTCAATCAAAATCTCCGTCAAATCTTTGTATATGTGAATTTTGAAGTAATCAAACGCACTTGCCGCATATAATTATTTATTATCTAAATATTGTAACTGAAGGCGAATTTCTTTCACTTTTCATGATGGATTTCTGATTATGTCACCAAGTGGCTTGGATATAGCTTTGCGTCATAACGTAAAGTTTAATGACTCAGAACGCTTGTTGCTTGTTGGCTGTCAGTGCTCTTGCATTGTCACATCTTTAAGAGCAATAAAAATACATCCAAGACAAATATTTGTTCGGACGTTGAACCGGTTCTTTTGATTTATTTTTAGTTGTTGATAATTTATAGGCGTTCTGTTTTTTTCTGCATAAGTTTTCGTCTGTGGATGAGCAGTGATGGAGTTCAGGTTGAAGGAGTGAAAATTAAAATGTGTTCATAAAATTTCTAAGGCTTTTAAGCATTTTTGTTCTTTGAGTATATGAGAATTTGATATTTGAATTTATCATGTCTTAATTCAATTTTTAGTATTTTCGAGAACAAAAATTGGGATTTAATGTTTAATAATTTCATAAAAATAAAAATTATGAGGTCCATATAAGATTATATTATAAGGTCCAATCAAAAATTAACATTTTTTAATTTTGTTTCTACCTTCAAATGTTTAAAAATCAATTTCTTTGCTCCCACAAAATGCTTCGGATTTCTTTTTACTACACCACTGAACAAACTAGCAAATATTTTAAAGTTCATTGTCATAAATTTTAACTTTTTTGCATTCACGCGTGCCTTTTTTCATGTTTCATTAACCTCTGAAACTCGTGCTGCTTCTCGTGGTGAAATTAAAACGGGTCAGATTTCGACAATAATTTTACTTTCTTTCAATTGAATCTGTTCGTTACTCGTTCAATTCCATGCAAAATATTTTATTGAACGATTTTGTTATAAAAATAAAGCGAATAAAATAAATAACCAGTTTTCCGAATATGATCAAAACAACCACATATGTTCAGACAAACAAAGTGCAAGTGTAAACTGCGGTAATATAATTCTCTGAACTTGTACTTTATGTGTTTTGATTACAGCAAGAAAAAAACCTTAAACTTGGACTTGTTGAACATGTCTTGCGTCGTGTTTCGAACTAATTGTTGTCATTGTCTTATAATTACATTGTGTTGGTAGCAACATCTTATCACCATTGATTTATTGGTTAATTAATTGTTATTGATGACATTTTCTGGATGAATGATTTCGATGTGGTGAACGCACTATACTGTTAAGAAGGTGATGTTTAGTTTGATCGATGACGGCAATTTATCATAATAGGCGGCGAATTTTGGGCAGTTGATTTGTCGTGTAGGATGATTGCGGTTTCTTACCGTTTTTTTTTTGAAGCGTACTTCCGATTATCAAAATGAAATATCGTCTCTTCCTATGATATAACTTAAAAAAATAAATTTATTGCTTCTAAGTTTTATAGTATTTTTTTAAATGCATTAAGTGATTTTCCGCTTCACGTTCTTCAATAATTCCATTGATGGTACTTCTTGGGGTAGAAATAGCCTTTTTTCGGTTTGACAGGAGGCGGTATCGCTTTTCGTGCGGCATTTCCGGCACATGGATCTTCCCAGTCAGATTCCCATACGCAAACTTGCAACTTGTAGTGGAAAACGGTTCCGGGATTGCAGGGACGTTCAACGGGTTCCCACATGCCATTTGACATTGGAGCACATTGGTAGTACAAATTGCGATCAGGATGGGCCCAGAGTTTGTTCTTTTGCAGGTCAGTTTTGCAAGATGGGGTTACGCAGAAATCTGATGAAGATTCTTGTCCAGATTCTTCGGGATAATAAGCTTCAGTTGTTGTGCGAGCAGTTGTTGTTGTTGTTGGTTGACGAGTTGTTCGAGATGTCGTAGTTCGGCGTGTTGTACGACGTGTTGTTGTACGTCGTGTAGTTTGAGGAGAAAGAGTTGTTGATTGTTGAGAACTTCCTTCACCACTGGATGTGGAGTTACAAACATTTTCATAGTCGTCACACCTGAAAATTTTTTTTTTGTAAAACAAATTGAAAAATGAATGAAGATGAAACAACTCACCATACGCAAACCTGCTGTTTAAATCCAAAGTACAATGGTTGAGGACATTGCTGCACGACAGGCTTCCATTCCGTGTTTGATGCTGGTGCACATTGATAGAACTTGGTGGGATCTTCGTGTGGATACAATGTCGTGTCGTTTGCTGAGCATGTTGGGGGACCACAATTTCCTGAAGACGGTCCTGAAGTTGATCTTTCTGTAGTTGTTGAACTCGTTGTTTGACGTGTCGTTTTTGGAGTGGTACGACGCGTCGTTGATCGTCTAGTGGTTGATCTTTGAGTCGTCGTTGTTGAAGTTGTCGACGATGGCTCTTCTTCCTTTTCTTCTTCTTCGGTGACTTGTGAAGCACTTTCAGTTGTGCTGGAAGTCGTTGAGTTGCAGACATTTTCAAAGTCTTCACACCTGTGAAAACGTACAATTGAAAAGTTATTTTAAATCTTCTTCAATCTTCAAATACTTACCAAACACAAACTTGTTGTTTAAAACCGAAGTACAATGGCTGAGGACATTGCTTTACGACAGGTTTCCATTCCGTATTTGACGCTGGTGCACATTGATAGAATTTTGTTGGATCTTCATGTGGATAAAGGGTTGTTTCGTTCGCTTTACACATCGGAGGTCCACAGCTTGTTGGGTTTTCTAATGCTGCAGTAGTTGACTCTGGTTTTTGAGTCGTTGTAGTTGTTTGTCTTGTGGTTGATCTTCTTGTCGTAGAGCGTCTGGTTGTTGATCGCGTTGTGGGACGTGCTGTAGTCGTTGTAGTTGAAGTCCTTGTGGTAGGTTCAGTTTCCGTATCTGTGACTTCTGTTACAGCATCGGTAGTTGATGGGCTCATTGTTGTTGTGAACGTTGAATTACAAACATTTTCGTATTCGTTACACCTGTTTCAAAGATTTTAAAGGTAAATGATTTCACAGATCTGAAGAAAAATCTTACCATACGCAATTTTGTTGTTTAAATCCAAAGTATAATGGTCTTGGACATTCTTTTACGACAGGTTTCCATTCACATCCGTTCGCAGGAGCACATTGATAGTATTTGGTTGGATCTTCATGTGGATAGAGCATGGTGTCGTTCGCTTTACATTTTGGTTCTTCACATCCAGTTGGCATTTCCGTGGTTGTGGGTTCCGTTGATTGTTCAGTAGTTGATTGATCTGTAGTTGTTGTAGGCTCCGTTGTGGTTGTCGTTGATTCCGTCGTCATTTCTTCGGTGGTAGTTGTCGTGGGAGCTTCAGTTGTTTGCTGTTCAGTAGTTGTTGTCTGTTGTTCAGTAGTTGTCGTTTGTTGTTCAGTAGTTGTCGTTTGTTGTTCAGTAGTTGTCGTTTGTTGTTCAGTAGTTGTCGTTTGTTGCTCCGTGGTTGTCGTTGTTGGAGCTTCGGTTGTTGTCGTTGTTGTTTCCTCAGGTTGAGTTGTCGTTTCAACAGGAGCTTCGGTGGTTTTCTCTGTAGTTGTTGACGTTGTAGTTTCTTCTTCTTCATTGACTTCTGTAACAGATTCAGTTGTTACAGGAGGTAGAGTTGTGGTTGTAACGTTTGTGTATGATCCACAGGAATATTCCCACTAAAGAAATAATCGTTCAAGAAAAATTTTTTAGTAAAAACAAAGTTTACTTACATCACATGGTTCAACACACGATTGATTTCTGGCTTTGAAGTACAAACCCTTGGGACATGGCATTATCACCGGTTTGTAATTTCCATTTTGGGACTCTGTACAGATATAGTAGAAGCGAGGATCGAATGATGGATGCAACTTGCGTTGTTCTTCTTCCTGAGAACAATCTGGAATCGGGCATTGCTGAGGATGCAGATCCTCTTCTTCTTTCTCTTCCTGTTCTTGACTTTGTTCTTGTGCTTCTGTAGGTGGAGTCAATCCGCCGCAAACATCTTCGAACGGTCCAGTACTACACGTTTGGTTCTCATAAGAAAATGTTGTTCCTTGATCACAAGTTCTCAGTTCAGCTTCCCAAACCCCTCCTTCTTGCGGAATACATTGCCAATATTTATCAGGACCCTCATAACTTGGCCATAATCTATGTGTTTGATCATCGGTACATTTTGGTTCTTCACATAAATCATCATCTGGATCCTCGGTTGTTTCTTCTGTCGTCGTTGTTGTTGTGGAAGCAGTTGTACTTGATGTTGTCGTCGTGCTTGCTGTAGTTGAAGATGGTTCTTCTTCGTTACAAACATCATTCCAATCTTCAGGATCAACGCATTCTTGTTTATTGTAATCGAAATATTTTCCTTGTGGGCAATTATCTTCAACGACATTCCATTTGCAGTCTACTTCGCGATCTGGTTCGCAGCGATAGAAACTTTCGGGAGCATCTCTCACGGGCCATAATTGATGACGTTCGTTAATTGTACAATTGGGAGCGGAACATAATTCTGTTGGTTCGGGAGCTTCTTCAGTAGTTGTTGTTGAAGAACTTGTCGTGGTCGGTTGTTGGGTAGAAGTTGTCGTCGTTGAGCTTTTTGTTGTCGAACGTCTCGTTGTAGAACGACGAGTAGTTGTGCTTGAGGGTTTGCTTGTTGTCGATGGCGGAGCTTGTGTCGTGGAATTTCCACCACATGGGTCTACCCAATCACGTTCCCTTTAAGAAAAAAATATTAAAATAAAACCTTGTAGAAAAAAAAATGATTTTCTCTACATAAAATATTAAGAATTAAAAAAACTAATTTTACTATAATTTTTGAGGTGCTTTCAATATAAAAATTCCTAGAAATTATTTTGTCAATAACTAAAAATATTTCATTTATAAAAAATTCTTGAAGTTTAATTTTAAAAATTCATTTAATTTAATTAATTAATTTTAATTTAATTTAATTTTAATTTAAAAATATTTATTCATTTATTTAATTTATTTTTTTTTATTTTCAGACACTTCAAGATAAAAAGGCAATTTTTAAAAAAAAATTCATCATTGGTAAGTTCACTTTTTAATTCAATTTATTTTTTTTTCTTTAACTATTTTTTTAAATTTTCACTTCACTTTTTTTTAAATATAAATTATTAAATTACCATATGCACACTTGTTCATAATATCCAAAAACTGTTCCCGGAGCGCAAGGTCTTTCCAAAGCTTTATATCCGCACGACGGATCAGGCACACATTGATAAAATTGCGTTTTATCCGGAGTCGGCCACAACTTATTTCTCTGATCTTCTGTATTACATGGAGGCGGTTCACATAATTCAAAATTTTGTTCCTGCCCTTGATCTTGCCTCAAATAATTGAAATTATTTTCCACTGATTTGGCGTCAATCGTGCCAAATATTATGAAAATTGTCTTAAATATCAGAGCTAATTTTATTCTCTTCATTTTTAATATAATTTTGTTTAATATTTTTATTTCACTACCACAAGAATTTATTCTTGCGTTTCGTGTCTGAATCCTCCGAAGTTTCGTTTGTTTCTATTTCAATTTCTAAATGTTAACTAAACGCCCCATCCCGATGGCCTTTATTATTTATACATGTTCTTTATCAGTCGATAATCAATTATCTCGTTGTAGTACACTTTTTGTACTCCATTCGCATGTTTGTGTCTCTTCTATGATACGGCGAGAACGCACTTGTTCTATTCTTTTCTATATACTTACGTGTTACGTGCACAAATATTTTTCTTCTTTTTCATCATCATCTTTGTGCTTTTATCATATCTCAGGTAGGCAGCTGTGATAAAAGTAGATGCACACGAATCCTACGAGAATATAATTGCTCCACACACAAACACAAAGTTAGAACTCAAAGACACGCAGCGAGCATTTCTCAATTTGGTAGGACAGGACTTTAAACGAGAAAAATAGTATTCGTATTATCATTTCTTTGCATCATTGCATCACGGGTTCGTCGTTCGCTCGTTGTTCACTTGTTGTTTGTGCGAATACTATTACAAAATACCCGAAAGGAAGCTGCACGAAGAAGCACTAACACCATCAATCATTAACGTTCAAAGCCCGTTTTTTTATTGTGTAATTAAAAAAAAGGAATTTTTCTATTTTTATAAATAACTTTTTTTTCCTTTCCTTTGCTAGATGCGTTCTCGGATAATTTTGTCACACACTTGTTCTTTTCGCGAGTATCTCAACAATTTATCTGCGCCACGACGATGCTCCTTCATCGGAATAATCCGCGATTCTGATACGAAAATACCTTTGCAACAGCTCATTTATTCTTTATATATCGATTAATGAAGTGTATTAAGAATTAGCAACAATAGATACGGAGTTTTTTTTTTGTTCGTACTTTGAACATAAGTATCATCACATCGCCACTTTGTATCATCAGTCAGAACAGAACAAAAAACTTCAAATAGAATTTTCATTCAAGTATTCGTTGAAGAGCGTGTGTTAAGAGCTGCTTGCTGATTGATTGGTATGATATAATTGTAATTTTTTTCGTTTTTACCTTCATGAAGGGAATGATGATGACGACATACAGTCATATCAAAATATTCTATGATTTTGATTTATTGTTGAGAATGCCATCCTTCTTATCATGCGGTGCAGTTTGAAACATAGGGAACAACTTTAATGGAGGAACCTTACATTTTTCCAGGGAGTCAGCTTAGTACAGTTGCTATCTCGAGACTCGAAATCATGAAAAACTTTTCTGACTCCAATCGTGCTCAAAATTTACTGAGATCTTTTAGAAACCCTTTGGGACCTTCTGGGAGAGCTGAGTGAATTTTGAGGGCGCCTGCTTGGGATGACAGGTAATAAGCTAAGACCCATTCCTCGGCGTTTACTGAGAAAGCTTACGATTTTACAGTATGAAGTACAATAGGACTCTTTAGAGATCGCGGTGCAAATCATTCTAAGCGTTACCTTACTCTAAGTATAGGATATTGAGATCCGTATTCTTTGAGAAAAATAACATCTAAAATTTAATAGAAATTGAGCCCAAAAAATAATTAACTTACCTGATCAATATTTCCATTCCTCATGTAATCCAAAGCAATGTGAGCCACCTTTAACTACATCAATTTACTCGGCTACGTGCCTGTATTTAACGACTTTTAACCACACACATATAATTACATCGCATCAAAACAAACAAACAAAACTTACCTACCATCACATCATCACTTAATTGCTGCGACACACAAGGATCCAAACAATGGCAGTTACTTCATAACTGCGGTAATGCTTCAATGCGTAAATTATATCTCGAAAAAAAATCCGTACTTTTGATTACCTCCAAAGATGACGAGCATGATGAGTCAGAAAATCGGGAGCGATACCTTCGATCACTGCTGAAAATAATTACAGGTGTTTGCTAATTAACGATGCTGCTTCGAGATAAATCATCCAAAACATTTAACGATTTATCAAATGACAAGGCATTTATTATTATTTTATTACTTGATTCGAATTATTGAATAGAATTTGAAGATGATACTGTTGTTATTGGCACATGATCGATACGTTTGTGAATTCCAACAATGACATAATCTGGTCATGTCATCACTTTTAATTTTGTATCGAAAAAAATTTATGCGTACATTACGCGCCGAAAATTGTATACATCGATTCGATACGGTAGCCCAAAGTTAATTTAATGTTTCTTGTTGGAAATGTTGGGTGATTTTTATCAATTTTGTGTTCATTATCGTTAAATTGATCGATAACGGATGTCGAGGCTCATTTTCTGCCTGTTTGACTTCTTTTTGAGAGAAAAACTCTGTTATCAGAGCATAAATCTGTCAAAAATTTTGCCTACTTTTTACGCTCGAGTCGTCATAAAAGTACATCAATTTATGTGTTTTTTCTCTTTTTGTGATTTCGCATTTAAAGAAAGTCGGAAAAGAAAGGAGATTTTTTGTACATGTCTGTCTCAATTTTTGAAGAGTAAAAATTCTTGTGAAATGGGATTTCAAATTTTGTCTAATAACCTTTAATTATAAAGTACCAAATTGAGAAATTTTTGAATTATAGCTCAAATGATAAAATATTAAAAAAAACCTTCAAATTAAGAAAAAAATTCTAGTTATTAGAAACTCAACTTTGAAAAAGTCAGTGATGAAAAGTCATATTTTGACTGAGGAGTAAGAAATTGTAAAATTTACTTTCAGTTTTTTTTTTAAAGAATTATTTTTAAGTATTTTGAAATCAATAAAAATGCGATTTCGTTACTCACTTCTAAACAATTTCTACATTATGTCATTTTCTATGTAAGCATAGTCTTATGGAGATAAGAAATCTCCATTCAGTCATTGTCAAATACATCGTTTTGTGACGTCTCTTGTATGACAAAATGTTGAACAAGATCACATTTGATACAAATAAAGCAAAAAAATACGTCTGATAAGACCAATTCCATTCACGTATTAGACAAATAACATGGTAAAATTGTGCCCTGCAGCAAAAATGAAAGATACGAGCAGAAAAACATTGTAATATTTGATGTCTTTGACACATGTGGTAGTTGTGGTGGTGAATGACGCGGTGGTGATGTGACGATGAAAGAGAAGATGAGTGAGATTGTTAATTTCAACATTAAAAACATAACATTATCATAATATTGACATCATGTTTCATGCATCATTGCCTCCTCCACTAATTGTTTTCATACAACAAATTATGATGTTGTTATTCCCCGCTCTTTCTTTCTGTCGCTCAATTATTTACGACGCCGCAAAATGATGGCTTGCTAAAAAAAATAGCATTTGCATGATTGCAAGCCGGTTTCTATTTATGACGACTGGCAAATGTCGAGTATTTAAATGTAAACATTTCTACGGCAATAGAAATAAAAATCCGAAGACGACACAAAGAACGTTGTTTGTTTATTTTTTTTTATTTATTTACTTGCCTTGATGATGAATTGCTTAACAAGTCCTTAGGTACAACCAGCGATAAAATGAACGAGAAATGTGTCTTTTTAATTAGCCCACACCCGTTTGCTCGTTTGCATGGTTTTTTTCCACTCTTTTGCACTTTTAATGACTCACGATATTGTGTGTTGATTTCCAAAGCTAATTTTTGAGAACAATGTGAGCCAAAAATGGATCTCACATTTTTTTTGCTATAAAAAGTGATAACAACAATAAAATTAAAAATTAATGCCTGTCTGATGTCATATTTGACGATGACATCCAGAGGTGAACATGAAGGTCGTGAAGTAAGTGAAGAACTTTTACGGATTAACGCTCTAGCTTAATTTTTAAAAGCTTCCCTGAAGCCAATCCATGACAGCTCAAAAATTCCAAATTCCCTACAAATTCCTGATTTGACAAGTCACTTACCTTTCTTAATGATTTTTTTAGAGTCTTTTAAATTTTTATCGTAATTTGATTTCTTTCATTGAAACATACATAAAGCAGTTCAAAAGAGCAATCGACACTCCTATTCTCTTCGTAATTTCTTCTTATTCGTGTTTTTACTGAAACCTATTGAAAGTTCATTGTCACTTATCGTATTAAGTCATAGATTAAAATTGAGAATGTTCCATGCCATAAGAATGCATGAAAACCCAGAAATTCTCAAAAACAAAAAGTTCCGTTCATCGAATTTGGTCACGTCATAAATCTGCCATGTGAGTTGTTAGATTGCCTAATATGTTGCTCTAATATTCGTCAATTGAAACACAAGCCGATCCCATAAAAGGTTCCCTAACCGATACGTTTCCGTTGTTTTTATTGCACACCTGACAAAAGATGTTTCTTAAAAAAAAAAATATTCTCATAAAATATTCGCCAAACAAAAAACTGCAAGTTAATTGTTCCACATTTCATTTACTTCCGATTTGCTCACACACCCAAAACAAGAAGATTTTACGACATGACAAGAAGTTCCGTAACAACGCGAAAAATATGCAAATTCAGATTTCAATAAATCGGTAAAATAGATTGGTGAATCAGCAGCGACGTAATTATCTAATTGAGCTAATAAACCATAAAAAAAGTAAAACAAGAGGAGAAAGAGATAAACGATGCTAATGTGCGGTAATTTCACCCAAAAAAAAGGGACAAAACCAATGATCACAACGACGAACAACGGGAAAAAAGCATTTAGCATAAATAAATAATTCGGTTGACGGTTTAAAAATAAAATTCTACCCGAGGAGAGACAATTTTATTTATTTCCCTCTCGAAATTGCAAAAAGATGCTAATCATGTGCCGTATGTCGTGCCATAAAACTCTTCGTTTTACTCTGATATCCGAAACCCAAATAACATAAACCAAAAAAACAAAAAAAAAATGAAAGAAAAGGAATATTAAATGAACTCGAGGAACTCGCAGCAACATCACACAAGAAAAACTTTGAACATAACATTTGATTGTTTTATTTTAATGGCCTTATTTTATTACATTTTATAGAAGATGAGACAACGACGACGACGACGATGATGATGATGAAG
This sequence comes from Culicoides brevitarsis, assembly GCF_036172545.1. Taxonomy (NCBI): domain Eukaryota; kingdom Metazoa; phylum Arthropoda; class Insecta; order Diptera; family Ceratopogonidae; genus Culicoides; species Culicoides brevitarsis. The sequence goes on along the minus strand of NC_087085.1, from coordinate 20,805,434 downwards.
GAGTAAGAGCCAGCAAAAGAGTCGAATACGATATAATAACAATATTAAAGAGTCATATATATTGAATAAAAGTAATTATTTGAGTTGTTTTTCGAAACTCGGAATGATATCAGTTGTTTATACAGTGTGGACACGTAAATTTGCAGTATCTCATGACGATTTAGTTAACTAAATTCATGTGAGTTCATTGAATTAAAAAAGCGTAAAACTTGATGTTCATAGTCGATTGGTTTTGAACGAACGCGCTTTTCAAACGATAAAGAAGGTGGATGATATTTTTAAAGATTTAGAACGTTTAAGCCTCTTTTTGTTATAAAGGATGTAAAATACGATTGAAATCTGGTAAGCCACAATAATTAGATTTAAAGGCCTCATGAAAATCTGTTTTGTTAATTTCGGATGTTCGTAATTCGTGTCGGATCGATAATACGCAAATCGGTTAATGGCTTTAATCTTGTTAGAAGCACTTACGACTTCCTGAGGAGTTAGCTTAGTACAGTGGTTAGCTTATCTGACTGATGAGCGTAAGGTCGTCGGTTCGAGACTCGAAATCATGAAAAACTTTTCTGACTCCAATCGTGCTCAAAATTTACTGAGATCTTTTAGAAACCCTTTGGGACCTTCTGGGAGAGCTGAGAGAATTTTGAAGGCGCCTGCTTGGGATGACAGGTAAAAAGTTAAGACCCATCCCTCGAAGCTTACTGAGAAACCTATGCGACTTCCTATTGAGCTATTCTGCTTCAATTCAGACTATAGATCTGACGAAAGCTTATTTGTTCATTAAAGAAGAAATCAATGTAGCTCCATACGAGGTCCTTTCATGTTTGTTTTCACCCGAAAGGCCAGAGATCGATCCCGTTTCATAACTTTAACTAATTTAAAAATTTTTGTTGGCTTGATTCAATAAGCTCACTTAATTTTTGTTTTCTTATTTTAGCTTCCCGATAGAATTCTGAAATAAATTATATGAATAAAATCTTCGATTGCGTTAAAGCTTACCTTCAGACAGACTTCATTGCTTCTTCAACTTTTTTTTTTGCCTAAATGTACTTTCTAAGCGTGCCTCAGTAGAATGTTAAAAGTTTCGTACAAAAGTTGTTCCCTTTTTTGTCGTTGTCTCACCGAAACCGAGAGTGCGAGAGAAAGGGAAAACTTTTCTACAAATTTGAAATATTAGCCCGTAGGCGTTCGACACTTTGCTTTTTTGGCACACACAAAAAATAAACGAAAGTATAAAATTTGTTATATTTTCTTATCGAGACAAAAATTTACCTAATCCTAATCACATTCACGTTTCCTTCCTATGCCACGCCACAAAGATATTCCAAAAACTAATCATTATGAATTGTTATGATCACCCGTTAGGAATTATTATCGCCATTCGAATCACCATTGAGCGAGGATTGAATTCATGAATTGTAATCTTTCCTAGTTTTTAATGCAATGACGATCATCATCATCATCATCCACATAAAATCTTATCTTAATTGTTGTTTTTTGTTTAAAATAACGTGCTTTCGAAAGCTGAACAAGAAATTTATCGATGTGAAACTTTTGAACTCGACGAAGGTAACAAAGTGCCATCAGCAATAAATTCACTTCGCACCGTTTCTTTTGTGTGAAAACGACTCAGCATGTTTTTTGGCGAAGGATGCAGACTAAAGGTTAATGTCTTTGTGGGCACATGTTGAATCTTCTTACGTTTTATTAAAATGCAAAAAATGTTCGCAATAAGTTCATTACCGAAATTATTCAAACCGAAATTGAATATTTTGCCAATATTGTGACTTTTAAAATTGTAATCCATAATTTTATGAAATCCATAAAGCAGCTTATGTCCATTTTTATGCAAAAAAAAAATCTCTTCCTTCACACATTTTTTCGCCAGATTAAACGTACCAGCTGCATGACTTACCGAAACGAAATCCCTGACATTCGTTTAAACTTGAATTACGATTAAAAAAGATTCATTTGAAATTTTTACGAATTATTACAGGGTCAATTTTCGTTTATTATTCGTTTAAAACTTTTAATTCCTGCTCGCTTACGAGGTAATTCGTCTCGAATGGACCATCACAGAGCTTAAGCTGGTCATCTGTTTCGCCAATGATGAATACCGTATTGTCTGAAATTTCGTTCTGAAGACAAATTTCTATCACGGGCATCAATTCTGGATGCGGATATTCAATGACAATGATAATTTTTGGTGTTCTTTCTTTCTTTACCATACATTGGGCGAGTGCGAGTTGTTGTCTTCGGTATCTAGGTAATTTATTGATGGGTTCGTGCAGGACTAGAGGGAGTTTGGAGACATATTCCCACATTCTGACCTTTCGTAAGGCACCTTGAACGTACGAATTGTTCACGTAAAGTTGATCTGGATCAAGTATTTGACTGAAAATTGTTGAATTTTGAGTGAAAAATATTTTTAGAGAGTTTTAAGTATCTTACCTGATAGTAACTCCATCCATTTTTGGATCATAAGGCACAAAACCAAAAAGCAACGATGGCGTACTAATATATTCCGCAAACGAATTATCATTCAATTTCAAGCTGCCCGAAGTTTGTGTGATAATTTTAGACAAAAATGACGTAAATAAATTTGATCCGACGCCACAAATGCCAACTTTGGCTCCTGGCTCTGCTTCCAGCAAGGGCATGTCAAAAAGTTGTCGTACGGCGATTTTGAATCGTAAGTCGTTGGCTTCTACCGAAACACCTCGATATAAAATCAGAGGTTTTTTGTGACCTTTAGTTTCATGCGACACAGATTCGATTCGATCGAGATCTTCAAACATTTTGCGATCTTTTTCCACGTAACGTTGGACATTGAGAATGGCGTCGAGAAATTTGTCACTGTAATAGGAGTAGCTAAAAAGTCCGAACAATCCAAGGGCTTGATGGAAAATCATGTCCTTTGAAGGGGGAGTGACAATCATTATGATGCAAGAAATCATAAAATGGATCCACAAGAGGATTTGGTTAAGAAAACGTGTGTGATAAACCAAAGATTTTTGCAGGAAAATTGATGTTGAGTTGTCTTCGATGTGAAAAAGGAGTCTATAAAAGATAATTTTGAGTTAAAAATTTTTTCGGAATTAAGGCCGCTCCAAATGAAAATCAAAAAAATAAATTTTAAAAAATAAAATGGGGGGTTTTTAAATACTATTTTTTAACAAAATGACAAAACTTTAACAATTTTTGAGCGTTAAATAATATTTTTAATGTTTTTAAACTTTTTACTATAAGATTTGCTAATTTAAAATAAATTTTAGAATGTTTCATATTAAAAATTAAAGAAAAATAAAATTCATAAAAAATATCTAACTGTCAAAAAATTTTAAAAAATTATTTCAGTAACTATTTCAGAAATGAAATTTTATGTTAAAATATGATTTTAAAAATATGATAACTAAAATCAGTAAAAAATTGAAAACAATTTTAAAATTTTTTTTGAAAATTTCTTGAAAAACTATGAAAGTTTTTTTTGATGAAATTTTTAACTTTTTTTTTATTTTGCCCCATTTGATTTTTGACTTCTAAAATGGAGCATCGGACTTTATTATTGATTTTCATTTGGAGCGGCCTAATTGAGTCTCATTTGGAGCATTGGAACTTTACTTACTTTTGAAACAAATTCGGATAATGTTCGGTATTCAAAGTTTGAATAACTCCACGTCCTCGTATTAGATTATTTCCTATTTGAAATACTTTTTCCATCGTTTCCAACTCACATCGTGCATAATATCCCACAGATTTTCTACAAAAAAAAACTTTTTCATCAAAATTTCTAAGAAAATCAACCAAAATTCTCACCTGAACTTCAAACAAAGTCCAACCATCGCAATAAAATGCACAGCAAACGCAATACTCGTCCAATAATTTGCCATTCCAAGCATCACCATCGCAAACGTCATCCCAATATGTCCCGTCATCTGACTCACAAACACCGCTGTCTCATCCAGCAAATTCGTCCCCATGAACATGCACGTAATGTCACTCAAGTGCGTCGTTTGCAAAAAATTCACCGAAGTCCTCAGCAACTTTTCCACTAACGGTATTTGATGTTCGCGCGCTTTTATCTCACACGCGGTCGCATAAAAGATTTTCGTCAAAATATCCAAAAGAATCGACGCAAAGACAATCGCGATGCAAACGTAAGCCAACCAGGGATCTTTGTAGTCGTGGTACTCAATAAACCCAAAAGGCAAGACAAAATAACCAAAACTGCTGACCGCGAGGAACAAATAGAGGAACAGGATGCGCCAATAGGACATTGGTGAGTATTTAGGCGAATAAATGATTGGATCAATAGTCGAATCACGTCTCCATCGTTTTTTGATCTCCAATCCGTCAAGTCGAGCACCTTCGAAATGTTCTTGAAACCCGTTCGCTTGTTCCAAAGTCATCTCAGTATGAAGCATCTCGTAGTTTTCGGGCATTTCAATGAAACTTTCGTACGTTCCATTAGTCGAGGTGTCCACCGAAACTTTTCCATTGTCGATAAAATGGATGTACTGACAAACCTGCAGGAAATCCAAGTAACTCGAGATAAGAATCACCGTTTTTTCCTGAATTTGCAACTTAAAAAGGACATTTGTGACGATTTTAACAAGTCCCGGCGTTTTTCGGACATTCCTAAATGGCTCATCGAACACAAATCCATGAGCATTGCTGTACAAAGCTCGTGCCAAAATGACTCTCTGTACTTGTTGCGGCGACAAATCCATCGCCATGATGTCCAAGTCTTCAGCTCCAACGGTTGTCAAAACGTCAACGTTCAATTTTGTCTCGATTATTGCATTTAAAAATTTTTGACTGTCAAATTCGGCGCCCATTACGATATTTTCCTTCAAACTTCCATTCAACAAAAAAGGCTCCGTCGGATAATATTCCATCAGTCCACGTAATCGCAGTTCGCCATGTTTATTAATCGTTTGTCCAAGAATCGAATACGCGAACATAGTTTTGCCGGATTTAGTGGGTCCTGTTACTCCCACAATTTGTCCCTTTCTGACGTGAAATTCAGGAACTTGTAGACCTTGATAAGCTTCTTGTTGAATAATTTTAAAGTCATCTTTTTGGGGCCACATAAAAAGCGCATTTTCGATGAGAACGAAGAGATCGCGATCTTTTGGCCTTGAAATGGATTGACTGCAAGCTTCAAGCGTAAATGCTTCTTTTACTTTTTCCAAGCAGCCACAAGCGTCGAAAATCGCTTGAATGCCCTCCGAAAATTGAATTACGTAAATTTTCACGAGATACGCAAACAAAATTATCAAAACGAGCACTTCGACGATATGTGTCTCGATCATGAAATCGCACCAATTGAGATACAATCCGCCCAAAATCATCGCACTGGTCACGTGACCCGAAATTCGAGGCGTATAGATCTCACTCCACGTCAGGATTCGACATTGACGATGAAGGGCGTCCTCGAATTTGGTCTTAATAAATTTATCGAAGCCCAAAAGCTTTACATTACGAAAGTTTGAGAGTAATTCCTCGACAATTGTGAGTTTTTCGGCGTTTACACTCTCAGCTCGCAAATTGTACTGCGTCGAAATCTTCGCCATGAACGTCAAAATGATAAAAAGCGGGAAAATTACGATCAACGGCCATATTCCGGGAAATCCAAGCAGGAAAATGGAAGCCACAGAAGCAATTATGACACCAATTAGGATTCCAACTATTAAAGTTCCTTGTTCCAGTAAGTTGAAAATGTATTCGCCATCTTCCGCGGTAAAGGTCATAATTTGGTGCACGGCAATGTCGTTGCTCAGACGCGTTTTGAGCGATTGTTTGAACATAGCGGCGAGAATGGCGGTGCGAAGACGATTTGCGGTGCGTAAGTTGAAGGAGGTCGTCATGAATTTGAAGAAAAATGCCAGCGGAAGGGACAATCCGAAGCCGAGAACAGCGTAAATGAGGAGATATTCCTTTGGCATCGTCAGTAATTCGGCATCGTCGTCTTTTGGGACTTCCTGACTTTCGGAAAGGAGATCTTCTTGGAGCTCTAGGAACGGATAGTCATGAATGGCGTCGAAAAATAATTTCAAACAAATGGTCTGGAAATGAAAAAATATTTTTTTTAGCAGTTTTAGAGAATTTTCAAAAAAAAATCTAATTTTTAAGCAAATTTAAGAGAATTTTCATTAAAAAAATCTAATTTTTTTTGAGCAAATTTTCATTATTATTTTATTAGAAATTTTCAAAAAATTAGTTTTTAAGCAAATTTTTATGAAAATTTTCTAAAAATTTAATTTTTTTTCTATTAGAAACTCTCTCAAAAATTAGTTTTTGAGCAAATTTTTAGTAAGAATTCTCAAGTTCTTGTAGAAAATCTTCTGAAAATGCTCAAAAACTAATTTTTTTCTTAAATTTTTCGAAAATTTGTGCTAAAAAAATTACTTACCGGTCCCAAAATCTCAAAAATCACCGCTAATACGTGAAAAATCATCGCAATAATCACTCGCGTCGAACAAAACTGAAACGCCACCTTCAACATTGAGCACTTTTCACTTCCATATCCCTGATAATTATCCTTAAACTTTCCCAGCAACCGTTTGGCATTCAATTCCGCGCCATCAGCAACGGCAGCATGCGGAACACAACTTTCTTCCCCCTCAATTTCGGGTTTTATGAATTTTCTGGCCCAGAAAAATGAGGTATTTGAACAACATCCAATGCCATCAACTGGAATTTGATCCGCTGGCGTATCCTTGAGTCTGATGGGAAGCGTTGTTGCTGCTGCATTCTTGTAACGCGACCATCGACTGCGCTTGATGTAAACCGAGCTTTGACGTTTGCGGAAACTTGACCTTGAAGGAGATTTTACTGAGGAAAAAAATTTTTTAAATTTTTTATTTTAAGTTTTTTATTGAAATTTACTTACTTGGCGTTGAAAGAGTTGTCGAACCGGCATACGGTGATTTTTGTTGCAGCAACAACGACGACGAAGCATTAAGTTCGTCGTTTGTACTGAAAAAAAGTGACAAAAAATTTATTAGATAAGGAATTTCTTGCGAAAGGGACACACCTTTGATACTCTTTTAAAGGAATTCCTTCCATTTTTTTCACTTTTTTTTAACAACTTTGAGCTTTTTTATTATTTTTTGTCAGTAACTCAAATAAAAGTCATTTTTTACATAATGTCACTACTTTACGATAAATTCTACAGATATCGAGCTTATCTCTCTTTATATTTTTGAAAAATTAATTAATGTTTTTTCATCATTTGATGTCACTTTTATCTATTTTAAAGTATTTTTATTCATTAAAAATATTTTTTTCATCAATTTTAAACAGTTTTTTTTAAGTTTTTTCTTTAAAATTAAAAAAATTTCATATTTTTCTGAAAAAAATATTTTTTTTTAATAAAAAATCAATGAAAACGCGACTTAACTCAGTTAAAACACCGTAACGACTGCGTCTTATCTTTCGTAAATAATGTATTTTGCATGATAGGCTTTCCTTATCTTGATTCTGATAACGAACGAGTGAAGTCACTCATTGTTATTGTGCAATATTTAACGAAAATTTGAATTTACTGGAAGTTAAAAGTCGTCAAAGTTAGATAAAAGCATTTGTGCTCACTCGAGTATTGATTTCAAAACTCAAATAATATGCAAAATTGCATTCATACCCCCGAAGGCATTGGAAAAAGTGTCGATAGAAATAAATCCATTCAATTTCGAAATAATAAGATTTTCGTTCTATCATGATTTATTCAAAAATTCCTCTTCATCGATGATTGAAAATTTATTTGCAACGAACAAACGAAAGGGAAAGCGCCAAAGGGCTTCCAACAAAATTTTTGGACGTCCTTTTTGCAGAATTGAAAAGTTTTGTCTGGCAACCACCACTAAAATTCTTCTGGGGTCTCTTGTGATTCGTTTTTGCATGAAACAGATATTTATCATATGCAAAAAAAAAACAACAACAAAATATAATCAACTTGAAGCACGTATCATTTGTCGCCCGTTGTCATATCGTAACATCAAATAATAATACAACAAATAAGTATTTCATGTGCCCCAAAAGACTCATTCGACGTAAATGTCTGTGGCGTATAGAGCGGCGTGTGGCAATGATAAAAAAAAAGTTTATTTTGTGTGCGGTGATGATGATCTTTATCCGTATTCGAATGTCCCAGAGCGACACAAACTTTATGAGTTTTTGTTTAGCTTTGTCGGTTTTGTTGTTGTCTTGGCGTCTTATTCTTTGTTTAGTTGTACATGGGAAGACTGGATTTTTGATACGCACACATTAAAAATGCGCCAAAAATACGTAAAGTACGATGAACGTTGATTGTATTATTGCTTTACTTTATTCTCCAAAGAGTTTTTATGTAGTTACATATTTATTAGATGGTGCGAAACAAATTGTTCTATCGTAAAATTACTAAGGAAACTTACGTGATGTAGGCAAAAAATTAACATTTTGAACGATTTTTGTAGAATTTCGAAAAATTAAATTAAATTAATTAATTAGGTATAAATAAATTAATTAATTTAAATTTAAAAAATAATAATTTTAATAAATAAATAAAATTTAAAGGGGCAAAATAAAAAAACCTAAATAAAAATTTTATCAATAAATTTTTCCAATTTTTTTCAAAAAAATTTTAAAATTTAAATTAATTATTTTTGAAAATTTTCTTCTTCAAAAAAATATTTTTTCAAAATTTTTTGACACTTATATTTTGGAAATATTTTTATCTAAATTTTTAACTTGAAATATTCTAAGAATAATTTTAAATTTTAAAATCTCAATATTTTTAAAATAAAAATAAATATTTAAATTTTGTCATTTTGTAAAAATTATTTTTTTTTTTTTTAAAGTTTTTAAATTTTCATTTAAAAAAAAATTTAAATCTATAAAAAAATTTATATTTTAAAATTTCTTAAAAATTAATTATTTTAAGATTAAAATATTTCATTTATTTCATTTTTTTTATTTATTTAATTTTAAAAATTAAATATAATAAATTAAAATCAAATAAATGAATAATTTTTTTAATACATATTTTGCTAAAAAAAAGTGTTTTTCATGAATTTTTCAAAAATTTTATATTAAATAAAAAAATGTTTTCAATATTTTTTTTCTAAAAATTAAAATGACCTAATATGAATTAAAAAATAAATTAAAAAAATCTTTTAACTTGTAAAAAAACAGATTTAAAATTTTTGTTACAATTCCGTATTTTTCCATCGAAATTCCCCATCATGCAGCAAAATATGTAATACCAGTTTAACAAAAGTCGACGCACTTTCTTTTTCACTTCATCAGAAACGTAACTAAGTAAGTGTGTAGTAAACATAAAAAATACGCACTTACCTGGCAATAACATTCTATTAAATATACGATACCCTTCTGCTCTTCGTTTCGAGTAAGTGTCGTCATTGCCTTCGACGATGGTTTAACTTTTGTCGCGCGAATACCAACGCACATGAAGAAAAAACAACAAAAGTGCGAATGAAGAAGTAAATAATGGCAATAATAATATTCATAAATTCTGTTCACGTCTAAATACTAACGACCTCTATATTACATCACATAAATATTTCTCGTGTAGTTGCAGCATTGTCACTTACTTTGCCTGCCATACCAACAGCAACAATAAATCCGGACCGACAAGTATGCGAAACTATTCTTAGTTTTATGTTTTTTTTTCTCTTTTTTCGTATTTGGAGAGAAAGCGTTGATTTATTTTTTTTTTTGCAAGAACTTCCTGCATCACAAAATGTGTCGTTTGGATCTAAGCAAAATAAAAAAAATGGTTCACGATCAACTTTTCAAGGCTAAAAATATAAAATTTATAGATTTTTGCTGGGAATTGACAAAAGCAATGCAAAAAATTTTTAACACATGAAGCAAAAAAATTGTCTATAATAAACCAGAAAACAGATGTTAACAAATTTGAATACATAAATCTTGGCAACTTTGGAAAATGTTGCAAACTCGTTCGTTCGTTGCTGGAGATAATAAGCACAGTTTTTCGCACAAAACGTGCATAAGATGCATTGTTGCACTTAATCATCATCTAGAATGTTCCTCTCCGACGAAGAAGTAAAGAAAACATTTTTATGTTCTTTTTTTTTGTGTTGCTACGAAAAAATGTATTTTTTGCGTTTCCGCTTTACTTTTTTGAACATTAACTATGATTTATTTCAATTGGTTAACGCCTAGTTAGGAGTAAATGATGTTTCATAACGACCATAAAATTGCTCATCTATGAAAAGTGCAGTTTTTTTGGCGCAAGACGGGATCCTGGTGAGGAGTGCGACCATAATTGCGGCAATATTCCTTGGCATTGTGCTGAGATTCAAAGACAATTAAATTCAAATTTTATTTTTTTCATGGCAAAAAAATATTTTTAAATTTAATTTTGTTCAAAAAATTTTATTAAATTACAAAAGATGAAAGAAAATTAAAATCAAGAATTTTTCTATGTAACCTGACATGAAGTCAAGTAATGAGCTGTAAAACGGCTTCCTCCCCCTAAAATTCTTTAAAATTTCTACATCACTTTTCATTACACCTACTCGTAACAGTAAAAAAAAACAACATAATAAATCACTTTTTATTCTAGGAACACTCTCGAGTCCCGAAAAAAAACACGCCATTAGTAAAATCTGTACAGACATTTTTCATAAAAAACTCATTTCTTCTCTCTCATATCGCGAGCAGAAAATATTTACATATTTATAATTATTATTTACTCACATACTCGAAGTACGAAGTAAGTTGCGTTGGTACAAGTTGCGATTATGAAAAATTTTAATAATTATTGGAGCGCGTAGACAAGTTATTAATCATTATCGATTTTTATTTTTGCATTGCGTTTTTTTTCTCTTCCGCATGGCGTGAAATTCTTTTCACGCGTAGGAAAAATAAACTTGAACGGAGCATCGTGATTTTGTTGGTTCATTGAAATTATTCGAGCGCTTTTTTAAAATTCTTGTTTATTATATTTTTGATTTTTAAAAATATTTTTTTTTTTAATTTTTACATTAAAAAAATTTTTTAAAAAAATTTTTACATAAAAAAAAAATTTTTTTTTAGAAATTTTAGTTTGATTTTTTTTTAAATATTTATTTTTAGAAAGTTTTTATAGGTATTAATTTTTTTTAAAACAATTTTTATATAAATTTTGATCGTTGAAATTTTAATTTGATTTTTTTTAAATATTTAATTTCAAGATTTTTTAATTCATATTTTAAAGAAAAATTTTTTTTTTTTGTAAAAAAACAAATTAATTTTTAATTCATATGTTAAAAGGAAAAAGTAATTATTTAATTTAAATTTAATTAAAATTATTTTTTAATTAAATTTTATTTTTAATTTTTATTATTAATTAAAATATTTCAATTTTCTTAATTTATATTTTTTCAAATTTTTAAAGCTTTAAGCTTTTTTCTATTAAAAAATATTTTCAATTTTTTAAATTTATTTTTTTTATCATTTTAAATTAAATTTAATAAACAGACAGACATTAAATAAAAATACCCTCCAAAATTAATTTTTAAATAATCCTAAAAAAGCAGTCTAACACTGTTTGTTTGTGTGTGAGAAAATTTTCATAATACATTTAGACAGGTAATATTTCCTGTAAAGTGTAACAATATTCTTTTTCCATACATTTGCTCGTCTGTAGCTAAGGCTATGTCGCGTCGTCGTCATAAAATATATAAATGGTATGCATAATTGAGTGTAATTTAACATAATTTATTACATGAAGGAGAAAAAATTTCCTTAATTAAATTCTTTAGTCATAAATTACATTCACTCTCTCTCTCTTTTTCTGTCTGTCTTTCTTTGGTTTCTTTTCTCCAAACTAATAAATGTCTCAAATGCACGTGTTTTTAGTCATGTCTTACAAATCTTTACACCTTTCCTTTTTTTTTTGCCTTGGTGCAGTTTTTTGTCATTAGGCGACATTGCAGACGACACGTTGATGAAAGGAAGGCCAAGGTACAATTTTTCAACCTTTTATTGTTGCTTGTGAAATTTTCTCTTTGCCAAGGAAAACAAGCAGCCGTCACAAGATAAATGCAGAACTGCAGAAGGAGCATTTTATTTGTTTGTTAGAATAACACAATTTACTTGGATATTCGTCATTTGTTCGTTGCTCGAGTTTTCTTGCACATTTCTTGCCCTTCCAGAAAAGTTTTCAATCGTAAACAATTGCATTGAAGATGTTTTTTTCTTCCAACAGGATATTTTTGTTATTTATCTAATGTACAAACATCTTCATTTCGGATGACCAACCAAGCAAGATAATAACGATTTTGTGTGTTTACACGAATGTACAGTGAGATATCCTCGCACATCTATTAAATGTTTACACTTTAACACACCGAGACTGCTGTTATTATTACTCTTTACTCGACTCGTATGACCGTCATTTGTCTCTAGAATATGTGAAAAATTGGTGTTTCGCTCAAAATATCAAAATAGCGAAACACTAAAAAAACATAATGTTTTGATATTCAAAGTTTTTTTTTCGTTTGAAATAATAAAAAAAATGTTTTGAAATACAATAATTTAAACTAAAACAAAGCTAAAAAAAAATTAAAAAATTTGTATGAAAAATTATTTTCAAAATTTTTCATAAAATTTAAAAAATAAATTTGGTAACAAAAACAATATTGAAGATTTTTCAAAAAAAATTTATCAAGTTTAGCATCTTCAAGCATAATTTATTAAAAATCCGAGGATACAAATATCTAAAAAAAAATTTTAACAAAATGTGTTTGATAAAAAAATTTGTTAAATTTTTGTTAAAAAAATTTAAAAAAAAAAAACTTGTAGCTAAAAAAAATTTTTTAATTTAAAAAAAGTTCATTTTTAGAGATTTAATTAAATTTTTTATTAAAATAATTTTGTATCTTTTATCTTACTTTTATTTGAAAAGAAAAAAAATAATTCTTTGGAAAATTTGCAGTCAAATTTTTGATAAAATCTCAAAAAAAAAATATTAAATTACAAAAAAAAAAAAAATTTACTCCAAAAATGTTTGTAAAAAATAACGAAAAAAATAATTTTTATCAAATTTTCGATTAAAAAAATAATTTTTAAATTTCAAAACATTAATTTTTTACAGTAAACGCAAGACTTTGAAGAAAACACAAAAAAAAAAATAACAACATAAGGGGTTGAACGTTGAAGAAAATTGCATCTGATGCAATTTAAAATGAATGTAGAGAACTCATGTGAGGGAATGCTGAAGAGGGACGCCAGATGTGAACAACGTCTTTGCTGTTTTTGTATCGTAGCTCTCAAGATAAACAAACAAAACCGACCAACAAATACATAAAATATAATAAGGACGTCGTTTTCAACCTGATCTCATCTTCTTACACCCAACAACATTGTTTGGTATAATCATTAATTCTCATGTTTGTGCTGGACTTGTGAAGGAGACAAGAAGATTCTTTAAATAAACAAGAGTTTTTCTTAAATCCGAGATGAGATGTGGTGAGGTGAGACTTACATAGCATTTCTCGGATATTTGTTTTTGCAATAACAACAAGAAGAGCTCGAAGAGCTTGTAAAATAATTATAACATCTGCAACGATTGTGTCTCGAAGATATTATTATTATCATAAAATTGGAGCATGTTGTGCGTAGGAGATTTACTTACTTATTCATTCATAGTTGCCTGGCATAAATTGCAACAAAAGTGATAATCCATTCGGTAACAAGATAAATCGTGATCCGATAGAAGTGGGTGACCATTTATTGTTATTTAAGATATGAATAAATTCTGGGCATTTTCTTAAAGCTCAAAATATTCTTCATTGCAAGCACAAAAATATTTCAAACAAGGTTCCGACAAAAATGCGTGGTTTTAGAATAATAATAAATAAATTTCTTACCTTGGATTTCGCATTCCAGTAAATATCACAAAATAGCAAGAAAGCCGGTACTTATCTCTCTATCTTCCGTAATTTGTTTTGTAAATTCGTGTGCAACACAAATTATGTTAACGATGATTTACATTCTTTGTGTGCCATGTGACATGGACGACAATGATAAATTGTCCATGTTTGTTAATTTGTAGTTTAAATTTAATGCTTTTGTAACAGCAGTTAGAACAGAAATTCGCATCTTGAACTTTTGCTTAATTTTTTCTGTATAATTTTTTTCTGAAAGTAAACGAGATAAAACTTAATCAAAAAGGAGGAAAAGATATCAAAATTTAGATATTTAAAATTAAAAAAATTATAAAAAAATATTAAATATTTAAAAAAATAAAATATTTAAAATGATTAAATTTTTCATTAAGAATTTTTAACTTTTTTGAGAAAATTTTTTAAAAAATGTTTTAATTTAATTTTTGTTCTCTTTTTTTCTCGGGATCCAAATTTATTTACCAAAATTTGTTTATTGCTTATCTAAAAAATTATTTAAAAGATTTAAATAAAATTAAAATTAAAAAAAATTAAATAAATTAATTAAATTAAATTAAAAATTATAAAAAGGCAATTTTAAGTTATTTTAAATTAAAACAAAATTAAAAAATAAAAATTCATAAATAAAAATATAAAGTGAAAAAAAAATAATTTAAAAAAATTAAAGTTTTTTTTTTCTGTCTATCTACAAAGTAATTTAATTTAAATGAATTAATATAGACAATTAAATTCAATTTTTCTCAATTTTAATTATTTTTAAGTATCCCTAATTTTTATTTTTTTTTACATTTTTTATTTTACAAATTTTTAAGAAGGTTATTTATTAATTAAAAAATATAAATATTTCGACATAATTTAATTTTATGCAATTTTGTCCAAAAATGTTTAAAAAATTAAAATAAAATTGATTTATTAATGGCACTTATTTTTCGCATAAACACTTCCTGAATTACGTAAATTTCTTGATTTTTTAACGGCAAATTTACCTCTAAACTACTTAATTTTAACCACTTACATACCCCATAAAATATTCCAATTAAAATTTTCCTCCAATTACTTTTTTATAGACATTTATATTAAGAAAAAAAAAAGGTAAAATTACTTTATTTTTATCTTGCTTGCTAGACCGAGAGCGGGAAGAAGCATCGTCATCACAATAAAATCAAAAACACATCATAATAACGACGATAATGGACCGCAAGCAAAATTGCATAATAATTATTATCAACAAAACGGCATAATTTTAACACACAAAACAACAGCCGTGCGCGGATGGAGAGTCTTTAGTTTATTTATTATGATTATGTGAAGTAACGCTACAAAGCGTAATAATCGTGTGTTGATAGTAATATAATAATGGAACAACATTTAAAATTTATGAGACTGTTTTTATGATCGATTATTAAGTTCCTTCGTATAATTTTCTGTATCTACAAGATTTATGTTTATTTTTTACGCTCATCATAATAAATATGCAAACCAACATGAGGTTTTGTGAAAAGCGGTGGCGTTTTTTTTTCTTTGTGTCTCTAAAACTAAACTTTGTTTCTTTTTTTGTTTCGTTTCAGGTGTTATTGTGGCACATAAACACGACGAGATTTAAAGGTGAGTGTTACACAAAAGTTTTCTGTCACATTTGTCAAAATTATGAAAATTATCGTTTTACTACCATGTAATAATAAAGTTGATTGTTTGTATAGCAGTCGCGTCGTCGTAAGATAATTGCTTCACCTCATTCGCTTATTCTTGCTAACACCTCATTTTCAACACACACAGAAGTTGTTGTTTCTCGTCTCTTTCGGCTCGAGTTTGTATGGAAATTTTAATTAAATGAATACGTTGAAATAATTTAACACGTCGTCGCTCGTCGTGGCAGACACAAGGGAAAACTTTGTTGTAAGTGGATCTTTGTTTAATTTCATTACACATTTACAAAACACTTCATTTGTCTCGCATTCAGTGCAATTTTGCCGTTTTTAAAATCAAACTTTCGTCGTCGGTGGTGGTGCACAAAACACGTTTTGCAACCGAAATTCTTCTCGAGATATCTTTTTGTAAATATTCTGAAAATCTCCGAATGTCTATGCAAATATTAATTATAATTATTGTTGTTTACAATCAAAATATGTACAAAACAACAACAAGGAGAAGATTGTCTTTCGTTGGATTTCGTTACAATAACAACAACAACAACGACTCAGTTTTGATATATTTGTCTTCTTGTGCGAGTCACAGAAGTAATATGAGGATACAATTAAATTTCTGTATTATATCATTTGGAAAATTTAATAATAATTATAAACGTTGACAAATGAATTCTCGTCGTTTTCATGTTAAATTTGTATTATTTCATTAAAATTATATTAAAATGGATTGAAAATTTGAGATTTCTGTTTGTCTTTGAAGTCGTACAAACAGATAAACAACAAAGAAATTAATAAAAGAAAATACGAGATATTTTGATATAATTTAATTGTTTTTGTATTTATTAAGTTATTTTCATATCTAAGATCAGTTATTTTTATTGATGGATTTTAACCTTCCGTCTCCATTTTTAATCAATTAAATTATAGTTTAATGCGACTTTTTTTGGTCCTTTTTGGGTAACTTTTATTTTTTTTTAAAATAAGATAAAAACAAGCAAAAATTATATTTTGACCATTTTTTGAAACCTTTTTTTTGTCAAATTTCAGGGCTTATTTTTTTATTTAGTTTTTGTTTGTTGTCCAATCTCAATCTTTGGGATCAAATAATGATAAGAACTATTTCGGAAGTTTTTTGATTTAACCCAAATGTTAACTAATTAATATTTTATTTTATTATGGTGTACCAAACCTTCGGACAGTAATTAATTTATTTAATTTTATTGTTTTTTTTTATTCAACTTTTTATAAAAAAAAATTTGATAGGAAGATGATTTTTGTGTACTTATATTTTAATATAAAAAAAATAATAAATTAATTATTATTTAAATTAAATTAAATCAAATTAAATAAAATAAAAATAATTAATTAAATTATTAATTAAATTAATTAATTAATATACCTTAAATTAAAGATAAATTATTTTTTTTAAATTTAATTTGGAAAAATATTTTTTTTTAATATTTTACAAAGTAATAAAAAATTTAACAAAAAAAAAAAATTCTCACCTCACCTCACGTTTGTCCTTTAAATTATAAAAAAAAATTAAAAGTAAAATTATTCACCTGAAAATCACAAAATTTAAATTATTTTCCATCTTGGACATCGTTTGTCAACTTCCGGTGTAACCGCTTGTGTTTCCAAGTGAATTCAGGTGTAATATTAAAATATTTATTTTTTGTATTAAAAACGACATTCTGTAACGGATATTAAAATTTTGCTTTCTTTTTCTAAAGGGACACATTTTGGTTTTGCTCTGAAGTTTGAAATAAATTTCTGTAAATTGAAAAAATAAATATTTTTCTATTAAAATTAAAAATTACCTTTAAAATATGTTTGTGCTTTATTTTATTTGTAACAACATAAAATATTCAAAACCAAATAGAAAAATTTACGGAATTCTGGTTAGTGGTAAAGTTAACAGGTATCTACTGAATTCAATTGGCTTTCATAAATTCACTACAAAACATTTTCAAGTATCTTTTTAATTCATTAAAAAAATAATTTTTCAAACATTTCATAGATGAAGGGTTTTTATTTTCAACCCAAAACACTTTAAAATATTATTTTTTCCTGTTAATCCATTTATTTCACATTCACACTAAAAAACTTTTAAAAAAATATTATTATTCCCCAAGGTCTTTTTATCACGAAAAATATATACAAAAAAAAACTTGGACACGATAACCGACTCTTTTTTCTCCTTTTTTTTGCGATAACGACCCTAATAAACAGATTAAACGCAAAAAAAACTTGCCCTTCACTTAAGCTACAAATATTTTTGGTATTTAAAAAACCATCTCATTAGATTGCTCGAGGATATGGCATCCCTTTGTGTGTTATTCGGTGCTTTTTCCATTCCAGAAAATTAACAAAATTTGTCCCATGTTGGTGCGTAACGAGAATTTTTTTTTCATCTAACTACGTCTTCTTCTTTTGTGATGTGGCTTAATGTAATAAAAAGATATTAAATCTTGTTCGCACATAAAAAGGTATTTTTGGAGGAATTCAGGGGAAAGTAATTCATTAAATAAGGAAAAAAATACTGAATTAGGGCTTGCGAGACATTTTTCTGCATAAATTTTCGGGTAAATTCGTACAAAAGTACAAATCGGAAGTATTTATGTACACATCATAACTCAAAATAACGAGCATTATGTCATATTAAAATGATTACTGAACGCATTAAAAAATCCACATTTTCTGTGTGTATGTGAAGCACAAGAAAAAAAATGTTTCGTGAGTTGTCATCATCATCAGTGGAAAAAAAGGGATTCTTTTGAAAGAAAAGCAGCGCACACACAAAGCAATTTAATACATTTACATTAGCATACATGGGGACGGAACGAGCGACTGAGCCGAGCACAACAACTATAAAGAACGAAAAAAATTGAATAAAATTTGAAATACATTTGATGACATTCTTATTTTTATTATTATTACTTCATCCACGGTTGTGTTCGAGTCGAGTCGAGTTGTCGAGTGGTTACAAGGCAGTAAATGTAATAATATATGTAAAATAAACCATATCACCACTCATACAGTTTTTTTTCTTCTTCTTTTTTCAAACAAGAAGAATGGAAATTGCTTTTGAGCGGTGTGAGTGTAATAAAGAAAAAGACGAAAAAAAAATTATTTTATGGCAAAACTCAGGGTTGTCATTGCAAATGTATGAGAAAAATATGAAAATATGATGACAACATTATGTATGCGTCGCTCTTTTGTGACTCCCTTTTGCTCTGAGCGCGCTCTGTTTCTTTGTCTTGCGTTTATTTTATTTTTTTTTCATGTGTGGAAACTATCTAGCGAGCAATTCTAGACATTGTGGCTGCATTAATGACAAGCCATGCTTACAACTATATAAATAAGAGATTATATGTAAAACAGAATAGGACGATATAAAACAGCACTTTTCTGCTCTACTCGGTTTTAATTCCCGAATGAAATGGTTTTATTCTTATTTTTAGAATTTTATTATTCGTCATGTAAAATTTTTTAAACGGATTGTGGAAAATTATGTATTCAGGAAAAATTAGATAGAATCTTCATCAAAAAAAAAAAAATAATAAATAAATAAATAAATAAAAAAAATAAATAAATAAAATAAAAAAAACTAATTTAAAAAAATTTTAATCATTTAAAAATCAAAGTTAATATAATTTTAAAACAATTAATAAATTCAATAAAAATTTTGTTTTTTTTTAAATTTATAATTAATTTTTAAAAAAAAACATTTTTTGAATGTAAATATTTTTTTTTTGTTATTTTTCATATTTTTTTTAAATAAATAAAAACTTTAATTTGAAAAAAAAATTTTCAAAAATAAAAATTTAATTTAATGATTTTTAAAATTAAATATTTGATAAACTTAATAAATTTAATTTTTGATAAATATTTTAAATTATTTTATTATTTATTTTTTAATTAATTTAATTTTATAGTTTATTTATTTTATTAATTAATTTAAATAATAAATTAATTTATTTTATTCAATAATAAATTTTAAAATTAATTTCTTTATTTTTATTCTCGTTTTTAGTTCATTAATTTTTTGAGATTAAATATAAAAAAAATAATTTGTTTAAAAATTTTAAAAATATTATTTTAATATAAAAAAATATGTTTTGATATTTTGTTTATTTTTTTATTCCAAAATCAAATTCAAAATTAAATTCATAAACTGAAGTAATTTTCCAAGTCACACAATTCAACTTCAATTTGATTTATCAACAGCAATAATCATCAAGCCATGCACAAATTAAGTCATAAAAGCTCACCTGAATGCATGCACGAATTGCCAATTTGAAACAAACACTCCAGACATTTTCACTACGTGAGTGCGTTCGTACGTATGTGTGCGTTTATGTGGGAGTACATTACTAATGATCAAATAATTGGTGTAGTGTTTTGATATCTCACTCTCGAAATCTTAACAACTCGCTTTACATTTCAATTTTGTACAGAAAATCTGTAAAAATTAAGAAATATAAAAGTGAATGTCTAACTTTCAAAACATTTTTCATCTTTTTAAAAGCATGAAACTAATCATCAACAACTCTATCAAGAGGTTGTGCGAACGTGAGACAATCAAGGTGAGATTTCCATAAAAAAATAACAAAAAAGTATGTAAAATATCAAGAAAATCTACACAAACGATTGCTGTTGTTGTTATTATTTGAATTTGTAATAAAATGCATTCATTAAACATTTCTTGCATGTAATTTGCATTAAATTGCCTGCCTTTGCTTGTAATTATGATTATGATTAGTTTACCCTCGCTTTTCGCTTGATTTTTAACTCAATTTTGTAACAAAAGCTTTTATATACTCAATGTTAAGGGGTTCATTGTTATGGCTTTTGATATGATAAAGACTCGCAATAGAACACACGCAAAGCGAAAAATAAGGTGAATGGTTGAGTATTTGCCATTTAAAAGTCATGGAAACTTGCGAAGGAAGTTCAACAAGTTCGAAATTGGCGGAAAATTGACGGAAAACCCACAATTTCAAGCTTTTTTATTTGATTTTTACTGCATTACTAAAAAAATTTACTGAAAAAAATTATTTAAAACTTTTAAAATTTGCACTGGGATTAAATTACTTAAATGATTTACGACAAAAACTCGAAATATGTGAAAGATAGAAATTTTATAATGTACATTAGGACTTAAATCAGAAAATTACTCTGGGTCAAAAGTTAGAATTTTGCATAGGGCATATTAAATGATTTTAAGTCAAAATGTACACTGGGTTGAAAAATTTAAAACTAAATTTTTTCTTAAATTATAAATTTTGTAAGACACGAGAATCGAAAATTGTATTTACTGAATTATTAAAATGAATTTTGGAACAAAACTTTAAAAAAAATGTGCACTGGTCCAAAATTTTTAAATATGACTTGGGATGAGAATTAAAAATGTTCAAAGGGCATTTGAGAATATGCATTGGGAGAAAAAAAATTTACACCAAAAATTCAAAATTTGCATTGGGAATAACATGAAAATTGTAATTAGGAATGAAAATAGAATAAATTTGGAAACAAAAAATGTGCACTGGGCCTCTATTTTCATACATTTTCTTTGAACAAAGATGTAAAAAATTTTATTTGCACATGTCGTCTAATGCAATAACACGCTTGATGAAACAACTAAACGAAAAAATTCTTCTACTGAAAATTAAGCAAAAAAGGTACATTAGAAAATGAAAACGAATGATGAGAAAATGATGGACGAAAAATGTGTGTTTTAACGCAAAGCTGCGTGAGAGAATTACAGCTGTTGCTGCTCTCTTATTGCTGTATTTCCGTTCCCCAGTCATTATTAGTAATGCGACTTGATGGATTGATATTTTTTGGAGCGATTTAATTACGAGCCGACGTAATTTGCGAGTGAGATGAAGTGAATCCAATTAGAAGAATGTTGTTAGTTGTTAGGTCAAGTAGAAAATCATAATATAATAATGAACGGATTTTCGATACTTTTATGGGCATCTTGCTTTTCGCATGACTTTTTGGATGGATTTCATCAATGCTAAACTCACACGAAAAAAAAATAACATTTTTAATTAGAAACTTTTTGTTTGTGTCTGTAACAAATCAATTATTTCAGCAAAAACCTTGATGTCAAAGACAGACAACGAATGTTCCTTCCTTGCTTGGGCACGATTTCTAATTAACTTAATTATCGCTCAATTTGCTCAAAAAATGTTTATTTACAAAAATTTGACCATTTTTAGAGGTTAAAAGAGCTCATGTCTCGCCATTTTTTGATGAATTTATGAATGACTCACCCTTCTTCGGGCCGTTTGACGCAGCATTTACCCTCATCAACATTCTGTCGGAATACCAGAGCAACGAGTTGCGGCGAAAATTTATTGAAAATACCATCGAAACATCGAGTAAATATGTTAATATCACCCATAAATAAATCATATTTGTCTTTCAACGATACTCTAAAAGGCAAATTGAATATAAATTACGTGACCCTAATATTAACATCCCTTTTTTTACAAATTACATTCGTTTTTTATGCAAAATTCGTACGCAAACAGCTTGCAAGTAAACACCATTATTTAACTAGTACATTGTAATGCACGTCATTATTTTGACATAATACAATTTCGTCAACTTTCAACAAAATAAATACAAAAAAAGTAAAAAAAATTGAAAAAAAAACCGCGTGATTGAAATGTTTTTTTAAAATAATTCATTATTTAATCCTTCAACTTTCGGCACTCGCGAGAAAAAAATCCAATTTCATCCATCGTTCTAAATTAGAATTGCCAATTTTGTCGCTAAATCGCGCCCGTAACTGAAAAAAAAAATTTTTTTTTTCCATCTAAAAAGGACGCTAAATGTTGTCAGCCTCAACTAATCCCATTATAATTTTATTCTGCCCTACGAACGCGTAAAAAAGTGTATTGAGAGGTAATCAATAGTTGGACAGACATGAATTTGAGTGATGAACCATACACCAACATCAAATATGATCAGTCGGTTTTTTCGAAAAAAAAGCAGTAAAAATGAAAATAAAAACTGTGCATGAAAATGTATTGAAAGGATTGAGTCAAAAAATTTTTTAGTTGAATTTTTATAAAAGGATTGAAAAAAATATGAAAAGAAATGAACAAAAAAAAATTGGAGATTAATTTTTTTTATGAATTTTTGAATAAATTTTGTTCTTTTTTGAAGTTTAGTTTTAAAAATTTGAGGAGTTCACTGAATTTTGCTGAATATTTTTTTTCAATACGAACTTTTATGAAATAATTTTTTGTGTAATTAAAAAAAAATTGTGGATATTTTTATTAAGAAAAAAATTTTAATTTATAAAAAATTTATAGAAAACTTTAATTTATTTCAATAAAAAATTTTTATAAAAAAAAATTAAATAATTTTGTAAAAAATTTTTAATTAATTTTGTAAAAAAACTAAGTTTTATTTTAAAAAATTGACTTGATGGAGAAGCCAGGTAGAACATGAGTATCATACATGTTACAAATAATTCAAAATTATAAGGGAAAAGTTGATCTTGATCAATAAATAAAACAATAGATAACCAAACAGCCAAATTTTATTTGCTTCGATAAACTTAAATCTTCTAAATTTGTCACTTTTCGTTACCTTTGTTCAAAAACTTTGCCCAAATATTGAGGATGAAAACCTCATTGTAACAGTTCGTTAAATTCTGTGCGTTCTGTGTCACTGCTTGCATATTTCCATCAGTTGATTAAAATTTCATAAATCAACAATTTTAGTTGGAAAATTTATCCGTTTTTTGTGTCGCCATAAAATGCATGACTAAACTGGCCAAAAATTATTAAAAATAAAATCGGAAGCGCACACAAAAAATAAAACATTTTGTTACATGTCCATTCGAAAACTAATTTATTTATATTTCAAAAACGGTTGGTAGTTGAGCGATATGGCATGACAAGGACACAAGAGAATACTTCAAATTATTTGTAATATTTTGTTAGTTTTATCAAACGAAAATAAATGTTTTTTTCTTGGCAATTCGGGGAAAATATTTTATTTATATTTTCCGAAACTATATTAATATAAACGAATTAAAGTGCAAAAATGAATATTTTATCGTTATTACTGTCCAAAATGACAAAAGTGGCGAAGGCAGAGTAAATATTGATGAAAATTTAATTTTTTTTTCTCGTCTTTTTGCAACAAAAAAGGAGCTTTGCGAGGATTTGCAGCATTGTTCAAGCTAAAAAATATTACAGAAAAGAAAATAAAGTTTTTTTTCATTTCCATCGTATTTAACTGTAAAAAATGAGAAACGAACCAAAAAAAAAAATCGACTCTCGTTATAAAAAAAGGGACACGAGTTGGCGTCATGTTGTCGAAGATGATTATTTTGTGACCTTTTTATAGTAATAAATTATTTTAATATTGCTTTAATATTAAATTCTGAGTTTTTTTTTCATTTATTATTTAAAATTGATATAATTTCTTAATAATTAAAAAAATAATAATTTAAAACTGCAGTTTTTTTTTAATTTTTCAAAATTAAATTAAATTTTAAATGTTTAATTTTTTAATAAATTTTATTTTAAAAATAAAAAAAAATAAATTAAATTAAAATTTGTCAAAATTAATTAAATTTGCTAAATTATTAAAAAAAAATTTGATTTAATTTAATTATTTTTTTTTTAATTTTTAAAATCAAATTAAATAAAAATTAAACTTTTTATTCAAAATTTTAAATGTTTAATTTTTTAATTAATTTAATTTTAAAAAATTAAAAAAATATATTAAATTAAATTAAAATTTTATTTCAAATAAATACTTATGTTTTATTTAACTGTATTTTTTTAGAATTTCAAATTAAAGTAAACTCGATTACCTGTGTAAAAATTTGAAAAAAAAAATTCGCATGAAATTCAAACAAAACCCCTTACCGAGAGTGTCGACAATTCACACACACGAAGTCGTGCCATGACATGCTGCAGAGTGCATGTCTTTAAATCATCAAGATTTATGCCTAAAACAATCGTAATGAATCATATCTCTAACAAGCATCTCTCATGTGCTTTAAAACGCTGTAAATTTCATTCGTCTTAGACAGAGATTTATGAATTTTTTACGTTCAACCGCACGAATTAAAGTCTCTTTTTCTAACGGCAAAAAATGTGTATTTTAATAATAATCAAAAACGATAAGCTTAAACAAAATGTTTGCATGAATAAATCGAGAGTGGAAGGGTACACCACTTTTTACGGTGGGTGAGAAAATTTTAATAAAATATGATCTAAAATATTCACAGATAGACTTAATGTAACAAACGCTCTCGCACATGATTATTTTATTATTTATTGTAAAATAATGCGAGTTTACCGTGTTTGTTGATGATGATGATGTGCATTTTTCGTTGTTTGCATAAATATAAATTTATTATGCAAATATTTTGAAGTTGCTTTGATATTAATATTATTTATTTACGGAAAATCCCGTGTATTCGAAACTAATTAATATTAAAAGCGAGAATTTTCGACACAAATCTGGTGTTCTTCGTAAGCACTTTCGGGCGTCATGTTTTCCATTTTCGAGAGGTAATAAATATCATCACACCTTAAATTTTCCCTCGTCTTGTCTAATAATCCGTGTTTATGAGCATTTCGTGACTCAAAAAAGTTAATTCCGCCAAAGGGGTTAAACGTTTTCGCAATAAAAGAATGTTTTACTTTTTTTTTTTTTTTTTTGTGAAAAGTTAATGATCTACTCTACAAATTTACGACTCTCTTTTTTCTCTAATGGGAATTCCTTTGTCATTTCATTGACTTCTCCTAATCTTTAAAAAATACGAAAAAAAAATTAAACTAGTATACCTGCTGCCATGCCGGGAGCAATTTAATATTCATTTTACAATAACTCAACGCAGCCACATGAAAAACGACGCTGGCACACAGCTAATATTTGTTTTATAATCGTCTGGAGAGTAATCAGTTACGAGCATGATTGAGAGACGAGACGACAAACAGTCAACAACCGACGACGACGACGATGAGCGACGCGAACGAGAAAAAGGAGTCATAAAAACCAAATTTCAAAAGTCGTAAAATGCTTCTGCTTTTTAATAAATATCATATTTTACAACTAACAACGCTCAAAAACAAAATAAATATTTATGTAAATATTAAATTTTGCGGTTTTATTACTGTTTGTCGCTTAATTAATGTTTATCTTTGACTAAACATTTTATTACATGACGACGATACTTGATTATCTCTTGTTGTTATGGAGAAAGAAAAGGTTTGGAAAAAAGGGGGTAAATGATTTATATCCACTTAACGATGAAAGAAAAAAGAAACCGAAAGGTGGATTGTTGTTATTTTTTGTTGTGATAATGATGAAGGGAACGGAGACATTAAAAACAAATTATAATGGAATTAAGTATGTTTTAATGAAAAGGATACTTAATTGATTAAAAAAGCCGTTTGATGTTTTATTGGGGATTGCTGGCGATTAATCGGATTATGTGTGCTTTGATGTTTTTTATTTACCAAAATTAAATATTTTTGGTAAAGTTTAAAAAATACCAGGCGTTTTTTAAAATGTAAATTAAAATTATCTAAGATTTTTCAAACAATAAAATTTATTTTTAAATATATAATTTTATTTAAATGTATTTTTTTAAATTTTAAATGACTTTTTGGTTCATTGACAAAATATATAAAAATTAATTAAATGAAATTAGAAATATTTTTTTTATTTCATTTTTTTTTTAATTCTTAGGTACGTTATAAATTTTAATAATATTTTTAAAATATCAAAATTTGCATGAAATATTCAAATATTTTTAAAAATTTCAAAATTAAGACTTTTTTCTATTAGAGAAAAAATATATTATGAAAACGAAAGATATAATCCTTTTTAATTTAATTTTCATGAAAATTCTTGTTACTTAATTCAATTAAGGTTACAAATTTTCTGCTTGACTTTTCATTTCTTTTCATGAACGATAACGACAAGTCGTTCCATTCTCCATACTTTTGCTACACTCAATAGAAGAGCTTTTCACCTAAATAGACGATGGAGAAAAATTATTCAAATAATGCAGAAAATTTGTCTGTTGTGATGTCATTATCGTATGAAAAGATTATAATAATATTAATAAACATAAAAAGCAAACATTGAAAAGGGAAAAAAGATCATTTTAAAATATTCTTTTTTTTTCTGAAGAGCCATCGTCATTACAATGGATTATTTTTTATTTTATAGTCCAATGGCAGTTAAATGAGGGTTTTACTGTAATTGAAGGCATGCTCTAATGTGAATGGAGACTTAAGAGATTAAAATTCTTCTACCCTTGAGAGTTCTTTCATTAGTATTATAGCCAAAAAAAAAAGAAATAAAAAATTAGAAGAGGCGTTCATATCGTTTATGTGAGAAGAAGAAGAAGCATTCAACTGCAAAAAATGACTATTTCCGTCACGATCTTAGTCACAATTTAACAAACAAACAACAATTAAACTGTCATAAAATTAAAATTTTTTGATCCATTGTTCAATTTTTTTTTGGTACAAAATATTAAATAATCATGAACAAGACGCCGGCAATCTTCTTGAAGGTCACAAAATTACGTTTTACGTCCACAAAAAAAATTAACTCATAACTTTGAAGTTCATTATGAATGCATTTCCCACGCCAATGTGCTAGAAAAAAGTTACAATTTAATGTAAGTGGATCACTTGCAAACAATTCATTGGCAATTCAGATGATTTGTTTTGAGTGGGCAACGAACACTGTTCAAAAATTTGTTATTTTTTTTTGAGAAGAATTTATGAATTCAAGGTGATGCTCGTTCACACGTTGTTCAATGATGATTTATGGATAAAAATTGTTCCTTGTGCTGAATTTAAATAATAATAAGCAGTTGATCTGTTCTGATTTTATGAATGAATGCGCAGTTTGTGAATTTTTAAAGGATAAAAAGATTATTTTATAAAATTTTAATTTAATTAAAAAAATATTGTTAGCACATGTAGAATTAAAAGCAAAGGGCATATCATCACATTGAGTCGTAATATTAATATTTTCACAATTTTGATTTCTTTATTGGGGCAATTTTTTCTACATCAGTAACTGGTGCATGAATAACCACAGCTTAAAAAAAACGTAAAAACTATTTTCCATTAAAAAAATCTTTGAAAGGAAAGTCAAAAATAGGAAAGCCAGGAAAGGAATAAAACTAATGGAAGACCCGAATCAAAGCGTTGTCATGATTGATCATCTTTGATAAATGTCAATTTCGTTCCATCATGGGAATTTTTCATACGCAAAAGCTTGTTCTGTGTTGTTTGCACGTTTTTTATGTAGCTGTGTTGCCACACTGTCTGAATGTTAAAATATCAATGGGTAACAAAATCGATCGAATAATCCCAGTATTTCAACAGAGTTTCTTCAATTTATTTCATTCCAAGTTGCGTAGGTCTTAATTCTAATAGAGGTGAAAAAGCTGGTATAAAAGCCCATCTTTTGGTTGATAAAAGAAACAATTTTCCACGGATTTTTTAGGTCTACTTTTGGGTTTTTGCCCGTTTGGAGTCTTTTATTTTTGAGGCACGGTATTTGATACAATTCACACCTATGAAAGATTTCGGATCTTGCCAATTGATTTACACAATGCTTAAGGTCGTTAAAATTGGTATTAAAAAAAACGCAATGTGACATCTGAATCGGCATAAGAAACATTTCTACCTGAACCTCTTCGGCGGTATGCCAGCTAGCGACTCTTTTTATGGCGTTTGGGACCAATTTACTGCTTTGTGGGCTCAAATTCGTTAATGACGACGTGCTTCCATCTCTTTCTAACTTCTTTTGAGATTCAGCAGCACTCATTTACCGGGTCCAAAGCGTGTTTCCCTGATTCACAATGTATCTCGCAAAGTATTTCACGAAATTTATTTAATTTACTTGCAAGACGCGTTTGTACAGTATCTGCTCGTAATCTAAATATATTGGACTGAATGCGCGGGCGGCGATTAGACATGCTGTTACAATTAGTGACCTGCCCTTTGTTTAAGGTACAAGAAAGAAAAAATAATAAATATTATTCCAGTGGGTAATTTCGTATCCATTTCTCATCCTCACATCTCTCGTTTTGTGCACGGAGAATATTTTTGTAGTGATAAATAGTATGCAATTACGATGATATATGACATCAACATTTTAATTATGCCAGATTTAATTAAGTCTATTCACTCTTGCGCTTAATTTTCCACAAAAACTCTCTATGAATATTAATAACTTTTCTACCATTTTCGGTCCATATTAAAATTTAAAATTACTTTTTTTCACATATAAATATGGAAAATAAAATGTTCCGCTGTAATGGCAACCAGTAGTCAACCCCTTTTTTCATGACAAATTACTGCAAATGAAAGTTTTTTCATTCTCTCTCTGACAAATGTTTTTCTAAATATTGGAAAATAATGTTTCATGGCAGCAGAGTAATTAAATGCTTTATTACGTGAACATCCGTTCGCTGCCACGCTACCACAGTTCATATAAATATTTACGCCGAAAGCAAGACATCGAGTATTATGATAATTTGTTTTGTAAAAGTTTTCAGGATATTTTGACTAACTTACACCTTTTCTTTAATGTATTTCCAGACCTCACACCACGCATATTAAGCTGTCTATAAATATTTGATGTTGACACGCGGTAAGTTGTATTGTTATTATATTTTTCATGAAAAGTGTCGTTCGTTCGTCGTTTGCGTAACTTGCATCAAAACAAAAGAATATATGAGGCTTAATGGGTGGCAAGAAGACAAAAGAAGTATTATTTAGAAAAGTTTTTTCTTTTAGTTTTTTTTTCTTCAAAGAACATTATCTGACACGCCATTCATACAGTGAGCTGGCTAAAATATATTGAATCCATTATTTACATTACTTTAATAAATGAGAAAGGAAAGTTAAAAACAATTACAAGGAAACTTGTATGGCTTGTCTGATGGTTATGGCGAGAAAGGGGTAGAGTTACGCATTTTAACCTTTTAACGTACTATTAAGTTTTTTTTTTGGTTTTTATACAAATTAAATTATATTTTTTAGTAAAAAATAATTTAAAAAAAATTTAACAAAAAAACCCTCTTATTTTTTCA
The DNA here is from genome assembly GCF_036172545.1 of Culicoides brevitarsis. Lineage (NCBI taxonomy): Eukaryota > Metazoa > Arthropoda > Insecta > Diptera > Ceratopogonidae > Culicoides > Culicoides brevitarsis. The sequence goes on along the minus strand of NC_087085.1, from coordinate 20,775,753 downwards.
AACTTTTTTTCCTATTTTAAAATCTTCGACATTTTTTATCTATGAGAAAAAAAAGTAAAAAATTTTATAAAAAAAATCAATATTTTTTAAAAGAAATCAAGTTGTATTCTGATATTGAATTTTTAATGAATTTTGCAAAATTTTTTTGAACAAATTTAAACCTTTTGACTAATTTTTTAATTTTTAAAATAAAATAAAAAAGTTTGCTTTTAATCTAATAAAATTTATTGGTTAGAAAGTTTAAAATAATTTTGAAATGACAAAAAAATTAAATTTAATTTGTATAACATAAAGGAACTTACCTGAAATTTCCTTCAATAATTTGTTGAGATTCAGATAGAGAAAAGATAATGAGATTCTTTGCCCAATAAGAGCCATAAACGGTTAATCACCCTTAAACTCTTTTCCTACGATACTCTTATCAGACACATTTTTCCACTTGCACCGTTTTTCTTGACATCAAACCAGTTATTAAAACAAAGTTTCATGTCTATAATTTATTGAGAAAAAGAGGTAAAAGAAATTTGTTTTCAGTAACACTCACTTTATTAGTCACGCAACTCGACTTCCGAAACACCTCTTTTCAATTGTTGTACCTTGTATTGTGTGGGTTCTTACTTCAAACTTTTCTTTATTTTTTTGAGTATGCAAAAACTGTTTCATGTTATTTTTATTTGTGAATTGAGGAAATATATCACCATGTTGTTGTCACATCACTCACTCTCTATTTGTGGTAAATTAAAGGGTTTCGCAGCATGATTTACTGTTTTTAATTGACATCAACTGGTATTAAACTAAAAATTCGTTAACAATTAGGGTTTTTTCCTGTATTTGAAAACTCCGATATTTTCATCGATCACAGCGTGCCAGGACGAGAACGCAATATAAATTCATGAAATATTTACATCGAAAAATGTTGACCAATTCTTTGTCAATAGGAAGGTACATGATGGCGCATCATCATCGATATTCGTCGTCCGATCTCGCTTGCTTAATATTCATCACATGCACTGGCAGCAGTCAAAGTACATCATTTGTCACATATATGCATTCATTTATTCATCCACTCGCAAGCAAATTTGAATACATGGCGAAGGACATTTTCATTGGTATTTTACACGAACACACACATCAGACTCACAAAAAAATAGTGAAATAAAATAATTTATCAAAATGAGAAAGATAGACTTCGTTGCGACGTGAATGAATGCTCGACGACCTGTCTGGCAGAGCGACACAACTCACACACACACACACAGAAAAAGATTGAATAATGTGTACGTGTTTGCCGATTCTCCTTTCATTCATTCATTCAGTCACTTGTTGGCTGGAAAATCACAAGAATGAAAAATCAGAGACAAATGATGTACCTGCGTAATGAATAAATTAAAATGAAAAAAAAAATCGTTCTGAGAAATCATGTGCCCCTAATTTGTTGTCAATTTTCGTCAATCCGCAGCGTGTCGTGAATGAAATTGTCGTCGTCGACAACAACATCTTTTTGCATGATGTGATAATATTGTCATCATTGTGATGCTCAGCGAGCGTGAGTACAGGAAAAAAAGAGCAAATAATAATAGAAAATATGCGTAGACATTTCATCACATGCCATCTCCACCTGAATCCTGAATGGAATACATAATGGTGCGATATATTTGGCGCGCACCAACAACAAAAAATGTTTGATTTCATTTGATTTGATTACATATTTCACCCCACAAAAGATTTGGATGGTATGGAATTTTTTTTTAAATGGCACAGTGGGCTGAATTTGGAAAATATTGTGAAATTTGAAACCAAATGGAACTTCGTGAGTATGTTTTAACTGTACAAAAACATTTTTTTTAATTACAGATAGACAAAATATAAAAAAATTGTGTATCAGAATGACCAGGACAACTTTTTATAAATAATATATGCTGTTGAACTTTAAATTGAAACTTAATTTCTACCCAAAAATAAATGAAGAACAATCTACGACCAATGATGTTTTATAAAGCAAATAGAACAAAATAAGATCAATTTAATGAATGAACAAGAACTTCAAATGCTTTCACTAAAACAAGGAAAATCTCGCAAAAAAATTTACAACACTTCCACAACCTTTTATCCACATCCATACAACAGCTTAAAAACACAAAAATTAAAAACCGAATGCTCTCTATTAATTTTGAACTCGACTTAATCATGTCTAAAACCATGTGTTTTGATAAACGGACAAAAACAAGAGTCAAAAAGCTAAATAACAGAGTGTTAACCGGATTTAAAGGTTGCATTCTTATGGACGACGAAACACTTATCCAAGCTGACCTTTGCCAAAATTCATATCAAAAATATTTTGTTGGGAGCAAGCGGGAATCTACTGGAAAAGTTTGTAAATACAAAAAAAAAATGGAAAAGTTTGTTCGTTAATACATCTGGTTCAATCAACACAGATTTTTAGTATCCCAAAAATTTATCCAAAAGCCTCTATTGCCTTTATATAAAAGTCACAACACTCCTCCATTCTTTTGGCCCGATCTTGCGACTTATAGCTTAAGAGCTCGTCAGTAAGAACAACCAAATTAATGACTTTTGTTGTTCACAGCCGATCGTCAGGACTCACAAATTGACATTTAAATTGGCTTTATTCGTTGAGTTTTGTTAAAAATCGACGTGTGTCCGATAATAAAGAAGAATAAAAGTTACCCACCCGAACTCACCAGATTTAAGTTTCAACTCACCAGCCAAAAACGTCGAAGACTTCAAGAAATATTTAAAAAAAAAAATGAGATTGAGAGTAATTTTCAAGTTATTTTATGAAATTGAAGTCTTATAGATAAAATTTTAATACCAGGTTTTTCTACAGATTTTTTTTAACTTCATCCCACTGTGTCATATTCCTTTAAACATATGCAAATACAAAAACACTCATGAAATACCTTAGATATTCTGTGCAAAATATTTCCTGCCCATGTGCAACATTGTAACTGATTTTGTTCAAACACAAAGACGAAATGTCAACAAACAAAATGAACAAGGGAAAAACACTTTTTTTGTATTTCAACATTGTAGGGAAACAATCATAAATATTTACGCATTTCAATCATTATCAACGCGAAATATTCAAAAGTACGTGTCATTTTTTTCTGACATTGACAGACAGCTTTTTTTAAAGATGGAAAAAATCTTACTTTAAAATTTGTATGCTCGATTTCCCAAGAGTAAATCGAAAAAAAAAATTAAACTTTGAAAAGCCAATTTTCTCTAAATTGACAGATAATGTCTTAATCCATTTCTTTTTTATTTCGAGAAAACAGAAAATCCGATATTTTACTTGTAATTGATGTGAATTAAAAGTAAAAAGTTAATTAGAAATAAGGAAAAGTAATTTCCGCTGCAGTCCATCGAGAATTGTCTTTTCTCTAAAAGTACATTTCCAAACTGCAAAAAAATAGTAATAGACAGCAAGACGTAACTCGAGTACTTTCCTATCAGATATCCAGCAATTTAGCATCGTTGCATCCCTTTGTACGGAATTTCTTTGAAATAAGGAGAGAAATGTAACTCTATACACTTTGATTATTATCTTAATGACAGTAATGAACGAGATGCACACTTTGTTGGATGCAAATTATATTAATAACAATAATAATGACTTTGTTGTTGTCATCGTCGAGAATAAAAAACAAATTGCAATGCAATCCTCCGTCGATCGATCAATAACAATAATTATCTGCTCATAAAATTAGTAATGGAATATTTGTTCATTTACTGGATCAAATTGATGCCTGCGGATAGCTGAGTAAATTTTTTTCTAGTCTGCGTGCGTTAAATTACAAACGAGACATTTATCGTACAAATAATTGCATTTGAAGTGTTTCCGATCAATAAATTTTGTTAGTTTATGATTATGGTATTGTCGTTTGGCAATCCATACGGCTTTGCAGAAAAATTATGATTTTGTTTGGCAATTCGGACGTTTGATGTGTTTTTAAGAGACAGTTTTCAGCTAATTGTTATTGGAGTCGTGAATGGTTATGGGGGGCCATTAGTGTAAAAATAACGGTTTTTAATGCTAAATTTAGAAATATATTGTGCAAGGATCGCTTTAGTGTGGCATGAGTCATTAGAAGTGCTGCTTTATTGAAAGTGTTTAATTACATAGGCAAATGTAACGTGAGACAACTTGGAATTTTTCGGTCAATTGATTTGACTTGTCGACATTAACCTTCATTTAAATACGGATTTCCTAATATTTAATTCAACACTAAAAATTCCCTTTAAATAATTTTCATGATTTTTTTTATTCTAAGAGCATTTTTTACACGTTTTTTTCTGTTTTTTTTCTCTTTTCAGGTTGACACTTAAAAAAAAACAAAAAACGCAAAAGCCATCACAAGTTGTCAAGAAAATAACGCTACGATGCACTTTTAGAACATTCCATCATTACGCCAGAACTGCAGAGAACGCACAGTTAATGAAATTACAATTTATTCATCGTTGACTTTTAGAGTACTTGACACACGCTAAAACCAAGAGAGAAAAAAGATCTGTTGTTGTTTTCAAAATTAATGATGAACATGGGTCTACCATCCTCATTATTTTCGCTGATCCTCCTCTTATTAACGGGTAAGTTGCATTTACATTTTATTTTTTCAATAGTTTCGTCCGTCATTATTTTGTGGACCGAAAAACAACCATTGAAAGAATTTGGATGAAAACATAAAATAAAAAGTCTTGTCAAGTGCGCTCTTTTGATGTCTGGCAAAATTTTAATAAATTTTTATGGGAACGAATGAAAATGTGGTAAATGAGCCAACAAGAAAAGGAATCATCATTATCGTAACCAGTATTGTAAGAATAAGTTTTTTACACAAAAAAAAAAAAAAAAAAATGAAAATTTTCTTTGGTTTCGCGTAAGTTTTGTTCGTGTCTCTGCTTTGGTTGTTTATGAATAATTTTTTTGAACTTTGGTTGTTGTTGCTGTACTTCAAAACTTTTTTATTTCTATGAAAAAATATTATTTTGTTTTACGTAAAAATATTTTTTCGTATTAAAAGAAGCTTTTTATTTTATTTAATTTTAAGACAAAAAAAAATTCTTGATAAATTTTGCTTTTTTTTGCCCATCCTCGTTAAAGTTTGGTTAAATCCTATAAAACGGCATAAAGTTATTTCGCTTATTAAATCAATTTTGACAACAATTCATTTTGCGCGTCTCTTTTTAAATTGATTTATATTCTATTTACCTGACTATCAACATCAATTTATATCATAAAAACAGGTTGATGGAAAAATTTTATTAAAATAAATTTCATAAAATAATAATTTGTGAAGACGAGTGCAAAGTTTTTCAATTGTCTAAACTTTCATTTTTTCCCGGTATTATTTAATATTATAATGTTGTTTATTTTATAAATAAAACAAATTTCATGTTGGTGTCAAAATGCTTTTTAGGCTAATTTTTGAAAATTTTATGAACAACGGAACACCTCTCAACGTGGAAAATTGATTTTGCTCCTCTATTTCAATTTTTGCATAATTAAATCGAACAATACACTTCACAAATTTCGGTGCGCTGCGGTGTCTATGACAGGACAATAATCCAGTGAGAGGCAGAAAATAAACAAGTTTTGAAGTGTGGAGGCGTTGAATCGACAAAATAAACTTTAAATTTTCAATTTGGTGAATTTTTCACCATTTTCTTAATACAAAATTTAAATTTATGAAAAAATTCATGAATACCGAAAAAAAATCTTTTTGCATGCACTTTTTATTTTACCGTTAAATGCATTTTCTTTTTATTATTTATAAATGCATGCATTTTTGTAGATTATAATGAATGCCTCACGTGTCGGTCCTCTTCTTTTTGAAAAGGGTGAAAAATAAAGAACGAAGGTGTAACTAAGCATGCAAAATACAAAAAAAGGTAGAAAACGAGCAAAAACGAAATAAAAGCAGAAAATGTGAATTTGTTGTGCATTTTAAATCCTTTATCAACTGGTTTTGAACCGCATCATTCATTCACACAATCAAACACAAAAATGCTCTTCTCTAAAAAAACGGCAGATTTTTGCATCATGCATGCCATTTATAATTCATTCACGAAAAAAGAAGATGAATGAGCTAAAAAAAATGAAAAAAAATAAAAATGATACTTGAAAAATGAGGAATAATTGATTTAAATTGAGTGTTGCTTCATGTTCACACAAAATATCTCTTCTCCTAAAAGTATGCATTAAAATTCGCATGAAGCAACAAAGCTGCATGTTGCATGCTTGCAATTGCAGGGACGTAGTGAATGAATTTTTAAAATTGTCAAAGCAGGATTTTTTTGTAGGCATATTTTTTTTGCTCCAAAATTTTTTTTTCAAACTTTTTGTCCCAAAAACTTTTTTTCAAAAAACAAAAAAAATTGAAATACTTTTTGATACAAAATGACAAAATTTAAACAGTTTTTCGTCATTAATCAATATTTTAGTTGATTTTAGGGTTTCTACTTTGAGAATTTCTTATTTAAAATTGATTTCAAAGCAATTCAACTAACATTGGAAAAAAAATTTGATAAAAAAATCTTTTAAAAAATTTTGAAAAAATAAATTTATTGATTTTCGAAAAAAAAATTTAGAGAAGAAAATTCTTGTAAAAATATCATTTTCAATACAAAAGTTAAAAAAAAATAATAAAAAATTTGAAATTTAGAAATTTAAAAAATTAGAAATTTTTTAAAAATTCTTTAAAAAATTATGAAAATAGACCAAAAAACGGTAATTTTTTAAGAAATTTTTAACTTTTTTTTTATTTTGCGCCATTGAATTCTCGGCTTTTGGGACAAAATGGGACAAAAAGTTTAAAAAAAAGCGGCCTAAGTTAATTTTTTTGCTTTTTGGGTGAAGACGAAGAAAATATTTTAAAATAAGTTTTCGTGATTTTTAATGGTTGTGTGAAAAATTGAAAATTATTTAAAAATAAATTTAAAAAAATAATTTTCATGCGTTACATGAAAAAAATAAAAAAATATTTTTAAATTAATAATAATTAAATTATTTAACTTAATTTTAATAAATTAAAATAATTTTTTATTTTTTTGATTTTATATCGAATTGAATTAAAATTAAATTTTTTATTAATTTTAAAAAATAAAAAATTGAATACTTAAGTTATTACAATTTTTTTTACAATTACAATTCAATTTATTTGTCTTAACATTAATTTCTTAACATATTACATAACATATATGGTGACCTAGCTTTCGCTACTACAACACTATTCTATAATTCAAATTTTCACATAAATCATGACTGTAAATGTAGGGAAACTTTTATTACAATTATTTTTAATTAATTTTAAAAAGATTTTTTTAACATTAAAAAGTTTAATTAATTTTAAAATATTTAAAAATTACTAAGAGCTCAATGAAAGTATTTTTAAAAATGTTAAAAATTGTGAAAATTTTAAATGAAAATATTCTTAAAAATTAAAACTAAAATTAGAAAAATATTTTTACGTCACTGAAGTTGCATGTTCAAAACAACGCCACAGAAAGTATGCAAAAAATACTCAACAAAAGAATATTAAAATTTAATGTGAAATCCTCTCTGGTTTTGGCATATTAACGCAAACCGTTAAACACCTTTTGTTGCTGCGTCGCTGCTTTATCGCAAATTTCCTGTGTCATTAGAATTCCATTTTAGCACAAAAAATTCCACTAAAAAAATTTTTTCAAAACACACGAAAAAAAGCAATATTTGATTGAAGTGTTCTTTTGTCGAAAATCTAAGTAAGTAAAGTAAAAAAGCTTTCATCTACTTGACATTTCACACAAAACTTATGTCGTCTCGTAAGTACTTGAAGTACTTTTTTTTCTCGTTTATTTTTTCACATTTACACGAATTGCGTCGATTGCATGTGATTTTTTGAATTGTTGGAGGGTGTGACGCTACCTAGAAACAGAACAAGACGAGTCTCGTAAGACAAATGATCAAAAATTGAATAACGTCTCATTGGGTGCCAAATGTAGAGGAAGTGTAAGTGTCATCTAATCCGCTCACTCACTCGTTCACTCCGAGCAAGATGTATAAATTTGAATGAATTTTTCATATTGAACGACGACGACTTCTTTTGTCTCAATAAAAAGCATTTTGACGGCATGATACGTCATTTTGTTAAATGTCTCCGAAGAAATATATATTCAAAAGTGCAAAAAGAAATTTATCTCACTTTATTAAAAGACGGCAAAGACGAAGAAGAAAAAAAAAGCGAAAATCTATGAAGAAGTAATGACGAAGGAAGGAAGGGGTGGATTACTTACGAAAACGTTTCGAGTGAGTGCTGTGACGAAATCAATTTTCGTTTTTTATGCAGATTATTCCCCTTTTTGGAAGAAAAGTTTGTGAGAGAAGAAATCATTTACCGCACACCGACTTTTACAAATTTGATCCAATTTATTTTGGGTTTCATGTCTCGGAATGAGACGAGAAATGCAGTTTGAAATGTCGTAGTTAACAACCCGTTGTAAATTAATAGTCAAATATATTTGTATCCGAGAGAAATTTTGTGAGCAAAAGGAAGAGGAAAATTGTTAAAGTGAAGAAAAAGTGGTGTACCGTAAATGAATTGCATGCATTATTTAAGAGTTTTCTTTTGATTCCAAGGCTTATTTTTAATTTATCTGTGGAGTTTTTAAAGTTTCAAGAACTTTCTAGAAAAATCCGATCAATTTTTAAAATATTAAGGAGTTTTAAACACAAAAATAAAGCTTTCTCGGTGAATAAAAAAAAACTATTTAAAAGTTTTCTTGAAATTTTCATGATTTATATAGAATTTAATAATTTTGAACTTTTAATAACGATTCTTTAATTTTTAAAAAATTTTGTCAAAAATTTTTGATTTTTTTTGTAAATTTTGTTAAAAATGAAATAATAATTAATTTATTAATTTAAATAAATGTTAAATGTTTATTGAATTAATATAAAAAAGTGTCAATAAGTGTCAAGCCTCCCTCAAAGATTTTTTTAGAATTTTGGGCTCAAAAATTTAGTTTGTTCTGTGTGCGACACACTAATTTCTAGTTAACTAATAAGCCTGTAAGGCCTACTAAATTTTATAATTTAGTTAAATTTATTCTTTAGGCGAATAAATTTTATATTTCCATTTTTTGTCGCCCCCCTCCGATTTTGTCAAAAAATCCGGGGGAAAAATAAAAATTAAATTAAAAATTGGAATATTTTTGACATTTTTGGGAATTTTTTGAATAAAAAATCATAAAGTGTAATTAAATATACCAAAGAATAGGTAAATTTGCTTAAACAAGACGTTTTCTATTAAATACAGGTGAAAAAATTTTTAAAGTCACGTGACCAAAATAATTTTTTTTTTTAAATTTGAATTTTGTAAGATTTTGTAAGGTTTATTTTTCTCTAATTTTGAGTTCAAATTTAAAAAAATAATATGTTAAATTAATAAAATGTCAAAAAGTGCCTAGGCAACATCCAAAAACGTTAAAAAATTCCAAACAAAAAATTAAAATATTTATGAAAATCCTCATGGGACAAAAACTGAAGAAACTAAATTTATTCTTTATTCGATTTTTTTACATTAAAAAAACTTTATTTCAACACTTCTAGAAATTTTTGGAACAGTTTTAGAAACTCACAATATTTTTTTTTAAATATCGGACTTTGACAAGATTCATGAGAATTTTTTCATATTTTCCTTGTGGTGAAAAATTAACTTTTTTTTAATACCATAAATATCCTTTTTATCTAAGAAAAAAAATTCTTCAAGGCCATTAAATTTCTTTGCATTTGCCTGACAAATCCTTCTTATCTCCGGGTGATAAATAATAATAAAACATACTATTAATGCACGGCTCCTAATGTTAATGAACCAGCATGCGTCCTTTGTGCTGTGGCATTATTTCCATCGCAAGTCAAGAAAGAAAAAAAATAAATCTTTTTATAAACAAAGTCCATATTGTTGTTCCTAACTAAAGACGACGACGATGATGACGAAGAAAACAGTTTGCACTATGGCTTATCCTTTTTAAAAGCTCCTCCATTGTCGTTCGCGTATCATTACATTGCTTTTCCATTATTATTATGATGATGATGATTCTCGCTAACCATCCAAGCAACCAACATCATAATAATAAACAACACAATTATATCGTCTTTCATTCTTTCCTTTTTATTTAATTTTATCATCATTTTATTATATTTGCACCGAAGATAATAACTTTGACTTCAATCTACGAACGACCGGACGACAACGACCGACCTTTTTGTATTAAAAAAACAAAGAAAAAAAATGTATCATGTTGCACTCTTCTTTTAGTTTTAATGATGATTAAAACTTGAAGCGAAGCAAATGATTTAAAAGCAAACTACTTTCATGAAATTATCACGTTCCATCCATAAATAAATAGAAAATAAATGGAAAACATTGTTCCTCGTTCGTTCTCCGTCCGTTTTGGCTCTTTGTGAATGTGTGCGGTATTATTAATTCGGACTAACAAACAAAAAGAATTACTTTCAGAACACGGAGTGAACTGACCACAAATTAACACACAAACAAAGAGCAACTCTCTCCAACAATGGAAGTGGTTTGATCCTTATTTATGTGAGAAATGCGTGTCATTCGAGGAATTTTCGAGTGGTGTTTGCCATTTTTCCTTCATGAATTTTTAGTTTGAGTTTTTCTGCTTGCCAAAAACTCCAAAATCAAGAAAATTTTTTTTTCGACTCACTGATTATTCGAAATTTACGTGATTTTTGCATGAGTTGCCATTGATTTTGCTCATTTATTGCACTCTCATGTCCCATAAAATCCATTCTTTCGGTTTCTTTTGTATTTTTTCTTCACCAAACGAAGGACACAGACCAAATATTTATTAATCCATTTAACGTTAATAAATGTAGAAAATAAAGGATTCTTCGTTCGTCTTTCGAAGATTCCTTGCTCCCGAGATTCCCTTGGCATGTAATAAGCATTAAAAGATAATTTAAGGCACTGGAGACCTGCGATGCATTTCAGTTATAACAATAATATAATGAAATTTTCCTTGGTCGGTTCGTGTACCGAAAGGAATATCATAAAAATAAATTTGTTTTATCTCGAATTTACAATCAAAAGTGTGCTTTGTATTTTAAAATCCCAGAGTTTTCTTTTGCTGCCGAGACAACTTGCATGCCAGATTATGGTGTGAGATAAAGAAAGAGAGAAAGAAAGAAATGTAATTTTCTTTAATGTCCCGTTGAACAATTGTTTGTTGGTGTTGTTTGGAAAAAAAATGCTTCATGAACTTCTCTTTTTTTTTTGTAGTTTCCATTGCTAAAGCTGCTATTGGGCCCGTTTATGTTGATCCAAATGCCCCGAAAGATGTTCCGTTGGTAAAGCCGACTGCCGTACAAGCGCAAGTTGATTTGATCACACAAACTGTCTATGGATTCTTGGATTTCACGACGACAATTGGGAATACCGTTATGGTTTTCTCGCCTCAGAGTGCAGCAGCAGTAACAGGTGAGGATTTATTTTAGCTAAAAAAATAGAATTTGTTAGTAAAGATGGAAAATAATTAAAATTTGGGAAAATCAAGGAATATTTCTAAAAATTATTGGATAAGAAATTTAAAAAAAAAAATAAAATTAAGGAGAAATTTTTAAAAATCAGTGCGGATAATTATTCAGAAAAAATATTGAATAAATTTAAAATTAATAAAAAGTTAAAATTAGTCGAAAATTTCGTTTTGAAAACTAAGAGAACTTTAGAAAAATTTGAGAAATTTAAAAATATTAATTAAAAGAAATTTAAGAAAGAGTTTAAATAATTCAAAATAAATATATTTTTTTTTAATAATATTTTTAATTTAATTTTTTTTTTAATTTTAATTGATTTAGGTATATTTTGATTTTTTACAACCCAATAAATTAAAAAAATTAACAAAAATCATTAAAAAAATGACAAAAAAAATCAAGAAATTTAAATAAAAAATAAAGGAAATTTGAAAACAAATAAGGCCGCTCCAAATGAAAATCAAAAATAAAGTCCGATGCCCTATTTTAAAAGTCGAAAATCCAATGGGGCAAAAAAAAAGTTAAAAATTTCATCAAAAATTGCCGTTTTTAGGTGTATTTTCAAAATTTTTCAAGATGTTTTTAAAAATTTTTTTAAAAGGTTTTAAATTTTTAATAATTTTTGTTTAAAAAATTGTAATTTAACATTAAATTAAATTAATTTAACATAATTAATTTTTTTTACAAAATTACTGAATTTATTTTTCAATTTTTTTGACAGTTATTTTTTATGAATTTTTTGTCTTTAATTTTTAATATGTAATATTCTAAAATCTATTTTTAATTAGCAAATCTCAAAAAAGATAATTAAAAAAAAAAAATAAAAAATATTTAAAAAAAATAGTTAAAAATTTTAACATTTTGTATGAAAATAGTATTTCAAAATTTTTTTTTTATTTTGCCCCCCCCCCATTTAATTTTCAAAAATTTTGGACTATATTATTGATTTTCATTTGGAGCGGCCTAAATTAAATTTTAAAAATATTTGAAAAAAAAAAAATCAAATTAAAAATATTATAAAATGAAAACTTATTTAATTATTAAACTTGTTCTTGAAAATTAAAAATATTTTAAGAGTTTTTCTCAAAGAAACACAAAAACATTAATTTAGAATAATTAATAGTTAAAATTTAATTTAATTTTTGAAACTAATATTTTTATTTAATATTTTTAAAAATTAATTAAATCAATTTTAATAATATTTTTCGATTTTTCAGAGCCACCAAAGACGGAAAAACCCGAAACTCCCGCAATTGAAACACGTCCAACGACAGAAACACCTCCAACTACATCTGCGACAATCAAACCCAGCAAAACTGTCGTCCCAAAGAAGGAAACTTCCGAAAAGAAACCTGCTGTCGTTGTCTCAAGCGTCGTTCAAGTCGTCGAGGAGAAACAACCAATTGTCAAGGCAAAACCCGCAAAGGCTGCTAAACACGCTTCCAGCAAAGTCGAGATTTTAGAGGAGAAAAAACACACCGTTTTGGCTAAAAAAGAAATTATCACAAAAGTTGAAGTTCGCGAAGACAAACCGTCAGTTGTGAGTCCCGTAATCGCTTCAACGCAAGCAAAAACCGTTCAACCATCAATCACTGTTGTAACGCACGTCGAAGAACCCAAACCCGTTGTCATCTCGAGCGTTGTTGAAGTGCATTCCAGTTCCGATAACGACGAAGAAGAGGACGACGATGACGTTCAACCCGTTTTAGCGATCGAAAACAACATTGGCGAGCCCGAGTACGATTTCTTGTCACGCCAATCGGAATATGCCGAAGAATCCTTCAAAGTTCGTGATAATGTCCCGACTCAGCCACGTCGCAAGCAACCAACAGCCAAACGGGTGTCAGCGCAGCAACAAAATAATCACCCCACGGGCTTGGTGACGAAATTGGGAGGCACAGTTGTGAATGACGGAGTAACTACGGTGCACGAAACGAGCGTTATTGGCACCTCGATCAACGGGAAATATGCGCAAGTGTTGCAAAGTACGTCGCATATCCTCGTGAATAACGCAAAAGTTAAGCCAACACCTTCTTCGTCCTTGAGAATTTTGAAAACGGCTGCTCCAACATTAAGTAAGACGCCAAAATACTCTGACGATGGCTCTGATGACCCCGTGGAGGCTTATGGCAATAACGGCAGTCCAAATTTGGTAAGAGCTTCACGTCGTCCCGCTCAGGCCTCAGGTAGTTTCAAGAATCGCTACAAGAATAACAGTCCCAAGGAAGAAGTTGAAGTCGTCCAACCCTCGTCGCCAAATACGCCCGCCTACGGAAATGGCAGCAAGAAGAATCGCCCACGCAACGGCTTGAACAAAGGCAAAAAGTGAGTATTGATCCGCACACGATGCACCTCATCGCCTCATTTTCCACATTTTTCTTGCATGCACCCCCTTTTCTCTTCTCTTTCTTTCTTTTGTATATAATTCGCAGCTTCAAAAGTAACGTTCGTGTTGAGGTGGCAACAGTTTCCGCTGAAACTGCCGCAACTCACGCTCCATACTCAAGTCGCCGTAATAAGGCCACAAGACAAGGCAATTTTAAACCCACATCTACTTATAGCAGTCAGCAAAGTGCCACGGAGTCCCATTCGTCGTCGTCATCGGGAGGACGTCGTTCCTACAAGAAGCCACATCCATCGCCCGTGGAACAAGATTCCCACTCGACGTCGTTGTACAAGTTCAAGTTGAATCGCGCACCCGGCAGATGGCAGTACAAGACGACAGCGAAGCCACGTGTCACAATCCGCAAGCAGAACGAACTTGTACGTGATGAAGCTGCCGAGACGAGAGAGGCGCAGGAGAAAAAGGAGCCCGTTTATGAAGTCGTTTCGCGTTCAGATGAGGGAGATTTGGAACAACAAGGAAGCTTGATCAACGGAGATGTGCTTGGAGAAGCTGGAGACGACAATAGAATTGACCGGAAATTCCCGATTGAAACAATTAATGTGGAAATTTCGACGCCAGCTGACTTTAAAGAGACTTACTTTGAAATTGCAACAATTAAATCGCCTTACACTTTCCAGGTGAGTGATTTTAAATTTTTTTTTTTTTTTTTTTAAATTTAGGTTGAAATCGATTTTTTTTCGATTTTGTCGAAAAAATTCAGGGGGAAAAAAAATTGAATTAAAAAAATAAATATTTTATACATTTTTTGAGTTTTTTAATCGAAAAATTACTGTTAAAACAAAAGAAACTCGTTTTAATAGGACGATTTCTATTGAAATGTAAAAGATTTTTTTTTTCAAGTCAGTTTTTGTTTTCAAAAATTTTAATTTTGTAAGATTTTGATTCAATTTTCTTCAATTTTAGTTCAAATTTGGAAATAATATAAACTAAAATTAAATAAATGTTAAGAATCAACGTTAAACGTTTAAAAACATCAAAAAATTACAAAAAAAAAAAAATTAAAAAATATTTATTTTTTATTCACCCCTCATAAAATTATTATAATTTTTCTAGTCCAATTCAAATATTTTATATCTTTAAGTTTCTTAGTTTTAATTTCATAATTTTTCATAATTTTAGTAAAAAAAGAAAAAAAAAATAAAAATTTTAACATAGACATTTTTTAAACTTTCTTACGGTTTGTTTTTTGAAATTCACAATTTCTAACTGATTTTTAAAATCCCAAAAAAAATCCATTTATAATTTTTTCGTCGAATCTTTTAAAAATAATAAATAATAATAAAAAATTATTTTTAAGTTTTTTACATTTTTAAGCTGAACAAAATTCTTTCTATCTATTATTTTTGCCATCTAAAATGTTGAAAATTATTTGAAATTGCTTTAAAACTCTTTTTTTTTAATCTTTCCCAAAAATTAACATTTTTCTTAAACAATTGACCCAATTTCTATTTTTTTTCCAAAAGGTTGGCACACTCAAAAACACGCGCTACATTACTGTCACATCCACATTCGAGAAAACACTCGAACCCGAGCCGACAATTTCGGCCACTTTAACGGAACCACTTACGGAAAACATTCTCGCCAAGACGTCACACATCGACAAAGAACATAATTTATTGGATTCGAGCATCGCCACATTGCCGGCCATCACATTAGGCGCAGACACGGAAACACCGCCATTAGAAACACTCACGGAGACATTTAGCACGACGCAATTGATGCTCAAGACGCACATTTTGCCCGTAATTCGTGGCGAAAACACCACGAGCCACACGCTTATCCAAACGTATCATGTCACGCGACTTGTGACCGCCACGAAAACCTTGCCGCCAATGGAAGTTTATCAATTCGTGCCGTCGAAGCGTTTGAACGAGTTCAATAGTCGTTTGGACGAAGCCGGTTCCGAATTGCATCTGGAACTCGAATACGGGGAAAGTGATGATGATGACGATGAAGATGCCGCTGCCGTTCGCAAAGAATTCCCCTCAGATTTGGACTTGTCGAATGTGGGTAGTGACTTTGACTTGTCCGAAGTTGACAAAACGAACATTCCCGATAACGTTCGTCCGAAAAAGAAGATTTCGAGTAACAATCAAAATAATCGCGTAACCACAGAAGCACCACTTTCCACGCCAAATCTCACGCAAGAGCAATTACAACAATTGGCACTGTTGCGGTTACTTAATCCAGCGGCAGCTGCCCAAATTCCCAACGTCATAACGACATCGAAGCCCGTCATTAAGATCGAAACTGTCTACGATACGCACGTTTTGCCGATTGTCAATGGAGCCAACACCATTTTCAGCACTCTTTCGCGTCCCATCGGCACTGTCACGAAAACGGACTACGAAATGGTGACATCTTCCTTGCCAGCCTTGCCAGCAATTCCCCCAATTCCGCAAGTTAATCCGGCATTGTTCCCGCAACAGGCACAACAACAATTCCAGTTGCAATCGACGCCAATTATCACGCAATTGATGCTCACCCAGACCAACAGCAAAGTGTTGAAATTGACGTTTGGCGCGAAAACGGCTTACACCACGCTGTTCTCCACGACTGTCGTGCCAACGCAACTCACCACGTATTTGACGCAATCCGTGGCTGTACAGCCGACCGCTGCATTCCCGGGCTATTTTCCGGCACCGTATGCACCATTTCCTTACGTAGGCTAAACAACGAAAAAAAAAAAAACGCACATGAGAGAGAAGAATGAAAGAAAAAGCGAAGAAATGTAACTAATTACGGACAATAGATCATCAAGTGAGCTCGTTTTCTTGTTTTTCTTCATCCACATGAAACTCACATACAATATTCATTCATTCATTATCATTTTCTTGTAATTATTATGCTCTGTAGGTAATATTGTAGGGATAGTTGTAAGAATAATGTACAAACAAAAGCATTACAAATAAGTACATAAATATATAAAACGACGAGACGCCAACAACGATTCAGGAACGAAAAAAGGAAGAATTTAATTACGAGCTTCGCATAATACACGTTTTTCCGTCACACTGACCACAATAGGAAGGACATCTTAGAAATTTCTTTAACTTTTGGTTCAAAAAAAAAATCCAATTTTGTTAAAGTTTTTAAATTTTACATAATATTTTTTAAAAATTCAGAAATTTGGAAGATTATTTTTTTCTTTAAATTTTTTTTCGAAAAAATTTCGACTTTTGTTAAAATATTTAAATTTTCCAAAATAATTTTTAAAAATTAAGAAAATTTGTCTGTTTAAAAAATATTGTATAAAATATCGTAGTTTTTTTTTTAAATACAGAAAAGAGTCAATTTTGATAAATAAGTTTATTCAAAAAATTCTCGTTAAAAAAATGTCAGATTTTTCTCAAATTTCAAACAAATTTTTTTTAAGTAGTTTTTTTTTTATTTTTTTATAAATTTTTAAAGTCTAGGTAAATTTTTCTACTTAATTTTAATGTGAAAGCAAAAATTAAAATTTATTTTTTTTTTTAAATTTCAAAATTAATTTTAATTAATTTTAAAATAAAAAAAAATAATTTTCTATGAATATCAAGAAATTTAAAAAAATCATTGAATAAATGATTAAATTCAATTGATTTTTTTTAATTTCAAAAATAATTAAAAAACTGTTAATTTATTTTTAACTAAAAAATATATTTTTTTAAATGAAGGAAATATATGAAAAAATTTCAAAATGACATATTTCACAAAAATTTTTAAGTTGTAATTTTTTATAATATTTTTTGTCTGTTCTATTTCAGCTAAAAAATCTGATTTTTTTTTACAAAAACAACAATAAATTATTTTTCAAACGTTATTAAATAGTTTTTAGGACAAAAACTGCCAAAAATAGAAATATTTCAAAAATATCACAAATTTGAGCTCAAATTTCCTGCCTAACGGCACGCCATCTTGTCATAAATTCCTTCGTCTGTCGTCATCGTGGATGTCCTTCAACCCCTATTAACAAAAACTACTTCATTATCACCATTTTTTCCTCATTCACATACGGCGACACGAGTTGTTATGGCATTCAAAGCACCCCGCACACGACGCACAAGTCGAAGATGATGGCTGATGATAATGAAATAAAAACACAACAAAAATTGACCAAATTTCCCATCGTCATTCGAAAAAACAAGTAAAAGCATATAAATAACAAGTTGGTTGCTTTAAATTACTATTATTAACACTACTATACGGTTATTTTTATAGTTTTCCACATAAATGTTCTTCGCATGCGAGTTTCTTTTTTGTAATCTAATGAATGGAATGTATAATATTATCATAAAAAGGGAAAAATAATGAGAATTCCGCATGCTAAATAGACATTCAAAGTGGATTAAAAACACACTATGTCATGTGTGTGCGCTGCTACGATGATAAGAACCACATTTTGAGTGAATTTGATTCAAAAAGCATGCAAAAAGGACATAAAATTCGGCTTTTCATGACAAAAACTTGTCATTTACATACAAAAAAAAATCACGATTCCGAAAGAAAACTACGAGAAAAACGAGCAATTAATCGGATTTTATAGTCTTTTCGATGAAACAAAGGCTGAAGTGCAAAAGAAGAGACCGAATCCAATTCCATTTTCAATTGACAAATATGACAAAATCCCTGATTTATGTTAGCGATTACCATTTTTTCCGTTTCTTTCATATATTTTATGACTTAATATTACGCTTTTTCGCTCAAGAAACAAAAAAAAAAATACGAGAAAAATAATACAAACAAGCGAAGCAGGTGCATTATCATCAGCAAGAAGGAGAAACCCATTTTTTACGAAATTCTTTCGGCCTCATACATTTTATATGAACTACAGGCCGAATCTTCAATATTAAAAAGGTTGATATGATATATGAGAAGGACTTACAAATTTTTTTGTCTGTCGCCCGGTCTTTTTTTACACACACATGAGTATTATTGCGTGTGCAATAAAAAAATGTACATTTAAAAAAAAAAGTTTTTATCGTATTACTTAACGACGAAAAAAAGGGAAAAATAAGCGGATATTTTTTTTACGGAGAAGGAAGAAAGAAAAATATGCGAAAGAGAGGAAAACAAAAAAAATGATGATTTATTGATTTATATCGATAATTTTTATTGATAGAATGTTGGGTGAAGAGCTCTCCATTCCGGGAATTTGAATTTTATTGCAAATGACATGAGAGACGGATTTTTGTCCATTTTTAAGATTATTTTGAGCGCTTTTATTTTTCAATCGATAATTTTTAGAGAAGTGTTAAGAAATGTATGATTATTCATTACTTTAGTGTTTTATAGAAATTGTGAAAACTTGGACTTACAAAATTTTAAATGTTCAAAAAAAGAATCATTCAAAGTCAAATTTAGAATTTAGTGAACCCCCTCCCCATAATTTACGACGTATTTTTTGAACAAATACCCGCCCCCTTTTCTGTTTTAGAAATATTTGTTCAAAAATTAGCTCAAATTCAAATTGAAATTTTAAAATTTTCTTTTACGCAATAAGGGGGGGGATCAGCTCAAAATATACTAAAAATAACAAAAAATACCCAAAAATTGACAAAAAGACGATTTTTTATTGATGCCTCTTCCCCTCTTTTAGCTCGAAATGTACTAAAAGTTACAAAAAAGAAAAAAAAATTATTCCCCCCCCCCTTCAGAGCTCCCTGGATCTGCCCTTGCTTTTACATTTACTTTAAATAAAAACTAAATATTTAAAGCTTGAAGCTCTCGAATATTTCTGACAAATTGGAACAAAAAAATCTTAAATATAGAGAATTTCTGTTTTTTACCCCCTCCCTCCTTTGTCAAAATCAATCGAAAATTCAATGACCCCACTCCCCCCTAAATTTCCTAAATAATTTTTAGAGCTCTGGAATTCACATGGTTCAGTTTATCATATCAAAAGTTGTGAAAATTCGAATTTTTTTTATATTTATTTATTAAATTAAATTAAATTTGGATTAAATTAATAATTTTTTCATATTGAGTTTTATAACATATTTTTTGCTTTTCATTTAATTTCTGGTTGTTTGTTGAATAAAAAATCAGTTTAAAGAAAACTTTTGATATCCAACAATTTTTTTAACCTCTTCGGTGGTCGACGACGATGAAAAATGTTCCCAGTTATTATTATGCAATCGAAGCTCGTGTACACAACAAATTTCCATAAGTAAATTATAGTTTGATAGTAAAGTAAAAGAAAATCTTGCCCATCATCCAACCATGCGATGCACTCCATTTTCTCTCTCTTGTCTGTTGTCTTGCTTGTTTATCGAAGAAAAAGCTACTTCCTCGTTCCGTAGAGTAAATTTCAAAGTAATGTTGCATCTCAGCGACGCAGAGCACACAACAACTGCTGCAACATCTTCAAAGTAAATAAATATTTTGCGAAAAAGGCGGATATGATTTATTGTTAAAAGTTTATCTCAGTAAATAATTCATGGAGCAAAAAAAAAAATGTAATGATGGTTTTTTCAGCAGAAAAAAGAAAATTTTATTAAAGAAACGAGATCAAGCAAGACAGAAAATGCATCGCTACATTTTCGCGGTTAAAAGAAGAGACAAAAAGAGACAAACAAACACATCATTCAAACATTCATCGAACCATTCACTCGGATCATTGTTTCACATTTCATTTATTTTTATGGTTCATAAAACATTTTTGCTCATTCGGTGCGTGTCCCTGGGTTTGTTTTTCATCTTTTTTCACCAGAAAAATTTTCGTTCGTCGTAGAATTACTTTTTTTATGGATTAAATATATAATAAAACAAACAAGTAAACAACTTTAATTATTGCCTGTGGTTTGCTTTTCTTGCTAACTGCGAATTAAAATAAATACTCAAAAAAAAATTCTAATCTTCATTAAAATATTTTTTAATCAATATTTTACCCTTAATGATAAATAAATACCGCACAGAAAATTTGCTTGCCATGGAATTTTCCAGTTGGTAAGGTAATTAAATGCAATATTTACTCGAATATCTCTATTGTAAATAAATATTTTCGTCTTCCACGTTTTCAAATTTACCTAGAAATAAATAAATACTCAAAAAATAAGAAGGATTTGACGTTAAAAGGTTCTTTTTGTTTGTTAATAAAATTTCATAGAAAAAATATTAATAAATGAAAGAAAATGAAGTGTACTTAAAATTAACAGGCAAATGGTTTTTTTCTAAATGAAAAATTATTTGAAAAGGAAATTCGCAGTATTTTCATCGTTTTTGTTGTTTTCAATAATATTCTTTAAGTACCTACATTTAATTAGTTTTAGAGAGGAAATTATTATTATTATTATTATTAATTATGTGTATTAAATGAAAGGCAATAAGTAACTTTTAGCAGTAAATAATGTTAATCGAAATATATTTTTAAATAAATAAAATAAAAATAATTTTTGAGTTGTTTGATGTTTTTAAATAAATTGCGTGAAAATGGCTTCCGTTTCAATAAAATTGAAAAAAATTTTTTTTTACACATGAATAAAAATAAATGTAGTTTGATTGATATTTTTTTTTTTTTTTGAAATATGAATTTCTTTCATTTTTACCGCATTTCAATTTTTTTGAAAAAAATGCGGTATTGTGCTCGTGATGTCGTCCGTCCGTCCGTCCGTCCGTCCGTCCGTCCGTCTGCAGGTTTGGCGAATTCTTTTCAATTGACAGATTTGACAGCATATTTAAAAAAATTATCCGTTGGAAATTTAAATGAATGTTCCTCCGTGGAAAAATGTTGTCGATGAAAATTAGTGGAAAAAAAAAAAAATTTTTTTTCACACATGATAAGTAAAAATAAAAATTTTCGTAGTTTTGATTTTCAAAATTTTAAAATGTTCAAGGGAGTCTCGCGAGTAACATGAAAAGTGAAAATTGATAAATATCTTCGGGAAAACTCGAAAAATTTATGAAAAATCATGGAATTGAACACATTGAAATGCGGTCAAGTCATTCGTTTTATACACGAATGCAATTCATTCTCGTTTCTATAAAATATTTTATTTTAATTTTAGACCGCTACAATATTTTTTTTTTAAATTTTGTCTTAAGCTTATTTTAAAATTCAAAAAGAAAATAATTAGGTCAAAATAAAATTAAAAATAATTTTTTTAGGGTTTTACCTAGATTAGTTGATTTTTAAAAAAAAAATATTAAATATTTAAAATTTAAATATTTTTTTTTTATTTTTAAACATTTTTTGCAAATAAATTAATATTTTCATGAAAATGAATTGTTTTTTTCTTCAAATTTATTTTTGAGAAAATTGATTAGGTTTTTTTTTTTATTTTTTTAGTTTTTGAAAAAAAAAAATTATTTAAAAAATTAAAATTTTTAAATTAAAATTTATTTTTCACATTTTCAAACAAAAAAAATTCAAAATTGCTTTACTAATTTTTTTTTTAAATTTTCTAAAAATATTAGTTCATTTTTTTTTACTTTTTTAAATTATTTTCGAATAATTTTTAAATAATTTTTTTGTTTGATTAAATTATGTCAATTAAGTTCAATTTTTTTATTAAATTATTTTTATAGATCCTTTATATTTAGTCAATGAGGGGTTTGTTAGTATGTTGGAACCTCTCTCACGGCTTTATTTTAAGAGATAGAAGGTTCATTTGTTCTACAGGTCATGCTTATTTTGCTCAACTTTGCTCAACAATGCACAAAAAATTTTCCCCATATAAGAGTTCAAAATTATAACGAAAAAAAAACGGAAAATTCAAATTGCAAATTTCGAAAATCTAATGATGCAGAAATGTTTATCTCGTCAAGACGCACAACATTGCCATACATCACTTTTATCCTGGGGTTCTCCAAAATGGACCTCCCATACAAATGACACCTCTTATTATAGATCCTTTATATTTAGTCAATGAGGGGTTTGTCAGTATGTTGGAACCTCTCTCACGGCTTTATTTTAAGAGATAGAAGGTTCATTTGTTCTACAGGTCATGCTTATTTTGCTTAACTTAGGTCCCATTTGTGGAATCGAGGCATGATCCCAATGCACAAAAAATTTTCCCCATATAAGAGTTCGAAATTATAACAAAAAAAAACGATAAATTCAAATTTAAACCGAATCCCAGTGCAAATTTCAAAAATCTAATTGCTAAAAATCTCTCACGGCTAACAGGTCATGATTTTGCTTAACTTAGCATTTTTTATACATCACTTTTATCCTGGGGTTCTCTAAAATGGACCTCCCATACAAATGACACCTCTTATTATAGATCCTTTATATTTAGTCAATGAGGGGTTTGTTAGTATGTTGGAACCTCTCTCACGGCTTTATTTTAAGAGATAGAAGGTTCATTTGTTCTACAGGTCATGCTTATTTTGCTCAACTTAGGTCCCATTTGTGGAATCGAGGCATGATCCCAATGCACAAAAAATTTTCCCCATATAAGAGTTCGAAATTATAACGGAAAATAAACGGTAAATTCAAATTTAAACCGAATCCAGTGCAAATTTCAAAAATCTAATGATGCAGAAATGTTTGTCTCGTCGAGACGCACAACATTGCCATACATCACTTTTATCCTGGGGTTCTCCAAAATGGACCTTGACACCTCTTAATCACTACAATGGATTTTCTGTGGGTAATGTTTTTAGTTTTGGAAGTTTTAATATTGAATAATGGTTTATAATATCTCTTTCACAACACTAATCAAGTAATGAAAAGAAGTTTTCAACTTCAAAAATAGATTATAGTAAAAAAAAAATAGTAAAAAAAAGCGAACTAAAAAGGAATAAACAAGAGCCTTATGGTAACAAAGTCGAAAAAATTGCCAAGTAAATAAAGTTACAAAATTTTTGACAACAAAAATTTGAATATAAAGGATTTATTTCAGTCTATGTCAGTCTACGATATTAATTCTGAAATAAATCCTTTATATTCAAATTTTTGTTGTCAAAAATTTTGTAACTTTATTTACTTGGCAATTTTTTCGACTTTGTTACCATAAGGCAGTTCGCTTTTTTTTACTATTTTTTTTTTTTTTTTTTTGAATTGACAAATATAAATGATCTATTTTTGAAGTTGAAAACTTCTTGTATAACATTTTTTTAATATATTTTTTTAAATATATTTTTTTAAATATATTTTTTAAATATATTTTTTTAATATATTTTTTTTTTATGATTTTTTCATACAACTTTTTATATTTTTCAAAAAAAATATCGATTTAAATTAAATCAATTAAAAAATATGTCAATTTTCTCCAATCAATGACCTTCAAACTTTTTCTTTGAACAGTAAGTATCATTTTCTCGTCTTGTCAATCAACTTCCTAACCCATATTTAAAGGTAAATAAAAGTCAATTGATGGTAATTTTAACTTTTTTTCTTACAGTAAACAACTTTGTCGCCCTTTTTTTCTCCATATAAACACGTGGGAAAAGTGAATCAACAAACATCAACTTTCCTTTGTCAACCTCTAATCAACCCACAAAATCCCCCTGATGATGCAAATCCATTTAAATTTAAAAGTAAAAAGAGGTCTTATGTGGATTTGCATGCATCCTTTGGCGAACGTTGTTGCGAATGGTGGCAAATAGCACGACGCAGCACGAAAAATGAGGAAAAATGGAGTAAACATATCAAAAGTCGTTTAAACTTCATATTTTGTGTGTGTGTTATTGCCTCGCATTGTGTGTTTTACGGGGAAAAATGATTGATGTAAGTTGTGTTTTCTTTTGTCAAACACACAATGAATGACGTATTTATGAAAAAATAAAGAAAGCGACCGGATTTTTTTTTTGCCGTTGCCTCGCATGTAAATTTGATGATGTTCGGGGTTGTTTATGAATTCATCTTGCCGTGCCATTTTACAAGATGAAATAAAGCTAAATCGCAAACAGAGCAAGAAAAAATAAAAATCCTTTTCACAAAACTTTCTTTCCTTTCATGTTTCGCAAAAGAAAAGTTATTTTAAATGTCATTTTATTTACCGCTCACTGTGTGTGTCTGTGTGTGTTTTCTGCTCTAAAATGTATTTTATTATGTTTTGACAATTTTGTACCTTTTGTTGAAATAAGACTTACTGATTTAGACAAAAAAAAAAGAAATGAATAAAACATCAACGGCATTATGCAAGAGGAGCAAACACGAAAGGAGCCTAGAAAAACATTTATTTTGAATGCAAGCAATCGTCGTAGTAGTTGTAGAAGGAAACAAGCTCAAAAGTCAAATAAATACAAGAAAATTGTATGAAATTTTTACCAGCTTATTTCTGGAGCGAATAAAAAAAACCGATTGAAACAGGAAAAAGTATTAAAATTTAACAAAAAAAATCTCGAATCTGGCAGAAATGAATTTTGTGTGATTTTTCGTCGAAAAAGAGTTCTGGATTGAATGTCAAATTGATGTCCTTAAAAGTTTTTCCCTGAGACAAACACTTTTTGAAAAGCATGAAATTTGTTCCACGCTTGAAACGGAGAAAAAAGATAAAAGAATAATAAATTTGTCAATTTTACAGATTTCTTCCAAAACAATTCCCGTACATTCCACAATTGCACTTTGCCGAGCATCATGAAATGCTAAAAACTTTAGAAAAGCGATAAATTTTCACGACTACACATTTTGCTGTTCGTGTGTGAATTCAAGTGAGAAACAGTTAATTCGCTTTTTATTTTTCTTTGTTTTACGAGGAAAAGTTTACTGCTCGGTTTGACTTTGTTTTAACGTTAATCCATGATAGCAGTTCGATTTAGATTTAGTTTCAGGTGGAAATTATTTATCGGTGTTTTATTTACTTTTTTGCTTATCGACGTCAAGTCGACGTGTTTAAGTAGTCGAAAGATGATGTCGCAATAAAAAGTTTTATTTTTAAATTGGGGAAACGACTGGCTTTTGCCTTTGGAATGCCGTTAAAATCTCTCCGAATTATCTTTGGTGCAGTTTTTGTGCTCTAGGCAGTCATAAAAATGTCGGTGAAGTGAAAAATGTTTTCTTTTATTGTGAAATATTAAAATTTATGATAAAAGCGCTTTTTTACTAATTGAAAATTTATTAAAATTAAAAGCGCTTAAAATTTTAAAATTAAAATTAAAATTAAAATTAAAAAAATTTAAAATTAAAATTAAAATTAAATTAAAATTAAAATTAAAATTAAAATTAAAATTAAAATTAAAATTAAAATTAAAATTAAAATTAAAATTAAAATTAAAATTAAAATTAAAATTAAAATTAAAATTAAAATTAAAATTAAAATTAAAATTAAAATTAAAATTAAAATTAAAATTAAAATTAAAATTAAAATTAAAATTAAAATTAAAATTAAAATTAAAATTAAAATTAAAATTAAAATTAAAATTAAAATTAAAATTAAAATTAAAATTAAAATTAAAATTAAAATTAAAATTAAAATTAAAATTAAAATTAAAATTAAAATTAAAATTAAAATTAAAATTAAAATTAAAATTAAAATTAAAATTAAAATTAAAATTAAAATTAAAATTAAAATTAAAATTAAAATTAAAATTAAAATTAAAATTAAAATTAAAATTAAAATTAAAATTAAAATTAAAATTAAAATTAAAATTAAAATTAAAATTAAAATTAAAATAAAATTAAAATTAAAATTAAAATTAAAATTAAAATTAAAATTAAAATTAAAATTAAAATTAAATTAAATATTAAATAATAAAAAATAATAATATTTAAAAAATTAATTAAATTTAAAAAAAAAATAATAAAAATTTTCAAAGACCTTTCAAAGTCCCTCCTCTGCATTTTTTTAATGTCATGACAACGCGTAAATCTCATAAAACTGCCACTTGTAAATACAAAACGACTTTCAAATTATGATACAATTAAAAATACAGAAATTAAACTGCTCGTGTAATCATTTTTATTGCATTTCACTTCCCCCGTTTTGCCATTTATCTCTACAACGAGGTCTTCTGCTCTCATGTCATATCAAATGCAATACAAATTTAATTACTGGATTTAATTTCATTTTTATATCCTGATTTTTTTCCATTCTTTCTTTTTCTATTTCTCACATTTTTATTCCTTTTCCCTTAAATGAGGACAATTCCGCAACGCATCTACCGTGAAAAAGAAAGGGAAAGAAAAAAACTGTTTGCGAATAGATTAAAAAGTGTTTAGTCGACATTTAAATATTTAAACGAGCAATTTCTTTTTGATGAGAAATCATCTTCGTCTTATACACGAAAAAAAAAGTTATTTCCATAAATGAAAAAAAAGGAACGGAAATGTTTAACTGAGTATCTCTTTCATGAACTTTTTTCTCCTTTCTTGCGGCGTTAATTCCTTTTTTATGCTTCATTTTTATTATTGATGTCTTTTTGCCACTTTTGAGAAGAAGGAGAAAAATAAAAAAAAATCTGAAGTGATGAATAATTAATTTATGCTAAAAACTATTTTTTTTCTATATTGCCAAGAGATCCATTGCACTTATTATCGGTTCATTTGCATTCCTTTTTTGTGCAGAAATTTAATATTCATTTTTTTTTCAAGCTTCTTCTTCTTCACCATCATCGACTTGTTGTCGTTTCATATTAATTAAGAAACGCCAGCAAAAACTTTTTTTTTGCCTTTTCACGAGCCATTCAACTCCTTGTCTTCGTCGTTCGCTGTAAAACTCAATTTTTAATCAATTCGTGTTCGGTACGTGATTTGAATGTTGCTCGAATTTTTGACGGAGAGCAACAATGTCGAACGCATTTCGGCACGAATCTCATTTGAAATTGGTGACAGACAATTGATTCCCTTGAAAATCGGAGAAAATTGAAATTAATTGGACGTGCAAGCGAGACAAATGAGTCAAGCAGCCCGAAAATTCGTGAGAAAAACGTCATTTTTGTGTGAGTCATGTTACAAAATATTGTTAAATAAACAAAAAATGTGTGAAATGGAACACATATTTGGCTTATCTTGAGCTCGATGTTATCTTATCTGATGTTGCGTACGGCGTTACAGGTGTTTGTTGGTATTGGTTTGTCATTAAAAGTTTATAAAAAAAAATTTTTATTGAAATTTTGTTTGTTTTTCATTGAATTTTTGCAAATAAATGAAAATTTAAATTTTTTTTGTCGATTTTTGATGAATTTCAATGAAAAACCATTAAAATTAAGCCGTTTTATCATTTCCCACACATTGAAAAAATATGATAAATGCTGATAAAAAAACTGATAACGCAACTTTGGGTGAGGCAAACCGAGTGAGCAATCAGTTACACACTCAGTTATCGTTTAGCCGTCGTGACTGCGATTTAATTTTGTAAAAATTTCACGTGAAACCATACGGAAGAAGTGTGTCATCACCGAAAAAACAAATAAAAGTGAAGAAATTTAATTTTTCAATTTAAAAAACCTCCCGAACAAAAGGTTTTTTGCAAGTTTTTCGTGAAATAATCTTAATTGAATTACAAAAAAAGCAAGAAAAAGCACAAAAATGGCCCAAATGGGAAGAAGAGAAGGTGCAGAAAAATTAGTTAATCAAATTGCATGCATCAAATATACATTATTCTGCTTCAATGTCGTGTCGTGGGTAAGTAACCAAAAAAAAAAGTTTAAATTGAAAAATATTTTGCGGACGGTAGAAAATATGTTCCTGTTCAAAAAGAAAGAAAAAAAATTGAAAAGAAGAAAAATTAAACGGAAATATTTTTCTTTATCTAAAATTAAATCATAATTGAATTGCTGGCCAACGATTTTCTGTAATTTTTTTCTTTACTAATTTTTTGGTGAACAAATAGTTTTTCTCGTTCGTTGTAAGTTTTGAAAAGTGTTCGAATAAGTCGCGATGACGCACCTTGCTTGGTTTGGTGTCTGTTGAATAAAAAAGTTGTTATCTATTTAATTACAAAAAAAACATAGATAAGATGTGTCAATGCGGAGTGATAACAGAGCGCGCATATTTTTTTTGTTCGTGTAATTGTGTGAGTTTTTTTTTAATTATTTTAGTTGAAAAAACATGAATTAACGTGAAGAAGAAAATATTGTGAAATGAGTTAATTTGAGCATTTAAAATAGTTCATATTTAAAAAAAAAATAAAAAACGACAAATACCGTTTGAAAAAAAATGCAAAAAATAAGAAAATGTTAAAATAATATTAAAAAATTAAAATTTGAAAAAAAAAATATTTATGTCGCTAAAATAGCAATTTTTTTCAATATGTGAATGAAATTTTATTAAAAAATCATTAAAAAAATTGATAATAAGTAAGAAAAAAAATTATTTTTGCCTCTAAATAGAAAAAAAAAATTTCCTTACATTTTTTGAGCTACAAAAGATTTTTTTTTTCATTATTTAAAAATTAAAAAGTATTTTTAAAATTTAATAAAATTTAATTTAAAAAATTTAAATTACAACCAACTTTTAAATTTTATTAAAATAAATAAATAAATGGGAAATACAAAGATGCAAAAATTGAGATCCTGAGATCCAAAAATAAATTTATATTTTTTACCCCAAGATAATAAAAAATTCTACATTAATCCATTTTGTATTAATTAATTTAATTATTAATTTTATTTTAATTTAATTTTTATTTTAATTTTTATATCAAGATTTTAGAAATTTATTTTTATAAACCTGAGTAACAAAATTAAAATATTTTTTTTATTGAAAATTTTCTATAACCACCAGCTTAGTCATCATTATAGAAAAATTGCAAGCACTCTTCAATATAAAATAAGTTCTACAAAAAATTATTTTCTAGTCTTTAAGAGCTTCTTGTGTTGGCAAATTCCGCCCAACCTCCAACATTGAATTGATTTATTGAACAAACAAAAAAATGTGTCAATTATTTTGCTATCTTTTTTCTTTAACTCACACTCCACACGTTTTTTTTTCTACACAAAAATTGCCTTTTTTGTGTCTGTTCTTTTTTTTCACATTCCCATTTCCTCGCCCATCCACCTCAATTCCTCCAATGTCTCATATACTTTTCCATTTCTGTCATCATAATATTGTATATTTATATCGTCATGATCATCATCGCATCGCTGTAACGGCCAATTAGGACTTTTTTTCGCTCTACAATTTTCTTTCTGTTCATTTTTTTCCACGTAAAACGAAGGGAAATGTGTGCATGACGTTAACTGACAATATATTGTGAATGAATCATCACTAACTACGACACAGCAGACAAATAATAATAAAGGGACCACGTAATGAGGGTTATCAGTACAGAATTGTAGAAAAGGAAAAATAATTTCACACAGAAAGAAAAAAAAATATCACGAAAAATTGACATGTTTGGTTAAATGATGGAACTTTTTTTTGCTTTTGTGTACATTGCAACACGAAACGATTGAATTGTCATCATTAGTGGAGTTGACATTGAACGTATTCTTATTATTTATCTGCGACAATCGTGCAAAGACGAGAAATTATTATCGATTTTTGCGGTGAAAGAATTCGAAAGGGACCGTGGTTAATTTCCTGTTACAGAAAAAAAAAGAATATTGAAGAGAAACAAGAACAAGGAGATTCCCAGACAAAACATGCGAACAATTGAGAAACCGGTTATGATTTTTTTTCTGGGGCAGTTAGCAATAAATATGATTTGAATTTTTGGTAAAATTAGCTTGATCACTTTTTGTCTAAATTTTGATTATTTTTAAAAATTTTGTGTCATTTATTTACAATTTTTGAAAAATTTTTTTTTACAATTTTTTTGAAATAAAAAAAATAATTTGAAAAAATTTTAAATTTTATAAATTAATTTTTTTAAATTTTATTTACAAAAAAAAAAATGTTTTTTTTTATTTTACGTTTTTTAAGAATTTTTATATAATTTTTTAAACTAACATTTATTTTTTTTGTTATTTTAATTCAATTCAGTCCAGACAGACCAAAAATTGTTTAAAATTCTTTGAAATGGATTAAGTCATTTACAAAAAATCATCAAAAAATAAAATCGGTTATTGCTCTCAGACGTAAATTAAAACAGGTTTCTCATTCAAAATTACTTCATCATAATATTTTTTTGACAAATGCATTTCTTTTTCGTATTTCAATCGTATCACATTTAATAAAAATGAAGTTAATTTTAATAATTTTAATTATTTTTATTGATTCGGAATTAATTTTTGCTAAATTTGTGTCAGGTGAGAATTTATTTTTAAAAATTTTCCATTAAAAAATTTAATAAAAATTTTGTAGACAAGAAAGATGCAACAAAAGTTGATGTAAAAATACTAAAAGATGAAAATAACGTCACGTCACGCTTAATTAGCACTAAAACTAAGTATCACAACAGAAAACGAGATCGACTGGATATTCATCACCATTATCACTACCATCATCATTACTATCACCATCACTATTTCGAAGGACAATCTGAAATTGGGCTTGAAATGAACTCTCCTGTGACATCTCAAAAATGTTCTGATTCTGAAGAATGGAGTTCCGAATGCGATCGCGAGTGTGAAAATCAAGGATTTGTTCATCCAAACAACGAAATTGAAGAAAATTTCATATTTCGATCTGGAAAAAGCAATCGCTGCAGTCGAAAATTGTTAAAATCCTCAAAAAATGACAAAAATCGTAACAAAAATGATAAAATTGAATTTTCGTTATTTACTGAAACTCACGCTGGATGCATTTGTAAAAAAGGTTACGCACGTTATCGAGGCAAATGTATCAAAATGGAGCATTGTCCTTGTAGGTTCTTCAAATTTTCTAAAAAAAAAATATTAATTTTCACTAATTTTAATTTTTTAGTGCTAAATTGCAATCTTGACACTGAATTTTACGTTCCTTGCGCTCCCTGCCAAAAAACTTGCTTCAATTATCGCCATTATGACGTTCGTGACATGGAATGTGCTTGTGCTCCGGCTTGCGTTTGCAAATACGGACTCGTCAGATCTCCATTTGGTCAATGCATTCCCACCAGTTTTTGTAGTGCCTTCACGCCTGAACCGAATTCCAACTAAAAAATGCAACTAATAAAGAAAAATAAAATTTCATGTCATTTTTTTTGGTGTTGACAAGAGAAAATAGATTCAGGAACAAATAGAAGTGACATGCAATAAAAAGGAGTAAAAATGTTCAACTATAAAAGAAAATAAAGGAAGAGATGCTAAATTGATATCATAAAGAACTAAAGTGAAGAATGCGTGATTTGAATATTTTTCATCATCATCGTCAGTGTTTTCAGTGTTGAGATAAATGTAAAAAATAAAGAGTTTGATTCCATTTTACTGATATGACAGTCAATATATAGAAGAGTATGTGGATGGAGAGATCATTTATCTAAGTGTGTGCATCATCAAATAAAAATTCACATATAAAAGAATTTAAACATAGCCTACAAGTTAAAAAAAGTTCAAGAGCGCTTTTACAAAATTTTAAACTGTAGAAAACAAAATTTAAAATTTTCTAAATTTTTCAAAATGGCTGAAATAAAAAAAAATCGTAAAAATTTTGGTGGAAACAATTAAAATTAATAATTAAAAAATAATTAAAATTTGGTTTTACGGTCAAAAATTGTTTTGAAGTTTGCCAAAATATAAAAAAAATATATTAAAAAAATTTTTTTGCTCTTCAATTTTAAAACAAAATCTTTTGGAACAAAAACATCGAAAAAAATCGAATTTTTTAAAATAATTTTTTGTGAATAATTACAATCTTATGCCTTATGAAAATTGCTAAAATTTGACCAAAAGCGATTTTACAAAAATTTGAGTATCTTCAAGTAAACTTTTTATTTATAGATTATTCAAAAGTAGTCTTCTTTTACTCTTTTAATTCAAAAATATTTTCTTTTATTACAAAGTTTTGGTCTATATAATTTTTCTTCTAATTTTTTTTAATGTAACATTTTTGATGGAATTTTTATTCAATATATTTTTTTTAATTTGCCCAATTGGATTTTCCACTTTTGAAATGGAAGAAAAATTTCGAAAAAAATTGAAGCGACCTAAAAATAACAAAATAATTTTTAAAAATCTATAAAAAATTTATTTTAATAAAAAAATATAATTTTTGGGCTCTATTTAACCTACAAAAACGATATTTTTCTTCGAAAAACTTTTTTTTTAAATATAATAAAAAATGGAATTCAAACGATTCCTCTTTATACTATTATTGCCTTTGTAACTGCAAATATTGGAATAACTGACATGCAGAGTGATAACTTGACATTATTTCTGGTTGAATAAGAATTATTTTAAATTTTCCATGCTAAAGATTTTTTTAAAGGAGTGAAGAAACCTCAAATTTCATATGTAAAACATTTCTTGGAAACCGCGAACACGACATCAAAATGTTACAAAATGAAAATTCGTCATTTCCATCTCGATTTCCTCCGTTTTTTATGATTCAATTGTTCTCAAATTAAATTCTAACACACTGGCAAAAATTTTCCAAAAACGCAACACTCACTTTTTGATTATTAATTTTTCGTATATCACACATCCTGTTTATTGTCTGCCTTTTCCTATTATTTTCCGTTTATTACAACACACACACACACACACACGCAGACAATTTATGGATAAAATGTGTGAAGTTATTAAAATTTTAATTTGAAATAATTAAAATTTAAGCACGTGGCAGTTGTTTGATATTATGACAAACACGTCGTCGCTGCTGCTTCATTGTTGCCGCGATATTATTTTATATTTTACATTCATAACAAGTCGCTTCTTCTTCTTCCCTTTGCTGCCTCGGTGAAAAATTGATGTGCGACTATTACCCATATTACGTCGTCGTCGTGTATCAAGTTACAAGCCGCACAAGAAAAAAAATCTTGATTAAAACTTTATCACGGGAATTTATTTGAATAGACGAAGCGGGGATTGATGTTTGTTCTTCTGGCACGGCGATAAAGTCTCTCTGCATGACACGAGATGTGGGGGAAAATTTTGCAACAAAAAGTAAACATGAGAGGAACGATATGTTTGTCCTGGTTTTGTTTTACTTTTGACGAAAGAAAAAAAAATGTTGTTGTTACGATGGGAAGACGAGAAGGAAGGAAGTTGGGAAGTATCAAATTAGGAAAAGTTAAAAAGTTTTGTGTAAATTTAAATTTTTTTCCCTCTTTTTTCTCCGATTAATTGTTTGTCGTTCTAATTATTCCAGTGTCTCACAATAACAAAAGAAATCAAGGTAAGGAAAAAAAAACAATGAGAGAAATCTTTTTGTTTTTTTCCACGAAGATCTTTCATGTCATTCATTGACAGGCGGATTTTTTTGTTCACTTTTCATTCGTATCACGTTTCAAAGGAAAAAAAAGTTGCAAAAAACAGATTTAAATCCCCCGGTAATGAAATCAAATCAACAAAAAAATAAAACCTTATCCATTTTAATTAACTTACCGCAAGGAGAAAACAAAACAATGGCAAAAAAAACTTTCATCAATTAAAATCAATTTTATCCATTGAACGGACAATCGGATTTGGACCCTAATCAACCTCGAACGAACGGGCGTTTTTGTTGAAAATTTTAATCTCCTTCTCCGCAGTTAGTTGTTCTTGTCATCAGGATTTTCCTGGCAAGGGAAAAAGTTTGAATTTAAGGCTTTGAGGGATGAATTTAAAAATTGGAGAAAAAAATTAATTATAGAAATTAATTTAAGAGAAAAATTTGAGACCCCAAGATATAAATTTAGAACCTCAAGACTTCAAGAGATAAATTTAAGACCTCAAGAGATAAATTTAGAACCTCAAGTTAAAAGCTTGAGACCTCAAGAAATAAATTTGAGACCTCAAGAGATAAATTTGAAACTTCAAGGAATAAATTAAGAACCTCAAGAGATAAATTTAAGACCTCAAGAGATAAATTTGAGACCTCAAGAGATAAATTTAAGACCTCAAGAGATAAATTTAAGACCTCAAGAGATAAATTTGAGACCTCAAGAGATAAATTTGAGACCTCAAGAGATAATTTGAGACCTCAAGAGATAAATTTGAGACCTCAAGAGATAAATTTAAGACCTCAAACCCTTGAAACTTTTTTGTTCCTCTTTCATGAGTTAAATCCTCCTAATTTTAACTCACAGAGCAACAGTGGCCGCCGTATAAAAGTTAAACACTTTGGCCTGGATTAACTTTGTCATGTCCTGTGTCTCGTTTGTATTTCCTCGGACAGTTTTCAATCCCATGTTTTGTCGTCGTCAATCTCGTAAAACACAAACAGACGTCATGTGAAAAACCTCCCGCCACACGATGACGGCAATTCACTGAAATTGAATTGAATAGCTTGGGAAATCAGTTTGCGAGCTTTTTGTTCAGTCTGAATAAATCTTTTTAATTGGCATTTGTTGAACATTGAATACATTGCCATTCGAATGTGGTATGCTCGTGCTTGTATTACTAATATTCAATAAATAGACTTTGATGTTCTAAAATCACACACACACACACACACACACGTTTAATAGCTCTTTAGGGACAGCTTTGCAGGTGTTGACATTTGCTTTTGTGGAATGTACCCGGAACGAATATCGGAAAATAACCTCAAAAAGGAGATACAAACCATTAATGAATGGAAATGATTGAAGAAAACAAGTTAACAATACGTTTTGGTTTTTGCTACAAGCCACCAAAAAGCATTGTGATGAAATTTAATGGAGATGAACTGCGAAAATAGATTAAGATCGTTTAGTCAAAGGATGCAATTCAATAGCTTTTTGTATCGGAATCAATTTATTCGATATTGAGTAACCACAAACGTTATTCGTAAAAGTTTGCAAAAGAAGTAAAAACTTGATTGAAAGGATGGGAAATTTAATTAGATTTATCTCTAGGGGCTCAAAAATGACTAAATATTACAAATTAAATCTGAAAATTCACTTTTTGATTTTATTATAAGATTTTGAGATAATTTTAGAAAAAACTAGTGGACCCGTAATCTTCGTCCCACCAATGGACATTTTTTTTATCATCATAGAAATCAACAATATAACCTTTTTTGAGGCCCTGAGGTCTTGAAAATAAGGTCCTCAAACCTTTAAATGGACATTTTTAGAAATTTTTATTTTTAGGCTTGAAAATAAAATAAAATGGGGTCCTCAAACCTTTAAATTGAGATTTTTCAAAATTTTTAGTTTTACTTTTTTCAAAAAATAGGACAAAATTAAAAATGGATTTAAGATCATTTAAAATTTCAAAAATCTCCAACTTTAAAAAAAATTCAGGTTTGAGGAAAAATTTTTTTCAAGGGAAAATTTTCAAGACGCGAAATATGATTTTGAAAACAAAAATTAAAATGAAAATTTTTTATACATTTTTTTGAAAATGGCTTGAAAAATTAAAAATACAACAAAAAACGAAATTTTGATGAAATTTTTATTTTTTTTTGTTATTTTGGTAATAAAAATGTCCATGTAAAAGTTTGAGGGTTTTATTTTCAAGACCCCAGGTCCTTCTGAAAAGGTTTCTTTTTCAATTAATTTAATTATAGAACCAATTTGTTGATTTTTATGATGATGAAAAAAAAATTGGATATGTCATCAGATCATTTATCCATAACAAATGTCACTTTTTTTCTAAGAACGTTTTATTTTATTTTTATTTTTTTTAGCTAATCCTGACACTACAAAAAAAAATTAATTCAAGTCTCCAAAAAATAATTTCAAGAATTAAATAAAAGATTTTTGGTCCTCCGCTGGGAATTTTTGAATGTAATTTTTATCCTAATTCTAATCGCAGAATGCTTAAAAAATCATTTTTTTTGTTCCCTCTGAAAATGTTCATTCACTTTATT
Source organism: Culicoides brevitarsis (assembly GCF_036172545.1). Classification (NCBI taxonomy): domain Eukaryota; kingdom Metazoa; phylum Arthropoda; class Insecta; order Diptera; family Ceratopogonidae; genus Culicoides; species Culicoides brevitarsis. The sequence goes on along the minus strand of NC_087085.1, from coordinate 20,739,135 downwards.
TTACATCAAAACTTTTGCTCGCTCATGTCTGGCCAATTTTCTTTTTAACTTTATTGCAACCCTTCGAAAAAGAACTCTTAAACTGTATTCTTCAATGAACTTACCATCCATGGCAAAAGTTTCCAAATGCAATTTTCTTGTTACGGTGGTTTGTCTGTTTCTCGTCTTCATTCCGTTTTAATGCAAAAAAGATGAACGCAACACGAACATCAAAAAAGCATCATTTTAATTCATCAATCCACAAATTTATTGGAATTTTTTATGGTTAATGCTCGTCTTGTCTCAAGCAGTGGTCTATGAAGCATTTGGAAAACCTAAATTTTCTTACCACACGACATGGCACACTCCTCGAAGCTATTTTTGCATCATCAAAATTTAATAATAAAAACTTGTGTCGTTTGGCGTCGTCGAAATGTTGCATGTAAGAACATACAGAGGATCACAACAAATGTTATCTCATCAAGAAAAATATTTTCACTCTAAATGGATTTTATGTTTTCATTTGGTTTTCATTCGTTCATTCACTTGTTCTCCTCCTACTTGTTGTTGCTTTGCTGCATGAAAGACGAAAAAACAGCAGAAATGCATTTTCTGAGCTTGCAAGATGCCTCCAATATGTTGACGATTGTAAGACAATGTACTCATAGCTCGGTTATTTACACTTGACGTTGTTGTTGATTTTTTTCTCGTTCAACAAATGAGACGAGAGGCGAAGTAAATGAAAAGAAAATATTCGAGAAATAATGATGTCGAATCAATTCAGGTGCAAAAACCGAATGAAAGGCTCGAGAATTGACAAATACTTGAACAGCACTTGACCTGCAACTTCACACAAATTGATCTCAATATTTTTTCTGTGCTCTTAAATGCACTTTCAATCGAAAAAGGGTGAATTTTACTGTCTTTAGGTCTTAAAATACGCCTAAAAAAATTTAATTTAGTTTTTCAAAAATTTAAATTTAATTTCATAAAACAAAATTTTTATCAAAAATGTTAAAAATACCTTTTTTCGACTCACAGAGCAACACTTGAAGTGCCATGCCGCTCTGTTCACGTCAAAAATAATGGAAATTCTGTGGTAATGTCATTACTTTTATGCATCATTGAAGCAAAAAAAGAGGACTTTACAAAACTTTTCGTTTATTATATTTATTTTAGCACGTTTCGCATGCGGCTCTCCTGACTAAATTAAATTTATGTTTGAGATTACAAAGATTGAAGCTAAAAAAAAAAATTGGATTTGGATTAAAAGCGCAACGATGTGTCTCATCTCGTCATACAGCAGAAAAAAAATCAATTAACATCTTTTACCTTTTTTCTCGTCTCGTCTTTGAGGTGCTCTCGGTGCTGCGCCCGTAATCTGATCAGTGTGAAATCCGTTTCGATTGAAAATTGATAGTAAAAAGAGTGATGAAATTGAACAAAAAGGGAGATGAAAAACTTTTTTTTTTGTGCGCAAAGTTGAGTAAAATAAATAAATTAGATTTTAGCCTTTTAGCTTTTAACCTTTCAAAAACACTTGATTGGAAAGTGCACTTTGTTATAGTTTGATCTTTCGTGCACTTTTGCAGTAAAAGCGTGTGAATCAAAAAGAATGAGATGAAAAGTTTTGCGTTTAAATTTATTGGTTTGAGGGATTTCGCGAATAATTGATTTTTTTGATCAAATATTTGAGAATTAAATCTTTTTAAGTTTTTATGACGGTTTGATTAACGAAAATTTTGATGTTGGAAATAATTTATAAGTTATAGAAACTATTTAATTGAAAAGAATCGAATTTTTGAACTTTTTCCCAATAAATTTATGGATTTTCAAAATTTATATTTGTAAGTTTAAAGTTTTTAACCAATGAATGGTTGATTGACTTAGTTCATTGAGTGTTGAAAATCTTCCTGAAAAATTATAATTTGTACATTTTTTGACTATATGCTGCATAGATTGTATCACATAGCGGCGAAGGTGTAATTTGCCATTTATTGAGGAGAAAATTACATCGCCCACAATTTGTCCTGAATCTGTTTAATTTCGTCCATATGTCCCTTGGTTGATCGAATTCTTTCAATGCAACAGTAAAATAAAAAATTAAAAATAAATAAAATTAAAAATGAATGAAATATTAAAATTTTTAAAAAATTAAAGTAAAATATTAAAATAAAATTAAATTAAAAAAATGAAAATAATTAAAAAAATTAAAATAAATTAAAAAAAAAAAAAATAAAAAAAAAAAAAAAAATAAAAATATATTTGAGAAAATTAAATTAAATTGATAAAAAATTATTTTTATATCTCAAAGTTTTTTTTTATTGCATTAGATTTAATTTTTTTTCTATCAATATTTTTTTTCAATCAATATCTTATTTTCATTCCAGACAAATTTCTCATTCAAATATCATCTCCATTAGCAACAAATCGAACTCAATTGACTAAAAATGTTTATTACATATGCCGCCCTTCTATTATCATCCCAAGAAAAAAAATTGAAGTGGAAACATATTGAATTGAAATATTCCTTTTCAATAAATATCTGATAAACATAGTTGAGTCTGTCTGCCTGAAATACAATAAAAAAATCAATCTTTTAACAATTTTAATATTACAGCAAAAGATTATCGTCATCATAATCTCGGTGTCTGTCTGTCTATTTTTGTCCCATTTTTTTCCTACAAAATTTATGTACATTTTGTGCGATTTCCGTTCAGAAAATATTTTTTCTTGCGAAGGAAACGAGATAAAAGATAACGGGACATTTTCTTGGATATTATTATTAATGTCTCTCGGATCCGAATTTCGATTGAGACGCAGGGACCAGGAAATTTGTATAAATGTGATTTGAATGTTCTCTAACGCAAATTGCTTTTGTCACAGAGAGAGGCAGAGATAATTTGTATAGATTGGTTACGAAAGGTACAACAACAACAACTTCGAGGCGTCGCCAAATGAAACATGACCGGAAATTAAACATTTTTTCTCCTTCTCTCGTTCGGTGTCGACACAACGAGCCACGAGGCAAGATGTAAATGCGAAAATTTTGTTTCCTCTTGAGATTAAGGAACCTCACTTAAAAACAGGAAAGACACTTAACTACTTTTGATTTATGTTCTGTAACCGGACACTTTATCTTCCTACTCGTGTAAAATAGTTCAAGCACTCTCGAGTCACATTTAATATTTTTGTTCATTTTTTTTTTGTTATATTACATTATTTTTCTGTGAGTGGCACAGAAACTTGAGCGAGTTAGTTAGCTAGTTTAGTTGCCGAAGAAAGAACGACGACGACACAAAATTAACGATATCATTAACGATAAAGTTTGTTTCCCTTTTTTCGCAAAATGCATGATGATAAAATTATTATTATATGTGCAACAACCAAGTCGGTCGTTTAACTTTAACACTCGAGAAAATTTCTTGTCTGGCAAAACTTTTTTGCTGTACGAAATATTTGCAGACATTTTTTATTTTCGAGCAGAGAAATTCACCAAAAATGAGAAAATAAAGAAAAAAATAAATAATAAATTTTAAAAAATATTTACACAAGACACACAAAGTTGCGTCGTCGTCGTCGTCGTTGCCGTCACACATAAAACAATTTCCGACTTTCCACCATAAATTTCCCAGATAAAGTTGCATTAAAGTGACAATTTTCATCTTAAAGTTGTTTGTTTCGTGTTACATGCAAGTGTTGCATGCCCTGCACTTCTCGGAGACATGCTGTTGATATGGATGTACCTTGGCTACGAGTTTCGGTTACACACAATCCGAGAGCTAAGCCAAGATAAAGCCGCACAGTTGCTCATGCATGTTGATAAATAAATAAAATATGAATATTTTACCAGATGAGTGATGATGCCAAAAAGTTTTTGCTTGGCCAATTACGGTTTGAGGTAAATATTTATAGATTTATTGTTTATTCATTGATGTGGGTTTGAATTTTTCACTTCTGACAGAGAATATTTTCGGTGAAATGCATTTTGAGTTGAAATTTTATTATTTTTTTATTAAAAAATTATGCATTTTTTTTTTCTTGTCTTGAAAAAAAATTATTTGAAAATAATTTGACAAAATTTTTACATTTTAAAAAATTAATTTGGTTCTTGGAAAATAAATAATTTTTTATTTTGTGAATTTTGATGGATAAGAACCTAAAGTTTTTTTTTTAAAATTTAATTAAATAAAAAAATAAAATAAATAAATAAATAAATAAAATATTTTATATTTGAATATTTTATATTTTATTTTAGTGAATAGCTTAAATTAATTAAAAATCAAAAATGTTTTAAATTAAATATTTTTTTTTAAAAATATTAATTTGATTTTCTTGAAATTTTATTGTTGAAAAATCATTTTGAATTGACTCAAAAGAGATTTAGCACGAATTTTCCTAAAATTAAAAATTTTTAATCAAATAAAAAGTAATTTCTAATTAATTTTCTTCATTTTCACGCCTTCTCTTTAACTCTTTTAAATACATTTTAATTAAAATTAATAAACACTTGTCAAGTTTGGCTCCCAACCCGTTAGAAGCAATATTTTTTGTTGAATTCAATATAAATTTGGTTTTTTTTTTTTTTTGTCGCTCATTCGCTAAGCTGCCAACATGCAAAAAGAAAGCGACAAACTGAATCCAACTCAATAAAAATAATTAGAATTCTAACCCTTTTCTATAAAAGTAATACGAAAATGACCAATTTACAAGATGATACCCTCCGTTCCTACTTTTCAATACACTCAATCCCTCCTCCTTTTTCTCGAAAAGGAAAAGGCAAAAAAACTTCGAAGAGAAAGTGCAATAAAACGATAATAAATTCACAATTGTGACAAAATTAATACTATTTGTCTCTTGATGATTTGTACCAAAGTCCCACCCAAGTCGATTCGATCCCTTTTTCTGCCGATAAAATTTTAGTAGCCAGTTAGTGAAATAAAAAAAAAAAAGTACAAATCCACTATAAATTTCGTGCAACGAAGAGGTGGAAAGTGTATCATTATTTCAAACGAAAAATCGAACGGAGAAAGGGAACGTTTATATTACAATTTTATTAGAACTCTTCATCATTTTCAAAGAAAAGACCTGTGATCTAAGTTTTTTTTTGTGAAATACGAGAATTTTTTTTATTATTTATTTTTACCTATATGTCCAATGAAACTGGAGAGATGCAATAAAAAAGGGAAACGATAATCGTTTCATGTGACACCCATAATCTATTCCTGATCAAGCAAGTAACGGCAAAGAACGGAGAAATGTCATTGGTAACCCTTTGTGATTTACAGTTTTCTTTTGCTTTTTTTTCATCATGCAGGGAAAAATGATATTTTATACCTTAAAGCAAAGTACCTGAACGCCATAAAATTACGTTGTTTACCGCGTTTCGATAAAAATGTGCGATATTTTGAAAGTTATGTAGTTAGAAATTTTAAAATATCTACTGGGATGAAAATTAAAAATGTGCACTGGGTCTTAAGTTTTACTCAAGTTTTAACTAATTAAAAAAATTAGTCAAAAAATTATTTTTTAAAATTTTATCACATATCGTCAAAATTTGTAAAATTATTGAAAATAATTAAAAAAATCATATAGGTAAAAAATTAAAATGTGTACTGGGGTAAAATTTTGAATTTGTACTGGGTAAAAATTTATTCTACGATTTATGAAGGATTCGTAAATGAAGGATCGGAAATGCATTTAAACATATAAAAAAAATAAAAATTTGCTTAGAAATTTTAAAATGTGCATTGGGATGTAAATTTGAATTATTAAATGGGTCAAAGATTAATTGAATTAAAAACTTAAAATTTGCATTGGGGCAGAAATTGTATAAAAATTTACTAAGGTCAAAATCTAAAATTTACCCTGGGTCTAAAATTAAGAAAATTTAAAAAAAAAATCAAAATATATTCTGGGTCACGTGGTTTAAAATAAAAATACGGTTTTATCATTGGTCGTTCTTCTTACGCAAATATTTTAGAATTTTTACTATTCGATGTGAAAAATGTGATAAAAAAGCGTCGAGTAAACTGAGTAAAAGCACTGACAACTTGCTAAACGGAGTAAAAATAGACAGACAGTCAGACAAATATTTTACTCACTTCTCAAAAATTTTATTGTTCTTTTACATTCCTCTGCTCGGCTGCTGGCCTCCATTGAACAATAAACATAAATTTAAACAATTGCACTAGTTCTTATTTCTTTTTTTTCTGCTATCTTCATGCATGAGTGTGTGTGTGATTGTTAGTTGAGTTGCATGATGCCCGTTTTCTCCACTATATTAAGTTATCTTTTCGAATTTAACTACTTTACTTTTTAGTTTGCTGCAATAAAAGCTGTTGCTGGTAGTACACAGACACACACAGCAAATTTAGTTTGATTTGAAAAGAAGAGAAACAATTTCCTGGTTTAGCACCATTCTTCTCATCATCCAGCATGCATCCACACAGCAGCAGCAGCAGCACCAGTCACCCAACCAGCATGAAAGAATAGAGAAGAAAATTTTTTAACAACGTAACAAGTTTTCTGTTGCTTTGGCATGTGAATGCACACAGGTTGTAATCCCCTGCGAATAGCTTGAGCTTGAGTGCGAGTCGGTGTGTGTGTAACAAAGGCAAACAGACACATTTAAGACAGATATGTGAATAGTTTGTGAGCGTTTTTTTTGTGCCTGCTACTTGCTTGTTAGACGTGATCATCTCTCTTATGTTCTGTGACCGGGTACGAGAGATTTTTAGGTCGAGCAACACAAAAAAAATGTTACAAAAGTTTTCGATTGACTTGAAGTATTCCGTTCAATATGCGATACATGGAAGGGCATTAGTGCAAAAGTTTTGGAAATGCAAACAGTGCACACACATATGAAATGTCAGACATTGAGATAGACAATGGTAATTCCAATTTATGTGGATGAATGAAAAAAAAGAGAAAATTTTAGAAAAAAAGTTTCTGCTTTAAAGCTGAAGTTAGCGTATTTTTCAATAAATTTGTTTTTTTTTTTAATGATTTTTTTTCATTTAACTAATTAATTTTTAAAGTAAATTAATTTTTTAATTTAAATTCTTAATTCGAAAATTTAATAAAATTCTCAATTTAATAAAATCTTAGAAATTTTTCAAGTATGAAAAATATAAAACTTTATATTTTTTTAGACAAAATTGAGTATAAAAATTTAAAATGATTTTTTTTTATAATTTTAAAACATTTTAATTTTTTTCTGAAAAATTCAAAATTTTTCACATTTTGTTCTAACTTAAAATGAATCCTTATTTGTCAGATTTTCATCTAAGTAAAATATAGATAAAATTTTATTTAAAAAAAATTATTTTTAAAAATTATTTTAATTTTTATAATAATTTTAAAATTTGTATATTAAAAGGTCAAAAAATTTTTTAAAAATCTTTTTGAGTCGATTTGATCATTTTTGGATTAAATTATAAAGTTATCAGATATTTTGGAGTTTTTTGTACTTTCAAAGCATAAACATATTTTTTTTTATGAAAATCTCTTTAAAAAAACTACAAAATTGCTCTAATAAGATGTCACGACACCATTTCATTGCATTCCATTACTTCTTATAACCTCCATATAATAATTTTTAATTAACTTTCAACGAGTCACATTACATACTTTTTTAATTATCTCGCAGTATAAACATCAACAAACTACTTGCAGCTAAGAAACTGTTGGTGCCCTCCTCGCATTTTACGACACAAAATTGCATTTCCATCATAAAATTAATGTCAAGACGGAGTAAAATTGTGGCAATAACTAATAAAAATATAAAATAACTGATTAAAAACATAAAGTTCCTCGCTTCGTCTCGATCTTCTTCTTCTTCTTTTTTACAATCAAATATCTTCGTAAAAATTTTTTAATGGAATTTTTTCCTTTTTGTGCACAAAGTTAATATCCTGTAATAATATTGTGTTTGTACATATGAGTAATAAATCGTAATAAAATGCAGACAAAATGACGTGAATGCCGTCGTAGAAGGATCCCTTGGAAGTTCCACATTAATTTTAAAAGGCACCATAAACAGAATAAAATTTTATTTTTACACAAAAATATATAAAGAAATTTATATAGTTTGTTGTAAAATATACAATTTAATGAAAAGATGGAGAGAAAGAGAGGAGACACAAAACCATATTCACTTAATGAAAATTTTCATTAAGAGAACATCATTGCATCATACAATAAAAGTGTGTTTGCCTTTTTCCTTTTTTGCCACACATAAACTACTACTGCTGAACTTTTATCGTCGCACTCTCTCTCTTCTACGTAATATTTTTCCATAATAAATATTTTTATTACTCGGATATTTGTAGCAACCGCACGACCGATGAACGAACTAGACAAAGAAAAGCTGTCAAGTCAAGCCTCTATATTGGTTTTACATTCTTTATACATTTTTTTTGCTGTTCGGCAAGACATTTATTACAAAATGAAAGTTTAGAGGCAAAAGGGTAACTTTTGAACTCCCTTCGTTTTTTTTCTACACAACAAGGACGACGACGACGAAGAAGATGACAATGGATTGGAAATGGATGCGAACACTTTATTTTTACGATTTCTCATAATTTTTTGATCCGTTTTATAACCAAACATTGCGTTAAATGTATTAGAGATCGCATGATGAAGGTTGGATTAATTTTTTTAAAAGGGAAGTTTTCGGTGCGACAAACAGCTGTGACACTTATTAGCACCTTATATATGGAGACGATTACTTGGGTCGGTGTTGCGTGCGGATGCTAAAAGAGGTTAGACGACTTTTGGGAAGAAAATTGAAAAATAATTCAATTATAGAAATATTTGATGGCATTAAATTTTGATGGGAAATTGATCGATAGTAAAAGTTTTGGTCGTTATAAGCGAATTATGGAGGAAAAAAATGAAATTTTGGTTATCGAATGTATTGCAGAGTAAATTTTTTTAAACTTAAAATTTTTTAAAATTTAATTCGAAGAAATGAGAACATAATAATGATTTTTTTTAACTCCACTACTCGTGGGGGAGGAGTCCTGATTCCTCAAAAAATTCCTCCTAACTCGTCCGACGTCATCTACAATCAACATGCTCATTACATCACAGAAGTTAATATGCCCTATGTTTCTTGTAAGTTTCTGCCGCCTTTAATCCAATCGACCGTTTTTTTTTTGATGTCTCAACACTCAACATTTTTGAATTCACATACTTTGACCTGCACAATGCCAATTATGACGCAATCAAAGTCATCAAACCGTTTTTTGTTCCTCTTTAAACTTTTATAAGAGATTTTTAAATTTTCTTTAAAAATATTTTCAATTTTTGAATTTTTTTGTAACATACGAAACAAAAGCAAGTCGAATAAACATTTTTTTTGAATTCTTTGGCACAACAAACCATTTACTTTCCAATCCTCAGACTTTGATCATCTCCGTCGACTGCCTAAGATGAGTTGTTCTGACATCAATATTACTCAAGAAATTGTTCTGCAAGGTATCAAGAAGCTAGATAAGAATAAATCCGCTGGACCTGACGATATACCTCCGATTTTCTTAATTGAAACTGCTGATGCAATATCTGTGCCTATCTATCGGCTCTTTAAGGCCTCATTAGCAACGGGCTGTATGCCTAATTTTTGGAAACTTTCATTTTTGAGTCCGATGAAATTCTTTTTATTGAATTATTTCAACTTTGTTAAAACTTGAATGCATTGGAATGAGTGATAATCTGCTTAAATGGCTAGCATAAAAAGGGTTCGTTATTTTGAAATTATTTTAAAAAATTTTGAAATTGAAAGTTATTTTGGTGAAAATTTCAAATGCTGCGTCATTAGCTTCTATTCATGACTATCAAAATCTGGAACTTTGAAGAGTGAATTCGAAAAACTAATTTTTTATAAATGAAACTGAATTTGGATCTAAAATGATAGCGAATAAACTTTTTTTTTACTACTTCTAGAAATCTTTTTGAAGTTAAAAATAGACTTGATATGAGCTCATAAACAAAATTAAAGCTCAAAGTTGATTGCCTCGTCGTTCTTTCCCATGTCGCGCCGTCTTTCTTCCCACACATTTTATCGATTTGACTTGTTTCACTTTTCATTAATGAATGACTGAACGCGATATCAAAACACTGAATGAGCAAAATTGATAGATTTCACTTTTCAGAACTTTTTCTTTTTATATTCCGCTGAATCATCAGGAGTAACAACAACAACAATGAAAAAAACAAAACAGAACAAGAAAATGACTGCGAGCCCTATTTCTATAAAATAAAACAAAAAAAAAATGTTGCTGTTCAATAATATGCAATGTTAGATGTCAATAGCATCTTCTTCGTTTCTCTCTTTCTGTTTCTTCAATATTTGAGCGAAATGACACCACCACACAAAGCAACATGAAATTGGAGACGATGTCGATTGAACTAGGCTTGACTTGTTTATTTACTGTCCAAAAAGTCTGGTTTTTTCGCTGTTTCTGACAAAAATTGACGAGCATCCTAGCGAAATGCCGACATGTATTATGAATATAACTAAAACTCTCGGAGTTTGTGTATGATGTTGTTTTGTTATTGAAACAAAAACTTTGACTAGATTGAAAAACTTTTTATCTATTCCATTGTTTTGTGCTGCCTGCCTCGTGTGTTCATGTGCCATAAACTGAATATTTTACGATAGATCTATTACAATACATTCCATCAATGAAATGAGTCCGATGTACTTTTTCCTCTCTGCTTCGGAAAAGAAATCGCTGTAAGACATGTTTTTCTGTTTGCTTGGATTTTTATTGTGGATTTGTGACGTTAATGTTATGATTTAGACAAGTTTGTATCATCTCTGCTCAAATATTTTTTTTTTGTTTACCACACAAGGGACTAAAACACGTATAAATTGGAAATGTTCGTGTGTGTTTGATTTGTTTTTTCGTTATTGACTGGTGAATACGAAATTGATATCATTCGTTTGACCTGAAGCACACTTTTTTTTTATCCGAAATTTGAATTTTTCGAGGTTTCAATTAAATTTTGCGATTCGCAGTAAAGCACACTTAATTCACTAAAACCAGGCAGCTTTCAAACAGAAAGCAATTTCTTCCGGGGATTAAAAATAAGCTTAATGAAGAGCACGATACTTTCTAGTCATTCTCAAACGTGCGTTACAGGATGAAAAAAAATATGCAAAACTCATCATCGTGCCAATCTATGACCAATCAAACGTGAAATAGATTGGATATTGTTCTTTCTTTATTTTGCATTTTTCTCTTTTTCTCTATTAACTTCCCATATATATCGGTAGAGATAGGAAAAAAATGGAAAAAGAGGGAAACAGGTGAATTACATCACGGAATCACGTTGATACGGCGATGGAGATGATACTAATAAAAAGTCTAGTTTTTAGTGCGTGTCTAGCTAAGCACGTGATCGATTTTTACTGCATTACAAAAGAACTTAGATTAAAAAAATGAGTGGTTGTGTACTTTTGTCTGTCACGTGTCATGGAGGAGTATGAAAATGAGATTTTTTTTTCAAAATCTTGTTAAATATCTAATTGAACTTGAAATTCAAAATTTATAAAGTTTTATGAATGCTTATTAAGAAATTTGATAAAAATTTTTAATTAGGTTATTTTAAATATTAAAAAAAAATTAAATTGAAAAGTTTGCAAAAACGAAAAATTAAAACGCGTGAAAAATCGAAAGCTCAGTGGTTCAAAGTATGAACCATTCTAAGTCGTTTACGATTCTACAGTATGAAGCTCAATAGGACTCCTTGAATGACATTTTTCCACTAAGCTCTAAGTATTGTTCTGAGAATCTTAGGTTCAAAGGAATTTCTGCACGTTATAGACAGTACTTGGCCTTGGTATGTTGAAGAATGTTGTCCCATTCGGATCAATTTTGGGCTACAGCTGTCCAATTTCTCTTGAATTTCTCACATTTAGCGCCCTCAGATCGGCTTGAACACAATCGATCCATCTTGCTTTTGGTCGCGCAACACCTCGAGGGCACTCTTTATCGTTTCGGAACAGCGTAGCAGGGGTCGGGATTCATTCGTGCCAAATGACATGCCTTTCTCAGTCGATTGACCTTGACGATCGCAACGATGTTTGCTTCCCCATATTCGCGCTCAACTTCAAAGTTGTATCTACGTCTCCATCTATTGTTCTCTTGCTTGGCGCCCAACATAGTGTGAAGCATCTTGCGTTCGAACTATTGTAGCTGGTTTTCGTTGCTCTTGGAGGTAGGCCAGGACTCCGATCTGTATAGTGCCTAATTAGCGTTTTGTAGATCGCAAACTTGGTGTCTCTTGTCAGAATCCCATGGTATTTTTGGTTTTCATGTTTCGACGAAGATCAACGTCGAGATTTTGAGGTTAGAATTTAATTTTTCTGAAAAACAAATTTTTAAAATCATTTAAAATCCGATAAAGTTGATAAAATTTTCCTCAAGACGACAAAATTTCTACTTCTCTGTTTTCTTATCGTTCACTTATTTCACTTGCTTCCTTATTCGATCCTTATTGTAATCATCTCCCCGTTATATCTAATAGAAATTTCTTTGAAAATCCCTCTTTTTCACAGTCTTTGAACAATCGAAATTTTCTTAAATAAATTAACTTTTACTTTAATAATCCGACTTGTCATTGGATGCTCCTTCCTGAAATCTCCACAATTGTATTAAATATTCATCCATCTCATTTCTTGAGAAGAGCTCTTGTTGTCCTTTGAAGATATTAAATAATACTTACCTCGCTTTATATTAAAAAAGCGTCCGCTCAAGCATTACTCCAATCAGAATAATTGCCCTCTCATTCATTCCCTCTCCTCGCTTCTCTTCTTTCCTGCGATGATTGAATAATATTAATGGACTGACATTTGCGAAAAAAAATACCTGAAATCTTTTGTACCTAGCACCGACACACTTGTGTGCATCAATCAAAAGACTTTTCCTAAAGTAGTGATTGAATGACTTGCCTTTCAGCTTTTCCTCGGCAGTGTTCTGTGTGCGCCGCCGGAATAAATCTCCCGCAATGACATTGCAAATATTTCTCGATGAATTGACATTCAATTCCCATTATTTCTCGTTCATTCATTCACTTTTCTTTCGTTTCTTCCGTTATTGGTGGAGTCGTCGTCGTCGTCATTACAGGACACATACATGTGTAAGTAATTTGATGATGAATAGAAGCTCGAGCTTTTCTTTTATTTTTTTTTTCATGCGTATTAAACGCATGGACGTGACTACCGGCGCTATTGAATTACGGCAAAACTGGCATTTAATGTTTTTAATTGATCCGAAATTTGATTTTCACCCCGAATCGCGTTCGTTATGCTCTGCGAAATGAAAATAAATCGGAATTTGAGACGAAATGGAGCGTGATTGAGAGTACCTACGATGGTGAAACACTAGAGAAAACACAAAAACAGGATATTGCCTGCTATTAATTCTAATATAATATTGAATTTACTTTCATTTCACTTATTTATGCGTTCAATCTGTATTTATTTTCACATGAAATCAAATGCTGCGCTCTCGGGGCAGCACGTTGCTGCCTGTCAATACGAATAAAAAGTATATTGACGTGTTATTTATTTACAAATGGCTTCGAAATCTAAAAGCATTTCACTTATCGACGACTTTTTTTTTATTAAAATTAATTTGTGCCTTTTTTAGTTTTTTTTCCCTCTTCATGGAAATCAAGTGAAAACCTTTGAAAGGCAAATTCAATTAACATCGACGCAATTTTATTGACTCTTAATCACTTTTTAAATTTATTCATTGGATTTTTTTTTTCGCAGCTCTTTGGCTTCGGATTGTTCTTGTTGACGGTGTACATGCGCGCCGAGCCCGGTTTCGAGGAATGGGTTCGCATGTTGAATATTTGGATCTACTACCTGGGCGTGTATTTCTTGATTTTTGCCGGAGTTATCATCATGATCTCCGCTTTCCTGGGATGCTGTGTGGCACTGACGGAGCACAAATTGGGATTGACTGTGGTAAGTAAATATTTTATTTTTTGATCTATAAACGAAATTCCAAGTAGTGAATTTGTTGAGAAGAAATGGAGAAAATAACATCGGAAATTGTTTTATTTAATATCCGGTTGGTTGACAATCGCAAAATTTTATAAGTAAATAAATGATGTTGTCGCAGGAGATTGGAAGAAATTTGATGTTGAAAATGTGTTTTTGAACATAAAACGTAAAAAAGCAATTTTGAGAGCTTTGATTGATTTTTAATAATTTATTGACGTTAAATTATTAAAAATGTACATTAAATGTCATTATGATTTAAATATTTATTTATGACATTTTTTGTTCAAGAAAATTTTCTGTTAAAAATTTTAAATTTCAATCTCATGAAGAACATTTTTCAATATTTTATCGAAAAAACGGTCTATAAATTTGAAGTTTTAAATTAATTATTTTTTATAGAAAATCAGAAGTTTGTTTTAGTGAAAGTATCGTTAATTTTATTTTTGTTTCAAAATATTTCGTTGACATTTTTTTCAGAATTTTTAAAAATAGCGAAAAATTTGAACCCTTATTTAACGGTTTTTAGTGCAATTTAAAAAAAATAATGATTTTACAAACTTCAATATTTTAAGATCAATTTTAAAATTAATATTTTTATAAATTTGCGTATTTTTGTGAATTTTTAAAAAGTGCAAAAATTTTGAAACCTTGTTTTATACTTTTTAGTGCGATTTTTCAAAAATTATTGCAATAATTTTTTTGACCTTTAAAATGAGGCTTTTGGCCATAAAAATTGCTTTATCCGAAAAATATGACAAAATTTTCCCATGAATAAAAATCAAAACCTTACAAATGCACAAAAAAAAAGGAGATGAAAATGTTATTTTCCTGTCGACCCAAAGTTAAACTCAAGGTTGTGTCGAAAAATATTTATTTGCCCAAGCAACGATTCACCAAAGAGAAAGAACCAAGAAAAAAAGAAAGAAATTTAAAAAATTATTCTAGTACTTTGGCACAATTTACATGTAAAATGTTTGCCAAAAGACAAATCCGAAAAGGAGAACGTTGTTGTGTGCGAATGTAATTTTTTCAGCAAATATCTGATGTAAACAGTTTAGAATACAAAACATAAATGTATATATTTTTAGTTTATTATTATTCTTCTTGCTATTTGCTATATTATAATGTAAAAGCAAGCTAAGATTATAAAATTATATAAAAGGGATATAACGTTAGAGAGGCAAATCTTTTTGCGTCGTTACTGCAAAACTTTTTGAATGTTGGTCCTTTCTAACCACATGTCTTCGTAGCATCGTTGTCTCGTAATCGAATAAGGAGAAAAATAAAATAAAAATACAAAAGAAACATAGATAAATGTTCCAAAATGCCTGTAAACCTTATTTTCATATCTCTTTTTTTGATATTCTTGTCGCTAGTAAACTCGACTCCAATTCAAAACCAAAGATGGTACAAAAGTCTTTCGAAAAAGGGTTAAATACACGCGTCGTCGTACGTGTACGAAGAAAGTTTTCGAGACACGAGGGGAAGACAACGACAACAACGACCGGGAGGTAAAAGAAAACATTTTATTTTGTGTCACACAAATAAAAATAACATTTAACACACAAACAAAATAGGCAAACAAACACATTTCTCCTGTATGTTGTATGTAAGTTGATGATGATGCAATCAAAAGTTATTCGAAAATAAATTCCTCTGGCTTATTTAGCATAACAATTAAAGTAATAACTGTCTGCTATACTTTCGTGACATGTAATGAGTCCCATGTGTGTGTGTGTGTGACTCTAATTTTAACGTAATTACGCCGTTTAATCCACGAAAATGGATTGTTTTTGTATCAAATACCGTTTGAGGGAGTCTCCTAAATATTAATTAGACACAAATTTGTAACATTAAAAGTCACGAGACGATAAGATAACGTCAACTGATAATGTAACGAGCACGCTAGAATTTACATTTTAAAACATTAAATTCGTTTCAATAAAATTTTGTAAAATGTTAATTTTTGAGAGGAAATTTCTTTATAAAACGACGTAAAATTGATATTTTAATTAATAAAAGCTACCTGCTTTCAAGTGAGATTTTTTTACATGAGGAGAAAAATTTTAAATAAAAATATATAGAAAATTGAAGCAAAAGAGAGAAAATCTAAACTTATAAACATATTATTTTATACGAGATTTTCTACGTGCCGTTAGATAATTTGGAATTAATGTTTCAGACATGATAATTTTCCTGTTCTTATGGTTTTCTTCTTTTTCTCTCGTTTTGTATATCGTGTGTGAATGTGTGCTAAACTTTATTTAATACTGTTGCAAATGATAGGATATGCTTTGTGTGTAGCAAAGAGATTTGGGAATTAAATGTATCGTTAACATTGCTTATTGTATCGAGACTTGTTAAATTTTCAAAGAAAATGTTGTCCTACTTTTGTGAATTTTAAGAATTCGAAAAGACGTCCAGAAAATTCAAGAATATTTAAAATTAAAATATTTTTTTTTTATTTTTGGCAACCCTGGATGTTAATTTTTTTTTGTAAATTCACTCAAATCTTTAAATTTTGTCATTTCTTCATTTTTGTTAAAATTTACTAAAGTCCATTAAAATTTTATGAATTTGAAAATATCAGGGTTGCCACTTTATATAAAAAAATGGTTTAATAATGAAAAATGGCAACCCTGGACTCTAATTTTTTGTCGTTTTTCAGAAATTATTTCACAATCATATTTTTAAAACTTTTTGTTTGTTTTCAGATTGAAACTGAATTTTTAAATTTTTTAACAAGTCAGGGTTGCCAATTAACAAAAAAAATGTTTTAAATCTGGAAGCGCTGGTTTTGATTTTTTTTTTATTGTTAAATTACACAAAACTTTGATTCGTTTTATTTTTTAAATCTCTAGCCTCACTCAATTCTCTAAGTTTAATAAAAATCTCACAAGTCAGGGTTGCCAATAAAAAAAAACAATTTTTTATTTTAAAATTTTAACTTTTTAAAAAATTTTAACTCAGAAAAAACACTCTTTTTGGTACAATTTACTTTAATTTTAAGCTTACAAAAGAGAAAAGAGCAAATAGTCATTTGTTTGACCAATAAAAGTTTACCGTCGTTCATTGCTCGGTCATCTAAAACTATAAGTAGATTTAGTGAAATCCTACCGAAATCCAACATTCCAGAAAAATACCTGAACCGATAAATTATAAATGTTAATGCTTTCACAGTTACACGAGTGTTCTTATTTTCTTACACTTCGCCTCCACTTTTTACGGGTTTTTTCCACTTTCATTTTACTTTATGCTTTACTTTTTCCAACAACATGTCGCTCCATAGAAAAATAATAATAAAATGAAAAATATTTTTGTCTGCGGCTCATATATCAAAGGATTGTTTTGCTTTGTTTTTCTTCGTTTTTTTTTGCTCATAGTCTCTCTTAACTACTTCTAGTTAGAAAGAAAAACGAAACAAAAAAACAGTCCTGACACAGCAGTAATAACCAATCTTTTTTGTTTTCATTTCGGATATGGATGTCGTCTGTCTGTTCCCAGAGCGAGCGAAAACAAAGAAGGTCAATATCAACGTCTGCAATCAAACTAGCAATAAATCAAAGTCGGTCCAACAGACAGACAGCAAAAAAAAAACGAGTTCAACAAAACTTTTAACGAGGATCAGAAAAACTGCAGAAATGCCTCGTTAGTCAAAGGAACTAGTTTTGCTTTGTAGTTCTCGGGGAAAAAAATCTAAATGTGGAAATTATGAGCATTCCTGAGAGTCGTTGTTGGGTGTCAAGCACATTTTGTTCTTGCAATTTCTCGCTAAATGACATTAATATGATGGTGCTCGAGAAGAACATGCTGCACCCTCGACTCCCTCGTTCGCTCTCGTAACTTGATGATGTTATCAAACACACATGCACATAAAACACGCTGATAACATCTTACATTATGGGGTTTTTTCATGTACTGCGACGTCTTTTATTTAGTTTTTTTTTATTGTACAATGTCGTAAAAAAATACTGTGAGAGAAACGGAAAGAAACACAATACAAATTTGTGTCGTCATGTCGTAAAATGTCATCTCGACATATGTGATATTAGTCGCAGAAATGGAAAAAAATGTTCCCTATCAAATTAGTGTTCGTTTCTTATCTAATTTTTATGATATGTTCTCCTCCTTGTCTTTTTTTTCTCGCTTTTTGATAAACTGTCTCTTGCAATTTAGATTTTCATCTCTACTTTTTTATCGTTTTTCAGTTCATCGCCAGCCAAGTTTTGTGCTTCCTGGTCTCCGTTGTTGGTTCAGCAATTTTGCTTGATCACTCAACGTTCAATTCGAGCATCGAACCTGTTGTCCATCGCCAGATGATGCATCTCATCATGAACTCTGAATACGAGCCATATTCGACGACACTAAAGCTGGTCCAGGAGAACGTAAGTAAAAAATAATATTTTGAAGATTTTATGATCAAGTGCACTCTCAATTTTCATCAGCTCGAGAGAACTAAATTAGAATTAATAGTATCGCACACAAATAATAATTTTATGGTTGCCTGCCCAGACATAATAACAATGATAATAATGAATTTAAGTGAGCTTACGGTTTTTATGTATGTGTGTGTGTGAAATGATGTCTAGTCATGTTGTTGTCGAACGAGGAGCACTCTAAAATGGATGTTGATAGAAAAAGAGAGTAGAATTAAACAGAGCTGAAAATATTCGATATCAGAATAAAGTTAGAAAAGGATTTTGCAATTTTCGAAAAAGTTTCGAAAACTTGAATTTCGAAAAAAAATTGAATTTAAATTTTCGAAAATAGACTTTTGATGTTAAATTTTCTAGCAAATTTTTAAATTAAAAAATAAATTGTTTTATTTTCGAAGCTATTTTCGAAAATTTTAATTCAAATTTTTTTCGAACTTGAATTTTCAAATTTTCGAATATTTTTTGAATATTGCAAAAACTCTTCGAACTTTATTCTAATATCGAATATTTTCATCTCTATTCAATTTCACTCTGTTTTTCTTTCAACGTCCATTATAAAAAATAATTTTTAAACTACGATAAAAATTCAAAAATCGATCTTCGAATGTCGAATTTATAAAATATATTTAATTTCGAAAGCTATCGAATGTTCGTTAAATTTAAAAATAATTTAAATAAATTTAAACTTTACATCTCTGACAAAACCATTTTGTTTATTTGTCCAATAACCTCTACTCACATCGCAATATTTCCCTGCGAAACGTTAATTGAGTATTTAATGGAGCAGAAGTAACTTTGTTTTCATAACGTGAAAATATCTCGGATTTATGTAAATCTCCTGAACAAATTACTGAAATTGATATATGAAAATTGCCGTTAGCAAGTCCTCCCTCCATTTCTGTCATAAAGCTATATTGCCAACTAAAAATGTAAACATCGATGAAAAAGTTGCTGCGAATTTCTTTAATGCACAAATAGATGAAAAGCAGTATTGTCATTGTTTTAATTTAGTTTGAAATACGAAACGCGAAAATCGTAAAAAAGATAAAATATCCGCTTTTAAATTTGTGTAACGGAATACTTCGACGTGAACAATTTGTATGGTATCGCCAAAGTCGCCGGCATTCATTCAAATTACGTTCATTACTTGCTAATTGTTGGCGTATCTTTGGTATTATTGCAACGCGACGCGACGCGCCCATTCAAAATGCAAATACAATGCAAACAGTTTTTCCACAAATACTAACGAAGATACATTTCAAATGCAATCCAAACAGAAGGAGGTACATGCGAAAAAAAATTAGAAATAAAACTGTCTACACAATTAGAATTTACCCTCATTCAAGTTAATAGTGCCATTATTTCTTGTCGATACTCTCGACGTTTTGCCTCGTGCCATGTTTGCGATGCACTTTTTTTTCGCATTCGATCGCACTCCTGTATGTTACGAAATAAATGTACTTCCATTTATGGCTTACATTTATTTTTAGAGTTCTGTCAAAGTAATTAGAGGAACATAATAACCATCCGTTCGTATGTGTTTGGCCATTAAAATCAGCTTAAAAAACAAAAGCAGAGAACGGCAATAAGTTTATAAGTGCTCAATTTAACAGCAAATATGCAAAATAATGGACATGAATGGATTTTTAGTAGCAAAAATTAGCGGCACTAATCAAGTATGTAACATGGAATGCAAAAATTAATGACAATTTATTTAGTTGAAAATATTTTAGGTACTGAATTATTTGGATTTTAAGAGAGCTCAATTAACATTTTCAAGCCAGAATAAATTGGTTACAAAATAATTTAATATCTCAAACCTACGAATTTTTAGACTTTAAACTTTTAAGCTATATCAAAAATTTTAAAGTCTGTGTTCGAAAAAAAAAATATTTTAAAAATTTCTGTTTTAACTAAAATTTGTTATTCTAAAGTTTTGTAATTTATAAAAAAAAATATTTTTTTTTACAATAATTTCTTTGAAAAAAAAAATTAATTTAAAAAAATTTTCACATAAAATTTAATTTTTTTTAAAATCGTTAAAGAATTTTTGTTACGTGTTAACAACGATCAATGTTAACGGCGCAAGAAAACTAATCATAGGAGTCCGGGTTTAACATTTTTTTCTAAAAATATCAAAATTAATTTCATTCTTCCTTCAACCATCAAGTGGAACCAACGTAGATGAAAAATAGTATAATTCAGTGCTCCCTTCCCAGGTATACCAATTGCCTATTTCTAATAAAAGCCTTGTTCTCATCAATTTTATTTATGAAAAATTTGTAAAAGAATTATTTTTCAAAAATCAATAAACTTGAATATGTATAAAAATTTATTAAAACTTCGAATACTGCATACGATGCTATAAATTTATTCAATTAACTTTTTCTTCATCTCATATTTCATTTTTGTTTCAATATTTCTTGGAACGACAGACAAATAGACAAGCAAAAACTTTTAACCCTAAGACAAATAATAAACGAATGTCTATTTATTCGATTTACTTTTTCTTTTTTATTATACTTGTCTTATCAAAGGCTCTTACCTAGAAAAGTAAAAGAAAAAAAATAATATTGCAGACACAGAAGTGATTTCCGAGGTTTTTACAGACAAAAAGTCTTGCAAGGCAAAAAGAAGTAAAAAGAGATAAATAAAAATCGTAAAGAAAGGAATTGACAGCATCAAAACTTTTTCTATTAGTCAATGTCTTTGTATCATATTTTCTCTCTCTCTCTCATCATTTTACTATAAATATAATCTATAAACAGTTTTTCCTATATATTTTTCTTCCTCTTACCGGCATGCATGTAAGCAAGGTGAATACGGACAAGAAGAAAGTTATCAAGTTATTTGATCATTTTTTTCCTCCTCGTCTTTCCCAGATTCGTTACCGACCGACGAGAAAAGTTATAATAGACATTACTGGTAACTGGTTTCAGATGAAAAAAAAACAGCAAATAAAAAACACAGCAGAAAGAATGAAATTGAAAAATAGTTGGAAATTATTTTCTCGATACACCTTTGTAACAAGAAGTAAAATACAGACATCGAGTTGTTGTTGTTGTTTGTTCGTGAAAAGCGTATTTCAAGCGAAAAATTAAAAAAAATCATATCCTCATGTTTTCATATAGTACAGCAAAAAAAAAAATGAACATATTTCGTTTTAGATTGGATGTTGTGGCGCAGACGGTCCCAATGATTACATGCATTTGCGTCAACCCTTGCCACTGGAATGTCGTGACAGCGTAACAGGTAATGCCTTTTTCAACGGGTGTGTTGACGAATTGATTTGGTATTTGGAAGACAAATCTGTCTGGGTAGCTGTGCTCGGCATGACACTTGCACTCCTTCATGTAAGTTTTTATTTTATATTTTTTCAATTTATTTGTCACACAACTGAAAACTGGCATCAATTTCCGTTTGTTTTTGTCTTGCCTCTTTTCTTCGACAGTCGAACATTCGAAAATTGAACAAATAATTTACAATACGTTTTTATTTATAAATAAAATTTGTTTCCTGTCTCTCCTGCACTTTTGCAAAATTGCATCACGTGTATCGTTTTTCTTGTAAAAAATTGTGAGAAGAGATACAAAATTTATGAAATGTCGGACAATTTCCTACTAACTTTTGCAAAATATTGAATTTCAACGTGATTCATATTTTTCAATCAGACAAACAGGAAATTTGTCTCGTGTCTTTAATTTTCTCGAAAAATATTTTTTGTCATTCATCCGGATAAAAAAAAAATGGGAACATTTTTCATTGTACATGATTATCTTCCACCACCGTTTAATTATAAATTGTTCCCTCAGGTAGCGTTTTTCTTCACGATTTTTAATCTTCTCACACAGTGGGTTACGAAAAAAATTTGCATTTCTTGTTTGAATCCCTTGTGAAAATTTTCTAGATAATTCTGTTTTTTTGCTCAAAAGCGTTAGCAACCGTGAAATAAAATACCAAATATTAACAAAGAAAGCATTTTAATAATAATGAAAAGAAAAAAAGTTGGAAGGAATGAAAGAATGGAAAGAAAAGTGTCTTCGTTTATCTGTCCCTTTTGTGTTCCCCATTTGAATTGCGAGACAACAAATTGGTTAAAATAGTGGTGAGCACAGAACTTGTACGACGGAAAATAATAATTATTAAAATTGTTTTCGATACAGCACCTGCGGCCAATTTATTGCGTGAGATTTTATTCCAAAGATAATTATTGTTATTTTCTGGTGTTTGATATGGAAGAAAAGGAAAGTTTTTTAATTTTCTTTTAGAATAATTCATACCTTTAGATGGAATTTTTTTAAAAAACAAGCGTCATGAGAACTAAGGCTCATTATTTTCAGATGTTTCAATACTCTAACATGACCAGATAAAAATGCTGTAAAAGCAGTTATTTTCGCCCAGTGGCAAATTTGGGCCAACTTGAGACCTTCCCAAGGAGGCATCAGGGGATTTGCCCTATCTTTTAAGCTCAAAATGTACTAAAAATAACCAAAAAGGCCTGACAATTGACAATAATGACAGATTTGCCCCCTAGGTTTCTGAGAGCCCTCTGGGCCTTTCAGAGTTTTCCAAATCCAGAGTCTTAAATTTCTGTTATTTTCTTAAGAAAATGAATTTTGAGTAAATTGAAAAATTGTGGTTCAAAAATCTTAGTATTGAAGAAAATTCTACTAGTAAGATTAAATTTTAATTTTCTTCGATTCTGAGATTTTTGAACCAAAAAAAAAAAAAATAGAACTCATTGAGCTATAAAAATTTAAATTTACTCAGCCTTAATTTTTGTTCCACAAAAACAGAAATTTGAGAAACTGGATTTAGAAAACTTTGAAGTTAATTTCTTAATTTTAGCCTCTGAGGTTCTTAAAAACTGCTCAAATTTCCCACAGGGTAGGGCATTTATTGAAAGTATTTCTTTGAATGAATGATTTATCGCTAAGATTTTCAATAACGGTCAAGATATCAATTTTTTCATAAATTTCCATTATTGCATTTTTTAATAATATATCATTAGCACAGGTTTTTTCCACAATGTCAGAGAATTTTTATGTAATTTACAGCTGAACGTCTTTTTTAACGCGACAGTATAAAAGTTGGAAAATCCTGGAATTTTCATTCAGTATTGCTTTTTTCTTCAACATGTATCAGCCAAAGAAGAAAAATATTTCTAAAACAATTTTAAATAACCTTCGAGATAAATTCAAAGCTTTTAAAGACAAGTTTGGTAAAAAAGAGAAGAATTCTCTCGAAATATCTCCAAAAAGTGACCCCAAACATGTTTACGAGAACTTTTTGGTGCCATTTTTGAAAGTAGAAACAGCATTATGGGGATTCAAAGTATTTGATCCGAACTTCAGGTTCAGTTTTATGTTTGGCGTTTTAGTAACAGATGCTGTTACTTACCCAATAATTAATCTCACCGATATTTATTTGATTTGGGGAAGTGCTTTCACGGACGTTTGCTTTTGCATCTCAACCTGGTGGCTCACATGGCCAACAGTAATGTTGTTCTACGTCGCTTTGGCGAAAAAAGTGGTATTCTGTGAACTTTTGGACATTATTTACGATTTCGGCAACAACTTGGACTGGAAAACTGAGTCACGAGAAATCGAAAAGTACGTAAAACATGCGAATGAATGCAGGAAATTTTTTTGGCTTCTAATGATCGTTTGTACTGGAGGTGGATGTTCCTGCATCATTTCATCTATTGTAGAGTATCTGGTCACTGGTAATGCTACCTTGATGTTTGGATTCTTTATTCCGGGCACAAGCAAAGTACATAATCCAGGATTTTTGATCAACTTTGCCTACCAAGCGATGCAGATTTACTTCACGGTTGTTTCAGTAATGCAAACGACTTTCCACATGTATGTTTTTTTCATGAGCAACGCATTCTTTCAAATTGACAACATGATCATCAAGTTGCAAAAATTGAATGTGCAAATTGAGGCGAAACCAAACCAGGATGGACATGAAAAAACTTTGATTGAAATGATTAAACTTTACAGTCGATATCAGGAATACATTGACAAAATTGAAGATTGTTACAGCGATTTGTTCTTTGTGAATATCGCTTTCTACACCGCCATGAAAGTCTGTATGTTGTTCATTGTCGTGATCAAATTCTGGTTCATTGCATATTATGGCATCGTGATTGTCTTTGGATTCATTTTTGTGCCGTGTGCAGTTGGAACTGTCCTTGAAATTATGAACGAAGCCCTGATCGATGAAGTTTATGCTTGTCCATGGTATTTGTTGACACCGAAGGAACGTAAAACGTTTTTGTTATTTTTGGTTGGCGTTCAAATATGCCCGATGCCAACTTGTGGAAAAATTTTGCCATTGAATGTTGATACTTTTCGCAAAACTTACGCTAAGATTTACACAATTTTGATGTTTTTGCTTGAAACGCAGGCTTAAGTTTTGTACACCATATAATAACCACATCACCATAGTAGAAAGTTGTATTGCAGGAAACAAAAT
The DNA here is from genome assembly GCF_036172545.1 of Culicoides brevitarsis. Taxonomy (NCBI): domain Eukaryota; kingdom Metazoa; phylum Arthropoda; class Insecta; order Diptera; family Ceratopogonidae; genus Culicoides; species Culicoides brevitarsis. The sequence goes on along the minus strand of NC_087085.1, from coordinate 20,714,217 downwards.
ACACTTTGCACTATTTTAACTGCTGAAAAATTAGGCAAAAAAATCAAAATATCAAATAAAAATTACTTTCTGGCAAATGAAAAAGATCAAAAATCTACAATGAAAAATAAATTTGGCACATAGATGTTATGGTCAACCAACACGTGTCAAACAACTTGGTTGGTCCTAGTAACCTTTTTAGTTACAATTATCACCGTAAAAAGAAACAAATTATTTCTTTAGTCGTTCTACGGTCGCAAAACTAGTGACATCAATAAAAAATCAGTTTCAATTTATATTAATTTTGAAAAATCAAATTTCCAAGCAGAAGCGTAGCAAACTAAGTGTTTTGAGGGGGAGGAGGGGGTCACATGGAACAAAAAAGTTTTTTAGTCCCAAATTCTGAAAAATTTCTGGATGGACAAGCTCTATATTTCCATAAAACACTACTCACCTGTTTTCAAGTACCCACAATTGGTGACCTGGATACAAAAAATGCACTTTCGGCAAATAAAAAATTCCTTTTTTGGTAAGCCAATTTTATCATGTAGCAAATAAAAATTACTTTGAACAAGAAATAACCGCTTAAAAACTTAAATTTTCCCTAGTAGCATTTAAAGAATTTTTTTAATGTTAAAAGTCACAATTTAAATGAGAACTCCTCACTTTGAGAGAAACAACAGACATAATAAGACGTATTTCTTTTATTTTCTCAAAATTAGGTACATGAAAAACAGATACTTTGTGACTTCAAATTAAAATTCTAAAATTATTTCTACATTAAATCAGGCTCGATCTTGTATTTTTTGGAATTTTCAACCATCTTTGACATCCCCCAACGTATCCATTTTTTTGACGAATAAAAAATTGTATTTGAGCAAACTTGAAAAAACTTATTCAACAAGTGGATTTCCACTTCCATAATTCCCTCCAAAGATTTTTCCAGCAGGTTTTCCAAGTTTTTGTTAATTTCGAAAAAAACCCCGTAAAAACGTTAAAAGAGTACGGATTTTCAAAGAGGAAATCAAATTTTAAATTAAATTTTATATAATATTCTGAATATATATACTTCAAAAAACTTTTTCTTAATAATTAAAAGGAACACTTCCAAAAAAATTTCTTTCTTTAAATTTTTACGGATTAATCATCGCCGGATGTCGTCAAATTGTCAGATTTTAATAATGTCTTCCTTTAAATTAACTTTTTTCCTCCGCGTTGTTAATTTTGTGGTTGTCTTTTGTGGCGTCATTCATCATAAAATACACCACGCTACCGCAGACACACACACAACAAAAAAGAAAGACAATCAACAAAAATAATAAATGAAAATTAAAATAAATACCGAAAAATATTTCCCACAAAATATTATCTCCGGGGCATAATTAATGAACAGAGCGACATGATACGTCGTCTACTTTAATTTATTTATTTACTTTATCATAAAATTTCTAACAAAATAAATAAATAAAATTAAAAGTCTTAGACAGAAATTACCACGAAGCCACCGAGAGACAGTGAAAAAGAGAAAGAGATAATAAGTTGAAAAATCAAACTCTTTTTTTTTAAATGAAAATAAATTGAAATTAATTGACAGACTTTGGCTAATTAAGATTTATTTTTTGTGTCGACAACGGAACTCTGACTGCAATACGATACGATTTAATTATTGCACGTACTCCACAACGAGGAACGAGGAATAATCCTTTTTTTTCGTGCCATTGTTCAGTTTTTAACTAAAACAAAAGTAGCTAATGTCGAAATGGAAAGAAAAGAAATGAACGAATGGATAGAAAGTGTCAAACATTCTGTGTGGTTTTAATTTTATCCAATGTTGCAGCCACATAACTCAACATTTTTCGACACAAACTTTCATGCGACTTGAGAAATAGGAAATAAAAGACAATTAAATTGAGTAAATTTATCTTAATTTCGAACGAGAGCAAGAGAGAGGCCAGTGCCGACAGAAAAAGGAAAATAAATTAGAGTATGATTGAAATTGACACTTGTGCCATTGTCTCTTTTGTCATTCGAGAGACTGGTGCAACGTAATTCGATAATTGAACAAAACGAATCGAATTACAATGCAATTGATCCGTTTTTTATCGTCCATTTGATGAACTTTTCGAATGAATTTTAATTTCCTATTTGTCAGACAAATTTTAAGGAATGCTGTTATTAAAATTTTACGAACCTAATTTTACATCGTCGTCATGAAATGAAACCTAATAATAAACACGCTTTTTAGCACCCATCAAAAATACCACGACGAACACATTTTTGCATGCCAAGCCTTCCCTTTCCATGACGCCGCCGTCACCTACGTTTGATGAAGAGCGAGAGTAAAAGAGATGAAAAGCTTGTCAATAAATTTTCATTGCCATATAACTTTATTACGATCCCACACGCACACAAACGATGAAAATTATGATGTGAAAATATCAAAATTGCATATTTAACATTATTTCCTTATTTCGTTACCACCTTTTCCATATAAATTTACCTACTAGGAAAATTTCATTAAAAATTCAATCATGCATATTTCGAATACTTCCTACTAAGTACCTACCAACGTCCCCGTTACTGTGTAATATACATTCTTGATGGGGAAACAGTCTAGTTATGGGATTTTTTTCATCGTGCCCAACAACCAGAGGCAGAATCCGTTTTTACCTTTTTATGAGGTCTAAACGTGCTTGTGTGTGCGAGAGTAATATTGAATGTAAATAGCTTAATAATGGGTTATTTTGATGAAAAATTTGGTATGCTCTTGTTTTACTTTTGGTTTCGAAATGATGTGATGGTTGAACTCAATATATATTTTTTAGGTTAGAATTGAATATTTTGTGAGTTTTTTCATATAAATTGAATAAGCTAGAAATCGATCTATTTTATTAATTTTTGATGAAGTGATAATGGATTTTAACTTTGATCCGAGAGAAAAATTTAGAATTTTAAATATTTTTAGATGAAGATTGTTTTTTTATATTTTTCATATAAAATAATTTAATAATAAAAAATGTAATGTTAAAAATTAAGATTAAAAATAAATTTTCAAAGATCATTTTTCAAATTCGTTAAGATAAAAATAAACATCCTTATTTTCCATCCATATTTTGGCGCCATTTTGAAGATCGTACTAAAAATCCCGCCAAATAATGCTAAATGTGTATTTTGAAATATTTTTTTTAAGTTTTAGTTTTTTCAACAATATTTCAAAAAAAAAATAATTATGGCTAATAAGTTAAATTAGTAAAACATCACTAAAGGATTATTTGGCGGGATTTTTAGTATGATCTTTAAAATGGCGCCAAAATATTAAAGATCAATTTCCATTAACAATAAATCATTGAATATGAATAATATTTTGAAAAAAATTAGTAGATTAACTTTTTAAAAAATTTGAACAATTTTTGATCTAATTTTTTTTTTAAATAAGTTAGTTTGGATAGCAAAAAATCCTTTTTAGATTTTTTTTTAATTTTTAATGTAAGTAATTTTTTATTAAAATTCCTATAATTCCTAATTGCCCCAAAAATAACAAAAACAACAGGGTATCTTGCAATTTTCTTAATTTCTCCGATAAAATCATCCATCTTTTGAAAGTAATTTACTGCGAAAAACAAAACAATCCAAACTCATTTCAATCACAGCTGTTGTCTTATCTTCATAACTCACTCTCTCACCAGACAATGTACAAAACAAAAGAAAAACGAAACATATGCAATCAATACAATAAAGCAAGAAGATAACAATTTCGGGTGAATAAACTAATTCTTAGCACAAATGAGGAATAAATGAGTTAAACTTTTACTACTGCTGCTGCTGTTTCTGCTGCTGTGATGGTGATTTGTGTCTTCTCTGGAATTCTATCAAATCAAGCAGAAATGTACGCCCTCTTTCGCACCACTACTATCTTCATTAGGCAGAAATTATAGACACAGAAGGCAGAGAGAGAGACTTTCCAGAAGATTAACGCAATAAATTATACTGAAAATCCCTATTTTATTGAGTAATTTTATTCGAATTAAGTTTCGTTCTGTCTCTATCTTGCGCTTCATCGTCGTCGACTGTTTATTACTTTACTATTATTACCTTTCTTCACGCTGCGGGAAGATATTTGTCGCTGATACGATCGCAACTCGCAACATTATGGGCGCAACAAACGACACTTGACTTCTCCACGGGCAAACAAACTCTAATCCTGTCCTGAACAACAAACTTTATTTATTGGTAATTTACAATTGTTTACTCTTTCTCCTTCTATTGCTCTAGCGACAAAGTAATAAAATCCCAGTCGAAGCAAAATTAATAACAAATTTTTATTGTACTCAATGTACGTGCCAGCAAACAGTCAAGCAACAAACGGAGACAATAAACTAAATTTATTGACATTTTATATTAGAAACGGTTGAACATCATTAGATTTACTACAAAATAAAACGCTAAAAAAAAGAAAAAAATCTCAGAGTAAATAAATAAACACACAAGACATAATGAGAAAAGATAAATCCCGCAGCGACGACAGTTTCGGGAAATTGATGCCACAATTGTCCTAATTCCAAGATAATCCGTCAATTTAATTATTTTATAGGTTATCAATGCCGTACTGGGAATCGTCTTTGTCCAAGCGACAAAACGTGAAGAGGAATTCTTGTATCGCCGTTAAACCATCGACATCTTAATGGAATGGAGCTCTGCTGCATATTTCATCGATAATAATAAGATTTTCATTTACATTTATTATTAAAATTTATTACAATAAAGCTCAGAGGATTTTTTTTTGTTACTATCTTCATTTTCAATTACACGACAAAAAGAAAAGAATAAAAAATTACAACAATGGAGAAACAATATTGATGAATGGAAATTTAAATAAAATTAGAGAGAAAAGAAAAAAATTATGAGAAGAATATTAATTTTAAACTTTTCTTTTATTCTTTTCAATTTTCTTGCATTGTAAAATTTTGCAAGACAATACTTTTTTATTTTTTTTTTATCAAGAAAAAGTAGACTCTGACAGTAGAAAAACTTAAGTTAATATTTAAATAAAAGATGGACTTTTTAATTTTTTTTTGTCTGCGTATCAATATCTATTATTTTATTAAATATAATGATGATAGAAATGATGATAATAAAAAATAAATATGAGAGCCAAGAAATTTATTTATTTTTTGTGATTTCAATTAAAAGTTTAAGGATTTTTGAGAAAATTAACAGGATGGTGAGTAATAATTTATCGTATCATTTTATTCTTTATTAAAAATAATTAAAAATAAAATTAAAAAATAAAATAATATTTGAAAATAAATTAATGATATTTTAGTTTTTTAAGTTTTTAATTGTTTTTAAAATTTTACGAAAATTAAATATTTTTTGTTTTTTTTTTATTAAAGAAAAATATTAGAAATTCTATTTTTTTCCAAAATTGGAAAAAATAATTAATGAAATTAATTTAAATTAATTTTAGTCTTTTAATTTTTTTTTTTTGTAATTTTAAACAAAATCAAAATTTCTAATATTTATCTTTAATTTTTTAAACTTTAATTATTTTTAATCAATATTTAATAACGGTAAAAAATATTTACTTTCTTAAGATACAAAGAACAAAAAATTAAAGTTTGTTAAAATGTTTTTCCAAATTCATTTTGTACTAGTACGTTAATAAAATGTAAAGTAAGTTAATAAAATGGGGCAAAACAGTTAAAAATTTTATTTCATTTAAAAAAAAATCAATTTTGATAAGACTTTGAATATTGCATAAGAATTTTTTGCTTTGATTTTTTACAAATTTTATTTTAAAAAAAATAAATATTTCAAATTTTTTTGATTTTGAAAAAATAGGACTAAAATTGCCAAATAAATTTAATGCCCTCTTATTGAATTAGAACTTAAAATTTTTAATAAAATATTTTCTCGTATTAATTTTTGAAGTGCAGATTTTACTTAAATTCTCATACAATCATACATCAGTTTTAATGAAGAAATTCCTCTTTTTCGTGTCATTTCGAAATAAATCTCGCTCTGTACCAAAATATAATAATGTTCATTTTCTCTCTGAAAAGATAATATTATAATAATAATTATAATGATTTTCGTTATCTCACGTCTGCATTATTCCCATATATATTTCAATGACAGGAGAACAACAACAGACAAAGACTTTTGAAGAAAATTCCAACGAAGAATGGTGATGATGCTGCAGTCGTCATCATCATAGACTTGCCCGAAAAAGTGATCCACAATACACATAATAAAATAAAATAAAATTGCTTTAAGCTTTTAGCAGAAATGTTTCGTTTTCTCTCTTTTTTACACTCGCACACACACAAACACAGACAGAGAAACCGAGACACATCGAGAGTTTTCCTGAAATACCATAACAATAATAAATACAATTTATACGGTTTTCAGTGAAGCCTGGAAAATTTATGCCATGCACTCATGACTCACTTTTAGCATTGCTGCTCGATTCTTATGCAGGCGCACACACACACAAAATATTATTATTATTATGATGATTTTGCAGTGATGCGTTATATTGCTGAATTTATGTGTCTGATGAGTTGCTGTTTGTCGATATATTTGTTTGCTTTTCTTGTTTTTGTGCCGCCGTACGCAAGATGCTTTCTCCGAGTAATAAAATTTTTGGCGAAAGAGGTTTCTAGGTCGTTTCCGGACGCAAAATCGAGAAAATCGATAAAAAATAATCTTGCAAGAAATTTTTGCGGAAAATAAATGAAAGAAAAACACGAAAAAAGTCGCACTGCCCACATTATTACAAACACATATCATCCAATCAAAACAATATAATCGAATTACATGACAATGCTTTCACGCCAGGCAGTTATTTTTGGCGACACAATATCTGCCTAATGCACAACAACGGCGCTAAACACGAGTGTGTGCGAGTATGTCTCCATCCAAAAAAATAACAATATAATAAAGTAATGTATTATCAGAAAGGTTATAATACCATAATTCTCCGTGTTTTCGGCTCGTGTGTCGTTCGTGCTCTAACAAGCTGCCATCTTCCGACGCGTTTTTTTTTTTGGCACAGGGAATAATAATAAAATATTTGCTGGTCGAAAATAAGGCGATCGGGTAATAAATATAAATCAATCGTTTATAATAAATATATATTTCAGCTCCATTTTGGTGGCAATTGGGGAGTAGTAAGAGCCACTCCACTCATCAAGTCCCAACAAATAATCGAAAATGACACACGAGCTCTTGAAAAAAAAAATTATCAGACAGACAATAACAAAGTTTTAAGTGATAGAAGTAAAAACCATTAGCTACCAAATTCACAGAACTCACAAAAAACTTTTTTTTGCGCTTTAATTTATGCATAACCACACGTATAAAGTGATAAAATATAAAATTTTCGTAAAACTTTTGCACTCAGACGTCGTTTTGAATGAACATTGTAACAAACGCGCACAGAAAGCCTCACACACCAAAAAATAGGTGAAAGACACACTCAAATGGCGGGCATTTAAAAATTAGATATTTTTTGTGAATGGAATGAAATGCGAATGTTTTACGGTTATGCTCGCAACCAAAAATTAAGGTTTTGTTTTTGAAGTTGAGGCGTTGTTTTTTTTGTAGTGAAAAGGAGTAGAAAAAACACAGTTGAAAGTTATGGTGGAGGTTGAATGTTGTTTGCATGTTTAATTGAATTTAGAAAGCAAAACGATGAGGTTTGGTACATTTTATGTGAGGTTCGGTGAATGACATTTTTTAGATGTATTTTTGTGATTTTATGAGGATTTGAGAAAAAAATTAAAGCAATATTTTTTTTGCAATGTGTTTCATTATTTATCGTTTTTATTAATTTTTTTCATGAGTTTTCCATGATTTTTTTCGGATTTTTTTAAATTTTACAAAATTTTGAGAATTATTTTTTATTGTCCATTAACTAAAAAAATCAAATTTTTAATTTTCAATTCGTGAAAACTTAAAAATTGCGGATAATTGAAGAAAATTTTAAAATTTTTGACCCATGAAAAATTCTTCGATATAAAAATAAAAATTAAATAAATTTAAAAAAAAAAATAATTAAATTTTATTAAATAAAAAAATAAATTAATAATAAAATTAATTAATTAAAATATAAAAATTGTAAAAATGAATAATAAAATATTTAAATAAAAAAAAAATTAATTTAATTTATTTTTTTAATTAACAAATAAATATTGACAGAACAAGCTCAAAATTGGCTAATGGACCTCGATTTGAATTTGTGATATTTTTGTTATCATTACATACGATGAAAAAAAAATTAATAAATAAAATAAAAATTAATCTGATATTTTTTTAATTTTTGAACTTTTTTAGAATATATTATAAATTTCCGTGAAATTCGAAAGAATAATTCAAAAACCAATAATTTTCTTTTCACGACTCAAATATTTGTCAAAACTTTTCTAAAAAAAATCCCACAAATTCTCCTCAAAAATAGGCAAAAACTCACTCCAGAAAAACAACGAAAAACTCCCAACCAAATGTTTCTGCTACAAAATATTCCCATTACCCCGTCTCCATTGCATCGGAGCATCGTCTTTGGTTTATTATTTGAAATGAAGGCACTTTTCTCAATCATAAAACCTTTTGTGTCATATAAACATGAAACATTTTATTTCTTTTTCGAATAGTTCTTTTTCTCTTCTTCTGTTTTCTACGAAAGAAATAAAAAAAAACAGTGCCACGTTATGCAAGACGAACGAAGACAACTTGCAGTGTGCGAAAACTTTTCTGGCATCACACAAAAAAAACTGAAGACGTACAGAGAAGAAGAAGAAGAGATGGAGGTGTAAGTTGTCGTATCTATAACAACTGAAATGTCGACAGAGGTTACATTATTCGCGACGAACGACGTCGAGAGATGGAAAAAAATTCTTTGGGAAAATATTTTAGCAACTTTACGATACTTTTGTTATTATTTTGTGCTTCATTCATGTCATATATTTTACATTTTTACTACTTTTCGACTAGTTTTCTGATGGTATTTATAACTAGTTTAATGCTTGGAATGGTTCACTTTGCTTCATTTCGAGTCGTAGCTCGTTTGGCGTCGCTCCTCGTCAGTGGTCGTTGTCGTAAATGTTTTGCGGTTGCAAGGCACTTTTGCTGGTGTTGTTACGATAATTGTGTTTATTGGGTCAATTTAAACGGGAATTTATGACTGGCAAGGATTTTGTTTTTCTTTTCTTTTCATCGCAAGTTTTGTTGTGGAAATGGGAGATTTCCTTTAATCAGCAAGTTTATTTTTTTAAAGAAAATTGAATTTTCTTGTAAACTTAAATTTTAAGAAGCTAAAAAAAATTTAGTAGTTTTGACCTCGTGAAACAAGTTTAATATCTCAAAAAATTAAATTTAGACCTCACAAATAATTTCTCTTTTTCTTACTTTTTGTTTAAATTTTTCTATTTTAATTTAATTTTCTTATTTTTTTTATTTTTTTTGTTTTTTTTTTGGTTCTTTAAAAAAGTAAAAAAGTATTTTTTACGTTTTCCTGAATTTTTTCAATGTTGAAAACTCTAAAAAATATTTTTTTAAATAAAAATTAATTATAAACAATGAGAGGCGAAAAAATTATGAAAATGTGAAAAACTGAAAAAAAATTAGCTGATAGCTGACAAAGTTAAAAATAATGAAAATTTTGTAAAAAAATGCAAAAATAAAAGTAGGGGAAAAATTAATTGAACTCACGGTAAATATTGTAATTTTTTTTAAATAATTTAAAAATGAAAATTTAATTTTAGTTTTTTTTTATTATACTTTTTTTAAAATAAAAAAAAATAATACATACTCAGGTATACAAATTTAGAAAATTTATCCACTTTTAACTTGCTTGTTTTAATACTGAAAAAATTTCATTAAAAAAAATTCAATTGAAAAAATTAATTTTAAAATTTACCTAATAAGAAAAAATTAAATTATAAATTAAAAATAAATTAAAAATTAAATTAAAAATTATTTTTTTTAATATTTGAAATTTTTTGAACTTTTCCAATTTATTAATTTTTTGCATTTCCCTTACATTTTATTTAAATCGTCCAAACTTCGACAAAAAATTATTTTTCATATCACAAAAATCCACTTCAGTATATTAACAAGTCAAGGATTTTCCTCTCATTATTCGATTCCCCATAGAGCAAGACCCAAAATCCAATAATCTGACTCACAAACGGACACATTAATTTAATCATCTATTTTATTAGATTTCCAAATCTTTATTTGACATCTCGCCGCACAAACAAACAACCAACCACACACACGACTGCCATAAGTTTCCGTAACATGTTTCATTAATATTAAAACCTCTTTCTCTCCGTGCTCGCCTTTTGTCTCCTTTTTGATAGATTACGACAAAAACGACCGCCAAGCAAGTGACATGTTTCATCATAATTATGAGACACACACGAAGACGAGATTTGGTTGACACTGACTTACTGTCTCTCGTCGTCCACGCACATGCAGAGAGGGAAAAACAAGAATTTTATTAATGATTTTATTAGGTCAGTGTTCTTTTTCTTCCTTGCTTCGTTCTGGGTTTTGCTCTATCATTAACATACAAAATTGTCGGCGTGGAGATTTTTAATGTGTAGTAAGTTGTTGTTGTTGTAATAAAAGTTTTGTTCATTTTCCCCAATGGACGGCATAATAAATGGGACTCAGATAAAGAGATTATTATTAAAATAATAGTGCGCTTGAAAATTTTTCGTTTTTCATCTCTTTCAAAGTTGATACAAAATTCGCCTTTAGTTTTATTAATATTCACCCCTCCCTTTGTACTTTTTTCTCACCCCTGTGATAATTTGACTGCTGTTGAATAAAAATATAGGGCACGTGTCATTGCATTCGCTTGCATGTTACAACAACTTTATTAAGACAAATGTTTGATAAGAGTCGAAGCACAAGTGCAACATTTTCCCCGGATTTTCGACTGCGGCACGTTCATGACGGCCTGGTATTGTAAGAATTCGTGGGTGGAAAATTTTGTGTTTTTCGTGTGTTTGTTGGTTGTGTTTGTGTGCAAAAAGACGTTTTTGTTCCAAAAAGAAATTTCCAAAAGACTTCAAAAGTCCAGAAATTTTTTTTTCATCATAGCGGCGAAATTTTCATGCGAGCCGAGATCTTTCAACTTTCGCTTTATTATGTGTTGCCGTTCGCAGCGGAGAGTTATCCTCCGTCTAAAAGGGTAGTTTGTGGGGTTCATTACTGAAATGGGAAAGCGCATGCCTGATGTGAAAATGAACACTTTTCACGAAGTTGATTTCTTTGTGTGAGTGTTTGTCGGTATTTTTGGGAGCATTATTATCGTTACAAGGAGTCAATTGTGTGTGCAAAAAAAAAACTATAAAAAAAGAGAGAGTAGAAAGCAGGCTGTTAGCGAAAAAGGCGGTTGAATGAATTTGAATGTTGATTCGAGGAATTACATATTTTTTATTTTATTGAGATTTTTTAAAGATTTTTTGCTACTTTAATTTTTTTTATAAATTTTAGAAGTAATAGAAGCAAAAAAATAATTTTTTAATGAAAATTTATATAAGCAAAAAATTTATTTTTATGGGCTTTGAGTTAATTTTTTTTTTTTAAATTGAAAATTTTTACAGTTAAATTTGTTTTTTTTTTAAATTTTTTTGTCAAATTAAAAATTTTTAAATCAGTTAAAATTGTAAATTTAACTTTTAAAAATTAAAATTTTTTACCAAAAATTAAAAATTTATTATAATATTAAAAAATTAATAAAAATAAATAAAATTTTAACTTAGAAGAAAATGAACTAAAAATTCAAATAATTTATTAATAAATAATTAATATTAATTAATTAAAGTAGAATAATTTTTATCACAATTAAAAATCTTAAAATAATTTTTAGTAATTTTAGTAATTTTAGAAATTTTTAGTAATTTTTAAAAATTTCAAAATTTTTATTAATTATATAATTTTAGACAAAAGCGTCGAAATTTAATTGATTTTTATTAAAACTAATGTTCATATAAAAAATTCTAAATGAAAAAAAAATATATCAAATAAAAAAATATTGTAAAAAATTCTTAAGAATTTTTCTAAACTAATTTTTTCAATTTTTTCTAATTTTTTCGTAACAATTTTTTCAAACTCGAATAAATTAATTTATGACCAAATAAGCATGCTTTTTTAATTTACATAATTTTTATTATTTAAAACCAGTTTTAAATTGTTAAAATTCTCAAAAATCCCAGTTTTACGTTATATTCCAACAAGAATTTCCTTTTTTCATGCAACATCGTTGCAACATTTTCTGATAAGAATTCATCTCTCCCTTTATTTCTCTCACAAATTACATCGCCAGCCGTTCTCTCGCTACTTCTTGCATATCCATAACGTACCACAACACCATATATGGCCCATACCCGTCCGTAGCGTAAAAACAAAAACAACACTCACACAAGCACACAAGTCCATTTGATACCATCAACATCATCATCATCGCATCGTTGCCGAACCGAAGGCACAAAAAAAAGAACATTTCTCCCCCAATATTTGACACGATTTCGCAGATGAACAATCAGTCCAAGTCGAACCACAATGGCAAATAGACGTTCTTGCATTTTAATCCGCGTTCTAATCAGAAAGTGAATATTTCTCCCTTTTCTGCATCAGAGAAAAAAGTGTATAACAGAAGTTGATTTTCTGTACGTTGTCGCATGTGACAAGAGAAAATAAGCAAAGAAATACTGAAAAAATGTAAAATTATCAAATAAATTGCAACAAAAAAGTGTTGAGACAAAACTCAAAATAAAAATATAAAACTAAAAATACAGAAAATCATAAAAAATTAACAAAAAGTGTTCAGAAACAGAAAAAAATCGACAAAATATTCCGAAAATTTTCATGTTACAAGTGAATTGTGTACGTATTTGTGTCAAATTTTCACATTTTTCATCAATTTAAAACAAATTCAACCGATTTTTAATAATCCCTAAACCATTGAACATCATTTCCCGTGTTGCAATTTCCCAAAAATCCCGTAATTGTCCCGCAAATGGCAGAAACATCAATTTTTCTAAGGTTTCATTCACCTTTAAAATCATTGATTTCATTATTTTGACACTTCTGTTGCGATGTTTTTCGGTACGCGTATGTTGGCGTGCACGCATGGTGTTATTGTTACTTGACGTTCGTACAGAAGTGCGCGATGAACTTGAGGCGAGAGAGAATGCGATGTTCTCGTTGTTGTTGTAGGTCGGTGTTGTATCGATAGACGAGTGTATAACAAAAAAATCTCAGAGTTATACATTGCGAAAAAGACGAGAAAATGTGTGAAATCTAGCAAAATTGTGTGAAAAACGTAAAATAATTTGCAAAAAAAAATATTTTATCGGAATTATTGTGACCGAAAAAAATATCACGCATGAAAAAAGGCAAAAAAATATAAATAATTTTTTTTTAAAACGGACACATCAAAAAAAGGGAAATAAATGTCCAACAGCACCCAGACCTATTATTATTTTACGTTTGCCTGAACTTTCGCACCGAGAAAAAATATAAATATTTCCCTCGATCCCCAAAGTAAAGTTGGTGTCATAATTTACAAATTATAATAATAATAATTTTCTCTTTATTTTTTTTGCATTGTCATTAAAAAATGAAGGTTTATTTTTTTTTTTTGGTTCTTTATTATTCCACCCATTTTCAGTGTGACACCCCGTCATTCACTTATTCGGAAAACTGTTCGCACCACTCCACAGAGAATTTCTTTTTTATTATTTTATATTACTTCTCCTCCTTTTTATTTTAATATTTTTTGTTGTTTGTTGTTTTGTCGTATTGTTGAATACTTTCCTTTTATGAACAAAGTGACTTTTTTTTCTTGGAAAAACAATTCGTTGATTTTTTAATTTGAAGGCATTAAAACAAACGAAAAAAAAATAAGAGAGAAAGAGGAAAAAAGTGTGACAAGTTTATTATTATTTTAATTTTTAATGATAACAAAAAAACAATAAAAATTTTAATAAATAATAATTGTTTGATTGGCAATTTGTGAAAAGTTAAAAAAAATGAAAAAAAAAAAAAAATTTTTTTTGCAGAAAAAATTAAATAAAAAAGTGAATCTGAGAAGAAAAGTGAAAAGAAAAATTAAAAGAATGACTTTTGAATTTTATTAAAAAAAAAGTTAGTGGAGTGACAGTGTATAAAAAAATGAAAGAAGAATAAATCGAGAGACAATTATCTTGTCAAATTTAATTAACAAAGTAAAAAGTTTTATTAAAAGAAGTGGATAAAAATTTTAAATCAGTGAAAAATATGAAAAAAATTAATGTTAGTTGATAAAAAGTTATTTAAAATTAGTGAAAAAAGTGCAGTTATAAATTTTAAAAGAATAATTTTAGTTTTTAATAAGTTAAAAAAATATTAAAAAATATTTAAATAAATTTAATAACTTTATTTACATATTTTTTTATATTTTTTAAATCTCATAAAAAGCTTAAATTATTTTTTAGTAAAAATTTTATTTTTTTAATTTTTGGTAAAATAAGAAAAATATTTCAGTTTAATTTCTTATTATTTTTTTGAATTTTTAAAATATGTTTTTATTTTAAATTTTGTACAGTTACACAAAAAGAAATTAAATCAGTATTTTTTTTTTATTTTTTTATTAAAAAAAAAATTAAAAAATGATTAAAAAAAATAAAAATTATTCAGTGTTATTTTATTCAAATATTTTTTTTAATTTTTTTATAGCTCATAAAAAGATAAAATTATGTTTAGCTAAAAAAATTATTTTTTGAAAATTTATATTTAAAATATCAAAAATTGTTTAGTGTAATTTTTTAATAATTTTTTTCTTTTATTTAATATATTTTTAAATTATTTTGTTTAGTTACTTTAAGAAAATTTAATCAGTGATTTTTTTAATAATTTTATTTATTAAAATTTATTATTATTATTTTTGTTTTGTTCCAAAATATTTACCTTGCGTGAGTGATGAAGATCAATATAAATCAATTAACGAACTGCTGCACCACTATGATTTCATTAACAAATTGAATTACGGCTTGCTAACAATTTCGCTCAAACAAACATAACTATATTCTAATGGGAATATTGGCTTTTGAGTTTTACCGACACATTTGAATAATAATGAACGATTGATTATATTTGCCATGGCATGAGAATGAGCGCGAGTGCGAGCGAGAGTTAGACACCACCTCACAGAAATTAAACTAATTAATTATTTGCTTTTGTTAATTATACGCAAAAACGGCCAGCATGCGTTTTCGTGATGTGTCCAAATAATAAAATATGTTCCGTCAAAATGAATTCTGGCGAGTGAGTTTCAATTATAAACGCAAATCTTGGCTACATAATTAAATTATATTAGCTATGCGGCACTATTCAGATCTAATTAACATTTTGCGAACTCGCATGAGACTGACAAGTGCGATGACTGCAACTCGCATCAGCGACGACATACAGACGCAAATTTTCATTTTAATTAAAAAATTTTCCGTGTCTGAAAGGATTTTTCAGCTTTTCAGTGAAAAGCAATTTTGAGGCACTTAAATAACCGAGCCGGGCAGTATTTTTTGCCGTTATTTATCATGTTTTGACGTTCGACGCCCGACAGTCTGCAAAAAGACATGTGTTGGTGTGCGAAGGGAGAAGAAAACGAAAACGGAGAAAAAATACACCCCGTTAATGTATTTCCATTAAAGTCAATCAATATTTTCTCTCTGTTAGTATTCCGAAAACGTAAAAGTAATTTTCGTTCAATATAAAAATAATTTTTTTTTATTTTATTTTTTGTTACTTCAATTTTTGTGGAAAAATGGAAAAAATTGAAAGAATCAACATTGAAAATTTTCTTGCCCATTATTGTTATGAAAAAGTTAAAAAATTGTTACATTTCCGCACGAAAAAGTTCGAAGAGGTAAAAACCTCATTAAACTTTATTTTTTTGAAGTGGCAAAAAAAATCTTAAAAAATATTAATTAAAAAATCGCTTTCTTTGATCATTTCATCCACAAAAGTTCTAATTGGACTTGAAGTTTCTTCTTACATTTTTTTCACAATTTATTTAAATAAATAAAAAAAAATCAAGAAGGACATGAACTACTTTCTTCCTCTTTTTCTATAAATTTTTAGTTGCTTTGCTTGATAAAAAAAAACTTTTCAAAGAACGAAAGAAAAACGAAAGAAATCTTCTTATCTGCTTGCTGTCGGTCTTTTGCATTTCCTCTTTGAGACGATAGGCAAAAATGCAGAAGAAAAACAATCTCTTTTACTTTTACAACAAAACTAGGTCAGGCTCGTTCTCCGTCTTTCTGCATGGTCAGCTTTTGCTTACTTTTAAATAATTGTGCAGAAAATGCGTCAAACTAACTAACGACATAGCAATGAAAAAGACGAGAGAAGACATTTTATCTCGAATAGAAGTTTAAGTAAGCATACAAAAGTTTCTCTCTATTTTGAAGAAATGATGAAAATTACAGAAAATTACGCTTTGAGTCTATTTTTGGGTGAAATTCCGTCTTTTTTTTTACGACTTTTGGACCTTTTTTAATGAACATTCAGTCTCTTGGCTCGTGCATTAAAACAAGAAAAGAAGCTTTTATAGGACTTTTCTCCATTTAATTTATATTACAAGAGCAATTATCCCAAACTTTGATGGGAGTCATATAAAATTTTCTTGTAAATATTCGGCACCATAAAAAAGAGAGGACTTAGACAAGCTTGTCGACAGCAGTTTTTGTGTTACAGATGAAAACTCGGCACACTGAAGGGAAATCAAAAAAAAAAAACTTTTCTTTTTGCAGTCAGTAGATCTTTTCGCACAACCCAATTAAAAATTTTCCAAGAAATCCAATTAATCTTTAAATTTATCTTTGGGTGTGTTCTGCTAGTAACATGCCGCAATGTGTGTCTGACAAAGCGAGAAATTTTAAGTATGGGAGAATGTTAATTATGAATTAGGACTGTTCTTGCTGGGAGTTGAACATTAAATATTTGTTGAAATATTTGAAGGATCTTTTTTGTTGATAAATTGAAGTAATTTTTCTTTTGATTTTTTGGAGCTAAATTTGGATTTTTGGTAATTTCAAGATTTTTATTTAAATTTTTTTCAAATTATTAAAATCTTTTAAATAAATGATCTAGACTAAAAACTAATTAAAATTTAGTCTTATGTTAAATTAAAATTTAATTTTTTGACGAATTAGTCTTTGGAGCTAAAAAGTTAGCTCTTTAAAGCTGAAATTCAATTTTAAAGCTAAAAATCAATTTTTTAAAGTTTAAGTTATTTTTTGATGCCTTAAACTTATTTTTTATCTCCTAATTTTTAAAATTCAAGTCAAAGCTAAAAAGTTAGCTCTAAAAAGCTAAAATTCAGTTTTTAGAGCTAAAATTAAATTTTTAAACTTTGAGTTATTTTTAGATGCCTTAAAAATTATTTTTATCCCTAAATATAAAAAATTCAATTAAAAACAAAAAAGTTAGCTCTCAAATCTGAAAAGTTAGCTCTTCTAAAATTTAAATTTTTTCTTAGTTATTAATTCAATGAAAATTTAATCAAAAATAATTACAAAATTTTCACTTTGTTTCTAGTTTTGTTTGCTTCCATAAACTACAAACATTATCGGACAACCCCTTTTTGTTTAATTAAATCTAAAAATGATGTTCCCTCGTAAATTTCTTGTCTTGTCCTGTCAATCAACTCTTAACAAAATTACTTTTCTCACCATTCCATTTGTTTTTGCTTCTCTCTCATCCTCCATCCGCCGCCTTTAGTGCAACATCATCAAGCAAAACTTTTCCCAATTAACCCCTTTTTCTAATAAAAAAAATACCAGGCCATTCGGTTGTAAATTTGTCCCCACTATAAAAACACAAGTCTGTTACCTTAATAATCTCCAAAAACCCTAAAAATTTACAATTTTATATCAAAACTAAACCTTTGCAAACAAACTACACTCCTCATCCTCATGCTTCTTCATATACAAGCGAATAACTCATTTTATTTATTTATTTATAGGTGATGTGATACAAAAGGTTGAATTAACTTAATTTTCAACTTTCTCCGGCAACATGTCACACACGTGAATCAGCAAGAAAAAT
This sequence comes from Culicoides brevitarsis, assembly GCF_036172545.1. NCBI lineage: Eukaryota > Metazoa > Arthropoda > Insecta > Diptera > Ceratopogonidae > Culicoides > Culicoides brevitarsis. The sequence goes on along the minus strand of NC_087085.1, from coordinate 20,696,133 downwards.
AGCACGATAAGACAAAGAAGACATCAAAAAAAAAAGAAAAAAGACTTCAAAGAATTTTCTGTTTGACGACATTTGGATGTCGTGAACGAAAAAAAAGGTAAAAATTTCATTCAAGGACGCTCAAAAATAAAAAGGGAAGAAAAAAATCCTTTTTCTCTTTATTTGCTATTTTTTATTTCTTTTTTTCCTGTGAAACGACACGTGAAATGTCGGTAAGAAGTGATACTTCTGCTTCTTCCAACCTTTGAATGTGAAGTAATAAAAATGATGATAAAAGGTTCGTTCCCTTTTTGAATAAGTGGTGATATCATCATCGGGCATCATCATAATTGAGAAGATTTTTTGTCCCTAAAAAATATAAAATAAATAAAAAAAAGTGTTAAATAAATGTTTAAATATAAATGAATCAATGTTTAAATGTATCTGCTTAAAAAATAAAATAAATAATTGTGGTAAAAATTAAATGAAGTAGAAAATAAATAAAAAAATATAATTTTTCAAATAAATAAGAAAAAAATAAATATTAAATAAAAATGTCATCGCAACAACTGTGCGGGGCAATAATTGTCCTAACATGCATAATTTGCTATTACAACAGCATTTACTGCGGTTTTGTGTTCGATGACATAAGTGCTATTAAGGAAAATCGTGATTTGCGGCCACACACACCGATAAAAAGTGTCTTCTTGAATGATTTCTGGGGTACGCCGATGCACAAGGTAAGAATAATTTTTTTTTGTTGTCTTTTGAATAATTTAAACGGATGACATACGACTGACAAATGACCACAAATGACACTTGATTCAATTGTTATCTTATTTGTTGAACTGAACTAGCACTTCACACATGCCGACGAGGATGTGAAGCGTTATTTAACACCCATTCACTCTTTTCTTCTCTGATGTTGTGGCGTTCGCTGCAAAAGACAAGAGACTCGTACATGGAAAACTTTTTCCCCCTATTTTGTACTTTTATTTGCTCAAACTCTTAACTTCACTATTATTATTACGTACAAGACAAGAAAAAAAGAAGGAAAAGAATAAAAGGATTGCAACATTTTTTTCTTTTCATATTTTTTTTCATTTTGCACAAAAGTATATGAACAAGAACAACAATAAAAGTGTCGAAGGTGTGAAAAAAATGCAACGGGAAAAACTTTGCAGTTACAGGGAATTTAATTTAGTGTAAAGTTATTTGCAAAATGTATATTGACACATTTTTAGCCGTTTCTCTTTATATTTTATGTAATACTTGAGCTGCTGGACGAGTTTCTATAGAAAATGTTCTTGTATTCAATCTTCTGTTCATTTCCGCATCAGTTATCTCGTGATGTGGACATGAAAAGAGATAAGAAAAAAAAATGGCAGGAAGGGGATGGACAGGAATTATCATAAAGAAGACGATAAGTGACGAAGATGAGGAAATCCTTTAAGTGACTGCGAACGGAAATGACCAACGAAGTATTTACTTTGAATTGAATTTTCATGGAATTGCAACAATCAAAGGGCGAATGAAAAGATTTCTTGGAAGTTATATTAGAAATTTAAATTAATGTGTGAAACGATTTTACAGTTGATTTAATTTTCTAATTTAATTTACTCTGAATTACTTTTAGTTAAATTTTTATTTTAATTAAATTTTTAAAAAATATTTTTATTTTTTTATGCTCAAACGAATTTTTATAGCAAAGATAAAAGCAAAGCCACAAGCTTTTCAATAATTTTTGACTAAAATAAATAATTTTTGACTAAAATAAATAAATTTTCATCGATGGACTTTAAAGTTTGTAATGGTTCGGGAAGGATTCGCCCTCAGGCTTCACGCCTTAGAGGGCTAGGGAGGTAAAATATAAAGACGAGAGCTTCCAATTAAAACGAAACTTTATTGAAGAGTACGCCGCATACACGTCTGCACTCGACGGAGGCTGGCACGAAAGAGAGAGAATCTTAATTATGTCAATGTCACCTGGGATATCGAGACCCCCAGTTGACATTGACGCACGCCTCGGCGCCATCCATAGACGAAGATTAGTCACAAGTTTTTTAAAAATTTCAAATCGTAATTTTTTCAATTTTTATTATAAAGTTAGTAAGAAAAGCTTAAAAAGACAAAAAAAAAGCTTAATTTTTTTAATATTTTTTTACCAAAAAACCAAATATCGGAATATACCCAATACCCAAATTTTTTTTAAATTTAATTTTTTGGAATTCCGGGCCATAACATTGTTTAACCGACTGCTTCAAGAGCTCAGAGCAATTGAGAGCAAATCAGGCTTCATTTGCGAGGAAAAATCGTACTTCATGAGTCAGTGTCAAGATTTTTGGGAAATCTGTGAATGAATGGAAAAAAAAATCAGAAACTACTTTAAAACTATCTTTTTTTATACTTCTATTACTATTCTCTCTTTATCTCTTAAATGCGCTCTGCAACGCCTTTCTTTTCGTGCCAGTTGGTGGGTTACCGTGGGTTACCACTTTTTTTTTGTGATTGTTTCCCGGAAAACTAGAACTAAGAAATTTGAAATGAATAATAAATAATTAAAAAAAAAATAATAATTTTAAAAAATTTTACTGATTTTTGTTAAAAGTATTTTGAAACTTGAAAAAATCCAAAGTCATCACTTGAAATTATTTTTCAAAATACCAAATAATTTTTAATTTTACTGTACTTTGACCCGTGATATTATTTTCTCCCTAATTATATTCCTGAATTTTTATATTTTCATTTAATTTCCCTTCACTCCCCCTTTAAATCTACCAAAGAAAAAAAAATCATTTCCAGAATTCTTTTAATTACGTAAAACGTTCCTGAGTCATTATTGTATTTTCTTTCCCTCCTCCTCCTCCTTTTTCGTTCCGACTTTTTTACGCAACTAGACAGTAGTTACACTAATTAAGAATGAAACTAGTTATAAACAATGGTACCCATAATTTTCCTTCATTAATTCGTGTCTACAGTAGTTTGTACGAACGAACGAGATAAAATGGAAAAAGAAAATTGAAACAATGATTGCTTTCGACAATAAAATGAATCCTGCGTGTTTTTCAATCATATTGTCCGAAGGTTTTTTTCTTTCTTTTAGAAATCTACCGGAAATATCAAACAAAATTTATATCACTTTCGTTCGAATTTCTTGGTGAAAAATGTGAAGTGGGAATGGCGTTTAATTATGAGAAATTTTTTAGAAGGAAAAAAAAGAAATATTGCGTTGCGTGCGAACACTTTGTCCGTTGTACGAAGACACCCTAATTGGACAGTAATTGTCATCTTATCATCATCATCATCTATTATGCTGTCTTTCTTCCTCTTCAACATGCTTGCTTCATTATTTACAATGAGTGAAAATTTTTACATTGGATATCAAATTTTCGTTGAGAAAATCCCCTTCCCTCCCTGCTGCGACGCTCGACATAACGAGCTAATCAATGTGTTGTGTAATTACTATCCATTTTTATGAAAGTTTTGCGTGGAAGACGAAACAAAGGCAGTCGACGCTTTATAATTAAATTGAAAAGCGGCAGATTTATAACCGGGAAATTTTTCATCAAACATCAGTTTTTCCTTTATTTTTAGAACAGAAGAGAACGAAAGAAAGACAAAAGCAGCCGCCGGGTGTCTCTTTTATGCTTTTTCTTCCTCGTTCTTGAAAACACAAACAACATTAAGTAAATGTTTTTGTTCAACAAAATTTCCGGAGAATTGCGATACACCTTCTTTAAACAAAAAAAAAAAAGTTGAGTGAAAATACACGCACGACGACCTTTCCTCATTATTCGCATTTTCATCCTTCAACGATTCACCTTTAAACTTGTTTTCACCTGCACGACGACAATGAGCGAAAAAGCGAAAACAAGAGATGATCACAATGTCACGCACAATGTCATGACAACTAAATTGGAAGCATATTAATTACGGTATTATCGTTTTGTATTAAAATATCTCTCCGAACCTTGCCTTTTGTCGAAAAGCGAAATTTCAAATAATTATCTCGAGTGGTGATGATTCGCAGTCGTATACGCATCGAATGGCATCAAAGGTTGGCATGGAAAACACGAATATGTGTGTGCCACTGAATTCCCGGAAAATAATATTAATTAACTAAATTTACTTTATATTCAAGTACAGTCGAGTCGTCTGAATTTACTGAATTTATTAATCTCGAAAAAAAAAAAATTCTGAGCTGGGATTAAGCTCAAGGGGAGAAATTCGTGTAATTGTCGTTTAATTTGAAACGTTTAGCTCTATCTGAGTTTAAATCTCTTTTCAATTTGCAGATATGTATATACGCAAATTATTTATTATTCATAATTCGAGAGGAAATCTGTATGCAGCGGATTTTCATGCATGTAAAATAAAATAAAATTGCCAATAATTAATGGCGACGTTTCTGTTGAATATCAAATTAAATCGATGATTAATTTTGTGTACATTTTGTTCGCATTTTGGGTAATTGTAATTTTATGAATTATAGCTGTCAGAAATGTTGTTTGAAGCTACGCTTGATTGGTTTGCCGATGACCAGATATTTAATTTTAACAAATGAGAGATTTACTCGTTTTATTGAACGGCGATAGAGCACGTTGCTTTGTGATAAAAAAGGATCAATAAGTTTATTTTCTGAATTGAAATTGATTTTTTAAGACTTCACTGCATTTGAGCTGATTTATAATAATTTTTTGATCGATTTGAACGAAATTTGCGAATAAGTTGATAATAAAGCGCCATCTCTTGTGATTTTTTTAACGTTATCCTAAATTAATCAAGCTATAGATATTTTTAAGCAGAATTTTTCTATTTTTAGGCAAATTTCAAATCTGAAAGAGCCACCTACATATATTTTTAAAAAAAATAAATAAATAAAAAGACATTTTAACAAAAGCGCCATCTATTGCAGGTTTTGCTATTAAAATTAATTTCAAAAAATTCTTTTTCTCAAATTTTCTATTCTCATCAATACTTTAAATACTTGATTGAATACTTTAAAAGTTTGGTTGATTCAAAACCAAAATAATAAAAATTTAAATATCAAAGCGCCATCTATGATTTAGTTGAAGTAGCTATAAAAAGTTTAATAAGAATTTATTTTCAATTACTTTTTCTTTTTGAACTTTCTACTTAGACGTTTTCCATATATTTGACTAACTTAAAACCAAAATCTTAAATTTTTTAAAATTAAAGCGCCATCTATCGTCAAATTCTTTAAAATTTACCCTAATCCAGCCAATTTTCCAGTTTTTTATTCACTCAATAAAAAACAACTTTGACCTCATTTTCCCACTTGCAATCTCCATGCAAAACGACGACACTTTGCCAATAAATCTTTCACGTGCGCCATGCAAAACTTTACCACATAAATTGATAATAAATCCAACAAATTTCACTTAGCCAATATTTTTATAGCAGTATATCTCAGACGAAAATAAAATTTCCCCAAATAATAAAAAAGGGTAAAAAAAAAACTTTCAAAAAGCGGCAACAAACATTAAAGATACAATACTTCTTCACATCCAAGAAAACTAGCAAGCAGAAGAAATAATATAAAAAAACTGCTAAAAATACTTTATTTTATTTTGTATCAGACTTGCCTGGATGCCTTGTAAACATTCAATGTTTATATAATCGAAAAACAGATAAAAATTCCGGAAGACTTTACTTTAAGCGAAACACGGTTAAAGATTTTATCCTCTTGCACATAAATTTTGTGGCAGGTAGGTGAACTAAACATGGAAAGACACCTTTTTTCGTCGGAATTTGGAACTACTGCCGTAATCCATTTATATCGCAAAGCAACAAAGTTCTCCTTCTCTCGTTTTGTGACAATAAAAAAAGTTGTCCAGCACTAAATGGGAAGTTAAAGTAAATCTCTTCTCGAATATTTGGGGAATAAAAGTTCAGGCGCGAACGAGCGAGAGAGAGAGAGAAAAATATAATCATCGTTAACTAACATAAACTTTTTTTTTCTTTCCTATTTTATGGAACTGGGCCATGTTTGTCGACTTTTTTTCCATACGTCTGAAGTGAGAAGAGCAAAAAAAAAATGAATGGAAAGGGATATTAAATAAAAGATTAACTTGAATTTGTGTAGGGATCTGATGATTATATCTGAGTTGCTATGTGTGTGCTGGCAGCTCGTGGTAAAATAAATTATTTTCTTATTTAATTAGATCAAATTAAAACTAATTACAGATTAAGACCCAGTATTTGTTATGTTCGTTATGGAACGACGAGGCGAATGTCTTTCTAACATCATCATCATCATCATCATTCGTCGCCTCTACAACACTACAACAGGCAGCAGCGCGCCTACTTGTCTGATAAATACAGAAAATAGATGAAAATGTGGAAAGAAAGAAGTTTATTTGCAAAAAATACGAATCTAGGATTTGGTTTATTTTTATAAATTGAGCCTAGATCGCCGTGGCTTATCGTATTAGGGTAACCCAAAAATAGTCTGGAGCACTTCCGGTCCTCGTTTTTTGCTGTGCAAAGTGAGATATTTTATTTATCAACAAACAAAAATGAAGATTTAGGAACGACGTAACGGAAATGAAACAACACAAAGATGCTCTGTGGTTGAAAATTATCCTTAAAGGGACTAAAATGTAGAATTTAAATTGAACTCTAAAATAAAGAACTTTGCTATAAGAAAATTGAACTTAAAATTTCATAATTAGCTCTTAGAGTTTAAAATTTAGCTCTAAGAATTTCGAACTTAGTTCTAAGAATTTCATAATTAGCTCTGAGAGTTTCAAATTTAGCTCTAAGAATTTCGAACTTAGTTCTAAGAATTTCATAATTAGCTCTGAGAGTTTCAAATTTAGCTCTAAGAATTTCAAACTTAGTTCTAAGAATTTCATAATTAGCTCTGAGAGTTTCAAATTTAGCTCTAAGAATTTCAAATTCAGTTCTAAGAATTTCATAATTAGCTCTTAGAGTTTCAAATTTAGCTCTAAGAATTTCGAACTTAGTTCTAAGAATTTCATAATTAGCTCTAAGAATTTCGAACTTAGTTCTAAGAATTTCATAATTAGCTCTGAGAGTTTCAAATTTAACTCTGAGAATTTCAAAGATATTTCTAAGAGTTTTCAATTTAGCTCTAAAATCTTAAAAAAACTAAAACTAACCTTTAGAGAGTGAAATTAATCCACTTCTTAACCACATTACGTTTAAGCGAAGGATTTTCCAGAGTAGAATTGGAATGTAAAATGATAATAAATAGATATCCTTCCCTCCGTTTGCTTTTGTGCTCTACTTTCTCAGTACATTTTACGACTTTACATTCATTCATTTTGCCGACTGTCTGTTTCGTTTGCTCTTCAGCAGTAAAAAAAACAGTGCTCTGTTCCATCTTCTGCCAAAAAGCTTTAATAATACTAATACTTTTATATCGTTTAACTGTCTCTCGCACACACCCGTACAACTTCTACGCGCGTTATTTGATGCCTGCTTTATTTTATTTTATTTACCCCGAAATGAAACTAATACTCTGTGCGTTTTTTTCGTTCTTCTTCATTTGTGTCGTCTTCTTCTTCTTGCTGTGCTTTTTTTTATCTCGTTTTATTTCAAAGGAAGCAAGTTAAACATTCGCTAAATATTCTTTGACAAATAAATGAATGTTGTAATGGTTGTGCGTGTGTCTCGTTGCCATCTTCGTCGTCGTTTTTCCTTTTCCCATAAAAAAAATATATACGGAATTCCGTCGTCTCTCAAAACGAGCATCAAGCGAATATTCATTTGCAATATTTTCCAATCGTTACGTCTTCTTGTTTCTGACAGGCGACGGCGTGTTTGTGTGGTGCGCTGATAAAATCTGTTGGGAGGAAAATGTTCACTTTTACGGAAAACAAAAATTATTTATCGGTATCTTGTGCAAAAATAAAAAAAATGTAACAGGGAAAAAAATGGTCAGAGATAAAAAATTCTCAAAATTAATTTCAAATCCCTACGCAGACAGACAGAAGTCAAAAAAGCTAATCCCAAGAAATTACTTTTATCGTAAAGATGAGTTCAATCAGCGATGAATTGCATTGAAAGTAGCAAAGTAAATATTTGGTGTTTGATTTGTACTTTGAAACTATCTGATTGTATTGAATTTTCATTGATTGAATCGCCTCATTGAACATCGAAAATTTTTTAAAGGATTTTAGCAAATGAAAAATTTACAGCTAAAATTTTTTTATGGAATTTTTCGTCATTTTTTAGAATTAAAAAAAAAATTTAATATTTCTATATCAAAAAAATAAATATTTAAAAACTGGAAAAAAATCAAATTCATACCTGTCAAAATTCCTTCTAGTCCAAAAATTAAAAGAATTTTTTCCTCTGTTTTCTAATTACTTCTCGTCATTCTGTCGACCTTCTCTTTAATTTCTTTCATTACTTTGCCGTCACAACTGACAGGAAAAATCTTTAAAATTAATCAAAACTGACATAAAATATGACGATTCGGTGTCAACAGCAAATTATGTCAGTCATTCAGTCAATCAAAGTAAAAAGTATTTGACAAAGAATTCCAGTTAAATACCGGGCGCCCTCATCAATTATTCATTAAATGTTGTTTGGTATCTGTCGGTTGGCGGGAAAGTTACGCAACTCAAACAAATCATGCCCCAACACAATAAATATAAATACAATGATAACAGAAAATCCAACAAAAATTATAATTTGTTATTTCTCTTGCTTTGCTTTTTCTTCTATTTCGGATCCATCGTTTATTTATTTTTTTTTCCTTTTTTTTTTTCGCTTCTCATTTATTATAAATTTATTTTGTTTGCTTTTCTGCTAATTCAGCAAAAATAATTTGATTTATTTTTTTTTCCATCCTTGCTCAGTCGTTTTCTCCCTCAATTTCGTGCTCTAATTGTACAATATCGATAAAATAAAGGAAGAACAATATGGTCGTCTTTCGTAAAAATTTTTTTTTCGTCTTCTTCTTTTTTTTTTTTGAATTTAATTAATTGTAAATAATTTATTTTGTTTGCTTTTCTGCTAATTCAGCAAAAATAATCATTATTTTTTTTTTGTTGAAAAATTCTTAATTTATTTAATTTTTTTTCATTTAAAATTCTTTTTTTTTTTAATTTAATTAATTGTAAATAATTTATTTTGTTTGCTTTTCTGCTATTCAGCCATTATTTTTTTTGTTGAAAAATTCTTATCCTTGTTAATCAAGGATGCCCATCAATCCCTCAATTATTCACAATTTTCTCCCTCAATTACGTTTAATGCATTAATGAAGGTCCGAAAAATGCTACCAAAAATAACATAAATATTGATGATGACACATCATATTCCATTTTCATTTCAATTGATTGGATTTTCGGCAACGTCATGATATGTGATTAAATTAAATAAATGATAAATATAATCCCTCGTTTTATTTATGTGGGCACACATTTCACTTGAAATGATTGGAACCAACGAACGAACGGCAGAACGGAAGAAAGTCATCCAAGCAGAAGTCAACATTTAAATGCCGTGACAATGCATTGCCGGTGCGCACATTTGATTTGGTTGGCGATAATGAATGGACTGTGTTGATTGAAATGTTAATAATAGTAAAGGAAAAGGCTTTTGAAACTGTTGAATGGGAGCGGAATTTTTTGTCATGAAAATTTGTATGAAAAGCAGCAATTTGATGTTAATTTTAGGTCGAAAGTTGATTTTTAATGATAGTTTTTGGGTTTTTTTTTAAATATTAAAAAAAAAATTAAAAAAATAAATAAAATTAATTTTTTAAAAATCTTTTTGACAAAAAATAATTTAAAATTAATTACATTAATTTTTATTTTATTAATTTTTTTCCATTAATAATATAAAAAATTATTAAAAAAAATTAATGAAATATTTATTATCATAAAAAATTATGATGAATAACAAAAAAAAAAAAAAATTATAAAATAAAAATTGAAAAAAAAAACAAAAATTTTAACTAAAATTTTAAAATAATTATTTTTACTTATTAATCTTTAAATAAATTCGAATTCCCAACTTTTAATTTTTCTTGTCTGAATTTTTATAATTATTTTTTATTTTATTGATTTTTTTATGATTTTATTTAAATTAATTATTGATTGATTTAATTTAATTGATTTAAATAATTAATTTAAATTAATTTTTTAATTATTTAATTTTTAAATTAATTTTCTTAATTTTTATAATAAATAAAATTTAAAATAAAGTAGATAATTTATTTTATAAAAAAATAGAAAACCCCAAAATTTGATGAAATTTGCTAAATTAAACTTTTCCTGTTCATCGTTTGAACAAAATTTCAATATCTCCTTTCATGTCGAATAACTTTCTTACATTGATTGTACATATATTCCAAGAATCCCAACCACTTTCGTGCCAAAATAGCTCCGATCACGCTTCGATCCCCAATCCATTCAAATTTTACGATAGGCCTTAATTAAATTTATCACATGAAAATTTTGTTACCGGTTGTTGTTGCTGCTGCTGCTGTTCGTGTTGTGTTATTGTGGTGCCGACATATACCTCGAAGCTCAATCAACAATTTTATGATCCATGCATAAACAGAATGAGAAAGGAATTTCGTCCCCTTTTATTTATTGCCGCTAGGCTAGCGATGCACAGTCGATGAAGACCGCATAAATACAACCACAACACATCAACAGAAACGGAGAAATAGCATTGATTGATGATTTGCTTTTCTTCGTGTCGAGTCTCTCTCTATTCAGTGGTGTTCATCGTGCATTGTTTTCTTTTGTATTTATTTATGGCTTCGATACATGATTGTGTCCGAAGACATTTTCGGGGAAAGAAAAGAGTCGCACCGGACACGTTTGTCGAATAATAATTTTATTTATTTACGAATGTTTGTGTCTCCGTTTGCCGCCTCTCTACCTCTGCATGATTAATAAAATAATTTTCTTTCACGAAACGAAGTCAAATATCAAAAGCCTTAAGGGATTTAATTTATTAGGCGTTAGGATTTATTTCTTCAAATTAATATTAAATGATGAATCAACAGAAAAGTATAAGGGGGACACATAACAATTTATTTTATTTAGAAAACTTCTCCTTCCGAACGCTTCTTTCGACGCTCCGTGCGTCGTCGTCCCATTCCGAAGCCAAGTAGCAACGAGCATACATAATATATTTGCGGCATGCCACAACAATAAGTTTCTCCGAAAAACAAAATTAGAACAACATAATCTTGCCACCTTCCTTCTCTCACACATACACACGCCGAACGTCACACAAAGACGAGGAACCGGAATTAAGGTACGTGACTGATTATCGTCCCACATTTTGTTTTGTGTATGCATATGATGAGGATGATGATTGTGTTTTGGTCTCTCGTATTAAATGAATCAGTTAATTTTGGTTCGGACATAAAATCATCGGGGTGGGCTCATAAAAGTTTTATGATCAGGTATCATAACTTTTTCCTTTTAAAACTGAATTTTGAAGATCTTTTCCTAAAATTTTATTAAAAATAAATATTTTAGCCTTATGAACATTTGAAAAGTCAAATTAATTTGGCCTATTGCATATTTTTGATTTAAGTCCCAGATGGGTCCCAGAGCATATTTAAAATTTTTGGCCCAGTTTACATTTGAAAATTTTGCCCTAATGCAAATTTATAAAATTTTATACCTTGTAATTGATTTTTTCTCAAATATAAAATGAATCTTTTGAACTTTAATTCAATTTTACCTTTAAAAAATGTCAAAATTGCTCAATTTTGAGCCTCAATCTCATCATTTTCAACACAAAAAAATATTATGATGATGACTGAAAAGCTCGTTAAAATTTTTACGATTTCCCGTAATAAAAGGTCGATCAATAAAGAGAGCGAAGGAGACATAAAATTCGACCTTGGAAGGAAAACAACACGGAGAAAAAAAATTGTAATCACGAAGCCATAAATTAACGTACACTACATCGAATTTTGTGTCTTTTGATTGAGTGAATATGTTGCCATCGAGCGAAAGAGAGTAAATAACGCTGTTTTGCTGCCCTAAACAAACATCTCTTTCCTTCTACATCATTGACCTTTTCTGTCGTCTTGACCTACATAAAAAATTGTTCGTAAAATTTGCTAAATATTTCTTTTATGCTCTTTTTTTTTTGAAAAATAACAAACATTAAATCATCCAACTTTTGTGCAAAAAGCAATTCTGGAGAAGTAAAGAATGAAGACAAATGTATCCTTTTTGGGTGGATGATGGCAAAAGGCAGCAAAACTTTTCTCTCTTTACTATTTGATTTGATTAGTTGAACGTACAAAGGAAAAAAGTTGAAAATTAGATTGAGCGCGATAAATAAATAAATGAAAATGAGTGAACGAGTGAGAAATCCCGCAAGTAAGCAGACTTGAATGAAATAAAATAATAAAAAAAAAAGTTCAAGGTCAAATGAGATCGTTGCCTGTCTAGCAACGCAACGTGCGCCATGCAACCCTTTTATCTGTACTTTCACGTGTACTCGACAGAAAAATGTCTGAGTGTCATCGTTTTCACATTTTATGTGAGCACTTGCCTCTTTTTCATACACTTTCTCAAATGGAATGTGTTTTTTCTTGTTGTGCCTTCCAGTTAGTTAGAGACTGAAAAGTACAGAAAGTACAAAGAAAAGCAATCGAAAGTGAACTTTTTATGTGAAATATCAAAAAATTGAGAAAAATTTGGTATTTCAAGCGTTATGTTGTCTTTTTATTGAGCTAAAAAAAATTAAAAGTTTAGAAAAAAAAATTTTAAATCAAAAAAGAATTAAAAATGATAAAAAGCGCTTTCCTTTTTTTATAAAAAAAAAACCTAGAAAGTTGAATGAATTCTCAACAATGACGACTAATAAAAATAAAATAATAACTCTACTCTCTTTATAATTTCATTCTTTTCATTGTTCAAAGAAAAATAAAACCAAAGGGATAAACGAAAAATTATAGCCCGGAATATTTTTTTTTTCATGTCAAAAATCTGACTATGAAATTTCAGACAAAACAGAGAAAATATTAACTTTGACCTTGAAATGACCTTTAGCTCAAATTACCCAAAACTCAACATTGACATGTCAAAAGTTCCAACTCCTTTGATCAAAAGTACCAATGATACTCCTCCGTACGTGTAATTTTGTGGATTTGTGAATCTTAAGGCAAATTTGTGATATCCCTCGGGTAAAATATGTCTCCCAATATGACGACCAAAACCATAGAGGTTATTGAAGTCCATATTGTTAGCAATCCACCATCCCTCAAGTGGACATTTCTTGAAAAAAACTTTCGGATCAATAATTTTGGAAACAACTCGTACAAAAATCGTTGTTAACTGATTTTGATATTCTTTATCATTAAAGCTTTCCATGGCGGTACACCTGTTAAAAAAAATCTTGTAATTTATGAATTTTTTGTTAAGCCTTTTCTCACCATTCAAACTGAAAATTGAATATATAAGGACGAAATTGCTGATTTCTTCCGTGAGTTGCTTTGTAAAAATGTTGAATTTGCATTATGTGATTTGTAACGGGTTTTGACAAAAATAATGCTAGTGAAAGAGATCCTGGTTTGTTACGAGCCGGGGTAATCTTGCAAGTGATGTTAGCGATGATTTTTTTGTCGCAATGACATTTGACGTCAGTTAATTTCATCAGGACTTCTTTTCCTGCAATTGGAACTTTTTCTTGTTGAGTCACATTTTTAGCAGAGGAGCAAATTTCTATTGTGAAAAATACAAAAATTAGAATTTTTCGAAATTTGTTCATTATCACATGCTTTGAAAGCTAGATTTGATAAAATACTGACAAAATACTAAAAAAAAACTGAAAATATTAAAATATATGCGTTAAGTGAAAATCATTTCCAGATTCCATTAAGATCTAATGAGGATGCTAATCACCATAAAATTGCTCAAAAACTATAAAAATATATATTTTGAATTATTAAAAATTATTAAGCATGAAATTTCTAATAAAAGTAAATTTTTGTGCAAAATAAAAAAATAAAAGAATCATAAGAATAATTTTATTTTTTTATTTTACATTTTTTTTTGTTTTAAATTAATTTAATTAAATAAATAAATAATATTTTTTTTTTAAATATTTAAATAAGTTTAAATTAAAAAAAATTATTAAATTTAAATTTATTTTTTTTAAATTCATTAAATTAAATTAAATTTTTTAATTAATTAATTAATTAATTAAAATAATATATTTTTAATAAATATCCTATTTTTTGTCAATAAAATTTTAATTTTCAATTTTCGCCAAAAATGAACTTCAAAACTGAATATTTAAAGGATACTAAGTTCTAAAATGAGCTATTTTCCAGCAATGTTCAACATTAATTTCCGTTAAGTGCATTTAAACACAGCAAACAAATCACTTAAATTGTGCATTTAACTCGAAATGACAATCACAACAACACACTTAACATAATATGCTGATATTGCAGACATTAGTCACATCACAAGTGATATGTTGACTGTCATGCTTCTGTCTCTCCTTTGCTCTGGCATTGCTAATAATGCAGACAAATCCACACAACCACAAGATATCGGAACGAGAAAAATAAATGCCAACATTTTCACATTCACATAAAATAAACTTTTATTTTTATTATTTTTTTTTCTTTTTTTTTATTTTTAAATTATTTCTCGCAACTCTCGTGCTCCAGTGCCACAGAATTTTACCCTCACTGAACTACTATTATTATTAACAAACTTCTCGTACGTCGTGCGATGTGATATCATGACGACAAATCAACATGCATAGCGTCGTCCTCGTCGTCGTCTTTCGCTAGACTTTTGGCATGTGTTTTGCGTCTCTTGCTCGCATATTTATGCACGACAGACAAGAGCTACATGATTGTTATTTTCCGAAAGTGTATCATTTCATTGTGTGTAGCTTGTGTCCGAAATTGAATAGAATTTTGCAAATGTTGTGCGTTCACTGACAGGCTCTGCATTTATTAGCAATGTGTCTATTTTATTTGTTGTTGCGTACAATAGCGATGAAATTCTAATAACAATTCAACAGAAATACACAGGAGAGTTGTTTAAAAAGGTTTTTCGTAGATATTGACGAGGTTTGATTTTTCTTTTTTTCTTATTTAGTTATTATTCGGTCGATGGCTGTGTTCATCATATTTTTGTTTAAATTAGAAAATTAATTGAACTGTATCGATTGGAATGTAGAAAGGATGGAAATTTTTAGGATTTTATTCATAGTTTAGCTATTAATTTAAATTTTGTTGAATTAGCAAAATAGCGATTTACAAATTTTGGTCAAGTATTTTTAATTTAATTTTTTTTAATGAAAAAAATTTGTTTATGAATAAAAAATTAATTTTATCGATTTTTAGTCAATATACTAAATAAATTAAATTAAACAAAAAATAATTTAAATTAAATTTTTATTGAATAAAAAATTAAACTAAATTAATAAAAAAATAAATAATAATGATTAATTAAATTAATTAATTAAATAATTTTTAATAATAAAAATTTTAATTATTTAAAGTTTTAAATTATTTTTAGTTGTTTTTCGTCAAATTGTTTTCGTCAAATTAAAATTAAATTTTAAAAATGTTCATTAAATGATCAAAATTTGGTCAGTGACCATAAAAACTGGCAAACTTAATACCTCCATTCATTAAATTGGTTCGCTTACAGTAAAATCAGCTTAAAACATTGATGCAAAAACCAAAAATTTACCATTAAATTCTTCAAAAGCCACAATTCGATACATTTTAAAAGCGAGTATGCGTTGCCATCGAACAAAATTTAGGCAAGGACAACTTTGTGAGCTCTGTTTCTCTTTTCATTCGGTTGCCTAATGAAAGGCTTTTACGGCTTTATGCGAGTGCATGTGCCCTGTGGTAAAAAAATTTTTAAATTTTATCATTCAAGAGCTTTTTTTCCGTTTCGAAATTTCTTCTCAAAAAGCTTCGTTAGGAGAAAATTTCAACCGCCGAGCATCGCATCGTCGACTAACGAACAAACTGTAGGCAAAAGTGAACACATGTCTAAAAGTATTAGGTGTTAAGTGTTTGTCTTTAATGCGACCAATATGGCATCCTCTCACTCCGTGCATTTTGTGAAACTTTTGTCCTTTGTCCAAATATTTCGAGACTCGCAACGAACGATGATAATAACACCAATTTAGAGCTTGTGTTCACTTTAATAATAAAATAAAATACAAAAAATTCCTGTGAACGCCAGTGTGTTGCGTTGTTATTAGTAATATTATTATTATTGGTGAACACGAGAAACTCATGTTTTTAAAAGGCTTCTAAGTGCGTCGTCGACGTCGTCGTCGTCATCGGCTGTCGAGAATGAACGACATGTGTCCTTGTTTGCCGATATACGTCCGAAAATATGCCTGAAAGCCATCCATGTTCCTTTGTTCGACAAGGGTGTGGACGGTCCTTTTATAGGTTAGAATAACACATGTCGGTTGTTTGTCTGGACAAGACATGGCAAAACAAAAGCAAAACAAAACATGATTTCCAAGGCCTAAGAAAATATTTTGAAAATTTATTGATTTGTGAATTGACGACAAATTACAAGGGTTTGTCTTCGAGGATAAGTTTTTTGAGTTTTGATTGTTTGACAAATGAAAAACTAAAATTTTCGATATTGTTTTAAATTTTTTCAAATTTTAGTAAAGTGGAAAAAATATTTTCTTTTAAAAAATAAAATTTCTGTTGAAAATAATTAATTTGTTAATATTTAAAAAAAAAATTAATTAAGTTCTAAAAGTAAAATTTTTTTTCATTAAATCATTTTTCTTAATTAAAAAATAATAAAAATGTAAATTCAGCAGATAGCATAATTTTCGTTCAATTGGCGATTTTTTAAGTTACTTAAATTTTTATATTTTTTTATCTTATTAATTTTTATTTTTAAATATAAATAAATGTTAAAAAAATTATTTTACTTAATTTTTTTTGTTGAAAATTCTTTATTTTTTTCTTTAAATAAATTTTTTAAAATATGTTTTCAATAAAATATTATTTAAAGACCTTCAAAAACTTGTATTTTATTAAATTCTTATTTATCTGAAATTCTGAAAAAAATTTTCATAAATTAACTAAAAAATCATCAAAATTCATCAAATTTGAAAATATTTTTTTTATTAATTTAAAAAAAATATAATTTGAACATTTTCTAAAATTCAATATATTCAAAGCTGATATGGGTAAAAAATTATTTATGGTCTCAAAACCACAACTATCCTCCCTTTAATTTTTCCTCCCCATTCAACATGAAAAGTGGAACAACAAAACGTATGTGACAAAGATATTAATATTAAAGTAAATTCATGACGACGACGACGACGTCACGCACACCAAAAATAAAACGCAAAGAAGAGAAAATATTTATTCACAAAGAAAAGTTGAATGGCAGCTTAATTTATCCACAACCTGAGTGCCGTTGACGAACGAAACGCGATGTCAACTTCATGCATGTTACTGCTTATGACAAAAAAGTAAAACAAAAAAAACGTCGTAAGATGAAGCGAAAGTGATACAACGAAGAAAAGCGACAGATTTGGGTGAATCTATGACAAGCGACATGATAGACAAGCCAAAAAGACAAAAAAAAAGAGGAGAGAGAAAAAAATAATAATCATCGTGATACGTTAGACATATTTTGTGAAGCCTACAATTTTCGTAATATTATGATTATTATTATTTTTATTGTGATCCTCGAGCCGTTTTTTCCGTAAGTGCAGAGGCGTACTTATTTACCCAAGCGTCTGATTGTCAAGAATTCAGCAACAAAAATGTAATATAAAAGCTTTCAATTGAATATGTCAGATATCTCAAGTGCAAGTGAAGGATAAATGTATCCCAATTGTCAGACATATTTTCTTCTACATTTTTTTTGCACACACAATTGAATGTTAAACAGTAAATTCCGACGAAAAAAATGGAAGAAATCGATTTTTCCAATCAATTTTTTTTCATGCGCGTTTATAAAAATTGACAGTTTTAATGATTCATGCAAAAAATAAGGTTTAATTTGCGTACGAAGGACGATGAACAAAAAAAAACCTTTAAGAAATGAGATTTTTTCCAATCACTTGAATTTCGTTCAATATTTCAATAACTAATGGTGTGGAAGGGCCTACGGACACGTTTTTCATCCCAAATTATGTTTTTTTTAGTAGAACGATGACTAACAAAAAAAAAATATTGAAAAATTTAAAAATTACAAGGACAATATTTGCAGAGCTGTTTAAAGAATTTTTTTTAAATAAATTTAAAAAATTCAACAATTATTTTGAACCTGAATTTAATAAAAAAAAATAAATAAAAATTATATTTTGTATTAAAATTATATTTTTCACCTGACAAAATTTTTTATTTCTCTTTAAATTTCATGTTTTTTTCCTGATGAATTTTTAATTGAAACGCATTATTTCAACCATAACAACGTCATTCTTTCGCGACAACAAAAGCTTTTAATTCATTTTTTTCTGTTGTTTTTCACAAAAGGTGTTAAAGTGCTATTCTGTGAAAAGCAAAAACTATTTTTTAACTCTCCATTCAGTGGTTTATTGTGAAACTATGAAGATAACAAAAAGTTGTAATAAAAAAATTCTTTCATATTTTATGAACAATGACTCAGAGAGTAAAAAAAATCCATTAAAATAGCGTTAGAAATGCATTTTTTTTATATTTTCCGATATCGGACAGAATTGATTCCATTTGAATTGAATTTTTGTCACGCAAGTTTCATCGCATTTTATCCACGTCAGTTGATGTGCTTTGTAATAAATTTATATTTTTATGCTTTTTTTTATAAAAAAAAATATTTTAAATAAAGGAAAAAAAAATTTTTTTTTGAGAAATTCTTTTTCACTCAAAGTAGGTTTTTCTTAATTTTTGAAAAACTTATTTATTATTATGTATTATGATTATTTGAAAGACAAATTATTTCTGAAAATTATTTTTTATTCAAAGTTTTATTTTTTTTTAATTAAAAATTGAGTGAAAAAATATTTTTTTAAAAATTGATTTTATAAATTATATAAAATTAAAAATTTTGACAATAAATGCACAACTCATGTCATTAAAGAAACAATTTATCAAAATTACAAATTACATTCATCGTTAAAAGTTACGTTCTGAACAATAATTTGACAGGATATTAGTTCCGTTCCTGACATTTTTCACCCTTAAACACATAGACACTTCATTGATTGACATTAATTATCGTATAAATGTCCATTGAGTACGAATTTAACTCATTGTTCAATCAACAGGTAATTCAGCGATAATTTTTGTGTGTGTTTTTGTTAATTTTTGTAATAACAAATAAATAAAACTTGAAAATGACCCACAAAAAAACATTCGAATACGAACAAGGACAACACTTTTTTGCTCTCTTTTTCCGTACAAATTAAATGTCTGTCAAAAAAGTAATTTATTTATTTTTTTTATCTAACGTCTCTTTTCAGGAGCAAAGCCATAAATCATACAGACCACTGTGCGTACTCACATTTCGATGGAATTTTTTATTTCATGGATTAGAGCCAGCCGGTTACCATGTAGTGAATTTGATGCTACATGCGATTGTGTCGTTAATGTATTTTAGGTAAGTTTTTCTCCTCTTTTTCTGTATATTTTTCTCTATCCCGTTTTTTTTTGTGCTGTGAATGTAGATAAAAATCTGATTTTCATGGAAAATCGTCTTAAGGTTTGACCAAACCACGTTCGATTGCGGTTTTCTCTTCTTTCGTTCTGTTTTTCTCTGAAAAGTGAGAAATCTCAATGGGGAAAATGGGAATCAGGGAGTTAAAATGCGTGGTTATTTCATTTGCATTTCATTTTGTGAGGATTTTAAATGTTTTTCGTGCACTATGAATTTATATTGTTTTATTTTTAATAAAATTAAATTTTTATTTTTTTGGTCCTTAATTAATTCTAAAGTAGTTCTAAATAATTCTTTTTTAAGTTTAAATTTTAATTCTTTATTTTTTTAAATTCTTTTAGGTCCTAATTTTTTTTGGGACTTAAATTTAATTTTTGGGGTCTTTAATTTAATTTTTGAAGTCTTTGACTTTTGAATTTTGAGGTCTTAAAATTTTCTTTTATAATTAAATTTTGTTTCTTGAGATCCTTAATTTTTTTTTTTAGGTTAAGAACTAAATTTTTTAAGGTTCTTATTTTCTTGGGTCTTAAATCTATTTCTTAAGATCTTAAATTTAATGTTTGAGGGTCCTTAATTTATCTTTTGAGGTCCTTAATTGATTTTTTAGTGCCCTAAATAATTTTTTAAATTTTAATCTTAAATTTATTTTTTAAATTCTTTTGGGTCCTAAATTTTTAATTGTGAGTTAAATTAAATTTTTGAGGTCTTTTATCTACTTTTTGAGGTCTATATTTATTTTTAGGACTTAAAATTAAATTTAGAATCTTTAATAAAATTTTTAAGGTCCTAAATTTAGTTTGTAATTTTATTTAAATTTATTTATTTTTTTATAAATTGGTTAATGGAGGCATAAAGTTCTCCTATTGAGATTAAAAAATAATCTTCAAAGTTTCAAAATATTTCTTGACGTATAAAATTTAACTCTTGAGGTCTCAAATTTAACTTTTTCCGTCTCACAGAATTTTATTCAAAAAAAAGGTCAAGGAAATCAGATAAAAGATTGTTGAATTTGATTAGTTTGCAAGTAACCCCATTTATAGGCAAAAAGATAAGTGAAAATGATAAAGAGAAAGGAGCAAAATTTAAAAAAAAACTCGAAATTATGAACAAAAGTTAAGCAATCACAGTCCCTTGGAGAACGTCGACAACAACTTTAACTCACTCTGTTTCTTTGTTGCTCTGTTCGTTGCTCTAGGACGAGATGAATGAAAAGTAACGTCAAAGAAATAAATTGGATTAAAATAGACTTCCAACGAAGTAACTCTGTCACTCTGTTCGTCTCTCTCTCTGGGAAATATGTAAATTATAAATTCAAAAGAGGCCCTTAGGCGACCAAGTAGTCTTCGTTCTATTTGCCAAAGTCTATAACGTTATGCAAAACTAACTGAACGGGTATCGCTCTGCGTCGTTTTTATTTGCATAACGCTCGTGTGTTGTCAAAATATCAACTTGCCCATCGGGTATTTACTCAATGTGACAGTTTTTCTCATCGAATTCCGGAGAAAAGAGGATATCGGTGACGCGTCACTTTTTTTTCGTCGCGAAACGTCCCAGCGGAAATCATTGTAAAGTGCGTATCATTTAACTCATTAAAGTCGAAGAAGATGCTTACGCCCCTGCCTATCGTGCCATAAATATTCATGGAGACATTTATATATTTTTTTTCTTTTACTACAACGAGCGCACACACGAGCGGATGTCAAACATAATTTAAGAAAATTTGTATATCTTCTTGTCTTGTCTCTTCTGCTTTGTCGTTGCTAAAAGTAAATTTACTGTTTATTTTTTGTTGTTTGTGAATTCATATGAGGAAAAAAAGAGATCAAGATCTCGATGAAAACGCAGAAAAAAAACGTAGGAGCAACATAAATTTTATACATTCCGGTAACACAACCCGATGCTTGTCTTTACTCTTCTGGCGTGACAGTTAAACGCATCTCGCTTCGTTGTTTTTATTTTTTTTTATTGTATCATGTTTCACTGAGTTTTCTTACGTCGCAGACCTCGCGGCGCAATTGTATCCGGTTTTATTGTCTTTTGTCTCGGTAGTCAAAGTTGCTTTAGTTTTTTTTTTGTTTTGGCATGGATTTTATGTTTTTTATTTGACATTATTAAAAAATTAAAAACCACGTGATCATATTTTTTAAAAATTTTGTATAATGTCACAAAATTCAATGATCATTTTAAGTTTGATTCTAAGACATTTTCAAAATTTAATCCCAATGCACATTTTAATAAAATTTGACCCCACTGTGCATTTTGAGTGATTGAAGCATTTCTTATTTCGGAAATTATAACCACGTGACCACAAAATTTTTTTGAAGCTAGTAAACGTTTCCACTAATTTTGAATATTTTTCTTGGATCAATCTCATTCTCCAGGGAAATTTTAAATCGTGAACCTAATGCACATTTTGGTAAAATTTCATACCAATATGCATTTTGATTAGTTTTTGTGTCAAAATTTTTAACCACGTGACCTAATTCTTAAACCAAAATTTTAAACCACGTGATTATTTTTATTTTAAAGATAAGACCTAGTGCACATTGTAATTTTTTTCTCCCCAAGACAAATTTTGAATTTTACACCCATTGCACATTTTAGTAAAAATTTAATCCTATAATGTGTTTTCACATTTAAAAATTTTTAACCACGTGACCAAAATTTTTTGGTTTTCATTTAATTTTTACGTTAATCAATTTAATAAACCCATAAAAATCAAAATTCTGTTGAAAATGTTCATTTAAAAATTTTTTTACGTCTTTTAATTGAAAAATTTAACTTTTTAGCACTCCCTTAACGTTAAAAACTTGACTTGAAGTCACGTGACCTCCAGTTACGGGAGTTAACTCGCTCGTCACGCAAATCATATTCATTCACAACTCATGAAGAACGTTCAAAAGAACAAAAATAAGAAAAATGAGTCCCTCAACTGTACTTTTTTTCTCTTTCGCAGCATCATCTAGTCTAGCAAAACTTAATAACTTTTCGCACTCGTACCGCTGCTTCTCGTGTCTCGAGCATTATATCATGCACGCACGTTCTTATAAGGAAAAATTTTCACCTTATCCCTTCTAGCGAAATAAAGGAATATAATATTTCACGGTTTATTGTACGTGCCAGTGAAAGCATTATTATCTCGATTTCCTGCTCCCTTTTTTTGTATCCTCGTCTTCTAAGATTTCGCCTATGGCACACAAGTCGAAGAAGAAGAAACGCAAGACAAAATTGCATTTGCACCAGAAGTTCATAATATTCAAACTTTTTTATATGATTTCTTTTCTCTTCATTTTCATGACTTTTCTCCTTTTTTCGTTTTTTATTTTTTTATTTTATTTTTCGAAACCATTATAAATGCATTTAAAGTGAGTCGAAGGCGCGCGCAAAAGAAATGCAATAACATATGTTAATGATGTGCATTGCTGCAGTTTAGTGATAGTCATCTTTTTTCTCCAAACGAAAAGAAAAAAAAATTTTTTCAAGGATTTGTCTGTGTCTGACATGTGAAGAAATTTTTCGAATGTTAAATCTGAAACTGGAACATAGGCGAGTAATACTACAAGGATTTGAATATACAATTGCGATGTGCGATGCAAAAAAGAAGAGGAAGCTTTTTTCGTGCTTCGTGAATAGAGAAAACGATGAAAATGCGGGGAGGAAAAAAAAAGGTTGTGAAAATAGTTGGAGAGAAGAGTGTGTTTGTGTGTCTGTGCGGTAAATTTAGAATGAGTTTTTGTATGGTTTTTGCTCCAATTTTCTTATTCTTTGCCATTTCTATAAAAGTTGTTATAACATCAAATCAGCAAATCTTTTTATTTTATTTTTTGTGTGTGTGTTTGTGGTAATACTAGAAGGGATGCTTTGTATTTGGCATTGCAACTCTTCCTCGGCTCTATTATTATTTTTATTATATTATGATGATGATCTTTATGATGATGATGATGATGTTGATAACAACCTCCTTGAAAACTCGTGTAAATGATGTTAATACAAGTGCTTAGTGTTGATATTTTCTGATTATTTTTTTTTGTGTCGTTGCACGTGGAGGAAAATGAGATGAGATTTTGTTGGTCTAAGTATTTCTGAAGTAGTTGGATTTTGATATAAAAAGGAATTGAATATGATTTTTTGCTTTAGTTTAATCCCGAAAGTACTTGAATTTATTTTTGTTTCGTCCAAAGTTGTAAAATTTAAAAAATAAGTTTTTAAGTCGACTTAAGTGACTTTTATTTAAAAAACAAGCCTAAAAGTCTAAAACTTTAAAATAGACCTAATAATTTTTGTTTTACTTAAGCTTAGTAAAATATGAAGCATAAGTTTAAGTAGATGTATTAAAAATATTTTGACTTTCGTAAAAAACTTTCCAATTTAACTTAAGCTTAAGAATATTTTTGAAATTATAAAATATTTTTAAAAATTTTTAAAGTTTTTTTTCCAAATTTTTGACTTTATATAATTTTGTCCCAAAATTTTTTTTCAAAAAGAAATGGGGGGGGGGGTGAACCAGCAGCAATTTTAAAAAATAAAATTATATTAAATAAATTTTTAAATACTTTTTAACAACAAAATAAAAAATTTAAACAATTTTGGGTATTTTCTGATGATTTTTTTTTTTTTTTATGTTTTAAGTATTTCGTAGATATTTTGTATAAGGTTTATTCAAATTAATCATAGCTTCAATATTTCATGATTTTTTAAAAACAAAAAAAAGTTTCATTAAAAAACAGTCAAATAAATGTTTTTTTGATGAATATTTTTAACTTTTTAAATATTTTTGATTTTTGATTTTTCATGAATCCAAAAATTTTTTTATTTAAACTTGAAAAACTCTTCGATGAAAAAAAATTTGAAAAAAAAATTGATTTCCATTGATGAAATTTTTTGCACCCTGAAATATTAAATTTTTAAAATTTACATTGGAATTATTTTAATATTTTTTTATATTTATATATATTTTTCCATAACGGTTTTTATTATTTTTTAAAATCGGTTACAAAAAAATATTTAAAATAAAAATTTTGAACAATTAAAAAATTATTGAGTGCAAATTTTATAGAATAACATTAAATTTCTCAACTTAAATTCTGAAATATTTTTAAGTATTAATTTTGAGAGTTAAACTTATATAAGCCGCTAAATTTTTAACCAGATCAAGATTTTCCGGATCAATTTCTCAAAATTATGCCGCCAAAAGCGATTTTCATAAAGATTTTCCTGAAAACGCAAACTTTGATAACAATCTGCAAAAACGCACGAGCGACCGAAAGAGAGAAAGCAAAAAAAAAATTCTGCGCCAAAAAATTTATTACACAAGAGATACAAGTTTGAAGGGATTATCTTGCTGTATGATGTTTATTCAAAGGATAACTTAGCCTTCAGACATTTTTACTCACAACTTGCTCATGATGTTAATTTATTACATCATCCTTCTACTGTGTACAACAACAACAACAACAACAACGGAGAAACAACAATTTATTCATCCTTGTCTTCGCTAAATAAAGGATTAACTCGTCAATACACGAACGTACGAGTAAGAAATACAGGAAATAACATTTTCTCGTGAACGTCACGGAAATACATTTTGCAATGACACACAGACGACTAGCATCGCAAGACAAGAAAATGATGATAATAATGATGATGATAAACATTTTGTATCGCTAGAGGTATTCGGATTAATGTATTTCATAAAATTATATAATGGTGTCAGAAACAAACATTTTATACTTTATTTGTTACGTCGACATAGCGTATTTTCTGCCCTTGCACTAAGGCACACACACACAAGAGAGAGACGATGCCATGTCAGTGAAGATAATAATAATCGTTTTTTCTCGTCTCCTTTATTTTATTTTCCCTTCCAATAACACAACAATAGTGGAATGTGTGAACGAACTACGGCATAAAAGGAGAAAAAAGATATTATTGTGCAGATGATGAAGCAACAACGAAGCAAAATTGCAGCTGACACGTCCATAAACTGTTCTGATTAGTTTGCTCAACTGAACAAGTGGAGGCGTCTGGTAGCGAATTACAGATAAAAGCAAAAAATATTTATAGAAACTTAAAAATGATGCTTGATGGAGTGAAAGGCATTCAATTAGGGGAATTTTTCGGGGATGTAAACAAAAAGTTGTTTTTCGCAATGCGTTGTTGTTTATGTTGTTCAAATAATTTTGTTTTTATCTTAAAAATATTATTTGGTTCTGTTGTTTTTTACCGAGTTTCGAAGAATTTTTGGGCAAATATACAATTTTTTGGCTTTCAGCTATTAAATAAGAAAAAAAACTAATAGACTTAAAATTAAAAATGAATAAATAATTATTAAAAAAAAAATTAAAAATAAAATAAAGAAAAAATAAATTAAATCAATAAATTAATTTTAAATAAATTAAAAAATAAATAAAATAAAAATATTGATTTCTGGAAAAAAAATTTAAAATGGCAGTAAATATTTTTTTAAGTTATTTTGAATAATTTCATTAAAAATTCAAAATTTTAAATAAAAAATTAAATTTTTAAATTAAAAAAAAATTATGATAAAATACGATTATTAAAAAAATATATTTTTATTTAAAAATCTAAAAATAGTCGCCAAAATAATAATTTTAAAAAATTAAAAATAATTATTAAAAAAATAAATAAATGCTCCAAAATTATTAAAAAAATATTTTTTACCGCAGCTCATTCAAAAACATAAATATTTAACCTCGAAAAAATATTTAATAAATTTTTTGATTAAAAAATTACTTCATTCCAAGAAAATAATCTGACATCTTACACCAAGAATTATCCAAAAATAGACATTTCTTGACGTTACACGTGTCTCCTATCATCCAGCAATATATGATTTTTGTTTGTCAAGTCAAGGCTGTTGTTATCAATTTTCGTGGAATTATGTCACACGCGTTCTCTTCCAAAGGTTATCAATGTAATTTTATTAAATGAAGAATTCTTCTGATTTTTTTTTTTTTTTGTTAAAAAGTAATTTTCAGAAATTTGTTTTTATTTCACAAAATATTTTTTCATCGAAAACTAATACAATTTATCACTAACAAAACATAAAAAGGCCGAACAAAGCCATTCAAACACACACACACGAAAAAAATTCTTGTTTGTTTATTTATTTATTTATATTTATTTTTCATCAATTTTTTCCGCTCTCTTGTTCCGCACACGGAGCAAAAAAAAAAGTTGATCAAAGCCAAATCATTAAAATTCATAACGTGACTGTTGGACGATAAAAAATGCTCTACCACAAGTGTGTTTATTTTCTAAAAATATACAACAACAACTGCTGGAAAATAATAAAAAAAAGAGAAACATAAAAAAAATAATTTTAAGAGGTAGAAAGTTACCCAACGAATTGATGAGAATAATTTTTTAAGAGCTTAAAATGTATTTTGTATGAATTCCTTTCCAATTATTATTATTTATTTTTTTGTGCGAAATTCAAAGGGAAAAATGCGTGCGTTCAAAGAAATGA
The DNA here is from genome assembly GCF_036172545.1 of Culicoides brevitarsis. Classification (NCBI taxonomy): domain Eukaryota; kingdom Metazoa; phylum Arthropoda; class Insecta; order Diptera; family Ceratopogonidae; genus Culicoides; species Culicoides brevitarsis. The sequence goes on along the minus strand of NC_087085.1, from coordinate 20,669,022 downwards.
AACGAAAATCATAATAAAGGTGTTTTTTTCGGCTGCGTTATTCAACATTATTTATCTTTTTTATGAAGTGAATATAAAATGAGTCCTTTAAGAAATAAATATAGGAATTTTCTGTGCCTATCTCCTTCAGTGTATGGGTAGATTGCATAATAAAACAGACAATTTTTCTTTTTTAGAATATTATTTATTTTATTCATAACCGTTGGTTGGTTCGGTTTTTATTACAAAAAATTTCAACTTTTTCTCTTTTCTTTACAGAATGTGCGCATTGCTGTTACCTGAAACATCGAGCTTTGCCGCAGCGATGCTCTTCGCTGTTCATCCCGTGCACACAGAAGCGGTAAGTTTAAATTTTCTCCACAAATAATAATAAAACAAAACAAGGAACGAAAAAAAAACATATTTTTAATAACACTTTTCACACTCCGAATTCCGCTTGTTTTGTGTGACGACGACGACGACGACGATACACGGCCGCTCCCTCAAAGTTACGTGAGGAGAATGCCTCGCGCGCGCTCTCTACTTGATAATGTAATGCAAAGAACCATAGATCCTCATTATAACACACATGCACACGCGTCACAACAACACGACTCGACTAAAGACATAAGGATGTGGTGTGTGAAAAGTTTTTATTTAAAAAGGGAGAAGGCGAAAAAAAATGAAATATGTAGGTTAAGGTATTTTACTATGTCATAAAAATACGTCATAAAGTTGATAACACACGAAAAAAATACATATATTAGATCGATTTGCACACACACGAAGCACTTTTTTGTGTGAAAATTGGGTTGTTGTGGTTTTTTTTATCGCCAAAGCTGCATTTGATGATGGTCGTTGTTCGAATTCGCCAAATCACAGACAATGATCCCTTTTACATAAAATGAAATATATTGAATAATAAACGTAATGAGCGTTGTTTGACCTGAATTTGGTGTCAATGACACGGGTTTTTAGTGATGATGAATTGACTGATGATTTGCAGTAAAATTCAGACGTTTTTAAGGATGATGATATGAGTAAAATATTTTAAATTTTTTTCCTAATTTTTTATGAATAAAAAATATTTATAAATTTTAAAAATTTATAAATATTTAATATAAATAAATAGAAAGAGATACATTAATTTAGGATCAACTTTTCAACTTATTGAAGCTACTGATCATACAGATCCAGAAGATCTTGTTTTTGGCGCCAAATTTTAAAAAAGCAATTTATAAAAAATCACGAGGGATAAAAGTTTTGACTACCTAATATATCTCATTATTTTTTTAAAAATATAATTTTTAAATTTGGCGCCAAAAACTAGATCTTGTGATCGGTATGATCGTAGTGTCTTCAATAAGCTAAAAATTGGATTTTAAAATTTATTTTCTTAGAGCTAGGCCTACTTAAAATTTAAAAATTCATCAAATTGAGATCTTTTAAAAAGTTTTGACTAATTTCGACTAATTCGTCAAGATCTTAAAGTCAAAATGAGCGCCATTTTTTATATTTATTATTCACGTGTTCAATCGAAAAAGATAATATTTTTTTTACTAAAATATTTTTTTAACTCGACGAAAAAAAATAAAAAAATCAATTATTTTGATCGATTAAATGGATAACATTTGAATTTTTTTTTTGAATAATTTTTCGCGGAAACCTACTTAAAGTGATTCTAATTCGCGCCCAGTAAATTTTGAATCAAATTTCATAAAATTTCTAATAGAAAAAATCTGAAGAAATTTTGTTTAATATTGTCAGCGAAGAACAACATTTTTATTAAAATTTTAACAAAACGACAGATTATGAAAAAAAAACTCCCAAAACGTCACAAAAATTTTGTAAAAATGTCATTGACCTAAAATTAGTAATTCCCCCACACGATTTTTATCTAAATAGCAAAAAACGGACACAAAGTCCCTTTAATCCACATAAAATAATATCGGTAACTAAAACTTATACCTTGTCAGTCCCACACGTTCCTCGGCAGAAAAAAACACGGTAAAACTGAAAGAAAATACGAACGAGAGATTTATTACATATTATTAACTAAAGTACTGAACAGGTACATAATGTGGGTGTGTGTGTGCAAAAAATAATCCATATCACATATTTTCGCCTCGTATGTACGTTCACCACAAACTTGACTGATGGCACGCAATTTTTCACACCTTTCATAAGTAACGACCTAGTAACGACGACGAACAATAATAATAAGCAAAGCAGCTTATCCAACGCGCGAGAAGAAAAAAAAACAAGCAAGTTTCCTATTAAATATTTATCTCTGTACAAGTGCCATCGGAGCGTCATTATCCCATGAGAGAGATAAAGAGAACGCATGTCGACACAAAATATTTAATTTTAAAAGCATGGCAAGTCACCCATCAACTCTTCTCATGCTCGGGAAAATTTTCTCGTAAAATTATATTTATCAGGATTTTTTTTCTGGCTCCTGCTATTTTTATTTTAATGCAACATGTATTAATGACAACGACGAAAAATAAAGTTTCCACATGAATTTTGTCCATGCGAGCGAGCGAGGAGAAAATTTTCAACGAGCTCGTCGTCGGTTGTCGGTTGTTGGTGTAGAACGACGAGACACGGGAAACGTTTTCCTCTTTATGGGCAGCAAAGCTAACCCAAAAAACCGGATGCACTATAACGTTAATGAAAAACGGCATCATCAACTATTATAGAAGGGTGGAAAAATATGGATTGTCTAGCAAAATGTGTGGTGTCGGCTGGATGGCGAGCTGGCAAAAAAAGCAGATTCGTTTTAAAATAAATACAACAACGTTACTAAATGGTTTATATGTGTTTCGTTCTCTCTCCTTCTCTCTTTCACTCGTTCAACAGTGGTGTAAATAATTTATGATGTGCCTGTTTTTTTCCCCCGAAAACGCAAAAAAGAAGCAAAGAGTATATAATTGAATTTTTCCATCAGATCTGAAAATATTTATTTTTTACCGCATTTTAAAATTTATTAAAAAGAAACCCGGAATTGAACCAATCCCATGAAAATTCTTGGAAAACTTTGGAAAAACCCGGGAAAATTTTGGAAAAATCAGGAAAACTCGAGGAAAATAAAAAAATAAAAGTTTTAAAATCTAAAAATATTTGAAGACAATCGTGAAAATTTTAGAAAAAAGTGGAAAACCAGGAAATTTCCTGGATACTTCGGAAAATTGGAAATATGACTAGAAAATTTTGAAACCCTGAAAATCTTCGTGGAACTTTTGTAAGCAATGTAAAAAAAGGAAAATTTGAAGAAAACTTCGGGAAAACTTGATAATTTTAGAAAATCTTGGAAAATTCGCGGAAAATCGAAAAAATCGAAAGTTTTAAAAACTTTAAAATAAACGTAGGAGTTTCGTGAGCAGCATGGAAAATGAAATTTTTTGAAAAATCTGGGAAATTCATGAAAAACTCATGGAAAAATTTAAAAACTGATAATTTCTTAAGAAAATCGTAGAAAATTCGAAAAATTAATAAAATTTTAATTTTTAATATAAAAATTAAAAATTTTAGGAAAACATCGAAAATTCGTGGAAAGCAATGGAAAATTCGGAAAATCAAGAAATTTTTAAATACCGTTACGCTTTTTGTTACAACGAATGCTTTTCAATCTCATTTTTTGGCTGTAACATTTCCAATACTACAAATTTATCCCAACAACGCACAAGGTAGACAAGTAAACAACAGAAAAACCACAAAATGTGCTGTGAGACACACAATGTGACAGCTTTAAAGCAAGTCGTAGTAATGAAATAGGTGTGGATTGTTGTGCGTTACATTTGTTTGGGACATGTTAAAATTTCATTAAAGATATTTTTTGGGTTTTTTTTTTGTAACAAGACATGTGACATGCGGTATAATTAATGAGCGACTCGAGCTTTTGTGGCGAAATTTTTCAATTAGAAATTCTTTCGGTTAAAAAATTTTTCAAGCAAAATTTTTTTTTCATTGTTCCAATTCCGCCATTTCGCTTCAATGGTCTACCGCAATACCGACCAACCTAAATGTGGAGCATCACATTAAAGAGAACGCGTACAGAGATTATTATTTACACAAACAAGCGGCACATTATGCAATCGTGTCGGACTGCAAGCAACGAATGAGCGAACGACTGGGATGCCTGCCAAGAAAATGTACAATTCAAAAAAAAAACGAGTCGAAAAAAAAAATCATCGTTGCTCGTTCGCAGTTCAAGGCAGGACACGCTTTTGAATATATTATGGTTATTGGTGCAGTTAAAATTAAAATTGCTGAATAGATGAAGAGATAAGATAAAAATTCTTTTTAAAAAATTCCTGCTTGGACGATGGTGGTTTACTGAGAACTCAGAGGCAGACAAAATACGAAGAAAAAATTTTGTTATTTTGCTTTACACGGAATTTTTCTCATTTTATAGATGCACAAAGTGGTGCTTTGATTCAATTTAATTTCCGTGATATTTTAATAACAGATTTTTTTTGAATAGAATTGTTTTTTCTCTGTCATGATCTTCAACAGAAAATAAAATAAAAGAAGAAAAAATATTTTTTTCATTTGGGAACGAACAACGTTCACACATGTGTTTTGTGTTGTGTTGATATTCCTTAAATTGCTGTAATTTATATTTATTTGGGAGACACAAATGTTGTTTAAAATTTTCTCTCTACGAAAATTTTTATAAAATTAAAGGTTGGAAATAGTATAAAAAATCCTTAAAGCGTCTTTTGATATTTTTTTTTTAGTTTTTTCGTAAAACACGAGGATTTTTGAGACAAAAAAAATATAAAAATTTTAAATGTTAAAATTGTGCTAAAATTCTCTTAATTTCTCTATAATAAATTCTCTGTTATTAATTAATAAATTTATTAAAATTTAATTTTAAAAACTATAAAAATTGTGATAAAAAAATTAAAAACTTTTATTTAGTTTGAATTAAATTAAATTAAATAATAAAAAAATATTTATTATTAAATAATTAATAAAAATAATTTTTATTCTAATAATCTTTGTCAAAAAAAAAATTAATAAATAAAATTAAAATTTTTAAATATTAAAAATAAAAAAAAAATCGAAAAATAAAATTTAAAAAAATTAAATATCCAAATCCAGACAAAAAACTTTGAATAATTTAAAATTTTCCTTAATATTAAATATTCCTTAAATATTAAAAAAATATTAAGTGTAATTTTTATTAATTTTTTAAATAAAAATTTGTTTAAGAAATTAATTTTAAAAAAAATTAAGTAAAATTTTGAACAGACAACAATAGCTCAAAAATGTCTCATTTTTCACTTTAAAATAATGCTAGACAAAAGGTGTGACAAAAAGGTGAATATGTCAAGGTTGCACATCAGCAACATTAACATGTGCGACGTCGTTTTTGTTGTCTCCCATTATTTCACGCTTTTACGAACAAGCTCAGGTGTTGATACCTTTAAAACATTCATGTTCCTTTTCTATGTCTCTTTTTTCCATTTTCGTCTCTGATAAAAAAATAAAATAAATAAAAAAAATCATGTCTCGCCTTTACACAAAAAAAAAGTTTTATAAATTGTGCCACCAGCCACCACCACATAATTATATTTCACTTTTAAAACAACATTTGCCGTGCTGCTACGTGATAATAATTTTATAAATCTGTTGCCTTAGTCGTCCATTTGCAGGCACAAACGGCAGAATTTATGCTCATGCCTATTTTAACCCGAAAATCTATTCAATTATTTCTCATTTTCTCTACGTTTACTTTGCTAGTTATGTCAAATGCAGACCCAGAAACATGATATATTTCATCAGACTCGTACTTCTAAAAAATAAATTTACATTTCTCCCATTCCGGTATCTAAATTTCGTCGAATTAGAGAGACAATGAAGGAGATACAGTAACCTATTTTGCCAGCATTTAGTCTCAAAAGCCCTGACTCTGACAACTTGAACATTTTCTCAAAAACGTACATGAGTGATGTGAACAATGCTTTCATAAATATATTTATATCGAAAAGTAATAACAAAGGAACTTTTTTTCATGTACATGATTTCCCATGTTGTTGCAAATTTTCTTCCTCTTGCAAGTTCTCTCGGCAAATTTTCATGTCGAGTCTCTTCATTGCTTCTTTGTCTCTGGCTTGGCAGAGGAACGGAGAAACATAACTAATGTAACTTTATTCGTCATCAAATATGCTGGAAGCCACCTTTCTTCTAGTTGCACACACAGAGACAGAGAACGGAACGAATTGAATTTCAATATATTACAATCCACATTCAATATTGAACGATAGTTTCGCTTGCATGTATAAATTTTGTAAGAAAATTGGTATTTAGGCGTCTTCCTTTTTGTGCACCTACATGGCAGGCACGTTATAAGTTATGGAGAGAAAAATTTATGCATTTATCAAATATTTAACGGAAATATTACTGAGATATTTTATGCAGTTGGATTCGTATTTTATTGCAGGAGAAAAAAAAATATGTTTGATTTTTCAATCGATAAGATTTTAAATATTTGGGTCATAGAATAAATTTGGCATGTTTTGATAAAATATTTTTTATATTTTTAAAAAAATATTTTTTGATAAAAAACGCGACAAAAAATCATATTAAAAATAAAAATTATTTTTTTAAATTTATGAAAATTGTTTAAAATAAACAAAATTAAAAAAAATATTAAATAATTAACTTTAAATTGATTTATTATTTTTTTTATAAAATACTTTTTTTAATTAAATTAAAATAATTTTTTTTAATTAAATTAAAATATTTCTTTTAATTTAAAAGTTTTTATAAATTAAGAATTATTTATTAATTATTTTATTTTTCTTAATTTTTATTAAAAAAAAAATAATTAATAAATATTTCTTAATTTATTAAAACTTTTAAATTAAAAAGATATACCTAATTTAATTAAAATTATTTTTTTTAATTTAATTAAAAAAATATTTTATAAAAAAATAATAAATCAATTTAAATTTAATTAATTATTTTGTTTTTTATTTTATAATTTTTTTTTAAATTTATTTATTTATTTTATATTTAATAAATTTTATATTATTTTTTTTAACAAAATTTTGCATAAAAATAAAATTCCAGCTTCAAAAAATTTTTGTATAGCTTTTCCGAAATCATTAACCAAAATGCAAAAGGTAATGGACGATAATCCCCCCAAAAAGCATCAACAAGCGAGCTCATTTAATCCCTTGTTGAAAACTTAATTGCTCTTTCAAAACGAATAAATTCTATAAATAAACTTAAATAATATTACAGAGAATCAGTAATTAAAGGAACGAGCTCAGGTGCCTTTTCCAAAATCGAAATGGTAACGAACAAAATCCGTTCTTTGGAACAATTTTCATTCAAATTTAATGAAGCACAAACAACAATATAAATTTATAAGTGAATGCAGTCTGCATCACATAATAAAGTAGATCTTTTGCTTCATTTCATTTGTTCTTGAGGATTTGCATGCAGTTGACAATTTCTTTTGAATTTCGAGAGACATTTGGAAAATCTGAAGGCACATAGAGAAAAACGAGAAGTTGTTGTCGATATCAGTGAAATGACATAAATTGTGTTCTCAGATATGCGTAGGCTTGGTCGGCAAGCAGACAGTTCAGAGAAGAAGAGTATTTATTGATTTATTGTCCATGTAATTTGAGTCAGTTTGCTGGAAATTTGCATGCAATGAGTAAAATTTATCAAAAAGGCTGTCATTTGGTAATTCTGAAAGGTTGTCAATGTACGAAATTTGCCTTCTTTGGATATTTTTAGAAAGATACGAAAATTTAATTTTGTTTGAAATATTAGAATTTTGAGAGATATTCTTGTTACTTGCTTTGAATTTAATTTAAACTGCTTTGAAATGAGAGTTGAGCTTTATTAAATTTAATTTTATTAAAAATATCAAAATGTGCACTGGGACAAAAATATTTTTTATTTACTTTTTATTCATTAAATTTAAAATTAAAGCTTAGGAGACGAGAATTTTTTGTAAATATCTGATAAAAATTAAAGAAAACTACTATTGGTCACGTGGTTAAAAATTTTAAAATATGCACTGGGCAAAAATTTAAAATGTGCATTTGGTCAAAAATTAACAATATTTGCTATGATAGCATTACAAAAATTTATTTAGATGAAAAATTGAAAATTTTTATAATGATGAAAGTCAAAATGTGCACTGGGTTATGTCACGTGGTCAAAAAAATCATGAAAGCTGTCTATATTTTTTTAAAATCAAAGTTTTTCTTTATCAGCTCAATTTTAAAAAATATAAATCTCTTTAAAATCTGATTAACACAATTTCACGTATTTTCCATGACCCTTCCAACACTTTAAAACCATCATCACGTCTGAAATGAGCTCAATTCCATCACACCCACCACACATATAAAAAAAAAATCATAAAAAATTGATGCAAAATTAATGAACTGTAAAATATGCCATTTATCGCATTTTTACTAGCTCCACATACCACCCAAATTACCCAAAATATCCATAAATGATAGTCTTGCCGTTATTCGTCTTCGACAAAAAAACAAAAAAGCAGAACGAACAAAATTGGGACAACATTGAGATGAATAACAACTCGATGATGAGACCAAAGATCAAAATGTTGTAGACACAAAATGGAACACAGCCGGTTTTTATGATATTTTCTTAAATTTTATCTTTTCCGTTTCCGTGTTTGTTGTTGCTGCCGTCGTCGCTGCATGTCGTTTTGGGCGTCACGATTCGTTCGGGTACGGTAATAGCTGAACAATAACAAAAAAAAAACTTTTTAAATATATACAAAGCCTTTTTTATCTTTCTAGTCTTTTTTTCTGTCTTTCTTTTCCTTTTTATCTCGTGATATTGTTGTGCTTGTATATTTTTGGCACATATTCAGCCTCTTTAATGCACATGCTTTGAAATTAAATCCTTTTGCTTATGCTGTCGAACACCCTTTTTTATTCCAACACACTCGACACATTCACATTCACTCTCAACATTATTAAAATAAAATCATCATCATCATCGTATATTTATTGAATTCCCAAAAGTGAAAGATTATAACAGACATTCTTCGTTTTTTTTCCTTCTCTTTTCATTTTTCGTTCATATCCTGTCCCTGCGTGTTGAATTGAGACAAGTTCCTAGGAAACGAGAAAAAAATGAATAAAAGCACACATAATAAAAATGGGACATTATAGAATAAAAATAATAATAATAATGGAGATTCCGACTGTGTGACGATAGAAACTTTCAATCAAGAAAGAAAAAAAAAAAGATTTGTGAAAAACTTTGATTTTGTCCCCTTTTCTTACGTCATCAAAAGTTGTAACGAGTAAATTGAATAATATCTCAAGTGTTTTTCTCGAGTGAACCAAAATATTAATTTTATTTCGACAAGTAACGATGCTAGTTAGTTCAAATGAAACCAAAGTAATACCGAAAGAGGTCAATGTTTTATGTCAATGTCCTTGAATAACTGCTCTCCAGTGATTTTCCGTCCAAACAGAACGAAAGAGAGATAAATCAAATAATATACGAAAATATGGAAAACTAAAATTTATCCAACGAATGTAAGGAATGGCAATGGTAGGAGGAGTAGGAGGCGAAAGAGTGAGTGGATAATTTTCATATAAATTAATGTCATTAATTCGAGTTGGATATGTGGGATTTGAGGAGTGATTACATGTTTGTTGTTATTAAACATGTGACATATGGCTGTGGGTCATCAATGGGAATTCAGAAGTTTTGGTTCTGTTTGTAATGTTAGATGTAAGCTCAAATGAGAATAATTTATTTGAGTGAATTTTTAATTATTTAAAAAAAAAATAATTTTAAATAATATTATGAAAAATATAAAAAAAAATAAATAAAAATTATTTTAATTTTTATCATGCCATTTTCAAACTTTTTGACCGTAAATCGATGATTTTTTAAAGTAAAATAAATTTTTTAAATTTTCTTTTTTTTTTAATTTATCAAAATGATTTTTTTTTAATAAATAAAATTTGGTCACGTGGCAATTTTTGGTTTTTAAAAATTCAGTTTGGTTTTCCTTTTGCCTCGCTTTTTTTTCCCATATTATACATTACATATAAAAAGTTACTGAATTTCAAAAAAATTTCAAAATTTTTAAAAAAAGTTTTCAAAAAATTTAAAAAATTATATTATCGCCTCTTTAAATAATTTTTTTTTTTTATATTGAACAAATTTAAAAATTTTAAGTACAAAATAAAAAAAAAATAAAATTAAAAATACTTTTTTTTTAATTCTCACCTGAATTTTATTTAAAAAAAAATAATAAATTTTAAAAATTTAAGCTTTAAAAATTATTTTTTAATGAATTTCCAAACTTGTCTTTAAAAGAAACATAAAAATATATAAAAACAATCACAAAATTTAATTTCTAAATCCTTTAAAACACTGTGAAAAAAAACAAAAAAGTATGAGTAAAAGGTTTTCAGAATCATATCTCTTTCCACTTCATAAGACCCGTTTTTGATTAAAATTTTTAATCAACTGTTTTAGTCCTTTTGCGTTTCCTTTTCTCCCATATTATAATAATTCATCAGTACTTTAAATCCCGTCACGTTTTTTCGTCAGTGACCTACATTTCCATTCCATCCACGTCAATCATCGCAGCAGAGACAGACTTTTATTTACATATAAGTGGCTTTTTTCTTCTTCCTCTTCTTCATGTCTGTTTTCATTTTTTTCGCGTTTTATTTTTTTGTATATTTATTACAAATCAAATCCTAACGTCGCTACGAATAAATAAAACATTCAGCTTTATTTTTCGTTATTTAAATATAAACTTTTCCATTCCATTTTCCTTTGTTGTACACAAAGCGATTTCATTCTTCTTCTCCTCATTTATTTATGTATGAGCTTATAATTCTTCCTTTATTCTGTCTGTCTTTTTTTTTCATTTTTACATCACAACAACAGCTAATGAACTTCGTTACACACAAAAATCCAATTTCTTTGTCTTTCTCTGCGAAAATCGTCGAGTTTTATTTAAAAAAATAAAATAAAATAAAAATAATGAAAAGGAAATCTCTCTCGTTATTTTTTTGACTGTTAAAATCATGGGATTTATGTGTATCGCTTTCATAGAGAGAGATAAGTTCGTAAGCAAGAGTCTTGCTGCAAAAGATAAAAGGTAAATTAAATACGTCGCTCACTCGCTTTATAATAATGACGATAATGAATAAACTTTTCGTTTTTAAATAAATTTTTGCAGCAGAGAGAGAGAGAGATACGACACAAAAGTAAAATAAAAGGAAATTTACTGGAAAATTGTCATATGACATCATTTACTGTATTTTTTGCATTTTCTTTTGTATTCGGATTTTAAATTTTTTTCTCGTTCAGTATTTACAGAGGAAAAAAAAGTAAAACTGAAAGTTTCCTAGTGACACATTAATTGCACATCCATTGCATTGCCTAAAGGTTTTTTGTGATTTTTTTTTTAGGAAAAAAATGCACTGAAATTTTTTATTTATTTTTTTAAAAGAAAAACGAGAGAAAAAAGTGCACTGAAGTTTTCTTTAGAAAAAATAAATAAAAAAAAAATAAATAAAAAAAAAATAAATAAATAAAATAATAAAAATAAAAAAATAATAAAAATTTAATAAAAAAAACAAAAAAAAATTAAAATCCAAAAAAAAAATTAACGAACTTAGCTTAAAATTTTTAAAAAATATTTTAAAAAAAAATCTCTTTTAAGAAAATATTTGATTTTTTTCGATTTTCGGGGAGATACGGGAAAACCTATAAATTGACAAAATTTCAACACTTTTCACATTTTTATGAACTTTATGATGTTTTATAAAATTTAACAAAATGATCGAAATTTTAAGAGTTATTTAAACATCAATTGTCCGTAGTTGAGCTCGGATTATATTAAATTTTGAATTTTTAGATTTAGCTTGGTCTTCTCTTTCAAACAATATGTAACACATTCGATTTTATAGTTGAAAACATTGTTAATTTGTTTTTAACTTTTTTTTTATCTTTTTTACATTTTCCTTTGTAAATCCTATAAAACTTGACAAAATTTTGAAAATTTTTACAAATTTGCCCATAAATCTTCATTCTGCATCAAATGAGCAAAAAATTTCATTAAAATAAGTTTGCAAAGATTTTTTGCAAAAATATTTGAAAATATTTTCAAAGCTTTGCAAATATTTGCAAATCTCGATTTTTAAATGGCTCTCCTGAACGCTACAGAAAGGGTATCGAGCTAAAACCAGCAAAATTCAAGAGAGCTCGACGAGCACTATCTAACGGTGTAACACACTTAAGCTGTCATGTTTTTAAAACATGAAAAATTGAGGTCCAAAGTTTCGCAAATTTGCAAAAAATCGCAAAATTTGCTAACTTTGACCCCGCAAATCTCAGCATTTGCACATGTGATGGAGGCAATGCCATATATCATTAGAAAGATCTCGCCAAGCTCTCTTGAGATTTGCTGGTTTTAGCTCAATACTGCTTCCGTAGCGTCCAGGAGAGCCATTCAAAAATTGAGATTTGCAAATATTTGCAAATCTTTATTGTAAAGATTTGTAAAGATTTGCAAATCTTTACAAATCTTTGCAAAAATTTAAGCAATGATATTTTTATGAAATTTTTTGCTTATTCGATGCAGAATAAAGATTTATCGCAAAGTTTGCAAAAATTTTCAAAAATTTGTAGCAATGTATGAGAATTTTATAAGAAAATGTGAAAATTGTAAATTTTTTAAAAAGAAAAATATTTTGAAACTTTAAATGATATTTTGTGAATTTATATGAATATATCATTTTGATTATTGAGGACACAAGTGTTTTGAGCAAATTCAAAATTTAGCATCCTCAAAATTCATTAAAATATATCAAATGTCTTTCAAATTTACTAAATATGTCATACATCAAAATAAAATGTTCAAAATTTAAAGTTTTTGTCAATTTATAGCTTTTCCCGTATCTCCCGGTTAAAATTTATGAAATTATTAAAAATTAAATTTTTCAAATATTTTTTTTTTTTTTTAATTTAAACATTTTTTTATAGGCCAACGATATAAAAAAATATTTAAAGAAAATTCTTTTAAGACAATATTTGATTTTTTTCGATTTTTGGTTAAATTATTTAAAAATATAAAAAAAAATTTTTTTTCAAATATATTTTTTTTTTTAATTTTATTTTTTTTAAATGCCAACGATATTAAAGCGATAAAAAGCGCTTAATCCTATTTAATCAAAAAACGCTTTTTTTGCCCTAAATTTATAAAATAAAAAAAATATTGTATCACGTCATCCAGTGTCACACGCTTCTAATGTACACACAAATAAATATCTGAAATAAAAATGTCGAGTTAAAGTAACACAACAACGCCGGAGCTAGCGAGGAAAAACTCACACAAAAAAGTTGTCATCACTTATCTTACTTTATGCCAGTAGCAAAATAATTTGTTAGGCAGCGTTTCCGGTATTTCTTTTTTTTTCGAACATTGCGCGCACTTGAGACGAGCTGAATTTTTACGAGGGATGATAATGATGGTGATGATGATAAAAATAAAAAAAAGAGAGAGAGGGATGTTGACGACGCATGAAGAAGCACATGATGTGACATAAAAATAGAAACACCAAGCACTATTACGAGTTATGTCACTTTTTATTTGTATAAACATTATTTGTTGCAGACGACGTGCATTCGTTGCACTTAACCCAAAATGCAATTTACGACAAAAAAACAGTTATTTTTCTCGTTTTTTCTCTCGACTCGTGAATAAAAGAAATTTTTCGAGCAAAAACTCGAGAATGGGAGAGATGTAAGTGCTTGCGAGCAAGGAAAAAAGGGCAATCACCTTATTCAAGAGACTCTTTCGGGTGGAATTACATTCAATTTAAAGTGAAATTGACAATCAGAGACACGCAATCAATGTTAAAAATGCACCAAATTACGTTACAAGTGCAATATTTTCCTTAAAAAAACTAACAATCTATTCAATTCTATTCCTAATTCAATAAGTTGCTTGCTTGTTTGCTTTTCTCCGTATTTTTTTTTTTTGTAAGCCCGACAGGAAATAAATAAATAAGGAATCATTAAAATTTATTTCTGCTCCAAACTGAAGACGTAGAGAGAAAACACATCCAATCAATAAATAAAAGTTTGTAGAAGAAAAAGAACCAGACACGAAATATTTCTGATTGTAAACCATAAATAACGGCATCTGAAGTGGCGACACAAAACCGCATCGCATCGAAAAAAAAATCAACTTTGATTGCCAGAAACTTTTCTTCCAGCGAAATTTCGTGTTTTGATTGAGATTTATTGGTTAATATTTTTGAACCCGACGAAAAATTAAACAACAAAAAAGTCATCCGCTTGCTCTTTTTCGGAGTTTCAAAGTTTATAATTAATAATGAAATGAAAAAGGGGAACGGAAATATTCTGCATGTTAGGTACAACGCAAACACAAACATGGGGAGCGGTCCGGAAGTAATATTCAAAGGAAAAAAAATACATAAATGTACAAAAAAAAATAATTTTCCAGAGTAAACACCTTTTTTCGCTACATGACGCAATGACGGGTCGTTTTGACATGTTAAAACACAGAAAAAAAGTGAAAATGAAAAGAAACATGGGGAATGACTCGGGAGCATAAAAAAGGACAAGCAAACAAACTTAATTGGAATAATTGTCACTAATAACTTATGTTTGGAGGGCTTGCCGTATAAATTACTGGAACGCATGAAAATTTAGACATGCGTTAATGAACGTGCGTGGCACAAATGAAAAGTGCAGCTGATGGGAAAAAAATATTGTGACATCTGTGACGTGTTTGTTAATGAATGAAATATATGAAAAGTTGAGCAACTTGTTTGCTTAACGCACGTCGTGTTGACATATAGTGGCGTGGAAATTTTGTTAAAGAGCGTAAAATAATTTTTGAAATTTAATGAAAACAATTTTTTTTAAATAATTTTTTTTAACCTTAAAAAATTTTTAATTTTTTTTAATTATTTTTTTAAGAGCGTAATATAATTTTATTTAAATATTTAAGAGATTTAAAAATTATTTTTAAAAAAATTTAAATGTTAATGTTAAAAATTTTTTAACTTTAGCAATATGTAATAAAAATATTTAGAAAAAAATTCCAATTTAAATTTTATAGTTAATTTTTATTTAATTTAATAATTTTATTGGAATTTTACTTAATAATTTAATTACATTGAATTTTACTAATTTTTAATTCAATTTCAATTTTAATAATTTTTTTAAATGAAATTTTAATGTTTGGAAAAATCATTTTTTATATTATTAAAATTAATTAATTGATTTTAAAAGACTTTAAAAAATGTTACAAAATTTACATTAAAAATTTAAAATTAAATTTTGATTAAAAAAAAAACCTTAAAATATTTTTAAAATTATTTAATGAACTTTAAAATAAAATAAAAAAGAAGGATTTATTCAAATTTTCATTTAAAATAATAAAATTCACGAAAATCAAAATTGATGAATTTTTTTAAAGAAGATCGAAAAATGTAAAAAAATACAATTGTCAATTGATGACTCCGTAAATAACGACAAAAGAAAATTGAACGCTTATTTAATCTAATTCACAAAAGAAAGACTAAAAAAAGAGAAGAAAAAAATCAAAATAAATTCAACAAAGCGACAAATATTGTTTACTCCTCGTCTTGCGTCACATTGCGACTCAACAAGCAAACAACTAAACAAAACATAAAAAATTTCTTTTGTCTGTCTCAATTATTCTTACACTTTTGTATTTATTTTCAATATTTTTCACGATACACTTTTCCAATTGTTTCGTATACTTTTTTAATGTTTGCCGAGGATAAATTAGATCAATAAATTATTTCTCGTACTCTTTCGCCCGTCATGCCAAGGGAATAAATAGGTAATAATATAATGGAAGAAAAAAAAGAGGTGAATGAATGGCTTTCATTCATTTCTCCTTTTCTTTTCCATCCATTTTTTTTTCCTTGGTTGTGTGTTTGTTTGACTGTGTGACGACTCTTTGGCATGGCACACTGTTTGTAATTTCTTACTTTTATTTCGTTTGACTGGAAAAATAAATTGAAAGTCATTTCAGCATCGAGAGAGAATAGTTTGCGTTGTAAAAGAGTCGAGCAAAATAAAATGTTTTATGTAAGAAAATTAGAAAAGACATGTTGTTGACGATGGACGACGACAACAACGTACGAGAATTGTCGTAATAACAAGGCAGAAAAGTAAAATTGTGTAAACTTAAATGGGTGGAAAAAAATGTACGACGGAGCGAAAGAAAAAAAATTAAACGTATTAAAATGTTCCTTTCAACTGCATTGCATTACACAACGACGACGACGAGCGACGCAGCAAGAGCAACGACAAGGTTAATTCAGGTCAAGAAAAGTTAATTGGCATGTCTGTTGCCTTAATTATTGTAAATATTTTGCATTTACTGCAAGCGGATTAAAGAGGATTGAACTTTTAATCAGAAAGTGCAAGGCGTCTCCTTTACTAAAATTTATTTTAAAAATTTTTATTGAGTTTTTATAAAATTGTCTAGATTTTTAAATATTTTTTATTTTTTTTTTAGATTTTTTATTACAACAAAACTGAACACTTTGTCTTTTTTTTTTAATTAATCAAACAAAAATCATTTAATCCTAATATAACCGCATTTTTTCTACGAAATACGGTAAGAAAAATCGGTTCTAATAAAATACCAGGCGTCTCCATTTTTTGAATCAAATTAATTTTTTTTAATAAATTTTAAATATTAATAATTTTTAAAAAATTATTTGTTTTAAACTTAAAAATTTTCAGACACTTTAAAAACATTACCGTATTTTTTATACGAAATGCGGTAAGAAAAAAATCGATAGGTCATTTGAAGTCACTGGATGGAGTTCGAATATCGAACGACATGCTACCTGAATACTAATAAAATCGCATAAGAATAGTAATAAAATACAATAAAAATCATTCTTGTCATGCCATCCGGAAATCTCGTGTCTGTCCTGTCTCCAAAGTGCATATAAAACGTATACGTTGTAGAATATTTTTACTAGGCTAAGCAAAAGTCTAAAATCAAACAAAAATCCATATTCCACACGTGCTTCAACATATAAATTGTATCTTTATCATGCTTTCTTGTCCTTCGTTTACATTTTCTTACGTCTTCTTAGTGCACCGTAAAAAAAAAGTAAAATAAAAAAAGGACAAAGAACACTTCAAAAGAAAGCTAAGACTTCTTTCTTTATGAGTGTAAAGCAGGATCATAGTCGAGTCATGGTTACATAAAAGCGACGTGCAACGATGCTGATGTCGAAATTTGATGTCAAACGATAATAACTGAAAGGAACGAAGAGAGGTGAATGTCTTGCGAATCCTTTGACAGAATATTTTCCTTTTGCAGGACATCAAAAGAGAAACGCAAATGAACTATTCTTCATCATTTCTCGTTTAAGAGAAAAAAAAAATGAAAAATATTGCAGGTCAAGGACTGAAAACACAAGCGAGTTAATCCGACGAGAGGAGAAAAAATCATCAGAACAACAAAAACTATCATGCCATGAAATTACATATTGCACCTCTTCTCTTCACTTCACTTTGTCCCAAAAAAAAAATAAATTGAATTTTTTGCGTTTTCTCAATTTCTCTCGTTTTTTTTTTCGTCCGTTCAAGCTTTCCTTGATGATGATGATGGGACTTGTAGTTCTTCCTCGTTCAATGCTGCTTTTTATGCTGTCGTCCATTGTGCCGTTGTTTGTTACAATGTGCCGTTTATGATACTAGTGATGTAGTAAAATAGTTTTTGATTGAAAAATAATTTTGTTTTCTGGTCATGCGCAACCATGCAAATAATTATTAAGAATTTTCCTCTTACTTACTTGTGTGCAGTTGATGTCATGGCAAAATATTGTATGCCAGTGAAATTGATACTCTATCATGACGCACAAGCTTTGTCAGAGAGAGGAATAAGGTTTAGTATCAATTGTGTCAATGAAAAAAATAAAGGTTTCAGCAAAAATTTTCTATTTTCTAAACAGCAATTTTTAACTGACAATGAATAAAATTTGTATTAAAAGTTGAAATTGGCAGTTTAAATTTGTTGTGTTAGTTTCCAGGGTTGCCAAAAATTCAATTCATATATTAGTATTTTATAAAAATTTTTTGAAGTGACAATTTAATATTTTTTTTCCAAAAATACAATAAAAACTTTTTATTGTAAAATTTTTTTTAAAAATAATTTTTCCATGATAAAATTTTTAATCAAAATATTTTTGAAAAATTAGATAAATGAATTTTTGATACTGTATTTTTACTTTTAAGATAATAAAATTTTAACACAAAATTTAGATGAAAAATTTTTGAGTCACGTGACCAAAATAATTTTTTTTCAATAATTTAATAATTAATAATTTTAATTTTGGAAGATTTTGTTTGATTTTTTTCCATTTTTTAGCTCAAATTTCAAAATAATAATTTAAAATATTTAAAATCAACGTTCCAAAAACGTTTAAAAATTAAAAACAAGAAATTCAAAAATATTTATTCTTTTTCTTCCCTCCCCCTCATAAAAAGCCTCATGAGACGAAAAATTAAAAAAATCATTAAATTTATTTGCTTTAAATCAAAATTGATAAAAATTGTCATTTAGTTAATAAATAAAACGTACGATCAATGACTTTTTCCGCCAAAATAAAACAAATTTTTTATCCAGGGTTGCCAAATATTTTTAAATTCAATAATTTTTTAAAGCTGATGTACATTTTCAGTTCATTAAATTAAACAAAACTAAAGTCACATAAAATTCATTCATTAACTTTTTCCCGTATACATAATGTTTATCATAAAAACTGCCTTTATTTACTTTAATTTGCTTCATAAACTTTGTGTATTTATCCAATCAATAACTGTACATATAAATTTCATTATTAAAACAAATCGCTCCAGTATTCGCTAGCCACACAATATTTATCATCCAATTAAATATTCATAATTAGGTCAATGATTTCTACACCTCGCTCTCTAAAATTTATAGCTACAGCACAAATTGGAATGAATTTGCCATTGTTGTTCACTAAATATAATTTTTATTTTTTTGAAAATAAATAAATAAATATTAATTAGCTTCGAACTCTGTTTATGTGTAATTTTGGAAAACGACGAACTTTTTTTTTATTTTTCAATTCTCATCAATAATTAATTAATGTTGGTTAAACATTTTCTGCTCTTTTTTATGTTTCTCTTGTTATTAGTTTGATATTTATTATTATTAAATATTATTGTGAGTTGTTATTGTTGAAAATTAAAAAAAAAAGTTTTTCCGACAAGTTAATATTTTATGGTATTTCGATGATATTTTTTTTGTTCTTGATCATTCTGAGGGAAAACTGAAATGTTGCCGTGTGGCAGAAGGTTAAACACGAACGAAACAAATTTTATTTTTTGAAAAGTATTAATTAAATGTTTCCAATAAATTACACTCTCGACTGTCGGTCAGTGGATTTTTTTTTTTTCATTTATATTTATTTGTTGTTGCATGTGTGTTTTTCGAGTTGACTGCTCTTTAAATCAGAATTAACATAATAATATGTGGAACAAATAATCAAATAAAATAAAATGAATTCAATAAATTTTGTGTGGCAACCGGTAATTAGGCAGGCACTGCATGTACGAGCGGTTTTTGTCACGGATAATTAACAAATGTCGGAAAATTTTGCAATTTTTTTGTCGGTCATTTGAATTGTTTTATGATGAAAACGTGTGAAAAATTGGTCCTATCTATCGGGAAAAATTTCACAACACCGATAATAAGTTGATAATTGAAATTGATTGAATGGTACGTAAGCCCAACCCAATTATTTAATTTTGTTCAATTTCGAACACATACACACATTTTTCTTTTTTTTCCCTTCCTGATGATCAACCATTTCAATAGTTGGGGTAAATCAACCGAATTATTCATGAAATTATCTAAATGACTGCCTCTTTGACCATTTCACATTACCTCGGTGTACAAACACAAAATACATCAAGAAGGTCTTTCCTTCCCTTTTTTCTGCTTCTTTTCTTCATTTTTTTCCGTTTTTTCGGTTCGATCGATTATGTAACTAACCATATGCCGCTGCACGTATTCACTGCACGCACATGAAGCGAAAAAATGAAGGAAAATTGGTTTGTTATCTTCCACTCAATAGCTTTAACTAATGTTCTGGGTTAATACATTGCAATAAATCATGCAGTGAATGGTGAGAAAAAAATAAAAATGTTGAAAACGTGTCTAGACCAAACCCCAAAATTTTAATTTGAAAGCCATATTTACAAAATGTTTTTTGATTAAAAAATATTTACAAGTTTTTAGTTTTTTGTGTACTTGGAAAATGTATATATTTTATGACAAAAAACATGGAAAAAAATAACAAACTTTTCCATCATTATTAAATATATCTTTTGTATGGTTTGCCAAAGCAAGCGAAACTTTTTCAATCAACAACTTTTTTTTTTGCTTTTTCAGATCATCATCAGCAACTGAATATTATTACATTCAAAAAGGCACTTGTGTGCTCTGCTCACTCATATATATAGAGTTCAGAAAATTTGTTTTGCACACAAAATATGCATTAGCTCACAGAAAAGAGAGCCTTTTAACGTTATGAGTAAATATAAAAGAATAGACGTCAGATCTACTCAATTTACATGTGAGTTTGGCAAGTTGACTCGAACAGGGTGACACAAAATAACAGTTTTTTTATTGATTGATTGTCAGGGTTGCCAAAATTTTATAATGAAATTTTTTTTAATGTAAAAAAATCTAAATATTTTTTTATAAAGGAAACAAATTTAAAAGGACTTTGATGAGGATGAAAGGAAAAAAATTAAAATTTTTAAATATTTTTTAAAATTTTTGCTCGTTATTTTTCAATACTTTTAAACATTAAATTAATTTAAAAAAAAATATTTTTAATCACGTGACTTAAATTTTTAAATAAAGAAAATTAAGTTCATTAAAAAATAAAAAAAAAATTAATTTTAATTAAAAAAAAATTAAAATAAATCAAATATTTAAATAAAATAAATTTAAAAATTTAATTCAAAAACAAAAAAATAAATATTCTTAAAATTTTATTTTTAAAAATAACGACTTTCTGAATAATTCATATTTTTTGACACGATCTCAATATTTTTCGCGCCAAAAATCTTATGTAAAACTTATTAACTTTAAACGACAAAAATTATAATAAATAAATTTTAAACAAAATTATAATTTTGTCAAAATTTTTCTTTAAAAACATGACTGCAAGAAAAATTTCTAATCAATTAATATTTCATGTCACGATCTCAAAAATTTTCCCGCCAAAAAATGGCGTCATAGATCTGTCTCCTAAACTTTTTTGTCATCCTAGCGTTATTTTTCTTCATCGTCATTTCTCTTTTTAAATTTTTATTAATTCTGTTTATTCTGTGAAATTTTAATATTAATTTCCCCAACATTATGTATGCTATGTACATCAATTTCCCTAAATGGGTAACAAAGTAGAATGTCGATTCTCACATGGAGTGAAGAGTATACAAAAGCAAACATGAAACTTCCTTACAATATGCAACAAATGTGCATAAAATTTTCTCACTCAATACAGCGCTGCGATAAAACTGACTGCATATAATAGTTTGTTGTAAACAGAAGCCATTTTATTAAACTAATAGTAAGGCTTTTAAAATATTAACATGTTTTGCAAAAAATGAAATAACTAAAAAAAAATTCACTCCCTCTTTTTTATTTGGCTCATACGTAATTTTTTACATTGTCGATGGTGATATGGTGAAATGCACTTTATGAAAAAGTTTGTTTTGTTATTTGTCGATTACGATACTGCTACCAAAGTTGCGTCGTTCGACGTATGAGTGGAAAATTGTATCTTGATCAAATATTTAATGGTTTTTATATTATAATTGAGTTTTAAATAATTTATGGAATGGCTAATGGGTGACGTTGTCGTCAAGCGTGCGAGTGAATATTTGTTTCGATGAGAAGGCTACAAAAAGGTGCCACGATTGCATTTCGTCCGGATGTAATATACCTTGGGGATAAATCAATCAATAAAATTGTTTTATGCATTAATGGCGGGTATGATAAATTGATGTGTCCTTTAGTTTTCGTTGATGATGTCGTGATAGTATTACTTTACTTTGACTTCGACGAATGTTGATTATGGCATAAATTACGGCTAACCTAATTTTCTGTATAATAATAAGTTTGTTTGTAGTTTAAGGTAAGAGGGAATGTCACAGATGTTCAATAAATAATCTAATGAATGGGTTAAGGTTGATTAGTGGTGGTGTCGTTGTTTTGTTAACGATACTTTAGATTAATTCTGTTTGAGTATTCTAGGAATTGCATGAAATCTCTGTGATGAAATGCTTTATTGTGAAATTTTTAAACAAAAAAAAAATAATAATATTCTTAATATTTTTATTGGCTTAATATTTTTATATTAATATTTTTAAAATTGATTTATTTTAAAATTTTATTATTTTGTTATTAATTTTTAGCATATTTTTATAATTATTTAATTATTTTTATTTTACGATATTTTGCTTATTAAATTAATTTAAAATTAATTTTTAATACAAAATGATTTTAAAAAAATATTTTTTTTTTCTTTTTTTGAAATCAGAAAAAGTTTAGAAATTTTACTCTTTTACCTGAATTTTTATTTTTTCTACAGATTTTATTTAAAAATTATTGAAAATATAAAATTTCGTCGCTCAAATAAAATGACTTAATTAAAAATAAATACTAAAGAATTAAATTGTAAAATTTAATAAATTAAAATTTATTAAAAAAAAAAATTTTTTAAATTTAATAATTAAAAAATTAATTTTTAAATTTAATTAATTAAAAAAAAATATTTTTTAAATTCGAATTAAAATAAAAATATTTTTTTACCCATTTTTTGTCACATAAAAATAGGCATTTTCGGATCAAAATTTAAAGGATAAAATATTTTAAAAAAAATCTTAAATAAAAAAAAATCATGAAAAAAAGTTTAAAGTTAAAAAAGGTTTTATCTTTCATTTCTTCCATTTTGATGCATTAACACGTGCAATCCCCACTCCACATTGCCCTAAATAAATATAAAGCAACAAAAAAAAAAACTCAATTTTAAGAGTGTCGTAAGAATAAAAAGATTACATTGATCCTCCCCACACTTAATACCTACACTTCACTCGTTGTCTCATCTTTTGAATCCAATTTCATTCGGGTGTCATTTCCCATTTTATTCTTAACTCGACGCGCACAAAATCCTCCAACATTTACATTCTCATTCTATTTATAACTTTCGAAGCTTGTAGCTGCTTATGTTACTTGTCGACAGAGTTATCTCACATGTACTTTTTTTCTTTTTTTTTGCTGTTTCTTCACCTGTCGTGTCGTGTCTTGTGTCTGCACACGAGACTGCACCAACTTGAAAATTTTATTACAACAATAAACCAGTCAAGTCACACAAAACAGATATTTTTCAGCATCCAATGTTCACTTCACCTGCGAGTAACAAAAAAAAATAGACAGAATAAAAATAACAAGACACCGAATATATTTTAATCTCATTTCAAATTCTTATTTCTTTTTAGGTAACTGGCGTCGTTGGCAGAGCCGAAACGCTGTCGTCTGTATTCTTCATCGCTGCATTTATCTTCTACACAAAAGCGACTAGACGAAAAAAGAGTACAGGTAAGTTCTTGCTATAACTCTCTAACTCTCCCCGTTCGTTCTGCGAGGAGATTTATGCGGCGCAGGGATAAGTTTGCTGTACTTACAAGTCTAAGGAGAAAAATAAAACACAAAACAAAGACAAGTTTTGACAACTTGATAAATGATTTATGAGGATAACTTTCTTTACTTATTTATTTCGTGTATTTTTCGGGGAGTGTTTTGTCTTTGTTTGCGTTGTTCCGTCTGACTGCCTACGTGCGAATTTCCATTCAAAATGAAATTTATTTTTAAATTTGCCGTGTGACAGACAGCTCCATGGCATTTTTCAAACATTTAATTATACGGACCGAAATAAATCCTTCCAGGCCTTCAATTTCAATATCCACAATTTCACGAGTTTGTTTGCGCCGCCCGTAAAACAAACATCCTTTGATCGGAACATTGCCTCCACACATTATTTAGCTTGGAAAGATAAGTGATGCATAAACAAGTCATCATTAGTTACATGAAACAAGAATGCGCTCGTCCATGATTGTGCTCATCATTTATCAGATCATGTCATACGAGAGAGCGAGCGAGCGAGATCGTCCATGTCGCGGCAGCAGCAACATCACAAAGACAATAATCAAAAAAGCGAACATGCCAGTCTGTAAAATCCAATTTTTATCTGTTCTGACCTAACATTACACCGCGCCATTGCCCGAAAAATCAACGGAATGTATGCTTTTGTGATGTTATTTATTGAAGAGTTTCGCTAGCAACGACATTCGTATCATTTGAAGGGTTAAATAGGAAACGACTATTTGCATAAAATAAATTGGAATGACCATCATTTAACTTGTTTTGTCTCTCGCTAACTGCTGATGTGATGTGATGGATGCACGCGAGAAACAAAAGAGAAATAAAATTTTTGGTGAAAAATGAAGCTGGAAAAGTAGGTCACTAATTACCGGATTAGATTACATGATGACGTTACCTGAAAGTTCTTTAATCTTCGTAAAACGTGAAAAAATGTTGCGAAAAAAAATTTTTTAATGGCCCTTATGTTGATAGAAGAGAATAAATGTAATTCAAATATTTGAAGAAGGATAATCTATCTATAGCTATTATTGCGTATAAAAAAGCTGTAGTTGTGAAAAAAAATGGAATCCATAAGAATTGGAATTGATTTTACGTCAATAGAGAAAAAAGTACGCCATTGGGGATTTTTTTAAAGTGGATGTCAATAATAAATGAAAAAAGCTATAAAAGGAAATTTAAAAATATTTTGGCGCGAAACAGTAAATTTTGACATCTGTCAATTCAAAAATCGATTTTAGAGATATTTCAATTTTTTTAAAGTCTGAAAATTTGAAAAAAAAAATACAGATCTATCTATTGATCTAAAGATCGCGGAGGATAGTAACGGATTTCGTATATAAAACCGCTTAAAAATCAAGCAAGACTCATATTCGAAGACTTGAGACTGTCCTCATGTTGAGCAAAGGCAATCCACAAATTGTCGCCAGCTGGTTCGTCGATTCGCAAGATCTTTCACATCCCAGAGGTTAATCAGTTGCCCCTCACCCATGAAATTGGCTTCTAAGAGTGTGGAGCGTCGCCAGTTGTTTTTAGGGCGACCTCTTCTACGGCTTCTTTGCAGATCGACCTATGGGCGAAAAACGGATCAGAAAATTAAATCAGGTTGACCCTTCAGAAGTCAAAGTGATCCCTTAATGGAATTTCTCGATCTCTTAAGGGATCAATCCGACCCGTTTTTCGTCCATAGGTTGTATACAAGGGCCCTGTTGCATACTTCCTTAGGATCTTTGCGAAGATCATTTTTTTTTATCCCAGTGCACATTTCCAATATTTTTCAGCTCAAATTTATTTGAAAAACTGAGGATAGTGACGGATTTCTTTGAAAAAATAAGATTGAAAAAATTAAGAAACCACGTGGGTCAAATGAACACGTGGTCAACAAAGTCAAAATGTCGTTTATTTTTAAATTATTTTTTCCCTGTACAAATTTTAAATTTTTCATCCTAGTGTACATTAGGAAAATTCTTCAAAGTCATATTTGAAGAAAAAAAAATTTTTCAATTCAAAAAATCGATCGTTAAATTGCGTCGAAACAAAAAGTTATGAAAAAAAAACCTTTCATGGTTAAAAACAAAATTTCAATCACGAAGGATTAAATATTTGCGAGAGCACTCATACATTTTCATCGCATTGACTGAACATTTAGATTCCTGGAAAAATCTCTCGTCAATTCGATATCGATGAAAAATTCACAGAAAAATGATAAGCCTGAATAGCACTGAAACAGAAGCAGCAGCAAAAAAAAAGAATATTCTTTTTTCTCATTTTCAATATTTTTCCATTGCCACCATTTCCCTGGATTTTCTTTCATTTTCATAAATTGTATAACTTTTCGCATCTTACGGCTTTCTCTAGCGCCTCCGTTGTCGTTTTTCGTGTCGTAACGAGCACAAGAAGGCATAGAAAGAGGAAAAAAATGAACAACATTTCATTTTGTTGTAATTTAATGGAAAAGTACGTGCTTTTAAAAGTTTATGCAGATTATTTGTTGTTGTTAGTCCAGTTTTCTGTTACTTTTTGCCGTTGGTGCCGCACAAAAGATGCTCACTTGTATGCTACGTGGGACACCTTGAAGAAGGCTTAGCTCGGCAAAACTTGTAAATAAATACAAATTTTGTGTTCGTAAGCCGATTTTCTGTGGCAAAACTGTTCTATCAGCAAAAGCAAAAAAATGGAACAAATTTGTAATTCCTCGTGTTGCGTAACGTCTGAATATAGACTTTACTCCTTTTATTTTGGAAATTGATTCAAAATTTATTACTGTTATTACTCATGTGTGAGTGAAAGAGGTGATAAGAAGCAACAATGTGACATATTTGAAAGAAAACTTTTAGGTCACACAGCACGAACGTATATATATGGGAGAAAAGTTCGTGCAAATTAATATGACTTCAATTTCACATGGCATGCCATGGCACAGGCACTTGCAGGAAATATATATAATATTTATTGTGTGTGATATCGGAAAGTTTTGCATTATTTTATAGGATATCATTGAACATGCAATTTAACATATGCACTTCACCTCTCTTTCTCTCTTTTTCGTTTGCTTGACTGCCAGCTCACTTGCACCCCACGCTCTCGTAACTCTCGCTTACATTGTGAAAAAAATGTGTTTCGTAGTTCTTTAGAAAAGTTTTAGCAATAAAATAAAATTATTTTTCTTATTTTTACAAAATGAAAAATTTAATGTTTTTTAACCCTGCAATTTTAAATTTTCAAAAATTAAAAAATTAAAAAATTAGGTTAAAAATTAAAAGTTTTAAAAAATAAAATTTAAAAAAAAAAATTTTAAAAATTTAATTTTATTTCCATATTTTAAATTTTTTGATAAAGATGATTTCAAAAAAAAAAATTCAATTCTTTTTTAAAAAAAAATTTAAAAAATAATGATTTTTTACTTCGAAAAAATTCGAAATAAAAAAAAATATACAAATTAAATTTATATTTTTATAGAAAAAATCAATCAATAGAAATTCAATTCTTCAAATAATTTTTATAAAAATTAACAAAAAAAAATAAACCAAAAATCTAAGTTTAATGTAAAAGCTATTTTTACTTTTTTAAATTTATTAATTAAAAAAATTAATTAATTAAAAGTTGATTATGTTCATTTTTACATAATAAAAATTCAGAAAAATTAATTAAAACCAATTTTTATTCTATTTTTTAGCTTTTAAATTTTTTATATCGTGTTTTTTATAAAAAAATTTAAATTAAAGAATAAAATTTTAATAAATTTGAATCAAACTTTTCTTTTCACTTAATTTAAATTTTTATAAAAAATTTTAAAATAAAAAAAAATTAAATAAAAAATTCTCGCCAAAATTTGTGACGCAAAATAAGCAAATTTTCCGCAATTTAGGTAACTAGCAGTTTCGTTATCCATGGCATTTCAAAACATTTATTTTAAAAACGAGAAGAGAAGATATCATAAATTGTTGTGTGTTGCAGCGCACACAAACACACGACACGAGTCGAGTCGAGTTCTCGCATTTGAAACAGGAATCCAATATTCGCAAATAAATTGCTTCTGTCAAATAAAATCCATAATTCAATAATGTTGTGTGTGTGTGTGTGTGCGTGCCTTTAATACACTCGCTTAGTCGCATGTGACTTGGGTCTCGTATCTCTCACATAATCGGTCCACTACTCGAGACAACCCACATAAGAAGAGATAGAAAGGGTTCAATTTTGCACACCTTTAAATAAATTCCGATAAATTCAATGTATTGTTGTAATGCACTTTGCGCGCCGCCCGTGTAAGTTTGCATGCAACAATAGATGTTTGTTTTAGATTAATGGGATTCTACTCGCACACACACAGAAACTTTCTGTGTCGGATCGAATTTCCATTATTTGTGATTCAATTGTGTAATCGTCGTTGGCGCTCGTTGTTGCAGGTCTTCTAATCGAACGATGAGCTACGAGTGTAGTTTTTTAAATAAATTTTTCGTATTTTGCTCGGCCATGGACGAGCATCCGAGAAAATAAACTGAAAATGAATGAGAAAGATATAAATTTTAAAATTCAATGACTACGTTTAAAAGTTTTGCTTCTTCTTCGTCTTCTTGACTTCTTTAGTATCTAATTTTAATTTTAAATTTGCTGCAAAGATTTTTTTTTGCGTTTCAAGTCGACTTGCTAAAGTCGAAAACACACGAACAAATAAAATAAAAATAACAATGGAATGAAAAATCTTGTGCCAGTAGTTATGATAATTATTGCTGAAGTTGATGATAAAAGAGGAAATTTAATTTCCACAAGTGGTTTTTAAGAGTTTCCTGTCATCATTATTATTATTGAATTTAGCAAAAACAGTGAAATTCAATGGATTTTCATAAATTTTCTCATTGAGACAGAAACTTGAAATTTTATTTGTTTGAAAAAAAATTTAAAAAAAAAAGTTTGTAAATTTTTCTCGTATTCTATTGCTTCAAAAAGTAAAATTTTGACTAAAAACTCAGCTAAATTTTTAAAAAATCATTAAAAAACGGAAAAAAATATTAAATTTAAGAATATTAATAAAAAAAATCAAATTTATTAGAAAAATTATTGTAAAAAAATAATTATTAAAACTGAATAATTTTTTAAAAAATTATAAATAAAATTTAAAAAAATTTTGAAATAAAAAAAATAATAAAAGATATTCAAATTAAAAAAAGAAATAAATTTTGTATTTAATCATTCAATAAATTTTTCAAGAAATAAAAAAATCATTCAATATTACTTTTTAAACTTAAAAAAAAATCACAGAAACAATTTTATATTTTTTAAAAATCTTTAAAAATATTTTTATTAAAATTTAAAAAAAAATTAAACAAAAAAAAAAATTTAAAAAAAATAAGTGATAAAAAATTAAGCAAAAAATTTAAAAAAATGTCACAGAAACAATTTCATATATTTTAAAAAATGTTTAAAAATATTTTTAAAATTTTTCAGATTTGTTTTTTTTTTGTAATTTTCAAACAGTTTTTTTACAATTTCTACTAAATTTTCTTTTAAAGTAGTAATCAAGATTTTTTAAAGCACAAAAAATCGAACTCATTTCTTCATCCGTTTCGCCACTCACGCGTTTCGCATGGGAATCATTTACTTTAATACACAAACATTTATCAACAGCAAGCAACGTTTGCTGGCCTCCTCACTAAGCACACAAAGTGTAATAATATTTATAAGGCACATCCATAAATAAATATGAATGGGCGTCTACCAGTCATCTAGCTCAAGCAACGAAAGAAACTCGGAAGATGGATGACTGGTTAGACATTCACACACACACACACACACATGCGAAGGTCTAAGGAGTAACTAAAGGTTAAATTTATGTACAAGACATTTACATATGTGTGTTCTTTTTTTCTTCTTCTTCTTCTTCCATATGTTGACAGACTTTAAGGGAGTGACAGGCAGCAAAGTGAGAAATGAGAAACGAGACTCGCAAAAGTGACTCCTCACTGGGGAGAAATAATTTACATGCAGCGCTTAAATTCAATCAAACTCTTCTGTGTGTGTGTGTAAAAAATCAATATTGCACAAGGATAAAGAAATAATAAAATATAAAACGAAATTGGGTGCCTTTCATGTCGAATTTCCAGTCGAAACATGAAATGTTAAAGAAAATTCAATTTATAATAAACCAAAAACTCAACTCTGGTCACACACACACAAACGCAAGTACAAAGGCTCTATGCATGGTTAACCGAGTGCTTTTGATACATTTTACAAACATTCGGGTTAGATTCCGAGATACAAAGTTTCTCCTTTCGACTCTTTTTTGAGAAATGCTCTGCCGAAACAATTAAACCGTACAAAATATCGGAAATTGATATTTTTACACAAACGACATGCCAGAGACGGAAGACGATAATAATAATTTACAAATTTCAATTTCCTCCTCGATACGCACTGCCTTCGTCGTCGCCACATTCGGAGGAAACTTTCCTCATCCGACAAAGGGACAACTAATCAAAAAGTAATTAGAAAATTTTAGCTTTCAAAGCAATTTTTTGTGTTTCCTCAGTGAGACGCGTTCCAAAGACTACAGAAAAAGGAGTAAATTACATTTTCCTAATAAGTTCCTTGAAAATTGCTTAAGCATGCATAAAGTTTGATCCCACAGAAAAAAAAATGTTGAGTTAATATCGTTGCTTGCTCATTTATAGCAATTATGATTACCAATCAAATTATTTTCGAGTCGTTGCTCAAAGGGAACACCAACACAAATCGAATGATATCACATCATTATGCTAAAAATTACGAAATCGATTACAGTTTAATTTGAAAAGTTAATGAACAATTTTTTTTCTTCTTATTCAACAACACGTTAATTAACGTTCTTCATGTAACGTGTTGAATATAGATAGAGAGAAAAAGAGAGTTTCGTTGATTACAAATTCACCTCTTTTTTTCAATTTATGTTTGAATTGATAATGAAGTCGGTCGGCAATTTAATTATTATTTTTTCCATAAACACTTGAGAAAAAAAAAAGTTTTTCATAATAAAAAAAATAAAATAAAATAAAAAAGGTACGCGTCTTTGGAGCAAAGCAGATTCAGAATGAAATATGGAAAATGGGTGAAAATTGTAAAGAATTGCAAGCGTTTTTTTAATTAAAATTCCCAAGTAGAATAATTTATAAATATGGCAGAGTCTCAAGAGAGTGGCGGAAGCAAAAGCGTATTTTTTTTAGTTAGGATACCAGGAAATTTTTGTAAAATAAAACAAAAATGTGTTAAGAAAAAAAAATATGGAAAACATGTAAGGCTTATAATGAGCTGCCTTTTAATTTTTTTTACATTCTTATGCTTTTACTTCAGAACTCGTTATGTGTTACAATTGTAATTTTACATGAGAAATGGTTATAGAATATTTAAAATTTTTTTTTATAAATTTCAACAATTTTAAATTTATTTTGAATTATTAAAAAAATTTTAAAATATTAAAATTAATTTTTTATTAATAAAAAA
Source organism: Culicoides brevitarsis (assembly GCF_036172545.1). NCBI lineage: Eukaryota > Metazoa > Arthropoda > Insecta > Diptera > Ceratopogonidae > Culicoides > Culicoides brevitarsis. The sequence continues at coordinate 20,637,791 of NC_087085.1, read as the reverse complement.
ATAATATTTTAGCTATAATCGAGGCTATAATATTTTTATTTTTATTTATTTTTTTTTCTGAAAGTTCTCGAATTTTTTATTTGTTCATATTGTTTTTAAAATTTTTTGTGATTAAAAAAATTTTCATGGATTTTATTTTTTTAAAGCGATTTTTAAAATTTAATTTAATTTTAAAAAATTCTATTTTTTTTAGTTTACAATACAATACAATACAATATTTTATTAACCAGGACTTAAATTTATACAATAAATGACATTAACTAAAGGGACTTGATTACTAACTAATCATAACATCTTATATCTAGAACTTTTTTTTTTCGTTTTAGAACTTTTGGTTTATTTAAAAAAATATCCGTCCAGGAATTAATTAAATTAATATTAATTTTTATTTATATGTAAATTAATAATTTTTTTTATAAATTACTAAATTAAAATAAATAAATATAATAAATTAATTAATATAATAATTTATCTGATTATAAATATTTATTTATAATTATTAAAAAACTTCATTAATTCCTGAATGGATGTTTTTTAAAATAAAATAAAAGTTCCAAAACGAAAAATGTAAATAATTTAAATATAAAATAAATAATAAAAAAAATATAAAAAATTTATAGAAAAAATTTAAAAATTGTGAATTTCTTAAAGTTAAATAATAATTGGGAAATTAATATTTTTTAATATTATTAATATAAAAATATTAATATTTTTAAAACTTTTTAAAATATTTTTAAAAAACTAAAAATATTGAAAACAATATGAACAAATAATGAATCGAGAACCTTCAGAATAAAATCAATAAAAATAAAATTTTTCAATAATGAAAGAATGAAATTGAAAATATAAATGCGTAAAACGTACTTACATAGCATGAACATCAATTCCAACAAAATCTTTTTCTGCTAGAAACTTTCCTTATGAAAATTCTCAAAATTGTCGATCGATTTTCCTTCATACGTCAGCTTGTCAACTATTCCGGCACACATAATTTCATCGCTTATTACCCCCGGGGATGCTCCTCGTATTTTTCCTGTTCTTCCTCCGCTTCGCACAAAATCTACCAAAAGACGAACGAAATATTTTTCAAGACGCACAAAAATAAAATAAAAAAATGAAATAAAAATATTTTTCATCTCAATTCATTTCCTCTCATTTTTTTCTGTTTTTTTTTCTCGTTACAGGCTGGAAATATTTATCACTGGCAATGATGTCGGTTACAACGGCGATGTTGTGCAAGGAGCAAGGCATCACCGTAACTGGCGTGTGTGCCATTTATGAAGTGTTTGTCGCACAAAAGGTAAGTCTGCGTCTGCCAATTTCTTGACCTGTCGCACTAACTAGCCGATCCACGGGGATTTTGCGGCACAATAGTCCCCTTAATTTATCGCTGTGTGCATTAAAAATAATGAAAATCCCCTAAAATACGGACCATGTGACCAGACCATTTGACAAATTTCGAACAAAAGGATAAAAGACGAGAAAAAAAGCAAATTTTAGTTTCAAGCAATCACAATCTTTAACAGCTCCCCGTGGAACCATAATACAATAAGCTGTCTCACACACAGCAGCAAAAAAAAAATAAAACAAAGTCCGAATTTTTCTCTGTTTACGTAACTTTATCATTGTTTTTCCCTTTTACATTTTTTTTTATTTCGCACAAACACGAATGGCAAAAAAAAATCAGATTACTTTCTCTCTTTCTCCCACAACGGGCGAAATAAAGCTTTTTTATACATGTAATACCCCCGAATTTAGTTTGTTTTATAAATAACAGAGAGAGAGAGGAAAAAATGTGTGCAAAAACAGTGATAAAAACAAATTTTACTTACTTGCTTCATTACGCGTCTTGTCCATGTAACGCGAGGAATGGACATTGACGTTAAAAATTTTACAAAAATTTTCAATTATTTGCGAAACACCGACAAAAAAACTTCATCATCGTCCATTATTATTACAACGACGAAGCAAGACCGGGTTTTCATCTGGTTTTGTTTTTGCTGTTCAAGAGTTTTCATCGCTAATAATAGTTCCTTTTGGCATTTTTAAAACTTTTTTTTTGCAACAATTTTTTTTTCGGTTGAAATTTTATTATTACATTACAACATGTTTGTTATAAACGTTTGCACACCTTCAATCTACAAAACCAATGCCATGGTATTTGTTCATGAAGTCTGGTTTTTACTCGTAGCGCATTGAATTAGGCAAAAGTGTGGTGGCAACACTAAAAATGTTTATGAAAAAGTTTTTTTTTTATATTTTTCATGTGTTTGTGCGGAAAAATTTAACAACTTTTTTTCACGTTTGTTGGTCGTGTGTGAGAAAGAGATTCTGATTTCGGGAAATTCATAAAAATTCGAGCCTTTGCTTTTTGAATTTTTATAAAGGATATTTAAACAAAAATTATTTTTTTTCGATTTTAAAAAAATATTCAAATTTCATTAAATATTAATTTTTATTAAATTTAATTAATTAAATATTAATTTTTATTAAATTTAATTAATTAAATATTAAATATTATTTTTTATAAAATTTATATCATCGGTTTTATGAAATTTTATTTTATTATTTTAAAACTTTTTTTATTAAAAATTAAATTTTATTAATATATATATTTTTTTAATTTTTGAAACTAAAATTATTTAAAAAAAAATTAAAATTTTGTTTTGAAAATTTATTAATTATTTTAAAATAAATTAATTATAATACAAATTTTTAACAATTTAAACTAATAAAAAAAATTAAAACAAACATTAAAAACCAACTCGAGCTTCAAAATTATTTTAAACTCCCGTTCCTCTATGTCTATAAAGTTAAAGTGCTCGTTCAACTAGACCAAAAAAATTCCTTGTTCACCTGAAATCTGAAAAACAAAATAACAAAAACTACACACACATTAGTTTTCCATACATACAAGTGAAAAACATAAATATTAAGAGGTTTTTATTAACATAAATATTTTGGCATGTCTGATAATATAAATGTTTTCCTTCCAACAATAATAATTCAGTTGTTTTTGTTATTATTATTTTTTTTTGCGTCCAAACAAGTCCCTTGTTTTGCTTCCTTACATTCCTTCATGTGAGCCAAAATAGCTAGATACCAAAGAAAAAAAAAATAAAATAAATTGAGAAATGTATATTTTATTATAATATATAAACTTTATCACACTCTCCTCTCTCTCTCAAGTTCAGAACATAAATGAGCTTCGGACAAGGTTTTTGCCTTTTTATGTGAACGAATAATTTTTGGACAGAAAAAGGTGCGTCTCAGTGGTGTTCACTTGCTCAGATATTGTCAAAAATGATTTATTTATATGAGTTCGTTGGAATTTGAGAATTAAGTTTTAGTCGAAATATTATTTTTATTTTTTTAGAGAATTAAACATTTTATATTATTTTTTAAGGACAGAATAATAACGAAAAATGTTTAAAAATTAAAAAAAAATAATTTAAATTAAATTGATAAAAAATGAAATTTATTAGAGCTAAAAAATAAATAAAATTAAATTAAAATTTAAAATTATTTAAAAAATATTTAAAATTTATAAAAAAATAATATAATTAAATTAAAAAAAAAATTAAGTTTTTTAGAACTTTGTCAATCAAAAATTTAATTAAATTAAAAACACTAATTTTATATTTAATTTTTTTTAAATATTAATTTAATAATTTAGAATAATTTTAAAAATAATTTACTGACTGAAAAAAAATTAAAAAAAATACTCTAAAATATTTATTTTTTTTAAATTTTTAAAATAATTTTCACAAAATTTGAAATTAAAATATAAAAACCACGAATTTTGCACCAAAAATATTTTTCAACAATTTTGTCTCCCAATATTTTCGAGTGAAACCTGAAACTTGTTTCCACATTGAACCTACCTCAAGCAAAATTTGTTTATAGTAAAAGTTAATTTAAATATTTATGTTTTTAATCCCAAAGTAATGACTTCATTCATTACTAATTTCAGCAACAGAACTCTTAAATTTTCTTCGTTGAAAGTTTAACTTTAATAAGTTTGTTTATTTTGTCACAAAATACGTGATTTTTGCTTTAAAAATTTTCCCACGAACCAAAAAAAAAATTAATAATAATCCTCTTATCCTAAAAGTTGTAAAATGTCTCAAAATTTGACCCAATTTTCCTTCTCATATTTCCAAATTTTCTATCCTATTAAATATTCGATGTAAAATTTAAATCCTAATTACACGAGTAGCTTTCTCCTACATTTTCAACGTCTCAAGAGAATTTTTGTTCGGTCGTTGCCAAGCACTTGCATATTCTTGTAGACAGCCACTTTTCTTCACATTTTCCATCAAAGTTCATTAAAAAAAGAATTTATTGAAGTTTCTCACGTGCTCAAGAAAACAAGTGAATGATGATGTGAAACGAGAAATTTATGTAATTAACATGGCGTTTAGCAATTTTTCCGACAGCGTCATCGCAAAGTTAGACGTTTATTACGGTGACATTGATAGATGTCAATCGTCTCGTGGAAAAGTACGACCCAGTTTAGTGCAAAAGTGATGGAAAAATTATATTTTATTACAGAATGTTAGTGGCACACACACACACACACATCTAAATAACTGCCAAAGTATTCCATTTTCTACAAATTTAAATGTTTATTGAACGACTCGAAGTCTGTATTGGCCTCAAACATGCGAGGGACTATTTTTTTCTGTGTTGTTATGAACGACAAGCGACATAATAATGAAAATTATTACTTTTTTCACTTAACTTTTCCTCCGTTTTTTAGTAGCTGAACATAAAATAGCGCTGAAAAGGGGTATAAAGTGAAAAGTTATTCATGTGGATGATTTACTGTTGAATGAAATTTGTGTCACATGTACACACTTACGCACGTTATTCATCATCATCATCAACATATCGTCATTTTTTTGTTGTTGTAAGTGAGTGTCTAGCACAAAATAATACCAATTTTATTGACAATTTTGTAGATTGATATCAAATTTATATGTTTGTAGTAGCAATAAAATGAAATATTGTTCAATCAGTCAAATGTAACGGAACGAGTGTGTGCGTTATTTGATGGCTTGTTGCAATGCAACGGATACTTTTTTTTCCATAATAATCATTTTAATACATGTCAGATATTTTATTACCATTGAGTCGGGTTGAGTGCAGTGCATAAAACATTAAAATTGTATCGAATTTTATTATGAAAATAATCTGTTAGTGAATCAACATCATCATGGATGAATTTCGATGATATGCGAAGGTTTCAGGTGAATTTCTATTTATTTTTTTATAAAATGTGAAATATTGCGCATTTGACTGGAAGGATGAAAAAATCATCCAAATTGACTTTTTTGTGCAATTTAATATTTTTAGTCTGAAAAAGATTACTGGTGGATAAATTTTAAACCAAAATGAGCAAAATTTTTCTAGAAGAATGAAAATTAATAAATTTAAGGAAATTTATTTAAAAATAATTAATTAAAAATTTACTAATAAATTTTAAATTCTTTAATTAATTTTGATGTAAATGACTATGATTTTTTTTGTCACATAAATAAATAAATAAAATAATTTCTTTAAAAAATTAATATTTTTTATGTTTTATGTAAATTTAATTCTTTTTTTTAATAAATTTAACTTAAATAAAGTTATTTCATTTTAAACTTAAATTTAAAAATATAAAAAAAAATAATTTTCATTTAATTTAATTATTTTTTTTTATTATTATATTATTATTATTTTTAATTTTTTTAACTGTAAAAAAATTACTTAAAAATATCAAATGTAAAAATATAAAATAAATAAAATTTTTAAAGAATTTCAAAAATTAATTAATTTTAAATTACACAAAAAAGTCTTTATTTTTCAAATTCTTAAAGTTCTTTACGAATAAAAACACAAAATTTTTATTTTTTATTAGCGACTAGTTTCGAACGTTGTTCATCGTCAGGCGAAGTGCGGAAGACTGAAAGAAATATTAACAAAATAATCTTTTAAATTCAGTTTAAAGTTTTTTTCTCTTAAAAAATTGAGAAATCGTATTAAAAAAATATCAATTAAAAATTTATTTTCTTAAATTTTTTTCTCCAAGCTTATCTCAAACACATAATTAAACATCAAAAATCGTACAAAAAAATTAATTCCGAGACAAAAAAAAACTCGCCTTTTGTCCTTCATTATAATTTTTTTTCATTACTTTTTTTCTGAATCAAATTGCCGTCTGCCTTTCTTTTCATTTTATTCATTTACTTGTCGCGCCATTATTATTTTTTGCTAAAGCTACAAAAAACGGACGTAGGTGTAAAAATAAAATGATAATAGCATTACATTAATCAACATGCCCCAAGATTTTTTTCTCTTTTCATAGAAAATTTTATAGAAAAAAAACCAGACGTCCCCATTTAATATTTTTTTTCTACATAAGCTTCTACTATTTATTTACAACGAGAAAAAAGATTCAAAAACCGTAAAGTACGTGTTATTATTTGCAAAATCTTTCATTCATTCCTGCCCTGTGAACAACAAACACAACAAGAATTTAAATGATATTTAAATATCATGACATTTAGATTTTTTTTCGTTGCTGCTACTCGGAAAGTGTTGCAAATACCTACCGTCGATGTCGTCGCATGTTTTTCACAAATCATCATCATCATCACACTGCGACTGTCTGTCATCTGCACGATGAAAAAAAAATAAATGTTTTGTAAAAATTGCTCGACCTTGAATGACTCTGCATGAATTTCTCTCTCTCTTGCAATTTCTAAAAAAAAATGAAAAATATGATGGAAATTCAATCAAAACGAGTTATTCGAAAAAAAAAACACATTGAACACATTTTCATTCCCTAAAGTCAAAATTTTATTAAAAACTTTTACTTTGCGAATTTTTCGCGACCTCAATTCGATTTGCTTTCGAGTCTAATAATAATAAACACGACGAGGCACCGCGTCTCTCCTAATGTAATATAATAAATTGAATTTCCCTTATTACATCGTCGTGCTTTTTCTCTCTTGTTATTATTATGATTATTATTATAACAAGAAAATATCTTTTATATTCACAAAAAATTACTTTTTTTCGTGCGTCTTTTACTTCGCAGAACCTTTTAAATAAATGACAACAAAATGATTTTTTTTTCGTACTGAGAATTCCATAAATAGATCGAAAATGGTCATTTAATTTTGAACCAAAATCTCCCTTCCAGTCGAATGATTAAAACATAAATTTGCCTCCCGCCCTTGTTTGGAAAATCATTCGGAACACAAAAAGGGATGCCATACTCTTAATATGTAAATTTTTTTTTGTATAAAATAACACACGATCCATAAAAACCACCTTGATGAGGTTCGACGATTCAGTTAACGGTAACTAACTGTGTTTGTTTTTTGGTTAAATTGTTGAAAAAAAAATCACATAAATCGATAAATCTCGCTCGTTTGTGAAAAATTCGTTCTAAACCGCGCGCAAATGTTACGCGATGCAAATGTTGATTTCCTCCCGAACGAATGAAAATCATGTTTTTGTGGTTAGACCATTGCGATTTATTTGGTTTTTGACACAAACTTTGATTTGTTGCGATTTTTTTGTTAGTTTTTGTGGGTTAGGCATTAATATTTTACGTGATTTTATTATTTTATGAAATTTTTGAAAAATTGTTAAAATGGATTTTTTTTTAATTAAATAATTTCAATTTAATTTTTTTTAATATTTTTTTAATTAAATAAAATAATAAATTAAATTTAATTTAAAAAAAATAATTAAAAAATTTTAATTTAATTTAAATTTTTTTTTAATGTAAATACTATGTAAATAAATTTAAAAGTTTTTTAAAATAAATTACTTAATCGAGGTTGCTGTAAAATTTAATAAAATTATATTTAAATTAATTAATTATTAATAACATATTAAAATAAAACATTAAAATAAAAAAAAAAATAAAGAAAAAAATTAAAAAAATATTTTTTTTTAAATTTTAAGAATTATTTGATCGTTCAAAAATTATTTATTGCATTTTTTTTGAATTTTCATTTTATTTCTATTTTAAATTGTGCATAATTTAATTTTTTTCCAACAACAATTTTTTATGTTTTTTTTTAAATTATAATTTTCTTGTCCTTTATCAAGTTTAATGCAATTAACGTCCATCAAACGAAATAACTCAATTAAAACTCTCCAGACAGCAATTTATCTCGTCATTCTTTTAATCCGCGCCAGACAAAACACAGGCAACCGCAGACAAAAATCTATCTAAAAGTCATCATAATCATTTATTAAAAGCCGTAATGAACCTCAATGTAATGTAACGTAATACATTCACCCGTAATGACATTCCCGAAAATTTTCGCAACACTCAAAATATGTAAAGTACGTAAACGCGGCAACAACGACGACGACGGCGCCCTCAAAATAAAACCCATTAAACTTTTAATGAGCAAACACTTTACTCTCTTTTTGTACTTTTGCGTTGTCGTCATCTTCGTCGTTGTCGTGATCGTGCGGAATAATAAAAGGGTTTTGTCGAGGCACACACACAATAAAATAAAGTACTGTAATGTTCAAGAACTTGAATCCATAAAGTGTTTCTCCTAATATTTTTACAATAATAATTATTTTATGATGTTATGAATTTCCATGTGTTTGCGTGTGTCGAGGCGCTTAAAGAACATTAAAGAACAACAGCGATGTAAAAAGTGGTGACTTGAGAGAAGAGAAGTAATTAGTGTGTTTGTGTGTATGTGAGGAAAATAGGCGCCTTTCACTCAAACCCGACGAACGACGTGAAAATGTTGACGCGATGTTGCAATAAAAAATCAATTTGTTATTATTTTTATAGTTTTTTATTTATTTTTAATGCACTATTTTATCCACGTTTAGCAGGATTTTATTTTCTAATCGTTTTTGTGAAAAATTATTGTTTAAGAAGAATTCACGAAATTTATTTTAATTAATTTTTTTTTTTATTTTTTATGTAGTTCAAAATTTTAAAAATGTGTACTGGGTTTAAAATTCAAAATGTGCATTGGGTCAAAAATAAATTTTAAAAAATGGTCACGTGTTTAAAATTTTTCAAATGTGTTCTGGGCTTAACATTCAAAATGTGCATTGGGTCAAAAAATCAAAATAGCATTTATTTTTTTTTAACTTTAAAAATAAAACAAAATTGGTCACGTGATTAAAAAAAATTAAAATGTGCACAGGATTTCAAATTTACAATGTGCATTGGGTCAAAAAATAAAAATTAATTAAATTAAAAAAATCTTAAATAAAAAAATTTACAAAAAGTAAAATTAATTAAATATAAAAAAAAATAAAAATAATTTTAAAATGTGCATTGGGTCAAAAATTAAAAAAAAAATGGTCACGTGGTTTTTTTTCAAAACTGTATTGTATGGGTAAAAACAAAAAATTGTAAAATTAAAAATTTTAAAATGTGGCAACTGTGCTTTTTTCTAAATATAAAAAAATTAAAAAATTAAAATTTACATTAAATCAAAAAAAATTACAAAAAAAAGTAAAATATGTAACATAAAAAAAAATAAAATGTGATTTTTCTAATAAAAATTACACAAAATCAACAGTTTCATATGATTTTTCCGACTACCGCTAAATATTTTTTCTCGAGAAAATAATATTTCAACAACATTTTTTAAATTGTCTGAAAATGCAATTTTCCTTCTCATTAACCTGCACCTTTGCTTCATCCATTTCTACCCTATATCCATAGAAAAATACAACAAAAAGAACATTTTATTACAAAAAAAAAAATGGAATATCAGAAGGGCACACAAGAAAGACGTTAATGTGCCATTTTACATGTTGTGGCATTAAAAACTCCATTAAAATTTGCATATTTATTTCAAAAACATTTCCATTTCCGACATTATTGTAAAGAAAATGTTTTTAAAATAAAATTACAACAACAAAAAAACTTTCATATCAATTATTTTTACATTTTAAAAGTTGGAGAATTATTTAAACAGAAATGCATCAATCTTCCTTAAAACGGCAAAACATGGGAAAAACTGACAAAAACTTACAAAGCGTGGAAAATTTTCTCCTTTGAAGTCACTTACATGGGCAGGGCATCAATAAAATACACATTACAAGTCGTGTAAAAAATTACAACAACAACAACGAAAAAACACATTAAATTATGGTTGTTGTTGATTGTTTTGCGTGTAAATGCGAACAACACAAAATTGAATGTTTCAAGGTTTTTTTTCTCTGTTCGTGCTTTGGATGAAAAATTGTTTTGAGCGTATTTTTGCAAATAAACGACGACGACGACACAAAAGTGGGTCAAGAAAAAATAAAAAGCAAAAAGTTGAATTTTACAGCAATTTTGCGCCTTACGCAGCACTTTTGTTAGTTATTGAATTATTATCGTGCATATTTTTGTGCATTTTCTGGTTTTGTTTATTGCACAAGAAAAGTTGCACAAAATAATAAATGCACAACAAAACACAACAACAACAAGCAACACCGAGTTCAGTTTTACATGTATTTATTGTGGCAAGGAAAATATGGCAGAAAATGTTTTCGAAATTTATTTTTAAACGAAACTATTTTTGCCTATTTTTGTATGTTTTTTATGTACCTATTTATGCGCTTGTTTTTTGTGTTAAACACCGACAATTAAAGTATTTGCAAGATTTTTTTTTTTGCATTTTGTGGGATCGAGCATTGTTTGTTATTTTTCGTTTTTGCCCTCGGTTGGAGATGAAAAGATTTTTATTAAATAAAAATATTTTTTTTGCTTTTGTGAATTATTTCAATGGAGTTAAGTTTAGTTATATTTTTTATTGGCTTTAAAAAATTTATTCTAATTTTTCTAATTTTTTTTTTTAATTTTAATTCTATCTTAAAAACTATTTCAAAAATTTTTAAAAAATTAATTTTCTAAAAAAATAATTTTTAAATATTTTAAAAAATTAATTTTTAAAATATTTTAAATAAATTTCTTTTTAAATAATTTTATTTTATTTTAAAATTTTGATTTTTATAAAAAAAAATTGGATTTAAATAAATAAAAAAAATCTATTTTGCTCCCAAAAAAAAAATTTAAGTAAATTTATTATAATTTTTAATTTATTTTTTTAAATTTATTTAATTAAGTAATTCAAGCTTGACCATTTTTTTTAAGAAAAATCAAAAATTCACTCACCACCATTTTAAAGTAGTCGCAAGCCAATAAATTTCCTCGCCAGCTACCTCAACACGCCTCCGTTTCTCATAAATCGCAAATCTGTGACATAAATTTTCTTTTGCGAAAACGTCGCCGCATCGCACAAAAAAAGGGACAGGAACAAACACACGTTAAAAATATTGTCGGTGCTTACCTGTCTGCCACTCATTCATAATTTATTCCTTGGTGCTGCAACTCACTCAGGAAATTGTTGTATTTGCTTGTGCAAACACTAAAGACAAGCTCGACATCAAAATATCACAAATTTTGCACAAAAAGAAGACACTTCTTCTAACCTTTTCTGTCGTCCTTCGGAACGAGTGCATGAAGCGATCAATCAGAGAGAAAAAGTTTTGTGAAAACGTTTTAAAGCTCAAATCGCATCAAGCAATGACGATAATACGATAGAACTTGTAAAATGCAAATAAAAGTGCGGTGCAGATTGCGAGCAACCACAGCAGCTGCAGGTTCGACAGTCCTCCGAGAGAAAATATGACAAAAACGAAAGGAGGAGAAGAGTCGGTTATATCCTTCTTATTTATTTATTTTACTGCCAGTTGATGTTGTTGTTGTTGTTGTTGTGTGCGAGGACAGAAATAAAATACAATGCAACACAAATGAAAAGCCATCGTTGTCATAGTATTTCATGCCTCCGAGGTACACAATTCATATTTTTGGTTACACCACCATCATCCATGACGATGTTCGTCTGTTTGTCGCTTCGAAAGTAAACTGGCAAAGACGCAAACGATTATACACAAAAGTTGTAATTGCATAGAGAAAAATTTTTGCTCTCTTGCTTTATCTTTTGTTCTACATATTTTCTGTTTTATTTCACATTTTGCATTAATTTAAAAATATTTCTTTACTTTTTGATGCGTAATTAAGAGAAGCCACAGGAAAATTGTCCTTGACTTGATTCAAATTTGAAGCAAATGTCAAATTTTGAACAAACAGAATTATTTTATGATAATTTTTAATTTTTAAGACTAAACAAATATTGAAATTTCATCAAAATGTATTTTTGATACTTTTAAATTTTTATTTTTTTTTCAAAATAAAAAGAATGTTTAATTATTCTGTTTGAAAATATTTTTTTATTTAATTAAATATAAAAAAATTTAATTTTTTTTAAAATTTTTTTTTTTAATAAAAAATTTTTAAATTTTTTAAAATTTAAAATTTTTAAAATTTTAAATATTAAACCGCATTAAACTAAAATTTAAAAAAATAGTAAAAAATTTTTTTTTATTTAAAAAAATTTAAAATAAAATTAAAATAAAAAAAATATAATTTAATTTTCAAATAAATTAAAAAATTAAATAAATAAGGGCTATTTTATTTAAATGTTTTTTGGCATACTCTCAAATAAAAAAATATTGTAAAATTTTTGATACATATCAAACAAAAAAAGTTTTAAAAAAATTACCATTAAACTAAGATTTTCGAGAAAACTTTTGACTTCTTTGATCTTTTAAAATTGTCAATTGCATAAATCTCTTAAAATGTTCTTTGCATGTCCAAAAAAAAATCAAAAATAAGTAGAAAAGGTAAATCAATTTCCATAACAATAAGGAGAGCACCCACTTGATTTTTTTTTCTCTTGCTCCTAAGCTCTTGTAATGAATCTGCTATTTACCATCCTTCCTTTTTTGAAAGCCAATCGTCTTGTGTCCCAATATTAACCTTTGTCTATCATCATTATTATCGATCACGACACACATAAAAAAAGAAAGAAGCAGAAAGAGAAAAAATTGCCAGGTTTTAACCTTTTTTCAATCCCAAATAAAAAAAAACGAAGAAAAATTGGCAGACCATCGTTTGATGTTGGCGTAATGAGTAAATGGCAAGACAGTCAATCACTTGGTTGGGATGGGAACGAAAAATAATGATTTTCATGTCAAAATTTACCTTTTTTCGTGTACCTTTGGTACGAGAAATTGATGAAAGTTTGCATGGGAGTGACAGTTTTCACCTTAACTTTGATCTGATCTCCTTTTCGATTAAAAAACATTTTTTTCATTCGTCTTTTCTTATGCCAGTAACGTCAAAGTAAAGCAATTTCCTGAAGAAGTTAAAGTTAAAGAAAACAAAAAAAATGTTTAAACTATTTCCAATTCAAATAATTTGATTGGAAATAGATGAAAATACTTAAGGAAAAATAATAAAATGCATAAAAATGCACTTTAAAAACACACACAAAACAAAGATTGTTATAACAAAATAACGAATTTTGCATACAAATTGTTGTAAAAGTTTTCGTCTTTTAAATACGGAGCCATTGCTTTTAAATGCACGCCAATTTGAAAGCAATTGAAAAACTTTTCTTCTACGGCAATGAATTGCTTCAATTTGCTTACACGCTTAGCAATGCAAAACGGGAAAAACTTTCCAACAAAATGCGTACAATGAACTTTTCTTCAAATAGTTATTCTTATTATACACATTATTATTATTATTATTGGCATTGTTAGACGTAGTTAAATTTAATATATTATTAGTCAAACTTGATAAATTTTACGTTTCAATCACGTCACGATATGAGAAGGGAGGGGAAAATACGAGTTTGATGATGATAGAAGGAAAATAACAAGAATTTTTCAAACATTTATTGAATAACTTTGCTTTTTTTCATCGACGAAGAGGAAGTTTGTGCACGTAAAACAAGAGTTCGTGAAGAAAAATAAATTTCCAGACAGTGATGTGGCAGGAACTTTGATTTTTGATTGATTTTAACCAGCTTCGAAACTTTTTAAATGCATTTTAAAAAATTAACGGCCATTTTTGAATTGACGTTTATTTGACATAACAAAAATTTTTGTAAAAAAAAAACTAAAAAAAAGCAAACAAATTACAAGAAAATATCTGTTAAAGTATCATAAATCGTCCTTGTCTACAAGATTCTTGCCAATATATAGACAAACATTTTTTTGTATGTTTTTTTCATTTTGCTGTCATCTTTGCCATCCTTTTACTATAACATATACTCGTTGCGGCTTTTGCGGTTTCGTGGATATAATAAGAAATAAAAAAAACGGAATTTTTCTAGCACAAAAGCAAGAAGCAAACAAAACCATAATAATTCGTTTTACATCTTTTTATATATTTTTTACGAGAGTGTTCGCCTCTTTTTTATTATTATTTTCCATTTCTCTAGAACTTTTTCTTCTTTCTTTCTTTATTTTTTTCTCAGTGTAAAAATACAAAGAAGAGACGATGACGACGAAAACACACAATAAGCATTAAACACGTTATTTGTCTCTTCTACACGATTTCTACACGCAGCAAAAAAAAATATGAAGAAAGAATGAACGAGACTGCGATTTTTATTGAGAAAGAGCAAAAAGAAAAACGCGTTGGTGATGCTGCTGGGTGGTGTTGTTTACAAAGAGAAAAAAAAAGAAAGGAAGAAAAACAAAAAGTTTATTAACGCATATTGAGCTCGGTTTAATCTAAAAACGATTTAATTTTTTTCGGATTTTTTTTCCATCGCGATACTGAATATTAAAAGAAATTCCGGGAAAAATCGGAAATACCTATTTTAAGCCTATATCCGAGGTACATGTTGTGGTTCTTAAAAAGAAAAACACTTTTGAATTTTTTAGCGTTGTCAATGTTGCAGTATTGGTTTGAAGTACTCAACGAACTTTTTAACTTTTCATCAGGTCAACTTAAAATTAAATTCTAATCATGTACACATTTTACCTGATTTTATCATTTCATCGAAAGAGAAATGTGGCATGAGTGATGGAATTGTGTTAGTTAGGCCAAAAGTAGTCGAAAAAACTAAATTTTAAAATCTGGAATGAGCTTTTGAGGTTTTCCAAATTTTTTATTGGGGGTTTGGGAGTTTCAAAGTATCACTTTGATAGACCCAATCTCAATAAAAATACCAAAGCTCAATCTAGATTTTTGAATTTAGGTTTTTTCGACTACTTTAGGCCTAACTAACAGAAAATCAACCAAAAATGCTATGCCACATTTTTTCGATGAAATGATTTAATCGGATGATGTATGTAGTCTAGCAGCAGTTTCTCGTCAGCTTTTGTCATTGACCAAAATTCGCCCCTTTAAGTAAAGATTGGCCTGATGAGGGTCTTAAACATGGAACCACCATGATCTCTGGTGTGGTATTTATATCAGCACGTATCAATACTCCTATTTATGAACCTATTATTATTATTATTTATTTCAAAATTTCTTAGTTCTAGTTTTCCGGGAAAAATTACAAAAAAGGTGAGTCACCCACAGTGGCTTGGGAAGCCTCTCAAGTGGAGTGACTAGAAACAAACTCAATTTGTTTCCATTTCTTCTTAATCTCTGGCTTAAAAACTCTTTGTGACATTACTCTCTCGTGATTTCAATTCTCCACAACCTGAGATGTCATTCAGTTCATTCATTCATACATTTTGTCGAAGATCAGAAAATAAAGGTAAATGTTGATAAGAGCCAAGCATCGGCTTTCACGGTAACCCACCAACTGGCACGAAAAGAAAGACCTTTCATTAGACTCGAACTCTGGATTTATGATAATTTTGGCGACTTTCTGGATTATTCGTCATTATGTACTTAATTTTTGTCTCGCTGATCTGTGAAAAAAAGTGAAAAAATTTTGACTTGAGCTATTAATTTTTTTTTTATTAAAACTAAAATCCAAAATTTTAAAAAATTCACCGAAGCGTTTCAAAGTTCGTGAAATCATACTTACCAACCAATTGTTTCACAATGTGTGTGTGATAAATGATGTTTATGGTGAAAAAGTAAAACGTGACGTTATATAAAAGCTTTTGTCGCTTTCGTTCAACTTTCATTTCATTTTGCACAATGTGACTCTCCGCTAAAAGCAAGCAAATCTGTTTACCTTTTAAATACATTTTAGCGTCATCGTGGCTTCATTGTGCATCGACGAACACTACACATTTCTCCTGAAAAACAAAGGTTGCCTTTGATTAGGAACGTTCCTCGATGCGGTGAGAATTAAACAAAACGTGAACGGTGTTTTTTTTTGTTCATGATGGTGGCAAGGAATTGTTTGAAAATTAGACATGAATGGAAAGGATCAACTTTTGTTCCTCCTTTTATTACAATTATTCTGCATTTTAATAATACATTATTAATTGCAACTCAACTTCATTCTCTAGAGATAATTGTACACTTTGCCTACTTCTTTTTCATGTAAAATATTGTAAAGTTTGAACATGAAAGAGAGACGGAAAAAAATCATCCCACAATGAAAATACAAAAAAAAAATAGTCATTATTTCAAATTCTCTCAAGAGAGGGTATTTCTGCAAAAATCACTAGCGAACTGAAAAATTATTTTTAAAAAAATATTCAAACTATCATTATTTATTGCGTTTCGCTTTTCTTTAGTAACATTGAATGACTGAATTCCAAGAAATTCGCAGAATCTTTTTGTTTATTTAATTCAAGAAAAAAAAAAGATTTCGTGGAAAAACTTGATTCAATTTTTATTTTAAAGTTAAAGTCCCCTCGCTTGACAAAAGTAAAAATAAAAGAAAAAATTTGAATTTTCAAGACTTTATGAAGAAAAGAAAAGAAAAAGTTGCTCAAAAGTTTTCCGTTTTGTACTTGGTTGCGTGTACGCGACACTAACAAGGATTTTTAAAGAACAAAAGAAACTTAAATTTTAATTTACTTCAAGATTTTTTTGCAATTCATCCATTATCCAAGCCATACAAAAATAATTGAATTGTCTACTTTTTAATTGCAAAAGAACAAAGAAAAAAATTAAATATTAAAGCAAAAGTCAGAATAAAAAAAATGTGGCATGGTTAGAATTCTTTTTTTTTTCCTTCTTATTTTTTTTTCTTCTTATTTTGTTTGAATTTTTAATAAATTTTTCATTTCAATGGAAATGTGCACAGCAGAAATTTGACCTACTTACATCTCGGACTTGATTTTCTCGGAAAAAAATAATTTTTCTCAAACAATGAAATTTACTTACATTTTTTTTTCTCCTTCTTTTCCAGATGCGTTTGAGTGACTTTCTTCATTTGGTCCGGTCCATAATAAGTGGCAAGAGTTTGACAACGCCGCATGGGTGGTGGCCGCACGAAGCGACAAAACGTTTAGTTGTCTTAGTCGTAACGACATTAGCATTATTGTTTGCCCGTTTACAAATTATGGGATCACAGTTGCCTGTATTTACGAGGTAAGTCCAAATATACACATTCACAAAATAAATAATAATAATTGAATTAATTAATCATGGATATTTGCCTTTTTTTCGGGGTGATGGTGGATATTCGTGAGTTTTACTGACGCCCAAAAAAAAATATGAATGAAAGTTTGAAAAGTGACGCGAAAAAATTTGCTTGAGCGTATTTTGAGAATTTTTAAAAGTTTTTAATAAATGAAATTTTTGTTTATACTGAAAATCAAAAAAAAAAAATAAAATAATTTAATTAATTAAATTAAAATTAATTTTAAAAAATTTTAATTTAATTTAATTAATTTTTTTTTAATTTTTATTTTTAAAAAATTAAAATTAATTTTTAAAAATTAAAATTAATATTAAATTAAATTCATAAATTAAAAAAAATATATTAAAAAATTAAAAAAAAAAATTGTCAAATTTTTTGAAAGTCAAAATTTGTCTTGAAATTTATTTTTTTAAGACAAAAACCAATAAAACCACATTTTTCTAAAAAAAATTATCAAAATGCGGCGAAAATGTTCATGAAACAAAATTTTCTGTCGTCACACTTTTTGCTCCATACACGAATACATTCCGTTACGTTGTTGTCCTTTTTTTCAACAATATTTAACACAAATAACGAGGTTTGCAGCAATAGTTGTGTCATTTCTCGGTATTTGACACACGCTACGAGGCCTATATCGAATGTGTAACAACCATTAAATATTTTGTTCCATTACAGATGTGAAATGCCTGGTGCCTCTGTGAATGTTCAAAAGCGTGCGGGGTCATATAAATAACGATTAGGTCAATAAAATATAACAATAAATACACAACACACACACAGAAAAAAAAGTTTTTTTCAACACGCAGCGCAACGCGTGCAATGGGTGCGTGAAAATCTAATATCTCGTCGAATGCCGTGTTTGTACAAGTAAAAGCAGCTTAGCAGTTATCTCTCTGGGTCAAAGCATCATTGTTACGTTACATGGCATTCCGTATATGGAAGACGATTATATTTTATGGAATATTAAAACGGGTAAAAAGGTCTCATATTCCGTCGTTGCGCCGCTAGATACAGCAATAAAAGTTCAAACTGATAACGGTTCATGCTGTTTTTAGTGTGCAAAAATGCTAGGGAAATGATGTTTAATGGGTTTTTGGAACACATTTGAGCTGAGTAATAATTTGGGAAAATCCCGTCGATGTGTCGTGTTCGAACAAATATTGGATGTGTTTTGAACTTTTATGGTCGAAACATTAAAAATTTACCGATTTTTCTTGTTTTAGCTATTTTCATTCACTAAAAAAAATACAATTAAAATTTAAAAAAAAAATTATTTTTTTTTAATGAATTAATTAAATTCTGGATCAAAAAATTTTTAAAAAACTTTTTACCAGAATTTTTTTACAAATTTTTATTTTATTTTATTTATTATTATTATTTTATTTTGCCAAAAAATGAAATTTTAGTGATTTTTTATTTTTACAATATTTTAAAAATATATTTCTGTATAAAAACCTTTAATTAATTAATTTTTCTTATTTTTTACATTTTATAATTTTTTAAAATGCAAAATTATTATTTTTAATTAATTATTCTTGATAATATTTAATAAATATTTATTTCAGCTTAAATTTCTCAGAATATGTAGAAACGTGAAAATATTAGAAAAAAAAATTTTTTTTCACAATTTTTTTGATGCAGTGATTTTATTTTATTAAATTCTTGGAAAAGCTAAAAAATGCATTTAATATTTGGCGAATTATTTTTTTTCTCATAGATTTTAATTTATTTATTTATTCAATTGCCCTAAAAGAACTTTATTTTTATTTGTTCAATTTATTTTAACATTTAATGAATGAAAACTGTTGCTCCTGGCAATAAGCTGCTTTCCGAACAAACTGTCAATTGATCAACAAATGCAAACTGCGCAACATTTCTTGGAAATTTGTAATCATTCATGTTTCAATTTTTTCCATTATTCTGTCAAAGAATCCCCATTGATCCGATTATCGTTTATTTTAATGCCATGCAGCGCAACATGGCAGATTAAAATATTGTTTTCGATAACGAATCACAGTTATTCAACGAAAATTTTCATTTCTTGGAAATCCAATTACAGAACAACATTGAAACACCAACCAAAAATTGTCACCAAGGAACGTTATTTATTACATTTTAATGAATTTAATCAATATAGCTGCCGCGTTACATAATCTTGTCCCGATCACGCTAATTTCATGTCACTCAATGCGCGCATCAAATATCAATAAATTAAACAAAACACAAAAAAAAACTATTAATGTGTCCGATGAGTATCTAAATGACAATTTAATTGAGAAACAAAACTTTATCATTAACGAACGCTTCGTGTTTGTAAAATTATATAGTGTCGTTGTTATTATTTATTATCGGTTCCACTGGTTCGTTAGTTGGTAATTGATAAAGTTTTACAAAACAAAAAAAAATATTCTTTTCCCTCTTTTCACGAGGCACATTATGTGCAATCCGTCCATAAAATTTAACGGTCAGTTTTACGACGAAAACGGTATAAAAAATAAATAGTAAATTGCTTTATTACAGTGGAATTGTACGAAATACGCGCATCATAAAAGCAACTTGTTTTATTGTTATTTGTGTAATTGTATGATTATGCAGATTAAAAGGTGCAAGGTCGACATAAAAAATTAGGCGTGTGAAAAGGGTTGTGGATGGCAAATTTATTTTTCATTAATTTAATTGTTATTTTTGTACTGTTGGAGATGAATTTTTTGTGAAAAGACTTTTTTTTTGCTTAATGAAGAAATTGAATGTTATTTTTTATTCATTAAAAAAAATAACAAATCAGAAAACTTTAAATCAAGCTTTAAACGTAAAATATTTAAAAAGGTAAAAAAAAATATATAATTTTATTAAATTTACATATTTAATTATATTCTTTATCATTTATTTACTTTTTTTTATTTTATTTAAAATAAAAATCATTATTTACAATAAATTTCAATCACTGTTAAATGCTGAAAATATTTTTTAAAAAATATTTAAAATAAGCTTTATAAAATATTAAAGAATAAATTTATAATGTAAAAAATTTTAATTTAGCAAACACCAAATTTTCAACAGTTTTATTCAATTCACAAATTTCATATTTTTTACTATTAATTTATTTTTTATATTATTTTCTATTTATTCAATCCTATTTCATTATATTTTTATTAATTTATATATTTTTTTATTTATTTTAAAGTTATTTAATTAAATTATTAAATAAAAATAAAAAATATTTTGTAATTTAAAAAAAAAGAAAGCTATTCTTTTCTTTTTTCTCAAAAAATTTTAATTAAAAAAAATATTTTTGAAAAATTTGAAATAAAAAAATTTTAAGAAAATTAAAATTTTTAATGTTAAAATATTTTTCTTTGATTTTTTCAATTATATTAATTTATTTTATTTTTGAATTTTTGAAATTAATTGGATTTAAAAAACTTTTCAAAATTTTCAAAGAACAATCCAATCAAATTGAGTGATTTCTCCATCCACTCTAATCACCTTTGCATCCATTTCTCATTATTAATTAAACTCACCCTTGCAATAAAAATAATAATATGATAAAAAAAAATTTCCATTCTCCATCAAATATTTACTTTTCATACAACCTGCCCAACGCTCGCCAGCACAATATGTTTGTCCGCATATGTTCGAATCATGTGAATGAATAATAAATATGCACAAATAAAATTATAAAGTATGATATAATAATAAGTGGGTGCACCAAAATACAAACGTTGGCTCGACCTCTCTTGCAGAATTTAAAAATTTACGTCGTTCGCTACCCCGCATCGTTGCAGCAAAACAAACAGCTCGACGTGAGGCACACGAGTAAATTTGCTGATAAAGATAAATAAGACCGACCTGGAATTGAAATGAATATGAAAAAAAGGAGTAAACAAGAAAATTTTAATAGAATTACATTACAGTTGTTATGTTACAATAATTTGATAATTATATGAAGAAAAAAAAACGTTAACAAACGTATTGAGGGAAATTCCCCATTATGAATACGAAGGAATATGATAATTTTGATGCATACCCTCATATTATAAATTATGACTAGCATTGATAATAATAGGATCAAATACACACTCGACTCTACTCGATTCAGTTTGTCATCAAAAACAGACGACACGCAGCAGTTTCGTTCGTTCCCTCTAATAATAATAACGAGAATATAATGCTATTATCGTTAATATTACAATTATAAAATCCTTTTGTCCTTGTGCTCCGCGCTGTTTTCCTACTGATAAAATGTTCAAAAACAGTCCAAATATGCTTTGCTGCTCCCATGGCGGCGACTACACTGCATAAATTTTGATAATACACTAATAATAACAATGCGCGGCGAATACGAGGACAGGAATAACAACGAGACTAATCAAATTATTCCATTGCTGTCTGAAGCACGCATTCGTGCCGTTGACATTGTCGAATCGAGAGCAACGGCAGGTTCAATGCCAAATAAATCTTTTTGCAGAGGGATAAATTTCAAGTAGATTTAACTTCAAACAAAAGGCAATAAAGCACATAAATAACTAAAAGGAGAGTTTTCTAGCAAGAAATTTGCCAGGTATTTTCATTTCAAATCGGATTTCAACAAGATATTTGTTTGTCTAACTCTGTTCTCCGGTTGTGTCTCTCAAAATTTCATCTGCAAACAAAGATTAAAGTTTCCCTTTGTATGCAATTAGGAGATTAAATAACAAAATCTACTCTTTGAAGGTTTTTTGTTCAGCTTACAAATAAATATTTGGAGTGTCTGTGAGGAAATGAACAAAATAATCACCAATTAGTCACTATCAGGAAGCCTCTGATTTAGCCATAAATAAATATTGAGAGACCAAAGAGAGAGAGAAATATTTAAAAGTTTATTAGCCTGTGAAAGACGATGGCTTTATGAAAAAAATTTGGTTTTTCAAATTAATATTTATTGAAACTGATTTTTATTGATGTCATTAGTTTTGCGACCGTGGAACGACTGAAGGTTACCAACCACCCAGTGGGAAATTTGTGCTTTTTTTATACCCTCAGTCAGTTTTAGCTCTCTTCTCCATAAAAGGTCGTTGTTTTCTTAAGTTGTAGGTCATGGGACGTAGTTCAAAAGCATTGCAAATATAACTATGAACGAACATACAACAGTTAGTTTGACGGTCCCTCACAGTCTGCATATCGATTAAATTCAGGCGATGCTTCGTTCTTTTTCCAGCCCGAATTTCGGAGACAAAAAATGAGGAACTGTTTTTGCACAGGTTCTAGTAATTAGGTTTTTTTTGTTGAAAAGGCATCCAAATCAAGATTCCGTAATTCCGGAGAGAACAAAGAGCGATTTGATAGCTAATACAGACATGGAAAAAGTTTATTTTTTCCCGGGAACCAAACTTTTCAATTTTGTTGGTTTACCCCAAGATGATGAAAAAAATCAAATTTAGTCAATTTTATACATTTTTTAAGTAATTCAAAATTTTCAATTTTTTTTAAAATTTCCCTTTTTCTCTTCAAAATTCATATTTCTTTACAGGTTTTTGTAAAGATCTGATGCAACGGTTCCCAAGGTAGAATTTTTCTCAAAATCAGCTAATATGTCTTCAAACTCTTTGCCAAATCGCTTATGAGTCTTATGAATTTGTCTTACAGACAATAATGTCAACATGTTTGCTAAAGGTCAATTTCTCGTCGAGTCTCGTTGTGCCACTGTCAATAATAAACTAAAAGCGGATCAAGTCAAACTTATTGAATCCAATCCACAGTAACTTGAGCCATCTTTTCCACGAAACTTTCTCTCATCTCAATTCCATCAATCATATTCCGGAATAAAAAAAAATCTCGAAAAATACCGCGCAAATCAACATTCCACTTAATTTACGCATTCCGACGAGCGATAAAAAATACTTTTCCATTTTTCAAATTTATTTTTCTCCATCGTACCGATTTTCAATTCAATTTCAATAAAAAATAATAATAAAAAACAACAACATGTATCGTATCCCTTTACACTCCCGCTCACATATACGACACACAAAAAAGTAATTAAAATCGGAAACATTCACTTCTGAAATATGATGACGCATTGATGCATGCCCAGATTTACAATTATCATCATCCGGGGGAAAAATATCATATGGCAAAATATTTATCCAAAGTACACAAAAACACTCCATATACGGTGCACTCTGAAACGATTCCGAGAGAGAAAAGTTGTTTAAATTAATGTTTTTTTTTTGTCGCGTTCGCTTGATTTTTATTATTATCTGCGAAACACATCAGCCAAAAATATTTTAAATCGTATTAAAATCAGTCTTTTTTTTCGCGATCCGCACACAAAATTTTAGTTCGTTCAATTGTGACAGAAAAAAAATGGCATTGAATTTATTTCATTCATTGGACAAATAAAACCCGGGAAATCGAATCACTGTTTTTGTGATGTTTTATTTAACCATCCAATAAAACAACATGCAAAAAAAGGATTTTTTTTATTCCGCGAAAGTTGTTCAACAAAGTTATCGAGAATTTATAATTGTTTTTTATTATGAAAAATTTTTTGTCTGCCCCCGTTGTATCCATAGATAGAATTTTAATGCACTTTTTTGTTGCATCGCCGTTGATTGTTGATGCAGTTTCCAATAATTTGCATAATTAATTAAAAATATGAACGAGATCCAGTGATAACGATTTTTTTTTTGCCAGATTTACAGCGCAAAAATTCATGAGTTTGCATAATTTATTTATATGATTCTTGTTTTTTGTTCACTCCTCATGTAATTGTAAGTGAACTTTGGACCGATATTTATTGGAATTCCAAAAGGAACATTTGTCAAAAAATTGTTCGCCCTTTCAAATGAAGCGCAATTATTCATTCGAAACGCCGCAATTAATCATCCCATGTGAGATTTTAGCGAGGCGCGCACCTTAGTTGCCGATGAAATTTTCTCCCCCCTTGATGATTATCGACCGTTTATGCCAGACAGGACATTTCTCGCAATAATTACATGGAGCAACAAATTAATTACAAAATCCCCGATATTTAATTATAACAACAATCATTTATCAAATTCGGGATCATTTGTAACGAAAATTTTAGTGCAACCCGTGAATTTGATGTAAAACATTTTTGTGTTAAATATTTTTGCAATATTTATTAATTAAATGTTGTTAATGTTGTTTTTCCTCCATGCGTGGGAGACTCGTTTAAAAATTCATGGAAACAAAAAATATTCGACCAGTGGGGATATCATTATTATTTGTTGTGAACATATGCGTCGTACTCATGCATAAAATTCATACGCAAATATGCAATTCCCGGTAAATACCCGTGGAGAGAGAAAAAAAGACAAAAACTTTTATTTATTGGATTATAATAGCCAGACATGTGACACCGAAAGTCCTTCCATGAACGATAGCAAAAACAGGCCTTAATTTGGATAGACGAAAAAAAATGTATTAGAGAATGAGAAGAAACAAAGGATAAAAAAGCATTAAAAATATAATATAAAGTGAAATAGGATTGAGTGGGATTACGGTGTGAATTCGTGGATAGAGAAAAAAGTTTTAGGATGACCTCTAAAGAATTCAAAGTGATGGCAATGGATTTGTTAGTGCACGTGAAATTGACAGGAGAAATACAATAAATTAAATTGCGAAAATTAAGTGTTTCGCAACTAATTTTTACTGGAGGGAGCTGAGTGAATTTTAAGGGCACCTGCTTCCACAGTATATAGTACGATCATCGGCTCCATTCAGGGATGATAGTGCAAGCCACTATCATATCCCTCTCAATAAAAAAGTACAATTTGAAACTCAATCAAAAACTGCCAGTTTTTAGAACATCCAATGTCTTCTGATACTTTTAGGCTGAAACAAATATAGCGGTCCGAATCGGTCCGTATTTTCATTTATAGGGCGAAAAATGTAACAGCGTTTTAGCCATACACGACAAAGTTTTTTTTATAATAATGTTTTTCGTATTCGAGCACAAATATTGTATTGTTCAGATAAATCAGGGCGAGCATTTGAAGGCACTTTCAGAAAACTCAGACTTAGTAGCAAGTCTCTCGGCTTTCAGGCAAACTCCTAGACATGTTGTTCCAACTGAGCAAAACGAAATGGCATAGTATCCGGAATGACCTTTGGTATGTGAGCATTTAGATTCCCAGGTCTACGGGCGAAAACTCTGAAGAAAATTTTGAAGCAATTTTTTGGTCGTCTTCAATCTCAGTTCCGTGAATTCTGCTTACTTTTAGCTCATCGCATATAAAGCTCGTGAAGTAATCGAATTTTTTTGGAGCAGCATATTCTTAGTAAATACTTACAAGAGCTGGCTCTATTTCACCTTGTTAATTAATAGATGAGTTTGCAAATAAAATGCCGTCTACATGCATAAATGTATCTTGTGGAGTCATTTTTGAGTCTATTGAACAAAAAAAAAAATAAAAATTTTATAAGTTAGTGGCTTTCAAAATAAAAAATTAAATTCAAAAAATTAAAAATAATTTTTTTAGTAAATTTTAATTTAATTTTAAATTTTTTAATTTTAAAGTTGCGAAACATAAACTTTTCACAGTTTCAGCAGACGATTGAGTTGCTTGCTCGTCTGAGAGATAATTGGACGACCTGTATCATGAGTAATTAATGAACATTTTTTATATAGGAATGAATAGTTTTGTTGTTTGTCTGTCTCTATTCTCACTTGATTTTGTCCATTTCAAACAAAGTGACGTATGCACATTGAATTGACATAAAAGTTTTTAGAGATCACTTTTGATAAAAATAAATCAAAAAAAAAAGTTTAAAAAACTTTATGAATGTAATTTTTTGTTTTAAATTAGAAAAACGAATTCGGACTATCTATTCAAAACAAAATTTGAGTTTCATTCAATTTTCAGAATGAAAGCCCCTGGATATAATTTTCAAATAGAAATCATGTGAAAAAGCACTAAATCAGGAAAAATGCCGTTAACGACAACTTCTATCAGTCTTTTTTTTTTTGTCGTTCAATTTGTTTTGTGGACTTGCAGTGATAGATTAGCCTAACAAACTATTTTTTCGTATTTTTAGCAAAAAAAAGTGTTTTATTGCTTTTTTCTTCGTTCATGTGTTTCTCAATAAATTTCCAAACATTGTCAAGGTTAATCCTTTAGTCAATTAGTTGGCAACAAAACACCATCGCAAGCGACAAACGAAAAAAAAGTGCAAATATTCCCTCAATATAAGAGGCTTAACTATTTTTATACTCACACATTTTTCTTTCTGTCCCGTTTACAGATTTGATAATCCAGCATCTGTGTCAGCAACGCCAGCCCGGCAATTAACGTACAACTATTTAGCATCTGTAAATTTATGGTTATTGTTGTTCCCATGCGATTTATGTTGCGACTGGACAATGGGCACGGTGCCGCTGGTGGAATCAATAACGGATGTCCGAAACATCGGAACGCTAGCGGCCTATTTGCTAATTGGCACACTTGTGTGGGTCTCCCTGACGCACGAGAACCGACAGAAGGCTGGTGTCGTGATAATGGTAAATATTTTACTTTTTTAATAAAAAAAATGAGAAATTAATTTTTTACCTTTTTAGGGTCTCGCATTGATGATTCTCCCCTTCCTGCCAGCGTCAAACTTGTTCTTCCCCGTGGGATTTGTGATAGCCGAACGTGTTTTGTACATGCCCTCCATGGGATTTTGCATCTTAGTGGCCTACGGATTTCATTTACTTTCCGAAAGGTGGTCCAAGAAATGCACCTGGAGCCTCTTGGGGATATTATTGCTCTCACATTCCCTCAAAACGTACAACCGAAATCTCGATTGGGAGAACGAATACACGATTTTCATGTCGGGCTTGAAGGTGAATCAGCGAAATGCGAAACTTTTCAACAACGTTGGACATGCCCTCGAAGCCGAAGGTGATTTTGTGACAGCCTTGCAGTATTTCCACAAAGCCGTCGAAGTGCAGGAGGACGATGTGGGGGCACACATCAATGTCGGGCGGACATACAATCACCTCAAGATGTTCAAGGAGGCGGAAGAGGCATATTTAAGAGCAAAAGCTCTCTTGCCTAAAGCCAAGCCTGGCGAATCGTATCAGGCACGCATCGCACCGAACCACCTCAATGTGTTCCTTAATCTTGCCAACCTCATTTCCAAGAACCACACACGCCTCGAGGAAGCTGACATGTTGTATCGGCAAGCCATCAGCATGCGAGCCGACTACACGCAGGCCTACATCAATCGCGGCGATATTTTGATCAAATTAAATCGCACCAAAGAGGCGCAGGAAGTGTACGAGCGCGCATTACTCTATGACAGCACAAACCCCGACATTTATTACAACGTAAGTTTTTTTCTTTTTGCTCCAAATCTGATAATACAATTTCCTGGCATTAAATCACGCAACTGCACCGCTTTTATTCAAATTACCTCGTGTTAATTAAATTCCATTATGTACTTTGCATAATCTTTCGGAACGTTGACGACGACGACATACCTGTAGAACTCTCGAGCAAAAACTTTAAAATTGTTTTTTTTTGCGAAACTTTTACCGCAACAAAATCAGTTCACTTTTTGCATGCATTTTAATTTCTGCGGCAAGAAATTTTCTACATGTCAGATTTTTATCGACCTCATGACAAAAAATTAGAAATGAGCAGAACCATTTCAGGGTTAATTAAACAAACTTTCATATCGATCCACTCCGGTTTGACTGAAAAAAAGACAAAAAAAATTAAAACGCATGAAAAAAAAAGTTAAATGTTACTTTATATTTTTAATTAAATTAACATTCCCCTCAAATCTCAATTAAACTATGCCCTGTCCCGGCAACATGCGTTGTGTTATAGCGAGGAATTTGCAACACCACACAACCACAAATTATGTGAATTTTTGTTTCCGTTTCCGGATTTTTCTCTCTAATTCTCTCTCTTTTTGTCCCGTTTTTTTTTCTACCTTCCTCTAGCGATCACACACATGTCCAAACTAATTATTGTGCCATTTAAAATTTAACATGGCTCATGAAAAAAATAACAACTCGTCGTCGTTGTGTGGTAGCAAAAAAAACGTTTTTTTGTATCCTAATTTGAATATGCATACAATGGAAAATTATCTGGACAAACAGCTCTCTGTGATATTTAAAACTATATTATGTGCATGAAAAAGTGATTTTTGTTAAACCTGAGCGAACGTGTCGTTGTTGTCATTTTTTTTCGTTGTATATTGTGTCATGAGAGACAGAAAAAAATGCAGGGAAAACTATTTTTACCTAGAATTGTTGTTTTTTAAAAAAATATAAAAAGCAGCGAAAAAATGGTATAATAACATTTAACGATAATGGATGCAGAGTTATTTTTTTAACTGCTGGCACAGATTTGGTTCTTTTTGAATAAAATAAATAAATAAAAATGAAACCAAATATCAAATGAAATTAAATGTGAAACAAATAAAAAAGTGGTAATGAAAGCTAATGGTGTGGAATATAATTCTCAGTCGTTATTTGTTTGGGATTTTTATTTTTTTTTTCACGATCATCCAGTTTTTTTTTTAAATGACAAAGTGAGTCAATTTTAATTAATATTATTTGGTTAATCGATTTTTTTATTATTTTATTTTATTTATAAAAGCTTCTGAAAATTTTCGATGAAAGAAGAAGAAAATTTTTTTACAAGAAAAAAATTTATAATTTGAAAAAAATTAATTTTAAATAAAAACGATGATTTTTAAGGAATTTGATAAATAAAGTTTCAACAAAAAAATAAATTTAATTTTTTAATTTAATTAATTAAAAACTTTTCTTATTAAAACTTTGATAATTTAATTTTTTTAAAATAAACTTTTCAAATAAAACAAATAATAATAAAAAATTTTGACATAAAAAAGGATTCAGTTTTTTGAAAAAAAAAAAAAAAATTCTTTATCGATAATAATCGATATTTTGAAACATTAAATAAATTTAAGCAAATTAATTTTTTGTAAATTTTTTAAAATTTTTTATTTAATTAAAAATAAAAAATTAAAGATTAAAATTAATTTAGGCCGCTCCAAATTTTTTTTGAACTTTTTGTCCCATGCCCCATTTCAAAAGTCGAAAATCCAATGGGGCAAAATAAAATTTGGCAACTTTCCAAAATCGCTGTTTGTCGAGGTTAGAGGGATGATGTGTATATGAAAATTGTTCAGTTTCAAGGCGCATCTTCAATTTTTTCATATTTTTTCAAGTAATTTTTTCAATTTTGAAAAATTTTTGTATTGAAAATCGTATTCTAACATGAATTTTCTTCGTTAAATTTTTTTTTTTTTTAAATTATTTTCCAAAATTTTTGACAGTTTTTTTTACGAAATTTTTTTGTTTAAATTCTTAACTTGAAATACTCTGAGATAAATTTTAAATTATCAAATTTCAATGTAGATACCATAAAATCAACTATAATATTGATTTATCACAAAAAACTGTTAATTTTGTCATTTTGTATGAAACAGTATTTCAAATTTTTTTTTTATTTTTTTTTTAATTTTTAAAAAAATTTTTGGGACAAAAAGTTCGAAATAAATTTGGAGCGGCCTTAAATTAAAAATTAATTAATCAAAATAAAAAAAAAAATTAAATAATTTTCATCAAATTATGTCTATAAATTAAATCAAAATTAATTTTTTTTTATAAATTGGTTAATTAAAAATTTATTACCTTAATTAATTACCTATTAAGAAAATAAATTTTAATTTAAAATTGCTAACTTAGGAATTTTATTTTTATTGATTTTTTTTCTAATTATTTTTAGTAATTTTGAAATTCGAAAAACGATTAAAGTCAATAATATTTCGATAAAATTTTTGTAATCAAATTTAACTTTAATAAATTTTGATCAAACAACTGCTTCGAGGAATCTGCTTGAAAATCATTAAAATTCAAATTTCACGTTAGCCACTGTCTGTCTAAAAATATTATTACGAAATCAACATCATTACTGAAAATAATTACAATCGCACCGAGCCATATGCGTTTGCTATCCATGAATTTTACATAAATTAAGAGTGCTAATCCTTTCCACTGCTACACTCTTCGTCCGTCGGTCGGGTTTCCGCTCGCACTTGTAGCACTAAAATGTAGCGCTCTAATTATTCAAAAGCATCTGACTGATGCATTTTTATCATCATCATCATCATCGACGTTGCCCGTCGTGTGTAAAATATGCAAATGATTGCCACAAGCTGATAGTTCAATGCCACGTTCCGTATGCTAACCGCACTGGCATGGCATTCATTCACTATTCATTGGGGCATATTAACATATTAGCTACGTCCACCGATTTTCCCCGTGAATTTTTAATGAATTTCGCTCCCCTGCGTGAAATTCCTCGTCATTCCGACTAAATGTAAATAAATAACCGCATCTTTCACAAAATTTTATTTTTTGCCGAGCAATTGGTGCGAATGACACAACTTTAATAATAATGACGATAATAATCGTCATCGCACAACTTTTCGTCGAAGGAGAGGAAAAAAAAACGGAAGTTTTCGCAATTTCTATCATCGTCGTCATCATTATACTCATAACTTTTCTCTCGTGTCTCTCGGTCGCTTGCCATGCCATGGAACTTCTTGTTGTACATTTCCTGTATTATTTTAAAATTATGCTTCCATAAGATAATTACTTCATGTCTCCCTCGTTCTTGTCTGTTTCTTTCTTTCGTCTAACGAGGAAAAAACGATGACACAAGGACATTTCCTTTTTTGTTTATTTATATTCGCAGAAAAAGTCTCGAGTCTACCACAACAACTTTGAAGAAAATTGTCGAAAAAGAATCGTTTAAAAAAAAAAGTTTTTTCCATTCGGGAAAACATAACAAGAGAAACTTTTTTTTATCATAATTTTCTTGGCCTACGCTCAATTTTTTTTGTGATTCTCAGCCTTGATGATTATTACTTTGATTTCTATCAACGGTGGAGACGTCTGGTCCTTTGTACATTAATTTTGCAGTTTTGTGATTTAAATGTTTCCTTTTCACTTCTTTCCTTTCCTTTCTTTCTGTTTCTTTTCTGAAAAATGAGAAACAATAATATTTATAACAAAAACTTATTTATATTTCATTGTTATTTCTTTGCTACGAACAACAGCTGGGCGTTGTATTTCTCGAACAAGGCAAGGCATCGCAGGCATTAGCATATTTGGACAAAGCATTGGAATTCGATCCAGAACATGAGCAGGCATTGTTAAACTCTGCCATTTTGTTGCAAGAACTTGGACGGGCGGAATTGCGAAAAATTGCAAGAGAACGTTTGCTCAAACTTTTAGCAAAAGATGGTAAAAAACTATTTTTTTTTCTCTTACTTTTCAAAACTTTTCTCTAATATTTTTTTTTTATTTTTGTTTCATGTAAATAGAAGACAACGAACGAGTTTACTTCAACTTGGGCATGTTGGCGATGGACGATCACAAGACGGAGGAAGCGGAACATTGGTTTAGGCGTGCCGTACATCTCAAAATTGACTTCCGGAGTGCGTTATTTAATCTAGCGTTGCTCCTGGCAGACGATCACCGTCCATTGGAGGCTGCTCCATTCCTGAATCAGCTCGTCAAACATCATCCGGACCATACAAAGGGGTTAATTTTGCTTGGCGATATTTATATTAATAATATTAAGGATTTGGATGCGGCGGAAAATGTAAGTTTTTATTAAATTTTGAAACAAGAAAGAGCTTTTGTCGAAAAAGTAGGTTTTTTCCGGATATTAGACATTTTTTCCCAAAACTATTTTAATTTAATTTTTTTTTATTTTTGATTTCTATAAAAATTAATGATTTTTAAAAAAAATATGACTGATTTTCAATATTTTTGTTATTTTGAACTTATTCAAATCTTAAATATTTTTATTTAATTCATTAAGTTAATTAATAAAGTTGCTTTTTTTTGAAAAGTTGAAAAATAGAAATTTAAATTGGATAAAAAAAATAGTTAAAAATTTCATCTAAAAAAAGAACAGAAATCTATTGAAAAAAATTTAAATAAATTTTTCCACCAAAAACAGTAATTTTTCCTGGATTTTAACATGAATTTTCTCTTTTTATATAAATTTTTCATAAATTTACTAAATTTTTCTTTAAAAATTTTAATAGCTATTTTTCTAATTTTTTAATTATTTTTAAAATCAAAATATTAAGAAAAAAAGTCAAAATAAAATTAAACGACCCAAAAAAAAATAATAGAGATAAAAATTTTTTGTACAAAACAAATTTTTTTTTAATAAAATCCATATTTTTGTATTATTTCGTTAAAAAAAAAAAAAAAAAAAAAATC
Source organism: Culicoides brevitarsis (assembly GCF_036172545.1). Taxonomy (NCBI): domain Eukaryota; kingdom Metazoa; phylum Arthropoda; class Insecta; order Diptera; family Ceratopogonidae; genus Culicoides; species Culicoides brevitarsis. The sequence goes on along the minus strand of NC_087085.1, from coordinate 20,605,124 downwards.
AATAATCAATATTAAAATTTTAAATAAGAAATATTTTTTTTAAAAAGGGAAAAATTTTGAATAAATTTACAAAGGCCTCGCTAACTTTTTATCAGATTCTCGGATTAGAAATTTTTTTCTCACTCGTTCCCCGTAACTCTTGATTAAAGTCAACATACGGACAAATCCTAATTGACACACAAAGCTCCTTTCTCTGTTCCGCTGCCAACTACACAACACAGTGATACTAATTCAATTTTCTCTCTAATTCCATTTCATTCCATGTTACACCACCGACAGTGTTACAAACGCATTCTCCAATTAGATCCCGTCAATATACAGGGTTTGCACAATCTATGTGTGGTTTATGTGGAACGTGGTAAATTAGCGCAAGCTCAGGCATGTTTATCGCATGCACACCAACTTGCACCGTCGGAGGACTACATTCTGAAGCATTTGCAAATTGTGCAGACACGTATCACGCGTCTTCGCGCCTCAGCTGGCATGGAAAAGGAAAAGGAAATTGCATTTGCGGACTTTGATCCGATGGAGTTTGGGGGCGGTGTAGCGATCGACATCAACACCATCATCATGAACAACGAAAAAACGCTAATTGGAGCCGCCGAGAAAGCAGCAAAGGCATCAAAAAACGAAAAACCCTCGAATTTCGGCAGTGGTTTTGTCGCAGCGAGCGTCCTTCCGAATGCCCCGGCAACGGGCACCAGCAGCTTTAGTGGCAGCAAAAAGGCACATCTTCCGCCCACGGCACCACAGTCCTCCCAAATTGCCGAGCCAATTTTCATCGAGTCCGAAACGATGTCGTCGCGCATCCACAACGACTACCACTATCGTCCGAGCAACAGTAACAGCAACAATGGCGGCACACCGATGAGTCGCAACATCAACAGCAATTTCCACTACAACCGAAAAGTTATCAAGAGCATCGTTAATCATCAGCAACATGTGCCGAGTTCGCGCAAAGCGAGACAACAACAACTTGGCGCGGACTTGGATGATCCGTCGTCCGGCATGTCATAGCATCAAATTATAAATCAGAAATTCAAAAAAATTATTGATTTGTATTGAGTTTGTTGATAACAATCATGTAATAAAATGAAGATTTTGTAATGAATTATGACAGATAAGAGACAGATAATCACGTTGACGGCTTTTCATGCCGCAAAAAAAGACATGAAGCGAAATGATAATAATAAATTATGAAAAAAAAGACAAAATTGATGAAGATTAAATAAATTGATAAAAATACTTCGTTCGTTGCGTGAATAATTTAAAAAAAAAATAATTTTTTTTATAAATTAAATTAATTTTTTAAGTAATTGATACTAATTAAAATTTTTTATAAAACTTTTCACGCAAGAGACATCAACATGGCTGTAAAATGATATTTAAAGTAACTAATAAAGATACTTAATTTTTTTACAAATAATTTCCTATAATTAAAATTAATTCATTATCAATTTTTGAATTATTTAAAAAAATAATATATTAAAAAAAATAATTAAAACTTATTTTTAATGAAAAACTATAAAATAAACTCGTAGAAAGAAAAAAGAGTACTTAAAAGACTGTATTTTTAATGTAATAAAAAAAACTATAATTTAACTAAAAAATATATATAAAAAATAAAATGTTTATGAAATATTAATAAAAATAAATAAAATAATTAATAAAGATGATAAACACATAAAAATACAACTTTAACTATTTTTTTAAAAGAATAAACAAAAAAAAAATAATAAAAAATTAACAGTAGAAAAATGTATACAAAATTAATAAAAAAAAAGTTTAGAACAAAAAATGCCAAACCTTTCATTCAAAATAAAAATTAATTTTCCAAAAAAAGGCACACAACTCAAATTCCAATAAAACAATACAATTATAGAAAAAAAATCATTTCAAGAAAAAAAAATATAAATAAAAAGGTGCCTTGTGTAAATTTTTAGCTCTAATTAAATCACTGTATCTATAAAAAAAATTATATTCATAAGAAACTGTAAATTCAAACAAGAACAGTCAGTCCCTTTACCTTTTTACGAGAAATGATAAACTTTTAACTGTCTAAAAAAATAAATCTATATAAAAAAGCTGTTTCCCGATTTCTTCCCTCTCTGTGCGTCGTCTAGTGAATTAATTTGTTATTAAATAAAAATACTAAAAAAATCTCAAAAAATATATATGAAATTCTGTTAATAAAAATAAAGATATATAAAATGAAATTAATTGAGATTCTGTAAAAAAACAAAAAAAAATGATAGAAAAATGTTTTAAACCTAAATAAATATAAGATAGTTGTATAGATGATAGAATTAAAGAAAGATACTAAGTGAGTACTTAACATGAAAAAAAAAACAAAATAAGATGTACTTAAAATACTACAAAAAAAGTAAAATTATAGTAGAGATAATTATTATTATTACATAAAAAATATATATTTAGTTATAAATAATAATAATTATTATTGTAAATAAAAGTGATGATAAAAGAGATTTTATTACTCGCAAAACTTTTCTGTTGTAAAAGTAGAGAAATCTATCATTATATTATGATGCGATGAAAAACTTTGATTTGTATGAAAAATGAACAGAAATGAAATGAAAAGACGAATAAAAGTGAAGTTGTATACTTAATCTTATACAAAAAAAAAAGAAATATGAAGTAAACAAGTTTGTTTTATTTGTAATTATGATTTTATGAAATCACTGAAATTCGTGGAATTGTTATGGCAATAACAATTAAGTTGAAGTTTGTTTGTTTCCAGCGATGAAAAAATAATTCGTTTTAATTAAATTTTCTACAAAAACAATATAAATTTATGGAAAATTTGGTAAAAAAATGTTCAACAAGTTTGAAGTAAATATTTTAATAGCACAAGGTAAGTTGTATAAAAAATAGAGGTCAAATTTAAGATTTTAAATTTAATTCAAAATAACAATTAGAAAAATGTTTGTTACTTATTAATTTTTTTTCAAGAGCCTATTTATATAATTCTGATTCTAATTACTGTTACTGTTTTGGTAAATATTAAAAATTTCGTTAAATTTAAAACGTGGTCTTTTTATTTATATTTTTTTTTATCAAAAAAATTAATTTTCATTTTTTTATGTTATTTTTCAATTAATTTTTTATTTTTATGACATATTCTTAAAACGAGTTTGATATTTATTTATTTTCCAAACGCTCAACAGGAAAGAGCCTTTAGCAATAAAAGAATTTTTTTTTTTGGGGTAAAAAAGCCATCGAAAAACGTTCTCCGGCATAAAAAAACCCATCTTTTCAATACAATACAATAAATCACTAAATTCTCGGAGTCCAGGAGTTCTGCTTCTTCGGTTCTTTGGCCCAGTTTGGTAGTGAGATTTGAGTTACAGATGACATCACATAAGACATGAAAAGATACAAGAAGAACAAAAATCCACCAGCGATTGGGCCAGCCAATAGTTATAAATTTTAAAAACATATTTAAAGTTCCAAAATTTATATTTTTATTAATTTTTGTCCTTTTAAAAAATTAAATTTACAATGAAATTCTACAAACTAACAATAAAACTTCACTTTGTTTATTGTTCGTCTAACAATTTAATTTTAATTGACAACACGAAATAATAATTTAAATTGTTTTGAAATATTTCTAATCATTTATTTTTAGTAATGCATAAATAAATACTGAAAACATAAACAGCGAAAAAGTAAATAAAAACAAAGAAATGTCAAAAGTTACCACTTTTGCTCTCCGAGCATACAACTTCTTAATAGAGACATCAACGGCCCGGGTATTTTTGTATGATGGCTCTCGAGACGGATCCGATTCTAAAACCTAAAAATGATCAAATTCAAGGAAAAACAAAATTTTTTAATATATAATAAACTCTGATTAAAAATTGGAAAATGTTGACTTCTTCGATTATTTTTCATTTTAAAAATTTAATTTGAATTTTTTGAAAAAAAAAATCTTTTAAAATACCCGGAACGGTTCTTTCAAAAGAACTGGAAAATCGTTCCTTCCTCAGAACCGGAAAATTCGGAACCGGGATCGGAGTCTCTACTTTTCAAGGTTTATCAATATTTTCATTTGAGGTGCATTGACTCTCTCTTTCTCCGTCGCACTCTCGTGTAGCAATAATCAATTGCCATGCCAGTTGAACGACGATCAAGTCCGATCACAATACTGCCTCGTGCCCTTTTTGTTTACGCTGAATATGTTTAATTCTCTCTCAATTCCGATTCATTTTATTTATCTGAATGGCAAATTCCTAATAATAATAAATTTATTGCGCGGAGTTGTTACAAAAACATGTTTTTTACGGAATTTTTTTGAATGAACGCATTAACATATGCTTGTAATTTTAGATTTAACGTAACCTTAATATGTCAAATCGATTATTTAAAGAAGATTTTTCCTCCTACGCAGTTGAAGTGGTGAAGGAAACTTTTTTACGAGGTATTTTTTTTTGTCTCTAAGCGAATTTCAGGACGTTGAATTTTCATCAAAGATTGCGTCATAAAAGAAATTTTATGTCTTGTTTATCGACAATGTGGAAATTCGCGAAGATATTTTGTGATGGTGTGATGTTAGTACTGTTTTATGACTTGATGAAAAGTTAGACAAGGACAAAAATATTAATTTTTTGTTGTGTGATTTTTTATTAATAAACAAAAAAAAATATTTTAAGACGTTAAATTAATTAAATTTGTTCATTAAAGGCTGAAAAAACTGTCGAAACTTTTGTAGACTTCTTCATGTCAATTATTATGAAAATTATGTAATTATGTAAAAAATATTAAAAAGTGAAAAGTTTAATAAAAATATTTTTTTTAATTTGGTTAAAAGTTCAAAAAAATAAATTACTTTTAAAAATTAAATTTTAATTTTAATTCAAATAAAGATTTAAAATAAAAACATTTTTTTCAGCAAAATTTTAAATAAAACAAAATTATTGATCTTTGTTTCTCTTTTCAATAATCATCATCATCGAAGCGATCATTGAAGGTAATTTCATTCATGTTACAAAATAAACAACGAAACATCTTTTTTCATTGAATCATTAGAATATGTTTATATTGTGAATGAGCGACAAATACGAAAAATCTTTGTCTCTCGCGTTTTGTAATCTACTTCCCCTATACTATCACCATTTAAAATATTTTTTATTATTGATAAATAAGTATTACCAAGTTAAAAATTTTGTGGTAAAAAATTTAAAAAAATAGATACGTTAAAGAAGGCTTAAAGAAATTATTTTTTTTTTAATTAAATTTACTTTAAATATTTAAAAACATTTTTATTTTTTAAATACATGAATTTACTCAAAATATTTTTAAATTAAATTAAAAAAATAATTCGTAAAAAAATTTAGTTCGTTAAAATAATTAAAAAACATTATTTTAAGTTTATTTTTAAAAATTTAATTTATTTTATATTTTTTTTTTTTAATTTAAACAATTTTTGTATGTTTTTAATTAATTTAAAAAAAAAAAATTTAAATTGAATTTCAATAAATTTCAAAACAGATTGCCCAAAATTTTTAACTTGGTACTAATAAACAACTTATTGGAGCTCCATCAATCGTGTCGTTAAAATAATCACTGCGCTTAAGGAGAGAGCAAAATATAATTATCATAAACGTAACTGAAAAGCTCAGTGAACATCACATTAATATTTCACCACTTTTGTATCATCTCTTACCTGCATTGCGTCGCACAGTCTCGAGGACGGAGGAAGTCTTCGGAGAACGCCAGAGTATAAAACCATCAAAGTATCACGGATTATCATCACATTGTCGTTGTTCGTCGCTTTGGAAAGAACTCGCTCTGATAAAGCAAAAATATATCAGTGAAAAATAATAAAAATTAAAAAAAAATTATTGTTAAGTGAATTAATTTTGCTTTTTCACGTCAAAGCGATTTTTTAACAAGGTAAGAAAAAAATAAAATATTTTTTTATTAAAACAAAAAAAAAATCAAAATTCAGTAAAAAAAAATTTCGGCACTCAAATCGGCACACACAAATTTACTAAGCTCTTCCATTTTTTCCAGATGGGATCTTCCTGTCTGCTCGCTGCCAAATGGACACTCTTTACAGTTGTCTTGGTGCTCTTTTTCTTGCCACGCAATGGCAACTGCCAAAATGTGCAGCCCGTGAATTTTAATGCCGTGGATCACTTTGAACGGCAAACGCGTGGAAGAGTGTGTGGACCCGATTTGTCGATGAACGTGGAGTATTTGTGCAGAAATTACTTTGTAAAAAAGGAAAAACGGCATGTATCTCCGAAAATGAGTGAGTTAATTTTTTTTTATTCTGAACCACAAAAAAATTTCCGGTAAAAAAATTTCAAAGCTAAATTTTTTTTTTGATAAAATTTTTATTTTTTTTGCAAAAAAATCTCAAAATTTTAAAATTTACAATAAGCCCACTCTAAATTTATTTCAAACTTTTTTAGAATGAAAAATTTAAAATACTTTTCCATAAAAAATTATAAAAATTTGAACGATTTTTTCTTATTAAAATTTATATTTTAAAAATTTTGAAAAATATTTTTTTATTATTTAGAGAAGAACATTATTTTATTATATTTTATGTATTTATGGCAAAAATAAATGCTAGTAAAGAGATTATTTAGAGAAGAAAATGTCAAGTTAAGTACAACTTTCAATAACAATTTTTTTTTAAATTTGAAAGTATCTTTTAAAGCATGAAAAAAGACCAAAAACGGTATTTTTAAAGCAATTTCATTTTATTTTGCAAATTTTTTATTAATTTGCATTGTTTATTTTGAAATGGGGCATAAAAAACAAAAGCAATCTAAAAAAAAAATTTTAAATTCAATATTTTAAAAAATAAAAAATTGGATTTTATCAAAAAAAAAAAAAAAAAAGTTTTTAGCCATTAAAAATCACTCATTTTGTCGTTTTTTCTAAAAATAAAAAAAATCTTCAAGGAGTCATGTTCCCCACAATTACTGACTTCGAATACGACGAAAAAGAGGACGAGAACGACATGATGCCACCATCCATGAACAATTTCGATTTCCAGCCCTTCCTCAAAAAAATGTACGGAAATATCTGGAAGAGCGGCAAACGTACCGGCCGACATCGCCAATCGCTCGTGACCGAGTGCTGCCAAAAGTCGTGCACGACAGCCGAAATGATTGGCTACTGCGACGGCAAAGGCGGCCTTAAGTCATACAACGATGACGACAAGTGAGCAAAAAACGCTTAAAGTAACGTCAAAAAAAAAGAATTAGTAAGAAAAGCAAGAGACTGATAGAAAAAAAAAACGAAACGAAAGGACCAATTTTAAAACTTTTTTGTATTAAAAATCCAATCTTGATGTAGCAAAAAATTCAAATAAAAAACATTTATTCAAATCTAACACGATAGACTTTGAAATCCGACACAAAAGATGCTCAGAACGCAATTTCCGGTGCAGTAAACAACGGTCCACGTGAAGATATAGTGGATTTGCGAGCGAAAAAAATGCGCATTGTAAACAAGATTCTATAAAATCGCTTCGCATTGTGATTTATTACCAATTTTATACGAAAACTGATTATGAGTCAATTTGTTTACAAAGTTGGCGCCGTCATTTAATTCATAAATAATCAAAGGTTAGAACCGCGAGTAGGTCAGTGTTGATTTTAAGGGATGGGAATTGTTTATTTTTACATTTTTTTCCTTTACCAAAATTATCATACATTACCAAAACACACCTCTTTTCAGTAAAAATAACAAAAATAAAAAATCTTGCCACGCTTATCATTTTTTTAATATTTTTTCTCATGAAACGTCCCGTTTTTCTAAGTATTCACTGCTTATTTGCGGATTTAATTGTTGCTTTGTCATCAATTTCGTGATTTGTTTTGATTTTTCGAAAATAGAGCTTGTTCTAAATTTAATTTTTTTAGTAATAGGGGTTCGTCGTTTCACACAAAAATCGTCACCAAGTCGATTCTCGTATTCCAAAGTCGTCTAGATTTAACGAAAAACGTGATTTTAATCACAATTGACGACAAAAACAAACAAAAACCCGATAAAATTTTATCTTTAATTCTTTATTTTGGTAAACAATTTGAATAAACCAAAAAAAAATTATAAAAATAAACAAATGCACATTAGAATAATATAATTTAAAATTCAAAATAAACATAGAACGCCCTCGGATTTGGGTTTAAAAAAAAAGATATCACTCAAAAAAAATAAATATGGTACGTGCCTCACATCAGCACACGATAACACGGTTTCTCTCTATCGCAAACTACATAAAAATTAAAAAAATTAATATTTTTCAAATCCATTCCGGATTCCAGCTCATGATCAATATTAAATATTATTAATTGGTCACAATTGATAACAAATTGGACAGTAAGTCTCATAACACAAATTTTAATTCGTAATTCGAACATTGCCAACACGTCGTATTCATTCATTGAAGATTTTTTTTTTCGGACCACATCATATACAGTATGCGAACAACATGTATGAACTCATTATTAATATTAATATTGTGTGAATGATAAGAAAATCACACAAAAAAAAAACTTTGCTTTCATCATCATTTCAATATAAGAGACGCCTAGACACACATTTTAATTCAGTACCAAAGTGACCGTCTTGCAAGTCAAGTTTCTGTCGTGCAACTGCAAAAAATACACAAAAAAATTGTTTTTTTTTAAGACAAAAATAAATTAAGAGATTTGAAAAAAAACAAGTGAAATTTTCAAGGAAATACTATTGAACACATGAAAAATTTCACAAATAAAAATAAAACATTCACTTGAAAAATTTAGAGGAAAATTATTGTTGAGTGAAAATGAGCATCGTATTCTCAAACGCTTGGTGTTCGTGGATTGATTACGAGGCAGACTTGAAAAAATTATTATTTTTATAAAAAAATATCGGAAAAAAGGATATTTATTGAAAAAAAAGAAAAAATAAATAAATAAAATTGTGATATAAAAAAATCCTCCTATTTTTTAATAAATTAATTATTATTAATTAATTAAAATTATTAAAAATATAAAAAAGTATTTATTATTATATATTTTGAGTAGATTATTTATTGTTGTAGTTTTATTTTTTTTAATAATTTTAAATTAACTGTTAAAGTAAGCAACGTACTACTTACACGCTGTTACTTTTTCCTCCGTATACGAATCAATCCACTCAAGTCAAATATTGAATTAATAAATAAATCTCAAAAAAACAAAAACTTTCAAAGGTGAGTCATTTTTTATTTAAAATTATATTTAGCTTAGAAATTATAAATAAACAAACCTCTTGACCAAAATCCGTATTAACGTAACTCTAAAAATAATTTAAAACCACAAAAAACCGTTTTTTTTTCTATTTTTGTTTTTCTATTACTTAATGTCAAAAATAAGTAAGTCGCTGATAAGTTCGTCAATTTTCTATGCTAACCATATCAAAACACACACGACGGAAAAAAAACTTTTTTTTTATGAATGAAGGATTTTTTGGTTTATTTTTAAAATAATTACATGGGCGAGTAACATATTTTTAATCCGGTTTTGGATGTTCTTCGAGATGATGTTGTTTTTGTTATTTGCTCACGCATTAAATTCATGATTTTACACATCCGTGCGAAGGTCGTGCATGAAAAAAAAATTTGTGATAAGCATTGTTTGTTATTGTTTTTATGAATTTTAATTATTATTGTTATTATTATTCATCTCGAGTTATTTCTGCTTGATTTGAGGAATTTCTTCTGGAAGAAATTGTTTTTGAGTTTAGGTTAACGTTTAACATTCAACTTTATTTTTTATACACATATTTATTATGTTTATGTGTTTAAAAAAAATAAATGATTTTTTTTTATTTTTTATTTAAAGAAATTTATGATTAGCCTTAGAAATTTTTATTTATGATTTTCAATATTTTTATTTTTTTAAGATTAAAAATATTTCAAAGTAAATTAAAAAAAATAATAAATTAAAAATTTTACTTGTTTTTTAAGTTTTTACAAAATTTAAAATTTCTATAAAGTTTTTTTTTTACAAAATTTTTTTTTAATTTAATTTTTTAAAAATTTAAAATTTCTAAATAAATTTAATAATTTCTATAAAGTTTTTTTTTTACAAAATTTTAAAAATTTTGTATTGTATTTTTTTTTTAATTTAATTTTTTGAAAAATATTAAGTTTTTTTCGTATTAAAGACATACATATATCAATATCACGAAAATATAAAAAAAATGTAAAATTTTTATCAAATTTTTGACGTTTTTCATCAAGTTTTAACGTCGAAAAAATCCAAAAAGGCCTTTTTTTGAAAATTAAAAAGGTTAAATAATTATATTCGCCTTATTTTTGGAATAAAATAAAATTTAAAAAAAAAATATTAAAATAAAAATTTAAAAAAAAATATTAAAATAAAAATTTAAAAAAAAAATATTGAAATAAAAATTAAAAAAAAAATATATATTAAAATAAAAATTTAAAAAATTAAAATAAAAATACTTAAAATACTCTAAAAATTAAAAAAAAAATCCTTAAAAACTTTCTAAAATTTTTTTTAACATTCAAAAAAATCCTTGTTCCTCAATAAAATTTTTAAACGGCGACAAGTCACTCACCTTTCCCATATCAACTTTGCACCGTAGCGCGAATTTAACCCGATTAAATCACTGTGTGGCACCACACAGCGTACGCAACGCGCGGACAGTAAACAACCCCATTTCTGTACTTTCGCTCGGTGCGAATCTCGTTGTCTATAAATAAAATTAACAGGAACACAAATCAACAACAACAAGATATCACAAACAATGCCGGGGTAGAGTACACGCAAAGAAAAAATGGATTAAAGTCGGTGTCAAGTCACTTACGATGCGTCGAAGTTGAATGTCCGCCGAAGACGCAAACATTTTTATTGTCTCTGCACATAGTAATAATAATCTGAGAAACTGACTCACTCCGCAAAGTGAATGCACTAAAAAAAAAGTTTTATTTTTTTACGTCGTAATCTTCTCTTTCTCTCCAAGCAGTGGCTAAAAATAATAATAAATAATATTTTTCCACTCATTTTCACCTCGAGAATTTTTCGAAATTTCATGAATGGGAAATTTGCATTGAAAATATTTGTTTGTTTTCTCGTCAGAAGTGGCGATGATGATGATGCGATGATGGATTGTCGTTATTTATATTCTTCTTCGGTGTCATGCAACACAAAAAAAAAAAACAAAATTTACGCGCAATAAACAACAAATGACAAGCAGCCAGGTGAATTTCTGCTGACGGACGACGGTCTTTATATGGGTCAGCAGCGTGATATATTCATTTATTCCGCGGAATAAATTAAATTTTCATCAACCTGTGAGCGCGTAACTCGCGTTTTTACTTTCAAATGCAACAAACTTCGGTTGCATCACTCGAGTGCATCACACACACTGTTCTAGATCGCGGCACATCGAGCTGGGGGTTCAAAAGCCTTCAACGTGATCGCAAAGTTTAGAATGCGAAATTCAATTACACGTGAGAGGTATTTAGGTCGGGCAACAAGGAAAAATTTGCTTTCTGCGATTAATCAATTTGAGCGCGCTCGAAAAAAAAAATAAATCATAATTTTCTTGAGCAATAAAATAGATTTAAATATTTCATGAGATCGTCTTTATTCTGCGCTTACTTGATTGCACATATTATATAATAAATTCACACGCATCATTCACAAATATAAAATGGACAATAAATGATAATTTGTACTTATTACAATAAATATAAATAAATCATAACAATGAGCATTCGTAATCAGCTGAATTTGACAAGATTCGCTCAAAAATAAATTGTGAAAAATTCGAGTTGCGCTAAATGAAAAAATTGCGAAAAATATTTTTTTAGAGAAAAATTCAGAAAAAAATATTAATAATTTTAAAATTAATTAGACAGTTGAAAAATGTTTAAGAAAATAATTTTAATTTTTTTTTTATTAAAATTTAAAATTATTCCAAATTAATTTAAAAATTTTTTCCTAATATTTTTCGTTTAAAAAGTTATTTATAACATAAATTTTTATTTATTATTAATTTAATTATTATTTTATTAATTACTTATATATTATTTTTTAAACTTTTATTTGATTTTTTTTAAATTTTTATTTCTTTATAAACAAAATAAATCATTAAAATTAATTTTTATTTTAAACTAAATTATTAAAAATTAATTTAAAAAACTAATTAATTAATTAAGGCCGCTCCAAATTTTTTTTGAAATTTTTGTCCCATGCCCGATTTCAAAAGTCGAAAATCCAAATAAAAAAAAAATAAAAAATTTCAAGAAATTTCTCAAAGAATTTTTATATTAAAAATAGTATTTTAACATGAATTTTCTTTTTTAAAATTTTTTTCAAAAAATTATTTTTCAAAATTTTTTGACAGTTATTTTTACGAAATTTTTTTGTTTAAATTTTTAACTTGAAATACTCTGTTATAAATTTTTAATCATCAAATCTCAAAGTAGATACCATAAAATCAACAAAAGTATTGATTAATGACAAAAACTGTTAAAATTTTGTCATATTGTATGAAAAATAAAAAAAAAAATTTATTTTGCCCTCCGCCCCATTTTGAAAAAAAGTTTTTGGACAAAAAGTTTGAAATAAATTTGGAGCGGCCTAACTGAATAAAAAAAAATTATTAAATCATCAAATATTTTTTTCGAGTTCAATTTATAAAAAAAATATAAAAAAAAAATTAAAAAAATGCGAAAATTCTTATAAATTTTTTTAATAAGAAAAAAATTTTCACGGGTAGAACGAAGTATACGGGTCCACTTTTTAATTAATTTTTGAATAATTTTAATCAAAACTTTTAAAATTTTAATATTTTTTTTATGTTTTTTTTTTAATAAAAATAGACATTTTAAAAAACTTTTGCTGTTACAAAACTTGCATTCTTCACAAATTGTCATAAATGGACTCAAAAAGAGCGATCTGCACTGACGATCTCTTTCTGTCTTACATAACGAAACGCCACATTAGACAACGTCGATGATGATGATGACAAAGTAATAATCAAGTGACTCTAATGGTTTTTTAATTCACACTTATTCGTTTTTGACATAATTCTAGTGCGCAAATAGATCTATGTCAGATAAAAAATTATGCTTGATGAATGTCAAAAAAGTTTATTTTTAGTGAGACGTCGGCGGGGTTTTTTCTGTCTTGATCAAAGGTTAAAATCGCAAGAAACAATTAAGACGCTGTTCTGCGGCATTGCAATGCAACGTCGTGGGTATCAAACAATATTGAGGCAAGCATGTCAAGTTTATTCTATTTTTTTTTAGTTTGTTTGTTTTTCTGGATCAAATTCTTCGTAACTGGAATTGTTTGCTTAACAAAAATTTATCGAGATAGTGCGAGATGCGAGCGTTCGGTCACGTAGATGCACTTTCAATTTCACTGTGACGTAATTTAAATGTTGCAATTTAAATAATGAGCGAAAAAATATTTAATGACTGACAATGTTGTAGAAAATTATGAAAATACGTTACGAGCAATTAAATGTGTTAATGCGTTAAAGAAAAAGTCACTTCATGTCAACATTAACGTTTCCTATGATCTTTTTTTATGTCTCGCTCTCTCTCTCTCACAATCGTCTCTCGATCTTTTATGATTTGTTTTTAGAAAAGTTGATGATAAGAAAACTACAAGAGTGTTTAGACGAAAAGAGAAGGAAAGAACACACACTTACAACTTTTTATATATCATCTTGTTCTTCTTTAAACAATACAAAATTGTCAGCTGCTTGCCTTAAACACTCACAAACTCTTGTACATTTGAAGACTGAAGAAGATTTTTACCTTCCATGGATTTTTTCTTTCTTTCTACGTCTTCAGGTTTATTTATAACTTCATACAATGTTGCATCTTGCATAAATTAATCGTCATTCATTCCAGGTATCGTCTCTCGATATAGGAACAAATTACAGACCACTGCAAATAAATTTATTTATAATAAAAATAATGACCGGTTATTAACAGCAAAACAGGGGACGTGCTTCTCCATTCGCTTCTTATTATCATAATTTTGCATGGACGATTTGTTGGTCGCCTCGTGGAACCGCATTTGAATTTCTTGTTTGTTTTCATTTTCGATAATCAATGAAAAAACAGTTTTTTTTAATATTATCAAGAAACTTCTTGAGATGAGATATTGACTCACAAATAACAGGATCCATGTGATAAATAAACCATATGATTGACTAAAAATAAGAGAATAAATACATAAAAAATTGTTTACAAAAAAAAATCGAAAATAAAAATATTACACTAATACAGTGTCACGAAAAAAAGGTCCAAAACTGGTAAATAATTTTTTTTGTGTGTTATGTACCTATAGAATTAAATGTCTCTCTTTCTCTTCTTTGTTTTGGATGGTTATTCTAAACAAGATAAAAAATTTAGAGATGAAACTAAAAATAGAACATTTAAATGGTTCCCTGTAATTTTTTTACGGTGACAATTAGATTTTTTTTTTCTAAAAATTTTTGTTTTTACTGAAATTTCAAGTATTTTTCAGTTTTTTGTACAATAAAAAATTTTAAATTTAATTCAAATTTATTTTAAAATTATGAAATTGACAAAAAATTATGATTTTTTTGATGATGAAAAGGTTTTCTTAAAAAATAAATCTTTAAAAAAAATATTTCTTTTTCTTTAAACTTTTTTGAATATTAAAAAATTTAAGATTTAAATTTAAAATTTTATATTAAAAATATTTTTATAAAATTTTAAATTTATCATTTCTTGATAAAATCCGAATAAAATCTTAACTTTTAATATTCAAAAGATAAATAGAATAAAATAAATTAACTAAATAAATATTTTAATTAGAAAAAAAAGTAGAGCAATAAAATTTTAATAATTAAAATATAAATTTTTAAATTTAATTTTCTTTTTTTTTTTTAATAAACTTAGATTTTTAAATAAATTTTATTTTATTTGATAAATTAAAAAAAATAAATATTTGATTAAAATACACTTTTCTTTAAAACTAAAGTTGAACGAAATTTTTAAAAAACTCAAACAAAAAAGATCACATCTTAGAAAAGATATATTTTGCAATAGAAAAAATTGTAATGCATAATTGAATTATTTTAATAAAAAAAAACATAAAAAATGAACTAAAAACCTCAAAATTAAACCAAAATATAATTATTTCGAAAAAAAAATGTTATTATTGAAAACGATCAAAATTTTAATCACAAGTTCCCTTGCACTCATTTCAAATCTGTCACATTTTTTATATCATTTTTTCAGACATGATGCCTAATCGCTTAGGCCTTTGATCTTGTTTTGCTACTTAAGATCAATATTTCCTAATTACTTCTGCACCAAATTAAATTAACACATAAATCATAAAATAATAGCTCGCGATCATCAATTTCGTCTCGCGTACTACGAATTAAATTACTTCGACAAAAGTTCAAGTCGCGATAACCTGGTCTAAGTTCATTTTGGTTGTACGAAAAAAGTTGTAAACAACATGTTTAATGGGCGATAACAGCAGCCTGAGCCATTAATCTCACGTCTCATGTGGCAATTTAATTAAAAAAAAAATTTTTTTTTAGAAGTCTTGACCTGGTCACCTTACCAAAAAATATTAAAAAAACGCATGATGGAAATTTTTTTGTAAATAAAGTTCATCTATGCAATCGTAGTAGCATAATAATAATAAATCAAATAAAGAAAAAATAAATAATAATAAACACTAGACACAAAGTGTGAAATAATATAAGGAGAATACTCACACAAGAATCTAGAGTAATGTTGGTATTATATAGGCTATGCATGTGTGTGTGTGTGTGTACGCGATGTATGTGCATACACACATAATAGAGTAAAACTATATAAATTACATTTATGAGCTAAAGTCTTT
Source organism: Culicoides brevitarsis (assembly GCF_036172545.1). Lineage (NCBI taxonomy): Eukaryota > Metazoa > Arthropoda > Insecta > Diptera > Ceratopogonidae > Culicoides > Culicoides brevitarsis. The sequence goes on along the minus strand of NC_087085.1, from coordinate 20,589,243 downwards.
TAATAGTTTCTCACTAGTTGCAATCAGACCGTCGTCGAAACTAAACACGATAGACTATCGTTTCATTGGCAGGGGGAAAGGATAGTACAAGTGTTTTGTTTAATTTTTATTATTTTTTTTAAAAACATTACTTTTAAACGCTACAAAAAAAATAATTTTTAAGTTAAAAAAAAATTAAAAAATAAGAACGAGCATTTAGTGATATTTAGAATTAAAGAACAATTTTTTAAAAGTTTAAATTTAATTTTTTAACACAACAAAACTTAATTGAATGTGTACCGTGAACAAAAGAATTACCAATAACACACATTGCAACTCAACCACCTGCATTATCTACTGGCACAAGTATTTACATTATTGGACATCAAAGGATTTTGATAAGATAGGAGGTAAACATGAATTTTTTTGTTTGCATTTTGATACGAAACATTTTTTTTTTTCTAAAAAAAAAGATAATTTTGTCGATGACCCCAGAAAAAATTTCCATTGTTAGTTCAAGTGTCTATTTATTTATTTATTTTTTTTTTCACGTGAAATAGAATAATTTTTACTTTCCTCTCGCGACAATGAGACACACGAAAATTAACGTTTATTATGCAAATTTTCTAGAATTGTTCAATTCAATTTCAAGGTCAGTCACTGAACCACGCAGCAGCATAACAAAAGAGTGAACTCTCGACTAACAAAAAATGTCGTTGTCTGAGATTTCGTCGTCGTCTCCTTTTTTTCTCCATGTGTGTGATTATAATAATAATAATAATTTTTTTTCGGGGTGAATAACAAAGGTCAATGAATTCCCGTCTTCGTTGTGTTTTTTTGTGTTCTTTTTTGATGTACTTGTACCGACCTATAATTTTTAAATTAGTCTTTAATTTTGTCGAAAAGATTAAGAATTTTTTTCCTCGCCAGACGAAATGTCTTGTGGAAAAAGATCGAGTTTCGGAGCCATATCAACTTGCATTTAAATAACAAATTTTGTAAACATGAATGACAAAAACAAGGCGCGTGGCTGGCAACTAACCCATGCGACATGGAGCATTATGCCAGCTCAGCGTCTGATAACGACAACGACAAAAGAGACGAACTTCATTCGAAATTTTACGATTTCTACGAATTTGTTTAGAAAATTGCATTAAAATGTAGGTTTCTAACAAATTTTCGTAGAAATAGTAAAATTTAATTTAATTAATTTAATTTTGTTCCCAGAATATTTTAAAATTGAATGAATCAGTTCATTAAAAAAAAGTTCAAAATTCTGATATCAAGAGTCGGTCAACAACGCGGAATCTCCTCTCTGCACTGCACTTGTTTACGACTTTCGATTATCGGTCAAGTATTTCACAGTTGCTGTCTAGAGTGTAATAAATTTTATTTATAAACAAAATCGTAGACAACTGACTGAATTTTTTCAACGCGAACGAGATGAAGAAAAAAACTGATTTTCATGTAAAATTGTAAAGTAAACAAGTTTCTTATCACCATATTATGTGTTACATGAAAAAATTAAAAAAAAAACTTTATCGTTCAATTTGTCGCTGTTTATTAGTTTGAATGATGAATGAAACTCGTTACTTACTCACGCACACGCGAGATAATTTTTTTTTTCGTCTATTTTTAGTCACTTACATTACAACTCTATTTATTACTGTAAAATAAAATTGTTAACGAACGAATATTTCGACACATGCCGTCGTCGTAGAATCAAGTGAGCAATGATAAAGTCAACCAGTTGTTTGGAATTGATTAGACTAGACGTTTAAGGAAATGGTTGGGAAATACGGCGAAGATGATTTGTTTGTTTACTAAAAAAATAAAAACATTTCTCAAGAAGAAATTATAAGTGGTTATGGAAGTCGATGCAAAAACTCGTTTGATGTTGATGTGATTGGAGTGTCTGAGTCAGCTGTGTTATGGCTCGAACCAAAATAAATCATCGTTAACTTGTAAACAACAGAACTTTCATATTTTGTTTTGTCTACAAGAGATTTATCGAGAAAGGATGTCAAGAAACGACGTTAATCCTTCTACAGCAAAAAAACCCAAGATTTTTTGTGACTTGATATGCGTCACTCAAGAACAAAATAATAATAACGAATTGCAAAATGTTTGTTTATTTTGACAAAATATCATGTGACTCTCTTGGATTGTGAAAAAATGGACTTTGGTCTTTTATTTAGAGAAGATTTTTAGATATTTATTAGTATAGAACATAGAGTTATTTTTAAAAATAGAATAAGAATTAAAATTTTACAATGCGATCAAAATATGCTTGAAAATTCTTTGTAGTTGGTCAAAGTTAGCTTTCAAAAATTTAGAAAACTGATGAAAAAATTTAAAAATATACTTCCAATTATGAAATTATATGTTCATGGCGTACCTTTTAATTCAATTATAGGCCATATCACCCGATATCAGCATTTCATCGAAAAAAAAGGCACGAGATTTTTTGATGGTTTTGTATTAGTAAGACCTAAACTAGTCCAAAAAATCTAAATTCAAAATTCTGGAGCGAACCAAACGGATTTTCGACATTTTTAGTGCATTTGGGTATATTCAAGAAACACTTTGATTCGTTCTAGAATTTTAAATTTAGGTTTTTTGGACTTTAGGCCTAACTAATACAAAACTATCAAAAAATCTCAAGCCATTTTTTTCGATGAAATGCTGATATCGGGTGATGTGAGGCATCAAATATTTTCTTTTACTTATGCTTTCATTATGAAGTTTACGATTGCATAGTTTATTCATAGCGTCATTGAGACATAATTTTGTTCTATCTTTTTTTTTATTTATTAAATAAGATGCAATGAATCGCGTCATATTTGCATATTTTTTCGAGTTTATTTATGACCTTCTTAGTTTAACATATCAAAAAGTCTCGAGTGAGAGCCAAAATTTGAGTTAATGCTTCAAATTTCATATACCCGTTTTCGTTTTTTTTAAAAAATTGCTAATCAGGTATGCATCATATTTGCATATTTTTTACGAATTTTTTACGAAAAAATAAAAAAATTGCCTCTTTTTTGTCATTTTTTGTAACTTTTAGTATATTTCGAGAAAATCGTCTTTTTTGTCAATTTTCAGGTCTTTTTTTTTTTTCAGAATCAAAAATTTTTTTTTTCAATTTTGCGAATTAGATCACTTTTGTCAATTTTTTTTTATCGAGTTTTTTTTGACCAATTATTTTTAATAATAATATTATTTTACAAAAAATTTCAAAAATTTTTAAAAAAATATTTTCATCAAAACCTTGAGTGTTTTGTAGTTCATACTCTTATTTATGACATTTTAGATAATTTTAAACCATTTTTTAATGAAAATATTCTAAATGAACATAAAATTTGATTTTTTTATTAAAACTTCATAGAAATTGCGGTACCCAACTTCAGAATAATGCCGAATCTCAGATTTTCCCATTTTGGGAGATTATACTGTATTAGCATCTTAATTTCCCGTGTTAAAAAAAAAATAGATCAAAACTTACCTGAAAAAAATCTTATCCTTCAAAAATATCTCGTGTTTTTCATAAAATTTCTAAAAATAAACATTTTACACGAGTTAGTTCATTGATCACGCAACCAATCGACGATCTAATTAAATTACCTGATTCATTAGTCTGCGAGACGCCACAACAATAAATTCAATCAATGAAACGTCTTGATACGACGACGTTTACGACCCGTTGCAAATTGCATTGCAACCCAATAATTTGTTGCAACAATTAACTGCGAGTCGCATGCACGGCGCCTCGATAATCAGACTCTTCATGAGAATTAATTGACAAGCGCGTGTGAGTTAAAATAATTCACTAACAAAAAATTTCTTTTTTTTTTGTTGTCTTTGCAGATGCTTCAAACACTACAAACACTCATCAACGCAAAACAATTATTTATTACGACAGTTGTTGTGGTATTGATGATGCAAGCTATGACGTGTGATGCCAATAACCAGCCCGAATTGTTCCAGAGACACACACGAAAACGCTTGTGCGGCGCCGTGCTGAGTGACACGTTGCAACTGATTTGCTCGATGTACGTCGAAAAGAAATCAGGTATGTATTGACGCCCCAATTGTCATATTTTATCTTAACTTAAAGTCTACAATTTCGTTGACAGCTGATGACTACGACACGTTTCCGTACAACGAGCCCATGCAAAAGGACTGGAATGGCGAGATGATTATTCCGGGACAGGAAAATTCGCCGTTTTTGAATAAAATTGCCGCTGCTGCCTTGCCACAAAGCGGATTCCGTCGGATTCGGCGCGGCGTCTCGGACTGCTGTCGCAAATCCTGCTCAATGTCGGAACTTATGTCGTATTGCAATCGGAAAGGTGGTCTCAACAGCTACAACGACTAAGCAAATTTCCCACGACGAGCCTTCAAACAATACGTAAAGTGCCGTAAGGTCTCTTTTTTAAGTCACACGCACTCAGCTTCGAATGAAAACCTGTCAGAAAGTATCCCTTGAATCAACAAAACAAACATAATAATAATCAACCTTGAGAACGAGAGCTTAAATGTGATCTTAATATTATACTGTTTATCTTATATATATTGATGTATTTTATAAGAGTTCTCAAAAAATACTATAAATATTATATTAAACATAAAAATACCTGAAACATTAGCACTTGAAACATGACAACATTTATAGTTATTATTATTAAAAAATATATATTTTGTGATGTTATTCAAAATAATATTAAAAAAAAAACCAACAAAAAAATGAAACTTTCGCTAAGCCAAAGCTTACATACAAAAAAAAACAAAAAAAAATAATTAAAAAGTATTTTGAGCAAATTTTCATCCCTGTCGTCGCGTGCTGTACTCGTCACAAATCGCGCCGAAATTTTGAGTCAAAATATTCAGATACGATCAAAGTATTGTTTTTTTATGATTAAAAGTTAAATAGGCGATAAAGACAAAATAATTAATTTTTTGCATTTTAACATTTTTTTTCTCATACATAAATAAAAAAAAATATTTTTTAAGAATTTTTTATATCATTAAAAAATATGAATATAGCGATTTTGTGTTACTTTTATATTTAAAGAAAAAAAAAAGAAAATTATTTTTAAGATGAGAAATACTATAAACAATTATTTAGGCATTTTTCGCTTGCTGCTGATTAGTTAATCATAAAAAAAATATATTGTAAAACATGCTTTGACAAAATCATGCTATGCGATAATAGAGAAGAATGTTAAGAACAGTACTAGCTAATGTTTATTATAATTAATCAAATAATTTTTTAATTTTTAGTTAGGTTTTGCAAATTTATTGTGTACTGAATTAATAATGAAATAAAAAAAAATCTAAAAAAAATTGTTGATTTTTTTAAAATTTTTTTCTGATTAAAAAAAAGGTAAAGTTTGTTTAAATATTTAATTTTTGTTTTTAAGTTTTTTTTTTTCACAAATTTTATAGTCGATTTATTTAATGTAAATTTTCCTGATTTATTGAATTTTTTTTAGTTCAGTTTTTAAATTCGAAATTTCTTAATTTAATTTAAATTCAATATATTTTAATGAAAAAAAATGATTAAAATTTAGTTTTTGAATTTAATTAAATTTAATTCATTTTTTAATATTTTTAAAAGTCAAAAAGATAAATTAGAGAATTTAATTTTAATTTGTTCTTATATCACCAAAAATTTTCTGTCAAACATTTTTTTTATGAACTACCTTACCTTGCTTTATTATTTTGATTTTAGATTTTTATATATTTAATTTAATTAATCAAAATCAAAATTGAATTATTTGGAGCTATAAAACCAAAATAAAATTAAAAATAAATTTAAATTTGTCGACTTTAAATTTAAATTTGGTAAAATTAGGATTTCCAATTTTTTCATATCAAATTTTCCCAAACTTTTATTATTTTGAGAAAATTAATTATTTAAAATTTTATTAAATTAATAAAAAATAATTAAAAATTTCCTCTGAAAATTTCGGCCCTCTTTTTAAACCTTCAGGACCTAAAAAGTTCTCAAAAAAGGAAATGCATAAGACGAATAAAAGTGATAATTATTTGCATTTCCGTATTGGAGGCGCTGTTTCAGATATTCACTTTCCGGAAGTAATAGTTCAACAGCTACATCTGGTGTTCAAAAGTCAAATCTAAATAGTAAATAGTGATTTTTATTTTCGAGGAAAAATGCAGAAATTCTCGTGTTTTCCTTAAAGAAAAACCACTCGAACCCGGAAAACCTGTAAAATGTAACAAAATCTATTAAAATTCTTCATTATTTGTTACATTCCTCACAATTTATCGGAAATTCTTGCGAAATCCTGTGAAAAACAAAAGGAACAAGATGCCAAATCGCATGAAAAAATCGCACATCAAGTCGCTCATCTACCAGGGCAACGATCTGGTGCACTACTTCTTCTTCGCTTTGCTCCGCATAGTGCTCGTTTTCATTCCACAATTCGGCTACATTCATCCCGACGAGTTTTTCCAAACAATTGAAGTCATGGCAGGTTGGTAATCGATTTTTATCTGTCATTTTACATAAAATTCATTAAAATTTTAATTTTTAGCTGACGAATTCCAAATTGATGCCATCCGTACGTGGGAATATAATCGCACATTTCCCATCCGATCGGCTGCCATTCCCTTCATTTACTTGCGAGTCCCGTTGAACATTTATAATTTGCTCTCGCGATATCTCTACTACTACTTTAGTCTCGACATGAAATGCAGTTATTGGCTTTTAGTGTTTCCGCGGATGATTATGTGTGCAATTTCCTTCGTTAATGACTACTGTCTCTATCGGATCTGCCTCACGTATGGTTTGGAGTATCACACGAGTTTGCTGGCCCTCGGAAGTTCGTACGTGATGTTAGTTTACGGGACACGGACTTTTTCCAACACCATCGAAATGGCACTTTGTTCATTGTTGCTGTGGATGGTGAGCGAATGCATAATTCACTCGAAAACGGTGATTTATCAGAAGGAATTTTTGGATAAGAAATACGAAACGGCCAAAAGTGTCGTGGAAAGAGTGAAATTTTTCAAGATGCGAAGTCGATTGCCGGCACATTCGTTCAACAAATGCTTTTTTATCGCGACAATTTGCGTTTTGGGAGTTTTTAATCGACCGACATTTCTGGTTTTTGGCTTTCCAATCGTTTTTCAGTGGTTGCAGGTGAGATTTTTTTAATTTTGAGGTCGTTCAAAATTTATTTCGAAATTTTTGCCCCATTTAAAAAGTTAAAAATCCAATGAGAGTCAAAAAAAGTAAAAAACTTATAAATTTCAAAAAAAATTTTTTCCGAAAATCCAAGGAAAAATTAATGATAATAGTTTTGAAAATTTTGACCTTCAAAACATTTAATGATTTTAAAAATTGGTTGAAATCTTTTATTATTGCAAAAAAGGTTTCCCTTTTTCATGGATTTTTTCAATTTTTTCATATATTTTTTTTTAATAAATTTATTTTTTTAGTGTTGAAAAAATATTTTGATATTTTTACAAGAATTTTTCAATATTTTTAGATTATTAACATTTTTTTTCAAAATACTTTTTAAAAATTGACAAAAAAAAGATTTGATCTTTTTTTATTTTTCGAAATATTTTATTTAAAATGTTCTGATGTCATTTTATGGAACTAAAATAAAAAATTTGAAAACAAAAAAATATTTAATGGAATAAAAATAAATAATTTGAAAACAAAAAAATATTTAAAAAGATATTTTGTGAAAAAGTATTTCAAAACTTATTTTGCCCTTTGCAAAAATTTGAAAAAAAAAATGTTTGGGACAAAAATTTCGAAAAAAAATTTAACCGACCTGAATTTTAAATTATTTTTGTTTAAATTTTAATAAAAAAAAATTATTTTTTTCAGCGTGGAATGGGAACAAAAACCGTTACCTTTGTCGATTTCAACTTCCGCATCTTATTTCTCATCCTTGCATCGTTACCTGCGCTGCTCTATTGCATCATCACCGACTCCTTTTACTTCAAATACTTGACAATATCGGAACTCGAGCACAGGGATGTCGGCATAAATAATTTCGTAGTGACCCCTTTGAACTTCTTGCGGTACAATTTGAATCCCGCAAAGACTGCTGAGCACGGCGAACACCCAAAATGGGTTCATGTCCTCGTAAATCTTCCCTTGCTGTACAACGTCCTCGGAATCACGACAGTTGTGAGTTTTTGCTACATGATTTACCGCTTCGGAAATCAAGAATATCAATTCCTGCCACGCGCCCAAAGTTTCGTCGGCCTCATGATTTGTTCCATCGTGACACCCGTCCTTGCCTTGTCCTTCATAAATCACCAAGAAGCGAGATTTCTCATCCCGATTACATTACCGGTCGTGATGCTGCATGCGCCAAAGCTGCGTTATGGCTTCACGAATGAGAATCCGTTCAAAGTCCGGTACTGGTTGTACGATTATTTCTACAAATATGTGCTCGCAGCGGACGTCAGTTCGAAATATCTGCTCAAAATTTGGTACATTTTGAATTTGTGTTTGACAATTTTCTTCGGATTTTTGCATCAAGGAGGCGTTTATCCACTAGCCGATCACTTTAGCATGGCAATGGTGACAAAAGCCAAAGATACCCATCTCCATCTCATCACGAGTCACATTTATGACATCCCGAATTACCTTTTATACCTTCCTTCAACGACCCGATTGCACGTAAATCCGGATACGGGACACAAATACCGGAAAAGTCAGCAATTTTTCTTGCACGAGCATGGAAGTATGGACTTGCGCGAGGTTTTTAACAAGATAAAATTGCTCGTGGACGTGAACGAGATGAAAAAAGTCACGACCAACAAGAGTCACAAGTACAAAATTTACTTTGCCATTCCCACGAGCAAGCTTGAGGAGTGGAATTATGTCTTTTATAACGGGAGCGCACCGCTGACACAACAAAAAATAAAGATTTTTTACCCGCACTTGTCGACAGAAGCCCTCCCGGACTTTTATAGTCCGCATCCGCATGACATTGGTGCAGAAGTGACGGAAAAACCTTTGGACCTGTACACCATCGACGGAGCTCTGAAGCAATTTTCGTCGATTGTGCATCAATTTGGCTTGATTTTGTACAAAATAGAGGTGAAATCGACGTCAAAACGGAAAAACTTGTAGCTTTACGGCACATTCTAGTCATGTAACTTAAAATTTTAAATAATTTTTGAAGAATAAATTTAAGCTTTTTGAACGGAAACGATTTTTGGATGATGCAAAGGTGATGAAACCCTTTAAAAATGCATTTTTTGTCCTATTTCACAAGAAATAACAATTTATTCCTCCATTTATGTCCGTTACTGATGCGGATTCATTTAAACAACGACCACTTAACTAAAAAAAAATAATGAAAAAAATGCAAAAATCTAGTATCCCCCGGATTGTTTCTGTATCTTCTGTGCGTAGCGATTTGCGATAAACAAGCTCGTGTCAATAAATCGGTTCACGCAGTTGTCCAAACACGTTTCTTGTCGGCTTTCGAGCTTTTTGCCTGGTTTATCGACACATTTGTCCCAGCAGGTCTCGGAAAACTCAAGAATCTGCCGAAAAAAATAATTTTATTGATTAAGTAATCCACAGGGACACATTTAAATTTTGGATTTCTTACTCGTGCCGTCATCTGAGCCTTTTGTTGTTGCGCATGAATGAATTCCTGCAACTCAGGATCGACTTTGGAGTCCAAACCAAGATCTGACATCGTTGTTTTGTGAGAGAATTTACAAAAAAATCGGAGGAATCAAGGCGTCTCACGTTTTCTAAACTTTTTTGTGACAGCACGATTTTGACATGCGTTAATTTTGTTGTAGGAAAGAGAGCTAAATTCAAATATTTTTTAATACAAAAAACCGTTGACGAATTTCGGCTTCCTACAATAGTGATCTGATGTATTTTTTTATTTTTGTTTTATGGCTGGCAAAGCCAGCAAATAGTAACACAAAAAGGCAGAGCCCAATTAAATGTGTTAACAATAATATCAAAATGGATAGAGAACAAGACAGACATAGTAGGTAAAAAGTAATTTCAAATGTATGTCACGAAGCTTCCGTATCCGTGTGTCAAAATAGTGTCGATCCATTGCTTCTTGAACACTTCAAGAGTGCCATCAAAGATGTTATAGCCTCCAAAAGATTGTTGTAAAAACAGCGTCATTAACATCGTTAATTACTCTAGAAATTTTCACGTCGTCAGCGAAAATCGACATTTTACCATCAACACTTAAGGACAGGTCGTTCGTATATATAATGAAGAGAAGAGGACCTAGAATAGACCCTTGAGGAGTGCCTGTGGTTGGTATTAATGTATTGGAGATGGCGCCATTAAAGGTCACGTGAGCTTCGCGGTCAGACAGATAAGATTTAAATCATTTCAGCACCATTGCATCGTTGCATCGTTAACCCGGACTCTGTTCACAATTGTAGTGAGAGGCGGTGCGTGATTAATTCCTTGGATACCTGGAGGACCTTCATATTTTTTTTTGCACCAAAGCCCAGATCCATGAATTAATAGCCGTCTCCAAGGCAAAATGAAAGTTAGAGGGAATCGACGTGCAACAATCAAAGGATACTTTTACCACGTATGGTCCTCCTTCATCATAACGTGATAAACGTTCAATTATGCTTGCATTCATTCTATCGTAGTCATTGGAATTTGCGCGGGGATCTGGATTTTTTGCGAAAAAAATGGACGTTTCTTGCATCAGTCTTAAGTCGGTGAATGTACTGCCTGGAGATTCCATGGTAAAATACATTGTCTGTGGCAGCAACGTTAAAGAGCTGTCGTGTCTCGCCTCGATGAAAACCCAGATGATTCATAACCAAATTCTTCATAGTGTCTCCGAATATAATGTAATTCCCTAACTCGCTGACCTTGGTATGCGGGGGCACCCGTGAAGCCAAATATCCCGATAGATTCGCGCCATCTGCAGCCGTCGATGTATCGTTGATTAAGATGATCGGGAGCCCATAAATGAACGCCATTGAATTCCCAAGTGAGCATTACATCCATAAATTGCCAAGTCCATGCCATCTCTTGCTCCGGAGTGTAAGCGACTGATTCGCGTTCTTCTGGAACTTGTTCCATTTTGACTTTTAATTACACAATTTAATTTAAATGGAGAAAAAGTCGAGTGTCAACTATATTTGGCTTTAGCCAAAAATGACTACTGTGTTACCTCGTATACAATTTTTTTCCGGATGGCTCTCAAAATCCATCAAATCTATAAGAAATTAGTTAAATTAATTAATTTTTTGAAGAATTTTGATAAAAAATTAATTTATTTCATAATTTAAGCTAATTGTTCGAAACAATGTGGACAAAATGAAGTGCTTCCTTTCCGTATGGCACTGATTTCTTTCTGTTTTTGTGATCTTTCGCGTCGTTTGATGACCTTGATGGACGGTTGGATGATATCTTTGTTCAGTTTGCCGACTTTTTTGTGGCGTGTTAGGGTTTCTATGGAATATACGAGGCCGTTTGTAGTGTTGATAGCGACAAAATGACGTTCCCGGATGAGACGAGCGGTGAAATTGACGTCGGGCCAGGGGATGCGAGCAAAACTTTCACTGTAAAAAAATAAAATAAAAATTTTTAAATTTCATTCAAATTTTAAAAGTTTGTAAAAATATTGAAATTTGCAACTTTTACACTTTTTTAGAGAATTTTGAGAAAAATTTCATTTTTTGCATGGCAATTGCCCATTTTTACAGTTTTTTAAAATTTTATTTTTTTGAGACTTTTTATGTTTTCCAGATTTTTATTTGTTCCTTTTTTAAAAAAAAAAATATTTTTGATTTTTAGTTTTCAATATTCTGTTTCGAAAAAAAGGAAAAACTGTTTTTTAATGAATTCCAACAATGATTTTATTTAACTTGAACGCGTTCAAAATGAAAAAATTTTTGGAAAAAAAATCATAAAAAATTCCATTTATGATAATCTTGAATTTAATTTTTTATTTTGGGCCTATGTGGAAATTTTATTTCAGTGAATGATTAAAATTATTTATTTTTATAATTTTTTTCAATGAGTATTTTTTAATTTTTCTTTACTAATAAAAAATTAAAAAATATTTATTTTTGAAGTAAATATTTTTCGGATAACAAATTTTATCGAATTTTAATATTTTTTGTTTGTTTTTCTATCGAAAAAATATTACTTACATTTTTCGCAGCATCGTTTCCACCTCGTACAACACCATCGCTTGCACTTTTCTATGCCAATATTGCGCTTGTGACGAGATATCTTTGACATTTCCCACCGCAAGTCCATTCAACAAGTTCAGAGCAACAATTGGCAACATAAAAATCAAAAACGCATAAACGAGATAAACACGGAAACTCCGAGTACCATCAACATTATCCCAAATTTCACCCACCAGCATGACAAGAGTCTTAAAAAGTGTCAATTTAACGTTAAACGAATAATTATTTTCCACTTGCTGCTGCTCTTGAACTTCACCGAACGAATCTGCAGTCTCATTTCCATCACTTTCCGCATATTCTTCCTCTGTAGCCATCGAAGGATCATAAAAAATTGAAGCATAACTCATAATTAGTCCAAGTAATAAAAATGAGTTGAAAACCAGAAACTTCATGATATTGTAAGCGACGTACATCAACATGATCGTGTAATGCGCGACATTCTTATTAAAAACGGAAATGATCCCATTGACGCAAATTCCGGTAAAAATCCACACAATTCCCACCACAGATGGACAAACGGCTTGACAAGTGCTCGTTGCGAAGAACATAAAGAGCGTAAAATACATACAAATGTTCATCGTGCCCAAGTAGAAACTGCCATGATCCGTTAAAATCGTCAAAATGGTCGAAATAAATTCAAAAAGTATCAAAAATCCCAGACAAACCATGAAAAACGTCAATTCCGCTGCACTCATCCGGAAGTCACGCAGAAAAAATGCCAAAATTATCGGAATTAGAGCTCCCAGGATCCTCAAAAGGACGTAATATCGCAATTTTCGCCATTTTAGGTCGATTATTGTACCGATGACCGGATGGTTTAGCATCAGTCGCAAATCTTTCGTGCTTCCAATGCACTGAATGAGCTCCAAAACGTTAAAATTTCGATCCTCTTCATTTTTCACCGGGTAAAAATTCCGTAAATCCATGAAAATGAGATTATCCAAGTTCAGAACTTTCAAAGAAAATGTCTTGATGATCTTGAAAGCTCTTTCATCTTGTATCAAATGGTCTGGCTTCGAAATTATGCAGGCGTCAAAGATGTTCGAAAGTGTTTCCAACTGCAAATCTACGATCGCGTAGCTGCCTTGAGGATTTTTCGCAGCGATAAAGGGCTTTCGTTTCAGTAATTCGTTCACCATGTAACTGTCATTCAGGCGACAAGCGATAAAAAATGCCGTTTCCCCATTTTTGTCGGGCTCATTGATGTCGATATCCGCACGACTTAGGAGATAATCGAAACAACGATAAAATTTGCTTTTGCAATTATCTTTCACGAGGACACTCCATTCAACGGCTGTCGGTAAAATCGGGTAACGCGCTCCGTAGAAATTTTTTATCAAGTCCACAAGTACTTTAAGGGTCCTTAATGCGCCGACAACGAACACCATTTGCAGCAAATCATCCAAATTATCTCGATTTCGTAAAATTAAATCTTTTTGCGGTCCTTCCAACGTTTCTTGCAAAAATGCGTTTTCCTTGTTGTTTAAAAGTTGCCATTGGTAAAATTTTATGACGTTGTATTTTTTCAGCAATTCCAGAACAATGCCATCTTGGTACCGACTGTAATCGATGCGACTTTTGATCATTATCAGTTCAACTAAATCTCCTTCGCGGTGATCCTCGTACTTGAAATCCAAGAAGAACTCGAGCAAATAATGCAACGCGCACTTTCCGAATTTGTCTGACATGTCAATTTGATTGGTGGTTAAAGTGATGGTCTCGAAGGAAATCCATTCGATTTGTTCCGGGAGCTTTTCTCGTGGGACATTTCGCAAGTTTTGGATTCGCGTGTGAAGGTGTTCGGCATTCAGTTGGAATGGTAAGTCGGAATTTGTCTGGAAAAAAAATTAAAATTTGTAAAAAATTTATTTTAAAAAATTTTTAACGATAAATATATTTTTATATTTTTAAAATTTTCAACTGATCATTTTTCATTTTTTTTAAATTTTTTAATTTATTTTTTATCAGTAAATTTATTTTTTTTTTAAATTTATTTATTTATTTTTTTTATTTAATAAATTTTAATTTATAATTATTTTAAAAGTTTTTTCTTCATTAAGATTTTATAAAACTCTTTTTTTATTATTTTGTAATTATTTCAATATTTACAAAATTTTTTTTATTTAATTAATTTTTTTTTTTATATTTTTTATCATTCATCAAATGTTTAATAATTATAATTTTTTTATTTTTTCTAGATAAGTTGAATCACCTCATCAATGAAAGAAGGATCTTTAAGGGTTAAAACAAATTCACTTGGATCATGAAACATTATACTACACAAAAAAAATTATTTATCACTTTTTTATCGTTCATCAACTTTTATTCGAGCCACGATCCACGCCCGAAGACGATCAAAACAAAACTAACGAGAATTGCACAGGTTTTTCGGGGATTTCTTTCTTGTATTGCACGTTTGACCTCTCAAACGAAACCTTTTCGAATGATAAATTCGCACTTGATCGTCTTTCTTGCACATTTTTCTCGAATAAAACACGAAACCACGCAGTCTGAGGAATGCCTCAGTGATAATAAAAAAACGAAAGGTACCAAACGAGTTTAACTGGTCCGGCAATTTTCGTCAAAAAAATCTTATTGTTAAAATTTTTTATCTTTTTTATATTCCTGAGTCACAGTCTTAAAATATCACGTGAACCATAAAGATCTCCAGACTTAATTTTTTCCTGATTTTCAGGGAATTCCTTAATTCAAAAAAAAAACTCACCTGAGACATTTCCAGCGAAACATCGGGACTACGAGGAAACATTCCTCACTAACTAAATGAATTTTGAATCCAAAGTCTCTTAATTAATTGCGTAAAAATTATTGTTTGAGTTTTTAGCGAACGCGACGTGAACTCAACAAAAACAAGATTCATACTGAAGTCGTTGGAGCTAGAATCTCTTAAAAAGTGTACCTTGTGTCTTGTCGTGTGTGTTGTCTCCTCTATTGTTAGGCAAGCAAGAATAATCATCAGTTGCGTGTTTTTTGTGATATTTACAATTTTTTTGTGTGTTTGCCGGATCAATAGAAACTCCGCTAATATTTTTATGAACATTAATTTATTTACAGCAAATCACAAGAATAAGAATTAAAAGTTAATGATAAATAAATAATTTGAGCGCATTTAAATATTTTTGGATTTTTTAAAAATAATATTAATTTTTTTTAAAATAATTTTTTTTATATTTTTTAAAAATAATTATTAATTTTTTTTAATTAAATTTTTTTACATCATTTTTAAATTATTAAAAATTTCTATTTTAAGCATTTTAAGTTTTTGAAAAAACCTTCAGAAAATTATTTTTTTAAATTGTATTAAAATTATCTAGATAAAATATTTATTAGAATATATAAAAAATAAAAATAAAATATAAAAAAAAAAATTAATTTAATTTAATAAATTAAAGAATAAAAACGTATCAAGAAGATTTATTAAATTATTAAATAATTTTTTAAATGTTTATTTAATAATAACCTAAAATGTAAAAAAGTTTAAATTTGAAAAAAAAGTAATTTTTTTATTTATTTTTCAAAAATATTTTTTTAATTTTTTTTAAGATTTTATTATTAATTTTTTTGAATTATTTTTGATTTAATTATTTTATATTTTTTTTACACACAACGGATGTCATTCCGCATAAAATACATTTTTTTTATAAATTTCTTTAAAATGCGCAAAAAATCAAACCCGACTGACGAGAACGTTTAAAATTGGTGATTATTGGATTTCTTTTCATTATCAAACAAGATGTTAATGTGAAATTCATTCATAGAAAATAAACAAGCAACAGGTTTAAAGATTTTATTGCTACACCCACAAAATTTCTGACAAAGACTTTCAAACAACCAAATTAACATTTTTTTTTCGCCAAAAATTTATTTTTTCATCAAATTTCTCTTTATTTATTTATTTTATTATTTTTTTTTTGCAGTGCAAAAAATTCAATTTTTAATGATTCGGCAATCCCTTCAACCGATTGACTTCCTGCACGAGTTCATTAATTTTGTACACCAGGGTATCGATGTCGTATTTCGTGTATCGCCGAAATCGCATAAAATCCATCCAAATTTCCTCGTCACTTTGGCGCAATTTTTCCATTGACTCCATGATTTCGTTGAATTTGGCACGATTTTGCACGGCAACATGTTCCAGCGGATAAGCAGCACAACCGTGAAGAATAAAAAACGTAGCAAAAATTGTTATCGTCAGGAATTTCATAATTTTATCGAGTTTTCAGTTGTGAAAAAATTCAAAACAATAAAATTTTTGTGATTAATCGACGTGCGCGATTTTTGTTGCACGAGAGATTTTGATGCACTTTCGTTGACAATGAACTTGGCACTGAAATTAATTTCTAAAATAAGTGTCTTTTTCGCATACAAAACAATAGTGTGGCTTGGTCGTTATGGGTTTATGAGTGAATAATTGGCGATTAAGGGTACTCAAAGTGGATTTATCATAAAAGTTCTTCAGATTTATTGATAAGAAATTGATTCATTCTCAAGATTTTGAGTCTTTTGATGAGTGAAAATTTATCGGTTACGTCAAAAATAAATTTTTGAGTTCGAAATTTCGATAAAAATATAATTTTTAAAAAATTTTTTATCAAAAATTTAATTTTTTTTTAATTTTTAATTAAAAATAAATTTAAATTTTCAAGAAATTAATTGAATTCCCTTAAGAAAATTCTTTAAAGGCATTTGACGGCCCTTAACAATGATTCATTCCCTTTTTCAATTGATTTCGCACTATTGTCTCGTATCGCAGCCAATCGATGATGATTCAATTTGCATTGATTCTCAAATATTTCGAGCCATTTACGCGAGCACGAGAGCAAATTTCTATCGATCGAGTCAAAAATAAAATGCAGGTGTCTCATTCTCGTCATACAAACGAAACCAAAAAAAAATATTTGATTAGCGCCAATTGAGTTTTGTCAGAAAAGTGACGTATTTTTGCTCGTGTACCGTCGTTTATTGCATCGTTGTTTACAAACACACAATAAAAATTTATAATGATAACACCATAAATACACTAATTCACAATTTGCAGTAAGTACTTTCGTGTGCCACCATGTCGCGCGTAATGTCGCTGATCTTAGCGCATCCCATCAAGGTCATTGTCACATCGAGTTCTTTTCGCAGGATTTCGATGACTTGCTCGACGCCACGTTGACCGGCGACAGAAAGGCCCCAGATTGCAGGACGACCGATGAAAACGAGTTTGGCGCCAAGAGCGAGTGCTTTGAAAATATCGGTGCC
Organism: Culicoides brevitarsis; assembly: GCF_036172545.1. NCBI lineage: Eukaryota > Metazoa > Arthropoda > Insecta > Diptera > Ceratopogonidae > Culicoides > Culicoides brevitarsis. Next base: position 20,571,795 of record NC_087085.1, on the reverse strand, counting down.
TTGGGAAACGCCACCGTCTAACATTACAACGACGCGATCACCGACTGCAGAGGCGATTTCTGGTAAGGCTTCGATCTAAAAAAAAATAAAAATAATTAAAATTAAATTTAAAAAATAAATTCAAAATTAAGAAAAAAAAAGTTTCATATTTTTTTAAACCTTAAAATTTAAAAAAAAATTAATTAAAAAAATTAAAATTTCATTAAATTTAAATTTAATCTACCTAAATAAATTTATTTTTTTGCCTTTCTTATAAATAAAACTTTCATAAATATTTAAAAAAAAAATAATTTTCTAATAAAATTTAATTTAATTTTTTTTTTCATAATTTTTTAAATTTCAATAATTTTATCAAAAATATTTTTTTTTAGATGATTTTAAACAAAAAATGTTAAAAAATAAAAATAAAAGCATCTTAAATTTTCACAAATTAATTAAGTTATTTTGGCAGTTCTCATAATTTTTGAGCCTCAAAATGCTTTTTTGTTTTTTTTTGTTGAAAAAAAATCAATAGAAAAAAATGGAAAATTTTGAATAAATTTTTTTTAATAAAAATTATGAAAATCTACTAACTCTCCCGTATAAAAATCCTAATGACGTAAAAATATATTTTTTTTTAATTTTTAATTTCCTTACCGTAGATGTCGTTGAATCAATTTGTCGTGCCCCGTGATTAGAAACAATTATTCCAGCAACTCCCGCATCTGCTGCCAAAATTGCATCTTCTTTCGTCAAAATTCCCTTCAACACCACAGGAAGCTTCGTCACCGATTTCAGCCATGCAACATCCTTCCACGTCAGCGTTGGATTAAATTGTTTCGTCACATATTCATTAATTCCAGAACCACCTTTTGATTTGACGCTACTTGCCAAATCCCCCTCAAAATTCGCCAGCTTCAACGGTTTCGGCAGCGTAAATTTATTCCGCATATCCGCACGTCTCAATCCAAAAATCGGAGCATCAACTGTCAACACGAGCGCTTTAAATCCCGCCTTTTCTGCTCTTTTTACCAAATTCGTGGTCAATTCCCGATCATTGTGAATGTACAATTGAAACCATTTTTTCGTGTTTTTCGCTTGTTCTCCCAATTCCTCAATCGAACTCGTCGCAATTGTACTCAAAGTAAACAAAATGTCACTTTTTCCGGCAGCTCGAGCATTGGCAACTTCACCGTCAGGATGGGCCATTCGTTGCATGGCTGTTGGCGCGATCCCCAATGGGAAAGAAAGATCCAAGCCAAGAATATGGGTTGAAAGATCCCTTTTTGAAACGTCCCGTAAGACGCGAGGACGAATTCTGATGGAATCCCACGAAGTTTTGTTCAAACGCAAAGAAAATTCATCTCCGGCACCACTTTTGTAATAATCCAAGGCATTTTTAGGAATTCGCTGGAAAGCGGCAGCTTCAAAATCTTTGAGACAAACTAAAGAAGAAGACATTTTTACGTGTGAATTAATTGAAATAAGAGACAAAACTGAACTTTTACTCGAAAAATGAGTTTGTGTTCCTTATCAATGTTTGGTTATCTTTATTTTTCGCTTCATCAGTGAATGTATTTATAAACAACTTCATACTAAAACCTACTGAATTTATACAAAAAGTTGAATTAATGATAAGATTACTTGAATTTTTAATTATTTACCGTTATTTCAATTTTCAAGAAAAAATTAACGGTAATTTTGTTCAAATTTCGTTGCAACAAAGTTTCAATTTCCTAAAAAATTTAAAAAAATAAATAATTAGAATTTTTTAAATAAAAAAAAATCTTTAAAAATTATTTAAAAAAGAAAATAATTAAATTTAAAAAAAATTCTAATAAAAAAATTATAAAAAAAAAAAAAATAAATTTTTGCAACACAATTTCAAGTAAATTCTCTCACGCAATGAATTCAAAGCGGAAAACGGACCAAACTCCAAACGCAATCTGTTCATTCAAAACAAAAATATTTTTCATTCATTCCCTGTTTGTACTTCAAAGGGGACGGTACACGTGCGGTCTCTTGTCTCGTTTTTTTTCTACACTCACAGAATCAAGAAGAAATAAAACAAAAAAGAAACAGAACAAAAATATACAAAAAAGATTACTTTATTCAATGTTGTCATAGGTCTCTGTGTATATTTCTCTGCTGTTATTTGTTCTTCTTATTGCTGATATGATAAAAGCAAAAAAATATTGAAGAAGTGAAGTGATATTCAAAATTAAATTGAAGAAGAAGAAAAAAAAAATCTGTGAAAATATTACTTGTGCATAGTAAGCAGTTAGCAGATAGAATTCCTCCTCGAGAGACGACAAAAATAATTTTCAAGAATCAAAATAAATAGAATAAAAAGAAGAAGAATTCCGACGAATACGTTCTCATACTGCAAGTAGAATAGAGAGTTTCTGTGTAATAAAGAAAAGTATAAAATTTCAAATACAACAAAAAAATTTTTACTTGAGATCCCACACGAACGAGAGAATTTCTTCAAGAGATAAATAATTGAAAAAAAAAATAAGTTGAGAAGAAGACAAAAATCAATCGTGATCGAATTCAACGGGATCTGCGATCGATCTTTAATTGTGCTTAATTCAATTGTTTCGAGCAGTGAATGAAGTAACAGTGCTTTGCTTTTCATTTTTCTCTTTCTCTTCAAATCAACACAACAACAACAACAACAAAAACTAAAACGGATTAAACTATTATTACGTAAAATAAATACCTACATAAATAAAGGTGAGTAGATTTGCATCGTTTTTAAATGCGAGCTTTATCGAGTTAATCATCTTAACGTGGATATATGTTTCAACTGTAAAGTAGAAAAAGAGATTTCAATTGCATAGGAAGTGGATTTGAATGTAAAATATTGTAGTAAAGTGTCGATTGAATTGTGTTTCGATTGACAGAGTGATAGATTTTCAATTAAATTTATTTTTCTTGAGATTGTTTTTAAGAAAATAAAATTTAAAAAGCTTAAATTATTTTTTTTATGGATTTTATTAAATTTGTTTTAATTATGATTTTTTAATTTAATAATTTTTTATCAATTTCATTAATTTATTGATAATTTTTTATCTAAAAATATTGAATTTCCAACCAAAAATTGAATTTTAGTTTTCAACTAATTTTTAAGAGTTTTTTTGGAGTCAAAAAATAATTTTTAAGATTTTTTTTATTTTAAAAATTTATAAAAAAATTCTAGAATTTCTTCAAAAATTGAGTTAAAATAAGGTAAAAATTGAAATTTATGGAAAATAATTTGTTGAAAATTTATTTTTTTTTAAAAAAAAAATATATAAATTATTAAAATATTGAAAAATTATTTAAAAAAATTAAATTTATTATTAAAATAAATATTTTAAAAATAAAACAAAAAAATTAAAAAAAATTTAAAATTTTAAAATAAAATAAATCAAAAAGTTATAAGAAAATAAATAAAAATTTTAAAAAATATTTAAATTAAAATAAATCAAAAATATTTTATATTTTTTTTATAAGTCGACTTGAAGACATTCAATTGATTTTTTATACAGCTAGAATTTAAAACAGGAAATCCTTTCCTTGTAAACACAAAAACCTTCTTACAAGATCCTTCTGCGATAACTCACGACTTCCTCTTACGTTCCTCCATCACTCGAATTCCATGTAATTCCATCATGAGTCGTAAATAAAATACATACAAATATGTGATAACACTCCAAGGTTCAAATTCTAAGCTCTCAATAGTTTGTTTTGACTCGTTTCTGTCTACTTCTACATTCTTCCACAACTCAATGAATGACTTTCAAGCGATATCACTTGCTGATACTTTTTGTCCGTACATTTTAATCAAAATTTTGATTAGCACCAAGTAAACAATTTTATTCATTTCATAGAATTGCGCGATGATTCTTTTTTTTTTTTGTTTTGCAAAGTGACCTGTTGTTGCTACAGCGATGACTAATGAATGAATAGAATCAATTTGCAGTGAACACCAGACACGTCTCACCATTTATCTGATCAACGGTAATTTTTGCTCGTGATAAAATTGTGATGCGAGTGTAAAAAATGCAAGTGACTTAAGGTTGTTTATTGGATGTTAATGAGAAATTGCGTCGTAATCTTTGTCGTAATTGACATATTGAGGAAGTGTGAAGTGCAGCTTGTTGAATTGCTTTACAGAATTTTTTGCTTCTCGAATGAATTTCTTAAATCAAGATTTATTTTAGCTTCAAGATTAATTAAAAAATAAAAATAAATATTAATTTAATTAATTATTTAAATAAATTTTAATAATTAATTAACTTAAATTAAATTTTAATTAATTTTAATTTAATTAATTTTAATTTAAAATTTTAAAATTCATTCATTTTTATTTGAATATTTTTTTAAAATTTTTGACGATTTTTATTCAATTTAAAAATTTATTAATTAAAATATAAAATAAAAAATTAACTAAAATAAGTATTAAAAATATTTCTTTATTATTTCTATTTTTAGAACAAAATTTTTTGAAGAATTAAAAAAAAATATTTTTTTAATTATTATTTTTTTTAATTTATAACGATTTATATTTAAACGAAGCAAAAAATGACCCACAAATCAATTTTTAATTTAATTTCTCAAAAAAAATGTAACAAAAAACGATCAAAAAACCACATAAAACTGCTACTCATCAGCTCATTTTTCATCCTTAGGCACTCTACTTGATTGATTTCTTCATTTCTCAGTTACCGTCTTCCTTTATGAACCAGAGAATATTTTTCATGTATTTTTACGGCACAAACTTTCTCTGTGATTGAATAAATTTCCTGAAATTAAAAAAGTTTTAAATTAATTTAATTTTAAAAACTTTCATTTTACTGAAAATCAACTAAAAATTAATAAAAAATTACGAAAGATTCTACGGAAAAAAAAAATTAAATTAGGTCATTTTGCAATTTTTTATCAATTTTGTCCTCGTTGCAAATTGCTACTCAATAGAACAATCACACCTCAAACTGATAAACGGGAGGGAGGCACACTTGAACGCACAACAAATAACTTCATTCAATAAAATGCTGTTTTTATTTATTTATTCACCATCAGCTTTTATTACTATCACTGCAAAAAAAAACCGTATCAGTTTTCATTTTTTACAAGCAACATCAAACACTTTTTGCCACTATATCAACGCATTGTTAGTGTCTGAATCAGAGTGCATCAAAACTTTTAATATCATATTTTACTGTTTATTTTTATTTTTTTTTTTGTTGTGTTAGTCGTTCTGATTATTAATTAAAATATTTTTTTCTCTCTCGCTCTCTTGCCACATTGTTGTGCTATGTTAGTTGTTATCGTGAAAAAGTATCATATTCCGATATTTTGTGCTAAAAGTGTGAGACATGCACATTATTTATTATTATCATTGTCGCAGTAAATGCACGCTCGGTGAGTAATAAAGGCCAAATGTGGGTCCGAACATGCAATTAAATGCATTCCATATGTGTGTGTGTGCCAGGTTTTTAGGTTATCACAGTCACAATACGGCAATTAAAAATGGCAAAAATAATGCCTTTTGTGTTGTTTTTGTTTCTGTGCTGATAATTTTTTTTTTCTGTATCTCTTGTTTTTAAATAATAATTGTTTCTAAGCTGAATCTATGTTTACACATGAATGAGTGAGTAATTAATACTTAAATATTTACAATGGGACTGACTACCTGAAAGTTAGAAATTCCATCAAAAAATCCGGTTTCTGAAAAAAAGAAAAAAAATATTTTGATGATTAATTTTTTTTTTTTTTTTTTGAAACAAAAGAAAAATTTCTGAATACACAAAATTTAATTTTCGACTTATTTTAAAAGCTTTCTTTGCCATCAAACGAGGTAAACCGCCTTGAACTTTGTTCACCTCAGTCTGGCATATTCTTGAAAGGAAAAAAAATAAATTGAAATAAAATAAAAAGTTGTCAAGAAAAAGTTTGCCAAACCCAACTCATAATGCTCCTTTTTGATATAAATAAATAATAAAAAACGTATTATAAATTCATTTTTCCTCAATTTAGAGAATTTGTCATGAATGTCGGTTTTTTCTTGGAAGTCCAGTCTCTGACGAGGAATGACAAGATAAAATTAGATTTGTTGTGAAACAAAAAAATATCTTGATCGCATTTAAATATTTTTTTATTAGATATTTTTTCTATTAATTAATTTAATTAATTTTAGATTTTTTAAAATTAATTTTATTTTTAATTAAAAATTTTATTATTTTAATATTTTATTTTTTTTTATTTTTTTACTTTTATTTATTTTTTATTTATTTAAATTTTTTCTATTAAATTTAATTAAATTAAATTAAATTAAATTTAACAAACAATTAATTTTAAGAATTAATTTAATAAAATTTTTAAAATTAATTAATTTTAAGAATATTTTTTATTATTGAAAAAAAAACAATTAAATAAAATAAAAATTAAGAAAAATGAGTTTTTCTTAAATTTTCTTTAAAATGCGTGTTAAAAAAATCTCGAAGCAATGCAACAGATAAAATAAAACTTTTTGTGTGAGAAGGATTCGGGAAAAAATGTCAACCAATCAAGCACTAAGTGGAAACAAAACTTTATTCATTTTATGCAATAAGAAAATTGTGGAAGCAAAATTGTTCAAAAAAAATCTCGAAAGCAATGCAATGCAGACAAGAAATTTAAATATAAAACTTTTTTAAAAACTTTTTTGAAGGATTATGATTAGAAACAGCCAAAGGAAGTATCAAAACACAAAATTTCCTCATAAAAACTGATTTTTGACAATTTTTAAAGATTTTTTGATAAAATTGAACAAAATCAACGTTTTTTGGTATCACAAATTACATTTTTGACTCCCAAAAATTCATTGACGTCATAAAAAATCAAAAAGTCAAGAAAAAATCTTTTGTTTTCATCAATTTTTCGAATTCTCAAAATTTTTACGGTGTCTCGCATCGTGTCTCGCACCATGTCTCGCGCCGTGTCTCGCGGTGTCTCGCAAAATTGTTGTTTTTTGATCCTCTTAACTATAAATTAATAATAAAAGCCGCATAAAAAATTAAATTTCATTCTCATAAACAAAGTTTATCAGAAAATTGCAAAACTCACTAACAACCTCGTAATACTTATTAAAAACAAACAAATTAAAATCATAACAAGTTTTCTACTGCTGCTTCAGAAAATACGCACGAAAAATTAATTATTTCATCATCGTCTCCAGGCAACTACGAAATTTTTTGATTTGTTTATTTTCAAAATATTTTCCACTCTTTATTGACTTACTTTCGACATTCTCCCGCTAATAACACGGCTTTTTTTACTGATCTAATTAATTATCCGACCTTCGCATAACTCAATTTTCACACCCTTGTACGTGACGTCGCGTTCGTACAATTTTCCTTCAATACCATTCAATTACACAGCATTTAAATTTACATTATACGAAAAAATTTTTTATGATAGTTTCTAATCATAACACATTTTTCCAGCTGCACTTGTTGCATGTTCGTTCATGTCGATGTCGGGCGGTAACGATGACGGGCATGTGTCTGTTGAGTAAATTAGTTGAACTAAAATGAAACACAAAAAGCTGAGATTCTATTCAGAAAGTACGTCGAAGAATAATTTGCCACTGGAATTTTTAGTGCAACTCGTTAAATTTGCATATTTGAGTGATGATTATTCGTTCTGTGTGTCTCTGTTGGATTTAATTTTATGGGAATTTAAACTTTTTTTAATGCCATGTAGATTTTTATCTCAAGTTACTTTCTTCACAAAGCCACAGCAATGAAGACAAAAAAAAAGTAAAATCCGCAAAAATTAAAGTTAATTTATGAATATTTTATTACGTTTTTGACCATATATGAGACTTAAATCGTCTAATCGTATAAATTTTTTGGTCAGATTACTAATTTATGCTCTCAAAAACAAAAGAAAGAGTGATAGAGAAAGAAAGGCAATAACATGTGGAATGGCTTAAAACGATATTTTATCGCATTAGAAAACATTAGCTACATACACGAAGTAAAAGTGAGTCGTTGGATGTTTGATGGTAATTAATAATATAACAAGGTCATTAATTAACTTTTTTTTCTTCATAAATTTTTTTTCTTCAAAAATATTTTTGAAAAGTGAAAATAGTTGGTAATTCATGTGTGTCCAAAATAAATTTAAAAAAATTAAATAATTCATTTTTATTAATTTCTTTAAGTCGCCCACTAACTGGGCTTGTCGAGTTTGCATCATTTATTTAAAAAAAAATGAATTAAATTGCACCGTGAACCGTTACATTTAGTTTGGGAAAAAAGTCGACTCGGAATTAAAGAGAGATTAAATTATTATAATTTTCATTATCTCTGCTAATGAAAATTAACTTTATACGAAAAAAAATTAAATTATTTTTTAGGCGGTTTATTTTTTAATTATTTAATTTTAATTTAATTTCAATTTTTTTTATTAATTTTATTAATTCATTCATTTTTTATTTTTAATTTAATATATTTAAAATAAATTTAAAAAATTTTAAAATAATTAAATTTCATAATAAATAAAATAAAATAATAAATACTAAATTTAATTAAATTAAAAATTAGTAAAATTTATTATAAAAATTAATTATTTATTAATTAAAATTTAATTTATTTATTTTTTTATAAATTTTGACATTAATTTCGATTTTGGCTATTTCTAAAAGGTTTTTAAAAATTATTTTCAATTATAATTTAAGTTGTTCTTTTATTCCATAAGTTTTAATAAAATAAAATAATATATTAAAAAATAAATTAAAAAAAAGTTTATTTAAAAGTTTTATATTTATTCTAAAAATTTAAAATTTATAAAATTAATTTTTTTTTATTCTAAAAAATTAATAAAAAAAAACTTCAAATAAAAGTAAAATTTCCATCCTTTTTTATTATTCAAAAAAAATGGAACAACAAAAAAAGTAAAATTTCCATCCTTAATTTATTATTCAAAAAAAAAAATGGAACAACGGAAATGCCCTACTTTGTCGTCAATTTAATCACGTAATGACACTTTTTTTCCTTCATTCACTAACGATTTTTCGATATTTTTTGTGGATTAATAATAAATATTTAATAACGTCGATGGTGACGTTACATTTCAATGCGCAGTGCCATTGTTCACATTAATCGCGTTAACGAATAAAAAGTGTGAAATTAATCCATCAAATTTTTGATTGAAAAGCCTCAGCACGGCAGTTCGAATTGTATTTATCTAGCTTTTGAAGCTCAATTTTAATGAAATCAGTTCTTTGCTACTAATGTCGACGAAATTTTATCAAGATGTTAGTTAACAACCGAACCTATTAATAGAAAAAACAGAAAGAAAGAAAGGGGAAAAATAATGTTAAAGTTAATCCTGTGATGAAAAGTTTATCTAGACATTTACCTTTTGCTCGACTTGGCATGGCTGCAAGATGATACTGAAATAATAACGAAGGAATTTAGAGCTTAGAAAGGGTTAAAGGAATGAATTTTCGGTCAAATAACGACGGTCGGTCCGGAGTTTGGGACTTTCATGTAAAATTTTGTTAAGAAAATCATCAAGAGAAGCAATTATTTCGCTCAGCTAGAATTCTAACTCCTTCACCACGCACCATAAAACTATTTTTTTTCAAGAGTTACTATCTTGTCTCGCATAAAATGTGCTTCACATCGTTACACTCTCTTTAAACCATAAGCACATAAAAGAAATTGCGAAAAAGTGTTCTCGTTCTTCTCTTTTTCCACGTCTTCTGTACAACTCGAGCCCATCAATAGGCTTCATACAGGTGGCTTGAACAACTTTTTGCTGCGTCTTTCGTGTAGAACCTCTTTTTTTAAAGCAAACTTGAGCACGACGTATCGTGAACACGACGATAATAAAAAAAAGTGAGTATAAAAAGTAAATAATAACAATAATAATGAGTGTAGGTACGTGTTGTTATGCGCGAGTTCGTTCACCTTTTGTTCTCCTCCTCGGCCGCATGCACGGGAATTGATCAAGAACTTAACTCGCATGCGAAAGTTGCCTAAGCAACCAACCGTCAAAACATACCAAGAAGTGTTTTGTGCTTTACTCGCAAATACCTCAACATGATTAGATTATACTTTTTTAATAGGATCGTTTGGTTTTCATTCATCCATTCTCGGTACAAGCAAGCAATGTTCTGCTCTTGTGAGCTACTTTTCATAATAAATCCATAAGGTAATCTCTGATGCATGACGTCGGAGCTGTTTGTGAGAAAAATCCGGCGAAAACCTTCACAGTAAATTCGAATTTTGAATGCAAAATTCAAACTTTTAACTTTTTTTATGTAATAAACAATAAAAAATAATAACAACAACATGTTGCATCTTTTCCTTGTCTGATCGTATTCTTGCAGCAGACAAGTCCCAACTGTACAAACAAAATGTATTTATTAAATGTATGCAGAATAGAGAAATAAAACAGGTTTTACAAAAAAAAAAAAAAAAAACAAAAATAAAACAAACAAAAAAAAAATAAAGCGAGTGCATAACGTAACAAAAAATGCATTAAGAGCATAAATAATGTAAGAAATTATTGTAAAATAGTGTCTAGAGTAGATTTTTAATCATTTTAGCGCATTTTGATTTCTAAAAATGTTTTTAGAACATAAATTTAAAATTTTTTACAGCTTATAATTTTAAAAAATTGATCAAATATTTATTTTTTTGACATTTTATAGTTCTAGTATAATACAAAATGCAAACAAAAAATTAGAAAATTTGGGTTTTTTGACAATTTTTTAACTATTTACTTGTAATTTTTGTTTTAACATCTTTTTTGAAATTTTCTGATTAATGTTTGATAATTTTTTTTTTGTCATTTCTAGTCACAACTTAGTTTTAAAATTAATTAACGAAATTGTTAAATTCATTTTAAAAATCATTTAAAAACATTTTTTAAAAACATTTATTTTCTTCCATTAAGGCCGTTCCAAATTGTTTTCCATATTTTTATCCCAAAAGTCGAAAATTCAGACGAACAAAATTTCAAAAAATTTAAAAAATTAAAAAAAAAGTTAAAAATTTCATCAAGAATTACCGATTTTTGGTGTATTTTCATAATTTTTTAAGAAATTTTTAAGAAAATTTTTAAATTTTTAATAATTTTGTATTCAGAATCATATTTCGACAAAAAATTTGATTTAAAAAATAATTTTCATGAAAATTATTGAATGTTTTTTTCAAAAAAAAATTTGATAGTTATTTTTACGATATTGATTTTTTTCAATTTTAATTAAAATATTCTTAAATCAATTTTTAATACACAAATATCAATATAAAAAACTCAAAACAACAATAGTATCGATTAACTATAATTTTTTTTTTAAATTTGGCATTTTGTATGAAAAAAAGTATTTCAAATTTTTCTATTTTTTTTGCCCCCCCCCCATTTTTATTTCAAAAAATTTGGACAAAACTATTGAGTTTCATTTGGAGCGGCCTAAGTTTAAATTTTTTTAAATTATAATTTTTTTTATTTTATTAAGTTTGAAAGTCAATTAATTAATTTTTTTTTTTAATTTAAAGGATTTCTAAATTTTTTCAGACGATTTTAAAATTTAGTTTTTAAATTTTTTGTTCTGTTTTATTTAATTCGGTTCAAAATCCTCAACAGACAGACACAAAAAGTCTCGTCTTTATCAATTAAATCTCTTAAAATTAAATAAATTTTATAAAAATTACAATAAAGCTTTTTTTACATTAAATTGAGTATGTCTACCCGCATTTACGTCTAAAAATAACTCTTTTGGGTGGATTGGCACGTTACTACGCTCATTGATCCAATTTTTCATTTATGCTTCCACACAACTCCAGTAGCTGTCATCCTCGATTGCCATCCTCCCTTCACTCCGCGGCGAGAGAAAACCCGTCATTTTCATTCATTCTGTGTGACTGCCTTACAGACACAATAAAAAAACTGCTATTAATAAATTTTATGCAGAATTTAATGGAAGAAACTTGCCATGCGAGTATTGTAACAAGATGTCAGAGTGATAAGTAGAATAAAAAAACACGCTTTGTAACATAATATTAGTCTTCCGGTATCGATAAAATGTTGCAACGAAACGCATTTGCAGGGCAGGGCTCGGATTTTGTGGCCTTGAAATTGTCTCTCGTTCTCGCGTGAGCGATAAAAATTTCCGATTAGACAATAAAGTCCGCGGATAAAACACAATTACAACTTTTTTTGATGTGAAACAATAAATTATGCTGTTACTTGCGCGCCGTTTCCATTCAAAACACACACAATACGATGAAAAAAAAAAATAATAAAACACGAGTTGATACGTCGCAATCGAATACACGCAGGACACATGTGGAATTCCATTATTTGCACAAGTTTTACTACTTTTTGTTCTGTTTTGTCAGTATCTTGCTTCTGCTGTGCCGAACATTCACGCTCCGAGATAAAAATTGCTGTGGTAGAGGAATTTTATTGTTTGCACGCAAAACATTCGCAAAAGACGCAACTAGCAAAGGGAGAGAGAGAGACATTCTTGTCCTTGAAAGTTCCCTCGATCGGTGTGTTGCGAAAAAAAAAAGTGTTGAAATTTATTTTTTTTCTTTGTTAAATTATCCACCGGCATGCATGCAGGAAACTTCTTCGATGCTGATGAGTTTACCGACGGATATGAACGCATTTATGAGAACAAAATGAGATGGCACTTTTTTATTCGCTTCGACTCGGCTATAAATGAAGTACAAATATTTTTTTCCTCTCTCTCACTTTTTTTTCTAAATACTTGAAATATTTACATTACAATAGTTTTGCGTTAATGGATGTTCTTCATTTTGTTGTTCATCCACGGGAAACGACGACTTCCCTTACTCTCACATAAACACAGTCAGACACGGGTTTTCGCACAATTCGAGAAAAAAAATGTGACAAAAGAGTTTCCTCTCTTTGAAAATGTTCTGGAAAAAATATTAAAAAAAAAAAGTGTTAAATGCAAATAAAAATGTTGTTAAATAGGTCAACACCTCAATTCTACAAGTAGAAAAAAAATAAAAAAGAGTTCCTTTGTATGAAAAAGAATGTAATGAGAAAGGATTCTTTTATGAAAAAATTTCGTTTTAGATGTTGAAGTTGGTATTATCACAAAGGTGGCCGGATAGGAACTAATTGTTTGAAAATTCAATGTTTGAAAAAATAACTTATGGTACGATTAATGTAACGATTTTTGAGATTTTAATTAAAGTGAGAAAATTTTTATTATATTTTTATTAAATTATTAATATTTTTTTTCAATTAAAATTTTTATTTTTGGACTGATCTGTCTGATAAAAAAAAAACTAAATTTTATAATCATTACCCAAAAATTCCAGTTTTAGCTCCTAAAATATGAGATTTTCTGATGGAAATTTAATTTTAAAAATATTTAAAAAAAAAAATGTTTAACTTTAACGAAAAAAATAAGAATTATTCTAAAATTTATATTTATTAAAAAAAAAACAATTACAAAAATGTTACCTAATTAATACGATCACAATATGTCTTCGGACCACGGTGGTGTATTCTCAAACTTAGCCTACCTAATTAAAAAATTAAAATTATAATTAATAATAAATTAAAATAAAAAAAATATAAAATTAAATTCAACCTGAAAATTTTTATTTATTAAAAAAATGATTAAATTCTAAAAAAAAATTGAAATAATTAATGAAAATTCAAATTTTATAAAAAACGAAAAAAATTAAAATAAGGTTAACATAAAATTAAAATTAAATTTAAATTAAAATTAAATTAAAATTAAATTTAAATTAAATTAAAATTAAATTAAAATTAAATTAAAATTAAATTAAAATTAAATTAAAATTAAATTAAAATTAAAATAAAATTAAATTAAAATTATTAAAAAATTATTTAAAAAATAAAACTGTGAAAAAATTAATTTAAAAATAAAATAAGGAAAATTTTGTTAACATTATCTTTTTTAATTATTTTTTTTACACTTTTCGAGAACATCTTATAAATTTTCTTGGTAACAAGAAACACATTTTTCACAATGTCAGACAATGGCAATGTTATAAATGTCTCATAATCCACAAAACGACAAAAGCAACGCGCACGAATCCGCCGAACTTTCATTCGAAAAAAAATGTCAATTTCAGGCACCGACCGCCCATTTGCTGACAAAATCTAATAATTCCGTGTGACAAACGGTGTCGAAACGTGCCAAATTGCGTTAATTTCACAAATAAAGACCATTTTAATTGCCGGTAATTTATAACTTTTAACGAGGAGACATTTGACTGTTACACAAGTATTGCGTGCATCGCGAGATTTTCGCTCATCAAAAAAGGGTGCGAGATTAGAAATAAAATGAAAGTGAATAATTACTATTCTTGCGACAAAAAATGATTTTTTTTTCTTTGTTTTGTCTGATTTTTTTTCTTTGAGTAATTTTCCAGTCAGTATAGAAATAATAAAAATCTGAATCGGCGACAGGCATCATCAGATACGAAGGTCACACAATTATTGAATAAAGTTAAAAACCGCAACTTTTTTTTTTTTTTTTGAAATGCATTTGTATGTCTTGACATGCCTCGAGACTTTAGTAGATAAAGTTTCATTTTTAAATGGAATAAAAATCGACGACGATGACAACAGAATTGAAGTAAATGATAAAATTGCGGCGACCTATTTTATATTTTATTTTAAAGGCTTATTCCAACAAAATACACACAAACACACTCAAGATATTGCACAGTAAATTTTTTTTCCACATGATTTATTTAATTTATATTTATCGTCGTTGGACACGAATCTAGGAGATTTAAAAAGAGATTAAACTTGATTGAGTTTGATGGACAAGCAACTATTCTGGTTCTCGTTCTCATCTTCCTCTCGAATTCTGCATGTCATTCAAAAAATTAATTGATTTCTATTGCGATGTGACGATGACAAAAAACGACCACCCAGTAAAAAATTGAAAAATTGTTGATAAATTGGCTAAAATGTGATCATGTGTAACACAAAAAAAATTATTCAGGCAACCCACCATCCATCCATTACGTGATGCGAAAGTGAACAAGGTAGTGAAATAGGTCATTGGAGTTTTTTCGGGACCACAATATGGTTTGCCAAGCCATAAATGGGTCGACATATGCTTGCACTTTTTCATTACATGCCCGCAAAAAAAACATAACATAGAAAGTAACTCTCTCGGTTTAGTAGAGGAAAATTATGGGTTTTTATTTAAAAAGCCTGGCGTGTTACTGCGCGATAAAAAAAAGTGTAAAGAATAAAAATAGGTCAAAAATCTTTTAATTCTATTAAAAGAAGGCAATCTTGTTATGTCATTTTTCGTTCTTCGTACTTGAGTGGCGAGGCATAATATTTAATGCACTTGAACTTGAAGCTTTTTTTCATGAATGGATCGTTAAATGTTGTTACCAAAGTTTTTTTTGTCAATAACTTGTTAATGATCTTTTGTTTGGATTTGAAGTGGTGTTGCTTGAGAGCAAATTTGTTGCCTGTCTGAATTTTTTTTTAAATGAAATTTATTTAAAAATTTTTTAATTTATTTATTTTATAATTATTTATTCAATTAATTAATTTTAAATAAAATTATTATTTAAAATATTTATTAAAAAAAAAATTATTATAATAAATTTAAAAAATTAATCAATTTTTTAATTTTCAAAAATTCAAATTAATAAAATTTTAATAAATTTCTGAAAATATGAATTTTAATTTAAATTAAATTATTTCAAAAAATTTTTTTCTTCCAAAATTAATTTAGAGTTAAAAGATTTTTTTTCAACGTTTTCTAAATATTTATTTTTTTTTTGTAATACTTCAAAAATTCAAATTAATTTTAAATTATATTCAAAAAATTAAATTTATTTTTTTTTTCAAAATAAATTAATTAATTCAAATTAATATTTGTTTTTTTATTACTTTTTTGTAAAAATTGTCTTTAAAATTAATTTTTAAAATAAATTTAAGAAATTGTTTCTTATAATTTCTGAATAATGAAGAATTTTCAGTTGAATAAAAATAAAAAAAAGGTTCAAATTACCCAAATTTTCGTTTCTTACTATTCAATTTCAAATCATTAAAAAAAATCAGAATTTTCTCTCAGGTAGAAAAATCGCTCATTACTCACGTTCGCGCGTTCTCATCCCATAGCATAACAATCCATTATTAAAAATTTTCCATACCGCGTCTTTTTATCTGTCATTATTACGCGTTATTATCATCATTGTTTACATCTCTCATGATCGTCATTATTATTATCATTCTCTCATTTCTGCTTTTGTGTCTCGCTTAACGGTTCATCGGCAACAAGCAATCATATTATAACCCATTACAGTAATTATTTGAGCAAACAAACAAACAAAACGCGACAACAGACAGACAGACAAACGGAAACATGCGAACAACACAAAACGAACAAATATTTAGACACTTTTCGGATTAGATTAGCTTTAGAATCGCTTCACTTCACATCAACTTGAAGTACGATGTCATGAACAATAATTGGCCTTTTGTTGCTCAAGATCGAGAATCTTGTAAGAAACTAATTAAGATAATAATGACTTTGATTCCGTTTCTCGCTAAATTACGCTGAAATTAATTGAGTTATTCTAAAACACGGTCATTATATAACAAAAGCAAACAACAACAACAACAATGAGAAAGGGCATTTCATACTCTATAAATTTTTTAAGCAATGATATTCAAATTGATTATAAATTATTATTATTCAACAAAAAAAAATGTGTTTATCTAATAATAACAACAGCCGGATTATTACCATAAATAATACGATTTTCTATGATTTTTTCAATAAAACTTGTTGATGTTGAGATTATGCTCGAGAAAAAAATATTTAAAAAAATATTTATGAAGAGTCCACTTACTTTTCTCACTTAACATTGAAGATAGCTTTACATATTGGTGATTCCAGTAAATAAATAAATTTCGTGTTAAAATATACAATTAAGAAACAACAAAAGAAAGTGGAAACAATAAAAATACCTAGCAACACATTTTTAACTTTAAAAAATCGTACTAAACGAAGCAAATCGGAAAACGAATGTTTCACATAAAAAATCGACTTTTAAAGTTTTTTTTTTGCAAAATGTAGATGTTTTAAAATGTTAAGTTTATAATTATTGACCAATTATTGCGATTTTGTGTATTTGCCAATGTTTAATGTTTCTCTGTTTTTTAATTTAATTTTATTTTCGATTTGATTAGTAACAAGTTTTTTTTTTTAATTAAAATTATTATAGTTATTGCATTGAATTACGCTGAAATCGATTAAAAAAAGATTTATTGATCATTCGTTTTTTTCTTTCATTTTAGGTAAGACGAAATTACTTTTGGAAGTTTTTTTTGGATTCAAATTTTGGTAAGAAAAATAATTAAAATGTAACAATCAAACTTAAATTTTACGTGTGTTATGACAGTAACTTGATGTTTTTAATTTTTATTTAGGCCGTTCCAAATTTTTTCCGATGTTTTTGTCCCAAAACATTTTTTTCGAAATGGGGGGGGGGGCAAAATAAAAAAAATAAAATTTTGAAATACTGTTTCATACAAAATGCCAAAATATTAACAAGTTTTGATTTTTCATGAAAATTTTAGAGGTTTTTATGGTATCTACATTGAGATTTGATGATTTAAAATTGATACTTTCATATTTCAAGTTAAAAATTTTAACAAAAAAAATTCATAAAAATAACCGTCAAAGATTTTTGAAAAAATAATTTTTAGGAAATATTTTTAGAGAAGAAAATTCATGTAAAATTTAGAATTTTTACACAAAATATTTTAAAAATTGAAAATATTTTTAAAAATTCCTTGAAAAACTAAGGAAAAGGACCAAAAAATGGTCAATTTTGATGAAATTTTTAACTTTTTTTTTTATTTTGCCCCATTGGATTTTCGACTTTTGAAATGGGGCAGGGGACAAAAACATAGAAAAAAATTTGGAGCGGCCTTATTTAAAGAAATATTTTTTTAAATAAATTTTATTAAAAATTTTGAAAAAAACTATTAAAAAATATTTCAATAAATAAAATAATAAAAAAAATATTTTTATAAATTAAAATAATTAAAAAAAAATTAATTAAATTAAAAATATTTTTTTAGTTTTAAAAATTTTAAAAAACTATTAAAAAATATTAAATTTAACAATATATAAATTTAATAAAAAAAAATAATTTAAAAAAAAATAATTAAAACACCTAATTAAAAAATTTAATAAAATTAAAATAATTTTTTTTTAATTTTTAAATATTTTATAATTTTTTTAAATTTTCAACCAAGAAATGACAAATTATATTTACGAAAAAAAATATTTAAATTATTTTAAAATTTCTACAAAATGTGACGCAAACAAAAACTTACCAGCTGCTTTGTTTGTCCTTAATTACAATTATTCTCTCTTTTTATTTACACCGCAATTACTTTGTTAAGCATCAAACTCGTGCGCATAATAACAAGTTGGTCTGTAAATTGATGTGATTTTAAAAACACTAAACAACAAAAAAATACAGAAGCTCAAAGTTACACTTTTATTACATTATACCATAATTACATTTTGCCATTGTTTGCCAATTACATTTTATTTAATAACGTCGACCTAGCCTTCCGTTGTCATCATCATCATTGTCGCTGGAAAATTAAAAGTTTCCAGTGTAAAGTTTATTATTTTAATTATTATCTATTGCAATATTTATTCCACGTTTTATCTAACAAACATCTCATATTTCCATATTTTAAACGATTACAGAACAATTATGCTTGTACGTGTAATTATTACTTTTTTTCCTCTCTTTTTTCTTGTTGTTTTGTTCGTTAGCTTTGTTGTGATCCCACACTCGAGTCTTAGTTTAAGCGAATGTGACATCACAGGAAAATTTAATTGGAGTTCGTTACAAACTTTTACATAAGCAGCAAGTAGTTGTAATAGCAACGAAAAGCATATCAGATTACCTTAGACACGACATGAGCCATTAAAAAAAAGCGAAACTTTCACAAAATCCCTTCGAAAATTGTTTCTAACAATTTTTTCTGGTATTAAATTTTGAGTGGCTATCATAAAATTTTAAACATTTTTTTTATTATATAAACAAAAAAAAATATTATTTTTGTTTAAAAAGTGAATTTTTCACGCGAATCTCAAGTGATTCTGAGAAAATATTTGTTTTGCGTTAAATATTTGTTATTTTTAATTAATGTTAACATTAACACGAAATCATAGGCACGCAACGCAATTTCATCCGTAAATCAATCAATAAATCGTTAAAAGATTCGGTAATTAATCATAAAACATGCGGCTCGTTTACTTCAAGTGATGAGAGTCAACATTGACTTGACTTAACACTCGACAGTGCTAAAGAGCTTTGTTGATGTTGGACAAATAAAACAAATTTTTGTGTCGCGACAATTACACAGTGCGACGATTAATTTCACCGCGCAATGATAAAAAACGTCAGACAGTTCAGTCTCATTCAATCAATCATCGTTAAATTGCTCTGACATCGTAATTGTGTAATTTTTTCATATTTATCATTTTTTTCGCGCACTTAAATCACTTTCATGATAACTTCATGAAAAATCATCATCACAAATTTTTCATCATAAAACCGCTAATGACTGTATTAACTGGTCAAATTCACTGACAAAAACAGTTTCCCAAAATGCCATTGAACTTTACTGTCAAAAAACACGTGAATCGGTTCACATCGGATATCGGAATAACAAACAAAACGCTGAAACGTGAGTAATCTATATCGAAAAACATCAAAAAAAGACAACACAGTGACAAGTTAATTGTTATTCTGAGCAACGTACCTGCGATAAATGTTCATTGTTGTCATCGCAGGTGGATAAGCTCAGAATTCTGTTCACGAATTGGCTTATTTTTGATGATTTTTAATGTCTTTCGGAAGTCTTTATGGTTGTCTCTGAGGTAGCTTATCTACTACAAGCAACGCGATAACCTAGAATAACGTTATATAAGGTGTGTCATTCCAATTTTTCATCAAGTTACAAAAATTAGAATCGATCACGAATATTAGTAATTTGTTTTTGTGTTTCTTTTTTTAAGAAAAACGGGTGTGACTCAGAACATCTCAGAAAAATTATGTAGGTGACATTTAGTGAACGTGAAGGTGAGTCAAGAGAGTCACTTGACACCGAAAAAACATATTTTGTTAAGACTTCTTAAAGGCGCTCCCACAGTTTACGTGCTTTTTGATACAAACTCAATGGGTTTCCAATTTACATTACAAAACTTCAATTGCATGCGAAGCATTAGCATGATGAGTGCATGTTGGTGTCGGCGTATGTTATAATAAAATTGCTTATATTGTGAAGAGTTTGTCAATAAAAGTTGCATGTTACATTATATTTAATACATTATAAAATTTTCATATTTTTGTATATTTTAATGTATTAAACTGTTTTGAAATTCTAGAGAAACTACTGAATGTTGCAACGAACTTAGTGATGGTTTCTATTTTAATATTATAAGGCGTTTTTTTTTAATAAGATTTTTTTTTCTTTTTAAAATAGAATTTGAAATAGT
Source organism: Culicoides brevitarsis (assembly GCF_036172545.1). Classification (NCBI taxonomy): domain Eukaryota; kingdom Metazoa; phylum Arthropoda; class Insecta; order Diptera; family Ceratopogonidae; genus Culicoides; species Culicoides brevitarsis. The sequence continues at coordinate 20,551,253 of NC_087085.1, read as the reverse complement.
AAAATGTGCTAGTGGTATGGAAATCAAAAAAAAGTCAAGAGAAAAATTTGAACCACTTAGTTAAAAATTAAGAATCACGTATAACTAAGAATCAATGAGTCAGTAATTAACTGAAGTAACTATACTGAAAGGTCTTATATTATTGGGCTAGAACGAAAACAAATTTCAATAAGACACGAGAAAATTTCCATCAAATTTTGTCACAACAACAAATATCTTACATTAGTCGCTAGTTCTTAGGAAACGAAGAAAGCTGCCAAAAATACGAAAGAATTGTGACCGTCATTTCTGTTGCCCTGCACAATTTCGTGGTACACAATTTCGTGGAAATCGAGAAACAGTCGGCCAAAAATTCATAATATTGAAAGGGTTTGTCAAACATGAACTTGGAACACATACGGAAAGCCATGAAGTGCCAATACGAAACCAAGCCATTAAAGGACCTTCATTAGATCAGTCACTACGACTTTATGGTTAAAAATATGAACTTAAGAGTACTTATTATTTTTTTGCAATGAATGACAATTAATGAAGTTAAAGACAATTCAATTGAAATAACCTCACATACGATAAAAGATATCAGACACATTTGAGAAATCTGAATATTTCCAATAAAGCTTTAAAATTTTAGTTTATTGATTTGGCTTAAAACACGAATGCTTTCCGAGTTTTTAAAAGGAAGATTTTATTTAAAAATAAAATAAAAAGTGTTTTTATTTACGAAAAAGTCTGAAATTTACAAAAGAGCGTCTAATTTGCTCAAAAAACTTTTATGATAAGTTCGTCGAAACTTTTAGATTCCACAAATACATTCAATGTTCATCTTTTTCAAAATTGATGGGATTTATGCGTGGATTGACATTCAAATTAGTGTTTCATTTTAAAATTATTCAAATTTAGCATTCATTTTTGTTCTTTTATTGTTTTCAAATAAATACAAATTATGTGCAGAAATCATCATGAATTGTTTGTTACTCATTGACCATTGAATTACTTAGCTCATGGTCATCATCGTTTTATTGTATGTACTAAAAAACTAAAAATCTGCAATAACAGCAAAACAAAAATTAAATAGAAATGATGACAATGATCATCGCAAGTGAGCAGAGCACATTTCATTTCCCTTGAAATACTTTTGTAAACAAACTTCTTCTGTTGCTGCTTGAAGGTTCTTTTGTTTTCTCCTATCATCTCATTCCACACATTTCCAAATGATTTTTCAATGCAAGCATTTTAAGTTCGCAGTTAATGTATTTATCACAAAAGTGTATAAGGGAAAACTTTTCTTTCAAACAATCCAATTGAAATGACATTCACAAACTTTGTTGTGTGAGAAGAACAAAGATTCTTGGCAAACTGTTGGATGTTTTGTGATATGAAAATGCAATAAATATGTAAATAAACCCATTTTCCATTGAAATCGTTTCCTTCTCTAGTTTTTCCACTTTTTCATATATTCAGCACTTTGCCTCTCATAATTTATTTATGACGAAGAAACATTCAGGAATTTATCCACTGAGTTTATTTCAATTTTAAATATTTTATTTATTTATTATTGTGAAATATCTGTGTCGTCGTGGATTACGAAAAAAAATATTGCGGTAGAGTTTCGATATTTTTTTATAAAAATAAAATTTAATGTGGACAAAAAGTGCTTTAAATAATTTTACAATAAAAAAGTGCAAAGGTTAATATAATTTATCATAAAAAGTTGTACTTGTCACATAATATAATGGTCAATTCAAGCAAAAAACGTAAAATAAATTCGGTTTTGCACTGATTGCTTTATTACTTTACTCCGTTCCGAAATTCAAAGAGGGAGATGAAGTCTGTTTTCAACGACTGTCGCGACAAAAAGCGAGTCTGGAACGAAATTAATGGATTCTTAATGGCATCTGTTCATTTTTTGCTTTTTGATATTATGACCCCCATTATTGCTAATAACGTAAAAATATTTTGCATTTGGGATTTGAACAAAGGAAACGTCAAAAACACTTCAAACTGCAACGAATCCGCCACGCATTTGACAAATTAAGGGGTGAGTTATAAATAACCAACATGAAATAAAGTCATCACGAAATAAAAGGTCCCTTGAGGGATGATGATAAATTTTCTATGATACGAAACACGAGTTAGAATTTTGATTTTTTTTTTGTTTACTTTTGAAGGGTATGTCCCGAGGTAAACATTAATAAACCTCACGATTCAACCGAAAGATGCCTTGAAAGGAAATGAGTCGACTTCGTTAAGACTAAATTACGAGTAATTTTAATTAATTTCATTCCAGATGACTCTGAAATTGAATTTGATTGACGAATCAATTGATTTTCGTTTTCTTTTTAATTGGAGATCATCATCGAGACATGATGAGAATTCGAATCGATTAAAAATTTCTCATTTTAGGTCAAGTTAATTACGGATGATTCAAATAATTTTCTATATTGATTTCTTAGAAGAGGTACTTTAAAACAAACAAAGTATTCAACCAGAAATTGGTTCAAACAAGAGAAAATATTCTCAAACAATTTTGCTATCATGGTATGTCAAGAACACTCTGAATATTCATTTAATTCTAATATTTTATACAAAAGCCATTTGCCACAAGACAACATCTATAAACAAAAGTTTGTGTGTTATTTATTATTTACTGTGAAACATTAAAGCATGAACCGAATCAGGAAGTAGACACAAATCAAGAACTATAGAAGGCAGAGAGATAAAGAACCACAACATCAATAATTATGATCATTGGCCATAAGACAAATAATTTGATGATTTGCTCACGATATAAACAAAGGTTTTGTTCTTGAATCATTTTTTATTACGGTTCAGAACTACCTAAATAGCATATCTAGGCATCAATCTATCTATTATTATAGCTCCGAAAAAAACCTAGAGCATTAATCAACCATATAGCACTTCATGTAAACAAAAAATTTAATCAACTCAACACCATCGCCAAATATTTTTGGTCAGTCAAGAGAACGAAAATGATTCGCATGATGGATGATGGATCAATATGATCGCAAAAAATTAAAAACCAATTAAACTGTGAAAAATTGATGTCTCACAGTCGAAAACTTCCGGAATGAATGAGGATTGTACGTAATTTTGACATTTTTAATAAGGCAGAGAGTTGAGTTTCAACTTTAGTTTATGTTTTAAGCTTATTTTTGGAATGTTGATGTACTAAAGTCGTATTGAAAAAGCTGATGTAACGGATCAGAAAAACGGCGTTAAGTAGGGTAGGGTAGTGTTTACTAGACCTAGTCCAGTATGGCTCGCACCGCGGTCTCTAAAGAGTCGTATTGTACTTCATAGCGCCGATGAATGGGTCTTAGCTTTTTACTTGTCATCCCAAGCAGGCGCCCTCAAAATTCACTCAGCTCTCCCAGAAGGTTCCAAAGGGTTTCTAAAAGATCTTAATAAATTCAGAGCACGATTGGAGTCAGAAAAGTTTTTCATGATTTCGAGTCTCGAACCGACGACCTTACGCTCATCAGTCAGATACGCTAACCACTGTACTAAGCTGACTCCCTGAGGGCGTTGACTCTTGATATCATAGAGTGGTGATCGAATTTCAAATGCATCTTTTATATAACTAGAGTTGAACAAAAAAAGGAACATTTAAACAAAAATTGTGACACTTGTTACATTTTGAATTATGAAATAATACTTACCTGTTAAAGTTTTTTTGCTCAAATGTAGGTATAGTTGGATAAACAAATCGCCATGCCCATAATATTGCTTTAAACACCGATAAAAGATCCTCCTACTCTACTCAAGGAAGGTAAAAATAGAAATACAGCAAAAGTATACAAGCAACGGAAACAGAGATTTCCTCTCACAAGCGAATACACACGACAGCCGTATCAAAATCAGTTTGAAATGGTGAATGAAATCGAGTAACGTTAACTTTGCTCGTTATTATTACATAATATACCTCATGCCTACACATTAAACATTACAAGCCGCATGAAGAAAGTATTGATTAGATTAGTTTTATTACGGCTTTTTATAGATATGGAGCAACACGAGATCTGTAACAGTTAACAGGTATTTAATAAAACATTGAGATTATTTTGCAGGAAATGATAAAACTTCCAACTACGCATTACTCACCCAATTATTTTGATGGTTTTTTTTTCACCTTCAATTCCACATTCTGATCTATTTGATGGACTGGTACTACTCTGGAATGCTGAAGTAAAAGTGTATCGAAAGTGAGGAATTTTTCGGTTAATTACAGTTGTTGAAGGCATGTATCAACAGAAAAAAAATTACGTTTTGGAACACCTGATGATCATTAATTGAACAAAATAAAAAACTAGCTAGAGGCTTTTTTGATTTCTATTAAAATTGTTCTGACGTTGTTTGCTGAACAAAAATTGTTGAGGATATTAAAATATAGCACGCTTCGCTCAAAGCACAATTTACGTCAAAAATTGCAATTTTGTAGCAATTATTGCTAACAAAAGTACAACAAAATGCAAATAAAAAGGGAAACAAAGGATATTAAAAAACTGCCATGCCGCCATGCGAAGGCTTTGTGCCAAAATATTGCTTCGAAATGTAAATTTAGTTTGTTTGTCCTTGCAAAGTTGCTAGGGAAGTAAAGTTCAGGGACTTTTCGTGTCGCTGTTAAAAAAAAGGAAAAAGAAATGAAACTTTTTTGTTTTACCTTTATGGATAAACGAAAAATATGGAAATGCGACACATGTACGCACGGTGGGATGAAATTTACTAAAAAAGTGTAAAAAGTCAAATGATTTTAGTTGAAATTTTAACTTTCAAGCATTTTGAGCAAAAATTTAGTTCTTTTTGCTCATAAATTAGTATTTTAACGAAAATTATGAGATTTGTCTTACCATTTTTTGTCCATTTCAAGAGCAATTTCGGACCACTGTGCATATCACTTCGTTCATAAATAGTAGAAAAGCTTATCCTTATCCAACGATTAATATTTAATGAATTCTATTTTGTAATTTATTCCTTCAAGGAATAAAAGTTGTTGAGTGTTTTAAAGGCTTTAAATGAAATATTAAAGCTCGATCGATACGATTTTTACTTTTTTTTTCAATTTAACCGTACATTCATAAAAATAGGAAACTTCTTCAATATTTTATGGATTTTATCACTTTCCGAGTACGTTATGTCTAAATTTAGCCACGTACAAAAAAAATTCATGAATATCCGAAAAAAAAAATACTTTTGGAAAGTTATTAAAAAGGCATTATAGGGCATTAGAAGCATATGCGGACGACTCACAACTAACTGCGTGATAGAGTATCAAATGATGAAATATTACACAGAAAGATAAAATAGAGATAGACAAACATGTGTGCCGCGTTAATTTATTATAATAATGAAGTAAAAAAAAAGTAACCAACAAAAAATAATAAGATTAAAAAGAAAGAAAACACAAACTCTCTCTGTTTTTTTATAAGTCTCTCTCTAATTATTTAGCATTTTAGTCCGCATTCAAATTGGAAAATAATAATAGTGATACGAAGCAGATGGGTCCACGCACCCGCGATAATTAAGTTGATTTTGTAGTTTATTGCAAATTGATGTAAATTCGAGGCAAGAAAGCCCCACAGTTGGCTATTAATCGATTATTACTCTTTTTGTGGTTTCCAAATAAATCCGAAACGAAATAAAAGTGAAAGATCTCATTTAAATAATGATCTCATATTTTACGATTTGAACTCATATATTTCGCGCTTTGATTTTGATTAACACAATGAATGAAAACCCATCAAAATGTTGTTTTTTTTTACGATTTAATAATTAAGTAACAGTGGAAAAAATGCTTTTATGAGCTTCAGTGCTAAAACTATCATTTTCACACTTTCTCGTCATCATCGTAAATATCACAAAAATCTATGCAGATTCAATTAAAAAGCGAGTTTTTTGCCAAAAAAGCTGCGTTGGTCGTTGGTTGATAAAAAAAAAGTTTAATTTATGTGCAGATAATTTATGACGTTATCCGGACCAGAGGTCGATTTTTTATTATCTAGTTTGTGGTGTGAACAAAGAAAAGCGAATCGTTAATCATGTCAACAGTGTTTTATTTTAAGATAAAGTGAAGTGAAGTGTTTTTGAAAATAAAAATTATGGACTGAATGAAAAAAAAGTTTTTTAAAATAGTTTGCCAAAAGTGATTTTATTGGCCAATGGAAGAATCAAAAATCAAAACATGAAGCTTTTTGGTCATAAGAAAAAATTTGTGGATGGATCGAAAAACAAAGCAAAGATATGTTTCAAATGTTGGATCAGGATAACTTACTAAGTGTAAGAAAGAAAGCGTATAAGAAGGCTGTCAATATATTTTTTTATACATACTGTTCTTGAATAAATCATCACCATTTTTTCTTCAACTCTCTGATAGGTTATGGACCACTCGAATTCACTTTAAATAAAAATGTCGACAAACTTTAACTAAACAAGTTTCGGGCTTCGATTTCGGCAGAAAATCATGGACGCAATTGAATCAAACCAGAACAAATCAAAGAAAATGTAATTACTGTCTCTTTAAATGGAACATTATTTCAAACTCTAAATGCGATTGTGGAGCAACTGAGCAAACTTTGTTATGTTTTTCCCAGAAAGATATTTTGAAGGAAGTTATGAAGAATAACACAATTTGTCAAATCGAGCAAGGCAACACCTCAATCAACTTGACATCAAACTATGAGAAATTTTACTATTAAAAAAATACTTCATACGAAATTACTTCATACATAATTATTTACTGGTCGAGAGAACTGACGCTACTTCGACTGAAACAAGGAAGATTTTAAAGGCAAGATCGTTCTCACAGTTGACTCTAGACTGTTCGTACACATCGAACAAGAAGTAATTGCTGAATGCAAAAAAAAAATTACTGAATTATCACCGAATTTCGAAACAGATCATCTAAAATGATGAACCAGACTAAATGTACTAAATTTGAAACAGACAAAGCTTACAATTGTGAGTTTGACATGCATCAAAAATTTCTTTTAACGACTTTCTGACTGACAAGAACTTGTGACGTCTTTTGAATTGAGAAAAAAAACGACCATTACGAACTTCTCGAGCAATGAACAATAAAGCAATTCACATCCCACAAAACCATCTTCAAACATCCGTTGACACTTTCTACTGTGGCTTTTGTCATTCGCCAGCCTTTTGTCCCGCAATTATCACGCCGTTTTTGTGTCAATTTCCGTCCAACGACCTTTTATGCTCATCATCAATGTTTATACTTTATCTCAATGTCCGACAAGCCTGACAAAAATGTGACACAAAAAAAAACTTTTATTTCAATAAACAAAACTTGCTCACAATGAACACAAGAGAGATGATTTACCTTTTCATTCATCATTTTCAAAAAAAAAAACCTTCACAGAAGGCAGACGAGATGATAAATGACGATGACAAACCATTTGGCATCGACTATAGAAAAAGACTTTCTATGAAGCATTCATTAGTTGCCGACTACAAATAACGTCAAAACTAATACTCTTTTTTATGAAATTTCCTCATTTATCCTGTGTCGGAGACACTACAGGAGGCATGCAGGAAGTGTCAGATGTGAGTCAATATAAAAAATATGCTATCGCAAAAAATGATCAGGAACATCATCTCATCTCATCATGAACTGACCTACTTTGCCATTTTCATCGTTGACGTTCGAAAGTAGGAGGGAAGTCATCTCGTGTTATTATTATTTGCATGTGTTTGGTAAATAAAATATTTTTAATGGGTTTTGGTACATGTCACGTTTTCTGGTTTAACATAACATTAGAATATCATTACCGACAAACACCGTTTTTTTTTCTTCATTTTCGACATTAAACACACTTGAAACCATATTTGGACTCACTTGCGATTTTTTTTTCGAAGACTTCCTCGTACCGAAACACGTGCTTCTATGCAAAAAAAAAATTAACGCTTAATCGAGCCATAGAGGGAGATAATCGTTTTTAAATTAAATATCTCTAATAATACGACAATCAACAGTAATCCAATTCAATTGACGACAACGACGCACCCATAGCGATGCTTTTTTTCCCACATTACTCGCTTGACTCGTGGATTCACCGCTACACACGAAAAACTGGTTCTCGTCATTTTTTTCATCGACAATTTATTTCCTTTTGTATGGACAGAGCAGCAAACGTCTCTGGCCAGCATGAAAATAAAATCATGTCGAACATTAATTGTTTATTTGTTACAAATGTGGGATTGTTGAGTATTTACAAAGCAACAACAACAAGTAACATCCATAGATGCAAAAAAAAACAACTCGTCAGTTAAATTACAAACAAAAAAGAACATTGCCACTATTTTGTGAAGGTCACTGCCGTTTTATTGAGATTTTTTATTATGTAACGCTGTTTTTGTTTTTTTATGTCTTTAAATGGCAAAAAATCAACAATTCAAGAATTTGCGTTTGATTTTTTTTCTTTGTGAATTTAATCAAAATGTAAATATTTTGATTAAATTCAGAGGAACTTGTGACAATAAACGGAGGAAGCGATGAAAATTGCGCGATTAATTGTCGTTTTTGTCATTTAACACAACAATTTATGAAGTTTTGATTGTTACATTGAGTAAATGTGATGAATAATTCATTTGGTTTTTTGCCTTCGGGTGACTTTTAATCCAATTTTTGCAAAAAAGTTTAATTCTTGAGTTTTAAAGCTAATAAATTTATTTTTTTTTTTCGTTTCAGGTAATTTTAAGACATCTTTAAGAACAAATCTAGCGATCAATAGACATCTGAAGGTAATTCAATACGCTTCTAGGCAAAAAAAAATGTGATACATAAAAAAACTACACCACATGCAAACATCCTTTCTCACGATTTCTGATCGTTTTTTTCCACAAAAACATCTTGCATGAACTTTATGAACTTTAACGTTCTCGCTGCAAAGTCTTCAGATGGCGAACAAAGTTGTCGTCACATGCGAGACTGAGTCATAAATTGACCATGATAAAAATATGATTGAAGATAATTTAGTCCAATCAACTTATTTTTGTTGTTTTTTTTTATTTACAATGTGAAATGCATTTCTTTTCGTCTCCTGTTGTCTTAAGTGATGTCACATACAGTAGTTGCTGATGACAGCATCGAGAACACAAAAATTGTTTTATTCGTTTTTTATTGGTTCGTTTAACATGTTCATAAAATTTTTTATTGCTTAAATCCACAAGTTGTTTCGATGCAATACTAAATCTTATCATTTGGATGTATTTCTAGCATTTTTAGTTACCAAAGTTTTTTTTCGTAGAGACAGAATATAAAGTTGACAGCTTTAATGTGACAGTTAAAGGAGGATATTTTATAGCAATTTTTACTGAAATTTTCTATTTTGTTCCATTTTTGATAAGAAAATTGGACTTAATTAAAAAAAAAAAACCTGTCAGAAAATCAATTAAATTAAAATCAAAATTTTTTAAATTTATTTGGCAACCCTGGATGCAATTTTTTGGTTTAAAATGTCAATAAAATTTGATTTTAATGATTTTAGTTAAGATTTAGCAACAAATTCAAACTTAATGTATGTCAAAATCCGTCAAATTTTAATATTTTTTACTATGCAGTGTTGCCAATTTTCAGAAAACAATTTTTTAAAAATTCTGAATTTCTTAATTTTTTCAAACTTCTGATATACCTTTTTTGGTTAAATTGAATCAATTTAAAATAAAATTAAAATTTTATTAAAATTTGACTGAATTTTTTTTTTAAATTCATAACAAGTACAGGGTTGCCACTTTTTTTAAAAGCCCAAGTTTTATTTTTTTTTTGTTTTTCAGAAAAATTTTTATAATTTTCATTTCAAGGAGCCTTTTCATTAAAATTATAAAAAAGCTAGGTAAACTAGCTTCCTTATCATTTTATAAATTTACGATGCCACTCTTTTTAAATAAAAGAAAAAAAATTATCATAAAATTACGCTAATGACGATGCACGAGTCACCTCTTCAACGAGATTAAAAGAAAAAAATAACTGTGAAAAAAAGTAATGAGCTTTTCATCACTTGCATGTCCTCAAATCCTTTTCATCCACTTTCTCTCATTATCATTATTGTTTTATAATTAAAAAAATACATTTTTTAATTACTTTGTCCCAGTTTTTAAAGCCTTTTTAAGCAACTAACTGTTTGCCAAGTGTTACGAAATAATTAGGCGAGATTTCTGTGTGTCATGATTTGTCACACAGAAAAATAAGTTGTTAAAAAAGTTGTTTTTGTACATTTTTTCGGATGAATCACACAATATAAAATTATAATAGCAAGAACAGACTGAGAGACGATTTAATTCCGCCTACATGTCTGTGTGACAAATTCGTAAATTTTTATGTTCTCACAGACAATCAGACATAAAAAAAGACGATTTAATGCACAAAATATTCATGCAGTGAGCTCAGAAGAAATTCCGATTTGTCTAAAAAAAATATCTAGATTGGTGAGTCATTGTCTCGTATTTTTGTTAAGCTGAAAAAAAAACAAACAAATTTAAAGGGAAAAATTTTTATTTTGATCATCATCCTGACGAGAGAGATAAAGGAAATCGCTCCTAAATCTTTATTTTTATCCTGGGAACGAAACACGCAAAAACGAGAGGAATTGAAAATTTGATAAATTGAATTTCGGTTCGTTTCTCGGCTGAATTCTCGTGTCATGCTGGCAAGCAACTTTTGCACGAACACGCGTGAAAACCTTTATGGTTGAAAATTTTTTATGTGAACTGGAAGGATATGGCAAAGGGATCAAAGCAGCGCAGTAGCGAGACTTTTTTCTCAAAAAACACAGAAAAAAATAATAATAATAAAACGAAACAAAATTGGAGTTTTCCGATGAAAAACAACATTTCCAACATCAAACGAGTGGAAACCCAATTTATTTAGGAAAACGAGCATTTGTATCACCAAACCGAGCACCACTGAGTGTAATGAACATAAAATCCGATTTGAAATGGTTATTCGGAGATTTTTTTGTATCATCAAGAAATGAATCAAATTTTGATGATTTTTTTTTTTCAGGAGATTATCGACATCATCAAAATCTCCAAGTAATTTGTAGTTTTCGACATTTACAGATTTTCCAAGTGGCAAAAAGACATAAATTTAAATGGTTATGTAATCATTTATGTGATTGCTGGAAAAGAACGTGACATGACACGATTTCGGAAGAAGAAGGTGGTATCATTAAATTATATGTATCTTCTCCCACATTTCACGTGTGGAACAAATTCTAACACGAAAAAAAAATTTTACGACTCACATAAATTGCAGCGCAGAGAAATTGGCAACAAATTTCCTGTTTGGTCGTAATTGAAAATGATTTTTATTACAAATCGAATGCAATGTCGGAAAATGCGAGGGACAAAAGTAAATAACAATTCGAGAAGGACACGATGTTCATTTTTTTTTTACCACAAAAAGAACACAAAATGACGGAACGAAACGTGTAAGAAGACCCTTGAGTGCTATTTTTCTTCGTCTTCATTCGCATCTTGAAAAGTGCCTCGTTTTATTTTTTTCTATGCGGAGGAATGTTAAGAGTACTTTTAGTTTTCCTTTTCCCGATTGCAAGGCACGTGTATCGGATTTCTCGCACAAAAACCAGAAACAACAAAATTTCCTTTGATCGAGATAACGAGTTGCGTCATTAACGCAAAGAGTTTTGTCGATCTCCTATTTTCATCAAAATATTTCAAATTCTGCGAAATATTTTCGTTCACATTGCCGATTCAAATCGGAAATTGAAAAACAGCAAACAAAGCGCAAATTTATGCATGCAATAAATTTATTATTACATTGCATTCCGTCGACGTCGTTGATGGTTTTCGTGTTCACATGAGGTTTTATTTTATTTTTTGTTCACAATGCGCATAACAGAGTATAAGAGGATTTATATTTTCAATTTCCAACGGTATTGCGATTTCTATTTAATTTTGGAAGCGAATATAAATAAATGAGAGACATGTGAAAAGTGTCGTGAAAATCGAAATCAAAGAGCATTTTAATTTTTGGTGAAATTTTGCTCTTTAATTTTAAATTAATTTAATTAAAAAATTTAAAAATAATTAATAATAATTAATTAATTAATTTAATTTATTAATTTTAATTTTTTTTTTTAATTTTAATCATTTAATAAATATTAATTTGATTTAAAAAAATTATTCAACTAGTTAAAATAAAATTAATGATAATTAATTATTTTAAATAAAAATTTTAATTTTACTGTCAATACTTTTTACTACAGGTTCAGTTTAAAAATTGGTCAAATAAAAAATAAATAAATATATTTACCAATTAAATATAAAATTAATAAAAACAGACAAAAAAAATCTCTTTTTATTTCAAAATTTTTGAATAGAAATTAAAAATAAATAAACTCGAGATTTTAATTTTATTGATAAAAAATTTATTAAAATAAAAAAATAAAATAAGTGAGTTTTCACAATTTCGTACTCCTCAATATTCAAAAACATAACGGTACGGACAACAAGACAGACAGGACACATTTTTTATATTTTTCTAAAATTCAGTAAAATAAAACATGAGTGAGTAAAAGCACCAAATATTGAACAATACGGTGAATTTGGAGCATAAATCAAGAAGGAAATGGTTCAATGAAGAAATATTTTCGGTTTTTCAAACAAAAAATTGAAAAAAAAAATCCTTCGTTCAGTAAAAAAAAAAGTTAATGACGAGTAAAAATGTATTTATGGGCCCTTTTTTCATTTAATTTTACGATTTATTTATTTACATTTTAACAAAAAACTTTCTGAAGGGACGTTCTCAAATATTTGTTAAAGACCGTTTTATTGCTCTCAGACGATTTTCAAGCGTTTCGAAATCTCTTAAAAAATAAATCAAAGTAAATATTAAATAAAAATGTCAAATAAACCATAATAATTATGACAACTGTGTCGCTTCGTAGTTTAAAGGGGATTTTTTTTCTCACAAAATTTTTATAAAATTTCATCATCGATCATCTTAACGGAGCGCATTAAGAAGTATAATTCAGAACGAAATGACAAGAAAAATAAATCAGGTTGGTTCCTAATCCTATTAAAATTATGACTATGAACAGTTATTAAGATGAGACACATTTTGAATTAAGGAGAAAAACTTACCTCACGTGTCAATTTTTAACACATGTTTGTGATAAATTGCTCAATTTCGTTGAACATGCAAGTTTTTTTTTATCTTTCCTCTCTGGAGCCGAGACGATTATTATTGTACAAGACAAGAAAACATCATGTAAGGTAACATGTGTCGTTTTTTGCTTATCATGAGAAGAAGCCGAGGTAAAGGTGCAATTTTTGTGGTCTGGTGAAAAAGGGTTCTGTTGTTGTTTTACATTTTAAAAAATGTTTCTTGAAAAGGTTGGAATCCATTATGAAAATGAGTTTCTGTCTAGTTGATGATTAAAATTGACACAAAGTCATCACTCAAAAGAATTTTTCCGTTGCTAAGGAAACAAGACACGTTTCTCGACATTTCCTGAGAAAAAATAGATTCCTTGAGTTCTCGGAATTTCTTCGAAAACTTACCCGTGAATCATGCACGTGCAATTCATTTTTCATGTCACTCTCACGGCTTGAGTGAATTGAAACAATTCTCTGTTGATGTTTTTGTGTTTCGTACAGCTGTTCATGCAATTCGTTCCATTTTCCATCGAAAAGTGTTCATTTTACGGTACACGAGTATGCACAAAAAAAAGCAGAGAGATTATTGATCCCGCAACAGATACGACACGCAGCATCGCAACATGAACCATATATGGAAAACTTCACTTGACCTTGACTTCCTCTCTCTCATTTCTCGTATGTCGGAGCACGAAACGAAATGGTTTCCGTACATTTTCCAGTGTCACATTGGCGGAGATGAATGTACTCTGTTCCTTTAATATTGACAATCATTTTTTTTTGTTCGAGACATGATAACAACATGAAAATTCGTGTAGAAAATTGCCTGGAAATTATGACTAGAGAAGTTTTCCAATCAAGTGAGTCATGTATCGCGATTGTTGGCGTGTCAGCAAAAAGAATATTTGTAAAGAAGATGATGAAGAAGAAGGAAATGAACGACGAGATGAATCGTTAATTAAAAAAAAAACAAGGTGCGGAATGTCTCTTTGTAGAATATAAACGAGTCAAGGTCAGGCTTTGATGACCATTTAAAGCAAAAAAAAATTACAGTTTTACGGATATGCAAACGAGGGATTTGCGTTCTTTGAAGTACTTCATTTCTCGTTAAGGATGAATTTTGTAGATGTTCATCATTATTTTGAAGTAAAAACATTTTCTGAGTAAATCTCTGGCTATAAATCTTCTTGGAAGGTGAACTCCGTGAAAATCACCTTTGCATTTTTCTTGATGAGTTATGTTTGTTACAGACGGATAAAATGGCTTTTTTGAAAGATTTTGAAGTCTGATTCGGAGAAAATTTTGTACAAAATGCAGGAATGTTTATCAGCTTAAAGGTAAATTTGCTCTTCTCGCGAATAAATTTTATATTTTATTTTTTTTTTTGTTACCCTTAAAAATTTTACTTTGTCTGGAATTTGGAAGAAAAAGGAAAATTATTTTTAAAAAAAATTAATTTAAATTTGCTTTAATTTTTATTTATTATTAAATATTTTTATTAAATTTAATTATTTTTATTAAATTTTATTTAATTCTATTTAATTATTATTATTAAAGTAAATTTAATATTATTTTTTTTAATAACTTATTTTAATAGAAAAAATTTTTAGTCACGTGATCAAAATTAAATTTTTTGAAAAAATTTACATTTTTAAAATTTTTAAAAAATACGAACCTCATAATTAAAATTAATTCAATATTAAAAATTATGTTTTACCTTTCAAAGTTGTTTTGATGTTCGGTTTTGATTTTTGTATTGCCCTGATTTTTTTTTTCAAATTTTTATTTTTTTTATCGACTTAGTTTGCGAATTTTTATTGCATTCTGTTATTACTTGGTGAAATTTGTAATTTTTGTGTCAAAAAAATTGTGTCTTGAAAGTTTGTCAAAATAATGTTTTTTGATCCACTATCACTAAATTCCTTGTAAATTTAATCTCAACAAACATTAATCGCATTTTAATGCATCACAGCAAGAAGTGTTTATCTGTTTCATTGGCGCCAACATTTATTACTACTTTTCTTATTTTATAAACATCTTACAAAACTGTCAAATATTTTTTCATTCCTCCTCCTCTACTCTCCACAACTTTTTTTGCTCGACTTGACATCGAACGTCGACGCATAATTACCGGTTTTAATTTTTTTAAAGAGCAAAAGACAAACATGTAATTGATAAATAACTCAATTATTACCTTAATCGTTTAACTGTCACTGTTGCTGACCATCACTAATAATTACTGACACAGATGTTTTTTTTTGTCTGTCTGAATTTTTGTTTTTTTAATGCAAGTCGCGAGAGAGAGAAAGTTTCAAATATTTAGATGCACTTTAGATGAAATGGGTAACACGAGCCTTCAATGTTACGGTTATTAGTTACTCAACGCATTCCTCGGAGACTTTACGTCATGTAACAATGACGACGTTGGAGGGTAACTTGAAGGGCTTCCGAATAAAAATTAAGTGACATAAGTTGATGACCATAATTCGTTCGTGTGTGTGGTATGGAAAGACCTTTGTCGGATGGAATTACATCAGAATCCGCTCATAATCCATCGTAAAATCGATAATCGCTTGCATTTTTTTAATTATTATTTTTAAATTTTATTTTTGCTTTGTTACAAGGGAAGCCCCGTTGATTTAATCGTCAATTCTGTAATCTGTTTCAAAGAAAATCGTTAATTTATGGTTTTTTGTAAAAGCTTTAACTTACATTTATTTGTTGGGGAGTGCTAAGAAGATATAAAATTGTATTGGAAACGTCTTTTGGACTTAATTTCTGATCTGTGGACACTTTTTCGTCGATACATTCAGGACAAAGACTCTAAAAACAGACAAAATTTAACTAAAAAACTCTCAAAATCAAAAATTTTCCTTACCGTCACCCTTATAAGTCGATTTCTGGCATTTGCTAAATCCAGTCTAACGGTCTCCGTGTGATTTTTCACAGCACACTTTTTTGCTAAGCCATTCACATTTATTATGTATCCACATTCCTTCCCCTTTTCCATGAGTTTGAACGCCTCACTCGTACACCAAATTACGCCCGTTAATGCAAAATTCATCATCAATTCCTCGTTCCTCCGGGTCCCGTGCTCGGCATTGTTTATCATGACATCCAGTCGCCCAAATTCCTTTTCAATTGAATTAAATGCGGATTTAATAGCATCGCGGTCGGCAATGTCACACTCGAGCGCATGAATTTTCCCGCGGGATTTGTGTCTGTTAGCAATGGCGTCTATCACGTGTTTTTTGCGTGTGATTCCGATAACGGTTAGTCCCGAAAATGCCAGATCTTTAATAATTTGTTGTCCAATGGAAGTACTCGCACCTGTGATTACGGCAACTTTGTGAATCCACTTTTCCATTTTTTATTTTTTGGTTGTTGATTGTTTTGTTGACTTGTTTGAATGAAATGAGGAGAAAGACTGAGATGCGACTCGTGTTATTGTTTACCAAACGACTTTTGGCTGCAGTTCAAAAACGTAAATAACAAATGTCGGGCACTATCTAATTTTGGAATATATATTTTGCGGTGCAAGTTTCTTGTACAAGTCTCGTCATGCGTTAAATGCGTTCATTTTTTTCAAGTGTAAAGTGGTAATTAATAAAACGGAAGAATTTATTTCCGTATTTTTTTTTTATAAATTTATGGAATTTTTATTAATTTTACTTTTTTTCTTGATTCTTTTCAGATGTCAGCGGGACTGATGTCTTGTGTACGGGAAAACTCCCCGCCAATGGGAAATGAGTCACCAGCTATGACAATTAGCATTGCTGGAACACAATCTTCATCAAATACAGATACAGGTGAGAATTTAATTTAATTTTTAATTAACATTATTTGCAGCTATTTAACTTTATACAAAAATTGTTCCAAATATTCAATTTCTAATGGATGTAATTCTCATTGCCCTACGGACAATAAACGGGTTAAATTGATTCTCTAAAATAAAATAATTTGATTCTCTAAGTAATTTCTTCAAGAGATCAATTTTATCACTTAAAGGACTGAACAGATTCCTCAAAAAAGAATTATTTAGTGATCTACATTCTACATCATTTAGATAAAATAAATGCATAAAAAGTTATCAAAAAAAAAGGAAAAATGTGTTGAGTTGTGAATTTGCATCCGTTGAAAGAAATGATAAAATGAAGGAAAATCAGATCTTTTATGCACAAAAAAAAAGAGACAAAACCTGACTTTTGATTCTAGGTCCAAAAAAATTGAAAACTAAACAATAAACAAATAAATTAAAAATGATAAATAAACAAGAAATACAAGGCTCGACTGGTAGCAAAAGGCTACTTGAAAAAAGGTGACCAACGACTATAGCAAAATTTTTCGCTCCTCTTGCTGGCTTACCAACTATTCGTTCACTTTTATCCATTGGCATTAATTAAAATATGCTCTTGCATCACATGGACGTCAAATCCAGCTATCTTAATGGCTAAACTCCGGAGGAAATTTATATGAAACCTCCTGAAGGTACGAGTCAGAGAACCATTTGTAGAAACACAAGAGAAGTATTTGCGGGCTAAAGCAGTAAGAAGTCATGACCTAATTGAAACAAGCATTTTGACGACTTTTTCAGATTATTTTTGGAAAATCCGTTTCTGACTATTACGTGATGATCGACGACAAAACTAGTATATTTATTGTTTTGTGCTTCGACTACATATCCATTTTTGCGATGATGAAAAACGATCAAGAGGACAAACATTTAATTGACTACTTAGCGAGTTAACAACAACGAATCTCGATGAATGTAACTGAGAAAAACAGACGCACTGAGATTTCAACAAACCAATTATGAGGATCATTCTGACAGCCCAGATATCAAAGATGTCAATCTTATCCATTTTTCATCCGTAGGGTACTTTTAGAAATTCATCCTATTTGCAAGTTATAAAGTTCTTGTCACGACCGGCATCTCAATTGAAACAATAATCTGATTTCAAGAGAGTGCCAATTAAACAAGGTCAATACTAATTTGCTGGACATACGGGTGTGTGTGTGTTAAATGAGGCAATCAACGAGTGCATTCAGCAGCAACACAATATCAGTCAACCACCATATAAAACTTGATTATTTGTAGTATAAAATAAGTTGTTTGTCAATTTATCACAACAAACTTTGAATATTGAATGAAAAATATTCTCTATGTGCAGGCGAACACGAACGAGGAGACTGCATGAAGAATTTGCTTCTAATTATAAGTAGATTATTTATGATGGAATATTAATTAGAAACGAACGATCGCACGCATGACTGATTACTGAACTGTCTGACGATGATGTTGTTGATTTTCTCATTTTAGATGAATTTGCTTCTTTTTGATCAATGTCAACAATTTTAATCGACTTTTGCTCGAGCTAAACACACGCGATGTTCAGTTGAAGATAAAAATGGGTTATTAGTGCCATTTCTTTGGATAGTCAAGGCCTTTGTAACGCAAAGAGTCTTTACTGCTCTTACGGTTATTTGAGACAGACAATAGAATAACAATAATGAAGAAATTTTTCCAACTGCCACTTAACGTTACATGAAAACAATGGGAAAATTGCACCCACACATTTTGTTTGTTTTTTTGTTCCTGCTTCTTGCGAATTGAGTGTTATGATCGCTTCGTTGCTTGCTCATTTGATTGCATATGACACATAGAGTACTTGTTTGTGCTGAGAGTTGGTAGATGCGTAACAGGTCGTTAAATGGGGTGAAATTATAATTATGAAAATTTTTGTTATTTCACGATTTGTTAAGAGATTTTATGGACAATTTAAGTTTGTGTTGTAAAAAATTGATATTTAATTTTGAAATACAATGTAAAAAATAAAATCGTAGAATTTTAATTAAAAAATTGGAAATGTCAATTCAATTGAAACAATTTTTTTTTTATTTAAAAATTAGTAAATAAATTAATTTTAAATTTATAAAAAATTGAATAAAATAAAAATATTAATTTTTAAATTAATTTAATAAAATATAAAAAAAAAATAAATTTTATAATATAATAAATAAATTTTAATTTTTAATTAAATTAATTTTAAATATTTTATTGTTTATCAAAAATTCTAACAATTAAAATTTTTAGAATTTTTTTTCACTGATTCATAAAAATAATTCTATGCGAAATATTTTTCGTAATTTCTCTATCTTTAGCTGTAAAAGTCATCTTCTTTAAAATCATAAAGTGAAAAATAACTTGAAGCAATTTTACCTCATTTAACGGTCGTGATCCCACATGAAAACTATTTTTCAAGTATTTGCACATCTAATGAAGTTCTGCTTTTCTAATATTGACAAAATACGTAATTTTCTTGACAAATTGAATTCCTTCGACGCAATTTCTTTAAAATTTTTCATAGTTTCGTCCAATTTTTTCAATTTTCTCTAAGTCGTAGATAACGTAACAAAATCGTAAAAAATGTCCACAAATTATTCTTTCACCTTCCAACTACTGTCCGCCACCTATAACAAACAATAAAACGTAAATAAAACATTTTTCACATAATTTTTATTGTTACATGATGATTATACCTTTTTTTTCATACAACATGGAAGTTCGTAGCCAGCAACTGTTTTTATTCGAATAATAACGCTCATTTTATTATGCAAATATGCGGTGAAATTACGTACGTACGTCAAATGTTAGTGAAAGTGTACCTTAAAGTACACTAGAAAAGGGTCTTGATTCTTTTGTTTTTCTTTTTTTTTGTCGATTCGTATTACAAATTCTATAATAATAACGGAATACTTAGAAATGTAACTTCTACTTAAAGAAATTGCCAACCGGAATTGGAATACATAAAAAACGAGGAATTTTCTTTCTTTCTTTCGATTGTATAAGCGTCCCTCATCGCCCGCTGTACGCATAAATACAAATCTAATTAAAATGTTGCCGTACAGAAAAAACTTATGGCAGAAAGTCTCTCAGCCCCACAGTAATTAGTCATACATATTATCCATTGTTTTGTCTTCGGTGAACCACATAACTAACTAGAAAACAAAAGATAAATGCTTCTCTCTGCATTCGAATGTGTATGTGTTTGTGTGTGTGGGTATTTAATGTAATAATAAAAAAAATATTCAAAAAAGCAAAACAAACGAACGAACAACCAACTTTGGCTTATTTTTAATATTGCTACAATTTATTTGTTTAGTTCGTGTTTGACATTGACGGTGATAAGACCTCGGTTCGTTTGCTCGAGGAAAGTTTTTTTTCTCTGTTTGATTACTACTGACTTAATGCATAGTGTCAAAAAACTGGTTTCTTACGAAAAAAATCCATAGTAAATAATAATAGAAACGACGATGATGATAAAAATGTTATCGTTATTGACTTCCAGTTTGAGATAATTTTTATTGTGTTTTGAGTGGATTTTAAGCCAATGTGTGTCAAATATTGTACAAGCGTTAAGTGATAAAGTCTGTTAATTCATAACAGAGAAATATAAAAAAAAAGTCATAAAAAATCCATAAAAAGAAGAGAAAATTTTGAGAAAAAATGAGATATTGTTTTAAATAATAAACAAATTTAAAAAAATCATAAAATTGTGGGAAAAAAATTCTCAAAAAAAAAAAAAATTAAGTGAATGAAAGTGAGTTAAAGTTGTAATAATCATCAAAAGCGTCACTTCACTCAATCATTTTGTAAATAATATTGATTAATATTCTCGTTAATTGCACATCATCAGTTTTATCGGAATTTTTATACTATCTTATCACTTAATTGTTGCAGATACGGTGAAGCGTCGTCGTTTTCATCCACTACGAAATTTACGAAAAATATTTCGCAGACGCACAGTTTCGCATGCTGAAACCCCGCAAATTCACACCTTTGGTACCGTGAGTTCGTCCACGACAGACACCACGACAATCAGTGGCAAAAGTGCTCAAATTTCCGGTGGATATTTGTATCTGAAGCGCGATCACTCGACCGACGGTATTGGACATCGTGGCGGTAATGCGGAAGACGAATCAAGTGATATGGCGGAGATAAGTGATTGTCAGAGGAGCTTCAGTGAAGGACGATTGATAGATAGGTAAGTTGAATAATTACATTTTATAATAATTAAAAAAAAAATAGAAAATTTGAGGTTAGAATAATTTTAAGAGAGATCAAGTATTCGGTTTTTGCATCACTAATTGAGAGATTTGTTAACCACGTGATTTTTAGATAATTTTAAATAAAAAAGATCGTTATAAGACCTTAAATATTTGAAAATTGACTATTTTTTGTTTGTCGCAAAAATACAGAAAATAAAAAGATGAACAAAATTAATTTATAAAATTATTACCTAATGATTAAATAAATGTTCATGATATTGAGCATTTAAATCTTAATCACGTGACCATTTCTGACATACTTTAAGAAAATTTAACAAATTTTTATATTTTTTTTTGGCCAAATTCGATACTAAATATTGATCAATTTGTAATTTTATTTTTTTCAAAAATTTATGAAAAAAAATTTTTTTTAAGAAATTTGAAAATTCACTTTTTTTTACATAAAAGTTTGAAAAAAATCCTGTACAAAGTTTATGGGCTTTAATAAGTCAGAAAAGGCCCGAAATATAGTTTCAAATATCACCTGCCTTATGTTAGTAAAAATTATCAATTTTTACCAAGTTCAAAAGAAATGTACAAAAAAAATTATCAGATATCAATTAAAGAAAGCGCTCAAGGTATTAGAATGACCTTCATGTAAATAATTCTTTCCACCGAACTTTATCAAACCAAAAAAAAATTATCAATTCATCAAACACTCAAAACATTGCTAAATACCAACAAAAACGTGCAAGATAACCAATCTTATCAATTATCATTATCGAGTGTCCGACTAGACTTCCATTGAATTAGTTCCCTTTCAAATGCCAAACCAGTAAAACACCTTCTTGCTCTCAATTCTACTTGACTCAAAAAAAAAAATCAACAAATATCAAGTCACGACTTTGCTAATAATAAATTTATTTCTTTTTTCGAAAAAGTAAATATTTGCAACTCTCGATCAGGTAAACTTTATTATATTACATAACGAGTCTTTAACAAGCTATTTGTCTTGCAAGTTATTATTAATAATGGTAACAAAATCAATAGAATTCTATTTTTTTTTATTTTTGGAGTTCCACACCTTGTGGCATTAACGGCTTAACGAGCCCATTCAACCAGAAATGTTTTTCTCTCTTAGCGTGACATATAAAAAAAAATGCCAAAGTTGATGAATTTTCATTTTTTATGTTTTCAGTGACATCAGTCGAGAACATCTATCACAGTCGCACGACAGTGTATTTTCCGAGTCAGCTACAGCAAGCAGTTTATCGATAGTGCTAAAGGTAAGTTTTGTCAACATTTTTCTATGTTTTAACGAAAGATTAAGATCACATTGAACGAACGAAAACCGCAAGTTTGTGTCCTTTTTCGGAGTATTTTTGTACTTAAGTCGAGTAATTCAAAGCAAAAATCCAGTTTTTTCCATTCTAAAAATAAATCGCAGCAGAAGTCGTGCAACCAAACCCGTTTTCTTCAGTTTGCAAAGTAAAGCTGCAACATAAAAGCAAGAAGAGAGCAAAATATTTCATCACCACGCTCGCACGGTCTTTAAACTTATGTTTTATAGTTAATAACTGGCATTAGAGTGCATCTATTTGTTGTCAGAGCACTTTTCGTGAATGACTTGACAAAGCTCACGAGTCACGTTGATTTGATTTGATGAGAGAAAAAAAATCATCATAAATCCAGTTTCATTTTATGTGTGATTAAATTTTATGTTATTATCGTTTCATGTCTCGTGATGAGTAACGATAACCGCAAAATTGATCTTTGTAAGTGCATTAGATGGGAAATTGTCGCATAAGTGACTTTTGTCATGAATGTTGATGAGTTTTGATCGATTTTTTATGATCAAGTGAATTGATTATTGCTGATTTTTAGTCATCAGAAGTTTTTCAAGATTCGATACCAACAACTAGAGAGCAATGGCTGGAATCTAACTGGAATGAAATTTTTCAACAGACCAAGGTATTTCTCAAATTAGAGTAATAACAGCATTCTTACATGGACATATCTAGACATAGTTAAAAAGCTTGGTACACTGGTCAACGTATCTTACTGAGAAGCGTATGGTCGTCGGTTCGAGACTCAAAATCATGAAAAACTTTCTTGACTCCAATCATGCTTAAAATTTACTAAGATCTTTTAGACACCCTTTGGAACCTTGATGATGATGATTATACGATGACCCATCTAAGCACACAAAAAAGGCTTTCTGTAGGTTTTCTTTCTTCCTAACCTGTTCCATATTCTTCTTTAACCGTGCTGACACTCTTTAAGAAAGAAAAGATTCATTTCAGTGAGAAATCGCTTTGGAACCTTCTGGAAGAGCTTAGTGAATTTTGAGGGTGCCTGCTTGGGTTCATACTTTATAAGCTAAGATCCATTTTCTGGCGTTTTCTGAAGAGATTGAGTCTACGAGCTTACGTGCAGAAGTTGCTTCAATGATGAAAAATCTTCGAAATACTTATTCCGGACTCTAAGACAGACGACAAAATATTTCTAACAGAATAGATGGTCAAATTAACCCTACTGAATTTCTTGAATACAAATTAATCGATATTTTAAAATCTCGAGAGGTGAAGGAGGAGTACAATTTTTGAGCGTTTTTTAACTTAAAATCCCAAAATCTTAAGAGCTCATAGATGGAGATAAAATGAAAATCATCATCAGACTAAGCTTAAAAAATTACTGTAGAGTCGACGAATTAAAAAGTAATTTTTTCATTAAGCTTAAATTCTATACAAAGAGC
Organism: Culicoides brevitarsis; assembly: GCF_036172545.1. NCBI lineage: Eukaryota > Metazoa > Arthropoda > Insecta > Diptera > Ceratopogonidae > Culicoides > Culicoides brevitarsis. The sequence goes on along the minus strand of NC_087085.1, from coordinate 20,527,297 downwards.
TTCTGAAAAACAAAATTCAACAATTTTTGAAATTCTATCATTCATTTAATATTTTCGAAATCCATAGTCAATACCAGGTATAGTTGCAAAAATTGATGATGTTCAGTAGAAATATCCAACAAATTAAATCTACTGATATTTCATTCATAAAAAAGTTGATCAAAAAGGTGGTTTTTGCATTTTAACAAATTGAAATTTTGTGTAAGCCTTATCAATATTGCATTTAATCAATTCCTGGTTGTCACAAAACCCGTAAAATTGCAGCATAAATTGTCAACAGCAAAAATCAATCAATAACGTTTGTCACAAAAAACCACCTTAAGCCTGCATCTCGTCACACTGCCATTCAATACATCAATTAATTAACTAACTGCCGTGTACTTTTATCGCGAGTTGCCACCCACCGTTACATAAAATGCATAAATTGGGTCATTTTCGCGTGTATCGTTTCCAGGAAATGATTGAATTTTGCATATATTGTCACACATTCGTCGTGCAACTCGGACCAGATATGCAAATTGTGTAACATTTCTCATTATAATGCATTTTATGCACGTTACAGAGAGCAGAGCATTAGAAACTGCGTCATAGAGCACAACAGAAATCAATTTTCACAAAGGGGTGTCCATCGTACATTTGCTCCACATCTGTGTCGACCTCTTTTCTTTCACGGGCTTACGAGCAAAAATTATGCAATCCAATGCACAGAAAGAAACAACGACGACGATGCACGACGAAGAGAAAAGTACCGGTTAAATGACACTTGATGGTAATAAATTTACACAAAGATTGTTGTTATTATACTTTTTAAGTTGCTTGCGAAGATACCAGTTTCGTTAGGCAAACGCTGCTAAGGAGACGCAACGCGGCACACACACGCGATTAATGAGATGCAGACGTAAATAAAAATAATAATAATAAACGTGACTGTTTTGCGGGTAAATGGGTGAATTAAAAATTGTTACTGCGAGCCATGCTTCTTTCGTTACTTTGCAGCTGAATGGAGGCAGACATGTTGCAATAATTATTTTAAATTGATTCAGTTGTACCGGTGTAATTGCGTCGATGACGAGCAAAGTTGTTGTTGTTACTTGCGCTCCAATTTAGAATTTCACGCGAGTTAATAAAGATACGAGGAACAGGAAAAATATTGTGAGAACCATTTTTTTATAAAAAATTATTTAAAATTATTTTTGTTTAAAATTCGCAGTTTAATTTATTACAAAAAAATTTTTTAAAGAATTTTTAAAAATATTTTAATTAATTAAATTTCTATATTAAGATAAATTTTTAAAAAATTTATTCAAAATTATTTTTTAAAATTGCCTAAATATAAAATATTAATTAAAGCCGCTCCAATTTTTTTTTTTGAACTTTTTGTCCCATGCCCCATCTTAAAATTCGAAAATCCAACGGGCAAAATAAAAAAATTTAAAATTTCATCAAAGTTGGTCGTTTTTTAGTCTTTTTTCAAAAAATTTCCCAAAATTTAAAAAAAAAATTTAGTTTTTAAGAATTTTTATATTAAAAATCGTATTTAAACATGAATTTTCTTCTTTAAAAATTTTTTCAAAATTTTATGAGTTTTTTTTACGAAATTTTTTTGTTTAAATTTTTATACTCTAAGATATATCTTAAACTATCAAATCTCAATGTAGATACCGTAAAATCAACTAAAATATTGATTAATGACAAAAAACTGTTAAAATTTTTTGGGACTAAAAATTCTTTTGTGCATTTAAAGTGCATGAAAAAATGCAACTTTCGTAGAACAACTTTTTTTGATTCAAACGAAAATAAATTTAAAGCGGCCTAATTTAATAAAAAAAATCAGCATTTTTTAAAGAATGAGAAGTCCTTACTTCAAAATTTAATAAATTTTAGATTAAATTTAAATTAATACATTAATATTTGAAATTAAATTAAATTTAAACTTTGATAAACATTGAAAAGAAACGTTTTTTAATCAAAAAAAAAGTTAAAAATTTTTTTTTTTAAATCAAAATTATTTTATTTTAAATTAATTAATTCATTTTAAAATTTATTTTTTTTTTATTTTCAATATTTTAATATTTTTTCTCATAAAACATAAATTCTTTGATTAATCTTCATCACAAGTAATAAATTCCTGAAAACCAATTTTTTAATTTCACGAATGTGACCTAGTTGTCTCACCAAAGTAACATTACTCCACATTTTTGTCACAAGCACACGAAAAATTTTAATAAATATTCATATCTCAGAGTTACAAGCTGCAATGTATCATTTTCTGACCACTCTGACATATTTTTAACCGCATTGCAATCCTTTCATTACACTCGTTTTTTCGTGATATCAGGATTGAAAACTTTTCTCATTTACATAAAATTTTTGCACAAAACCACATTTTGCATTTAACTTTGGTCAGAAAAATAGTATCGAGACGAAAAATCTCTGTTCGAAATTGAATTCAAATGAAATTCAAACGTAAATGACCGTATAAACTAGTTAGATACCGATCAGCTCGTCTTTCTTGCTTTTGCATATCTTTTCCTTTTCATCGCCATCGTTTTTCATCGTAAAAAAAGTCTGAATTTTTTCGCATGTCTTACTTATATAACGTCTTCGTACTTGGCATTATGTCACACCTTTGACCGTTAAATTAGACTATTTTTCAGACGATTCGCAGACAATTATTGCTCGCAACTCGCATGTAAAGGCATTAAAGCGCGTCAACTCACGTGCATGCAATTAGACATAAAAATAAAATTAAAAGTTTTATAGGTTACTTTTGTAAAGTCAGTCGAACATGAAACATCTTGCCACACCATAAATCATCGCATATCGACAGCAACTATTTTTTTTATTTGTTGGGCGATAAGACGAAACCTGACAAGAACATGCCTCCAGCGGTGATTGACATCGGGTCTTGACCAGATTTACTTATTTTGTTCTTAAAAACGTTTTTAAAGAAACAAAAAAAAATAAGTGACACAATTTTGAATAAACAAAACGCCACGCTGTCTGTAAATAGTCACGCATCCGTTAATTTCGCATGTCTGCACCTTTTAATAGTTGTTTTGGAACACTTTTCGTTCAAGTGTTTTCAGTTTCGTAACATTTTTTTTAAAACGATCGCTGTCCCAATATTAACAATAAAAAAGCAACATTGTATGGGCTGCAACAAAGAAATAATGAATAAAATTGAAGCGTTTAAAGTTTGAAAGGGAATTTTTTTTAAAAGAAATTTGATACTTACCTTGATGATGCAAAATTTAAATTTTGGGTTAACAAAAAAAAAATAATTTCATGAAATTTTTGTGCTTGGTTTGAATTAATTGGAATAAATATTGAAGAATTTCTAGACCTTTAAAAAAAATTAAATTAAATTTAAAAAACAAAAAAAAAAATCAATTATAAATCGAATAATTTTTTATAAAATCTAAAATTCTTTTAAAACGGTTTTAAGAACAATTTTTAATTTTTAAATATTTTAAAAAATTAAATTTTTAAAAAAAAATATATTTATTTTTTTTTAAATATTTTTTTTAAATAATTAAATAATTTTTTAAATAATTATTTTTCTGGACCCGCAAAAAAATTGTATTAAAATATTTTTAATTTTGAAATTTATTTTTAGAAATTTTTAAAATTTATAAAATTAAAAAAAAAATAAATATTTCAATTAAATATTTTTATTTAAGTTTTTTTTCTGAAAAACCTATCATTTTCTGATCCTGAAATAAAAATAAAATCATTAAATGTCAATTATCTCAAAAAAAATTACCAAAAGAGTAAAAATCACATCCGTGATGGAGCTCCCTGGTACTTTTTCCCTCACCAAAGTCCGTTCTAATCGGTGAGTCAGCGAAGGTGTTGCTTATTTACTTGTTTGTAACACATTTTTTAATGCAAACTTGAACAAATACTCAAATATAGACTCAGTACTTGATCACAAATAGACACAAAAGCAACCGAATTAACATCAAACACCGTCGTCTCGTTGTCAGTAATCGCCTTAAAAAGGTGGTAAATATAGACGTACAACTACTTTACACCACAAACAACATTTAGTGAATTGAATTTTTGCTCAGTTTGTTGTTCGCGTTCCAACTGTTTGGAACGAAAATACGTTTCGGTGCAAAATAAATAAAAATAACTTCAAGTTTCTCACAAAGCTTTAATTTTAAGCTCATCATCGCGGATTACTAAAAGACTCGTTATTTATTATTTTGATTAATAAACAAATAATTTTGATTTGTGATAAGATTGAGCGATTAAAAAGTCATTGAACATTTTATTATTTAATTTAAAAAAAATGGACTCAAAGTTACCAGTGAAAACCCCGTCAAATGCCTAAAAGGAAGCACAAGGCAACGCGAGTAAAACCCAACGACATGTCCATTTTCGATAAAATGACATCAGTGATTAGTCAGCAGGAGGATTTGGAACAATACAGCTCGCACTGGCGGAATTCCAGGCGATTTCATAAACTAATATTCGCAACTAGGGTAAATGGACATTAATTAAATGGAATGTAATAAAAATAAAAAAGTTACGCGATGGTGGTGATGATGATGATGGTTTTGTTGTTGTTCAATTTAGCGAACAGCGAAAAAAAATTATGAAGAAATATATAAATAAATAATTGTGCATTAATTTAAAAGTTTGAAAAGTCTTCGTGTGTGGGTTCGTTCAATGTGTTTGTTGCAAGTCACTTTATTTCTAAAACGATTTGAAATAAGCAAAAAAAAATGATTTCTTACCTTGTGTCTCTCGTTGTTACAGGCTGAGTTGACAGATGTGTTGCGCAAACGTGGATTGCGCCAAGAAGCGTCCGAAGAAGAAGATCTCGGCCTGCCACAGAGCCCCAACAGTCCAAATCGCAAGGAAAAACATCACAGCCAAGGTTCCTTGAGTTTGTTGAGTATGACGAGTTCCGATATGGACGACGAACATTCCTCGACGCGTCAAAATACGACGTTTGACAGTTCGAGCTCGAGTTTCTTCAATAAATCGTCGGATTATTCGCATGATGAAGTTGGTAAGTTTAAAAAAAAAAATAAAATAAAATTTTCCTAAATTTTTCATGAAAAATCAAATTAAGGACGATCCATTTTGTCCAATTTATAAAAAACTTTTTTTTTTTATACAAAAAAGAAAATTTCATCAATATTTTTGTTTTTTTAATTATTTTCTTTAAGATTTGCAAATTAGAAATTAATTTTAAGAAATAAATTAAAAAATAATTATTTCATAAAAAATAATTTTAAAAAATATTTCAAATACAAAATTCCGATTTTAAATACAAAAATTTCTAAAAATTTAAATTTGAAAAAATTGAAATTCAAAATTTAAAAACTTAAAAAAAATATTAAAATATTTAAAAAAAATTTTATTTTTTTTTATTTTGCCTGATTTTTTACTTTTTTTTTTGACAAAAAATTTAAAAAAATATATTAAAAGCGTCCCAAATTTAATTTAAAAAACAAACAATCAATTAAAGTTTAATTAAAATTATTTTTTTTTATAGATCTTGATCTTTCGTCATCTTCCCGATTGAGCCATTCAGCAGCGCGTCACAAATTGGCAGTGCGCCCCAAGAAAAAGGGTCCCAGTCGACCACGCAGATCACGTGAAGTAAGTTTTTTCTTACTCAAATTTTAATTGTAGCTAATTTTTTATGATTTTTAGCCGACAACTGTCTTGCCATCCACTCCCGAGGTGAATGAGGAAAATTTAAAACATGCCGCGTCAAATTCTGACATCACAGATACGCCCACCAAGAAGCTTAAATCACAATCGTTGCCACGCGAAACGGATTCCAAGCAGATGTTTGCTTTCACAAAATCCGAAATTCGTCAAACGCCGCAAAAAACGACAATTTACGTGAACAAAAATATTTCCAAAAGTCACGATTTCGACAAACCCGTTGCCACGACAAGCATCACAATTGGCACAGCATCGACAGTGACGACAAACACGACAACAACAACTTCCACGAAGAAATCCGAGGAGAGTTTGATCAAGAAATTCTGGAGTCGCAACGTGAAAAAGTCCAAAGAGGACGTCATGGAAGCGGAAGACGAGCAAGAAGAACGTGTCTCGGAATGCATGGAACATAAATCAATTTTGCAAATTAACACGGAAAATACGGATGTTCTCGTCAAGCCAAAGCCCAAAACTGGAGCTGCAGCTCGTCAACGTGTCGTTCCGCAGGAAATCGAGGAGCCTGTGGTTAAAGAACGTGCTAGCATCGTAATTGGACAAAAAACGGAGGCAAAGTCGAAACCGATCCCGATTGCCAGAACGCACATTGGAGCGAGTCCGGCACGCGTGATTGTCAAAAGTCACGAAAATTTGTTGTCCAAATCGTTGGAAAAGGAAGAAAATGTGAAAGCACAATCCATTTCGCCACCAAAAACGAGTTGGCAGGAACAACATCACCTAAAGGCGCCCAAAATTTGTGGATTGAGTTCGTTGCAGCAGAAAATTTCTCACATGGAATCGCCGTCAAAGAAGGCAAATGTCCCCAAATCCAACAGTTTTCGCGTTTACTCGTCCAGCATCGACAGCAATTTGGAAAAGAACAATCTCCCGAGTTTACCGAACTTGAGTAAGATTGTCGACGACAACGATGACGACGTGAAAAGTGATGAGCCCTTGAAGTTTTCTAGTCTAACGGAGCACTACACCGAGAAAAAACGCAAGTCGCAAGAAAAACTTCCCGATTCGAGCAAACAAAAATTCGAAATTAACGACTTTAATTTGGTGAAACAGCACAAAAAAGAGCCCGGAGTCGAAATTGTTGGAGTTCTTAAGAAGAAAAATATCGTTTTGAAAGGTGCTGAAGAGTTATCACAATCGACGACGACCAATATCTCCCAAATCGAGGAAAATATCGACAAATTAATGAAAAGTTCTGTCGTTACGATGCTCAAAAATGCAAGTTTCGAAGAAAATGACGTAAAAATGGAAATTATCGATTCATCGAGTGAGGAAAGTATGACTCCCGAAAGCCCCCAATCTCCCGTAAAGGAAGAGAAAAAATCCGAAACAAACGAAACTGAAGCCATCTTCCGTGAAAAACGCGTTTCTAGTGTTTTGGAACAATTTGAGGCGAAACGCAGTCCGGAATTCAAGGCAAAACCGCCAATTAAGGTGACAAAACCTGAAACAGAGACCGTTGAGTTGCGCGACAAAGAGATGAAACCTCCAAAGCCCCCAACGTCTTTCAGAATTTCACCGAAAACGACTCCCGTTGAGATTATTCCGGCTTCGGAGACGCCCAGTAGTCCCGTGAAGTTGACGCATAACGCAGTTTTTCAAGAGACAGAGCCCCGTAGAAGCATCATCGGAGACAATGACGACCGAAAAGTGATTTTGCAACGAAGAACTTCCGTGTCCGAGGAACGTTTGAAGTTCGAACGGAGAATTTCCGGCGGAGCATCGGACGACGGCTCGAAAGATCACAAAAAATCGCAATCCGAGGAAGATCTTGAGACAAAACCAAAGGAAATGAAAAAGTCGGTCGCTAGCACGACATCCGACGAAGACGAAACTCCCGTAGTTACGATGCGTAAAAAGTCCAGCGAGAAGGTTTTTGACGCGTCGGGTACTAAAAACGACGAAACGCCGGAACTGATGAAAGTTTTTGCGCGTCGCTCGCAAAAAATCCAACTTGATGACGACGACAATGTTCAAGTGCAGGAAATTAAGAAACTTATCGCAGCTCACAACGTCGACAGTGACAAGGAAAATCAATCAAGTAGCGAGGAAAAGTTGGATAAAATCACGCAACCACAAGTAACGCCTCCTGCAAGTCAAGGAACGAACAACAACATCAACAACAACAACGTGCCAACAATCAAGCCCGCCACAACCGGCATCAAGGAAAATAATGAAAATGTGATTCCGGTGAACGATGGCAAAACATTGTCGAAACCCTTTGGAACGCCAAGTCGGTTTAGCAACGTCTCCAATTATCGCAATAGCACGACTTTCCTGGAAACGCGCAATAAAACGATGAAAAACAACAACAACATGACATCATCAACATCCGCAACGACGACGACAACAACAACGACAATTACGAGCAATAACAAACTAACGCAAGATGTCAAGAACAACAATTCCACAAACATTCGTCACACAATCGGTGCTATCGAGAAAATTGACACGGAACCCGAAGAAATTGAGTTCAAGGGAATTTTGCAGCGACGCGCCGAATGGGAAAAACGCGCAAAAGAAGGATTCAAATAAAAATCTTTAAAAAGTTTAAAAAAAGTTGTGCTTGTGATAAAAAAAAATAAATTAACGATTAGCTTCTTGATGAAAATTTCTTTTGTACTAATAATTTTTCAAAAAAAAAAATCATTCCTTAACAATTCGACCAATTTTTAGAGTAGCTTTTCTATAAATATAAACATTAAAAACAAATAAACCTGCAAATCCTGTGAAAATTGTGTGGCTTTAGAATGAAACTCAAAAAAAAAATGTTAGAAATTGCTTATGAACCGAGTTATGAATAGATATTTATTGAAAAAAAATAAAGAGTTGTTAATCCAGTTGAAATTTTCCCACAAAATGTTAAACAAGAAAATATATCATATAAAAGTAGATCCTTTTTTTCTAAAATAATAAATAACTAAGAATAAAATGTTCAACAACACGTTCAACCAACCCACAAAATAACCCGAGACCTAAAATATTTTTCTACCTATATGAAAATTTTCTCTGATGATTTGAAGAAAGTGATAGATTGATAGAAACACCTGATAACAAAAAAAAAAAACAAAAATGAAAAATAATTTAAAGGGTGTTAAGCAATGATAAAGTTTGCCTAAAACATATATTTAAAAAAAAAAGTTTGTTTGAAATTAACAAGAACTGTGTATCAAATCCATATTATATTGATAAATATCTTAGAGTTAAACATATATAAAATTATTATTAATGAAGTTGACAATGTATTTGAGAGTTAAGAATTTTCAATGTATAAGAAGTATATTTGAACGAATTACGACTCAATTATTTGAGGTGTGAAATAAAATAAAAAATAAAACAAAAAATGTGTAAAAAAAGTTTAGATTTTTTTATTTTTCCATAAAGATATTTTTTAAATGTTTTCCCGAAAATCCTAGAATTGTGTATTAAAGTAAAAAAACAGGTAATTTTCATATTTTTAACTTTTATTATTCATTGGTTTTCAAATAGTTGCAAAAAAATGATCGTTATCATTGAATTTTCCTTCGATCATGTACTTATATTTTTTAATAAATCTTTTGACGAGTTTTTAATATATTTTTTGAAGAAGTTTTTATAATAAAATTAAGTACCTATCTCATTATAAAAGATATAAAAAACCGAAGGTAAGCAATTTAAAATTAAAATAAAATTGTAGTTTAAAAAAATGATTGTCATTAAAAAAAACTGTAAATTTTTTTCTTTTTTTTTTTTTGAAAAATAACTCTAGGAATTCTAGTCAAAAATATTTTTATGGAAGAAAATTCATGCTAAAATATAATTTTCAACTCAAAAATTTTTAAAAACTTAAAATTTTTAAAAAAATTTCAGGAGTTTTCAAAATTTCCATAAATTTGGAAGAAAATTCATGCTTAACGATATGAAGATAGAATCAAAAACGGTAAAAAAACGTTTTGATAAAATTTTTTTTTGATAAAATTTTTTTACGTTTTTTTTGTACCATTTTTGGATTCTGAAATGGGGCATCGAACAAAACTATTGAGTTTAATTTGGAGCGGCCTTACGTTCATTCCATAACAACAACTCTATCAAAAATTGCCCTCTATTATTAAGTGTATCACGGCAACGGAGTACTCTTCACGCATTTAACACTCTTGCATACATTACCTGCGTTTTTAACATACATTTGATCCATCAAGTTCCGCTCTACTGAAATCATTTCCTTTTTGTCTAAAAAAAAAATAACAAAACAAAAAATGGTCAAACAACTAAAATTTGTTATTTATTTTTTATTTAAACACGAGAGAGACGGTAGATAGACGTTTAATGCTCTCTTATGTAACTTATGTTTAAAATTAAATGAAATAAAACAATGGCATTCGTGTGTTGCTCTTTAATTGTTCTATTGATGATGATGACGACCTATTTAGAAGAACGTACATTTAATTTTAAACATTGTTTTTTCTTCATTTACCGTAAATTATGATGATCAAGATTCTACGATGATCTTCTAGCAACACCTTTTAAGAATCAACCTCGACACGGTAATTAATTGAAAGAGACCTGCAAACCCCTTTAACAGCATAATGCGTGAAAATATTGTTATGTATCTATTGTCGATCATACATGAATGACGTTAATTTATTCTATTTTGTTTGGTGAGTTTTTCATTTTTATTGTAAGTTTATTAGCCGCTTTATTTTACACACACACTTCGAATAATGTGTGTATGTGTTTATTGTTTAAATTTTTAACAACAACATTTTGTTAGTAGTACAATAAATGATGATAATGGTGAGGTGATGCTCTTCAAGTAAGCAAACATACATGCAGAGAGTGATATATGGGAAATTTCAGTGAATTAGCGTTTGATGTAAATAACCTAGAAGGTAAGTAATAATAATAATAATGATAATTTTTTTACGTTTTTTACAGGATATTTATTTTCCATTTCAACAAATTTAAATAACTTTTAATATTTAAGAGAAGTTATATTTTGAGCTTTTTAGGTAATTCTCAGTCTCAATGTCTTCCATTCTGTGGTTTTTGGGAGAATCCAATTGAATGACATACATACATAAACACGAGTCAATTGAGGCAATTGTTTTATTTAAATTTCACCTAAATAAAGTGCAGTGAAAATAAAGAAAAATTGAAAGTAATCAAGTGTCCACCGTGATTACCAATCTGTTGTTAGGTTTTTGCCAAAAGTGTTAGTTGCAGAATAAATCATAGTTTTTTGCTCACCGGCAAAACTTATTTTCGACAAAAACAAATCTTGTCAGCAAAAATGTGGCAAATTTCGCATCAGCAAAAACGTGGTTCATAACACATCGTGGAGTAATGCGTAGTCTTCGCATCATTCCTAATCATCAAACAATATCATTAAGTTTATGCTTCAAGTCGTGGACATCTCAATATGCAGAATTCAGAAGTGGATAAAAATTATAACAAGTATTTAAGGCCTAAGGAAATTCCTTTCTTAGGCAAAAACATAAGGCGATTGATTTTCACTTCTTACGTCAAAATTCAAATATTTAACATAGAATAGATGCTCTGAGCAACATTTTCTATGCAAGCAATGGAGAAAACATTAAATTATTAGATATCGAGACACTAGACAGCAACGAGTAAGCACATGTTGTGCGAATAAATAAAAATATATTGAAGTGAATAAAAGTTTAGTTAAATTTTTCTTAAAAATTCTTCGGATTGATTATTTCTTCAAAAATCTCTTCAAACCACAGGTGGCCTCAATGATTTGTCGATCGGATTTTTTACAACTAAATATCACTGCCACGAGCTTATTTTTTCCAATGCGATATAGCAATTAACTCAAAGGAATTAATTTTTTCCACGAACGATTTAAGTTGAAATTGCAGTTAAAATACGCTTTTCAATAACTAATCTGATTGGTTGTCTTTAAACTGTATGTGGACCTAGAAAAATTTTTCTAAAAAAACAATCAAAATACAAATTTCACAGAATAATTTCACAACCATCAAATTGCACCGAAAGCAATCACCGTTTCCACTCCAAACGAACACAATATCCACAGGTGAACTCACATTAAAATGCTAGGTTGTGACTTCACTTCAGTAATTCACGTTAAATGAAAGAGTGCACACGCGTTTCGCAGTTCCGCGGCAAGAATGTCATCTTTCTTTATCAGAGCGATCTAAAAATATATAAAATTCGGTCGGAATCTGGATCAATTTTTGTCACAATGAAAAGTGTGCGAACCTATTAATGGTTCTTCTATCAAAAATCATTTAAAAAATATTGCAAACATCTTCATTTTTTGAATAAATTCACGTTTACGGACTGGAACGATGAAGTTTTGCAAAATATTTAACCACCGACTGTTGTTGGCAGTGTGCAACCTTTTGTTTATGGTAATTAAATTCAAAGTTTGTTATCATTTTCGCGTAGTTCTAACAATTTCGTCTCTTTTGACAAAGAATGTTAGAACTTTTTTAGTAAATATTTCATCAAATGAAATTTATTGAGAGCAACGTCATAGAATTTCAATTACTATTCGACAGGATGTAACTCGTGACGTCTATTGTTGAAATTCTGTCTAGTATGAATGGTCATTCATGGTGTTGCTTTCACTAATGGTGATGATTCATTCATTCATAAAAATTCTTTCATGGCGCCATTTCTCTTTTTCACAGACATGCGGGATCGGATTGCTTGCAGTTGGATTTTACGTGCTTTGTGACGGGCCACGCGTACTTTTATCTCGTCTCATCATCTCTTCGTTAGACAATAGTCCTCTCACGAATTTATCGCAACCCTTTTTCTTCTATGTCGCGTTGGGAATTATCGTTGCCGGACTAATTGCGAGTATCGCAGCTGCTTTGGGAGTTTGGGCTTCATGCATTAATCGATATTGCATTCTAAGTCTCTATTTTCTCATCGTCATCATCTTACTCTTCTTCGAGTTCGCCATTTGTCTCATTATTACAATGTGGCCTCAATGTTTAGGTCTCACGCTAAACACAACTGCCATGGTGAAGACACTTCAGGGTTATTACGGGATTCCCGGAGAGGAACAATTTACAGCTGCCATCGATCTCGCTCAAGTAAAATTCCAGTGTTGTGGCATCAATACGAGCATCAATTACGACACCTCGATGTGGAAGCTGCAAGAAGGCTTAGGGAAGAAAGAACTCACTGTTCCACTCACATGTTGCCATCTCTCGAATAAAGATGACCGCGATGCATATTTAGATCCAAAGCCCGTTAACACCACGTTGTGTCAGGCATTGCAACTACACGATTATGAAAAGCATCGTTATGTTGATGTAAGTTTGTAAAGTCACTCATTGAAGCGCGAATTTTTACAAAATTAAATTTTTTTGATGAATTTCTAGAGTTGCGTTGATAAAATCGAGCAATGGTATCGTGAGCAATACATTTATTTCCTAGGTGCGGGAGTTTTGATTGCTCTAGTGGAGTTTTCGGTGTTGCTCAGCATAATTCTTAGTTGTACGAGAATTTACAAAAAGAAGCCAAAAAGGAAGACGTTGGAGGAGATTGAAGTTCATCGTGAACCAATTACGAATATTTATCATGATGGATTTCCGCCAACGTTGCCAGAGATAAGAGAGGTGTTTGTTCAGCCTCCGCCAGCGCATCACAGTAGTAAGCATCGGAAGCAGCAACATGTACAAAGCTTTAAGCCCAGTCACAATGGGCACAGCAATGGTGTCAATAATTATAGCGTTAATCGAAGTTATTTAGTGTAGAAGCTCAACCAAAGTATTTTTTATCTCTCTCAAGTTAAGGTCCTTAGTTTAAAGAATAAATTTTGGTAAAATCTGAATTTTTTAACGATTTAAAATTTATAAATTTAAAATTGTGAAAAATCAAAAATTTTAGTCTTTAAGGTCAGAATATTTTTGAATTTTATTTTCAAAATTTAGGCTGCTTTAATTATTTTCTAACTTAGGCCGCTCCAATTTTTTTTTTTGAACTTTTTGTCCCATGTCCCATTGATCATTTTTTATTATTTTTCAAGAAATAAAAAAATTTAAAAACTTCTACATTGAAAAAATTTAGTTTTACATGAATTTTCTTCTCTAAAAACGTTTTTTTAAATCATTGAACTTATTTTTTCAATTTTTTTAAAGATCTTTTTTATGAATTTATATTTTTTTTTCTTGAATTTTTAGTTGAATTGCTCTGAAATCAATTTTAAATAAGAAATTCTCAATGTAGATATCTCAAAAGTAATTAAAATATTGTCTAATGACGCAAAACTGTTAAAATTTTGTCGTTTTGTATGAAAACGTATTTCAAATCTTTTTTCCTCCCCATTTTGGATAAAAATTTCCTGGGACAAAAAGTTCGAAAAAAATTTGGAGCGGCCTTAGTCGAAATATCAAATGAGACAAAAATGTAAAATTTCATTAAAAATTTCAATTTTTATAATTTTACGATTCTAGAAAGAAAAATACAATAGAAATCTAAGAAATAAAAATACTTCAAAAATTTTCGACAATTTCTTTTATGAAAAAAAAAAATTTTTAATGCTCTGAATTAATAAAATTTATAATTCAAAAAAATTGACTCGGCTCCAATTTGATTTAAAATATTATTTAAAATCAGTCAAAATGAGTGAAAAAGTGTTTTAAAAAATTAAATTTGTACATGAAAAAAGTTTCAACTAAATTCAGAGCGTCGAATATTTTGAAAAAAAATCTAGATTTTAGAAAATTTGATTGAAAATCAAAAAATTATTGAAAATTGATAAAAAAAATCTCAAATTTTTAAACAAATTTAAAAATTTTACGAAAATTTTCAATATTTCGTTTTCTGTGAAAAAATTAGTTTATTATCCCATAAAATTTAAGAGTGTGTGTGATTTTTTTTTATTTCTAATTTTAAATAAAACAATAAAAATCAAAAATCTAGCAATTTCTTTCCCTTCGCAGAAGAACATCCCACACCTCCTGGCACAATATCGTCTTGCTCGCGTTCCGCACTTTCTTGCAATTCCGGTGGCAAATGCAATTTTTCAATGACAAACTTCTTTCTGCGTAGTTTGAAAGCCAAATCTTTAATTTTTGGTTGATACGCTGCCGGAGAATTGACTGCTTGAATCCTCTTGATGTTCAAAAGTCCATGATAATCTTTGAAAATTGGATTTGTTTCTCGCTCTGACCCGGCAAACGATTCCAATTCAATGGCATAATCGACACTTGAACGAATTTTTGTCACGAGATCCGAATCCACGTGCTTTAGCAAGTGCGATGGGATTGTAATGAGACACGTAGCGGTCGTATGTCGCAGAATTGACTTCAAAGTGTACAAAAATTTGATTAAATCTGGCACGAATGACGATGTGTACCAATATGGGGAAGCAAAGGATTGAATAACGACTCTTAAAAGTTTGGAACTTTTCTCTAGAGGATATTTTTGGGCGGTTTCATGAAGTTTCCTCAAGCAATCTTGCATCTGAGGGTTTTTAATGTACGATGAGGGAGCAGATTTTGTTCCATTCCACGTTGTAATTTCAACTTGACGAACGATTTCTTCTTCCAAAGTCTTGCTTAAGTCGAAAAAATGCTCAAAATTACTTTTTTTCGACTCCTCAACTGAATCCACTTTCGGTAAATTATTATAACGCCAAGCAATTCGCATGTCATCATCGGGATTTGTGCTCATGGGAGGTTTTGAAGCATTTTCGGCGTCCACAACTGGAGCAGGTAACTTTTCAATCTATAAAAAATAAAAGAATTAAATTCCAATAAGAATTTTTTTAAAAGTTTTTTCTTACAATCGCTTGTGGATCGTCATCCAAGGCAGCAACGAACAACGAATGCTTCTGTAAAACTCCTTCAGCGAGATAATATTTCGTCAAAGTCGATGCATAACAGCCGGATTTGTCTTCTTCGATGAGCAGTAAAGTGTTTAATTGTTGCCCGCCTCCCAAGATGTAGTCTAAACTTGGGTTTCCCGTGGATGTCAGGAGTTGTCCATTGTGTAAGGAAGGCTTTGTGCCCGCTATTGGCAATTGTCGGGTGCGTTTTTGGAAGGACATTTGATTTTTTTTTTAATATTTTTGTCCCACGTTTGTTTGTTTTTATTTTGAGTAAGGTGACCAGATGTTACTTTTTATTGAGAACTGTCCCCAGATTTACTGGAAGTGCACCAAAAATAACTGGAAGTGCACCAAAAATTACTGGAAAGACCCCAAAAATAACAGGAAGTGCTCCAAAAAATGACTGGAAGTGCACCAAAAATAATTGAAAATGCTCCAAAAACGGCTGAAAATGCACCAAAAATGACTAAGAGAGCCTTAAAAGTAATAAGAAGTGCCCCAAAAATGGCTGGAAGTGCACCAATGATGACTAATGACTGGAAGTGCCCAAAAAAATAACTCCAAAAATAAGTTAAAATTCCAAATGAAAATCAAAAATAAAGTCCAAAATTTTTGAAAATAAAATGGGGGGGGGGCAAAATAAAAAAAAAATTGAAATACTTATTTTCATACAAAATGATAAAATTTTAGCAATTTTTGATCGTTGATCAACATTTTTGTTGTTTTTTAATAATGTTCTTTGAAATTTTCAAATAAAAATTGATTTTAGATCATTTTAAAATTGAAAAATTAAAATTTCATAAAAAATAACTGTCAAAAAAATTTGAAAAAAAAAATTCAGTAATTTTATGAAAAATATTTTTAGAGAAGAAAATTCAAGTTAAAATATGATTTTCAAAACAAAAATTAAAATAATTGAAAATTTTTTATAAATTTTTTTGAAAATGTCTTGAAATTATGAAAACGATCAATTTTGATTAAATTTTTAACTTTTTTTTTTAATTTGCCCCATTGGATTTTTGACTTTTAACAATGCAATTTAAAATGCAAAAATATGTTAAAATATGTTAAAAGTGCTTCAAAAATAACTAAAATTGCACCGAAAACTCGCCTGGAAGTGCACCATGGAAAGTTGAGGCACGTAACTGAATTTCCAAACGACATCCATAGTGACTTGATACTTTATCACTTTCAACCGACTCACCATAAAAAGCGCCACTTGTGGATTTTTTCAGAACTAAATTAGTGAGTACTCGATGGCATCACGCTTGACACCACTAACACAGTACATTTTTTCCCAATTTTTTCAGTGTGCTAGAAATCAAACAAATTTCGTCAAGTTGCTGACCAAAACCTAAAAATTTCGTGTAATTTAGGTAAATTGGAGCTCCCTGCTCGCGTGTAACGTGCATTTTATCGGTTTCCATTCGTTGCAGGTGCAAGTTGTCGTGAAAATAAATTTGCTCTTATGACGCAATCCTGAAGTGAAAATTTTTCATGCCATTCGAAGCAGCAGCAGCAGCAACACACTCAAACACACACACCAACAACACACACAAAAAACTTTTCGTCTCGTCTCGTCGTCTCGCAATTCGAAGGAACGGAAGCAAAATTGCGAGCAACGCGCGCCAAACTCCCAGAAAATGAAGCGCCAATGATGCAATTCCCGTAAGTCGACTGACTTTTGATAAATCAGTGCGAAGAAGAGTAACAAAGGAAACAACAACAACAACTATTATTACAGCTTGTACGACGCATACGGCACGTCGACGTCTTCGTAGGGCCATACAGCAACTCTATCATCATTCACACATCGTCGTGTCGTGTCTTTTCTATTTAGCATGTACGACGCACCACGTAGACACTGAGAAAATATCCAAACGAAGAAACAGAAGAAGAAGAAGCAAGAATACAAGCAGTTTAACGGTATATCTCTGTGTTGGTAACAATTCATAGAGTAAATTGTGTGTGCATTTGCCTCGACTTGTCTCGTTGTGTTGCAGCAGACAAGGAGCATTGTACGCGAGAAGACGCGCAAAAACAAGAAAAATCAGCAAAAAAAAACCATGAAGCGCTAAAACGGATACCAACACAACACAAATCACACGTTACTCGAGTGGATCTGATCGGAGGTCGTCCCGTATCCCAGAAAAAAAAAAGTTTATTTCATTATTATTAGTACGTTCGTGCGATTCGTCGTCATCAGACAACAACATCGCCATCCAGCCAGCCAGCAGAAGTCAATAACCTGCTATTTATTCAATAAGTTTCTGTGTTAATATTTGTTCATTTTTTTTCGATTTCGGAGCGTGATAGTGAAGCGACTTCACGATGATTAACAATAATCGATGGATCAATGCGCCACCAGATTACAACTATTTTAAACTTGTGCATGGCTGCTACTAAGCCCCACAACACAAAAGCAACACATTTCATCACAGAGTGACTCATACACTCGTCTCGTCGTCGTATCATCAATTCACCACCATCATTCAACAACGGAACCTTAAGGCCAATTAAGGGAAAAAATTATTATTCATCATCATCATCATCATTATTTGTCGTAGTCGTCGTCGTCTAACAAAAACAAGTCGTTATCGCAGGACTCAAGCAGGTAATGAATGACTCGTCCCTGTAAATAAATTAAAAAAAAAACAAACAAAAAAATTAGTGTCGAGAAATTCAAGCAAAAAAAAAATCATGAAGTATCATCAATTCGTACCTGCACGAGCAGTAAATGCGCTCTCCGATTGGTTAGTCTTTAATTTAGAAGAATTGGGTGTCGAAGCACCACTAGTTTATTCGCGTCTCTTACTTTCGTTGTTGCACACGACCTTCAACGTCGAACAAGCAGCCGATATTCCGTACTTTAAGGAATTTGTGGCAAAAACAAAGTCGCATCATCCGCTCGACATTGAGGAGTTGAAGAAATTCGCGGCAGTTCATTTGTTGCTCGAGGCATTGCAACAATCGTCGTCGTCGTCCGCGTCGGACGGAGGACCGGAGGAAAATTCGGGCATCGTGCAGTTAGTGAACGAGTTGTACAAGAAGATACGTGCGATTGAGGACTCGTCAGCGTCCACAGCATCGGCATCCGGGGTCGCGGCAATTGAGCAGTCCAACGTACCGCTCGAGAACAAAAACTTGGATCACAATCTGAGAAGTCGGTTTAATGATATGAAGCATGTGAGTATTGAATTTAATTTTTTATTTAAAAAAAAATAAAAAAAACATTTAAAATATTTAAAACTGAAAAAAAATTAATGAATACTTTTTCATATATGAAAAGATTGAGTTTTTGCATTTTTTTTGGTATTTTATTTTTTTAAATTTTATTATTTTAATTTTCTAAAATTTTTTATTGTTTTTATTTTTAAATTTATTTTTTAATGATAACATTAAAATTTGATAATTTAAAATTGAGTCAAGAGCATTCAAGTGAAAATTTAGTCAAACATTGCTGAAAAAAATTATTCAGTAATTTTTTGAAAAATATTTTTAAAAAAGAAAATCAAAATTTTAACTTTTGAATTTTAATTTTACAAATGTTTTACTTTAAAAATTGATTTTTCAAAACTTTCTTGAAGAACAAAAAAAACGCAAAAATAGCAATTTTTCATCAATTTTGCATAAAATTTTTAACTTATTTTTTTATTTTTATTTATTTTTCAAACTAAGAGCGGATTGTGAAAAAAATAAAAAAAAACATTTTTCATTAAGGCCGCTCCAAATGAAACTCAATAGGTTTGTCCAAAATTTTTGAAATAAAAATGGGGGGGGCAAAAAAAATAAAAAATTTTGAAATACTTATTTTCATACAAAATGTCAAATTTTTTAATTTTTTTTTTTTATTTTTAATCAATGTTATTGTTGTTTTGAGGTTTTACATTGATATTTGTGTATTAAAAATTTATTTTAAAAAATTTTAATTTAAATTGAAAAAAATTAATATCATAAAAACAACTGTCAAAATTTTTTTGAAAAAAAAAATTCAATAATTTTTATGAAAATTATTTTTTAAATAAAATTTAATGTCGAAATACGATTTTGAATACAAACATTACTAAAAATTGAAAAATTTTCTTGAAAATTTGTTGAAAAATCATGAAAATACACCAAAAATTTTTAATTTTTGATGAAATTTTTAACTTTTTTTTTATTTTGCCCCATTGGATTTTCGAATATAAAATGGGGCATCGGACAAAACTATTGAGTTTCATTTGGAGCGGTCTAAATATAAATAAAAGAATGTCGAGAAAAAAAATTGAAATAAACTTTGTTTTCAAGGTCAAAAGTTTGGTTAAAACTGTATAAATATTTTTATTTAGTATTTTTATTATTTTGGTAAAAATTTGAATTTTTAAAGAAAAACCAACGATTCTTTAAAATCAATTTTCAGAATATTCAAATTCAAAGTATTGTAAAATTAAAAAAAAAATTGAAGTTTTTCTATTGATCGATTTTACAATATTTTCGGTTTTTTACAGAATTTATTTTAAAATTCTATTTATTTTAGTTGAATTTTTAATATTTGATCCATTTTTTGTTCGTTTTTTCAAAAATAATAAAAATAATTTTTTAAATAAATTTTTCTCTTTTAATTTCCAGTCACTCGAGACTTGCACGATCGAGGATGTCACGAAAAAATACTATTCAGCCTTCCCTGCGCTGGATAAGGAGTTGACTGGTCCCTCGAAAAATCTCCAATCTTCAAACGACATGCAAAAACGTGTCGTTGCATCATCTCCAAACAGCAACAATCTGTTGTGGTCGAACGTGTTCACAAAGAGCAATCTGCAATCGCAAAAGTCTGTACCAAAAACAAACTCTCTCAAACGCAAGTCCAAACGCAAACGTGCCGGAAAAACGCGCAGCTTGTACGTCAACTCCCGCAAAAATTCCTCGTCCTTCGACGACGGAACCTCGTTGTGGGACATGAATTTCGAGGGCAACTGGGAAATGGGTCAAGACATGATCAGCGATTTTGTGATGCAACAAGAGCAGGCAAGTCATCATTATCACAAGCGCAATCGCAGCATCTCGGAGGGAGATTTTGGCAAGAATTTCGGCGGAAAAGCACGTCATCGTGGCACCCAGCAATGGATAAACAACAATAACATGCAAGATTTTTATCGCAAAAGCAGCAATACCAAAGAAGATGTCGTCGCGTATCACTTACCGAAGCAGTTGTTACCGATGGAAAAGCAAGTTGTCAATTTTCAGTTCAACAATAACGTCGTCAATGCACACAAAAAGCCCGCAGAAGCTCCGCAGCCGCAACCGGCGCCACCACAACTCGATCCAATGGCGCAATTAAAGTCCAAATTCGACAAAATCAAGGCGTTGTGGGATGACGGCGAAGATTCCTTGGAAAATTTTAACGTCACCAATACGCGAAATGTCTGGGAGCCGCTCAACGAACCTTCGTACTACGATCAAATGAGCATCGCATGGGCTTCGGTTCCGGCTCATACGCTCGAATATCGCGATTGTGGCGCCCCAAAGCAACAACTCGACAACTATGACTTCATCAAGTGTGGCACGAATCTCCAAACAAGTATCTGGTCAAATAGCGATAATGGCGACTCACGCACGGAAGACGCCTTGCAATGTCGCGAAATTTTCGACCAGGCACCGCAGGCAAATCGTAGCTTGACGGAAAAGCGCGGCAGTCACATTTCCCTGTCGAATCACTCGGAGCACAGCATGTTCACGGAAGTAATTACCTCGAAGAAGGGCAGCAGCAACAACTTGTTGTCGCATTTTTCGAGCACCGCGACGACCAGCGAAGCGGGAAAATCGGATTTTGATGCGAAAGAAGATGAAAATCTTCTTACAAGTGATCGGACTCACTTTAAACCGATCGCTTATCCCGACGGTTATACGTTCGATATCTCCAATAATCTGGATGACGTTCAATTTTATCGCTCAGAGTCCGGGTCGTTGTTCCTGGATCAAGATCAGTACATGGAATTGCGAATGGATAACATGCGCGATGACTTTTATGGGTTCAGTCAGCTTGAGGCAGCGGAAGAAATGCGTGAGGACATTGATCAGGACCTCAAATTTGTCGTAAAGTTCTTCGTCACGACGCAAAACGAGAAATGCTGCCAAACGGATGAGCAAGAACTGGATAATGCTTATACTTTTTACCAATCGGACATTGGATTCGATCATTTTCGCACCAATTGGCGTTATTCGGAGCAAGTTTTGGCCGATACGAAGATTGATTTTAGCGGTGGATACTCCTTCGATACGGATGACGACTCGATCATGAGCTCCAAATGCATCTGGAGCAATGCGGAGGGCATGAATAACAACAACAACAACAATGTCGGGCAAAATTCGGAGCATCATCGTTTGTGGGAGGCATGCAATACGTGCCAAGATACCGTTTCGTTCCCGGCAAATCGTCTGTTGAAGGACGAACTGCATGCCGATGGCGAGGAAATTCTCGCAGATCTCAATTACTTCCAAAGTCTCATCATCGGCAATGACTGGCACGACGAAACGAACAACAATGAACAGCCCCCCTCCAAGGACGATGATTATTTGTTGCAAGCCGACACCCTGATCGATCGCAATCGGGTCTACCAAAAAGTCGACAAGTTCGTAAATGACTTGCTGAAGCCGGAAACGACCAAAACGCTCGCCAAAGCTCTCGATACGTGCAATGCCGATTGGGAAAATGTCGCGGAAAATGACTTGCTGCCGTTCGCGTATCTGTTCAACTGCCAAACGGGCAACAACAAGAAGGAAAAACGTCGAACCACGAGTCACAATGAGCAACAAGTGCGCATGCCGGAGGTCCAAAAGTCGCCACCCGACAAAAATCGCGATCATCCTGTCAAACCGTCGTCTGTGAACTTTCTCAACTTGTGCAACTACATCGATGCCGAGTTGTGGAAAGGCAAGGAAAAGTCAAATATCGGTCAACTGAAGCTCCTGCAGCTGCAAAATACGGTGATTCGGAATTCGCGTCTCGAGCGAAAACGTCGACATTCGGCATGCAAAAGTCTCTACAATTATCGCCACATGAAACTCGTGGGCTACGACTGCTCCGACGTGTTTGACGACGAAACCTTGATTGCATACGGCGCCAACATCGGAAATACGGGAAAGCTGATTAACGCGGAACACGGAATGACGTTCGAAAATATCACGGAAAAGCTCTTGCAAGGTGTGGAAATGGACGAGCACAACTTTATCAGCAAATATTGGGCCACAGATGCCTCCATCATCTTCAAGAACAACAATTTACTGTTAAAACAAGTTGATTTAACACGACCTCTGACACGTTAAAATGGATTTATGCTTCGATTCATGGTATGCTAAACGTAAAATTTTACAGAAAAAAAGGAAAAATTTTAATGAATACACATTATATTCACAGAAAAAATCACATTATTCGCAAAATAATTAATTTTTAAACAAAAAATGAACAGAAAATTGATGAAGTGAAGAAAATATTTAATGTATAGTAAATATAAAGAAAAACTACATACGAGGTCGCTCCAAATCAACTTCAACAGAAAACCCTTCAGTTCATATGTAAAAAAAAAATTTGGCGTAAAAATTTTCAAAAACAAAAAAAATAAAAATTTTAAATAATCTGTTGAAATTGCTTCGGATCAACCTGCAAATATAAAAAAAGAAAATTAAATTAAAAAAAAATACGAAAAAATCTCATAAAAAATTGCTATAAAAAAATTGATAAAAAAAAATATAAAAA
This sequence comes from Culicoides brevitarsis, assembly GCF_036172545.1. Lineage (NCBI taxonomy): Eukaryota > Metazoa > Arthropoda > Insecta > Diptera > Ceratopogonidae > Culicoides > Culicoides brevitarsis. Next base: position 20,504,048 of record NC_087085.1, on the reverse strand, counting down.
AAATAGTATCACATGCGTTACCCTGTCAAAATATATCGATTGAAAAAAAATAATACAAAAAAATAACAAAAATTATAATTATTATTATTAACCACAACTCTTTACTAGTAAATGTGGTATCTGTATCTGCCCGAATTTTCAGTATTTTTTAACAAAAACTTTTTTAAAAAGTAGTGAAAACTTGGGTAATTTCTTCTCTTAATCAACTTTAGCGACTTTTTATTGCATAAAGTTGATTAACAAAAGAAAAAAAAATAAAAAAAAAAGAAATTTGTCTGATTGGGTGAAATTAACAAGTGAACCAACGTTACTTGTTACTTGCACTTTTTAAAAAATATATAAATATTACTAGCTTCTTACTAAAACTAGCAAGAAGCGCACTGAAGTATAACTGAAAAAAATTGGGAAGAAACACTATGAAAAAATAATTAAATTTAAAGTAATAATTATAAAAAAAATATTAAATTTAATAGGGCTGAAAAGTAAAAGTATTTTGAAGAAGAAAAAAATTTCATCGTGAATTATATGATTTTTTGTTTATTTTATTATTTTACTCAAAAACTGAAAATTGCTCTTTATTATTTTTTAAAATTAAAATATATTTCCAAAGTCGATATTAAAAAAAAATAATTTAATATAAAAGAAACAAGAAAAATGAAACGGACACCACATTGATTTTACACGTCCCGTTCTTGTATTTTGCTGTTTTTTATTATGATTTTTTCATTTAAAAAAAAAATATTAAAAATTATTACAGAATTTTTTTGAATTATTATCTCACTTTATCACTCAAAAACGCGTTAAAATATAATTATATTGATCAAAGAATAACGTAAATTATTAATTATTATTATGATTATTGAGTATAAGTTTAAGAAGTTATACAAGCCTTCATCATTAATAAATACATATGTTACATATTAAACAACATTGTATATTATATAGAGAATAATTTAGTTAAATCTCAATCTTGTTTCCATTTTCTTCATTATTATTATTTTTTGTTAACTTTTAACTTTTATTTGTAAATAATGTTGCACAACTTTAAACTTTTCCTTAAACTTCAATCAAAAAAATTTTATTATTTTTTTTTCGTTATAATTATTAAAACTATCTATTCCTATTTCTATTATTAAAAAAAAATATTAATATATATTTAACAGAGAGATAAATAATAATAATTGTAAACTTGATCACATTCAACGCCTTAATAATCATTAACTTTTAAAGTAAATAATATTCTCCTCTATAAAAGTACTTCTTATTCTTGAAACACAAAAATATATATTAGCTTTGGCTTCTTTTACAACAAAATGTATAAAAATTATTATTAAATTGAATTCCCTATTTGATCTTGCCCTATAAGTTATTAAACATCATAAAAGTAAAAATATATATAAAATTTAGGTTCGATGTATATAATATTTAGTAAAATGATTTCGATATTGTGTTGATCATTCGATGAATACCTCTAAAAGTAACTAAAACAAAAAAAAATATTAAATTACATACGAAACAATGCCAAATTCATAAAGCTTGGCTTTAACGTTAGTGAGGTATGTAATTGTAAAAAAAAAATATAATTAAAACTTTATCACCAAAATATTTACACAAACAAAAAATTAGATCAATTTCTCAAGAGTTACCATTAATTGTTTGCTCCCTGGCACGAAAAAAAAATAGCTAATATATGAAGAAAAGTATCAAATATTATGTACATACGAAAAGAAAGCTATCAAGACAGATTTAGTCTTGTTAGGGTTTGAACATTAAAAAAATGGAAACTAAAACATTAAAAAAATACAAAAAAAAAAATCATCATGCACATGTTTGTCATTCATGAATAAAAAAAAATAATTTTTTGTTTCACACACTTTATCATATTATTTAGAAAAAAAGGCTGTGAAAATATATAAAAATAAAAAATTGAAATTAGGTGTGAAAAAAATAAATAAAAGAAATAAAAAAAAAATATTAATGAACACTGTAATGAAAGTAATAAAAAAAAATAAATAATAATACAAATCCTCTGGTATCAAATTTTCGTCAAAATACATTATTTTTTGAATTAAATTTTGTTTTCAATCGCTAAATAAATAATATTTCTTAGATATGTTTATCAAAAATATATAGAATAATAAATATATATATATATAAAATAATAAAATATCATCATTGTAACATTATCATCCTTAAAACAAAACAAGAATAAATAAATTAAATTATGTTTGAAATGATACCACGCGGAAAGTAAAAATTTTTGAGAAAAATGACAGAGATGTAAAATGATTTAAAATTATAAATGAAGAAAATATACAACATAATACAAATAAATAAATCAGGAAAAAAATATAAACACAATAAAATATATTAAATTAAAGCAGACAAAAATTATAAAAAAAGAACAATAGTTTAATTACACAACAACAAAAAAAAATATTAAATTCATATTTAAAATAAATATAAAAAAATAACATCGTCTTGACCAACAACAACATCAATTTTTTGGATACCAAACTAATTGTCAATGAAAGGATTTTTGTAGGTTTTTTTGAATTTTGAAAAATGTATTGAGTAAAAATATTAATTTTAATTTTTTGAGAAATATTCCGAAAATGAAATGTATTAATCCAAAAGTAAGAATAATGACAAGAAATGAAATAAAGAAGCGATTAGTTGGCATCCAACTCAGTGTAGTTTTATTTTTCTCTATTTTTTCAGGATTTATGGCTTGTACCTATTTCGAAAGGATTTGTGGAATAAAGCAATGACAGAATTTTTGCATATTTGTTCAAAGCTCCAAAATTTACAAATTATTGTCAAAGTATGTTAGATATTCTGGTAACTATCATTCGGAATAATAAATACCATTTGATTAACAAAAAACGTATATAATCCTAGATGACCAAGTAAAGTGCACAAATTGTCACCGAAAATACATTGAAAACTATCAGAAATTCTCCGTAGAGAGAAAATTCACCAAGCACGAGGAAAAACATGAAAGGAAACTACAAATCAGAATAAATTTTAACATTATGGATAAAAATCTAAAAAAAAATAAAAGGTTCCGCTAGAAGTTCAAATTTCATTCTACAATTAAATTCACAAAAAAACTTTTAAGACAAAAAATTCTTACGAACATCACTCAGAAATTTAAAGTTCTTAATGACTTTTAAAAATGCTAATTTCGTCATAAACCTTGAACGATGATCGACTTCTGCATACAAAAAAAATCGCTAATACAAATTGTTACAAAAAACGTCACATTGCATGCCATGCCTCTGAACTATGCTGCCACATATGATCGTTCGTTCATTCACTCACCGAAGCTCAACTTGTAAGTACATACAAGCACTTATTAAAATAAATTGATTCAACAAAAAAAGAATTACGAATGAGTAGTAAACAATGAAAAAAAAGCATGTACAAAAAGTAAACGATCGCTCCACTGACGAAGACGACGCATATTATGAGCCAGCATATAGTATTTACGAATCATTATCGAAAAGGGAACGAACGGCACACGAGCACAAAAAAATTACTATGAAAAAAAAAATCAAAATAATAACATTCGGTCATACCTACAACAATAAAGCTCATTTATTCATTCAGTCGATCACGGATTGTCGAAGCATTCGTACAAAAATTCTCGAGTAATCACTGGATTTTTTTTTCACTTTGTCCGGACAATCGAAGTGCGTTCAGTAAACAACTATAAATTTACTTATCTTGAATTTTTTTTTCATAAAAAAAATTATTTTTGGTCGATTGAGGTTCAGAAGCTTTAAAGAAGATAAGATTACGAAATTTACTCGTTGCATGACAATTTTTTAAAGAGAGACTTACTCGACGACGTGACGATCCGCGATGATGATTACAGTTCAAATTCCAAGAGTCATCATCATTGATCTTTCAAGTGCTTACGTTTTCCATCGAATATCTGCTAATAAATTTAATTTCCGTAGTTTTTGATCGACCTGAAATGCTGTAACACTTAAATATATCAAAGTCCGAAATTGTTTACAATAAGATGGTTCTAGCGGAGGTAAAACAGGTATCCGGTGAGCAAATACGGGAATTGCGACAACGATTTGCTGAAAAGTGTGAAAACGATGGTGTTCCAGTCAAAGGTGAACAATAATTTTACAAAAAAAAATTTTTTTAGAGGTCAAATATCAGAATTTTACTAAAATTTCAATTTTAAATCATTTTCGGTAAATTAAAATTAATGATTTTGTTTCGAAATTGAATTTTATTTTTAAATATTTGACGCCGATCATCTAAAAAATTATTTTCTTGAACATTTTTCTTATCAAATTTACCATTTTTAGGCGGCTTTCATCCCGCGGATTTGGCGCGAATCAACGACAACGACATCTGGCTCACAAAATTCCTTCAGGAAAAAGATTTGAATGTAAACGAGGCTCTCAATATGCTTTGGGAGACCTGCATTTGGCGCAAAGAGTTTGGAACTAACGGTAAAATTTCTAAAACTTGAAATTTTAGTCAATTTTTGATTTTTTCCTATATTTTTAGACATCACCGCTGATAACATTCGTCAAGATTACCGCGATGCCGGCTTGTATTTCCCTCATACGAGTCGCGATGTGGATGGAAAAGTGCTTTTTATGTTTCGTTGCAAGCTGTATCAACGTGGCTCGAAGGATCTGGATGAGCTAAAACGGGTTCTCGTATATTGGATTGAGAGAACGATCCGAGAGCAGAATGGAGATCTTATTACGCCCGTTTTTGATATGACAGATTGTGGACTGTCCAATATTGACTTGCCGTATACGCAGTACATCATTAATGTCTTCAAGAATTACTACCCGGAACAAATTAATTATATCATTATCTATGATATGGCGTGGATTTTAAATGGTGAGAACGTGACTCAATTGAAATTTCTACATTTTTCGCGGTTTTTTATGTTTTTTAAGTTTTTATTGTACCAAAACTGGTTCAAAGTTTCAAAATTTGAATATTTTTTAGCTCAAACGTATTCTAAGAGTTAAAAAAATCACAAAAATTTAACCCTTTTGATCAATAATTTTTACTCTTTTGGCCAATTTTTACTCTCAAGATTTCGAATTTCGCAAAAAGTGTTCAAAGAAGTTAAAATTATACGAAATTCCTGCCTTAATGAGTAAGAATTTTCCCTTTCTTGCATTTTTTATGCTTCAAAGTTTGCTTTTCACCAAAATATTGAACCTTTTTAGTCCAAAATCACAAAAAGAAATTAAAAAGTTTCTTATAAAAAGCTGAAATTTAAAAATTCTTTCTTCACTACTAATAATTTTTACTTTTTTGGCGAAGTTCAACATTCAAAATTTTGGGTTTCACTAAAAAAATTTTTTAAAAAATCAATTTTTGACCAACGTTTTTGAAAAAAAAAAACGAAAAAATAGTAAATTAAGGCAAATTTATCTAAAAATAGCTCAAATTTTAAAATTTCCTCCTTCACGAATAATAATTTCAACTTTTTTTTCCATCAACAGCCACCTTCCAAGTCATCAAAAAACTCCTTCCTGCCAAAGCTGTCGAACGTCTCAAGTTCCTAAACGCAAAAAATGTCAAAGAATTCGTGGAAAAAGACAACGTTCCAGCTTTATGGAAAGGCACCAACAAATACGAGTACCACTGGACTCCCGAAAAGCTCCCAACAACGAATGGAACTGCCGACATTTCAAGCAACAACAACAAAAAGGTGAGCGCAAAAAATCTCTTTTACCGTTAATTTCTCACCAACTCAAGCGTCACTCACTCATTCGTCTTCTGCTATTTCACTTATTTACTATTTTTTATTTACATACGGCTTGTTGCGTATACAAAACCAGTCTGTGTCGCACCAAAACACACATCCGAAGTCAGTTATGTTTCGCGTTTGCGATAAACCGCATCGAAAAAAATTCTGCCGTGTCTAAAAAGTGAAATCAAAAATTAAAAACAAGCGTAATTAATGCAAATTACAAGAAAAAAAATCTTACACGCAACTGGTAGTTGAGTCACGGATCATTAATTGTCGTAAAATTACGTTATTTTGTGTCCAGTATTCGTTTGAAGTGTTCGCGGGCGTGATTTATTTCGAAGCAAAACGCCAAAAATTCGTCTATGATGATCTAATGTTCACACATATTCGGTAGTGACGTAAAAAAACAAGAAGACACAAACAAAGAAGAGCAAAAAAACGAGATTATTCTTATCTTGATCGCCTAAAAATAGCGCAACGATAAAGAAAAGGTTAAAATCTGCACCAAATTGACGCATCAGTGAATGAAAAGAGAGTTCAACCAACAAAAAATATGACACGGGTAATAAAATTTAACGAAAAAAATTTTTGAATCGAAAAAAATTAAATGGATTTCGTGCCAAAAAGTATCCGAAGCCCCTATTTTTGACAAAAACAAAGAAAAGTAACGTCGAAAAACTCGAAACTTGTTTAATTGTTGCTTTATATTTCCGGGTCTAGTCAAATTTTGTACAAAAAATAACGAAAATTGATATTTTTTCATTTTTGTGACGGATTTCTGGACAATTGGATACCAAAATAGACACGATACGACATAGAAAAGTACGAAACGGCCTTTCGTGATAGTATTTTTCGTCGATAATTCGATTTTTCATTGCCGATTGACCTAAATTTATGACTCATTGTTCTCGTTTCAGGTACACTTTGCTCCACAATCACATACAATCGAGGATAGCTCGCCATCCGACGTAACATCACACTCCCTTAATAGCAGCTCGGCGATGGATAAGAGTCAAAATGTCAATAATCAGGATTGTAAGTCGATTTTTATTGGCAATTTTCGATTTTTAATTGAATTTTCTTGTAGCCCACTTGCTCCGTGTGACGCCAAGCGAAGCGATTATCTTCAATAAAGTAGAAAATGAGCTCTACGGACAAGTGCAACTTACAAATATCGACCCGCATCCCGTTACCTACAAGATTAAGACCACAGCACCGGAGAAATTTCGCGTTCGTCCGTCGAGCGGCGTCCTCACCAAAGGCGGCACACAAACAATTAACGTCTTTTTCAACCAAGGCCACACCTGGAATCGCGACAAGTTTCTCGTGATGTGCATGAGTTTGGGCGCCGACGCGTCTACGGATCAGCAGCATGTCGCGGAATTGTGGAAAAATACGCCGTCGTCGTCGGCATCGATCGAGCAACATCGTTTGCGATGCCAGTTGCCGGATGACACGAAAGAAGGTGTCAAGAGTGGGTCAGTTTTCGATTCCTTCGATAGTAGTTCGAATCGGACACAAACGCAGATGAATCACACCTTGACCTGCATCACGGAGACGTTGCATCGGTTGGAGGGACAAACACGTTGGACACAAACCATGCAGTGGGTCAGTTGTTTGCTCTTTATCGTACTGTCGGTTGCGATAATTTACATCCTGAAGATTGAGATTAACAATAACAGTTACGAGTATTGCCTGAAGCACTAGAGTTTGGAAGGGAAAATTGACGAAATTCCGTAAATAGGTGGATTTGGCACTCCTTCTGTCGGTTCATTGAATGAGTCGACTTACAATAAAAACTAGTGACTGAATTATGTGATTCGAAAAATTGAATAAAAAAAATATAATTTCTTAAAAAATATTAATTTTTACTTGAAGAATGGCCCAAATTTCACTTTTTTAGTTTGAAAAATTATTTTTTTATTTTTTTATGATTTAAAAAATTTAAGCTTTTGTTAATTCAGCGTACCAAATTCGTGAGAAAGAAAAATTATTAATTTTGTAAAAATTTTATATTTTTAAACATTTTCATGTGAAAACTGCTTCACAAAATGAAACATTAAAAAAATTTAATATTTTCACATTTCACATTTAAATAACAAAAATTCTATTAAAATCCCATTTTTTGACCATATTCGTACTTTTTTGGTTTGCGAAAATATTTTTAAAAATTACCCTTTTTTCTGAAATTGGTCTTTTTAATACAAAAATAATTTCTACTTGAAAAAACCGAAAAAAATCAAAATTCAAAAGATTTGAAAAAAAATGAAACAACTCCAAATCGTAATTCGATAAAAATATTTCGCCAAATTAAATAAAACGTGTGGATTAAATTACTTTGCTAATTTTTTTTTTTATCAAATATCGCGAAAAAAAAAATTTGCAAAAAATTTTCATTCCATTAAAAATTCATCAGTTCCCTTTCAAATGTCGATCATGTCAACTCACTTCTTATTATCAACAATTTTTGTTATTTTTCTCTCGAAACTTGTCATTCCCGATCGCATTACCTTCGTCGACGAGATAACTTCATGGATTAATCCAAAACTTGGCGAAGGTCGCATCTGGGTTGATTACGAAGGCGACGGAAAGGATCACAGCAAATTCATTTTAAACATTGACGGAAAAGTTCATGTGTCTGGTATTTATTTTGCGCTCGTTCGATTCCATAAAATTCGATATCCCAAAGGAAAGCCCGAAGAAAAATCTAAAATGATGGATTTTTCGATGGATGTTTGTGCGTTTCTGAAGAAAACTCACGCCGCAACGTTTTTATTGACAGATTTATTGAAGTTTTTCAAGAAATTCGGGAAAATACCGACAAGTTGTCCTGTAAGTTTAACAAAGTTTTTTTTTTTGATATATTTAAAAAAAAATCTAAATTTAGGTGAAACCAGGACATTATTACGTGAGAAATGCTTCAAACAGCAAATTTGAAATGAGTAACTTCTTAAACGGTAAAATTTTAAATTAATTTTTCCAAAATAAATTCTATTAAAATTTAATTTTTAGCACATTTAAGTGGAAGTTACAAAACCATAACAACAATCGAGCTTTCCGTGAAATACAACAAAAGTCGCAAGGCTGAAAAAGCTTGCAATATAACTGTTCTCGGTGGATATGAAACATTATAAATTTGTTTGATTTAAATATTTAATGAACTAAAAATTTGAAAATTAAATTTGATAATGACCAAAAATTTATCAGATTTAACAAAAAAATTATTTCAATCAAAAACTCGTTATTTTTTTTAATTCCAAGTTATGAAGGTAATTGAAATTTCCAGAATTTGTTAAAACCTAAACAATTTTTAAGTATTTAGGTATTTATAGCAGAATTTGACTAAAATTTACAATGAAAAAAAAAAATACAAAAATAATTTATTTTTTGAAAAATTTAAGCTTTTTTAAAAATTAATAGAAAATTTTAAATTAATATTAAATAATCCAATAATTCTAAAAATATTATTATTATTAAAAATTATTAAAAAAAAAATAATTTTAGAATTATTATTTGTTATTATTATAGTTATTAAATTAATGTTTAGCTAATTTATATCTGCATTTCAGCAAATATGTATGTATAGTTTTGAATCCACTTAACCGAATTTTCGCACTATAGAGGTGACCATTGAATAATAATGCATAAATAATGACAAAAAATTACCTGTTTCAATTTATCATTCATTTTTTGCATTTTTTAGTTCAAGTTCAAACTTCGATCATGTCAGCTCGTTTCCTTTTGACAATAATTTTTGTCCTTATCAATTTACAACTTGTTCCTTCCAATATCGTTCATTACGTCGACGAGATTAAGTCATGGATAAATCCTAAATTCGGCGAATGTCGCATTTGGATCAATTTTATAGGTGACGGCAAGGATCACAGCAAGTTCATTTTTAACGTTGATGCAAAAATTTACGTTTCTGGTATAAATTATTTGCTTGTACGATACAAAAAGTTTCGACATCCCACAGGAAAGCCTAATGAAAAGTCCAAAATTGTTGACTTCTCACTAAATGCTTGTGATTTTTATAAGAAAACCCACGGTGGAGCATTTTTAATGTTAGATTTCATGAATTTTTTTAAGAAATACGGAAAAATGCCGACAAGTTGTCCCGTAAGTTTTTAATTTTATTGAATTTTTAGCTTTTTTAAAGAATTTGAATAAATATTAGATTCAACCAGGACATTATTACGTGAAAAATGCTACTATTAGCATGCTTGATAATGCAAATTTCTTTAACAGTAAGGATTTTTTATGCTAATTTACTTAAATTTAATTAATAATTGAGCATGTTAAAATTATTTTTAGCTCATTTAAGTGGGAGTTACAAAACTATAACAACAATGGAGCTTTCTGTAAAATATAATAAAAGCAGAAAAATTGAACCTTTGCTCAAGTCAACTACTTTTGGAGGATATGTGTCATCGTGAATTTGTTTGATAAAATGATTTTATAAACAAAAATTTGAAAATCACTGACCAAAAACTTATCACATTTAAACTACCGCTAAAAATTATATTTCAATTAAAAACTCGTTAGTTTACTTCAATTTTTATCAATGACTTGTAATTATAAAAATTGTTTAAATCTGTTTTGAATTTGCAATATTTTAATTATATTTTGTATTTTAATTAATTTTACACGAAAAGTGGGAAATAAAAAATTTTAATATCTTTCCACAAGGGCGGATCCAGGGAAGAGTATTTGCCCCCCCTTTCAGCTGAAAATATACTAAATATACCCAAATATGCTCTCTGGATCTACCCTTGTTTTTCCACGAATCTTTTTGAACAATATTTTTCTTTACCTAAACCTTCTTTTAGCGTAACTTGACATACTACAAAAATGCCAAAGAGATTCGTGAAGCAGATTTCAAGCGATTGCATTTCAAAGTTCCAAACCAATTTTGTAACACTTTCAATAAAATTCTGCTTCTCGAATCTCTTTGAAATTTTTTGAGGTTTGTCAAGTTTTGTTAAGAGAAGGTTTAGGAACAGAAATATTCAAAACAAAGACTCGTTAAAACTTAAAAAATTTCCCAAATATGGAAGTTCATCAAAAAATTTTAAAAAATCACGGGAGACGTCATCCTTAATATAAAACTTATTTTCAATGAAAACATTATTTTTTTTCACTACTGAAAGCTAAAATCAAACCGGATATCCGTTAATTTCAAATTAACTAACCGAAAGCCGGTTAGTGGAAATTTTCGGTTAATTGGCATCCATAGTAATTACAAAAATATTCAAAAATTTTTAACTACCTTACATTTTTCATTAATTTTTTGTATGTATTAGTTCCAATCCACTCTTCAAGCATGTTGGCTCGTTTCTTTTTAGCAACAATTTTTGCTTTTGTGCTATTCCAATCTGTCATTTCCAATACCATTTATTACATAGACGAAATTAAGTCAGAGATGAACCCAAAATTCGGCGAATGTCGAATGTGGATCGATTTCCTTGGTGACGGCAAGGATCACAGCAAGTTCATTTACAACATTGACTCAAAACTCTACGTTTCTGGTATTAATTATGTGCTTATTCGATACAAAAAGATGCGATATCCCAAGGGAAAACCTAAAGAAAAATCCAAACTTGTTGATTTTTCATTAAATGTTTGTGATTTTTTTAAGAAAGCTAATGCGGGAGCGTTTTTAATGTTACAATTCGTTAAGTTTTTTAAAAATCACGGTAAAATGCCAACAAGTTGCCCCGTAAGTTTTGAATTTTATTAAATTTTAAGCTTTTTCAAAAAATTTCAACAAAAATTAGATTCCACCAGGGCATTATTACGTGAAAAACGCTACAAATAGCATGCTTGAACAACCAAATTTCATTAACTGTAAGACTAACATTAATTTTTTTTTTAATATTTATTTAAAATTAATTTATTTTATTTAATTTCATTATTAATTCTATATTTATTAAATTAAAAATTAATGCTACTGATTTAAAACTTATTTTTAGCTCATTTAAGTGGAAGTTACAAAACCATAACAACGGTTGAAGTTTTTGTAAAATACAACAAAAGCAAAAAGATTGAACCAATGTTCAAGTCAACTACCCTTGGAGGATATGATTCATCGTAAAGTTATTTGACCTGAAAATTTAATAAATAAAAAAATTTGAAAATTAAATTCATCAATGACCAAAAATTTATCAGATTTTTTTACCTCGTGAAAAAAAACATTTCAATCAAAATCTCGTTAGTTGGTTTTTAGTCTCAGAACATGGTGTTAAAGCTTTTTTCGTTCATTCTGATATTCATTTTTGTCGTTAAAACCGAACAAAAATTGTATGTGGATGAAGTGAAATTCTGGATAAATCCAAAATTTGGGGAAGGTCGTGTTTGGGTCGAATATGAGGGCAACGGGAAGGATCACAGCAAATTTATTTGCAACATGGATGGAAGACTTACAGTTTCGGGAATCAATTATTGCCAAATTCGCTACAAAAAAGTAAAATTTCCCAAAGGAAAACCCAGTGAAACGACAAAAATTATTGACTTTGCAACGGATGCCTGTATGTTTTTGAAGTTGAATCGACGAGCGTTTCTTGTGGGAGATTTTTTGAAGTTTTATAATAAATATGGGAAAATGCCGACAAAGTGTCCGGTGAGTAAAATTTTTTGCTTTTTTTTAAAAAAAATTTTTTTTCTTTAATTTTTGTAACTTTAGATCCCACCAGGACATTATTATGCGAGAAATGTGACAGCGAGTAATTTTGAGAGTTCTAATTTTTATTCTGGTGAGGAAATTTAAATTTTTTAAATTTATTAAATTCTTTTTAAATTTTTTTAGATAGTTTTAGAAAATTACGCAAAAAATGCTTTAAAATTAAACTTTTGTCAGAAATTTCTTCCAGAGATCAACTATGAAAATTATTTTATTTTTCATTTTTTAGTTAACTTTATGGGAAATTATCAAACCATCACAACTATAGAGTTTTCCGTGAAATTCAACAAAAGTAAAAAGGTTGAATCAGCTTTAAAGGCAACTATTTATGGTGGATATCGGTCATCTTAAGTCGAATTTTGTTCTAACAACTAATGAGCAAAAATTAAAATTTAAAAAAAACTAGATAGATCATCAAACAATAATTATTGAATAATTTCAAAAATCAGCCAAATCTGACGGAAATTCACGATTTAGTCACATTTTAACGTTGTATCATGACACATCTCGTCTCGTTAGCTGCTATTTTTGTCTTGATTTTGCTAAATCTCGTCAATTCTAACGTCGTTCTCTACGTTGATGACATAAAAATCTGGCTTAGTCCCAAACTTGGCGAAGCTCGTGCCTGGTTTGAATACGAAGGATCTGACCATTCCAAATTCATCTTTAACTTTGATGCGAACATCAGAACTTCTGGCATTTCTTACTGCCATTTTCATTATAAGAAGTACAAATATCCTGATGGTAAACCGAATCAAAAGTCAAAAATAGTGGATTTTTCTACGGAAATTTGTGCATTTTTGAAAAACTTTCGACGAGGATCATTTTTAGTTGGAGATTACTTGAAATTTTTCAAGCAATTCGGAAAAGTTCCTTTAAGCTGTCCGGTAATTTTTTTTCTTAGGTCATTAAATTTTATTATTGTACTATCTGCACTCTTGCTCAGATTTTGTTGAAAAAATTCTGGGTCAAAAAAAAAATCAAATATAAAAAAAATTTTTTGTTTTGAATTCTAATTTGCTCTAGAAACACATTTTTTATTCAAATTTAGATGAAAAAAAATTTATCGCGCAATTTTTTCTCTTAAAATTCAAATTTATGAAATTTTAGTTCGATTTTATTTCAAATTTGAGTTCATATTTTTTTTTATATTTTTAAATTAAAATTAATTTAATGTGAAACATTTAAATTTTAAATTAACAATTTTTAATTGATTTTATTTTTTATTAATTTTTTTATTTTTTTCTTAAACACTTAAAAATTTTCTTTTTCTTAAAATAAAATAATTAAATTTAATGCAATAATTGATATAAGTGGTATAATAATAAAAATTTCTTGTAATTTCAGATCGCAGCAGGACATTACTATGTAAAAAATGCTACCGCTGAACATTTTCAAGCTACGAGTTTTTTCTCAGGTAATTTTATTTAATTTAATTTAATTTAATTTTAAATAAAAACGAACTTTTAAATATTTTTTTAGTAAATTTCTTTGGAAACTACAAAACCCTAATGAACATTGATGTCTCTGTAAAATACAACAAAAGCAGGAAATTGGAGCCGGCATTCAAAGTCACCGTTCTCGGCGGATACAAGTCATCATTTTAACTTATCGTCAATTTTTCTTGCAATATTCCATGCATTTCATCTTCAAATCGTTCTTTGTGCTGTCCAAGCTTATTTCCAGCGTAAATCCTGATCCGAGCAAAACGATACTTGTTGCGAGGCTCACAAGGACCATTACGAAAAACTAAGGAATTTTTCTGAAAATTTATTTTTTTCAAGAAAATTCATGAAGTCTTACCAAGCCTAAAATATGTTTCCTGTAGTCATTTGTGTAATTGAGTGTCAACAAGACACTTATGAGAATCGTGATAATTACAAGGATTGCTGGAACAAGTAAAGTCACATTTTTATCGACATCCTTAAAGAGTTTTATTTCGTAGAACTTCACGACGTCACTTCCCACGCCATAGATGAACATCAAAAGACCGAAAAACTGAAATAAAAATTAAAATTACGTCACAAAAGAAGAGAGAAAAAGATGATCTCACGCCAATGAACATATGAACAGCGTAGAAAATTATTTGAAAACTCTCGTAACTCGTCGTTTTTTGCTTCTTTACGTCATTCGCTTTGACAACGGCATTGTTGAAGGATTGGGCCCAAACTTGCGGTTGATACCACATTCTCTCGACTCTCGAAAAAAATAAAAATTTAGAAATATAGAACGACACGCAATGAATAATGTCGTCGTTCAAAGATCACAACTCGTATTTAAAACATTTTGCCAGCCGGATGTTCTTGTCTGTCGGAAGGAAGTAGAAGTAGATAAAGCTTTATTTTACATGCATGACTCTCCTCGTTTGTCGTCCGTCGTTGTTTTAGTTTTAATTTTTTTTTTTGCTACCTCCTACCTAAATTTTAAAAATGCATGTTCAAACTTTAAAGCGCTCGATTATTACGTTTAATCTGCAGCAGAATTAAAAGAGTCTGAGAGAGAAATATTGACCAACGTCACCAACAAAGTCCTTGTCATCAGTCTCATCACATATTAATTTCATTTTTTTTAATCCTTCGGTAATGTTAACACAAAGGATTATCCTTTGCTTACATTGTCGTCTCGTTACATGTCTTTGTCCTCGATTATGATCTGGTTGTTGGACGCACATGTTGGAGCCTAGACAAACACATTTCCCAAAAATTGCTTTGGCATGCAAAAAAGGGCATAGACTGGTTTGTTTTTCACGAACTTATTCACGATTTGATTTTAAAAAGGCAAATTTCATGTTTTTTTGTTTTTTCAAAATTTTATTTTTTAAAAAATAAAAAAAAAATATTTTTAAGGCGGCTACATATTGTTAAAAATTTATCAATTCGATATTTTTTATCGTTTTCAAAAATTTTCTTCTACAATTTTTTTTTTTAAATCTACATATTAGGCCACTCTAAATTTTTTTTTAACGTTTTTGAACGTTAATTTCAAAATCAAATTCAAATTATGGGGCAAAATAATCAAAAATTAAAAGTTTTTTGCCTTTTTTTATATTTTTTCAAGGAATTTTCAAAAATTTTGGATTTTATTAAACTTTTGTATTGAAAATTTTTTTTTACAAGAATTTTAATTTTTTTTCACAAAAAACTAAAAAAATTTTTTTTATAAGAAAAAATTATAAATTTGGAATTGCACGTGACAAAAAAATTTCTCATCTAAATTTCGATAACGAAAATGTTGTTTTAATAAGCAAGTTAACTTCATATTTACTAAAATTTTTGTAAACTGTTTTCCCGGGAAAATATTTTTTCAATCAAATAATAATAATAACGGTCAAAAATTCATGGAATATTTCTCATTTTGTATAAAAAAGTATTTCAAATTTTTTTGGGCCCCCTAAAAAAAGTTTTTGGAACAAAAGTTCGGGTGATAAAAAGTGAGTTAAATTTGTTTATTAAAATAATAAAAAATAATTTTAAAAATTTTTTTTACAAATTAAAAATTATTTTATTTATTAAAAATTTTTAAATACAAATAATGTTACAGACCTTTAAAAAAATTTAAAAAAAAGGTAAAAAAAATATCCAATCTTTTTAAAATTTTTCTTTTAAATATTATTAAAAATTAAAAAGGTTTAAATTAAAAATTTTAATTTAAATTTTAAATTAATTATTTTTAAAAATTATTTTTTTAGATAAATAAAATTTTTTAAATTAAAATTTTAATTAATTAAAATTTAAAATAAAATCTCAAATATAAAAGCTTGCTTTGTAGTAACCGAAAAATATTGAAAGCCTTGCAATAATCTGTTTTTCGGCCTCGAGAATCCTAAAAATCCACTAAAAAAATTATAATTCTGATCGTATTTTTAAAAATTACCAAAAAATGTTTCAGAATAATAGAAAAAAATTATCAAGCATCTTTAAGTTCGTCGAAAACTCTTGGTCTGTAAATTATTTGTAACCACATTTCATCACGATGTAATTTTAGTAATAATCGTAAAATTTTGGGATGTAACGTCATGTCAGCATTTCTATTAATATTAAACATATGCATTCCGAAATTTTGAGCTCATGGAGATCCAATTCACGTTAAACTGATGTAAAGTTTTAATAAACCACAGATTTCACGGACAGCATTGAAACGCGATATTTGACTCGTGAATCACCATTGTTGTTGATAAGCATTCATATCACGTTGTCGCTCTTCGACAATAAACAACGGAAAAACTTTTATACACTCTCGACATCGTTAAAAACTTTTGAATATAATTTTTATTGTTGTTCACTTTGAAGGAAAAAAAAACTTAAAAATTTCACACTACTCTGAAAGAAAGTTCTTATCAATGCACCTCAAAACATAGAGCATAAAAAGTTGTGTGCACGGACCGTTCGTGACGCTATTCATAAATAAATTGTTGGATGAAAAGGCATTTCAGTGATAAAAGAATGAATGCTCCCTTCTTCAAAAGTTTTTGACTTGAATATTTTAAACAAGATGTCGTTTTTTAGATGCCTCTTTGTGAAAAATGTTGCAAAAAAATAATAATTTTTAACGAACCAGACAACAATTTAACGTTCATTATAAAATTTTCTTCCACTTTTTGAGAGACTTGAGACGGACAATCCGAGTAAATTAAGAGCACTTTCGAAAATTTACCTACTTGAGCACAAACATTACTTAAAATTTGGCTCAACAATTTTTTTTCTCGTTCATTACACGACAGTTACAGTGTCGAACAAGATAAACAAGCTATGAGACGCAACATTTTGTGCAATTTGTTACTTTTCTTGCAAAGCATGTTGCTTTCTGTTACAAAATCCACCAATTTTTTTCTATATTTCTTACTTCTTTTTACTATATCCCATGAATTTCCAAACAAAGTACAGAAAAAAGTGGAAAATAAACACAACGTGTCAGGAATATCTTTTCCCTTAAACTTTTCTTGCACTTTTTCGCCTCGCAACACAACAACGCCTCCATCGTTTTCGCAAGCGAAGCCCAAAGTAATGAAGAAAATATTTTATTTTAAGAGTGAAAGAGTTGCTTTCTATTCACGAAATTGGCTAAACATTGCAAGCCATGCCATGCCAGGTAATGGAAGACAAGATGTTGTCTGAAAAGTTAAAAAGAAATATATTTTAACGTAGCTCGGCTGTGCATATGATGATGTATTGAAGAAAAATACTTCTTCTTTTTTCTGCTTTTAAAACAACAGAACGAGACGAAGAGAGAGCGAGCAAAGTTGTTGTGATTTACGAAATGAAAAGGGTTGTTTTTTGTATTCGCTCCCAGTCTTGCGAGGCAATAAGGGAGAAAATGTCGAAATGAAAAAGAAAAGTTTCTTTCCGCTGGTTCTCTGAAAATTTTAAGCTTAGCTGCGTATCTTTTTATTTTTAATGCCAATCTGATTTAGCAAACTCATTGATGAAATAAGGAAAAAATCTTCTTTTTTTTTCTTGCAACTGGAAACCAAGCAAATTTTTCATTTATTTATTTTAATTTTTTTCTATAGGAAAAAGTTTTCTTGTAATTTAATAGAAATTAATTTGAGAGTGATGAGTTACTTTGCTTGAAAAAAAATTAACTTTAAAGGATTTATTTTTAACGGCTGATGAGGTAATTTTAAATATAAGCATTCGAGACTTATATAATAAAAAAATTTTCTGATTTCATCGAAATAATTTAAATGAATCATAAAAAATTAATTTTAATTTACATACAAAATTTTATACAATCTTAAAGGAACTCTACAGATTTGAACATAATGAGAGAGATTACACTGAATACACTACTTAACAACAATTTTAAACGAAATATCACAGCAGCGCTTCGAGTCCTTGACGGGGCATGACCGAATGGCATTTTGTGGCATTAGGACTTTTTTACGAGAGATGAGTCTCATGATGTTAGTAATGTATGTATGAGCGAAAAGTATTTGAATGGAAAGCCTTTTGGTTATATTTGAATTTTTTCTTTAGGTTCCGAACACGTCTTTAAAGCTTAGTTGTCAGAATCCGAATATTGTTTTATCTTCCATATTTTATTGAAGGCATTATACTCCATGGTTGCTTTACTTTGACTTTTTTAGACAGCTTAACGGTTAACTTTTTGACATGGGCTGTTTTTGTAGCAGGTCCGGATTTTTTTTTTTAAATTGATGCTTCAAGAATCTTATTTGGGCGAAAAACAAGGTCAATTTTTAATTATTCTAGGAGAGCTGAATAAATTTTAAAGGTGATTAGGATGACAGGAGAAAATCTAAGACTTACTAGTCGTTTTCCTAGGAAGCAAAGTACAATTGAACTCCTACAAAGACTGGTGCCAGTCATTCTAGACCCCAATATTAAATATTTAGAACCTGAAATGAGTAAAAAAATATTAAAGAGATACAAAAAAGAAAACTATTGACCGTTAAACAAATTTTACATTTTCCCTCAAAAATACTTTAGCAGAAAAAAATAGAAAAATTTTCATACAATTTCATTTTCTACGATTTCAAGCGGAAAATAAGTTCCATTATGGCATTAGTCGTAGGTACTGAATTGAAGTACAAATAAGCTTACAACCAAAGAAAAAACTGCTGAAATAAACTAAAAGCGAAAAAGATGACTTTTCCTTCGAATTCACAGTCACATCTGCTACATCGCCGCCATGCCATCGTCGTAAGATTATCTTGAATTTCAATTATGTTTTTGAATTTTCATCTTTCGTCTTCGGTCTTTTTTTCTTCGCCGTGCATGGTTTGCCTCGTAATGTAGATAAAATTACATTGCAAGGTGTCTGCTGTCTCTAGCCCTTTCTTTTCGGTCCGTTCCTCAATACATTACGATTTATACGTCTTGCTCGCCTCTCGGGTAAACTTAAATAGAAGTTAGTACAAATACAGACACAATTTTACATTGCTTTTACATTTAAACGGTTTTACGGATAAAAACAATAAGGCAACGAATGTGCTTGGGACCGAGAGTGAGAAGAAGAAAAGAAGTTAATGTGGCGGAAACAACAAGGGCGCATATTGTTTGTTCCCTGTCTGTCTGCACATTTGCGCTCGTATGTCTTCCTTTTACAATTTAATATTGTCTCTGCTGCTCCGTGCCTAAGTACAAATGTTAGTCAAACAACATAATATTACTTCTTCTTCTTGCCAAATATGTAACTTTTCTTCATCTTTTGCAGATTATTATGTAATTTTCTCGTAGCGATGCAGGGAATGAGGACAAAGATTTTAAACAAAGCCGGAATTACAGATGCAACATACTTTTACCAGCTTTGAACGTTCATCACTATTTACATTTTAACGGGCCTTCAGCTATTCAGCCCATTTTGGAATGGAAAAATTTATTTGCTTGGTTTGGAATATTGGAATAGATTTTAATTTTAAAAACTTACCTTGTGAGGTCTTCATGCTTCTTTTTTTTCTCATCCAGGAAAGTTGTCGAACGTCAATCACATCAGTTTTATTCACTAGAGAGATGCAAGTAAAAAAGTTTGTTTGTGATGTTGATTCATTAATGGCTTATTAATGGCTTCTTTCTCTTTTTACTTCTCTCTGATGCACATCAATTTGGTTTTATTATTAACGACATCAACTTTCGCAAACTTTTTGCCTCACACTCATGCACATGCATCGTGCTAAAATGTTTATATTTTAATCCTTTGTGAGGCAAATATTTGACCTACTAACTTCCTTCAAACAAGCACTAACTTTATCGTTTCCATAAATCAACAGAACAGCTTTAAATTTTCGGAAAAAAATGCATTTGGAATTTTTCTCTTCGATGGTTTGAACTTTACTCTCTCAGACAAAAACAAAGCCATTAAAGTTTTCAGTGGTATTCCAGAAAGTTGTGCGATAACAATAATTATATACCTTACACTACAAGTGGAAGCGAAAGGGATTCTTGTTTATATCAATTTCGTCTTAGACGATAAACTTTGAGTATCTATCAAAAAAGACTTACAAATTATGTCTTGTCGTCTTCTTCGTTTTCGTCTTGCAATAATGTCTTGTAGGGTTTTATGGTCCATGATATTCAATATAGCTTCTTTATCGTTGCTGTTGGGAAAAAGTTATGAATACTTTATCAAGAATAACTTTAATCAAATCATAATACAATAAAGCACGAATCTCGGAGAGAAAATTATTTTTACACCGTGTCTATTTTTAAGGTTTTTGAAGCGAAAAAATGACCTTTCGCGAAAAAAAAGTTGTGATTCAAAGGAGTTACGAATTTACAAATTTATCTGAAATTTAAAAATTATTTTATTATTTAATTTTTTCTTATATTGATGAGCTCTTTTAGTTGACTTTTAGTCAAAAATAAGTCAATAAAATTTTTTGTTGTAGAAAAATGTTCAAGCTATAATTAAATTTTTAATTTAAAAAAAAATATAAAAAGCATGGCTGTAAGACTTTTTCAACCAAAAATCAAAGCTTAAAACATTTGCTGAATAAATTTTAAAATTTGCTGAATAGTTTTTTTTAAACCTGCTGAATAATTTCGAGCAATTTTAAATTTGCTGAATTTCTGTTGAAATTTGCTGAATAAATTTTTTAATTTTTAAAAATTCAACTTTTAAATTAAAGTTATAAAGTATTTACAACCTATAAAAAGCGCTCAAATTGAAAAAAAAAATGTAAAAATTTCTTTTCTTACCATTTTATAGAAATGTTGAAAATTTTCTTCTTTCCTCACAAAAGTTGAACACAAAAAGGAAACGATGCTCTTAAAATATTTTAATCAAAGCGCAAATTAATCATAAACTTTTTTTGAATAGTTTTCTCTCGTCTCCTTTAGTCTTGTACTTTTCTCCTTCACTTTCTCTCTCCCACGCTGTAACTCATCAAATTAAAGTTGCAAATGTTCCCTCATTAAAGAACAATTCATTTACAGCACAAATTACTTTGTGTGGCTTTTCCTTTTTTGCCATATATTTATTGCATTTAATTAATTTTCTTTGGTAACTCCGATTATTTGTAAAATAAAACTAGTGCAATTACTCAAACTATCTCAAACAATACGAGCTTGTGGAGTAAAAACCCCTTATCTCATCCCTTTTAATGGCATTACTGTGTCTGGTTAATGTTTTTTCATATTTCACAAAAGTCGTCGATGCAACGGATTTGCTCTAGTTGTCACACCATCGCAGTAACGAGACGCTGAAGTAGACGAAGCATCATCAGCATTGTCGTCACACTTCCTACTCAAATATTCCCATGGGATAATTTATTTTTTTTTCCTTGTGATCTTCTGCCGCATACTTCGTAAGAAAGACTGAAGGGAAACTTAAACAGTAATTATGGTAAAATATATCCTTCGTTAAATGTTTATTCCTGCTTCGACATTTCCTTTCGATAAATACAGAGAAAAATGTCTTCGAAGCCATTCATTTCCACGAAACGAAATCAATGTGAAAAATTTATTTACGAACGTTGCAAAAGATAAACAATCAATAAGAACGAACATTTGTCACTGTTCAGCAGTTGTATAAATAAACAGCCAGGAACGGAAAATAGTTAGCAATAATCTCCTTGAAGGGTGATTTAAAGTGATTTGGATTAGAGCCGGTCGATTTTTCAACATTTCTCCATTGTTCATCATTGGATAAGGCAAAGAAGTTGAGAAAACAAACAAACCGACAATAAATAAAAAGAAAACAAAAATGAGAAGAAAACAAAAACTATAATCATATTAGTTCTAATCAATTGAATTTCGTAAGAAGATGATAAGCTTGGAAACTGCTCAATTATTTCGATGATACTTGAGACGAGAACAAGATACAGTTCAATTTATGTATCGACAACAAACGATGGAAGAGTATAAAAAAAGTATTTTATTTCTCTGCAAGTTGTTGTGGTCTACTAGATTACTATGTGGGCAGGAGAAAAACAGAAGCCTGAAACATTTTAGATAAGAGATTCTTGTTGAAAGAGGAATTTAAACGAAAAGTGCAATAAGATGATTGTTCGTCATTTTAAAAAATACTAGAAATGCTCAGGATGAATTTTTAATGTTATTCAGCTTATTTTGAAAAGTATTCAGCAAAGTAAAAACAGAATCAATTAGTTAGAAAAAAAATTAAGCGAATTTAGAAAAGGATTCAGCTGATTTCAAACAGTATTCAGCAAATTTTAATTCAGCAAATTTCAGTTCAGCAATTGGCAAACTATTTTGACAACCTTTTTTGCTGCTTAAAAATGTAAAGAATTACAAATTTTTTAAGCAAATTCATTATTCAGAAATTATTCAGCAGATTTTAAAATTGCTAGTGGTTATTCAGCAAATATTAAAAACAATTCAGCAAGTTTTAAAAACTATTCAGCAAGTTTTAAAAACTATTCAGCAATTTTTTAAAATCTATTTAGCAAATGTTAAAATATATTCAGCAAAAGAAAATTCTTATTCAGCAAATTTCAAAAGTTATTCAGCAAATGTTAATTCTTATTCAGCAAACATAAATTACTTGCAAAAATTATCTTAATTTCCTGATCTAATGAAATTTGACTAATTTGGTCAATTTTTCTCGCACATTTCTTTTCCAATCCAACCCGATATTTGATTCTACCACTACAACAGCAAAACATTGCGCACGACACAACAAATGAAAATAAAATAGCAATTTTTATGGCATTTAGTTGTCCATTCATTTGAGTAACACACAATTATTTTCCATCTATCTCCGTTTTCCATCCTTACACATTCAGCTGACCAATATCCATTCGTTACGTGAAACCAAAGGCAGCAAGCTGACGCAAAAAAGCATGAACAATTAATTTTAATTCTATAAAAAATTAGATGGAATGAAGCAAGACAGCTTTATTTAATATCGCATATATGCACACGGAGGAATGAATGTTGTAAACAGCGGAATCATCGTGGCATGGTCTGGTCAGTTCTCTTCGGTCGTGTTACACCTACGAGAACAACAACAACAACAATGTCGGCAGAAAAAAATAATGGAATCAAGTTAAATAAAGATAAAAATTTATCTGTAATGCTTTTTTTCTCCGCATGCTATTTTCTAATGACGACCAACGGACGGCAGATATCTCTCTCTTGACGATGGCGATGCATAGAGCAATCATTTAAGTCTTTTTTTGCTGCCTTTCTTGCAGTCTGGTGCAATAAAATGCGAGAGTAAAAAACAATTCATTGCTGCAGGACCATCATGGCAGGAAATGACTATGTGTTCGATGGTTTCACTCAATCTATTCCCTCTGTTCTGTTTTGTTCACTTTCAAATTAAATTAGTCCGATCCGAACACAACAACAGATGAATGGCTTCGAACAACAAATAGAAATGGAATTGCATGGTCTTCTCGTGTCCTGTCAGCTATCCACGGATTGCGTTTTTTTTCACAGAAATGCGGTTAATTATTTTATTTCTCTCTCTACTTGCTTTTTCTTCCATTCATCCATCCGACTGTTGGTTAGCGATAAACGCTTCAAATGCCTTCTGAAGAAATTGACAACAAAAATTTCTTGTGATGAAGAAAATATAATTTTATTGCAGACTATGTAATTAAAGGAACTACTTCAAGCTTTTATCGTTTTAATTAACGTGGCAGTCAAGGTTTCCGAGAAACTGTTATTGCTAATTAATGTTAATTTTCTGCGTTACGAATTCTGACAGGTCACATGTTCATTTTGTAACAAAAAATTATTATTGTCTTGCGACAAATTTTCGGCTGACAAAAGGGATGAAATGATGTTTTTTATGAGCGGTGTTCGTAATAATTTTAATTAAAATGATAATTTTACCACTTTTTTATGGGATCAACCCGGTGTTTGTTGTCTTATGAAAAGTTTTGTCCGTTGAGTTACTTAAAGAGGCAAGTTATCAATTTACGAGAATTTAAATTTTGTTAAATTTACGACTTTGGTGACAAATTTTATGGTTTTAAATATTAATTTGACTTAAATTTGAAAGAATACCAAGTTTTTTTTATGAATAAAGACAAAAAGTTGTTCAGCAAACGTCAAATCATATTCAGCAAATTTTTAAAAGATATTCAGCAAGCCATTTAACAACTCAGCAAACATCAAGTGTTATTCAGCAATGAGCCAAGACTATTCAGCAAACATCAAATTTTATTCAGCAATCAACCAAAGCTATTCAGCAAACGTCAAATGTTGTTCAGAAACCTTTTAAAACTATTCAGCAGGCTTGTATGATTTAAATCAAAATCAAGAATCAAATAATCAAAAAAATGATCTGAATTTTTTAAGAGACAAACCAAATAATGATTTAAATTTTGATTTGATTTGCACATTAATCTAATTTTTTTCAAAATTGAAATTTTTTTGATTTGATTTGATTTGATTTGAATTAATTTTGATTTAAATCAATTTTCAATTAAAATTAATTTTCAAATTAAATCAAATCAAAAAAATTTCAGTTTTGAAAATTTTTTTTTATTGATTTGCAAATCAAATCAAAAATCAAATCTTTTTTTGAAAAAAAAAATCAGATCGAGATTTGATTTTTGATTTGATTTTCAAATTTTTGATTTAAATCATACAAGCCTGCTATTCAGCAAACATTTAAACCTATTCAGCAAAAGTTTTATGTAATTCAGCAAACGTCAAATATTATTTAAATGAATTCTGTCAATGAAATTTTATTTCTTGGCCACTAAGAAGTCTTTTACTTCCTCCCTAACCGAGTAAAAAGCATGAAAAACCAAGACGCAATTCCATATCACTTGAACAAATTCACAAGCAAATTACCGAAAGATCATGATGATAAATTCCTTGTACTTATTTACATTTTAAGTATTTTACTAAAGTTCACATTTCGTCTCTACATCGTAAACCACCCTTCTTCTTCTCCCTGCTTGAGCTTAGAACACATTTTAATTTACTGATTATAATTAATTATGTGAGTGTTTCTTGCAATACTTAACACAAGAAACTGTTCATGCCAAACGAAGGGATGCTGCTTACTTACCCGAAAAAAAGACGAAAAAACACATAAAATGTTAAATAAACATAAATCCATGTTCTTTACTTTTTCTTATGCTCTGTAACAGTCAAGCAGCACTCGTCGTTGTTGTGTTGTAAAAAGCAAAGGATCACGAAAAAGCAGCAAAGATTATAATTTAACGAGTCTTTCTCGCACTCAGCTAACACGATACAAGTCAGTGTCTCTTATTTGTCTGACTGTTTTTCAATGAATTTTAATTTTATTACAGAGATTTGCGACTTAAATCCCCTTTTTTGCATGAAAGGTATTGAAGCAACGCACAACGAAGCAACTAATTAACGTAAAATCGTCTCGCATGCGAATCAAATTGATTGACTGACTTTAGTTTGTGACAATTTCTCTCATAATTAACACGCTGCGGAACATTTCGTGTGAGAAAAATCGATAATTTCTATTCATGCCGAGACATGAGGAAAATTATGTCATCAAAAATTCATCATGATTTAGAGACAGTTACTTGTCTCACTGTAAAACTCGTAATTTTTTTAAAGCATCAACAAGATTTAGTAACATGCAATTTTTTTGCAGTTTTTTTTACAAAAAAAAATATGAACAAAACCGGAGTGAAAAAGTGTGAGCGTTCACATAAACGTGATAAAAATTACAATTTTTTCATGTTTTTATCCCGATGCAAGTTGCATTTCGCACAGAAAACTCTTTTCCAATAAATTTAATTCCTTCGTGAGAGCAAAAATTCAACTCGAAACCAGTTTTTCCTGTCTTTTGATAAAAATTATTGCCCGCACTTTTATGTAAGCAGCATGCATGCAGGAACAGCAAAAACGCCAACAACAACGCGATCAACGAGCTTTTTAAGTGTCTATGCGATAATAATAATGGAAATGCACACGTTCACACAAACTCACGTATTTTTTCCTCTCCCGGACTTTTTCTGTTATCAACAACCAGCATAAATGGCGTACGTGAACATTTTTCCAAGTTTTTTTTACAGATTTATGAAAAAAAAAAAAATGTGAAAAAGTCATCGTGGCAGTTCGCGTTATCTGCCGGATCAAACAATTGATTTTTATTTATTTTATTTTTGTCTTGTTTTTTTTTAGGAAATGTCGGAGATGCGGATGTGTGATGCTCTAATCAACGTGCAATGTGATAGCGGTAGTAATGGCAACGTTATGATATTTACGTGGATGTGGGATTTTTTTCAACGGGAAATATTTAGAGCAGATGGTTTAATAACACAAAAATTTGTGGATTGCTTTTATGGAAATGTTTTAAAAAACCACGAGATAAATTTAATTTTCACTCATATAATGCATTTTGAAGTACCTACTATGTAGAAAAAATGTTTAAACAAATTTAATTGTTCTATTCAGCAAATTTTTAAAGCAATTCAGCAAAGTTAAAAATTAAAAACTTGAAAGAAATTGATAAAAATTTTATTTTTAAACATTACGTTATTATTGAAGAACCTTAACATTTATTCAGCAAATTTAAAAATCTTCAGCATGTTTTAAAATCTTCAGCAAAATTAAAATATAATTCAGCAAATAACTAAATTTACTGAAGATAAGTTTGAAATTTTAAAGGCTAATTAAATTTATCTTAAATTTATTTTAACATAAAAAATTATTAAAAAACTTTAACACTTATTCATCTGATTTTTAAGTATATTCAGCAAAACTCAAATGCAATTCAGCAAATTTTAAGTCACAAATAAAAATTTCCTCTAAATTTATTACAAAAAATTGTATTCAGCAAATGTCAAAAATTATTCAGCAAATCCAGCAAATTCAGCAAAACGCATCAAAATTTATATAATAAAAAAATTAAGAGCAAAATCTATTAAAAAAAGTTGTATTTAGCAAGCTTTTAAAGCAATTCAGCAAATATTAAAATCGTCAGCAAATTTAAAATGCAATTCAGCAAAAAATAAAATTTACTGAAATTAAGTTTAAAATTTTAGAAGCTAATTAAAATTTATCCTGAATTTTTAATTAAATATTAAAAACCTTAACACTTCTTCAGCTGAATTTAAAGTAAATATATTTAGCAATTTTCAAATGCTATTCAGCAAAACTCAAAAGTCACAAAAAATTCTTTTAAATTAATAAAAATCTCTTAATTTTCTTAAATTTAAAAAAAAATATATTCAAAAAAATATAAAAAAAATATTCAGCAATTGGAAAAAAAAACTTCAAGAATTTCTGAAAATAAAAAAAAATAATATTTTCAGAAAAAAATCTATTGAAAAAATTTGTATTCAGCAAATGTCAAAAAATTATTCAGCAATTAAAAAAACAATTTAAAAATATCATAAAATAAAATAAAATTTAAAAAACATTTTGTTACACATTTTGAATGAAAATAACAAAATTTTATATCATTCAAGATTCGGTTTCATATCAAAAGTCATAAAAAAACATTTTCATCTCATCTTTCAAGCATTTTCCAAGTACTTTTCCTGCCATAAAAGCCTAAATCACGTTTTCCACGAACCACAAAAAAGGATTATATCATTAAAAAAAAACATTGCGCCATTTCTATCTCTAATGAGATGTAAGTTGTTGTTATCAGTTACAAAACAAACGACTTGTATAAACGATGTCTTTGGCACCACATATACCACGTGCACGTCACACATCGCGACATCGACGTCGTCGTCATTCCGCTAAACATGCGATAATAATCTAATTAATGATCTGTATTAACATTATCTCTGTTTTGTCATGCTTCATTAGACGTTTGTATGCTAATGTGTTTATTCCCGTCATATAATCCGAACACACATTTTTTTGGCAGCCAATGATGAAATTGCGTCGTTTTGACACGACATGCCAAATTTTTATCCCGCAAATTGCACGAAAACGGTCAACGAACCAGTAATTATGTTATTATTGGCACACAAAATAACATCTTCATCTTCAATTATGTGCAATGTGACGCCGCAATATTTTCTTTTTTTTTCTTGCACTCACGTCGCATTCAAAATTTCAGACATTATTCATCATCATCTGGCCCGACATAATAAAATAAAAAGTTTTAACACACAAAAAAATCTTTTTTGTTTGTCTACAAATATTTGGCTGCTGATTTTTTTTTTTTTGGGAGACAAAAATATTCTAACAATGCATGCAATAATAATAATAATGGGAAACATGCATAAATATTATCGTGATTGGACTTTTTTTTTTGCTGAAATTTTATTTATTCATGCAAAGTGCGATAAATTTCTCAAATATTGCAGAATTTTGCCCCAAAAGTTGTCTAATCGCTCGCATGATAAATGCTCTGAAATTTATTGAATTGTAAGTAAAGTTGCATTTCTCTCGACTTCCAAAGACAAAAGACTCGTTTACGAACAATTGATTTACAGGATTTAATTATTGAGACAATAAAATTGTACCTCAGACATTTCCCCTTTTAAAATTTAAATGAATACTCTTGTGAATGCGACTAACTTCGAGTACGAGGCTGCTTCTTCTTCATCTTTATTATTATCAAATTTATAGACAAGCAGATTATTATTTTATTATATTATGTGAAATATGTACCTCGGAGAGAGAGAGGAAACGTGATTTTCTATGGTTTACCTTTTGATATTATTTTGGGTTTCGCAGGGGATTTCTAACACAAGAAAAAACTATGAGAGAGTGTCTTAATATAATTTTCTTGTCGAAGTAATCCGAACTATATGAACATCTTCTCAGCATGTGTGTGATTGTGTTTTGTGTATCGATGGAGGTATGCGAGAGATTTTCTTGCCATAAATGCATGAGAAATGTCAGGATTTATTATCTGATTCATATTCATATGTTTACGCTTATGTGGAAAATTGTTTTTCTGTCTCAATGAGTTGAACGGTGCGACGGGAAAAATGTTTTTCTAATCCTAAAATTGAAAAAAAAAATAAAAATATTTTTTAATTTTAATTTTGTTATTTTTCAGGCGTTTTCAATTGAATTTTAAAAATAAGTACTAAAATTACGAGAATTTCTTTAAAAAAAAAAATTAAAAAACATTTTTAGAGAAGAAAAGTCATTTCAAAATAAAATTTCCACTAAAAATTATAAAAAAAAATTGAAAAATGAAAAAGAAATTTTTGCACCTAACACTTTTAACTTTTTTTAACAATGGTTTGCTTTCAAAAACGCATTCATTTAAAATTTTCTAAATTTAATTTTATTTGAATAAGGTCCAAATTTATTTCAAGTTTTTGCATTTAAAATTTTTTGAAAAATTAAATTTAATTAATTTTATTTTAAAAAAAATTTATGTTTTTGCAATAATTTTTAAAATAATTTTAATTAACCTAACAATTAACTAACATTAATTAAGAAGGTACTTAATTAATTTTTTATATCAAAAAAATTATAAAAAAAACATTTCGTAATTTTTTTTATAAAGTGAAATAATCTAAAATAAAAAAAATATAAAGGAAAAAAAAAATTTGATAATACATATTTTAATTTAAAAAAAATCTATTCAGATTTATTTCTTTTTCAATATTCTTTGGAATAAGAATTAAAATTTATTCAAAAACATTTATTTATTTTAATTTTTTAAAAATGTATTTTTAATTTAAAAAAACATCACATTTTAAGAACTTTTAACAGGAATCTCTTTAAAAAATTTCAAAGAGCACCGTTCCTTTATACTTCACACATTCCAAGTTATGATACTTCAGCTTCTTTTCTTATGCAACTTACCTTGCCACTTGAAGCTCGTATTCATACGTAGCATAAAGAGTATAAAATGTTATTATCGTTTAATATGCAAAACCCCTTCTTCTTCTTCTTCATCTTCTTTTGCACACAAACACACACAGAGCGCAAAATGAATGAAAATTTTCCCACACACACGTGTGAAATCGTATCTTAAGTGCGGAGTAAAGTCGGTTATCGTTGTTGGTTATATTATGGTGCAATAAGACGGTAATTTTCACTTGAAATTTAACAAAAGTGTGGAAATAAGAAGACACGTGCATTGCATCTTTTTGCTCGTCTTAAGTCATCCATATTCTGTTCCGTTCAATTCTTCTTCGAGGAAAAATGTCGTGCTTTGTTCTGCACGCGGAACACAATCTTGAAAGACAAAAGTACGTTCAACGCCAATTCAACCCTTTTTTTCTTCGTTCCAAGCAAAATTGTTTGCTTGAGTGTTTACGTGCGACAACGCTGTTTGTATGCAAAATTTATGTCTGCTTGAAAATTCTATTATAATCGCGCACAACAACGTCTTCCTTCGTGTCTTGTTCTTTGCCACCAAATATGAATAATTTTATTTGTATTTTGGTCTGTCGCGAAATAAACAACGCGGTCTCTCACACCCATAAACAAAATATTCGCACCTCAGCTCCGCGTTCACTTACTTCTTCTTTTTCTTCAGTTATGTAAATTTTGTCAAGAAATTTTTCTCCCTTTTGCTAGTTTTGTAGTTTTTACCCGTTGGCAAGCAAGAGGCACCTTCCTCGCAGATTTTATAGCTTTAGGTAACAATTGCGCATATTAAATTAAATGAAGCTTTATTTCCGCATAATAATAATATTGTAAAAATAAAATGTGTGGGCACGACGAAATTTTCCGCATTAAAATCCTGTATGCTCTCCTTTATTTCTCTTTTTTTCTGGTTGCCGGTCGAGATGAAAATGCATTCACACTTTTCATACTTGGATGCAGTTCGAATGAGAGGGTGACTTAAATGTCCTCTTTTGTACTAAAACAGAAAAATTAAAGCTTCAGAAGCTGTAATTTGAGCGCATTTTTAATGTAATAAATTCTAGATTTTAAAATTTATTTTAATTAAAAATTTAAATTATTAAATTTAATTTTATTTAACAAAATTTTTTGATTTCAATAAATTTTTTATAATTTAATATTTTTTATTAATTTAATTTTTATGTGCTAAGATTTTTTTATATAATTTCATGACTAATTTCTTAATAATTTTTTTTTTAATTTTAGATTTTTTAAAATTCGACTTTTTAACATTTTTAAATTTCGTTTAATTAAATTTTAATTTTTCTTATTATTAATTTAAAGTTAAATTAAATTAAAATAATTTTTTTAAAAATAATTAATTATTTATTTATTTTGAATAATTTAAAAAAAAATATTAATTTAATTTAAAAATTAATAAAAAATTATAATGTATAATTTTATCACGGTTTAATAAATTTAAAATATTTTTTACAATTTTTTACGGAAGAAAAAAAAATTCTGAATCTTTCTTTAAAAAAATCCTCAAAATATGGTTCAGAAAAAATAATATTTATAAACGTGGTGCACAAAATTTTGCGAGTTAGCGCACACATAAAACACATGGATTTAAAAATATTTATATTTAATACAGAGAAACAACATTTTCCTTATTATTATTATTTTTTTTTTTCCTGAATTTTATTTCATTTTTTTTGGCATAGTAAACTATTTTCTGCAGTCACTAATCTTCCCTATTTTATGTCGACTTTCTCTCATATGAGTCTTCTTCCCCTTTAAAAAAAACGAAAAAAGTCGTTGTTGGACAGAACGAAAAAAAAATAAATGATGGTGCCACAATTCTTGCCCTACAAAAATGCTTAAAATAAATTTTACCGAGTACTTAATAATATTGCACGAGAAAAAAAATTAAATGAAAATTGCTGGTCTAGTCTGGAATGATTTTTTCTTCTATTTTAGCTTTTATTGCAACTCATCTTCTCTCATGTGCGAGAAATATTTTGTAATTGAAAGTTAAATATTTATTTACATGCTGTTGATTTTCAAATAACTCGAGGAATTCAATTTTTTACATTTTTCAAGTGGAGACGCCCTGCATTTTTATCTAAATTGACCTATATGGAAAACTTTTTCAGGCCATTAATGTTTTTTTGTGCAAGAAGAGGCAAATTGAGTTTCCGGCCACAATTAAAAATCGCTGAACTGTTTTTCATCAAAATGGCGGTTTTTGTGTTATTGCATGGTGTGGTTTTTTTACACACTATTTAAATGGAGTTGTATTAAAATTCAATCAATCATTCACTTGTTAACGGTTGGTTAGTGGTAATTTTATGTTAGTTTGAGTGATTTTAGCGGGAAATGAATTGAAGTGAATTTTAATTAACCAAATTAAGGTTTTATATTACGAAAATTTACAGAAATTTATCTGAGAAAAAGTTTTGTTTTTTGCTTTAATAATTACTTAAAAATATTTATTTTAAAATAAAACAAAAAAAATATCAATGACTTTATCAGTTTTAACAAAAATTTTACAATAATTTACATTCATCTACTTGCCTGACACGATATTTAAAATTTATTCCAAAACAAACGTAAAACACACAAAAAAAAATTACAAACTTGAACAATTAAGAAATTATTATCACATTGCACGCTTGTAAAGTTCCCAGACTTCCCGTTGTTCTGTGACGTTCGTAAAAATTATATTATTGTTCTCTTGTTTCTCTTAATTAATCCATAAAATTCTTGATAACAATTCCAGCAAACAAGCCCAGAAGAATTATTTTACATTTCTTGTTCGTTTTTTTTCTGTCTCTGCGTGGAGTGAGAGAAAACATCATAACACTAATAATAAATGGAGTCGAGTACGAAAAACCGACATTGTTAAAAAATTTATTTGCTCTGTTTTCTATGATTTTTGATAAGAGAATATTAAATAATAAAATTTAAAATGGAAACTTATTTGCATAATTACCTTGTTATCTCTCGTTTTTCGTACTCGGCTCAAGAATTTTAAACAAAAAAAAAAATTAATATTTTGGGAACTTTTTGTGGCAATGCGGCACGTGGCTGACGGTAGTGTCTTTTTGATAAGTTCGTTTATCAACTCGTCGCGACGCGAAAATAAAAGCAAATAATTCAATAAAATAATCAGGGTATTGCAGTGTTATTACATCATTTTTTTACATCACATAACAACATATTCATGCAGAAAAATGTATGTTTTCTGCTTGAAAAACAACTGCAACTCGTCTGTGGATGGCGAGAGTGTGCTCGTTAAATCATCCGCTAGACTTAACAACAATAATAATATAATAAAATAATGTTTTGTGCATTCGCCCGGTGCAAGGATTTTTTTTTCGGCTTTTGTATGAAAATGTAATAAAAATTTGAAAAAATATTTTTTTTATAAAAAAATTCCTAAAATTTAAAAAAAATATTATTTTCATAATTTCTAAAATATTTAATTTAGAAAAAAAATTATTGAAAATTAAAATATTTTATTTTTTTTATTTTAGATTTTAATAAAATTTTATTTCTGAATTTTAATAAAAAATAATTTGCATAATTATTTTTTTTTTATTTAATTATTTTTTTAATTTTTATTTTAATTATTTAATTTTTATTTTTTTTTAATAAACA
Source organism: Culicoides brevitarsis (assembly GCF_036172545.1). Classification (NCBI taxonomy): domain Eukaryota; kingdom Metazoa; phylum Arthropoda; class Insecta; order Diptera; family Ceratopogonidae; genus Culicoides; species Culicoides brevitarsis. Next base: position 20,470,318 of record NC_087085.1, on the reverse strand, counting down.
TTTTCACCACTTTCAATAAAAATCATGTACTTAAAAATTTTCATATGTAATGAAATTGCAGTCTCGTTTTTGTTGCTGGAGTGAATGAGCACTCCAAATAAAAAATATTGAATAAAAATAAATGTATGAGCACACAAAATCAACAAAAAAAAAGATAAAAGAGAGAAATCAAAGCAAATAAACGCAATCTCTGTAATATATTGAATAATGTGGAATGTTTATACACAGCACTCAAACATTGAGTATGCGAAAAATAAAATGAGCTGATAAGATTTTCTGGATTCAATTGGCGAATGTTTGTGCATTGAAGTCGAAATTGGAAATATTTTCCTCCTCAATTTTATATGCAAATGCAATATTTTTTTTCGTGTTATTGCTGCTTGCCTATTGTTGTTGCTGTTATTTTTATTTGTTCCAAATGTGGGACGGATGATATTTCATTCAATTCAATCGATGTGCTCTTCTTTTCTTCTCATGCAAGACACCATCAACAAAGGAACGAACGTCGAAGTGAACATAAACAATGTAATGCCATCGTCATCTCCGTTTTGTAACTTTTCTTCCCATGTCTTCCCTTGATTTGCAAAATTGTTTTCTTTTGCCGCCGCCGCCGCACCGCCACGATATTTGGATTGCGAACATTTAACGTATGGCTCACAGCGTTATTCAATCAACATAAATCTCGTTGACATTTGGATAGAGAGAGAAAACGAGTACGGCGGAAAAAAAGATGAAAAATGCAAAGAAGGTAAAATATTTTTCAATTACTTTTTCAATCGAAAAGTCACATATTATCATACAGAGACATAGACATAAAAAGGAACGAAGAGAGACGAACTTGCGCGGCGATGATAGATCGTTTTTTACGATGACAGGTACACAAAACGTACGTATTTCAGGTAATAGAGCGGAAATATATATGCCCCAATTTTCGAGGATATAGACAACTTTGATAGTTTTGTATTTTTTATAAGTGCTTGATTTGGATTGATTGGTACTTTGAAATTGCTCTTTATAATTTTTGTTAGATCGACAAAGCTTATATAGACACACTAATTGATTTAAGCTTAAGTTTAAGTAGAAGTCAAAAGTAATTTGGTTTTTAGCTTTTTGACCAAATTTTGAGGAAAAACAAATTAAAATGATTTTTTTCCAAAATTAGATCGATGAGCCAAATAACTTTTGAATTTTTCTTTCATTAAGCTTAAGTCAACTTAATCAAACTTAGTCAATAGAATTTTAAAAAAATTACTTATTTTCTATTACTCCGACCTTACAGTCAGTATCTAGCCTTGGTCTGTTGAAGAAGTTGTCTCATTCGGATCTATTTTGGGATTCAACTGTCCAATTTCTCACATTTAGCGCCTTCAGAATGGCTTAGATTTAATTAACCCATAAATATTGCTTTTGATCGCCCAAAACTTCGACGACTTTCTGGATCGTTTCGGAATAACATAGCGAGAGGCTTAGTCTAGGTTCGTTCGTGCTTAATGACCTGCTTCTCTCAGTCGATTAACCTTGCTTTTGTTTTGTTTCATTTTTAATTCAAGAAACAAAGCTTACCTAATTTTATAAATTTCAAAATTGCAAGTCTAGAACCTTTAAAATTCGCCTTCCCTGATGATTCAAAATGTTTTCTCAAATTCCACGAAAATTGCTTTTCAAAGCAAATCATTGCAAATTCCTATGATTGTCAATCAACCATGTAACTTGTTTGTACAAAAACTAGCATCAAAACAGCAAGAGCAGCATTGCATATCCCAAGCTGAAAAAGAAACGTTAAATTTCCAATAAAAAATCATTCGATTGGCATTTTCAATCAAAAATATTATTCAAAGTTTTATGATCTGGAATGATAGACAGACAAAAAAAAACAAAAATGTTCATTTTCAGATCCGATTCGAGTGTCGTCGTACAGAATTTTAGTAGTGCAATTATTACTCAGATGAAGACTACATCAAAAATTTATTTACATCCTACTCACCTAGATTTACTTGCACACATATGAAAAGTTATTTGTCGAGCATCTGAATAAACATGAACTTTGGTAAATATGGCGGTTCTCTGTGTGCTCGATGGATGAATAGACGATGATAAATATTTATAAAGCGCACTCGATTTAACGAGAAAGCACTTTTGGAGTTATTTATATGCAGTAAAATTGATGAAATGGAAAGTTTGCTAGTAACAGTGCATAATTTAACCCGACAACACCTGAAACCGTTTCTAAAATAGTGATATATTGCTGCATTATTAAAGGTCGGCGTGATTGCAATTAATATTAAAAGTGAGAAATGTACACAGACACGATCCATTAACACTGCATCAAATTCTAAACATTGAACTAAACTATACACACAAAAAAGGATGAAGTGATTTATAAATTAATGTGTACTCTTTTCACAGCTACCTCGTCTCTTTATGCTTTTTGTGTGCTTTGCGTTTGTACGGTTTTTGTCAATATATCAGAGGATAAATAGCTGTTTGCTTACATACCTATATGAAACGATAGGTAGGTGTTGAAAACTTGTTTATTTTAATAATTATAACAAAATCATGTGAATATAGTGTTAGTTGCTGATAGGCAGATGTTTAAATAGGATTAGAGCGAATGACGGATGAAAATTTTAGTTTAATTTTGATTAAATTTAAACGCGGAAAAATTTCACGACAAACATTTTTTGTGTGATAAAGGGAAAAAAGCATCAATAAAAAAACGAGCAAAGCAATAATTTGATGCCTTTTAATTAAAAACACAAACAAAATTAAAAAATATTTTCATAGTAAAATAAGAGCATACCAGAGATATTAAAACATGATAAAAGGTGGTTCAAAAAGTTATCAAAATTTTTTAAGCATTTTCAGATTCATGCTTAATTTATGTTTCAAATTTATCGGATTTAAATATAAAATAACTAAGTGATATTGTTGGATACTGCATTCAATAAAAACAAAAAATTATGCGAAGATGAAATTTGTGTTGATTTTTGTACGAATTAGACTTTGTCTAACTTAATTGAAAACTCAGGGTGCTACGCCGGGTTTTGTATTTAAATATATATAATGACAAACATCAAAGGTCTTGAACAGTCCCAGCGAAGAATAAATTCTTTAATCATTCTAACTCGCATTCACTCTCGTCAGTTCTGAGGCCATCGTCATCGTAGCTGTTGAAATCAGGAATTTCATCCAGTTCCATATCAATGACGTCAAATTCATTGAAGTTTTCTCTTTCCTCATTTTCAACGCCATCAAGGTCATTTTCCATCATTTCATGTAAGCTACTTCGGAAAACATTAAAATATTTTTTTGTCTTTTTTCTTGAAACAATTCTCATTACTTTTCGATCTTGACAATTATGTGGATTTTCAACATGTTGGCTGTGGTTTATAGCAAAATCTGTGTTTGTTACCATTTGTCTCAATTGATCATCAGTAAACTCACGCAAAATTGGCGGAGACGTAACTACAATAATATACAAAAAAATATTAGATGAGATTAACAAAATATATTACATCAAACTTACCTTCGAATAAATTCCAGAAAATAATTTCGTAGAAAAAACGAGCCTTTTCATTTATTTGGTTTCTTTTTGGTTTTCTAAAATTGCGTATTACCATTGGTCGCTCTTGTTTTCTGGCAGTTATTATTTTTTTACAAGCAACTTCCCGTATTTTCTCATCTTTATCAACTAGCATGCCTTTATACAAAAATAAATAGAAAAAATCATATTTCAATACAATGTTTCGAACGCAAAATTAATCACTAATTAATCACTTCAATTAGAATTTTTGGACAGGTTGCAATCAAAATTTTCTTAAAAATCTTCTCTTTTCTTTTTCGACCTCTTGAAAAAGCTTTATTTATGGAGAACGTGTTGCGTTTCATCACATGAGACATATCAAATTCATTTATTTGTTCCGTTTTATGTTGGTAAGGAGATTTGCTCCCTAATATGGACTCTGCTTTATCACGCATTGTTCCCCTTATCTAACGAAAAGACATTTTTTCATTCTCTGTTGTATGGACTAATGAAAAAATGTCACCATTAGCAAAAATATAAAGTTTTTGAGGGTGTTTGTTTAATTCGCTTATGATTGCTATACAATGTAACGTATGCACATGTTCACATGTGCAACGACCTTCATTGAAGCGAATATAAACTTTTGTCCTCGTTGTTTTTTAAAAAACAATTTGACATGTTACATCCTTTTCTCGTAAGTTTGAATAAATTATAGCTTTCATATCTTGGTTATTTTTTTATTCAATTCAAAATCTTTTACACCCCAAAATTCTGTCTCGAGAACTAAATTAAGATCTTCGTTATTAGGATTTCTTTTCTGACCTCTTGAAAAAGCTTTATTTATGGAGAACAAGTGAGGAAGTTTGTGTTAAATTTTCAGGACTCTCTTTTGCAGAACGTATAATTGTTTTTTATATATTGTTTTGCACAAAATAATCAATTATGAAAACTTCCTTTGTGTCAAAGTGGTATATCATTCTTTGTATTTTTTTTATTAATTTATACTTAAACTTATTCATGGCTACAATGGGTCTCGTGATTAGTCCTGCCACTCATATGATTTTTTAGTAGTCGATTTCTTAGTATAATATAGACATTAAATGGAGTAAAGTTAAGCGATGTAGACGTCTATAAAAATAATTCTGTGAACTTTCCAACCCACCTTTCAATATTCAACAATATACACGAAAAAAAACCAAACCGATTAAAATTTAAAACATTAAATAGATACTGTATGAAAATTTGAAATGTTCAAATATGAAAACATGGAAAATCTCCCTTCCAACATGCATCCCTATAACACACAAACACACTAAAAATCTATAATTAAATAGAAAAAGCATTATCTGTTTTTGCATTTCATTTATGCTAAAATTGCAATCAATGACTGCAACATTTAAGACTTTTTACAAACAATTTTAATATTTGCACATTAAATTCCGTAAATTTTCATATATATTTATTTATGAAAGTTTTAGGAAGATAAAAGTTGTGCTCTTACGATGTCGCATGTTAACTTAATGAGCAAATTGAATTAGCTTTCAGTTCATTTGCGACAATGCTAATTATCAGTTGGTACATTTTCGCGTAGGTAGTGTTTAATTAATCCTCTCAACTGTCTTTAATTCGCGGAATTGCAAGAAATCGATATCTCGTTTCAATTAACATATACACGATAAAATTCTACAAACCTAATTTTCAATTCGTTCCATCTACCCAGAAATGCACTTTGTGATATATGAGCACTCTACCGTCAATCAGTAACTCCGTTTTTCTCCCGTGCATGCAATTTCCATTCCAATATGTTGGCAAATGTTTATCTTTTAAATTAAATCACTTTGTCTCTTTTGATGTTTTTGTACATCCTTCATGTACGTACAGCACTCATGTGTGTGTGTATGTCAATTATCCTCTTCACTTTTTATCAACCCGGAGAGAAAATAGAAAATTTTCTCTCTCACCCACGTTCAAAACAGAGAAACTCCGGGAAAATTTCTCTCACGGAACACGTGTTGTTTGTGTTCTGTCTCACGATTTTCCGACAGTTGTCTCCCTCCCGCCTGCAGTTTGTGTTCAAGCCATGACCTTACTCAAATACTTTTCTCTGGCGTGTTTGACGACCCGGTTTTACACACAGCTACACACCCAGCCGAATCTCATTCACTCACTCACAATGTTGCAAGAGACCAAAAATTTTCCCTTTTCATTCAATAAGAACCGTATCGCACCACAAAATGAAAATCAGTTGTTTGTAAAACGTTGACAGATGCGGTTGTAACGAACGCAAATTTACTTGGAAAACGTAATTCTTTTTGCGTTTTTTATTTGAGTTTGTTACTTTTTCAAATAACAAAAAAAATGTAACTCGAGATCGTGAAATAAAAAAAAATAAAATAAAAGAAAACACTTCGCGTGTGAAAAAAATAACATCTCAAATTACGAAAAAAAAGGAAAAAAAATAGAAAAAAAAATTTAAATAAAAATTGTGTAACAAATTGTTACAAAATTGAGTAATTAAGTAATTGGCAAAAAAAAAAATAGGAAAAAAAATTAAAATAATTATTGTGACCTGGCATTTGTCCCAACTGTCATTCAACATTCTTGAAAGCAAGAAAAAAACATCTAATTAACGTTTAACGTTTTAATTCTCACAAATAATGATGTTGATGTTTTGGTGTCGTTTAGTGTTCCAGGAAAGAATTTTTGGGTAAAAAAAAAATAAATAAACATCAATCAAAAATAAAATAAAAGGACGACAAAAAAAAATAAAATTGGAGTCAAAGTTGGAAATGTGCGTGGGAAAAATGTGGAAATTCATAATATTTTTTGGATTACTAACTCTGGTGCTTGAAGGTAAAAAAAATTCAAAGTAAATTTATCACTAGTTAATAAAAAAAAATCTGATGATGAAGATACTAGACGACGACGACGAAAGTCACGTGACTGCGTGTGTGAGTGAAATGAACTAATAATAGAAAAAAACTGATAAGTAGCTAGTGACTTGGCCATAAACACGTACTTTGCACAAAAAGTGATAAAAAATAGGAAAATATTCCTTTTTTTATATTGAAAAAACATAACGACGAAGGCTTTTCTTAAAGGATTTGTCATGTAATACATTTTTTTTACGTTCACACGTCTTTTGCATTACCCCAAGTAGGTACTTTTGGGCTCGTCTGACACGTGAAAAACCTACGACTAACAAAAAAAATTTGTCACCAAAGGCTTTTCTCTCGAATCGATCAATCAAACGCTCATTCGTCAGCAGAGAGGAAAAAACCTTTATTTTTATTACATTTTTTATGTGTGTGTCTCGTGTTAAATTTATGTTGCATGTGTCAAGTCATGTCATATCTTATTTCTCTCAGGTGACATACACAACAAAATATTTACATGGCCTTTTATATATTTTGGCAAAACATTTTTTTTTCGGGAGACCTGTGACTGATAATGTGTGTCGCTAGGGAGACATTTTGCTGCTGCGTGAATATGCGAAAATGAAGGTTAAGCAGCGTTCGATCTTAAAAGCTTTTTTTTTTGCTATTTATGACGACGCACTTTGGTGAATTGAATTATGGTTAAAAAAATAATTTGTAGGAAAAATGTTGGGAGTGAATAAAAATTTTATGTTTATTTTTCAATTTTTGTGTTTTTCACATAAGGATAAATTCATAAAATTATTTTGACTAAATTATTCAATAAAAAAATCACATACTAATGAAATCAAGGTATAAAAATCCTTTTTTGAGTAATTTTTTCTAAAACAAAAAATAATAACAAAAATTTAAAATAACATTTTTTTAAGTTTTTTATAAAAAAAACAATAAAATTAAAATTAACTAGAAATTTATAATAAAAAAAAATAACAAATAAAAAATTATATTAAAAAAAAATATTAAATAATTTTAAAAATAAATAATATTTTTAAATAAAATAATTTTTTAATCAATAAAAAACACAAAAATCTTTTTAAAAAATCGAAAAATTAATAAAAATGAATTTTAAAATAAAAATTGTAAAATTTAAATAAAATTAATAAAAAATTTTATCATAAAATTACGATTTAATTTAAAAAACACAAAAATATTACAAAAAATCAAAAATTAATTTTTAAAAAAAATTTTTCCAATAAATCACTAGAAAAACAAAACCGAAACTCTACTGAGAAAATTTTACTAACACTCTGCAATTTTTTGTTTACTTTTATTTTTTAATTACTTTCGATTTTTTTTATTTTTAAACCTTCGAAACCTATTTTTAGTCCATTGATAATGAAATTAATTGACTGACAGCGGACATATCGAAAATAAAATAAAAGTTAAAATAAGACCATAAATTGTTCAATTATGTCATCAAATCATAAAATATTCACTCGTTCATTCAACAAATATACAAAACGCCACAGAATGGGATGGATAAAAATCTTTTAAATGATTTTTTTACCTTTTTTTCCTTTTTGCTGTTCATTCTTTTGTTATACTTTTCATCCTCTTCGCTAACAAACACACACACACATAAATCATGTATGGGCTCTATCTATCCATTCATTCAACAAATTGAAGACAAGGTCACTTTTTTGTTCCTTTTTTAGCTTTACTCGACTATTATAATCATGATTTTCTCTCTCTTTTTCGTGAAAAAGGACGAATTTTCAGTAAAATCCCAAAAAAGAAGGAAAAAAATCTAAATCATAAAATATTTACAAAGAATAAATTTTTTCGGTTAGCTCATTTGTAACATCTGTAACTTCCTGTCTGGCTTGACTCATCACTGTGCGACGACGACGACGTCACACGTGCCACAGAGAAAAAAACTTTTCAGTATAAATTTATTTTTTTTTTGTACGTCAAGCAACGAGCTTATGAGATTATTCTCATCAAGTTTGGCGGACGGGCATATGTTGGCATACATTTGTAATAAAAAAAAACACATCTCACTCGCATAAAACTTCATGAAAAATCCACCAAAATGAGTGAATATAATTCGCATAAAAATAGCATGCGAGGCACTCGTGGTTGGATGAAGAATAAAAAGACGAATAAAACACTTAGAAAAATAGTGGGATTTTCGTCTTTTGCTACAACAACAATAAGAACAAAGAAATTGTTACTTGCGGAATGGCATGAAGAACATCAAAATTTCATATGGTTTTCTTCGTTTTTTTTTCGTCTTTCATTAAGATAGATCACCATCCGCAATAGACATAAATTGGATTTATTTGTTTTCAGTTTATTTGTGGCTTGTCTTTGTGAGAGTCGTAACGATGCCATTCCACAAGAAGGTGCGCAATAATTCAACTTAATAAGGTGCTTTAATGGATTCCAGTTTATCTTCCGGATTGTTTTGTGCGAAAAAAGAGCGGAGGAGGATCTATTAATTCTCGCTTATTGTCGTGGATTCGCTTTGTAATGAGACATAGGAAATATTTCAATGTATTTTTGGGTTTTTCTTTTAAAAGATTTTTCTTGACTTAAAGACAAAATAAGAAAAAGCACTAAATTTAAAGAAGAGACTGTTGAAGAAAATTTCAAGAAAATTTGAAAAATTTTCAAACATAATTTTAAAGAACTTAAAAAATTTAAGTTCATTTAAAAATTTGATTTCTTTATAATTTGTTTATAGATTAAGATTTATTTATAAATATTTTCATTTTTTTTTAATTTTCAAAATAATTTTTTTGGTTTAACATCTTTTTCTAAGTTAAAACAAAAAAAAATATAAAATAAATAATTTTAAAGACTTAAAAATTTCTTATGTTTATTTTACATTTTTTAGCTATTTAACTTTTAAGAATTTATTGGATATAAATCAAAATATTATTTTTTGAAATTTTTTATCCAGGCGAATAAATTTAATATTTTCATTTTTTGTCCCATGAGAATTTTCTTAAATATTTTAAATAAATAAAAAAATAAATATTTTTGAATTTTTTGTTAAAGGGTTTTAAACGTTTTTAGACGTTAAACGTTGATTCTTAACATTTATTTAATTTTGGTTAATTTTTTTTTTAAATTTGTGCTTGAAAATGAACAAAAATCAAATAAAATCTCCTAAAATAAAAATTTTTGAAAAAAAAATATTTTGGTCACGCGACTCAAAAAATTTTTTCTTCTACATTTCAATAGGAAATTTCTTTTTAAATCAAGTTTCTTCTGTTTTTTTAATAATTTTATCATAAATAGTAATTTTTCTTGATTTTTCAATAAAAAAATTTTATATTTAATTTTTACTTTTCCCCCTAAATTTTTTCGACAAAATCCGAAGGGAGGTGACTAAAAATAGATATATTAAATTTATTCACTTTATTTAATTTAATTTAATTTGCTTAATATTATTTTAAATTTTAAAGAGTTAAATAAAATTAACTTAAAAGTATCTTTCTTACTGAATATAGCAGAAATTTATTTAAAAACCAAATTTTTCTCATAAATTCTCAACAAACATTAAAATAAAGCTTACCATGGATTAAAGTTGGATAAAAAATCAACGTAAATAACCTATTTACTCCTGGATTAAAAATAGAATTTACTTTATTAATAATCAATAAAATAAAATAAAATTCCGAATCCATTCCCTATTTATTTCAACTTGCTACTTTACCCGCGTATTCATTTCAACACACGCATAAAATAACATAAAAAAATAAATCCGATGTTTCAATCCAATTATCTAGATTATGTCAATCCAATTTTAGCTCCTCGTGTAAATATTGCTCGTTTTTTTTATTGAAATTCATGCAAAAACGTATCATTTGTGCTCAATCATGTAATTAATCTTCCAATTCCGAGACGATGATGGGATGTAGGATCATTAACGGTTATGAGGGTGTTTGCCTTACTTGAACCTTTTCCCTAATTTTTCTTCGTAAAAACAACCCCGGAAAAAATTTACCATTGTTATAGCTTCCAAACTTGGTTATAGCAATTATTATTTCATTTTATTTTTATTTAAGGCAAGCTGTCGTTTTTTTCACGTTTTTTTTTCGTGTTTTTTGCTGTTTGACTAAGCAACATGTGTGCTTAAGTGGCACTGTTTAGATAATTAAAAACCATAATGTCACAGTCATATAGTACGTAAAGTGTTGGATGGAAAAAGAGCGGTGATGAAAAAAAAGCTCAGAGTGTCGATGTCATTATTGTCTGTGCTTTAATATGTTGTGAGCAAAAAAAAAACACTTGGCGAAAATAACAATTAAGGTTGTTTGAAAGGCGTCTTTTTGTGTTTTTGAAGAAAAAAAGGGGAAAAAAGAGTTTTAATAATAATGAAAATAATTGTAATTGTTATGAGAAAACCACTTTGGTGAGAAAATGGGCTTTTTGTGTGGCAACAAAACGCTTTAAGAGTAATTTCTGTGGAAAAATTACACATTTTTGGCTTTAGTGAAAAAAAAAAAGTTTTAATTTTGATTTAATTTTTTTTTTGTAAAATTGAATGTTTATGATTATAAAAAAAATTTAATATTTTTTTTTTTTTGTTAATTAAAAAAATTATAATTTTAATAAATTAAATTAATATACCTAATATAATAATTAATAATTAATTAATAAAATAATTTAATTTAATAAATTTTATTATTTTTTTATTTTTGGATTAATTTTTATTTTTTATCTTTTAATTTTTTTAAAATTTAGTTAAATTTTTGTAAATAAATAAAAATAAATTAAACACTTTCATTTTTAACAAAAATATTAAAAACCGATGAAAGAATATTTTATAAATGTTAAAAATATTTTATTTTATTTATTTAATTTAATTTACTTTTGTTTATTTGTTTATTTTTTGTTTTGTAATTTTTGACTTGTGCGAAAAATTGTCTTCATTTCCATTGATTTTATTATTTTTTCGATACCACTTCTCTTTTGTTTATTTACGAGTTTATTTATTGAATTTAAAGCTGAAACGTGCCATTCCCACACCTTTGCAAATAAAAAAAATCGCTTGACTTAACTTGAATAATAGCGCGTCAATGTCCAATTAATTCTGCTCCTCGTGTTTCAGATTTGCTTTCATTCCTTCTTTTCAGCTCTCTTTTGTCGACAAAATTTCTATGAAAAATCTTCCGCTTTTTCTTCTTTTTACGCAAAGTCAAAATAAAAAAAATATAAATAAAATCTCAATTCATTGACAGTCATTCTCATCATCTTTAAAATGTATCAATAGATTTTCTGTCAGTTGTCAGTCATCATCGCTCGATCAAACATAATTAATTACTTTTTTGTTGTTTCTGTTTTCTTCTTCCCCGCTCTCTCTGCTGCTTATCACAAGACAAAAACAGCTTCAAAAAATTTTTTTTACATTTTGTCAAAAATACACGTAAATGCCATTTAAGTATCTATCATTCGATGACGTCGTTTTCGTCGCAAAAAAAGACCAAGGGGAGTCTCTTTTGTAAATTTCTAATAAGCCATAAACAAAACAAAGCACACACATACAACGCAAAACGAACGAAAAAATGTAAAGTAGAAAATTTTGTAATGCTCTGTTTACCTAAAAGATTTATAAATGCCCGGCGAGCAATATTGGCGCACACACGACGAATTTCCCGCAGTATCGGAGAGAGAAAAGATACAAGGGAAAAAAGACAATACAGAAAAAAATAAGCAAACAAACATCATCATAAAAAAATTCACGCAATATCATTGTTCATTCCAGTCGACGGTGGGTTTTTTGTTTGCACGAGAAAATTTTTACGATGTTGCCTTTTTTAAACAATGCTGCAGAAAATTTATATTTCGCAGCCTAAGAGTTTTAATTTTTTATTATTAAAAATTATTTTATTAATTTTTTAATAATTTTATGAAATAATTTAAATTAAAAAAAAATATTTTATTTTTTTTAAATTATGTTTTAATAAAATAATTTTTAAAAATTAATTTAATTAAAAACTAAATTAAATTAATTTTATGTATTTTAAATTAATTAATTTAATTAAATTAAATTATTTTTTAAAAATTAAAATTTTAAATTTAAATTATTATTGAAAATGCAAATAAAAAATAGTTATTTATTTTAAATTCAGTAAAATGTTCAATATTTTAAAAAAAATAAAAATTAAATTGAAAATTTTAAAATTAAATTTAAATTTTTACAAAAATAAAAATAATAATAAAACTTTTATAAAAAAAAAACTAAAATAAATAAAATAATTTTTTTTTCGAATATAAAATATTTCATCAGAATAATAAAAAATTAATAAAATAATTTTTAGAAATAAAACTGAATTTCTTAGGCTGTTATTAATTTCCCGCAGCATATAAGAATTTTAATTTTTTTTAACTAAGCTGCGAAACACAAATTTTTCACAATTCATCAAATCGACACATTTATTTAGGAAAATGCTAATTTTATGTGTTACCATAATCGTAAACCCTATCCATATCTCGTTCTCTTTCCCTCTCTTGCTCCACAAAATGTATTACGTGTGTCAGTTTTTTTTTTTATTTTATTTCATTTTAACACAAATTCCGAATAAAAAAGGGAGGATAACAGGGGAAAATAATTCTTGATACTTGATGGAAAAATATTTATTTGCATACACAATTTAAAAATGTACTCTCAGTTGAGATGGTTCGGTGATGAGATGCACTCAATTGTCTCCGAAAGCAATTTCTTTTATTTGTAGATTTTCTTATCTCTCCGCTTTTTTTTTATTTTATTTTATGTACTTCTCGAAGGGGTGCAAAAGTTCTCTGCAGTAATTTTCATCATTGTTACAATTTTTTTTTGTCATTGTCGTCGTCGTCGTTTCGTCGTCAACTATATTAAATAAAACGTACATTTAAGTGAATGAAAAAGAAATAAAAGAAAAATTGCTTTTAATGTCCATTTCTTCTTATTTCCATTTTTTGTTCTTCTGCAACTGCTTCTATTATTTTCTTGTTCAAGTTGCGACTTAAGTTACGACGCGACGTATTTTTCTTCTTGTTTTTTTTTTGCTTCGCATTAAAATCCACTACTTGGAAAGAAAAAAAAGGGAAAGAGAGAACCGCATTTTGTATAACGAACGATATTGCAGCAACAAAAAAAAAATTATATAAATTTATAGAACGAGAAAAAAAAATAAGAAATTGTCTCAATATTTATGACTTTATAGCAACGACGGAATTCTTGTCGCTGTAATAAAAATAAAATAAAAAAAAAGTGAGTGAAGAAACAATTTGTGCGTCATTACATTCATAAATCACTTTCAACCTTTTTTATATTTATTTCTCTTTGCAATGTTACTGACCTACATTTCTCATTCTCTCGAGTTTCCAATGACCATCCAATGATGAAAATTTCATTTCTTTTCATGTAAACAACTGCGTTGAAGAGTGGTGACGATGAAATGAAAAGATTTTTACAGAAAAGCTGAATTGTGTGACGAAATAAAATGAAAGCAATTTAGGAGGATTATTATTGAATTGTCACTAAATTGAAGTTTTTTTTTATCACCTCTTCACGAGAATTTTCTGTTTTTCGAGGAAATCAAAGAAAATTGCACGATTTTTCTAAAAACAACTTTCTTTGAAAAAAATTTCAAGAATTTTTTCAAGAAGTGTCACACTCAGCGATAACGACAATGACAACAACGGGGACGACATTAAATACAGACAAAGTCGCTTTTGCATAATAAATAAATCGAACTAATTTGCAAAGTTTTAATTAATGACCGTTCTCGGTGTCTTCCTTCGTTTTGCTTCGTACGCTCCTTTGAATTGCGATATCGAGAGGTAGAAAAGTATTGATTTAACGAATAATTTAATCGCGTTTCAAGTAGATAGCTTTAATTTTTAATTGAAAAATTTTATATTTTTTTTAGAAATTCAGATCTTTAAAAATTATTCATTTTTATATATTTATATTTAAAATATTTTTATATTTTATATTTTTTTTATTTTTATTTAATTTTTAAAATTATTTTTTATATTTTAATTTTAATAAATTTTTTAAGATTCAAAATTACATATTAGAATTTTTTAAAATTTTTCTAAGTAATTTCCGAACTTTCAAAATTTTTAAATATTTTTAAAATTCAAAATTATATATTAGAATTTTTTACTAAAAATTTAAATGATTGCAGAAATCATAAAAAAATAATTTTAAAATTTTTGTGACTCGTAATTAGAGTTTAAAAATTTTTTTGAAAAATTATTCTCAAAATTTAAGAAGTAAAATTAAGAATTAAAAAATTTTAATTTTAAAAATAGTTTTTTTTATTAAACTTTTAAAAAGTTTTTTTTTTTTAATTTTTTAAAATGATTTAAAAAATTAAATTAATTAAAAATTTCATATTTTCTCAGAATTTCCTCATATAAAAATTTTCCATGGAGGAAAATTTAACAAAAATTTTTTTTACGAAATTCTATCAGAAATTAAAAATCAAAAGGGACACGATTGGAATTGCTGATGATATTTAAGCAATTATTTCATTAAATAAACACGCCGCCGCGCCATAAAAGACACTGCTGTGCAATTGTGATTCACAAAAAAAAAAGTTTAGAAAAACTCCATGAATATCAAAAATTATTAGCAATTTACGGTGATAACACATAGCGATTGAAATTTATAACGGCATGGCAATAATAAACATAAAAAGGGGTTGATTTTATCGCTTTTTTGTGTTGGGTCCGTAATACAAATAAATTACATTACTGGCTGGTTTACGCTTTTTTTTCGTCTTTGCTATATTTGGCGGCGTGGTCATTAAGCGTATAATTGATCCTGATTTAAATTGATGGAAGGGACGTGGTGTCGAAAATTTTAATGAAAATGCTAAATAGGAGCTCGTTAATGACATTCATTCTTGCGTTTTATTTGGTCGTCATCATAAACAGATTGAAATTTCTTGTAGTCGGCATTCACTTCATTATAATGACTTGAGCAGAAATTATTTGCACGGTCATCAAATAAAATCTCATCATTTTCCACAACAATGCCTCCTCCCGCATGTCTCTTTAATGTTTAATCAAGAGGGACGAGAAACAAGAAAAATACTTGAAATTAATGTGCGTGTGTGATGTAATTTCTTGCCGGAAACATTTTTTCTCGTTCTTTTTTTTTTTGAATCAACGTGAAATTTGATCACGTCTCGGCGTTTAATTGTTGTCCAATGTCTCTGGTTTGATGAAGATTCGTGGCGACTTTTGTGTTAGTTTGAAGAGAACCACACGAGCAGCCATTAAATTGAATTATATTCATTCTTGTCTCGTAATCTGCTCTTCTAGTCAATTAACTGAGAAAGAAAGACGGAGAAATTGGGAATTATTGGCTAATAAATTTGCTTAATGGGATTCTTGAGAAAATTTTTGAGAGCATTTCGAAAAGTTTTGATTAAAGTGCGAATTTTAGTCGTTAAGGTCTGTCAGAAATTTTAAGAAAATCTTATGAAATACGAGTTTTTTTTAAAAATAATCAATATAAAAATTAAATTAATTAAAATTAAAATTAAATTAAAAAATTTAAAAAAATTAAATTGTTTTTTTTTTAAATTAAATTAAATTTTTTTAATTTAATTAAAATTAAATAAAATTAGTTTTTTAAATAAAAAAAAAATTAAAAAACCCTAAAAATATTTTTTTGAAAAATAAAGCAATTTAATCATAATTTAAATTTAAATATAATACAATTTTTTATTGAAAATTAAAAAAAAATTTAAACGAATTTTAAATATCTTAAAATAAATTTTAAAAAAATTAAATTTTCAAAAAAATTGAATAAATAAAAAAATAAAATAAATTTCAATTAAATTTTATTTAATTTAATTAATTATTTATTAATTTATTTTTAATTTAAATAAACATAAATTATAAAATAAAAATGCGACTAAGCTGTTTATTAAATCCACGAAATTTTCTACCGTTTTTTATGTTAAATGAACTTGTAACACGCTGAATTGCTAATAAATTGGGTTAAAACTTGAAAGTCGGTGAAAGAAATAAAGAAAAAATATTCAGAGCTTCGTTTTGTTTTCCCGACAAAACTTTTCGCCACATTAAAAGTCAACGAAAAGCCATAAAATTCATGAACCATGCAAAAATTATTGTTCATTTTAATTCCTGACATGTTTCTTCGTCGTTCACGCTGTTGCTTTAAAAGTCGACAAAAGTCGCAACAATGTTTTCCTTTTGTCTTCAAGTCAAGTCGAATCGCGTCGTGGAATGGAGGTGACAAGAACCATCACATTTTTTTTCTTCGTTCACATCCTTCAACCATAAACAATATCATTAACCGTGAAATAATATTTTTTGTTCCCTTTGAAAAAATTTTTTTCGTGGTTAAGGACCTTACTTGAAAAATAACGAAGAACGTATGAGAGCCATTACCATAATTGGCTTATTGTGCCTTAAAAATTTAAAGAGTGCACTTGTCAAAGTACCTTTTTCCGCACAAAAATGTCAACTTCAAATATTTGCATGCCTTTTTGCCTTTGAAAGTTACAATTTTGAAACAAATGTTGCCAATCAATGAAAAAGTACGCAACTCATGCTGGTATCGAAACCAAATGATTTTTCCATTACAAACGTTGCTTGGTTCAATATTTACTTTTGCACACAGACAAAGAAGATCTTTCCAGTGAAGAGCTTGACTTGTCATCAATTCTGTCAAATAAACTGCTTTCGGATAAATTACTTGCCAGTAAACGTTCGTTTTCTCGTCATTTATTTAGAATAGTTAAAAGGTTGGAGAGGCACTTGTATGCCGAAAGTAAATATTCGCATGCCACAAATGTTGGAATTAAAACGAAAAATTGACGAATGAACGTCATCAAGTGATTTTTAGAGTAAAGTGGTGTCAGGAGTGGTTTTCAAATAATTTTTAAAAATGAAAATTTTCATGAATTTCATAAAATGCATAAAATTGAAAATCTTGAATTACATTCAAACAAAACAGAAATTGTAGTTCAGCCAGGCGTTGAATATTTTTTCATATAAAAAATTTTATTCTGTTTCACATGTGGTACAAAATTTTATTTCATTGTGGAAATCATATCAGTTCTCATCCACTCAACATAATTTGCGAAGGAAAAAAAATATAAGCAGACAAATGGATATTGCAGCCAACAATAAGCCAAACAAAAGTTTTTATTTTTTTGTTATTTTTAAATTTGTTTCGGAAACGTACTGAAAAATGTTCGACGTAAGACTATTTTTGAAAAATTATTTTTTTTTTTTAATTTTTAAAAATTAAATTAAATTTTTGAATTTTTTTTTTTTATTTTTAAATAATAAAAAAAATAGAACAAATATTATAAAATTAAAATTAAAATATTTTTTTATTTTATTTTTTTGTGAAAAAAAATTAAATTTTGAATGTAATTTTTTTTTTTTGTAATTCAGCTTAAAATTAAAAAAAAAATTCTTGCAGTCCAATTTAATAAAATTTTAGAAAAAATATTTTAATTTTTATTTATTTATTTTTTTTTTTTAATTTATTTTTTTTATTTTTTTTTTAATAAATTTTTTTTAATAATTTTTTTTTTTATTTTTGAATTTTTTTAGTCTTAATTTTTTTTTTATTTTAAAATAATAAGAAATTTCTAAGGCAGACAAAAATCTAGTCAAAATCGAATATTTTATTATTTTTTTAAAACTCATCCAAATGTGTTGATAACTTTTCCTCCGAAACATAACCAACACAACCACTCTGTCGTCTCTCGCCCACATGCGAAACGAAAAAAGGTGTCAGTGACGCTTTAAAATATTATATTTTTTCATTCGAGCAACATGCAAAAAATTTCGTATGCAAAGTGCATAATGCAATTCCAAACAAAAGTTTTTCACGTTGCTCTCCACACAAACAGCCGGCAACGACGAAACCTTTTTCTCAATAAATGTGCATGCGAAAAAAATGGCTTTGCTCTATCATCACCACTCCGCCGTCGTGCCATCCAAACTTTTATTTTTTCGCAGGCAATATTTATTTTTATAAACTGTTTTATTTGTCTATTCAATAAAAGATGATTTTTCGTGTACGTGTATGAAAAGCACTTGTAACTTTTCCATAAATAATTTATTTATGGATTTAAAATTCAAGCGTCACTTTTTCTGCTTACAAAACGAAGCATTTTGTCGCTTTTGGCATGTCTTATCTTGAGGTTGAAGGATTACCACTGTTTCGTTCTTATTTGTTGTGACAATGGATTAGCATTTTAGTTGTCTTGTGCTGAATAAGACAGGTTGTCGTTTTTTGTTGTCATGACAATAATTCGGTGATGACCTGAAGATAATAATCGATAACTTTCTCACGCGTGATCTCCATTGTAATAAAACGGCGTGGAGATGGGAGAAACGAGCAGGAAATGGCATTACTACTAACCACACAATTATTTTTTCTTTGCTTTTTTCCTGCTTCGCTCTAATTTTCGTCGTCTAGCTAGGATAATTTGATTGGATTGAGTGGCGAAGGCGAGAGAATGAACGAAATGTGAAAGAAGGAGATTGAAAATGACAAAAATTGCGTATTTTATGGTGCCTTTGGGTCCAATCGAAAACTATATTGATTTTTGCCTGTGGATGAAAATTTAGTCAAACCAATTTTTTTTTTCAATCATTTCGACAAATTTTTTCGTTGTAGAACGTGAAACAGAACTTTAATGGTTATCGTTCTGCGCCAACGATTTTGGGTAGAAATTATGATAAGACTGAATAAGGTATCCAATATTAATGAACTTCTCTCTCATGATTTGATAGAAAATGAAGAATTTATCTTAAGAAATAAATTTTGAAATCTCAAGAGATAAATTTGAGACCTCAAGAGATAAATTTGAGACCTCAAGAGATAAATTTGAGACCTCAAGAGATAAATTTAAGACCTCAAGAGATAAATTTGAGACCTCAAGAGATAAATTTGAAACCTCAAGAGATAAATTTTAGATTTAAAGAGATAAATTTGAGACCTCAAGAGATAAATTTGAGACCTCAAGAGATAAATTTGAGACCTCAAGAGATAAATTTGAGACCTCAAGGAATAAATTTAAAACATCAAGAGATAAATTTGAGACCTCAAGAGATAAGTTTTATGCCTCAAGAGATTCATTCAAGACCTCAAGAGATAAATTTGGGACCCCACGAGATAATTTTAGACCTCAAGAGATAAGTTTTAAAACCTCAAGAAATAATTTGAGACCTCAAATGATAAATTTGAAATCTCAAAAAGTAAATTTAATAAAACATAAGATAAATTTGAGACCTCAAGAGATAAATTTAAGACCTCATTTCAAATCATCAAGATAATTTTGAGACCTCAAGAGATTTTAACCTATATTGTTCCATTTTACTTGACCCAAGAGATAAATTTGAGACCTAATTAACCACCCAAGAGATAAATTTGAGACCTCAAGAGATAAATTTAAGACCTCAAGAGATAAATTTGAGACCTCAAGAGATAAATTTAAGATACCAAGAGATAAATTTGGGAACCCAAGAGATAATTTTGAGACCTCAAGACCAAGATATATTCTCGCAGGCGGTAACGATTGAGAACAAGTCTCGATGATGATAATGGAATGAAAGCATCAAACGACAAACAATAAAGTGTCGTCAACAAAAGCCCGGAAGTAAGGTGTAAAAGTTAATGACATGAATTTAATATTATTACGTAAGAAACTCCGTATAAGAGATAAATTTGGGATCCCACGAGATAATTTTAGACCTCAAGAGATAAGTTTTAAAACCTCAAGAAATAATTTGAGACCTCAAATGATAAATTTGAAATCTCAACAAGTAAATTTAATAAAACAATTGATAAACTTTGAGACTTAAGATTAACCTTAGTCCTCAAATCTTATTCAAATTATCTTCTAATTGTTAACTCATGATTTTTTAACCTATATTGTTCCATTTTACTTAACCCAAGGTCAAACACCTACCCCGAGTAATTAACCTCCCATCCATAACCATTAAAAATACAATGATATCAAATATTGATATCGCACTTAACTCTACTCAACTCAACTCAACTCGATCCGTTCACAAGTTCAGGCCGAACAGAAATATGTCAAAGAACAAATATTCTCGCAGGCGGTAACGATTCGTTCTGTGTAATAACAAGTCTCGATGATGATAATGGAATGAAAGCATCAAACGACAAACAATAAAGTGTCGTCAACAAAAGCCCGGAAGTAAGGTGTAAAAGTTAATGACATGAATTTAATATTATTACCATCAGCTCTCTGACTCTTCTTTGCTTTCCACTTCCACGCAATGAATCTCCTCAAATATTTGCTAAATCGTCATTTTTTTCATTTTTTTTTCTCTCTTTTTCGTCAATGTTTGTCATTAAACCATCACGTCACAAAAAAGGGATTTGCATGAATTTTTTTGTGGTTTTTACTGCCAAACCGCCTGAAATCGATTTAGATCATCGTCGAATAATATAATTTTTTTTTATTTTTTAAATTGATTCCCAATTCAAATGCGAATCGAGTTACGTTTAATAAAATAACTCTCCAATGTAAAATAATGTATAAAGTTACAATAAAAATAACACAGAACGTATTTAAATTACAGGGAAATCATTTGATGCTGTTTCTCTCTCTCTGTCTGCCAGCCAGCCTGCCATTTTTTTGTCTGTCTCTATGGGAAATTTTGTGTGTGCTTTGCATATTTTAAAATAAATGGACTTTGATTTTAAAATTGTAAAATTTTCTATCTCAGAATTTCATTGCGAGTGAATAGAAACGATTTTGATTTAATTTTCGAGTAATTGCATATTGTGAAAAAGCTTTTATTCCGGCTTTTTTGCACGAAATTCGCTGATCGAAGGTATTTTTTTGAAAGTAATTTACAGATTTAACAAAATTCCGGGAAAGAACAGGCGTCTCCACTCGAGCACTTTTCAGTAAATTTCAATTCTCATCGCAGACATTTTGTAGCCACATTTTTCATGATTATTTTTATTACAGTAACGATTATTGTGATTGCTGATTGTTCCCCAAAGTGCGGCGGGAAAAACGTGCAACAAAAAAATTCAATCCTTTTATTGTTATTAAATTTTCTGAAAATTGATTTCGATTCAACATTTTTATTTTTTTTTTTCATTTGAAACCAAACACAAGAAAAAATCTTCAAAAAGGTTAAGTCTCTTTGTTTGACAATTTCCTTCGGTTTTTAATCAACAAACCAGGTCGAGGCATGAAAAACAAACAAAGGAAACGAAAAACGGAGGAAATGAAATCGACAAGAACCGGATCTCATCAATGTAATTGAGCAGATAATAAAATGAAATTGCAATTAAAAACAGATTAAATCAAGTAAAAAATAAATAAAAATGAAACTCGCTTACTTGAGATAATTGAGGCAATGCAAGGCAAGGCAGCTTCCTTCTTGCACTGTATGCATCGATTAAAAAACCATAAAAAGTGCCGCCTGCTGATATTATTATTTCTAGCATTTTTTGCAGTGATTTATGCCAGAGTTGCTTTTAAAATATAAAAATAGATTCTGCTGTTTAGATAAAAAAATATATATATTATTTATAATTTTTTTAAAGTTTTTTTTACTTGTCTAGTGACACTTTTGTGCATCTGGCGCACATACGAAGTTCATTGTGAAAATTTAGTGTTTTGAAGATCAAAAAATTTTTGTCACGCGAAGAGAAACATTTAAAATTAATTTTTTCCGCAATAAAAAATAATTTGTTTTTCTCCTCTTTAAAAAGGATGTTTGACATCAATTTGACCTATCGCTTATGTCATACTTGGTGTAGTGAAAGGATGGGGACAGATAAAATTTAAAGGGACGAAATTAAAAAAAATTTTCGGTTCTCCTTCAAAAAGCTGGTGAGTATCAGGAGGGAGTCGAACTTCCTGCATCCTAGGATGTCACGTATGGGGGTGTTTTTGTCGATTCCTGCTTGTTGTAGTTCGGATGCCAAGTCGTCTATCAGCAGGTGACAGTCCCAAAGAATATGGTCGATCGTTTCGTAGCTCCTTCCACAGTCGCATTTTGGCGAGTCAAAAATAAAATTTTTAAAATGAAAAAATTAATTAGAAAAATTTTGAAATTTTGAATTTTGACTAAAAATTAAAATATTTTATGGATCAGAATATTTTAAAATATTTATGATAAAAAATTTTTGAATAAATTTGATTAGAAAATTTTAAAATCCAAAACTTTTAAATTAAAAAAAAATTTTGAAGTGAAAAAAAATTTTTAAACTTAAAAAAAGTTTTTATCATTTATTTTTTTTAATAAGAAATTAAGTTTGATAAAAGGTCTTAAGTTTTTTTTTTAAATATCTTTTCAAGTATTTAAATTTTAAATATTTTAACAAAGTTTTCTTCAAAATATCCTTACATTGAAAATTTTAAGATCCAAAATAATGTGAAATTTATTTCTAAGGACACTTACTTGATATGAGAAAAGTTTGAATTACAAGAACTAACCTACCACTAAAAATTATAAATCAGTTGCGAAACATTAATTTTTGACAATGAATATCATAGGCGAAAACGACAGAAATTTTCGCTCAGATTTTTTCCCATTACCCAACTACGTGATGTGACTTGATAATGATTTTCAATTAAATTATAGAGTATCGTTGCCTGCCACTTTTCTCCGTGCACTGTCTCTCGCCTGCCTCACATCGCTGCCATATACCTATCCTTCAAAGAGTAAATTTTAATTTAATGTGTTATTGAAAATATTATAAAATAATGGATTCGTGTCTTCTCCCCCGACACCAATTTCGATCGACTCCAAAACTTTGTAACATCGTTAAATCGGATCATTTTGTTCTGAAGTCGTCCATGACCTTTTTCTCGTGTTTGCAAAATTAAATGACCCAACTTTAAATCCTTTCATTAATTTTTATTCCACTGGTAAAGCGATTAACTTTACCTTGACAACAATACACAAGCAACAAAGACTGCTCGCTCGTTCTAGTTGCTCGGTCACTGTTGTGTTTGTTGTGCGAGCAAAAAGAGTGACGACGCGTAAGATCAAAGACTAAAGCTCGTACTCAGTTGATTATGCTTTTTTCGCAATGTTGAACATCTGAAAGAATGAAAAAAAAATATGGCAGAGAAACAAAAGGCAAACAGCTTAATTTAAAACAAAGAAATAAAATAAAGTACAGAGAAAAAATGATGAAATTTTTTATGCGATTTTCCCTTTTTTATTTTTCCTCATCTTTTTTCTTTTGTTTCTTGTATTTTTGTATTCTTGTGAGGTCGAGAAATCTTTGACGTTGCTTTTAACTGGACGAGCTTTTCATTTTCATTCATTTCATGTCGAGCACAAAAATGAAGAAAAATAAAAGAAACATAAATTGTGTACTTAACCTACCCCATTAAAGCGCTCGTCCTTACGCAATTGTTTTAAATTTAATTCTCGGTCGCTGCTTGATGATTTCAATCATCATTTTGTGCGACGTTAATCCATCTATTGTTATTGCATGGCCTCCAATTTATCCCAATTTTGTCCTTTTCTACCCTCAAAACTTTCGTTTTTTTTCCTTTTATTGTTTTCAACGACAACGACACTTATTTAGTGCCTATTCTTCCATTTCCGTCACTTTTTTTTGTCTGTTTTGTAACAGTTTGTTAAACATCGCATCCTTTGTTTTCGAGTCTTTTGTTTTTTTCCCAACTTTTTTTTTTAAACTACAGTCAATTTGTCGTGCCAAAAATAATCTTATTAAAAATTGTTTCGTTCGTCATTTTTCCAAAGCGAAACTCGGTCTCTCCTAAAATTCAATTAGGGAATGGATGACATGGAAATCGTCATTCAAACGGCATAAATTATATCATCAAATCCATGGCAATGACTTCTGCTTCACGAGTTCTGTTTCAAATCAACGTCCTCATTCTCGTCATCGTCATTCGACAGCAGCGGCAGCATCGCACCACCAATGAATGAAAATAAGCAGCTTAAATAGATTAGTTCTATTTAACATTTATCGAGAAATTTCTGTGTGTCTGTTTGATTAGAAGAGCCACGAAATGTTCATGATACGGAATCGTCGTTTGGAAATAAAATGCAAATCGAATGGTTTTTTTTCGTGCGAGGGAGATGACTGGCGGAAAATAAAAATAAGTTGCGAATAAAATTGCGAACGAATGGTGCGTCTGTTAATAACTTTCGATTCGTATCGCGCGCAAAATGAGAATAATCCCCTAGTAGTTACGATAAATATGTAAACAGATTACTTTTGTCGAGCTTTTGAATAGATATCGGTGACTTTTTGATATTTATGAGTGAGATTTATTATTTATTTATTCATTGAAAGGACTCTCTTTGAATCCAATGAAAGGAAAATATTGAAGGACAGAGAAAAGTTACCATAAGTATACTTAGTGGTTTGAAATCAGATGATTTTTACCGCATCTTACCAGATTTACAAACGAACTTTTGGTGCCATGATTCAAAATTTTCACAAGAGAATTTTTATTTTATGAGAAACTTTTAAAAAAATAAAAATTAGTTTAAAAATTTACTATAAACATTTAATGTTTTTGTAATTGATCAAATGCGAAATAATAGAAAAGGCTCTATTAAACTCTTACCGAATTTTGTACCGCATTTCTCACCACTTTTCTTAACCGCATTTCTTACCACTTCTCTTAACCGCATTTCGTACCGCATTTCTTACCACTTTTCTTATTCGCATTTCTTACCGCATTTCGTACCGCATTTCTTACCACTTTTCTTAATCGCATTTCTTACCGCATTTCGTACCGCATTTCTTACCACTTTTCTTAATCGCATTTCTTACCGAATTTCGTACCGCATTTCTTACCACTTTTTTACCGCATTTCTTACCGCATTTCTTACCGCATTTCGTACCGCATTTCTTACCACTTTTCTTATTCGCATTTCTTACCGCATTTCTTACCGCATTTCGTACCGCATTTCATACCGCATTTCGTACCGCATTTCTTACCGCATTTCGTACCGCATTTCTTACCACTTTTCTTATTCGCATTTCTTACCACATTTCGTACCGCATTTCTGACCACTTTTCTTAATCGCATTTTTTCCAATATTTTTACCATATTCTTATGATATTAAGAACTCAGAAGATTTTTTTTATAAAAAAAAGCTTAAAAAATGCGGTAAAATATGGTACTTCTTATACCTTAGTGCCAAGTTGAATCTACATTCACTGATGAAAATTTCCCATTCGATGAAAAGCTCCTTGATTGACACGCTTCAAGATCTCATGCTTCATTAGTTCCCTGATATAGGTCATAAATTTTTCCCATTATTTTCATATTTTAAAAATTATCCAATGAATACTTTTATCATTTTCATCGAGCGAACAACGGAAAAGGGTGAAAAAATTATCTCATGAAAGAATCATCATTGTAACAAACTATGACACATCATATTTTTTTTTTATCTCAATCATTGTTTTGTCATCATCGTGTCTTCTTTATTCTTTTGTTTAAACAGAAAACAAGCAAACAAGGAAGATATTTTGTATTTCTAGAATGTTTGGAGAATGCAAGGCACCCCTATATGAAGCAATAAAACCAGAGAAAAGCAAGAAATAAAGAAGAAGAAAGGGTACAACATAAACAAAGTATTGCAAAAGAATGTCAAGGATGTCTTTTTCTCCCTCGTCTTCATCTTCGAGCGACAACTTTCTTGCATGCTAGCAGAGATATCGTTGTCAAGATATTCCTGTTACAATATTTTTATTTTTTTTTAACTTGTGTAAAAAAAGGGATTTTGCATGAAAAGTTTCAGCTTTTTTTGTTGTTGTTTGTCTTCTTTTTTTACACACAACTTTGTGCAATAAAGTAAGGAAAAAATTGACGCTGCTCCTGCTGGTTGAAAGCACGAACAACACAATAAACATTTTTTCTTATCAAGTTCCATCATTTATTTAAATAAAAAAAAAAGTCACCTGATAGGCATGAATGATAAAGTGAGCTCTTTGTTTAGACAGGCATTGAAAAATATTCAAGATTATTGACGTTATCCGGTTGCTTCGCCAGCATTCCGTGAATTTGTTCCACGTGAAAGAGTGAACGGGTGATAGATACCTTATTGTTATTTGTTCACGTCGTCATTGTAACCGATACTTGTTTTGCTGTTGATTTTATCTCGCACACCACAAACAAAAATCCAACAAAAATGAATGATGGTTACCACAGAAATTTCTAAAACCGAAGAGAAAAAGTTTCTTTTTTGTTTGTGTTTTGGTAACTTTTATCCAAAATTGTTTTGAGAACCTCGTGGTTTGTAAGTTTTTGTGACGAACCCAAATTTTGTTTTTTTAATCTCCTTTTCAAATGGGTTCCAATAGTTTTTTTGTGGGTAATTTATGACCATAAATAAATATTTTTTATTTTTTTTAAACGCCACTAGTGAATTTAGTCTTATCTGTTGATTTTTCTTATTTTTAAAAGCAGAAATATACCCCAAAACTAAATAAGTTTTCAATGAAATTTTTAAAATAAATTAAATTTAAAACCATTTTTTGATTTTTTTTACCGCATTTCGAAAAAAATATTAATTTTCTACAAATTTCACAAATTTTTCTGGTTTAAAACTGTGAAAAAAAACCTAAATAAAACTACGAAACAGAATTTGAGTTATTTTGTTACAAAATGCATTTTTATTTTCGATATTTCTTTATTTAACTACAACTTTATTTAAGAATTTTTTTTTGCCACAATTTTTTTTTTTTTTTGATCAGAAATTTTGTCCTCTTTCCAACGATATATAACACTTAGCATTTGAAATGATTTTTCCATACGATATGAGATGAAGGTACCTCGAAAATGCCCCCAAAATAGCCAAATTTAAGTCCTTGCTATCTTTTTAACGGATCAATATTTTTCGCTCAAATTTTAGGTATCGTGGGGATTTTGATCATAGAACACGATAAACTAACTTTTAGACACAAAAAAAAAATTTTTTTGGCAAAAAAAAAAAATTCTTAAATAAAGTTGTAGTTAAATTTAAAAAAATTTCATGGTAATTTAATATTTTTACCATTTTTAATTAATTAAAACTCCCAATCAATGATTAATTAGCTATAATAAAATTTTTATTTATTTCACTTTGAAATTTTTAATAAAAAACAAATAAAAACGAACCATTAATTTATCATAAATGTTATTAAAAAAAAATTTAAAATAATATTTTTCTACACCTGGCTTATTTTTATTAATTATTTTTTATTTTTCATAAAATCAAAGAAACTTCCCAGAAATGTTTATGCTTTGAATAACAACCAAACCTGAAACTTACCAACCACGTGAGGGAAGAGAAAAATAACCAGAATTTTAATCAAATTAAAAAGGTTTTTTCAATGATGAGGCCGTCTGGATAGAAAAAGCAAAAAAATGTAAACAATTTTTTCCAAGTTGAGTGGAATTTCTTGGAAAAGAAAGGGTTTATTACTGAAGTAATTCTTGTCTGTCTACTAGAAGGTAATTTTAAACATAAAAAAATCTCTATAGAAAGAGTTTCAAATTTTAAACATATTCTAGTCTTGTCTTACTTTTTTTTACCGAAAAAAATATTTATTTTTTTAACCGAAACAACAATCCTGTGAAAAAACCAAACTTTTTTCAACGCCAGGAAAAAATCCTTGTAGGAAGCTAACAAAATAAAATATTGCCTTAAAATTTCATGTTTTTTCCCATGTTCACATGTAAAAGTAGTGAAGAGCAAAATACGAGAAATGAAGCTAAAAATTTATGCACCCAACAAAAATTTCGTTCGTTCGTTGTAAATAAATGTGTGTGGCATTTCTCTGGCATTTTTTTCCACACCACTAGACTCACTTATTGCTCCAGTGTTCTAGTTGGCTGTTGTAATAGTTATCGCTAAGCACTTGTGCCACACATTTTTTCGGTTATTTAGTACATTTTCGCGATGTAAGCTAAAAATTTATTAATTTCCATAAAGCAATAAATTACTCCTTCGCTCCGAATCTCTCTCACACACATAAATAAATAAAATCGTGTGTGACACACAGTCGACTTGGTCGGATGGCGGTTGATATGTCAGATTTTGTGTGTAAAAGTCTATTTTTGGGAAACGAAAAACGAGTGTTTCCATGCGATATCTGTGTCATTGTCAAAATATTCACTTTTACGACTTTCAACTCTAATCAGTACTTTTCCTCCATAAAACGAGCTTATCAGAGCGACAGTTTTTCGGGAACATGACCAGCAAACAAAAGCAAAAACAAAACAAGTGTAGAACAGAAATTAAAACATCGCATCGTGTCGCTCGTAAAAAACGGAACTAACTTCTGTCGTTCACTCGTTTTGGTGTCCAGAGTTCCGTTCCATTTAAAACGACACCGAAATAGCAACATGATAGACGATATGGCGGCGATGCGATACAATAAACCTTCTCCCCGAATGACCATTTAAATTAAAATACTTTTCATTTACTCTTCATTGGACTTGTGTTCTGTTGCTCGGTGCGGGAAATGACGACGAGATGGTGATGAGGACAAAAAACGTTACTACTATTATGATTATCATTATTATTTCATTCATTTCGACAGGGATGTGGGAAATGAGATTTTTTTTAATTCTTTAACGGGTAAGAAGTAGAAATATAATTTTGTCAGATTTTATAAAAATTTGAAATATTTAGGCGAAATTTTAATTTAATTATTTTTTTATCTAAATAAAAATTTATTTTATTTTTTCCTATTGCACTTTTATTCTATTTATTTATATTAATTTAATTAATTAATTAATATTTTTTTTTAATTTATTAATAAGCGAAATTTTTATCAAAAAAAAAAAATTAAATTTTTATTTTGTTTAAAAAAATATTTTTATTTTATTTTATATTTTTTTTTTTTTTTGAACAAATTTTTTGAAAAAATTTCTTTTATTTTTTAATCGTCAAATTTTTTAAAAATAAAAAAAATCAATAAGCTCAATGTAAATTTTTAAATCAACAAAAAAAACAATTTTTATATAAAATTTAAAATTATTAGATCAAAAATTAAAAATAATCAAAATTTTATTTTATTTTTTTTTTTAATTTTATACTAAAAATTTTTTACAGAATTTTTTATTTTTTATCAATCATCAATTTTTTGATTTTTTTTTAATTTGGGTTGAGCTCAACTAATTTTAATTAATACAAAAAAAAATAATTTTTAAGTGCAATTCAAAAAAAACTTTAATAAAAATTTTATTTTTTAAATTGTATTGTTGAATAATTTTTAGTTTTTTATATTAACACCTCTTAAAGTTTTTAATTCACCACACCCCTGACTCATTCCACATATGTGTGAATGTAGATTGCCGTCGAGTTGAGTAACTAGATAAATTTTCATTCTCTGTACGGGGAAAAATAAAATATGAAAATGACACCGTAGGTACCGGAACGAGTGTGGAACAAAAAAAAAGTATATTAAAATGAACGTGTGACACTCGTTCTACTTGTTGTCTGATTAATTTGTTGATGTTGTTTTATTATTTCATTACGTGAACAAAAACAAACAGAGAAGTGAGTGATTATGTGTGCAATAAGGTACGAGTGAGTAATAATGAGAGAGTTTATCAGCGTTTTATGATGTGATAAATTTTCGAGGAATCTAGGTGTGGATTCGCAATTAAAGTTTATCGTTTAAATCTTATCGTATGAAGGAGGAAATGGGTGTCTGGAGACTTTTTTACGCCTGGTTGTGACCTAAAAAAAAAGTTAATTCATAAAATTTGATGATTGGTGAAAAATTTTTTAAAACAAATTAAATTTTTATTTTTTTATATTTTGTAAAAATTTTCGGTCATTAAAAATCTCATAAAGTTCAAAATATTTCACCTCAAAGTCATCAAATTTTGGCTTCGCTATTAATTTTTGATTGCCATTGCCATAAAAACCCTTTTTCTTCTCAGTTTTTGCAATAATTAACTTCATCCATTATTAACTTCCAACATTTCCTTGCAAGACATTCAACTTTAAATCCACATTGGTCGTCGCAACACGAAGGACAAGAACTTAATTTATCGCACCTCAGAGACTAACCTTCAATTCCACTTTATGTTCACCCGGAAAAAACATGCGAACGAAGATATCCCGTAAATTTTGATGAAAATTCATGATGATACCGAAAAGTAATCCGCAAAAGAGACAAAACCACAAAAAAAATAATAAAAATTCGTTCCTTTTTATTGATTTTCGTGCAAAAATTTTTGTCTATTCCCACATAACTTCTCTTGTGGTTAGGAAGTAAAAAGGTGACAGTTATTTATTTTTCACCTATAAGCACTGCCAGAATTTTCTTCGTCATTGGCAAACTTATTTACTTTCGCACCTTCTTTCGATTTTTGTGACAAATACTCTCGGATTTGGTGTGGAAATAATAAACAACGCAATCAGTTCACTGCTCAAGAAATGTAAACAACAGGCAATATTTTGTGCGGTGATAATAATAATAATAATGAAAAAAGGGTCCTTGCTCAATATAAATAAGAGGAGAGAGAATGAAAAAACAGAGAATTTTCCAATTTATATGAATGTCCCTATAAATTTTATGGCAAAACGAATGAATTCTCGATGTAAAAAAGACAGAAGAGAGAAAATTTTCACAGAAAAATGGTTTTGTGTTTGTTTTGTTATTATTATCGATGGTCTTGACTTGTAAACTCCAACTAATTCAATCCCATTTATTTATATTTTCATGGTCTTTTTTGTTGTTTTCGACAAATTTAGCAATAAATAAGACACGTGCTAAAATAAAGAAGTAACGAGGTGAGGGAAATGATAAAAAAATATTTTGAGATGGAATTTCGTTTTATAAAATTGTGAGTTAAGAGTTCTAAGGAAGCATTTTATGTTAAATAGAAACATATTTTTCAGTAAAATTTATATAAGGAAAATAAAGAGTTTTAAATTTCAGAAAGCTCAAAGTTTTGAAAGCTGCAAAAATTTTATTTTAAGAGATGAGAAATTTTCAAACTTTGAATCCTGAAATTTTCAGATTTAAAGAGCTGAGAAACTTTCAGTCTTTAAAACCTGAAATTTTTCAGATATAAAGAGCTGAGAAAGTTTCAGTCTTTAAAACCTGAAATTTTTCAGATTAAAAGAGATGAGAAATTTTCAAACTTTGAATCCTGAAATTTTCAGATTTAAAGAGCTGAGAAACTTTCAGTCTTTAAAACCGGAAATTTTTCAGATATAAAGAGCTGAGAAACTTTCAGGCTTTAAAACCTGAAATTTTTCAGATATAAAGAGCTGAGAAACTTTCAGTCTTTAAAACCTGCAATTTTTAGATTTAAAAAGCTGAGAAACTTTCAGATTTTGAAACCTGAAATTTTTCAGATTTAAAGAGCTGAGAAACTTTCAGATTTTGAAACCTGGAATTTTTCGGAGTAAAAGAGCTGAGAAAATTTCAAATTTTGAAACCTGAAATTTTTGTATTTAAAGAGCTGAGAAACTTTCAGATTTTAAAACCTGGAAATTTTTAGATTTAAAGAGCTGAGAAACTTTCAGGCTTTGAAACCTGAAATTTTTCAGATTAAAAGAGCTGAGAAACTTTCAAGAAATGATCAAACTAAAATTTAGAAAAAACTGAGAAGTTTTTGATTTCATAGTCATGATTTTTTGACAGGCAAAATAACAATTCAATTCTCTTCATATATGAAAATTTTCACCACAAGCTGTTGACAAAAGCAATTTTTCGTTTCACCAAAATCACTTCTGGGACACAAAATTTCATCCACTTAGAGGAATATGTAACCACAACCAAAAATAAAAATTACTTTTTTTGATGCATTACTTCTGTCAAAACCTCAAAAATATTAAATTTATCACAAAATAATGTCACCTCTTTAAAACATGGCAACAACAATGTATAATTTCCATGACAAGGGTTCCCGAATTTACCCACAAAATGAGACAAGTGGCTTATTGCGTGTGTCTTTCGCTTTTTTGTCTCATTTCTTTTTTAAAGGTGCCATTACACGTTGTCGGGTGAAAAATTTACATAACTCTGCTACATATTGTTATTACACATTTTATAGGAAACCGAAAGAAAATGCTCAGTCAGATGAAAATGATGTGGGATCAGGCATTTCACCCCCAAAAATATATTTATTGCCGTGTTTTAAAGGGAAAGGCGAAGGAGGACTTGCATTTTATTTCATGCGTAACGATAAGGTGATAAATATTTTTACCTTTTGAAAATTTGACTATAAGTTGCTCGTTGCTCGTTTTGTGCTAATCAAATGAAATGGGTTCAAATGTCGTGACAGATACATCTTTTTTCTCGTGTTTTTCGCTCGACTGACGCTCGGGAAATCAAAACATTGATCCCGCTTTCCTGGAAATCAGCTAGAAATTTTTTTCCATAAATAAATAAAATATTTTTTTACCCTAAAAAAACAAACGCTCACATGCCAATCAATCATCGTGCAAGCTTCTCTCCTGCATAATGATGTTCATGCCGGCTCAAATATGTAACTGCTGACCTATGAATAAAATTATCATCATCAGTCACGATAGAATTGCATTTTCATTCAATTTCTGCTGGAGATGAGCAATAATTCACAAATCGTGAGAAGAATAAAATTCCATGAGGTTGTTGCATGATTTTTCATCATTTTTCTCGTGAATTTGGGATTTAAGCTCACTTGATGGAACAATCCAAGCGGAAAATCGGAACGCAAGAAAAATCGCAAAAAACAGGTAATTTTTCACCATAGTCGATAAATGATAGACTGAATTGGATTATATATGGAACACTTATTCATTGTCTTTCTCTCGTGCTCATCCGCTCACTTTTTTGAACCATTTTCCACGAAAGACAAATTTAATCAACCTCCCAAAATGAGATTAATACTCATTTACCCGAAACTTGAACGGCGCGATAAATTAAATAGATCGGATTTTCCTTCGTCGTGCCTAGTTTGCTTGGATTTTTAATCTTTAATTTTCTTTTAATCAAGTTCGTTGACTTGTGGCGTCGTCTATGCTGAGAAAAAGGGAAAACCCCAAAATTACCAAATAATTACACCCCTTAGTCATCGCCGTGCTGTCGTTAAACTCGGACAGCTTTTATTAATGATAATTTGGGGGTGTGAGGCTCGTCGTTCATTTTTCAATTTTTTCTGTCGCCATCGCTATTTTTTTTTTTTTGTTTTACGACGAAATAAAATTATAAACCAGCCACAGATTGTAATTTGCCATTTATTTCCGGGGCTCATCATGGTTAATAAATGGTAAATAAAGTTGAAGAAAAAAAGGTACGTGAACGTATAAAACATAAAAATAAATTCGTTTATCAAAAAAAGAGAGCAGAAATAGCAAATTAGGCACGTTTCCTGTTCGTTTAATTTATCAAACAACAACACAATATAAAAAAATATGTGTGCGTGATGTCACAAAAAAATATTTAGACGACGTATTTTGAGTGGTGGTCGTCGATTTTTTTTCTTTCTTTTTTTCTTGCTGAGTGGAAATGGAAAGTAAAAGGAAACGGAGGAAGGAAAAGTGACGTAATGTCTAGTGTTGTTTTGACGAATGATGAAATGTTTTGATAGACGGTGAAAAAGGAACTTTTTGACGAAAGGTGTTGAATTTGATAAAAAACTGATCAAAATAATTCATTTTTGCTGAAGTTTGAAAAATTAACAGACAATTTAATAAAAACAAAAACTTAACAAAAGCTTGAAAAATTGTTAAGTAACAGAAAAAATTCTTTCTTTTGAAAACTGAACTAAAAATTTTAAAGAACCGAAAGAGAATATAGAATTGAATGGAAAAAATAAAAATGAACTAAAATTTGTTATTTAGGTACCCAGTGGGAAATTTGGGCCTTTTTTAGACCCTCAGGGGCTAAAATAAAATCCTTTTATAGTTTTCTTAACAGTTTTTCAACTTTTTGTAGGATTTTAGAGAAATTTATTTTACAAAAATGATAATTTGAGTAAATTGAATATTTTATGGCTCATTACTTCGATTTTAATTCGCTAATTATTGAGAAAATTCTATTAAATATTCTATTCTATTCTATATATTTAATTAAGGCGTCGGCAGTTTAGAGGGGGGGTGGGGTTCATCAAATTTACGACGGATTCCGACGAGGGGGGGAGGGGGGTAAACAGAAATGTACGACGTCGTAAAAATATGCCATATTTACGATTTAAAAATTTTTCGTTTTGAATTATTTAAAATAATTTTTGAAGTATTTTAGACTTTGTAATCTTGTTTTTTCAAATTTACATTAATTTTAGTTTGTTCTTCAAATTTTTCACGAGCTTTCATTGAAATTTGAACTGGTACTAAAAATTTCCTTTTCAGTGAGGGGGGGGGGGGGTCATGTTAAAAAAAACGTCGTAAATTAGGGGGGGTTGTTAAATTTCGACAGTTTACGATTATAGGGGGGGTGGGGGTCAAAAAATGCCCTATTTTTGCCGACGCCTTTAATGGATGACGCCTTATTACAATTAAATATATTTTTCCATGGAAAATATAGAAATTTTTGACTGGAAATCATAAAATTAACTCAATTTTTCTTTTTTCTATTTTTTCGAAAAACCTTAAAAAAACTTAAAAAGGCTTTTATTTTAGCACCTGAGGGTCTAAAAAAGACCCCAATTTCCCACTGGGTTACGTTCGAAAAAATAAACTAAAAGAAAACTAATTTTTCATAACCTTTTAAACTTTATGATTTGATCAAATTTATTTAAAAAAGTTCAAATTAACCCAAAATTTTTCAGAAATTTAACAAAATAAAATTTTTGAAAAATTGAAGGAAAATTTCTTTAAAGAAAATTTATTAGAAAACAATTTTTTAACAAAATTCAATTTTCTAAAATTTTTAATTTAATAAATGTTATTAAAAATGAACAAAAAATGAAAAAAAGGTCTTTTAAACAAATCTTGAATCAAAAAAAAAACTCTTTTAAAAAGTTCAATCGTCATTCCTTTTGTTCCATTTTCACAACAAATAATGTTGCTCGACTCTGCACGCGTGACTGCCAGTCTATCAAAACTGCTCATATTATTTCACGCTTCCGTTGACGCCTTTACCAACAGCTTCAAATATTCCTTTCCATTTCCATAATATTATTTATAGTCGACATATAACTGACACTGTTTATTTTGTCACACACTTCTCGGTGTGTTGTCGCTACTTGCAACGAGCAGCAACGAACGAGCGACATAAGCATAATTGATGTCGTTCGTTGTGATTCCTTTTTGCATTGTTCGTCGTACGGCTGGCGTTGCGAAAAAAAAGAGGCATACACGGCACTCTGTTAAAGTCAAAATATATTTATTTAACCATCATTTCGTTATAATTTATTATTATTACTGTAAATAAAAGTGCTGTGTGACAAATATCTTCGTTGCATGCTTTGTCGTTTCTTTTCGCTTTTCCCCCTTGAAACTGCATTTTTTTTGCTTAGACACTAGCAAAGCATTTTTCGGATTTGATAATAAATGACAAACAATGAATTTCGGTATATATCATTTATCTGTGTCTCGTCTCCGTATGTTTGTCGAGCAAAAACAAGGCGTTTCCTGTCTTGCTCTCTTTTTCACATGTAACTAATTCGATTTATCTTTTATTTAGGAAGAACAGTTTTCGTGCAGGAATTTTTCAGATAAACGCCACAAAAAATGACTAGTCAGCATCGGTATCAGTTGTGGACTTAAATGTTTGAGGTCCTGAAAAATTAATGAATTTTTGCTTGGTTTGGATTAATTGAAGTGATTTTTAAGGTTGAATTTCCAACCTTAGACGCCTTGCATTTACGAGGAGGAAGGATTTTTATGGGAAGGGAGGGGGTCAGTGAATTTTTGAAGGATTTCAACGGAGGAGGAAGGGGGGTTAAAAGCTAAAAACGACATCGTAAACATTTTTTATATTTAAGATTTTTTGTTCCAATTAAATAGTCGGATTCTGACTCAGAAATATTAAGCCCTTCGAACTTTTTTGATCTTTTTTTTATTTTTCAGAAATTTCCATTTAAATTTAAGCTAATTTTTAAACAAATAATTTTAAAAGAGGAGGAGGGGGTATTTTGTTTAAAAACTTAATTAAAGGGGAGGGGTGGCTGAATTCCGATTTTAGAGTTAACGGGGTCAAAAAATATCCAAAGCCGTAATTAGCGCCTTAGTGAAAATTTGCTTGGTTTGGATTAATTGGAGTAGTTTGAATTTTAAAACTTCATAAAAATTAGCTTGGTTTGGATTAATTGAAATTGAGTTGACAAACTTAATAGTTTTAGGGCTCAAACTGCCTTTAAGCAATTCAACAGATAATACGTCACTGATCAACTGAGGCATCATCATCATCATCGATGAACGACGAGAACAGTAATTGCTGTGTCACACAGAATCCGGATTAGAACAAAAGACAAGAGTATTTTCCCTTTGGAGGAAAAAATTCCTTTGCACACACACACATTGTTTGTTATGTTTATTGTTTATTTCAACCCGACACACAAAAAATTCTTTTGTTTTGCCATTCTGTGTATGTTACATAACGACAACAACAACACATGTTTGTGTAATGTGAAAGCAAAGCGAAAAGCAGTAAAAAGAGGAAAATCGAGGGGAACATCAGAAGACAATGTTGATACGTGTTTACCACTTTTCTCTGTTCTCCTTGTGTCTTTGTGTGCTTTGATATGTGTGCAGTGTGTCTTTTATGGTGAAAAAATGTCTTTTGAATAAATTATTATTTTTTTGTGTGTGGAGAAGTAGGTAGTGAAGGAGGAATCTGATGGGAAAATATTACATGCTATAAAGGTACAAATTAAAAAGAAAGAGGAAAATATTATTCCGCATCATGAGCCTTAAATGATGACGGTAATTAATTTTGAGTGTATGAGCCACTTACTTAAGTGTTTGTTCATGTTTTGTTGATTACTGCTTAAATGAAGAGCCTTGTGGGAGGTAAAATTTAGCAGAAAGGCCATGAAGTTGGAAAGAAATTGGTAAAGCTGAAAATTTAGAAACATTTTTATACGCAAGATTTAAAAAAAAAAAAAAGTTGAATTAAAAAACTCACCTGAAACCCCCATCAAGTAAATTTCAGCTTCGAAACTTTGCCCTGTCACTCCGGCTCACATCAGTCTGCGAGCACAATTACATTGACAGAGGTACAATTCGCATGTCACTCGCACGTAACTTATTTAAACCAACTTTGAATAATATCCCTTTTCACACTACATCAAGCGGATTTCGTTTTTTTTTGTGACTGATATGCGGAAAAATGTCAATCACACGAAGAAAAAAAAATAAAGCGAAACGTAAAAAAATTTACATCATGTTTCGTCATGCTATTTATCACTTTAATTTTTTCTTTCGTTCTTGAAACACTGAATGAGATGCGTTTTATTTATTTTTTTCTGCAAAACTCATTTGAATAAATTTTTTTCCTATTTATGTTACTAACAGGAACCGACTCGTTCTCTAACGTTTTAATTATAACGTTATTATAACACATTAAAGGCTCATTTTTTCCCTGAACTTTACTAACTCACTTACCTCGTAATTCGAGCATCGTCATTCTCGCTGTTGAGTCAGTTCCATGTGTG
Source organism: Culicoides brevitarsis (assembly GCF_036172545.1). Lineage (NCBI taxonomy): Eukaryota > Metazoa > Arthropoda > Insecta > Diptera > Ceratopogonidae > Culicoides > Culicoides brevitarsis. The sequence goes on along the minus strand of NC_087085.1, from coordinate 20,432,333 downwards.
TTCTGTGCAAAAAGACAGAAAAAAACGGAAAATATATTTAACTAGCTGCTTTTTGTTTCGTTCTCATTTCATCGTTTGTATAAAAATTTAATTTCCCATAAGAATAAATTATGCAATGTAAATTTTCTCTTGTAATCATCCATCCGCAGACATTCTCTCATCGTTCTCTCGCCATGTCTGAATAATATTTTTTTTTTACATAATAATGTGCTTTCAGTGCCTGCCTTCCGTTAGCCTTGCGAGTTTTATTTATGATAATCGTCTCGAATTAGGTGCTTATAGATTTAGAAATTAGTCGCACAGCGCCCTCTAGGGAGCCGTTAAAGATTTTTCATCCATCTGACGGGTCATTGCACTTCCATCCATTCTGCGACTGGACAAGTTATGCAAAATGGAAAAAATGGAAAATTGCAAAGTGAGGAAGAACAGACAAGAGTTGAAAGTTGAGTGTTATAAATGAATCCTTCGCTTTTCTATATGAATTACTTACTAAAAAGTATGGAACACGTGCATGCGGCAGACGTTCGTTACTTTTAAAAACATAATTTTTTATCATCACAGCCGACAGGAGTGACTTGCCTAGAAAAATAGAGAGTCTGCTTAAGCCAGACCAGGCAAACCATTAATATAATTAAATTTGATTTAAGGTGAAATTACTTTTATGTTTAATGTAACGAGATTTACGTAAGCTAAGTTGTGGTAGTCATAGTGAAAAAAATATTATAAAAAAATATTTTTTTCTGAATGATATTTTTAGTGAATTTTAATGATGAGAATTTTTTTTAAATTTGGATGTCTGAAAAAGGAATTAAGATTTCAAAGGATTTTTCTTCATGGAGATGAACTCCTAAGACCTTTTGTCTAAATACTTTGTTTTGTTTTTTGATAAGCTGCTATTAATCCAGTTTAAGATATTGATTTATAAGAAAATATTAAAAAAATTTTTTCATGCTTTTTTAAATTAAACTTGTCAATAAAAAAAACTATTATAGCACAAAATCCTGTCACAGGAGGCTTTTTTAAAACCTGTATAGTAAAAAATCTAGTGCGAGACGTGGAAAATTGATATTTTTAGATTTTCGGAAACAATGGTAGGTTCGCAGGCATATGTTTCTTGGCAAAAATGATCTACTCGAGACAACGAACAATTCCAGTGAAAAACATTTTTTCAAAAAATTTTGATTTTCGACCAAAAATTTCAAAATTGCTTGAAAATCATGAAAATCGCCAAAAATCGAAGTTGAAGTGAAATTTTTTGAAAAAAAAATTTTTTCACTAGGATTGTTTGTTGTCTCGAGTAGATCATTTTTCACCAAGAAACATATGCCCGCAAACCTACCGTTGCTTCAGAAAAGCCAAAAAATATCAATTTTCACGTCTCAGATTTTTTACTGTAAGGAGAGTATCTTTTTCTGTTATTTTCTAAAAAGAGGCTTTGGATAACTTTGAAAGAATGAATATGGCCGATTATTTATTATATTAATATGGATGATTTGAATACCTGTTTCGGTAATATTTATAAAATGAAACATTAAATTCACGATCTCAAGAGTCACAATTAAAGCATAGAAGTATCTATATAAGAAATAGACATGTTCCTCAAGAGAAGTTCAAGTCTCACAAACCTGAACCTGTTTGTATAAGTAACACAAAGTTTTGAATTTTTAGGCGGGCTTTCTTCTTCAGGCTTAACTTGCAGCCAATCCATCTGTTGTTATTTGGCTTATAAATTTAGGCATAATTTTCCAAATGATTACCGTCAAGTGTGAGATTCGCTGGCTCTGTTCCTATGGTTATTGATTTAGTCTTGCCCTGATTGATTTCTTAGCCAACTTTGCGCGTAGTTTCTTGCATCGGCAAGTATAACTAACATTAATATGAATTATATTCATGTAAATTTTTTTAATTTTTTGGCGGACTTTCCTTTTTCAGACTTAACTTGATCAATCTTATTTGTAATAACTCTTACGACTAGTCGCAAGTCTTGTTCGTTTTTTCTTACTGAAATAAAAATTCATCAAATCATTAAAAATTTTACACTTTCTAGTTTTTGCTGATTTTCTTCTCTTTGGTTCAAAATTCTAATTCTTCCAGTATCAATTTCTGATATAAAATAAAAATCGTCGATATCTTGACTTTTTTTAATCAATTAAAGCTGTTCAAGTTCATCCCGTAACAGTATCTGTGTTTTTTTAAAGCCAAAACAGACAAAAAATGTGTAAACGATAAAAAAATTTGTAAACCACAAAATCACAATCTAACTTACTAACCGCATTCGTTGTAAAAATTCTACCAATTTCAACAAATCCAATTCGATGTGATCACAAATTTCTATTTTATTTCATTTTCATCCAACAACAATCCAGCTTTACTAGTCTTAGGTCATCACACGTTCCACTCTGATGGCTCTCTTTCTAGCTATTTTCAGTAGAATCACATTTTCGTCGTGTCTGTTTTTGTGTTACTTTAATTTCAATTTCATTTTATGTAATGATTTTTTTACGATGTTTTTTTGCTGTTTTCTGTTCGTCCTTTTCAACTCTATTGTTTTGATTGTAAAAGCGCTACATCGCTCTCGGCATTCTTCTGGCTTCCCTTTGTGTATTTTTGCTCCACATTTGCTGTGGATTTGTTGTAAAGCGCAGAAGAAAGGATTAAAGACGATTTTTTTTTTTGCGTTTCTCTCTCTCTCTGTGGAAATTGACTTTAAATGTTTTCTTTTTGCGAGAATGTTTGTTTCCCTTTTGTGTGTGTTTGTTGATTACATGAAAGGAAAAATATAAGAAAACACTTCAGCCACACGTTAACTTTTGAAGATGAAAAAAAAAGGAAACTTGTTTGCCCAGAAGGAATCGATGTCAGTTACGTGACTCGACTTGATTTCTCTCGACTTTTGACACCCAATAATTGTCACTCGTTGTCCCAATTTTCAGTTTTTGGGCTAATCGTCACCACATCTCTCGGTGTCATGGTATCAATGTTGAAAACACAACAAACAAAAAAACAAAAAAGTTAGTAACCAATTCGTAAAACCGAAATGAAAAAGATAACAAACACAAAACGGGGTGATAACATATAGTTTACGCTTGGGAATCAATTTGTTTAACGATTCCACATTATTTTTGTTGTTATCGTCTGTGTGTTGGATCATCCAGGATCCGTTCGATATAAAACATAATTTTCCTTATCGCCTTAACTTTGTCTTCTTTTTTTTCTTGGGCCAACTTCGTGTCGACAATAAAAACGAACGGCTTCATGAATGACTGACTGACTGCATGAGGAAGAAATGAAAAGTTAAACGATTCACACACGCACAAAAACCTTTTCTCTCCTTCCTTAGTTCGTCTTTTCCTTTGCACGATGAGCGGTTTATGTTCACTTGAAACATGTAGAGCACACAAAAAACGATGAAGAAGAAGTATAATAGTACTTCAGGGTATTATTTTAAAAGAGAACTGAACACGAAGCAACATCAGGTAGAAAGTCAAGCGAAATTTATATCAAGTGTTTTTCGTTTCACTTTTTTTGTTGCTCTTTGAGCTGCGTGATAAATACGTCACACACATACACTTTTCATCCTTGTTGCCTGTTTTGTATTTATGTTAAATATGATGAATTGGAGGAACTTAACCTCTTCAGATTTTTAAAGTACTCTCATCATCATCATTATTATTATTATCCTCATCAACTTGACTATTGTTAGTGTAGGTACAAAGCGAGCATCAACGTCCTCATTTAAATATCGTTTTTGAGTTATTTCAAGCTGATCTCGTGACGATTGTGTTCGTTTCAGACGATTAAATGATTCTCATTTGGTGAGTTGAAATGGGTTTTAAATTGAAAGGATGTCAATGGGGGGACGTTGAAAGTGTTTGCTCTTAACTGTTAAGAGCAGTTTTATGAGTTTTACGAAAAAATAATTTGAAGTTTGGATTTTTCTTGAGATCTGTTTGAAACGCCCGACGGATTGAAAAGGGGTAAGTCTTACTTTAACCTCTTCCGGTAGATATTTTATCTAATTCGTTATAGTTTCCTTCGAAATATGTATTTGCACAAAAAACAGATAGTGTTGTCTATGGTTTGGTCTAATACGCCACAATCACATTTTGGAGACTTAATTATATTCCATTTAAACAACAAATGGTTGCATTTGCTTTGATTTGTACAAATTCTATTTAATTGTACTCATGGCTTTCGATCTAAGTTAAATATGGTTGATTGAAAAATTGTACTGGTGTTTGTTTAAGATGGCTTGAAAACTGTTATTTTATTCTTGATTTTAGTAATTTTTTTCTTAGTTAATCTTAAAAAAAATCACTAGAGTTTTGACTTTCTTTCTTGTTTGAATTCTAAATTCCAAATTGAATTTATCAAATAATGATTTAAGAAAATTAGAGTTTGACTTACATTTGACCTTGACCATTTTTTTTCCTTTTTTCATTCATTTCATTTATTTTTTTTTATCTCCAAAAGAAAATTTTCATAGGCACTTGGACTTTTTCGGGAGACGACGACAGTTGGGGAAGAAGGTCCACTTCAATGTCTAAGACTTTGAAGAATTGGTCTCATCTCGAGAATAACGGACTTTAGACATTTTTTAGTGCATTTGGGAATATTCAAATACCTCTTTGGCATACCCGATCTCACTAAAAATGCATAGAAACACTTTGGTTCGTTCTAGAATACAAAACTATCAAAAAGTCTCATGCCATTTATTTTTCAATGAAATGCTGATATCGGGTGAAGTGCTCATTACTTCAAATGTTCGATCTTGTAAGAATTTGGAAAATTTCGTAAAAAGTAAATAAATATTAAAAAGTGAAAATAATCCCACTTACCAGATTTTTTTTTCATAAAAATTTTCTGTCCTTTTCCTCTCGTTAATTATTTTTATCGCTTAGTTCCAAATTAAATTTACAAAATATTAAATTTTTTGTTTAATTTTATTTTTTTTTTCTTTTCCATGTCGTCCAAAAAACTGTTTTTCAATAATCATATTTTTTTTTTCAAAAATCTTTCGTTTAAAAAAAAATTACTCCGAAGCTCTTTTCTTATCGTTTTCTGTCGTTAAATGACACTCTTGTTTAAAATATCAGTAAAAGCGGAACTTTGCACGTACTTGTCATTATTTCAACAGCATTAACTTTAAAACAATTTCACTTCAATTTGTCCATTTATTGCCATTGCCTTCTTTCTTTCCCTCATTTGCTGCGAGAGAGTTGTCAATGTAAACAAAAAACAATAATTCTCAGTGTACCAGTCATGTTTTCGTTGTTAACTTCTCTATTCGAAGACGAGATTTGAGGGCACGTACTAGCTCCTCCGCAACGTTCAACAACTGAAAAACATAATTTATGATTATTATTGAATCCACTCACACACACACACGAAAAAAAAGCTAAGCGGAGCAAAAGGGGTTTGTCACTGAACAATAAATCAACCAACAGCTGCAACGACAAGTGTGTATGAGCCTTTTCAATGTTTACAATATTTTTTCAAAACTGCTGCTCCTAATCGCCGCTTTTTGTTCGAATCACTTTTAAATGTTCAATGATGAATGGAATGTTGACAATAATGGAGAGAACGTTCGCGAGTCAAGTTAAAATCTGACATCCACTAAAAAAAAAGAGTACAGGAGAGAACACACGCGATGATTAATGTTTTTCTCGCGTCTACAAAACGTTCAAACTTCATAAGCAGACACGTCGTCGTCAATCTTCATCACATAGCGAACACGTCAAATTTACATCCCTTCCATTCATTCCGACACACAGTGTCGTCGCCCCTTTTCAATAACTCTTCAATAATCGTTCGATTTTCTTTTTTTTCTTTTCGCAGTTCGCACGGTAAAAATCACAAAATTAAGCGTGCCATCGCAGTACATTCTCAACGCACACAAACCGGAGCATCTCGTGCTCGATTGCGAATACGAGATAGAGCCACATGAAAAGGGTTTGGTGCTGAAATGGTTTCTCAATAGTCAGCCAGTGTATCAGTGGATTCCCGCACGACAGCCTTTTGGCTTGAAGAGTTTCAAGAATCGCGTCAACACGACATATAGCGTGTCGCAAAAAGACTTGCATAAATATCGCGCGATGGCTGTGACAAAACCAATGTGGAATCACACGGGCGAGTATTCGTGCTGGGTGCAAACGTTCGAGTCGAATGATCGGAAGACAGCGAATGTTACAGTGATAGGTGAGTATTTTCTCTCTCTCTTCTATTATTTTGTTTTTTTTTTACATCGAAACGTGATTTTTTACATTTTTATCGTATTTTAAATTTATTTTGAAAAAAATGGTATTGTGTCCGTATGGTCTGTCCGTCATTCCGTGTGTCATGTCAATTTAGATTTTTATGCAAAATTGCAATGAGCCCCAAAATATAATTAGATTCAAACTTTTGAAACGTTTCCTAAATTTAAGCCGTGAAAATTCGTGGAAAACCTCGGAGAATTCGGGAAAATTCGTGGAAAATCGGAAAAACTTTTCGGGGAAGTCTCATGAGCTACGTAAAAATGAAAAAATCGAGCAAAATACCGGGAATTATTCGAAAACCTCGGAAAACATCGAGAAAATTTGTGAAAGAATCGGAAAAAAATTAAAAATTTCAAGTCTTTTGAGCAATATGAAAAGTAAAAAATTATGAAAAACTTCAGATAAACTAGGAAAATTCTTGGAAAATATCGAAAAAAAACTTTTGAGGTGAACAAATTGAAATGCGATTAAGCTTTTCATTTTAACAAATGCTTTTAATTCTTGTTTTCTTTTTCTTTTCGCGCATTGAGTGAAGAAGCGACGAAACAATTTTCACTCCCACTCGTTATTTATTGTTCCAATCCACCTACTCACTTTTACACAATGAAAAATACTACAAGTCGAAACAATAGACTAAAAAGTGACAAGCTTTTAACGCTCTTTACTCACCGGTAACCTTACAAGCTTTTAAAGTTTCACGCCTTTTCGTTTCAGTGCCCGAAAGTGATTTCCATCTGCAGTACCGCACAGATCACGAAGGAATTGTTCATATCCGGTGTAATGTTTACAATATTTCACCTGAACCAAGAGTATCTGTAATGTAAGTATATAGAAAACTTTTTAAAAAAGTTTAAATTAATTCGTTTGTCTTGTCGTCGTCGTCGTCATTTGCGATACGGTGGCGTTGCATGCGAAAAGTGATATCCCGAACAAGTTTTCGATTGTTTTTGTGCACGACATTTCATTAAACATGACAAGAAACAGAGCAGCCAATTGAAAGTAAATAATCCAATTTTGCCGGAGACATGCACAAGAACAACGGCACTTTGGCAACGTCAACAATGAAAACTGTTTAAAATTTCATTGTGGAAAATTTTCAAAATATTTGCTTTTGTTGCTGCATAAATATTTCAAGGACCTCTGTAGCAGTTTAAACTTAATATATATAATGAAAGTTGTACATTTATAAATCAATAGGAACGACCGATGACCAATAACATAAACTGCAAAATTGGTTTCACTTCGGTGCGGAGACACGCAAATAATTTGTTTGCATGCAAAATTGACAAAAGGTGCTCTGTGATTTGAAAATAGACGAATTTAAGTTGAAGTTAAATGGTTATTTATAAAATCTACTCAAACATTCACTAACGATTTTTAAGATCCTATTTCATCATTTCATCGAAAAAAAAATTAAATGAGATTTTTTGATGGTTTCGTGTTAGTTAGGCCTAAAGAAGTCGAAAAAACCTAAATTTAAAATTCTAGAATGAGCTTCAGTGTTTTTAGCCAATTTTAGTTTGGTTGGGAATTTGGGACTTAAAGACCCCAAATTCACTAAAAAATGTCTTAAATCTCAAAAGCTCATTCTAGAATTTTAAATTTAGATTTTAGGTACATAGCTAACCTAAGACCTCACCTGATATCAGTATTTCATCGAAAAATAAATGGCATGAGATTTTTTGATATTTTTGTATTTAATAGGCCAAAAAACCTAAATTTTAAATTCTAGAACGAACCAAAGTGTTTCTATGCATTTTTAGTGATATCGGATATGTCAAAGAGGTACTTGAATATACCCAAATGCACTAAAAAATGCCTAAAATCAGTTTGGTTCATTCTAAAACTTTAAATTTAGGTTTTTTGAACTACCTTAGGCCTAACTAATACAAACCCATCAAAAAATCTCATTCCATTTATTTTTCGATGAAATATTCCAAAATTTAAGGATTCTGGAAATCATGGAATACTTTAACCACTGAGCTTCAAACTATCGATTAAGTTCAAAAACGACTAAATACTTTAGCCTCGCATGACGTCTGCCTGTTCAAATATAATTCTCTCAAAAATCTCTCTCGTCTGGTCACAATTTATCATTTTGTGTTTGTTTAACTTACAGATTAGGCAACGATAGAATAGTTGATGGCACGCTAAAATCAACACAAGCCAGTAACGGACTGTATATCACGAGTCGACACATCAAAATACCACAAAGTGACATCCATCCAGAGAGTAATATAAATTGTATTTTATCAATTCCAAAAACAAATTATACCCGAAGAAAGGAGGTTGTTTATTTTGGTAAGTTTAATATATGAAGATTAATGTTGTCTCATTCGTCTCTGAGTTCCTTTCTCTCTGTCTCTTGTTGATTTTCGTTCTCGGTTTTCGCATTTATGAAAATATTTCACTTTCCACGAAATCACTTTAATTTTTTTAAAGCACTTAAAAATTTAAATCCGCTGTAAACGGTCTTACAACTAGTTAATAGCACATTTCCCGAGATATTCTTTCTGCAGAAAAAAATATAAAAAAATAAACCTAGATAAATAAATAAACATGAAAAAGCAGCATCTTATCATCCGTCGTCGTCGTCGATCCACTCCCACAAACGCAAAGGCATTGCTGGCGTGCGTGTTTATCAAAAGTGATAAACAAGTATCTCATTTCCGTCTGCAAGTGAACAAACATTAAGGTTATACTATTATACAGTTCAGTTCTCATGGCAGGATATATCTCTGTATCTATCTGCCATGCGATGTGATGCGATGCGAATAAGAATACGACTTCACAGTGTTGTCTACAATTATATTTCACATCATGAATTTTGTATAAATATACACGGATGATGATGGTGTTTAAACATTTTTTTTTCTCTCTCTCTTAACGTCACAGGAAATTGCTATCTATCTTGCCATAGGACTCTCTTGTTTAAATGAAGTCCCATTATTTTATCTTTCTTTGCTGTAAAATTTGAATCTTTATGACGCGTTAATGATAAACTTGATTTTGCTTTCTTTCGCATTTGCAGAACAACCGATTCCTAGTGATCCAAGTGAACATGAGATTGAAGACATTTCTAGTCCCGTTTTTTCGTTAGGTCCTTTTAATCATGGCTGTGGTGAGTATTTTATTTTAATTTTTTCCAAATATTTTAGAAAAAATATTATTCGATGCCATAATTGGATAAAAGTTTATTTTAATTAAATTTATACAATAGATGGCGCTTTATATTAGTTTTGCAAAAAGGGCGGGAACTTCAAAAAAAAAATTTAAAAAATGGTAAAAAAAATTAAAAACCATGAAAATTAAAAAAAAAAATTAAGGGAAAAATATTAAAATTTTAATTTTTAAAAAATTTAATTTATAAATTTACTTTGAAAATTGTAAAAAATGTTTTAGGATGAAAAATTTTGGGAAATTCATTTGACCCTGGAAAAAATAAATTCTTTAAATATTTATTTCAAATTTAAATTAAATTTAAAAAAAATACTATTAAGTATTTGGATAATTTAGTAACTTTGAAATCTATTGATTTGATAAAAAAATTACTTTAAAAATTTATTCTTATTAAAAATTAAAAAAAAATCAGTTGCAAAACACAATTTTTTCCCAATAGAAAAATTAAGACGTTACCACGAAATATTTATTCAAAGAATTACGTCTAAAAATGCAAATATCATGCTGTTGTTCCACTTTTTGTATTAAAAATGTAAAAAATTCACCCTTTCTGCGTACTATTTTTTCTCCTTTCTTGTTTTCATAAATAATAATAATAATGATTATTATCTATTCTTCTTCTTCTTTCTTCCATGAAATACGTTTTACAGCGAAATCAGCATTTAAAACGCGGAGCATAACATCCTTCATTCCATTCATTATCCAAATTGTAAATATTTTAATTTTAATATTCAACAACAAAACGACGACACGGTCTTCAACGGCGTCAACAACATCATCAACATCTCCAACGACGACGACAACAACAACAACTGTGTCAAGAGTTACGCCACTTCTTAGTCATGTTCTATAAAATCTACATTAAAAAGTCTAGAGTTTATGTTTCTACAATAAATACTTAAAATAAATAATAATATTAAATGTGTACAGTATTAGAGAGGAAAATATAATAATAATATTTTATGCGAAAAAAAATACATGTGATTAAAAATAAAAGAAGGAAGAAAGAATGGCAAGCCAGAAGATTCATTAAGAGAAATAATGTAAATAGTATCAAAAGAATAGTTGGAAACATAAATTAAATGCAGAATGTCCGCCGCGTTTTCTTTGTGCTTCCTTTCTTCCTTCGTCTCACTATAAATTTACCAACAAAGCTGTGGTTTTTTCCTCTTAGCAAGGCAAAGAAGGAGATGATAATGATAAGATATAAAAAATTATATTCTTTGACACAGAACAGAACACAGATAATAATAATTAGAAAATGAATATAACTATTAAGTGAAAAAGTGTAGAAAAGGTCGTCTTGTTACTAACGAAAAATACCTACTGAAAATGCCAAAAAAAAAAACAGAACAAATATTAACATAAAAAAAATAACAGAAAACGACAGAGGAAAATTGCAATTTTCTTTTTCAGTTTACCAAATAGACGTTTCAAAATGTAATTTAGTCCCTTGTTGACTAAAACCACACAAAACTCACAATTGTCTTCAGTTTCTTTGTACTTACAGGCCAAATACTTAATAAAAAAACGAAGAAGAAGTTAGTCGACAAAGCAGACAAACAAACGCAAAAGAAATGATAATTAAAATTGCGCCGAAATGTTTGAGGAAATTGAAATTAGAGTCACAGTGGGATAATTTTTAATTTTAAAAAATATTTTTTAAAGAACATTTTTATAATTTTAATTTTATAGTTTTTAATGGAATTTGTAATTTTTAATAAGGCCGCTCCAAATTTTTTTCTATGTTTTTGTCCCCTGCCGAAAGCCGAAAATCCAATGGGGCAATATAAGAAAAGTTAAAAGTTTCATCAAAATTAACCATTTTGTAGTCTTTTTCCATATTTTTCCAAGAAATTTTCAAAATTTTTTTAAATATTTTCGATTTTCAAGAACTTTTGTATTGAAAAACAAAATTTATCATGAATTTTTTCTCTAAAAAAATATTTTCAAAAAATTTTTTTTTATTTTTTGACAGTTATTTTTATAAAATTTGTTTGTCAGAATTTTTAGTTTAAAATATTCTGAGATCAATTTTAAATTATTAAATCTCAATGTAGATACTATTAAAACAACTAAAATATTCATTAAGGGCCCAAATTTGTTAAAATTTTGTCATTTTGTATGAAAAAGTATTTCAAAACTTTTTTTTTTATTTTGCAAAAATTTATTTATTTTGGGACAAAAACATCGAAAAAAATTTGAAACGGCTTAATTTTAATTTAATTAATTAATTTTTTTTAATTCCAATTTTTTTTTGTTGAATTTCAAGTAAAAAAAACTTCAAAATTTTTTTTTGACTGAAATTCGATTCAATCAAAACAAAAAAAAAATATTTTTGTCCGAAAAATTTAAATTTCGACCACTGTGCCTCTCTTTCAATTTCAAACAAATCCCAATCTAACAACTTCTTTGAAAAAAGCCAAGAAATAATTAAACCACACGAAAAAGCTAAGAAATGTCCTTTATTATTACTGTTATTACTCCAATACACAACAGCAGCCTAAACTATTAAAAAATTATGTTACTTCCTCGGTAAGTAGATGAAATGAATGTTAAACTGTTTTTATCCCCAAAAAAACGTAAAGTAAATGGATAAAACCCATATTTATTGAAATACCTAAATGAAAACGCTACTAAAAAAATTAAATAATAATAAAGTGGATTTATATATAAATTGATGAATATTATAAAAAAATATATATTATATACAAACATAAGTCTATAAATAAAATAGAGAGAGGAATAAAAACAATAAAAATTATGGTGTAAAAGTAAACTATAACGCTTCATTGAATGAACAAGAATAATATTTATGAACGATGTTATATATATCCCGAAGACAAAAAAAAATTGTAAATACCAATGGATGAAAAATAATAATAAATGAGAGAAAAAAAAAAATAAACGTGTGTTTAAACATTCCCATCATCATAACGGCTGATTGTAAAATATTTGGTCCATTTTATCATTTTTTATTTTATTTTTCGGGTAAAACAATAAAATTCACATATTTAAAAAAAAACGTGAAAATACATTATTTTTTATTTGTTTTTAAACTAGGTATCAAACAGGATATATTTTCGCGAACAACAACAAAAAATTGGTATCCCCGAAAGCGACGAACGACGGTCATAACAATAACAACAGCATAATTATACAAACAACACTCCAGCAACAAAAAAAAATCACATCACTCTTCGCTCTATTGTTGTATCCATCCACTTTACGTGTCATGTCGCCCCAAACTCGAGGATACAATTAAAATTTTCGTTAATTTCTCCAATTAAAAAACTTTTTTATATCCATTTTTATTGGTCTTTTTGGAGAAGCGAGATTGTTTATTCCCCGAATCGCAAATAATAGCGCAGCGCGCACACGATTAAGCATAGCAAACATAAAAAGTCATATCGAATGAACTGAAATACAATCAGAGAAAAATTTTTGTTGAGCAGTTATTATTGCTGTTAATTAAGGGAATTGGGGAGTCAAAAAAAAAATAGAACAGACTAAAAAAAAAAGTAAAATGAAATCTGGAGTGGATTTGTCATTCATGAACTTTTTTAAAACACATTTCGGGAAAAATAAATAGAAAATTTAAGGAAGAAGGACATTCGTAAATGCAGGAGAAAAAAAATAGAAATATAAAAAAATTTAGAACTTTTTAATTTTTAAAAATTACAAAAAAAAAAACAAAGGATTAAAAAAATATGTCCAAATTTTGGAAAGTTTTTAAATTTTAATTAATAGAAAACTTCAAAGTTTTTAAAAAATTCCAAAAATTCTTAATAATTTTTTTTTTTAAATTTCAAAAAATCGTCACAAGTCAAAAAAAAATCGAAAAATTTAAGAAAATAAAAATATTTTCACTTAAGCTGGTTGTTAAAATTTATACAAATTTTTAAATTTTTTTAATGATTCTCGAATTGGTTTTTTATTTTTTTTTTTAATAATTTAGATTTTTTTAATTGTTAAATTTAAATTATTATTGAGTTTTCTAAATTTTTTTTTTGTATAAAAATTTTAAAATTCAAGAAAAATTAAGAAAACTGAATAAATCTTAAAAATTTAAAAAATCAAAAACATTAAAAAAAAATTAAAGAACTTGAATTTATGAATCTATAAAAAAATTCAAAAACTCGGATGAATTTTATCAACCAGCTAAAATTAAAATATTTTTGTTTTCTCAAGATGCCTATTTTAAATCCAACAATGGCACAACTTCACAAAAAATATCAAAATAATCATAAATTTTGGCCTTTAAAGTTTGCAGGAGAATAAATTTCGTTTCCTGACATCGGAAAAATGTCTTTCTCGGAAAATCGTAAATTCCAAAATGGTTCCAAAATTTATTGTTTGAATTTGTTTGTGGTTTACCGTCATTCCATTCGTTCATTGCTACCGTACAAAGGTGCATGCGAAGATCGTCCATTACACAATTAAGCAATTCTCAACAAACAATACAACGAATTCTAATGGAATTATGCCATTATTTTAATGTTTCGGGGCGCACTTTACTGACGAAACGTAGAGCCGAAAGAAGTAATTCCATCCAAGTCAATAAAAAGGACTTTAATGGGGATTTATTTACAATTAGATTGAGATTAATTGCTGAAATTGGATAGAACTGCGAAATGTTAGGGAAAAAAAGGCAGAAAGGTGAGGTCGTTATTTGTTTGTGACTGAAATTGAAAATTTACTTCAAAATATTTATTATCATCATGTCAATCTAATTGAAGTGACACATTATTATTGTCTAGCTGTCCATTCGACATGCGTGTTTCCAATGTTGTAGCTTCGAATGTGAAATAATAATCCACTACAATATAATCAAATGGATATCAACAAAACTACACAATTCAATTTGATGTAATAACATTGTGGATCGCGCAAACATGATGTCGATGTGTCGTCCCCGTTTCGTTGTATTATTTTTGCAAAATCACATATTTATCTTCGACAACACCAATGTTTGTTGTGTGACTTGTTTTATTTATTTTTCCCGCCTGTCTGTCAATTTAAACATTGCTGCGAAATTTTCGCGATGATGTCCCTACCTGCTGATGACGAGGAAGAAAAAACCAGGCGCCCGCGCAAAGTTGTCACAAATGAGCTTAATTAATGGGCGAACGGTCTCGAGGGATGCGTCTTGTATCCTTCCGATTAGATAATGACGGCGTGTCACTGTGTCTTTTTTCCATATAATTAACAAATTGAGGTAAGTAAAATGGCAGCGAAATTATGACGAGGAAAAATTAATGCGAAAAAAAAATAATAATTAAGGTAATTACATTATCTGAGTCATGGCAGAAATGGCACAGAAAATAGCTTCTGTGAAAACGTTTAAGGAATCACAATCCGGATTACTTTGCAAAAACAAAAGTTTAACCTTGAATCACTTTATCGCAGTAAGTTTTTGTCTTTTCATGAAGAACAAAAAGTATGAGCTTCACATTTTAATTTCAATTGTAATTCACGTCGAATCTTGTTAAATGAAGTAGAGTCAGTGCCCGAACTAATTTTTGTTTTGTGTCACAGAAAATATTAAAATTTTCAGACTTTAGTTTTATACGGGCCTAAATTTAAGGACTTACGAAATAAAAATAACAAAACTAGTCTTCAAAACCTAAAACAATTTTAAAAGCTAAAAAATTATCCTTTGATTTTAAAGAATTTTCTAAGCTAACTATGGAAGTATAATAGACTCGACTGAAAATCCCACATTTTTTTCGAAAGACATTTTTTTTTTATATTAGATCATTTTTCATTTTTGGCGCCATATTTTCAAAAATTTAGATACATTGAGAAAATTATGTACCAAAATAATGCGAAAGATATGTTTTCAGCAAAATGATTTGTCAATCGAGACTCCTTTATAATTTTATAGTTAAAACAATACAGTCTCTAGATTTTAAGTTTTTTTGGCCTAACTTTGTTACTGTACTTAGAAAACTTATCTAAATGGAATTTGAAGAAAGATTTTGCCAAAATCATTTCTCACGAAAAATTAACAGAAAAAAGTTTTCGACATAGACATCTGGAATCGAACCAGAATTTTGCATTTGCATTACCTCGGTGTGCAATAAATTCGGGATATAGAAGTGTGATCGTGTTGTGTTTCGTACTGTACGTAGTAATTGTCGTCTTAATTGCGTTTACTACCTCAGTATGATGTACATACACAACACATATGTCGAGACTCCTTTATAATTTTATAGTTAAAATAATATCTAGATTTTTAGTTTTTTTGGCCTAACTTTGTGACTGTACTTAGAAAACTTATCTAAATGGACTTAAAAGAAAGATTTTGTTAGTAGTAACATCCTAAATAAAAACTGAGAAGTTCTCTTTACTGGTTTTATCAGAATGATAAAAAAATCTGAAATCCAGTTTTTAGTTTTTAAAAACTAACTTTATAAATTTGTTTAAAAGATCTTATAAAAAACTTTAAATCAATGGAAAATAATAGAAGAAGAAATCAGAGAAGAGATAAAATTTCATTGAAATCTGAAAGAAACCCGATTCTTTGAAATCTGTCACTGCTTGAGTGCAACGCAACAAATTGCTGACAAAAACCAAATGCTATCCCACAAGAGTCTATGCAACGTCGTTCTTTTTTTTCGTTTTCTTCTTAATTTACAACGTATACGTACTAAATTAAAAACTTTGTCTTTATCTTCTTTCGTCTCTCTCTCCATCCACTTTAGTCTGCACTCTAAGCTTGTAAAGTAATTTAAACGACTATTGTTCGTTTTAAAAGAAAACTTTGATTACGACTTGCAAAAGTCGATAAAAAAATTAATTTTATTACACTTTGGATTACATTTCCGTTTCGCATATTTTTTGTCTTTATCATTTTGTTTTTTTTTTTTTTGCAATAAAATTGAAAATTTAATCCGAAAATGACCATCAAAGGATATGTTTGAGTTGGTTTTTGTGTTCAAATGAAAAAATTGAAAAATATGTTAACAAACAAATTTTTTTCAATTTTTTTCCGATTTTTGCATGTTAATAAAGTGCTCTTTGTAAAAATGTAATCCGTTTATGGGCAAAAATATGAAAAACTAATGGCATTTTTGTGAATGTAAAAAAACCTGAGTGACAGACAGAAAAAAGGTGGTAACGGAAGGATGGTATATCACGAAAAAAATGATATGAGGTCCGTTTCCGAGCATCATCAAAGCTGATGAAATACTCTCGACATTCTATTTCCGATCGTATAGGATTCAAAAAATTACTTTCAATTTATTCCATATTCGTGTTAATAAAGCGTAAATTTTTCTCTATCGACTTTTTTTTTCGGAGAATTCATTTCAAATAATTTACACTCAGCACTTTTCTAGGTTTTGCACGATCAACTTTCTTGAATTTTTAAATCCTCGCGCCGTCAAAAGGCGTGCAAATATGTGAAGCGTGAATAAATAAAAAGGATGAAAGAGGCAATCAATGTCAGTTTACTCAGGATTTATGCGGAACTCAAGCCTTTTTTCGCTCGTTAAAAAATTATAAGAGATTTTCGACGCTTCCTCGTGTTTCTATTTCTCGTTTTCAACTTTTCAATTAAATAGGCTTACAGCTTACGAAATCTAAGCTCCACACATTCGCCAAGTAAAAGTGTGTAAATTACACAAGTATAAGATGAAAATATACGAGCGAGAATCGTACATGAAACAGAATTAAATTAAATGCTAAATTTATTCCGGAGTAACAAAACATTTTGTCTAAAAACTTGTCTCGAGATATTGTATATTTACAACACTTTAAATTTCCGGTCTTTGCCATTTTCTTGCTGTTTTGCAGTTGTGTTAGGAGGAGTAGTAGTAGTGGCAAAATATTTCTCTGTTATCGTTCGTCTTCCTTTCCGGAGCAACTATTTGCAAACACACACATGACTTAATAATTGGCTTGAAAATATTCGAATGACATTGCTTGATTGCTAGTTTTCGGTCCAAAAATAGATTGTTCGGGCTTTTGATACTACACGTTTGATGGTGATGGCATGACGTTACAAGCATTTAAAAACATAAATTTTGTGGAAGTGTTGTTCTTGGAATATTTAGATTAAATATTAAACAACATCGATTTTTAACATAAGAAGATCAGGGTTGAGATTAAAATTTTACTATTGAATTTCTACATTTAAATTTTTTGACTTAAGCTTGAATTAATTTTTCCTTTTCGATTAAAATCTGAGAAATTTGAAAAAAAAAATTATAATTTTCTTCTTGGTTTTGTGAATCTTATAAATTAAGTAAAACAATTTGAATGAAAAGTCAGGCTGAAGTGAATGTAACTAAATTTTCTGTCCGCAGTTTTAAAGCTACGAGTTTTTTCGACCAAAGCTATAAAACAAATATATTAAGTTAAATAACACTGACACACATGAAAACCACTAGGTCAAAGTATCTCGACAATTCTAGCTTCATTTACTTAATTTAGACTTAATTTACACGACTATACTTAAGTTACATACATAATTTTATAAACTTTTAAATAGACATAGCGATTTTCCCGATTTTTTGAAAAGTCGGGAATCGGGATCGGGATTTTTCAAAAAGTCGGGATCCCGGTCGATTGAATAACACGTTCACTATTTGCCACTTTTTAATAGTTACATACATAATTTTATAAACTTTTTGATCAATTGTATTTTTTCTGGACTCAAAATATAGTCAAATAAGCCTTTTGTGGTTCGATTTTCAGATTTTTTCTAATAACAATAAAGAAATAACCGATTATCTGACAATAACTCTATTTACTGATTATGAAATTATTTACATGAAAAACGCTTAAATAATGTTATTTATTATTAATAAGATATCCTCTATTCTAATAATTTAAAGAAAGTACCAATCTAATAGAAAGAATAGATTTTGAAATTTAAGTATATTTTTATTAAAATCAATTTTATAAGAAAACTTTTTTACTTTTTCAAATTTTGAGTCGAAAATGCTTTCTCAAAATTTTCATCATACTTTTTAGTTTAAAGAAAAATAAATGTATCCAAGCTTACAAAACTAACAATTAAGACTTTAAAATTGGCTTCGTTTTACGACGTTTGAAAAACTTTTTAAAAGAAGAACATTTTAAGAATATAAAAAAAAACACAAAAATTAAAAATAGTATTTGTAGAGCCAAAAATATTTGAAGCATCAATCCAGAAGTAAGCTAAAATTTCTTCCCTTTCGATTCCCGATCCCGACTCATTTTTTGTCGGGAAATCGGGATCGGGAAATAGGCCATTCCCGCCGGGATTTCCCGTCGGGAATTCCCGTACCGCTATGTCTACTTTTAAAGGGACTCTACAAAGGCGCAGATTTTAACAATAAAGGATATCACAATATCTAGCTGATTATTAAACAAGGTACATAGAGTGACTCGGAACGAGCGTGGGTCTCGAATAAATTCCACTGGGTTATTAAAATTTGTTGTTAGACTTAGTGCAAAACGGTTAGAATTGATAGCTAATGGCAAAAAACCGGAAGAGCTTTCAACTGTTCAATTTTTTTTGGCTTCTTTCGAATTTTTCGCTATTTTTTTTAGGTCCGTCGATCTTGTATGAAAATTTTTGAATTATTTATTCGATTTTATAAAAACTCGATATGATGCTCCTTTTTTCATAAAATTTTCTCAGCTTTTCAATTAACTTACTTAAATTTTTTTACTCAACGATTTTAGACTCCATAAGTTACATTTTTTAATATTTTTTCCAAGCGCGCTTCATGTGTCGTTAGCTTCCTCTTGATCGAGGCACTTAATTATAGCGAATTTCGTTCTTTTGTTTGCAAACTAGCAGCAGTCGAAAATCCAGCTCTCACACGACCTGCAGAAGATGGCTAACGTTTGCCGCGCTACAATGGATAATCTGGGACCTCTGAAAAAAAACAATGATTATTTAAAAATTATGAAAAAACTCCTTTTGTTGACGAAACATTATGAAAGCTGAACAAGATGTCTCTCATATTGTCGTTTAAAAAATCTTGAACAATAAAAAAAAATAAAAAAAATAGTTATAAAAATAATAATTAAAATTAAATTAAATCAGTTACAATTAAATTGAATAACTTACTATGAATAAATGTTTTTTAGACTGCCTGTTTTCTGACAATCCCAAAAATTTGTAAGAGATACTTCTAACTTCTTCTAAACTTCAAATGCAAATTGTCTCGGACTCAGACGTGCTAGAAATCTATGTGAAGCCATTTTGGAAACGTATAAGAACCCAGTTTAATAATCAGTTAGAACACATTGATGTTCTGGTTTTCGTGTGTGTCAGTGTAATTAATTTTATTTAAGCTCTAAGTTTTCTCAGTATGATTTCTAAATTCTTGACAAATTGCAAATTTTTCTCATTCAACATTTTTATCCCATAAACATTTTGAAATTAATAAAAATTATTTTTATATTTGTTAGGAACTTTTATTTTGTTCTAGGCATCAAAAATTTCAAAATTTAATTAAAACAAAAGTCTAAATCTCACAATTTTCATTAAAAAACATTTCTCAAGTTTGATGATGGCTACAAAAAAAAAATTAAAACACCCTAAAATTGAATTTTTACACATATTTTTGACCTTTATTAACTATTTTCTTTGACATCAAGTTAAAAAATAATTATTTATTTAAAAAAAATGTTGTTAAATGTATCACTTTTGAATGATTCTTCAGTCCACATTTTCAAAATACAACATTTTCATACATTTTCTCTGTTTTAAATGCATTTTTTGAAGCAACTCCTACACCAGTTGACAAAAATTCAACAAATAAATAATATTTTCCTGCTGAACAAGCAAATTTTTTCCTCCTTCCTCTCCAAATATAACGTTTGAATCAAAGTTTTATTATGTGCCGTTCTCTAATAAATGGAATTAAGCCATATATCATCATCAACATCACAAGTTTCTGCCTGCATTCGCAACTCTTCTAACACACACACAGATCTAATCTAAACACTTTATTATTTTTGTGTCAAATAACTTTAAATAAATTTTGTGCACTGCTTTTCCTCTTCTGCCTACTGGTGACTCCATTTCATTTTATTAAAAATACACATGTATAGTGCTTATTTGGGAGTTTTTGCGACGAGCGTCGAAGTTTGCGTCATATTCACAATTTGTGGTTCGTTAATTCTGATTATTTTTGAAATCCATCCAATGTGCGCGGCAATGCGAGTATTTGTGGCCGGGTATCTAATGTTGCATGAATCGGTTTTTGATGAGATTGCGACGAGGTGTGATGATTTAAGGCCTACAATAGCGTTTCCTGGTGTCTCGATGCATTTTGATGTTGCGATCGATGTGAAATACGTACACAATTGGCGTCCCGTAATTCCTTGAGAAGTATGTAAGGCACAAATTTCGCGTTGTAACGTAATAAGAGGTCTTCTAATGACTCCGAATTTCCACGAAAATCCATTTTTGGCGAGAAATCCCCATCCGAGCATCACTAATTCCTCGTAATCCGATGTGCAATCACTTTCTAGCGCGATGGGATGCACACCTGCAGTGAAAAGTATTGGTGCCCGTGCTTGAAATAACGCCAAATTGCTGTTATCTCGTTGCTCGTGTCCATAAAATTCCGGATGTATAAACACATCATTAATATCGTATCCACCGCCGCCGATAAATAGATTTTCCGTGCCCACAATCGCCATAATATCGGCAGGTAATTGATGATCCGCAACAATCGCCGCAACGCATTCAGCCACGGAGATTATGAAATAGTGTGAAATGAGGCTCCCACTGCAAAAATGGCGATTTGTCTGTTTGAGACGTAGCGACACGAGCCACGGCGGCACGTCATCGTAAAACATTTGATGACCGAATAATGTGGGAATAAAAATTAATTGCAGCACGTGTCCAAAGAGCTTCATGTCCAAAGCAACACTGAAGAAGCGTGAGGTGAAAGAATGCGTTTACAGAATGAAATCGAAAGAAGTCAATGAACGCGCGCGTGTATCGGTATTTTTTGTTGTTCTTGTACTTTTATGACTTTTGTTCAATCAAAAAAAAAACTTGAGACTTGTTAAGAAGAAACTTGAGCAAACCACAATCATCTTTTGAGAAAAAAAATACTTTCTTTTGTCGGCGTCTATGCCCTGGATCAAAATTCTTCATTCTCTCATGGAATGTCTTTGAATATAATTTTCTTCTTTCGAAACAAAAAGAAAGACGAAGAAAACAAAAATGAAAATTCAAGAGACCAAAAAGTTTCAGTAGGAGTCTTTTGTTCGTACAAGTACCTCATTCACTTGTGGAAAAGTACACAAGTTCAATCATATTCAATAAAATAGGTCAAAGCTATCATCATCGTATCCCATAATATGCCCCCTCGTCGTGCTCTTTCATGAATTTTCTTGTCTTGTGCCATGCATCTTTTATTAATTCGAATAAAACACACAAACTGACCACAGAAGAAGTTTAATATAATGTTCCCGTTTCTACTCCCTCGGTATGCTTTGCTCATCATATATTTGCAACTTGGGTGCATCAACTTTTTTGATATGAGAAATAACATTAAAACAACATTACTTTGGTGAAATTTTCAATCTAAAACCCACATTTTTGTGAGTCAAAGGAAAGATGCTCATTGTTAGTTTCCATTTAAATGGTTTTAAAGATCGAGAATTTTGTGATAAATTCTGAATTTAATTTAACTAATTTTATTTATTTATTATTTTTTATTAATTTATTTATTTTTTGTTTTATTTTATATTTTTTTAAAATTCCAGTTTGATTTTTTTTTATTTGTCAAAAAGATAATTTTTATTAATTCTGTTTTTACAAAAATTTATTTTTATTGGAAAAATTTTATTTTTCTTTGTCAAAGTTCAAAAAAAAATTATAAATTTCGAGCTCCGATTAATCAAAAACTTTTAAAACGTTTGAGAATTTTTTTATTATTTTTTTATTCTCAGAATTTTCGAAAAATTGGCTAAAAAATACTTGAGGATTGAGAATTTGCAAACTCTTTTAAAACAAATCGAGCCAATAGTCTAGACCGATTTCTCTGTTTGTATAAAGATAATTTTGATTGCGCTTCTACTCGATGCATAAAATTGGAATCAATATAAATTTTCATTGAAAACATTAATTTTTCATTAAAAATCTCTACAGAAAGCCCCAACATTTTATTATTACAATGCAATTTATTATGCCAAAAATGAATTCGTTTGTTAATAAACTAGTTTAATTGTGAGACTGGATTACTATCCTGATGCCATTATATTCATGTTGTAACTAAATTTTAATTTTATCCTCTTTCTACTTTTGTCTGAAGCTCATTATGTGAATAATTTTGTTGTCCCAACAATAATAATAACAATTTCATAATAAAATAATAATAATAATGGAAAAGTTATTCAAAAAAACTATTTTTGTACTTTTTTACGTCGGTTTGTTGCGTTTATTCAAAGAATTTTAACTCCACACGAAATGGAATTTTAAAAGTTTCACTGTCCATCCGTTAAAATTCAATACAAAAATATCATTTCCACGTATTTTTTTAATGAAAATTTAATCAAAAGTTTTCCCAGAAATGAATAAATATAAAAAGCGATTCTATGAAATTGCGTAATTTCGTCAAATTTCTGTGGCATTATTTGCACATCGCTCTGCATACACAATTATTTTAATTTAACCATGTTCAAAATTATAATTTGTTACAAAAGTCCACTACAAAAGGGTAGTTTGTGGAAGTTTGCAGGGTTTATTGTACATTTTATTCTCTTTCCACACACACCACAAAGTTAAACAATTTCTTTTTTCCATGGCAAAAGTTTCTTTGTACATTAAAAGTTTGTTTGTTGGTCGGTAATAATTTGGATAAACAATGAGGAGAAACTTGATTCTCTTTATTTTTTTTGTTTCGTTTTTCTGTGAGCAGCATAAATATTTTAAGCAATTAACTCTCTTCAGGAAGTAAAAAATTTATTATTTCCCAAATTCCAGAGCAGATTTCGATCGATCTTAAATTTACCATGAAATTATGTAAATACTTCGATAATTATAGCACAACAATATTTTGGTGCAGTTGTATGAATTTAGCTCATAATAAACATTAATTAGTTTTGACAAAGCCATAAAGGTTGTACATTTGATGCCAACAGCAAGATTTTGAATATAGTAGTACTATTATAATAATAAAATCATTCGTTGTTATTGTCGACGTCGTTGCTGGTAATAATTTTCTGGGTTAAAGATGAAGGGTATTCCCAAATTGGTAATCATATTTTCCGTATAATGATGGCAATATTTCACATTCATGCTCCGTAAGCTGCCCACAAAAGGTGAATATTTGATAGTTTTTGGAGCTTTCCTGTGATGTGGTTTTAACGAGTGTCGTAACTCAATTGATTCCGGAGCTAATGCTAGTTTAATTAGGATAAATTGGAAAGCAAGTGATATCCTTTATTCCAATTTATCGCTCCAAGTACACACAACGTTTAACATCATCACCCTGTCTGTCGTTCCGTCGGTGGCATGTCATTCATTATAACACATTCACACAAAAGGAAGACGAAATTTGTCTTAACTTCACTTTCAGTAGATAAACATTAATTATTCATTGATATCATAATTTATATTTCATTCACTTGTAACGCACACGCACACAACGTCATCAACATCTTCACAACTCGGCGGTTTAAAAGTAGTTTAATTCATACTTGGCTTACATGGCGTTTCTTGGAACTCTTATTCGTTTTAATGACTCAAAATATCCCTGTTAGCAGAAAAGCAGGTTACATTTTGACACCCCATTTAATGTAACCGAATGTAACCCCAATGACTATGAAAACTCAATCAATTAATTCAACAATCGCTTAATTCCTTCAAAATTATCCAGAATATCTCCAGTACGTCTATCTTCTTTTCTTTCTGCCACAAAAGTGATATCTCTTCCCTGTAACCGACGACAGGTAACAGCTTCTTGTCTTCCCTCTTGCGTCTCGGCGACCAAAACTTTCCTCGTAAGCCTCCATTTCGCGTTGTCGATCAACCAAATGGTGATTTTGTCCCACTCTTCTGCCTGCGGGAGAACATTGCGAACATTTTCGTGTCCATTAGGATCTGACAATCGCAGTCGATCGACTAAATACTGAACTTCGACGTTCCTGAAGTCGGTAAATGTATCTCTCCGACACGAAGGTTCATTAATTTTATTTAATATAAAATATATAACGCAAAACTCACCTACTTTCATTCCACAGGACATCATCATCACCCAAACAACCATATTATTACACTGAAAACAAATTTAGCAGAAGACAAACACAAGTTATGAAAATGAAATGATGCTGATAAGGAACGATCATCAAGAAGAATCTTTAAAGTTGTTCATTTGCTATTCACAGTTGAAAGAGGAGAAATATTAATTCTGTTAAAACAAATGTCTTACCTGTCATGTCGAATTTCCTTTCATGCAAATGTACACCGACACAGTCGAGGAGAGTGTATCAAAGCAATGCCTCAACGATGGCCAATAAATGCCTCCTGACCTGATTTCAAGTTTTACGATGAAAAGTTAATAGGTATTTTATCGTCACATTTCATCTGAGGAGAGAACAGTATGATGCGTCTTGAGTTGCTTTTAATAATAAATGAAAGTAAATATCATGTTTCATTAAGTTTAATATACCGAGATCGTATCGGGCCGTAAATAAATAAACAAACATGTTGTTGATTCATTTTTTTTTCTCTCTCATGTATAAAATAAAATTTAATTAAAAGTAGCTCATATGCAGCGGTGTTGCAAACTCAGAAGAGATTTTATGTGATAACGAAGAGGAAAAAATAACAATCGTTATTTTGTGATCAAAGAGAATATTTGCTGCCTATTAGGAGGTACTTATTTGTTTGCTTAACGAGCTCACGTGTTATGAACGCATATGAGCCTTTTTCTAGTGGGTGTGTGTGAATTGCATCGTGACATCATGTCCCTTGTTTTTTGGACAAAAATAACGATTTTTCAAGAGATATTTGTCTGTTTTGTATTTTGTATACAAAATGACCTCCGACAGTTGTTGTTGTTGACAAAGATTGATTACTAATGGGAGCCCATTTTTTCTGTTGCTATGTTGTTATTTTTATTTATTTTTGAGGCGGTGAAATATGTTTTTTTCTATTTTTTTATGAAGATCAGTTTTTGACATTTTTGAAAAGTAATTTTAATTTTTTTCCCTTTTATAAATTTTAAATTTAAAAAAAATATCTTAAAGCTTAACTTGGGATTTATAATTAAAATTTTTTTATTAATTAATTTAATTTTTTTTTTATTTTGATAAGAAAATCTCTCTTTACTATGCTTTATTTTCCCATAATAATATAATGTTTAAATTAAAAAAAATTTAATTTAAACTGGGGTAGCTGTTTTTGATAAGAAAATAAAAAACTTAAAAAAATTTTTAAGATAAAAAAAATTGTTCAAAGTATTAAAAAAAATGAAAAATGGACTTACCTGGTAGATTGTTTATTTTTTTCCAAATTATCGATGATTCGTTTTTCTTTCCCATGAAATTTTACTCCAAAATTTATCATCTTATTTTCTTAGCAACGAGACAGTCAGACATCTCATCACCAGTTTATCGATTGAAACCGGAGCCAATATGGCGTCAAAGTCAGCTGCGTTCCTTCACACATGGCAATAACACAAAAAAATATGTAAATAGGACATTTCCCGAGAAAAAGGAGACATCAACATCTTTTCCAGTTCACATATTTTCCATTCTTCATGCAAAAAATAAAAACTAAACGAATTAGACATGAGGGACAGACAAACGAGACAAAAAATCGAGGCCATCGGAAATTGTTTACTTTTCACTTGTATCGTCGCCAATAATAATTTGTTTTTGTCAACAGCAGTAACGAGCGACCACAAAAGAGCATGTAATCGATATCCAATTTGTCGAATTGTTCTAAGACATTGTCGTCGTTTTTGCAACATCATCTCCGTCGTCGTTAATGTCGCCTCCTCCGTCGTTTTGCAATTTGGTTGTAAAATTCGATGGGTAGCCATACATCAATAGCTTGACAAATTAGTTTGGTTGTTAGCCCACAAGCGGATGCCAAACCAGTTGAAAATTACCATAAACATTATTTTACATCATGTCGATTTATTTTGGACGAAACCCCTTTCTTGTTATCGGTTCTTTCATAGCGAAGAGCTTTTATCTCTCTTCTTTCATCTGGCTGAGAATGATGATCCCGATGATAGTCAAAATATTTCAAAATTTATTGTTAATTATCGACTGTGACAAGTTTTCGTCTGGTAGCTACGTGCCAAGTGACCTCAAATTAATTACATCATCAACAAAACCGAATCATCAATAATAAGTGGAAATTTGCATGACATGCAAAATTATTGTGTGTCTGTGTAAGGACTTTTGTGCTGAGCCAAGCTTAACCGTAAGAGACGGCATAAAATTTGTCATGTTGGGAATAAATGTAAAACATTTCCCTTTCTCCCATAAACATTTTCGTATACATCTAGATTTATCTTACTCAATCACGTCGTCTGCTGCTTGCTACTTTTGCCTCTCTGTTGTTGATGTTGATGTTGTTGTTGTTGTGGGAAAATTTAATACAATAATCAATATGCAGATGATTTTGTGTTTGATAGTGTGCCGAAGTAAGGTGACAAGTATATTTGTAACACACAGAAAAGATTACGGTTGAACACTGGAAATTTATTCTAAAGTGGTTTGGCTGTATCGGATCATAATAATAATAATAGTTAAGGTGTTATTGTTAGAAATTGAAAAGCAATGAACTGAACGTTTGAGTTCGAGACATGTCAGTTGTCACGTTTAACAGCTCTTTTTGGGGTTTGTTGTGACTCAATTTGTCACTTTTGAGGGGTTTTAATATCAAAATATTGGAGATTAAACATAACAAAGTTTTCAAAAATTGTTAATTTGTTAAAAATTTAATTAATGATGAAATATTTTTTATAAAGATTTCTGTTCATCAACAAAAACATTAATTCGTGATTTTTAAGAAAATATGCACTGGGTCGAAATATAAAAATGAGCCATGGGAAGAACAAAAAAGTTTTGCATTAGTAAGAAAAATTAAAGTAGAACAATTTTTTAACTATATTGGTTAAAATCTAAGAGTTTCTAGAATTTTTTTCCAATTAAAAAATGTGCACTGGGCCAAACACTCAAAACGTGCTTTAAGGTTTTATGTGAATTAAAAAATGTGGATTAGAAAAATATCAAAGTATGTAGAGCAGTATTTATTTCAAACTACGTTGATTAGGTCTTATGAGCTTCAAGTTTTATTTAAAAAAAAATTAAAAAATGTGCACTGGGTCGAAAATTGAAAATTCAGAATGAAAAGAATTTCTAAATGTCTATTGGGTAAAATTTAAAATTTAACAAAATTTTAAATCATTTTTGTGATAAGTCTTTATAGAGTAAAGAATACTTGCCATTTGAAAGCTGAGAAATGTGCATTGGGACATATGACGTGAAATTCAAATTGAAATTCAACACTCGTTTCAAATTTTGAGGTTCCATTGAATTCATTTCTAGAGAAATCCCCAACTGATAAATTCCAATTGAAATTGACAATTTCCTCAAATTTCAATTCAATCTAACAAGAACAATAAATTCCAAGAGTTTCTAGTGTCACACGTGCATTTGCCCCTTTAAGCTATCAACACCAATCTCTCATCCACTATGACGAAAATTTGTTTTGATTCTATCTTATCATCGATGATATCCCATTGTTTGTCTACTTAATTCAACTATTCTCGTCTTTCTTCTTCATTTTCGCATCGTCTTTTTTCGTTTCTATCTGGTAAAATCCGAAAAATATCTTAACTTGCGAAAAATATATTGACACATTCTGGTTAAATTATATCTGTCGTTCTGCCGAGCTTGTTAAATTTTGCCGAAGGATACAGAAGGATTTAGAGCTGCGTGCTACACATGAAAAGGGATCACGTTGTCATCAAATTTAACAAGATGAAACATCATCATCGGCGTTGTTGTTGTTGATGCCTCTTCTTCTGGTTGCTGCCGTATTTTTGTTATCGTCGGCAATCACTCATAAAATTTTGGGCACATTTTGGGTGTGCCAAAAAAATAACCCTTTCTTTCGATTAGTTTTGCATCGAGTTTAAAAGAGATGAGGAAAAAAATCCTTGCAGCAAACTGTAACTGTGTAAATTTGGGGGACCTTTTTTTCTTCTTCTTCTCCTTTTTTTTTGGCAAAACAACAATATTTTTCCTGTTTAGAATATTTATCTAAGCACATACGGTCAACATTTATTAATGTTGCGTTAATATTATTTCGTTTTCCGTTCTTTTTTTACAACTTTCTTTTTGAATATGCGTTTTTCGGCAGTTTGTCCGAACTTTTAAAAAAATATTGACAATTATAAAAAAAAACACAAATTAACTAAATAAAATTAAATAAATTTAAAATAATAAAAAATTTAAAATAATAAATAAATTTAATTTAATTTTAGGAAGGTAATTTATGATTTTTTAAATTTTTCTTCCTCTAATAATATTTATTAAAAATTATTAATTAAATTAAATTTAAATTTTTTTTTAGAATGTCAATTTTGATAAAAATTTCTATTTTTGCTAAATTCTTATTTTTTTTTATTAAAAAAAAAATAAGAAATGACAAAAAAGAATTCCATTTTTTTTTTTTCGTTAAAACTTAAAATATGTATGACAAAAATGTAAGAAAAAATGAGTAATTTGAACTTGTTAAAATTGAATAATAAATTGAAAAAACTGAAAAATATTATTAAAACTTAAAAATTTATAATTTTTTATAAAAATTATTTATAAAAATAGTTAATTTATTTAAAAAAAAAAAATTATGAATTAAAAATCAAAATTTTTCTAAAAAATTTCAGTAAACATGAAATTGTTCGTATAAAACGAACCAAAATGCGGTCAAGTTTATTTTTCACGACTTCATATTTATCCCATTTCCCAAGCCATCGTCGTCGCATTTTCACACATGCAAGCTATTTTTGAAACGAGGATCGAAAGAAGAGGAAAAAATAAAATAAATTGCGTCATAAGTACTCGTAACGTAATATAAATAAAATTTTAAGAGGCATTCCTCGACAAAAGCTCGCACACTACACGGGAAAGGAAGAGGATGTTCATTATTTGTTTTTATTCAATGGTCCGGAAAACATAAATTATCGAGCTTACAGAATGATGCCTCAATCCTTGGGTGTATGTGTGTGCTTGGGTATCATTTACAGACTCTTTCTCTTTTTCGCTCGGTGTCTTTCCTCGTATATTGAACTATAATAATATTAAGATTATTTTGCTGTTATTTATGGTTTTTGATATCATTAGTTTTGCTCGGATGCCAAGAATAATGTATTAACAAGGGATTGGTCCGTTACTTGCCTGCCTGCTTTTCTGTTTTGTAAAACCAGAGCAAAAAAAAATATTAAATTAATAGACGGAGCAGTGCATTATGATAGCCCAATAAATAAGAAATTGGGTAAGAAGAAGAAAATTTTAACAAACGAAAATTGGGGTTTTGATAAATTTTATTAGAAAACCTCAAAAATACGCCGTAAAAATTAACAAAATTTATTCTTTTACAACTTTGTACCAACGAGTACAAACAATGTCCTTGATTGTCATCGTGGCGACCATTTCGTCTTCTTTGAACTCACGAACAATCGTGGTGGGTTTCTCGCCTTTTTGTTCGTGAATCAAACGATTGTCGCCATCAAAAGTACAGACTGACTTGACTTCACGTCCATCGACGGTTGTTTCGTCGAATTCCTTGCCAGGAGTGAAAGTAATGGTGGTATCCTTGAAGGTGCTCGTGGTGTTCAAGGTGAAGGTTCCGTTGTCGTTCTTCACGAGCTCCACAGTTGGGTAAGTAACGTTTCCGATCTTACGGGTGAAGTATCCAACTCCGAGAGCGTACATGTAATCTTCAAAGTTCTCGGAACGGTCGAGTTTGTATTTCTTTCCTTGCCAAAGAGCCATTTTTTGATTGTTTTTGTTTTGTTTTTTTTTTGTTAGAACTTTACAGTTTGACAACTTTCGATGATTTGATTGAAATTTCGTGAGGTATTTAAATGAAATACTGATGCGTTATCATCTGTATGCGACACATTCACGCGTTCATCGTACATAAATGAACATTTTAATCTCAAATCGTATTCAAATTGAGTATTTTTGTGATAAAAATGTGGTCATTTTGAATAAAAACACAAACAAAGAGTTCAAGGCTGCATGAAGACACAAAGATGACATGAATCGACATTGTCTCTTATGTTGATGACTGTCAATGCGAGTACATGAAAAACCGCATCCGCTGCATTTTATCTCTGTACCGATTCACCGCAGTTATCTAGGGTGATATGAATACATTGTTGTTCGATGGATTTTTTTCCTTTGATTGACAGGCGGTTATGAGATAAAAATCGGTAAAAATGATGAAAAATGTATGCAATCGACATTACAAAAATTGGAAATAAAGACAATAGATGGCGCGGATTAGAAATTATGAAAAGTTTACGGAATAAAGATTTCGAAAATTGTGGTTTTGGAAAAAGATTTTAGTAAAAAAAAGTAAAAAAAAATATTATTTGGTAATTCGATTACAAAGTTTAAAAATAATCAATTTAAAAAATTACAAAAAAAATATATTAAAAAAAAATAAAAATATTGGAAAAATATATAAAAAAAATTGAGAAAAATAAATTATTTTTCTTAAGATTTATTTGATATTTTTTTCTGTTATTTCTCAATTTTTACCTAAATTTATAAAAATATGCAATCAACACTGCAAAAAATTTAAACTTTAAAAAAGTGTGAATTTAAGTTGTAAGAAGTCATAATAAAAAACGACTAAAGGGTCAAAAACTGAGCAATAAATAATCATTAGATAATCTAAAAACGATAAACTTCCTCCCTTCCGTTACAAAAATGACCAAAAAGCAACATTTCGGCCATCAGGTGTTTCCTTACCTTTTTAATTTACTTCTAAAAATAATTTCTTACATTATTTATTTTTCAAGTGTTTTTACGTTTTCTTGCTAAGACGACGCAGAAAAAACCCCAGTAACTTTATGATAAATGTTTTAAATATTTTATTGCCACATATTCTTTTTATCACCCCGAAAAGGCATTTAAAACGCTATAAATCACCCAAAAGATGTGGTTTATTGTAAAAGTTCACTCGCTAACGCGGGTCACTCTCTCTCTCTCGACCGAATTCCATTTTAAATCGAGATGTTCGCATATCCTCTCAAAACATTTGCCAGAGCCTGTTAAAACTTTTTTTTTATTGTTTCGAACATTTGCACAGACAGCCAATAATTTACGGCGCGCTTTGAATGGTGTTGAGATAGAAAAAAAAAGAAACATTAGCGTTATAAAAGATTACCATAAAATGTCATGTTATGTCAGTTATTTCCACGAGCAAAGCCACATAAATCGCGAGCGCTACGGTTTTTATTGTACTTCACTTTTACATAATTTAAGCATTTTGCCAGAAGGTCGCCTAGATACAAATAATGTTCGTAACTGTCAAGTATTTGGAAATTTTTATACGTTTTTTTTTATATCCACCAAATTTATGATGGATCTGTCTTTTTTCCATCCATCGCACTTTTCATTACCTCAGGGAAGTGTGGCAAGAATGCGAATGAAGGACCGATGGATGTAAAGATAAATAAACACGTAAAAAAGTACATTGGTTAAATTTTTATTGAAATTCGTTCAAAATAAAAATTATACACAGATGAGATGAGATCAAAATTTTTACTCGGGAACAACTTTGTACCAACGAGTACAGATAATGTCTTTGATTGTCATCGTGGCAACCATTTCGTCTTCTTTGAACTCACGAACGATCGTGGTGGGTTTCTCGCCTTTTTGTTCGTGAATCAAACGATTGTCGCCATCGAAAGTGCAGACAGACTTGACTTCACGTCCATCGACTGTTGTTTCGTCGAATTCCTTGCCAGGAGTGAAAGTGATCGTGGTATCCTTGAAGGTGCTCGTGGTGTTCAAGGTGAAGGTTCCGTTGTCGTTCTTCACGAGCTCCACAGTTGGGTAAGTAACGTTTCCGATCTTACGGGTGAAGTATCCGACGCCAAGAGCGTACATGTAGTCTTCGAAGTTCTCGGAACGGTCGAGTTTGTATTTCTTTCCTTGCCAGACAGCCATTTTTTGAGATTTTTTTAGTTTGTTTTGTTTTGTTTGTTAGAACAGTTGAACAAGTTGTGATGCATTGAACGGATTTTGAGCCGATATTTATACGGAATTGATCGTCGTTATCGAAAAATCGTTGTGGTTTCAAAATTTCTAAAACTTTTATTTTCATCTATTAATCCACATAATATTACCAAAGAAAAGATAAAAGTCATTTTTGATTGAATTAGAATATCTTTTGTTTAAAAATTGATTTTTCAGCTTCTATATTTTTGTTTTTTAATGAATCTAGCATTTTTTTCTTCCCATCACTATAGATTTCTTTGTTTTATCAAAAAAAAAAATGGCATGAGATTTTTCGATGGTTTTGTGTTAGTTAGACCTAAACAAGTTAAAAAAACCCTAAATTTTAAATTCAAGAATGAGCTTCAGTGTTTTTATGCATTTTTAGTGAGATTGGGTTTGTCAAAGAGATACTCAAAAATCCCCGAATCGCTAAAAAAATGTTTAAAATCTCAAAAGCTCATTCTAGAATTTTGAATTTAGGTTTTTTTGATTACTATTAGGTTTAACTAACTCAGAACCATAAAAATACAATACAATACAATATTTTATTTAAACAGGACTAAAATTTATACAATAATGACATTAATTAAAGGGACTTGATTACTAAATAATCATAACATCTTATAAATAGAACTTAATAAATAGTAGACTTTTTCTTATTTGACGACATTAATTTCATTATTGGACAGACTAACAACTACTTAAACACTAATATCACAGCTACAGAACCATAAAAAAAACCCATACAAATTTTAAAAATTTGAGAACTTCTTCTTCTTCATTTGCCTCATTTACAATTTAACGGTTCTAAAATTAAAAAGTATCCTAAAATATTAAGCTTATCGCTAAAAATAGGGTCGGCGTAATTAATCTTGGTAGGATCTCAATTTTCTTCTGTATAGGCCTCTGTCGTAAATTTCCTCGTTTGTGATGCCATATTTTCGTTGTTTATCTTTCATTTGTCGCATCCAGGTGTTCGGATTAAATTTTTAAATTTTCTCCTGGATCCGCCCTTGTGTAACGACAGATTTTTCATTTAAAAATTAAGTGACTATTATTAATTTTTGGCACTCGTGATGGAACTCATAACACTAGCTTAAAAGCCCAGTAAAACTTTCAATTTTGAATATGAAATTGATATGAAAAAATATTAATATGATATATGCAGTTTGCAAAAATTACACAAAAACATTTAACCTGAAATTCAGAAATTTCTAATTGAAATTAATATGCAGCTTTAACAAAATCTATCCTTCTGAAAAATTTTGTGCAGTTTTTAGATCCGTTAAATCGTAGAGAATTCTTCCTGGTCTTCTTATATCGTGTTTAGAAAATTTTGTCCTCTTTGTAAATATGAGTTTCTGAATTGAATATTTGAACTTTACTTACCTCCGTTTGTTTGGATACCGCAACAAATCCCTCGAATAATACATTCTACATCTAAAAGCCGCGTTTTCCCATTGAGAGCCATCATCAAACGAAACTGCCAACAAAAAGCCTGAATAGAAGAGGATATAAATGAAAATGGATTTAAGCTTGACAAAAGGTGCTAAAAGCTGTTTGCAATTTTTTTTGTTTATTTTTATGTTTTTTTTTTTTTGTACACACTGATTTTCATGGAAAACCCTAGAAGAATAAACTTTTTCGTGCGGTGCCTTTGTGCACTATTTCATTCATTCCGAGCACATTCATTTTTGTATTTAATACTTTTAATCTGTTTTTCGTTGTTTTTTTCCTGTTCAGCACGTAATTTTTATTATATTGTGGTCGTCTGCGCGAGGACAACAACACTGAACGGAACACGTAGAAAACTGTTGGAAATGTTTGGGAAAAACTTTTCCTTCTGCTGGCTTTCAAGTTTTCACAACATACAACAACGCAACGCACCGCGGAAGAAGAGACGGGAAAAAAATAATAAATAAATAAAATATTGTACGAGCCAATAAATTGTTATGAGTGTCCACAGACAACTAACGTCACTAACTGCCGCAATTCAGAAGAGCGCAGCAAAGCGAGGCAGGCTTATTAGAAGAGCCGGCAAGAAAAAAATTGTATGTTCGGAGACATGACAATTTTTTTTAGCTAAATGTTGAATATGGTCGATGTAATAAATCTGTCAGAATGGATTTTGTTTTTAAAAATGAATTTTACACCGGGGACGATTTTTTTGTAAGTCCTTTTTTAGTTGTTTTTTTTTCTAGAATTGTATTCGAAAAATAAAGCGGAGGGTGTTTTATGTACAACAAAGCCTTCAACAAACACAGAAAAAGAACAAAATGACTCGTCTCCATTTCCAGCAATAATAATAGGTGTCTTGTGAATTATTATATTTTTTTTTGTTAACATCAGGAAATGCAGGAAATTGTAAAAACACAAAAAAATGCAAAATATTAACAGAACCCGTTTTAAAAAAAATGTTGAAGATAAGTTAGACGACGGCACAGAAGACACTTGACAGCTATCATGTAAGACGACGTAAGTATGTATCTTCTTGATATTTATATTTATTTACTTAGTCCCTATTCCCAGATTATAGTAGCAAAACGTCGACATTTGTTGTTTTTATTTGTTTGTCTGAAAGTTTCATTTTTTTTTTTTGTATAACGGGGCAATAAAAATAATAGGCTTTTCATCATCATCATCATCGTTTGCGGTATGAAACGGTAGGTTTATAAATAGAACGCGTGAGTGTCAGTAAGTGGAAAATGATTAACCAAATTATTTGTTATTGTTATGAGGTTTTTGTTTTTTCGGTTTTATATTTAGATGCGAGTTTATGGAAGAGGCGATAAATGATGAATGAGTTGCAGAGGCGTAATAACATTAAAAACGTAGGTTAAAATCCTTAAAAGTAATTTTTATTATTATCTCTTGTACTGATTCTAAGAAAAAATAAAAAAAGAAAGATAAAATTAAAAAAAATAATAAAATGAATTAAATAATTTCTTAGAATTTTCGTCAAATGAAAAATTTTAATAATTTTATTTTATAATAAGAAGAACCTGTGTTGACTTCAAAGATTCAGCTACTTTACGATCGGTATTCTCCGCTCATGTACGCTCCTATGTTGAATATGCATCACCTGTTTGGATTCCATACTTGCAATCCTATTCAAGATGTATCGAAAGAGTGCAGCGCAGATTTACCAGGTATGCTTTAGGGAAGACAGTGAATCAAGATCTAATGCCCGAATATGAAACCCGATGCTCTGAACTTGGACTGCAACAACTAGTCATAAGGAGGAAAGTTGCCAGCATGATGACTGCATATGATATCCTGTCGGGCAGATTGAATAATGACTATCTGAAGAATCTGTTTCAGCTGAAGATGAACAGAGAGTCGGCACGCAACACTGAAACCTTCGTCGTTTCTTTTAGGAGAACGAATTACGGGCAACATGAGCCGGTGGCCTGAACAAAATAATTAACTTTTTCTGATTAACAGTTTCACTGGACCTAGAGGGCAATTTTAGTTTTGGAGTCTCGAGGAGCAGATTTAAAGAAATGGCGACTGAACTGGCAACATCTGACGATTGGGCAGATGGCGGAGGTAAGGGGAAAAAATTAATTTGGCTGGCCCAATCGCTGGTGAATTTTTGTTCTTCTTGTATCTTTTTATGTCTTATGTGATGTCATCTGTAACTCAAATCGCATCACCAAACTGGGCCAAAAAAGTAGAACTCCTGAACTCCGAGAATATATTGTACTACCATTTGTCATTTTTGTGATAAAACCAATACGAGAACTTTCCAAAAAATAATTTTGTGGTCGAACTTCAAATGATTTACATTTTTATTGATTTTGAAAACGTAAAAACCAAAAATTTGACCTGAATATTAGAAAAATAAATGACAGTTGGGGTTTTAGATAATCTTATCATATTACCAAAATTACAAAACAAAAGAAAATCAATAAAAATTCAAAAATGAAATTACAAACAAGAATGTCGAAAAAAAGCTATGTACAAAACTATGCTAAGATAAAAACAAATATTGAAGCAAATTCGATATAAAATCACGTAAATTCCTAAGCAAAGTTTTTTCACAATACAATTGCACATAAAATGAACATTAAATCGCTTTAAAAGCATTGACAGATAATTGAATTTTATCTCCAAGAGATAAAAGGTTTAACGTAGACATATGCTATACAAAAAGAAAACTCACTTGAGTAGGTCAGTTTGATAGCATCTCTATTAGATCCCATGTACGCAAATAATGAGGATATCGCTTAAAATCCATTTGATTTTAGATACAACGTCCTCTTTATTTGCATTTTCTCGGAATTTTCTACATATTTGTTTGCCTTTCTTCTCAGACACAAAAGCAGATAAAATCATATTATTTTGTACGATGCGATACACCTGAGATGCCGCTGTTAACTTCATCTTTGCATCTCCTCTCAATTTCACATCAAATAGTCTACGGATAATTCAATAATCAGCTAACATAACAAGAGAGCGAAGCATTCATTCCGATGCGAGGAAAGTTTTCCTCTTCTTGCCAAATCGCATTGCATTACCGTATGTTTATGCATGAATTCTCAAATATTCTTTTCTCTAACAATGTTATCTTGGCAACACAATAAAAAATTCTAGTATTCTCGTGAGCAATGAAAAGGACTTTTTTTAGAGAGCTGCTTTTTTGCAAAATTACTTGCCAACCTCCTACACAATGAGCATTTATTGTATTCATCGCAACAATAACAAGCTTTAGTTTGCCTCTTATAACACCTTTGAAATAAAAATGTTACTGCTCTTTCGTTCATTTTCTCTATTGTTTTGTAAGTTTTTTTTTGTGTCTCTCCTTTTTTTCAACAATTTTCGAATATATAATAACACACCTCCATCCACTCTTTGAGTAGAGTTAAATTTAGTTGAAAAGTTTAAAATTTTCATCAATGACAGAGAAAAAAACTTTTCTTGTGCAGACAAAAGCTGTCTAAGTCATTCCAATTCGCACACAAGCTACAGGGGTAACTTACAGGTACAAATTACTCACAAAAGTTTTGATTTTGTACGAAATTGAATTTTACAAAATGAAAGTTTGAGAGTGACATGTTGACCAGCAAAGTCCAATTTGGGTTAGGAAAAAATATCAAAAAAGTTTGCTTGACATTTTACTCAGAAGCAGATTCAGTTGTTGTCCACAAAAAATGCAAATTTGTTTCAAAGTTAGTTGAACTTCAATTATTATAATCCTAAATTCAGGCAAAATTGTATCCAGCTCATAAACATGACCGCTGATAAGATTCATAAAGGATATAAAAAAAGTTGTTCATTGTAAAAAAAATATTATGCTTTATAAAATGAAAATTTTGCGATTTACTGCTGCTGAATTAATAAATTTGCTGAAGTGCTGAATTAATAAATTCGCTGAAGTGCTGAATTTGCTGAAATCGATAAATTTGCTGAACTGCTTAGTTATAAATTTGCAGAAATAAATTTGCTGAATTTAGAAATTCGCTGAATTAATAATTTTGCTGAATTTAGAAATTCGCTGAATTGATAAATCTGCTGAATTGATAAATCTGCTGAATTGGTAAATTCCTGAAAAGGTGAATTAATAAATTATTAATTTTCTAAAATTAAAAATTTGCTGACAAGTTAAATCTGTAAAGTGATGAATTGACAGATTTGTGAAATCCTGAATTGAAATTTTTTTACTTATTTTGATTTTCGAAACTTTAATTTTCCACAATTTATGATATTATAAAATAAAATAAAGAAACGAGAGACAAAACAAATGTGTGGAAGTTAACAAAAAAAGATTCTTTTGTATTTTTTATTTCATTTGTGCCCGAAATAAAAAGTACATTTTTTAGACTGAAATATGAAAACACCGAGCAGGAGGCAACTAGAAGACCCGAGAAATATATATTTCATCTCGTTATTGTTATATATTTTTTTTGTATGTTCACAGATGGCAAACAATGAATGGACTGTAAATAATACAATTTTTCTTTCACTTTGCCGCACATAAGGTCGGTTTGTGGCACAGCTCGTGCACATTAAACAAGATTAAAAGTTGAATTGAAAATTATTCCATTGTCGCAGAATATCAAATGATGCCTCATTTCTTCGTTTTGTCAATGATGAGACATTACTTAACACCATCATCCGTTGCGGAGGAGGACAATCGTCGAAAATTTTAATGACATTTTCATATTTTTCGGCAAGATAAAGTTTTAATGGGAAGTAACAAAAATAAATTGAGAATGAGCAAATTCTTTTGTAATTAAGCAGCACTTAATCTGCTTACGTTGACTTGAATGACTTCCTGTTCAAATTAATATCGTTAATACGAAAATGGGATTTTTTTTACATTTATTGACTTTATTTCTCACTTAATCATCTCCTAATACTTCTTACGTAACTTAATAACTATTGATTAAAACTTTTACATTTAATTCGAAACACAAAGAGATTTTTTGTCCTTGTACCTTGTGCTCTCTTTGATAATTTTTATAAATATTGCAAATAATCCGTGCCTTTCTTCTTATTATATTAATTAATAAAGCTACAATATAACATAACAACTCTTAAAAAAATAATTAACAAAAACTAATCACGGTGTCGCATATCACAACAACCACAACTTCAATGGCATTTTGTTGAATAATTTGTTCCAAAGTACGGTGAAAATTGCCTCGAGTCCGTGTTCCAAGTCGGTTTTCAGTTCGGCCAATACGTCGTGCGCGTTCTGATTCAAAAACATATTCAGCGAGGCAGAGAGTACCTTGTTGCCGTTGAACAAATTGTCCAAATGAATTCGTAGGCCACCAACAATGAATGTCACTCGCATTTCATCGATGTGAATTGCTTCCTGTTGAATAAATTTTGGAGGCGAAAATTAAAATAAATCAATACAATTTTGCATTGTTTCGCTGTGGAGTGAAAATAGATAAATTTTAAAACTTTTGAGATTAAAAATTTTTTCTAAGTTCTAAAATTTCATCTAAAGTTGAAAGCTCCTAACACTAAAAAGTATATCATAAGTCTTTAAAATTTTATAATTGCATTTTTTTATATTTTTTCAGGCTAAAATGGAAAAACATATAAAAATGAGCCACAAATAAGGATCTCAAACAGACACAATTCTATTAGGCATAAAAGAGTAGACTATTATAACGAAATGACTGTGATAAGTGATGTTAATGAAAGTGATAAAATTGAAAAGTTTAACAGAAAAGACAAAATAATAATATGAAGTGGTGATTAAAAAAGTATAAAAATGGTGATAAAAATTAGATACAATTATGAATCAAATTAATTAAAATAAGCCAAATAATCTTGCAATATCATCAAAAACGATGGAAAATTGTATGCAACGTATTTTCATAGAAAAATATCAAAGAACGTAAATTATTTTTTTTTTGGAACGACTTTAGATTGCTTATTAGGAAAATTTTGTAGAAAAAAAATCAAATCAAATTAGTCAACAATTGATTGTCCAACATTCGAACGAACAACACAAAAAGTCCAGTCAAAAGAAAATTTAAACATAAAAATTAATTAGAAGAAATCCAACTAAACAAAAATCCACTGCAGAAGGAGCTACGAAACGATTGATTATATTCTTTGGGACTATCACCTGCTGATATGCGACCTGGCATCCGAACTACAACAAACAGGAATCGACAAAAATACCCCCATACGTGACATTTTAGGATGAAGGAAGTTCGATGCCCTCCCGATAATCGCCAACTTTTTGAAGGTGAATCGGAAAATATATAAATGTCGTCCCTAAAAATTTTATTTGACCCTGTATCCCCTAAGCGATAGGTCAAATTGATTTTTTGAAAAAAAATAATCCAACTAAAGTTTCTCAAACTAGGAGCTCGTCTTTAACAAATTTAAACGCTCTGGAAGACTCTAAAAAAGATACCAAGTGAAAGCTTTGCAATTTTTTCTTAAAACTTCAAAATTCATCCATTTTGAATCAACAGCGTTCCACTGTTCGTATTCCAAAATATTTTGACTGCATGTGTGTATTAATGTAAATATCAATTAAAATATGTGTATTTTCCTGTGGTAATGGTCATTTATAATTCACACATGCAATTTCATTAAATATTGAAAGAGAGAAAAAGCAAATTTCGGAATAGATTTTAAGCTGAAATTTGCCAAAATCAAAAGATGAACATTTTCATAAGCGTCTTTCTCTTCAATTAAAAGCTTAAAAGTTATTTACAATAAAATGTTTGTTGAAAAATAATTTCCTAACTAAAAATTGAAAAATTTAACGCATTTAAGAAATCTCTAACTACTCAATAATTAACGCAAGAAATGCACATTCAAATCATGTTAAATAACTAATGTCACTAATCGAAATTGCTGTCGCTTGTACTAAATTATGCAACGAATTCTCACCTCTGGTAAATTTTGCAAAGTAAATTTCGTAACGACTCGCGTCTTGACATTCTTGAGTGTCATCGCGACATCACCACTTCCCACAATGGGCAAGAGCAGGATTTGTCCCTTGAGATTGTACTGTGCATTGATCCGCAATCGTGGAATGTCCAAATCGAATTCCAGCACTTTCTTCTCCATATCTAGGTTGGCACGACGTACTGTGGTATTCGATGGTCCATGTACGATCAAATTTTGAAAACCACCTTGCAAGTTGAGGCTACCGGAACCACGAGATACACTTACTTTATCGATGTGCAGTGGCTCGAAATGCGGCACACCAATCTCGGGAATGCCTAAATTAGAAATAATTAATTATTGTGTTCTAATGGGAGGAAAGAAGGAAGTCAAGCGTGAGTTAATTTAATTTACTAAGCAACTCTCTCTGAGATGACACGCAATTTTGTGACATTTATTCATGTTACTCGATAAATTAATTAATAACGACGCGATGGTAATTTACCTTTCGCCAAGTAAGGGAACGTATGTTCGAACAGTTTCTTGAAGCAATTGTCCGCATTCGGGTCCATACGGTTGCACGTTAGAAGCCATTCAGCTGGAAAAGAAAATTAGAGAAAAAAATCCAAAGTTTAGTATACACGAGACGCATGGGAACGGAGGTAATAAAGTCATGTGAAAACAATATGCTCGCATCACAGTTAATCAAGCGAAAAGGGAAAGATTTATGTAATTAATTAAGCAGAAGAATATTATTATCCGGCACGCACGACGAGTTATGATTAACGTGTCGTGTGAGCAACATTTTGTCTACGATTTCACTGGAACGCAGTCACTGGAAACAATCAATCATCTACAAATGTCTCGTTGGCTTGTACGTTTTGTAGGAGGCAGAGTGAATGAATAAGTTTCGGACTTATTTGATATTTATGGCGGAGGTTAATGATGTTAAAAGAGGCAAATTTCTCACATTATGTGGTGGAGATGGAGGTGTCTGGTAAGTATCTTTTTTTCTTTAATGTTTTTAAAGTTTCAGAGTTTCACACCGAGGAGGTTCACCTCTTGCCAGATTATCTGAAAGTTAACATGTCACATGTCGGCGAAGTTCAGCCTTACTCATTGAGGAGCAATAACCAACTACGATCATCACAAAATCTTCAAATAAATTCAGTTTTTTACATAGAAGCATCACTTTTCAACGAATTGACTAAAAACTGTGATACTAGTGTATTGACATTGACTCAATTTAAAAAGAAAGCCAAAGACTATGTGATTAAAAACGTTAAAATGAAGTAAAATAGCCCTAAAACATAATCAATGAATCGAAAATTCGAATCGAAACTCATCAAAGACGTCTAAAGAAAATTGCCTGCTAAATGTTTTGAACTTTTTAACATAATGTATGCGAAGTCACACGAAAGATATTCATCTCACTTACGTGAGAACATTGAGATTAATATAACATGTTTCTCTTTAGGTATCTTATCCGTAAAACTTTGTGACCTCTGCGACGAAACTAAAATAAAAACTAATTAACTGCGTTAAATTTTTCAATTTTTAGTTAGGAAACTAACGTCATTTTATTTTATTTAATTTCTTAAACATCGCATGAGAAAAATAACAAACAGTTTACTCAAGATCAACAAACTTGCGTAAATTGACAAAAATATCGCAAAACAACATTGTCAACAAACATTCCTTTTTTTGTTTTTGAACCATCACCTGTTCCAATCACATGATGACAATGACCTTTATGTATCCATTCTACATAACTGTCCTTGTCTGTTTCTCAAGAAAAAATTCCATTCGAAAGTCAATGTCAAGAAATATTCTCTTCACTCAAAAATTCATTAAATTTTTTTACGTCATTACTTCGTCGTACTGAGCGCAAAATTCATAAAGTAATAATTTCTCCTTTTTGAAGGTATTTCATCTCTTAAAAATTTACATAAAATTCCATGATGCATCGAAGGTTGTAACAATAAAATATTCAGCAACTGACCTTCATTTATATCTTTTCTTCATTGTTAACTTTTTAATTTTTTCTTTGTAACGATAGTCATAATAATAAGAAGAATGTTGGTGCACAGTTTGCTAAATTGCATTTTTTGTGGTCTCAGCAATTTGTTTAACATAAAAAACGAAGCAAAATTTAAATTTTGTTGAAATTCTTCTAGAAGTAAATATTAAGAGCGGTTCATTGAAGCAAAAAATGTTTTTTTTTATTTAAAAATTTTTTTGCTCGTTTATTATGAGACTTTAACTGCAATGAACCTGTCGCCCCGATGAAAAATTATACGAGAATTACAAAAATCTGCGCAATTAAACATAAAAATTTCAGGGACATAAATGATGATGCTGGTTAAGGTAATGAATGAATGTAATTTTTCTCGTTGTTGTGTCCTGTTCCGTTGTTATTTTTTTAAATTTATCTCGCCCACGTTGCAGTGCAGCATAAATTTAAATGGGTGTCAGTGGTGAATTTTATTGTTTGGCCAGGTGTTGATATGACTTTTGCATTGTGCGAACGCCTGGTTTCGCGTCAAATTAAATCCAATTTACGCACGTACCTCCGCGAAGGATGTAAACATCGTTCGTACTTCAAAGTAATTTCATGCGAATTTCCTCTTTTTTCGCTCCCCATGCTCCAATTCATGTGTGTGTGTGTAACAATTTTTTACTTTATCATCCATCATCATTTATGCATGCACGCACTCCTTACAACTTTTTAACTCGGCTTCTTTATTATGATCGTACACGTTCATTGTATATATCTAATTACATCATCATCTTGTTCACCGCATGAATAAGTTTTAATTTGTTTTATATGTTCGCGCGCGTCTCACACCTTTTCGCTGCGCCGTGGATGGCGGGCGTAGTACTTGACATGACACGAAAAAGGCAGAGGAACCGACAGTTTTGAGAGAGGAAATCAACAAAAAAAACCGCCTTTTCATTACACGAAACGGATTATGTGATGATGATGATTATTATTTTTATTTTTTTTTTGTGTGTGCGAAAGAAAGTATTTATGAAAATATTTTTTGGAATAAGATGTTGTTTGTTATTGATGCTGCTGATTAAAATTAAATTGAGCAAAAGTGAGATGGCAGAAATTAGGGAACAACAAAAAATAATTGTTGTCGTTATGGAAATTAATGGAAATTTTGTTGGTGACTCATGTTGTTGTCAAGATATTTTTTTACAAAAGATTTAAAGAAATGTTAATTTTAATCTTATGGAAAAATATTTTCAAGGAATTTCAAATATTTTACGGATAGAAATTCTTTAGATGATTTTTGCAACTTTGAATTTTTTTTAAAAATAAGTTGTGAACCAATTATTTATTAAAATAAATAATTTTTAAATTAATTTTTTTTATGATTTTAAAAAAAATATTTTTCACAAAAAAATACTGAAAGAAATTAAAAATTTTAATAAAAAATTTTCTAAAATTTTATTTCTTCGATTTAAAAAAAAATATTTCTTCCATCTTCTAATTTTCTTAGAAAAATTCATTCAAAACATTTCTCGAGAATCAATTCAACCAACAATTTTTACCTTGTTTGTCAATATCACGCAATCTTCACCTTTCGACCTTTTACTTTTTCCTTCCAAGACAAGAAAAACCAACAAGTCCCCTATTAA
The DNA here is from genome assembly GCF_036172545.1 of Culicoides brevitarsis. NCBI lineage: Eukaryota > Metazoa > Arthropoda > Insecta > Diptera > Ceratopogonidae > Culicoides > Culicoides brevitarsis. Next base: position 20,387,658 of record NC_087085.1, on the reverse strand, counting down.
CTAGTCTTCTTTATACACTTTTCCAACACAAACAACACCAATCTTGATATCATTTTTCTCGTGCTCCGGTGAACCTTTTGCTACAACTCTATTTAGGCCTTTAATATTATAAATAACCTTTTGTTGAACTTCAAAGCATCCTCACATAAATATTTTCTTGCACTGAACATACACAACATTTTTTTTTTGCTATGTTCGAGAATCTTCACTTTTTTCCACTTTTATTTTCTTTTTTATGTGGGTGAAGTACAAACAACAACAACAACAACAAACAAGTGCATCTCCTTCACATGAGGGAAAAAAGGAACCTTAGCAACCATCTCTATTTATTATTTTTTATACACGAAGGTTTAGATTTAACTCGCTCGCAACATAACTTCACAACATATTTACGTTTAATGTCAGCTATTAAACATGTGATGCTGCTGGAAAAAAAAGAAAAATGAGGTTGGTGCGATTGGGAAATGTGTTTTAGTTTCCAGTTATTTTTTTAATTTTCAATATTTTCAGGTTTTTGAAGGAAAATTAGTGAAAAAAGTAAAAAAAAAAATATCAGTACAAAAATTTTGATTTTTTTTAATTTTTTCAAGTTAATTGTGAAAACTTATTATTTTTTAAAACTTATTAAAAGTTTTTATCAGTCGTGAAAAAGTGCGGAAACCTGGGACCCTCGTTTCCGAGAAATTTACAAAAATCATAGAGAAATTTCAAATTCTTAAGAAAAAAAAATTGGGAAAATTTACAATATAAAAATTAAATCAGATTCTTAAAAAATTTATAAAATTGACTTCATTTAAGTTTTTTTTTTGATTACTTTGGGGTAAAAAATTGAAAAACTAATTTTAGGAAATGAGTTTGGATCCTGGGAAAAAAATAAAACTAACGTTGAATGAAAAAAATATTAAATTTAATTTTTTTAAATTCCTATGGAGAAATTTTTTCAAACTATTAAATGACTTACAAAATCTTGTACAATTCATAAAAAAAATATTTCAAAATTTTTTAAAAAAATTTAAATAATTAAAAAATTTTAAATTCTTATAAATTTTTTATCCATTAAAATTTCTACAATTTTTGAACCAAAGATTGATATTGGTTGATTTAAGTATTTTTTGTTTTTTTTTTTTTTTTTTTTTTTTAAAAAATTAAAATTTCATAAATCTAAGTTTTCATCCTTTTTGTAACATGAAACACTTTTCCCCATTGCCTCAACCTCAAAAGAAAAATATTTTTCTTACGTCTTTCCTGCAGCTGTGGTGCATCTTTATTACATAACGCAACATTTGCAACGGCGAGAAACGAAAGAAGATATTTTGTAATCATCTTGAGCGTATATGTTGATGATGTTGTGCGACTTCAATTGACAAACAAACTGATTAACTGATAAATAAATTTCTCAATTCCTATATTTTTCTCTATTAATAACGAGTCGTTCAATTACTTCGTCGTCGTTGTGTAATTTACATAAGTAATTTTTTTTTTCCTTTTTTTTATCCAATTATTTTTCTTTCCCAATAAACTCGTGCGCGCGACTTGTGCAACGACGATAAAAACTTATTTCAATATTTTTCTTAGAATTTTCTCGTCTCGCGATAATTAAAAGCAAATTTCATTAAAGTTTTAACGCACTTTTGACGTTGTTGCATAAGAAAATAAAAAACGAGTCGCACACGAGATAGAGAGAGAAATAACTCGCAATAATAATTTTTGCTGCTTGCGCCAGCGACCGACTTAACACTGCAAGATCTCGTTTAATACTGACCATTACTTGCGTCAAAAATTCACATATATGGTCGCAACATAAACGCAGCTCATTTCGCGCGGATGATAACCTGAAACCGAAAAAAAAACTCGAATTGGCATTACATTCCATGTTTACTTTTTTTTGTACGCGCGCGACTTAAGTAACCGAATAATGAAAACATGAAGGAAAAAAAATGATGTGTTGATGTCGGTTATTAGTCATCCGCACGGCACAACAACATTCACCGGTAAGTACACTCAATCTTGGCAATCACTCTGCTGCGTACTCTGTGATGTTTTTGCCATTTTCAGTGAAAGTGTTACAAAATCTCGAAACATGTGAGCACGAAAATATCAACAAGTGTCTTGACACTGGACGTGGACGTGCAACGACAGGTAAACATTGTACGTACGACGTTGTGAGATATTAAATAACATCTTACATCATTTGAGTGTTTTTTTTTTGCTGCATACACGATAACATATGATCGGAGTCGCGTGAATGAAGTTTGCATGCGAGGCGAGTGCAATTATACGCGTGCGAAACACATATTTATGTTAAGTGAGCTTTTAAGTCGTTTAACGTTGGCGAGGAGTGGGGAGGAACTTATTCAGCGTTTAGATGAGTTTAAATTTTGACTTCGAATCGGTTGTTGGGGTGAATGAAACTTTTAGGATGGAACAAATTTTGTTATTTTTTCAAGTTTTTAAAATTTTTATTTGGAAAAATTCTAAAATTTCTTAAAATTTGAAAATATTTTTATCTAATTTCGAATTCGTAAAAATATAAAAATTTAAAAAATTACAAAATTTTAAATAATACAATTTTTTTTTAAATTGTGTGAATTATAGTTTAAAATATTTAAAGAATTGAAAATTAAATGAAATAATTTTCAAAGTTTAATAAATTTTAAAAGCTCTTTAAATAAAAATTTTTGAAACACGAAAAATTAATAAAATTAAAAATAAAATCAAATTTCTTTAATTCATGAAAAATTAGTTCATATTCCTTCCTATTTTCAAATACTTCGACCAAAAAAATAATGAAAGTTTCCTCAAAAGTTAGTTTAATTATGAAACTAAGAAATAATTCCATTAAAGTTTAAATGAAAAAAATTTTAAATTTTTTTATTGCCAAATAATTGTTTCCAAAAAAATGTTCTGAAATTTCTAATATTTTCAAAAAAAAAATTTTCTTTTAAAAGAAGTTTGGTGAATTTAAAAATTTTTTTTAGAAAATTTTAAAATCAAAATGGATTTTACCTCGGATTTTACAAAATAATTTAATATTATTCAAAAATTTCCAAAATTCAAAAAAATCTGTAAATTAAAAAAAATCATAAAAAAATCTTTTTGACTCTCTTTTAAAATATCTTTTAAATAAAAAAAAATCATGAAAATTTTTATTTAAAAATATCAAAAAATAATTTAAAAAAATAAAACTTTCCAATTAAAATTTTAAATTATATTTAAATTTTTTTCTACATTTTTTAAGATTTTTTATTTTTAATGACTTTCTTTAAGTTATTTTTCCAAAATTAAAATTAAAGTAACCACAAGTAAGACAAAAATCGTAAAATTACCTCAATTTTTCATCTAAAAAAAGAACAAATAAATCCAAAGAAACACATTTTCTCTCTCAGTATAGTATACAATTCCATTTATTTTTTCATAATTTCTTTTTTTTCTCACATTTATTTAACTTAACTTCACAGTATTTTATCATAATTATCATATCATACACTAAAAAAAGTTCCTAAATTTACATAGAAAAAGTTTCTTCACTTAAATTTATTTGCTTGGCAATAAAATATTTCATATACAAAATAATAATAAGAAAAAAGGGTCTTTCTAATTTTAATTTAAGCTTCTTTGTAACGAAAAAAAAAACTTTCCCCTTCCGCATTTTTTCGACCGTTTTCCTCAGAACAACAAAAAAATAATATTAAATTTCCTCAAAAAATAAAATTAAAAACCCAGGAAGGAAGCACTTCTTAAAAAGTAAGGTAATTAAAGTAAAATGTCACACGCGGGATCTACGGGAACAGCACCGATTCCGGGTACTTTGACATAATCTTCGAACCGACTTTCTTGAAATGCTTCGAGAGGGCCTTCTCGATGAGCGGAATGATTTCTTTGCTCAGAACGTCAAAGTTGCGGTTGATGGTTTCGTTGACGACATCGCCCAAGACACGATCGCCCCCAAAGAGGTTGTCAAGTTGGATTTTGCCGTTCTTGATGCGGATTTTGATGTCGATTTTCTTCGGGACCATGTACGTTTGGCCATCGGAGCCTGTGATGCGTTCGTTGCGGACACGGACTTGAGCTTGAGCGTTGCCTATTTGGAGGAAATTTCGATAGAAATTGATTTGGGAATAAAAAAAAATTTAAGGTTACTTACTGAAATTGCCGCTAAAGTGCCCACTGCCTTTCACGGGGATCAAGAGAATTCTTCCGTCGATGTCGTATGTTCCTTCGGCAGCAAGTTGAGGTAATTCAAGATCGAAATTATATTTTTTGCCATATTCGACGACACTGTAAAAATAAGAATTTGTTAAAAAATTAATCGAAAAATTTGTTTTTAATAATTTTCAGTGTCACAATTTTTGACTTGATTTAAACTATTTTTTTTGAATTTTTAATGAAAATAAATTATTTAAATTAATTTAATTATTGAAATAAATTATTTCCATTTAATTTTAAAAAAAATTATTTAAAAAAAAATTTATTTTATTTTTAAAAATTTAAAATAAATTAAAATGACAAAAAATTATTATGAAGAATAAAACTAATTATTTAAAAAAATTAAAATAAATTAAACAAATAAAAAATATTAAAAATTAAATAAAATGACGAAAAATTATTTTAAATAAAATAAATTTAATTTTTAAATAAGAAATATTAAAAATTAAATTAAAATGACGAAAAATAATTTTAAAAAATTTAAAAAAAAATTATTTTATCAAAAATTAATAAATTTGTCATCAAAAAAATATTTTATATAAAAAAATAATTAAAAAAATTCTTACTCTAATTTTTTCAGAACAAAGTTCGATGGTCCGTATGCCTTCACTGCACGCGCTGTGATACTGACACCTTGTCCAGGCACACTTTCCGCCACAATAAGATCCCCAATAAGAATTGGCTCAATTGGAGGAATGTCTAATTCTTTGATGCCCCGAGTCAAGTAAGGCCGCAATCCTTCGACAGACCGTTTCATGCACTGCACCAATTGTGGATCGTTTTTGTGACAAACGTGGATATAATTCGCTGTAAAAAATGAGGTGATAAAAATTTTGAAGGCAACAAATTTCAGGACAATGACTTACGTAAATTGTACTGAGCACACACTGAGCCAAGTAACAGCATGGCAACGCTGCTAAACAAAACTGTTCTGCTGTTCATGATGATGATGCAAAAATGTTATCCGTCTTTTTATCTCTTCTTCGCTTGTTTTTGTCTCTCTCGCTGTGTTCGGATGACCACACAAAATTAATTCTTCGGGTGAACTGGAAAATTTGGTGAAAAATTGCAACTAATTAGTTAATGTTGTTTTTTGGTCCAACGTCGTTTGGGGACATAATTAATTATCTTTTTCGTCTCCACGAGAACTTTGAACACGAAAAAAAACCACAAAAACCGCACATGCATCGAAAAACAGGCTTTTCAGTGTCGTGCACTTGCACTTCTTGCTCATAAATGGCATCTAACACACTTTCAAAGACCAGATAAAAAATAATTGCATAGTGCACAGTCACGATCTAGCATGAATAGCTGACCCCCATAAACGGCAAAGTAATTCTTGCGCTTGATTTTGAAAATGCGGCAAAATACATGCGAGTGGCGTTAACATAATTTCTAGATAAAACCGGTTGTTCCGCGACGTTGCATGCGACAATTGACAAAGACGCGTTTCAGCGGCGACACAATGTCTGTCTATCCCTTTACTCTACAGACGAAAAAAAAAATTAAATAAAACAATGACCTTTTTTTGGGGTTTTTTGAAAAATTTCGATATTTTTTGTGAATCATCAAAAATCGCAATAAAGCGATTTTTAGTGATTTTTGCGAACAAAAAAAAATAAATCTTTTGAACCCAAAAAAGTTGTCAACCTTGTAAGATTTAATTCTTACATAATAATATATAATATTATAAAGATTTAAGCAAAGTCACAGCAAAGACAAATCTGCATAGGTAATGTTCCAATCAAGCACACGTCATGTGTCATGTCATGTCATTCACTCGAAAATTTTAATGCAAATCGGATACAGAGTGGCGCAAAAACAATTAATCTCTAAAGAGCACTTAGAGCATAGAAAGTTTGTTCTAAAAGTAACTTTTGGTGTGATTTTGTGAGAAAAAGTACAAATTTTGAATGGTTTTCCATTAAAATTGATTGATTTTGGTTTTAATATTTTTTTTTTAATTTTAAAAAATTAAATATTTTTATTTTTTAGTGAGAAAAAAATTTAAGTAAAAAAATTAAGTTAATTTTTCTCCATAAAATATAGATAAAATTTTTTTTATCGTTTTTCGATTCAATAAATCATAAGAAAATAAAAATTAGAAGCACAAAGCTTGAAAAATTTTTTTTCGTATTTATTAAAACAAAAAATAAATTTTAAATTTTTCGTTCTAATCTGAACTTGATCAATAAAATTAAAGACATTTTTAATAAAAATCAAAAAAAAATTATACCTATAAATTTTTATTTTTTATATTAATTTAATATAATTTAATGTTTTATTTAAAAATTTTATAATTTTAACATAATTTTATAATTTTATAATAAAATAAAATATTTAATTTTTGAACATATCTGGTAAAATTGATTCCTAATTTTTTTTTCCTAATTGATAACTAAAAATTAAAAAAAAATAAAATTTCTTTAAATAATTAAAGTTTTTTTTAAGAAATATTTATCAGGAAAAAAAATTATTAAAAAATTTAAAAAAAAATCATTTTTTTAATTTAAAATAATATTTCAAAAGAAATTGAAAAAAATTATAAAAATTGACAAAAAAAAATTATTTAATTTAAAAAATCAAAAATAATAATGATACAATTTTCTCACAAAATCCTACGGAGAAATGCCATCATCTAATCTAAATCATAGATTTGCATATTTTATTGTATTAGCAATCAATTCCAGTCCATTAAAAAGTTATAGAAATTCATTTAATATTTATTACTGACATCTGCCAAACACCACATCGCAGCTAAATGCCGCACATCGACGGCAGTAAAGGAACAAAGTTATTTAATTAAACTGATTTTATATTATTTTATTTTAATTGCCTGGACTTTTTTCCCATTAAAATTTACAACACACACGGTACGTGCCAAATAATATTGAAAAAGCATCGTCAAGCAAACAAGACACTAAATTTAAATATTTGACACCTAATTTACCCACTTTCCAAGCAATACACATCTTTTCCAAAACCGCAAATGTATCACGTTGCATATGAGATCGAGCGACAGGCGCGCATACAATGCATTATTTACAACATTATTGCACATTTTAGGCAAAAATACACCGAAAACATGCATAAATTTCCACCGGAATTTTATTAGTGAATGGAACTGCATTAATTATTATCGGAACATGGGAACGCGCGGTAACAAAACCAAAAAGACCACACATGGAAAATTTTGTCATTTTTTGGGGGTGTCCAATGTACAAGTGGCTGGTTATTAATTACACTTTTTTTTTGTTCGCGTGCGGTCTGAACTCTCACTGTGTCGCTTGCCATTTATTTATATTTTTTTTACGAGAAAAAAAAACTGATTGGCATGAATAAAAACCAATTATAATTAATATTTTATGATTATTATTATTTATAATAACTATTAATAATAATAATAAGGCCCATAATAAGCGATTTATTTATTTTATTCATAAAAAACGCTTTTTAAAGAGTATTATACCCGACACGCATTCAATTCTAATTAGATGTGATTAACACACGTTAAACATTTTTAAATGCCATTCGATACGATTTTCGTGAAAAACGAGGCGTTTCCACTCGGATGTCAATTTTTATGCGATAAAAAAATCTGAAACCGTGAATAATTGTGACATGTCAGTGAAAAATCATAAATCATCCATGTGTCAATTATTTATGGATCACTTTTTTTTAATTTTTTTTCTCGCATTTAATAATAAAATAATTATTATTATGACTTTTTTCGGTAAATAACATTGTTGCAAAAAAAAAATATAAATAAATAAATTGTAGTGAAATGTGTCAACTTTTGCCCTTCCACAAAAAAAAACGGTTGAATTTTTTGACATAATGACTACTTTACTATGAAAAAAAAATAAATGCGAAACTCGTTGCACTTTCCACAAAATCTCGTTTTGTGTGTCACTAAATACACATTTTTAAGCATTTTTTGTTACATTTTGTAAAAAAAAGTGTAGTGGAAAAAAAGTTTCGCACTCTTGATTACTTTACGACGCGTAAAAAAATTAAAATGATTTATTTTTATTTAAAAATCTGCCAATTTTTATGCTGCGATGATTTTTAAGTGACATTTAATTACATTTTTTTACTGATTTTTTTTTATAAATATTTGTTAACGAAGAAAAATGCGCTTTAAACGAGTGTTTACCGGCCGGTGATTCATAAAACCAGTTTTTTCTTTTTTTTTCAATTATGGTTTGATATTTTTTTTTATCTTCTTGTAAAAAACCTTTTGAGTCGTTAAAAAATAAATTGTAGTTTTACAACATTCCTCACTTTTGCTTTTATTTACAGTTTCGTTTTCAGATTAACATAATTTATTTTTTCGTGATGTACTGGTCTGATATACACACACATTTAAAAGTTCTTTTTTTTTTAAATAAACAAATTAAGAATTTTGAAGGGAAAATACGATTTTATTTTTATACAAAAAAAAATAATTTTAAACCTTTTGATTTTTAAATTTTACTAAAAAAATTTAAGGGAAAATACGTTTTTTTATTTTTTTTTTTTTTTTTTTTTTTTTAAAAACTTTTTTTTTTTTTTTTTTTTTTTTAAAATAATTAATTTTTAATAAAAAAAAAAATATAAAAAAAAAATTTCAAACTTAATTTAAAATATATTTTTTTTATTTTAATTAAAATTTCTTTAAAAAATATCAAAAAATGCGCTTTTTCCCAAATTTCGGTCACAAAAACTTTAAAATTTAATCTTCTTCTTCGTTTTTTGCTCATTTAAAAAATTTACGTCATACAAAAACTTTTCCATAAAAAAAACTTGCCTCGCTGACTTACTTCCTTAATTGCTGAAATGAACTTGAAATTGTGAATAAAAAAATAAATATTCGTTCGGAATGCAGTTTAAAATTTATAAATTCAAAACAAAAAAAAATGTGAGTGGAAATAAAATTCGAAGAACTTTCCAGAGGTAAAAATCCATTAAAAAGATTAAATTAACAACAACAAAAATATAAAAAGCGACGCAAAAAAAGGGATGATTTGCACAAAAAAAATATCAGAAAAACAATATTCATTGCGTCATCTTGGCTACAAAATATTTATCCACAATTTTTTGTATTATATGTGATACTTATGCTAATGTGGCGCTATAAAAGAATTTTTACGAATAAATATATGTTAGAATATGAATTTAAATCAAATAAAAAAAATCTCCATTGTGCAGGTTGCTTAGAATAATGGGCTTCACAAGATTTACGATTATTGTGCATAAAATGCTTGTTCGTATTTTTCATATTTTTATGATGATTATTATTATTTATTTTATTTTTTTAGATGAAAATATCATTTGCGTTTGAATGGAAGTCGCAAGTCACTTTCGATTAATTTTGTACGCGCCACATGATTTATTTTCATTTTGACTTGAATAGTGGCGCGAGGATCATCAGCGTTTGTCCTAATGTCTTCTTTTAGTTCAACCGCATGGGCAAGTAATTAATCATTTGTGTCGTGGTGGGGACGCATGGTGTTTTGTTGTAAATTGAAAATATTTTTAATTATGGCTTTAGCGCATTTTTCATATTTATGAATTTTTAAAAGACAATTTTAATTATTATTTTTGCAATAATTTTTTTCTAATTTTAATTTAATTTATTTTTTTTTAATTTTTTAATTATTTTTTTTTATTTTAAAAAAATTGTTAATTTTTGTTTTATATGATTTTATTTCTTCTTCCTGCCTTTAATCAATTTTGTTATTTTATGTTTTTGTTTTATTTATATTTTTTTTTATTTTTTGTTTGTTCAAATCAAATAATTTACAAAAATTTAAAAAAAATTAGTGTAGCTCAAAAAATCACTGTATTCAATAAAATTAATTTTTTATCTCAACTTTAATTTTAATTCTAATTAAATGCGATTGAATTTAATAAATAAAAAATATTTTTATATTTTTTTTCTTAATTTGAGTTATCTTTTAATTCTATAAAATTAAATATTTTACTAATTTTTATTAATGAAATTTTTATTAATATTAAATATTTTTTATTTTAAAAATTGAGGATATATTTCATTTTTTTTTAAATTTTAATTGAATTTAAGTTAGGTATTTAAATTAAAATTTTACATTTTTTAAAATTATTTTTAAATTATTTTATATGAAACTTTTTCACGGACAGGCTTTAAAGAAAAATAAAAATAGTTTTTGAAATTTCCTCAGTAAAAACAACGAATCACTTCTTAATTAAGGTAAAATGTAATTAACGCCGTGTGTGTGTGTGGAAAATTCAAACAATTTTCATTTTGCAAATTCTTGGTTAATTACCACCACTTCAACTTCACTCACTCACTTGAAGTTCGATCGCTGGCACATATGGAAATGTGCAAGAAACCAATCAACAGCTAATAATTAATTGCAGTAACGGCCAATTTATCACTGCTGCTGGTGCACTGGATGTGTGTCAAGTATTTCATCGATAGCCATATGATGTTAAAACAAATCAATCATTTTAATGGACAACATTACACACATGAACATTGCACTTGAATGCAATGCAAAGAAATATGCGTGTGTACGTTATTATTACTTCTTTGATCTTGTTTGCTTCTATTTCAATCAAGCACAAAATATTTTAATGTTACGACCTCAACACAATTATTTTTTTTTATATATATTTAGCAAAAACACCACACAAAAACTTGCAAAACTCACAGATGTGCACCATTGTGTGTGTTTTTTGTGTGTTTGCATTTTTTTTTTGTTCGATCGTTCAGGGGAAACAGGACGACCAACAATGAATTTGATACTTTTTTGGCTGCTGTTACATTTGTGGTTTTTTTTTTCGGTACGTAATTCGTACACAGACACATACAATGATTGATGTTAAGCTTTTTTATGCATCACACACACAAAAAAGAGGCTAAAAATTTAAAGTGCAGCTGCAACCATCATCAACATATTATTTAGATGATTGCCAAGAGTGGGAGAGAGAGTGTTCGGATGGCCTGCTGATGATATGTAAAAATATGCATTATACTTGGATGAGCGCAAACACTCATCGCAACGAGAAACGAGAAACCACATGTGAGAACAAAATACATGGAAAATTGGTTTCTAATGCATTTTACATTTTTTTTTTCATTCTCTGTGAAGTGTTTCGTGAAGTGTTTGGTCCATGCATTAGCAATTGCATGAAAATGACATACACAGGAAAAAAATGTAAAATAGCAGTACATTTTAAATTGAATTTTCAAAAAAAAAAAAATCAATTGAAACTTGTGACAATTCAATTATTTAGCTGTTTGTCCAGACTTTTTCTGCGTATTTAATTTATTTATTTTTTTGTAGCTTTAAATTTTTTTAGGAGAATTTTCTCGAATTCATCAAAATTCAAAAAATAAAAAACAACTCGACATTCATTAGTTATGCTTGAGTAAACAAATTGAAATAAAATTTAAAACTCGCTTTTGGTGGTTTAAATTTCTTTTTGCTCTGTTACACATCGAACCACAGTCTTAGTGGGAAAATTAAAATAATTTAATTTAAATTAATTAACACGGACCAATTGTTTATTCTCTTTTATTTTTATCAAAATTAAATTGTTGTGATGAAAAATGTTTTTTTTAATTAAAATTCATGAAATTCTAAGTTATTTTTGAGGAATTATTTAAAATATTTTTAACAGACAGGATTTTTTTTGTTAATTTTTTTTTTAATAATTTTTCATTAAAATATTTTTTATCGAATTAAATTTAATTTTTCACGAATAAAAAAAAATAATTTTCTAATTTATTAAAATATTCTTCTTAGAATTAATTCTTAATTTTTTCATGAGAATCCGTTTAAAATTTTAATAACAATAATTTATTTCGACTCCCATTCAACTACTGTCCACAAATAACAAAAAAAATAAATTATCATCCTTTTTCAGCTCATTTTCATACAATAACCGAAAATTCACTTGTCAATAATGATAATAATAATTTTTATTTTGTAAAACTGTTGTGTTGAGTCAGTGACTGCGAAAAACGAGAATATTTTTCGTGAAAAATAATTTAATTTTATTATGATAATTCCCGTTATCATATCATTCATACAATAAAAAGCTTGTACAAAGGCATGCAATTATGAAATAATTTTCACTATTATGACAATTTTTTTATCATATTATTTTTTTTATATATATTTTTTCGCTGTTATTTTATTTTTTTTAAAAATTTTTCATTCATCCATGAAAATCGCAAACTAAACGATTTATTCGCACAATTTATCGGTCCTTTTTTGAATTTATAAGCGAAACGTGGAGAATAAAAAAATAATTTTTTTATTTCATATTTAATATGCACAAAAGAATTGCAGTTTTTATTTTGTCCTCAACAAGTGAATATTATTAATAATAATTTTATCTTTTTTTAAATAATTTTTTTTTTCAATTTTAACACAAAACTCACTTTATAAAAAAAATAAATAAATAAAAAAATCTCACTGTATTTTTATTTTTTAAGACTTGTTTAAAGCACGACGATTAAAAATCGACTGAGTGTTGAAATCTCAAAACATAAAACTTTATATACAAAGACAAGGGCAACAACGAAACGATATGCAAAAATATTATTTATACACAAAAAAAACTAGTAAATATATATATATTGGTCAAATTTAAAAGGAGATTTGTTGTTAAACATTTGTTGTTGTCATCTTCTTCTTTATTTTTCTTAATTTTTTATGTATTTATTAATAAATACTTTTAGAATGGAAAGAAACTTAGAACAGGTTAAGCGAGAATTTTAGTCGATTTTTAGCGTTTCTAAGAAAGGAATCAAGTTGTTTTCGACAGTTTTGCGTGTTTTTTAATAAAGAATTATTAAAATTGGCGCCTCAGAGTTTTGCTTCATTTTTCTTGATTTTTTTATAAATTGCTCTTAATAAAAAAAAATAAATATTTAATAAATTAAAAAAAATTACTAACGTCATTCATTGAATAACAAAAAAAAAAAAAAAAAATAAAATTTTAAGGAGTGCATAATACGAACTAATCCAAAACAAACAACGATTGACGTCAATGAAGAATTTTCGGGAAAAACACGAAGCAATATAGTACAAAGTCCTGCGTTAAACAAAAATTTGTCACCGAAACCGAATATAAATAAATTCTGAAGTCACGTTTGTTTATTCTTTTTATAAAAATATTTTTTTATCTCATACTTTTATGTCTTCTTCTTCACTTCTCCTTTCTATTTCCACTTTATTGTTTTTTTTTCTTATGACATTTATCACTAATGATGATAAAACGAGAGTTAAGATATAATAAAAATATATTTATAAAAAAAAATTGGACAAACTAGTTTTTAAAATTTTTTGCTGATCAACCGAAAATTACAAAATTTTTGTTTTCAGACATGTTTGACCAGAAAAAAGAGTCAAAAAACTAGACTCCAAACTGCATGTTTTGCATTCAAATCGGTTCAGCACTACGACTTAACGTGCTCGTATGGGGAGATACAGAAAAGTATAAACTTTTTTTTTCAAAAAAAAAAAAAAGATGATGATATGATACTATTTTTGTTTGCTTCTCTTATTTCTCTGGCATGGCATCCCCCTTGTGCTAGCCGTTTGCCAGAGAGAGAAGATACACGAAGAAACACAAAATTCGATTGCCGGTTTAGCTGGTTTGGTTGCATGAATTTAAATCTGTTAAAAAGTTCATGACGTCTGATGTTTATGATACTTGTTTCTTTTTTTATTTCTGTTTTGTCTGAAAGAAAAAGTTGCCTAGAATCGAACGAACTTTGTTCATCAAGATTTTTTTCGTTCCGTAAATTCGATATTTTTTTCAATTAGTAAATTACTTTATTTTAATTTAATTAAAAATCAAATAAAAACCACGTTATATCTTCGGGGTACATTTTTTGTTTTGTTTCCTGTCCGATGCAAGTTACAAAAAAATTATTTGAATCGGAAAAACTTTTTGTAACGAAAATAGTTTAAAAAGGTTTTTTTTATTTGTGTTCAATTGGAGGAAGATAACCGACCGATAGATATAATAAAACGCACATGTTCCACCGAAAATTTAATTAAAATAAAATTTGGATCGTAGTGAGTTGTCCTGTGATGCAGATGATACTCGATGTGATTTAAATCTTTCAATTTCGGTTGAAAGCGATTTTTTGTTTTATTTTTTTTTTAATTTCTATAAAATAAGGTCTATATGATTTTTTTAGAATTTATGTAAAAAAAATAGAAACTCACCATAAAAGAATTTCAAATTTTCACCATTTAATAAAACTCACCATAAGTAATTTTTCAATACTTCTCAAATTATTTTCTGGTTTTAAATCAAAACATTTTAAAGTGTTTGAAAGCCAAAATATCCTTTTAATTGAAAAATAGGTATTCATTTTTTTCACAACAAATTAAGTTTTTCAAATTTTCACCACATTTCGAAATTCACCTCAGATGATTTTGTGCACAAATTTTATCTTAAAATCTATTTTTATTTAGTTTAAATTTTATAAAATTCAAAAATAAATTAAAACCTCAACTTATATAAAAAAAATAAGTTTTTAAATTGGATTAAAAAATATTCACCACTTTTCAAATTTTCACCTCAATTTAATTAAACAACGTGATAAGTTTTTTTTCTTCAAATTTTACTTACTTTTAATTTTTAAATCACTTTTTTAAATGTTTTTACAGTTTTTTAAAAATATTTTTATCATTTTTCCAAGAAAATAATTTTTAAAAAATTTTAAAAGATTGTTTACCTTAATTAAAATTTTCACCACTTTGCAAAAACTTACCTCAAATTACGTTGTCCCAATTTTGTCTATAATTTAGTGTCAATTGACGTCCAAAAGTCCATTCCTGACCTACATTCTCATGACTTTTCGCATTATTTTCAGTAAATACGAAAATAATAATCATCGAAACCGCAAACAATTTCCAAATGTACACAAACTCATCCGCATTCACAAAAATACATTGTGTATCCAAATGCAAACAAAGGAATATAATTCTATTTAACTTTGTTAGGCGCCTACATTTATGGATGAGTTTGGATACAAATATTTTCCATTCGCCGTATTTGTTTATGATTTTTAAAAAAGTAAACAGATAAGCCGTCGTCGATGTCGTCAGCAGCGTGTTACCTTTGCTCGTTGGCAATTCGTCGGTGCCTCGGATAATCCATGCGAGACAGAGGCAGAAAAAAAACATATTTTTCCTCAATGATATTTATTTAATACTCGCCAGAACAATGCATGGCAATTTTATTGCGGTTCTACACAATAATATTTTATTTTGTGTCCTCTTGTCGAATGTGCTTTGTGTTGTGTGAGGCAGTGGGCAAGCATGGCTTGGCATTCATTGTAAAGATAAATAATAATAATAAAAGTCCACATTTTGGTTTAAGCAAGAATTTTTCGCATAGAAACACAGAGCGCAAAAGGAAAAGCAGCTAGGAAAACACAATGAAATGTTATTTAGCTTTATTTTATGCTTTTATACATTTTTTGTGCTCTTTTGTAATAGTTTTCTATGTTCGACAACGAGAACGATTGGACAGGCACAGAAGTCAAACAATAATATTATATTTCTCGAATGTGATGCAAGGAACTATTGCGATGCCGACCAGCAGTAATAACAATACGGAACGAAAAACCACATAAAATTGGACGTAATGTAAGAAAGCTTCGTTTTTTTTTGTGTAAATATATGAAAATGTGGAAAACTACCATCCACACAGATGATGATTGTTCCGAACTCTCGATGATGTTTATTTATGGACGAAACATGAATCGAATATCAAAGTGGCATCAAATTTAACCGAAAAACACGAGACTTTGTCGCTGAATTCACTTGAAAATACTCGGAACAAAACTATGCAATGAACATCACTTGAAAAGCTTTCGCGATGCGAACGACTGGTTAATTCAAAAAAAATTATTCAAAGAGGATTTTTGAGCTATTTGCGATCTATCACTGCCAATCAATAACAATGAAAATGCAGTCTCTTGATAAAATAAATTTTGTAATTGAAAAAGATTATTCTTCAAAAGAGAGCAAGGAATGAAAAAATGTCGAACGTCGGACATAAATAAAAAAGTTAAACAGAACGGCGTCGAGTTGTCTAGCACTATCATTTATTTTATGGAGGAAAATGACACAGAGGCGACACACTTAAAAGATCAGATTTGTTGATAAGGTGACCGATTGTCTTCAGGCGAAAAATTCTTACCCAAAGGGGAAATTTGAGAATTTTTTTGAGCCCTTAAGATTTAAAATTAGGTAAGGTTTATTAAATTTTTTTAGTTTTTTTATGAGGTATTTAATTTAAAAAAAATCAAGGATGCAAAACTTATGACCTAAACTGAAATTTAATCAAAGGAATATTTAGACTAAGTTAACTTTTGTGACTAAAGCTTAAGTCAAAAGTCAATGTTTTTTGAAATTTCGACCAAATTTTGAAAAGAAAAATTATTTTTTTGAAAATTTTGGTAAATTAAGTCCATTAATTTGAATTAAATCAAACGACGAAACAAACAAACGAGTCAAAGTGACTTTTATTTAAAAATGTTTTTGACTTAATAAGTTAAAAAAATATTAAATTGAGTAAATTTAATGGTTTGTTCGAAAAAAATCGATCTCCACAGTAGATTTTCCTGAAAATAAAATAAATTGAAATTATTCCCCATAACAATTCCCTTCCAATTACTTTTTATTTAATTTCTTGGTATCGATCAAATTTGACAGACATTTCGATTTTAAACATTAGTTCCTTCTCTGTTACCGGTCCACTTGTTACTCTCGAGTAAAAGTTTATTAGTTGATGTGTGACTGCGTCATAGGTAAAAATAAATTGCTGGACACTGTTTTCATTGATTTTTGTGATTTTGTATTCCTCCATGTCCTGAAGTAGTAATCGATCGACATCTCCAGTGCAATACTTTCGTTTCGCATTCATTATAAATTGAACTTTTCCAGAAAATTTTTGATATTTTATATGAAAAAGACATTTTCCTCCTTCCATTTCTAATTCGAACATCCCACGTCCGACAGGATTCAAGTAAGACATTTTGTGTTCGAAAGCAGCAATTATATCACGTTTTAATTGTAATGACTTTCGGGTTTCTTTTGGTGAGAAATATTCTCTGGATTCCGTGATTGAAACGGGTAAAAGTAATGATGCAATATCTAATTGATCTTTGCCTTTCAAGACTTTGACGTTTTTTAATTGGAGAGATTTTCGAGACTCTGATTTACGTAAATGGATTTCGGCTTGCACATGTTTGACCTTTTGATGGGCGATGATAGTTTGCTCTTCCAACTTGTAAATTGTGTCAGTTTCTTTTGAATTTTCTAAAGTTTTGTCGAAGTTTTTAATATTGAAAGCGTAAGTTAATGAGAAATTAATTAAAATTATGAGGAAGTTCATCTTGATCGATTGAAATTATGAAAGAGACTGATAATCATTTAATTACAATTAATAGTTTTGCTAATAGAGAATTTGAGAATGAGTGAGAGATCAGATAGATAGTACTCTCGATTGATTGCCGCGGAAAATAAAATAATGCGCATTAAATAGTTTTAAAAAATAAACAAATCTTATTGTGTGGAATATTATCGCAGAAAAGGTTGAATGACTCTTCGGTTGAATAATGAACATTCTTAAGATAGTGATGTCAAGCTTAGATTTTCGATTGAAACTCAAAAGGATCCAATCTGCTATCCGGTTTTGATTTTGACTCAAGACGTTTCAAAAAAAACACCAATATCAATAAAAGAGAACAATAAAGAGATTGAAGAACATAAATATCAGAAAAAATAGACATAGAAGGTAAAATAGTAATTTCAAGTGTACGTCACGAAGCTTCCGTATCCGTGCGCCAAAATACTGTCGGTCCATTGCCTCTTGAACACATCAGGAGTACCATCTAAGATGTTGCATCCTCCAAAAAGATTGTTGTAAAGGCGCATTGTTCGTGGCATGACATTGTTGAATGCGCAATTAATGGAGTGGTGACGTATTCCGAATAATGACATGTTCCGTACATTGAATGGGTTTTGGCGAAAGACCAGTGCATTTCTAGCAAAAGTATCGAGAATGCCGTTCACGGCTTTATATAGAAACATGCCATCATGAATCACACGTCTAAAAGCAAAGGGTCGCATACCTAAAACCTCAAGTCGTCGATCGTAGCGAAGACCCATTTCCCGGCGTTTATTAAAGTAGCTTTCGACTCCTCAGTATGAAGTGAAATTCCTCAAAATTCAAAGGTGTCAGCCTTATAATCTCCATCTCTAAGTCATAAGTTTTTGTAGTTTTGTATGTCACACTATCATTGCTAGGTACTTCTAATGAAATTGCTCTTATATTAAGATATTTCTAGACATCTGTCTTCCAATAGTATGCTTATAGGCTTTGTTTTGTATTACATGCATCTCTTTGTAAACGTTCTCGTTAGACATCATTAACACTCAAATATACAAGAGACAGTAATCTAAATACATGAAGGATAATTCACATTTAACATCAAATCAAATTCTAGCCGTAAGATATTGCAGAGAATGAGAAATAATACAGAGATCATCCCTTGTTTAGAAAATGTCCTTAACAAACTGAATTTTGTCTAAAATTCTCATAATTTTTTCTTTATAAATTATCTTTAATTTTATCATCTTTATGATATTTTTCATTCAAAAAAATTAGACCCGATTTTCCTTGTTTTTGCAAATGACTTTAACAAAATGTTCTCCAAAGGATTTTTTAAATTTATATTGTACTTTTAAAAGCGATATTCTATAAATTTTGATTGATTTTCAAATTTTTAAGGATATTCAATAAAATTCTTATTCCTATGCTTTTGGTTCAAATTCAGATTTTTAATTTTTTTTTTTACTCGTTTTTTTTTTTGTTTGAAAATGAGGCACAAAAAACAAATAAAGAGTTTCCTTTGAATCTTACATTAAAAAATTAATTCTACTTACCAAGAATCCTCAAATTAATATCAGGCCACCGTACAATCACTCCAAATACGAAACGACAACTAAAGATAATAATAAAATAGCGAACAAAAAATTTATCTTGCAAAGTGTATGGTTAGAAATAACGACTCTGCACACAACTACTACAATGATAATAATAAATTTTTATTTATTTTCACTTTTCTATTTGACTTATTTTTACTTTTTACTCCTCTCGTCTTTTTCTTCTTCTTCTACTTTGGAGATAAATTCCAGCAACACTTTAGCAAAAAATAGTTTACTAGTCTTGTTTCGTCTCGATGTTGCAAGGAACGAACGACGAGGAAAAAAATCGGAAATAACTATTTTTGTTATAAAATATATTTAATAGGTTATATCTACAAATAACTTTTAAGACAACCTGTCAATTTATTTTATTTTCCGAATCAGTTTCTATTTATTATGTTTGATACGGTAACGACGATTGCCATTCGAACGTTTTCCTTGCTTCGAACGATGAACGGGAGATATTGCAGGAATTCGATGGGGAAATTAAATTGTTTATTTATATATCAAAGTTTCATTTTATTTCTATAAAAAAAGAACTAAAAAAAAGAAAAATCGAAGTAATGGAAAGAAACACCTAACTTTTGTGGAAGAATTTTAATCCAAACTCCCGTGCGACTTTAAATTCCTCCAAAGTCCTTAATTCGCAACAATTCGCAAGAAAGATTAAATAACCTTTCGCATCGTGCCGGATCCTTTACGCCATTTTTCTGTGGGAACGGCAGGCAGTTGCTGTAATACCCACCGCCTCTGCCTTCGAGTTTGGGATGAATTGCAGCATAAACCACCGTACGGGATCCTTGTTCGGGTGTCTAAATGATAAATTATATTTTAATTTATATCTTCTAGCAACTCATTATTATCATCATCATCATCATTCATTTTACGTGGCTGCAGTGTAAACATGGAAGAGAAAATGCAGTACGAACCTTGAAAAAGAACGCTCTGAACCACGGAATGGCACTCATGCCAGTGATGTTAAACAAGTCGGTATTCACGACGCCCGGATGCACGGCATAGCTGTGTACGTGCGCGCCACTTTCCTTCAGCTTCGCTTCCAGATGACGCGAGAAGAACATTTGAGCAAGTTTACTTTGCGAATAGGCATCAGCTGGGTAATATGACTTTCTGGATGCGTTTTTGTTTTTGTTGTCATAAAAATAGAAGAAAAACCGTTCGTTATAATTAATCATCAACAACGTGTCGTTGTCGTTGCAAGCAAAAAAGCTTCAAACGACGATGTAAAATTCACTCACTCTGAATTAATGTCGCTCCACTTAATTTCTCCCAACTGGTAAACACACGAGCTGACGTTTACAATGCGAGCACAACACTTTTCCGTGCCGGCTGCCTTCAGTTGCGGCAACAATAAATGTGTCAAGAGGAAGTGACCCAAATAATTTACCGCTAGTTGTGACTCGAAGCCATCTTCGGTGCGCTTCAACGGGACATTCATGATGCCAGCTGCAAAAAAAAAACGAGCAGAAACAAAAACATTGTAGTGCAATTTATGGTTGAAAGGCATTTTTTCTATTTAAATTTTTTCTTTTGTATTTGTGTAGATTTTTTTTATTGTGAAAAAATGAACGGAAAAGAAATATGGGATAAGGCTTGCATTCAGAACAAGAATCCAATACAATGTTAATTAAAAAAAAAATAGAAAAAAAAATTCATGGGTGACAATCTCGGTAACTAGAGCGCTTTTGTCAAAAAAAATATTTAAATTTTTAATTAAAAATTTAAATTTTTTAAATAAAAAATTAATAAAATTAAATTAAATTAATTATTTAATATAATTATTTTAATAAAAAATTAAATAATTAAACTTTTTTTAAGGTAATTAATTTTTTTAGAAAGTAAATTAAATATTTATTAAATAAAAAAATAATTTATTAATTTTTTTTTTATAAAAATGTTTAAATAATCTGGAAAAATGATTTTTTAAATTGAAAATTTTTTTCTCTAAAATGAAATTTTTTTCAAAAATTCGAAATTAAAAAATTTTAATTTGATATAATATTTTTTTTAGTCTTTAATATAAAATTGACATGAATATTCAATTTTAAACTTTGTAAATATAAAAAAATTAGAGTAAACTTTTGATTTTTTGGACCCATTTTGATTTGAAAAAATTTTTGACATTGGGCTTCATTTAAAAATTTTTATTGCAGCCATAAATACGGGCAATTTTTATGAAAAATAATAAAATTTTGAGAAAAAAATTCATTAAAATGCCTGCCTTTCTCTTTTTTTTCCAAGTGCCTTGAAGATTCCATCTCACTTTGCTTGAAACAAAAGGCAATAAATCTCAGAATCTTCAAATTCGAGGCAATTACTCAAGTGATGAATGTCGTATGTGACACAAACACACACACTCACATACAAGAAAATATTTTAATTAAAAACTTTTTTACTTCACATTTGTTTTTCCCTCCGTGCAAATGCAAAGTTTTTCCATAAATATTAAATTCACATATCACAGCGAGTCACTCACCATTGTTGATCAAAATATGAATTTTCGTAAACTTTTCCTGCACTTTTGCTGCAAATTGGCGCACCGACGACATTGAGCCCACATCCAAACGCTCATAATGCACCTTATTGTGTTTGCTTTCATCGATGAGTTTTTCAACGGCAGATTTTGCTTGCACGGGATCACGAACACCTGCGGTAATTTTTTCACGTGAGACAGGAAAAATTATTCAAAAGCAATTTGGTGATCTTACCAACGATAACTGTCATGTCACAATCCACTAATTTCTTGACGACATACAATCCAAGCCCACGATTTCCACCTGTGATGATCGCTACTTTGTCTGGTTGCGAGTACAGAGCTATTTGAACAGCAAATTTTCGCATTTAAGTTCAATATTTACTCGAGCTTTGTCGTTGCATGTCAAATAAATGATCACTTAACTCACCTATTTTGTTGCGATGTTTCAAGCCGATGTCTACGCCGCAACCTTTTATGCCTCCAATGATGAATTTGATCTCCGTTTTGAACTGAGGCCATGTTTTGGGGAGTTCTTCAGACGTTCGCATGAAATACAGGAGCGCCAAAGTGGCTACCAAGCCAGCAACGAGGAAGAAAAATACCATCATCTGTTGTAATAATGAATTTTAGTGGAATTTTTTATCTGACTTCAGGTGATATGACTTAATTTGTTACACGAGACACTTTCAAATCATTAACATATATATTTTTGGCAAATTCCGAAACACGACGCGGTAACGGTATGACAAATGAAATGATACTGAAACGCTTTCTGCTTGTGTTATTACATCAAAAGTTACGTCGTTCGTGTTCGTCGTTGAAAATACCGTGCGTGAGTAATCAAAAGAAATTCGAATGAAGGTCAAGCTCACGCTAATTCACTGCTATTACCAAATATTTATATTTCTAATATATTAACAAGACACGAGATGAATGGTCCAAAACCGGATTTTTTTTTATATATTTCGGAAATTCGAATAAATTAATCGGAACTTAATACGTGAGTAAATCTTGTACGTATTAACATGCACCGATGCGTCTGGTTTAAGTCTTTAAGAACGATAAAGACGTAAATTATTATCTCACCACAACGAAAAAAAAACAAGTCAATGTTCTTGAAATTGATTTTCAAGGCCAAATTATGAACTTTCTTTTCATGAATTTATCGAAATTTTTGTTTGTATCAGCAATTTTACTATTGCGCCACGTAATAAGTTGAATTTTTATTGAAATAGAGAATAACACGTCTTTGTAATGATTGAATTTCATCTAAAAGTTATGTAAAAGTTTTTTCTTATGCGATTTTACTCACTTTTTATTTATAAAACTCAATTTACGACACAAAAAATAAAATAAAAGCAATTCACGTGAAAAAAAGAAATTTAAAACTGTTTACTTATCAATTTCATTCGTCGCATAAGGCGTCGTTCATTTACTGTGAAACTTTTGACCCCCCTAGAATTTGTCTAGTGATAAAAGAAACAATTCAGTTTTCAAGTAATAGATTTTCAGAAAAATAATTTAGACTTATTTTGGGCCGGCAAATCTACCATTCACCTGATTATTAAACCTATAAGCTACTCAACATCCATTTTGCAGCTCTTCTTTGCTTCCATTAGTCTAATTCTGGTTCTCAAGATATCCTCTAAATATGTTCTATTCTCTTACTATCTATTACATTTGAGTCTAATAGTACTTTTTTTGCCATGGACTTTACATATTTAGGCTTCATAAACATTCGATTTATTTAGCATAAAAAAACAATAAACTATCATCTTCATCGTATAAAGTTTTGTCGATACACCATATTCTCTATTAGAGCGGATTGGAGCCAGATTTTTGTTAAAGTAATCGGTCTTAGAATGTATTTTCTAAAATTAAATTAACTTTTGTTAAAACTGTTTTTATTCATTCTGATGTATTTCTCCTTGATTTCTCCTGCGACTCTTCTTGATTAATTGGCATTACTAATGAATGTTCTTGCGGCGCGTATTATTACTATATTTTTTAATTTTCCTTAAAAATTACAACGGCACAGTTACAATTCGTCATTAACCTCTACCTCTCTATTTGCGATTCTTATATTGTATATACCTTTTTAAAGACAAGATTTTTGAGTTCCATTTTTCATATTACCCGTTTTAAAACAGATAGAGTACGCCTAAATAACCACGTTTCTTCTACATTTAAGGTATTCCCCCTCCGTGAGAGTACATCGTTAACTTGTTGAACTTGATCCCTCTCCTCACTTTAGTTTTGGACATGGTGAATGGATGACCCCTTAACTTATCAATTTCATTCGTCTCATAATGCATCTGAACTTGAATTAGCAAAGTTGCGAAATTGATAAACGCTCTGGTGGTAAATAGCTGAACTAAGTGAATTTGGGTATTTTCTGTACGAAAAACAGTATTGGTAGCTAGATTTTAAGGGTTGTTCAGAGAATCATAACGAAAGTTTCTTTACCATAAAATAAAAAAACACTTAACTTTTGCTCGTTAGCTAGAGTGTTGAATGGTAGAAAAAATCAAAACTATTTTGTTATGTTATTTTTGTTTGACTCCTGTTGAATCAAATCGATAAATTTCCGTTAAAATATCGACTTATCGTTTTCAAGAGGAGTATGAAAATGAGAAATACTTTTAAAATTCCAAAACTCAAAAAGACGTTATTTTCGTTATTTATTAAAAAGTAAAAGTAGATGAAGAAGGATTCCTAAAATTATTGGTGTAGTTGAGAGCAGCTTTTAAGAGTCCAGTCAATTAAACGCGAGCTATGTATTCTTTAAACTTTAATTTAATCCAAATTTAATCAAATACTTACAAATTTCACTTCAAAAAAATTAGAAAAATTTTTAAAAAATAAAACAACTTTTTGATTAATTTTTCAAGAAAATACAATTTATTAATATATCTTTGCACCAAAAAAAAATCTCACAAGATGAAATCCTCATTCTTATTAAATTTTATGTCTTTTAACTCTCATAGTATATTTAGTGTATCAATAAATTAGCTTACAATTATTATTCATTTATTTATTTATTTTTATTAATATTTTTAAACATCTTCCATATAATTTAATTTAATTAATATTTTTTCATTCTTTTTATTTATTTTTTACTTTTTAAGGCTCAGGCACTTAATAGCATTTATTGAAGTGGAGATGGCTGGATGGGTGCTGAATTTGAGAGAAAAAACAGAAGATTTTTCTTGCCTTGAGCAGAATTCTTTTTTAATACTCTTGTAAGTATTTTTTTTTATAGAGGGAGCTAATATTCATTAAGATTTATCACATTTTTATTATCCATTTTTCTTAAAATCTACAGTGATATATTTTACAGAATTTTTTTTCCTAAAAATTTACATTTAATATTTAAAGATTTTCCACAAATTCTTAGCTAAAACTAGATTTTTGGAATGTTTTTTAGCGATGAATTTCACACAAATTACTCAACGAATTCGCCTTAATCTTCATGTTGCTGCTAATAATTTGCAGTTTTCGATCTTTACTAATTTCTGGTGTCAAAATATCGTTATTGTAATGACTGTAAATGGGTTTTTGCGACACCACTTCAGTCAACAAAGATTTTTCCTCCGTAGTTGTGGTTGTTGTTGTATTTGTTGATGACGGAAAATTAATGATAAAACTCTCGCCGTTACTCAGGATATGACTAGGTGGCAAATCAGTGATTGGTTCCATGGTGTAAGTGGGTTTCGCAGGAATGCATTTCTCATGATGTGCCGATTTTTGTGGTAAAATGACGGAAACTTCGTAGCTGGGAGCTGATGTTGCCGTATCTTCGGGCGCTTGGTAATTGGTGATGTCGGATTTTTCGAGGTTGTCGTTGAAATTGAAAAGTTTCGTGAGAGATGGACGTTTTTGGGAGTTTACACTCGATTTGTGATTCAGCTTTGACTTCATTTGTTCCAAGGCGTCATCGTAGCTTGGAAGGCCAGAAACAAGAGTGTAACTGGGCAAGGAATCGTGATCAGATTCGTAAATTGTGACGTTGTTGACGGCGCTAGCAGATGCACGAGCAAGAGAAACTGCAAAAAAGAAGAAAAAAGTTTGGTAAGTAATTAAAATTTATAAAATTTCTTCAAAGAATCCTTGAAAAAAAAAATCGTGGGAACCCAAAAGTGACAAAGTACGAACAACTGAACATGAAAAAAAATTCTCATGCATGTTAAGTCCCTTAAATTTTAAAAGTCAAGTTCAAAAAAATTATTTTTATTTTCAAAACAAATCAAAACAAACAAAAAATTTGTATCGAATGTGACACATGACTTGTTGAGAGTTTAAAGTCGAGAAAAGGGAAAAAGGATGCAAACACATGTGTGACAAAAATTTGCGGAAACCCCTAGAAGCCGACACCAAAGTCAATATTTTTGGTCCTTTTTCATTAATTTACTAAACAACCTCAAGAAAAAATTTAAAAAAAGTAATTATAAGAGTCATCCCAGAAATATTTCATCATTATTGAGATATTCCTTTAATGCTCATGGTTATTTTTATTGATATAATTACAGTGTCTACGACAAGGTAACCAACAAAATTTCTCAGAAATATTAAATTTTTTCCATAATGCCTTCCATATAGACGAAAATATTTCTTAACGACTTCAAAGAGGCGTTATAATTAATGTACCGAATCGTGGGTCCTTCATCATCAAAGTTGTTTCCCTCTTTCTTCGGGTAAAAATTAAGTAAAATACAAGAAAAAGTAATAATTAACGTTTATTACAAAAAATTTGAACTTTTAGGGAGAAATCGTGATTGATTTCCACCACATACAAACACACAATGGACCAAAGATCGATCCGTTTATGGAAAAAGTCATTACAGTTGAACTTCCCTCCCGATCGAACAATGTAAAATCCCACATGATTACACTTGTCAGGAAAATCAAATCAACGAATTTATCCTTTTTGTAATTTTTTTCTTTCTTTCATTTTAGAAGCTTCCCCATCAACTCATACCTATACACAAAAAGAATACAACAAAGATGAAAAAGCGAAATTACAATGCAATTTAAATGAAAATATTATCCACACAGACATATGGCACAGTGATACAACCCCCGCAACAAAAGTCAAGTTGGTAGTAGGCAATAATGGTGTGACGAATGGTCCCTTCTGTTTTAGCGAGGTGATCCGAAATTACATTTATTATTATGATGCGGAATGATTTGAAAGTTGGATGAGTCACTGCTGCCGGCGGAATTTTCTTCTCGATTGTTGAAACGTCCTTATCGAGATCGAGATACGGGAAATGAGAATTGTTTTAAATTTGATTTTCATTAGATGACGAAATTTCCTCCTTAAAAAGGGGTGAAGATGCTTACTTTTTAATGAATGCACTTAGAAGTAACGAAGAAGAAAAATAAATTTATATTTAAGAAGCGAGACTTGATGGCACTTTGAAAGAAAAACAAAAGTCTATTTTACGACGATGATGAGTTTATCTAGTGCCGTTGCACCAGTCGAAAAATTTCTGGCAAGAGATTATCTCGTATGCATGGATTTGGTACAGATGTGACTTGTTGTGAAAAGTGACAGCGACACAAATTATGAGTGCATGTAACGATAACAAACGGAATTTTATGATTTTGGAATGTCAAGTCGCGGATTTGACAATGATTCAGAGACATTTTAATGCTGAGATTTTAAAATAAACTGAATTTGGTAAGTCTTCTTTTTAATCTCTTAGCTTTATTTTAGGTAAAGAATCAACCAGATTGTATAATATCGAACTGCAAATAGCCAGAACTCATTTTTTTTATAAGGGAGCAAGTGAGTTTAACAAGATGAGTGCTGCGATTGAGTTGTCAAGTGACTTTCGCGTCGCCAAAGACCAAATCAAGGAGTATTTTAAATGCCAGTATTCGCTAAGATAAAGTCGCGAGTGAAAAAATCTAATATCATGCTGTAAGGATGGACCAAGATAACAAGTAACAAGTACAAAAGAAAGATATGAAGCTACTTTTAGCATTTTTAGCTTCTGGTGCACTTTGGCTGTTTATCGTTTTATTATTTCTCGTTTCAAAAATTAAAAATGAGGCCATCAAATTATGGGAAGCTTCTTCTAACCTATGACATCTAAAAAGCCACCAATGCAATGAGAATTCTGTACAATTTTTTCTACCAAAAATCAGCTCTCGATATCAAAACAAAGAATTCTGCTATACAAAATTAATTTCAGACCAATTTTCTGTCATCAAAGCCTCGAGTCCATGAAAAACATAAATATTTTCCAAAACAAAATGCTGAGGATGGTTTGACTAGGCTTACTCAAAAATTATCTGATGACTCACCAAAATTTCTAATGGAGATTCTCCCCTTTTCACGCATCATAGCCACCTGAAAAGACGTCCATCAATCTTCAAATGAAACTGCATTAAAATTCACGTCTTTTGTCCTCTTTTTTTCTTTCATTTCCCACCCAATCAAGCACCTTATCAATAGGCAAAAGTAAATAACGATTAAGAACAATTTCGACAAAGGAGGAAATCAATCTCTCAAAGTGCAAATCTTGATTAAATATTTATTTTATCTCAGAGAAATACGATGGAAAATGCATTAAAAATGACTTGCAAACACTTGAGCCTCTTTATAGTCACAAAAAATAATCGTTACACGCGTAACCTTCCCCAAACACAAAAACGTACAATCGGCGAGAGAACATTTATTATAGGTGTAATAAAATAAAGTATTCCAATTGTGAGTCAGTAGCGAGTGAGGGGGAGACAATTGTACCTACTGTTCAACTATTTTCTGATGCATTAAATAGATTCACCGATTTTCTTTTTTTTTCATTTCATCTCATTTTTGTTTATTGGAGAATCGTTACATTGTTACGTACTAACACGGGGGTTATCATTACCCCAAAGGAATTGAATTTTTATTACGTTTTACGTGCAAAAAAGTAATGAAAATTTTCATCAAATCCAAGAGAGTCCCCTTTGGAATGATTTCGGGGATATTTGTGCAAATCCCCAGCTCATCGTTTTTCTTGAGCAGGCAATCATTTATCTTCAATTCAGGTCGGGGAACCCCTTTTTATGATCCAATCAACTCGTACTTGCTCAATATTTTTTTTTTTTGCAAGCTACCCTAACACAAATTTTCTTCGACTTTTGTTTGGGGGGTGGTGGTAAGCGCGATAACTACTTTCATTATTACAGAATTTTCTAAGCCAATGCAATGCGACAATATGGGGCGACAAAAATCCCTCATAATAACACGGATTATGTATTCAAATGATATCGTTTTGTCTTTTTTTGTTTTTTAATTTCACATGCAATTAAATGTCGTCATCTAATAAATTATTTTGGAGCTGTTTAGAATAATAAATGACAATTTCATTTGAGAGAAATGCGTCATCAGAATCATCTTTGGCTGGTATCTGGCTTGCATTTGAAATTTTCCATGATTGTCTCTTTCTTCCAAGGACGCTCTTTGTCACTCAAATTGGCAGAAAATTTAATTTTCTTCGAAATTAGGAGTTCGTTGACTTCTCGTGCTCGACTACAAAGTACTTCATTGTCATCCCAGTGCAAAAATGTCAGTTGCGGAAGATATTCTAGAATTTTTTCCACTTCCAGATCTTTTAAGTTATTGGCATAAAGATAAATAAACCTCAAATTTTTACATTTTCGTACAAGTTCTGGCTGGAACTCCATTAAATTATTTCGATCCAGATGCAGATACGTCAATCTCTTCAAATAATCGAATAAATTTGCATTCAACCTCGTTAGACGATTCATATTAACATCAAGATTTTCCAAATTCCTCAGGTGCTGAAAGGTATTCGGATGAAAATTTGCAATCCTATTCGACTCTAAGGACAATATTTGCAAATTTTCACATTCGTAGAAGGCATTTTGCCGCACTTCTTCAATCCTCAAGTCACGCATTATCAAAATTTCCACACTTGTAGTGAATTTGTGACAAATGGCGTTCGTTACAATCGGCATGACGCTCCTTTGGAAAGCAATAAATTTCACAAGTGATGCCTTCGTGGGTTGATCAAGCTCTGGATGCCACTCCACAAGAGGCAAAGTTATTGTTAAATTTTCAAAAGTGCATTTGTAGTCATTTTCTAGAGTGCACAAAAAGGTTGGAATGTCACCTTTTGAATAATTCAAAATTGAAATTAAAATTAATAATATTTTTAGCATTTTTGCGTGTTTTTAATTGAGATTCTGAATGAATACTGAAGTGAAATGGCGATAACCTTTAATTAGAAGAGCAATTTAAGGCAGTGACGGATCTAGAATGAATTTCAAGGGATCTAAAAAATTTTTAATATGATAACTTTAATCAATGAAATTTTTAAAAATCTTCAGATTCAATAAAAAAAAAATATTTTTAGCGCAACTGGTCAAACTATGACGTCAACTCTAAGCCAAAGAGGAAGAAGAGAGAAAGTCTCATTTCGTAAACCGGATTAAACCTTCCCCCATAAATCACGAAAATATTAAGAGAGACAAACATAAACAACATATTTTTGTCCGGGACTAAATCTTCCAAGAAAACAAAAATAATATTGAGTGTGGTTTTGTCTAACTTTCTCACATTTCGACTGAAAAAGAAAACAAATAAGTGTCGTGGAGTGATGTGTGACAAGTATAAGAGAGTGTGAACTTCTTCAAGGGTGAGTCTTTTTTGTGTTTATTTTTGGCAATATGGGAAAAATATTTGTGTTTGGGAGAAAAGAAAAACAGTAGCAAATCAAACTAAATAACAATTAAAAAGGACGACTTCATAAAAGACTTTTTGAAAGGAACCCTCTTCTTCAATTCAATACGACAAAAAAAAATCGTAAACGTCTTATCTCCCATCACTTAATTGGATTTACTGAGTGTTATTACAAAGTTTATTGCTGAATCGAGATTTCATTTCACGTGAACGACTCTCCGGGATAATAATTATCTCCACTGATTGCTTTCATTGTTTGAATATGTCTCAATAGAAAATCCCAAAAGTTCCACATGATTAGCCACGACAAACGCAAGGAAACCTTGCATGTGGTGTCTTGAACTCGCATTCACCGGTGCGAAGGAAAAAAAATCAATTTCTGAACCAAGAAATTGAAACATAAGACATTTTCGTAGATTTTTAACGCCATATTAACGTCAAGCAACAACCCCGTGAAACAACAACGACGTAACAAGCATGTGAGTCATGTTCGTAAGGAACTTAATTGAAATGTCACATCTTTTTTAGATTTTTTTTTTGTGTTACCTTAGACGTTGTCTGTGTCGCTCGATACAATGTAAAAATTGAAGAAGACAAACAAAAAACTATCAGACACTTTCTTTCGGTACGGACATGTGTGTTCACAATGGAAGAAAGAACGAACGAACGAAGGTTTGAGTCATTTCACTTGCTTGAATAAACAGAAAATTTTTAGCGTAACTTGATATGAATTGATATTTAATACGTTCCTAGGGGTTTTTTCTTTATTTTTTGTCTTTTCTTCAAATAAATGGAGGAAGAGACAGAAAATAAAAATAAATAAATAATAAGACCTGTGCGAAGAAAATATAATTTTTGAGTGCATTTTACGTCGATGGCACAAATAATCGTAAATTTTTAATATGGAACGGATGTTTAGGGTACTTCAATGTTTTTTGATTACTTTCTCTGAATGAAAAATATTTTTTAAACAAAAGAGAATTTTTTAAAAAAATATTTTTTTATGATTTTTTTTTATTTAAAAAATTAAAATAAAATTAAAAATAAAATAAATTGTTAATTAAAATTAATATGATTTAAATAATTTTTCAAATATATTTTTTATATTTTTTAATAATTTTTTTAAAATAAATTTTTAAATTTTTTAAATAAAATAATAATTTTTTTTTTTAAATAAAAAAATAATTTTTTTATATTTTTTAAAATAAATTTTTTGATATTTTTTAAAATAAATTTTTAAATATTTTTTTTTTTAAAATAAATTTTAAATATTTTTTTAAATTTAAATATTTAAAATAAATTTTTAATAAATAAATAAATTTTAAGTATTTTTTTAAAATAAATTTTAAATATTTTTTTAAAATAAATTTTAAATTTTTTTAATTTTAATAAATTTTAATATTTTTTTTAAATAAATTTTTAATATTTTTTAAAATATTTTTTTTAGTATTTTTAAATAAAATTTTTAATATTTTTTTTAAATAATTTTTTAACATAAAAATATTTTTTAATAAAAGTTAACTAAGCAAAAATATTTTATTTTTTAAAATTAACTTTTAAAAAATGTTCGCTCTACTAAAAATTTCCTTTAAAAAAAATTTAAATGAAGATATTCAATTTTTCGTTTAAACAAATAAAATGTGTAAAAAATCAAAATGATGATTGAATGTCACTTTGCTTCATTTCATGCTGACATGCAACGAATGTATCTAGAAGTGGAAACAGATTGTCATAGCAGAGACAAAATACAACAAAAGAAAACATTTTTCCTGTTGCGACTTGCGAAGAAAATATAAATTTCGAGATAATTACTGGCATCGTTGTAATCCCCATAATTAAAACCGGTAATGAAGTAGAAAAAAAGAAAGAAAACATTTCCCTGATGATGTAGTTGTGTGTATTTGTGGCGCGCATGGTGAATGGAAATATATGCAACGAGACCTTTTTACAACAAATTAAATTGTGTACCGCTCTCGTCAACTGATTTATGTCAACTTTAATTATCATTTTTTATCTAATTTTGTTTTTCTTTCTCTTTTGTAGGAATTATTGAGAAGAAAATGACGATGAGGGACTTTTTAATGAGAGACACCTGAAACGCAGTCATTAAAAGAAATTCCAAAGAAATAAATCAATATTTGTTAAAAGGGAACATTTTTCGGAAGAAAACTTCTGGGCGACACTTGCAAGAATGCAATCGAAGTAAATATTAATGAAAAAATCCCCTTTTGTGCCTCCTTTCATGTTGTGTAAATATTAGCATTTTTTGTGTATCATATTTTTTCTTTACCCACTTTAACGCCACACTTTATTTCGTTAAATAGAGAACACTTTCGGAATATTAAATGAACGTGCGAAAGTCCCCCCTACCGTTTTTCTTTCCTTCATTGGCCAACGAAAACAGCGGTGAATCATTTTATTACACATCACATTTTCTGCACCAACTGCATGCGATTGCATGACATTCCTTTTTATAACATTTTACGACGACGTGTCGTCTTGCCCCCTAAATTGTATCAATCATTTACGCATCTCTTGGTTTTTTTTCCCTCATTTTCGGGAGACACACATGCACCGTGTGACGTGATCGGGAATTTTTATGTTCGAAAATTGCTCATTCGATGCTGCGAAAAGACTTTAAAAAATCTAATTTCACGAATTTATGGAGCGTATTCCATCAAAATCATGTCAAAATATTTTTTAATGTCACCTACGCAAGAAAATATGACAAAAGAAAGAGAAAAAGAGAGATTATCGTGGATTATTGAGGTAGGTTAAACATGCTTTTTATGCGGAACCATGCTGTTTTATTACCCATTATACTCTTTTTCTTTGCATAAATTTATATTTTTTTGTCTATTTTTAGCCAAAATTCCTGAAATCCAATTTTTTGACGAATATCGAGGAAATGTCTCCAGTCACATGTCCAAATTTCATCCTTAAATCCCTAATATCGGGACAAAAAATAATCAAAAATCCCGAATTCGTCACAGTTGGAAATTACATTGGTGCAGGTTCACCTTTTCTTATGAAAAAAAAAAACAAAACCAGCCTTTTTGTAATACTAACAAAACAAGTGAATGGAACAAAATCTTTAAATCCCACACATAAATAATAAAAAAAATATTTTTAATATAAATCGAGATGCACCGAAGGTAATAGTTTCAGATTTTTATCTATAAAAAAAAACATTTTTTTTATTTTACGGGATGAATGTGGAAGAACATAAAAAAAACTCATCAATAATAAATTTTTTAAAAAAATTTCTAGACATTAACGAGTTTGTCTATATTTATGAAATAAAAAAAAAGAATAAAAATCATAATAGAAGAAAGTGACGAATATTACGAAAGAATAATAAGCGAAGAAAGAACCCTAAATGCGTTCCTATTAATTTTTGATGATTGAGTGCATTAATCGTTGTCTCTTATTACATTTTTTGTGTTTTTTCTTTCATTTTTTTGTTTGAAGCAAAAGTTATTTCAAAATCAAACAAATTAACGAGCGATATTAAGCAAGCGAGTAAGCGGCGATGCTGGGACCGCCTATGGCTCGATTATACGCAACAATATGCATTGTTTCTTAGAAGAATGACATCTCCAACAGGGTGTTTTATTTTACTGAACATTCAAAAAATTGAAGAAAAAAACGAAAAAAAACGTTCACAATCAATTTACAAGAAATAACAGTCTCTCGTTTGTCTGTAAACTTTTTATTTATTAATTTGTTTGAAAAGTAAATAAATAAACATGTTGTTACTTTGTTCTTTTGTTGGTATGGTTTTTTTTCTTTGACATGGCGCTAATTCGCAGTCAATTAGAGGATTTCTTGGAGAGTAGCCAGAAGAATATTAGATTGACACCTTCTAATAATTTTTTTTCTGTATGGAATTTTTGGCAAGTTACGCATATTTTTATGCCTTAAATGTCGTAAAAACTCCCACAGATGACGTTTTGTATTGTTTGGGATAAAGAAGTAATAAATATTTGATGGAACAATAACATTTTTTTTAACAAATACTGTCTATAAAAGTGTATTTTTGTTCGCACAAAGTATACTCGATGACGTAAAAATAGGTAATTCTGCTAAAAAAATTTATATTCAACATTTTTTCTTCATTTTTAAAAATTTTAATTTAAGTTAAATTTTTTTTTTATTCTAAAAATAATTTTGAAAAGTCTCAAAACCATCTGAAAAAAAATTGAATATAAAAAAAATTAACTAAGTTTTTACGTTAAAAAAATAAAAAAATTGTTTTAATAAAAAAAATAAATTGAAAATAAATTTTTTAAAAAAATATTTAAAAAAAAAATTAAAATAAATTTAAAAAATAATTAAAAATGTTAATTAAAAATTTTTATTTTTTTTCATCAATTTTTTAGATCATTTTTTTTATTTTTTTTTTTTTGAATTGTTTAAAATATTTTTATTTTTTAACAAACTTTAAGAAAAATATTTTAAAATTTTCTCTTTAAATAAATTCAATTTTTAATAAATTAAATCTTTTTAAACATTTAAATTTTCAAATTTTCTAAAAAGACAAAATTGAAAAAATATTAAAATTAACCTCAAAAGTCTAAAAATCTCCCAATTTTTTACCGAAAAGTAATTTTTGCGTCCCTTGAGCATCTTTCATATCGAAAAAAAGTTGTCAATACCCAACTTCCGATAAATTTTTCTCACAACAAAAGACATCTCGATTGCGTAAAAGTTACAACCAAAACACATGTTATCAGTTCACTTTTTAAATATTTGATGCACACAACAACATAAATATAAAATATTTGTTTGTTTCATATCCGATTCCACGATAAAATAGTTGAAACAAATGTCCTAAGGGAACATTAAGATTGATTGACTATAACACTCGTTGACAGCTTTGTTACGTATACATTTTACATCGTTGCATGGATGTAAATAACAAAACGAGATAAAACATGGAAATAAATGAGAATTTAAATGGTAAACAGAACGAGATAGCAGTTTCTCGTTTCTTTTGTCAGAATATTACAAGATTTTAAATTGAAAATTGCATCCTTTTTTTAAAAAAAGACACAAAAGAGCCGATGCAACTATTTATCAAGCAATTATGAACTCCATCAAATCCTTTTTATCCGTTGTTTAAACAGGAAATTGTTGCGCAAATATTGGCATGAAAGCTTATTGAACATTTTTTAAGTAGTTAGGTAGTTGCAACTTGTCTTGATGTTCATGTTCACTCGGTGCAATGAGGAGAAATAATTTTTTATTTGATTAAATATCTGGAATCTGCCGAGTTGTGTCTTTGAAAAGAGTAGTAATAACCATTATCATCATCATCTTCGTGAACAATGTTAGAGATAGTGCTCCGAGGTGTGAAAAAAGTTAAATTTAACTCATCAAGAATTTTTTCTTAATAAAAATCGCTTCAAAAGAGCTAAATTAAAGTTTTGGAACCTTTTTGAGCTTTACTTATGCTCTTTTGATTCAAATTTCAAATTGAAAGTTCATATCCTAAAATTATGCAATGAGCTCAATTATTCATTATTGGCTCCTTTGAGGTATGCAATCAACATCGAACATAAAAATTTCTGTTTTTCACAGTTTTTCACTTTCATTTTCGGATTTTTTTAGTGCAAAAACCTTTTGAATACAAATTAAAACATTTTACAAAAAATCTTTTCAAAAATTTGTTTACAAAAATTAAGTTAATGCGTTACAAAATATGTATGGATTTCAAAATTCAATATGGCGCCAATTTGAGTCAAACAAAGTACTTTAAAAAAACAGTTTTGAATTAAAATTTGTTTAATTTTTAAGAAATTTTGTTCTTTTTAAAAATTTTAAAAAACTTTTATGAACTCCTAGAAGAGTAAAATAAATCCACTTTCTTACCACGAGACATATAAGGGATAGATAAATACACTTATTTCTTACAATATTACGAAGATTATCATTATATTTACACTGCAAAAGTTTACAAACAGTTCTAATAAAGTAACAATGATGATGGCAAGAAATCCGACTCGGCCAGGAAGATGAATGGATGGGAATTTGAGCAATTGTCTCTTTTTTCCTATATTGAAAATATTTTATATTGTTAACTGGATGAAATTTATATTAAATTGAGAGAAGAAGAAAAAAATATTTGAGATAACGCACACATAAATTGTTGATACAAAAGACGAAGAAAAATTACAACCAGCATCAAATGGCACATTACTTTAATCTTTAATTCTTTCGGGTGAATTTAAAATAAAATTTATAATGATCACAATTAAATTGGAGAAAAAAAGATTTTTTTTGTCGATTTATGATAACGACACAATTAAATGACTCATTCAATAAATAATAATGGAGTTGCAACCAATTTATTAAACTATCATCACATTTTTTTTCGTGTTCGACGTTTAATTTTATTTCATTTTTCAATGAAAGTTATCAATGTGTGGTTTTAATTTTGTTTCATGAGGGCAACTTTTTTTTTGTAAATTTGATGCATGTTCAAGTTTTAATTAAAATTCGTCACTTGAAAATTTTTATGAGTGAATAAGGGTTGTCTATATTTTCACGAACATTCAAAATTTTTCAAAAATTAAAATAAAATAAAAATTTTTAATGTCCGTCCGATAAAAAAAATTCTCGCTTAGAGATAAATTTATGAGAATAAACAGGTGTTGATTGTTGACGTTATTTTTTCACATAATTAAAATATTTTTTTTATTTTTAGTGCATTTTTATTGATTAGATAAATAATTATTGCGAGTTTCTACATTTTTAGTGTGCATATTTGTGCTTTGACGTTTAAAAATTTTTAAAAAAATTTGTTAGTTTTAATTAAAATTTAAATAAATTAAATTTCATGCAAATTTAA
Organism: Culicoides brevitarsis; assembly: GCF_036172545.1. NCBI lineage: Eukaryota > Metazoa > Arthropoda > Insecta > Diptera > Ceratopogonidae > Culicoides > Culicoides brevitarsis. The sequence continues at coordinate 20,350,417 of NC_087085.1, read as the reverse complement.
TTATTGAATTTAAAATTAAATTTATTTAATTTAATTTAAATTTGCATGATTTTTTAAAGCGAATTTAATTATTTTAATGTTAAAATAATTTTTAATTTTTTTTTTAAATTTAATAAATTTTAATTTAATAAATTAATTTAATTTAATTTAATTTTAATTAATTTAAATTTTTAAAATCGAAATATATGCTCAAAAATTTCAATTTTATCAAAATTTTCGATAATTTTTAAAAATTTAATTTTTTTTTCTAAAAATTAATTTTTAAATAATTAATTTTATTTATATTTCAGAACAACATCTCGCATAACCAGCAAATTCGAGTAACTTAATTGACAAATTGCACCATATCTTTCCAGAGTTACACTATGAAATCCACCAGCGGTAAATCCTCCTTGAATCCTATCGGAATTCAATAAAATCAAGAACATTTTCTGATGTCTTACTTCCAATTCGTACCATGGCATGTCATAAATTGCTTCTTGCACATTTTCGAATTTTTCCAAAATTTTCTCGTTAATGTAGCAGCACAGCAAAAAGACAAGTCCGATTAAATTTACGCCGATTGCAAAGACATATTTCTCCTTCAAAATGATAAAAATCAATCCAGAGAGCAAAAAAGTTCCAAAAGTCGCAATTTCGAGAACTAAGAAAACATCGCGAAACGTTCGATTGACAGATGACACGACCGAGCTGACATCACAAATCATGTCCGTGAGAAGTTTCATGCACTCAACGGGGCTGACGATTAAGTCGTTTACCATTTTTTGCACAACATCGCACAAGAGATCCAAAAAAGCGAAAATATGCAAAATTACGCAGAGAAAATGGCCGAAAAAATAAATGAAAAGTGATGCTGTTAGCACTGTGAATAAAGTTTGAGCTCCAACGGTGGTCCAGAAAGCCAGCGGGGTCTGTTGATTCGCAAAAGGCAAATACAAAGGAATTGGCAACGTATAACGAGCGATGATTTTTTCGGGTAAACAAAAACTTATGACCGTAATTCCGATGGAAACACCAGCGGCATCAAAATACGTCAGTTTCCACAACCATTTTAAGGCTTTTAAAGTCCTTCGGCGCAACGAGCTCTTCCAAACTTCAATGTCCTCAAAGTACTTTCCCTCGATGTCGTACAAATCAGCACACCAATTAACGGCATTCTCAATTTTACCCGCACTATGGATGACTCCAACAAATATGATGCTAGTGTCCATTCCAAGGGTCCCACAAAAAATGACATAAATTAGTCCTTTTTCCGTCACAATGAGAGTTGAGACCACTAAAATCGCCAACACAATTATGAGCAAAGGAAATTTTAGTGCCAAACATCTTTCAACTCTCGATAAAGATGAAATTCTCTTGGTTTTCCACAATTTTAAAAGAGCAGAAATCCCGGAATTGGCACTGAACTCCTGGAGAAGCTCATTAATCGCGTGGAAAGATATTTTCTTTTTTAATTTTATCATTTTCAATCACTTTTTAATGGTAAACTGATGAAGAACTTGACGAGTTGTTGCATTTTTATAGAGTGACAGGTAATTAAATTGGAAAAACAGTCGCAATTAATTGATATTGTAGATTTAAATTATTTACAGGATTTTTCAGGACATTTTTTATTGATCCACAGATGTTGAGTTGGCGTCAATTATTTACTTGACGGCGATAATTTTTCGCATTTTTAATTCATTTTGTTGTAATTTAGTCGGATAAGTCTTTTTTTTTTCTTTTTTTAGCTCTACAAAACAAAAATATCCAAAATAATTTTTCTAGATTAGAATTTGTTTTATTCATTAAAATATTTTATTTTTTTAATAATCCTAAATTAATATTTTTTTTATTATTTTTTTTTAATAATTATTTTAATTTTTTTATTTATTTTTTTTTCTCATATTTAGACTTTTTTAGATTAAGAATTTTTTTAAGATTAAAATATGCTGAAAAATTAATAAAAATATGAATTTCTATATGAATTTATTACCCTCAACTAAAAAATGTGAAAACTCACAATAATTATTTATCTAATCAATAAAAATGCAGTTAAAATTGAAAAATAATAATAATTAGGTATGTATTGAACACCTGTTCAATATCATAAAATTGTCTCATAAAATTATTAAAAAAATCAAGAAAAACTAAAATATCAGCAAAAAAGATCTTATTTTATTTGGATTTTCTGTCACACATTTTTTAATATTTTTTAATTAAATTAAATTTAATTTGATTTTATTGAAATTTAAAAATTATTGATTATTAAAAATTTAATTAAATTAAAAATAATTAAAAAAAAATAAATAAAAAAATAATTTAAAGAATAAATACCTAAATAAATTTAAATTTTCATAGAATTATTTTTTTAAAATTAAATAACTTTTTATTTATTTTTAATTAAATTTTAATTAATTTAAAATTATTTTTTTTAAATTAAATGAATTTTTATAAAAAAAAATAAAAATGCGCAAATCCAAAATTTTATTTTCATCATTTTCAGACGAGTTCATGTCAAAGTAGCTGTTATGTTATATTAAATTTTTTTCAAAGGATCACTTGAACCATAGAACATCACTTTTCGGTAAGCAAATTAAATTTACTAACAAAAATCTTGTTTCATCACCACAGACTTGTCGTACATCGAAAAAAGACAAATAAAGACAATGCTCTCTAAAATTATGATGTTGACATTATCTGACGTTAAAAATCTTTTTAAAATCATTTATCATCGTTTTATGTCGTACCCAAAGTAGGTATCTCTCGTTCGTTAATATGCATGCATGCAAATGATGACGGTTCATTAACCGGATGATTGAAAAACAAAAGATGAGTTTCCGGTTTTTTTTTTCGTCAATTGCACAAAAAAATGGGGTTTTATGACGAAAGATGGACCAACTTCTTTTCGAGTTCATTACCACACGACGACGACGACAACGAGAAAAGTGAGTCATGCATCAAAATCTGCCACTTGTGACCGTCAAATATCACTTTCGTCATCAGTTTTGCGCGCTGAATGGCTGTCATGCATGTCTCCTGACATGAATTTGCTGCGACAATATTGACAATGCACAGCGAATAATTATGATAATTAGTGTTTCATGATCTAGTGGAAGGTGAGCTAAAGACGTTCTTCTATGTAAGTACAGAAAATTCCCCAATAACTGGTTTGAACGATAAAAATAGTGTGTAGCTGGTGTTATTTGTTATTCTTCTTTGCACAAACAACAACAAACGGTAAAATTATTACAAGTCAAGTACTTGCCAGCGAAGAAAGATACATGTAAAAATGTAAGAAGATGATCAGTATTTGCTGGACTTCGAACGAGAACGGTAGAAAAAAATTTTAGACTCGAAAAAATTTGTGACTTCTAATTAAATTAAGAGAGAAACTCTAATGTGGCGAGTAAACAGCAGTATTTTTGTCATTTTTTTGGCATGCTCGTTAGAAGTGAGCGCTTTGAGGTGTTACAAGTGTAACCAAACTGAGATATTTACACGGAAATGTGTGATCGACAGTGCTGACGAGGTCGAATGTGCCGAGGGAGAAGTTTGTTCTTACGGTAGAACTGTCAAAGGTGAGCTTTTTCATCGATTTTCCTTCAAAATTTTCATAATTTTCAATTTTAAATATTTTTAAAAGGTGAAAACCTCCCAGATCTCATCGGATGTGAACGGAAAGAAAGCTGCGATGCCGATTCTGCCACTGGATGTAAGACCTGCGACACGAATTTGTGCAATATTTTCGCAAGAAACGTCGTTGCCTTTGAAAATCGCATTGAAATCACGAAATTGCCTTCGGGAGAGACGATCATCAAGGAAGAACATTCCGCGCCAACGATTAATCAGCCCGTTGCTGTTCCCCTGCCTGTGACACAACCCATCAACAATCAATTTCCGTTCCAATTTCCCTTTTTCCAGTTACCGAACTTTGGTTTCAATAATTACGGCTTCACCGGAGGCTTTAACAGACCTCAACAAGGAGGATTTCCGCACGAAAATTTCTTCAAACCACCATTTTTTGTCTCGCAATCGTCTCAGGTGCATCCCCCAACGCAGTCAATGACGCAAAATTACCCGCCATACGCTCCCTTCTTCAGTTTTGCTCCTTTTGGAATGCCCCAAGCACGTCCCCCATACGTTCATGAGCCACAAGTGTTCCCGCGACCACAACCAGAAACCATTCCCGTTGCTCAAAATGAACTCCCGCAACGTCCTTTGGTGATAATTACTCCTCCGCGAGAAGAAAATGAAATTTTCGTTAAGCCAATTGAACCTGAAGTGCCAGAAAAAGTTGAAACCACGACTGAACAACCCACAACTCTCAAGCCACCGTCTTTGGCGACGTCAATTTTGCAACAATTCTCTTCAAATCCCGCAGATCCGAACAGAACGCCATCGATTAGTGATTTAGTGTTGAATTTGGGAGCTTCAACGACGAAACCGACTGAAAAACCTGCCGAAATAACGACAAAACAACCACTTGACGTTCCGGTAACCATCCCAGAGATCATTGAAAACACCGAAAATCCAGAAATAACTGAACTTCCAACAAATAAAGACTTTATTGCGTTACAAACGGATGCCACAACAACTGCCAAGTCACTCGAAACCACAACTTTGGACTCAAAAACGGAAATTTCATCAACAACTTCGTCGCCGATAATCGCTAGGGCAGCTGAAGAAGACGAAGATGACGACAACGACGTGAACCCAAGCAAAAATGAACCCGAAAATCTCCGTTTTGACATCAGACGCGAAGATGAAAAGCTGGAAGAAGTAAAATTTCCGGAAACTTTTTACTTTGAGACTCAATCCGGGGACATTTCGTTCGAATCTGCACCTCAAGAGTCCGCTGAAATGCCCGTTTTTAGTAAATTACGCTAAATTATTGTGAATAAAATCATCAAAAATAATAATTTTGACCTTTTTGATCCGCTGCTATCAGTTTTTGTTTCGCTTCTCTCTTTTTCTCTCATCGCACGTCATGGATTTGCGACGACTCACGTTGCGGTAAGCCCGCAAAACTGTGAAATCCCCATCGCGAGTGTGTTTCTTGTACGTAACAGAAGAAGACAAAACAGGTTATTGCAAAGAATTCGATTCTAAAGAAATTGTGGATCGTGTTTTTTGCTGTATTTACAAACAATCGCACAAAAGTGTATAAAGTCTGTTCACCTCTTGCACGGACATCTCATTCGTTGTTCTCTAAGTGACTTGATTAGACGTGATTTTAATCAAAATAATTAAAAATCTAAAAAAATTCCAATTAAAATTAAAATTTTAAAGATGAGTGAAAAAATTTTTGTTGCATTTTTGGCATTTTTTGCCGTTTTGACGATCGTTGCTGCCTTTCCTGGCCAAATAAATCAAGGACAAGCGCGTGGATGGGGAGGTCATCATCACTCGCATGACGGAAAATCCGACGAAGGACATTGGGGACATCATCATCAGCATCACGGAGGCAATTGGCATCACAATCACGGCGATGGGCATTATGGAGGATGGCATCATCATCATGACGAGACCAATAAAGGAGGAGATTGGGGTCATCATCATGGACCAGCTCCTCAACAAGGCACCGAAAATCATCACCAACCACTTCCATCGCATGAGAAGCCCGCAAACGTTCCGGTTCAGGAACCACAAAGGCCGTTAATTCCCGCAAATGGACCTGAAACGAACATTGAACAAACAATCGCCGAAGTTTTTCCCACAAATCGCGTTGATGATGTAGAAAATCTTAGACCCGTTGTGGATGTGCGAGTGGAAAGTCCTTCGCCGAGCCGGCCAGCAGGAGTGCCGTCCATTAGTGATGCTGTGTTAACGGGAGATTATTCGAAAATTAACTAATATTTGATGAAATTTTTTGTTCAATGAAAAAAAAATCGCCGGCGGTTACTTTACTTTATTTGATGTTATGAATGAATTCAAACATTGACGCAATAAAATGTTTAATCGATTGCATAACGACTCATCTCCAATTTGATGAATGAATGAGCGCGAAACCGTGTGTTGGTGAATTTAAAAATTTATTTATTTAAAAAAAATTAACTTGAGCGCATTTATTCATTTTTAATTTAAATTTAAATTAAAAAATATTTAAAATAAATTAAAAATAAAATATTAAAAAAATTATTTAATTTTTTTAAAATTTTCCAAAATAAAAAAAAATAAAAAAAGAAATATAAAAAATTCAAAAATTGTTTAAAGAAAATTTTTTAGTAATTTTTTTCTCAATTAAAATTTATTTTTTTAAATAAATAATTTTTCTGTTATTAAAATTAAAAAATATTTAAAATAAATTGAAAAAAAAATATTAAAAAAATTATTTAAATTTTTTAAAATTTTCGAAATTAAAAAAAAAATAAAAAAAATATAAAAAATTCAAAAATTGTTTGAAGAAAATTTTTTAGTAAGTTTTTTCTCAATTAAAATTTATTTTTTTAAATAAATAATTTTTCTGGAAATTTCTTAAAACTAAAAATTTTTTATGAAAATGAATTAAATAATAAAATTAATTAAAATATTTTTTTCTTATTAAAAACTGATTTTAAAATATTTATGATAATTTGACAATATTTTTTTTATTTAAAATTAATTATTTTAAGAATTTTTTTTTTGTGAAAATATGATTTATTTTTATTTATTCTTTTTTTCAATTTTCTACCATATGAAAATTATTAATTTACTTTTAATTAATTTTTTTTTTCAATTTTGAATTTTTTTTTTGTATTTTTTTTAACGGACAAAAACATGAAAAAATATCTTTTTTTAAACATAAAAAATCAAAATTCACTTAATAAAAATAGATTGATTCACCGGCAAAAATCATGATTTTGCATAAATTTTCACCATGCATCGTTTATTGCCGTTTTATCTTTTTTTTCTATTACTCATCACATTGGTATCCATCCAAAAAAAAATCACCACGGGACATTTCTACGCGATAAAAACTGGTGCAATCAAGTTCAAGGTTGCTCAACAAAATTCCAACTAAATTAATGGCTCTTTAATTTTTAATTATCCTCCATGTTTTTCGATAAATTTGTGTTAGTAAGTCCCAAACTGCGTTCATTTAAATAAAATTCTTGCTAAAAAAAATCTTTCCGGTTTTTCATCGAACTCATCCAATTTATGGCAAAACCAGTTGCTTTATATTTTTATTAAAAATAAAAATAGTCACCGCCGAAATATTCACTTTATTATATTCTAATATTGCGATATACATTTATACTACAACATAATTTGAATTTTTCGTCAGTCGGATCTCGTAATTCGGTGCGTGCGGAACGTCTTTTACAAGCCACACAAAAAATTTAAATTAAAATTTAATAAAAACCTGATTTTTTTTTGGTCATATCAATACGTGACACACACGACACGTGCAGAAATGCGTGCAATGAAGCAACTAACGACACTTTTGTGTCTATTTCTGATAGTTGGAGTAACTTTTGGGAGTCCCGTGAAACGCAAGCCATGGCGACCGTCGAATCCGCGCGGCAGCCGCAACAAGGAGGCGTCATCGTCGGATGACATAACAACGCCAAAAACAGTCGAAACAGGTAAATTTTTATATAATAATCGACCTTTCAAGGCCGTACGTTTTATTTGACTTTATTTTTTGTTTATTTTGTAAAAATATTTTTAGAGACAAGACAACAAGTGAATGTTAATGATGCAATTAGTACGACAACGACCTCAACCACCACGACAACGACCGAGGCTCCTAAGGATGTAATTACGAACGCTCCTGATTTGGCCAAAGAAGTGCCTTCACCGAAAACGGAGATACTTGAAACACCTGGTGATGCTTCGGATCAACCCAAACAAGCAATTGAATTAATTAAAAATGCCGAAATAGCAACGACGACGACAAGTATTTCGATGAATGGAGATGTCAAACCAGTTGATGAAAAAAAATCCGATGATGTTGAGTCGAAGGCGAAAATTGTTGTGACCGATAGTAAACCTGCCGTTGGTGCTGACGTAAGAAGCGAGGCAATGTCAACAGGAACTACAACGACTACCGTTACACAAACAACTGAAATTCCTGAGAAATTGACCTCCGAGGCGACAACTGGAGCAGTTTCGAGTACCGTGGAGACATCGACGATGGAAAAAACGAGCTCGGAAGTTGTTGTCACAGAATCTTCAAGCACGGTTCCAGCCTTGGAAGCATCAACAACTGAAAAAATGAGCGTTGAAGTCACGGAAACGACTGAAAAAGCAACTTCTGAGGCTCCGAGTTCAACATCGACGACGGAAAAATCAAGTTCTGAAGCTGCAGAATCCTTCACAACACAAAATTTACCAGAAACAACGGAAAATACGTTAAAAGAAACGGATGTCTTGAGTTTTGAAAAGCTCGCTCATTTGATTCGAACTGATACAGTCGAGGAAGAAAAGCCTGAAATGCCAAAAGTTGAAGTTACAAACGTTGAAGTCGATCATAAAATCTCACGTCGTGCCGTGGGAACCCAAGAAGAGCCCACAACTGAGCGAGTTTTTGTCGTTGGAGCTCAAATTTATACAACTGAGGAGCCCTTTGCCGAGAAAAAACCGTCGCGTGTTCCTGCTGCATCTCCGAGAAGTCTTTCAAGTGAAACAGGTGGATTTTTTTCGAGATTAGCGGAAAATTTAGCATCAGGCGTCATGAATTTATTTTTGCCCAGCAAAATTGATAAAATTGTCGTTTCTGAAATGGTTTCCGTGTCAAAAGTGGTGAAAAATGGAATTCCCGTGGAAGCGAAGGATGTTGTGATTAAGAAGCCGGTACAGTTACAAACAACTCCACATGCGATTGTGACTGAAGGAACGACTGAAGGTCTTGCTACGAGCTCTGTGGCGAGTTCTGAAGCCACAACAGAAGGTGTAAGTGCTTCAACAAGCCCCGCAACGACTCCAGAGGCCACAACTGAGGCTTTTACTGTTTCAACAAGTGCTGAAATGATTTCTGAAGCGACAACTGAGGCTGTGACGACTTCAAAAAGCCTTGAAATGACCTCAGAAGCATCTACTGAAGCTGAAACCGTTTCAAATACGGAACAAAGTTCAATGGAAACTGAAAAAATGACCGAAAAATCAGTAGATTTCACAACTTTTGCTTCAGAAACAACGACAGAAGGTCAAGAAATGACAACTTTTGGACTCACAGAGGAAGAAGTGACATCCAAAAACGAAGAATTACGATCTTCGAATCTTTTGAATGAAGAAATGACGACTTTGGAAGCTTCTGTCGAGACAACAACCGTAAGTGATGAACGAACAACCGCTGTAAAAGAAGAAACAACCGAAAAAGCGACTGTTACATCAACTCCTTATGAAAAAACTTTCTCTCCTGAAGCTACAACGACAAGTACCGAAAAAGAATTTTTACTAACTTCGACTGAATCTGCCCTCTTTGAGACCACCACAGAGGAAAATGATTCAGAAAATGAAGTTTTAACGACAGAAACTTTCCTTTCAACGGATTCCACGACTTTTCCAACGACCACAGAATTTTCCACTGAAAAACCTGTCAAAGAAAAGGACGCAAAAAAGGCATTTTCAGGTAAAAACAAGAATTTGAAGCACTTTCCAGACTACATTCCCGTAAAAGTCATTAAGGAAAATAAACAAAACAGCAGAATTTTCTTCCTGCGAAAAATTGAACCGAAATCCGTCACTGAAGCGACTTTACCTGGACAAACAACGGAAAATTTCGCCACCACAACTGAGACATCAACACCCTGGCCTACCGAAACAACGGAAAAAACTGTCATTGTAACGGCAGTTACGGTTCCAGTTCATCTCAGAGCAAAATATTTGGGTACAACGACGGAATCTTACACAGAAGCTCCCACTACGGAAGATGTTTCCAAAGAAAATGAAGTCACGTTGGCTCCGACGACGACAATTTTCAAAGAAGAGCTCGGAAAAGTCATTGACGACAACATTGAATCGATCGTGAAGAAAATTGAGGAAAAATATCAAGCAAAAAATCCGGTTGACACTCAAAAATATCCCGTTCCGTTGAAAAGTAACGAGCTCCGTGACGAAATTATCAAAGCTCACAAGGCTTTGAGACTCTTGCAACGTCCAGTTGTCACCGAAGAAGTCGAAACTCGTAGTTTGGATCCCGTGAAAGAATATGTTTTGATCACCAAACAAGTTGAAAAAATCCCGTCCTCGTCGGAATTGAGAAAATCCAAAGAAACCTCGTCTGAAGAAACAACAAAAACTCCACTGCTCGTGCAAAATTTCAAAGAAATTCTCGATAAAACCGTCAAAAAGGTCGATTCAATAGTGCAAGATTTCAAACAAACCACAAGTACAAGTACATGGGCAACGACAAATTACGAAGATGTCGATCTCGACAGCATCGTGACCGAAAATCCCACGGAAGTCATTGTGGAAATTCCGATTCCGAGCGATTTGCCGTACGAAAGTCCGCCGATCAATGAAGAGTTTGGACGATTTTTCAGCCATTTTAATTAAATTTTAAGGAAAAATAAATCTTTTTGCCAAATCAGAAGACATCAAAGCTCTTACAGTAGTCATAAGTTGCGGACGACGACATAAAATGTTAACTTTATTTTGTTAACGTTTACATTTATTATTATGTAAAAAAAAATGTAGAAGTAAATCTTATTTTAAATTGTACTTTGTTTTATGATTTCTTTTGTCTGATACATACGAAGTTGTGATAAATTCATGTCTCACACAACTCGGAAAATCCAAGAAAATTATTTTTCACCATTTTGAGGGTTTTTAATTTTAATCAAGTTTTTATTTTAATTAAAAGATTTTTAATCCAAAATATTTTTTAAAAAAAATCTTTTAAAAAATATTAAGGCAATATTATTATTTATTTATTTATTTTTCTTTGTAATTTTGACCCAATTTTCATTCACTTTTCTTTTATTTTGAGTTAAAATTTAATTTTAATTTAAAAGATTTTTAATCAAAAATTTTCAAAAAAAATTAGGAAGATATTTGATTGGGTGATTTTAATTTCTATTTATTTTTTTTTTTAATTCAAAACTTTTTTATTTGTGTTTAAATAATTTTTTTTATTTATTTTTCGTTAAAAATCTTGATTTGATGGAATTTTTTCATCTTTAATTTTTCTTATTACTCTCGAAAAATTAAAAAAAAACTGTTGAATAATTTTTTTGAAGTTTTTTTTAGAAAATTATGATTTTTTTTAGAAAATTTGGTTAAATTTTCATTTTAAATTTTTTTTTTTTTGTTCAAAGTTCGAAAATATGAAAATATTTTAAAATTTTCTCGAACTTCGAAACATGAAAATCCCACATAAAACGCACAAAGTCATAAAAATGATTACTTTGGGTTTCCACTCTCATAAAATTTGTCTGTTAGCTTTGTTTTTTTTTGTGCAAAAAAGAAGCATAAATGTATTGCCATACAATTTAAACTGTAATCACGCTCTATTTAGCAATTTTTAAATTTATGAGTCTCTCTGGTGTATAAAAGACGTGTTCATATGTGTGGTAGGCGAAAAGATAGACAACTTTACGACTTAACTTAATATTTTCCAAATTATGGGTCATAAAAGGAAAAATGAAATGTGGGACGATGTCCGATGACCTTTTCCCGGGATTTTTTCTTAGGATTCGTTGAATAATTTTTTCATGATTGATGATGATGCTTACCTAGAAAGAAAAAAAAAGAAAAATAGAAAATTAGATTTTTGCCGAAATTTATTTCATTTTATGCAAAAATTGTTAGTCATCAAGTTCTAAGTCGTCTGGAATTTCTTCAAAAGGATTGGAATAAATCATTGTGAGACTTTCCATGCGAGCGTCATCTGGATCAACGTCGCCCTTGACTTCGCCAGTAAAGAATAAAACAGCGCGCGGAATGACACAGTCTTTTAAATAATGTCCGATTTGAAAATCTGCTTGGATTTGAGGCTTCAAAAAATATTTTTCTTTAAAAATTTTTCATGATTTGAGAAAATTTCGCTTACATTTGACTCATCAGAACGTGATTTTTTGTGAGTCGAATGAAAGAAATTAAAAAAAGATTCAACTTTTACTTGAAATTCCTTCTCGCCGTTATCTTGCATGCGCTCCATTTGAACGGTAACATTTTTACCGGGCTTCCAATGAATTTTCGTGCCCTTTGAGTGAATAATCACAGGACCGTCAAACGACAAAGGGTCACCTTCGTCAGGAGAACATCGCAAAAAATATTCTTTGGTTAAAATTTCGTTCGTAAAATATTCGTTTGGAGCAAAATGGAACTCCAGAACAAACGAAAGTGGTTGCGGATAAGTTTTTGTCTTGTATTTTATGTCATACAAGTGCTGAAAATGCAAGCAAAATCTTAAAAATTTAAATTTCTCTGCAATCTTGAAGTCTATATGTCATTTTTTCTTTAAAATTTTAAACTTAAAAAATTTTAAAGATTGACAATCATCACTTTTGATACTAATTTTGAGTCCCAAATCAACTCACTTTCAACACTGGCTCATCCCATTCCTTCACCAAACCTCCCGGAACTCGTTTCAACACAATTAACCAAAAATCTGGAATTCCTTCGTGATTTTCTTCCTCATCATCAACTGAAGTCAATCCATTCACAACTTCACTTCTCTCTTTAAAAATTTTATCATGTTCGATCTGAAACTGCTTTTCCAACTCTAAAACCTTTTCATGAAATTTCGCATCTAATTCCACTGTTTGCAACTGCAACTTCTTCAAATACTGAATTTTTGGTATCAATTCGGGCGTCAAACCACCTGGCAAATTGAGAACTGATTCAGTTGCATGCGGCAACAACGAATAATCCACCGAGGGATATCGAGGTCTTTCATTCCTCGTGTATTCGGTGATATCATCATCCATTTTTTTTTTGTAGAAAATTTTATTTTATTGACTAGAATTTGGAACGTCACAATTTCAATGCTATTATGATCGAACGACCACATTTTGAGGCTAAATAATGTGAAATATGACAATCATTAAAATGCAGACGATGACAACGAATTCGCATGAAAAATCGTTTATAAAGCATTTTAAACTTAATTTTCCGAAAGAATTATTACCCACAATTTTTTGTCGTTCGTATAGAAAAAAAAATGTTCCATGCACCATTGGGGAATATTTAGTCCTTTTAACAGAGACAAATTTTTGTGAATAAAACCGGGATATAAAACAGGAACATATTTTCTTCGTGCATGCTTTTTAAAATTTATGATTATTAGTCAAAGTGTCCCCTTTAGACTCGCAACGTTGTTATTATGGAGTAATAATGCAGACGCACACAGTAATAAAGGATAGCTTTACCAAATTGGGCAATATTTCTTATTTACATGGCAGATCACTCCAAAATTATTTATCTGCATAAATTATTATTATTTTTTATGGGAAATTTTAAACTTTTATTTTTATCTTAGAATTTTTTTTGAATAATCACAGAAGCAAAAGAAATCTTCTTTATTTGCATAAAAATGTATTTACTCTCCGGAAGACAAAAATTTTAAATCAAATTAAACAAAACAGTATTCAATAAAATGGACGACGACCAAAAAACGATCGTATTTCATGTCATCTTTTGTCTGGACAACACACAGCATTCATGCTTCTTATTTATGCAAACACATGATTTTTGTATTTAATGGGCTTAAATTATGTATTTTATATCGGATTTTAACGACACAAGAAGTCTTTTATTCATAAAAATCATAATGGCATTAGTGTACTGTGACAACTTTATGTCTCGCAACCGAAAAATTTTTTAGAAAAATTATATTATAAACCGTATCGGGCATTCTCATAGGAAATGTTCTGCTGTTTCTTCTGCATAAAAGTTAAATCTTAATTCAGCTGATTCCTTGTCTCCCTTAACTATTAGGGTTATTATTAGGATTATATTACTATTATTAATTATATTAGGAATATTCGATTATTTGTTGTTCTAATTGTGCTTGCCCATCTCTCAAACTTCAGTCATTCCAGGACTAAAACTCTAATTTGTAAAATCAAATAATCTTATATCCACTCTTCCAATTTTTGTGTAATGAATCTTTACTTTGAAGGTAAGCCAATTGTTTCTATTTAATGGACTTTCCGTCTTTATGATGTCTCTTAACCTGGAAAAATTCGTTTCTAAGTCATAGCCTAATTTCATTCATTTTATACTCAATTATATCTTCCTGTTGCGCTGCACATAGCTTCAATCCTTCATCTTGTAGTACGGACGATTGCTCTCTGAACATTTTAAAATTTGATCACTTACCATGCCATGCTCGGATTTAATATCGTCATGGCTTGACCATCTAGAATCTAGATCCTGTTACATTACGCCAGCCGCCACGAAAAGATTTTCATACTAGAAGCTCAATTTGAGTTTTCAATTTTTATTATTGACCTTTGCGTCTAAGATTGCTTCTTCCTTTTTTGTTGAAAAAAAATTTAGCAGTACATATGCTATAAATTTTAACTAAAAAGCTCAAAAACTGCATGAAATCTAGAATATAGAATATCGTGTTAACTCGCCAGATTTCTTCAAGTTGCGAAACACAAATTCTTCACAATGTTCTGTCCAGCGTGAATGACGCCGCATTAATATCCGATGAATGTAGAATAGGTGTAGAGTTTCACGTGAAATGGAGACACGACTATTCTTTTGTTTCCTTTCGATTTACTCCTATCCTCCTAAAAAGTTGTAAGAAATGCAAGGTCTCCACAACAAAAGCAACGTCGTTCGACTATTTAAAGAAAAAGTGTTGATATATGATCTCTTTTAATGATAATTAATGTCCAGTAGATATTTTATGAGATCAGTCGTTGTCGTGATGCGATGCGATTCGAAGAGAATCTTAAGGGGGAGATAATGAGACGAGACAACGTGAACGGATGAATTTGACGTATTATCACAAATACTGATCTGAAGTGATATGCCATCAAGAAATCTTACAAGGATGACTAACCGCAGCCAGCAACAATGCAAAAGTAATAATAATAGTAATCTGAGGGGAGGGGAGTTTCAATGCAATGTTAACATCTTGTGCGAATAGTAATCATTAATTTCTCTTTTTTATTGTGATTATTATTATGATGGGTACTTTTGACAATGCGGTTCAACACACATGTGTCGAAGACATTTGTTGGATTCTTTATTCAATAAAGTGGTGGATAGATTACCACTGTTTATTTGGGGAGAATTGTGTTTTGATTGTTAAGCAATCCCCCTTCTTTGAACATTTGGAGCTGAAATTAATCATTTTCTTTTATCAAAGAACTTTTGTGAGAAATGGGAAAATACAGAATGTCTTAAAAGAAATTTTCGGTAAAAATTTGTTGAAAAACTTCAGGGTTGCCAAAAAATTCTAAAAAAAAATTTAAAATACTCCAGAAATATGAATAAAAGATTAAAATAATAATTTTGCTTGAAATAATCAAAAAATTATTGGAATTCTAAGGAAAAATAAATAATAATTTAGAAAATTTTTGGCAACCCTGGAATAAAGTTTTTTACAAATTTTTTGTATAGAATTTAATATATTTTATTTAAAAAAATTCTTTAGATAAAAATAAATATTTAATTTGGAGATTTTGAAAATTTTTTCAATATTTAAAAAAGTTTTCAAAGTTAGGGTTGCCAAAAATTCTTAAAAATTTTAAAATACTCCAAAAATATGAATAAAAGATTTTTTTGCACAAAAAATTTTTTTCTAAGGAAAAATAAATAATTTAGAAAATTTTTGGCAACCCTGGAATAAAGCTTTTTACCAATTTCTTTTAATAGAATTTTATATACCTTATGTAAAAAAAATCTTTAGATAAAAATAAATATTTAATTCGGAGATTTTGATAATTTTTTCAATAATTAAAAAAGTTTTGAAAGTCAGGGTTGCCAAATATCTTATAAATTTGACCTTTTGAAATCTAAATTTTTAAACTTTTTGTAAACACAGTATTGCCAATTATAATTTTTTCTCTTTCTTCGTTAGTTTCTCTGCAATTGTAAGCTAATTTCTAAGAACGCGTATCATTAAATTGTCATCTCCCTTTTTCATTTAAACACATGCTTGATTGCACTAACGTCCCAATACATGACAAAAACGTAATAAACGAGATCAAAAATCCAATATTAATGGAGTGTGTAATAATTTTACTCTCCTCTATTATACTCTTTTTTCTGCATTATTCCATTCTTTTGCTTGTTTATTTATATTTCATCCGATTATGAATGATGCACCTTTTCCCCCATTGCTATTTTGATCACATATCAACACAAATTAAGAAAAACATATTTTATATTCACAGTTGGATTATTATTACTAAAGACATGTCTTCGCTATTGTGTGTTTGCAAATGCATTTCTTGCTGGCTGGCAACCATTATTCACTGCGAATTGGAAGTTGGAGTGTTGTAAGTAATCCTCCGGTTCGCATTAATATCTTTGTATTGGAAAATACATATATTTTCGGCATAAAAGCCGGGAAAATTTTCTGCATGAAAAGCGAAAATTTTGTTACCCCAAAAGAACACCTTCTGGAAGCATCATAACGTGGCATTAGTTTAATATTTTCTCGTTACCTCGCACAAAAATGCACCCTCATTTTTTTTTCTTCGGTGATCCTAAGATGGTAATTTTGTCGCCTCGTACCACAACAGATGCACGAATAAAAATTCACGTTCTTGTTATACACGAATAATAATAAAATATGATTGTCTCTCGAACCGCAAGAAAAATAATAATATCGCACGCATTTGGGACGCCGAACGTTGGATGACGACAAAAATAGGTCGTTTTTCAGCAAGGTAACTCCAAATCGAATGCGATAAAATATTTTGACACGATCCTTAACTGGATAAACCTTATCCGGCGTATCATAAAAAAAAATCGAGCGGTGGTAATCGTTTATGAATATTAAACGACATGCGTCTTCATTTTTTTTCTCTTGAGCAAAAAAAAAGTCTTCACGAGACGTTCAAACACAAATAATAATAAAAAATACGAAAGAAAAATGTTGATGATGATAGAGTGCTCTAAGCAAGAAAAATACTTTAAAAAAAGGAATATCGTAAAAAAATATGCAAAAAATTTCCTTTTTTTCTCCTCGGCATGGAATCAAGCATGGAATAGAATTAAATTGGAATCTGCTCACGCATGGATAGAAAAAAAGAGAAAAAAATTTGAGATAATGTCGGGTAATTTATATGATCCAAGAAGATCCAAGAAAGGAACATTATATTAAAATTAAGACATGCGAGTGCGGTGCAAACGGAAGTCATGAAGAAAATTTCTCATAAAAATTTGTGGAAAACCATTTCAGGAATTTTCTTTCATCTTCAGTAAATTTTTTTTCTTGGGTTCAAGACTTTCTCAAGACAGAATTATTTCGAAAAAAAACTTAAATAATGCGATTATTGGTTGTTGAACATTTTGTTCTTATAAATAATCCACTTGAAAAAAAGGGAAAAAAAACAAACAAACAGACAATAAAAAAATATTTAAAAAAAGGGGAAACCCCCAAAAAATTCTTTACTGTTTTTTTTAATAATTTATCTCAAGTGGTGTCTGTTTCTGTGTAATGTGTGGACAAAGAGTTTTGTTTGTTTTTCCCCATTAAAAGGCAAGGCAATTTTCGCAGCTGTATACATTTAAATGGGATTGTAAAGTACATATCTGTACGGAAAATTGCCTTTTTTCTTCAATTCAAAGCAATTCGCAGAACAAAATGCAATCAAATTTATGTTGGAATGTTTTTGTATTGCGATGCGTATTTACTTAGGGTAGGACTGAATGTTTGCGCGGAGGGGTCATTGCCCTGATTTTATCTTGTTGCCAAGTCTTCGAAAAAATTTAATATAATAATCTATGTTTGTGTTATTATTATTTTGTTAATCAAAAATGATAAGGATATGAACCCTTTTTGCCTTGGAGATTCTAAAAAATATCCAACAGAGAGATTATAATGTGAAAAATTTCGCGGAACATATTTTTATTTATTTTATAAAAAAAATACTTTTGATGTTTTTTTTTATTACTTTAGCAAAATTTTCGTTCAAGATTTCAAAAATTTTTTAAGTTAATTTAAATTTTTTAATTTAATTTATTTTTTTTAATTAAATTTAATTTTTAATTAAAAATTAAAAAAATTAACTTTTTAATTTAAAATTTTTTTAATTATTTTTTAAAATTAACATTAATGCTATACCTAAGTATTAAAAAATTCTTTAAAAAAATTAATTTAATTGTAAAAAAAAATAACAATTTTAAAGGATTTTTTTAATTAAAAAAAAAATATTTTCTAATTTTATAAAAAAATTTTTTTTTTATATTTTAAATTTTTTAATTAAATTTAACTTTTATTTATTTTGAAATTTTCCTAAATACCAAAAAAAATATTAAATTAAAACAAAATAAATCTTTACGATTTTATTAAATATTTATGATACTTTAAGTTAAAAAATTAAAATATCAAAAAATAAAATTAAATTAGAAAATATTTTTTTTTTAATAATTTAAATAGATTTTTTGATGCAATTAAATTCGATTTTTTTGATTAAAAAATCCATTAAAATTATTAGTTTTTTTTACAATTAAATTTAAACAAAAATTTTATGTTTTTAATTTTTTTTTAATAACTTTTTTTATTTTTTCACGGATAGACAAAATCCCGCATTCATCCCGAATCAAAACTTTCTTTGAAATGCGGTAAAAACTTTATTCCTGTATCATTAGATGTTATCTTCTTTCTTCTCTTCTAACAGAACAAACTCTAACTAGACAACTCATAAAAAAATGTTCGAGTCACTTAGCAACTGCTGCTGCTGCACACGCCATCGAACGAAAGTTTATCGATTCCAAATACGAGATAAACCACGACTAATTGGCGTTTTTATGTGTGTTCCAGAGTTTTTAATTCTTTAAAAATGTTAATATTTTATCTTGATTTTAAAGCATGAAGCATGACAGCAGCACCTTTCATATTCAATTTTTTAACAAGAAAACATTAAAGAGAATGTTTTGTCGGATAATCATCATCATGACAACATACACACACACGAAACTTCTAATTAAAATTCAATTTTCAAGAAAAAAAAACGAGGGAGTCACTCTTCTTTAATGCTCTAGTTTGGTCTTTAATTTGTTATTTTTTGTGTATTCAAAACATCAATCGATTACTTGCTGCGTCATAATCGATTCTGTTTGAGCTGAAATTGGGAGAAAACGAAGAAAAATCGAGGCAATCAAGAAAAAAAATGTATAAATATTACATAAGCTTAGCTTGATAACATATCGCTCGTAGTCTTTCGATAAGCCAGAAAATTGCTTGTCTGAGTTTGTGGTTGTTGTTCGCAACTTTGGGATGCGATGCAGGATGGAACGAGAGATTAGTCAGCCAGTCATGGAATTTAATGGCAAAAAATTGATTTCTCTGCCACCCGAAGGAGGAAAGTATCAATTTATCACAAAAATATGTGAGAATGTTACATAAGTTAGTGCCATGTATCACCTTTGACGGATTAATTTGTCTTCGGAAAGTATCAGAAATCCATTAAGGAACGATGATTGAAGGGAATTTAGTTGTCACAAAAACCCAAATATACAAATCAAAAGTAGGACACGAAGTAAACAAGGGTGCAAACAAGGTGTCAATTACACGAAAATGAATAATAACGATCATTACAAGATAATCATAATGCATTCTCGTTCCAAATTACCGTGTTAATGTCGCAACAAGGTACTTTGAAAATTTCGCATGTTAACTTTAAAATTACATGCCATGCAAATATGGATGGGAAAATAGGCGAAAACCCCTTTTTTGACAAAATAATACTCTTATTATTATTTCTTCCAATGTTTTTTTGTCGGTGTATGGAACGCCTTCAATAATAATGCCGCATGTCAGACTTTGGATATGGAAGCAACAAATATTCACAAAAATTTTATAAATAATATACGTAATATGAGCGAACAAAACAAATACACCTGGCTTACGGCAAATGTCACGTTTATAAAGCCATGAGATGTCTAGCAACTGAGAGACGTGTATTTGAAGGTATTTGGGTCTTTTTAAGTTTTTGTTTTGTTTTGTTTGAAAACATGAGAGAGAGAGAAGAGTAATACGATCACTTTTCCTTTTTAAGGCATTTTTTTTTGTAAGCAAACAACGTTCGATGATGAAGAAGGTAGGTAGGTTTCGTACGAGGGATATAAATGGGAAACCATTGATATTTTTATGATTATAGAATTTGACACAGAATGTAATGGTATGGCATTATTTGCATGTTAAGGGGCGCTTTTATATGGTCAGAGATGTTGAAAGGATTTTTTTAGTTTCGAGGAGTTTTCAAAAAATTTTTATTAATTTAACGAAAATTTTAAAATATTAAAAAATTTTAAATCCATAAATTTTAGACAAAATCTACTAAAATATTTAAAAGAAAAAAAATTATGAAAAAAATAAAAATCTATTTTTTTTAAATAATTTTATATAATTTAATTATGTGTATTTTAATTGAATTTATTTAAATTTTAATTTTAAATATTTTTTTTAAATTTAAAAAAAAAACATAAGGAAAAGCACAATTAATGAAAGTGAATAAAAAAATTTAAAAATTTTATTTAAAATAAAAATCAAAAAAAAATTAAAACAAATTTCATATAATTATAAAATGCCATCAATTTTTATTTATTTTTTTTTTTTTATTTAATATTATTTTATTTTTTTTAATAATTTAATTTATTTTTTATTGATTTTAGTTTATATAGTTTTTTTTATTTTATTTTTTAAATCCAAAATAGGATTTAAATTAATATTTTCTTAGAGCCTCACAAAAAAAAGTAAAAAATATTTCAATTTCAGGACCTGTTTAAACTACATAACCATACAAGACCAACAACAACAACATCAAGCTGAACAAACAATATCTACATTATAATACCATTTTATTCACAATATAGCGCACACCATATCATATTCACATATTTCTCTTGTACCGCATGCTTGGCACAGTAACTGGCAGAGAAAAAAAATATTTTTTTAAAGGATTATATATTCAAATAAATGCACAGAGAGCCACAGAAGCACAAGTTTGGAATATGCATGGGAATTTAATGGTGTGTCAATGTTGATCAGAAAAGAATAGTAAAAAAAATAATGCTGTGAATATTTTATTTTTTTATATTATTTTTTTTTTGCGTATTATTGAGTTTTGTTTAGATTACATTTAAATCCGATTGTTACTCGTTTTTTATCCTCAATCCAATAAAATACCGAGAATTATTATCAACCTTTCCCAAGGAAAAATTTCTTCCGCAATTCCATGTGGCGAAATTAATTATCGTTCGCCAACTCAACTTAAAGAAGAATTAATTTCATCCAACTGTCATTTATCTCCCGTCACAGTTACAAATGTAAGTCACGCAAAGTGGTTCGAAAGTCAACAATTTGCTCTAACAGTAGCGAGTTGATATCACGTCGTTTATTAAAAGAATACCTTTTCTAATTAATTTTTTTTCTTGCTGCCAGAAGTATTTTCTAATTGTTATCTATTTATTTTATTTTACGTTTGTTCAGCATGCGATGAGAGAAGCATTCGTAATTGAGTTGCAAGTAGCAGTTTAGTTAAGATGATGACGATGGAAAAAGTACGAGGAGAAATGTAAGTAATTAAAATTATTATTACTTTTAGAATTTTTTTTACCGCATTTCACAGAAAAAATGTGGTTATACTAAAAGTAAAGAATTAAAAAAAATCTAGAAAATTTCATAAGTATTTTTTTCTATTAAAAAATTACGAAAGACATCAAAATTTATTATAAACAAAAAATGTGGTAATGCGGTAATATTTGAAAAAAAAAATGCGGTTATGCCAAGGAAAAAATTGAAAAGTCCAGAAAAATTTCTAATTTACTTAGATTTTAAGTTTCTTGACTAATAAGAGGTTTCAAAAAACTTTAAAATCAGAAAATAAGCAAAAAATGTGGTAATGCGGTAATGTGGTAATGTTTGAAAAAAATCTGTTTATTTTATATCAAGAAAAACCCAGAAAATGTTTTGAATTTATTTTATTTGACTATTTGATTAAAATGTTGGACTAATTATTAGTTTCGAAAATTTTGAACAGCATCGAAACCAAAAATCTGGTAATACGGTTACGTTTTGAAACTGTGGTTATATCTTGAAATTTTTAAAAGAAATCCTTAAAAATTAGAAGTTTTCTATGAAAATGTTGATGAAAAATTCAGAAATTTTAAAAAATTTAATTTCCAACAAAAAAGTGGAAATGCGGTAATATTTTTCGTCATTCAACAAACCGACAAAAATTTCTTAAAATCTTCCTTCTTAATCTATTTATGATTAGTTGTAGCAATAACAGCAAAATCTTCCTTGGATTTGCCCTGGATTTGGATTGTTGATGTTATCTACAAGTAATTACGGAATATTTACAGTTCAACCATCTACTCTTCATTGAAGATCCAATTAAGCAACTTCTAACGCTGTACCTCGCATTGGAATTGGACACATTGAAAGCATTTTACAATAAAATGCAGTTGCAACATCACGCAAAAGTTACTGTTTGGGAAAAATAAACAATTTCAACATAATCCTGACATGACATATTGTATTGGCAGACAAACTAAAGTCGCTTCGTAAATGTCAGTATTTTTTATTTTTGTGTTATTTTGCATTTTGCCTTGCAACTTGCAAGTTTTCATACCGGGAACCGCTGCAATTCGAATGATTTTTAAATGTTTTTTTCGGTAGAAATCATCATTCGAGTCACAGTCCTTCGAAACACAAAAATTAACTTGAACTGCATTCACTTTTAAATTCACATTACATAAGCCGCACCACACTTGCTGCTCCTCGTAAACGCAGTTAGAATTCGTATGTATGAATGATAATTCCAAATGGCAAGTTGGACCTTATTCAATGTATGTGCTTTCGAAATATCGCATCAAAATGCAGGGAACATCTGCTTTTGTCCATTCCAAATGCACACGCGTGATCGTTGTATGAATATCGTTGTCGTTTGATGCCCAGCCCGCGATTATGTTACATTTGGCCTTTTTAAAAGTTTTTTCATGTTACGATTTTTTGTGTTGTTATGTAGATATTTTTTTTTTTTCGTTAGAAGAAGGATTTAGTATCACAAAGTTGATCACCGAAACTTTTTTTTTCGTGTAGATGTAAATTGCAGCTCGCGCAATGAATATGAAATAATACGAAAAAAATGCAGAGAGCAATAAATTCGAGCTTTCAACAACGTACAGAAACCGCAATTAGGTGTGGTTCGGCAGATCAGAGATCCAGTAAGAGACGTAATTGCTGCAATGTGATGATTATTGTGATGGAATTCGGCTTTTCTGTCATCATGATATTTTTGAATGCACCTTCATTGATTATTTTTTTTTCGCATTTTGAAGATTTTGTCTCTAAAAAATACGTTTTCAGGTATTTTATGTCTTTTTTATTAAATAAAATAAATTATTTTACTAGAAAAAAAATAATATTTATTTTAAAATAATTTTAATTTATTTTTTATTAAATTTTTTATTTTATTTTTTTATTAAAAAAATTTTTAAATTTAATTTTTTTTTTTATTTTAAAAAATATTTTATTAAAAAAAAAATTAAATTAATTTAATTTTTTTATTATAATTTTAAGTAACCTACTTTTTGAAATTTATTTCTTTTAAATTAATTAAAAACGAAAATTTAAAAAAAAATTATCTCAAATCTAAAAAATTCTATATAAAAAAAAATAAAAATTATAATTAAATAAAAATAATTAAAAAAAAATTAATAAAAAAAAATTGATTAATTTTAGGGCTTTTATTTTAGACCCTGAGGGTCTAAAAAAAAGGCCCAAATTTCCCACTGGGAAATTAATAAAAAATTGATTAATTTTTACTTTTTTTTTTCATTTAAAAAAACTCCCGAAAAAGTCTTTATTAAAAAAAAATAAATAAAAAATATTAAAAATACGATTAATGTTTAAATTTCACATCATATTCCACATTTACAATTCTTTAAAATTTCTTGAATTGGTCACACCCGAAAATATCTCAAAATAATTGCCCTTTTGGCATTTCATATTTTTCAAAAGATATTTATTGAGCAATCGTTCGTACCTGCTAAACAATTGAAAAAGAAATAATATTAAAATAAACATCTTGATAAGTGTGCAGACATCATTAAAAATTATGCCTTTGAGGAAGATGATTTCCTTTCGCAACTCGTTTCAATTGGAACAAAAGTGCATCGTGTGCAATTTTCTGCCCATTTCTGAATTTCTGCAGAAAAGGTTAAACTCTCATCGTATTTTATTTCATTGATGAGGCTTTTGCTGATTAATGCCAAAGATAACGCCAAATCCCTTTTCTTGTTTTCGTTGAAAAATAAAATAAAAAAAAATAAATCTGGGCCAAAAAAAAATTCGGTGCATGAAATGTGCATTCAAGAACATCGAGAACAAGTAAAAAGGAAGACAATGCACTTTTTTTCATGTTTTATTCAAACTTTTTTGTGTGTATGTCTATTAGGTAGACCAAAATTGTACATCATTGAACATATGTTGTGGCGCGTCACATATTTTTTTTTTTCGAACAACTGTCTTCACTTTTGTTCCTTTTTCTGGTTCTGTTTCGTTTTTATTATTATTAACCTTTTGTTGGTCATTTTTTTCGGAGGACCTTCAAAATTTTTCGGTTGAATAACTCAATCTGTGACTTTCTTCGTTTTTTTCAATAAAAATAAGGCAAAAAAAATCAATCCTTACAACTTTTGAATTGAAAAACTAGAAAAAAAGTGCATCGTCGTCACACTTTCTTCAAGTGTCCTAGTTCTTTTTTTTTGTTATTTTATGAGGCCATTAAAACAATTTTCAGGTAAAACTTGTACGTGTCGTGTCAGTGCAAGATTAAGACCAATTGATATAAAACAAGGTGAGATATTGAGGAACATGTGTAAAATATTTGAACAGACACGGAATAGAAGTGAAAAAGGATGTCTGGAAGTCTCTTGATTTATGGATTTGATCTACTTTTTATCCTTTCAGAAATGAAAAAAAAAATTTCCTTCATCGATTTAACAATTTATCGATGAGAGTGAAGAAGGGGCAAAGAGCAAATTCAGCACGTTTTGTAGATTATTATTAATGTAACGATGAACAGCACATTTACTGTGTGCAAACTCGTTTAGAGAAAAGGCGAGACGAGACCTAATCTTCGATGCGACGGATTAAATATGCGTTATAGCGTATCGATTGTTGTAGTTTCAGGTCTCGTGTTTCGGGTACGAGACAAAAATTATTAAAATTATGTGTGTTTGGGATCGTTAGAGGGCACACGTGGTAATAATTGGTCGGACTTGTGATCAATACGTGCAAGTTTTATTAATTAGTGACATTTAAAGGCGATGAAGAAACGTTCAAAATAATATTTGACTAAATTTTTAAAAAATAATTAAATAAAAAATTATATAAAATTTAAAAAATATTTTTTATAAATTTAAATTTTTTCATTAAAAAATATTTTATTTTATTTATTTTTTTTTTAATTTATTTAAATAATTTTCTTTTATTTATTTATTTATCTGCATTAAATAATTAAAAGTGGATTATTGGAAATGTTTGTTAAAAATAAAAATAATTTTTGAAAAATTAGATAATTGACAATTTTTTTTTTTTCTAATAAAATTTATTTCAAAAAATAAAATAAAAAAATAATTAAATTAAATTATAATTTTAAATTTATTTTTAATTGAATTTAATTTAATTATTTTTTAATTTTATTTTTTGAAATAGATTTAATTAAAATTAAAAAAAAATCAATTATCTAATTTTTTGTCAATCAATTTTTCAAAAATTATTTTTAATTTTAGCAAACATTTCCAATAATCCACTTTTAATTAACAATTTATGATCTCTCCACTAATTAATCTATTAAAAAATTAAATATTCTCGTTGTGGTTTTCGTCGCATTTCATATATGGAAATTTTCTAAACAACATTTAACACCATCACACTAAATTTGCGACACGCGCTGCGGCGATAAATATCGAAAACACTGCAGGCTGTTCAAATAAACAAACTGACACTTGTTCAATTTTTCACAACGGAATAAAAAAAAACGGAAATTAATTAATATTCAAAACTGCTCCTGAAACAATTTTTAATGTTGTTTCAATAATAAAAACAAATGAATTTCGCTCCTTAAATGTCGCTCGAGCAATAAATTACAAAAGTAGCAATCATTAGTGCTGCTTCTGAAACGGAAGGCAACGGAGAGAAAATATGCAAAAATTCTGTTTTTATTTTAGAGCCGACGACTGACGCGACGACAATATTCACACAGCGTGAAATCCAGTAAAAAAATTGTTTGTTTTTCTTTCCTTCCCCATGCAGTTTCTCTGCTTTATCTCGTCTTTCTGGGTCACAGGACGTTCAATGATTTAAACAATAATAAACTTTAAAGTTTGTTTTTTCAAACATTTGTGCCTGGCATTTGTTACGTAACGTGTTTGTCTTTGTGAAATTGTCTAGACATTGTTTGCTTGACCAAAAAAAAAATCCCGGAAAAGATTTCCTTTTAGCGAGGTTCTAAAAGGGTTAATTACCACAAAAAAAAACCAGAGACAATTGTTCAAGTTCAAGTGTGTGGAAAAGCCGCAGATGCTTTGATGTAACGATGCGCCGACCATTTATCAACACAAACATCGTCATAATTTATATGTTACATAACGCATTTTATGACGTTTTTAAAAGCATAAAAAAATGAAAGATGTGGTAAAAGTGTAGCATCGTTAAACCACACGTTCGTTCGAATGTTCTAATGGATTTTATTTTGTGGTGTGTGTGGCATGGATGGCGCGACGACGAATGTCGATCGACGGTTATTGTGGAAGGTAAGGGAAATCCGTATCATTTTATCTGGATGCTGCATGACGATGGAAAGATACCGTCCACTTTCGTCAGTCCATTAATTTTTATGATAACACAAGTATTTTTCACTTGCAGCTTTGCCAGATTTGGAAATTTTTTGATGAAGAGACGATGCACAATGCACTATGTCATGAATCACCTCATAAACATTTCCTTCCTCGCACAAAACTTTTTCTGGTAAGTTTAACATGCCCAGTGGATTAAAAGGAGATTAATTTTACCCTAGGCATGGTAAGATTGGTTTTGCACTTTTTGCACGACATTTCATTGAATATTATCAACTAAGTATGTCTTGTTTTGGTCCAACTTGTGCTATTGGACATGAAGATTTTAGCTTTCTACATTAAAATATCTTCTTCGTATTGGTGTAAATATGTTAAATTAAAATTTAAACTTTAGTTCATTTTATCAATACAACAAAATGAAACGAGTAGTAACACCATCGACTGACCTAACAAGGTCCTGAACGATATACCCTGCCAGATCATTTACGTTGTTTCTTTAATTTGGATCTTGATGGTTGAAGGAAGAATGAAATTAAATTTGATATTTTAAGAAAAAACTGTTTAGAAGTTTTTCGACCGACGAAAAAAGGCTTCCAAGAAGTACACAAACCGCCTTATTACAACTCTGCTCAAGATAGAGCAGACTAACCAACAAATATCTGCACCGCATCGATGACAGTACTGACGGACCTCTCTGTTATTGACCTATGGAAGAATCCTTTGGAAGTGGCAAAATTTTTGGGACTCGAATCGGAAGAGTCAACTGCTTGACTTACCGCTACAACAACAACAACCATCGACTGACACAAGAGAATTTTTAGATAACATGAAAATGTATGTGAAATCCAATTTTTC
This sequence comes from Culicoides brevitarsis, assembly GCF_036172545.1. NCBI lineage: Eukaryota > Metazoa > Arthropoda > Insecta > Diptera > Ceratopogonidae > Culicoides > Culicoides brevitarsis. The sequence continues at coordinate 20,322,658 of NC_087085.1, read as the reverse complement.
GTCGCACTAAATGACAAAACAAAGAACATAGAACTTAACGAAAAAAGCTGATTCGTCAATATCATCTGTAAAAGAAAAAGTGCTTAAAGTAAAGTAATTGAAGTATTTTTTATGCCTCAAATCCTCAAAATTCATCTCCTCTCGTACCACTGAGCCCATAGATAACGCGTTATGGAGTGCTTGATGTGAATACCTTCTCCAACATAAAATATCTTAATGTAAACATTTACTTTACAAATTTGTGCCTTTTATTACCCCCTTTTAAAATTTCATGTGCATTGGATGCACTTTATTTATAACGAAAAAAAAACAACATAGAGACTGCTTAAAAATGCTCTAAAAAATCAGAATGAAGATAAAAAAAAACTTACGTTCTGATAATATTTTGAAAGCGCTACATCTTCATCATTTACGACTTTTTTATTAAGTTTTTCCTTCTAAAAATAGTCAAACAAACACACGACAACTCTTTGATGCACCTTCATTTGTGAAAGAAGAAGAAAAGTTACTTTCGGATATTATATTACAATTTATTAAAATGCACCAAATTTATGTCTTCCTTCTGTCGATTTTATGTGACATCTGTGGAAATCTTGCACTTGCTTCGAAAATCTTTTGACATCTCTTGATTAAAAAAAAGACAAAGCGACCCTTTTAAAATTTAAGTCAGGTTTTTTCTTCGAATCCCTTAGGGAAATAGACGCCACACTTTATCTCATTACTTAACCTTTTTTTTCGATTTTTTATAAGAAATCGTTTTTTGTTGATGACTCATCCCCATCCTCAGAACGTTTTTTTTCTACAAATTAAATTTATCATCAATTTACTTGTTTTTTTAAATGATTTTTCATATGTGCCGTTGCCTATTAAATTTTAATGGCGCTTTAATGGAGTATGACACTGAACACAATTAAATTTCTTTCTTTGTTTTCGATTATTATTATTTGGATGATTTTTTATAACATTTTTCATAAAGTGTCAGTTGCATTGTTCACTCATACAATAAAACTTTGACCCATTTTTGATCGGTATGGATTAAAGACGGTCAAATTCGTTATGAAACATTAAATTTAATCAAAAAGTAGATAAAAAAAGGTTATAACTGAAAATATCTGGTGGTCGCTGGTTTAAAAAATGCATCACGTGTGTATAAAACTGGAATTAATAGATCAAAAATCATTAAAAATAAAACAAAAAATATAAAAGAATGAGTGATGATGGGTCGTATGTATGAAAATAAATTATAATTAAAAGCTTGTCTGACACAATCAGATGGAAATATTTATCTACACACGCCTTACAATTTAATTTGGATTGACATGTTTCAGTGTTTTATTGTGATAATGTACATTAAAATTATTTTTTATTTCATTTTTAGTGCATTTTGATGTGGGAACGGGCCTTTTTTGGATTTATGTCTTTTGGAATTTGATATCTTAATTAAATTCAAGCTTTTATTTTAACAAAAAAATATTTAATTTAAAATATTTGAGAAAATTTTTACTAAAAATGCACTTTTATCTCTCAATAACTACAAAATTTGCTAAAATTCATAAAAAACCACTTTCCATATGACAACTTTTTGCACCGCAAATATGTCTACTATACAGTTACTACTCTAGTAATGAAGTAGCCAACAGAATTAATCTCTCGAGTACGCACACACGAGTAACACATTACATAAATAGATTTTAATTATGATTGCTAGACAAGTTATTTATTTAAAAAAAAAACAGCAAAAAAACACAAGCCGCAGCGATAAATTTTCTGCGAGCAACGTGATCTTGACTTTTGGATCAAGGTTCATGCTTGACCCGAATCTCACGTGCCTTTTCGAAAGCTATGTCTCACCAAGCCCCTTAAGAGTATTTTACTAATGTAATTAAAAAATGTTGAATTTTTCATCAACTTTTTTGAAGTAGGTTGTTGAGACAAAGTTTTGTCATAAAATTCCGTACAAAACAAACCACATCGCCTCAAAAATTGTAAAATTTTTAGAGTAAAAATAACTTTTTCTATGAGAGCGCACATTATATTAAAAATATGACATTTCCACCTTTATGGTTCGTTAATTCATTACGTCCCTCATTAAGAGTTGTGTTTTTTCCATCGTCAAAAGCACAGAGAGAAAAAAAAAACTTTTTTGCACTGTATAGAAAAATTCCTTGTCGACAACACCAACCACGAAAGTTAAATAGTTTGAGAGCGTGTAAACTTCATCCATTCCACGAATGAACAAAAGCAGAGAGGATCCTGTGGCTTTTCTACACTTTTCATTATGTCGGTACATTTTCGCAGCACGATCCGTAAATTAAGCGGCAGCGGCACAGAAATATTGCAATTAACACTTTTATATTTACAACTTTTGCAAAATGCGAAACAACTTTTTAATTATATTTCATTTGGAAAAAATGCTTTAGCGCGATGCGATAATGAGATGATGATTTTTTTTTCGCTTAAATTTTTTGATTAATGTGTTTTTTTGCGAGTGTAGGTCATGTCAGTTGGATATTTGGTTAATTGACATGTCGTATAGCAGCTACGTGGAGGGTTGCGAGCGTTTAATTAGAGCGCGTTGACAACTTTTGGGTTTAATTTGATTTTTGTGGATTTAATTTGTTTTTTTTTTAATGAAAATTAAAATTTTAAAGGAGGTTTACAATTTTTGAGATAAATTTTTAATCAAAAATCTGCTTTAAAAATTTATTTCTAGGCAGAAAAAAATTTACCCTAAATTTTTATCTTAAAGTGCATTCGAGTTGCATTCTAATAACAAAGAGCAACAACCCTAACTTTCATATGGCAGAAAATTACCGAAAAACAATCGACTTTAATGCAACTTTTCGATAATTGGAAAATAAACAAGATTCTTATTTATTTTATTTTATTTGCCAACAAAACAAACGCTCGCAATGGAAAAAGTTCTCCATTAAATATTAAACAAGTAAAAGGACGAGTCACGCAAAAAAACAACAAATAAGAAACGAAACATATCCCGAAATTAAATTGTAACTTTTGTTGTTGCGAATAACATTTGTGCCAATTTCTTGCATAAAACACTTGTTCGCAACACGAAAACTAAATAAAATAGATTGATTCTGAAGCATTACAACTGCACTCCAACTGCACACGAAATATTGTAAAAATTAAATAAATAAAATATATGGAAAAATAATTATGTTTACACAAAAGATTTGTCAATTATTTGATTAAATTTGCCGAAATTGTACATTTATCGGGCAAAATTGGCACTGTACGATGCATTTTAAATCGCACTGCATTAAATTCTAGGGCAAGGATAATGATTATTATCATTTATTGTTGTTTGCACGGCACGATAGCGGTCCATTTTGTACATATGCTCGCAATCTTTTCATCGGCGATGTCACAATGCTATTAAATAAAGAGCACAAACACACACATGTCTCGTGTCTCTCGAGTGATTTATCCGGATAGTTTTTAAAAACTTTTGCCAAATGTTTCATTTTCGATGTTCAATGTAAAGGGCGAGCAAGGGTTCGGTTGAAGGACACAATGCCGACTATTTCCGGAAATAGTTTATCAAAAGTTGTCCATTTAACAACTCAATTAACAAATTTACTTTATTTTTATGTTTCCTAAAAATACCAGTATCTCAACATTTTTACCCAGATTTTATTGGCACTTTTATGATATTTCGAGTTCGTGTTAGACGTTTTTTCTTTCTTGTTTGAGCGCTTGCAACGTGCTTCCATCACAAGAACGTGACTTGTTGTGTGTACTTTCTGCTTAAATTTTAATCGAAACACCCATCGTTGATGTTCATCTTGTTCATTGTTCATGTACTCACTCATTGATTTCGAGTAAACAGAGCAATGAAGCATATTTAATGGAAAAAAAGGGTTAATTGTTGTGTTAACAATCATTTATTGTAACAGTCCTTTGATACTTTTTGTGTGGGCTTTTAAGTCGCAGAGTGACTCACTTACTCAATTAAATGGCGTGACAAAGGATCTCGTGTAATAATTGTCACCCCATTATGAATGAAAACCCCTTTTTAAATGGAAATTTAATACGCGTTTGATTGATAAGGAATTTAGTGTGTCGCCACCATGATGCATGATTTTAAAAGCAATGACTCCCTTGCAGGGCTTCAATTTATAATTAAATCTCTATTTTACCGGTGTTTACAGTCACGAATTTAAAATTTGAAAATTGACGTGAGATACATGACTTGAGCGCATTTTGATTCTAAATGTTCTAAAGAAACTTTTCGTTATTAATAAGTTCTGTTTTTCACAAATTTTATATTGAATTCAGCTTTCTTAATTAATACCAAAATCTGCTCTTTTTCTAGAAATCATAAAATTTAAACTTTGAAGTAATTTTTTACTAAAATTTCATTTAATATCCAAATCCTGGTTGTAAAATGTTCATCCGAATTTTATAATCATAGACTATTCTCTCAGTTTATCTTACTTGCTCAATTTACATCGACCACTAATAATTGCTTAAAGAGGTACTTCGTCAATTTTCTTCTGATGCTGATGAAATCTGCTGAACATATTTAGTCTAGTATTTCCGATGTACTTTCATTATATTAACATGGCACTACTTGATCAATTGATTCTGTTCCTTCGGATCACGTCCTTTTTGTGAAAAAAGAGTAAGGTCAATGTTGTGATTGGCTTTAAAATAGCACGACGGAAAAAAAATTAGTTAAGCAATACTAAGTTATTTTTTCGAAGCTGTTTTGATCTTCCTTGACCAAACTATTACGAATGGAATATGCATAAAATATTTTAATGGAATATTTTTAAACTTATTTTTGGAAGCTTTACTTTTTGTAAGACTTCAGATTTTTTTATATAATGACTTTTTTGATAATAAACATTCTATTAGAAAAAAAATATTTATCAAATGACAGACAGACATAAAAAAAACTGCAGAAAATCAAATTTACTTTCAAAACTCCCAAAAATATTCTTAAGAAGTCACATTTTGCATTCATTTGCTTTTCAATAGATGATTGGTTTTCAAAACATGCGTTCGAAGGTCTCGTGTAATACAAATTGTTCGATCATTGAATCTTGCTTTATAGTTATTATTATGAAAATTAATTAACTTTTGTGAATTCATGGAAGTATCGTGATTGACGCTTAAAGGTCGACGAGTTTGGCTGAACTTTACATTGTTTGAGGTTAAAGATGCTGGGAACGTCAAGAGTTTCATTGCGGAATGGACTTTCACCTCGTTATAACACAAAAAATATGTAGGGCCCTCCCTCGTTGCACCTAAAAATGTTGTAAAAATGGCATCTTTACCTCCACTCATAACAATAACGGGGCACACAATGCTACGAATTCGTGCTTTTATGTTCGTCATAATGATTAGCCGAGAAGATTATGTGTCATTCGTGTGCAGCACATGATTATTGCTGTAATAAAAGCGGGCGAGTGCATTGAAAGTGTGATGATGTGACATTTTTTTCTGTAAAAGTTTTCTTCACATAGAAGAGAGAAATTGGTCAAAAGTGAAGATGTTAATGAAATTGTTATTCTCTGAAATGAAGAAACATCAAATAAAGAGATGACTCGACTGAAAACGAAAGTTTAACAAGACACCACAATGGGTCAATAGAAATGTCGAACGAATGTCGAAAGTTGAGAAATGAATTACTTGCAGTTTTCTTGCCTGCCTATTTTTTTCATTTTTCAATTCAATTGTTAAACAACTTCGTTAAAAAAGAGACGATTTTTTTATTATTTTCAGTTTTAATGGACAGAAGTAGGTCAAACTCGAACAATTTTTCTCTAATATTGTGAAAATAGACTCGTACAAAGACGACAAGCAATTTTTGCAAAGTATTTTTATGAAAGTTTTACAACACTTTTGCTTCTCTTCATCTGTTCACTGTACAAACATTCCCCAAAGAGCGCTTGAGAAAGAAGAAAAATCTGTGCGAGCGAAGAATGCATCACAAAATAAATAAAAATTTATCCACGACAAAGCAGCATGTGAATAGTACTCTTATCAGCTGTAAAAAAGGAGTGAATCACCTCTAGAAGTAAAATATAAATAAAATTTATCTCTTGTAAGTGTGTGTGCTCAACGATATGAACGACAACGCGAGACGAGAAAAAGAAAGAAAAAGCAAATAAAAAATGCCATCAAACGCATTTGCTTAACCTCAATGACTCTGACATTTACAATCTCCGATATGGTCAACCTTAACATTGAATGGTTACTGAGTTTTTTGTGTCAATAGCGTTTTATTTTGCAAAACCACAAAACATGGACACATAGGTTACGTTTGAATTACCGAAAAGGCAATTTCCAAATTTTTAACGGTCATTTTTTGAATTGACATTTACAAATTTTCTGACAAAAATTTAAAGTCATGAAGACATTTTTCATTCATAAATTTTAAATTTGTTCATAAAATGTCATTTTCTCTTCTTACTTGAAGAATATTGCACCAGAGACACAATTTTCGTCTCATAAAATATTCAAAATTGTCAAGTTTTTCATATTGCACGAGTAAATTTGTAAAAGTATAAATAAATAACACGTTGCAACGACCTGAGATGCAAATGATTGATTATTGCCGTTCAAACAGCCTCTATAACGCAGCATTTACAATAAAGACTTAATAACAGCTTTTTGCATGCATTTATCTACAGTTTATCGCCATGTCGTGTTATTGAATGTTGCACATTATAATATCAATTGAACCGTAATTGCTTGTTTATCCGAACATTTGGAGGGGATTCCCATGGACGACATTGCTGCTGCTACTGCTGCACAAAAGCCTTATAAGGTTTTCGCACTGCCATAAAACTGCGTGAATAATTAATAAATTTCCTCCTTGAAGGAACCTTGTTGTTGTCTAGCTGTTGACGGAATAAAGCCGCAAAGCCTTGAACTTCGTTACAAATTTTAATTACACTCGATTGTCTTCGCTGTTGTTGACAAGCAGAAAAGTTGTAAAAATTTTCCACGACTAGTTCGCGGGAGTCGCATGAATGGACGTCAATCGTTTTTATATTTATTCTAATTTCTAAAGAATAAATAAAATATCCATCATTCATTTCTTATTTTGCGGGACTAATTATCACGTTTGTATTATTTTTGTAATAAGGCCTTTACAAGTTTTTGTTTCTATTTTTGATGTTATTGTTGTGCTGGTCTCCATCTTGCGATGATTTGAATCAATTGATATATTTTCTAACTTTGTCATTTTTTTCATGCATTAATATCACTTTTTACATATTTTTCTAGTTCTTTCTTAAATTTACTCATTTCAGTATCTGTTTTCACTTTTCTTGCCATTTCATTAAAGAGCAATGCCCCTTTGTATAAAAATTATAAAAATCTATCTAATTATCTAATTATAAGATCTATCTCCAGATCCTTAGGGCCTTATTTTCAGACCCAAGGCCAGCCCATGGCTTTAAATACAGAACCTTATGGGGTAGTTATTTGAAAATTTCTTTGAAGGTCAAATAAAGGACGAATTTTCTCTTTTGTTTTAGAAAAATTCGTCTTTGAAAAACGAAAAAAACTCTTGATTGTGATTCATTAAAGCTTTAAAAAACTTTGAACTCTCTTCAGTTTCTGCAGTTTAAACCTAAATTTAGAAAAAAAAATCGAAACATAGAATTGACATTATCTAAAATTGTAATGACCTAATTTTTTTTAAATAAATAACGTAATTTAAAACTTTGTCATTTACGTACGATCTCTCTCGATTACCTTCATTAAAACTCATGACAATAATTAATATTTATCACAACTGTTTCGCGTGAAATGTAAATTGCACAAAAAATGTTTACTTAGTTCGTATTTCATTATCATAAATGTTCTAAATAAATTGAACATTGTCGTAGCTCCTCTTAAATTACACACAATAAAACCAATAAATAATACTTGACTCGTACGTTATTGCGAACCCATTAAAAAGAATGCGAAAGTAAGATCAAGCGGGTTAATTAATGACAAAACATCGACATCTTTTTTTTTTAAGAATTAACTTGAAGTGAACAAATATTTGCGTCCGCTTAAAGTGGGTCTTTGTGCGTCAATCCATTAAAAATAAAAAAAAGAGTTTCGACCTTGCCGAGCCAAAGTCAAAAGGAAATTTGGCACTAGTAACCTATTGAAATTGTTTAGTAATTTTACGTGGAAATTGCCAATAAAAGGATGTTCACAAGCGACCAAATTTATGAACAAACAAAAAACATTGTAATTTGCAACAGCAACACACAAACCGCATTGCAACAAATTCCTAATAACAATGCATGAAAATATTCACTATGATGTGAAATGTTGGGAAAATGTCGCTTCTTGTTGTTTTGAAAAAAAGGGCAAACGTGTAACTTTTGATTTTTTGTAAAATTCAATTTTTATTGAATTTTACAAAAAATAAAAGTTACACGTTTAGACCCTTTTTTATCAAGTAGAAGCGAAATTTCATAACAAATTGCATCATTTCTCACTTTTCTGTTTTTTACTAAACGTCAAAGATGCCAAATTGATGCACACAATAAAACAATGAATTGCCGTTAAGTAACACAAAAAAAAACGCGAAATGTTTATTCGAAAAATATAATACGAACAATTTATTTTCCTCATATAAATACAATTCATGCTGGAAACGATCGATCGATGTCTGATTAGATCAATGTCATGTACATAAGTGAATTGAATTCAATGATGTAACTTTTAAATGAGTTACAGTTGTTTAGCTGTTTATTTATGTTTCTAGATAGAAAATATTCTTCCGTGATTGTTCTATATATGGCAAACACTTAGACGCGTTATAACATTGATTGATTATGTTTCAAAAATAATCCTTTATAGCGTTCGTACTAACGGTGCGAGAGATAAGATTTTGCGTATGAGGAAGGTGACAATGAACTTGATAAGACAAGACACGTTTTTTTCTGATGAAATTCCGCCAAAAAAAAATCTTATCAATAAAAGGTTTTTTTTGTAAATTTTCGAAGACGACTAAAAATTTAATTAATACTTTCATGGGTGTGTCTTGCCTTGGAAATCAATTTGTGACGTAATTGTCCTCCTTTTGTTTTATGATTTTGCGACTTTCAATCTAAATATTAATTAATATTGACGTGATTGTGCCACAACAAAAAAAAATTTATAGTCCATCAGGCGCCCGTACATTCATCGCGTACCGCAACCTATGATAAGATTTTTTTTATGATTATTAATAAATTGTTTATTAATTTACTGGTCGTTTACTTTTTGGACAACAAACAAGTAATAAAAATCTGTGCTTTGTGGAAAATTTTTGTGTCTCGCATTTTTTTTTTATTTGGCAACCCTGGATGACATTTTTTTTTTTGAGAAAAAAATTAAAGGTTTTTTTGTTTGGGTTTTAAAAATAGAGACCTTTAACATTCATAGAAACTTTTTCAAAATTTTATTTATTTTTTTTTATTAAAATAAAAAATTATTTTCAATAAAATAAAATTAAGAAAAAATTTCTAAGAATTTTAGAGGACACCATTTTTAAAAGTCCAAAAAAATTTGAAAATTTGCCCCTGATTTTTTTTTACCTTGAGGGCTTAAAAAGCCAAGTTTTCATACTAGGTTAGGTAGCTCTATAGATAAATAGCAAAAATAGGAGCTCAAATTAACTAAAAATTAATTTTAAATACAGGGTTGCCATTTTTTTTTATTTTAATTTAACTTTTTTTAATTCTAAGAAATTTTACAAAAAATAAAAAGTTTTTTTATTTTAGGAAATTTTAATTTTTTAATCAAGAATGTTTGAATTTTGATTATGTTTGAAACCATATTTAATTATTTTTGGCTTTTTCCAAACTTTAATTTTAATTAATTAATATTTTTCTAAAAAATTCATATTATTATTTTAGAAAATTTTTCTAAGAGTTTTAGAAGACACTATTTAAAAAAAATTGTAAATTTGCCCCTGAATTTTTTTTTTTTTGACCTTCAGGGCTTAAAAATAAATAATAAATCCCAAAAATAGGAGCTCAAATTAACTTTTGATACAGGGTTGCCAATTTTTTTATTTATTTCAATTTTATTTTGTTTTTATTTTAGGATATTTTAATTTTTTAATCAAATTTATGTTCCAAAACCATATTTAATTATTTTGGGATTTTTACAAACTTCGATTTTGATTAATTTATATTTTTATAAAAAATTCCTATTTTCGCAAATTTTTCAATTAGCGAATTATAAATTTCTCACAATTTCAAAAAGACGCAAATATAGTCAAGAATGACGTCGAATCGCGTCGTCAAACGTTATCACTTATTGTAGTCTACTCCTCTATTTACTACGATATCAGATCGATATCTCATTTTACGCAAATCACGCACATATTCCATACTAAAAACGTATAGATTCAAATGCAAAAGAAAGATAAGAATTTTTAATTGATTTATGTGTCGATGTCGTCGTCGTTCGTATTTAGTTGATTGTTCGATGTGTCGCTCGCTGGAAAACAATGCAATACAAAACAACAAATAAATAAATTAAAATGAATTGAATTGTCTTTCCAAACGTCTCCATATCGCATTCAGTAATTCATTTAATGATAATAAAATTTATCACGATATCGATTTCTTCTTGAAGCAAAAAAAAAATTTTTCCGCTTACCACTTCGTTTCCACTGTCTGAATTTATGGTACAACAAACAGGAGCACAGGCAAAAAACAATCGACAGGATAAACAGCACCAGCACAAGTGTGATCCAAACTTCGTTCATAAAACGCTCATATTCGATATCGCTCATCGTCTTGCTGCGATTACTAAAAAGGTCTTTCACGAGACGATTACTGCCATAAGTGTCAGCGCTGTGAAGCTGACTGAAGAGCAGGGAATAATTGTTGGTCTTGATTAAACTGTCCAAATCGATGCTGGACGGAATCTCAAAGGTGATTCGCGATTCGGTATCCATGTTCATAATTTATTTTATTTTATTTTATTTTTTTTAATTTAAATATTAAATTTTATTTAATTTTTGCAGTAAAATTTTATTATTTTAATTTAATATTATTTTTATTCATTCACATAATTTATTTTATTTATTTACGTAATTTTTGGATAATTTTATTATTTGTTTATTTATTACTTTCACACTCCAATTTGATATTTTTATTGTATTTATGCATCAATCAGCAGTTTATGACGGTTCAAATTAATCCAATTAAATTAATTATTGTAGTTTTTATTTTATTTAAAATTTATTATCGATCAAACTGCATTTATTTAATTCATCAAATTTTTAAATTTTAATATTTTTTGAATATTTAATTTAATTTTTTTTAAATTTTATTTTCTTTAAAATTTATTATTATAACAATACGTCACTTTGATATGCACGAAAAAAAATTAATTGTTATTTAAATAATTTATGATTTTTTTTATATTTTTAATTTCTCGGCAATTATTTATTTTTTTTTCTCGTAAATTTTATTCCAGAGTGAAGCAACAACGTTCTGTTGCACCGGCATCAACGACGTCTGTTCGACTACTGATTGTTTGTAACATCGTCTGTGCTGTTATTTTCAAAACAAAACGATAAGTTTCATTCATCGTTCTGGCGTTCTGTAGCTGTGCGGCGCCCATACAACGTGTAGAAGGGAAAAAACGATATTTTCGTGCAACACGTTCATTCATTCACGCACGACAAAAATGAACAGAATAAAATTTCTCATGAATGAAATTTCGTTTGTACGAATCCATCGTTGAAATCTTTCGTCTTCTCGCGATGTACAAGGGGACTCTTCGTGGTAAAAATATATCGCTGGAGGGTAATTTGTCTATTGAATGTTTTTTTTTCTGTGTGTGCACTTGAAAATATCTGTCTTCGAATGAAATCGCATATAAGCGAAAATTAATCAGCTGTTAATAACGCGACGGCATGCACTTGAGCTTATTTATTAGATTTAATCGTCGTCATCGTCGTATATGGGAATGTTTGCATAATAATATTGAATGTTATAACTGGAGGTAATATTTGGCGAGTATTTCATGCGTGCGATATTATCGTGAGCGCGTGCAATTTAAAGCACCGTACCGAGTAAATATTTGTGATAATTGAATAGAGATAATGTTCTAACATCATATAAAATAGGAAGTTGGCAAAATTTGTTTTAAATTAAATAGTTAGGCTTTTTGTGTGGTGCATTGTCGGCGAAATTATTTAATTTTGAAGTTTGGCGGTAGTTAAGAGAGGGAAATTTTAATGAAATTTTTGGTTGAACGCATTTTGAGTTAATTTAATCTTGCATTTTTCATCTTTTTTGACCGTTTTCAGTGGAAATGAAAATAAAAATGATACAAAAACCCGGAAAAATAAAGACATTTCTGTCAGAAAAATGACAAATGATCAACTGCCATCTGCGTAATGGTAACGGAAAATTTACATAATCGACATTAAAGTGCTCTCAAGTGAGACCTAATCGGTGATAAGGTGTTGAGGCCTTAATTAGTTTGTGTCACGTAACGACTCTTATATGCTAGAATGACATTAGCTTGGGATTCTCCACTGTAGTAGGCACCATGTGCGCAGGAAAAATAATGTTCACTAACACCTTCGCCGGCAAAGAGTAACAAAGGCTTTCCGTGTTCCATGAAATAATTTGATGAGCTGGTGCCCCAAGTGTCAAAGAAGGTAAGAGGACGCGCGAGATCATCTCCAGTGAGGCCCTTGGAATCACAATTCACGGAAGCGTAGCTGTAACTACCGAGTGTGAGGGGATTGTTGTGCCAACGGGAACTATAAAAAATTTAATTTAAAAAAAATAAATCCAAAAAATAAAATTAATTAATTAAATTAAATTTCAAAAAAAAACAGAAATTCAAAAAAAAAATAATTTTTTTTTAAACTATCCTAATCCAAAAAATAATTTTTTAAAAATTATTGAAAACATATTTGTGTCCAAAAATTAAATTTAAAAAAAACATTTTTATTTAAAAAAACTAAATTTAAAAAAAATAATAAAAAAAATAAAAATTTTTAAGAAATTTAATAAAAAAAAAATTAAAAAAATTAATTCCAAAAAAAATAATTTTAAAAAAATAATTCAAAAAAAATTTATTCCACAAATGTAATAAAAAAATTAAATTAAAAAAAAACAAAAAAAAAATATTTTAAATATTAAAAGAATGAATGAAAAAAATTGTATTTGTAAAATTAATTCTTAAAAATAATTAATTAATTTTAAAAAAAACTTACACATAATATCGCTTTGGATACGGAAAACGTCTCTTTGTGAATTTACAAATATATCCAACGAGCTCATCAATAATTTCCTTATCCGAAAGTTTTTCCATCTCAACTGTGCCTTGTTGCCCAACCCATCCAAGGAACATATTTTTGCCAGAAATGACTTTATCGAAGCCCGTCATGTAACGAATCCAAGATTTTTCCTCATAATCTTCATTTTCACGATAGACAAACTGAAGTCCTTCCTCGTCACGCCAAAAGTTGTACTCGTATTGCAGGAAAATTTTCGTGATTGCTCCAAAGCCAAGACATTCAATGGCTTCTTTATGATTTAAAGGTAATTTTGGCTCAAACATCGTTTCGTGATGACGTTTCAAAACTCCCAAAGAAAAAGTCACAATTACATGATTTGCCAAATAAAATGAGCCATCAGCGGTTTTCACAAGAACTTGCTTATTTTCGTCACCGAGAAAATTTTTCGAATTCGAACTTGATTTTTGTTCAATTCCCCAGTAAATTTTCTCAACTAATTTATTGTATTCGATTTTTTCGGGACCAATTTCCTCCGCAAGTAAATGCATAACTTCAGCAAAGCCGTTTCTGAAGTTGATATGTTCCCAACTATCTTGAATCAACCAAAAGCGACCAAATTCTTTGGCGGAGATTTTTTTGAAGTCATTCGCTGCCCAATCGATGGCTAGAAAACGTTTATGCCAATCTAAAATTTGGCGCGCAACAACTCGGTCACGTGGTTTGAGTCTTCGAATTTTTATTTCAAACTCGGAATCCAAGAATTCGTTCAGCGAATCTGGATAATTTCGATAAATGTGTGATTGATTTGCAAATTTGTTCACATCTTCAAGAATTTCTCCGACAAAATCATAAACCATATCGACAAAGTTGTCGTTCATTCTCACATGATCATCTCTCAAAAACACTCCAAGCCCTTCGTCACTCTCCAAATCTGTTAAAAGTCCCTTTTCTTCGGCATAATCGTGTAATGGATTCGCTACTGCATGTAACCATTGAGCTCCAGCACTGATTTCAACAAGTTCCGTTTCCTCTGGATCGACATTTGTCATGAAATCATTTTTTATACGTCCTCCGGGAATGTTGTTAGCTTCGAGAATCAAGAAATCTATCGTTGGATCGTGATTTTTTATTGTTCGAGCAGCTGCTAAACCTGCAGCTCCTGCACCTAATATCAGGATATCGACTTCGCGAGTGGATTCTGGACAACAATCCGATGGCTCAAAGGATTTAAAACAAATGGGATAAACTAATACGAAGGTATGTACTAATAAAAGCAAAAATAGACTGTTTCTCGTCATAATTCTGATTGACTACTGAAAAAGCTAAATTTTTGCATGGTCAGAAAATAGATATTTTTATCTAAATTTTTTGTCACATGTTTGGTCATACGTGACGCCACGCGCTTTAAAATTTTTTAAACACAGATAAAATTTTTTAAACTGTACAGAAATTCATCCTCACTAATTATCAAAAAACCCAAAGTGATGCCACCGAATAATGAAAAATTTATTTGAATTAGCGAAAGGCGATTTTCAAATTTTTAACGGTAATTTTTCAAATTCAAAATGTACACATTTTCAAGTAATTTATAATTTTTAACAAAAAATTTTCAATTTTTAAAATAAAGTTTATTTTAAAATTAAATTAAAAATTCTTAAATTTCTTTTAAAAAATTGACCAAAATTTGAAAATCGCTCTTTTCCTAATTCAAATTTACGAAAAATCAAAAATCTTTTGCATGAAAAATTATTTTTAAATCTTTTGACTTCTAACTTTAATTTCTTCCCTTCCTGACAGAATTGAAGTGGAGAAAAATTAATCGAAATTTTCCCACAGATAACAAACCACCAACACAATTCCTCACGCTATCATCCCGGAGGTAAACCACCTTCTAACCACATTTTATTGGTAATTGCATGCATCATTAACAATTATTGTTCACACGACATAATACACCTTGTACCTCACCACCAATAACGCAACAACTCACTTCCATATCCTGTCTCTCGTGCGTCGCACACATCACACGGGGGTGAATTAAGTCCGATTCCGGTTCACTCTCATATAAGTATGATTTATAACATGTATACGTGTGAACTGTTTATGACTAAGTAATCAGTCAGAACATTTCGAACAGTTAAACGTCATCCGCGTGACCAAACTATAATTATGTCGTTGGTGGGAAAGCAAATTAAAATAAAAAGCGTATCACTCATAACTTTAATGCCTCAACTAATTGCAAAAGTGTACAACAATCAAAAACTAGGTTAATGCAGAAAGAGTCCATTAGACATTTTTTCGATAGATTACTTATTGCGTGACCAACTTATTGGGATTTGAATTTTTAATCAGAGTTTAAAAAGCACGAAATCTCCCTTGAAATGCCTTGATTACTCAATTCACAAGCAACCGAATAATCTATTTGACTTCCATAATATTTATAGACCTCACTAATCGTATGTTAATGTGTTTTATTACCATTTTACCTTTTGGGCTTTTATATTTTTTTAAAAAACACAATGGAAGAACACGAAACAATAACAATCATACGCATATCATTTGTACTGCAACGGTCAAACATATGTTAAAGAGGTATTTAGTCAAATAACGAGCACCCGTAGAAAGTCCTGTGGAACGAAAAGAGGTAAAATTCGTCCCTGGAATATCAAGTTGATGATATTAATAAAGGATATGAAAATTGTTTTTGGATTACAAAGAATAGGTACGTGAATGATGACAGGAGTCACTCATTATACTATAGGACACTAAAGGATGATATTAGATTTTTTCACTCGCAGATTATACTGTCATAGTAGGGTTTCTAAAAGATCTCAAACTATAATTTTTTCACTCGCAACTTTATCTTAGCAAATACTGGCATTTGACGTACTCCTTGATTTGGTCTTTGGCGAGGCGCAAGTCACTTGACAACTCAATCACAACACTGATCTTGTTGAACTCACTCGCTCTCTTATAAAAAATGAGTTCTGGCTATTTGCAGTTCAGTATTTTGGCAGACGGAGAAAATTAGAAGCTTTTGCTTAGTAGTTAGTTTTTGGCATTCACATTGGCTCATTGTGTCAGTAGTGTCACTTCAGTATGTATTTATTCCCAAGAAGTGACAGAAAGTCTACGACTTTCCTTTCATAAGTCTTCATTAAGTTGTTGGCTAATTTTCCTTGGGTTGAAAGGAACCTAAAACAATAAGAATTTAAAATTTCAACTTAAATATTAGTTAAACTCACCTAATTTTAGTCCACAAGGAGCATCCATCCAGAACACCAAAGGCATGACTAACTATTATTGCGTTCCTCGTAGTTTTTTCCTCGAACGCCATTACTTAGATAAAGGCTCGAACTAATTGCACACGACAGCATTGTAAACAACTACGAGGGTAACAACATCAGGGAAGTAAAAAAACATTGAAACATATGTCCAGACCTTTTTATGTTCTCGCTCCTTCTCATTTCGAAAGGATTAGAACAATAAATAAACAAATAAAAATTAAACACAAAAAATTTATGCAACTTCACGATCCATATTTTTACGTTTTTTGGTTTCCCTTTGCGTGAATTGTGTGGCATTATGTTTAAAGATAGGAGTAAAGTGATGTTTAAGTGCTTCACATTACTCTACTATTATATTTTTATTTGTTCAGAACAAAAAAAAATGTAACACAAGAGACTTTTTTTATTATGACTGCGTGTCATTTTTATTTTCTTTTTTTATTCTGAATGATGACAGACAGACGATTCGATCTTAATCGGGCATTAGTACCTCATTTCAGCTCAGACACTTGAGGCTTCTTAGGTGAATGCACTTTTGACATTTCCGACAGAAACAGACAAAAAGCCACATCCTCAATTTGAATGTGCAAAAACACTTTTCTTATGAGCAATTGAAAATTTTCATAATCCTCACCCATCCACAAATTAATTACTCAAAGTGGTTTTTGTATCGTACCCGACTTTTAAATGACTTACGTTTGTGTACCGTGTGCGATGCAAACAAGGAAAACACTTGTAACATTTTATAATCCCCCTCTCTTTAAACGGTTGTTGTCTTTTTATTGTTATTTGCATGTGTCTCGTGCGATTATGCCTTAACTGTCTGTGGAAGACCCATGTACACGAGACACTTACGATGCAATACAATTGCCCATATATCTTCCGTGTCATTTAAAATTTTAACTTTCAAACAAAAATTTATCATACCGGTTTGCGGAAAATGGAGAAGAAAAGTGGTGGTTTCGATATTCATTTTTCGGTTTTAGGGTGGCGTGAGTTTTATGCAATTTATTTAAAAATATTGCTTTGGGAAATCAAACAAAATGAATTTAATTCAATTAATTTAAGAAAATTTTTAATCATTTTTGGAAATTCTTATAGAATTTTGAAAACTTCTCACTTGGAAGTTAAATTTGAAATTAATTTATTAAAAAAAAAAATAAAAATAGAAAATGGGGGTAACATCCCTCCCCAAAAAAGCAAATTGCATACTTTTAGGAGTTTGATATTTTTTTCAAATTTATCAAGGGGGGAAATCAATAAAAAAATCTTTTTGTCCATTTTCGGGTCTTTTTGTAATTTTTAGTACATTTTAAGCTGAAAAAGGGGAGGGAAGGGAAGTGAACCCTATGCCTCAAAAATATTAAAGACTTTCCTCCTATGATCCTATTGCTGAATACTTACCACTCATATTTCATTTTTCTCCTGTTCACAATACAAGACAATCGGACCCACATTTCCATCTTTTCTTAAAATATGAATTTCCTTCTGTCTTCTTCCACAATGGAGGAATGAGGGTTGAATTCACTTGCCCTTTTTAAATAATTGCATTCCTTTTGATTCCTCCTTCGTTTCATAAAAACAGGTTTAAATTCGTTCTTGACTTGCCGCCTTCCTGCTCAACAAAATTATTAAACTCACCCCCATGTGTACGTTGGCATTGCACAAATTATTCCCACGAGACGCAAACAACCTACAACAACAAAAGAGTTTCCGAGATAACAGCAAATATTCTGGTTCGAGCGCAAAACGTGAGTTATCTCGATATTTTCCACAACAATTGACACACCAAATGCAGAGTTACCTACACAAATAATACAATTTTAATCACAATTCGTAGGACACAAAATATTTATATTTTATTTGCAAACGCATTCGAAACTAATCAGTTACATTAATGCGTGCAAACATTTCAGTCCGTACCGGGAGTTTAATCACGTTCGAGCATTACTAAAATATTATCATTATACAAGAACCAAAAAGGGCATATTTTGATTGAAAATTGAATTACAATCGTATGTGAATGCAATTTCTGTCAACCTACCGTGAAATCATCAATTTTCGATATTAAATCGTCTACCTCGTTACAAATTTCATGTGTACCAGAGTGCGGTTGTGCATGCAATTCTAATATTAAATTTTGGTCTCATCAATAAATAATTTGGTTTATCTCGCTGCGATGTAGGAAATATATTCCGGGGACACGAGTGATGAGAAACGCCTATCAGATTTTAACATATTTTAACAGTGAATAGTGCGCGTTTATCCGAAATGTGGGTGATTGCTCATTTCTGATGCACTTTACTGTTGATTTTGGGGTAAAATCGATTTCAACATGAACGTGAGCGATAACGATAATTTCGGCCAAAAATTTATTTATGAATTATTATTTGTATGAAATTGGCTTTTGTTGAAGTGGGTCATGAACTGCTTTCAGTATTATTAATAATAATTTCGGGGAATGAAATTGTACTTTATAAATATGATGAAATTTAAGCTGCTAAGCGATGAAAAGTTTGTCAATTATGGAATTAGCATCTGTTTTAATCTGCAACTAAATGCATTTAAAGCTAATTTTCATTTGAATTTGTCCCCAATTTGTTCTAAAATGTTTCTAATTAGCTTCAAAATTAAATTTTAATTGAAAATAAATTTTTGGGGGTGACATCCCTCCCCATAATGTGTGACAAATTGCATACTTTTGGGCACTTTTGTTCATCAAATTTAATTTTTTAACTAAAAAATCTAATTTTACTTATTTTTAATGCTCAATAATTCATAAAAGTCAAAAAATGCGATTTACGTTCGTATCTCACCACAATAAGATTAATATCAGCTAATAAATCATACTTTACCAAAAAATATTTCTTCCACACCTCATTCAAACCTTTTCTTTCCAACCACTAATTAACAATTATTAACATAAAATATCTTAACAACGGTCTTAATGAAGCTGAACTGCACATACGTCACTTTCTAAACATCTGTCTTGCCATAAAAATCTTCTTCGAGAAAGACATAAATCACGAAAAAATGAAGAAAATATTTCCATGGGCGTTACATGGCACTGGCGCTATAAAAAATTAATTAAGCAACAAAAAAACATTGCTACTAACTTGCATATTGTTGCATTCAAAGACATTTCTGGTCTACCGCATACGAAAAAAATGAACCAAAAATTCCTTGTAATAAAAGAAAAAAATAAAAAATTCTAATAAATTGCCTTCAAAGCGGAGATAAATCATGATCATCTATCTTTGACCCAAAGACCTCGATTTTTTTTTACAACATTTGAATGTTTTACACAACCGCACAGCGACATCGACTCAAATTTGTTTGAAAAGACATTCGGTGTTGGATTCCGTTTGATTGTCGGCTCGACTCAAAAATTCGTTCTGCTTTATTGAGTTTCACTTTTCTCTCCTACGTTTTCGATACTTTTGTGTTCATTTTTATCGTTTTTGTCCATCTTTTGCAACAAAGTAACGACTAACAACAAATAAATAAATAAACACAAATCCCTCTACACCTCGAAGCCTGGGATTGAAAATGATATATTATTATATAATTTTCAAACACAAAAGACAAAAAAAAAAGTACCGAAGACGAAAGAAGAAAAGGTAGCACAAAAATTAACAATAGTTACACTTGAAGTATTTTGGGTTTAGGTAAACTACCAATTGATGAATGTTGATTAATATGCTTTAATTTTTAACAACAAAACAAAATTGCATTTTATTGCTTTTGTGAGAGTGCCTTAAAAGCTTTGTGCTCCGTTTAAAGACGAATATTTACAAAAGTAAATTGATTGGAAACGTGCTAGGTTTTTGGGTCCAGTAATTTTGCATATTGTTAAACGAAATGAAAGAAAAGAAGAAGAAGAACAGCATGAATCAATCTGTATACAATTTTGTGAATACGATGAAAAGACACACAGATAAAAATCAATTTCTTGAACAGTATGCAAAAGAAGGATCATGTTACTTCGATTCAATGAATGTCCTTGGTGTCCCAAATCTTGTCGAATTTTGTACGGATTACGAAAACGAAGCGAGCAGCATTTTTTTATAGATTTTTTTTTTCAATTTTGGGAGAGGAAACAAAAATTTGTTTCAACATGCATTTACGAGCATACTTCCTAGATTGATATCCAAGACTTTTTACAGTTACTCAGAATGTAGATATACGAAATGTACGAGGAATTACAACATAAAGGATACAATTTCGATTTTTCTGGGTATTTGTGTGGCATATTGATGACTATATGTTATTTGATACTCGAAACATTTTTTGGTCTTTAAAGGAATGATTGATACTGATAAGAATGTTTTAAAGGACGTTAATGAAACATTTGGTGATGTTAGAGAAGATTTGAAAACAACAAACTATTTGTGGTAAAAAATTTCTAAAAATAAAGAAATTTTCAGCAAATTCATCTTATTGGATGATGTTTGACTCATTTAGATTTACGTATATTTTCGAAGATACGCTTACCAGATAGCAGAAGAAAGTTCCCGTTTAGACATAGTTTAATGCTCAGAACATCCGCTCGGTGAGTAAAAAACTCTGGTTCGATTCTAGATGCTTATGTCAAGAATTTTTTGACATCTCGCGATTTTGAAAGATTGATAAGGTTGAATGAGTTGATGACTTCTTTCTTCGTAACCTGTTTCATAACCTGTTTCGTAACCGTGCTGACACTTTTTAAGAAAGAAAAGATTTCTTTCAGTGAGAAGTCTCTAAATTCTTCACGATCCATAATACCATTCGTGCTTCCTAAAAGCAAAATTCTTTTGTGTTCCAAAGAAGGACAATCGCATAAAATGTTCTCTGCTGTTTCTTCTGCTGAGTGATAGATTCTGCAATCTGTTGAATTCCTATAACCCATTCTACTCATTAATTTATTCAATCTAGCATGTCCAGTTAGGAAAGCAACTATGACTCAAGGAACGTGTTTGATTTCAGATAGCAGGCTGTTCTAGGTTTTAAGCCCTATATTTTTTGCATCTTCTTTTCTCAGAAGATTTTAAATCTGAAAAGCAAAAATATTTCTTACCTAAAACATTCCATTGAAAAAACTTCTGTTTTGCTTCCATCTCTTCTGCTCCCGTCGAGACTTCCATCGATGCATTTCTAATCAAATTACGTAAATGAATCATAAATATTCTCTTACCCTTTTTCCGGTTAATCATCAAAGAAACTTTCTTGTTCGCTCACTACCTGTTTTAAAAATTAAAATTTCATGCTTCAAAAACAAAAAATCTTTAAATTACACAAGTCCATAAATTTTGAGCTGCATAGAATTTCTTCTTTCTTACCTAATTTGAACGTCTGACATCTGTTAATATGTTTTTTTTTCTTCTAAATCCTAAAATTAAACAAACAATCTTTTCAAGGTCGTAAAGTAGCAGATTTTATATTGAGTAAAAATTTTCTTACCTTCTTCCACACAAAATAACTTACCGAAATTGATGATGATAATAATAGGAACTAATATATTTAGAATTGAATTAAAAAAGGAAGGGACGGAAGTTGATACAATTGAAACTTGTACAAAAAGTTGTTTCGTAGCAAATTGGTCCGATACTAGTTTAATACAATTATCGACATTATTATAGTCCCTTGTTAAAGTTAAAGATATTGAACTTTGTTTCCTTTTTGTGTTTTTTTTTCTATCGTCTGCTTTTTAAAATATTTATTGGTAGGACGTCGAAGTTGCGTTTAAATTGTTCTTTTATGAGCAGAATAATTGAATTTAAAATATTTTCGATTAAATACTGGGTGATTTATGGATGATCAAAGTAATGTGAAGGGAATTCCTACCTAAGAATGACAAAAAATCAACAAAAAGGTGACAAATGTTTGCTTTTGCTTACTTTTCAAAACTTTTTTTTTTTGAGGTAAGAAGAAAAGAAAACAGGAAATGATTTTTTCTTCGTCCAGAGAGAATAAGACATGATTTGAGATTTTAATGAAAATCTATTGTTATTACACGAAATTCGCATTAATTAAGCTTATCCACACGAAAAAAAAATTAAAAAAATGAAAAGTTTTTTTTTAATAAATTTCGGATTAAAGTTGACTCCCTTTACATTTCACGCAACTGTCATCCCCCTCCTTTTTAAACAAAATGCTATCATTTTCTAAATACCTCCGCTCTGTTCTAACATCAAAGCATTGCCAATCCATTTAACGCTTTGTCTGCGCTAAATTTTGCCGAAATTACCTTAAAATAAATAACGTTACTACAATCGTCCGCCCCAATAAACCACCTACGAGCAAAAAAAAAGACTCCTCTGTGCTTTTTGTAACGACGACATAGTATTTAATCTAATTTTGACTTTTACCATCAAAACGACATCCTTTTTGAAATTGAATTCAACTCAGCACCGAGTAGGGTAAATTCACGAAAAAAAAAGTGAATTGAAATTGTTTCGCTATTGTTACAGAATTTTATGTAATTTCCATTGTATTTGTGTCTTGTCATGCAATTTTACGTTCATCATTATGTTATTTTGTGTCACATTTTTCCGGATGACAATAAAACTGTGTTTGTCGTGGATGTGGGTGGATAACTCAATCGAGCAAAAGTGAGGTATTTATTGATTTTTGGCTCAAAGTCAAGCGAAAAAAGAGCAAACACTGTAAAAGTGCGATAAGACAAAAGTGAGAATTTTGCAGGCGAAAGTAAGATGATGAAGGGTGAATAACATCAACGTGATGACATTCGCACAACAAACACGGAAATAACTCATCTTTTGTCGTCTGTTCACCTTTTGCAACGTTTTTGCACGAGATGATTCATTCACATCATTCATTTCTTATCATTTGCCGTTGATTATCAGTGGATTACAAATATTTACCACACTCAGAAAGTTACTACTGGCACGGTCATGTCTAAGGAAGTAAGAAAACGTCTGATAAATTATTTACTTACCTGACTTTGGGACACAAACTTGCGAAACTATTTTCGTACATCGTTGAGATAAATTTCATTCTGTCATATTTGGAGTGTTTTATGTCATCCTAAAGTTCAAAAGTAGTAAAAATTTTACTTTAAAATGCTAATTTATGGTCAACAGGTGGACCCGTATACTTCGTTCCACCCGTTGACATATTTTTTCTTTCAAAATTCGGAATCAGCCCTCAAAAGTATGCAATCAATGTAATTTTTAATTGTAATCCTTCTCATAGATATATTTGACAACCTGCAAAAAACTTGAAAATATTTCGTGACGCAGAATTTGAGTTAAGGCATTTCAAAGTTTAGGTACATGAATTTAATAAAAAAAACTTGAAGAATATTCATAGCTTAAATTTACTTTTAAAAGCTGAAATAACTTCTCAAGTTCTGAATATCAATCAAAAAAGTTAAAGTCACCTCATTTTAAACCACAGTACATAAGGAAATGTCGTCAAGAATGTATGTCAACAACAATCTAGATGAGGACTTTCCTTTGAAGATGACTAAAATATTAAAACACGTATAAAATATTAATCAAGTCAAACACGAGACTCAAGATGACTACTTACAAAGAGGAATTTTATCAACTTACAAATATTTAGTCAGAGAGTCTATTTGCAATTTGCAACCGTGACTCATGATAACAATGAAATAAGTAGACACTAAATGAGCTTTGTTCTGATAAAACATTAAAATTATTGCCAATTAAATAATAAATTATACCAGAAATATAATTGCGAAGCCAGATAAACTTAAAAATTTGTCAAATTTTATCGGCATGCAATTTGTAATTAATGCAAAATTGTGAGCGACTTTTATAATGATTTAAATAATTGTCGCATAAAATTGCATTTATTTATCAAATTTCAATAAATTACATTTGAATTAATGATGATAATGGGACATTAGGTTGAAACAAGTGGATTTTTTTTCATTAGGATTTTAATTAAATTTCGATTTTTTTAAGTTATTTAATTTTAAAAATTAATTAATTTTATAACAATTTTAAATTAATTATTATAATTTTAAAATTTTTCTGAAAGTCCCTATTTTTAACAAAATATTTAATGTGAAACATTTTTCCTAATTGCATCAACCTAATGAAAATGAATTTTTATTTTAATTTATAAAACAGGCTTTCGGGGCTTCTATAAGCCTCAATTTTCATGTAAAAGTAACATTTTTAATAATAATAAGTTTTTTTTTCTTTAATTCCGTAAATTATTAACGCACAGAAGTAAATTCCATAAATAATTCCTATGGTTTATAATCAGGAACGCGTGCATTAAAGCGGTAAATAATTCCACACAAAAGAAGAAAAATAGAAATGAATAACAATAAAAAATTCTGTTGCAGGACCTATGTGATGTACAAAGCAAATAATAGCAGAAAAAATGAAATTATTTCTAGGGTTTTGTATAAATTACACATTGAAAAACTCCTCCACCCTCACACATAGACACACACTTGGGCAATATATTGTAAACCATTAATAATAGAAAACTTTTGAAATTCATTGCGAATAAAAGCGAGTGATGTTCATTCATTTATTGGTGATGTAATATCGTTTTGTAGCGCAACACAATCAAATAAATGTTTCGAGAAAACGTTTCAAGGGGAATCTCTCCGAATTTCCTCCACTTGGTTCTGTTAAATAATAAAAAGTGAATTCCTTTTCATTCCTGTTTTTCCCGTTCTCTCTCTCTCTCGATTTGCATAATGTAATGTAATGTTAAATCACGTGCAATACCGTCGACGCTCGTACACAGCGAAGAAGAGGGTGTAAAGTACACAACTAATGCAATTTGGAGATTTTAAGTAAATAATAGGGGTAACTTCCCGGCAACATTCATTTTTTGGCAACGTAACGCACTTGCTGCTTCGCAGAGCAAAAAACCGAGGCGAGTAGATCATTATTCAAAGTGTGTACACAGAAGTCTATAATCATGATCTTTATCGTTAAAACAAACATTCACAATAAAAAGCGAGCGAACGGTGATGTAGAAGCATTTTGTGCCTACATATGTTTTTACACGACGTGCACTTGCTTTGTCTTGCGTAAATTTTAAATACAAATAGACGGAAAAGGTTTAAATTAAATGACGATGGTACAGGGGAGTTTATTTGAAAGGAGATTTTAAAGATTTTCGTTTTGAAACGAACGAAGAATTAAAGTGCATTTTGGTCATTTTTATATTCTGTACAAATTTTTTTATTCTTTTTAGGTGACAATAATCTACATAATTTATTTTTCAGAATTTAAATGCAAAATAGAAAACGTTTATTTGACTGTTTCTTTTTGTTGTTTCTCACAATTCCTCGGTATTTAATAAGCGACATCGAATGAACTCATTGTTATCATAAATTGATTAAGAACCTCGAAAAGATAGAGTTTAGTCACACGAGATGTTATGATGTCCTATATACTTCCAGACCACTTGGTTGATTGGCTTTTGTGTCTCGTTATTATTGTACGGATGTTATACAAATTCTTGTAATACAAAGCAGAGTAGGCTTTCAAACACATTCAGTCATGTTTAAATTTTCATAGCGGTCTATACTTACTGACTTTCGTGGAATCTACAATTTTAGAATTATGTGCCTTAATCATTTTAGGTTGGATTGAAAAAACCATTTCTTTCCTTTGTCTTTAAAATAATTTATCTTACCTTATTTATTGTTGATTTTTACTTTTCTTATTTAATGTTCGATTTAGAACTGTAATCTTTCTTGTTTTCTTGTCAATATTCATTAAAAATATCTTTACTCAATTAAATATATCTTTTTTAAATGTAATGTAAACGATAAAAATGTTTGTGTTACTTACCGATTTGAGAGTTTTATTTAATTTTTTAACAATATTTATAAAAATATTCTATTTTCCCAAGAATTCAATCTAAAATTGAAATAATTTCACAATTCATCCACAGACAGACATCAAACATTGAAAAATCCATTTTTCTTTGTAATGCGTGTTGAAAAAAATAAGAATAAACGTCAGCAGGAAATATTATTAATAAACGGAAAATGTTATATTTGGACCATTTATCAACTTGTCTAATCAACTTTGAATTAAAATTTAATCCTAATGTTGTTCATTTTATATTTAATTTTTTCTTCAGTAAAACCAAACTCGTTTCACAGATTTTCTGAATTTTTATTTATTTTATTATTTATTATCTTTATTCCGTTTTTATTTAATTTATTTATCTTTTTAACATAATTTCTTCATATTTTGGATTTTTTCAACACAATACTTTTGTTTTTTTGAATAATGTTTATAAACACAGATGATAATAACTTTTTTTCTTTTCTTTAAACTAAAGCTGCTTTATTGTTATAATGTTATTTCTTTTTTTTAAGTTTCGTGTATATAACATATTGTATTATATTTATCGGTAAATATTTTATTTCATCCTAACATTTGCAATTATTTATTTTTCTAAAAACGTACGTATGTTTAATGTATATTAATATTATATGCAACAATGATGCCAATTTATGTATATTTTTTATAACCGTTTATATTATTATGTTTTTTAATGTTTTATCTTATATATGATGAGCAAATAATTCGCTTTCTTAATTTATTTTATCCAATTAATTAATTGCACTTTTTATGTGCAGGCCAAAACAGAAAAAGCACTCGGCAAACAATTAAACACAACTTAATGTTAAAAATTATCATTTTTTCAACGATATGTATGTTATCTAATATAATTTAAGATTTCTGTCCTGCAGTGATTGATTTTTTTTTCTTCATTAGCGTAACGATCACATTTATTAGTCCACTGTTCTAATAGAAGCAGGTACTTCTTGTTCGAATTCGAAACAATTAATTTTTAATAACATTTACTTCGACATAAAGTACAGAAAAGAAGTTAATAATTAATTAGCAAAGTCACAATATTTATAAGTTATATATAATATTTTAGGATGACAGGAAAAAGTTACATTCATAAAATTCGCAAATCGTATGTATTTGTATGTTTTAGTACCTGTTACAGTATGTATATAATGTTATGTTATAAAAAAATAATAAATATAAATCATATAGAAATTGTATGAAGCCGTTTTTGTTGCAGTTTAAAAGTTAAATCAAAGAAAAATAATAAATTTATATAATAAAATACTTACTGTTTGTGTGTCATGATGGCATGTTTTTCAGTCTGTCTGTCTGTGGAGTGTTTATTTCGTATGATTATAGTTTATAGTAAACGTATAATAATAGAGTGGATGGGTGTTTTGTATGTTTTTTGTTGTAAAATACGCCTCGCTAGCTACTAAAGTGTTTCGTCCGAAAATATGAAGTTGTACATAAATATACTTTTTTTTCTTCTACACATTTATAGCGATGAAAGTTATTGTTCATATATATTCATTCTTTATTTATTTATTTATTATTACTTTTTTTAATTGTTATTTTTTGTTTATTTTTTTTTTTATTTACTGTTTTAATTTATATTTTTTATCATTATAATTATTATAACTATTTATTCACTAAATTTCTCTTGCTTAACTTTTAAACACTGCTTTATTTATTTAAATATTGTTGTATATGTTTTACTTGTTTTGTTTTTTGAAATGAGTTTCTATATTAATTTCGCATTCAATAGTCTCTTATAACATACCCAGAAAATGTTCCGGCAGTAAATGTAATGACACATCTACAAAAATTGATTTAATTGATTTTTTCACTTTTTTTTAGTAGATTTTATAATTATTTATGTTAATTTTTGGAATAATATTTTAAATTATATATATTTGTATAATTTTTTAAAGGCTTTAATACAATTTAATAACTTTAATACACTTGAAGACAGCTGTTTAATTAAAAAATAAATCTATGAATAATTTTTAAAAATTTCAAATTTTTAATAAAATTTAATTTTTGAACGTTTTTAAGGTAATTTTATTGTTAAATAACAATTTTTATCCTTAAAAATGTAAAAAATAGATTTTATTAAATTTATAACTTTTAAAATTATTTTATAGAATTATTTTTTACAGTCTGTTCATTTTATCTATTAATTAATTAATTACATCAATCTCCTAATGTTCATTGATTAATATTACAACAAAAGAAAAAAAAACTTTAATACAGTCAATCATTGTCTTAAGTTTTAAACAGTTCAATTTCGGAATATCTCCATGCATTTTTACAACAGTTGTTAATGGCTGTTCTCGTAAAAAAATATAATAATAACTTTTAATCACATTTTTTCAACAAAAAAATCTAAATCTTGAAAAAAATATATATTTAAAGAATTTTGAATGTATTATAGATCACTTTTCCATTTCATGTCTCTTAAAATTAACTAATAGTAAATTACAAAGAGGTGAAAAATTATAACTGGTCAAGAATTATCCGGAGCCCATGACGAAACTACACGTTGCTGTCGAATCCGGGAGCTCCTGAAACAGCCATTGGTTGCGCATTTTGAACCAAATTTGATTTTATATTTGATGGAATAGGTTTATTATTACCGTTCGGGGCTTGTTGTTGCGTATTCGCACGTTGAGCCATTTCCTCACGTGATGCCCTGAAAAAAATTAAAATCGTTAGTTTTCGGTAAAAAATATTTTTTTTATTAAAAATAAATGTTACGTTGTGCGAATCTACGAAAAAAAAATCACCTACGAAAATTATTTGTTAGAAAAATACTAAAAATAATGTTAATTCACATGCAAATTGATGATACAAAATATATCTATAAACGACATGAATGTGCATGAAAGTGCCTGGTTATGGTAATCAAATGCCATAAAAAAAATAAAATCGATGCTAATACAAAAGCTAAACAATTCATACGGGACTGTTTAATAAATTTAGTGTAAAAAAAATATTTGCCTTTGTTCTTTCGCGTTCGCATGATGTCGAAGATCCGAAAAGTCTCCAAGTAAATGATTGATCGTTGTAAGTAAATAATTGTCTTTCACCTAAATGTGCCTTTTTTTAAACGCTAAAATCAATTTTTAATTGGAATCTTAATTTTTTTCTGGCAATGCGTTGGAATGAGATTCTTAAATACTTCTAGGAATGTCGTTTTTTCTTGATATGAAGGTGGATGTTGCTTTATGGTTTAATCGTTTTGTTTGGTATGTGTAGGAATGTGTGAGTGAATTTTATTTAGACGATTAATTAACTTAAGGACGCCAGACATCCGGATCTTCCATTAAAGTGGAATGCTGATCTGTTGAGGGTTGCATTCCTCCAGTTGGTGACATAGCATTTGGTGAGGCAACGGCAGCCATATCAGCACGTGATCCCCTTTTAAATTTTTTTTTTGGTATTTTTTTTTGTACAGATTTAACGAAGATTTATCGAATGAAAAGTAAAAATGGAAAAAATGAGAGATAAAAATGATTGAGAGTTAGTCACCACTTCACTTCAGTTTTTTTTTAGTTACAAAAGTTATGATTAATTTTTAAGTTTAGGAGTTAAAAGTTATTATTAAAAATTTTATACTCACTTCTTTCCAAGTCCAATCATGCCATAGAGAACACCGCATCCGAAAACGAGACCACAAGCGAATATACTTGCCAAGCCGGGACAGATGAAGACGGGAACGCAGGCGAGACTAAAAAAATAAATGTTTTTTAAAAAAATTAGGTTTTAGTTATTTTTTATCGAAAAATAAATAATAATACGTAAAATGCTCTAGAGTTGTATTTCCATTTTTTATTTAGAATATTTTAGAGATTCTATCGCAAAATAGAGAAAAATTTAAATTTTTGCACATTTTTGAAGGAAAAAAATGTAAATTAAATTAAATTAAATTTTTGGGAATATTCTAAAAGAATTTTCCAAAATAAAGTAAGGCCGCTCCAAATGAAACTCAATCGTTTTGTCCAAAATTTTTGAAATAAAAATGGGGGGGCAAAAAAATAAAAAATTTTAAATACTATTTTTCATACAAAATGCCAAATTTTTAAAAAAATTTTGATCGTTAATCAATATTATTGTTATTTTGAGTTTTTTACATTGATATTTGTATATTAAAATTGATTTAAATACATTTTAATTAAAATTGAAAAAAAATGAATATCATAAAAATAACTGTCAAAATTGTTTTTGAAAAAAAAAATTCATTAATTTTTTTGAAAATTATTTCTTAAAGAAAATTTTATGTCGAAATACGATTTTGAATACAAAAATTACTAAAAATTGAAAAAATTTCTATAAATTTTGTTGAAAAATTATGAAAATACACCAAAAATCGGTAATTTTTGATAAAATTTTTAATTTTTTTTTATTTTGCCCCATTGGATTTTCGAATTTAAAATGGAGCATCGGACAAAACTATTGAGTTTCATTTGGAGCGGCCTAAATGATTAAAATGTTTTCAAATTTATATAAAAAAATTTATGAAAAAAATTAGTTTTTTATTTTATTTTTTTTTTAAAATGTACAAAAAATTTTTAATCAAATTTTTTTTTAAATATTAAATTTTTAAATGGAAAAATTTAAATGGAAATAAAACCAAAATTTTCTAAAACAAATCTTACTATACTACTACAAAACTACAACATACTACAAAAAATCTTAAAAAATTTTTTTATCTAAATTTCGCATCAAGATATTTTCAGTCTGTGTAAATATCAAAATATCATGTATACTTACGCGCAATACGCCGCAGCACGATTCCACAAAGGTCGCGAATCAACTTTGCTCGACACCACTTGCACGTAGTCAATAAACATGCAGCAGAACGGTGCCTCGACACCCATCACCAAAAACCCTAGAATAATTTGCAGGATGCCGGAGACGAGGCAACTGACATTGGCGAACAATATACTAATACAGTTGTACAGCCCAAACAAAATACAGACTGAAAATAGAGACAAAAAATCGATTAGTGATGCGTCGTCGTTATCTTATCGTCTAAGGAGCAATAAAAAACAGCTGAATATCGATCGATGTAACACAATAATAATTAATTATTACTCGTTCTACATGACAGAGTCCGAAGTTAATCAGAACATTACCGGTAGAAAAAATTACACTTACAGAATGCTCCAATAATTCCGATAACGCGGGCGCCGTATTTGATGTACCACGGAGCCGCCGCATCGTTGGGATCTTCGTTTGGTCGTGCCATTAACGAGGTGAACTTTTCAGCTATGCCAGCCTAAAAAAACGCAATTAAATCATGAATAAATTGTTGCGAAAGGTGCCACGGTGGGCGACGCATTGCAAGAAAGGCGCGTTCGTTGACGTGTAGGCCGTTTTCTTGCAAAACGTAAAAAAAACATATTTTGAGCGATTATTCGATGAATCACGACCGATAAAACCTTAAATCTGCCCGAAAAATCTAAATCGCGAATCAATAAACGGAAATGTTATCACTAACGTAGGCACGAGACACACATACACGTACAGTGGAAAAACTTTTTCTTTTCTCTGGGAAGACATTTTCCAAAGTACACGTCGTACGTGTGTAAGAAAATCTTTGAACTTGAATGAAATCTCGTAAATTCAATTCTTTGTTTCCTTTGTAACACTTGAAAAATTCATTTTGTGCATTGAAATTCCGGATTTTGTTACATTTCCTGATTACAAAGCAATTTTTCAGGAATTGACGACCCGAAAAATGATTCGTATGCAAAATTTTCGCCTAACACACTTTCAAGTTTTGGCAGGAAATTAACATGAAATCGGCACTCAAAATATGTTTGTCGCGTGGAAGACACTGGATTCTCACCATTTTACTGTTTTTTGTATAATTAGCTGCTCTAATTCAGTCTGAAACTAACTCGCAAAGGTCCAGAGATTTTTTTTCTGTATTTTGTGTTTTTACTTTATGATTTTATCACTTTCATTCGTCTCAAACGCCAATTTCTTCGATTTATCACTTTCATTCGTCTCAAATTGTGACAGGTACTGTGTTCCGACGGAAAAATCTCAGGAAGTGGTTTTCTTAAACGAAATACGGCAAAAAAGTTTGTTTACGTTTGATTTTCGTGAATTTCTCGTCAAAAAAAATTAAATTTCTCACAATTTTAAACCGCAAAAATGACTGCTAATAAGACAGACTTGCTCGCTGTCTTGCAAGTTCTCAAAAGATACAATTTAAAGGTAATTTTTGACATTTTTTCTCAATTTTAAATCATTTTCATGCTCTTTGCATTTCAGGGCACCGAAGAACTCTTGAAAAAAGAAGCAAATCTCGATGAAACAAGCACGCCACAAATCGCCAACGAAGAAGTCACAAGTGTTCTCGCCGCCTACAAGAGCGAAGGCGACCCCAATGTCTACGAAAACTCCTATTTAGAGCTCCGTAAATTCGTGGAAGAGTCTCTCGACATTTACCGCTACGAGTTATCGATGATTTTGTATCCCGTACTTGTTCACATGTACATCGAGTTGCTTTACAACGGGCACGAGGACCAAGCGGCGCAATTAATGGCGAAATTCGGACCGGAACAGGAATATTACTACCAGGACGACCTGAAAAAACTCGCAATGGTGACACGAAAAGATCAGATTTCGGGAAATGATTTGACGGAAACTTTCAAATCGAACGATTTCGTTATCCGGATCTCGCGAGATACGTTGTCGTTGCTGAAAAGACATTTGCATGAGAGAAAAGCCTCGGTTATTATGAATATCGTGAATGAACATTTGTATTTCGACTTGTATGAAGGCGTTGCACGAAACCGGCAGCAATGCGATGCCACAGCTGGCTCGATGATGGGCGAGGCGAAACGTCAGGATAACAAAGTTAAAGTTTATTATGGATTACTGAAGGAACCTGACCTGCAAACGGTGCAAGTAACGGCGCCCATTGAGGAAGATGACGATTTGGATGCAGATGACAAGCCAAAAAAGAAGAAACCGAAAAAAGATCCACTTTTTTCGAAGAAAAGCAAGTCAGATCCGAATGCGCCGCCAATAGATCGCATTCCGTTGCCCGAATTGAGGGATGTGGACAAGCTGGAAAAGCTTAAAGCGTTGAAAGAAGCTTCGAAACGTGTGGCTTTAGGTCCCGATAGTCTCCCGTCGGTCTGTTTTTACACGCTGATGAATGCCGCATATACCGTTACTTGCGCGGAGATCTCTGAGGACTCGAGTCTCGTTGCTATTGGCTTTTCGGACTCGTTAAT
Source organism: Culicoides brevitarsis (assembly GCF_036172545.1). Classification (NCBI taxonomy): domain Eukaryota; kingdom Metazoa; phylum Arthropoda; class Insecta; order Diptera; family Ceratopogonidae; genus Culicoides; species Culicoides brevitarsis. Next base: position 20,289,060 of record NC_087085.1, on the reverse strand, counting down.
CAAAGTTTTTTCCTTGACTCCGGGTAAATTGAGAGAATTAAAGGCAGCAGATGCGCTAAAAGAAATCGATCGTGATGCCGATGACATTCTCGTTCGGATGATGGATGACAAAAAACCCGCAGAAACCACGAGAACTTTCACCGGACACGCAGGTCCCATTTATCGGTGCAATTTCGCACCCGATCGAACCCTCATGCTTTCATGCTCGGAAGACTGTACGATCCGTTTGTGGTCTCTGCATACCTGGACTTGCCTCGTTGTGTACAAGGGACATCAATATCCCGTCTGGGACGTGCGTTTTTCGCCTCACGGACATTATTTCGTAAGCGCTTCACATGATAGAACAGCTCGACTTTGGGCAACGGACAATCACCAGCCACTTCGAATCTTTGTGGGACACTTGGCTGACGTCGATTGTTGCATTTTCCATCCAAATTCGAATTACGTGGCAACCGGATCGAGTGACAGAACAGTCAGGTTATGGGATGTCGTCTCGGGAAATCATTGTCGCTTGATGACAGGCCACAAAGCGCAAATAAATACTTTGTGTTTCTCGAATTGTGGCAAATTTTTGGCCTCCGGATCGGCAGATAAGCGAGTTTTGTTGTGGGATTTGGCTCATGGACACTTGATTGCAGCGTTAACGGGTCACACATCGTCAATTACGAGCATTTGCTTCAGTCGGGATGGAACTGTGCTGACATCTGCTTCCCTGGATTGCTCCTTGAAGTTGTGGGATTTTACGAAATTGTGCGAAGATATCAGCGGGGAGAATATAAATGTGTCCCATAATCCGGATGTCAAGTCGGGCGAGCCTTATTTACTTAGAACGTTCCCAACGAAAGCCTCGCCGATCATAACGTTGCATTTTACGAGGAAAAATTTACTGCTGGCGATTGGAATGTTGGAGTATGCTCAATAAAAAAAAAAGATTTTTTTGTAATTTTTTTTTATTAGAACAAATAAAAACGAAAAACATGTCAAAAAAGCTTGAGTCCCTAAGTAGTGAATGAAAGTTTTTTTTAGAAGTAACACAAATAACTGAACTGACTTATACGTAAAATTATTTTTAAATAAAAGTGAATGAAAAATGAAAGAAACACAAAAATAAGGCTCAAAGTGCATTGAATCATTTTGACAGTCAAATTTTTTTTGGCATTTTTTGAATTTATTTTTGATAAAATTTAAATTTTTGCAAATTTTTTGAAGATAAAACTCATATTTTGTTAAAATTTGTTTTTAAAAAAACTTATTTTCTTTTTAAAAATGAAGATTTTTAAGAAAATTTGACTTTTGTCATTTTGACAGCTGTCAAATTTTCATTATTTCAAATTTTTTGATAAAATTTAAATTATTGAAAAATTCTTAAACATTTGAATTGAATTCATTTGAAATTTATTTTTAAAAAATCCTTAATTCCTTAAAAATTTAAATTTTTATCAAAATTTGACTTTTGTCATTTTGACAGCTGTCAAAATTTTCAATAATAACAATTTTTGAGGGTTTTAAAAATATTTTAAAATTTATATTCTTACTAAAATTGACATAAAAGACTTTAAAATCCTTATGAAAAGTTGAATTCTGTCACTTTGACACCTGTCAAAATTTAAAAAAAAATCTCATATTTTTAAGGTTTTTTTAAAGTTTTTGTATTAAATTTCAATTAAATTTGTTATGAAAAACCTTTAAATTACTTAAAAAATGATTTGTATTTAAAAATTTGACATTTTTTATTTTGACAGCTGTCAATTTTTTTTTCTAAAATATCAATTTTTTAAGTTTTTAAGGTGATTTATGAATTTTCAATTAAAATTAATTCGAATTTTATCTTCAAAATGTTGAAAATTTAAATTTCTCCAAATATATCGTCCAAAAATTGAACTATCAAAATAATTCTATGCACGATAATCAATTTCAAACGATGCACATCACTTCACAATGAACCACCAAAAGTTCTTAAACACCATCGACGCGCATTCCTCCGACACGAAATTCCTTTCGGGCTTTCTCGAACCATACGGATTCCTCGCCGGCGATTGCAGCACTTCAAAGTTGTAATCCACATCCTTGCTGTCCTCCATAAACACCTCAAAGTCCAACGGCGACTCGTATTCCGTATATGACGTCACAACAATCGGACATTTTTGCTCGACGGCAGCGCGAATCGTGAACGACCACTTGTCATAATGCGATCCCTTGGAGTGATGGAACGTCGGATTGAAGAAACAAATGATGTCGGGCTTGGAATAGGCGGACGAACTGCAATACTCATTGTACAACGTCTTGCAATGGAAATCAAATTTGACGGCGCGACAATCTTTGCGACATTTTCGACACGGACGAATTCTGCTGATGATGTCTAGCGGTAAATTTTCCGTGTTGAGCTCTGATCCGACAAAAACGACGCGTAACTCGTTCACTTGCGGCATCAAATGCAGCATGAAGGTCTCGAATTTGTCCAAGGTGTCGCCCTCGAATTGGAGTTCAGCACCTAAAATGATAAAAAATTAGGTAAAAATTCAAAAAAAAATTTTTTTTAATTTTAGGTGCAATTTCTTACCAACTAAATGCAATGTGAAGACCTCTCCTAACGGTTTTTTAGTTCTTTGATAGGCGCCAAGTGCTGTTAACGGTATGGTTGCAATTTGTGTCATTGTTGCAAAAATTGTGTCGTCTTTCAGTGCTATACAGTGGGGAAGAAAAACGTGATTATGGTGCAAAAGTGCTCTAATTAACATGTGTATGACAACATGTCTTCTGATATTCCTTGTCCCGCATTAATATTTCTCTACTCTAGTCACCAAAACTACTCAAAGTCAAGCGTCTACTAAAAATTTCTAAAGAAAAATCCAAAAACCAAACAACTAACTACGAGAAAAATCGACTAAACTCTTCACTTTACAACGAAAAAATAGTAATTTTTAAAAATCCACGGCTGAATTTCCTCCGAGATGAAATTTCTTTCAGGCTTTTGCGAGGCAAATGGATTTCTGGCAGGTAAATGAACCATTTTTACGTTATCTGCAATTTCCAACAACTTTTCCAGGTCCATCGGGGCTTCGTATTCCGTATAACTCGTCACCAGAATCGGGCAGCATTGATTCACGGCAGCACGAATCGTTTCGGGCCACGTATCGCTCGTGCCAACACCCGTCGAACGATACAAACCCGGATTGAAGAAACAAATCAAATCTGGTTTCTTGAAAGATGAGGACCGGCAGTAGTCGTGATACAGCGAAAGTGATTGAAAGTCAAATTTAACGGCACGACACGCTTGACGGCATTTCGAACACGGGCGAATACGACTGAGAACATCCAATGGCAGTCCTTCGACATTCAGTTCGGCGCCGGTGAACACGACATGCAGCTCGTTGACCGTCGGCAGCAAATGCAACATGAACGATTCGAATTTTTCCAGCGTGTCACATTCAAAAGAAAACTCCGCTCCTAAGTTTTTCCTCAAATTATTATTTAAATCCTGCAAAAAATGGGAAAAACTTACCAATCAAGTGGATGGTAAACACTTCCGGCAACGCTTGTTCTGACAATTGATACGCATACAATGCCGTTAACGGGACTGTCGCGATTTGCGTCATTGTAGCATACGTACAATCGTCTCTCAAAGCTAAAGATTTGTTTTTGTAAGTTCAAGAATTGTTTGATTTTTTTTTTGTTAAATTTTGAAAATTTTGTTTAGAAGAAAGAGAAAATCAAAAAAATTAATTAAAAATTTGTCAAGTGAAAATTCTAAATTCTACAAAAATCCAAAAATAAAAGACAAAAACAATTATTTACAGTAGGTTGATGACATAAATTTACAAAAAAGAAAAAATGCTTGAAAAACAAGTGTTTGGAGTCTCAAAAGGGACAAAGCATGTGATTTCTATTCTACCAATCAAAATTTTCTTTTCTACAATTAAAAGCTTATAAAACGTGAAAATTTATTGCAAGCACGTAAATTTAATTTAAAAATTAAAAAAAAGTCAAAAAAATATGTTTTTTGACAAAAAAATAATTTTATTTAAAAAATAATCAATTTAATTTTTTAAATGGACTTTATAAATTTTAAAAAAAAATTATATTTAAATTAAAAATACAAAAAAATAAAATATAAGAAAAATTACATTTGAAATTTATTTAATTAGTTTTTATTTTTATTTTATTCATATTTTTTGAATTTTTAATAAATTAATTTAATTTTAAAAATTCAAAAATAAATTTTAAAAATATTTTAAATAATTTTAATTAAATAAATAAAAATTTAATTTAATAAATGAAAAGAATCAAAAATAAATTAAAAACTAAGAAAAAATTTCCTACTTTTATTTATTTATTTTATTTTTTATTATTTGTATTTATTTATTTTTTTATTTTATTTTATTTTATTTATTTATTTTTTTTTTTTTGAAAAAAATTAATAAATTCAAAATATTTTTTTTGTAAAATTATTTTTTAAAAATATTACGTGCTTGCTCTATTAATGAAAAATTTTGTGTTAATGTTTTACTTACATAAAAAAATAAATTTACCTTATTTATTTTTTGTTTGATCGATGGATATATTTGCAATGATGCTGATTGCGATTGATTATGCGCTAATTTTATTTACAATTTTTGGGTCTTAATATTAAATATTGCGAATATTTATAAATGATGACGCACGAGAGGAGGAACGAAAAAAATATATAAAAAGGAAATGGAGTTAGCAATCTTTTTCCATTTTTTTATGTACACAAGGAATATCAGGAGCATTGTCATTGAATTTGTTAACAATTTTGTTGACATATTTTCAAAGCACATGTCAAGGGGGTGTTAAAAGGCACAAACCTGTCGAATTCTTAAAGAGCATTTTGAAGACTTCGTCCATGGTCGCGGGAATTTCCGTGGGCTTCGAAAGTATCCGATTCGGTAAAATTGGTTCGATGCGACCATGAAGCTTCTGTCGCAGCAACAGTTTGTAGTACAACGTGTAGAAGGCGCACCATTTTTTGTGTGAATCGGGCAAGTGGGAGGGTTTCGCTTCGCAGTAAGATACCTACCGAAAAATATAAAAATTAATTTTTTGATGGATTGAAAGGAAAAAAAACTCACATGTCGACATTCTTTGCAAACAGTCAACAACTCTGGTCTCCATTCCCGACAAATTGGATCGCTACATAGCCGTGGAAAGAGGAGGATTTCCCGCTCATACGGCTGCAATTGTCGTCCCAGCGCTTGCTCACACATGTGTAACGTGTAAACGCGTAAGCTACGGAAGTCATCAAATGTTAATTTCTGCGCAAAATTATATAGATGCTCGCCACGCGTTTTTGCAATTTTCTCTATTTCCACACAAAGCGGCTTGTGGTTCGGCTCGTCCGCTAATAAATGCTCTTCTTTGCAGTAATTTACCATTAAACACTTTTTGCATGTGACAGATTCGCGTAAAATATTTTTGCAATGCTAAAATTATAAAAAAAAATGTTTTTATCAATTTTATTTTAAAACATAAAAAAATTATTCTATTATTTAAAAATTATTTTAATTAAAAATAATTGAATAAATAAAAGAAACATTACTTTAAATTTTTTTTTCTTAAATTTTATGAAAATTGAAATAAAAAAAAATAAGGACATTCGTACCATTAAATTTATCGAAAAATTGTTTTTAAAAGATTTAACAAAAATTATTTTAATTACAGAAATTCGATTAATCTGTTCGATAAAAATAAATTTAAAAATTTTTAATTTTTAAAAATTTAAGAAATAAAAATTAATTACAAAATATTATTTTTAAAAATTCAAATTTTAAAATTTTTAATGAAAAAAAATTTAAGAAATTTAGAATTTCTCAATTTCTTTCAAGGTATTTAATTTAATTTTGTGGAAATAATTTTTAAATTAATGTTTAAAAATCAATTTTTAGCCAAATTTAAAAAAAATAATTTTTAAACAAATTTTTAAATAAATTATGAAATGAAAAATAATTTTCAATTTAATTTTTAAGAAATAATTTTTCAAATAATTTTGAAAAAATAATTTTTAATTTAATTTAAAAAATTATTCGAGTTATGAAAAAAAATCAATTTAAACACTTACTTGACAAATCGTCGCCATAAAAATCGGCCTTGGTGCATATTTGAACTCCACATACTCTTCACCCTCTTCATCCTCATCCTCTAGATCGAAATCGTCATCAGACTCGTCAGATCCAGCTGCAACTTCCTTCTTGTCCAACGGAGGCCTTGCCAAGGATTTCAACAAGTCCAACGAGTTCATGAGTTGCGACGGTTTTCCACCCAATTCCGCGAGTTTGTCATCAATTTCGTTCTTGACATCTTTCGCCGTTTCCGGATTGTCCATCTTGTTAAGGATCGTTTTTAGTTGGTCGTCAGTTAGAAAAGCGCTCAAATCGAATTCGGGCGTTACTTTTTTCGGGAGGGGTTTTTCATTGTGCGCAAATGCCTTGCGGAGGATGTTGTGGATGTCTTTGGTTTTGTTGCTGCCGGATTGGTTGTCGGCGGGTTTTGGCGTCGGTGTCGTGGATTGTGACGTCGGCGTTACTTTGGGCTTTGGCTTGGGAGGAGAAGCTGCGACGGGAGATGATGCTGAACTTTTTTGCGGTGGCGGAGATGATTTTGACTGATTATTGTTACTACTATTAGGATGATTGGTACTATTATTAGCGAGATTATTGTTATTACTATCTTGATTATTCTTAGAATTAGCTCTATTTTTAAGCAGTTCAGTAAATGCGTCCAATAACTTATTGATTCCCTGGCTTTTGTTCTCCTCCGGCCTGGAATTAGACTGAAATTTTATATTTATTTTGGAAACAAAGGGAAGTGGCGTCGTTTTTCTTACCGTAGCGGCAGCGGGAGTTGCAGCTGGACCTGTTTTCTTCGGGGCAGCGGGCGTTTGTTTCGGCACGGCACCCTTTGGAGGCGACTTGGGTTTCACATTTTCGGGCTTGGGGGCGATTTTGGGTTTATTTTGCGCCGGAGCAGGTGTCTTTTTGGGACTTGGGGGCTGAGCTTGTTGCTGTGGCGCAGCGGCAGGCACCGTTTTTGGCGGTGACGAACGTGTTCCGGCTACTTTCGAGGGCGAGACAGACTTTTGCGTTTGGACTTTGGGAGGAGCGCGGGCAGGCGACGATGCTGGGGACGATACCGTTCGTTGTAGACTCTCAGGTTTGCCTTTTTGTTGTGCTTTCGCGACTACACTCGGATCTTTGGGGGGCACTTGCGGTTTTTGGTTGGCATTTGGGGTCGGGGATTTTTCTTTTCCGGGCGATTTTGCTCCATTTTTAACAGATTGTGCAAAATCGCCGCTTAACGCGTTTTTTGGACCGGTATCATTTTTTTGTTTTTTGTTGCCGTTGCTTGCTTTTCCATTCGTTTCACCTTTTTTCGAGTCCGTGCTTGCCGTCGATTTCGTATCCGATTTGTCTTTTGCGGGGAGATTGTTATTCGTTTCCGTTGTGGGCGTTGTGGGTTTGTCATCTTTCAAGGCATCAGCTAACAAGGCTTTGTCCGCGACTGGCTTGTCTTTCGATGCTTCGACTTTTTGTTCGGGAGCCTTTGCGATTACGGGTTCAGCAACTTTTACGGGAAGGACAGGAGCTTCTGTGGCTACCGGAACGTCAATAATGTGCTTTTTTGGAACAGGAACGACTTCTTTGGGAGGAACTGGAACAACTTCTTTGGGGGGAACGGGAACGACGTCTTTTTTGGGGGCGACAGCTACAGCTTTTGAGTTATCTACGGGCTTGGGAGCTTCTTGTGGCTTTGGTTGTTCCGCGGGTTTGGGTTGTTCAGGCTTCTTTTCTTCTACTTTTGGCTTTGGTTGTTCTTTGGGTGGCGATTTTTTCTGTTCTTTTGGAGTTTGAGGCTTAGATTCTTCCTTTTTTGTCTCTTTTGGAGGCGATTTCTTTTGTTCCGCTGGCTTGGCTTCAACTTTTGGCGTTTCTGGCTTCTTTTCCTCGGGTTTTGGGGCTTCTGGTTTCTTTTCTACGGGCTTTTCGACAGGTTTTGGGGCTTCAGGTTTCTTTTCTACGGGTTTTGGGGCTTCCTGTTTCTTTTCCGCTGGCTTCTCAACAGGTTTTGGGGCATCAGGTTTCTTTTCTACGGGTTTTGGAGCTTCCTGTTTCTTTTCCACTGGCTTTGGGGCTTCAGGTTTCTTTTCCGCTGGCTTTTCTACCGGTTTTGGAGCTTCTTGTTTCTTTTCCGCTGGCTTTTCAACAGGTTTTGTAGCTTCAGCTTTCTTTTCCGCGGGTTTTTCCACAGGTTTCTCCTCAACTTTCTTCACAACTTCGGGAGTTTTTGGTGGTTGTGGCTTTGGTTCTTCTTTTTTCACCTCCGTTTTAGGCTTTTCTGGCTCAGGAGCCTTTGCTGGAGGAGTATCGACCTTCTTTTGTTCTTGTGGCTTCACTTCAGCGGGCTTTTCTTGCTTCTTTTCCTCTTTGGGAGCTTGTTGTGGCTTTTGTTCCTTCTTTGGTTCAGGAGCTTTTTCTTGTTTTTGTGATTTTTCACTTATTTTGCGCTCTTTTTGTTGCTTTTGCTCTGCTGGTTTCTGTTCTTGCGGCTTTTGTGCAGGTTTTTCCTCCTTTTGAGACTTTTCGCTCACTTTGCGTTCCTTTTGTTGAGGCTTTTCTTGTGGCTTTTGCTCAACTTTCTCTTGAGGCTTTGGCTCAGCTGGCTTTTCTTGGGGCTTTTGAGGAGCTGGAGCGGCTTTTTCGGATTTTTCACTCACTTTACGTTCTTTTTTCTCCTGCTGTTGAGGTTTTTGTTGCGCAGGCTTCTCTTCTTTTTGCGATTTTTCACTTACTTTACGTTCTTTTTTGGTTTCTTGTGGTTTTTGTTCCACTGGCTTTTCAGCGGGCTTCTCATTTGAGACTTTTTTCTCGTCAAGTTGTTGCGCGATTTTCTCGACAGACGCTGCCAAGTTATTTAACTCGGTTTCCGCCGTTGTTTGTTGCTTGCCAAATGGAATACGTGGCTTCTTGGGCTTTTTGGGGCCCTTTTTCACGACAATTTTCTCGCCATTTTCATCGATGATCGTTCGTGTCTTGTTACGCTTGCGTTTCTTTTTTGCTTTTTCGCCATTTGGAGGAGTTTGTTGCCCATTTTCGGGTTTCTTTTCGGCCTCAGCACCTTCCGTGGCGGGCTTCTTCTTTCTGCGGTTGCGTTTTTTCTTCAACGTACCTTCAGCGGATGCAGCACCTTCGACAGGCTTTTCGGCAGTTGGAGCTTTTGGTGTCTCAGCAGCGGGTTTTTCAACTTTTGGAGCGACTTCGACGGGTTTTTGGGGAGTCGGGAGGGGTTTTTGGACATCGGCTGCTGTTGTTGCGGCACTTTCTGTGGCAGCGGCGCCATCAGAAGTTTTTCCCTTGTTTTTCTTTCCCATCTAAATATTTCACAATTTTATTTATTTATTTTTTGTTATTTTTTTTAGGTGACAAAAAACATTCGATTGTACAGAAAAAAAATATTTGATGAAAAATTTCAAGGCTGATATTTTTTCTAGTCGTAAATTTGAAAGAAAATTTTCTGTTTCTGTTCAACAAATAAAGGTCAATGTCCGAAAATTCAACACGCATACACCAGAAAAAAAATATTTTCACGATCGCAGTTTTTCAAGAGTGAGTTCAATTTCTCACTTTCTCTTTCGTGAAAATTTATGTTGAGAGAATTTTCTCTAAGAGAATTCATTAAAAAAAATAGTTCAAAGGTTCAAAAGTTGAACACATTAAATTTTGCATCACCAAAAAAAATTCGCCACTTGCCAAAAATTGTATCAATCATCAAAATTTTCCCAAATATTACGCAAATTAAATATTTTCACGAAGAAAAAAAAAACAGACAACAAAATATCTTGTTTTTTTGAAAAACATTCAACGCCAGCCAGCAGCACGTCATAACTTTTGTTTTTATTTCATTTTTATTATTTTTAGTCTTGGCTCGTTTGAAATGTTTGTATTTTTTTCGTACTTACATGAAAATTATTGCAATTTTAATAGTTTTTCTTTAGATTTTTTATTTCCTTCATTTTTGATTTGAATTTTTATGTTCTTTTCCTGTTTAAAAAGGGTCATGAATTTTTTTGCGAAAAACAGAGGCTTGAGCTCGACCCTTTGCTCAAGACCTCCAAAAAGCGACTGAATTGCCAAAAATTTAGTTCATTAAATTTTTTTATGATCAAGGTCGATTTTGAAAATTATTAATCAATAAAAGTTCTCAATGAATGAACATCCGTTCCAGTTCGACGAACTTTTGAGTTTATTGTGAAAAGTTTGTGTTTCGCATTAGAAAATTTTTTGTTTGAAACACGTGAAATAGGAATAACGGTTGTTCATTCAGTGTTGCCAAAATTCAAGGTCTGAAACAAAAGTCAAGATTCACAAAAGAATATAAGCAATTTTCAGATTAATTTGATAAAAAAATAATTTAATCAAAAATTCTATGAAATATTTGAAAAAAAAAATTTAAAACTTGCTCTGCATCTTCAAATTTATAAAATAATTTAAAAGACTTAGATTTTTTTTTCTAATTTGACTTGAAATTGCAATCGGTTGAAGAATACCTCACGATTTATGAAGTTTAGCAAATTTATTTTGAACTAATTTAAATTTACATCAAAATTTTCGTAAATTGATTGAATTTTTAAGATTTTTGGCAACCCTGGATTATTATCACAAAATTTTTAATCTGATTTGACTCAAATCGAGATTAACTAAAGAATCTCTTAAAATTTATTATTTTTAGAAGGTTTATATAAGAAATACATAAATTCTAATACAATTCGTACATTAAATAAATTTTTGAGCAACACTGGAATTAAATTTTTACCTGATTTGATTCTTAATTTCAAATAAATAATTTAAAAAATCACAAAAAATATTGAAATTTTTAGCAGCAAAATTATGTTTGAATTACCTATCTCGTGAATTTTTCGAATTTATGAAATTTTTGGCAACCCTGTATGTCAATTCTAATCATATTTGCCTCTCGCGTATTTTTAAAAAAATATTTTTAGCTGCGAAACATCAATTTTTCACACTTTTCTCAAAGAAAAAAAATCAAATATTTATTAAACATCAAAGTAAAACAAAAAATTCCAAGATCTCGATTCAAACAAAAATTTTCCATTCAACCACGAATCGCGTCATTTCCGTAAGAAAAAATACTAAAAATTCCCATATTTCATCTCAAATTAATCGCTTTCTGTCTACTTGCTCCTCCCGCTTGGACAAAGACGTGTAAAAGTCGTGTGGCGGCGGCGGCACAAGCGACAACAATCATGATTCACGAGCTGTGTCATGTGTCAAATAAACAACTCCAACATATGCGCAATGATGTCCAATGTGAAGCTATTTTTAACACACTTCTAAGTCTGTTGAAGTCTTTAATGCACTGAACAACTGAAATAAAATTAAAATATTTCTCGAATTGTACGACGACGGTGAAAAACGTGGAGATTAGTCATTAAGTCGTCGTTATGTTGCATTCACTGGCAATGAAATCATTTTTCATAAACATTATTTTTTTTTCCTAAACATTTGTTCGGACAATGTGCTTTCATTTCGTTTTTTTGAATTTTTTACACGCAAGATTCGAATAAATCACCAAAGTGATAATTTTAGCCTCTTTTGTTTGTTGGATTGTGATGTTCTGTGGCGATTATTTATAGATTATATAACGGGAGTGTGTGCGTGCAAATTAAATTTTTTACTTGAAATTTTTCTTGAAAATTTGATTTTTTGTACAATTGTCGTTTTTTGTCGATTTTCACTATTTTTCTTACATTTTTCTTTGATTTTTCGATTATTTTTCACTTTTTTATTGTTTTTCAATGCTTTTATCGCGACTTTTTCTTTCTTTCGCAGGTAGATGTACAGAAGAAATTTTCTGTAGACACGACACACGAGGCGCTAGAATATTCTTTCTTTCGATTTTCCGACTTACTTCATCCACGATCCACCAAGAGCGACTGGCGAGATGAGAAATATGCTGGTTTCACCTCGCTTCGTCGTGTATTTTTAGAACGTTTTGGTGAGAAAAATGAAAACGGCATTAAGTTGTAAGTGTTTTTTATGGCATTTTATTTGTCCGATTCGTTTAAGACATATCGGCAGCTCGAGAGACGTCGCACGAGAGAGCGGTTTTTATTTATTTACATCACTCGCCGCCGCCATCACCTTCGACATCGGCATCTTTTTTGTTGCCATCGTCATCGCCTGACATGCCTTTGTTCGTGTAGCCGCCGCCACCTTCCTCGCCTTCGAGATATGCGATTGGTGTGGCGTGCGCCAAGTTCATGCTTGCCTTGCGACTGAAGCGACGCGATAAACGCCGGATGAATTTGTTCGCGATGCTGTCGAGATCCTCGCCTTTTGTTTCGGGCACGAGGAAAATGACGAAAAAGACACCGAGGGCGCAGAAAATGGAATACATCCAAAAGGTGCCGGCGGTTGTGATTAACTAAAAGAGAGATTTTTTGAATGAAATGAGAAAAAATTGCGTAAAATTCTTACATCTGCCACGGGATGATAACTGACGATCACTAAAAACATGATGAGGAGATTCAGGGAGCCAGCTAACGAGCTGAGGACACTTCTTTGTTTGACGGGGAACAATTCTCCCATCAAGAGGAAAGGAATGGTGCCGAAACCGATGGAAAATCCGATCATAAATATGATGAGACTTATTAATGGAAGGTATCTAAAATATAAAAAATTAAATTATAAGGATTTTGATTAAAACTATTAAGAAAATTAAATTTTTTTTAAGAATTTTGATTAAAATTGATTTTTTTGAACTTAAAAATTGATTTTTTAAAGAAAGTTTTCTCTTCATATATCTCAAAAATAATAAAATTTATTTTTTTTTTTCAAATTTTTGACCATAAATTACTTTTTTATTGTTATTAGGCGAATAAATTTAATATATCCATTTTTTGTCTCCCCCCCCCTCGGATTTTGTCGAAAAAATTCAGGGGGAAAAATAAAAATTAAATATAAAATACAAATATTTTTGACATATTTTGAAATTTTTATATTAAAAAATCATGAAAAATTACTGTTTATGGTAAAATTATACAAAAAACTAAAGAAAATTGCTTAATTACGACATTTTCTATTGAAATGTTTTTTTGAAAGTCACGTGACCAAAATTATTTATTTCAAAATTTTTAATTTGGGAGGTTTTGTTGATTTTTCTTTACTTTTAAGTTCAAATTTTAAAATAATATAAACTAAAATTAAATAAATGTTAAGAATCAACGTTTAACGTCTAAAAACGTTAAAAAATTACAAAAAAAAAATTTAAAAATATTTTTTTTTTGTTTCCCCATCCCTTCCCCTCGAGAAAATCCTCATGGGACAAAAAATGAAAATATGTATTAAATTTATTCGCCTTAATAAATCGTGGTTAAAAAAATTTTCTGATCCTCAAAAATTTTTTAAATATTTTTTATTTATTTTTTAATTAAGTTAAATATTAGTTTTTTTGACATTTTCAAGAAATTGACAAGAAATTTTTTCACAAAAAAAATTAAATATTTTTTTTAAATTTTTATAAAAATTTTTAAAAAATTTAAATTTTTGTGAAACATTTTTTTTTTTTAGAAAATTTGAAGAATTTTATTAAGCGAAAAAAAATTTTTTTTTTCTAAACTTTTTAGCAAAAATAATAATTTTCCACTGAAATTGTATATTTTGAAGAAAAATTGAATGTTTTTTTAATTTTTAAGCAAAATTTATGATCAAGAGTCACAAAAATTAAAAAAAAATAAATTTTGCTCAAAAATCTTTAATTTTTCAAAAAAAAAGTAAGTTCTTACCCAAAACTGGTAATTCCGTTATCTTTCAAATGAAACGCAATGCCCATCGAACACATGCTACCACTCATGATTATCGCCGAAAGTACCAACAATGGCTTTCTTCCTGCCTTATCAACAACGAACAATGCCGAAAAATTGCTCAACAACTGCACCGCTCCTACGATAATCGTCGCATAATACGAATTTAGTGTACTTCCCGCTGCTCTGAAGATCTCCACGGTGAAGAACACAACGGCATCGATACCACTGACTTGCTGAATAATCAACAATCCCAGCCCAATCCCAAGCGGCATGAGACACGCTCGACTGAAAAGCGCCTTGTACGAGATAAATTTGTCTTTGGACACTTCTGTCGGTTGTTCCAACGAAAATCCCGACAAATGGAGCCAATCACACGATTGTTTTGCCTCGTCGAAACGATTTTTGGTCTTCAACCAAGCTGGGGATTTTGGCATGAAACAAGTGGCAAAGAAAAGAAATGCTGAAAAAAATATTTTTTTAATTTTTCGTTTGAAAATTGAACTTTTTCTTACATGAAATGACACTACAGACCCACGCAAGTAACTTCCAGTCCAGAAAAGTGCCCATCGTGTAAGTAACTAAGATCCCAAAGGACATTGCCAGGCCCGGAAATGATCCAATCACCCCACGAATTGCTGGATCGCTGCATTCCGAGACATAAACAGACACCGCAGGCAGTGCCAAACCCGCGCAAAATCCCATCAAATAACGTCCAGCGACGATTTGTTGCCAAAATTCCGCTGTAGCAACAAGAACCCATGAAATAACCCACAACGGAGATGTGATCATCACAGTATACTTTCGTCCAATTTTATGCATAAGTGGTGCCGAAACGAGACTTCCCAGAAATGCGCCAAAAGGTGGAATGGAACCTTAAAAAAAATCAAAAAAATAAAAATTCATGACAAAAAAAAATTGAAAACTTACTTGCCCACGACACGATATTCTGGTTCGGCAAGAGCCCAGGATTCAAATCTTGCATTGAAGGCATTGCGGGAGCCGAATAGCCGCGTACCATGCCGATGCAAAAGTATCCCAAGGACACTGCCATCGATAGCATCGTCTAGCGTGCATTCCAGAGACAGAGAAAAAAGATGAAATCTGATTAAAATTGTACGGTCGAGTGAAATTGTTAAGCGAACACAGATGTTCAGCTGACGCTTTTTATGAATTACGCGAATTACTTTTGTCAGTTTAACGTGCTTATTATTAATAATTTAATGTAATGAGGATCACGTGTGGCAGGCACGCAATGCGATGCAAAAGCTTTGACAGTGATGACAGATTTTCTTGAATTTAAGTACGGAATGTTTCTTTAAATGTACAATTTTGTGACTATTTGTTCAGATGTCTCACGATCATTGAAAAACAAAATATTTAAGATAAAAAAAAAAGTTTGTGATAAAAAAAAATTTAACTTTATCGCATTTTACCTAAAATAATAATTTTAATTAATTTAATTATAAAATTTATATTTTTTCATTAATTTGCTTTAATTTTTTTTTAATATCTCTAACATTTTTTTAAAATAAATTTTAACTTTTTTTAATATTTTAAAAATTAAACAAATATTTTATCGGCCAAAAATTATTTAAAAAAAATAATTTTGATTTTATTTTAATTTAATAATTAGGTATAAAATTAAACAAAGTAATATTTATAAGTCCTAAATAATATTATTTCTCGCTTAAAAATCTTCTTAATTCAAAATAAGAAAATAATTTAATTAAAAATTTAATTTTAATTGATATAATTTTTTTCCTATTTTATAATTCATTTTTTTTTAATTTTAACTAATTTTTTGCCCTTTAAAATATGTTAAAATAAATTATTAAATTAAATATTTCATCATAATTAAATTTTCATCATAAAATTATTATAATAATTATCCCTTTAAATTATTTTACATTAAAATTTTTTCAGTTTTTTTACATTTTTTTATTGAATTGAATATTTACTAAATTTAGAATTTTTTTATTGAACAACATAATATTTGTTTAGCCCTGAATAAAAAATATGTCTGCCTTCTGAGTTCTTTTTCAATTTTTTTTTCTTTAAATATATTTAAACTACAATAAATTAAATTTGCATGAAAAAAACGTCAATTTACGATGCACAAAATTTAAATAAGCGATAAAAAGAGATAATTATGTATTTATGAAGTCACTAACCTGTTTTAAAGCTGCTTTTGATATATTATGCCATTTTTTGTTTGGAGCGGTTGTTGTTGCCTCTTCTTTTGTGTTTGAGACCATTTTTCAGTGATTTTAAGTAAAAATTGTTTTTTTCAAAATTTTTTTGTTTGGGTTTCAAATTTTCGTTTGAACCATTTTTGATTGTTTTTTACATGAAAAAAAAAACACAATTGGAAGCCTTGTTGATAAATATTTAAATCAACTGTTGAAATAGGTCAAAGCTTTTTTTCAAAGCTTTTTTTTATCATCCGGTTTGTTTGACGAGCGAAATACGACTGAACTTTACGATGCCTGAAGAGTTTTGTTGAGTAAGGTCTAGTTCATGAATAATTGTAAATTGCAATACAATGGAAGCTTTTCACGCGATTTGATGGCAACGAACTTATTTAACGTACGGAATTGATTTAATATTTTCAAAAGAATATAAAATTTGCAAAAAAAAAAAAATTTGAATTAAATAATAAAAAAAATATATTTTTAGTTTTAAAATTCTAAATCAAATGTGAGTATTTATTTGTTGCGGTTAGCTATAATACTTTTCAATTTTTCAATGAATTGTTGTTTCTTACTGCATGTCTGAAATTTAACTGAGTATTGTTCTTTTTTAGCTATTTTTGAGAAAACCTTTATCCGTTCCTTAATTTTGGCACTATCTTTAAACATCATTATTTCGTACGGCAAGGTCCAAATTATAGAATCAAAAATTTCTTCATTCTAAATTGAAGAAAAAAAAATAATATTTATTTTTGAAGAAAAGGTGAAAGGGTCTGGAGTCGAAGTCTTAGCTTACATCCGCATCATTTTTAACCGAAAGACACAAAATCGCATTTTCCATCAGAAAAATTTTTTGTCTTTGCATGTCTTTTTCCATTTCAAGTGTGTCCGAGTACAGAATATATCCTAAGATGCTGACATTGATCTTTAGATAAAAAAAAAATTACTTAAAAAAAGCCTATAGCCGCTCCAAATAAAGCTAAAAAATATGTATTTTTGAAAACTTTTTAAAAAATTTCAAAAACGATCATTTTTTTAATTTTTATTTAGAGCGGAAAGAAAGAAAAACAATCGAACATACCGACTTTGAAGATTTCGAATATATTTTGTAATTATCAGTAACAAATTTCTCAAAACGACTCATCTCTACGAAATTTTTTGTGACACTTAGTGCAATCTCAGTTTTAACCTGATTCTTATCTTTTGGATTAGCGTACATCATGACCTTAGTCAGACTCTCAAAGAGCCTTGTGTATTTTCGCAGCTGATTAAAAGGCATTTCAATAAAATTTTTCAAGTCTTGCAACACCAACTGATCATAAAGATCCAAATCTAGTCCCGGTTTATTTTCTGCAGTGATGTAGTAATAGTTCAGAATTTCATACGCCGATGGCCCTGTGATCGCATATTTTTTGTACAGATCGATGAAGACGGGATCCTGAAATGAGGTTATGTTTAAAATAAAAAAAAAATTAAAATTTTTAAGCTTACCTGTAAGCACTTTTCAAACAAATTGTAGACGTAAATGATATCTTTGCCATTTTTTTGCAGCACGGGAAGAATGTTATTTTTGTGATATTTCAAAATTCCATTTAAAACGGTGATAAATTCATGAAGGTTGTTAATTTTGTAGCTTAAAGGGACATTTTCAATGTAGCCTTTTTCATGAATCGTCAGAAGTAGAATAAAATGCTTCTCGATATTCCAAAAGGTCTGCAGATATATTTCATAGTCCCTGAAAAGAAAAGTGAAAAAATTAATTTAAAATAAGATGCTCATTTTGTCAGAAAGAAAATTTAATTATTTTTGAAAAATGACTTCTAAAATATTTTGATTTTTGGAAAAGGCTAAAAACTTACGATGTTTTTACTTTAGGCGAATTTTTCACGCTTAAATACCACGTTGCATCTTCCGAAGCATATGAATCATCTATAAAAAAAATCCCAATACAAGTAAAAATAAGAAATTATTGAAAAAAAAAACAGCTAACAAATTGAACTGAGCCGCTTGCCTATTGAAGAATTGCTACAAAGACTGTCTTTACGTGATGTCTGATACGAAAGCTTCTCTTGGTTTGTGACTCTTAAAGAATTTGAACCCCCTACATTGCGTCTGAATATGGGCTGGGTATTGCGTGATAAAAAGTTTGGAGTGTTAATAAAACGCAAATGAGCCCCTAGAAAAAAATACATTAATGGCGCCATCCATTTACGAAAATTATTAAAGAAAAAAAAGGGACATTTTTTGAATTCCCAAAAGCTTTGTCCATTCCCCCTATAATCGGAAACCGTCATCAATCGGAATTATAAAGACCTTATCCCCTAATTTACGACGTGCTTTGAAATTTTCAGTAACATACAACCCCCCCCCCCCTTTTAATTTAATTAGAAAAATTGTTAAAAATTTAAGCTCAAATTTATATGGATTTTTAAAAAAATTATGAAAAAAAATTGTGCATGTTTACTCAGTAAGTTAAAAAACAGATCAAAAAAGTTTAAAGCGCTTAAATATTACTGACAAATTAAAACAAAAAATCTTAACTATAGAGAATTTATACGACGTCGTATTTTCCTTTTACCCCCCTCCCCCTACGTCGAAATCCATCGGAAATTCATAGACCCCTACCCCCCCTCAAACTTCCGACGCCGTAAATGGATGACGCCTTAAGATAAATCAATTAAAGTAAAAAATTCATAAAATTACTATTTTTCGTCAATTCCATCAAAAGCTTTGTCCATTCTTGTACTACGATCATTGTTGAGGCGAAACATATTTCCTGCCTGCTTTCTTTTGTTGAAATCTTAAATAAACTTTTGTTATCGGTGTCAATAAACTTCACATCATCAAGAAAAATTTGCGTGCGATATTTCAAAATGGACGTCTTCTCATTTGATTCCGTGCACAGCAACATTCTATCAAACAGGAATATTTTGCTCTGGAATCGACCATATTTTTCTCTAACCATAAGCTCGTCCATTTTCTGAAATTTTCCTTGTTCCCACAGTTCGATCTATAATAAAAAAAAAATTTGGATAATTTAAGAATCTAAATTTATAAGAATTCTAAATCTAAATTTAAATTTTTAGATAAAGACCGTTTCAAATGAAACTCAATAGTTTTCATAAAATTTCAAAAAATTTAAAAATTAATTATTTAAATTAAATTAAAAATTAAATTAAATTAAATTAAATTAATTAATTAAATAATTAATTTAGTAAAATTTATGTATTAGGTATAAACTGTATTTTAGCAAAGATTTTCTTGAAAACTACTACTTGAAAACTTCTGAGATTATTTTTCATAAAATTAAACAGTTATTTTTTATGATATTAATTTTTTAATTTTTATTTAAATGTTTTTAAAACAATTTCAACTTAAAACAACAAAAATATTGATTATCAAAAAACTATTAAAATTTGACATTCTGTATAAAAAAAATTTTTTTTCAAAGTTTTTTTTTTATTTTCGCTAAAAATTAATTTAAAACAAAAATAATTTTAAATATTTTATGAAAATTATTTATAGAGAAGAAAAGTCATGAAAAAATACAATTTTTCAAATACAATTAAAAATTTTGAATATTTTTTTTTTTTTTTTGAAAAATTCTTGAATCAAAAAGTTTATATATTTTTTTGCCCCATTGTATTTTGAACTTTTAAAAAGGGTCAAAAGAAATAACATCGAAAAAAATTTGGAACGGCCTTACTTGCTACAATATAATACAGGATATATTACCTTATGAGCCTCTTCAATTTCATTCAAATAGAGTACCTCATTCATGTTACCTAAAAATTTTTGTATTTGTTTTTCCACAATACAACACGCATTGATAATGTCTTTGACGCTTTGGATAGCGTCATTATCTTTAGTAAGCGTCTAAAAGATTAAAATAAAAAAATTAAATTAATTTCTTTTTTCATCGTATAATCCTCACTTTAATAATTTTGTCAAACAGTGTATTGTAATGCACCAGCAAAAAAATTGGTCTCATTAAGAAAGTGTCAACGCCATAGGGAGCTCCAGACTCGGTTTTGATGCTTTCAAATAATTCGTTGTACTCGATCAAAAGCTTCTTGGCACGCGTTTTATTCAACCCAAATAATAAGTGACCATAAAAGTAGTTTTTTGTAAAGAAGGTATAAAAAAGCGTGGCTATGGAAATAACGTCAGCATCACAATCAAGCAGAGCTGGCAGAAAAATGTCTTTGTGAAAGACAAATAATCGCTCGATGTTGCTGAAAATGTGGTATTTTTTGCCCAATAAAGCTTGGAATTTGCGTGCATGTCGATCAAAAGGCTTCACATAAGTATTAATACCACATTCCAGGTCGTCGACAAAAGTTTTCTCCTTTTCTATCAGTTCTGAGACCACGTTGGAAAGTTGACTGAAATAAACAAAAATTGTGAAAACTTTTTTTCGTCTCATCGATTCGATGTACTTTACCATTGACTTTGTCCTGAAAGTGTTTCGACCATTTTCGCACTATTGATAGATTTTCGATCAATAGTTGCCATGATTTCGTCTTTATTCATTGTCTGATTTATGTCCTTGTCGTCATCACAAATGTTTGATTGTCCTACCGTTTTCTGGACTCCATGTTCATTTCTAAAATTTTTTTTTTTTAAATTTAAACAGAAAGTGAAACAGTAAAAAAAATACTTTTGTTCAGCAGTCTCTTCAATTTTTTTCTTATCGTCATCGCAAACACTGATTTTCGTCGTATCGTGTCTTACTATATTTCTTGGCTTTGGTACGACTTGAATTTTCTGTCGTACAGCTTTTGTGGGGTCTGATTCTTTGTGATCTACTTTGTTATCGACAAGATTTTCCTTCAAACCCTTGACGTTAAGAAGAGTCCTTTCTTTAATCTTTGGCTTTGTTTTCGTCGAAACTTTAATTTAAAATTTTAAATAATTTTAAAAAAAATAAAAAAACGAGAATGAATTGCATTCGTGTATAAAGCGAATGACTTGACCGCATTTCAATTTGTTCAATTCCATGATTTTTCATAAATTTTTCGAGTTTTCCCGAAGATTTTCATCAATTTTCACTTTTCATGTTACTCACGAGACTCCCCTGAACATTTAAAAATTTTGAAATTTTTAAATTTCGAGTTTTCCCGAGTTTTCAAATTTTCAAATTTTTCCAACGAAAAATAAAATTCCAACTTTTTTTAAATATGCTGTCAAATTTCAATTGAAAAGAATTGCATGCTAATTAAAAAAGTTAAATTGGCACACCACACAGACGGATATGAAGTTGAAACATTTAATACCTTCAAGAAGAATACTTTTCCGGTTATTCTTGCTTTTCCTGGAACGGGAAATTGATTTTGAACGACGTCTATAGTAGTTAGCTTTTCTTGTGGGTACAGGAGGCTTTTTGTTTATTATAGTACTGTGACTGCTGTTCGAAAATTTCTTTCAATTTTGACACAGATGTATTATAATCAGTCTTTTCCTTATTTTCATTTGAGGTAATGTTCGATTTTAAATCTTTTGTAAACGACATTTCGAATTAAACTAAAACATATTTTTCAATAAAAGACGTATATTTAATTAATGATTAAAAATTATCGTTTATATTTTATCGATATCAAAAAGAAAAGATTATTATTATTTTTTTTTTTCTAAGAAACGTGAGTAATAGAATTATCAAAAGATTTCAAAAATTTATCTGATAAATAACTGTAGGATGTCTCAATGAATCTACATTTGTAGAAAAAAAAATCTTAAATTAATGTGTTAAAAGAGTAAATCTAAAATATTTTTACATAAACCTCAAGTAGTTTTACTTTTATGTCATTTAAAAATTTAACTAGACGAATTTATTCATATAAGAAAAAACGTTAAAATTTAAAAAATTAAAAAAAAATAAACACTATGTACAACTTTTATACATTATTGCTCCCGTTAGGTTTTATCGCTTGTCTTAATATTATCATTTAAAAAAAAAACTTCCCTTTTAGATAAGATTTATTAGTGTACAGACCTTAAGGCACCATTTTAAATAAAAAAAAATCAAAAAAGGATTACCGTAATGTATATAATGCCAAGAGAAAAAAACGTTAAAATTCAAATGAAACAAAAAAAATATAGATAAATTAAGAAATGGCTAATTTTGGAGGTAAGAGAACACAATTTCTCTTAAATTTTTGACGTTTTTTTATGTATTTTTTTCGATTTTTTAAACAATTTTCAGTTAAAATTTTAAATGTTTTTAATACTAAAATGATAATTTTAAAAAAATATATAAGAAAGATATGTATATATTTTTAAAATATATAAAAATAAGAATTCGAAACAATAACTTTTAAAAACTTTTCAAAAAGTTCAAAAAAATTTAAATTTTCATTAAGAGAAAATATTTTGAAAATTTTCTTAGCATTATCTACCTTAAAGTATTTTTCAATTTACAAAAATTCATAGAAAAAATAACCAGCTAACCTGTATTATTTATTTCCAATAAGTTTTGTTAGAGCAAGTTAGAAAATTTGCGCACCTTGTTATTATTTCTTAATAATTCAAAAACTTTCATACTTCTGAGAGAAATATCAAAAATTGTTCAAAACAGAAAAACTGGTACAAAAATCCTCAAAAATAAAAAAACAATTTTTCGTTATTTTCATTTGTTTATTTATTTGCATAATTATACTTTAAATTACAAATTTATTAATAAAAACTTCGTCTGTTTATAACTATCGTTATATTTTTTTTTATTTATTTTTAATTAATAATAAATAAACAACTTTACAAATTCCATTCCACATTAAAATTTTTAGCTATGTTCACTATTATATTTTTTGGTTTGGATTATTAATTTATTTTAATTGTAAGAAAAATGGATGAAAAACAATTTACTTCTATTTATTTAGAGCACAGCCTTGTTTTGTTTTTGATTTGTTAAAATATATTTTATAAAAGTTTTATTACTTCTAAATTTTATTTTTTTGTTTTTTGGTAACAAAATTCTTCACTTTTATTCACAATAATAAAAGTTAATTCATTTTTTTAATTGGATTTGACTTTTTATTCTGTGGAGATGTCGTCGAATGGAATCTATTTAATTATTTTTTTTTAAGAAACAGTTTTTTGTCTGCTTCTTTTAAAGCTCTTTTTACAGTTTCTTTTTATTATTTTAGATTTTTTATTTTATTAAGGATACTTCACGTTATAACTTAGATTTTTTTTTCGATTTTTACATATTTTTTACACGTTTTTTGTAATAAATTATGTTGTGTTTCATTCATATTCAACTACTTAGACACTAAAATATGGTGATTGCCTTAAAAATTAAAAAAAATAAAACATTTTTATGTCACATTGCATTACAGTTTCAAATAATTTTTTGCTTTTTATCATAAAAATAAAATAATAATCATATAGTATGTGTAGGATTTAAAATAAAAAAAAAATCTTAAAATTATGGTTGTTCAATGAGAGATCGACTATTTGCTGTACGAAGCGACGAATTGTTATTATTGTTGTTGTTCATCTCGATAAGGCGTGATTGGTCGGCTTCCGGCTGGAAAAAGGCATCACTTTCGCTGAGAGAGGCTTCTTCGTCGTCGTCAATGCGGATATGCGCATCGAGAAAACGTCGCACCGGCTGCACACTATGTGGCTGCCATCTGCCATCACTATTGATACTGTCCGAGGAATTGTAGGAATACAGATTAGGTTGACTTTGGGATTCGGGCAAATGAGAATAGCCTGTTGAAAGAGTGAAAAAAAAATTCAAAAAATTAGAAATTTTTCGGAAAAATTGACAAAAACTACGAGAGGACCTACTTTGTTGACTCGCATCCCACTCGGCATCGTTTTGATTGTTTTGCTCTTGTGACGGCATCGTTCCCTGGATCGCCGGATCATTACTGTTTGTCATGTCAAATATCTCAGTCACTTTTAACTACGGAAAAAAATCGTAAGTAAATTTGTAAAAATAATTTTTTTTTAAATATCTTACTTTATTATTTTCATCCATCCAATAGAAGGCGTAGACAGCTTCCTGGTTTGTCGTCACCTCAAGTATGTGATCAAAGGCATCCACATCGCTGGACGAACCTGGTGTGTGATACGGAGTATTTGTTACGGTATTCGGAATGTATTCCGTGATATTTGGCTGACTACAAAATCAAAAAATTTTTCATCAGAACTGGAAATTTCACGCAAATCAGTAAGTAACTCACCCACTATCCACCACAATATCGACCTTCGATTCATGCCTGCCGAGTTTCTTGAATTGCGACGAGCCCCGTCTATCGTATTCGGTTAACTCGAGTTCGCATGTCACATTGGCAGTCATTTTTTGATGCTTATTTCTAGATTGGACAAGGATGATATTCAAACTTTCCATGAGATATTTGGTCAAGCTGTACACCATGTGGCCAACCGTTGGAGCGGTTTTCATAATTCTGTAACAAAAAAAAAAAGATTGTTGTTTAGTTATTTAATTCAGAATTCAGAAAAAAATTAAATTTTGTACAAAAATTTTGCCCATAACACCAAATTTAAGCCAAACAAAGCCCAACCAAGACTTACCGTCGAATGTCTTCCTCAACGAGTTTGACATTACTGTCGGACGTTGCCAACATCGTATTTTCAATAAGACGGGCAACAGTTTGGAATTTGTATTCTGTGTGTTCAATAGTGTCACCCACAAGACTTACAATGCGATTCAGTGTTAATAAGAGCCTACAAATCAAGTTTTTAAGGATGTTACGAGCGGTTTAAAAAATTAAAATCAAATTTCTACGGCCGAATGTTAATTTTCATGCAATTTTGAAAAAAAAAATTAGGCATGCAAGTAAATGGGAAGTAACTTACTTTGTAAGTGTGGCACACAAAATGTCAGCTGGCAACGTTGCTGGCAAGGCAAGCGCCGTTTTCAGCAGCCTAGTACTCTTGTGACGAAAGATCCAGTTCATGAGTCCCTTGTTCGCCTGATTTATGTACGTTTGGAAGACAGTTAGTACGGTTTCCGGCATAAATCCTTCCTTCGCCTCCTGCCGTTGCTCAATGCACTCTTTGCATTCGGGATCGTGGTCCGCCTGCTCGGATTCCGACTCGGAATTGTTCGCATTCGGATTTGTCACGACAAATGTCGATTGCACAGCCAAGCAACGCGCACAATTTATCAAGTTATTTCGATGCAAGAACCGCAAGGCATCATCAAAGCCCGATTGGCACATTTTCGAGAGCACTTCCGGTTCTGGCGGAAACAAAATGCGACGGAATCTGTTGATGTTCTGCTTGGAAATTTCGATGCTCGTGTTGGCCCAGTTTACGTGGAACATTTGCCAGCTGTTGTCGCGCGGACAAATGTCACTTTCGCCGCAAAAGGGACTCACGGTTACCGTGTTCTCGTCAATTGTGGGAAGGTTGTCCGAAAATGCACCATCCATGTATCGAACACCGTGAAACCGTGGCGGCAAAACGCCCGAAAAAATGGGTATGAAGCACGCACAGAGCAGCGCATTGAGCAGGTCTTCGCGCGAATTGTACTGCGACACGATGACATTTTTGCCGTCATAGACGCGCGTCAACGAGATGTGGAGCTTGCCGTTGACACGTTCGTGGGCATCTTCCGGCAAGAATTTTTGCAGGCCCTCCAGCAGGCATGTCTGGATGTTGAACGACGGACTGAACGGTCCGAGGGAATGTGAACGCGCCTCGTTTACAACGCGGAAGAAATCAGATGTCATTTCACCTGCAACGAGAAAAAAGGAAATCATTAACATACTTTTTAAAAAAATCACAAAAACACGTTCTAACACGATTTTTTTCCAGGTAAACCACCTGGAGATTTTTTTTTTCTTAAGAGAACTCACAACTGTTGCACTTTACCACTCAGTCACACATACAACAGCATCCCTCGTTCCCGCTCAAAATTCATTCAATAACTTCACAACACGCACGCAGAAGTGAAATGCTACGTCACAGACACACCCTCGGCTGTTTTCTACCTTCGGCTTTTTAAATGCACAACCGAACATTTCACCAAAATATTCGTTTTTCGAGAAAAGGGGAATGCACCGAACGTACATGAAAACATCAGGCGATTCTATTTTTAGCTCACACAAACATACAAACGCACGAAATGCAATGTTTCGAAACATAAACAACATTAAAATTTATGTTGTTATTTCTAACGGCAACTATCATACGACAGACATCATACGATTCATTGTGCATTGTATTTGGGTGTAACGTTGTAAAAGTGACCGTTTTAGAGATAAAAAAAAAATTGTTGTTGTTGACAGATGACCAAAAAAAACAACGACAGACGTTTATCGGAAATTAATAACTGGTTTTTATCTGCCGACTGACGAGTCTTGCATGAAAGTGAATTTCTCGGTGCATGCATTAATTATTGGTAAGTAGCGATCACATTAACTTGATGGCCTTTAAATTTTATTTTTTATTTCATGTATCAATTGATGATCAACTCTTCAACTTATGACTTGTGATGTTAACCTTAAGACCTGATAAAAGATGATGAAGATCTGTGATGAGGACCTGTAAGCGATTTTACTGAAAGACAGATATGCGAATGTGGAGAGTATGCTAAATGACGCGGAGTTACTTGACGTGAAGCAAAGAGTTTACTTTAACGCTCTGAAACTTATCGACAAAGCCAAGAATGATCTACTCCCGGAATACTTGACAGAAAGATTGGCAACGGTGGGCAAATCACAACCTTACGACCTTTGAAGAAAAAACGATTTAAGATTGTCAAACCAAATGACGAGTAAAGCGCTAAACACTATTGACTGACTCAAGAAAATTTTTAGAGAACTTGAAAATGTATGTGAAATCCAATTTTTATTCGCACTAAATGACAAAACAATGAGATCACCAAAACGAAAAAACTGATTGGTCAACATCATCTGTATCAAAAACTTTATTGAGGACCATAAGATATCAACAACATATCAAAATCTTCAGTGACAAAACTAATCTCGCAATAAAGCCTCTTTACTCAGATTCGAATAAACGTTCAAAAATTCGTCAACTCATGAAAAAATTATCTGTAAAATACTAAATTTTTTGGCAAGGCCAATCATTGAACTTCAATTGATCGAGTTAACAAAATAAAAAAAAAGTTATCGAACTACAACTACCTTGAACTTCGAATTTCTGCGCAAAACCCTCTCCAACACCGCTGATAACATACGCAAAAGAACCTTGAAATCGGACCGATTAGAACCACTGACAATAACAAAGTGCCCTCGTAAAACAATAACATCCTAATCTACTTCAAATCATGGCATACAAAAAACACTCTCATTTTTTTTTTCTACGTCCAACACAATCGAGCTTTGACGTCAATTACTCAGTTTGTGATCCCGCAACATTCCCGCTGCTCTACTGACCGACATTATCATCGGCTCCTTATCAGCATATGCTTACTTTTTTATGATATGAGCAAAAACAAACAAACAAAAAAATGCGAAAAATCAACCGCTTATTTATGATTGTGTTTACTAACTCGCATTTCTAATCCGCGCGCAACCTCACCGATAACATTCTAGCACACATTTGATAAGATTTTATCGCAACGACCTTCTAATCATCATTGTGTTAGGTTAGAAGTGTTTCTTAATCGTAATTTTTTTCAAATATCATCTTAGCGGCTTACTTTACGGGTTTTCCGGTATTTCATTCATTTTTTGTCTTATCTAATCGGTCACGCGTACTCTCTTTAGCACTCCAAGGCACCATGGAGGTGTGAAAACCCAATAAATGTTGACATTGAATGCGAATATTTTTCATCGCTTCAAGCTTTTGTCACAAACTTTATCAATGTTTTGCAAATAAAATGACAACTTCATAAAAAAAATAAACAATTAAATACTGATATGACCTACTTATGATGCACAATGTTTTTGCAAATAAATTAAAATAAATAATGATTCGGAATGTAAAAATGTTTACAATGATATATTTAATTATATTTGTCACAAAAGAGTAGTTTTTTACATGAACAAGACAAAAATTAAGCTGTTTTGCATGTAAAACATGTTTTGTTTGCAAGAATGAGGAAGGTCAGTTAATTTACTTCTGCATCAATGAAGATCGATACCCAGTAAAGAAAGAATATCAACGGGTTACGTCAATGTAAATCGCAGTTTAAGCAGAAAAAAGTTGTGTCATGACAAAGGGTAAGTGCAAGGTCCAACGTAATAATTATTATCTAGTTGTAGATATGAAGCTACAGCAAGTGTTGTTTACTATAAATTGTGATTACAGTGAACTAGTGGGTTTCAGATTGAAGTTATTTAACGTTAGAAGCTGATGTAATGCTTTAAACAAGATTTAAATCAAAGAATTGTGTTTAAAAAATTATTTTTAAATTTTTAACGGTCACTTTTTGAATTGACATTTACAAATTTTTGCTCAAAAATGTCACTAAATGTGAAAAATTCGTATTTTTGATAAAAATTAAAATATTTTTACAAAAAGAAGACCTTTTTACATTGAAAAAACTTAAACTCTTGTCTAGACCATAGATAAATACATATTTAAATTACACCTACTTTGTCTAAATTGCCTTAAACGACCAAAACTGACAAAAATTATGTTGCATCACACCCGACTTGTACATTATATCACTGAATTCCATAGCATTCGCCAGTTTCCAGTTGTTTTGTTGATGATCAACATGTTTACAACAACAACTTTTATTTACTATTCAAAAATGTGCGCATTTGAAATACAAGACGTATCTTTTGTGAAACAAACAACAACAACTAAGAGTTCAAAACTCTCTTTATAAATTGCTGATTAACCTACTAAACTAATTTCAACTGCAAAGAATTTGCACAATGTTTTAATTAAATCAGTTGAAAGTGAAAGGAAAATTTTTCACAATTCACTGCTTTACAACCTTCAGCCTTCAATTATTACTGACCACGTTGTCAGAATCTTTGTAAATAAATTCTTATCTCGAATAGTTTGATAAAAATTGAATTTAATTTAAAACACGAGCCCCAGATAAAAAAGGGCCTGTCTTGCCGTTTATTCGTTCAACGTAGCTCAAGTACTTAAGTCGAGCGAGCATGACAACATCGTAACTGCCACACACCACAAATTGTGACATAATCGTTGTTTTTCGGCTACACAAAAAAAAAGTGCGTAATTTACGTTTGTACGATTTTTATATGTGTGTCACGACGACGAGAGCGGTAGTGAAATGGCCTTGAATAAACGACAAAAACAGTTCGGTAAACCTACTTGAAAAAAAAAATAATATTCTAATCATAAGTTCGAAAGAATTTTGTTTTTCTATTTTTTTCAGGGCCCTTTTGATAGTTTATTTTTCGCAGATGATGTGTTTGGATAGCGTCATCAGTATTTACACGAGCGATGTATTTTATGACCAGTATGTTTGTTTTTATTTTTACCACACAAAAGTTATTTTAATATGAAAAGGGCACGACTAAACTGGTTTGTTTGTTGTTGTTTTTTCTATTAATTTGAGTTAATTTTAACAGGAAATCAACAAAAAGCTGGATTTTATGAAATATTTAGGGAATTATGTAATTCCTGAAGGACTGTAAGTGCATTCCTAAAGACAAGAATCAGATGAGTTTAGAAGAATTTCTTGTAAAAGTCTAATTTCTTGAAAAAAATATTGATAAAATGATTTAATTTGACTATAGAGTTGATTAAGAGACAACGGATCTTGTTACCCAGGGATGCCAATTACCAATTACCCGGGGATGCCAAAAAACCAAAATATTAAAAAATGAACTAATATCATTAAAAATCGTGAATTCGAAATAATTTCAGCTACAGGAAGTTCGATAGCCTCCCTATCATCGCAAAAATCCAAAATTTTTAGTTGACAATAAGAATTAATGCATATCGTTATCTATGACATCAAAGCACTTGTTTATCGTTGTACGACTCATGATGATAAATATTTTGTATCTAAACCGTAAAAAGTGACAACAAAATACAAATCGTACATTTGTACGGTTTCCATGCGCCTCATCGCCGAGAATATTATTGTCTTTTTGCTCACATTTACCTACATTTTCGTGCAAAACTGTCACAAACTCGAGCAGAAACAAAGGTAATTGTGTCACGTTTATTTTGAAGAGCAAACGTGCAATGTGAAGGTGAAGGTTTCCTCTCGAAGAAAACGCTCTTCTTTTATCAACAACCGCTTGTTTGATTGATTTACACGCCTCTTTCCTCTCAATTGACGTCATCCGCGCACATTTTTCGCATGTACTTGACCTTAGAATTTCTTATCACTGCCTGATTATCATAAACACAGAACGTCAGGGAACTTTTCCAAGAAATCACACCACGTTCGGTTTTTAAAGGCACGGCTATTTGCGTCTTACTTTTAAAACGAGAAGTAAACATATTACGAAATTTTTGTTTCTTTTTTTCGGTCTAACATGTTTCCACATGAAATCAAAACAACAACAAAAAATCGAGTTCGTAGCCCTTTTACAAGAACGTAATAGAAATAGGTTTTTGGTATCAAAATTGTAAACAAAATTCCTTCTTTGGAATTAAAAATTTATGTAAACAACTTTTGTTTCTCGATGCATCTGCAGTGGTATGTTGTTGATTGATAGAGAACGAAAGTTGGGTTGTTTTATGTTATTGACACCTTTAACATATTAATTTATAAAGTGATTTTTGATACTTGATGATTGACATATAACACAATTTTCAATTAAAATCTGGATTTGAAGCAATTTTGAGGTTATGTTATGATCTCAGCTGATCTCATGATCAAAACATAACCTCAAAATTGCTTAAAATTCAAATTTTTGTACATTTTGTAACAATTTTCAAAAATTAAAAGAAAAACTTTGTTTTTAGCGATTTTGAGGTTATGTTACGATCTTTTGAGAAAAAACGATCCAAACATAACCTCAAAACTGTTTAAAATCAGAATTTTAATGAAAATTTGAAACTTAAAAAGTATCAAGTTAAAAGTAACTGATATGCAAACGAAAAAATTATTTCGTAATTGAATTTCCATTTCCTTCAAACAAACAAAAAGTAGGTAAATATTTGAATTTCCGTAACTTAATACCTAAGCGATCGCTGCTTATTTGTTTGTTTCTTCGACAATTTTCAAAACTTTTTATGACTCATAGTAAAAAAAATCAAAATCAGCACAAAATGCGACCTCATTGCATTTCAGGAACGGAAATCCATTGTCAGTCATCGAGTCTCTTCTTCTGCTTCTCAGATCGCAATATATTGAAATATTGACGTATTTGTACTACTATCATCTTGTTTTCTCATGACATTTTAGGTCAAGCGATTATTAATTTGAATTTCTAATCAGCGAGCGGATTTTTTTTTCGCGCAATTGCAATTGTGTGCAAGTAACAGGCGATTATAACAACGACGATTATTTACAAAGAAACCGCAAAATAATTTTATTTTTCTTTCCCTTTTTAACCTTTTTTTTCCGTAGTTGTTTGTATTTAGAACAATTATATACTTTTAATTACTTACACATGTGAGAGTTATTTACGTCATTTGGTCGTAATTCTTCGTTTTTCGCGCTTTGATTGTTGTGGTTTCGTTTATTTATTACATATTTTTTGTGTATGCGCAAAATTATCAGCTGAGCTGTCATTGAAAAAGTTTCTCTTGTTCTCTTATAAGATCGATGTGATCAATTTTGATCAAAAAATTTTGTAAAATTTTCCATAAAAAATTAAATATGTCTAAAATTTTACTTAAAATTAATTTTTGCTTGATTTTGAGGTTATGTAGAGATCATAATGATCAAAATAAAATTTTTATTAAAATTTTAATTGAAATTTTAGACAAAAAATTATTTTAAAGGATCAAAAAACTGGAAGTAAACCCTCATAAAAAATTTTTTTAGAGGTTATCTACCATACCACACTTATTGTAAACAAAAAGCTTGCTTGCCACTGATTTTCATTCACAATCGCACAATAGTGTTTTTTACTGGATTATCAGCTAACTTTGTTCAAATTGACCTACATTACAGGAATAAATTGATAATTTTTATTTTTTTACAGTTTTTTTCTGTCAATGCTCGTGGCATTTCTAAATATAGTTCAAAACACACAATTAGCTCAACACATCGTATCATATGACAATGATGTTCGATGCATTATTTTTAATATTTATCATCGTTGTGTAGTGATAATAAGGAGCGATTGAAACGCATGATAACTGAATTTATATTTAAAATATACAATATTTAATTGATTCATCGTTTATTGCTTTATCAAGTTCATGCATGGATTTCTTTGTTTCGCCTGGCGGACTTGATAAAGACATCTAGGTTTGTTTGCCGAAGACAAAAGAACTGACCGATATGCTCGAAACTAAAACACAAACGCCGCTGTCGAGAGAACAAAGCTGCAGACTGTCTGTCTGTTTGATCAGATTTTTGATAAAAAAAAAATTAAGAATTTGACGTCATTTTTAATTTTTTTTTCTTTACAAAAAAAATTAAGAAAACAACTTGTGATAACGAAAGTCTGACAGCTTTGATTTGCCGGAATGCGGCAATATTTATTCTTGTCATTTTTTTTTTAGAAAATGGCAAAACAAAAATATCGCAGAGAAAGAGAGACAGAGAGAAATGTGAAAGGCGGACAGGCATGAAATAAATAAATAATAATAAATAAAACGTAATTCCTGGCGATAGCGAGCAGAGAAACAAATTTCATCATTTTTGCCGGATTTTGAGGATTGTTTTTAAAAATTTGTAAACAAAACGTAAAAGTTTTATGGAATAATATTTTTAAAAAATCATAATTTTAAATTAAAAAAAAAATAAAAAGTTCTAGATTTTTCTTAAAAATAAATATATTTTAATTAAAAAAATAAATAAAATAATTATTTAAAAAAAATTAAAATTAAATTAAATTAGAAAAATTTAAAAAAAATAAAAATGATTAGAAATATTTAAAAAAAAAATTATCATTAATAATTTTAAAAAATTTATTAAAAAATTACTTAAAATTTTATAATTTTCGTGATTTATTTTTAAATAATTTTTAATTGTTAATCTGATAAAAAGTCCTCTAAAAAAATCCAATCCAGGCTAAATGTGTAAAAAGAACACAAAAAATCAATATAATTTGTCAATCAACAATTTTATTACGTTTTTGACATGATTCATAAGACTTTGCACTCAAATTTTTTATTACTTTATAACACACTTTACTTTGCACGAGATAGGAGAATGCATCACATTTCGTCAATATGAACGAAAAAAATATATATTTTTGTTAATTTTGTCGAACAATGACGGACAAATTGGCTTGATCTCTTGTTGAACTCGTGCAACTTGACCAACTCAGTGAGTAACTGACTCGTCGTAATTACAACATGTTAACATTTATTGTATTAATTTACTCGCAAAAAAATACTAAAAATTCCGTGAAAAAAAGTTAATGAACTTTTGTTGATTGTTATTCATACTTTTGTGACATTGACTATCTCGCCAATTGATAAGTTAGTTGTTCGTGATTTAAACAAAATAACAAAAAAAAATTTTTTTTTGACAAATGATATCATTTTAGGGTACGTTTTAGCTTATCTTCAATTGATTGAGCGTCCAGAATCTTATCTGATACGCGAGTTTTGGGGCGTTTGAGACAAGAACAGGTGAACGAAACGTTATTTCGTAACAATCTTGCTTTAATTTAAAATGAATTAAACCGATTTTTGGGAAAAAAAACCACTAAAAGTTAATTTAATTTTTTTTTCTAGTCATTCTTCGAACAAAAAAGAACAACAAAGAACGTCAGAGGCAGTGCAGTGATGCAATTATATGCACCCATCACCTTTTAATAGAATAGATGAGAAAATAATGATTAATAGTCGTTCATCATCATCAACAACAACGAACTTCGCTTTATTTTGATTGATGTGAACAAAAAAAGGGATTTACAGGTATGTACTTTTACCTGCAGTTTTAATCTATTTTTCGACCATCCATAAAAAAATCTTAGGTAAACTTTTTTTAAAAAATAATTTGCACGTAAAACACTTGCAAGTGTCAAAAATCTCCTTTAAGGTCACCTTTAAGAAGTTGGGGGTGTGTAAATTTCTCGACTAGAAACCGGTTTTTGTGATTTTGAAAATAAACAAAGACAAAGAAATATTTTTTTTTTACAAATTATACAAGAAACCACTTGCTACTTTGTAATTTTTGTCTATTTTTTGATTTTTTTCTTGCACGTGAATGTAGTTATTGTCACAAAAATAACTTTTGAAAGCCTTTGAAGGGCATTTTAATCCGAAAAATTTTCGATTTCCGTGACGATGGCGTCCCATAATTGGTTGAATAATTACCGAGGACATTAATTTTCAAAAAATAGAAATATGAGGAAAGAATTTTATAACAAATGTAAATATCATGTTTAATGACCTGTTATGGCGAGCAGTGCACTTCATCGAGTATAATTACAATTAAATGCATTCCTTTTAGTTATTTTTCTTCTTCGTTTTCTATTCTATTTACTTTAAATAAATTTATTTATCAGTTTATTTATACTTTTTTTTCCAATAAAAGGCACACTTTGTATATAAATTTATTTTATTGATTTGCGTAAACAAATATGGAACACACACAACAACAAAAAAAAACTGATTTTTCTTCTTTTTTTTCGACACTTGTAATTTTTTTTGTATGTAAAAAATGATGACTTACCTAACGGCATGTCACAGAGGAGACATGCTGCAGCCAATGCACCGGCTGATGCTCCACTTATTTTGTCCAGCAACAAGTGAGGGGCATATTTTTTAAAGCAAACAGCGACACCCACATGATAAATGCCGAGGAATCCGCATCCAGCAAACGATAAATTCATTTTTAATATTTTTTTTTTGTTGTTGTTTCGTTAAAAGTAGACGACTTTTTTTTATTCTCGATTTAATAATTTAATTTTTTAAGCGTTATTGAGATGTTTCCACTTCGGTATCGTTCGAATGATTAACTGCGTGAATTTACGGAACAGATGTTTTATTCGATTCGATTACTTTATTTCGCTTATTATTTACCGTCTTATCAGTATTCGTCGACGTCGTCGTCTACTTCTTAGTTGTGAGTGTATTTTTTAAGCACAAGCCACAAATGCGTAGTATATTTATTTATTTCTCTCTATTTCAACATGTACAATATACTACGAAACACGACACACAGCGCTCTAGAGCTTTAGAGTTACATAGTTGGTGAAATACACTTCGCTTGATATATCTTTTCGAAACAATAAAAACAAATTTTGCTTTTTTTACTTTTCCACAAACAGGTACAAAAAAAGAATAATTTTTACACTAATTATATCTTTTTACTGCTGATTTACTCTTTTGTATGTTAAGCTTTTTCCACAAATATTTTGGATATTTTTTTTAATAAAAAATTTATTTAGGAGCGCAAATTTATACGTCTATTTACTCGAAAACTTCGGTATGGTCTGATTTGCTGTATGAACAATTCACGATGATGATGTGCCAATACATACAAAACGGGAAAAAAGTACAACGTCGGTGAGTCATTCGGGTAACTTCGTGTCTCATGATGTTGTTGTTGTTGTTACTTTACATGAATGTTCGTTTGTGTATGTTGACTTTATAGGAAAAAGGGAAAATTTTGGTGGTTGTTGATGTAATTATAATAATATTGTGTAATTCCTTGTTGCGTTTTAAGGAAACATTAATAAACATTTTTAAGGAAAACAAAGGGTCGAAAATTGCAATTTTATGGAAATTTGTGGAATAATTTAGAATGTTCGAGAACTTTCAATTTTGTTCCAGATAGTTGGAAAAAGTTCTTGAAACAAAAAATTGTGATTTATTGCATTTTAACGGTTTTTCAGGAGCATAAATTTTAACGTATTTTTGAAATCGTTGAGGAATACTGATTTTTTATACGTTGAGACGCTTGCTCACTGGGGTTTTAACTGGGAATGTGTTTGATGTACAGAGTATTTTACTTAGCTGGTGTTACATTCGATACTTCAATTTAACTGAGATGAAGTAATTCCTTAGCAATATATGTCAAGAGAACTTCCCTGATGAAGCTTTTGTACATGGTTCATATTCATGGTTCAATTTTTTTTATCTAAGCTTTTTAATTTTATCTGTTCTAATTAAAACTTTTTCGATTCCTATTAAAGATTTTGGAATAAATATATCTTCTTTTTTTGTTTCCTAGGTTGGGTGGGTTATATCGAATCAAAAATATTTTTAAGTTCATTAACATAATCAAGAGGATCTGGACAAGAGTCAAAAGGGATAAATAATTCATTAGGTAAAGTTATATCTTGTCCATACATGAGAAAAGCAGGAGACGTTCCTAAATCCTCTTTAATTGAAGTTCTAATGCCAAGTAATACATATAAGCCAAGTATGGTCGGTCGTCATTTTTGTCGGAATTCTGAATCTCGAAAAGTATTCGTCTACTAAAGTTTTTGTTCCTATGTTCTTAATTGGATAAGCTTCTGGCCAACGCGAAAAAAACGATCTACTTCAGTTAATACATATTTAAAGTCGTTTGAAGGAGGAAAAGGTCCAACTATGTCAATATGAATATGATCGAATTTGTATTTTGGAACTATAATATTTTGAATTGGTGTCTTAATATGCCTTGTGATTTTTTCTTTCTGACACATCTCACATTCTTTGGTCCAATTACTCGACTGATTTTTATTTTATTAATTATTAATTGACTAAAATCATTTTCAAAGCATACTTCAATTAAATACGGGAATAGTAAAATTTTAAGGTTCAACGTGAGTGATATTACAATTGCTTATCAGCCAGCGGATTGTAGACTCGATTGCGTCGTTTCTTTTGGTCCTCGCGATACTATAAAGCTAAAGTTTAAACCTACCACGTTTTTATTTAAACTTAAAGCCTCTTTGAACAGAAGATACGTGTCCACTAGACACATATAAGGGGGGTTCAAAATTTGGCCGTCTTATCTGATGTTAATGGATAACGCCTAAATTCTGTTTTTACAAGCTACATACATTAATCCAGATATTTGTTCGTTTAATTTAACTTACATTTAAGATAAAACCTAAAAACTTTAAATTTATTACAATAATTTGTAAAATTTTATTCAATCTTTTAAAATATTTCACTAACTAAACTTTTATATTAATCAAATATTTTTCTTAACTTTTTTTCTAAAACTTAACTTTTGAGTCTAAACAACAATGATTAACTTCCATACTATCTAATACTTTTTACAAGAACTTCAGATCATTTTTTCATATTTTTTTTTCTTTTTGCACGTTTCTTAGCTATTAGTAACAGGCGTTGATGGCGTCAAAGGAGTCCAAGTTTTAATTTCTCTTTCTGGAGTCCGATTACTATTGCAATTTTCTTGAATGACGGAAGCTTCACCAACAACAACTGCTTCGTTGTTATTATTGTTGTGATAAAATGAGCTCGGTGACAATCCAGGATGAATTTTAACTGGCTCGATTGGTTCTACGGTTTGAGCGTACGTGCTGGAAATTTAAAAAAAATATTTTAATTTTGACTAATTCTTATGTTTTTAGAAATTCCTTACTTTAGATCACCGATTATTGGAATGTAGTCTCCCGTTGGATAATGGTAAGTTGATTGAAAGTAATCGCCGGGATGCCACGAAGTCGAATAACTCAAATTTGTGATTGTGTTTGGGTTCAAAACGTTTCCATAGATTTGATATGTTGATGGAGAGACCGCTGGTGGAGGATGATAAATCTGAAAAATACAATTTTAATAATTTTTAAATTAAAAATTGTAAGAAAAATCCTTACCTGATGTGATCCAGTTGTGCAAATCTGCGGTGGTGGCGTTGCATTTTGATAAATTTCCGCTTGATTCACCGCCGGAATATATTGCGACGTCAAATGTGAGTGACTGTATGTAGGCGACGCTGTGTTATAGTGTGGCGAGCCATTTGACGGCGTCGGTGACGAATTATGTGCTTGAATGGAGCTCGGACTGCTCGGGGCAGGACTATTCCAATATGTGCCGGAAGACGATTGTGTCATTTGCCACGCTGACGAACTCGGGGGATATGCGGAAAATGCCGTTGAAGATGTTCCGGGACTTGATTCTACAAAAAAAGCATTGAAAAATCAGAATTTATACAAAAAATTGATTTTCTTACTCGATGTTGGAACGGGAGACGGCGAAACAGACGTTTGTTTCGAGGGACGTTGTGTCGTATAAGGCGTAACTCGATTACTTCTCATTTGCGATGACGCCGCTGACGAATATTGATAACGATCTGATGTGCTAAACGTCGGTTGAGGCGCCGAATAAGCTGTATGAGGTAAAAACCATCCGTAAGTTTGATTTTCTCGCGCATATGTCGAGTCAGGACGTTCCTTAGCATCCAAAAACGCCTTTGCAAAGGGGTTATATTTGATTTTAAGTGACGTCACTTCCTCATTTTGGTACGCTGTGACAGCAATGAACTGCGTTTCCGGAAAAGGATATGTCACAACGCGTCGTTGTTCAGAATTAACACGCACAAGATGCACACGAGGCTCGTATTTGTGCAGAGAATTCAACATTATCTGTCCAGAACCGTTTGTTTTGTTCGTAAGTTTGACTTTTGCAAAGGAAATTGGTTCTTTCATCCAATGCGCGCCAAAATTAGGAGATTCGGGATGAACGTAGACCGGATTTGATGGAGGCGCTTCAGCTTTTCCGCCGGGAACCCATTCGCCATTTACATATTTCCAACGATGACTGTCAATTTGCACGAATTCCAGAAGGACAGTGTACATCGCCGCAGGATCCAAGCCACTTGT
Organism: Culicoides brevitarsis; assembly: GCF_036172545.1. NCBI lineage: Eukaryota > Metazoa > Arthropoda > Insecta > Diptera > Ceratopogonidae > Culicoides > Culicoides brevitarsis. Next base: position 20,250,244 of record NC_087085.1, on the reverse strand, counting down.
GGTTATTTTTACTACGGGAAACATTCGTCTAGGTAAGAAAATATAAGAAAAACAACCTTCATTAGTACACATTTATAGCTATACACGTGCAAACTATGTTTTTTTTTTTTTGCTTGCTTTACATTTACTAGTTTATTGTCTCAACCAGTTAGTACCATGCTGAGGTGTTAAATGAAACAAAATAAACTGGAATAGGCGTTAATTATTATTAGTAAGTTGCTCGATTGCATATTTGTTCCACAACTCTATTCAAACAACAAAATGCAAAGCTATTGATTTTCTCTCGTCTCGCGTTTTTGTGCTTCGTGTTTTGAGAGCACACAAAAATCGTGCATTTTCAATATTTAAAAATGGCATTTTTTTCGAAAAAGTGCATGAGAATGCAAAAAAATCCGTTTTCCGCTAATAAGAGTACAAACATAAAATATCTCTCTAAGCAACACAAAAAAAAAATAAATGGCAGCAATAAATCGTTTTGCAAAGTAATTAATTATGCGTGCCTTTAGGCGTTTTTTCGCACCACTACTAACCTGCCATTCTTCGTAACAATCATCTCGTTAGTCAAATTCTGGAATCGCATCCATAAATCACGATCGTCAAGTACGATGCTCAAATTTCGATCGACATCCGGACTGCGATTCGATGTGCCATGATGTCCCATTGACATGCCCGTTGCTGATATCATTGGCTCGATCGCTGACAAAATGTGAGGTGCGGCCATCTCTTCGACGGATCTCATTTGTAAAGCTGATGATGTTGATGAAGACGGCGACGACGCGGATGATTGCTTTTCAGTATTTTCTGAAAGAAAAGGTAAGAAAAAAATTAATTTAGAGAAAAAAAATCTTTGTATGTTTATTAATGAAGACCAAATAGAGCCAGCTCGTATACTGGCATTTGCGTGTGGTATCTGATTATATTTTATTTTATTTGTTCAAACGATTTGTCATTAGTGTGTTTAAATATTCCAACGCAAATATTATGACACAGTGCAGGCAATGCGAGAGACACAAGTACAAAATGGACAATTATTATTGAACAGGATGGCTTTACAAATACACTGATTTACTTTGCTGGGCAAACAAATATGGACGTTTTTCAGTTTGTTCTTCAACATAAAAAAAAATCTACATGAGTTCTTGTTACGAAAAAGAATGGTAAAGTGGACAGAGCAACAACCTTCTTTTAAACGTGGAATAAAAAGGTAAGTCATTAAAAATATTTGAATTAATATAAGGACTAATAAAGGTGAATTTAAAATTTCTTGAGTTCAGGAACGAAATCATCCGATCAATACATAACAGAAAGAAGGTAGACAAAGATACAAGACTGATATTATATAAATGCATAGTTTGGTCATGCATTGATTACTGCAGCTCGATATTGATTTTGAACAATGAAACTGATTTCCTAAGAGTCCGAAGAGTCCTAATGTACTTCTAACTAAGGAAGTCCGGCGAGTGTCGGAAACAAGGAGATTTGTTCGCGCCGAAAGCAACATTTGTTGCTGCCGTCATCGACCGAAAGACTTCTGTCTCAATAGCCTTTGGAATTTCCTCTAGTAGCGTCTCGGGAAGGGATCTCCATAAAGACATGCTTATTCTAATCTACTAGATTTGAAAATCTCGTAACATTCTCTCGATGTGCAGTTGTATGAGGCACTGAAAAAGTGAGATTCTCCCTTTATTGCCGTCCATTAAATACGATTTTCCAATCGTATACAATGGAAAGCGTTCATGAGGTTCGTGAACTCGTCAACTGAAAAGGTTCGAAGATTTGATATTGACCAAAAATCATGGACTCTTGCCAAAACTACTTTAAAATTGCAAAAATATGAGTTCATCAATTCGAAATTCCCATCAACAAAAAGCAAACTGTACCAGTCTCCATTTCCCCGTAACAACAACCTGAGCGTTCAACTTGTCGATATTATTTACCCATCAATGTTGACACAAAAAATTTCCTCAAGTTCTCTTGTATCGACGACAAATAACAATTTTAAAGGCAATCCAATTGAAACCTCTTAAAAACTTGTAATATTTTTGCTTTTAAAGCAAAAAATAAATCGTGTATCCAAACAATTAATTTTTGAGTTTCACAAACAAAATTGATTTTATTTTTTTCCATTCACCTCAAAAAAAAAATAATATAGAAAGCAAATAATTTTTAAAGTCTGGACAAATTTTATATTTTTAAAAAAATTTTATGAAAAAAGCTAATAATAAAAATTTGTCGTGTCGTCATGTGGATCACACACGCACGAAATTCGAGCAAACGAAGGTTAAACAACAAATTTTTGTTCGATGGTGACACAAGATGGTGGCTGGAACGAACGTGATGAACTCATTTGACTAAAGACGCGTCGTCTTCATTATTTGAATTGTGTTTTGTTAAAAAAAATACATTTTTTTTCTTTAATTAAGTCAAGTCGCCATGATACAGTTTGGACCAAATTAAAGTGGTTTTGACTTGTAATCACGTGGATTTTAAGATTTTTTTAAAAATTAAATTTAATTGAAGATACACGAGTTTTTTGTAATCAATCGTCTTCATTAGGGAAAAGCCTTTTATGAAGCAAAAATCTTTTCGAATCTCACGTTTTTTAAAATAAAATGTTTTTTTATGGCGTTTATTAAATTAAACGTTGAATTGTTCGAGCCAAACTTAGACAAGTACGGATTCAATTAATTCATAAATACTAATAATTTTTACCTTAAAGTCATATAAAATATTTGTCTGTTTATAATTTTCATTGCCCGTTATGCATAAACATTTTATTTTACAGTCTTCTGTCTCTTTATAAAAATATTTCAATTTTAATTTTATTAGTTTACGATACAAATTGTGCTCTTGCTTTATGATATTATGATCATATTATTCATCGTATTGTTTCTCCATCATCTCTCTTCTTCGTCTTCGGCTGCGGCAAGAAAGAGAGAACATCTTTTTTATGGCAGTTTTCAGTTTTGAATTGATAATATGGGATTATATAGCGTCCAATTTAGACATTTTACCGACACAGCGTAAATTCAGCGTCATTAATGTTGCATTCCTTACACCTTTTCAACAGTTCCGAAAAAAAAAAGATTTTTTTTCTCACCCAAAATATGTCATAATATTGATTTTATTATTTTTAATTGTCTCACGCGATACTGAATGATGGGAAGAGGAAGAAATTATCACGTCCATGAGGAACAACGATCGCACGAGGTGAGAGGTAAAAGTACCGAAAGTTGTAAAAACATTTTTTTATGATGCGGGTTCCTCGCTTGAGTCATCAAAATAACAAATCTTTTGTAGAATTTGGACGCACGATAAATTGTCAAATATTGCACCCCAATTAAAATCCGTTATCATCACACTTGACCATCAAAATTATCACTTACACTGCTTTTTTTTGTTTATTTACCCAAAAGCTGTTTCAGAAGAAGTAGAAGAGTTTCCCCAAGTATTTGACACTATGACTCTATCTTTGATAGTTCCCACAAAAATTCACACTTTGATAATCGGCAGTTGTTGAAAAAAATGGTCACACAAAACAATGAAACGAATTCACAAGCATCTGTCAACCTGTCAACATGTAGGTGGCAAGCCACCGCCAAAAAAGCAGAGAGTTTTCCTTTACAATTATCATGAATATTAAATCGAATGAAAACAAGGAGCCACATAATCATCGTTGTCAGCTAAACACTAAATGAGTAATGTTTGTTGTAATAAATTCTACAAATATTACTTTTTTTTTCTCTCTACTTTAAACAAGCGTATGACGAGTGACATGGCAGCGTTTCAGAGTAATTAATTAGTATAGCTTTGTCAAATGTTTCATTAAATATATAAAAAAGTTTGTGCAGAGGTGAATTGAGATGTTGTCAAAAAAAAAGTAACAAAAAAAACAAGACAAAGGATGGTGTTTGATGTTTATCAAAGTTGTCGCGTGCGATTTGTTAGAATGGCTCTAAAAGTTTTGTTTGTTCATGTCAAAGAGGGTTTTAAGATTTATTAATAAAATTTTGACAATTTTTGCAAATTTTATATTTTGGTGTCAATTCTAAGGAAGAAGATGTCAAGAAAAGTGATAAAAATCTCGAACTCCAACAAATAATTTTAAAATTTTGAGGAATTTTTAAATAACTTTTGACAGCGCAAAATTTAATAAAATCAATTTTTAATTTATTTTATGATTCAATGTAATTTTTTAAAGATTTTTTTGTAAATTTTAGAAACAAGTTTGGAGTTCTAATTTTTAATTTGTTTTTTTCGAAATATTTCTTCATCTTTAACAAAGTTAACGTCTGAATAAAATGCCAACTAGCTTTTACCTCTTAATAGAAGCAATCCTGGAAAAAGTGCAGGAACTGAAAACCTTTTCATGTTTTAAGAGAAAAATGGGGAAATTTTAAAATTAAAATTTGTAGAATTACTTAAAAACTTACTAAATTTAGGAATTTTTTTATTATCTTGAGGTTAACATATTTTTGGGAAATGAATTTGATTCCCGGTAAAAAATAAACTTTTTTCACTTCTGATTGGAAGAAGGAAATTTATATCTGATACTTAAGTTTTTATAAAAATTTAATATTTTTACATCAATTTTCATTAGAAAAATCTAAAAATTTATCTTTCAAATAATTTTTTGGACTCAATTAACTCTAAAGTTTGATTTAAAATCAGATATTTGTTCAAATACTAAAATTTAGATAAGTTAAAAATTATTTAGTATGAAGGTTAGAAACACGTGAGATATTTTTATTTAATTTTCAACTATTTTTTTGAGACAAAACATCCGACGGATAAATATTATAAATTTTTACATTTTTAAAAGAAAAACTTTCGAAAAAAGATAAATTTTATTTAAATTACACACCTTCTTTAATAGATATCATTCAATTTTTTATTGAATTTTCCTTTTAATCACAGAATTTCGTTTCCTTTTTTAATCCTTTTTATTAATTTTCACTTAGTTTTTTCCTTTTTTTTGCACTTAAGTTTTTTTTTTTAATTTTTTTTATAAATCAATTCAAATATTTTTTTTTTATCACAAGGGATTCCAACTCAAACAAAAAATGATTGATCCAAATTTAACACGTCTTCATTTCACGACCTCCTGCTAACTGACTAACAACATGCAACAGTGATTGATGAAGATCACCTTTCAATACCTGTGAAATCTTCTCTCTTGCTTGCACTTATCGACATCTACCTGTGCACTGACCATCAGAACGGAAGACAAGTGTATGAATAGCCATTATGAAATGCCGAGATGAGTGATTTATGATGGTTGATCTTCAGCCAATCAGTGTTCAGTGGGACGTTGCTCTGTCGGAGTTGAGTGAAAATTATTATTTTTTAAGTTTTTGAGATTTATTTGATATTCACTAAGCAAGTTATTAGTTCCGAACTCTTAAAATTCATCTGTGAACGATCAATTTCGTGCATGATCGAGTAAAATTGGGAACGCCCACTTCCCGTTCACCTGTACCTACGATGATGCTTGCCATTTTCTGTTTCTTTTACTCTTTGATTTTGTTCGAACTTTAATGTTCAATGAAAAGATGAAAAAATATTTTTTTTTCAATGAATTTTTTTTTTTGGTAAATTATTCAATGAAACGAGATGAAAATCACTTTTCATTGAAAATTTGACAAAAAAGAAAAAATGAAAAAAAATTTTTTTTTTTTGAAGTTTTTTAAAAAATCAAAAATATAAAAAATATTAAATTTCACTCACCTACAAGAATCGCCGATCCGTCGGTGTTTTTTTTAAATCACGACCTATAAAAACAAGCAATAAACGTTTATCAGTAAGAGATAATCCTCGGACCTGACCTGAGATAGATATGCATATAATTACTAAATTGCATCATAAAAAGGGATTCAAACAAAAAAATCCTTTTTGAATATTTTCCTGTTTCTTTATCCATTTCATATTCCTTCATTTAAATACCGAAATGCCGCTTTTTCCTTACATTTTTTATTTTATTTTTTTTTTGTTTGCTTGACCACCATAAACGCATTTTTGAGAGCCATAAAACACAGGAGTAGACAAAAGGTAAGAGAAGAAAGAACTACATCCTCGTTTGTTTGTTTAAATCAGAAACATTTTACTCCATTTATTGTGTTTTGATAGGACACAATGGAATTCTGCTCTACTTTTGCTGAACCTGTTACGTGATGCCTGACGCAATAAAAACTCAATTTTTGAGCAAGTTGATTTTTTTCCTATTTTTGGGAAAAACCGGAAGGGAAGACTTCTTTAGCCCTCAGCTCAGAAAAGTGGGATTTGAGGGATTAAGGGAGGTTTAATAAAAAGAAAAAAGAGGTAAGGAAAGAAAAAGAAGACCGACGCTTTGGAAGCAGTGTGCTTGCAGTATAATGATTACGACCTGCAATAAAAATTATTAAAAATTATTGTCGGTACGTTTTGATCTTTTTTCTTTGTTTACCGTAAGCGAGCGAGCTATCCTTGCTCGGTAAGTTCGTTTATTGCGTTATTACAGAAAGTGAAATGAAATGAAACAAAAATATGAGTGGAGAATTTGAATTGGAGTTGCAGGTATCTATTTTGTTAAAATTTTTTGAGTCAGATTTATTAAAAATTATTTTATTTTTTTTTAAATATTAATATTTATTTTAAATTTTCAAAAATAAAAAAAAAAAATTAAAAAAAATCTTTAATTTAAATACTAAATTCTTCAATACTCAAGCATCAAATTGAAGCCTTAATTTTTTAATTTATTTTAATTTTATTTATTTTTTTTAATATCAAAAACGATTTCTAAACTTTTGTTCCAAATATTAAAAAAAAAATTACAAAAGTTTTTAAGGCTTCTTAAATTTTTAAATTTTATTTAAATTAAATTATTATTAATTTATTATTTATTATAAATTTTTTAAATTTTTATTTAATTAAATTCTTATGTTTTTTTTTTGTAATTTTGGATTTTTTTTTTTTTTTTAAAATTAAAAATTAAAAATCCATTTTTTTTTTTAATCACTCAATTATTTTACCTAATTTTAGGGTCAAAAAGTGAAAAAAAATTTTTTCATCTAGTTTTTTAATATTTTAGAACTTTTATTTGATTTAATTATTTTTTAAATTTTATTAATTAATATACCTACATAATTTTTTGGTAGAAATTTGTTTTTTAAAATTTAAATATTGGAGTTTTTGAAAAATAAATAATTTTTTTCTGATATTTCATACTAAAAAAAATCTTTATTTTTGACTCATTTCTAGGCTTTCAAATAAATAAAAAAAAAACTTTCAACTGTCTAATGAACACTTTTCTGCTGCTAGAACTCCAAACACCGAGTTTTTCCCTTCGCTTCGGTACCAAAGCAAACAAAAACACGTTTTGCCGAGATCTTCTTTCAAACAAATTACCAAAGTGATGCCGGTAAAACAATGCACTCACTCAATTTTATTTTTGCGGCTGACGGCATTTCTGTGTGATGATGATGTATCAATGATCGCATTCCTTTCCTTTTACTATTCCAGCCATAATATGACGTCAGGTTACTTTTAGAGCGAGAATTCGATGGACCACCATGAGAACGTTCGATTTTTTTTATAAAAGTGTAATAAGATTTCTTCTCATTGTGTGTTTCGAACAACTTCTCGCGTCAATTAGAAGATTTTTTTTAATTCTTTACGTTTATTTTCTCGCGCGGCTATCGATCCACATTAATAAATTTCATTAATGAAGTTTCATTCATTGATTTATGTTGGCATAAGGTATTATGACGCAGGGTAATTTCATGTTTAAACAAAAAAAAACATAAAACCAGCCTTGAATTGATTTCACATAAAAATTTTTTTTTTCACGTGCTTAGTGAACCTTGAGAAATATTTCAAATCGAATTTTTGTCTTAATTAAATTAAAATGCAGCACGATGATTCCATTCAAAATTACAACAACCATATTTCGATTCCGCCGAAAAATATCGTGCCTCGTCTTTACAAGGGACGAAAACTTGTAGCAGAGCCTCGAAAAAATTTTAAAGAATATAAAAAAATATTTCGCGCAAAAAAGGAAGATTTTTCAAAAGAATTATGTGCAACTCAAAAATGTCTCAAAGAAATCGTGAAAATTGTGTCGTTAGCGGACAATCCGTTCTTGAAAAATCACAAAGACCTCGAAAAAACCTCAAATGCGACAATCGAGTTCGATTTCAATAATCCACAAAAATTGGACGTTCAGGGAATCGATCAGATGCAAACTTACCGAAATGACGAGCAAGATATTCAAGCAAAAAGGGAATATGAAATCATGAAACGAGAATTGGATAAGAGACGATTTACGGCAATGGAACGAGATCGATACGAACAGGAAGTGCGCGATGAGAAATTTAAGCTGCCGGATTTATTTAACATCGATATTGATCCGATTTATGGCGAAAAATGTGAAAAAATTGAAGAAACTGAGGAAATTTTGCAAGAAAATGACGAAGAAGAGTATCAACCGGATGTCGTTCTGATACGAACGAAGGACAAACCACTCAATCGAGCGATTATCGAAGCAGAATCCGATCGCAGAACGAAAAATTTACAAAACCGTTTGACTCAATTGTGGCAAAAACAGAAACTAGCTGAAGAGGAAAGAGCTGAAATCGAGAAAAAAGTCCAAAATGAGCTTTCCGCGACACTCGCCAACGAAGATTTTCACAAATTATACGAAGAAAAGAAGCCTGAGGAGATTTTCGTGATGCCGCCAGAGCCGAAGCCGCCAAGAAAATATCCAAATACGTTCAAAGAACTTGCCTCCTTTCGTCGAAAGCTCAATCGGGAACGTCGAGAAGCTCGTGATAAATGCCTTGAACGTGAAAAATTCTTTAACGAGCTCGGAAAAGAAACATTTTGTCAAGAAAAATTCTTAAAAGTTGATGATTTCTCGGATTCTGACGTCAATTCTATGAGTACTCAATCCTCCGACGGCGAAGATGGTCTCGAAATGGGCTACAAAAATTCCCGAGAGTTTCTTGTTCGCGGTTTTCATGATAAATTCAGCAATGAACCACGTGGAAAATTTCTGAATCGTGCTGAAAGTCGAACTGTCAAGACTTGTTTGAATCGCGACGAGTGGATTCAATCGACGTTCAACGAGTGCGAGAGAAAAAAGACTCTGAGAAAGGTGAATTATGTCACCAATGACGTCACAGATGAGAATTACGATATTTTTCATCGGAAATGGAGGTACGAGAAACCAAAAGACGTGAAAAGTCCAGTGAAAGAATATGTGGAAGGGAAAAATATCTTAGAAGCCTTCACGAAAACGAAGAATTTGAACGTAAAAATGCCAAATTACGTAAAAGTGAAGAATTTTAACTTGACGGATTTTCTGTTTGGATCACAAAAAGGCAAGAAAATGGGTGATGGTGACCGGAAATTGTATGAAGAGCTTCAGACAGAAGGAAATAATTTAATGGAAAAGTTAAAAGCTGGAAAAGGAAGATGAGGAACAACAAAAAGTCATTAAAGAGCAACGGATGAAGTATTTAGGGTTCAAATCTCAACCAAAAATTTATGAAAAGGTAAAATTTTAAGCAAAAAATTGCATTTTTATAAATTTTAATGTTTTTAAATTTAGAAAAAAGTCAGTAAAACTGACTCTGGTAGCGATTGGCTTCCAGAAGAAGAACCTCTTGTACCGAATTTGTCACTTCCATCCACCATCAACCTTAAAACTGAACAAATTCCATTGTCTGTGTCGAATATGAGAGCACCTGATCATCGAGAGCCAACTTTGAGACGTCATCCAAGGTAAAGAAAATTATTTTTTTTAACAAAAAAGTAAAATTTGTGTATCATTTTTAGGCGTTTGAGACAAAAATCATCATCAAAAATTAATGAAAATGACTCTCGCGCCCCTTTGAACGTCCCTCGTCTACAAAAACTTGACTTTGATGCCATGAAAAAATCAAATTTGGCCGAAACGAAGATCAATAACATCAAATATCGACATCATCATGATCATTTGGACCACACACAACAAAAAATGGTGCGAGTCAAGTATATTCCGAAGATGCAAAAGTTCGAAGAGACCATTAATGCTGCTGTAATAGAAGAAAATCAACAGAAAAATGAAACAAAAAGAGATGAATCAATCGAATTTCCCATAAAAAATGAAAATTTGAATCCAGATTGGTCTCGTTTCGTTCCAGAAGAGGTCCTGGTTGAGAATTTCGGTGAAAATGTCTCGAATAATCAAAGTGAAGAGATGATAAAAGATGAAAAAATCCTTTCCGAAGCCTCAAAAGACGCCGAAAAGTCCCGTTTTACGGAATTCATTCATTCAACGTTCAAAAAACATCTCACCGAAGCAACTGGCACTGCTATCCAAACTTCCTATGAATTCCCAGAAGCCGAAAATTACCGCAAGGAGCTTCTCCGAGAGCAAATTAGCGCTGCTTCATGTCTTTCTTCCGTCACGAGTTCCCTTTGCACCAATTTCACGAACGACTCTGGGTCATTTTTCATCATCAACGACAAAAAAGTCCCCCTGGACTATTTAATGAAGCACCAAGTGCCGTTCGAGGTGCTTACAGAAAATCATCGTGAAGCAAAATTAATTGAGAAAGAAGACGAGTATCATGCTCCATATTTAAGGGTCACTCATGCAGGACAACAAATCGAAATGCGCGAAATGTGTGTCCCGAAGGATAAATTTTACACGCAAGTGACACGAGATCGTGCGGGAATCAGAAATCGCTTGAAAGTTTCGAATGTTAAGCTTGAAAATCAACTCGTTGGACATGGAAATGAGAAATTTTCACCGAAATTTGGATGAAATTACGAAAAAAATGAATTTTGTTTGAATAAATTTCGTTGAAGTGAATCCTTATCTCGGTAATAAACGACTCGACAAACACAGAAGCTGTCAAGTCGTTTGTTTATCGTCACTTTATATTAACGAGAGCGATAAATTTCTTTGTCACGCTTCTGAAGGAGTCCTCTTGAAAGGTATTTCCTTTGTTTATTTTACGTCAAGATCATAAATTGTTGATAAAATGAACGAAAATTGCCGCCAAAAGAGTTAAAATGCTCAGAAAAATACACGGAGCTGCATTTATCTTCACTACAATTCCAGATTCGGCACTCAGGACCACATTTTCATGCGTTTTTATGGATGCCCTACAAGAAAATTACTTTAAAACTTGCATTTTTCGAAGAAAATACTTACTTTTCCTGCAAAATTGAGCTCAACGAAGCAACAACGACCTGTCCATCGGGTTTCAAATCACGAAAATTCGTAGAAAAATTCACAACTTTTTCGATTTTTGCGAAATTAAGTGCCACCAAATACGTTTCCTTGTCATCCGACCGAATGTAGGTGTAAATATTTTCATCTAAATTGCTGCCACCTTCGTAAATTCCATCCCGGAACGCTGATTTCTTGTGAAGTTGGACTAATTTTCGAAAAATTTTATGATGACTCCTCTCATCGGCATTTTGTTTAGCGACATTTACTTCTTTGTAATTCGTTCCGACAGGCAGCCAGGTTTTCGCTCCCGCATTAAATCCGGCATTCACACTGCTATTCCATTGCATCGGAGTTCTGGCACGATCTCGTGATACTTGATCGAAAATCTCGGGATTTGTGTTGCACGCAGCAGGATCTTGCGTTTCAGCCCACGAAATGTAAACGTCTTCCATCCCAATTTCCTCTCCTTGATATGTAATGGCGTGTCCGGGCATCGTTTGGAGATAAATGTTGTACAAATCGGTGCGATTTTCGCCTAAACGTGTTGCTATGCGACGTTGATCGTGATTGCCGAGTACCCAATTTGGCTTTAAACCGGCTGGAATGTGATTCATGTAGTTTTCTGAGACAATTTTGAGCTGTTTGGCCGTTGAATTGACGTTAATTGTTTGAAGGACTTCGAAATTAAAGGGGATGTGGCTGCCTTTGCGAGATGAAGTGCCGTAATAGAGCATTAAATTGTCGAGTGTGGTGTAGGCTTCAGTTAACATGATACGAGGGGAGTCGGTGTAGGAGTCTAAGAGTTCGCGCCATTGCTGGACCATGTCGTACGTTTCCGGTTGGTTTTGGTTGTAAAGGTGATTTGTGTAGCAATACTAAAAAAGAAGGTAAATTATATGCAAATTATTATTTTTTTTAATTTTTTAGTTTTGATAAAATTATTAATTTTGGTTCATAAAAAACAGTATCAGAGGATTTTTTTTTGCAATTTCAATTTTTAATGTTTTTGAGCTTGAAATATGGTAAAATAGAGACATTCTATTAATTTCTTATTGATTTTTGAAAAAATAAAAATAAAATAATTATTTTGTTTTGTTGTTTTGGCTCATGTTTCATGTTATAAATTACCTAATTAATATTTTTAATGTCCAACGAATTTTTAATTAAATTCAAAGTATTTTTGGAATTTATTGAAATTTTTTAATCAAGGCTTTTTAAATAACATTTTTTGAAAAAATAAATATTTTCATTTATTTTTATTTTTTTTTTATTATTATTTTTTTTTTTTTTTTTTTTTTTTATTATTATTTTTTTTTTTTTTTTTTTTGTTAAATTAAATTTAAAAAAAAATATTACAAAATGAAACTCATTTGAAAATTACTCGAAAATTACCGATTTTTAATTTCAAATTTAAAAAAAAATAGTATAAAATTGAAAATTAAATAAATTGTTAAAATTGCTTGAGTTTCTTTAAATTTTTCAGCAAATATTTTTACATATCAAAAAAGTATTTTTGAACTCTAAACTTATTTTTTTACGAAATTGATAAACTTTAAAATGTTTTTTTTTCTAAATTACTTTTGTATTCAAAAACTTATTATAAATTTTTCATTTAATTTTATTTATTTAAATTTTTTTTTTTTTTTGAAAATGCAAATTTCTAAGAAATTCTAACATATTTTTAATTTTACGAATAAAAAATTTTTTCCCAAGAAATTTTAAAAAATTCTTTAAAAATTATTTCAAAAAATTATTTTTTTTTAATTTTTAAATTTTTTTTTTACTTTAAAAACTTTAAAATAATTAATTTTCTGATTTTAGTACTCTTGCTTATTTAAATATTTTTTTTTATCAACATTTTAGCAAAAAAAAAAAATAATAATCTTACGCTATCTGGATCATCCTGACAATTCCCCGAAAGAGCTTCATCCGGATAATTCCCATCCGGCCCAACATCAATTTCAAACAAATGTTGCACCGCATCCACCCGAAACCCATCGACACCTTTATCCAACCAAAATCTCAAAACATCTTTCATCGCCTGTACCACCGCCGCACTCCGATAATTCAAATCTGGCTGCGCCACACCAAAATCATGATAATAATACTCTCCGCGAACCTCACTCCACTGCCACGCGCTGCCCCGAAACCCACTTCGCCAATTACTGGGCTCCAAATTTCTCCCTCCATCGGGATTCTCCTTCCCCGGATGCCAAACGTAAAAATCCTCGTAGCCAATTTCCCTGCGTTCCGACTTCAAAAACCACTCACACTCGTTCGAGGAGTGATTTGGCACGAAATCAAGGATAAATCTTATTCCATTCGCCTTGCAAGTCGCTAAGAGGTCGTCAAAATCCTGCATTGACCCGAATAATGGATCGATCATCGTGAAATTGGAAATGTCGTAACCGCCATCTTTCCAGGAGGAGTTAAAAATGGGCGACAACCAAATTGCGTCCATGCCGAGCTCTTTGAGGTACGGAATTTTACTTTTAATTCCAGCAATGTCGCCAATTCCATCGTTATCGGCATCCGCGTAAGATTTCGGATAAATTTGATAGTAATTGGCACTTTCCCACCATTCACGACTCGATGCGGAAATGAAAAAAACTGACAGAAAAACGTAGAAAATTATTGTAAAACTCATCACGAACGCCAATTTACAACTGAAAACGACAAAATTACAACAGAATTTTATATAAACATGAAAATTGAGGCTTATCTTCGATAAAATCTTAAAGTGTTTGAACAAAAATTGAGTGAAAAGTTACAAAAACTACACAAATAAGATAATTTAAGATTGAATTTTACTAGAAAATGAACAAAAACAATATTTTTTTAAACAAAAAACTGCATTAATTCATGAAATTATTGAAAAAAGTCATCACGACAGTAGCTAAAAGTGCAATTGTGCTAACAATTAACGTAGAAGCTCCATTCATTTTAACAACAAGTGCAGATTCCGGTGACAAAACGACGTTATCATGCATCACAATCTTCGTTCTACAAGGAAAAATTGGTAAAAATTTAAAAATTTCTTTTAAAAAAATAATTTTTCTTACTTTTCTGCAATTTTAGAATTCAACGAAGATAGGACCACTTCTCCAGATGGCTTCAAATGACGAAAAACGTTGCCAAAGTTGATCGTTTTATTTTGTTTCGCCAGATTCAAGGCCACCAAATACGATTCCTCGCCATGAGTTCGGATGTAAGAGTAAATATTTTCATCCAAATTATTCGCGCTTTCGTACAATCCTTCACGGAAAGCCGGTAATTTGTGTAATTGAACGAGTTTCTTAAAGATTTTCAGGTGACTATTTTCAGCGCTTTCTTGCAAAGCGACGTTTAAAGTTTTGTAGTTTGAACCAACAGGCAGCCAGGTTTTTGTTCCGTTGTTGAAACCAGCGTTCGTGCTGTTATTCCATTGCATCGGCGTTCTATCGATCGATCGAAAAACAAAAAAAATGAGATAAGATAATCTTTTTAGATAAAAATCGGACTGACCTTGCTGGATCACGTGAATATTCATCGTAAACAGTCGAGTTGGTGTTGCAAGCTTGCGGATCTTGCGTCTCGGCCCACGAAATGTGAACGTCTTCCATGATAATTTCCTCGCCCTGGTACGTGATGGCATGTCCCGGCATCGTTTGCAGGAAAAAGTTGAAGACTTCGGCACGCGCCTCGCCTCCCAAGCGTGACTTGATGCGACGTTGATCGTGATTTCCCAAGACCCAGTTGCCGAAACGTCCGGCTGGCAGGTGATTCATGTAATTTTCCGACGTAATTTTGAGTTGTTTGGCAGTGGAAGTGGCGCTAGTTGATGTCAGGACCTCGAAATTGAAGGGAATGTGACTTCCGTTCTTTTTGCCGTCACCAAAGTACTTCATGATGTTCTCCAGAGGCGTGTAAGCTTCCGTCATCATGAGCCGCGGAGAGTCTTTGTACGTGTCCAGGACTTCGCGCCATTGATAAACCATGTCGTACGTTTCTGGGTAGTTTTGTGTGTAAATGTGACTCAAGTAACAATGCTAAGAAATTAAAATTTTATTTTTTTTTTTAGATTTTTTATGGAGAAAAAAATTACAAACCTTTAATGAATCATCGGTACAATCACCGGACAATGGCTCATCCGGATAATTTCCGTCTTTATCTTTTTCAACTTCAAACAAATGTGGAATTGCGTCAACGCGGAACCCGTCAACGCCTTTGTCCAACCAGAATTTCAGCACACTTTTCATCTCTTTGACGACATTTTCACTGCGGTAGTTCAAATCTGGCTGTGCAATCGCAAATTGATGCAAATAATATTCTTTTCGTACGTCACTCCACTCCCAGGCGGATCCACGGAAGACGCTGTTCCAGTTATTTGGCGGCAAAGGTTGTCCACTTCCTTGAGGCTTTCCCGGATGCCAAATGTAAAAATCTTCAAAGCCAGCTTCTTTGCGTTCGGATTTCAAGAACCACTCACATTCGTTCGACGAGTGATTCGGCACGAAATCCAAAATTAGCTTTATTCCGTGTTCCTTGCACGTCGCCAAAAGACTTTCGAAATCCTTCATTGTACCAAAAACGGGATCAATTGCCTTAAAATCGGAAATATCGTAACCACCATCCTTCCAGGAAGACTTAAAAATGGGCGAAAGCCAAACAGCGTCCATTCCAAGCTCTTTCAAATAGGGGATTTTACTTTGGATGCCTGCCAAATCGCCCGTTCCATCGTTGTTCGCGTCCGCATACGATTTCGGATAAATTTGGTAATAATTCGCGTTTTCCCACCACTCGAGAGCGAGATTTCCCGTGACGAGGCACGTGACCAGCAAAAAACTGGCAAATAATTTCATCTTTTTTTTCCTGTATTCAACGACGATTCAAATTAGTGACTGATGACATGCTGTTGCGCTCGCGTCTTTTTATAAATCATGGTTATCGCTTTATCGGCTGGCGTTGCGGTAGAGCAGAGATTAGTACGCGTGTGATAGATAATCGCGCTGCAACAATGCTGAATAATTACCGAGTAGTACGAACGACTTGCAGTTTAATCAGCAGATAAAAGAGCAATTCATGACTTTTTTTGCTGTAGACTCGAAACAATTTTATAAGGAAATTTAGAAAAAGCGCTGGACTTGAACTGAATTTCGTTATTTGTTTATTGGGGATTAGCGACGATTAACGTAACAAAGAACTGATAAGATAAAGCATATTGAATCATAAAGTTAAGAGAAGTGATTTCATAGGAAAAAATCAATTTCAAATCAGAGCTGATGATTTATGAGTTTTGATAGTGGAGGCGATCGGTTGTTTTTAGGTCATAAAATAATTTGACCAGTTTTAAGCCTAAAATTGAATAAATATTCATTCTAAAGATGATTTCTGTTCATATTGGGTCAATATTTGACAAAACAAAAAATTCAGCGTTTGGAAGTACAAACGCTGATTTTTTTCATTCTAAAGATGATTTAAGTTCATAAGTCATTTTTTGATCAGTTTTAAGCCTAAAATTGAATAAATATTCATTCTAAAGATGATTTCTGTTCATATTGGGTCGATATTTGACAAAACAAAAAAATCAGCGTTTTGAAGTTCAAACGCTGATTTTTTTACAAGTCATTTTTTGACCAGTTTTAAGCCTAAAATTGAATAAATATTCATTCTAAAGATGATCGAGAAACTAAATATTTGAAATACAGTTTAAATGCATAAAATTGATTTCATGACTCGACGCATGTTTAGAGCGAAAAAAAATGATCAAAAAAAATTTTCGCCAAAATCCTCAACAATTTCGAGGCATGTGTGCAAACTTCAAAAAACCTGCGAAGTTTAGCTCGTCAACCGAAGCAAAAAATAAACAAATTTTGCGAAAACTCTGAAGAGCACAAAAGGAAGAAACGTGTTCGAAAACTTAAATTCATCAATGATGAATAAATATTCATTCTAAAATTGATTTCTAGCAATCTAGCTAGCAATCAAAAATCAGTTTGCTTGCTGGCTGCAGCAAAGTGGTTGAGGAATTGTCGCAACGACAGTGAAGTTTTGATATTTGACAAACAAAAAAATCAGCGTTTTGAAGTTTTTTTTAACAAGTCATTTTTTGATCAGTTTTAAGCCTAAAATTGAATAAATATTCATTCTAAAGTCATTGATTTCTGTTCATAAATTTGGGTCGATATTTGACAAAACAAAAAAATCAGTGTTTGGAAGCTCAAACGCTGATTTTTTTAACAAGTCATTTTTTGACCAGTTTTAAGCCTAAAATTGAATAAATATTCATTCTAAAGATGATTTCTGTTCATATTGGGTCGATATTTGATGAAACAAAAAAATCAGCGTTTTGAAGCTCAAACGCTGATTTTTTTAACAAGTCATTTTTTGACCAGTTTTAAGCCTAAAATTGAATAAATATTCATTCTAACGATGTTTTCTGATCATATTCGATCGATATTTGATGAAACAAAAAAATCAGCGTTTTGAAGCTCAAACGCTGATTTTTTTAACAAGTCATTTTTTGACCAGTTTTAAGCCTAAAATTGATTAAATATTCATTCTAAAGTTGATTTCTGTTCATATTGGATCGATATTTGATAAAACAAAAAAATCAGCGGTTTGAAGCTCAAACGCTGATTTTTTAACAAGTCATTTTTTGACCAGTTTTAAGCCTAAAATTGGATAAATATTCATTCTAAAGATGATTTCTGATCATATTGGGTCGATATTTGACAAAACAAAAAAATCAGCGTTTTGAAGTTCAAACGCTGATTTTTTTAACAAGTCATTTTTTGACCAGTTTTAAGCCTAAAATTGAATAAATATTCATTCTAAAGATTATTTCTGTTCATATTGGGTCGATATTTGACAAAACAAAAAAATCAGCGTTTTGAAGCTCAAACGCTGATTTTTTTAACAAGTCATTTTTTGACCAGTTTTAAGCCTAAAATTGAATAAATATTCATTCTAAAATTGATTTCTGTTCATATTGAGTCAATTTTTGATCAAATATTTTTTTTAAATAATGACTTACCTTTCAATTCATTGAAGCCTTGATTTTTTTTCGCGCATACAATTCTTAATAAATAACATCAATGAAATATTTTGCAAGCAATACATTTATAAGTTCTCTTTAAATAAATTGACGAACAACATCCCATGTTGCAAGTCAATTGACATAAATTCTACTGTGAATATCTTGTTTTTGATTACTTTAAGTCTAAAAATTCTAAATATTATCCTTAGTGTTAGTTTTCATCAATGATCGAGATTAAATCCGTTAGTTGGTAATACGCATTTTTATGTTCAAATATTTTTACAATAGTCGGTGTGACAAGAAAAAAATTAAGAATTAAAAAAAAAGGAAAAACCTCCTAAAGACTAAAATTGATTAAATGTAAATTTTTAAATTTTAATCCATGTCATCGTCATCATCGTCTGAAATTGCGTATTTTTTCTGGGCGCGTTTTCGGCGTGGCGTTGACTTTTTAGAACTAGATGGAGCTGGGGTTTTGCTCATTTTCATCTTCATTTTCACACTGCTCGATTCCTCGTCAGATTCTTCTTCATCTAAAATTAAAAATATTTTTTAAAAATTTATATTTTGAATTTTTTATTGAATTTTTCTTACCTTCCGACTCAGAAATGGGTTGTCCACTTTCCACCTTTGCTCGGGCATTCGTGAAAACGGTCTGCAGTACGACACTGTCTTCGTAGATGAGAGAAGCTTCCTCATTATAGGTCTGTGCGTTTTGACACAACTGGAAAAAGTCCTTTTGCAAGTCATCAAAATCGACGTATTTTGCTTCGTCGATGCGCGCCATCATTTTCTTGATATCCAAGGGTCGTTTGATGACTTCATAATAATCGGGAAGTTCTTTGCGTGATGGCAGCTTCATGAAAGGCTCGCTCAAGACACGTCCATCCTCGTCGGTGTACTTGACAACCAATTTCATCACTTTTTTCATCATATCTTTGATTTTCGGGTCTGTAATGCCCTTTTTGCGTTTCGTTACCATGGTCGAAAGCACACTATCGTCATCCGAATCTTCCTTTTTGCGCTTTTTACGACTCTTGCGTTTCTTTTCACGCTCTTCCTCCTCGAGCTCTTCGTCGAAATCGGCTCCGTCATCGATCGCCTTGAGCCATTCCTTCTCCGTGAGACTGTCCGTGTAATCGACTTCCTTGCGTTGACGCGATCCACGTCCCAAAATCGCTTGTTCATCCTCAAAGTCCCATTTTTCCTCCTCAATTTCCTCCTTTGTAAGCCAATCAGGCAACTCGGACTCTTCGATCAAACGACTTGTGAATGTCGGATCGGCAGCATCTCGTTCCTTGCGTTCTTCGTCCATTTTTTTGAACAATTCGAGCTCCTCCTCAGACCGCGAAATCATCGCATTGACAGTTTCGTCATCAGGGACTTCATTTTCCTCCTCGCCATCTTCCTCGTCTTGATGCAAAATTGTCTGCAAAAATTGTTGACGTTCGCTTCCCGTGGATTTCTGATCGAACATGCCAGCTTGAATGACTTTCTCGTCCATATTCAACTTGTAACGAGCTGCCGCCAAAATACGCTCCTCCACGGAATTGACAGTCATCAAACGGAGCACACGCACCTCGTTTCGCTGCCCAATACGATGGGCACGATCCTGCGCCTGCAAATCCTGATGCGGATTCCAATCGGAATCGAAGATGACAACCGTATCGGCTGTTTGCAAATTCAAACCGAGACCTCCGGCACGTGTCGATAGCAAGAAAATGAAATAATCCGAATTTTTGCAGTTGAATTTTTTCAACAAATCGCCACGTTCTTCCGACTTTGTGGTACCATCGAGACGCAAATAGCCGTAATTACGCCACGACAAGTAATCCTCGATGATGGTCATGCATTGCGTCATTTGACAGAAAAGCAGGACACGATGACCGGTAGCCTTGAGTTTCGGCAAAATACGATCCAAAAGTTCAAATTTACCGGAAACGCGATACAAATCGGGACCGGAAACGATGCCCGATGAGCCGCCAATGTGATCGGAATATTTTTCCTCGATGTGTTGGAACATGAAGGGATGATTACACAACTTACGGAGCTGCACAATGGTGTTCATGAGTGCCTTGGACCCTCCTTTGCCTTTATTTCCCTTTTCTGAACCGTCTGTCAGCAAAACTCCACGACTTTGCATGTGTTTGTACAAGACACGTTGCAATCCCGACATCTCACACTTGATGATATACTCAACTTTGTCCGGCAATTGCGATTCTACCTCCTTTTTCAAGCGTCGCAGCAAGAAGGGACGCAATACTTTGTGCAAACGACGAATAATAAGAATCGTTTCTTCCTCATTCAGCTCGACTTTTTCACCGGTAGTGGCGAAGGGCGCATTAAACCATTGCTCAAAAGTGGAACAAGACTTGAAAATCGAGGGCAACAAGAAATTCAAAAGAGCCCATAATTCCGGCAATTTATTCTGCAACGGAGTACCGGTCAACAAAAGACGGAATGGCGCGATATAATGCGTGTTCAAGATTTGCGTCAATTTGCAATGATGGTTCTTCATACGATGTCCCTCGTCGATGATCATGTATTTCCACGGAATTTTCGCCAAAACTGCCTTGTCTTTGATGATGTACTCGTATGTCGTGAGCAAAACGTTGAATTTTGTCGCTTTCATTTGATTTTGCACGGAACGACGCCCTTGTGGGGATCCCTTATAAGCAACGACAATCACCGATGGTGACCATTTCTCGAATTCCAACACCCAATTAGACAGTGTTGAAAGTGGGACAATAATTAAAAATGGGCCATTGACTTTTTTGCGTTCCATGAGATACGTGACGAGAGCAATCGTTTGAATAGTTTTACCCAAACCCATTTCGTCAGCGAGAATTCCATTCAAATTGTTATTGAACAGCGAAACGAGCCATTCCAAGCCCTTAATTTGGTATTCCTTGAGTTTACCGTTGACCAAGATGCTGGCTTGTTCGGTGACGCGTTCGTGAACCGTGTGAGCGATGCTGTAATATGTTTGTTCTTCCGTTTTGTATTCGTCATCTTCAACTTTTGCCTTTTTGATGACCTCCAAGGCTTTGTCTTCCGAATCTTTGCCGTCTTTCGCGTCTTTTTCTTCCTTTTGTTTCCGTTCGTCGTCCTCGTTATCCGAATCTTCGTTGTCGGAAATGACAAATTCCCATCCGGGATGATATTTGAGCCATTGTTGCAAGTTACGCAGCAAGGGGGCATCATCTCCGGTCAATGTCTTGCCAGTTGCGGTCTCTACAACGGTTACGTGACAATCGAGAGCCTCGCATCCGTCTTCGATGTTGTCAAAGTCGCCAGTTTCCAAAATTTGGCGTTTGCGTTTCTTTTTGCGATCGAGTTCGTCTTCCTTTTTCTTTTGTTGGTCGACTTTGTGTTGTTTCACCATCTCGGTCAAGTTGCTAATATATTCGTCCGTTTGTGACAACAAGAAAGCCAAACGTTTGTCCTTCTTCTGATCGATAAGTTTACGGTAACCTTCTTCGTCTTCGGCCATCAAACGACGCATACGTTCCTTTTCGATGCGTTCTTGCTCCTTCTTTTGTTCGCGCTCGGCATTTGCGTGATAATTGAGAATTGCCTTGTTGATGCGACCCAAACGAGCAGTGTTATTGCGATGATATTCCTTAAAGTCTTTGCCATGTTGCAACACAGAAGCCAAAAATTCTTGATGTTTTTGTCTGCGTTTTCGTTCGGCTTCCAATTTTTGTTGTTTTTCGAGTTTCTCGGTGGCACGAGCTTCGCGCAAGCCCTGTCTCTTGGTTCTTTTGTAGGCTTTTACATTGACCGCTGTCTCCAACGTCGTGTCTTTGCGCGTGCATTGCACAATTTCGCTCCGTAACTGACGCTGGAAGTTCAAGACACGCAACGCACGTAGCTCAATTTGTGCCTGAATGCGTAAATCTTCGGGCATTGTAGTCGGTAAATTTGTCAATTCCTCGATTCGCAAGGCGATACGGGCTGCCATGCGATTTTCGCGCTCCTGCAACAAGACGATGGGATCCAAGCCAGCGGGTTTTGCGACTGTCGTGACGCGATTTTGCTTTTGCATGGGTCCACCGGGTGCTGATTGGCCGGGGCGGGGAGGACCTTGTTGTTGGGGCGGTTGTTGCGCCATTGGGCCTTGCTGCGGATTTGTCATGCCCGGGACTGGGCTTTGGTTTGGAGGCATGCCACCAGCGGGAGGAACGCCGCCTTGTTTGTGATCTTGCGGAGGGCCTTGGGGCGGTTGTCCGGGCATTCCTTGTTGTCCTGGGGGACCAGAGGGCTTTCCGGGAGCTAAAAAAAATAATAAAAATTAAAATGGCAGCTCAAAATTTACTTGAAATTATTTTTTCGAATGAGGGTAAAATTTTTTAAAGCTTTGAAATATTTTTTTTATTTTATGAAATGACTAAATTTTATCGTAGGGATTTTGAAAAATTACGTGAAAATTATTGTCAATTTACTAATTTCGATGAAAAAAATTTACTAATTTATTTTTTTTTAATTTCTTGAAAAATTTTGAAAAAAAAGGTAATTTTTGATGGATTTCTGAACTTTTTTTTAGGATTTTTAACATTTAAAAGACAAAAAATTAAAAAAAAATTAAAATATCAGTTAAAATTTCATTTAAAACTATTTTTTGGAATTTGGGTAAATTTTTTTAAAGTTTTGAAATATTTTTTTATTTTATGAAATGATAAAATTAAAATAATTTTTAATAGGAATTTGGAAAAATTACGTAAAAAATAATTTTAGAGCAAAAAATTATCTTTATTTTACTAATTTCGATGCAAAAATTAACAAAATTTAATTTTTTTTAATTTCTCGAAAAAATTTTGAACTTTTTTTCAAGATTTTTAATTTTCAAAAGACAAAAAATTTAAAAAAAAATTCGAAAAAACTTACGTCCTGTTGGCGGCATAGGACCTTGTTGTCCTGGATAAGGACTTGCTGGCGGCGTCGAACTCGGAGGAGGCGTAGT
The DNA here is from genome assembly GCF_036172545.1 of Culicoides brevitarsis. Lineage (NCBI taxonomy): Eukaryota > Metazoa > Arthropoda > Insecta > Diptera > Ceratopogonidae > Culicoides > Culicoides brevitarsis. The sequence goes on along the minus strand of NC_087085.1, from coordinate 20,227,063 downwards.
TCCATCGGGAGCTCGATGCCCAGCAATTACGCCCTGCAATTGTTTGTTCAAAGGTTGATTACGGGCCAATGTACGATACGCCATTATTTGCGCACGCAATAAACTAAGTTGATTCTGGTTAAGATGTTGATGTTTAGAATTCGCACGCAACGCCAACAATTGTGAATATCTAAAAAAACACAAAACAATTAAAAAAGTCATAAATTTCAATAAAAAATCAACAAACCTTGGATCTTCTTGTAATCCCTTCTCTTCCATTGAGTCAATAGCGCGTTGCAAAGCATTTAAATTCTCTTGTCCCGGCGCTGGAGGACCGCCCTGTTGACCCGGAGCACCTGGAGGCATATTTGGACCTTGCGGTGGTGGTGGTCCCGATTGCTGTACATTCTGCGGCGGACCTGGTGGACCCTGTTGTGACATTGAAAGTGATTAAAAATGTGTTTTTATGCTCGTGAAATGAAGATAAAGCGAGTAAATACGAAAAAATCCCGCAAAATAAATATTTTTCAAGTGAAGTTTAGTGCTTTGACATCTATCGCGTATGAAAATGACTTTTTTTGTACACGTTTTAGTTGAGCGGAATGTGATAAGAGACGAGAATGAGAGAAAATTACTCACAAATACACGTTAAATCGGTTTACAAACACAAACGAAGGTGAGTTCATTCATTTTTAACATATAGCGCTTGCATATAATTCAAAAGTTTCAGTCTTTAATTGTTAACTTTGAAGTTTACAACGAAATGGATGCAAAAACATTGGATGAATGCTTCGATTATGTCTACAAATTGACATTGGAGTGCGGAAAAATCGTCAAAGAAGCCGCCAGCAAGGCGAAAAATATCACGACAAAGGAGCATCGATGTGATTTTGTCACGGAATATGACAAAAAGGTCGAAGATATTCTCATGAAAGGCATTTTGGAGAAATATCCGCATCACAAGTGAGTTGCTAAAATTAATTTTTAGCAAAAAATTAATGATTTTTATCTTTTTAGAGTCGTTGCTGAGGAATCCGCTTACGGAAAATCACTCCCTGAGTTGACTGACGACCCAACTTGGATCATCGACCCCATCGATGGCACCCAAAACTTCACCCGCAACATCAAAATCATCTGCATCTCCATCGGTTTGGCGGTCAACAAGCAACTTGTCGCCTCGATTTGCATGAATCCGTGCATGGATGAGATGTATACCGCGAAAAAAGGTCAAGGCGCTTTCCTGAACGGGGAACGAATTCACGTGAGCAACTGCAAAGATTTCCGCGATGCCGTTTTCTCCTTCACACTGATCCCAGTCAGACAAAAAAACGTTAATTACATGCCGCGTATTATGGAATTTATGCGACAAAGTATGGGCATCCGGATTTTGGGGTCGATTGCAATGGCAACGTGTTATATCGCAAGTGGGCTGATGGATGCCTACAACTTTGAGAATGCAGCTCCTTGGGATGCAGCAGGTGCCGTTTTGTTGGTTGAAGAGGCGGGAGGCGTCGTGAAAAGCAGCTCGGGAGGACCGTATGACATTATGAAACCGAATATGGTCGTTGCCGCCACGGAAGAGCTCTGCGATCAAATGATTCAGATGATAAAAAAGGTGGAAGAAAAAGAAAAAGTTTGATTATGAAGGTTCTATCTTTGTGTGAAGACAATAAAAAACACTTGAGTTGAGAGATATAAGATAAGGTTCAACTGAACTTTTGAAAATTTTCTCTCTCCCAATGTTTTGTTTGTTATTTTTGTATGCTTTTTATTGAAATTCACTGATAATATTCCTCAAATCGAAAGTTTCGAAAAAATTCTAAATTTTTAGGTAGAAAATTTACGAAAAACTTCTTTTAAAAATTTTCAGCTTTCGAAATTTTTTATTTTTTTTTTTGAAAATTTTTTGAAAATGTTTCAGAACTTGTTTAGGCGAATAAATTTAATATATTCATTTTTTGTCACCCCCCCCTCCGATTTTGTCGAAAAAATTCAGGGGGAAAAATAAAAATTAAATTAAAAATACAAATATTTTTGACACTTTTTGGAATTTTTATATTAAAAAATCATGAAAAATTAATGTTTATAATAAAATAATACAAAAAAACCAAAGAAATTCGCTTGCAAATATCCTTTGCAAAGGATATTTTCTATTGAAATGTTGAAAAAATTTTTTTTGAAAGTCACGTGACCAAATTTACTTTTTTCAAAAATTTTTATTTTGTGGAGATTTTCTTTGATTTTTCATGACTTTTAAGTTCAAATTTTAAAATAATATAAACTAAAATTGAATAAATGTTAAGAATCAAAAACGTCTAAAAATTTTAAAAAATTACAAAAAAAAATTCAAAAATATTTATTTTTTTATTTCCTACCCCCCAATGAAAATATTAAATTTATTCGCCTTAAAAAAAAAAATAAAATTAAAAGACTTTTCGAAAAAATTTTAAAACTTTGGAAAATTATCGAAAAAAAATATTCGAATAGATATGATTTCTTTAATTTAAAAAAAAATAATTTCTTTTAAGTTGTTTTCTTGTTTTTGACAAATTTTCGAAAATTTATCAAATTTTTCAAAATTCGAATTTTCGAAAATTATCTCAGAAAATTTTCAAAAACACTTCATGAATTTTTGATTTTCAATAATTGTTTGAAACTTCTGCCTAAAAAGTTATAAAAAAATTTTAATTTTTTTAAACACAAAATTTTTTTATCGAAAATCTTTTAAAAATTAAAATTTTGAACAATATTTTAAAATTTTCGAAAAGTATTTCAAAATAATTTAAAATTTTTGAAAACTAATTTCGAATTTTCGAAAAATATTTTTAAAAACTTCCAGTAAATTTTTTTTTAAATTTTCGAAAACTCTTTAAACTTCTTCTAAACTAACTCCGAAAAACGGTTAAAAAATTTAAAAATTTTGGTTTTCTTTAAAAAAAAAATTTTCATTAAAAATTTATTTTTTTACTATTTTTTTCTTCGCTCTCCATTTTTTGCATTGTACGCACTCTCTCTGTCAATCGTACATGAATAGTACACAAAAAATCGCATTTATCAGTCTTTTGTCAAAGTTTCTTCCAATCAGACGTTTATTTACCTGCTCCAGAAAAAAACATGAATTCTACCGAACTTGACGAATGTTTCGATTTTGTCAAAGCCTTGGTGCTCAAATGTGGCGCCATTGTCAAAGCTGGACAGCAAAACATCGGAAAAGTCGATGCGAAAACTATTTTTAGCGATATCGTCACAAAATACGATAAAGAAGTGGAAAATGTTCTAATCAACGGCATCAAAGAGAAATATCCAGAGCATTGGTGAGAGAGATACAATTTTTAAAGACTTCAAATGATAATTTGAAAATTTTTGCAGTTTCATTGGAGAAGAGTCATCGAGTGAAGATGATAAAATTCCTGCATTGACATCGAAACCGACGTGGATTATTGATCCGATCGATGGAACAATAAATTTTGTCAAAAATAATCAGTATTTTTGCATCTCCGTTGGGCTTGTCGTGAACAAGGAGACAGTTTTGGGTATCATTTATGCGCCTGTCACGGATGATTTTTATGCGGCGCGAGCTGGAATGGGAGCGACTTTGAACGGGAACAAAATTTCCGTGAATTGTGTCAAGGATGTAAGTCTTAAAATTCGAAAATTAAAAAAAAAACTTGAAAAATTTGAAATTTTTTAGATGCAAAAAGCACTTTTAGGACAAGAAGTTTCGCTAGCAGGCTTGGAATCGCGTCGCTTAAAGACAATTGAACGCACACGAGCATTTGTGACACACGCTTTGGGCATCCGTTGTTTCGGATCGGCAGCCCTTACGTTATGTTACGTCGCCAAAGGACTCATTGACGGCTTCAATGTCGAAGATTTGTATCCGTGGGACATTTGCGCGGGTGCTTTGATCGTACAGGAAGCCGGAGGAATGGTAATTAACGCAAATGGGGGAAAATACGACATCATGAAACCGGATGTCATTACCGCTTGTACTCCGGAATTGTGTGAGCAAATGTTGAAAATTGTCCGCGATTCCGATGAAATTATCGAAAAACTGAAGCAATAAAGATTTTTTCGCGAAATAATTTTTTTTCACTCACCGGTTGTGGCGGCATCGGATGTTGATATCCCATGGGAGGTCCTTGCGGCGGCATTTGCATGCCCGGATGCGGTCCTTGGGGATGTTGTTGCATTCCCGGATGCGGCGGCATGTGATGTCCCGGCGGAGCGCCGTTCATGTGTGGAGGCCCGTGTTGCATGGGACCTTGCGGAGGCAAATGTTGTCCGGGATTCGGGCCTGGAGGATGAGGTGCCATGTGATGACCTACAAAAAAAAAGTAATTTTTTACTGAAATTTCCCTCGAAAAACAAATAATTTTTTACCTGGTGGTGGCAATGCCTGTGTAGGCGGATACGGCGATTGATGTGCCGATGGCGAGGGAGCCTGCGGTGGCGGCATTGGGCTATTTTGTGGCGACGGACTTGCCATTTTATACGATTTTTTTACGGGTTTTCCCAACTTTTCACAGAGTTTTCACTTTTTTTCGACACTTTCTAGAATGTATAATGGCCGACGACGCAAAACAACAACTACAAAAGAATTTTCAAACGCATCTCACTGCGTTACTAACACAATTCCAATGTAATGCTCGGCTTGTAGTTGTTGCCTTTGACGAGTTTTCACCTTTGCACAATGATTTTGAGGGAAATTCGACGAAAAACTGCCTTAAAATCACTTTGAATTGATGGCTTGTATTTTGAGACGATTTTTTTTAAAGCAAGCTTCTGTCATTGAACCGGGGATGCCAATCAAGTGTCCTTTGTTTACTCGAAATTCTAAAAAATAACAAAAATTTTAGTTTTTTCAGTGAAATTTTGATGAAAAATTATTTAAAATTTAATTTCTATCGCGAAAAAATAAAAATTTAAAAGTTTTTTCATGTAAATTAGTGAAAAATTAAAGAAAAATCAATTTTTTTACCGGATATTTGGAAACTCCATAAACCGGTGTGAGACGAATGAAAGTGATAAATGACATTGACAGTTGAAAAAAATTGTGACCAGTTCCGAATGCGAATTTTCGATTGTGCTGTAGGAGTTGTTGCATCACACTTTGAAAAAATCAAATTTCCTCAAAAGTTTTCCACAATTTTCAGTGGTAAATCGCTCCAACAATTATGGCATCCTTGGCTCACAACTTGCGGCACCTCATCTGCCGAAACGCACCGTTGCTCCGGAATGTGTCGCTCCGTGCATTGACGGTGCCCGTCTCGCAAAAATTCATGCTGCATCAGATGGCCGGACAGCAGCCATCATTATTTGCCGTAAACAAGGTGAGAATTTTGCTCTTTTTTCCTGCGATTTTTGCGTGTCACTTACTCGCAACCGCATCATGATAACCATCTTCGTCTCGCAGACTCGCTTGCTGGTAAGCACACAAGACTTTTCAACCGCGACCAAAGATGTGGGAAAAATCGAGGAACGTGTGTTGAAAGTTGTCGCGGCCTACGACAAAGTTTCCGCTGATAAGGTGATTAATTGCGTTTTTTCCTTCTTTTTTTTCGTTTTTTCTTAGGGTCGTTGGCAAAACCAAGTGCAAACACGCAGCTACAGCGACAAGGATCCGCTTACCATTAAGTTTATCGCCGACCGTGTTCTCTTAGTTCTCCGACTATACGACAAAGTTGATCCCGAAAAGGTCCGTAGTTTTTTGCCAACGACCAAAAAGTGCACAAAATTAACAAAATTTTCCGTTTTTTCCGCAGTTGACATTGGACTCGCACTTCATCAACGATCTCGGCTTGGACTCCCTGGATCATGTGGAGGTGATCATGGCGATGGAAGATGAATTCGGCTTCGAGATTCCCGACATGGATGCCGAAAAGTTGTTAAGGCCTCGCGACGTCGTCCAGTACGTGGCTGACAAGGAGGATATTTACGAGTAAAATGGCAGTTTTTAAGTTTTCATGCCCATGCTACAGATGGGATTTTCGATTAAAGACCCAAAAATAAACAATAAACATGAGAAAAATGTAGATAATTAGTCTTAAAAATATACAAAAATTTTAGTCATTACGAGAATTTCTGCCCTTAAAATAAATGTGAGATCACTGCAATTTCAGTTTTGTATCAAATAAAAGCATTTCTTGGATTAATTTCGTGAATTTAAAAAAGGACTTCCTTTGAGCATTGTCACATAAAAGCTTCAAAATTTTAATTTTTTTTTCTGAAAAAATTCTGCTGGTGTGCCAAATCTTGGAAAAAATATTTTTCAATATTCACAAAAAGTAGGTATTTTGCCATAAATAAATTAAATATTGTCGATTTTTTTTATCCACTCCAAATTTATTTCAAAGTTTTTATTTTTCATTTTTTTTTCTTTTCTTTCTTTAAAAAATTAAATAAATGCCCTCTTTAAAAAACAATAAAAAATTTAAAAATATTTTTTCTTTCTTAATAAAATTTTAAATTGAGTTCAGGACATTTTAAAATAAAAAAGATTAAAAAATCAATTAAAATTTTAGTCTAAAAATTATGAAAAATATTTTTGGAGGAAAAAATTCATCAAAATTACAAAAAATTAAAAAATACTAAAAATGGTAATTTTTAATTATTTTTCAACCAATTAATTAAATAAATTAAAATAATTAAACATTATTTTAAAAAAATTAATTAAATTAATAAATTTTAATTTTAATTTAATTCAATTTTAATTTTAATTTAATTTAATTTTAATTTTTTTTTAAATTTTTTTTTAATTTTTGATTTAAATTTTATTTTAATTTTAATTTAGTTTTGATTTTATTTCATTTTCATTTAAATAACTTTAATAAAAATTTTTTTTTCATATTGAATTTTCAGCTTTTGAAAAAAAAAATTAAAATTAAATTGGAGTGACCTAAAAAATATTATTGTTCCAGGTCATCAATACTGTCAACTGTCAAATAACCAAAAAAAAAAGGCATCTTGCGTTTGAGAGTCCGGCAAATTTCAAGCAATTTCGTGTGAATTTTAGCTCCAATTATGCAAATCTGGTAATTTACAGTGACTTTCCCTCATCCTTTACGTGTTTTCAGTGGAAAATAAGTGTAAAATGTATTATTTCTCCGGGAAAATCAGAATTTCATAACTTGTCGGTACAATTTTTTTTCGCACTAAGATGGCGTATGATAAATTGCGAGAATTGGCAAGAAAAAAATTTTTTTGAACCAGGAAGTGGCACGTTTTTGGGTCATTTTTGGAATTAAATTAAAATATTTAAATAAAAATTGAATTTTTCATCGTTATTTGTTGCTTCAAATGTGGCGTCTAATACGTTTTGCACTTATTTCTCGCTGACTCACACCATTTTTGTACGATTTTTACACATAAATATACTTTTTTTTTGTTCTTGAAATATTAATTGGAAATTGTTGTGTGTTATGTATTATCAATAAAGCAAATGTAGATGGCCATCAGAGATTCCAATGGCTCTTTGTGGCCACACAAGAGAGTTGTATTTGTGTTCGCACGCTCTTGTGGCCGAAGAAAAATCCTTTTTTGAGCTCTCTTTACTTGAAATTCTAGTAGAGTAAAAATCACGAGGTTCTCTATCGATCTAGACAGAGAGGGTACAAATGAGTTTTCCCGTGTTTGTGGAGCCGCTTGTTAATTTTTCCGTTGTTTCCTTTCAGATAAACCCCGCTACTGAGGATTTTTGAAGCAAAATTATGGATTATCATCGTGCCGCGCATCCCAATGACCCGCGTGTCAAGTCGACGTCGTCATCTTCGCGTCGTTCCCGCAGTCGTAGTCCACGAAAAGGCAGTCGTTACAATCGCCGATCACGCACCAAGAGTCCCGATCGTTCGTACAATCGTTCCCGAGGTCGTTCCAAGCGTCATGATTCGCGCGATCGTGATCGTCGACGCACTTCACCACCACCAATCAACGAAAATAATCACATGATGGACGGTTACGGCAACAATTACGGCGCAGAAGTCGATCCCACAGCTTATAACAACGCCTGGCCCCCAAATCCGTATCAATATGCGCCTCCTCAGGCATACGGGGGATATGGAGCTGTTCCGCCACCACCGATAATCAACAATGCCGTGAGTATTTCGCAACCTGTACCGCCGGGAGCGACAGATTTCGCACCTCCGCCAGCTCCCGTGTGGAATGCAGCTTCCGAATTGGGCATAAGTGGCGTTCCGCCGCCACCGACGCTCGACGACGAAGAAACGCGCAAGAAAAAGGAAGCAGCAATCGCCGAAGAGAAGCGAAATCAACGTTTGGCACTCGAAAAACAACGAGACGACTGCAAACAACGTGTTACCGCTCTAACACGCGAACTGGAGATATTACGAAATCAGAGAAAAGATTTGACTTCGTCATCGAAACGATCCCCGAGTCCGACAACGATGAATTTCATCCGAGAAAACGACAAATTGCAAGAGCAGATACAGGGTAAATTGAGTACAATCAAGAATGTAATCGAAATGTTGACGGATATCATCAGCAAGGACATGTCAAAGTCCGAAGAAAAGTCAGAAAAACCGAAAAAGGACAAGAAAGACGACAAACGTTCACGCAAAGATGACAAAAGTCCCGCAAAATCGCGAGATAAGACGTCAAAAGACTCCTCAAACGGGGTTTTTAACATCGTACATTACGATCCCGAGCTCCATTGGTGTCAATTATGCAACGTTTTCCCCAAAACAGCAAAAGACTATCTCAATCACTTGCACAGCAAGGAACATCAGGCGAAACAACAACCGCCCGAGATGCCGTGGCGCGAAAAACTCGTTCCCGATGAATTCCCAACGCATCCAGATGCGCCGCCAAAACGAACTCCCATTCGTGGATTGCAATTTTTCGTGCCCGCTACCGCTTGGTTCTGCAAATTGTGCAATTTCTGGATGGGAGACTTGCATTGCGCTTCGGTGCACTTGAAATCCAAAAAACATGCGATCGAATTCGGCAAAGTCCTGCAAAAAGCGCCCAATTTCGAGATTGATTGGGCGACGGAACGTCAACTTGCCTTCGACGAAAGTGAGTCGCAATTGCAGGAAAGTGGCGGCAGCGGAACGAATAATTTCCTCGACAGTATCCCCCTGCAGCTGAAGACAAATAGTAGCAAAACGACGGAAACGAATGTGCAAAATCTCATGGACAAGGTGATGAAAAGTATTGAGCCGACGAAGAGAAAATCGCCGGAAAAAACGAAAAATCGCGCGTCGTCGGACAAGAAAAAACACAAAAAGGACGACAAAGAGAGCAAAAAGAAGCGACGCAAACGGAAACATTCGTCAAGTAGCAGTTCGAGCTCCAGTAGTTCAAGTTCCAGCGACAGTAGTTCGAGCAGCTCGTCGTCATCGTCTTCCGATAGCGAAGATGAGACGAAGAAAAAGCTCGATCCGATTGCGATTGTACGTAAATTACAATCCGAAGCGATTGCGAAGCGCGAAAAGGAAACGCAAGGCGGATGGACGTCCGTGCCACAGAGTGCGATCGAGTCAAAACGCTTAACGAAACCAAAAAGTCCGCCAGTTAACATACCAGGACCGAAAATAATCTCTTTTTCCTCGGAAAAGGAGAAAAGTAGCGAGCCGCGTGAACGTAAAAGTAGTCGAGAGAGACATCGCACTACAAGTTCCAGTGCACGTCGTGCCCGAACGCCCGAGAAACGTGACAAAGATAAAGATCGCACGAAGACAACCATCAAAATTGACACGAGCAAGTCGAGTAAAAACGCTCCAACGCCCCTGGAAAAGTCCCGGGAACGAGCTCGTGAAATGTCAAAGGCAAAAAATGAAGAGGACAAGAAAAAACAGTCGTTGAACAAGAAATTGCCGTTCATCGGAAGGATGCCGGTGTTCAAGAAACAACAAGCAATGGAGAAGGAAGAGCAAAAAAATCGCGAGGAAGCCCAAAATTACGACATGGACAGCAGATCGAACGATTGTGACGATTTAATGCCAGATCCGATGCACTATGCATTCCTCAATGCTCCTCCCCCGCCGCCCCCTCCCGCTCAAAACTACGAAATGCCTCCCGAAGACACGCCGCAACAATACACAACACATCACACCGTTGTCGACGATGGCGAGGAAATTCTTCCGCCCGGTCTCACCGAAGAAGATCACGAGTTAATTCCACAGCCGATTTCGGAAGCACCGGCTCCTCGCAAAGGTCCTCTGCCCGATGACTTCCAAACGGCGCTCAATATCATCTTCGATGGTGCAAAGCCTCCGTCGCCCGTTGCGCCACCCGAACCTGTGGAGGAAATCGAGCCGCAATACGTTTACGATCCCGATGCCCCAACAATGCTCACACACGAAGATCTGTCGCGTCATTCCTTTGCCACGGAGAATTTCGGTGAAATCGTGTTGCCGCCAGCAGATGTGACGATGCAAGTGCCGCAAACGAACAACAACCATAATAGTCATAAAAATGCAAAGACCGCTCCTTTGCCACCGACAGATCCGCCGAAAAAGGCACCGAATGCCGCCGAGCAAATGGATGCCTTGGAACTCGCGATGCTAGGTATTGATGCTAGTGACTTAGCGGCTCAATGTATGTACAAATGAAAATTTTGATTTTCCTTTTTTATTATTCGATTTATTCAAAAAATATCGATCTTTGCTGAAAAATTAATAAAAAATATTCACTTTTAATTTTTGTTCGTTAATTTAGTTGTTAGAAAATGTAAAAAATAAACTGGAAATATTTTAATCTTTTTGGAGATAAATAAAGTTTTATTTCAAAAGTTTTTTTTGTTTATTTTATGAGGCTCAAACAATTAGGAAAAGTGTTTCACTTTGCAAATAAAATCGAAAATTTATTTAGGTAAGAAAAATTTTGGTTTTGCAATTTCTATCAAATTTTGTGAAAAATTACATTATTTTAGAATTTAACAAACATTTATTAGGTATTATTTAAAATTTTTATTTCTGTTCCAAACGAAATTTAACAGTTTTGTCCAATTTTTGAAATTCAAAAAAAAACGAATCATTAGATTACCTAAGTTAAAAAAATCATGCTTTTTAAAAAAAATATTTTCAATAGCGGATGTCTTAAATTCAATCGTCAAAGTTTTAGTAGTATTCGTTTTGAAAATCATATTTTAACATAAATTTGCTTCTCTAAAAATATTTTTCTTAAAATTACTGAATTTATTTTTCAAAATTTTTTGACAGTTTTTTTATGAAATTGTAAATATAAAAAATTCTGAAATCTATTTCAAATTAGCAAATCTCATAAAAAAGTTTTGAAATACTATTTCATACAAAATGACAAAATTTTATCAAATTTGGGCCCTTAATGAATATTTTAGTAGTTTTCGTGGTATGTATGGAGATTTAAAATTGATCTCAGAGTATTTCAAGTTAAAAATGTAAAAAAAAAATCATAAAAATAACTGTCCAAAAATTTTAAAAAATAATTTTTTTTTGTGAAGCCGGAATCGCCTTTTTTAGACAATTTTTGGATGTTTTAATTTCGGCGTTTCACAAAATGGGCCCTTTTTGTGTGGTAAAAATTGAAAATATTTTTAAAAATTTTTGAAAATTGCTTAACAATATATAGAAGAAAAATTTAGATAAAAAAATATCAATTTTGATGACATTTTTAAATTTTATTTTTAAGTTTAGATGGGCCGGAAGTCACATTTCGTCTTTTGAAATTTAGCATTAAGTAAACAATATGTCAGCAAAAAATAAATAATCGAAAAAAATTCAGTATTCGTTCAGAAATCGTCGGTTAAATTGTCAAAATAAAAAACTACAAAAACATCAAAGATATTATTTAACGCTCAAAAATTGTTAAAATTTTGTTATTTTGTATGAAAATAGAAATTATTTTTTTTTATTTTGGCCCCCAATTTTATTTTCAAATTTTTTCGAAAATTAGTTGCTCTACAATTAAAATTTATTATTTTTGATGTTGAAAAAACAATTAAAATTAAAATCATTTTTAGAAGAAAATAAAAAAACTCATTTAAGTAATTTTTTTCCAAAACTTTATTTTCTCCAAAATTTTATTTTGTTTAAATTTTTGATTTTTAAGTTTTGGGAATAAACTTTTTAATTTGACACGGCCTAAAAAAATTTGTAAACAGGAATTCCCTCCAAAATTATTAAATAGTGTCGTTCGGCTCATCACAATTACACAAACTTTCATCAATAACTCAGTTTTCAACATGACTTCGATTCACGATTTGCTCGACGAAGTAACATATTTATAAAAGAAACACAAAAACTTCTTGATTTACAAATAAATTTTTACATTTTAGATTCTGGAGATGATTTTCAAAGAACTCCCACATCACGATCGTCTCATTTGCAAGGAAGTTTGTCAGCGATGGTACATTTTACTGATGGAATCGCCAGTTTTCAAAGCGGATCGTCATATTTTCCTAACAAATTGCCAATTACAAGATGATTTTCCGCCAATGTCGATATTTCTCAATGCAACTCGACCCTATGAGAATTTGAAATTTGGTGATATAATTCAAATCAGTGACTTCCAAAAATCTGCAAACTATATCCGAAGCTTTGTTAAGACCTTAAACTTCATTGGGACTAAAAAAATGTGGATGTTGCTTATTTTAGAAAATGCTCCATTGCTTGAGTCTCTTGATTTTATTGAGGGAGATTTGAGTTTACCTGTTAAGAATTCAGTTTTTAATGAAGTCATTGAATTTAAAAACTCAAAAAAACACTTAGAGCAACTAAAAACTATCATCCCGTCAGCCTGCAAAGTCAACTGTCACATGAAATTTAATCATTTTTTGTTTAGTAAGGAAAATATAGAGAATTTAGCGGAATTTCTTTCAACAGACCAAACAACGTTCTTCATCGACTATATTCATGCTAATTTTAAAAACATCACAAAACAAACGATCGAGAAGTTTTTAGCTTGTGACGTAAATTATGAAACTTTTGAATTAGATATTACCGGAAATAATAACTTCGAATACGACAGCTTTCTGGACAAGCTGAAGGCGAGCAATATTACACTAAATTTGCCGTTTTCAAATGTTTTTCCACCGATTCCTAACAATTTTCACAGAATAACGCAAGTAGGATTCTGTAAACTGTCAAATGCCTCAAAATGGTTGCAGTTGTGTACCAATTTAAAATCCATAAAATGCATTTTTCCAAATATGTTCAATGAATGCTGGTTTGGTCATGAAGCAATTCAACATAATACACTAGAGAGCTTCGTCTCAACAAACAGCTTTATGACATGTGATCAATGTTTGGCGGCGTTGACAAAAAGCTTCGAAAACTTGAAGAATATTTGTATTATTTCTGCTTCAAAGCTTCTTTTGAAAGCAAATAGCTGGCCAAAATTGGAAAAGATGGATCTTAAATGCTTCGAGCTCAACTTGGAGCTACAAGAGAATCTCAGAAATAATCCTTTGAGCTCGTTGCGCGAATTAAAGTTGGAAATATTGGATCCTCCACCTAGAATACACTTGTGGAGATTACCATCAGGCCTTGTTGAGGATTATATCAATATAATTTATCCAAACGTGGAAAAAATTGAATTTTTGAATGGACTTTGTTTAGACGAAGAATTGAAGAACTTTTATGAAGTCCCAACAAAAGATCGGCTTGAACTAAAACTAATCAAAAAAGAGTCATACTAATTAAAATTTTTCTTGTGCAAATTTTTAGTTAAATAATTTCTATCAAATTTAATTTTCAGTTGTTTAAAAAATCAAAAGTAACTAAAATGAAACAAAAATATTTGCAAGAATTTTGTGAACTTTTTTTAAAATTTTTTTGGAGTTGCAAATCGAACCAAAAGTTTTCATTGATTAAAAAAGGAAATACAAAACATTAATTTTTTCAATTTATATTTTTTTTATTTAACAATATTAACACATTGGTAGGTATTAAAAATTTAATAAATTAATATTAAGAAGACATCATTGGTTTTGACTTGAGATGCGTATCTATCCTAGAAAATAATATCCTTACAACAATTCTTTAATATTACTTTTAATAATACAACATTTTTTCTCACACTTTTATCTTACGGACTAATTTTCGTCAGTTCGTTAGCTTAAATTGCTTCGTAGTGATGATGGATTTTAGTCCAGCCACGCATTTTAGCGTTAACTTCTTTCACGCTATTTTTCAATCCGTAGCCGAAGTAAAGGGCAAAGCCTAAAAAATTTTTAAGAATTTTTTTTATTTTGTATTTAGAATTAATTTTGGCAAGTTAGTATTTTTTTTTTTAAGTTTTTCCCCATTTTTAATTAAATTTAATTTATTTTTATTAAATAATTAGTAAAAACATGCATTAAAAAAGCTAAAACTTAGGAACATTTTCTTGACTCTTATCACTATTTTCGGGCAATTTAATGTTACTTCTAGCACTACTTCTACGACTATCGCTATTATCTACTTTAAATACTTCGGTCAGTTGTCGCCTGTCAAATGAAGGCGTTCTTTGCAAACTTTTCGGTTTGTCCGGGTTAATTTCCCGAATTACATTCGCGAATATTGCTTTTTGTTTCTCGACTGTGTCGAATTTTTTGGCTTTTGTTTTGAAACTCGAAACTCTCTCGACGCGCGAATCATCTTTGGACGTTTGAGGACTAGAATTTTCCTTGTCTTGATTCGAATCTTGCTCCAAATTGGCGACGACGACGGGATTCGGTGGCAGTGATTTCGCTTCCATCTGCATTCGTGGCAGGGAATTCCGGAAAATTGCTTCTAATTTTTCTTTTATCGCAGTTTTGTCGTCTTTTTCCGCGATTTCGGGCGATACGGGGGGTTGTGGAGCGGAATATTTCTTTTTTCTCAAACGAGGCGGTTCATCGTCAATATTGTCTAGTTCGCGCAACACAACGGAGGATTTCGAGCGTCCCAGAGATCTGTAAAGTTCGGCATCGAAAACGGGAGCTTTGGGAATATTACTTGATTCGTTGAGGAATAATGGCTCGCCCGTTTCTTTGTCGATTGCGGGATGGCGTTCAAGCGTCACATGTTCACTTCGCGAATGGAGTAAGGAGGGTCGTTTCGATGGAGATTGCTGAAGAGTGTCATCCTCGTCATTTGGAACGAATTTTCTATTGGGAACCGTTTTTTGTTGGAACAAAGTGTTGAGTTTCTTGATGAATTCTTTGTTGTTGTCGGAATTTTCGGGATCAATCGAAGCAAAAACTGGTTTTTCTTCTTCTTTTAATGGTTCTTCGAGAATTTTCGGGTCTTCCACTACTTTTTCATTGTTATTTTGATCACTTTTTGCAATAATTTCTTCATTTTCTTCTTCCATGTTCTCGTGATGCACAACGGCAGTCGCTATAGCTTCATGCGAATGCGGCATCATGTTCGATGCATCGGAAATTTTGCGACTTTCCATCAATTCCTCATCTTCTAAGACGTCATCTAGCATGGCAATTGCGTTAGTTGTGTCTCCATCATCGATCTCGTCATTTTCGTCATCAGTTTTTATCTCGTCCGTGAAGTACAAAGCTCCGTTCCCAGCTTTTTTCTCCGTTAATTGATCAATTACTTCCGATTCGGGCACGATTTCATCGAAACTTTTCGTTGGCGATGGCGGTTTAACTTCCAAATATTGATTTTCGACCGTCAAAACTGCTTTTTGTAAAATTTCATCGATTTCGGCAGCAGCAGTTCGACTAATTGTGCTATTTGCTGTGATTTGAGGAACTTTTTCTTGCTCAAGTTCCTTCAGGTGTTCGTCAAATTCTTTTTCGTACGCTTTGTTGATGGTCCCATTCAATTTTACGACATCCTGGAGATGTCGCAGGTGCAAACTACTCTTTCGCTTGCTATTAACTTTACAAAAAACGCATGCAATATATATGGGAACACCTACGGGGGGAAGGAGGGGGAATATTTTAAAACATGCAACATGCACAAAGTGTTAGTAAAAGTCAAAAATTGTCAATTAACTCGAAAATTCCACTTACCAATGGCCATCCAGATGGCAAATCGGATCCACGTGTAGTAATCCAACATGAGCATGAGGAAAATATTGATGAAAATGCTGACGCCCGGTAGTAACGGCACCAAAGGCACTGTAAATTCAGACGGCGTTCGTTCTCGTGGTTGCACCCCAAGCGCCACTAACAAAATAACAGCCAAAAATAAGAAAATTCCCGTTAACGCTAAAGCCCATGGCTCCATATTCATGATAGCTGTTTGTCCGAAAAATATCGTCAGTGCCAATCCGAGTGCCGCCAACACATATAACATCACCAAAATTCCCGCAACTGCCATGGAATGCGAATCCGGTCGCTGTATCCGATGAATATTGAAAAATTGTGTAACAAAAGTCCTCGATGTCAATCGAACTTTTCCCGCTGACGTCAAACCAGATCCCTCAGTGAGCTGATTGGCATTCGCGTCGTTGTACGATGGTGGCTCCGCGTTATCCAAATTGTTGGAAAATCTCAAAATCAAAATGGAAATGGCGACAACGGTGTAAGCCAACAACGTTCCGATCGACAACATGTTCACGAGTGCCTTGAGATCAAACAGCGCAGAAAAAGTTCCCGTTAACAGAGCAGCACAGAGCGTTCCCGTGACCGGAGTTTGGAATTTGGCATTCACATCGCCGAGAAAACGGAAAATTAATCCGTCTTGCGCGATGGCGTAGATAATTCTCGGGAGCGGAAACATGGCACCAAACAAACTGGCGATCAAACCGAAAATTCCTCCGATCGCGACGACCCATTTTGCGCCATACCATCCGATTTCGTTGAAGACATGTGGCAATGGAGCGTTCACATCTTGCAAATAGTAGGGCCACATGAGGGTAAGAACTGTCGAAACGCCGAAATAAGCCATGAAGATGGTGAACAATGAGATGAGAATTGCCATTGGAATTGCTTTTTTGGGGTTTTGAACTTCTTCACCGGTGGTTGCGATGCAATCTGAACAAAAAATTAATTAAAATTTGATTTTTAGTGAAAAAAATTTGAATTTTTACCGAAACCAACGTATCCGAAGAAACACGTGGCTGCTCCTTTTAACGTTCCACTGAAGCCAAAGGGGAAAAATCCTCCTTCGCCTGCGTTGTACTCTGGTGGGGGCTTTGGAATGCTCCAATTTGCGATGTCAGCTACAACGAGGTAAGCAAAAATTATTTTTTTTAAGTAAAAATTTAATTATTTTTAAAAAATTTTACCTTTAAATGATCCCGCGATGATGACGAATAACACGATGAGGATGTTCGATACCGTAAAAATGTTGTTTATAATTGCTGATTTCCTTAAACCGAACGCCATAGCAACTGTAAGTACAAAATTTTCAAATTTCTGGTCAAAATTTTAATTTTTTTCTAAATTACCTCCAAGCAAAAGTGGAATTCCAAACGAAAAAAAGTCAAAATATTCCGCTAAGAAGTCCCAATGCATAGGTGCGATTTCTGTAAACGTCCGTTTGAAGGTGTCGTTCAGCAGCGTGTCTAAATAGAGACTCAATCCCTTCGACACCGAAGCTGATCCAATGATGTATTCCAGGAGTAAATTCCATCCAATGACAAATGCGATAAATTCTCCGATGCACACGTAACTGTAGATGTAAGCGCTTCCAGATTTGGGCACTCTAGCACCAAACTCGGCATAACAAAGTCCCGCGAGAAATGATGCAGCTGCCGCTATCAGGAATGACAGAATCACAGAGGGTCCTGCTTGATCCCGAGATACGTGACCTATTAAAAAAATACCTTATGAAAAAATTAAATTTTAAAAAATTGATGCAACTTTCACCTGCTAAAACGTAAACGCCGACTCCCAAAGTCGCACCGATACCCAAAGCTGCCAAATCGAGAGTTCCCAGGACACGTCCCAACTTTGACGATTGAATTTCGTCATTGGGAAGGACCTTTTTACGCGTGAGAATTTTCCAGTATGACACTTCATTCGTCATTTTGTTTGTGGTTTTTGCTGCAAACGAAAAGAAAAAATATTTGAAAATCGCATTGAATCATCACGATAAGATATCAACTTTATCTATGACTAAATGTATATACTCTCGAAAGGGGTCACGCAACACATGTTCGCACGAGACGATCCAAAAATGTCAATCAACGTCAATTTAGAATTCATTATCTAGAATTCCACAGAGAAAAACTCCGAAAAGTCTGACAAATTTATTTCCGTTTCGCAGATCGAGGACGTAAAATTTTGCCCTGTCTGCTACTAACCGATGAATTAAAATTAAAAATTATCATTTTGTAAATAAAAGTAGCGGCGCAGTACTTAATCACACTTCAACGTGATTTTTTTCACATCTTTGTAAATATTTTCCAAGTAGACTACCTAACAATGGACAAGTAGAGTCTATGAGAAAAAACACAGCGCTACATTGTAAAATATAATAATTTAGAATTAGGTTAAATACGATTCTAGTTCTAACGGAGGATTTTGCACTCTCTTAGTCACATGTGTGACCTTCTGACACACTGATATTGTCCTGAATAATAAAAACAATAAAATTATTGTCGTCATTAAGAGATTTTTTTGTGCGTCGTTTTCGTTTTGTAATCAGTGTCAAGAATTCTCAGATGATTTCATAATAACTCAATAAAAACATCTTTAGACAAGGCGGTGTTATCAATTGAGTGATTGATGGGGAGCATTTTTTGCATCCACCGGTTTTTATATATTTTAAAATAAAGAAGATTTTTTTTGGCAATTTTTAAATAAATTTTTTAAGACATCTAAAAAATAGAAAAAAAATAAAAAGTTACAGTTTTAAATTAAAAAAATATTAAATAAATTAAATATTTAAATAAATAAATATTTAAATTAAATATAACAAAAAATACATATAAAAACTTTTAGCAATTCACTAAATTTTTACATATTTTACATAAAAAATCATAAATTTATAATTAAAAACATTTTTTTTATTTTTAAAATTTTTAATCTAATTTTCTAATTAATTGTTTTTAATTTAATTTTTTCTATTCATTAAAATTTGACGGTTTAAAAGAACCGTCTTGCTTTAAATTCATAAAATTTGATTAATCGCAAATAAATGAATTCTTTTATATTTTTATTGCCTTGTTTTCTGTTAATTTCTCATGTCCTTGATTTTTGTTGATTTATTGCAACAATGAAGCATCGATTATTTATCCGCAAAAATTAGTTGAAAATTTAATTTTTTTCTTTAATTTTATCAAAAACTTTAAAAAATTAATTATTTTATTTTTTATTAATTTAAAAAAAAATTCTTTTAATTAATTTAATTTAATTTAATTTTTATTTTAGATTTTTTAATAAACAAAAATATTGAAATAATTTTTTTTAACAGAAATCAAATATTTATTTACACTGCAATCAATTTTTTTTCGAATTCTTGACATATTTTCCACATAATAAAAAATATTACACGAAAAACCCTCAAAACTTTTATCACACATATAAAAATCGTGCTTTGATAAAACAGTGTATATAAATAAGCCACTCGCGATCGCAATCTTATCACTAATACTATATTTATTTTATCTACTTGTAAATAAACTCTGTTCTTGCATTCATACCGAGAGAGACACAAACACAGAGAAATTTAAATCCTGAATTTCACGTGAGAAAATTTTCGATTCGTTCCACAAAAAAATATATAAAAATTTACCTTTATTTGTGTTTTTAAAAATAATTCACAAGTTTTTTTCTAGCAGATTATCACAGAATGATTTTTTGTTTGTTTATTTTTTTAATTAGGTAATTAATTTTTGTTTTTATTTATTTTTCGTAGGTAATTTTTATCACATTTCACCGTTTTTTGTTAAATAATATTTTTTTTGCAGTTGATGCACGACCTACTATGATTTAATTATTGTGCAGATTAAATAATAATTTTTTTGAGCAGTATTATTTTTGAACATCGCTAGATTCCGTTCCGATTAATTTTTTTCTGATTAGTTTTTCGCTTCTTAAATATTTTCCGCTGGAGCTGGAACTATTCTCGTCGAATTTCAAACTAATACTGACTCTCGCACGGCATCTGCATGTATTTAAAAGTCTCTCGCGTGCTTCGGCAAGCCACCTTTGTGTGTTTGTGTGACGGACAAAAAGACAAACAGTAGTCTCAGCCACAACACAAGGCATTCACTTGTACTGCCGACGAACGATGGATCATCCCGTACGTGCGTCGCAGCTGATAAGAAATCGCAAGTCGGTCGTAGTTACACGAAAATCGTTCACGATCGTACAAATCTTTGGAGAGATTAAGATTTTTTTTTTTATTTTGACGAAACTTATTAATTATTTTATTTTCGCATTTTATTTTCAATGCCGTTCAATCACAGTAAAAAGAGTGTTTTGCCGCTTCATTTCCGTAAATAACGCATGATGCTTATTTACGAGTCGATCTTTTCTTCGGGATGCCACCCTGAGATGGATGGACTTGAACTTTAACTGTAATCGGAATTGCGATGGAATTTCAATAAAACAAAAAATTTATAGAAAAAATTAATTTTAAATTATTTATGATAAGATATATGAATTGTGAGGCGTCATCGTATGTGTCTCTAATCAGAAACCACGACGAATTTTTCAACAACTGTGTCAACAAATACACTTTAAAGGCAGTTTATTGTTGGAAAAGATGACTCAATGGCGCTTCGATGAGAGGAAACGTTCGGCTTTACGTATTTTCAGGGACAGTTAATGGAGACGCCTGGTTTTTATTAAAGAATAAAATTTAAAAAGTAGGTATTTTTCATTTCATTTGATTTGAAAATTCATAAAAATTTCATTAAAAAAAAAAATCAAATTTCTTCCAAAAAATATTCAAATTTTATATATTTACAAATTTAATTTTATTTATTTAATTAATTAATAAAATAACATAATTTAACTAGAAATCAAATCAGAAAATTTTGAAATGATTACTAATTTAAATATTTAAATATTATTTTAAAATAAATTTAATTCAATAGACAAATTTAATTTTTTAGTTGAAAATATAATTAAATAACTAAAATTAAATTTATATTTTGTAACCGGCGACAGGTAATGTGGCTATTACGAGGCGGAGATGTCGCTTTTGTGGCGGAGAGAAAAGAAGAAAGACGTGCCGACGATATTCTGGTTAATTTTGGAAAAATAAAGCGATTGTTTAATTAATTGATTGAGTTTTCATAGTCATTGAGGTTACAATTTAAATAAATAAATTCAATTTCAGAATAATATTACTATAATTTTATAAAAAAAAGATCATTTTTAATTAAAAATAATTTATACCGAATTTTAAATATTTAAAAAAAATAAAAATTAGCTTGACAACAACAATTTTTCCCAAACAATAGAAGAAATCTAAGTATGCCGAATCACATTATCAATAAATTTAATCAAAAACTTTCCCATCGGCGTATGTCCAAGAGCTCTAGACAAATTTAAACAAAAACAAAAAAAAATATTTTGACACGAGACTCAAATTGATAAGAAATTCAAAACTACTTTTCATGTCACAACATTCGTGCAAGTTGTAAATAATTGCAACCTTATCTCCCAATTACGAAAAAAAATTACAAATTTTACGACAAATTGCAATTTTTCGTTAAATACATTTTTTTAAATTTAAAAATAAATTTTTTGTGATAATTTTAAAATAATTTATAAGGAAATACGTGCAGTCAATCACTTTTATTTACTCACATTGCATCGAAAGGTCAATTAAAAAAAAATTTGCGTGAAAAGGAGATGCTGATGGAATGCTGTCCTTAAGAAACCAATAACTGAACTATCTGAACGTAAATATTATTGCTGCTTTTAATCAATCTTATTCAATATTTATTTAAAATGTCATCATCATCATCAACGTCCCGAGAACAAGAGACGCTGCTCTTTAATCTATTTACGGGAAAATTCCTTGCTTTGTGTTTGTTTTCCGGATTTTGATAAGAAATTCAATATTTTTTCTTTCTTTGTTTTTTTTTTTGCAGCGACTCACCGACCGTTTGGAGTGGTAATTAACGACTGATGAAACGACTGGAAAGATTTGCCTTTGAAATTATCACTGATTTTGTCACCTCTTTATCGCATCGCGGCAAGATAATGCATGCGAAGACTTATCTCACTGCTCTATCTGATAAATTTAAAGATAACGACTCCGCGAAGACACCATAAAACGTCGCGTTATATCATAAGAACGATCACTTTTTCGTCAAAATTTGTCAATTCAAGTCGTGTGTCACGCTGATTATTGTTTTCAATTATTTTTTTTCGATAAGATAAAATTATAAATTAACGGAGGGAAAATATGGTGGCCTCTAGTGAAAAGGTATGAACTTCTTCAAATCAAGCATTTTTGACACAAATTCAAGGCATGAATGACCTTGCTGATATAATTTTTTTAAATTCGCGATTGAATAACCTTCGTTTCTTTTTTTTCAGAATTTTTTTCAAAAGTCTTTTGATATCCTGAGTCGGAAGAAACCCTTGGTGGACAACACCGAAACTCGTCTTTCGAAGTTCCTTTCGACTTTTGATTTGACCACGATGGGCGTCGGCAGTACCCTTGGCGTGGGAGTTTATGTGCTAGCGGGTGAAGTTTCGAAGACGACAGCAGGTCCCGCGGTTGTAATTAGTTTTGCGATAGCGGCAATTGCGTCAATGTTGGCCGGGTTATGTTATGCGGAGTTTGGAGCTCGTGTCCCGAAAGCTGGAAGTGCTTATGTTTATAGTTATGTGACAATTGGGGAATTTATTGCGTTTATCATCGGGTGGAATCTCGTCTTGGAATATGCCATTGGTGAGTGTTTTTTTCCGTGTTGATTTAAAAAAAATGTGATGAGATTTCCGACATTTCAAGAAAACGGAAGTGCAATTTTAAAAAATATTTTATTTAGACCTCGAAATGCTGAAAAAATTAAAAAAAATTATCTGTGAATTATCATTAAAAAAAATATTAATTATTAAATTTTTCAGAAATTTCTAAACAAAAACAAAAAAAAAAAAATAAAATAAATTGCAAAAATTAACGAGAAAATTATGCACAATTTTCACTGAAATTTAAAAACTTTGTTTTACTAAATTTTATTAATTTAATCATTTTCATTATTTGTTTAAATTTATTTTTTTTAATAATTATTATTTTTAAATTAATAATTTTTTTTTTGTTTAAGGCCGTTCCAAATTTTTTTCAAACGATTTTTTCCCAAAAACTTTTTTTCAAAATGGGGGGGAGCAAAATTTAAAAAAAATAGTTTTGAAATACTTTTTCATACAAAATGACAAAATTTAAAAAGTTTTTCGTCATTAATCAATATTTTAATTGAGAATTTCTTATTTAAAATTGATTTTAAAAATTTTGTCCAAAATTTTTGAAACAAATAAATAAATAAAAATTTAAAATTTTGAAATACATTTTTTCATACAGAATGCCAATTTTTTTTATTCATTTTTGATTTTTGAAGAAAATTGATTTTTGTGTATTGATTTAAAAATTTTTTAATTAAAATTTTTTCAAAAAATAATTTTAAAAAAATAACTGTCAAAATTTTTTTTGAAAACAAAAATTCAATAATTTTTACAAAAAATATTTTTAGAAGATAATTTTATGTTAAAATACGATTTTTAAGACAAAAATTACAAAAAATTGAAAAATTTTCTTGAAAGTTTTAAGAAAAATTATGGAAATACACCAAAAATCGGTAATTTTTGATGAAATTTTTAACTTTTTTTTTAATTTTGCCCCCTGGGTATTATTGGATTTTCATCGAAAATGGGGCATGGACAAAAAGTTTACAAAAAAATTGGAGTGGCCTAATTTAATTTTTTCAAATTATAAATATTAATTCAATTTTTATGTCAAATAAAAAAAAAATACTAAAAATGACAAAAAATATAAAAACATATAGATTTTTTAAAATAATTTTTAATGTATATTTTTCATTATAAAACGAAAAATTACACATTTAAAGTGATTTCTGACTATTTTTCATTAATTTTTGTTCAAAACATCTCAGTGACAAAGTAAATCTGCCATTAATCGAAATTTTTATTCAAAATTTGTCACAAAACGTAGCATGTTGTCTCATAATCTGCATCACAAACATACAATTATTAAATATATATCAGGAAATAATCTCTTCGATAACGAGGTTATCAAACAAAAAAAAATTTGATAAGAAATTGAGACACTGACCTATGCATAAAAATGTTGCTTTGTCACGATTTTTACACGATGATTTTGCCAAAAATTTTTAATCAATTGCAATCATTTTGATAAAATTTTTAAGATTTCTTATTTTTGGGCCTGGCGATAAGCAAATTTATGTTCAAGTCATTGTTTTTGTTGCTATTTTAGGTTCCGCGAGTGTCGTAAAGGGTCTCAGCAACTACGTGGACGAACTGACAAACAATCAGATTAGCGGTTGGTTTTTGGAAACGATGCCCATGAATGTCTCCGGACTCGGTGCTTATCCAGATTTTTTCGCGTTCGGGATTATAATGGCATTTACACGTAAGTATCTTAATGATATTTGTTGAAATGATGATAAGATCACTCACCTTTTGTGCTATTTTTAGTGGCATTAGCGTTTGGCGCTCGCGAGTCTGCCTTGGTGAACAACATTTTTACCATGACAAATGTGAGTGTTGTTATTTTTGTGATTATCTGTGGTGCCTTCAAAGCTGATCCAGCAAATTGGAAACTCGAAAATGTCCCTGCTGGGTATGGAGACGGCGGATTTTTCCCCTATGGCCTTGGAGGAGTCATCAAAGGAGCAGCAATTTGCTTTTATGGGTTCATTGGATTTGATGTGATTGCGACAGCGGGCGAAGAAGCAAAGACTCCTCAACGTTCCATCCCTTTTGCAGTTGTAATTTCCCTCACAATCATCTTCTTGGCGTATTTCGGGATCTCAACCGTTTTGACGATGATGCTGCCGTATTACGAACAAAACGAAAATGCGCCCTTGCCCCATGTTTTCAAGCAATTAGGATGGACCGTAGCTGAAGGCATCGTCAGTTACGGAGCGATTTTTGGTCTTGCTGCGAGTTTAATGGGTGCCATGTTCCCCTTGCCGCGTGTCATTTACGCCATGGCCAAGGACGGATTGGTGTTCCAAATAATGGGTGCCGTACATCCAAAATTCAACACACCTTTTGCGGGTACTTTGATTGCGGGAACGCTTACGGGAATTTTGGCAGCAATTTTTGACTTGAGTCAACTTGTGAACATGATGTCGATTGGAACGTTGATGGCTTATTCCATTGTTGCGGCATGCGTCATGTTGTTGCGATTCGAAATGACGGAGGAAGATGTGAATCATTCGGAATTAAATACGATCGAGATGACGCCGAAAGTTATGTTGAAACAACTTTTCAACGGAAATCGCTTGAGAGATCCCGTTGCACTGACATCGGGCATCGTAACTGTCATGGTGACGTCCTACCTTTTTTGGTGCCTCATGTTTTCGGGCACTTTTACACTTTACACAACGGAAATTATGAACGGTGATTGGTGGGCAATTACGTTACTTGTCGTTTTTGGACTCCTGCTTGTACTTTCGATCTTGATCATTGTCTTCCAACCGAGATCTATTGCGAAAATTCCCTTTTCTGTAAGTTCTTTTAAAATTTTTCCTAAATTTTGTTTATAAAAATTTCTTTTTTAGACTCCTTTCACTCCATTTTTGCCAGCGACGTCAATCCTCATCAATATTTACCTCATGTGCGGCTTAGATCCGTGGACTTGGGTGCGATTTGTCGTCTGGATCGCCATTGGATTAGTAATTTACTTCTGTTACGGCATTTTCAACAGCAAGGAACGTCATGTTAGTGCAAGTACGTCAAATTTGGTGCTAGAAACGAAAGAGAAAAATGAAAAGATGTAAAAAAAAAATACGGAAAAATTATTTGTTTGTGAGTGTCACGTGTACTTAATTTTAATTTTTAGATTATATTTATTAATTTTTATTGCTTGAAAAAAATGACAACAAATAATAAAAAATAACACACTAATTTTTAAAATACTAAAATAATAATAAAAAATTATTTTTTTTTTGTTGTACTATTTTTTTGTGCTAGAAAACACATTCTTTTTCTGACTTTAGCTAATTATAAAAATTAAGAAATACGCTTTTGTTACTAAAAATCACTTTCATATAGAATGAAAATTGATAATTTTTATGTCAAAGACATTAGATTGTCTTGTTTTGCAATGACTCAAACATTTTCGGCTATTTCGTCATTTTATTGATAAGGCCAAAACAAGATACTCAAATGTTTCACGTTTCATAGACCTTCTGAACATTAGGTAGGATGTATATCGAGTATCTTTTAATGTAAAAACGTTCACTTTTCTCTATAATTGTCAAGAAGCTTACATGTTTTTGAACATAAATTTTGAAAATTAGGAGGGATGAATATTTTTCTTTACAAAATTGATCATTTTTCACTAAAAATTTGAAAATGTATGAAAATATCGAATTTTCAAATGGTTTTAACAGAAATTTTGATCATTTTCAAAAATATTTAGGTCAAAAATGTACTAAAATTTGAATTTTTTCTTACATTTTAGATACTCGATACTCGATATCCCACCTATGATTTTCAGAAAAAATTAGGTGGGAGGAAACCTGAAACATTTGGGATTGTTGTTTTGGCCTAACTTTGAAGGCATCAGAAAGCATTCGATGAAAGTTATTCCCAACAATTAGTTCAAAAAGTTCAAGGTCAGTTACAAATCAATAAATTTTCATAAAAAATCATTAAAATAAATTTTAAATTGGATATTAAAAAATAAATAAATTAGGTAAAGAAAAAATTGTAAAAACTACTTAATTTTTTGATTCCAATTGACTTTTCTGTGTAAACAAATGAAAAAACTTTTAAAAAAATGTGCGATTTATCACATTAACCCTTCAATTGAAGAATGATTGTAAGAACCATTTATAATTATTTGCAAGTAGTAGTATGTAAATATTTAAGAGATTAAGAAAGTCGAGGAGAGTAACTTCCGTTAGATATTATTTCATACGAATCAGTACGTTGCAATCAGCCAACGTGATCATACAAAAATTTCTTCTAGCAAAAGAAAATATGAGACACATGGTGTTAAATTTAGTTTTACTCACTGATATTACTGATATCTTAGTGATATTCTTGAAATTCAATAGTTTCATGAAAAATTTAGCTCATCGAATAAAAGACAATACAAATTGAAAAATTAGCTAAAAATAGACTAAAAAGCCAATCAAAATGTTGCAGAATTTATCAATTAAGGTATCTTCAAGCAGTTATCTATCGGTTGTTTACTGCGGTCATACATTGTTCCTAAGATTAAAAAAGAGGTAAGAGAATATTTATGATAACTTTTCATGATAACGATAATTTACAACATGAAATGAATTTTTGAGTGCTCTACCTACTCTTGTTGGGATTTCTTTTCTTAATTCATAAACGACATAATTAAAAGAAAGATTTTTATAAGATGGAGAGAAGGAAAGAAAACTTAAACTAATATCACAGTTTGCATCAGAGGTGGCTTCAAGGGGCAGCAAGGAGAGAATATTTATGAATCTGTTGATTAGAATGATATTTAAAATGTCAAATTAATTGTAGGAAAATAAATTTCCATATAAGAAATTGACGAAGTTGACAAAAATTGAACGATAGTTAACATATCTGTTACGTGTTTAACGATCAACTAACGGCGAAAGAAAATTAATCATAGGATCTGGGTTTAACAGTTTTTTCTCAAAATATCAAAATTAATTTTATTCTTCCTTCAGCCATGAAGTAGAAACAACGTAAATAAAAAATAGTATAATTCAGTGATCCCTTCCCAGGTATATTAATTGCCTTTTTCCAAAATAAAGCCTTGTTCTCATCAATATCTTGTATTAAATATAAAGTTAATCATATTTTTTTATTATTTAACTTCCATCAAAAAACGAATGATTTTTGTTCATTTTTCTCATGAACCATTCCTGTACGACACACACATACACGGTACGATGATGTCTGTGACGTGATTGGTCGCTACAGAAACCCGTATGTGAGCATTGAGTCGGCTGAAATTGATACTGTTATATATCTGTATACATGAGGCTCGTGACGGCTTGCATAAGGAAATCCATAGTGACTGAATGAGGCGAATGAAAGTGAACTGTTATACAGCTGTCAGGTAAGTGTACCAGTCTTCCACTTAGCTGACAGCTGTATAACAGTTCACTTTCATTCGTCTCACATCGTCTCACTCAGTCACTATGGATTTCCTCGTGCAATCCAGTCACGGATTGTGAGTATGAGTAACCATGAGTGCCTATGAGTGGCCATATCAACAGTTTTTCATTCATCCATTCGCCATTCATACAGCCACACTCCGAAAGACGTTATGAATCGTGCGAGTGTATTGGTATGAAGAAAAAAAAAGATTAGTTGTTGCACTGAACTGACTCACTTACCTATGATGAATGGTGACGATGTATGCGTGCCCGCGCGAAGAAACAACAACGCTTACATTTCTCGAACTGAGCTCTCCGATAAACTAGTAGATTGAATCGGACGGGCAAGGCACAAACACGCGTATTTTTGTTTGAAACTCTCTACAGCTACACATAGCTGAGCTTGCTATAGAACGACAGGAAAGCACTAAGTACTAAGTAGTGAAGAGACACAAAACTCATTCATTGACTAATCATCCGCCGTGTACGAGTAGTCGTCGTCGTCGAATCTGTATATGGTAAAAATATTTGTGCTATAAGTAAGTCGTCGACAGGAAATGAAATAATAAAAAAAAAGTTATTTGTGGAAACAAAAAAAAAATGTTGTGGTGTCATCAAAGCATCGGAGATAGTGGAAACGAAGCTGCGAATTAAGTGGAAGTAGAACAAAAAAGTGCAAGAAACAGCAAAAAAATACCAAGTTTTTGTGTTAGTGAATGAAAAAGAGTGAAATATCGATGCAAGTGCTGCGCTATACGACACACACACAAAGTGGCACTCCTACTCACAAAACCAGAGCAATATGTACGCCTGCGCTTTTAAAACGGCATGTGTGCTCCCTAAACAATAATATAACGCAAAACTTATCATTCCATTCATAAAAAAAGCCAGCAAAATATCCATCGACACATACACACAGACGAACACTCACTCGTCGTTCTCGTCGTCTTGCACATTGAAGAAAAATCATTAGTATACCTTGCTGCTGTGTTGTCGAAACGAGCGAAAAATTCGGTTCTCTCGGAAAAAAAATTCACAAAAATTCCAACGACGCTCCGAAAAACCATGCAAACAGTGCCATTAATCGAAATTTTCTGCACAATTTTATGAAAAAATCATAATCAATGTTCTTTTGATGCACGGAAAGAAGAAAGTGTAGTGATTAATTTTACGAACAGTGTTCGCAGCAACAACTCACACAACACCAAAACAACAACAACAACAGCAACTACGGGAGAGAGAGGCAAAAAACGACTATCGTATAGTGAAAAAAAAATTTGCGTGGGCGAATTTTATTTCATTCATATTTATAAAAGCGAAAAAAACGGCAATATAGTGTGTGGTGATTGATTTTAGCAGCAGCAGCCCAACCATTGTTACAACAAGCGCAAAGTGTTTTTTTTTTGTGCGAAAAGAAAAAAAATAAAAAAATAGCTAAGAATGGCAGTTCCAGCGGAATGGCTCCAAAGCCAGCTACTAAAACCAAATTGGATGGATTTTTTGCTCATTCTCGATTGTCGCCTACAGTCCGACTTTATCGAGTCACACATAAAGGTAAGAGATTCACGTGTCACCTTTTTTTTTGTTCTTCTTTCGTCAATCTCGATTCCGAGAAAAACAAAGACAAAAGTCTGTGTGGGATTTTCCTGCGAAAAAAAATTAATAAAATAATAATTTTTTTCTGTGTTGTGTCATAAGAGAAAAAAAAATATACTCACCGAATGTTGAACATTCCAGGGTAGCCTTAATTTCTTCCTTCCAACGCTAATTCTAAGGAGATTGCACCAGAAAAAGCTGGATTTGTTCACGACGATCAAGTGTCGCCACCTCAAGAATCGCATCATGTCCAATTACAGCAGCAGCAAAGACGGAAAATTCACATTTGTGCTCTACACCAACACCATGGGCAGTATGAGTGCCGCCGGATGTGATGCAAGCAATACAAATAACACAGAAATAAATTCCTATAATGTGCTCAAAAAAATATTAAGGGAAGACGGCTGCACCTTGGTCACACTTGAAGGTAAAGTGTCGATTTTTTTTTCGTTTCGTTTGTTTGTTTGCTTCTTTCTGCCATTTCACACAAAATACGTGGTGGTGGAGAACACATTCGAGCATGACAAGTTCTATGTAGAAACTTTTTGTGTGCATGTGCGTTTGTCGTCGTGCCATACGTGTCGTGGTGGAGAAGGTCAAGGCCATTCATTGCACACGCTTGCATTTTTATTATGACTTTTTTTTTCGTTGTTATTGTTGTTAAGACAATTTTTCGTCTTTCTCCATGATGCATGAAGAAGTTGAGGAAAATCTGACCTTTTTTTCATTTTTTTTTTGTTACCAGGTGGTTTTCAAACATTTTCCGAGAGATATCCAGAATGGTGCGAGAACGAGGCATTACTTGAGACGGACTACAATCCAACGGAACAATTGATGGGATTGAGGTAAGCTGAATTTTTAATAAATTTTTGAAGAAATTTTTACGGAACGAGCCGATAAATTAAATATTTTGACAGTTCAGAATTTGACAGTTCTAAAATTTTTTAAGCAGAAAGTTTCATAAAATTTATTTTTTTTTAAGAATGGTTATTTTTTTGATTCAGTAAACTGGAGGTTTTAGTCTTGAATTATTTAATTTTAATGAACTAGCCAAAAATAGAACTTTAAAAAAACTTCAAATTTAAAATTTTAAAGAAACTTTGACATCAGTCACTTTTGTTTTTGTCAAAAATTTAGTTAAAATAAATAAAATATTTTGAAATATTTTAAGGCCGCTTTGTCCAAATGAAAAAAAAGTTGAAAATTTCATCAATCAAAAATAATTCCAATTTTTTTAATTTTTGAAAATAAAATGGGGGGAGGCAAAGAAAAAAAAAATTGAAAACTTATTTTCATACAAAATGACAAAATTTTTAACTATTTTTGAGTGTTAAATATTTTTTATTTATTTTTTTTGAGATTTGCTAATTAAATACATATTAAAAATTTAAGAAAAAAAATTCATAAAAAGTAACTGTCAAAAAAATTTTCAAAAATTTTGGACTTAATTTTTGATTTTCATTTGGAGCGGCCTAAATTATTTTTAAAAATAATTGTTAAGAAAATTATGCAACGGCCAATTTTGAAATAATTAATTAATTGCCAAATAGCTAATTCTTGACATTCGCGAATTCATTCATTCTGAATGTTAATTCATTCTTTTATTCCTGGAATTTCGACAAGTGTGGAGCGCACTAGAATCTTTTCACTATTTTTATCGTAAATTTCGTCTAAAAAGTCTATATTTGTGTTGAAAATTAATTCCTCTACATTGAGGTAAATTTTGTACTTTTAATTTAAAGATAATTTGTACTAATTTCATGAGTTTTATAGAATAAATTTTTTCCATCATAAATTTGTTTAGAATCGAAAGCCATGCGTTTCATTCTATTCTAACAAATTTTAAAAATATTAATGTCAAATTCTTAATGTTAATTTTTTATTAATTAAAAAAAAATTAAAATGTTGATTTTTACAAAATTTTTGACATCTGTCATTTTCAATCAAAAATAATCAGAAATTTAAAGTAAATTTGAATGAAAAATACTTTTTGAGCAGTTCAAAATTATTTTTTTGTCAAATTTCTTTGAATATCTCAAATTTTAAGATTTTAATAGAATCTGTCAAATTTTTAATTGTCAAATATTTTCAATGACCTTGACACCCTTAATTTTTTCTAAAAAAATTAATTTTATGGAGTCATAAATAAAATTCTTAGCATAACCCCACAACTTTTAATCGACTCTTAACCATTATCTTAATTATGACGTTCTTAACCCATTGCAAGCATGCCTGCTTGTCATATCCAAAGATGTGCGTTCGAATCTCAACTCCATAAAAAAAAATTAAAAATACCTTTTTTCAAGGGAATTCAATTAGAAAACACCAAATTTGCATCTAAGACAAATTCAGAAAGTCGTTTCAATCGCTTTCTGGATTCCAATAGTTGCTAGATTACAAACTATGTAACAAATTGATCTGGAACACGAACCTACACCATAAGAGTTTCTGTTCTAATGAATAGGTTACGACATTTTTTCTCGCATTTTCTTTTCTACAACGACTTTTTTTTTGCAGATCTCTGCGCATCTCAACCCCATTTTCCGATTCGGCTGGCACAAGTTCGACCGAATCGTCGGATTGCGAGTCAGGTGGCACGCATGACCTAAGCGAGGCACCGGTCGAGATATTACCATGGCTTTATTTGGGCAATGAGAAAAATAGCCAGGACCTGGAGGCGTTACAGAAATACAATATTAGAGTAAGTTTCATTCATATTCAGTGCGGTGCATTCATGAATGAAAAAAAAATTACAGTCGTCGTCGTCGTGTTTACTATTTATTTATAAGTTTGTTCCTGTGTGTGCGTTTCTATGACCGACAACGACAAACGACGTAATAATTACTTGTCTGTCTGATACACTTTTTATTTCATTTTTTTTTGGTTGCACAACAATTTGAGACCATGTGCAAGGCACCGTCACAGAGATAGATTAAATTTGTCATAAATACAAAGTGTGCGGGTTTAGAAAGTGAATGCACTGCAATTTTTATAGTAACAATGTGGGTGTCTAATTTTAGTTTTTTATTAATTTTTGCTTGCAGTATATCCTCAACGTGACTCCAAATTTGAAAAATGTCTTCGAAGGCGAAATAACGTATCTGCAAATCAAGATTACGGATCATTGCTCCCAGGATTTGTCGATACATTTTCCGGAAGCCATCAAATTTATTGGTAATTACTTATTTTTTTTATTTTTAATTTTTTTGACTAATTTCTTGATCATTTTACAGAGGATGCACATGCCAAAAACTCCGTCGTGCTCGTGCATTGCGTGGCAGGCGTCAGTCGTAGTGTCACAATCACTCTCGCGTATCTCATGTACGCCCGTTCGCTCTGCCTGAACGACGCCTTTTCCTTCGTGCGTGCCAAGAAGCCCGATATTTCGCCGAATTTTCACTTTATGCAGCAACTAAACTCGTTCGAGCGACAACTGAAGAAAGATCCAACACGTTCCAGCACGCCGTTGTCCGGTTACAGCAGTTTACCGCAGTCGGGCGATCGTCGCAGCATCGGGCGTGCACGTCACAACAAATACGGATGCAATTGTTTGGAATTTGATTGCAAGTGTGTGACCGTTGATACGTTATTTGGACCGTTTACGGGCGTTTCGCCCGATTCGGGCATCGAATTTGATCGATGGAGCAGCGATAATACGCCCAAATGAAGGCACCTCATGCATCAGAGCTCGTCGTCGGCAGCTTCCACGTCGGAAATGTCGTCCGCAGGGGCATCTGGCAAGTAAGTGTAGATAGTAAACGTTGTTGTAGTCAAGCAAATTGTTAATTTTTTTGCGTCATATCTCGTAATTATTAAGATATTTCTCCCGAAATGTGCCCTGCACTTGTCCTTAAGTCGCCTGTTGTTGAACAAAAATTAAGCAACTCATAAAAATTAAGAATGTGCAATTTACTATTGCATTCCTTTTAACATTTATTAATAATAAATAGCTATAAAAATAGAGTAACATGTATCCCAGTGATATACAAAGAAGAAAAACAAGATGATTCCAGTACCTTTTTAGTGTACGCGTAAAATATCGTAGTATTGGCTCATAAATTTAAGATTAAACCTTAAGAACGCATTTTTTGGAACACATGAATGGAAAATTATTACAATTATTAAAAATAATATATTCCCAGAACAACATTGCCTTCATTCGTCATAAATAAGTGTAACACATTTTAAGCGTAATTTTACGAGGGCTGTTCAAGGCTACGCGATTTCTTCCACAAAAACAAGAGAAAAATAGCAAATCAATACCTAGAATCAGAAAATATTTAAAAAAAAGTATGGATGAACTGAAGAATGAATTTTAGGGATTTTTTATAAATTGAAATAACTTTTTGTTTAAGACATACTTTGATGACTTCTTATCTGAATTAACTTAAGGGTTGTACTTAATCAAGTCAACCCGGATCAGTGTGATTAGTTTTGATTTGATAATTTTTAAATTTTGATTAGACTAACTTATACATTAATGGGATAAATGATTCAATATAACTTAACTAAATTTTTATGATATTTTTGTATTTTATTCTTGATCTTCAAAAAAACGTTATGTGTGTCAACAGAATCGACCACATATGGTCCTTTATATTGAGGTTAAAGTTTATGTGCGGTATTGTCTAAAAGAAGAACTTTTTGACCTGGAGAGACAATGAGAGGGTTTGTCGAACGGTCATAATATTTCTTTGATATTTGTTTTGTTTTCTCCAAAATATCATGTATCAAGTCATATGATACTTTCTAAGAATGTTTAAGATTTTGTGCATAATTGTCCAAATTATATAAGGGTTGTTTGTTGAACCAAAATTTGCCAGGCAGTTTTGGATCGGTTCAGCCCCCATGAAAAATCATAGAAAAAGCGATTAATGACTTGAGAAAAATTCTCGTAAAATTCATAAAAGAAGAAAATTTGTCTGTCTTCCCACGTGTGCTGCTTTTCATCGCGTCAATGGAGACGTCTGGTATCTGCTTTTCGGTGTTTCATTCAATAAAATAAATCCCCATTCAAACGCAAAGCACTCGCAGAAGCCTTAAACCGTAACAAAACAATCAAACTTTGTAAAACAAAAAAAAAAATGTAAATGAAATGAAACGAACAAAAACCGCCAAATCTCACCCACTTACTTTTTCGTAGTACTTTGTTTGTGTGTATATTCCCTTATTTACCTCAAAATTTCAATATAACAGCCTCCTTTATCTTTCATATTTATTTACCTTTGGCGCGTATCACGTGCGTGGGTAGATCGAAATGACGTTACACCAACGAACCAAATTTAAATTCCTAAAATATCGCTCATAAATGTAACAAAAAACCATAAATTCCACGTTTGATCTTTCTGCTTCAAGACGACGACGACGACTTGGCTATGTTTTGTTTTCTAGGAATCTCCTTTTTCGTTGTTGTTATCGTGTGACGTCAATTGACGTCTTCCTGCATGGCATCCTAAAATAACACAACATTGAATTATTAATTTTTTTTTTTTTGAGTGAGTGAGTGACGTAATGCGTCACCACAAAAGGGAACGAGAGCGAGTTAAATTTAAAAAGTAATTAATTACAAAAAATTTTCTTCACAATTCGCACAAAAGGCGGCAAAAAACTTTTTCATTTTCTATTTATTCGCGACGCCCACGCAGACATTTCTCGCCAAGGCTATGTTTGTGTATGAATCAAATTTTCAAGTGCATGGCTACAATTTATGTTGAAATAACAGAAAAAAAATGTTGGAGTAAATGTAAGAAGAGAAGGGAAAGATAAATGTATAACGACACCCACGCACAGATAATAAAAACACATTTTCCTGTCTCCCCTCGTTATGTATTTATTAACAGAGAAAAGCGGCTGAACACGTGGTTGGATATTGCTCCAAAAATAGAAATCAGGACCTATTTTTATCCGGCTTTTTGTCGATTAAAAAAATTGTGATTTCGTTAAACATTTTTTTTTAGTTTTTATAAAAAAAATAATAATAAGAAAATTTGATCTACAACAAAAATCTATACTACAAAATTAGAAAAAAAAATCTATTTAAACTATTTATTTAATCTATTTAAAAATTAAATCTAAACTTCGACTACAAAATTTTCAATAATTTCTAGTAAAATTAAGGATTATAATCACATTCAAAATTCATTTGATTTGAGGATTAAAAATAGAATCAAGAAAAATTTCAAAATAAAATCTAATCAAAATGTAAAATTAAAATTGAAATCTAAAATAGCCTTATACCCACTGTCACAAATTTTTTCGATGGTATGCCCGTCAAAATTTTCAGAATAATCATAAAATCAACTTTGATCAACTTCAATTCCATCTCAGATTGGGAATCAGCGCTCAAAATAACATCGTCAATAAAACTATAAGCGAAATCAAAATATTTCAGAATTTCGTCAATGCCTTTTTGGAAAACAGCGCTAGCGACTTTAATCCCATAACGCAAACGTAAAAAGCGATTAAAACCCTTATGAGCTATGACTTTTGTTCACAATTCTATCACCAATGTAGTGTTGAAAGTCACTTCAAGATTCTTCATCAATTGTACTCTTTCCAATACCGAGTCATCGATGCTGTAAATCGAAAGGATGACA
The DNA here is from genome assembly GCF_036172545.1 of Culicoides brevitarsis. Taxonomy (NCBI): domain Eukaryota; kingdom Metazoa; phylum Arthropoda; class Insecta; order Diptera; family Ceratopogonidae; genus Culicoides; species Culicoides brevitarsis. The sequence goes on along the minus strand of NC_087085.1, from coordinate 20,190,740 downwards.
TAATTTTTCTTGCTAAATGTCTGACTAATTTCTCGCATTTTCTCATTAAGCATTTTATAAATACCTAAGATTTTATACAAAAACTGTAAGAATAATAAACATGAGCTCGTCATACTAAAAGCTCAGATTAATTATTTTAGAACTTTTCAACTTCTACTTGAAAGTTCGGACCAAACGCTGAAATTGTTGCTGTTGCCTATTCGTCCTACGTAACTTGGCATGTAAATAAAATTTTCGAAGATCAAGGTTTGAGTGTTACAATAAGCCAAGACGCTTCTCGTTCGGATACATTTTAACTTTAATAAAAACTTTGACTTACAGTTTTTGATGATCCTGCAATTTCTATGATTAATGGAGAGCTTAAACCTTTTTTAAATTAAACACTTTTCTTAATACTTCAAAAAAAAATGTGAATCATAATTATAATAGAACTTTTCAACAAAACCTTGAAAGTTCGGACAAAACGCTGAAATTGTCGCAATTGCCTTTTTCGTCCAATTCATTTTGTAGTTATACTATTGAAATTAATATTATATCTTATAATAATTTCATAAAATAATAAATCACAAATAACGAAATCAATACTACTATGAGCATTTCGCTCGAATTTTTATGTTCATTCAGAATTTTCACTAACGTATTCTGTTCTGTTTTATCACTAGAAATTTCAGTCGCGGAAAATGGCCACATTTTTTTTCTTCTTGACCTGTTTTTTCACTTTTTATTTTATTTTATTGGTCTTTTTTTATAACTTTTCGCTATTATAATTACTGCTAACTAATAAGTAAATGTTTATACCATTTACTTATATAAATACTAACTTGGAAAAATTGGTTGGCGCTAATTAGTGAAGCGTCAACCAAGAACTTTTCAACAAAACCTTGAAAGTTCGGAAATAGTTCGAAAATTGTCGCATCTACCTTCATCGTTCCAATTGATCTTTGTTTAAAAGTATGAATAAACATAAACTCTCACAAATTTTGAATATGATTAGTTTAAAGTTTCCGTTAGAATTTTTAGAACTTTTCAAAAACATATTGAAAGTTCGGACAGAACGTTGAAATTGTCGCTATTGCCTTTTCGTCTCCAGAAGCCTTTCATATAGACTTATAGAAAAGAAAATGAAAAAAATATATAAAAACTCTGTTGTATGAGAATCTCTCATTCAACAGGGTCCAGGCCTTGTGGTAATTTTCCTTCAGATCAGATCTGAAGTGTTTGATGACATCCCATGCTTCCATGGTGACGTTTGTCCTCAAATGGGCCATTTTTTTCGTTTCTGACAGATCCTTTCGGTTGTGCACCATTTGTTCGAATAACTGCTTAAATGGGATCCAATTTTGGTGTTCTCCGTTGAACTTAATGAGTTGGATAGCTGGGAGCTTTACGACTTGTTTCCTGTCTTCAAGTCGTAAGGAAATTTCCTTCAGGTCTTGAATCGAATGCCCATCATTTAATGATTTGTTGAAAATAAACAACAATGGGTCCACTATTACTTCCGCGATTTTCTTTAAGAAGATAGCAGGATATCCATCTGGTTCAGGACCTTTGGATTGGTCAAGATTCATTAGTTCTTTCAAAAGTTTATCTTTGTCAATAGTTATATTCGAAAGAGAATCTCGCGTAGAGGTAATTTCGTCAAAATTGTCGTTAATTTCATGTGAATTTTCGTAAACGGATGAGAAAAAATCTTTAAATTTATCACAGATTTTTTTGGTTTCAGTGTCCGTATTGTTATTATAACTCTTTGGACGAAGATAGCCTCGCGGTAATCTCCGTAAAATCTTTTTGTTGATCAATGTCATCTTCGAGCAACAACCAAACATCTTATAGAAAAAGATCAAAATCATAAATCTACATAAATACTCATGTATTTTGGTAACTTTCCGATATATGAATAATTACGCAACATAATAATCGCAAAAAAATCGATCGAAGTTGTCAAGAAAATCATTTTCTCGGAAATCGTCGAAAGGAGTGTGTGCGATTTATTAATATTTTATCACGTCTTATGTTTATTTTTATCCCTTTCAATGTTTTTATGGCATTTCTCCTGCTTTCTTCTAATTACCTTTACTGTGTGTGGGAGTTCTGTTTTTTTTTGTAATCCCTCTTCGAACGCTGAATGGAAAATTTCTTGAAAAATTGTTTCTTGATTCTTGGTATTGCTTTAATTTTCTCTAAAAATAAATCCAAAGGAAGCTATTTATAAAATTAGACCGTAATAAAAAAAAAGTAGCCTTCAACGCGACAAATCTAGAAGAGACAGCAATTGTTCCAAAAACAAAAACAAAACAACGTTCTAACATAAAAAAAACATAATTCCGTACAAAAGAAAATGCATTATAATAAAAATAGAAAAAAAATCAATGTCATACAATTTTTTTCATATATAAAAGTAAAAAAAAAAGATATAAGTATATGAACGTATACATAAGAAAAAAAAACAAGATTTTAACTACCCCCATATAGATTTACGAAACATAAGTAAATATTAAGCCATAAGAGAACAAACACAAAAAAAGGAAAAACGTTATTATTATATTATATTAAGTAAACATCCACATGCCATATAAAAATAAATATTAATAACAATAATATTAATAGAAAAGGAAAATTAATTTATTATTATATCATTATATTATTAGAAAGAGAGAAAGTTGTTTAAAAATAAATAATTGTAAAAGGAAACAAAAAGCACTTATTTTTAACCGTATTTTAGTGAAAAGAGAACAAAAATGCATATTCCAAAAAAGCAGGTTAACTAGTGGCCACAAAATGAAAGTAGATACAGAAAAAAAAATCTATTTTAATGAAAATAAAATAAAATTAAATAAATAAAAATATATAATTATTTAAGAACAACAAAATATATTTTTGAAAATTTTATTTTTTCCTTTTTGAGAGAAAAAGCTTTGGCTCTGAGCTTTTTCTACCAAAGAAAGAATTAAAATTAAATAATAAGAATATGTCAAGCAACACCAAATTCATCTCTTTTTCACTTTATGAACGTTATTTAATAATAAAATAATAATAATAAATAATTAAAAAAAAAATTATTATATTATCATTAATGTTGTTTTTTCATCATTCACATCTTTTGCAAGATCAAAAAAAAGTAGAAATTATATATTAAATCTTTATGTACTTTGTCTGCGTGTTGTTTTATAATTTTATTTTTCTATTATGTATCACAAATTTATACGCAATTATTATCATGATGATAAATATAATGTTCTAAGATAATAAGGATGCGACACAAATGAGATAATAATATAAAATTTTAATTATATTACTTGAGAGAATGTTTGCACACATGCGAAAATGTATGAAAAATTATTAAATTAAAAGAAATATATTATATTATTATTAAATATTGTAAAATTAAAAAAAAAACAAATTTAAAAAAAAAACACTAATGAAAAAAAGTCGAAACTAATAAAAAGAAAAATATTAATTGAATGAAAATTTGTGTTTTATTAATTATATACATGCTCTTTAAATTATTTAAATAATTTTATTCAACAGGTAGCGTCAATTTAATACAATTTCCTGATTTTTAAATATAATTTCCGATTCAATTTTCATCATAACGATTTTCTCACCTGTAAGTTATCCTCGAAACTGTAAGTAAGTATTTTTCTGTGAATTTATTTGAAGCCTTTATAAAATATAAGAACATTGATGACCAGGTAAAAAATAAAAAAAAACTCATTTTTTAATTATTCTTTTTATGAATTCTTATGTAAAATAAATTTTTATTTCATCATCTTTTTTCCATTTTTTTTTCAATATTTTATATTCTTAGAAACTTTTGTTTTTCTTTCTTTTTTTTTAGTAAATACATATTTACAGATAATAATAATACAAAAAATTACAGAACTAACAATTCGAAATATTTGATAAATATTTTACAAAATTATCATTTTAATTTTTAATTAATATTAATTAAAAGCTCTTTGCAAGTCACATTTTTGCAAATTGCATGGAGCTTATAAAATGTAGAAAAAAGGGTCCCTAAAAATAATCTTACAAAACTAAAAATTCTTTTTTCGTTTAATTAAACATATTTTTGTTTACTTCATAATGTTTGTTTTTATCTAATTTTAAATTTTACGTTTTTTTTTTAAATTTAACTTTTAATTCTTTATCTAGTTAAAAATCTCCAAGAGTTACATGATTCTCGCTAAAAGGTCTTGCTAAAAGTTTATCGCTAAGTAGCCAAAAAAACATTATCTAATTGAAATGAGCACAAAATGGGAAGAAATCTTTTAAAGATTATAATTTTTGATTTTAAGTTTTGGTAAATTAATTTAATTTTTTTGGTAGTTCAGGTGGATCAAAAAAAAAATTTTTTTTTTCTAAATAAAAACAAACTGATGATTTAGAGGATGCCTCTGTAAGTAGGTAAAATGACACAAAAATGGCCGACCGAATGTTGTCAAAAATAATTTTTAATAATTATTTAGCATCTTCCATTTTGTTTTATTCTTTTTTTTCGATTTTATTTTGAATTATTTACAAAAACTTTACATCGAAATAATTTTTATTTTTAATGCTTTCAAATAAAATGTCTTGCGTAAACTTTTATTTACATACATACAATAAAATGTAGAAGATATAAAACTATATATTAGCATTTTTTTAATAATATAATATAATATTAATTAGAATTTAAAATATATTTCTTATTTAAAAAAATTTCAAAAAAAAGATCTGAAGTAAAAGTAAGAAGTAATTTATGTAGAAGATTTCCATTCAAACATTATCGCTTTAAAAAAAAATTTTTTTTGCAGGCATAGCTTTTTTAATATTAATATTTTTTTTGATTAAATACAGCTTTTTACAGAACGATAATAAATTACTACTTCTTACGAATGATCATTAATTATTTACAACGCGAGTTTTGTTTTTTTTTTAATTCTCTTTTCTTAGAAATAAAAAAGGATTTTTTTTCCTTTTTTTGTGTGTGTGTTTGTTATGTACTCTATAATACAAGTTTTAAATTTCTAAATATCTCTATTTTTTATCTTCATCAACGTCCTGCGTTACTGCATTGTCGTTATTCGTTTCCGCCGAAATTGGCTCGGCGACGGCAACAGTGACTTCTTCTTCATTTTCAGTGGTTTGTGTGGGACTATTTCCTGTATCATTTGCGTTACTTGTCATTTTGCTTGCTACTTTTTCGGTTAATTCATCGTCGGCGGATCGCGTTGGCGAGTTATTGCCGCTCGTTGAGCTACTTGGCAGGTTGTCGTTTTCCGTTGTGTCGTCTATGTTGTTGCATGGTGTTGGTGTTACTGTTCGAAAAAAAAAATTATTTAATTTTTTATGTTTTTTAAAGGTTTTTTTTAAGATAAAAATTACCATTTCCACTACGAGTTGTATCTTCGTCGAGACTATTTCGCGTGGGACTTGCGTTCGGAGTGAATTTTTTCTTGTTCGGAAAATCTTCATCAACTTTTGAGGTGTTAAGGTCGTCCGTTGTACTTATGTTGTTCACGCCAGAGCTGTTTTCGCCATCATTTGATGCGCTATCCGTTGATTGGGCTTTTCTTTTGCGGTATTCCGTTAATGATAACTGTTAAAAAAATAATTTTTTCATTAAATTTCTGTTAAAATTTAATTTTTTTCACAAAATTTCTTACCTTCTTCTTCGGTTGTGGCGGTTGCGCGGGCTTCACTTCCTCCGGCGTCGTCACCAAACTCGGATTCAAACGTGGATCATGACTTGCGGTCTTCGTGAAGATCTTCTGCCCATAATATGCGGGTCCGGTTGCCGTATCGTTCAACGTAGAATACGATTTTCCCAAAAATGCGGTATTGCTGCCCGAAACATCGTTCGTACCCGAAGCATACGTGCTGCTAAATGCCGGCGCAAATTGCCCCGTTAACGTTGCTCCAGTTGGCGTCGTGGCTGCAATTAACGTCGCCTTGTTGTAACTCGGAATGTAGGGATCTTGCGGATGTGATTCGTTGCCATATTCGCTCATTGTGAGATTCGTCATCATCGGACGGTACGTAAAACTTGTGCGATAATCGGCTGTTGGCGTGTACTCTTCGATAACGGGCGGCGCCGTAGCGAGAATTGACGGAACTTCGGACCGTTGGATGTTGTTGAGGTACCGACTGCTGCCAAAGGGAATTGTTTCGGCGACGGGAGTGGTTGGAGCGTTGCCACTTAACGTTTGTGCAAGAATACTCGTTGAAGAGACGACATTTTTGGCATCGGGCGACTCGACAGTGCTCGTGGGCTCTTGCATCGTGGTATCGGGCGACACGGATTTCGATGCGTTTTCGTCACTCATGACGGGAGATCCTTGTTTTGACTCCTTTTTCGGCGTTTCTGGCAAAGAAGCCGTTCCAGAAGTCTTTTTATTGCGCGATTGCAACATTAAAAGACTCTCGCTGTGGAATGAAGCGACAACTTTATGCAAATGCGCCATTTCATCCGAATTTGAACTTTTTTCGTCCTCCGGTTCTTCAACTTTGATGCTGTTTGTCAAAGTTTCGACGGAAATTTCTTCCTTTTTTAACGATTCGTCGACTGAATCCTCTACTTTTACATCTTCCAACGTCAAAAGATTCGATTTTGTCTCCTGTTCTTCCTTTTTAACCGAATTTTCCTCGACTTCCTCTTCTTTAACATGTTCACTCAACGATTCCTGACTTGCCTCGTCCTTTTCGATTTTCGTCGAAGCACTTACATCATTGCTCGAACTTGGTGACGCCTCTTCCGCTTGCTGTTCAATGACAACTCTGCGCTTTTTGAGCGGCGTTGTGAACTCATTTTGTTGCGAATTGCCACTCTCGTCGTTGGTTTCCTCAGAAATTGCTTGGCGCAACCATCGTTTCTTCACAGCACTTTCGGATCCCGCGAAACTACATGACTCGGCTTGCGGTGACGAGGCCTGTGGCGGAGTTGTGAGACTTTTGAGACATTTCACGTCATATTCGTTCTTCACCAGTGACAACGGTTCTTCGTCGCCATACCGAATGTTGTTCGGCACCGACAATTCCAAGTCATTTTCGCTGTTGTTGAGCCATTCGTTCATCATTCCCTTCTTCGTTTTCGTTTTGTGCGGAAATTTGAAGCTGCTTTCGACGGCATTGGCGGGCTCTAAATCGCCCACAGCTGCTTCGACCAACATGCAAGCGGGACTTATCAGTGGCGGGATGCCCGAAAGGTTTGTCGGCGCTTCATTTTTCAACTTTGAATAAGACAACAACAGCTCTGCACTACTCATGGCTGAACGGGAGTTGTTGTATGACGAGTTGAAATTTAATGCACTGACAGCTGGTTTCGTGATTTTTTCGTCGCACGAACTGGCGTCTGACGAATCGGAATGATGGTCACCCTTTTTGCCCGATTGGCTTTTGGATTTGCGTTTTTTACGCTTTTGGTTCATCATGCGACGCTTATTGGCACTCATCATGCTGTTCTTTTGCGCCGACGACGACGACGAATTGAGACTGCGATTCTTCTTCGGCGTGATTTTGTGGGTTTTTTGCTCTTGTTTCCGCTGTTCCTTCTTCTCGATTTTCTCAAAGGCCTTGATATAAGCCTCCAATTTCCTTTCCTCTCGCGTGAGTTTCTTTTTCTCGTGAGATGTAGCGGCGGATTTGTCATTATGACCTGCATCATCTTTCGTTGGAGTGTTCGGGACCGTTGATGAAGAAGCCTCTTCCTTCACGGAGTTTGTATTTTCGTGCATGCTGTTGCGTTGCGACTTGCTGCTGCGTTTCTGGGGCTTTTGCGGCGTTGTTGGTGGGGATTTTTGGATAATTTCCGGTTTATTTGCGTTATTTTGCTGCACGGGAACGACATTGTTGACGAGTTGCGGCACCGGACTATGAAGAATTGTTGCTTGTTGCTGCTGTGGCGTCGTCACAATTGGCGCCAACTGAACTGGGGTGATTGCTCGTGGCTCGGGAACATGCACAGGCACTTCCTTGACAACTTGAATGACGTCACTGATGATCGCCGGAGGAGATTTCGGGAGAATATGTTGATGTTGGTGCACGTGATGTACGTCGATCGAGGGTTCGTGATGCGGCGCATCGAGTTGTTGCTTTAGTAGTCCGGCACTTTCGTAGAAAACTTCGTGATGTTGTTGCATGACGGGCGTTATTGATCGAACACCGTCAACCAGGGGTTCTGTTATGTGATTCGGCAAGATTTGTAGGTGAGATTGCGGGATCATTTGCGATCGAATGAAATCTGGATGCATATCGTAGTTCTTCAAGGGTGGCGAAAGCATTCCAGCGTGACTGTCCGTACTTGAGGATGTCGAACGTCCCCGACTTCGGTTCTCCTTTTGATCTTTTGGAGGTTTTTCCTTGCGTTTTTTGTACTTTCGCTTTTCTTTGACGCCATCCGGACCAACGTGGACACCATTTTTGCGTTTTATCACGTTCTGCGTGAACAACGGGGGTGCCGAATGATGCGGGGGACTACTCAGAGGAGGTGTTGCTGCCAAAGCAGCTGCAAATTTACAATCTCGCACTAATCCGCAAGCACAAAGAGTTGAAGTATGTGACATGGAATTCGTCCTCGTAAGCGGATCGACATTGACATCGTGAGCAATTGTAATTTCCGCGCCTTCCATGATCTTGTAGCGAGCCACGATGTACAGATGAACACTATTTTTCTCCATTTTGTGTTGAATTTCAGCATTTGGTCGACATGAGCGTCGAATGAAACGCGCTTCGTTCCCGTATGTCCTCGTATCTACGCAAATATCGAGATTTCCGCGCGGTATCGAGTGATAGAAGAGAAACGGACCCGACGACGGTTTCCGTGTTGCATTCAGCATGGCGTTATTTGATTTGTTTTGCTGCGTATCCAACATGTACTTGCCACGAATTTCAATTATCGCGGCATTCGGATCGATATTTCGTGTGGAGATGAGAATTTTGGCACCTGCATGCGGAACTGTCGTGCAAATTGGCTGATCGACGTCCATCCACTGGATTTTCGGTTCGGGCGGCAAGTTGGCGAGATCCGCCGGATTCATATTTTTGCCGTACGACTGCAGGCGGGCACGTAATTCGGGTGAATAGTGATTTGTCATCGCCACTTCGTAGTTATCGATCCAGTTGCGGAGTGTGGATGTCAATTTGTCGGGCGTCGAATGCGAACTTGGGTCGCCACTTAACTGCTTGAGCTTTTTCTTTGAAAGACGTTTGGGGTCCTTGCGTTTGCCGTTCGAGCGATTCGCTGAATCGTTTCGTTTGCTGTGTTTCGGGTCCTTTAGATCTTTTTTCGTCTTTTTGCCACTCAGGAGATCCTTTTTCTTCTGTTGCTTCAGCGACAAATTGTTCTTTTTGTCATTTTTTCCTCCAGCGCCAGGCTGCATCTTGTTTTGGGCACCTTCGTAGATGCTAGCCATTGGATAAAGCTGCAATGCACTTTGCTCCTTGCGTTTTTGCAACTGTAAAGTGCGAGCTGCCAAGACATCTACTTCGCGCGGGAAACAATTCACACACTGATATTCCTCTGGGATGTTTTGACGATCGATTTTCATGCAATCAACATGTTGCCAAGTACTGAAAAATAAAAATTTCATTAAAAAATGTCTAAAAAATCAATTTTTTAAAGTAACTTACGAGCACGAATCACAACAAATCATGTATCCATCGTCGTGAGTCAACTCACAAATGCATCGCGTTTCGGAATCTTCTTCGCCCTCACCCTCGAGCGCCGTTTCTGTCTCTTCTCCCGGATCTTCGCCTTGATCGATGTACAGTCCGCCATGCGATTCCGTGCTAATTGTCGAATTAGCGTCATCATCTCGCGGCTGTTGCTGCATCGGAATCATCAATTGATGCGATTGTTGCTGCTGCACACAAGGAACGGATGTCACAACTCCCGAGCTCTGTCGATTGAATAATTTTGCTGCGCCAGGCATCGATGACAGCACAGCGGCAGCTGCCACGGTATTTGTATCCAAATTCGGATTCATTGTGGAGAAAGTTTGTTCCGCCATGGAAACGAGCCGCGTCGTTGTTGGCGTGCAATACGTGTGATCTTGGTAGACGGCATGCAAAACACTTAATTTGCCGTCGGGCGTGATGGGAATCGGACTGGGACGTACTTCGATGCCAATAACTTCCTCATCTTGTTCCGCTTGCGCTCGATCGACAATTATTCCGGACGATTGGTAAATGATGTGTGAGTCACTACCACTGTGAAAGGTAAGAGAGAAAAAATTTTTTGTTATTTTTTGTGTTTTTTTAACAGGATGAGCAATTTGGAGGCAAATGATGGGTAATTTTGAATGGAACGTTTATCAATGACATGCGAGAGATAAGATAAACAGCCGCGAAATCGTTTTTTAATTACTTGTTCTAAATACCGACAAGGCCAATCCAATTTGTTTTTTAAAAATTCTGTGTCAAAAAAATTATTAAAAAAGTTAACGGTCATTTTTTGAATTGACATTTACAAATTTTTGGCGGCTTCATCAAAAAATATTAATTTTTGCGTTTTAAATTTAAAGATTTTTAATAAAAAATTGTAAAAAATCAAAAATTTCGCTAAAACATGAAGTTTCGTAAAAAAAAATTAAATGTCAATTCAAAAAAATTTCAATTTAAAATTTTAAAAATCACTTTTTCGCTAATTTAAGTTTAAAAATTTTATAATTTTTCACTTTAAAATTTTTTAAAGTAATAAAAAAAACTTAACTTTTGTGTGGCTTTTTTGATAAATTAGGAAAAAAAATTCAAACGTCAATTCAAAAATGTTACCGTTAAAAATTTTTAAATGCATGTTTTTGTTAAATTTAGTTCAAAATTTGTATTTTCATCAGTTTTTAAGGCAAAAATAAATAAAAATTCACAAAATTTGAGCTCAAAAACTAAACTTTTGATGAATTTACCAAAAATGTTTGAATGTCAATTCAAAAAAAAAAATGTTAAAAATTTGAAATTTCCTTTTCTGTTAAATTAGGTAAAAAATTATATTTTAAAGTTTGATTGAAAAATTTAAAAATTAAGACTAAAAATTTAATTTTTGTTCGATAAATTTGCAAAAATTTGAAAATGTCAATTCAAAAAAATTTCCGTTAAAAATTTGAAAATCGCCTTTTCTCTAATTCAGATTAAAAAATTTAAATTTTTAAAAAAGTTTCAGCAAAAAAAACTCACCTTATACTATTCGACGACTGCCTCTGATATTCCTGGGGAACATAATTGCTCGACTCGGACGTTCGTCGAACGTATTGCGTTTCTTGTGATGTCGGTGTTTGTGGTGTTCCGTTCCAAATGACGGTGCCATCGGGTTGTCGTGTCGCATAAACATTCGCGCTGCCCTGCGACAGTTGCACAATGTCGCCGTTACTCGCACTGGGTCCTCCTGTATGATTACTCTTACCACTATTGTACTTAATACTACTGCGTTGCGACAAATCGTGCAATATTCGAGCCGACATTTCGTCCGTCATTTTTGTACCGTTCACCATCATGTAGTTCTGATCGTTGTTCCGTGCGGCGGAATCAACTTCGTCGGCCGGTGCCTCGTTGCTGGTGCTGCCGTGATGCACGGTATAGATACGAGCACCATCCTCGATGCCACTCTCGATGGGATGCAAAACAGTGCGCATCTTGAGGGGCGACTGTATGACACTGGGTTGTTGTTGTTGATCGTTACTGTTAGTTGTTGTGCTGCTATTGCTATAACTAATGACTGTTGGCGTCGTCTGACGAATACTTTGACTCTGTTGCTGCTGCTGCTGCGTGACAGATGACACTGGGATGGCATTCGATTGAACGTTTTGTATGATGTACTTGCTGGACGACGTCGAGTTGCGATGTTTCTGGATCGGCGCCGGATTACTTGTAGTGGTAACATAATTTGCATTGTTGCCCGTTAATCGGTGATTTTGTATCTGAATGTATTGCGGTTGTTGTTGTTGCTGCTGCTGCACATTTTTCGCGTTTCCGATAATTTTGGTGGTAGTTGTCGTCGACGAGGACACCTTATTGGGGTCTGTCGTGTAAACGGTTGCGGGCTGGTAGTAGTACTGCGTCGTTGTCGGCACACTAATCGTGCAGTTGTTCGGGAAATTCTTCTTGGATGTCGTGGAGGAGGAGCTCGCCGCTGACGCTACGATGGGCAAAGATGACGAAACATTAGTGGAAATGTATTTATTTTGCACTTTAAATGTATATTTATTACCGTCAATCAATTCCGGTCCCGCGTTCGAGGACGACGTAGCGGTGCTGTTGCTATTTTGTACGATTTTTTGCGTGACATATTTCGCAATGTTTCCCTGTTGCTGCTTCTGTTGTTGCTCCACGACGGCCGAGTAATCGATTGGCGTCAAAATCTTGTTATTGTTACTCGACTTGTTCAAATTGAGGCCACCTGTGTTGTTGTTGACATAGATGGTTTTCATCGTCGTCGTTGTCGTGGTCGCGTTATTTGCTGTTGACGCGAATGCCGGCTGCTGATTGCTTTCGTGGATCTGCTGGATGAATTGCGCGTGTTCCGTGTGATTGTTGGATGGCGATCGACAGAGGATCATGTTGTTGGCATTTTTGCTCACCACTTGCACGTTTCGCGGTTGCATTTTTTGCTGTTGCTGCTGCGACGACGACGACACGACATTCGTGGCGTACACTTGCTGCGTCGTGTACATGGTGGTTTTGGGGGTTTTTTGTTGCACCGTGTACATGCGTTGCGGCTCCTTGGGCGATTGGGGCACCATGGGCGCCGTATTTGTCGTCATGATCATTTGGTGCGGCGGACCCGACTTGCTCGACACAACCAACGATTGCGATTTGTGACGGTTGTTTTGCGACGCAGCGATTTTGCCGGACTTTTTCGGGACGCCTCCGCTATTACTAAGGATTATGTGCTGTGGTTGGGTTTGTTGCTGCTGCTGCGATGACGGCTGCGACGTGATGATGTACTTGTTGGGCTCGCCGCCGCAATTGATTATGTTGTTCTCCATAATAATTATGTTGGGGCCTCCGTCTACCGTGGCAGCGCTGGGCTGCTGTGTCGTCGAGTGCCCAATTAATTCTGCATGAGACGTCGTTGTCGACATACTGGTTAATGATCTACGGTTTTTATTTCACTTGAACTTTTCACTTTTACTCAAGATTGGTATCTTCTCTCGATTATTTTTCACCTTGTTATTATTTTTTTTCGTGTAAGAACATTGGGAAGTATAAACAAGCATATTACTGTCCACTTGAACTTTCTCTGTTGTTCCCTTATTTTGTTTTGATTCACTCTTCTCTCTTATTTTTCATATAGTATGTGCCACTATTCTATCGTCTTATCATCTAATTTGAAAGAAATTTGTTGTTTTCTGTTGTGGTTGGCTTTTTACTTCAAAAACTTCCTCGGCGGAGAATCGGCTTCTATGCTCGCTATTTTTTCTGAATTCTTGTTAATTTGATCCGTACCGATTTTCATACAATTAGCCATTACCAGAAAAATCTGTGTTCCTCCTAAAAATAACAAAACATAAAAAAAGATAAACATTAACGAAAAAAAAAAATCAAAACAAAAATTGTCTTGCTTCTTTGCACGAACATCAATACACGACGGAGAGAGAGCGAGCGTATTATATTTATATTATTATTGATCGATTAAATTTTTTTTTCTGTTAAAAGTAAGTGTCATGCAAAATCCACACAACTCTCACAATAACAATCGACCAAAAAAAAAAATATGTATAACAACAAAATTGTATCAACACGGAGCAGCATAATATCTCGACGACGACGTGAGGAGACGTGAGCCAAAGTAGCTACAAAATACCACCCGACGACGACGACGACGACATCATCGACGAGGAGAGACGACGACGACGAAGCAGCAACAACAACAAAATATGCAGCGAATGTTCATGCGCAGATATTTTTGTAACAAAACACACAATATACGAAAAATATGTCTGCCTGCCACAAATCGAATCGAATAGGATGCCTTCTCTGCTTCTATGAGATGAGGTACCTTCTACTGCTTTTGTACTACACTCTATTTATTTACATGACGTACAAATGTGCATTTATCTGCCCGGATGGCAAAAAATAAGGCGCAATTTTACGTTTTTCAATAATTTTTGGTTTAAATATTTTGATTTTTAGTGATTTTTTTGGAATTTTTTTTAATTTTTAATTATTTATTTTTCGCATTTAAAAAAAAATTTTTTGAATAAAAATTTCTTGATTTTATTTTAAAAATTTGATCAAAATAAACATTTATTTATTTATTTTAAAATTTATTCAAAAATTTGAAAAAAAATTTTTTCAGAAAATTATTTTCTCATTTTTTCGGGCCTCAGAATGTAAGAAGGTATTAATTATAGTGTTGAAAAAAAAGATCAATTTTTCAATTTTTTAAGAATTTTTGTAGATCAAAAAATTAATTTTCTTCAAAATAGAAGGCATTTGAGATCTTTTCTAAGGTCGAAATTAAAACCTTTAAACCTTGAAATTAGACCTTTAAACAAATTTTTATAACAAAAATAATTTATTCGATTTTTAAAGTTTTTTTTTTTAATTTAAAAATTTTTGACAAATTTAATATTATGAAATTTTTTTCTTTGAAAATTCGTTGAAAAATTAAAAAAAAATAAAGATTTTAACCAAATTTCGATTTTTTAAAAATAAGTCCGATTTTTCTTCGAAATTCTAGTTTTTTTTAATTTTTGTAAATTTTACGCAATATAAAAAAAAACTCAAATCTGGAGCAAAAAGTCTTTGGAAAAGTTGACGTTTTAAATTTCGTAATATTAAAATTATTTAAAAATTTAAATTATTTAAAAAATTATTTTAAAAGAAAAAATCGCTCAAAAATATAAATAAAAGTAAAATGGTCCAAGTTTAATTTAAAAAAAATTTTTTTTTTGATGATTTTTGAAAACTTTTAGGAAAAAAAAAATTTAATTTTATAATAAAATTTATCAGAAAGTTCGATTTTACGAAACTTGTTAAAATTTTTAGGTAAATACTTTGGGAATCTAGTTTTTCTAGGGCAATATCTTGTACCAATTTTTTTATAAGATCAAAAAAATTGAAAAAAAATTTTGATAAAAAAAATATTTTTCTTTGAACTCGTCCTTCTTAGCAAAAATTTCATAGAGCATAATTTTTTTTCAAAATATGAAAATTTTTGACAACTTTGAAAATTCCATCATTATTTAGCCACAGGGCTCTACATATCTTGCACAAATTGTACATCCGCTGTGTGTTTTATTTTTATTCGTACTCTATTAAATAATATTGTGTTGTCTTATTTTACATTCATTTCATTATAATGCACGACGACGACGATGAATCGCGAACAAACTTAAATAATAGTAAAAAAAAACAAAGAATTAATTATTTAGATTCGATTCTAAAATGCAAACGACTTCGAATTTTAAATAAATTCGATTTTACGATAAAATTGGATCATCGTCGTCGTCACTCAATCAATTCACACCGAAGCTCCTGCTTGCCTTGCGAGACAGTGAACTCTGAACCCCTCGGTCTCGATGTATTTTCCGCTTTCATTTTTCCCTTTTGGTTTCGGGAAATCCATCCGACGAGTGTTGGTGTGTGGCGTTGAAATTTGCAGCCAATCGTCGTCGAGTCGACTCGAGTGTGCATGTGTGTTAGTGAGGAGCGCGAATATCGACGTATGTAAACGTATTACCAACACTACGACAGCCCTTCGCCATCTTTTTTCTAGATTTTCCACACACAAACATCGAGCTTTCTGGGTCTTTGGCGACATTTTCCGCGAAAAAGTTGCGTTGCACAATTTTCCGGCACACGAGCCGCTGAGGTCTCGAGCATTCCAGAAGGCAAATCAGCCATAATCATTCAATTAATTGCGTTGTTGAGGTTGAAACGTTGCTTCGAAGACGAAAAAAATTTTTTTCCTGCTCCATACACACATTGACGAGCGTTTTACACACACACACGCTCATGTGTGTATGTGTACTACATGTAAAAGCAAATTGCTCACTAAAATTTTTACATAGCCATTTTTAAGCATCATAATATTGGATCGCGTTAAATTAATTAATCCTTATGCGAGATGCTCGATGGCGCCCGTGGCAGGAAATTTCGGGAGGCGCAACACGGAAATGTCATTGCATAATATTGCCGATGGGCTCGAATGATGCTACGAAATGTTTGAGGGAGAAAAAAAAATTTTTTTTGGTCGAGTTGTAGCAAAGAGATTGGTGCGTAGAAAATAATAATATTGTTGTTCGACGGCATCTCCGACACTTGGCCTTGAGACTTTTGTCGGATTTGTGTCAGAAGTGGTCCGTGTGGCACGGCAACGCGACACTTTGCCTGCCGCAAACGCAATTTCGGGGCATCCACAACGCGCTTTGACATTTTTTTCGTTCGTATTATTGAAAAAAATGGAGAAGCAAGACAATCGTGTATACACACAAAATATGTAAAATTCGCAATTACTCACCTGCAGGTAACACGTATGCGGTATTTTCAATGGTTTTCACTTGGTGCGCTTGCAGTTTCCCAATTTGCGGATATTTTTGGGATTTTTTGCGTCTTTTTTCACCACTAAATTCAATTTTTTTTAGAAGGTTTTTCTCTTAAATAAAATAACACCCGAGAATGGCATAGGCCCAGGCCATAATTCACGAACCCTCTTTTCCTCCAATTTGTCAAAAATTAAAGATTCCCACCAATCCTCGATAAGAGCCAATCAAAACGCCCGAATTTGTGTGAACTTTCACGCTGATTGGTCGAAATGTTGGTGCCCAGTTTCAGCATGGCTGTCGCAAACCGCTCACTAAAGCGGCTCAAGCCGATGCCACAAACCGCTTGTCCTATTGCACAATTAAAAATTGGATTGTGAACTGGGGTGTTATCATTTTCAGCCGACTCAAAAGGCAATGGGTACTGTATCACAGCGACGTATAAACTCCGCCGTGTATGCTGTGATCGCCGGATGACAGTACTTGTAGAAAATTGAGACGAATGAAAGTGATAAATGAAGCACAGATGGCGCTGGCGTCTTTATCAATTTCATTCGTCTCAAAATTAGTTCCAATTTTTGACGCACATCCGTTTTGGTGGCTCCAACCAGGATATTGACAACGTGCCTGTAGCGCCATCTGGCGACTTATCACTTTCATCATCACAATAACATTGGTCAATTTCGGGACTTTTTCAGTAATTTTAAGCGATTTTAGGCCTTTTAGATGTTAATTTAGTGCATAAAAGGTACTTTTGGACTCGAAACACTTGAAATTACGCAAATTCAAAAGGATCGTCAAATTAAACAAAGAAAGTCATGGATGAAGATTACAGTTTTCAAAGGTAATTTTTAAAATTTTCTCAAAAATTCGTCTTTAATTTTTAATTTTTGACAGACAAGCTCTTCCCGTTCCGCCCCTTCCACCGAATTTTAATCCAGATGTGCAACCAGAGTCGGGTAAGAGTCTGAAGTTTTTATTTCAATCAATTTTTCATCAAAAACCTCTTTCCAGGCGAGCAATATTTGCAACAAGTCCTTTACGAGCGAACAAAAAAGTGCGCCGACATCGTTCACGTTCCCGCCCCCTCCAAAAAGCTGCCATGCAAAAGTATTCTGAAAGTTTTCAACGACGACACAAATCGCGTACCGCCGAGCCAGAAACAGAGCACCATCGAATGGCAACAAATTCAAATGGAAAATTTCACACAACTTCGCGATCGCATCACGAAACTCAAAGAACTTTCCGTTTCCGAGCCGCCACAAGAACTGCCAGATATCGAGGAGCCAGAGAGCTGGAAAACGTATTGCCAAACGAATCAACCGCTGCTGAAGATCATCACGTCCATTCGAATGCGCGAAATTGAAATTTTGCTCGAATATTTGGAGACGTGGTTAAAGGAGGAGGAGATCGCGACCAAGTCGTGGATTACTTTGTGGATTTATGGATGTCTTTCGTGTTTGTTTACGCCATTAGAGCCGAATTCGTGCAGTGTCTTACGGGAAATTGCAAAGACTTGTCGCGCGTTGCGCGGAGAAAATACGACAGAGACGGAGGAAAATATCTCGTATAGTTTGTTAATTTGTCTCATTTCGACGTATTTTCGACAGTTGGATTTGAGTGATACTTTTAATTGATAATAAATAATTTTTTTAACATTTTTTGTGTTTTTTTGAATTGCTGGAAAGTGTCAACAAGACATTTAGTGTTTTGTAATGCATTTTCAATAAAAAATTGAATTTTTTAGTGGAGATAATGTCTGTCCGTAATTTTTTTCCAAGTTTGAATTTTTAAAAAAAATTTTATTGCAATTTTTCGGAAAAATTTAAAAATTAAATAAAATTTCAAAAATATATTTATTTTGAAAAATATTAAATACATATGTCCAAAAGTTTTAAAATTTTACAAAATTTTTAAATTTCTTACATCATAAAAAAATTAAGACTTATCATCAAAAACATTTTGTAAGAAATTTAAAAAAAATAGAAAAATTAGAAATTCCTAAATTCATAATTTTTGACATTCAACATTTAACATATTTATTTTTTTTTTAGTTTTTCTCTTTATACCTATTTGTAATTTTAGTCTAGTTTTGTTAATCCTTCAAATAATTTAGCAATCCTGCCAATCAATTTTCTCAATCATAAATTCATCGATATCTTCAGCATCCGAAAATTGGAATACCTTGTTTTCCTTCTTCGTATCTAAAGCCGTTGTTGATATGACAGAGGAATATTCCAACACCGTCATAAACTGTCTCTGGATCACATCTAAGTGCTTAAGTAGGACTAACATAAGTATAAAAAGCCGAAAGCCTTTAAATCTTAATTGAATTGAAAATTTGGGGAAACTGTGACGTTATATCTCTGATCAGTGAATCTCTCTTATCCTTTTGTAGTCCGAACCGGAAAATTGATTCAACGCAGCTTCGAGCATGTTAAGACAAAATTAGGGACTGGGCATAGAACCAAATGTTTAGTGCGGCGAATGTTTTTGTTATCGGCGAAATAGCATGCCAAAATTAAAAAAAAAGAAAAAAAATTACAATGAAGTATTTATGAATTAAAAGTTGTAAAATTTTAGAAAATTAAAAAAAATAATTCAAAAAATAAAAAAAATCATATAAAAAAATCAAATCAAATTACAAAAATACGCTTACGTCAATCGATCCTTTCAATTCACGACAAATTTTTACATTTCGCGCACACTGTCACACATTGTGTTGCGAAGACGTGATAACCTTTTGGCAATATTTATTTTTTTCCGTCAATTCGCTCAATGAATCTCCTCTAATCTAACATAGTTTTTTATTAAATTAAATTAATTCCAGTCATTGTTATGTTCTGCTAGTCGGAGCATCAGTACAAAAGCAATTCAAGTCGTAGTTCTTCCGATTGTCTAATCAAGCAAGCCAAAAAATGTCAAGGTAAGAATTTTTTTTTCTTTTCTTATTTTCTCGCAATGTGCTTTGTAACATGAAAATACCTTCCAGAGATGGTCTTTTGTGTGGATTCGGGAATCCATTGCTCGATATTTCCGCCGTCGTGGACGATGCCTTCCTCAAGAAGTACGACATGAAACCGGACAACGCAATTCTGGCCGAAGAGAAACATATTCCGATGTAAGTTTCGTAACTTTCAATGTCAAATCAATAAATTTAAAATGCAATTTTGTTGTAGGTACAAGGAACTCGTGGATACTCACAATGCTGAATTCATTGCTGGCGGATCCGTACAGAACTCGTTGCGCGTGTGTCAGTGGGTTTTGCAGCGGCCGAATGTGACGACGTTCTTCGGATGCGTCGGAAATGACGATTATGCGAAAATTTTGGAGAATAAGGCGCGCGGAGACGGTGTCAATGTGCGTTATCAGGTCTCGGAGAAGGAAGCAACTGGCACGTGTGGCGTTTTGGTGACAGGAACGAAGCGTAGTTTGTGCGCCAATTTGGCAGCAGCGAACTTGTTCACGCCGGACCACATCACGAAGAACGAGGAAAACTTTAAATTTGTCGAAAATGCGGAATATTACTACATTTCGGGATTCTTCATTACCGTAAGTCCGCCAACGATCATGCACGTGGCGAAATATGCCGCCGAGAAGGATCGTTACTTCATGATGAATCTCAGTGCTCCCTTCATCTGCGAGTTCTTCAAGGACCCGCTGAAAGAAGCCATTCCCTACGTGGATTTCCTCTTCGGCAACGAATCCGAAGCACTCACCTTTGCGAAACACTGCATGGGACTCGAAACGGAAGATCTCAAGGAGATCGCCATGAAAATTGCGCAACTCCCGAAGACGAATGCCAACAAGAAACGCATCGTGATTATCACGCAGGGCTATTTGCCCGTTTTGGTGGTGCACAATGACACATTGACGGAATATCCGGTGGAGAAATTGGAGCCGCATCAAATTACGGACACAAATGGCGCCGGAGACGCGTTCGTGGGAGGCTTTCTTGCATGTTTTGTGCAAAAGAAACCCATGGATGTGTGTGTCAAGTGCGGCATTTGGGCTGCAAAGCAAATTATTCAAAGGTCTGGATGCACTTTCGAAGGCAAACCAGATTTCGCTTGTTAGACACGCTTCCACGCTGTTAATAAAGTTTTCTTTTTTGGACAAAATTATATTTTATAATTTTTTTTTACAATTTTTTATGTTAAAAGCAATGTTTTTACAAGTTTATTTAGTGACGAGAGCCAGGAAATCATCGATGTGCTGACGATAAACTTGATTATCCTCTTCGCCACTGTCATTTCGTTCATCGAGATTCGATTGATCGTCGTTCCAAAGCCAAATGTGTCGATTTGTGAAGGTGTTGCGCATGGAAGCGATTGCTACCTACAATGAAAAATTAAGATTTTAGCATTTTTTCGAGTTTCTATGAATTAAAAAGTATTTAAGAAGGAATGAATTTGTCTCTTGAGGTCTCAAATTTTCCTTTAGAGCTTCAATTTGACTCGTAAGCTTCAAAGTTGGTCTCTCAAAGGTATTAAAGTTGTTTCTAGGGGTCCCTAATTTCCTTTTTTTATCCCTTAGGCTTAAAGTTCGTCTCTTCTTAAGGACCTATGGCTATTTTGAGGCTTTAAATTATCATTTCGAGGTCTAAAATTCACTGCTTGAGGTCTTAAGTTATTCTTTTGAGGTCTTAAATTTTCCGTTAACCTTTGGCTATTTTAAGGCCTTAAATTTTTATTTTGAGGTCTAAATTTCACCTCTTGAGGTCTTAAGTTCTCCTTTTGAGGTCTTAAACTTTTTTCTAAAGCTCAAAATTAAGACTTGTAAGCTTTAAAATTTACTTCATAAAGTCTCAAACTTTTTTAAGGGTCCCAAATTTTCTATTTGAGGTCTAAGTTCGGTTCCTAATTTACTTCTCAAGGTCCTAAGTTTCCCTTGAGGTCTAAAATTTTTCATTCAAAGTCTTAATTTTTTTTCTAAAGCTATGATTTGACTCGATAGCTTCAAAATTTATCTAATGAGGTCTTAAACTTATGTCTTTTGAGGTCCCAAATTTTCTTTTTGGGGTCTAGTTTATTTCTTGAGGTCCTTATCGCATATCATGAGGTCTAAGATTCATTCTTAAATCTATAAAGGCCTTAAACATGTCTGTAGGGGTCTCAAAATTAATTCTTAAGGTCTCAAAATTAATTCTTAAGGTCTCAAAATTGTATCTTGAAATTCAACATTAATTTTAAGGTCTGAATATGTCTCTTTGAGGTCTTAATTTAGAGTCTAAAGGCTTCAAATTTTCTTCTTGAGGTCCAAAATTAACCTCTTGGGGTCTCATTAGATATCAAATTCACTCTTATCAAAAAATTTGTTTAAAAAATTACTTACGGCTAAGATTTCTGGCGTCGCTGGTTTCGATTCTCGATGTCTCTTATCAAAATAGTAAAAGTTCCGTGCAGATTTCGAAAAACATTTCATAAAAGCCTCATTTGTGCTGTTCAGGAACAAAAGCCCTTCCGGTATATAATACCTTTCCTCATCATTACATTCATTCGGAAGCGTAATCCCGTATCGCGTGCATCCATTTTTGAGTCTGAACGTCTGCAAGCCATCAACAAATCGCGAAAAATCCAACAACGAGTACAATCTCTTACATCTCACGGGCACACTCATACGACAATTGTTATCTGCCACAAGAGTCTTCAACGGTTTATTCAGTGCTCTCGCGAATTTCCAACACATTTTATTCCGATCGACCAAATTCATCTTCCGGATATCCGTGCCGCCGAGACAAATCGCGTCGATAATATGCAACGCCGAAATACTCCGTTGTTTCTTGCTCTCCCCAATGTACTCCTTCACAATTTCGCCGTAAATCAGCGTTCGCGGCGACAATTCCAAGCACAGGTCATTTAGTTGTTGCCACGAATGCGTTTGAAAGTTGTAGGCGAGCACATTGCGTCCCCCCTTGCCCATGAAAAAGGTCCGCAAATGCCTTATGGAGTTCTGGCGCGTCTCCAATGGCACGAAATACCAATCGTGCACCGAAAGAAAGACCTTTTTGAGTTCCTGGTACGTCAGGATGCGCGGTTGCGAGTCGATGAATTGTCGTTGTTCCTTGTCCGACCAATTTCCCAAGAGTTCACTCAGGTAATAGTCATTGGAGACTTTTGGCGGTGCCTTGCGCATTTTGTCATCGAGGCGCCACAAATCCAGGCATCTGCGTTTGACGTCAGCTTGTCGATCGTCGACGATATCGAGATTTTTGCAGAACGCGGCAATTTTGAGAAGTGCGTCAACTTGACGATTTCCTAAGGTATTGTTGCTTTCGTAAATGTATTCGAAGAATTTCGTGTCACTTTGCAGGATTTCCATGGGCACGAGTTCCAACAAGTCATTTTGACTGGATTTATTTTCCCACAGGAACTCGTTGACGCGGAAAAGATGCTTTTCGATGACATCCGTGCAGGATTTCTTCCAGCGACACACGAGATACCGCTCGGAATTTGCGGGTCGCGACGTATTTGGCTTGCAAATGCAAACACTGTGGAAACATTTGTACATCAAGTAAATAAGGCCGACACTGAACGGTGTAAAGAGATCAAACAATTTGACGACAAAGTGACCTTGAACGCGCACCAGCGACAACGCCACCAAACATTGACACAAATAAAGTTGCTTCGACAGGATTTCCTGAATGTTTTCCTGGCCCTCCACGGAAAATCCGCCATCAGCCATCATTATGTGAACGCCGTCTTTTGTCTGTTTGAGCACATAATCCTTGAGCGACGCAATATTTTCCGGATCAAAGACGTTTCCGTCGTCATTCACGCCATAATATGCATCAAAGGTCTCTGGAGAGCCCGCGTAAAATTCATGCAACTTGAAATCGTTCTCGGATTTCAGCGTAAATCCGAAGCCCTTTGCTGTCCATCCACGCCGAAACAGGATATATTCGGAAAATCCGCCGGGTCCCGCACACACATCCGCAAAATACAACAAATCATCGTCCCGCACAAGCGGTTGCCCGTTAATATCGCGCGGATCCGTGAACATAAAGTCGAACATTTGATCCATATTTGCCATTTTCACTGCGGCACGATTCTGGAAAACGTTGTGTTTGATCGTTTCGAAGGGATTGGCGCGCGTTCGTGCCTTCATCATGTCCATCGAGCCCAATTTGTCGAAAATTGACTTGGATTTCAGCACATTGTTGATTGTATTCGGATCACAAAAGTTTGTTTCGTCATCGATTGTGAGTTTGCGACGTCCCTCCTTCACCCAGGACCACAACATGTCGGCATCGTACATCAGCAAGTCATCTTCGCTCGGATTCTCGTTCGCACTCTCGATCCAATTCACTTCTTCGGGAATTTTCAAGTCTGGTTCCATGGATTGGTCCCATTTGAGGGCCGCCAAATCCAAGTCATCGAGACGCAATCCGAGACCACGACGTCCTTTTTGCGCTGATGCCTCAACGGGCTCCAAACGACCTTGTCCCAGCTTACCGAGACCCTTGTTTTCTTGGTAACCCATTTTTTGCATCATTCGCATCGCGTAATCCGAGTACTGGGGCATCTTGGCAGTTGAGTGGGTGCCGGTTGCGGCACTCGTGGATGCCGTGGCTTCGTCGTCGCTGCTGCCCGACGCATTTGAGCTTTGTTGGAAGGAACGAAATGTAGCGGAAGGGGTCTCACTCTCACTGCTGAAACGGAAAAAAAGCGCGAATTAATTAAAAATCTGAGCTGGAGACACGGAAAAACTCACTCTGAACTACTTCGATTGGATTCCTCTTGGTATGTGGCATGATTTGAGGCATCACTCTCGGATTGGGCACTGTAACTCGCACTCGACGAATAATTGTTGCTCTTAAATTGCTTTGCCGGCGTGCCCTCTTCCGTATCGCTGCCGCTGTACGTGCGATACATGACTTCCGGAAGTCAGAATTTCAGCTTAATCCTGAAAAATCCAAATTTTCGCCAGCAATTTTTATTTTTAGACTTTGTTTTTCTTCTTCGGAAACCAAAACAATCAATAGGGCTCAGGGAACGTTCACGCATTAAACGTCAAATTATTTTTAAAAATACAAATTTTTTAATTAAAATTAAATTTTTCTAATTTTTTCTGAAAATTTAATAATTTAAATAATTTTTAAAGACAAAATTTATTAAAATTTCAAAGAAATATTAATTTTTAGTCAAAAATAAGGAAAAATAATCCCTGAAGAGCCCCATTCCCAGTTTCAATTCTGGCAGCACGAGAAATTTCTCGTGCCCAAGTCGCAGTTAAGATTGAACCGCGTTTCCCGACGGTCGTTTTTTGGACCTCTCGCTCGGCGAACATTTCCATGCAAAAAAAATCATTTCATAACAAATAAATTGGCCAATTTCGCGAATAAATTCCCACTTGCATCATCGAATCATCGAACGCGTGACGGCAGGCAACGCAGGACGACAAAATACGCCGCATAACGATGTCATAAGCGAGTCAAGCAGAAAAAAAATTTTTTTTTGAACAGTGTGTGTGTGAACACAGAAAAAATATAATAAAATTGACCTCCATTTACTCAGGTAATTTCCATATGATTGCACCTGTCCACCTGCATGCCGGTGAAATTAAAAATCGGGGAATCAAATTAACCGCAAGTGAAGTGGAATGCTTAATGCGAAAATCGGGAAAATTGATTTTCTTTCGTTGTGCACTCTATATGCACACGGCACACGGCATATAACACGAACAACAGTTGCCGTAGAAAAGGCAACAACGAGGTCTCTCTATTATGTAACTGGAGTAAAATATGTACGAGGCATACCATGGCTACGGCGCTTCGTGTGTGTGACAGCACCCGAATTCAGCTGATAAGGATGTCTTCCGGGTGCATTGCCTGAAAAAATGCCGGAGAATCCACGCGACTCCATTTTGTGTGACCGAAAAATTCTCGTTCTTATATAAAAGCATATTGAGTAAGGTGTTACATTTTACATGTGATGCTGCTGCCGATACGGGAACACACACACAGGATATGCGAACGACACAGAAACAAAGAAATCTCGGAGCAAATATTTGATTAAACCGGCTTCCATGATTTTTTTTTGTACTTTTTTTTTAATGTGACGACAAATTATTGTTCTAAGCTGCCATCCGTCACACACATTCGGGAGACACACACATATATGCTCGAAAGTTATTTTAAAATATTGTAAAGCGAACTTTTTAGAAGCACGTGATTTACATTTTTAGAACGTGCGCGAGCTCGATTCGTTCCATGGGACACATTGTAACGAAATTTTTGGTTGAAAATTGTGTGCGAAAAGTTAACGGTGGATGAAAAAATAGAAAAACAACAATTAGTGACGAATTTTGTTTGGTGGTGCCTACGAAGAGCGAACGAGCAGTGAGCAATTATATATTTATAGTTATATAATGGTCGTTCTATGCTCGCTCGTTCGTTCTGCTCTACGTTAAGGTGGACAGTATTTATATACTTTCACGCAAATAATAACAAGAGAGCAAACAATAGTAACAAAACAATTATTAAGGCCGTTGCAAAGTGTGAAAAAACCTTATTTAACGAGCATTTTCTTTAGTTTTCGTTCAGAAAATCATGCAAAAAATTTTGATTTTATGAAATTATTTTAGAAAATTGAATTTTTTGATAATAAGTGAAGAAAAAACTCAAAAAGTGATAATTTTAACTAAAATTCTTTGAAATATTTAAAAAGAATTTTTAATTTTATTGACCTAAAAATTATAAAAAATATTAAATTTAAGACAAATTAACATCATTCAGGTCTAAAAGTGAAAAATCAAGTAAAAAACTTTTAATCTGACGAATTTTGGTGACAAATCGCCGTAAAATCCACAAAACGATAAATTGAATTTATTGGCCTAATATTCAAAAAATCTGAATTTTCGACCAAATTTTTTAACTTTTTAGTCAGAAAATTAAAAACTAAGGCTAAAAAATTAAATCTGACAAATTTTGATACTAAAATCTGGATTTTTTTAAGATTGAAAGTTAAAATCGAAGAAATAAATGAAAACATTAATTATGGCCTAAAAATGATAAATTTCTAAATTTTTTCAACAATATTTAAATTTTTTATTTTTACATGCTAAATTTAGCATAAAATCAAAAATCTGACAATTTTTGATAAATCTAAAATTTTTCGGCATAAAATTCATGTAAAAACCAACATACAAAAAATTAGATGAAAATCTCAATTCCCCTTGGAAGAAAAATCAAATTCGCATTTCCTTAATTAAATAAATGAAAAAGTCGAACTCTGACCTATCAAAACGACGACAGGCCAACGGATAGAACAGTAATCAATTGCATTGTTATTTATCGCACACACACGCAGCACACTCGCAACAATTTCATCATGTTAATTAGTTGATTGCACTTTTTTTTCCTCTATCAACGCGCGATTATCTCCTGTACATATATGCTAATTTTTGTTTTCTCACTTCTTCTATTTGCAGATTTTTTAGAATATAAGTTAACGAGAATCGAGAAAGCGAGCGCACGACCGTATTTTCCGTTTATCTACAGGGGAATAGAGGGACCGTTCGCGTAGATTTTTTTCTTTTTTTGCGAAAAAAGAAAACGAGAGAGACTTTTTTTTAGTTCTTTGTTTATTTTTATTTTCATTTTGTGAAGTAAAAAGGAAGAAGAAGAAGAAAAATGGTGAATAAGAAATTGAAGAAAAAGACAAAGTGGCATCCATTGTCGTTGGCTGCTGGCACAAAAGACGGCGAAGAGGGCAAAGTGGATGACGCCAAGTCTGCGTCGATTCCCTTCAAGATGGAGTGGAAAATAAATCACAACGGTGAAAATAATTATTATCGAAATAATCTTAGTAGTAGTAACGCAAATTCCGCATCGCATCACAATTACAACAACAACAACAATAATCATCCTCATCAGCAGCGCTTTGATAAACGTGCCTCTAAATCATATTCTAAATCGCATCACACGAACGACTACTCGTTCAACAACACTACGGGTGGTAATAGTGATAATAAACTCGGTAAACAAGAACATCAAAGTCACAAAGATTTTCCAAAGAAAGTACAGTTTAATGAAGGTGAGTGCCCTGATTGCCCCAAAAAAAGTGCTAAAATCTAACATTTATCGTTTTAGACGAATATACTCGCATCACCACACCGCGACAGGATGTTCTCTTTAAGAAAGGATACCTTTCCCGTCCAAAGACACAACCCGTGACGCCCACACATCAGCCCTACAACAACGTTCCCGTAGATGGCTTCTACCCTGGCGCGTATATTACCGCCGATTCGCCCCCACTTGCCATCAATGGTGCCCTTACTCCCCCCAATGGTGCTGATTATCCATTTATTCCTGCTGGACATGGTGCTTTTATGAGTGACGGTAAGCATCGTTTGATTTTTTTATCGAATTTTTGTTAAATAAATTATTTTTTTTGTTGCAGCTTTAAACAACGTCTATGGTAATCCCGTATTTTTTATGCCTTATCATCAGGATATCTTTTATCCGCCATCTGACCTTGAAATTGGTGATACATACAACATGTACAATAATAATTTATACTCACCGCCGCTCTTGGAGGAGCAAGACGGAAGTGTTTCGCAGCCAGTGGTAAGTTTTTTTTTCTTTTGAGACCGCTTTGAATTTATTTTTAAATTTTTGTGTCTTCTTCTATTTAAAAATTCGAAAGTTTAATAGAGCAAAATGAAAAAAAGTTACAAATTTTTATCAAAAATTTTGGTTTTATATTTATTTTTCTTAATTTTTCGAGAAAATTTCATTTTTGAAAACTGCATAAATTTTTTTTAAAAAAATAAAAAAATATTTTTTTTAACAAAATAAGATACACATTTTTGTAAAACTTTTTAGTTTTTTAAAAAGAATTTTTGAATAAGTTTTAATTTAAAATTATCAAAAGCACATAAAAAATTGAAAAAAGATAAAAAAGTGATTTCATTAATTTTAAATATTTAAATAAAAAATTATTATTTTATTTTATTATTTTTATTAAAATATTTTTCAATCAAAAAATTATTTCTTTTTAAATTAATTTCGATTTTTTTTTCCATAAACAAAAAATAAAATAAAAAAAAATAAAAATTTGTTGAAAAATTATAAAAAAGACCAAAAAACGATGACTTTTTTGTATCGATAAAAAAATATTTTGCCTTTCGAAAAAATCTCTTGGTAAAAAAAGTTAGAAAAAAAATTTAAACGTCCGAAATGAAAAATTTGATACTAAAATTACGTTTTTCAGACATCCGCCACTAGCACAAATTGTTCCGACGAAAGCGAAAGCTCGGAAGAAGTCGTAACAACAGCCACTGAACCAACAGAAGCTTCCACAGAGATCTCTGCGCCTGAAAAGGAAACAGAGACCGCACAAAATCCTGAGGAAACGTCTGTCGAAAAGACAGTTGAGGACCAGGAAACACCAAAAACCGAAGAAAATCCCGAAGAAGTCGTAACTAATGTCTCTCCAGGATGCTTTGAAAACGGATACGATTCGTTAAATCCATATTTGAACCCCTATACTCCCGTTTACTATTACCCGATGCCATTTTATCCTGTGCCACGTGAGTAATTTTCCCAAATTTTTATTAAAATTTTATATTAATTTCGGTTTCCTTATTTTAGCAATGGGTCCTTACAGCCCAAATGAATTCTACCAAAGTCCCGAAGTAGTTGCCGGTGCCAATGGATTCGGCGGCGGCGTCGAGAATGGTCGCTACAACAAATATCCGAAACGCAAAAAGCGTTATCGCAAGACACTAAGCTCGTCTGGTGTAAGTTTCCGTTGTCGAAAAAATACGTAGTAGCTCGACTAATGAAACTCGTAAATTTTTTTAGACAAGCATCACGGACTATTCTGAGGACGAATCGATGGGACAGCACGAGGCAATGACGAATTCAGGTTCGGGCGATTCGGGTTTCACGGATGCCACAGCGACGAAAAATGAATTGCCGGCGGTAAGTTAGGTGTTAATTTCGAAAATATATCACCAATGTGTGTGTGATGAGGCAATTAGCGCTTTTTCGATTAGAAATCTTGAATGGAATTTTTTTTTATTTTGTTTTTTAGGAGAAACATCCAATGGCTCCATGTACTCCGGAATTAAGTATTAACGAAATAATCGCGCACCAAAGCACCCTGAACGTGGAAGTTCCGGAATTTCGGCCAAAACAGTCACAACCGATAACGAACGGTTTCTACAATACTTCGTCGTACAATAAGCACAACTACTACAACAACAACAAAAAGACATGGTACCATAGCAATAGGGAGACAACGCGCGAAAAATCAACAAAAACACCCTCAACGCAGCTAGTCGAGGAAAAAACAAAGCAAACAAAGTCAAATATTAGTGTTAGGAAGCCACTAGCGGACAAAAAGCTTCAAAGTAGCGAAATACCCGTAGTCGTAGAAAATACCGTTAACAACGTAAACAATGGCAATTCAACAAAACCTAGCATTAAGAAACGTCCAACCAATCCGGTGCTCGAAAAAAAGATCCTCATTGAATCCACCAAGAACATTGAAATGCAAAATATCGATCTCATGAAGAGCAAAATCGAAACGCTGACACGCAACGATGTTCGCATCGAGACCACGTGGGTTGTCGTCGGCGGCAAACGCAAAATGATCCAGGAAGAAATCCCAATTGAACGTGAAAAAACGAAGGAAGAGACAAAAAATGAGCCAGAAACGAATTCCATCGATGTTTCGCCGTCTTTGCCAGCTGTCGTAACTACCACAAACAATGGTCAAGCAAAAAAACCCAGTCGAAAAGCCAAACAAAAGAACAAACCGCAGCACAAACGCAATGCACAACAAGGCAAAAACACAAAACTGCAAGGATTCGTAATCGAAGAACCCACATTTACGAGTGTCGAGCAAAAAACGCAAGTTCCACAAACGAATGGCGACGATAATGAAAGCGACGCCGAGGAATTACTCGAAGCAGCGCAAATCGAAGCCATCCCGTGGACCGAAGCAGATATCGGTGACGCCGTTTCCGACGAGAAATTATCGGATTTGAGCGAGGCATCGTCAGCTTCGACCTCCATCATTGTAAATAACACGGAAATCAACGAGACTGAACCCGAACAAACAACAGACTGCTCACAAAACGATCAAAAACAGGAACCAACATGTGATGAAGAACCAATGCACGAACGAATTTTGGACCAAACGAAGGCTGAAGTACTTGAAGTCGCGGAAATCGCAGCTGACACGAATTGCTCAAGGCCGGTTCAGGACGAAATCGAAGAGAAAGTCGTCGTCGTCGTTCCTGAAGAGGACAAATCCCAAACTTATTTTCAAAAAACTGACAAGACCATTGAAATTGTGGAATCGCTAATAATCACCGAAGAAAAATCATCGCCGAAACTCGCAAACGGAATTACCAATCATATCGCCGTCGTCGTCGAAGAACCAACTGAGACTGAAACTGCCGTAAAAGAGGAAATTTGTGCTAAATTGAATCATGTCACGTGCGAAACGCTCCCGGAAAAAGTTGAAAAATGCCCGGAAGAGACGTCCGACGCTGCCATCCTCGAAATCAATGAGCCTCCAAAGTATTCTCTGACAACGGCGGTGCACAAGTGGCTCAGCACGTTCAACAACAACGACCTACAATCACTCTTCACAATTCCACTGAGTCCGGATTTCGTCGAGAAAATGAAGCATTGCACGGAAATTTCGCAGTATTTCGCGGACGACGAACTGCAACGTCTCGACACGTTCATCAACGAAAATTTCCGCTACGATTCACACATGAGTGCAGCTAGTAGTTTAAGTTCCTTACTAAGTGATATTACCGACGGCGACTACGACATCGAGGACGAAGACGATACCTCACAAAATGCTAGAAGCACACACAAAAAAGCACTTAAAAAATATTTTGGTTGTGAAATTATGTAGAAAATTTTTGAATCATTTTTTTTTACATTTTATGTTTTCTGTGTTTGTCACCAAAGAACCAGAATTTCATATCACACACTCAGTCACTGATGAGAAACGACTCCGATGAAATAATTAATAACCTACGTTTAGTTACAATTTTCACTGAATTAGCGTTTAAGACTTTTAGAGCCAAAAAAAAACATGAAATAACCAAAAATTTGTAACAAGCCATCGTCCTATGCCCAGTTTGAAGTTTTTTTAACATTTATATCATAGCGTTGTAGCGTTAATCACTCATACATAGCTTTTAACCGTTTTTAACAAAGTTGAAGTTTGTTCCTGGATTGTCCCACTTTTTTTAATTCGTTTTGAAATATCTCTCTTATCAATATTATTTACTAAAAAAAATCACTGAAACATCTTAGAGTAGATTTTTAACATCATGTAATCTCTTTTTTATTACTTAAAAGCCCCCATAAAAAAATACTTGTCACATTTTGAAGTTTACACAAGATTTTTTGCTATTCGTTTGCAATAATTATTAATAATAATAATGAAAAAAAAAATATTTCATAAGAACTTTAGGTGTTAATTATTATGCTCCATTTTATATAAGAATATGATAAAAAAAAATAATTAAAAAAGTACGTAAAAAAATGTACGAAGATGAAAATAATTGCAATAAAAACGTTGATTGATTAAACATTAAAAAAAACATGTTGTTGAAGAGAAATGCTTTAATTAATAAGTAAATTTAAATAAAACAAAAAATTGTTAAAAAATTGAATATTTAGGAGAATTGATTCAATAAATTTAAAAAAAATAATAAAAAATTAGTTGAAGGTTTTTCAATTTGAGTTTTTTTTCTTCTTTTCGAAATTTTAATCTGTTCGTTTTTTAATTGCTGATAATTTTTTTTTTGTCAAATTCTCATTAACATAGTAATTTTGGAAGATTTTTGCATCGACACAGCATGAGATTTCCTGTAATGTGATGCCATTCATGAAATATTAGGGACACATGTGATCGGTTTGGTGACATATTGTCTTTGAAGTGTAGAATTTCTCATTGATAAATATAAAAAGTGACTTAAAATTCAATGAAAACTTGCCTTATATAAAAAAAAATTAAAACAATTAATCACATGCGATACTGATTTTGGAAAAAATCTAATAGGTGAGTTATTTTTTTGCATTGGTAAAAATACAGTAATACATTATTGATACAAAAACTTTTTAATATGAAAAATTTTGTATTGCTTTTGAACTTTTTAATTTTTTTTTTGTTTCTGAATTCTTTGAGATTATATTTTATATCAAAATTCTTTAAAAAAAGGATTTTTTTTAAATAGAAAAAAAATGTAAAAAAAAATTTTTTTGATAAAAAATCGTTATTTTCAATTTTTTATGAAAATTCTAAAAAATATTCTGATATAAATTTTGGAAAAATATATTGGGACGATCAATTTTTTTAATGAAGCTTTTGTCTCTTGCCTAATTAAAAAAAAACGAAAATCTATTTGGAAAAAAGTTTTAAAATTTCATCAAAAAATTTTTAAAATAATGAATTTAATACTTTTAAGGCCGCTTCAAATTTTTTTTGAACTTTTTGTCCCATGCCCCATTTAAAAAGTCGAAAATCCAATGGGGCAAAATAAAAAAAAAGTTAAAAATTTCATCAAAATTGACCGTTCTTTTTTTATATTTTCACAAAATTTTTATGAAATTTTCAGTTTTTAAGAATTTTTTATTAAAAATCGTATTTTAACATGAATTTTCTTCTTTAAAATTTTTTTCAAAAAAAATTTTTTTTTTAAATTTTTTGACAGTTATTTTTACAGTTATGACAGTTATTTGTTAAAATTTTGTCATTTGTATGAAAAAGTATTTAATTTTTTTTTTTATGCTGACCCCCCCCATTTTGAAAAAAAGTGTTTGGGACAAAAAGTTCGAAATAAATTTGGAGCGGCCTTACTATTTATTTAAAAATCAAGGAGATTTTGATGGAAACCATCTTTAGAATTAATGTTTATTCAATTTTAGCTTTGAAATCTATCAAAAGTTTAATAGAAAAACTTATTCAATATTTACGATTTAAAAAAATAATTACTTAAAAAAAAATAAATTTTTAAAAATAAAAAAAAATCAATTTTATAATAAATTTTAAACTGCAAACCAAATTTTAATCAAACCGTTTAATAATTACATTACGGTTAGAAAAATCTTAGAATTTCACTAAAACCAACTAAAAATGATAAAAAAACATTCAAAATACATCTATAAAGATTTTTATTAATCAATAATAATTAAATTTTAAGTTAAGTTTGAAATTTAACAATCACAATTTGAATGAATGAAATTTTGCTTCCAAAAATGCTTTTTTTTACTCGTTTCCATAAACGATAATACTACGCGTGTGTCGTAATCTATTGCTGATTCATTGATTGTTATCTGATAAATTTGTTAGAGGAATGAGGATCTATTGTCTTTTTTTTATTTTTTTGGTAGAGCACCATTTTTTAAGCAAGCTGACATCTAAAGGTAACAACACTTGATAAATTTGTATGTAGACTGGTACAATTTGTGGGCATCTTAATTTCTAATTTTTTGTTCTAGTGTGCACTTAGTAGGCGAAATACCGTTCTGGCTTATGGCCGAGTTTCTCCAAGGCAGGAATACAGGCGTAATTGACCATTGGCGGTGGACCGCACATCAAGGTCAACGTATCGTCGGCAGCGTCAAAAAGATGTTCCTTAATCATGTCTTCATTGATAAATCCCTTGCTGTACTTCCAATCGTCGGAAACTGTGTCGAGCGTGTACCAGAATTGGAAACGATCGGGATATTTCTTCGCTTGTTCCTCAATTTCGGGCCGCAAAAGGATATCGCGCTCCGATTGGTTCGCAAACAACAATTTTAATTGCGTCGGGTCGTCCGAATGTTTCAAAACATCACGAATTAGTTGCAACATGGGCGTGATTCCTGTGCCGCCAGCGATTAAATTGACACGTTTCGCTTGCACGATATTCGGGGGATCCTTACGCAACTTCTTGATGCTGAATTTTCCGTTGCTCATGTACACGAGACGTCCGCTGGGACCACGGAATCCCATTGTGTCGCCGATTTTCAAGGAATCCAAGTGTTGAGACATCTTTCCGCCATCCGGGAATTTGGGATGAACGCCTTTTTGGTACACCTTGATGACCAAATCGACGTAACTGGAAGAAAAATCGTCAAAAAATTGATTTTAATTGAAAAAAATTGCACTCACCCTTCATCGTCGTCACTTGTCACGGGCGTATATGACCGAATAACGAGCTCATCATTGATCATGGCACTCAATTGGATGTGTTGTCCGACTGGCAGACCGAGCACATGCTTCTCCGATGGCAATCCGAAGCGGAAACGACGCGTGTCATGTGAAATTTCCTCCTTTTCCACTAATGGCAACAGGTATTTTTCGTTCGGCTCCACGAGAGTTCGCAATTTTTTGGACGTTTGTTTGCCATTTCCACTTTTGTTCTTGTTTTTGTTGAGGAACAAGTTCAGAACAACGGCACCGACCAAAATTACGGCGGCACTTATTGCGATGGGCACTATCTGAAAACGATTAAAACTCGTTTAGAGTGTGTTGCGCAAACAAAACATGCGAGATTTGATGAAAAAATATTCAAAGTTCAAGGTCAGTAGCGAGATAGTCGCTGTTCGCTTTCTCAAGTCACGTAAAATATTTCGAAATTCGACGTAAAAACGTGAAACCGGCTAACTCGTTTTCGCTCTCGAGAGAAAATTTGAAGAAAAACAAAGGAAAATGCTCGCTCCGATTGCGTAATGACCAGAAAATGTGGAAAACACGCGTTGACTGCAGCAAATCAATGCTCTAATCGATAAAAACTTACATCGAACTCCATTTAATTTTTTGTTTTAAGGTCCGACAACGCGTCTAGATGATCAAACGTCTACTGATTTACTATTGTGTGAAATCGTATATCAACCTTAGCGTAGACGGAACCTTGATAAATAAAATATTTCATGCCGAACATGCATATTTTGCTCTACTAAAGGGTTCGTTCAGGTACCGCACGTCTCAAATTATCACGAAATATGAGTAATTTTTGTGTTTTTAGCTAATTATTGACACCGAATCATCGCTGAATGGTCCCCGTTGTGTGCCGAGTTTTGTTCCATTGTCTTATTTTTAGTGGAGTTGTTCAGTCGTAACGCGAAAAACGTTATCAGTGTTCGGTACATCACTTTTACTGTATTTTAATTATAGAAGAAACTTATTGGAACTTACAGTATTTGTGCTGATTACCATGATTTTTCGCCTTCGTTCCCTTCTCTTTTCTCCGGTGAACTGACACAACATGAAAATCAAGTAGATGGTCGAGGTGTGTTGTGTGCATTTGGTCTGTCGGTGCGTAGAACAGCTGAGAAAGGAGCATGTGTTGAAATTAGGCAGGAATTGCGGAGGAAAATTTTTCGTTTTTCACATTTTTGGAGAATATGTCGTGAAAAACTAGGAAAAATTAAGCAAAAACTGAGAAAATTTTTAGCAAGGATTTTAAAAAAAAATTAAATGAAATGATAAAAATTTCAGATTTTAGACAAGAGCTGAAAATTTAATTAAAATTAGGTCAGGAGCTAAAATTTTATTTAAAAATAGGAGAAAAGCTGAAGAAATTTTAAATTTAGGCCAAAAGCTGAATTTTTGTCAAATTTTGATTAGAATCTAATGAATTGTCAAAAGCTGAAATTTGTTTGAAAAATTTTCAACTTTTAAACGAGAGCTGAAAAAAATTTTAAATTTAGGTCGAGAGCTGAAAAAATTTTAAATTTAGGTCGAGAGCTGGAAAAATTTCTAAATTAGGCCAAGAGCTGAAAATATCATCAAACTTTTATAAAAAAAAACTGAGGAAATTGACAAAATTAGAGTAAAAGCTGAGTTTTTTTTTTAAATCAGTTCAAGAGCTAAGAAAATTTTAAGATTTCGAAAAAGAGCTGAAAAAAATGTATAATTTTTAAAAAGTTGATTTTTTTTTTAATTTTTAAATCTAAATTAGGCCAAGAGCTGAATATATTATCTTTTTTTTTTAAACTGAGAAAATTGACAAAATAAGAGTAAAAACTGAGTTTTTATTAAAAACTAGGTAAAGAGCTAAACAAATTTAGATCGAGAGCTGAAAAAATTCTAATTTAGACAAAGAGTTGAAAATTCCTCAACTGTTAATGAAAATCTAAGAAAATTTTCAAAATTAGGAAAAGAGCTGAAAACTGATTAACATTTAGAAAAAGAACCGAAAAATGTATGAAAAATAAAATTTAGGTCGAATAAAAAAAAAATTAAATTAGGTCAAAAACTGAAAAAAAATCAAACATTCAGATTTTCAGTGAAATTCAAATAATTCTTGATTTTTTCATAATTCTAATAATTTTTTAAAATTTTCTCGTAAATTGCACCTGACTACAACTCAACGTCAAATTGCCTAATAGTCTATTAAGATTTTTTGCTCATATTTCCTCTTTTAATGCAAAAATTTTTCTCTTCATTTCCCTCATTGTGTCTCTTTTAATAATAGAAATCCTCCTATACTGTGTCTGAGTTATATAACTTTTATGTTTTCATGACATGAGAGATTTGATAGATTTATTATTTTCTCTCTTTATGAAATTTTTAACAAAAAAAGAAAAAAAAAACTCGAAAATTGCATTTTTTAATGGAAATTTACTTCAGTTTATTCAAAATTCAACATTCGCAGGAAAAATTTTCCTCTTTTACAGTATTCTATTGCCTTGGATGTTATTCCGATTATTGGCTTTGATCTGATCTTGTCGTCGTTTCTCCTCTTTAAATGCTAAAGTGTTGGCTTTTCGTTCAATTCGTCGTTCAGCGCGGTAATCTTTGAGGAGTTTTTTGCGTTCCTTCTTTTCCTCGGGGGTTTCATCCTTTGGGCGGATTGAAAGGACGCTCAATGTTGAGATGACACTTTGAGCACACAGCGATTTTGGACCAGCTTGACTGGAGGATGGTTCACTAAAAATAATTTTTATTGTTAAAATCGCTTAAAATCAAAAATTTTAATGGATTTTTCTTACCTTGAATTTGTGTTCAGCTTCGATAAAGCTTTTGCCGTGAGTTTTGAGGTATTTTCGGAAAAAACGTTCTTCGGAACTCCCGTTTTCGGGTCAATTTCAATCTTTTTCTTGCGTTTCGACGGTTCCTGGATGAGTTTTGGGTGATTATACAAGTTGGAATATGTCGAAAGGATACTCTGACAATCCCATTTCTTCTCTTCGTCGTCTGAGACTTCAAGTTCCACCATTTCCTCTTCACTCGACTCGTCTTTCATCTGCATTTTTACCATGCGACAAATGTCGTAGGACTTTTCATACGGTATACTTTTGTGTTCCTTCTTGAATTCCGTGGCGAATCGCAAAAGCATCTCGTCATTCGGATCCATTGTGCCCTCAATTTCATCACAATCCAAAGCACCAACCTCCATGTCGTCATATTGCTCGTAAAACTTCTCAAATTTGTCGTCCAGCAAGGTAAGTTGCTCATTTCGACGAATCACGCTACTCGACATCGAGTATTCGGTGAAGCGGGATTTTGTTTCTTCGTTTCCGAAACCACGCAAGGGACCTAAATCGTCATATTCCTCGTCATCGTACTCATTTCCACTCTCGTCTGCCGCATTGGAATCATAATCGCTCCAATTTTTCTCGTCATCTTCGTCGTATTCTTCGCCTTCTTGCATCGCCAGTTCCATGAAATTGTCTTCGAGTTGATTTTCGGGATCGTCAAAGTTGAAATCCTCGTCGAGAGCTGCAACGACATCGGGATCCCAGTCGGGACGGGGACCTTTGACGGGAATTGCACGTCTCAGCAAGCCTTCATCTTCTTCAAATTCTGAAGCGAACACCGATGATGGCAGTTGAATTTTTGCCGCTTTTGGTTCTTCACCGGATTTGTTCTTTTGTCGTGGCTCAACGGGCTCCCAGCTGACAACTTGTTGTCCAACATCGCGCAAATGTTGCAAATAATCGTAGTCATCGTCGAAGAAAATGCCAAATTTCTTTTGTTCTTCCTTGCGTTTTGCTGGATCGAGTTTATTTTGTGATTTTGAGGTACTTGGACCGGGAGTTGCCCCATCAGCGGGCACCAGAACGTGTTGAGGAGCATTTTCGTCGCAAATTAGGGGATCCTGTTGACTTCTATGCACCAAGTGGAAGGTGACGGCCTTCTTTTTGTCGATAAACTTCTTTTTCTTGCCCTAAAACGACAAAATTTTGAATTAATTTTGATCTTTTTTCAAGAGTTTATTGAAATTTACCATATTTAAGTCGAAAAATCCTCAAAAAAGCCTCGAAATTGATGAAAAATGTTTGCTGCAAAAAAATAAACAAACGTGTTCACCCTTTGCAGAAACGTAAAAGAACGAAAAAAGTGTCGTGGGACCGTTTGATAGAAATTTTTGAATGTGCCATAGTGCTACAAGTTGCTAGGGATTGCCTTTCCAATCTCAATCGTCTGCATTTATTTTCAATTTTACATAAAAAAGTGTAAATTTATCAATTAAACAAGCTCGTAAGTGCAAAATTCAAGTGTTCTATCACCGGAATCACTCAAAATTCCCCCTGGATCGCTGAATTTTACTCATAAATTCCTCAAAACATTTCCAGACAACCATCAAAGTCGTGACATCGGATTATTTACATCATTTCATCGGCAAATCTGCAGTTTTTCTGACAAAATCCTGTTTTAAGGACCTCCAAAATGGGTAAGAAAGACAACTTTTCTCCAAGATTTACAAAATTGACCCCAAAAGTGCCCAAAAATCAATCAAAACATGCAACTTCCAAGGTGGGGCCATTTGTAAAAAGAAGAAAAAAATAGGTTTCGAAACAATAAACGAGACGTATGTGAGATGTGGACATGAACTACTCGCGTACGGAATGCACAAACTTGTTTACAAATGGATTGTTACTATTTT
The DNA here is from genome assembly GCF_036172545.1 of Culicoides brevitarsis. Taxonomy (NCBI): domain Eukaryota; kingdom Metazoa; phylum Arthropoda; class Insecta; order Diptera; family Ceratopogonidae; genus Culicoides; species Culicoides brevitarsis. Next base: position 20,151,423 of record NC_087085.1, on the reverse strand, counting down.
TTGTCTCGACACGCTGTTTGTCTCTTTTTACTAAATACTACTCTACGCGAATGGAAGCGATGAATGGAACGCAACTACTTGTTAAAAAATAGTAAAGAAGTGGTTAAATTACGTGAATTTCCGTGTAGGAGAGTGTTGTTGTTTATCTAATCGGAAAGTGCGAATCTAATTAGAATTTATATGGTTATTAATGGGTGGAGTGTCGTTTGTCGAAGCAAAGTGCAAGAAAAGAAATTAATTGCGTAAAGTCACGTTCGTTAGCAATGAATTTGACCTGCTTAACTGCTCGAACAGCGCGTTAACGAGGCAATTTGTTGAAAATTTCTTGGAAATTCTTAAAATAATTGGATTCTTTTTAGTTTTGAGCAATTAAGGAAAAAGTTTTTTTTTTATTTAATTAAAAGTAGCTGTCATTTATAATTTTTTTTTTCAATTTTTGTCATTAATAGTTTTGAAATTCGAAATGTTTTATCAAAGAGGAAGAAATGTTTATGAAAGATTTTTAAAATGTTGCCCAATTTTTAAAGTTTTTAGGACGCTCCAAATGAAAATCAAAAATAAAGTCCAAAATTTTTGAAAATAAAATGGGGGGGGGGGGCAAAATTTTTGAAATACTTATTCTCATACAAAATGACAAAATTTTAGCAATTTTTGATCGTTGATCAACATTTTTGTTGTTTTTTAATAATCTTCTTTGAAACTTTCAAATTAAAAATTGAAAAATTAAAATTTCATAAAAAATAACTGTCAAAAAAATTTGAAAAAAAAATTCAGTAATTTTATGAAAATTATTTTTAGAGAAGAAAATTCAAGTTAAAATACGATTTTCAAAACAAAAATTAAAATAATTGAAAAATTTTTATAATTTTTTTTGAAAATGTCTTGAAAAATTATGAAAATACAACAAAAAACGATCAATTTTTAACTTTTTTTTTATTTTGCCCCATTGGATTTTTGACTTTTAAAATGGGACATCGCACTTTATTTTTGATTTTTGTTTGGAACGGCCTTAATAGAATTGATCTAAAAAGAGCAAAATTCCTGTTAGAACTCTTGAATTTGACTTTTTTGACATTTTTTTGATCAGCAATAAATTTAAAAGTTTAATTTTCAAACAATACATAATTTTAAAAATCGAGGAAATAAAGAAATCAATTTAATAATAATAATATTATTATTTAGTAAAAATTTTTTTGATTGAAATTGATTTGATAGAGGTCAAAAACCATTTTTTTTAACAAATTAAACCTCATTTAAAATTTAAATTAATTTTTTTTATTGTTTAAAATAATTTTTTTTTTGTTAAATTGATTTTTAAAAAAAATTGTCATAAATTTTAGACTTTCAGATTTTTTTTATATCTAAAAGGTCATTTTTTGAATTAACAGTTACGAATTTTTTTTCAAATGTGTCAAAAATTTTGCAAATTAAAAAAATAATATGTAATTATTTTCACAAGTTTTCATTAATTTTTTCACTTTTTGATCTACATTGATTAAATTAATTGATTAAATATGAAATTCGAAACATTTTTTCTAATTGTATCATCCTAATTTGAAAAAAAAAATTAAATATTCATCTTAAAAAAACTTTTCTAGTAACGATGATCTACAAGTTCATCAAGAAGTTCTTTATTGACAGACAAAACATTGAACTTTCTGTTGTTAAATCGATACGTCTCCCCAATAAACGAAAAAAATTGAACATTATTCACACACCTTCTGCTATTAACGTTCCATATGCCGCCAATAGCTCTCTTTTTTATCATCTGGCTTGTTATTATTTATTGTTATAGATAACAAGCACACACACTCACACCGTAAAATAGTAACGCGCGAGCCTCATTCTCTCCGTTAAGCTCAGTTACGATTCATTCATTGAGACAAACGCACTGGTTTTTCGCTTTTGCAGCAACCAACTACCAATGTGATAATTATCGGTAACGGTGATGATGTCATAGTTCAGTGATTAAATTGATTGGATTTCGTCATAAAAGAAACAGAACAGAATTTAAAAAAAAATAAAGAGAATTACAGTTAAGGCAACAACGGACCAAAAGTGGCAAACAATGCACGAACAGCAGAGATTACGTGACAATTTCCTGCTGGAAACGAATTTCGACGAAGATGGTGCTCTGACGACGGTTCACACACATGGCAATCGTGCGAATGCCACCGACTTGAGTGCCGCAAGTGATATGCGAAATCGCATTACTTACCGTTCGAACATGTCCGTGGACAGATATTCCGATACGACGTTGCACGGTGTTCGTAGCTCAGGTGAAAAAATGCACAAAAATCCGTGTTTTCTCAATGTGACTCACTGTTGTTGTTGTAATTCACGTGAAAATAATAAGAATTAATCATCATCATCAACAAATATTCATCGAAGCACATTTTTTGATAAGTTTTTTGTGTGTAATTGGCTTATCTATCAGTGATAGAGTGAACAAAAATCGTAAAAATTACATGTTAAAGTGGTATTGAAGTGCTTAAAAATTGAAGATTTTAATGTAAACGATTAAAATTTATAAATTAAAAATTATTTTGAGAATTATTTTAATCAAATTTGCTCAAAAATTGATAATTTGGATGCATAAAAGTCAAATTATAAGGCCAAAAGTGTCAAATATATCAAAAAATTATGAAATTCTGAAGAAATCTGATTTCAAAAGATAACAAAATAATTCGAGATATCACTTGTTTACCATTTTTCCTCATATTTAACGTGCCGTCGCCTTTGTTCATTGTCATCTGATCACTGAAACTCTGAAAATAATTGTTGCTCATCACGACATTCTTGCTGCTTCTATTGTGTTTTTGTGCATTTATTAAAATAATTGAGTCTACTTATTGCATCGCTGACGATAAACGTGGATGATAAACCGCATTTATTGTTTTGTTTCATTTTTAAACCTGATTTTGAAGAATTTTGAGAAAATTGGTATTTTAGACGTTTTTAAGTCTGTCTGTGAATTAATTTTTGAAAAAAATCTTCAAAAATTAAAAAATTTTTCATTTTTATTTTTTTTTGTTAAAAAAAACATTTTTTATAAGGCCGCTCCAAATATTAAAAAAATTTTTAAAAATTATTTTTTAAAATTTTTAGCATTTTTAAATTAAAAAATTTTTGATTTTTAAAAAATTAGAAATTAAAAAAATTAAAAAAAAAAAAAATTTTTAATAAAAAAAAAAAAAAATAAAATTAAAATTTTATGGCGAAAATTTTTAATTTTTCTCTAATTTTCGAAAATTGAAAATACCATAAAATTGAAACCAAAATTTAATATAGTTGTCTAAAAAAATATTTCCTTAATTTTAATTTTAAATGAAAATCTAAGAAACATTTAAAAAAAAATATTTTTTTTTATTTTTTAAAATTGTTTTAATACCGAGCGAAAGCCAAAATTAAAAAAAAAAATTAATTGACCGAAAAAAATTTTTTCTTCTTCTTCCTAATATTTATTATCGAGGAAAATCTAAATTTTTACAATAATTTTCTAAAAACTAGTGATTTAGAGAAAAAAAATAAGACAAATTTTTTTTTAAAAATTCAAAAATTCAAGAAAATTTTGGAAATTAATTTCTCTTCAATTAAACTTTAAAAAAAAAATAAATGCGCTTACGTGATTTTTTTATTCCGACCACTTAAATGTACCTCGTTTATGCTAAACTACTTTATTTGTTTTGTTCTACTGCAAATTTTTTTATGCAAATCACTTTGCAAGCCAATTCACTTTCATCTCGTTTTTATCGCTCCGTGAATAAGTCATGCCATGTAAATAACACACAAAAACCACTTTTTTCACTAAAATCCATAAAAAATTAAACAAAATTTCTAACTTTTTTTTTTTTTTTTTCGCAGGAAATTGTTGTCAGTCATGTGTTACGCGAATACCGTACGCCACGCTAATCGCAACTGTGATGTGTCTCATCGGTGTCGGCATTTTCTGCGGGACAATGTATCGCGGCACCTCCCTGACCATCATCATGTTCGACACCGTCTTCCGGCTGCGTCTTGCGTGGATTGATGCCATCCAGATCATCTTCGTGATTGTGGGCGCCTCGATGGCTGCCTTGGGTTTCATGATATTGTTCGTTGGATGTTTGGCGACTGGCGCCACGCGACACAAGGTTTATCGGGCATGGGGCTCCCGTGTCGGCGGAAGGATTTCTTGTGCTGTGTTCATGGGCATTACGTACATTTTGAAGTTGATTTGGATCGTGATATTGTGCGTCATGGCGATTGTTGTGTTTATCTTTGTCATTTTCTGGAATATGTGTAGCAATCCGGATGTAGCTGAAAAACACTCGAATTGCATTGAGTTGAATCAATTCTGTAAGTTTTTTTTAAATTTTTTTATTGAAAAAAGTCTTTCATGAGTTTTTCCGTAGATTTCCTCTTCCCGGCTGGACAACGCGAAGAAGACATGAAAGTATGTCAAGCGCACGAAGTGAAAGCTTTTTGCAAAGACGGCGTTGAAGCAGCTGTCCCGATGTTCATTTTGGCACTTATGGCTTGTCTCTTGATCATTTTGTCTCTCGTGCATTATCTCATGTGTCTGGCAGCCAATTATGCGCACATTCGGGACCACGAGAAATTCCAGGAGCTCCAGGAGATGCACAACTTGACCGAACTCGAGTTCCAGTCGTCCAAGGAACGTTTCTAGAATAAGTTTGACCAGAAGATGTATCAGTATCCGCATCCGTCGGCATCCCGCATAAGGATCGAACAACAGCAGCAACGCTACTACAACAATCGAAAAATGGTTGATGTCTAAAAAAAAATCGAGATGCGATACTAAATTTAAGTGTAAGTGTGTAATGGTGACGTTTTGCGTTAAAATTAGTTAATTTTCATTGAGATTCGTTGTTAAGTTAGAGCTTCGTATATTTTTTCGTTAAATTTTTTTTTGAGAGAAACTGAAAAAAAGACATGTAAGTGAAAATCACTCACTGCCGACTAAAATATAGAAAAATTGCCTTAGAACGTAAGAATCCTTGAGATAAAGTTGATAATAATAAGTTTACAAGAAAATTTGTTCTCCGTCCGTTTAGTTAGTTAGATCGTTAAGTTGCAACTCTTTAACGGGTGAGTTGAAACAATTTTTTAACAATTCAAATTATGACGTTTCAAATAATTTTTTTTTTTAGAAAAATGAAACTTTTTGAACATTTTGATTTTTTTTTAACAAAATTTTTTTAAAAAACTCTTAAAAATCTAAATTTTAACAAATGTTTGTAACAAATTTTGACGAAAAATTTAATTTTTGAGCAAATTTTTATCGAATTTTGTAATTTTTGAATGAAAAATCATCAGAAATATTTCAAAATGTTCAAAAACTGGCATTCAAACAAAAAAATATTTAATTTGCTATATTTTGAACCGTTAAAAAAATTTCTTAACTCACCCAATTACTATTTTTCCTTCGTTTCACCTCTCACAATCACCTTCCATTCAATTGTTTTAAACGTAAATGAAACAAAAACATCTTCTGGATGCATATTTAGTGCAAAAAAATTTGTAAATACCCAAAATTGACCAAAAAATTCCTCTCTCTGGTACAATATCGAACGAACGGTTTTCTTAATCTTTAGAAAAAAAAAGAAAAAAAATATTTAAAAGAATTAATTACCTAACAATAAATGATAAAAATGGCATTTTAAATGCAAATATTGCTTGTCTCGCACAATTTTTGAGAAAATAACGCAGAAAAATTCCTCGGATAATAATATTGAATGGCCTATAAAAATATATAATTAAAATATTTACAACATATTTTAGATGTTTCCCTTTCCCCAGACTTTTTGTAACTTTTCCCCCTTGTCTCTTTAGATGTGATGGTCAAAGCTCAAAAAAAAATCATTCCATTGTTAAATTTCTTTGTTCTTCCACTCATTTCCCATCTTTCCATCACAATCATAGATGTTATGTTAAATGTTTAAGTAAATATTTTAATCTAAGTAAGAATAAGTGAAATCTTTTTAATAATTATGTGTGGCAGCTCGAATGGATCTTCCCAAGAAATTAAGGGCCAAACCACTCTTTTTTAATAAAAAAAAAACAATTAATTGATTATAAAATTAAACAATTATGCTAAAGATAAACATTTTTAAAAAATGTCTAGCTAGACTAAGGTATAAATTATATTTTATTACAAGCAGATCGGAAAAAATCGTACTTTATAAGGAAAAAATTCGCTAGGCTAGAAGTAAAAATATAAATATATATATTCGTAAAAAAAAGTATAATATAATATAAAATATATATACAATGAGTATAAAGAATGAATATGGCAAGAAAATAAAAAGTAAAGTAAAATAATCGAAAAATGATGTGTTTTTTTTTTTGTATTTTTATGGAGTTTTCCTTTAAAAGTTTTAATTTTAGGTTAAGAAATTAAAATTTCTTGAATAAAAATATTCATGAAACTCATTAGGTTTGTCCAAAATGTTTAAAAAGTTGAAAATATTACTAAAACTGAGAATTTTTTAAAATTATCTTCTGAAAATTCTTTTCCTTTTTTTCGTTGACTAAGAAACTGAAAAAAAAAACTTAAAAAATTAAAATAAAAATATCCAATGATTTTTTCCCAATTTTTTTAAAACTTTATTTAAAAAAAAAAAAAATTTAAAGTCCAAAATTTCAAAAAAAATTGAAAAATAAAAAAAAGTTTTGAAAACTATTTTCCGCAAAAATCAATTTTTAAATTTTATTTTTTTTTTTATTAATTTTTATTAAATTTAAAATTTTTGAAAAATGGGGCATCGGATTTTATTTTACTGATTTTATTTGGATTTGCCTTATTTAAATTAAAAAATTTCATTTAAAAAAAAATATTCATAAAAAATAAGGTTTGTTGGAAAAATTTTAAAAAGTTTAATAATTTTATAAAAAATTTTTTAAAATTAAGTTTATTAAAATATGATTTTCCTAATTTTTCATTCAAAACAAAAATTAAATAAAAGGAAAATTTTTGAAATTTTTTTTTAAAAATATACCGAAAAACGGTGATTTTTGGTCAAAATTTTTTTTTTTTTTAAATTTATTTTTTCGATTTTGAAATGGGGCATCGACTTTATTTTTGATTTTCATTTGGAGCATAATTTGAAAATTTTTTTACAGAAAAAATCAATTATTTAATTTTTAAGGTATTTAAAAAGTTTGGAAATATCGCAAAAATCGATCATTTGGTCATAATTTGAACTTTTTTTTTTTACTATTTTTCCTTAAGTTATTAAGTTTTATTTGGAACCGTCTAAATTTTATTTTTATTGAAAAATTTTTTATTTTTTTTGTGCCTGTTAAAATTAAATTAATTTTGGATTTTTAATTTTTAAAAAATTTTTTTTTTAAAAAAAATTAAAAAATTAATTTTTTAAAATTTTAATTTAAAATTTTTTCAATTTAAAAAAAAAAAAAATTTCAATCAATTTGTGGATTACAAGAAAAACTCTAGTTTTTATTTTTTTAATTTAATTTTTATTCAAGATATAAGAATTTTTACAAAATAAAAAAAACAATAAATTTTTATTCACGAGTCCTTTAAAGTTGTAGCAAAGTGAGATGACCCTCAAAAGATCAAACCAAGAACGAATGTCGTCAGCAGGAACAAGAGAAAAGTTTTTAAAACGTTTATTCCATGTGAAAAAAAGAGCAATATAAAAAGATTGACTGACCATGTTTAATATTAAATTATATTATTATTATTATTACTAACTAAAAATGATTCTCGTAGGTATTTTTGTTTCATTATTTCTCTTTTTTTTTAAATGTTCTTTTTTTGTGTGTTTTGTGTTTGTTTTCTAAACTAATCTATCTATACAGCTAGAATTAATTTTTATTTATTTTTCTTAAAATACAAGTTTTTTTTAGATTTTTTTGTTGTTGTAGTTAATAATATGCTTCTTAGTTGCTAAAAGTTGTTTTCTGTTCTTTGATATCGTAAATGGTTTCAACAAATGGAATACTCATATGTACATTTCAGGGCATACATAAAATATCTAAAAGGTCTTGTAATGTGTGTGTGTGTTTTTTTTTGTGGTATGTGAGCACTTACGACGCACGGAGACTAAACAGCAGCTTCGTTCAGGACATGACTTTGATTTTGTGGCTTGCCCGGAGGTAAGTTTTGTTGGGATTCCTGTTGTTCCCGGATTTGTCGTCGTCTCCGTTTGCTCCACAGCTCGTGACAGTCTTGCCATGTGGGTAGGGGAGGCGTTGGAAGTCTAAAAAAAAGTCAAAAAATTAAATCTCAAGAATTAAAAAACAAAATTTTTTTCTTACTGTTCGGGCACCACAGTCTTCAGCCACGTCGATTTCAGCGCCTCTTCCGCCGTTATCCGCTTTTCCGGATCCAATTCCAGCATTTTGTCGAGTAAATCGAGTGCGGACGACGGCATAAAGATAAATTCTTCGCGCAGTCTCCTGCGATAAGTCTTTTTCGGTTTGACGGTGTGAAAGAGCGGTAACTTTATGACAGTTGGCCAGACGGCGGGCGTCGGTGTACCACAAAGTTTCGATATCATCTCGAGCTGCGCCATTTCAATGTTTGCCTGAAAGAGGGGTTTCTTCAGGAACAACTCGCCCAAAATGCATCCGCAACTCCAAACGTCGATCGCGGGCCCGTATCGCTCCTCGCCCAGCAGCAACTCTGGCGGACGATACCACAACGTGATGACTTTGTTCGTGTACGGCCTTTCACGGTTCTCCGCATTGTATAAACGTGCTAAACCGAAATCTGCTAATTTTACTTCACCCCTGAAAAAAAAATTTTTTTTAGCTCAAATCTTGAATTTAGAAAAAATTCCAAGTCTCACTTGTTATTCATTAAAATATTTGAACATTTGATGTCACGATGCAGGAAATTCTTCTTATGGCAGTAGTTGAGACCATCAAGTAATTGTCGCATAATGCTCGCGTTATGATGCTCCGTGAACTCCACCATGCCCGATTCCAGCAATCCCATGAGATCGTGATCCATGTACTCGAAAACCAGATAAAATGATCCTTTATCTTTGCGGAATTCCAAGGCGTCTTGCTTATCGGTGACAATTTCGCGCAAATTGACGATATTTTTGTGATTCAATTGACGCAAAATTTTGATTTCACGCACTGCGGTAATGGGAAAACCTTCTTTTTCGTTCTCCAAACGCACTTTTTTCAAAGCCACTAACTCGTTTGTGTGATTATCCTTCGCTTTGTACACCTAAAAAATCAAAATTTTATCAAAAATTCAAAAATTTGAAGGAAATTTGTACGCACCTGCCCATAAGTACCTTCTCCGATCTGTGTTAGCACCTCAAAGACATCGACACTGCGTTCGCCCCAATCCAAGCCTCCAGGCCCGGGACCCACAGCACTCCTCGAATTCCGTCGATTTAGGATTATAGGACGTTTAAAAGCTCGCTGCGACGTCTTTTTGGGCGTTAGATGACTTCCGTTGGCACCTTGACGCGGCGACAAATCTCCCAACTCGTCACCGCTCACATCCTCGCTTCCAGGCACCATTGGCGGCATCGGCAAATTCAGCAAGCCACCCTTCTTGTTGCCGACACTGGCACGAGCACGCGGACTCCGTGGCGGACTTGGCGTTTTGGCGTTCACGAGCTCCGAGACATTCGTGCCCGGCGGCAGAGGTAACTTTGTCAGTGATTTGCCGCCCATCGGAAGCTTCGAGGGCGGTTGCGGCTTCATCGCACCTAGCTTATTATTATTGTTGATTGCTATCACAGACATGGACGACACATTTTGCTGCGTGGTGATGATGGTTCCGATGGCGGAGGGCGGCGGCGCTGGCTTGAACATTGCCATATTGTTGGCGCCCAGCACCGGAATTTGATGGATTTGGTGCGATGGCGCGTTGTCAGTTGTGTCGTGACTCGTGGAACGCATGCCATTTGTGGCAGCTGTGGCACTTGAGGAATCTGTCGCCGTTGCGGGATCTTGCGTTGCGGCATTTTCCGCATTTGTCTCTTTTGGTTCGAGAATCTCTTTCAACACCTTGGCACGCTTCTGGCGATCTTTTACGAGTTCCGCGAACAAACTCGTGTCGCTGATCTTCTCCTGGATATCGAGGGTTTTGTTGTAGGCGATTTGCGGCGACCGGGATCGACTTCGGGACGAATGATAGTGACGCGAACGACGATCTGGCGTACGACGGGGACTTCGACTGTTACGATGTCGCGTCGATCGAGAGCGGGGCGAAATTGAACGAGATCTACTGTAGTATTTACGGGATCTCGATCGTTTTCGGGGACTTGGACTTCTAAAAAAATTGAAAAAATGAAAGAATCTTCAAAATTTTTCTTAAAAATCGAATGTACCGTCTATATCTCTCTTTAGATCTATAAGTGTCACGACTCCTATCATCTCGTTTGTACGAATAATGATCCCCTCTGCTGTCTGTTCGTCGTCTCTTATCAGGGGGACTGTAAGGTCTTCGTTCTAAAAGTAAAAAAAAATCATTAAAATTTCGATTTTTTTCAAAAAAATTAAATTTTCAACCTGATGGCGTTCTACTTTTCACCGAACGATGCTTATAGTAACTCCTACTGCTGCTCGAATCGTGCACCACATGCACGACATCGGGACTCGAGCTGACACGATGATGCTGCGACGACTTGCTAGGCATGGGAGGCGTGTGCGGAGACGCTGCCGCCGTGCGTTTCTTGCTGTAGGTCGGCGAGAGAGGAGGTGTTGTTGGCGAAATTGGTGTCAGACTAGGATCTTTCGCGGGCGTATAGCTCCCACTGGCTTTATTTGCCGCAATGGGCGGCGGCGTCAATGCATCTCCCGCCAAAATCGGGTCTTCCTCCTCGGAAATTGTCTCCACACTCGACACAGACTTGGTTCTCTTCTTTTTCTGTTTTTTCTTCTTCTTCTTGTGGCGCTTCTTGTCTTTTTTCTTCGATTTTCGCTGCATCACCATATCACTCATGCCCGATTCCGAGTCGTCGCCAATTTCCTCCAGCTCCAAGCCCGCAGCTTTCGGTTTGTCGTCGTACAGCTGCTCCTTGCTGCTGCGTCGTGGCGCATTTGCGGGCGTCATGGAACGCGCTTCGGGCTCCAGCGACGGTCCCAAACGCGTTTTGTCAAAGGTTTTTGTGGCGGGCGCTGGCGGACGCTCATCCGGACTGATGTCGGATAAACTTTCGTCAGCAGCGCCGGCATTCCCATTGCCCTCGGATTCAATTTCGCCCGCTTCTGGCCCTGAAAAATCATCACTAGAAACGTCAGAGTACTCAACTAGCGGGGCAGCTGGCGATTTATTACGCTTTCGATCGGCATTGCCGCTGCCGCCGCCGCTGTTGGCATTCTGTGTGTTGCTCGCGCCCTCGTCTTCGGTGGAAAACTCGATTTCATCTTCCACGGGAGTGCCTTGGCGACGACGTTTCTTCGCTTTTTTGCTCTTCTTCGCACGTTTCTTCAACTTTTCGCCGCGATATTCCTTGTCCATCCTGCAAAGCGGCTGCAAAACACACAAAAATTCGAGTAAACACAACGAATTTCGCCACTTTTGCACTATTTACTTACGTATCCTTGTACTTGCGATGTGGTTGTTTTTGTATTGCGTCTCTTGACGGCCTTCTAAAAAAATACGTTTGCTCCAAATTTTGCTTTTATCATGCACTAAATGGACCACTTTTTACATTTTTCGTCGCGCACACTTGCTTCAACGCTAAAATTACGACAAAATTATCACCAAAGTTCTCGAGAGCCGCTCAGATTTTTACAACAATTGTCATTTCATCACTTTTCGTGTCGTCTCTCCAACTCCAACTATGTAATAATATGACAAACACAAATTTTTCTTCGACCTTTTTGAGCACTTTGAGCGTCTCGAGGCGCGAATTTTCAGTCGATTGTGCTTCTTGGCGCACCGATTCACAACTTTTTCACGGATTTGCGTCCGAAATCTCGCAAAAATACACTTAATTTAATGGAAATTGATGAAAATTTATTGTGCATGCGATGAGTCTCAGCAACGATAAAGGCCCAGCATGCAAAAAAGTGACAAATTTCATTCGTCTCAATATTCCCAACGAAAATTTGACAATTTGTGCCGGCTGTGCATTGGGTCTGTCACAAATTTCCAATTGTGCTCTGGGCTATTATCAATACGCCACACTGTAAAAAATTGGTGTCTCGCAACCAAAAATATCCGCGAGACACACGCGAGACACTTTGCGAGACATTTTGCGACACACCATAAAAAATTTTAAAATTTTGTAAATTTTTGAAGGAAAATTTTTTTTTCGGAGTTTTTTTGTAAGGTTTTTGATTAAAAATGATTAGTAGATCAATTAAGCAACTAACATAAGCTATTATTTCTGCAAAATTTGTTTAAATTTCTGAGATTTTTTGTAAAAAATATTTATGAATATTAACTTTTTTCTTATTTTGACCAACATATGAAAGAAAAATAAAACAAAAAATAAATAAAAATTAAATGAGACATGGAAAAAAGCTAAAAAAATATGAAGTAAGTAGGAAGTTGTGGGATAGTTGATGAGTAAAAAATAGAAAAATTTTGGCAAAATTATAAAATTCAATCTTTGGTAAAAAAAAACTTGAATTTTAAATGTTTTGCACGAGTTTTTATATTTTTTACGCATCATCTTTCGATTTTCCATCAAATGTTTTGTTTGAATGGAAATACAAAAATTTTTAAAAATAACTGAAATTTTTTGTCCAATTTTGAAATTTTCAACAACGACTCATGTTGTCTATCAAAAAACTAATCATCTCAAATAATGAAGTCTTTTCACCTATATTTTACATATTTCAGGAAAAATTGTAGAAAAATTTAACTTAATGAATTGCTTAATAAACGTTATTTCTGATGATTTTAACTAATTTTTACCAAAACTTTGCTTTAATTAAAGATTGTTAATGGTTTTGTGGGTTTTTAGTAAATTAAAAAAAAACTAAAAACATAAATTTTCACACTTTTCGTTGCCAATTTCATTTTTTTGTCCTTTGTTGTTTTTAAATGTTAAAATTATTCATTTTAATTTTGTTTTGGGTGAAAAAGAAAAAAATCACAAAAAAACTTAGAAATTTTAATAAAATAAAAAAGCTTACAATGGTTGATTTATTCACCTGTACACCATTTTCAATCATAAAATTTACAAAGAATATTAAAAAAAAAAACAAATTTCCTCCAAAAATTTACAAAATTTTAAAATTTTGCATGGCGTCTCGCAGACTTTTTTGGTTGCGAGACACCAATTTTTTACAGTGCACTGAAATTTAAAGCGGGAAACCATCGAGTCAAAAAATCATTGAAATTTCTTGTTAAATTATTGAAAAAATCATGGAAAAATTTACACCTGAACAGTATTTTGCGAATCCCGAAGAATTCCTTCGTGAAATCAGCTCTCTTGGACATCAAATCCCCTTGATGAGCCACATCGATGTCGATGTAAGTTTTTATTTCCTGGATTTTTTCACTTTTTACTCACATTTTTTGTTTTTAACAGACCTCCAAGCTAGCTGATTGCTTCCTAGTCCGTTTCCGTGGCATGATTCAAGACATGATGGATCCCGAATTGTACCTGGAAAAGTATCAAATCACAAATGGCGCGGAAACTCGCATCCAAAATGGAAAATATCGTGATACTTTGGTGTTGAAGGCCGGCGAGAAGGTGAATTACGATGCCGAGGACAATGTTCACGGCGAAAGAAGATCCGTTTTTGTCGTTTCCGTGCCCGGAGTCAATTCATGGGTGCACGAAGTGGAGAAAAGTGTCTATGGAATCACGAAAAATGGTGAAATTTTGCAAGAAACTTCCGTGGAAACAATTTCTAATGGAGTAAAAAGACCTTTAAACGAGGATGAAGAAGTTATGGAGACCGATGAAGAGCCTCCAGTGAAGAAAATTGAGTCAGAAAGTAATGTTACCGAACAAAAAGCACCAAACAGCTTGTTATCTGCCGAATATTTGCTTAATTCGCCACTTCCGGATCGTCCAAGCAAGGCATGTATCGTCAAATTCTACGAAGACTTCGACTCTTTAACGTTAAATTCCGTCGTTGATGTCATCGGATTTCTCGCTGTTGATCCAGCGCTCGATGGCACCTTCGACGAAGGTGATGGCTTTATCGACGAGACTGAACGTCAAGCAACGAACCCTCCGCCGTCACTAATTCCGCGATTGCATGCCGTAAAAGTGACAAAACTCACGCATATTAACCCGTATTTCGACCTCGGAAGTCAAGAAGAGTCAAAACCGGAAGAAGTTTACAAGGATTTACGCCTTGCGCTGTCCCAATGTCTCTTCGAGGACGTCATTGCTGCCGATTATCTCATTGCTCATTTAATTTCCACGGTCCACACGCGCAATAATATCCATGCTTTGGGCAAATTGAGTCTCAATATCAGCAATATTCCGTCTCAAGTGCTGCCGGAATTCACAACTGCCTTGTACGAAATTATAGAAATGCTCGTGCCAGCAAGTCATTACTTCCCCATGACGCTGGAAAATATGAACACGTGCCAATTTGTGCCGAAAAAGGATTACAAAACGAATAAACTCACCTCGGGCATTCTCCAGTTGGCACCGCACACACATCTCGTACTCGACGAGACACGATTGCAAGTCGGGAAACTGGAAGCAGCTGGCGTGGATGCCTTAAAAAGCATCGCAGACCTCATAAATGCCCAACGGTTAAAGTACAATTTCCAATTTTACGAGATTGAATTCGACACAGATGTTCCCGTTTTGATTTTGAGTGAGGGAAAAAGTATGTTGCCCAACGATTGTCACATCCCGTTGAAGCCCCAAGCTGATTTAGCGATAATTAAAGAGACATTTGTCGCCGTGAAACATTTTCTTGCACCGCGATTGCCGGCAATGAGGAAATTTTTGACGAAACAGAGGAAGGCGGAGTTCGATGTGAAGCCGGAAGACACGGAAATGATCCAAAATGCGTTTGTGGAGATGCGGCGCGATAATGAGAAGGTCACGGCAGATGATTTGCACTCGTTGTTGGTGTTGTCACGATTGATGGCGTTGTCGAGAGGACATGGTGTGATGAGTAAGGAGATTTGGGATGCCACGATGGCATTGGAAGCGGAGAGGAAGGAACGTGTAGCGCAACTTCCATCACGACGAAGAATTTGAATTTTTTCTTCATTGAATTTCATTAAAATTGTTTTTTTTTATAAATTTTGAATTTTCTTGATATTTTATTTAGATATTTTTTTTTTGTTCAACATAAAATTTTAAAAATGGCTTGAAAATCCGAGTTTTTAGAGATTAAATGGAAACTTTACCTTGCCAATTTTCTAAATTTTTTGTTAAAAATCTGTTAAAATTCGAAACTTTGAACAGAAAAATGTCTAAAAAAATTTTTTTAGCCCAAAAATTTTTAATATTTCCTTATAAAAATTAAAAATCTGAGTAACAAATGGAAGTAAAAATTTTTTTAAAGCCAAAATTCTGAAAATTTTTTTGAATATTACATTTTTGGAAAGTAAACGAACCAAAAACCTTTCTTAGATGCAATTTTTTATTTAAATCTCGAAATTTTTTGAGAGAAAATTGATAAAGTTCCTTTCATGAAACGCAAATTCTGTAGAATTTCTTAAGAAATTAAAAATTCACAGGAGGAAATGGGACAAAAAAATTTCGTTAAAGCTCAAAACTAGGAAAATTTCTTGGGAAGATCTAAATTTGGCTCAAAATCTAAATTTTTCCTTCAAAAATTGAAAATTCTTTGGGTAAAAAAACGAAAAATCTATCTTGGACCCAAAAATTTTCATTAAAAATTCGATTTGTTTGAGCAAACAGACTAAAAAATTTACGGGAAAACCAAAATTCTGAAAATTTACATGAAAAAAAATAATTTTTAGAGATCAAAAGACGAAAATTCTTGATTTTGTTTTGAAATACAGAAATTATGGAAAGAAAGTGACCTTCAATGAGTTCGAAATTCTAAAAATTTACTATGAAAAATCCAAAAAATCGAAATTTTCGGAGTGAAATAAACGAATTACCTTCAAAAAACCTGAAATGTTGCAACTTTCCTTTGAAAATTGATCTTTTCGAGCATCAACTCCACTAATTTGTTCAAAAAACATCTTCTGATTTTGAAATTTCCTTACTTTAATCGTCAAAAAATGCTTTAAATTTCTAACTAACATCCATTTCCAACACGGGATCATCATGTGCCTCTCCCTCTTCGGACGACGTGTTAACTTCTCCGGCTTCTTCTTCCTCATCCTCACCCTCGCTCGCGGAATCTGACAATTCTCGCTGCAATTCCGACACAGCGCGCATTAATACTGTGAAATCCTTCTGTCTCTTTTCCAATTTTTTCTCTAAACTTCCACTCTTCACCTCCAGTTGCTGCAATTCCTCCTTCAACGCATTCAGTTTCGAAATTGTGTTCTGTCGATCGGGTTGCTGGTTGATAACTTTCGCTAAACTATCGTATTCCATGCGATTTCGTCGGATTTGCTTGGCTATCAAGAGATTCTCCTTGTTTTGCTCAATTTGATTTTTGATATTTTCAATGCCCTTGTTGATCATCTCGGAGATTTTTTCGTAATTTTTGAGTTCCCGCTTCATCATTTGACTGGAAAAGTGGGATTTTTTCATCACGAATTCACATTGAGCGATTTGGGCGAGCATTCGATCGTGCATTACTTCACTAAAAAGTTAAATTTTAATTTTTAAAGAATTTCTTTGGGTTTGGAGGTCTTACGTGTTCTCGGGGGTATCAGAAGTATTACACCAGATGATAAAACTCTTCATCAGGACATTCAATCGACGATCGTCGCCTGTTCCATCGGCATCAATTAATAGCCGGCGTTTGATAACTTCCTCTAAAAATCAAAAATTAATTGAATTTTATGAAAATATGAGAAAAAATCAATTTTTTACCATCAGCCATTTGTCTTAATTTTGTGTAATTCCCTGAAAAATCCTTAAAAATCAAAAAAGTCCTTTCGATTGTTTTGATTTCACGACTGGAAATGCCTCGGTGAGTCGGTTAAAAGTGATAAAACTGAATTAGCAGGAAATAGAGGGCGCTTCTCCGGAAATGACTATCAACGCCACATATCAACCTGGTGTTGGGTTTTTGAACTACAATGGACCGGCTTTTAATTTTTGAGTTTTTCCTGGTTTTCTGACAAGGATTTTCATGAATTTCCATACAAAATCCTCAAAAATTAAATTTTCTTCAAAATTTTTACAAAAATTAAAATTTTTCTTACCATTTTCATTCATGATTTTACAAAAAACGTCGAGGAAAGGCGTCGTTCAGACACAAACTCGAATAATAACAAAGGGATCGTCCACGAAACTGTCTCTTTTCGAACGTACAAAAACAAAAAAATACAAATAAAGACGAAAATTATTGTCCAAAGTGTCCTAAAATAATTGTGTAAAGGCTCCTTGCACACCGTAACTACTGCCGATCGTTGTCAATTGTTGCTGCCGCCGAGTTAAACGCCAAATTCCGTGTAAATCCGAGAAAAATGTCCGATCATGTCAGTACAACAAATAGTAATTGTTTACATTTCGCGAGTTATTTGTCACAATACGGCAGATCGTCCTTTTCCGTGGTGCATGCCTACTTCAGCACGCCGATCAGCAAGGAGGCTCGACGACAAAAGGTACAACTCGTGATTTTTCTGCTGCGTCGGCGTTCTCAGAAACGAAAAAAAATTTTCTCTCTCATTCCAGGCATTGACTTGTTTATGTTATCAGTGTGGTGGATCGGGACCTAATTTGTATGCGTGTCTTCACTGCATCTACTTTGGGTGCAAAGGGCCTCATATCGGGGAGCATTTGAAGATGAACAAACATTTCATCGCGCTGGAACTCAGTTACGGGATGTTGTGGTGCAACAGTTGTCGCGATTTCATCTACGATGCCGAATGCATGGAAATTGCGAGGAAACACCTGCAAAAAGAAGCACGCAGCTTGAACAAAAGTCTTTCATGGCGACCTTGGGCACCGACACAACTCGAAATTGACTTGTTGCTGAAACATCCGAAACGGAGAATTGTCAGTTCCATGTCGAGTATCGGGCTGAGGGGGCTTTTGAATCTCGGGTCGACATGTTTTATGAATTGTATCGTGCAAGCGTTGATCCACACACCACTTTTAAGGGATTATTTCCTGTCAGAACAGCACGAATGCAATATCAAGAGCACGATGAAGTGTCTCGTGTGTGAAGTTGCGCGAGTTTTTCAGGAATTTTACTCAGGAGCGAAGGCTCCGTTGTCACTACATCGTCTCCTGCATCTAATTTGGAACCATGCGAGGCATTTAGCGGGCTACGAGCAACAAGATGCGCACGAATTCTTCATTGCGACACTCGATGTGCTGCACAGACATTGCAAAAATGCCCAAATGGAGACACAAAAAAGTCAGAGTGACAAGAAAAAAGCCACAGATAATGTGCATGCCCAATGCAACTGTATCATAGATCAAATTTTCACGGGTGGACTACAAAGTGACGTCGTCTGCCAGGCATGTAAAGGTGTCTCGACGACAATTGATCCCTTTTGGGACATTTCCCTCGACTTGGGCGAGGCACATCATCCGGGTTGCGGACCGCCAAAGTCCCTCATTGACTGCTTGGAGCGCTTTACGCGTGCCGAACACCTCGGTTCGAGTGCCAAAATCAAGTGCTCTTCGTGCAAAAGTTACCAGGAATCCACGAAACAGCTGTCGATGCGCACACTGCCAATTGTCGCGAGCTTTCATCTCAAACGCTTCGAGCACTCTAGTCAAATTGATAAGAAAATTTCCACGTTTATCTCATTCCCGCCCGAACTCGATATGACGCCCTTCATGTCGGCCTGCAAGAAACAAGGTGCTGCCTCGACATCCACTGCCACGTATCAGCAGCAGCAGCAGCAACAACAACGAAGCGGCTCCAGCAGCAAAGACGATTGTGATACAAAGAAACAAAATTTGGGTTGTGGCGATTACCGGTACTCACTTTATGCGGTAATTAATCATGTGGGCACGCTCGATGCCGGTCACTACACGGCTTACGTGCGACATCACAAAGATATTTGGGTGAAATGTGACGATCACATTATCACGACAGCGACACTGAAACAAGTATTAGATAGCGAAGGGTAAGATTTCTCAATTTTTGATAAAATTTCCTTTAAAAAAATATTTTTTTCTTTTTAGATACCTCCTGTTTTATCATAAAAAAGTATTAGAATACGAATAACTATTTCCGAAATCAGAGAAGAAAAAAAATTATGTACGTGTTTCGTCGTTCTCTCGTGTTATTACGATTAATTTATCTATTTTTGTATCCTTCTTTTAATGTTATACGACTATTTTTTTAATGACATAGACAATTGTTAGTTAGTAAGATCGGTTAATTTAACGATTTCTTTAATTGATGAACAAATTTATGTAATAAAAATGTATAAAAATATCAAAAATTCGTAAATTTTATTTAAAAAAAAAATCAATTCAAACTGAAAAATGTTAAAAATTTTGATTTTGTTTGAATTTTCAAGCGAAATTGCCTTTAAATCTCTACTTTTTCTGTATAATCAACGTTGCCCATTGATAAAAATTTTCCCAATAAAAATAAAATAATAGTTGAATTGATTTAAATAAATCATGGTAGGTATATTTTATCTTTCCAGTGTAATTAAGCCGTTCCAAATTTATTTCGAACTTTTTGTCCCAAAAACTTTTTTTCAAAATGGGAGGGGGCAAAAAAAAAAAAAATTTTTTTGAAATACTTTTTTATACAAAATTACAAAATTTAAATATTAATTTTATCATTAATCAATATTTTAGTTGTTTTTAAGGTATTTTCATTGAAAAAATCTTATTAAAAATTGATTTCAGAGAAATTTTAATGAAAAAATTGAAAAAGAAAATTTTTATAAAAAAAAAAAAAATCATTAAAAAAATTTTAAAAACATAAGTTTAATGATTTAGGAAAAATATTTTTAAAAAAGAAAATCCTTGTAAAAATATCATTTTGAATACAAAAGTTCAAAAGAATAAAAAAATATTTTTTTTAAAATTTCCCAAAAAATTATGAAAATAGATCGACAGTTTTTGATGAAATTTTTAACTTTTTTTCGTCCCATTGGATTTTTGGCTTTTGAAAAATAACAAAAAGTTCAAAAAAATAAAAATTTGGAGCGGTCTTTTTTTAAAAAAAATAGTATTTTATAATTTTTTTCGCTTCTCACTAAAAAAAAAATTTTCAAATTCAAAATTAACAATACTTACCTTTAAAACAAAAACTCGTAAAATTAAAAAGTAAAAAACAAAAGATAGATATAAAAATTATTTATTTTTCTACTATTGTAACAGAAAATCAAGTACAAAATGCTTCTTTACTATTTTTTAATCATTAATAAAATTCTCTTTTCAATATAAATAATCTTCTGACGAAAAAATTTCAAAGATATATTAATATATATATTTTTTAATTAATTTAATATTTATTTAAAAGTTTAGAGCAAATAAAAAATCACTTTCCTTAAACTTATTGATAAAATTTAAAGAAAATCATAACTGGCATATATTTTCATTGAATAGGATCTTATTTGTGTTTGAGACTTCCTCTTTTTTTACTGACACTTTTTAACTTTATTCATTTATTAAAATTATTTTTTATAATAAAATTGTAATAAATTACTAACTAATTTTTTTTCTTTAATATTTTAAAAATCTATTATTGAAAATTCATCATATATAATTTTTTTTTGATAAAAGTATTTTGTTTACAATGAAATAACGTAAAATATATAAAAATTTCTTTTATAATATTTATAATTAATTGTATTATATATTTATAAATTAATGCAATTATTTATTTATTATTAAAAATTTGTATAAAAACTGGCTCTAAATAATATTTTAATATTTATTTAAATATTCTTCCTAACTAAGAATTATTACTGGCTTGTATTGATCAGGTTTTAAATTTTAATTCTGTGAAATTAATTATTTTTTTATAATCTTGAATGAATTTTATTCGTTAAGGTACAAATATTTTTACTGTATTTTTTTTAATTTAATTTATTTTTAATAAAAATACTAAAATTAATATCAATAATATTTAATTATTAAATCATGGGATTTTGTCATTTCATGAGATTCTTCATTTTTACACTTTTTAAGTACGTATTAGGAATTCAATCGTCTTTCTTCTTGAGTTTTATTTTAATTTTTTTGTGTAATATCATTTTAATGCCTTTTCATATGCAGACTTAGGTGATCCGAGCGACTAAACGATCGCGAACATAATTTACAACGGAATGGTTTGAGCCCTAAAATTAAAATTTATTAAAAAAAATTTAATTAAAGAAAAAAAAAATTACCTGTATGTTTTCGAAAATGTCTTGTCAGTTCGTCAGATCTTGCAAAACGCCAGGTACATGATTCCCAAGTGCACACGTAGGGTTTTTCACCTAAAAAAGATATTTTTTATAAAAATTGGGTTTTAATGAAGGTCATGGAGGGTTTTTACCTGTATGCGTTCTCTTATGTGCCTTGAGATGTGAACTTTTGGTATAAACCTTATCACATCCATCACATTTGTGCTTCTTACTGCTATTATTACTATTCTTCTGGTCGGCTATTAGTGCGCTACTATCTAACATTGCTTTAAATGCATTGCCATTTTTATTATTTATGTTGTTGTTGTTATTATTGTTGTTGTTGTTCAGAAACGATGTTGAACTTGTAAATGATGTGGTTGGTTTCGAGAGAGCTGAGTAGAGTTTTTGTTGTAGATATAATGCAGCAGACTGGCTAAATTTACTATTATTGTTATTATTATTACTGGCATCGTTATTGTTGTTGTTGTTAGGACTATTCGTATATTTGTTATTATTATTATTGCTACTTAACGTAAGTTGTTGTTGTTGCTGCGGATGCTGATGATGTTGTGCATGGTGATTATTTGTTGCTAAGAGTTTCTGGCCTTTTGTGTGAGATTCTAAGACATTTAAGTTTATTAAGTAGTGATTGTTATTGTTGAGATTTAGGTTTGTCGGTGATGTGTTGGCTGCGACGGTGCTTATTGCGCGCTGCAGTAGCGTATTTGCCACATGCAATGACGGTGGAGGCGATTTCTGGACGTTATTGTTGTTGTTGTAGTTGTAGGACGATCTGGAATTGTAAGTATTTGTTAATATTCTTGTTGATTTTTCCATTATTTATTTAAGATTTAAAAATTCTAGAACATAAGGAGAATAATAGGCAAGTGGAATTAGCAGGTCAAGCTCAAACCTACTTAATTTTTTCAGAAAATCTCAGGTGGGAATAAAATAAATAATAAAAATAACAGAAATTTTTCCATAATTTTTTTTTTCGATAGACTTTTTAGACCTTATCGTAATGTAGATAATTTTTATGAAAAAAATTTGAATTTTTAACCAAATTTGGATTTTTCAATATTTTTAGCAAAATTTTTGAGAATGCATTATTTTGATGAATTTTATTCATTGACTTTTTGATATTATGAAAAATAATTTGAAATTCTTAATTGCTAAAAAAATCCAAAAATTAATGGAAAAATATTGTCCTATTAAATTCAAAATCGAGGCTCCATTAATTATTACAATTTTTTTGGATTTGTAACGGATTATTTTCCATACGACTTATCTACATTATGGTATTACTTAAAGACTTTTCCTTAAAATTTTAATGTTTTTTCATGTTTTTGTACAAATGAACATTTAGAAATTATCCAAAAAAATATTTAATATATTTTTTTTTACAAAAATGATCACTTTTATAAATTAAAATCGAGAATATTTTAAAGTAGTAAATATTCTAGCATTTTTTTATTTATAATTTATTATTTTGCAAAATTAATTGATTTAAATTTTTTTTTTCGTAGAATTATAAAAAAAAAACAAAAACTTCGTAAAAAACCTTAAAATTTTCTCAAAAAAAAAAAAATAATTTTTTAATAATTTAAAATTTTTTTTAAATTGCATTATTTTATAAAAAATAATTTTTTAAATTAAAAAAAAAAAAACAAAATTAAAGAAATGATCATTTTTATAAATTAAAATCGATAATATTTCAAGAAATAAATATTTTGGTATTTTTTTGTAATTTAATATTTTGCAAAATTAATTGATTTAAAATTTTTTTGTGGAATTATTAAAAAAAACCAAAATCACTAAAATTTTCTCAAAAACATTTTAATTTTTTTATAATTTAATTTTTTTTTTTAAATTGCATTTTTTTTATAAAAAATAATTTTTTAAATTAAAAAAAACCTTAATTTAATAGAAATATTTTTAAATTCGAAAAGTTAAAAAATAATAATTTTAGATAATAAAAAATATTAAAAGATCGATCCTTGATCAATACTTACATATCTTTCGACTTTTGTCGTAAGGCGAGAATGTGCGGGGCTGCCAAGAGCGGTGGGGGAGGCCTCTTATTCACTACATTTGGGCGTGAGAAGATTGTCGTGCCTGAAAATAAACAAAAAAAAAACAAAAATTAGTAACGAGGCGTCTCCACATCGTATTTAAAGGACTTGTTTCCCTATTCAACTTGCACCAACGAACAACAATAAAATAATAATAAAACTACAATAAATGGTACTACATTCTAAAGTTAGGCGTTACTACATGACTCTTGAAACATGTTAGAGTAGGCTTATAAATATTACATTATCATTATTAATAATAAATTGTTGAAATGGAAATAAATATTACAAATATAAATAAGTTAAAATTGCACTTTGCAAATATATATAAATTTGCATCTCATTTTAAAAGTGACTGTTTCGATTTTTTTTCAACACCGCCGCCGCACAGTGGGCTGCCAAGTGTTTTTCTAACCTCAAATTACGAAAAAATAATAATTTTTTCTCGGAGAACCGTGAATAACAAACGAATCAAATGATTTATTGATTGTTTGAAAAATCAAATAATTGCTGCAATTATCATAATTTTAAGCATAAAATAGCGGGCGGTGTCTTTAAGCATGTAGAGAAAAAAAAATAAAAATAAGCGCGCGGTGTTTATTTACAAATATTTGATCAATCAACATTTGTTCACAATTCTCATGCATGACAACTCGACTAAGTAAGTCATTTTAAAAAGATTCAATTAGGAGTTAAAATAATGAGACTCGATAAAAGATATATGGAGACACTTGTTCATTATACATTTTTTTTTATTTTTCGTTCAAGTACAAAACGAACGAACGGCAAAAAAATGTAGGTAAATATTGTAAAATAATAATAATATATTGTAAATAACTATCACTTACAAAAAAAGATACAGCACCACCACAACGGCACAACGAGGCGCAAATAAATGCACATCATGGTGCAGTGCTTGCTTGTGGAAAACTATAATCGTGAGAAACTTTACCACTTTAAAAATAAAATAGTAAAATTAAATTGTAATAATAATGATTTCTGTTGAATTTCTTGTGTTCTCTTTAATGCCTTTGGTGCTGCGTTTAGAAAATTGCATTGAAAATTGTTTTTTTGCAGAATTATTACTTTTTTTTTTGTATTTGATGAGAAAAAAAGGACGCGTGTGAAAATGGACACACCTTCAAGAGAAATCTTCATGGAAAATTTCAAAGGTGGAATCGGGAGTTCAATTCGAGCAAGTTACAGACACGAAGAAGGTCTAAAAAAGTCATGAAGCTCATTAAGCAAGTCATTATTTTTGCGTAGTAGCTACACTAATTAGTCGTTTAAAGAAACATATTTCAATCAATACAATGTTTCTTTGTTTTTTTGAGAAGACAGGTTAGTTTTGGGAAGTGGCGTTTTGAGATGAATTTAAAAGAAGATTTTCGCAAAGGTCTGTCTGTGAATATT
The DNA here is from genome assembly GCF_036172545.1 of Culicoides brevitarsis. Lineage (NCBI taxonomy): Eukaryota > Metazoa > Arthropoda > Insecta > Diptera > Ceratopogonidae > Culicoides > Culicoides brevitarsis. Next base: position 20,126,601 of record NC_087085.1, on the reverse strand, counting down.
AAAATTTTTAAAATAAAAAAAAAAATCGGGTAAGAAAATTTTAATTGATAAATCATTGAGTTATTGAAAAATCAAGACAAAAATATGTATTTAATTTTTGAGGAAAAAACTATGAAAATTCTTGATTTAAATAATTTTAATTTTCAAAGTTGTGTAAATTTGGTACTAAATTTATAAACTTTATTTTATTTAAAATTGATAATTTAATTTTTGGAAAGTAATTTGATTTATAGGAAAAAAATTTAATTTTAACTGAAATCCTGTAATTTTAATTTTTGGGCCCACTGCACATTTTAAATTTTTGTCCAGGTCATATTTTAAGAGTTTTGTCTCAGTAAATATTTTAAAATTTCGTCCCATCGAACATTTTGTATTTCCGTTCTAAAGAATATAAGAAAATTTCATTTTGCGCTAAAAAAATTTGACCCAATATACATTTTTAATTTTTAGTCCCAGTAAATATTTTACATTTTAGTCCCAGCGCACATTTTGAAATATTGATCCCAGTTAACACTTTAAATTTTCGTCTTGTTTCCTTCAGTATTTAGAACTTTTTTCAATGAGCGTTATTTGACCCAGTAAACATTTTAAATTTTTGGTCCCAGTGCAAATTTTATATTTTAATCCCAGTGCACATTTTAAAAATTTTAACTTAAAAATTTAAATCAAACAGTTGTAGATTCATGATTTTACCTCAACTTTTCTTCTAAATTAAAAAAAAAATAATTGAAGATTTTAAAAGAAAATTCAAAGAATAGCGCTTAAGTCACTTGCCATCCATCAAGTCAAATCTCGAGCAAGACCACTAACAAATTATACAAATGACTTAATTTATTTACTTTTTTCCTCCTTCTCGCCGCATTGATTTACTTTTTCTTTATGGCTATCTAAAAACAACCAATAAATTTGTATACGTGCCGCACAATTCTACGAGTTCATAGCAAACTTAGCCACACATGACCATAATATGCCATTAATCAATCGCAGGGAACAGTAGAGATATGATTGATAGACAATGTAGCAAGAAATTAGTCTTCTATTGCGAACGTCGCGTCGTCATCGTAAGAGTAGCTAGAGAAGAAGCATATGGGGAAAAAACTGAAGAGAAGGCTTTTTTGATCTATACGGCACAATTTCAAAAGACAGACAGACAGACATAATGATGATGATGATGGTTAATGGTACGTAAGTGGCTGTTAGTCAATTAATGCTCATACAAAGTTGGATAAATAATAATTATTAGCTCGTATATTACAAATCGTAAAAGGTATAAAACGACGTAAAAACAATGTCCATTAAGGTACACTTTTTTTTATTAACTCTTGTGAATTTGACGCGGAGACTGACTTGACTAATTATGTCATGTAACATTGTGTGTTTGGGTTGCATAACGCACAAATTCCCAACAAATTCGCTATTTTAGCAAAAAATAGGAGGAATTTTCGCATAAATCATCTTCAGCGAAAAAAAAAGTTCCGTTTTTCCTGCTACTCTTCACAAAAAATGCATTTCCAAATAATCCAAACCAAGCAAGTAACAACTAGTAACGCACGAACTTGAACTCTCCCGTGACCCAAAAGACATATCTTCTTCTTTTTTTCTCTCTCGTTTGTTATGCTGCGTCTTCGAAACTAGTTTTACAACAACAAGAAGTAAGTTAGAGAAAAATTTACAAGAAAAACGTTCACTAAAGAAATATTTTATGGCGTTGAAACTTCTTCTTTTTCTCCTCCTTTCTGCATATCACCTCGCATCACACAGGTAAAAGTTATAATAATCGTAAAATGCCGCCCGTCGCATCTCTTCAACCTAAAACTAAGCAAGCAAGCACAGTTAAACTCATGCCATGCTTAGTTAACGTTTGTTACAATAAATTTTTCTTTTACTACCAATTTCTTTCGTTAGTTGGCTGCCATGCAGGAGGAGAAGAAAAAAAAACAATTCTCCATAGATTAATAATTTCACATTTTATGATTGTAAATATTTTGTGTCGAAGACATACTTTTGTTGTGTGACCGTTTTTAACCGTTTTATGTGCAACCAGTTGGATAAAAGGCACACAGAAAAAAAATTATTAAATACAAAAATACAAACAATTTTTGATCAGATATGCGAGAGATATTTTATAGTCGAGTAATAGAAGAGGAAAAAATATTGAAGATATGGCAATAAAATAACAATAGCGCACAAGAGTCGAAGAAAACCGTTTGAAAAATGCAACAAGATTTTTTGTAGTGGGTCACCAGCAAACAAGCAAGCAGCAAACTAACCGTTTATGACCTATTCTTTCGATTTTTCAACGCGGTTGTGACATAGATTCCGATGAAGGAAAAAAAAATGTTTTCTTAACAAGCTCACGAATCTTCTTAATTAATTGAGAAAAAAAATCCGCAAATCCATCGATCATGAAGCATAATTAATTTGTACAAATGAGGGTAAACGTGCGTATATTTCCATCCAATTTAAGGTGTTTTTTTGCTCCCTCATTGCGTTTTATAACATTTTCATTAAAAATTAACTGTGATTTTGTGAGTATATTTTTTTTTGCTTAGAATTTATTTTTTTATTTAATTAATTTTTCATTAATTTTAATTTAATTTAATTTAATTTTTAAAATTAATTTTAATTTAATTTTATTTTTTAAAATTAATTTTAATTTAATTTTATTTTACTTTTAATTTTAATTTAATACAATTTTTTTAAATTATTTTTAAAAATTAAATTTGATTATTTTAAATTATTTAAATTTTTTTTTAAATTTCGATTTATTTTTAAATAAAAATTAATTTTAATGAAAATTTAAATATTTTTTTTTATTATTTTTTTAATTAATTTTTTAAATTGATTTTAATAAAAATTTTAATTTTTTTTAAATAAAATTTAATTTTTTAAATTTCTTTTTGATTTATTTATTTTTATTTTATTTTATTTTTTTTTTTAAACTTTAAGATTAGATTTAAAAGTAAATTTTACAGAGTTTGCAAACATAAAACTGAACCATCATTTGAACAATTTTTATTTTTAAAATTTGTTAAAAATAGATCTTGATGAAAAATCTATTAAATCTATTGCTTTTTTTGAATTTTTGTGTCAAATATGTCAATTCAAAAAATGACCGTTAAAAATTTAAAAATTAATGTTTGGTTGATTAAAATTTAATTTAAACAATAAAAATTAAAAGTTTTGTTAAAAAATAAGAAAAATTAATGAAAAAATGATTAAAAATGATTTTGTATTTTTTTTTTTTCATGAAAAAATCAAAAAAAAAACTTTTTAACTATTTCTGAAAAATAAAAACGTTTCACTTTCTCACAAAATCGCAAATAAATAATCCAAAACTTTGTATTGATTAACAGGTGAGGCATTTCCCAGCGTTTCACTTGATTTTTTATCCACATTTTTTAACACCAAACAAATTATAAATTGCGACAAGTAAGCCGTTAAATGTTCTTCGCCTACTACTGCTACTTAACTACCTGTTCACTGTTATTATTGCCAACATTATCAGTTTTGCGTGAAAAGAAAAATAATCGCAAAAAACGGCAAATGCATTCTTTGTAACTCATTAAATGACACTAGTGCACTTTTTTTTATTGTCGATATCACTCGTCGTCGTCGTCGCAAGTATCGCAGTTACACAAAGGTGCCACATTTAACAACTTACTAGCTTTGCGCGCACGAATTGCTAGGCAACACTTGTGTAATGTAGAACTTGAACCATAAATAATTATCAGCTGCAGCTGTCTATAAGTGATCAATCATTAAGAGGGAAAAAAAATATTCGAAACGAATAAAAACAGTAAAAAAGTTGTAATTTTAATTATTTTTCAGGTATCGACGACGCATTACGACTTTGACGACATTAGACAAGTTTTTTTTTTCGATGTAATTATTTTATTTTTACGATTTTTCTGCGTGTTTGTTACAATTTTGTGTCGTCGTCGTGGTCGGAAACATATGACAAATTTATATTGCTTGACCAGCAAGTCGCATAAAGTCGTGAGAATCGTAGCAATATGCGCTACAAGTAAAAGTCAAAAGTGAATGTACGCGATCATCAAATGGATGATGATGATAATAATAAATTTACATTCACTTATTTGATGATCATATATTTTACATTTATATCTTGTGATTGCCTGCATTTTGTCTTTTGATTATTTCGCTCGAGTCTCGACATCACACAGGTACGCCAGATGATTTATGGATCTTCATTAAATGCGGATCTAGCGATATATGTTGATGGCTTGGCTCATGTTCATCCTTGAATGAGTGATCTGTTTCTCTAACCTTTGAAATGTTATAGTCGCAATCAATGTTTTTTTATATCTTTGCAATTTTTTATTTAATTTTATCTTAAATAATTTTTTTGCTTTAAAATTTTATTAATTTATTTTTTTTAACAATTTAATTTGCTGAAAATTAAAAAAAACTGTTTTCATCTACTTTATTTTTTAGAATTTCGAAATCTTTTTTTTCAACTTTTGCTATAAGAAAAAAATTTAATTACTTTTTTATAAAATTTTAATAATTTTTAATTTAAATAATTTAATATAAAATTTTAATAATTTTTAAAATTTTAATAATTTTTTTTAAAATTATAATAATTTTTATAAAATTAATTTTGCATAAAATTTAGTTAAAAAAAATATTTTTTTTATCCAATCCGTCAATTTTTTATTTAATTTTTATCAAATTATTTTATTATTTAAAAGAAACATTTTTTTTTTAAATTTATTAATTTTAATTTAATTATCTAAAAATTAACTTTCATTTTTATTTAACTTTGAAAAAAAAAATTTAAAATTTTCAAATAAAAATTTTATTTTCTAAAAAATTTATAAGAAAAATTATTTTATTTATGAATTTTTAATATTTTTATAAAAAACCAATATTTTTGTGATTATCTTAAATTTTTATTCATTTTTAAATAAAAATAAATTAAATAAAAATTACTTTCAGAAGAAAAATTAATAAAAATCTTCATTTAAAAAAATTCTCATTACCAAAATCTCGCCCTTTGGACATTTTAATTATAAACATAATTTTATTCAATATGATGAATTCACTTCATATTTCGTGTCTGATTACAATTAACATTATCATCACCGCGCCAGGTCACACGAATAACCAAAAAAAGAGAAACCGGCACAGTTGGCAACTAACAGCTGGCTCAACATACGAAAAAATAACACATTATATGTTCATTTATTTTTTATTTTATTAAATCAACCGAATAAATTAATATACTTAATTATAAAACGAATCAATGTAAAGTTGTAAATCGAAAAAAGATTTATCAAAAAAGGGGCGTTTTATACATTCGTCTACTCCACGACTCAATAAATGTCGTTGTTATCGCGGACCTTTTGTCAGCTTTTTTTTTAAAGTACAGCAAAAATTTACATCTTACAACATACTTTTTTTTAATTATAAAAACGCATTTGTTGTTTATTTTTTGTTATGTACTCGAGTAACACCTGTACGCGTTGTAACACGTGCTAAAAAAGTAACTAATGATAATAATTAAGTGATACGTAACAAACATACATTATTATGTTATCGGGGACTTTGAAGCTTTTTAATGTATATGATATATGTATGTTTGTAAAAAAAATGTTAATGAAGAAAAAAATTTATTAATTTGATTGACCTTGGATATTTATAATGTTATATATGTTGTAAAATATTTTTTTTTACAGAGACTCATTATAAAAATGTACATATAATAAATTTTCGTTTCCTTTTTATATGCTTTTTTATTTAAATTCCAATGTTTTCTGTCATCGTGTCACGCTTTTAGTTACATAATGAGAATACAGATGGCGCTGTAACTTTTTATCGCATTAGGTATTGGATTGGCTAAGTTCACAATATGCATTAGCTTAAAGACGTTTCCTTTTTATAATTATGATATATGTTGATAAACTATGGCAATCAATACTTTAATTGAATTTTTTTTCATAACAAGTAAACGAGTATTAATGGACTCGCAACTTATTGGGAGAAAACCTTTAATTAATAAAAATAATAAAATTAAGAATCTGATCGAGACATTTCAATTTAAAATTTAATTTTATAAATAAATTTAATGCGAATTTATTCAATTTCTTAATATTTTTACAACACGAAATTTATATTAATATTTAAAAGATATACAAATATATACAATGAACATATTGATTTGTATTTTAATCCTATTTAAATATATATTTTATTAAAAACAAGAAAATTATACGCTGAGAAAATTATGTTATTTGCACATTTTAAATCTTATATATTATTCTGAATTGCAAACATAATTAAGTAATAATCGGACATTATATGCCGTCGCCGTTCTGGGATTAAAAATAAACAAACATACATGTACAAATATAATAAATAATGAAATATGTGTAAAGCCCACTAAACTACCTGTTTCGTTTGATTTTTTTTTTTTTTGTAAAAATAAGCGACAACCTGGATTATATAGAACACTATTTCGTAATATTTCTGCAATATATATATATTTATTTATTATTAAAATAATACAAAAATGTTTAAAACATATACAATATTTTTAATAATAATAACTTAAGTACACACGACCGTCGTCGCGACACACACTAGTCGAGAATAAAAGACCGAACAGCGAAAAAAAAATTTAAAGTCACGCTGTTTTGCTGCCCGCAAAATTAAATCAAAAGTCACACAACTTTACATAATGTCTATTATTTTGAATTATGTTTGTGCTTGTGTGTAAGCATTGATATACAAATACAATATAATAATTGTTGAGACACATAAAAGTGTATAAAAGGTAAATTTATAATGAGTTGGTCGTTTTGTACATGATTTGCGAATTTTGTCGCAAGTAAAAGTAATAAAATAAGGACCAAAATTCACACGCGTTCAACTTAACCCACTTTTTTTATTTGCTCGATAATTTGTTGTAACACAAAATTGGAACCATCATTAGTTTTTTTTTTGTATTTCTAGATAAATAAACTTAGTTCTAAAAAAAATAAATAAATATATTTCGTAAAAAAAGCAACGGGATTGACAATTGTAAATTATATTTTAATGATTTTATTTAAAAGTCTTGAAAAACATTTCTCACGATTTGTTTCAGCCAAAAGTAAGCAGCCATCAATACACTGCTTTACTTATTATTATTATATTATTAGTTCATGCCTTTTCGAGCATTTATTTATAAAGTTTTAAATTATTAAATATCTCTACTTTGTATCATGTTCAATGTGTAATAAACAGTATAGTTAGAATGATTTATTGTTAACGACAAACCGATTGAATAAATATCGTAAAGCTCAGTTGGAAACCGATTCAATCCTTTTTTTTGTATTTTTCTTTTTTTTTGTCTTTATTAGTTTAGAAAGGAAAACCCATATCCTTGATCCCTTTACTCTACAATTGAATATGTAATAAATGATAATAATTAACTCGTTAAATTTAAGAGATTTTGACAGCTGGGAAATTAAAATAATTTGTTGCACATTGTATCGTGAGTGATCCGTTTTAATAATAATAATCCCTAAAATTAAAGATATAATTATTGTTATACTTTCAGGTGCGCTCAAAGCCTTTTTCCAGAAACACACAGAAATTAATGCAAAACAAATAAGTATGATGATGATGTAAAAATAACTTCAACTGAGACTCCACGAAAAAAATCCTTTCGCTTTTTATGAACAACAACAGAAAACGAATCTTGAACTCATTTTTGAAGTGCGCGAACGAATTAAAATAATAATAATGAATACACGATCTGAAAATTATGTTTCTTTATATTTTTTTTTTGTATTTCATGACGATTATTATTATTTTGATGACGATGATTCAAGTGCTACATGAATGTTTGTTTTTCGAGTGTTACAACAATAAATACGGGCAGTCATACAATTATTATAATTTATATTATTATTATTTAAATTTCATAAGCGAGTTTCCGCGACGAACTTATTTTAAATTGAATAAAAAGATGTGAAAGGTAATAAATGATGATACTTACTTCGAGAGGAACGTAAACTACTGGATTTTAAACTTAAGTCAACAGGCTCAATTTGAACTGGCGGCCCCTCTGCCTGGAATGGGAAAAAAGAAAGAAAAATTTGTCAATAAATGTTTTTCAGGGGTAGGTCACTTCGTAGAGTTCTCAAATATTTAGTTCGAAATTTCAGGAGAAAATGGAGCAAAAAATCAAAACCAAATTTTAAGCCGTGATTTACTTTTAATTAAAAAAATAAAAAATAGATTTTTTCAAAATCTTTATGCCATGAGATTTACGCAGTTGGTTAATAGATGGTCCTACTCATTATTCCTCTTTCCCTTAGATTCTAATGTACGGTGAGATCTTCGGACCATTCATAGGTAGGTAAAACCCGATCGATGACATCATTTTCATTCATGGGTAATTTGAATGTGATTGTGCTCCTCTCCTTAACTTCAGATGGACCGTCGTAAATTGAATTCTAAAGCGATTGTCCATGCTTCAAGCAGACGGATACTTCTTGCCTCAAATGAATTTTATTTTTTGCATGCTTGATATTGTTAAACATCATCGATAAGTTCATCGGACTTTGGACTGTATTTCTAAACGTCATATTAAAGGGCGGTATTCTTTTGGGCACCGAAGGCTAAGAAGCACCAGATTTTGTAGCCAAAATAGAATCTCTTGCTTCATTTTCTTTATTCAGGTTGTAGATGACAGCACAAATGGTTCTGTATTTTACTATCTGAACTCACATTCGGCTCTTGGGTTTAATATATCAGTATTTTCATCTCTTGCATGTTTTTGAAGTAAATTGGCTGCATTTTTACGTTTTTCAGTGTTAATATGTAAGAAGTTCAACCTCAAATCAATATTGTTGTTTCAGTTGAAATGCTTTAAGAAACCAGAACATATTTCTTGTATTTAATTAAAATTGAGCCTAAAACCCTCTGTATTTCTCTTACAATATTTGTCAAAGAATTTAGAATTTTTATTTGTCAAAAGCACAACTCTCAAAAACTAAACTAAAAAACAAAATTTACGAATATTTTAGAATTTTCTGAGAAGAGTTTTGTATTTGATTTTCGTTGCCTCATCCACTTAATTATTAAAAATATCAACTCATTCGGGCATTTCATGACCTACCCTTGTTCCAAAATATTGTCGTGTCCCAAATTTGTATAAAATATCTCAATAATAATCATAATAATAACTAAGTAATTTTCGAATGTTGGTAGGTCAGTGACAATCTTCTTGTTCGCTTACATTCACAACGAAAAAACATGCAAAACGGTTAGACATAATTAATCATTTTCATGATTTCGACGGATTCGTGTCTAACATGATTGTAAATATTTTTGTTGTTTTTAGTAATTTTTAGCATTTCTTACATGATAATTAGCATCGCGTACCTTCTCTTTTTATTATTATTTTTTTACGCATACTTCGACAACAAAAAAAACCTCTTATAATTTTGTGGAGAGCACCTGCATCGTTTTCTGACGTTTTGCTATGATAATAATTATGAGTTACGAAATTGTAAAGTGTGCACGTGAAAGGAGTTGACGTATGCTTATTTATTTGGTTAAAGATGATTTTGATCGATTGTGTTGAAATAATTACAGGCAAAACTTTTTTGATTGATTGAATAAAAAATTAGAGATGGGCCGCTAGATGATTGATTTTTTTAGAAAGGTTTGAAAGTGATTTATGTAAACATATACGATTTTTTAGCTCCGAAAAAAAAAACAAAAAAAAATGTTCTAAGGTCATCTTGATTTGAGTTGTCTTAATAAAATAATCCGGAACTGACATGATTTTCAACAAATTTATACGTTGTTATTACCTTGTACAAATGAATTGTCAATCAAAATCGGTAAAGTTCCGCAAACTCCCATAAAAAATAATAATAATAATTTGTCCAAAACTAACAAAATTGTACAAGTTTTTTTTTGTTACTAACAAAATATATAATTAATAATAAGCCACCTCTTAAGATTTTGGTGCGTGAAGCATAAATAATAGCAGTTGTACGGTAATTAACTTGCGAGTTTTTGGCTTTCAACTTAAACTTTGCCACATGCATTAAAGCAAATATTGATCTAAAACAATAATTTTATTTGTTCCGATATATAAAATCATAATAATTATCATTAAAGCCGGTAGCGTGTCCCGCTATGCTTATAATTTAATTATAATTCGACCAACAAAAGTTTTTTTTCTTCTCGTTGTTCGTTATTGAGAATGCTTGAGCTAATTTTCGAACAATTTGTAACAAATGAGAAAAAGAGGCTTGACGTCTTATTTACAATTACAATCAAATCAAACATTGGCACCTTTAAAATATTTTCGCCCGAGGCGCAGTATTGATGTTCAAGAGAGTTACAGCGAAAAAAAAAGTTACCGACAAATAATCAGCTACCAACTTTTTTTTTCATTATTGAAATATTTTATTGACGAAGATCGTTAAATGGAATGAACAAAAGCTCGACGAGACGTTTATTGTTGAAACTTTATAACGAATCGGATAGAGTCATTCACGCGGTTTTCAAACATCATAAAACTTTTAATTGAATTCTATTGTAAAGTATCAATTATCCATTTCGATCGAAACCAGAGTTAAGATCAAACAAGACGGAAATTCATGTCGATCCAATAAAATTTTTGCTGAAAAGTTCCTTAAAGACACGTCATCAGGTCCATGTATCTGACATTGTTCTGTATTAAATAACGTATAAATATTAATAAATAATTTTTGTTAAACAACTTAACTCTCGATTTGTACGTGAGCAAAAAAAAATGTATTGTTATAATATGATTGTTAAAAGACAGAAATATAAAAAATTATATCAGATCCGACAGACTATTCATATAACAATGGGTGTAATAATGAAATATGGAGTATATAGGTACTGAAAGGTGTCAAAATTGCATTAAATAATGTGAAATTCAAGGTTATGAAATTTATAATGAAAAAAAATTTAAATGTCTCGTTTTTTTTCGGGTTTGTTTTTGTTATTGTTTAAGAGAATTTGCATAAAGAAATATTTATTTAGAAAGTTTTATATTTATTTTAATATTTTGTATAAAAATTATTAAAAATAAACTAATATAATTGAATTTTTAATTGAAATCGATAATCGAATAAAAAATATTAATTTATTTAAATTTTATTTTTAAAATTATATTTTGAATTAAAAATTAATTAATTAGTTATTTTAATTATTTAAATGTAGATTAAGATTTTTTAAGATTGAGATTTTCGTTTATTAAACTTCTCAACTATTCAATGAAAACTAACATTTAAATTACTCGATCAGGGGATGATGATGATGATTTAAATAAAACTATTCTCGAAGCTTCTATGAAGTTTACACAAAATTGAAAACGTTAATGAATTTTTTTCTTTAATTTTTAATATGTAACATTCTAAAATCTATTCTAGCAAATCTCAAAAAAGATAACTAAAAAAAATAAATAAAACATATTTAACACTTTATTTATTTTTTGTCATTTTGTATGAAAATAGATTTTCATTTGGAGCGGCCTAAATTTTCAATTAAAAAATTAAAAAGTGTTAAAAAAGTTCATTTTCACACCAAATTTTTCAATAATTTCAGCAGCGCGTTGATTATTACTCAATAGATCACTTCAAAAATGATCGCATCTATGACTGCGTGTTCATGTATTTCCAATGACACAGCAAGAAAAATGCAACAACCTGTCCAGATTTGCGATTGAAATTAGATGTTAAACATGATTTTTCCTTGTTTGGACACTTCTTACAAATGAAATGAGAGAGAAAAATTACATAATAATTCAATAAAATACAAAATTTTTAGTTACATTCCATTTGTACTTTAGTACCTACTATTTTTAATATTATAATGGAAATAATTGTAATATTTTTCATTATTATTATCACAATACTTGTACGAACATTTATACTTGACTTCAAAAGAATCAAAACGGTGCATTTATTTTATTTATTTTTTTTTATTCAATCAAGATTGAATTTTTCATTCATTTCATTTCATTCCATCCATCCATCAAACAATGATAAATAATAATAATAATAAATGTATGAGTACATTCAAGTTGTTTGCCTACCTCAACTAAATATGAGCAAGCAACGTCGCGTCGCGTCATCGTATTCAAATCATCTCTTTCATTCACTCGTTCAGAGTGGAAAAAGACAAATATGTACATGAATATTGCGCGCAAAGTCTGATGATGGAGATAAGAGAAATGAATGACGACTGTAATTTTATTATAATTTTATTGTGCAAAAAGTGAATATACCTTTATTTTTTGAATTTTGTACAAATAATACTTAAATCTGTCTGAGAGATACCCATGCAAGGCATCCAAGGAAAAAATAAAGAGAACAATATTCAATATTTTTTATACAATTATTATATTATTATTTTACGAAAAAAATCGCACCAAGGGAATTTAAGAGGCACAAAATGTTACTAGGTTACACATGCGCCAGTTTGCTTTTTTTTTTAAATGCAGTTAAAAAAAGTTTTTTGATTGGCATTTTGTCTGTCAGTAATAATAATTGAGATATTTTTGAAGAAAAATATTAATTTATGAAAAATTAATATTTTAATAATTTAATTTAATTTTTAATTGTTTAAATAAAATTTTATTCAGCTATTAATTATTTTTTGATTAATAAATACTTAAAATATTTTTTTTTAAAATTTTTATTTATTTATTTTAAGTTAAAAAAAAATATTTTAAAATTTTAATTTATTTTATTTAATATTGGTTGAAAAATGTATTAAATAAATTTATTTAAAATTCTATTTTTTCAAATTTAAAAAAATTATTGTTAAAAAATGTATTAAAATTAAAAATGTACAAGAATCAAAAAAATAAAATACTGTTAAGTTTTTTCATTTCATGACAGCTTTTACATCTGGTTTTTATCCAGTAAGCGTCGTCATGTCAGCCAGTTACACAAGAAGAATTAAACACACAAAATTATATGCTGATCAAAAAATATGATTTTAAATTTTACCTACACGTGTAATTTGCATGTTGTCATTATTTACAACGAAAAGTCATGTTTATAAATTTTTTTTAAAGGTCTTTCAATAAACATATACTTTTTTTAATATACAGGTAAGTGTCGCCGTTACTGTCCTTCTGACACTTTTTTTTTGTTCGATCAAAGTTGTTTCTGGTCTAATTTCTACCTGAACTTTGAAAAAATGTTAAGTCGATTCCTAGGTCAAACTTGAATTCGCGCGCGCATAATAATGACATTATCTTGCACTTTGCGTCACCTTTTTTGAGTGGAAAATGTGTCAATGAACGAACGGTGAATTTACTGTGATATTTTTAATTGTTGTCATGCATTGAAGAGCCTCAAATAATGATATGTTACACGCAGTAGAAAGCTACCTTGTTATTACTGCTTATTAGACTGTCAAGCATGTGTGAGCATCGAAGGAAAAAAATAAAAGAAAAAATGTGTGCCATACACTCAATTATTTTATATTAGATTAAAACTCCGATGAACATCGAGGCGTTTCCTCTCCGCGTGTTATAATAATAACAATAAATAAATAACAATAACACGACACAACAACACCCAACATTTCGTCAATAATAATGATGATATATATTTTGTTTTGTTTTGAATATAAAGACAAACATTTTTTTTTTGTGAAAAAGCTCGATTTCAAAAAGTCCACAGCATACCAACCCATCGATCGTTGCCCATCCTAATAAAAAGTCTGTGTGAAGAGCAATAAAACTTTTGAATTTTTTATCTTCTTTTTTTTAGTTTTTTTTTTCAAATTTGAGAGACAATTATAAAAATGTTCGAGAATTGAAACATCAGTGATGTGCTAATAATAATAATAACAACAACGAGTCGAGTCGTCATCAACTGAACAACGCCCATGTTTGTTATTGTTACACAGAAGATTGACATGCATTTAATAGATGTTAATATTATAAATAGGTTTAGGTGGCGGTTCATGAGAATCGGACTTGGGTGTAACGCGTCAAAAACGCACGAAATTCGTAACTTATGGGAAGAGCCGCAGAAACACATAAATAAATGATTAACAACACCACGAAATGTTACATCATGACAAAATTATTGAACAAAACGAATAAAAAAGTAACATCATTAATATTATTAATATACCACACTATTTTTGTGTGTTTAAAAAAAATATTCAGGAAAAGACGCGCTAAAATTTTCGAAATAAATGCCAGAAATGCGTGAGAGAGCCAAGAACCTTTACTCGCACACATAGCGGTAAATTGGGTTGTTGCATGGAAAATGTATTTGGCACGCCTATAAAAAGTGCATTCATTTCATGTTCGTTGTTTTTATTTTGTATTATATATATTATTATTATTATTTTAAATTAAACGTAAAGCTTGCTGAGGGAAAGTAAAATTGTGATACAATTCTATTTTTTTTTCGTTGTTGTTTAGTTAAACGTTCATTCATTGCTGTATCAATGCGCCGTAGATCAAGTAAGTACATGAAATCGTGGTTTAACCCTCAAATAAAATTAATATAAAACTATTTCGTGAAACAAATCGTAGCTTAAAGAACGTGGCTTTTGTATATGAAAATAGGATGACCATTTTTTCATGTAAGTACAAAATTCATTTGATTCACATAAATATTTTTTTTTATTATTATTGAAAAAAATTATTTAGGTATCAAAAATTTGTTCCAAAGTCCGAGCAAAGAAGTTGTTAGAATTTCTAGAGAAGCACAAAGAAATTATATCATGTTACAATTTCGAAAATACATTTAAAACATTGGAAGAGGAAAGTGAATTTATTGACAAATCTGACAAATTTTAATGAAAGATCTACTGATTTGAATAACAATAACAGAACAAAAATTACTCGAATTACCAAAAGTTGACAAAAACAAAAAGGATAAGATGATACACAAAATTGTTTAAAAAAGCACTCGACACATCGAATATGGAAATGATAAGATTGTGTATCAACAAAAGGATCTCATAGAAAATCTTCCATGTGCTTTTGACTAAATCTGTGTCATTTTTGCAATTTTCTAATGCACAAATGGGGCAAAACTGATAATCCAACTTTTCTTTGTGGAGCACTGAACCAAACGATCGATCAGATTATTTTGCAGTGCTAAATATATGTAGTTATAATATGAAAGGCAAGATAGCAAACTGATAAACAAACACAAGTTCCAGAATTTCTCAAACCTTTTATAAAAATTTACAGAGTTTCAACTTTTTGGAAAATAATTTAGATAAAACCCTTTTGTATTTATTTAATTGAAAAGATGTGGGTTTTGTTTTTACGCCCTTGCAATACGCGCTTAGTTTTCATTCCGATCAGAACTCATTGCAAGGGCTTTTTCTTTCCCATCAATGTTAATGTTCCTTAGTTCACGCACACTAGTGCAGTAGTTTCTAGTATATAAACAATGCACATATGATCTTTTGTCAGTCTCAATAAAACCACGAACTAGGAAACTTAAATTTATTTTTTATCTTTTTGGTTTCAAACATAATTCTAAACTTGATTTTCATAATAATAGAATGCTTTTGATGTTCTTACTAATGTCATCAAATGCATACATTAAATTCTTCCAAGAATTCCCAGTGCTAATATTCACACTGTCAGTTTAATGAAAGTAAATATCATTAAATTTGAACAAAAATAATGGTCCACCCTACAAAGTATATTTTACCTACAAAATCATTGCATTCTCGTAAACTTGTACAATTATTGTTATAACTTTTTTTGCACAATAACTACACGAATTCAATATAAATACACACGAGAGAAGAGAAGTGAGCGTAGACAATTTTTTTTTGTTCGTATTATTAATATTTGAAATTGTGTTCAATCTATAAACTTTTTTTTTCTCGTATTTACATCATCAAACATCTGTACGAGACACAAAAATTTTATTTTCCCACGGCATCCTAGTAAAATAACTGACCTATAAAATGGTAATATTTTAAATAATAATAAAGTGTTTTCTTACTTTTCTTTCTTCTTTCGTGTATAATGTCATACTAAGTGCTATTATTATTATATTATTATTGTACACAATGAAATATGTTGGAAAAGTGCATCTTTTTCCACGACAATAAAACTCTGCGCTATCAACATGACAGATGAGAAAGTACATTAATAAGAAGATGTTCATTATTTAATCTTCATTTAACAGCTTGAAGATTTTTCGTTGTTGTGCTACATGGCCTGTGGGCAAGACAATCACTGTGCCGAGTGTTTTTATTTTATTTTATTCAATTTATGTGCGATGCATCATTATCATGTTGCACCATTCGTATACACGGATTTTTTTATAAACATAACAAGCAAATGTATGTTTGAAATGTGATACACTCGTGGTTTCATCGTCGTTGTCAAGCCAGCTCGTCGTTGCGAATTAATGATCTTGTAATACAGATAATTAAAGTTTGTTGTGTTTAAACAGCCGAATCGCGCAACAATTAACACAGATATACATATTTCACGTGAGTTTACAGTACAAAAGTGCTCGAAGCAAAAAATTCTAAAATTTGCGCTTTAACATGAAAAATAACTTACCTCTTTTGCAGACAGAGGGTCATTGCCGAGTCCATTCTAAAATGAAACAAATGAAATATTGCATTAATCGTTATGATAGATCTAAAGGTCTGAAACGTGATGGATATACAGCGTGCTTAACTCACTTGAAACATTCTAAATTTAGAAGAAATCGAAACGAAACCAGATTTTTGCTCTTTTTTTCGAAGCCACAAAAAATATTATTTTTAAAAATCATTTGCATATTCATAAGTCACATAAAAGTCAAAGCAATTAAGGATATATGACTGGCTTGGTTAGCAAACTTTCAAAATGTACGAAAAAAAACAGTCTGAAATATTAAAATAAATAAATTAATTGATCAGGCGCGGTTCGCCAAAACTTTTATATTTGTCCTCCCATAATTTTTATAGCGACAAAAAAAAAGTGATTCAGAAGTGTGAACCAGTTCAATGATTATTATTATTGACTTGACGTCAATTGATATTTTTTAGAGAGGACTGACGTGCACGCGAACGAGAGAAAGAGACAGGAAAATATCATTAATTCTATAATTATTAATTATGACTATTTTTTGAATGGTTTGAAAAATATTCGAGAGAAAGATACAAATAAACCTTGTATCTCGAAAAAAAGTTGTAATAATAATAATTATATGAATCAAGTTAAGCTGATACAAAATCAATATTGTTTTTGGTCCGACAGACGTCTAAAAATAAAATAATTTTTAAATTTGAAACAGCCTCTTAATAATAATCATTTATGTTTATAGGTCAGATAGTGGGTTTTCTATATCTATAACTTATTTTTCGAAGCAAGTCTACCTGCTTCAAGTCTACGAGTCTAGTTTACGAGTGCGTCATATATCTTAAGATAATGTTTATAAAAAGGCTTAAAGCATGGTAGCAACGCGCTTACTAGTTTTTTTTCATTTTTTATTATATTTAAAATGATTTTTTTTACAGACTTACCACAAAATGTTATTCGATAAATAAATAAAGATAACCGCAACGTTTACAACAACGATAGTCGTTAAATTAATAAATGATAAAAAAAAGTGAGTTACGAAGTTGTAAGAGTGCGCCGAAAAATTAATAAAAATAAATTATATATATTAAAATATATGTGTGCATTGAAAAATCTTAATCATTTTGTTAAACATGAAAATCTTTAAGTTTTTTAATTAATCTTGTGTTTTGTAAGAAGGAAAAAATTACTGAATGTACCTCCATGAGTTTATTACTTGTAATTCGAAACAAATTGCTCGTTTTTTTTGGTGCATGAGCAATAAATATACAATCTTTTTTATAAATGTTTTAAATAGTGTAAATATTTTTTTTTTATCATTCGAACGTTGTGTGTCTTCTTATCTTGTTTCACGCATAAATCATAATATTTATAAAATGCAAAAAAAAAAAAAATACATTAAAAGAAATAAAAATATAAATCAATTAATTCTTGTATCTTATGATTTTATTGAAAGTGACCCATAACTACCCACTGCACTTCAGGGATTTTTGAAATTAAAATATTTTTATTTTTGTTGGTTAAAACAGTTGCATGATTCAATTTTGATAACGACACGAATAAGGTGAGCAATTTATATACGACATTTGTAAATGTAAAAAGGTAGCCGCGCACACATTTATAACGGATTATTTACATAAACTCGTAAAATTTATTAAAATTATCCTCATCTCGATTTTTTTTTGTAGCGCGGTATAACATGACATTTTTCAGTGGTTCGTCTTATCTTGTAATATATTAAAAATAAATGTTTTTAATCGAGTAAATTTTAAGGAAAAATACCATAATTACCCGATATGATATAAAAATCTTATTAATTTTCGATCCTTTCCAAATAAAACACAAAAAATGTTGTAATAAAATCTTTCATCATTGGTAGTTAGCAACTTTTTTTTCTCTCTGCTACCTTTTTAAAAGACGCGATGAAATCAATAAATGTGTTAATTGTTCCATAATTTTATTATACGATCATAAATATTTATTTATAATTGGCTGCCACTTTTAGCAGTAGAAAAAATGCTTCAGTTACACTTGTTTTGCTACAATTATGTTTTATTTATAATAATATTTTATGGCATCAAAGATCATTGATATTCGCCCCTGTTTTACTACTGCTGTGCGTTGTCGTGACGCGTCAGGGGCTGGACATCATTAAAAAATTATTTTTTTTTAACATAAAAATTAAATTTTTCTCGCAATTACATAAGAAAAAACTTGTTAGAAAAAAAAAGTCAAAATTGCAAAAAAAAAAAAAAATCTTTAAAGTCGCCCCTGATGGATTTCGTTGCAACGTCCATAATTTGCTCATATTTTCATAATAACGTTTGACAAAAAGACAAAACTCGTTGTCGATGTCGTCGTCTCATCGCGCGCAAAATCGCGCAGAAATGGAATTTTGTAGCGCGAATGCAATGCAAGCGAAAGACAAAACAAGCAATTGCAAATAAAATAAAATAAAATAAATAAACAGTTAGCTAAATAAGTAGAAAACTCGCGTGAGTTCATTATAATTTGGTGTGGTTTTAAAAAGATTAGAACTAAACATGGTAAAATGATTGGAAACTTGTATAAAATGAAATCAGCAGCAGCAGTATAAGTGAAACAACAACAACAAATAGAGGAAAAAAAACAGTTGTTTATGTGTTGAAATCGTAAAAACAAATACTACTTGTTTTGCAGAAAATTACATGAAAAAAAAAAGTTTTTTTTACGAAGGTGAAAATATGTTAGAGATCAATGTAACTCTCTTTTTATTTTATGTTTTTCTTCTAATTGTATAAATGTTCGTTTCAAATGATACCGAAAACAAAGGAAATCGATCAGAACTCATAAATTCAATGCATTATACAAGATACCTGTTACATTGTGTCTTTCCGTTCTCCTTTTGTTTTTGCTCCCATAAATTAATGTTCACTCTTGATCGACGCTTTATTGTATTGTATAAATTTACACATTGTAACAAAACTTTAAAACAGGGGCAAGATAATAAATTTTCCTCAACTCATAAATAAATTGTTATTTTTTCTTGCTTCCATCATCGATGTTGTCATGTACTTGCTAACAAAACACATCGAATGTATAAAATAAATTTATTATTATTATATTTTTTTTTCAATAAAAATCCTGTGCGTTGTTTGTTGCACAAAAAAAGGTAAAATAAAAGAGATCCGCTATTTAATTAGAAAATGTATGATATTTTTTTTATTGCGGCAATTATTGTCTTTTTTTATTTCACTCGTACGAGTTGAACATGCTCAAAAGTCGAACATTATTATTAAAAGCCCAATCCAATCATCGATGTTATGTTATTATTATTCGCGACACTCCGACATGTTACAGAGTCGCTGTTTGTCGTTCGGTAATGACTTTGCTTGTGTGTATTTGTTTGGGTTTCGGCATTGGCATGGCATGGCATTTAATATTCCATCGGCGTGCAATTGCAATTATTATACAATTAGAACACAACCGTTCCATAAATGTTAACGGTTTTGCTTTTATTTTTTTTTCATTCTACAATATCAACAACACGTTACTTTGTCTTTTTTTCGTATCATTCACACTACTATGGTAGAAGAGACACAACAACGTGTTATGTGAATAAATATATCTTTTGAATTGATTTGATGGGCGCGGTCGCTCAGCTTTTTTAATGCAAACAACTCGCTTAAGCTATATTTTATGATTATATTTTATACGAAAAAGTAACTTGAACTTAATTTACTTGGAATCAGTGAGTTATCGCTTTATTGGTGTGTCTTTGTATCACATTTTAGTCTTTTTGAAATGGGAAGAAAATGAGAGTTCTTAACGAGACACATTTCGTGTTGGAGGAATAATTTAAGGACTGACAGGCTGATTCAGTCGACCTCTATTGTAACATTCTGACATATTCCCACGATAAATGTTTGTTATTAAAATTTAAATAAATAAAAAACCGCCTAATAAACACCTTTTACAGTTGCAAACTTTACTTACGGTTTATTTACGATCGAACGCGTGATGTAATCAATACATAATCAAAAATACATAAATAACTCCTTAAAAATGTATGTAAAAATCTCGCGTTACATTTCGTTTCGATCGATTCGGCTCGGAAATGAGTGTTAATTACAAGTGTCGCCTCTTTTTGTCTGACCATATTTATATGTATCAGATCACATTTTAATCCGTGTCTCAATCATTTTAACATACATAAGTCGCGTATAATGTGTTTTTCGAGAGAGCCCATGTATCAATTATTTGATCTTGAAGCGACAAAATAAAATAGTATTAATTGATACAAATCGGAAAGTTTTAACGTATTCATTTATTTTTAATGAACATGCAAAGTAGTGCTGCTATTTTTATGTTTAAATTGTCACATATCGAATTTAGGCCGGAGCAATATTGGAAAATGCTAACCTTTCCAAGAGTATTTTTACTTAATGAATTCTTGGGTGATATAAATATTTATGGTTCTTGAAAAGAAAAGTTTAGGTAAAGTATTAAAAATCTAGATGAGAAACTTTTTTGGAGGTTTTCTAAAATCTTAAGTTAAAACAAATTTCAATAACTGCCTATTTTGATAGATAGACATGGATGGCTCCACCGCGGATCTCAAGATCCTATTGTGTATGAGTTCTGACCCACGGACAAAGCTCGCACCTTCCAGCGGGGTTCAGACCTGCCTATTTGATTTTCATTTAAAATTTCATTTCATATTTTATTTCAAAAATATTTCATACAAGACTAAATTAATATTAAAAATGTTGTGAGGTACAGGTTATTTGTCTGGGATGGTAGTACCTATTAACACTTTTCTTAACTGTAGGTCTTTCCATTTTAGTTATCAGACGTTAAAGAATGGTTAGGTAAGGCAATGTTTCTGACCCTTCCTGCTTTCCAGTATGGCTTGTCATCTTCTATAAGTTTGCACTGTTTTATTATTATGTCTCAAAAAAACATTTTTCATGTGCAGTTCATTGTATTTTCGTAGATCCATTCTATAAAGGAGACTTGCTTGATTAAAATTTACAATATTCACATGTGTTGTAGTAGAAAAACTATCAAATTATATAAGTACGTGTTTTCCACAAGAATTTTGTCTAATTTTTGTGCTGTTGTATTTTCAATGAATGGTAATTGGTTATAGTCAATTTTCTCTATTCTAATAAATTTTGGCTTAAGACATAGAAGTAGCTGACAACGGCATCATCCATTTTTTGTCTGTTTATTCGCAAAATACAAAGACGAAATTAAGTCCACTCAATATTGATTAAAAATTGTTTCCCTAAACTTATTGCTAGCATTTGCATAATTAATATTTGAATATAACTGGTAAAAAATCAAATTTTTTGTAAAGTGTGAAACTCTTCATCATTGTCTCTGCCTTTTGTTCGCGCAAAATATAAAAGGGACACAAAATATATATAATGAAAAATATTGTGCATATTATAATGTGTAAAAAGTTAAATATAATTTCCATAAATATAATAAATTACTACATAATATTTTTATTAAAGTTCCTTTCACATTTCGTACAATAAACGACAATAAATTATCCTGCGGTATATGCACTTTGTGTGAACATGTAGGTTTTCCGTTCTAACAACTTGTTAATTGATAACTAATTAACAAACAATATTATAAATTTTAGGGTTGTTAAGAATTTTTTTTTGTTTCATAAATAAATTCTGCTCTAAATTCTAAATGACCTTAATTATTTATAAATTTATCAGAAAATTTTTATAATATAATATTTATACACGACAACTCCATATTTCAAAACTAATTAACTCATTTTCAACATTATTTGTGGTGGTTGGTACTAAACTGACCATATATACACTAATAATCATTAAGATATAGAGTATTAGAGGCAAAAAAACAGTCATAGAGATAAATAGATTATAATTGTGCATTCAAATCATATCTATTTGATCAGCCATTGTACTTTATAGACTTTTACAAGTTGTCCTAGATTACCTTGAACAGGTTTTCATAATTATTATAACGTATTTTTCATCTAATGTATACATAACTATATAAATAATAATAAAATATGAGAAAACTTGTGTCCTTTAATAAAAGTAAAAAAAAATATATAAAAGTACTGATTGAGCTAGGAAGTACTCAATTTCAATTTATTTATTGCTGAAGATATTTTTTATTGATTTTTTATTTAATTTTTCATGATGACAACTTTTTTTTTGCAACTAAAAAGGCATGAAGAAGTTCATTTGGTGGTGGTCTTAATTTTATTGGTTTATAATAAAAAATAACATAATATTTACAATAAACCGTCAATAAATTACAGAAGGCGCCTTTTTAACTTTCCGTATAAAAATCTATAAGAAAAAAATTTAATGTACAATATTGCACATTCATGTTAATAGTAATAATGTAGAATTGTACACAGAGCTTACTAGAAACAGCAAATGACCTTACTATCACTCTCTGCTCACTCTGGTCAATTCATTTAGCACTTGCATGTGCATAAAAATGTGTAAATAAATTTTGCATCGACCGGTGTTACTTTTTAAAAGTTACAATTTTTCATTTTATTTTATATTATACGGTTGATTTCAGATCTTTTTTTTTTGTTGTAATATTAAAATTATTATTGACGAGGTAAAACGCTATAAATATCTTTTTGGGCATACTTTGCATGGAACACCCCCAGAATGTATAAGCTTACGGTAAAGTAAATGCTTGAGCATTGTGTTAATAAAATTTGCGAGATAAAAGTATATTAAAATTACATTTTTATTAAAATTTTTATCGAGATATCTGATCGTTCATGTAATTTCGTGTAAAAAGTAATTCACATGAAACAAAGGCATTGAGGAAGTTTATGGTGCCTTTCAGGTTAAGTAGCAGTAGTAAAGGGTCCATTTGATTAATTTTTGTGTTAAAACAAAAAAAAATGTTTAATTAAAATGACCTTCTTGTATAACAAGCGTATAACAATGTACAATCAAACATTTTTTGACAGTGCGTTCAACTAACTTTTAATTCAATTTTAATTTTATTATTTTAAGATTTTGTCACAATATTGTGAAAAATTGCTTAAAAAATTATTTAAGAACGTTGGTAAAAAAAGTAAAAAAAAATATTTTTATAAAAAGAAAATAGTGACAAAAAATTAAAAAACACTCTGTACAATAGAAAAAGTTTTTTTTTCAAATTCGATTAATTACATTTGGAACAATTAATTTATTATAAGCTTAATCTCACGTATGTTAGATTATCTGATAAAATCAGGTGTTATTAGCTCATATGTTTTTCTACAAAGTTTTTTACATCCAGTAAAAACTTACATTAGCCATATATTATTAGTGAACATGTACAAAAAAAAAATCAACAACTTAAAAGAAAGAATTAATACGAAAATAATAAAAATTATTTATTGAATTAAAATATTCATGTTGTACCTTAAAACGTATTTCTATAGTATAGTATAGTGCCAATTACTTATTATTTATTGGCTAGATAAAACATGTATTACATTTATTATGTATGCTTGCACATTATTATAACCATATACGAAAAATGTTACTGTTTAATAATAAAAAATAATAATAGTAATAAAAAAATAACATTTTGGTTTATATTAACTGTATTTTTTTCTTGTACTTGTACTTTTTTGCTTTCCAAATGAATTCAAAGTTGACTTGCTAAAACTACAAGAACTGCACAAAAATGGTGTTTTCTCGTGTAAAAATTATAGCAAGTGAATAAATATTGAGATTTCGCCTACTCGCGCGCGCACATATTCAACTACTTGATTTTTTGTGACAGGACACAGCAGGAGTGAAATAATTGCATATATGAATTAAAGCGTTGCATTTTAAGACCGATTAATTGATTAACTTTATGCTAATTATATTATTTCAACATATAAGTATATTTTATTTATTTATTTATTTGTAACTTTCGTTCTTTAAAAAAAAAAATTTTTTTTTCGTGGCTTCAGTTTCGCAACTCAATAAACAAGTATGAAATAAAAGCATGGGAATAATCTTATTAAAAAAATTATATATATATATGAGACATCTTAATTTTAATCAAAAAAGTCAAATAAAAAAAAACTTACCATGTAAACCATTAAATTTATAAACAGTTATGAGAGTAATCCTTTCCCTTGTGTTGTTTTTATTTTTATTTATTTTTTTTTGCGTTCACGTAAATAAATGGATATGCTTCCTCTCTCAATTGCAAACGAACAACTCGATGATCGGTGGGCCACTCACTCAAAATATGTAGACAGATAATTACAAATAATATGACAACAAAGAATCAAAGTTACAGCTAAATACTGGTCAAAATTACTGGTCACTCGTTGCTGTTACTTGAACACTTTTTCACTGTTATTTCATGTTTTTTTTTTGTTAATGTTTCATCTTTTTTTTAATTTATTAATTTTTATTAATATTTTTTTTTTGTAACAGTTTTTGTCTTATATTTTTATGATTATTATGAATATTTTAATGTTACAAATAATAAAAAAAGAATCCGTTACCACAAAATTTCTGCCGTTATATTCTAATGCTGAGCACTTCGATAACCTAATTAAGTTATTATGTATTATAAAATTGTATTGAACTCGTAGATTTTGATTTATTATATTTTTCTCTTTTGTTTCATTCTTTTTTTTTTCTAAAGCATTAAAGAGACATAACGGCTGTCTTTTAATTATTTATAAATAAATCTTTTAACTTTAATTAATATATTCACTTCTTTATATAGCAGTATTAAACATTGATTTGCATATAATTGAAAAATTGTGCTACTGACTGTATCACACCTTTAAATCTATTTTCTAACAAGTGTATTATACTCGTAAAGTACAAAAAATAAAAACAGGAACGAAACAGATTAATTAAACACTGGCCCTTGTTTCAATTCATTCTTTGTCTCTTTTGTATATGTGAAAATGAAAAAAAAATTAACATATATAATTTTTTTTCAAATGTACGACAAAATATACACTTTGAGTTATTTCAAGATTATTATCATAAAAGTGCACTTTGGTTGTTCAATTTAATTTCAATCAGTTGCATTTTTTTTCTTTAAATGTCATAAGCAGTTCATTGTTAATTTTTGCTTAATTTTGCTCCAATGGTGGTATAGTTACTTGTTGCTTTTGCTGCTGCTAAATAATATAAAAATCAATAAATATATAATTATTAATATTTGCTCGATATTTATACTTTATTGTTTTATCGGTGTGTGGTGCATAAATTAACAAAAAATATAGCTTTAAGTGCTCAAATATCGGTAATTTTCGGACGTTAATAATAATTTTTGCTTTTTTGCCGTGTGATATTTATTGTTTTAAATTCAAAAGAAAGTTTTTGAACAATCACGATTCGAAGAATTAATTTTTTTTGTTTTATTTTGAAATCCACCCCCCGAAATAATAATATTTTATCGAGTTTATGAGACAGGCAACACACTTAAAATCTGTTCCAACAGATAAATTAGACAGAAAAAAGTTGTTTGTAACAATTATTATGTTTATTACAATCACTGCACAGCACAAATTTTGTGTACACAACTTTTAAATAAAAATATTAATAAAGTTTATCTGTACTCCAAAGAACATTTGTATGCACTACTACTAAATACTATTTATGGTCATTAGTTTTATACTTTTTATATGTTTTATTCAACTGTATTTATTTATATATATTTATAAATATATAGTTTAAGTATACTCACTAATAACATAATAATAATGACAATTCACTGTGTACTTTATTATTATTATTTTATTTTTGTATGTTGTTCATATATATTTTATATATGAATGAATGAATTAGTTATTATTATTAAAAATATATTTTTATTGTAAAAAAAAAATAACAAATGTAATGACAGTTTTTTGCACACACACTCTTGTTTAAGATTTTTTATCTTTTTTTGTACGTTTATTTTGATATGGTTTACTGGCTTTTATTTGTTTGTTATAATAATAATAAATTTAATATTTTATTTATAAAATTAAAGATTTTTCAGCAGCAGTTTAACTCTTGTTTTTGTATGTCCGACCACCGCGCGTACTCATTCAATACTGAAAGGCTTCAGCTGTTGCACGATAGTATTTAATAAAAAAAACTTACTATATAACGGCGCCTCTTGTACGTGTTAGTTTTCGTATGAATGTGTATAGTTTTGGAATATTGCTCGTTCACGTTCTCGTAGCAAGAAGCAACATGTTGTTTGAGTGACCCGCAGCTGTACATGCAGAAAAATAGTCAATGAAGTGTGAGGAATATTAACGGTATGTTTTGCTTTTTGTTGGTTTGCTTATGGCAGAAGTCTCGTGCGGTAAAAGACTATAGTTTATCGGTTGTGAGTGAAAGACGTAAAAAAAACGTTGGGAGAAAAAAAAGATGATAAGAGGCGCGATAGAAAAATGACGGAGTTTTTTTATGAGTCATTCCAATGATAAAAGGTTTTACGTAATTAAAGAAGTTTTTCTTATCATATTGATGGATGTGAAATTATTAACATAATGCACGTTATAATTTTTTTTAATTTAAATATTCGTAGTAGCTTTAGGCTGATCACTTCCATTTTGATTAAAATTATTTAATTAATTTAAATTTTAAAGGTTTTTATTTATAAACATTATTTTTGTTTCCATAATTTGGATTAAAAAAATAATTTTGCTCGACTTTCAGCCAAAATTTATAATATAATTTTAGAACAACAAAATTTTTACAATTGAAATATTTAAAAGCTTTTTTAACTTTAGCTAATTTTTCTAAAATTTTCTTATTATAATCTTAATTTTTTTTATAAAATTTATTACAAATAAAACATACATATTTTTATTTGTCGGATTTTCTCATACAATTAATACAATGAAACATTTAAAAAGGACCTAGCCGCAGTTACTTCAATTGTTTAAAAATTAAATAAAATGAAATTATATTGAAAATAAATCAAGTTGTTAAATAAAATTATTAAATTAAATAAAATATTAAATAAATTAGTGTAAAAAGTAAAAAAAAATTAGCTAAAAATAAATAATTAACGGCCGAATATAATTCCGTTAGCACTTAAAGCGGCGCCTTAAATTTATCATTGTTATTCGTCTCACGTGAATTTTTCATATCTGTTTTTCACAAATTTTCCGCTATCTTTAACAATTTTCACCCTTGGAATATCGATGGAGGTGATCAATTTGAACATTTTTAGAAGCAGTTTTCCCGAAAAATGTGGAAAACTCCAGAGATATGGACTGAAATCTGGAATCTTTAAGGGTTATCACTTTCATTCGTCTCAGAGATGAGTACTGTTTTCCGGCTCAAGCACAGATGGCGCTGGCGTCTTTATCAATTGCATTCGTCTCATGGGAAAAAATCGGTGCCGGAAATGGAAAAATCGGTGCCGGAAATGGAAAAAAATCGGTGCACTTCCGGTTCATGTCTCTGCTAGGCCGTTAGTTAGGCCGCTCCAAATGAAACTCAATAGTGTTGTCCGATGCCCCATTTTAAATTCGAAAATCCAATGGGGCAAAATAAAAAAAAAGTTATCAATTTTAAAAAAATTAAAATTTAAAAATTTTGATCAAAAATTTTGTCACCGATTTTTGGTGTAATTTTTGCACCAATTCAAAATCGGAATATTTTCAAAAAACTATTGTATTTTCATTTGCAGGAATCTTGTAAACTCGATAAAACTATGCGTTTTCTTTAAAAAAAAATTTTTTAATTTTTAATAATTTTTGTATTCAAAAAGTACCAATGGGAACTATTTTGCACTATTGGAAACAAAAAAAAATTTTGGGGCACAGGTGACACACACACGGACGACAAGTCGAGTTTAATACCGCATTTTTTCTTCGAAATGCGGTAAAAAGTTAAAAATTTCATCAGTTTTATGATTTTTCAACAAATCGTATTTCGACATTAAATTTTCTTTAAAAATAATTTTCAAGAAAATTATGGAATTTTTTTATCAAAAAAAAATTTTGACAGTTATTTTTATGATATTCATTTTTTTTTTCAATTTTAATTAAAATTTTTTTGGATCAATTTTTAATACACAAATATCAATGCAAAAAATTTGGCATTTTGTATGAAAAAAAGTATTTCAAAATTTTTTATTTTTTTTGCCCCCGCCCCCATTTTTATTTCAAAAATTTTGGACAAAACTATTAAGTTAATTTGGAGCGGCCTTATTTAAAAATTAATTAAATTAAATTACTTTATTTATTTTTTAATAATTTTTTAATTAAATTAATTTAAAGAAAACCCTGTAAAATGGTGATTTTTTTGTTCATTTTTTTAAATTTTTTTTTTCTATTAATTGATTGATTTTAACTTAGAACTAAGCACTTTCTTCAAATTTAATATCAAACTTATTAATTTAAAGAATGAATTTTTAATTAATATTTAATAATTTTTAATAATATAACTTCCAAATATTGTCTACAAAAATAAAAAAATATTGATTTAAAAAATTATCATTAATTATTGATTAAATTATCGAATAATTAACTTTTAGCAAATAAAATATAAATTTATTGAATTTCCTTCATTCTCATCTGTGACATTGAAACATCTCTCAAATTGAATCAAAATTAAAACTTGTCACAAACTCTTGTATAAATTTCCTGTGAAAAACTTGGTCATTATTATCATATCACCTTTATTTACAAAATTACGTCGGAACAAACAAACATTTGTGTAAAATATTATTTTTTAATAGTCACGAAAAATTCCGCACTGATAACATTTTTTTTTGTTGTAACAAATCATTTTCAGTGAATTACACACGTCATGTTTAATTGTTATAAAAGTTTTAAGTATTAGAGACTCTTGCTTTTCTTTACCACAGGAAGTACACAAAAAACTATTAAAAGTATCGTACATCAGACGAGAGAGAGAGTAAAAGACAAGTCAGAAATAATAATACGTTTGCAAATTTGTACAATTATAATCATTTTGGAAAATATAAACTTTGCGAAGAGTGTCGTTCGTTCGTTCGTTGTTGTTTGTTTGTGTTTTTGTGCGTTGCATCCTCGTTGCCAAAAAGGAGGAATTAGTGATGAAATATTGTAGCGTAAACGTTGAATTATGGGAGTTGGGAGCATCAATGGTTGGATATCTCTTCATTCGTACCTCATTTACGAAGAAAAGAAACAATTTTTGAAGAAATTTTGTGTCACTTAGATTTTGTCACTTTTTTTAAAAGGGTCATTAAGAAGTTTTAACTGTGAACTTTTCGTGATAATGATGTTGTTATTTTGTTACTTCACTAAAAAAATACCAGGCGTTTACTTTTTGATAAAAATCTAAATAAACAGAAAAACAAATGGAAATTTAATTTTTTCTTAAATTTCTTCAATAAAAGAGCTTCATGAAAATCGGTTTGATTGAAAAATGAAACAATTGCTCACATTTATTGCACCACTTTTCGTTCTAGGAGTTGCTGGCGCAGCAAAATGCGTCACAAATTCTCCAGATATTTGGTCATGTGCCGTAGGATGGGATTGTTCCGATCAATCTAAGGCGATAGTGTCCAAAATTGATGTCAACCCAAAGAAGACAAATGTTAAATGGAAAATAATTAAAGATGAGAAGACTTCAAGAGGGCCACTTGACTGTTGATGATCAGAAAAAAGTTCTCACTCCTGTTGGAAAAGGAAATTCTGTCGGATTTGTTGGTTTAATTACGGGCAAAAATCGAATTTTTGAAGCAATTTTCTATTTAAATGGGAAAGAAGTGAATATTGAGCCACCGTTTCCGGATGTCAAAGGATATACTGTAGAAATTAATCGTTCCGTAAGTTAAAACTTAAATTGCATTTTTTCAATATTGAGTATTTTAAAAGCCTTCAAATTTTTATAGAAAATTTTTGTAAATTTTTATTTTTTTTTTAAATTCATTTTTTTTTTATTTTTATAAAAAATAAAAATTTAGAAAAATTTCATATAAAAATTTAAAAGGTCAGACTAAAACATTTTAAAACTTGATTTTCAGGTAAAAGCAAAACTATCAGCTTTCCTGGAATCACTAGCAGCACCTAAAAAATATTTTCTGAAGATCGAATCTCTAAGAGGAGAATTTGCACCAACGACGGCATGTCGCGTGAGAGCTTATTACGATAAATAAAAGTTTTTGTGCCCCATAAAACTTAATCTAATACGGCATTTTTTGTGCTTGATAAAATCTAAATGTGAGAGATATTTTAACACTTAATTTAAGGAAACACATTTGGAGCAGGATAACGTGTGGTTACACACAGTTTTTAGCTGCTTATCCTTTCTCGTGCTATTGTGCATACAGGAAAATTCGAAACAAAGTTTCTCTCCGCACCTACTACGAAGCACATATGCGAAAAAGTGTTGATAAAATGCGACCAAAGCTAAATGTTACACAAATGCTGTCTCTAATTGACAATTATGCAAATTAGTGCCAAGTGTAAAATGTGCATTTCTTTAGTCTTAAAATCGGATAAGAGTCGACGACGATGTCGAAAGTTTAAACACAGTGCATTGCCATTAACACCATGTGAAAGAGAGAGGGAAAAAAAGCTGGAGAATGAGAAAGACGAGTCATAATATGATTGGTAAGCACTTAGCATATTTTATGGGTTGTAATTTAACGACATTGACATGCAACATTTTTTGGTCGTCGTCGGGATTGCGATGAGACGACTTGTTATTGTCTTTGCAATTCTACTTATAGTTTGTCTGTTTACTAAACTCTATCGCTACCCCCATCGAATTAAAAGTTTTACAACTTTATTTACCTATTTAAGATATATTGCTACAAATTAAACTTTTTTTTTGCAATTCATTCCAAGTACATCTTGATAAAGAAAAAAAAGAAGTAGCTATCGTAGTTTGTTTGTTTATGTATTTATTGCTGCTGTTCTTTTTATTTATATTTTCATTTTAACAGGTACTTCAACTACTTTTTTTTCGTTGCTGTAATGATCGCAATGGTTTTGTTTCTATTTCTTTTTTTAGTACGTGGCTCGTTTCGCTATTGGCATCATCGTCATTGCACAACACTGATTGATATTTTCAGAAAACTTTTTCATGAAGCTGTCGAACACAATATTTTTCTTACAAGGAACGTTTTTTCGATGATTTCTCAAGACATCTACCCCAAATCTTCACCGTACTACAGAAGTTGGTAAAGAACTGTTGTACAAGCAAAGATCTGGCGAACTTGCCCATCTTTGAATTGATGTTAGATTTTTGATGATTTCTCAAGACATCTCCCCCAAATCTTCACCGTACTACAGAAGTTGGAATAGAACTGTTGTACAAGCGAGGATCTGGCGAACTTGCCTATCTTTGAATTGATTTTAGTTCCTGATGATTTCTCAAAGCATCTCCCCCAAATCTTCACCGTACTACAGAAGTTGGAATAGAACTGTTGTACAAGCGAGGATCTAGCGAACTTGCCTATCTTTGAATTGATTTTAGTTCCCCCAAATCTTCACGTACTACAGAAGTTGGAATCAAACTGTTGTACAAGCGAAGACAAGCGAGGATCTAGCGAACTTGCCTATCTTTGAATTGATGATACTTGCTGATGATTTCTCAAAGCATCTCCCCCAAATCTTCACCGTACTACAGAAGTTGGAATAGAACTGTTGTACAAGCGAGGATCTGGCGAACTTGCCTATCTTTGAATTGATGTTTGATGATACATGCTGATGATTTATCAAAGCATCTCCCCCAAATCTTCACCGTACTACAGAAGTTGGAAAGGAACTGTTGTACAAGCGAAGATCTAGCGAACTTGCCTATCTTTGAATTGATGATACTTCCTGATGATTTCTCAAGACATCTCCCCCAAATCTTCACCGTACTACAGAAGTACAAGCGAAGATCTTTGCCTATCTTTGAATTGATTTTAGTTCGATGATTTCTCAAAGCATCTCCCCCAAATCTTCACCGTACTACAGAAGTTGGAATAGAAACTGTTGTACAAGCGATGATTTCTCGAACTTGCCTATCTTTAAATCTTCACCGTACTACAGAAGTTGGAAAGGAACTGTTGTACAAGCGAGGATCTAGCGAACTTGCCTATCTTTGAATTGAAGCTTAATGATGATTTCTCAAGACATCTCCCCCAAATCTTCACCGTACTACAGAAGTTGGAAAGGAACTGTTGTACAAGCGATCTTGCCTATCTTTGATTTGATACTTCCTGATGATACTTTGAATTGATTTTAATTCTGATTTTCTCAAAGCATCTCCCCCAAATCTTCACCGTACTACAGAGTTGGAAAGGAACTGTTGTACAAGCGAAATCTTTGCCTATCTTTGAATTGATGTCTCCCCCAAATCTTCACCGTACTACAGAAATTGGAAAGGAACTGTTGTACAAGCGAGGATCTGGCGATTTTATTTCCCCCAAATCTTCACCGTACTACAGAAGTTGGAATAGAACTGTTGTACAAGCGAGGATCTGGCGAACTTGCCCATCTTTGAATTGATTTTAGTTCCTGATGATTTCTCAAAGCATCTCCCCCAAATCTTCACCGTACTACAGAAGTTGGAAAGGAACTGTTGTACAAGCGAAGATCTAGCGAACTTGCCTATCTTTGATTTTAGTTCATGATGATTTCTCAAAGCATCTCCCCCAAATCTTCACCGTACTACAGAAGTTGGAAAGGAACTGTTGTACAAGCGAGGATCTAGCGAACTTGCCTATCTTTGAATTTATTTTAGATTTTCGATGATTTCTCAAGACATCTCCCCCAAATCTTCACCGTACTACAGAAGTTGGAATGGAACTGTTGTACAAGCGAAGATCTAGCGAACTTGCCTATCTTTGAATTGATGTTTCATGATTCTTGCTGATGATTTCTCAAGACATCTCCCCCAAATCTTCACCGTACTACAGAAGTTGGTAAGGAACTGTTGTACAAGCGAGGATCTGGCGAACTTATCTTTCTATCAGTTGTTGATAGCATTGATTTCAAATGTTGACTGTGACATTTCCAGCAATTGTCAAAGTATTTAAACAACAATATTACTCATCATCCAACCCTTCTTCCAGACCATCCCCTCTTCCATATACCCTGTGTTCCACGTTCATCTACTCTATCGTCTACCTCGAATGCATCTCAATGAATCATCAGTCCATCACCTCCTCTTGTACTGTCTCTTAAACAAGAAACCAAAAACTGTTTATTGAATCTTCATGATTGAAGAAATTAACTCTTACAAAAGTTGTTCTTCTTATTCTTCGCTGACATTGCACTTTTTGCCGTTCTAAAAAAAAAGATAAAACCACTCGCTTGACTGAAAAAAGTGCAGATTTCCGTTGTTGTTTCATGGATATTCCTACCACCCTCAAGACTTTTTTTCCATAATTTTTTCTACATTATCTTGTTCTTTAGTTTTCCATCTCATTAATACACCATCTCATCTCTCGCACGTAAATAGTTGCCACGATAAGCAACGTGCGTTTCAACTGAATAAAAAAAAATGTTGAGCAATCATCGTTAACGAACAAAATGAAAATCTTCTTTCGAGTGTTTTTGTTTTAATCTTCACTCGGCAACTCCTTGTACATTATTATTTTGTGTTTTACCCCTTTTTTCTTCTTTTTCTTGAAGATTGATTAAAATTTTGAAAGTTTTCCATTAAAAGTGGAAATCTTTCTCTTTGGACACTCTTTAGTTTTATCGTCTGGTACGCATGTAATTATGTTGCAAAAGCAGACAGATGAGCACCGACTGCAGATGTAGATTAAGCGTGTTAATGCATTTTTATTTATAATTTGATAGAAAAAGAGATAAAAAGT
This sequence comes from Culicoides brevitarsis, assembly GCF_036172545.1. Lineage (NCBI taxonomy): Eukaryota > Metazoa > Arthropoda > Insecta > Diptera > Ceratopogonidae > Culicoides > Culicoides brevitarsis. The sequence goes on along the minus strand of NC_087085.1, from coordinate 20,092,253 downwards.
TGCATTTTGCTACTAAGAATCACGCAGTGGCGACACTAAAGTTTTCATAGGAAGAAAAAAAATAATTTATTCAGTTAAAAAGTTGCTCATAAAAATTGATAGGGAACAATGATGATGTTGATTATAAATAAAAAATTGCTCTTAGCATTAATTAAAAGTAGAGTGTTATTTTTTTTTTGATAGTTTCGAAACAAAAACAAGGAAAATCTCAATATAAATTCATTGCTTCCACGAAAGGATGATGAATTAGTTGAGGAAAGATAAAAAAGCTTAATCAGTTTTTTCTTTTAAAAAAAATCATGAAATTAAAATGATTTTTTCTGTTCACCAACCACAGTATTGAGGTAAGCTTATTTTAAAATTATTATTTTTTATTCAATGGAAAAGTATTAAAATAAAAAATTCTCATGAAAGGAATTTTTTACTGTAAATTTGTAAATTTAATATGTATTTAAAAAATATTAATTAAAATGATTAGTTTTAATTATGAAAAAAGCCTGAGAAAAAAATGGCAAAAATTTTGTTAAAAAAATTAAGCGAAAAATAATTAAAAATTCATTTTGAAAATAATTAACTATTTTTGAATAATTAAATAAATTAAATATTTTTGAATAAATAAAAAAATTAAAATTTTTCATCTGAACCTCGATAAATTTTCTCCTTAAATTTTTTTTTACAAAACTTATTATTTTGACAAATTTTTATATCTTGCATTTCATGACTTCAAGCATAATTTAAAGACATTTCCGCGCAAAAAAAAAGTTGAAAAAGAAGAAGCTCCAGAAGACGTGTTCTTTAATAAAATTTATGTTTTTAATGCAGTCCAAAACCCAATTATGAGTCGTTAATTCTCATATAAAAAAAGAACAAAAAATGTTCCATTAAAAATATGTTGCTTACTACACTCGTATATTTTTTATCCAACAACATAAAACAATTGTACACGACAACGACGACGAAGCAAGACGTAGCTACGTTTAAAAAAATCGTATGGTATATCGCTATGCAGACCTACGCCAGAACATGTTTTAAAAATTGGCCGTTTATATTTTTCACACACAATCTGAACATTTTGCTTCAGTTCTGTTCGAATGTTCGTCGAGTTAACATCGTAGTAGTTGCTAAATAACAAAAAAATAAAAAAATAATATTAAAAAAGTTTCTCTCTTCTCTCTCGTCTCAACAACAAACACGGTACATATCGTATGATTTTGATATTTTAATTAATAGTCAAACACCGGTGATTCAATAATATTCATAATAATAACAATTACAGTCGTTACAAGATCCGTTATGTCATGTCTTGTGGATTAAATCATTGCAGCGCGTCATAATTTGTGCAAATAAAATAATTTGTAAATGTCGAGGAAAAAAATATGAAATAATTTACCGTAAATTTTATTTATTTGTGTGTCACACCTCCGCGCGCTCCTCTCACGTCAAGTGTTGAAGTGTTGATGATGCTGATAAAAACAATGCCTCACACACGCACTCGGTTTAACAAACACATGATTATCGCACTTTAACGCAAAGGCATGGTGCAAAGCAAAAGCAAAGTGAAATTGGATATAAACGAGAAATTAATTAATTTTTGCGGAATTGTACAACATTTGCATGCATTGCTTATTATTTTATTTTAATTGCAAAAGTTCAACATATTTTAATGTACTTGTACAGGATAATTGTGTGACAGCTTATTTTGTTTTAAACATACATATTATTTATATTATTTAACTACAAAAAAAAATATTTAAAAATCGGAAGAAGGAATTCGACCTCTGAATTTTTTGTTTGATTGGCGGAAAATTGATGAGTGACCACAAATAAATATATATGCAGTGAATATTATTTTTAATTGAATTAAATATATAAAATATTTTTTTCTCTTAAAAATAATGAAAAATAATTTTATTATATAACAGGATAATTTACAAAAAAAAAATTAAATAAATAAAAGTCGCAAAAAAACGTAAACAACGAAATTGGGTTAAAAGTATTTAAAAATAAATATTAATAATATTTATTAATATATAGTCATCAACATATATGTTGTGTGTTTTGTCTCCGGAATCGCGAGTGTTTTTCTCACAAACAACATTGTATAGACAAGTAACAGACAAACTTAAATAAAAAAATTTAATAAATAAACTGTGTCGCTGACTGTTGAAAAAAAAATTAAGTAATTTAATTTTAATTACAAACCCTACAAAAATATCATATAGTGAAGAACAACAACAAATAAAAAATAAGTAGCTTAAAATAAAAATATAAAACAACAACAACAATGATGAGCCCTTCTACGTTGCAAATAGTAATAAGTAATCGCCTATCCTTAATTATAACGTTGTTTATGACAGGTGAGTAATTTTTAACCGGATTTTCCCATATGATATAATTTTTTTGTTATTACATTATTGGAGTGAAGTTGCATTATTTTATAATGATAAAAAAATATTGAACGTTGAAAATTATTATCAAAGTATTGAGTTGGCGATAAGTCAAATAGTTGATTTTTGTGTGATTTTTAGTAAGAGTGAAATTTTGTCGGTTTGTCAGTCACTTCTAGAAATTTTTTAAAAGAAAATTCTTGATTTTAGAAAAATATTTAAAAATTATTTTTTATTTTATTTGTGATGGAAAATTATGAAAAAAAAATAAATTACTAATCTTTACGAAGTTGAGACTACTTTTAAAACATTAAATCAATTTAAATAATTTAATACTTTTAATACTTGTCTTGCCAATATTTGCCAAAAAATATGTTTTTTTACTTTGCTAAAATTAATAAACGAATTTTTTAATTTATAATATTTTATGAAAGAATTTTTTAATTTATAAAAAATTTTTTAAATAATTTTTTTAATCAAGAAAATTTATTTTATTTTTTACAAAAAATTTTTTTAAAAATAATTATTTATTTTTTAAAATTTAGAAAAATTAAATATTTATTTTTATTATTTTTAAATTTATTATTTATTTAAAACTAAAAATTTTTTTTTTGAATATTTTTTATTAACTTATTAAATTTATTAAAATTGAAATTAAAAAATAAATTTTTAACCACTAAAAATTCTTTTATTAATTTTTTTTTATTTTTTTCTTTTGATAAAAATAATAAATTTAAAATTAATAAAAAACGATTTTAAAATTTTTATTAATTTCTATTTTTTAAATATTTTATAATAAAATTTTTTAATTTAAATTAAAAAAAATTATAATAAAAAATAATTTCATTTTTTTAAATTTTTTTTTTAAATTTTGACTTTATTGGTTGAGTGCAAATAGTGCTAAAACGTCAAAATGATTGCCAAAAATTCCATTAGAGACACACCTCTCTTGTCACCAAGAAAGACTGCCTCAACCTCAACACACTCAAACAGCCTAAAAATAGACAGATATTTTTTTTGCTGCATTCTCGCATTGTCTAGACCAACGCATAGATGCAGAAACTTTAATATATATATTTTTATCTCACCTTGTGCTGAAAACTTACTTCTACATGCACGTCAAACTCATTTTCATTAACAAAACCAAAAGATAATTCATTCCAATTAAGAAAACATTGTTATGTATGAATATTGAATATGTATGTTGTGAGAGAATGTTAAACCAAAAAAAAAAGTGGAGAAACATGAAGAAAAAAGTTCTTGCACTCGTGTGACGTCTCTTGCGAGTAAACGACGACGACGGTGTTAATGATAGTAATAATAATGCCTAAAGAAACGTGTTTTTATTATCATTCAAAGGCAAATAAAATGACGTATTTGAAAGGTAAATTTATTCATTATTTGCACTTTACTTGTGCAAGTCGCAATATCGTACGACTATTTTGCAAGACGGCAGCGGCGACGGCACACGCGTCAGTCAATGAGTGAAGCTTGCACAATTTTCCACGGAATTAGATAACAAATAAACAACTGACGATCGAGTGACGTCGACCTTGCTATGTAGTTCACTCCTCTGTCATTATTAAATGAAACTAGAGATCATCCGATATTTGATTTATATGTGAAAATAAAAAAAAAATAAATTACTGCGTAGTTTCAGACTTCTTAATTAAACATTCATGCCTAATATAGACGAGTTTTTTATTCCGTTTGTACGAAACTAAAATGGCCTCGTTTAGCACGTCATTGTCGTACGATGCCGCGTTCCGAAGAAAAAGTAAGAAAACTCTTATCTCGCGGATGTTTCCTGAAGGTTAGGACAATATTTAGACAAGTGCTTAGAACAAATATTTTTTCTGATTCGGAATTACGTAAATTTGATTTATTCCTACGTCGCGCAATTGTTATTTGTTTGCCAATAAAAATATATTGTGGTGAAATATTATTACACAAAAATCGTAAAAATGAAATTTTAAGTAAGTCATGAGGTTTCTAATTAAATATTTAGTACAACCGACGAAAACGGAAGTCTTCACGTGGTTCATTGTGACAATTTTTTGATCCAGTGAATGATTTTGACGCCAAATTAACTTCTTTATTGTTTTTATGTGGTAATTTGTGTGCATCTTTTAGGTTTAAGTGATTTTTTATGCTAAAATTTTGAATTTTATTCAGTTTTAAAGTTATTTTTAGATTTAAGATTAAAATTTGGCAACCCTGGATTGTTATTATTTTGTTAGTTTTGATAATTTCTAACAATATTTTTGAGTAAAATTAAGTCTTATATTTTTTTTATAAAAACTTATAGAAAATTTTAAAAAATTTAAGAAAAATCATAAAAATTTAAAATACAGGGTTGCCAATAATTTTTTATTTTAAATCTTTTCAAATATTTTAAAGCGAAAGTTGATTTTCTCAATATTAAAAATGACTATCTTCTTAAAAATTCATTTAAATTACTTTCTTTTTCTTGTCAAGAGATTTATTTTTTTTATTTGCAAAATTAAGTCCAAATATATTTTTCTCATATTTTATTTAAAAAAAAACATATTTGAAGTCAATTTGAAAAAGTGAATCAAATAAATAATAATTTTGGTAATTTTTCGATCAAACTGCATTCAAACGACTTTTTATGCTTTATGCATGCTGCGATCAAATGCACTTGATTAAAAACCGGTTTCTCCCGGATGCCACAAATTCCTTTCTAACAAACTCTGTTAAAGTATAACATAAGTCATCCTTTCTTCATAAATAATTTCGAGCACAGATAAAAGAGTAAATAACGCGCTGACACGACCATAATCTTCATAATGAATCAAAATTAGCAAGACAAATAACTCGACTACCACCGTGTCGTTTTACACGAAGAGCTGTTAAATTAGTTTCTTTTTTTTCTTTTAACGACGGACAAAGGATCGTCATTAATGTTGTATAGTCTCTCATTATAATTTTATCAAAGGTAAAAAGACGAGTAAATTAGATTATTCTTTTTTTTCAACCCCACCGGCATTCACACAGATTTCCATCTTATCCTCTTTCTCTTGCAGTCGCTTTCCTAAGCATTTATTAAGAATTAACATTTTAATTCTAATTAACCCTAATTTTTATCGTTGTTAAGGAAGCATACGGAAGGTCCGTCAAAAGGACGTCAACGGCACACTTTTAACGACAGACGGCTCGAAGCAAGGCTTTAATTATTGTTATGATATAAATTTGGTTTTTTGTGCGTTTTTATTTTTAAAAAGTGCTTTGAGTGATTTTTGCTTAATTTAAAAAAAAATTAAAAAAATAAAAAAAATAAATAAAAAAAAATTAAAAACCTAAATAAATTAAAATTTAAATTTAAAAAAAAATTAAATTTTAATTTAGTTTTTTTTATTTAATAATTTAAATAATAAATAATTTAAATAAATAAATAATTTTTTATAATTTATAATTTTTGGAATAAATATTTTTTTTATTTTAAATTTAAAAAAATAATTGCTGTGCCTCTTAATGAAAATTAATTATTTTAAATTTTTGTTTAATTTTAAACAAAAAAAAAAATAAAATAAAAAAATAAATTTTTTTCTGAAACGATAAAAAGATAATGAAATTTTGAGTGCTCTAGCTTAACAACTACTTCAACTCTTGTTGGGATTTTTCTTATAATGAACGACATAAATTAATGAAAGATTTTTCTAAAATAAATAAATAAATAAAAAATAAAAAAAAAAAACTAAATAAATTTTTAAATTAAAAAAATATACTAACCAATGTTATTCTACTAATTAAAAAAGGAAATATTTTGAAAATAATTAAATTAAAATTTTTGAAAAATTAAAATAATTTATTAAAATTAATTTAATTAATTAAAAAATTAATTTAAAAAAAATCAAAAGCGAAAAATATTAAAATAATTATTTTAATTAAATAAATTAAAAATTTAGTAAAAAATTAAATACGCTCAAGCCAATTTTTCTCTCTATTATTCTTTCATATTTTTTTTCTATGACCAAATGCCCGCCATGCAAACGGGAAATAGCAAACAATAATTAACTTGTCACCAAAAAAATATTTTTTGTCCGCTAGTGGATTAATTTCTCGACAACAAAAGCCTTTTTTGTTAAATGTCGTTGCACTACACAATCATGGCTTCTGTTATCCGAAAGTGTAACGCACACCAAACGTTTAATTGTTTTATTGTTATTTTTTCCACTACTAATTAGATTAACATAAATTTTCAAACGAAGCCGTACTGATAGCAGTAATGGCAAATTGAAACGACCATCAATCAATAATAATGTTATGATAATTTTAATATTATTATTATTTATTATTACTAATAATAATGTCTCCAGTGTGTGTGTTGTAAAAGCCACAATTGTTGTAAAAAACCACACACAAGCAAAACAACGACGCGTCATGTAGCCAACTCATCACTATTTCTACGATAAAATAAAACGAGCGACGTAAGCGAAACAACAAAAAAAAAGTTGTTTACTATAAAAGTCACTGTCGACACAGCTGCACGATTGTACGCGGACAGACCCACATAATGTGATGTGCTCATTGGTTGACGCACCTCGGACGATATCTTGTCTCGTGATTTGTGTGGGAAATGTAGCTACGTCGTCTCAATTATATAAATAAATGAAATAATTTTTCGAGATCGGTTCGCAAAGTGTGTGATCATGCTTTAATTGATTGCCTTCGCGCTGTAAAGTTCAATGAATTTGATTGATTTTGCGTCTTTCGTACATCAGAAATAACTGTTGAACAATGAGAAGCCTTTCATCTTTTTCTCTCGGAATTTTATTTATAAACCTCTCTTTGTAATTTTTCTCTCAACACAACTGCAAATCGCTTAACGATCGTTACATTTCATTAAAATCAACATAAATTCGCAATTTTTTCTGAACCACTTTTAAACTGAAGCCACGTGCTTAGATTTTTACAATCAAGTACAAGGTCGTCGTTTAGAAAAAAAAGTAATAATTGACGTCTTTATTACTAAATTTATGATTATGGATTGATATTTGATTGTTTATGATCAAATTAAAAAGTGACCTAAAAATTTGGCAAATTTTCAAGATCATTCCAATCAAAAGGTTCTTTCGCTATTGTTTTTATCCAATGACAGCAATCGATGATTTCAAATCCCAGAGCTTGAAAAGTTCTTTTTGAGGCTTCGTTACTGTCAGCTACTAATGCCATGACATCTGAACCATTTTTGCCGAGTTCCTTACAAAGAGCTTTTGTCACTAATTTTCCGAAACCTTTTTTTCTGAAAGATTCTTTGACTTGTAAGGCTCCGAGGACGCCTGATTGGAATCGGAAACACCAAGCAATTAATTCGTCGCCAATAAAAACTCCCATCGTTGGATTCAGATCGATCAAGCGTTTCAAATAGAAAAGGGATCCGTCATGTTTATACGCCCAGAGGTCGTTTGCTGTCTTTGCGTGCTCCAAAGTTGATAAAGGACGAATTTCAAAGCCTTCTGGAATATCTAAATGAAATTCGGTAGCTTTTTCCTTCGGCAGGAAATGAACAAAATTTTCACTATCATACTCGATCTCAAGTTTTTTCTCTTTTATGACCTCCAGAACTGCTGGCAAAAACTTTTTTCGAAATGCACTAACGATAAATCCCTTTTTCCAATCCAACAATCTTAATAATTTCGTTAATCTCTCATTTGTTTCCTCTAATGTATAAATAAAAAGTTGATATCTGTCCTAAAAAAAATTTAAAAATTACGAAATTTTTTGAATAATTTTAAATTTGAAAAAAAAACTTACAACGACAACAAAGGTTCCATCACTAAAGTCTCCATTTAGCGTCAAAAGTTTTACATTTTTCATGTAAAAATCACTTTTAAGCCATTTTATGTAATCATCCACAATGAAATATCCAATTTGATTTTCAGGCCAATCGCGCGTGAACAATTCACGCAATTTTGGCCAGAAATTCGGCGTTAATGCCTCGATGCGGTCATTTTTTACCTCCATCAAAGCTTTGCCTGGGCTCGTACAATGCACCGAAAAAAAATTTTTGAAAAAAAATTAAATTAATTTTTTAATATGCAAAAATATTTTTCGTCGTTGTTGAGCAAGATAGTGAACAGACGATGTAAAGAGGACAACTGATTTATTAAAATTTTTAATTTTTCAGCGAATTTTTGCCTTTCTTTTGTCTCGGCGAATTTTGTTATCTTATCAAAAGTGAATGACGTGTCGCGTCATGTAAAATGCTGGTTTTTACGTTGAATTCATGCGAAAACATTTCAATAAAATAATGGTTTTATGACGTTTTTTCCTGTGGTTGGAAAGGAAATTAATTTTACAATCGAAAAAAATATTGAGTTTTTTTTTTATAAAAATATAACTGTTTAAAATTTAAAAAAATATATATTTTTTATTCTTTTCTGAAGTATTGTTAAAACAAATTTTTCTTAAATGCATTTCTTGTCACTTAACGTCTGATCACGTCATTTCAGACCAACCACAGTGATAAAAAATTTGAATGAAAGAAGCTTAATTGCGTACCAAGAAAGAACCTGCTCTGGGAATTACGCCACGAAACGGAACGAATGACCGACACAAATAGATAAAAAAAATAAAAATATTAAAAATACCAACATTCTAGTTTACGCAAACCTGTTTCATGCAGGAAAAAGATATTATTCCTCTCACTCCATTTACCTAACCGGCTCTTTATTAATGAAATTCGCAACAAAAAAAAATCAATTCGTCGCAAAAAAATAATAACAAAAATTGATTGAGCTTTTCCATTTGTATTAACTTCGGAACGAAAATTACTCCGAAAATTGATATGGTTTACCGTTTCCTGTTACATCAATTACAGACGCGCGACATGCGACCCATTAACGAACCATCATCAAGCAAAAAAAAAATCAGGATTTCAGTGGATCGAATGTCACACTTTTTAGTTGATCACCGATAATAATAACATTAAACATCACGAATCACGACAGACAGGTCGCCGTCTGAGATGAAACTTGTTATTTTAGATAACACACATCCAGACAGTCGGAGAGTGAGAGGGAAAGATAAAGGCAGAGAGAGAAATGTTTCAAAAAAACCAAAAAAAAAAACGACCAAAAAAGTCAGCAACAGATTATTCAATTATTTTATTATGTTATATTTGTTAAAACACGAGAGGCAGTCGGAAAAAATGGGACAAATACGCGAAAAAAATGTGGGATGCCAAAAACATTGGCAGCCTTAAAGCAACGTGTCAGGCATTCATAAATTTTTATGTATTTTTTGCGATATTTTGTGTATACTTAGTTGGACAATCGTCATTGAAATGTGCGACTGGCATGTCTAAGGAAATGTCGTTTTCGTTCTTATCTCTTGTTTGCTGATGGAATATGTACCTGAACTGTCAAAAATTGTGTTTCGCAATCAATCATTTTAAGCGAGACTCAAAGTAAAGTTAAAATTTAGAAAGTTTTGAAAAATTATTCTGTTTGATTTAAGTTGTTGTTTTTGTTGTTGTAGCGGTAAGTCAAGCAGTTGACTCTTCCAGTTCGAGTCCCAAGAATTTTGCCACTTCCAAAGGATTTTGCCATAGGTCAATGGCAGGCAGGTCCGTTGGATTTTCTTGACAATTGAACAGGTGGGGTACGTCATGCGACGTTTCGCCGCACAAGTCGCATTTGTCTTCAATCGATGCGGTGCATATAGTTGTTGGTTAGTAGCCTTTTTTCTTCGTTTGCAACTTTCGGAGGTTTCTCGTTCAGGACCTTGTTCAATGATGCTGAATTGAGTGCTTCAGTTACTGAGTTGGTGTGGACATCCGTTATTTTTGCACGACACATTTCTTCGTCGATCAGGCAATTTGTCTCCATTCTTGGTTCCAACTGCGGGAGGAGACTCCTTGCGGATTTACGGATCTTGTGCTTATCTATCCTTACGCTGACCCAAGTTATATTTTTGGATTGATTTTATTCTTTTTCTGCCACATTCATAATATGGCATCCATATGATGCTACCGTAATCTATTATCGAAAGTACTAATGATGAGAAGAGCATTTTCATCGTATTCACATTGCGAAATTCTTTCTCAAAACGTTTGATTATTCCTAAGATTGAATTTAACTTTGCAACGGTTACGTCGAGATTGACTCCTTCGATGACTTGCAAAACATTTATTGTATCCAAAATTTACTTCTTGTTGCTTTTTCCTTTATTAAAGTTTTTAAAAATTTTTCCCATGTTTGTACAAGTAAAAACATTTTTTTTAAATTGATCACATATAATTTAGTGATTTATCATGTTTCAGTCAATCTGTTGCATGATGTCGAATAATGTTACTACATTGTCACATTTTATGTTGGCACAGGCAAAATCCCTCGAAAAAATAATTGATGATTGATTTTCTCTAATTGTTTCAGTCATCCGATAAAATCTGGTTCGTTTCAAAAAATTTGCAGGAAAAACTTTTTGGCGAGAAATAACTCACAAGTGGCGAACCAATGAAATGCATTCTGTTGGAACATTAGCCGCCAGCTCTTTAAATGCAATTAAACGAACACAACACTGATTACAAAGTTACGGGACGAGAAAAATAACCATTATTTGATGCGGTTTATTGTGTGCAGGGCGCATTTTCCGAAAAGTATGTCTGTGGACGAGAAAAAAAATTAATAAATCTCAACTTTTACCATTAACATCCCTGCGAATTCCCTGTGTGGCAGCCAGCATACAGCAGAAGAAGAAGATACTTCGCATAGCTACGTTAAATGCAAAAATTGTGGCAAAAACTAATTGTTTTAATCCATTGCTTTACCATTTGCACCAAAGTATTTCTTTTTTTTTGTATTCACGTACAGTGGAACCACGGAATTTGTTTCTGTCTACACGAAATGAAAAGCAGCAACAACAAAAACGGCAGCAGCGATGATTACATGCACTACAATAAAGGATTTTGTTTTAAAAATTAGGGTACTTATAGTAAGGTGTGCGCAAAACGAAAAGGAAAACAGGAAAAAACCGAAGAAATTAATTTGTAAAAGTAATAAAAAATGTGGGGGAAACAGAAAAAAGTTGCCGGTGTTGAAATGTTGATAATAATTACACACGAGACATTTCTATTTTTGACAAAAATTCTTTTGAGGTTATTTGGTTTACTGTTTGAGGTTGATCTTCGAAAAAAATTAAATATATAGAAATTCGTCAGTTTACGAAAAAAAAAAATTTTTTTTTTAAATTTTTTAAAATAAGTTTTGTTTATAATTACGAATTTTATTAAACTTTTGAATATTTTTTCAAAATTGATTAAAAATATTTTTTATTTATCAAGTGTTTAGAATAATTTCGAAAATATTCAATTTTTTTAAAAATTTTTTCTAAATTTATTTTGAATGTTTTCAAAAATTAATAAATATTTGAAGAATAATATCAAAGATTTTAAAATTTTCAAAAAATATTTTCGAAAATGTTTAATTTTTTTTTGAAAATTCTGTAAATTATTTTTTTAAAGAACTTTTAAAATTTAGTTTAAAAATTTATTTTTAAAAAATTTTTCAAGTTTTTCAAAAAAACTTTCAATTTTCGATTTTTCAAAAAATATCGTTTTGAAAAAATTTAAAATGTATTTCTTTTGAATTTTTTCACATTTTCATTTTTTTTTACTTAAATTACCTTTCATAACTTTTAGCTCAAACATTTTATGAAAATTATTATTTTTAAACTGTTCTTATCTTTCCTGCCTTTTTCTTGTCAATTACAACTTTTGATACAATTTGTCAAAAATTGTTTGCATTTACCAGATTTTAATTACATCAACGCTTCCACGCTTATCGTTTACAGTTCTTGCCTTTTTTGTTATTTACAAAGTGCATACACAAACACAAGGATCGAGATAATTTTCTTCACTTTTTCGTCGTCGTCGTTGTCTTGGTTGTAGTATTTATTTAATTCTTTACTTTTGTCGTCGTCATCTTTCATTGCCTCTAAGCACTTTTCTTGGATGTTTTTAAGAATTGCAAATAAAAGAGTAAAAACTTACCCCAACAACTTTCCTTTAAAACATTATAAATGGAATGAAAAATTCTCCTTGTACAGTGTTTTAACATTTAGTTGCGTTTTTTCGTCTTCTTCTCCGCTTTTTTTTTCGACTTGTCTCGCACACAAAAGAAAAGTATGATTACGCTATGACCTTTTTCCATAAAATAAAGTAATCTTGGCATTTTTAGCCCAGTGCCTTCGTCGTCGTCGACGTCGTTTTGCGACAAAAAGTCTTGTGTTCGCGCGATATTGCCGAAGACATAAAGCAAAAGAAGACAAAGTGTAGTTGAAAGTTTGAATTGAATTAATAGAAACTCTGACGATACTTACTCTTGTACTTGCAACAAAAAGGGGACGAAGATAAACTCTCTTGTTCTCGTTTCATGTTGGGCTTCATATCGCTCTTTTGACTTTGATGGGCCATTGTCGAGTGCATCCTTTTGTCTCGCTTATCACCTCATTCAATTAAAATACTTCATTTTCTCCGTCGTTTGACTCTTTTTGACCACAGAACGGAACGCAAGCGGCAAAAAAGTGAAATAAAACATTCATCATACAACTTCCAAACTGCATTATCCTTATTTATATAAATTTTCACACAAAATCTGCACTCGCTATTTTTTTTACACGCAGTTAAAGTTAAAATAATATACAAACTTTTTATTAGATGCATGCGGATTTTTGCCATTTTTTTGCACAAAAATTATGATTATCATAATAATAAAATGCATTAAGTTAAATTATTATTGTTCTGGCGTGGTGGCAGCGACAGAGCGAGAAAAGACGAAGAACGGAAAAATAAAATATGTTTTACGTGAATTTTTTTCAGTGACAATTTTTCTTGGACAAGAATTTTTGTCGCCTCTTTTGATGACAATCTAACACATTTTCCCAGCAATAATTATTTCCTCACATTTTTCCACATTTACAGCGGGAGAAAAACAGTTTACAGTTGAAAAAATTTTTTATATGTAATTTGATGAAGAAAATTACTATCATGATGCTCACTTTCTACTTTTTCTATAAAAAAAATTTTGTTGTTGTTGTACATTGTTCTGCCCGTTTGCTTTGGTCAAGTCTCCTGAATTACATTTTTTTCTGTGTGCTGTTGAAATGTATAATTGGGTGTACCTAACAAGCAACGATAATAATAATGATGAGACGGAGTTTCGGACAGACATTCTTCGCTCTTTCATGTTGTGCTGAGCCTTTGACGTAGAGTGAGGTGTTAACTACAAAGAAAAAATAAAGAAAAAAAAATAAGCGGAAATATTTTGTCTGTTCATTTGAAGGAAATGAGCGGGTTGTCAGCGGAGAGATACAAGAAAATTACCAACAATTTTTTTTTCTTTGCTCGGAATGATGGGCGAAAATAAGGAAACAGTTAAATTATATCTGATGTTGTTAAACTAATTAGTTTTTATTTTTCGTTCATTTTTTTTTGTTGGTTTCATAGTTCGTGCGATAAAATTTCAGTGAAATTAAAGAAATGGAAAGGATAGAATGAATTTTTAATATGACATGAGAAAGCAAAGGATTTTTTTTGTTTTGTTTTTTTTTTTTGTGAGAGACAGAAGGATAATTTGAATATCCATTAGGGTCATTAAGAATTCATTTTTCTCGAGAAGATCGAATTTTTGTGATTTTTTAATCTGTCTGGGTATAATTAGTGTTTAGACATTTTTTCGACAGCATTTTTATTGGTCCTAAAATTTTTTTATTGATTTTAGTTTATTAACCAAAAAAGTTTGTATGACACGAAAAAATTTTGGAATATTTTTTTAAATAAAAAAATAATAAAATTTAAATATTTTTTTAATTATAAAAATAATTTAATTTAAATTATTAATTTATTCAAAAATTTTACTTTAAATATAAAACTTTTTAAATAATTTTTTAATTAAAATAATATTTTTTTAATAAATATTTTAAAAAATTAACGAAAAAAATTAAAATTCTTTTTTTTTACCGCATTTTGAAGCTTAAACTCAATTTGTTTAATTAAAAAAAATATTGACTTTAATTTAATTTAAAAAATTAAATTTTTTATTAAATATAATATTTTGATATCAATTAAAGTAGATCGAAAATTTATAAAATTAAAGCTGAATTATTGTAAAAAGTTTAATTCTTTTCAAATATGTATTTATCAAAATTTATCAAAAACTTTTTTTTTATTATTTTTAATCAAGAAAAATAAAATTATAAAATTTTAATATAAATTAAATTAATAAATAATTTTTATTTTAATTTATTTTTAATTAATAATTTAATAAATATAATAATTTAAATATAAATTAAAAACTTTTAATTTTAAAATTATTTTTTTTCTATGTAAAGATTCATCTTAAAGGAAACTTTAATAATGTATAAGCTTTTTTGAAAAATTTTCTTTGATAGAAACTCGTTCTAAACATTTTTCTTTGTAACTTTAATCCACAAACGAATTAAAGCCAAATTCCCGTTAATCCACTACCTCATGTCACAGTCCATTAAACTGAAAAATCATTCCGCTCAATTTTCCGCACTTACTTTAAACTGCAAATAACCCAACTCTTTTCCACATACACACGAAAGAGACAAAATCTCAATGACCATCAACAACACTAATGCATTAATGATGCTTACTTTTGCGTTTTTCGGTGTGTTGTATTATCTGTGCCATGTTTAAAAAGTAACTACAGAGAATTTATTTCCTTTTTTTCCCAAACACACATTTTCTACTTTTATTTCATATAATTACAGCAAAAGGCATTGAAAGTTACCTTTTTTCCTGTAGTTGTTTTCGTTGTCGTCGTCGTCGTACGTTTTTAAAGCAAAATAAAATCATAAAAAATGTAAAAATCCTTTAATTAGTATTTAAAATGTGAGAAAGAGAGAGATAGAACAAACGAAAAAAAAATTGACGATGACGACGAAAATGGTAATTAAAATAATGGATGAGGGAGTTGCGTTTTTACGGCTTTTTTCACTTCATTTTTTTTTTAGTTTGTTCTAACACTTTCATGGAAACCACTCACCGACGACGACGACACACCGAGATAAGTGCCTTTCTACCTAAATTCAATATCTCGGAGACCAGCATGAATTTAACGAACGCACACACGATGAAAGGGTTTTCAAAGGCGCAAAAGCTTTTATTGTTCTAATCCGGCAGCGTGATGTGTTGGCATGCACGTGGTTGAACGTTGAGGTGAACGATGGACGGAGAGAGAAAAAAAAACGTTAAATCGCCGAGGTGATAAAACATTTTAGCCTTGTCTTCACTTTTTTTTCTGAGTGAGTGAAAACTATGTTATGGGCAATATCCTGGCTAAAATGTTTGAAAAAAAAAATAATGAGCCATGTACTTTTTTTTTGGTTTGGCTAGACTATGTGGAAAAAAATTAAAATGATGACGGCGGCATTAGTATGCAACTATGATCTATAATTAAACGTTGAAAGCTCATAAAATTTACACCTTGTATGTAACGAAATTGCACCCGTATCGTAATTTTTAGCAATTAAATTGAGCTATGAATTTGTATGAAGAAAAGGGATATCGGAGGATGTCACTCTGTGGTCCGAGAATGGTTGAATTTTTAGAAAAAATTAAAAATCCAAGATATCTTGAGCAATATCCTTCAGTTCTTTGATATTCCATATTAAGGAATAAGATATTTTTTTTCGGTGTCCAAATTTATTTTCCAAACTATCTAGAATTTTAATTTTATAATAAAAAATTATTACCTAGTAACACAAAAAAAAAATTATTCAAAAATAAAAAAAAAAAAATATTTTTTTAAAAATTAATTATTTAAATATAAATTTAATTTAAATAATTTTTAATTTAAATTATTTTTTTTTTTTTTTTTAAATTAATTTAATTTTATTTAAATAATTTTTTAAAATAATTTAATTTAATTTAAATAATTTGATAAAATAATTAATTAATTTAATAATATATTTTAAAATTATTTATTTTTATATTTCAAAAATTTGTTTGAAATGAATGAAATGGATGAAGAAAAAATTGAACAAGTTGAAAATTAAAATTAAAAAAAGTTGAAAATTTTCGTAATTTTTATTTAATTTAATAACATATTTCATAAAAAATCACAAAAACTTCATTTTCTTCATCTGGACGAAAATTTTGAATTCTTTTAAATTATAAAAAGTTTGTGTTTTATTTTATTTAATCATTTTTAAAAATATTTATTGAAGTGTAAAAAAAATGTTTTATTCAAGTAGGATAAAATAGTTAAAAAATAACCTACTTTTCAGCCACCGAGAACTTCAACCCGATTAAAATTTTAAAAATATTTTAAAAACGCATGTTAACCAAAAAAAAGTATTTGAGATCCACTTGACGTTGCAGCTCTTCGTTTAATTATTTTTTTGGTTTCAATAGCTCTTCACAAACTCATTTTTACATCAAGCGTCACGCGAATAAAAATGAAAGTCCTTGAAATGCACGATTTTTCGTTAAAAAACGATTTATCAAGCACAAAATCATCAAAATCACTCAAAATCGTGACAAATGTAACATCAAAACAACCCATATGATTCATCACTCATTCAAACTTTTTTACGTTGTTTTATGTTTACTAGCAACTCTAGTAGGAATACGAAGCGTCAAGCAAAAAAAAGTCGTCTTCATAATTAAGATTGATTGACATTTAGTTGCATTTCTAAATCAAAAAATCTTTTTCATCCATTATCTTGTTTTTAACTCGTTCGTTCGTTCTTTATTATTTTTTTTTATTTTTCGTTGTGCGTGTATTTTTATGTGTGTGACAGTATGTGTGTAATTTAATAAATTATAAATATTGATTCATGCCAGCTCACGAGACGACTGTCAATTAAGTCGTGAAGCCTTTCGTGGGTGTGTGTTTGACTCATTCCCTGCGACTCTCGGCGGATTCCTGAATGAGTTTATAAATTTAATTTCGCTTTTTTCGCATCACTTTGATTCAATAAATATCAATTAATCTTGTTCTCACTCCGCTTCTCGGCTTCTTTTCTCTCAATTTTACAATGGCGAATGGTGATTTATGTTTGTGTGCGCAATCGAGAGAACTTCACACGCCGAAAGGTCAGTTCATGGCAGTTTATCATGATAAATGTTATTATAAACTAGAGACAGGCGAAAAATTGAGAAAAATGATGTTTCGGTGGATTAATGAATGGTTTTTCTTTTATTTTTCAGTCAATTACAGTTTTGCGGAGCAATGTGGCCAAGAAGAGTTAGCAAAGTGTGCGAGTTCGCTGGAGAAGCTGCAGTCAACGTCAGACTTGTCCATTGCTAAAAGTAAAGAGGAGTTGGATTTGTTGTGTCCGTAAGTAGATTTTTTTAAAATTTAATGTTGCTTTAAAAATATTATTAAAAATAAAAAAAAATATTAATTTAAAAAAAAAATTAAAATTATCTTACTAAAAAATAAATAAAAAAAATAAATGAAAATTAATAAAAATAATAAAGTTTATTAAAAGTTCATTTAAAATTAAAAAAAAAAATTAATTTATTTAAATTTAATTTTAATTCCTTTTTTATTTTTAAATTTAATGTAATTTGAAATTTTTCAATTTTTATCCAAATATTAAATTAAATTAAAAATAATTAAATTTTTCTTAATCATACTTAATATATAGATAAAAGTTTTAATTTTATTAACTTTTTCTTCAAATATTGCAAGATATGAGAAAATCCAATTTAAAAACAGATAAATTGACACTAACATTTTTAATATGTTTTTTTATGGAAAATTTTAAATTATTTTTCTTAGCTTGGAGATAAAAATAATTTTTTGATCATAAAAAATATTTTGAGATCTCAAATTAAGATCATCATTAGAATTTATTGAAATTGAATTTTTAAAATATTATTATTTTTTTTTTTTAATTTTTTTTTGAATTTATTTTGAATAAATCGAGATCCGATCGCTCAAAGTTGACATACAAAATTCCTAAAAAAATAAGTTAATAGAGAAATTTGTCAATTTTTGTACTTACTTCACCCAAAACCTTATTTTAAAACCATTTTATTTCAGCGACTTAACTCAAGGTCTCCATTGTATACGAAGCTACACAAGACGCTGCATGACGCTGTCCCAACGAGATCACTTCAACAAATTGTACCACGGAACAGCTCAAGTTATCAAAGATTTGTGCAACAGTGGTCAATATCAAGACGGTTCGTCCTCCTAAAACACAAAATTTCCGTATTTTACCAAATTTTTTTCAATTTTCTTAATTTTCAGAATTCCTCCGTCACTCACCATGTCTCGATCGCGTTCGCAACAGTTACGAAATATGTGCGCGCCAATACCAAAACACCATGGCACTCATCAGTCAAGGCGGTGCCGAAGAAAATCCTCATCCCCAAAGCCAAGATCACCATCAAATGCGCAACAACACACGCAACGAAGCCGAAGACGTTCGAAATATTTGTTGCTCCTTCCGACAATACCTCGATTGTTCACAGCATGCAGCTCGTAGGGAGTGTGGCGAGAGCACAGGACGCTTCATTCGCGAATTTCTCGATCGCATGGGCAATTCCCTCATAAAAATGTACTGCACGGAATATCAGTTGGGAACGGAAAAGTGTTACGGTTACTCGGCAGCTGGACAAAGCTCAAGTGTGAGTTTATTTGTGACACTGACGACACTTTTGATCAGCACATTCTCGTTCATGAGATAAAAAGACTTTCTTTTTTTTGTTAAGTAAAGATAAAATAATTGATTAATTGATAGGACGATTGTTTAAAGATGTAATAATTGATAAATAATTATTGAATAATTGTAAAGCAGACGTTGTTAAGTAAGATAATTTATTTAGTATTAGAGAAAGACGCAAAAAAAAGAGATTAAAATTTGTCATTAATTAATTCGAGAGCAATACCCGATTCCATCCACTACTTTTACTGAGTGTATAGTTGCAATTTTATGTTCGCATAATTTCTAATTAAGCACAGTAAATCCGTTCCATTATCGTTAAAAATTATATAGAGGAAATGTTCGTTTAAATTGTGAACAAAAATTAATCTAAAGCTTATGTAAATTTATTAGACATAGTTTTGTTGAAGATTTTCAGCGCTACGATTCTCGAACGAAAATTGATCAGAACCCAATTTTTTTTTTCAACAAAACTGATGAAAAATTGAATAAAATTGTATATTATGTAACGTAGTTAAAAAATATTTGTTAAGAAACACAAAAAAAAAAATATTTAAAAAAAATATAAGTGTAAGTTCAAATTCTATTTTAGAAGTGAAATTCGTCGTTATAAAAAATCGAAGCACATGAGTTTAAGAAAATTTTCATGACGATAAATTTTGTTTCTAAAATAGCATTTAAATTAACACTTTGGTCGCTTTAAATTGATTTTAAACTTTTTGTCCCTTATCATTCTTGAAAACTTTAATTTAAAATTATTAAAAAAATAAGTTTTAAAAAAAAAAAAAATACTTTGAAATTATTTTTTTTATATTATCAAAAAATTTTTAAAATTTTATTTCGAATAATTTTTGTATTTTATTTGTAATTACCAAAAATGTTTTTTTTTTAATTTAAAATTTATTTTTTTAATATTCTCAAATAAAATGTTCGAAAATTTTTGAAAGTCAG
Organism: Culicoides brevitarsis; assembly: GCF_036172545.1. NCBI lineage: Eukaryota > Metazoa > Arthropoda > Insecta > Diptera > Ceratopogonidae > Culicoides > Culicoides brevitarsis. The sequence goes on along the minus strand of NC_087085.1, from coordinate 20,072,247 downwards.
AAAATTTTTATTTTTTTAAATTTTATTTTTTTTTATTAATTTTTTACTGAAAAAAAAAATTGGGACAAAAAATTTGAAATTGATTTGGAACGACCTTACAATTAAATTAAAATTATAATTTAACATTTAGACACAATTGAAACCTATTAAAAGTATAAGTAGACGATGGCAAGTATAAACTAGTTATTACTATATTAAAGATGAATTAATCGAAAAATAAAAGTTAAAAACATAAAAATTGTTTTTTTTCCTCGAAATTTCATGACCTACCTCACTAAATTAAAATTCCTTCAAATTTTACGACATTTACAACAAATTTTCAATCAGATAACCTCCAGCTACAAAATGTCTCTTTGTACTTATTTGCAACAAACTTGAGAAAAAAAAGTCATAAAAATCAGAGCGAACAACATCATGTGACCAACTAGACCAACTACCAGTTTACAAGCAATTTGTACTTATTTTTATTCAAGTAATTCAACAAAAGTTGTTTGTTGGCGAACATTTTTGTTCATTTTTTTTATATATCTGTCACGCGATGATTTACAACGAATAACACTAAAAATTGAACTGTGGGTGAGTTTTACTGACTTTTCGTTTTTACATTGACCCCCGTACGTGTGCATGGAAAAACACTTATCCGACGAAAATATCTCAAGTCATATATTTATATTTTATGTTTTAGGTTCGGCGAAAAGGCAATAAAAATTTATTAATAACCAGGTATTGTAATTTTTATTGCAAGAGTCGCGAAACGATAAATTTGTTATCCTGCAAAATAAATCATTGCATTCCGTTTAACATTATGTGCGAGGAATTTCATGAATTCAACATGAATTAGTAACGAAAATTGTACGAAATTATAATTTTTGAAGCAAAAATAGCTGAAAATGTGATGAAAATTCCTTTCACTTATTTCAAAAATTTTTCTCTTTAAATTTAATTAAATTTAAAAATTATTTTTATTATTTTATCGAATAAGTTTCTCTTAAATTTTAATTTAATTAATTTTTTTGGATTATATGAAAAAAATTAATTTAAAAAATCCTGTCAAAAGTAAAAATTAGGAAAAAAATTTTTTTTTCTAAATTTTTCAAAGTCGAATAAGGGTCAAAAACTCAATTTTTCTCTAATTGAATGTTTTTAAAAAAAATAATTCGTGAACGAGACCAATTTTTAACACATAACGGTCCATCCTTCGAGCCATGATAAGGAACGTCAAGAGCACGAGGTTTTAGTTTTCTGCTATTTTATTCGTGCAAACTTTTGTTTTACCAATTTTTCTTAAATTTTTATCGTTTTATTATATTATTTTTGTAATTTTTTGTTTAAATTTTCACAAATATGAGATCTAAAATGGACGAACCGTTTCGTAAAGCCTCTCATCCCACTTTTTTATAGATTTTTACATTAAACTTTTATTGCAGATCCATTATTGCGCATTCAGGCAATGAAATACTCGAATTACATGGTAAAATTTGCCATCATCAATGGATCTGAATTGGCCAAATTCACGTTAAAAATCGATGGGAAATCAGACTCGGAAAAATATAGAGATGGAAGATTTACGATGATTGTAAGTTTTGTTAAAAATTTTCCAAAAATTTCTTAAAAAACTCGTTTTTGGTATTTAGGATGAAGAAGCTGCTGAGTTTCTTTCCCTTGAAGAGCCATTCCAAGTGCGTTTATTCCCGGATGAGTTCCTTACGTACCGTTTAAAGATCAATCGCGACCATCCATCGGAGAAAATTTGGTTTCGTTTGTGCCGGGAGTTCAGATCCCGAAGTGGTCGGAAGATGACAGTCACTTATGTAATTCCACTCGTCATTGAGGAAGACGGAATCCATATCAAAAAGCAAAAGAAGCAGTTTGCTGTGAAAGTTTGGTGATTTGTGGGGTTCCTGTGTAAATTTGTCGAAAAAAATGTACTGAAAGAGAGGGAAGGCTGTTAAAAAGTTTTTTTTTGTTCTTGTTACGAAATTGTTACTAAGGTTTTTTAACTGTTTATTTAATTTTTTTAAGTTTTTAGTCGTTTTTCCAATTTTTGGATTGAAAATAAACGCGTTTTGTTAAGTTTTTGATGAGTTTTCCTTAAAAAATTTTTTTTTTGTTTTTAAAATTTTAGCAAATTTAATAAAATTTTATCAAAAATTGATCTTTTTAGTCAAAAATTTTAATTTTATTTTTACTAAAAAATGTTTTGAATAACTTAAAAAAGATTTGTTTTAAATATTTTTTATTTTATTAAAATTTTTTTATTAATTTTTTTATTAAAAATTTCTTTTTTTTTCAAATAAATAAATTTCTGATTATTTTCATTAAATTTACTTCATTTTTTTTTTAATTTTAATTAATTGAAGCTCATTACCCTATTTTGACTGAACACTAAAACCAAATTCTGATTTAAAATCTCATTTATTTAATTCATTTTTATTCCTGAATTCAAATTATATAACTTTCTTTAACAATTTTTTCATAATTCAAACATCAATTTCACTTTTTTAATTTTTTTTACAAAGTCACAAAATATTTTCTCAACAATTTTTAATGAAAAAATAAAAAAATCGTGCTTCTCTTGAATATTTCTTTCTTTTTATTTTTTAAAATAAGTGCTTTAACAACATTTAAATTAAAATTTATCATTAAAAAACAGAAAAAATGCTGTTTTTCTTTACAGAATTTATCTTTACAGTACCAGAAAAATATCAAGTTCTCTTAAGTCTAGTGTAATTAAAAGTTAGTATAGTAAAAATACACATAGATTGGGCGAAATCTTTAATATTTATTCCCCAATTACCAAATTTGCGAAAAAAAAATTATTTAAAAAAGAGTTTCTCTCCAATTTGTCAGCGAAAGGAACCCTCGACGATATTTGGCCAGTCTAGTTCTTGCGTTTGCGGTTATCACGATTGGATTCCTACAAAAAAACAAAAAAAATATTTATTAACACTTGTTTCAACATTGGAGTACTGACGTCATTAATTCGACCGAAATAACATTAGATATTCATTAAAATATCGATCGTTACGTGTCACAACAGACAATTATCGATTGCGTCAGAAATTCTCACCTTTTGCATGAGGATAATCAAGAGTTTTCTGAAGATGTTGACGACGTCGTAGAAGAGATCGAGCGAGTGTTGAATGGCATCCTTGTGGCCCATTCGGCACTTTTCCATGATCATTTGTGTGTCGTACAAGACGAGGCCGCACATCACTGCCAAGCCCAAGTACAAGTTGATGTCGTTGATGAGTTGCGAGCGGAACAACAAGTTACTGAGACTGATGAGCATCATGGTGCTCAAGACGCTCATTGCCATGCCACCGAGGAACAAATATTGTCCGCGACGCGCAAACAATGCTGTAATGCTAAGGCACACGAAGACCATTGTGGTGCCCATGAGTGCGGTGACGATCAGTGCGGGGTTCAAAAAGATTGCAAATTCCAACAACATGCCCATCGAGTGTCCTGTGAGAGCGCCAAAGCCAAGCAACATCGCGAGACGCTGATTGAAATTTTTTCCATTGTCTGGTGTGAATGCGAGAGCGATGACCAGTCCAAGGCCGCCGAGGGCTGACAACAAGTTTGCTTCCCACAAGCCACTTAAATGCACAATGGAGCCTGCCGCTGCTGCGCCGCATGTCGCGAACAACAAACAATAGACTTTGGCCAAGTGATGACGTACAGGTTGCTCACTAAAAAGAGAAAAAATCATGAGAAACGAGAAATCAGGTGAGAGAGGTCAAGGTGCAGCCTTTTCAAGGACACCCACTAAATTTCGCACAGGTAAGTAACAAAATAAGATAATTTCACAACTTCCGTAAAAAGCCATATTTCGCGATAAACACATAAAATTTAATCATCCGATTTTTTTTTCGTAACAATTCCGACACAAAGTGCCTTATTTTTTTTTAAGCAAATAAACTGATAAAATCGCATTGTATTATTTTGTCTCTGCGACTTGTGGCACTCGTTCCAATCTAATCTCAAGAAAAACATTTGATATTTACTTACATATGTGAGCTCAAGTTGTACAGTAAGCGATCAAATGAAAATGACGTCGAAGTTGCCATTTTGTGATGATTGTGTTATTTTAAAAAAACAATAATTGTAAAAAATTCTTCACTTCTTGTAGTTTTTCTCCTTTTTCTTCTTCTTTAGAGTACTTTTTCTCGATTTTTCAAAGTGTTTTTGCACAGTAATTTTACGGTTTTCAAATTTTTGTCCTTGTTTCTCAATTTATTTTCATAGACTACTAATTTATTCAATAACGTAGACCAAAGTACCTCAACAAATACATGTAAACTTTCTAGAAAAAACGAGAAAATTAAGTCTTCGTTGTGTTGAGGTGCCAAAGACAAAAGCGGGTTTTGAAATTTTTTCTACGGAGTAAAATTAAAATTTTATTTTAAGAGGGGAATAAGTCATAAATAGTATTTCAATCAAAATTGTCTAAATTATGCTATTAAAAAAAATCATTAAACATTTAAAATGTTAAAAGTTGAACACTCAGAAAAAGTCCCACCAAAAGGAATTTCGGCGTCTGTAGAGAATATATAAAAGAAAGATGAACCCGGAACCTCAGCAGAAATCTCGCGTCTCTTCATGATCCCTGAAGATTTGCCAAGAACTCACATCGAAATCGCAGATTTCAACGCTTTCTTAGCCCGTATAGCAAAAAAAGGGACCGCGTCCTTTAAGTCAACATAAAACATGCTTCGAAGGTTCAAAAAATGGCATCTCATCTCATCTAATGGGTAAGTTCGTGTCACATAATTCAACGTTGGTTCTAAGGAGTGGCTAAAAAACTTTAAAAACTCTTAATGTAAGGGATATTACGCAAGCGAAGCCCCTTCCAGAACAGGCGGCATGACTTGAACTTTTGTAAAAATCAACAAACTCAAGAGTGATCCAGGACGAACACCTCTTCTTTCAAAAACTAGAAACTCCTGGTATGCATTGCGGAGGTGCGGTAATTTTTTCAAGTACTCAGTCTGTGGATGGAAAGAGCATCAACGTCATCATTGGATTCTACCAGCACACCATAGAATGGATATCTGAGACCTACAAAAAGGTCAGTTAAATTTCTTCGATTTCTTCGAAGTAGTCTTCAAAGCTAAGGGAATTCCAGCTTTATTATTTGATTTGAATCAAATGCCACAATAATTTGATTTGAATCTTTGAAATTTTAAGAACTCTATTGTAAACTAAAATAAGTATATCTTTCACCGATAACAGCAATGAAGTGGTGCTAAAAAATAGGACTCACGAGACCGCGGTGGGAACCGACCTACATATTGAAAATCGATTCTCACTACAATAAACACAATTAAGTTTATAAACACTTCAGACAGACATAAAAGCTCATAAAATCTCTTATTTTTTGGAAAGAATTCCCTATCATAATAACACGTATGACGGGTCCCATCACCGAAAACCTTACCAAACGTCAACAGCGCCATCTTTATTTCAAATTTCAACTCATTGGGTACCGTATGCTGTACGTATTGTATAGTGTTATTCACACATCTAACGGTTCTTTTATCTTCTGGGGTTTGCGTACAGGATGTTATAGAAACACGTATAAATTTAAGAGGCCATATCTCGAAATTTTTTCATCAAACGCAGAAAAAGTTCTTCTATGAAATGTTCATTATGATTTCCCCTTTCGATTTTCTAAGGGTCAAAATTTTGAAGGACATCAGAAAATGGGTGAAAATACACAATGAAGGTTCCATATGAACACATTTGAATCAGCAGTTGCAATTTACAATCCCAATCGAAACGGATCGAAATGACAGTTCGAAACAAAAACAGCGTGAAATCGGAACACAACTTTTTTCACCAGTTTTCGGCAGTCTCTAAAGTGAACTCGGAAAAGCAGGAAAACCTCTGCAAAAATCAGATTTCCTCCTGCTCTACCACACACACACACTGAAGAATCTCACAATTAACGAACGCGAAAATTTTGATTTATCCTGTTCCGCAAGCGAGAAAATTAGAGAAAAAATTACAAATATCCTTGTACAACACGGACACATACGTACACAGGACACGCAGGACTCGACACACGTACCTACGAGAGACGGAATCATGAAATAGTGGAAATCGATAATTTTATTTGATGGTGTTGTACAGCACTTCTGAGTTAAAATGCAAAGGAAAATTCCAATTTTTGGCATCAAGAAAACGCAATTTTGACCAAATATGCAGCGAAAGGTGCTGACCAACGCATGAAAAAGTGAAAAAAGTGCATATTGTGCAATGTAATATCTGAAAAAGAGGAAAAAAGGTGTTTCGAAAAAAGAGAAAAATTTCTAGTCGACATACAGAAAATTAGAATCTAGTCAAAAAATCAAATAAAAAGCAATAAAAATAAAGAAAATTAAGCTCAGAATAGAAAAAGAAGAAAAGTATTGAGTGAAAAAAAAATCTGTTTGAGTAACAAAAAAAAAATAGTTAGTAGTGCATTTGAAAATTGGGTCGAATTCCTAATTTTCCACTAGGATTATTTACCTAAAAAAAGAAGAAAAAATTGAAAAATGGCTCTCAATTAAAAAAAAGAGAAAATAATTCAATAAAGTGTCATTTCACTCTCGCTATCCCAAAGGATTGTGCAATCTCTACGAGTAATTAATAGGATTTATTATTGAATAACTTGCAAAAATTAAGAAAAAAATTAGTTGTGTGAAAATCAAACCAAAAAACTAGTACCAAATAATGGCAACGACAACAGCTGAGGCCGATTTACTCCAAGCGGGTCACATTGTGAAAGAAAGATGGAAGGTAGGTGCAATCCATTTGTCATTTTCTTCGTCTTTTTGTACCTATACTTTTCAGCTAATGACGAAACTTTTCATTTTTTTTTGCAAGAAAATGAGTAGGTGGCACAATCTTTTTTTGAATAATAATTAAATTTAAAAAAAAAGAAAATCCTCGTTTCTTGATTCTGTTCAAGCGAGGTGTCTACCCTTTTGATTTTTTTTTAATGTACATTGTACTTACCTGCCAGCCTACAACATTCTGGGGACACAAATTCTCGCTTTTTCACTCGTGTGTTGTTTTATTTTCGGAACTGACGTCTTCTTTATTTACATATTTTGCTTCATCGTCGTCGTTGTCGTCGTCAGCCGGTTGATACACCGGATTTTTCTTCTTTTTCACAATTTTCTTTTTTTTTTTCGCTGCGTTACAATATTTATTTTGCCAATTTCTATTTATTTTTTGTGTTTTGTTACACGACGATGGACGACGATGATAATTGAACTTAATTCTCTGGAGCGGCAAATGCGTGAAATTGTGTCCCCACGAGCACTTTCAATTTCAGCTGAATCATTGTTAGTTGACATGATTCTAAGGCTTCCCTAATTAGTTCACATGTAATCCGCAACGGTTTTTGCGACAAGAACAACCCTTTTCGTGTTTCTTTTTTCTTTTCTGATAAAATTTTATCATTTTACCACAATTTTTCACTCATCCCCCTCCAACCCACAAAAAAAAAGGTTATCCGGAAAATCGGTGGCGGCGGTTTCGGCGAAATCTACGAAGGACAGGACTTGATAACGCGCGAACAGGTGGCACTCAAAGTGGAGTCGGCGCGTCAACCGAAACAAGTGCTAAAGATGGAAGTGGCTGTCCTGAAAAAGTTGCAGGGCAAAGAGCACGTTTGCCGGTTCATTGGCTGTGGACGAAATGATCGCTTCAATTACGTCGTGATGCAGTTGCAGGGCAAAAATTTGGCCGAGTTACGTCGGTCACAGCCACGCGGAGCCTTTTCGCTCAGCACTACGCTCCGTCTAGGCATACAAATTTTAAAAGCAATTGAATCAATACATTCTGTTGGCTTCCTTCATAGAGACATTAAACCGGTAAGTGGCTCGCATTTCAAATCACAATCACGCTAGATCGTGTTACAACTTTTTTTTCTTTTGTACTTTTGTAACAAAATCTCTGTCTTTGCAGAGTAATTTCTCGATGGGGAGACTGCCCTACAATAGTCGTCGTGTCTATATGCTCGATTTTGGCCTTGCTCGACAGTACACAACTGGCACGGGCGAAGTGAGATGTCCACGTGCAGCGGCAGGATTCCGCGGTACCGTGAGGTGAGTTTTTCCTGCAGGCTACAAACAAAAATTAAACATGGTCTAATGATCAAAAATGTTTTCGATTTTCTCCTACCTTAATTTTTTTTATGAAAATCTTTGGAAGGAAATTTAATTTCGAGTATTTAAAATGTAAAAAAAATGTTTAAAAAAAGTTTTAAATTTTATTTTATTCAATTAAAATTAAATTAAATTTCTTCTAATTTTTTTGAATTAATTTTTTTTTTTATTTTTTTTTTAACAAAAAATTGAATTTTCTGTTAAAATAATTTTAAAAGCTATTTAAAATTAATTTTAAAAAATTAAATTTTAAGTGATAAAATTTAATAAAAAAAAAAAAATTAAATAAAAAAATTAATTTAATTAAAATTTATTTAAAATCTAATTTATTAGAAAATTTTAATTTTTGATAGAAAATATTATTTAAATAAATATTATTATAAGAAAATATTATTAAATTTCAGAAAATTAAATATTAGAAAATATTATTAAATTTTATTTAAATAATTAAATAATATTTTCTATCAAAAATTAAAGTTTAAATAAATTTTGAATTATTTTTTAAAGCTTTTCAAATGATTTTTGAAAATAAAAATTAAACAACTTTTTAATTTTTTTTTTTTACCTAAAATCCATTTTTTCGTTGATTTTCTCAAATTCGTCCATTTCAGAGCCAAATACTTTAAAAAAAATTACTTTTTAATACTTTTAAATTGTCGATCATTTCCTTTCTTAGATTGAAAAATTCTATAAAATCGAAATCATTTTAAATTTTCTGCCTTAATGTCATTAACTTTCTCTTTTTTTTTTGCTTCATCCAGATATGCATCAATTAACGCACATAGAAACCGAGAAATGGGACGACACGATGATTTATGGTCTCTATTTTATATGCTCGTAGAATTCGTGAACGGACAGCTGCCTTGGCGAAAAATTAAAGATAAGGAACAGGTAATGGCATTTAATTTTCCTCTCTACTCACACTCGTAGAAAATATTAAAAATTAGCGCTTAGAAAATGTTTTAAAATTTAAATAAACAAACAACTGGAAATTAGCTCGTTCGCACGGCCGAAACAAAAAACGTACTTGAGCTAATTTCTCTAAGGAAACATCAACTGACAGCTGTGACGATGAAAATTAACATGCAAAAAATTTATTTTTTTTTTACTTTTAAAACTTTTGTGAAAATTAAAACTGGTCATTCACTCGTGTGCTTGCCCATCACTTGCATCACCGTCAGTCAGTTAGTCACACACGAACAGGAAATCATTGGCCCACTTCTTGTAGTTCTCGTCGTCTATTTTTATTATTTTTTTTTCTTTCAAATTGACGATGATACGAGCGACGGCGACAACACAGATAAAAGTCGTGAATGAAACCCGTATCAGTGAAAGAAAAACTACTTGTAGTTCATCAACCTTTGACCATTTTTTTTCTTTTTTTACTTTCGTTTGTTTGTTTGATTTGCACGCCAATTTTTAAAATCGGACAGCTGACATGAACATGAGCGCAAAAAATGACCAATTTCTTCTAGTTAATTTTTATTAATAAGAGAAAAAATTGAAAAAAATAATGAAAAACATGAAACATATGTGATCATTTTTTTACGACCACGATCAAAAAAGTACAAAAGTACAGATGTTTTTTTGCTTTTCGGTACTTTTTTTCGGGAATTAAAAAATAAACTTTGGCACCTCGATGACAGTTTTCGCAGAATTAAGTAACTTTCTTGGGAACAAAACTTTCTTTCAAAATTCGTGAGAAAAAAAACCTCTTCATGTCTTGTTTATTTTTATTTTATTTAACAACATCTACCGAAATATTATCGGACACACAAAATTTTCTTGTTTTATTTATTTTTACATTTTATATGTATTTGCAGGTTGGCTTGATGAAAGAAAAGTACGATCATCGTCTTTTATTAAAGCATTTACCATCGGATTTCAAACAATTTTTGGAACACATTCAATCGTTAAATTATGCTGACAAGCCTGATTATACGGTAATTGATTATTTTGCATTTTTTTTCTGTGGAAATTTGTTTTTTTTTTTTTGAGTTAAACGTGATAAGAGACGTACGCGTATTTATAGAATTAATGAAAATCCGTCAGATATTCGATTAAATTGTACAAAATTTATTTTTTTATTAGGTTGAAACGATAAAGAAAAATATTTCATGTTGCACAAGATTTTTGGAAAATATTATAAAAAATGTATAATTTTCAGTCATTTTCAAGTTTGAATTAGCAAAAAAGCGATTTTAAAATTTTTAACGGTCATTATTTAAATTGACTTAGATGTCAAAATTTTTATAAATTTGAACTTCGGAATATTTTTAAGATTTTATTTAATTTTCAACATTTTCTTTTATTTAAATTTTTTTTACTTTTTTTTCAAATATTAATAAAAACAAAAAATGCCGTAAAAATTATTTCCTTTCGAGAAAATTAAGCCAAACAATTTTTTTTCATTTGAGACTCTTTTATCAATTTTTACGAATTATTCAAGAGAAAAAATAAAAATTATTTAATAAAAAAAATTAAATGTTTTGACATTTTTTGGTATTTTTTGATTTAAAAAATTGAAAAAGTTAAAAAAAAATAAAATTAATAACAAGATTTTTTTTATAGAAGTCAGGAAAACCCCTCCAACATTTTTTTTAATTTTAAAAATCACGTAAAATTTAATAAATTTAATTTAATTTTAAAAATAGTTCGAAAAATTAAATAATATTTATTTTTAATAATATAAAGTGAAATAATTGAATTTATTCAAATTAAAAATTTATATTAAATTTGCAAAAAATAGAATTAAAAAAATAATTTGAAATATTTGTCTTCATTGCTTCAACCTAAAAATGCAATAAACAAAAAAAATCATTTTTAATAGATGCGCTTAAAAAATGAACAAGTGATAGATATTTGATTGGTACCTTGTTTACCCTTTTTTTATTATTGTTGATATTGTTCTTCTGTCTATAATATTTTGACCTCGAACGGCAAAACGTGCAAACTTTGTCGGTGTATCGAAGAACAAAAAATCGATTTGCTGGACTGAAAATTAAAAAGTGTTGAATGATGCCTTTTTGCAACATTTACTAAAATTCATCGTTTTTTTTTGTTGTTGTTGTTGTTTTTTCGAGATAATAATGAAAATTCTTGGAATATTTTCACCAACACCCACGAACTTTTCTCTCTCTATTTTTTGCTGCCATTCAAAACAGATGTTAGCGTCACTTTTTGAGCGGTGCATGAAACGACGTGGGGTACGCGAAACCGATCCATACGACTGGGAAAAACTCGATCAGACATCCAACGCGAACATGGCCAACATTGCAGGTAATAATATGCAAATTGATATAATCGACAAAAACGAACAACAAATTCATGGCAATAATATCACCCAAATGACTGTAGCTGGATCGAATGCGAGTGGCCATGAATATGTAAGTATAATTTCCAAATTTTATTTATTTTTTATTTTTTTTAATAACACCGTGAGTTAGATGTAAGACATTTGTAGTTTGTAGTCACTGTCTGTCAAATCTTTTAATTACACCAAATAAATATTTTTCCAAGCTGTCTACGAAAACTAAAGTTACTAAGAAGCGTAAAGTTACGTATCAATTAATATTTTTTTTGTAGATATTAGCCAGAAATAATAATTTTTTAGAACACCACAAATGCTCAATAGACACAATTTTCATAGACTAGACTTGAATGATTAATTTTTTTCTTTAACACACATTTCCTTTTAATATCTAACCCAAACAAAAAAATATTTTAAAACACTTCTAATGGATTTTTTCAATTTTTTATGACACTCGATGATGCAGGCACGCAAGAAGGCCGAAGGTGACACAATCCAAATGGTCTCCACGGAACCAGTTAATCAGTATCGCGATAAGGTACGATTTTTCTACATTTCCGGGAAACCTTGATTTCAAATTTCCTCATTTGATTTTTTTGTTTCTAGATGCAGGTAGATAAAAATTGCAATGCAACCACTCAGGTACAGACGAATGTGACGCCTCCACTTGTGACTGCCACAAACAATCAAAATCAAAGTGAATCTCACAAATTGAATGCACAACAGCAGCTCGCGTATCGAGATAAACAAGCGGCTACCGAAATAAAGGGCAGCATTGTAACGACGCCGGTTGGAAAGGTACGTTTTTTTTTGGCTATTTCTCTTTTTTTTATGTGACGCTTGAACATTTTTTAATCTTTCCGCTAAAATTTATTTATTTGATAAAATTTACCTTGAATTTTTAACGAAAAATTATTTTTTGCTATTTTTAACGTCGGTGTGTTGCGCTGTCTGTCTGTGCGTAGAAAATTAAAAAAAAAGACTGAAAGAAAGAAATGAATTGTAAATGAAGATAATTATTTTTATGACACGTTTTCGAACAACAATGATTGTCGTCTGTCTGTTTGTGCTTCACTTCCACCACGGAATCGGTTAGGAAGGCGGAATTTGCGTTGATTGACGATTTTTTTAAATATTTATTTTTTCTAAAAAGTACCACGCGTTTCCATTTCTAATAATTTTTTCCTTACCCTTGACCAAAAACTTTTTAAATTTAATTACTTTTGTGACACGGGTTCCCAAAAAAAAAATTAATTTTATAATAAAAAGTACTCGAGAGAGACGTGTGAATTTTTTTCAAGATTATCTAAATATTGTCTCTCATTTCTTCTGTTTATCTTGGAAAAATACATTCACGTAAAACTGTCACATTTGATTTCGTTTCTCCTGACAACGACACCGAGATGCGTGGCATGGCGTAAAAATAAGCGTGACACGTTCGATGGAAACGATTGACATTGACCTCCTCGGGGATTTTCGTAAATCAAAGGTTTTCTGTTTATAAAAATTAACTTTTTTCTCGAAAAAAATACTAAATTTCGTTATGTGAGTTAGTAAGAAATCGTTAATAATATAAACAAAAAAGAAGCGGTAAAATCTAATTACAAAAAAAAAAGTTTTTCAAAAAATCACAAAAATCTGCTTTGCTCGTTTCTACGGAAAAAATTGCTTTTGCTGTCTGTCTGCAATTAATTTTACAGTCCATGTTAATTATTACTTGTGAAATTTTATTTATATTTTTCCGTGTGTTGTACATACTTGTTAATATTTTTGTGTTTATTAAATTTGTGTTTTCCTCTTCTCTTCTCCCTGTGGGTGAAAAAGGGGTCAGATTAACAGCTTAAGAGATAAATTAACCCCTTAAGTCTTTAAGAGGTCAATTTATCGCCTTAAAAGGATAATTTGACCTCTTTTGGAATTTTTTATCAGAAGACCAAATACCCTATGGACGAAAAACGAGTCAGATTGATCCCTTAAGGGATCAGGTTGACCCCTTAGGAGTCAAATTGGGAATTTTTTGCTCCATTAAGGGATCAATCTGATCACTTAAGGGATCAACCTGATCCCCTTTCGAATCGGTCATCTGCAGACCCAAAAATTTGAATCATTCAAGAGATCATTTTGATTCCTTAAGAGATAATTTTGATCCCTTAAGAGATCAAATTGATCTCCTAGAGGGTTAAATTGATCACTTGAAAGGATGAAATTGACCACTTGAAGGGATCAAATTGACCTCTTAAGGGTTTATATTGATCTCTTAAGGGATCAAAATGATCTCTTAAATGATTCAAATTTTTAGGTCTGCAGATGACCGATTCGAAAGGGGATCAGGTTGATCCCTTAAAGGATCAAAAATTTCCATTAAGGGATCAATCTGATCCGTTTTTCGCCCATAGGGTATATTAACCCTTTCAGAAGGAGGTTAATTCAACCCTTTAAGACTTTAAGAGTTAATTTGAGCCCTTAAGTGGTTAATTTGACCCCTTGGGTGATAATTTTGATTCTTTTAAGGCTTAAGTGGTAAATTGAACCACTTTTGGAGGGGTCAAATTAACCACTTAAGGGCTCAAATACACCTATTAAGTCTATTAAGCTAAATTAACCCTTTAAAGGGGTTGAATTAACCTCCTGAAAAGATTAGCATTTTTGGTCAGCTGATTAAAAATTCCAAAAGAGGTCAAATTATCCTTTTAAGGGAATAAATTCACCTCTTAAGGGGTAAATTTTTCTCTCAAACGGTCATGATTTACCGCCTTAGGGGTTAATTTATCTCCTAAGAAGTTAATCTGACCACTTTTTGACCCATAGGGCTCCTCCTAAAAAATTTGTAGTTCTTTATTTATCAAAACAAATATTTTTCTATATTTTTTTCTTCTTTTCTCCCTCCATCTGTTCAAAAAACCTCGTTCAACTTGTGTGCACTTGTCGCAAAAAAAAAATCGTACACAGGCACAAAAAGATCTTACCGACTCCGTGAAACTGCAGTCACGTGACTCCGCATACAACACAAATGCCAAGACGGACTACGCCAAAGGTGACTCAATGAAAATTATGACAGAAAACATCAACAGTAACGTAAATCAAGCGAGCCCGATTAAAAAGAAATCAGCGTCACAAGCAGATGTGAGTACAAGTCCCACTTTTTATTTTTGTCCGTTGTAAATATGTTTTCCCACTATTATTTTATTTTTCCCCTATAATTTACGCAAAAAATCTGTGTAAGTGTGCAACAATGTACGAAAATCGCGGAAATCAATGAATGACCTTTATGAATGTACCTGCGAGTGCGTGCGACGATTCGTGAGAAAAAATGATTAAAAAACTACATGAATTTCATTAATTTAATTACACTCATAAATTATTTTTTTCATTTCGCACCATCCTCGTAAAATGTTTTAAAAAATTAGCAAAATGATGGATTACGCTGCAGATGAACTAAAATTTCACTTTGAGTCGGGTCATTTTTTTTATTTCACAAAAATCATTAAATTTTGATTTGATAGTGAAAAAAATCCCTCTGATACTAAAATTTAAAACGAAAAAAAATTATTCTAGACGACTTTTTGCATCTGGCACTCATTAATTTTTTAATGCTCAAAATTTATCATAAATAAAATTAATTGCCAAGTGTTTTTCCGAAAATTAAGCAAAAATAAAAAAAAAACAAGAAGCGTAGTAAATGCATGTTTACTTTTCAAACCCTTGAGTAACCTTCGCACATACACACGATGCGAGTGTCACACGACCGATTACCCAATTACCGGATTGTTTTACGTTGCATGCCAGGAAAATTTTTCGGGTCCGTGTGGGGGAGGGCGCAGCTAAGTCGTGCAAAATGATGACATGCAAAGGACAAAATTCAGCGGAAAAAATGACGCAAATTTTCACCTTCGTCACTTGTTTGTTGATGATTATTATTATTTTAAAATTTGACGTGTTTTTTCGGAGAACACGATCGACACAATAACAAGACGACGACAGAGAAAAACAAATTTATCACAGGAAAAAAAAATGATGAGACTCATTAGTTGAAATACATACAAAAAAAAATCGTTGTATGGAAATTGTGACTGAAAAAATTTCTGCGAAAAATAATTTCACCGTCGTCATCGTGTGAAAATTGTTACACGTGTCGGTCGTCGACGTACAATGGCGACCTTTGTCTTTCATTCATTCACTCGCGCGCAGCATAAGATTATTATGCAATTAAAGACCAAACCTAGCTAATTAGAATTTCAAATTTTTCTTGTACGAAATTCGTATGAATAATGCGGGAAATTTTTTTCGAAGAGAGAAAAAAAGAGAGAGAGAGAAAGGGAGTTAGTTGTAAAAGGATATGTTCCGTTAATTCCGTAATATGTATATTTTATTTAATAAAGCAAACATGTGCGTATCCTCGTGACTAACTGACCGACGAGGATAATTACTGGCAATTTTTATTTTTTTTTTCGTGGTAGGCGTTTTATTTCTGATGCCTTCTGCTGAATGGGCAGTTTTAGATTAGATAAGGGAATATTTTTTTCGGCATGACACTCTCGTGACATCTTCGAGTATTGTCATATCAAGGTCATCGAGACAAATTAACGAGACCTATGATACGCATTCAGTCTATATATAGTTTTTTTGTATGAAAAATTATGCCTTGACAAGTCAAGACAAGCTGTCACCATATCGTTTAGGCTCTTTTTGCGATGTAGTAAGGATATTTCGTGTAAAAATTATTTTATGAGACTGATCTAAATTTATTTAGATTTATTATAAAATAAATTTAGAACTTAAAAAAAATTAATAAAAATCATAAAATAATAAAAAATCATAAATAAAATTAATTTAAAATACATTTATTTAATAATATTTTTTTTTCTTATAAAAAAAATTAAAATAATTCATTAATTTAAAAAAAAATTGATAAGATTCACAGTTAAAAAATTTTGTAAAATAAGCTCGATTATTTTCTGATTTTTTAAGATAAATTTATTAAAAAAAAAAAATTTTTAATAAATTTTTTAAAATTATTTTTAATAGTTTTAAATAATTAAATAAATTAAAATTTTAAATTTAAATAAAAATTCTTAATAATTTTAATTTTAAAATTATTTTTAATTGTTAATTTTTTATTATTTTTAATTATATTTGGAAATTTCAAGTTAAAAAAAATTCTACAGTTTTTAATGAATTTTTTCCATTTAAAGAAAGGACAAAAAATTGAAAAAAATCAAACGACGAAAAATCTTTAAATTTCGGCTTAAAAATTGCTAGTTCATAAAAAAATTTCATATCATGTTCGCTCATCAAAACATCTTCCAAGCGAAAAAGTACATTTCATGCTCAAATTCATTCATTGTTCCCATAAGAACGTGAGCCACAAAGGCGCAATTTCCTTTGAATTTTGTGATAGAAAATGGAATCTTCCTGCATTCCAGCCGCACACACCACTTGATAAATGACACAAATCTTTTTATTTATTTTGCTCGGAAAAATGTAACAAAAGTTGAAATAAATATAGCGCACAATGATAATTGAAATACACACTCACATGTGCAGGAAGAGATAAAAAAAAACGAAAGAAATTTCATACAATTTATGTAAACAGTAAAGTGATTTAAAACAAACTTTCGTCGAAACGAGAAAAAAAATCACTTTTCAAAAATAGTTTAACGTTTTTCCCTCACTTTATAGGTCACACATTAAAGTATATCGCATTGTCATATTGCGGGTAACCTTGACCGACACGCGATAACATCGCCAAATGGGTTTAAGGACTTTTCTTTGAACGAAATCCGTCGTCCGAAAAAAAAAATATTAAATAAAAACAAGACATAAAAGAATTTTTTGAGTGACAAGTGCGTGTCCTTCCGCTCATTCTGATACTAAAAGAAAATATCGCGTCGTAAAAAAATGTTTTTTTTTTGTTCAACAAAAGAAAAAAAAATACTGGCATCACGTGTGTCACGCATTTATTTTTATTCTTCCATATCATTCTCTTTTACATTCTTAATGGTCATCGCCGCCACAATTTGTACGGTCATCATATTCAGAGCAGAAGGTAATAAAATAAAAATCGTTTTGCGGAAATACAAAGTTAATTAATAACACAATAAAATTCGCGTTTTACTCGTGTTTGGTGCAGCCAGACAAAAGAATATTTGGACATGCGTTTCCCATTTTCTTCCTCTTTTTTTTATTTTGCGTTCGAGAGTGTAATTCAATCACGGCACATGCAAATTATCAAATAAATATTCAATTTAATTGTTTTAAAATTGTGGATTTGCGAAATAAAATTTATTTGATTACTTGCAGATTTTGTGTCCAGTCAGTCATTCACGTCAGGTAAACACGAACAACAATGTCTTACAAATTGTGAAAACCCGGCCGAATGACGTGATGATCGTTTTAGCATCGAAGCAACAAAAAAAATATTCTCGTGTTTTTCGGAAAATTTATTAATAATGATCGTGTTTATGTTAATGGTGTTGCCACGTTTCAACGCATGTTTTTGCGTGGATGTTGGACTATTCAGATTTAAATTTCAGACACTTGCGTTCGATCACATTGGAAAAAATTGGCGTTTCGAAAGATGACAAAAAATATGATAATGGATCACGATTATGAATGGAATGATATTGAATTAAATGGACAAAGATACCAATGCGTAAGAGAGATGAAGTATTTAGGAGTAATTATTGATGATCGCTTAAACCTGAAGAACAAGTCGCAAACAAAATTTCACGAAATGTTGAGCTTCTGAACCGGATACAAAAAATTTCCATCACAAATAAGACTGACTTTCTACAAATGTATGATTGGATCCCATATTGACTACTGCAGTACAATTTTATTTTTGAACAAAAAGGACGAAATTGAAACACTTCAAAAAATACAGAATAGGGCATTACGAATTTTGACACAAGGAAATAGATACAGTCACCTTCAACCGGCACAATTTATTTTTATATGCTTCCACTTTAATCGTGCCATGATCAAAAAACCTTTCTTTCCTTTTAAAAAGGGCACTTAAGTAGATATCCCTTTTCCTATGACCAACAAATAGTCTTTTCAATCTCGTTTTTGACCCAAGATAAAGTCTTAAGTTAAGGACCTTAATTTCCAGTACTTCTCAATAATTTTTTAGTTCATTTTATCTCATTTTAAATTTAAGGGTTCAAATTAACGGGCTGGTAATAAGTTCAGTATAAATTATTTCTTATTAAAAATGTTAAATTTTTATGTTGGATTAACTTTAATCTAGGATTAAATGAATTGAATCCAACATAAACATTGAACATTTTAAGAATTAAATTAATTTCAGAATTAATTTATACTGAATTTATTACCAGCCTGTGAATATGAACCCTGAATGATTTGTTATTGTGATTAATGGACTTTAAAAAAAATCTTTGCGAGACACCAACTTTTCACAATCCGCGGAGACAAATAAAATTTCGCAGCACGTGTACGATCGATTGTTTTTGTCTCAACGATGACATTTTAAAGACGCAATTTTAGTGACTGCTTGTTTATTTTTTTCCGATCTACGATTACCTTCACCTCACTCTTTTTTGACGAAATCATTTGGGGCCGATCGTTTTAAGACAGCACGGGAATGGGAAATACGTGACTCGAAATTGAAAACAAATAAACGAGAATCCTTGGTGACACGTACTGACTTAAATCAATCTGAATGTTGCTTTAGAGGCACTCACATATCCTTATTATGTGCCAAAAAAAAAAAGAGGAAAAAATATTTTTTGGTAACTTGACAAATGACTGTGTCAGTAAAACACATAAAATACAGCAAAAATCGATAAATTTCGCTTGAAATTGAATACATTTTCAATGTAGGTTATTTGAATGATGATCACAGCCTTCAACTAGTGTTGCGTCTCCTCACCTCACCTCGTCGTGCATTTTCAATGACAACTTTTTTTGTGTCGTATTTTTTTTTTTGCTTTGTTTTGTCACTTACATGCATTAATATTATTATTATTACATTAAAGAGAGTGAGAGAGAGTAACAAGTTTTTCTGTGGAAATGAACAGATAACGTGGATTAATGGAGACACGCGTCAAGTTAATACATCGCGAGAGAGACATGAACGACGTTTAATCTTCTGATTGAAATGAATAGATGGACGGATCCATCATTTATGCCGACTAACTTTATTTTTAGTCGCACTTGGAAAATCTATATTTACTTTTATTCCGTACTTATGATGTACGGGCAACGCACACAACTGCCGCTGACAGCAACCTGGCACGTATGAAACGCAAGCGGCATCGAATTAAGACTTAAGATTCGACTCCCACTCATATATTGTCCACTTTATGTACCTCTGTGTGTATGCTGCTAGTAACAGTATTAAATTATCGACGATTAAGAAAAGACGTACGACATGCCGCGCCACTGAAATTTTGATTTAAAAAAAATATTGCGACAATTTTTTCTTGTCTTAACCAGCCACAACATAATCCGTGTTCGTTCACATGACACACACACAGACACATAAACTCACATATGAAGCGAAGAACACGCAAAGTCGACGTTCAGTGGAAAAATCATAAATGAATGAAAACAGACGCAAGCGAAAAATAAAATTTATTAGACAAGAAGGCAGCAAAACGAACGTGTTCTTTTGGTTATTTTCTGCCATTTTTTTATTTCTTGTACTTTACTTGTCTTATCTCGTGCATAAATCGCGCCATATAGACAAAGTCCAACAACCATTTTTCCTTTCTTTAAAATATTGTGGCAATAATGAGCAAGTACCTCGCAATTTTTGTCTTTAAAAAAATCACACACAAACACAAAATGAATGTGAAAATTGTTTTATTTCGTTATTATGCTGTCTTTTTATATTTTTTTATGTGCGCGACATAAAGCACTTCGCACACACACACACACACTCGATTCGGTGAAACAAAACAAAAAAAAAATTATGAACGATTATATTGTTGTTGATGGCAATAACTTTTTTTTCTGCCGTATTTTTACGTAACTTTTTCACGCAAATATGATAATTCGTGTCGTCGTCGTCGTTTTCGTCGCATGCTCGACAAAGTCATCCGCTTCGTGAAAATTGTTCTTCTAATCAATGGCTGACTGCCTTTTTATTTGCCTCGCATTTTTGTGGTGGTAGTGGTGGTGGTAATATTTGTAAAAGTAAACTTTCCCTCTTCTTCTTTGTTTTCCTCTTTTTTTGTAAACGTTTTTTTCTTTTTTGTGAATAACGCAGTTTTTGTTTGTTTGTAATGTAACGGGATATGTTTCAGTAATGGACTGATTGAAGTTGATACAAATAGCGACAAAAATGTGACAAAGGAGGCGATCAATAATTTTTTTTTTTTTTGTGAATGAAAACGAGACAAAGTTCTCGCATGACAGACTTTTTTTTATTTAGTGGAGATTTTCCGAGAATTTTTTAAGTATTTACAGCTATTGAAGCATTTTTTTTTTAAATAAGAGAATATCTTGAAGGTCAAAATTTTAACAGATTCTTAAATTTTTTTTAACGGAATTTAAGATTTTTTAAACTTTATATTAAAATCTTAGGAAATCATAAGAAGTTATAAATTCGTTATGAATTTTTTATAGTGGAAATTTTTAATTTTTCAGGTTTCATTAAATTTCTTTCTGGATTGAACATTTTTAGTTATTAATATTTTATAAGGAATTGATTGCCAGATTTAACTTAATTTTTTTTTAAATTTAAAATTTATTTTTTTTTTAAAACATTTTTTAACAAACTTCGCATTTTGGAAATAAATAGGCAAAAAGTGAATTTTTTCTTTAAATTTCTTTTAAATATTTTTAATAATTTTTATTTTAAATAAAATCCGAGCTCTTACTTTTAAAAAATATTTCTATTAAGAATTAAGAAATTTTCATATAGAAAAAATTCAAAAAGAAGGATTTTTATACTACTTAGATAAATTTTTTCAACTACAATAAATAATAAGATAAGATTTATGCCACTTGAATCGTCAAAAAAGAAACGCAAACATCTGAAAGACATAAAAACAAAATTTAAGCAACACGGAAGACTTTTTTAAAAACATAACCGCATTTTTTCTTTGAAAACCGGTAATAAAAATCATAAAAAGGAGCAGCCTGGTTATTTATTAAACTTTCAAAGCAAAAAAAAATATATAAATTTATTATTTATTAGCAAACTTTTCAAAACAAAAATTGTACTAAATCCTCCCACCTGACTGCCTTTAAACGATGACCGGGCATAAAAACCACTATCTGAATTAAATATAACATAAATAAAAATGATTATTATGCATTACACACCGATACAGCGATACTCACACCATCAGAACATCGAACAAGTTAATATATTAAAAAACTTTTTTTTCCACATATAAATACATAACAATTTTTTTTTCACACATTTTTTTATGTATTTATAACGCGTTATTCTCATTTTTAATGCATTCCATACTAAAATAATGCTCGATATTGCCCGGAAAAATCCAAGACAAGTTTTCTGATGTTTTAACATCATCATCGTCGCTTGGAATTCAGCTAGAGAATTGTGAACACGCTTTCGTCGGGGCACGATAAAATTCACGTGCGTGTGTAGGCCTCTAAGTATTGCAAGTCGGTCGTTATTTATTTGAAGAAGAAAAAAAATCGAGAAAGAGAGAAAAATAAGAAAAAATAATTTATTTTCTTGTGCAATTTGAAAATTTTTCATAAGATTTTTATACTTTGTGACATCAGTGATGTAAACAACAGAAGGAACGAAGAAAAAGAGTAAAAAGTACGATGATAGGTTGATGTTTTTGTGTCATAAATTGTATTTTCTCACAACTTCTGTCGTTCGGGCGAAATCCTTTTCAGCAAATTTTACACTTTTGAAACTAATCTTTTTAGAAACGTGCGAATTTCGGAAAGAAACCACATTTATAAACATCACTGTCGGTCAGGTCGTCGTCTTCAAACGAAACAAATTGCATAACAAGATAAATTTGAATATCTGTCTGTTTCTCTATTTTCTCAGATTAGAAAGGTGTAGATTTGGCCTAATTTAGTGTCAGTGTCTGTGTGTGTTTCTTTTGAATTAGAAGCCAATCGTTTTATTTACAGACACAAAGTACAAAGGAAAATTAAGAGGAAGCAATGCAATTAATTGCATAAGTGACGACTCGACCCAAATTCATGCGAATTTCTTACCTAGAGACACACTTTGGGCGCTTTTGTTTTCATTTTTGTGCTTAAATTAGACAAATTAGCGTGTCATTGCTTCACGATTTGAACTTTAAACGGCCTTTGTTGCAGAGAAATTTGCTCAATATTTCACGGAAATGCATCTTTTGAGTCGAATTCTTCGAACACTTGCCGCTATTTAACATTCAAAATGCAAATTTAATTGTGCCAATAAACTACAACTGCACAACAATAGTTTAAATTCTTCTGTTTAACACGAAAAAAAACTACAAAGCAAAGAATTTTCCTCAAAAAATGTTTCATTTCTATCTTTTTCCTCGTTTATCGATTTAAATTCTCGCTTTTTTATGAACGAATGAACAACAGAAACCCATTGTTGCCGAAAATCAAGGCCTTTTGAGCAAACATTTACACAAAAAACCCCTTTTATGTTCTTCTAATTCGTGGTTTTTATGTTTTTTCATACAAAAAATTATTATCTAATTAAATAATAATCGAGTGAAAGACAAACAAAACGAACGAAGAAAATAATCCCCAAAAAATTTTCACCAACGTCAAAAAAACTGTCACAAAAAACCCAAAGAACAAATAGTCGTTTGTTTTTTCGTGTTTTTTTTTCCTTCGCTCATGAAAGTGTGCCGTCAATCGTGAATATAAATTTTTGGCGCTTATTTTAGAAAATCTACGTAACTCTTTTTTTTGCCGCCGCTGCTGCTGTAAATAAAGTACGTAATGCGCCTTCTAATGTGATAAGTATTATAATAATAAAATGATGAGAAATGAGATATTAAACACAAGAAATGATCTGCCTCGAAGAGATGCCAAGTCAAGTTAATTGTTCGCACAGTAAAATATATTCATGACAGAAAAAATTTTGTGGGTGCCGAAATTCTTCACAAAAAATATTTTTTCTTAATTTTTTTTAAGAAATGTGCATTCGTGATAAATATTTACGGGATTTTGGGCCATTTGGAAAATAAATATGCACGAAAAACCGGTTTAATGAAGATTATTATGAGGTAAATTGTGAAAAATTTTATTCTCGTGATTGTAAAATTTATGCGATCTTAAAGAAATTTCTCGCGAATCATTTTACTTGAGAGACGTGATGAAAGGTGTCAATATTTTATAGCGAATATTTCATGTAAAGACGCGACGCGTTACAACAACAGGAAACAGGAATAGATGAAAAGGTAGTAAAAATAACGTGTGACCTTCAAGTTCTTCATAATTACTGCCACGATTTTATCTCTCTTTAGTCTTGGTGTTGTTGTCGTTGGAGGCAAGGCGCCATTCGTTGGTGGCATTGAAAATTTGGAGCGGGAGGAAGGAAAATTACAGCGTTTCAGGCGACAGAAAATTTAAAAAAATAATTTTATGAAGAATTTTGTGATTCGAATAATTTAATCACAATCTATCGAGTGACTTGAATTTAATAAAAAAATTAAAATGTCCATATTTAATTAAAGTATAAAAAAATAGGATTGCTCCAAGATTTTTTTAAAAATAAGAAAAAATTTTTTTTGAATTTTGGACTTTTAAATTTCTTTAAATTTTTTTAAATTTTAAAATTTTAGAATATTTTGAAATTATTTATTACTTTTTCTAAATTTTATTTATTTTTTTTCTAAATTTTTTCGAATATTTTCCTATAAATTTCTTAATACTTTTTTACAAAAATATTTTTTTGTCTTTGATTGACGAAAAAATTCTAATAATTATTTATGAGTCTTAACTTTATCTTTCTAATTCATAAATCGAAGAAAATTATTCAAATATAAATTTACAAATTTTACTAGTAAATTTATTTCACACTTAAAAAAAATCGAGTTGAATTCGATAAAAATCGAATAAAATAGTAAAAAACATATTAAAATCCAATTAAAATTAAATATTAATAAATTTAATTAATAAATTTTGTAAAACGATAAAAATTAAAAAAAAAAAATTACGAATTAAAAAAATTTTAAAAAATTTTTAAAAAATTAAAAAAAAATTATTTTATTAAATTTTTTTTTATTCAAAAATTCAGAAATTCATTTTTTTTAAATTGCAAATTTTATTAGGAATTTCGTTAAAATAAGTTTAACAATTTTTTTAAGACCAAATCAATCTTATCAAAATTTAAATTAAAAATCATAAAGTGAATTTAAAAAAATAAATTTTTAATTGCTTTACCATATTATAAATTTCAAGTTAAAACCTTTTATTTTAAAAAAATTGAAAATATCACAAGTCAAGTAATAAAACGGAGATTCACTTTTAATTTTGTTATGTGATAATGGCATGACTACAAAAAAAACTGTAATGCAAGTAAAATATATGAAGGAAGTGCATAATTAATGTCTCATATTTTAGCGCCATCCACCGCCCGCCATTTGTCTCCCGTATCGCGTTTTGCCTTATTTTTTCCTCCATTAATTAATCCAACAGCGATAAAAATCCTCTTGAAAAATAAATTTTCTCCGTTTGTTCCATATTTAAATTAAATAAAAATAAAAGATAAAACAACAACGACCGAGTCTCAAGGCATTTCAATGAACTTTGTACCGTTCATTCAGAGAACTCGCACGTTATTGGGTGTGGTGATGCTCGCTTATTTTCCATATTCATGCAATTTCATTCTTCGTCTTCTTGTTTGAAATGTCTGTCTCTTTTGCACACCTTTTGCGCTGCTTGATGCCTACTTACACTTGCGGATGATTGGCATTGAGTGCTGGGACGTGTGATGATGTCACTTTAAGTGCAATTTCTTACAACGCCAAGAAAATGGATTTTTAATTACATTTCGGTCGGGCAACAAATTGGGAACATCGACAACTTGCTTCCATTGCCCTTCTTCGAAAAAAAAAAAAATTTTTTTTTGTCATCAAGTGTTGACAAATTTGTACGATGATCATTTTGTGCCAACACACGTTTTTTGTAAATTTATTTCAGACAACAAATAACAAAAAAAAAATCATGTGAGATTTTGTCCAAAGAAACTGCTGTGTGTTGTTAAAGTGCTGATTGATTATCGCAATATCGGTATCAAATGCAATGTATTTTTCATTTTTTCATCGCCACTCGAGTCGTCGACAACCGACGTTCAAGTTCGTTGTCCTTGTTGTTGTTGTTGCATGCATTTTACAATCATCGCACAACAAAAAACTCTCCCACTCGTGCTTGCACACAACACAAAAATAGATGAATTCATTATTAATTCCATGAAAAACTGGCACCGATTTGTCTCTCCTCTTGATTTATTTTTTTGATATATTTTCGTTTCATTTATAAACAAGAAACTACTTAGATCCGTTTATTAATTAGCGTGAAGTGATCTCATTTTTACGAGTAATTTTTGCACACGAGCATGACCGGCGATCAATAACCCGCAACGCTGTCCAGAGATCCGATTGAAGTGAAAAACCAGATCTCGCACACAAATCATCGACTTTTTTTTTTTTTGAAAATGAAATTAAAGAAAAATACACGTCTGATTATTATTTTGCCTTGCGTTACAACAACAACGCCGATGTGTTCCTTTGTTTAGTTAACGTGTTGACGGGCATATGTGGATGGCGTGAGTCGATGGAAAAGTGCATTTACATTGTGATGAAAATACAATTTTAGTTTTATTTTTTGTTCGTTGAGTTATTGCAAGGTGAGTTTATTGAACGAACGTGTGATTGAACACTTATTAAAAGTTGATAGTGTGTTTTGGTGAAATTTGGGTCGTAAATGTGTCGTCAAGTAACACAAATTTCATGAAAAGTTAGTTTTGAAACTAGGCGTCTCCATGGCACGCTATCGATTTCTTAAGAACCGTTAATTGTGTTGACACGGCGTCTCCACCCGGTAAATACAGTTAGGCGATTAAATTAGGCGAATAAAAATATTATTTTATTTTTATTTGATATTTTGCAATTTTTTGAACAATAAAAGATAATTTTGTAGATTAAATTAAATTAGTTTTAGGGCGTTACAAAGTATTGGTCGATCTCCCGTTATAATATAAAAAAAAATTATGAAAAATGCTTAACATGATCTTTTTTTTAGTATTTTTGCCTATTTTTCAAAATCTACTTTAAATTTGTAATTTTCAAAATAAATTTTTTAACATATGTTAATTTTAAAAACAATTCAATGAGTTTAAAAAAAAATTTTTTTTTTAGAAATTAAATTTAAAAAAATTCAATTTTTAATTTATACGGTTAAATTTTAATTTGATAATTTATTTATTTTTTTAATTTTTTTATTTTTTATTAAATAATTTAAATAATTTTTTTATAAATTTTATTTCTTCATCAAATTTTCTAGTTGAAAGTTTTTTTTTCCTATTTCTTTTATTTTGATTTTTAAAAAATTAGACAAAAAAATATTTTTTTGGAGCAGTTTTTCTTAATTTTAAAATATTTACTTCAAATTTAAATATAATTTTAAAAGTGTCATAATTTTTTACAAAGTGGCCTAATTTTCTTTTCATCTAAATTTTAATAAACTATTAATTTTATTATTTAAATAATTATATAATTATTTTTTCGAATTATTTAATTTAATAAATATTTCAATCAAAAAATGTAAAAAAAAAAATTTTTTGGAAATTATTTTTAAATTTTATGATTTTTTTTAAATGATTTTTTCTTTAAAAAATCCAAGACGGGGTTAAGGGGGCTGAAAATAATGAAAAAAATTAATTTAATCGCCTTAGGCAGTTCCGCGCACAAAATAAACAGATTCGTGTGCCAATTCGCGTCTAACATAATAATAACATTACATCCATTACACAAACAATAATAAACTAAAAAATAAAAAAAGTACATCAATATTATATGGGCAATCGACACACTATTAAGATAAACAGAGTTTATACCGTTCAAGAGATCGTGGAGGTGGAGAGGTAATAAAAAAATCATTGTAAAATTGTAGTTCAAGTAAAGAACCGACAGTGCAGTGGAAATACATTTTTTTCCTTCCTTTGATTTTTTTTTGTTTTAAAGTGTGTGGCAATAATACGTCACCTGACTTATTTTCACAACGTAAATAATTGAGTTTATCGTGTGTGATTTTTTTTCTTCTTGAAAAAAGAGAGAAAAATCTGAAAATAATTTTTTTGAAATGTATGTAAAGTGTTTGTAGTCTAAAAATAAAAAAGTATCATGATCAACGATCTAATTGTAAAAAGTGCTCAGCTGAGAGAGAGTTAAACTATTAATAGATTATTTTAATTAATTGTTGGTTACGGTTGACTAGCGCTTTAAATCGCGTTCTAATGACGATGTTGACGATGTGAGTGTGGATGAACCCGGGAAATTAGGGGGTGGAATTACGATTATGGTCCAATTAAGATCTCATCTCGCGGTGATTGATCGATTAATTAATGTCAAAATTATTTCTTTTTTATTTTTTGCAGACAAACCCGGATGAAGATCACTCAAAGCCGGAACGAGCCACATACGGTCGTTTACGTGTCTTGACGGCGCCACCCACGAGTGCTAATAACGAGTTAATTGCCACGAGTGCTGCGGACACGGCATCTCCCAAAGACAAGGATTTCATGCCGTTCTCGTACGATGGCAACAAAGTGCATCAAGAGACGCGTCGCAGTGCAAATCGTCGCTCAAAGTCAAACCTTCGTCCGTCGTCCGGAAGTGGCACGAATTTGAGTTCGGGCACAAATCGGGATCACTCAATTACGCAATTTGCGTTGATCGACGACGAAAATGTGTCGGCGTTGCAGCAGGAGACACGCGGCGGCGGTGCCCATACGTTGGCGTCCCAGTGGAAGAGTCAGTTTGACGATTCGGAGGAGAAGACGGACAACGAGTGGAAAGCCACGGAACCGCATAGTCCGGAACACAAGAGTTACTTGATCTCACAATCGCAATACAATGCGCAGCAAAAGCAGTTGTTCGAGCAGCAACAACAACAACTATTGCAGCAGCAAAAATTGGCGGCAGCTGTTCGGGCACGTCAAGCACGACAGAAGAAGTGAGTATTTTAGGCGATTTGATTTAATTATTTCACTTTTTGACGCATTTGGGGAATTTTTTAAGGATAACCATTTTTTTTAATTTACATTATTCTCAAATTTTTAACTAAAAAATTAAAGACAATTCGAGTAAAAATTTGAAAAAAATAAAAGCTTTGAAAATAATTCGATTTTGGTCACGCGACTAATTTTTTTCTTCTTATTTTTCATTTTGGATGCGTAATTCAGACAAATTCGAATTTGATTATTTTTTATTTTTTTTCAAAATTTAATTACTTTTCGATTATTTTAATCACAAATTTTTATTAAAAATTAAAGAAAATTCTATTTTTTAATTTAAAATAAAATGAAAATTTTTAACAGAATTAACAAAATCAAATTTAATTATTTTTTTTTATCAAAATTTAATTATTTTGTTTTTTGTCATTTATGAAAAAATTCTAGAAATTAAATAAAAATAATTAAAATTAATAAATAATTCAATTTATGAATAAAAATAATTTTTAATTTTATTTTAAATTAAAAAACCATCAGTTTTTGTATTTATTGATAATTTTTTTAAGTCACGTGACCAAAATTAAATTTTTGAATTCCAAAATTTTATTTTTTTTTAATTTTTAATTTAAAATAACGCAAACTAAAAAAAATAATAATTTTGAATTAAATAAATTAAAAAATAAAAATAATTTCTTCCTTCTCTCATAAAAATACTCAAGCGACAAAAAATCAAATAATTAAAATTAATCGCCTTAGTGAGAAAATTATCAACATTTACTATTTAAATTTCTGCATTTCTCGTTTCTAGGTGTCTTTTGAACATTGCTGACATGGAAAACTACACAAATTTGCATGATATGCTGCCAACCAGTTGGTCACTACCGTCGTTAGGAAATGCATTGAGGCATGAGATTGAGCCGCCCGCCCTTCAACAAGCGACATTTGACGATGTGGTAAGTAATTTCCGCTCATTAAACACCCGTAATTGGAAGTTAATGCATTTTTCGCATTCCAGATTTACAAAATGGACATAATCCGGAACGTAGGCCTGTGTACGTTGGTATCGGAGGACGAGAAACTCGCCAAAACCAAATCCAAATTTTACCATCGCTACAGTTTGCCAAATATCGAATACAAGCCACCGCGCGAACCCGTGATACCGGTGCGCGAAACGATCCCGATTGCGCACTCAAAGTCAACGCCGGCCGTCATTTCACCGTCAAAGCCCACAACGCAGCAACAACAACAACAACGGACCCGTGATACCCACATAAGGCTGATCAATTCCATAGATATTCCCGATGAGGAATGCGCCATCAGTGGTCGTCTGCAGATTCGCGTGGTGCCACAACCGCAACCCGTGAAAGTTGTCTGCGAAGCTAGCGGGGCATCGGCCAGTGCTACAAATGTCGAACACAGTCCCAATCCGGAGGAATCGATTTATTTTGATGCCGTCACCGCCGTCACAAATGGCACCGTCAAACTCAATCGCTCCGACAGCAATACTCGCACCAATAGTAATTACTACGACGTCAAAGTGTACGAAGACAGTCTCAAAATCCAGAAATACAAAATTGTGAACAATGCGGAAGGTGGAGTTGCCACCGAACAGCCCGACGACGAAAGCAAAAGTGATGAACAGGCGAAAAATAAGGAAAATGTCAATGATCATGAGACAGCGAGAGGCGCCATTGCCAAAACTACGACAAAGCAAGACGACGAGAACGCCGTAAATATCAATCTGTTGAAGGAAATTACGAAAAATTGTCTCATCGATGAGTCAGAACCATCAGAAGTCGCAAATAATCGCGATTCCGCGGAACAGCAACAAGTTCAGATGCGTCAAGATGTCTACGGAAGCAAAATTCCCGTGTTGAACGCCAATTCGAGACTCTCAAAATGTGCATCGTGGGCCGGAAACGAGGCTCTGTTGCAAAAGGAGTTGTCCGACTTGACGCCTGGTAAGTAAATCGATACAAAAAATTTAACCAGGCGTCTCCGTCACTAACACAAACACTCTCTGGATTGCACCACACACACGAAAAATTGGTTAATTTATCATTTTTTTTTTTTTTTTTTTTCTAAATTTCCAGCACTTCGTCGTCGTCGCCAAAATAATGACAAATACGCTACCGATCTATCTCAACTCAATTTACGTTATGCTCGTCCCAAGCAACGCACCGGAGTCCGGTAAGCTTCAAATTTTACATTTTTTTGCCCCTCATACCTTTTCCACACTGTCCTTTGATGCGTGTCCTGTCCTTTTTAGCAAAAAAATGTCTCTTTTTGTGTAGCATTTTTTGCATCTCGCGCTCTTTCTCTCTGTTTTTTTTTTGTATTTTGTCGTCAAAAACTCGAAATTTCCATAAGTCATTAAAAAATCATCTTCTCTCCCGTGTATCGTGATAAATTCGTGTTAAAAAAAAAAGATTTAAAAAAATGAGGTGCTTGCCAATTTTTTTCTTTCTTAATTTCCTACTTGGATTTTATTTTTTTTTTATTATATTTTCTGTTACTGTTACCTTTCTTTTTAAGTTGAAATATCATTTTTACATATCGTTTAATTTTTTTAGGTCACGTCTCTATTCATAAAGCAAAAAAACTAAATTAAACCGTCCTGCCAGAACATTAAATTGACACTTTACCGTGCGAAAAAAAAGAACACAAAAAAATTATGCTCATTTGCGTTCTAGAAAAAAAAAATCTGCTCAACTGAAATGTGATTCTTCCTATTTAGCATACAAATCATCGTTCGTACTTTTTTTTCATTTAAACACGAAAAGAAAGACAAAAGTATGACATGTCAATTATTATTGTTCTTCTACCTTCTTCTTCTTCCACTACTACTGACACAATTTCGAAACTATTGAGCGTAAATTTATGACACAAAAAAAAATATTTTAAAGGAGTACGTAATATTTTCAATCAATTTTTATTTTAATTGGGATGAAGTAATGAGGAAAAATGTTTCAAATTACAAAATTTTGTAAAAAAAAAAATTTTGTGAAAATCCAGCATTTTTTTTATTTTAAATCAAGTTTTTAAAAATATTAAAAAAAAATCGAAATTAATCAAAAATGATATTTCCAAGTTTTGAAAATTTTTTGTTTATTTTTTAATTACCTATTTATTTATTTCAATTTTAAAATATTTAAATTTTATTAAGTTTTATTTATTAATTATATTTAATTTTATTTTATTCAATTGATTTATTTCGAGTATTTTGTTTCAAAATTTCAGAAGAAGTAAATCTATTTAATTCCAAGTATGCCATGAGCGAAAGGTTAAATTCGATAAAAAAAACATCCTTGTTTTTAATAAATAAAGAGGATGAAAAAAATAAAATTTTTCAAAAACAAAAAAAAAAAATTAAATTTAAAAAAAAAGAAATGGAGAAAACCCCAAAACCGAGGTAGACCATTTTTACTGAGCGGCTTTATTTATTTTTAAAATTTAATATTATTTTTTTTATTTATTTTTATATTATTTTCTCTTATGGTTTAATTTAATTTAATTTTATTTTAAAATATTTAATAAAAAAATAATTTAATTTAAATAAAAATCAAAAATTTATATACTTGAAAATTGTTGGATATTCACAAAAAAAAAATATTTTAATTAAAAATTAATTTAAAAATAAAATTTGAAACATTTTTTCTAATTATTTTGACCTTTAATGTGTTGTTGTTGCTGATTATTTTCTTGTGTTGTGAAGAACAATTTTTTATTAGTTTTTACATGGACACCACATGTACATTATTTACACAAATTTTTCATTTTTCTTTGGAGTCATTTGAATTTCAGTTCGGATCAACCTACAGACTAATCGAGCTGAAATTTCAAGTGACTTCACTGCTATTTTTCCTGTTTTTAATTTTTTAAAGGATATTACGTACTAACATTCATAAACTTCTAAAAAAAAACGTTGTTGGTCTCTTCTTCAATTCTCTCTCGAATTGTTTTAAAAAATTTTATTTGATTTTTTTTTATTATTTTATAATTTTTTAGTTCGTACAATTCAAACTACATTTATAACGGAATTCACAAGGGATATTCCTCACGAATTCTCCGGGATGTTCAGGCCATTTCAGGTGTCACGCCCAAGAGAAATGGCGAGTACTATTTTTACAAAAAAAAAAAAAATGATTACAAAAAAATTATTGGAATGAAATTAGAAATTAATCAAAATCAAAAAAGTTTTCTCCTATACTAAAATGCTAGAAAAACGTGTTGCCATTATTCTTCGGCATGACTCATTTCAGCCACATTTCTTCTTTTTTTTTCATTTAAATTTTATTTACGAAGATGGGACGAAAAAGGGTTTTGTATATATTTTAATTCGTTGTTTTGTTGCTTTTCTTGACGCTTTGAAGTGTTTGACGGTGTTTTCTTTGTAAATAAAGAGAGTTTTTTAGGAGAGATAAATAAATACTCTAGAAAAAAAAGGAAAAGAGAAAGGTCGCTAAAATGAGACATGAGCCGTCCTTGCCTTTTTTTGTGATTTTTAGTTGTAGTCAAGAGTTAAATCGCACATTATTAATTTCAAATTTCTGATTTTTTTCCGCAGAACCGTACGTGGTGTTCCGAACCACTTAATTGGATTGCTTCCCACATACGACGACAACTCGTCGGACAACAGCGAGGACCGTCAACAGCATATGCGACAACAAAACTACTCATCATCCAACACAACCACATCCACATCGACAAAAACCACAACGACGACAACGACTTCCGGCACCTCGGGCAGCGGCAGTGGCGTCAACGTCGGTCTCCCGTACCATCATCGTGTCCCCGACGAGAAATATCATGCGGGCGTGCCCATCAACAGCTTGGACGATCACAGTACCAGCTCGAATATCGTCGAGGAGACGTCTGGCGGCACATCCACGCATAACCGTAGCAGTAATGTTTGTGATAGTAATGTAAATAACGGCGACGGCGAAGATGGCGAGGAAGAAGAGGACGACGAGGAAAACGATTACGATGATCCGGACAACGGAGAGGAAGATGGCGAAGAAGAAAGTGATCAGGAACAGGCGTTGCGTCGTCAAATGATGAAACTCAATCTCATCGAACACAATATTATGTTGCCGTCGGAACTGGAGCTCAAGTACAAAAAAGTCAAGAATCAAAATAACGCGGAAATGGATGCAATTCTCATTGAAGCAATCAGTCCGCCGCCGGGCGCACCCCCAAAATCCGAGAATCCCGCTAGACTACGTCGGTACCATCGTCTCAACTGAACCAAAAGTGAGCATGAGAATTTCTCATCATGATACTTTTATCATTGATATTAAAAATAAATTTAAAAAAATTAATAAATTTAGAAAACTCACCAAAAAAAAAGCTTGGCAAACTGTAAATAATATAAAATATAATTAATTAAAATTCGAATTAACTTTTTTTTCAACTTTAATTTAAACTCTGTTTGAATTGTCGTACGAACGTGCTTTAAATGTTAGAATTTTCGTGTCTCACGACAAAATATTTGTATCAAATATTTTTCAGAAGTCATAATTTCCTATTCTTTATTTAAAAAAAAACAAACAAATTTAAACCAAAAACACACTTGAGCTTGTGAAGTAAAGATTAAGTCATCGAAAATCGATAATAAAGAGAGATATAAGAAAGAAATGGAAATATTTTGTAAAAAAATGCGATATTGGAACCTGAGTCTAGTCTAATGGAAAAAAATATAAAATAAAGCTTATTAAAATTAAAAAAAAAATAATAATAATCCTTCAGTGAATTAAAAATTAAAAAAAAAAATTGCCATTCAAACCAAAAAATGTCTATCTATAGTTATTATTACTATTTATGATTATTATTAGAAAATAATATCTTTAAATATTGTCTATGCATTAAACAAAAACAATACAAAGAAAATATCACATCCAAATTAAAAGAAAAACCTTCCCAAAAATATCTATTGAAAAAAGTAGCACAAGAAAAAAAAACCAGCTCACCATCAAGCTTTATTTTTTTAAAAAATAATTATTATTATTATTAAATAATTTTTTTTATCATAAAAAAGCTTTGACTAAAAAAATGCCCCGCATATTTTTTTTTATTTACGTACTGCTTGAAACTCGCTGCTAAGTCGTCACACAACAAAACGACTATATTTGCAAAAAAAAAATGACCACTAAATTTTGACATTTAAAAAAAAAAATCTTTATAATAAGGCGGTTTCAGGTCATTGCAAGACTGATATTTTTAGTTCTTACTTAAAAAAAATACTCAATATAAATATATATTTTATACTATACTACTATTTACTAAAAAAAAAATAGCCTCATGTCCGTGTTTTTATGCTTTTCAGTACCGATACGTTTAAAATGTGTTACTATAATATTTATTATTTTTATCGAAAATTATGTCCTTGTCAAAGCTAGATACAAATCATCGGAAACAACACACATCATCACAACAAAACTTAATAAATTACAACATATAGATATGAAAAATTGTTTATTTTTAAAAAGTTTTCAATAAAAAACAAAACAAAAACTACTACAGACCTAATAATCGAAATGCAAATAAAAAAAAATAAATGATATTGAATAATATTTATTAAAAAGTAAATAAAGAATAGGAATAAAAGTAAAAATATACAGAAAAATAAATTTATTCGAGGTCCTGCGAAAATTTTTGAAAATTATCGGATCATGAATAAATTTAATTTTTTGTATAATTAAAATATATTTATTAGTGAAAATTAATTAACATACAAAAATTACTATCAAAAAAGAAGAAAAAAAAAACCAAATTTGTGAATTATTATTATTAAAAAAAATATTCGAATAAACCAACCTAGTCAACAACATGTGCTTAGTAAATTATAAAAAAAAATTAATTTATTAAAAAATAACGTAAAGTCTCTTAAAAAGAGGAAAAGCTTTTAAATTAAAAAGGAAAAAAAAATAAAATTATAAATAATAAAAAAATCAATATTTGCACAAGTGAGAAGACGAAAGAAATTTAGTGAAATAAAAAAAGAATGAAAGTGGCTCGAATAAATACGCTTTTTATTTTATATTTTATATATAAAAACTAAACCTATATCTTCGAAGCAGCTCTCTCAAATATTATGATCCCCTAAATTAAATTATAAAATTTCTAAATTAATGAATGTTGAATAAAACAAAAAAAAACTAACTAACTATCACATACGAGTAACTAAAAAAAAAATTAGAATGAGTAAAAACATAATGATGATGAATGAGAATAGAATAGTTAATAAAAATAAAAATGGTGAAGAATGAGGAAAAGGGATAAAAAATATTTTGTAAAGCTTTCTCTATTATTAAAAAATTATTAATTAAATAAATAAAAAAAAATTAATAATGATGATAAAATTTATTCATTAACAAAGTTTAGTTAAAGTGAAAAGTTATATTCATAAAAAATACACTTAAAATTAAAAATAAGAAAAATATCTATTAAAAACTAATGAAAACAAAAAATAAAAATAAAACCACGTAAAAAAAATAATGGAGGTGATCATAATATAATATAAAAAAAAACTAGAAAAAATAATAAAAAATTTTGCGCAAATATAAATTTTAGTGTTTTATTTAATTCAAAAAAAATATTCAAAAATAATTCAAAAAATTTGAAAATAACGATTCTAGAATTCAATTGACAAAAATAGGCTTCAGTTCCTCTTAAATTAAATGACAAAGTTTAAATTGAGGTTGTTATTAAGGAATTCAACGTGGATCCCGGGGTCAACTAAGTCACAATTTATGAACTTTTTGTAATTCACACGAATTTTTAACACAAACAAAGTACAAATTTTGACAACAAGCGATTCTACAAGAAAAGGTATCAGTATTTAGCATTTAAAAAACGAGACAAGTCAGTTTTGTCGTGAATTCAAAAAAGTAAAGACGTGTTTAATTTTCTAATTGAGAAATTCCGAAAATATTTTTAATTTTTTTTAATTAACGATGGTCACAGTGGCTGTTCCCTACATCTTCAACGAGATTTACAGCGTTTTCAAGAACGTAAGTTGGCCAAATGAATTAATTTTTGGTCATTTATCGATTTTTCACATTTTTTTTAGGCACCTCCTTATGCCTTGTTTTTGGAAGTTTTCTTGTTATTCGCCGTCATTTGGCTGATTTTCCACAAGAGCAATGGAAAAACGAAGAAATTATCTCCCGAGGTAAATATCCGAAACATGTCTAATGTTTTTTTTTCACATCGCGATGATTCAGAATTTCCGATATTATCGACTCGAAGGTCATTCGCGTTTTATCTGCGCATTGCATCTTAATTAGTGCTTTTTGTACTTTTAACAGCAATTAAAGCGTTTTTTGTCGCTTTTTTAGGAGAAGGCACGCATCATTGAGAATTGGACTCCTGAACCGCTCGTCGCTTTCACGCCGGAAGATGATCCCGCGCTGAAGGAACGTCTCGTCACGGGTCGCGTTGGCAAGCGAGTGACCGTCAACGGCGTAGATTGTCTCAATTTGGCATCGCACAACTACTTGGGGCTCTTGGAAAACCCGGAAATCACGGAAAGTGCGATTAAAAGTTTGCGCAAATACGGCGTCGGAAGTTGTGGTCCACGTGGATTTTATGGCACAGTTGACGTGCACTTGGAACTCGAGGAGAGATTGGCGCAATTTATGAACATGGAAGAGGCTGTTGTGTATTCTTATGCATTTTCGACAATCGCAAGTGCTATTCCAGCGTATTCGAAACGAGCTGATATCATTTTTGTGTAAGAAATTCCAATTTTTTGTAGAATTTTCCTAAAACTCTTAATTTTTTAGTGACGAAGCAGTGAATTTCTCCATTCAAAAGGGATTGGATGCATCGAGATCGAAAATTGTGTTCTTCAAACATAATGACATGAAGGATTTGGAAGCAAAATTAGAGGAACAGGCCAAGCTTGACAAGAAAAACCCGAGAAAAGCTGCCAAAACTCGCAAATTTTTGGTTGCAGAAGGAATTTATTTCAACACCGGCGAAATTTGTCCCTTGCGAGAGTTGGTAGAGTTGCGTAAAAAATACAAATTACGAATGTTTTTGGACGAAAGCATCTCTTTTGGGTGTCTTGGCAAAGGAAAGGGACTTACCGAGCATTTGGGAATCGATGTAAGACTTTTTTCTGCTTTTTGTTTAATAAAAAAAATTCAAATTTTTATATTTTAGAAAATCGAAATTGACCTAATTTCGGCCTCGCTGGAACACTCAATCTCATCAATTGGCGGATTTTGCGTTGGATCGTCCTTCATTGTCGAGCATCAACGTATGTTTAGTCTCGGTTACTGTTTCTCCGCATCATTACCGCCTTTGCTCGCTCAAGCTGCGATCTCAGCGTTGGACACGTTCGAGAAAGATCCCCAAATGTTCGATCAGCTGCAAGAAAAATGTTCTTTAGTTCAAGAAAAGTTCAGTAAATTCACGAATCTCACGTTGCGCGGCGATATTTTGTCGCCGTTGAAGCATCTTTACCTGCGAAAAGAGCTCTCGTCGTTCGAGGAGGAACAAGAAGTTCTCGAAAAAATCTCGGAAGAGTGCATTAAGCGCGGCGTTGCTGTCGTCAAAGCGGAATATTTGGATAAAATCGAGAAATTTTGTCCGCGAGCCAGTATTAGAATCGCCATAAATCGATTGTTGACGAAAGATGACATCACAACAGCCTTTGATACGATCGAAGAGGTGTCGAAAAAGGTGTTGGCACAAAAATAATTTAAAACATGAAATTTTTTAAGAATACATTTACTAAATTCTTCAAATATTTTGATTAAAAATACATTTTAGTGGTCAATGTAAGAAAAAAAAAGCAATTAAGCTTAAAAACTTCGTGCAATGAATTAAAATTGCTCTTAACATAAATTTGCGACTCAATTAGGCTTCAATTGTAATTCCAACGGAACATTTCCATACAAATAATCTAAGCAACAATTGAGTCTTGTGCGCACCATCAACACATCGGCACTTAGGTAATGTTGACTACTAAATTTTTTCAAAAAATCCTTGACCTTCTTGTAATGCTCCTGAATCCATTTCAGATCGTAATTAGTAACAGAATAAGCAGCATCAGACAAAGTGACCGAGTTTGACAAGAACTTCGGTCGACAAAAATCTAACAACGGATAATCTTTGGCACATGCCTCACAATTGCATGTAAAAAAAAATCGCGATAATTTTTGATTTCTTTCATATTTGATGTGGCTCTGATGATGTGGACCGTAGCAATCGAAAATTTGCTCGCCTGCCTTGATATTTCGCGAAACAACCACAGCAAACGTGCCATATCGATTAACTCGATAGATATTCGGGGCACATGAGTGATTCAAGAGACTCATGATCGGCATTAACGCATTTCCACATGTTTCCGCGTCAAAATCGAAGAAACCACTTTTCTTTCCGATTTTTGTCATAAATACAGATGAATGGGAGTTCATTCCGAGAACATGAAACATGTGAAAAAGGATGTTAAGGAACAAATCCTCGTCATCGGATGTCTTTAAAATTGTCTTCAAAGGTGAGTGGGTGACAAGCAAATGCCAGGATCGTGCCAAAGCTTTCGAAATCACGTAATAATGGTGAATGCTTCTTTTTGAACTGTTCGTTTCAAGGCAGTACACTGCTTTGAAATGCTCTATTTCAGGTTCTAAGTTAAAATCGAAGCCAGTGACGGGATTTTTCTTCACAGATTCAATCAAATCTCGCAAATTATCCAAATCGTCAAATAAAGTTATGATTTTCAGGGCAGTCCTAATGAGATGGGGATTTAAATCAGACTCGGTGGCTTTGCATTCAAACTGATGATAACGTTTCCAAGCTTCTTCCTCACATTTAGCACCGCAGTACATAGCCTTGGTACAAAATTTGCACGAAATTAAGTTCATAAAATTTGATTCGAAGCAGTTTTCACAAAATTTGTGCTTAGCATCGTCTTCCAGAACTTTGTAGTGCGGTTTATCAAGAATTACGACGTCACCTGGGTACAAATCTCGCTTAGCGCAAATGTAACGACCAAATTCTTCTGACTGTTTAAGCTCAATTTCATCAATTATCGAAGGATTTTCTTTGTTAGCTAGATATGATAACTCAAATGGGAGTTGTTGTTTGGAAAATTGATCATTTTTCTCGTCACCCGTGGCGTTATTCAACTTTTCCAAACATTTAACGCGCCTTTTTTTCAATTTCGGTTTCATCTTTTCCGGATAATTGTTTTCCAAAGCAAGTTTGATGTTATCTAATGCATGTTGGTAGAATCCCGACTCGAAAAATACCGCAGAACGATTTGCATAGCACATTCCAAGATTTTGAGTTCCTGGTGGCGACAATGAAATGCTTTCGTTGTATAGTTCAAGAGCTCTTACGAAATTTCTCTCTTTGTTGAACAAATTATTGGCTTTATTGCGCAATTCAGCCGCCATTTTTTCGTTTTTTTTATCAAAAATATTTTCATTATCGAGTTTTTCGCTTTTTTGCAGTTCTTTATAGCAGAATTTGATTTTTTCTGCATCAGTTTGGAGCTTTTTGAATTCCTCAGGGACACTCGATGTTTGGTTTGAGCTTCTCATCTGAGGCATAGCTTCTTCCAATAACCTTAAAAACATCGCTTGTAAATCCATCTTGGTTGAATATTCTAAAATAAAAACATAAAGTTCATTTGGTTTTGAAGCCAAAATGAAAATTCTTTAATATCACCTTTGAAACTGCACTTTTTTGTTAGTTTTAATGGTAAAATGATGAATTTTATAACAAAAAATTCAGTTAAATTTCACAAGAACAAAGGACGCTTAAAATTTCTTGTGCGACTCTTCGGACGTTCACTTGTATTAGTGATGCTAAGTAGCTTTTTAGAGTGTCCGAATCTCAATTTCAAACGCAATATATGCGTATGTGCGGTCAGAGGTGGAAACAGTTTATTTTTGACGGGATCCAGACGCATTTCTCAAAATTAAATTTCTTACATTTCTGAAATAATTTCTATAAATTTTCTTCTGAACATTTGAATTTTTTTATGATTTTGGCAAGTTTCGCGATAACGAGGTTTTCAGGTTTTCGCACTTTTTCCACAATTGGATCACAATGTATGACCCAGAAAATTTGTAAAATTGAAATTAATTTAGAATAAAAAAAATATTATTTAAATTAATTAAGGCCGCTTCAAATGAAAATCAAAAATAAAGTCCGATGCCCCATTTTAAAAGTCGAAAATCCAATGGGGCAAAATAAAAAAAAAATTAAAAATTCAACCAAAAATTACCGTTTTTGGGTGTATTTTCATAATTTTTCAAGAAAATTTCCATAAAATTTTTGAAAAATTTTCAATTTATTCTAATTTTTGTTTTGAAAATCATATTTTATCATAAATTTTCTTCTCTAAAAATATTTTTCATAAAATTATTAATTTTTTTTTTCAAAATTTTTTGACAGTTATTTTTTATGAAATTTTTTTCTTTAATTTTTAATATGAAATATTCTGAAATTTATTTTAAATAAGCAAATTTCAAAGTAAAAAGTAAAAAATATCAAAAATATTATTCAATGCTCAAAAATTGATAAAATCTTGTCATTTGGTGTGAAAAAAGTATTTCAAAACTTTTTTTTTATTTTGCCCCCCCCCATTTTATTTTAAAAAATTTTGGACTTTATTTTTGATTTTCTTTTGGAACGGCCTAATATTTTTACCTTTTTTTAAATTTGATTTAATTTTTTAATTTGATTTTAATTTTTTTAAATTCTGGTCTGCTTTTTTAAAATTCATCCAAGAAAAATATTTATATTTGAAATTG
Organism: Culicoides brevitarsis; assembly: GCF_036172545.1. Lineage (NCBI taxonomy): Eukaryota > Metazoa > Arthropoda > Insecta > Diptera > Ceratopogonidae > Culicoides > Culicoides brevitarsis. The sequence continues at coordinate 20,030,862 of NC_087085.1, read as the reverse complement.
ATTAAAATTATTTTTGAAAGTATTTTTAAAATAATTTTTCAAATTTTTTAAATTTTAGAATTTTTCATTTTTCAAAAAAAAAAAACTTCAAAAAAACTGTTGTTTTCTGAAAATACCTTTTAGATATCCTGTTTTCCAAAATTTTTTCTAGATATTATTTTTGAAAATTAAATTAAAAAAATCCATTTAAAAATTCCAATTTTTAAAAGGAACGGCGCTACGTTCCTGTATCTAAGAGAACGTAACTTGAGTACTTTTAATTGTTTATTTTATTTACTTTTTCATATCAACAAACGATTGAATGCTTTATGCTAAAAAAATTACTAAAAACAAATATTGGAATCAACGATAAAAATTGTGATGACGTGATTCAATTAGAAATTCGATGCTTTTTAAACTCAAAAATTATTTCGTTAACGGCTTCAACTGCATCTTCAGCGGAAGTGGCTCATACAAAGACTGCGCTAATTGAGTAAGCTTATTTTGAAGAGCCATAATTTCGAAATTAGGATATTGATGATCGTGCTTTTTCAAAAAAGTGGCAATTTTCTGTTTGTTTTGGTTCAGCAACTTTCTTTTCTGCTTCGGATTATTTGAATGGGCAAAGTCCATGAACAACGATATAAATTCTGGGCTATTTTTCATCGGCATATCGTTGATTGTTGGATAATTTTGAACGCAAGCCACACATTTGCAAGTAAATGCATACAAATCCAACAGTTTCTCTTGTCTTTCCACCTTTGTATCGGTTGCATGATGCGCTCCGTAATTATTGAAAATTTGCTCACCAGCCTTGATGTTGCGTAGGACCATAATAGCAAATTTTCCCTTTCCAAAGATCCGAGTTACATTCGAAGCGCACGAATGGTTCAACAAACTGATCACTGGACAAATAGCTGAACCGAATTTTTGAAGCGAACCATCGCTTAGCATGAAGTTTTGGCGATCGGATGTCTTTATCATCAACTCGTGAGAATTTGTGCATCGAATTAAGCCAAAGTGGAACCAAGTGTCGAGGAAGAAATCTTCATCTTTGGTCGTTTTGAGCAAACTTTTGATCGGTGATTGAGTTATCAGTGAATGCCAAGTGTGCGCGACTGTCATTGCATATTCGTATTTAAATTTAACAGTTCTTTGCGATCGATTTGTTTCGAGACAATAAATTGCTTTAAACGTTTCTATTTCATCGTCTTGCTTCAAATAAAAGGCCGTGACAGGATTTTCCGAACAAAGTTGCAGCAAGTTACGAAGTTTGTCCAAATCATCGAACAATGTGAAAGTCTTAAGGAGAGCTCTGGTTGAAAGTCGGTCCTTATTTCGACTCAATTTGCATTCAAATTTGTGGAAACGCTTCCAGGCTTCTTCTTTACAAGCTGATCCGCAGTACATTGCATTTATACAAAACTCGCAAGGCACCAAATTTAACAAATTTTGGTTGTGGCAGTTGTTACAGAACTTATTTTCTGCTCCCACTTCCAGAGATTGAAAGTACGGCTTGTCAATCATAATAACGTGACCTGGAAACAAATCTCTTTTAGCGCAAATATGACGTCCAAACTCTTCTGATGTCTTGAGCTCAATACCGTCGATGATAAAAGGGTTCAACTTGCTTGCCGGAAACGACAATTCTATCGCAGACTCAGTTTCAGCGGATTCTTTTTTAGATTTCTTCAAAAATTCCAAACATTTCAAACGACGAGCTTCCAATTTCGGTTTCATCTGTTCCGGATAATTATTTTCCAAGGCAAGTTCGATGTTGTCCAAGCAAAATTGATAAAATCCCGACTCGAAAAACACCGCAGAGCGATTTGCGTAACAAATTCCGATGTTTTCACTTCCGACAGGGGACAAACAGAGACTTTTGTTGTATAATTCAAGCGCTTGCACAAAATCTTTTTCTTTCATAAAGAGATTGTTGGCGAGAGAACGAGCTTCAATTGCAAGTTTTTCATTTTTTCCAGCTGCAACTTCGTTTTTGTCAATCAATCGAGCCTTCAAGATTTCTTCACGGCAGTATTTTATCATCTCAGCACCAGTTTTGAGCTTTTTGAACTCCTCAGTTGGGCCCGACATTAATCGTTCAAGCGTCATACGCTGTATACTTGCAAAAAGCTCTTCCATATTAATTTTGAATGGGAATTTATGCTGAAATAGAAAACGAATTTTTATTGAATCTACGATTTAAAATTATTTTTTAAATGTTTTACCTTTAAAATTTCAATTTTAGCCTTCGTTGTTGATTAATTTAACGAAAACCGGCGTTTGGATAAATATGTCTTCCGACTTTGTTGATATTTACTCGTACAATGATGCAAAAACTCGACTATGGTGTTCAGAATCTTCGTCAGTACTAAAAAATTTTTCGCTTCAAAGTAGAGTTTGCAAAAAATGGGGTTTTTTGTAGTTCGAACATCGAGCTTGAGATTTTAATTGGAATTTAAAAAAAATTAAATTAAAAATTAAGAAAAAAAAGTGAAAATTTGAGCAAAAGGAGCAAGAGAAAAGACATTTGAGCTTTTTAAATTTTTTTAGTTAGATTATGATTTTTTGTGTTTCTAATAATTATTTGAGCTATTTTAGGTATTTTTGGAAAAGAAATTAGTGAGATTTAAAGAAAAGCTGAAATTTGTCAAGATTAATTAATTAATTAAGGCCGCTCCAAATTTATTTCAAACTTTTTGTCCCAAAAACTTTTTTTCAAAATGGGCCCCCCCCAAAATAAAAATAAAAAAAAAAAAAATTAAAATACTTTTTCATACAAAATGACAAAATTTTAACAGTTTTTTGTCATTAATTAATATTTAAGTTGATTTTATGGTCAACATTTAAATTTAATAATTTAAAATATATCTCAGAGTATTTCAAGATAAAAATTTAAACAAATAATTTTTAAAAAAAAACTGTCAAAAAATTTTAAAAAATATTTTTTTTTAAATTCAAAGACGAAAATTTATGTTAAAAAACAATTTTCAATACAAAAATTCTTAGAAATTTAAATTTTTTAAAAAAATTTCGGAAATTCAATTGAAAAAATATGAAAGGATCAAAAAAGCGGTCAATTTTGATAAAATTTTCAACTTTTTTCTAATTTTCCCTTATTGGATTTTCGACTTTTAAAATGGGGCATATGATAAAAGGTTCAAAAAAAATTTGGAGCGGTTTTAAAAGAATTATTAAAAAATTTTAGAATAATTTTAACAAAAATACTACGAATATTTTTATTTTTGAAATCCAAGCTCGTTGAAGCTCAAGCTACGAGCACAAACAAGCCCTTGAATGAATAAACAAACGGACTTTTACATAACAAATTCACAATTTAATACTTTTAAAGCTTATCAACTAATACTTTTACAGTCCAACTGATGTCGTCATTTCATTTCTTAGATGACTTGAATTGCACTTCCAATGGAGTGGGCTCAAACAAAATCCGCATGCATCTAATCAAATTTGATTGAACAATCAAAAGTTCGAGACAAGGATAATAATCACCAAATTTCTTAAAAAATTTAACGCATTTTTTGTAGTACTCAAAGGTTGCACGGGTATCGTAGAAATTAATTAGCTTTTCACCAACTTTTTGCATCTTATCAAAGCCTGAAAGACTTTTAACGGGTGAGTTTTCAAGTAACGGGTAATTTTTCTCACACGCCTCGCATTTGCACTTGAAAAATCGCGTCGATAGTCTTGCTTGTCGTTGAGCTAAATTTTCCGATTGATGATGAGGACCGTAATTATCGAAGAGCTGATCGCCAGTTTTGATGTTGCGCACTACCACCAACAGAAATTGCTGATTAACGTAAAAAGGACAAACATTTGCTGCGCAAGAATGGTTGACAAGACTTAAAATTGGATTTAAAGCGCTTCCGATGCGGTCATTACCGTTTGATTTCGACGAAAAAATTTCGTGGGAATTCGTTGTGCAAATGAGAGAAAAGTGAAATAATGTGTTAAGGAAGAGATTTTCGTCTTCAGATGTCTTGAGCAAAGCACGTAAGGCCGATTGATATTGAAGAAAATGCCAAGATTGGGCCAAAATCATGGAACGAGTAAAATTTTCCTCGAGACTTCGTTCAGATCGATGTGTTTCCAGAGTATACACTGCTTTGAAAGTTTCAATTTCATCCTTTCGAGGAATATCAAATGCAGTAGTTTGATTTTTTGAGATAGATTCGATCAAATTGCGAAGTTTTTCCACGTCATTGAACAAGGTGAAGGTCATTAATGCTGCTCTGATGGGAAGTGGAAACAAATCTAAGCCAACTGAATTGCACTCGAATTTGTGGAAACGCTTCCAAGCTTCTTTTTCACATTCGGATCCGCAATACATTGTTGTTATACAATTTTTGCAGGGAAATAAATTCAGCAAATTCGTTTCGTGGCAATTATTACAGAACTTGTAAACGAAATTTTCATCTAGCGATTTAAAAAATGGTTTATCGATGATGACGACGTCCCCTGGATACAAATCTCGTTTAGCGCGAATGTGACGCCCGAACTCTTCTGACGTTTTGAGCTCAATTCCGTCAATAACTAAAGGATTTTTCTTGTTTGCAGGATACGACAATTGAATTGGAAGTTTAATTTCATCCGATTTTTTGGGATTTTTCATTAATTCCAAACATTTTAAACGACGAGCTTCCAATTTCGGTTTCAGCTGTTCCGGATAATTATTTTCCAAGGCAAGTTCGATGTTGTCCAAGCAAAATTGATAAAATCCCGACTCGAAAAACACCGCAGAGCGATTTGCGTAACAAATTCCGATGTTTTCACTTCCGACAGGGGATAAACAGAGACTTTTGTTGTACAGTTCAAGCGCTCCCACCAAATCTTGCTCTTTCAAAAAGAGTCTATTCGCTTCTTTACGAGCTCCGATCGCTGAAAATTCATTTTTGCCCGGTGCTGTTTCGTGTCCGACCATTTTATGAGCTTTCAATCGTTGGCAACAATATTTGATTCGATCGGCATCAGTTTTGAGCATTTTAAATTCATTTGTTGACGTCATCATAAGCTTTTTGCATTCTTCCAACATTCGAGAAAAATCCATCGTGAAAATTTTCAAATATCCTGAATTAAAACAAATTTTTTTTGATAAAATTTTGTGATTTTGCTTTTAAACATTTAAAATAACACTTACCTGAAGTCAAAGGATAAAATTTAGGCTTTAAAAGTGAAGAATTTCTTGAATTTTACAAAAAAATAATAAAAATGCAAAATGGCTGGAAAGATTTTTTGACAGTTAAAAATAGTGATGTCAAAATTTTGCAACACTAGAGTGGCCAGATCTTTATGAAATTTGTGATCAAATTTTTAAAAGACCTAATCGTGGATAAATATTTAGTATTTTGATAGATTTCTATGAAAATTGGAAGAAGTATACCAAATATTGAGTACAAAAGTATAAAAAGTACAATTTTTAATAGAATTTCACTAATTATTTGAAAAATTATGAGACAATATTATTATTTTTTTAATTTTTTTTTAACAACATTTTTGGTATTTTTATTATTTTTTTTTCTATTTGAATAAAAAAAATATTTTTTGATCAATTTAGGCCGCTCCAAATGAAACTCAATAGTTTTGTCCGATGCCCCTATTTAAATTCGAAAATCCAATGGGGCAAAATAAAAAAAAAGTTAAAAATTTTGTCAAAAATTACAGTTTTTTGGTGTATTTTCTTAATTTTTCAAGAAATTTTCAAGAAAAAATTTTCAATTTTTAGTTATTTTTTGTATTGAAAATCGCATTTTGACCTGAGATTTTCTTTAAAAAATAATATTCATAAAAATTATTGTTGTTTCGGTTGAAAATTTCATTAAGTGCAAATTTTTGAAATCTGCCAAAAAAACTGCGACGATTATCAATTTGAACCAACTCAAAATCGGATTATAATTTTGTTCAATTTTATGAGATTATTTTAAAGAGCCACTCAAAAAAATAACAAAATCTTATTCAGATGTTAATTTAGCATCTAAGAGATGCCTATTTTATCGCTGGCAACGCCAAATAAACACGTCAAGAAATAAAACAAAAGTCCCTCAAATGTTTATTGTTTGCTTTGAAGGGCATAAATTAAACTTCTTTAGCAATTAAATTAACCTTCCTAAAGGTATTCATGACATAAATTTAACATCTAAATAGGATTTTGTTGATAATTTCTTTAATAATTTATGTATTTTAAAATGTAAACAATCAATTCAAATTTTTAAGTCAATAACTGGCAACTCGGTTTTTTGAGGTGTTTGAAATTGGTGAAGTCGCAATTTTTTTTGTCGCACTTTTTTTGCGACTTTTGTGAAATTTGGTGGCGCGACGATAATAATGAAATTAATTTTAAAAAATAAATTTGACAGTTATTATCGTCGCGCCACCAAATTTCCCAAAAGTCGCAAAAAAAGTGCGACTTCACCAATTTCGAACACCTCAAAAAACCGAGTTGCCAGTTATTGACTTAAAAATTTGAATTGATTGTTTACATTTTAAAATACTGAAATTATTAAAGAAATTATCATCAAAATCTTATTTAGATGTTAAATTTATGTCATGAACACCTTTAGGTAGGTTAATTTAATTGCTAAAGAAGTTTAAATTGTGCCCTCAAAGCGAATATTCAACATTTGAGGGAAGTTTGTTTTACTTCTTGACGTGATTATTTGACGATGCCAGCGATCAAATAAGCATCTCTTAGATGCTAAATTAACATCTAAATAAGATTTTGTTATTTTTTTGAGTGGCTCTTTAGAATAATCTTATAAAATTGAATAAAATCATAATCCGATTTTGAGTTGGTTCAAATTGATAATCGTCGCAGTTTTTTTGGCAGATTTCAAAAATTTGCACTTAATGAAATTTTCAACCTAAACAACAATATTTTTTAAGATATTAATTTTTTTCAATTTTAGTTAAAATGTTTTGAAATCAATTTTATATATACAAACATCAATGTAAAAAAAAATTATAACAACCAAAATATTAATAATTGGCCAAAAGATGTTAAAATTTTGACATTTTGTATGAAAAAAAGTATTTCAAATTTTTTTTTTTATTTTGCCCCATTTATTTTGCCCCCCATTTTTATTTCAAAAATTTTGGACAAAACTATTGAGTTTAATTTGGAGCGGCCTTAAAAAATTTTTTGAAAAATCAAAAATTTAATTTAAAATAAATAAAAACTATATTCATAATTTTAAATTTTTATATTTAAAAAAAAAAAATCAGTTTAGAGACATTTTTTGGTTTTAAATAAAAATAAAGTTTAAAAAAAAATATTTTTACATAATTTTTTTCTTTCATGAGATTTTAAGTTTAAAATAAATTTGAAGAAAAGCATATTACTAAAAAAATAATAAATATATTAAAATTCTTTATTAATAAGAAGATTTCAACTGAATCTCCAACGGAATATTTCCGAACAAAGTTGTTGTGCAAGTGATCAAGCTCACTTCGGCAGCCATCACCTCAAAGCAGGGATAATATTGACTAAAATTTTTCAAAAATTTCTTCAACTTCCCGTTATAGCGAAAAGCCCATTTTGGATCGTAATCCGTGCACTTGCGATAATCATCAAAAATCTCCGAAAATTCCAGCAATCCTTTCATTTGACTATTTTTGAACAACGGAAAGTCATTCAAACACGCCTCACAATCACATTCGAACAAGTAGCCCTTCAATATTTCCTGACGCTCGGATTTCGTTTGCATCTGATGATGAGCCCCATAATTATCGAAAAGCTGCTCGCCCTTTTTGATATTTCGCAAAACCATTAAAGCAATTTTTCCATCGGCATCAACTCGCATCACATTGGCAGCACACGAATGATTTATCAAACTTATTACGGGAAAAATTGCGGTGCCGCATTTTTGTGGGATGTAACGCCCGGTTGTTGGTTCGTCAACATCTTCTTTTGACGTGGAGAGCAGTTCGTGCGAGTTAGTAGCAGAAATTTGGGAAAAATGGAACAAAATTTCCAGGAAAAGATCTTCATCGGCACGATTTTTGAGCAAATCCTTAATTTTTGGCGATTTTTGGATGACATTCCATGTTTGAGCTGACACATTAGCTCGCATAAATTGTTCCATATCGCTTCGTTTCGAGGCGTTTGTCGATAAATTGTAGATGGCTTTGAAAATTTCCACCTCGGAAATGTTGTTAAAATCCAAATCAAATCCTGTGACCGGATTTTTTGTTGCCAATTCAAGCAAATTTCTTAATTCATTTAAATTTTCAAACAAAGTTAAGGTCATCAATGCAGCTCGAATCACGATAGGAGCAAGATCTTCTTCAATAATTTTACATTCGTATTTATGAAAACGCTTCCAGGCTTCTGTTTTACAGTCAACACTGCAATACATGGCTTTGGTACAAATGTCACAGGGAAACAAGTTCAGCAAGTTCGACGAGTGGCAATTATTGCAAAACCGATATTCGAGTCCTTTTTCTAGGCATTTGAAGTACGGCTTGTCAATCATGACAAAATCACCCGGAAATAAATCTCGTTTAGCGCAAATGTGACGCCCGAACTTTTCCGACGTCTTCAGCTCGATTCCGTCGATCACGAAAGGACTCAATTTGCTCGCCGGATAAGACAATTCAAGCGGTAAGTGGTAATTTTTTGGGTCTTTTTGAACTGATTCCTTTATTTTTTCAGCACATTTTGAACGACGTTCTTCCAATTTTTTGATCAATCGGTCCGGGCAATTGTTTTTCAAAGCTAATTCGATATTTTTGACACTTAAATCGAAAAATCCCGCTTGAAAATAGACAGCAGAGCGATTTGCATAACAAATTCCGGAGTTTTCACTTCCCGAAGACGAAAACGAGAGACTTTTGTTGTACTGTTCAAGAGCTTTCACGAAATCTTTTTCTTTGGAGAAATATTTATTTCCTTTGTTTCGAGACTCGACCGCTTTTAATTCACATTTTTCATCAGAAATCCCGTGATAGTAAATAATATTCAATTCTTTTGCTTTCCGGTGACAATATCGAATTTTTTGGGCATTATTTGGCAAGTTTTTGAACTCTTCACTTGGTGTCCCGAACAAATTTTTAATATTTTCAATCAAGTCCATCGCGTCAGTATCTAAAATTTAACGATACATGATGAAATTTGAATTATTTTCAGGGTTTTTGACGTTTTTTCGGTGACTTACCTTGGAAATTTTCGATTTTTACGTAAATTATTTTCAAAAATCAAAGTTTTTTGTTAGTTTTTCCATAAAATTAGAACAAAAAATATTTCTTTTGACAAATCTATGAGAAATTAGGATGACCCTAAAATTAAAAAAAAAACAATTGAACGTCAAAATTATTTATTAACCGGTTGAAGTTGTAGCTCTAACGGCGTATTTTCGAACAAAATCTTACGACAAGCAACTAAAATCGTCTCCGCCGCACAAATTTCATACGAAGGATAATGTCGTCCCGCATCCTTGAGAAATTTCCGGCATTTCTGAAAATATTCCGCTGCCCATTTCGGATCGTAGTCCAAAATTTTGCTCAATCCCTTCCGCAAATGCTCAAATTTAACCAAGTTTTTCGTTGCCAGACCCTCAATTAGCGGATAATCACATTTGCAGGCCTCACACCGGCACTCAAACAGGTAAGACGCTAATTTTGCTTGCCTCTGATCTCGCGTGTGATGCAAATGATCGCATCCGTAATTGTCGAACAGCTGACCTCCTGTTTTGATATTTCGCAGAACCATGATGGCAATCGTGCCGTTACTGTTGACGCGACAAACGTTCGGAGCGCACGAGTGATTTAGGAGACTTATGACCGGAAAGAGGGCAGATCCGGTCTTTTGGGGGCTGTAAAGACCGTCGTCGTCGATTTTCGGGGCTGGCGTCGCTGACATGTACAGGAGTTCGTGTGAATTTGTCGCTGCGAGTTGAGAAAAGTGGAGCAAGGTGTCAAGGAAGAGATCTTTATCGTCCTCAGATGTAAGAAAATTTTTTAAATTTGAATGAGTGATGAGCATGTGCCACGATTGCGATAAAATATTGGCTCTTTTGAAGGTGTCGACGGAATTTCGTTGAGAACTATTCGTCGCAAGACAATAAATCGCCTTGAATTTCTCCTTTTCTGAGCAGTTTTTGGTATTTAAATCGAATCCAGTGATGGGCTTTGAGTTAATTAATGCTCTAAAATCCTCCAAATCGTCAAAAAGAGTGAAACCGATCAAGGTAGCTCGAATAACAAGTCGATTAAGTTCACTTTCGATCACGCGACACTCGAATTGATGAAATCTCGTAAAAGCTTCCTTCGCACAAGCGTCTCCGCAAAACATCGCTTTGGAACAAAAGTCACAAGGAAATAAATTTAAAAAATTTCCTTCGTGACAATTAGCGCAAAATCTGTATTCCGAGCCCTCGAGACATTTGATCACCGGTTTGTCAATAATTACGATGTCTCCTGGGTAGAGATCGTGTTTCGCTCTTATAAATCTTCCAAATTCCTTTGATTTCCCATATTCGAGTCCTTCGATGATTCCTGGCACTTTCTTACTGCAATTATAACTTAATTTTAGTTGTTTTTCGGTAATTTTTGGTTTTTCTTGGTTTTTTCGCTCAAAACATTTCATCCGACGCGCTTCCAACTTCGGCACCAATTTTTCCGGGTAATTGTGACGCAATGCCAAATCAATATTTTCCAAGCTCAAGTCATAAAATCCCGATTCGAAATAAATTGCTGACCGATTTGCATAACAAATTCCGATATTTTCACTTCCTAGAGGTGATAAACACAGACTTTTGTTGTAATTTTCGAGAGATTTTACGAAATTTTTCTCTTTGATGAACAAAATGTTCGCTTCGTTACGTGCCTCGATCGCCAAAACTTCATTTTTTCCAATTGCGAGTCCCTTGTCAACGATCATGTTGTTGTCTTTCAATCGCTGGTAGCAATATTTGATTTTTTCCGCATTTCTAGTTAATTTTTGAAGTCTTCCGTTGGTTCTTCGATGATTTTTTTGTAGTAGAGACGAATTTGGTCCTTGTTTGGTTGTCCAATTACATCGAAAATTTGCTGCATGATGAAAAATTAGTTTATTATGCAATTCACCGGCTGATAAATGATTGATCAAAACATTGCAATTACGATGCACTTGACATTTAGCGATAGTGGGGGGGAAATCGTGAAGAAAAATTTGATAAATTAGCGTTTCGTTGCGTTTTTCAAAGAAAATTTAATGTTTCAAAAGCATTTTTTATTATTTTGTGAACTCTTTGTGATTTTTTTTGGTAAAGCTCCTTCATCCTAAGACTAATTATTATCTTAAAAAGCTAGAATCGATCCAAAAAACTTTAGATTCGTCGTAAATTCTTAAAAATTATTTAAAAGAAAAACGTAACTGGTTCAAAAGTGCAGAAAAACGAAAAATATTCGATTTTGGAATGATATTCAAGGTTCATGTTTTAAATTATTTTTGTGCCAACACCTTTTTCGACACCTCTTCGATCGTATCAAAGGCTGTTGTGATGTCATCTTTCGTCAACAATCGATTTATGGCGATTCTAATACTGGCTCGCGGACAGAATTTCTCGATTTTATCCAAATATTCCGCTTTGACGACAGCAACGCCGCGCTTAATGCACTCTTCCGAGACTTTTTCGAGGACTTCTCGTTCCTCCTCGTACGACGAGAGCTCTTTTCGCAGGTAAAGATGCTTCAACGGCGACAAAATATCGCCGCGCAACGTGAGATTCGTGAATTTACTGAACTTTTCTTGAACTAAAGAGCACTTTTCCTGTAGCTGATCGAACATTTGAGGATCTTTCTCGAACGTGTCCAACGCTGAGATCGCAGCTTGAGCGAGCAAAGGCGGTAATGATGCGGAAAAACAGTAACCGAGACCAGAGAGACGTTGATGCTCGACAATGAAGGACGATCCAACGCAAAATCCGCCAATTGATGAGATTGAGTGTTCCAGCGAGGCCGAAATTAGGTCAATTTCGATTTTCTAAAATATAAAAATTTGAATTTTTTATCAAACAAAAAGCAGAAAAAAGTCTTACATCGATTCCTAAATGCTCGGTAAGTCCCTTTCCTTTGCCAAGACACCCAAAAGAGATGCTTTCGTCCAAAAACATTCGTAATTTGTACTTTTTACGCAACTCCACCAACTCTCGCAAAGGGCAAATTTCGCCGGTGTTGAAATAAATTCCTTCCGCAACCAAAAATTTGCGAGTTTTGGCAGCTTTTCTCGGGTTTTTCTTGTCAAGCTTGGCCTGTTCCTCTAATTTTGCTTCCAAATCCTTCATGTCATTATGTTTGAAGAACACAATTTTCGATCTCGATGCATCCAATCCCTTTTGAATGGAGAAATTCACTGCTTCGTCACTAAAAAATTAAAAGTGTTAGGAAAATTCTACAAAAAATTAGAATTTCTTACACAAAAATGATATCAGCTCGTTTGGAATACGCTGGAATAGCACTTGCGATTGTCGAAAATGCATAAGAATACACAACAGCCTCTTCCATGTTCATAAATTGCGCCAATCTCTCCTCGAGTTCCAAGTGCACGTCAACTGTGCCATAAAATCCACGTGGACCACAACTTCCGACGCCGTATTTGCGCAAACTTTTAATCGCACTTTCCGTGATTTCCGGGTTTTCCAAGAGCCCCAAGTAGTTGTGCGATGCCAAATTGAGACAATCTACGCCGTTGACGGTCACTCGCTTGCCAACGCGACCCGTGACGAGACGTTCCTTCAGCGCGGGATCATCTTCCGGCGTGAAAGCGACGAGCGGTTCAGGAGTCCAATTCTCAATGATGCGTGCCTTCTCCTAAAAAAGCGACAAAAAACGCTTTAATTGTTGTTAAAAGTACAAAAAGCACTAATTAAGATGCAATGCGCAGATAAGACGCGAATGACCTTCGAGTCGATAATATCGGAAATTCTGAATCATCGCGATGTGAAAAAAAAACATTAGACATGTTTCGGATATTTACCTCGGGAGATAATTTCTTCGTTTTTCCATTGCTCTTGTGGAAAATCAGCCAAATGACAGCGAATAACAAGAAAACTTCCAAAAACAAGGCATAAGGAGGTGCCTAGAATAAATGTGAAAAATCGATAAATGACCAAAAATTGATTCATTTGGCCAACTTACGTTCTTGAAAACGCTGTAAATCTCGTTGAAGATGTAGGGAACAGCCACGGTGACCATCGTTAATTAAAAACAATAAATAACTAGCGAAATATTTTTTTAATTTTTTTGTAAACACACGATGCGGTTCTCGAATTATTGCAATTTTCAGCGATATTTGGCAATGTTTATTCACAACTTCATGAAATTAAGAGGCACTTTGCGGGTACAAGGGAATTAAAAGGCTAAATTTTAAAATATTTGGTGATTTTCGACGAGAAAAATGGATAAAATGCTGGTGGTGAGACCACCTTTCGATAAAATACTCTGACAAATGTTTTTATATGGATTTAATCCAAGTCTAATTGAAACTTGAGAAATAAACTTGAATGGAATTTTAATATGAAGGGTTTTCGTACAAGTTTTACTCTCAAGATTAAATCGAATTTGAATGAAAAAAACTTAAAATTTTGATGTTGAAAATTTTTTTCTGGCTAAAAATGCAAGTTTTTGACTTAAAATCAAGTTTTTAAGGTAAATTTAAGTAAAGTTTCAATTACCTAATTTTTTGTAAAGAGCTTCAAGAAAAGTCAAAGTTCAAACTTTGTAGTCCTAATTCATTAAAAAAAAATTAAAAAATGTTATTAAAAAGCTTAAAATTAAAATAAAATTAATTAAATAGAGTCATAAATTTAAATAATAAAGCCAAAAATAAATTAAACTCTTAATTTTTCTGTTTGAACTTAAGGATTAAAAGTCAAAGTTCAAGTCAAGTAAATGAGCGAATTTAAAAATAAAATTATTTCATGAATCAGCAAATATTGTACTGACCTAACGAAATTTGAAATTTTTATTTTTTTAAATATATTTTTTAAAAGGGCTTTGGTTTTTTTTTTAACTTTTACTTAAACTTAAATTAAAAAAAAAAATTAAAAAGCAGTGAATAAAATTTTGGCTGTTTGATAAAAATAAATTTTTTGTTTAAAAAAAAAATTAAATTCAGGTTTTTTTACTTAAAATAAATTGAAGTGATTTTTAAATTTTCAAAATTTTAAATAAAAAAAATAAAATTTTAAACAAGTTTAAGTGAAAAACCTTTTCATAAAAATAATTGAAAAATTTTTCATATTTTTTAAAATAAAATTTAAATTTAATTTAAAAAGGAATTAAAAAAAAATTGATAAAAAATATAAACTATTATCATAAAAAAATTACTTTAATTAAAATTAAAGTAAGAAAATCAAAAAAATATTTAATGTAAAAGTGGGAGTCTTTTTTAAAAAAAATTTAATTTTTTTTTAATAAAAAAACTATTTTTTATTTAATTATTTGTCTAAAGTTAAAAAAAAGTTGAATCACGTAAATTTAATTTTAATTCAATTTCAATTAAAAGAAAAAAACTTTAAATCCTAAAGTTCAAAAAAAAAAAAAAAATTATGTCACTAAAATCAAAAGATTTCAGAAAACTTTAGTAAAAAGTTTTAATCTTATAAGGTTTTAAATTTTAGGTCAATTTAAACACAATTTAAATACAATACTGACCTTGAAAATTCCAAGCTAAAGAAATTCTAATTGGAATTTTTTATTTTTAATAGATTGTGTTATATTTTTATTTGTCAAATCTATAAATTGTGAAAGGTACAAGATAATTCTTACAAGAAAAGTCCTAAATAAAAAAAAGTCGTTAAATGTCGTTTATAAGAATTTCAACGGAAGATTTTTAGTTTACTCTAGATAGATTGTATTTAGGAAAGGAAATTAAACAACTTGCTGCACACCCAAAGAAACAACACGAAATCACGCACCCGCCTCAATGGCTCTCGCCGCATCCTCTTGCGCCCGTTTCTCCTTCAACTCTTGCAGCTTTTTCACGATGCCGACCTTGATTTGTTGCACGTGCGCTTCGACATTTTTGTCGAAAATGGGTCCATTTTCCGGCGCCAATTTGGACCGCGACTCGTGCAAGGAGCTCGTCAAGACACTCATGATGCTGCCATACTGCTCGTTATTGTTCAAATGCGACGTGATCCACATGACGGTCGTCAAATTCGTGATCAAGTCGAGCATGCCTTCGTCCTGCAACACCGCATCGGAATTATTTTTTTCCACCATATTGACTGCCATTTCGCGACATTTTTCACGCATGTAACTCGGCGCGAGCATCGCCAGCGTCTTGGAGTCGTCCGTGAGCTCGTTGCAGTACGTTTGCAACTTGCTGAGACATTCGGTGATGTCGCGATTTAATTTTTCCATGCCGATCACGTGATACGCGTACTTTTTCTGCAGGTCTTCGGTTAAAGTCTCATTTTTCGCCTTCGACTGCTCGATTTCGGCATTCATTTTTTTCAGTTCCTTGAATTTGGATTGTTTGACGGACAAGAGTTTCTTTGCTCGCACGATAATTTCGAGTAATTTGATGCTGCGTCCGTTAATTTGGTCCTTGGGGAGCTGCAAAACGGGTTTCGGCTTCGGCAAACGCGGATAACTGTCGCCGCCGAGTAACGGATCGTTCTTGTAAATGGACGAAAGGGGACCAGCCTTGCGCATGGGTGAGATCATGTACATTTGCACGTCTTTTCGCGGTCGGAAGTTTTGCGTAATGTGACTCAAGGCAAGTGTCTTGGGCGGATCTGTCGCCGCCACCTCGTAATCCGGAATACTTTGCGACGCCAGTCCGGGACGATCGAATTTGACTCTATAGGAATTTGTGAGGGGATCGACAGCTTCAACAGTCCCGCTAAATAACCCATCTTGGGGGGCACGCAATCGCGCCGTTACTTTGGTACCCACCGTCAATGGCATCGGAATCTCCTTTGGCAGGTCACGAACGAACGAGGGATCGCCCACTTTGCGCGTTTGCAACAAACGGATTTTCTGACGTCTTCGTTCGAGTTCACGGCGTTCCTCGTCGAAGAAAATCTGCGAACAGCGACGTGGCTTGCCCAAAGTGCGACGTACGTGATTCCATTCGGCACGTGTCAGGTTCCGCGTGACGAGCGTCGGATAGCATTCCCGCAAACATTGTTGAAAATCGTTCTCGCCACCGAGTATGGCCTTGTCGATAGTACTGTAGAACCACTCGTAACTGACGAATTTGTGCGCTTTCGGCAATTTTAGCAAATTTCGCAGACGCAAGCCAATTCGTTGACCCAACTTTTTGTCAACGGGAATGACAATTGCATTTTCCAGCGAATCATCTTTGCGTTTTTTATTGACAATTTTGTATTTTTTGACGGGAGCCGGCGATTCTTCTTCCGCAACGGCGGCACGTTTCACAGCAAGGACCTTCTTGGCCTTCCCTTTGGGCGTCACCTTTACCGGTGTCGGTTTTTTCGGTGAATTTTTAATTTGTTTCTGATCGTTCACCATGTTATCGTCGTAAAATAGGGGATTTTTCTTCTTAATTCGCGCCGGAATTCCGCGACGATTCAGCGTTTGCGATGGCGCAGCAGCTTTTTTTCGCTTTGGTAAAGCCGTGCCGACACGATGGAGACCCAATGCTGCGGGACCGAACGATTGTTCGCCTTCGATGTCGGAATCCTCTTGATCGCTGACCTCTTCTTCGGAACTCTCCTCATCGCTGGCGCGTTCTTCCTTTACTGTTTTCTTCAAATTTTCCACGTTTACCTTGGCTTCGGCAACTTCCTTGCTGACTTTCGGCACTCTCGTACTTTTTCTGAGCCCAACGGACTTTTTACCTGAATCGGACATGATGAGTGTTCGTGCAACGGAAAATCGATGGGTGCAACTTTAACACGGATTACGGACCTAAAATGCAGAATTTTAGTTTTGTTAGTTGATTTTGCACGTAAAGAGGGGATTTTGCACGAACTTACTTGGAAAATTCTCAAATTTCACAAGGAAATCCACAAAAATATTCGACGTTATCGAATTTTTAACAATTTTTTTCAATTGCTTAAAATGTCATAGCGTCATCACGTACTCAGGGTTGTTTGTTTTCATCTTGCACGGGACATCTTTTTGTTTTTTCACCAATTTTACCTGAATTTTTAATTAATTTCATAAAATTTCTTTTAGAAAATTATTCTTTTCTAAAATATTTTTAAAAAAATTCAAAATTTCATTGAAAATTTAAAAAAAAACTCTAAATTTTAATGAAAAATTCCAAACCACGCAGTAAGAAGTCCCTTGAAAAAAACTGCGCACTTGCCTGATTTCAACCCTGTTAGACGTCACCTTGACATTTGCCAGCAATCCAAAATTATCACATTTCGACACGATTTTTGCTTTTAATTTAAAGGTAATTTCGGATCAAAGAAGCAAATCAGGACACGGACCTCGGCTTAAAATGGCAGCCTGCATCGAACTGTTGAAGAAAAGTTTCCCCAAAATCGAGGGCGAACTTCAGGATTACGTCTCAAGTGCGTGAATTTCATGTCTTTCCACATCTGTTGCTAACTTCATGTCGTTTTAGGTATTCTCGAGAGCGGCGGCGACGAATTCGAGTCCAGTGAGGAGATTTACGACGCAATCGGCGGTATTTTGCACGAAGTTGCCGCTGACAAGTCTGAAGATGACATCAAGTAAATTCATTTTTCCTGAGAAAATCTCTTCCGGTTTCAATAATTTTTAATTTTTTTCTAGGGGATTATGCGACCAATTTTACGGCCTTATGCACAAAGATGCCAAAAAACCCACAGACCGGAAAATTTTGGATGCTCCCGTGAATCTGGGGAGTATCGTGGGGCAATTCGATAACGGAGATACGGAACACAAGAGTATTTGGGTCGTGTCGCGCGACGACAGTCTAAAAGTTGACTCGAAAAAACTAGAAAAAGCCAAAGCCAAGTTGGAACAAAAGAAGGAAAAACGTTCGGAAGTAAAAGCACCGGCAGCGGCTCCTGTGCTGCAAACGGCATCAGCGTCGCAAGTCATCAGCAAAAAAGACAACAAACTGGAATCAAAGGGAACGAATCGTTCCATGGATATTCGAATAGAAAATTTCGATGTTTCGTTCGGTGAGAAGGTTCTGCTGCAAAATGCTGATTTAACGCTGGCTTACGGGCGTCGTTATGGGTTTGTCGGTCGAAATGGCTTGGGCAAGACGACACTTTTACGCATGATTTCGTCGAAACACCTGCAAATCCCGAGTCACATCACAATTTTGCACGTGGAACAAGAAGTTGTCGGCGACGACACAATCGCGCTCGATTCCGTACTCGAATGTGACTTTGTGCGCAGCAACTTGCTGAAACGCGAAAAGGAAATAAATAGTTTGATAAGTAGTGGAACTGCCGATCCAGCATTAAGTGCCGAATTGTCGGAGATTTACATCCAATTGGAGAGTATTGAAGCAGATAAGGCCCCCGCGAGAGCGTCTATCATCCTAAACGGTCTCGGATTTACGAAACAAATGCAAGCGATGACGACAAAAGAATTTTCTGGGGGTTGGAGAATGAGACTGGCACTTGCCCGAGCACTTTTTTCCAAGCCAGACTTGTTATTACTCGATGAACCGACGAACATGTTGGATATAAAAGCGATTATTTGGCTGGAAAATTATCTGCAACAATGGCCAACGACGTTACTCGTGGTTTCTCACGACCGCAACTTCCTCGATACCGTGCCCACAGACATTCTCTACCTCCACTCGCAACGGATAGACACGTACAAGGGCAACTACGAGCAATTCGACAAGACAAAAACGGAAAAACACAAGGCACAACGACGCGAATACGAAGCCCAACTCGCACACAGGCAACATGTCCAGGAATTCATCGATCGCTTCCGGTACAATGCAAATCGCGCTGCCAGTGTTCAGAGTAAAATCAAAATGTTGGAGAAATTGCCGGAACTGAAGCCCGTGGAAAAAGAGGTCGAAGTGACGTTGAAATTCCCCGAAGTTGAACCAATTAACGCCACGATGATCCAACTGAACGAAGTCGGTTTCCGGTACAACGAATCCCGAACGATCTTCAATTGCGTTAATTTATCGGCGAATTTGGACTCGCGCATCTGTATTGTGGGCGAAAATGGCGCCGGTAAGACAACTTTGCTGAAAATCATCACGGGCATCAATGAACCCACAAGTGGCCTTATGACGACGCATCGGGCATTGCGTCTCGCTTACTTTGCGCAACATCATGTCGACTCGCTCGCAATGAATGTCAACTCGGTGGAACTGCTGCAAAACGAATTTCCCGGCAAAACAGTCGAAGAATACAGGCGACAACTTGGAAGTTTTGGTGTTTCGGGCGATTTGGCGTTGCAGGTTATCGCAAGTTTATCGGGAGGGCAGAAAAGTCGCGTGGCATTCGCGAAAATGTGCATGTCGCAACCGAATTTCCTCGTTCTCGATGAACCCACGAATCATTTGGACATTGAGTACGTTGAAACTTTTTGCAAATAATTTCCTGTTCCAATTAAATTTTCTTTAACTTTCTTTTTTTTTTTAGAACAATCGAGGCACTCGGTCACGCGATCAACAACTACAAAGGCGGCGTTATTCTCGTGTCTCACGACGAACGACTCATTCGCATGGTTTGCAAGGAATTGTGGATTTGCGGCAATGGCACGGTGCAAAGTATCGACGGTGGCTTCGACGAATACCGCAAACTTGTCGAAAAGGAACTGGAAGCTGCGAATGCTTAAAAAACACGAATTGACCATTTTTCTTTTGTTAATGTTGTACAATAAAAAAAAAATAGAGATGAAATTTTTTTTATCAAGATCACACTATTTTATATTTATTTATTGTTGTAGTATTGTATACGATTAACTCTTAGTCGGTATGATTCAATAAAAGTGATTCAAGTGCGTCTCTAGTTGTTTTTGATTATGTAAAGGACGTTTATGAGTTTTTCATTACCTTCGACATTTTTTATTCTCCGATCGAGGGACTCAAAATCAGCAATTTCGATCTAAAAAAAATTAATTTTAATTAAAAACCTTTTTTTTATAAATTTTTATAATTTACCTCGTTACACGGATCCAAATCCTTATCCAAGTCCGTTAAATATCTCTCGGAAAAGGCGACGATGCCGCACCACGTACGAAAATCGATGGGAACTTCGTTGCCGTTCACATCTCCGACTAATCCAAGTAAATCTCGGATTTTTGCAATTTTATCTGCTTTGCCATGGAAGCCCAAAACTTCGTGCATCGCTTTGTCCAGGACTGAATACGATAAAGTTCGGACCATATCGGCTTTTCCTTTGGATTCAGCTTCTTGTAAGTCTTCCTCGTCCTCGGAATCGGAAGCGGATTTGCCGTTTTTGTCGGTGACTGTTGATAGATTTCGTACGAAAATTCGGTGATAAAGTTGCTTGCGATCGCTTAAGACAGATACGTGTTTGCTGAGGTATTGTAAAGGAGTCATTCCTGAAAAAAAAATTTAACATAAAATTTAATTAATTTCAAGTTTGTGAAAAAAAGCAAAAAAAATAATTAAATTTAATATTAAAATTTTAATTAAATAATTTTTTATTTTAGGTTGTTTCAAGTCGAAAATTCAATGAAGCAAAAAAAATCTAAATTTTAAATTTTTTTTTATCATTAAGAAATTCTATCAAATTATCAAAATTATTGGATTTAATTGAAGAGAAAGTAAGAAAACAGACAAAAACTTTCAAAATTTTTTTATGAATAAATATTCCAATTTTTTCAAATTTATCCTCTCCATAAAAAAATTTTTTTAGACACGAAGGTCTAAAATTAATTCGAAGCAAATTTATTTAAAAAATAATTTTATTCATAAACAGTAATATTTCATGATTCTTTAATATAAAAATTCCAAAATATGTCAAAAATATTTGTATTTTATATTTAATTTTTTCGACAAAATCCGAGGGGGGGGAGACAAAAAATGGATATATTAAATTTATTCGCCTTAATTAAAAAAATTAAATGATTTTAAATTTGTGAAAACAAGCATAAAAATTAATTAAATTTAATATTAAAATTTTAATTAAATAATTTAAATAAATTTTCGGGCTTTT
This sequence comes from Culicoides brevitarsis, assembly GCF_036172545.1. Classification (NCBI taxonomy): domain Eukaryota; kingdom Metazoa; phylum Arthropoda; class Insecta; order Diptera; family Ceratopogonidae; genus Culicoides; species Culicoides brevitarsis. The sequence goes on along the minus strand of NC_087085.1, from coordinate 20,009,821 downwards.
TATTTTAGTTTGCTTCAAGTCGAAAATTCAATGAAGCAAAAAAAATCTAAATTTAAAAATTTTTTTTTATCATCAAGAAATTCTATCAAATTATCAAAATAATTGGATTTAATTGAAGAGAAAGTAAGAAAACTGACAAAAACTTTTAAAATTTGATTATTTTTTAGGAATAAATATTCCAATTTTTTTCAAATTTATCCTATCCATAAAAAAATTTTTTTTAGACACGAAGGCTTTTTTAAAATAAAAAATTATTTAATTCATAATTCAAAAAAATATTTTTTATTTGAAATAAATAAAAATAATCTTAATTTAAATTTAAAAAAAAATTAAAAAATTTTTTTTAAATTAAAAATAAATTTATAAATAAATAAAATTAAAGAAAAAAATTTTAAAAATAAATCTTACAGAAAATTAAATAATTTTTTTTTTCAAAATTTAAAAAAAAAATAAAAATTTTTAAGGCATTTTTTTTTTTGATTAAAATAAAAAACTCACTTGACAACTCCCTCGTATCCATCGGTAACGTAAACCTCGCCGAAGCTCTCGTATACTTCCGTGGCAACTCCATCCACTTTTCGTGATCCATTTCTGGCAGCTGCAACTGCTCACGCAACTCTTTCACTGCCTCACTTTCCATTTTGCCGGGTGCGGTTAGCCGCAATGCTTCCTTCATCGCACGATGTTTCTTCAGATTAACGCGAAAATAAAACAAAATTATTATTAACAGTTTCAAGCAATTTCCGGTAATTTTTCTTACATATCGATCAAAAACTTCCTCCACGATATCGATGTTCAAGCCACGTCTCAACAGTTTAAGCGACTCCTCATCAAGGAAAAATTCCGACGTATCTTCCTCGACAATTTCAAACGTGGCACGCGGTAAATGGCCCAACATTTGGAACGACCCGCTACTGTACGGGATGGAAAATGACGGTCTTGCCGATGCATTTTGCGAATCATCTGCCGCAAGTGTCGCGATATGCGTTTCGGGATCTTGACTCGCTTGGAAAGTGTGTGTCGTGATGGTTTTTGACTTTTTACGTTTTTTGCCGCGACGTCGGGGATGGTCTTCGTCATCGGGCTCATCGAGATCATTGATGCAAACTTGTTCGATTTTTTGGGCGGCTTCTTCCATGGGATCTGGCACCAAACTTGTACGTAAATGGGCGGAAGATGGCGTATGGGAAAATCTCTCGTATGGAGCTGCAGGCGCCGCGGCTTCACTTTCGTTCTCATCGGGATGTTCTTCGACCGTGTGAATGCGAGTTGTTTCCTCTTGTTGGGTCCATACGCCAAAAGTGTCTTGAAGCTGCGTGGGTGAAAGGTCAGAAACTGCAAAAACATCCTGACTATGACTTCGTCTAAAAAAATACAAAAAATTAAAATTAAAAGTGCTAAAAAAGTGAAAAGGTAATTGAACCTCAAATCCAAAATTAGCTGTTTTCGTTCTTTCACGTGACTCGATACTGGTTCGGGCGTTACACATCGCCGTGTGTTGAACGTCGAATTGACACCTTGATTAGGCCTAGTTTTTCCACTCACCACTGAAATGCATAAAAACATACAACTTTTCATAAAAACTTAAAATTAGCAAAAACTTTTTGCATTAATTTAAACGGTGCAATGTGTGTGACTCCATTCATAAAATTTGCACTGGATGTCATGTGCCGTCAATCAAATTTGAAACTTTTCGCTGAAATCTGCCTATATTTATAAATCAATTTTCATTTTGCCAGTCATGTAGGCCGCCAAACAAGCGAAAGTTGTTCGTTTTGTTCGTGAAAATTCTTTTTTTTTGTGTCGCAGCCTAATTTTGAATTTATTTTAGCACTTACTGGTTGGCGTCGGCGTCAATGGACGACTGTCGGTATCAGTGTAACGTCGAAAAAACTCTTCTGGAACGTGTTCTGGAAGGTCCTCCAAACCGTCATCACGTTTATCACGTCGAGAGGAAGCGCCCGAACGTAAGGACATGGCACGACCATCGCAGATCTAAAAAATATTTTAAAGGTGATTATTTTTCATTATTTTATTTAAATTTTAATAAATAAAGGGCTCTTAAAAATCAATTTTTTAAAACTTTTATATACTTTTTTAAATAAAAAGTCAATTTTTATAGTATTTTTTAAAAGGCAAAAAAAAATTCTTTTTTATTTAAAATTCTTATTTTTTCCCCGGAATTTTTTCATTAAAATTAGTGAAAAAAATTGAAATAATAATTTTTTTTAAAATAATTATTACCTAAATAATTTTTAATTTATATTAAATAATTTTTGATTAATTATATTAAATAATTAAATTTAATTTTAAAAAATTTTGAATTTTGCGAAAATAAAATTAAAATTTTCCAAAAAATTTTTTTATAATTCACGCGATTTTTTATATAAATTTTAATTGATTAGATGCCTCATTCGTTTTTTCTATGATTTTATTGTTAAATTGGAATTTTTCCAAACAAAAAATACAAACATTTTCAATTAGTTTTAATTTTTTTAACATTTTTTTCCGAATTTTCCATATTTTTTAAAAATATTTTCAAGGGTTGAAAAACGCGAAATAGGAAAAATTAATTATTTTAATGAAAAATTTGCCTTACCCAAGCATCTTTGGCACGTTTCACGACACTTTTCACCTCCACCGATGCCGGATGATTACAAAGCACGGAACATCCCTTCGAATACGGGTTGAAAAGTCCTCCGAACGGTCGTAACGAGAACGATACTTGCTTCGTGATGGCACACGGAGCCAATGTCAGTGGATCAAATGACTAAAATTCACACAAAATTACAATTTTTTTCCTATTTTCACTTTAATTTTTTAAATATTTACCTTTGTATATCGATAAATTTTCTTTCTAGGACTCGCTATTAGACCAGTTTTTGTTGTAAAATTCATTTTTATCACGATTTGACATTCAATCGCGTTTTTTTGTTCGAAACTTTTTTTTTTGCAGACTGTCAAGGCTATGGCATGCCTGACAAACAAACAAATGCGAAAAAAAATCGCGTTACAGCAACTTTTTCTTTATATCTAGGTGTAATAAATAAAATGGGTGAGAAGGAAAAAGCAACGCGTCCAAACAGCTCGAAGGCGTAACGTGCTCTGACGAAAATTTTCACGTTCAATTTCAGTTTTATGTATTTTTATTACGGGCTCGTGTGCACGATTTTCCAAATCGCAGTCATTCATGAAAATAAGTTGCTAGATACTTGCAGGTGTAACGGCACAGAGAGGGTAGTTTTGCTATTTTGGCCTAATTTTGGGCTTTTTATGCCGTGTAAAGGTATGTTCCATCGTACTACGAGCTGCGATGCCTTTAACATATCGATTAAATAGTTCAGTACCTACGTCGCGACTGATTTTGCATTTTTATGAATGACTCCACATAACTACAGGTCGTCTGTTGTCATGAACGCCCGTTTAGAGACAAATGTTCGTTGCGTTATTATTAGAATTCCATTACTTTTTATTGATTACGGTGGTATTTAAATGATGGAATATGTCTCAAGCACCTCATAACTCGTGCAAAAACCACTTTTTTGTGACAAAATTTGAATAAAACTATTTTTGCCGGCTCATAAATCGCTGTCCAAACAAATATTTACGTCACGTCAAGGTAAAAGATAAGCGATTATGTAAGAAATGTAGCTTTATACAGTAAAAAATTAACTTTTATGATGCCAAGATGTTCAGTCCCGCATTAATTTTTCTAATTTTTTGTCTATTTTTTGATAAAACAACTTCACTGACCAGCAACAGATGCAATCCGAACATCACCAGAGAGCTTCAATGCGATACCGAACAATGTGATGTCCTCCTGACGTGCGCTCCGGGCAAAATTTCTCCAATAAAAGTTGAAAAATGTAACAAAAATGCACCTTATTGCACTGTTGGAAGATTTTTTGACTACTGTTCGGAAAAAATTGAAGCCACAAGTTACGCCTGCAAGGATGATCGACAATTCCCGTGTTCCAAACCCGGCTTGTATCCTGGTAAGAAATAAAAATTTCATTAAAAAACTGAATTTTTCTAAGAAATTTTACTCACCAGACTTGACAAACTGCCAAAAATACTTTTATTGCCATGAAAACGATAGATTTGTGTCTGCCAAAGTGTGTCCTGTTGGATATATTTTCAATTTGCGACTTTTGATGTGCACTCCAGGTCAAGCTAATTCTTGTAATCTTCCCAAATGTCAGGCAGAAACAACGGAAGCGATAGTCACAAACCCTCAATATTATTACACTTGCATAAAATCGAAAAATTCTTACTTTCCGATGGTTTTTAAGTGTAACAAGGGCGAAATATGGCAGAACGGATGCTCATATAGATGTCGACGCGTCGGAACATTTCCACACGATGAACCAAATTTGTACTATGAATGCTTCAGAAGTGGAGTTACTTTTATTTTTCTATCAATAATGGAAAAGTTTCAATGAAAAAAAATGGAATATCGGAAAAATTTAAAATATATTTTTCAAAAGTTGTGGGAGCAAGGAATACAACGAAAAATTGGGAAGATGTGATTTTTGAATGAAAAGTTTTTGGTTAATTCTTCAAATTTAAATGCAGCATGCGCATCAATGTGCCGAAGTTGTGGTTTTTAAATGAAAAGGCAAGGAATACAACGAAAAATTGGGAAGATGTGATTTTTGAATGAAAAGTTTTTGGTGCTTCATATTTAAAGCGATTTTTGTTGCGACGACATTAATGAAGATAAATGATGTTTTTAAATTAAATGCGTATGAAATTTGTTTGAGAGTAAGAAATAACAGTGCTATTAAAATAGTTTTTTATATAATTTTGCCCAAATTTTCTTTTAAAGAGTTAAATTTTTTTAAAAATTAAGTTAGGTATATTTAAATTTTTAAGAAAAATATTTAAGGCCGTTCCAAATTTTTTTCGATGTAAAAAGAGAAGTAAAAAAAGAATTTCATGTTAAATTTCGTTGTTCAAAAAAAAAAATTCTTAAAAATTGAAAATATTTTTAAAAAGTTTTAGAAATTCTTTGAAAATATATAAAAAAAAGGCCAAAAATGGTCAATTTTGATGACATTTTTTTTTATCAACTACAAACTTTTTCCATTGAAATTCTTTTTTCAAAATGGCCCTTTCACAATTCCATACACCTCACAACCCACATAAATATTCATTCTAAAGATGATTTCCATCGAAATCTCCTTGATTTTTGAAAAAATAAAAAAAAAATTTCATGACCGTTTTTTCGAAAAAGAAGAAAAACGGTCATGAAATTTTTCAAGTCAAGTTTAAGTAAACTTTTGATGGATTTCAAAGCTAAAATTGAATAAATATTCATTCTAAAGATGATTTCCATCGAAATCTCCTTGATTTTTGAAAAAATAAAAAAAAAAAATTTTCATGACCGTTTTTTCGAAAAAGAAGAAAAACGGTCATGAAATTTTTCAAGTCAAGTTTAAGTAAACTTTTGATAGATTTCAAAGCTAAAATTGAATAAATATTCATTCTAAAGATGATTTCCATCAAAATCTCCTTGATTTTTAAATAAATAAAAAAAATTTTTTTGGGGCACAGCGTTACTGACACACACACACACACACAGACGACAAGTCGAATTTAATACCGCATTTTTTCTTCGAAATGCGGTAAAAATTTTACGCTTCAAACTTATTATTATGAGCTTATCTTATCTAAAAGTCCAATGAAAAAAAAAAATAAAATTTCATAAAATGTGGTACTTTTAATTTTTCTAAAAATTTAAAATTTAAAAATTCAGATATTATTTCCTTAAAAAATTTCTATTTATTTTGAATTAAAAAAATAGTTTTTATAAATATTTTTTTTCGGAAAAATTTAATTTAATTTTTTTTTCTAAATTTTCATGCTCAAAAATTCATTTATTTTATATGAAAAAATATTTTTTTTTATTTTTAATTTTTTTGGGTCAGAAAATTTATTTATTTTTGTTCGTGAAAATCTAGAAAATTAACTTTCTTCAAGTATTTATGATTAAAAAAATTATAACTTATTTAACAATAATTTTTTTATTATTTTTTTTGAATGCCAAAAAATTAGTTTTTAAAAGTTTTAATTTTTTAAAAAAATTATTTTAATAAATTTTTATTTAAAAAATAATTTTTAAGTACACTGTAAGTTAAAATCCGTAAAATATTTACTCCATCATGCCCTCCACACACAATGTTGCCTTTAAAATTCATCTTCAAATCTACGCAAATCCCAAAGTTGTAATATTTGATGTGCTAATCTCTTTTGATTTCCATTTAATATGTTTATTTACTCCCTTTTAATAGTCGAATTGGGTGAAAAATGTAATAAAGCAGCTCACAAATTGTTTGACAAACACCTACAACGCGTTACACACGCACGGCATTCATGGATGAAAAACACGAAGGGGGATGAAAAACAATGATTTGCCAAGCAAAATAAATCCAATTCAGAAGAACAAGAAGAAAAAGAAGGAAAAAACACACAAACAAGACAATGATGAAATGGAGAAGATTGACTTTTGTATCCCTCCCTTCTTTAAATATTTATGATTTTCAATTTCCATTGTTTTAGATTGACGACCGTGTTGATGTTGATGTGATGTAATAAAACGGCTTCTTCGCACTTTTCATTGGATGATTTGGCAGAAAATGGAGTTTATTTACAAGTCGCATCGTTTTGTGACGCTATTGAAGGCTTTTGAGCCGCAGCTGTGGATTTCATAGGCAAGTCGTGGTCCGTAGCGATAACATTCGTAATAGCGCGATGGATCTTCGTGCGGAAATCTGCCCGGAAGGCGACAAATAAAGGTACATTTGTTATCACGAAAGACTTCGTTGGCGTCACAACGATGGATTTTAGGAATTACTGAAGAATTTTCCGTTTTTTCGCAACTATAAAAGAGCTGCAGGTTCATTGGATGTGGAAAATTTCCAATTTTATCACATTTTGGAGTAAAACATTGAGCCTTGATGAGTTTCCGAGCACATTTGAACGTTCGTGCATTGAAGAAAAATCCAGGAGGACAAAATCTGGGAGTTACAGTTGGTTGATCTCCATTGCAGTAGAAGTAAGAATGACAATCCATGGGATCTAAAAATAATTTTTTTAATTAAAAATACATTTTTCAAGCAAAATTCGTAACTTACTTGGATAAAATCCGGGTTTTGAGCACGAAAATGATCCAATCACGAAACAATTGGGACCAGAACACTCTGAAACGTCAGAACAATAATCCTCGAAACGACCAATGTTGCAGTAAGGAGTGTCAATTGAGCATTTTGAGACTTTACGAGGTACCTCAATGCCAGGAATGCATGTTAAGAAGGTTCCAAAAGTCTCAGGATCACATTGAATAACTTTATTTGAGCTCAAATCGCATTTCTGTGATGAATTTTGAGAATTTGTGACACTGAGAAATGATGCGATGAAGACAATTTTGAAGATTTTGTCTCTTTGACGCCACATTTTACACTAAAAAAAATATTTTAGAAATTTTTTTTATCAGCAAATCTTTTTTTTTATCTCAATTCCGGCACAAACAAAGTGTGCTTAGACTTAATTGACGAATTTTATATCAACAAGATATTTTTTTATAACACAACCTTTTGTATTTTTTATAGTTTTTCCAATTTTAAATGAAAATATGGGCAACATTGCCGACTCAATGGACGTCAAGCTCAAAGAAATTCTTCAAAAACATTCCAAATCTGAAGTAATGACTAAAAATGAAATCGAAACCATCATTGAAGGCATCAAAAGTTCCAATATTGACATTTTATTCGAGTGTATCAAGATCATTCGACGTCTCTTGAGTATTTCAAATCAGCCAGATGTGACTTTAATTGAAACAGTTGTAGCTCGCAATGTTATTCCAATTTGTGTTTCTTGTCTAGATGCACTTGATCAGTAATTTTTTTCAATTTTTTATTAATTTTTGTCGCACTTTCAGAAAAAATGCGGTATTAACTCGGGTTTGAAAATTTTTTAGGTCACGTGGTTTGAAAAATTTTAAGTTAGTGTGATCAAAAAATTTTCAAAGTCACGTGGTTTAAAAATTTCTCAGTAGTTTGGAAATTTTCTCAAGTCACGTGACTTCTAAGGTCACGTGATTTGAAAAAAAAATTTTAGGTCACGTGGTTTGAAATTTTTTTAGATCATGTGGTTTAAAAATTTTTCAGCTCACGTGTTTCGAAAAAATTCTAAGGTCACCTGGTTCGAAAAATTTATAAAGTCACGTGGTTTAATAATTTTATCAGGTCACGTGGTTCAAAAATTTCTTAGATAATGTGGGTTTAAACATTTTCAGGTCACGTGGTTTAAAGATATCTGACTAAATTATCGGTACCAACCATTTTTTTAGAAGTTTTTCACAATTTTTTTATATTTTTAGTCCTGAATTACTTTATGAAACCACGTGGTTGCTTCTAAACATCTCAACTGGAAATGAAATCCAAACGCGATCCATCATCCATGCCGGTGGGTTACCAAAACTAATTAATCTACTGACACACTCAAACCAAAAAATCATCGAAGTTGCTGCCTGGACTCTTTCAAATATCGCTTGCGATGGTTCCAACCAACGAGATTTGTTGTTTTCTAACGGCATTGTTGACAAAATTGTCCCTATTCTGAACAATCCATCAGTTACTGTCTCAACTTTAAAAATTTTGACGTGGCTTTGCTCGAATCTTTGCTATCCACTTTACTACAACTCCCCAAATTATTTAAACGTTCAAGCTCTTATACCTCCGTTGATCAAATTAATCGACAAAACAAACAAAAAAATTATGAAATGCTCATCGCATGCCCTTCGTCACATTTTTCGGAATGGTCAAGCAATTCGGGACGCATTGAACTCAAATATTCTGGAAAAATTACAAAAAATGTTTGAAAATTCATCAAATGACGTCGTCTACGAAGGAGTTTTGATTTTAGGAACAATTTCTAAAGGCTTTCACAGTGACGTGGACCTAATTTTAGCGAATGCGGAATTTGTTCAGAGCTTTTTGAAATTACTTTCAAGTGATGAGGCTTCAACGGTAAAGGAAGTGGCATGGGCTCTTTTCAGATTGATGAGTCGTGCAAGCAGTTTAAGCATTAAAAATTTAATTATTAACGCAAATTTATTCGAAATTGTGATGAATTTGTTCAAATGGGATAATTTACAATTAAATAACATCGTGAACTTACTGATGAACCTTCTGAGAGACCAAAGTGGTGTCACCTATCTAACTGTCGAAGAATAAAAGAAAAATATTATCAAAAGTCATATCGAGTCAAAACGATCCCTTTTTGTTGGTTTTTGAACTTAATTGTATTCGGAAATGATAGACTTCTCCCTATTTTTCTACTAACTTAATTTTAAACTTTTTTTTTTAAAGTCATTGAGCAAACACGAAATTTATTACCTTATAAATGGATAAAAAATTTAAATTTAAATCGCTTTAAAAAAATCTAATATTCTAAAACGATTGCCAATTGCTCGTTCACATAAATGTTCGCGAGGAATAAAAAAAAGAGAACATTTATTAGTCTAATAACATTTACTCTATCAACATATTACTTAAATATATTTATGGTTCGAAAATCAAATTTTCTGCTCATTCGAACAAACAACGTCGTGAACATTTGTTTCTCTAGATAAACTATTAAAATCGCAAAAATAAATAAAAAAGGGTCGATGACGACAACGAAGACGATTTCTCTTTTTTTATGTCGCACACACAAAAATATCCCAACTTTCGGAAGTTTATTGTTCAATTTAATATTTTTTTTTTGGAAATGAATTGAATTGAAATGATTTCCGATGATTTTCTTTCCAACTTTCACATATTTCCTCATATAGGTTGCCACTCAATCAATTAGGTCTAAAGGGGGTTTGAGCGAAATGTATAAAAAAATAAAAGGAATTGGTCATAAATTCTAATGTCCATATTATTGTGTTTTTTTTTTGTTCTTCGGTCGTATCTCAAGGAAATGATTAAAAAACGAAAGTTGAATTGGCGTGTGGAAAGGAAGAATTATTGGAGTGAGTTGAAGTGACCAAATTTGTAATGAATGTTTATTGAAGCAATAAATTGTGCATAAAAATTTTAAATCATATCGAAGTTATTGTTCTTGTTTTCCTCTTTATTTATTAAAAACAAGGATGTTTTACATCAAAATTGCAAAAAAAAGTTTTTAGTAGAAATTTGAATTAAACTAGTACAAAAAATAAAAAAAAAATTATTTAATTTTAATATGCTACTTTTTCACGTTTTTGAACGTTAAATGTTAAAAAAAATGTTAAACTAAATTTTTGTTTTCATTTTTAATAAGTTTTAAGACAAAATTGAAATAAAATTTCAGAAAAATAATAATTTTGGTCACGTGACTCAAAAATTTTTTTTATCTAAATTTCGATAGAAAATGTGTTATTTAAGCAAATTAAATTCATATTTAATATCCTTTTAATGTGAATTTGCTATTTTTATCGTTCTTTAATCTAAAAGTACAAAAAACTGTCAAAAATTTTCCTTTTTTCTAAATATTTTTATTTTTCCCCCTGAACTTTTTTGGCAAAACCGCAATGGGGGGTGGGTGGCATTTTTAAAAACATTTTTTTATTTAAATTGTAAAACTAAAAGTGATAAATTTAAAAAAATATGATTTTAAATTGAATGAGTTTTCCAAAAATTTTTAAATTTCTATCAAGTAAATTTTGAGAAAAATTTACTTAAAATTAATTAAATTATTTCTAATATTTAAAGGGTAAAATATTTTGCACATACCAAAAAAAAATTGAACTACTAAAATTACATTTTCATCTAACCATAAATCTAAAATTTACAAACTATTTGATCAAAATATCTAACCAAATAACACATTTATCTAACAAAAAATACATTTTGATCAAATTAAAAATACGAATTTTCTGTCCAAAAATACATTTTTAATAAAAAAAAAAATAAAATTAAATTAAATGAAATTAGATGAATTTTTTAATTCTTTGAATTTTTTAAAATTTTAAACAGTTTTAGAGCAGTTTTCTTATTTATCATATTTTGGACAATTTTAAACTTTTTTCTATTTAAAATAGTTTAAATAAACCCAAAACTTGATATTTTGTCTAAAATTTTGATCATAATTTGTGATTTTTATTTTTTTTTAGATTCTTGTAGGATTCTTAAATTTAAAAATTAACTTAAAAAATATTTCAAGATATTAAAAAAAATTTTTTTTAGAAAATCTATGTACCTACTAATTTTTGAAGGTCTTAAAATAAACCACTTTTGAAAACGTTGTACTAAAATGCGCATTTAATTAAGTAGTTCAGCTATAAAATATCATCATTAATATCTAAATCGTATCATTTACATAAAAAAATCAAATTTCATCGAAAAAAACACCTTTTCCAACTAAAAACTTAAAAAGGGTCCGCGAATGAATTTTCACTTTATTCTTTAATATCGAAGCAAGGTGTGTCCTTATAACATTATTTGCCTACCAATCTAGCACATTATAATAACAATAAAGTTATCATCGTCATAAAAAACGTAAAATCAACCAAAATGATGAATTGCTTTTAATATAGCGTATCTGTGTTGTTTAAAAGAGTGTCAATTCATTATAATAACAATGCGTTTGCCGGTGTTCGTCATTTGCGGTTACACTAGATAGATTGCCCCGATTTTTGATATCAATCTATTACATCAACACGCTGGGGTATATATTTTGTGTGTTTCAAAAGTTAATTTAGTACATTTTAAAACCAACGCCTACATTTTCCCCGCACCACAATGTCGTCGCAGTCAAAAGGGAGAAATGAACGATGAGACATAATTAAAACATCAAATTGAGCAAACAGTTATTAAAAACGTGAACTGACGTGCTGCATATGGCACATGTTTGTTATTAAACAACGAGCGAATTACATGCAAAAGAACATTATTAAAACAATATTAAATGCATCGTTATGAGGAAAGACGCATTTCACACTGCACGTGAATGACAAGGATTTTTTTCCCATAGACACGCGTGTCCCTCAGAAGAGATTCGTGGTACAGATTAGGGATAAACAATCCAAACTTATCAATATGTTTTTATGTATTTGAACATTTAATATTATTACTTGGATGGTACTACACCCTCGCAACAATATTTTCTCTTCGATCGGGGTGGCGGATGACAAGTTCAACTTAAATTAGTGTCTAGCAAATATTGGTGAAGAATAAGTAGAGTGGTAAAATTGATTCATTTTTATTTTATTTATTACATGTTTTATGTTATTTTTTTCTATAGGAGGACGACACATGACAAGACAAGGGAGATCATAAGTGAAGTTATTGATGATAAAAGGCCATAAGTCATTTTTTCTTTCGTTCACGGATGCTTGGAAGGAGTAATCATGCGAAAAGGGTAAGTTCCTTATATTTTTAATATTTACAAGTGGATGAGAGAGCTTCTAGGAGCTTTCTCTCCCGGTGTTTCTGGTAACGCAAATAAAGGCTTCAAAACAAAAATTGGGACTTGGCTTATAGACGAAACCACAAGATACTGGGAATTCGAAAAAAGGAGGTTATCAGAACATGTCAATAGTTTTGTACCAAACAGATCTTTGACAAGAACTAGAGAGCTGATCAACATGAACATTACTCAAATTAGAGTCATAGTTGCTTTCCTAACCGGACATGCTAGATTGAATAAATTGATGAGTAAAATGGGTTATAGGAATTCAACAGATTGCAGAATCTGTCACTCAGCAGAAGAAACAGCAGAGCACAAAAGAATGCTGCTTTTAGGCAGTACGAATTGTATGATAGAACCTGAAGAATTTAGAGACTTCTCTCTGAAAAAAATCTTTTCTTTCCTTAAGAGCGTCAGCACGGTTAAAGAAGAATATGGAACAGGTTAGGAATAAAAAAAACCCACAAAAAGCCCTTTTTTGTGTGCTTAGGTGGGTCACTATATAATCATCATCATCAAAATTGGGACGAAAATCATCACAACTCGCAACCCTTGATGACCATCCAGCAAACGATCCACGAACAAAAGAAAAGAAAAATAATAAACATTTAGATGGAAAAAAAGAGATACACGAGATACGACGGCGGTGTCATCATCAAGAACATCATCATCATTGTCGTCATGGACCATGGTCACTTGAGCGGAAAACATAGATAAAAACGCACACACAACACATTTTTCAAAAATTTATGACATGTAATGTTTATTTACATTAACTTGTGAACGTGTCGTTGTCGGATAGAGCACTTTATTTCATTCAAGAGAATGTTCTTCACAGGCAAGGGCTTGCTCTATCCATCGGAGACATTCACATAAAAAAACATATTAGTACAAAAAATTGAATTATCGCTCCTTTGTTTGCTTTCTTTCACATTTTTTGTACTGTACTGCGTATTGAATGAACTCGAATGTTTGTTCAGAAAATATGTTAAATAATTTTGGGCAGACGACGTAGAAAAATAGAGCTACTGTGTTTGTTCGATGATGACAACAAAATGTAAAAAAAAACACAGAGTCGGTGAACAAAAGAGAGTATTTCCATATTCAGATCAAGAGATTGTTGAACCATTGATGCACGATAAGAGTTATTGTAACGAAGCTGTTAACAATGGTGGGATTGAGGTCCTTTTGTCCTGCTAATTTGCTTGTTTGAAAGAAATCGGAATTTTGTCAAACACACAGAAAGTAGAGCAACACAAGAGGATTGTGGCGGAAGTATTAAAGGCCAAACATGACTTATTAGCATAAATTTACTTTAATTGATTTTGGGTATGGACATGGAAGAAAGTAAGGAGATTAGGAATATTGGTTTTTTTTCCTGTCTCGTTCTTCTTTCTTTCTCGCTCAGAATTTTGTGATGGAAAAAATTGATTTTATCGATGACATCCTTGTAATAAAAACCATCAGCGAGAACGAAAATCATCACGACACTAATTTTGAGTGAAATTTATAATTAAAATGTCACATTAGCACCTTATTTAATCCAATTCATAATTTTTTTGTGTGACATCCTTTCATAAAGGCATTAATAACCGCCCGCTAACAAAGTTGTGAAATGTGTCTCAAACAACAACAATGGATGCACCCAAAATCACAATAGACTCTCATTTCCATATCATAATAGGAAAGAAAGGAATTTTTAATAAATATGACGAGTTTTGTAACGCCTTCCAGATTTTAATCCTTTTTTTTCGGGGCTCGATGTGTCATCACTTGTCTCTAAATGCCAATCAAGATTACTCAACGACGTAACTTTGATTAAAAAATTTTGTTTTTTTTTTCGTGAAAAAGTATTTTTAACGTTCAGCTGGATGGTCAGTTGTCTTGTGCCTTTAAGAAAAAAAAACAACTGTCCGGAAATACTTTATGACACGCTTTGAACCCCCTTGGTCCCATTGTGAGAAAAAAATGCAAAATATGAATGAGCCTTCTTCTTCCGCTCAAGAATTTCACAATTGACAACATCAATTAATTTAATAGGAACATCCTTTTCTTTTGTGCATCTCGTAAGGAACGTAATAAAACTGAGGTTTGTCCATGCAAAATTTAATAGTTCACTGTATTAGAGATGGTTTTGTAAAATATTATTAAATTTATTGTTGTCATTGTATCGATCTTTTTTTTTCTGTGTTTGCCTTATGATCGTCCTGACAAAAGAGTCCATAAGTTCCCCGCCCAGTTGTTAAAAATTGCACCCAAAAATCAAAATAAAATGACAATGGAATGTGTGTTTGTATTGTGTTGTGAGGTAAACATAAATTTCATGCCCTTATTTTGCAACTATTGTTCACAAGTTTTGATGTTTCTCTGTATCTATTTTTTTTTTCTCTACGGATTTGTGTAGGTTCCATTAGATAGATATTCAATTTGTGAATCGCATAGAAAAACTTTTATGGACGTTATTGAACAAAAGTTTGTATTTTTGTAAGTTATGATGACAATTGAAACATAATAAGATCAATTTTGAGGATTATCTTCAATCGAGATGCTGCAAATCGTTTCCAATGGTAGAAATTTAGTGGAAAGGAAAAACCCAGAGATAATTGATTAAGAGTTAAGGCGGTGTGTCTCCAAGGAATTTGGCGTGAGAATGATTTTTGCGCTACTTTTTTTGTTTGGCAGTTGTTCTGTCTTGATCCATTAAAAGTTTTGAGATAGTAAAATTCTGACTTGTACAAAAATAATTATTTTAAAAATTTTTTTTAACAAAAAAAAAATAAATTAAAATAAATAAAGTTTTATTTATAAAATAAAAAAAATAACCAAAAAAATAAAATAAATAAATAAATAAAAAATATTTTTTAAGATTATTTTTAATATTTTTTAATTAATTTTTTAAAAGAAAAAAAAATCTACTTTCATTGGATTTTCATGACTCAATATCAAAAAAAATTATAAAAAAAATCTCGTGTTATTAACAACTTAAATAAAAAAAAATAAAAGTTTTGAGGGCTTTTTTTCTTGCAATGAAAAAATAAAAAAAAATTCTCTCTAAATATTTTTGATTTTTTTTTTTTGATCTCAAAATATTTGAAAAAAATCTAAGTACGAAGACGAGTACACTTCTCATGATCAAGTAGAAAAAAAACACTTTCCAACTCGAACCTATTCAGCAGAAAATGTAATCCTCTTTATTATGTCTAGAGCTGGTCTCTATTCACTCAACTGCATCTCCAATCTAATTTTCCAATTTAATGTCTTCTTTCATCCAATTCACAAGTTTATCATAATAAAGGACTAACAAATAAATAACAAACACAGTAGCATTCTAACACGCATTCAATAAACATTCACGAAAAACCAATTAGTTTCTTCAACTAAATTTACGCCATTGTGACCGAGTTTTTAATATAAACATAAAGATGAAAGAAGAGAAAAAAAAATTAAATCTTTTTTTGGAATATCCAATATTTATTTGTATTCTACAATAATTCGTGTCTAGTTTGGTAGAAAAAAAATAAATACAGAAAAAAACATAGATTAGGAGAAATAAAGATGTGTAATGGATTTTAAATCAGGCTTAAAAACACTTTTTATTTGTATCTTTTTTTTCTCGGGGGCATTCATCGAAGGTGTGAACTGTGAAAGATTATTTTATGAATGCTTTTTGTGTTATTGTTGCTCCAAATATTTTTGTCAGACAAGTTCCGCTCCTTCCGATGGATCTAACCAAGGTTCCCATTGGCTGTTTTTTTTAAATTTCAAAAATTTTCTAATTTTTGATTCTAAAGCCTCATGAAAACCTGGATTTTGGATCTTTATAAAACTTGAGGCTGATCGATGATTATATAAGTTTTGGTATAGAATAAATAATTGCAAAAAGCCAAACGTAGTTTTAAGTTGTACGATATTTCGTGATTTTGCGTGATCTTACAAGCCAGTTGTTGATAGTCGATTCTTTTTCTCATCAAGTCAAAAGCGAACATTTTATCGCGAGTAGCTTCATTGTCCCTTTCGAGTGTTATTGAAAAAGTTTCAAGTATGTAAATTGTCATCTCAATCCCCTCAATGTTCTGTCCACTTATTGTCATCTGAAAAATAAAAAAAAATACATTTTCATTCAAATCATGGTCAATCACAATCAAATTTATTACTAAGTTTCCGCTGAATTTTTTTATCAATTCAATTCGAGAGAACAATGTTAAAAAATCGAATGTTGGAAAAAGTTTTTTTTTCCAAAGAAAAATGAAAAGCAATCAGTTGTCTAACTATATTTTGATTTCCGAAAAGGAAACGGATATGGACCAATCCTGTTTTCTGTCCGTTTGTCATTCAAAAAACACGACTAGACCTCTCGTTTGTTGAAATGATATTTCGGTCAATAAATGTTGAACAACTTCATTTCCCTCTACACGAGAGAAATAAAAGTGCACTCGTGGCATATTTGAGTCTAGTCCAGTTACAAAAATCTATCTAATTTATTCTAGCTCATTGAATTTATTGAATTAACTTTGCGATGCATGCAAAAAAAATATTTTTATAAAAAGTTGTCGTTAGGGGAACGATTTTATCGCATTTTGATTTCATTTACTATTTGAATTATTTTAACCACGTGGTTTATTTTTTTTTATTTTTTAATGACATTTTTTTTAAGGTTTTGAATCAGAAATTAAAACGTTAAGTCAAAAATTTTTGATGTTTTATGAAAAAAAATTATAAAAACGTTCAAACATAACCTCAAATTCTACTGATCTCAAAAATTTGACAATTATCAATTCAAAAAATGTCCGTTGAATAAAAATTTGAATTTTTTCGAATGAATTTTATCAAGAAGCTTTTGAACATTTTGATTTTAATTTAAAGTTAATTTTTTTAAAAGTGTAAATACTACAAAATTCTCTTAATTTAAGATTTTTAACCACGTGGTTTTAAAAATCTTCCAAACCACGTGATTGATTTTTTTATTTTTTAAAAATATTTTAACAAAAACTTAGTTTCTTAAATTTAATTAGAAAATTTTATAAACCACGTGGTTTTTATTATTTTTATGGTTTATTTATTTTTAATCCATTTTTCTCAGCCACTTAATATTTTTTTAAATTTTTAACCACGTGCTTTAAAATAATGTAATTAGAATTTTGTTAATAAATTATTAGTTTTTAGGCCTAATAACGATAATTTTATAAAAAAATTTAAAAATTTTTTAGAATTATTTAACTTTTAAACCACGTGATTTATTTATTTCTAAAACCACCCTTAAAACCAAAGAAATCCTATTTTTTTCTTCGAAACGCGTCAAAAAACGAAACTGGTCGGAACATTGCAATCGGAAGTTGAATAATATTTTATCGCCCTAATAAATACGAGATAAATAATAACTTTTTAAGTAAGTTTCCTTGTTGTTTTTTCGGATGAGAGAAAATATATGTACGTACATTGTGTGTGGTGGACCAAAAGTTACGACGAGTCATCCTTGGTACATTCAAGCCAAAGTGAGAAAGAGCAAATCAACACCAAATAAATGATTTTCGTTTCCCTCGTTTTTGTTTCGCTTTTATATTTTATGTGTGTGCGATATATTTTCATTAGCACAACAAGTTAACGCGCCGCACATTTTTCTGGTTACCCTGATGCCAAAACAAATAATATCATGAACTGAACACTTGTATGCTACTTAATATTCATAGCGACGTCTGTTTTTTCCCGTTTGTCAGATTTCTCATCACCTCCCCGAAAATGGGAAGACATGATATTACAAAAAAAACAGAATATTGTTGCAAAGTGCATTAACGAGACACGCGTAATTGATTTTAAAAGTGTTGATTTCACAAGATAAAATAATTTAAAGTTTGTACACACGCAAATGTACATTATGCGGTTGCTACTTGTATCCACCCTCATTAAAATATGATTTTCATTCCCTTTTTTCATGCACTTTCACACTCCTCGTGCATCAATCCGAACGAGCGGAAACGATGACTTTTGAACCTCGATGAAAAAAATATTCAAATGAGCACGCGTGTCTTTCAGATCATGGGAAATCGTATATTTATTGTTTGCTCACAATTAGCATCCAAACGTAATTTAATAACGATATAATGGACTCGATTCGAGTGAGTTAATGGTCTGAATTTCTTTTTATTGCTTTTATCCTCTTGCTTGCCGAAATATTTTCAGACCGAGGATGAAAAGACGCATTCAACTGGAACATTTCATGCATTTTTAATTCAGGATTTGGACTAATTTTTCGTGTTGTCTTGTCATGCCGGAAGACGAAAAATATGAATTTTTTGGCTCTCTTCTTGAAACAATTGCTCTGCCTTTGTTTGCATAACTGGAGAGAAAAACACAAAAACAGTTTTGATCTATGACGGGAAGTGCTCTAAATTTTTGAATACGATGTGCTTCAGATTAAATTTATGGATGTTTATTCTGGCATGGCGTTTCGTAAAGTTTTTCTCTTTTTTTTTCAAATGTAGACAAAAAGGGTTTCATGACACAGAAAGAAAATTATTTAAAATTTTGTTTGGTTTGCAGTTTTCTTTAATGCATTGAATTTTGTTTTTCTCTTGACTTTAATAAAATTATTTTTTTCTTGTCGAGTTGAATAAAACTATTTATTTTACGAGAAAACTTGTTTATAAGGTCCTTTATTGTTGTTATAGCTTCCGGGATTAACTTTTATACAAAAAATCGATGAGAGAAGAATATGTACATCTTGAAGGACATTTCTTTGAAAAAATACTTACCGAGATTTCTCGTTGAGTGTCTGTCTGTTAATTCATTTGATCACAAGTTTTTTCATCAAAAAATTAAAAATTTGTTCAAAATATATTATAAAAAAAAAAATAAGGCCGCTCCAAATTATTTTTCCGAACTTTCAAATTTAAGAATTCAAAAATGACTGGCGCAAAAAAAAAAGTTAAAAATTTCATCAAAAATTACCGTTTTTGGGTCAATTTTCATAATTTTTTAAGGAATTTTTTTGTTCAAAAATTTATTTTATAATTTTCTTTTAAAAATTTTGTATTGAAAATTATATTTTTACAAAAATTTTCTCTCTAATTTTTTTTTCCAAAATCATTGAACTTATGTTTTCAAAATTTTTTTTATGAATTTTTTTTTCAATTTTTTAGTTGAATTTTTTAGCTCTGAAATCAATTTTAAATAACAAATTAAACCTTAAAACAACTAAAATATTGATTAATGAAAAAAAACAAAAATATTTTTCTTAAAAAAAATTAGAGAAATTATTAAAAAAAAAAAAATGACAGAAAAAATAATAATAATGAGTAAAAATTAGATTATTTTAGATCGTTCCTATTTATTTATTTCGATTTTTTTTTTCCAAAAAATAAAAAAAGTTAATTACTAAATTTAAAGGATTTTTGACTGTTTTTAAATTGATTTTGAGGAAATAATTTTAAAATTCAGCAAATTAAAAAAATATTTTTAGAGAGGAAAATCGATGAAAAAAAAAATAAATAAAATACTCGAAAATTGATTTTTTTTTACAAATTTCTTGAAAAATTATGAAAAAGGTCGAAATCGAAAAACGGTAATTTGTGATGAAATAACATTTTTTTTGCTTTATTAGATTGAAAAATTTTATGTTATTTATGTTTAAAAATATTTTATAGATTTTTGTTGAAATAAAAAAAATAATAAAGGTTAAGAAATAGTTTTTTTAATTAAAAAAAAAATTTTGCATCAATTTTAAGCCTAAAGATGAATAAAAGTTGTTCTGAAAATTATTTCTATTAAAAAAAATATTATAAAATTTATTTTTTAACAAAAAGCGCTTAAACTCAATATTCCCATCAAATATTTTCTTTAATAAAAATAATTTTCGATTATGTCACATGACAACACCTTCAAACATTTAACAACACAATAAAATTGTATCAAAGTCATTATCAAGCGATTATTTGAGACTTTCATTTCCTGTCGCTTCCTGTCAATTAATTGAGGCGTTAATAAGCTTAAAAAATGAAATATTTTTTAGAAATGATCGGAAATCATCATGACTTACCTTTTCTTTGTATTTTGACACTTTTAGGACAATTTTTAAGGATTTTATATTTTTTAAATAAAAAGATGTTTTTTTTTAAATACATTCTAGTCTAATAGAATTCACTTTATTCAATATAATATATATTTTATCTAATTAATTCCTTTTCTTAAAATACAATTATTAATATTATGACGACAATGAAATTTACAGCAATCGAACTAGTCTAATAAATATAGTTTCTTCCGAATTTTCTCTAATTTTTAAATATATATGAAACATTTATATCTAGATTGGCTTTACATTTACATAAACTTTTTTTTTTAAGAATTCAAGAAAAATTTTTATTTACATTTTATAAACACTTAGATTTGATGCAGAAAGAAAAAACTAAAACTACCTAAAACTTTTCTTTTGATTTCACGGCCACCACCTCGCATGATTCATCATGAGCGCATGCTGGAAATTCGTGTTCAAACTAAACTGATTCGGTGGCATCGAGCTGAGGATATCGGATGGATGTTTGCTGCCCGCAAGACACTGCTTTCCATCGCGAATGAGTACAGGAACGGCCACTCTACGTGGCGAAGTCAATCCATTGCTGCCGTGATTTCCGCCGTGATCGACGACGCCCTTTTCGTGTGCGGCGCGTTTTGTCTTGTACCGATGATTTTGGAACCAAATTTTCACCTGCGTCGGCGTCAAACGAATTAGCGAGGCGAGATGTTCGCGTTCCGGTGCCGACAAGTAACGCTGTTGCCGAAAACGTCTTTCGAGTTCGTACGTTTGGGCTTTGGAGAAAAGTACACGACGCTTACGTTTTTTGCCGGGACCACCGGAATTGCGATCCGTTTCGGTCATCGAGAGGTCTTCGGTGTCCTCGATGTCGGCATCTGAGTCTTCGATGTCGACATGATGTCCGTTATCGTCGGAAGTGATGCTCGCGCTATCGTGCTTGTCCGAGGAATCAACGAGACTGGGAGAACGGGCGTTTTGTGAGTTGTAGTCGGATGTGACGGGCGACGTGCTGTCTGGACTGGCTTGTTGGTGCAACGGGATTCCTGCAAAAGACACAAAAGAAAAAAAGAGAAAGGTTAGTAACGTTGAATAGACACCTGGATGCACAGCGGGAAACAATTATTTTCTTCCGGACCACCCTATTATTTTTTTTTTGCCTTTTTTGAACTAATATAAAAGTCAAAGTTGTCCAGTCAAGTCTCGGAGGATTGTTTTTAATAATAATTTATTTGGTCTTTAATGAGGTGCTCTTTTATCTGTGTCTTGTTACAGACATGAAATTTATTTTTCTTTCACAAAATAGAAAAGAGGCACATTCCAAATAACAATGAATGAGACAAAGTTCCGGTTTGCTTATAGATTTTTTTTTTGTATCTCGTTCAATTTGAATGAACGAAAAAAACTTTTTCTACAATTTTCTGCTTGATTCGTAAATATTTTGAGTCGGTCTTGGAAAAAAATATTTTTTTTATTTTTTGCAAAAATATCTAACAATAATTTTTTAAAAATAATATTTTAGGTAAAAAAAATATTTAATGCCATTTATTTATTTTGCTTTTGGAACGCGAATCGACAAAAAATTTTATATTTTTTAAAATCATTAAAAAAAAAATTTATTTAATTTTAATAAATTTAAACTTTTTTTTTGTGAATTAATATTTTTTTAAAAATTAAATAATTAATTATTTTTTTTTTAATTAATTACAAAAATCATTTTTTTTTTAAATTTAGTAATTAATTGAAATTTAAAGTATTTTTTTAAAATTAATTAATAAATTAAATATTTTTTAAAAAATAAATTGATTAAATTATAATTTTATTAATATTTTATATTAATATTTATGTTTATTAAATTTACTTAATTTTTTTAATTTAAAAAACTTTAGAAAAAATATTTTTCACATAATTTTCATAAAATTATTTATTTTTTTTATCATTTTCTTCATATTTTAATGAACAAGGCATGATTTTGTCAGAACAAAAGAATGCGATGTATCGAAATTCGCAATTTTCCCAAACAAAAGACCTCAAAAATCGCTCATTTATCAATTTTTATCGCAAAAAAAGGTATTAATCATCATCCTTCATTAAATATATCACAAAAAGTTGTCATAAAACTTATTGAAAAAAGTAAAGAAAATCACGCCTTTTGCTCCACCCCATTTTTGTCCCATATTTTCTCTCATTCTCGTGATGAAACCAATAAAACATACCAAAAAAATATCTCTCATAAACGTCTCTCTGTGTGTGTTATGTGATTCATTTATCCTTTTTACCTTTTCGCATTGCCACAAAGGTACAAAAGGGTCGTGAAATTATTTATATGGATGTTCAAGCTTTGATATTACTTTCATTTATTATTATTATTGTACGCAGCGAAATACGAGGGATTTGTGACTTTTTGTTGTAAAACACTCTTTAGGGACTCACACAAAAAAAGGGAGATTGTTGATGCGCTGTGACAACAAATCGTTTCTTTGACTAAAATGCCTGTAACAAATTACTCGGTAAATGATTTCATGAAAGTGTGAAATATTACCATTTTGTGAAAATGAGAGGGAAAAATATTTTTTAATAGCGCATTTTGTTACGGTTTATTCAATTTCCATTGAATTACATCATTTAGCACTCGTAAGGGGTATTTCTACCAAACATTGTGTAACTTTTTTTTTGTTCATTCATGTCATTGCAGATGTCCTTTAAGGCACTTCCGGTTTTATTTTAAAGCTTTTTCGCCATTTTTTAAATTTTTAAAATTTAAATCGTTTAAAAAAGACACTTGCAGTTTGTTTGTTTTTCGAATAAAATTTAAATCAGCTAATAGGCGACTTAATTTCGCACAAAATCATTTAGTAATACAATCAAGTGATAAAAATCTGATTCCCTCCCCCTCGTTTGCCGAAAAACATTCAACAATTGTACAAACAACGATTTTCCTAATCCCTTTTGTCTACACGATAAATGCCCGAATAAAATATTCATGAGCTCCGTTTAATTCAATTTGCGGTAAAAATCCAAAATTAATTGTGTCATGTGATTAAGTCCATTTTGTTCGGAAGATTGATTGTTTTTCATCTAAAATAACAAAAAAAAAAAAAATTTTTTTTTCTTACCATTTCTAGATTCGTGATCGTACATCCATGGAGGTCGTGTCGCCGCAAACATCGGATAATGCGAATGCAGTGAGTCAGCAAAGAGTGCAGCTTGGTGTGCGGCAGCAGCGTGATATCTACCGAGATAGGGGTGCGGTGGCATCGTCGTCGTAGAATTTCCATTGACCGCAGCAACTTCGTCCTCCGTATCGGTGCCATCTTTGTGCTTTTGTTCGGGCAGCGTCGGCGGCACAACTGACCGATGCTCAAATGACTTGTCGCTTTTTGCATCATCATTTTCGGCGTTAGTGTCACATTTTGCATCGTTGTTGCGAGAAATACGGCTATCATTATTATTTGTGGGCAGCTCGTCGTCCACATTGACGGATGATGTGTTGTCGTCCGACGTGTTGTTGTCATCCGATAAGGATTTTGTCGGTGTAAGGGTAACATTTGCCTTGCTACTGTTATTTTCCGCACTACTTGTGTCGCGTTTACTGTCTTTACTGCTGTTCTTATCATTATTTAACTCTAATATATCACATATGTTGAATGAACGTTGCGATTGGGACGACGGGATTTTCATGCTGTCCAGGAATCTGCAATGAGAGAATTTTATTTTTTACGTTAGTCACTTAGTTTGTTGGGAATTTATTTGAAAATGGATAAAATAATGGAAAAAGTTTTTCACACACATGTCCGAAACACACATTTTCTCTCTTTTCTCATTTAATTTTTTTTTTATTTTATCTTAAACACTCACATTTTTTTTTCGTTGTAATCCTTTGACAATTTTTTTCTTTTAGCAAAAAAAAAAAACTTTAAATTACATTTAATTTTTTTTTAGGTACGACGACGTCTTTTCACTTTCGAGGATAAAATTTAACTGAGTCTGATGAAATGTTTTTCTCCTCTAAACATGCAATTGATGTACAATACAGAAAACATACGTCGTACAATCCCGTAAGAAAAAGGACCTAATTAACATTTTTCTATTCTTTTCCTATATTCTAAGATTTTTTTTTTGCTTTTTTTGGTGAAATGCATGGATATTGCATTTGCTGCACATGCAGGTACGACACACAGGTAGACGAAGACCTTACGGAATTTCCGAATTTTTTCGGTGCCAACATCTGTTTTTGATTACAGCATACAAGCAATAAATCCAAAAATGATTGTTTTTTATTGTCATTTTTCTCAAGTACTCTTGCCTCTTTGCACTTTGAGTTGGTCGATGGTGGTGGTGCTTTTCCATGTACTTGTTCAAGAATTTTTATGATTTTTTGTTTTGACGAAAGATGAGAAAAAAAAAATGTTTCTTTGGAAGAGATGAACTTTGCATTTGTAATGAGCTCATATTGTTCTACGGATTTGCATTTCAATATTATTATTGTTTATAAAATCAAAATTTGAATAACAAATGGATGGACGTGGAAGGTGGATGTTGTGTGTTGAGTGGATGGATGACCAGGTGTTGCAGGACTTGAAAAACTTGCAAGCCTCTTTAGATTTTTTTTTAACATTTTTTTTTCTTGAAGGACAAAAGTTTGTGGGTTGAGAGGATACTTCAGCTCAAAAAGGGGGTTTGAGAGGAAATTTTTAGATATTTTTTTTAAATTTAAATTTTTAATGATTTTATTTATTTATTTTTATGTTGAAGAAAATTTTAGATTTTTTAAAATATTTTTTTAAATTATAAAAATTTAAAGTTACATTATTTTTTTTTAAATAATTTTTGATCAAATAAAATCAAAAAAATCAAATTTTATTTAACTTTTATTTTGAAAAGTGAACACTTTAATTTTTATTATTTATTTTGTTATTATTTTTTTTAAATCAGCAAAAGAATTTTATTTTTTTATTGTTCAAATTATTTTTTAAATTTGAAAAACAATTTTTTTAAATTTAAAGTCAGTTTTTTAATAAATTTTTAATTTTAATTTTAATTATTTTTTTATTTATATTTAATTTTTTTAATTTTAAAACCAATTTATATTAAAAAATTATTTTAGAAAAATGAAGTTTTACTTTAATTTTCATTAAATTTTAATTTGTACGTGTTTTATTTTTTTTATTTCAAATAAATATAAAAAAAAATTAAAATATTACTTTTAAAAATAAAAAAAAATATAAATTTCTTTTTTAAATTAAATTATTTAATTAACTATAAAAAGTCAAAAAAATAAAATAATAAAAATTAAATTGAAAATAAAAAAATTAATTTATTATTTATTTTTTTTAAATTCATTTTTTTAATTTTATTTATTAATTTATTATTTAACAAAAACCTTTAAATTTATTTATTTTTTCTTTTAAAGTAAAGTGTACAAAAAATTCCTCATAAAACACGAAAAAGCAAGTTAAACCAACAACAAGAAGAAGAAAAAAAAATCGAAATTAATTCTCGGAATTTGCACCTACTTCCAAGCCGAACGATGGTCCATGGGAAAAAACGTTTTCTTTTACAGCATCTCTTCTAAATCTCTCTGTCTCTTGTCTAATCTACACCAAAAACATTTTTCTACTTTATTGTAAGAAAACAACCCATTGTTTATAAAGTAGAAACATATGTTCCCAAAATTAGTTATGGTCAGTGCAAAGACTCTTGATGCAAGAACATCTCTCGTGCATAAGTGGCAAAACACAATAAAATTTAATAAAAATGCAAATTTTTCATCATTTTAAAAAAAAACATTAAAAAATCTCGAATAATCCTAACACGAGACCGAAATTTTACATCAATTAGTGACCCTTTTATTTTTTTCGAATGTGGCAAGTTCGCTAATTGCCTGAAATAGAGCATGAGAAAGGTCGTTTGCCACCCTTTCGTTTTATTTATTGTTGTTGTTGCTCGAAATTGAAAGCACGCAATAGATATTTCCGCTCGGAATATCCGATAACTCCGCTTATCGACATCCATTATCTCTGCCAAGCGATATGTGCTCTAATGGGAAAATGCTTTTAAAATTTTCTGGTGCTCCGTTCGTGTCGAAAAAAAGAGAAGGAAGAACACGTTCACCGGTAATAATGATAAATTACCGACAGATTTATCGACGGTTTGTGTGTTCTGTAAGCGACTCCATGATTACGAGTCAAAAATTGAGGTGAACTGGCTAATTGGGTGCCATCGATTGGCTTGATGAATTGAATTAACTGCGGCAAAAGGTGGCAGGTAACAGAGAAAAATGCCAAGAGAGTAATTAGGATTAAGCACTAATCCTCTGTTTTACAACAGAACCAAGTTCGGGAAATTCCCAGAGAGAGAGAAATTGGACCAATTTTCGGTTTTAATGGGAGCACTACCTGTAACATTTGCTAATCACCTTATTTGCATCAATGAGATTTTTATTAAAAAAAAAATGTTTTTTTTTCAGACATATGGTTCGACAGCCGTCGTAGTGAGATAAAACCTGCCTGGCTTCCTTTTACTGTAGATGCCCATCAAATCGACGGCCCCTTTCGAGCACAAGCCCAGCTGGAAGTCCACCAAATTCTCACATTGGCGCGCTTTAAAGACATTTTTCGGATTCAGAGCCGATTTAAAGTACGAATGAGCTATATCGTGACTGCATGTCAGCGGTCCCGGCGTTAATTCCTCATTTTCTTGCTCATCCGCCGTCAGACAAGAGGGCTGGGGGAAAACTCCGCCATTCGGATAAAAATTCTGATGACCAACATCGATTTTGGTACCCAAAAAACTGCTTGTCGTGTAAATAGCTTGCACGTAATTCGCATCCGACGCGTCTAAACGAAGTTTTTTGTCCACAACTAGTGGTTGGGTGAATGCCGGACCTGCTGGATCAAGAGCGTAAATGGCTTCAAGCTTCCCTTTTAGTTGATTTCCCGTGATTCCAGCGATTTGGGCGCCCAAACTGTGACCAACTAACGTGATATTGCCTAAATTCACACCAAAATCTGTCAATTGCTGTATGAAAGTCGTTAAAAATCGACCAACTTCGGGTACAATCTCTTTCGCTATTGTCAGGTACTCGTAAATTGCCAAGCGATTCCAATCAACGGAACAAACATTAACATCTTGATACAAAATGTACTCGTTCATCATATTTTTCATCCAATTCCGATGCAAATAATTGTCAAAATACCCGTGAATGATGAAAACCACAGGTTTTGTACCGTTAATTTTCCTCATGATTTTCGTGTCATTTAATTTTAGTTGCCGAATCTTGCGGGACTCCCGGTTAAGACAATAAAAAGTGACATCTTGCTCAATCGGGACATTTTCACGTTGCGAAAAAAATCGATCCAAGGTGTATCCGGCACCTTCGAAGAATTTACTGATGTACTTCGGGATGGAATAGTCGCTGTCAAAGTCAAAAACGCGCCATAGCAAGTGCGGCATGAGCTGCGGCTCGACCCGGACCGTCAAAAAAGTCAAAAAAATTATATAAATTCGCATTTTTCGTGCGTTTCGCAAAAGTACTGCGAGTCAACTGGACTTTAATGTTGCAAATGTTATGTCATCGAACAGCTGACCGATGTATTTAACCAGTTTTGAACATAAATTTTTTACACATAAGGCTCGTTAACCGGTTAGCTAGCCACCGATTTACATGACGCGCGACAAAAACAAAAATATTTCAAGTTCTTAAGGTTTTTTACGGCAAATCTCGACAAAAGAATCAGGATTAAAATTTTTAATCTTTTTTTTTTTTTTTTGAAACAATGAATTTTTTGGGGAATTCCCAGGTTTCAAGTCAATGAAATTTTATTCAGAATTAAATATTTGGTGACACATACGGTTCGAAGGCAGTCGTTGAAAGGTAAAATTTGCCCTTTTTTCGTTTTGCGTAGATGCCCATTTTATCGGCACGACCTCGAAGACACAACCCGAGTTGAAAGTTGACGACACTGTTGCATTCGCGTGCCTTGAAAACGTTTTTCGGATTAAGTGCGAATCTAAAGTAGGTATGTGCAATATTATGACTACATGCCAACAGCCCAGGTGTGAGTTCGTCACTTCGTCCAATTGGCGTCAAACATGCGGGTTGCGGGTTCAAACCCCCATTTGGATGAAAATTTTGGTGTCCCACATCGATACTGGAGCCCAAAAGAAGCTTTGTCGTGTAAATTGTTTGCACATATTTCGCATCCGACGGATCAAGTCGTAATTTTTCATGCACCACCGTTGGCTGAGTGAACGACGGACCCGCAGGATCAAGTGCGTAAATCGCATCCAACTGCCCCGCGAGATAATCTCCCGCGATTCCAGCAATTTGCGCTCCCAAACTGTGTCCAACCAAGCTAACATTGCCCAAATTCACACCCAAATCTTCCAAGTACAGGATGAAAGTCGCCAAATACCATCCGACTTCGGGAACATTCTCGCGCGCTGATATCGTGTACTCGTAAATGGCCAAACGACTCCAATCCACGGCACAAACATTGACATCCTGATAATCGATGTACTCGGCCATCATTTCTTGCACCCAATTACGGTAAAAATTATCCAGCCAACCGTGGATTATGAAGACGACGGGCTTTGTGACGTCAATTTTGTTCGTAATTTCCGTATCGTTCAACTTTGTTTGGTAAATTTTGCGCGTTTCCCGGTTGAGACAGTAAAAAGTGACATCTTCTTCGATTGGGATGAGTTCTGGTTGTTGCAGCAATCGATCTCGGGTGAATCCAGCACCAGCAATCAAGTTATTTAGCAACTCGGGAATCGAATAATCGCTTTCCAAGCCAAATGCGCGTGATAGGAGACGAGGTAAAAATTGAGAATTAACGTTTATCGTTAAAAATCCCAAAATTATGAGAAATATCCGCATTTTTTGGAAGTAAAAAATGAGATTCCGTTTATCAAAACACCTTCGACGCGACTAAAAATTGATATTTTGACGAGTATTATCTCATTTTTATTCAAAGTTGGTTACAAAATCGCGATTTGGAGCGAACAGCTGATAGAACCTGTCGCAATTACAGTAAATTCTCGTAAATTTATCGAAAAATTATGCAAAAATTATTTTATTTTAACATTAAAAGTGACTTAACATAAAGAGCTGCTACTGTCTTTGAGGAAGTACGACCAGAATATTAATTAATTACTAATCTAAATTAGTTGATCGACGATTAATTTTTTTAAAAATAAATATCAGAACGAAGAAGAACGTCGAAAATGATTCATTATTCGATCGCACGTCTTTTAAAAATAAAAAATCACTAAAAGACCGCGCTTCGGAAAAATTTCAAAAGAAATTTTCACCTGAAATTTGTCATCGGTAGCCGTCACAAAGGCAATTAATGAGAATATTTTTATTTATTTTAATTTTTTTTAAATTTTTTTTTAAAAGTAGATCTTTTGTGGTGTCACGTATAAAATGCTCCCATGCGATTTTATTGCTTTTTATAGCCTTTTAACGGCATGCATGTCCGTAAGTGCATCATAAAAGTTCTCTCAAGACTCAAAGCACGTTTCCTTCACATCCTTTTAATTTTGTGCCTTTTGATGTTCAAAGAAAAATTCTGAAGCAGGCAATAAATCAAGTTATTCACCTTTTGTGTCACTTTACATCAGACGACAAAAAATGTACAATTTTTGAAAAAAAGGCCACTTTTCACAATGAAAAAAGGACAAAAACACTTTTGTTAATTATTTTTTTCATTTCCGACTTGACTTTGTGTTTGATCGATGAATGAAATTTTTTTTTACGAGATATGTGAGAGTTGAAAAAAAAACAAGTGCTCAGTCAATGAATTTTTTGTCACACAATGAAGTCCCGAACGAATGTGTGTAAAATTTTTCAAAAAAAACATCAAAAGAAACGTAAAAAATTGTAAAGTGAATTTTTTTTGAATGACTTTTTTTTTCTTTGTAGGACAATGGACGAGAATGGGAATCGGAAGTGGAATTTCTTCTTCACTTGAGAAAGAAAATAGAAATAACTTACCCCGGTAATGATCGAAACGCTGCAGGATAAAGTGCCGCAGGTAACAACGCAGGATTCCATGGCGGAAAGAGGATGGGGGTCCAGGAGAGGACTGGTGCTGTTGACGACGGTGCCATGCTAATGGGCGAAGCACTTTTTAACGTCGGGGATTTTTTATCGTCAGCCACTTTGAATGATTTTAAGTATTTTTTTAGTTTTTAATTTTTTTTGTCACTTTTTTTTATCGTTTTATTTTTTAAAAATTATTTTTTTAATTTTTTATTTTGGAAAATTTCCAAAAAAAAATTATTTTTTATTTTTTTTTTAAATATTTATTTATTTTCAATTAATTATTTTTTTTTTAATTTTCACTTTTCACTTAGGACTCAAAAAAAATTTTTTTTTCAAGATGCTTGAGAAGCTTGTTATCCGGTCTTTGTGCCAACTTCAAGTGATCTATGATGGTTTTGTCCGTCTTGAAGTAAGTGCCTAGTTTTTTGAGGATATTAAAGAGGAGGCATCAGGTCGCTACGACACACTGGCGAAAGTATATCAGGATGAAATGGTGATGATGATGGTGTCTATGAGTGGTGTGTGCTCGAAAGAACTTCAATAAATAAACTGTTGTATAAATTGTGTGTCGATTGCGCATTGACTTACATTTTCTCGTCTCCTCCACATATCTCACACACATGCACATGCACGGACAAAAAAACAACATCATCTCCACTCTTGAGCATAACAACACTTGAAAATTCAAGGGCTGGCACCCTTATGTTCCGCCAATGACAATCGAGGAGGGGCGTTCTCCTGCCAGGATTACGTAGCGAGCACGTTTCTACGACGCCGTACATGGAAAAAGTAACAAAATGGAATAGAACAAGGACAGCAAGATGCATTCGGGTCGTGTGCGAAGGAAGGAGAGAAAATGCTCTCTAGATAAAATATAACCAGAAACATAATAAGCTGCTTCAAAATCATCATACTCGTCGATCGAAGGTACAGAGGCTCAAACAGCGAGCAAAAAAAAAAGTTTCATGTAATTTTGAGAGTTGTTGTAATGGATGTTATTAAATAGCAGTGTGTGCGCATACAAAGGTGCGCTTGAGCAGAATATCAAGTAACAACAACAACAACAAAAAAAGATAATAATATAAAAACATGTCCTAGTATCATAATGCAAAATGAGGACATACTTTATTAAATAAATATATTGCTTTTGTTGTCCGTGCACACGTAAAAAAAACGAGAAAAATAAATGATATAATGAAGGGAAAATGAACATAATCATGATGATAAAAAGGTTTTCCTTGCTCTACTTTTGTGAAAGAGGAGCGAGAAGGTGTAACAATGTTGCGTGGTGTGAGAAACGCTCATTAATGTAATCACGAAAAATTTCCGCTTGTTTTTTCGTGTCACAATGTCACTCAAATAAAAAAGTTAGAAATTCGATGGAGGTGAAAATTTTACTTTTTTTTTTAGTTTTGATTAAAATTTTTTTTTTATTTTTTTAATTTTTCAAAAATTGATTATAAATAATTTGTTTTTAAAGACAATTTTTTTCAATGATTTTTCTAAGTTTTATTTTTTTTTATTTTCAAAAATTATTTAAAAGATTTTTGTTGTTAAATATTTTTTTATTTATTTAAAATTTAAATTAAATTTATTAAAATTTATTCAAATTCACACATTTAATTCATTTTTTACTAAACTAAACTTTATTTTTCTTCTATTTTAATTTTATTTTTTTTCTGAAAATTTCTATGATATAAAGAATTTTATCATTCAGTATTCTTTTAATTTATTAAAAATTATATTTTTTAATTGATTTAAAAAAAATAATAATCCAGAAAATTTATTAATTGGTAATAAAAAAAAAAGTAATAAAAAAATATTAAAAATAATTTTAAAAAATATTTTTTAAAAATTATTATTTTTATAAATTTTATAAATTTCTTAAAAAATTAATTTAAAATTCAAGTCAAATTATATAAACAAAATAAAAAAATATTTAATATCTACATATGATTTTTATATTTTTTTATTAATTTTGTTTTTTATTTTTATTACCAATTATAAAATATTCAAATTAACTTGAACTTTTTAAAATTTATTTTTAAGTTTAAAATTTTTAAATCAATTAAAAAAATAAATTTTAATAAATTTATCTCCCCGAAAAAAAATAATTTTACAATTTTTATTATTTTTTACTTTTTTTTCTAGAAAGAAACATAGATAAAAATTAGAATTAAATACAAAATCAAAAAAGACAAGAAACTGGTTTGTTTCTAAGACGAGAACACATTTTTTGGCGACAAGCTGTCTGGACGATCTACGTATGAAACGAAAAAAAAGAAAAGTAAAGAAGAGAATATTAACCAGAATTATATATTTTTTTTATTGTCTACCTTTTTTTCTTTACATTTTTCAAATAACCATAAAGACAAAAAAAAAAGAAGAAAGAAAATAAATCACGAAGACACACACTTCGTCGATGAGTCGAAGGAAGAGGAGGAAAAAAAACTTCTAACCATATTGCACATTATTATTTCTGCTATTAACGAAAGGTGTGAGTTGCTTCCTTTTTTTTCTTATTTTTTTCTCGAGCGTACCTACTTAAAACGCTATAAGGAGATGCACGAAGAAAGAGATCCCCATAGCAAATCGATCACAAAGCAAAAAAAAAAGTGGAAAAGAATGCCGATTCTATTGACTTTTTTTTCATCTAAATGGGACATCTTCACGACAACGACACGAAATAATGAACATAAAAACACTTTTCAATCGATCATGATCGCAAACACACACACAAAATGTCATATCCGGTCGACCAGACAATTTCTTTGGTCGTCCTTTTATTGTTACAACTCTCCGGCAAAACGCACGATGCAATGTTAGATAATCAATTTATTCCTTATTTTAGGTCTATTACGAAAAGGTTCCGCAATATTTGATCAGGATCGGGCACATGATTGATGACCCACAGTGACAAAGTAAATAAAAGAGAGCGATTTTCGGTAGGCAGAACCAAATTCCGTGTCATTGTTGCGTGTGAGGATGATGATTTTTTTTTTGCGAAGCGACGTTTTTTTTGTTGTTCTGATGTGACTTTTGGACAAATATTTGTTCAAGTGTCGAACTGAAATGGATTGACGAGCGGGACTGGCAGAGGAAAAGACAGGAAGCTGGCAGGCATTGGTTGTTCTATTCAAATTTTTTTCTATTGAACAATGGTGCGGAGGAAAAAATGATGCATTTGGAATCGATGTAATTTTTCGAATGAAGATATTCGATCAAGTTTTTTTAGATTTTTAAAGAAAATTACGGATTTTTAATTATTTTTAAGGTACAAAAATTCAAAAAGTTTTAAAATTAAGAAAAATTCCTAATTTTTCAAGTTTTTAAATTAAATTAATTAAAAATTGAATTAAATTAAATAAAAATTAAATTAAAAAAAATTAAAATTAAATTAAATTTAAAATTAATTTAAATTAAATAAAACTCCTAATTTTTTAAAAAGTCTTTAATTTTTGTAAAAACTTATAAAAATTATAATTTTTACTCTCATTTTTTATTAAAAAAATTTTTTTGATAGAAAAAAAATTAAAATTTTATAAAAAAAAATATTTTATTTTCTTTCAAATATTTTTTTAAACAAAAAAAATCAAGTAAAAATTTTAGTTTTTAAAATTTTACCTAAATTAAATTAATGTTACAAAATTAATTTATGTTAAAATAATTTTACTTATTTAAAGAAGAAATATCTTGACCTTACTTAAAAATTCTACTGAAGCTTAAAAATTTCTTCTCAAATGCACTAAAGACTCTTAAATCTCATTAAAATATTCAAATTTCATCATTACTTTAATTTTTGTCTCATTTTTTCTACTTTTTAATTTTTTTTCTCTCCCAAAGATTCTCACCAGTGCACCAACACACTAAAAATAAGCCGGAAATCTCTTATAATTTTCCAATAAAAAATCTTCGATGACGCTCGTCACTCGTCGCTTCTAAAGCAGGATCCATTTATCACGGCATTATCATCATTCACAATGGAGGACAAACAGAAAAATCTCTTTTGATCACTTTTGGAAACGAATTCCGTCCAGGAAGTGGAAGGACAATGACTTGATGTCGTGCGCGACGACGAACAAGGATTAAAAAAACAGGAATAAGTGGTTTGAATAAGAGGTCCTTCAACCACTTTTCCCGAAAATCATCTTCACTCGCACTCCGGCTAATCCCGTTGTACGTAAATAGAGCGTATCTAACTGACAAAAAAACCGTTATACATTACAACAAAAAAAAAACAACAATAAATTATGTTTTCCACCATTGATATGCGAAAAAATGTCGATGTCGAGGTAGATCGGGATTTGTCTTGTCCCCTAATTGTATTAGTATTTTGCTCGAAAGTTTGTTGTGATGGTGATCGAGAGCGTTTGTACGAGTGATAGACCTACAATTTTAATCCTATCCTCGAAATACTGCCAAAAAATAATAAAATAGGAGTGTTTGTGTGCGTAATTGAAGTGCATGGCATGTTTTGGGTAGGGAATAACAAGCGACTTCAGCTGCCACGTATTGTTGTAAGTATTTTTCTGAACAATTAATGTTTACATTTGCCATTGAGATTCAGTCGGATAAGTTTTTTTTTAACATTTTATTGTATTTAATGTAATTTACTCTCATTTTTTTCACTTTTTCAAATTTTCAGCATTAATTTTTGCGACTTCATCCATGTAACCGAAAGTAGCGGCATGTGCGAATTCCTCTGAGTTGTCCATCATGACTTCGGCAAAGAGCTTTCCATCGATCTCATCACAATTCATCGTGCCACCCAAGCAAGGACGAACTGATTCTGGTCCAAGGTGACTTGCAAGACGTTCAACGTGACTTTTGTGGAAGAAAATCTAAAAAAAAAGTTTAGGTCGATGCCTCATTTTAATAGTTAAAACGGGATAAAATAAAACAAAATTAAAAATTTCATCAAAAATGACCTTTTTGGTCTATTTTCATAATTTTTAAAGAGAATTTCAAAAATTAAAAAAAATGAAAATCTAAAATTCATAAAGGATCTCTCAACTTTTTAAATATCAATCTATTTTCAAAATTTTGTACTTTATTTCTCCTAAAATCTTTTTAGGAAAAAAAAAATCTCATTTTCAAAAACTTTTGACGAAATTGATGCTCAAGTCATTAAATAAATTAAAAAAATTAAATAAAAAAGGGTTTGAAAAAAAAATAAATATAGGTACCTAATGAATAAATTTAAATTATTTAGTTATTAAAATATTAAAAAATATTTAAAACATAATAAAAAAAATTAAAAATATTTATTAGTAATTTTCTGATTTTTTATGCTTTTAAAATCTAAAATAAAAAATAAAATAAATCAGAAACTTTTAAAAATTTCTTTAAATTTTAAAAATAAAAAAATCTATCTAAAAATTAATAATAAATAAATTTTAAAAAAAAGTTTTCGTTCACATTTTGAGAAAAAAATATTTTTAAAGAGAAGAATTTGACTAAAAAATTCATTTTTGACTAAAAGTTTCAATTGAAAAATAAAATTATTTTATTCAAAAATTTTGAACAAAACAACTGAACTTCTTTTTAAATAAATTAACTAAAAAAATATTATAAAAAATATACCTAAATTTAATCAAATTTTTTACCGTTGATCAATTTTCAAAAAAATAAAAAAAAAATAAACAGGCAAAAAATTTTAAAAATATTTTGCAGTAATTTTCTGATTTTTTTTTGCTTTAAAAAAAAATTATGTTTAAATATTAATTTTAATTTTTTCAAAATTAAAATTTTTTTTAAAAATGTTCAAATTAATCAGTCTAAATTTCTTACCCTTGTTTTTAATTTTTGACAGAAAAATGGCTTTAACATTTTGTACAACACGTTAAAGAATGCTGGATTATGGACCACATGAAAGGCTTTGAGGCGCAAGGGAGCAACGTGCTAAAAAAAAACAAAATTTTTAAATATTTTTAGAAATTAAAAAAAAAATTTTTTTTTTCGCTTACCTGAACGTACTCAATTAATGTAATTGCAAACGGAAGTGAACAGTACTGCAATTGTCTAAAAGTAATGCCGGTCATATCAAATACCATTACACAACCATTTATCTGTGTCAATGGCTCAACTAAAGCCACCTCTACAGCTAACTGCACTCCGCGAAAAAGTTCGTTCAATGAGAATTTTTCAGGAGTCCAATCCTCTAAAAATAGAAAAAAATCAATAAACTTTGATAAAAATATAAAAAATTTAAAAAAAAAATGACTCACTCGCTCCGGATAAAATCAAAATCCTTCGTCCATATTTATCACGACGCGGTTGAATGTTGATGACACGATGCTCGAAAGCCCGTTTTGCTGTTTCCGGAACCAAATTTGCACCGTATTTTGGATGTCTAATTCTGAATTTGTAGTATCGAGCTATTAACTCGTAGGCACTTTTGGCATAAAATTTTGTAGGTCGTAAAAATTTTATAAGAAAGTCCTCTTCTTCGATTGGCACATGGAGATTTGCATCAGCTGAAACGAGAAAAAAACAGGAATTGCATTAAAAAAATCTAGAAACTAACTCGTCAGGTAAATATTTTTGTTTTCTAATACAAAACAAGTATGACGCAAAAATTTGTATAATTTTTTCGAGACATTGATTAAACTGGTTTTAAACACACGGAAATACGCAAAAAAAAACATCATATGAGAACCATTGAATTTTGGTAAAACAAGTTCAAGGTCATCTAATAGCAAAATAACATCTTTTTAATTCAAATTAAAAAAAAAATTTAAATTCAATGTTTTTGACATAATTTTTTACCTTTAATCAGTTCCCGCAACTCTTCGATGCCTTTTTTAACATTTTCCGGAGTCTCACGGAGCTCAACTTCAGCTTTTTTCCTATATTCTTCAGTAACTCCGTCATATTCGGGTTTAAGTTCGAATCCTTCGGCGATTTGCAAGTAGGTTCTACCACGTTCGTCGATTTTTTTCTGTTGCATATTCTGTATCTTAATTTTTTTCAAAGTCACTTTAAATAAAAAATTCCAAAAAATTCCGCGACACTTTTAATTTAACACGCGTTCCGTGCGATAACTTTTTTGCGAATGAATTAAAAATTTGCTAATTTTTTGTGGTCTTCTTCTGCGAGGAAAAAAATGTTATCTTTAACCGGTTTAGGAATTTTGGCTTGTTTTTTTTTTGACAAAGAGGTGTGTTCAATGTCGTGTGTGTTAGATCCTAATATTATCAGACAGAAATGCATATAATTTATGCAGAAATTTGTTTTTTATGATATATGGCATAGGTGCGATAACCTCTTGAACGGAACTTTTTTAATTAATTACCGATCAATATTGTCTGGGTTTTTGAACTTTGTAATATTTTAAAATTTTAATGTAATATTTTTATGGTTTCTTTTAATTTTGTTAATTTTTTTTTTTTTGAAAAATGATTCACCTTTCTTATCTTTCTCTGAAAATTCAAGGATAATGATATTTGTCATTTTGCGGGTTTTTAATAGGAAAAATATGTAAAATAATCACATTCATATTAAAAATTCGTTTATTTTGTCATTTTTAACAGTTTTTGAGTGAGTTTGACACAAAATTTTGAAATGAAAAAAATATAAATCTTTTTTCAAAATTTTCAAAATAATTTTCAACAAAATTATTGAAATTTTTTTTCAAAAAATTAAATTTATGTATGAAATTATTAAAAATACAGTAAATAATTATTAATTCAAACTAATTAATTTTAAATAGTACAATATTTAAAAAAATATTTCTTAATTAATTTAAATTAATTTAATCATGATTTCTTCAACAAACTCCAAAATATTTTAGGTTTTAAATATTTTCATGATTTTCTCATAGTTTTTAACATAAAAAATTTAAAATGACCATCATTTTATTTTTTATTAATTAAGTCTGGGACTTTCGGTGAATTTTTTTTTTAAAATAAACAAAAAATATAAGTTGGTTAAAATATAAATAATTAAATATAAATATTAATAATAATAATTTAATAATAATAATTAATAATTTAATAATAATAATAATAATTTAATAATATTAAATTTAATTTTCTCAAATTTATTAATTTTTATAAAAAAAACTTTTTTAAAAATTTTAAAAAATTCAAAGAAATTCATCATTTTTAATTTTCTAAATAAATTTCCAAATTTTTGAATAATTTTTGATCGAAACAAAAAATTTTTTTAAAAATTTTATAAATTTTCTTACGAAAATTTATGAATTTCTAAATATTGATAAAAATTTTGATTTGATAGAATTTTCACTGTTTTTCAATTAAACATTTATTTGTTTAATTAATTTTAATTATTGATTCATGATTTCTTCTACAAATTTCCAAGAATTTTAAAATTTGAACAGTTTTCACGATTTTCTCATCAATAATGCGTGAAAAATTCTAAAATTATCATCATATTCTTTTTTTTAATTATTATTTAAAAATTTTTTAATATTTTTTTAATTAATTATTTAGGACTTTCGGTGATAATTTGTTTTAAAAAAAATACATACATATAAAAAAAATTATTTGTAAAAATATAACTTATAAGTTGGTTTTTGAATTATAAAAATTATAATTTTTAATTTTTATATAAATTTTAAAATTCATTTTAATACCTTTAGAACTTTAAAACTTTTTCCTTGTGTTGTTTATTTAAAACATGTTCAAAAACTTATGTTTTATCAGGTTTTATTTTAGATTTTTTTACAAAAATAATATTTTTTTTTTTGTAAAAACTA
Organism: Culicoides brevitarsis; assembly: GCF_036172545.1. Classification (NCBI taxonomy): domain Eukaryota; kingdom Metazoa; phylum Arthropoda; class Insecta; order Diptera; family Ceratopogonidae; genus Culicoides; species Culicoides brevitarsis. The sequence continues at coordinate 19,970,587 of NC_087085.1, read as the reverse complement.
TCATTTTTGTCTTTAAATTATATTTTATAAAATTAAAAAAATATAACGGCCCTTATCAGTGGTGGATTAACAAAATTAGTAGAACAAAATTCTTTAAAATAGACCTACTTAGATAAAAAAAAAACTACTTAGATGCTGCTTACTGATAATGGAAACGTCGGTTAATGAAATTTTTGACCTGAAATTGGCCTGAAACCCAATTTTTCAAATAACGATATTTTTTGTGCGCAGTTTTTAAAGTGACGGAGTGAGACGATCGAAAGTGATACTGTTATAATTGAGGCTCGTGACGACTTGCACGAGGAAATCCATAGTGACTATGAGGGGGAATTTGAGACGAATGAAATTGAACTGTTATATGCTGTCAGGTAAGTATACCAGTACTGGTATACTTACCTGACAGCATATAACAGTATCACTTTCAGCCGACTCACTCCGTCACTCGGATTTCGCATGCAATTCAGTCACGAGCCTCTTGTTTTCGTGTCGCAGATGGCGCTGAAATCTTTAAGAGTCTAATCGTCGTGTTCTCTCCAGGTAAACACAAGAGATTTTTCATCAAAATCACCTTCATTCACTTCTTAATTTAACAAAATCACTCGTTCACAATGTCGTCTATGACATTTTCTCAAAAGAAATTCACCCCCGTGCCCCCACAAAAAGGTAAATCGCGTGAAAAATCATTCGAAAAGTCTTTCAATTCCATTTGTTTTTATTATTTTTTAGGAAGTTTCCCTTTGGACCACTTCAATGAGTGCAAAAGACAGATGCTCGCCTACATGCACTGCTTAACGAACAATGACGAGGACAATTCAAAGTGTCGTGTGCAATCAAAGGAGTATCTAGAGTGCCGCATGGAACATAATTTGATGGCAAAAGAAGACATTCGCAAATTAGGATTCAAAGATTTAGTGCAAAAAGAAGAAACAGCAAAAGTCGCTTCATAATATTTTAAATTTTCGTCTTGTGATCCAAAAAATAGATAAAAATAGAAGAGTTTTTAACACAAATTTCGTGTATCAATCCAAAAAATCATGGAAAAGTCCGGAAAAAATATTTTAATCGCCTGTACCGGTAGTGTTGCCACCATAAAACTTCCTCTTCTCGTGCAAAAACTCCAAGAAAAATCATCTGACATCGAAATTAAAGTAATTTGCACCGACAAAGCCAAACATTTCATGGAAACGGTCCCTGACCTTCCGTCAAACGTTCAAATTTTATCCGATGCCGACGAATGGAGTGCCTGGAACAAACGCGGGGATCCCGTAGTTCACATCGACCTTGGAAAATGGGCTGATTTGATGGTAATTGCACCTCTTGACGCAAATTCACTCGCAAAAATCGCCTCTGGAATTTGTGACAATTTACTTCTTTGTACCGTGCGAGCGTGGGATTTTGCAAAACCACTACTTTTCTGCCCTGCGATGAACACCCGGATGTGGGATCATCCATTGACGCGGCAGCACATTGATATTTTGAAGAGTTGGGGCTTTGTAGAGGTGCCGTGCGTGGCCAAGACTTTGATGTGTGGCGATACCGGAAATGGCGCCATGGCGGAAGTGGAGACTATTGTAACGGAAGTCATGAAATTTGTGGAGAAATAAAAATTTATCGGGGATTTTTTCAATTTTTTTTTTATTTTTAATAAATTCTTATCATCATTACACCAGTTTTTGTCGTGTTTTATGAATTTTTGTTAATTTTTCGTAGAAATTCTATATGACTTTTTTTTTCTTTGAGTTGTATATTTATTAATTTTAAAGGGTTTTATTTTTAATTTTTTGCTTTTTGATGATCAACCTTCGTTTTTTTTTAAACTTATTTTTTTTTAAATACATTTTTAAAGTAATTTTAATTAATTATTTTTTTTTTAAATTGAAATTTTATAAAGGTAAAAAATTTTTTTTTAATTTTTTAAGCGAGTCAGGAAAGGATTTCAAGCAATTAAGTCATTTTTTTAATGCATAATGAATCAAAAAAATTTTTTTGGTCTCCCGCCTTATTTTATCATATCAACTATTTAGTACTTTCTCTCACAAGGACTCTCGAAAAAAAAAATATTAACAGAAAAAATAAAGATTTTTTTTATAAATTTAAATGAAATGCTAAGAAAATTGAAAATTAATTTTATCATTAAATTGCTATTAGACACTAAACATTAAATTATAATATTTATTTACTTTTAAACTAATAATCATACATAAGATTGGGTTCGTTTCATACAGACAATTACCATATTTTAGGAAAGTTTTTTTTTCATAATAATCACACGCGCCTGTCATCATATCATCAATTGTTTAATGGATAATCGAGGTAAGCACAATCATTGCTTATTAAAAAGAAACAAAATTTGTTCAAAAAATAATATTTTACCGCACAAATAAAACACGCAACACTAAAAACGAAAAAAAATTATTGAGGCCTTTCTTGTTTGATTTGTAGATTTTTTTCCTGTGATGGTTTTTTTTTTGATTGAATCTACACTGAAAATTCGTACTTTTTGGATGTTGTGTGTTTTGAGATGTTACATTTTTTGTTTAGACAACAGTCAATATATGCGGTGGGGCGACTTTTGTTTCTTTTACTGCTTCTTGTTCAGCCACGACAGCGACATTCGATGGGATTGGTGTCACTGAGTCTGCTGCAATACTGGGCGAAGCAGGCAATGAGTGTGCTTTTAATTGTCACTTTTCCTGATTCAGTTGCTGGTAACGTGGTTTACCGTGTGTAAATGGCAAGTAACGGTACTTAATCATATGCTGAAAAAATATTGAAAAAAAAATGTTGATGAGTCATTTTAGAAAAAAATAAGGTGACTTAAATTTAATATTTGACTTTTTCAAATCAAATGATGAGCTTGGGAAAAATATTTTTTTATAAATTAAAAATTATTTAAAATTAATTTTTGTATGATATTTTTAATGTTTTTGACCGTAAATTTGCGATTTTTTAGATTAAATTAATTTTTGTTTAAATTATTTTAAAATTTTTAAGTCGAAAATCGAAGAAAAAATTAATGAAATTAGACAAAATGGAATTTTTTTGAAAATAATAGTTCCAGTCATGTGACTTGAAAAATTTCTTTTGTCTAAATTTTAACAGTTAATGTCTAATTAAAGCAAATTCAGTTCATTTTTTATTCAGATTTAAATTAAATGTTAATATAAACTGCAATTTTTTAAAATTAAAAAAAAAAAATACAAAAATCAGGAAAATAAATTTTTATCGAAATTGGAAAAATTTAACTAAAAATTAAATAAATAATTTCCTTTTTTGTAAAACATTAACAAGATTTTAATAAAAATTGACATTTTTAATCAAAAAATACAGGAAAATGTAAAAAATTTTCATTTTCCCTCTAAAATAAAAAAATCTGACAAAAAGTCAAATAATCAAATTAAGTCGATTAATCAACTCACCTTAATTTGTCTTTTCATGGTAATACAAAATAGTGTGATAAAATACATAACAAGAATGGGCCAAAAAACGGGGATGTTAAAGGCATCAAAGAATGTGCAGAATATACCAATTAGTGTACTTTTCGTTACCGACAACCAAAATTTAAACTCAGGTAAGCTAAAAAAAATAATTTTTTAGTAAAATTTCAATGAAAAACTTGAAAAAACTCACCGTCGAATGAACGGTCTAAACTCTTCGCTCGACTTTGTGGGCAGCTCGGGTCCCATGTCGTCGTCCAAATCGAGTGCCGGATCAATTTTTGGTGTTAAGAATGCAATAAATAGATTAAGATGGTAAATGCCGAGGGCATATGTGACAATGTACCAGCCTTGTGCAGTAAATATCCGCAGCAAAAACAAACAAACAAGAACAACGGCAAACACCCATCGCGCTCTCGCATGCGGAGTTGCTTTGTCCAGGTAAGTTTGGTAAATCTAAAAAAAAAATTAAAAAGTTTTTTATAAATAAATAATGACGACACCGTGACGTCACGAAATAATTTGTCCCCATTTCGAAAGAGAGACACAATTAACGTTCTAGACTTGCCTGTCCTATCCGTACGAAAAATTGAAACACGACATTTTTCGATGCGGGGCTGCTGCTCGTCAAATCGTCATCCATGTTCAGTGCCTAATGTTTGTTTTTCTAGTTTCTAATGAATTTCAACACAAAATCTGATAAACGAAAAGAAGGTCCAACAGGAAACCGAGTCTTATCATACGAAACGCTCGCTCTTATGTGTTTTTAGGGTAGGTGTGTGTGTGTTGCAATATTAATTTAATATTTTTAGAACTATTAAAGCCGCATAACAGCTCTTAATTTCCTCGTTTCTCAATGTTTTGCAGGTGCGTCCTTTGCTCCTTGATGCTCTTTATGGACACGTTTTATCGGTATTTCACAATTTTTCTGTTTTTCTAGTGATTTTCCATGATTTTTACTCGATATTTTACTTTTTCTTCGATATCCGACGTGGATTTTTGTCAATCTTCCTGATGTTAGGGTGTCTATATGGTTTTAGTCTGAATTGGGGACATAATATATTTTTACAAATTTCATAATCAAATTTTGAGCCTTAAAAATTATTCAGTAACTTCAAATTAAAAAATATTTTTTTTTTCACAAAATGAACTTAAAAAAAAAATAAATTCTAATGAACTTTATTGGAAAGAAAATTTAACATTCTATTTATTTTGCTTTTCGTATTTTTCAAAATATTTCATAGAAAATTTCTTTCGTTTCAATAGAACTTCAAGACATTAGAAGATTATTTGCTTCTAAAAAAAAGAAAAAGCTAAACTAACCTAAAAAAAAAATTCTAAGAATTTTCAAATTCTTGGTGTTGATCTCACATGAATTGTTCTTGCCGAAATACATCACCTTAGACTTACTGTTAATCAAAAATCGTTTTGTCTTCCTTCAGTTTATCTAACAGTTAATCATGTGGCACAAAGTCAAATGCCTTGGAAGAGTCAAAAAAAGGTAAAACTAACAAATTTTTCTTCATTACAGGCTCTCATTATAATATCCATCAGCTCCACCATTTGTACTTCATTGTTCCTAAAGGATATATTGGGTGTGTTTTAGAAATCAGTTCTCTATAGAAAAGTCGATAAACGTTTGCAGAGACAATCTTCGCATAGTTTGTAGAAAACGCTCAACACTGAAATAGGTCTGTAATTTGAGATCAAATCTCTAGAACCTAACTTAAATACTTTAAAATTAACTTCAAAAAAGTTTTTTAAAATTTTGTCAAAAATTTTCCAAATTTTATTTAGAAATCAATAAAATTTTTTTAAATAACTTCCCAGGGAATTTTTTTTTAGTAAGTTTGAAAAAAAATTTTTTTAGAAATCGAAACTTTAAAAACATAATAAATTTTGAAATCGGGTTAGCTTTGATCATTCTGAGTAATTTAAGTAAATAAAAGGAATCGATGTTATTAACAAATTTTTAAAAAATATGAGAATATTTTTTTAAATTTCATATTTCTTAAGAAAAATATTTAAAAATCACGAAAAAAAGGCAAAATACTAGAAATTTAGAAATTTTTATTTTATATTTTTTTCTTCAAAAATATGTTCAAAAATATTATAAAATTTATTTTTTTTTATAGTAATAAAAAATTCTGAAATTACCTTTTTATTTTAGGGAAATTTGAAAATTTGGCTCGTAGGAAGACCAAAAATTTTCCAACTCCTGAAAATCGGTGACATCTGGTCATCCAACACCTGCTAGTCCATTTTTCCACCAATCAGAAACGCTTTTTTCATGACATTTCATCGTGATTGGCTGTTCATTTTAAACCCAACTTCCAATTCATAAAACACTGTCAATGCGTTACGCAATTGTGAACGTTCCCCGTGTCGAGATACGTGAACGATCCCCCATAATAGTGTGTGTGTAGAAAAACGAAAGAAGAAAAAAAAAGTTCAATTTTCAGTGTTTTCTCCCGCAAAATCAAGTGTGAAAATTGCCGAAAATATTTGCAAACGGTGCGCGAACTAGTATGCAATTGTGCTAAAACGAAAGAAACTGTGAAAAAATGTCTGCAGATCGTGAAATTCCCGCAGAAGACAGCATCAAAGTTGTGTGTCGTTTTCGTCCATTAAATGACTCCGAAGAAAAGGCTGGATCGAAATTTATCGTCAAATTTCCACAAGGACCCGAGGAAAATTGCTTGTCGATAGGCGTAAGTGTCCCTTTGTCGTACCGGGTGCGAGCGTTTTGTGCGCCAAACGTCGCGTTATCCACTGAAAATCGCCGTGAAATTGTGAAAAATTAGTTTGTTGGCCATTTTTACATCACACCTTTCTTCCTATACTACTTAGTACGTGTACGCAGCACGTCGTCGAATGACTCAAAAAGCGAACAAAAAAAAAAGAATCATTTGTAGAGCAACATTCACATCAATAACAATTCGTTGTACCTATGCTCTCTAGCTTTTTTTTTTATCTTTTTTACTACTAAGTACAACGAAAATGCTAATTTTTACGCCTATGCAGCTGATTTTACTCGATCCACTCACACTCCAGCGCTCGACTTCGTTACGAAATGATTAATTGATCGAATTAGTTCATGCAATTGAGTCGATCCGTAAGCAAAAAAAAAAAAAACTTTTTAAATCATGAAGAAATGCTCCGCAGGTGAATAAACTTTCTCTCTCACGTATTTTTCACGGTTCATTACCGATTTCGTAGCGCTTTTCGAAGATTTCAACAATCAAAATCGATGAAAAATCACACAGCTGAACCATAAAACGCAAGAAAGCGACCTTGATGTCGCACTTATGCCTCTTTATGACAACATTCGGACATGTGTGCCGCAGTTGTTGCTGCTCGTTCCAATTTTCTCATTAGAAATTTAAGTCACGGCCGCAGGGATAATTAGTTTCCTCGGAAACTTGTCGTCGTAGACACATAAAAAAAAAGTCGAAAAACACATCATCATCGGTGATCACTCAACCAAATTTTTTTTCGTACGTTTGTTAAATTGCTTGTGAACATAGCAAGAGCGACAAGTGTACGCGTCTTAGAACAAAATAAAATAAAATAATGACGAAATACGGAATTATTAGTCATTCGGAATAAAAGAATATCATTACGCAAGCGTGACTGTCTCGAAGTGCGATGACAACCAGTGGCGGACTTTGCATTTGTTTATTCAATATTTTCGAATAACTCAAAAATTTTAAACAGCTGCCGTCCATCACGGACCAGCAATGAAAGTTATCGCGATTTCCTTAATATTTTTACGATGCAATTGAATTGCGATCCCATTAATTTTATTAAATTTCATCGACGATAATTTTTTTTGTAAAACGGTATTGAAGCATGCAATACAATTACTAGCATTGGTATGTAATCGTGGGTGGCGCGGCGCGTTGCATTTATTTTTTTATTTATTACTATGACTTCACTTTGAATAAGTAATAATTGGAGTGAATGAATTTTTAGTTGAAAGTAAAAAAAAGACGTAATTTAATATTATTTTTTTTTGCTTTTTTAGGGAAAAGTCTATCTTTTTGATAAAGTTTTCAAGCCAAATGCGACACAGGAAAAGGTCTACAATGAAGCTGCTCGTTCCATTGTGGCTGATGTCTTGGCCGGTTACAACGGCACAATTTTCGCCTATGGTCAAACGTCCTCCGGTAAAACACATACAATGGAGGGAGTTCTTGGTGAGTTTTTTTACAGTCGAAAAAAATGTATTTTGACTTAAATTTAATTTTTTATGAGACTTAAGCTTAAGTTATCAAAAATATTTATATTTGTTCTTTAAAAGCTTAAGTTTTTGTTTTTTCCTTTTTTGACTTAAAGTGACTTCTTTAAGTTTTTGTAACTCTTAAGTTAAAAAATGTTGACTTAAAAAATAAAAGTCTCTTAAGTCGACTTTAAAAAAATTTAACTTAAATATTTTTTAAAATTAAAATAATTTTTTTCGTAAAAATAAAACAAATTAATTACCAAAAATTAATTGAATTTTGAATTTCTAGTCGAAATTTTTATGTTCTTTAATTCAAACTCATGATTAATTTTCTTAAGTTGTTAAGCATCAAATTTAAGTTAAAGGCAGGGATACAAAATTCAAAGCAATTTTAATTTTTAAAAAATAAATATTTTAATGAATTTTTGCAAATTTAAAAATAAAAAATAAGTTTTAAATTATAATAAGACCTTAACTTTAGTAAAAGTGTCTTAAGTCCTTTGACTTAAGCTTAAGTTAAAGAACAGCTTGACTTTTTGAGCATATTTAGGATAAATTTTTAATTTGTTTTTCGAAAATATTTAAAGATTTTGCAAATTAAGTTTTTGCATTTAACTTAATGTGATTTCACTTAATCATTTTCAAGTTTAAGTCAATTAGTTTTGACTTAAGAGATAACATTGGCTAATTTAAGAGCTATATTTGACTTAAAAAACTTTTATTTTTAATTTTTTTTATATTTAAACTCGAATTTTTCTTGAACTCGAATTGAAAAACTCGAAAAAAAAATTTTTTTTTTTCCAAAAAAAGTCGAAAAGTTAAAAAATTAATTGACATTTGATTTATTCTTAAACTTAAGCTTAAGTCAAATTATTTAAATTTTTTTTTTAATTTTAAATTATTTTTTTAGTTTCAAATTTTTCAAGGAACAAAAATTAATTTTTTCAATTTTTTTTTGCAGGTGATCCGAGTAAACAAGGTATCATTCCACGTATCGTGAACGACATTTTCAACCATATCTACAGCATGGAGGTGAATTTGGAGTTTCACATCAAGGTGTCGTACTACGAAATCTACATGGACAAAATTCGCGACTTGCTGGATGTGTCAAAGGTGAATTTGAGCGTTCACGAGGACAAGAATCGTGTGCCTTATGTGAAAGGAGCGACAGAACGCTTTGTCTCGAGTCCCGATGACGTCTTCGAGGTGATCGAGGAGGGCAAGTCAAATCGCCACGTTGCCGTGACCAACATGAACGAACATTCGTCGCGATCGCACTCCGTTTTCTTGATCAACGTAAAGCAAGAAAATCTGGAGAACCAGAAAAAGTTGTCAGGCAAACTGTACTTGGTCGATTTGGCGGGTTCCGAAAAAGTTTCAAAAACTGGAGCTGAAGGTGCTGTCTTGGACGAAGCGAAAAACATCAACAAGTCGTTGTCGGCTTTGGGTAACGTCATTTCGGCACTTGCGGATGGCAACAAAACGCACATCCCCTACAGAGATTCCAAGTTGACGCGTATTTTGCAAGAATCGCTCGGTGGAAATGCCCGCACGACAATCGTCATTTGTTGCTCGCCCGCCAGTTTTAACGAGTCCGAGACGAAATCCACGTTGGACTTTGGTAAGCGTGCAAAGACCGTCAAGAATGTCGTCTGCGTTAACGAAGAACTCACTGCCGAGGAGTGGAAACGTCGGTATGAGCGCGAAAAAGAGAAAAATGGCCGAATGAAGGGCAAACTCGAACGTTTGGAGGCAGAATTGGCGAGATGGCGTGCCGGCGAAACCGTTAATCCCGACGAGCAATTCAGCATGGCGGATCCGATGGAGGCAAGTACTCCCAATTTGGAGACATCCGAAGTTGTTCCGTCAACAGCTGGGCCCACGCCAGCAACCCCAAGCGGTTTAGCGATGGTTGGCTCGATCAGCAGCGACGAACGTGCCCGTTTGGAGACGGAACGCGAACGCTTGTACCAACAATTGGACGACAAGGACGAAGAAATCAACCAACAATCGCAATATGTCGAAAAGCTCAAGGAGCAAATTGAGGAGCAAGAAGAGCTGATTGCCAGTGCACGTCGCGACTACGAGAATTTGCAAACGGAAATGACGCGCATCCAGCAGGAGAACGAGAGCGCCAAGGAGGAAGTCAAGGAAGTTTTGCAGGCACTCGAGGAACTCGCCGTCAACTACGACCAAAAATCGCAGGAGATCGAGACGAAGAACAAGGAAATGGACGCCATTAACGAGGATTTGACGCAAAAGCAGCAAGCCCTGAACGCCACCACGACGGAATTGCAGCAACTCAAGGACATGTCGGCGCACCAGAAGAAACGCGTCAACGAGATGCTCTCGAATTTGCTGAAAGATCTCGCGGAAGTTGGACATGCGTTGTGCACAGATCCCGCCACGGATCTCAAACTCAACACAGATCCCGGCAAAATGGAGGAAGAATTCACCGTGGCGCGTCTTTTCATCAACAAGATGAAGTCCGAGGCGAAAAATCTCGCACAGCGTTGCACCAACTTGGAGAACCAGCAACAAGATTCGAACAAAAAAGTGCACGAGTACGAGAAGGATTTGGGCGAATGTCGTTTGCTCATTTCGCAGCACGAGGCACGCATGAAGAGCTTGCAGGAATCGATGCGCGAAGCGGAGAACAAGAAACGCACGTTGGAGGAGAATGTCGATGCGTTGCGTGAGGAATGCGCAAAACTGAAGGCAGCTGAGCAAGTTACCACGGTGAATGCGGAGGAGAAACAAAAAGCTGACCAACTTAAGATGGCATTCGATGATCAAATGGATCAGTTGCGAGATGCCCACACGAAACAAGTTGCGGCATTGCGGGACGAGATCTCGGAGAAACAGGAGATGATCCAGGAGCTTAAAGAGTATGTTTGACTTTAATTTTAAAAAAATGACAAAAATTAATGATTTTTTTTTCAGTTTCAACCAAAAATTGAATTTGGCTCAGCAACAAATGACCGCAGATTATTCCAAACTCAAGAAGGAGGAAGAAGAAAAGTCCGCCAAGTTGCAAGAATTAACGTAAGTTTTTATAGAAATTCTTTTGGATTGAGTTAAAATTTATTTTTTAATTATAGAATGGCTAACGAGCGCCGTGAACAAGCCAGACAAGACCTCAAAGGACTCGAAGACACAGTCTCGAAGGAGTTACAAACGTTACACAATTTGCGTAAATTGTTTGTGCAAGATTTGCAAGTAAGTTTTTTTTATGTTATTTTATTTTATAAAAAAAACCTTTAATTTATTTTTGTCGCTTTTCGATTTTAACGAAAATCAGGGCAAAAAATTTAGGGAAATAATTAAGAAAAAATTGAGAAAAAAAATTTAAGAAAAATTATCAAGAAAAAAATTAAAATAATTATTCAACAAAGGAAATTTTTGACATTTTTTGATATTTTTGAGTAAAAAAACATGAAAAATATCATTTCACATTTAAATCATACAAAAAAGGAACCAAACTCGTTTTAAAATTCAAAAAAAAAAAAAAAAAAATCAAAATTAATGAAAAATATTTTTTTTTATTTTTTTGATGTGAAAATTAATTTTGTACCTACACGTAATTATTTTTTTTATTTAATTTTTAATTTTATTTTTCTTTTTAAAGCAAGTTGAGTTCGGTTTTTGTATTATTTAATTGAAAATTTAAATTTTTTAATTAAAAAATTGTAAAAAATGTCAAAAAATTTCGAATTTTATTTTTTTTTTTATTTTTTTAATCTGAATTTTTTCAATAAAATCGCAGAAAACTGACAAAAATTGAATTTAATAAATTTTATTAGACTAAAATTAATTTTTCTCGAATTTTCCAGGCCCGCATCAAGAAATCAATCAATTCCGAGGAAAGCGAAGATGATGGCGGCTCCTTGGCACAAAAACAAAAGATTTCCTTCCTCGAGAACAACTTGGAGCAACTAACAAAGGTGCATAAACAATTGGTGCGCGACAACGCTGACCTCCGTTGCGAGCTGCCAAAACTAGAGAAACGCTTGCGTACGACAATGGAACGTGTCAAGGCACTGGAAACTGCACTTAAGGAGGCCAAAGAAGGTGCAATGCGTGACCGTAAACGATACCAATACGAGGTGGATCGTATCAAGGAAGCTGTGAGACAGAAGAATTTGGCGCGTCGCGGACCTCAAGCTCAAATTGGTAAAAAATTAATTTTTTTCCTACAATTTTCTTTGATTTAATGAAAAATATTTTTTTTTTAGCTAAACCAATTCGCGCTGGTCAGGGTCACGTTGTCACCGGAATTCGCGGTGGCGGCGGCATGGCACCCCAAAAAATCCTTAGTGATGAATCAATTAAACGCAATTCAATGCTTAAAGGTAATTCCTTAATAAAATTTGTAGAAAAAACTGTAGTCAGTCATGGATTTGACAAATTGCTTGGTACTAGTAAAATTTCATCAGAGAATGAAACGTCGCCATTATTAGATAAAAAATAGTAGTTTTTTGCTTTGCTGTATAACAAATCAATTATAATTTTTTGTCAATAATATTTTTTTTTGCTCTATGTTTTTATAAAACAACCAGAAACGTACAATTGTAGATATATAAAAAAAATATAAATTAAAATTTAGGACTAACAGTCAACACTGCACACCATTTTTTTGCTTGAAACTGCACCATTTTTCACAAAAAAAATAATTAAATCTGTTGTAAATATATTTCATGTCGTCTTGACGATTTTTTTTTAGCTAGGATTTCATTCATTTTGTTTTGTTCGTAATTTTGTTCACTTAATTTTATAGTTTTAGCAAGAAGCACTCACACATTTTTTGTCACTTTTAACTGTTTCACATAATTTTTTTTTCAAAATTTTAATTTTCGGTTCATAAAAATAATTACTTAGGTGCTTGTTGGTTAGCATCTCGTTTATTAGATTGAGGGCGTTACGCGGGTAAAAATGGAGATTACACACGAAACCCACAACTACTGAGACAGTCTGTGATAAAAAGCCAGTTCGGTGCATTTTTTTTATAAATTTTTTCGATTTTTTTTAAATGTGCAGTAGAGATAGATTTTTTTTAAGGAAAAGATTTTTATTTGTAAATTTTATGATTTAAGAAATTTTTTGTGTTTTTGAAAAAATAAATCTCGCAATGTTATTAATTCGGTTAAAAACGTATGTTTGATTTGCACGAATTTTTTTTTCTGTAAAAATTTGGTTTTTAATTCACTTTGAAATTTTTGCACTTTTAATTGTCACTAACTATGCATGGCTTTTATTTCATGTTTTTTTTTGTAATTTTTAAATTTTCGAAATAATTTTTTAAGCAAATAAAAGGTAGGTTGATGGTGTTGCTTAATTTCACATTTTTTCTAAAAAATTAAAAATTTTGGGCTAAAATTCTAAATTTTTCAAATTTATTTTCTCTTTTGCAGAAATTGAAAGTTGAATTAGCAGTTCTACACCACTTAAACATTAATTTATGATCTTATCCCGAGATAAAAAAAAAACATAAAAAAATAAAATAAAAATTTATATTTTTTTTAATTGTATTATAACGAAAATGAGAAGCAAATGATTTAATTGTAAAGTAAAAAGTTTATTCAAAAATCAGTTTTCCAATCAAGTATTTTTTTTTTATTATATTAAAAATTATTTTATTTCATTCGACCGAAGATTTAATGGAAGCTTCATCAAAATTGTCATTTAGCTGTTTACAAAAGTAGTAAAAGCCAGAGCAAGTTGTTAAAAAATTTATGGAGATTGATGAAAAAATAAAATATTTTGATACAAAGACAAAATCTAGCTTGCTTGCAAGAAAAAAAAACGAGTGATTGTGCTGAAATAAAAAAAAAATGTAATAAAAAAGCAAATATTTAAATTTATTATTGAAACAAAGTCGTGCTCAGTGCTTCTTTGAAAAAAAAAATAATAAAAAAATCTATTTAAAACAAAATAAACTTGCCTCTTCATGAAAATTTTAAATAAAGTATTCTACACACACTTGTGAAAAAAAATGATCGAAAACTAGTAAAAAAAACTCAAAACTATAAAAAAGAAAAAAAAAATATAAAAAAATCTCATTATCATCAAATTATTAGCTGCAATATATTTATTTTTTATTAATTGTATTTATGATATTTTTCTATAAACTATGATAGTAAATTTATGTAAGAATTATAATTTTGTCGCGAACGAAACTTGAGGATGTATATTTTTAAGTTCCAAATAACAACAATTATTTTTTATTAAGAACTGACGAAATCAGTATCTACTAATGAATATTTTCCACTGTAAATGATCCCAGTTTGAATAAAAAAAAATAAATAAATAAAAAACGATATGCTTTGTGATTGTGCTGCAGAAAGCTTTGAAATTAAATTTTGACTTTTTACACGAAATTTAAATGAGATATTTCAGAAAAATCAAAAGATAAATTGTAATTTTTTTAAATTTTTTATTATTAGTTTCTGCACTGTCGCTACATACCACAGGAGAAAAAAGAAAACGTGAAATATGATCAATGACGAATCCTAAATTAATGATAAAAGAAATAAATAAAATATCTTTAAAAAAATTGTGTTTTTAATTGTTTTGTGGCTCAATAAAATTAAGTAGTATTTTTTTTTTGCAGGAAAAATATTATCTTAAAGAGATTTTTGGAAACCAAAAAATAAATGAATAATTTTTTAAAAAATATATTTTCGCCGCTTCGAATTTTTTTTCAGCCCCATTTGGTTAAAGTCAATTTTGAAAAATTATAAAAAGGTTTGATAATTTACTAAAAATTTGTTTTCGACAAAATTTTGAAATATTTTTTAATTGATTTAAAAAAAAATTTAATTTTCTGTTTTCAAATTCAAAAATTTAAAAAAAAAACAAAAAAAAATCTTAAAAAGAAAAATTTGTGTATGTCTTAATTTTTTATTCAAAACAAAATGTCAAAAGTTTTTCCATTTTATAGTTATAATTAAAAATTTTAATTTTCAAAAAAAAAAAAAAATAAATAAGGCCGCTCCAAATTTATTTCGAACTTTTTGTCCCAAAAACTTTTTTTCAAAATGGGGGGGGCATCAAAAAAAAAAAAAAAAATTGAAATACTTTTTCATACAAAATGACAAATATTCAATGAATTTTTGACCGATGATCAATATTTTTTTAGAGCAATTCAACTAAAAAATTGAAAAACAATTTTTCACAAAAAAAAAAAAAACTTGAAAAAAATTTTGAAAACATCAGTTTACTGATTTTTGAAAAAATGCTTTTAGAGAAGGAAATTCTTTATAATATATCATTTTGATTTAAAAAAGTTAAAAAAATTTATTTTTTTTTTTGAAAACTTCTTATAAAATCATGAAAATATGCTAAAAAATGGTAATTTTTGATGAAAATTTTAACTTTTTTTTATTTTGCCCCATTCGATTTTCGACTTTTGAAATGGGGCATGGGACAAAAAGTTTAAAAAAAAATTTGGAGCGGCCTAATATATTATTTATACACGCAAAAAAAGAGTTTATTAGTTGATTTCTAGTATTTCATACAAAAATCATCTCAAAAATAATTAAAAAATAATTAAAATACACTTTACTATTTATTAGTTAAAAATTAGTAAATTATTAGTTAAATTCATCTCGACTATTTTGGTTACCAATAAACTAATAATTTTTATCAGTTTTTTAGTAAATTTAGTTTTTCATCCATTTTTTACAATTTTCATAAATTTTTTCGATTCTAATATTCAAAAATTTTTGAAGTATGATGATCATAAAAAAAATTGAAATTAATTTTTATTAAATTCATTTTTAATTTTAACTTTTTTATTAACTTATAATTTTTTTATAAACTAAAGACTTTTAGATGAGATTCGAACCCGCGACCTTCGCCTTCATAATTCATTAGTCTCCTCTCCATGTGTATCATTTTATCACATAGCTAACTGAGCTATATATACAGATGTGCTGAGTTTTACTAATTTTCTGATTGTTAATTAGTTCAATTAGTTAATTAGTTCAATCATATCAATAGTTTTACCAGATTTTGGTATTATTAGTAAAATTTTAGTAAAATAAGAGAAAATAATTAAATTTAATTAGTTTATTAGTAACCCCATATAAAGTCTACCAATTTTTCAGTTAAATGAAAATTAGTAAATTTAACTAATAAACTAATAAAGTTTTTTTCTCGCGTGTACAGATAGGTAAAAATACAACTTAAACATTTTGAAAGAAGTATTAAAAAAGTTCAAAAATTTAAGAGAAATTGTGTTCTCTTAACTTCAAAATGAGCCTTCTCTTAATTTATCTACATTTTTTCGTTTCATTTGAATTTTAACGGATTTTTTTTCTCTTAGCATTATGTAGATTACGGTATTTATTTAGTAATAAAAAAATCGCTTAAATAAAAATATGATTGTTAAAATAAAAAAAAAACACAAGAGGTTTGCAAATAAAATTTATTTAAAGCGTAAAATATATATTTTTTTGAATACAATTGATAATTTTGATAATAATATTTTATATAGTATGATATTTATTAAAGCTGCGACAAAATTAATTTTTTCTATATTATATGAATTTTATATGTATATAATATGCATATAATTTATATATATAAAATTTTTATATTAAATATTTAAAATTTTAACTTAAATCGAAGTTTAAATTGTATAAATTAAACAAAAACACTTTTTAATTTTTAGTATGAAAAAAATTTATATAAAAATTATATGCAAATCATATACATATTATATGCATATTATATACATATACTATACAAATTATATACGAAATATATGCATATAATATACGAATTATATACATATGATATACATTATACATATAATATAGAAAAAAATAATTTTGTCCGCCACATAATTGATGTAAAATTTCTAAATTTTAATTTAATAAGCTGTTAAAAAAATAGATTTTTTAAGGCTTATTAAATATTTTTTTTAATATATTATTTATATTGAAAGTAGATTACTAGATATTGATAGTAGATACATGTAAAATATATTGATATAATATTGAATATGTTGATAATAATATTTTTTATGTATAATATTTTATATAATATGATATTTATTATAAATTAGGTATATAGTACAAAATTTAAAAACTTTAGCTTTTTTTGCATAAATACGGAGATAGAATTTTTTTTTTTAATTTTAGATGTTTCAAATTTATATAAATTTTGTTTATATATATTTAGATTATTATTATTTTTTTTTTTGAATAATTTAAAAAAAAAATTATTTGTTTATTTATTTGTTTTATTTGTTAAAATATTTTTTATTGTGCGGAATTTATTCTCAAATACAAACAAAATATAAGCTACAAGCAAGATAACTACGAAGAAAGTGACAGACCCAAAGATCCATAATGCCGTTTGATGGTTTTTATGATTGTTATCAGAACTTTTGAGGCTCATTTCTTTTTGTGATAACTCAGTTTTTAAACATTCAATTGTTTTTGTAAGATTTTTCGTCGTTTCTTTAAAATTCGCACTCGTCTCATTAGTTTTTATTTTGAGGTTATTTAATATTTCCTCCAAAGATTGACCTTCAAAGATTAAAGTACCTTTTATGAATTCAGCAGTCCATTGATTGTCTGATAAGCAGTGAATTCCATCAATCTTATCCGGAGTATAGTCGCGTTCTCGTAGTCTGTACACCCCTGAATATGCTGTAATTTTTTTCTGTTTTAGTAAAGACAAGATTTCTGTCAATCGACTGCATTTGAATTTATTGTCATTTAAGTTAATTGTTTTGAGTTTCGGTGAATTTTTTAAAATTTCTTCAATGTTCAAATCAAACAAATGGTTCGATAATAACCCTAAGTACTCCAAGTTTCGTTGTTTAGTCAGCATATTAGATTCAAATTTTACAAGGTTCGAATTACTTATTGCAAAAGATAACAATTTCAAATTTCGTAAATTTAATTTAAAGTTTTGAGTTTGCAATCCACCAATATAAAGTTTTTTTAACAATTTCAATTCTTCAAAAATATTTTCACCAATTTCTTTGAATTTATTACGGGATAAATCTAACCTTATTAATTTCTTACAAGCTCTAAACGCATTTTCTTCTATCTCTTCTATTGCACTTTGCTGAGCATCAAGATACTCCAAATTTGGCAAAGATTCACAAATTCCAGCTTTTAACACGGGCACAGTTCCATCGATAAAAATGTTTGTTACTGCATTCGGATTTGCTGTTTGAGGTTCAATTGAAGAATAATTTCGCGTCAAATTTAATTTTCTTAAAATACAAATTTCACCATCATAAGACAATGAACACGAAATCTTGAGGTTAAACACTTTTGGAATGAACAAAATGTAAATTAGCAGAAATAAAATTTTACTCATTTTACTCCTTTTTTGCTTTAAACTTCTTTAAGAGTTGACAATTATTACTCAACTGCACAAAAAAAAATGTCGTTAAACAAATTATCGAAAGGAAATGGATATATATTTATCATTTATTTTAAAATTAGAATATAAGACAGCAAATATCATAAAATACATTGTTGTACTTCCTTTAATGAATCGAAAAGCTAAAGAAAATAAAATAGAAATGTTAGATTTAGCAAATAAATCATTATTTACAATGTATTTTTTTATTTTATTCGAACTACAGAGCAAGAATAAAATAAAAATTGTCAAATTTTTTGTATAAGGCCGCTCCAAATTTAATTTTGAACTTTTTGTCCCAAAAACTATTTTTCAAAATGGGGGGGGCAAAAAAAAAATTTGAAATACTGTTTCATATAAAATGACGAAATTTTAACAGTTTTTTGTGATAAATCAATATTTTAGTTGATTTTATTGTATCTACATTGACATTTGATAATTTAATTTAGAGTATTTCAAGTTAAAAATTTAAACAAAAAAATTTCGTAAAAAAAACTGTCAAAAAATTTTGAAAAATAATTTTTTTGAAAAAAATTTTAACGAAGAAAATTTATGTTAAAATACGATTTTCAATACAAAAATTCTTAAAAATTTAAAAAAATTTTTGTAAAATTCCTTGAAAAAATATGAAAAAAGACCAAAAAACGGTCAATTTTGATGAGATTTTTAATTTTTTTTTATTTTGCCCCATTGGATTTTCGACTTTGGGACAAAAAGTTCAAAAAAAATTTGGAGCGGCCTAAATAAAATAAAAAAAAAATTAAATAAAATAAAAATAATATATTAAATTTGATTTATAAAATGATCAACAATTGTTTAAATTTAGTAGTTTTTATTATTTCAAAATCTTTTTAATGATTTAATTTTTTTATAAAATTTTTGTTTGGACAAAAAATTCAAATAAATCAGAAGCAGCCTCTTACAGGGATTTCTTACAGGGATTTTTTAGAAAAAAAAATAAAAGACTTATTTTTTTTAATTATTTTTATTCTTTATTTTAATAAATGAGTGTTGTGTATTTTTTTTTCATTATTATTATTTAGATTTGTTTCTGCGTCTGGTTACAAATGCAACACACTAAGTTGATGCCATATATGCTTATTTTCTTTCAAGACAGAATCTCATGTTGAACCGAATTCTCAATCCAACACAAAAATTGTCTTTTTTCTCTATTAATTTATATTTTTTTTTATTTAAATTAATTTTCTGTTTATTATTAGTATGTTGTATGTATTTTTTTAAGGTAGACAAATTTTTGTATTTTTTTTTATTAAATTCATTCAATAATGCTTTTTTTTCATTTAACATCAGTTACATAGTTTCGATAATAATTTTTTTATTGATTATTGTTTTTTTTTTTTGCAAAATTATCAGTTCGCAATTCAATTTATTTTAAGGATTCTATTTCGTTTATTTTTTTTGTGGTATGAAAACTGGTCTCTATTTTTTTTTTTTTAATTTTATGCTACAACGGTTGCTATATATTGATCAACTATGATTGAGTTTATGCCTTGCCATGTGTCTGAGAGTGTGTTGGTATTGTGAAAAATTTCTATTTATGTACAAAGATATTAAATTTTTTATGGCTTTTCTAAACGACTACAATTTTGATGAAAAAATGGCAAAAAAATAATGAAAAAAAATTAAATATTGAGTGTAAAAAATGGCTTAATATTAATTTTTTTGTCTATTTCTATGATGATGTGATTTTCTACTGATAGCTTTAAATGTAAAGTTTTGAAAAATAATGCGTTGATTAATACAGTAAAATTTATTTTGTCATTTTTTTGTGAATTCTTTAGAGATAAATTTTGATATTGGTGTTCGAATTGCGGAAAAAAATAATAAAAAATCTTAAACTAAAATATTTACAGATTATTTCAAGTACAAATAACGATAAATGAATAAATTCTACATTTTTAAGTTTAGATTAAAAGCATTATTTTATATAATAATTAATCGTAATTATAATAATAATTAATAATAAAAATATGTTAAGAACATCATTTTCATTTTGGAATACAAAATTTCATTCAAATTAAGTTGATTTATCTTTTTTTTTTATCATTTTGATTTAGAAAGAAAGTTTCTATGTACAAATTTTTCTTTTTTTTTTTTGAAATGAGAGGAGATGCGTGCAACACACCGCCGCTCGGTAATACATACATTTACAATCTACAACAGGCGCTACAAAATTAAAATTTGTTAAAAATCTTGATTGATTGTATTTTTTTGCTCACTTTCGAAAATCTTTCTTTTTTTTATATTTACAAATTTTCTTCATCATTCTTCATTTCTCGTAAATATATTTTCACTCACTGTTTTTCTTTTGTCGTTTTTTCACTTCACTTATCTAATCACACAAGCAACACATAGTTTTTGCTTTTGACAATCTTCGTGCGTAAATGCGCCGCATTGCTGACAAATGACCATCGCATTCAGCGAACAATGGCAGTTGTGTTCTGCATGGCCGATGCCCGATGAGCCGGAAGCGGAACTCGAGTTGGAATTCTCGCCCGTTACTGCAAAATTTTGTAAATTTGGATCTGTACTGGCGTCACTGTAAGGAATACCTAGAATTAATGGTGACTTTAGGCGTGAGTTTTGACTAGAAAAAATGCGAATTTTTCATACCTTGGTTGGGACCACGACGCGTAACCGCTTGAATGCCCGGATTCGGACTCTGATCTGAGATGTTTGTGTCGATATCGACGGAGGCAGGACGTTGCCCGCGACCCGCGATGTTCAATGGGATGCCGTTTATTCCGTGAATCTACAAAAAAATATTTTTTAATTATTTTTTTTCTCGAAATTTTCGAAATTGAAGCTTACCTGATTCTGCACAACTGGTCCAACGAGACGACTTGAAGGCGGAGCACTGGAGGCACGTTGTTGTCCACTTTCCTGAATGATGCCCGTTCGTTGCACTAATACGTATTGACCGTTGCCGTTATTTACAAGAGATGCCGTGCCAAGGTCCGGCGAGGGATTGCTAATTGAAGTGCCAGGCGGAGGTGCTTGCGTTGAATACACTTGACGCACGATCAAGTTGGGGGATTGTTGTCGTTGTATATAAGTCTTTTTCTGTTGAAATGGGGCACGAACAGTTGTCTGAAAGGTGAAATAATGATTTTTATGGATTTTATGAGGAATCAAGGGAAATAAATCAACTCACTTTATTACTGGATGTGACATTTCCGTATTGGGTTTGTTCTTTTTCGGCATTTATGGCTTTCGTGACGATAATATTTTTGTTACTCGTCGTTGTAGCGGTGGTTGTTGTCGAGTCACTTGCTGAACTATTTTTATTTTTCGCAGCAGCAGCTGTTGAAATGAGAAAAATATGTTAAAGATACACTTCTAAGGTAAATTTAATTGATTTTTCACTTTTTGTCAACGATTTGTCTCCGATTTTGTCAAAAAAAAAATTAAATTAAATTTTTAAAATTGTCAAATTTAAACAAAAATTATATTAAAAGCTAAAAAAAGTAAAAAATTTAAAAGGTGAAAGTAATAAATAATAATAAAAATTTTAAAAGAAATTTAGAATTTTTTTAATTTTTGTAGTAAAAAAAACTGCTAAATTTGACAGAAAAAAAAACAATTTTGAATAATTTTAAAAATTAAAGTCGATTTTTGTATATTTTTAACACAAAAAATTAGCAATTATTTTTTAATTATAATTGTTTTTTTTTGTACTTTTTTATTTTTACGGCAAAAATGAAGAATTTTAAATTTAAAAAAAAATAAATTTGCCAAACTATAGAAAAGTTAATAATTTTTTTATGATAAAAATTGATAATTTAATTTAATTGCATTTTTATCATTTTTCTTTTTTTTATTGAAATATTAAGTAAAAGGCCGCTCCAAATGAAAATCAAAAATAAAGTCCAAAATTTTTGAAAATAAAATAAGGGGCAAAATAAAAAAAAAAAAAAAAATTGAAATACTTATTTTCATACAAAATGATAAAATTTTAGCAATTTTTGACCGTTGATCAACATTTTTGTTGTTTTTTAATAATCTTCTTTAAAACTTTCAAATTAAAAATTGATTTAAGATCATTTTAAGTTAAAAATTGAAAAATTAAAATTTCATAAAAAATAACTGTCAAAAAATTTTGAAAAAAAAATTCAGTAATTTTATGAAAAATTTTTTTTGAGAAGAAAATTCAAGTTAAAATATGATTTTCAAAACAAAAATTAAAATAATCGAAAATTTTTTATAAATTTTTTTGAAAATGTCTTGAAAAATTATGAAAATACAACAAAAAACGATCAATTTTGATGACATTTTTAACTTTTTTTCTTATTTTGCCCCATTTTATTTTTGACTTTTAAAATGGGGCATCGGACTTTATTTTTGATTTTCGTTTGGAGCGGCCAAAATCATACAAAAAATGGATTGAACTCTACTAAATGGTAAATTTTTAAAATTGAAAATCGACTTTTTTTTTAAATTTTTAAAATTTTAAAATAAATTTTTTCTTCATGTGACAAAAAGTGAAAAATTAAATTTTCATCTCGTAAAATTATTTTCAGCTAAAATTTTACCTGACGCAGCTAAGAATTCCTGAGGTGGTCTCAGTTGTGCCTTGAGTTGATGCCTATTGGGACTATTGAGAATCACTGCTTGGCAAATTTGATAACTCCGTTCGAGATTGACGGCACCCGGAGGCGGACGACCTCCCGTATTTGAGCGCCCTCCGCGTCCCTTGTTGCTCGTCACACTCGTAATACTGTTGTTGGTGTCTTTCTTTTGCGGGCGCACAGTCACCTGTTGTTGTACCATGGGCAAACGAGCGGCTTGATGCGTCACGCGTTGCGCAAAGGCCGTTGTTCGTGTCACGGGAACCGTCGTTTGTTGCTGCTGTTGTTGTTGTTGCGTTACTGCTTGTTGTTGTTGCGCTGCCTGCTGAATTCTCACACTCGTCACGATGGCTTTCTGGTTGGGGAATGCGTTCGGTTGCTGCACCTGAATCGTCTGTCCGGAACTGTCCTTTGCCGTGACGATTGTCGTCGTGCCCGGATGATGCGCGTAGATAATTTGCTTCGGCAAGGGCTTATTGTTCGCCTGAACGTGCTGAATTGCCGACGTTACGGGTTGCGTTGCAGTCGCTATGTGATGCACTTGTGGGTTCTGTTGCTGCTGCTGCTTCTGAATTAAAAAATGTTGATTCAATTGTATTGCTTTGGTTGTATTGTTGATCGTTGGTGCAGTGTGGATAGGAACTCCGGCCGATGATGGAATGCAAATTGTCGAGAATTGTGCGGGATTGATGGGTGTCCGGATGGAATTGCTTGTGGCGACGATAATATTGCCGCCGCTACTGACAATTCCCATGTTGCCGGCACCCATAGATGTCGGAATGATGTTCACCAGAGAACTTTGATCCGCCAAATTTTGCAGTGGCGCCGAATTTGTCGAGATCATTGAACTACTGACTTCCATTTCCGTCGGTTGTTGTTCCGGCTCAGACTTAACCTGTTTCAAAAATACGAGAAAAATTATTAGAAACCATTCAAAAGAAGAAAAAAGTCAAATTTAAATGTAAACCAGACTCGCCTCTGCAGTTGACGGAGCTTCAAACAGTATTTCCGCTTGCATAATTTGCTCCGGCGTGGGCGTCAACGTTGGAGATGGCGAAGGTTGGGGACTTTGTTGGATAATTCGGACATTTTGGAATCGACCGCCGCTCTGGTTCATCGTTCCCGCTTTCGAACTGTCGAATGTCACATAATCCGCTGACGGCATAATGAATGTCGTCGTGCCATCGATGTGATGTTTGACGTTCAAAGCCTGAAAAGAATAAAATTTATGAAAAATTTAAATTTTTCAAATGCTTCAAAATTAAAAACCATCAGTTTTGTCTTAAAAATTTAAAAATTCCAAAATCTAGAATTTTGTAAAAATTATTTTTTTTTCAGGGATCCAAAATTATTTCCCAAAATCAATTTTTCACCCAAAATTTATTTTTAAAAAATATAAAAACGAAGCCTATTTTATATTTTTTTCAAGTTTATCAACTAAAATCCTTAAAAAATCAAATTTTGATTTTTGTTTTGGTTAAAAATCAATTTTAAAAAAATCATCAAAAAAATTTTTGAATAAAAAATAAAAAAAAAATAAGAAAATTATGAAATAGCAAAAAAATTATATTAAGAAAAAATTCGTAATTTTGATTTTTTAAAAATTTAATTCAATTTTTTTAGTTTTTAAATTTTTTTTCTTCGATTTTTCCTAATTTTTCAAAAGTTTTTAGACAAAAAAATTTAAATTTAATGAATTTTTCAATATTTACCTGTTTCTGCTGTTGCTGCTGAATCTGATGCTGAACTTGCAGTTGTTGTTGTTGTTGTTCTTGGATTCGAGCTGCTTGAACACTCGGATGGGGCGATATGAGCGTGATACCCTGACTGTTGGTCGCAATGGCATTATAATCTGGCGGAAAATAAAAATTAAATGGATAAAATTGATTATTCAGTGTTGTGACATCCATCTTGAATAAGAATTGAAACACTAATGTCGCAAAAAAAAAAACTATTTTTGACCATTTTTCTATGCATTTCGTACGAGAGGTGTACGAGAATCTGCATTAATCCGTTTTTCTCGGAATACAAATGCTTTTATCATATTTTTGCATATCGAGAACAAACAAAGAGGAAGGTCAAGCGAGTACAATGAAATGATTTTATGTCGTAAAAAAAGGGGTTTGACTTACTTTTAGGCATTTCGTATACTTGTTGTTGTTGTTGCTGCGGCTTAATTTCTTCCTCGACAGGAACTGACAAATTGGATTCAACTACAAAATAAAAGTTAAAAATTAAAATATTAAAAAAAAAATTTTTTTTATTTTTTCGAAGTTTTTGTCCGATTTATTTGAAAAAATTTTTTTTCAAAAAAAAATAAAAAAAAAAAAAAAATTAAAATTATAAGGCCGCTAAATTATTTCGAATTAAAATTTTTCAAAATGAAAAATAAAAATGAAAAAGTTTTACAAAATAAAAATTTTAACAGTTTAAAATTAAGGTTTTATGCTTTAAAAAAATAATTTAAAATTTTTCCTAGTATTTTTCAGATTTTTTCAAATAATTTGAAAATTTTAGTTTTGAAAAAAAAGTTTTTTTTAATTATTTTAGGATTTTTTTTAATTTTAATTTATTTTTTAAAAATTAAAATAAATTAATTAAAATTTTTAAATTTTAAAAATTTTTTTTAATTTTCAACTTTTTAAATGGGGCATGGGTCAAAAAAAAAATTTTTTCATAATTTTTAAAATTTTTTTTAAAAATTTATTTTTTTTAATATTTAAAAATTTTTATTTTTTCAAACCAAAAAAAAAAAAATTTTTTTTGAGACAAAAACTTCGAAATAAATTTGAAACAGTTTAAAAAAAAAAATAAATTTTTCGATTTCTTACTTGTTTCTTCGGCCATTTCTCCGGATTCGAGCACATAATTCACGGCATCCGTCAAATGTTCGTCCATTTGATCGGGGTCATCCAGCTGGATGTTCTGCATGTTCGGTAGACAAGGCATTAATTCATCACCAATGGCATCCGTGCAATCTGCCACAATTTCCTCCTCATTGTGCACACTGATGCCGAGCTCTTCCATCGTTGTTGTGTCGCGTTCGTGCGCGTTGTTGCCAGCCATTAACTGCGTCGCGTCCTCCACGTTCGCCGTTGTGGACGATGACGCTTGCATAATTTCTCCTAAATTATCACAGCTTACAATTTCAATTTGATTATCATCAACGACGGCATGAGATTCGGCTTTTTGCGAAATTTGATGGAAATTCGTCTGGTAATCCGCATTAAGTCCCGTGGTTTCCGTTGAATTGCTACTATTACTGCCACTGTTGCTATTTTGCTCTTCCACAACAGTTTCTTCTTCGGCAATATCTTCGTTCGCGCCGCAACTAACCTCGTTCTGGTAAATGTATTGGATGTCGTCATGCAGTTCCGTCGTGCCATTGTCCTCTGTCGTCGTTTCGAGCGTCGTGGGTGACTGATCCGTACTTTTGTCCGATTTGTAGAACAAATCCGCTTCGTTGAGATTTTCCAGTTGCGAATTTTCCGAAAAGTTTGACACGGGCCCACTTTTGTTGTTTTCCGAGGGTGTGCCCGACGACTCGTCATAACAAAATCCGCCGGAATTTTGCTGATTCGACGTCTCCGAATACTGCTCCGAGTCCATGGATGTCGATTCGATCAGCGTAATTTCGTGTTTTCGCTCGTTATTGTCGCCGCAATCGTAGCTCGTGATCGTCAACGTTTGTTCCGATCGTTTTTCCGCCTTGTACACCTTCGCGGAGATGTTTTCGTCGTCATTTTCCGCGGAAAGTGTGCGTTTGAGGTGATTCACTGGATAAGAAAGTCTGGTATTGTCGGCATCGTCCGTGAGTCGCAACGAACTGTCTGCCATGGATAAGAGCCCGCGCGACGAAACCGGTTTCGTCGTTCGGATCGGCAACAGGTCGGGAACGGCAGCTGGTGATTTGTTGGTTGTTGTGGTTGTCGCGGTTGCCGTCGTCGTCGCAGGTACTTGTTGAAGAACGGCAGACGTTGCGCGTGTCATTGCACCAATAGTACGTGTTCGTTTCGTCGGCGACGTCACTTTGAGGGGCGACGACGTCGTCGTTTTGACAATGGACGCGATCGAGCACGGCGTCGCTGTCGAACTGGAGGCAATCGATGTCGTTGGACGTAGTTTTATCGTGGTTTTGAGGGCAGGACGATCCACATCGGGCTTCTCCTCTTTCATCTGACTTTTCAAGATGCTCGTGGTTGAGACCGTTGTGGCGCCCTTTTCGCCCCAAATTGGCTCGAAATGCTTCAACTTCCACGGGTCTAATTTTGATTTTTCCTTTTCCGCTTCGGATTTCAGTTTTATCTGATTTTCGGGCGTGAATTCACCTAAAAAGAAAAGAAAATTTGTCAGAAATGGCAAAAAAAGATTTATGACGAAAGTCAACAATTTTGTCGAATTTTTATTTCTGCAATTTTTCTTTGAATTTTAGAATTCGAAAACAATTACTCTTTTTTTTTATTATGAAATTGACTATATTTTTTTTTGTATTTCTTTGAATAAAAAAAAATGAATTGAAAACAAAATTTCTGTGCGTTAAAAATTATATTAATTTTTTAAAAAATAAAATTTTTATTGTGTTAAAAAAATTCTTGGAATAAAAATAAAAAATTTCTCTCGATCAAAAAATTCTTTAAATTAAAAAAATATTTAAAAAACTAAATTGAATTGAAAAATAAAACTTTCTTTGCAATTAAAAAAATAAATTTCTTTGATTTAAAGAAATTCTTTGAATTACATAAAAAAATATAAAATTTCTTTAGATTAAGAAATTCTTTGAATTAATAAAAAATCTTTGACATTCTTTGCAATAAAAAAAATAAATTTTCTTTTAAGAAATAAAAAAAAAATTTGAATTAAGAAAATAAAAAAAAAATTGATTCAAAAAAATAAAATTTCTTCGAATTAAAACAAATTCTTAAAAAAAATTAAACATTTTTTTTGAATTAAAAATAAATAAAATTTTTTTTAAATGAAAAAAATTGTAAAAAATTTCTTTAAATTGAACAAAACTGTTGAATTTCATTTAGAACGGTAAAAAATTAAAACTTACCTTCCGATAATCGTTCCTTCCACTCCAAGCAAGCTCGTGCAAAAAATTCATTATTTAAGCTAGACGGTTTTAATTCTACAGATTGTGGTACAGCAGCTGCCTCCGTGGCATTTTCCGCGGGAATTTTCGGTTCCGTGGGTCGATCGACACTCGGCAACAACTGAATCAGCTTGTGTTGATACAACGGTGGTAGTATAGAAAACGTATTAATATTTAATAATGCACGTAAATTAGTTCCAACTAATATTGAGTCTGGTGTTTCCAAGTCAATACAACCTTCGTGAGTTTGAGCTAATTGGGCAGCGGTCGACATTTTCTTCTTGCTCCGTCGACTCGGCTTTATGCTGAAGCCCGGAATCGAGGCCAGCACTTCGCGCATTGTCGACGCTTGCGTTTGTTCGGCAGCGATATTCGAAGATGACGACGACGACGACGAATTTGACGTTTTTCGATGGTGATGATGATGGTTCGACTTGAGACTTTGTGACGTCGTTGTCGTGGGGGTCGCGATGGGCTTTGGGACGGGTTTCCGCAGATGGTGCGTGTGACGGGGCGGCGTAATGGCAACCGAAATTGCCGGTTTCTCGACAATTATCGTCGTTTCGGCGGGCACAACGACTGCCGCCGGGGGGACTTTTGTCGTGGTGGTGGTTGTTGTTGATGTCGTCGTGATGATGCCAGGCATCGTTGTGACATACGAAATACTACTTCCAGATTCCTGCTGGAAAATTTGTCGGTCGAGCGCGGCATCGGCAGTGGGCGACGTCGACTGCTGACTAAATTCTAGCGGATCTTTGTCGTCGGAGGCATGTTGGAGCAGCGGCGGAGGTGTTGGTGACTGTTTTTGTTGCTGCTGCTGCTGCTGCAGATAATCACTTGGTGATACTTCCAAATTCTCTACATCACATTCCATTACTTAGGCGTTTAACTTGCTTGACGCTATTTTATTCGGTGTGTGTTGCTTGATGCTCGAAATTCGCCTTTCTACGTAGTCAATATCAAATATTCTGCAATGAAAAGAACAAAAAGAAAGAAAATTAATGAAATTCGGTGGACTAACAACTGCGCGTTTCTGCTAAACTGCGCATTTTTTGCCAAACTGCGCGTTTTCTTCTCTACTTTTTGCGCATTGACTTTTCCAAAAAGAGCATTTTCCTCCCGAGATGCAATTTAGGCACCTTTCCGTACTCGGAAGACGCTTATTCAAAAGTTGTGCAAGCGATATCCGCCCATTGGCATCGCACGGGACGAAGAAAGAATCGTAATTGCTTGCAAGATCGAAGATTACAGTGACTAACGCTCCAATAACACCCACCATTTTCCCGTTGTATCCTCGATTCTCATCTTAATTTCACGTTGCGGCGGCGTTGAATGCACTTTTGTACCGATTTTCGACGCGATTACTGGGAAATTCCTTTGTTTTCCGATGTAAATAGTGGAATTCGAGTGGCTGGAATGGTCTCCGCAGTTTTCCTGTACGCTTATATGGCTGTGTACGGGTATGTATGGGAGACGAATGAAAGTGATAACGGAAATCGCCTTCATTCTAATTCAGTCTCGAAATTAGTTCCAATTTTTGCCGCACATCCGCTTTGGTGGCTCCAACCAGGATGTTGACAACGTGCTTGTAGCGCCATCTGGCGACTTATCACTTTCATTCGTCTCTCGGTTCTTTTAAAATCACAATAAATTTTTTGCTATTTTTTAAAGATTTCTAATGGCAGACACAGTTCCTGGTAAGTTTTAAACTATTTTCCCCATCAGCTCATTAAAAAAAATAAAATTTTCTTCTTTTAGAACACTGTCCTGG
This sequence comes from Culicoides brevitarsis, assembly GCF_036172545.1. Lineage (NCBI taxonomy): Eukaryota > Metazoa > Arthropoda > Insecta > Diptera > Ceratopogonidae > Culicoides > Culicoides brevitarsis. Next base: position 19,941,087 of record NC_087085.1, on the reverse strand, counting down.
AACGCAAAGTGAATCCGCTGGCAAGGCTTCTGCGTGTGCTGGATGTCCAAATCAGCAGATTTGCAGCAGTGGCGAAGCAAAAGGACCTGATCCCTCAATTGCCTTAGTTAAGGAACGTCTGAAAGATGTAAAGAACAAACTTGTCATCCTGTCTGGCAAAGGTGGCGTCGGAAAAAGTACTGTCACCGCTTTATTATCACGAGCCATGGCCCAAAATAATGCAGAACAAAATTTCGGAGTGCTTGACATCGATATTTGTGGTCCGTCGCAACCTCGAGTCTTCGGAGTGATTGGCGAACAAGTTCATCAATCGGGATCTGGATGGAGTCCCGTTTACATCGAGGACAATTTGAGTCTGATGTCGATTGGATTTCTCCTGGGAAGTCAAGATGACGCGATTATTTGGCGTGGACCGAAGAAAAACGGCATGATAAGACAATTTTTGAGTGAAGTTGATTGGGGACAGCTGGATTACTTGATTCTCGATACGCCGCCCGGTACTTCAGACGAACATCTTTCAGCTTCGACGTATTTAAATGGCACTGAGGGGAAATGGGGAGCTGTTTTGGTGACGACACCACAAGAAGTTGCCTTGCTCGATGTCCGCAAAGAAATTTCGTTCTGTAAAAAGCTAAAAATTCCCGTTGTGGGCGTCATTGAGAACATGAGCGGGTTTGTATGCCCCAAATGCACGGTTCAATCGACAATTTTCGCCGCAAAAACCGGAGGAGCTGAGAAAATGTGTGAAGAAATGGCAGTTCCATTCTTAGGGAGACTTCCAATTGATCCGAGACTTGCCAAATGCTGTGATGAAGGAAGAAATTTCGTTGAAGAGTTTTCCGATAGTCCAGCTGTGACATCGCTCATGGCAATTGTCAAGAAAATTGAGACCCATTTCGCTTGAATTTGTTAATTTTTGTAGCATTTATTAAAAAAATATCAAAAATTTCCTATGAATTTGTCGAATAGTCGATTTTTGGGGGCCAATCGAGGTCGATTGCCATCACATCGAGTGCCACCAAGTCAATTTCCTCGCCGATGAGACTCTTGCAACTAGGATGCGATCGTCCAAAGTCACTATGAACCAATTCCTTGACATAAGTACCTGCTTGAGTTGTCACTTCCAGCACGAGAGCTTTGTCCGAAACACTTGTCCTTGACGCTCTCATGCAATAAATGCGTCGCGGTCTTACCAGCAACGGTCTCCGGTGCAAAACACGAATAGGAGTCGTTTGATTTATCGTAAAACCCTCGGGAAGTGTCAATTTTTGCAAAATTTCGTCCGTGACAGGTACTTTTAATGCACACAAGGCACGATAAACTTTCTTTTTGTCTTCTTCGCCGTGTCGGAGCAGCGCTGTCGACTCTCTCGTCACTACTTGCAGGTCTTTGATGCTGATTTTTCCGCATTTATTTACTTCATTTTCCATTTTTCTCGCAATTTCAAAGGGGATATCAGCTTTTTTTGCATCAGGAATCTCCAAAATGAAAGGACGACCATCATCCAAGCAACGCACGTCGACATCCTCTCTTCCGCTTGACGAAAAAATGATTGTATTCTCAGGCACTTGGAAAAATTCGTAAATTTGCTCCGTTATGTACTGCTGAACACTGTCTTCCATGACCTTTTTGCCATCCAGCACCCACGGGCTTTGACTCAGGCGTCGTGAAAACTTGCAATAACGTCCCGCCACGAAGACAATTGGTCCATTGACCTTCACGGAGGTCATTTCGAGGGTGTATGAAGGGATTTCTGGCGGCACTGGATACTGTTCCTTGAAACGAACAAGATTTATTTTGGCTGGTATGAAATTCTGCTCAAAGGCATTTCGTGTGAGGAATTCTTTTTTGAATTTTTTCGACATTTGGCTGCGATCTTTGAAGTATTTCGGGTTCACGAGAGTTAATTTTGTCAGAATTTCCAACTCGTTCTCGAAATTAAACTCAAAAGTCACCAAAATTCCATTCGCGTTCGGGTCCAAGGGTTTTTTCAGCACTTCAACAAGTTTTTGGTTCACAATTGCACGAAAACAATCCTTGATGGGAATATCTGGAGGCTCGTCTTGTTTAAATTCGCCCGGAAATCTCTTCAGCAGTGTCACCCAAAGAATTAATTGTCTCAATTGCAGGATGATGGGAAAGGAAAAGGCTGCCGAAACTGTCGGGCAGTCATATTTCGGAAGATCTGGATGAGTTTTTAGTGCCTCAGTAATTTCATCGATGATTTTTGATTGAAATAATCCGAGACATGCCACACAGGGGTTTTCCTTGAACTTTTTCGGGTCATCTTCGGGTGTTGGAACGTCTTCCAGAGTCACTTCTTTCTTCAAAATATGAAAAAGTTCGATTAATATTTGAGAAAAATATAAAAAGATGGTCTTACTTTTTTGAGAGATGCAAAAACATTCAAATATTCCGATCCCTTGCCTTGCAAATAGCGCAAACAGCAATGCTGACACGTTCCGATGCTCCTTAGGAACGTATAGAGGTCCTGGTTATTCATTTTTCATGTGAAAATTTATTTATTTTTACGGAAAATGTAAAAAATTTCAGCACACGAGACAGAATCGGTAATTGGTAATCGAATCGGTAATTGTTCAATTTCATTCGTCTCGCGAATTTTGAATAAAAAAAACGTTCATCATTTTGACCACGTGACCAGAAGCAGAGATTTTCAGATATTTTTCCAAATTATTGAATTAAACAAATAAATTCTCAAAGTTCTACAAGTATTTTATTTTAATCAGAAGTATTTAATGGAATATATTTCAAAATTTAGGGGAAAAACAAAAGTTCTTAGGGACTCACTGATGATTTTTTTCGTTGTTTCCTCCACGGAAAAGAGAAAAACTTTTCCTTGGTGCAAACGGAAACCGTTCAAGAACATTCGCATTAGAAATATTCCTATGCCATCAAATACGACCTCTAACTCTTCTTCGATGCCAAATTCTGCATAGAGTTCCGCTAGAATTTTTTTACACTGTAAAAAATTTACGTCTCGCGGTGCGAGATGTGCAAAATATCAATTTTTGGCTTTTTTGAAACAATAGTAGGTTTGCGGACCTATGTTTCTTGGCGAAAAATGACCTACTTGAGACAACGAATAATTCTAGTGAAATTTTTTTTTCCAAAAATTTTGATTTTCGACTAAAAATTCAAATCATGAAAATCGTCAAAAACCGAAGTCAAAGTAAAAATTTTTAAGAATTTCCACGTCGAGATTACGTTGATTTTTTACTGTGTATGTTCATTTCTAGAATACAAAAAAAAATAGTTAAAAATTTTAAATTAAAAAATAAAATTTTTACCTCAAGCGGTAATTTGGCGAGAACGATGTCTGGAATTGCTCGTTAACCGATTTCTCCAAATTCAATCAAATTGAATCAGATTCTTGATTCAATCAAATTTATCAAAGTGTTTGGCATTGGCTCTGCCACAATAAAAATTTGGATTCGGCGAACGTTGTGCTCTTTTATGATGATGCTGGTGTTTTACGATCGCGTTGCCCGGTAATTGCCGTAATGGTGTTAAGCACGGGTAATACCTACCTCAACTACACGTCCTCCTGCCAAAACGACATTTCGCCAATTAGTCATCCGGTTCGAAGTCGATGTTTGACCAATGTATGTGATAAAATTGGACATTGCAACGTCAACCATAAATGGTCTTAACGGATAACGAGCTTGGAGTTCATCATCTAGTTCTAGAAAAGCATCGTCGTCGGTTTTTCGCAACCCATATACGGAAGGATTTACTAAAAGTCTTTCGTGACCTCTGCAAAAAAATTAATGCATTTATTAATTTAACTTTCTAGTCAAAAAAAGAGTAAAAACTAAAAAAATGAAATAATTAAAAAAATTAAATTTTTAAAAGATTATGAAATTTTCAAGATCAATTTATTAGGAACATTTTCGAAAAAAAAACATTTTTCCTCCGTAAATTTTAAAAAATTTGAAATTTTTTATGGTGTCTCGCGGAATTTTTTTTTTGCGAGACACCAATTTTTTACAATGTAGGTCTACCAGATTTCACTAAAATTTAATTTTTCTCTATAAAATTGAACATTTCTGACTCAAAAATTACTAAAAATTATATTCAAACATAAATTTCGAAATCTTTTCTTTAAAAATTGTTCAAATTTTTTAAAATTTCTTGAAAAACGGCCAATTCAAATGTCATTCATTTCAATTTCGCCCCTCAGTCACTGTGGATTTCGCATGACATTCAGTCACGATTTAAAGTCAAACTACACTAGTCCCTCTCTTATATATAAGAATTTGGGGGACAACTTAGTTGATATGAGAAAAATTAAAATATGAGAATGAGGATCTATTTTCAAGGAAAATCAAGAATTTTAATCTTTTTTCTTTAATATTCGTCATTTATGAGTAATTTTTTTATTTTTAAATCTTTTTTTATTCAAAAAAGTACAATTTTCTCGTAAAATAAAAATTTTGTTCATACCCAAAAAATTGACAACCTCTCTTATATCAATGAAATATCAATTTTGACAGCATTTATTGAAATTTAAGAGGCTGTCAACTTCAAAAAAAGATTGATATATGAGGGGGATGATATATGAGAGGTAGATATAAGTGACGACCTAGTGTATGAGAGTCAACAACGAGTAGAGCTTATTTACTGCTATTTTGTGTGTTTTATCGCCTTAAATTGTGCCTAAGAAGCTTCCAGAGCCCACGCGTGTGCAACCAAACTCAAAATACGCCACAAATCGAGACTGAATCGTTGAAAATTTCCCGAAAAAACTCAAAAACTTGAATAGTGCGATTTCGACAGAAACCTGTTGATGTTCACCTCACAAGTTTAGTAGCGGTGTATTTATAATTGTTCTATATTTTCTATTATTATTGCTATTTGTTCTATATTTTGCTTATTACATAAAGAAAACAGACAACAAAAAATCGTGTGGCATCAAAAAAAAGTGAAATTTCGAAAAATTACTAAAAAGTTATTATTTCAAGTTCCGAAGAAGTTTAAGTTATCGATTCAACAAAGTGCTTTTTTTTTGTTTTTACAATTGTTACAATTTACCCAGCTAATTAGATTCTTGCGTATTAGCGTAAATATTGTGTTAATTGATCGCATACATTCGATTTGCAGTAACTTTGCCGTCCACAACAAACAACGACGACGACGACGAGAACAAGGTATGGAATTGCAATTTATTTATTCTTCTGTGTCTCTCTCTCTGTCGCTATTTATTGTATTAAAATTTTGCGTTACGTTTGTCTGGCTTCCGGATATTTATTCGCGACGAGGGGGAATTTATTGAACTCCAGTGAACACGAGCCACTTCTTCTTGTGGACTAATCCATTCGAGTCGTCATTGCATGTGATTGAAAAATAATAAAAAAATTAATCGTCCCTCTACGAATTACGCGACAAGCATCGATTATGAGTCATTCGTGCGCTGTACAAACACTTTTTTATGCTGTTTGATTGATAAAAAGATCGTCTACTAACTAACATTCCTATAATTACGATACAATGCAAACGTAAAAAAAATAAACCGACAACCGATGATACACAACACCTGTATGGCGGGGGTTACAATGCGGCATTTCTTGTGGGTTGTTGAAATAATCGGTGAAGAAATTGTAAAAAAAAAATAAAATTTACTTATTGTGGCAGGTTTCTTCAAGTTGAAGGACTTTAAAATCATTTTTTTAAAGATATTTTTTTAATTAAAAATATCATTTTTTTAATTTGAGCCAAATTTATAATCAATCAAAGAAAATTTTATTTTTTTTTCATTTTTTAAATTTGTTTAAAAGTCGAAAATTAAAAATAATTTTTTTCTTGCAATTTTTGGTAAAAAAAAAAAAACATTAAAAAAAATTGAATAAAATAATTTTTTATCAAAGATTTTATTTTATTTTTTTTAATGATATGTTTGAGAGACAAAAATTAATAATAATTTTTTTTCTTAATTTTGATACAAAAAAATAAATTTTAAAGATTTTTTTTTTATCAAACTAGAATATAAAAATAAAAAAATAATAATTTATTTAATTAGGTATTAAATTAAAAATATTAATTTTAAAAAATCATTTTAATTTAAGAATTATTTTACAAAATATTTATTTAATTTTATTTTTTGAAATATTTTTTTTTATAAATAAATAAAAACAAAATTAATGTATTTTATATTTTTTTCGATTTTTAACAATTTTAATATTTTTGAAATGAAAAAATTAAAAATATTTTTTTTTCTGAATTTTAAATTGAAAATTACTTTAAATATTTTTTCAAAAAAAAAAAAAAAATCGATCATTCCAAGTCAATATCTCACTTGATTGAATAACGTTACACCACCACAGTCTTGGAACAGATGAAACATATTGAAAATATGAATCAACGTCACGTTTTAATGTTTGTTTATAGAAATGTCTTAGTTTGTTTTGCTTGGCAGAACGATTTTAAATGTTATTTGTTCGATATTCGAAGGATTTTTTTTACTATTATTTTTTTTTTATATTTTGCAATTGTTACTAGGTTGATTTTTTTTTTTACATTTTTCGTGACGGTGGTGTAAAAGTGAGAATTGACACGTTCTGTGGAACTTTCACTGATCGGTGATTTTGAACAACAAATCAGAGGCTTAAAGCAAATGAAAAATTTCATTGTATAAAAATTTTTATTTTTTAACAGAAATTGATACATGCACAAATTATTTGCAAATATGATACGCATCCTCATGGAATTTGCGTGGTGATTCAATATCCCTTTATCATCGTTTATTTTTAAAATCCCCATAGAATTAAATATATTTAGTGGAATAATAAATTCGTGTTAATAAATTTGTATTACATGTTTGCTTTCGGGCAGAAGAATTGGCCAATCATGAACACGATGGATATTAACAATTTAAAAATCCATTTCAATCTGTTCCATTCTGGAGGCAGAAAAAATGCAAAGATAAAGTATTCATTTTAAATTGATTCAAATATGATTTTTCCGAATATATTCTCGTAATATTAATATGCAGACAAAAAATAAATAAATAAAAAATTAAATCTGGCCAATTTTTGAATATCAGAAATTCTGTTCGAAAAAAATATGATGAAATATTAAAAAAAGTTAAATTTAAAAATATTTGTAAAAACAGTTTTTGAGTTGAAAAAAAAAAAAATAAAATTTTTAAGAAAACTAAATTAATTTTGTAATTTTTTGGGAAGTTTAATTTTTAAAAATAATCAAAAAATTTTTTTATTATTTTTTATAATAAATAAATAATAATAAAATAATATATGATTAATAATATAATAAATAACTGAAGTAAATTTTATTTAAAATTCAAATTAATTTATTAAATTTTTGTTTTTTGAATAAAAAAAATGTTTTTTAATTAAAATAAAAATTAAATAGTTTATTATATAACAATTTTTTTTCCGGAAAGCTTAAACTTTGATTAAAAAAAAAAAATAAAATGAAAACAAAAATTGATCCTCCAATTTTACAAGCCCTTTAGCTCATAAACAAAAATATGAAATCTGTTTGTAATCGTATCATATTTTTTAAAAATTTTAATGATTGAATGCATGAAAACATTTTTTTATGTTTGATACGATAAAAAAAAATAAACTTTTCATTGATTAAATGAAGATTAAATTGAAAACAACCAGTGGGATATGAGATGAGCCTGTGTGCAGGCAATATTTGCAATGAAAAGTGTAAATAACTACACTCTCGAGTAATAATTTTCCCTGGCAAATAAGTTTTTCTGTTCTCTCCCGTTCTCTCTCGTGTCTATTGGGACAAGTACATGCCGGATATGAAATTTTTCTGCCGTTTATTTGTTTTATATCTGAAAATAAATATTGTCTCTCATTCTCGTCTTTCTCCTATATATGACGATAATTCAATTTTCCCATTTCTCACAAGAAAATAAAAGAAGACATAACACACAAGAGACATTTTTCATCATCATATATTCCTCGTGTCTTGTTTTACGAACCGATTGTATTGTCTTGTCTCGTAATATTTATATTGACTGATTCATTCGATCGTAGAGAGGGTTAAACGCCGCAAATTAGCCGACTTTTCAACGGGAAGCCAGACAAAAGTGCGCCCCATCTAACAATCATCTTTCGACAGTACACCGCAAAATAACAACAACAACAAAATGCTGATAATTACAAAATTTTATCTTGTTTACTTTCATTTCAGTATATTTGTCATCAACAATTCTCATACTTGTACGATATAATAAAATAAACCATAAAATCTTGTTGTGTACAGAATTTATCTGAAAGAAAAAAAAATAATAAAAAAGTGTTTTTTGTTTTGTTCACGTCGAAAACTTACACACATTTAACCCACATAAACAAAGAAAAATAAAATTATATAAAATAAAAATTAATTAAAAAGTAATACAAACAGACATTTAAAGTGAAAAACTTTTGCAAAAAATAAAAAAAAATTAAATAAAATTTTGTGTCTTTTGTGAAATGCCTACGCAGAACATACAAGACGAAACAATGGTACAAGAAATTAAAGTTAAAACTGTGTACAGTGGCGAGGTAATGATCCATTACATCGAAGATGGAATCACTTACGAGGATTTATGTAAGGAGATTAGAGGTATTTGCCGATTTTCACCGGATTTTAAGGTAAGTCGTTGTCAGTGAAAAAAAAAACTAACAAACAAATATTAAAACAAGCATTTTTGTGCTCTTTGTTCACAAACGCAGGATTACACTATAAAATGGGTGGATGAGGAAAATGATCCTTGTACGATTTCCACTCAGATGGAATTGGACGAGGCCATTCGTTTGTACGAGGTGAATCGTGATTCGGAGCTCGTTATTCATGGTAAGTTTTTTTTATCTATCACTTTTATTCTTTAAACAAATATCAGACAAACTCTTATCATTTTATGCTTTTATTTGAATGAAAACGTGATTCAGGTGCGTTGAAAGCCTTTGAGTGATTTGATTTTATAGTTTCGTGGAATGCATTTAATTTATTATAAGTGGTGGGCATGTGTGTTTCCTTTTTGGTGCATTTTTTTGATTTTTTGTGCAAACACTTGAAAAACTTCTCATGAAAAAAAATTTTGATTTGAAAAATTTTTTTTTGTTGAATCGTTGAATTAAAAAAAAAATTCTTAAAACAAAAAAATAAAATATTTATATGAAAAATCAACCATCAATATTTTTTAATTTTTTTTAAATTCTTTAAATTTTTTTTAATGGTCAAATATTTTTTTTTGCTAAATTTTTGAGAAATTTGCTTATATTGACTATTAAGTTCATTTGAAATTCTATTCAAAGTCATATTTTGACTTAAATATTTATTTACCTTGCAAAAATATCAGGAACATGTAACCTCGTTTTCTGAAAATTTACCAAAATTAAAGAGAAACTTCAAATTTTTAAGAGAAAAATTTACAATTTGAAAATTAAATTTTTTTAAAAATGTACATATAAAATCAACTTAATTTAGGATTTTTTTCATAATTTTGGGGTAAAAAATTGTAAATTTAATTTTGGGAAATTAATTTAGTCATTTTTTTTTAAATTAAAAAAAAATTGAATTATTTCACATTAAAGTGATTTTTAATTGATAAGTAGAAATTATTCAATTATTTTTTTTAATACACTTTTAATAAATCTTTAACAAATAAAAATAAATAAAATTAAATAAAATAAAAATAATAAAATAAATAATTTAAATAAAGAAATAAAATTAAAAATAGTTTATAATGATAAAAGTGATAAAATATTGTTAAAATTAGTCATAATAAAATTTTCATATATTTCAAAATTTTTAGTGACAAATGTAAAATTTTTATAAAAAAAAGTATGTTCTAATTGGTTGAAAATGAAATTTTCCTTTTTTTACAACCCAGAATTAAAAAAAAAATAGTTTTCATAACTCGTTGTCGTCAAAATTAAATTAAAAAAGCCACTTTTAATAAAAAATGTCAACATATTCTCCTAAATTAAAATAAATATGATGATGATGAAAAGTAACGACAAAGGCTTTATGCAACACAAAAAAAACAATGTCCAATTTGCTGATCTTAATTGAAAAAAATTACAAAACAAACAAAAAAGGCTCTTTCCATATTAAAAAGTGCAGTAAAATCACTGTCACGAGAACAGGACTTTCGATAATCTCCTCTGTTACCAACTCAACAAAAAAAAAACACCATGTCATATTATTATTATTTTTATTAAAATGTGTACTTTTTCGTCCTACAAGAGAATCATCAACGCGAAAAAAAAAATATAAAATTTTTGCGGATTTAATTTTGAAATGTTGGAGTTGTCTGAAATTTCGTGTGAGTGGCGCGCAATGCACTTTTTTTTGAACATAAATCTGTGTGCGAAAAAAAGTGTCTTGAACCGTTGGAGTGGGAGGAAGAAAAAAAAAAATTAAATTGGCAGTCATAACGTGTCCAACTATAAAAAAAAGATGAAAATTTTTATATTAATGTCAACCACGGGAATGGAGCAAAAAAAAATTTAAATAGAAGCGTTTTAGTTTGAAATTGCTTTTTGTGTAAGTTTTTTGCCTTCACCCGGGGTGAAAAAACGTTAAAAGTAAGTTATGGAAGGGAAACGAATCAAAAAGCGCTCATGTCGTTCGTCACGCATGCATGACGTTTTTTGTTAGTTTTTAAGTGGTTTCATCTTTTGTGGGCAAAAGTTGCATGCATTTCATTCAATACTAAGCTCTTACGTCTCGTTTTCGTGTACAAAGCATGTATGGAGGGAAAACAGAAAAGTTGAATGGCTCCTGAATTTTAAAAAGGTATTAAAACGTTAGATTATGTTTGCATAACTAAAAAAACGTCTAAGAGGAGTAATTAAAATATTATGAGAAAATGGTTTGTCATTAGAGATAGTCGTAAAAGTGCATTTTTCGCTAAGATGTTCCACTTGACTAAATTATTTTTGTTTAATTTTTATTTAAATCTTTTATTCGAGACACTAAAAAAATTTTTTTTTGTTTAAAGTAGAACACCGCAAAGTACTTTTAATGTTTAATTGATACTAATTCAGATGTTCAGCAGCAACGCGTGTGATCTAGATAAACTTTTAGTTTTTTTCTGTGGCTGCATCCGTTGAAACTTTTTCTGACGCATGCTGCACAATTTTTGCGAATATTTTGACATAATTTATTTTTCTGTGATTCAAAAAAAAAAAAAATCATAAACAAGACATCAAAATTATCGGTAAGTTAACTTAATTGAGCAAAAAAAAAATCACATAATTTTGTGAATCGTTTATTTCACGAATGAATGGACATCCACAAAAATTTTTACAAACACAATTTATATTTTTCGCTATCTAACTTGCTACAACGCAGTGAAAACACACAAAAGCCAAACTTTCGCAGCAGAAAAAAAACTATGCGACAGAGCAAAATTTTTAAACCATTTCAAACAAAACGAAACAAAATTTATACACGCAAAATATAATGTGTACCATCATTTGGGATAATGTCACAATTTTCAACATTATCCACTCTGTCTCTCCCGTTCTGTGAAACATTTTTTGATGAAACAAAAAAAAAATAACAATGTTTCAACTTCTACCAACTTCCATCCAAAGTACACTTGTAGTACGACTAAAAACCCACATTGTTGCTTGGAAAAACAAATTCGGACAGATTCTACGGCGTGCATGTGCAAACAATAATAATATTACGTAAATATGTTTAAATAAAAATAATAAAATCCAAAAAAAACCCATGATTATGTGGTGGTGCAGAAAATGATATTTTAAAAAGTTTACAACTAACTGCCATTGCCATGAACAGGACATTACATTAAAATTGTGTGTGTGTGTGTGGAGCTAAAGCGAGGATATAAGGTCAGGGTGGGCCTGATTTTGGTGAACATTTGTTTAATTTGAGAGAGATTTTTAACATTTGTGAAGAATGGAGGTCTGATTTGCTGAAAATTATCAAAAATATTTTTTTTTACAAAAAAAAAAATTTATTTAATACAATGAGATTTTTTTTCAAATTGTATTATTTTCTGAAAAATTAATTTTATTTTGAATTATTTTGATTTAAAAATAAAATACAATATTATAATTTTAAATTGCAATTTTATATTTTTTAATTTTACAAAAGAAAAAAAAATAAATTAACAAAAATGAATTTTTGTTTAAATAGGTTTTAATATGAAAAAATAATAAAATTTGGTATAAATTAAGTAAATTTCATTGAAATATTAAATAAATTTTAAATAAAAAAAATAAAGAAGTTACACGCAAAAAAAAGAGTTATCAGTTTATTAGTTGATTTCTAGTATTTCATACAAAAATCATCTCAAAAATAATTAAAATACACTTTACTATTTATTAGTTAAAAATTAGTAAATTATTAGTTAAAATTTCATTTTGGTTACCAAAAACTAATAACATCAGTTTTTTAGTAAATTTAGTTTTTCATCCATTTTTTACAATTTTCATAAATTTTTTCGATTCTAATATTCAAAAATTTTTGAAGTGTGATGATCATAAAAAAATTAAAAATGAAAAATATAAAAAAAAAATCGATATTTTTTTTTGTTTTTTTTTAATTTATTAAATTCATTTTTAATTTTAACTTTTTTTTATTACTTTTAATTTTTTTTTAATTAAAGATTTTTAATAAACCCGCGACTTTCGCCTATCATTTTCATTAGTATCCCCTCCAAGCTGTTTAATCCTTTTATCATATTATGTAATTAATAAGCTATATATAAAAAGTATTAATTTAATAATTTTTTTTTTAATAGTTAAAATTCAATTATTGAGTCAGTTTTAATAAATATTTGGTAATTTAAACTTTCTAATCACGAAAATTTATTTAATTTTAAATTAAACTTTTTATTTGTGTAACATAAAACTGAAATTTTTTTTTTGTAAAAAAATATTAAAAAATTTAAAAAAAATGATTTTTTTCTGCGTGTAAAAATAAACAAATTGTTTTCAAAATTTTAGCAATAAAAAAATATTTGAGTCCAATAATTTTTTTTTGCCCTTTTTCTATTGCTAAAATTTCGATTTTTTTTTTTTTTAATTTTGTGTTTATCGTTTAAATTATGTAATATAAACGAATTTTAAAGTTGAAGATAAAAAAATTAATTTTAAAAATAGATAAAAATCGAGTTTAATTTTAATTTAATTTAATACCGTTTGAATTTCGTGTCGATGTTCAAATGAACGATGTACTTAATAAAATCTTTTTAAATAATTTTTTTTTAAATCACTGAAAAAAAAATCTTATGACCACCCTTGTCAGTCAGCCACATATCTATAGATAATATGATGGAGCAAAAGTTAATGCTACTTTGTCTTTATTCTTATATTACACATGTAGAGTAAGCGCGTTATTATCATCTATATACGGGGAAAAACGTGAACAAACACCGAAAAAAGCAAATTTTGTTACATATTTTAGTTGGTGTTGTATTACTCTCTGTGGCACACTGTGTTTTACACTTTAAGCATTAAGTTAGTTTGTAACTTATTTAAAGCAGGAAATTGTGCATGGGAAACCCATTAAACAGGAAAGGATGCCAAAACATGAGAATGATTTCAACTGAGTCAGAGAGTTGTTCGTTTTTAATAATACAACAACAACAACAACAAAAAACGAGGAAAAAAACAAACGAGACCATCATACACAAGTTTTATTTTTCACCTAATTTAATTTATCTTACATAGTTCCGATGTGGATGAGCATTATAAATGGAAGGGAGAAAAGATGTTAAAAATTCACAGTAGAAAAAAAAATTCTGAACACTGAACTAAATTAAAACTAAACAGAGAAAATGGGAAAAATGCAACAAACAAAACAATGTTGACTGTGTTAGCTTTTTTTTCCAGGAGTTCCCTACTTTTTTTTTGTTAGTTACTATAACGAACTGATCCATTCATTTAGTGCACTTTCATGTGAGCCAGAGACGAGGTTAGGTAACAAAAGTATGTAAAAAGTATTTTTTTGTGCTATCTCTCGTTCGTTCGCCAAAACATGATCCTTTTTTCCTTCCAACGGCATTAATATTACACGAGTTTCCGCTCGACAATAAGTTGCTTCGTGCTCTTTTTTCCTGTTGTTATTTCGTTTTGTGTGAATAAGTTGTTTCTGGTCTTCGGTTCTGTTTTCGGGGGTTTGATGACGAATCCAAAAAACAAAGCGGAATGTTCATCTAAAAAATTTATTCATTAAAAAATCTCGTTGTTCGGCATGCAAAACAACTCCACTCGAATTCCGTTGAATTGTTCATGACGATGACGGACGAGAGAACGGTAAAATTTAAATAAAATATTTTTTTTTGTTGCTTCATTAGAAAAAAAGGGGGTTCTCACCAAAAATTAATGGTCAGAATGGGCGGACGAGAGAAAACCACAACCGCAGACTCTTCTTTTTTTTTCGTAATGAACGACTGACTGGCAGTTTATTTATATTTTTTTATTGAGTCTCTCATATGAAGAAGAGAGCATTCTAAATTAATCCTTAATTTGTTTATTTTTAAAACTTTTTTGTTACTTGAAACCGCCTGACTAGTTTTTTTTTTGTGTTTTTCAAAACTTTATGCATTTAGGAGGAACTTTATTTTTCGAACAACAATTAAAAACTAAAAAAAAAAGTAATAAGAAAGTATCAAGTTCCGACATCTACTTCACCATAAGCGCACCATATGTAACAAAATCCTTAAACTAAAATTAAAAGTATTCGTTTAAAATTTTAGTTTAACCGCGTTTTTTGTTTTTTTTCGATTTTCCTTGAATTTTCCGAGTTTTCCACGTGTTTTTAGGGTTTTTTCGAAGATTTCCACGAATTTTCTTTATTTTATTTCACAATTTTTTTTTATTTAATTGTTAGTTAGTTTATAGACTTTTACGGATATGTTAAGATTCGAGGAAAATTCTTCAGCACGTCTATGTTAAAAATTTGTGAAAAATCAGATAACTTAAAAATTTTAAGTTTTTCCGAATTTTTTTAAGTTTTCTTGACTTTCAACGAGTTTTGAATTTTTACGAGACATTTTATTATTTCAAAAATTTTATTTTTTACAAATTTCCTAGTTTTCCACAAATTTATCTAATTTTCCTGGACTTTATGAATTTTTCTCAAATTTATTTCATCGATTAATTTTTATTTAGAAAAAATTAATTCAAAATTTAGCACAAACTACTTGAATTGCTTCAATATGAAAATTTTGAATTAGCAAGTGGCAAAAAGACTCATCAGTACAGACAGACGGACAGACAAAATTAAATTTAAAAAAAACTCAACATAAATTTTAAAATGCGATAAAAATAACGAGGAAAAAACTAAGCGCAATGTTTATTAACAAAACTCGCTTTGAAAATGGAGGAAAATAACAACAACCTCACATCTCCCACACTAAATTGGTATGTTTATAAGAAAAACATAATAAGACGACGACGAGCTTTACTAACACACCAACGCTGTGTGTTGCAGAAGTTTTTGTCGAGAAACGTTATTGTTAAGTTAGTTATTTCATTTACCGAAAAAAAGCACGTCGATGTTGGAGAAAACCTCGAACAAGAGTGTATTTAGTTATTTCAAACACCCAAAAGATTTTTTGGAATGTAAAAAAATACGAAAAAAGGTGAATGCAAAAAGTTTTCATCTTGTTCTGTTATTATAAAAGTTTTCTTCGTATATTTTGTAATTTTGATATTTCACATGAATTTCACGTAAATAACACACACGGCGAACTAGACGACGACGACGACGACGAAAACGACGAAGATGCTGAAGAAAAGGCTGTTCTGAATCCATGTTATTGTTGTTGTTGTTGCTGGTGTTATTATTATTATTAATTCTTATTGTATTGGGTGCAACATACACATCCACCCACCCAACATCCAATATGCATGCCAGAACTACGTGTAAAACTTAAATAATAATATTGTGATAACCTTTTCCTTAACTGTGTGAAAACTGCGTGTGTTGTATTGTGAATAGCAGCAGGGATTCATTTCGTTTATTGCTGTTATGATTATATAGTTTATTATTGTTTGTTGTTAAGCGACTGTGATATGTATTTGAGTGTAATAATAAACCACGACTTAGATAATAATATAATGGAACTTTTTTTTTCGCTCGTATTCGGGATTCACACATTTAAAGAAATGAGAATTTTATTGTTAAGTTATGCTACGGAGATAGTAATAATAATAATAGTAGTCAGTATAATGTAATGATGGTGTTCGTGGATGGCAAATAAAATGGTTATAATGGCAATTTGAGCGTAATGAGAAATTTTCACGAACTATTGACCTTTTGGAAATTATCAAACTTTCCATGCGACATGGCTTGCATTTTATTCGATGTCAACAAGTTTTTGTAGAATTCAAATGAGCAATTAAAAATTATGAAAATTACATGATTTTGGAAAAAAGATTCATATTTTGCCTTTCTAATTATTTTAGGCTAGAAAATATACTTGTAAATACTGAAAAGTCATAAATAGCATCTATTAATTAATTTTAATTATTTAAGTTTTTTTTTTAATTATTTGTTAATTAAAAATAAATTAAATTTAATTATATCCTCGATTATATCTTAAATTTTTATTTTTGATATTTTAAAAATTTTTAATTTAAGAAAACTTATGAATTTTATGAGAAAAAAAAATTTAATAATGAAAAAATATATAAAATTTTTTAAATTAAAAAAAACTGAAATTTTTGAAAAAAATATTTTTAATCTAATAAAATTTAATATAAATTTTTTGAAAAATATTTTTAACTTAACGAAACAAAAAAAAAAATATATAAAATTTGAGTTTCAACAAGAACCTGCTTTTTTTTTTGAACAAAATTTATTTTCACAAAAATTTTTTGTTTCGAGTGCGAGAAATCTTTTTGAATAACACAAAAAAGTCTTTATTTTTCAAATTTCTCAAAGTTTTTTACGAATAAAAACACAAAATTTTTATTTTTAATTTTTATATCGCTTTTTATTTCAAATTTTTAAAAATTAAAAATAAAAATTTTGTGTTTTTATTCGTAAAAAACTTTGAGAAATTTGAAAAATAAAGATTCTTTTGTGTAAAATTCATTTTTGTTAAAATTCCATACTTTATCATAAATATTTAACAAAATACCTCAAAAAATAAAAGTTTAAAAAATTCAATAGATTTAAGTCTTCTAAAGTTTTAAGTGACTTGTGAAAAAATTTACAACTAATTTTCAACCCTTAAAGTCACTGTAAAAAGCGGATCAGAAAAAAATCACGACTATTAAAAATAATTGAAAGACACTTCAAACATCTGTCCCTCTTGCAAATGACAATTTTTATCTTTTCTTTTCAAAAGCAATCATTTTTTTACAAAAGTTCTGAAAAAGACAAAAAATCATAGAAAAAGACGACAATGCTACCAGAAACTTTCTGCTACTTTAATTCGAGAAATGACAACAAACTAACTGCATTTCATGTTTACAAGGCAAGCTTGCATTTGTACGAACAAAATATGGCCTCTTTTGGTGTGAAATTTCATCATCGTCTTCTAACTTCTCTGTTTCTCTTGCACGGGTTAAGTAGAAACAAAAATAAGATGAAATTGAGAAAAGTTTCAAAGGACGATTGCAATGTTGAGAAAATGACACTTCAGTGCTGTTTTAACACCTTCTCTTTGTTGCGATTTGTGTCGAAGTATATTTTGTAACTTCATTACTACTGTGCACTACTTTTTTACTTTGCTTTAAATTTTTGTAAGAAATCTCAAGTACACTTTTTACGACTCTCCCGTATAATGAACGAAAAGTTTTTTACATAATTCGTACATTACCACAAAAATCCCCTTTAATCACACCAAATCCTCATTATTTTTCATCGAGTTTTTCGTTACATCACCGTTGTGCCTCTTTTTAAGTACATTCTCAACTCAACTAGTTTTTAGATGCTGAAACATGATGATGATGACTGAAAGGTAGATTTTTAACCGAGAAAAAAATATACGAGGAAATAGGTAAATTTTGATGCTGGTTCCAACTTCTCATTTATAATTTAATTACCATAGTACTCCTTCATCACGCTGCTTCATGCGAAATCTCGTGTATAGATAAATATAAATTTATAAATTTTTCACGAGATACGCAAAATTTTCATCTTTACGAGTCGAGTTGAGATGTATAATAATGACGAAAAATAATGAGATTCGCCCGTTTTTTGAATTCTTGTCTAGTCTGGCAGCAACTCCCTATCTATAAATCTTTTACGCGCGTACCCCACTTTTCTCTTAATTATATTCATTAACCACAAATGAACAAGGAAAATAATGGAAACGTGCATTGTCTTGTGTACAAAACGCCAACGTATTGAATGTCAGGAGAAAATTGTAAGAATTAGAAGACGACTTTTATTTCTTTTAAAAAAATTTTTTCTTCCCTTTTTCTGCGTCAACATCGTCGTCATTTAATGTAAATGTTGGTTTTGACAATAGCTATTAACGTTGTTGTTTGAAATATGTAATCATCATCGTGTGTACGCTGCGCGCCGCCGTCAGTTGAGTAAAATCTCATGCAAGAACAATGACTTCGCATTAACTTGGGCCATTTTTGGAAATTATCGTTTAAAAAAAGACGGCATCGTCTTCAGCTTAATTCCTTAAATATGTCATCAGCAACGGAATTACAAGAACAGTTAAAATATTATTGTTGTTCAAGGATAAAGATGGTTATCGCCCGCTTCTTGGATGTTTTTCTCATGGATTTAATGGAGGGGTGGATTTTCGGATTTATAAAAATTACAAAAAAAAAATATTCAGTTTTGATGACAAGAGATGATAGTCGTTGATGTTAAGTAGATAATATCCTGGCAAGTTTTTGATTGTGACTCACACCCATACTTCCCTACTGATTGAAAAGTGGTTAAATTAACCTCGAATGTCACTGAATTTTCGATAGATTTGAAAGGAAGGGGGGAGATGAGCAAAATTACATCCAAATGGGATCCAAAATTACAATTTATTGTGAAAGATTATATCGTGAACGCGAAATCACTTATTGACTCTTCTGGAAGTTGCAATCTCAATTTCAGTCATTCAAATTTTTTAAGTTTTTGGATAATTTAAGTTTCAGATTATAATATTTCACTTTGACGGGGATTTCAGTGGTAAATAAAAATTTTAACGTTTCATATAAGTTTTTTTTCGTCATTGACTTTGACTTACTTCAGCTACAGACCAAATAAGGTGTTGGCCCAGACAGATTCCTGACTGTAGAAGGACTCCTTTTTCAGCTTGTAGGTATTTGAACTCCCTTATAATTGATTTAACTCCTTTTTTCAATGGCTTGTGACAGACATGGGTGACTCAAGAATTCAAATTGAGTATCCTTCTGAGTATCTGGCGGAGTTTCGTCATTTCGAGTTCATTAGTTATTTGCTTCATTTCATACGAAATCTCAAATATTTGTTTCTTCATAATAGATTTAAGAAAAATTTCAATTAAAAAACAGCTTGACACACCTTTTGGGTTTTCAAGAGAAATGAGCAGTTAGTTTAAGGCATTACAAAGCAGTTGAAGCTGGACTATTTACCTGTTCGATTTTCGGGTAGCGTTGAAATGACGTAGCGGTTCGAAATTCGTCAATCAAGATATCGCCTTAAGAAGCTCTCCAGCTACTCATTGTCCACATTGTATTTAATTTTCGATTTAAGATATAACTTTTAAGTTTTGTGGCTCTGAAGTATTAGTAAAAGAAAAAAAAACAAGAAAAAGTCCAAGAATTAAATTTTACAACTAAAAATAGAAAAAAAAACTTAAAATTAATTTTTGTTAACTCAAATGTGCTTCAAAACCAAGAAAAGAGTTCAAAAATTAATTTTTCTCACCTCAAAAGCTGTAAAGACTCAAAATCGATCATCAAAAATTTCATATTTTTCCAATAAAATTCCTTAAGTGGTAAAATTTCGCGCCTTTTAAATTCGTAGGGTCGCCAACATTGTCAGAGAGACGGTCATCATGCTGTGAGTGTCGCACGCCCACTGAGAAAAAATTTTAATTATATGAGAAAAATTGTTTTTTAACTTTTCACAGAAGGATCCAGACACGTAAACAAGCCGACGAGACGAAAATCTCTAGAAATAGTCTGCCTTTGTTCAGTTAATATCGAAATAAAAGCTAAAGAAACAAAACGGCATTATTATCTGACACCTCTTTTATGAACGATTTATCTCGTGCTCAAATGCATTGAATAATTGCATATGGACGTGCCTGCAACACATGAGGACTGGATGTAAGGCGGATTTTGTGCTCCATTGTAAGTGAATGACGACGACGACGACAATAAAACGATTGTACGTGGTTTCAGAACTGATCTTGCATTATTGCCGAGTATTATTGTCTCTCCTTGTGCTGTGCATTGGCTCGGGCACGAGTGAGAACAAAACTATATCATTTTTGTGATGATGCTCAGTCTCACATCCGCTCGTCTTTATTCTGGGGGAATTTTGTGAATGAATTTAAGCACCTTCCGTTTTTATGTAAATTTCAATGCGTCGCTTTGCTATGTGAAAATGCAATAAATATCCATTTGTGTGCAGTCATTTGGGCATGCAAGCCATGGCAATGAAATGTTGCTGGCGACAACGACAACGATGATGCATAAAGTGAGAGACTTTGTAAAAGAAAGAAGGAAATCCAGTTCATTTTCGTGCGGATTGTCTTGCGGTTTTTCTGTTTATTTACAGATAAAAGAGGATTTTGCACTGCCACTCTCGATATGAGTGAAGTTTCCCTTGCAGTTGCTAACCAACAATTTTCGGCAATGTCAATCAAGCTAAATAAAACGGGTTGTTTATATTTCAAAATGTTACTCGAGAGTCATCGTGGGGCTGCATTGATTTCGGCAATGTTTTTGATCAACATAAAAATGTGCAAATAATAATTCTGAATGACTATTCAATTCACATGATGATGTCTTTCGAGCGAGCTATCTATCACTCTTTTCATTGCGCTCCACTGTTCTATTTACTGAAAATCCATTTTTGGTTTACACATGGTTGCATCCAAATAAAATATTTTCTACTATTGCGAAAAATAAAATATACACACATAAAAGTCTGATTGCAAAAATATGGGAGAAAAATATTGAATGGGCAAAAGCAGTATTTTGCAGGAAAGGAAAGCAAGCAGAAACACACCTACATGTTAGTAGATTGTGAAAATTTTTCGTGTTTCGATGTTTGATGATAAAATCTTTTAATCAGTATCAAAATGGTTTTTGTAACGAAAGAGCTTAATTTTGTGTTTGAATTTTTGTACTTTTTTTTTTAAGAATTTTAAAGGTTTAAATAAATTATCAGAATTTTTTTTAAATAAGAAAATTTATGAAAAGCTGAGAAAATATTTAACATGGTGTCTAATTTTTTTTATCTCAGAAAATCGAAATAAAATTTTAAAATTATTTTTATGATTATAGTTTTTGATAAAATTCAATTTAAAAAAAAAATAGTATTTTAATTTTTTTGAAATTATTTTCTAAAAAAAAAATTAATTAAATAATTTATTTTAAAATTTTAAAATATATTTTTTTTTTGAATTTTATCAAATGTTAAAAATTTAATAAATATTTTTATTTAAAAAAAAATATATATATGAAAATATTTTAGTTTAACATTTTTGCACTAAATTTTAATATTTTATCATTTATATTAAAATTAATTTTAAAATCCGGGATTTTGGTATTTTTTAGAATGGAATCCTCCATATATGAAAATATTTTAGTTTAAATTTTTTATCATTTATATTAAAATTAATTAAAATTAAAAAAAAAATTAAGTTCAATAAATAATTTTTTAAAAAATATTTTAAAAAGAAAAACCATTTAAATACTAAATTTAATAAAAAAATCTATATTAAAAATTTTTAAATTTTCCTAAAAAATAACGGTTTTGATTTTTTTAAATAAATGTAAAAACTTTTAATTAAATTAAAATTTTTAATTTTTTTAAAATTAATTTTAAGCCTTCACGCTTCGCAAAAAATCTCCGTTTTTCGAAAACCTAACCCTCCACAGTGCAGGTTTAGGTTAAAATTTATGTATCTTTTTAATATATTCAGAAAAACTGCATTTCTCTCTATTTTTCTCTTGTTATGTGAGTGTGTGTGTGGGCTTCGATTCGCACATGCCAAGCCATTGTGTGCAAGCATAACTATAAAGACATATTCGAGGTGTTGAAAATATAATGTTGCCGCTTTTCCTCTTCTTTTGCTTCATGAAACGCCAACGCCAACGACGACGACGAGGCAGAAGCAAGCCAGCGGAAGAAATAAATAAAGTGCAAAGGAAATATTATTAGAAAATCACAAATGTTATGAATGGAATATGAATGTGTGTGTGTGCGAAAATTTTGTCTTCGTAAAAATTGATACTTTTCCATTGAATTGCAATTTTGCCTCGTTTTCACATGTATACCTTCCGCATGAAAAAAAAGGAAAAATCGCAAAATGTGGCAAAAAGCAAGAAGAGGAAGAAAAAATATGTTTGGAATGTAATTGAAACGGAAACAAATTTCTTACCATATTTATAATATGACGGAATATTTTTTCTGTGGGTGCATGTATGTTAAATTAGACGCTTACGGTTTTATTACTTTTATGACTTTCTGTGCAATTGTGCAATATATAAATAATTTGCATTTCTGTTTTTTTTTCTTTCCTTTTTCTATAGGTGAGTCTTTTGTGCAATTTTCAATGTAACTTACCTGGATGATGTTCGTTGCTGGTAAAATCATATATGCCACAAAATGTTGCTGCAACGACGTGGAAAATGTGTGAGTACGTGAACAAAAAAAAATACAGATCGAAAAGTTATTACATTCTTTTGTCATATTTTACGATGATGTTTCGCTTTTTTTATGATTTTTTTATTTATTGAATTGATGAGATGTTTTTTAATCAGAGCGAAATATTTTTTTTTACGATTTTGCAATTTTTCTTTTACATCCAATCAATCTTTATTAAAAGCGAATTAGGTTACGTTCTTTCGTTACACCGCACAATTGCTGTCTTTAACGAGAAAACGAGTCTTAAATAAACTATCAATGATTGCCGCAACTTATCTTTATTAGTAATTTCACACCAACCACTTTATCCCCACACTTACACTTGACACAGACACACACACACGTAGATAAATAGACGACAATAAAATTACCTTAAGTGGCGTGAGATATTAAGCCATAAATTTCCTTTTAATATAATATCTTTATTAGTGAGTGCGGAGGAGAGGCCACCGCATGAATAAACAAAAGACATGTTTCCGTATCCGTAGCGATGCCGGTAACCATAAAGTGTAGCAGGCACAAAAAACTTTTCTAAAAGGACCTTGAATGTGTGCTTTGAAATTAAATCAATATTATCTGGCAATAGAAAGCCATAACTCTTTATTTCGGTTGCGTCTAAGCTGAGCACGTTCCGTAGACGCTACGCGTAGAATATCTATTAAATTAATAACATATATAACAGAAACACAATATTTTCTTCTTAATTAGAGACTATACTTGTGTTTTAAGTGAAACGATACCTCTTTTACATTATCTCTCGTAGACGCAAATGTGGCTCTACGCACGCACGTGTAGTGCTCTTCGAATTAATGATCTCTTATTAAGATTAAGGAACCCATATGAATTATTAATTAAGAGTTATATTTCACAATTTTGCTTTGTTTGGTCTTCATCTGTGTACAAATTTGCGCGTCGTCTACGCAGGAAATAGCGATCGCATGTAAGGCCACCGACCGTCGTCGACAACCACAATGAAAACCCCATGTTTCGGTAATATTTCTTTTGTTTTGCGTTGTCTGCTGTTTTGTCCCGTAGAGCTCTGAATTTGCTGCGTGTATTTTTGTTAATTTTTGCTTCAAATGCGGTGATTTCTTAAGTTTCTTGTGAATGAGTTTTATTAGTATTTAGACAATTTTCCTAAAAAATATTTTATCAATTATTAAAAAAAAAAATAAAAAAACATTTAAAAAAATTAAAAAGATTTTTAAAAAATGGGTAAAATTTAATAAATAATTTTTTTTTTGATAATTAATTTTAAAAATTAATTTAATTAATTAAATTAAATTAATAAAATTAAAAGTAGAGCTCTAAATTAATTAAAATAAATTAATAAAATTAAAATATTTAATTAATTAAATAAATAAATAATTAAATTAATTAAAATAATTAATTAAGTTAATTCAAAAAAAATAATTAAATTAATTAAATAAAATTTAAAAAATAATTTCAAAATTAATCGAAGTCAGTTTTTTTGAATAAAAAACCACATTGAAATAAAAATCTTTAAAACTTTTCAATTAACGATTAATGATCCAATTATTAAACGGATTTATCGTGAAATAATCGACTTAACGAAATTTTTGCTTAAAAACTTTTTTTCTCTCTTAATTTATTTTGAAAAAATTGCTTTAAGTTGGGTTTTATTTAAAGCGATGGAAAAATAATAAAAAATTGTTTTTTTTAGTAATCAGTAATTTTTCAGTAATTTTTTTATAATTTTTGAATTTATTGCTGACAATGTTTGTTCCATTTTATAAAATTTATATATTGTTTTAATCGAAATAATATCTGAAATTATGTGAACAATTTATCTATTATCATAAAATTGCGCTTGTAACCACGTGTCAAATGACAGACTGACTACATGTCACAATAGCAAGAATAGCAAAATCTTCTTAATTAAATTTATGGAAAAATTTTTGCTTTTTACAAAAACCACATCGTTACCGTGAGTTAGCATATTAATTATAATTAGCCTAATTAAAAGTATGAATGTAAACATTTTCATCGTTACGCAAACGGCGGAAAAATTTTTGAATAGAAAACTTTTTTTTTGTGTTTGATAACAAAGTCTATAAATAGCATCAGGAAACGTGCCCGGTGAACGTCGATTGTCTAAAACAATCTATAGCCACAAGTAGATTTTCATTACCATCGTTACCTTAAATATCCCTCGTCCCATAGTTTACAAGCTAATCGGATTTTTTTCTTTACGATCATTTTAAATTAATGGGAGATGCGGAGAAGGGAAAAAATGCATAATGTTAATCTCCTTAAAGGCATTATATTAAAATTAATCTATCATGATGATCGGATGTACAGAAAAAAAAAGAACAAAAGGTGCTTCAGCACAGTGAATGTTCTAAACTACACTAATGACGATGCGATGACGAGCGACGCACGACCATACGTATGTAAAATTGAGATGAACGAGTGAGAGATGAATAAGACGGAAAAGCGCATTTAAATGACAGCATTTTGTGTCTATTTACGTTTCCCGACACACATTCACATACACACATCCAGCAGCAGACCTTATACAATATTCATCAGTTTGGTTCTAGGCAAATACAAACCCACACAGTAGTAGCAGCTCTTTTCATGCTTTTCATTGCTTGCTTAGACTTTCTCTTATCATCATTCATGTCTCTCTCTTTTTTTAATATGCCAGTAGTATCCTATGGGCAAAAAAACGGTAAGGTTAACCCCTAAGGAGTTAATTCAGCTCCTCAAAGACTTAATTTGACACCTTAAGAAGTCAAATTAATTTCTTCTAAAAGGCTCAAATTAACCTCTTATGAGGTCAGTCCTTAAAGACTCAGATTAGTTTAGTTTATAGTTTTATTTATTTCGACAATTCAAGTCGTATCAGTCTTATATTATTTGGAGTGAAAAAGTCATTGGTAGATGACCGCCGGCAAAAGAACCCATCTTTTGTTTTCATCTTAATGGCTATTTCTTAATTCTAATAATACATGTTTCTTAAACTCACTAGCAGATGCAATTAAAAAATGCAATTTTGGTTGAAAAAAAAAAATTTTTTTTTAATAATTTGTTTCATTTCGTTCGAGTACACGCTATTTAAAACGATTAAAGGACAAAGCACATCTATTAAAAATCTCTGATTCAGCAAACTTACCATCACAATGTCTCAGCTCAAAGAAGCGCTCGTGTCTCAAATTTCTTGTCGGTTGATGGTGTTTTATCAGGGCTCACGTAGCAGTTAAAAGCGAACATTACTTCAGCGAATGTCCTACGATCTTCCAAAGAGGCCAAGTTTATGAGGGCCAACCTTGCATGGTATTTAGCAAGTGGTATGAAGACCATCCTAGTCCCCGAAGAGCGAATAGCAGAAATTGCTTTTGAATTGATTCGATCTTTTGTGCGTCTCGTTTTGTTGAAGGATTCCATATAATACTCGCATATTCGATAATCGAGCGGACAAGAGAACAGTACAGCATCTTCGTAATATAAACCCCAAGGAGTAAGTTTAGTCCATGAAGGGGTTAATTTAAGCCGTTAAGGGGTTAAATTGCCTCCTTAAAAAGTTAATTTGATACCTTTAACAGGTCAGTTTGATTCCTTCAAAAGAAGTCATATTTACTTTTCAAAGGAGTTCAGATTAACCTTTTGGAGGGGGTAGATGACCCCCTTATGGCGCTAAAATTAACTTCCAAGGGGTTAACATGACCCGTTTCTTGCCAATGGGGTGTATTCAGTCACTTGCAGAGAGGAGGTATCGTGATGCCGCCGCTGTTGTTGTCTTTGTTGTTAAATAAAAACGGAAAAACAAAATTCTATGAATATTAGATAAAGTTTAGCTTAATTAACATAACAATGAGATAGAGATAGAGGAGAGAAATGTAACTTTTCTCATCTAATATGAAAATTTTTCGTCGAAAGTGATACGGAACAAAAAAGTAGGTTAGGGAGTAAAGATAAGGGAAACGCCTGGTTTTATATTACGAGCATTTATTGAAAGTCGCACCATAGGATGAAGGGTAAAAAATGCCAAAAATAACATTTGACTTGAGCGGAATTATTTTCCGAAAAGGCCAACCCAACAATTTTTAGGGGTTTATCGCTTTTTGTTTATTTTTTTTCTATACACACTTTTTTATTTTATTTTATTCGTTTTTTTTTTAACTTTATTCACGTTTTTATTGTACAAGCACCATATTCTTCGGCCGTGTATTATTTTATATATATTATTGTTATTTTGTAAATCCTTATTTCAACAGCAGTATTTTCGTGCTTTAAAAACTTTTTCTTGTCTGCCAAGGCAATATTTATATTTTCAATATTGATTGTACTTTGTCGCTGTTGTTGTTGTTGTTGTTGCTGCTGCTGCTGCTCAATAAACAGAAAAGTACACCATAATTTAGCCAACCGTAAAATCAGTAAGAAAAAAGTCTGCAATCCGTAGAAGAAAAAAAAAATAAACGAAGAAAAAAAAAAATAAACGACGACGACGAGAAATATTAAAAAATATAAGTATTGGCATAGTTTGAAAAGAAACCTCGATACTTTTCTATCCGTTCTTTAGTCGTGTTATTTTATTTTATTTATGGCGAATGCAGTAAACTGTCGTCAAATTGTGGAAATTGTGGCACGAAGACATTTCAATAGGGTAGTTTGTAATTTTTTTTATTGCTTAAAAGTTCAGTTATCTTTTTTTCTTGATTTTCTTTTTTTAACAAAAGTGCAATTTTTGATAAAAAAAAAATGTCAAGGAAAAATTTCGTACTGGACTTTCAAATATGAGACAGAATGTCAGTTCCTTTGATAGGTAATCAGAGAAAATTCAGAGAAAATATTTCCCCTCCTATGTGTGTCTCGGCGTCGTCTTCTTGATATACTGTCGCAAAGTAATAGCTTATCATATTTACCGAAAAATTAATGTTTGAATGACACATGATTGACGCGCAGAAATATCATATCACGCGACAACGTGAATTTGTAAATGTAAATTATTAATAATGTCTCAAGTGGAGGAATGGAAATGGAAATGTTGGGAAATTAGTTTCCACCGAAACACTTTATTTGGTGAGATTTCTCATTAAGCGGAACGTCACTCGAGAAACTCCAATATTAATCACCGACATTTTTGCACATCTTCTTGCAGTCGTTTAGTTAAGCGAGCGAGATAGTCAAGGCACGTAAATCGAACACTATGAAAAATCGCATAAAATTGCAGTTGTACGGAAAAAGTTTTTCCTTTTATTTCATCATCATCATCATCAACGAGTTGTTGTTCAGCGTTGCACAGTGGGCCAAAATTGAGCTTTTTAAGTAGAAGTCTACCCTAAAACTGTTCCAAAACCTTCTTTTAGCTAAACCTGATACACTACAAAAAAACCTCAAATAAATTAAAGAACTAGAATTTATTATGTTAGAGTTATTTTGTTACAAATTTTATACAGACTTTTTGTAACGAAATAACTTAAATTCTAGTTCCTAAATCTCTTTGAGGTTTTTTTTAGTTTGTCAGATTCAGCTAAGATAATGTTCAAAAACAGAAAAATTTAAATGAATTTTGAGTTCTACGCTTTTTGAAAAAAAAAAAAAATCGACGGGTGAAACGAAGATCACGGGTGACTTTTACCATAGGCTCATAGTCCAAATATGCTTTAAATAAAATAAATTTAAATTTAAATTTTCATTTTTTAACACATCACCCGATATCAGCATTTCATCGAAAAAAATCTCATGATATTTTTTGATGGTTTTATATTAGTTAGGCCAAAACTAAGTAGTCCAAAAAACTAAATTTAAAATTCTAGAACGAACCACAGTGTTTCTAAGCATTTTAGAATATATCCAAATGCACTAAAAATGTCTTCCGTTTGGAAATTTTAATTTATGTTTTTGAATAAATTTTAATTTTTCGATGAAATGCTGATATCGGGTGATGTGTTTTGGACCACCGTGCGTCTTCATCGCAATATTCGTCGAAATGCAGCAATAAAAAGGATGTGTCTATGCCGTGGATTCGAATGTTCTTCAGTCCATCTTTTATTTAACTTTTTTTTTGTTGTTGTGCCGTTTGTTGTGTGTCTGTCCATTTTACTTACAAAAAATAATTGGATAATAGTTTTCCTGTCTTCCAATTTCTTCAGTGTCTTAGTTGCATGTGTGGCGGTACTTATTAGAGTAATCTGTTTAGAATACGATGTGTAATAACACACATAAAATAAAATAGAAAACGAGTTCTTTCTCGCTGTGGCAACAGCACCATCGCCGCCGAACAGCGTGCAGAAGAAAAAGAAGAACGAAGAAGAGGTACCCGCCACAACCTATTGATTTATTAGAAAATTTATTCCACATGAAAACTGACAATAAATTTTCATCAGTTGTTATATTACTTTCATCCTTTTTTTCTTCCATCCACTCTTGTTCTTCATTGGGTGCAAAAACGTGCAGACCTCTTGGTGCTCGAACGGTGTGTTTCACTGTAAGTTGATACATTTTTTTTGCACAGACACGAGAGAGAAAAAAAAACTAGAAAAAATGTTTAAGGCTCATGCACAACACAAAAAAAAAATTCCAACGTTTTCAATAAAATCAAAACGTATTAAACTTGCATGAAGGTACCTTTCACTGGATTTCAAGTCTCAATCGTTATGTTCCTGTCAATATTCGTATATTTGTGAGTTATTCACTTTTGAAACAACACAAAAAAAATATGAGAGGAATTTACTCTCAAGCCGAGTCAATTTGTGTAGTTGCGATAAATAAAAATTGGTCTGGACAAAATCTGCATCGAATTCAATCATATTTTTGATTGATACGTGATTGGAAATTTTCATCATAATATTTCCGTCTGCCACGTTGTTGCCACCCGCATTCCGTAAACTCAATCAATTAACAAATTAATTATTATTTTGAACAATAACAACATCATCAATTAAACTTGGTCTTGCGTTCGAAAGGGTTGTCAAAATTTCCTATCAGATCACTAATTTATTTAATTTTCTTTTGAAAATGTTTTGTCCCGAAAATTTTGCTCTTTTGCTGCACATTTTATGTTGTTGTAGGCATGCCATTTTCTCTTCTTCTGTTAACTTTATTAATTTACAAAATAATTTATCTTATCAGAAAATTAAAGAATTACTTTTCCAATCAGACCGACGAAAAAACAGAAGACGAATGAGGGTGATGCAATTTTTAGTAGTTTTTCACTCTTTATCCTACTTAAGTGTTTAACATTTTTTTACAAAAAAATCTAAAATTCAAACTACCTGCAATAAAATCCGATTTTATATTTATTGAAGAGGTTCTCCAGTATTTTCACATTTTGTAAGTATACTGAAAATTTTTTACAATTTTGAACTATGAATCAAAATGCTCAAAAATTTTTAAACTAAGTTCTTTTCTTTTTATTTAGTTAGACTATGGGAGCATAATATGGAGTGCTTACGTTTGCGACAGACATTGACAAGATCAAATGGATCCAAAAGAGTTTCTTTTGATTTATCTGAAAAATCTAGGATGGCGTGAAATTCATCTACGGTGGTAAATTCGCTATAGTTTGAATTTGCTGAATATGCTTACTTTACGTGATCGTCAAATTATGTTTTGAACAACTCTAGTAGCGTCTCGAGAAGGAATCTCCATAAAGACATGTTTTTTCTGATCTACTAGATTTAAAAAATCTCGTCACATTCTCTCGATGTGCAGTTGTATGGGGCACTGAAATACAGAATATTGCCGTCCATTGAATACGATTTTCCAATCATATGCGATGGAAAGCGTTCATGAAGTTGGTAAACTCGTCATCGCACATTCGTTACTCAATAAACATCCCCGTTCACGCGTTTAGGTTAGTTCAAAACAGCTTAAGTTAGTTCCTTCAAAGACCTTCAGTCATTGGAACAACTTTTTGTTATTACTTTAAAACAACTTGTAAAAAATAAGATTCAAATTAATTTTAAATATCTTTTAATGATAGTAGTCTTCATTAGATAAAATATGAAATGAATCCCCTCTTTGCATCGCCCTTAAACAAAAACAACTCTAGAAACTTTATCGACAGCAAGTAAATTTCGTGTATATGAGAAAACTTTTTCACCTGAAATGTTTTTCTTTTTATTTTCTTGGTCAATGGCTTGATACAGGCAACATACTATTTAAATAATTATGTGTGTGTCGATATCGAGAAAACCAAGGCTGAAACTCTTAATTGACTTATTTTGCTTTTTTTCCTCTCTCTCTTTGTATCTTTTTTTCCTCTTCTCAAACATCGAATTCGATAGGCACTAAGTAAGCGATAATGTTGTTTATTATCGAAAACATAGGCATAGACCGATCGACCTGTTTCAGAGAACTGAAGAACATTCACCACAAAACCAGTAATTTATTTATTTATTGAAAATAGATATATAGAAATTTGTAGAGGGATAACATTTTAAGTATATAATATTATGGAAATTGTGATCTTTTTATCGGTAGACACTTATTTAGTTAGAAGATAAATTTTCGGTTTGTTTGTTTATTTGTAAATTTCAATTAAAGGGTTAATGAGGCGTTCGGCAAAAAATATATATAGATTTATTTATAGAAAGAAAGATGATATTACCTGGAAAGAGGATGTGGCACGATATTCTGTAAAATATAATAAATTAAATTTTTGATCAATTTGCTTTTAAAACGTGAATAATTAATGGATAGAGTGATGATAATCTGCAAAACTTTTAATAAAGTTTGTTTAACATAAATAATTAAGAAGGCTGTGAAAAATGTTTACAAATTCTTACGGAAATCGGTTTCTTTGAATTAATGATTTAAAAAAAAATAAAATAAATAACAAATGAATAGAAAAAGGTGTTCCATCACCATTTTTCATTATTTTAACCTAGTTTATCTTATTTTTATTTTTCATTTTTTTATCGTTGTTATTTTTATAAAACTATTCGATTTTCGATCCACAACCAGACAAATACCAGGCTATTAAAAAATATCACATCAATTGTGTGTCAGCTTATGGCTGCACTACCTCTGCTTGTGTTGCAGAAATGTACACCACCCCATTATAGAAATATATAAATTTTTTTTTATTTTATATTTTTACGTCTATGACAATGAAAAATTGTGTATTTGCACTGCGAATGTTACACCCGAGTATCATGTCAGCGAATAGCAATTCTAAAAATAGTAGGAAGAAAAAAAAACTGCATATCGTATACAAAAATTCTATTCAGTGGCAAAAATATTATTGATCATTGAGCAGGATATAATGGCAATAATAAAAATAAAACACCTGCTTCTCGTTTTATTCTCATCCGTGTATACACACATTTCATCATCATATTTTACACAGAGTTAGTTTAAATATTTTTTTTTTAAATTATTACATTTTTTAACATTTCCTATTGTTAGAGGCAGGGCCGAAAAAATAAAATTAAAAAATTTTATGGACTTAATTTTGAAATATTTTGATTTTAAATTTTTTAAAAAATTAATTTGAGCTTTCAATTTTATTTTTAAATGTCAAACAATTATTTTTTTGTTATTTTAGGAAAAAAATAAGATTCCTTAAATTTAATAAAATTAATTAAATAAATTGAAAAATTAATTAATTAAATCGTCTAGAAATGAAAAAATATTTTTAAATAAATTTAATTTTTTTTAATGC
This sequence comes from Culicoides brevitarsis, assembly GCF_036172545.1. Taxonomy (NCBI): domain Eukaryota; kingdom Metazoa; phylum Arthropoda; class Insecta; order Diptera; family Ceratopogonidae; genus Culicoides; species Culicoides brevitarsis. The sequence goes on along the minus strand of NC_087085.1, from coordinate 19,908,659 downwards.
AAAAAAAAAAAAAATAAATAAATAAAATAAAATGAAATAAAATACTATTATTTTTAATTAAAATAAATTATATTTTTTTCCTAAGAATGGACAATAAATCAACTACTTGATATTTAATTCGTTCTTAAGCTTAAGATTAATTTTTTAAATTTTTTTTGTCAAATTTTTAAAAATTATATTAATTATTGCTTCTTTATTATGCTTGACTAGAATTTCTAAAAAAATAAAATTAAATAAATTTTTCATCCCTGGTCGCAGTTTCTATAGTTTCTAATATAATGAGATGATAACAGAAACTGCAACACGGATCGTGTAACATTTTATTGACACAATTGATATTTATAACAGTTTATCGCTACTGAATGTCGGGGGATGTTTTTTTTTCGCTACATATATGTACAGCGCGCATGCAAGGAGGGTGCTAATAATAATCTGAAACTATAAATAACACAAAATACTCATAAATAATAAAAGAAGATAAGAGTGTTAACGTTGTTATTTGTTCATGTTCGTTTTTTTCCTCTACTCTAACGTTTTAAAGTTTTGCATTTTTGACCTGGAAAAATTTTGTTTGCTTTTTTTTATTTTTTTAAATCATGTAAAATATGTAAAAATTCTGAGAATTGCAGAAAATTCGTTGAATGGCAATAAAAAATGCACAACGCAAACAATTATAACGACAAAGAAGCATTTACTTAACATTTACAACCTAAACCACCCTCAACACATGTAGCGATTTACAACTCCACACACACACACACTGACATATATTTCAATTTGTTTCATTAAAATTTAATGGAGACGCCAGGCACCCGTCGCGCGACTTTTCCCGTTTTCGCTGCATTCATGTGTTCATACATTATGATACTAACCTTAACTAACAATTACTCCTTTATAGTAATATTTGCGTGTACGTTTCATGTTCGACAATAAATAATAAACAGTTGTTGTGCACACGATGAAAAATGTATTTACCAAGGCAGCGTTCTATCGACAGACGTGCTGTCTCCTGCCTGGCTTGAATATTTTGTTTTCATCCACACGGACCGTTTTTCGTTGTGTTTGTGTCTCGTAGCGCCTGGATGAGGCTCTGTATAAATATTTTGACACACACACACACACCGTCACGGAATATCCTTTGTAGTTGTGTTGCATATGATTCTGATGTGATATTTTTGACAGACGCATGCGCTCGACAGGATGCGCATTTCTTACGAAAATAAACGATTTCATTCATGCCAAGTACGGGAGCCTCGTCGCACATGTTCATGTCAAATGCCATATGATATCAAGGCAAAATTGTGTTCCTTTTTCCATGGATTTCGGCACCAATACAGACACAAAATGCGGCTGTGTTGGTGCCTCCGTGTGCAAAACTCAAGTGAAAGCATACGACTTCAGTGGCACACGATTCATAAAAGTTCGATCTTTGTGCAGAGGCACATCACATCGCCAATCCGAAGATTTTTTATTAGAGGAAAATAAGAAAATATTTAGAGAATTGTTTCAAAAACGCATCTCCAAGACGCGAAAAAGACATCCACGGCAGCGGCCAACAGTGCGGAAAACAGTTAAATGTAGTTGGCACTGCTGCAAAATTATTATTTCAGTGTTAAATAGCTAGGCAAAAATTTTTTTTAAATTTTTTCCGATAATATTAAAGTGTGTCTCTACGCCGCAGTGTACTCGTGTAAAAGGAAAAAAAAATAAAACACAGAACCGAAGAAACAGGAGAAAGTGTCAAAAATTCGCTGTAGAGACTGTGTTGTGTATATTGCGGAGGAAAAGGAACAATGTGACAAATATAATGTCAAAAAATTGAGTGAAAATTAGGACAAAAATAAAAGAAAACAATTAAAGTGGAAAAAAAGCAACGTCCTCGTTGATAAAATAAAAAAGTAGTGCATCCTTCTTCCTCCCTCACTTTAATTTTCCTGTGCAAAAAAAAAAACTTCTGTCTCTTTCACATATAAAGTAAGTGTGAATTAAATATGAGCAAAAAAGAAATAAATAATTTAATAATGAGAAAAACATCTGGGTGATGTAACAAAAAAATATTAGAAAATCATAATTTCTTGGTATTTTTCGCGTGTGTGAATGTTTTGTGTGTGAATTCACTTTCGTTTTATAACAATTATTTTTTTCCGACGAGAAATTATGGGCGTACGCAATCAAAATAACAAATGAAAATTGATTATCTCTACTTTTGCAGCACTATCTCTGGTTGTTGATGTTGTGATGTAGCAATATCCAGAGAACAGACAAAACCATATATTTATTAGCACAGAATACAGTGAAAATATAATAGTGGCATTTTATGTACGTGTGTATCGTGCCTCATGTGTGTGGTTGCTCTAGTTTTTTTCTTCTCTTACATGTGGCTCGTTGTTCCATATATTTAAATAATGTTGAATTTTTTTGGTGTGTAATGTTTTTTTTTACATTTTTTTTTTAAATTAAAAAAATATATAAAAATCGTAAAAAATTACTAAATAAATGAAAAAAAAATAAAAAAAAAAATAAATAAATAAGTAAAAATAAAAACAAAAAATTATTTTTTTAAAATAATTTGCAAAAAAACCAATTTAATTGAAAAAAATTTGAATAAATTTAATTAATAAAATTTTTTAATAATTTGCTTGATAAAAAAATTTATAAATTAAAAAAAAATTGATAGAAAATAAGAAAAAAATTAAAATAAAAAAAAATTAAAAAATTAATAAAAAAAAATATTTTTAAAAAATTTTTAAAAATTAATTTAATTGATGAAAATTTTGAATAAATTTAATAAATTAATTTAATTTTTTTTTATAAAAAAAATTTGGAAACTAAAAAAAATTGATAAAAAATAAGAAAAAAAATTGAAAATTAAAAAAATTAAGTAAATTTTCAAAAGAAATCATTAAATTGGAAATTTTTCTTGCGAAAAATAAATAATTTTCTGTTAGTTTAATTTGTATAGAAAAAAAATAAATACAACAAAAAAATTCTAAAATTAAATTTCCAACTCACTTTTGGTACATTTTCACAAGAAATCATCAAAGTTGAAATTTTCTTCCGAAAAATAAATAATTTTCTGTTTGTTTAATTAGCAAGCAAGCAACGGTAGAAGAAACGATGCCTTCGGGCTATTTTTTGGTTACCGTCCCACAGTTTCCTAAATTTTTGGTCATTTTGATGGTATTTTGATGACAAGCAAAAGCCATAACCCTTTTTTTCTTTTAATTTTTATACTGGTGGTAAATACTGAAAATGAGGACGCCTGGTTCCTTAAAATAAAAATAAAAAAGATATTTTGTTTCAAATACAGACATTAAACAATTTTCCCTGAAATAACTTACTTAAATACTTTGTTTGACGCAAAAACCCTTTTTTTTGTAGAATAAATAAATTCCTCTTGTCATCATCCAAAATTAATATTCATTAATATCTGTTTCATGTCACTTCAAAGGATATATAGTGTCTTCATCTCGTCGTCCTCGGAATTCTTTTATTTATTTACGCCTTCGGAAAATTGTTATAAAGGTCAAGTATCGAATAACAATTTCGAGCAGGTGTTGTCTGTCGCATTTTTTATGCTAAGAAGACGCATAAAGTCTTTCCGAGTAGCAAACAATCCCGCATGCTGTGCCGTGAGTTTATTTTATCTTTCACGAGAGCTGTAATATTAGGAAATACAATAAAATAACAGACACTGACACACAATTTCTTCACCTTCTTTTGACATGTATTTTCACCCAATTCAAATAATGTATACGACAAATGTGTGGTATAGTTGACATTTGATTTTCTTTCTTTCATTTTTTTCCCTTTTATTCTTCTCTTTTCTTCAGCCGTGTCGTCTTACACAAATCTCATATTATAAATATATCGAATTACCCGGAATCTGAATATTTATGTGGATGATGAAAGATTCACAAAACGAACAAAAAAAAAAGAAAATAACTAGAACATGGTGGGCTAATCTTATGTATTTTTTTTTTCGTTTTTATAAGGGTGGTACAATTGGCGAAAATGTTCCCGAAACTCTCTTTACATGAGGGATATTCGGGAAAAATCTGTGAATCTCGTTCCCAGGATAATTTTTAAAAATTAAGAAGAAATTTTGAATTTTTAATAAAAAAATTTAATGTTTTAAAATATTAAATTTTTTAAAGTTTGCTTAATTTATGTTTTTTTAAAAATTGTTTTGAGATAGAAAAATTAAAATTTAATTTTGAGAAAAAAATCTGGGAAAAAATATACTTTTTCCATCTCTCATCGTAGATACTCGATAAATATTTTTAAAATTTTAATACTTTAGTCGATTTTTGACTAATTTTGAAAAAAAAAACATTACTGAAAATAAATTAATTTTATTACAAAAACTTTTTTTTTTGTTTTTTTTTAAATAATTTTTTTAAATATTAGAATTAATTTTTGCAAAAAAAAAATTCTTATCATTAAAAAAAATTGTCATTATTTTAATGAATTGAAATTCCGAGTTGAAATTCCGTTTTCATGAATTTTAATACTTTTTTAAATTATAAGTCAAAAATTTTCAGTTTTATGAAAAAAAAGAAATAAATCTTTCTAGATGAATAAAATTTTAAGATTTTAATTATTTTTATATTATTTTTTCTAATAATTTTTATATTTTTTTTTTCGTTCGAAAGAGACTTTTATTTAAAGAAATTTTCTAAATAATTATTGGAAGAATTTATGAAATCATAAATATTTTTGACAATTGTATCGCCCTAAGTACGATGATGATGTATGTTTGCTTTCAGTACACAAATCAAGATTAACGGTTTCTAGTTTCAAAGAGAAATATAACAACAACAAAAAAAAGCTGTAAATGGCAAGAAATATAAGAAGCTATTCTGACGTAGGCAGGGAAATTGTCTTTTACATTGAAGAAGATATCGGGACGTTTTTTTTCTCGGTATTTTTTTTTCTTTTTTTTTTGTATTCGCGTGAGAAATCAATATTTTTTATTTATTCAAAATTTGCCTCAGTAAATTTTGTGAGTATATATTTATTTTTTCTCCCCATAATATTTGCATGGTGGAAATACGATCCAGCTCTGGTTTCCAACACTTGACGTAAAATTTGTAAATTTCTTGTTTCATGTGGTTTTGTGATCACTTGTCAGCCTCCACCAATTCACTATTCACGAAATAAAAAAAAAACTGGAGAAGGAGAAATTTTATCATAACAACGACAAATGCCCGACAGCATCAAATATTCAAAATATGCGTCTCATTATTTCCATTTTATTATATCTAATAATGACATGTTCGCATTCCATGTGAAGCTCGGTTGTCAAAATCAGACAAACTTCTTTTTTTTTCGGTGTATGTTATCATCATTATTATTGTTATTGTTTTCGTACATGTCCTGGCGTAGGTATGATGTCCGAGAAATAAATGATCCAAATAATGTTATGTGTGTCTGAATGAGTAGAAAAGATGAGAAGGATAAAAAAAAAGTTACCGAACAAATTATAATTTTCTAGCTGCATAATGTATATTTTTTTTGGGAACATGACAAAACACGACGAAACACAATGAGGACGATACAAAAACATATATTTCCAATTCATTCGTATATCACCAAAAAATTTTGCATGCAACTGCAATTTTAATATGTACTGCAGCAGCAACGGCAAACAAAGACCCACAAAAACATGTTCAATGTCCTTACATGAAGTGCAATTATTAAATTTATGCTGGAAAAACATTCGGATATAATAATAATGTATTTTGTTTGGATGAACATTGAAACGCAATACACTACATAAAATATAATAATAATTCAATATGCAAATTTGTGTCGTCATAAGAAATAATATTTCTCATTAGTATATAGTTTCAAATGTTTTTTTGTTTCCTTTTTTTGTGCGAGACACATACAAAGACGGAACAAAACATGAATTTGAGTTATGGTGATTAATATTCAGGATTTATCTTAGTTATTTCCTGCAATATTCATGAATAAATATGCATACCATTTATTTATATGAAATTTTATTTATGTAAAAAGTTTTTCCAAAAATTTTCAGTGTTTTTTGCCTTTTTATTATTATTATAATATTTTTAATTTTTTTTTTTGAGGAATTCATTTGGGAGACAAATGTGCAAAAAAGTAATTAATTTTGTGTGTGATTTCAGTGAACATTAAAAATTTTCCGGGAATTTAATTATTTTTTACTGTTAATAAAATGCTTGGATTTAGTCATTACATATCTCATTCATGTTGATTATTTAAATTTTTTAAAATATTAAATTTTTATTGAGAAAATTGATATTTTTTAAATTTTTTGTAATAAAAAAATATGATTTTTTTTAATGAAAAATGTTAAACAAAATAAATAATTTAATAAGAGAATAAAAAATATTAAAATTATTTTTCATTTACCTTCTTAACAAAAAAAAAAATAATAATAAAAAATAAATAAATAAATCAATATAAATTTGGTAATAAATAAAAAAAATATATAAAAAAATAAAAAAAATAAATAAATAAAATAAAATAAGTACATAAATTAAATAAATTTAAAATAATAAATAAATAGTAAAAAAATAATGAATAAATTAATTCATTAATAAATTAATGACAATTTTTTTCATGATAAAAAAATAATTTTTTAAGCTTTTAATTTTTTTTTTGCAAAAGTTAATTCTAATATTTATTATTAAAATAAAAATATTATTAAATATAAAATAAATATTATTAAAAAAATTAAAAACAAAAAAAAAATTTTTTAATAAAATTAATTTATTTTCAGTAATAAATTTGAAAGATTTTTTTTAATCGATTAAAAAATTTATAAGCTAGATTGTTTAATTGTTTGAACAAGACACCATCTTTTCAAACCGAAAATTTTTTAATTATAGAGACATTAAACATGAAAGACATTTTAATCCAATGAGGCGCTCTGTCGGAAAATTGTCAACTTTTCAAAATGTGTCGAATTCTAATTATCCTAATACTTCGTAAAAGACAAAACGGAAATTTTTCCTCATATATAAAACAAGGATGATTAATTTCCTTTGGATATATATAATTTATAAAGATCAGAGAGTTAATGAAAAACTTTGTATTTGCCATGAGTTGTAAATTGTATAGACGTCACATTTGTCTCTTTATTCAGGCATTGTGTAACGAAACGTTTTTACAGCAGATAGTAATTAGAAAGTAAGCACATGCTCGGATGGCAAAAATATAGACTTAATTTTATTTTATTTCTCTGTGTATAAAATTTTGTTTGTGTGAGCGTCAGAGGAGAAGAATTAAAGAAGACGAAGACGGAGAAAAGGAGGAAAAGGGAGACAAAAGAGAAGAAAAAAACATTTTATGACCCTTTTATTCAGTTGCCTTTAATATCGTTGCCTTGTTCTTGTGTGTTCTTGTGTAACAACACAAAAAGGTTACAAAACAAAAATTAAACATGTTTCATGGACAAATTTTTGTGTGTCAAGTTTTTAATTTGAGCACCACTCTTACCTCAAAAAATGTTTAAAATTTTCGCTCGAACATGATCATCGGTTAAATTTTCGGGTTTTCGTCGTCATGATGATCGTGGAATAAAATTTGCCGAATTTCATATGCATAAATAAATACAAATCGCAAATAATTTATCATCTTATGTTTCTTTTCTTGCCATACCACATCTACATTTTACACGCTCACTGAGCACACCGCAACACACTAAACATACCTTTAATTAATATGATACATAATTAAGTTGAATATGAGTGACTATGAACGTTCCGAAAATATTTCGAGACTTTTGTTGTTTACGCATTCTCGGAAAATTTGCAGGACGACGCCGACGACAATATTAACTTTGATTTATATTTAATGTGAATAGAATTTAACTTACAACATCATAAATCATTGTGCTGGGAACAGAACCTCACAGACGAGCACAACAAACATTTACAGATAAAGATAAATAAGAAGAGACGAGAACGAAAGAGAGAGAGATTATGTAACGGAGGCGACACAATATGCGAGACGATGGTGTGAGTAAGGATTTAAAGGTAATGTACGGTGGCAAAGGAAGTGTAATAAATGCGATAAACTAAGTGGACTCGCTTTTGCAAACACCCACACACACAAACATGCACTCAAGTGGATGTACGAAGAAAGACCAAAGAGATGCATTTCTTTATTTGCCTCCTTTTGAGCGTTGTCTGTGCACATTTTACGTGGATAAACATCAAACAATTTGTTTTCGCTTTGTTAAATTCAGCTAAGACTCTCACATGTAAATTATATTTGAACAAGTACTTTGTTTATGCGACGACGACGACGTATCTGTGTCATGTGGTGAGCCAGGCGTTTCCATTTGATCCCATTATTTTATTTTTAGAAAATCTTTTAAATACTGTTTCTGATGTTTGATGCGTGTATGCTTTCATTTTATCCATCAGCATTAAATTCTTTGAAAAGTATGAGGTTACATTGTGAAAAATTTGTATTTCGCAACACAAAATAAAGGATTTTATTGATTTTTTTTAGCAACAAAAATAATTTTGTAATTTTTTGTAATCTTTAAGCTTCGTAAAAAAATAAAATAAATAAATAAATTTTGCTCAATTTTTTTAAATTTTTCAATAAAAAAAAATTTAAAGTTTTTTCTGAAAATTTTTTTTTTTAATTTAAAAAGTTTTTTAATAATTTTAAACTGAATGAATTAAATAATTTTAATAAGAAATAATTTTTAATTTTTTGAAATTTTTTAATGTTAAAAAAAATTAATAAAATAAAAAACTAAAAAAAAAAAATTTAATAACTCGATTAAAAAAAAAAATTAAAATGAAATTATTTTTCTGAGAAAATTATTTTTTTAAATTTAATTTTTTTTCATAATTTTAAATTAAATATTTTTAATTTACAATAATTTCCAACATTTTTATTTAAAAAAATAAAAAAAAATAAAAATTTTTATAAATAAATTTTTTAATTATTTAAATTAAAATAATTATTTTTAAATTGATTAAAAATACCTAATAAATAAAAAAAATTTAAAGTTTCGTAAATTTGTAAAAAAATTATTTAATAGTTAATAAAAAAAATTTTTTCTAAAGAAAATCAATAAAAGAAAATCTTGAATTTTCAAGTTTTGTTGCCATGTCTAGCAATTCTTTTGAATTGCAAAAATAATTGTTTCAAGTAATACATTTCGCAGACATGTAAAGTAAAAAGCTTTATCAGAAATTTCTAAACAAGCACACACGCTTACAGTGAAAGTAGATAACATAAAAGTGCCTTGAGGTGCTTTGTGTCTCTCCTTCTATCTCCATGAAACTTTTGCCGCTGTAACAACAACAAACAGCAAGTGAAATGTAAATTGTGCCGTTTCGGGGTCCATCTGACGTTCTTTTGTTCTTGAAAATACTTTTGTTGTTTGTTGTTGTTTGAAACCCTTTTTTCTTGCATGATTTTCACATTTTAACGCACACACACAAGCGAAGAGTGTTGAATTACGGCAAATCTCTTGGAAAAAGGTATACAAAGTAAATTCCATCGAAGCATTCACGGAGCAAAACGTAATGATAATCACGATCATTTACTCCGACTCCGCTCATTGTTAAGAATGCTTTTTAAGGAGAAAGATGAGCCAAACGTAATCCGTATACCTTTAAAATTTTCGAAATATACAGACATAAAATCATTATTGCCTCGGGGCATCATTTACTTGCTCATCCATTTACTTAAAATTCGTATATCTAAGCTTGTAAATTAATTTCTCCGAAAGTTTCTGTGTGTATTTTGTGCGAATCAGTTTTATTATGTACACACTCTTTTACCCGGAAAAGATAAAAGTACGAAGAACGAGTGACTCGATTACATAAAATAAAATAAAATAATTTTTTTTCTTCCGAAAAATCAGTTTAACTTCCGAAATTGTCTTCTTTTATGTCATCAAAAAATATTAAGAAGTCGTTTAGTACACATTTTGACAGAGATAATTCCCGGACTTTATTATATTGTATTATTACTAAAGAAAAGTGTGTTATTTTTGGCCTTAATGTTTATCTTGAGTAACAAATTTTCATTTTCCTCGTTTTGACATAGGATTAACAGAAAAATCTGTAAAAGCTGAGTAAACTTTGCCGAAGAAGTACTTAGTCAATTTATTTTACACATCAATTAAATTTGCATTTTGCCTTTTACCGAAAATCGAGTGACAAAAGTGTGTGACGTAGACTGGGGAAGTTAAGTGAATTAAATTTATTAAAAGGAAACTATTTTCGACAAGAATATAATTCTATGGCAGTAGGCAGAATGTGTGTCTGTGGCACAAAAAGTCAGTCTTTCATCGAACTATTTGCAAACATTTTACAGTCAATGTAACTAGAGTGTATCACATTCCCATCCATTGAGAGATAGTTGTAATTCAATTTTCAAATTTTATTAGGCCAATTCATTCGTGCACCTTTTCAGTGTAGATTTTTCTCTGGTTCGAGTTTGATCGCAAGTTAAAAATAAATTATTGATTCGAGCGATTTGAGTGCTTTTCTATTTTTTTTTCTTCACCGTTTTTTTGGTATAAATTTTTAATAATTTAGTTGTCAACTCACTTTGAGAATTATTTTAGGCGGACAATTTATAGATTATTTAAAAAAAAATAATTTTTATTTTTTGGTCCAAAAATTTTTTGATTTTAAACTAAGTAGCGGCCCAGTGAAAATTTAAAATTATTGTCCCAGTTAACATTTTAAATTTTTTAATAAAGTTTTTAAACAGAAAATATTAATTTTTTCTAAACTTATCGACATTTTATTAAAAATCTTCTATAAATAAGTCCTAAAAATATTAAAGATGTACTAAAAGTTACAAAAAATGACAAAAAAGACAATTTTTTTTTATTTCCTTCCCCCCTTCAGAGCTCCCTGGATCCGCCCTTGGTCTTAAAAATATTGAAGATGTTAAAATTACGAAAGACTAGTGGACCCGTAACTTCGTTCTACCCATCAAAAAAAATGTTTTTTTTCAAAAATCGAAATTAATCAAAATATTTTTTCTTTCGTGAAATAATTGAGAAAAATTTATAAGAACTTTTCAAAGATTTTCCAATTTTTCTGCTTCTAAAACTTTTAAAGGCTAATCTTAATCAATTTCAAAACATATCAAAAATATTTTCAAACAAATCCTCGAGTTACAAAATTTATATCGATTGAAAATTTTAAATTAAAAAAAAAATTTTTTTACAGACAGACTTTAAATTTTTTTGCAAAATCGATTTTTTTAATACTTTTCCATGAAACACTTAAAAAATTGGATATACGAATTCACATGATGTGTAAAATGAAACGTTATAATGATAAAAGTAGAAAATTGAATAAAATCTAGTTTTATTTAGATAACGAAGAATTGGAAAGAGGTATTGACGTTGCAAGGAAGTTGTTTTGTGGTTTACTGCTGGAAGAGTGATAGCTTGATCTGATGACAATTGAAGCACTTGGTTAATCTCATGCTCTTCGACACAAAAGAAGAGCGAGAAGAATGAGTGAAAACAAATTTATTGAAAGTAAAAAGGAAAAGTTTAAATCCTTTGTAACAATAAATTTTTCTTTTTCTTCATTTTTTCTCTCTCTTGGCATCAATTTTGTGTCTATTGAGAGAAGGCTCCTAGAATTACATGCCAACACACTTAAATTCTTGTCATGCATTAAAATCATGTGTCTCTTGTCCTCGTAAGAATTCAGGTGGAGTACATGGCGACGATGACGACGACGACGACAGAAAATACCTTTTAAAAGCTCTTTTGTTATTGTTGTTTGCTCTTGCTTGTTCTTCTAAAGCACTAAAAGGAACAATAACACTCGCTGACTTGCTACAAGAAGCCCATATATTTACTTTTATTTTACTACTTAAAAATGGGTGACTCACATTTTATTATTCTTATCCAGGCAATCTAGCACACACACAGACACTTACACAACTAAAGCTGAAAAGTAGTAAAAACGCTTACCATAAACATACAAATAACAGACGGAGAGAGAGAGGGAGAAAAAAACTTTTCCTATTAACTATCTACTAACATGCATAGGCACTCAAAAATTTTTATAGACACACAATTTTTCTCTTTTAAACAATTGAAACGCTTTACACATATTCTTCGAACAAAAAAAAAGTTACATGGAGCGAGATGTAAAAATTGGTAAAATGTTCAGCAAAGAACAAGACAAAGGCATTATTTTATGTAAAGTTGTCGGATCCTTGCAAAATATTTTTGTTTCAATGGATGTTCATAAAAAAACTCGTACATGGTAAATTTTGTTCCTCCAGAAGGAATGAAAATTTTTTTCAACTGATCGAGGTCATTTTCTGAAAAAAAAAGAAAAATCTTCGTTTTCAAAAATAAAAAATGGAGACGTCTAGTCACCAAATTCCGTTCACAAATTGATTTACTGTGTGAGTAACGAGAAAAAAAAATAAATATTCTGAAAAATCGTGCAGTAAAAGCAGCAGTCGCGCAAAAGGAAGTGACATGTGAGCATACATAAAACGAGAAAAGTCTAATGCAAAATAACAGATGTATACGAAAATTTATAGATTATTCTAAATTTCCCATGTGAACTGAAATTGAATTTGACGTAAAGTTGAAAAATATATGAGTTTTTGCTAGTTTTTGTCTTCGTATTGTGTGTGTGATTTTCACCGGAATACGTAAGTAAATGTCGACAATAAGATTGGAAAATGTCTCTTATGGATGAGGCACTTGATTAAATTACGCATCTAAGGTGACATTTATGGAAGAACGCTTTAAAATCAGATAAAAGTGACATAAATTACGAGCAACTGCAATAAAAACTATTCTCGATTACTGTGGAAGTTTTGTGTTTCGCTGGAAAAAAAATTAGCGAGGAATAAATAGAAAAAAAATAAAAAAAATTAAACAAAAATAAAAAATTTTTTAATTTTTTAAAAAATTGTATTAAAAATTTAATAAAATAACAAAATACTTAAAAAATTAAATTAAATAATTTTTAAAAAATTAATTTAATTATTAAAAAAATTTTACTTTGAAAAAATATGTAAAAAATTTATATTGAATTCAACAAAAAATATTGCTTCTAACGGGTTGGGAGCCAAACTATGCGTGTCCTAGCATATGTTCCATAAAAAAATGATCTACTCGAGTCAAAAAAAATTTTTCACCCAAAATCCTCTTATTACCAAATTTATATTGAATTCAACAAAAAAATATTGCTTCTAACGGGTATTTTTAACGGATTTAAAAAAAATAATTAAATAAAAATAATAAAATAAAAATAAATAAATAAACATAAAATTAAATTAAATAAAAAATATTAAGTAAAAATTAAAAAATTAAATAAAAGCGAAAAAAATAAATTTTAATTTTTAAATCATTTTTAAAAATTTTATAATTGAAAAATATGATTAAAAATTTAAACGAAAATTAAATTAAAATTATTAAAATTTTTAAATTTTTCAAAAAATTTTAGTTAAAATTAAAATTTTAAAAATATATTAAAAATAAAAAAAAAAATTTAAATTTAAAAATAAAAAAAAAATATATATTAATTAATAAAAAAAAAAAATTAAATTTAAAAATAAAAAAAAATTTAACAAAATTTTAAATTTAACAAAATTTAATAATAAAATATTTTAAAAATTAAAAATAAAAAATAAATAATTTTTAAAAAATTAATTTAATTTTTACACATATTTAACTTTGAATTTTTTTTTTTTTTATAAAAAAAAATAAATAAAAATAATATAAAAAAAATAAATAAAAAAAAAATATAAAAAAAAAATTAAAAAAAATATTTAAAAAAAATATATTAAAAAAATAAAAAAATATAAAAAAAAAATAAATAAAAAAATAATATTAAAAAATGTATTTTATGAAGTTTTCACAATTTTATTTTATTTTCATTAAAATATTTTTTTATTAGTTTCAAAACGACAATTTTTCACAATGCACAGTAAGCTACATTAGTTTCAAGAAAAGAAAAAAAAATCGAACATTTAATCGTTTGTCGTAATCGTAAGCTCGATAAAATACTGATTCAGCTATATAAATAATAAAATATAGCATCGCATGATATATGGACATGACGTCAGTCTAATAAATTAGCTTTTTCTCCATCAACACACAGTAGTCATAAAACATTGGATTAAGTACTCATAGAGAGTAGAGTAGATTTTTATCCAAACAAGGAAATATTGCGTCTCAAGCGATTATTATTTTTGGCCTTTTTTTAATGTAATATTCTTCGTCTTAATGGATTTTCAGTTTTCTAGTCATGTTTGACGTTTTTTTTTTACTTTTGGGACAAAAATCAATTTTAATCAAATATTCTCTTTGATATGGATTTCTTGCATCGAGTTGTCGAAAGTATCCACGTGTCTCAAATTCTTCGAGATAATCAACAATTTAATGATGCATTTTACGAGTCTCTTGAAATTAAAGAATTTTAACAAAAATTTGCAAAAATTACGGGCTTTCATGTAAAATTATCTCACACGTGAAAGCATATTACACGTTTGGATGCCTTTTGTTTGATATTAAAATGAGCATAAATTTTCACAAAAAAAAACGTTGTTTGCAGTTACAAAGAAATTTTGTGAAAAAAATCTTGGTTTTGGTCGGATTAATTAAGGATTTGCATTTTTTTTTTGTAAATAGGGGCGTTATAGTGAAAAAGCTTTTTTAGACCAAAAAAAAAAAAAATGTTTAATCTTAACCACTATCCGTTCACTTTTGTAAAGTTTCACATTTTAAATCAAAAGTAAATGAAATGCCTCAAAAATTTGTGTGCAAGTCCATTCCGCTGCGAGATGAGTTCGTGTTTTATCATTATCATCCGTGAAAAAAAAACATATATTTGCATTTAAAAATGCAAGGTAATTTCACGAATGGATTGACACAAGAGTGGATAGCAGTAGCCGTAAAAGGAAATGAACGTTTTTCATTGTAAAAAAGGCTAACATATGTCCGTTGGGGTTATCCATTGTGTACAAGAAGCGGCTTAATAACGAGGCATATTTGTATGTGGATAGAGACAGAGAAAAGAGAGTGCAGGATGAAAAGCAATGTAAACAGACATTTGACGTTGGAATGACTCGTTTTGAATGATTGAGCTGGTCGTTTTTGTCATACAGCTAAAAGGTTGTCATTTTTTGCAACAAATTTTTTTTTGTGCGCAGTCCTGTGAGATTTTTATCCTTTCAACTTGGCTTTCTTTGTCAAGACAATTCCGTGAAAAATTTAATGCATCCGATCATTTTTTGTGCGATGGAAAATTTTGTCCTGCTAAAAAGTATCAATTTTCGGTCTCTTATCTCAAATTTTTGTTCTTTCATGGAATTTTGTCTGGCATTGTCAAAAATTTCAGCTTTGTGACTTTATTTAATTAAAAATTTTAAAATATGTCGAGTGGAAAAATACCAAGAAATTGTGATATCAGCTCATAACAAAAGCTTCTCTTTTCTCTCAAAGGCATGACCAGTAAACATTTTTAGAAAAAAAAGTAATTTGTGACAAAAATAATAATAATAATGAAAGTGACATAAGAACTCAATGCTTTTATGTAAAAAAAAAATGAGAACAGCAAAAAAGTTCACAATAAACATCATCATCGAAATAAGTGAAAAAACTCATCAACCGCTGTACATGCAGCGTGTCATCTGACAACAAGAACAAAAAAAAAACTAGAATCTAGAATTTCATTTCAAATGTATGTGTAAAAAAAATTGAAGTGCGAAATTGAAAAAGGCGGAAACATTCATTGTCAGCAGTGAACTTTTAAAAGTAAATAATATATCAAAAAAAAAAAAAAAAAAAAAAATAGAGGAGGCAAGATAATCATCATCATCATCATTACGTTGCCGCAGTAAAAAAGACAAAGTAAAATAACTGTAGAGCAACGAGGAACGTAAAAGCGTCAGCATGGCCTGGGGTTACTGGAGCGCCACTGCCGTCGATCGAGGTCGCTCGCCCCGACGAAATACCTCCATGTCAACGCCAGTGTCCAAATATCCGTCGCAACAATCGTATCAGCAGCACCATCAGGCGCCGCAGCAGCAGCAGCAACAACAACAACAACAACAAATACAAGAAACACAGTGCCCCATTGGAAATGCCTGTCCGCAAGCTCAGGACCCGCAATCTAGTACTGTATGCAATAGTCCATGTCAGAGTCCGTGTCAACAAAGCCCGTGCGGCAGTCCCTGCCGATCGCCATCGTGTCGCAGCGAATGTCGTAGCATGAGTTGCCGCAGCCAATGTCACAGTCCAGAATTCGATAATGCGCCGCCTCCTCCGGGAGTCATCTCATGCACGTACAATTCGCGTAGACCGAGTCTCGATAGCAGCCAGGTAACTATCTCACCTACCGCGAAACACAAATTAGTCTCTCATGCGATTATTGACATTTTCCCTATATGATGGTGGTGAACATATCGCGTGAGAAATCACGTTGGACCCAATTAATGCCGTCTGTGCCGATGACGAAAATGGCAACGATGAGCCAATCCTTTTTGTAAATTTACATAGTGAAACTAGATTTTTATGATTTGCATAAAGTTTGTATAACCTCTCTCTCCGTTTTGACAAAGATAACAGTTGGCGAAAAAAAATATGCGAGAAATTCTTGCGAAATAAGCCTGATTTTATGATAAGCACACTTCTCGTTAAACTTGTCGCATGCAATATATATGAACTGCAACATGGAATTATAATGATGAAATTGCATTGGCAAGTCTCCATAAATGAGGTACTTCAGTGTATAAAATATTTCCCTATCTCAAGTGACTATGAGTGGCGATGGTTCACATTTTTCTGTCATCGTCATCGCTGGCTTTGTTTTGACAAAATAATATAAAGCTAATATTATGAAGACGAAAAAAAGTCACTTTTTAACCATTTTTAGTCGTGGCTTAATGAGATATATAAAATTTTGTTACACTCAGAATGAAAAACCACTTGGTTGTTTTTGAAAGTCGCCACTTAGTAGATACTTGGGAGCCATGTTGAAGAACTTGAATTTTTTGATCACTTGATATTAGCATTTCATCGAAAAATAAATGGCATGAGATTTTTTGATAATTATGTATTAGTTAGGCCTAAAGTAGTCCAAAAAAACCTAAATATAAAATTTATAAAATCCTTTTAGAAACCTTTTTAGTGGATTCTGGATATTCAAGTACCTGAGTACCCAATTTAAAAATGAGAAACTCCTTGGTTAGGCCTAACTAATACAAAACCATCAAAAAATCTCATGCCATTTATTTTTCGATGAAATGCTGATATCAAGTGATGTGCGAATCCACAGTATGAAGTACTATAGTCTTTGAGAAACTTCATTTAAGTTTCGAAGTCTCTATGGCCCATTTTATCTGCATCCAATTTGTTCAAGTCTTTGTACTAATTACCCTATGGGCCAAAAACTGGTAGATTGATCACTTAAGGGATCTGGTCCCCTTTCATGTTGGTCATTCGCAGACCCAAAAAATTGAACCCTTTAAGAGATTATTTTGATCCCTTAAGAGATCAATATGACTTTTTGAAGGGATCAAGTTGATGAAAGGTTCAATTTTTTGGGTCTACGGATGACCAACTCGAAGAGGGATCAGGTTAAACTCTCAAGGGATCGAATTGAAACCTTAACGTAACCAATTGATCCTTTAAGGGATCAAAAACTCCCTTAAGGGATCAAAAAATTCCCTAAAGGGATCGAAAAATTTCCTTAAGGGATCGAAAAATTCCCTTAAGGGATCAATTTGACTCTTTAGGGGTCAACCTGATACATTAATCTGATACATTAATCAGACCCGTTTTTCGCCCATAGGGTAATCACTTGTTCATTGAATTCGATATCCTTTTTGGAGAGACAGTCCAATTGGAACTTTCTTCTCATCCAAACTTTCTATGTAAGTTTCATCTGGAGTTTGAAATCGAACGGATGTAGTGGTTTGTTTTAGTAGAAGAGTAAAAGCAGAAAATATCTAATGACTCCCGTTCAGGTTTTGGCATTCTTGGCCTAGTGGTTTTTCATTTTGTATGTAGACAAAAAGTTTTGCGCAAACAACAAATTCATATAAAAATTTTCAGACAACACAACGAATAATGAGCAGACAATAATCCTCGCTTTTATAGCTTAAAAGGATTACCTTCTAATAGTTTGACATGCCATATTGCCATCTCCATAGAACATACTAATATATCTCAATTATCATATAAATGTGTCGTCGTCGTCGTCGTACAGAGAGTTAGATCCAACATTTTTGAGAATAATCATTCACTCGCTCTCTTGTATAACGAGCGGTGGTGGCGGCATATCAGTAAAACCCATTTAAAAAGTTGAACGTTTTATGCCAAATATATAACTTAAAAGCTCGTCCGAAAGCATATCGCTCGATATGTGTGTACGATATGCGAGACGAGAAGAACGAGAGAGAGATGATTTCCCAGAAAGTAATCCAAAGTTCAAATAAAGGGGATTAGGTGATACAGTTTTTGTATTGACACAAGTATTACCAGTCCTAATAAAATAGAAGATTATTTTAAAGTTAAGCTGTATAAGGTCATTTTGTCCATGTTATTGGACATTTTCTCGTATACACTGACGTTTACATGAACTTTGAAAAAAAAGGAGATAAGACACAGAGAATGGCATTTTGTTTATATTACAAGCTGCACATTTTTTTCTCGTTTCATCATTTTACTCTACTTTTTTTCGGAATTTTAAAAGAATTTTTTTATAAAACGTATTTGTCTTGGATAGACATATTTTTAGTAAAAAAATTCTTCCTCAGTAAAAAGTAAAATGGAAAAATTTAAGAAAGCTTGGAACATGTGACTTATTTCTTGAGAAAATTTGATCCTATTTTTTCAAAAGACCGCTGAAAAGTCACGTCAAAAACTTTTAGAATTTAATTAAAAAACTCGAGTCAAAGTTGATTTTTCTTCTGAGAACAAAAACCAATTTTCAGTTGAAATTGACTCGTCATTGCATTTGCGGATATTGGATGGTTTGGAACATTTTCATTTCGAAATCGATTAGAAAGTGCATCCGACCCAAGTCTAATTAGCAGTCGTCCAGTATCAATAACAATTGAGATTTTAATTACTTCGTTATTTGAACAGCAACTTCAATTTTATCCTCCACTGATTTGCTGTGCGTCGTTGTGATAATAATTTAGGCACTGTATGCCGCATTATTTATCGACTTCTTGCATATTTTGAAGTGTATCTGCTTTTGCGAGATATGTCAACAATAAATGCATTTCCTTTTGGCTGGTCAAATGCAATGCGACTAGTTCATTATGTTGAATGGTCAGTCAATATTTGCGTTTCAATCAATGTCCAGTGACATGCACCATTTCATTTGAATTTGCGGCGCTCGCACAATGAACGGTGCGCATTACAAAGGGAATTTACAATGTTTAAACTACATATATGTAAGGAAAATGTCAATAGTTGGTAATGCAAACCCAAAAATCAATGATACTGATTTTTTGTGTCATTTTTCTAATTTTTTTCCTATTCGCAACAATGGGTCGCTGAGTCGTGTTGCAACACATTCGCCACTGTGCATCACTGCGAATCGAATGAGCAGATAAAGGCGAACCAGCTATCGGACATCATTTGTCGCGCGGTACAGCCGTCAATACAATCAGCAAGCAATACGTTAACGCGCGGCTCGACGTTGCGCGGAGACAACGGTGATTATGCAGTGCCACATCCCCATCCCCATACGCATCACTACATGACGACCACGTCGCAGTCCACGATCGATACGCCGCGTTCCTTGAGTCGCGTTGGCTCGTGTCCCGGATCGACGCGTGGCTCGATTCACGGCTCAAATTCGGGATCGAGTCCTGGCGCCGATATTCATAGCATGCATCACGGCAGTCATCCGAGTGTGCTGGAAATGAGTTCGCTCGGAGGCACGGGCGGGTATAATAGTGACACGTTACACAGTCGTACGAGTGGTCGGAGTACCAATAACTATGCTACAAGTCAATTCGATTGTGCACATTATGACCGGATGCCGATACCGATTCCCGTGCAAATTCCAATTGTGCCACCGCCGCCGCCGATGAACCTGCATTCGGAGGAGGAAATTGAACCAGCTTATGCGACAGGTAAGTCGATGACGGACAACTTTTCATTTAATTTTACTCTTGTTACTTGTGTGAGTGAGTGTTTGTCGTTTTACATGGCCGACATGAATATTTAATTAATTCCAAGTTGACTTTACATTATTTTTCATTCACATACTCGAACCAGGAACCAGAAAACTTTTGACTTTTACTTACTGGATCTTAGTCTAAAACTTCAGAGCAAAAAAAAACTGAAATCAGTTGTCTTACCGATTGAAAAAGTATAATCTTGACCTTCTTTGGAATTGATCATCTCCAGCCCAAAAAAGTTATCCTCTTAAGAGGTTAATTTAATCCTTGCAAAGAAGTAAATTAGACCTTCAAAAAGAGATTAAATGAACCTCTGAAAGGAATAATTTTCTACGACTTCAGATGATATCAGATGACAAATCAAATTGACATCTTAAGAATTAAAAGATTATCAATTATCAAGATTAAGCAATCTCAATAGATTGCGGGCCACACATGGACGTTGCAATTATCGACTTCACAAGTGAAACTATGCTAAAATTGATGATATTGAAAAATTGAGTCCTGAATCTATCATCAATTTAAAACTGCGAAGAGGTGACGGCCAATATTTGTATGTAATATGCCTAAAGAGCGTGGTAAAAGAAGTAGCAAGAAATGGAATCTATATATACAGAATATATTGACCTTTCTGGGGGGTGTTGTCTATGCCGGATGTACAACGAATCCATTCGACCGGACAAAGAAACACGATTGCAACGCGAACCTGGCTGAAATGGCTTACAAATTTAAAACTTTGAATTTGAACTGTCCCTTTTGGGATGATGCAATAGAATTTGAATTTGAGTCATACAATAAATAAAGAGTTTATATACATTTTTACAAATTGACATATATTCGAATTAATTTGAACAATGAGAGGATAAGTCGATGATAAACGAGAATACTTTCATGACTACTATTGATTTCATACAATAGTGAAAACAACAAAAATAGCGATTATAGTAAATAGTAAAATTTTATGAGAGAGAATAACCGTAAGAAATTTGAGATCAAGAAAAAATGCCTGATTAGATTAAAATCAAGCAATTTTGTCTTATACTGAAGCAAAAGCATTTAGTTGAAATTTGATAAACTTAATTTCTTACCCTGTTTTGTAAAAGAGCGATAGTGTGGCGTCGTCGATGTCATTTTTAATTGGAACACTACATGAAAATTAATGATGTGTTCCCTAATATTTGTTTTAAAAGGACACTTTTGCACAAAAACCACATTTGCACATCAGTATTAAATTTCAAATTATGTCAAGTAACAATCAAATTCACATCAAATAGCAATTTCCTGAATTTCAAAGCAATTTTACTAATTTTCTCGTGTCAAGATCATTCACACTTGTCTCGCATTACAAATGAGCTTGTGTTCGATTAGATGAACTCGTTTATCATATTTTTTCTCCGTCACGCGACGACATATGGCGAGCGTCGAGAAAAAAAGGTGAAGATGATGAATGCGCCGCTGTTGAAGTATTTCTGCTCCTGCAACTGCGTTGATTAAAAGAAAATGCCAGTCTTCATGCACTCTATTTATTGTTATTTGTGCAACATGTCAAGATAATCAATGAGACGATTACATAACAAATATTCAGCCTGGCGTGTGATTGTGTGTGTGAGTGAGGCTCCTCTCCAACAATGCACTCTTACTGGCAAAGTGGCTTGTTTATTTTTTCCACTTATTCCTTTTTTCTTCGCTCGCATGAGATGACACAAGACACGAGATGATGCAACAACGCATTGGAAACTAAGCCGCTAGGCAAATCCGAAAACGTGAGTGTGTCTGTGTGTGTGTGAGAGTTTCTCTGTTTAAATTTAATTTGATGCAACACATGCATTCCCGTCTGACGGCTTCACAGATACACAATGCGAAAACACACACACTTGAGCGACGAAGCCAGGAGACGAGAAAATAGACGAGAAAAAGGTAGAAAAGTATTCTGCAAGATTGTAACATAGATGCAAGTCGTCTTCATTCTTTTTAAATTATGTTTGCTTTCTTGACTATGATAGTAAATATGGTGCGGTGTTTGTAGATGTTTCGTGTTTTCTTTTCTCCTTTATCTCTCGGTGCGAGCAAAGCACACGATGCGCTTGAGAAAAGGTGCATAAAAGGAGAAAAAATCGTGATATGTTGCAAAGTGGATGAAATCCTTGGATAAGTCCAAGTTGACATCAATTCGAAAGGAAAACCGATACGATATACAAGGGCAAGATATTTTCTTTTCTTCTTTATCTTCATTTTGCATTTCTAAGAAAAATAAAAGAGTTTTCTGTCTTTTGAGACACTTTTAGAATGGATATCTCATTCCATGAAGTTTAAAAAAAAAATTTAAAAAAATATTTTAACGATTTTATTTAATAAAAAAAAAATTTTAAATTTCTTTTTTTAACAAAAATAATAAAAATTTTGAAAAATATTTTAAAAATTTAATTTTAAAAATTTTTAAAAGTTTTTAAAATAAGAAAAAATAAAGGAATTTTTTAATTTTGAAAAAAATTGTTTGAAAATAAAAATTTTATAAAAAATTTAAAAATATTTTTTAAAATTATCAGAAAAAAAAATTTGTATTATTTTTTTTTCTTATTTTAACTATTTTCTTGTATTTTATCATGAATAAATTTGAGATTTTTTGTTTGATGTTTTTAATTAAATTTAAAAAAAAAAAACAAAAATAATTTTTTGAAATTAGAGCTTGAAAAATAATTTTTTTTTATTTATTTGTAAATTGATTTCAATTTGTTTTAAATTAAGTCAGATCTTAAAAATAAAAATTATATATTTAATTCACTAATTTTTGCATGATTTTAAAAGTTTTAGAGAAATCAAGCCTTTTTAATTTTTTTTATTTATATAAAGTAAATAATTTTAAAAATTATTTATTTTTATTATTTTATTATTTAATTTTTTTTAAATAATTTTAAAAAAATGAAATTTTTGCAAATTTTTAATTTTGAATATTTATTTTTTAATTAAATAATTTAAAAAATTATTTATTTTTAAATTTTAATTTATATTTCGAAAGAATTAAAAAAAAAAATAAAAAAAATTAAAATAAAAATTTAAAATAAAATGAAAAATATAAAATACGATTAAATTGTTCTTTTGACGACAACCTTTAATCCAAAATTTCTGTCAAATAAATAAATTTTATTTGTTAGACACTTGAAGGATACCAAATGTCTCAATGTGGTGATGATAACCAAGCGTTTCCACAATTTCCAAAATGAAACTATTTCCTGTTCCAAACTATGCGAATCAAAATTCAACTCTAATGAAATCGTTAAGCTTGATAGAACTTGTTCTTCAAACATCGAAGCGCAAACAACTTTCAAAGAAAACTTTAACCACAAATAATAAACAATAAAGTTTACAATAAATTTCGCATTCTATTTCATTCCACAATTTATTTTTTTTTATTATTTATTTATATTGTTATTATTGTTGTTGTTGTGATTGTGTGATTTAAACTTGCCTTGTTGCCATCAAGTTCTCTTCTATTATTTGCCAAACAAAATTATTATTGTGTATTTTCTCACATTTCTTTGGCTTTTTCCCGTAAAACCGTACAAAAAGAGGCGTTTTGTAGAATTTTTGGAGCATCGAGAAGAAATTGAGGAATTTCATTGTAAAGAAATGAGTGATGAATAATTGATAAAGAAATTCCAGCTTTTTAGTCCAAAAATTCATGAAAATAATGTGTGTGTGTGTGTGATGATGAGTGATGCGAAACAATTCTGGAAGGCAGGCAGGCAGACCGGAATGTGTAGGGAAATTCCTTAAATTTTATAATGAAATCACAGCGATTGTTTACTTTTTTTTGCTGAACCATACCACTACCACCACCACCGGCTGTGACTAAAAACACTGCACTGTTTTGTTCTTTAATTCAAAAGGAAACGGAAGAATAATAACAAGAAATTGTGTACAAGCACGCCAACGTCCTGACTTTTGTTGCAAAAGAAAATAACTGAAAGAGAACAACGGTTTATTTATTTTTCTTGCAAATAAGAGAAGGAAAAAAAGCGAAATAACAAAGTTGTTCCCTTGTACTTCCCCGAGGTTTGCATGAAAATTATTTTTTAATAGTCTCGAATATTTTTCAAAAAAAAAAAAACGAACATTTTACCATCAATTACTCGCCATCCAGCCAAGTGGTGAAGGTCACAAATCATTGAATAAATTGACATTTGATATTTTTTTGCCTGCAATCTCATTAACAAAGTGAAAGTTTTTTTTTCGTCTGTGGCATAATTTAATTTTTGTCTATTTACCTGCTGAGACGTGCTTCGATATCTCCATAATGAGATGCGCAAAATATTTTTGATTTTTCGTAGGAGCAAGAATTTATCGTCATTCATCATCGTAATGTGTCAGGTTTTTATTGGTCATTAAATTCATGGAGAGACTTGATAGACAAATCGTTGTTCTTCAGACAGACAGTCAGAGGTTGATGCTCGAGATAAACTCTCCGCAGGCGTATCCACACAAAAAAATAGTGAAATGAGATCTTTTTTGCGTGATTCATATTTAAATGGCTTCTTTATTTGGCTCGCTAAGCATTGCCTAAAAAAAAGTAGACATTCAAAATTATTACCCACACAAATCTTAAGAAAACCGAAGAAAAAAAACTTGGAATTAGCGTTTTACGTACGTAACGAAATAGCGTTAATGGCTATCGTATGGCATGTATGACATACACATGTGTACGTAGTGCCACAGAGATACGTGACACTTAATGTATTGGCGTCTGAACGCACGGTAAGCTACGTCGGCTGGATGGTCTAGTGGTATGATTCTCGCTTAGGGTGCGAGAGGTCCCGGGTTCAATTCCCGGTTCAGCCCGCGATTTTTTTTTCAACTTTTTTTTTTGTTGAAACAGTTTTGTCTGTGTTTTAATTAATTTGTTTTTTTTTTCTGTGGAATAAAATTTTTCTTGTCATGTCGCTGTTTGTCGTTTCGTTTTGCAAATTTGCAGGTTAAACTTTTGTCTTTTATTGTGTTTGTTCATTAAGCGCTCGTTGTTATTGTAAAGGTTGCGCAAAAAAGGGGACTAGAGGTAAATAAATTAAGTTAATTATTAAAATGAAGAAGTCTTCCATTTTTTTTTGTTTAATTCTCGTTTTGTATTTGTGTAAGTCTGTGTGTTGGTGCAGAAAAAAAAACAGACAAACGACCTTCTGCCAAAAAACATGATGAATGCAATATGTTTTGTTGTCCTCTTTACACAAAATTTGTTTAAACCCGTTTTATCGGTCGTTGGGCGTAATAAAGTGACAAGCAGGGGTGGGTAAAAAAGTTTTTAAGGGCCAATTTTAGGAACGTAATAATTTCTTTTATTTTAAATTGGTCAAAAGTGAAGGATTTAGTTGATAATTTAAATTTTTTTCAAAAAATTTCTATAAAATTTTAAGTTTTTGAGATATTTTGACAGTAAATCATAGACAATCTTAAAATATTTAAAACTTTCTTTCAATAAAATTTTTCAAAAATTTTATATTTTTTTAAAATTATATTTTAATGAAAAAAATAAATTTTATCAAAAATTTATTTAAATTTTAATATTTTTAAAAATAAAAACTTACATAATTTTTTTTTATTAAATTAAATTAAATTTCATTAAATTAGTACCAAAAAAATTCAATGAATAGAAACAAAAAAAATTTTGATAAATAATGATATTGTAGAAAAATGACTTTAAATGTGAATTTTTTAAATAAAATTGACAAAAAATGACTAAAAAGTTCTTAAAACTAAAATTTTAGCGAAATTTATTAATTTAATAACAACGATATTTTTAATATTTTTTAATTTTTTTTGTAAAATTTTCTAAAATTTTTTACAGTTTTTAAAATTATTTAAAATAAAATTTAAAAAAATTAAATAATTATCATTGAACTTTTTTTATATATTAACAAATTTAAAAATTTCTTTAATTTTTTGAAAAAAACTTATTTTTAGATATTTTTTTTTAATTTTTAATTAAAAATAATAAATAATTTTTGTCCCAAGTCCACCCCTGACAGAATGACTTTCACCCAAAAATCAACTAAACAACAAGGAAATTGACAAATGTGTTCCCGACCCAAAACAGTAAACGGTAATTTTTCATAAAACGAAAGATAAAGCGAAAAATACTGAACCGGACTGTACATCTCCCTTAATTTGTATTTTATTTTTACGAAAAAAAAATAATACTTCCTTTTAAATAGTTTCAATCATGTCCCGCAACAATGTTCCGTGCTTCCTTTTCTTCGAGGTTAAACGGGAACAGATGTTGATTGTGGTTGCTTGCTTGTTGTTGCCTCTCGACAAAACTTAAACGAGGCGCACGTTTGCTCATTCAAACATGACATAATCGTTAAACAAATACAAAAGGGGAAAATATTTTTTTTTTGTGTGCTATTGCCGTTACTTTTGGTTGCTTCTTCAAGGAAATTTGTTGATAATGTTTTATCATGTCGTTTTTCTTTTTTTTTTGGGTTTCTTGAACAAATAAAAGGATTTACGTGAATGACATTGTTGAATGTTGATGATCATTTTTGGCGTTTGTCGTTGTTGTTGTTGTGAAGAATGACTTTAACCGAAACAAACAAACGAAAGCACACAAAAAAGATGTTTCAATCATTTTTGGGAGATATTTTGACAGCAACGACCTCGAAAAACGTCCATAAATTACGAGTAAGAGAGGACGAAGCTTAGTTGACCCGTTTTTTGTGGTCTGTTTTTCGTGCTGCCGGACAAAAATTTGGCAAATTATAATTTCAAATGATGCCATTAATCATATCACACACATTTGTGCGGCTTAGAGAAGCGAAATTCTGCCAATACCATAAATTGTGTTACAATAAATAATAACACTGAATAATTTTTGCGGATTCCTGGTCATCTTTTTTTTTCGTGTTTGTTCCAGTTAATGACACATTAAATATTTAAGTCTCTTGATGGAGGTGAAAAGCGGTACATATTTACACTTCATTGAACAGTTTCCCCCCATTTTTTTGTGAAATTTATATGAAACTCTTGTGATCATCGTCAACATTTTAATCATACTTACGTGCATGCAACACATTATTTTCATTTATTATGATTATTATTTTACACACTGCAAAGACATGCGAACAACAATGTGACACTCTGTCACACAAAATAATCATAATAATACAAGCAAGAATGGCAATAATTAAAAAAACCCCTTCTTTTAGCATTTCAATCAGCCAGCCATTCATGACGTTGTAAGTAGTGCGCTTACATTATTAATCGTCTCTTTACAATTTTTTTTCTGTTCTTTTTTTTTCATTCAACCTGGACAGCAAACATTAAATATAAATCCTCATTACATTTACCGATAATGAATTACATGCATGTACGAGACGCTCTCTCTCTCGTGTGTGTGGGGAGCACGTTCGAAAGTGTTTTGTTGTTGTTTTTTTTAAGTGGTGTGCGTGTGTAAATACGTTGATGGTGGCGATGGTGGTTGACTTAGGTCGATGTCACATAGAGTCATTCACACCCATAAAGAGGCAATGTCATACATGTATGAGAATGGAAATTATTATTATTGAAGCACGTTTCATACATACGAGTCTCGCTCTTTTGTTTTTCTCCTTTTTTCTATGAGAGTGTAAAATAAGTTCTTTTTGTGTTTTGTATCTTTAAGAAAAAAAAATTATTTGAAATAGTTTGTGTGGCAAAAAGTGAAAAGTTTTTAAATTATTAAAAAAAAAATATATTTATGATAAGAAAAAATTTTTAACAAAGTATATAATTAAAAAAAAATTTATAGTTTCTTAGAAATTTCGAATATGTAATTATTATTTTAAATTTTTATTATAAAACAAATATCTCTTATTTAAATAAATGTTTTATAAAAAAAAAATTTATAAAACTAAAACAAAGAGAAGTTTTTTTAAATTTTGAGTAAAAATTAAAAAAAAATCTTAAAAATTTTAACATGAAAAAAAAATTAATTTAATTTAATTTTATAATTAAATTAAATTAAATTAAATTTTTAATTAAAAATTTAATTTAAAAATTTTTTTATATTTTGACATCAAAAATAAAAAAAGATAATTTCTAAAATAAATTTAAAGTATAATTATTTTAATTTTTTTTTATTTAAATTATTTTTTATTAATTTAATTTATTTTTAAAATTTAATTTGATAATTTCTAAAATAAATTTAAAGTATAATTATTTTAAATTTGTTTTATTTAAATTATTTTTATTAATTTAATTCATTTTTAAAATATGAAGAAAATTTTTAGTAAAAAAAATCCTTTTATTTTGCCCATTTAATTTGTTTGATTTTTTGTTTAGTTCTGAAATATTAAAAGCAAAACTTGGTTAACAATTTTAAAAATTTAAATTATTTTCTAATTTAAAAAAAATATTTAAAAAATTTATTAAAGGATGTTAAATAATTATTCAAGAAAAAAAATTAATAAATTTCGGAAAAAATTCTAATTAATTTAATTTAAAAATTTTCAGATATTTATATAAAAAAATTTAAAAAATATAGAAATTTTTCAAAGAATCAAAAATACGATAATTTTTTAAGCTTTCGCTCTTCACGACATTTTTTTTCATTTTTATCAAATTTTTGAAAACATTTTATCATGAAATTCCATTATACATACGTGTACAAATCATCATGCACGAAAATAATAAACTCCAAAAAATCTCACAATCACGTACTGCGATCATCGTAATGCGGGGACGCCTTGTACCTTAACTTACACAAACAACGCGAAGCAAAAACGTCCAATAAATAAAATAAAACAATAACAATAATAGTAAAAAAGCACAACAAAAAAAAAGGATTTCATGTATAAAAGAAATTAATCTGAGTTATTTTATGAGCAACGGAGACACTTGCTGTATGATTGGCTGCAATAAAAAAAATAGCACGGGGTTAAGTGTGCAAAAGAAGAGAATATCTACACACAGAGCGCACACGATTATTTACATAATTAACGTAATATAAATTAATGTTTTTTACACGTGACAATTTTTTCACACCACCACGCAACTCCGGGCTATAATCCAGTTGTTGATTCGCAATTTTTGCTGTTTTTCAATTATTTACAATTTTCACGTTTTCAAATTATTTAAATGGCTCTTTACGCGAAAAAATTTTCTGTTTATTTTTTATTATTTTTTTTTCAAAGTAAAAAAAAAAATAAAAAAAAAATTCTCGATGCCTAATGTGCTTGAACAAGCAATGAGGAAGAAGAAGAAAAATACAATTGATCTGGTGAGAAGAAAATTACAAACAGACAGACAGTGTCAGATGGATTTATTTGTGCTTGTGTCTGTATTGCTGCTGCTGCTGTGCATCGAGTGGAAAATAAATGATGTGATATGAGAAAAACGAGATGGTTGCTGAAATAAATAAAAAAAGGGAAGAAAATATTGAAAAAGTTTTCATAGACTTACTTTTGATTGGACTCTAGTGGCTTCGTATCTTGCGTTGAAAGATGATGACGACACGACATTTTGACAGACAGACAGCTATTTGCTCACTACGGCAGATTGAAATGTGAAGCGCGATGAAATTCAATCGTTCCCTTTTAAATTATTTATAAAATTCATTTTTTTCCACGGTACATTTGTTTATTTTTCTTGCGCGCGTAACTAATGCATTGTAGGTTACGATATTATGTTTCGTGAACTGAACTCTCTTTATTCAAACGGAATTTTTTCTTCTCGATTTTTATTTTTTTCTTTATTGTAATAAATATACTTTGTTCTCCGTTCATATGGATTTATGATTGAATTGGAATTGATATTTATTCTTTTTTTTTCTTCTTCAATTTTTTTTTCTCGTGATGTAAAAAAAAAAGAAAAATTTCTGTAGACGTGACAAGAGAGACGGGGGCGCGCGCTGTAAATACAATTTATTTATTTGTATTCTTTGATTGGAAAAAAATTATATATGATTTAATTTATTTCTTTCTTTTATTATTTGTTAGTGTTCAATGATTTTGTTGCCACATCATCGTATCTCATTTCAACTTGCTTCATTGTTGTCGTCGCGTCGGTGTCGTTGCATGTCAGAACGAATGAAAGAAAGAGAATGAAAAATAAAAAAAAAATCTGCAAATCGGATATCCAAACAATTTTATATTTGTTAAGCGTGTGATGATGAAATGAGCTGATCAAATCAGAAATAATAATAATTTTTTTCTTTTTCTTTCTCTTTGTAGGTAAGTGACTCGCTTGATTGTTTTAAAACGAAGAAGTAAAGCTGCTGCAAATTGATTTTCTCTTGAAAATGAGTCGACATCGATGTCGCCGAGAAAAAAAATAGGAAAGTAAGTCATTAAATTTTAATCCGTTCTATATGGCATCATCGTCTTTATTTTGCAATTTTAATCCAATTAAGTCTTTCTCGCATCACTTTGCGTCTCTTCTATGTTCAAATAATATAAATTAATCCGTAATAACGAAGGCAAGACACAATTTTGCCGTCTGCCTCGGTAACGTTTCGCAACAGTGAAAGGAGACACTAATTAAAGTCAATTGATTTTATTTTGTGTGAGTTCAAATGCCGCATTGATTGAAACTAAAACTTTTTTTTTTTTTTGAAAAAGGCAAGTTGATTGAATTCGAATCGAATCGAAAAGTCACTGAAAATTGGATTTTAATTTATTCCACATTGAAATTTTCATCAAATTTTCCTCGGTAATCCTTTTAATTTGCACAAGATTCACTTGAAAATCTTGAATGAAAGATACTTTTGCGGATAACTATAGTAACAACCCCAAAATTTCCCAATTATGATTGCTATACAATTGAACTGTGTGTAGATATGGGTCACACAAACAACACTATGCGGTGGAACATTCGTTAGTGCAATCATTATACATTTAATAATAATAATCATAAATGGTAATATGATTAGTTGAACAGTGTTTTCTCTGTAACATGCTCGTTGCAAAACATTTCAAATATCATATCATTTCAAGGATTTGATTAAATTTTGAATGATGCCTTTCACAAATAATAATAATAATAATAGTGATCCGTACCGTATAGGTACATGAATTCCGCATGTAACTGTGAATGCCAAAAATTTTCTAATATGTATCTCTCCGTTGCTCTTGTTGTATCCTAGATATGTAGCTACATTTGATAATAATAATGAATAATTATTCACTTGAAACTAATTTTGTTATAATCAAAAAACATTTTGGTGCTTGTTTGAGTATGAAAGTGCATTCGTTCACAGTTGATGGGTCAGATCTAAAAAATAAATAAAAAGTTTCTAATTAAATATTTTCCTTTAGATTAGATTTTGCGAAGTAACAAATAGATTGCTTAAAGTATTTTTTAAAAATGGTGTTTCAAAAAATTAAAATAAATTTTAAAACTTCTTCTCCTGTGCTTCCTTTTCAATTTTTTAAAATAGTGGTCCAGATAAAAATTAAAACTCAAAATCCTTACAAATTTTGTAATGAAATAACTCAAATTCTTTATGAATTTTTTGAGTTTTATTGTAGTAAGTTAGGTTAAGTTAAGAGAAGGTTTTGAATTGGAAAAATTAGGAATTTCTTGGAAAATTAAGAAAATTTTGTGTAAGGTTCATTGCATATCTCACTCTATGGGCGAAAAACGGGTCAGATTGATCAATGAGGAGTCAATTTGATCCCTTGAGGTAATTTTTTTAACCACTCAAGGGATCAACCTTATCCCTTTTCGAATCAGTCATCTGCAGACCTAAAAAATTGAAATTTTTAAGAGGTCATTTTTATCCCTTAAGAGGTCAATATGATCTTTTAAGAGATCAAATTTATCTCCTGGAGTGATAAATTGACCTCTTAAAGGGATCAAATTGACCTCTTAGAGGTTCAAAATGAGCTTTTGAAAAATTTAATTTTTTGGGTCTACATATGACTGATTCGAAAAGAAATCAGATTCCCTCAATCCAAAAAATTCCCTTAAGGGTTCAAATTGACTCCTGAGAGGTCAACCTGATCCCTTAAGGGATCAATCTGACCCGTTTTTCGCCATAGGGCATATCATTCTATTAGAATTATTTTAAAACTTTTGTTGATTGCATAGTTTTGGGATAAACTTTTCGATAAAAAATCGATGGGTGGAACAAAGTTCACGGGTGATACTAACAAAATATAAAAATATTATTTGTAGTTGAAAAATCCTCGAGCATTATAAGACTCTAACTTAAACTTGAGTAAAAGAGTCCAACATATTTTATCGTACCTTAAGTTTAAGCTTTTAGCTTTTCGATAAATTTTTTAAAAATTAAAAAAAATGTTAATTAAGCTTTTCATCTTCACTTGAGGTGTTTTTGACTAATACGTTTTCTTAAAATTTAAATTTATTTTTGTAATTTTTCATAAGATTCTGGGAGAACTCGGATCTACCTTTAAAAAAACTGCGAAACTCATGATTTTATAAAGAAAATTAATCTTATTTAAATCTTCATTGTCAGTTTCTAAAAATAAACAAAAATTTTCACAAATATTTAATATGGATAAATCCTTCTTAGAAAAATCTCTTGCCTTTGTTAAATTTGTTAAAGCACAAAGTAATAAAATTATTTTCTTATTCTTATAAATATGTACCTTGACTCAGAAAATTGGATAGGAATCAATCTTCTAAAATTAGATTGTCACTAACCCATGACATTAAGTTTCTTAAAAAAGTTATAATTGACATACATTTTTGAGTAATTTTAATAAAAACCTTTTCAAATTAAACTTGAACTATTTTTGGTTTAAAATTTTTTTAGTTTTTTTTTTGCGAAATATATTATTTTTAATTTTTCTTTAAATCAAAGAATTATTTTTAGACCTTTGTTAAAATTAAATATGCTTTGAAATTAAATTTTAAATTTTCTTTGAAAACGACATGACATCTTCCATGACCTACTGCCATGCCATGATGATTAAATTTGTAACTTTTGTCGTAGGACAGAAAATTCTCGAAATAAGCATATAATTACATTTTCAACATGCTTCACAAGAAACTTTGTCAAATATGTCAGATAATTTCATTAAATATGAGCAACCAATTTCGTACATATATTTGTTTCTAATTTACTGTGGTTCATATGTAACTTTGCGTGTGTAAGGTTGTGTGGGATGTCACAAACAATATTTATCCAAAAATGTATATAAGGTTTCTCTGTGAATTAAAACAACTTTTTAATGATTTACAAACAAAACGTCTCTTTTGAGACTTTATTCTCTTTACCTTCACTCGAAAAGTATTTTTGTGCTCGTTTCAATTTACTCCGACTGAAATGAAAGAAAGTTGCAAGTCTATTTACCAAATTAATGGTAAATTAAATTAAATGCAAGTACATGCAGGTTTGCAAAATTATGATGCGCACAGAAATCTCGGCAAAGATTTAATTCAATGATAATAAATGAAAAGCAATGGAATAACAGGATTACTTTGCATTATTTCTCGTAAAAGCGAATGAAGGAAGTTTCGGTCCCGTTTTCATCCATTAATGCGGATTTCGAAAAAAATGCTTAATTAAATCATAAATAGGTACTTGATGGTTGTCGTCATCTACCTGTTTGCGAAATGTCCCTTTTTCCGAATAATTCTACTTTCCCATCAATTACGCTATTTTGGACATTTTTTGATTCTCCTGCGAATTCTCGTTCGCAACAACAACAATAATAATAAAGAAGGATTGAATCAAGGGCAAACGAAAAAACCGCTTAAAGTGAGTAAGGAGCGATAGATGGGAAAGAAAACAAAGAAAATAAAAGTGAAGAGGAAAATCCGAAAAATAGCAATTTTAATTACAATCAAGTCATGAAAATAATCCTCTAGAACGCAGAAACGCTACTTGGCGAAAAATAAAAAAGAAAAAGGAAAAATAGGAAAGTGGCGAAATAACAAAAAAAAAGATGAAAATTCACAGGGCAATCTTCTCCAGTGAATGAATACTTTACTTTGTTTTGATTATTATTGTTTTTTCGTCGTCGTCGTCGTCATTTTCGCACGCGAAAGCCCTCTCAAGCATGTTTATTGTGTGAAGAATTTTCCTTGTGAGTATAAAAGAGAAATGTCGAACAATGAGAAAAAATGCTGGAGGTTATGTTAAGATGAAAAATGTGAGCGAATATGAAAAGTGACTGAGTGTGTGTGCAATAAAAGAAGAACGTAAATATAGGTATTATTTCCTTCTTAAACCTCCTAGATGCTAAGAAGTCACTTTTATTTTGCCACTGCTGCTCTGAATAGATTTTATAGAGTCATTCAAAAAAAGGCTGGTACAAAATTTCATCTTGAGCTCGAGCTGGAAAAAATTTTTCATGAGTTTTAAGTTTTGAATAAATAAAAAATTAATAAAATAATTAATGATTAAAAATTTAATGTAAAAAATAATTTTAAATAATCTTAAAATTATTTTAATAAATTTTAAAAATTAAAAAAAAAAAAATAAAATTATTTATAACAATTTTTAAAATTTTTAAAAAATTTTTTTAGAATAATAAAAAAACTATTAAAATATTTCAAAAGAAATTAAGAAAAATAAAACATAATTTAAAATAAATTTTAAAATTTATAATAATATTTTTAAAATACTTAAAAAATTAATAAAATAAAATATTTTGAAATAATTTTCAAAATATTTTTTCAAAAATTAAACCAATTTTGAAAAATATTAAAACATTATTTTTGAAGTAATTTTAATAAAAATAATTAAAAAATAATTTTATATATTTTTGGAGTAATTAAAATTTAAAAAATAAAATAATTTTTTTTATTTATTTAAATATTTAAAAATAAATAATTTTGAAAAAATTTGTGAAATTGGTCAGAAAAAAATTAAAATAATTTTCAATTAAATTTCTAAATTTTATTTACCAAAATTTATTTTCATTATTTTTTAATTAAAAAAAAATTTAAAACTAAAAAAAAAATACAAAATAATTGAAATATATTTTTAATAGTTTGGAAAAATTTAATTGATTTTTTTTTGATTTAGTGTCAAAAAAAATTTTTAAAAATTAAATTTTTTTGTAACATGAAACATTTTTCGCATCACATCAGCCTAACTAAAATATTTTTCATATCACGTACATTAAGTCGACGTTTGATTAAATATCACACACAAACACACAATATATTAAAACAGTTAATATAGACGTCAATATTAATATTTTTTGAGTTTTGTTACACATTGGCAAGACGAGTCGACAGCTGACGCACACACAAACTCACATGGGGTGATGTGATGTGTGTAACCAAAAAAGCTACAGAAAAAAAAACGAGAAAAGAAAGTTTTTCATTATTTCATGTCTAAATGTTATCTTAGCCCCCAAGGTAATAATAATGAACGGTTTTATGGGGTATAATGAAGCAAATTCATTACTCGAATGAATTTTATTAAATGGAATAATCTGATCCATTTCAAATGAGACGGTAAAGGGTGCCTAAATCTCTTTCGAAAACTGTTTTTAAAAACACCCACTTTACCAGAGTGGATTAGAGACTAAAAAGACGAGGTGGAGTTCTCCTTCTTTTCCTCTGGGGGTGTCTGTTTGTGTAAATAATATGCATTCAAATGAGTCACGTTCCTTCTCGTTCTTCTTTTCTCGTCGCCACTTCTCTTGTCGCTGCCGAGATAATGAGTTTTTCTTCGTTTCGGAATTTATCGCACTTTTTCGCATAATGCATGCCGCCTCCATTTGCACATCGCCTAACTCTCGAATTAGGTAGGACTAATAATAATTAAATAATTCCCATGATCCGGTTTTTTTTTCGGGAAAATCCCTAATTATTCTACATGATTTTTGTAGTGCGGCGTTTATTGATATCCAAACATCGAGGGATGTCAAGATGGATTTGTTTTAATGTCGATCCGGGAAACGAATGCCTTTCTAATGCGTAACGAAAGAGAAAGTGATAAGTTTTTCTGATTTCAATTAATTACACGTTTCTTCGTTTTTATTTTCTTCCTTCACGTTTGATCACACACACACATAAATGTGTTGGGGTGTTGTTTATGGCGAACGAACGAAAAGACGAGATAATTATCAAATGCTTGCGTCAAAGTTTTGTTTCAATCTGTTTCGGAGGCACGTGGAAATTTTGATTGTGCGAAAGCGTTGGGGAATTCATTCTTTTGTCTC
Organism: Culicoides brevitarsis; assembly: GCF_036172545.1. Classification (NCBI taxonomy): domain Eukaryota; kingdom Metazoa; phylum Arthropoda; class Insecta; order Diptera; family Ceratopogonidae; genus Culicoides; species Culicoides brevitarsis. The sequence continues at coordinate 19,872,381 of NC_087085.1, read as the reverse complement.
GTATCTCTTCTTCTTTAGATATATGGTTGCTTGATATAAACATTTTTCCGAGAATATTCATAAGAGAGATAGTTTTCTTTTGTTCTGCGGGCGTTTTTGTGTGAGACAAGACAAGGCAAGACAGGCGAGCGAAGAAAAAGGAAAATCAGATGAAATCTTAGTGTGAAGCAGATAATAGAGTTGTAAATTCCGGATGTCGATAGTTTTCTTGGAGGAAGACGCAGAAGAAAGAAAGAAAGGAACGCAACAAACACAATTTAATTGTTACTTTCGAGTTTCTCGTCAAAATAGTTTTTTTTTCTTTTCTGTTTCCCGTTTCTGTTTGTGTACCGGGAAAATTATTCACTCAATGGTAGCCGACAATTTATTTGATTTTTTTTTCTTTTGAAATGTAGTCAAGCATTTCTGCTTTCAAGCGAATTTAATGATAATGATGATTGCAAAGTGTGCTAATTAGTACATATTTAAAGAAAAAAATGAGGGATTTTCTTTTTTTTAATTTTAATTAAAGTTAAAATATTTAAATTAAAATAATTTGAAAATTAACAAAAAATCAATAATTAAATAATAAAATAAATAATAATAATTAAATATTAAAATTAAATTAATTAATTAATTATTAAAATAATAAATTAAAATTATTAAAAATTAAATAAATTAATTAAAAATTAAAATTTTAATAATTTACAAAATTTAAAAAACCTCGTTGTTTAAAATGTTCATATAAATTTTAAAAAAATTGTTAAATTTTTCCATAATTTAAAAATATAAATAAAATAAAAAATGTTAAAAAATGAGAAATTAATCATGTGATTTCAAAAATAAAAAAAAACTCGTGATAAAAAAGTAAAAAAAAAATATTTGGGTCAAAAAATAAAAATAACCACGTGGTTTTAAAATATTAAAGAAGTATAAAATATTAAATAAATTACGTTATTAAAAAATTAAAAAAATAATCTGGTTAAAAATAAATTAAATTAAATCAAATAAATTTCAAAAATTAAATTAATCACGTGGTAAAAAAATTATTTAATTTCATTAATAAAAATTGATAAATTTCTGCCCATTAAATTTTTCCATAAAATTAAAAAAAATCATTAAATAATTTACACAACGGAATTCAACAACTGTAAATTCCTCAAATTAAAATTCTTCGTTTCTGCAAAAAGGAACAATCTATTTTCATGTCATAAATTACCAAAATATTTGTTTAATGGCCCACGCATATATTTGCATATTTTCGATGCTCCTCTGCATATTTACAAATTAATTCAATATCAATTTTATGCTTTCATGGCATTGTCAATTAAATCTAACTACAAATTGATAACCGAAAAATTTCAATTAAAATCAATCGAGAAATTTATTATTAAAATTCACTTTAAAATTGAAAAAAAAAATCACACACACACAAATGCACCAAAATTGATGGTTGGACGCGAAATGACGTGCATATTGCGTGAACAGAACTAAGCTAGGTACAACTATCATCATATTATTATTGATTTGACTTAAAAATATAATAATATTCGTTGCTGCTGCCGCCGCCGATAACGCATTAACGTGGTTAGTCAATGTGCAATGTCCGCTTTTAAATTATAAATTGAAAAGACTCGTTCTTTTATTTTTGTGCGCGAACTCTTACCGCGTCTAACCAAAACATGCCAAAAACACGGATTTTGTCCTTCGATGTTATCAAATTTTATTATATTTGTATTTTATATTCAAAATTTCCCTCATACAAGACACGAAAGTCGTACTTTATACGAAATTTCTGCATTTGTACAATCAATGAAAAATGTTTTTCAATAATATGCCGAATTTGAAATGAACAAAAAAAATTGATGTACACTACATTTTTGTTCTAATTCGCAAAAACTATTTTTTTTTTGTGGAGATCGATAACAAGTTTGCACAGAAAAAAATTTGGCGTTACACGTTATCGTGAATTTAATGTCGATTTGTGGACCAAATGTCCGTTTTAGAGCGACATTTTAACCTGTTTCAGGCGGGAAATGCTTCATAAATATAAATATTAGCACTGCACGAAAATATATAAATTTATAATTAGACAAACAAGCGAATTTCAGTATCATGATAACATCGCTGGTACGTTCAAAACTAAAGGATGCGAAGCAACATCAGCGTAACGACCCAAAAATATTTTCATGATCATTAGAACAATACACGGCACAGCGACACACAACTATGAATATCCAGCAGGAAGGATGTTCTCTAATATACAACGAGAGTAAATTTAAACCCGATTCTTGTGTTTTCAGGCAAAAAACGATACAATTCGTGTGTGTGTGTGCGGGTCCTTGATGCTTTTTTCGCGTGTATGTAGAGCGGAAAATGTTATAGATTCAAATAGATATTGAATATTCATCAATATTATTTGCTTAACTTGCCTAATTTAATGTTCGACGTGAACAAAATAGCGATGCTTTTCATATCTGCGCGATATATTTTTCGGTATTTATAAGCATTCGCATATAGCTAACGGTTATTTAAAACTGTTTTATTAATGAATGTTTTTGATGTACGTCTCTCATAATTATTCGGTATGAATATTTCATATTTTATCTAAATCGACACAAAGTGGCGTAGGAAGGGCAGAGCGGAAACGACTTTTTATTTTGCCCCACAAATCAAACGGAAAATTAATTATTATTATCATTTGTTTCAAGTGTAAATTTTATTAACTTGAAAATCGTCACGTACAAATATGTAATTAATTAATTAGTTAATTAATTATTAATGATATAAATGTCATGGAATTTCTTTACCACAGATATTTTGGTAAAATTTTAAAATAATGAAATTTAATTAGTTGAATGATGTTGTAAAAAAAATTAGGGGAAAAAATGAATGATTTTTTTTTACTGAAAAACTATTAAAAATTTTAGTTTTTTTTTTACAGTTTTTTTTTTACTTTTCTTTAAATTTTAGTTTATTTTTCAAATCATATAAAAATAGAATAAAATTTGTTTTTTTCAATATTAAAATTTAACAATTTCTTTTGAAAAATTTAAAGTACAATTTTCTTCTATTGATTTTTTATTTTAATTTGAAAATAGCATGTAATAAAATTTAATTTATTTAAATAATTAAGTAAACATTTAATAGTTTTTTTTTATAATTTTTAATTTATTAATTAAATACCTATTTTTAAAATGTTTAAAAATATTTTATATTTAATAATATTTTAATATTTTTACAAAAATGTAAAAGATAGTTTAAATTTTTTTTTCTCCCTAAAATATAATAATTTTTTTAATACAAGATGATTTTTGAAGGGCCTGAAAGTTAATAAAAAATAAAAACTCAAAAATATATATAGAGAATTTTAGCAAATAATAAAATAATAATAATAAAAAAACTTTTTATTCAAAAAAATATTTTTTATTAAATTTATTCAAAATAAAAAAAAATAAATAACTAAAATTTAATGACCTAATTAATACCAAATAAAATATTATTAGCTAATTAATTATTTACCGTAAAAAATGTTAATATTTAATAAATTTTAATACTAATTTATATGCAAATGTCACAAAATAAAAAAAAAACGTTATTTACAAATATTATCAATTAAGTTTGTCCACCGCAAACAAAACCACCATTTATTAATTTAATATAATTTTATATCATTATATTTCAAAGTGCAAATTTAACAAAAACTATTATTATCAAGTTTGTCATTTGATATTATTCGATATATAAATGCCAGAATATGTATGTTACAACATAAATAATTATAATAATATATAATTGACTATCAGAACATTCATAAATTCGTATCAATTAAATTTCGAACAATAGCGACATGCATTTCGAATTCCATCGCCAGTATATTTTATCATTCAATTTTAATATATTATGATTTTGCAATAAAAAATATAAATATTTATAACGGACCTTTGAGTGATTTTAATCAAATTGGGCATTGTTTATGTCCGGTTCAGCCGAAGTGAGGTTCATAAGGTTCATTTGGTCAAGGATCTGCAATTGATTGTTAATCCATTGAATTAAAATTAAATTAAATCTATCCTAATTTGTGATAATTGACAATGAAAAGGATATAAAGTACTACAAAATATTCGGTAAAGTAATGTTTTATTTTATTTTATTAATAAAAAAAGGGGGCATACTTACTTTGTGTAAAAATTTTAAGAGGTTTCATAAAAAAAAGTTTATAAATATAATAAAATAAAGAGGAAAAGTTAATAAAAAAGGGAATACATCATTAAAATGCATTTGCAAGTCCATTATATCCCTTTTACATTTTATTTTAATGAGTTTACATTAATTCTGGGGACTCCTTTTTTCATATAAAACATTTATATTATTGGGGAACAAAAGTCATAAAGTATGACAAAAAGGTATGTGTGTGTTATAATAAAATATTCTAAGGATAGCTCGTTTAATGTATAAATCGTCAAACATTTTGTAACAACAGTTCTTCGCTAATGTAATTCTGCTCTTTTTTATTTTTCATAATGAACTGCTTTTGCAACACACTCGAGTAACCAGCGTGCCATAATATTTAAATGACGATATTTTGATTGTCAATGTTTCGTCATGCGAATGCGAATTTGCTCTGTTAAACATTTTATGGAGCAGCAAAATATTTAAAATATGTACTTTAAAGAAAAAAAAAATGAGTAGACTCGAAGAAGAAAAAAAAAACACTGAACATTGCTAATGACTTAACGATGATGATAACGCGGTATATTGACTCGTCCCGCTCAAGTAAAGTTTTTAAACGACGACACGACACGATGAAAAACTAAATGGATGTAATGACATAATTTAATCAAGCGGCTGTTGATGGTCCATTTAAGCAACGTGATATTGAAAGTTAGTTAAATGGTTGAGCATCATCTACCTTCTTCCTTTAAAGTGGATTTCTTCTTTTTTTTCGGAGTGGGAACAGAAATTAAGCACTAAACAAGATGTTTAAGCTTTTTTTTTTGTTTCCTTTATTCATGTTAACAAGGGTACTTGGAAAATTTTTTAAACGCAGAAAAAAACTGTCAATATAATAAAGTAGGGGAAAAAATAAAAAAAAATAATAATAATGATGATGAGTTTATGCGAAATATATAATAATAAGCTAATAGGCTCCGTAATGATCTTAGAAGAAGAAAAAAAAATGTTAAAGAAAAAAAAAACATACAAAAGTTTTGACAGAACAAAAAAAAAGTTTGCAAAAAATAAATTTGTAACATTTTATTACTTGCTTCCTTTAATGAAAGTTTCAACAAATAGTAACAGTTTGTGTCTCTAACGGTGCCGTCGCGCGCGCAAACTTTGATCAAAATATTTGTGTAAAACACACAAAGGGAAATGTTATTTTGGTTTTTCGCTTTGCCGTATATTTTGAAAGTAAGAAGAGAAAAAATGATAAATTTATTATACTTTTTTGTTTGTACATTGGGAAAAGTTTATGTTTCGCATGGATTTATTTTTTGGCGAATTTAGATTTTTTTTAAATATTTTTATTTATTTTAAAAAAATTTTAATATTGGATAAATAAAAAATAATTAAAAATTTAATAAATATTATTTTAAAATTAAAAATTAAATTAAATAAAAAAATTAATAAAAAATTAACTAAAAATTAATAAAATAATAATTTTAATTATAAAAATTAAAATTAATTTAATTTTGATTTAATTAAATACTCCTAATTAAATTTTAATTAAAATTAAAAAGTATTTTAAATTCTATTTATTAAATAAAATTTTTTTTTTGTTATTTTTATAGCAAATTTCTAAAACTTGTAAACAATTACAGAAAAACAAAAAAAAATTAAAAAGAAATTATTTTTTTAAATTAAAAAATTACAATTTTAAAAAAATAAGTGAAGAACAAAAATCAGAGGTTTATTTTTTCCCGAAATTTACCAAAATTATATTTTCTCCGAGATATTGAAAAAATCCTAAATTATTATTTAATTTTATACATTACTTTAAAATTCTACAAATTTAAATTTTTAAATTGTAAAGTTTTTCCATTTTTCTCTTAAAAATTCAAAATTTCTTTAAGATTTTTGTGTATTCCTCGGAAACAAGGTTCGCGCATTTTTCCAGGACCAAAAAAAAAATTAACCATTTATTTTTAAAAAACAAAAAAAAAATTTTTTGGCTTTTTGCTATAAAATTTGGGTTTTTTTTAACATGATTTAAGAAACAAAAAAATAATAATTTTTAGTCTGAAAACAAAATTTTAGTAAAGAAAAAAATTATTTGAATTATAAGAGCTTTATTTTAAGGCAATCACCTTTAAAACTTATTAAGAGTAAGGTTTTATAAATTTTTCTTGAGAAACTTTAATTTTTCACAATTTTTTCGAATTAACCAGAAATTGAGAAGACGAAGAGAAAAAAAAAACGAAAAAAAAAGATGTAAAACGAAATAAAATTATAAAAGGCAAAGCAAGTAATTTCTGTTTTTGATTTGCCCTCTTCGGTATGCCTCACCACCACCACCAGCGAGCGCAACCGAGCCCGACTGAGACAGAGAGAGGTAAAAAAGTAAGAAATATACAAATGTACATCATCGTTATTATTATTATTATTCAAAAGCTCTTTACTCAAAAAAGGATAATGAGATTACTTTTTATACAAAAACTTTTCCCTTATTTTTTTTTTGCTCTGCTGCTGTACGTTCATATGTCCCGAAAAACAAGCCATGAAACCATCATCATCATTTTTGAACATCACGCTTTTCACGTACGGCATCATCTCCATCATCATCATCATCATCCGTCGTCGTCTACCTTAGTGCGGTAAACACACACACAAGTCGACTTTGTTTTTCTTTTGCTTTTAATTCTATTTGCTATTCATTCGTACTTATTTAGATGAACTGGTAGAACTTTTTCTTCTCCGTTGTTAGAAAAGTGCGATACGATTGCATGCTTTTCCGATAATTTCAGCAACAAGATTTTTTTTTTATTATTTTTTTTTGTGTTCCAAAAAGTTTTTTTTCTTTTTTCGGAGTTTGTACGAGCATATCGATAGATTCGACTTTTTTCATTAATATTTACCTTATGGCTCCACTTTGGTACTTTCCACAATCGATGCCAAAGTTCGATGATTGTTCGTGTGTGTGTGTGCTCTTTCGAGTAATAAATTTTATTGAACTTTGTTGGGCAAAATCAAACAGTTTTATGAGTCTAAAAGTAAAGTCATTTATGCCATTAAAATGATTATTATTAATACTTTTAGTGCTGTGTGCGACCAAAAAAGCCGAAAGAAGAGGGCAATTTACATCGACGTCTTCCCCACTTTGAAAGACTGAAATTTTTCTAATAAACCAGCGTCGAAGAGATATTTATCGCATAAAAATGACGCATTATAGAGGTCATAAATTACAATTTATTAATATTATTACTCGGGAAAAGGTACTTGCGATGGCACGTAATAGACAAAAAAAAATTTTTTTTTCGACTCAATTACTCCGGGTTATCTGCCCCTTATTTCACGTGTCTCGACGTGATTTATGTCACGGATCAAAATTCAATCTCGCACGACGGACGCCTGGTTGTTTGTGAAAACTCCTTGCAACCTCTGGCCTTGCACTTGAATATCATTTATCAACGTTCTCCGTGTAATTTAAGGCTATTTGTTACATAAATCATGTTATAATAATGATCGGGTTCTTTTCTCCGTCTTTTTATGCTGCTGCTGCTGCCACACTTCATTCTCGGTAACACCATATTACCGACAACGAGCTATATTATATTATCATTTTATACACTTTTTACACAATTTCACTGCAATTTCATGCATGTTGTTATTTTTCCTTAGAAGAAGCAAGAAGTGCACACTCTTGAAAAAGGTTACGAAATGCGATATTTTTGCGAAGGTACCGTAGAGCGTAGTGGAGCGACATAAAAATGAGGCTAAAGTGTTTTTTTTCTTGTCTCTCATGTATTTTGTGTACACTTTTTTTGTGCAAAATAAATAAGTTCACATGTAGAAAATGCAAAAAATGGTGCAATATGACATTTTGCTTCATTTTCCTTGTTCCATCATCGTTTTTTTTTTTTTGAAAATCCCAAGAATCGGGTACTCGAAACTCGATTATCCGGTTAATGGAAAGAATTCTGGGTATCACTGAATTTATCCGCCTTTAGAGTACCTAATTGGTATTAAATTTTGATTAATTCGTGGAAAAAAAAGTATCATAAAATAAATCTTATTTTCATGCAATTTAATATTTTTTCGAAAAACTTTAATTTTTGAGAAACTTCTTGCTATGAAATAAATATTGAAGCATAAAAGATTTATTTTAAGCTGGATTTTTAATGAAATTTGTCATTTTTAAGCCATAAATTTGTTTTTATTATTTTTTAAATAATAAAAATTTAAATAATTTTTTTTAAATAATAAAATTTAATTGTAATTGAAGAGATTTTTAGGCAATTTTTTTACAAGGAAATTCGAATAAAATTAATATTTCTAAAAATAAATTAAATACCTACTTAATTTTAATTTGTAAAATTATCGAAAATTATTTAAAAATTCACACTTTTATACTATTTTATCTTAGAAAAATTTTAAAATTTGATTTTACAAAATTATTTTGTCAAAAGTAAATTCGTCAAGCCCTGGAATAATATTCTTTTTTAATAAAAAATATAAAAAAAAATTATATAATATTAGAAAAACTTTTATAAAAAAATTCAATAAATAAATAAAAAAACGTAAATAAATTATTATTTAATAATTTTAGTTTTTAGGCAAATAAAAAATCATATTTTTTCAATTATTATTCTAAATCTGCAAAATTTCACAAGTAAAACTTTGTTCAAAAAAAAAAAAAAAAACCTAAAATTTTGTTAGGCTTTTTTAAGAGTCATGTGATTTTTTTTTTGAGATACAAAATTAAATACCCGAGCTTTCTATTTTTTTCTACTCGATAACCGGAAAACCGAGTAATTGGAATCTCTATTTTTTTGCAACTGCAATTTTTTTTTTGCTCAGACTATCCCTGCCTTGAATCTTGATACTCAAGTCTTTGTTGATGCATATTATAATTATCTCCCAAGTGGATTTTTTTCCTATTTATTAGAAAATTTCACATGTGAAAGCAGCAGCAGCTTACATGATAAATTGTGTTATATTGCTCCCCAATGAGTTTAACTGAAAAATTTATGTTTGCTTATTATTATTTTTTGTGTAACTACAAAAAAAAAACACTTTGTTCCTTTTCGCATCAATTTTACTGGGGAATACAAATGCGATCCTTTAACTTAAATTTTTGATGATGTTTCTAGCCACGCGTCGTCCTGAAAAAAAATCCAAGATTAAAAGAAGAAGAAAGGAGAAGCACAATACGATTGGGGACTACTAATATGACTTTTGAGCGTCCCAATATGACTCTAACTTTTAATGCTTGATGCCAGTTGCATGCCGACAAGTCGAGAAAAATAATGCGAGGTTATAAAAATATAAACAACCTCGTCGTTGTGTCGTCCTTCTGTGATATAAATTCTTCAAAGTACAAATTTTCTAGCCACACAATGTCCCATAACTTATTTTCTCTCTCTCTCTCTCTCTCTGACTGTTGTCTCGTCTACGCTTAACACGAAAAATAGTGCAATGATTCTAAATCAAGAAAGTCGTTCTTATTTTTTTTTTGTTTCGGTGATAATAATGTTCATACTGGGTCACATGTGTGCTCTAGAAACTCGGTGGAGTAACACATAAGTCTAACCAAAATGTAAACTATTCCAATTTACACCAGTCAAGCCATTAAAATTTATGTTTTTTTACAACTAGAAAGTTGCTTTTTCATCTTTTTTGTGTGTGTCATGCTGGTGTATGTAAAGTACATATTTTTTCCATTTTTATTTAAATTTTTTGATCATAAATAACAATTTTCAAACTATATTTTACCATTTTTAAGCTGTCTGATGGCAGAAATTTGTATGCGAAAAATATTTTCCACACTTTTTCGGTTTTTATTTTTTTTTTTTTGATAAAATTGAAATAAAAATTCGTAAAGCTCGAAAAGTAGCTAATTAATTTGACTGATGTCATTTTTTATATTTTTTTATTTTGTGGGTTTCTTGGTAAAACTTCATTAAAAATTGAAATGTGAAAACTTTTTAAATGCATGTCTTCTCGCACAAAAGCAGCAAAACATCTTAATTTTTTTTGTCATTAAAATTTGTAAAGCTACTTAGCGAGACACAAATAAGGTTGGTTGTTGGTGCAATAATAAAAAAAACTGCACTCTTAAAAATTGAATTTACTTTTTGAAATTAAACTTGTTTAATTTTTTACTGCGTTTCGATAGAAAAATAAAAAAATATATTTTTGTCAGTCTGCAAAAAAAAAAAAATTTCAATGTATAAAAATTTAATTTTATTATAAGAAAGCGAATTTTTTTTTTTAATTTTTATTTTTTTTTTTGACATAAAAAAATATTTTGACTAAATTTCTTAAAAAAAAATATTTTAACTAAATTTCTCAAAAAAAAAAAAAATAAAAATTAAATAAAATAATAATAAAATAAAATGAAAATAAAAAAATTGAATTAAATTTGACAGTTTTGTTGGATTATTTTTTTTTTAAATTTAATATTAATATTTGTCCTGATTTTTTTGAAACTTAATTTTTTTTAAATATAAATTTAATAAAATTTAAAAAATAATAATCTTTTACCAAAATTTTTACCTGATATCATTTAAAAGGAGGCAATTTTTTTGATATTTTATTAATAAAAAAAAAAAATTTTTGTCAAAAAAATAAATTAATATTTTAATTTAATTAAATTTAATTTAATTTTTTTTTTTAATAAAATTAATTTTTATTATTATTTATTTTTAGAATTATTTTATTTTTTTTAAATTATTTAATTTTTTTTTACCAAAAAATTTTAAACATAAACTTGCATTCATGTAATTTTTATTATCTTTTTAAACGCGCTCAAGTATTTTTTTAAGTCAAAAATCAACTTCAAACCTTTCGTTTTCTTCCAGCGAGTTAGTAACCAAAAAAAAAGGAAAAACTTTTACCTATACAAATAAATTTTTCATACATATGTTCTGGAAAAGTAAAAAAGTTCTCAACATGAATAAAAAACCATTTACTATGCATTAAACTAATGAAATTTCTGCAGTGCACACACACACACATTCACGACTATTTGCAAGTACTTAAAAATACAAGGAGAAGAAAACGCAAAAGAAAGCGAAAAAACGTTGAAAAGTAATATCATTAAAATAGATTACAACATGAGTAGCAGTAGTATATCACACTCGTACACAACATTGTCGTTTGACTTAAAAATTACTCATTAGCCAAGTTGGTAATAGAAGAATGCGCTAAAAACTGCAAAAGAAAAAAAAATTAAAATTGTATTTAAAATGCAAGTATTTTTTTTTGTGCTACATGCGAAAAAAAAATAATGAAAAAGATGTGAAAATGAAGAAAACTTAAAATAAAATTTTAAATATAATTATATGAATTGAAATTTTGTTTTAATAGTTTTATTACCGTTTCTCTCTTTGTGCTGCATTTTTTTCTTCAAAAACCACTTAATTTTCATATTTTTTTTTCGTGAAAATTCATAACGGAGCAAAGTTTTTAATTTGACGGAAATTTGACAGTAATAACAGGAATTGAGTCGAAGTTAATGAAAAAAATGTTAATTTTCGATCGATGATCGCTAATTATTGTCATTCCGTTGCATATTGAGAATTTTAAATTGTTGTTCAATTTGAAATCCAGTACATATGATGAACGATATGACAATTTTTCGCATCATAAAACCCTAACAATATAACATTTATCTTGTGAAACAATCGTCAATGCCTCTTCGTACGGCGTAGAGAGATATTTATCCATGAAATGTAATTCAAAACCATTACATCCGACATGGTGTAGTTTTGTTGTTTTCTCTCCGAGGTACGAATGTGAAGCAAGGGATAAAATAGCTCAATTGTACAACAACTACAGTGTTATGTTATTATAAATATGTTTTGTTGATGATGTTAGTTTGATGATGACGAGAAGAAGGACAAGGACGAGAATTGTAGAAAAGGAGGAACAGAAGACGACGATGATGATGCGGACTTAATCGTACAGAAATAAGAGGACATCAACAATATGAACAATAATAATGTTAATATTATTAAAACTTGGGATACATTTCCTCTAGTGAGGTATGTGTGTGGTGTGTGCGTTTGGTGAAAAGGGACCTAATACATTTTAAAACAAATATGATACAATCACGTACCGTATCTCCCATTTCCTCATTTTGTTTTTTTTTACCACATTCCAATTTTTTTCAAAATACATTTTTTACTGTCCGTCTGTCCATTTGACTTAGAAATTGCAGTTTGCTAATTCAAATTTATTAAAAATTTACCAATTTCATTTCCAAAGTACCAAAGTCACTTTAAAATATTTTATGGGATCTTTTCTCATAAAAAATGTATGATTTTGAAATGTCGTAAGTGAAAAACTTCGGAAAAATTAGAAAAATTTTTGGAAATTCGGAAAAATTTTTAATTTGAAAAATCTTAAAATATTCCTGGCTTAAAATATAAATGAATCTGGAAAATTTGAGGCTTTGGAAAAATTCGGAAAATTTGTAAAGAATTTTTGAAAAATTAAAAAAAATGCAAAATTTCAGAAAAATCGTATATTTAAAAAATTTTTTAAAAATATTTGAGGGAGTATCAAAAGTAAACGTTTCACGTGTTAAATTCTTCAAATACTGTCAATACTATATCTAACAATTTCCCGAATTTTTTCATAGTTTTCCACAAATTTTTCTAGTTTTTCCGTAGTTTTTCACAAATTTTCTTTTTTCAAAATTTTTGTAATAAATTCTACAGAAAAACAAGGAAAAGTGGAAAACTATAAAAAATTTGGGAAATTTTTAGAAAATTTAGTTATGACAGTATTTGAAGAATTTATCATGTGAAAATTCGTAGAAAACTTTGGAAAATTCGTGAAAAACTTTGGGAAATTCTTAAAATTTAAAAAAAATTAAGAATTTTATTGAAATGCGGTTAAGTTATTTATTTTATCGAGTCCCTTTGAGTTCCTGGGGTATATCGTTCTTCTCCCATTTCCCCTGTATAGATAAATTTTCATATGTGATTCTCTTCCGGAATATTAATTTTTTAAATTATACAACTTTGTCATGCTCGAATTTTTGTCTCGGAAAATTCTTTTCTTTTTTTTCGCTTCTTTTTTAATACAAACATTATTAAACAACGAAAGAGAGAAAAAACTCAGACAATTATTTTGTCATAAATGCGTGAAGCTTTCATAACACGCACGCACATCATCATACCGGAGCGTATCTGAGCCAGAGCGCTATAGTGCGGAAGGTACGATGTTTGTGCTTGAATTCATTACCAAAATATTGATTTAGCTAATATGTTTTGTATGTGCGGTTTTTGGGGTAATGTGTGTGTGTGTATGTTTCAATTCCCCCAAGGTAATCAGGGAGTAATATAAACTTTTTTTTTTGTGCGAAGAGCTAAGAAGAAATCCAATCCGTAAAGGAAAATGGGAAAAATAATGAATTACCGAAAAATGGATGATGATGCCATGAACGCGCCTCATAGTTGCCGCCGCATAGAGAAATTTTAAATGGATTTTTAAAACGTTTCGGAAAAAGTAGGTTATCGGTCGGTATGGGGTACCTACTTTGCGCTACGTTAAAAGCAACAATGAAGCATTTTAAGGCCCAGGGGAGAAATTTTCCTCTTCCTTATAAATATTAATTATAATGAAAATTTTCTTACGTTTATGGCTCTTCGGCAACAACATCAGCAACTACTGCTACAGTTTTACTACTTTAGATTAAGAAATATATTTAATAATAATTTTATTTTACACTATAAAGTTTTTTTTCTTATATTAAAAGTACAATTTTTTCTCTTTTTTCTTTCCAGGTAAGCTTTCAAATCGAATGTAAACAAAAAGTAAAAATCGCAAGTGTCGCAATACCGCAGAGTGAGTATGTTGACGTTGATTTTAATCAATTAAAAAATACACAAAGTTGATCCGATCGACGTGTCATGCCACCACATAACTCTCTTTCGCTCTCTTTGGTTATTTGATATTGAAGTGCAGGCATTAAATCACCTTTTTTTATATCGCATAATTTTTTTTTTAAAAATGATGGATTTTTTTTACGATGATGGTGTCTGTCAGTAGTTTTGATTAAAAATGATAAAAACATAAATATTTGCTTGACAAAAAAAATAATTTAGCGAAAATTTCAGAAAATTTTATTTTAATTCTTAAAATAAATATCCCAAACGTTTTAAAATTTTATTTTACAGATTTATAAAAATTAAATCAAATTTATTTTTTTATTGGAGTTAATTAAATTATTTATTAAAATTCTAATTATAATATTTTAAAATAGTTGTATAATTTTTCTTAAAAATCTTTAAATAAAATGAAATTTTAAATTAAAAAAATAAGTTTTTTGAATTAAAAAATATTTTTATTTTAAAAACTTAATAAATAATTTAATTTGCTTAATAAATATTTTCGATAATAATTTATTTTTATTATTTTGAATTTTTATAATTAATTATAATTAGGACCAAAGGAGCACTTTTCGTGCACCTACCACCTACCGTGTTTTTTGACTTTGACATGGAATATCTCAAAATTTTTAAACGATTTTTATCAAAATTTTGATTGGAAGATGCATTTTCAACCTTCCTTTGTAACATACAATAATAATATTTGACATTTTACTGCAAAATCTTCTCATAATTTAAGTTTGAAAATTTGAAATTCAATATTTTTGATTTCTTAAGCTTCATAATTAAGACGAGATTTTTGACAAAAATTTTTCAAGTTCAAAAAAATTTTTTTCTCGTTGTATTTTCTCAAGTTTTTGTATTTACGCTGTTAGTTCAAGGTCTAATCTACATAACTGTGACATAAAATTGCTTGTTTTGTTAGTTTATGACTTTAAAATTGCGAGTTCAAAAATGCACGGTAGGTGGTTACACTTTTTTGATCTTTTACCACTTACCGTGTTATGATATATTGACTTCGGAAAGTCTGCAAAATCGCAAAAAAGGCCCTTTAGAAATATTTCATAGATGTTTCTAACATCAAAAAGACCAAAAATCGACATTTTATCAAAAGAAAATAGATGCTAAAGGCTAAAAACAAAGTCAAAGAGGGAAATTAACAAATTTTAAGAAAAAATCTCAAAAATTTTATCTAAAGCTGAAATTAATTGACAATCTGATGTCAATTAATTATTTTTAGCTCAACAGTTATGCATGATCACATTTTTTCGTGTTATGCCATTAAAAATTCCCAATAAAAAAAATTTTTTTTTTGAAAACTTTACGAAATATGGGAAAAAATAGCTCTAAATGCTCGCCAAGTGATTTCTTTGAATTTGTTGCTACAAATAATAAGTAATCTGACACGTTCAGGGCGTCAAAGGTTGTGAAAAACTGACATGAAGAGCATTTCAGAAAATTTTCATTGAATTTTGCATATATTTTCTAACTTTTCGTTAAAATTTTCTGTATGAGATTATTCAGTTGTATTGCATATCATGTAAGTTGACGTTTTCTATTCATTTTCTGAAGTTTCGCATCAAAAAAATTAAAATTTAAAAAAAATTTGGTCGATTTTCTGATGCACGGTAAGTGGTAATTTTATGCACGGTAAGTGGTCATAAGCACGGTAGGTGGCAAAAATGACATTTTTTGGAAAATTGAAAATTTTTCCGAAATTTTCCATTAAACTGTAAGGTTTTTTAGTTGAAATTGACAGTTAACACTGCGCTGATTTCATATCTGAAAACCTTTTTTCTCTACCATGAACGGTTTAAAAGTTATTAACGTTCAAAGTTGAAATTTTCTTACGAGCACGAAAAGTGCTCCTTTGATCCTAATTTATAATTAATTTTTAATTTTCTAATTAATTCTAAAAATTCAAAAATTAATTGTAAATTAATTATAAAAATTCAAAATAATAAAAATAAATTAATTTTTGATGTTCTAAATTTTTTTTTTGAAAATCATTTAGGTTTAAAAAAAATAATAATAAGAAAACTTTAAATATTTAAATTTTTAATGCAGTTGATATCGACGCTTTTTTACCCCCACACTTTTTAGTTTGTCCATTTTTCTGTATTCTTGCAGTCACTCAGTGTCACTTGCACATTATTGATAATAAATATTTATCATTATCATCTTTTTTTCTCGCATCATTTTTTTTATTAAAAAAAAATACTTTCCTGAATAGTCAAGTATTTCGTCGATCGTCATTGATAAACCAACAAAAAATGCACTCAATTTTTTTTTCGGGATAAATTGATTTTTTTTTGCGAGGTCACATATCATTTTTAATGAGTGAAAATAATGATAAAAATATCAGTTTATCATCGTAAATTGAGTTATAAATTTTTATGTCATTAATTGATAATTTAAAGTTAAGAGCTATTTATTTATTTATTTTTTTTTTTCTGTAAAAGAAATGCAAAATTAAAAGTTTTCGCACAATTGGCAGTTGATTTCGTTACACAAATATTTACATAAATTTTGCTTTTAAATCGTCATTACGAGTTTATTAAATTTTATATGCAGCAAAGAGAAATAATTTAAAAACATTATCATCATAAAGCCAATGGTTTAGCATCAAAATGCATATATATTGACATTTTATTTTGCATGCATGAATATAAAGTGTGTCTCGGTTCTTTCGTGCTGGATGCCAACAAAATCTGTGTTGTGGATGGAAGATATGGAGTGAAAATGAACATACATAAATAATGTAAAACAAAATGGAAATGGGTGTTGTTGAATATTTTATTTGTTTGCTGAAATGCAATGCCTACTGCGATGCGGCAAATAGAGAAATTTTGCACGAGGAAATCTCGTCCATCACGCAATTTCCTAAGCCACAACGTACTTAATTAGTGTGTACACATCGTAGATCAAAATGATTAGACATGTTTATTTAGACATGAACGTCAAACATATTGATTGCCGTTCGATGCTCGGGAACGGTGGCGTCGTCGCTAAAGTCAACACTGATGAAAATTTCCAATTATGTTTGTTCAAAAACATAAATTTATTCCGCAATCGCAGCAAAATAGGTTGATTTTCCACGATTAGTTAGACATGATGTGCCTCAAAAACTCGTCAGAGATGAACCACGCGGTTCACGTTATTTCATTCGAAAATGCTCGAGGCTCCTTTTATTATTACATAATTCCGAGTGGCAGTATCGTTATCGCTTTTGTTCGGCTGCCGCGCCAGAGTAACCTTTTTTTAGGGGAAAAGTAGTGTTGCAGTAGTGGTGTGAACGAGTGATTATAATAAAAACAACTGAGTCAGAAAATATAATATTGTCTGCCATTACATGGTTCATGGCTCAGGTGTTATCGTTTTCATTTATGTCGACGTCGTAGGCAACATATTTAACGCCAGCTTCGTGTTTATTTAGAGAGGCGGAACACATGATTTTAGCGCAAATATCCTGTGTGTGTGTTCGCGCTACTGCGTTTAATTAGAGGTAATTAAAGCGGAAAATATAATTCGATGAGCGTTCGTCTCTGCTTAATCTCGCATCTATCGCAACTTTGCACAAAAAACCAGTCTGGCTCTCAATAATAATAACGGTAATCAATGTCACACTCCTTCAGATGAAAAAAATATTCGACAAAAAATATTATTTATTTTTATCAGCAATCAGTCACGTAAAATATTCCAATTTCCCTTTTGTGTGTGCCTTTTTGACGAAATATACATGAAATGTACAAATTGCACTTCCAGCAAATATTCAAATCACACAGAGTTGAGACAAAAACAAAAGTAATGTGTATTACAGTCTCTCGACGGTGGCACAGCAAAAATATTGCACAGCATCGGTGACAAATATCTCATTGTCTCTTGTTGTAAACAGGGGTGTAGTAATTTTAAAATAATATAAAAATCAAACAATTAAAGCATTTTACTAGAATTTTTTTGAAAAAATTTTAATTATGAAAATTAAATTAAAATAAAAATTAATTTAAATAAATTAATTTTTAATTAATCAAGTTAATTAAAATAAAAAAATAAAATTTAATTAAAAAATTTATTAAAACTTATTTATTAAAGATTAATAACGGAAAAAAAGTTGATAAAAAAACAGAATTTTTGATTTTTAGAAATCAGAAAAATAAAGTAATTTAAAAATATTTTTTTTGATCTAAAAAATTAAAATAAGATTTTTTTAATTTTCGTCTTAATTTGTTTCAAAAAAAAAAAGAAAAATAAATAAGTCGATAAATTTAATATTTTCATTTTTTATCCCGTGAGAATTTTCATGAGGGGGGAAATAAAAAAATAAATATTTTTCAATTTTTTTATTGTAATTTTTTAACATTTTTAGACGTTAAACATTGATTCTTAACATTTATTTAATTTTATTTTAAATTATTTCCAAATTTGAACTCAAAAGTGAAGAAAAATCAAACAAAATCTCACAAAATATAAATTTTTGAAAAAAAAAATTATGGTCACGTGACTTAAAAAAATTTTTTCTTCTACATTTCAATAGGAAACGTCTTATTATAGCGATTTTCTTATTTTTCATTATTTTATCGTAAACAGTCATTTTTCAATAAAAAAATTTCAAAAAATGTCAAAAATATTTAAATTTTTAATTTAATTTTTATTTTTCCCCCTGAATTTTTTCGACCAAATCGGATATATTAAATTTATTCGCCTAAATAAAAATTATAAAAAAATAAATAAAGTATAAAAATAATTTAAAAAATAATATAAAAATTTAGAATACCTATTGATTTTTTTAATTTAAAAATTTTTATTTAGTGAACTTTACTTTTAAAATTTAAACTTTAATTTAAAATTTAAATGTCTTTTTGTATGAATTTGAGGATTTTAAGTCAAATTAAGAGAAATGTCATAAAAACTATAAAATAATACATTTTTTTGTTCGTAAGGACAATGATCGAATTTCAGCATACATTTTATAAATTTTAAAATATTTTACCTTAATTTATTCATTTACCAATGAAAAAAAAATAGATTTTATTGTATGTGAATTATCAAAATTTAACTTAAAAATCCTTGATCCCTTTAATTTAATTTAAAAAATATTTTATGAAGCAAAAATTAATGTCTTTAAAAATAACTTCAATGCAATTTACACCCCTGACAATTATGCAAAACGAGCGAGAAAAACAAAAACTGTGATAGAGAAGGAAATAGATCTACCATGTAAGCTATTGAACAAAATAAATAATATGAAAAATTACCACGTAATACGTTATCAAGAAACAGCAAAAAAAATCGAGTCAGTCAAAAAATATTCATCATTGTCGTTTTCGCATTAAAATATTTTTATGTCATTAGTTATTCGCGATGGAATGACTGATTGATCGCAGCTCGGCGTACGCGAACATTTTCTGCATCAAGCGACACGAAACAGATGAAAGTAATGAGATTTCTGCCACCTGCACCAGCAAAATAAAATAAAAAAACGACTCGAAAGATAATACGGTCATCCAATTTTATGGGCGAAAATGTAATCATGTAGATTGAGGTGATATATGCAAACGTTGGACCGGAATGACACAACTGTTGATACTAAACTAAAATAAAACAAATGCGTTCCATGCTCGCCAAAAAAACGAACGAAAACGCGTAATAAAAGCGAAAATTTATGTCAATTTCATTACTCGAGGAGTCACAAAGTAAGCAGTTGGCTTTCATTTCACGGACATGAATGGTTTCCATTTCATTCGAGATAAAAAAAAAATGAAATAAAAATATGTTTCTTTTATGTGGATCGGGGGTTCGTTCCACCTTATGCCAGAAAAATTACATTCACGCGTACACCGTATGACATTTATTATTCACAATATGTTCACAAATTTTATAACAATTCACTTTATTCTGTACAAGGGACGCCGCGAATGTCGAGCGACGCACAAAAGAAAGAAGAAAAGCTGCGTTGTCGGGAGTAGATTACCTGGAAAAACGCCATTAAGAGCGTCGTCATTGTTGACCTTTATTACACTCCCTCAGAAAAAGCGACATTTTTCTCCGTTATCTGAACCAGATTCCGAAAAACGCGAACAAAGGCAGAGAAGACGGAGCACCAGACATGTCATAAAAGCTGGCATTGTATTAAAAGTGACTGAAATTTATCTCTTAGCAATATGTGTTACATTTCTCGTTACAAGTGAAGTTTATTGAAAAGGAGAGACGAAGAAAAAAAAATCAAAAGAGATGAAAAAATAATAAATTTTGTATGGAAAATTTCTTGATGATTTTCCAAAGAAGCAGAAAAAAAAATCGAGAAATGAGGCGAAATTTCCCTTTTCTCAGGTTACATGCGTTAGACATCGCTCATCGAGCACACACACAGTCACTCAATCCATTATAGATTTATTACATGCAGCTTCTTGTTTTTCATGTGAGTTCACTATATTTTATCAATATTCAAGATTGATATGGGTTGTTTCACCTCCGCCATAACGTACTTCATTTTTTGCCTCATCTTCTGCTTTTCCGTCGTCATCGACGTCGTTGTCTTCATCTTCTTTCGCTTCGTTCCAACGGCGAACGTCAAGAAATGTCGGAATGTTTTTCTCTCTCATTTCCATTCTCATCAATAAATTATTAGATATGAGCATACATCGATATATTACATAAGTGAATGGATCCAGAAACAACACAATTATTTATGTATCACATCAGAAGAGAAAAGCAGAAAAATTAGAATATTTCGATTTTTTCCCTTCGACATGTTCGTTCTGAGTTTGTGTGTGATGATAATATTAATAAAATTGTATATGATTTTTCTGAGAAGCTCTTTTGTATGATTTTAAATAACAGAAGACTGGAAGGAAAAGGAGTGTTTTCTGCTGATATGGCAAATTTTTACTTGTCTCGTATTTTATTTATAGACTTTCTATGGCAGAATTGAAAATTGAACAACATTTATTATTTTTATTATATTATTGGAAAAGAAGATTGATTGGGATATTTTAATGACGAATATGTATTTTTTTTATAAAAATAAATATTTGTTTGTGCCAAAGACCCTTTTTCTTCTTAATAAGGTTAAAATTTATCGGAGAAAAAATTGCTGTCGATTTCCTTCTTCAAACATTATTAAGTTTTTTTTATCGTTTCTTGAAATTCTTAGAATTTCAATAAAAAATACTACAAAAAAATTTTTTTTTTAAATAAACATTTTATAAATAAATTAAAAATAATTTTTAACAAAATATTTTTTTTTTATTTTTTAAAAAAAGTTTGAATAAACTTCAACATTTTTTTTTAATAAAAAATTTAGCATTTTTTGCTTTTAAATATTTATTTTTAATTAATTTTTTAATTCTAGTATAACCGCATTTTTTCTTCGAAAAGTGGTAAGAAAATGGAGACGTCTGGTAATTTACTCCTTAAGTAAATTTATATTTTTATCAAAAGCTCAGCATTTTTTTCTTTATTTTTTTTTTTAATTCTAATGTAACCGAATTTTTTTCTTTGAAAAGTGGTAAGAAATGGAGACGTCTGGTATTTTACTCCTCAAGTAAATTTATATTTTTAATATGATTCAAGTTGGTTTTCACACACAAAAAAAAACTAGAAAAATATAATAAAGTTTTAAAAGCAAACCACGTTCGTGCATAAGGACCACATTAAAAATAACTGCAAAATTTTGTCATTGTGCCACCATGTGTTACCGCTCCATCTCTTAACCCGCATATCTTCTATGCAAACAAACCGAATGAAACATTGTAGAGCACAAAAGTTTATTGTCTCTTATAAAATTAAGTAGATTATTTTGCGCACCTGAGGTTAAATCCATGATAGTTACTATCTGTCTATCCATCTTAAGGTGCAGTGTTTGTGTCTGTGACGCTCATACGAATTCCGACTAACACTTGCAAAACAAACAGAGGCAGCAGCGATTCAGAGTGTAAAAAAATAATAATATAATATGTTTCTATTTGTCTTCGTTACCTACTCGACTTTTGTTTGGCTGGAATGTGTGTGTGGCAGCACCGAAGCGAACAACGATCGTTTTTCATCTCATGAATGTGCAATATGACATATTTGTTAAAGCCACAATTTCAAATTTATGCCTCTTTTTGCCTTGCAGTTATTTAAATGCAACTCGAACGAGCTAAATATATTTACAGTTGTTTGTCGGTTTCTGGGTTGCAGGTATATGCATGCAACCATTGATAACCTTTTACATTATAAATTATCCGAATCTTTGCAGTTTCCCCCCGAAACATTTATTTAGTCGAGCAAAACTAATATAATGTCTTTGTAAAGGTGTTACTTGAGCGGTTGCTGTAAATATGAGAGCAAGAATGAGGTAAATGAAACTGTTTGTTAGTCTATCTAATTACTTTTAGTGCACCACAGTTGATGTTGACTGCATGTTTGAAGTGATTTATTTACAGTCTGCTTGTCTTTCTACTGAGCCGTTCTACTGGGAGATGCGGTAATCTTTAAAAAATTATTAATTTATTCAATTTTACGTAAGAATTTTACTAAATAATGAACAGTTACAAAAATTATCAAATTTATTTTTTATAAAAAAAAACTAAAAAAATATTTGTGTTAATAGTTACTTATTTTTTTATTTAAAAAAAAAATATAAAATTAAAAAAAAAAATAAAAAATTTTAAAAGATATTTTTATTGATTTTTGTTTGAATTAATTTGATTTTTTTTTTGTTTCGAAAAATTATTAATTTTTGAATTAAAATTTTAAATAAAAATTGAATGAATTGAATTAAATTAAATTTTTAGACTTAGGTACAATAATTATTTTTTTTTTAGAATTTTCGTAATTTTTTTTTCTTAAATAAGAAAATACAGATCACTCGATTTCAGCATTTTATCGAAAAAAAAATATGGAATGAGATTTTTTGATCGTTTCGTGCACTAAAGTAGTCGAAAAATCGAAATTCAAAATTCTGGAATGAGCTTTTTAAGATTTTTAATATTTTTTAGTGGATTTGGGTATTTTGAAGTACCTCTTTGACATACCTAATCTTACAAAAAGTGCCTACAAATAATGAAGCTCATTTCAGAATTTTAAATTGAGTTCTTTTCGACTACTTTAAAAAATCTCATGCCACATTTTTTTTCGATGAAATTATGAAATCGAGGAAATTTATTTTTTTTAGTTTTCCCGCATTTTCATGTTTCGAAGGATTTTTAAATAATTTTCCAAACAGTGACAGACAATTGAAAGTTTTTAGCTGTCACTTTGTGGCGTATAAAATTCGTTTTGCAAAAATATGATTGCTATCTTACGAATATAATGAACGTCTTTAATTTCCTCTCATTTTGTGCATTTACAACTCAAGAAAATCGTGGCATCTTTAACCAGTTGCTGCTGTGTGATGTGGCATTGTCATAACTTTCGAAACATTTTACTTTGCACACAAAACAAAGAAAAGTTGGAGTGTATTTAAAATGCAAAACCTATCATAAAATGAAATATCTCGAAAGCGAAGAAGATACACACACAGAAAAGTTGAGAGCAAAATGATAGAGTATGGTGTGAATAAAATATTCAAAGTAAATCATTCCAAAGAGTAGAAAGGCACGGGACATGAACTGATGCATTATCTATTCACCTGAATGTCATATTGTTCATTCATTGTGTTTTTCGTGCTTCTCCCTCTCTCTCTCTGTGTGTCTTTCACTGAGCGGTAGAAATGCATTAAAACGGTAACTTGCATCCATCCCCTCTGTAGTCGACAACAAAAGGCGATGTAAATGCACCTTTAATAACATCACACAAGCAGCAACTCGACTTTCTGCAACACATCGGACGCTGACGCAG
Source organism: Culicoides brevitarsis (assembly GCF_036172545.1). Classification (NCBI taxonomy): domain Eukaryota; kingdom Metazoa; phylum Arthropoda; class Insecta; order Diptera; family Ceratopogonidae; genus Culicoides; species Culicoides brevitarsis. The sequence continues at coordinate 19,848,520 of NC_087085.1, read as the reverse complement.
TGATGCAAAGTATCATCGCTCACAGTGAAAAAAGAAGCTAGATGAATTTCATGTGGTGACTGAATTGAATTTTTAATTAGAAACTGGATGTGATAGGAAATTGAGAAAGATACCGACAAAAGGAGAGTATCCACCACGTTGTATTATTAACGTACTCGACAGAGATGAAATTTTATTGATAGCTTTTCTCTTGGTAATACGAATGCCTTCTCTGCTTGATTTGTAAACCAGACTTGGAGGCAGAGTAAAAATCAATCAAACCTTCGGTTTTTTTTTCAAATAAAATGATCTCAAGAGTCTTTTTCAACATTTTTTTTTCAGTATAGGAAAATTTCCTTCCGTACAAACGGTTTTTGTCACCTTGACACTCGTGACAGCCATTTTTCCCTCGCAAAAATAAAAAAAAATATTTATGATAAAATACAATGTGTCGAAATTCGGTGAACTTTTTGTTTTTGCTAAAATACAAAACACAATAATAATTTTTTTAAAAAAATTAACAATAAATAAAATAAAAAATATGCGTGTAGTAGAGTCGCATTGAAATAAAATGATTTTTATTTCGAAAAAATAGTCACACAAAAATTTTTTCTCTTTTTTTACTCTGCAATAATAATCACGAACTAAATAAATGACATTTGGAATGTAGGTGTTAGTCAAGTTTTTTAAAGCGATTGTGGCAGTATAAGAGGATGACCATATTTAACTTTTAAAAATTTTAAAAAATTTAAAAAATTTTTGTCAAAAAAAAAAAAAAAAAAAATTAAAATTATTAAAAAAAATTAAATAATTTAAAAAAAAAATTAATTTTAAAAATAATTAAATTAAAAATCTTAAAAAAATACAAAATTTTTTTAAAAATAATTTAATTTATTTTTAATAATTTTAATTTTTTTTTAATTTTCCAAAACACTTTTTGGAACGTTTTTGGACGTTTAATTATTTTTGTTAAAAATTATAAAAAATAAAATGAATTTAATATAATTTAATAAAAATATAATAAATAAATTATATTTTTAAATTATAATTAATTTTAAATTTGAAAAAGTAGATCGTAGATTTCACTGTAGTGAATTTAAAAAAAAATATATAATTATAAGCAGGTTATTTTAATTTTTTCCATCAAAATTTCTAAAGATTATTTTGGATTTTTCTATAATTTTGATTTAATTATTTTTAATTATTATTAAAGTTATTATTTTAATTGTTTTAAATTATTTAATTTATTTTTAATAATTTTAGATTTTTTTTTTCGACAAAGATTGAAAATTAATAAATCAAATTGCATTAAAAATATTTTACTAAAAATTTAAATAAATTTTCATTTCATAAAAAAAAAAAAAAAAAAATATTAGAAAAAAATAAATTCCTTATTTCAAGAAAAAAATAACTGAACCACCCTAAACATTTTTCAGCTAGTCAAAAAAAAACCGAAAAAATTATGAAATATATTTGACGTATGGCACTGAAACAATGTAATAATAACAATATGGGAAAATGCTTTGTGCATTTTTTTCCTGTTATACATTTTTTTTTCGTTCCGTGAATCCTCTCTGTGTTATTAAAATTTTGTTTCTACCTCACTTTGGCAATAATAACGAAAAAAATTCAATAATGAAAAAAAATGTTGTTCCGATATAAACGAGAGAGAGAGAAGAACAGAGGTGTTCTTTTCATTATCACCACCGGTCGAGCCAAAAACAAGTAAAAAACTACTGCTGACCAAATGTTTCTACTCTACTTCCAGCGTGCAATATGAATAATTTTATGAATGCCACGCTGCCAATATTTAACATGAAAAATGTATCTGTGTACTCTTTTTTGTCGTTTTTTTTTTCGTGTACATTTTTTCCGTATTTTGGCAAGTATCCATTTATGTTGCCCGCTAGGTTTCAGTATTGTTTGATGTTATTTGTTATTCAATTGTTGTAGCGAGAACTCTGTCTCATTCTCGTGTTTCAATGGGAATTTTCGCGAATAATGTGTGCCTTTTGTTCGACGAATGGTAGTCGCGGTAAGAGAACGCGAAAAGGTACGAGATAAAAAAAAGGATGGCAAAAATAACAGGGGAAAATGTGGGTAGGTAACGATACCCGTTGAGATTTTCTCAAGCTACAAAATTTAATTTTTAATAGACATTTGTCAACAGAATTGTTTATGTTCGGCGTCCGTTTCTCTCCTGGCGTTGATTTGGGAATGTCAATAAAAATTCTCTTTTTTCTGCTGCTACCTTCGAAAAGTAGGCAACGGATATTGTGTCAATCCGAAAATCCGTGAATCCATTTTAAATTGCTTTTCTGTGAGAGTTTGTGTGTGTCAATGGCAGATCAATTCGAAGAAAATGACGAAATGGAACCAAATATGCCGCATTTCCCCGTGGCACCGATTTTCGTCAATCCAAACCCGGCACCTCACTTTGGTTATTTAACGCCTTTCGCGGCCCCGGTCAACTTTCAACACTGGGGTCCCTTGTACGAAGTGCACTATCAGTATAACGACAACAACAACAACAATCAATCACAAGTGCAATCAGAACCGCATTATCCAATTATGCCACCAAATTACGGTTATCATCATTATAATTACTCGCCGGTCATGCCTGGTCACTTCGTTATTCCGCCGCAGTCGTCGTCGTCGGTATCCCCGTTACCATATGCCGGCGGAACAATTTTCTACCATCAATATCCACAATTTGCAAGTCATTATGATGCAGATAATTCCCACCATTACGAGAACAATAATAATTATCAAGACGGCAGCGACATGCCGAGAGATGAACAGACGGCGGAAGAAGTAAAAACGGAAACAGGTGAAACGACGCCATATATCGTGGAGGAGCCAGAAGAGGCAGGCAAAAATGATGACCCAAAACCGAAAAATGAATAAAAAAAAATATTTTTATTTTTTTAATTAAATAATGAGTTATTTGAGGGAGGAACTGAAAAAAAAATATTTTGCGACGAAGCGGAATAAAAATTTTCATTTCGTGTCACGGTATAACTTGTGATGTTTTTAGCGGTTCAACTGGGATTTTTATTAAATATTTTTTATCAACAAAGCAAACGTTTTGAATTGTTTCTGTGTTGGTTTCGTGTTATCATATGGAGTTTACAAAATACTACAAAAACTTGGAATTTTTTTGTCATTCAATTTTTTTATTAAATTTTTTAGTTGTTTGACTTTTTTTTCAAATTTAATTAAATATAAAATTTCAATGAATTGATACTGTTTCAAATCGAGGCTAAAATTCATCAAATAATATTTGACAAATATTGACAAATAAAATAAAATAAAATAAATAATAAAAATAATAAATAAATTTTAAAAATATTGGTTGAATTAACTTTAAAATGATTTTTTTTTGAATTGGTATTTTTAACACAAAAACTCGAAAATAGCAAATTTCTTCTATGATTTTTAATCAAGTTTTATTTTAAACAAATTTTAAAGATAAAAATTGTCTAAATGAAAATTTTAGGATTAAAATTTTTGATAATTTATTTAGAAACTTAAATTTTTAAAAAATAAATAAAATTAAATTTCATTTTAAATAAAAAAAAATAATTAAATAAATCAAAAACAATTTTTAAAAATTAAATTTTATTAAAAAGATAAAATTTAAATTATAATTAATTTAAAAACTAAAAAAAATAATTCTATAAATTTTTGATGAAAATGTTATAAAATAATAAAAAAAACAATTGTTTTAATAAATGTATTAAAAAAATTAAAATACCTACTATTTTTAACAACATTTTAATATTCGTTTATGTTTGAGTTTTAATTAATTTTATTTTTAAATTTAAAAAATTTAAAATGACTAAATTTAGTTCAATAAATTAAATTAATTATTTTTTCAATCCTCAATTTTTCATATTCGTTTATTATAATTTTTTAATTAAAAAGCTAAAATTGAATAAATCTAAAAATTCATAAATCTCGATTCATTTTTGGGGCAATTACTGACACACACACACAGATTTTCCGCATTTTTTCTTCGAAATGCGGTAAAAATTTAAAATGACTAAATTTAGTTCAATAAATTAAATTAATAAATTTTTTCAATAAATTGAGAAAATTATAATTTTTTAATTAAAAAAAGCTCTAAAAATTCATAAAATCGCTCATTTTAATTAGATTTTCCGTTTTTCAACAAATTTATAACTTTAAAAGCTAAAATTTCGCAAATTAAAAAGAAAAATATTTTTTTTTACTTGAAAATATTTTAAAATTTTTAGTAAATATTTTCTTCACAAATTTTTTAATTTTTTTTTTTAAGTTTTGACGCACCTTTCTAGCTAACTTTTGGTTACAAAATCAATTTGTAACTCCAAAATATAGTTCTATTCCCTCTAAACGTTTATCACAAATAATTTTAACGAAGCACAACATATGTTGTCACGATTTACAGCCAAAACGACGACAACGATGAGAAAAGTAAACAGGTGTGTGTTTTTATCATATACGCTTGATTGCGAGATAAGATTCCGCACCAAAAATAGAAAAAAAAATCATTCCCCGACATAAACCGAACACGATCAAGTCTAATTTCCAAATGATGAGTTTTGATTTTTTTTGTCTTTTGGTATTAGTTACGTACATTTTATTACGTGTTTAAACACAATGAAAGCTTTTGTCGCGCGCACCATTCAAATGATAATCAGTTGATAATGTTATTTTAATTAGCGCCTACGACGCACCTTCTACCCCGTTCGATGGTAAAAGCAAATTAACACCTGTTCCCTGCGTATACGGCGTTCCGTGTTGCCGATAACGACGACGATGACACTTTCAACAAATATTGAGCATTAGTGTTTTGTTTATCATCGTCGGTGTCGTTGATTTGTATTTTTTTATCGCTCCTCGTCGTCGTCGTCGTATCAAACACAAACAAACCAACAAATCGAAGTCGATTGCATGGCGAAAGATAAAGTTTGCTTATTTGAGGAAAATATCGCTGCAAGTTACAAACAAGTGCTCGAAATCTTAAGAGATAGACCTAGAAAAGTGTATGTGGAAGTAATTTCAAAAGATATTATTGTAAACAAGTGTTGTGCCATCTCTTATCGTCAAGACGTCGTATAAACGATAGAAAAGGGAAAAACGAGTTAAACAAACGATAGACTTGTGTTATTATTATTGGTTATTTTGTCATCGTTTCTATTTGTGTTGTAATAAATACTGCTTCGTTCAATGTGTTTCTGAACAAATAGACAAGAATCTTTATTTTTTGTTCCTTTCTTGCGAATTGCTTCACCTGACAGAGACACAATAAAATCAATAGCAAACAAACATAGCGTGAGAAGCATTTTACAAGCAATAACAAGACGCCTGAGTGAAGTTTGCAGTTTCGCAAGAGGGATCAACATCAACAACCTAACTTCACCCGGGCTCCAATTAAGCGACAAACGAAATCAAAAACTCACCCACCTGCCGATTCTCGTTACGTAACAACAACAATGAAAATACAAGAAATAGAATAAAGATATTTTGCCCAAGTCGGAAAACTGAAAACAATTCAAGGCAATTGTCTATCGCCGTCCATTCATGATAGTAGACGATATATAGTATGAATGTCAGTGAATGGCAACTTGACTTTTTATTTAGTCAATCACTTGATCGTTGATCGAAAAGGTGAAAAACGAACAACAAGCACATAAATATGGTATGAGTACAGAGAGAAAGAGAGAGATAATAATAATAATAGTCGATTACAATAAATAATACCATTAAAGTGAACAAATATCGAGCAATGTAGACGTCGGTCTACACTGCAAAAAGTACTCGTATGTGTACAACAACAATAAAAAAAGGAAAAAAAAAATACGTAGAGAGTTCTACAATGCTCTAGAAAATAAAATGAAGATATCGTATTATCGGTCTATTTGGCATTTATTGGAAGCAAAACAAAATTGTATGCATTGCCATTACTAAGTTGTTATCGTAATATACACAACACACAAACACATATTTATACGAAGGAAGAAGAAGAGTGGTGTACGAGAGATAATGTTGAGCAATTTTCCTGACGCCGCTTTTCTTTACGGCCTGCCATCATTTGATTTTGGCAGGCCAAATCAAGATGGTAAATATTTTTCCCTATTTTATTTTTTTTTCTTGCCTGCTTTATATGTTATGTTATGATTATTGATTCCAATACTTTGCAATAGTCAATTGATTTTCGGTTATCACTTGTTCTGATGTAGTCCATTAACACGTGAGTGTTATTTGCTTTTTCAAGTTTTTTTTCTTGAGTTTAATGAAGTTGTTGAAGTAGAAAGTGTTTCGATTTTTAGCTTTATTTTTTTTATAAAATAATAAATCAAGATTTCGCTTTACAAAAAATTAAAATTTTAAAATTGTCTGGAATTTTTTTTTTTTTTTTGAAAGAAAGATTAAAATAAAAATTAATTTAAATTAAAATCAAATAAATTTAATTCAAATTTAAAATTTAATTTAATTTTAAATAAAATTTAATAAATTAATTAAAATTGAATTTAATTTAAATTATTAAAAATGGCGATTTTTGCCAGTTTTTTGAAGGAGAACAGAAAAATTATTTAAATGTCGTCCCTAAAAATTTTATTTGTTCCCGTCCTTTCACTAGACCAAGTATGCCATAAGCAAAAGGTTAAATTGATGTAAAACATTTTTTTTATTTAGTAAAGAGGAGAAAAAAATTTAAGTTAAAATAAAAAAAAATATTTGAATTAAAATAAACTTAAATTATTTGAATTAAAATAAACATAAAAATTAAATTAAGAATTAAATAAAATTTAATTTAAATACAAAAAAAAAAAAAAATAAAAATTAAAAAATTTTTAAAAAATAATAAAAATAAAAAAAATAGTACCTACCTAATATTTTTTCGAGTTGTTCTGCATTTCTTTGAAATCATTTTTAAATTATTTTCTGACGTTAAAAAAATTTAAATTAAATTTTGTATAAAGAATATTGAAAAATAATCCAATTTCAGATACAAAAAAACGTAAATGTAAAAAATATTATCGATCATTACTTCACTCGTTCTTTGTATGAAAAATCATGAAAAAAATTGTAAAAAAATCGATGTCGCTTGTTAAAATAATTTGTGAAAGATTATATTGATTTTGGTTGTGACCTACTTACTTTAGGCGGTTTTCGTTGCTATTACTAAAGGATTTCACGTGTTGTTGTTACGTTTCCTCCCAATGATCGATCACTCACTTAATACGTGTTTGTGTGTATTTGCGTGTATTACAACATCAGCTCTCAATCAAGCAACATTGTTCCGAAAATATTTTTCATATACACGAAAAAAAATACAAAAAAAAAAGAAAATACATTGATTGATAAACCAGACGCCTCCTCCATCCATGGCATCCGCATGGCAAATCACATTATTTATTCAGGACTGTTACCTTCCATCTGCAACTGATTGGAATGGCAAAAATGTGTAAATTCAACACTCTCGTTGCCATCCATCAATGCCACTTTCATTGAAAAGCAGATTAAAGGGTTAAATTATTTACATTTTATTAGTAAAATTGTCAAGTCCGTCCAATTAGGGTTTTTTGTATTTTATCTCTGTGTCTGTTTGTTCCTCTTTGGTGATGTGTGTGGTAGCAAAAAAATATATCGCATTATCCTTTATAGTTGGTTTGTATGTGTTTTTGTGATTTCCTTAATAAATCGAGGTAAATTTATTTATCATTCCAATTTTTTGTGTGTGCGAGAGAAAAAATCCTTCCTCGACAATCCCATTATTGATATGTAGATGGAAAAAAAGAGAAACGGTAGTTTAATGTGGCTCAATTGTGTCGACAAAAAAAAAATAAGAACCCTTTTTAGATTTCCCCTTGCACGAAATTTTCAGGCATTGCCAAAAAAATAACGAGCTGCGTCTGTCTGAGAGGTATTTCTTAGGAAGAAGACGTCAAGTGGCATCGCCTCAAAGTAAACAGCTGTCATGTCACACGTATCAGCGGAAAATTACCTCCCAATCAATTGTGTGAGCACACAGAAAATATGATGACAAGAAATCATGACAACACCGATGATGACAACACAAAGAAAGGTAACAAACAGTCAACAGCGAGATAACAAAAAAAAAAAAATTGTGGAAAAACTTTTATCATTGTCAAAATTGCTGAAAGGGATTTCCCCTGCCATGGCCTGACTTAACATATGTTCTGGAGTGATGGATTGATGACCCGACCGAACGGACATGAAACCATTTTTTTGCTGCTTGCGTAGCTTACAACGTCTTTAAGCCTACTTAATGACGTTTTACCACACTCATTGGTATTCCAATCAAGTATTGATGAAAAAGCAGTCCCAATTTTTTTCTTCTTTTTTTTTAAAAAAAAAAAAAAAAAGATTCTGCTTCTTTTTCAAATGTTGTTACTGTATAGAAAGTAGAGCATTACAGAACGACGACACGCATCGTAGATTCACATCAAAAGTGTTCGAGCATCAAACGGGCGATCTGTGTTTTTCTCTTTTTGTGCCAACGCGGAGACACAGAAGATGAATTCAAAAAGCAATGGCATTTAACAATCGTTCTGTGGATAGGCACTTGCTTTGTTGTTGTTGTCTCGAGAGTGTACGACGAGGACGACGTAAATATGGTGTTATTATGATGATTGGTGATGCAGCAGTAAGTACTCTATTGAAGTGTTTCTATGTGACGCGATTTAGCTGACACACCCAACGGATTGAAAAGGAGTGAAAATGAATCCTTAAGAGGTTAATATGATCTCTTACTTCATTAAGGGGTCATATTAACCTCTTGAGGATTCAATCGAGTTGATACTGTTACAGGGATCAATCTAACTTCCTTTGGAATCGATCATCTTAAACTTTAAAAATCAATTAGAAGGTTTATTAAATCCCTTTTGATGCTAAAAGAAGAAGGATCAAAAGGGATTCAATAAACCTTTAAGGATTTATTTTTGGGAACAGAAGATGATCGATTCCAAAGGACGTTACATTGATCCCTTAACTACGAGATTAAATTGACCCCTTAATAGTTTGACATGACCTCTTAAGGGATCTATCTAACCTCTTTTGGAGTGGATCATCTTCAACCGAAAATTTAAAAAAATGTTAGAAGGTTAATTTAATCCCTTTGATGCCAAAAAATACAGATCAAAAGGGATTAAATAAACCTTCTAACATTTTTTTAATTTTGGGTTGAAGATGGGGATGGTCAATTCCAAAAGAGGTTAGATTGATCCCTTTAGAGATCCGTTTAACTTCTTAATTTGATCTCTTAACTCTTAAGAGATCATTTAAACTTGCAATGAGACTATGTTCACCCCTTTTCAATCCATTGGGCAGCTACGAGGACAAACGTATCGCGATGCCCTTTTTTCCTTGTGTACGCTAGATGGATTATTTGCCGCAAGTGCTTATTGATATACTGGGTGTTATCGAAGAACACTTGACGAATACAAGATTAGGGCTTTAGGTGTTGCTACAATTTTTTTTTGCTTCTCTTATTCTCGTTCTTTCGCTCGAGATAAATGTCACTGATTAGCCCATAAGTATGCGCTTTGCGTATTATTAACAAATAATACGAAAGTTGTTTTCTGCAGATATTTTGCACGTGCGTTAGTGGTGGTTGTATCGTGGCAAAAAGTGACACAATCTGTGTGTTTGGCTTGGATGATTTCAGGTCAAGACATGGGGAAATTATGTTGGTAGTGCGACACGCTACACGTCATAGAATTACTTGTAATGCGGCAAATGCGTTTGTTGCCTGTCGTGTGATTTATTTAATAAAATCAAAACTAATCATTTTCCATTTTTTTTTCTTTCTTTCTAGGTAAGAACAACCCACTCACGTTTTGACTTTCAAGTAATAATGGTAAAGAAATGCGGACAGATTTTTGTTTGTAAATACGTGAGTACTATAACTTTTCATCTAAGAGACAGTTCGTTTTCGAGAATGGTGCCAAATGGGTCGAGATTATAGTCAAATAGGTTCTTACAGTTTTGGCGCGAAAACTTACATTTATGGCGCGAAAATTTTGAAAAAATGTTTCACATTTATTCTACTTTTTATTTTATTCTGAAAGTGAATTTTTAATTCAAATCATTAAAATTAATTTAATTAATAAAAAATTTGATGAGAAATTTGTTTTTTAAAAAATGTATGACAAAAATTTAAATACTTTTCGATTTCATAAAGAATCAAATTCAAAGATTTAAATTAATATCAGAATATTCTGATAATTTTTGTGAAATTTGAAAATTAAAACTAAATTTTCAAAATGTGCATTGGGACAAAATTTTAAAATATGAACTGGGACAAAAATTTAAAATATCCACTGGTCTGTATCACATGGTCTGAAGTCAAAACATCATCATCTCTACATAATTTTAAAAAAAGTAGAAAAACATGATTTTTATCTTAAAAATCCCAAAAACCCCAGTGCACAATTAAAGTCCATGTTACAAAATTAAATGTTTAACATTACAAAATATTTCTGTTCATGAGTATTGTGAACACATTTCCTCCTTTTCATTTTACGACCGTTTTAAACAATCTCAGGTTAGCCAAACATTCGCATAAAAAGTAATGTTTTTAAAAATAATAATCAAAAGAGAATATTTCGCCGAATATAAACATAAATTCAACCACACGTATGACTATTTCCACTTCAATGTGTACTTCCAAATCGTATGTAAGGTTTGTAAAAAGTGCTTAACTTTTATGATGATTCCATGTTTTTACCTCACTTACGCTCTTCATCCATGTTGTTTATGATTACTACATGTGTGTTTGCTGCTGCTACTGCTGTTGTTGTTGTCGTTGTCATACTGCAGATATCATAAAAACGAAAATGTTTTTTTTCTGCTGTTGCCTTTTCCTTGGAATAGCAAGTTGTTTGCTATCGCTCGCCCATTTCGTCGACAAACATTTCCCTTTAAATCCTGACACAATTTCCTGTGGAACGAAAAAAAAAAAATATTTAGCGCGGTAACGAGATGAAAGAAACGCCGTTGTCGTGGCAACTTTTAAAGAGGTATCGAACGGGACAAACACACCTCGATTCTGTCACACATGAAAAAAAAGAAAAAAATAAGAAGAAGATGAAGAGAGAAAAAATTCTAATAACACCAAATTTCTGAATTTTTATTTTATTATTATTATTGTGTGAGGAGCGAGGAAGCGAACGATGTATTTTATGCTATTTGTACGCAAATTTTCGTTCCTCTTACCTTATAAATTATTTATGTATTGAATTTTATTATTATTATTTTTATTGTATGTGAGGAACATGTTTTTTCTCTCTTTTTCGCTACCCTCACATGTGTGAATTTTATTTTTTTTCCCCGATTCACTCACTAAATAACACACACAGAGATAGAACACAACAGAAAAAGAGGAACAAAAAAAAAATACAAACAATTCTGACACTCTGACAAAAAACAGGTAGTATTGTTAAATGTTGTTCAGCTCATTTTTCGCACGCGCTTTTTCGCAGCAACCCAGGATAAATAATAAACAAGATTAGAATACACATGTGGGATGCGAAAATTTTTTTTTTGTTTTAAATGTTTACTTTTTTCATCCTCTTTTTCGTTCGGGATGAAAATAATAATAATGGAAATAAATAAATTGCGTTTTTCAAAGCCGATTAGAGTCAAATGTTGTAACGAAAGCACTTTTAGACATCTAAATTGCATGTCAGTTGGCATTAGAATCACAGTGGCATTTACAGGGATTTCTGTATGATGGTCACATTGGCATTTAGTGAACTTTTTTTTTTATCTGAATGTAAATGTCAACATGTTTCGCCACCCGAAAGTAATCTGCGAGACAGGAAAATTATTTTTATATAGTTTTATGAAATTCTAATTTTTTTTGTTGCTTGTAAGCTTATGAGATTAGTTCAAAAAATTTTTTGAGTGGGCTTTGAAAATTGAAATTTTAAATATTTTTATTTTTGGACGTTTTATAATTATTTTTAATATTTTATTTATTTTTATCATTTATTGATTATTTTTTTTTATTTATGGAATAAATTTTAAAAAAATATTTAAAAAAATGCAATAAATTTTCTGAAAAATTTAAATTTTATTAATTTGAATTTTATTTTTTGAAATATTTTTTTTAAATTATTCCATTAATAAAAAAAAAATAAAAATCAATGAATGATAAAAATAAATAAAATAATAATTATAAAATTTCTAAATATAAAAAAAAATATTTGAAATTCCAATTTTCATGAGCATAAAAGATAATCTCAAATTAATTTTTATTTTATTTTATTTTTTTATTAAATTAATTGATAAAAAACTTGGTAGTTTTTCGTAAAATTTTTTAAAAATAATTATAAAATTTCTAAAAATAAAAAAAAAATAATTAAAATTCCAATGTTCATGAGCTAATTATAAAAGATAATCTCAAATTAATTTTTATTTATTTTTTTTTTATTAAATTAATTGATAAGAAACTTGTTAGTTTTTCGTAAAAATTTAATAAAATAAAATAAAATTTTTACAATTATTGATTTCCAAAATAGCAACACGAACGACTCATAGATCAAGTTCATGAAAATTTGCACAAACAAAATACATTCTCCATCGATGTGTAAAACATTCAAATTATTTTTAAGCACATACCGAATATTGTACGAGCAAACATTTTCTGTTAACGTTTCAGTTTTCAAGCATTGAAAATGCCTGAAATTTTGTGAGCTTTCTGTGACACGTACGAGAATTTCTTGTGCATTCAGAAATTTATTTTATAACTGTAAATATTTTATTCGAAGACAAGTTTTATTGATGCCCCGTACGCTAATAGACACCTATGAGACGCCGTCATGCCAAACCGAAGAAATATTATTGTTAAAACAAGCAAGGTCTCTGGTGTTGTTATTTAGACATTTAAATAAAAATTAACGAGCAATAATACGAAAAAAAGTAGGGTGCTTCGTTGCTTTCCATCGCATTAATCCGTGATTTTGCACAATTTCTCGCAGTGAAAAGTCACCCGAATCACCGACGACGACGACAAGGAGAGAGAATTCCATTGAACAGGTGCAATAAATGTAGATTTGAAGAGCTCCAATATTTCGTGTGTGTGTGTGCGCGCCGATCAAATAATAGTTGAATAACAACAATGGAAAATCAATTAACAATAAAATAATGGGACATATCGGAGCAACAACGAATTAAGTGGATTTGGCATAAAGAGCAGCAGCAGCCAAAATATTGTCGGAGGGGAGACCGAAATGTCGACAACGATATAAATAAAATATATCAAATAAAATTTGATATTAAAACTACATTCAATGGTGGTGGTGGTGGTGTTGATGGTGATGAAAAGGGACCCGAAGTCGGTCGTACAATTGTGGCACCTTTCGTTTCGTTGTGTGAGCTTACTTTTTGGCTAAAGGCTGTCATCGCACACACAAAGAGAGATTTGTGGTTTCGGGTTTTAATAATAAATTGATGAGTGTTTTTTGTGTGTTCAATAGAATAGAAATCGAAAACGAGCTGAATGATGGAAAATTTTTGGTGTCATAATGGTAGACAGGACGACGTCGTTTAATTCTGATCAGGGATGTAACTGAATCAAATTCAGTATTTTTTTCTCATAATAAAAAGGGCAAAATGCGGGTCGTTTTTTTTTTGAATTAAATTTTTATTTTGCAGAAGAAAAAAGGTTAAACCTCTAATTCATAAAAAAAAAATTTTTTTCATACATTTTGATTTTTTTTGGGTAAATATTTAATTTAAAATATTTTAAAGCTGCGGACACAATTAATTTTTTCTATATTATATGTATATTATATGTATATAATATGTATATAATTCGTATATTATATGCATATAATTCGTATATAATTTGTATATTATTTGTATATTATATGCATATCATATGTATATAATTTACATATAATTTATATATAAAAATTTTTTTATTCGAAATATCAAAAATTTGATCTTAAATTGAAGTTAAAATTGCATAAATTGAACAAAAACACTCTTATTAAGTTATTTTTTCATCGATTAATGGTAAAATTTTGAATTTTTAGTATAAAAAAAAATTATATAAAAACTATATGCATATTATATACATATTATATGCATATAATATACAAATAATATACAAATTATATACGAATTATATGCATATAATATACGAATTATATACATATAATATACAAATTATATGCATATAATATACATATAATATAGAAAAAATTAATTGTGTCCGCCACATAAAGATTCGATTAAAAAATTAGCAAATAATAAAAATTAAAAAAAAATTACAAAATAAAAAATTTAACTTAATTATGGTTAAAAGTAATTTTTAAAAATTCACTAAAATATAAAAAAAAGTCAAATTTAATTATATTTTGACTTTTTGATGATTTTTATGAAAAAAATAATTTATTAATAATTAAGCTAAATTAATCTAAATAAATTATAAATTAATTTTAAAAATTAATTTTAATTTAGCTGAATTTAAAAAAAATATTGTAATTATTTATTAAAAATATAAAAAAAAAGTCGAGGAGTTTTTCAATTGACTTTTACTAATTCTCAAACTTAAGCTTAAGCCAAAAGCTTTTGATGTTAAAATATTTTTGAAAAAATATTTTTATTTTTAAATCTTCTGAGTTTTTAAACAAAAAAATTTTTCGGCCCTAATTTTCACAATAAAGCTGCAACACCCCTGATTTCCATCAATAACAAAAAAATAAAATAATTCCAAATATTGAATCAAAACTCAATGACGACTGATTAAAGTCACTGCCTAATTTTCGTTTTCCTTTCATTTCATGGTTCAATGATGCCTTCTAATATTATTATTAAAACGGATGTGTTTGTTGTGTCTATGTTTTGATTGCTGCCGATTTTATATTGCAAGATATAGAAAAGAAAGAAAAAAAAATGAAATTTCGGATTATATTACAATCCCCTCCAGGCATCATAATATTCGTCAGCGAAGCAAAAGAAGGCGTAACTCCTTAGATGACTAACGAGTAAAATGAAGGGTAGGAGGCTAATGTGTCGGACAATAAAGACACCCATATACGACACAAACACACATACGCACACATTAATATATATTAGAAATTGCTGGATCAACAGCCACAGGCCATAATCAAATCATCAAATATCATCACAACCCTAGATTTTGTTTTTGATTGGTTTATCCCAACTGGCTGCGTGCCGATTTCTCCTTGCCGAGTTTGGCCATGCACAAAATCAAATAGACCGAATTCTATGAAATTGAGTTTAAATTGTGTCTATCAATATTTGAGAATTAGACTCTGGATTTAAGATAAATAAAGTTTACTTGTCTTGATGAAAATTTCTGTCTGCATCCTCGAATGTGCGCTGTATGTCCATTAGGAAAATTAATATTGCTTGCATTTCCAATAAAATCTCCGGTTTCAAAAGAAAAAGATGTCAGACCACAAAATTTAAATGTGCGTATAGCAGAGACCGGATAAAGAAATCATTTAACCTGAATATTTAAACGATGTCTTCTGAGTAAACATTTTCTTTTAATAACTTACCGAGCGAAAGATGTAAATCTCATCCACACTCCTTATGCGATAAAAATTTTTTTGTACGTCAAAGACATCAAAGTACAGGATTTTCATTAAAACTTTTCGTTATTTGTTCAAAGAAAAAGGGAAACTCGGTACATTTTTTCTTCCGTTCCTCCGTTTTTTTTTTCTTCTTTCGTACAGCATCGGAAAGTGATAAGAGTTTCACACAATTATTTGAGAACGAGAAAAAACGTGCAAAAATCTATATTTAAACTCAGGTAAATAACATTCTAAGCTGCCTGCCTGTCTTTCTTCAAAAAACGCACATACACACACATTTTATTTAATGTCACATTTTGCTGAATTCAATTGGATTAAGTTGGATGCTAAGATAGTACCTTGCTAGTAAAATGTGAATAGCAAATAGGATTTAACAGATTAAGGTATTAAAAGAGAATAGAGGGAGGGTTACGTGAATTCTAAGAAAAGAAGTGTAAACTACTACGCACCTACATGCACATAAAGTCCAAAACCATCAGATTTAGTGGTATAAAAATCACTATAGAGATTAATCGGACAACATTGACTAGGTAAGAGGAATCAGGACAACTAGGAAGGTTCCAAAAAATTTCTAAAAAGTTCTGGTTTCCATTAGGAGCCCAAAAAAGATTTTACAGAACACCCATCAAAGCTCACATTAAAAGTTGTCTTAAAACCTTTTTTCTTAAGTAACGATCAAAAAAGTCTTCGAACCGCGGTGATGCATCCTCAAACCAACTCAGTGACCGAAGCGCTCAATTCGGCATCATTGAACAAGGTCCTGAATGATAAACCTCCGGAAGTCGCGACCGAAGAAAAAAAGCTGTCAAGAAGTATACGATCCGCCTTATCGCACCTCCGCTCAGAATACAGCAGACTAACCAACAACTATCTGCACCGCATCGATGACAGTAATGAAGACAAATGCGACTTGTGCGGCGAAACGCCGCTTGACGTACACCACCTGTTCAACTGTCAAGAAAAGCCAACGGACCTCTCTGTCATTAACCTATAGCAGAATCCTTTGGAAGTGGCAAAATTCTTGGGACTCGAATCGGAAGAGTCAACTGCTTGTCTTACCGCTACAACAACAATAGCAAGAACAAGGAGGTACCTCTGCTGATTTTCTGTATCCCAATATGCAGATCTTTTTGTTAAGCCTTGTATGACCAGGAAGGAAAGCAACAATCACTCTGATTTATTTAACATTCATATTGAGTAACTCTTAAGCCCTTCTATTCACTTAGCGCATCTAACGGAAAAGCGTAAGGTTGTCGGTTCGAGACTCGAAATCTTTTCTGACTCCACTCGTGTTTAGAATATACTAAGATCTTTGAGAAACCCTTAGAGACCATCTGGGACCTTAGGGACCGGAAAAAGCTAAGACCCATTCCCCTGAGCTTACTAAGAAAGCTTACTATTCCAAAGTATGAGTACATTAGTACTCTTTAGAGACCGTGAGATCAGCCATCCTAGACCCAACCCTACCCAAAGTTTTACCAGTAAGGAAAGTAACAATCACTTTGATTTGTTTGACATTCATATTAAGTAACTCTTTAGTTCTTGGAGATCTGCATGGTACAAATGAATTCACATGACTTGATAGATTTCTTCCTTCATCTTCCAAATGAAAATTTCAATTAGGGGAAAATTATAATGGAAATTAACTAGAAATTTTTAAATGTTTCTCATGGGCAACATTTTACCTTGTTTCGTGGTTCCAGTCGAAGAAGTTGGTGGTTTTCTGTTCTGTGTGTTGCGTCTTCGACTAAAAGGAGGAAAATCAAGCGATTATGCAACACACACACAAATTTTAATGCATAAAAAGGTAAAACGAAGATACGACGATGACGACCGACATTAATAGCTAAGACAGCCAAAATGTGGTTTTTCTGAATATTTTCCGGATGAATTCCGGCCTATAAGCACCTGATCCATATGTATGTCTATATGTCGTCGCAACGGCAGCGAATGTGATAAGAAAAGTGTTGTGTAACCACGAATTTTGTATGTGTCTCCGACCAAAAAACCCGCACAATATTTGGCAACGTTACAACACAATTTTTGTCACATTTTCTTATAATTCTTCTTTTCCCTAGTTTTTTTTTTGCGTTTCGTTTTCATTCCGAGGAGGAGGAAAAAGTTACATTTAAGAAGGAAGAAAATGTAAATGTGTGTCAGTTTATCTATCGCTCCTCGGTCCTAAATAATCCACACGTATCATTGCTGACGTCGGAGACAGTTATGTGCCAAATATCCAAACATTTTAATATCCGAGACAGTCGTTGGCTAACGGGATGATAATAATAGGAAAATATCTTTTTGGGGCTTTGTAAATGTCAATTATGTGTATTATAAAACTTTCGGATTTCATCAGCGACCGATAATTTTTTTTCCCTTTCGCAACTCAGCCAACCACAAAAACTTGGCAAAAATCAAATATTTCGGTGCAACGAATGCTCTTTTTGCTGGAAAGAATTCTTTTCTAACAGTTTCAAAAAAATTTTTTTGGGCAAATCTCCCGTCGCGGCATGCATCGTACGTGTGTGTGCTCAAAGTCATAAATCCCCTTTCAAGAGTTTTCTGTTTGTTATTATCAACTATAATTCCTCTAATCTTATATGAAAAACGTGATAAATGTTTCTCTCATTCCCGAAAAAACTTTATAATTCGCCGCAGTTTTTGATCAATATTCAATAGATTTGACAGATGTTGCCAATGTGATAAAAAATAAAAACAGCTTTCGTGGTGACAACGACTGTTTTCCTTGATTTATCACAGTTTAAAAGTCGATTATGCTAATTATTTCTGCTATTGTGGCATTAGGATTTCTCCATTTTTTTCCGCATTTTTTTCTATGTGAAAAATTAAAGATAAAGCTAAAAGTCAAACAGGAAACAAACGTCATGGGGAACTTTTCAAGGCCATAAACGCCCGCATTCAAAATAGATAAAATTCGACTTTTTATTTATGTCTTTTTAAGATGCTACATTTCGCGCCGTAATTTGAAACATATTTTTTGTTCTGTGTGTAATAAAAAAATGCGTAAAAATTTACATAGAACATCGAGAAATAATTTTCATTCAAGCGTAATAAAATAAAAGGAAATTTCTCTATTTTTTGTTTTATTAATATTATATAATGTTATCATGATTTTACTGATAAAATTGAAAAAAATCAAAGAGAAAAAAAATATTAAAAAAAAAAATTATTTAGGAAAAAATAAAAAAAATTAAATTCATGCTTTTGAGAATTTCTAAGTAAAAAAAAAACTTTAAAATAAATTTTAAAAATTTTAAGTAGGGCTGTGAAACATTTTGGTTTAAACTTAAAAGACCTAATAAAAGTCAAATAAGAATTCTAAAATTTTTTGAATAAAGTGTAACTTTAAAAACATAAAAAGTCTAATAAATTTGGTCTTTTCGGTCAAATTTTTGAAAAAAAAAATTTGAATAAATTAAAATTTTGTTTTAGATAGATTGTCAATGATTTTTCGTTTCTTAAAGAAAAAAAGAGTCCAAAAAATTTTCTTAATATTTAAAAAACAATTTTAGGTTAGGTTTGAGGATGCGTCACCGCTGACCGAAGATCTATTGTTATCGCAACTTTTTAAATTTGATTTTTTTTATGAATTTCAAGAACTTTTAGAATATTTTGCCGTAATTCATGCAAATTCGCAAAATCAGTCAAATTAAATTTAAAAAAAAAATGCAAACACAGAAATAATCTCAAATCTGTTCAAGCAAGTGCAAATTTGAATGATTCGCGTGTTGGTCAATTACTCCAAGTTATTTCCATAACGATGCACGGGATATTTATACATACACAAAAAAACCACTTGCTTGTTTGTTTGCGTGAAGAAAGATCAAACAATATTTTTTCTTGATCAAAGAATTTTGTCGTCATCATATTTCTTCTATTTCCTCTTTTAACCTCAACTCAGTTTAGTGTACAGATTTTTCTTTTTGCAAAACAAAACAAAAAAAAAGGAGAAAAATCGATCTAACTATTTCTTGCATTTGATTTTTCAATCGTTCATTTTGTCCATTTCATTTGATTTTCTTCCTATTTATTTTCTCCGTGTTTCTGTGTCGTTCGGTTGAAACGGTCGACTGAAAAATAATAATAAAATAGCTCAATTTTTTTTTGTGCGATGTGCGCTTGTATCGTTTAACAAAACGGATTACAAATTGATTTTTATCGTCCAAATTGCATTATCTAAATAGCAATTTTTCCGAACTTGGTGCTATTGTGCCTGCGTCACACATCAAGACAAGCGAACAGACATCAAAGATGTTATCTCGTTTCTTGACCCTTTCAACATAAAAAAAATTGATGAAAAATAGGAAATATAAAGGCAAAAAAATGAAAAGAATGCCAGGAAATAAAGACATTTAAAAATTTCTTTTGGGAACATTCACCTGACATGTTTGGCTATTTTTCAATTATTATTAGCAGCAATTGCAAGACGAGACACCTTTTGCGATTTTATCAACTGGAGACAAAACCATTAAATTCACTTTTGTAACTCAAACAAAATGAAATAAATTTTCCGAAGAATTCTTGTCGTTTGTACTTCATAAAATTTTCTCTAGTTGCATTATCTGGAATCAATTCTTTGTAAAATGACAAAAAGACCCTCTGGATAGCTCAGCATTTTGCTGCAAAAAGAAGAAAATGCATGTTCAATTTTCTTTATTTATGTCGTTGTCATGTTGCGTACTTCAAAGGATGGCTCAGAGATAAGCGTAACAAACTTCTTTGTCCTACGGATTTTCTAAACAACATTATTTTATTGATGATGTTCTTGTGCACTTTCTAATGGACAACATCAAAAGAGCCTTTGACATTTTCTCATGTCGTTTCTATCTTTTGTTCCCAGAAATTTAATCAATAAATCTCCCGTCAAATTTGCAGAAAATTTTATTTATTTATTTATATTGACTGGAAAATTTTTCTTGACGTCACAAAAAAAATCGTAAATCTCTAAAATTGAGAGAATAAAAAATTATTTACAAAAAAAAAACTCATAAATTATTTTTTTTAATGGGAAGTACCGCAAATTATCGCGCGCGATGGTTACTTCGAGCTAACATTTTTATTATAAATTTTTTTTCCTCTTCCATTCATGCGATAAGTGGCAAAACAGCCACAAAATGCACCTAAAATTTTATTGAAAGAGGCATAAAGTCGACCCATTAAAAGACTTTCGTGTCTTACTCATTTAGCTTTATTAAAGGTGTTTATGATAAGAGAGAGAAAAAAAGGTAAAGAGAAAAAAAAATATTACCGCCAACGAATAATCGCTATGATGATCACCGGCTTTCTGCATGCATACAAACTAACTTAAATTAAGTTATATTTTTTTTGCCTTACTTTTTTTTATAATGCTAATAAATGGTTTTAGTACAAAATAATATCGGTAATAAAAGGCACCAAATATGGTCAGGACGTGCGAGCAGCTTCAATTGGTAACGTTTTTGTATGTATACGGAGTCAAATAATAAAATCTTTTTGAAAAAAATTTGAGTTTTTTTTGAAGAAAAAAGAATTAATTGAAATTTTAAAGAAAATTCTAAAGACAAACATAATTAAATTTTTCAAATTTGATAGAATTTGAATTTTCCGTTAACTATATCTTGGGATCAAAAAAAAAATAAAAAATAAACGACCTAAAATAAAATAAATAAAAATTACTGAAGAATATAAAGGATCAAAAAATAAAAATTTAAACAAAATAAATAAATAAAAATAAAATAAGTAAATAGTTAAAAATTCATTTAAAAACATTTAACTAAAAAATTGTTATTCATGTTTTAATATAAAACTAATATAAAAATAATAAAAAATTAAATAAAATAAAATAAAATAATATAAAAATATATTCTTAAATTACTATATTTATTTCTAAAAGGAAAAAAATATTTTTTTTTATTTTTAAATTAATAAAAAATAATTTGTTTAGAAGAAGTAAAAAAAAATTATTCAAATAAAAAAATTAAATTATTTTTAAAATTGACAAAAATTTAAATTAATTAAAAAAAAATAAATTTATTTTAAAAATGAGGGAAATTTAAGAAAACTAATATTTTTCTCATCGATTTTACAGCCCAAAAAGCACTCTCATTAAGATTGACAAGGAAAACTCTTTTTGTTAAAGTACGATCGTTACAATAAGCTAAGCTTATCTTTAAAGTTCTCCCAAAAAAATACACTAAAAAGGACAAGCAATGTTGTAAATTTACGCAATATGTGTCTTGTTCCTTTATTTTTTTCAACTCGGTTCTCGAGCTGATTTAATTTCCTGATAGGAGGAAACTTTTTTGTTCGAAAAATATTGGAGTTTTGTCTTTATTTACCAAAATCTAGGTAGACAAAAAAATAAAGGGAAAAACCTTTCCCATAATAAAAAAAAATCAAATAAAACAATATAAAAAAGATAAATCCATAATTTCTTAACGACCATTTCCCATGCACGGACATTAAAGAAAATTTATCAAGTGGAAACAAAAGTTACCTCGACTTGGATTGGATATTGATCTTTTTGTAATAATAATACAATTATTATCTCCAATCTATCTATTCCCGTAAAATGATTTTGATTCACGTTCGATCTGGCACCGAATGTATTGTTATTGCCTTTCTTCCTTTTTTTTCCTTACGCTTTAATATATAGGTCAATTCCCTGAAGATGCCGCCGTTCCCCTCTTACAACAATAATAAAAATATATAATGGAGAGAAAAAAAAATATGAAAAAGGAATAAAAAAAAATAATCGGAAACTTCCCTTTTTAATATTACAAAACATTAATTTTTGTTTGGCTGGCTCGTTAATGCCATTACTTGCAGAGGAGAGACAGAAATTTGTTTCACTTTTCCACGACGAAAATGATGATGATGATGGAAGATGGGAGGAAGAATGTGGGATGATCAGCACATTTCTTTTGTTTAATGTTTTATGCCCACTTCAATTCACACTTTATTCGTGATTTTCTGTACACAAAAATAAACTCGAGGCATTGTCTAGCGCCGCGTCGTGTCACACAAGAGCGAGAGAAGTCAAGTACATGTGAGTGATAAGAAGAGGACGCAAATGAAGTAACAGACAAAACAATAAAAAAAAATTTGCAAGATTATTTTCCGAGAAAAATGTCAACGATGATGCGACGCGACAAGGCATCGCGACAAGAACGAGAAACGTGGGAAGTAAGGGAAAGAAGAAGAAGAAAAAGATGGAAAACGACAATTGTAATAAAAAAAGACATATTGACGTCTCTTTGATTTTAATGATGTTGAATATTTATTCTTTATTGATGGCAAATATCGGGTAAAATTAATTTGCTTTGATTCGCAATTGATCGTTTCACAATTCGGATTTAATGAACCATTAATTTCACGAGTTCTTTAATTAAAGTCATTCGTTTCGAATTTTTTTTTCTTCGTTTCTACGGTGAAAGGAGGTGCCTAGTGTGCGTGTTTCTCGGGAGTTTCAGGCAAAAATTTAAATAAACAACGACAATAAATATCAACATCATGTTTAAATTGTTCCTTTTTTGTGTGCTGTTCAAACAACAAATAACAATATAGTCTCGCTCGGTCTCTGTTTTCTCTCATTTTCTTGCCCTTATATTATATAAAAGGCTGGAGCAAAAAAGAAAAATGTTTTCGATGTAAAGATTTTATAATTTATTGTAATTTTTCAAAATTTATTTTTATTTAATTCGTTTAATTTATTTATTAAAAATTTAATTAAAGTTAAAAAATTAAAATATTTAATATACAAATTTATTTATTTATTTTTTTTCTTTATAAAAAATAAATTAAAAAAAAGTTAATATTTTAAATAAAATACTTGTCTAAAAATTTTTTTTTGTTCTTTTCTTTTTAAAAAATAAATAAATTTTAATTAAATTAAATTAAAATTAATATTTTTAAATAAAATACTTAATTGACAAAAAAAAAAATTAAAACAAATTTTTCACTTAAATATTTTTTTTTGAAATTCGATTAAATCAATCTTCTATTTTAATTTTTAACTTTAACTTTGATTATTTTCTCAATTTGATAAATTAATACTTTAAAAAAAATAAATTTTAGTTCAATTAAATTTAAATAAATATTTTTTTAAAA
Organism: Culicoides brevitarsis; assembly: GCF_036172545.1. Classification (NCBI taxonomy): domain Eukaryota; kingdom Metazoa; phylum Arthropoda; class Insecta; order Diptera; family Ceratopogonidae; genus Culicoides; species Culicoides brevitarsis. Next base: position 19,824,848 of record NC_087085.1, on the reverse strand, counting down.
AATAAAATACTTAAGTGACAAAAATGTTATTATTAAAAAAAACATTTTTAATTTTTTGTGTCAGAATGTTCTTAATTATTTATTAATTAAAAAATAAATTAAAATTTAATTAAATAAAATAAAATTAACATTATTGGTTTAGAAAATTTTTTGAATTAAATAATTTTTTAAATTGCAAAAAAAAATTATCTTAGAATAAAAAAAATAAATAAAAATAAGAAAATTCGAAACATTTTTATTTATTGCACTTACCTCTCAGTGAAGACGAAGAGAAAAACGAAGAAAAAATCCAGTTGTGCTTGGTTTGTGCGCTGCCAAGTAGTTGACATCATTTATAAAAGCATAAGAATGTTTCTCTAAATTAAATTTTGCGAGTGTACGAATGTTTTACAGCAACACCAACAAACACATCGAGATCCTTGAACGAACATATTTAATGTACAAGTTGTTCACATTTAAAAATAAAGGGATGTACAAATATTATTATTAAATAGATTGGAATTTCAATATTGTTGATTTTTGTTTTATTTTATTTTATTTGCACAATTTTCGGGTGAAATTCAAAAAAAAAGAGCTTTCGCTTCATTTGTGTTTATTCGTTATTTTTCGCATAATTCTTTTAATTTATTTATTGTTTGTCGACACAACTCGACTCGAGAATTTTTTTGGCACATTCTTTAAAAGTTTTTTTTTGCTTCGCAAAATAAAATTACTTTTCAACGCTTTTCCTCGAATTCTAATATTTTTTTGGCTAATTTTGATTTGGCATCGATGCAAGGACACCCGTTCGGCATCAAGCGCACGTCAGCCTTGTTGTAATTGATGAACGGGCATCGAGGCATCGCGTATCCGCATTTTCTCTCACTTTTCTCCAATGAACGACGCACAGCAGGAAATGTCGGACGTTGTCGAATGCCTCCGCCTCCTGCTCGAGTATTATTGAAAATTATAAAAGTCGTACTGACAGTTGTCGATCCATTTGGCGGGAAAAGTGGCAGTGACGTGGGAAAAGTTGAAGATCTCGTTCTGAAGGTTGTTGGACGTTGAGTAGTTGTAGTTGTGGTTGTCGTCGTTGTTAACATTTGTCTCAAGGGTAAAGTAATCAATTGAAATCTCGTTGCACCTCCGTTGGCAAGGAGCAAGAGTTCTGTGAATATTTGCGGTGCTACGGGTTGTTGCGATCGAATAAATACCGGACAGCTGCAAAATAAATAAAACACGAGTAACATCGCTGTGGTGAAATTACAATAAATGTGCCTCAAATTTGAAAATCTAAAATGAAACCTTAGATAATATTGACATTGGAAATGCAGTAAATTACACGTTTATCGGGCGAGCGAGAGCGCGTGAAGCTGCTAGCGTGAATAAATATTGGTTGGAGATGCAATTTAATGAACAAAAGCCACTCATTTAACACCCGATGGATGGATGGAGTGATGGTCAAACGTGTGTTTTTGCTCGTTAGAGAAGAGGTTACAAAATATTTTTGTGCGTTTTTCATTCAGGGACGGATTTGAAATATTTTAAGAGTCAAATTTTTATCGATATTTGAGGCAAAAATAAATTTTGTAACGAAATAACTTAAATTTTGCTTCAACAATCTCCTTAAGAATTTTATAAATTTGTCAGAATTAGCTTTGAGAAGGTTTTAGACCAGAAAAATTAAATATTTCGAGTAAGGTTCATTGCATACCAAAAATTCATATTTTTTAAAAGTTGAATTGATTGCATACTTTCGAAGACAAACATTTTTTTTACGGATAGAACGAAATTTACGGGTCCGATAATTTTTTGATAAATTTGAACTTTTAATAAAAAAAATGTTAGACTAAATTTCAGCATTAATTAATTTGGAAGAAAAATAAGAGATTTCCTCATCTTTATTTTAAATCTGTCTTTTTTTTTCTTCCAAATTAATTAATGCTGAAATTTAGTCTATTAAAAGTTCAAATTTATCAAAAAATTATCGGACCCGTTTTCATTTGTTTTATAAATGGAAAAAAAATATTTAAAATTTTGTTCTTCAAAATTTTAAAACTTGAAGAAACAAAAAAAATCTTGAGAAGGGATAAAAAGTTACACACATCCCTAAATTAATTCCATACAAATTGCCCCCTTTTAAAAATAGTCCGTCTCTGTTCCCTTCCATTACATTACCCCGAAAGTAAATAAAATTGTAAAATGGCACCTTTGACAAGGTTAGATGTGTAAACGTATAATTTCAGATTTTTACACGTGACTGCTCGCCATTGATTTAAGAGCAGGTAGCAAAAAGAATAAAAAAAAATAAAAATAAAGTTGTGACAATTTGATGCACAATAATAATTTGCAGTACAATTACCGTTTTTCTCCATGGATGGAACGGGGCATGTACATGGCAGATAAAATTCGTTTGCCGGTAAAAGCATTCTTCGGTTGGATGACGATGCTCCAGTTCTTGGAAGAGATGTAGTTGAGCAAACAATTTACATAACATTAAGTTCAATTTATGAGATTGTTTATGCTAATTAACCCGAGATTTTCTGAAAACACTTGGAGTCTACTCGGAAATTTCGGCGTGTTGATATAATCCTATTTTATTGTTCTTTATTTATGTTGTTTTCCGTAAGTTTGCTTATTTTCGCAAATGTCTATCTTCCTTCTAGTACAATGAACAATTTGGTGTCAGTGACGGGCTCTCGCAATTTTCGGGACTTGCGGCTATTGACCCTGAAAATTAATTCGTAGAATTTTTCGCTTGATTTGAAAAAATAATAAAAAAAATTTTAGGAATTTTTTTCAAATAATCGAAAATTAATATTGGACCTTGAAAGCCTAAGGAGAAGACCGCAACTGGCGAGTTTGAGTAAAAGACAAAAAAAAACAACAAGAACTATGATGATAACCATTAAGTAAAATTCTTCAATGCGAACGACTGAAAAAAGATGGTTGGGAAAGTTTTTATGGCGTATACAACTTGTATCTTCTTTGCGATGTCGTCGTTGTCGTTTCTCGTGAAGCACAGAGAAAAAAAAACACTCGAAGAGAACAACTACAATATTAATTATAAATTTTGAATAGAATTAAACCACTTTGCATGGATTAGATTTTTGTTGATGACGATAAGGAAGAAGAAGAAGAAGTTGTTACTACAACAACAACAAGAAACTCGTGAGCACAGAGTTAACAGATAAGGAAAATAGAAAAACTTTAACATGAAACAATTAAATTATTATTATTTATCTCCTAATGCAAATGGAAAATTCCCGCTACTTACTTTAGTTTTACCGCCTTTTGGCATAAACACGAGTGGAGTGCTCACTTATTGTGTTTGTGTGACTTGAGAAATATCACAGCTGCTGTCAAGAAGTTATTCTTAGGCAAAAATATTAACAAATGCACGAATAAAACACGCAATAAAATATGGGAAATTGAATCTACGAGAATAAAATGGGAAAAAGTGAGTTTTGATGATGAGGATTTAATGAAGGAGAGCACACACACACCCAGAGTTATTTAATCTCTTTTTATGGCATCCTTGCACAGTGGGCTCAAAAGTGAATCCTTGAGGTCATTAAATATTTTTTTTTATCAGGGTTACTAGGGGATCTAGGGGGAAGGGGGGTTGGAAAATCGTATTCAATGGACGACAATAAAGGGAGAATCTCAATTTTTTGTGCCCACTCGATGTGCAACGAGAGAATGTCACGAGATTTTCAAATCTAGTAGATCAGAAAAAGCATGTCTTTATAGAGATCCCTTCCCGAGACGCTATTAGAGGAAATTTCGAAGGCTATTGAGACAGAAGTCTTTCGATCGATGACGACATCAACAAATGTTGCTTTGCGGCGCGAACCAATCTCCTTGTTTCCGACACTCGCTAGACTTTCAGATGAAGCTTATTGAAGCACAAGGGACCCGCATAAGCGATCATACGGCTACCAAGAGTCGTTCTAACATTTGGGCTTCCAACCCTCAACGAGTCTCTTAGAGACTGTTCGTTGTTGCGAATGAAGAAGGAAGTATGGTGGAAAATCTCATCGTTCAGTATCGAGTTCAGTATATCATCTTGAGTTCTTCCTTCGGCAACACCCTTATTTTTCTGATTCAAAACCTTCTTTGAATTAAGCCTGAAAAAAAAACCCGAAACTATTCGTGAATCAAATTTTGCGTGATAGAATTTCAAAATTCCAATTTTAAAGATTGAAAACTTACAAAAATTAATTGAATTATGTGAAGAAAAATAATTATTTGCTTGGTTTGGCCTAAATTATAATTTTTCCGTTTTTTTTTAATTTTGGACCACCGTGCTCCATCCTCTGTTAGCTCTTCTAGTCAGTTCTGCAAAAAAAAAAACACAAAAAATTTTATGACATAAAAATTTTACGACACTTTTACTCAACTTTTTGCCTAAACAACGGGATTTGAATTAAATTGGATGGACAGCAGCGCGCACCTTTAAAAGCTTTTTGTGAGCAGATAAAAATATTATTTTCGGATTAAAATAAAATGGCGAAATATAAAAATAATTAAGGAAAATGTCCGTGGAGAACAAAGAGCTGTCATGCTGGCCATCCTAAACATTTTTTTTTGTATTTTTTATATATTTTTGTGTGTGTATATGTCATGAAATGGCCAAACTTATTTATCCATAGAGTAAAACAATAACCCTCTGTAGGTTTGTGTACGACGACACACTTTTATGCTTTCTCACTTTTGTTGAATTTATTATCTCCTCTGTGTTTTTCTTGTGTTCCCAATGTATTTATGGGTCAAACTTTCGTCGGTTGTGTATCTATTTCACTCTAAATGTTTGAGTTTTTCAAACAAAAGAGGATTGACTCTAAAAATTTTTCGTTCGTTTTACGATTTTACGGGCAACAGCAAGAAGGACGACAAATTTTGTGGACCATCAGTTAGTTGGTCATACATGAAGAACGTATCATTTTACGGCATCATGCTTTTAAAAGTTGAATTAACTGTCCGTGTGTTGAGCTGTTAAGGGTATTGTTGTTTTGATAATTTTTTTGCAGTGTGTATTTAATGTTTAGGAGGAAGTCGTAATTTTGTTCGGTTGTCTCTTGTTTTTTCGTGTCAAGTACCATGAGTAATGCGCCATAAAAGTTGATTAAAATAACAATTGCATAGTCCCCGCTTTTAAATTAATGTTGATGTGGTAATGATAAATGTTGGAAATGTTGATTAAAAGGAATGTTGTTGGGTTTAATTGAATTTTAGATCAAGCATCGCGTCGTCATGGAGTAACGTGGTGGAAAATGCAGAAAAGGCTGCAACGGAATGGTAATCCGTTAATTGCAGTCAATCATTTTATTTATCGTGGATGATGAATGGTTTTATTAAATTAACTTTCTGACATAAATTTTACAATCAATATCTTTTGTGTTTATTTATTCGCATAAAATTTATCCGGGTACGATTTAAGCTGCGAACATTTACAGAGTACATATTTTAATTCTTTTTAACTAATTTTTTTACCTTAAACTTAATTTAGGTTTATTTTTATTTAAAAATTTTTAAATTTTAGAAATAAAATTTGAAATTTTTTTAGATTTTTGAAATTTTATGAATTCTTCAAATTTTATAACTTTATTAAATTTTATTTATTTTTTTTTATTTTTTTATAAAATGATTTTTTTATTTACGAAATTTTTATTAAAAATTATTGAATTAAATTAGATTATTAACTAAAAATTATGAAAATTTAAAAATAAATTTTATAAATACAAAAAAAAAAAATAAATTTAATTTAATAATTCTAAAAATAATGAAAATCTATTAGATATTTAATTTTTTTTTAAATTTTTTTAAGTTTCATATTTATTTTAAATGAATAATATTTTTTAAAAATTGATAAATAACTAAAAAGATAAACATTTTGAAGATTTTAAGATTTTCGTCAAAATATCTAAACAAAAATGAAAATGTATAAAAAAAAATAAAATTTTTCAAAAAAATTAAAAACAGAATAAATGAAAAACAAAATATAAAAAAGCAAAAAAAAACTAAATAATTTTAAAAAAATTTACTAATTAAAAAAATTTTAAAAATTAAAATTAATAAAATCAAAATAAATTAAAGCAAAATATTTTAAATGACCACACTGTACTTTTATTTGATTAAAAATATCCGTTCATAAATATAATAAATTCATTATTATTCTTGTTTCGAGATTTACTTATCATGATCGGCTAATTTTCAATAATAAAAAAAAATAATTTCGTTGCTTGCAACATAAATAAAAATTGTGCGAACGGCGCGAGGGAGAAAATGATGCGATAACTGAACTGGAAAGGTCTATTGTATACGAGTTCAAAATTATAAATTAAATAATTGTTTATAGAACTTTAAATAATTAAATCATTATTGCCAATATTAGCACTTTTACGAGTTTATTTGATAAATATTAATTTTTTTCTGCTTCCCTAGCAACAATGGTCCATCTTTTTCAATCATTCGTAATATCTTATTTACAATAAAATTTAATTCCTTTTTTTTCCGTGATATTAAAGTGCGGCAACGGAAAATTTTTTGCTTTACAGACAATAAAATCGATAGAAATTGCTCCTTATATGGTCATAAAAGTCTTTATTCGCTCTCATTTTTATTAGTATTTCTCAATTTATTGCGATAACGTTCGTCTTAAATGGCCTTTTCGCGTCTCCCATTCATGAGTGTACGAGAGAAAAAGCTGTTTGTTGTTCGAATTATTGTTGATAACACGGTCGAAATATTTTTAAAAGCCTCGATTACACACGCCTGATAGATCTTTCCCGCATACAGAAGCGTTAGCAAACATTGTTTGCGAATCATTTACAGAAAGTAATTGTTAGCTCGAGTTTTTTTTTATAACCTCACTTGTTCTCGTTTGATGAAAACAATGGAAATTACTTGCTTCGGTAGGTCCGTTAATACATTAAAACAATTCCAATTGCTCCTGCATAAAATCGTTTTGCTCCTTCATTTCCATCAAATAATTGGAAAATAGCAAAAAAAAAATTGGGTTTTATCGTCTGCTTTGTCTAGCGATGATGCGGGGGAGACGCCTTGTTTATCTTCTACGTCAAAAAAAAAACTTTGAAATTGAATTTTTCTTTGTTCCCTTCTGCCCAAGCTGAAAATAATTTCATAAAACAGAGAAAAGTTATTTGTTTAAATGAAATAAAATTACAGAAGAACTCTATACCAGCAAATTGTAAAAAATGTAAAATATCAGGAGGCAAATTGAAAATCAAACTCATACAAAAATGTTTTGTACATTTGTTGTTGTTGTTTTTGTTGCAAAGTAATCAAATATAAAACTAATTTAAACTAAAATCGATCGTTGTTGCAAAAAACTAGGTAATTTTGGATTCTTGCATTTGAAATGTTCGAAAAAAAATGTGTTGTGTGAAATTATTTGCACAAAAGCTCGTTCAATTCCAGGGAAATTGATATCATGGGTGTTTAAAATGTAATCGAATTACGACAAGGGTCGTTTTTCTAGCAATACCGAGCATTTTCAGCACCACGTATTTCGACTTAAAAATGACTTGTAATAAATAAAAACCCGGAATTTGGTCTTCAGGACACGTACACAATAATTTTCTAATTCTATTATTATTACTATTAACTTTTTCTGGGTGTGTTCGTGTGTGAGATGATATGCATGCGGACTGCAGGAGACAAACTTCCTTTGTCTGAGGCGAATAAAATTATTTTTTTTTGTTTTTCTTTACCTGAGGGGGGAGGGGGAGATTTTTTTTTTAAATATTTTCTTTTTTTAATTTTTTTGAAGTTTATGTAAATAAATTAAAAAATTAAATTAATAATAAATTTTTAAATTAAAATAAAATTTTTAAATTTTAATATTTAAATTAAATTTAAATTTTTTATTATTTATTTTTTATTAAATTATAGATTAAATTTTTCAAATTAAATTAAATTTAAATTTTTCAAATTTTAAATTTAAATTTTTAAAATTAAATTGAAAAAAAAATTAAAATAAATTTTTTTTTTAAATTTAAATTTAATTTTTTTAAATTAAATTAAAAAATTTATTTAAAATTTTAAAAAAAAATTAAATTAAAAAATAAATTTACAATTAATAAAAAAAAATTAAATTAAAAAATAAATTTTTAAATAAATAAAAAAAATAATTTAAAAATCTAAAATAAATAAAATTTTAAAAAATAATATTTATGAAAATAAATAATTTTGGTCACGTGACCTATTTTTTTAAATTTCAAAAAAGCAAATTTAGCTCGATTTTTCTATGATTTTAATGAAAACTGATATTTTTTAATCAAAAAGTGTCAAATAATTTTCCATTTTACAATTCATTTTCATTTCCCAGAATTTCTTCTGGAATAATCGAAAGGAGATGACAAAAATTGAAATAAATAAATTAAATCGCCTAACTGAGTCCAGTGTAGTAAGAACAACACACAGACTGAGGTCTACCGATTATGGGTTACAAATATCACCTTTTTCTGGTTTTGCGGTCCAATTTAGACACAACTATTCTGTGGGAGAGTTTGGTGTACGTGTCAGTGAACAACAGGCACCTTTCAAGTTGTTAATACGTGTCTACCTGCCCGGAGCTACGTGTATTGTATTTGTAATTCATTTAAATTTGTTTATTCATTTGAAAAATTAAGAACCAAGTATCTCGGGGTACGTGTGTGCAGTGTGGGTGATGAATGTGTTTTATTTGTTTTTCGTTGTTCATTTTTTGCCTCCCGCACAATGTCGCCCCTTGGACTGCTGCTGCTGCTAAATAGACAGAACTTTCGGGTTACACAATCAACCAAGCAATAAATTGAGGCATTTTAAAAATTTTATACTCTCTGGCACACACACACACTGCACTAGGATATAATGATGTTGTTTTGTTCTTTTTTCATCTCTCTCCCCCACCCTCCCCTGTTCTCGTCCTCGGTCACATCACACTAAAATAGCAATAAAATTTTGTACAATTTGACCATTGGGGTGTTTTGTTCCTTGCCACAATCAAATTTAATGTGGTCATCGCAGTATCTGTTCGCATTATTCATTTAAATTGGGTCTGTTAGGGATAGAGACGACTTGCATTTGCCCCACTATTGCCTTCACATCACAATTTCGCCCGAAAATCAGCTATGCGTGCACCTCGCGCAGCATATAGGCGGATTATATCGTAATAGAATAACATTAAAATTTTAAATGGCAATAAATTTATCTAAACCACGATTTATTTTATGTCTGGCTCATGAGTGAGGAGCGTGTGTGTGTGCGAGAGATGCTTTGAAATAAAATAAATTTAACGTATGGTTTTGTTGTGTGATTATATGCATGATTTAAGCTAAAATAAGAATCATCATTAAATATTTCGCGCGAGTTGGATTTTTTTTCCTGTGCATGCCATTGATGAATTTTACCAGCAGTAGCAGAACATAAATCATTTTCATTCAGTCATTCATTTTTTTTTCTTCCGCGTTTCTATGAATTTTAATAAAAAATGAGGTTGTATTGTGGTTTTTATTGTCTATCTGTATAAAAAAAATAATAAATTTAAAACAATTGAAAAAAATTATAAAAATAAAAAAAAATTCTCAGAAAATAAATTGAATTATGGTTTAATTCGTTGAAAAAGATTTTAAATCGTGGTTTTTCGAGTTTCGAGGAAAAATGTGGGATAATAATGAAAATTCATTGTTAATCTGTTAAGTGAAGTATTTTTTATTAAAGTTAAATATTTCAATTATTTTTTCTTAGAATATTTTATTAAAAAACTGTAAATAATTTAAAAATAGATAAAATCTTAAAAATTAATTAATTCTTTCATTTATTTTTCAAAATTTTGACTTTTTTAATCAAAATGTTTTTTTGATTTTTTTTTTAAATTTTATAAATTATAAAAAATAAATATTTTAGTAAGTTATTAAAAATTATTTTTTTTAATTTTTAATTCAATGATTTTTTTCAGTACTTGAAAAAAAAAAAATTTTACTTTAAAAAACTAAAATTTAATTTATAAATTTCTTTTTTTTTATAAAATTTATTTTTTTAGATAAATTTTTATTTTAATTAATAAATAAATTGATAATAAAAATAATAAAAATTATTTAAATTAAATAAAAACTGAATTCAATTTTTTATTATTTTTTTTAAAAATATTTTTAAATTTAAATTTAGCTTGATTTAAATTTTAATTTATCAATAATTTTTTTATTGATAATAAAGAAATAAAAATTAAAAAATAATTAAAAATAAATTAAAAAATTAATTAGATTGAATAAAAAAAAACTAGATTCAATTTTTTATTATTTTTTATTTTAATAATTTTTATTTTTTAATTTAGAAAATTAAAATACACTCTAAATTTTTCACTTCATTTATCATGACAACTTTTTCCTATTCATTTTTTTTATTATTGCTGCTTTTAATAAACCAGCGCATTCAACACCAACGAAAGAATAAAAAAATCTGTCACTTTTTTCCTCGAATGAACTCCGCTCGTTGATTCACGCATTTTGATATTAATCGTTAAACATTTGTCATTCAAAAATGAAATCAAATAAAATAAAATATTTGTGCGACAAAGAAGATAGATCTCTTTTGTGTGTGTTCGCTTTTCTCGCATCCGCAGTATGTCGTGTGACACCATGGCGAATAAATAACAATGATGGCAACCTGAGAGCATTTTTATTTGTGAACGTAAACACAATCGACACACTCACTTCACTTTCATTCATACGATGAAAATGTGCGATTGTGAAAAATGGGCATGCGAAGGGTGTCAAAGAGAGAAGATGAATAGAAAAAGATTTTTATCATTTATTTTATCGAGACAACAGTTTTTTTCTGTTTTGCTTTATTTGCTTGCTCATTCGTATGGGATATTGAAATGTGTTTTTTTTTTGGTCCAAGACAAATTTTATATGGAGAAAACGGTTATGCGAAGGAAATGTTAATGAGATGTGAATCGATCGCTTATCGCGCCAGCAATTATTGATGAAGTTTGTGACACATATGCGTTCTAACCAGCAAAATCTTTTACAAATGAGGTCGTTTTTGATTAGCAAAAAGGTCAACAGTTCGATCGTTCAAAAAAATATGCAAATCATCAACCTTTTTTTCTCTCCTCTTTTTTTCCTACATTCGAGATTTTGCGTAAATTTCGCTTAGCAACTCCCTTTTTTTATACACATAAAAATCTGACAATTTGTTAAGTGACTTGATAAATCACGTTTATGAAGCTTGTGTCGCTAAATGTAACTCTTTTATAATATTTTTTTTTCTTTTCTTTTCAGTTTTCCCTAATGTACCATCAGCACCGGGAATGTCATGCGTCGGCGAAGACCGTAAGTACCTACAGATTTTTTTTTTCTTTATCATCAAATTGCTTTTATTTCTCTCGTTTTTACCGCGTTTCCACGAAAAAAATGTGATTTTACCTGGTTAATGGATTGACGTTGTTTGAACTTTTCTTAAGTCACGTGGCTTACAAGTTTTCCTAGATCACGTGGCTTGGAAATTTTTTAGACCACGTAGAACTTAAAGAATAGTCACGTGGTTTAATTTTTTTAATCACTTGGTTTAAAAATCTTCTCAAGTCACGTGATTTAGAAAATTTCAAGTCACGTGGTTTGAAAATTTCTCAGTCATTTTGATTTAAAAACTTTTCAAGTCACGTGGTTTAAAAAAAATCAGATAATGTGGTTTGGAATTTTTTAGATCACGTGGTTTGAAATTTTCTCAGGTCACGTGATATGAAAATGTCTCAAGTCACATGGTTTGAAAATTCTTTAAATCACGTGGTTTGAAAACTTTTAAGGTCACGTGATATGAAAATGTCTCAAGTCACTTGGTTTGAAAATTCTTTAAATAACGTTGTTTGAAATCTTTAAAGGTCACGTGGTTTGAAAGAATTTCTAAATTGAAAATTTCTTAAGTCACGTGGTTCGAAATTTTTCTAAGTCACGTGGTTTAAATTTTTTTCAAGTCACGTGGTTTAATTTTTTTTTCAAATCTTGTGGTTTAAAAAATTTTCAAGTCACGTAGTTTAAAAATTTCTTATGTCACGTGGTTAAAACGTTTTTAACGAAATCAAAAAGCGATACCATCGTTGCTTTTTCTCCAAACGACAAAATTCTTTTTTTGTTTTTCAATGAACATTATTTACCTTTTGCTACACAAAGCACCATGATTTTGTGTCATAAACAGGTGTAATCATCGTAAAGACATTCACTACACCAACACGTGTTACTTCCACCTTTTGGGTCACTTAAATGACAAATATATTGAGATTAGTTGTGTTCGGACAACCGGAAACGTCGTCATATCTCTCGCCTTTTTTTCCTCTCTTTTTCCAAACAGATCGAACGTAATTTGATTTCTTTCTTCGACTTTTTTTTTACGCTTGAACGAAAACGAGGTGTTAGGATTAAATTTCTTCTTTTGTTTGAACGACGTCACACACACACACGCCAAATGCCTCGTTAATGGAAGTTTTTCCTTGCAATTCGGATGATATTCCATAAACAAACTTTTTTTGCTGTCGTCGTTGTTGGTTGTTGTTGTTGTTGTGATTGTCGTCCAACTAATAAGAAAAGTTTTCATTCAGCTTTCATTTTGGGTCATGCTCTCGTCGTCGTCCGTCTCATTAATTTTTCAGTAATGGCACGAACAGAACTACAACAACAACAACGACAAACAATCATCGCACACGTACAGGACACCATTTTTTATGAGAAAAAAGGTTTTGACCTAAAAAAAGAGGCACCCTTTTATTTCCGATGGGAAAACTGTTGTGATATGCGTATAAAATTCGGCACAAAATTTCGAAACAAAAAAAATCTTAAATTTTGTGTGTTTTTTATTTGCACAGAGGAAGAAAGGAAACACAGCTTGACCAATACGTTTTTGCGGAAAATTGGAGAAAAAATCTGGAAAATATGACCTGAAAATATTAAATATTAACTAGTGTTGTTTTTAACTGTGAATTGGACAGAAATATCACCTGAAAAAGGGCTCGTATTCGTTCCGAAATCCTTTTGTCACGAAAACAAACAAAATCGGGTGTTGTTTCAACCCTCGGCAAGGATTTCATTTCAACGAATGTGTGTCTATGCACTTCTTTTATAATTTATTATCCAACTTTACTTATTTTTTCGGTACACAGACTCACACAAAAGTGACTGTGTCGTCTGTCTCAGCCATTCATGCTTTACAAATGTTAATAAATATAAAAAGTACATAAAAAAAAGAACAAAAACCAGTGCAAAAATGTTTATGTGCTTTCAGTTTTAGCGACAAGGAATTTGTAATACAAAAGTGAGCAATTTACAGGCTTTTCGCTCTCTTTTTGTAGTCCCGTACAGAAATAAATGAATGCTGTTTATACACAAGAGATACATCAGGAACAACATTTTAGAGTGCTTACCATTCTTTGAACAGGGATGAAAATTTTTTTTAAGTGAAAATAATTGATTTAAAAAAGTAAAAAGTTAAAAAATAGGTTGAATTAATGAAAATTAGGTATTTAAAAATTATTAAAAAATAAAATATTTTTTTTTCTACAAAAATTAAAAAAAAAATAAAAATCAAAGCCTTCCTTTAGAAAAAAAAAACAATTTTTTTTTTAATTCAAAAAATTAAAATTATTTTTTTTCAAAAAAAAAAAAAAAAAAATAATGTTTTTTTTTAAATAAATAAAAAAAATTTAATATTTTTTTTAAACAATGAAAATATACCTATTTAGTTTCAAAAAATAAATAAAATTTAAAAAATAATTAAATTTTCAAAAAAAAAAAAATTTCAATTAATTTAAAAAAGTGTAAATTGTTGGTCAAGGCTCTTAAGGTTCAAAAAAAATTTTTCCTGAATTTTAGTTTAAGCCATTAAATTTAACTTAAAGATGAAAAATGTTTGCATCCCTGTCTTTAACAGTTAATTCTCTGCGTTATTTCTGACGTAAAAAAAAAGAAAAAAATGGAGATGAAGGACAAGGTGGAGAAGGACATAAAAAATAATAAACAGTAAATAAATGAATATCACCGTTTTTCTCCTTTTCGTCTAATGTACTTGCTTGGACTCGCAAAAAAAATTACAAAAGAATGAGAAATAAAAAAAAATTACAACATTGTACAAACAAAGCAATAAATCCTTATCAAAAACGTGCCTAGACTTTGGACATCTAGTTAACGCACACACCAAACACAGTTTTAATTTAATCATTTCATATTTTTTCTCGGATTTAATGGATTATGACTACGGTTGTACTACTTCCGTTAACTACTAAAGTGTATTATTATATCTCATCTTATGTTGCGTCTTTTTCACGTTTTTTCTCATTTTTTCTTTTCTTTTCACGGAAAAAAGTCATGGTCCATTTTTTCCACAACTGCCGCATCTTAGTGTGGAGTGTTGTAGTAGTTGTAATAATAATAACGATAATGAATGTGTCTATTCTTTGTTTTGCTTGTTCCCTATTTTTTCCGCATTTTTTTATGAAATTTTGTTAAAATGTTCTTCATGTTGTCCGTAACGACGCACGTGAGATCAAGATTAATTAAAATAATGTGAAAGTGAGAAAAATTTACTAAAATCAGATTTTTCTTTAAAAAAATTTAATAAAATGGCTCAAAATTATGAAAAAATAAAATTAAAACAAAATCTAAAATATAAATAATTAGTAAATAAATAAAAAATAATTTAAAAATAATTAATTTAATTTAAATAAATTAAATAAATAAAATATTTTATTAATTAATTTATTTAATCAAATTTAATTAATAAATTAAATTAAATTATATCAAATAAATAATTAAATTAATTATTTTTAAATGAAACTTAAATTTAAAATGAAATGAAATTTAAATTTAAATGAAATTAAAAATTCTATTAAATTTTAATATAATTTACTAAATTACAATTTTTGCAAAAAAAAAATAAATATAATTTTTGAAGCTAAATAAAAAAAAAATATAAAAACTTAAAAAAAAATAAAGAAAAAACAAAAATAATGTTTTCATTGAAAATTTTTAAGAAAAAAAAATAAGTAATGAAAATACGTTTATATTATATTTAATTCGCAAAAACTTTTAATTCCAATTCTTTTTATAAAACACAAAAAGTACAAGAAATGACAAGAGCATTCCAACAAAAAAAAGCAAGATAAGATGAAAATGTAGATAATTATTTTTAATTTTTTTCTCTTTATATTTTTTTGTGTTTGTCGAGCATAATTAACAGGAATTAAAAAAACAACAACGCCACTTTTTCTCTCATATTTTTTTTAAGTAAACAAATGACCTTTTTCAATGTCACAAGCGCTCTTCTGTAAAATACAAAAAAAAATCCGATGAACAATGGTGGAAAAAAGTATCGCAGGAATTAAACTTTTAAACAAGAAAAAAAACAGACGAAAGCCAACAACAAAAGACCTACACATCAAGAAAAATTACCTGAGGAAAAATAAAATTTACTCAAAAATAAATTCACACGTCCGTGCAGGTGACTACAGTAAAAAACAACAACAACAACAAGGACGAGCGACGAGAAAAAAAAGCGAAACTAGAAAAAGAATCATCATGGGGGATGAACACCATTTTTATTACGTTTTGCCAGAATGCATGTACGTGATAAAAGAACATGACTTGTCGTTAAAAAGACACAAATGTGCACGAAGTGTGATGAATGTATTGCCGGTACAGAGCCTTTTTTTAAACAAAAGGCAACGAGCTTAAGATTTTTCTCCGTTTTTTATCTCCTGTACATCCGCGCATCGTTCGCCGAGCGAAAAAAGAGAGAGAAAATAATATAAAATAACTTTGTTCGTCGCAACCTGTGTTCGTTTGTTATTATATTTGAACGACACAGCAAAATGATTAATAATGAAAAGAACCAAAAAGAAGTATTTTCTTTCATTAAAAAGTGACGACGACGACAACGACGAGCCGGATAAAGGAAAGAAGAGAAATAAAAAGGACAAAGAGACACACACAAAAAAAGTTGAAATGAAAGATTTGGGCGAAAATATGATAAATAAATAAAATTCCTTTAAATTAAATACGTTAGTTAACCCTCTTTTGCGTGCGTTTTTACGCAGACGACACTAATCTACTTTCAGACGCAGCGCAAAAAAAAAATGATGAAAAATGTCACAGCGACACAGGGTTAGATGTCAAGTGAAAACTCCCTGCCTGATTGACACAAATAAAACACGTGTCACTTTATTCATGAATTTGTCAAATAATTTATGAAGTTAGATTGAGTCGAGTACGCAGCAGTCACCTTCATCTGTCATCCGTTCAAAGGCAAATGATATCATGTGTCTTATTAAAAGAAATGAAAAGTCATCTGAAAAAAAAAATAATAAAATAAAAATGTACAAGGAAGACGAATTCAATTCAATTTAAAATATTTTCTTTTTTTTCTCCGTGAGCTAGAGTTTGCTCACTCGTTTATTTTAATATACGAATTTTTTTTCGTTCTCTTGCAATGAATAAAAATAATGATAATAAAATACGCCTTATGTAACTAAAAAGCCAAATTTATTTATTTAAACACTCACATGAAATGGAATGAAACGACGCACGGCGTATTCTAAATATTTTTACAGAACGTTCAACAAGCTCAAAAGTTTTGTCTGTGTGTGTATGCGCTCGAATGCGAATTTTAAAATGCTTTCTGTGTATTTTTCATTAGTCTCATATTTTATAATGTTATCAAGTGTTCTGATATATTTTTGAAAGCAGATGCAAAGATCAAAATGTTTCATTCAATGTTTGTTTCTTTGAAAAAAAGTTTTTCTTTATGATAAAAATTAAAAAAAAATCGAAATATTTTTTTATTTATTAAAAAAATTTGGTTTAAAATTAATAAATAAATTTGATTAAAATTAATTTAGAATTTTAAATAAAAAACAATTTAAAAAATTAATAATTTAAAAAAATTTTAAATTTTTATTAAATTAAAAATATTAAATAATTTAATTCATTAAATTGACTTAAAATTATTCAAAATTTTTAATTTAATTTAAACTAAATTAAAATTTAATTGTTAATTTAAATTAAATTTATTTAATTTTTAACTCCCTATAATTTGCTAAAAAATCTAAATGAAAATGATTTTGATTTTTTTAGAAAAAAAAAAGAAATTCAAAAAAGATTTTCAAAAAATTAGAAAAAAAAATTCATAAAATTTTATATATATTTTAAATACATAAAAATTCTAAGACTTAATATTTTTAATGGATAATTTTTTTTTTTCAAATTTCTAAAAAAATAGTTTATTATTAAATTTAAATTAAATTAAATATGAATTAATAAAAAAATAATATTCATAATTAAATTAAATTTTGATTTTTTTTTATTTTAAAATTAAAATTAAATTAATTTAATAATAAGAAACAATATTTTAAATGTAATTTAAATCTATAAAATTATTTTAAAATTAAATTTTATTTAAGTCTTTAAAATGTCATTAAATTAAATTTAAATAAAAAATAATACAAACTATTTGAATTAAATGCAGAAAAATTGCCGTTTATTACTTCCGCCTTTTAAATAATTTTTTCTGAGAATCATAAATCGCAAAATGCGTTGCACTAAAAGTTTTGTCTCCCTCGTCTCTTGACTACTATAACAGAGCAAACAAAAACTTGAGTGACTTTTTCCATAACAGCTGACATGGAGTTATTACATTCATTACAGAAGAGTAGGAAAAAGGGGGAACTGAAGTGATTTCTGAAGTGTTCTTAAGAATCCTTATTAAAAAGTTTTTAAAACATCTCCATGGTAATAATATCATTTTAATTGACTCTGATACATCACAAGGACAAACCTGCACCAAAAATTAATAGATACTCGTCGTCGATGTTGTTGTTGTTGTAAATTTAACAATAATCATTTATAAATAAATTATTATTATTGAATTGTCATTAAAAGCGCTGCGCGAATGCGAATGGTGTGTAAATTTCGGTGTCGAATCTAACTGAAACCGAGGCAAATAATACACACACGCAGGCGGCGGAATTAATGGCTATAATAAACATAATTTCATTTATTTATATGAAAAAATAAAATATTTTTTATTAGTGGCAGGAACTGAAAATAACAAACAACGGTGTGATAAAATAATTTCGTACTTGTGAAATTCGAGGCGAATTTTGACATATTTAAAATTCGGTGGTAATTGCAGGTTGAATATCCTTGACTGACCTGCCGCACACTTGCACAAAACACACATTAAAATGCATTTTATTAAATTTTGTGCATATATTGGCAAAGCGAGGTGTAACAATACACACAGAAAAAACAACAAATTTTTCGGGTTTTTGCGGTTGGATCCACAATTATATTACATGTGGTTTTACTGTTGTCGTTATTCGCCATTTCACGCGCCCGGATCTCCTTGTGCCTCGGTTATTTTACGCTTATTTTGCATTTTTCGATTATTATTATATATCATTATGATTATTTCGATTGCCCCGAATGCCGTATGTGGGGTATATCGGCATTTCATTAATCAAATATTCATAATAATTTAATGCAAAGTACATGTGACGAGAGAAAATACGAGAGACAGAGAGAACGAGAGTTTATTATTATGATGTTGATAATAATAATGATGATACATATAAATGCGGTTACATTATAATTAATAGGATTTTGCAGAATTTTACCGAAATGTTTTTCCAAAATAATAAACATTTGATTAAAACTAATGGATGGGTGATATGATGGAACCACTTACTGTGAAATTTTTGCCTCCGGGAAAGATCTCTTGTTGTGATTGTTGTTTTGGCATGACAAACTTTTTCTTTGCACACATAACTCTTGCAATTGAGCAGAACATGCAATGGGAGTGTATTTATTTTTTGAACAACTTTGTCTAAATAGCAGTTTCGCTCGTTCATTTGCTCAATGAAATTGTTGTCGTTTGCATACATCAGTGAAAGAAAACTTTGCATCGCTTCAAAAATACAACAAAAATTTTGCTTATCTCTTCAATTGTTGTCCCAATGTATTTTCATCATACGATTGGGGATTCCAAATTAAAAACAAAAATTTCTTGAGATTTTTTTCTAATTTTTTAAAAAATATTCTTTACCTTTGATTTTTTTTTATTAAAAAAAAAGAAATTTCTAATAAATTTCTTTTAATAAAGATTTTTTTAAATTTAAAATTAATAAAATAATTAATTAAATTATAATAAATAATAATTAATAAATAAATAATGATTAATAAATAAATATTAAAATAATTATTTAAATAAATGAATAAAATTAAAATAAAAAAAATTAATAAAATAATAAAAATATTTTTTTTGCATTTAATTTTTTTAAAAAATTAAAAATAATTTTTATTTTAATACTCAAGAAATATTTGCTTTAAAAAAGTAAAAACAAAATATATATTTTTTGATATTTTTTTATAAAGTTTTTTTTTTCTCAATTTTTTTAATTAATTTGGAATCGAGATTTTTATCCATTTAAGATAAATTTTACCAATTTATTTAAAAATTTAATCAAAAATATTTTATATCATTTTTTAAAAACTTAAAATATTTTATTTTAAAGCTAAAATTGCTTAATTTTTGTTAAAATTCCTCGAAATAAAAAAAAAATATTTTAAATTATTTTATAATAAAATATTTAAATGAATTATAATTTAAAAAAAAATTAAAAGATTTAAAAAAATCAAATTTAAAAAATTTAATTCGACTCATGAAACTAGAAACTCCCTAACCAACTGATGCCACTGGTGCTATATCTCCAAAATGCAATAATCTTGTTTGGGTTAATTTTGAATTCATCTAAATCAGGCGTGGTTTTCTCCTTTTCTTTTTAAACATCTTCGTTTTCGTCTTCGGTGCATTTGCATAAAACCAAGACAATATTTTAGAAATATTTTACCAAAGTGGGGTTTTAGTAAAATTGTCTTCATCTCATTTTATTATTTTGTGCAAATAAATCCAGTCTGTTTTTTCTTTTGCTTCAAACTAAAAATTTACTGTTGCACTTAGATTTTAATAAATTAAAGAAAATTGCCTAAGAGGATCAATCAATAAAAACTGTAATAATATGATTAAAATTCTATTTTAAAACAAGCCAAGTAAGTCTTTTTTTCGTTTAAATCCGTTGCAATAACAATTAAGACATAACATATCCGTATCACTTCAAACACGTGTTCCCGATGTTCAAGAAACGTACTCAAAACGTGCAATTTATATAAATTATATATATATATTTGTTTGTACCTATGCTAATTAGAGTTCATTGAAATTGGAATTGAATGGATTTAATATGCTTGAAAATAAGGATAATTATTTAGCCATATGCAAAAAGCTTTTTGTTGAATACTAATTAACAATTTGCCTATGAATGTTCTTTTGTGTGTGTGTTTGTGTGTTGTTACAAATATAAATGTTCCAAACACACACACAGACACTTTATTATGTGTGATAATTTTAATGTTTGTACATGATAATTTACCTTTTTAATTTAAATTGTCTGCAATTTGACATTTATATTTTTTCGTATGTGCGTTTTATTGTTTTAATTTATAATGCCAGAGAGCAAAAAAAAATTAATATAAATTTTCAAGAGTTTGTTTTTTTCGCCGTGTCTGTTGTCTATGTAATGACACAACAATGTTATTGTCTCAATTGGGGATTTTAAAATTTTAAATTAGTTGTGTGGAAATTTTATTTTGTTGAAAAAAAAAATACAAAATAAGATGAATTTTAAATTTGTTGTGTTTCATAAATATCTGTCGAGCGGAATTGACTACAACGCATAGTGCAATTTTATTTATATTTATTTATTCTGAATGAATTGAAACGCAAAATAACTAATTCCACATACATAATCCCAACTCACCGGATCAGTAGCAGTTGAGGTCAGTTATTGTGTCAACTAAATATGGTACATGGCTGGATTTTTGTTGCCAAAGTTGGTGGTCAGGGATGTAGCTCAGAAATTAAATAAAAAATTACAAAATTAGGAAAAATTAATTTTTAAATTTTTTTAAAGGGGAAATTCAATTTTAAAACGTTTTTTTTATTTTATTTTAATTTTTTTAATTAAATTTATTTTTATTTTAGTGAAAATCTTTTTTTTTTGCTTATAAAATTTTTATTTTAATCAAATTACTTAAAACTTTACTTGAGATTTTTTTAATTAAAAAATTTTTTTTGAAGTCAAATACAAACGAAAAATTAATTCTAAATTAAATTTTCAAATTAATTTATGTTTAGAATGTTTAATGTAAAAAAAGTTTTAGTTTAGTTCACATATGTGGGCTTGTGATACAATCTGCACCACATAACATTCATTTATTTTAAATAAAATCCCGTTGTTTTTCCTATTATTTATTTTTATGCTGATAAATCCATTATTTTCTCTGGCATTGTGTGCCTGCCTCGGACAAGAATGTGTTCGTAACAGATAAAACTATAAAAATGGAAACGTTTTTATTTTCATTTAAAATTAATTGCCGACCAAATTGAGCGCGATCGAACGAAGAAACGAATGGAAATGACATTAATTTTGGGATATAAAATAAAAATGTCATCGAACATTTCGGCATTTTCGATGGAGACGCCTGGCTCGTAAATAATTTGAGAGTTTTCGTTTTGTCTCTCGAGATCAAAGACTTGATTTTCATCCCGAAGCACCAAAGTTTGTTTATTTAATAATAAAAAGTGTTGATGTTAGTTTAACATCATCGCACAAGGAAATCCCATCAGTGATAGTCATAATTTTGAACTAACACAGCGAAAGACTTCCATATCGCTGAAAGTTTGTCAAAGAATATCAACTTTGCACACAGGGGACTTATTCACACTTATTCCCAGCGAAAATGCGCATCGAAAATATTTGTGAGTGACGCACGTTGCTCTGTGGATGAAAAATGGATAAGATTGATCTCTTGAGTGAATTTTCTGATCCATTTTTAAAAGAGGTCTTTTAACTACAATTATTTTTGAAAATTTATTTTTGTACAATTTTTTTTATTGTAACCTTTGTAAAAATCATCTACTGGCTCTAAGATCATGAAAAAAATCGAAACCATTGAAAATTCTTTGAAGTTTTGTATCTTTTCAACGGTTTTGCAATTTTTTTATGATTTTGGGGACAAAGAGGGGATTTTGAACAATGGTTACCGTAACATTATTTTGACGCAAACAATTTATATGGTAAAAAATAAATTCTTAAAAAATCGTAATTAAAGACTCAAAAAATTCATTTAAAGGATCAATCTAACCTGTTTTCGTCCGTAGGATGTAAAAATTCGATTTTTTTGTCTCTTTGAGCTCAAATTCTCAAAATTTCGGGTTAAGAGGTTTTACGTCGAAAAATCGTCAGAACGTTGAAAAATGTTGCCAAAGTGGCACTCGGTACTATTGACGTTTCAAATGCATGAAATTTAAATTAACAATGCCTTTGAGAGTCTTTGTTTGCATACGAGCAAGTCAATTTCGACACACGAGCAATGTAATCAGATTGTGATGATATTTTGTGATGCCCTTCCGTGTTGTGTGCCAATGCCATTGACAAAAGTGTCTCGTACTTCATAAAACATTGATTACGACTGAAACACACTAATTAATTAATTTAGATACCTATCTTTATGTTGTTGTTGAATTCACTCGAGACTCTCGGAAAATTATCGTTTTTCGTGTACTTTGCACACAAGACACACTTTGCAAAATTTAATACAATCAAGTGACGATCCTTTCAACATGCGCTACGATGCACATCGAAAGTCCTTCCTTCTTCCTCCCTTGCCCGAAATTCGTATAATCATAAATTTACCATTTAAAACTTTAGCTGCAATACGGATTAAATTGAGTCTAAATTATGCAATCAGATTCTCATTCATTCACTGTCCTGGCTCCGTTTCTGTGTGTGACAGTACATAAATATATGAGCAATAAACTATTCAAACGGTAATACTCAACATTTATTAACAACAGGAATTTCGTAGGTGCACACACAGTCGAAGCGGGGCACGCTGCAAAAATTTCATGTGAAATTGTTTGAATTTTTTTTGCACCTCTTCTATCTGCGTGTGTGTGCCTGCCCGCGGCGATGTCGCATCATTGTAAGGACATGTGGAATATTTATTTTATTTTGTTTAAATTTACTCATGCGGATGACATGATTGTTTATTTTGCTATTACGAGAAAATAGATTGACAACAACATTCGTTAGTGTTTCGACCAATATTTAGCTCTTTGGTTTTTTTGTGTCACCATTCTGCGCGAAACGGCTTGACGTTTTATGATCCACTCAAGAAACAATGAGGGATTTGTTGACAACTGTTGGTCATGGGTTTACGAGTCCCCGAACGAGACCTCTTTAAAAATATAAAAGTAAATTGTAGAATTTCTGTGGAGGAGACATTTGGGAATCGTTTCATGAAAATAAATGGAAATGAATTTAACGTTGACGAGGAAAAAAATAGAACGATGAAGAACCATTAGTTTGCTTAGTTAATATATGAAGAAGAATCAACGTGGATTTATCTTGTAAAATATTTTATCCTATTTTAAAATGAAATGTGGAGAATTAAATTCTCTCAATAGCAATTTCGAACTACGTTTCGATTTTTTAAAATTTTTTTTTATCAGTAGTATTTTTATTGCTTAAAATCGAATTTTAATAATTTGTAATGAAAAGAAATTAATGAAAATTTTAATATAAAATTTCTTTTAAAAATTTTTTTATACCTAATAATATTTTTTTCAGTAAAAATTTAAATAAAAATATTTTTTTTTCGCGATTTTTTTTAGTGAGTAAAATTAAATTGAAAACAAGTAAATTTAAATTTTTGAACATTAAAAGAACTTAATCTTAAAAAAATTGTATTTTAATTGTAAATTATAAATATTATTTTTTTTAAAATAAAGTATATTAAAAAAAATTTTTTTAAAACATATAAATATTTAAATTATAAATTATTTGTAAATTTTGATTTTTTTTAAATTTTTATTGAACTTTAAAATATATTTTTAACATTTTTAAAATTGTAACCGGCGACAGGTAATGTCGCTATTACCTGTCGTCGGTTACGAGGGAGAGATGTCACTTTTGTGGCAGAGATTCAAAGAGATAAATATTCTGGATAATTTTGGAAGAACAAAGCGATTGTATAATTAATTGATTGATTTTCATAGTTATTGGGGTTACAAAATAAAAAAATATGTATTTTAAAAAAACAATTTAAAGCACATTTTTATTTACCTAAAATTTATTCAAGATTATTAAAAATTATTTATTTATCATTCATTTACATTAACTAAAATTTTATTCATTATTTGTTTTTTGTGTCAAAAATAATAAATTTTCTATAAAATATCAAATTAAATAAAATTAAACCATAAATATAAAAAATGGTTAAGTTGTTCGATCCATGACAGAAAATTGCCTCTACAATTTATAAAGAAGTCATTACAACAACAACAAAAAATATAAAAATTCATGAAGCATAAAAGAAGTACACGTTCTCAATGATATTTGATGAAGATATTAAATCCATCTTTTAAAATTCAGTTCAGAAATACAAAAAAAAGGAAAGAAAAACGAGTGACTTTGCAAAGACGAGTTCCCAATTGACTTTTCACATACACAGCCACACACATGGAAGAATGATTTTTCATTATGATTACTATTATCGCAACAGAGATGAATGAATTTCCAATCTAGATTTCTAGTTTCGTTGTCGTCGTTTCCTCCTTGCCACGTCTTGTAAAGGCACGAAATATTTAAATTTTAACATAATAATGATAAATTTTTTTCTGTCTCGTACGGATTTCTTTTTTGTATGGATTTCTACATTAAATTGAATGACTCAATTTCTGACACACAATGCAGATTTTAAAAGTGCGATAAAAGACTGTTTCCTTCATTTCACTCTTGGTTCGTTTGGATTTTTACTTCGGAACGGGATACAATTAAATTTCATATGCTGTCGCGACTTGATTGCATGATTTAATCCAAATTGGCGACAACGTCAGATATTGATGTCTGATAACGCTGCCGTCGCGAATGAAAATTTGTTCTAGTTTCCTTTTTATGTGATTTTTTTCCTTCTTCTGTAATTACAGGTGGTCGACCAAATTTTTTGTTCGTCTTCGAAAAAACGTGCAAAAAAATAAAGATTCAAGATTTTTCGTTGTTTATGGTGCGCGCGCGGTGGATGTCTTGTGTGAAAGTTAAGATAAGTTTTTTTTTCGCTTGGCAAGTAGGCGAAATGTTAGCAGGTGGGAGAAAAGGGAAAAATTTTTTACAATACACGAGAGACGTCGTGGTTCGTCTTGTTTTATGAAATATCGTGTAATGATAAAAAGGTATGAAAGCACACAGCAGAAGAAAAAAAAAGATGAAATGTTAAAGTTTTTGCACGCCAGCACAAATCTTGTTTGCTAAGAGATCATGAAATGGAAGTACGCTAGTGGGACGTAACTTTTTTTTTTGCAGAGGCAAGACAGACATAAAAAGCAAAGGGAAAAAATCTCACACGTTTCGTCTTGATGTCGCACAACCCGTAAAATCAGGTAAAAAGCATTGGGACAGAAACATAAAAAAGTGTCCTTTTACTCTTTTCGTCTAAGTCGTGGAAAACTGTGGCAAAGTGTGTCAAAATCGAAATAAAAATGGTGAACATGTTTGAGCATTATTATACACTGCAGTGCAATAGTCACATCGTTTACACTAAAATTTAAAGTCATGTTTACATGCAAACAAGACGTTAAATGAGGCATGACAAACAGCAAGCAAAAAAACGAGAATGAAAATTTATTCGTTTCAACGAACATCTAAACCGCATTTTAGAGCATTTTTTGTATTTTTCCGGAATTTTCCGAGATTTTTCGCGAATTTTCCCAGAATTTCCCGGGTTTTCTTGGGATTTTCCACATATTTTTACAAATTTTTATTAAAAATTTTCACTTTTTATTTCAAAAAATTGTTTTTGTTGCTTCCAAGACTCACAGAAGCATTTAAAAAAAATTAAGATTTTCCTATTTTTCCACGAGTTTCCCGAGATTTTCCGAAAATTTACATAAACTTTTAGTTTTCTTGACTCAGTTAGCACTTTTAACGTCACAAAATGCTTTTTTTAAAAGTTTCCCAAGAACAAAAAAATATTTCAAATTTTCTCGAGTTTTTCACGAATTTTCCGAGTTTTCCAAAAGTTTCCATGAATTTTTCCTCATGTATGAATTAGTCAAAAATAAAAATTTAAAAAGTTTAAATTAGCAAAAAAAAAATTCTGAAAAGCCGGAAATAAAAATTCTGAATAGTTTGAATTAGCAAAAAAAAATTAAAAGTTTGAATTAGCAAATGGCAAAAAGTCACGTCATAACGGATAGACGGACAAACAACCGCATTTTTTCAAAATAAATTTTAGAATGCTGTAAAAAAAACGAATTCACGATGACGACAACGACAACAACAACCAGCGATAACCACCTTTATGATGCGAGAGAAAAAAAAAGTGTTCCGATAAAAATCATGTTGCAGAGTGACGGTGGCTTGGTTATTATTACACCACGATTTTCTCTCTTCCTTCTTCCTTTTTTTTTTGTTCGCAACTTATTTAATGTTCATCGCTAATGACTGGATCACCTGCCGTCTCCATCACTGAGCGAAATAATGAGCAGTCAAAAAATCATCATCGCTCATTCTTTTACTTCCAATCCAATGAGTTTTTTGTATTATTTGTTTGTTGTCGTCGTTGTCGTCGTAGTTTTCCTATCCTCATTTATTTTTCTTTTGCGCCACGCAAAAAATGTCAAAATCTAATTATTTCCTCGCATACCTGAATTCAATTGTTTCGTCGTCGTCGTCGTTCGCTATCAGCATCATCATCGTTGTCGCCATTTCAACAGTTGACAGGAAAATCAGTGAGCCAAAATATCCGAACACGATGAAAAATGACGCGAAAACACTTTGATGTGCAAGTACACGTACACCTTACGCGCGCGAATTAATGAATGCCTTTTATCAATTAACGCGTATGTGTCTCATTATAAAACGTGCACTTGGCAGCAGCAGCAGCAAATAGATCACGAACGCGAAAGTAATTACGCGAGATATTCTAACGTGATTTTGGTGTCACTTCACCTCAAGTCTTGGAATAATATTATTTTTTTTTTATTTGTAGGTCTAAAATAATTTTTAAAGAATTATTTTCTCTTACATAAATTTCCTGATTTTTTATCTTTTCATTTTTTTTTAAATTATATTTTATTACATTTTTCAATATTAATAAAAAAATTAATTTTTTAAAAATTGCTCAAAAAATATTGAATTAAGAAAAAATAAAAATTAAATTAATAAATTAATTAAATTAATAAATTAATTAAATTAATAAATTTAAAAGAAAAATAAAAAAATTAAGAAAAAAATAATTAAATTATTTAAAAAAATAATTAATGTAAAGAATAAACTAAGGAAGTATTTTAAAAATTAAGTTTATTTAATTTTAATTATTTTTTTGAAATTTTCTTAGGTAAATTACTTTTTTTAATTAGGTATTCATTTAATTTTTTCTTTAAATCAACGTATTTTTTTTCGACAAAATAATTAATTTAAGACAATTTATGGCAATATATTGAATAGTTCCACATTATTTTTCCAAGGCTTTTTTCACTCGCAAGGAGTGATAAAAATAATTTCCAACAACGAAGAAGTAGATGATACGAGATGACGTCGACGACACAGTGTGATGATATTGATATCCTAAAGTGCTTGCGTCTGATAATGAGATGTAGTTAAATAAATTTTTGAAACTAGTGAAGTGAAAATAATAAGTGTTTTCAATCAATATTAATATAATCAAAGTATATGCCAATGCCAGCATAAAACGTTTCGCACCACATCAAAGTAAAAGTTGTAAGAAGATAGTGGTTACGCGTAGGTTTGGTATGGCATGTAATCAATCTATTTGGCGCGCGCGAAAATTTTCCACAAGATTTTAATTTAATCAAACTTAAATTTAAAATCGTTAGATGAAAAGTTTTACGAACTAATATCTCCTCCATTGATTACGGATCAAAAGACTTGGATGCATCTTCTGCATTGCAGATCCGACGTAATTTTGTAATGAGTTTTTGCATGTTAATTGGATTTGGGGGGGAGTAAATTGAAAATGTCATGTTATCAAAGAAAATCAAAATTGGGGTTTTTGTGCTTGTGACAGATAATGAGTGAAACCAATTGATTAATATTTTGCCACGAGGCACACGTTACAGATGTGTGTGTAGGAGGCTGTGTGTGTCATCGCAATTCACAATCAATTTGTTAATGTGTATTTTAATTGAAATCTGGCAGCACCTTCGTCGTTTTTCTGCGTCACAACACGTACCAGCAATATCCCTGAAGGATTTACCTTTTTTTCCTCGTTTCCAGCATATTCGATGTCAAATTTTTTTTCGCTATTTTTTCCAGCGAATCGGGGAATGGAACACGGTTTAGCTGAAAAATATTGGTTTTGTACACTGTTAGAAATTTCGAATATTTTTATTATATTATTTTCAATTATATTTTTAAAAATTAGTTTTTTTAAACAATTATGTTTAAAATGATTTATCTTAAATTTTATTTAATAAAAAAAAAATAAAAATTAAATAAAAAAAATATTACTATTTAATTTTTTTTTGTTTTTAAAACTTCGATTTCTGCTATAAATTTTTAGCATAAATAAAATATTAAAAATTATTAATTTTTTTAATTAAAATTTTCTATGATTTATCAGTTTATAAATTTTATTGTTTATAAAATTAAAAAAAATAATTTAAGGTATTGAATAAAATTTAAATAAATTAAAATTAAATTAAATTGTTTATAAAATTAAAAAAAAAATTAAAGTATTGAATAAAATTTAAATAAATTAAAATAAATTAGGTACTTAATTATTTTTTTTATATATATTTTTTTAATTAATTTATTTATTATTTTTTTTTTAAATAATTTTTTTATAGATTTTTTTTCATTTAATTATTTAAATCTAAAAATATTCGAAAATTAAAATATAAAGAAAAATTATTTTTTTTATAATTTAATATTAAATAACACGAATTTTTCACAGTGTAACTGCGCTTCCAAGGCATTTTTTGTCAGGGCATAAAATAAAAACGATTGCGGACACAGGAAGAAATAAGTTATTATTCCATCGTGAAAACACACAGTCACACATATCGCGATATGTCCAATCTAAAGTGCCGACAGGAATTTTTCCTTCTCTCTTTTGATACGCAATCACACACAAAAAATACGAGAAAAAAAGGTATATATTCCGGACAAAGCACAAATCAATATTGACATTTTACATCCCAATTTATGTATCACTTTCCTCTTCGTTTTTTTTTTGTTGCGTGCCTCTGTCGATGCCGCCATCGGCTGCTCGCCCGGTATTTATCCCATTTTATATGTCCATAGATTATCGCACATTTTCCCTGTGTACTTTATTTATTACTAAATTCGCCTTCGTTTGCTTAAAGGGACCGACTTACTTTAACCCAAACGATGACTCGCATTTAATGCGGCGAAAGTAAGAGTAAACTTGCAGAGTAGTCGCAAAATAAACACATATTAGATAAAGGGAATTACGGTAAATTTGACCAATACAAGGGATTAGCAATTTTTTCCTGATATGTATTTTCCCTTTAAAAAAAAATATGTTTGTTAGTCAGATTTTTTCGTCTTATAACGACGTTGGTCGAAAAAGGGGAAGAAATCTGTTTGCCATTCTCACACATGGCAAGCAAGTTGGTCAGCAGAAAAAAATGAGAAGATAAAGTAGTTTTTTTTTCTACGTTGTTGTCGACTAACTTTGGAATATAATGGAAATATATAGAATATGCATAAAAAATGACGATATAATAACAAAGTTTACAGACAAAAAGATTAAACTTTTTTTTTTTGAAAAAGTGAAACAATAGTTAAATGCTTTGATAGAAAAATCCACTTAATCGCATTTAATTTAATTTTCGGATTTTATTTTGTTTTTTTTTTTTAATATTTTTAAAATAAAATAAAATTATTAAAAAAAAACTTAAAAATAAAAAGTAATGAAATAAATCAGAAATAAATTTTTAAATATTAAAAACATAAAAATTAAAAAAAATAAATATTTTAAAATTAAAAAAAAATAAATAATTTTTTATAAAAACAAAAAAAAATTATTACAAAATAGAAAAGAAATAAAAAACAATAAAAAATTTGAAATAATTAATTTTTTAAAAAAATTATAAGATCGAACAAAAAATGACACAAAATAATTAGATTTTTTTTTAAATATTTTAATTAATATTAAAAAATTTGATATAATTGAACAAATTCCGTCCCATGAAAGCCGTATTTTTTTCCGAAATTACTCAAAATGCGTGTAAAAAAAATAGGGACAGTGGGAGGTGTTAAGAGAACCCATTTTTGACGTTAACAGACACGCTGCCGACGACGAAGAAGAGTTATGCGTCTCATGAAAACATATTGTCTTCCGAAAATCGTCCCATGGGTGGAATTTTCGGTAGCTATTTGTTCCGGTCCCTTTATTCTATTAAAGTATTTTCTTTTTTTTATGCAAAAAAACGAACATTAAAGCTCTGAACGATTTTCCTTTGTGTTTGTGCAAAAGTGTGTTTTTGAGCGAAAGACGAGCAACGATGGCACAAAGTAATAGACGACAAAAGGTAGATAAGATCGCATTCTGTATCATTAATCTCTATTATATTCCTTCATAAGCATTTCATCATCATATATTTCTAGATTTATTTGCATAAATTACGACGGAGCGCATTGTTTGAGGTCCTCCAACGAACAGGAAATGTAGTTAATTTCAATTTTTTTTTGTTGTTGTTTGATAAAATAAAAGAAAAAGAACATCGTCCCCATCCTGCGCTCGTTGATTATTATTATTATAAATTATGTGTCAGGTTCAGCTACATGAAGCGTAGTTTACTTTAAATTAAACATTGGTTACCGTTATTATCTGCCTCGTTGTTGTCGTCGTGCTCCGGACTGGCGATCAAATGAAATTTTTCATCATAGGAAAATGATGATTCAATTAATTACTGTCGTGTTTGTGCTTTTATTCGTCTATTGTGCATTTTGTGTAAATTGTTTTACGCTTCGTTAAGGATAATTTTTGTATTGTATTTCATTTTTCTTCGTTGCTGCTCGCAAAAATGTATCATTCACTCGCTCCTGGATGGCATTATAAAGTTTTCTCGGGCTAAAGACACGAACACAATAACCGTGTTTATTGTTATGGCTTCAAAATTCCTCCATATAAATATTTATTTAATAATTTGCGCGCGCTACGATGACGACGACGACGATGACATGTCGGAAACAATGGAGGGAACTTGCTGTGAGTGAGAAGTGTGTTTGTGTGTCTTTTGTATTTTTTGTGTTGGCTCGTGTTAATGAAGAGTGTTTATTCTGCAGAAGAGCGAGAAAAGTGATGCTTTTTAATTAATTGAGCGTAAATCTGTTTGTTTCAGCCTGTAACGAGTAAATTTGCCGTTTTTTATTATTTATTTTATTTACTTATTATTACTTCCTGAAACGTTACTTAAATAAAAAAAAAAAAATTATTTTAGGTTCATCATTCTAAATTTATTTTTTATTTTAATTTTTTTCTTAGTTAATTAATTAATTTATTTATTTATTTAAATTTAATTTAATTTAATTAAATTTATTTTTTATTTAATTTAATTAATTTATTAATTTTTTAAAATTAATTTTATTTTTTGACGTTTAATTTTAAATTTTATTAATTTTAATAATTTTTTAAAATTAAATATAAATTTTAATTTAAAATTTTCAAAAAAATTTTTTTCTACGAATTAATTTTTTTTTTATTTAAATTTTTACCTTCAAATACTTTGAAATAAATAAAATTAAATTTTTAAATTATCAAATTTTTTAAACTACCATTAAAAATAACTCAAATATTTATTATTGATTAAAAAAAAATAATTAATTTTTGTCAATTTTGTATGAAAAAATAAAACTTTTATTTTCGAACAATTTTTTTGTCCCCCCCCATTTTATAAAAAAGTTCGAAAAAAATAATTTTTGAATTTTTTTTTAATTTTTTAATTTATTTATTTATTTTTTAAAATTTATAATTTTATTTTTATTAAAGTTTAATTTTAAAAGTAAAAATTTTAAAAATTTTAAAAAT
This sequence comes from Culicoides brevitarsis, assembly GCF_036172545.1. NCBI lineage: Eukaryota > Metazoa > Arthropoda > Insecta > Diptera > Ceratopogonidae > Culicoides > Culicoides brevitarsis. The sequence goes on along the minus strand of NC_087085.1, from coordinate 19,792,683 downwards.
TTTTTAAAATTAAATTAAATTTTAATTTAAAATTTATCTAAAAAAATTTAAAAAAATACGTCATAAATTTTAGTTAAAAACAAATTTTTTATTATTTTGAGCGGCCTCAAGAGGGCCCTGAAAAAAGAATTTTTTCAATTTCAATAATTCGTTCAAATAATTCCAAAATTTTAATATGTATTTTTTTTAAATTTCATAAATCTCAGTATAAAATATTTATTTAGTCAACAAAATATTTAATTTTTATTTAATTTTTATTTTTCCCCCTGAATTTTCGACAAAAAAAAAAAAAAAAGTTTAATTATTTTATTTAATTTTTACAAATAAGGCCGCTCAACAATTTTGTCCCCATGCCCCCCATTTTAAAAGTCAAAAATCCAAAATAAAAAAAAGTTAAAAATTTCATCAAAATTGACCGTTTTTGATGTACTTTCATAAATTTTAAGTTAAAAACAAATTTTTTATTATTTTGAGCGGCCTAAATATTCAATTCTAAAAAAAAAATAATTAATTTTTCAGTCAATTTTTAGTATGAAAAAATTCTTATTAGAAAATTTTCTATTTCATCAGTTGCATCCCCGCGAGACAATTACAACAATTTTTTCCATAGTTGTTTGTTTTGCCTCTTTTAGCTTCCTAAAGACAATTTGGATTTGGTTTTAGCTTTGTTTCATGCAAAATCTTCAGTTCAGGGCCCTCTCTGAGGCTTATGGTTCAATAACCCTTTTAAACGTACCCCTGCTTCAATTCTGTATTTACTTCGCCATACTTGAATTTTCTGCCATCGCCCGTGCCAAGCAAGCACAATAATGCAATCGGAAATACACACATCAAAAATGTGTGTGCCGGACATGGCGGTACTCGTATCAGGAAATTAGACTAATATTCATATGTCAATTGGTTGGACGATGTGTACGCAGCATCATCACAGCATCACACGAGCAAGATGAAAATCATTTCTCATGCCATGAGCCAAATCATAGAAAATGTGAAAATCAATAATTATTGATAAAATATTTGCTCGAATGTGAGCACTTCTCGCATCTCAGACTAGAGAGTGACCGACCTCACGAATGATTGATGCACACATTAGTCACGAATAAAATTTTATATTTTCATATGTTGCTCTTGAACGTCATCCTCCTCGTCGTGCCTGTGCCACTTTTGCGGTAAAATCGATCGATTTGGAAAGAGAGAGAGATGGAACATTTCGACAAATCATCTTCTTCCGCCCGTCCACATGCGAATAGTTCTTGTTTAAATTAAGGAAAAACCACAACTCCGCTATTATCAATCAATTTATCCTCTTACACGGACGCACGGTTGTTGTATTCAATACACTAATTACTTCTTACCACACTTTTCTAATTAATGCTGATGCAAAATTCATGTAAATTTGCTGCCGACCGACAACGGGGTAATCTTTCGCTCGTTTAATGGAGCCGTATGGTCGAAATAATTCCCTAGTTTTTTTTTCTCCTTTGTCCCTCATCATCTCCCCCGCTCTCTTTCTCTCGCTTGACATTGTGTACATAATGTTTTTGTTGTTCGACGATAGCAAAAACACGTCATTAAATCATCATTATTGTGATCAAACAGAAGCTTAGTCGTCGTGGGGGCAAAAACATCAAATCAATCATGGTTTGATCTCGTTTAATGACACACGTAGACTTTACTTTATTTATAATGAAAAAAAAAATAATTTACTTTTTATGGTCTTGCAGTTACTTACTCACTCGGTGGAGCAAAAATTGCATGAATGGACCATATTTTCCTCATTTATTTACTTAACTTCCATCAAGTCTCCGACGAAGAGAACAAAAATAAGTCGGAAGTAAAAAAAAAATAACATAACATAAATAATGTTTGGAGACCATCCTTCGTCTGTAAATTTCGTCGGAAGTATAAATGTAGAAAATGAAACAAAAAAAAAAATCTCAAAGAATTCATTAATCATTTTATTTGTTCTCCCTTTTTTGTTTGTTGTTGTACCTTTTTTGCTTGCTCCTTTGCTTCAACTATGATAGAAAATATTTTTCAATGGACGACGAGAGAAAATAGAAGGCAAAAAAATCGGAAATACTTGAATCAATAAATATTAAGATTTTGCAGAATCTAATGACTAATAAATATTTGCATTTTGTTCTCTTTGCAGGAAGCATTTACCGTCGTGGAGCCCGAAGATGGAGGAAGCTGTATCGTATTAACGGTCATATATTCCAAGCGAAGCGCTTTAATAGGGTGAGTTTTTTAAAATATATTATTTTAATTTTCGAAAATTTTTAAAATAATTTTTTAAATGAGTTTTTAAACTTTCTTCATTTTTTCGTACATAAAAATTGAGAAAAAATTTTTTAAACTAATTTTAATTATTATTTTAATTTAATAATTTAATTTAATTTTTAATTTGATATGAAACAATTAAAAATTTTCAAATTTCTTTTTTTTTTTCAAAAATAAATTAATTCAAATAAAATTCGTTTTATGTTTAAAAACTTTTTTATTTTTATTAAAAATTTAATTTATTTTTTTAATTATTTTTTAAATTTAATCTTAAATTGATTAAAAAATTAAAAATTATTTTCTTACCTAATTTTAAAAAAATTTTATTTTTTTTTCTAGTTTTTTTTTTTAAAATTTAATTTTAAATTTTATTAGTTTTTTTAAAATATAAGAAAATAATTAGGAAATAAAAAGAAAAATAATTTTAATAGAAAAAAAAACAAAATATACCTAATTTGAGTAATTTTTCATCAAAAATTCCTCGTAAAAGTTTTAAAAAAATATTTAAAAAAAATTTAAACAAAATAAAAACGTCATAAAAATTTCCTTGCAAAATTAAAAGAATAAAATTAAACGTCATGCTACCAAAGAAAATAAAAAACTATTCTTCCTTTCTGGGTCATAAATTTCGTTCCATACAATAATTTGTGATAAAAATATTAAAAATCAAGCAAGCAGTATCGCTAATTACCAGTCACAAGTCTATGGGGGTAAAACAAAGTAAAAAAGAGAAGAAAAGGAAATTTCCTGCAAAAAATTCTTCTCCGCATTTAAAACTGTACACTTTAATAATAAAAACTCATTAAAATCCAATTAACTTCGGTTTTTCCAATAGTTTTCTCCTGTTCTTACAATGACTTACTATCTGGTGCTTACAGTTGGTATTATTTTACAGAAAAAAAGACTCATCAAGCAGTTCATGCGACTGTATTTTTAGGGTAAAATTCCAGTAAAAAACAAAACGACGACTGATAAAAAATTAAATGGAACGTTTTTTGTTGTGCCGAGAAAAAATGTTCATAAAATTCTCATCTTACTAACATTAATTCTAACTATATATCGGCCCATTTTACGATCATAAACCTCGTTATAAAATTTATTAGCGTTGCAAAATATTAAATTTCTATTTTTTCTCTTTTTTTTCTATATTTCTCTCAACAACATGGCACGATAACGATACAACAACAACAACAACAACATGTAGCGAGCCTTTTGTGCATACTGTCACGACCGAATATGGGGCTTGGGTAGACAAGGATTTAAGTGTATTCAATGTAAATTGCTGGTGCATAAAAAGTGTCACAAGCTAGTACAAAAACCGTGTAGTAATGAACATGTTGAACCAATTATGGCAAAAGAACGAGATGTAAGTTGACTACTCTTTTTTTTTCTACTCCGTCTCATAAATGTAGGTTTAATGAAAATAATAGCGTGGCATCGTAGTGTTGGGTTCCACTCGATCGGAGCCATTCTCTCCATCATCCACTACTTTGCTACCCTATTTATTATTAGATTAGATTTATATATTTTTTTTCTTCTGCATGCATGTTGTTTATGCAATTAATGTGACACAGTTATGTGGTTGCACAGAATTTATAACGCGGCACGACATAAAAGTCGAGTGCATAAAAAACACTCTTAAATGTCAATTTTATGTTTCGTTTCACTTGATAAACTCTCATTCTCTCTCTCTCTGTGTCGTCATGTAGGATGTGAACGGTGAGGCGCAATCAGAAGTTATTATGCCAGCCAACTCGTTGCCGACACTCGACTACGGGCAGGATATCACGGAAAATTGCGATCAGGTGGCTGTTGAAATACCGCCGAGTGGCACGGAGGAACAACTAGAGCCCGGCACACAACGACAGTATTCACTTAACGATTTCGAGCTAATTAGGTAAGTAAAGAAGAACGATGCGGGAATAACTTTATTTATTTTATTCGAGCCGTGGGAAAATAAAAAAGCATCATGAAATATATTGCCAAACATTAAAAAAAATGAAATTAAATAGTTTGAAAAAATAAATTTTTAAAAACAATTTTTTGAGAATTATAAAAATATTAAAAAAATATATTTTTTTTATAAATTAATTATTTTTTTCGAAAATAATTTAATTTAAATTTATTTTATTTATTATTTTTTAAGATAAATAATTTTATAATTCGATAATAGAAAAAAATTATTTTATTTTTTCAAAAATATTTTAAAATATTTTGTAAAGTATATTAAATGGTTTTTGATATATAAAAAATATATCTTTTGCCGAATTTCTTTTATAATTCTATTTTTTAATTTAATTATTTAAATTTATTATTCGAATTATTTTTTTCAAAAATTATCAAATAAAAAAATTAAAAAAAATTTATTGAATTTTATAAAAATAAATTATTTTCGAAAAAATTAAATTAAATAATTGCTCAAAAAAATATTTAAAAAAATAAATAAATTACCTTTGAATATTATTTCACCCCATTATTAAATAAAAATAATATTGTTCCTTGGCTTAATTTTACCATTTCCGCCACACTGTGCGCCATTGAAAATTATATCATCAACATCACCGGAAAAAAATAAGAAGAAAATTTAATGATGATGAATGTTGACAGTCAGTCAGCCTTTAATTAGTTGAAAAAATAAAAAAAATATTTTTCACAATCGATGAAAAAGTATGAGGGTCCGGGAAAATTGACGCGGTAAAATTTATATCAAATAATCGTCAATTAAGAATGTTGTAATTAATGGCCGTTAATTTGCATAATTAAATCGAATCAAAAGAAAATATTTTTTATTGCTATATTTACTTTTACCCGTATTACGTTACTTCATAAATATTGAAGTTTTTTATTTTTCCCCGTTTTTAAAAGGCAATTCATTATTATTTATTTTTTGTACTTTAAGAAATTCTTTTTCAACATTGTTTTGATTTGTTCCATTAAAAAAAAATAAGGATAAAGTTTCTGTCATTATAATTTTGAGGCAATTACTCCAGTGCACGGATAAAAGTCATGGCAATGGTAATCGGCTTGCCATCAAGCTCGAGTACAGGCAATTATTATATTTTTTCTTTGAAATTCTTAATTTAATAGAAAAATAAGCTAAACATTTTGACAGATTTGACAACAGTTACCAGGGTATTTTTATGAAAGAAATTCAATTCAGGGATGGATAAAAATATTTATTGCAAAAAAATATTTTTTTAAATTTTTCTTTAGTAAATTTCATTTTTTTAATTTTTAAATATTTTTATTTTTTTTTTTAAATTTTATTTTAAACTATTAAAAATTAAATAATTATTTAATTTTTATATGAAAAAAATATATGAAAAATATTTTTATTTTTTCTTACACATTTTTGAAAATATTACGCCTCTGATAAAAAAAATTCTATAGGAAGTTAAAGAAAATGCAAAGAATAGAAAAAATATATAAAAAAATACATAAAAAAAATTTAAAAGCAGCTTTAATTTGCTTGACTGATTCTTGTAACAATTTTTTTTTAATTGGAATGAGTTTCAAATTTTTTTACGTTAAAAATTTAACAAAAATAAAATTTAAAGAAGCGAAAATTTTATAATTGTTGTTGCGCGCAATTTTCATGTGGCACCTGAGTCACTTTTTCTGTATGTTGATTATTCGTCGAAAATCTGGCGACACAAATTTTTACACACGCGAGTGACTAGCACTAAAAATAAACAGCAGAAAATTTCCTTTAATGCCTTTTTTTATGACTCCTTTCGATAAGAGCTCGAGTAACAATGAACACCTTTCGCGATAATTTGATTTTATTTTCAATTATTTACTCTTCCATTAGAGAGTCGTTTTACAATGCAATAATCACTATTATTATTTTAATCATTATCTTGCAGGGTAATTGGACGCGGTAGTTATGCAAAAGTGCTAATGGTGGAGCTCAAGAAGACACGTCGCATCTATGCAATGAAGGTGATTAAAAAGGCATTAGTAACAGATGACGAGGACATCGATTGGGTTCAAACGGAAAAACATGTCTTTGAAACGGCATCTAATCACCCATTTTTAGTGGGATTACATTCGTGCTTCCAAACACCATCACGGTAAATATTACACATTTTTTTTTCTCGAAAATTAATTTTTCATTACATTACACGACGCGCGAATAACGATTATTATTATAATTTTAGCCTATTTTTTGTAATTGAATTTGTGCGTGGTGGTGACTTGATGTTTCATATGCAACGACAACGTCGTTTACCCGAGGAACATGCACGCTTTTATGCAGCTGAAATTAGTTTAGCACTCAACTTTTTACATGAAAAGGTAGGAATGTCGCATTACAGCGCAAAAAAAAATATAATTTTCCATTAATCGCGCTTTTTTTTTTTTTTTGGCAGGGTATCATTTATCGTGACTTAAAATTAGACAACGTGCTGTTAGATCATGAGGGTCATATTAAATTGACTGATTACGGTATGTGTAAGGAGGGAATACGGCCTGGCGATACGACATCCACATTTTGTGGTACGCCAAACTACATCGCTCCTGAAATTCTGCGTGGGGAAGATTACGGTAAATTATTTTTTAACACTTTTTTTGTGAAATAAAAGTTTTAATTTGATTGAAATTTTAGGATTTTCCGTTGATTGGTGGGCTTTGGGTGTTTTGTTGTACGAAATGTTGGCGGGACGGAGTCCCTTCGACATTGCTGGGGCTTCCGAAAATCCAGATCAGGTAACATTTTTAATTTTTAATAAACTTTGAAAATTATATTATTAAATTAAAAATCTGAAAATTAATTTAAAAAATTATTAAATTAAAAAAAAAACCTATTTAATTATTTTCATTAAAAATTAATAATAATTTAATTTAATGTTAATTAATTTAAAAAAAATTATTAAAAAAAAAAATAAAAATTTGAAATTTAAATTAATAAAAATTTAAAAAAACAATATACTTTAATTAAAATTAAAAATATTAAATAAAATTAAATTATTAATCAAATATAAAAAATATTAATGAAAAGTTTTAAAAAATATTAATTAAATTAACTTAAAAAAAATAAAAATCTTATGAAAAAAAATTAATAATTAAATTAAATTAATTTTCATTAAAAATAAAAAATTCTATTTGAAAAAATTAATTCAATTAAAATTTAAAAATTATTATATTAAAAAATTAACAATAAAAATTTAGATTTAATTAAAATAAAACAAAATTATAATTAAATTATTTTTTTTCAAAAATAATTTTCACAGAATACTGAAGACTACCTATTCCAAGTTATATTGGAGAAGACAATACGTATTCCACGTTCGCTTAGTGTAAAAGCCGCCTCAGTACTTAAAGGTTTCTTAAACAAAAATCCAGCTGATCGTCTTGGGTGTTCACGTGACTCTGCCTTTATGGATATCGTCAGTCATCCATTCTTCAAAAGTATTGACTGGGAAATGGTGAGTTTTTTCCATCCATTTTTGCATGACTCTCTTCTTTATTTTAATTTTTTTAATAAAATATTCTGGGTGATGGTAAAAAAAAATTAAAATTTTTCAAAATATTTTTTTCCACCAATAAAAAAAAATCACGATAAAAGCTTGCTCAAAAAGAAGTTATACCACCATATGTGCCGACATTTGATGGTAGTGATGATTTAACATGTAATTTTGATCCACAATTTACACGTGAACCAGCCGAATTAACGCCCGACGATACGTAAGTGTGTCTCCGCCTTGTTCATTTTGCTGTTGTTGCTTCGTTAGTTGAATTTAGTGGAATGTTGGCTGGAATTTACATTTAACTATTAACTTTTATTAAAAAAAAAATAATAATAATTTTATGAATGTTGTTCATTTTAAAATATTTTCATTTGAATTCCATTGCAACCGATTTTTTTTTTCGTTCGTTTGTTAATGAATGTTGTAATGTTAAACTTTTTTTTAGTTAAAATATTTCCTAGAAATATTTGTTTTATTAAAAAAATAAATTAAAATTAAAGCAGGTGAGAAACGTTTAATGTTTTGTTCATTTAATATTATTTTTTATGTTTCATACGCATTTTTTTGACCTGAGCAAGTGCATTTTAATGACTCTCTTGAAATATTCAGGACACTTCAAAATAATTATTTTGTGAACGGTACAAAAAACTATTACAAAGAATCACATTAAAATAATTTTTTCGTTTAAACAAAAAAAAAATTATTTTAAACTTTCTCGATTGTCAAAGAATTCATGAAACAACGGAAGAATAAGTTGAAATGCCATGCTTACTCGACGAAACTAAGATAAATAATATTTCTGCCATTGTTACATTTTTCTTTCGACTGGATAAAAATGACAAAAAATATATCAAAAAAACGAAGTAAAAATGCACGAAGAGATTCATTGTTTAAATCACAGAAAAAGAAAAGTCATTGTCGTCTATGGTTAAAATAATTAAAAGAAAAATTGTATGATTTTATGTGATGATGAAAGAGAAGCAAAAAGAAGAAGAAGAAGAATGGAAAGGAAATATGAAAGACGACTTTGACATCTATTCTCGCGCCACGTATAGCGCAGCGCCATTATAATTAACGTTTAAATTTAAATTGAAATAGAGAAAAATAAAATAATAGTTTTGTGAGGTTTTTTTTCGCGCAAATTGAAAGAGAAGAGAACAGAAGTAAAACAGGCGGATGCCCAAAGGCACCATCTTTTCATATATATTTTTTTTTGTTTTATTATTATTTTAATGTTGAATGCAGTTCGCTTTTTTGATAGTAATTACCGTTTTGAGACAAAAGAAAAAGTGAAAAACTTTACATTCGGACTTTTTGTGCGAAATTTTAAGAGCTTTATTAAAACTTAAAAGAGCTGCATTTCTATGGAGGTTGGTCAAAAAAGCTTAATTGGATTGATTAAAAGCAAAGAATTTCAAAATTCATTTTTGTTTGAGTCGTGAACAAAGAAAAATTATTTTGAGACAAATAAAAATAATTAATTTAACAAAAAATATACCTACAAATTAAAAATAAAAATTAGATTTAAAAATTAATTTAAATTCAAATTAAAAAAAAATTATTTCAATAAAAAATTGAGCAATTTTATTTGTTAATAATAAAATTTTCAATAAAAAAAAATTAAATAAATTTAAATCAAGTTTTTAAATTGAAAAATAAAAATTAAATTTAATTTATTTAAAAATTTAAACTTTTTAATATTCAAGAATAAGTTAAAAATTAATTATTTTTGTCTTTTCAAAAAAAAAAAAAAAAATATTTTATTCTTAAGAATTTCAAAAAATTATAAATTAATTTTATTTTTTTTAAAATTTTTTTTTTTAAATTTTATTTTAATTAATTTTTTAAATTTTATTTTAATAAATTCGGTTTATAATATTTGGAATTAAAAATGTTCAATTTTTATGTTTCATAAAAATATTTCAATCTCAGAAGAAATTTTATTCAATATAAAAAATTGAGCATTTTTAATAAAAAAAAATAATTTATACCAAACTTTTTACCTGTCCATAAATATTTTTAACTAAAAAAAACTTTTTCAGTCTGAAAAAAATTAAAAAAAAAATTTCTGAATGTTAAAAAATTTAGAAAAAAATTTTATTAAGAGTCTTACCTCAAAAAATGACATTTCTTGACATCTTAAAATCACAAGATCACGTCAAAAAAAATCCTTGAGCTCCCCGAAGTCGCATAAAACGAGCTTTACCTTTAAATAACGAAGACATTGAGTAATCGACACCATAAAAGACGCTATTAAACGATAAAAAAAGAGAGAAACATTGTCTCTTGTACACCATTTCTTCACGCTCCTCCGTATATATTAATATTTATCCACGTGCAAAAATCATTTTTCATATTTTTTCTTTCCTCTTATTCTATTCTATTATTATTGTTTTAATAACATTTCCGTATCATCTCTCGCTTTGTTCTGTGTTTTGATGTGCTTCTTGATCTTATTTATTATTCAAATCAACATTCCAGAAAGCAGTCACTCGTTTCGTCCTCGCCTGCTGTGCATTTGCTATGTGATATTTGCACGAGGAAAAAAAACGTCGAGTGTTTGCGCAAAAATATGTTAAGAGGTATCATAAAAATAATGATCATTGGCAGCTATAAACAAGACAGAGAAAAGGCGGCGAGCAGGTTGAGTCTCTGACGCATTTCAACTGAATAAAATATCACAAAAGAGGGCTTTTAATATTAATCTTTATTTTTTTGCAATTTTCTTGCGACTCAATTTTTATATTTTTTTTTAGAAGATTACCTTTGACCTTCTAAATAAGTAACAAAGAAGTTAAAATTGAATAAAAAATAAAATTGTTGTGCGAGGAAAAAAAATAAATGTGAAACAAAAATAAGATCAGGATAATTTTTTGAACAAACACGCATGTTTTTTTTACCTTGTTCGAGAAAAGAAAAAAAAAATAGAGTTTCTCCGAAGAAGAACATGTCTGTTGGTATTTCAAAGAACGAACTTTTTTGATGCCTTATTGTTTTGCCATCTTCTTAATTAAATCTTTTAATGCGCACGACGTACGATATTTTTATCAAGTTTTTTTTTTCGCGTATGAATAATCTTCCTTTTACTCTCGAGAGCGAGTAAGACTAAATTGCCTATAAATTATATTATCTTTTTTTCCTCCGTCGTGCATGCCAACTCGGTGTCCCGGTCGTTTTGCTGCACAACTACAATAATATAATCATTTTATTATGCAAAACAAGTTTAAATGCATACACAGCAACACATCATAAACAAACTAATTAACTAAGTTTTTCATTAAAATTAAACTAGAACTTTGCCCGTATGTACTGCAGCACGTGCAGCTGCCGAACGTGTGGCAGGAATAAAACAATGGAAATGCAGATTGAAATTGACTGTACTCGAGAGCAAAACTTCCGTAGGACTTTTTTTTCTTTTCTCTCTCTCTTGAATGTTTTATTTTATTATTATTTTATTATGTCTGTCTAATTGCTTATGTCATTAAGTAAATTAAAAGTTTTCTCCAGGGGCAACATGACAGGAAATGATCGTCCTGCAATTTTTTTTTTTTGCTGAATTTCTCGAGAAAAATTCATTTTCAACACAAATCAATGCAAATTAATCTTAAAAAGTTTCGTTTAAGAAATTTTGCCTTTGATTGGCATGAAAAACTGCCACTTCATGCCAATTTGTGGCTATCAGTGCGTTTTTTGATGGCACTTCAGAAAAAAAAATAAAATTCATCGTAACCAGTTTTTACCTGAGAAATATCGCAGAATCAGCAAAAAAATATTTTTTTTGATGAAAATGCATCATAAAAAGAAAAGAGAGATCGTTTATTGTCTTCTACGGTGCTACATGACACACACACACAGGTTCGTTGTAAAAGTTTGTCAGAAAAATATTTCGTTGAAGGATTTTTAAGTAATAAAAGAGCGGTTCAAACTTTTTCCGTAAAAGAAAAAAAAAACTTTCTTGAATATATAAATATTATATTTTTTCTCAGTGTGTTTTTTTTTTGTTTATTGCCTACTTAGTCCGTGATGGTATTTTTTATTGTAACGTAGAGACAGACCAGAACTGTTTTGCTGCAACGATTTCTTATGCATAATTTCATAAATACTTTGTTCACTTGAGAGTTTATCGTTGTAATTCCGGGATATTTCTTTAATATATATGAGTCGAGCAACTTTTTTTTTTAAAGCGAGAAAAAAATAAAGAGAAAAGAAAGAACAGGGAATAATATTTGTTTGTGAATAAATTTTCCGTTTTCTCTAACTATTTTTTTCTCTCTCGTTTTTTTTTTTATTTTTTATTATTAAGTTATTTGTTGCAGTTCCATGCGATGCAATTGGAGACTTCAATTGCTTGGCGATTTTTATTAGTCGGATATCGAGTGTTTCAAAAAAAATACCATTACTAGGCAATTAGCATTATTATTCAGTTAAACATTTCTTCAAAAATGACCGTTTTTTGCGTATTTTTATAAATTTTCAAAAAAAAAAAAAATTAAAAAAATTTTGAAAATATTTTTCAAAAAATCTCTGAGTTTATTTTTCAAAATTTTTTGACAGTTATTTTTTATGAAATTTTTTTTTTCATTAATTTTTTATGTGAAGTATCTTGACTTTTTTTAATAGCACATCTCAAAGTAAAAAATTAACAAAAATCAAAAATAATATTTATCGCTCAAAAATTTATTATATTTATTTTGTTTTTATTTCACAATAAAATTTAAAATTCATATAAAATTTTTCGAAAATTTTATTTCTTTGAAAAAATATATTTAAAAAAATGCTCAGAATAGGAAAATTAAGAAAAAAATTTCAATAAATCTTTCAATAAAGCAAAAAACTTTGGAAATCATCATGAAAATATTTTTTCAAAATATATAAAATGAATAAAATAAATTTAATTAAATAAAAAAATAATTTATTTTAATTATTTAATACATTTTATTAAATTTCAATTAAATTTGTAGAAAAAATAATATAAAAATTTTACCTTTGAAAAATCTAATATCTCAAAAAATTAAAGTCTAGTGAAAAAAAAGTTAAATTTTTAAATATTTTTTTATTTTTAATTTCGAAAAAGACATAAATATTTTTTTAAATTTAAGTTTCATGCTCTTTGACGAACTTTTTATTAATAAAATATTACATTATGTACCAATTTAAAAAAAAAAATTAAATTTTCACAACTTGCAAATTATTAAAAAAAAAATATTTCAAAAAATATATTTTTTTTTATCCCAATAAAAAGTTTTAAAAAATTTAATTTTTCAAAATTACCCGTTTGAAAATTCGAAATGCCGAGAACCCAGTTCTGAAGTCTCTAATTGCAACGGTAAATGCATTTGATTAATTTTCTGCAAAATGCCCGGATGAATTAATTTGCAGTCGCCGCCCACGAGTCTGGCTTTCGTTAATTCTCTTTGCCAGATGAATTTAAGACATTTTGTAACAACTTTACTCCATATTTCCACTTTTTGCTTTAAGCCGCAGACAAGAATTTCATTACCTCTATTGCCATACTTGATTTTATTCATGGCACTGCATGAAATAACACAACAATAGGAAAAACTCTTCAAATAATAAAAAAAAAAATATTAAAATAGAACGAAAGCGAGAGATAAGAAAACAAATGAATTCCACTTTGCATTCCATTGCTGCAGCACGTTACAGACAATTTTTCATATTTATTTCGTATTCGTCATTGTCGCTCGTCTTTGCCGCATATTCGCCATCATAGAGCGAGAGAGAGAGAAAACTATAACAACAACTCTTTTCGCTTATATTCGCTGAAGGACATGCCATTTTTGCATACTTTTCTCCTTATTTTGTTTATTTGATGAATTTCGTCATTTTTCTCATCACAATTTCAGTCTCTCGAGTGCTATTTTTTTTTTGTCGTCGTGTCCTCGTCTCTCTTCCTTCCCGACTTGGCTGTTGTCATTCCATTCACCAACTATTTTTTATTGTTTGCGTGTCAAGATAAAAATTTTGAGCTTGTACAAACTTGATTGTGGTTCTTCTTCTTTTCTGCTCGTCTCGCAGCAATTTTTATCTCTCTCTTTTCGTATAAAAAGAACGAAATAAATATTTATGGAAAAAAATGTTCAATAAGGAAACTTTTTTGTTGATTAAATTTGTTTGTGTTGTCGGAGAAATTCATAACCTTGCTGTATAGATTTGAAAAAGAAAAGTTATCTTATTTAACGCAATTTCAAGCTATTCATAAAAATTGTCTCCTTGGGCATCTTATTATTCAAGACCCGATCGCAAGTTGTTCGTCTCATCGCATGCTCGAACGGTCGCTTCGTTTGATTTAACATTTAACATGAAATCAAAGATAAATTTATATTTAATTAACATAAATTTAAGTTTTTTATTTTTTTTTTTTCGTTTCTACGACGAGAAAGAGAGTCAAACTTTTAATTTTTTATTATTTTATTCTAGTTTTCATTTAAATTTTTTATTATTATAGCTTGAGTCTAAGCAAGTCAGTCCTCCGTTTAAGCCAAGGTTAGATTCGGAACGGGATCTGGCTAATTTCCCGCCCGAATTTACGGATGAACCGGTACACTTGACGCCAGATGACGAGTAAGTATTTACGCCGAAATATTCCAGCCTGACGTTTATTTTTTTTAATTAATTCGAGTTTTCTCTTTTTTGATGTTTTTTGTAATTATTCCTTGTGCAAATATTTGTATTTTAATGTGATTTTCATGTTCTAATATTTTCCATATTTTTTTTCTTCTCTTTTTTTTATTTTTTTTCAAATGCGAAATTTTCCGTTACAACAGCAGGGTTATAGATAAGATAGACCAGTCAGAATTCGAAGGTTTTGAATATGTTAATCCATTGCTCATGTCATTGGAGGATTGCGTCTGACACCACGAGACGTGCCAATTACATCCATACAATAATATGCAAGTAAGTTTTTTTTATTCTTGAAAAAAATTTTTTTAAATATTTTTCCAATGCAATGAAACCACAAATGACATATTTCAATAAATTGATTTTTTACAAGTTATTTGAATTTTTTTTTTACAAGAAAAAATAAATATAAATTTTTAAAAAATATTTTAAAATTTTTTAAACAACAAAAAAATAATTTAATAATTTTGAATTTAAAAAAAAACTTAACTTTAAAAAATTTTAATAAAATTAAATAAATTTTTTTTTTTTCAAAAAAATTTTCAAAAAATATAAAAAAAATTTATTTTAAAAAATCTTTAATTTTTTGTTTAAACAAAATATAAAAATACATCTTAAAAATTATAAAAAATTTATTTTACAAAAAATCTTTAATTTTTTTTTAATTAAAAAAAAATTTTAATTATTTATTATATTATTTAAAAATTTAATTAAATAAAAACTAATTTTAATTTTAAAAAATTTTCCTAATTTTTTTTTGAAAATAAAAATAAAAAAAATTAAAATTAATTTTAAATCAAATGTTAAAAATTTAAAAAATAATTCAAAAATTAATAAATTTAACTTAAAATTTAAAAAATATTTTGTGATTTTTTTTCAATTAAAAATTAATTTAAAAATTATCTTTATGATTAAAAAAAAATAAATTTTTATAATTTTTGCCAAATGCTGACCTCGTATAAATTTTTAAAGCACTTATCATGAAAAAAAAATATTTGTCAGACATTTCTTTTTATTTTATTTTTTTTTCCTTTTAAAACTTTCGGCATTTCCAGATAAAAATAGAATTTTCTTAGTCTGCAAATAATATTCAAAAAGGGCGCTCAAGGCAAATCTTTCTCAACCAAGTTTTATTTTCAATTTTTGTCCAATTTTATGAATGACAATCCAATGCTTATCCAGCTCTTGAAGCGAAATCCAAATAATACCTTTTGTTTTATTCCATTTTTCTTCGTTTGGTCATTCGTCGTGTCGTTTGAAAAATAAATTTATCTGAGAAAGAAAAAAAATGTGTATCCCCGAAGCAATACACTTATTATTATTGTTAAAATTGGTCATTTGAATAACGAAAAGACGAATGACAAAAAGGGTGAATTTTTCAGAGATAAGATGATATTGTTTTATTATTGATATTAGAATATTTGATGTAAAAAAAGGGTTCTCCTTATTTATTGTATATTTCTGAAAAAAAAAATCGTTTGACTGCACAACAAAGCAGACTGCGCGACATAAAAAAGCCAATAATATCAAAAATTGGGCAACATTAAATTATTGTCAGGCACTTTTATTTTTTTTTCTCCTTTGTTCTCGTCATTCATTAGTGGAAGGACCTTTTAGGCACAGCACAACGCGCACACCAATAAAAAGGGAATTTGTCAATTTATTTTTATTATTTTGATGGCTTTGATTTTGCTGCTCTCATCATAAAAGTTACCTCGCTGTGTTGTTAAAACTTTTGCGGCATAAAATGACCAGAAAAACAAATTTTTTGAACTTTTCAACAAATTTGTGTTCATTTGATTGGAAAAATATTCACAAAACTTTTTTTTTTGCTTCTTTTATGCTTTTCTCTCAAAGATTAATTAAAGTTAATAATAAAATCAATTTTTTCTCTTTCTTCTTTTTTTTGCCGTTTCAGCAATATTATTGTGACGATTCTAGCGAATATGATTCCGTTGTGGATGATTTAAGTATTCTTCAATTACCTCCTCCACCATCCAAAAGTCTACTTCAGCACATGTTTTGCCTTCCATTGAATTAAGTATAAGCAAAAAAAAAACTAAAAAAAAAAAAAAAAAAATTAAAAAAATTAAATTAAGAAAAAAACAAAAGGAATGAACAAAAAAAAAACGATAGGGAAAAATTAATAACAAAATAAAAAAAAATTAAAATAAAAAATGCATGAAATTAGCTAACAAAAAAAATCAACCTGTTGAAAATTTTACGAAACAAAAATTACAAAAAAAAAACAACCAACGTATTATTGTTACAACTATATATCTTATTACAATTATTATTATCATTGAAAAATGTAGGTTATTAAAAATTAAATAAAAAAGGGGGCATCAAGTGAAAATTATTTAAGCAGCGCGAAAAAAAAGTGAAGTTTTGCATAATTAAGGACGAAGCAGTTTTATGTTTAATTTTTTTACAACAAAAAAAAACCAAAACCTTGGCAACAATTCGGTAAAGTGTCTTAAGTAAGTACCCTTCTGAATTCTCTAAAGTAACATTTTTTTTTCGTCGTGCTCTTCACGTTAATCTATTCAACTCAATTAATTTACTTTTGTCAAGAGTTTGAATTTTTAATGTAAAAGTTAACGGTTGTTTACAACCTTCATTTTGCTGCGATCCCCCCCGAAAAGTTGTTACATAATCACAAAAAGGAGACTTATTTTTATAATGTTTCATCTATATCTATAACGGAGCGCAAGAAAAAAAATCCGGTCGTTCCCTCTTTATCATCATTTGTGTCATCACTCAATGACAGCCACTCGGGTTATATATTAAAAAGTTGTTAATTATGCAAACACTTTTCATTTTCTCTTCAAGACATGCTGATGAATATTCAATATCTATCTAAATATATATTTTGTAATAATATTTTTCACTCTTAATTTCTTCGACGCGGAGCGCTAAATATATATTTTGTATCAAAAGCCAATTTCTCCGTTTACTGTTATCGTAAAGTAGATGACTTGAAGGAGTTTTTCTTGTTTTTTTTCCTTTCATTCTTGAATATTGTCTATTTTAAATGCAAATTTTATGTTTTTTTATTAGAATTTTTTTTATAATATCATCAGTATGACAAGTTATTTCTTTCATTTAAAATAAAAAAGCATGCTCTATTTTTCATTTTTCTATTTTTTTTTCTTAAAATATTATTATTAAAAATTAAGAAAATTAATAAAAATAAATTTTTCTAAAAAAAATTGAGGGGTCGACGACAACTTTTTTTTTGTTTAAAATGACACAGTTTTCTATGAAAAATTAGTTAACATTAGCTAGCAAAGCAATCGCGGCATAAGATTTTGTGTACTTCTTGATTTAGTGTGGATTTCTCATCGTAATTAATTAAATTTATAAAAATATTTCTTTTAATATTTTTTTTTTGTAATAAAAAAATATTTTAGTAATGATGGATAATTTTTTTTCTCATTAGACAAAAATTAAAAAAAAAAGATTTTTCATAAAGACCATAAATATACATTTTTTGTGCTAAAATTCTGTATGAGAAAAATTGCACATTTGGGAAACTCCTGTCTAGTTTCTGCACAAATTTTATTTTATTACCTCTTTCTCCGTGTGTCATGTCATAAATTAAATTAATGTTTACTTATGTAAATTTATTATTAAATTATTTGTTGAATTTTAAGTACCTTTTTGGGAAGTAGCCGTTTTTATTACAAAGTAGGTACACAGAAGATTATGCCGTTCACAAAAAAAAACACTTGAAATTTACCTAGAAATATTTTTCTCTTGATATTTTTTTTCCGTATTTATCGTGGGTGTTCAATTATAAAATGAAATAAAATAAAACCCCAAAAGGGAAAAACAGAAAAAAAAATATAAAGAGAAAAATTAACACTATATTTATTATATAGGTAGGCGTAAAATAAAAAAAAAATACATATGAACCACATGCTGCTTTGGAATGTCTAGCAGCTAGAAAGACTGTGAAAAAAAAAACAATATCCTGACAAGTGTGTGGCACACAAACACACAGCTGTCATGATATAATTTTATTATTATTATATATTGTGTACTTAATTAATTTTTTATGTCTCTATCTATCTATATGTATATTGCAATGAAAAATAATCTCTACAAACGGGCATAACATGCGTGTTTGTGTCTTCACTTCAGAAGCAGTAGAAAAGTTTTTTTTCCCTGTCTCTATCTATTTGCAGCTACTTTCATATTTTTATTATATTTTTTTTTGCTTTATTTAATCTTTCGTGCGGTGCTTTTTTATGTTAATTAAGTTTGTTTAAGTATTTTATATTAAATGTTTTTTTTTGTTCGAACATGAAAAAAAAATAAATAAAACGTTGGTTAGGTTGCGGTTTCATTTGACCAGCAAAGGTATTTTTTTTCTATAAAATTTACAATTTTTTTTTGCTATTTTTTCTGAGATGCAAAAAAAAATATATTACTTTGGTTTAATAATATATATTATACATATATAATAAGTTTATTAAAGATTTTTTTCTCATGATAAATGAAACTAATGACGTTCATTAAAATTAATTTCTAAGAAGATGAAAAATTACATTCCAAAAAAAAATCTTTTAATTAGAATTAATTTTACTTTGATCGCATCCTCTTTTTTAATATTAATTAATGATAGCAGACATTCCATTTTTTATTTTTTTTATTATTACATGTTTGTGCAAAAGTAATTATAATTATCATTTTGTTCGTAAAAGTTCTGATGAATGGAACATTAAAAATTATCACATACTTTTTAAATTACAATTATTTTTATTATTATTGTTACACATAGAATGCACATATTATAAGTAATTATATATTACAAAGTTACACCACTTACATTCCGTAGTTTGAGAAAAATTATATTATTATAGTATTACCTACCCTTTAAAATATATAATATAATAATATGATAAAAAATAATTATATTTTAAGGAAAGAACAAAAAAATATACATAAAAACTGTAATAATAATGCTCTTTGTGATACAAGCAGTAGTAAAACTAACTTCTTTAAAAAAAAAGTATAATGTATGAAGAAAGTTTTTTCCTCTTATAATTTGTGTCATTTTTTATTATTACTATTATTATTATTTTTTCGTGCCTTTTTCTCTGTCTCACTGGCATCAATGGTGCAAAATACTAACTTGGAGACAAAAATTATTTTCTCATTATCGTCATTATTGCTCTTGTTGTGTGTGTTGTTGTTTATCAACAGATGCGCGCATGTACCCACACAACAACAACAACAACAACGGAGACAATTTAATGAGAAGAGAACGATTACGTCCATTTTCTTCCTTCATATTTTTTTTTTATAATAATAATGATAATCACCATACATAAAAATTTTTCTTTCGCACAATTAAATTCATTTGTGGCTCGTTTGATGCGATGTTGTTCATATTTCGAGAGAGTGATTTAGTGGAGAAGAAAAAGTTTCACATAAAAAAAAAATTCAATTTGCTCGTCCGTTTTTCGTGTATGCCCAGAAATTTGTGTAAAACTAATAAAAAAATTTTCTGTGTCGACGAAAAATAAATTCATTTCATTTTATTATCGTATTTTATTTATCTAACAAGCATAAGACGATAACACCAACAACAAAGAATTGCATAAACTTGTCATATTTTCTCTTGAGGGACAAAATCTTTTCTCTTTTTCCTTCGTGTCGTCTCTTTTTTTGTACATTTTAAATTAGACATCAGACGTTCCAGAAAATAACGATATAAAATGCAAAAATTTTTCTCAGCTCTGCAAGGAAAAATCATACGTATTGTTTGGCAGGAAAAAGAAGAAAATTGCATATTCATTGGAAAGTTCTACGTTTTGAACGATTGTTGGTAGAATCTACATGAGAAAAATGCAATTTTCATTTTTTTTTTTTTTTTTTTTTTGAAAAATGTCCTGCTTCGAATAAACACACGAGACGTCTTATCAGATCAGTTTTAGGTCAGTTTAGAGTCAAGTAAAAATGTGTAATGAAATTGCCTCGAGAGATTTTTCTTTTTCTGCTCGTTTCGTGTTCAACAAATTTCATTTTTTTCGTTCGTTCGTTCGTCCTCCGCACATCCGAGGTACCTTTGAGTGCTCTTTTTTTATCTTCTTTTGTTGTTCCTTTGGGATGTCGTTGTTGCAAATGCAATGCAAAAATAAAATTTCCATTAAAAAGTGAATAAATTTATTTAATATACTTTTGTTCTTGTTGTGTCATAAAAATTTATTTTTTCTCTTTTTTCTTTCTCCTCTCCAAAGTTACTCACTCGCTTTAGGTAAGGGATTTTAAATATTTTATTGCTGAAGCTGAGAGTTTTGAAAGCCGGTCATTTGTCGATTACACTTTTTCTCTCGTTCTCACTCGTGAAACGGAAAAGTTTTAATGGTCTTTGTTGTATGTGAATTTGAAAATGGAGACGACTGGTTGTTTGTGTTTTTTACCGCATTTCGAAGAAAAAATGTGGTAATGTCTTTTAAAGGTTTTTTTAAGTCACTTGAATTAAAAAAAAATTAGGTCACGTGTTTAAAAGCTTTAAGTCACGTAGTTTAAAAAAATTGAAACCACGTGGTTTGAAAATAAGTCACGTGGTTTGAAAATATTTTAGAACATGTGACTTAAAAACTATTTAGGTCACGTGCCGTATGGATTAAAAAGTGTAAAAATTAATCCCATAAAGTATTAAATTAATTCCTTTTACAAAATAAAGGCTTAATTTAATCACTTAAGGGATTAATTTGAATACTTTTCAATCCGTAGGGTAATTTAAATCAAATTTCAGGTCACGTGGTTTGAAATTTTTCCAAATTACTTGGTTTCAAAGTTATTTAAGTCATGGTTTGAAAAAACAATAAAATTTTTCAAAAATTTATCAAACCACGTGATCTGAAAAATTTTTGAAACCACGTGATCTAAAAAAAATTTCAAACCACGTGACCTAAAAAATTTGCAAACCATGTGACCTAAACAATTTTGAAATGATAGTACCAGATTTTTTCTTCAAAATTAATGAAACCAAAATACAGTTCCATCATTGGTTGATCTTCAAACGTCAACTTTTTATATTTTATTATAAAAATCATTATCACGAGTATTACTCAACATTTCACAAATTGCTCAACGAAACGCCTTACAAAGTTGTCCAATTCCGTGATTGTTGAGGAAAACTTCTCCGAAAGGGGGGTTTGGAAGGACGGAGGTCCTTCCATAGGACGAAACATGTGGTCAAATGCCAAGCATTCGCTGCATGTGACTCCTTTCTGTTTTATATAAATATGTACAATACATTTATCATTAAATTTAAAAACCGACTCTATACATATAGGTATGTAATAAAATAACAACACACATTACACTTAACAACAACCAAATAAAAAAAATAATAAAAAAAATAAAATGACTTTATTTCACGACTTTAAGAGTTTTTGGCGATATCTATAGCGATGTGTGTAGTATTTAAATGCAAATCTACAAGAGACATCAAGGACAAGAAAAAAATATAAATAAGAGCAAAGAAACTCTTAAAAGACTGAATAAAGTCATTTGAAGTAGTTGCCTTAAGCCTTAGAATATTGACTTTTTAAGGCACTTCCATCTCATAATATACAGACACACTCATCATCGTCATCATCATCGTATACATTTTGCTTTCTTTCGCCCCGTTTTGCGTTGTTTATTGTTCTTCTTATTATTTTTGATTGCATCGTCATACAAACACACATACACATCATCATCTCCTCTGAAACGTTGGTTGTAAGGCATCCCCAAACTCCTTATAACCAATGTTTTACAGGACTCGCTTTGCGTATTTATTCGCAAAATAATAATTTTTATTTTTTTTTATATCTCCCACTTATCATTTCCATTTCCCGCGCATTTTTTATTATCATTATTATTACGTTGTTCCTCATTTATATATGATACACGAATACACAATAAACACACAAAATTATCGTCGTATATAAAACTTTTTTACATTCAACATATTTATATTGTACAGATTTTTATAATATACACATGAACACATTAACACATCTCACACACGGTATTCGTATTGTTTTGTTATAATTTTTTTCAAAACACAGTTTTTTATATACTCGTGATAACGTTTTTTACAATAAAGTAACAAAAAAAAAAGTGAAATAACGTGTGATTAAAAGTTTTTTCCTTTTCTGTGTGAAATATGCTAATGAATGATCAAATATGAATGACATCGCATTATCTTTTTTTTTTGTGTTTTCATATTTTTTTTTGTTGTATCATTTTTTATTATTATTGCATGTCATATATTGAATGAAAATTTTATCAGTTTTAGAACTCGTTTGTTTTTTGCGTGAAAATGATATGCAGGACGACGATGGCGTGGGATGACAGAATTTTGTGTCCCTCGTTATATCTCCAACGCATATTCTACTCTATTCTCTGTCCCTCTATATGAAATATATATAATATATCTATGGAAAGCTAATAAACAAACAAAATTTTATGACAAAATTTTAGGTAAACAATTTAAAATTAATATAAAAATAAATAAGTAAGTAATGATAATTAAACAACAAACAGAACATTTATTTAGGGATATCAACAAATTTTTAGATAAATTGACATATTAAAACGTTTAAAATATTATGCGACAAAAATTAAGCAAATTTGCATGGCAGTTAGTATTTTTTCTATGACGGAAATTTTTCTACACTAATTATTTTTTTATTTCGTCTCACTATACTTGAACGATGATGAATGAATAAGTTTCCTGAATGTTAAAATATGCTAGATTTTATACGGATTAAATTGAGGGAAAATTTTGCGAGAACATCAAAAAATAATAATTAATAGTTGAAAATGATTGTTGAAAGGTAAATATTTAATAGTTTAATTCAAAATTTATACATGCATAATTAAATTAGATACAAAACAAATATATAACAACATTCAAATCGAAAACATGAAAAAATTGAGTGATAGCTAAAAACATGGATAATGTACAGGCGTTTCAAAAAAATGATAGATTTTTAATAAAAAAAACATTTTTATTATTAGATGCACATAAAACATATTATTATTATTATAAAAATGAAGGATTAGGATAAATAACAAAAAAAATATATATTTAAAAAAAATAATACTAAAAAAATACAAGGATACGATATGGTTGTTTTTCTAAAAATTAAACATATTGCTAATTATAAGATAAAAAATATCACAACGCGAGTGTAAATATTAAAATTGTATTCTTTGTACAAAATTTTCTTTTGTATGATGTAAATTATAATAATAATAAATGCAAATTAATAATAAATAAAAAAATCACACACGAAAAATGCAATGAGAAAAAGCTATGCGTTACAAACTAAATATATATATTTAATAAAAAAAAATAATAATAGTAATAAACAAATGAATGATCAAAAATATTTATAGGGAAAAAATTTGTTCATGTTGATCGTTTTCTCTTTTTATAAATTATATATTAATTGATTGATTGATGATTATGATTAAAAATCTAATCTTTAAAAATGTTTATAGAAAGAACTAAAAAAAATATAAATATATAACATAAAGGAAATAAATGAAAAGACTAACGTTTTAGTATGGATAATAAAATTAATAAAAAAAGACATCAATTTCAATGGTTATTATATAAAAAATATGATTTGAAAATCACAACTTGTTATGTATAAAAAATAATAATAATATTACAAATCAACAAAAAGGAGCCTATATCTAATAAAAAAAAAGTATACATTGATATTGGTAGTTGGAAATAAAATATCTATATTAAATTTGTGATATTTACATTTCCTAACTGCCA
This sequence comes from Culicoides brevitarsis, assembly GCF_036172545.1. NCBI lineage: Eukaryota > Metazoa > Arthropoda > Insecta > Diptera > Ceratopogonidae > Culicoides > Culicoides brevitarsis. The sequence goes on along the minus strand of NC_087085.1, from coordinate 19,768,494 downwards.
ATTTCAATCAAAAATGGAAATATGTATCATAATATTCTAATACTAAAACATTTCAAATTTAATTCTGCTACACAAAAATAAACTGAATATGTAATTTAACAAAAAAATAAAAAAAAAAACTTACAAAAAAATATAAAAACACACACACACACAATCAAATCGATGATAAATAAAAATAACACACAGATTTTTTTATAAATAATAAAAAAAAACAAGTAAAATATTAATCAAGCAAATGACAGTGCGACATATTGATTTAAAAAAAACAACAATAGTAACATGAAAAAAAAAATAAATGAGAAAATGTGACACAAAAGAGAGAAAACTATTCAATCATATATTTTACACATAAATTAACTACGAGATTTATTACACAGATTGAAAAATATATAACAAAAAAATACGTATAAAGCTACAAAAAAAAACATGTATACAAAAATATATGTATATTCAAGATTTCACAATGATATTCCACATTGATCAAATTCTACTACCTTACTAACTAACAATATAATCCTATATTATGACAAAAAAACATCATCGCCTGAGCACATTTTCAAACCCAAGTAATAACGAAATGAAACATTGACATTCCATAAAAAAAAGATACAAAATATATCCAAATATAATAATTTTCACCATAAAAGGTAAAAAATAATATAAAATGATAAACAAATATATATTTTTATAACTCTTATTATTATTATTATTATGATTCTATAATTACTAGCATTAATTAAAAAACAAACATTGTTATCAACCTTTATACTTATAATTTAAACATCAGACATTAACATAGTATTATTATGATAAAATATATTATTATTATTATTATTTTAATGGAAAATCACATCATAGTTATATTAACAACATTTAAATTAAAAACAAACATATTTTTTACATAAATTTAAAAAAACAACAAAAAATCGAAAGAATTTTAAAAAATGTATACTAAAAGCCTCCAAAAGCCTAATTAGAGCCTAAAAATTAAGCCTAATAATATTTTTATCAGATTGCTATTTCTTTTACCTTTTCAAAAAAGTATCATTTGCTTCAAAAAATAAAATAACATATTTTGGGTATCAACACCCATATTTTATTATTATTATTATTAATATATACTATGTAACATTGTTGAGAGAAAAATTATCAGTAAAAATTATTATTATTAATTATTTAGCATATAAAAAACAAAAAAAGAATACTTACAACAACAAAATGAACATAACATTGATTTTATAAAATAAATAAAAGTAAGAAAAAAGAAGGAAGACCTAGTAATTGAAGAATAAATAAATAAAAAAAAAGAAAAAAATTAATAAAAATAAATTATCGAGTTTTATTTTTGAAAAAAAAATGACTTTGAACTTGGTAAGTACAAATTTATTTCTCTTAAATTCCATTTGACTAAATTAATGTGTTTGCAAAATTTATTTCCTCAACAAAAAAAAATTAGGACCAGAAATAATATAATAATAATTGTCAAGATTAGTACTTTACGATGCAATAAATTTTATTGTCATGTATCCTCCCTCATCCAAGCTGATTAAGATCAACAAAAGAGGACACATCGCGGGAAAAAAACCAGTAAAAAATAAATTTGTCAGCTTAAAAGTCATAATCTGTGCAACAATTTCTTTATTTTTATTTTATTTTTCATTAAACTTACATTTTTGTTGTTGTTGTACATATTTTTTTAAGGGTCTTATCACAAAAGTTATCTGTATCCTTTTTATTATTACAACTGACGACGACGAGGACGACGTCAACGAAGGACGACAGACAACAACGCACAAACATAATAAACAGAAACATGAAAAAGGGGAATAATAATAATAAAAAAAAATTGTACAGCGAGGAGGAACACTTTTACGCATTTTCCGTCTTTTATTTCTTATCATTCATATTAAGATCTGATATTAAAGGCACTTGAATTCCATCGACAGTGAGTGTGTGTACGATTCCCTCGCGTTTGTTGCCACCTGTAAAAAAAAATGAGAGAAACAACGTTCACTTGATTATTTTTTCGCTATTTTACAAAGAAAACGTCGAAAGAAACAAAATCATCAAGCACTCACTTGTAGTGGCGGTTAATTTGAACACATGCGCATCTTGTTCAAATTCAGTCTCGGTGCCTCCATCTATGAACTCAGCCTGGAATTAAACGAAATTCCGTTAAAAAAGTCGATTTTCTTATTGGATTCTCACCGTTTCGGATCTCAAATAGCCGTTCAAGTAGACATTCAACGTATCTTTCTCCAAAACCACGCGATATGGCACCTCGTTGAGCGTTATTTCCCACGTTTTTAGCGCCTTCGAGAGCGATTCCGTGTATTGCTCGTAGGACTTGCCATCGACAAAGAGCAAATAATTGTACTTAAATCCCGGCAACGGATCCACGCGAATTATGCAACGTTTGCCTTCCTCCAAGAAGAAAATGTCCTCGCCCACTAACTTGAACATCCAATCTCGTCGTAAAATTTCCTGCAAGCGAAACAAAAAAAAAATCCATGAAAATTGTCGGAACAGCAATGATGACATAAAAATAGGCAATAAACACCAATAATATTTTTTTTACTTTGTTTTTCACCGGGAATTCCGTAACACATCTCAAGGATAACACCGCAAACGGTAAAAATTTTATTGCCGTTCGAACATAAATAAATTGCAATAAAAGTCTACAATTATGATTAACTTTGTTACATTTTTCCGCAGAATTCACAACACAAGCACACACACATTAAATCGATTTATTGACTTTCAACGGACTTAATTCCCATCGCTAATTTATTAATGGCTCCATGAATGATTCAATCAACGAAATTGGACGATCAAGCAAGATAAATAACGTGATTCATGAAGAGAATTTGTGGAATGAAAAGCTTTATCGCATTTTAATTTGTATAAATTTTTAGATTTTTTATATTTAAAAAAATATACTTTATAAAAATTTTGGAAATTTTTAAATTTTCCTGAATTTTCACGAATTTTTTGGATTTTTCAAAGTTTTTCCAGATTCTTTACTTTTTAATTTTATTTTTAGTTTGAACGACACTTAAAAGAATATAACTAAATTTTCTAACATTTTCCGGGAAACTTTTTAATTTTTCAGGAAATTTTCATTATAAACGAGAGATTTTTCCAAAATTTCCCGATTTTTTTCAAAGTTTTCCCCGATTTTTAATTTATTACAATGCAATGAGACCTTCTTATTAAAAAGATTTTCTACAGTTTTCCGGGAAATTCTTGATTTTTCCAGGAGTTTTCACAAATTTTCATCAAAAAAAAAGAGATTCTCTTCAAATTTTCCACATTTTTCTCCGATTTTTTACTTTTTATGATGCAATCATAACTTCTTCATTTACATTTTTTCCAGGAAAATTCTTTGTTTTTCCACAAATTTTCCTCAAGTTTTCCGAAAATTTCAAAAAAGCGATTTTTAGAATGGAAACTCATTAAAAAAGTTCAACAAGGACATACAATTTAACCGCATTTTTTTCCGAAAATGTGATGAAAAAAAATTATACAACACGAGATAAATATTAATCGTCACATGATTAAAATTACATACCTTGCCATCGACCCAAATTACACGTTTTCCACTTGTTGTTCCGTGCTCAAACTCAATCTGATATAATTTGCCGCGGATGGGTACGCGCCACTGTGCGACCACCTCCTTCACGTCCTTTCGCTGTACCGGTATCTGGATGTCAACAGTGCTGTCATGTTTGATTTGCTTCAACGGAGCCACCGCTGTTGCTGTTGCCGATGTCATTTTTGTGATGCCTTGATAGCTGGAAACGGAAAACGTATAATAATAATAATGAAGAAAGTTGCAAAAAAATATAAAGAAGCAGTAATTTTTTAACGAGAAAATGGATAGATGGGAAAATAAATAATGGCGATAAACAAAGTTTTATAGTTTAGTCAAACAATTTAGTTTTGATGATGGCTGATAATAATAAAAAACAAAAAATAAGAAATAAAATGAAAAGAAGAGGAAATATGAATAAATTTTAAATTACGATTGTAAATGTTTATTTACACAGACAGAAAAATTGTTACGAATAAAATTTAAAAAAATTTTTTTTCTGTCTGAATTGATAATTTCATTAAATAAAAAATATTAAATTAATCAGATTGCCTTGTTACATCGGTATTTCAATGAAAAACATATGAAATTAAAAATAAATAATTTTTTTCATTATTTAAAAAAGTGTTTTTTTTCATAAATTATAATAATTTCTGTATTAATAATTTGGATTGACTTGGTTGGAAAAAAAAAGTAAATAAAATACAAAAATTTAACAATTTAAAAAAAAATTTAAAAAATTTAAAATATAAATAATTTTTTTGATTAAATTTTAAATAAATAAAAAAATTAACATTTTTATAATTTAAAACATAATTTTTATTTTTTATACATTTTTCAATTTATTTTAAACCGTTCAAAAATTTTATAACCCAAAAAAAGTTGAAAATTTCATCAAAAACTACGGATTTTATTTAAATTAATAAAAATAATTTGTGAAAATAATTATTAAATAAATTAAATTAAATTTAATTTTTTTTAAAATAATAAATTAAAAAACTGAACTAAATTTAATTGAATTAAATTAAAAATTATTGAAAACGGTTTTTTAAATTATTGAAAAAAAAAATTTTTTTGTTTAAATAAAATGCACGTTAGTTTTTTTTGTTTTTTTGCACAGCTAGTCATTTAAAAACGGGAAATTTTATTTATTTTTATTTATCTTTGCAATTATGGCTAAGACAATCCAGAAATTTCATAATTTTATAGTTACAACTTTTGTTTATAATCTCATTAAAAACACAAATAAAACATTATTTTAACCAAAAAGTAACAAATTTTATAGTTTATTCTGTCAATTATTTTTAATTTTATTTATTTTCCAGAAGAATTTGACATTTAATCACCTTCTGTACAAGAATTTCCCAATAAATTATTCAAAAAACCAATAAATCAAGAGGAATACTTATTAAAACATCACTTTTTGTGTCACCACTTGAACAATAACTAACCCAAAAAAAATATTCATTTTTGGACAAAACATACTTACTCCGCTGCTTTGTGTATGTTTCCCTACCTCAAATTATTCCGCCTTAGCGACTCAAAAGTCACAACAAAACTGGTTCGCTGGTATCGAAGACATAGTTTTTCCCTCGAGTCGGTTATTTTTTTATTTTATTGTTGTGCATGCATGCATCGTTAACTGTTACGTCGTCGGTCGTACGTTGCCACGTTTGTTGTTGTTGTTGTTATTTTATTTTATTTCTCATGAATGAAAATATTTTGTAATGTTTGTACGGCACACATGCACGCAAGGAAAACACTTTTTCAAGTGCAAACGGCAAACGCGAACTATTTTACACCGAAAATCCCTCAGTTTTTGTTGTTATTTATTTTTTGTATCGACAAAAAAAATTCGCGCGGCAACATTGTCTAGTTAGAAGCTTTTATTGAATCGAATCGACAACAAAAAAAAAGTACAAAGACCCAGTCAAGGTTGAAAAACTTTTGTTTATTCCCCATAAGTTTATTATTAAGGAATAAATTTTATTTTATTAATGGGAAAGTTTTTGAACGTTAGTCGCGGAAATTGATTATTTCTTGTCGAACACACGTCGATGCGTCCTTACATAACGTAATTTGCCAAAAACAGCAACAGCAAAAAATGGAAAACAAGCAAAAATCAAATAAAAAACACATTTTTTGCTGCTACATTTCATCATCAATCATTTTTAAGGGGCAATATTTGCATTTTGAGAGATGAAGAGAACATAAATGACACGACACAACAGCTGGAGTTCCTTTTATTTTTAGCTTATAACGATATTTCGGACGATTATGTGATGCTAAAAGGATCAGACAACCTTTTCGAGCAAAAAAAAAATAAAATGAACGGAGTAATGGCAAAAACCACAAAAAATTGATAAATAAATAAGTAACGAAAAAATCGCACAAAAAAAAATAAATTGAAAAAAAAAATTTTTTTTTGCTCATTATTTACCTCAAAACAGATTGATTTCCATCGGCGAACATTAAAAATACACCAAAAATAAAATACAAAAAAAGAGAGCAAAAAACGGAATTTTATAATCAGCTCAATAATAAATGGAAAGTCAAACTTAAATATAGCACGAGGAAAAAGTCATAAAAAAGGAAATAAAAATAATATTTTTTGCTTCCTTTAATACTATTAAAAGCTTTATTTGTGTACAATTTTTTTTTATTTTAAAAAATGATCAAAAAATCATGAAACAAAAAGTTTTTTAATGAACAACTTTTGATTGAATGACTTTTTCTGGTCTATTTGTCAATGCACTCATAAAATAATGATTATTTTTTTTATCAAGAATTGTATCAATTCTATTTTTATGCTTTCGAAAGTAAAACTTTTAAGTATTGATTGTAACATGAACTTGCTAAGTAGTTAAATATTGTCAAACTTTCACGTGATTGATCGTAAAATTGCGGAGGAAATTAGAAAATTTATTGAATGAGAGCTGGAGTAGATATTTTTTTGACGTATTTGGAGAGGAATTGAAAAAGATTTTTTTATTTTGCAGGAAAAAAAATATAAAATTTTATAGAATATAAAAAATTATTAAAAAGTAACAAACTTTAAAATATTTTTTTTTAACTTAAAAAAAAATTTAAAAAAAATATAAAATTAATTTTTTAAAAATAAAAAAAAAATTCTAAAAGTAATTTAAATAAAAAATAAATAAAAATATTTTTTAAATTTAAAATATTAAACAAAATAAATAAAAAAATAAAAATGATTAAAAAAAAAAAATAAATTGTAAACAATACCTAATTTTTAATAACATAAAAATTTAAAATATATTTTAAAAATTTTAATTTAAAAAAAATTAAAATTATTAAAAATTAAAAATTAAAAAAAAATTAAAAAAATTTTCAAAAAATTATAATTAATTAATTAAAAAAATTTTAAAAAAAAAAATATTTATTTTAAAAAATAAAAAAATAAATAAAAAAAAATAAAAAAAAATCAATAAAAAATTTAAAACTGCGATAAAAAAATATTAAATTTATTCAAAATTTTCGAAATGCTTTTTTGAACAAAAATAAAAAAAATTAAACAAATTGTTAGAAATCAGTCATTCATGTAAAAATAATAAATTAAATAATTAATTGAAAAAAAAACACTTTAAAATTGATTTTTAAAAAAATCAAGGAAAATCAGAAATATTTTTAAACATACCTTGAAAAATGTCCTTAAAATGTATTGAAATGCGGTTCAAACTACTCAATTCACGTCACCTTTTATATCTTATATATTTTTACGACTTGGCATGTGTGTGAAATTCCGTGAGAGGTTGAGGAGAGCAATAAATTGGATGCCATGCCGTGCGATCAACACATTAGCATTCTTGTGAATAAATGAATAATCGACAGGTGAAAGTGTCTGATATCGAGTGCAATTTATTCGATAAATCAATTGAATTTGAATAAAAAGCAAAATTTATTACCTTCACGAAAAATCTTTGCTCCCCGCATTCGCCTTCACTGCCTTTCATCGTCGTTTTGCTCACTTTAATTAACATTCACGGGATTCTTTTGTGACATTTACAGCTAAAGATCGTCTTTTTGTCTCTCTGCCCGTCGAAATATAGTCGCCTCTCTCACACAAAAATCTAAAAATATCCCCATCTCTTTTGCTTTTTCTGAAGATCGTTTCTCTGAAACGATTTTAATAATTAAATCTTCGTACAAAGGCCACGCCTCCCTCGAGCGTTAATTAATTTTTGTACAACAACAATTTCCCAGAATTGACCGAACGATCATCGTTATTCGCTTGAGTCGTTTGTTTTTATTATAAATTGCTTTAAAATGGTCAAAGATGATGTTTGATTGGCGCGCACGGACATTTTGTTGAGTTTTGGCGCTATTTTGCATTAAAATCATTACAAACAGGATAAAAGTCATTAAAAAGATCCGCCATGAAATTTTAAATAAATTTTTTAAAATGCAAAACGACTCCAGTACATTGTCGTGTCGTTTTCATGGGTTTTGTATTACGTTGCATGCTAATAATTAACAAAGATGCCGAAAAATGTCGTTTCACAATTTACGACGTGTAGGAATTTGACTTTTTTTGAATAAATTTTTGTCTCATGTTACAATTTAATTCTTCTAGGGGATGAAATTTTGAAGTTAATGTGATGGCGTCTGATTTTTTAGATTCACCTTTTGACTAAAAAATGTTTTTCTTTTCAAATAAATTACGGAAAATATATATTTTCGTCCAATTTACAAACTGAAATATTCATCTTTCACTTTTTCGTGGTACTTGGTATGCAGGTGAAACCAAAAAAAGGGTGTAAATTATGACCTAAATATATCAAATTCAACATTTTCTAAGTTGAAGGCTGAAACAATTTAGAAATTTCTTTTACTTTACATGAGATAATTAACTAAATTAAATAATTTTATTTTTTTTTCTTTTTAAAACATTTTAAATAAAATAAATGAAATTATTTAATTTTCTTTAATTATTAAATTTATTAATTTTTTAAATTATTAAAATTATTTTATCTTTGAAATAAATTAATTAAATCAATAAAAAAATCTAAACTAAACTTTTATGTAAAATTTTAAATTTTTGACGAATTTTATGTCAAAAAATTAGTTTAAAAATCCGTAAAAAATTAAAATTAAAAAAATTATCGAATAAAAATTTAAATTTTCAATAAATTAAAAAAAAAATAATTTTTAATAAAATTCAATAATTATTTTTTCGCGAAAAATTTTTATTTTTGATTTTAATCAAATTTTTCGTTACTATTTTTTAAATTAATTAAGTTTAATTAAATTTTTAAATATTTTTTTTTCATCAATATAAAATAAAATACATGAAAAATCGTTGAAAAATAACTAAAAAATTATAAAAATTAATGAAAAATATTTTTTTAAAAAGTTAAATTTATTTGTCAAAATTAAAATAAAAATCCGCAAAAAATTTTTCATTGCTGAATTTAAAAAAAAAAACTAAATTTTTTTTTTGTTTGAAAAATATGTTTTTCTGGGAAAAAATGTTTTTTTAAAAACTCTTTTTATCAAAAATTTAAAAAATTTAACTTGTAATATGAAACACTTTCCCTCACTGCACCAACCTCAAATTATCTCCGTTGTCTCAACTATCAAGCAGTCTCGGTCCACAAGACACTCCTTGTTTAGCGGATAAAAATTAACGATCCGTAACTTTTTATTTTTTTTTCGACTTCCAGGAAATCTGAAGCCGTACCTGTGACCTCGTAAAGAAAAATTAGATTTGTCATGTTTTTTCCTTTCAAAAAAAAAACTGTTGCGTGTTTCTTTTTTCAACGCAAAAACATGAAAAACTCTCATTTGTTGTTCTAACTCTCGAATATTTTTCTTGAATTGTCTTGACATGCAAAAAAAAGTTCATTTTATATATTTTTGCAACCACTATTGCATGAGCGTGTAATTTTTATTGCAAACAGATGCGAGTCACGGCGTTGTTGTTGTAAGTTATGTTGTAATTGCGCGATGTTTGCACAATTAAATGCGATTTCAATCGACATTCGACTTTGGAGCGCAAGAAGAATGGCAAGTACGAAAAATTCAATGATTATAATAAATAAATATGTAAATTTTATGGAGTTTCGAGAGAAAAGCTGTTTCCTTTATTGTTATTATTTTATTATTATTTGTTGTTGTTTGTGTTACGCTTTACTTCTGAGCAGGGAGAAAGATGTTGCTGAAGCGTGCGGCACAAGAAAGAGTTTCGTTTCGAGGGAATATAATTGAAAAAAATGAAAAATAAATAAAATATGCAAGAAACTATAACAATGTTAAATTTTTATGCATTTTAAATAAAAATAATTTTTATTTTTTTTTTGTTTTACTTCACAAAAGAGAAGAAAACGTTGCACGTGCACACAAAATCCGGATGATGGATGGTGAGAAAAGACAAAGACATCATATTCGTCTCTCTGGTTGGTCCGCATAACACGAAAAAAGGAAACTGTGAACTGTATGCATTGCATGGAAATACCGTAACTATAAGCGCCTTGAGCTAGGCATTGTTATTATTATTTTTTTTGTGAATAATTTAAAGTTTTTAATTTTTTTTTGTTGGAGCGCCATCCTTTTTCGTCGTCGCTGTCGTCTTTTCTTCGAAAAAGTTTTTTGAGATACATTTACTTGCCTGCAGCTGGACATTCAATGTTCTTTTGTTATGGTAATTGTTCGCCTGGATTTATTTCCTTACCAAAAAATACAAAAAAATAAAATAATAGATTTCATTGTTTTATCAAATTTGCATTTTTTTTTTCGGAAAGCCCCCGAAAAATATGTTAATATGTTCACCTCGCGTTGAATTTCTTTTTTTCAATTTTAAATTGGATGGATTCCAAGCTATCCGCGTGAAAACCCTTTGAAATGCATTTGTCATAAATTCGATCGCAGTTCACATCACATCGCAGTGACGAACGAAAAAAATTGTACAAGATCATAATAATAATAATAATATGCAAAAGTTAATGGAAAACACATGTTATGTTTTTTTTAAAAATGTTTTCAATATTAATGAATTGTGGCCGTCTATGCACTTTTATGTGAATGTGACCCGAAATGGATAAGAAGAAAAAAATGTCAAAAGATGTGCCTCTGAAAAATATTTGAATGGATGTTATTCTTCGCCTTTTATATTTATTATTGTTGAAAGTGTCCTTTTTCTGAACGATTATTATTATTATTTAAATTTTTTTTCTCTTTCGTTTTTTTTTAATTTTTTGTCAATGACAAGATACAAATTTTTAATGCTTAGTGGCAGATAAAAAATGATGCTGTCATAGGGTGGCCAATTTAAGAATTTGAAGATGCCAAAAAATATTTAAGACTATATTTTTTAATTTCTTAATTTTAACATTCCAGATAAAAATTCTAAAAAAAAAATCTTCTAAAATAATCAATTTTCATTTTATTTTTTAAAAAGACGAAAATTGTTGACCAAATTTTTTAGGTATAATAATTTTAATTTTTATACCTAATTATTAATTTAGGTATTTTATAGGTATTTTATTTAATTTAAGAATTTTGGAAAAGCCTATAAACACGGCTTTTAAATAAAATTTTTAATTTTAATTGAACTTTTTTTCTTCACATTTAATTAAAAAAAAATCTAAAATTTTATTCAAATAAATTTTGAATTTAAAATTTTAATTTGAACAATTAAATTTAACCAAAATAATTAATATTTACTCTAAAATTGCTATTTAAATATTTTTATACATTTTAATATTTATTTTAAAAATAATTTAAATATTTTTCTTTTTTAATTTGATTTAACTTTTAATGCAATTTTTTTACTTAGATGATTTTTTTTAATTTTTAAATTTAAAAAAAATATAAATTAGCTTCAAGAAATTGTTCAAAAGTTATGTTTTTGACTATAATTGACTTAAAAATGCTAAAAATGTTTATTTCTACCCTCCTGTAAATTAACAAAATGGCATTTTTAGCACTTACCAAAATTTACCACAGCAATTAAAGTAACTCTTCACCCTCTTCAAAAATCATCTTCTTCAACCCCTCTTCAAAATCAATACAAAATGTCGTAAAGTTCAATCCTTCTTGAGAAAAAAAATTAAAAACCGATCACCCTAGCCATTTTTAAAAACACAAGAAAATCCATAAAAATTGTGCGTGTGAAATATTTTTTTCATGTTTCAGAAATGCACTTAAAGTCATTCATGATAAAAATATCATTTTCACATTTGCCACCCGCAGTCCTTTTGTTCGTGCAACCTTTTCATGCGTAGGTACTAAAAGTTAACCAAGTACCTTGAAATCTTGGCTCGAGTTCGAAAAAACGCCTTTTAACGAAATTTTCTTAGAAAAATTAAAACCACAAAGTAACTTTTAAAAAAAAAAAAAATCGCACAAAAAACGTTTCCTCGTTAATAAAAACCCATACAAAGTTGGCTAAAATCCGTCAAACTCGTAAATTTTATTTCGACTCAAAACGACATATTGACGCTAATAATGACCATAAATTATAAATAACAAGTGCCAAAGTAGTAAAAGAGACGAAAACTACACTGAATATAAAATAAATAAACAAAGCAAGTTAATTTTTCCAGTCAAGTAGCAGTTTTATTGACTTTTATGTGTTTAGAAAATGTTTTTATGCGTTCTTCTTCGTCGTCGTCGTTTTTTTTTCGGGGGAATCGTTTATTATTTCATTTTCTGTTGACGCTCCATCATAATGCTCGAAGATGATGATGATGATGATGCCAAAGAGACGAGTAAATTGTTTATGGATCACCGTGTTTGATCTTTGCTTGTCAATCAATTCGGGGCGAGTAACTCGAGATCCCGAGTCAATTGTCTAGACTTGGTTGCGAGTTTTATGGATTTCAACGAGGAAAGGATAGAAAAACATAATAAAGGTTTTTGTCTGATGATGAGTGAAGAATGAAAAGAATTGATTATTTTGGTAAGTTTAATGATTTCTTCTTCGTTTGAGACGAATGGAGACGCAGCAGAAAAGTTATTTGCGGATGGCGTTACTAATTTGAAACAGAAAGTATTTGGTTTCAACATAAATAGGGAAGTATTTTTAACTTTTTTTTACGATGGCATGGTGGCTTATCGTGCGTCTTTGGTCAGACCTCACCTCGCAAATAGTTTGAGTCATGTTCACAACATTTTTTGTTGTTGTTATTTTTATGATGATAATTCCTCGGAATATGATTCATCGTCGTTGTTTGAACTAACATAAACATAAAAATTAATAAAAAGTAAATAAAAAATGCTCGTTTTCGAATTAACGCCGAAGATAGGCATAATCTTGTGTTTGTTTAAGTTTTGACATTTTTACTATTTGATCCCATAATTTTTTATTTTTTTTTTTTTTAATAAAAGTTGAATTTTTAAAAAATTTTCAATTTATTATAAAATTTTAAGTTAATGTATTTTTTTTATTTATATAATTTAGGAAAAAAAAGTTAAATGAAAAATTTAAGTGTAAAAATTCTTTTTATCAGTTCAAAAAATTTATTAAATAGTTTTTTTAAAATTTTCAAGTTTAAAAATATTTTAAGAAAATAATTTAGAAAAAAAAATAAATGAAGAATTAAAATTAGAAAAAAATTATTTTAATCAGCTCAAAAAATCTATTTAATAATTTTTTAAAAATTTCAAGTTAAAGAATATTTTAACAAATAAAAATAAATTAAATATAACAAAGTATTAAGTTTTTGATAATTTTTTAATAACAGACAAAAAATATTTTTTTTCAATATTTTATTTTAAAAATGTTCATTAATTATTTCCGTAAATTCTATAAAATTAAAAATAAATAGTAAAAAATAGTAAATTAATTGTATAAAATAAATTTGTACAATAATTAATTTTAGTTTATTTAAAAATAAAAAAGTAGCTACTCAAAAAAACATATATGAATAAACTAATTTATATTTTAATTTAATAAATAAATTTTTATATTTTTTTAAATTTTATAAACGAAATAGTATTTTGTGTACAAAATATTTAAAATTATTTTTCGCATTATTTTTACAAAGAATAAATTTAATTAAATAAAATGAATTATTGAATTTAATCAAAATTTTAATAATTTTAAGATAAATTTTTAATATGTCTACATGCTAAAATTAAAAATTTGTTCAATTTGCTTTATTTTACAAAATCAATTATTTTAAACAAACATAAAATATTAGTTTTCAGTTTCTTCAAAAAATTATAAATTCTTTTTTTAATTTAAAAAAAAGAGTTTCAAACTTAATATTGAAGTACTTTTAAGGTTAAGATCAATCAGAATTTATCCGTATTTGTGGCTTTCAACTTTTCCTTATCCAAAAAGTAACATATTTAACTTGCGAGTTTTATTGACATATCAACCAAACAATCAAAACATCAAATAAAGCCTTAAATCCGCAAAAGTTTAATTAATAAACCTCCTTGATAACGATCTAACGACTTTTAAACTTCAGCAAAGAAAAATTACCCAAAAAACGAAGAAAAAATTCTTCTGTTTAAATTCAAGCAAGTAAATAAAAATTTAAAGTAATATAAACATTCGACGATTTTTTATTAGTCTTATTTTATACATTTTTTGTCTGTTCACGTTTTTTTTTTATTTTATTATTTTCCTTTTTTATTATGTTACGGAGGTTGATTGTTAACTTTATTTACGCCTTTCAGCCTTTAATATACATAAACAAATAAAACAGGAAAAAATCATGTCTGGCTTTTCATTGTTATTACATTTATTTTTTTTTTCGTTCTGACGAGGAACAGTTTTTTTCTAATTAATTTTTGTTTATTTTTATGTGTTTTCAATCTAATCTATTTAATTCAAAAAAAAAAAGTTGAAAAAAAAATACAGCGGAAAACAAAAGAAAAACTCAATTAATTAACTAATTTTTATTAAAAGCAGAAAAAAATTGTTTATAAAAATTCAGGGTTCAGTGTAAATATTTACATTAAATAAAAACAAGAAAATTTCGAAAAAAATGATGAATTATATTTATTTCGTTGTCGTCATCGTTGTGTTGTGTTACGTTGTATACATTTCAATATAATAAAGATGATTTATGAACTTTAAAAGGTTTACTTTATTTACTTGATCCGCTCCTGATGTTTATATTATTATAATATACAAAGAATACGAAGAAGATGAGGAAAAAATTACTTCTTCACAAAAAAAAACGATGAGATAAATAAAGAAGTACGAAAGACTACTTACTTACTTACATTTTTCATCAAATACGAAGAATTGAACTTGACTTTCCATTTTATTATATTTATACGAACCAGAAAAGTTTTTTAATATTAAACAAAAGTAATACGGGAAAATATTTATTTTTTTGTTATTTATAAAGTTTTTATTTATTTTTCATTTTTTTCTTTAACAAAAAATATCTTTGTAATTTTTTTTTGGTCTAAAATCTACGAATTTAACTTATGAACTATCAAGGCACACCATATTGTGAAAATCTCCAGCGATTTTTAACATTATATTAAAATTAATAATAATAAACATTCATTAATTACAGACAATTATTTATCATTAAATACAACTAGCTAGACGCAATGGAATTGTTTTTTGTAGTAAAGTTGCTTCGAATTTTGTTTTGAACTTTTTGCCATTGCTCATCAAAATTTAAAAAAAATAAAATAATAAAATTCTAAAAAAAATTAAAAAATAATTTTAAAAAATTTTTATGAAAAATACAATTTTCATCTTTTTTTAATTTTTGAACAATTTTTTAGAAAATTTTCAATTTAAATTTTTTTTTTGAATTAAAATTTGTGTTTTTACATGAAATTTGTTCTCTAAAATGTTTTTTTATTAAATAGGTAATTAATTTTTTACTTTTTTAAAATCATTTTTTAATTTTTTCTCAAGGAAAAAAATTATAAAAGGTTAAAATTTTTTGAAATTTAATAACTTTTCATTAATTTACATGAATGTTTCATGAAATAAAAATTTTTGGGACAAAAAATTCAAAATAAATTCAAAGCAACCTAAATTAAAAAAATTTGAAAATGATATAAAAAAAATAAAATTTAAAAAATTAGAGTAATAAAACACAGTACAAGTAAAATTTACGCTCGAAACAATTTTTCGCGGAAATTCTACGTAAGACTCTCATCGCCCGCCTGACTGCCATTCGTGCTATTCCACTCGCCGTCCATCCGCCAAACGCGAAACAAGTAACTCAGACTTTCGTGCTGCAGAATGCCGCTACTTGTGAAATGCGTGCCCATCTCGGTGTGCGGAATCATGTTTGCCTTTTCCTCCAACAAACCCAGCTCATTGTTCGACAATACTTTGTACAAGAAATCAATGTACCTGAAATGAAAGAGAGAAATGTTGGTTTTAAAAAGGCAAAATATTTATTGTTCGGAAAGGAATTTCAGAAAAATGTCTTTTGTTGTGCCATCTTCTCTTTTATCTTTTTTATTATTTTTGTGATTATGACAAACTTTATGATGGGAAATTTTTTTGTTGTTGTCTATTTTGCTTAAAAATACGACAAAAAATGGACATGGCGCATGTTTAGGTTGCGTTCTAAGTGTAAACAAGGAAGGGAATTTCCCTTGAATGTGGGAATTACCGAGACACGTACCGTACACAAAGTACACGTGCTAGGTGAGTAAGTAAAGTAAATCATATCCGAAAACTTCATTAAATGTCTTGTAAAAGGGAAAGAATTAAGAACATCTGCACTTTTTTTGCCGTGCCACCTCTCGACAAATCCTATTATCGGAAATAACGGATGTGAAATGCACAATTTTTAATAGGATTTAGTAGTAACTGAGTGTCGAATGGATCCTGGCCGACTTCCTTTCATCACAAAATTGCGTGTGAGAGACGAGGAAAAGTTATTAAAAGGAGAAAAAGCGTCTTTTTTTCATCAAAACGTCACAAGTCAACTGGTAAGAGATGGTAATGATTGATTTATCTGCCTTATGTGCCCGTCATCGTTCCAGCGAAACTGTTACAAGAACGAGACGAGACGTTGAGACAATATTTATCATGCGATTCATGGGCAATCTAGGAGGAGAAAAAAAATGTTATGACACAGATGTTCATAAAAGCCGCTCTTTTCTGTGTCTTCTGTAATTTTTCAGCGTTTTTTTTTTCTTCGTAATATTTTTTTTTGTGTGTGAGACAAAATGACAGAGATACAAAAAAAAAATGGAACATTAAAAGGGAGAAAATTTGCATTTACTCTATTTTTGGTGATGCCACCATCGCAATATATTTATGTCATAGCAAGTGCAAACTCCATCTGTTCGCTAATTTATCAGAGCTCCTTGTTCGTTGTGACTTGGCGGCAAAATGTATCTGCGTAGGTAATTATAATTTTTAAAATGTTATTTTTTTGTTTGGTTTAAATACGAGATAGCGAGATATTTGATACGCGCAATTAAAAAAAGTTTTGTTTTTCTTTTTAAAACAAAATATAAGTGCAGTAAGCGAACCGGTTAAAGTCAAAAATTAAATTGACATGCGAAACAATTTTATTTTTTTAAGATAATTTTGTGTCGTCTTGAATAAAAATGATGTTTCTTTTGAAAATTCATAATTATGAACAGTATTAAATTTAATACAAAAAATATCTGGTTTGAAAAAAATAATTAAATTAAATAATAAGAAAGGGAAATTTAAAAATTCTTTGAAAATTAAAAAAAAATATTAACATTAATTAAGTACAAGAATAATTAAAAATTAAGTTTATTTTAATTTCATTTAACGAAATTTATATTTTAATTAATTTTTTATTTTATTATTAAAAATTTTTAATTTTAATTAAAAAGATTTTTAATTTTTTTTAAGTTTAAAAGTTTTTAGAAATTCAAAATATTTTTTTTTTTAAATATAAATAAATTAGAATGAAAATTGAATATTTTAAAAATATCAACAATTTTTGACATTCTGACATTTTTTGCCTTTTTTATTTTAATTGAATATTATTAAAAAAAAAATAATTTTATTATTTTATTAAAAATTTTATTAAAAAAAAAATTTATAAATTTTAAAAGAAAAAAATATATTTTTAATTTTAATTAAAAATTTTTGTATATTTTAGATATTAATTAATAATAATAATTACAATTTATTCGTAATTTTATTTTAAAATATTTAATATGACCTTTTAATTTTTTTTAATTTTTATTATTCTTTTTCAATAAAAAAATATTTTGCCTGAATAAAATTCAGAAAACGCATGTAGGAAATTGTAACCCTGTCATCTCACCCTTTTTATTTTAAAATTTCAATTTATTTATTTTGTCTATGAATTAACCTGATAAATGTCTCAAAAATTCATTTTCGACACAAAAACTGCTGATGCACAAAAAAATTAAATTTATTTCTAACTGTGAATGACTGACCTCTGACATCTCACAACAATTTCGAAAATATTCGTTCGTTTTTTTTCGTAAACTTTTTTTCTTCAAATTATTCAGACAAGATATAATGGTCTTTTTTGTTTTGGAAATTGTTGCTTGTTAGTGAATGAATGACTCACTTGAATCAAAAATTTTTTTGTTACTTTTTTTTGACAAGCAGACATAGTTTTTTTGTTGTTTGTTAAGTGAGAGTTAATGCGTTGAGGCGAACGAACTTTTTTTTTCGTGGAAGGGCCGAATCGTTTATCAGATCTGGATAAAAAAATTCTAAAATTCTTATGAAAAAAAAAATTGTTGCATCGACTGACTTTTTAATTTTTTTTTTTTTTTTTTTTTTTATTTTTTTATTTTTTTTTTTTTTTTTTTTTATATTTTTTTTTTTAATAAGTTTTTTTTTTATTTATTTTAAATTTATTTTCTCTAGAAAAACAAGGCAAATTTTTCTATGGCGAAAAAATGAATATGTTTGCATTAACAGGACACAAGCACGTAAGAAAAGTTAAAGCATGGCACAAACAACATAAAATATTACCATATTTTTATTGCCGTTATTTTATTTTTTTTTGTGCTACACACACTTGATATATGCAAGCAGGCAGCAATTCAGAAGCAGAGTGTACGGATGAAGAGCATAAGAAGAGAAGCAAAGTGCTTGAGTTATTTTTAAAAGCGCAGTCTTTTCCTTTTATGGATGTATTTTTTGCGTATTTTTTTTCTTTCAAGTAAATGTTTGAAATTTTATGTGTTTTTTTTTCTTGTAGACGGGACCATTTCTGCACTTTGCGCAAGGGAAGACCGTCATAAAAACCACAGGAGAACAATTCCGTCCTAATGGATGTATGCAAAAGAATTTTCTTTGCTACACTTGAGGAGGATGCGACTTGACAGGGATAGTCTGTCTTTTTTTTTACTACAACAACAACAACAACAATGTTATTTGATGCCTTATGACAAATGATATTTAATGTGAAAATGGATTTTATGTGAGTCGTTTCCCGTCGTACACAAGACTGCATGCAAAAAGGATGAGAAACGAGATCCACCTGTCACAATTCACATTTTTTGACCATTTTTAGTCTATTTTTTTCTTCTGTGCGACTGACCCCAATTCCGGGAATCAAAGGAAATGTACCGTGAGATCGTTAAAAAGAAACTTTTTGAAGAAAATGGTCAATTTTTATTGCATTTTTTCTCATTTACGAACGATTTACAGACGAAGAGGATAAAAGAAACGATGGAAAATATGATACTTCTTGATAGTTTTTTAAGACCGTTGCTTCCCGGATGAAATCAATTTATTATTTTATGTCGTTTTGTCGTTCCTCTTGCGAAAGAAGAGCATTTTCACACACAAAAAGTGTCTTTATTTCATTTTTTCTTCTCTTACAGTCGTAATAATATTTATAAAAATAAACAAAGTATCGATGTAAACGACTGTAAATTTTCGCAAATGCGACAAACAGTCAAATAACATTAATTTTAAAATAAACGACGACGCGGCATTGGCGTGAAGCATAATATTTTCTCATTCATTAAGCTACGTGGTGCGTTCTTGTTAATGATTAATAACTCTATTAAGATCAAAGTGAAGTTGTTGGCGAGCGCGGTAGATCTTGCACACTGTAATTTACGTCACTCGAGCGGCTCATTGTAATCGGCCAATTTGAAGCTTTTTTTTTATTGTTTTTAATTCCGTAGACGAGCTCGATAAATTATTTCGGAAAATTATTCGCAAATTATTGCGGAATTTCCCCGCGATGAAAATTAATTTAATTTATGTCATTTTTGTAAAAATAAAATAAACAGACAGCTCCGCAGAGGGGCAGCCAACCATATGCAACCGAAATGCACCTGTGAAACTCCAAGAGAATACGAAAAATACAACAAAAAATAATGAAAAATTGTTGCATGTCTGAATTTTTTGTGTTGTTTTTCATTCCGATGTATTTTTTCTGTCCAAATATTTCACTTTTGGATTTTAATAAAAGGAAAACGAAAAATAGATGCGCGATGAAAAAAGTTGAGAAATTTTTCTTGCAAAAATATTTGTTGGTTAGGAATTTATTTAAAATAAAAAAAGACGGAGAATTTTTTTCAGTGAAAATTGTCCCTCTTAAGGTTAGAATTTGACATTTTTTTTCGGAGAATCAGCGGATGTGAATTTTTTTCATGAATTTTTTTTTCCAAAATTAAGACCACAGCAAATAAAATTCAAAGATCCATCATTAAATAAGAGTCAAAATTTTTTAAAACAAAATTTAAAGTTTTCAATTAGAAATTTTAAGTAAAAGGTGACTAAAATGAGAATTTAAAAAATTAAAAATGAATGATTTTTTTGAAAAATGTTCGATTTGTTCAAAAATTTCAGTTTTCGAGAATTTTTTAAAAAAATATTTAATTTTAATTATTTTTAAATATTTTTTTTACATTTTTAATAGAAAAAATTTAAAATATAGAAAATAGTCAATTTTTAATTTAAAAAAAAATTAATTATTATTTTTTTAAAACTTATTTTGTCAAAAATCTTCAGAAAAATCTTTCTTATTCAAAATAAGGTGAATTTTTCATTTAGAACGATTATTTTTCCTTATAAAAACTCAGAAATTCCATTTTTAATCTTAAAAACATAGAATTTTAAAAGGTAAAAAGATTAAAAGTAAAAAAAATATTGTACCTAAATTTCATTTTTAATTTTCTTACAATTTAAAAAAATCATTGTGGAAATTTTTAGTAACAAAACCAGAAAAATAGATCATTTTGGTGAATAAATTTTTTTAATTTTATGATTTATTTATAATAAATTAGTTTATACAATAAAATAATTTATAATAAAAAAAACTTTTAAAAAAAATTAAAATCGGACTTTATTTTTGTGATTTATTTAGAGCGTCCTAAAACAATAAAAAAGTCAGAAAAAAAATTTATGACTTGAAAAAGACATTTTTCTACTACAGGTACCTAGATTTTATAAAAATTTAGGATAATCCCATTTTTTTGAATGAATTTTGCGTAACTTTTGGGTTTTTTTTTAAAATAAAAATTAAATTTTAACCAAAGTTCTTCTTACCTTGACGCCAGCTTCAACGTTTGAATCTTGCTCAATTTATCACTGGGTAGCGTTGGAATGATTTTTCGCAGTGACGAGAACGCTTCGTTCAGACTCTGTGTTCGTTGCCGTTCCCGCACATTTGCCATCACGCGTTGCGTTTGCATGTCCTCATAACAGCTCGCCTTCGACGATCGTCTTTTGTGTTTCCTCGGTTTATCCGGATTTTGTTCCTTTTTATTATTTTTCCGCGTGTAACTCCGTTTCTTTGTCTTTCCCGTGCCATTTTGCGGTTCCTCCGATGCAACAAGAGGCTCCTCAGCGGTAAACATTTCCATGGAAGGCCCATAATTCATGTCGGGCGAGTGCATTTGTGGTTGCATCATGACTTGCTGATGCGAATGCTGCTGCTGCTGGTGATGCTGAGCATGTTGCGTGTTGATGTAAGCGGGATAAACTTGCTCCGCCACATGCCCTGCCATGTAAATCGGTTTGTACTCTTGATATTGCTCGTTCGTTTGCACGTAAACCGGATACTCGTTCTCGTATTTGAGCTTTTTCTCGTAAATTCCGGGACTCAAGGAGCCGGCATCGAATTCGTAGTCGATATCGACTTCGGGTTGCTTTCGTTTGCGACCACGAACGCCATTCGCAGCCATGCAACTGGTCGACAGGATGTCACTGCGCGGTAAATTTACATCCTCATGCGGCAAATACTGTTGATCGTACACGGAATTGTCGATTAGGGAGTTGTCCGATTCCGAATGTTGCTCAATTTTGATCATTTTGATGCCGTTACTCAGATCGTTGTTGTTGTTATTGTGATTTTTCATGTTGTTGTTGATGATGTTGTTGTTGTTATGTAGATGAAAATTATTTTCCACCTGATTGTGACTAATGTCTAAAATCAATTTTGGGGAATTTGGTCGCATCACAGACATGTTTAATATTGTTCTAGATTTTTTTAAATTTTTTTTATTCGAATTTCTTTTATTATTTATTTTTAAACATTTATTCGTCTTTATTTATTTTTTTTAACAAAAATAAAAAAATGGTCCACCGACTTAATAAATCATATAAATTATACACCTTACGACACCCTCCGCTCTTAAATCATCACAAAATTTATTATCTCGTGTTTTTTTTGTGTTTAATTTTTGTTTACTTGATCCACAAATCACTTAAATATTTTCAATTTATTTTTTTCCGTTAAAATTTCAATTAATTTTTATCTATTCTACTAACACCTCGTAATGATTCAAACAAAAAAAAATTGTCTCTTGAGAATATTCCTTAAATGACTTTTTTTTGTAAAAATTTAAAATTAGAATCCGATCTTTCCTCGAACGTTTCTCAACTGAGACTGCGGGCGGGATAAATTTAAAAACGACTTTTCTGTGTTCTTTTCCTTCATTAACGCTCTCGGGTGTGTGTGTCTCTGTGTGTACTCTTATGAGAAAACAACTAGCTGATGATCGTAAAAAATATGAGAAAAATGATCTTGCATCTGCTCTCTGTACGGCTTTGCGTGTATGACGATATGGAGAAGCGTTCTTGTTACGAAATGACATAAAACAAAAAAAAAATTAAAATAAAAGATGAGTTTGAGACAGAAAATCATTTGAAATAAATGAGAAATGAAATGTGTGAAGAAGAAAACGATCGATCCTCTTCTTTCGTTCTGCTTTTCGTTGGTACTTTGGGAAAACCATGATAAATGAGAATTTTTTGTGTGTACATGAATATTGCGTTTGGATATTTTTTGTGGGGTTTTCCTAAAGTGAGGTAAATTTTTTTGTTGATATTTTTTGGAATTTTCGATCATACATGATAAGTTTGGAATGTACAAAAGAAGACAAAAAATAAATTAAAGAAAGGAATTTGAAGGTGAAAATTGAAGTTCATAAATTATGTATATTGTTACTAAAAGAATTTTATCCCCAAGATACAGAAAAAAACTACAAGAGATGTATTTTAATTATAGTTTTAATTTTTTTCATCAATAATTCAGAGTCAGAGTCACAAAAAATGTCTTTTATATTATGAAAAAGAAAATAAATTAAATAAAATTAATTATTTGAAAATGAAGAATTTTAATAAAGAAAAAAAAATAAACAAAAAATAATAAAAAAAATTATAAGTGATGAACTGATTGAAGTTAAACAATAATTTTTAAAATTTAATTAACTTTGCAAAATATTTAAAAAAAAATCTTTCAAAATTTCTTCATAATTTAATTTTATTATTTTTGGATTATTTTTTAATTAAATAATTTTTTTAAATATAAAGAATCGATATGATTCATTTTATTCGATAAATTTATTTTAATCGACAAATCAGACAATTTTATTTTTTTTTAATCAAATAAAATGAATAAAAATAAAAAAAATCAATAATTATAATTAAATAAAAGATAAATAAATTATTTAAAATTTTTTATTATTTTTTTTATTTTATTTATTTTTACTGATTAAAGTTTTTTAGTTATTAATTAAATTCATAATAAACTCTTTTTTTATTACATATTTCAAATTAACTTATTTTTGTTAGACAACCGATAGACAATGCATGTTATATAAAAATATGAATTTATTACAAATACAATAATTTTTGTATAAAATTAAAAAGTTTTCCAGACACCCAAACAAAATATTTTCTTGCATTTAAAAAAAACTTACCAAACTTCAGGATCATAGTACAAAACTTTAAAAGCCAACGACTTTCCTTCAGACTTACAAAAAAAATTCCAAGAATTTACCACCGTTGCGTAAGCTCGTGTCTTCTGAATACACTTGTCATGTCTCGACAAATTTCCCATTTTTTTCCATTATTTTTATTCCTCAAAATTGTTAATCTATTCATTAGTTAAATAAATAAATAACACATGTATTGTAATGAAATTTAAGATTTTATGTTTTTTCAAACTCAGAAGCCTGACATAAATTTATTTTGACTTCTAATGTGGTGAATACATGAAACACGGTGTACATTGGTAAACAACAAAAAAAGAGTTAATTTAAATTTAAATTTCTAAGAAAACAATATAATTTTGTGTGGAAATCTTGGTTTTTTTGGTTGTTTATTTATGTTTCAAAGTAACTAGTTGTTTAGAGATGAAAAATCAAAATTTTCTTTGAATTTTTTAAAAATTATTTTTTCTTTATTTTAATTAAATAAATTATTTTTCATCATATTTAATTGATAAAAATATTTATTTTTCAATGAAATTTTACAAAAAAAAATTCAATCCTTAAAAATATTTTTGCTTTTATTTCAACACAATCAATTTTAACAAAAAATCAATTTTCTGACTTCCTGTTATTTTTACATCTATCGTGCATTATCTCAATTTTAAAAAACAATTGAAAAAAATTTCAAACATTTCTCGTGTCCATTTACTCTTTGTAATCATTAAATTGCAAAAAGTTGTTTTTCCATTGAAAAAAAAAAAATTAAAAACATTCATTGTAGTATTTTTATCGCAAATAATTGACATTTTAAACAGCTTCCTTCCTCCTTGGCACAAAAACTCCATGTTTATTTATATATCAACAAACAGACGTACAAAAATAATAACAATAATTAATCGATTATGGGAAAAATGTCAAACACAAGCGAAAATCAATTAATTAAATCCAGACGACCATTCGATTTCCTCGTAACCGACAGCAAAATGAATGAATTTTGAGCAAGCGAACGGAGTAACAGACGCGTATCATTTTATGATCTTAATGAAAAATCTATCACGACAACTTATTTAAATGAAAATTATTGCACAACGGAGAAAAATGGTTCGCAGGAGTGTCGTCGCGACTGGCGATATAAAAAATGATAGTGTACAGCAGTGATGACACCCAACAACATCATCAAAAACATCTTCCGGATCATGTTTAATAAATGTGCGTTCTGGTCGGATAAATGTGACACATAAATGTATATTACATCATGTTCGTTTGCGTTTAGTTTTAAAAAGAGATATTTTCCAAATATTCGTTTTTTTTTGCTTCATTATTGAATTTGAGGCGCACATATATAAAGATAATTATGGTTGTAATAAATTATTAGCGTCTTATAAGAAAAAAGAGCGCGATATTGAAAAATAAAAGAAATATTTTGTTTTTATAGTATTTGGGGTTATTAGAGAGGAATTGTGAGCTCTAGAAAAAAAATATTTATTTTAAAAGTCAATTCAGTTCAAAAATTTTTTAAATGTTTAAAATTTATTTTGAAAAAGTTGAAGTAGATTTTATTTAAAAAAAAATTAACATAAATTAAAATAAAAATTTAAAGGATTTTGAAGAAATTTTAAAAATCATATTTATTTTTCTTTATTGAAATAGCAAAATGTCTAATAATTTATTTATTTTGAAAAATTTCAACTTTTTATTCAAATTTATTTTTTTTTTTATAAAAATTAAAAAAATGGAAAATTTTTTGAACTTTTAAAATTATTTTTTTGTAAAATTCTTCAAAAATTAAGAATTTTTCAACTATTTTATGTTAAAAAACAAAATAATTTAAAAAATTAAAAATGATAAAAAAACAAAAATGCGTAATTTAAATTAAAATTTAAAAATAAAAATCAAATTAAAAAAAAATTAAAAAAAAAAAAAATAAATTTGTAAACCTATAAACTTAAAAAAAAAAATTAAAATAATTGAATTTTATTAAAAAATTAAATTTTTAAATTTCTGATCTTAGGTCCTGCCTATGATGCGATCATCAAACAAACAAAAAAATTCCAATTTATTTATGTTATTTTTTTTTTGTAATTTTACACAACACGACAACGACGACATCATTCTATTTTCTCTAATATTTTATTTTAATTTCCATTATTATCTACGTAACTACAGACATTTAACGATATTACACTATCATGTTTCGCTCGATGGGAATGTAAATGAGCGTAAATGTTATTATTAATTAGACGAAAACGCTTGTGAATGGCAGCAACTATATATTTCCCCGTCGTCTCTACTACACGATATCTCACTCGAACATGAATGAAAACATGAAAAACTATCTACTCTCTTTCACCACAACGATCCACGAAACAAAAAAAAAAGTTGGATAGTTGTCTTTCTTCAAATAAAATGTACTCGGTACACTCGAAACTTGAAACAGATGTTCAAATTAAATACACTTTGACTTAAATTACAGTCGAAAATTATGTGATTCTACCGGAGCAAAAAGCAAAAAATTCTTGTGGAAAATGTTTAATTTATTTGATGGTTAGTTAAAGTTGAAATTTATCTTAGAAAAACACGAGCAAGTGGCACTTCCTTGTACTGCATTACGGATGACTCAATTAAAGGGTGAGCGAGGCGCCAAATTTTTTAAGTAAATATTTTTTCTTAATTTACAGTTTGTTGTGATGGGAATGAATGAAAAGGGATAAAGGGATTCAGGAAACGGAGAAAAATAACGCTAATTAATTTTTTTCGGTTCCTCTTTTTTTTGTTAAGAAGCGTTCGTTTATTAAGGTCGCTCCAAAGAAAATAATAGTGTCCTATTTGAGAATTTGAAAAATTATTAAAATAAAATAAATGTCAATAAATTAAAAAAAAAAAATAGAAAAAATTTTTTAAATTAGAAAAAAATATTTTTTATAAATAATTAATTTTATTATTATTTTTTTTATTTCAAAAATAGATATTTTTTTTATTATTCTTGGTTCGATTTACATTTAAATGTATACGAAAAGTAATGAAAAATTTTTAAAGTAGATACAAAAAAAAATATTTTTTTTTTAACAATTTATAGTTTTTTACAATCACAAAAAAATTTAGAATTATATTTTTATAATTTTTCAAATATGTATTTTTTATTTTTGGAAATTTCTTCTCGAAACTTTTTTTTTATTTTGAATATTTCAAATTTTGAGCCAATATTTTTGACCTGAAAATTTTTTTCATCAACATTTTTTTTATAAACTCAAGTACAAAAAAAAAAATCTCGTGTATTTATTGTTGAGCCATTTTCTTCATGATCATCTCCCGAACGAGATGTTTCTTGTATTTTGCGGAAATGGTCATCGGCAATTCGTCAAAGAAGAAAACTTTGGTCTCAAACTCAAAAGGATGATGTTTCATGACAGTTTCAATCACATCAGACTCTTTCATCTCAACTCCCTTTTCTAGAATTATAGCGATATAAACAAGCATTCCATGTTCATCGCTTTCTACATCAACGACACAAACACCGGCAACTCCTTGGACATTTTCCAAAATAATTCTCTCAACGTCACCCTGATTTATCAACTTGCCACGGTATGGAATGTTGTATTTTTTGCGTTCAACCAAGAAAACATTCCCATCAACATCGACGTATCCCAAGTCTCCCGAGCGATAAAATCCATCGGATGTGACACTTTCCTTCGTCAACTTGTCGTTCTTGTAATATCCGGGGAATGGACACAAAGGTACACGAATTCCTATTTCGCCGACCTCATTCGGTCCTAATTTTGTGTCTTTTTCATCTAAAACAACGATTTCTAAGCCACGTCGAACTTTTCCCACAAGTTGATGCACGTGGCCTTTTAGATCGCTGGGTTCCGTGATTGCACCGCCAATATCGGAAATACCATAAATTGATGTGATGACTCCGTTGGGCAAATAAGACTGGAGTTCACTCGCCATTTTAGCACTCATATGTTGACCGACGCAACCTGTGAAGAGTAAATTTTCCAAATTTACGCTTTTGAGCGTTTCACTCTTGAGCATTTGGAAAATGTTTCGCGGATTGATGTAAACTACTTGGACTTTGTACTTTTCGAGCATCTTGAGGAACTCATCAATGGTGAAAAAGGCTCGCATAACTTTCGTGCAATGTTTGATGAGGACAATGAAAGAAAGAACGAACTCTGTATGCCATCCTGGTTGCATTGTGGAGGCAATGACAATTTTTGAAAATGGTACAACGCTGAAAAAAATTGATAAGCTATTAAAAATGTAGATGAACATTGTTGAACGTGCCACATTAAATATCTTTGATTTTACCGTCAAAATGAAATAAAAAATTTTGAAAATTAGTGGAGATTTTCAATTTTTTGCCTTAAAATGTAAGGAGGTGGGAGTAATGAATAATCATAAAAATAAATTTTAATGATTTTTCAACCTTTTTCACTATTTTTAAAGAAAAGACATTTTAAATCTTTTAAACATTAAAAATAATTTTTTTTTAAAAAATTTAAAATTTTTAGAAATTTAAAATTTTTGAAAATTCTTATAAATTTTCAATTTTTTTCTGTGATTAAATTTATAGATTTCAACCAATTTTTGATGATTTTTAGTCATTTTTTGTATGTTTTGAAGGTAAAAATATTTCAAAACCATTATCATTATTCCCTCCTTGGATTTTCATAAAAAAATTTTTTTGAATTGAATTTTAATAATTTTTTAGATTTTTCAAAAATTTTAATAAAATATTTTGAATTTGAATATTAATAAAAAAAAATAAATTTATTTTTTTTTTTTCAAAACTCTATTTTGATTATTAAAAAAAAAAATTTTTTTTGCAGCGACCGAACTTATTAAAAAATAATCAACTTACGTCTGATAAAGCAATTGCGAATGAGTAGAGTTGATTAATTTGGGCTTGCCGGTTGTAGATGACGACATGACAATCACAAATAAATCGTTATCGGGGTTATCAATCGTTTCAGGCTTAAAACTATCGAAACTGCTGAAGTAATTTTCTACGAAAGGCTTAAAATCATGACATCCTTCAACGGCGTTCTCATAAATATATATCGGACAATCGATTCCAATTTGCTTGAAGACACCTTGGAACATCTCAATGGCATCCAAATGTGACGTGATCATCATTTTCGGTTGAACTTGTCCCATCAATTCACATAACTCACCTAAAATTTAAAGAAAAATCAAAATTTTGTATTTAAAAACTTTTATCTTACCTTTTACAGAGCTATCACCGAAATAAATTGGACATAAAACGGCTCCAGCGAACACACATCCCACCCAAATGGGCAACAAATAATGATGATTATGCATCAAAATGACGATTGTGTCACCTTTCTTGATGCCTTTAGCTCTCAAGCCATTCGCAACGCTGATCGCTTCCTTCAACATCCGTTCATTTGTGTAAATTTCACCGGAATCGTCGCTTATCTGAAAAGAAAAATCAATTTAATGACCTGAAATAAATTCTTTAATTTCATTTTTTACTTGACAAATGTGCTTCAAATCCTGCAAAAGTGCCTCAAAAACAACTTCTCCGACTCCTTTGGATCCATAGGGACGTTTTTCTAGCTCAGGACCACGCCAAATGTTGGAAGCGGCATCAAAGGTAATTTTGTTAGACATTTTTTGTGACAGATAATTTTAAAACACGTCCTTAAAGGTTGATAGTAGTTATTGAATTGTACTTTTTAGTTGGTATTAAAGACTGTTTTTATCGAGCCCAATAGATTAGATTAGTAATTTATGATTAAATTTAGATGATTAATTGAAAAATCGTACAAAGTAGATATTTCCGGATTTTTTTTACAAGTTTAATCGAAAAAGATAAAAAATGTTTACACATTATTGCTTGGATAATTTTTTCTTAATCATCTCCCGAACGAGATGTTTCTTAAATTTTCCTGAAATGGTCATCGGCAATTCGTCAAAGAAGAAAACTTTTGTCTCAAACGTAAAAGTATGATGTTTCATGACAGTTTCAATCACTTCAGCTTCTAATATTTCGTGCCCAATTTCAGGAATAATCGCAATACAAGGAATATTTTCTTTTTCATCACTTTCCACATCGACAACACAAACTCCGGCAACTCCTTGAATATTTTCCAGCATAATTCTTTCCACCTCGCCCTGATAATCAAGTTTATGTTTTGTTGATAAGATATTTCAAAAACTAATCTTTTGATATTTTTTTGATAAAATATGTTCTTTGTAAATTATTTTTATTGTTAAAATTATTTTTATTTTAACAAACACAGATGGCAATTTTTTTTGTTAAAGTTAAAGTATTTCGTTGTACAGCTGACATTTTTTTATCTACAAAATTCAAAAATTATGAATAAAAGTTTTGTCGGGAACAAAAAAAAATACTAAAATATTTAAATATTGATTTTGAAAAAATTCTCGATAAAATTAATAAATTTGATAAAAATAAATTTCATTATTTTTTTTAATATTTTTTATTTATTTTTTTAATGTAAAAAGCTAAACAACAAAAATTTGCATAAAAAAATCATAAAATTATTTAAAGAAAGAAAATTTCCTGAAACAATAATTTAAATCAGGAAATTCCCCTACATTACCTACATTAATTAGTAAATCATAAATTCAAAAACAAAAAAAAATACATGATATGAATTCCTAAATACTTGCCTTACTCAACTAGACCACAAAATGCATCATATCGTTCAAGTCGACCTTGAAGCCGTCTGTTCTAACACTATACCATGTTACAATTGTGTAAACAACAACAAATGTTCGAGTTTTAAACGTAAATTGTCAATAAAGTGACAATGTTTTTTCCATACACAACACGGCGCTGAACGTAAATAAAATATTCAATGCAATGCGATGGAATGAATGAATTATCTATATGAAGAGTTATGAGTGTATGTGGTAATTACAATCGATTAAGTAATGTATGAGCTTGGAATAAGTACAAATAAGTACAGGGATTGTCGTCAATATTTGAATAATTTTTGTGACTTAACTCAAAATATTTGATATTTTTTATCATATTACAACTTTAAAATATTTTTTAAAAATAAAAATAATGAAAAATAAATTTTAGATCAAGAAATGTTTAATATTTTATTTTAATTTTTAAAAATTGTTTAAAATTTTTATTTAATTTATAAAAAATGAATAAATTTGAATTTTTATTTTAATTTGCTTAATTTTTAAAATTTAATTATTATTGATTAAAAATAAAATAAAAAATAATTTAATAAAATTCAATTAAAATAAAATTAATAAAAAAATATTGAAAATTGAATTTTTCTAAAATTAAATGAATTAAAATGGAAATCAATAAAAATTATTTTTTTTGAAATTAAATTGCAGTTAAATTAAAAATAAGTTAAAGTTTATTTTTTTTTTAATTTTGCAATTTAATTTTTAAAAAAATTAATTTTAATTGATTTAATTTAATTCATTAATTTTCAATAATTTTTTTTATTTATTTTAATAAATTTTATTTTAATTGAATTTCAATGTAATTTTATTTAATTAAATTCTTATTTTTTTTAATTTATTAAATTTTAATTTAATTTATTTTAAATTTAATTTCAATAAATTTTATATTATTAAAATTTATTTTATTTTTATTAAATTTTATTATTTTAACGAAACTTCCAACGAAAAATATTCCATCTGTCAAAACAATTTTTAACCCAGTAAGCCTTTTTTTCGTAATAAAATACCCTGTTGCTAATCAGCAAGGATTAATTTGCTCGGATAATTTAGCATCAGATTGACCATGATCGCCTTTTCACTCAATTAATTATTAATTAATCAATTAATAATCCAACAAACGTTTGTCGTTGCATTCAACTGAAAAATGGAATTAACATAAAAACACCGGCGCGAGAAAACCTGTCTGTTCTTAGTAACACTTTTGACGAGTATCTCTGCTGGATTAGCATCTGCATGAGTAGTGGTAGTGGCACACACCATTCCATTGCCATGCAGACAAACGTAACGCGAAACGTAAATAAAACTAACACACCGTAATAATTGTATTACTGGAATATTGTTTTGCTTTGAAGCTGACACACTTGTTGACGAGTTGTTAGTCGTAAAAGAGCCATTCAGCCTATTCTCTACTCAATTGATTGCGCTCGTAGGTTGAAAAAATAAAATTAAAAATAGACAAAGAACCACAAAAAAGTGTCTTGCAAATATTAGTGAGCTTCGGAAGATACAAAAAAAATATGTGATAAGATTAGATAAGGCTTCGTAAATAGATATATTTGTCTCCACCTCGACGAGCCATACAGCTTGTGTGAATTTGTTGATAAGAAATGCATTCGACGAACATTTTATCGCATCTACGACGAATAAAGCGACCATGATATCAGATACGGTCCGTAGTGTTCCGAGTTCTGTTGGACAAGGCAAAAGCCTGATTTTACGGAGATAAAAAAATACAAAAAAATTTTAATTAAAAATTTTGAAACAGTACAAGAAATTATCAAAGAAAAATGGGACTACCTAGAAATAAGTTTCTACTTTTAATAACGTTAGTGCTAAGTTCCGTCCTTCTAGTCACCAAAGCAGCGGATAATGATGTAAGTTTTTTTTCTGAAATATTTAATTGAAATTTAAAAAAAATAAAAATATTAAAAAAATAAATTAAAAAACTAAATTTAAAAAGTGAACAAATAATAAAACAAATAAAAATTAAATTAAAAAAAATTAAATAAAAAATAATTAAAAAAAAAATAATTTTAAAAAGTGAAAAAATAATAAAATAAATAAAAATAAAAAAACAAATAATGAAAAATATTTAAAAAAATAAAAAAAAAAACAATTTTAATTAATTATTTATTATTTTAATTTAATTAAATTAATTATAAATAAAATTTTTCATTTTTTTAAATTTTTAAAAAATTATAAAAATAATAAAAAAAATAAGAAAATAAATTAGAAAAAATTATAGAAAAAAAATAATAAAAATTAAATTGTATTGCGCATCACAAAAAATGATTCAATTAAATGGAAATTGTTAGCACAGTCATATTTTCATTTCGATATCGACTTATCTTATCAAAGGCACTCATATCAAAAGATTACGAAATTTTATTTTTATTTCATGAGAAAGCGAACAACTCTTTGAGTCATCATTACCCTTCAATTTTTAATAAAATTTTTCATTTCAGCTAAAAATTTGCCAGAAATGTAAATGTGATCGCAGCAACAGAACCCTCGACTGTTCGAGTCGACAACTCACCACCCTCTTCGACGACGCCGACTGGAAAGCCTTGAACAGTTCCGGTTTCGATTTCGACACTGTCAAGTAAATTCTATAAAAATCCTTTAATTAATCTACTTTTTACACATTTTATTCCGTACTTTTTGACAGTTTTGCGGGAAATGCTATCACCAATGTCACGCAGCTGCCGCAACTTCCGATAAAGTTCCTCGATATCAGTCACAATGGCATTAGTGCGTTTGCGCGACGTGCTTTCCTCAATTTGGAACTACTAGAAACCCTGGATTTGTCCTATAATCAGATCAAATCGGACGCTTTGATACCCGAAGTCTTCGAGGGACACTTTGATGCTTCCACGTACGAGCCACTGAAGAAGGTGCGCGTCTTGCGACTCGGCAACAACTTGATTCACGTGTTCAAACAAGACCTTTTCGAGCATTTTACGGCGCTGGAAGAACTTTATTTGGACGAAAATCCCTTTATTGCGATTGATAAACAGACGGAAATTGCAATTTCGGACATTCCAAAGCTCCGAGTGCTCGATATGAGTTCGTTGCAGTTGAAAAAACTGCCGGAACATATTTTCCATGCCAGTAGCAAGACGTTGGAAGTGCTGAATTTGAGTGATAACGGGTTGCATCACGTTCCCGATGCCCTTCAGTATGCCACGAATTTGAAAGAATTGACTTTGGATAGTAACCCGATCAATAATATTGAATACGCAAAGTGAGTTTTTAATTTTTTTTGACGAAATTTAAAAAAAAATAATTTTTTTAATAAATTTTTAGCATTTTTCCACACATGCCCAAGTTGGAAAAACTCAGTCTCTCGTACATGTCGAACATGGAAGTCATCGGAGAGGGAGCTTTCAGTGGACTTACCGCCCTTAAGGAATTCCACGCCGTTCAAAATATTTATTTGAAGGAAATTGCTCCGGAAGCGTTCGCTCGTCCCGGTCAAGAAATCAAAGAACGTCTGGAATTCCCACCAATCGAAAAATTTATCGTTCACAACAACAATATATCGCGTTTAGATAGAAATTTATTCGGTAAAAAATTTAAAAATTAATTTATTTTGTGATAAAAAATTATTTTTTTTTGTAGCTGATTGGGAAGACATCAAAGTAATTGACTTGAGATTCAACCCGTGGGCTTGCGAATGTAACAATCAATGGATGCTCGATACGCTTATACCGCAAATTATCAATAATAATGAGCCCTTATCGCATGATTTGAAGTAAATTCGTGAAAAAAATTTAAAAATTCTTAAAAAATAATTTAATTTTTTTTAAAGATGTGTCACTCCATCGCAAATGTCGGGCAAAAAATTACGCGATTTAGCGGAAAATCACAGAACGATGCGGTGTTTGGACAAATACGGGAATCACCCGGAACATGATGGAAATATTTTGATTGGATTGCTGTTGGGAATTTGCATTGGAATCCCCTTGACGATGGTGGTGATGGTTATTTTCCGTCGCGGATGCTTTGGACTCGTTCGACCACGAGGCGCAGGCGACTTTTCACGTGCGTACTATCAACGTGCTGGCGTTTACGATGACACGATGCATCACATTTAAACAAAAAATTCTTATCTGGCATTTTATTTTATTTTTTTTAACTAAATTATAGGAAAGTATGTGACTTAAAAAAATTTGTGTGATTTTTTGTGGAATAAATTTACTGCTTAATTAATTTTTGTTTTTTTTTTATTTTATGTGTTTGTGAACTGCAACGACATAGACGAAATAAACGATTCCAACGAACATTGCTAAACCAAGTGCTCCAATGAAATATGCTAAAAACTAAAAAAAAATAATTTAAATTTTTTTTGAACCAAATAAGTCGCAATTAACACGTACTCGCACGATTAAGCGATCTTTGAGTCTTAAATTCCTTAGAGGTCTTCGTGACTCGGTTGCGTCAGTTGTTGCTGCCTCTTGCACTTGCATCACGGTAATCTTCCTGTACTTATTTAGTTTGTAATTTAAATTTACAACATTCCAGCAATCAAAACAAACATCATTATTATTAGCTATGCGAGCCACGACTACGCAGATGAATCATATGGCAAACGGGTTTCTTCTAATGGAAATCGAAAGTTTTTAATTTTTCACTGTTTTTTTTATAAATTTGTGTGAAAATGGATTAAAAATTAATTAATTTTAAAATTTTTTGTCAGTTTAATTAATTTTTATGGAAATTTTTACGATTTTTCCGGACTTTGAAGAAAAATGTAACCGTAAAATTTAAAAAATTCTGCTTACATTTCGCTAAAAAATGCTTACTGGGGACAACACAATTTTCTTTGAGCTGGGTTATTATCACTTTCATTCGTCTCACCTAACAACTGATGTGCCCAGCTCACAGAAAAAAATCGTCCTCCCCCAGTTAGAAATTTTTTTGTGACCTGGGGCACATCACTTTCATTCGTCTCATGGAAAACTTTTTCAACCGCTTTTCACGAGATTTTCCGGGAAATTCAATACAAAACAAGATTTTCTTCCAATTTTTGCTTTAAAAAATTAAATTGACTAAGTTTTTATGATGTTTTAATAAAAAATTAACTCCGAAAAATTATTGGGAAAAATTTAAAAATTTTATTCGTTAATCATTAATCAAGGAATCGTTTCCATAATAATTTTCCATAAATTCTTTAATCCTTTGCACGTTCATGTATGTCATAATAACAACTCCACAAAAGGCAGCAAAGCCAAGAATCGATAAAGTATAAGCAAAAAACTAAAAAAAATATATAAATTAATTAAAAATCTTTAAAAAATAATAAATTTTACCTTAACAAGACATTCTCTATGTTGACCGTACTTCATATTTTTAACTTTTGACAAAAAATTCAAAGAAAACTTACAAATAAAACAATTTAATTATATTATTTATCAAAAAATCTTACTTTATTAATTTTATTTAATTTAATAGGAAATAAATTATTATTATTTATGATATTTTTTTTCTTTTCTTAAATTTCTTATGGTTTTTTTTTTCAAAAATTCTTTAATAATTCCTTTTTTTGTTTTACAAATTTTACAAATTCCTTAAAATTTTATTTTACAAGAGTCTAACAAGTGAGCCAATTTTAATTAAATATAAAAATTTAACAAAAAAATATTAAACTAAATGATTTTTTTTTATTTAATGAAGGTGGAATAATTTCATCAAAGGGAAAATATTTGATTTAACTACTTCATTGTGCTTGTTCAATTGATTTATCTATATTTGCAATATCATTTGTCTATTTTTTTTTCATGTAAATAAATTATTTACATAAATTAATTTAATCCAATATGGATTTGATTTTTTTTTACAAAATTTACTATAAAGCAAAATTTTTAATTTTTTTGGCTTTCTGTACAAATTTTTATAATTTTTTTTTTACATTTATTTACATTTTTAATTTAGTTACTTTGGAAGATACTCATTTTTTTTTTTAAATATTCACTAAAAAAAAGTTTAAAGCCATTCATTAAATTATTATATAGGCAAAGAATATTAAAGAATTTAATAAAAATAATAATTAAACATTTATTTCCCGACGTTAATAAATTATTTTTTGTTTGTATAATTTTATGATAATGATAAGTTAGACTATACGTAATGATAATAATAAAATAAGCATAATAATTAATTTTTTAGCACTCATTTGTAACTAAAAAAAATATTTTTAGTTTGTTTTAAAAATAATAATAATATTTTTTTTTTATTTAGGAGGAACTATAAATTTTGTGGTGAATCAGACTTATTGTTTATATATTTTTTTTATTAATATTCTATGTGTTTGTGTGTGTATGTATGTGGTGTTTGTAAAAATTTGTCTTTCT
Organism: Culicoides brevitarsis; assembly: GCF_036172545.1. NCBI lineage: Eukaryota > Metazoa > Arthropoda > Insecta > Diptera > Ceratopogonidae > Culicoides > Culicoides brevitarsis. Next base: position 19,731,741 of record NC_087085.1, on the reverse strand, counting down.
TTGTTAATTATTTTTTTAGAAGTTGAAAATATTAATACAAAAAAAAAAATTGAAGAAATGAGATTTTTTTTCAAAATAAAAAAAGATACTGAAAGTAATTCAATTGATGTCTTAAATATTGTTCTATTGCATAAAATGGTGTGTATGTATTTTTTTTTTGTTTGTTGTATATGAATAAAAATTGTTCAGACTCTATTGTTTGTAATCAATGGCTTCTATTGTTAGATTAATTACTTTATCATTAGAATTCTCTCGTTATTTTTTTAAATATTTTTTCTAAATATTAGAAAAATTTATTTTTTTTGGGGGAAAATTCTGTCTATTGGGAGGTTGTGGTCTATTGTAAATATATAAATATCTTGAGTTTTTATATTCTAAAACGAAATTGTTCTATTAATTTGTTGTTTGTTGGAAAGTTATTGTGGAAATAAGGTTCCAGGTGTGTTTTTACGTGCTGCGGATTTTATTTAATTTATTTTTTTTAATAATAAGAATAATATATATGTATAAAGATAGGTAGTTTTCTTCTGTTTAGTCTTAAATAATATAGTAATAATAATTAATTTTATTATTTTTTAGAGTAAATTTATATTATAACCTTTTGTTTTGTTTGTTTTTTGGAACTGTAAGAATTGTTTCTATTTTTTTGTGTATTTTCAGTTCTTATACTATTCAGAATTCATACTAACTACTAATTTAAGCGTTTGTTTTTCTCTTAATAATAATAAATATGTATATTTTAAAGTTTAAGAACTAAAAAAAGAGATGTAAAGATGTGTTTATTAGCTGTTTTGCACAACATAGCCGTTGCTCAGGGGCCGCAACTCCTCGTCATCGTTTGGTTTGGCTTTATTTGGTAAATATTTTTTCCGTGCATTTTGCTCTTTGACATAGTCATTTTCCTCGTCGTTCCTGAATTTCGTGATACTGTTCGGCACTATCGTCGGCGACTTGCTGTTTGATTTCTTTTGGAGCAACTGCACATTTTCCTCATTTCGCGTTGGTTGCGTGTGGAAATTGTACGTTGCAGCAGCATCGTCTTGCTGCGGTTGAACGGAAATCAGGACAGATGATTCCGGTGTCATGCCATTTTGCAAGTGAGGTTGATCGTTGGCGACTTTTACGGTACTTAGTGCGGTCGGATCGTCATTTTCGTCTTCGGTACGATAGTCGGCTGCACTTTCTTCTTCGTCGATGCGATACGAGGACGGATGAATGTCGTTGCTAAAGATTCCTGAACCAATGCCACCACTAAAAAATATTTATAAAATCTCTTGCTTAGTAACTTTGATTCGAAAAAAAATTGTGACAGATGTTTCGCATGATGCGAGAAGATAAAACAAAAAGTTATTAATAAAATCGTAAAATATTATTGAGACATACTGACGACATTTCGCACACGACACGTCAAATTCCAATCATTTGTTTTTTTTTACATCTGACTTTATATTAATTATTTTTGACAGAAAAAATAATTCACAAGTCAAAATGCTAATTTTTCATTTAAAATCTGTAGCAAATTTGTCAAAATGTCATTAAGGCGACTAAATTTAATTATTTTACTTTTTGACGAATGAAGATTTTGACGAGAAAATTAATTGTTTTATTTTTTTTTTTTAATTATTTTTATGGATTTTTTTATTAATTTTTTATTGATCACATTTTATAAATTTTTATTTAAGAAATTTTCATAATTAATTAAGTTCAAATCGGTCAAAATAAATTTATAAAAAAATTTTTGGTCACGTTACTCATTTTTTACCGCATTTCGAGCAAAAATGTGGTATTATCAAAACTCAATTTGGATAAAAAAATATTTAAATTTAAATTGACTAGAATAATTAAAAATTGATAAAAAAATAAATTAATAAATCAAAAAATATTTGAATCGAAATTAATTAAATTTTTTTTCAATTAAAAATATTAAAAAATGTTATTTTTTTTATTTTCCACAATTTTTTCTAATTTTCAACACAAAATAGTGAAACAAAAAATAATTAAATTTATTCGCATTAAAAAAATGACAAATTTAATAATCTTCCTTCAGTGCCACTCATTCACGAAGCTACGGCATTCCATGTGATATCACAAGACAACGCGTTGTTTGTGCCAAAATTCTAATGGTAAGTCACGCCACATCACACACACACGAAAATATTTCTCAACAACAACTCGTCATTAAATTATTCCTCATTTGCTTGCGTTACAGCCAGGAGGACAACTCACATGATCATCGAATAATAATTTCTTCTGTCGCATTATTGATGAATGATTTATTTTGAATGAGAGAATCGTAAATTTTTTCATTCGTTTGGCACTGTGACAAATGCCGTGTGACGCCTCTGATTACGAGTGCACTCATGATGGCTTCTATTTTATTTCTTTCTTTACCCGGAAGATTTACTACATACCTACTTAATTTTTTGTTTTTTTTTTCAAAGAAAGCAAATAAAAAATAAAATGTAGTCATGTGTTCGATCGTGTGCGTTTGTTGTTGGGCATAAATAGTTATGATTTTAAAAAATAATAAAATATTGTAAACTATACTAATGAAATATACTGTTCCGTTGTCACTTTTGCCCATTTTCGACAAAAAAGAGACATTTTTCAGGATTTTTCGCCTTGAAATGTATCTTTTCGGGTCGAAAATGGCTTTGGACCAAGGGAATTTTTCGATTTTTGTTTTTCTAAAGGAAATTTAACGTTAAGTGCCAATCTTTCTGATTTTTTTTTGTTTGTTTTTTTAAATAAGGAAAAATATTTGTTCAAACAAGGAAAAAATTTGGAAAAATGCAAATCATGTTTAAAACTCCCACTTTCAATTTCATTAATATAAGTTTACCTAATTTTTTGTGCGTAAAAGGTGATCTCCGTCTCACCTCAGTGGTTGAGATGTTCGCATTGCCTGCAGTGTAATATCCCTATTTGATAAATGCTGTGAATTGGTGCGATTCACGAGGTAGAGATCGTCATCGATGGAGCTCTCGACATCGTCTTCGGGTCGAGTTAGTGGCGTCGTTGCATCGTCTGTTGGTTGATTTTCTAAAAAAAAAGTTAAATAAAAAATTAATTTTCATAAAAAATAAAAATTTTGATGTAAATTGTTTGAAATAAATAATTAAAAAAAACAACGTTTTTAATTAAAATTAAATAAAAAAAAAAAAATTAAAAAAAAATAATTTTTTTTTTTACATTTTTTTATGTTTTTTTTTAAACATTTCAATTGAATAATTTAGAAGAAATCCATAAAAAAATAATTTTAAAATACAATTCATAAATAAAAATTCTGAGAAAAAAATTTTGAAAAGGTATTTTAATTTTTATATAAAAAATAATTTAATTTAAAATCATTTTATTTTTATTATTTTTAATTTTATTTTACTTTTTAAATTTATTTTTTTTTTTTTAATTATAAAAAAATAATAAATTTTAATTTTATTTTTTTTTTAACAAATACGAAAAAAGGCAAAAAAAATCATTTTTGAGAATTTTTAATTTTTTCTTTACTCTGTTAAATATTCTGACTTTGAAAATTTTTGAATAAATAAAAACTTACCAATTTGCTTTTCATGCAAATACCGTTGCCCACTCGGCGAATCGAAGAACGAGACTTCGCGGAATGATTTATCCGCATCGTCATGTAATTCCTGCACGATCTGCATAAATGTGGGCCGAGCTGAAGGACGATGAGTCCAGCATCGTCTCATCAACTCATAAAACTTGTCTGGACAATTTTCTGGACGTTCCATTACGCCACCGTCTATCACATACCGCAGTACTTGATCGTTCGAAAGACCCTAAAAAATTTATTTTTTATTAAAAGTATTGTTTTTCGCCAAAAATCATCAAAAATTTACCTGATATGGTTGCGACGCTAACGTTGCCATCTCCCACAGTACAACGCCATAACTGAATACGTCGCTGCTGTTTGTGAAGACGCCATCTTTCAAGCTCTCCGGTGCCATCCATCTCACTGGAAGTAGTCCTTTCGAGCCCTTTCTGTAGTAATCCGTCTCGTAAATATCTCGCGTCATACCGAAATCGCCAATTTTCACCGTTAAATCTTCGGCAACCATGCAATTTCTTGCCGCCAAGTCCCGATGCACGAATTTCTTGAATGCCAGGTAAGCCATGCCATCGGCAATTTCTATCGCCATTTGACAAGTGCGTCGCAGGGATGGCGGTTGCGGTGCTACGCCATCTAAACTATCACGATCGGGTCGATGTGACCTTAGATATCCCTTGAGATCGCCATTTCCCATCAATTCCATAACCACGAGAATAGGTTGACCGATCGAACAAACGCCGAGCAACTTGACGACGTGATGCGTATCGAAACCTTTCATCACGGACGCTTCTTTGAGGAAGTTGATGCGTTCGCGATCTGTCGCACTTTCGTTCACAGTCTTGATGGCGCATTTCTGCTCGTCGCCCATGCCATTTTTGTCCTTAATGATGCCCTCGTAGACCATACCGAAGGAGCCCTGACCCAATTCCTGCAGCTGAATGATCTTTTCGCGCGGCAATTCCCACTCGTCGGGCGTATATTGCATACTCATGTACTCCGGATTGACCGAAGCGATCAATTTCATGTTGGCCATTTGTGCGGGGAAGCGTCGTTTGTAGTACCAGACATACACAACGACAACACCGATGACCAGCAGGAGGCAAACCACAAGAATTGCGATAATATACTTCAAAGTATTCGGTTTTTCGGGGATAATTTGGAAGCGAGGTGATGAATATGCGCCATCGCCGAACATTGACGTTGCCATTACCTCGACACTGTAATTTCCGGGTTCGAGTTCGTCTACCAGGAGATATCCAGTTTTTTTGAAATCCACTGCTGTGAGACAAACGGGCTTGAATTGCTTGCCCGGCAGACTGTAACGGATGCTGTATGACACAATCAGGCCATTCGGGTGCTTTGGTGGCTCCCAAATGACTTTAAAGGCGCCCGTCATGTTGTGTTCCTGCACCGTAGAAACCGTAACGACATCATCAGCGCCCGGTACCATTTGCGTCACCGCTTGCGTATATCGTTCACTGCTGCAACGTGCTGCCTGCTTGACGCCTGGCGGGAGTATTTTGGCATCCTCGGGCTTGCGACACGCCCGCACCGACACATGATAGCCCGAATAGTGTTTCAAGTTCTTCAGCACGACTTTTGTGTCGGTCGTGTAGAATTTCTGGTACACCAATTTTCCATTGTCGTCCACCAATGGGTCCTCGTCTTGCAACTCGGCATTGACATTTCGCGCATTTCGCACGAGATTCGCTATTGTCGTCGAAAATGGCGATTCAAAGGGGTACGAGACGTCGCGGCGTTTTCTGTTGCTCGATTTGACGTCTTTATATTTGATGAAAACCCAGTCCTGTAATTTATCTTCAAACGAAATCGCTTCGACGGCATCGTCTTCCTTGTGAACTCCCTTCGATGACGTTTCGCACACGATATTTTGGCAATCGCACGTGTCTTTTTTGTTTTCTTCCGGGCGATCGGGAATTAGAACGCCTCGTGACAAATTCTCGTCCGGTTTTGGGGGCTCGTTACAGAAATCTCGGTGGTTGAGGACGTCTTTGTTATCCGTCAAGTTGACGACAATTTCGTACTTGTCGGGTTCGCCGTTGAACGTTTTGGGCGGCTTGAAACTCACGACAATTTCGGAGGAGGCGTTTGACGTCGCCTCCAAGTGCTGCACCGGCTTGGGCTCGTCCGCGAGCGTTTTGAAGTAAAATATGTCACTTTCGCCGCCACTGTCTTCCGAAGATATCATAAATGTTTTCACGTAACATGCGTACTGGGTGTAAGGCTTTAACTTGGTGATAATTGAAACCTGGTCGTCAGCATGTACGTCATCGACAATCCAGCTGAAAGGTTTTTTTTGTAAATTATTATTTTTGATTAAGAAATTAAGAGTTTTAAATTTGTCGAGGGAAAAGGATGAAATGTTTTCGGGAAATTCTGAAAAAATTTCTTAACATCGAAAAAATATAGAATTTTTCAAGATAAAAAATTAAAAAAAAAATAATAATTGACTAATACTTTTAGAACACTTAAAATAAAGTCCAATAAATTTGACCAATGAAAAATTTAAAAAAAAAGTAAAAAAAAAAAATAATTTTTCAAAAGCAATTTTTTTTAATTGAAAAATTTAATAATTTTTTTCAATTTAATTTTTATTATTTTTACAATTTTAAACAGGAAAATTTTTTCGTATTAATTTTTATGCTTTATTTTTTGTTAGTATAACTAAAGAAACAAAAAAAATTATTAAGGTTAAATAATAAAAATGGGAAATAAATTTTAATCCCGAGAAAAAATTCACTTTTTCCATCTCGTTCAAAATTCCTGAGAAAAAATGAAAATTTTTATAAAAATTTTTACTTACCCATCACGATCACACGCATCTCGTCCTTCATTAACGGAAACATTTTGGAATGGCGCTTCAATGTAGGATAATGTGTAACCGAGCAACGACCTTGGATCGTCAATTTGGAACTTGTCCCAACGAATCATGGCAGCATTGTTCCGCACGAACTGCACACTTGCATTAATTTTCGTAGTATTACACGAGATTTTGTCTCCATTGGAAATTTTCATGGACTCTTCCGAGTCGATTTTGATACCTCTTTGCTTTTTCTTTAGATCGAGGATGAATTTCACGCACAACTTTGGATTATAATGGAACGCCATCGTGCCATTCACAATTCGCACCGAAGTATTAAACAACTCCTGCAAATTCTGATTGTCCGTGATGTACAAAGCCTTGTCTTGTTCCTGCAATTTCGTTCCAATGACCTTTAGCTCCTTGAAAAAATGCAACGACACAATCGGATTGGAGCGAACAATCCTCAGACTTTCCGTGATTTCTTCGATTGCCGATAGCGCTTGAAGTTCCCGCACGACATTTTGTCCACCGCGACTTTTGATCGTAATCTCGAGATTTCCGTCAATTTTTGTGCATCCTCGTAAGTGTTGCGCCGTTGAAATACTGTCGACGGTTGCGCCCTTGCAAATTTTCTCGCATTTGTTGTTTTTGCATTTTTTGCACTTTTTGCGGCAGTCTTCGGGAGAATGTTCGGGAGTGCAGTGACTCGTGTCCGGAAAGTATCCCGAAGGACATTCCCGATCGCAAATTCCATCTGCGCGTGGCACAAAGGGGAATTTGATGTCCTCGCGCTTCACTTGAATGGGCACCGGTAAATTCCGGCATGCCTCTTCGGTGATGCAACTCCGCGAGCTGTACTGTAATGCAAAAAAAAAAAAAGAAGAAAAAATATTAATTTAATGAAATTCCGATTTGATTGACCCTAATTAAATTAAATTTTTACATTGATCGTCAATCAGTGAGAAAAAAATTAACGCACAACGACCAAAAGTTCAAGTGTGAAATTTTAATGAGATTTCGACCTAATTTTTGAATAATAAGGCTGCTCTAAATATTATTTATTTTGTCCCATTTCAAAAGTAAAAAGTTAATGGGCAAAAAAATTTAAAAAAAAAATATATTAAAAATTTTGGTTTTTAATTTTTTTTTTTAATTCTTTATTTTATTACGAATTTTTTTAAATCAATTTCGATTTTTTTTTCTACAAATATTTTTCATAAAACTACTGAAAATATTTTGAAAAAATTTTTAGACAATTTTTCTCTTTTTTTATTATTTGCTTGGTTTTTTTTAATTTAATTTTAAGTTCTAAAATTTTAAACCGTAAAATCAGATAAATGTTCAAAAATTGTTAAATATTAAAATGACAAAATTTTAACAATTTTTGAACATCAATATTCTTTTTGATTTTACGGTTAAAATTTTTTTAAATATAAAATATTATTTAAAAGTTAAAAAACATTTTTTTTATTCCATTCAAAAAAAAAAATAATAATAAATTAAGACAAAAATTCTAAATAAATTCGGAGCAGCCTAACAAAAAAAAATCGTTAATGTCATCATAACTTATTCAAAAATTAAATCGAACGGGCGTGATTTGCAAGCAATACAATAATTGGTTGCCCGATCAGTGCCAATCAAAAATTTCCACATTTAATTTCGAGTGTAGAGCATTTACAACAACAAGTGGAATATTTAGTAGTCATTGTTGTCGATGTCTTGTTATCTCTGTCATGTCGTCGTCGTCATTTTGTACGGTAAGAAGTCACTTTGTAGTACAAATATTTACGACACACAACAAAAATAAGGTCTGTTTAATGTGAATCGAGTCAAGTGAATTATTGAACAATGAATGACAACATGTTTCAAAGTGTAATCGGAAATACCGCAGTTTTCATATAAATAATTCTTTTGATTATGTATCCGTCTTGATAACATAAAAATTTGTTATTATTTGTTTGTTTAGTTTAAGTCGCCAGGCATTCGTCATGTGTCGTTCAAAGACAGGTGCGACTTAGCCAAAATAAAAAAAAAGAAGTCTTTCATAATGAAAACAAGTCATTCCAGGTATTTTCTTATCAGTAGGTCTGGCAAAAATATTTAATTTAATTTTTTTTAATTTTTTTGAAAAATTTTAAAAATTAAAAAAATTAATTGAATTGTTAAAAATTTATAAAATTAAATTAAAAAAAAAATCTGAAAATAAAATTTTATAAAAAATATTAAAATTAAATTTGGCTAAAAAATTTCTAAATTTTTTTTTTACTTATTCATATTATTTAAAATATTTTAATAACTTAATTAATTAATTTTAAAATTTTATTTTACAATTAATCAATTCAAATTAACAAAAAAAAAAAATATTTTTTTATTTAGCAAAATTTTATTTCAATTTTTAATTTTATTAAAAAATGTAAATTTTTGCCAGGCATACTTATCAAAAAAAAAGTAAACAAACAAATAAAAATAAAATCGATTATCAAACAAATCGGCGGGCGCCAGGTAGATAAAAATTCAACACTTACGGCATACAATCCGCTTGTACAATTTTCCAAGCAAATTTTCTTCCCATTCACGAATCGCATCATTTTTCGGCAAATTATGCAATCCGACGAACTAAGTCCCGTACATCCACCAACGCAGTCCTTATCGCAGCACGTCGTACTGTTGAAACAATTCCCCGGACACGCAGCTGGACACACTTTTTGACAATGATCCGCAGTCCAACAAAGAAACGAATCGCGTCCCGTGCTGCCCTTCGTTCTCGGACACTCCACCGATGAATTTTCTGGATGTCGCGGACACACTGGACAAGCATTCTTTTGTTTGTTACCCTGAAAAAAAAAAGACAAAATTTTATTACCAAACCCGTTACTTCATAGAAAAGAAATTGTTAATTGAGACATAATTTTGGGCACCATAAAATTTGTTATTTTTTTTTTACGTGACTTTGATGAGATCATCTGTCGGATAATCATCATGGGAAGACACTTCTTGCGCGAGAAATTGATCTTTAAAAAAATGTTTGACATTCCTAACAAACGATTAATTAATCTATTTTATTTTATTACAACTTTTTTTTTTCGGTTAATCAAGTTGAAAGAGTCATATAATGACAAAAACGTGGAATGTTTGTTATTAAAACAAAAATCATAAAATTGATTGGTTTTATGACCGCGTAACGGTAGTCTCTCTGCTATGTACGTTTATTTGTTGAATGAAACGAAATGAAAGGTGGTCACATTTTTGACATTTTTCTACGATGATTGGAGTCAGGTGACTGTCGCATAATAAATTATTGTCGAAATTTCGGTTTTAAATAGATGTGGACTTTTGCAACACGAATTTATTTTAGAAATTTTGTTTGTTTTGTTTTTTTTTTCGTTTATCAAATTTAATTAATTTTTTTTAAGTTGATATCGCTATTTTTCATTTATTTTTTTGCAAAATTTTTGAGAAATACTTAATTTAATTTATTTTTAAAAAATACATTAATTTTAATTAATCATATTTTTAGTGATTTTTTTAACTTTAAAAATATGATTTTAAAAATTTTTCTAAAAATTTTATTTCTTTAAATTATTTGATCGTGTCATTTAAACGCTTAAAACGAGGATGAAATGAGGATTAAAAAAGTAATTTTAACTGATAAATGTAAAAAAATAATTCCAAATATTTGCATATTTTATTTAACAAGTTCGAATTTTTAATTTTCCAGTAATTTAAAATTAAATAAAAATTTTAATTTTATATTAAATTTTTAAAACTTCATTTAACTTTTAATAAAGCTAATAAATATATAACTTTATAATTTTTTTTTAATTTTAATTTTTTATTCTAATTAATTTTAATAGATATTTAATAAAAAAAATTATTTTTAAAGATTTATTATTTTATTTTAACTTCGTAGGTCTTAGATTATTTTTTTTCTTTTGAATAATAAATTTTTAATCGAAAAATATTCTTTAGATTTTACAAACTCATATTTTATCGATTAAGTTCGAATTTTAAACTTTTTATCAATTTAAAATTAAATAAAATTAATTTTAATTTGAATTCAGTTTTTAAAATTTTGTTTTATTTAGGCGAATAAATTTAATATTTTAATTTTTTGTCCCATGAGGATTTTCTCGAGGGGGGGGGGGGGGGAAATAAAAAAATAAATATTTTTGAATTTTTTGTTTGTAATTTTTTAACGTTTTTAGACGTTAAACGTTGATTCTTAACATTTATTTAATTTTAGTTTATATTATTTTAAAATTTGAACTTAAAAGTAAAGAAAAATCAACAAAATCTCCCAAAATAAAAATGTTTGAAAAAAAATAATTTTGGTCACGTGACTTTCAAAAAAATGTTTTTCAACATTTCAATAGAAAATGTCGTAATTAAGCAAATTTCTTTAGTTTTTTGTATAATTTTACCATGAACAGTTATTTTTTCATGATTTTTTAATATAAAAATTCCAAAATATGTCAAAAATATTTGTATTTTATATTTAATTTTTATTTTTCCCCCTGAATTTTTTCGACAAAATCCGAGGGGGGGGGGGAGACAAAAAATGGATATATTAAATTTATTCGCCTTAATAAATTTTTATTAAATCTTATTATTTTTTAAAAAATGTAAAATTTAATTATTTTTGCAATTATTTAATTAAATATTTAATTATTGCAAAACAATTATTTTAATTTTCATTAATTTTTAAACATTTATTTTATTTTAATTTTTTTCCTAAAATTTAAGATTAATATTATTTCGTTTCTTTTTTAGTTTTAATTTAAATTTAAAAACAATTTCATAAAAATTTTCAAATTCCTATTTTATCAAATAAGTTATTAATTTTTTAAATTTAATTTGTTATATTTAGTCAAAGAAAATCATTTTTTCATAAAGAACATTATTTTTACGATTTTTATAAAGCTAAAAAAATAAAATTATAAGAAAGTCACCAAAATTTAAAAATTTCCAGCAAATGTCACAATGTCACAATATTTGTTTAAAATTCAAGGAATAAGCCGATTTCTAAAACACTTCTCTCCATTTTTTATTTTATTTTAGTTTCCCCAACAACATGCAACATGAGCAAACGAGGTTAAACATGGCAACCGTTTAAGAGGATTATGCAAATCGAAACTTTGTCATCGCATCTCAGACACCCAAGAAACAAACAACAATTATCGAGATTACGAAAAAACAAAACTTTCCGCAGTGACTTTGCATGATCATTATCGCGCAGCGCAAAAACAAAAAATAACGCAGACAAGTTATTTACATTTGTTTGTGAAAAGTCACGATAATATGACATGGATTGTTTAAAAATGTTAGAATGTTATTATTTATATTTTTTTCTGCAAAAGTCACATCGTACTGATAAAATTAAAGTAGTGTACTTTAAAACTCTTTTTTTTTTGTATGTGAATGAATTGGTGGCGCCTACTGTATTATTTTATAATAATGTACACATCTTCTAGTTATTTAACTACGAATGTACCTTTGGTCGACGTACAAAGCCACACACGTACGATGTGTACAAACAACAAGTATCCGGCTGCGGTGTAGCAGCTACACACTCACAAAATGTGACACTAAATAGCACTCTCTGAATATTACTATTTCATTCATAAAATCACTCGGTGTGTTTGTACGGCGCGGCACTACACCTCTACAAGTGGCGAGGAATATGATGACGTGATACACACAATCGCCCATACAGCACAAAAACTCAAAAATAAACCTCTCGTCTGATGCTGATAATAAAATGTACGGCGCTCGTACAAATAAATTGTAAATAAAATCTCTGTGGATGCCTGATGTGTGGAAAATAATAACAAACAACGAAAAAAAAAACAAGTTGTACTGTTGTTGAAATCACAATATTTTTTTTTTAATGAATGGTTTGTGGAATTTGTTCAGCAGTTTAAACGTAATTACTATTAAATGTGTTGTTATGCAATGTTTGTGAGTAATTATTTTTGTCATTCAGAATTTATTTTATTATTTCTTTATTTTTTTCACAGAAATCGCAAATGGAGACGCCTAGCACCTCGTAGCCAAATCACATCAAAACAAATAAACAATCTTGAAGGTCATGAGAATTGTGATGCAGGACATCAACCTACAACCACAGCTTAGTATTTATTTATTTTTATTTTTTTTTCTTGAGAATCGATCGTTCTCGTGCTGATGCAGAGCATATGCTAAACTACGAATCAGAAGAAAAAAACTAAAATTTATGTTAATGTAAGTTGTTTATATCAAATAACACCGAAATCGAAATAAAGTAACCGATAAACGACTCATTATGCTAATTTATAATCGAAAGTTTCGAGTTTTTTTTTCTTCTTATTTCAAGACTAAAGCGTTTGTTTATCACGTTAGAGTTGTCAATATTATACATAATCATTCATAAATAATAATAAAATATTGTTTAAAACTTTCCCACATTATTTATCATCGTGTTTTTTTTCCTTTTTTTTTTGCAACGGTCGATGGCTGCTCGTTAAATAAAGTCATAAAAGGTGATGGAAAATTCCGTTGTTTGGTTACTGCAGCAGCAGCAGCATTATTGGTTTCAAAGTTCGTTGTGTCGCTTTTTTTTTTTGTAATGATGATGATGATGATTTACGGGATTATTATGGAAATTTCCACTTTGTGAGTGATATACAATGAAATTGTGTCTAGAATTTTAAATTTTGTCGATTTGGGGTTAATTATTTTTGGAAGAGGAGTCTTATCAGGAAGCGATAACCATTATCGAAATTATTTTTGCGGTGTTTTATTTTGGGTTAAAAACAAAACAAAAAATATTTGGCTTGTGTTAGGCAAATGCAAATGATTACATTATTTGAATTTTTAATTTTTTTATGAAATAAATTTGAGATAAATTTTGATTAAATTAATTTTTAATTAATTAGGAAATTTATATTTTTAGAAAAATATTTTTGGAAAAATATAAATAGTTTAATATCTATTATTTATATTTTAAAAAAATATTTATATTTAATAATTAAATAAATAATATTAAATTTTTTAATAATATTAAAAAAATATTTAAAAACATATTTTTTAAGAATAAAAAAAATTAAAAAACAATTAAACATTATTGGAGACATGTTTAAAATATTTTTTAAAAAAATATTTAACAATTTTTATTGTTTAAAAAATATTTTTGAAAATATTAATTAAATTATAAAATTTAAAAAAAATATTTTTTTAAAAAGTTTTTTAAATAACTTTAAAAAAATTATTGACATTTTTTTTATACAAAATCCATTCAAAAAATGTAAAAATATTTTTTTGTGAATTTTAAACTTATTTTGAGATTAAAATTCATCATAAAAATAAATTCAAGGTTAAATATATTGATAACGAATTTTTGATGAATTTAAATAAAATAAAAATTCTAAAAATAAATTTTCATTTAAAAACATTTGTCAAAATTTTGATAATTACTATTTTTAGCGAATTCTACTTTTTTTTCTTGATTCAAAAATTACTCTTATCAAAAAAAAAATTAAGCCATATTATCAAAAATAAAAATATTTTTACTCATTGCAACTGCCTGATATGAAAAAATGTAGGTTAGTGACGCATTTCTGATTTTCGATAACATCGAATGGAATGTTGTTCATTTTTTTTTGTAGATCAACTTTGAACACAATTCGTAGAATCCTGTGCTTGAAATGCAAAAAAACATGTTCAAGGTGAAAAAACTATTATTGGTAAAAACTCCTGAAATTTCGTAACCTACATAAATATTTCAATTACTAAAACAAACAACACGCAAGTGCCACGTGGTGGTAAACTAAAATTGTTGTTTTTATTATTATTGTGATCATTTTTTTATTTATTTATTATTCGTTCGTTCTTCTTTAATTTGAATATAAATATATTTATATAAAAATATACATAAAGTATATAAAGAACACATTCAAAAAAAAAAAAACATTTTAAAAGCCGGTTTCTCTTTAGTTTAGTCAGTTGTAGAAGAATAACAACAACATATTTACTTATAAGCACACACTCGAAAAAAAAGTAAACCAATGTAAACGTAAATAACATAACTCGTCGTGAGCCGTTGTTATTCTTGTTATTTTATCATCATCGTTGTCGTTGTGTATCGTACGAAAAAAAAGGCATTTAAAAGCTAAACAGCAGCTATGCATGGAATTTCCTATTAAAATCTAGCTTTTGATTCGTACAAAAAATTATCATATTACCAGTTTTCATCGATACACTCTTTCACTCGGTTGTATGAAAAAAAAAATATTTTGCCCGTGATATGATGTGTCGTGAGTGTGTTTGTTTATTGTACATATTATTTGTTTTTTTTCTTGTTGTTTGGTATGTTGATTTATATGAAATTCCTCGATGTGTGGACATTCTTTTTAACTTACAAGTCACACAATGTAAAAAAAAAGTAGAAAAAATCTCGCGTTCTCTTTTTTTTCACTCTCTCGTGCTTGAAAGTCTTCAAAAAATTTATTATTACATATTATCGTTAAACCGCGCGTTTTTATTTATTTTTGCCAACAAACTTGATACATTTAAGTTATTTTTGTACATTTGGGCCAATAAATGTGTAGGTACGGAATAATATATGTAAATACATGAAAAAAATAGAGGAAGTAAGGCACGCACCAAAAATTAAGAGAAAAATTGCAAACACGAGTTCAAAGTTTGTTGAACTAATTTTTTTTATGGCTAGTCCAAAACTGTTATTTTTTATATTTACATATCTATATTTAAATATATATGTTTATTTTTATAAATTTTTTTGTTAAATACTACGCAAATAAACAAAACAAACAAAACAGATAGACGATTAGATTTTTTTATTGAAAATTTTACAGTTACTTTTTTATTTTTTGAAAGATTATTAGAAATGGATTTGTCCATGTTAGATTATATTTGCAATAAGGGTATTGCAAAAATGAGCTTTTTTGATTCTAGTATATTTTTTAAATTTAAGCCATAAGGGTAAAAAATTTATAATAAAAAATTTAAATTTGTTGATAAATGTTCTCAGAAAAACTTTAAAAATGGTTAATTTTCGAATAATTTTGTACAAAAATGGAAAAAGTATATTTTTTCTACTGCCCTAAAATTAAAATAAAAAAATAGTTATTTTCATGTTTTTAATAAAAATGTTTTAAATAATATTAAAAATTTTAAAACTCATAAATTGAAAAAAAAAAATCAAAACTAAGCTGATTTAAAATATTTTTAATGAATAATTTTACAAATTTAAAGTGTTCAAAATTAAAATAATTTTTTAATTTTTCTAAATAATTAAAAAAAACGTGATTTTGGACATCTTGTTTAGTTTTTTTATCAACCAATTTTAGATATCATTTGTAATTATTTATTGAAAGGTTTTTAATTTAAAAAAATATAAATAAAATAAATTTTGGATTTTTCAAAATTATTTTTTTTAATAATTAAATTTTTTAAAATATTTTAAATTAATAAGAAATTCTAAAGTTATTTTTAAAATATCTAAAAGTATAAATATTTTAAAAAAATTAAATTAAACTCAATTTTCATAATAAATTTATAATAAAGGTAAATTTATAATAAAAATAATTTAGAATTCGTATAATAATCATCATAATTTTTGAAAAAAAATAGGAAGAATACGCGAAAAAATATAAATTTTTGGAACACCCTAACAATTCTAAATATAAATAATTTAATTAACTTATTTACCCATAAAAATACATTTTCTCGTGGCAATTGCATGTGCCACCTTACATAACCGCCCCAACAACCATTCATTTACACATCAAAAAGTAAAGGCAATAAAAACAACAACAACAAAAAATATAATTATTGTTTACGTTATTTTTTTTTCTCTCACTCTCTACAAATATGTACGACGACAACGACTTTAATTGAATTGATTGCATTCCATTCCGTTGTTAATAATATAATTTTCTAAGAATTCACGTCAATTTGTACATATCCTGTGTGCGAGTATTTCTTCGCAGTTTCTCACTACGTTGCTAATGAGGGAGCGAGAAAAATCATGTATGAAGGAAAAATATTTTATTTTGAAGCGAAAAATGCAAAAATAAACATTATTTGTAAATGAGTCATGACAATGACGATTACGACGAGCGGCGACGACGACGACGTTGATGATGATGATGTTATATAAATAAGTTGTTTGTTTGATTGTTGCAGAATGTTCGTTTATTTTTATTGCACATCGTCGTCGTTGTCGTGCATTTACAAACAGCGTAATTTTTATGAGCAATAATAATAATAAAAATACAGTGCATGACACACACACCGGAAATTTCTGGGGAATTACTCAAATGCGATATATCGGTATCGTATTTCGAAGAAAACAATATATTTAGAATGTAAACAGGAAATATTGACGTAAGATGCATGAGTAATGTGACTTTTTTCTTTCGAGTTCATCCATGAAAAAATCGTTTGTTTTGCATGGCAATGGCACTGTGTCATGACAGCAAGTCAATAAAAGCCAACAATGTTGTTTATTTTTCAAGTTCAAAGCATTGCAGTGGCAAACCATAAAATTTTGTGCTGAACGACTTACAATGACAAAGTTGTCTTCGTTGCCGAGTAATTTGATAATTTGTTGCGTTTAAATTTCATTTAGAACGACAATGTCGCTCGTTTTATGGATTCGTTTCATGCTTTCTCTATTTTTAAAGTTTTTTTTTGTACAATAAAAAAAATCGTGGCGGCGGCGACAGCAACAACATTGCCGCAACAACATGCATGTAGGTTACTATTGATTTTTGCGACACATATTTTTAGACGGAGAAATAGTGGTGCCCAATTTTTCATCAAGTTCAGACAATAAACATGAAAAAAACTTACATCGAAGACATTCGAGTCCACGAACGATTCGTTGGTAATCAAGCCCCAGTTTATCGTATCGACATAACACAAATTCGGGTTATTTGAGATCCGGACGGAACCTTGAATGATGCGGGATAAACTGTACAATCCAATTTCCTAAAAATAAAAAAAATAAAATTTAATTTTTTTGAAGAAAAAAAAATTAATAAAAAATATTTTACCTCCATTTTCATGTTTTCATACAGAACTAACGCGTGATTGTTGAATAGATTATTGCCCCGAATCACTTTCAGATTAGGAAAGAGCTTCCTCAGTGTCAGTAATCCATTGACGCGATAAATGATAATGTAGTCCGTTACTTCCACCAGATTGGGAAATGAATAATTTTCGTATTTGGATGCGTCGTGCTTGTCGTCAATCATTAAAATTTGTAAAAATCCCTCGATCACAGTGCAATTTTCCAGACGTGCTAGGCCGTCAGGTGAATTCCGAATATCTGTGCTGGGACATACTGCAAATAAATAAGGTTTTTTAGATTAATCACGTATAAGATAAGAATTTTTATTAAAAATGTCATTGAATGAGTTTAAAAGTTTTGCGAATAATTTTTTGAAGTGAATAAAAAAAATAACTTAAAATAAATTATTTTTAAAAATTAAATTATTATTTAATTAAAAATTTATTTTTTATCACAAAAAAAATTATCCAAAATTAATTATAAAAAAAAATGTGACAAATAAAATTCAAATATTTTATTTTTTGTTATTTTTTTTTTTGACACAAAAAAATTATCCTAATTATTAAAAAATATTTTTTGATAATAAATAATATAAAAAATATATATTTTTTTTTTGACAAAATAATAAATTAAAAAAATCAAGTATCAAGTCTTTTTTTCTTAATAATGAGTTGAATTTTTTTTTTATGGAATTTTAATTTAAAAAACCGAAAAAACAGACAACTTTTACAATAAAAATAAAGGTTCAAAATTTAATTGAAGAAAAATTAGGTTTTGGAGCGTTTTCAAAGGTTTTGTGTTCAATCTTCACTGAAATATTATTTCAAAATTTTCAGGATTAATTTTATTTATTTTAAATAAAATTATTTTGATTTCAATAATACTTTATAAATTTTTGATAAATTAATATTTTTTAATTTTTTTTATGTATTTAAATTTTTTTTTATAAAAAAAATTTAAAAAAATAAAATAAAATAATAAACAAAACAATTTTTGAAAACAAAAACAAAATAGAAAAAACCTCACAAAAATAATTTAATAAATTCGGATCCCAAAATAGTAAAAGCAGTAAAATTTATATTTTTTTCTTTACTACTTTAAATGGTAAACAAAAAAAAGTGACCTAACTCAATTTTATTTTATTTTCATTGCCATTTTTAATCTTTTAAATTTTTATCTTGTCAATAAAACACACCTTTTTAAACATTTTTTGCAAAAAATTTCCATTATTTACTCGGAGAAACACATAATTAAAATGGTCATGATGATAACATAATTAAAATCTGTGCGAAATGGCAATTACTGATGTAGCGTTTCTTTTAATCTCAATTTCAAATTCATTCATTAAGAAAATAAAAAAAAATGCTTTGTGTTTAAATTACTTGAGCCATTTAACATCTTGGCTACAATTTAATTCAATTAAAATTTCTTTTTAAAATTAGCAAAAAAGTGCGAGAGAGACGGTAGGAGGCAAACAACAATGTTCTACAATGTAGGTGGATTTCGTGTTTGTTGTCTCCTTAAATGGTCCCGTTTAAATTAAGGCGTCCACTGAATGGAGTAACTACAACAGAGACAAATTAGCATCATAAAATATATTTCGTTTTATTTTTCTTTAAATTAACTGCCGATTACAATCTCTCATTCTCCTCTCCACAGCGCGGCGGCGAGTTAAAGCAAGAGGTGCGCGGTGAAATCAACGTATATCATAAAAACGAGTGTTTAGTAACATGTTTTTTTTATGAATGAATCATTTTGAATTCCAGAGAAACAAAATATGAATAAACAAAACAAACACACTAAAAATGTATATATATTGATCAAATTGATCATTAAGTAAATATGAATACAGTTCCGTGAGAAAGAAATGTTCGATTTGTCATTTTGAAGATTTAAAAAATGAGATTTAGGTCACTCTTGGTATTTTTTTTTCGGTGCAGTGGCTACTTTTTTCGCGAATCACGATAAAGATTTTATCTGACATGATTTTGTGTGGCCAATTCTGCATGCCACTGCGTCACTATCTAATCATCATATAATGAGTATTTTACTAATTTTTATGTCCGAGAGGCGTTCATGAATGGTGTGATTAACGAGAACATAAAGATTTCACGGTACGACAATGTTATTATTATATTATTAAAATGAAACAACAAAAAAATTATAACAAATGATAAATATATTTATGAATTCACTCAACCGCAAGTCAAACGCAGTTTTGTATTCACATATTAAATATGTACCGTGGGTTTATTTTATTTTTCATTTAATTTTTTTTTATCTTAAATTTTTTTCTTTCATTGTCATACCTTTAAAAATTTAACTTTCCGATGCTTTTATTAATTTTTAATCAAAAATTATTTTTTTTTAATTTGAAAAAAGTTAATAAAATAAAGTTTAAATTTATATATAATTTAATAAAATAAATAAAAAAATTATTTTTTTGATAAATTGTTTTTTTCTATTTTGTAAAATTTTTGTATTTTTTTTTTTGTTAATTTTCCACTTTTTTGCATTTTTTTTAACTATTTGCTTCCCGATGCATTTTATTGATTTTTTAACATTCAAAAATATTTAAAGTTTGAAAAAATTAGTTAACTTAATAAATTAAAATTTAATTAAAATTTTATAAAATTGTAAAGTTTTAATTTTTTCAAACATCCGTAAAAAATTTTGAAAATTTAAAAAAAAAAATACAAAACCGAGAAAAAAAAAGAAAATAAGAAAACCGTAAAAAATGTTTATTGTTTAAATTATTTTTTTTAAACATTTTATTTTTTTTTTAAACTTATTTTTTAATTTATAAAAATTATTTATTTTTTAAAAAATCAATTTGAAGCAATAGGAAACAAATAAAACTTGTTATCAATTTGTAAGAGAAGTAAAAAATTTATGATAAATCATAAAAATTTTTATTTATATAAATTTATATAAAATCAAATAATATCAAAAAGAGAATAAATAAAAGCAGAAAAACTGAAAAAAATAGGTAATAAAAAAATCTAAATGGGAAAAAATTGAAAAAAAGTAAAAAAAAAAAACAAATGAACACTCGGTATATAAAAAAAACTACCGTGTACTTGTTTATGTTCAAGATCATGAGACACTCTCTACTTTATAATTATTTTTTAGCATGTTGTGACAAAATACCCCAACAACCATCATACATTTGTTACTATTTATTTGTTGTATTCATTCATTGTTAAATTATATTCTAACTTTATAAATAATCATTTAGAATCAGATAGTCATAATATTTTTTTTTCTTAATATTTTTTTTCTTTCGTTTTTTTTCTAACCAATAACAATAATTATTATTATTGTTTGTGTCGCTTGGTCTCGTTTCAACGTTTTTTTTTTGTTTTTACTTTTCGTGTGATTCACAAATCCATAAAGAAGAGAGAAGTGAATAAATAATAACTTGTTTGTGTGGTACGTTCATAAAGGAAATGCTCAGCATTTTTTGTACTAATTAACACAACATTTACTAAATTTTATTAGGTGCGTGGTTCTTCATAATCTTCTTCAACGATCTCTTGACGATTTTTTAATCTGATAAATTTCGTTGTACAAGAACGAAAATAAAAATGAAAAAAAAACAACAAGGGAGAGAAACGAAAAAAAAAAATAATAAAACTGACATCTCTGCTACAATGTTGCAGTTATTACAAAATGAAAAATAAAATTAAAATGCATATTTATAAAAGTTCATTGAAATCCAATCTTCGTTTCAAATAAATAATAATAATAATAAAAATATTGCCAAGTAAGAGACAAGTGGAGAAAGAACTCACATTCCACAAATGTTATTGCAAAACTTGTTTATTGGATATTTTTTCGCTTAATAAGGTACACCTTATTTCCACAGAAAAAGAATACTTTTTTTTTATTTTTTATTATATTCAATATATATAAATATATGAAATAAGCTGAGTAAGCGATTACAGATTTATTATTTGTTATTGACGTAAATTGAATTGATTCAAGTATTTAAAATGTAATTTAAGTGGAAAAATAAAATAAATAAAAAAAAAAACAAAAACAAAGGAGTAATGTATCGCTTGGAATTTATTATTGGTGTAATATTAATTTATTTTCTGCGAAATTTAAATACGTTCTCATAGACCTTTTTTTTATTGATGATGCTCCAAAAAAGGTAAAAGTGTGAAATGAGGGCATTTTTTTAATAATTTATTCGTTCAAGTTTCAATGACATTTTTAATTTATTTATACTTTTATTTAGGCAAGTGCAAAAAAAAAGTTTCACATGTCCTCCCTTACATTTTTTTTGTTGAAAATGGAAGGAGGGAATAATGAATTATGATAATGGCTATTTTCTTGTACAATGATCAAAATTGACTTTAAAACCCAGTTATGAACATATATAATTGAATTTTAGGGTTGCTTTCTAAAGTTAGCTTTAAAAAACATAAAAAATTGTTTGATATCTAAAATATTTATATATAAATAATTTTTTTAAATAAATAATTAAAACGAAATTTATTTTTTTTAATTTAAATTTAATTTAGGTATATACAAAAATTTTAATTTTTTAAATTTTGTAACAATTTTAATATTTTTAAATTTATTTTTATAAATTATTTGAAACAAAAACTAAAAAAAAATAATTATTTTAAAAATTTTATATGAATTATAAAAATTTAAAATTTTTAAAAAAATTACTTTTGACATTAAAAAATATATTTAAATATAAAAATAAATTAGCTTTTTAATTAAAATTTAAATTAATTTTTTTAAATTAAAAAAAAAAAAATTAATTAAATTTAATTAATTTAATTTAATTTTAATTAATTTAATTTAATTTAATTTAATTTAATTAATTTAATTTAATCAATTTAATTTAATTAATTAAAAATAATTTTTTAATATTTTTTTTTAATTAAAAAAAACTCTTTAAAACATCGAAAAAGAAGGAAATTTTTTTAAACGTTTTTTTTATTCAAAATAATAATTAAAGCCATTATCATTAATTTTTAATATTATTAGCTCCAAAACAATGTGAAACTTTTTTAAAAGTTAAACTTGCCTAAAATAATAATAAAAATTTAAAATATTTTTCACTTACATCCAGGTTCCTTTGTATCACTTAACGGCACAAGTTGTGCATTCACTAAACTAAACATCGAAAAACTATTCAATAATAATAGCACTAATAGTAGCTTTTTAGTTGAACATATCAACGAACTATATATTTTACTATAATATTTTCTCGTATTATTTATACTTAATAAACTACTATTTTCATAATTTTTTTCACTTAATGTTAGTAACTTTTTCATACTTTTCTGCTTATTTAAATTTTTACGCTTATCATAATTAATATTTTCTTTTTCACCGAAAATCCTTTTATTTTGATCATTTTCTGCGTGATAAGATGTTGTTGTGTTGTCGCTGTGGTGTTGGTGGTAGTTTGGTGGTTGATTACGATTTTTACAACTTTTTATGTTGTTTTTGTCGTTATCGTTGACGTCAAACGACGACGTGTCTTGCCGACACTCCGTACAGACGTTTAATGATTTGTTGTTGTTGTTGCTGAAATTCTCGTGGACATTTGATTCAATTAATTGTATTTTACGACGACACAAAAAGCATTGAACATTTTCCATCATCGCATGATGATCATTATTATTATTATTTGTAATATTTTCATGTGTCATTGTACTTTTTTCTCGACGTCTCTTTTTATAATGATGAATTGTATTTAATGTGAAACATTTGTTATCATTGTTATTTTTGTAAATTTCATGTCTTCTGCTGGTATTGATAGAATCAAGCATTTTTTTAAATTTTATTTTTAACACACTTTCACTATTTTTTATTTAATTTTTTTTTTGTAGGACCAAAATTATTTTTTTTTCATTAATCTTCATATACAAAATTATTTTTTATTATTATTATTTATTTACCACATTATTAAATTAGCACACTCCATGGTGACTGGTCAATTATTTACTATTATTTCTATTTCGCGGTAAAGTATCGGACAATATGTTCACTTTATTTATTATTATGTATTTTTTTATGTGGAATTCACTTGTGTTTTGTGTACAAACATGTTGTATATAATAAATTCTTCTTCTTCTTCATATTTCCTTCAATATCACTTTAATAACATAAACAAGACACACATACCGTTGCTGTATGGTGTGTCGTTACGCGCGCGTATGTTGTGCCTTTTTGCGTTTTATTTTTGTTTGTATATTTTTCTCACAAGATATTTTTGTTGTTTTCCACTCTGCCAAAGCTGCAAATAAAAAAATAAAAGAAAAAAATTAATAATTAATATTTTTACGAGTGTTTTGTGTGTTATCACCGTCAAATTAGTGTTTAAACTATTTATTTACAATTAAACTAGAGCTAGTCGTGTTTTGCATATTTTTTCCTCGATATCCACAAACGTACTAAAAAAGGCCTATTCCGTCTGACTGACATACTACTACACATCTAGATTGTTTTGATACAATTTTCTGTGTGTTTGTGCCTGCAAATGTGTGGGTAAAAGGGTAGGTAGATAGATTATCATTTATATAGGTATATTACTACGTCTCTCTTTTATTATGTATATAACGGGTGTGCGCATGTCTACAAAAACTACCAATACACCGACACCGAAAATGCTCCATGTGAAATTCACACTGTGTTGTTATTGCAGCAACAAACGTAAAATCAGTCGAAGTTGATTCAAAACAAAATAACAATAATAATAGCAAGACGCGTGGTTGTGTGTGCGACGACGACGTTGGAAAAGGACACATATAGCAGCAAACCTCATTCATATCAATTTGTACGTCGTTTGATTGTAACGTATTCTCTCGTCGTCTCTACTCTTCCTCGTCTTCGGCATATGTGCATGTGGTGTGTATGTATGTTGTTAATAATAATAATAAAATCAATACTATCGTACGTTACGTTTCACACACATTTCCTCTCGCGCTCTGTGTGTGTTTGCTTTTGTTTTTGTTGTTTTTATGATATGTGTCTGCATGCGATATGCGGTGCGGAATGAAATGAAGAAAGTGCCAGAATAAGCGGGAAGATATTGAGGAAGCACAATTGTTTTGCTCATATTTTGCAACAATGCTTGTCTGCATTATTAATCAAGTCTGCTCTATTTTTTGAGGTTCGAGATTTAATTAAATTTATTTTTTATCGATTTTTCTTTTAATAAATTAAATATTGTGCATTATAATATTTAAATAAATAAAAAAAGAGGAGTAACGTTTTCATTTTATGTTTTTTTCAGTCAATTGTTTTTTAAAAAATATTTCCAATTTCAACAAAATAATTTTTTCATAAAACTAAAAATGGTATAAAATTAAAATAATGTCCATTTTGCATTTTTTTAGGTTAAAAATCATATTAAATTTTATTATTTAATTATTTTTTTAATCAGATTTAATTTTAATTTAATATATATAAATAAATGTTACTTAATTAATTTTGAAAAAAAAAACAAAAAATTATTTTATTCGATTTTTCAGGCTAAAAATTGATTTAAAAAATAATATTTAACTTAATTTAATAAATTATAATAATTTTAAAATTTATAATTATTTGATAATTGATAAAATAAAAATGATTTTAAAAGAAAAGTAAATAAATTATTATTTTAAACTTTTTTTTATATTTTTTTTTTTAATTTTTTAATTAATATTTTTTTTATTTAAATATAAAAAATTCAAAATTATATTGTTTGAATTGTTTTTTCAAAAAAAATTTAAAAAAAAATTAAAATTGTAAAAATAGACTAAAAATTATATATAATTTTGTTATTTAATTAATAGGCATTTTTTATTTAATTTTTATTTAATAAATTAATTAATTTAAAAAAAAAATTGTTTTTTTTATTTTTTTTCAATTAAAAAAAATTAAACAGATTGTTTAAAAAAAATTCCTTCAAATCTACGAAATTAAGTTTAATTTATTTTTAATAATTATTTTTATCTAAATACTAAAAAAAAAATTAAAGAAAAATCGATAAAATTAACATTTTTGGGCGTAAAATAAAATGTGAAACATTTTCAAAAATTGTATTTGCCCCGAAATATAAACGCAACGTGCGAGACAAGCTGCATGTACTTTTTTTTTGAGGATGTGCATTATTGCACGTCGTATCCTGACCTACTTTCGTTCTGTTGTCAACATGTGCTTTTTTCTGGTCAACGTTTCGTATTTTTTTCTTTTTTTTTTTTGCTACCTGCGTAATCGGCAGTTTTATTAACTCCAATCGATATGTGTCATAAAAAAAATATATATCAGAAGGAATCGCATTCCCCCGAAGAAGTAGAAGACGACGAAGAATAACGTGCTTTTTTCCATTGTACAACTCACATAACTTCTCGATTGAAAAATGACTGAATTGTATACATTTAGAGGACAATGACACTGCTTTTCGTCGTCGTCGACGTTGTTGTCGTCGTTCTCGTGGAGTTGTTGTTACACTTCTGAATGTTACAATGTTGTAGAAGTTCTTTATTTTTTTTTTATAATATTCCTTTTGCTGCTTTTTTTTGCTCTATTCCGTTTATGTGTACGGCAATAATAACAACAACAACGACGATAATATTATTATTATTATTACAAGCCGGGGCAATATAACTCGTAAAATTAATGGAGTATTGCAGGAAAAGAGACATGAGTATATCGTTATTATTACTTAAACACATCATACACAACACACTTTTTTTTTCTTCTTTCGTCTTCCACAAAATGATACACATATAACATTTCAGTTTTTTGCCCTAAGGTAATAATTTTGCAGTGTTTGTGTACTTTATTGTGTTTCTTTTTATAGCATACGTTTATTTTTGTTGTTGTTGCTTGCCTTTCGATTCAACTAAACCGACTGAATGATGAGCCTCTTGCTCCTCCGTTCTCGTGTAATGATAATTTTTATTGTTGTTTGTAAATAAATGCTGGATAAATTCTACACGTGTCTTTACATGATGCAAAAAAATATTTTTATCAGTACACGCAGAGAAATTTTTTAAAAACTGATATATTTTTGAATTTAATAATTTTTGAACAATTAATTTTTTTATTATTTTTTAAATGAATTGAAATTATTTTTTAATTTTTTCTTATTTAATTTAACAAAATTTGAATGACTAAAAATGTTTTTAAAGACAAAAATTAAAGATTTTCTTTATTTTTAAAGTATGTAAAATACCTTTATTATTTATTTAAAATTAAATTTTGACTTTTTGTAAATATTAAATATTTTTTATAAATAAAAATTATTTGCTGTCCAATTTTATCAAAACAAAATTAAAACAATTTTTTTAGAGAAGGAAACTAAACAAAAAAATATTTTCTGTCAATTTTTCTGCTACATAATAAAAAATATTTTAATATTTATTAATAAAACATAAAAATTAAATAAAGGATGAAATTTGTAATTTTTTTAAATTATTTTTTCATGTTTAAAAAAAAAAGAAATAAGAATTTTGGTTTTCAATTTTTTTTTAATACGTAAAAATAAAAGTTTGTAAATTTTTTACCTTATTTTAAATTTCGTTATTTTTTCAGAAATTTTTCAAAAAATATTAAAAATAATTTTTGTTAAATTTTAAAACTATTTCTTTATTTTTATTGAATTGTTTATTATCGTCGCTTTGATCAATAATTTTGGCTAATAATTTTTTAAAAATATATTGAATTAATTGTATTTCATTTAATTATGCTAGAATTAAATTTTGAGTAATTTAATTTTAAATTACAAAAAATATTACTACAAAGCTTTTTCTGCGTGTTCCTCACATCATACAAAATATGGCGCAGTGGCGCTAAATTATCGGAATATTGAGTTGGTCAATAAACAGAATGGAATGCGGTGCAATAACAAGCGCTTAGCTAACAACATTGTTGGGTAAAACCTGTCATGCCATCGCGCACAACCTTCGCAAATACTGCGAAATTTTCAATTTTAGAACGAATTACTTCTAATTCTAAGAAACATCGCAATTTACTGATAAGATAAACGATATATGTATTTTTCTGTCTTTGCAAAACCACAATGCGACATTTTTCCAAAGCCGGCCGGCGCTTGAGAAACATTTTTTAAAAGGAGAGAGACCACACGGCAAGTCGAGAAAATGAAAAGAAAAACACGAACAGTGTGCAGACATTTTTATGGCCTCTAATGACATATGGGATTAGCGTATTTATTGCCATGGCCTGTTCAAATACGTTTTTTTTTATTTGAAATGTTATATCAGAAACATATGTAACGACCCGTAGATCGTCTCGAAACGCCGTCGTCGTCGTCGTCAACAACAATAATAATAATAATAATACAAAACGTAAAGTATAAAATAATAATATGATTTGTGGTTAATAAGGGGTGATGAAGGCGATAGATTAAATGTTTAAAGCGTGACTTTTCTATTATTTTTGTTGTTAACTGTATCACTTTTTAAATATAATTTAATGACACACTATTATAAATAGTTGCTTGATTCACGGGAAAAATTCTCGCCCTCTCTTAGTCATTTATTTTATTATTTATGACATGGAATTTAATCTCTTTTTTAATAAAATTCACGGAAAAATCACTTTTACTCCAAAATTATTAATTAATTTTAATTATTAACAAAAATTATTGATTTTATTATTATTTTTTTTTATTAAAAAAAATAAAATTCTCACCTCAAAATTTAATTCAATAATATTTTGTAAGTGTTATGTTAACCCATTTTCTCATGTAGTATACTAATCAGCATTTCAACCAAGTTGTCTAACACAAATATGTTTGTTGACAAAATAAATCTCATCAAAAATTATCTTTTATGTACTTTTCTTCTATATATATTTTTTGAGTCACTTTTCACTATGATTTGTTGTTTTTTATTTTATTTTATTTTATATAACATAAACGAATACGAGATATTATTTTTTTTTTCGGAGCTTCGTTGATGTGTTAATGAATTTACTGGTTTATCTGTCAAGGTTATAATAACAAATCATATATATTTTTATTACAAATTTTCTTCCTTTTTATGTATATTTTTTATTATTATATATTTTTATTTTAAAAATTATTTTTTTTTTATTAAAAACTATATTTTTTTTAAATAATTTTTTTTTCGTTTTCGAAAAGCGCCACTTTAATTTTTACTAATTATTTATTTTTTTTTAATAAAAAGTCGCGACGACACGAAAAAACACGCGTTATCAGTTTGTGAGCGAATCAGTAACTGACTCTGTGTTGTATTTTATTCTAAACTCACAAAAATACTGAATAATAATAATAAAATACGAAGACGATTGGAATGTAATGGTATGTGTGTGTGTGTACGTTTGTAATGTATATGTTGCATCAAGATACGCGTCGTCGTCGTCGTTGTCGTGTGTTTTTCATTCATGCCTACGACACATCAACAAAATAACAATCATCAACACTACATTTTGTTGCCTTTTCGTACTTGCGAGAAGAATTTCTCGGTGTTGGTTGTTAAATGTGCGCGCCCTTGTGCAAGATGTGCATGTATGCCGAGCAGCACCGACGAAATAAATACAAAGGTTTATTCACAAAAATTTTACAACTCTCTCGCACACACTCGCAGACCGCACGTAAAAATCAAGTTAATTCACATAGTAAACATCGCGCAGAACGAAAATTTCGAAAAAAAAAAAAAATAACAAAACTCACACAACTTTAAATGTTATCATCATCATGCATATTATTGTAAAATAAATATTTTAAAGCCCTCACAAGACGCTGTTGTTTTATATAAACGTCTTTGGCTTCGTCTGTGTTGGTGCGTTGTTTTGATCTAATTTTCTTAGAATTTGTAACTGTGTGTGATTTTTTTTTATTTTTTTGTTGTTATTCGACAAGAATTTTATGTTATTTGTCGATTTTAATTCCGACAACGTTTTAACGATATTTTAACACTTAAAAAATTTATGTTACTTTAAACAAGCAATGAAAAAATCCATTAGGGAAAAGTAATTATCATTTCACTCTCATTCCGTACTCTCTCTCTTGTTCATTCCATCACTTTGACATTTGTTTAGAAAAATTGTCTTCTTTCTCGAGTACTCGTGTGTGGTGGCGATGTTTATGCTAATTAACACGCGAAAAATATCATTTTGACACATTTATTTGTTCCTATTATTTTTTTTTTTTCGTATATTTCAGAACAACAACAAGCCACGCGCTCTCACTTTTTTTCGCGATTTTTTAAATAAATCACAGGGGTTTGTAATCAAATGTTGGTAATCACATCACGACAGTCGTAAAATTTGTTATGAATGACCGTGAATGGACCAATTGTTTTTTTTTTGCTTTGCGCTTTGGAGCGTGTTGCTGACGTTTTTCGAGTCATGTGACGATTTCGCAGCTAGAACGATGACGGTGGCAAAGATTCGGAAGCTAATCAACTGTGGCGAAGTGGATTTGTGCGGCTCTTAAAATGGCGCAATTTTTATGAACAAACAAATAAATGGTGATAAATTCATTTTTTTATTGCAGCAGTTAGTTTTTAAAGGTGTTTTGCGAAATATTTTGGCTTTTTGGACAAAATGGCTTTTTCATGCGAAATTTAATTTAATTAAATTTAAAAAAAAATATTGAAAATTTTATCAATTTTTTTAACACAATTTTTATTTTAATTAATTTTTTTTTTTTAAATTAAAAATTTGGAAAATTTTTCAATTTAAAAATTTAAAGGCCTTATTTTGAAAAATAATTCTTAAAATATTTTATAAAAAAAAATTAAAACTCAAGAAAAAATTAATTAAAAATATTTAAGAATATGTATTTAGAAAATATTTTTTAGATAAAATATTTAGAATAAAAATTAATTTTTAATTGAATTTTCATAAAATTTTATCAACGCCAAAATTCCTTTTGAAGCACTTTATTGTTAAAAAAATGTATTAAAAATGATAAAAGAAATTTATTTACAAAAATATTTTAGTAATTTTTAAAAATAAAATTTTCGATAATTTAAATTTTTCCTCTTGAAATATTTTATTAAATTAAATTAAAAAAGGAAGTTTTTTAAACCTAAAAAATGTTATTTTATTTAAATTAATTTATTAAATGTAAAAATATCTTGAAAAAAATTCAGAAATTGAAAAATACCAATTAAAAATTTTTAAATAATTAAAATAAACTTTTCCAAAATTAAAAAAAATATAAAATTCGAAGAAAAAAATAAAGAAGAAAATTCGATAAATATAAAAAATATTAAATTAATAAAAAAGTAAATTTAAAAATATTAATAATTAATATTATTATTATTAATTAATATTATTAAATATTATTATTAAAAAATTTAATTTAATTTAATTAATTAAAAATTTTTATTTTTTTAATTTTTAAAAATTAATTTTTAATTTAAAAATAAATTATTAAAAATTAAAAAAAAAAATATTTTCAAAAAACTCTAAAAAGTAAATTAAAATGCGATTCAGTTACTCGTCCCCCGTAATGCAGTTAAAAATCTCATTTAATTGTTACTTGTTTTTCTGTTTACCACCACACCGCGCAAACACATACTACACTTTGACGCAATTGTAATAATAATTTTATGATGCAATTGCTCAACTGCATTGACGGAAAAACAAAACAAAAAATATCGAATTAATTACTCGACGTTGTATTATGGAAATTTATGACTGTTTTTGAGGTGACGCAAGAATATCTGATTGTTTCATACACCAAAAACTCTTTTTTTACAAACAAACAAACAAGATAAAATTCCATTCATCGACTCATATGGAGGCAATCAACCGACATTTGATTCCGTACAATTGTAATCAAGTGAAAATTAGTGATCTATATTTCTGTTCGATAATAAAATATTTCCTGTTTGTGACGGAATTGTTTTAACTTTTTTTTTTACCGTGAATTATTGTTATTAAAATAATTTCCATTTCAAGTAATTTTGTGGTGACGTCAATGCATTTCTTGATAAATTTTCCGTCCGTAAAAAAAAGCCACGCATCAAAAATAACAACTGTGAAAATTTATCTAGTTCGTAATTGTATGCGAGTGTCGCTTTTATTTATAAATAAAAATAAAAACAAAAAAAAAGCAGGAAATGGGTCGGAAAAAATGTAATTTGAAAAAAAAAATGTTGTAGGAGGAGTAACCACCTTATTTTATTTTCTTTATAGAAAAGTCCATAAAAAACTTTATGAATGGCTTTTCATGTTTTTTCTTTAATTCCTTTAAAATTTTAACAAGAAAAAACGGAGAGATAATAAAAATAAGAACCTTAAACAACTTCTTGTTCTCCAGTTGTCTCTGTTTGTCTTTTAATGTAATGCTCTGTGTTTCTTTTGAACAAATAGTGAAAAAAAGGAAAAAAACATATTTTTATAGACGTAATAACGACGGAAAAATATTTCTCTATTTATAAATAGATTTGTAGTTGAAAACATTTCAAGTAAAAATATATTTTGAAGAAAATTTCTGTTGTTTTTATGATATTTTTTGTTGCCGTTCTCAATTAATTAACGGACGATGACATTGAGACTGTTCGTCTCCTCTGTATAAAGCGCTTTAATTTTTTTCCCACGGCGACTTCCAGGTTTCACGTTCTTACTTTGTTGCGTTTCGTTTTTCTTTATTTTTTTTATTTATTTATATTTATTTATTTGTCTGCACAGTCGGTGAGCAAAAGTCACTTGATCATCGGTAAAACGATTTTTTGCCGACAAAATATCGTCTTTTAAATTTTTGTAGACGCAGAGAGATATTTTTGCGTCACCGCCACCAAAATTTTCTATACATAGCTTTCAATGCCATAACGACACAAACAAACATTTTTAGAGAGACTTTTTAATTTTATGTAGGAGTGTCCCGATGTAAACAAAAAAAATACTCACATCAACATCATCATTCCGAAAAATGGGTGATGATGAGTAATAATAATAATAGTCGGTAAGTGGGTAGTTCCATCATCTCTCTCTTTCTCGGTAGTTTAATTTTGTTTAATAATTTCTTTAAAAAAATTAAAAGATTTTTAATTATTGCCATTTAGGTCACTCCAAAATTATTGAATTCATTTTTTATTTATTTTTTTTTCATATTTTTATTTTTACTGAAAAATTTTTTGAAATACTCAGTTTTTCAATTTTTTATAATTTAAAAATTTTAAAATTGATTAAATGCTTAAACACTTAAAAATTAAATTTTAAACAATTTATTCAATAATTTCAAATTTTTTTATCCGATAAAAATATAAATTTTCTAAACCAATTTTTTACAAATTAATCAATATTTTAATTAATTTTAAGTAATTTAACTTCATTGAGATTAGCTATTTTTAAATTAATTGCAGAACATTTGAAGTCAAAAAATAAAAATTGTAAAGATTTAAATCCAATCAATTCGTTAAAAATAGGATTTGCAATAAAAATTATTGTTAAAATTCTAATTTCTTGTTAAAAAAATTTTCGAAATCGAATTTAAAAAAATGTTCGAAATCGAATTTAAAAAATTTTCGAAATCGAATTTGAAAAAATTTTCGAAATCGAATGTAAAAATTTTCAAATAATTTTCGAAATTGATTTAAAAAAATATTCTTTAAAAAATTATTTTTTCTTAAAATTTTTAATTTTTTTATCTAAAACTAATTTAAAAAAAATTATGTTCTCCCATTAGACTTTCGACTCTCCAGATGGCACAATAGAAAAAAAGTTCAAAAAAAAAGTTGTAGCGGCCTTAAACAGACTTTTTACTGGATGCCCTCAATTTACTTCCTGGTGATACAATATCTTCACCAGCCGAGTGACGATATCAATTGAGTGGCGCTAGCACAATTGAACAAACACAGCTGTACGTGTGGCGATGAGATGATATTTATTTGCCTTTTAAAAACCTTGACTCACAGGTGTTTCGCACCGAAACACGTCACAATCAGGATTTCAGGACACCGCAACGTGTCTCGTCTTGTGTTGTGTTTGAACAGCGGGAGAGACAAAAAATTGGTAACCCACATTCCGAAAAAGAAAATAGAAGCACGTTTACACTGCATCAATAATTACTTTTTCATCGTACAAATTCGAATTTGACGTTATTTGAGTTTAAGTAAATATTTTATTATCGGCATATGGAAGTATTTAGTACATAAAACGAAAAAAAAAACATAAAAATAATAAAATCAATACTTTAAAAAAAATACATACGAGAAACGAGGCTATTGACATTAATATTAGCACTCAGAAAAAAAACGAGATGCGGCTTGTTTCTAAGAAATTTCACACAAGCACAAATTCCATCCGACAAAAAATATGTTTTTCCGGCTACAATTTCACAAAGCGGCAGATTGCATTTGAAAAGCCATTATTTCATCATTAAATTTACACTCAATTGAATATGCCAAATGGGTTTTTGAACTTAATCTCATTTCTCGAGAGAGTCGTCTTCGTGGTCGTTGTTGTTGTTGTTGTTGTCACACACATGAATTTTAAAAATACCGAAAAAAAACTAGTTTATGATGCATCAAAAAGCAATTTAGTTCAAATAAACAATTTTAATGTACTACAATTGTACAGAGTAGTACTATAATGACTACAACTACGAGAGTTGTGGATTTTGTGTGTGTGCAAAAATTTTACACATATGCGAATTTAGGGTGCAAAATGAGGTGTCTCGGGTTGTTTTTACGTCGCAATTGCTTTCAAGGATTTTTTTTTAAATTTTGTTCGATCGCCTGGAAATTTTTAAAAATTCAGAAAAAAATTAAAATCTTTTGTTTCGAACGTCAAACGTAACGAAACAGACACAGCTGTTCTCTCAAATTATCTTGTTTCGGGCGGACAGTTTTTCCCTTCTTTTTTTAATTACAAATTTTCTATTGAGAAAAACATTATTTTTGACATCATGTGAGTTATTGACAAAAAATTTCTTCCGCCTTATTTTTTTTTTATTTATTTTTGGCATTAACCGTTGTTTATGTTTTTTTTTTTTCTAAAAAAAAAAAAAAAAAAATCAGAAAAATTCAAAAATGAATAAATAAAATTCGTCAAGGGATCGTCCGAAGGCTGTAGTGCACAACACGTGTAGCAACGGCGCGTGCAGTTAAGTACTGCGACATTTTCCTTCAAGCGTATTTCTTTATTAAACAAACAAACTGTGAGTGAGAGAGAGAAAAGTTGCGAATAAAAAACAACTTACTAACCCACAATTCACTACAATTGCACCGAGAATATTTTTGTTGGCATCTTGTTTGTTTATTGTCTTCAATTTCGTAGAAGTGCGAAAATAAAAACGTCATTTTCATTGGAAATAAATAAACGAAGAAAAAATAACAAAAAAATGTTTTAATAACGAGCAATCAATTAACATCTGAGGTCAAGAACGCCGTAATCGATCATATATGTGAACAATTATTTATTATGATAATTATGAATAAATAGTTGTTGCACGCGTGTTCCTATTAAACAAATAAAAAACAACAACTTTTACTCAACGACTTTGTTCCATGCGAGCGTTATTTCATTCAAATGTAAACACTTAAAAGTAACGCTTGCTTGTTGAATGTAATAAAATAATTGTCACTTTTTGTCGTTTATTAGGGAGTGATTTGACGAAAAATTTGTCTATTTTTAAAATAAAATTAAAAATAAAATTTGATTAAAAAAATTGATTTTTTGTAAAATTATTCTGAAAATCTTATTAAACAAAATTTTCAATAAATTTTAAATAAAATAAAATAATTAAACTAATTTTTATTTTTTTTTTGTTGAGTTTTTTATCAATTTTTTTGGTTTAATAAAGGTTCAAATTGATTTTAATTTCTAATTTTAAAATTATAAATTTTTTTCATAATAATTTCTAATCAAATAAATTCTTTTAAAAAGAAAAAAACGTTTTTTTAAGTTAAAAAAGTGAACAAAAAAATAAAAATTAAATTTTGTCAAAAAAAGTTGGTTTAAAAATTTTTTTATTGAAAAAAAAAATCAAACTTTGAATTTAATTTTAATTTAAATTTTTTTAATTTTAAATTTAATTAAAAAATTTTACAACGAAAAAAAATATTTAAAAAAATATTAAATATTTAATTTTAATATTTTAAAAATATTTAAATATTCAAAAGTTTTTTTAAAAGTTAAAGCTAAAAATTTTTATTCACAAAAAATTATTTAAATAAATTATTTTTTTTAATTTAAATAAAATTTTGAAAATTAGAAAAATTAAAAAAATTTTTAATTTTTTAATATTTTTTTATTTCGTAAAAAAAAAATCTTGTAATTGAATGAAAAATTCAAGTTGAAAAAAAAAATTAAATTTGAAAATGAAAATCGAACATGAAAATATTTCTCACATGAATGTGCCTCGTTCCACCCTAAGATTGTTTATTTACTTATATTTTGATTTAATCACAGATAAAATAGTTGAAAGTAAATTGAAAGCGACTTATCTTGCATTTGCGAGCGCAATTTCGATTTATATTATTTCGCGTTTGAAAAACCTCTTAGACAGGATGTTCTGTCTGATTACGGTTCACCAAGTGCACTCAAAAAAGCATTTAAAAACAAAGCAATTGCACATGAAATTGCGAACAAGAAGAATGAAAAAAAAAAAACCCGAATGTGCAAATTATTAAAATATTTTGAAAACAAATCACAAGAACTTGATTAATTAATGTGAGTGTCGGTCGGTCGGATGTTTTGTCTGTGTGTGTGGGACGTTGTTTTTACAAAACAACCGGGTTGAATGGAGGAGGAGTGTAACAGACTTTATTAGGTCATGTGAACGGATTCTGTACTTACGAATTATTTACTACTACGTGATATTTATTCGATTCATCTCGCGTCGAGAGACTTACCTAGAAAGACAAAAAAAAAATAGAAAGAAAAATCAATATCAATCAACTGCAATAATGTACAATAAATTTATGTAAACAGGAAAAATTGGCGCGCAATATTTTACATGCCGCAACAAAGAAAAGGCAGAAAAAAATTAGTTACAACGCAGTTTCGTTCGAGCGAGCTACGAGCCATGTAATAAGGTACGTGGCGTCTCCATTGTTTGTTCTGCGCTGATCGCAAGTACAATACAATAGACTTGTAATACATTAATAATAATATTTATTTTAGCAGCAACTTGATATTTGTCGCAAAAAAAGAGAGAACTTAGATGACGTCTTCAATGTTTATCGTACTTGTTATTGTTACAGCGCCTTTCTGTGATGTGACAGACGCGAACGCAAATATAATTTTGTGAATTTTTTGCAAAATCATTCAAAATTTTTGCTTTGTTTTCGACATGGAACGTGAAAATTTTTAGTAGAAATACAAAAGTTTGATTTTTAAAACTTAAATTTTTTCAGAAATTTTTAAAATTGCATTGAGTTTGCTAAAATTAATTTTTCGATTAATTTAATTATTTTTTTATATTTAAATAAAATTTTCTGACAAATTGATTTGGAATATTATTTTTGTGCAGATTTCGCATTTATCTATCCTGTTTTGAAATAAAATAATAAATTTGTTTATTGAATGTTTAAAAAAAAATCTTAAAGTCAAAAAATTATTTTTATTCTAAATTTGTTAAAAATATTTTTTTAATTAATCATTATTATTTTAATCATTAATAAAATTAAATTAATTTTATAAAATTAAAATTCATTTTAAAAATTAAAATAATAATTAAAAAATCTTAATTTAAAATTAAATAAAAATATTAAATTTAATTAAAATTGTTATTTTTTATAAAAATATTTTTTTTTTAATTTATTTTTATGAAAATGAATATAAGAAAAAATAAAATTTTATTATATATTTTATATTTAAATATATCAATACAATATTAATATTAAAAAAAAATAAAAATAACAAAATTTTAATAATTTTTTATTCAAATATTTAAAAATTTAATTTATTTTTTTTTTATTAAAATAAAAATTAATTAAAAAATTATTAAAATCTAATCAAAACTAACAAAAAATATTTATTTTGAAATATTAACTTTTATTAATTTTTAATATTCAAAGAATTTTCTTGCATAATTCTTCATAGTTTACTGAAGATAGTTTACAAAAAAAAAAAACAATAGATACAAGTAAACTGTCATTCATGCGCCGCGCGATTGACACACATTACCTACATAACTTGATACAAAAAGAACAAATATGTAGAACACTTGTGATGTATGCGTGTGTTGTACATATCGATGATGAAACTATTTATTATTATTATTGAGATTACTTATTAATAAATAATAATTGTTGTAAAAACATGATCATTGTTGAAAGAAGACCTTGATATTCCGTACGGTACATTACATAGACTCAACTCATCATATTATCGACACAATTCTGATAGTTTCGTGTGTTTTTTTTATTTATTTATTTATTATTTTGTAATAATCACGCAGACAAGCTCGTAGACGCCGGCTTATACGCCGCCCGATCAACCGACAAGTTTACATAGAATTTCAATGTAACTGCGTAGTTATTTATTGCGCGTACTTTTTTTTATTTCTTTTCCGTATAAATGTAAAAATATTTTCATATAAATAGTGTGATTATTATATTTTTACATATTTTTTTTTCAAGGCGTTGCAATATTTTTTCATGATGGTGATGAGGTCGTGATGACACTTGTCACATTATTAAAAAAAAAATCGCAATAAAAAAGAAATGCGACCAATTCCAAGGCTTTTCATCAAATATCCGCCTGTGGCAAGCCATCGCGAAAGGGTACACGAGACAATTTCATCCTAATATCCATGAATACGAATGACAATTTCGCGCGTCATTTCGACCAACCATCGTCTTTTGTTGTATCTCCTTAGCGATTAGCTGGCAACCGAGAGGCACTGCGGTACATTTCCCAGTCACCAAAGGGTTAAATGGTCTCTGTGGCGGTGCGTGCACGCATGAAATCTACAAATAAATTGGATTTTGGTTCGTGTATGCGAGCTTTGTTCAAGGACTTTGTTCCGCATCCTGTATGGCGCGATGTGACGCGATGAGCACGCACAAAAGACGGATAAAAATAAACAAACGTCACGGATTAACTTTTTTTTTGTGAATGTCTTCGAGGCTTACACACTTAAATGTGTCAATTTACAAGTTTTATCAGACACTCTAGAAATGAAGCGTCAGACAATCTAAATTTATATTAAATTTATTTTTTTTGTGTCGCTCGCTTGTCACATCATCACGCACTATGGGAGGGGAGAGTATGCTAACAATCATCTTTCGACATTAAATAAACAACTGTTCTTTTCTTTCTTCTTCTTGATAAGGCTATTCCAATTTTTATTTGATTTTTTCCTTCCTTCATTTGAAAAATCCAATGGACAAAAAATAATTTATTTAATTTAAAATTTTTTAAATTACATTAAAAATGAAAATAAAACAAAAAAATTAAATTAAAAAAATTAATTAAAAATTGATAAAAATTAATATTTTTGAAACACTTTTATAGTTTTCAAGATTAATTTTTTATTTTGGAATTTTTTTTAGCCAAAATTAGTATTTTTATATAAGTTTTCTTCCTGAAAATATTTTAAAAAATTGTTTTTTTAGTTTCAAAATTTTTTTTATATTTTTATTTGATGCAATTATTTTTCAATAATTTTTAAATTAATTTTAATTTTTAATATAATTTAATTTTAATTATTAATTTAATTTTATTTCAATTTTTAAAATTAAAAAAAATAATTTAGTTGTTTTTATATTAAAATTTTTTAATTTTTTTTAAATCAAAAAACTAAAGCAAAATATTGATAAATTATCAAAAATTGTTTAAATTAAGTCCTAAATTAAAAATATTTTTTTTTTAATAAATTTATTTTATTTTCAATATTTACATATTCCATAGTCTTCCAAAAGAACGCCATAAAATTTGAACAATTTTCATATATCATCCTTATTTTAAAAATTTACTTTAATTTAAAAATTTATTTTTTTATTTTAATTTTTTTTTTTAATTTAAAAAAAAAATTTTTTTTAATTTTTGAAAATTTTTTCTAGCAGGAATTCGTAATAAATTTGTAACTGCCTAAATTACATGAAATATTTGAGTTCATCAACAAGGGAAGAATCCCTCAAATGACTCACTTTCGTCACTTTTATCTGCTTGTGACAATTGAAAAGAGATCAAAGTTTAATGAATGACATTTTTCTCTGCGTTGTTGCATGAACACCACACCGAGACACATATCTCGAAGAACAAACAAAGCTCAAAAATGCCAGACAGTCGGAACATCATGCTCTAGTTATCTGATGATAGACAAATATAACTCTCTCATATATTATTTACCTCTATCTCGAGCAGAGACGCAACTAACTAAGCATGCATGTAAAATAAAAAGTAAGAAAAAAAAACACGACGACGGTGTTTATTTATTTTTTAATGAAGAAAGAAATGAAAATTCATGTATCGCTTCTCCCTGTTTTTTTTTGCGCTATTTTTAATTTAATAAAGCAACAACAAAAGTGACTTTTGCTCATCACTGATAAAATTATGTGTGATTGCATTGTTTCTATTTTATTTATTTTAATTTTTATTTCATTAATTTTTTTTTTGAACGCACAGTCATAACAACATTCAGTCTTACAAAAAAAAAAATATTAAGAAAAAGAAGACTGTCAAAAAATCCGTGTGTCTCTTTTTTTTGCTCTTGTGAGACTTAAACGAACCATGAAAATTAAATTATATTATCGTTCGTCGTCGTCGCGTAAAATCCGGAGCTGTTACATTTAATTTAATAATCTCAGCCATTTATTTTAATGATTATAGCGATGATTTAATGATCATTACATTTTTTTTTTTTGGTATGTGTCTTAAATGCATTAAAATTTATGTTTTATTTAAGTTCTTGCGATGCGTGATTCTTGATCTCCCACTTCCGATGTTTTCGAAAAAAAAAATAAAAATAAAGAAATTTCATCAGAACCGGAACCGTGTCTTAATGACTTTTGTTTGTAAAATATAAGAAGAAGGGATTATAAATCGTTCCCGTAAAATAAAAAAAAATATATAAATATAAATGCAAAGTGGTGCGCGAGACGCGACAATTATGCTCATCATGCATGAATGTGATCGCCTTCTGTTACGACGAAGCGACAATCTATAGCAACCGCGCGACTTTAATATGTTTTGATAGGTTTGCTATTTTTAAACTTAGCGACCACAATAAATAAATTTTCTGTCAGACAACATTCACGTATTCTCCACATGTATTGTGTGTGCGGTACCCATCGAGCAACGACAACGACACTTTTGTTATTTTATTATAAAATTAATTGTAACAACAACAACAACAACGAGAAGAAGAAGATGTGCGGAGAATGTACACGAGATGAAACGAAATGATGCATTGTTTGTTTATTGCTGCCTTTTCTGCTCGCAAAATGCAAAAAAAAAGAAGTCCAAGTTGACAAATTCCTCGTCTGTGAATTTTTCTTTTGGATTAGAACAAAAAAAAAATAAACTTTACTTTCACTTCGTCGGAGGATCGGGACTAGAATGTGACCTGACGCATCCGCGACAACAACAAATCGAAGATATTTTTTTTTGTCGAAAGTACAGGGGGTTTTAACTAATTTAAAGCTTAAAGAAAAAATAATTTTAATGGGCAAATTAATTAAATAAATGCGTTTAAAAGTTTATCATTATTTTTTTAAC
The DNA here is from genome assembly GCF_036172545.1 of Culicoides brevitarsis. Classification (NCBI taxonomy): domain Eukaryota; kingdom Metazoa; phylum Arthropoda; class Insecta; order Diptera; family Ceratopogonidae; genus Culicoides; species Culicoides brevitarsis. The sequence continues at coordinate 19,690,653 of NC_087085.1, read as the reverse complement.
AATTTTGAGGACTGTTTAAATTTTTGATTGATTTTTAATATTTAAAAAAAATTAAATTTTATTTTTTATTTTTTAATTATTAATTTTATTATTTAAAATTTAAAAAAATATATTATTTATTTATAAAATAAAAATAAATTAATTTATTTATAATTAAAAAAATGACAAGAATTAATAAAAAATGAAAATATTAATTTCCCAATTTTTATAATCAAAATTCAATAAAAAAAAATATATTTAAGAAAATTGATGCAAAATATAAAATTTATCAAGATAAAAAATTTAGTGAATTTCATCAGATTTAGCAGCTTTTGACAGAAAAAGTTAAATAAATTATTAAATATTTTTTTATATAAATATAAAAACTTGATTTAAAATAAAAAAAAAAAAAAAAAAATTAAAATTTTTAAAAATTCGAAAATTTGTTTTTTTTAGAAAATTTCAAGTTAATCTATTAATTTAAACTATTTTTTAATTTAAAAAAAAAACTTGAGTATTGAATTTTTATTTAATTTATTATTCATTTTTAATTAATAATTTAAAATGTGATTTATCTTAATTAATTTTTTAAATATTTTTTTTAAATTTTCAATTCAAAAATATCTTTGCAAAAAAAGTTTCAAAAATACTGTAAAATAAAATATTTAATCCATTTTTAAATAATATTGTATTAAAATATAAGTGTTTAAAAAAATCTGAAAAAAGTACGAAATTTATTTAAAAAAAATTAAAATTTGAATTTTTATAAATTCTAAAATTTGTTATTTTCAATTTATTAATAATTATTATTAATTTAATTTTTTTTAAATTTAAAAAAAACTTAAATTAAATTTAAAATTTTATAATAAAATTCTTCAAAATTGATAATTAAAAAATATTAAAAATTTGATTTATTTTAATTAATTTTAAAAAAAATATATCATTAGAAATTTCCGAAATTTCTATAAAATTAAATATTAAATCCATATTAAAATTAATATTGCATCAAAATATAAGGGATTGAAAAAAATCTGAAAAAAGTTCGAAATTTATTAAAAAAAAAAACGAAATTTATGAAAAAATTAAATGTAGCCATTTGAGATTGATGCAAAAATAATTTTTTAAAAATAAATTAATTGAAAGCCCTGTACTTAACCGTGCAGCGCAATATAGTGGCTGGTGTGCGATCAAAGTGTCACAGACAACCAGACTTAAATTGAATTTAAATAACACATTATGTCACATATTTGAGAGTCAAAATAACATGTGCCTGTCTGTGATCGCTTTATATATAATTTTTTTTTCTTATATTTATTTCGTTCAATGTATCCTTTGTCGTCTGGCGCGCACGTCGATTGCAAAAATCTGGATTCAAAATTCACACGATGAAATTTCCAAGATACTTTCGAACACACGAGTGTTAATCACTCCTGACTTGAAAAATACTTCTGAACTTTATTGCCGTTTATTGCTTTATGTTTCCACATTATTGTCTTAATTTATGCTAATAAATTTTGTTTGGTTTTCTTAATTAGCAACTTGTTTCCGTCTTTCAATTGTGTTGCGAAATTTCTGCGGTACTTTTCCACAGTCGGAGCGGTCAAAGTCGTGGAAAAAACCCGTCATGGCGCGGCAGTTCAGTTGGATGCACTCGAAAAGTGTTGAGCAGCAAACAATGTTGCGAATAAACAAAATTCCGTTCGGTGCATCATCGTCGCGAGATCAATCAAGTTTGTTTACTTGTGACGAGCACTCAAAAGGGCCAGACATGCAATTTATTTTGCATGGCAAAGGAACGCGCGACGATGTTAATTTTTTTTTCAGCGAAATTTCCGTGGAATTTCATCCGTGCTGCTGGTATGCCGCCGCACCAACAATAACAAATAACGAGCAAAAAAAAAATTAAAAACAGCTATTTCTAAGTGCATTTATTTATTATTTGTGTGTTGCAGCAAATTAATTTTATTTTATCTCTCGCGCTCGTTGATTTGATGACTTACTTGCAAGTAGTTGTCGCGCTGTTGTCACGCTATTTCTATTTGCACAAAAATATTTATTTATTTACACACGTACCGTACCGCGAAATGCGACGCGACGTCTTGTACGAAAGCGAGTTGTTGTTATTATTATTATTTTATTAAAGTGAAGCGAGTGAGCGACCCAAGCTAAGCTACACGACGACGACGACGACAAAAAAAAAAGAGTATTTTCTATTTAGATTTATTTTTTGTGATTTTTTTTTCTTTTTCATTAAATAACTGTTTGTATCCGTCTGCATTCCACAAAAGCGTTCATCTATGCAACGAGAGCAAAAACTATATCTTATGGTACTTTTACTTGCTCCGATCTGCTTTTACTTTGTGCACGACATCATAATAAACACAACAAATATTTCCTTCTTCTTTTTTTTCTGCCTTTTTTTTCGAGTTGCTCTCTTGAACGTGTATTGTTTGTTATTTGTCTAGAGACATTGGTGCTGCTCACAAATCAAAGATAAAATAAAAGGCAAAAAAAACGTCGTAGCCGCAAAATAGTTTACATTCAGTCATTTTTTTCGTCTATTTGTATGCTCGAATTTCTTTTCTTTTTCAACATTGGCTTTGCTTTGCTCTTGCTTGAACTATCTCTTACGCAGACATAAACAAGTCAGGTTAGGTTTGCAAAAATAATTTATTTACGATGATTATAATAATAAAATGCTACACATTCGACGACAACGACGGCAGCTACGGACAAAATACTTTTAAAAAGTATCTTTGTCTTCTCATGCAGTCGAGGGAATTGTCGGACAAGAGAGATAGATAAATCGAAAGCTTACGAACAAATAAATTAATTTATTTTGCTAATGGAAAGAAAAGGTACCAGCGACAGACATTAAATTGTAGAAAACATAATATTTATGAAAAAAAACGAGAACAAAAGTAGACTAAATTAAGACAAAAATTGAGCGAGTTATGTTTACATTAAGAAAGATTTATGCAAGCGAAAAAATATGCGATACATTAAAAAAGTGATCCTGGGTAGAAAAAAAATATTAAAAAATTGGAAAAAGTCGACTTTGATGACATAGTCAAAATTTTAAAAGAATTTTTTATTAAATAATGAATAATAAAAATTTATGTTCAATTTGTTTAAAAAAATTAATAAATTTAATAAATATTTAAAATATATATTTAATGTTTAATTTTAATTTAAATTTATATTAAATTTTGATATTCAATTTAATTTTAAATTAATTTTAATTTAATTTTAAATTAATTTTAATTTAATTTTAATTTAATTTTAATTAAATTATCATTCAATTTTAAATTAATTAAATTTTAATTGAATTTTGATTAAATTTTTATTTAATTTTAATTTAGCTTTAATTTAATTTTAATTTTTAATTAATTTAAATATTTATTTTGATATTTGGTTGAAAAATAAATCAAATTTTTGTATGAAATAAATTTTTCCTTTATTGAAAAAGTTTCCATGTTATATTTTTCTTTAATAAAATTTACAAATACATATATTGATTAAATACAAAAGTTGAGCAAAAGCGCAAAATATTCTTGAAAAAGATTTATTTTTGTCAATATTAAATATTTATTTTGTTACTGTAAATTAAAAATCTTTTTTTTAAATTTAAATTAAAAATTCAGATAAATTCAGGATTAATTTAAATTAAAAAATAAAATAAAATTAATTTAACAAAATTTTTAAAATTTTCGAAAAGTAAAAAATTATTATTAAAATAAAAAAAAATATTTATTTTTTATTTATTTTATATTTATTTTATTTATTTATTTTATCTTTTATTTAAACAAAAATTATTAAAAATTTAAAACTTTAAAAAAAAATTTTTAAAAACATCTTGAAAAATTATGAAAATACACCTAAAAACGGCAATTTTTGATGAAAATTTTAACTTTTTTTTGCCCCATTTGATTTTCGACTTTTAAAATGGGGCATCGGACTTTATTTTTGATTTTAATTTGCAGCGACCTTATTAAATAAAAATTAATTGAAATTAATTTATTGAAATATTTTTTATTTAAATTTTTTAAACTAAATTACTAACCGGTGTATTTTTTTTATTTTAATTTTATTTTTAAAAGAATTTGATTTTTTTAACTTGTGAAAAAATAAAATTGTTCTATTTTCTCATAAAATCACAAAGACTAACATTCAAATAATTTTTTCGCAATGCATCACTCTCTCTTCTGCTCTTTGTTTGTTTTATATACTTTACGACAACTTCATGCATGTTTTAGAATATCATGAATAAATTTCATTAGAACCTTAGAACATTAAAATATAATAAAAATAATGACGACGCGTCGACTTTGTTCTGCTGAAGACCGTTCTGTTGATTTATTTTCAAGGTGCTTCCGTATATTTTTACGCCTTTTTCTTCGCATTAGAGAGAGAGAAAAGCGAGAATTCACGAGTCAGTGAGTCTCTGCGAATAATTTCGTGACAAAGAAAATAGTAGTTATAATGATGTAGCATTAAAAAATATGTCAAGTTGTTATTGATTTTTTTTTTGTGTCGCACGATGATGAACGCACGACGACGACATTTATTGAGTCGATTGAAATTCGTTAAATGTATCCCAATTAATTTAATAAAGAAGATGATGATGACAAGCAGATTGAACAACGAAGAAAAAAAAAGAGTCGCTAATTATATTTAAATTAATTGAAACAAGAGACGTCGCGTTGTTGTTTTTTTTCTGTGTCGCCGACCGTGGCTCAAATACATGACAAATACAAATAAATAAAATAATGTCATTTATATGAATCAATCTCAGCAGGTTTCATTCGTTTTTAAGTGGCTTGTTTGTCAGAATGCTGGTAAGAAAATTATTATTATATTATCTGAGCGGAGCGGGTCGAGTGAGACGGGGAGGGACAAATGCGCCTCACACAATTAATATCGGCATGCGGTGTCATACTTGGCATTGTGGGGCAATTACAATGCGATCTGGCTTGTCACTGAGAAACGGGGGAGAACGAGAGAGCGACAATTAATTGTTAAATCCTGAAGAATGTGTCGTCGCGTTGTATGAACGATCGCGCTAGCAATGCGGACCTTGCAGAGACATTCTAATAAGAATCACGAGAAAAATCACGTGCACAAAACGTACCATCTCTAATCTCGCTGTTAGGCACAGCCTGGCACATGATCGACTTGTTTTGACACTACGCAGTAAAAACTTGTGACGACGCAACAATGACAATGGCGATACATGTCGTTATTACAGAATCGGTCATTGTTATTAAAATTTATGTTGTTTTTGTTATCTTTTTTTTTCTTCTCTCTCGTGTCACTCGTGAATGTTGCTTAGTAACTTTCCGCTTCTATTTATCGATGTAATTTGTAAATTTTTAAAGGATTTGTTTGGTAAAATTGATTTTTTTTCGTACTTGCTTGGTTTTAATTTTTATTTTAATTCAGTTGTGAATTAAAATTTTAAGTGTTTAAGAATAAAATAGAAATTTTGAAGCATTTCTGAAGGCATTTTTTGCAGATTGAACAATTTTTTATGAACAAAAAAAAATAAATAAAAATATTTGTAAAAATTTGTTTATAAAAAATTATCAATTTAAAAAAAATAAGTCGAAATTTATATTTTTTCTAAAAAGTCAAATTTTTCTCGGAATTTATTTAGATTCTAAAATAATATTAAAAAAATAAAAAAAAATAAAAATTAATTAAATTAAAAAATAATTAAAAATTAATCGCGGGAAAAATTGACTTAAACTCAAAAAAAAATTAAATATATAAATTCAACTTTATTTTTTTTTTAATTTTTGCTAAAGTTAAAGAACTTTAATTTAAGAAAACTTTGAAATTTCCGACAATTTTTGGAAAAATTTTTGACTTGTTTTGTTTTTTTGTTTTTCATAGTTTTGTGGCACAATCTTCAGAATTTTTAAGTCATTAAAAAATCGTTAAGAATCATTAAGAAATTATCAAACTTTGTACAAAAATATAACATTTTAAAAAATAGTTTGGAAAAATATGGTTAGACGTGAAAATTTGTATTTGGATTTTCGGAAGCAACGGTAGGTTTGCGGGCACATGTTTCTTGGCGAAAAATGATCTACTCGAGACAATGAACAATTCAAGTGAAAAATTTTTAGATTTTATAAATTTTTTTAATTTTAAAGATTTTTTACTGTGTAAGATTTGAAAAAAAAATCTTAAGATTAAATGAAAAATTTAATGTTTTGATAAAAAAAAAAATAAATTTTTACTTAATTTAACATTTTCTTTGATTGCAAAAAATATTTTATTTTTTTTATTATATAAAATATGAGAAAAAATATTAAAAAAAAAATTTTTTTCTCCTAAAAAAGCAGTAGAAAAATTATTATTTTTTCTATTTTCTAATTTAATTTTTGATCATTACATTGTTTGCTTTTAAATTTTACGTTTCATTAACATTTAATTAGAATCTCATGTAAAAATTTGTTGTAAATAAGACACGTGTAAAAACTGGTAAAATTCTGTTTTGATTTAACATTTTCGTTGTTGACATGCACAACTACTAGATTCTTCTTGTCAAACAAACAAACGAACAACGGAAAACGACGAAAAACGTTCCAATCTTTTCCGCTATTATATTCCAATCAAATCTAAATTAAAAGGAGGAATCAAATATCCAGACAGACGCTATCCGTTACACGCATGCAGACATTTTTATCCCTAAACATGTTCGTTCCTGCTCTCTGTCGCGCTGCTGCCGCTGCATCCACAGACAATTATAGTGAAAAGACAAAAATATTGTACTTTTTTCACAGACAGAATCGCCGTACAGAACTTTTGTAGATAGATTTAACCCAAAATAAAAAAAAAATAATATTACTTCCCTTCTATATTTCATCATACATTCACACATTTAAAGTTCATTGACATTATTCAAGGTTCTATATCATCGGCATGATCATTTTATTTCTCCCTTATATACATATGTAGCATGCTATATGTATTATTATTACTATTGAATACTAAAATTCTGATGTCTGTTCCTCTTTTTTTTTCTTTCGCTCTATGCTGCGTTCACTACTACTTGCCTCCACGGCCGTGTACGCAAGAAAAAGACAATACAACGGCGTGGATAGTACCGCACTTACTCCCGAACAACATGCGAGAGATATGCTATTATTATTACCAGATATACGAAAAACTTCTTTTCTTGATTTATCCGATGATGTTTGTTGTTGTTGTTGTTGTTTTCGTACTTGAAGTTGTGTGCAACGGAGTTCTAGACCACGTTTTCGTCTCGCACTCACTTCGCGCAATAATAATAATAAATTTGAAAAAAAAAAAAAAAAAATATTATAAAAAAGTGCCTACAATAATTGTCCATTAATAGAGAGCGACATGTAAGACGAGATGTTTATTTATGAAAAGGTATCATATCACATTCCCGCAACATACGAAAAAAATGTATTTTTTTTTTGTTTGTCTGTCGCGTCTCGTCAAGTAACATTTAAGAAGTTATTTATCTCGCGTAAAATACCTAGGAGGCCGTTCCAAAGGAAATTTGATATTTTTGTCTGATGCCCCATGAGAAAAAATTAATTTTAAATGAAAATTATGAAAATTTAATAGTTTTTATTATTTTTCTCCAAAAAAGTTTTTATTTGAAAAAAAAATTATTTATTTATTAAAAATTAAATTATTTTATGAAAGAAAATTATTTTTTAATCAAAATTGTGAAAAAAGAAAATTAAATTTTATCATTTAACTTTTTAAAAATATTTTTAATCTCTCTACAATGCTCAAACTATGTCAAAAATGATCGATTTTCAAATAAAAAAAATAACTTTTAAATCTTTCAAAGCAAATATCGGTAAAAATTTTACAATTCTGATATTTTAAAACAATTACAAAAAATTACTCAAATTTTGCAAAGGCAGAAATATATTTTTTTTTTAAAAAAAAAATTTTTTTAATTTTTCTTAAGAAATTTTTTTTTTTTTTTCGAAAATTTAAAAAAAAATTTTTTTTCAAAATAATTTTTAATTAATTTATTATTTAAATAATTTAATTAAAAATAAAATTTTTTAATTAATTTATTTTTAAAAAAATTAATTTTTTATTTAATTTTATTAAAAAATTTAAAATTGAAAAAATAAATTTAATTTTTCTATTTATTGATTTTATTTTTGGCTATTTATTATTTAATTAATTATTTAATTTTTTATTTTATTTATTTTATTGAAATTTATTAAAATATTAGGTAGATATTTATTATTTTTTTTAAAATACAAAATTTTTAAAAATAATTAAAATAAAAATTAAATAAAAAATAAAATTTTTAAAAAAAGTTTTTTATAGAAAAATTACTAATTCTATAAAAATTCATATTTATTTATTTTTTTAATTTAAATATTTTTTTTTATTTATTTTTTTAAATATGTAATAATAAAAGGGGGGTCAAAAAAAATTTAAACAAAACTACCAAATTCAATTCGAAACGGCCTGACAAATAATATCAAGTAAAACGACGCGAGAAAACTGGGTGTAAATTATGAATGGAATTGCTTTAATAGACTCGGTACATTTTTCACTTGGGCTATTTATAAATAAGAGAAAAAAAAATAAATAAAAATTGTAAGCAAATAAATTTAACCGAAACTCAAGTGTGTAAAATGTCATCATCATCGAAGCAACATCATCAAGCATTATATGTTGCAGCAGCAGCGAGCAAACGCACCACTGTGAAAGAATGTGTAAATTGCTGGGACACGTGCGTCCAAACACGTATGCAATGGCAGCAAAGTCACTTTAGTATTTTATATTTTTTTGTAAACAACAACAAAAATTCTAGCGAACGTACGAGTAAAAGGGAGTGAAGAAGAACAAACAACAACATGCGTTTCTCGTCGTCGTCGTCGTCGTCTCGACATTCCTGTTGTTGTTGTTTAATTTAGCTGTTTTTGTTAATTTCATCATTTTTCTTACCGCATTTCGAGGAATTTTTCAATGTTTATTTTTTAAAAGTAATTTTTTTTCTCTTAAATTTCGTCGTTTTGACGTTGTCCGAAAAAAAACAAGTTTTTATCTTTTGAAAAAATTGCAAACAAAAATGCATCAAAAAAATTCCCGGATAATCATATCTCTGTTGTTATGTTTTTTTTTTTTTGACATATGCCGCTTTATTTTGCTTCGTCGTACGTCGTGGACGTATTTATCACACAAAATCGGCGTCGTCGCATCATGGTGTTAGTGTGTGAATGAACTAGCGTAAAAAGCAAGCTATGGTCTCACGTTTGCTTATAAATATATAATTCGCGCGTAGTAGCTGGCTACGACATCATTGTCGAAAAGTTTATTTTGTATTAAACTTTGTGCGCATGTTTGCGTATTTTTCGTTAAAACAATAGCACTCTACCTAGCTAGATTGACTTGTTTGTTATGATTATTTTTTTTTTTTCAAAGATGATCGTGATGTTTTTTTTTTTTGTTATTTTTATTATTTTTAGCAAATAAAAGCTGTGTTTGCGGTACGATGACGATAGTTGAGCAACTTTTTTGTCGTGTGAGGCTTATCGCAGCGCCAACAATGTTGTCTAAGGTCCAAAATTTTTTGCTCAAAACGCGAACAATAGCAGAAAAATTGATAATTGGCTAGTGATTCAGCAGGTTTTGTTTTGTTTTGATCGCGTTCCAACCTGCGAGATTAACCTACATTAGGCGGGCACTCGATGAGATGCGAAAAAAAGTCGCATTAAAATAAAAATAATAATAAACACACATTACTTTACATCCATAAAAATAACAATAATACTTAATAATATTAAAATGCATGCCGTACTTGGTGTATGCTGCTGCTACTGCGACGATGTGAGTGTGTGAACTGCATCCATGGACTAACTAAGAAGGGCATTCAACCCTTTGCATTCGTTTTACTGCTGCTTGTTTGTATCAATCACGTTTTTTTCACTGCTTTATTTTTTTTTATTAATTTTCTTTTTTTATATAATTTTTTTTTTATTTTTCTAATTTTTTCTTTGTTGTTGTTGTTATTTATTGTTGGTATACAAAACAATCAACATTTATTTTTTTTTTATTTTTCACGATTTTTTCGCAGGTAAATTGCCATTCTCGACTGTTAAATGATAAAATGCATCAACTTTCGTGTTTTTTTACGTTTTTCGCACTATTTTTCATTGATTTTCCCGGATTTAATTGATAAAAATACCGGAGCCGAAGTTCTCTACTATCGGAAGTGAATTTAAACTCTGAAACCACCAGAGGGCGCTGGAATCGGTGCACCGGAAACTGAAAATGGAACGTTATCAATTTCAGCCGACTCAATTTCAGTTCCAATTTTAGCCGCATTTCCGCTTTGGTGGCGCCAAACAACCGGAAATGGATTAGAAAGTGGCAAATTTTTAATTTATCATTTTCATTCGTCTCACAAATCACTTGCCAGAAGTAAACAAAGCCTGAAAGTGGCTTAATTTTTTAAAAAATGTCGTGTTTCCTGAAGCATTCGAAGGACACGACGATAAATGTGGTGCGTTTTACGGAAGTGGACAACGTCATCTTCTACGAAATCCTCGTCAAATGTGGTCCGAGTGTCTTTTGGACGGTAAATTGCACTTATTTAATTAATTTAAATTTGTCCTCAATTTCGTAATTTGCAGGTTTCGCGTCGTTACAAAGAATTTGAGAAGCTGAATGACGTGCTGGTGAACGAATATTCGCTCGACAAGACTTGGTTGCCCGGCAAAAAGGCATTTGGCAATAAAAGTACGAGTTTCGTAAGGAAACGACAAGAAGCTCTCGAGAAGTACCTGCAGGATGTCTTCAATTTTCTGCAACTAACGATGCCAACGGTGTTTGTGGAGTTCCTGGACTTTCACAAATACGACATAATTTTCATATTGCACAACTTGGCTGCCTTATTTTCGGCTTATGGGGAAAATTATTTGGCCCGCACGAAGCACTACACCTTTTCCGCCCTCGAAGTTTACAGTATTTCGGAACGGATGAAACTTCCGACGCCGCCCACCGAGGTCTGCGATAATAAATACGACTTTTCGCACGTGCTGGATTTCGCGGGACTCGTTGAGGGACTTTCCATTTTGCCCGTTAAACATACGCTGCCATGCATGCAAGGCCATGACGAGTACACGGAACATTTCGATCAAATTGTCAGGACGACGGTATCGAAGCCCATTTCCACAAGCAGTCTCATTCCGGAGGAATTAAAGTTCGATTTGACCGCTTTTCGGAATCTAAAGACGTTAAAACTCTTCGGGATTGGGTCCGAGTGCATTGTTGATGCGACAAATTTACGTGAAACTGTCGAGAATTTTTACGTGCAAAAAAGCAAAATTACCGACATCAAACAAGTGCTTTTGTGTGACTCGCCGGTGCATAAAACGATGGAAAATGGCAACGAAGTCGATCCGTCGCAAGTGTGGAAAAATGTCAAATACGCGAATTTCAGCGACAATCAAATTTCCATCATCGACAAGTCAATTAATTTGATGCCCAAGGTCACGGAACTCGTGCTCGACTCGAACAACATTGACAAAATTGTGCATTTTCGGTCACTTCCTCTCCTGAGTACCTTGAGTCTCGAATCCAATCGTCTGAGTGATTGTTTAAACCTTCATACACAACTCGGACAAATCACGACACTGAATGTTGCTCAAAATCAGATCCGGTCACTGCGTGGCTTCCAAAAGTTGTATTCGCTCGTGAATTTGGACATCAGTTGCAACTTGATCGACACCGTGGACGAAGTGGAACACGTTGGAGGTCTTCCGTGTTTGGAAAATATTCGGTTGACGGGAAATCCCGTTGCTCTGACGGTCGATTATCGCAGTCGGGTGTTGGCGAGATTCGGAGATCGATTGCACGAGATTTATTTGGACAACGAAAAGGGATCGGGAAAGGAATTAGATACGGCGCTTGCATTGGCGGCACTTCGGATTTCCATGTCGGGAGACACGAACAGCTTTAAAGAGGGAAATAAGAATGTTTTTTGTACAATTTCGAAGAACAAATGATGTCGGGAAACGTACTATGTGAGAGATTGTTGTAATTTTTACTCGAGAGATATTTTAATAGTGAATTGTGACGTCTTCGTAAGTGTAAAAGTTTAGAGCCTTTGAGCTAATATTATTGAATTATATATTTATGTAAGAAGAATCTAATAGACAATTTGGAAATATATTCAAGTATATTTAAAAAAAATATTTGTTTTATTGTCCGAAGTGATATTCGAAATTATCAATTGGAAAATCATTTTTTTTAAAAAAAAAATTAAGAATTTTTATATTTCAAAAATTTCATTTAGGCCATTAAATTTAATTATTTCACTTTATGTGGCCCCCCTCTCCGATTTTGCCGAAAAAATTCAGGGAGAAAAATAAAAATAATTAAAAAAATTAAGAAAAAATTTGACATTTTTTGGTACTTTTTGATTGAAAAACTATAATGATATCCAGTAAAAATTAAAATTATATTAGATATGAACTTAACTTGCTTTAAAAACGCATTATCTATCGAAAATTTGATGAAAAAATTTTTGAGTCACGTGACTAAATTTTTTATTTTTTCTTAAAATTTTATTTTGTTAAATTTTATTAAAGTTTTGACTTAAAAACTTAAAACAATAAAAGTAAAAATTATTATAATGTCTTCACTCAACGATTAACGTCCAAAAACGTCAAAAAAGTAGTAAAAAAAATTATTTTTTCATTTTTTTTTCTTTATTTTTTTTTCTTAATTTTTTTAAAATTATTTTTTATGAAATTAATACTGTTTTGTAAATAACGCTCAAAATTGTTAAAATTTGAAATTAAAAAAAAATTAGTAAGAAATTTAGCATTTTTAAGAGATGATGAAAATTTAAAAAAAAGATTTAAAACTAAAATTTGAAAAATTACTCAAAAAATGTATTTAATTGACTTATTTAGGACTTTTGTCATTATTTTGGGGTTTCAAAAATCTAAATCTAATTTTATGAAACGAGTTTAATGGAAAAAAATGTTCCCATTTTTACCTATTTTTATTTCAAAAATTTTATATTTTAATTCTCTAAAATTTTTTACAATTTTCTTTTCACTTAGAGTTTTCGGAAAAAATATTAAAAAATTTTTGAAATCTCCGCAAACGACGAGAAGATTTTTTTTATAAAGAATTTTTTACCTTTTTCAAGTTTCAGAAATTCCCTAATTAAAACGCATCAAAGGGTTAAAAATGTGTTCAAACATGAAACAACTTCCAAAATTGCATTGACATCCATATTGAGAAAAACGGATAACTGATTAACAAAAATAACTTTATATTGATTTTCTGTAAATATCTAATTAATTAAGTCCCAAAAATGTCTGCCAGCAAACCTGCAGGCTTCGATTCCGACGAAGATGATGACTATTTCGAGATTGATCCTGAAAAGGTAAAAAATTAATCCGAAAAATATCGAAATCCATCAAGCTTTGTTTACTTCCCAGAATTTTGACGATGAATTCGGTCCCGATTCTGAAGATTGTTTTTATGTGGCAGCAGCTAAAAACTCCCTTGATCGTTATTTAAATGGAATCAAGTTCGATTACACTCTCGAGGATGAAGATCTCACTTTGATGGATAAATTACTTGGATTTTACCAAGATAATGGAGACAAATATTCAGCTCTTTTAGCAAATGACGTATTGCTTCAAGCATTAGACCAGAAGAAAAACGACATTTTCAACGAAAATCCCTTTTCGTTCGTACTAAAATTGCTCATCAACACCGATTTGCTCGACGATCCGCATGTAAAAAGTGTCCCATTCAAAATAATCACCGTCTTGAATCAATATCTACGTGGCCTGGATCCCGAATCGCTCAACACCTTACAATGCATGATCACAGATCACTTGAAACACGTCGCTTTCGAAATCTCCTACAAACATTTGGCGTTTTTCCGTGAAGTTTTGCAAGCGTTCAAGCTAAAAACGCGATGTGACGCCATCAATGCGCGCTTGAAGGAAATGTTGGCAGGTCGTGACTACAAAAGTGTCGCCCGCATCGTCGACAGCCTCGGTTATTGGAATGATTTTGCACCGGAAGCGATCATTATTCCCTTGATTTTTCGCGATCAACTACAAGTCGCGGAAGATTTCTTCCCGAAAATGAGTTTGCAACGCAAAGAAGAGACTTTTAAACTTCTCGACTCATTTTTCGAACACGAATATGCCGTTTATCAGGCGTGCACAGCATTCGCGAAGCAACACAAAATCACGGGAATCAAAATTGTGAAGCTTGATACGCAACCACTGCGAAAAACGACGGAAAAATTACTCGAATTGAGTGGCATGCCATTGGAAAAGTTGCCAAATTTGAATAGAATTGCCATGAAAGGACGTTTAATGGCAAATTTACGTCGCTATGAGAAATTTACCGATGCCGAGAATCGCTCTGCATGCGATCGAACCGTTAAAAAAATCGTAAAAATGGACGACAAAGAGATGCAGGAGCTTGTCATCGAGTTTTACATGCAAAATGGACATCATACCTTGGCGAAAGGGTATTGCAAGTACTTCAAAATCCCACAAGAAAAATTTTACAAAGAAGAAATCGCAGTTTTGGATGAAAATCACAACAACGAAGACCAAGAAAAGAGTAAATTTCCTCCATTTGTCATCGATTCACGTGTCAAAATCATCACCGTCGACGATTCTTCTTCATTCGAACGCATGTGCTTCTTATTAAATCAGTTGAAATTCGTTTCGATCGATGTCGAAGGTGATTCCCGCTTCTCTTCCGCTGCTTTAATCCAAATTTCGACCAAACAAGAAGTGTATATCGTGGACATTATTGAGCTCGAAAAACGTCGTTTCGACATCGAAGAATGGAAAATCTTGAAAAAAACGCTTTTTGACAACACAAAAATCCTCAAACTCGGTTTTGATTGGCACGCGGACATTTTAATGCTGGAACGGAGCTTCAACATTGAATTTGACGTCACGAACGGATCGTACTTGGATTTGAAAGTCGCTTGGGAGACCATGAGAAAAAATCCAAAATTCAAATTGCCCTTCGAGTATGACAAAGGAGACGGTCGAAAGCATCAAGATTTGAAAACTTTCGTGGAATTTTGCTTGGGAAAGACTCTGGACAAGTCTTTACGCACAAAAGATTTTGCTATGAGACCCTTGACGGATAAAATGAAGAATTATGCAGCAATTGACGCTCATTCTTTGCTTCACGCTTACTTTGAGTTCCGACGAAAGACGAGTTACTACGGTGGAGATGTCAAAAATATGTATTTGAAATAATTTTTGAACAAAATTTAAGGAAAATTTATTAAATTTACTTGAAAATAAAGTAAAAATGAACAAAATTCGACATTTTAATGTCTTTCCCATTCATTTTGGGAATACATGCTACTCTCCCCGATCACATTTCCTTCGTGATCTTGACGAGTGACGGTGAATCCAGTGCGGTAAACGCTACTTGCCCAATCTCCGCCGCAAATTTCGTTCTTGTGGCCGACAGACGAGCATTTGTGATCGCATGAATTTTCACTCATTTTGGCATTTAGTGACTCTTGAGGTGCGGAATTGCCGCAGAAACATTCATTTCTGAAATTTTTGTTAAATTTTAATAATTTTTAGTTAAAAAATTTCTTTAAAAAAATTACCCGCTTTGCATTCCAGCGTAGGCGAATTTATAAAAACGACATTTTTCGATGCAACCATCGATATGCATGGCATTACTTCCTTTCTCAGAATATCCACGGAACATGCGTTGACGACGATGATCCTTGTAGCAGCCCAAATACACTCGATCTCCCAAGACAGATTGAGCGCGAGTCGAATTCTCAAAGTTTTCGTTATATTGCACCAAGTGGTTCATAAATACGAGGCTTTCCATGTCGTTGGCATCAAGTTTGGACAATTTGGTTTGGAATGTCTTCCATTTCTGGAGAACTTTTTCCTTGTCCAACGAGAGGACTTGCGTGATGGTGAAAAGGAGGACGACAGCAACGAATAACGACTTCATGATCGGTTCAAAGACGACTGAATGTTCGTGAAGAATTACTCTGCGTTTTATTGAGATCAAAGGGGATTAAAATAATCTGCGATAAGATGATAAATTGATAAAATTTCATTGTTTTTTTGAAAATTTTTGATTTTTTTGGCATTTTTATCTCGTTAAAAGATAGGAATTAAATTAAAAACAAATCGCAGGTGAGGTCGACTGCAGATATTCCTCATCAATAGATTTTTAGAAATTCCGGTAAATTCTTATCAGAAGGACAACTAAAAATGATTTGCATGAAAAATTTGAGTAAGGCCGCTCCAAACGAAAATCAAAAATAAAGTCCGATGCCCCATTTTAAAAGTCAAAAATCGAATGGGGCAAAATAAAAAAAAAGTACAAAATTTCATCAAAATTGATCGTTTTTTGTTGTATTTTCATAATTTTTCAAGACATTTTCAAAAAAATTTATAAAAAATTTTCAATTATTTTAATTTTTGTTTTGAAAATCATATTTTAACTTGAATTTTCTTCTCTAAAAAAATTTTTCATAAAATTACTGAATTTTTTTTTTAAAACATCATGAAAAATTGCTGTTTATTTTTTTGAAAATTTTTTTTGACAAAAAATTTTTTATGAAATTTTTAATTTTTCACTTTTTAACTTAAAATGATCTTAAATCAATGACCAAAATTTTAATTTGAAAGTTTACATTGAATTTGATTTTTGAAAAGTATTTTTAAGTTAAAATTTTAAAAAAAATATAAAAATTTTTGAAAAATTAAATAAATTTTTTTTAATCAAAAATTGCTAAAATTTTGTCATTTTGTATGAAAATAAGTATTTCAAAATTTTTTTTTTTTTTATTTTATTTTCAAAAATTTTGGACTTTATTTTTGATTTTCATTTGGAGCGGCCTTAATGAAAAAAGTAAAATGTGAACATTTTTGAAATTTTTTGACTGAAAAATCATGAAGAATTGAAAAAAATGAAGAAAAATTCGTTTTCTTTTTTAAACTGAAAGAGAAAAAAATTGAAGCCACAAATTCCATCGAGAAAAAAAAAAACAAATTAATTTTATTTATTTTTAACATCATTCTATCTTTATTATTTTTAATTTATTTACCAGTTTTGTTCTTTTTAGGTATTCAATTTCATTTTTAATTAATATATTTTGTGTGTAGTATACATAAATTATTTTTTTTTGTTCCTAATATTTTTTTAATATTCTACACTCTTACACGCTAAAATCTTTAAGTTTTATTGCTCTCGTACAAAAATTACAAAAAATTTATTCTTTTTTGTGCTATTCTCATTCAATTTATATAAAATACTCTCTAAAAAAATTACAAAATATTTAAACACACGATAACCTTATAAATTAATAGTCCTCTTTTGTTTCGATTTTCAAGTCATTCACTAAATTTAATTTACAATTTTTTGCTTGTTTGTTCATTAAGTTTTAATAGGTAACCCAACTTAGATACTAAATGCAATAAATAATAATATCGTAATATCCATTTTGTGTTTTTTGTATACTTTTAAGAGCTAGATTTTATTTTTTTAATTTTTTTTTAAGAAAAAATTTTATAGGTACAAAATTACTGTATGAATTTTCAACTTAAAAATATTTTCATGTAGAAAAAAAAATAGTGACAAGAGAATTCCTACGCCTACTAAATATTTTTGTATTTTTTTATAAAATTAAGTTACAAAGTTTGTGGTAACCGAATACGTTTAGAAGATAAAGTCTTTACAATTTTTCTTTGTGTTTTTTTCTTAGTGCGCTAATTAAGTTTAGTAAGGGAGTTTTCGTGTTTTATTTTCCAGTGTAAAACGGGCTATGTACAAAAGTTCTCTACTAAGTAAGGTCTACGTGTTAACTAGAATACTTTGTGCGTGATGAGTTACTTGTGGAAGTGGCACGTCCCGGCGTCACAAGTTCGACTTTGATGTTGGCGGTGGCGGTAACTTTGGTGCCGCCATTCATGTCGCCATTCTGATGCGTTTCGACCGTGACTTCGGGCTGCAAGACGATACTTTGCAGCTCGGGACTGGCACGTTGCGTGCCCATATCGATGCCACCGTAGTTGTTGTTGTCGTTGGCCGATGCGATTGACGACACGGAACTCTTCCATGATTGTGGCTCTTCGGTAATTGTGGTGAGTGATGGCTCGTTATTATGTACATTTGTATTTTTACTATGATAATGATGTGATTTATTGCATGAACGTGAGGATGATGAGGAGGAACTTCGTTTGGCATTTACAATCAATGGTTTATTTAAATATTGTTTGTTAATTCTCTTTGGCGGTGGGGACGGAGTCGATATGCGGTTTGCGTATTGCAGCGGAATTACTTCGGCACCCGGTCCCACGAGACTCAGGAGGATGGGGAAGAAGTAGAGACCGTTTACGGCACCAATTAGCATTACAGAGAGCAGCAGCCACAAAAAGTGACGCACGACAAACTCGAAGGGAGATGTCGACAGCATGAGGACAGCTAGCGTGGATGTCAGTACGCCATGGATGACGGGAGCCAATGAGTGCTCGAGTGCGAGACGAATGCGGCGATCACGATTTCCAATGGCAGTTATGAAGCCCTATTGAGAAAAAAATAAAATTGTAAGTAAAATATTCATCAAAAATTTAATTTAAACGATTAAATTTAATTATTTCAATTTTTTTCTCAAGAATTTTAATAAAATTTTTTTTAAATATTTTTTGGAAGTTTTTGAGAATTAAATATTTGAGTTTTAATCAAACTTCTAAATATTAATTAAATTTTACTTAATTAAATTTTAAAAAACTTTATTTTATTTTATTTTTTATTTACTTTATTTTAAAATTTTAACTCAAAATTCTTTTATTTTTTTTAATAATTTTTTTCAATAAAAAAAATAAAATAAAAAAAAAATAAAAAAAATCAAAAAATTATTTTTCAAAATTTCTCATTAAAAAAATTAAAATATTTTTAAAAAAATAAAAAAATAATTTAAATTATTTTTTTAGTAACAATATTAAAATTTTTTTTTATCAAAATCAGAAGCAAAGTGACAAAAATTGAAATAAAAATATTAAATTTTTATGAAAATCAAAACTTACCAATGAAATGTGAACAGTAAAGCAAATGCCAATACCAACACTGGCAACTAAGATTACTGCGGGAATCGCCGACAACTTGATGCCCAAAATGATCATTACGCCCAACAGTTGAATCAGCATCGTGACTGCACTGAAAACAATCAACAAGGCAGCCCACACAGACAAAAGCAGCGATCCAACTAACGAAAAGGCAGCAATGAGCGCAAAAGCAAGCGCTTTCAACAGGCAAGGACGGAGACTCATGTATTGTTCCCAGAATAAAAATGGAATTCCTAAAAATTAAAAAAAAAATTAAAATCAAGTTTTAAGAAAATTTTCAGCTTAAAACTCACCAGAAGGATAGTTGGGAAGCCCACGTGCTTCAAATCGTTCGCTCAACTCCCGAATTTGTCCAATCAGCGTTTTGATCTCTGTCGTATCGCTCAATCCGTGCAAGTAATATGGCAGTTGTGAGTATGTCAGCGGTGCACTTTTGGGGATTTTCAGTTCGTATTCGTTGGGCGAGTGGAAATATTCGCGTGGCACAGGTCTCAAGTTGCCCTGCGATGCCCCATAAGCTAAGGCATCATTCCACGCCCAAGCCGACAAATAATTATAAAAAGCTTTCGGATTAATGATTCCTTCCGAGTCGACAAGGCGATTTTGCGTCACAAGACTTTTGTCAATCGGGTTATCGACATGCCCGGTTTGCACGAGCAATTTATAGGCAAGAATGGCATCGTCACTGGCATTTGCGTACCAGCGTTCTTGCGTGATGCGACCTTCGCGATAATTGCGATCGAATGCCTTTTGCAAGTTAATCAACCAGTCACGGAACAAACTTAACCAGAATTCCGGCAGACCGCCATTGTCGTTCTTGATGACGTGCGGCACGCGAACAAAGGCTTCGTGGTACTCGTGCAGCAGTTTTTGGTTCGTCGGGTATTCAAAGTCGCCCTGCGTCACGGCATACATGCTGTAGAACCCGAAAAGTTTGCCCTGGACATTGAGAAATTTGTGCTCGTCCGTGCTCTGGGGCACCAAATCCGTGAGTTCCAAGCCGTCGGGCAGGTTCATCGCGGCGAAAAGCGAGCATGCGACGACTCCGATGTACAAAAGCATCGAAAGTGCCTTAACGGGACCTTTTGTAATGAATGGCGCATAATATTTTCCAGCGAATTTTGTCAACGAGAAACTGAGACAATCCTTTTCGGCGCATCCGATGAGCGATTCGTCTTGTTGATTGCCGCCACGTTGCGCACTTTCCATCTGATGAATGTTTAAAGCTGGCAGACAACAGCAGAAAATGTCAGAACGCTTGGCGCGACGTCGTCTCAAGTCGAGTGACACCATGGCAGGGAAGATAAGAAGCACCGCAGCGAGATTGAACATCAGCAAAATGGCAGCTTGCAAGCAAAAGACACGAAGAGCTGGTACTGGGATGAGTGCTGCGGTGAAAAATGCTCCCGCAGTTGAGGCAGCGCTGAATAAAACGCTCAAACCGGCTTTTTTGAGTACTTGTCCCGCTTGGTCGTTGTTATCTTTTTCGGCATAGGCATGAGTTAGGATGAAAATGTGATCGACTCCGAGGCCCAAAGCGAGGAAAGGCACAACTTGAGTGGTTGCCGCGTTAAAAGCGATACCCAAAAGCGCACAAAAACCAAGTCCAGCTGCTGTTGTGATTCCAATTAAGATTACTCCAGCAATTCCGACTCCCGATTGACTATTCACTTTATCCTTGAAGCGGTACAAAACAAAGCCCGTGTACAATAAAATCGCCGCGACACCAATTCCCAAACTAATTGGATTCGGATTCGAATATTTTCCCAAAATATCGTCCAAGGCAGCCGAGGAAAAGGCAAATACGTCATAAGCGTTCGATGCGATTTGTGCATGCATAATTTTGTGCACCTCAAGCGAGAATTTCTTCTGCCACGCATTCAAAATTTCCGCAGCTTTCTCCGGACTCCATCCAATGTGGTGAACTTTGTAATGATCCATCCAGTAATCGTACATCTCGCGTTCGCCCATCAATTGAATGACCGTTTGCAGGGCTTTTGCTTTTTTGACGTGACGTGTGCGATTTCGCGTGACTCCTCCAACGACAAGTTCCTCGGGCCAGTGCATGTATTTCGAGGCGAAGCCATAACAGCCGCCCGTGAGTGAAGCACCGATGTCAGGAGGCGATAAATTTTGCTTGTTTGGAGCGCTGGATGGACATTGTGGGTCTTTTGGGTTGAGACAGGGCTTTTCCATGTAGCCCGTTGAGATGCCAGCACGTTTCATATATTGCTCGAGCGTGTCAAAGGGAAATTGGTAGTCCATTGTTTTGATTTGTCGGAGTAGCGATTGGGGATTGAGACTCGTCCATTGTACTTTTTCCTTTAAGCCACTGAAAAAAAAAATTAAAAATTAATTAGTAAAAATTTTAGAAAATTATTTAAACAGAAACTCAAAAAATAAAATTAAAAAAGCAAAAATTAAAAATAAAATTTAAAAAAATCAAAACTCAAAAAAATTCTTATAATGAAAATTTTTAAAAAATTAATTAATCATTTTTTTTTTAATTTTCGTTAAAAATTTCAATGTTAAAATTAAACCAATTTTTATTTAGAATTCAAAAAATCACAATAAAAATCTATGATTTTTTTCATATTAATTTTTACGATTTTAACACATAAAAATAATAAAATTAAATTTAAAAAAATAAAAATAAAATTTAAATAATAAAATTTAATTAAAATAATTTAAAATAATTAAATAATTTTAAATAAAAATATATTAAAATATTTTTTAATTATTTATTTATTTTTATTTAGAATTTATTTTTTAAATTTTTTAATTTAAATTAATCCAACAAAAAAAAATTATAGGTTTTTACGGTTTATGATATTTTTTATAAAAAAAAATTCATAATTGACTCCAACTTTGACAATTTAAAAAATATTTAAGCAAAAAATGCTTAATTTCGCAATTTTTTTTATTTATTTTTTTTAGTTTTTGAATTGAAAAAAAAAATTTTTGAGTTTTAATTGAACTGATTTTAGAAACTTACGGTATATGAGCTGGATATTCAGGTCCCAGCAATTTGCTGCCTTCCCAGAAACAATCGAGCGGCGTAATTATCGCGCACGGTATCACATTCTCGAAAATCTGCTCGATGTAATGCGACTCGAAACTCGGAATGTTGGGCGAATAGCACATGTCCTTCAAGCTCCACTGTATGTCATACATGTAAATCGAAACGGAAATTGCCTGCTTCAAGACATCCAAGTGTGTCAATAATGCTTGCGGATGTAATACTGATGCGTCGGGATCGTGCGGTGTCTGTATTAGTAATTGATGCGTCGATGAATCTGTTTCGCCTAATGACTTTTGTGTGTACTTTAATTCCTCCTCTAGTCGTCCGCCTTCTGTTTTTTCACAAAAAAGGAACGGAAGTTAGAAAAAAACTCTTTTCTTGAAATATTTTTTTTGTGAAATCTTACCTTGTATCCATAGTTGATGCACTTTGGAATGCACAGTTGCACTCTTCAGACCGACACAAAATGAACCTAAGACTAATATTGCTACAAATAATACTTTGCCCGCATGCTTTTGTATGGAACATCCTAAATTATATAAATGTGATTGAAATACTGATCGCATATACACGGCGGAGCGTCTCCCTCGTGCTTTGCCCTGCAAAGAAAAAAATAAAAAAAAATTCATTAGATTCAAGTACTCTCGAAAAAATTTTTTTTGAAGATTTTTTCAACAACGCCCATGAAACTGACGCCAGAGAGTCAATCAGACAGCGTCATAACAATATCATAACTCGGACTTACAACATAATTAACTTTGTTTCTCTTAAATTAGTAATTCAGAGCATTAGTATCAAATCATTCTTATTGTTTATTTTCCTTTATGCGTCTCATTCAGACACAAATATGAATAAACATGATCAATGGACTACTGGTTTTCGTGTTCTTCTCTCCTCGTTTTATTTACAAAACTCGAAAAAAGTAAATGAAAAAAAAAATCGTCGAGCGCGGTGATTGAGTTGTACAAACATTGTTGTTGGTTCGGATTTTTATGTGGGTTTTTTAAAACATATTTTTTCTCTTAATATTACATTACATTACACTAAAATCCTTATATGTCGTCGTGTAAAGAAAGAACATCCGCAGATGTGTGGGCATCAAACGCATGAATGAGTAACTTTTAAAAGTTTTGTGAGTGCCCTTTACATGAAAAAATTGAATTGTGAGGCTGAATCAAATTTAATTTCCAACTTTTTATCATTAAAAAGTCGGAAATTTAATATGACAAAAATAACAGGGCTGAAAAATTTTCAGCTTTAATTTTAAAAAATGCATTAGACTTAAAAGAATAAATTTTAGTATAATTTTTAAAAATATTTGATTATTTAAATTAATTTAATTTAATTAATTTTTTATATATTTTTCACAAAATTTATTTATTAAATTTTTTAATTTAAGTATTTATAATTAATTATTTTATCTTTTTAAATTTAGGAAAAAAATAATAAAAAAATATATTTTTTTAATTTTTTATTTAAATTCTATTTTCTAATTTAAAATAATTTTTAAAAAACAATTTCGGAAATTTTTTAATACCATATACTATTTAAAAATATATTTTTTAATCTTTTTTAATTTTTTTTTTTAATTAAAATTTTAAAAATTATTTTTTTTCAAATATTTTTCACAAAGTTACTAAATAATAATTTATTTAAATATTTTTTATTTAATAATAAAATTATATAAAATTTAATTTAATTAATTTAAATAAATTTATTTAATTTTTTGACGATTAAATTTCTTTTAATTTTTTTTATTTTATGTAAAAAACTTTTTTTAAATAAAAAAAATTCTCTGGGACAAAAATTTTTAAATAAATTTGGAATGCCCTTTACACAAAAAAAATCATAAAATAGAAAAAGTCTTTGCATTTCTATCGTGAAGCAATCACCGCCGCAAGTGACCAATCAATCACGTTGCTCAAACCTGTTTCTGCGCACACAAATTGAAGCCCACAAAACCAAAGCAATTTCTAATGTAAAACGAAACACATCGTAGATCATCTTTTTTCTTCACATTTCCATTACACCCATCACATTAAAGAGATTGATTGCCTAGCCTTAAACTCCATTAGCGAGAATTTGCAGTTAAAATTCCTTTCATATTTCACACAATTAACTCTTCACTCGCGTTTAACTCGAGATTTAACTCAGGAAAAACGCTAGATAAATAATTTTTTCAAGTGATTACGAATAAAAATTAGTATTTGCCAAAGTTTTTGAAAAAAAAAAATATTTGTGGTGAAGATTAAAGTGAAAGACGAGTGCCGCATCTTGAGCACGTTATGCAAACACCGGATGACGCTCATTCACCTCAGAAGAAAAAAGACGAAATACCAGAAGTTTAGCTCATTGAACATGTCCGTCATCCAAAAAAATCGATGGGAAATCCTCCGTTTGCCGTATCTCACTCAATTCGCAGTTGGTCCAAAAATCACCCAAACATCATTAATTAATTTATTGAATAAACGAATTATGTAATCGATGGCAAAGGCATTAAAAAACATGAAATACGGAGTAAAACAGAAGCCAAACACAATCATGTAACTCTGATCGAGCAACATGAAAAATGAATTATGAGATGCGGATCGGATCAGGTAAGAAAGAAGGTTGTCGCTCACCTTCGTGTAATCTGATATCTTAATTTTTTGTGTTCGCTTTTTTTTCTGTATTTTCGAACGATGGACTAATTAATCATCGCTCTGGTGAGTTTCTGTGCTTTACTTTTTTTTTTTTTTTGAAAAAAAGTAACAAAAAACGGGTCAAGCTTCCTCATTCTTCTTTTAAATGTTCCAAATTTTCTCACCGTTGCCGATAGAAAATCGAACAAAAAAAATTGCGTGCGTGTCTAATGGCTCAATTTACGAAAATTTACAATAATTCTCAATGTTCTCAATACTAACCGGTCATTACCGATTTTTTGTTCATTTTTCGTACTGAATTCAATTGATTTTTTAATGTCTTCATTTTTTCTGTTGTTCAATTTGTTTGTCGGAAAATTATTTTTTAAAATTTTTTTTTAACAAAAAAAAAAAAAAAACGAGTGGGCAATTTGAGCGCAAGAAACCACATTAGTCGTTCCGTTTCTTTTATTATGTAATCAGCACCGAAATACAGCACAAAAGGCATTTTTACCGGTAAAAGGTGCCGACGTCTAATAATACACAGACGAAACAATTGATCGGCATTTGTCTCGGGTAATTTGTATTTTTTCTTTATTTTTTTTTTTGTTCGAAGCATTTTTCTGTGCACGGATTTGAGGATTAAAGCTCCTAGAGAGTTTTCAACAAAAAATTAATGAAGTTGTCATTTTCTTCAAGTATTTTTTTTTTTTGATGTAGATTGACTTGTTACCTGTCACTACTACCTTTTTCGTTTTAATTCCTTTTTCGAGAGAAATACGGCATTTTTTGTGTGTGGTCAGTTGTTGTCTATGAGGTCTCCAGCACGATAGTTTGCCTCCATTATTATCATTATCGAACGTTACACATTTACTTTGTGCTCGCTCGCTCACAGGCAGGTCAAAAAAAATTAAGATACATTTTTTTTCTTTATAAAAAAGGCACCACGCTTAATTTTGTTTTTCTCTGTATTTTTTCTGTCTTCTATGAATAATGTCTAGTATGATGATGATGATGTTGAAAGAAAGTCTTGCCTTTTGACAAATGCCGACGACACAAACACTTGATTTTTTTAATGACAAATGTAGTGATAATAATTCATTGGATTTCGGGGAGGGACTCGGTTTTTTGTTAATTAAGACATTTGAGGCAATCCTACGAGGAAGATTGAAAAAAAAATTTTTTTTTTGAACTATCAGGGCTGCAAAAATTTTTTTGCCTTAAATTTAAATTTAAAAAAAAATAAATTGATTTAAATTTGAGTAAAATTATTTTAAAATTATATTTTGACTTAAAAAAAATTAGACTTTAACCAAAATAAAAAAGGAAAATACTTAAAAATAAATTATTAATTAATTTATTAAATAATTATAAAAAATTAATTAAAAAAAAAATAATGATCTGTTAAAATAATAATTTAAAAAAAATAAAATATTTTTTTTGTTTTAAAAAAATAATTTAAAAATTTTTTATAGTTTTAAATTTTATTTTAAAAATAAATATTTTGTTTTTACAAAAATTATTATTTTTTTTTTTTGTGAAATTTCAAAGCTTTATTTGAAAATATTTTTTATGAAATATTTAACTTTTTTTTAAAATATTTTTTTATTTAAAAAATAATATTTTTTTTAAATAACTTATTTTAATTTTATTAAATTTTATTTTAATAAAAATATTTGAATTTATTATTTTAAAGAATTTTTTTTAAATAAAAAGTTTTAGTTTTAAATTAAAAAACTTTTTCAGAACTATTTCTATTAACCACAAAAAAATGCAAAAAATATTTTTTTTTACAAAAATTACAACACTGTGTGTGTGTATTGAGTTAATCAAGTAGAAAATTAATTTGACCACACAACATACAACCAGTAATTAATATATTCATGTTGTTGATACACACACAGAGAGTCCATGTGTAATAAAATAAAATTTTATAATAAAAATCTGTGTGCGGTGATACCGCGTTGTGGTGTGCTCAAAACTGTATCAACGGAATGTGTGTAATGTAGCATGAAAATATTTGTGGTTGTTCCACTTCAACTGGATTTTAAATATTTAAAAAAAAATATTTATTTAAGAAAAAGGACATGCAACATGTGGTGGCCGATGATGACAAATTTCTTGCAATTTAGGTAGCAACAGTAGCAAAGTTTTTTTTTTTTAAATAATTTGAAAACAAAGTTGATAAAAAAAAACGATGTCGGAGAAGAACCATTTCTAACAAAATAATAACTTTATTAACTCCTTTTGTTTGGGCTTATGACTGATGCCCGCATCCATATATGGTGTTCACCGATCGCTCGTCATAATATAATAATAATAATCAAAAAAACATCAAAATAACTCAATTATTTCAGTGTTTGCCGCTTACACATACCTGAGCAACGAAAAAAAAAATAAAACACGTTGTACACTTATATGGTCGAAGAGAAAAACAACCGCAGCTAATCTAATTACCGTGCTTCTTCTATACTCTCTCGCAACATTAAAGGCACGTTTTGTATTCTTCATCTTTACAATCTCGCTTACATTTCTTCAAGATATTCGCGTTTTTTTCCTCTTTTGTATTTTATATTTTATAGAGTTGTTGTTTTGTTATGGATATCATCGATTTACGAGATGAGAGAAAAACTCAAACAAAACATTTAATGACTTTATTACTGTTTGTTGTTTGATTTTTTTTCTTCTCTCAGCATTGATTTGAACAACTTTCAAGATTTGATTTGATTTGATGAGTTTTCATTGTTTTGTTGGCTTTCTCTTTCGTGAAAAGTGTTAAAAGTCACTTTCAGTTATTTTTTGTAATGAGTAGCAAATTTCAATTTATCGATATTTTTTTTGATAAAATATTTAAATAAAAAATAATAAGAACTTAAAATTATTTTTTTTATTAATTTTTAAAAATATTTAAAATTAACTTCAAATTTTATTTTTTTTTAATTAATTCAATTATATTTTATTTTTTTTTTTAAGTTGATTAAATTATACATTTTTTTAATTAATTAAATTATTTTTTTTTGTAAATTTATTAAAATTAAAATATTTTTTTTTAATTTTAAAATTAATTTTTTAATAATTTTTTTTTATTAACTTAATAAAAATATTTTGTTTTATTTAAATTAATAATTTTTTTAATTAATTAAAATATTTTATTTATTAAAATGAAAAAATAAATAAAAAAAATTAAATAAAAATATTATTCAATATCGCGCCAGACGAATTACAACAAATTAAGTTAAACTAAATTTTCATCCAAAAAATTTACCAACCGCAGGGTATTTATTTCAGAGAATTTCTCGCAACATGCAACGCAAATCCAGATGCATTCAATCATAAGACATGCAAGATGTCTTATTTCATAAAATATTTTTTTCCAGAGATGAAACGAGAGATAAACATAAATTTCAATCAGGATTTCTGTGTGTTCCATGAAATTTATTTATTTTGCCTTGAAATGCCTTCAAATGCTTTAAAATGCCTTAAAATTGCCTTTTTCTATGAAAAAACTTGCGCTGCTTGAATTTTATTGTTTTATGATACGTCTTGAGCCCTTTTTTCATTCTCAAACTTGCAACGACGTTGCAAAAATAACTTTTTATTAAATTTTAAATTTCCACAAAATTTCAGAGCTTCAAGGAGACCAAAAAAAACACCCAGGGACGTCGTTACAGGTACATAAAAAATAATTTCTTCATACAATGAAAAAAAAAATAATAAAAAACTTTTTTTTTTACCTGCAAGCGAATATTTTTTTTAACCCAACAGGTGCAAAATTTTATACACACAAAAAATTACAGAGATTATGTTTCGTTTCAACTCTTCTTTGATTCAAATAAAAAAAAAAGAGAAGAAAAAAAGCAAAAAAAGACGAAGACGAGATAAGAGTTCGTCGATCATCATCATCATCAACAAGGATTGATCAACATATTTACATGATCGCATCATTAAAGACGATTAAAACCTACTTCTACTACTAATAATAATAAAATCGAAAAAAAAACGTTATCTCAATCTCTGTGAAAATACTCTCGTTCCAATTAAATCAATGAGATATGAATGAAATGGTTCACCAGAGTTGTAGATCGACATTTTTTTGTGAAGAGACACTGCCGCCAAATGTCTTTCTTCTTTCCTGCTTTTAATTATTTAATTGCAAAATTATTCAAATTTTTTGAATGGTTAAACATTCAACGGTGATCTACGATTGAATTTTGATTTAATTTTAATTTTTTTGTTTTTTTTTTTCTGCTGCTGACGAACAGTAGTCTTGTTTACGTCCAAGTAGAGCATTTTCCCATGTTTTACAGAATAATTACTGATAAGGCAAATAATAATTGCAAACAAAGTGCCTTCAAAGCAAACGTACCGACAAAACACATGATGACGCGATTTTTTTTTACAGTGGCCTGTTATCTCATGTTAACATCTCTAAATATTTATTTAAACGTAATCAAACATATTAATATTAAAATTTTATACATTTATGGACGTTTAAAAAGCGATTTCAGTCATTTTTTTTCTGTCATATCATCACCCATGTAAGACAATGAGGTTCATTGTTTTTTTTTTCGAAATAATTTTTTTTTTGAATCGCTTGACGACATGAATGATAAAGAAAAAAAACCTTTTGAGCCCAAGAAGAAATGAAAAAAACAAAAAAAAAATTTTTTATTAATATTTTAATGTATCATTCGTCTTCTCCGGTGGCACGATGCCACACCGTTTTTTTTTTTATTTTCTTGCATTTTAAATAAGCAAAGAGATTCAAAAATGATTAGCTGATTTACTTGCTCCCCGTTCAGTAAATGAAACGTCGTTTTGCCAAACAAATTGTCTGCGGTGAATTTTTTTTCGCTTTTTTTTTATTTATTTGTTTAATTTGTATGAATGACAGAATGATTTTGATATGCGGCAAATTGTTTATTTTTTTATAATTCTTTTTTTTTGTCTTACATGAAAATTTTTAGCGAGAGATTATTTTTGTGAGATATTATTTTCATGGCAGCGACGATGTTGCGGGGACGTGATCAGGAAGTTTCGTTTTATTTGGATTCCTGGAATCAGATCAAAAGCGGCATTTAATTTTTTTTTTTATTTTTTTAATGAAATGCGAGACTTTTGTGATCTGTGAGTCGCGATGAATGAGTAAAAAAATTTTTTACAGGATGCGAAACAATTGAATTAATATTAAAATAGTAAATATTTGCCTTGAATGGGTAGAAATTATTATTAAAAGGCTTGAAATCGATGAAAAATGTTTCATTTCGATTTTATACCGAGAAATAAATTATTTAATCATGAACAAAAAATTAATAATTATTTTAATTTTAGGTTTTTTAAGTGTTTTTAATAAAATCGAGGCTCAAGATCCAGTTGGTAAGTATTAATTTTTTAAAAAAATTCAATAAAAATTTTTTTTTTCTTCTTAAAAGTGTCTCAAGCATGGGCTCCCATGACACTATGTTACGTGAACTCCGATGGCAGTTACATAAGTTTCGTGTGTGAGGCCTACTGCATTCAGAAATACGGCATTTATGGCGGCTACTGTATGCCGGGCGCGTGTGTTTGTCCCTGATAACGTCGTTAAACATGCACTGATTGCCTTTCATTATCGCGTAACAAATTAGCGACTCAATAACGAGTGTTTGGGGATTCACTTAGTACGCTTGTTTTAAACGAGCGGTCGTGAGTTTCTTTGTATTCATAAATAATAAATAAGAAAAAAAAAATAACTTGATGAAGTTTGGTGATTTTTTTCTTCTATGGAACTTCTTACTTAGAGGAATCCCCGAGATAATCACTTGGATTGGTATAAAAGAAGAAATTTTCTGAGACAAAGGTATCAGTATCACTAAGAAATCCTTTGAATCACTTCAAAAAGTGCAATTTTCAATAAATTATTTAAAAAAAATATTAAATTTTAAATAAAAATGCGTTTTTTCATCAGTTTTGCCTTAATCGCCGCCACTTTGATGGTCATCAGTGCTTATCCACAAGTCGGACTCGATTTCGATGACGAAGCCCAACCCTTATTTGACTTGGAAGAGACTCCAGAACATCCGTCAACACTAAATCTGGTAGAATCCCATCGAGTTAAGAGAGCCACATGTGATTTACTGAGCGGATTGGGTTGGAATCACGCGCCATGTGCCACTCATTGCGTCTTCCGGGGCAAACGTGGAGGTTATTGCAGTTCAAAAGGAGTTTGCATTTGCCGTAAATAATTTTTAAACTTCAAAATTCGAGTCGATTAAGATAAAAAAAATAAAAGAAAGTGTCGAACAATAAATATTAACCCACGCAAAAAATAATTATTTTATGTCGCGAACTGCAACATAAAAATAAACAACGGTCAGCAGCAGCTACTTTACCACCACCGCGAACAATATAATTTTTTTTTTTGCAACTGTATGCATTTATGTGTCGACCACAGAACCACACACAAGCCGCCGCCGCGCCGTACAGCCTCAAGTTTACTGACTTTGATGTCTTCATTATTTCGCTGTTCTCGTATTTTCTCGATTTATCTGTGTAGTTGCTGCTGCTTGCTTTTAATATTACTTACTCGACAACATTTTAAGCGAATTGTAAATAAACAAAGTCCGATACCGTGCATTGGCGCTTTTTTATTAAAATAAAAAAAAAAATTTTTTCAACATAAACAATTTTTTTTTTGATCTTTTTCGATCGTTACAACATAAAATGTTTGCAACGTGGTTCATAAATTTTTTCGGACACAAAATTTAGAGGCAAATAATTTTTTTTTGGAAAAATCGACAGATGTTCGTTTTTATGGTGAGCAAAAATATAAAATGAACGACAGGACCTTTCAACAGTGATGGTCTACCAAGCGAGCGATCCCAAAAATTAAATTTGATACAAAATAATAATAATAACAGATATTTTTTTTTCATTCACCAATACATAGAAAAAAATTCGATCCTCGCTTCAACTTTGAGAGAGAAAAAGAGAGACGAATGTTGTGTGAAAAGAAATGTAGGAAAAATATTTCAACATTGTTGTTGTTGTTGTTTTGCTTTTATTAAACATATATATTTTAAACGTAACTGCACCAGTTTGCCATGCAACATATACACACATAGAGGAAAAAAGCGACTATAATAGAGTTATTATGTCGTGAATCGAACTGGGAGATCTCTAATGTCTCAATTCAATAGATTCGTTGCATTCACGTTGTTCAATTCGAGTTTTGTTATTTTATAAAATAACTTTTTTTTCCTGTTGAATTGAGATGTGGAATTATTTCTCTTTATTGATTCAGGTTTTGTGACTCGACTTTTTCTGCGACGACGTCGACTAGATCAATGACAAAATCTCTCCTAATTAGGAATGATTCACAACAACGACGTCGTCGTCGGTGACATTCCACTAATGAAATAATAATAATAATCCAGTAGTATATTGGCGCAATAAAAAACTTTTATTTATAATCAAAACTAGAGACGCTGAAATGTTTTCATTAGAAATAAATTAAAATGTTATTAATTCCATTGATAAATTGAAACCATGTAAAAATTAAAATGGTCGTGTGTAAATATGTGTGTCGTGGCTTAAATCGGCGGTGAATTTTATTTCAAACGCATATCTCGGGCAGGGGTGGAGTGGAGAAAAGGGACGAATTAATTTTGAAATAAAAATATTTTTAATGAAAATAATTAAAAATAATTAAAATTCGTTAATAAAAATATTAATTAAATTTCATTAAAAATTGTAATAAAAAATATTTAATTAAAAAAAAATTAAATTTTATTTATTGTTTCTAATTTTTTAAAATTTTATTAAAAATATTTTTAAAAAATCATTTGAATGTTTTTAAAATATTTCAATTTAATAAAATAAATTTTAATATTTTTAAAAAAAATAATTTAATGTTTTATATATTTTTAAATAAAATATTAAAATTTAAATATTTTGATTAAAATTAAAAAAAAACTAAATAAGTTTAAAATTAAAAGAAAATTAAATTTACTTAAAATTCATTTAAATAATCTAAATAAAAATCTAAAGTTTTTAATTATTTTTCAAAAAATTTTTTTTTATTTAATTATTATTCTTTTTTCAAAGGCAAAAATATTGAAAATTTAATTAAACTAATTTTTATTTAGATTTATCAAGAATATTTAAAAATTTAATTAAAATAATTCAAATTCATAAATAAAACAATAATATAAATTTAATTTATTATTAAAAATTTATTTAATTAATTTAAATAAAAAATAATTAAATTTGTTTAAAATATTATTAAAATATTAAATAATTTAATATTTTATTTTAAAAAAATATTATAAAAAAAATTCTAAATTATTTCATTCAATTTATTTTAATTCAAATAAAAATTCGAGCCATTTTACTATCGCATTCCACCTCTGATCTCTTTATATGGTCGTATAACACAAAAAAAACACAAACAACGTGTTTACTCTATTTATGGTAAATCCTAAAGAATTTAATTAGGTATGTAGATTATTTGTGTACGATTGCATTTCTGCGCGACGTCGGCATTGTCTATGGGGACTTTGAATGCGCGCGCGTTTCATTCCATGTTTTGCATGAACTTCATCGCACAAACACTCTGCACAACGTACCGCTAAAAAATTGTACGGACCACCTAGGCAGCCGCTACGCTATTTTTATTACCAATACCTAACTTTTTTTTTGTTCCAAAAATACCCATTAAAAATATTTGGGGAATTTGTCAAAGTTCGGACTATTTGTTTTGAAACGATCATCCTACGCGCGAGACTTTACAAAAATTTCAAGTGAAAGGAAGTGCCTCGAGAATTCTTGTCACTCGAGAATCGAGTCAAGTTGCTTGTTAAGCGAGAAGAGGAAAAAAACGACGACGACGTCTATAGAGAAATAACAATAATAATAATAAAGATATCGACTCAATATAATGTAGTTATTTATACTTTTTTTTTCTCGGTTCAGTTGTACAGACATTTAAAATAGACATGAAATGATAATCACATGGCACACATTATACGGCATCACGGCACTGCGGTAGGTCTTGAAAATCACCATTAATATAACTCACATACAAACATATCCGCACATAAAATATATAATAAATATTTCTGTGAGTCGACTTTAAATGCCAACTTACTCTACTAGTCGACGTCGATCGTAGTAAGATTTTTTTTTTGCTTTTTTCCTGTTGTTGTAGGTGAGTCTGGAAAACATTTCGAAAACAAGACGAAAAAATCTCTAACGAACCTCACTAACAACATTGTAATAATTTAATTCAAAAAAAAAAAAAAAAAAAAAATAGAAAAAAATTTCTTGCACCGTTTTTTGATCATTTTTTGTGTGTGATCTTGCGTTGTCGAAGCGGATTATGTGATATTATTATTTTTCTTGTCGTCTTTTATTTAAATGAAAATATTTTATTATTACTCGCATCGTCGTAGTAGAACGGGGGATATAATAAATGACACACGAGATATACCTTGCGGACAGAAAGATTATTGTCTATCCATTTTTTACTTCGTTTCATGAACTCCGAGATAAATCAAGTCGTTATGCATTTATTTTGCGCAAAACATACGGACAAACAATGCCACTTAAATTTAATTAATTGCGCCTGCTTTTGTGTGTAACTGTGTGGCGTCATCATCACTTGCTTTATATTATTATTATTTTTTATTGTACTTGTTGCTATTTTTTTTTTTGTTTTGCGCGCGCGTACAACATGTTAGAATAAATGGAAATGTGAATTATGGTCGTTGCCGCGTCGCCGCAAGTTAATAAAAAATTTAAATGTTTACAAGAAATTAATTAAGTGAGTTGTTTTTCATTTCTTGCTAAGATGTAGTGGAAAATTTTTGCAAGAATATTGTAGATTTTTGACATTTTTAGAAGTTTTTGAATAGAAAAGTGACTTTTGAGTATTTAAAAAATTTAGATTTATGTAAAATTAATATTTTTACCAAAAGTTTATTAATATCTTATTTTTTTTTATTAAAACAAAAATTAATTTTAATTAATTATTTAAATATTATTTTTTTTATTAATTTAAAATTAATTTTATTAAAAAAGGTATTTTTCAAAAATATTTAAAATATTTTTTTAATAAAAAAAATTGACAAATTTTTTACATTTTGTTAAACAAATAAATTCGTCATTAAGATATTTTATTTTGAAAGATCTCATGAATTTAATATTTTAATCTTCAGAAATAATTTTTGTAAAAATTTTAAATTAATTTTTAAAAATTTTTATACGAGTTTTACTAATTATTTTTTAATATTTTAATCCAATTTTAATTAAATTTTTAAATAAATTAGATTTTTTCCCCATTATATTTATATTTATTATTTCAATTTTTGAATTATTTTTTTTTAGTTAATTAATACTTTTATTTTATTTATTTCTTTATTATTATTATTTTTTTATTTTATTTTTTTTATTAATTTTTTTTATTTTATTTAATTTTTTTATATATTTTTTGAATAAAATATTTTATTTTTTTAATAAAATATAAGATTTGTACTTCAGAGATAATTTTGTAAAAAATATTTAAATAATTTCTTTAGTGACGAAATCACATAAAACCCCGTGCGATGAAAGACGTCAAAAGCTAATTCAAGCAATCAACAAGAAAAAAAGCAGCTTTAAAGCCCCAAATTCAAATTTATGCCTCAAATCCTTTATTAATCTCGAATATAATTGCAATAACAATCAAATTATAATATGAATGGAATTGATTTGAATTGTGATTGTGTCTCTCGTCTCGCGCATTTACAAGACATTTATATACGCGAGAAAAGTTTATAAGCAAATTTCTGTGTTTTGCTCTTTTTTTTGTGTGCCGTGTATCGACAAGGTGTGTTGTACAAACTTGAATGGCTTATTAAAATAATACAACTGTCATAATTCAGTTTCAATGGCTTTATTAAAAAAAAAACTGGACCCACCTGAAGGCAGAAAAAAAATTATGTGGCTCAAGGAATTTGATTTTTTTAGTTCGACGCGCGTGAAAGTGTTGTTTGTGTGCTTTGAATTCCGAATGAAGACGAAACCCAAACGCAGATCTAATCGCTCGGGTTTGGGTCAAGTATGGAGGAACACAGAGAAAAAAAAAGTATCGAACAATGATCAACAAAAACGCACCCATGATCGTATCAACGAACGCTTGGTGGTACTTAAGTATAAAAAAAAATAGTCAATAACACAAACAACAATAAAATATTATTAAATAATAAAAAAAATCTTTTAACAACTTAATTTAAATATATATATTCATAGAGCGCGATCGATATGCCCGAAAGTGTGTTCGAGCAACGATAAAGCTGTAAAAGGTATAATAGGTTTACTTCACACACAGACAGCTCAGGTACCACCGTCTAATCAACGCTAGGATGGACATTTGAGTGTGTGCACGTGATAGAGCGCGATTAATCACGACAAAGCCTAGCGACTGACGGAACGCTAGAAAATTAAGAAATAAAAACAAAAATTTAACGAAAACGAAGGAACATGTAATAAACGTATTAAAACCATATCCAAACCATAATTTATTATCAATCAAAATTTATTATATACACATTTTTGTAATGGACTCGGTATGAGAGACACACCGAAAAAAAAACGTATAAAAAAGAAATGGAACACGAGAAAAAAATCAAATTAACTTTATCCATCTAGGAAACGAAGAAAGAGAGAAAAAAATAACATAAATATCTAATTCTTTTTTAAATAAAAATATCTTGGGATTTTTTTTTTTTTTTGGTATAATGAAGAAAATTAAGATGTCTGTTTGTTAAGCTGACTTTGTAACATCATAGAGTACCTAATAAGATTATATACGTCGAGACGCACAACATTGCCACATCATTTTTGTCCTGGGGTTCTCTAAAATGGACCTCCCATACAAATGACACCTCTTATTATAGGAAATCGGGTTTGTCAGTCGGTTCAGGTTCTCTATTACCTTTTTTTTCTATTCTTCTTGTGACTTTTAATCTCATGAGTTATGTTCTAAGCACGCATTGGGAGGAAATTAATGTGATTTTCGTAGCTTTTTGACACTAATTTGCATCATTCTTGCATTTGAATTATTTTTTTGATCAGGGACGGAAAAATATTTATAAATTTATTTTGAAAATTTAAATAATATTTTACAAAAATTTACAATGAAATTAAGAAACTTTGTAAAAAATTTTGTTGGTAAAAAAAATATCTTAAAAATTTTTAAATTCTTTAGAAGCAATTAAAATTTTAAAGAAAATAAAAAAATGTACATTTTTTGGTCTAAAAATCCTTGATATTTTTAATTAAAAAATTATGAAATTTTTAAAATTAAATTAAAAAATATAAAAACTAATTTAATTGATTTAATTTTAATTTAATTTTATTTTTTTTAATTTAATTCAAGTTTTTTCTGTTTCTAAATAATTTTAAATTTTATTTTTTAATTAACTTAAATTTTATTTTAAAAAATTATAAAACTTATATTTTTCAAATTCTGTAGATTTTTATTGCAATTTTGAAAGAAAAAATCAGAAAAAAATAAAATGCTTAGAATTTTATTTTAATTTTATTTATTTTTATAGAAAAATGTTAAAATTATTTATTTTTGTTCAAAAATTTAAAATATGTGAAATAAAAATTCCAAATTTCACTAAATTTAACTAAACTGAATTCAATTTCTTTAAAAATAATTATTTAAATATTTTTTGTCATCCCTGATTCTGACTTTTCGACCAAAACTCGATTTCTATGAATTTTCGTGCCAGACCAACAAAAGCATAAAGTTCATCTAACAAACTTTTTTTTTGTCTCTGTATGAGTGTGAGATATACCCAAAATACGATTGTTATTTCCCATTTTACGTACAACTCCATTTACCATGTGAGACATGACAATTATGTTACAGCATGATCGAACTGGTGACTTTGAAAAAAAAACGTCAAAACTCGATCCATACAAACATGGTGAAGAGATGATGAAGAAGAAAAAAAATATTAACAATGCATTACATTCATGCACTGTTTGAGGATGTCCATGATGTACATGACGACAACGACTTCTTCGTACAATTCGTAAAAAATAAAAAAAAATGAAGAAAAAAGTCAAAAGAACCACAGGGTGGTCGTTATCCATTTTTAAATGCAATTCACTGTTTGAACTATTGAAAATGTTCTGTGAAATTGTGAAAAATATCGTTTTATTTCACAAAACAAAGCAAAAAAAAAACTGTTGTTACAAAAATGGCATTAAGGGCTTTGTTTATTCAAAGTCAATTGTTTCTCATTGAAAGCAAAAAAAAAAAGTTAAATTAACTTTGACCATAAATAGTCAGAAAAGCTCCACAAGGAGACAAAAAATGGAGAAGAAGCGAATCATAAATTAATAAAATCCTAATTTGGTGGCGCGCGGTTCGTGTTTGAACTCATCCATTAATTATTGACAGATATCGAGCCGGCAATTCTCAAAAAAGGGTTCATGATTCATCAAATTATTATTAAAAAATGTAAAATTTCTTACCTTTTCAATTTGATCTAGTGCTATGGAGGCATCGAACCAACTAGTCCTTATATATAAGTCGGAAAATAACTTTTCGTCCACGCTGTCTCCGTGGGTGTCGGGAAC
The DNA here is from genome assembly GCF_036172545.1 of Culicoides brevitarsis. NCBI lineage: Eukaryota > Metazoa > Arthropoda > Insecta > Diptera > Ceratopogonidae > Culicoides > Culicoides brevitarsis. Next base: position 19,652,290 of record NC_087085.1, on the reverse strand, counting down.
CCTCGGCAGGGTTTCCATGGTGGGTACAACCATTTTTTGTCGATTATTTAAATTTTATGTTTTTTAAAAAAATATTTTGTGTTTTTTTTTTCGATGTCACTCCAACAGAAATTTTATGTAACTCATTATTATTGGATGAATTTTATTTTTGTGTTAGATAATTTATTTATTTTTTAATCTTTTCCATTGTTTGTTTTTTGTTTATTTATTCCTTGTCACTTTCTTTCCGTTTCGTGTAGTAGATTTCCTCCTTTTTATTATTATTATTTATTTTTTAACTAAATTTATTTCTTTTTTTTATTTTCTTTTGAAATTATTGGACGCCCACACAAACAACACTTTTACTTTGTGTGTACAAATTTCTATTTATTTTAAATTTTTTTTCTGATTCACTTCACTTTTTAGACAATTTTTTATTGGACGACTTCTCGCTGCTACAACAATTTAGTCGAAATAATAAAATAAAAAATACGGTTTACAGGAAAAAATTTACTATTTCTTATGCTCGATGTTGATGATGATGATGTTTCTCGTGTAAAGGCCGAGTAATGTATGTACGTATTATATATTTTTAGTTAAAATACTACAACAACAACTACAACATACAGATACAGAACATATTTTTTTTTCCTTTTCTTTGAGTATATTTTTACTTCGAGCTCTCTGCGTGTATTTCTTTATATTATTACAGAAATGCCACCAAGGAATTTTTTGAGAAATCGTTTTGTTGTATATACTGGCGATACACAAATACACACACAAACACTTTTAACAAAAAAAAACGAGTATCTTGACAGTATATTTGATGTCTTTATATTATTGCTGGGACTTTTGTTTAGTTTTTCAATATTTTCACCGAAAATTATTTTTTTTTAAATAATATTTTTGTTTCCTTTTTTGCAATGTTTTTATAATAACAACTTTAATTTTTGTTTTTATTATTTTTTACTTTTTTGTAAATATTTTTAAATTTTTACAGGAATTCAGTCTTTTGATTATTTATTATTTTTTAATTTTTCAGTTTTAATTTTTTTCTTCACTTTAATCGCGGAATATTATTTTATTTAATTTTTAATAATATTTATTCTTCAAGAATTTTAGAAGAAATTATTCGACTTGTGTTCTCTCAAAAAAATTTAAAAAACAAAAAAAAAATATTAATTCTTCGTTTCTCGAAAAACGATGTTAAACATTTGATGATCAAAGAACAACTGATCGTATGTATAATAATTGTACGTCTCTATTATATTAATAACATTATTAAGTTATAAAAGAATCTCTCAGCAGCTTAAACGTACGCACACACAGACAAACCTGTTGATGCGGTACTGAATGGAAAAGAAGGTTGAAAGAAACACAGCAATAATTGAGCGATCTACTTATGTACAAACACATATATGTGTGACTTTTTGTTGCCGTTGTAGTGGTATTTTTCTGTATGATCACACGTTTTAATGTGTGTCGGCCATCTTAGGTAGGTTGATAATCGAGAAAGAGAGAAAAGTGATCGCTTTTCTGAATGAATCGGTGTGCGTGTTTGACGTGGAGAGATACAAAAACCGGAGAGCTGGGAGAGAAATGTTTCGACAGGGACGGGATTTGGATGGGATCCGATCTGAAAAAAAAAATTAAAATTAATTCAAATTTAAAAGAAAAATATTTTTTTTTAATTTAAAAAAAAATAAAATAATTTTTCAAAAAAAAAAAAATTAAAAGATAATTTCTTTAAATTAAAATAAAAAATTAAATTAAATTAAAAAAATTAATTTTTTTGAATTTTTTTAGATAAAAAAATATTTTTAAATTTTAAAAAAAAAATTGAATTTTTTTTTAATTTTAAAATTTTTAAAATTTTAAAAATTTCAAATAAAAAAAAATAATTTTTAAGAACAATTTTTAAGGAAAATTTCGTTAAAATAATATTTAAAAAATTAAAAAAAAAAATATTTTTTTTAAATTTTTTAGATTTAAAAAAATATTTTTTTTTATAAAATTTTTTAAAAATCATCCAAATTCTTGCATTAAATTAAATTTTTTTTTTAATTTTTTAAAAAAAATTTTTAAAAAAAAAAATTAAATTAAAGGAAGGAAAAAAACTATTCAAAGCCACACACAGTCCCGGTATGAAGTTTTAATCGTTTTTCTTCTCTTTTATGAAAAAAGTTGCATATGTGTGTGTATGTGTATCACTACACTACATAGAGATATTATGTATATGTGTAATAATAATAAAAATTGAAATAAGTAAAGATATTGGACCACCCGCGTTATGTTGTTCCGCCAATGAGCTAGGGAAATAAAAAAACAATAATGTTTTAACGTCTCTCTTACGTCGTCGTCGTCGTCGTTGTTGTCGTACATCATGCGGATGGTGGTAGTGCTGCCGTTCCTGCTGCATAATATTGCAATGCGTTGCATGACTATCAGGGAGAGATACCTGCATAATACGTTCGATAGAAATGTTATTATAATTTTTTTCCTTCATATCATTATTATTTTTTTTATTGTATTCCTACCATTTATTTTCATCTTCATCATTCGTTCAAGACATTGATGGAAAGAAAAAAAAATCTGAAAATAAAAAAAAATATTGATTTTATGCTGAATGTACCGAGAATTGATTAATGCATTACACGCATCAAAATAAATTACTTGCTCTGACCTTCGGATATTAATATTAAATAATAATTTTTTTGCTGGCTTGATTGAAAAATGCTCGGAAAGAAATCAGTGAAAGAGACAAATGAGGTAATTTTGTATCAATCATCGGTGTCAGTCGCGAACATCGATCAGCAGCAGCAGCGACATTGGTGGCAGCGCCTGGTCCATAATTCTAATCTTGCCTCTCGTGCGCTGTACTTTTAATGAACGGCAACGACACATAACGTTACAAACAACAGCGAACTGCATTTTTATCAATAAGCAAATAAATATTCAATACACGTGCAATTAATATTGGCGCCACACAATACAAATCCAGTGTACAAAAGTTATCGTTATTGGCAATGAAACTGGTTTATTTCTTTTCCATGCCATGCCATGCGCATGCTGGTGTGCTGCTTCATTTTAAAACGAAGTTATTTGATTTTTATGGAAATATATAAAAAAAAAAAGTTGAGACTTGACTCAGAAAAGTAAGATATTTAAGAAGAACCGTTTATACACAGCCTCTTAATATAATAATAATGTACTCACTTTGATGGACAGTTTTATAGTTTGTTGTTCCTCTCGTTGTTGTTGTTGTTCTTGCTTTGCCGCACACACAAAAAAAAAACCAAAGACGTCGCCGGGCAAAAATTTTTAAATATAATAAAATATATTCAGTGGAGAGATTCATAAAAATGTTGCAAATTTGTAATCAAGATAAATGCCTCCTTTTTACTGCATGTTTTTATTATTGCCGATCATCTCCATTAAAAACACTTATCTTGCGGATTTTAAATGTTGTGGCATTTTTTGCCTCTTTTTTTTTTGATTATTATTACGTTGTTATTACTACATTGTTTCAATTTTGCTCGTCGTCGTCGTTTTAGCCACCATCAGGTAGGTGGACAGGGTTCAAAATTGCAACATTTGACTGAAAATGGAGAGATTAAGGTGAAAAAGAGGAACTGCGAACCCTTTTTTGGCACAAATGAATATATGGCCTCATTTTAAACGCCTTTTCTGTCATCTCGCATGTTCGGTGAGACATACCGCGGAGTGACTCGAATGAAGTGATATGTGAACATGAGAGACTCTTAATAGCTTTAATTACATACGCCCTTCGCACAAAAATCTAAACTTTGTATTTTGTTGTTTATTAGTGAAGATCGGAGTATTTATGGTTTATTTTGGTGATTGTCGGGAGAAACAGAAGAGTTTCATATGAGGATATGAGGTTTTTTTGTTTTGATTGTCAATAGCAGTAATTTTTCATTTTCTTGAAGTTTTTTACCTTAGATGAATATATTTATTCATTTTTTTCAAATTAAGGAAAGAAAAATTATAAAAGAATTTTTAAAGTATTTAGATTGAAATCAATTAGATTTTTTTTAAATTTATAGCAAAGTAATGATTTTTTTTTTCAAATCTTAGGTCGCTCCAAATAAAACTCAATAGGTTTTATTCATAGGAAAATCCAATGAGGCAAATAAAAATTTTTTTCATCAAAAATTACCGATTTTTGATAAATTTTCATAATTTTTCTAGAAAATTTTTAAACTTTAGTAATTTTTGTATTGAAAATCGTATTTCGACATGAAATTTTCTTTTAAAAATAATTTTTATAATAATTATTGAATTTTTTATTATTTTTTTCAATTTTAAATAAAATGTTTTTAAAAACAATTTTAAAAGAAAATATTAAAAAAAATTAAAAAATTGTTAAAATTTTGTTAAAAAATTAAAATATTAGAGTCAATAAATAGTAAATTTGAAAAATTTTTTTCAATTTCGGTAAAAAATTTAATTTTTTTTAAACAAAAAAAACTTAAATTTTATTAAAAAATTTTTGCTCAGTATTTTACGTCTTCCTGTTTTAAACTGAATATACGTCAAACGCTTAATTTTTAGTTATTATTTTTTTATAATTTTCTTTTATAATTTCTTATAACGTCAAAAATCACTTTTCATCTATTGCAGTTTATTTTCATCCAAGTCTTTAAAATACATTTAAAAAAATGGATTTGCACAGAAGATGATCATTTTTTTTCAGAAAAAATTAAAAAGTTGAAAAAAAAATAAAATTTAGGTTATTTTATATTATTTTTAAAATTTTTGGTAAAATATTCAATTTTAAGTTTTTTAACACCTCGTCCCAGAACCACCCTTACGATCACATTTCATGCTCATGTGCAAAGTGGGAAGGACAGAAATATCGGAAATTCGATACAAAAAATCGCCTCTAAAAAAATAAAGTAGACTAAAACTTTTATATGTTCATTGTTTATTTAAAAAATGCATAAAAATTTTAAATTTTATTTTTTTCTACAGATGAATAAAAAAAATTGCTCTAAAAAAAATTTTTATTTTTAAAAAAATATAAATGCTTCACTTACTTTATTTAAAAAAAATAAATAAATAATAATGATATCTTAAATCCCTTTCTAAATGCAAAAACCATCAAACGAAAGACTTTTACTTGCTTCCGTTCCGATCATTTAAAGAAAATAACAATTAAATACCAACATCAAATAAAAATTGGGAGCAAAAGGAAGCACATGACTGATCCACATTACACGACATTACAATTTATTTCGTGAATTTATTTAAATGAATGCATTTAAATTTATTTATATTGCAATTTTAAATTGAATCTCTCTCCATTTACCCACAAAAAAACTGTAAAAATAAAACGTTAATGGGATGTGATTTTATTTATATGTGTTTTTGTTTTCGTAACATATTTTTGACTTGAAGCGTGGAGGAAGTGAAGTGAAAGAATCACAAAAAAAAAATATCAGTTTTTTTTTGTAGTGAATGGATTTTCAGAATTATCGAAAAAAAAAATTAATCCTCCTTTCCTCAACGCAAAATCGAGACGAGAACGATTAATTTTGTGAATAAATTTAATCGAACCGCAAAATCTATGAATGAATCTGAATTTGAATGACAAATAATAAAATAAAAAAATAAATATATGGGAGCGCCAATTGATTTTCTGAGGAAAACAAATAAATTTAACCAAATCCATTAACAAGAAATTTCCGAAATAAAAATACAACGGAAAAAAATTGACTTGTCAATAAATTTATTGTTCACACTAATCGACGCCGAGATTTTTTTTTGTGTTTGGGAAGAATAGAGGACAATTCCACACGAAATATTCACACCTTCACACGAGTAAAGTTTATGTGTGCAATAAATTTTATTAATAGACAATTTCTGGATGATTTCTGGGGCCACACACCGTGCAAGGTGATGACATTTGCCGGTGGACGGTGAAAAATGTTGTAAAACGTAATCACGAAACAGATGCGGAAAAGAGTGCTCACGAAAACAATTAATTAATCAATTATAAATTTTTAATGATTTCAATATTAATAAGCTTTGATTTTTTTTTTTGGGACGGTGGAAAGAGATAAAATAATGTCAAACATAAGCAACGATAGCGACGTGTGTGGTCTCTAAGAAATACGCCTTTTTTGCATTTTGATATATAAATAAATTTATTTATTACGAAACGTCTTTTGGTGTTTGCCGACAACAACTAGTTTTTTTTCTTCGATTTTTTTTTGTTTATCATCGATTGACTGTTCTGCATATTACGGCGGAGAGAATTAGAGGAAATAAGTCAATCAAGATCACGATGAAGATGTCTTCGCGCGTAATTTGCACGTAACTGAACTAGAAAATTTCATCCAATCACTTTAATTACGGGCTGGAGTGATTGCACGAAGCAAAATAAGCGCGAATAACGAAAAAAACCGTTGCACAGATATTTAACACATGAAAAGTGACACACGCGAACACACAAAATGAAGTTCAAAAAGAGGTGAAATGCTTGTCAATCACGATCGTCTTCAAATGCGAATTCAATTGAATTGAGAAAAAAAAGTCTTGTCGCTGTGTATTATTAGTCGTGTGTGCATGTTGCCGGGTGGTCTCTTCATAGGTATCGTAGTAGTAGGTAGATTGGTAAATATTTTGCCTGCCTACATAGCTTTTTCCGTGGCATGCGCGGCATTTACCTAATATATCTTAAAATCTTAAATAATAATTATCGGTACTTGCTGTGCGCGCGCGAAAATCTAACAATTTATCATTATTGGCGAAGATGATAAATTTCTTACTGATTGCGCCAAGTCAACGGATCACGTTCTTTTGATTCATCGTCAGGAATGTAGGTATGGAGGGTTTTTCATTATTGAATTTGAAGCTGTTTTCAAGCTTAAAATTGAATAAATATTCATTCTAAAGATGATTTCTGATCATATTGGGTCGATATTTGATGAAACAAAAAAATCAGAGTTTGGAGGTTCAAACTCTGATTTTTTTTGCAAGTCATTTTTTGACCAGTTTTAAGCCTAAAACTGACTAAATATTCATTCTAAAGATGATTTCTGATCATATTGGGTCGATATTTGATGAAACAAAAAAATCAGAGTTTGGAGGTTCAAACTCTGATTTTTTTTGCAAGTCATTTTTTGACCAGTTTTAAGCCTAAAATTGAATAAATATTCATTCTAAAGATGATTTCTGTTCATATTGGGTCGATATTTGATGAAACAAAAAAATCAGAGTTTGGAGGTTCAAACTCTGATTTTTTTTGCAAGTCATTTTTTGACCAGTTTTAAGCCTAAAATTGAATAAATATTCATTCTAAAGATGTTTTCTGATCAAATCAGAGTTTGGAGGTTCAAACTCTGATTTTTTTTGCAAGTCATTTTTTGACCAGTTTTAAGCCTAAAATTGGAGGTTCAAACTCTGATTTTTTTTGCAAGTCATTTTTTGACCAGTTTTAAGCCTAAAATTGAATAAATATTCATTCTAAAGATGATTTCTGTTCATATTGGGTCGATATTTGATGAAACAAAAAAATCAGATTTTGGATGTTCAAATTCTGATTTTTTTTGCAAGTCATTTTTTGACCAGTTTTAAGCCTAAAATTGAATAAATATTCATTCTAAAGATGATTTCTGATCATATTGGGTCAATATTTGCAAGTCATTTTTTGACCAGTTTTAAGCCTAAAATTGAATAAATATTCATTCTAAAGTTGATTTCTGTTCATATTGGGTCGATATTTGATGAAACAAAAAAATCAGAGTTTGGAGGTTCAAACTCTGATTTTTTTTGCAAGTCATTTTTTGACCAGTTTTAAGCCTAAAATTGAATAAATATTCATTCTAAAGTTGATTTCTGTTCATATTGGGTCGATATTTGATGAAACAAAAAAATCAGAGTTTGGAGGTTCAAACTCTGATTTTTTTTGCAAGTCATTTTTTGACCAGTTTTAAGCCTAAAATTGACTAAATATTCATTCTAAAGATGATTTCTGATCATATTGGGTCGATATTTGATGAAACAAAAAAATCAGAGTTTGGAGGTTCAAACTCTGATTTTTTTGCAAGTCATTTTTTGACCAGTTTTAAGCCTAAAATTGATTAAATATTCATTCTAAAGATCATTTCTGATCATATTGGGTCGATATTTGATGAAACAAAAAAATCAGAGTTTGGAGGTTCAAACTCTGATTTTTTTTGCAAGTCATTTTTTGACCAGTTTTAAGCCTAAAATTGAATAAATATTCATTCTAAAGATGATTTCTGATCATATTGGGTCGATATTTGATGAAACAAAAAAATCAGAGTTTGGAGGTTCAAACTCTGATTTTTTTACAAGTCATTTTTGACCAGTTTTAAGCCTAAAATTGAATAAATATTCATTCTAAAGATGATTTCTGATCATATTGGGTCGATATTTGATGAAACAAAAAAATCAGAGTTTGGAGGTTCAAACTCTGATTTTTTTGCAAGTCATTTTTTGACCAGTTTTAAGCCTAAAATTGAATAAATATTCATTCTAAAGATGATTTCTGATCATATTGGGTCGATATTTGATGAAACAAAAAAATCAGAGTTTTGTGGTTCAAACTCTGATTTTTTTTGCAAGTCATTTTTTGACCAGTTTTAAGCCTAAAACTGACTAAATATTCATTCTTAAGATGATTTCTGTTCATATTGGGTCGATATTTGATGAAACAAAAATATCAGAGTTTGGAGGTTCAAACTCTGATTTTTTTTGCAAGTCATTTTTTGACCAGTTTTTCTGTTCATATTGGGTCGATATCTTACAAAACAAAAAATCAGCGTTTGGAAGTTCAAACGCTGATAAATTTAAAAAGTCATTTTTTGACCAGTTTTAAGCCTAAAATTGAATAAATATTCATTCTTAAGTTGATTTCTGTTCATATTGGGTCGATATTTGACGAAACAAAAAAATCAGAGTTTGGAGGTTCAAACTCTGATTTTTTTCGCAAGTCATTTTTTGACCAGTTTTAAGCCTAAAATTGAATAAATATTCATTCTAAAGTTCATTTCTGTTCATATTGGGTCGATATTTGATGAAACAAAAAAATCAGAGTTTGGAGGTTCAAACTCTGATTTTTTTGCAAGTCATTTTTTGACCAGTTTTAAGCCTAAAATTGATTAAATATTCATTCTAAAGATGATTTCTGATCATATTGGATCAATTTTTTAATTATCATGTTCTAAAAAAAATTATTTTCTGTTTGAAATTCTGCCCAAGTTACATCCCTGCTCTGCCAGGTTCATGAACTCCTTCAGTGACATGCAAAATATTTATCTTTTTTGACATGCAATATTCATTCATCAATAAAAAAAATCATTTGAAATAATTTTTATTGGAAATTTCGTACAAAATTTTTCGTCATGTCTCGTTGTCTGAACATCGACCGCGACGACGACGACCAGTTTATTGTTGTTGTTTGTAATTACAGTAATGATTGTACAAATTTTCGTACACAACACACAATATAGTAATCAAGTAACCCTAGAGATAATGTTTCTTCTGGGTGGTCTGCAATGTTCATTCAATCGGAATCGAAATATATTAAAATGAAGGTCATTAATGCTGTGTGGCACATAAAAATTGTGTTTTATTGTGAATTTAAAGTAATTTTACATTTTTTTTTCTCTTCGTAAATACTTGTCAAGTCAAACATAAAATAAATTTCGAACCTGTTTTCCAGAAAGACTGACTTCTAAACATTCCGTTGAAGGTCATTGCTTGGATTCCATTAGAACATGGGGGCAACCAACAGATAAATAACAAAATTTACACAAAAATACGAAAGAAAATCCTTTTCAAACATTCTCGAGAACTCATTTACACTTTTAATTGTTGATCCCTTGCGTATTACCGGTAGCTAATGCCTCGTGTAATGTTTACACAACATATTAGTTCAACAAATATTACACTTTTTCGTGCCTGTGCACACTTTTAATACCTTTGTATTTATTATCAAGGAGATGTTAAGTCAATAAAAAAGTCATCTGACCCATTTTTAAGTACAAAAGTGCATTTTTCCTCAAAAAAAACTGGAATTTCTGTACTGGACGTCTCATTTTGAGGTGAGAAATGCTAAAAAGAAGAAGAAAAAGAAAAAAAAGGATGAGACTTAAAATAAGAAGGATAAAAAGTAAGACAAATAATAAGCGGCAAAATGTGTCAAAAGCACAAAATTTATGACAAAAGAAAGTTTTTTTTACCAAAGTAAGAAATATAATAAAAATAAACGAGTCCATTACCTGTCTTGTCTGCATTTATTTAAATTGAGATAGCAACGTACATAAAATAAATTTATTGATTTCTGTTGAAATTCCGCATTTGCTGGCATGTAAGTAAGTTATTAATTGATCTCTTTCACGTATTATCTCACATACGAAAGTCTCTGGGTAATAAAGATTTTTTTATGTGCGCGTGTTATAAAATAAAATTGATTTTGAATCCTGTTGTGAAGTATCAACACATGATTATCCGCCTGCCGTAGCTGCAAATGGTCAAATTGAAATTGCAATCATCATTAAATGGCTGCGATTATTACTTTATTAATCGATGTGTAACTGATACTGCTCCGACGATGCTCAAAATTTACGTTTATTGCGCGAAATAAAAAGTAATGTCACTCTCTCTCTCTCTCTCGGCAACTTCTTTGCAGCATGTGGTCCCGTTGAATGAATGAAATTAATTTTTAGAGGTTTTTCTTAACCCTTTTTCTCGGAGCAGAAGCAAAAAAAAAATTAAAAAAGACCCATAATATTTAGTCATGCACACGGCCATTTTGTAATGATTTTCTTTTTGATTTCTCTTTGATGTTGTGCCGGTAATATATATTGCTTCTGGCTACTGACTGCGCAGCGCATGATATAACTCAATCGTTCTTCTCGCCCGTGTCTGCTTGCCAACAATAAATAAATAAGAGGCATTTCTGATGATGATCGTCGCCGTCGTCGTCGTTGTCGTTGTCCGGTCCCGGCAAAAGCATAAAAAATTATAATCAACAACACGCATGTTTATTTATCTACTTTTAAATTAATTATATGTGTCGAAAAATTCCGGGGGATGATGGAATGGGAGATATGTTGTGCTTATCTTTTCTATGAATGTTTTTCTTAATGACTCAATCAATCACGGAATTTTGAGTTTTTTTGGGTAATGAATTGATCAGCTTGGAATTAAGTCACGTGAAAGACGCATGTGACAGGTAAGAAAAAATTCTATTTTTTTTTCTAAAAATAATTTTAAGTAATTTTTGAATTTTTAAGACTTCAAAATTAAATTTTTATTCCCTAAATATTTTTAAGGAAATTCAATTATGTTTTTCAGAAACATTTTTTTTTGTCACAAAAATAAACGTTCTAAAATCAAACTAAAAGTTTTTATGATAAAAATCAAATTAATTATTCTTTTTTTTTTAAATTTAAAAGTTTCATTAAATTTAAAAAAAAAATAAAATTAAATTAAATTTAAAATAAAATTTTTTGACATATCTTGGAATTTTTACATTAAAAAATTTTAAAAATTACTGTTTACGGTAAAATCATAAAAAAAAACCAGAGAAATTCGCTATATTGAGACATTTTCTATTGAAACGTTGAAAAACGTTTTTTTAAAATCATATAATTAATTTTTTTTTTCGAAAATTTTTAATTTGGGAGATTTTGCTTGATTTTCTTTCACTTTTAAGTTCAAAATTTAAAATAATACAAACAATAAATGTTAAGAATCATCGTTTAACGTCTAAAAACGTTAAAAAATTACAAACAAAAAAATTAAAAAAATATGTATTTTGGAACGAAAAATTAAAATATTAAATTTATTCGCCTTATGAAACAAATATTTTTATCACTTTTGACCATTTTTTAATGAACCAAAAATAAAAAAAATTCTTAATTTTAAAGCAAAAAAAATATATCTTTGCCCGAAATCTTTTTTAAGAATTAATCTTTAAATTTTTATGCCATAAAAAATCTAATTAATTTTTTGATAAATTTTCTTTAAGAAGGATCTCAAAAAATACAAATTTGCTATAGCATAGGTAAAAATTTAATAAAACAAAAAAAAATTAAAAAAATTAAATTTTTTAAATTCTCAAAAATGACATATTTCTAAAAAGTCAGCTCAAATTGATTTCAATCTAAATATTTTTTATAAAAATGTCACAAAATTTTGTAAAATCAATCAAAGGAATCTATGAAAATACAAATACCTGAATTAAATTTGATCCAAAATGCTAAACAACAGGAGTCAACTTGTAATTAACACAAGTAAAACTAACATTGATCACGTGACCTGCACGAGTGAAGGTAAAGTTTTACAAAAAATCATAAAAATTACCTTTAAACATGTTAAATTTTTTGCACAGTCAGACCAAATCCCATCCACAGAAGATTTAGAAATCCCATTCTTGCATGGATTTACAGCCAAATCACTGCCAATGAAAGTCATCCAACCACTCGATGGTACTTAAAGTCCCGCAAAGCCATTTACAATGAAGTACAGAGACATGTCGAATCCGATAATTGGTTCATTGTGCATCCTTTCAGCAATTTCAGGTGATTTTTCTTAAATTTTTTATTAAAAATCATTAAATTTTTAAGTCATCTGTTCTCAGTTTATGTTTTTCCATCATCATAACTCCCAATAACGTTCTTCCTTTTCCTCTGGCTGGCATTCAGCAGTGCTTATCACATTGACTTAACGCGATGCATCAACTGCGATTGCTATTACATCGACTACGCCGTCTTCAATACAATCATCTCGCTCGAAATAATTGTCACTTTTTTCCTGGGATATCACACACAAACGGAAATTGTCTTGGAACAAGCGGCAATTGCTAAACATTACATCAAAAGTTATTTTTTCTTTGACATGGTCAGTTGCTTGCCTGTGACATACTTGATCAACTTCTCCGACATCAACAATGAAAAGTCAAAAATTTACTTTTTGCATGATTTGGCATTGTTGCGCATCGTCACCGCACCGAGATTCTTCAAATTTCTCAATATCACAGCGGATGTGAGTACGAATCATCTTAAAATTCCTGAAATCCATTAAAAAAATTCTGTCTTGACAGTTCTTCAAAATTAGCGATTTTAAACGCAGAGTCATTCGACTTGCCTGTTTTTGTGTCCTTTTCATGCATTTCACGGTTTGCTTGTACAAGAGAATTTATGCGGAATTTTTTCAAGACTCGACGTCAGATTTTGCTCAAGTCATGTTCGATCCACGGGTGTCGGCGCTCGAAAGGTACTTTATGGTCACTTATATCCTATCGTGGCGGATTTTCGGAGCAAATTTTGGGAATATTCACGAGACGATGTTGTTGGAAAAGATGCTGGGACTCGTTTCGATGCTGGTTTTCTTCTGTTTTTACATTTTTCTGTTGAGTAAGTAAGAAAATTTTTTATTAAAATAATTTTTTTCTAAAAATTTCTTTTAAAAAAACAGTTCAAATCCTTTATATAATGGAGACAAAAGACGTTTCCCGCCAAAAATATCAAGAAATCATGCGACAAGTCGATCATTACATGGGTTTGCGACAATTTCCGTTGAGACTTCAGAAGCGCGTTCGTCTATTTTACGAAAAAAAGTTCATGAAAACTTATTTTAAGGAGGATTTGATCCTAGAAGCCTTATCGGAGCCCTTGAGACAGGACATTGTCTTGCACTGCGGAAACATTTTCATTAAAAAAGTAAAGTTGCTGGAGGGAATTCGTGTTTCGATCATCAAATCAATCGTTTCTTGTTTGCAATTAGAGATTTTTCTTCCGAATGATCCGGTAAATTTTCGATTTTTATTGATTTTTTTGTTAATTTTTTATTTTTAGGTCACAAAAGCCGGCGAATATGGGTTCTGCATGTACTTCATAGGAGTCGGCACTCTAGCTGTCTACACAAAAAGTGGTCGCGAAGTCACACATTTGGAAGACGGCGATCATTTTGGTGAATTTTGTCTCCTTTTTCCCGAGAGAAAGCGCAAAGGGAGTGTCATTGCTGTCGATTATTCCGAAATTTATCGCTTAGACATTCACGACTTCCAGAAAACAATTCAAAACGATCCCGAAATATTCGCGAGACTCGAGTCGCTTGCAACGCGTCGTCTAGACATGATACTAATTGAGGAGGAGCGACACAAACAAAGTTGGACAGAAAACAATTAAAAAATTTTTGTTCATCGTAACAACGTGGCGGCAGCAAAATTAAATAATAATAATTGATTAAAACATTTTTTTGTTGTTAGAAGACAATTACATGCCATAAATTATGCTACAAAAGTCGGTCCACCTGCTAATTTATTTCGTAAATACCAGATAATGGTCGTTGATGAAGACATGCGAACACAAAAAGACATCATAATAATAATAATCTTCGCCCGCCCGCCAACTAATTTGTCAATTCTTACCACAAAATTTATTTTAATATCTTTATTTTTGTGCAAACGAAGAAAAAAAAACAAAATGGAGACAACAAAAGATTTGTTCATTGTGCAAAATAACCGCCTTCAACGATGATGCACATGCACACACACACGAGAGAGAGAAAGAGTGTCTAGACATGAGACCATTCATACATATTTCATAATTTTTTCTTCGCTCACTTCTAATCTCCTCTGGTTGCTTTTTGGCTGCTGCTGCTGCCATGCACACAGATGCGTTTATTTTTTATTTCCTTATTACCGACTTCCAAAAATTTCCTACAAAGAAGAAAAATTTACCGAAAATTCGTTGAATCACCAAATTTTTATTCTAAAAAAATACACAAGTTACCAAATCTCGTAAAATCTTGCGAAATTTTTCACAAATTTAAAAAAGTTGAAAGTCCGAAGAAGCAAAAAAAAAATTAAAATGTTATCAAAAATTACAGTTTTTGGTATAATTTAATTTTTTTTTTTAGAAATTTCTTTTAAATTTTCAATAATATTTTTCATTAAATAAGTGAAGACGCTCCAATTTTTTTTGAACTTTTTGTCCCAAGCCCCATTTCAAAAGCCAAAAATCCAATGGGGCAAAATAAAAAAAAGTTAAAAATTTCTAAAAAAAAAAAATTAGCGTGTTTTGGTCATTTTCATAATTTTTATAAGAATTTAAACAAAAAAAAATAATTTTTTATTGTTTTTTTTAAACTTTTGTATTGAAAATGATATTTTCACAAAAATTTTCTTCTCTAATTTTTTTTCCAAAATCATTAAATTTATTTTTTTAAATTTTTTAAAAAATTTTTTTATGAAAATTTTTTTTTTCAATGTTAGTCTAATTCTTAATGCTCTAAAAACAATTTTAAATAATAATGATGATGATTATATAGTGACCCACCTAAGCACACAAAAAAGGGCTTTTTGTGGGTTTTCTTGATTCCTAACCTGTACCATATTCTTCTTTAACCGTGCTGACTCTCTTCAAGAAAGAAAAGATTTCCTTCAAAGAGAATTCTCTAAATTCTTCAGGCTCTAATATACCATTCGTACTTCCTAAAAGCAACATTCTTTTGTGCTCCAAATAAGGACAATCGCATAAAATGTGCTTTGCTGTTTCTTCTGCTGAATGACAGATTCTACAATCTGATGAATTCCTATAACCCATTCTACTCATTAATTTGTTCAGTCTAGCATGTCCAGTTAGGAAAGCAACTACGACCCTAACCTGAGTAATATTCATGTTGATCAACTCTTTAGTTCTTGTCAAAGATCTGTATGGTACAAATCTATTGACATGTT
The DNA here is from genome assembly GCF_036172545.1 of Culicoides brevitarsis. NCBI lineage: Eukaryota > Metazoa > Arthropoda > Insecta > Diptera > Ceratopogonidae > Culicoides > Culicoides brevitarsis. Next base: position 19,636,569 of record NC_087085.1, on the reverse strand, counting down.
CTGATAACCTTCTTTCTTCGAATTCCCAGTATCTTGTGGTTTCGTCTATAAGCCATTCGAAAATAGCGCTCTTGGCTGTTTGTAACGCAATGCCTAAACACGGTTCTTCCTCTGAGTATGTTCTTTCAGATCCTTCTCTAGCTAACTCATCTGCTATCTCATTTCCACAAATGTTACTATGACCTGGTACCCACATTAATACCAATTTATTTTTCCTTGTCAAAGTGTTAATATTTAAATAATAAGTTATCAATGTAGATACCTTTAAAACAACTAAAATATAAAAGAGCGGCCTGAAATTATTTTTAAAAAATTTTTGACAGCTATTTTTCATAAAAATATTTTTTTATTCATTTTTTAATTTGAAATGTGCATAAATCAATTTAAACCTTAACTTTAAAAATAATATTTTGTTTTGAAAAATTTAGAAAAATTTCATTTTCGAGTTTCATTGAAAGAGAAAAATTATTTTAAAAAAAATTGAAAAATCCTTAATATTTTTCTCAAAATATGTTAAAAATCATACAAAAAAACTTTTTTAAAGAAAAAATTCTGAGATTTAATTATTTTCCTTTTGAAAATGAAAATCACTTTCAGAATAATTCCTTCTCGCTGTCAAAATTGTTTATGATTATTAAATATCTCCACCATTCGTAAGCCTTTTGGACAAACAAAAACGGATAATTTGAATTTCATAAGGCAAGTCAGCTAGAATCATTTGTTCAGCTAAATGTTCGAGGCACGATAATAACAACAATAAACCCAACCAACAAAAAAAGGAACAAAAAAATAATAATACAACAGAAAAATATTCGTGTGAGGTCCTTCCTTTTTATTTATAATTTGCAAACAAAAAAATGTTCGCTTATCTATAACGAATTCTTTTTAGACCGGGAAAAAACAGGTGGAATCACGTAACTCTCATTTTGGGTCACGATTCAGTGGATTTTATGATGCCGAATCGTCGAAAGATGGTCCACCTAATAATAAACGTCACACGAGAGGAAGAAGAAGACTGAAGACCCTTTTAATAATATGCGAAATTATTATAAGAAGATATGCGCGCTTGTACATAAATTATCTTTTTTTTTTCTTTTCAGAAAGACGCGCATCAAGAGCTCGCAAGAAATCTGAAAAAGGAAGAAATAAAAATTATCTCAAATTATGTTATGCGCCGTCTTTATGTTTTGATTATCTCTGGAATATTGTCGAAAACGGCAGCTTACCAGTGATTGGATGGAAAAAAAATTATTCATTAGTCCGAGAATTTCCATAAAGCTTTGCGCACCGCAGCAACGTAGATGGACATTCACGCCTCAGGGACGACAACAACTAACAAGCAACAACTTTTACAAAACAATTAATTCATTTATGACATTTATCACTAATTAATTTTACTGCGAACACTGTGCGGTAAAAGCAGTAGCGATATCCGGCTTCTTCTTATCCACTCATTGCCACACTCGATCGTCGGTCGGTCGGTCAGTGGAAAGAATGAATGGTTGGTGGTGATTGCATGACAAACATAAAAAAAAGTAAAGTAATAATACGAGTCAAATAAAAAGTACCTACATGAAAATTGCCGGCAGTTATGAACGTTTAATTTTTAGTTGCAATTGAATTTAAATGGGTTCAGAGTAATTGTATGTTATTCACTTTTTTTTATCTCTTTCTCTGTCTCTCGACGAGTGTCTAGGGTTACTTTTACAAGTAAAGCAGTTTCATTAGTAGAAAGTCAGACGAACCTCAAGTGACGGTGTTACACATTGATTAGCGACTTGAAAGGCATTTCGTTTGAAAAAATATGCGTTGAAGTGGTTTTGTCATAATTTCACAGTGCAACAAAATTTTTTGACTTGCTTGATAATGAGACTTTCGTTTTGACAAAAAAAGGTATCATTTAAAAAATTTTTCAAGATTTTTATTTTTTATAAAACTTTTAGCCTTTTTATTTCAGCTTAAATTTCTCAGAACTCGTAGAAACGTGAAAATATCAGAAAAAAGTTATCGACACAGACATCTGGAATCGAATCAAAGTCTTCAGAGCAGAAGAAAATTCTCGTTTAGACATAGTTTAATGGTCAGAACATCCGTTCCATTGGAAGACTCTCATTGAATTGTTTCACCATTACCTTTCATTAAATTTTTTCAGCTTAAAAAGCAATATCATATATTTTTTAAAATAATTTTTCATTATTTTATATTGATAGAGCTAATTTTATAAAATTTTTTTAAACTATAACCAGCCATGATTTTCATGTCCTTCATTTTGTCAGTATTTTTTTCTTAAAAATTAAACATACAGTTCAGTGAGACTTTTGTAACGTTGGGATTCACTTATAACATCTACTGAAAATGGAATTAAAACTTCAAGTTCCGATGTGCATGAATTGTACAACGCAATTAAAAACTCATCCTTAACCAAATATAAATTAGAACGACACATAGCAACTTGCATAAAATCGATTCCAAACCGTATTAGTGTGGCAGCATGCAAAGTAAGTAAAAAAAATATATTATGGAAAAAAAGAATGATTGTATGATGGAAAAATGTCCTTAGAACCCCCCGAAAAAGAGCTGAAAGGAGCTGAAAAGAGCCCTACCCTGAACAATAAAAGATTTTTAAGACAACATTTTCAAAATTAAGCAAAGTAAGTAAAAAAATATTATGGAGAAAAAGAATTATTGTATGATGGAAAAATGTCCTTAGAACCCCTCGAAAAAATGTTAAAAACAATTCCGAACATTTTTTTTCGCCTGTTTTAGTTAATATTTGTTATTATGCACTGATTGATCATTTTGTCGAATCCTGAATTTTAAAAAATTTCATGATAAAAACTTAATGAGCAAAATGATGAATTTTCAAAAAAATATATTATATTTAAAAAATATATTAAAAAATCTGTTATAAAACTTCAAAAATATTTTCGAAAAAAAAAGCGAACTAAAAAGGAATAAACAAGGGCCTTGTGTTAACAAAGTCGAAAAAAATTGCCAAGTAAATAAAGTTACAAATTTTTTGAGAACAAAAACTTGATTATAAAGGATTTATTTCAGAATAAATATCAATACTGCCGTACACTGAAATAAATCCTTTATATTCAAGTTTTTGTTCTCAAAAATTTTGTAACTTTATTTACTTGGCAATTTTTCCGTCGATTTGTTACAATTGTTTAAATTACTTGATATATTTTTGAAGTTGAAAACTTCTTGTATAATCAGAAGATTGTAGTTTGGGTTTTATGGGAGGTATTTTAGAGAACCCCAGGACAAAAGTGATGTATGGCAATGTTGTGCGTCTTGAATTTGATGGTTTTTATATGGGGAAAATTTTTTGTGCATTGGGATCATTTTTTGAGCAAAATAAGCATGACCTGTAGAACAAATTTCTATTCTTAAAATAAAAGCCTCATTGTGAATATAAAAATATATTAAGGCTGATTATTAGGTATAAACTTTAATTCAAAACTAGCAAAATATTGTAGTGACATTGTTATGAGGTGTCAAAAAATGGGAGGTCCATCGAAGGACAAAAGTGATGTATGGCAATTTGTGCTCTGACGAGACAAACATTTCTGCATCATTAGATTTTTGAAATTCGCACTGGGATTCGGTTTAAATTTGAATTTTCCGTTTATTTTTCGTTATAATTTCGAACTCTTATATGGGGAAAATTTTTTGTGCATTGGGATCATGCCTCGATTCCACAAATGGGACCTAAGTTGAGCAAAATAAGCATGACCTGTAGAACAAATGAACCTTCTATCTCTTAAAATAAAGCCGTGAGAGAGGTTCCAACATACTAACAGAAGCCTCATTGACTGAATATAAAGGATATATAAAAAGTGATGTATGGCAATGTTGTGCGTCTTGACGAGACAAACATTTCTGCATCATTAGATTTTTGAAATTTGCGTTTATTTTTTGCTATAATTTCGAACTCTTATATGGGGAAAATTTTTTGTGCATTGGGATCATGCCTCGATTCCACAAATGGGACCTAAGTTGAGCAAAATAAGCATGACCTGTAGAACAAATGAACCTTCTATCTCTTAAAATAAAGCCGTGAGAGAGGTTCCAACATACTAACAGAAGCCTCATTGACTGAATATAAAGGATATATAATAAGAGGTGTCATTTGTAACAGGTTTTTTAATTCATAAGAGATTTGTATGGGAGGTTTAAATTTGAATTTTCTTTATAATTTCGAACCCTTAAACAATAAAAGATTTTTAAGTTAACCTCAAATAGAAATTTTTGTTGAATTTTAAGCAATTTTCAGAATTAAGGTCATTTAACCAACAAAATGATTTTTTTTATAAGAAAATTGACAAGCTACTTGTCGAATATTTTTAACAATCTTTTTTTTTTTCTATAGATTCACAATACTTAAATTAATTTGTCGCACTGTGTTTAAAAAATGCGATCAAGTCTTTTTCAAGGAAAGTTTTTGCCACATTTATTGCCGTCCCTCATGCAACAAAAAGGGATCATTGTAAAACGATTAGCCAAACTTATTATTAGTATTACTAACTGAAGACGTTCAGTAGTGCTTCGTAGAAAACAGCAAAAAAAAATCTGCGGACCGCGAAAGAGATCATTTATTAAATTACACATCAGAAGGAAAGAATTTTTTAAGCGCCGCGCCGTCCTCATGTTTTGATTCAATAAACGTCGACAACGTTAATTATTTTTTTATAATTTTTACCTGAAACAGTTTACATCGGAAATTATGTTATATAAATTGTATATCATTACTAGCAAAATACTAGAGACTCTTTCAGTGAGAGAGAGAAGTAATTCAGCAGCAAGAACAGCAACGTGGTGGGTGATCTTATTTGTTTGCCGTTCGTCTTGACGTTCTATGTGTGTAGTACTACAATAATAATCAAGTATCATCGTCGCAGAAAAAAAAACGGAGTAAAATTATTGTTGTGTCGGTCGGTAATAAAGTTAACATGTTTATATACGACCTTGTACGACTCTCTGGCATGTCTGTAATTATAATTGTTGTGATAATTGTTTTGCTTTATAATTTTGTTTTTAATATTGCGGATGATCCGACCTAGTCAACATAATTTTTGTTGTTCAATTTACGTGGGAATTTTGTCATCTTTACGGCTGTTTTTCTGCATTTTTTCCTTCCTTCCTTCTCTTGCCTCGTTACTTTGATGAAGATTGTCAGCGAGTAGCCCACCCAAGTTTACATTTGAACGAAAAAAAAAATGCAAAATTTATATTTTTTTTTATTGGTAACGGAAAAGAAATGATCACTATCACAGTATCAGCAGCATCTCAAATTCCTCCTCAAATAAATAAATTAAGCGCGTCGTTCCTCTGTGTTGTAATCATCTATCGTGAATCGCGGCAAATTTCATTCATTCATAAAAGCTGTTTATTTTTTTTCGTTCGTTCGTTCGTTCAGTTGTTTGTTTGTTTGGCCATATTGACACAGAAACGCGCTAAATTTATTTATTTTTGCACACACGACAAAATTCATTCATTGATGTGATTTGTGTTCGCTAATGCAACGAAGAGAGGATGTTTATTTCCACTTTTATTTATTTATCGAATATAAAAGTTACAATCAAACGCAAATAAAAATAAATATCTTAACAAATGATGATACTTACTTATCACCGTTTTTTAATCGCCACAAGAAAAAAAATTTCTCGTTCCGATGAAGAAAAAAAAAGCTATCAACCACAAAATCCAGTAGCTTAATTAGTTTGAATCTCTCAATTTTTTATTATGATAAAATTTATAGCAAGTATCGGATTACAAGCCACATGAATATATGTAAGTTTAATTGGTTGTAAGTAATTCGTGTTTTAAAGATTTTTTTAGTGCGATGCGAAGATGCATGCCATATGGTGCAAGAAAAATTAATATTTTTGCGCAAGAAATCTGATGAGATCCGCAGCATGTGGACGTGGAGGTTCAAAAGGATTAAAAAAGCGATTTATTATTTATTGTTGCTTGATTGGATCAATAGGGGCGTAATTATGATTGCAATTTTCGTACTTTTTTTTTTGCTGCGATTTACAACAATATCCATGCATTAAACAAACATTAATCATCGATTCACGTGTGCGGTGGCATCCGTTCAGTACAAGTGTAAGCGAGGCAAAAAAAAAATAAATAAATTGACTTTGATCTTGTTCATTATCAGATGAACATCAATCATTTTGGCTCGACATCTATTGATCATCATTATTAATTTTTTTTTGCTTTTTGCAGTGGAAAATGTAATTTTAAATTTGTATGCCTATAAGATGTTGTTTTTTATTGCTTTTGCGCCATCAAGACGAGATGATTAGTTTATTCATTAGTTTTAACGCATTTGAATATTTATTGCAAAAGAAAATTGCATCATAAGTGATCGTTTTTCAGATAATTTAGACTTTCACTTATATTCAACACTCAGTAAAATTTAATGGAAAAGAAAATTTATTGAGTATTAAATGGTATTTAAGACAAAAACATAAATGAGTTATTCATTTTTTAGTATGTTAATGTGGGTTCTTGAAAAAGAGTAAGACGTTTTTTAAAAAAAAATCTTAAGAATCATATTTTTTTTGTGGAAAAAAAAATAGGAAATTTAAAAAAAAAATTATTTTTTTTCGATCGAAAAATTTTTTTTTATAAATACAAAATATAAAAATATATACAATATAAAAAAATATATTTTTTTATATTTTATATATTTTTATATAAATATTTAAAAAAAAATTATCATTAAATATTTTCTTTACAAAATTAATAATTCTTCATTAAAAATTTGAAAAAATATTGACTTTTGAATGAAAATTGTGATTTTTCAAAATAAAAGATTCACCAAAAATATTATAGATATTTACCTTTCCGAAAAATTCCGAAAAAAAAATTAATAAAAAAAAATTTCAAACATTGAAAATAAAAAAAAATATTGTTTGGACGTAAAATTGATTAAAAATAAAAAAAAAATAATTTTTCTTATAATTTAGGTAAAAGCATTATTAATTAAAAATTTCAAATAATTTTATTTAAATTAAAATTAATTTTAGAAATTAATTTAAAAGGATTAATTTTAAAATTTTATCATAATCGAAGCAAAAAAATAATCTTTATAAAACTGTCGTTTAAGATATTCCTCAAAAAATCAAAATCCTCCTCTGTGGCATTCATATCAACATAAATTTGACAAGTTTGAGGCCAACTGTCAAGATTTAAAATAAAAAATTCTAATGACATCTAAATCTTTAGTCTCTTTTAATCCCAATGGAATTTATAAAAATTTTGTTTGCTTAATGAAGGAGAAAAAAGTCTAAAATCACACATTTGAAACACAGTAAGCAGTCCAATAATTCCACCACAACGACGACTTTTCAAATTTGAATCTGCCCGGCATCGTGGCATAACTGCAAATCAAATCACGGGCAAAAAATGATAATGAAAAGGGACGTTGATTTAATTTATCCATGTTTTTTTTTGTTCTGTTTTGGTTATTCTTTTTATATATTTATTTATTTTGGATCAACCTCATATACATATTATGTACGTGAAGTTGAAGTAAAAGATCGGACCACCCATAAACATTTCAATAAGAACGGCAACAACAACTCTCGGGAAAAACGAGCAAGACAACAACAAAAAAAAAGTCCTACAAAACAACACAAGAAACAAATATTGTTTTATATTTTTATGGTAATATAAATTACAATTGACTGATGAACGAACGTATCTCTCGTGTTGTGCGTCTTGTTTTGTTTTTTTTTTCGTTTGTTTGTTAATCTCCTCATGTGTGTCTCTTTTTTTGTTATTTTTGGTATCATCCTGACTTGTCTGATTAAATAACAACGAAAACTCATGTTTCTTATCAAATCATTGTCTAACATACTCGAGTCATGTTTGCGATTGCATTTGGATTGCGTGTACAAGAAATTCCCTAAATTTGCTTGTTTTGACCAGGACCGAAAAAACTGTTCACTTGAAACTGAAATATAAAATTAATTACAATTAAACTAAAGCTTTAGAACAATTTGATTTAAAAAATTGAATAAAATTTTTAAAATGAAAATTTAAATAAAAATTACAAAATTAAAAATTTAAATTTAAAAAAATAAGTAAAAACTTGGACAAAAATCATTTAACTTTTTTGTAAAAAAAAAAAATATTTTTTTATTTTTTTTTTAAATAAATTTTTGAATTTTATATTTTTAATTAATTAATCAGTTAATTAATTTCGAATTAGAAGTTAGAATTTTTAATCATTAAGAAGGAAGGATTTCGAATAAAAAATATACTTTTGAATAGAATATTTCAATACAATTTCTTAAAATAAAAAAATTAAAATTATCCCTCTTTATAAAAATTGAACATTTCGACACAAAATAAAAAAATATACTTAATTAACTTTAACTTACTTAATTTTTATTTTAAAAAAAAAATTTGATTTTTGAAAATTTTGGTAATTTATAGAATAATAATTTATTCAAAATTTGATAAAGATTTACGAAAATTCAGAAAATATCTTAGTTTCCCAGATTTTAAGATACTCGATGTTCCTCTTGGGATTTTTTTTCAGAATGAAACGAGCAAATACAAAACATTTTCGACGATTGTAACACCCTAAATTGACAATTTTAACTTTGAAAATTAAAAAAATGTAATTATGTCTCAAAAAGTTTTTTCGGCCCTGGCCTCGACTTTATGTAATACATTTTTATTGCACTTGAATGCAAGACACAAGGCAAAACAAAAATTAATTCATTTCTTTCATCATCATCATCGTCCAAGTCGTTCTCGTATGTCGTCGTCGCCCCATATAAGGAACACACAAAATTATACAGCTAATTTTTTTTATTAAACCAATTAAAGCGTCAATAAAAATGTATTACATATCGAGGCGAATTGTAAATTATTATATTGACTGAACATGTTTACGACTTGTAATCGAATTACCTTGATTTGAATATTTTTTTTGAGCATTTTCTGTCAATATTTTTTGAAATCGCGCCACCACAAGAAGTTTGCTGATAAAATTGGCCGGATATCAATGGAATTTGTTTACACACCTCATCAACATCGTGATCATGCTCATCTAGAAGAAAAAAAAAACTTTCGGTTATCAAGATGAATATCAACAATAAACAGAAAGTTCAAGCATATTTTCATACAGATAATCACTTGAATAAATAAATAATATACGCAAGAAGAGGTCTTCTTCATCATCATCTGCTTGAACGGAGTAAATGTTTATTATTAAATACTTGGGGAAATGTAAAGTGAGATAATCAAGTTGTTTATATTTGTTTACTGAAGCTCATCGACTGTGAATTTTATCTTTATTCCCTCTTTTGGCACAGATAAGATGCATGTCTCGTCCAGCGGAAGTGGCACCGAAGTCGAGCCGAGCTCAATTTTGAAGGATTTAAGCAATGATACGATTGCCATTTTCACTTGAATCCATGCAAATCGCTCTCCGATGCAGTTACGAGGTCCCAAGCCAAAGCCGAGGAAGGTGTCGGCATGAGCGTCTTTGTCCAAAAAACGTGTTGGATCAAAAATGTGAGGTTCGGGAAAGTGCTTTTAAGGAAAAAATTAATGAAAAATTATTTCTTTACAGGAAATTGAATCTTACTTCCGGATTGTAGTGAATTGGAGCAACGGGCACATAAACAGCCATTCCACAAGGAATTTTAAAGTCACTAAATGGCTCCAAGGAATATCCATCGGGAATGACACACTCTCGATCGAGCACTCCTAAGATCGGGTACATGCGAAGTGTTTCGGAGATAACAGCATGAAGGTAAGGAAGTTCGTTGGTGATTGCTTCGTAGGGGAATCCGTTGTGTGTTTTTAATACTGAAGCGATTTCTTCTCGGACACGATCGTGAATTGATTGCTAAAAGTAAAATGTTTTTATTTTAGAATGTTTCGACTGAAATTTAGCATTTTTTATATGAAGAAGTTCACATGTAGAAATTTTTGTAAAAAAAATTTTTTTTTTCGTAAAGAAATAATTTATTGAAATTTTTGCAGATTTTTTTTTAATTTTTTACATTTCAAGGTCAAAAATTTTATATGTAAATTCATAACAAAAACTTTTAAGTTAAAAAAAATAAGCAAAAATTATTTTCAACATTTTTAAAAGATTTCATATAAAAAAAAGATAAAACCATAAAAATTTTTCGCAAAAATCATTTTTTTTTTAAATCAAAATTTGAAATTTTTTTCAACTATTTTTGTACCGTACTCGGTTTTAAATTTTGAAAAAAAAAATAGTTTTAAAATAAATTTTTACTTACATTTTTTGAAATTTCATACAGGGCGAACGCAATTGTAGACGAAGAAGTTTCAAATCCAGCTGCTACAAAAACGGCTGCTTGAGCAAGGATGACGTCTTCGGTAAAAACTAAAATTTTTAAAAAAATTAAAATATTTTTATAATTTTTTTAATGTTTAAATCTCACTTGTGTCACGATTTCCTTCTTCAGCCTTTTGAATCTCCAACAAAACATCGACGAGATCATTTCGCACACCGCCACTTTTATTTCTTTCGTTCATCACATCTTTTAAAACTCGTCGTAAAAACGCTTCAAAACTCGGATCAAACGTTTTTAGCCTCAAAGCACTCATCACTTCTGGTAGGAAGAAAGACACAGTTGAAGGCAAGTTTACTCCACGTGCTGTGCATGAAAGATTCCTTCGCAGCTTTTAAAAACTCCGATGTTTCCGGGGTTTTTATTGAGTTGGCATGCGTTCCAAAGGCCACTATTGAGATGACATCGGTGGTAAAATATCCTGAAAGTTCTTTAACTTCTAATTCGTGATTTCCCTTTTCCGTTACAAGATACTTGACTCGTTCATTCAAGTCACTTCCGACTTTTTCGATCATGTAAAACATCTTTTTCATCTTACTTGCTGTAAAAACAGGTGAAATTTTATGTCGCAAAATTCTCCACTTTGGATTTCTCACTTGAAACATGTTATTTGCACCCACAGGATCATTTTTCGGATTTCCACTTGTGTGACGTTCGTAAAAACAATTAAAATCCTTGATCAATATTCTTTTAATCAACGCTGGATCACGCAACAAAACGATCGGTTTGTGAAAAAGATTCACTCCGATAAACGGTTCGTTGCGCGCCACTGCATGATTGTACAAAAAATCGAACGTGACACTGAGATGCTCTTTCAAGAACATTGTTTTGTAAAAGTTTCCCAAGAATAGAGGGGATTTCACGTGTGGGACATTGTGACGTGCCCAGAAAGTTTGACGACGATAACCCCAATAGAGGAGAAATGACACCAAGATAATCAGAAATGCCAGAATATTTTCGAAAATCATCTTGATTGTGTGAGAATACGAAATGAACTAAAGTTGTAAGTATGTAAATATTCAGAATTGATTAAGTGACGATGGTACTTTATTACGCAATCAAGTTCATATATAGGCCACTTCGAATTGAACAAAATAGTTTTGTCTGATGCCCTATTTTAAAATCTAAAAAATCCAAGAAAAATTTAAAAATGTAAAAAAATATTCAATAACCCAATTGCCAGCATTGAAAATGTCTTGCGTCAAATGACCCACGAGGAGAATGAGCGTCAGGAGGCGAGATTCGTCATTACAAGTGGATACCATAGCCAAATTTTTTAATTTGACAGTGAACTAAAATTGGCAAACACACCATTGGGCGTAATTTTCCATTATGCGACCACTCTAAGCAATACGTGGAAAAAATATGATAAAATATTGGATCATGCATGCAACCTTTCCTTTTTGAACACTTAATTCAAAATCTACGGCCCTTATTCCAAAACAACATTGTCAAAATATGTTGTTTTGTCTTTTCTTCTTGTGGACCTCGACGATGTGTTAATGCCGCAGCTCCAGGAAGACTTGTTACATGTTAGAAATTTGTACAAACAAATGCGCACATTGTTTATTTAAGTTCAAATTTTAATTTGATTTTTAAAAGAAAATTTTTTAAATTGTGATAATAGAAATCAATTTCGAATTTTTCATATGTAAAAATGTGAATAAAATTTTAAAAAAATTAAATCCCATTAAATCGTTAATAAATAATTCTGAAAAAAAATAAAATTATTTAAAAAAAAATAAAAATTATTTTAAAAAATTAAATTATAAAAAAAAAAAATTCAAATTGATCCGAAATTTTTTTTTATTTATTTTATTTTTATTTTTACTTAATTTAATAATTTTTAAATATATTTTTAAGGTAATTAAAAATTAAATTAACTTTTTTATTTAATTAATTAAAAAAAAAATATTTAAATTAATTAATTAATACCAAAGTTTTTTTTTTATTTTAAAAATTTTCTATTTTCAATTCACCCTCCCCAATTTTCAAAAAAAATTTAACGAAACAATTAAGTTTTATTTGAACCAGCCTTACTTTTAAAATTTATGTAGAGTAGGCCGACGTACTTGATCGTTTCAAGTTTATTTACTTTACAGAAAGTGAAGTGACGCGTGAGTTGTGTTTCAATTAAGGCAACATTTTAATGGGATTCTGAATGAATTTCAAGACAATTTCTCTCTCGGGGTGCATCAAAGTATTCGTTCGGTCCAATTTAAAGTTGTCTGGTGTCCCGGCACTTGGCTCGACAGTAAACGACCTTAAGACATGCACAATGCCAATTTTCATCTGCATATGAGCAAAACGTTCTCCGATGCAATTTCTCGGTCCCAAGCCAAATGGCATGTAAGTGTATTCGTTATATGACTTTGAACCATCAAACCGGTCTGGATCGAAACGCTCTGGATCACTGAAATACTGCGGGTCATGTTGAATTGCATGCGCCGGAATATAAATTGGCATCCCTTTCGGGATTCGGAAGTCACTGAATGGCTCTAGGGAATATCCAGGATCCATCCCTGTCGGAGGATCACATTCTCGATCGAGAAATGGAAGTGTAGGGAACAGTCGGAGAGTTTCTTTGATGACTTTTGACGTGTAAGGCATGTCATTGGAGATAAATTCGTACGTAAGTTTGCCATGTTTCTCAAAGCCACGCTCGATTTCGTCTCGTACCTTTGCTTGAACCTCCGGATATTTAGCCAGAAAATAAAAAGCAAACTCCATAGTGGATGAACTCGTCTCAAAACCAGCAAAAAAGAAGACCATCGCTTGTGCCAAAAGAACATCGTCTGTCATAATGCCTTCCTGGTCAGCACTTTTAATATGAATCAAGAAATCAATCAAATCGTTCCGCACCCCGCCACTTTTAATGCGTTCCTTTGTGACTTCATGGAATAAATTTGACATGAAATTCGCAAATTTCGGATTAAAAGTTTTTAATCGGAACAGTTTTAGGAAATCTTGCAGGAAAAACAAACAATTGGTGCTAATTTTTTCCAACGTTGTGACAGAAAAAGCTATTTTTGCGTTTTTGAGGACTTCAGATTCTTCTGGATTTTTCAAACAATTCGCTTCTGTCGCAAAAGCTACTAAAGTTATGGCATCCACTGTAAACATGGCAAATAAATTACGAACACTAAATTCAGCATTTCCAGCTGCTACTCGAGAAGTAATCACTTCATTCATGTCATTCCCCACTTTGTCGACCATGTAAAACATTTGCTTCATTTTTCCACTAGTAAAAATCGGGGACAACTTTGTTCTTATAATCTTCCACATCGGATTATTAACTTGGAATAAATTATTTGCGGATAAGGGATCAGTTTCGGTATCAGCTCCAACATGACGATTTGCGAAATAATTAAAATCTTTGACAAGAACTCGTTTTATCAATTCTGGATCACGAATAAGTATCGAGGGTTTGTGAAAAATGTTGATTCCAACGAACTTTTGTCCTTGAGCATCCTTGTGGTGGTACAAGTTATTGAGAGTGTCAGCAATATTCTCTTGTAATAAAGTAGGTTTTAGCACATGGCCCCATATGGGAGCTTTAATATGCGGAATATTACGATCTTTCCAGTAATTTTGACGTTTTACGGCCAAATAGAAAATGTAAGACACTAGTCCCGTGAGGATAGAAAATAAAATTATTGATAACATTTTTGCGACTGATTCTAGTTGAAATTGAGCAAAAACTAATATTGAATGGAATTTTTTGAATCAATGAAAACTATTTAAAAGGTCAATAGGAAAAGTTGCATATGTGCAGTTTTTGATAAATTGATAATTTGATAAATAAATATGGTTTTAAGAGTCAAATGTGATTCTTCAGCCTTTTTTTGATTTTTAACACTAAAGTAAAATTATTATTCGGGCATAAAAATGATAAATCGAACATAAATGTTAGAAAAATAACTTTAACAACCCTGCGCAAGTTAGTAGTAGTAGTAGTATTTTGAGGTAGCATCTTCTGTGCTACGCATAAAATGATAATTTAAAAAGAATGGAATTGAAGTCAAAGTAAGAGCAAATATTTAATTAAATTAATTTCATGAATTTTGAGCTAGTAGTGAGACAAGATATTGTGAAAATGAAGAACTAGGCTAAAAAGTGAAAAGTGCAGTACATGCGATTAAATTTGAACTTGAAATTGGAATGAAAAAACTCGTGAGATTTACAAAAATCAACACAGTACATAAATAAAATTGTGAACAATAAATAAGAGCCATATTTCATAGAAAAAACATGCTTTTCAATATCTACTGATTTCAAAATTCTATAAAAATTTTTGCTTTCAGTTGATTTTGAATGCGTTTGGAAAAAAAACATAATTATAAGGACGATTGTTTTAGAAGTTAAGCTTGAAGCTCCCGCAGCAATGTGAATTAAAACAGAGTAAAAGTCATCATATTTTGAGAACCTTCTTATAGGCCGACGTCTGTGGCTTTATTGACAGAGATTGCATAAAAGGGGTTGATTTGCAATAGCGTTGGGTGCTTCTTGAGTACCTTCCAGCAACCCTCCAGAGTTAGTTCTTCTGATTCCGAGCAGTTTCGGCAAAATATTTTAAAATATGGGATATGTAGGTTAGAATTTACTCCATTAGTCACCTCAGGAAATTTTTTCAAATAATTGCATTTGCCCTTCAATGTGTTTTAGATGGAAATCACTTACAAATGATAATTAGAAAGAGGTGATGAAGACGATTTATCCTAGTTCAATTATGCGATTTGAAAAATAGCAAAAGAAATTTTCAAACATTTTTTCATTTTCAACTCAACTTACCCCCAAAATTGCGGATGTGCGATTCATCCTAGTAACCCTTCATTTAATGAACTGATAAAATTGATAAGAATTCCTGCAAATCATTATTGAGCTCTCGACCTATGAAAAAAATGTTGATATGATTGACGGCAAAGTGCATGCTGAGTGCAGTAGTCATCAGTGCAACAATGACTACGACGACGATGACGACGCGAACAAATTAATGTCTCGTGGACCGTGTTTTATTGTTATCGTTGTTGTTATTTTCGTGTCGTATTGTTATTTTATTCATTTTAAAAAGTACTTGATCTCTTTTTTTTATGATTATTTTAATCTGTGAGCATTGTGCACATAACACAACAACGATTATTATTACGACCACGACGACAATAAGTACGCTCCGTAGATGCATGGAGAGTAGAGCAGTAGCAACAACAATAAAAGCATACACACAGCAAAGAATACAAAACAAAAAAAAAATAAGTCATAATAAATTGTTTGTGTGTAAAAATAAGAGACTGTGTACAATCTCTCGTACGGAAGAAAAGGACCACACACGTTAAAAAAGTGAAAAATACGAGACCACCCAAGTTGGCCACACAAATAGAACGCATTTTCTGTTGCTCTGTTGCTTCTCCATATGATGCGAGAGCAGACGAAAATGTTTCGTACGAGTCTCGTGTGCTGCTGCTGCTCGCTGCCACTGATGCGCATGCATGCTCACTTAATTTTGGAGACACCGAAAAAAAAATTGTCACATGTGTTTAATGACGAAAATTTTGCCAAATTTGACCAAATTCAACGGACAGACAAACCTCAAAGCGAATGTGAAAAACCTCGCTTACGACAAGTGACCACAAGTGTGCAAATATTTGTGCATCAAGTTTGGTTGTAAATTTTTTTCGTACAACTTGTTCTCGTGCGCGTATTTTTTGCTCGCACACACACACTTTTTTGTCTGTTACAAAAACAACGAGCCAAAAAAAGATAACACACTCAATTTTTTTTGCCATGCTTCTCTTTTTTTGTGTACCACATGTGCTGCATATCTTTCACCTCTTCTACAGAAGGAACGAGAAAAAAATAAGAAAAAAAAGTACGAGAGAACGAAACATTCATTGGCACGTTTATATCCTACAATGTTGAAATTAGTGGCAATTATAATAATATATTTTGATGTATTATTTCACGTATATTCGTTCACCACAGGGGAACGCGCAAATATAAATGAGAAGAACATGAAGTGGATTGAAGTGCAACTAATTGAAAGTGACTTCTTTGGCATCATTGTTTCAGCGAGTGAACGAACGAGTGCACCGCAACGAGAGAAATAGCTTTCTAGGATGTGTAATTAATTACTTTTCGCTCTGTCTAAGTGGGTTAAGCCATAAATTCCGTCTGTCATAGAAGAAAAAACTTTGTTGCAGAAAAGTTGCTGTTCAAATATACCTAAATAGAGATGAGATGAGATCTAAAACAAATATTATTAGAACTGATCTTCATTATGATTCATGAATAAACAAAAAAGGGCAAAAATTGTGAAAAACACTTGAAATAAGATTTTAAGCATACACTCGTGTCGGGTTACCGTTTCAGAAGCTTTTAACAAGAGTTTTTGGTAAACAGATTAAAAAATTATACTGACCAAGAGGAAATTCTGACTAAATGCTAATCGGTTTGGGTTTCTACGATGATGCTTATTCTGAAGAAGAAGATTAGTAGGTCAAAGCAAATATGGAAAATGTTTCATGTTATGTTGATAAAATATTATTTTAGTTTAATTTTTGTCTCAATTGTAATAATTTTATATTGCATTTATTAAATTAACCATTATTCTTTTTTATATTTATAGGACTTTGTAGATAAAACTGTAGTAAATGATACACGTTGAACCTTAAACTCACGTTGAACCTTAAAATTTTAATTTAATTGAAGTATGCTTAGAAAATAATTTTACTCAATTTTATGATGATTGTCGAGTGATTGGATTAAACAAGTAAACACGTAGTTTTAATAAACCCGCTACAAAACTAAAATCATCTGACTCAAAGATACCAAAAAAAAGATTAACAGGCGCTGGAAAGAAGGAAGTTCGTGTTGTTCATGGAACTCGCTTTTAAAACATAAGTGTCAGTAAATGCAAGACTGGTAGAGTTGAGATACACGTTTTTAGGAGATGCTTTTTTTAAAGATAATTGTTAGGTCTGCGACCAGAGAACGATCATAAGCTCGAAGATGCCAAACTTGTCGTTAACTCTAATTGACAATTCTCTATTACTGCAATAAAATTCACCCTCAAACTGGATGTGTCACTGCTAGCCGACATCGAGGTCCATTATGAAGTGACCAAATGGTGGACCTCCGACGTTTACCGCGACTGGAGCCCGGAGCAAATGAGATCGGCACTTGAACGACAACTTCATGAGATGCGAAACGGCCAGGAAACGGGATTCATCAACGAACCCTTAGCCTTTGAGGAAGACGCGCAGCATTGCAACCTAGGCTTACTTAACGATTTCCCAATGCCAATTAGTATCCGCTTCATCGTCATCAAGAACCTTCAAACATCTGAATTTAATAGCCAGCTATCGACTGAGAAGGTTTTCCCTCTGAATTTAATAACGTTATTGTTAACTCTTATTTTATCTTCTACAACATTATACAATTTTGAAAATTGCATCCGCCTTATTTTTACTTTTTTTTTGAGTATTATAATCGTCTAGTCGGCGCTAATATTTGCTCTGTAAGCAATCCAGCATGCAGTAGGTACTTCTCCTTATTTTTTTTTGTCTTCAGTTTATTGTTTATTCATCGCATTAAAAAGAGAGAGAAGTTTAAAACAAATACTGCTTCTGCTGATGATGAAGATGAAGAAGGAACAAAAATGCATATTGGATTAAATAATGGCAAAAGAAGAAATCAACAAATATGTAAACATGAACACGCGCCTAGGGCGGTCAAGCTTTCTTTGCTTCTTTTTTTATTTATTACAAATATATTTAAATTCTTTTTGAATGACCGTTCCGTTGAAGGTATTTACTTGTTGTTGAGATTCCTGCTTAAGAGACGTTCGCTTTCAAGAGTCTTGATTAATATTGATCATTTAACATAAACATTACTATTAAGAAAATCATCATCATTTCCTCACAATTAACGGACTTTCTGATCAATCGCTAATCAATTCTCTTTCGTTTTATTCATTATTTGTTGTGTGTTTGTTTTCATGTGAGCGCGCGCGATTGCATTTGTCTCCGTTGTTTGTTACTTCGACGAGTATCAATATCGACAATCTGCCGTTGAATGATGAGGACCATTAAATATTTTTGGATGAATGAATTTCCAATCAATGTGTGAGGTAATATAAATATTACGACACACATCGAGAAAAAATAAATCGAAAGAATTAAAATGACAAATCTTGAATTGCTGTCACCTCGCATCTCAAACAATCTAAAAAATGGGCATTCATCAAAAAAAAAAATTCAATGTGTGACAGTCGAAAAAAAAATTAGATGTTATATATTTGATTACAAACCTTTTATGAAAATGTAAGAAAAAAGAGAAATAAAAACATTAAATTTAATAATAATAATTCCTATCCTACATGAAACCACAAAATCAACGTTGGTGGTCTTATTTTTTGTACAACACAGCATCTCGCATGTAGGCATCACACACACACATGGCATGGTAGGTACTACAGAATTACAATGTATTTCAAAGTATTGAGATATTAAGTTTTCAAAAGTGATCATAGACTTTATGTGACGAGATGGAGATAATATTTGTACACAACATATAACTACGGGGAAGGACCATGCTACTACTGTATGATGAAGATGAGCTTGTAATTATGTGACAATGGATGAATATAGATGGGAATCTCGTATTCAATTCTTGGACTAGTTTGAAAGATTGAGATGTAGGTAAAAATAATAGATTAAAATTTGAATTAGCTTTTCACATTTTTAAAGAGATTATTTTTTCAGATCCTTTTTAAGGACTGTCAAAATGGTAAAATATAATTATGATGATGGCATCTTTCCAAACCAGGATTTTTAAATCTGAAATCTTGAAGATTAATTTTTCAATATTGAATAATATTAATGTCGAATAAGTAAATATAAATTAAAAAACTAAAATAAATAAAAAAATTATTCGTTTGTCAAAATTCAATAAAAACTGTCTTTTCAACAATTTCAATATTTCATCAAATAATTTCGTGACGGAATTAACAACAATTTTTTAAACGAAATCCTTCAAATTTTTTTTTATGTATTTGTCCCCAGCCCATTTCAAATGCCGAAAATCCAATGGGGCAAAATAAAAAAAAAAGTTGAAAATTTCAACAAAATCGACCGTATTTTGGTCTTTTTAATATTTTTTTTAAGGAATTTAAAAAAAATTAAAAAATATTTTCAATTTTCAAGAATTTTTGTATGGATAAACGAAATTTAACATGAATTTTCTTCTTTAAAAATTTTTTGAAAAAATTATTTTTCAAATTTTTCTAACGGTTTTTTTTATGAATTTTTTTTTTGTTTAAACTTTTAGCTTGAAATTCTTTGAGCTCAATTTTAAATTATCAAATCTTAATGTATATACCATAAAACAACTAAAATATATATTCATTAATGACCAAATTGTCATTTTATATGAAAAAGTATTTCAAAAAAAAATTTGTTTTTTTTATTTTTCGTTTCAAGATTTTTTCCAAGATTTTACTGTTTTAATAAATATTTTTTCAAGCAATTTTTTATAAAATTAAAATTGTATCGAATCCAAAACCATTTTTCACCTGAATTGTATTCCTTTCAAAAAAATCATCCAAACCATCACTAATTAAGTGATGTTTGAACAATTCGCGCCAAATGCACCCCACTACGAAAATGGCCTGTTGTTTGTTAAAAGAATCAAGATTACGTACAACAAAAATGATTTATGACTTTTTCCCAAAAAGAAAAAAACACAACAAAAATTCATATTATGAGCATTGGACGCGATTCCTCAACAAAAATATGTTTATTATTCTCAAAACAACAAGAATTACGTTTAAAGAGACCTCACATTGTTCAATTCTATTCAAATTTTACCATTTATTATTTTGTGTCCAGTAAGTAAGAAAAAAATAGACATTTTTGGGTGTACAACTGCTTGGGTGGTCTTCTCTTAAAATGTTTTAGAGCGTTACAAACTGCTTTTTTTTCTTTCTTACCAGAAAATCAATTACACAAAAAAGTAATAAAATAATTAAAAAGGTCATTTATGACTGGGACCACCCTGTCACTGCGCACACAAATCAAATTGACTCCTCCAACGAACGAACGACGAGCATTTATATTAATTTGAATATATTTCAAATTGACTAATTTTATTTTTTTACATGATTCTTAATTTGATCAACGCCCACTTGTTCTTGACTTGGATCACTTTTCGATCGATCGATTAAGCAACGAAAATAAAATAAAAATTTAAAAATAAAAGGAGAGGAAGATACCTAATAAAGCAATCAAACGGAATATGAAGTTATTATCAGGGAACATGAACATTTCAATCTGATTTTTTTTCTTTTATTTTTATTTTTCTATAAAAGAGGCGATAAATCAAGACATTAGTTACGTTAATGAAGGAAAAAAGATTCGTTCCCGTTGATTTTGATAGGTACCTGCCGAAGATGAGGAGAAATCTCGTTTTTTTTTTTGTATTTTTATTATAATAATGAGAACAAGAACCAAAGCAGCGTAAAATCGATTTTTCAAAGGTAATAATGGGCAATGTCATATTAGGGACAGAGAGGTGCGAAGGACTCAATTAAGGATCCCTTTTATTGCTTTTGACATAGTTGCAGGATTAAGAATAAAAAATATCCTGAGTCATGAGTTTTTTATGCTCAAGCACGAATGATTTATTAGAAATTTCAACTTTCAGTTTCATCTTCGTCTGTTTCATTTTTTTTAATTAAGGTCGTTTCAAATTTATTGCAAAATTTTGTTTTTGAATTATTTTTAATTAATTTAATTTTTAATTAATTTTATTAATTTTTTTTTGAATCAATTTTTATTAAAGAATTTTTTAATTTAAATTTTTTTGTGGTATTTTACAAAATTTTACTTCTATTATTCTTTTTTAAAATTAAAAAAAAAGTTAAAAAATCTAAAAAATAAATAAAAAAAAAATTATAAATATTTCATTTTGTAAAAATTATTTAATTCCAGTTTAAGATTGTTTTTTCGAATTAAGTCTTTTTAAAAATGGTTTTTGAAATACTTTTTCATAAAAAAAAACCAAATTAATATTTATTACGGTTTTTTCTAATTTTTTTATTTTTGTTAATTTAAATTCAATTTTAAGTTAAGAATAAAAAGCATTTTTTTAAACCAAAAAAATAAAATTAATAAAATAAAAAATAAATAAAAATAAAATAAAAAAAAAAATAAAAATAAAAATAAAAATAAAATTAATAAAATAAAAAATAAATAAAAATAAAATAAAAATAAATAAAATAATTATAAAAAATAAAAATATTTTAAAACTTAATTTCTGTACAAAAAGTTTTCAAAAATATTTTTTTTAAATTTTTTTAAAAATTATTATAAAAAAATTCATAAAACGATCAATTTTGAAGAAATTTTAAATTTTTTTTGTCCAAATAATTTTTTGAATTTTTAAACTAAACAAAAGACAAAAAATAAAATAAATTCGTCGCAGCCTAAAAATTAAAAAAAAAATATAAAAATAATTCTTCGAAAATAATTTTTATAAAAAATCACCTGAAAGTTAACACCTTGCGTCAAACCGTTTATCTTGATCAAAAAAATATAAGTCTCCAAAAAATTGCATGATGCGAATTTGAATAAATAAATGCAAAAAAGAGAGAAAAACGTTGACAATAGCGACACATGTGTGCTGCACGACAACAAACAAAAGGATTATATTTTTATGTTAGAGACAATTAGCAAACACACATTTTTCGGAATCACATGTTGATTTATGATGGACCTCCATGTTCGTCTTCATCTCTCTCTCGCACATAAATGATAATATATTCTCGGTAAATATATCATCAGAAGAATTATTATTTTTGTGTCTCTTTTTTGTTTTTACAACTTTTTTGTCTGTTTTTTTAAATGTTTGCTCTCCAAAGTGTATCTTTTCAGAGTCATCGATGAAAAATTTTATGTCTTCCGGTGCTTCGCATCTCATCAAGAATAGATCAATCAAGTGAGATATGTGAATACACAATATTGACAAGTCCTGGGAAACGTTGATGATTTTATTATTTCATAAAACATAATAATATTTTTGTTCCTTGTTGAAAAGAAAAAAAAATTCTGAGAATATTTCATGCAAAATGTGTAAAAAAAATAAGATTGATACTTTTTTACGAGTAAAAAATACTTTGGACAACAATGTGTGTTGTTGATATATGTTTCGTCTGAAAGTTATGGCATCTCCTTAAATTTTTGTTTGGACAGAATTTATTATAATACTGCCAAGAAGCAGCATAAAAGGCATCTATGAGGGTAGGAACACCTACAGATTTTACGACTCTATATCTTCGTTTTCCTCTTTTTTGTATGTCCATGTGTCTGTAGATCTGACTTTTAACCATTGTTTGTCTGACTTACAATAATTGTTTATTTTTGTAAACAATTCCTGGAGATAAAGAAATCTTTTTAGATGGCTATTGTTTGTAAAATGCATGCAGAGTACTGTAATATAAACATGCGTAGACACACAATGGATTTCTTCTCTCCCTTTAAATTTGTATTTTTTTTTAGAGATAGTGAGTAATATTACACCAAGCATTGTTTGACTAAGCTTCCCAAAAGTTGATGTTTGATGTTAAATATGAATAATAATATTTTTTATGATAGTTCTAAGTCTACGTTTTTTTATGATAAATGATAAATCACTTGCTTTTGTGGGAGTCTGGAGCATAAATGCATGTTGTTTATGATCTGATTCGAAAACGTGATTGGAATAATAGATCACTTTATTTTTTATTTGTAGGGATTTGGATTAAAAGGGAGTTGCTTTTAATTTTTTGTGAGTCAGAGAAAAGAAATTTAAATGAATTAATTTATAAGATGAGGATTAATAAAAAAATATTAGAATAAATTTACTAAAATTAGTTTAGAAGATTTTTAGAGTGTAATATTAAGTTAAATTTTTATTCATTTAATTTTATAGTAATTTAACATTTTAATTTTTAATTATTTTTTTTTATTTATTTATTTTTTTTTTTAATAATTATCGTAGCTTTTCGACAAATCTTAGAAAAAATACTTATTTAAGGCAACTACAATTTAATCTAAACATTAAAAATTAAATTAAATTTCTAAAAAATAAATTCTAATTAAATTTTTAACTTTTTTGAAATTGCAAATTAAAATAAAATTATTAAAAATGCTAAAAAAAATTTAACATTTTTTTTTATTTTCTCATTATTTTTTTTTCCATTTTTTTGAAAAAAATCAGAATTATTAAATTTTTTTTTTTTAAATTTAAAAAAATCTTGAATTTTTTTTTCTATTGAATAAACACTCCTAAAAATATTTAAAAAAAAAAACAAAATAAAATTTTCTTCAACATTATTTAACTTTTCTAATATTTCTTTTGACGTTTTAGGCAAAAAAAAATGAATATTTTTTTATTTTTAAATATTTATCTTTTGTCTGAATTTTGCTTTTAAAAAAAAAATTACTAATTAGCATAATTCCGACTAAAAATATATTTTTTTGCATTTAAAAAATGGTTTTTCTTGAAATTAAAAAGAAACGGCAGGATACATTTTTAAAATGTATGCAATAAACAAAAGATTGCTCTCAAAAGTAGGCAACGAACCTTCCATCAAAATTCAAATACTCACAATCAAAGTAGGCCGTTACTTTTCAAAATCGATTTTTCTTCATAAAATATTTTAAAGATTTTTTTCTGCCCTAATTTTCAACAAAAAACTAGAAAAAAATCGAAAAAATGGACGAAGACCCTGATGACTCTCCGAAAAAACCGGCTCGTTATGTCGAAATTCCCGAATTTGACCCGGAACACAATTTAAAAAGGATTCGCGAAGTTTTCCAAGTCTCGACACGGATACAGGAATTGGTGAGATCACGAAAGCAAAGTCCTCCACAGACACCGAAAACCCAAAGTGACTCAAAAGAACAATTGGTAAGTACTTTTTTTGCTTAAAAATAATAAATTTTACATTTTTTCATATTTTTTAACTTCAGACCTTAGCCAAGGACCGTCGAGCTGATCGCCTTTCACTCATCACGTCACGCGAGCGCTACATTTTAGACATTTCTGCCGAATTGCTGAACGTCGATCCGGAAATTCTCATTGAAGGTGTTTGTGACAGCGATCGTTACATTGAAATCCTAGAAAATTTCTTCGAAAAAGACGGAATTCCTCTCATCGTCGTCGGTTATCAACTCATGCCCGCTCCTGGACCCGATTCCGGTCGATATCAGTACAAATTGCGACACGAAAAGGTCGTCAACGGCTTCGTCACGGATGGAGAAGTGCCATTGACCGAACGTTGTGTCGTCGCTTATCGTCAAAATTGCGCCAAACAACTGGAAATTGCCACGCTGCCCGATGAAGTCACAATTTTTCTGCTGGAAGTGGACAAATCTGTCTCTGTTCTGACTGGATTGAAGCAAATTTTGGGCCAAAATTCAAAAATTGGCTTGAAAAATCCCGCCTACTACGGTAATGCCAAAGAAAGTCACAAAATGGAATTTTTGCATGGAGTCAACATGTTTACGCGATTTATGACCAGTTCCGAGCAATATCTCGATCGTTCGGTAATTTTCGAAGTGCCACATGACTTGTACAAAGGACATTTGTTGGTGCCGCATCAAATTCTGGAGACTTCACGTGACAAAAATCGCGTTGCTGAAGTTGAGAAACACTTTAAACGATGGTTGACCCAAATGCGGACCGTTATTCAAGAAACAGACCAAATCAAGCAAGATCCTGCGACAGTCGGACCCTTGGATGAATTAGAGTACCGCAGAAATATTCTCGCAAAATACACCGCAATCGTGGAATTTGTCGAAACAAAGGAATTTAACAATTTCCTGACTGTCTTGAAAATGACACGTTCGAAATTGGTGCAATTATGGAAGGAAGTGGACAATTACATCACGTGCGAGATAAATCAGGCACGAGATAATGTGCGGCACGTCGAACTACTTGAACGGTTTTGGGATCCTTTGTATCGTTGCGATCCGCCGACGTTAAAGAATTACTTGCCGGGATTGATGATGGGGATAAGGAACGTTTACAAGAACTCTTCATTTTATAACAACTCGATAACGATTGTCGGACTCATCACGAAGATAACAAATCAACTAATTCTGGCGTGCTGGCAATATTTGACGGAGAAGGGAACAAAAACGATTTGGGATCAAAAGAAATCTGCGGTAATTGATAAAATGGAACATTGTAAGGAACTGAAGGAGCATTATGTGAGTGCTTATACTTACACGCTCGAACAAATGGAAGACGATCCGAACGAAGAACCATGGGAAGGGTCGTTTTCGTACATTTTTGGGAAATATGATACCTTTTTAACGAGACTTGAGATGGTAAGATTATTTAATTTAATTTGTTTTCTTATAAATTCTTTCAAAATTTATCTTTTTTGGTCAAACACAAAATTTTTTCTTATTTTAAATATTTCAACCAAATTTTTTAAAAACTTG
This sequence comes from Culicoides brevitarsis, assembly GCF_036172545.1. Classification (NCBI taxonomy): domain Eukaryota; kingdom Metazoa; phylum Arthropoda; class Insecta; order Diptera; family Ceratopogonidae; genus Culicoides; species Culicoides brevitarsis. Next base: position 19,610,720 of record NC_087085.1, on the reverse strand, counting down.
TAATATGTACTCTTTGAAATTCTTTCTCATTTTATATAACTTTACACGAATTTTAATCGTTAATTAATATTTGTACTATTTTGAGGAGTTTTCATTATAATTTGCAAGTTAAAAAATATTTTAAATTAAAAATTGGTATTGAAATTTTAATAATTTGAATAGTATTTTTTTTTCTAATTTTTTTCAAGAGACTTTTTAGAAAAATTTTGATTTCGAAAACTTTTAGTTCCAGAAAAGTATTTTTTACGGATTTTTTCTATAAAATATTTTTTTTTTCACAAAATTATATTGAACAGGGCGAAATAATTTAATAAAATTTTAAATTAAAAATAATTTAATTTTCTCATATTTTTTCTTAAATTTTTCATGATTTTTGAACAAAGCCAAATTTTCATGTTTTAAGAAATAATAAAATTAATTTTAAAATTTTTAAATTTTCAAATAAAATGGACAGGGTTTAGAATTTTTTACAATAAATATCTAACATTTTTAAATGATTTAATTTTTTTTTTTTTTTTTAAATATGATATATAATTAAGTATTTTTAATTTTTTCTTTTTATTCATTAATTTTTTCATGAAATTTAATTGATTTTTGTTACTCTGGATGTGAAGGTCCCGCATTTTTTTCAGGAAAAATTATTAAATTGTTCTAAAATCAATATTTGAACTAAAAAAGTTTAAAGAAAATATTTTAAAAAATAAAATTACGAAACAAAAGTTGTTTAAATTAAATTATTTTTATTTAAAAAAAAATTAAAACTAAAAATTTAAAATAATTCGGAATAATTCGAAAATATAATTTTTAATAATTTTTTTTAGATAAAAACCGTCCTGGAAACGTACCTCAAATACTCAATTTTGGGTCGCATCCAAATATCTGGCATGGAAGTCTTCCACGAACGAATTTTAGCTGCTTATAAAACGATCGCTACAAAACCTTACGATCCTCTGGTAGATCCACATAAATTTTTAACGGAAGATTTTAACGTCTTCCAAAAAGAAGTCGAAGTCACGGAACTACAAATGCAGAAATTTGTCAAAGAAATGCTCTTCCCAATACCCACAAGTGAGAGTCGTTTATTGATCATGAAACGATTCGAAGCCCTAAACTTGGATTGTCTCTGCTTGGACAGACGTTATTTGGACATTGCTCAGATGTTGGAGAAGGAAATTGAGGCAGTTAAGGACATGTGAGTAAAATTTCAACGATTTTCGAATTTTTTCATGAATTTTCGTGTTTTAGTTACAACGAAAAGCGTCACGATCCGCCGCTGGGATGGAATCAATCGTCAATTATTGGTCGCATTCGATGGGCTCGCGCACTTTTTGCACGAATTAATGAGCCAATGGAAGCTTTGAAGTCCAACGATTGCGTCATTCAACACAAAAAGGCTCAATTATGTGTCAAATATTACAATTACATGTCTTCCGTGCTGCTGCATTACGAACTTTTGTATCACAAAGCTTGGTACGATTATGCCGATCAAATTCGGTCGAAGCTGGAACAACCAATTCTCGTCAAAGATCCCGACACGAATTTGCTCCAAGTGAATTTGAGTGAATATGTGCCGCAAGTCATCAAAGAGACGGAAGCGATGTGGCAGCTGGGCTTGGAAGTGCCGGAACAAGTGGGAACTCTCACATATTGCAAGCATAAAGTGCTAAATGTGGCGGAAGTGCTCAAAGAATTAATTTCGAGAAATGATAAATTACGTCGAAGTATCCCAATACAACTTTTGAACCTGATGCGGATGCAACTTTTGGCTCTGGAAAATGCTTTTGCTCCCGGATTATCAACAATCACTTGGTTATCGCAAGAAATGGAAATTTTCCTCAAAAATACCGACAAAATCCTCACCGAAACCGAATGTTTCATGAAACGCGCGAACGATATTTTACAAAATCGCATTGAAAAACAGCTCAAAGTCGTGGAAGGGATAAAACTTATTCTCGTGCCTGATGAGCCGATCGACAGCGCAAAGTTCTACGAGCTTAATAGTGACTTCCGGATGCAACAAGGACGAAAACTTGAAATTTACTCGCAATCCATTGAGAAATCTGTTATTGAATTGATCAATAGTTTCGTTGATGTCATTCAAGTTCCAGATATCGATGATCAAGGTCGTTCGAAATTCATGATTCCCATGGAAGAACTTGATGATAAGAACTGGAGGACGGAACTTCCGAAGCCTGTGGATAAATATGACTGGATTTCCTTTGAGAAAATTGGAAAAGCGGTTTCTTTTCCGGGACCGGAGGAACATGAGAGACTCCGTTTTAAGGAATATGATGGACTGAAATATGACGTGACGTTGATGCACATCGATTGTATGGAGATTTTTGCGTATTACAATCAAAAAATGATCGCGGCGTTAGTGAGATGCACAAAATCTTCGTTGGAAAAGTTGAAGGAACATTCAAGAACTTTCACGTGAGTTATTTTTCTCAAAATTTATTTTATTTTTAATTTTAATTTTAATTTTAATTTTAATTTTAATTTTAATTTTAATTTTAATTTTAATTTTAATTTTAATTTTAATTTTAATTTTAATTTTAATTTTAATTTTAATTTTAATTTTAATTTTAATTTTAATTTTAATTTTAATTTTAATTTTAATTTTAATTTTAATTTTAATTTTAATTTTAATTTTAATTTTAATTTTAATTTTAATTTTAATTTTAATTTTAATTTTAATTTTAATTTTAATTTTAATTTTAATTATAATTATAATTTTAATTTTTTTAATTTTAAATTTTAATTTTAATTTTAATTTTAATTTTAATTTTAATTTTAATTTTAATTTTAATTTTAATTTTAACCTTAATTTTAATTTTTTTTAATTTTATTTGTTTTAATATTATTTTTTTTATTTTTTAATTTTTTATAAATTTGTTTTAATTATTTATACTTTTTTTTAATTTTTTAATGATTATTTTTAATATTTTTCAGTGAAGACGAAGAATCAGAAATTCAACCAGTGCAACCGATTTTCCGCACAGATGCTTTGCTTGACATCCCTCAATGCATAATTCGTCCAGATTTGCACGAAATGAACTCCAATTACGAGAAAATTGTGAAAAATATCATTGAAGCAAGTTATTCTGTGTCAACTTGGGGACGCAAAGCCAAGACTCCGGCACGAGAACTTTTGAAAAAGCAACTTGATGAAGTGAGACATCCTAGAAATTATTTCGAAACAATTTACGATCACAAGGAAATTCGGTCGTTCCGTGGGACATTTGAGGGAGGAGTATTGGTGCTCGATCGAGAAATTAATGAATTTTTACAGAGCTTGTATGACAAATACGAATATTTGTGGCGAGAAACGCGCTTGGATGACATCAATGAGTTTCTGGCGTCAAAAGAACCGGAAGATCTTGAGCCCGATGTTTATCCAAAGTTCAAAAAGACTCCAATTGAGAGACTAACAGTCGATATTCGAGATAAATTTTATGAATTTTCTCGTAATACGGAGGAAATTGAGGCGATACCGCCTTTGAAGAACATAAAAGCGATTCAAATTGATTTGAGTAAGAATTTTTTTATAATTTTTTGTCGATTTCAGGGTCAAAAACTTAAACTTAAGAAAAAATCACTTTAAGTCAAGTTAAGTTATGTTAAGTCATTAAGTCAAAAAGAAAAAAAAATCAAAAATTTTCGAAAAAAAATTTTTTTTTTGGCAAAAATAGTCGAAAAGTATTAAGTCTTAAGCTTAAGTAAAAAAAAATTAACGCTTAAGTCAAAAACTTTTTAAAAACATAAAAATTAAGTGACTTATTCCAAAAATTAAGCTTGAGTCATACAAAATTTCACGTCAATTATTATTTTTTGTGTTTTTTGATAAAAAAATTTTTTTTTCAGCTCCCGCAATCGAAGCAATCGCCCACGAATCAAAACAGTGGAAAAACCTCCTCGCCCAAGAACTTCGCGAAAAAAACAAAAAAGTCATGGAAGAAATTTCGGAATTCATCACGGAACATGTCAAAACTCTCAACCGTAAATTACAAGATTTGGACGATGTTCGTCTTGCAATGACTTGTCTCGACCAGATCAGCAGCGTTTTCTACCAATTTGACAAAAGTATCAGCACAATTGAAGAAAATTACGCTCTTTTGTACAAATTCAACATTGAAGTCCCCTTTGAGGAAATGGAACGTGTCGAAGGCGTCCGTTACAATTTCACAAACATGATGAGTGGCGCCGAAAACGTTCATCGCACAATTTTAGCTTTACAGGAACCGTTACAAGTGGAATTAACTGAAGGCGTTGCCAAGTTCAACGAAGAAGTCGGGGAGTTTGACCGAGATTTCGACGAAAAAGGACCAATGGTGCCTGGTTTGGCGGCGAAAGAAGCAAGTGACAGGGTGAGAAAATAAATTTTTGATGATTTTCAATTTTAAAATTGATGAAAAATTTTTAGTGTCTCTTGCTCAAAGGTCGCTTCGACGAGCTATGGCGCAAATATGAGATGTACGAAAGTGGCGAAAAACTTTTTGGACTTCCAATCAACGAATATCCGATCCTCATCAAACGAAAACGCGAATTTAACTTACTGGAGAAACTCTATTCGTTGTATTTACGTGTCATGTCCGACATTGACAGCTTCTTCGAGACTTCTTGGATGAACGTTGATATCGAATTCATCAATTCCCGCATCACGCAGTTCCAAAATGGTTCGTTTTCTTTAAATTTTTCTTCAATTCTTTCAATTTTCCACTTTTAGATTGTCGTCGTTTGCCTCCCGGACTGAAAACGTGGCCCGCATTCATTGAACTCAAGAAAAAAATCGACGACTTTAGTGATTCTTGTCCACTTTTGGAGCTCATGGCGGGCGAAGGCATGAAAGATCGTCATTGGGAGCGCTTGGAAAATACGTTAAACACCAAATTAGACGTTGAATCACCTTCTTATTTATTGGGAGATGTCATGAAAGCGCCTCTGCTGCAATTCAAAGACGACATTGAGGACATTTGCGTTGGCGCCAATAAAGAAAAGGACATTGAAGCGAAACTCAAGCAAGTAATCAGCGACTGGTCCAATGTAAACATCCAATTTTCCGTTTTTAAAGGACGAGAATTGCTCATAAAAGCTCAGGAAGCGATCGAAATAATTTCGTTGCTCGAAGATAGCATCATGATCATGAATTCTCTCGCAAGTAATCGTTACAACGCCCCGTTTAAGAAGGAAATTCTACTTTGGTTATGGAAACTCGTGACAACCGGTGAAGTTTTAGAAAAATGGTTGATCGTGCAAAACTTGTGGATGTACTTGGAAGCTGTCTTCGTTGGTGGGGACATCGCAAAACAACTTCCCGCTGAGGCAAAACGCTTTTCCAACATCGACAAGATATGGCGCGATAAGATAATGATACGAGCGCATGAAATCCCGAACGTGGTAGCGGTTTGCACGGACGATGATATTGTCTCGTCATCGTTGAATTTTTTGCTGGAACAACTCGAGGCATGTCAAAAGGCTTTAACGGGATATTTGGAGTCAAAACGCTTGATTTTCCCGCGTTTCTTCTTCATTTCGGACCCAGTGATGCTGGAAATCCTCGGACAAGCCTCAAATCCAGCGGCGATCCAACCGCATCTTTTAAGCATCTTCGATGCCGTTGCTAAAGTTGAATTCGACAAGGAACGTCCCGATAAAATAATCGCTTTACTCTCGGCAAATGGCGAACGAATCCCGTTAGAAGCTGATAAACAAGTAATTTGCACTGGCGGAGTCGAAATTTGGCTCGGAAAACTATTGTTAGCGATGCAAGAGTCAATTAAGGGAATTTTAGCACAAATGGCGCAAAGTTTAAGCGATCCTGAGTTCGAATTCATCACCGGCTTCCAAAATTTTCCCGGGCAAGCAGGTTTAATTGGAGTTCAGTTACTTTGGACACGTGATTCGGAGTTTGCTTTAAGAAAAAGTCGCACCGACAAGACGATCATGAAGAAAACCAACGAAAAAACGAACAATTTATTGAACGAATTGATCGCTTTAACGGTCAAGGACTTGACAAAGCTCCAACGGATCATTTTTGAGACCATGGTGACGATCCACGTGCATCAAAGAGACATCTTCGACGATTTATATCGCTTGAAAATCCGAAATTCCAACGATTTTGAGTGGCAAAAGCAAGCGAGGTTCTATTACGAGTTCGATACTGACGATATTACCGTAAAAATTACCGACGTGGATTTTTTGTACCAAAACGAGTACCTGGGAGTCGTTGAACGTTTAGCTATTACCCCGTTAACGGATCGTTGTTACATCACCTTGGCTCAAGCGATCGGTATGTCACTCGGAGGCGCTCCTGCAGGCCCCGCTGGTACCGGAAAGACCGAAACCACCAAGGATATGGGACGAGCGCTGGGAAAATTGGTCGTTGTCTTCAATTGTTCCGATCAAATGGACTTCAGAGGCTTAGGAAGGATTTACAAAGGACTTGCGCAGTCAGGTTCCTGGGGATGCTTCGACGAATTCAACAGAATTGAGTTACCAGTGTTGTCAGTAGCGGCCCAACAAATTTATATCGTCCTCATGGCACGTCGGATGAAGAAAAAAGAGTTTATTTTCTCGGATGGCGACGTTGTCTCACTAAATCCGGAGTTTGGACTCTTTATTACGATGAATCCTGGGTATGCGGGACGTCAAGAACTCCCGGAAAACTTGAAAATTATGTTTAGATCGGTCGCTATGATGGTTCCCGATCGACAAATTATCATGCGAGTCAAATTAGCGTCATGTGGATTCATCAACAACGTCGAATTGGCGCGGAAATTCTTCGTTTTATACAAATTGTGTGAGGAACAACTCTCGAAACAAGTTCATTATGACTTTGGACTTCGAAATATTTTGTCAGTACTTCGAACGTTGGGTGCCCAGAAGCGAGCAAACCCCACTGACACTGAAGATACCATCGTGATGCGCGTTTTGCGTGACATGAATGTCTCAAAACTCGTAGATGAAGATGAGCCACTGTTCAAAAGTTTGATTGAAGATCTTTTCCGTGGCATTAAACTCAGTACAGCTACTTACAAAGAGCTTCAAAAGGCAATTTCGACCTCTTGTGACGAAATGGGACTCGTAAATCACGATGAATTTAACCTAAAAGTGGTGCAACTTTATGAAACGTCTCTCGTGCGGCATGGATTAATGACCTTAGGACCAACGGGAGCCGGAAAAACCAAAAGTATCAACGTCTTATTGCGTAGTTTCACGATTTGTGGGCAGCCGCATCGAGAAATGAGGATGAATCCGAAAGCAATTACCGCGCCACAGATGTTTGGAAGACTCGATGTTGCTACAAACGATTGGACTGACGGGATTTTCAGTACTTTGTGGCGGAGAACACTCAAAATTAAGCCTACCGAGTTTTGTTGGCTCGTACTTGATGGTCCCGTTGATGCGGTTTGGATTGAAAATTTAAATTCCGTGTTGGATGACAATAAAACGCTTACTTTGGCGAACGGCGATCGAATTGTGATGGCGCCAAATTGTAAATTAGTGTTTGAACCGGATAACGTGGATAATGCGTCGCCAGCTACCGTTAGTCGGATGGGAATGATCTTTATTTCGGCTTCGGTCATGAAATGGAGTCCGATTTTGGAGGGTTGGCTGAAGACGAGACCGAGTGAGCAGGCGGATATTTTACGGGGATTCTTCTTTAAACAAAATATTTACGATGAGCTGCATACTTTTGTTCAAACTCGGTTGAAGGCAAAGATGAAAATTATTGAAGCGATGTATATTCGGCAATGTTGCGACTTGTTGGATGGATTATTGCAAACAGACGATGATACATTTGTCTTTTCTGCTGGGCATGTCGAACGACTTTTCCTTTTTGCGCTGATGTGGTCTCTTGGAGCCGTGTTGGAATTAGAAGATCGGGATAAATTGGCGGCTTTTGTGATGGCACATCCTTCGAAAATGAGTAAGTTTTTTTTTTATTTTTTAGTTTAAAGTTTTTAATTTTCTATTTCAAGACTAAAATTAATTCAATAATCATTTTAAAGATGATTTCCATTCAAATCTCCTCGATTTTTGAAGAAATAAAAAAAAAATTTTTCATGACCGTTTTTTCGAAAAAAAAGAAAAACGGTCTTGAGATTTTTCAAGTCAAGTTTTAATCAACTTTTGTTGGATTTCAAAGCTAAAATTGAATAAATATTCATTCTAAAGATGATTTCCATCAAAATCTCCTCGATTTTTGAAGAAATAAAAAAAAAATTTTTCATGACCGGTTTTTCGAAAAAAAAGAAAAACGGTCTTGAGATTTTTCAAGTCAAGTTTTAATCAACTTTTGTTGGATTTCAAAGCTAAAATTGAATAAATATTCATTCTAAAGATGATTTCCATCAAAATCTCCTCGATTTTTGAAGAAATAAAAAAAAAATTTTTTTTTTTCATGAAAATGTTTTCGCATGAGAAGCAGTACGGTCTTGAGATTTTTCAAAGCAAGTTTTAATCAACTTTTGTTGGATTTCAAAGCTAAAATTGAATAAATATTCATTCTAAAGATGATTTCCATCAAAATCTTCTCGATTTTTGAAGAAATAAAAAAAAAAATTTTCATGACCGTTTTTTCGAAAAAAAAGAAAAACGGTCTTGAGATTTTTCAAGTCAAGTTTTAATCAACTTTTGTTGGATTTCAAAGCTAAAATTGAATAAATATTCATTCTAAAGATGATTTCCATCAAAATCTTCTCGATTTTTGAAGAAATAAAAAAAAATTTTTTCATGAAAATGTTTTCGCATGAGAAGCAGTACGGTCTTGAGATTTTTCAAGTCAAGTTTTAATCAACTTTTGTTGGATTTCAAAGCTAAAATTGAATAAATATTCATTCTAAAGATGATTTCCATCAAAATCTCCTCGATTTTTGAAGAAATAAAAAAAAATTTTTTTCATGACCGTTTTTTCGAAAAAAAAAGAAAAACGGTCTTGAGATTTTTCAAGTCAAGTTTTAATCAACTTTTGTTGGATTTCAAAGCTATCATTCAAAGATGAAAATCTTTCGATTTTTGAAGCATGTACGGTCTTGAGATTTTAAGTCAAAGCCAAAATTTAATAAATATTCAAGTTTTAATCAACTTTTTTTGAAAAATTGAATAAATATTCATTCTTTTCCATCAAAATCTTTTTTGACCGTTTTTTCGAAAAAAAAAGAAAAACGGTCTTGAGATTTTTCAAGTCAAGTCAACTTTTGTGATGGCTAAAATTGAATAAATATTCATTCTAAAGATGATTTCCATTCAAATCTCGGCGATTTTTGATGAAAAAAATTTATCACCATTTTGACACACGAATGGTGATAAATTTTTCAAGTCAATTTTCAACCCATTTTTGATCAGTTTTAAGCAGTGGCAAAGAAATTTTTCAGAATTTGAGGATAAAAAATTTTATTTGTTCTGTTTGCCTCCCCAAAAATTTTCGCCCTGCTACGCCCCTGGTTTTAAGCCTAAAATTAAAAAAAAAAATGAAAAATCTTTTCATCTAAAATAATTTCGCTTTTCTAGAATGGCCCAAACTTGAGGACGGCGAATCAATTTTCGAATTTGTCGTTTCCGAAACTGGTCAATGGGAACACTGGAATCAACGTGTCAAGGAATTCATCTACCCCGACGACTCCGTTCCCGATTATTCGAGCATTTTAGTCCCCAATGTCGATAACGTGCGAACCGCTTACTTAATTGATCTCATTGCGAAACAAGAAAAAGCCGTTTTGCTGATCGGCGAGCAAGGAACAGGAAAAACTGTCATGATCAAAACTTACACGAGTGCTTACGACCCGGAATATCATTTGTACAAAAGTTTCAATTTTTCATCCGCCACAACGCCAAATATGTTCCAACGAATTATCGAATCGTACGTGGAAAAACGCGTGGGAACGACTTACGGTCCGCCGCAACAACGAAAAATGACAGTTTTTATCGATGACATCAACATGCCGGTGATCAATGAGTGGGGAGACCAGATTACGAACGAAATTGTGCGACAACTCATGGAATGCAAGGGATTTTATTCACTCGATCGACCGGGAGACTTTTCCACGATACTCGACATTCAGTTGATGGCAGCGATGATTCATCCGGGAGGCGGTCGGAACGATATTCCGCCACGATTGAAGCGGCAATTTAATATTTTCAACTGTACCTTGCCGAGTGATCGTTCGATGGATAAAATTTTTACCGTTATTGGCACGGGATATTTCTGCGCGACACGATTTAATGCTGAAATTGTCAATTTTGTGCCGAAATTGATTCCCCTGACGCGAGTTTTGTGGCAACGAACCAAAATTAAGATGCTCCCGACACCCGCCAAGTTCCATTATGTCTTCAATTTGAGAGATTTGTCTCGCATTTGGGAAGGAATGTTGACAATTAAGGGACCAGAGTGTCAGGAAATTGAAACTTTGTTGAAATTGTGGCGACACGAGTGTCTCCGGGTCATCCACGATCGGTTCACGACCTTTGAAGATCGCGAATGGTTCGTTTCCGCCATGGATTCAGTGATGGAGCAGATGATTCCCGAGCATAAAGAGCATTTTCCAGCAGAAGATACGTACTTTGTGGATTTCTTACGCGATCCGTTAGAACCAACGGGAGAGGAAGATGAAGATGTCTCGCTTGAACCACCGAAAATTTATGAAGAGCTCCCAAGTTATGAGGAAACGACACAACGAGTGCTGATGTACATGAGTCAGTTTAACGAGCAAATAAGAGGAGCAAATATGGATCTTGTGTTTTTCCGAGATGCTTTGGTGCATTTGATCATCATTTCGAGAATTATTCGGACACCGAGGTAAGAAATTTTTCTTCGCTATGAAAGTAGGTACGTTTGAAAATGCCACAAAAAAAAAGTTTGTTTTGCTGAAAAAAAAATTTTCGTGAAATTTTATCATTTTTCTCACTTTTGACATCAAAATTTTGAAAAATTGAATCAATGAGCCATCAAAGTTTGGAAATTTAAAGAAATTTTTGAGAAAATCATAAAAATACTCACGTGAAAAAAATTTTAATGCAAAATTTCATAAATAAAACAAAATTTCTGAAAAAATGGGGCCATTCTCTTGAATTTTTTACCGCAATAATTATTAAAATTTTTGGTAAAAAAAATAAAATTTTGTTAAATTTTTTTTTTAAAAAAACTTCAAAAATATTTTTTTTTATTTTTTTTTTTTTTAATTCGACCAACAATTTTATCTGTCATTAAGGCAGCTCCAAATTTATTTTGAACTTTTTGTCCCAAAATTTTTTTTCAAAATGGGAAATAAAAAAAATAAAAAAAAAAGTTTTGAAATACTTTTTCATGCAAAATGACAAAATTTTAACAGTTTTTTGCGATTAATCAATATTTTAGTTATTTTTATGGTAAAAATATTGAGATTTGATAATTTAAAATTGATCTTAGAGTATTTCAAGTTAAAAATTTAAACAAAAAAAAAAATCAAAATAACTGTCAAAAATTTTGAAAAATATTTTTTTTGAAAAAATTTTTAAAGAAGAAAATTCATGTTAAAATACGATTTTTAATACAGGAATTTTAAAAAATTGCAATTTTTTTTTAAATTTTGGGAAATTTCTTGAAAAAATACTGAAAATCGATAAATTTTGATGAATTTATCAACTTTTTATTTTTATTTTGCCCCATTGGATTTTCGACTTTTAAAATGGGGCATGGGATAAAAAGTTCAGAAAAAATTTGGAGCGGCCTAAAGGCTAAAGTAAAAATTTTAATGAAAAAGGTCTCAATTACGAAAAATTACGAAATTTTAATTATTTTATTTTTAATTTTAGGGGAAATGCATTACTCGTCGGTGTTGGAGGTTCAGGAAAACAATCCTTAACTCGCTTGGCATCATTTATCGCTGGCTACAAATTCTACCAAATCACCCTGACTCGCTCGTACAACGTTCAAAATTTATGCGAAGACCTAAAATACATTTATCGCGTCGCCGGTCTCGAAGGCCAAGGAATTTCCTTCATTTTCACCGACAACGAAATCAAAGACGAAAGTTTCCTCGAATATTTGAACAATATTTTAAGTTCTGGCGAAATTGCAAATCTCTTTCCCAAAGACGAGCTGGATGAAATTTTGAACGAACTAATCGCCGTCATGAAAAAAGTCGATCCCAAACGCCCACCAACGCTGGATAATTTGTACGACTTTTTCATCACTCGATCTCGCGCGAATATTCACGTCGTTTTGTGTTTCTCGCCCGTTGGAGAGAAATTCCGAAATCGAGCTCTCAAGTTCCCTGGATTGATTTCCGGTTGCACGATGGATTACTTCCAAAAATGGCCGACAGAAGCTCTGATTGCCGTTTCGCAACATTTTCTGCAGAATTTCGATATTGTTTGCACACCGGAAGTGAAATCGCAAGCGATGGAAGTTATGGCGATCATTCAAGAAATTGTCTCGCAAACGTGTTCCGAGTACTACGATCGGTTTAGGCGACAAGCTCACGTCACGCCAAAATCATTTTTGTCATTTTTGGATTCTTATAAGAAATTGTACGCATCGAAGAAGGCTCATATTGACATGTTGGCGGAACGCATGCGAAATGGCTTGATTAAACTTGTGGAGGCTTCGGAAGCGGTGGATGTGCTGAAAAAAGAGCTGGAAGTAAAAAATAAAGTCATCAAAGCAATTACGGAAGAAGCGGAGAAAGTTATGATCGTGGCAGCGGCTGCCGAGGAGGCTGCGGGAAAAATCAAGGACGAGGTGATGGCGCAAAATCAAAAGTTGGAAGCACTTTTCGAGCAAATAACGCAAGAAAAGGCTGTGGCAGAGGAGATGCTTGAAGCAGCATTGCCAGCATTGCAAGAAGCACAAAAAGCCTTAAATGTAAGTTATTTTTTCAAAAAATTTTATAACCTAAACTTAAGCTTTGGTTTAACATTAAATAAAAATTAATTAATTTTTGACAAAATTTTGAAAAAAAAAAGTTAAAAATTTTTTTTTTTTAAACTTAAATTGCTTAAAAGAAATTTTAGACAAAAAAAAAATTTTAAAATAGACATAAGATTTTAAGGTCTCTCCAAATTTTTTGAACTTTTTGTCCTCAGTTTCATTTCGAAAGTCAAAAATCCAAAGGGGCAAAATAAAAAAAAAGTTGAAAATTTAATTAAAATTGACCGTTTTTTTACTATTTTTGATAATTTTTTCATTTCAAAAAAAATATTTGATAAATATTTTAGAAACTTTGTAAAAATTTTAAAATAACATGAATTTACTACTCTAAAATTTTTTTCAAAAAAATTATTTTTATAAATTATTTGACAGTTGTTTTTATGAAAAATTATTATTAAACTTTTAAAAAATAATCTTGAACAATTTTAAAATTAACAAAAAACATAAACTCAAAAATTGATTGAAATTTTGCATTTTAGGCGAAAAAATATTTCAAAACTTTATTTTTTTTTTGTCTCCCGAATTTTATTTTAAAATGGTTTAGGGGGAAAAAATTTTTTTCATTTTATGCCATATTTTTTTTTGGCAAAATTTTTTTTAAATTTTTTATATTTTTTTATTCGGCCGCTCCATTTTTTTTTTTTGAAAGTATTTAAACGTTTTTTAACGTTTTTTTTTGATTTTTACATCCTTTTTGATTTTTTTCAAAAATATTTCAAAAATTAGAGAAAAATTAAACAAAATCTTACAAAATTCAAATTTTTGAAAAAAAAATTATTTTGGTCACGTGACTTTAAAAATTTTTTCACCTGTATTTAATAGAAAACGTCTTGTTTAAGCAAATTTAACTATTCTTTGGTATATTCCATTACACTTTATGATTTTTTTATTCAAAAAAATTCCAAAAATGTAAAAATTTTAAATTTTTCAAAAGGTCTGAGTAAAGTTAACTTATTTTAAGTCCCGTTTATTTTGACTTAGTATTAACGTTAAGTCTTAAGTCGACTTATTTTTTGACTTAAAATGTTTTTCTCACAAAAAAATAAAAAAATCATAATTTTTCATTTCAGAGTTTCTCCAAAGCTGACATCGATAACTTGCGTGTCCTCCGAAATCCCTCTCCGATGATCATGACCATTATGGATGTTTGTTTAATTCTCTTCAAAGAAAAATTGGACAAAGTTACCATCGCTGAAACCGGATTTCCTCAACCTTCTGAAGCCCAAATCAAGAAAGCATGGGGCGATCGCTTCTACGAAAGGATGAAAACTTTCAATGGTGATGGCATCACCGCAGAAGATATTGACTTGATGCAACCTTACTTGCGACATCCGAAATACAACGAAAAAGACGCCGAATATTCGTGTCAAAACTTAAAAGGAGTTCTCGTGTGGACAGTTGCTATGGTCAAATTCTACAACGTCAACAAAGACGTGATTCCGTTAAAAAATAATTTAGCGATTCAAGAAAAACGCAGTCAAAAAGCCACAGAAAAGCTCGAAAAAGCCCAAAAACTCTTGGCGGAAAAGGAAGAAGAAGCAGCAGCTGCCACGCGTCAAAAACAGGAAGCTGAAGCGAAAGAAAAAGCAGCCAGAGACGAATTTAACGCGATTCAGGAGAAAATGAATCAAGCAGTTGCCTTAATTACCGGCTTGGCAGGCGAAAATGTTCGTTGGACGGAACAATCTGCGCAATTTAAGAGCGAAACGGAACGTCTCGTTGGCGACACGATGATTCTCACGGGATTTTTATCGTACACGGGTCCTTTTAATCAAGAATATCGCAATTCTTTGCTCAAAAAATGGCAAGCCGAGATCGTGAGTCGCAAAATTCCGATATCAGCGAACATCAATATCATCGACAGCTTGGTCGACAGTGCCACGATCGGAGAATGGAACTTGCAAGGACTGCCAAATGACGATCTTTCCATCCAAAATGGCATCATTGTGACACAAGCAAGTCGATTCCCGTTGCTTATCGATCCGCAATCTCAAGGAAAATTATGGATTTTGCAAAAAGAGAAGAATTTCAACTTACGAGTCACGTCGTTGAACGATAAAAACTTCCGAAATATCATCGAAGATTGCGTTTCTTTGGGATATTCGATGCTAATTGAGGATGTCGGTGAAGAACTTGACCCCGTATTGGACAACGTTTTGGAGAAAAATCACATAAAAGTCGGAAATAGTTACAAAGTGAAGGTTGGCGATAAGGAAATTGACGTAGACGACAACTTCCGCCTCTTTATAACGACAAAATTAGCAAATCCCTCATACACCCCTGAGGTTTCCGCGAGAACTTCCATCATTGACTTCACTGTTACCATGAAAGGTCTCGAGGATCAGTTGCTTGGACGAGTAATTCTCACCGAAAAACGCGAATTGGAGGCAGAAAGGACGACTTTGTTGCAAGATGTCAGCGCAAACAAGCGAAAAATGCAAGAATTGGAAGAAAATCTCTTGCATAAATTGTCAACCACTGAGGGTTCCTTGCTCGACGACATCAGTGTCATCCAAATGTTGAACGTCAGCAAACAAACATCCACCGAGGTGCAAGAAAAATTACGAATTGCCGTCGTTACCGAGAAAAAAATCAACACAGCTCGTGAAGAATATCGTCCCGTCGCCACCCGAGGCAGTGTTTTATATTTCCTCATCTGTACCATGGCTCTCGTGAATTGCATGTACCAAACTTCACTCGTTCAATTCCTCGAAAGATTCGATATTTCGATGGCCGAAAGCGAAAAAAGTCCCATTACGCAGAAACGGATCGCTTTTATCATCGAATACTTGACTTACGACATTTTCAAGTACAAGTCACGTGGTTTGTATGAAATCCACAAATTTTTGTTCGTTATCTTGATGGCTTTGAACATCGATTTGGACCGAAACGCGGTGACTCATGAGGAATTTCAAACGTTTATCAAAGGAGGAGCTGCTTTGGACATCAACACGTGTCCCCCGAAGCCCTTTAAATGGATCACGGACGTCACGTGGTTGAATTTGGTGCAACTTTCGAACCTTCGTCCGTTCTCGAGCATCTTGGAAAGTGTCACGAACAACGAAAAACAGTGGAAATTCTGGTTTGAAAAGCCCGCGCCCGAGAAGGAATTGTATCCGGGAAGTTATCATGAGCTCGATGTGTTCCGGAAGTTGTTAATAATTCGAACTTGGTGTCCCGATCGAACATTGTCGCAAAGTAGGGAGTACATTAAATCGTCTCTCGGTGCGAGATTTGCTGATCCGGTGATTGTTGACTATGATTTGTTGCTGCAGGAGTCACGTCCATTAACTCCGATCATTTGTTTCTTGTCGATGGGCTCGGATCCGACGCAAAGTATTGAGAAACTCGCCAAAATCAACGGGATGAAAGTTAGTTGCATCTCCATGGGACAAGGACAGGAAATTCATGCGAGGAAACTCATACAGGATTCCGCGGAAAATGGATCTTGGGTTTTGCTGCAAAATTGTCACTTGGGACTCGATTACATGAACGAACTTACCCTAAAAATAATGGAATTCGAGAAAGAAGGCACCGGATTTCACGAAGATTTTCGTATTTGGATCACGACTGAGGTTCACAACGATTTCCCCATCACTTTGTTGCAACTTTCGATCAAATTCACGAACGAACCGCCATCGGGAGTGAGAGCTGGATTGAAAAGAACTTACGGAACGATGGGGACAGACATGTTGGAACATAGCGAGTCACCATTTTACCTCCCACTGATCTTTGGCGTGTCATTTTTGCATACAATTGTGCAAGAAAGACGTAAATTTGGTCCGCTCGGATGGAATATTCCGTATGAATTCAACTCGGCAGATTGGTTGGCGTCGTGTTACTTCATGCAAAATCACTTGGATGACTTGGCACCGGGAAAAACGTTGAGTTGGCCTGCAATTCGTTACATGTTGGGTGAAGTTCAGTATGGAGGACGTGTCACAGATGATTATGACAAGAGATTATTGAATACATTTGCGAGATTTTACTTTAAAAATCAAATGTTTGAGGAAGGCACGGAGTTTTACACGGGATATAAAATCATGACGTACAAAAATATCGAGGAATATTTGGCGGAAATTGAACAAATGGCGGAAATTGATCCTCCGGGGGTTTATGGATTGCATTTGAATGCTGATATTACGTATCAGACTAATACAACGGACTTGATTTTGGATACGATTCTTTCGATTCAACCAAAAGGTGATTAAAAAATTTGAATTTTTGAATAAATTTCTGAACCTAAACGATTTTTAATAGAATCTAGCGGCGGAGGAGGTGAAACACGAGAACAAGTAGTCGCTAGATTAGCAAATGATATGTTATCGAAGCTGCCACCAAATTACGATCCGTTTGAGGTTCAAGAGAGATTGCGACAAATGGGACATTTGAACTCCATGAACATCTTTTTGAGGCAGGAAATTGACAGAATTCAAAAGGTTTTATTTTATTTTTTTCATAATTTTTTTCTGAAATGCAAGGGGACAAAAAAAGTTTTGAAATACTTTTTATAAAAAATTTTATTTAATAGATCTTCTTAATCCTGACTATTTAATACCTAATTTAATCAATTAAAATTGTTTAATTCTTTAATTTTAATTTAATAAATTTTTTTTAATTCAAAAAAAAAAAAATCATAAAAATTACTAGAAAATATTGTAAGACAAGAATTAAAGAAAAAAATTTCATTAAATTAAAATAGAAAAAATTGAAAATACTTAAAATTTATGAATTAAATTTTAAAAAATTGACCAATCTATATTTTTTATATATCAAAAATTTTAATTTGAAAAAAAAAACATTTTAAAATTTTTTTTATTTTTTTTTCTGAATTCTTGAATTTCAAAAGTTTGGTTTTTCCAATGGGGCATTAAAAAAAAGTTTAAATCAAAATTGATTTAATTTTTTTTTAATTTTTTTTTTTTTTAATTTTACAATTATTTTTTTTTTTTTAAATTCAAAAAAATCATAAAATTACTAGAAAATAGTTAAAGAAAGTTCAGGTCAATTTAATAGAAAACAATTGAAAATAATTTTTCGAAAATTTAAAATAAATAAAAATTGACCACTCTTGTCTTGTTTTCTATTTTTTTACACAAAAAAATGTCAAAAATTTGAATTTTGAAAAAAAGAATTATTTTGGACCTAAATTTTCACCTGGATTTTTTTTGATTTTTTTTTTTAAATAATTTTCAAATTTGAAATTTTTGAAGTTAAAAAATTATTGATTTTAAAAAATTATCAATAATAATAAGTATTTCAAAACAATTTTTTTCCAACAAAAAGTCTTAAAGCTCCCTCACTAAATTTTTTTGTTAATTTTCAGATCATCACCGTTGTCCGCATCACCTTACAAGAACTTTTACTTGCAATCGAAGGTTCCATCATCATGAACGACCAACTACGCGACGCCTTGGACAACATTTATGACGCTCGTGTGCCTTCCGTTTGGCTTCGTGGCAGTTGGACCTCATCTTCTATCGGTTTTTGGTTCACCGAACTCATCGAACGAAACAATCAATTCCGAACGTGGTGCTTCAAGGGACGTCCAAACATGTTCTGGATGACGGGCTTCTTCAATCCGCAAGGATTTCTCACTGCAATGAAGCAAGAAGTCGCTCGCTTGCATCAATGGCCTTTGGATCAAGTAGCGCTGAATAACAAAGTACTCGATATCATGGCAGAAGAATGCAAAACTCCACCAGCTGTAAGATTTTTTTTAAATTTTTAAAGTTTTATCACCAAAAAATTTATTTTTTAGGAGGGCGTTTATGTTTACGGTCTTTATCTGGATGGTGCTGGATGGAATAGAAGACGAACGCAATTAACAGAGTCCACAAACAAAGTTCTTTATACTCTGATGCCAGTTGTTTTAATTGATGCTATTCACTCCACGAGTCCAAAAAGCCCAAAATTGTACGAATGTCCGGTTTACAAGAAGAAAAATCGAACAGATTTGAATTTTATTACTCCCTTGTGGCTTAATTGTCCTCCGGATGAGACTAAAGGTCCGGATCATTGGGTTTTACGAGGTGTTGCATTATTATGTGACACGAAATAATTAAATTTTAGGAAAATAAATACAAAATTTTCGTAAAATTCTTTCAAAATAATCTTCTTTCATAATTTATTTCACTTTAAAATAGTAAATAACAATTTTAGTACTGTGTTTTGTTTTGTTTTTTATAATCTAAGTAGTTTGTTTAAAAATTCATAAGCTTGGTAAACCCTGACCTGAAACACTGACTCAACAAATTTATTTCAATTAGAAGCTCTTAAAGTCTAGGTAGGCGTATTTTTATAGTAAAAGTTAGAATCTACTTCATCAAATTTCAATTAGTTTTTTTCTTAAACTTATTTTTTTTTTCTTCATTTTAAAATAATTTTAAATTATTGCCATTATAGTTGATTTTCTTTTAGAAATTAGTTCAATTTTCATTCATTCGTTTGAAAAAATTCAAAACAACTCGTGACATTTTTTTTAAATATCTGCTTCAATCAGATAAGATTCTCACGAAGTTCTTGATGGTTTCCATGAAAAAATTCTTTAAAACTGAAATCTCTCATATTTTGTTGGTTGTGTCTCTCGGGTTTTAGGAGAGGACACAACTAACAAAATATGAGGGAAAATTACTGGTCTTGTACGGAAGTCATAAATAATTAAGATTGCGCAGCAGCTTGTTCACTACCTCCGAATGCGTTGGGCTGTGGTACGAAGTTGATCACTTCTTTGAAGACTAATTCTGAAAAATAAAATAAAAATTTGATTAAATATTGCTGGAAATTTAATTTAATTCTTAAAATTTTTAATAAAATTTATAATCAAAAAATTTTATTTTTTTGTTTGTTAAAGGAGCAGCCTGGTTAAATTTTTCAAATAATTTTTTAAATTTTTAAAAAAAGAAAATTAATTACAAAATTCATTGAAAAATAATATCAAAAATGGGAAAGCAAATTTTTAAAATATTCTTGAAAAATCATTTTAAAAAATTAAAAATAATTATTGAACGTTAATTTTTGTATTTTTCAAGAGAAAAAAATATTAAAAATAAAAATATTAAATTTTTAAAACATTTTAGGTAATCTTTTAATAAAAAAAAAATTATTTTTCAAAGTTAAAAATTTAAAATTATTTTTTTTTATTTTGTCCCATTAAAAATATTTTTTTTCAGTTTTTTACCAAATTTTTTTCAAATTGAGGTTGAGGAAATTTTTTTGGCATTTTTAACAAACTAAATTCAAATTTTGACATATTAAAAATATTTTCGTTTAAAATTAATTTTAAAACCAACTCACCCTTCCAACTATCCACCGGTAAATCCATATCCTCAAAGCTCTGATCGTACAAAGACGATGTCGGCTCGTCACTTGGGTCTGCGTACTTTTCCAAATACGGATGTGCAAGAGCCTGTTCTGCAGTTATCCTCCGGTCCGCATCTAATTCCAGCATTTTTTCGAGTAAGTCAATAGCTTGAGGGTTAGCACCACGAAAAACATCACTAAAATTACGCTTTTTCATGATTGGTAACGATTTGATGTAGTTGCGAGCCTAAAAAAATAAATTTTTATTCAAATTTTTACAAAAAAATATTTTTTAAAGGAAATCTACTCTAGAGATGATAATCTACGTCTAAAAACGCAACAAATTGGAACTTAAATCTAAAGAGCGATTGGGGAAAGGGACTAGGGGAGACATCCATCCATCTTTCTTACCTCTTCACTGGTAATTTTTTCAAATAACTCATTATCGGGCGTTCCACACAATACCAAAATGCGTGTTAGATGATCGATGTCTAATATTTTTTTAATTCGATACAATTTTTTTATGTACAAAAATTAGCTTGAGTTAAGAAATTTTGGATTTTTTTTTATAAAAGCAATAATTTTGAGATTTTAGTAAAAAAATTAATAAAATTTTTGTTTAAAAGGTGTTGTTTGTGTTAAGTGTGTGTCTAATTCTAACTAAAAAATATGCGTGCAACCATCACCAAGTAATTTTAAAATATTTAATAGCGCATTAGAAAAAATAAAATAAAAATAATGTCGGAAACTTACACTTTCAGATGAAATTTTTGCCATAAATTCATCTTTCGGCGTCCCTAATATTTCCATAATTAAATTTAGCTGATGAATATCTAACAAACAATAATTTTACACGAGCGATAGACAAAAAGTATACCATAATATAATTTATATATATAAGGAAACGTGTCTTGTTTCTTGTCTTGCATGCAAAATGAAGTAGTAATTATTCAAAATAAAAATAAAATAAAATAATAAGAAAGGAAAAGTGAGAAAAAAAGGAAATGTAAAGCAGTGTGGTGGTACGTGATGTGATGTTTTAAGTGTAGTGCGGCACGAAAGATGTAAAAAAGAGATTTTTTGTGTTAGTTCAAGACCAAAATGTTAGAGAAAAAAATTTTTTAGTGAATTTTCTTTGAAAAAGGATACGATCTGTGCCGGGAAACAGCGTTCGACTCGTCAGCAATTCTGCCATGATGCATCCAACGGACCAGATGTCGACCGTTTGATTGTAGTGCATCCAGTTGAGCATGATTTCGGGAGCGCGGTACCATCTAAAAATATTATATTAAATTTTTTTTCAAAGTTTAGTCATTTTTATGAAACTCAATAGCTTGTTTTTTTAAACAAAATGGGACGAAAAAATTTTTTTTGATTAAAAAATTCGAAATAATTGAGAAATTTATTAAAGAATTTCTTCTAAAAATTAGATTTTTTTGCTAAAAATATTATACTAACTTTAAAAAAATCTGAAAAAAAAATAATTTAATCGAACATTTAATTTAATTTGAATAAAACTTTTTTTTTATTTTTTTTGAAAATTTAATTAAAAATTAATTAATTTATATTTACGATTTTTTACGAAAAATTTAAGAGATTTTTTTTTGTAAGAATTTAAATTTTTAATTTTTGGTTAAAATTTTGACATTTTTGAGCGTTTTTATTATTTTTAAAAATTTTAGAAATAATTTTTGAGTTTCGTTTAAAGCGACCTTCATTTAAACTTTTTCTTACCTCGTAGCAACATATCCCGTCATTTCATTCTCCGTCGGTCTCGCAAGTCCAAAATCCAAAATTTTGAGCTCGCAATCCTCATTGACGGCAATATTGGATGGCTTAAGGTCCCGATGAATAATACCCGCACTATGAATGTACTTGAGCCCTCGCAGAATTTGGTACACCAAAAATTGTACATGATCATCGGAAAGTCGTTGGGTTCGAATGATGTTATTGAGGTCGGCGCCCATCAAGTGCGTCACCATGTAAACTTGTTTGAAACTGTCGATGGTATCGCCGCCCGGATGAAAGACGTCTAGGAGCCCAATAATGTTCTCGTGGTTCATGTGCTTCAACATCCGCAGTTCGCGATAGGTCCGTTTTGCATGCACCGCTGATTGGAAGGGCCTCGCAAGCTTTTTGATTGCCACTTTGATGTTATGGACGGTGTCGTCAGCAGAGCTACGAAAGAAAAAAAAACATAAATTTGATTAACATTCCAAACATAAATTGTGTCTGAGTGAGCGTTAACTACACCCATTTTTAGCTAATAATAAATTCGAATTATAAATTCGCTACAAATTAACTTTTTTATTGCAGTGTATAAGTGATATGATACGAGTGAAGGGAATTCAGGCTGGAGCAATTTTTGAAAATGTTTCACGATTTTTTTCATCCAATTTAATTTTTTTAGATGATTTTCTCAAAAAATGTCATAAAATATCTAAAAATTCATGAAAAATCATTATTTTCAACATTTTTGCCAAATTCGACTAAAACAAAAAAAAAAAAAATAAATAAATAAATAATGTCGATTTGAATTTATTTCGAACTTTTTTTTTCCTCTAAAATTTTTTGGGAGCAAATTAAAAAAATTATAATGAATTTATTTTTTTTCTTGATTTTGTTTAAATTGAATAATTTTAATATTGATTAAAGAAATCATTCAAAATTAAAAAATACTTAATATAAATAATTGATAAAAAACAAGTAAAAAACTTAGTAGGTAATTTAGCTTCATTAATAATTTTAATTTAAAAAAAATAATTTACCTAAAATTTTTTAATTTTGTTAAAATAAATTTTTTAATATAAAATTAAATAAAAAATAAATTTAAATAACTATTTCTTTAAAAAAAATTGAGAAAAAATTTACAAATTTTTTTTCTTTATTGGATTTTTTGACTTTTCAAATGTTCAAAAAATATTAAATTGAAATAAAAATTTTGAATTTTTTTACAATTAAATTTTGAAATGACATTCAAGGAAGTTATTTAAAAAAAATCATTAAAAAAATTAGAACTTAACGAAATTTTTAACTTTCTTTCAATTAATTATTTAAAAAAATTTTTTTTAAATATTGCGAAAATCTTTAAAATTTGTTTAATAATTGTCCTTCATAATATTTTAATATCTGACATAACGTGAAAGACTTTTTAAAATTGCACTTCCCTTATATCAGAGCAATAATGATTAATGTATTTTATTGCTCGCCCCAGTGTCTCGCGATATCTCACTTACACTATAATTACATTTTCAAGTTATGACATAACTAATTACGACTTTGTTGTATTTTAGCAACTTTGTTGCTTTTTGCAGAAGATCCTTTTCTAGGTGGTCTGGATAGAAATTTTTTAATTGACGTTTTAAATTAATTTTTAATTTCCCATCATTTTATTAAAATTATTCCCGTCGCTGCATCGTGAGTCAGCTGATCCGATAATTGCGTGTCTGTCACTACTTGTTATGACTAGCAACGACAGAAAAATTACTTAAGCGTTATGGACTGCAATTTAAATTCAATCAACTTGTGTCGAGTGACGAGAAATCAAGTTTTCGCGACCCCTACTTTAAAAATCTCATTAATTCACTTGCGGAAAATTATCATAAACATGACTACTTAGCCAGTGTCTGCGATGCAATTTTTAGATAAAAAATTTTTTGCTTCATTTTCAACTCAATATCGCTTCGAGTGATAATCAATTTAATGCCTAACTGTTTGTTAAGCCATTATGTACATGTCTCTAATACCTTTGGCATGTACTAATTATCTAGATTATCTGCATTTTGTAACGACTTATTTGCATTTGTTTGATGAAAAGTGATACCAAAGCCAAACAAAAATTTATTAGCAACAGATGCAGTTTTTGCATGACTCGAACAAGCTGCTGAGCAGTAAAAAAAAATCATGTTCAGTCAATTGGCAGACAATAAATCAATAAATAATTGCCGTAATTTTAGTGCGATATTTTGGGCATTAATGTGATGAAAGTTTTTCGATAAACAATGAATTAAATTCGTTGCGAAATGTTGTTCATAAAATAAAAGCGTTCATAAAAAGTCATGAAAATTTTTAAATAAATATTAAAAACATGTTAAATGCACGCTCTTTCGCACTCATCATAATCCCCGTAGTAGACAAGTGTTGAAGAATTTGCTCGGCAATTTTACTTATTTGCACAAAAATTTAATTATTATGGCATATTTGGGTTCAGACGTACAAATTTAGCGTGCGGTCTCACGCTCGTGATTTTTTTTTACTGTTTGCGCTCTCAACTTGTTTATTTTTGTTTTATTGTAGCGCTTTTTTTTTCAAGTGCGAATTTTTTCTCTTTTTTGCTAAAAATATTAAGTCATCTCAAGTTTTTAATTTTTTTTATTCAATTGATAATTCGAAATTTTTTCGAGTTTTTTAATTTTATTTAAATTGGAAAATTTTGAAATTCATTAAATAATTCTAAAAATTAAAAAAAAATAATTATTTTTTAGTAATTAAATATAATTGAAAAAAAAAATTAAAAAATAAATAAAATATAAAAAATATTAAAAAAATATAAATAATAAAATAATATTGAAAGAAATTGTAAAAATAATAAATTAATTAAAAATTAAATGAAAAAAAAATTATTAAAAAAATTTCTGTAATTTTTTATGAAAATCTTTTTTGAGATATTGAAATACAATTTTCAAAAATTTAAAAAAATTAGATTTTTTTTAATTTCTAAAAATGAAAAAAAGACCAAAAAACGTTCTTTTTTGATGAAATTTTTTTGCCTTATTTTTAGATTTTAAAATGGGGCACCGGACAAAACTATTTAGTTTCATTTGTAGCGGCCTCATTTTTTAAATTTTTATTTTTACCCTTTTGAAATCACAAAAATTGTTTATTATTATCTGTCTTAAACTTGAAAAAAAACTTTCACATTCTCAAATGAATAAAATAAAAAAAAAATAATAAAAAAAAATAAATTAAAAAAAATAATATAAAATAAAAAAAAATAAAAATTGTGGAATGACCTCTTTTCTAAAGAAAAACGATAATTTTTTTTTAATTCTTTCACGTCACTAAAAATACGCTCTCATCATTTTTTAATTTGTCATCACGACAGTTTGTATCGTTTAATTTATTAATACGAGAAATTTTTTAGTATTTGTAAAAAAAAAACTCAGAACAAGAAAAAATGAATATTCAAGATCGTTAAAAAGTGTCGTGGAGATGATTCAGCACGATCTTATTCAGAGAGACACGAAAAAAGGCGCCAACTGAGTTTCTCATTGGAAATTCTGTCAATTTTTGACTCGAACCACTTGAACCACATTCGCACATGAATAATTGATGTCGTGTCTATAACAAGTTAATCATGTGCGTGTGTCTCAAATACAACAAAAAGAGTTAATTCATTCACCTCGCGAATGCGACACTATTAAAGATTCGTCTCATAAAATGAATAGTTTACCGTAAACTTTTTTTTTTCGTTTAAAACAGACATAAACAATAAATTTTTTAGTCATGACGCGTGTATGTAAGTCGATTTTTATATAAAAAAAAATACGAAGAGGTGTGAAGAAGTTTACGTCACATAGAAAAGTTTCATTGTTGGCACAGTGCATTCCGACACTGCGACAAAACAAAATGAAAACAATAAAAGTAAATGAGACGAAAACTTCCTCACGGTCAAGAATATTTATAACGGAGACGACAACGACCTTGACGAGTAACGCAATTCAAATTCGGTGATTTATTTGTACAAATTCTTTTCTTCGTCGATGGATATCTAATCGTTCATGTCAATCTGTGGAGCTATAATTTTTTATTTATTTACACATCGACATCACGGGAGAGAGATAAGCGTATTTGTAGATAATTTTCCCATTTTGTCTTATTTGAACAGCGTCGCGATTGTTGAATGTGTTGTGCAAATAAGAGAAATATTTGTCTTCGAATCTTACCATACTTGACCGTAGGCTCCGCTTCCAATTGGAGTGAGGTTTTTGTACCGTTCCGGGATCTCCCATTCTGTTTTGTTTATTTCTATTTTGTAAAATTTAGGCATTGATTCGATTGTACACTTTTTTCGCTTTTTATTTCAGGTAATTTCTGTCGATTTTCTTATTTTTTATCTTTTATTTTGCTACTAAATACTTCTGCCGAATTGTACTGAGCATGGCACTGTAAATACAAGTCACGCCGGTTGGTGTGATTTTTTACTACGGGATAGGTCTCGTTCATTTATGATGTCAATGAAAATATTTTTTTTTTAATTTAAATAAATAAATAATAGTTTAAATAAAATTATTTTAATTTAATTTAAATAAAAATAATTTATAAAATAAATTAAATAAAAGACAATTCAAATATTGATTTTTCTGTTAAAAATTTATATTTTTTAAAAAATAATTTTAATTAATTTAAGTGAATATAAGAGAAAAATTAGTTATTAGAATTTCAACAGTTAATAAAAATTTTTAAAAATAATAAATAATTTTTATTAATATTAATTAGGTAAAATTTAATTTAAAAAAAAATTATTTAAATAAATAAATAAATATTTAGAAATATTTATAAGTGCTTCAATATTAATAGGACTAAAATTAATTAAATTAAATTCTATGTAAATTAATTTTTTTTTAAATATTTAAATTAATTAGTAAATGAATAATTTTAATATAGAAATTTTACTCATTAAGGCTGTCATGATTTTTAAATTATTATATTGTTAAATAATAATTAAATTAATATTCTCGAAATAATTTTTTAAAATCAGTTTTCAATTATTTTTATATTTTAAAAACCTATTTTATTTAATTTAATTTAATATTCGAAAATAATTATGAGTTTTTGTCCCGTTAAATATGTGTTTATTTAATTTTCAATTTTTTTTTGTTGGGAAAATTATTTTTTATTTATTTTTTTTTCTGAAAAATATTAATATTAAAAAAAATTATAATTAAATTTTTGGTTTAAATATTTATTTATTTACAATACAAAAAATTATTAATTTAATATTTCGATGATTTGAAGTAAATTAAAATGTAATCATTTATTTAGTTAAAAATAAAAAAAAATAATAAATATTTTTTTTTAAATTGCCTGTTTATTTTTTAGAAAATTTATTTATTTTAAGACAATTTTAATGATTTTTTTTTATACATTAATAATTAACGGCCAATCTAAAAAATTTGGTTCAAATTCAAATTATCAGTTTCATTCGTCTCAATCTCCCTATTGAATTGGCGACTTAAAATTCATTTTATCAAAACAAATACATGCTGCTTTGAATTTCCATCTAAAAATGACTCGACATCGAAAGTTTCTCAAAGCCGAAAAGGCAAGAACAAAGCTCAAAGGAGCCCAGCTCCCCAAGGGACTGAATGTCACAAAAACCGAATTCAAAGTACGCAAAATCGTCATACCGGAACAACTGAAAGACAAATCCTCGTTGAATCAAGCACTTTCCCGTAAGCTCTTGAGTGTGAAGGAATGCGTCGCTCGTCTCGGTCACAACAATCCGCAACACCGTGCCGAAGGTCTACGAAATCTCAAGGACATTATCGACACAAATGCCCAGGAAATCCTCGATCAACATTTCTCGACGGTCCTTAAGGGAATTGCCGAAATGTCTGTCGACATCGAACGTGAAAATCGTCGTGAAGCTTGTCGCATTTTGAGTTTGTTGTTAATTGAAGCGGTAAAAGTTCGTCCGGATGGCAGCAATATCGAGCCTTTTTTCAATATTTTGTGCTCGTATTTGCGATGTGCCATGACACACATTACGCAGGCAATTCAGGAAGACTCGTTACTGCTGTTGGATGTGCTGATGACGTACGTGCCGCGACTCGTGGCAGCCAATCGGGACAAAATTCTGCCGAGTTACATGGATATGATATCGAAATCGAGGACAGAGGGCAAGCCGGAACGAACATTGACTGTCCATTTGGGCAGCAAAATTACGGGAGTCAAGTGGAGAATTAAAGTTTTGGAGAGATTGTGTGCTTTGTTGGTGGCAGTTAACTCGGAAAAGCGTCGCGCGATGAAAAAGAACGTCGTGGAGTACAAAGCCGATGCCGAAGTGAATGTTTTTGAGATGGATTTTGATGAGACACCTCAAGTTCCGGTCAATTATTACGATCCCGAGAAGAATTTTACGTTTCCTCTTATTGCTTCGCATCTCGAAGAGTTACCAGATTTCTCAAATATCGGTAAATTAATTATTTTTTCGCCAAAAAAATTTTTTTCATTAAAAATTTTAATTCCAGGTGACGAAAATGCAAAAACAAACGACGAAGGCACCATAATAAAGTCTTATGTGGAACTAACGATGCCTCTGATGTTCGAAACGTGGCTCGAAGTCAGACCAAGTAGTGACAATATCGATTCCAACGGGACTTCTATCACCACCGACGCTGCCTATACCTTAAAATTACTCCTTCAAGTCATCCTGCAGCTTCAATCTCTCGTGGAACTTTGGTGCGAGGAAGCCAGTAACGACGAATTAAGCTTGTGGTTCAAAGAAAAATTCTCCAATGACTTTCAGCAACATTTTTTGATCGCTGGATTTCCCTTTAATCAAATCCATCACGCGGAAAATAAGAAACGCAACTCAAAAGGAGGCGATCGAGACCTCGCAAAAGCTGGCGGCGTCAAATGTTTCATCCAAAATTTGATGATTTGCAACATTTATTGCCGCGTTGCTTATTCGCAAGAGAATTTCAGTCAAAGTGTTTGTTCAAAAGTTGTTAATTACCTCAAGCAAGTCGTTCGTGTGTGGGAAACGATTCCAATTGAAGCTGGGCAGTACTTAAATGCCGTATTGCGAAGTGTTTTTCTCATTGCAAAACTTCCAGGAGTGAAGGATTTATTAAAATCCTTAATCGCCTCTTATTTAAATGAAGAAAACACTCGAAAGGAAAATAAGACAAAAATTTCAATTTTGCTCTGTAACATCCTCTTGAACAACGAATTGATGAAAAAATTCGGTGTTGATCTGTTTCAACAATGGATTCAAGTCCTTCCAGAACAATTGTTAGAAGAAAGTGTCTCGCAACGAGTTTTAGACGTCTTCACCCATCTTTGTCGTCAATTGAATCGTCATTTTTTGTCAAGTTTGGAACAAAAACTCGAAGATATCGTTCGAAACTTACCCAAAATTAAAGTTGTCGGAGCTGCTGATGAACTAGAAGGACAAAAATCCATCGCTTCTTTAGTTTATTGGATCAAAAATGAGGAAAAATTGAGATCCGTTCAAAAAATTGCCAATTCTGAGTTAAAAGACTCGCCTTATATTGTGGGATTTTTGAACGAAATAATCGAAATTCGATTAAAAACGTTAAAAAATAAATAAAAAAATTATTTTAAATATTTTTATTTCTTATTTAAATAAAAATCTACAATTAAATTACTACATCGTCTAACTACTCGTGTGTGGCCTCCATATTCAGATACCGCTAAACCTAGGAAGAAACTTTTTTTTTGTCACTGAGCATTTGTTGGTTCATCTCTTAAATATCCTAAAATCTAAAACTTTCCCTAAGAAATCCACATAAATAAATTTTATTAAAAAAAATAATAAAAAAACAAGAAATCTTCTGCCTTTGCTCTTAAAATAAAATTAAACATTAAAAACTTTCTCGAATCAATCAACATCAATTAGAATTTAAAATCACTTCTGTCACAAAATTTGCCGTCATTCGTCTGAGTATTCATTTTGTCTCTCCTTTCAAGAACATTTAATTGGATTTAGCCAAAGTTCATTACATATTTTGGTAACGCAGTTATTGATGATATCACATTGTATCTAAAGAGAAGAAATTAGATTAGTATGCTAAATGAAAGTTTTCGGCCTTGACCTTCACCTCAAAGCAAAGAAAAAAATCTGAACCAAAAAAAAAAGTTTTTAAAAGTATTTTTATTGTACCACGTCCTGTATATACACAAAATATTGTCATGTTTGTTACATTAATAATAAAAGATGTTATGAAAAATTATGAAAAAGTTAGTGGAATTTTTGCGAAACTCAACACCAAAGACACAAAACCTTGTAAAAGTCAAATGTTTTCTCTTCTATCTCCGCCTTTGTGGGTGCTTCGGTGACGACGAAATTTTGGTCGATGCCGTCGCGAGTCATCGCCGTGTTATCTAACGTTGAAATTTCGTGAAGAAATCCCTCGGGATTCACTTCGTTCGTCTCGAGAGCCAAAGCTGTGTAATTTATTTGTTTCTTTGGTTCGGTGCTGTTAAAAAGTTTGTGGAGAAAAAATGAATAGAATCCATCACCAAATGTAGTTTTTTTTGGGTAGAAGCATTGAGGAAAAGTGTTTCATTCAAATTATTTTTTTTTCTTTAAAAATTAATTAATTTAAAAAAATTTTAAGGAAAATATTTAAAAATAAGTTCAACTTGAAATTTTTTGGAAATTAAAATTTATTTTTCAACTTACGATTTTTTTTAAGATTATTTTTTTTATGTCAATATAAAAAAAATCAAAATTTTTGTGACGAAATATTAAAAAATAATAAAAAAACTCGTAAAATTGTTACATGAGATTTTCTTCAAAAATTTCGTGAAAATTGTTACATGAGAAAATTTTTTTCAAAAATTTCAATAAATATTTAAAAAATAATTTTTAGTCAATTTTTTAAAAAAAAAAATATTTAAAAAAAATAAGGCCGCTCCAAATTTGGAATTTTTATTCCAAAATTTTTTAAAATTAAATGAAAAAAATTACAGTTAAAAAATTTAATTTTTTAAAAATGATTCAACATTTTTGTTGTTTTTTAATACTTTTCAAATTAAAAATTTTTGATTTCAAAAAAAATTTGACCGGTAACGAATAAGTATTTAAAAAATGACTGATTTTTAAAAAAGATCTAAAAAATATTTTAATTAAAAAATAAAAAAAATTTAAAAAAATTAAATTAGGTAAATAAAATTTTATTAAAAAATTACTTAAAATTGATTTTCTAAAAAAAAAATTTATTTCACGAAAATTCTAAGTATTTTAATTCAAAATTTGAAAATATCAGTTCAAAAAATTGACAATAAAAATTTTTAACCCAGTTTCACTCAAAATTTTGAATTTAAGTTTAAAAATCATCTAAAAATGATTTTCGAAGATTCAGAGAATTTTAATTTTTTTTTTAATTTTAATTTAAATTGTATTTTTTAAATACAAATTATTATTTTTTTTCTAAAAAAAATTGAACACTTTTCCTCACTTCTCTAATTTTATGTACAAAATTTCATAGGAAATTTAGAAAAAATTAGGGTAAGAAAAGCAATCGAGTGCCAATCACCTAAGCAAGTGGATTAGTAAGATGTACGTACGAAGCGGTCCAGCCACGATAAATCCATGCACGCCATCCTTTCGGGTTGTTTTCGTCAATTTTGGACTCGACATCCGCGCAAAAGTGCTTCCTGTCGTGCGATCGACCACTCTTGGCATCACAAAGAATTCGTTTCTTACATTCCGGATCGCAAGCGGGTTTCACGGGGGAATTTTTGTAGTAATGTCTACGAAAAAATCAAAATTTTACATGAAAAAAAAATTTAAAAATTAAAAATCTCACTTGTAATAGAGATCAAACGTTTCCTGATTGTTCGTCATGTTGTTAATTAAATTATCCCAATCACTTGGACGCAAACCTGGCATGCCATAAGCAGCTCTTGTCGAGTATAACTTATACCAGATCGGATAATCGTAGAGATTTGCTTCACGTAGGTTCATTATCCAAGATTCGTGATCGATGACCAACTAAAAAAAATATTTTTTTGTAATTTTAGGTTTTTTAATAAAAAAATGGGGAAAAATTACTCTTGTAGTAGCATCATGATCTCCATCGACGTAGTAAATTCTGTAGCCAGGATTCAAATCGTAGTAAGGAGTTACTGAGGGACCGATGTAAGCGATGCTCGTTGCTCTTCCCAAGTCATGCGGATCGTAGAAGACCTCAAATTCGTCGTAGTGAGTGTGACCGAAGAACTGAGCGGTGATCGTGCTTTCGTAACGTGAGATAATTTTGTAATAGTTGCGAGACCAAACTTTGATGCAATCGCTGTGGCCAGGAGGAATGTGTCCTAAAAATTTTAAAAAGTAAGATTTACAAGTCTTTATAAATTTATTTAAAATTTTTTGCCCAAAAAATTTTTTTAACTTATAAAAATGGCTGAAAAATAGAATTTAATAAAAAAAATATTTTTTTGAAAATTCATAAAAATAAAGTAGTAAAAAATTTACAAAAATTTCATAAAATAAATATTAAAAAATTATAAAAAAAATACAGGTCAAACAATGAAAATGTAAGAAAAAAGCCCAAAAAAATATTTTGTTTTTTTTTTAAATAATTTTTAAAATTTATTAAATTATTTTTATTAGAAATTAAAGATTTTACCATTTTTTAAATTAGACTAAAAATTAAAAATAATTTGACAAATAAAAAAAATAAATTTTTTGAAAAAAAAATTGAAAAGAAAATGTATCAGAAATTCTCAAAAAAAACGATTATTTTTGATGAAATTAAATTTTTAAAAATATTTTTGCTTTAAATTCAAAATTTTTGATTTTTTTATATCGTCAAAAGGGACAAAAAATTTAAAATTAATTTGAGAATTTTTTATTGATTTTTTTTTTAAATTCTTACCAATAACGTGCACTTTTTCATTGGAAAATTCCGCACTTTGCAACTCGTAAATAAACCACTGAAGTTCCGTCGCTGGATCCGTTGAATTGAGCAAAAGCCACCAATTTTTGTTGTTACAATAATTCATGTTCAACGAAATAATTCGAAATCCTGGACGAACTAGCACCGAATAAAAAGCACCTCGTCTTATCGTTGCCGACACACTATTTGGCAGCCACTTTCTCCATTGAACATCCAACTCATCGTAAAGCCACGCAATGGAACTGTCCACTTGTTGCACATATGGCGGCGGAAAACTGTTCACCGGAGCACTTTCATGATTTCCGAGTGCTGGAAAAATGGGAATTCCCGGAAATTTGTCGTACATTTGTCGCACCGTTTCTTTCAAAACGTTCAAATTTTCCTCTTTTGTCTGATTCCAGATGTCATGAGCCGGCAAATCTCCCGTCCACAAAATATAATCGATATCCGAGTGCACTTCCGCAATGTGATCCAACATATTATCGACAGTCCGTTTCGGCGTGTCACACTTTCGATAATCGCCCCATTTACCGGCAGCGGCATTCGGAGTACCTGGACGTCCATTCGTGATGCGACAACAAAGTGGCTCGTTGCAATCAGCATTTGACCCTTCCGCGTAATACGGATCGAAATGCGTATCTGACAAATGCAGGACTTTAAAGGTACTTGCACCTTCCTTCGGGAGTGGCAATTCTTTCGGTTCTGGTTTCGGTACGGGCGGTAATTCGACTTCCCATTCGTGCAAGGGGTTGTAAATGTCGCCACATGCATCGCCAATGACGAAGGAACAAATTTCGTCGGGACTCAAGTTGACGCGTTTCAACACGTAAATTACTTCGTTGCCGAATAAAGTGCTGACTCCTTCGCAAACACGTTGACTTTGCAGCTTCAAATTGACGCAATATTGGAAAATGGTCTTGATAATTTCGTCTTTTGTGCGTCCCGTTTTGATGTAGTGCTGAAGAAGGCCGGCGCCAGCTTTGCATGCGGTGCAACTCACTTTGGAGAGGAGACTGTTCTCGATCTCAAAGGCAACTTGCTGCAGGTTGAACAGCTTGATGGCTTTGTTCACAAAGAGAGGGTAGTTGGAGTCGACGCTGTTTTGCTTGTACCACATCGTGCGACCAGTTTCGTTAGCCTGTAAATGAAAATTTTGTTATTTGAGGTTGTTGCAATATTTAAATTTTATTTTTTAAAGATTTTTTCTGGATCATTTTTTTCAGTTTTTTATTCCTTTTTCCTCATATGGATCAAAAACTTTAGTTATTGAATGAGGGCGATTGTTTTTTTTTTTACTAAAATCCTGAAATCATGAATTTGACAAAAAAGGCAAATTTTTTCACAAAACTATCAAATTAACGTCAATAATTTTTTTTTAAGTTACCATGATTTTGTACCTAAAGAGCAAAAATATTCTTTGTAATTTTTTCTGAAATGTTTTCTCAAAATTTTTGAATTTTTATTTTTTTGTGTTTTTCCCATTTTTGAGATAAGATATTACTAAGATAAGATTATATAAGAGATAAATATTACTTGTAAAAAATTAATCAAAATTGTATTTAATTTTAAAAAAAATCAACTGAAAGTGGTAAAATTTTAAGATAAATTTTATTTTTAAAATAAATATTTAAAAATATTTAAGAAATTTTAAATAAAAACAAATTTTAATAAAAATTTAATTTTTTATTAAAAAAATAAGGCGAATAAATTTTATATTTAAATTTTTTGTCGCCCCCCCTTCTGATTTTGTCAAAAAAATTCAGGAGGAAAAATAAAAATTAAATTAAAAATTGGAATATTTTTGACATTTTTGGGAGTGTTTTGAACAAAAAATCATAAAGTGTAATTGAATATTCCAAAGAAAAATTAAAATTTTTAATAAAAAATTAAATTATTAAAAATTAAAATTATTTTTTTTTTAATTAAATTAATATTTTATTAGAAATTTGATTAAAAAATTTTTACTAATCATAAAAATATTGGGACTTTATATTTTATTTTTAAAAAAATTAATTAATTTACCTATTAATTTTCATAAACAAGACGTTTTTCCATTTTTCCATACAGGTGAAAAAATTTTTAAAGCCACTTAACTATAATATTTTTTTTATAAAAATTTTTATTTTGTAAGATTTTGTTTAATTTTTCTCTAATCTTGAGTTCAAATTTTAAAAAAATAATAAAAATAAATTATTAAATATTAAAAATAAATTAATAAAATGTTAAAAAGTAACGTTTAACATCCAAAAACGTTAAAAAATACAAACAAAAAATTAAAAAAATATTTATAAATAAATTGTAAAGAAATTAAATTTATTCGCTTGATTAAAAATTAAATAAAAAAATTAAAAATTAATCGTTCATTGATTTCATGGTATTTATAAATTTAGATAGATAAGATAAGTTTTTTTTTAAATATTATTTTTTTTTAAATATTTATATTTTATTTTATAATTCTAAGAAGATTTCGCAAAAGATGCAATTTTTTTTTATTTTTATTTTTTAAAAATTTGTAAAAAGATTTAAGAAATGAAAATTTGGTATTTTCTACCAAAATAAATTTAATTTACCAAAAATTCTTTAAACTTCTTTCAATTTGAAAGTTTTATAAAATCCAAAAAGCAACTTTGAATATCAAATCAGCCTAGATGCAGATTGTTTTCTTTACTTTTGCTCAAACGACTGCTCAAAAGCTGGTTTTCCTTTGAAATCCCATGTTTATTGCTACTGTTTGCCTAAATTGTCAGAAATCCTCTTAGATACATAAAGAAGATGTGAGAATTTGACCTGTTTGCCATACTTGAGACGACTAGACAGGCACACTTGACCTTCGCTGCAAATTTCTCGTTTGCTCATCCTAATGAAATGATACGAGTGGAAATTCTACACTTCCCCATTGTCTTATTTCACAATGCGAAACATTAAAGGAAATTGTTTATTCTGGTATTACAACCAAAAAATAACATTCTCTCTCTCTTGTTGTTTATTGTGTGTGTGCTCACATTTGCATTTTCCCTCAACAGCAGCTGAAACATAATAATAATGTTACGATGCATTTGTTGTAATATTTTCGCAAGTAAAGTAACACACAAGAGCTGAAAACGTTACAAATGATGAAATAAGGGAGCTCGCTTTTGTTTTTATTTCCCATATTATTTTTCTTGTTATTATTTTAAAACTTTCTGTAAACTCGAGATAATATCATGCCGCCGCCGCTTTCGCAAAAACAAATAACAAAGAAGTAAAAATTTGCTGAAGAGAAAGGTAAATACACGGAAAGCTTTCATCGCTAATTCCACCAACCTTGACATGCAAATAAAAAAACGGCTCTAATACTCTGCATCATTATCAAAAACGACGTCTTAGAGGAAGAAGAAGACGAAGAAAATTGTTATTATTGACAATTGAAAGCTAACTATGCCAAATATTCGGCACGGCGCATTTTAAATTGCAATTTGCATTTCATTTGATAAATTGACTCTTCGTCCTATCTTCGTTCCATTGTTTGTTTGTTTGTCATCATCATCATCATCTCCTTTGCCATCATGGCCACGCTTGGCAACGACAAGATTGCAACACAAAATTTGCAGACTTTTAAATTTAAAAATAAGAAAAAAAAATAAGGAATGAATTTTCATTTAAAGACGATGATATGATGACGATGATTGGGATAAACGTATTTTTCCTGAATTTAAAAATGAATTGAATTTTGGAAAAGTGCCAGGGAATTTTGTGTCATCATTATAGAGATATCGGAAATAAAAGTTTTTATTTTGCTCGTGTGTTTGCACTTTTTTTTTCGTGTGCGCCAAATAAAAAAGGGATGAATATTGAAGAAGAAAAGCTTAAATTACAACACCGGAGGTGCAAATGTAACTAAAAAATATGAAGTGACGTCGTGTATTTTGATAGAAAACATCTTGGAAGGCATGCGGAAGGAAGGAGTAAAAATGTATCGTTTGTTCAAAGAAAAAATTATTTTACTGCAGTTCGAGGAAAAAATAAATTACTTTTTGGTGGAAAAAGCTATTCATGAATTTAAAAAAACAGAGTTAAAAGATTAAAAAAAAAAATAGAAAATTAATAAAAAATAAAAAAAAACTAAGTATGGCCGTTTTTTCAAATTTTTCCAAAAGAAAATTTATATTAAATTTTGTTTTTCAATTCAAAAAAATTGTTAAAAAATAAAATATATTAAAAAAAATTAAAAATTGAAAATAAAAATTATTTAATTAAAATTATCAATTTTTTTGAAATTTTTGACGTTTTTGAATGTTAATCGTTGAAACACATTAAAATTTTTTAATTCGATTTTTTGTTTTTTTTTTAATGAAACTTCACAAAATAAAATTATTTTTAAGAAAAAATAATTTTTTTTTTTAAAAATTTTTTCACATTGCAATAAAATAAATTTTTTTGAAATTAATTAATTTTAATTTAAAAAATCAAATTATTTCAAATTAATTTTCTTTCATTTTAATTTTTTTTTTATAAAAAAAATTAAATTTTTTCCTGGTTTTAAAAATATCAAAATTCTTATGTTTGCAAAAAATAAAAAAAAAAATTTAGGAAAAAAAAATTTTTGACAATTTTTTTCGGCTAAATTTTTTGTTCAAAAAAATAAAACAAATTTAATTTTGTAAATTTGGAAAAAAATAAAAATTTTGTAAAATTACAATAAAATTTAGAAAGCAAAAATTACTAGAAAAAATATTTTAAATAAAACAAACAATGAAATATTTAATTAAGCCTTTTAAAAACTTGAAATATTTGAATTTTTTTTTAAATAAACAATTTAAGAAAAAAAAATTTTCAAAAAAATTAAAATACGTTTGATAAAATTTAAAAAATTTATTAAAAAAAATTATAAAAAATTTTTTTTTCAAGAAAAAAATAGATAAAATTTTTAAAATTTATTTTAAAAAATTAGGAAATTCATAAAAAACTCAAATTTAGTTTTAAAAATGCGAGAAAGTTATTCATATTTTTTCACAAAGAACTTGCTTTCAAATTTATTTTTTTTTTGTACATTCCTTCATAATTGGGGTGACATGTAAAACTTGTAAAAACTTGCAGTCTTTGTAACTGACATAATCTCCCCATTACCATATGCATTTGAATTTATGTATCCATTTAAACAAGGTTTCTGTTGTTTTTGCAAACTTTTCTTCCCTTTCATGAAAATTTACAAGAATTTTTTTTTTGTTTGTTTGACACACAAAAAACAAACATTGACCTACTTTCGTTTCCTTTTGTAAAAAAATTTGCAAGAAAAACGGAATAAGAGAAAAATCAATTTCTTTTATTGCAACAAATGTTTCCCCCATAAAATATGTTTCACCCTTCGACACCTTGAAAGTTCACCGAAAAAAAAAATTACCTTGATTTCGTGCAATCGTCTCAGCAATCGATCGTCTTCGTTCAAGTCTTGACCGCCACCGACGACGTGATTTTCCTGCGCTTTTGGCGGCAACACGTGGCGATGGTCTTTCACCGTTAAATGCGGATGGAGACTTCGCGGGATATTTGTGATGTTCCAAAAATCGTTTTGGGAGAGCTCCCACAGCTCCTCCGCCGTGGATCGTCGATGGATGTCATGGACTTTGTAGAGAAATGGTAACGCTGCGGAGATAAAAAATGCTGATTAACGGAAATTTTCTTGTGACGCAGTTTATCTTTTAATTAAAAAGAGCAATTTATTGGTTTTCGCATCGGATTTCGAGACAAATATTTGAACGAAAAGTGCTTTGCTCGGCAAAAATATATATTTTTGAAACACGAGAAAAGCACTTTTTGCCAGAAAAACACGAGTGAACGGGAGTGCATCGAACCATAAAAAATCATTATCAGCACATAAACTTACCTCTCACGAAATTTATTGCCAACAAAGCAAGAGTTATTGCTACAATTATTATGCTATTATTAATCTTAGACATATTGACTTGACTTTTCTCGTATACTTTTTGCCGCAAAACCGACCAAAATGATGTGTTGTAATTCGAGGGATAATAATTTATTATCGCTTTTGTAATGAATGTACGGCAGATAAAGTTGTAATAAATGCGCGACGTATCTGGTTGTGCTGCTAAGCGATTCTCTACTTGCTCGTTAATGGAGAGAAAATGCTCTAAAAATAAAATCAATTTAATAGTTTCTTTCTCGATTATTTTTTTTTCTCTCTTAAATTCTTTTTTTTTCCTTAGTATTGTCTCTTTCGTATCATTTTTGCCACACTTTTCGACACACACACACTTCACGAGAAAATTAAATTAACTCAACATCGTCTTCATCAACATTATCATCACTTTTTTTTTCTTTTGGATTTTCCGCACTTTCTTTGATTATGATTATTATGAGGATATTTGATTAGCTGTCCAAACTTCTATTTGCCTCAAATTTAATTTACGTTTATTTTTTTTTTTTTTGGTATCTGTTTTTGTCTTCTTTTTGCGTTTTTACACTTGATTTGCTGCGATGACTGCTGATGCGGCAAGCGAACCTAGAAAGACACGAAAATAATGAAAATGATTAATATTGTGAGTGTCAAGTACAGAAGAAAAAGAGAAAAAAAATGATAAAATTGAGTAAAGTACCAGACAAATCCACTCATTTATTTTCAAGGATTAGGTGGGTCAAGACTTTATTGCTTGGCAAAAATACTCATCAATCAT
Organism: Culicoides brevitarsis; assembly: GCF_036172545.1. Classification (NCBI taxonomy): domain Eukaryota; kingdom Metazoa; phylum Arthropoda; class Insecta; order Diptera; family Ceratopogonidae; genus Culicoides; species Culicoides brevitarsis. Next base: position 19,571,184 of record NC_087085.1, on the reverse strand, counting down.
AAAAGTTGCGTTTCACGGTCTCACACCTACACGGGATTAACAGAAAAGGCACCAAAATGAGACATTCAATTGATAAATAAATCAATTTTCTCGCCATTTTTGTCGTGAAGATATTCGTTGAGGACTGTCTTGAATTTTACATCATTTTTACAGCCACAAAGTAATTTCCGGAATTAACAATATTGTGTGGCACATGTAGCACGGAGAGGAGTATGACTTCAAAAAATTGTGTTCTTATCATCGCATCAATCTCACTTCTTGTCGGTGGTATTTTCAGGAGGAGAGTAGCGAAAATTAGAATAAGAAAATTTTTGAAAAGTTGCTGAAGCGCATTTTAAATAAAAAAAAATATTTTAAAAAATTCGGGATATTAATTTAATAATAAAAATAAATAAAAATAAATTAAATTAAAATAATTTTAAAAAATTTAAAATAATAAAAATTAATTTAAAAAATAAAAAATATTTTTTTTTTAATTAAGGTCATTTATTTTTTTTTTATTTTTTTTTTTTTTTTTTTTTTTTCAAATTTTAATACCATACATAACAAGAAATTAAAAATTTTACAGTTTTTTGCCAATTTTCCAAGGAACAAAAATTTAGTTGTAAAACATTGAATTTTAACCTACGTTTTCTTTTCTAAAATAAATAAATATTTTTGAATTTTTTGTTTGTAATTTTTTAACGTTTTTAGACGTTAAACGATGATTCTTAACATTTATTTAATTTTAGTTTATATTATTTTAAAATTTGAACTAAAAAGTAAAGAAAAATCAACAAAAATAAAAATTTTTGAAAAAAAATAATTTTGGTCACGTGACTATTAAAAAAATGTTTTTCAATATTTCAATAGAAAATGTCGTAATTAAGCAAATTTCTTTAGTTTTTTGTATAATTTTAAAAAATAATTTTTCATTATTTTTTATTTTTTAATATAAAAATTCCTAAATATGTCAAAAATATTTTATTTTTTCGACAAAATCCGAGGGGGGGGGAGACAAAAAATGGATATATTAAATTTATTCGCCTTAATAAAAAAATAAATTCATTAATTAAATTTTTTCAGTAAAATTTAAAATTTTGATTTTCATGGCTTAATTTGTATTTAAAAAAAAATATAAAATTACATCCGTCCAAAAAATAAATTGAAAAAAAATTTTGTATTCCTCAAAACTTCCGTGAACTTCCTCAAAACCGCTTTAAATTCCCCCAAAAAATTTCTTCGAAACGCTTCAAAAATTTTCATCAAACCACATCATCTATCCACATTTTTTTTTCTTTTTCAGAAGAAGCAAAGTACTACATGTGAAAAGCTATCAAATATCGTGCGTCGAAGATGAACCACTTGTGCGTAGGTAGGTACAGCAATATTTTTTTTTTTTACATCGTCATCATCATCATTTTATTTTTATAAGCGACTCAACAGATTATCGATACATGTTTCATGTTGAATGTCGTCGTAACGTCTAAAAAAGTTTCATTAGTGCTCGACATGTATCGAAAAATGTCTCAATTTTACGTGGGGAACGATATGACGACGACGGCACAACGTTGAAGAGGATAAGCAAGCAAGAAAGGACTACTTGTAAAAATGTGAAGAGACGGAAGAGAAAAGATATGATGTGTCCCTGATTTTACGATAAAGTACTGTTCTTAAGGGATTGGTGGTGTTGCCTGGTGATTTTATATTGAAAGGAAAATTTTTTATGCTAATGGATGCGCCTGGTTTTTTTGCATGTCATTCTCTTTCCTCAAATTTTCGATGAAAACATCCAAAGAATGATCCAAACTCCTTTAATTACGGTCAAATTTCTTTTTCCGTCTCATTTCGGAGAAAAAAAAATAGAAAGAAATGTTATTATTACTTAACGCCTTCCCCCAAAAAATGTTTTTCTTTGTAGACTAATTATGACGGATTAACGTTTTTTTTCTTGCTTTGGACATTCATTCATCAACTTGTTATCAATGCTCCATCAAAAAAGATGACGACAAAATAATTTGAGGAAACGACATGGAGAAAAACCCACGTTAATTACATATTTTTGTGTGTTTCGCACCATTGATTCGCCAAATTTTCCGAGAAATGCGAATTAATCTGTCAAAGCTGCTCAATACATTTGTTGACGTTGAAGTTTTTGTGTCAAAATAACAATTCTAATGGTATTCCATGCATGTCCATTTGTCGAAGTAACGAGATAATTTTGTGACCACCTGTGTCCAGATTCGATGTAAATGTTGCGTGTTTTTGTCTCTTTTTGCTCATTGCAGTCACGTGTGGTACTGCCAATGTTCCCGTACTGAATTAAACATTTATGATGAACATCCATGGAAGACGGAGGAAAAATAAACAGATTGAAACAAAATACTCCGATTGTTGGCTGAACATGATCACGTCGAAAAGCGGGAGAGAAAACGAGATGAAAGACAACAAAAATGTTCGAGAGTACATGATGATAATAACATTATTGGCAATCATGATGCCATGTTAAACAGGATGACGATATAATGTGTTGTTCGAGCTTTTTTTTTCTTCCTTGAAAATTTTGCATTGAAGACGTTATCACGCATCGTCTCCACAAACAATGAGAAAATGAAATGTCGAAATAGTTGTCGTTTTGCATTAAACGAAGGACTTTATTGGGGTTTAAATTAAATTTTTACGATTTTATTAAAATTTGAAGCAAAAATGTGAAGAAAACAAATTACACAGTTAAAATTTTAAAAATGTGCATAGGAAAAATATTTAGAATTTACACTGGGTTGAAAATTTAAAATGTGCATTGGGTTAAAACTCAAATTATGCAATGGGTCAAATTTATAAGCTGATTTGGGTTAAAAATTTTAAAATTTGGATTTGGTTAAATAACTTTAGAACATTGAAAAAAAAAATTCTACTAGCAAATGGCACTTATAAATGAAATAAAACCTTTAAATTCAACATCTCAAAATTTACATTGAAAAATTTTTTAGAATATGCGCTGGGTTAAATACTTAAAATGTGCATTGGGTTAAAAATTCAAAAAGTTATTTGGGTTGAAAACTTAAAATGGGAAAATTTTAAAATGTGTCCTGGGTTAAGAAAATTGTATTAGACGAAAAATTTAAATAAATTCAATAGAAACAAAATTAAAATGTGGACTGGGTCGAAAATTTTCTATTGGGGCAAAAACTCAAAATATATATAGAATAAAAAATTAAGAAAAAATTGAGCCTTGCGATAATTTTTGTCGTAATTTTTTATCCCATTTTGAATTTCCAACCCCAATGCACATTTTTAATTTTCGACCCAGAGCATATTTGATAAAATTTCCTGTGCATATTTTTAGTAAATGTAGTTCAAAAATTTATGAAAAATTATTTAATTTTCAGAAAAGACAAAATTCCCAGCACAAAACCACACATTTTCCCCGAAATGCGATAAAAAAAATGGTACTCATATCATTAGCAATATCGGCATCTTCGTGCGTCTCGTCGTCATCTTGCAGCAAATGTTCTTTTACTCACACACACAAAAAAAGTACGTGATCCCATGGGAAAATGCTTTAAAAAATTTTATTTTTCATGTAGAATCGGAATCACTTGCAGCTTCATAGACGGTAATTTTGGCTTCAATATTGATTCTTACTGAATTGAGCGTCGTCGTAAAATTCCGTTTCAATGTTTTCACATGCGAAAGTACTCTCTTCCGATTTTTCTTGCTACAATTTTTAATAAATTCCTCCAGATAAGTCAGTTGAGCATCGATTGTGTCAGCAATTTCGCACATTTTATTCGGAATACGAGGCTCATACCCTCCTCGAAGTCTCTTTTTGCGTTGAAATAATAATTTTTCAAGATTTTTCGTGCGATCTTTGATGTAATCCGTGATTGTATAAAGACGACCTTCAAGTTTTTCCTGTTCCTTGGCTTTGTTGTAGTAAAACATGATGACCGTGATGAACATATTGACCAAAAAGAAGCTAATAATGGTCCAACTGACGATAAATAAGAAAATTCCAAGAGTTTCGCCGCCATGCATCAAATGTTCCAGCTCAAACGGGTCCATTCCAAAAGTCACAGAAGTCAAAGCCGGCAGAATTGTCCATAAATTGTGCAAAATATCGGAATAAGCGCCGTTAATGACATAAATGCAGCCAGAATAGCCCACTAAAAATACTAAAATGAAGATTCCAGACGACATCATTCCATAAAAGGCGTAATAAAGGGTATTCGTGAACAGCCGGAACACCTGCGCGAATAACAGAATTTTCCAAATTCGAATTGTCGCAACGCAAATCAAGATGCCCGACACATACGAGATTAGCAAATCGAGACTTGCAGCAATTTCGAAGCTAATAAATTCGTTATTTTTCGTTTTTTCCAGTTCCAGCAACAAATTCTCGACGTAGTCGTTCCGTTTCACGAACAACAAGACAACTTCGACACTCATGACGACAATTATCGTGTCGGTGATGTTCCAAATGTCCTGCAGATACGTTCCAAGTGTCTCTTTGAAGACTTTCAAAATTAGCCGGAGGAAAAATGCTGCCGTCAAAACGACAAACAGCACAAAGACAATGACGAAGAATGCTCCCATGTTGCCGAAACGGAACAAAAACTTGCAGGATTGTACGAAATGTTGCGTTTTCCATTGACCGACTGCGTTTCGGACGAAAATTAAATTGACAACGTTGAAAATATCGGCATCCGCATTGTAAATAGTGAATTCCACGAAGACAGCTCGTGTACGTGCATCGATCCAGTTATGATTTTTGAGAAAATTCACAATTTTCCGGGAATTATTTAGAGTGCGACCAAGTTGAGCGATGTATCCGCCGCCGGAGTACCATTTTTCGCCTGCAAATATGGGAGGCGACTCAAAAAATGACTGTTTTTGGTACTTCCAAGGACGAATTATGCGCCAATAGGACGATTCGTAGCTGAAAGAATGGAAATTTGTCCAATTTGGGAAGTAATTTCGAGTGTCTCGTGCATCAGAAGAATATTCCGGATGACAAAAAGCTTTTTGAGACCCTAAGGAACGTTGACACGGCGCATCTTGAACTCGTATTTGTCGAATTTGAGCAACACCGAGGACTTTAGCTACTTTTCCAGGCAGCCATCCAAGCTCTTTTTCAATTGGAACTCCATTATATTCGGTTGCTAGAAGAAAAAATCACAAAATATGAAGTAACAAGATTAAAAATTCCCAAAAGTCACCTTCATGCATCACTGGAATCAAAGTTTTGTTCAAATATTCCCAGAAATTGTGCTCGGTACGAACATCATTCATCGACATTTTTATATTTTTTCCATTGACGAACAAATTTTCCACCATTTTTGTGCTGTAAAACGTATTCGAGTCACGTGTTCCCAAAATAAGGACATTCAATGTAGCAAAAAATGTGAGAAACATCACGAGATCCGCCACCAATTCATGCAATTCGTACTTTTCATAGGTGAGTTTTTTGTCATTTTTGTTTACTTTTGTCCGAATGTTGTAGCTTTTTGCGTTAAATCTCTTTACTTTCAGCGCGGCATGAGTTTTTAACATTTGCAAGTCGGATTTTGACATTTTCTGTGTTTTTCTGACAATTATTGGCAAGGGATGGTCAAAACGGGATGTCATATTTTTCGGGTAGTAGTGCAAAAAGATGTACGTCAAGCAAGGCGATGTTATAAAATAACTCTTGGCAAGCTGGATACAAACACTGACAGTCCACATCATGAATTTTACGTTGCCAAAGTGGTAGCTGAAGGTAAGGATGACCCCGATGCACGTCAAAGAGATGATTGAAGTCAAAAAATACCATAAAATTTTGATTTTTTTCTTCCAGAGTGCATTTGATGTTGTCTCAAATTGTTCATTTTCCACGTGATCCATGAAAATTTTCCTAAATTTGACTTGATTCTCGATTTTTTGTGTGCTCGAATGCTCCATAAGGTATCTCATGGGATAATTTACGACAAAACAGACACCCAAACTGACCGCTGAGTACCAAAAAATCATTTGATAATGCTCAAAATGATGATATTCCTCAACCTCATCTTCCAAATTCTCATTTGTGCTTCTCCCATAAAGGACGATATTGACAAACATCGATACAAGGAGCTGCTGAAACCCGAATAAAATGATGTCGATGCGAGAAATTGCGGATCTCGGATGTTTATACAGCAGATTGTAAGGCCACACGTGATTTTGCATCGAAAATATTTGATTGGAACGGATTATTGACTCTTTTTGGTTGTATTCAGCTTCTGTAGATAGATTGACGTAAGTGAAAGTATTTTCTCGTTCAAGCAAAGAAATCCATTCTTCGACTTTGAAGTAAAATTCTTGATGTTTTGCAAGATCGCGAATGGTAATGGATTCACAAAACCATGAAGGGTTGACACCTGAATTGTCGTGCCATAGAAGAATTTGTTGGATTTTGCCCAAAGGACCGGAAGTGCGAATTATAAAGGAATTTTCGGCAAAACGGTTGAACATTGGAAGTTCATGTGAGTATAAGAGATGCTTTTGAGATATTTGTTGGTCTCCAAATAATTGAATTCCAACACGAGATGAGGTACCTGTTAAAATTTTTAACATGAAAATTCAAATTTTGAGCAAGAAATGGCAATTTTGCTTTTTTAGGTTACTTTTCATAAGAAAAAAATTTTAAATGATTTTTTTTAATTTCAAATTTTTAACTTTTTATGACAAATTTAATTATTAATTTTTTTGTTTTTTGATCAAAAAAATAAAACAAAATAAAAAAACAGAAAAAAAGGTTGAAATATAAAAATTAAAAATTATATGAATTAAAAAAAAATTAAAGTTCAAACAAAATAGGTCGAAATGCTTTTCTAATAAAAATCTTAGAAATTTTATTTAAAAATATAATTTTTTTCAGTAATTAAGTCAAAATTTTTGGATCGAAATAAAGCAAGTAGTATGCAAAAATTTTCTTAAAATGTACAAAAATTAGCTAAAATTTTAATTTTTTTACAAATATTTTGTTATTATTTGTAAAAATTTAACACAAAAGTTGATAAATTTCAACAATTAAAAAAAATTGGAAAAAATTTTTTTTTTGCTTCAAAAATTATGGAAAAAGCAAGAAAATTTAGCAATATTTTCCTCAAAATTTTTTATTAATTTTTGTTAAATTTTGTAATTGATTTTTTTTATTTTAAGGTCCAAATTAAAGTGAAATATTTTTTTCAAATTATTTAAAAAAAGAAGAAATTTTACCAGCTTGTGAATCAGCCCCCGTTTGAACGACCACCAAATATTGATACTCATGAAGAGGACTGTTATCGAAAACTTCCACCGCTGTTCTCCGAATTACATCTTTTTTATCCTCTCGATAAGCCCAAATCATCATAACGACAAAAATTAGGATCAAAAATGTCATTAAAATCAAAACAACTCGATTTTCGTGCAAAATGTGAGGAAAAGTCCTGTCTTTGTCTTGCTTGATGAACGGTTTATGTTGCGAAAATCCAATCGTTGACAAATGAGAAAAGAGACAACTCAACATTTCATTAGTTTTTGATCCAATTTCTGAATTTTTGGTTGTCCAATGTGACGTTTTCTTGTCCCATTCAACACAACTAAAAGCCTTCGCTGTAATATTGAAGAAAACTGGCGAATCTGAAGCAGAATTAGCCAAGCCCAGGTGAAGAAAATTTTCTTTTTCATTATTTGAATTTAAATTTTCAGTTTTTAATTTTAGTTCCATTCCATCAAAAATTTCTAAATTTTGTGCCATCACTTCTTTATGTTTTGGACGTTCATTGTAAGTAAATCCAGCACTTAAAATTGCATTTTTTGGATGAATTTTGAAGTTTAGTTCTAATGTTTCATTCGCTGTTGCTAAAAATTTATAACTTGGCATGTCAAAAATTCCCGAAACTTCTCCTGAAATTTCTGAGGTCAATTCGGGATCAAAGTCAGAAACCAGTTTTAAAGGATTTTTCAGTTTATGAATGAATTTCCGTTCCTCCGGATACTTGAAACTTTGTTCAACAATATTTACCGTGTGAACGTTCGACACATTAAATTCTTGATCTGGATACCACCAATAAGGATTTTCTTGAAAAACGGTAATTCCAAGTCCGATTTTGGTAAATTTATTATTCGTCAAGTCATTTAACAGAAATTGATCGAATTCAACGTTGGAAGTGAAATTTTTCGTTAATTCTGAGTTAAGATCCTTTTCTGTGACAAAATTAATAATTTTAAAATATTTTTTTAATCTTTCAGTTTCAAGGACAATTGCTGGCTCCAATGGCTCCATTTGAAAAGTAAAAACTTCGGTAAGAGTTTCCATGGTTTTTTCCACATTTGATGCCAGTTCTTCTAAATTTCCGTATTTTTCTATTACAGAAGCCTCTAATTCACCGTAATCGGGATAAATTTCGGTAAATGGCTCATCTGGTTGATCAACGTAGTCGTCGTGAGGTTCTGTCAAAGTATCTACTGGTTTTGTGATGTTGCTTATGGTGTCGGTGATGAGACGAGCATTTTCTAGGACTTCATCTTCGGGCAATTCAAATAAGAGACGTGCAGATTCAAGCAGAATTTTTGAAATTTTTGACGATATTTGATGAGGAGTTTCAATTTTTTGTGCTAAAACGTGCATTGAACTACAAGTTAAAGATGGATTGACATTTTTTGTGTTGAAAATCGATGAAATTTCAACCAAACTTTGCTCTGTTAATGATAATTTTTCATCAGAATCCTCTAAAAGCTGGATTTTCGTGAAAATTGTGTTGAAAATCGAAATTGCTTGAACGGGATCGCCAATTTTAATTGATCGTCTGATACTTTTAGAGGTTTGTGGGTCATCTATGAGCTTTTTTAAGTCATTAGGTGAGGTTCCTAATTCAAGTTTTTCTAGTTGAACATTTAAAATTCTTTCAATTTTCGCTCCATACAGATTTTTGATAGAAATTTTTATTGAAGCTTCCGATTTTCCAAGGTCCATTAGGAAAAATTCAACTTCAGCCTGTTGTGAGTCCATCAAAAATATTTTATCTTGAAAAATATTCAACTTTAAAACATTTTCTTCAATTTTATCACAAGTTAATCGAAAAAGAGTCACCAAAGGAACTCCTTTAGTCGGTTCAATTTTACAAGAAATCCCTTCATTCAATGAACTAAGGTGAGTTTTAAATAAATTTCTTCCAATTTTCTTCTCATTTTTCACGTTAACTTCAAATTCTAAACTTTTTTCTTTCAGATCTTCCTGTTTGAAGTCATAAATTAATCTCGAATCATGACCAACGACTTTTTTATCAACCAACCACTCAAATTCGACATTTTTATCAGAGCAAGTCAGACAAACAGCATGAAGATGAATGAAATGATCAATTACTGACACCTTCTCTTTGCAATTTTTGACGCAACGAATTTCGATATTTAGTGGCTCGTAATTTACGACTTCTATTGTTTGGCTTGTCGTGGATTTACGATCGTTTTTAGTCACAATCAGTGTGAATTTGTAAGATTTATTGAGTTTTAAAGCATTTTTGGGAAGTTGAAGTGCGTCTCCTAAAATTTAAAAAAAAAATTATGAAAAATTCACTTAAAAAATTAATTTTTACGAACTTTTCGAGGAAAAATCTTTACAAAAATCATCATTTTCTGATTCACATGTCCAGTAAAATCGTAAATTTTGACGATTTTTCTGTTTTAATTTTAAATCTCTTGAATTTCGAGCATTTAAAGTTATTTTCTCTCCATGCTTACTTGACGAAGCATTCCTCCTTCGATTTTAGCTTCTAATGGAGCTGTCATGTTCACAAAATACTACGAAAAAGAATTTTTAATAACCAAATTCATTAAAATTTTACTTCTTACTTTAACTTTAATCGATTCTTGTTGATCTTCAAAAATCTCCGTAACTTTTAGATAAATTAAAAATACATCCTCTTCAATAAAACTCAGTTCATATGGCTCAATTATTAAATCTTTGGTATTTTGCAATGGAAATTTATGACGTAAAATGTTAGTTAACGATCGAATTTCGTATTCAAAAGTAAATTTCGTGCTTTTATCCGGACAACCACTCTCAATAATGGGAGAAATTTTGGATTTCATGTCCGTTCGAAAGTGCAATGGGTTGTCAATTAATTGCCTGAAGTAAGAAAAGTTTTTAATTTTTTTTTACAAATTCTTTTTTAGACACTCACCCATTGGATGCAATGACGATAGGGACACATTTTTGTCGGATATCTTCAATTTTGATGGAAAAATCCATCATAAAGGCCAAAACTTGGAGCGGAGGTTGGGAATGCAGAATTTTTACACTACAAATTATTTCTTTTGGTTCGTTGAAAAAATTTTCAAAAGCTACGAAAAATCCTTTGGTTTCAGGTAAATGCGAACAATTCCGAATTTGATAATTTTCACAAGTTTTTCTCAAATTTTTAGATTTTTTCATGTTTTTCGTGTCGAGTGAATGGCTTCCACAGGTCTCAGGAGGGCTAAAATTAATTTTGTATGAAAGTTCGCCGTTGTCTGAAGTTGTCACCAGGTAAAATTGCTTCGTTCCAGTTTGGACAATGCGATTCCATGTGAGGATTGGATCTCGTAACGGAATTATTTCATCGGATTCTTGATCGCAAAAGTAGTTGTGGTACCCAGGTTTGCATTCACAATTGAATCCTCCCGGAAATGAATGACATTTGCTCTCTTTTTTGCAGAGATTTTTACTTGGATCATCACAAAAATTAATAAATTCATCGCAATTCGGTCCTTGACTCACATTTTCGACACAATCGCATTTTTTCTGAAAAACGTTGACAAAATGACAAGTTCCTTCGTAATTGCAATATGACGGATTACATCTTTCCGCTCCATTGAGAGCTCGAAGTACGTTCAAGAAAATTATTAATTTTAAGAATTTCATTTTTCTCTTGACGTTTAAAGCTCTTGTGACTACATGAAGCGAGAGATTTTCAAACAATTCAAAGCATGTCTCGCTTTTTTTTCCTCTCTGTCGACAAACGTGACTCGTGACTCGAGCAAAAAGGGAAAAAAGAATCTCTCGCAGTTATCGAGCATTATCACGAAATACACACATTTGCTACAATATCTCATGATATTTGTTTGAGTGTGATACATATTTTAGCATTTTTCATGTTTGCATGCATGAATAACGAATTTTTCTCGTTTTGGTACAAAAGAAATTGCTTCCTTTGCAACAAGCAGCGTTCCGAGTGCGAGCAGCCAGCGTTCCTTTTGCGAAAATCTACGTTTATTTATGTGCAAGCATGCAAACTCATTGTTCAGATAACTCGGGGAAACAATGTACATACTTTTATTGACAAACATCTGCGAATGTTTAGATTTTCATGCAATTTGTTTATCATCCTTCTTGAAGTTTATTTATGCTGGGGAAAATTCGTCTGTCGCAAGTTGAAAAATCTGCGAGACATGATGAAAACTTTTGGAAATTAGGAAATTGGTGAAAATAAAAGCTTTTTTACAATTTTTCGGCATCAAAATTGTCTGAGAAAGTAAAAAAAAAAATTGCGACTCAAAAATGAAAAAAATTTTTAAAATAGTCAGAAAATTTCTAAAAAATTTCGAAGCTGAAAAATTAAAAATTTTGTATGAAAAAAATTTCAAAATTTCACTTTTTTGATTTTAAAAAAAAAATTTTTGTGCAACTGTATTTAAAAAATTTTTCATTTAAAAAAAGCTCAAATTCAAAATTAATGGGTTTTCATTTTGTTTGAAATTAAAAGCTCAAAAATAAAAATTTTTAAAATCTTAATCTTAAAAATTTTTTTCATGTGACTTAAAAAAATTTTCATCTAAAATTTTACTTTATGTTTAAGTTATTCGCATAATTTAAATGAAGATTGTAATTTTTCATAAATTTTTATATAAAAATGCAAAAAAATTTACCATTTTCTGAATTTATTCGACAAATTCGGAAGGGAAAACAAAAACATTAAAATATTTATTCGTAAAAATTTTTAAATTTTAAAATTTCTTTAAAATTTAAATAAAAATGTTCATTTTGGCGATTTGTTTTTTCTTTCGAAAAATCTTGGTTTTTGTGAAATATTATATTTTTTTGATGAATTTCAATTATTAATGAAAATATTGGCCAAATATTCAAAAAATTAATCAATCGAGAAAAATTTTATTTAATAATTGCCAATTTTTCACTAAAAACTGATATTTCTAATACTAATATTTTTTTTTATTTTTTATTATTTTGTGATTTAATTTTTTTTTGTTAATTTTAATTTGAATCCTTTATAAATGTTTCAAATTTTTTTAATTTTTTACTTACAAATATTAAAAATAATTAAAATTTGTTAAAAAAGAAAATTTCTTATGTCTCGCGTGAGTCTCACAGATATTTTTAAATTGCGAAACGTGAATTTTTTATAATCTAGACTCAACACATTGCTCACTAGTTGTCGAATATTATTTGTTTGAAGCGTCATTGAGGGTGACGACTCATGAAAAAAAAAATAAAATTTTGTTTGATTTTTGTCTGCATTTCCTAAAAATTAAATTTAACGTGTAAATTTTTTTTTTGCTCGAATATTGCTAAAAAATTGTCATTTTTTTCGAGTGTTTGAGCAAAACGTTATTAAAAACACAAGTGCACAAACAACCAACTTTTATTTTATCGTTTCCTCATAAAAATTTGTCGTTAGGCGCAAATATTGCAGTAAAAAATCATTTTTGATTGCCACGATGCGTACATTTTCCACAGAAGCGCAATATTTACACATCTCTTCAAAATTTCTTCATATATTTTTTTTTATTTTTTCCGTTTTCAATATTGCGACTTTTTTTTCTTGTTATTACTTCATCTAGTACCATCATGTCTCGCATCTCGTGCCATGACAGGCAGAACGACAAGTACAAACCAACTGTGGAAAGCCATTTACGGATGAAAATTGAATCTAAATTCTTATAAAAGTGTCTTTTTATGAACTTGTGCCTTCATGCAATTTTATTTAAAGGCATTTTTACAAAAAATATCTTTTTAGGTGACGAAAAAAAATAAAAAGCGCTCTGATGCCAAAAAATAAGGAAGCAAGTGACAATTTTTCGGTGTTTCCGACAATGTTTGTATGATCTCATAAAAAAATAAACAATAATAATGGTGGTAAAACGTATTTTGATTGAATTTAAAAACGAAAAATGCCATATCACTCCGGTTTATGAACGAGACAGAAGCGTCCAGAAAATTTTCATACAAAGCTTGTTTTTTGTTGTTGAATTTTGTTTTGTTTTAGAGGATAAAGCTTTTTCATTCTAGCCATAAACTAGATATCGACGAAGTTTTTTTTTTGTTTTGTTATAAAATGCATTGAATTTAAAGTAGAACTCGACTAAACAACATTTCAATTATAAAGTTGTAGTTTAGGCAGGAAACAAATTTTATGATTTTAAGCATATTTTTTACGCTACAGGGCAATCACGTATATTTTTATGAATATTTTTGTATTTAATTTTTATTTTCAAGGTTAATATATTTTAATTAATTTTAATATTATTATTAATATCAAAAATATTTTAAAAAAATACAAAATAATAAGAATTTTTGTCAATTTTCTTACATTTAAGATGATAAAAAAAAATTAATTTTAATTTTTTGTCAAAAAAAAAAAAAAAAAATTAAATAAATAAAATAAAAATAAAAAATTAAATTTAAAAAAATAAATAAAAATCCAAGAAATTAAAGAAATTAAATTAAAAATAATTTATTAAAATTTGAAAAATTAATGATTAAGTTAAAAAATTAAAATTAAAAATTAAAATTTCGAAATTAAAAAATTTCGGAAAAATTAAAATTAAATTAAAATTAAATAAAATAATAAATTAAAAAATTAAAATTAATTTGAAGTTAACATAAAATTAAATTAAAATTAAAAAAGTCCAAAAATTAAATTAAAATTAAATTAAAATTAAATTAAAATTAAATTATAATTAAATTAAAATTAAATTAAAATTAAATTAAAATTAAATTAAAATTAAATTAATTAAAATTAAATTAAAATTAAATTAAATAATAAATATTTAAAAAAAATATTTTTGATTGAGATCTTGAAAAAAAAATTTTTTTTCTGAAACTTTATTGTTGATTTTGCATAAAAAAATTAAAATAGTTTCGTCGAATGTTCGAATTTTTATTTTTCAAATTTCGAAAAATTAATCGAATTAAAATTTAACAAAATAATAAAGAAAATTCAAATATTTTATTAATGAAAATCTAAATATTTTTATTTTTTATTTATTTTTTAATAAAAATTTTTTCAAATGATAATTTAAATTTATTTCACAAAAAAATTCAAATGGTCAAAAAATAATAAATATTTCAAAGTAACCCGTTTGTCCTGCAAAACTAAAACTTTCCAATGTAATATTTCAGCGCCATTCTAAATTCTGTTATGTGACAGTCTTAATTAAACTAGAAAACAATCGCAACACAAAATCGCCGAAAAAAAATCGTCCTCAACTGTCATTTCATCATCATCACCATCCACACCAGAGGCATCATTAATATAGTAGACGTGCAATTTTTTTTTTGCAGCTTCATGAAAAATTTTACTGCCTATGAATTTAAATAGAGATTTTTATCCTTCAACCTACAATGGAAGTAAGTGTACCGACCGACATGAGTCTATGAGTTTGTAATAAACATACAACGCTTTTTTTGTTGAAAATGTTTTTTTTTGTGTGTGTGTTTGGAATAAAAAAATGCATTACACTCTCACACAATCCCATAGAATATTATTATAAAAAGCTGTAAAAGTGAGGAAAAGTTTAACACAATGAAAAATTGATGTAGAAAAACTTTTTTTTGTGTGCCCACATGAGCAGCATTTCACTAAACACACGACATTGTTTGTCGTACACTCGGAGTTTCACTCGAAATTGGTTAAATGCTCGAACGCTCATGATGTAACAAAGTTTTGTCTGCTGCTGGAAGGATCATTCATCATCATTTTCAAGGTATGGGACTTTAGTTGCACACGAAAAAAAAAATAATTGAATGTGCCGACCGACATAAAAGTTTGATGATGTGAGTTTTTTTTGTGCTTTTCTTTTGGGACAAGAAAAAAAATTAAAATAACAACTTTTTTAACTTTTTGACAGATTTTCGTTGCACGTTCAAACAATTACGGGAGCTTTCATTCATAAAATACGATTAATGCGTAAAACAGAGGCAAAAACCAATGAGATCGAGACCTGCCTTGTGTACAGAAGAAACAACGCCCCCCAAACGTCTAAAAATAAATTTTTTCACAGAGTCGCATTGGTACAAAAATCAACATCTGGTTCTTCAATTTCTTCGCTCGAATTTCTGCTGCACTGTACAAGATCGAGACTTTATTTTTGTCTTGTGGCGGGCCAATCGTGGATCACGAAGATCATCTGGCGTGTGCATGTGTGTGTGTGACATACGTGTCAGAAATCTGTGAAAACCTTTTTTCATCATCACTTTCGGTTCAGTAGTTGGAAATCATCGCGATCGTTCGAAACATTAAAAAATAAATTTTAAAGCGCGTTTTTTAATTTTTTTTTCAAAAATAAAAAAAAATATTTTTCCAAAAATAAAATAAAATTGCAGTAATTACTGCAAACTGTGAAAAAGTGAGAATTTGCATATTTTAACAAGTTTTAGTAATTGACGAAAAAAATAAAAAAATATTGCGACGACTGCAATTAGTCGGGGTGTGAAAATTGCATTATTATTCGATCAGTACACGAAAAAAAAGTGAAAGTGCGAGACAATAAGGTGTTGATCTCTCATATCTTTTGTTAATGTTTTGTTATTATTAAAAAATCACGCGTCTCAATTTTTCGGGGGAATCCCTTGACGACAACATCGCTGCTTAGCTAGTGTGATAAGACTTTCATCACTTGACCAATTGTTAAATTTTTGTCAATTCATACACGCGCCGCGTGCCGCGATAAATAAATTAGGTGACAACGAAACATTTTTAATCCACTCCTAGTTCATCATCATCATCGGCGGTCATGATCTTGGAAAACTTGTGAACATATTTCGTGACACTGAATAAAAATTTTTGCGTGAAAATCAGTCAAAAAAATAAAAATATCAATCATGCATCATCCAGATTTTCGTCCGCACCAACATTTAACGGCATCAGCAACGGGATTCGCTACCGACGGCATGTTCGCGTCTCACATGTCAATAATGCAGCCACACATGCAGCCACCATCGCACCACAGCTACGCCGCCGAAACATCACCGATGGAATTGGTGAACGATTGTCACTTCACCGAGGATTACTGGAATGCCTCGTACAAAAATGGATCGCACGCAATAAAGGAAATGGAAGGTACGGCAATGCTAGGTGAATAAATTATTACTGAAAAAAAAAATTGTGTGTGTGATGAAAATTTTTTTGACGGATTTAAATCAATTTAAAAAAAGTGCAAAGTCAATTATTGGAGTGAAAAATTTTTAATGAAGTAAATTAGCTTCATATTTTTCTTTTTTTTTTTTTTTAAAGAAGAGAATTTTTAATTATAGGTCATGTTTTTTTATTCTAATTTTTTTAGACAACATTTTTTTCACACCTTAGATTTTTTTCTTGTCTCGAAATAGAAAGAAGTTTTGAAATCTAGAATCTTGAGGTGTTAAAAGAATTTCGGATCTAAATGATGAAATATTATTTTTAACCAAAAAATTAAATTTTAGAGACGAGAATTTTATTTATTAGTTTGTTTTATTGATTTTTCCAATTAAAAATATTTCATAATATGTAACAATTTATTCGTCGTCATTTGCTGACCTTTTTAGTGCGTTTTATGATTTAAATTGGTAAAATTTCTAACTGCTTAATTAAAATGCTCGTCCTATTTATGTTGTGTCAATATTGCAGATTTTCAATGTTTTTTGTTCATTTTCACTCGTTCGTATGTATTTTTATTGTTTATGGAAATTCATGTTGAATTTTCGCATTAAATTGGAAAAATCGATTTGATTTAACATTTATTGTTGTTTTTTTGATAATAATGAATTTTTTTAAATTTTCACAAAATTTTGTGATTTTCTTTATCTTTCCTTTTTTGTGGTATATTTTCCGTTAATTAATTTTCTTAATTAATTAAATTAATCCTCATGGCTAAAAATAACAAATTTGATGAATTAAAAAAAAAAATAAATTCAAGTCTTTAAAAAATTTTTATAATTTAGTTCTTTAAAGTTTTTTTTTAATTTTAAATTCGTAAAAAAATAATGTTTTGAACAGGACGAAATAATTAATTTTTTTTTCTCGAGATTCATATTAATAATTTTTTATTGATCTTTTTTTTTATCTTAATAAATTATTTTTTTTATAAATAAATTGATTTATACTTCTAATTAAGAAAATTGCAAAATTAATTTTAAAATTTTTAAATCTCAATCTTTTCGGCAATTTTGCATTTATCGAGAGAAAAAAATATTTCTTGTAAAAATCATTAAAATTAATTTAAATAAAACTGTTTTAATATTTTTATTTAAATTTGTTTAATTATTTTTTTAAAAAATATATTTTTTTTTTTTTATTTTGATTTTCCTCAAATTTTTGAATTTTTTTAATAAAATAATTTAAAATTTAATAAATTAAATTTTTTAAGGAATAATTAATTAATTTATTTTAAAGGCTAATTAAATTTTTCCTTAATTTGAATTTTTTTATTAATTTTTATTAATTTGAGGATAAAATTTTATTCAAATCACAAATTTTCCATTTTATGCGATAAACCCTTTAAAAATAAAATACGACGAATAAAAACCTTCCATTCTGACTAATTGCGATTAGTTCATCAGTTGACCCACTTGTCACCTCTTCCCAATTCATTTATTGCCTGTCAGGTTGGCATGTTATTTTAATTGCCGTGATATGTGTCAGTTACAAGTTGCCGGAATGCAAGAACAAAATAGTTCCTGCTTGTCTCGATCTCCTCACGCAACTCACTCAATACATTACGGTTCAAGACACAATAAATTTTATTTTTTTCTAAAAAAAATACTTGATTTTTTTTGTCTTCCGACAAAATTTGCATACACATGTGGCAGTGTGGCACGCATTGACAACAAAAATATTTATTAGATTTTTTCTTCGTCGTTCTTCGACGTTCCTTTCTTTTTTAAATTTATTTAAATATAATATGTAATGCCTGACTTTCCCGATAATTTATGTATTGTCTTTCGTTTGTCGTTCGCTTTGGAGGTAATTAGTATTTATTTATTTTTTTTCCTTGTAATTATCTCATTCATTGTCTTTTCTCAAATCAGTCTCAATGAAATTAAATTCTAGACGCCGCGCTGTTGTTCTTGTTGTTGTGCAAACATGTGTTTTTATTTTGTAAATGTAGTACCACAATTTTAAACTCGGAGGTATTTGTAATTTATATGCGACAAATTAAGAAAAAAAAGCATTTGGATGGAAAATATTTATTGCGATTCTTAATTAGATACTTAAATGTGGATGTCTCTGAAATTGATTATATTTTCCACTCTCTTTCAGTAGTTGAGGATTCTAATAAACTGACGAATTGGAAAACGGTTTTCGGTTTGTTTATTTGAAAAAAACTTTCAGTAATTTTAAAATAAAATTTAAAAAAATATGGAATATTTAAAAAAAAAAAATTGGATTGAAAATCAAAAATAAGAAATTAGGTAACAAAAAAATTATAAAAAACAATAATTCACTAAAAATCAATTTTATGCTGAATGTTTAATTTATAATGATGAATATTAAATTTATTTTTAATTTAATTTTTTTTTCGACTTTTAAATTTAACTTAACCAAGTCAAAAAATTTTCCTCAAAAAATAAAAATTAAATATATTTTTTTTAATTGCAATTCTTAATGTTTTAAGTATTTTTAATTTTAATTAATTATTTTTTTTTATTTAATTTTAATAAAAATAATTTTAGATATTTAAGCATCACAATGTTCAAAATCAAAAATACTTGACAAAAATTTAAAATACCTAATCTATTTTTTATTTTTAACAATTTAAAAAAGTTAAGTCATTAAATTTTATTTGATTTTTAATTTTGTTTAGAATAATTTTTTTTAAATATAATTTTTTTTAATTAAAAATCTGGAAGAAAAAGAAATTTTATTTTAGATTTAAGATTAATTAATTATTTAAAAATTAATTTTAAAAATAAATTTCATACTTTTGTTCACAAAAATATTTTTTAAAGGTCAAATTTTGACTAAAATCCCAAATATTTCCCGAATTTTCAAAATTTTTGAAAATATCCGGTTCACATTCATCGGTTTTAAAATCTTCAGTTGCAGATTCTCGGTTTCATGAAATATTTAGCATGGTAATGAGGCAAGTAACTCGCGCTGTTGTAAATTTGTAACAAACAAACAGTTTCTCGTTTACAATGATTTATGACTTTTTGTAAGCGGCGAACGCGAAAGAGAGAGATTTTCATGCGTTATTACGTACGATTATTTCATAAAACGAAAAACTCTGGCAAACGGAGGTGAAGCGTTGCATCTCAATTAAACAAATTAATTTGTGAGATGTTCAAGTTTCGTCTTTTTTTTGCTGCTGTTCTTGCTGCCACTGCATGTTTGGCAAAATGTTGTGAAAATGAAAAAGTTGTAGTGTAAACAAGTAACAGAAGACTGTTCATTAAAAATATAAAGTTTTAATGAATTTATGAGATACACCTTTGTTGCTTGTACCTCGATAAACAAGGAAGTTTTATGAGTTGCAAAGAGAAATCTAATAAAATTCCCATTTTTTTTGCAGCCTGCTTGGAAAATGCAGACAAAGATCGTCCGTCATACAAGCCATTGGAGCGTCTCGAACAAAGCATGAGCGACAACGAAGCCGACAGTTTGAACAATAACAACAACAACAACAACCTCAAATCCAGTGGCACGAACAGAGAAAGTCCCATGCAAATCAATGGAAATAAATTAACACAAATGAAAGGGACAAAGGGCGGCAAAAACGATGACGGCAAACAACAACAACGACCGTACCACCCGTCGATCGCAAAGGCAGCCGTAATTCTGGAGGCGAAGCAATTGTGGGACAGATTTCATGAGCAAGGCACGGAGATGATTGTCACAAAGGCAGGCAGACGGATGTTTCCGACGTTTCAAGTGCGTGTTGGAGGTCTGGACAATGATGCCGATTACATAATGATGATGGATTTTGTGCCACTGGACGATAAAAGATACAGATATTCGTTTCCGACGTCCGGGTGGATTGTGGCGGGCAAGGCAGATCCCATTTCGCCGCCACGAATGCACGTGCATCCCGATTCGCCGGCAAAAGGCAGTCAGTGGGCCAAACAAATGATCACATTCGATAAACTTAAGTTGACTAATAATCAGTATGATGATCATGGACATGTGAGTATTTTATTTTCCTTTTAAATTTAGACTAGTTCAAATAAAAATTAAGATTTTTGTTCAATTTCACAAAAAAAAATTTTTTTTTAAATATTAATCAAAAATTTCAAATGATTTTTTTCAATACAAAATTTTTTATCTTAATTTTTTTTTTAAAGCTCTTTAATAAAGTTTTATATTTTTTTTAAATTCTACTGTATGAAATTTTTCAGATTGAAAAACAATTTTTTTTTAATCTTTTTTAGTCTTACATTAAACTGTATGAACTAGCAAAGAAAATTTGAAAAAAAAAAATTCAAATTTTATGTTTTTTTTTTTGAGAAGAAAATTCAAGTTAAAATATGATTTTCTTGAAATCATTAGAAGAAATTTCTTTTTAGCAAATTTTTTTATTTTTAACGAAAAAAAAATTTTTTTACCAAAATTCTTATTTGATTTCATAAAAACATAAGCTCAGGAAATAATTACAAAATATAAATTAATTTTTTAAAAATTTTAACTTCAAATCCCAATTTTTAATTTTTTTTTAAACAAATTTTAGCAAAAAACTAAATTTTAAAAAATAATTTTCAGATAATTCTCAACTCCATGCATCGCTACCAACCACGATTCCACATCGTCTACTTGCCACCTGAGCGAAGCGCGAACAAAGAAAAGGAACAATTCTGCAATTATCGCGCTTTTATTTTTCCCGAGACGTCATTTACAGCAGTTACGGCATATCAAAATCAAAGGGTGAGTAATTTTTCTTTCTTTTTTGCGTTTTCATGGCATTGTTTATGTGTAAATGAGTAAAAACCGAAAATTCAAGTAGATGTCATACAAAGACAGTCATAATGATTTAAAGGTTGAGTGATGAATTTTGATTCAGAAGTCCAAAAAATATACTTTTAAAAATTTTTTTTTTTTTATATTTTTTTATCCCTTGTCTCATTTGAAAAGTTGAACATTCATGAATAAAAAAAAAATAAAAAAATAAAATAAAAAAAAAATGAAAAAAATATTTTTAAAATTTTTAATATTATTTTTATAGATCCTTTTTCATAATTCGTTTTAACTTTTCATTTTAAAGGTTCTGAACCAATTTTTTATTTAAAATTCTAATAAAATTATTTAAAATATTGTTGAAAGTTCAACGCCAAATATTGTTAAAAGTCATTTTGAACAAACAAAATATTTTTTTTATTTTTCTGAATTTATAAATAAAACTTTCGTTGTCAATTATTCAAAGTTATAAAAATTATTTATAAAAATTTAATCTTTTTGTGCGAAAAAATATTTTTATTTTTTTAAAATATTTTATAATCTCATTCAGAAAAAAAATATGATAAAAATAAATTAATTGAAATAAATTGGAAATGACTTGAATTAAAAGCATTTTCAACAATAATCTACTTTGCATAAATTTTTAATGGAAGAGTTATTTAATCATCGCAATACATGACAATTTTTTTTTTATTAAACAATACAGACTTTTTTTTACCTTCTAAGCCTCCACGAGTTCCGCGATGGTAGTCTAGTCATATCTAATCTTATCTAATCATAAGTCAAGACCAATACATGAACAAAAATTCGCAATAAATCACCTTCATGACCGGCTTCTAATTCTTAATTCAAAATTGACTGCACTCATCGCTGATTGAATTTGTATAATTATTATTTACTCTAAGAGACAAAAACCTGTCCGCAAAAAAAAAAGTAAATGCTGATAACCGTTATTTATTTATTCAAATTCTTAAAGCACTTACTAGACAAAATTGACGTGTGTTTGTTGCGCGAAATATGCAAATCATCGATAATTTTTTTTTATTTCGCAAAAAACAAACAAAGAGAGTTATCAACCGGTAGTTTGCGTGTGTCTTAGATTAGTCGTTTAGTGGATCTTCTCGCGATCGTTTGTTTTTCGCTAAAAAAAAATGTTTTTAATACCAGTAATTATCTTCGCGATTCTTATTTGTTTGCTGTACAAATATGCGACGCTTCAACATGACTTTTTCGCAAAACGCGGAATAAAATTCCTAAAACCTCTCCCGCTTCTCGGCAGTAATTGGCGTCCTGCCTTCGGTTTCGCGAGTTATTTCGACTTTTATCGCGACACGTACACCGAATTTTCCGGCGAAACGGTTTTTGGGGCTTTTGATTTGACGAAACCCGTTTTTATGATACGTGACCTTGAGCTGGTCAAGCAAATTACGATCAAGAACTTTGATCACTTTGTGAATCGACGCATTACGATAGATGTGAGTTGTGATCCGGTTGGCGGGAGGATGATGGCGTTCATGCATGACGATCACTGGCGCACGATGCGAACGACCTTGTCGCCGGCATTCACGGGGAACAAGATGCGATATTACTTTCACTTGATCACGGAATGTGCGGATCGTACGATGGAATATGTGGACATGGAAATGGAGAAAAACAACAGAAATGGCTTGAAAATTGAGACTTATGATTTTTTCACGCGGATTACGAATGATTTGATCGCTAGCACGGCCTTTGGGATTGAGGAAAAATCTTTTCATGATAAAGGAAATGAATTTTATAAGCTGGGACGGAAATTAAATGAGTTTGGGATGGGATTTTTCTTCAAGTGGATGTTTTTTAGTGTGGCGCCGACAGTTGGAAAGGTAAAAAAAATCGATTTTTTCTTAAAATTAATTAAAAATTCACGATTGAAATAGTTTTTGAGCTTGAAAATGTTTGATAAACATGCTACGGACTACTTTACGACGATCATCAAGGACGATCTTGAACAAAGGAACAATAAAAAATTTTCTCGACCGGATTTGTTACAAATTTTCTTGGAAGCAGGTAACAAAAAATATTTTTTTCTGGCGATTAAATTTAATATCTTCATTTTTCGTCGTCCCTCTCTATTTTTTTTAATTCAGGAAAAAAATAAAGATTAAATCCATTAAATATAAAAAAGGAAATTTTTTGAATAAAAAATCATAAAATTACAGTTCTTATATAAATCAATCAAAAAATACTGAAAATTAGATAAAAATTTAAATTAAGGGACAAAAATTAATTTTTTAAAAATATCTATTTTTTTGGGAATTTTTTTTTTGAACTAAAATTATTTTTAATAAAAAAATATTAAAAATTATTTTTATTAAAAAATGGGACAAAAATCGGAAAAATTAAATTTATTTGTCTTAGGCGAACTTATAAAAAAATAAATATTTTTGAATTTTTTTTATTGATTTTTACGTTTTTAGACGTTAAACGTTGATTCTTAACATTTATTTAAATTAATTTTGAATTATTTTTAAATTTGAGCTTAAAATGAACAAAAATTAAAAAAAAAAATTTTGGAAAAAAATTATTTTGGTAACGTGACTCAAAAAATAATTTTCTTCTACAAGTTTCTTCGGTTTTTTGAATAATTTTATCATAAATAGTAATTTTTTATGATTTTTCAATCAAAAAAAGCCAAAAAATGTCAAAAATATTTTTATTTTATGTATAATTTTTACTTTTTCATCTGAATTTTTCGACAAAATGGAGGAGGATGACAAAAATGGATATATTAAATTTATTCGCCCAATAAAAAAAATTCCCTAAAAAATTATTTTTCGCATCGTAGACGTTCCTCTCGAAGACATTATTGGTCAAAGTATCCAAATATTTGCTGCCGGCTTTGATACTTCAGCAATTCTCTTCCAATTTACTGCCTACGAACTCGCTCTTCATCCTGAAATTCAACAAAAACTAACAGCTGAAATCGATAAAGTTCGTGAAAATTTAAAAGGCAAACCTTTGACGTACGAAATTGTGCAAGAAATGAAATACGCTGATAAAGTTATCAAAGGTAACTCCCGCTTTTCGCTCAAATTCAGTCTTTAAACCTCAATTTCTTCATAGAATCGATCCGCTTGCATCCCGCTTTGACCTGGATTGAACGTGCCTGCACAAAACCCGTCACCCTCACCGACTCCAATGGTCGCGATCTCCACTTGGAAGTTGGTGATCATTGCGTGATGCCCGCATCTGGTTTCCATTACGACGCCAAACACTTTCCAGACCCCGAAAAATTCGATCCAGAACGCTTCGAGGGCGAAACTAACTCCGCTTTTATGGGTTTCGGCTTGGGACCTCGCAAATGCATGGCGGGCCGGCTTGGAATAATTCAAGCAAAAATATTTTTCTACAACATTTTGTCCAAATATCAGTTTGAAGTGAACGAAATGACGGCAATTCCGATGAAATATCGCAAGGGACTTGCCTTTTTGCGTGCCGATAAAGATTTGTGGCTGGATTTGAAACCACGAGATGACGTGTTGTGACAACGTTTTGACGTGATGTACAAATAACTCTTTTTATGACGATAAATTTTAATGACGAAACGCACAAGAATAATTTTTCTTGTAATAATTTAGTAACTGACACGATCGTCTTATAAATAAAGTAAGAACATGACATGGCGACAAGTTTTTTTTGTGTCTATTTAAATAAATTTATTTTTTTTTCATGAAAAATATTCAGAAAAGTGATTGTATTCGGATTTTTAGTGTTTTATGAGCTTCAAATCATTTTACGACTCAATAAATGTCAAACTACATGACCAATGGATGCCAATTTTCAGTCAAAGCCCTCAAGTTATTCTAAAAAAATCCTTCATTAATCCACGAATTTGTCATCTTTTACTTTTCCATTCATCTTCTGTCGAAAAAAAAATGAAATCGGAAAAAATTATTACTCAACATTTATCATTATACATTTTTTTCCGTGTGAACTTCAAAATTTCACATTCACCGATGTCGTCCTGATACATTATTACTACTAAAAGCATTTGTCGGTACGTGAAAAATGAATCAAATTTTTTTCATTTTATTATATTTTTCCAGACTGAATAAAAATTCTGTTATTTTTTTTATTATTAAATAAATTACGTTTACACATACATGCCATGCCACAGTCGATGGAGCAATTTATTTGAAAGTTTTTCAGGTAATAACTCAATTTTGATTGGTTTCAGGTGACTCAATTGAAAATATCGAGCAATCCCTTTGCCAAAGGATTTCGTGAAAATGAAGCCAGTGAAGAGTAAGTATTTTTTTGTTATTTATTTAAATAATTTATTTTATTTTTTTTCTCGAACATAAACAAACCCGAGTAAAAAACAGAGACTGAGAGACATTAACAACCACAGAAAAAAGACAATAAAAATTTTTTAACAATTTTTTCCCTCGGATTTCTTGTGAGAGTGTGTGTTTCGATAATTAACGATTGTAATAAATATTCGAAGGAAAAAAAATATTTATACAAAAGATTTTTCCAAAAACAACACGACAAACGTACATGTGAGAACCATTATGCCACAACGACAACGACGATGATGACGACGATAATAATAATAATGAATGTAAAGTAAGCTACTGTTACTGCTGCCGAGTAGTTGGTGCGACGACGAGATAAATGTTTTAACACAGAATTTTTCGGTGTGCACTGTGCCAAGAGCACCAAGAGTAACAGACTCTTGAAATAAAAAATATTCAAAAATGAATTTATGATTCTGAAAATAATATAATAAATTTTATTTATTGCCCGGGTGCATCTATGAGTGTGAGGTTTTTTTTTTGTTCTAACTGTTTAATGTATTTATTCTCGGGGTTCGAACGTACATGATCTCTCGCATAATATTTACATTCGTGAAAAAATGTTGAAAGGAGCATGAACCTGAAAATGATAATGTTAATAGCATTGTCATGGTGATAATCATGAATAATAAAATATTGCTGGAATTTTACATGGTGTCACACTAGTTTTTATCTGTTGTTTTTGCGGGTTAGAGAGTAAGAGATGGAGGTCAGGAAAGGGCGCACGTGAGGAGTTTTATCAAAAAATTCTGATATTTTAGAAAAAAAAATTTTTGAAAAAGTTAAAAAAAATAATAATAAATTTTTAAAATTGAAAAAAATTAAGAAGAATTTTAAAAATTAATTAATTTATTTTATTTTATTTTTTTATTTATTTTTTTTAATTTTATTTAAATTAATTTTCAATTAATTCAAATTAATTTTAATTTGAATTTTATTTTAAAATTCATAAAAAAATAAATTAAATACTTTTAGTTTTAAATTTTTAATTTTTTTTAATTTTAATTTTAATTATTTTAATTTTTTTTAATTTTTAATTTTTTTTAAAATTTATTTTTAAATTAAAAAATTAGTTTTTTAATTTGAATTATTAATTTTTTTTTATTTAAAAATTTTTTATTTATTTTTTAATTAATTAATTTATTTATTTATTTAAATTTCATTTAAAATTTCATATTTATTTAAAAAAAAGTAATTTTAAAAATAATGATAAAAAAAAGTCAACTTGAACCAAAAGATGAAAAGTTTAATTTTTACAAAAATATTTAGGTAATTTGACAAATAAAAAAAATAATCTAAATTAAATAAAAATTTTAAAATTGTTAAAAGATTTTATAAGATTTTAAAATTAAAAAAAAATTTTTTTAATTATTTATAATCATTTTTTAATTATTTTATTTTTAGTTGCATTTATTTTTTAAATTTATTTTTAAAAGTTAAAAATTTAATTTTTTTAAAATTCATTAAATTTAATTTATTTTTTTTAATTTTTAATTTTAAATTAAATTTTATAATTTTCAAATTTTTAATGAAAATTGAAAAAAAAAAAAAAATAATTTGTTTAATATTTAAATAAATTTTATTTTTTTTAGATACATAAAGTACATATTAAAATACTTAATTTTAAAAAAAATAATAATTTTTAGTCTTGGAACTAAAATAATATTTTAAATTTTTTGTAAAAATTAATATAAAATTTGAAAAAAATTAAAAATAGTAGAAAAATTCAAACAAAAAAGAATTAATTACATTCTAATAAATTCCACAACAAATAAACCACCTGACCCGCAATTTTATGTGCATCACTTGCCATCTGATTAAATCCAATTATCTGCTTGATAATTTATTTTTTCATGTCTCGTTGTAAAAATAACCACAAAGGTTTAATCGAAAAATAATTTCGATTTTATTTACAACGTTCACACATAAAAAAAAAGTTTGTTACTTGGTAGAACGAGCAAAAATACCAGACATACACTTAAAATTGTGTACATTTTCATAGTTTTTGCCTCTTTCAACTCGTTATGATAATTGCTGCCACTGTGGAATAATATAAACAATGAGAAAAAATTATCGAAAATTTGTAACATTTTAATATTTTCGATTGTGTAAATAAACATTGTGATAATTATATCGATAGTTTATGTTTGTTCGTGAAAGTGTCTGCTTTTTTCATAATGTATACAATAGATATGGAAGATAGATCCAGTAGTCGCTTTGGGACATGTGTTTTATGTAATAACAATATGCGGCGAGTGTTATTTGGTAATGAAACGAATTTTTATTCTGGAAAAAATGTGATAAAATTCGTTGAAAATGTTGTGAATTTATGGCCTGATAAGCGAGGCGTGAGAAAAACTAGAGAAATTTATTTCGAAAATTTTATTGTCGAAGTATCACAGCCATTTTCTAGGCAACAACATTGACATCGGTCTCACGTTTGTGGAAAATGACGACATCCTCGAAGACCATATTTTCAGTGTAGAACGTGGTTTCGTCAATTTTACGATCGAACGGATATCCGAAGGGCAAAGCATCGATGTAACGAGCTCCCGAACCGACACCGCAGGACACAACGGGGTCATATCCCTTATAAAGTGGGACCGCTGGAGCCTTATATTCCGAAATAATGAAGAACATTTGGAATTCCATGCCACCTTTCGTGCCTTTTGGCAACATGAGACGAGCGGGGAACCCACAATGTGCTTCGGATTGGTCCAAGGGGAATTTACCGTCACCCGTGATAGCGAGCATCACCTTTTTATACAACTCGTAGTACGTGGTACGATCGTTAACGAAGCCATAAAAGTCAACGGAATTACGATTGATGACATTTTTGCCTGGAACAAGGTCATACAAGAAATGATCCAACTCGTAAAAGTTCTCGCGATTCTCCGACAAGTGATAATGGGCGCCATATTCGTTGAATTTGGGTCCGATAAAGGCACGAACGACACCTTTTGTGGCCTTTTCCGAAGTAATGGTCAATTTGTAGTTGAAAGGCTTGTGATTCAAACGAGTGGTGCGTGCCTTAATAACCACAGGATCAGGTTTATATTCGATTTTCGAGTCTTTTGTGTGTTTTCCAGCTGGTTCGGGTTCCATATCGATGGCATTTGTAACGTCAACGTCATATTTATCGAAGAAAGTCACCAATTTATCAACTTCAACTTCGTCAATTTTCACTCCGGGGAAGGATAATTCTTCGTGCGTGTATGATGGAAGATGATCCTTGAACTGATAATAAAAATGAGCGATTCTGCGATAAATTTGATAGAAAACTGGATCACGCAAGCAAGTTTCAAAGTGTTCCAAAACACTCGGAATGACTTTGTGATACTCGACAGCTTCCACAGACGTTCCCAAAATCATTTTCGCAAACATGGCAATGTATTTGTAGTAACGAGTGTTAACGCTGTCCTCATTCCCTTGAATCATGTTGCCCAAAATTTCGATAGATTCGGGTTTGGTCAAGTCAACGTGTTCGCCATTCGGTAAAACGACGTAACCCAAGTCAATGGCGTCGATGATGCGATGTTCGTACTCTTCGATCATCTCGATGTCGTGATAGTGGTCTTCCTTGTTGAACAAATGATGATCTTCGCGAACGGGGAAGGCGTGTCCGTTGTAGTAGCTCAGCTGGGGATAATATCCGGTACGGATGGGCTTCTCCCAAGTAAATTCCGGGATGTGGCCAAGACCGTTGGATAAGCGTTCCAAGTAGTAACGAGCCAAGAGTTGTTGGTG
Organism: Culicoides brevitarsis; assembly: GCF_036172545.1. Classification (NCBI taxonomy): domain Eukaryota; kingdom Metazoa; phylum Arthropoda; class Insecta; order Diptera; family Ceratopogonidae; genus Culicoides; species Culicoides brevitarsis. The sequence goes on along the minus strand of NC_087085.1, from coordinate 19,541,981 downwards.
TTCATACAAGTAAAGCTCGCCACGACGATCATTGACGATTCCGAATTCCTTGCCGCCCATCCAGAAGGGGTACTGAAGAAAAAAAATAATTTTAGAAGAATTTTTTTGAGAATAATTTTTTAAGATTTTTATTTCTTGCCACAAAACGATTTTTTAACACATTTTTCGTGTTATTTGGAATTTTTCTGTTTTGTATTTTTTTTTTTAAATTTTAAATAATTAAGTAATTTGTAAAAGTTTAAAGATTTGAGGACATTTTACGTAAATAATCATTCAAATTCAAAATACATCGTTGGAAAAAGTACAAATTTTCTAAAAAAACAAGACAATAAATTCAAATTTTAATCTTGAGGTTTCATATCCAAAAAACAATCTTAAAATTTTTGAATTTTTTTAGTTTTTTGAATACAAGACCTCAAAATTTCTTATATTTTGTCTGATTTTGTTAAAATTTTGCGTTTTTTTTTCAACGATGTATTTTGAATGAATTTTTACGTGACTATCCTGGCCGAAAAATTTTTTGACTTAAATTTAAACTTAAGCTTAAGTTTAAGAATAAGTCAAAAGTTAGTTTAATTTTGGCTTAAAATTATTTTCGACAAGGCAAAAAATACTTGAAGTCAATAAGTCAAAATAAATTTAAATGATTTTGCTTGATATTAAGTCAATTTAAGATGAATTTTGGCTAAAAATTCAAAAGTAGCAGCTAATTAAGCTAATTTATTTTTTTTTATTGAGACAAGGCAAATTGAAGTCAAAATTAAAACTTAATTTTTCCAAAAATATTAATTTTTTCTTGAAATCATTTTTTTTTCGTCAAAAAAATTTTGTAGAAAGCAAAACTAAAATTTAATTTTTTATGAAAAAAAAATTATATTTTTTGAAAAATTGAATCTTTGAAAAAATTATATTTTTGGAAAAAATAATTTTTCAATTTTGACTTAAAATTTTGATTAAAGAAAAAATAAATTGACTTATTCAGCTTTAACTTTTAGATTTAAATCCAAAAATCAACTTAAAAATGTCCTAAAAACTTAAAATTTCGTTAATTTGCTAAATATTTTTTTTCAAAATTTTGGTACCAAATTACACAAAAAATATGTTTTAAAAAATATTATGGCAAAAAAAAATATTCTTAAAAAAATTCTAAAATCAACTCACATCAGTATGGAAATAGTAATAATAACTATTCAATCCAATATCTTCCGTAAAATAGGACAATTTCTGTTCGGGATTCGTGTAAATATTCGATCCGGTGTAGTTGTGATTGATGACAACTGTCTTGACACCCTCAACTTCTTTCATGCCGTGATATCCCTGCATCTTATATTGACGCGCCTTGGTGATTACCTCACTATTGATGAAGTAAAATGGATAAATTTCGTACAACGGCGGCAAAATGTATCCCTGCAAGTCATCGCGATGTGTAAAGGCAACTGTGGTGGCATAAACGAACATTCCTTCGTTCACGTAGTACCGAGCCCAAGCAGCGGTCCGGTAAAAAGTATCAAAATCCTTGGCATAGAACAAAATGTGGAACAGGGCAATTGCTTGTTCGCGTTGCTTTTCATCGAAAACGGAGAAAACTTCACCTTTCGGCAAGAAACCGTGCTCGTAGAGTTCAATAAATTCCTCGACAGCTTCTTTTTTGGTGTAGGCATCTTTGTGGGCTTTGATATCCCATGCCTTGGCATATGCCACGAGGGCTTGATTGTATTCCGGTTGGTAAATGTGACGGAAAAGTGCGAAAATATCCTCTTGTTTTTCCAGGAATTCTTTGTCGGCGTACTTGACTTGATGCGTATGAGGCACGGAGGCTCCGTAAGTCACGGCGACTAAGCAAGCGAGGAGAATCAACTTCATCTTGGCGACAGTTGGAAGAGAACTGATGCTGCTCCGCTTGAGACAAGGCCTTAAATAGCCGAAAAATTCGTGATAAAAGCTTATCAGACCCCAATTAGCATTTTTTTAGAGGTCAGGCTACTGAAAAAAGATACACTCCGTGAACTCGGTGGAACAAATTGCATTTCAATCGATAAGAATCCATCTTTCGTGTGTGTTTTTTTTGTTCATTCACTTCCAGAAAGACGAAAGAGAAAATCATTAATATAAAAATGTAGAAATGGGAAGTTAATATTGCGGTGATGAAAGATCAGACTTAAATTTAGACGCGCACACAAGATGCTTGCTGTGTTCAAAAGGAACTGCACTTTCGTAAGAAGACGAAGAATTTTCTCTTCTCGTCACATGAGATTTTTTTTTCTTCTGTAGTGCATGGAAAACATATTCATATCATTCGCACCTCTATTTACGGTTTATTTTAAAATCATCTGTGTGCACATCACTTGAGTGCGTCGCACACGAGTTTCCACTGAAAAATACGTTTTGTTTGTCTAAACACTTGTGTGTGCCGAGCGAGCGTAAATAGTACAAAAACTTGAAAATGATTTTCTGATGTTTGTATCCTGTAGCGAGAGTAAATTTTCCGAATGATGAAAGAGTTTGTTGGTGAAATTTGTTGTTGATCAAATGCCTTGGAAATGATGCAATTTGATTGATTGGAGCTTTTGTGAATGTTAATCGACTGTGTTTGAAATTCATTCACTCCACTTATAGATAAGCTTAATTTGTTGGAATTTGTAAAGATAGGTAGGAAGGAATGAGCTCATCCGAGACAAAAACAAAATTTCTATGTCTATTATTGTGAGGGAGATAAGAGGAATTTGTGGCAAAAGTAATTCTGTTGTTTATGAATCGAACAATTAACAAACATTTTTGACATTCTCAAAGAGTTTGAATGATTTTGAATGAAAAATTAATAATATTTGATCAATTTTATGTGAGTATAGGTATTTATATAAAAGATTATAAAAGATGAGCTTGAATTAGCAAAAAGTGAATTTCAAATTTTTAACGGTCACTTTTTGAATTGACATTTGCAAAGTTTTTTCAAACAAAAATTTTTTTTTGTTTTTTATATTTTTAAGAATTTACAAAAATTTCACTTGTCAAAATAATCTCAAAATCTTGTCAAAATAGTGTTTTTTATCGGTCTGAAGGAAATTTTATAAAATATAAATTTTTAGTAAATTTAAATGTTTTTATTTCCCTGATTTTTCTAAAAAAATTATCTTGAATTGGCAAAAAGTGAATTTCAAATTTTTAATGGTCACTTTTTGAATTGACATTTACAATTTTTTCGTAGTTCGTTTAAAAATTTATTTTTTTATTCTTTTTTTAGTTAATTTTGAACATAATAAATAATTTTAATTTTAAATAAATTTAATAAATATTTTTTTTCAAAAAAAATTATCTTGAATTAGCAAAAAAGTAAATTTTAAATTTTTAACGGTTATTTTTAAATTGACATTTGTGACTTATTTTTATAAAATTAATCAAATATGAGAAAATTTTAATTATTTTTTAGTTTTTCGGATAATTTTTCAACAAATATCAATTATTTTATTAAGAAAAAATTAAAAAAATATATTTTTTTAATAATCATCTTAGCTTGAAATAATCTTAGACTAATAAACTTTTCTTTTTACTTTCAGCTCGCAAGATCGCTCTTCCACAGTTTCTTCCGCCAATCACAATAACAACAACAACTCCAGTGATAGACTAACGAAAAATGACCGAAATTCGAATTATCATAAAAGTAAGTATAGCAACTTCTCCAAAAACGAAATTCAAATAAAATTTGATTGTAAAAGTTTTGCGTTAAAATATCCGTTCTAGTTTTCTATTTGCCGGAAATTTCAATACACACTTTGTTAGATACTTTTGTACAGATTGTCGTCATTAGGGAAGTGAATTTTCATTCAATTTCCTCCGCTTTTCCACGAAAAAAAAAAAATAAATCTCGCTTTTTTAATGTCAAAAAATTTGAATGGCCGAAAAAAAATAATTTATTGTTCGAAAGAGATTTTTTTCAGTGTTCTGCGTCTGACAATGCTTCAAGTAAAATTATTTTTTCATATCATTCACACTTCGTTGAGTGAACTTCAATGGCAATAACAATAATATTCCTCAATGAATGTCGTTGAAATTTATGTTGAAGTGGAAGAACATGCTGTAAACTCATAAAATGTCAAATAATTTATATTAATTTTGGGTAGATGACCGATCTTGAGGCCATTTTCTCGCACCGCTGGCAACTTAGTTGTCATAATGAAATATTTTACGCTCCAATTCAAGCAAACTTCCTCTTCTTGCCTTACAGAAGATGACCCATCGAGTCCCGTAGCGACGCAGCAACAAGCAACAGCGATGCAACCACTGTCATCCATCACTCCCTCCTCGAATGGCGGCAATTCATTTTCACTTGCAGCCCAAACGCAAATGCTCGGACAAGCATACACGGCGGAAAGTAGTAATTTTGGGCCGATTTATCACTCGGCCATCGCGCATCACGGCACTTATAGTAATCCGTATGAGCGTTATAGCAAAATGTCACCACCGGCAACACATCCAGTAGCAACGTACAACACCGGCTACCAAACATTCTACTCGCCGCATCCACAAACGGCAACAACGACGACACATCATCATCATCATCATGCCATGATTCGACAAAATGGGATTGATTATGTTCCCAGATAAGGAATACAAGCTGAAAATTAATCGAAAAATGCTTTTGTAAATAAAATTTTGTCGAATTTTGTTGTTTTTTTGGAACCAAAGAGTGTATTGAACTAGTGACGTATGAAAAAAAATGAATTTTCTAAAATAAAGTTTGACAATAAATTTAAGATTAAAGATAAACAAAATGTACTATACAAAAAAAAAAGAATTAATATTAAGCAGCTTGTAACACATTTGTAGATTTTAACGAAAAATAATGTTAAAATATTCATTAATTGTAAATAAAATATTCTGATAAATAAAGAAAAATTCTCATAAAATTTTATAAATATTAGTTTTTGATATAAATCAAATGGATGAATGGTCCAATTGTTTATTCGTTTGAATTTTTTATAATATGGAAAAGTTTTTTTGGGTTATTTTTGTCCAATGAATACATCAACAGAGTTACTTTAAATAAACAAACATTGAGTGGATTTCATAAATTTTATCGTTGATCGTCTGTTGTTTGTTGAGAATTATGGAAAAAAATCGGTTGAGGTAAGTAATTTTAAAAACAAGGACAAATAAATATTTTTTTAATGAGTTTTTTTTTATTTTTTTTTAAATATTCTTTAAAAATATAATTTTAATAATATTTTCCTAATATAATAATAATATATCGGTTCTCAAAATCGGAATCCATAACATTAAAAAGAAAAAGTTGATTTAAATTGATTATAAACGTTATTTTTAAGTCATTTAATATATTTTTTTAAAATTTTAATATATATATTTTTTTTATTTTAATATTTTTTTACTAAATAATTTATTTAACAATTTAATGATTTAATTAATGTAATGATTTTTAAATCCAAAATATTTTTTCATTTGAAATAATGATTTTTTATCCAAAAATCATTGGATTGCAAAATTTAGCTAATATTTTATATTTTTTATTCCTTTAAATTTATTTTTTTATTACAAAAATTAAATAAATTTAAAATAAAAAAAAGAACAAGGAAAAAATATTTTTTTCAAATTATTTTTTTAATTAAAAAAATTATTTCTCTCCAATTTTTTTACTATCCCACGAGTTTTATTTGTAGTATAAAAAAACTAAAAAATATCATAAATTAATTATTTTTAATTTTAATTAAATTATTTATTTTTTTTAGGTTTAAAAATACCAATAAATCAACGAAAAAATAATAAATTAAAGACGAAATAAATTAAAATAATTTTTAAATAAAAAATTAATTAATTTTAATAAAAAATAATTTTTAAATAATTTTTTTAATTGGTTTTTAATAAACACGAGTTTGAGTTTTAAAATTATTTTCATTTACAAAAATTTAAAATTTTTAAATCCGGAACTAAGAATAATTTTAAAATTTTTAAAATTAAAATTATTTTTAAATTTATTTTAAAAATTGTTCTTAGTTCCGGATTTAAAAATTTTAAATTTTGTAATTTAAAATAATTTTAAAACTCGAACTCTACTTGAAAAAAGTCGCCGTATCAAAATATTCCTTGTAAAACAAATGAAACATATTAACTCAACTCGTTGTAAGAAAAATTTTATGATTCATAACTCAGATAAAACAAAAATTGCCGAAAGTTACTTTGATGACGATTTAACGAGATGCTCGTTCAACGATGCCTTGCAACAGAAAAACATCAGAAGTTCTTACTGCCAATTCAAAAGACGAAAGAAAGTAACTTTTACGATCTTATGGACAATAAAAAAGTGCATATCATTCGCAAACAACATAATAATTATGGTAATTTCGGTAGTTTACAAACAATTTTTATGGTTTTCATCTTGACTTGAGCTCAGCGAATTCTTTTCACAGTTTATCTTTTTTCTTCTTCTCGTTTCTTAGTTGCCGCTGGAATAACATTTGAAGAAAGATGAACAAATCCATCAATAACGCTGGAGAGTTATGAAAATTTATGAATATTTGTTTGTTTGTCTGGTTGTGGCGAAAAAGAAAGAAAAATGAGTAAAAACTGAAAAGTATTATTTATTCATAAAGAGATTTGTAAACATAAAAAAAAATTCAAAGTGCAAATGATTTTTCTGCCGCGCTATGAACTGGGGGCGTGAATAACATGAAAGGAAATTTGCAATCATCAAACCAATAAGAGATTCTATCTCTCGCGTGTGCATTTCTCTTTTTTTTTTGTTGAAATGTGTCTGGAGTGATGACTGAGTGTTCTTGCCACGTGAGTACATCTACTTAACGGGCGATGATCGGTGCGGTTAATAAATTTTTCGAAAAGCAATAAAAAATGCAACACATCTGCCGCGCGCTGACATTTGAAAAGGATTTCGGTTTTAATGATCAAAACATATCGTAAAATTATGAGTGGCGTGCAAAGAACCCTTTCTCAAAAAAATGTCAGATAAAGTCAAAGATACCCTCGTTTGTGTAATTTTATACTGCGTTGCAAGACCACCAAGTGATGATGCCTTTCTAGCGCCCCCAACAAGACCTTTCTTCTTGTATCACTTCACACATTATCGAATTTGTTACACAACATCGCCTTTTGTTGGCAAGGATTGAGATTTTCTCTGGATTTTTTTCGGCTATTTTATTTTATTTTTTTTTTCTTTCACAAAACGACGACAGGATAAAAATGAGTAAAGTTTGTGTTTATCTTTTCACTTAAAAAATAAAATATTTTTTTTTTTTTTGAAAATGATCCGGACCAGATGTTGTGCACTTTTTGTGTGTTTTTTCAAATGTTTGTAGATATGAATTGCATTGTTTAGTTAACACATAACACACAGAGACAGACACAGGTCAACATGCAAACAACAACAGAGGTATGCAAATATGATTATAAAACTAAATATTTCAACAAATATAAAATTAAGGTAAGTGGTTTGCAACTTGCTACTTGTGCTAGGTGCTCTAACTCGTCTGAAGGGTCTGGTTTTGTTTCGAGTGGCAAAAGTTTGTTTAATTTTGTTAATATAATAGCAATGTGTTTGAAATTTGTTTAAATTTTATGTTGTTTGCCAACGGTGTTGTAGTAATGAAAGGACAGAATGGTCTCGAAAGGGATTTTTTTCACTTTTGGTACTAAGGAGTGGAAAAATTCTCTAATTTAGAGATTTTTTTTATTGATAATTGGAGTTTTTGACTTTAAATGATTAATTTTTTAGTAAAGTTTTGGCTCAAATTATTATTTTTGTGTCAAAAAGAGTAATTTTTGATTAAAAATCTTTGTTTCTATTTTTCTTTTCTTTAAGGGTTTAAATATTGGTAGAATTTTTGTTAATTTTTGATAACAGATATATAAATATTGATTGAAAAAAATTAATTTACTTAATAATTTTACTGTTAATAATTGTTTTGATTAAAAAATTTAAAATAATAAAATTTAACAATAAAGATTTAAAAAAAATAATCGTATTAAATTAACGTTTTTTTAAAATCCATATTTTAAATTTTTAAAAATTGTTTCATTACACTTTTTAATTTATTTTTAAATTTAAAAATTTTAATTAATAAAAATATAATTAATCGTAATTAATTAAATTATACTAAAATTAATTATTTTTTTTAAACTTATAATTTAATTGACTTAATTCAAATTGATTTAAATCAAAATTAAATTTAATTAAAATAGTATTTTTTTACTTCCTCAATTTTTAACGAATATGTAATACTTAAACTTGTGCAAAATGAATTTCATTGAATTGAAATTTTAAAAATAAATTTATAAAAATAAATAAAATCACATATTTTATTAACTTATTATTATTTCCTTTTTGAAAAAAATCCAATAATTTTTAGGAAATTGTTAAAATATTTATTTTATTTATTATTGAATTTAAAATTTTTAATCAATAAAAAATAAATTAAATTAAAATTTAATAAAAAATTAATTAAATTAAAAATCAATAAAAAGTTAATAAAATTAAAATTGATTTTTGAAAATTTTATTTATTTTTAAATTTCAATTCTGGAGTCAAAATTTTTAAATATAAAAAAAAATAAATTAATTTTTATTTTAAAAAATCACAGAAGAAAAAAATAAATGCGAAAATATTAAAAAAAATTATTAAAATCAGAAGAAAATCACTTAGGCAGTACTCTTAATAAATTTTACAAGAAATGATTCATGATGAATCAAATGCAAATGAAGGCGAGAAAACGCCTCCTTTCTCAAGAAGATTCAACATTTCATCAATTTGTTACAATTTCCTTTCCTTTTTTTTCTCTCTTTTAAAAAATAAATAAATAAAAATAATTTTCGGTCATTTGTCATGCACTATTACTCAGTGTTTATATAAACATTAATTATCTTTCACAGACGTACGAAAAAAAAGATAGATGTCTGCATAATGATCTACTTCATTCCGATACAGAGCAACGGCACACACGATACGAGAACGAAAGAAAAAAATATCAACAAACATCCTTGTTGGTTGGCACTCCTGTGGTGACAGATTTTAATTTATTTTCTTCTTTCTGCTCCAGATTTTTATTGTGAGGTCTCATTTCTCTTATTTATTATTTATTTTCATCCTCCTCCGATGTCGATACATTTCTGGTCTGGCTGTCGATGCGAAGCAATAAATAAACAAAAGTATAAATATTTCACCAGTATCGCAGGACAAAATATTATGAAGGCATTTTTTTACGATCCTTTTCCTGCTGCATGATGTGTGTGTGTGTGGCGGACACAGCGACCGGCAACGACGAGAAAAACAGAAAAATTTATCTTTCTTTATTATTGAGCACGCATATAATTTTTTTTTGCTTCGGCAAAACGGCAAACGAAACACATGGGAGTAATTTTTACGATACTTGTGCATTATTTTTATTGAAAACGAAAGTGCGGAGGAAATGTGTTTGTTTTGATATTGCTCTAAACAACATAAAAAAAGCGATATTAGCAATAAAATTATTTGTTTTCCTTTTTCAGAACATTGATTTCGAGGCAACAAAAATCCTGCTGTTTTATTTATGCGAACCCGATGAAAGTTATCAGTAGTCGTAATCATAATAATAACAATAAATAACGCCGAACGACGACGAAATGTTACAAAATTTCAATTTATTTTTATTGTTATTGTAAAATATTTATTTTTCCTGCATGTGAATGGACTTGCACGCCATATAATTAAACAAATAATATTTTTTTCTCCACACTCGTTCATTTGTTTTCATATAAGCAGTCGTCGATGACACCACGCAACATGAAGAAAAAATAAGAAGAGATAATGAAAGTCGAAGACAGATTTACGGAGTTCTAACTTAAAATATGAAAGGATACAATAAATTAAATTAATATAATTTTTTTTAAAAAGGTTTTCAGCACATTTCTTCATTTTTTCATTTAGATGAAAAATGGTCTTGATGAGTTTTGATAAAATTGCGAGTTATTTATAGCTTTGGGAAAAAAAAATTTAAAAATGACATACCTTGAAATAAAGATGAATATTGGAGGCTTGACACGATTTTTGATTGATCTGTAAATAAATAAAAAAAAGAAAATATTAAATTTAGAATAAAATAATAAAAAAAATATTGAAAATATTTTTTTAATAAAAATAATAATTTTAATTAAAAATTTTTATTAAATTATTTTTATATTTATTTATTTTATTTATTTATTTTTATTATTTTTATTAATTATTAATGTTGATGTTTAATAAAATTTATTAATAATTTTGATAGTCTAAAAATTTTCATTGAATATTGAAGTTTTTGTCTCAATGAACCAGGTTTAAAAATTCCTGATAAAAATTTTTAAACAAAAGTAAAAATGTGTGAAAATTATAAATTAAAAAAAATGTTATGGTACAAAAATTTATTAAAATTTATCTATTTAATTAAATTTTTTTTTTAAGTTAACCAAATTAAAATAATAATTAATTTTCTAATAAATAAATTAATTTTTCGAGTAACATCAACGGTTAAAATTGATTAAATTTGAATAATCTCAATTTTATACTCCTCATTGATCGATGCATCAAAGTATTCTATACAAGTTACAATGATCAAACACAAGTTTTTCGTTGATCATTTCAAATTAATTTAGTTTAAATACTTCTTTATGAGCATAAATTAATTAATAAAAATTATTATTTTAAATTAATTAATTAAAAATTAATTAATAAAATTTTTACATTTATTTTAAATAACAAATTAATTTAATTTAATAACCTATTAAAAATTTAATTAATTTTGAATTTATTTATTTTTCTAATCAATTAAAATTTTTTTTTGTTTTTAAAAATAATAATTAAAATTAAAAAATTATTTAAAATTAAATTTATTTTTTTAAATAATTTTATTTTTTTTCAAACATAAAAAATTTTCATGCCAATAAAAATCGATTGCTTTTAATTTTTTGTTTGTTTTCATCCAATCTGTTTCCAAATGCATCAAAAAATAAAATGTAATTTTCAATTAAATTAAGCGAAAAATAAAGTGACATATTTCTGACACCGTACATTGTGATTTAATTTATTTGTAACATATTGCTGCTGCACATTTTGACCTTTTCTGTTACCTTTTATTACTGGAAAATATTTCGTTAGATTTTAGTATGTAAATTTCTGTGATAATTTTATTCATATAATTTTTAATCTACATATGCAGGCACAAAAACATGTTAGATGGCAAGGATACCATCCTCGGGACGAGCTTCAATAACTTCTCATCAAACTCCCATACATGAATAATAAATAATTTATTTAATATATTCTGTTTGAAATTGGATTAACAATGACCTGTGGAGAAATTCATATGCATGCGGGAACCTGTGGGTATTACGTACAGTTTGCAGGATGAAATCTGTTACCGACCATATAAAATAATTAAAATTATGATTATATTATTGTGAAAAACGAAGGAAGGCAGAGTTTTCAAACACAATTTATTAATTTAAATATTTTGTTTGTCCATAACGTGAGTTATTTTGCTCCTGCTGGCAGTATTTTTCATTCCAACTATGCAAGAACGAGAAGGATTGAAAATGGACAACAAGAAAATTTAATTTCATCGGAATCAATTAGAGGTCTATAAATGTCACTTGCTCGACGGTTGCGGTAAATAACATAACAAGACAGTTAACACATAGCACCATTTATTGCCGCTTGGTAAATATCATAAGTGGAACAGTAAAAGTGAATTCTATTGTTATTGGCGACTCAATATATATATTTTCTATTCATTGATTTGTGTCACTGTCAGTTTGTTCGACTTGTTGGCAAAATTGAACATTATTGACTCTAACAACAGCAACAACATTAATAATTGGAACCTTACTCATTTGGACAAGAAATTCTTCAATAAAATATATTTACTTGTTATGTCAATATTTGCGATCCAGTTGAGAATAAATATTTATAAAATTTCACACTATATTTATTTATTTAAATATTTATGCAAAATATTCTTTGAAATATAATGAAAGAGAAATTTTTGAATTTATAAAAATGTTAAGCCAATAAATTAGTTTATTTGAAATGAAAAAAATCTTTAATGATTTTTTGACTCTTCAAACTTTTTTTTTAACAAAAAAAATATATTTCAAAATTAAATCAATTTCATATTTTTATAAATTTTTAGAGTAAAAAATAATTTTAAATTTTATTAAATAAAATGGAAAAATTTGTAATAAATTTCTGACTTTTAAATAAATTTTTAAAAAATATTTTTGATATTATTAATTTTTTTAAAGATTTTTAAATTAATTTTAATTTAAAAAAAATATAAATTTCTGACTTTTTAAGTAAATTATTTAATTAAAATTTCTTTAAAATAAAATAAATTTGCCAAATGGTAAATTTGATATTTTTATTAGTTTTTTTTAAGTAAAAATTAATCATAAATTTAATTAAATTTTTAAATTAATATTTAAATAAACTTAATTAAATTTATAAATTAATATTTAAATAAAATTAATTAAATTTTTAAATTAATATTTAAATTTATTATAATTTATAAAAAAAATATTTTAATAAAAAAAAATTAAAATAATTTAATTAACATAAGACTTTTTTAAAAGTTAAAATATTTAAAAATTATTTAAATTTAAATATTTTAAAAAAATTTAATTTTTAAACAAAATATCGAAAAAATAATTTTTTTTCCTAAAATATTATTTTGAGAAAAGTAAAACATTTTTCTTTTAGCCTTAGGCTAAAAAACTATTGTAGCTAACATGTCAAACTCTTTGAGAAAACTTGTTAACACATATCCTCAGGTGTGACCAATTTAAAATTTATTCAAAATTCAATATCACTTTTCCGAACAAAAACCTTAATATTTGCTTGAAAATGTCGAATATTATGCTGGTGTTGACAAATATCAAAGAATTTAATCAATACACGATACAAAAAGACCAAAACTCTATAAACTTCAGATGAATTCAGACCACACACAACAACAAATAGGTTCAATGCTGGGATCAATGATTAAACATTATTTTAGGTGTAGAGTAGAGTATTTTTGCTTTGTCAGTTCATTCGACACCCGATTCCGAGACAAAACAGCCAATTGTTTGTGTGTGAGTGACATATAAAAGTTCCGAGTGACTGAATACGAAATCAAATAAAATTCATTGCACATCTATTTATTTGTTCTTTTTGCAGTTCTTTCATGTGATTGATTTGTTTTGACATTTTCGAAATTGTATTATTATTATTGGCGTTGTGAGTGGAGTGAGATTCAGCTTTTTTTTTTATTGCGGAATAGTGTTGTTGTGTGATTGACTTGATTGAGAGTAACCATCTGATATAGAATCTCTAGTTGAGATGACGATGATGATGGCACAATAGCACGAAGGCGAATGTAGTGTATAATTAATTTATTTTCCTAACAATAGTGTTTAAATTAACGGAACCAATTTGCATGCTCATGCCCATAAATTTTCCGTGCCGCATGTGTGTGCTTCGCTCTCTTCAAGAACAAGAATATGTTTATTTTCACAAATTACATTTATTATTTATGTGACAAAGCAACACCAGCACTAGCGACGACGATGACGACGCTAACGGGACCTAGTGGGATGAAATGATTTTTTAAAAAGACTAGCGAGCTTGAATTTTCCGAGAAAATTATTTCAAATTAATATTTTTTTATAAAAAAAAAATTGAAAAATTTCATATGAAAATTATAAAGAACTTAGACAAGTTTTTTTCTTAAATTTCTTTAAAAAAATTAAAACATATTTTTTTTTTAATAAAAATTTCAATAATTTCTTATGAAAATCAGGAAGTTCGAAATTTCACGACATTTTTATTTTTATTTATTTTAAAATATTTTGCTTAGTTTCAAAAAAATCTAAAAAAAATTTGTAGAGAAATTATTTTCATGGAAATAATTTTTGACTTTTTAAACAAATTAAAAATTTTTTCTTTTTCTAATAAAAATTAGATGAATCTTTTTTTTTTATTTTTTTTAAATTTTTTGAAAGCCTTAAGAAGATTTTTTATTATGTACTTTTTTAAAAATTTTTTTTTTAAATTATTATAATTTTGCTATGAAAGTTTTAAAGGAAATTTTTCCAAATTATGAATTTTTTTATTTTTTTTTATTCAAAATAAAAATAAAATTTTTAAAAATTTGGAATTTTTTAAAAATTTTCTTTGAGATTTTTAATGTTTTAATTTTTTTATGCTTTTCAAAAAAAAAATTTTAATTTTTTTATAATAAAAATTTGAACTACACTCCAAGAGCCTTAAATAAATCCATCTCATCCCACTGGGCAGCGATGACGGTAGCACGAGCATAAAATTTGTTTGCCTGACAATAATTGAAAATAAATATTATTATTTACTGGTGTGCTTATGAAGATAACGTCAAGCTAATGTGTAATTTATAGTCTGTGACCTATTCATTACTTTGGCTCTATTTATCTGCATGCGGCTTCGAAACTTATGCTTGAATAAACAAGTGCAAGTGGCTTCTTATTTATGACGACGAAGGAGAAAACTTTCAATTTTTATCGGGATTTAATGCGAAAACTTAAAAAGGCTTTGAACTCGTCGACTTACATCGCGTCGCACCTCACCAGACAAAAGACAATTATTTCGATCCTGAAGATTAATGACTTCAATTACGACGAACATGAAACAGTTGTTCATAATTTATATCATCATAATGTTGATTGCATGTGTTTTATTTGCTTGCTTTTACGGAAAATTATCTCGAAAAATGAGAGAAATGAAGCGCACATTACTCCCGGAATGTATAAATAAACAAAAAAAGATCCACTTTTTTTTGCGGCTGTGTATTCAAGGCACGCACCCACATGGGCACTCGCACCAAAAGTCGAATTAATCATGACCTTTTGCGAAAAATTTTCCATTAAAAATTACAATGAGGACTTGTTTCTCGCTTGTGGCTATTAAATGAACATTGTACACTTGGACAGGGTGTCAAATTATTTTTACACAAAAATTAAAGTTTTTACTTTAGAACCGTAATATTTTTCAAATCTAAGGAGAAAATGTAAAATTTGCCTTAAAATATCAAAATTTGTTGAAATCTATTTTTTTTTAATTTTCTTTTTTAAATTTGACACAAATAATTTAAATGTTTTTTTTTTAATTTTTATTTTTTTCTTAAATTAATTAGTAAAAAAAAATTTTCTGAAATTTTTAAAATGTCTCTCAAATGTCTTTTTTTTTTAAAGCGTATTAAAATATTAAAAATCTTAATAATAAATTATCCAAAATATAAAAAATAGATTTAAGTTTATTTTTTGTAATTTAAATTTAAAAAAAATTAATTTTATTAATTTAATTAAATCAATTAAATTATTTGTAAAAAAAATATAAATATTAATTTTTAGAGGATTTAAATTATTTTAAAGTTTTGATTTAGGAATTAAACAAAAATCAAGTATTGTAAAATAATTATTAAATTAATTTTTAAAAGTTTTTAAAATTAGGTTAAGATTTATCCTTTTTTGATAAAAATTGGCCAAAACACCTCATAAAGTTCCAAAAATCAGATTTTTTTGTTAAAATAAATTAAATTTATTCGAATTAATTTTAAATGTTCAATAAGAAGAAGATAACATTTTAACTTCATGAAACTGTACTAAAATTAATCAAACCCGCTGTACTTAACTTACGTACATGCATTAAGTAAGTTAAATGAGTGACATTTGTGTGTTTTGCTCATGACAACTGTCTCAATTCGTCATTTCATTTTTGCGAGCAAAAAAAAAGAACAACAACACAAAAAAGAAGAAGGTAAATTTATTCAAGTACCGTTTTTGTAACTTTCGCATGTAAAATATGGCAAAATTTCGCTCAAAATAAATAATGTTTTGAAATAAAAAAAAATAAACTGAAAATATAATGACATGACGATGTTCTCGTTTGTCGTTGTCGTCGCCATTATATCTTGATTGTTGTTATTATTAATATTAAAATGTGTGCTAAATTGTTAGAGTGGAACGGTTTTTGCGTTGATTTTGTTCAAATTTGACTAAATTCACACCCTATCTATATTAAATGGAGGTAGACAGAATTACATTGTAAGAATTAAAATATATGAATGATAATTAATTTTAATAAAAAAGCTTATTTATGAGAAAAAAATTATTAAGGAACGCACGAATTTATGCCATTTCATTTCCTGTCGTTTCCTTTGTTCGTGCATCACTTGTAATTATAAAAAGGACACGGTATGGTAACGACGTGCTCATAGTTTATTTTATATCATCAAGTGCCACTCAAACACTTGATTAATTACAGTTATTAACGAGATCATTCATTAACGAGAACGGTGACCGTTTTAACTTTCAGAGGACAAAAAGTGACTTCATTTTCATTTACAAAAAGTTTCATTAAAACCTCATCATTTGGTGCGATGCTTCGTTTCTAGTCAATGATATACAAAGTTAGGCCGATACAAAAATTAAAAGTTTTTTCGATTTCATAGAATTTTTTCTTTTTTCTAAAATTTTTGTTTCAAAAAACCTATAAAAAGTTGAAAAACTGTTAAGAAAAATTTTAAAGGCTTTTATTTTAGCCTCTGAGGGTCTAAAAAAGGCCCAAATTTCCCACTGGGTATGTATTGATTATAAAAAATAAAAAAAAAATATAAAAGTGCATGGAATTTCCTAGAATTTTGAATTATTGAGTGACCATACAGTGGGACAAAATGACCTTTTTTATGACCTTGGGGTCGTAAAAATAAGGCAATCCAACTTTTACATAGAGATTTTAAAAAAATTCCAAAAAATAAAATTTTTTGAAAAACTTTAATGTAAAAGTTGGAGGGCCTTATTTTGAAGACCCCAGGGTCTTAAAAAAGGTCATTTTGTCTGACTGGGGCGCAGGGAGATACCTCTGAGTGACTCAAAGCTCTCAAAATGAATTAAAAAGTATTGCAGAAATTAGGATGAATTAAAAAAATTAATTTTAAATTGTTTTAGAAAGTGAAATTGATTGCATACTTTCGAGGGTGCATTTTTGATTGGTTCGTAGAACGAAGTCTACGGGTCACACTTTTAACTAAAAATTTTAAAATGTATGAAAATTTTGAATTTTAAACTGATTTTAACGGAAATTTTGAACTTTTTCAAAAGAACTTTAATCAAAAATGTACTAAAATTTGGACATTTTCCTGCTCGATATAAAATATTTCTTATAAGAACCACTCAAAAAAATTAATTTGGAGAAAAAATCGAAAACATTTCTCATTATTGTACCGGCTTTAATTCAAAATTACAGTCATAATCAAGTAATCATCATCTCGAGCCGTCTAATCAAAAGTTTATACTTAATCAGTGCTCATTTAAAATTTTATCTAAACCTAATACAAGTACCGTGCTTAGATGTAAAAAGACACAGAAATGCATGTGAACTCGTCAATTTTCCTTATAAATTATCTAATTATCTCACATTTCACTTTCTTCTCAACTTTGCTGCGCTCCAGAGTTTATTTACTTTTTTTTCGTGTACGTTTAAAATTATATATGTAGATAGCACACAAATGCACTCAAGGCAGTACTTATCGGGAGTTCAGTGATCGTTTAAGTATTAATTAAATCTCTTTTCTGGTATGTCACGTTATTAAATCTTGAATAGAATTCTTCAACGATGAAATTCGATCATTTAACGATTCGAAAAGTTCCTTTGTGGCTCGAGACGAAAAAAAAATTACAGGAAAAGTTGCTGAAAACAAATTCATTTAAAAGTGATGAAAATTATTGTAACAATAAACCTGAACTAGTTAGTTAGTTCGTTCGTTGGATGGTTACAAGAGTTTGTTGATAAAATAGAGAAAAAAAGGCAGGTAACAAGTTTTCTTGCTTCAATTTATTATTATTTTTATTATATTGTAACTCTCTGTATTTTTTTATTAAAGGAAAAAATCCATTTAAAAACTTTTCCTTTTTATTATTGTTATTATAGTTGCTACTCTTTTTTTCCATGCTGCAACAAAATATTCAACGACAAAACTATGACTTTCGCATCTAGGAAAGGCAAACGAAAGGTGTTATTGTGCAACAGCAAAAAAAGGTGCACAAATTTATGTTACGTTAAATATTATATTATATCATGTTATGGAAATGTTTGCATATAAGATTAAAAAAGTGACAAACTTATGAGTTTTTCTTGTGTTATTATGTGACTAACGTGACATTCTGTTTATATTAAAAGTAATAGATGGAAGGCGCTTTACAAGGATTTACTATGGGGCATGTCTCGAGATAAAATTCATGTTAAAAAGGATCAAGAATAAAGTTAATAATGTGCACTTTAGAAATAAAAATAGAGTAAAAATTAGATTTTTCAATTAAAAAAATATTTTTTTATTATAAAAACTTAGTTTAATTTAAATTATAGTCAATTTATAGAAAAATTTAATTTTATCTATAGATTTTTGAGTAGACTTTATAAAATTTTTTTTTAGCAAAAAATATTAATTTTTATTCCGCTCAAAATTTATTTTAATTTTTTTTTTCAAAAAAAAAAAAATAATAATAATTTCATAGTTTAATAAAAATAAATATTTTTTTAATAAATAATTAAAATAATAAATTTTTAATTTAGTTTTTTTTTAAGTTTTTTTAAATAAATGGCTTAGAATAAAAATAATATTTTCACAAAATTAGAAAAAAAATTTTTTTTTGAAATATTTAAATTTATTAAATTATGGACTTGATTGTAATATAAATAAAATTAATTTTAAAATCGTTTCAAGAAATTTAGCAAAATAAAAGTATATTTTTATTGTTAATTATATCTTAATTAATAAGAATAAATTAATTTAAATTATATTAATTTTTTTTATTAATTTTAAAAGAATTATTATCTTGTATTAAAATAAAAATTTTAAATTAAAATTTATATTAAGAAGACTAAAATCTCTTTACAAATTTATAAATATATCGAAATAAATTGTCTACTTCTACCTTTATCTATCCATCATTTTTTCCGAGATTACATTCAAATACTTTGACGTACATCATTCATACAGAAATTTACTCAAGGAAAATGACAAGGTAGAAAGAGAACATGAAAAACGAAGAAATCCTAATTCAATTTATCCAATATGCTTTTATTAAATTAGGTTTGACAGACTCTGTTTTTCTCTTAAAATGGAAGATATTAGTCGAACATCAGTCAAAGAAACCTGTCTTGTAAAAAAAATAAGTAGAAATTCACAGAAGAACTACGTAAAAGTTCAAGAATGTACTTTACTTTAAAATGTTTATCATTTATGAAAAAAAATTATGCTCGATAAAAAAAATAATTTTTTTACTAGAAAAAATTGATAGGCTTATAGTTCCATTTATCATTTGAAAAAAAAAATGCTTAGTAGAAATTCATGTTTTTTATTTATGTTGGTTTAATAACGAGCTTGAAAAAAAGTAAAATTTATGAATTTTTAATGTAACATATTTGTCTCTCTCTCTATCTGTCTCTGACCTAATTTTTAGAGAATCTTATAAATAAATATGATTTAAATATATTGAAAGCCTTTTTAGAAATTTGTTGAATTTTGATTCCAACATAAAGTCATTTTTGGACAAGAGAGCATTTTTGATAAATTACCTTTGAAGAGAATTTGTGATGCACTTTGGGAATCTAATAATCATCATAAAATAAAATTTATGAGATTCTTACATGATATTTTCTTGTTTAGTTGTAAATTTATTTGAACGAAAGAGAGTAATAAATAAATTGCGCATATCAGATTATTAAGTTGTTATTGATGTCCAATGAATTGCTCGAATTTACAGGGTGTCATTTTTTACGGGTTTTATTTAAAAATGTTTCAGGACCATTTGAGACATTTTTGAAACATTTTTATGTCAATTTTTTCTGGAAGCCAAATTTTTATTTTTCAATAATAAAATTTTCAAGATTTTATTTTTTTAATGTGTTAATTATTTTTGAATATTTTTGGTAAAAAATAAAAAAAAAATCAAAAACATTAAAATTAAAAAAAAATAAATAAAAATTAAAAATGTAGAAATTGAAAAAATATGTATGCAAAAATTAAAATAACAAAAATTTCAAATTTTTTTCATAAAAAATTCTTAAAATTTTTTTTAAAATTTAATGTTGGTTTAATAAATTGAAAAAAAGTAAAATTTAAATTTTTAATGTTTTTGTCTCTCTTTCTATCTTTCTCTGACCTAATTTTTATTATAAATTATGATTTAAATATATATTGAAAGCCTTTTTAGAAATTTGTTGAATTTTGATTCCAACATAAAGTCATTTTTGGACAAGAGAGCATTTTTGATAAATTACCTTTGAAGAGAATTTGTGATGCACTTTGGGAAATCTAATAAAATAAAATAAAATTTATGAGATTCTTACATGATATTTTCTTGTTTAGTTGTAAATTTATTTGAACGAAAGTTAATTTTTAAACATTAATAAATAAATTGCGCATATCAGATTATTAAGTTGTTATTGATGTCCAATGAATTGCTCGAATTTACAGGGTGTCACTTTTTTACGGATTTTATTCAAAAATCTTTCAGGACTATTTGAGATTTTTTTTAAACATAAAAACTTTTTTTCTAGGAGCTTTTCTTAAAAATATTAATTTAAAAAATAAAATTAAAATTTATTCAATTAATTAAATTTTAAAATTATTGTTTAATTAAAAAAAAAATAAATAAATAATTTTATAAAAAATAAAAAAAAATTAAAAAATTGTAGTAATTGAAAAAAATGTACATAAAAATTAAAATTATAAAAATTTTCTTTTTTTCGCCAAAAACATTTTTTTTTCTTAATTTTTTTTTGCAATATGTGAAAATTTCTGACTAACGGGATTCTGACTAATTAAAAAAAATTTAAAATTGCTTAAATGTTTGAATAGATGAAAAATTTTTAAACATTTTCAAATTATTAAACTAAAAAGTATTAGCAAATTTAAATATTTTTTCTCTTTTAATTCCAAATGGTATAAAAAAATTTAAAATGCGGTAAAAAATAAATAAAACTGACATCAATATTCTTCATAACAGAAGAAAATGATGAAAAATAGTCAAAAAAGAGACACCCTTTACTATTTAATATTAAAGCCATTTCACATTTGTCAAGGTAAGCACTTCTAGTTTATTAGTTTTGTTATCTTTACTTGTTCTTCCTAAATTTATTCTCCCATTCATGCATTTGACTCGACAATCAATTAACTTTCCGCATTCACTTGAACAAATAAATAAACGACAACGACGACGACGTCGAAACAAGTGACGCAACAAGTGTGCGAGAAATGCAATTTTAAGCGCACAATTAGATGGCGGTGGAGAATCACATAAATAGCCTCCAGTAATTTCAACACTTATTTCGCTTGTAATGAATGGCAAGGAAGGAAGAAGAAAGAACAAAAAAACATCGTAAATAAAGTATTAGCAACAGATAAAACAATGAATACACTTGCAAAATTATATCACCGTGCAGAAAATTTGTGTTTACGGTTTATTACGTCTCTTTTGTGTCGTTCGGTCTTCTTTCATTCATCCATTTATTTTATTATTACAGCATTCGAGCGTCCCATCAGAGCGCATGAAATTGTAAATTGTGTCATGTTTACTCGAGCTACCTATTTATCATCGCACCATTCTTATATAAAATTTATAACATTTATTATTGTATCTCTCTCGCTGGCGGTCGTTTGTGTGACATTGAATGCAGCATTCTAACAGATGACAGAGCTAGTTTTTTTTTACATTTACAGATGCAGAAAACCCGTTTGTCACTGTGGCACTAGGTAAAACGGTTAATGATTTACATTTCACTAAGAGCTCATTTTTTGTTAAATTTTTATCTTCAGAAAAAAAAAGAATTTAGGGAGTGATTTATTATTATTTAACTGATTATTAAAAAAAAATGTTAGAAAGCACCTAAATTCCGATTGAGATTTTTTTTTTTTGAAAAGTTTCTTAAGCAAGATTACTCTCCAAAGAAACAAAGACTCAAGAGTTTCTCGGAAAATTGTCTAGACACACAAAAGGAATCTACACCTTTGATACGAGAACTTTTATGTTTAGTAAGGATCTCTTTTTATCTGCACGAGTTAAAAAAAATTCTTTGCATTTTGTTTAAACTTTTATTTTTTATTAAATATACGACATACCGTTGTGCGTTGATTTTAATTAAGTTTCTTCACCTTTAGACAAAAAACAACAAGAGCAAACAATAAAAAACATATTTTTGCATACAAATTATCTTATTAACGTTTTTCACACAAAACTAGTAAAAGAGTTAATTAAAATTTGCTTATTTAATTTGAAACAATTTATTCCAATTTGTGATACGAAATTAAGTTAATTTGTTAAATGTAATTAAATTATTTGTTGAAGAGGCGAAATTTTGCGTATCTTGAAATTTTTAAATTAAGATTTTCCATCGGAAATGTTATTTTTCAAAAATATTTTTTTTAAAATAATATTTAAAAAAAAAAATTAAAAATCAATTTAATTGAAAAATAAATTTATTTAAATTTTTTATTTATTCTTATCTTATTATTTTTATTAAAATATTTTTTTTTTTGAATGTTTATATTGAAAAATCATGAAAAATTAATTTTTATGGTAAAATCATACAAAAAACCAAAGAAATTTTAATTATTTTTAAAAAGGTTGCCTTTTATGGGAGAAAAAGTTCAAATTTTGAAAATAATGAATTTAAATAAAAAAATATTTTAATAAAAAAAATTCAAAAATAAAAAAATAAAAAAATAAAATAAAATTTATTCGCCTAAATAAAAAATTAAATTTAAATTTAATTAATTTATTTAAAAAAAAAAAAATTAAAAAAAAAATGAAAAATATTAAAAAAAAAATTGGAAAAATTAAATTAATTAAAATAAACAAATTTAAAAATTTAAATTAAAAAAAATGTATAAAAATTTAAGTCATTGTATTTTCTAATTTTAGTTTAATTTTATTAATTTAAATTTTTATATTTTTTTTTTTTTTTTTATTTATTTATTTTATTTAAAAAATTTATTTATCATTAAAAATCGCTTTGAGAGAAAATTTTGAATAAAAATTTTTTTTTTGTTAGATTTTTATTAAAAAAGACAGAAAAAAATTATTCCTCTACAAGTTTTCAAAGTTAAATATAAAACTTGTTTATTCATTAAAATTTTCCTATTTACCAAAATTTAGCGAAACAAATATTTGCTTAAAATTATTACTATAACCATTGTTGTGAACAATTAAAAGAGGCAAAAACTTGCAACCAAAATTATGAATTAAATATTTTGTAGAATTAAGTAGGAAACAACCAAGATTTGTTGGTTTTACGAATTAAAATCAAAATATTGCCATTGTTCTTCTTAAGGAAATGCCAAATTTACCGAGGAAATGTCATGTCAAGTGACTTTTGACTGAACATCGTGAGTTCTTCAACCTCCACAAAAAAATTACATTATTCTTACTTGAATTTTTTACATTAAAATTTAATTTCATCTCATCTAATTATACATAAAAAAATGAAAACAAAAAAAATGCTAGACAGACTCTTACACAACCGGCTGCACATTGCACGTGCCACAAAATTAAATACAGTTGTCGTCAAGTTATGCACACAGAAAAAAAAATCTTCTCATTAAATATTCCATTGTTGTATTCTCTTTATCATGGGCGAGAGAATCAGAATTTCTGCCACATTGTCAGTCAGTCACTACTTTTTTTTGTCGACCTGCCAACGCATAACAACACATTTAGCGTCATTTGCTTGCTTGACCTCAGCAAAATTGCTTATTATATTATGATAATCATTTAATTTCGTTCTGTTTTATTTTTTTATGCTGTCTTTCGTTTCCCACATTTATGCAAAAAAATAAAAAAAAAATAATAAAAAAAATATTTTCATAAGTAGGTATGCACCTCGACACAACCAGAGACAGAGAAAAAAATTATTCTGAGTTAAAATTATTTATTCAAAAAAAAAAAATGTATGCACGTCTGAAGAGTTGGGTTTAAAAAAATAATTTGCAAAACGTTTTTTTTTCATTTAAAAAAAATACAAAAAGAGGTAATAATTAATAAGCAATTGTTTAGCATTTTAATAGTAAAAATGCTCTTGACATTTTAAAATTATCATGATTTTCTGCAAAATTTTATTTTAATTTTAATGTCAAGTTTAGTCAACTTCTTTTCATAAAAAAATAAAATAATAAAAATAACGTTTTGTAATTTTTTTTTTAATTTTTCCCAACACACGTTCATAAATTTATTTTTAATTGTCCGATTTTGTCGAAAAAATTCAGGGGAAAAAATAAAAATTAAATTAAAAATTGCAATATTTTTGACATTTTTGGGAATTTTTTGAATAAAAATCATAAAGAGTAATTGAACATACCAAGGAATAGGTAAATTTGCTTAAACTAAATACAGGTAAAAGATTTTTAAAGTCATGTGACCAAAATATTTTTTTTTTCAAAAATTTTAATTTTTTTCCAATTTTGAGTTCAAATTTAAAAATAAATAATACGATAAATTATTAAAATGTCAAAAATTAACATTAATATTCCAAAAACCTTAAAAAAGTACAAACAAAAAATTAAAAAAATACAGAAAATAAATTAATAATAAATAAATAATTATAAAAAAATATTTATTTTTTTATTTTCCCCTCCTTATGAAAATCCTCATCGGACAAAAAATATGAAAAAATAAATTTATTTGCCATAAATAAATAATTTTTACCGAGAATAATTTTTTTCTTATTCTTTTTTAAAAAATTCATATTATTTTATTTATTTTTAAATTTAAAAATAAAATAAATTTAATAAAAATAAATAATTTATTTTATCAAAAAAAAAATAATAATAATAATAAAATAAATAAATAAAAAAATAATAATGATGAAATAAAATAATTTAAAAAATAAAATAAATAGGTACATGACAAAATTTAATTGAAATCATCATGAAACAATTCTTTCCACTTTGATGCGTAATTTCATCTTTTTAAACAAAAACATTTAAAAATTCTTTGCAAAATTAGTTTTTCTTCTGTAAAGTGCTTCAAAAAGAAAAAAAACTAATAATTACAAAACAAACAAACAAATTTACTCTGCAAACAGAAAAACTCAAAGAATTGCAACTGTAAATAAAAGACACTTTGCTAAAGAGTTTTTTGTCGTTTGTGAAAAAAGATTCAAAGTCAAAGAGAGATAAATAAAATAAATGTTTGTAACTGTAAAAAGTGTAAATTTTTTCCTTGTTGACAAAAATCTTTGTCGCCTTAAAAGCATCATTTGAAAGCACAGGAAAAAAAATTCTTTTGAACCAAAAAAAAAACTTTTGATTTTTCATGTAAATATTCTTCTGCTTTTTATTTGAGTAACAATTTACTTGTGTCTCACACAACCAGTCAGTCATTCAGTCATATGTTTGATGTTCATTCATTCAATGTTATCCAAACAACAACAAGAAAGTGTGTGTACAGCGAGCAAAAATATTTGTTGTTAAAAATTTCTTTTACTTTTTAACAACACGCGGATTTCGTACGAAAAAAATGTCTGTATGCGTCTCATTTAGAAAGTTAGGCAGGGCCAAGAAGCCACAATTTTTCGTGTGAACTGGTTTTGGGCGAGATGCGGATTTACGGCTGCGACGCGGATTGATGGCACGATCTACCGTCGTCGTCAACTTTTACGCATAAAATATGTGTTACACAGCACTACAATGTGTCGTGCACGACGATGTAGACACAAAATTACCGTTGGAATTAGTAATTGGAGGCACACTTCTCGCAACGTATGTATGGATTTTTTTTTGGTTTGTTCTATTTCTTTCTTTTTTTTGCTGTTTCCAGTCGTTTTGGTGATGAATGAAAGAGAAGACGATTGACGATGCAAGGAACAGGAAGTAGCTTATCACATTTGAAAACATTACAAAACCCGAACAATAATTACGCACTTGGTTCTTATCGCATAGAAATTTGCATGAGATGCTCATTCACACTTACTTGACACTCAAAATAAAGTTGTACTTGCTGATAAGAGGAAATGTTGTGTTGCTGATGTATTCCAAAACAGATGCTCTCGATGTTTTTGTCAAGTATTTTGCACCATTTTATCGCACTTGAAATTATTTATTATTTTTATTTTATTTATTTTTACGTATGAATTTTATGTGTAGCACGAGAGAAAGAGAGAAGAGCACAACTTGTTGCACTTTCGTTTCCACTTTCAAACTTTTTATGTGCTCTCTTATAAATAACAACAATTATAAAAAATATTTTTTATTTTTTTATCAAATATCTTCTTTTCTTTCTTAAAATTAAAATCAAGAAATTATTAAAAACTTTTTTTTTTGAAGAAATTTAAAACGTGAACGCGGCCTCGAAATATTTCAAAAAAATGTTCCGCTTTAGACCGCGGTCAACACTCGACTAAATTGTATGCTTTTTTTTATTGTTGTTATTTTATTTTTCGTTGTAATGTAGCTACAGGCGAGAGTGTTAACGTCGTATGCCGTATACAAAAGAATGAATAGTGCGGTGATAATATGCCGTTCACTGATAGTTTTTTTTTGTATGTTATCACGTCATCAATATTATTCAGCTGAGTGTTGTTGGCTGGAGATCTCTTCTCTGCATCACTCAAACAATGAACAGGTAGTAATTGAATGTCGACAATATAATAAAAATTGTTAATTGACGTGAATGAGAGATTGTTGCATCGAGACAAAAGGAGATGAAAATTGTTTTTGTTTTAAATTCTTTTAAAAAAATTTGTTAGGGATTTTTTTTTGATATATTGAATTAAAATTTATTTTTTAATTAAAATCTAAATTAATAAAAAATTAATTAAATTAAAATTTAATATATTTTCTAAAATATTTTATAAAATTTCATCAAATGTAATTAATTTTTTTAATTTTATAAATATTACTTTAATTTAATTTTTCTTATATTTATTAATTTTATTTTAAACAAAATTTTATTAAAATTAACTGAATGAACATTAAAAAATTTTTTTTTAAATAAAATTACCTATTTTAGTTGGAAGTAATAAAATTTCGATTTTAAACCGATTTTTGAAAATCATATTTTAAAAAAATTTGCATTTTTTAAATAAATTAATAATATTCTAAATAAATTATTATTTTATTCTTTTCTATTAAATATTTAATAATTTAATCTAAAAAAATTAATTATTTAATCTAAAAAAATTTAATTATTTTATCTAAAAAAAATAATAATTTATGTTGAGGATTGTTTAAAATTTTTATTTAGAATATTAAAGAGAAGATAAAATAAAATTTAAAAATAATAAAAAACCTCAATATAAATTATTAATTTTTTTGAAAACTAAATTGCAAATTTATTTTAATTAAAAAATAAATTAAAATTCAATATATTTATGTTAAATATAAAAAATCAAAAATAATTAAATCATTAATTTAAAATAAATTTTATTTTTTTTTAAATCAACAAGTTTAAGATATTAAAGATAAAAATGAAAAAATAAATAAAATATTTTTGAAACATTACGAGTCTATATTTAAATCTCTGGATTTTAAATCATACTGAAATTGTTTAAATAATTTATAAATTTTTTTTTGAATTAATTTTCTGAATATTTTTTGTATATTACATTCGAATTACATTAATAAAATATTTCGATAAATTTTTAAAATATTTTTTTTTTTAATTTGAAGAATTTTTTTTCGAAATTTGGGAAAGTTGATAAAAATTAAAAAATATTATTTTTTAATAATTCAATACTCACCATCAAATCAAATACACATAAAATAAATTTCTCTTCTTATGAACAACAATGAATGAACAAAAACTACGAAAACACATCAAAACGAAACTTGATACGTTGCTCATATGATAACTGATTCATTTCATCGCTCATTCGGTCTTCACAGATGTTTTAAAACACACAAAGCACGAAGATAGGAAGAAGAGGTTAAAGCAAATGAAGATGTTTGTATATATGTATTTCTGATTGAAATATAATTGTCTCACTCTCTTTTTCTCCTTCTCTCGACGATATTTTGCTTTTATTGAAATAAAGTTCCGATCAGATGAGTCAGGTGAAAGCAGCGTGTCGCAGCAAATGCGAGACTAGTCTAGCAAAAATGACGTCAGTAGAAATGCATTTCATGATTGAATGACAATGAAAACAATAGCATGACATTGAAAAAGTGGGTTTTTGCGTCAAATCTCGGCGAAAAAAGTGACACAATGGGAATCGAAAAAAATTTAACGAGGAATCTGCGAATAAATTTTTTAGCTAAATTCATTTAAAAATGAGCTTTCAAGTGGGAATCATTCTGTTGTTTGCGTGTCTAACATCAGTTACTGAAGCCTATTATGGGAACTTTGAGGAATTCGATTATCTCGAATGCATGAAAATATTGGCGGAGCATCTGATACACTCATGGTGATTTAAAAATTTTTTAAATTTTCATTTTAATCGAAAATATTTTGCAGGAAAAAGTTGAAAGATTGGCCAAATTACATCTGCAAGGGCGTCATTCATCCAGATCACATGAAATCCGATGACGAAAGTTTCCCAAAAATGTATGAAAGTTGCATGGAGGAAAAATCCGAAGAAGGTCTCGATGAAAAAACTGAAAATTTTTTCGGTACAGCTGAAGAATATTGCTTCTATGCGTCGATCCAGTTGAGATCTCACACCCAAAGACGCGATTATCACATTTTCAAGGCCTTGCCGTTGTTCGTCTCGAAAAAGCCTTATATGAAGAGTGATCCTTTGAACATGATTTCGTCTTGAATTTAGGTAAACGAGCAACTTTTTGTGCCTGTTGCTCTACTTTTGTTCGAAAAATGATAAGAAACGCATTAAAAAATTTAACTTTAAGCCCTGCACAGAGCATTAAAAAGTATTACAATATTATTAATGTTGAAAGTTTTTCATTTCAGTCATAACGGCAAGCTGGAGAAATGAATGAGAGAAAAGGTGTTTTTATGCTTTTATAAGCAACTTGAATAAAATACGAAGAGAAACGAAATAAATGAAAATGTTGTCCTTTCAAACGTCGCACACACAAAAATCGTTTGTACTGTGAAAATTTGTGTTTCGCAACTGGAAAAAATCCACGAGACACAAAAAAATTAAATTAAGAAAATTTTTCAGAAAAAATGTTTTTTTCTTTGAATTTTTTCAGAAATTCATAATATTAAAAAAAAAATTGAGAAATTTCAAAATTTTTATAAATTTTGCCCAAAAAATTTAAAAAATCCTGCAAAAATCATTAAAAAATTTTAAGCAAAATTCTTAATTTCGATCATTTTTATTTTAGGAAAAAAAGTTCGTGATTTTAAAGTTTGCTAATGAGTCTCGTGTTAAATTTGTCTCGAAAATTGATTTTTGTAATTTTTGAGCTCATTTTTTGGTTAAATTCGAATTTAAAGCATGAAAAAGAAATTATCATGACAAAAAATTTATTTCGTACTTATAAAAAAAATTTAAAATTCAAATATTAGGCCACTCCAAATAAAACTTAATAGATTTGTCTAAAACTTTTGAAAAAAAAAAATATAAAAAATTTGAAATACTTTTTTTTCATACAAAATTCCAAATTTCAAACAAATTTTGACCTTTTATATTTTTGCTGTTTTAAGTTATTTTTGGATTGATATTTGTTTTTTTGAAATTGATTTGACACATTTTAATTAAATCATCATTAAAATTTTTATTTCAATCAGATAACATTTTTTTAAATTTTAGCGATAATGCTTAGTTTCTAGATTTATTCTTACCTTTTGAAATTTCTTTTTAACTTTTACAATCAATTTTTATTTTTTTTTTTGTTTGAATATTAAAAAAATACTTTATTTATTAAAATTCTTACAAATTTCAAGATCAACATATTCAAACAATTATTTTTTTTATTTTTGCTGAATTTTTTTTCAAGAATTTTTAACGGTTTTTAATAATTTTTTAACTATAAATTTTAATTTAAATAATTCTTAATTTAATTTAAATTATAAAAAATTAAAAAAATTTTAAAAAATATTTTTTTTTTCAATTTTTCCTATTCCGCAGATTTTTGGTTTGCGACTCAGAGGTGCGAGACATGCAATTGTCAAAATCTCCGTGTAAGACAAAGTTGGAGACAAAAGAAACGAAATTTAGTCATAAATTATTTATAGGACGTTCTTACAGTTTATTTTGAAAGGATAAGGAAATTTCTCGGACATTTAACGTTGAAAAAATAGACCTAGACAAACACCGGGCTTCAATTGATTCTTGTGTGTGTGTCACTAGTCCCACACGTACAAGCGATATCAATTCCTCTGCGACGTGTTATGCTGCCTGTACTGACCCACTTCTGCTGCCGACTCCTCTGTCACGGACTCGTTCAAAGGTTTTAGGTCGCCACGAAAGTGACACGACAAACATGGACGACAAACGCACCGCATCCAACATCTCAGTTTATCCCAGACGTTCAGCGTTGTCGATAGAAATGTGTAAATAAGGGGATTTAGCACGCAATTCAGCAGCACGAGAATCCCGAACGAATAATGCATGATCCAGTATTCGCTGTAGTTGCTCTTCGCGCTGTACAACTTAATCAGCAGGAAGCACCACGACGGAAGACGACACAGGAGGAAAATGAGGATTATCACGAAAACCACACGGAACATCCGAATGTGACGCGCTTCCCGTAAATTCTTCGACGAACTCTTGCGTAACTCGTAACTTGATCCAGTTGTGTTTGTGGAGACGCCCGTGTTTGATCTTTGCACCGAGGGACACGGAACTGAAACGATTTTCGCTAAATTATCATTTTCGACACTAAAAAAAACATTTTTGATACTCACCATTTCCGCTCACGGCGGGAATTACCTTTCTGTAATTCCCCTCGAGTGACGTGGAATTTGTTTCATTGGATGCCGAAGTGTTATTCCGATGCCCTATGCCGCCGCCATTGGTCACATTAACATTATTTAATGGACGTCGACGATCCCAAATCCGCTTAGCGATGATGGAATTCAGCATGATGAACACTAAGGTCGTTGGTGTGAACACGCACGCGAAAACTAAGGTGTAGTACTTGCGGTTGACCAGTTTTTCGGCCGAACAAATGTACGCCTTGTACACGTAGTCCTCGATGGTGGCGTTGCTCTCGGGTGGTAATTTTTTGATAATGTACACCAAAAAAGTGCTGTAATTCCAAAGGGCGCCACTAGCGATGAGACCCGAGAAGATCCAGATAAAAGTGCAAATTATGATGCTGTGAATGACGCCAGGTTGCCATTTTTCCTTGATGCAATTTGTGACGGCGAGGTAGCGATCGAAAGCGATCATTACGAGGGTGAAACTGTTGGCGACGATTGTGATGTTTTGTACGAAGGGGATGAGGTAGCACATTGTTGGACCAAGAACCTGTGAAGAAAAAAGGTGTGAATATTTATTTTTTAATTTAATTATATTTTTTCACAAATATTTATTTATAGAAAAATTTCTACTTCCGGAAAATTCTCAAAATTATTGACTTTTGTAAGATTTTTATAAAATAAATATATTTATAAGAATAGAGAATCATTAAGAAAAAAAAAATTAGAAATAATAATTTTCATTTTTTAATTTAAATAATTTTAATTTTAATTTTAGTTTTAATTTTAATTTTAATTTTAATTTTAATTTTAATTTTAATTTTAATTTTAATTTTAATTTTAATTTTAATTTTAATTTTAATTTTAATTTTAATTTTAATTTTAATTTTAATTTTAATTTTAATTTTAATTTTAATTTTAATTTTAATTTTAATTTTAATTTTAATTTTAATTTTAATTTTAATTTTAATTTTAATTTTAATTTTAATTTTAATTTTAATTTTAATTTTAATTTTAATTTTTTAATTTTAATTTTAATTTTAATTTTAATTTTAATTTTAATTTTAATTTTAAATTTTAATTTTAAAAAACTTTTAATTTTTATTTTAAAATTTAAAAATTTTAATTTTAAAAATTTTAACAAAAATAAAAATCCATATTTTTTTAAAACTTTTAGTTAAGAAATGTATAGAAATAGAAATTTATAAAAATTTTGAGAATATTATTTTTTTAATTTCGAAAAAAATCTATAGTTACCCTTAAAATTATTTCAACCTTTATTTCGTAACAACAACGAAGATAAATCAATATTCTTATAAATGAATGCTTTTTTATCACAAAGAAGAAAAACATTTATCTTGAATATTGAATTGATTGTTTGGACAAAAATAAGTGATCTCGATGTCAAGTCCTTGTCATTGTCGAACAATGATCAGAAGAAAAATAAGAAAAATTTCTCACCCATAACGATGTAAAAGGCTTCATAAACTGCGCCAAATAATACGTTGATGTAAAAAGGACATACAGAATGTCACTAAATGCCAATGACACGATACAAACACGGAATAAAGGACGTTGTTTCCTGCAAAAAAAAAAATGACACAAACAAAATTAGGACAATAGGTTAATATATTTCCCACCATCACGCCATCCTCATCATCAATTGATTCGTTTTTGATAATATCTATTAATGTTTGTCGGGGTTTTTATGTCTTTCTGTGTGTGACATGTGTCGCAAACAATGTCCAACAAATAATAATAATAGAGGCGGAATGTGACATATGAATTCGGTCTGATAAAATTTATTGCTTTTTTTCCGCTGATCACTTAATTTAGATAATCGGGCGGCACAAAAAATGCATCAACGTGTCAAAAATCACTTACCGTCGAATAATAACGAACATTGTCAAAATGTTGCCAATTAGTGCCAATGCACTAAATAACATGATTATGCATGACAGGATAATTCGTTGAGTTTTTTTCAATTCTGTCAGGTCTGATTCCCAGTACCAGTAGATTTTGTAATTGGCAAGTCCGAGACGCTGCATCTGAAAAATTAAAAAAAAAGAAACCAATTAAATTTAATTTCGTGGTGAAAGTTATTCCATGAATTTTAATAAATTATTAATTTTTTTTACCTCGTCCTCGTTGTTGTAAAAGTTTAGTAAACAAACAAATTATTTTTAAAAATTGTCATGAAAAAATATTTAAATCGCATTTTTATATTTAATGTGAATCATTTTGACCAGAAAATTTTTTGAGTGTCCTTTTTATCGAAATTATTTTTTTCTATTTTAATTTTATTAAGAGATTTTTCAAAAATGTTTTGATTTTTCCTTTACATTTATAATATTAAAAATAAAAAAAAAAGAAAAATAAACAATTAGAAATCGATCCTTAGTACTTGTAAAATACTGAAAAGTGTTGAATTTTGTCAATAAAAAATGATTTAATCTATTTGGAGCAATAATTAACATAAATAGCAAAAAATGGTTTTGGCAAAGTTTTTACAAAAAAAAAAAAAAAAATTAAAATAAGAAAAAATAAATAAAATAAAAAAATTAATTGATTTTTTAGCGATTTTGAGAAAAAACAAAACTTAAGAAAATAAAAAAGCATATAAAAAATTGCAAAATTTTGAGATATTCTTTTAAAAATTGTTTCTTTTTATAATTATTGCTCGATATTCGATTAAATTTTTTCCTAATGGACTATCGAAATTTTTAAACACACTTTGGCTTTCATTTTTAAGAGTTAAAACAAAGTTGAAAAATTTTCAAAATGGCGTCTTGATCAGTTAGATCTAAAAAAAATAACTGACGTTTATCAATTTCATACGTCTCACTATTTATTTGACAGGAAATAATCTCAAGATAACCTCAAAATGTCTTATTTTTGTAAAAATACGATGAGAAACTTTTTAAATTGTCACCACTTGCAATTTTCATCGACCACAGAAAAAAATCTAATTAGACTCCAGTCTCTTTCCCCAAACAAATTATCTCATTTATTATGAATTAAAAATTAAATTACATGCATTTAATTCGGCATCAGCGCGTCTTTATCCATCCTCATTCTCTCCTTGACGTATGAAGCGAAAAACAGAGCGAATCCCAATAATCAAGTTTGAAAGTAAATTAATTAATTAGGATTTTGTACAAAAAGTTTTTCCATTACTTGGCGCTTGGCGGATGGATGTGTGATAGACGCGGCATCATCACTTGCTGGGTGGGAAAAAATCAACAATGCGGATGAAAGTTTGGAAATACGATCAAGTTTAAGTAAAATTTAGAGGTTTCTTATGAAATGTGTTTATTAAAATTTCTCTCATACGATATTCTAATTTTTTTTTTGTTTTTGGGAAAGGTAAAAGTTGGGTAAATAATTGGATTTTCTCTTCGCATCAGAAATGAAGGTCTTCTTGTTAATAAATGCGGGGCGGCCGGAAAATTAATTAGTTTTAGACCCACATTTTCAGCTAAGGGGAGTTGGAAGACAAGTTTGATAGTTTTAATTGACATGGCGACGACGCAAACGACGTAACCATGCATGAAATTCAGAAAAACTTTTTTTCCCTCACTCTCTTCAAATAATTATTATTATGTTAAATAACTACTCGAGTCGGCGTAATGTGTGAGTGTGAAGACGAATTATCTCCCATGAGCGCGCTTATTACTAATTAAACAATAAATTTTTCATTACAGCGGTTCTCTCGGGTGCTTCGTACCTATTTTTTTCCCGAGCAAGTGCAATGTGGTGTTAGAACATCGGATTAACTACGCAAAAACTTGGAAAAAAGTTTTTAATCGTTTTTTTTTTAACAAAAGTTTAAATAGATTTAAAAATGCATTTGATGGAAGCGATGTGAGTTTTTTTGCACAGAAAAAATGGGTAAGTGCATTAATGCGGCTTGAACATATAATTTAATTACTAACCACGTTAAGCAGCCTGTTACATGAATTGTAATCACTTCAACTCAAAGTGCTATTCATGAAAAATGCACATGGGTTGAACAACTTGGTTACTTGATGAAAATTTATTCATGAGTAACATTTAACTTTTTTTTTTGCTGTCATTAACTGTACTTTTGTTGAAGAACATTTTTTTTGTGAAAAGCGTACATTCCATAATTTGATTCTCACAGAAAATTTATTCATTTCTTCAAAAAAAAAAAAAAAAAGAAAAGAATTAGGTCATAAATGTTGGACGACGAACAACTTGAACTTTATTTCTATTCAAAAAAAAAAATAAATTTTTCTGACATTTATAGGAAATTTATTCGAATAAAGTTTTGAGGATTTCATTATTTTTACATTACCGCTCAAACATCATTTTCTAATCGCTTTTGTGTCAAAAATGGCTTTTCTTCCTGTTCCGATGGTGACAAAAAACAAAAACTTTTTCTTGTTTATTTTTGTTTTATTTTTTTTGTCTCCTAAAGTTTTCCAAAATTAAATTAAAATCCTCATTTTTTTTAAACAAATTAGACTATAGCGCTTTTTGATGTTTTTATTGCAAAAAATTCGTTCCTCAAACGAATTAATAATTATAGCTTTAAAAATTAAAGATTTTAAAAAAATGTTAAAAAAAAAATTATTTTATTTAATAAATTTTTGAAAAAAAAAATAAATTAATTTTTAGTTAATTTTTTAATTAAAAATATTAATTTTAAAAATTTTTTAAATGTAAAAAATTTTTTTAAAATAATTAATAAATAAATAAATTAAATAAATATTTTAAAAATATTAACATTTAAAATTTTTTATTATTTTTCTTTATTTTTTTTTTTTTATTTTTTTACTTATTTATTTTATTTTATTTTTTTTATTTAATTTTTTTTATTTATTTTTTACTTTATTTTTACAAATTCTTAAACTTTTTGATTTTTTTTTAGAATTTTCTTCCACGGAAAAAATTTTTCCTGAATTCGAAACAGCGAATTTTCCATCAAAACGCAACAAAAACAAAACAAGACACAATTAAAGTACGAAACCTGGCTCAACACAATAATCGTTTTAGATTAATTCCGTATCATTTGAAATGGATTCTCATTATTTCTTTTCCTTTCCATCTTCTCCGTAGAGTTTAACGTCCTTTTTTTAAGAGTTAAGACGATTGCCATCATTAGTGATTGAACCATTCCATTGGGGACACCACATGCGTCGACTAATCGATAAAACAGACAAATTTTATGGGATTGCGTCCAAAATAACGGTAGAACAATAAAAATTGACGATGAGAGGTGGTCGTAAAAGAACATTTAAAGAGACATAAAATGAATGAAGTATCATAAAAAAAATATTTAAGCCGATCATTTTCTCAACGATTTTCTTCAGGATGTTTCGTACGATTTAAAAAAAATCGCTTGGCGAAATTAATCGGATCTTATTTAGACAGCAATTTAATTGGACCCATTGCAGCAAATAAAATCAATTTAATTTGGCCGATTCCATTATTATTTTATGTTATTTTTTTTTGCGTCGGGAACAGGTAACAAAAAAAATCTAATACTCGTGATTGAATGAGTTGCGAGAATCCGTTAGCAATACAAAATTTTTAACAATAGGAATGAATTTTTCCATTGAGACGATTTTTTGTGCATTTCGTGACTATTGTTGTGATTTCAATGGAGACGTAAAGTGTCTTTTTGCTTCAAAAGTTTTTTTTGAGCAAGTACTTATGGCATTTTTATTTCTTGGGTGTGTAAGTGTATTTTTTTGTCAGTTTTGTAACAAATTTTAAGTATTTTTTAATATTTTTTATATAATTTATTTTTTTTTATTTAAAAAATAAATTAAAAATGTTAAGTTTACTAAGAAAAAAAATTAAATAATTAAAAAAAATTAAAATATTTTTTTTATTTTAAATTTTTTTTTTCAATTTTTAATATTTTTCTAAATATTCTAAATTATTTAAAATTGATATTAAAAAAAAATAAAAATTTGTTTTTAATTTATTTTCAATTTTAAAATAATTTTTTTATTCAATATTTTTTCATGAATTAATAAAATACTCCAAAAAAACGCTCAAAACTATTTTAAACCCATTAAAAAGACAAAAATAATAATCACTTTTGCTATAACGTTGTCTCGATAGTATTGAATTGCTGCAATACCAATTATTTTCCGCCGTCCTATCTATCTGATGTCGAGAAGTGTGCGTTTCAATTCATCTCATATTATTTATTTTTTACTCATTCTTTTTTTGCAAAAACTTTTTAATACACAATCATATTAATGGTAAAATATTGCCCCAATACGACAATCACCGTAAGCTGCATTAAAAAAATTTTTTTCGCAAGTTTTTCATTTATTATTATATCATTTTTTGTGTGTGTGGGATATGAAATGAAATCGTGCATTGTAAAAAAAATAATAATAATTTGACAACGGCGGCGTATCGCATGAAAGCAAATGTATTGTTGTTGAGAAAAATAATGAAAAATATTTTTTTTTGTGTATTTTGGCGATATATGGCTTATAATGATGTTGATGATGATTCTCTGAATTTTTGTTGCAAAATTTTTTTTATAAGAAGAATACATACGGATTGATTCATTAATGGGTTCTTCTTTTTGTTTCATGTGATAAAATTGCGTGTCTGGCAAGCGGATATTGATGTTTCGTGTTTCTGATTTTTTGTCATTTTTTTACAGATGCATTACAGGCCGTTACAAAAATTATTTTTAAAATTTTAAACTATACGAACATGAGAAAGGGGTCTTTTCTATATATATTTTTTTTTTAAATTTAAAATTTATCATTTAAAAATTATTATTATATTAGTTTAAAGAATTTTATCAAAAAAAAAAAGCCGTGAGGGCCGGGCGAAATGAGTAATAGAAGCCTCATTGACTGAATATAAAGGATCTATAAAAATAAAATAAATAAATAAAATAAAAAATTAAGTCTTTAAATTAAGGTTAAAGATGGATAACATTTTTATTCTTAACATTTTGTAAAAATTAGAACGAAAATAATAAACTTATTCTATAAGAAAAGAAATCGACAAAAAAATTTAAAAATTGTTCAAAAATAAGAACATCAAATTTTAAAAAGACTGACAAAAAAATTTAAAAAAAAATTAAATAAATAAATAAAATAAATTTATAAAATTAATAAAAAAAAATTTAAATTAAAAAAAAGAAAAAATTTAAAATTAAAGATTAATTAAAATTTTTTTAATATTAATTATAAATAATTTAGAATATTTATAAAAATATTAAAATGTGAAAAAAAGTAATTTTAAAATAAAAAAAATATTTTAATTATTAATTAAAATTACTAATTTTTTCACATTTTTGATAGTTAATAAACATTTTTTCTTACAAATTTATTTTAAAAAAATAGGAAACCAAAAACATTTTTCGAATATTGTGTTGGCCTAATTTCGGTTCACGCTGAGCTATTGAAAAGAAATGTCTCGCATGCTTTCATTATCAACAAGCCTCACAAAAAAGTATTTGTTTGCATTCCAACATTATTCCATTAAAATTTGTATACATCAGCGTCCCGTTTAAAAAAAAAAGTGAGTTCAATTCAATTCAATATGCTTATTGACTTGGAAATGGTCACGTTTGCACCATTTCACTTCTCTTGTTCTCCTCATCAAGAGTTTTTTTTTTCGAGTATGGGCCGGAGGAAGAATTGTGTCAGCAAGGAGGAATGTGTGAGAAGTTTGTTGCAGAAAAAAAAACACAAAAAGGTGCCGTATAAAATCCATAAAGGGATTAAAATGGATGTCATATTGTTGTAAAAAAAAATATGTCGAGGTTAATGTTAAACAAGGTGAATAAAGTCATTTTTGTGTGTTTTTTCACTCATGCGGGATAAAATTTTAAAACTAGCATGGGTGTCGTACTTGGCTTTAGAAAAGTCGTGCTGGTCATTAAAATTGATATCGTTCGTTGAACATTTCCCTTACCTTTTCGAGAAATCCTTCCATTTATTCGACTCCTTGGTCGTGTTTTTCTTCGGTTACGATAACGATTATTACTTGACCAAAACCATCCAATTGATATGTTTCTTCAAATTATTTTTTTTTATTATTTCTTTGAAAAGAGGATTCATTTTTTCGATATTTTTTTATGATTTAGACATCATCTCCGGTTATCATTAAAATGTAATCTTGAGTGTGACAGGTTCATTAAACACACAAATTCGGTGGAAAATATTTTTGATTATTTCCAGTTGATTTATCCGAGAATTATGTCTCTCATTTGTGCTCGTTATTATCTCTCTGTCTTTGATGCGATTTGACTTTGAACGCGCTTTCTACCAAACTAAATTCAATTTTGATAAATAGTGACTTCATGTAGTAACAACTGCAACTGACACATTGCTCTGTAATCTAATTAGTGCTGGCATTTAGCAATGGGAAATTTATTTATCTACAAAACCGGAATAATTGATAAGACATGAGCTTTATCTCTTTCGTTCGGTCTGTGTGTTTCTGTTGCAATTCAATAGTCTCTAATTAATTCGCGTGTGGAGACGCCCGGTTTCAACTAATTAAAAGGAAATTGGCTTATCAGTCAAATCAAATGAATCGACGTAAATCCCGTTGTTCGCAACGTTTCAACATCAATTCGCTCGCAGATAATGATAAATCACACGAATAAATTAATTGATATGAATTTCGATGGAAATTATTTTCATCCGATTAGATAGGCAAATATTTGTTTGGCAATGGTAATGTATTTATTTTTAGATTCCGCAGCTGTGAAAAGTTTTGTACGATTGTTTATCAGTAATTTTTTTTTTGTGGAAAGCTTGGAAAAATTAAAAAGACGAAATTTTTGTTTGTTGATGCAATTTGCATAACTAACGAGCTTTCATCCGATGTTAATGAAGGAAAAAATAAATTTATTTTTAAGGAAAATTTGGTGTCCTTCTGAGAAGTATTTTCATTTATTTATTTCTGGAGAAAAAATGAACCAAAAATAAAAAAAATCGTGTTTTATGTCAACAAAAAATTTAAAGTTTTATTTTATTTTTTCACAAAAGCTCAGCTTTTCATTAAGTTCTTTCATTCATTTAGTTAATTTATTTCATTAAGTTGAATAGGTTAGTTAAATTAAACTGAATATATATTTTTTCAATACATTTTTTCCTCAATAAAGGGACAAAAACAATTTTCAAAAATTCAAATAAAAATAATTTTTACCGCATTTCAATTTTTTTGAAAAAAATTTTTTCGTCCGTTTCCGTCCGTCTTTTGTGCCAAACTTTGTTTGAATTAGCAGGTTTGGCAAATTTTTTCAAATTGAAATTTTCAAAAAAATTAATCCGTTAAATAAATGAAAAAAAATATTTTTTTTTAAAAAAATTGATGAAAATTTTCGGGAAAACTTTTTCGGAAAATTTGAAAATTTTCAAAAAAAAAATAATTTTCGGGAAAACTTTTTTTTCAAAAATTGAAAAATGATGAACATTTTCGGGAATTAAAAAAAAAAATCTTGTTAAAATTTTAAAATGTTCAAGGGACTCGCGGGTATAATAAAAATAAAAAATAAAACTCGGAAAATTCATGTAAATTAAATTAAAAAGTCATTCGTTTTATTGCAATTCATTTTTTTAATTTTGATTTTTGTTATAAAAATAATAAAATAATAAAAATATTAATGAAATAATATAAATTTAATTAAAAGTAAATAAAAAGTAAAACAAAATAAAAAATAATAATAAAATAATAATTAAAATAAAATTTAAATAAATAAAATAAAATTGAAAATAAATATTATTCGTTTGCGATTTATTTTATTTTTTTTTAATTTGATAATAAAAAGTGAAGGAAAAAATCTGTTTTGAAAAATTTAAAAGTGGTTTTAAACAAATTTAATCAAAATCGATATTTTTTAAATTTTAATTTGTTTTATTCGATTATCGGGAAATATATTTATATTCGATGAAAAAAATTATTTTAAGAATTTCATTTTTTTTGGGT
This sequence comes from Culicoides brevitarsis, assembly GCF_036172545.1. NCBI lineage: Eukaryota > Metazoa > Arthropoda > Insecta > Diptera > Ceratopogonidae > Culicoides > Culicoides brevitarsis. Next base: position 19,501,175 of record NC_087085.1, on the reverse strand, counting down.
TAATTATAATTGTCTAGACAATTTTTAATAAATTTTTAATGTCACAAAAAACTTTGATTTTTCTTTCAAAACTTAATCGAAATGCATGTTAAATACTTAATTATTTTGTTTCAAAAACCTGCTAAAAATTATTTATAAAACCGATTGTTCAAACGAAAAATTTTCTGTTTGTTTCAAAATGTCAACAGTTACAGTCCAAAGTCTTTTCGACTTGATTAAAGCTATTTTAGCTTTCTTCAGTATTCATCTTTTTGCGAGATTTCAAGATTTAAATATATTTTTCAAGTTTTATCGCATTTTTACTGCAATAGTTGTATTTTTATTCTATTTTGTTACAATTCCTTATACAATATTTATTAATTATCTAAAAAATGACGAAGAGAAGCTAGGAGAGCAGTTTATTCTTTCAAATTCATTTATTGGTGTCGGCACAATTTTGATCAGAATTTTTATCACAATTTATAATGGTGAAATTCTAGACCGGATTGTGCATTGGATGTTGGAGATCTATAAACCAACAAAGGTTGAAGTTAAAAAATATTATGGAAATAAGCTCGAAATATTAAGTTCTCGTGATTTGAAGATGTGGAGGTGAATTTTATACTTTTTTTTTTATTAATTTCTAATTTAAAATAAATTATTTTAGGATGGGAACGAGATTTATACTGATTTTCGGAGCATTAACGATCATTGGAAACATTATTCGATTGACAAATGACCCATCAGCTGAACTTTTATTACCGATGGAACTGCCTTTCCTCACAAGAGAGTCTCACTTTTATTTCATTTTGAATTTCGGAACACAAATTTTTGGATATTTTATTTGTTATTTCTTTTTAATTGTTGATTTCATGCTGTTTCTAACGATTAATCGACATATTTTGTTGGAAATTCACGTTCTTAATGCCATTTGTGTAGATTTGGGAAAACATGAAAAAATTATTTTCGATAAAATCGAGGGAAAAGAAGAAATCTTAAACTCACAAAATTTGTTAAAAATCATCCTAGAGCGTCACAATCGTCTAATAAGTGTAATTAAAGACATTTCTGATTTCTTCAAAGTCTCAATGCTCTGCTACGAAGGCGTTACTTTCACAAATTCCATGTTTATTTATTACCTTTTAATGATCTACGGGAGATTTTATCACTTGGCTGCTGGAGCGTTTTCATTGATTCCGCAATATTATGTTGTCGCGAATACAGGATCGAGCATCATTGAAGCAAATAAAGAAGTGGTAAGGACGTTATATGACTCGGAATGGATTTATTTGAAGCCCAAAGAGAGAAATATCTTGTGCATGATTATGACAATGGCGCAAAAATCTCATTCTTTGGAAGCTGGAGGATTTGGAGATGTTTCGTTGAGTAGATTTACGGTGGTGATGAACTTTATTTATCGTTGCTGCTTGATGGTGTCATTTTTTCAAGGAAAAGATGAAAAGAAAAATCGAATTATTATTTGAAAAAGTAATAAGCTTAAAATTTTAAAAATTTTTAAAAATAATGTCAAATTCGATTATTTAAAAAAAAATTAAATTATTTTTTGATTAAAAATAGCAAAATTAAAAAAAAAATAAATAAATAGTTAGTAAAATTAATTTTTAATAAAATTAAATTAAATTTTGAAAATCATTTTTAATTAAATTAAATTAATTTTTTAATTTATAATTAACAAACAAATATTTATTTTTTCGCGAATAAAGTTAAATTTTTTTAAATTTTTTTTTGTATAAATAATATTTCGAATTCATTAAAAATAATTTACTCCAAGAAAAACATTGGCGAAATAATTAAAATAAAATTTATAGTTTTAATAAAAAAATTTAATCGTTTCGATTTTCAAATTTTTTGATCTAAAATTATTATTATTTTGTAAAAAAAAATTATTTGATTTTTTTTTATTTTTTATTGAATTTTAATATTTTAAAAAACGAAGTTTCAATTTTAATTCTTAGATTTGTTGGTTAATATTGGCACTTTCATCAAAATCACACATCAAAGGATATGACAAATAATCAAAATTTTCAATGACGGCAGACAACCTTCACTTTGCCTTGAGCAATTATGTTTTACTGTAATTTTAGTAATAAACATTCTTATGAATAAATGAATTCGTCTTGTCTATCTTCGTCAGAATAATATTGTCGTCTGACTTCAAAATATTTTTGATTTGATGTCATCAACAAAACAAATTGGAATATTTTACTTTTACAACAAAAAATTATTAAAAATTAAACCTCAATTCAAAGGTAACTTTTTGATTTTTTTTCTATTTCATACAATTTTTTGGTTAAATAAAGGCTTAAAAAATGCATGAACCACTGAATTAATTAAAACCTACCTCAAGTAATTAAAAACTCGTGGCTCAAAACGTAAATAATTAAAAATGTTTATGAAGAAACAAAGCTTTTTAATAATTGTCCATTTTACTCACTTTATCAGTTTACTTTAACCCTTGAACCAAAATGGACGAACATTTTAAAGTCGTTCGAGTTGCTTTCCAATTAATTGGAATTGACATTTTTCCCGGATCAAAAAGAATTCCAAATATTTTCATGCGTTTAGTATTTTGCTTATGCGTTGGTTTCCTTGTTGGATGCTTATTTTACGCATTTTTCTTCGACAAATCCCTCGAAGTACCGGATAAAATTATCGTTGTGGTTGCGATTCAAGTAATGAGCACCGAAATTATTCAAATGATTTATTTTTTGATGAGTCAAGATAAAATTTTGAGTATTTTTGGGGCAGTCAATGATTTGTACAAAGTTCGTGAGGAAAATTTGATCGAAAAAAAAGCTAAAGATGAGTTTCAAAAAATTTCCATGCCACTTTTAAATTTTTGCAAGTAAGTATTTTTTTGTAATTTTTTCAAAATTTAATATTTTTATTTTTTTTTTAGATATTTTGTAGTTGGTCAAGTTGTCGTTTCTGGATCATGTTTCTTTAACTTGTTTGTGGGCTTGAAAATTTATCCGATGGAACTTAAGTTGCTGGGAGAAATGGACTCAAATTTGAATTATTTTACGAATTTTTTCACACAAGCTTTTGCTCTCTTTTTTTCTTGCATGATTTATTTTTCGACAGTTTTAACGGTTTTTGTGGTTTCGATAAATTTATTGACGGAGCTGAAAGTTGTTTGTTTCTTTTGTGGCATGGTTGGAGATGCGGAGGAAAATGAATTTAACAAAAAATTTGATCTCCAAAAAGGAAAAGAAGGCTGGAGAACTGAATTTTTTGAGACTTCAGAGTTGCTAAAATCAATTTTGAAATATCATTCGAACGTCATTTCGTAAGATTTTTATTTAAAAAAAAAATAATTAATTTAATTAAATTATTATGAATTAATAAATAATTAAAATTTAATTAAATTAATTTAATTTAAAAAATATTTTTTATATTTTTTTTCAGAATCATGAACAAAATGAGTGACATCTTCTCTCTCAATTTATTTCTTTGGGAATTATTGTTCATTTTCTGTGCGTGCTCATTTTATTTAATTTTACTGTATTCGCCAAAAATGCTCATTACTTTTGGTCCCGGTTGCATCACAGTGGTTGTCATTTATTTCGTCGTTTCATTGATTTGTGATCTCTTGAAGGAACAATTTTATGCAGTCGGACAATCTTTGTACACATCCAAGTGGTATTTGTTGAAGCCAGAACATCGTAAGAATTTTGTTAAACTCTTGATTTTGGGTAACAAGCAACGAACTTTGAGAACGGGACCATTGGGATTTGCTAGTTTGGAGAGATTTGCTGAGGTATTTTGAGATTTTTTATTTTTTTTTTTCAAAAATTTTAATTTAAAATTTATTTTTAGATTTCACTGTTTGTGTATCGAGCTTGCATAGTGATAAGTAATTTAACAAAAATTTAAGAGAAATTTTGAAATTATAGTTTTAATCTTCATGGATAATAATTACTTGTCCATGATGATTTCGATGAAAATATGTTATCAGAACTTTTTCTGCAAATTGATATAATCAGTTTTTGCTTTTATATTACTTTTTCTACATTCTCATCTCTTTCAAAAAAAAAAAAATAAATAAAATAAAATAAAATAAAATAAATAAATTGAATAAATTAATAAAATTAAAATTTTAAATAGCTTAATTTTTAATTAAATTTAATTTATTTTATTCATAATTTAATATATGTTTTAATTTTTTAAAATTAAAGAATTTAAAGCTTGAGTGTCAATAAAAAATTCAATAAATTATTAATATTTTTATTTATTTATTGATACACTGAATCATATGCTAGAAAACTTAAACAAAGTAAACTTTTTGTTTGAAAAAATTTCTAATTAATTAATTATTTAAAACATTTACCAGTTATTGTTAAAAATTTTCCATCCAGTAATTATTTATTATGTTGAATAAATTATAAATTAAAGTAGATGATTTGTTTGTTTTTAGAAAATGTGTAAGGAAAATAATAACTTTTAAGGTTCAAACCATTTAATATATTTTATTAAAAAAGAAATACCTATTTCGGAAATATTTTATTTTAGCAAGGATATAAATATCATTTTTGTGGTTTAATTTTAAAATATAAAATTTACTGAAATTGTCATTTTCATCAAAAAATGAAGAAATGTGATATTCCTTAACGTATAAAAAAATGGATCAAAAGAAAGAATTTCTACGAAATCGATGGAAAATGAGATTGACAAAATTTATAAAAATTATTTATCAGAATAACATATTATTTTTATACATGTAGGAATATTTTAAATAAATACATAAGGAATTTCAGCAGCTTTATATTACAATAAAAACTATTTAAAAATTTAAAATTTAAATTTAATTTAAAGTTATGTTTATTGAATGAATATAATTTAATTTTTTAATTTTTTTTCAAAAACATATAAAAAAACAATAAAATTGCAAAGATTGAAGATTTTCAATTAAAATGATTAATAATAATTAAATACTAACGAAATAAAAAAGCCACTAAATTTTTTTTATAAATGAAAAAAAAATCATCACAGATCTACTTAATTTTCAAAAATAATGTTTTTCTTACAAATTCAAAGGTTTTTTGAATTAAATGAAATTGACATATCAGTACCAATTTAAATAAGTTTGTGAACTTAAATGATCTAAATTTATTGAAAAAGCTTATAAAATATTCATAGTAACATTTTTATCTATGTTTATTTTACGTAATTATTTTTCCTTATCAGTTCTTCTGAATTATTTAAAATTAAATTCTAGGAAAATTTATTGCGATTGATCAATTTTTGCTCTTCACACTCTTTGTGGATATTCATTCGACTGTTTTCTCGTGAAATTATTATTTTTTTTTAAGAAAAAACAGTGTGGGATATTTTAATGGATTGATAATCTTTATAAATAGGACGAAGAAAAATTACGTAACCTTGAATTTGAGAAATATTTGGAAAGATTTCGAAACATTCCGGAGACAAGGTATTTTTTTTGTATTTTTTTAATTTTTTTTACAAATTTTTTTCAGAATGACTCACATTTCCAAAAATATGTTTAGGTAGTTTTCCATAAATGAACCATGAAAAATGTTTATTTGGTAAAATTTTCCACATGATTAAAAATTCAAACTCTTAACGAGTTGTTTTTCTAGCAAATCAATCATTAAAATTTCATGCCTCCGAGAAATATTTACGGAAAATGCTCCAATCAACCTTGTTTGACGAAAAATGTCGTCGTCATCGTCTCACATTCAAATAATTTTTAATTTTATCAACTTTTTTCACAGATTTCAATCGTTAGACTTTCTTCGATAAATTTTACTATTACATCGCACTCACGCACAACTTTTATTCAATTTTCAAAATCCTAACGAGAACTTATCGAATGAGCAATTTGTACTGCTGATGATTTGGGTAATTGGCGTTTTTTCTTTGCCGACACGACTCGCAGTGCCTTTAATCATGCAAAATAAATATTTTTCCTTTTTACGAATGGATGATTGATGTTCACGAGCCAATTAATATGACGAAATGTTGTAAAAAAATGTCAACCATCTCTAAGGTAAATTTGGATTTTTTTTTTGCCCTAAAGCATTATAAGACAAAAATAACATTTTTTATTTTTATTTTGATAGATGAAATTCTAATTGGTCCAAACTCAAACAAGGGACTTCAAGTCATCCTTGAAAGTCATCAAAGCCATTAACAGTGCATTTCACTTTAATAGCATCACTGTCCTCGTTTACGAGATAAATGCATTTACAAGTTCTTCGTTCATTTATTACCTCTTGATGACCTATGGGAGTTGTTGCGGATAGTGAGTGTTATTGCTTTAAGTGCATCTCTTTTTTGTGTTACAATTTTTGTGGTTTTGATGAAAAAACCAGTAAAATGAAAATTTTTGTTAAATTTAGTTAAAATTGAGTTTTTTTTTCTGTTTAATTATTTTTTTTTTTCAATTTTTACGACAAAATTATACGAAAATATTATCTTATGATGAGCCAGATTTTTCTTAAAATTAAATCAATGACGTATTCTAAATTAAAATCAATTCTTGTGGTTAATTCATGTTGAAATATTGAGTTCACTTAACTCGTTAGTGAATAATTTAACTAGATAATTATGAATAATTTATATATATTTTGAGCTTAGGATAATATCATGTCCAGAGAGTAATTAATAATCAATTCTCCTTGTAACATGAAGGTCTATTTATTATAAAATGAAAATTGAACTAAAATTAATTGAAATTAAAACTATTTTAGAAATAATTGAAATCATTTAGGAATAAATTATTTTTATTAAAATCGGAAAAAGAAAAAAATCTTTTTTTAAAATTTTTAATATTTTATAAAAAAAATAATTTGTAAAATTTCTATACCTAATTTTTTCAATTTTCCACAATTTTTCACAATCTTCGGTCTTGTTAAGGAAATTATCTTAAATTCGTGGAAGTAATTACCTTATATTTTTTTCAGAATTAAAATATTTTCTTTTCACTCGAAAAGTACATATTTAAATTTCTTAGGAAAGCAGCTTCTAGAATTTGTTTTTTCAATATCCTGCCTAATTTTCCTTGGAATTTTTTCCTACTTCAATATCGATTCATCATTCAATATTTTTCCAATCCACATCAAAACATTCCTCCAAACCCACTTTTTTGACACAAACACTCTGCCTTGTGGTACAACTCCAAGAACCAAAATCCATTAACGCATTAGCAAAAAACTTCAAATTACGAAAAAAAATCGTGAAGCAAAACATTTCACATCAAAATTTTTGCAAAAATCAAAGAGATTTCTTTGCCATCAATACGCTTTTGAATGAGATTTTTTTCATGTCAGTTATTGGTTTTGTCTTTTGTTACTTGAGCTATGTTGGGAATGAAAAAAATACTTACCTCCATTACTGAAAATTTAAAAATATCAAATTGCGGAGAAATTGGGAATGAAAATTTAATATTTTATTTCACGATTTATTGACGTTAAAAAATTTTCTTACCGTTTTTGTTTCTTTAAAAGTTAAAAAAAAATACAAAAAATTTTTCATTTCGTACACATGATTTTTTTTTTATTTTTATTGGGTTCTCTTATTAACTAGCAATTTTCTTACAATTAAAATTTATTTCTAACTTTCATATTTTTTTTTGCTCTTTTAATTTTTTTTTTTCGAACAACACCTAACTTTTAGTATTTACATCATCTTATAAATTACAATTTTATATTACACACTCCATTTCTTCCTTTCCCTGTTTTTAACTTATGTCGTCCTAACTATCTGAAAACACGGAAAATCTGGATCTCCGTCTTTCGTTTCACGTAAAATTCTTGTTCCTTTTCACGTTTCTTTTACTTTTTCTTTTTCTCGTAAGCACATAATATTTTACCTACGTCTCCTTATCATTTAATTAAATATATTTTATTTTTATATTAACCTATATCTACACTATTTATATCATTGAATGCATTCTGAACTTATACAATAATATGTATACATATGCAATTGCCAGATTACAAAGAACAAGCAGAGAGAGATACAGAGAAAATAGAGAAACGCCATTACTATTATTACAAGTCTCTCCAGTTCCTGGTCTGTAATTTATTAAAGTGCTGTGTAAGTTTTTTTTTCCGTAACGTTTTGTAACAGGAAAAAATGTTCCCTTGAAGAATTTTATTTTCAAAGGAAAATTAAGGAACAGTAAGATTAATTAAAGATTAGACCTTAACTCAATTAAGCTTAATTTATAAATAAAATATTTTATTGGCTTTACACACGTTTTCATAAATTATTATTTTTTTTTTCAGAAATTTTATTAGAATATATAAAAGAGCAGTTCATCTCATCAACAAAAAAAAAGGTGCAGGTGTTAAAGGTAAGAGAGCTTGAAAAAAAAATTAATTCCACAAAAGGTGTGAAAAAAATCTACCTTTTTATTAATTTTTTTTTTCCTGTATTTTAAGATAAAATTATAATTATTTCTGAAATTATGAGGATTTTTGCATTTTTTTTATGAAGGGTGGCTAATTCCTTTTTTTCATTTTTTTTCGCATTCCCATAAATTAAGATATTTCTTATTTTTTTATTTACGCAGTTTATTTAATATTAAAAAATCTATGGAAAAGTACCGGATCAATTCCTAACATTTTTTTCTTTTTTAATTTATTTTATTTTTTATTATCTTGTAACGGCTTTAACGATAAATTGGTCGAATTGTTAATTATAACATTACAAAGAGCAATTTTCATTATACAGTTTTAAACATTAAGCTCTTAAATTATTATTTTATATTTTCTGTCATTTAAATATTTTCTTTTGTACATTTTATATTTACAACAAAAGGTTCAGCTTTTTTTTCGTGTTTAATTTTTCAAGTCATTACTAAAGTCCGACGGTGACCAATTTTTGCCAAATATTTCATACTTCATTAGATTGTATTTGGCGTACTTACTGCTAATGTTGAGGCTGCTGTTGCTTCCCCTGCCACCGCCATTGGCGCAACTGGCATTCGTTCGAATTTTCAGCAATTGATATGAAAAACTTTTGCCATTACCTAAACTGGCTGTCACATAAATTATGTAGAGACCGCCTGGTGATAAGCCAGTTATTGTGAAATTTTGCAATTCGGATCTAGATAACGGGAGAGAAAAAGAAACGAAATAAAAATGCGGGAAATTGTTAGAAGATTAGAAGTGCGACAAAAATAAAATACGGTAAAACTGAAATTAAGATTAACGGGAGATTTTCCCAAAAATATACGCATTCCGGCATTTAAATTATTTTTAATGGTCAATATAGATGTCCTTGTCCCGAAAATATATATATTTAATTCCGAATAAATACCTTCTATATTCGAAATAAATGACTTTCAAATCTCGTTCATTATTTGTCGTACACGCGCGCACTGCAATCACCGGGAAAGAAAAAGCTGTACATGACAACAACATTTTATTGGAGCTATTAACATTTTAAAATATACGATTATTACTGTTCAAAATTGCTAAAATTTTGTCTGCCGGTAGCCGTTGGTTTACTTTTTGGAAATCGTTTAATTTTTCCGAGAATTTACTTGAAACAAAAACATCTGTGCCAACATTTATCCGAGTAACGTTTTCACACTTTTTTTTTGTATTTTTGGGATATGCAAAATAAATGTTAAATTTTTTTTTAGCAGGTGCGATGCTGACTACTGTCTGACATTTTTCGGTTTTAGCAAATTTTTGCAAAATTATTTGGAAATAAATTTAAAAATAATCCCTTTTTGGGATACAATAAAAATAAAGTGCCATGCGCCTCCACTTGAGCCTATATTGAAAAATTAATTTGGACCCAATAAAATCGACGCAAAAGGTCAAATAATTTTTGCGACATTCGAACCTTCGATAACTAATTCTATTTAATTTTTGGGCCATTTTAAATAACGATTTGGTCCCAGCGCAGGGAGAAAACTGTTTGTATTGCTCTCGAGAATTGTCCGTTTCAATATTTGATGCTTTCTTTTGCTATAAAATAAGACAATCACTCGATTGAAAACGAGGGACAATGGTTTTAATGTAAAAAGGTTAACAAGTATCCCATTGAAAAATTCAGCAAACTTTGTTTCGTATTTTATATTTATTGGCAAGTAATAGGCTCAAGTGTAAAAGTAGACCGAAAATCGGATACAATTTGGATGTTGGACGGAAGGTTGGGTCGTCGTAAAGATTCATTCGAGTGCAAATTGCGTCTATTTTTCGGGCATCGCAGGTAACCAGTCATTTATCACTCCAATTGTCCGGCATGCGGTAAGATATTTGTCATGACGACGATCCTTCTTAACTTTTTATTATATATTTATTATTTTTTTTTTTTTTGTTTGCGTATATAATTAAGGGACAACGACCAATCATCTCGAACACATACACAATGCGAAAAACATTCCACAACAAGAAAAACAACAGCAGGAAAAAAGAAGAGAAAAAGTTAGGTCACCAAATTTATGTTATGCGCTTGTCATTTTTCAGATTCTTATCATTCATTTTATTTTCTATTCTTTGTCGTGTCAGCCGCACAATTGCGTATAAAAAATACACATTCCTACGCAAAATCACTAAACAAACGAAAAACTTGTTTGTGACATCAACAATATTATAGCACTTGGCATGGCTTAGCATATGTTTAAGGTCGTTTGTGGCATTTTTTCTCGTGTTGTTTGTGCGAGTACTTTGCAAAAGTTGTGCTCTTGCGGTCAGATTTTTTGTCTTTGTGAGATGATCCAAAGTACGCTCAAGCATGTGGTTCATTAGAGAAGGTTCCGTGTTGTTTTTCCAATGTTTTTTTTTCTGTGAAATATCATCAGAAGAAAGAGGAAGAAAAAACACAGAAGAGGCAAAAAATAAATAAATAGAATGGACTTAACTTATAAATAAACAACAAACCACTAATTTCTACGACACATTGAACAGAGGATGAAGTTTAGATTAGCACGTTTGTGTAATTCACACACACACACACTTGTTGTTGTTGTTATGAAAATTAGGTCATCATATAGGAGGCTTTAAAAATTCAATTTTCAAGATTAATAATTCTTGATAAGGAATAAAATAAAAACACGTCCTCCAACTGCTTGTGTGCCAAAAAGTTTGTGTTTTTTAAAATTTAAAATAATTTCGTGCCCGGAATCCGCCACATCGCTAAGTAAGTAACACGCATGTGGTTGTTGTAATAAAATTTTATGAGTTTTCTGCTGGGGTGATAAATTATGCAAAAAAGTTATGTGACTTGTTACGCGAATATAACTCCTTTCGAAAGTCGTAGATTGAGATTATAATTAATGCAATAAATAATTATTATTCACGCAAACATTTGCTGGGTGAAAAATTAATTTTTTGGAACATGTTTTTTGCAGAGCAAAAGAAAGCATGTGCAAATTGTACAAGCGAAACGAGTGTGAAGTTTGCACCTAAATACAAAATGCAAAAGAAATACAATTTTTAACAGAAAAAAATTAAATTTATTTCAGAAACTGAACACAATTGTTATTGACCTGTTACTGCAAAAAAAAACGAAAATAACCTGTATAGAGAAAATACGAGAACCTTTGAGACGGTGATCAAAAACTGATTGATCTGACCTTTTTTAAAATCCTGTTGGGTCTTAAGGAAGGTAATAAGTCAAATGTGAAACAACTGGCCCATTAAAAATTTCTATATATTAATTGGCAAGAATTTTTAATGCTCAATATTATCAATAAACAAATACTCTGTGTATTTTGGACCATTTATTTTTTTTGTGGAATTCACCAAAAGTGTGTAAGGCATTGAGGGTCAGTCGAACCGTCGACTTGACATCGGCTGACAGCTGACCCCAGTGCAAAACATACGTATATAAACATGTAACGCGGGAATAAGAGTTCAGTTCTTAACTAGACAGTGAAGTGAAAAGTTCAATAAAGGAAGTTTAAACCTACACCGAGTATTTTGACTTGCGAAGCGACCTTTGGAGCAGAAGGAAGTAGGGACATTTATTACATGGCATCCCTTGCGGACTACAGAGAGCGCAGAGAATGGGAGGACGAGTAAGAGGCACGCTCCGACACCCCTTCTCCTCGAACCCCGGCCGTGAAACACCCAGCGAACTTCATGATTTTTTTTTCTTTTTTTGACATACAATAATAAGATTAGTTTTTTGATTTCCTAAAATTTTGTATTAAATAAAAGTATGCAAAGATGAAGTTTACATATCCATTTTCCAAATATTTAAAAATTGATGGCTAAAGTACGCTATGTATTTATATACAAAACAAAAAAAACATTATGCAAGAGAATTGTTTTAAAATTTATTTAATTGGTTCTACCTTCAAAAGACTATGGTTAAACCAGAGGATTATTTAAAAAAATATTAAAGTTACTCGCATAAAAATTATCTACTCATATTTACTTGAATTTTGACTTATCAATTAAGTAATCATGCAGTTTTAGATTTTTTATCTGTTAGTTAGCTTTTCTGATCAAATATAATGATTTAAGTCAAGTAGTGAGTAAATGAAAGTAGTAGAAATTAAATTTTTCTTCAGTAATGACGAAATTTCAATACAAAGATACAAATAGATTCTTTTTAAATTTTATTCTTAGGATCATTAGGAATTTGGTGCAAATTTCACACTCACTTTTAAATAGAGCAAACATGCGGTGAAAAATTATAGCAAATGATACGTAGCTACAATAAAGAAAGAAAATTTAATTTGTGTGCGGGATATGATGACACAACCTTCTCTCCAGTTGTCTGGCGAAGTTTAATTTATCAAATTGATTTGCGGTTAAAGAATAAATATAATATCCACACACGCGCTCTCCCAGTCTATCTATCCAACACACACACACACATTCGCACATGAAAGAGATAAAATAAAATAAATTGGCGAACTGTTTAATCACAAAACCAAAACCATTGCAATTAAAATTTTAATTTAAAGAAAATTTAAATTTATTTTTACGGTCAAATGTTTAGCATTGTATTCAACGGGGGCAAATCCCGAATGTGTCGTCGGCAGTTTAAAGTCACTCAGTAAAGTTTTAACGTGTCTGCTACTTGGAATGTGTGCAAAAGAGGTAAAGTTGTCATGTCATATTAATAAAACGGTAAGAGATATAAATGAAATTGCACCGGAGAGAACGGACGTTATTTTAGATAGCAGATTGTGAAAGCGTGGGCAAAAGCAAATTTCCAGCTTAATAACAAATTTAATCTGTCAAAATGCATTTAAGCTGTAATTTGATCTATGTAGATTTGTTCGAATACCAAAATATCCACTTTATCATCATTTGATTACTATCATTTAGTTGAACATTATCTCGACCACTGCCATGTCATTCTAATTAAAATTAATAGTCTAGCATTTCACTGCGACTTTATAAAATGACACCGATTTTACAAGTCCCGAATATCGAATATTTTGTTTGAAAAAGGAAGCAGAAGAGTCTTCTTAATTAAAGCGAAAAGTTGGTAATTGGTGTTGTTGTTGCTCACGCCTCAAAGTATAAAATGCGGGACAAAAAAAGGACCAAAAGCCAGACCATTAATGAAATGTTATTATTAATGGCTCTTGTGAACTTTTCGCCAAACTTTTTCATAATTACAACTTAATTTTGGTGCGTCGCGCCTCTTTCTTGTCTTGATACTTACTTTTTGCCTGGTATACAATAAACTTTATGAAATTGCGGATGACTCGTTATCTTCGAGTTAACTATACAATAATTTGTTAATTTAATATTATCCAGATATCGGTCCTCCTGATACTCTCGAATTACGAATATTCGATATCTGTGAAGGAATATTGAATTTTACTTCAAAAAATTTCTCGATCTTCTTTCAAGGTACTTACTTTACGTCTCTGATGTCGAGAGAGCTGTTCCATGCGATAACAGTGGAGTTGCATGTTTTGTACTCTTGAACTTCCTTCACCTCAAGGCTCTTTGGGGGTGTGGGGAAATTTTGGAAACGTTTTTTCGTTGTGACAGAAAGCTTTTAGTGAGAAAAAAAATATTTATATAAAATTATTTTTAAGTAAAATTCATAGAAAAGAAGATTTACCTCAACTTTATTTCCCCATGGATTCTCGTCGGCGTCAATGACACGAATGACGTAGCGCTCGCCTGGCCTCGTACCATTCATGCGTATCACTTGTGGCTTAAAAATATTATTTATGCTCTTGACAATTTTCTTGTCTTTGATTATTTTTACATCCACCATGCTGCTGCAAGGTGTTAAGAACAATTGAAAATTGTTTGTGGAGGAGCGCATTGGAACCTGACAACAAAAATTATTTTGTGTTAAAATTGAAATGCTGACAATTCGGATAAAATTTACCTTAAAGCTAAACACGGACATTCCACCGAGAATGCTCAACTTGCCAACGGATGTCTTTCCCTCGACTAGCTGCATCGGTCGTGTCCGATTAAACCACACCACATCGGACCCATACAAATATGTGAAATTATTTAAGCCCGTATGGATGGCAAACACGTCCACGTAGTACATCGTTTGCAGGCGCATCCCTCGGAGCATTTGTTGTGTGCGGTAGCCCGTGCAAATCACATTCATTCGGCTCGTGTCGATTTTCCGTACGAGGTCGTAGCGCGTCGATTGCAACATATTGTTCAGATTGAATTTGCCACATGTACTTTTTGATGCGGAGCCCAATGCCTGGCAGAGGCTCTGTTGCGGCTTGTGAACATTGATTGAAACACAATATTGGATCTCGTGTACGGCCACTTTGCTGCAAGAGATGAAAAACAAAAACACAAATAAATATAAAATATCAAAATTTCATACAACAAAAGAGAGATCTCTTATTTTGCTTAGTGTTTGTGGGTTTGGGTGGCCCAATTGAATTGTCATGTTAAAACCAAAAACATTTTCTGATTGATTTACATAACAATGATACTCTTACTTTTCCCGTAAATTGGAGCAATTGGCAGTGACAGCTCGTTTCGTTTCGCTCTTACGCATCCATAAAACGTCGATTTGTCAAGGTAACGCCGAGAAACCTTGGCAAAAAAATCTCTCACTAAGCTGTCTCGACGATGATATTGTCAGCGTGACACTTGAAAGTCGCAAAATGTGATATAAATATAAATTTACACAAGAAGTAAATTGATTTTTCCAATATAAGCCTGCTGCTGCCTAACGTCGTTATTATATTATTACGTCGTGTGTGTGCGATTCCGGCAACAATATTTTTCACGCCAAACCAATTCTGCTGATTTCATTTCCACAAGATGTCGATTGAATGACAGCGAGTAAATAGACGACATGACACAATAAACATGTCTTTTGTCGATTCTCACAACTTTAAGTTTTCCTATTTTTCTCCCACAGAAATTCAATTGCAAAGTTTGTTTTGTTAATACTCGAGAAAAAAATGTGAAATTGTGGTTTTTGCGCTACGATGTTACTCAACTCGGCTTTTTTTTTTTGATACACGACATTTTCATCATTTATCAAACGTATGGCAGCCTCTTTGTGGTTTATTTAGTTTTTAGCGCAAATACATTTACGTTTTGAAGAAAAAAAATGTGGCAGTGAAGATTGGTTCAAATTTTTTTCTGTAAATTCATGAAAAAAAAATTAACCACGTGGTTAAAAGAGACGCTTGATGTTAAATGAACCACAAAGTTATATGGAGTCACGTGGTTAAAAAGTATTTTAATGAAAATTTTTAAAACTTACTGTCAATAGGAAAAAGAAACAGCAGAACACTTGGTATGCGACTGTATGGAACTCTGTGGCAAAAGGAAAGAAATCTTGCTGAACTATTTTTTGGACCCACCTGAACTTAAGGACATCGGCTTAGAAAAATTTATAAGTTTTTGAATGAAATTGGACTGACTGATTAAGGTATCTGGATAGGTGTAGCTCGTAAAATCTACACCTGATGACATTTTGTCATAGCGATCACAATAGGTCTTCGGACCGCGTTGACGCATCCTCGATCCTAACCTAACCTAAAAGACTTAATTTGATCTCTTAAATGATCAAACTGATCTCCTTTCGAGTTAGTCTGTGAATGACCCAAAAAATCGATCTTTGCAAGAGATCAGTTTGATCCCTTAAGATATTTAATTGACCTTTTAAGAAGGGATCAAATTGATCTCTTTCAATGATTGATTTTTTTGGCCTGTAGATGATCAACTCGAAAGGGAATCAGGTTGATCTCTTAAAAGATCTAATTAAGCCTTTAACGAAACAAATTGATCTCTTAAGCTTTAAGGGATCAAAAAAATCAATTAAGAGATCAATTTGTCTCCTGAAAGATCAATCTGATCCATTGATCAAGAGATCAGCAATCGGATCCCTTTTTCTGCCTTTAGATAGTGTTAAACGTAACAAAATTCGTTCCAGTGCTTACTTTGTAATCAACCAGTTCAAAGACCCAAATAGAATCAAATTCGGGACACATGCAAAAAACGTCGATTCCATTTATTTTAATTGCAGACCTAAATACATCCGACACTAATTGACAGTTCACCTGTTTTTACTGCGACTGTGTGATGTGATGTTAAAATGTATGTCTAACTATGTTTTGTGTTATAAAAGTTGTTTAATCAATCACTGCCATGCCGTCTAATTTACACCAAAAGCCTAATGCATTGCCATTAAAATGATGGGATCACACAAAAAAATGTTAAACTAAAGGCAGAGTACAAAAAACAGGTAGACTTGTGTGTTTTTGTCATGACTCCTATGCCAATCTACATTATTTTGCTAATGAATTGAAATGTTGTTCTACGGATTTTCCGTGTGATAATGGAATGAGATAACTGGCTTAATGCAAACTTTTTAATTTATAACGTGGTTGTTTTCATTACAAAGTAGTTTTACAAAACGGAGCTTCAGTTGAAAAGGAACAATGTGAACCACACGACCTCTTGTCACACACAGGATTAACGAAAAATATTCTTTGGAAAGTATTTGTTTTATTTATTCACAAGAGACGTTGACGAGCAAATTTGGTTATTTTTTGAAAAAAAAAATCCCGGGAATTCTCGACAAATTCATTTCAAATTCATGTTAACAGGAAAAGCATTTCAAAGAATTTTTGAAAAACATGCGGTTTGTGATTGTTTTTGTCTTTTTTGAACGAAATAGGTTCGTACAATACATTTGAAAATTCAATTAATCAAAAATAATTAAATTAAAGCTATACAAAATTTTTTGGTGAATTTTATCAAAAAAAAAAAAAAAATAAAATAAATAAATAAAATAAAAAAATAAAAAAAAAAATAAAATAAAAAAATAAAAAATAAATAAATAAAGTAAATAAATAAATAAAATAAAAATTAATTAATTTAAAAAAAAAGTTAAAAAATGTTACATTTTTTTAAAAGTGAAAACTTCGAATAATTTTTAAAATAAAAAAAATAAATTAATGAAAATTTTGATATTACCTTTAAAGAAAAAAATAGTTAAAATTAGATTAAAAGTGTTAAAATATTTTTGAAAATTAATGAAAAGTGACACAAAAATTATTTAAAAGATTAAAAAAAAAATTAAATTTACATGTGACATTTGTAAAAAAAATAAAATTAAAGAAAAATGAGAAAAAAAATAGTTGAAAAGTTTGAAGGATAAAAAGACATAAAAAATTAAAAAAAAAATATAAAATTTAAGGCAAACTTTTTAGCTTTTGAAACAAAAGCTTTTTTAAAAATTACATATTTTTAATAAAAATTATGAATTAATTTTTTTTTTTTTAAATTTTTTGTAAAATATTACAAATCGTAAAAAAAATAAAAAATGCGACTCTGTTATTCATTTCACCGAAAATATTAAATTTTCATCCAAACAACCACATGAAAGACAAAATTCAGAGTGTTAAGTACCTCGAAAATAAGCAGACTGTCTCGAACGGCAATAATTTCCTCAATTGTCAAGAATTACGCTTCTCGAATCTTCCTCACACCCTATTCCATCGTCGCACTCCATGTACATTTGCCATCATAACCATTCATTGTGTTGCAAAGTGTTTTTTGATAAAAACAATTTATAAGGATTTATAAAGGCGAAATAGCTTGTGACAACATAAAGAACACACACATATAATATTTATATCAGCGTTCACTCCCCATCGCTTTATTTTCACTCAGATGTACGTAAAACAATCTTAATGGTGTTACGGTTATGATATGACATGAAGTTTCGGATGAAGGAGAAGAAGAAAAAAAAATAAGAAAAAATTGCCTCCAGTTACATTGTTATCAAACTAACACCACGTATGTATATTACATGTAAAATGATATGTCATTTGTGAGCGTTGTTGTCGTGTTTTTTTCGTAAAAGTATCGTTGGTCCCCCGAACAACATCCTGTGAAATTGAGAAGAAAATTGTCGGAATATTTATCTTTATTGGAGACCAGCATTTAACACACAAACAGCAATCCCTGCGAGCTACTGCTTGCGCATAAAAGCACAACAAAGACCGAATTGTGAGACGAAGTAGAAGAAAAGAAGACGACGACACTAAACACTTCCAAGTTCATATCTTTATTTATATTTTTATTAGACTTTTATTATACATGAATGAATATTAAGATATATGGAACGTTCTGTGTATGGCGTCATCCATAAATGTCATCGGAAGTTTAAGGGAGGGTGGGATTCATAAAATTTACAATGGGTTAAAACTAAGGGGGAGAAGAGTGAACTGTCTTTAAAAAAAAATATTTTAAATTTACAGAATATTTTTTAAAGTATTCCCGACTTTGAAAGCTTTTTTGTCAATTATTTATTCAATTGTATTTTTATTTTGAAATTTTCACGAGTTTCTATTGAAATTTGAATTTATATTCAAAATTCCCTTTAAAGTAGAAGAGTTAAAAATACGGGTGAATAAATTACAATTGAATAAATAATTGACAAATAAGCTTTTAAAGTCGGAAATACTTTAAAAAATAAATATTCTGTAAATTTAAAATAATTTTTTTTAAGACCGTTTACTTCCTCCCCCTTCTTCGGAATCCATCGTAAATTTTATGAACCCCACCCTCCCCTAAACTTCCGACTACATTTATTTATTTATACACAGAACTGAATTCCAAAGAATTTCCATTATAGGGGGGTGTGAGGTCAAAAAATGCCCCATTTTATCCGACACCATTAATGGATGACGCCAATGCGACCTGATCCCGTCCCACAGACAATATGAAATTATGTCAAAGTCTGTGGAGGGCAACGACTGTAGTACTACATAACTTATTTTTTTATGACGTTAAGCTTGCTAAAATGGGATTTGACATATTTCTATCGCCTGCATGTCAGCTTGTCACTCGTTAAAGAGTTTCTTTCTCTCTCTAGCATTAAAAATCCTGTAAAATTTTCAACTTTTTTATTTTATTTTCGTCGCACATCATTTACAACAATCACACATCAGCTTAACGTTAAAGATAATGGTAGGAAATTATTTTCTCGTTGCTGCCATGCTCTCTATGTCGTGTTCGTGACAAACAACATGTCAGAAAGTTTGTGTTGCGTAACGCATAAAATATTTACGCTTTTTCTGCAGAAAAGACAAAGAAAAAAAATTATTTGTCTTCTGGAATTCGCGGAAAAAGAAGACAGTAAATATTGATATTTATTTGTGTGCTGAATGTTTCAGCTGTCAAAGACGAAACAACAACAACAACAACAAGAAATTTTCGCTGAAAAAGATTAGCTAAGCAGAAAAATTAATTTTGATGCTGTTGCCTGTCTCTTTGTGCTGTAATCAAGTGTAATTGGCAATCATATAAAAATTTTGTCTTGACAGACATGCACGGAAAATCTGACGATACATTTTTTTTCTGCTTGCTTGTTATTAAATTGAATTCTTCGCAGGCGTCATTAATCAAAAGTTAACACAATTAATCTGTGTGACAATGTAAAAAAAGTGTGTGTGCCACCAACGATGTCTTTCGCTGCCTGTGACAAATATAAACAATGTAATGTCATTCATTTTATCATAACTTTCTTTCGCATCGTCGTTGATGTCGCTCGCTTGTCTGAGGCTGAATGAAATTGCAGCCTCTTTCTATTATGTCATCGTCAACGTTGCTTTTTCCGTCTTTCATTTTTTTCTGGGCTTTTTATGAACAGGGCCTTGCTAGAGGTGGGCACTGTGAGTTATATTTTTAAAAAAGGCTCCAAAAATTCATATGCAGGGTTGCCAAAAATTTAAAAAATTATTTTTAAAGTTGAAGCCAAAGTGTAATTTATGTTTAAATTTTTACTGTATAGTAAAAATTTGTTTTTAAAATTAATTAAACGAGCTTTTTAAAAATTTTCAGGGTTGCCATTTTTTAATTTGCTAAATTTTAAGGTATTTTTTTTTAATTTAAGAAATCTAAGTAATTTTTTGAAAAATAAACGTTTTAACCAGATTTTAAATTCAGAAAAAATTTATGAAACAAAATTTAAGGAAATTTTAATAAAAAAAATTAAAATGGCAGAAATCCAGATACCGGGTTGCCAATTTTTTTTTAAATTTCAGCAACTTTTTTAACCAAGAATTTTTTACCAAATTTTATTCAGAATTTAAATTCAGATTTAATTTAAAAATCTAAATTTTTTAAAATTTTATATTAAAAGATTTTTTCAAATGGTTTAAATCTATTCATCCAGGGTTGTCAAAAATAAAAAAAAAAATATGCAGCTTTTTTAAAAACATTAAAATTTAAATTTAACAATTAAAATTTAAATATCAACTTTAAAAAAATCTTTGAAAATCAAAAAAAAATTAAATCTACATACAGGGTTGCCAAAAAACTTGTTCTAGCCAAGAAAGAACTTTAAATATGAAGCTTAAATTCTACTTTATCACACCTCTGTCTCAATGTGAATGACACGAAACCCATGTGTAGCGTGTTATTCGTAATGGATGTGATTAGAGCTCCATCTTGACATATTTCATTCATAAAATTAATATTAATGCCTGCATTAGTCGCATAAAAACTAAAATATTACCACCATTTTCCTACATTTAATTTTGCCTACATATCGCAAAATTGTCGCTTTATTTCTCTCCGGTAAGCATGTGAGAAATGTTTTTGGATACTGCCACTGCCAGAAAATTCTTTATTTTATAGCTTATCATTATATTCCGTTTAAATCTAATTTATAGACATTTTTTTCTCTTGCCGCAAGACAAAAAAATGCGAATTCCCGAGGGAGAAAGATAATCGATAAAATAATGACAAAAAAAAACTCACCTCTTTTCCCATTTCAGTAAGAGCTGTAACCGTTTCGGTTGGTACTGAAACCGGATTTTTGCCGGAGACGTCCAATTCATGTACGGCCAATATGGCGCCTGGTCATATGTGAGAGTGTAACTCACACGGATGTGCGTTCTGGCAAGTGCGATAATGAAAATGTCATATTCGCCAGCTGATGCACACGACAGAGAAAGTGTTTTGTCATCCGTGACATTATAACTAGCAAGCGTTACTGCAAAGAAAGAAAGGAAAAATGTTAATGATGTCGGAATTTATGCAAACAATGGAGACGTCTGGTACTTTTTTGTTATTTATTTTTATTTCTATGGAAAAACCTACACTTACATGTGTTATTGAACACGACTCTCCATGTGATTTCCGCTGTGGGTGTCACTGTTATCGTGATGGGACTCGATTCTGGCAATGGTATCGAGAATCTGCAATGAAAAATGGAAAATGGTTTTTTGCGTTAGTGTTTAGTTTTTTTTTGTTTATGACGAAATAGATTTATCAACATTTACGAAAATTGTCATGTGTTTCCTCTAAAAATGTTCTCTGATACTATGACAACGACCAAAAAAAATTGTTCGTTTTTGCTGCTTCGTCATCATTGTCGCTCAGCGACAATTCAAAACGAAATGCAAAAACATAAATATCAATGGAAAAGAGACAGAAACAATATTTTTCCGGGTTAAATCGAGCACACCGAATAAAAATTGTAATAAATAAAATAAATGAATGGACGTTCCGTGACAAAAAAAAATTATTTATAAATGATAGATGAGTTTTCGTCTTGCATGCCAACAAAAAAAAATGTTTGCCAATTGTTTCGACTAAGGTTTGAATGTTAGAATTTTTGTTTGATACATTTTGATCAATTTTGATTCAAAATTGGAAAATAAGTAAATTTTGAAAATATTCGATTTTAAATTTTTCGAAGAAAATAGAGTAATAAATAAATTTAATGGGTACAAATAACTTTATTAGGTTAAAATTAATATTTTTGTCAAAAAAAAATTTTTTTATTAAAAAGGGTCAATTTGTCTCAGTTTAAATATTAAAATTATAATTTTAAAAAAGTTAATTATTTCATTAAAAAATTAAAAAATATTTTCTTTAAAATTTTGATCGTTTTTCAATGATTGCGTTGAAAAATAAAATTTTAAAAAGTTATTTTCAAATTTTTACATAATATTTTTTTATTAAAATTTGATTTTGGTCACGTGACTAAATTTTTAAAAATTTAGAAAAATTATTTTAAAATTTTATTTTTATTTATTTTTTAAATTTATTTAAGAAACTTTTGAATTTTCTATAATTTTATGCTAAAATTTTTAAATTATTGTTAAAATCGTTTAAATTTTAAAAATATCATTAGAAAAATTATATATTCATAATGTCTAATTAAATTCAAACGACAAAAAAAAATCAGAATTTTTTAATTAATTTTTTGTATCAATTTAAAAAATTTTCCGTTAATTCTACTTAATTAATTTTATTTTTTAAATTTAAATTTTTAATAAATTTTTCCTTCATTGAAAAATTTCACTTTAAATCCCCTTCCAAAAAAAAAACAAAAACAGGAAAAAACATGCCATCCTCATTCAAATTAATTGACAGAAAGGCACAGAAAGTTGCTGTATACTTAAATTACCAGTGTCGAAAAACCACTGAACCACATCATTATTAATAAATGTTTGGTAAACATTAATTGCCGGAGGAAACCACATGTCAATAAATAACTGCCATATTATAAATTTAGATGTGCGACGGAAAATACTTCAATGAGGTTTAATATATTAAAATTTCTAGAAAATGCTGTTTGAAGCCACATCAAAGCCAAATTTTGCTTAAATACCAAGAGATAGAGAGAAGCAATATTTTTTTTGTGTGGCGAAATAAATTGCTTTACAACTCATAAAATTTGAATTGAACCGTCGATTTAAAAGTAATATCCGAAAGGAATTTTCTGTATATTTGAAAAAATTCGTCTGAAATCAATGGTCTGTGCATTCCTATCCTATAAATTTTTATCCAATATTTTGTTTTTCTCGAACTCCCGATCCAATAACTGCATACTGAAATTACCCTTTAACAAGCATCGATATGAGTTATGGGAAAGAATAAATAAAAATTTTAGCAAGAAATATTTTTTTGTGAAATATTTTTGATAAAAGCGCATTTTTATTGCTTTTTAACTAGAATTCAGCTAAATTCTGATAAAAATGTGTTGAAAAAAAAAGCTTTATTTAAACACCATCGTGCTCTTGATAATAACCAGTTGCGGCATTTTGCATTCAAAAGTGCTTGCGGTAGAGCCAGTAAGTGTTTGGTTTTTTCGAGTGGTATTTGTTTGTGTGAAACTACGTGAGTTTGCATGGAAAAATAAAATGTTGCAAACATTCAGATTTTATTTGGATCACAGAATGAAAGGTAAATAATAATAATAAAATAGTAAATTCTATTGAATTTCTAGTGAAATATTTATTCGCATCGTTTTCTCTCTTTATCAGTTTGTACGGAATTTTATTAAATATTCCCTATTGAGACATTCATTTCTGCATTCTTGCTTCTTTGAGGCAACTTCTGAATGGAAAATATTAAAAATATTTCTCTACGTTTTTTATTGTTGACACTCCTTCGATCGACGACTATGACAGAGAGAGCAGAGGTAATGGAAAAATTGTTGACATAGTTTAAAGATTTTTCAAATACTCGAAATAAATGATTTTCTCTCTATCTGTCTCTTTTGCTTTCATGGATGACTAAAATATTCAACCACATTGCGTTCTAATCATTCATAAACCAATATTACTGCAAATTTGTTGTAAATTATATCATTTCGGTCTAGTTATAATAAATTATTTTATTGAAAATGCAAATATACGTGAAATGATGCGAATTGCGAATGTAAATACTAATAAATAGTGCAAAATGTCATAATTAAATCAGTTTTGCTGTGCGGTTGATATACATCAGTAACTAACTTTTTTGTTACTATTGGACATTTAATATTAAACATTGTGAAAAATTCATGGCTTGCAAGCTAAAATAACAGCGAGGTATGAAAATTAGGTAAATCAGTCAATTGTACATTGGGGAAAAATTTAGAATTTGCACTGGGGCAAGATTTTTGAATGCGCATTGGTATAAAGTTTAAAATGTGCATCGGGGCAAAAATTTAAAATGCACACAATTGCTTTATTTTAGAATTTGCAAAGAGGTAAAATTTAAAAATGTGCATTGGGACAAAATTCAGAATGTACATAGGGACCAAATTTCAAAATATACATTGGGGCAAAGCTCAGAAAGTGGACTGGGGCAAAATTTTTGAACGTCTATTGATGTAAAATGCGTCCCAGTGAACATTATAAAATGTTGCCCCAATGCATATTCTAAAAGTTTGACCCAATGTACATTCTGAAAATGTTATCCAAGTGTACATTCTGAAACTTTACCTAAAAAATTTTTTTTCGAAAAATAATTTTTATTTTCAAATAAATTTGAATTTCCAAAAAAAATTTTGTTTTAGCAATCACAAAAATATGACTTTCAAGCTTAAAACTGCAATGCAAATTTTGAAAAGTTAGCCCAATGCACATTTTTAACTTTGGGCATTCCTAAATTCAGACCCAATTCACATTCTAAAATATTGCCCCAATGTACAATATTTTTGGTACCTAATTTTCATGTCTCGCTCATGCCTTGCAAAAATTTTGGCCTGTGAGAAACATATTTTGTTATAAAATTAATATTAGCCACATGCGTGCATAATTTTACCTGCATGTGAGCAAACAAATTCTTTTTCAACAGCTAGTTGTCGAACAAATATTTGTCTAATGCAGATACACCAGCACCATCATTATTTGACATGAAACTACAATTTTCATATTTTCCTCGGCCACATTTGAATAAATGTCACTGTTGCGTGGGAGAGCAAAGCATGATTTTAAGTACCGCAAATTTTCAGTTAAACGTTGGCAGGCAACGAGTTTGATCAACGAATTTCTCTCTTCTCCCAAAAAACCACTCGTAGCGCGTCGGTCACGTGTGTAATTCAATGAATATCATTAATATGCTTCACTTCGTGTTTGTACAACAAATAATTTTCTGGCAAATTTTTACCATGGTCATGGCTGTTACTGTGCTACGAGATCCGTATGCCAGCGGACCTGCGGCAATAAATGCCGGAACACAATGTTTACAAGAGTTATCAAAGGCATATTTTCGTTCGCCAAGCAAAGAGCACATACCGAATTTGGCGATTATTTATAATCATGGCTTATCATCGCCAGCTGCCGAAATTCCCGAAGCATATTTGATGAGTGTGCACGAGAATCTCATGAACTCCAATGAGAGTGAGAGGTAGGTAGGAAAATTTTAATGAAGTTTTTTAAGGTTATGAGTTCGATTTTTTAACAGAAAAAAAATATTTTTATTTTTTTTTTTTTAATTTCAAAGATACCTATTTAATAAAAAAAATTATTTCATTTTGACAATTATCTAAATTTATTTAAATTTTTTAAAATTTATTAATTTAAAAAAAAAATTAAATATAATATTTTTTAAAATTAATTTTTTACTTAAATTTGTATTTTAATTTATTTTTTATTTTATCACCACACTATTTGAAAAATATTAATTTATTAAAAAAAATATTTAATTAAATAATTTTAATTTTTATTGAACTTTTTTCATAAATGAACTTTTGAAAAAAATATTCAATAAATATTATTTTTTTTATTTCATTAGAATGCAATTAAGAGTCCTCTCCAACACAGACTTTGACAAAATTTTCAAAACATCATTCATCAAACATCATTCAACCCGCGTGCCGACGGATTTTTACTTGATGGTAGTCGATTCCTTCGAAGGGGTAAGTAGAAGTATTAAAATAATAATTAAAAGCCATTAAAATAAGACAATAATGATAAAAGTGTCATCAAAGAGCAATAAAAGCGTTCCAAAGACGTAAAACACGACAAGCTATAAAATCTGCGCGCGTAAAGTACATAAAAAAGAGTTCATTGAAAAAAAAATCAACAATTTAATTTTTAATTGCAAATTTCTACCCTTTCCACTTGATCTATTCAATTGCAAAATAATATTGAACTCGCTTTCAATAACACTTCAAGCACCGTCATCCAATTTCTGAAACAGTTAAATATTTATATCAATTATTCGATTGAATTCATTGCGATTCAAAAGGACTTTCACGGTGATGGATCAACCTACGTGGAAGGAAAAAAATGAAGATAAAAAGACATTAAATGGAATAAATTATGAATGAGCGTCTTTAATTTCGTTATGTAAGCATTGCGCTTCGAAAACTTAATCTATTTTATTTATTTTTCATCTTCTTCTTTCATTTTATCCTTTTACGATTTCCTCTTGAAGCCATTTAATTTTAGCATGTCTTCGTGGACTCTTAATTATTGAAGAATGACTTTCCATGTCCCTTCGTTTTCTTTTTTCATTTTCATTAATAATCACATTAATACGAAAAATCGAGAGAGAAAAATATGACGGAAAAAACAAGCACATTGTCATTTATCATCCTTTGCCACATTGGCCAATTTTCTATTGTAATCGCATCATCATCTTTCTTAATTAGATGTAATTCTGCGTTACTCTGTGTGTTAAATATTATTTTGTTTATTTCTTGCGAAAATCAAGATAAATTGAGTTGTTTTTTTCCGGCGGAATCGATTTTGTGTTTAATCAAAGTTATTTTGGCTGGTAAGCTGCAAAGGAATCTATTTGTGATCAATTATAACTTTGGGATAAACTTTTATATGCCCTTGAGGTGGTTCATAAAGTTCATCTTTGCATGACCTTTCGCGCGAATCAGATTGTTTACTAACACAAAGAAAAAAAAATTAAGTGGTTAGCGGCAAATGACCTACTTAATCATAATTTGTTATTTTTTTTTCTTAGGGACAAACTAATTATTTTAAAAAGTATTATTCCATTTTTGGATTAATTTATAAACTTTATTAACTATTTATCTATTAAATTGATTAATTATTTAATTTTTATTTTATTTTAATTTTTTATTTTTAAAATAAAAGAACATTCAAAGCATTCTCTAATTATACGAAAAACGATAAAAATTTTATCAATTGGATTTTTATAAATTTTTCAATTTTTGTGAATTAATTTTTTTTAATATTAAAAAAATGTACACGATTTTTTCTACAATTTTTCATATATAATCTTCAATAATATTCTGAAAAAAGTTCATTGGTTTTTTTTATTTTTAATTTTTTCTGATATTTTTTTTAATTGTTATTATTTTCCTTTTGCTAATTTTTCATCAAAATTTTAACTTGAAAAATTATTATTTAATCAAAAAAAAAATTTAAATTTATTTTTTTTTATCCTCTTTTTTTTACTTTTTTTTTTAATTCTTTATTTTTTTTTTATTCTCTTTATTTACTAAAAACAAGGTGGTTTTTTAAAATTCTTTACAAAAAATGACGATAGGCAATTTATTTTTAAAATGGAATAGTTAAAGTGGGAAATGTCCGATGTTTTATGAAAGATACGAATTTTTCGTAGATTTTTTTCTGAATGGCATTTTTTTCTGACATTCAGCTTTTTCATAAATCTGATTTCCTCGAATTTCATTTCAAACAAACGCAGGTAATTACACTTTTTCCTTTGAGTCGCACATGAAAAAAAATGCAGATAAACATTTTGCTTCTAATTGCTACAAAAGTGAGTTAAAATATCATGCGATGCATATTCTGCCCCTTTTTTTTATCAGTCATCTCTTTGCATTTGCAAACATCCATTCCTCTCTGCATTAAGTAAACTCTAAAATTCTGTCGAGTCTGAATATATGCAAATCAACGTGCTCTACGAGGCATAAAAGGTTTCTCTTATCATAATTTTGTTACACAAACAAACTGTGTTAAACGTTTTAGCATCATAAAATTTTCGACATTTACAAACATTTTCCATTCGCATGCACACACCAGCCGTTATTATTTAATCAAATAAACAAACAGCACCTGCATCGTCTCTTTTTCTCATCTCGAGTGGCTCTGGTCCTTGTTGTTGTAATGCGATACGAGAAAAAAAAATATGTAACATGATAGCATAAACTATTCTATTTCCATTTTAATTTTTTTTTTGCAGTCATATTTTTTATTTTAATACCTTCTCGCAATTACAGCAGCTCTCGTATCCCTTTGGAGACCGGATATAATTTACTGATTTACGATAGGCCGCAATTTATTTCGTAATAAAATGGAATAGTTAAAGTGGGAAATGTCCGATGTTTTATGAAAGATACGAAAAAATATTTAAGCTTCCCTTAGGAGCTACAAAGCTTTAAAAAAAATGCGAATGCGTGCTTTTAGTGGAAATTTAGAAAAATCTAGATGGCCATTTAAAAGAGAATTTTTTAAAGAAAAAAAAAATTGTTTAAAAAAATCTTTTTTAAATAAAACATAAAAATAATCGATTTTTTAAACTAAATTTTTAATTTCAAAAATTTTTATTATTTTTTTTTAAATTAATTTAATTAAAAAAAATCGAAAGAAATTTTCATAAAATATCATGAAATACAATCAAATAAAATTAAATTAAATTTAATTAAATCTAAATTAAAATTTTTAATTAAATCACATTAAAATAATTTTATTTTTTTAAATTAAATTATTAAAAAAATTAGGTATTGAAAAAATTCTCATCAAAATTTAAAAAAACTAATATAATTTAATTTTTATATTTAATTAAATTAAATATAATTTATTTTAAATTAATAATTAAATTAATCAACTAATTTAAATTAAAAATTTAATTAAATTAAATTAAATTAAAAAAAAAAATAAATTAAAATTAAAAAAATTAAAATAATTTTCCAAAAATAAAATTTTTGCCTTAAAATACGCTCAAATCTATTTTTATTTTCAATAATTTTTATTTTATCTCGTTCTCTTTTCCCTTTGCACACTCACATTTCTTTGCTGGCTTGTCGCGGTCGCAGCTGGAAAAAATTCTACACAATTTAAGCAAACTAGCGACATGGAATCCGTATGGCAAATTCATAATTTTATTTAATAATCCAAATGGGCATCCCGGTTTCGAGCACGACGCGGATGGCAAAAAGCTTGCGATGAAAGTGCTGCACTTTATGTTCATCGGCCACCATTCGGTAAACGTTATTTTTGCATTTGGTACACGGGTCACGCAATACGAGTTGTACACCGGCGATCCGTATCACGGCGATGAAAATGAGTGCGGTATGTATGTTTAATTTTTGATTGAATCCGAAAATATTTAGCGATGATTCGGCACAATAAAAAACCATCAAAATGTGTCCGGAATTGATTTATGCAGCAGCAACCAAAAATGGTTTGAACCAATCTCGGCTATAAATATTTTAGAAAATTCCCTTTTAGAAATGCGATTCTAAATTGGATTTGCTCGAAATTCACTCAATAATGCATGTAAATGTTGTGTAGCAGATGCAAGTGGATTCGCGCGACGAGATGTCACACACGTGTAAAAGTGACGTTGTTACACAACATGAAAATTCAACTAATTTAGTTGCTGAATAATTAATATGCAAATCATGTCGGCGGCAATAAAACATGCACACGGTCTCACGTTGTTTTTCCTCTCATCGCGACAAAACAGGTAAAATGAAGCCAATTTCCGTGGGACAATGTGTTAACGGTGTGTTTGCGCAGCCAGCGTTAACCTATTTCAAAATAAATCTGCCAAAGGTACCGAAGACAATGCGGACCTGTACCTTCAATGTGTGTGCACGCGTTGCCGAGCCATTCGTTAATGATGATAGATGTAAGACCGGCTTGGAGATTAGTGTTGTGAGTCTGCTGAAATCTGTCATGGCATTCAAGGTAAGGACGAACGAAGGTTCTTTGTCGCTTTTAATTAACTTCTGTGTTTGTGTTCTTTTAATTAATGAATTCCCTTCAATCAAACACGGAACGGAAGTATTTTTACCGCATTTCGAAGAAAAAATGCGGTACTTTTATCGGTTTGACGGAATTGGGCAAGGTCACGTGGTTAAATTAATTTTTGTTGAATTAATTAAGTCACGTGGTTAAAATTTGATTCAAACCACGTGGTTAAAATTTAAACTGGTTAAAAAATTATTTTTTTGATCACGTGGTTTATTAAATTTTTGCCTTATGAACAGTTTAATTTTTAACCACGTGGTTTGATTCATTTGTCAACCACGTGACCAAATTTATTTTTAAACAACTAGGTTTATTAAATTTTCAACCACGTGGTTTTAATACTTTTTTAATCACGTGGTTTATTTATATTTTCGAAATATTTTCTTGAATTTTTTAAACCTTTTAACCACGTGGTTTAAAAAAATTATAAATTAAAATTAAAATAAAAAATTATTTGAATCAAATTAAGTAAATTTAGTAGTTCAAAAATAAATTTGGTCACGTGGGTTAAAAAAATGTGGTTAGAAAATTTAAAAAAACCACGTGGTTGACTTAGTTTAGTGATCTAAAAAATTTACTAAACCACGTGGTTAAAAAATCAAATATAGCGAAATCGAAATGCGGTAACATATTTCATCATTCTCAGAACGACAACTTTTTATATATTTATTTATATTTTTAGGTGAATGTCACTTGTTTTCCCAGCACTCAAGATCGCGGCGAGATAATCGACACGGGCGTCGGATGGTCCCATCTTCTCGGAAAAATACGCCAAGATGAGTGCGATTTCATTGTCGGCGGTTTCTTTCCAGATCACGAAGTACACGGAGATTTCGGGCCAACAATGCCCATTTTTCAAATTGATTACACATGGTAGGTAGCCTTAAAAATGGAGTTGAGTGACAATTACGTATAATAATAATGCAAAAAATAATTTCGCGGTTGAGGTTTTGCGGACGACAACAGCGTGCGGTTGTATGGAAATTTATGGTTGTCACGCACAAAAGAGAAAATTATCCAAATAAGCAGTTGAAGCTCCATTATTAGCTTATCCCTCTTTTGTTCCTTTGTTCACAAGTCTCATTGTACAATCATTTGTGGAGCGAAGACGTAATCTGATTTTTCCGCCATGCGAATCTCTCTTTCTTTGATTATATTGTCAAGTTGTCAACAAATAAAATAATATAATTTTAGTTTTGTGCGGATGCTCTCAGTTACGACAATAATAGGAAAACAATAGTAAATCAGATTCTTGTCTCCTTCGAGTTTGATGAGATTTTCTTGAAATAAAAAAAAATATAATGGAATAATAAGATAATGGAAAATAGTGTCCAAAGGCGATTGGTATCTGCTTTCAGCTAGGAAGGAGATGCAAATATTTAGATTTTTTTAAGTTGCAAAATTTGATCACAACGATAGAAATTCGGAAACAAAAAAAATATATAAAAAATTAATTTTGAATTTTTTTTTTAAATTTTTGAAAATTTCGTAATTTTTTTGAAATTAAAAATAAATATTAATTAACGGAAAAATTTAATTTTAATTTTATTTTTAACCATTTTAGATTTTTTAAAAATATTTCAGCTTACTTTATTTTATTTATTGATTAAATAGTAAAATAATTAAACATTAAATTATTAAAAAAAATTAAAAAAAAAATTTTCATAAAATTAAAAAAAACTTTAAATTATTTATTTATAAATTTTTATTTATTTATTTTTTTTCTAAATTTTTTTTTCAAAAATTTTTTTTTTGGGATTTTGAAGATTTTTCTTTTTATTTTTTTAAAAAAAAAATAAATATAAAAATGAATATATTTTTAAAAACCAAAAAAATAAAAAACGTAAATTTAAATTACAAACAAAAAATTCAAAAATATAATTTTTAATTTTTTATAAAAATATTATTTTTTTTAAATCTTAAAATAATTTTTTTAAACATAATTTTTAATTATTATTTAAAATTTTAATAAAATAAAATTTTAAATTATTTCAGGTTTGTGGCTACTGCTCCTTACGAAGCACGCTGGAAAGGTCTCATCCGAATTTTTCAAATGGAAACTTGGAGTGCATTTTTCGTGGTACTTTTCCTTGCAGCAATTTCTTGGTTCATCTTTGGTCGTGCATTGCCAGAAGACCCACCCCATCGACGTTTTTCTACTTGCCTCATGAATTCATGGTCCGTATTTTTGGGTAAGCACTTTTGTAAAAAAAAAGTATCACTCGTTTAAAAAGCAAAAAGATTGTGTTAAGTAATGGATATCCTTGAGTGGAGAAAAAATCGTTTCATTTTACTTCTCACACCTGTGGCTGTTTACATCATCGCACTCAAAAAGAGCATTTTCTCTTAACCGTAAATAATTTCTCCTCTTATTCTTTGAGTTTTGACCGTAAATCATCTATAAATGCGAAATTCGAGAGAGAAATAAAAAAAGGAAAATGACGATAATGACCTTCATACTTCATCATTGTTATTGTCATTCGTGAGATAAGTGATCAAAATTCAAAAAAGACAGAAAAAATTGTATATTTAGGCAAGATGTTGATTAAGTTACATTTATTTTTTCTCTTTTTTATGTTTTTATCCGGAATGAATAATTTTTTTATGCATGTTTGTCGCCTCGATGGGCTTCGTGTCGTCGTCAGAAGATGTTTATTATTCAAAAAAAATTTTCACCCTACATCATACTTAGGGACTCTATCTGTTGAATGAATAATATTTTTCACAAAAGTATTTATTTATCTTGCAGTTTGTGTGTAGGTGTATATGGGCTGTCCGGCCACATCAAACCGGATAACGTCAATTTAAAACTTGAAGCGGAAAAAGTTTTCTCTTTCTAAAATAAATATTTTGTTAAGAACCATCCATCCATACATCATCTATTTATCTTACTTGTTGTGCATACGTAAATAGGATGGTTTTGCATAAAAAAAAATATTTTTTTTACGACACACACAGAAAATATAAAATAAATTTATTCAAATGCTTGTATTATCATCAACAACATCATCATCAGAGTCTTAAGAGCCAATTGGTGTTTATAAGGCAGAAGCAATAAAGAAAAATGATTCACCTACATTTTCTACGTAAATTGCGAGTAAATAGCATTTTTTACATAATTTATCACTTTTTTATTTGAATTAGCGGGAAAGCGATTTTCAAATTTTTAAGATTTTTTTTAATTGACATTTTTTAAGTTGAAAATTTTTAATTTTGTTTTTCAAAAAATATTCAAAGAATTTCAGACAAACAAATTGGCTCTTGTATGTCTCCTATTTCATTTTTTAAATAAAATCTAAATAATATTTAGTAAAAACAATAAATTATTTCCTATATTATAAATGGGAATTTTTCTTTAGAAAATTCTAAAAAAAAATTAGGTCATGAAAAAATCATAAAAAAATGAAACTATAAAAAATCGACATCGAATAATCCACGTTAATTTAATTTTTTTTACTTTTAAAAATTAAAAAATTTGAAAAATCAAAATTAAAAAAAAAAATATATTAAAAATTAAAAAAAGTTACATAAATTTAAAAAAAATAAAAATATTTTAAAAAAGTCAAAAAAAAAAATCAAAAAATAAAAAAATATTAAGATAAAAATCTTTTAAGACTCAAAAACGTTAAAAATAGCAAAAAAATTATTAAAAAAAAATAAAAATAATTAATAAAACGTTAAAAAATAGTAAAAAAAAAATAAATTTATTTTTAAAAAATTTTTGTTTCCTTTTCTTTTTATTAAAATTTTTTAAGACAAATGGAAGCGTAAAAGAGCTTTTAAAAATTCTAAAAAAATTGAAACATTTTTGATCATTGTATCGACCTATTCATGAGGGATTTCCTTATATCCACTTTATGTACATACTTTCCAACTATGTACCTACAACGCATTCAAAAGTACATTAGATAAACGTGAGGGTCTTTTTCATCGGAAAAACAACATTACTTAATATTTTTCAGGAGTTTCAACAAACAACCGTCCTAATTATCTCACGCTCAGAATATTTTTTGGGTTCCTGACACTTTTTGCCTTGAACGTCAACACAATTTACACGTCAAAACTCATCACGGTGTTCACAGGTGCCCTTCGTGACTACCAAATTGACTCAATTGAGGAGATACTCGACGAGGAATTACCGATTGGTAAGTTTATAATCCGGACGTATCTGTTCTAATCTAATCAACTTAATGCTCTTTGAGGCGGTCCACTTGAAAGCGCCGACTGGTTCGACAACGACGACGAACAGGATAAACATGTGCTGAGTTTGTACAATGTATCGGAAAACTTTCAGCCGTCGATCAGCACGTTAAAGCGGATTATTCGTGGTAACTCGAGTGCCTTACTTTCGCGTCAATATGTGCAACGACAACACCAGTACGAGAGCTACATGCATGGCGTATCGCTGAACGTCTTTTCCAGTGCGGTCGAAATCATATGTGAAAAAGGTATATTTTAATCAAAAGTGCCATTTATTTGACAGACAGTCACTTTTTTTTTCAATATCCCTCCGTTAAAGGAGAGTATTTAACAATAAATAATCCTTTCTGCCACTTTTTTCGTTTCTTTCGTGTAAAAGGCTTTCCCCTGCTGCAGGAATTCAACAGAGTGCTGAGCAATATAAACGACATGGGTTTGACATATAAACTAATGGACGATTTTAAATTCAATACAACCATTTTGCAGAGGATTATAAATACGGTCGAACACAATGAGGACGAGGAATTCCAGGAACAGGGTAAGAAAATACTTGAAAAATGTGTCTATGTGGGTCAAGATGTCAATATTCTATCATTCGTCTTGATGTGTTTTTTTTTTGTTGGGAAATGAATATAAAAATTGATCGGAGAGGCACGTGCATTGAATCACCTCTTTTTTCATTCTTCAATATCGTTTTCGTGATGTAAAAAGGGAGATATAGAGAATACAATTGACCTGGCGTCACCATTTCGTTACAAGCAAAAATAAATCTTCTACAGTCGTTTACATTTTTTTATTACACAATGGATAATAAATTAAGTTTTATTTCGAGCAAAAGCTGTGTAACAGTTGCAATTTTTAATATAGAATCCCTTTTTATGCCGTAATCCAATTTTTAATTAAGTCATAATTCTTTATTTTTTTACATTTAATAGAGAAATCTTGCTCGACGAGACTTTTATTATTGTTTCTTTCTTACATGGACCGTGAACATCAAACTGTTTTTTAGTTACTCAAAAAACAATTGGACCAAAATGTTTTATTTTATACTTTTAACCACCAGTAAATTTACTCTAAGGTTTAAAAAACTGAAGTTCTGAACATTGTGTAGAACAAATTCTTTGAAATAGGTCCAAATTTTTTTAAAAAGGGATTTAGGGCTTAAAATCTATTCTAATTAATCCAAACCAAGCAAAAAAGATTTATTACAGGTAAAAAAAAAATTAAGCTCGACTTTAAAGACAATAATTTTAGGAAATTTAAAAAAATGACAGATTTTTAACAAAATAACATAAAAAATTTGTTAAAAAACTTGACATTTTTTAAATTTCTTAAAATTATGGTTCTTTATAAAGCCCTGATGATGAATAATAAATTTATCCGAAACGTTGACCAATGAAATATGAGATTTTCTACTTTTGACCTGAAACCCATTTTTTAACAAATAAAATAAAATCAAAAATGTCGTCAAATTTATCAAATGTAAATTCGCCTCATTTACTAATTTTTAAATTAATTAAATTTTAAATAATTTTTTATTAAAATATAATTTCAATTATTTAAATAATTTTATTGAAAAAAAAATTATTTTCGTCTAAATATTTTTTTATAAAA
Source organism: Culicoides brevitarsis (assembly GCF_036172545.1). Lineage (NCBI taxonomy): Eukaryota > Metazoa > Arthropoda > Insecta > Diptera > Ceratopogonidae > Culicoides > Culicoides brevitarsis. Next base: position 19,465,255 of record NC_087085.1, on the reverse strand, counting down.
TTCAAAAATATTCTTTTTAAATTTAAAATTCTTAATTTTATTAATTTTTTATTTTTGAAAAAAAATTAATTGTCATTAATATTTTTTAAATTATTTTTTTAATCTCAATTTTTAATTTTTATTTTTTTTGAAAATTAAACAAAATTTCTTGATACTCACTTTTTTCAAGAGCATAATGTAACACGTTTACCCTGCTTACAAAAAAAATCTGACGTGGCCCTTTGTATTGTTTTTTCCCGTGCTCTTACTAAATCCTTTAATCCAAAATTTATTCGACTCTTTTATTATTATATTTACAAAGACGTTGCAGGATATTTTCTATTTTTATTGTTTGTTGTCTATTTACTCAAACACACACACACACAGCCTCTAGTAAAGAGATTTGCTTTTTTGCAATTGTATTTCAGAAGCTAAACACAAAATACATTTACTTTATTCGAAAGAACAACAAATGTTGGAGAAAAAAGCTGAGTGTTTACCGAACCGTATTTCCGGTACAGCTTTCCACATTTTCTTCCATTGTGTACAAGTATTTTTTTTAAATAAAATAAAATAAATGAATAGAGGTTCTTCCTCATACAAAATATTTTCTCATGCCACTCGTCGTTGTGGATATATGTTTTTATATTATTACTTTATATTTTTTTTTGTTGCTCAGAGTCTCGTTTGGCAAGTGAGCTGTAGCAAAGGACATGTAGGAACAAATCTAGACATTCATATTTTTTGCTTATAAGAAATTTATAATAAAAATTCAACAAGCATTATCTTCTTCTTCTTTTAATACAATGCAGGAATACGGAGCATGAGTAGTGCTTTTTCCTGTTTTTCTTTCCCTTTTTTGTATTACGAATCCTCATGGATGGACGATTTCTCAGAGGAAAATGAGAAAACCTATTTCCGATTCATTTTCTAGAAAATAATGCTTAATTTTTTGCTTTTTTTGTTAAATAAATAATGTTTTATTATGTCATATATTTCATCTTATATGACAAAAAGTTTGTTGACTTCTGTTTGAAAATGGAGACGACTGCTTGTCGCCATGTTTTTTTACATAACTCGAAAAAATTTGAGGTATGAGTTATTTATTAGAATTTATTTAAATGTGAAAATCGGGTAAAATTACAAAAAAAAAAAAAAATAAAAATATTTTAAAAATTATTTTTTTTAAAGAAATAAAAATAATTAATTATTTTTATAAAAAATTTTAAAAAATATAAAAAGTAGTAATTTTATTTAAATAAAAGAAAAATCAAAAATAAACAAAAAAAAAATAATTATTTTATTTAAATAAAATAAAATTAAAAAAATAAAAGTTCTGAACTTTTTAATTAAATTAAAAAAATTATTTAATTTTTGACTTTGAATTTTTAATTAATTAATTTTAAAGGTACAATTCAAATTTTTCGAATCTCAATCCAGATTTAAAAAAAAAAAATAAAATCAGCTTTAAAAATTAAATTCGTCTGAGCTTAGCAAGATATCGTGTTTTCATATAAGCTTTTGGCGAGACATTTGGATTACAATGCTCTACTTTTCTTGTTAAAACCGACTAAATTCCAAACGCCAAACACATAGTTAGTTCTGCAAGAAACGATATCTTAATCCAATTTAGCTGCCCATTTTCTTCTCTTTTCTTTGCATCCAGACAAAATGCAACACACACGAGTAAGCACACACACACGAAAAATATTCCAGTCAGTCTCATTTACCTTAAATTGTTGTCGGCACAGCTCAAAGAAGAAATTAAAGTGAATGTGTATGGAATCTAGATAATATTATTATCACTACACCACAATTTTGTATTTCTACAGCACTTTTTGCAACTAAACATGAAAAAAAAACGTGAAAGAAAAGGGGAGTGATAAGTGGATTATTTTTTGCTGTTGAAGGAATTTTTTCTAGCTTGTTCGTTCGTTTTTCCTTTCACTTCAATATCATAACAAAAATTATTGATATTAAAATGGTGTATAATTTCCATTAAAAGCTTCTCCTATTTATATTTTCCTCTCTTGTTCGTCTAGTCGTTCGAGGATGAGATAAGATAAAATATAAAATAAAAAATCAGGTAAAACGGTTTTAAAATATTAAAAAAAGGAATTATGGAAAACGCTTATTTATTCAGAAGTTAAAACGTGGAATCAGATATTTTAATAAAATTCCATCAATATCCTAGAGCGTCTAAAAACTTTGTGACAGAATAATCTTTGTCAAAAAGTTGATTGAAGTGAAATTTAATTCCATTAACGTCGCTATTATTTTCAAACATTCGCCCTAGACTGAATGTGTGTCAATTTTCCTTTGTCCTTTAGAATTTTTTAAGTAATAAGGCCGCTCAAAATATTTTTTTGATTTTTTGTCTCTTGCCCCATTTTAAAACCCAAAAATAAAAAAAGTAAAAATTTTATCAAAGATTTTTATTTTTTAAGGTTCATTCTAAATTATTTAAAAAAAATTAAAAAAAAAATAAATAAATAAATAAAATAAAATAAAATTTAAAAAATATCAAAAATTTAGGGTTTGAACTATTTTGAAAAAAATTTAAAATATTTTTTTTTAATTAACATTTTTTATGATTTTTTTTTTAATTAAATATTATTAGATTTTTTTTTATGATTTTATTTTTTTAAAAATAAAAAAATATTTTAAAAAATTTTAATTTATTTTTAATTTTATTATTTTTTTAAAATATAAAAAATTAAATGCGGTAAAATTATTAATTATATTAAAAATAAAAAAAAAATAAAAAAATTTATTTTAAAATAATATTTATTTTAATTATTTTAAAATAATGAATAAAAAAAAGATTTTTAATTTTATTATTTTTAATTTATTTTTTTTAATGTTTATTTTACAAGAAAAAAATCGTGACAAAAACTTAAAAAATTTGGACGGCCTAAAATCACTTAAAATTTAATGGAAAAACAAAACGTTTCACCTTTTTTGTCACAACTAACGACGTAGTGCCACCTAATGTCAAACATGAAGGAACAAAAACAAACCAAAACAAAAGTTGTCGCGAAACAATGTAAACGCCTACACAAAGACGGTTTTAACCTACGCATAGACGGCGGCTTGTTGATCTGCTGCGACAACAAGTTGTTTTGTTTGACAGGGCAACAAAAACAGAAAAAGGATCTTCCTCTATTTGGGGTTTCCGGCAAATTTGCGTCAAAAACGCGAAGGATTTCTTAAAAAAAAATATTTTTTCAGTAGAAAAAAAATCGCACCCTGAGCTCCGTTTGACATTTAGTACAAGACATTGTTCCACCTTTTCATTGTAACGAATTACCATTTTTTTTTTCGTTGAACAATGGCTCTTTCTAATCTAAAGGCCAAAAAAACGTTAGTCGGGCTTTGTACATATTTTCCATTAACAAGGATCTACTTTGCGTGAATTGCGCTAAACTTTCAAAATAACAAGAGCAAATTTGTTGTTTGTTTCCGAGAAGCATTAAAATATACATGCCTTGCATGAACGACAAATAAGCTTTTGTTTTGCTTTAAAATTTATTCAGGACTCGCATTGTCTTTCGTCGTCGTCGTCGTTGTGTCTCGTGTGTGAGTGTTTGCCTATATTGACACAAAATTTAATGCGTTAATGTTACAAAAGCTTATCTGTAAATATTTTTCCAGTTAGGCCATGTAAATTGGTTTCAAAAGCTGTATGTTTAACTTTCTCTCGTTTTTTAGATTTTTTTTTTTCATTTTAAAATGTCTCTGTGAATATTTTTTCGCTCGTCGTTTCCTCATGTTATTCATAAAGGATTCATTTAAACCAATAAAGGCTGTTGCTCTTTGTCTACATGTTCTAACTGAAATGCGAATTCTATGGGGGATCAACACTAAATTGGGTAATGTAATGTATAAAATGCCAATTTTGCCCCCTTTTTGTAAGTTTTTTGTGAAAAATAAAAAACAATTTAACTTATAGACCGTAATAAATAAGATAGAGAGACGTGGGCTCCGGTTTTGTATGCGTTTAAAATCAGTTTTATTTTCTCCTTTAATTTTATTTTATTTGTAGGAACAGGCTTTAATGACTTTATTTTTAGAGAAAAAAGGGAAACGGATGAAAAAGGGCAGATTATGTTTAATCCAATTATTAGAGAAAATATCTTAACAAAATTAATAATATTAGACCCCTTGTTTGTCGTGTTGTTGCAAACGTTATATCTTTATTGCTCTTTTGCTGGTTGAAAAAAATATTTTCATTTCTTAAAAGATTTTTTAGTTCGAAGTAATGTATTTTATTTTTTCCCTTTTTTATAGTTTTTTTTTTAATTCTCATTTATTTAAAATGTAGTAAAATTCTATTTTTATTTAAAATAGTTGATTTTTATATAATTTTATGGTTTTTTTTCGTTAAATTTTAATTTTTTTAATTAAAAAATTATTTTTGACTCAAATATTAAATTTTGAAATATTAATAAAGGTATTTTTTAAGACTCTTTACTATTTTTAGTCAAATTTCGATATAAATTTTGTTTAAATTAATTTATTCAGCTTTCTATATATTTTTTTAAAATTCAAGTAAATTAATCTTAAATTAATTAATTAAATTCAATTATTCGTCAATTAATTTATTTTTTTTTTTTAAATAAACTTTTTTCTATTTTTTTTTCTCTTTTAAAATTTAATTTTTTTTTTTTGTACTTTTTTAAATTAAATTAGTTAGAAAATGTTTGTTCTTATGTTTAATTCGCAAATAAAAAACTTTTCCACTTCAACGTCAAACATTAAAGTACTTACAGTCTGTCCATTCATTTATAATTAAACGAAATCCCCTTTTATCAAGTCTCGTAAAATAGCTCACCTGGAAGTAAAAAACAAAACAAAAATTTTAATTAGAATAAGAGAAAACATTTTTTTTCATAGCAGGATACATTTCAATCTATTCAAGCAAAACTTCCATCCATTCATCTCTAATTCTTTTTTTCAATCATTTAATTTAATGTTTATCCTCTTTTAAATGTTTTTTTTTATGTTTTTCTCTCTTTTTTTTCCATGACAATCTGTCGACACACAGGCTCTGAAATTGTGCTTACACTGGACCATCTACAAAGTGCATTCATTATTTTCCTCTTCGGCATTCTTTTGTCTGCTTTTATCTTTATTATGGAAATAATTGTAGCGCATCCTTGGACACAAAGAAAATTAAGTTTTATTTGGAAAACAGACGAGAGACGAGCATTGCGAAAGGCATCAACACGCGCACCAACGAAACTGCACCAGAAGAGAAAAAAATGAGAAAAATGCTTAAAACCATCATCTATTAGAGTTTTTCGTTTTATTTTTTTGCATTGCAAGAAGAATTGTAAAAACCCCAAACAAATCACCATAATACAAAAGAATGCTGTTGGCAAAAAAAAAAAATTAAATGCATCAAAGAGTGCAGCAAAAAAAAAACAACAAAAATACTGTAATGGGATGGGAAGCTAGCAACGTGTTACCATAGCAAGCCATACTAATCAAGGAATGAACAATTTTTTTTCTCAATAAAATTTCTCCAAACGTATAAAAATAAATTGTTCTAAATAAAAAAAAATGCTTGGCAAAGTTATTGACAATTTAGTCTAAATACATGTTTTTAATTACAAACGCCTTCATTTTTCGCAGTGTTTTTTTAGAGTATTTGTTGTCTGCGCTCCAGGATACTTTCCAGCTGTTTCAATGGCGGTGCAGTGAGTTCATCACAATGAACATGGCAATAAATTCTAGACCAATTTCACTAATATACCTCGATCGTTTGGTACTTTTTTTTCTCCCAATGGCAATGTATCGATTCAATTTATTGTCAAGGCACTTTTTCGCTGCCCTACGGATTAAAAAGGGGTCAATTTAACCTCCTTTGAAGATGATCATCTTCAAGCTCGCCTTCAAGATTGGAATTTCGTCTTCAGCCCTAAAAATTAGACCCCTTCATGATGTAAATTGAACTCCTTAAAAAAAGTTAAATAAGCTCCTTGAGGGTCACTTTTGATACTACAAAGGGAATCAAAAGGCTTAGGACCCCTAATGAGGCAGCTTAGTCCAGTGGTTAGCGTATCAGATTGAACAACATAAGAAACCCTAAGGTCGTCAGTTCCTGACTCGAAATTATGAGAAACTTTTGTGACTTCAGCCGTGCTTAGAATTTACTCAGATCTTTTAGAAACACTTTGGGACCTCCTGTGGGGGCTAAGTGAATTTTTAGGGGGCCTGCTTGGGATAACAAGTAAAAGCTAAGACCGTTACTCGATTTTTATTCAGGAACTTCAGAAAGCTTAAAATTTCACAGTATGGAGTACAATAGGACTGTTTAGAGACCCTATAGGGGTCTACCTAGTATACCCTACTTGACCCTTACCTAGAATAATCTCTTTAGGGTAGTCTATGGGCGAAAAACGGGTCTGATTTATCCCTCATGAGTTCTATCAGGAGTCAAATTGATCCAAAATTCACTTAAGGGGTCAATTTGACTTCTGAAGGGTCAACCTGACCCCTAATGCTTAAAGTGACCCGTTTTTTGCGGTAAGGTCGGTAAGGTATTAAAATAACCTCTAAAGGAGACATGGATATTTAGAAGGGTTCCTTAAGGCCCTAGATGATCAACTCCAAAGGAAGCTATACTAACCCATTTTCATTCCAAAGGGTATCAGACAGATATCCCATGAGGGATGTGAAAACAAGAAACATAAACTTCTCTAATCCATTATTTGATTGTAAAATTTCCAACGAGAGACAACAATAAACGAACGAATGTAAATGAAAAGTTGATCGGCAGACCTTTCGTTGTCTTTCTCACATTTGTGTCTGTGGATTTATTGGTTTGTGTTTCAATATATATGACTCTCCATGTTAAAGGTGGGTTTGTGACGCCGACGTGTTTTTTTTTCTTTCTCTTTATCTAGAATTGTGTGAGGTGAATAAGTTAGTCTTTCAATTGCAGGAAAAGTAAAAAAAAGAGAAGAAAAAAGCAAAGATAAATAAAAACAATAATAAATACGGTTCAGAAGAGCAAATATCTCTCAATACGAAAAAAAGTGTGATTCTTTTTCCAATAATTGATTGGACAGCCTATCATGTGTAAAAATGTGCTGATTCATGTGAAAAACGAAAAAAAAAGAACAATCATCTCAGTGGACAAACACTTTCTATTCTCATTTGCCTGCTTTGAATACCGAACGGATGTTGAGAAAAAATTCAATCGGAAATTCATCAAACCATTTTGTGTTTTCTCTTTGTCGTTTATTTATTCAATACCGAGATGTGTATGTGAAAGTACTGATATCATTATCACGTTAATTTTGCAAATTCGATTAAAATGCAATTTGAAAATGAAATTAAATCTTTTCATTATTTTCTCAATGAAAAACAAATAAAATTAATTTTTTATTGATTTAAAATAAAATCTTTGCATCAAAAAATTCATTTAAAAAATTTCCTAGAAAATCTTATTTTTTCTCGAAAATACGAAAAAACACAAAAAAATTAATTGAACAAACAATTCAAATTACTTATGTAAATTGATCGGCCGACTGCCCCAAATCCATTAATTCAAATTGTACGGAAAAGTAACACACGGTAACAGTTTTTTCGCCATGTAAATAATTTACAGATACATATTTTCATTATTTTCGTATATTACTCGCATATGGCTTCAAATTACACAAAAAAATGATAATTTTCTGGTAAATTGGATGAAAATATTGCAATATTGTGGAAAATTCATGTCACTCGCAAATTAAAATAATTTATTTTTTAAAATTTTCATAGAATTTTTTTAAATGAGTTATTAGAGTTTTCAGATTTTTTTTAAATTAAAAAAATTATTTTTAAAATAAATTTATTTAAATTTTATAATAATTTTTAATTTTATTTAAATTAATTAATTTATTATTTTTAAAATATTTCTTTTTATTTGAAAAAAAAATCAATTAATTTTTTTTTTCAAATAATTTTCAACATTTTTTGAAAAAAAATCCTGTGAGAATCTTAATTTTTCACAGATTCACAATCAGGAACGTTCGCGCGTGAATAAACACGTAAAAAAAGACAGATGAAATTCAGTTGAACCAGATGATAATTCGTATATGATTAATTGGATTTGCTTTCGATGGTTATTTCACATTATCAAACGTTCTAATTGGATTAAAAAAGTTTCACGAACGTTATTATTATATTTTGGCATCGAACAATTCCCTACGGTGGTCAAGTTGAACTCTTTTAATTGCTAGTAATTTTACATTTTATTGATGATTTTAGTGGAAAATTATTTTAATTGCTTCATTTCAGGACTGCCTGTTATTTATTTTAACATTTATGACTTTTTATGATGTACCAAATTTTTTAGCTAATCATTATTTCCATGGTAAAAGTGTTTAAATATAAATTCGTGGAATAAAAACAAATAAATTTAAATATTTTGTAATTTTGTCATGTAAAAACCCACAAAAAAAACGAACGAAAAACAAGAAAATTAAAGACAATTTATTTGGAGCAAGTCCCTCATCGAATTTATTCATTAAAATCCTTTCCTTTTTTGTTTCCACTGGATGCTTTTGCGGTTTGTCTTGGAAAACAAGCAAAAACCTTTTCCTCGAAAAACCTATTAAAAATGTAAACGAAAATCAATTCTTTTAATAATGAATAATAATATTGAAAAAGGAACCAAAATAAATCACTTTTTTTCATTAATTTTCTTTTCGACTTTTTTTCCTATCTCTCTTTTACTCGCTTTAAAACGCGTTATGTCGTCATCGTTGTCTCGCGAGGATTTTCGCCAAATAAATATTAATGAATTTTGTGTTTTCCTGCATGTTCAATATACCGATGAAACGTAAAAAGTAAATAAATGTAAGGAATTTTAAATTACGTCGTCGTCGTCTTCGTCATTGTCTGATGGTCGTGAACGGAAAGAAAATGCGGAAGTAAACGATAAAAATATTAATGGATAATAATGATGGATTTTGATTGAAATCTACTGAATATTCATCATTTTTTTTATTCATAACAGACATTGAATTTATCTCGGTGTTCCCTGAGACGCGAAAAATTTATTGTTTCATTAATGCTATTATGTATTATACATTATGAAAACAAACAAAGCAAAATAAACAAGGAAAAATCTATAAAATCAATGTTTTTGACATTTATTGGAAAATAAAGACGGAGAGAAAAATTTTAAATATTTATACACCGGTTTATTATTGCATCAAAAAGGTAAATATTTTAACATGCTTTTAATAATTTTTTTCTACTTCGAAGAAACGATTAAATTTAATAAGATAAAATTTGTTTCATTACGGAGGTAAAATGCATAAATTTAAAAAATAAATTTAATATTTTAAAATTAAATTTAATTTAGTAAAAAAAAAATAATTAATTAAATTTTTAAAAAAATAAATTAAATTAAATTAAATTAATTAAATAAATTTAATATTTTAAAATTCAATAAAATTTGAAAAAAATATTTACCTAATTAAATTATTAAAAAAAATTAATTAATTAAAAAAAAATTAAATTATTTTTAAAATAAAAAAATACAATAAAAATGTAAAAAATATTAATGAACTCTAAAAAAAATAAAAAAATATTTTAAAATAAAATAAATTTAAATCAACTTTTATTATAATTAAATAATTCAATTTTAATCCAAATTATTCTTATTTAAATAAATAAATAAAAATTAATAAAAAATTTTCTCCTTGTTGGCTTTTTACTTTTTATCATCTTACATCAAATAAAATCACAAAATTTATTATTTAATATTTTAATGAATTAATAAAATAAAACAAAATATTTTCACGCTCTTGTAAGTCTTTTATTTCCATAGAATTCCAAAAGTTTTCTTCTTTTTACTTTTTTTCGCATCATAAGCCTATTCAATTTAATTCCATTCATTGAGCAATGTAATTACTCTTGCGCGCTGATTTTCTCTCGTGTACTCTTAGTTCTTGTTTTTGTTTATTTATTATTGTTTTATTTATGAATTTTGTTGTTTTATGAAATATTTTCATTCACTCTGAAGACTTGTCATTGCGGTTGCGACGTCAAGTGATTAAAATTGTTTCAATCTCGTCGAGCGACGTTTAAGTCTCGTTGCTGCGGCTGCACATAAAACGGAGATTACGGCAAATGATGAAGATGATTATTGCTGTTCTTTCAGTTGTTATTCACTTAAACAGCTCCAAGAAGTACATAAATATTTATAATAACAAAATTTTATCTTCTCCGAAGCAAACTTTAAAGATTTGTTCGTCTTAGCGCTTAGACAGAGAGAAGTTTGATGTTCCTTTTATGTATATATGGAATTCTTTCAATGTTTATTATGATTATTTTGTGTACAGACGAGAAGTTTATCGCTTTATAAAACGAGATATTGTTTATGATGTTAAAGCTTGTTGTTCGAAGTGTGACGAAGTGGTGATAATGATGATGATGTTAATTGGATTTTCAATCAAGTTTTTGAAAGTGCATAAAATTTTATGCTGTGCGCCGTTATTCGTGAGGAAGTTTTATGTGATTATGATAAAGTTTAGAACGTACTTGACAGTGATTTAATTAAAGATCCTTAAGCGTTTTTTAGTTGTGCAATGAAGCTTAAAATGCTCTTAAAATAGTTTTAAAAATACTTTTCCATGAAAATTCGAGTTTCATGTTTTAATAATAGATTTATTTTATGCAAATAACCATTAAAATTTTTTAGACATTAAAAATTCTTAGAAAAATTAAATTATGTTTCACATTATATATTTTTAAGTTTTTATAGGAGTTTTTAAATGAGAAAATTTTTATCTCTAAAAATTTTAATTTGAAATTCAATTTTTTAGAATAAATAAATTAAAATAAACAACTTATGTGAGTTGAATTTATTTAGCTTTACGAAAATTACTAAATAATATGTTTATTGAATTAAAAAAAAAAATATTTAATAAATTTTACTATAAAGATTATTAAGTTAAAAAAAAAACTTTTTACAATTTTGCTTATTTTTTTTAACTTTTTAAAGCTTTTTTTATTTTTTTTAGTTAAAAGTTCAAATTAGTAAAAAAAATAAAATTAAAAATTTATCTAATACTCATTTGATTTTTTAAATTGAAAATTATTTATTTATTTAATTTAATAATTTTATAAAAAAAAAATAATAAATTCTGAAAAATATAAAATTTACTTGAAAGTTAAAATTGTATTGAAGCGAATTTTTTAAATGTTATTTAATTAAAATTAAATAAATTTATTAAAAATATTGTAATTAAAATTAAAATTTTAAAAAATAATAAAATTAGTTTAATTAAAAAAATAAATAAAATTTGAAAAATTCACTAAAATTTCATGTTTCAACATTCAAGTAATTCAGAATTTATGATATTTTTTAAATTTTAAATTAAATAATTCTGTCAAAATTATTCAATGGTCTAAAAAATATTTTTAATCAAAAACTAAACTTTCTCAAAACTCTTGCTTTTCCCTCTAAAACTCATTCAATAACACTCGACAAACAAAGACTAGATATTCGAAAGTTTCTCACAACACAAAACTTAACCTTGCAATCATAAAGTTTCAATAACCCTCATTTCATTAATTTCACATAAAATTCAATAAATGAGAAGAGGTTATATGCGTCTGTACTTGACAAACTATTCGAATTCAATTTCATTGATTTATTAGCATTTTTGTGTGTGAATGTTCGGTAAAAGTTTTACGAACAATGGCATTGGATCAATTTTGAAACTTACGTACGATAATAGTAATAAAAGGGAAAAATCTTTTTAAAGTACAATTACAATCAAAAAAGTTTTTTTTCTTTGTGTACTTGCAAACACAGCAACCGCACACATTTTACATTTTCCCAAACTAAAAGTTTTTCGGAGTAACTTTTCTCTTTTAATTTTTTGTTCTCTCAACTTGGCATGTAACTAGTTTTAAATTTCCCTGTGTTTAGTCGTATAAGCTTTTTTTTACGACGGAAAGAAAATAAAAAAGTTTTGAAACTCTTATTATTATTACAAACACACACATCAAAATATTTTGCCCCGAAATTTATGATAATAAAATTTATATAAAATCATCAACGTAAACGAAATATTTTTCTCTCTTTTTTTTGCTGTCTGTAATTTTAATTTTGTCATGCAATGTTTGTCCAGAGCAGAGACACCGAAGTTCATGCTAGGCCGAAAAACGTAATAACCTCATTGTTTGCATAGCGAGTCATGCCGTTGCGTGTAAAGTTGGCTACCCATATATTTCCATTGGTTTTCACTTCGTTCTCGGTTCTCTCTCCATGCTTTTGGGACAAATGCCAATTATAAATCACCTAGGTGACCATCATTTATTACAATTTTATTTATAACAGCTCTCGTAGTGTATTCGCAGCAGCGTGCGAAAAAGGGAGAAAATTCTACGGAACGAGGTTAACAGTCAAAGCAATGTGTGACATGACACTTGTAGTACTTTTTACAGTCATTTTTTGTGCAATAAACTCTCATTTTACGTATGAAGTGAAATAAAACGGGAGCTTAATAAAAATTCATGATGGGATTTTGTGTCCGTTGTGTGGCTCTGTGTCAAAATGTAATTGTTAGTGATAAATTATGATATCGTTGATTTAACACGAGAGGAATTGAAGCAGATTTATAAGCTTAATTTTTGTTTCTATCTTTTTTTTGCCTCTCTTACAAAAAAAAATCCAAGTTGGGTGAGTTCATTTTTTCCTTACTTCTTATGAATTTTTTTGTTGTATATGGAAGGAATATCAGGGACATCACTCCAATTATTTTAGAATCCACTCACTGTTCTGACGTGCATGTAAAACAATTGTCTTTCACAAAAATAAATTGGATTACAATGTAAAGAACTTGAAAAAAAATAACAAAAGGAAAATCTTCATGATGAATCCTTTCTTTTATTATTTTTTTTTTGTTTTCAGGATGTTACATAAGACACATGTCCAATGTAAATGTGAAAAATTCATGTTTCATCGAGAAAAAAAATTTAAATAAAAAATTAATCAAAGTTCATTTTTTTTTTTGAAAAGATGAATGAAATCAGTTATTGATAAATTTTTTTATGTTTTTTTCCAGAGAAAAGATTTTGATTTTAAAAGAAAATAAATTAAAAATTTTAAATAATTTTTAATTAGGGGAAGACGGGGCACATTCATAACTGGGGTACATTCATAAATTGATTTTTCTCCTACTTAGAAAGGCCGAATCAAAAAATTTTGTTCTACAAAAGGTGCAGTTTTTCATGTGCTTTAAATACACAGAAAACACTTTTTTGAAAATTTTGGAGAAAAACGGCAAAATGTGTTTTTTGGGGTCGTTGATATAATTTTTGTGACTTAGGAAATCATGTAAAAGTCCATTATAAATAATGAATAATTTTGAAATGTTATTTTTAATATTTATTGCCAAGTGTCTTTAACAAATTTACAGAAAAAAAATTTTAAAAATTTCAAGCATTTATAACAGAGCGTCATTTTAAAATCTTGCTTTGGGGTACATTCATAACCTACATGGCACAATATGGCGATTGTATGAATCCCAAAAATTTTTGATAGAATTTTGTTAGTTTTTTCGAGAAAAACTACTTACAATCAAAGAATTTGACAAAAAATGGACTTAGATGTCAATTTTTAAAAAAAAAACGCCATTTTCTCACATTTCATAATAGCCAATATTTTGAAAATGTCAATAAATTTTTTGAAAGGATATCTGGAAAAAATATATCACAAAAAAGTCTGCTGAGGATCATAGACCATAAACACATTTCGAAAAAATTACTTCCTTGGAGTAAAACCATAGTTTATGAATGTACCCCAGGCCATTTATGAATCTACATTCATAAAAATTTCTTTTACTCAAAATATAACTTCCTTACTTTTAATTGATCAAATTTTGCGCCAAAATAAAGTAAACTAATGTAGCTAACACATCCATGAAGAAGATTTTATTTATTCTAATGACGCGTTCTGCAAAAGTTTATGAATTACTTAATTTTAATCTTGAAATTAATTTTTTGAATTCATTACCTAATTAAAATTAATTATTTACAATTAATTAATTCAATTTTTTTTTAATTCGGTATGTTCAATTTTTTAAGAAAGATTTTTTTTCTGAATTTCAAATTTTTAATTTTTTTAATTAAGCATAAATTTAAGAAAGCATTTTTTTTTTAAAATATTTAAAAAACTGAAATAAATTCAAAATAAATTTTTATTTAAAAAAAAAACAAATTATTTTTGTTAATTTATTATTTTATTTATTTATTATTTTATTTATTTATTAAATTATTTTATTATTCAATGACTAGTTTTATTAATTGATTTTGACTTAACTTTTAAAAAAATATATAATTTTTTTTTTAAAAAATAATATTTTCTAAAATTATACAAAAAATGACACAAAATCAAAAAAATATTTTTTCAATTTTTTTAGGATTTTTTAAAAATTTTTACCACAAAATTTCATCAAATTTTAGCAAAGCATAAAATTTTCACAATGTCCCAAGTAATGATGCAAAAGTCACGAGATAAAAAAGGACATTTTACACATAAGAGGACGTGTAAAACTGAGCTTTATTCCGGATTATTTCCAATTTTAGCTCGTCCTTCGTACGATTTACTCAACATTTGACAGAACTGTATTTCAATTATTTTTACGCCAACCGTACGTAAAAGTAACTTACAAAATCATGAATGTTTTTTCTTGCCTTTTTCCCCTGTCAAAAGGAAGAGAGAGACTCTTCAATGCACAACGGTGAACATGTTGAAGGAAATGTAGGAAGTTGTCTATTATATAAAGGATGCAAGTACTTTACAACATCTTCCTTCGTCTTCTGCACTTGTGTCACATGCTTATATGCATTTCAGTTGGCATCAGTCAAAAAGTGTATAAAGTACACTTTTTTTTCACTACGAGACTTAAATAAATCCCTTTTCACTCTTTGTTTGCTTTTCTGAAGAGATTGTGTCTCGGTGTACTTGGAAGACGATGCACATTCACTGCATGGGTATTGAAAAGTGGTTGCGGAAGATGAGATCTAGTTCATTAAATTTCACATCCTCCTCGCATATCACTTCACTTCACATTCACATGTCTTCCGCAAGCACTTCTTTTCTGTTATTTTTCAGATGAATCTGTCCGTAAGAGTATTTTTCTAGTGGAATGATTTTCCAAAAAGATTTAAACGACTTCCTTTCCTGTGTGTTTTTTATTCTAAGAAATGTTTTTCTTCCATCTAATTTTTTTTCTTCGCTGGAATGGACTTACCGGAGAAAACATGAGAGAAAAGCCGAAAACAAGAAAGAAGAAAATTCAAAGTCATTCGTGTGAAATGTCATAAATAAAAGATGAGTTTGAGAAACAAAAGATTTTTCTTTAATCATTTTGAGTTTATTGAAAAACTGTTTTTTCTCGGAAAATCTCGTTTGTGTCTCGACTATCAAACTTGTTCTTGTTATCTTGTCCTTTTCATGTGGATCTCTTCAAAGAGTAGATGTGGATGAGAAACTTTTGATCAATGTGACAAAATATCAATTTGTCCATTTTTTTAAGAAGGTCAAAAATGCTTTCATGTCAGATTTTTCTATATATTTTTTTCAGAAAAGGTAAAAAAATTGTTTTAAAATAAAGGACTGACAACATAAATCGCACAAATGCACTTTATGATTAAGAACAAGCTATTTTACGCTTTCATAAGACTTTTGAGTTTTAAACAATTTTTTTTTGTTTTTTTTTTATTTTTGAATTTTTTTTCCTTGATTTTTATGTTCAAAAAAATAATCTGAGATATTTATGAAATTTTAAAATATAAAAAAATGTTGAGAAAAATTTTAAATCTGAGTTTAAGAGCTTAGGAAAATTTTTATCTATAAAAACACATAAATTGCACAAAAAATTAAAAACTTAATTTTTAAGATTTTTTAATTTTAATTTTCTTTCTTAATTTTTTTTTAATTTTTAACAGATTTTTAATTGCTTTTTTCGATTTTTAACAATTTATATTTTTAATCAAAAAAATGACATATTTTCATATTTTTGATTTAAAAAAAATGTTAAAAATCGAAAAAAAATCTATTGAAAATAAAAAAGAAATTAAGAAAGAAAATTAAAATCTTAAAAATTAAGTTTTTAATTTTTTGTGCGATTTATGTTTTTTTTATCGATAAAATTTTTTCCAGAATTCAAGCTTAAAATTCTTCAACTTTTAGTTCAATGTATCCAAAAACTGCAATGTAGCGTTTTATCTTAATGACCATTCAAAATATGCAAATCACTGAGACCATTCCATTTTTCTTATGTGTCATCCATGCTATTAAAAAAAACTTAAAAAGTTACTAAGGCTTGAATAAACATCATGTCATCTCTTCATGAAATGTGTCGTTTTGTCGTTTTTTTCTCAAGTCATGTTTTTGTCTATTGCTACCGGATGGTGTGTCTACGCTCTTTCCCAAAAAAAAACAGAAAAAAGAAAGAAAAAATTGAGAAAAAGACAAGAAAAAAGGAAGAAAAACAAACTTCTTGTGTCGTTTTCGCATCACACACCTGTGTGCGTGCCTAAAATAGAATTTATTGGACTTTAAACGGAGTCACGTACCTGTTATATTTGATCCTTTTTTACCTTGATTTTTGTTGTTTTATTTTCTGCGTACAAATCTCTTTCTTTTCTTTTTATAAAAAAAGCCACACACACAAAACTTTTCCCAGAATAAAATTTCTTTAAATAAAAATCAGCAGTATTCAAATTTCGTCTTGAACAAACTTAAGAAGACGAAGAAAAAAAGCAAAGAGATCACTTTACGTACATACAAAGATGGCACAACAACTGCCATTAATTTTGGTTTCCGAAACCCTTTTTAGTTTCATGTCGCTTTGCATTATCGCCGAGCAAACGAGTGACATTTTTCTCGTAATTAATCATTTTAACGGTTAGTCGCAGGAAATTATGTCGCAAAACAGATGTTTTTTCGGTTGATCCTAATTTTTCTCTCTCGCCGAAATTAAATGTAGGCCAAAAAGTGAGAAGCATCTGTCTTTTGTCTCGAAAAATCGACACAAACTACCAGGCATCTCCATTTGTTGTATCACACCTCGTGAATGTGATTTATGATTAAAGCTTGCGGTTCGTTTGCTTTTCTCATGGCAAGAGACATTCTGGTACAACAATCCCCCACAGGCTTTCATCAGTCTGAGCATATATTATTTCTTGATTAGGAGAATGTGAAAAGAGAGAGAATGGAACCTAATCAAACTAACACCATTTTTTTCCTTGCTGATCCTTTTATCAGACGCAGAGGTTAGGTTCGGTAGAGCGAAGCAGAAGCACATAAGCAAATTAAATTAGTGCAATCATGCGTAAAATGTACATACAGCTTCTGGTAATGATGCATGTCTTTGTCTTAAGTATGTGTATCGGTTGTATGGTTCGTGTGTTTTTAAGCTAAAACACGAGTGAGAACACAATATCTCTCCTCCGTAATCCAATGAAATCCGCACACAAGTTCGAGTGGCGAACATATTAATGTGGGAAATGCCTAACTAATGTTGTCTGTGGTGTAGATATAATTTCCGATAATCTCTTGAATTCCTATACTTATTGCTTTCGTGTACTTGAGAGTCATGTTGGAGTATTTCCTAGCAGCTCATTTAATTGCCTGTTTGTGCAAATTGATGCTGTCGACTCGAGTTCATGGATAATAAAAATCAATGGGTAAGAAAATTTTATCGTCTACCTGAAGGTCGTTCGATATTATTGAAAATTAATTCGAACAATTGCATTTCGACAAATATTCAATTATATTCGCGGTGTGGCACAAAATAAATATTTAATAGTTAATTAAATTGTTTCATCATCAGCAGTCAGCAACATTCACAACAGTGAAAGAGAAAAAAAAAACAAATTAAAAAGTTTTCGATTGCAGAAAAATCAGTGATGGTAACGTATTTCGATTTCGTTAACAAATTGATTATTTTAAACCACGTGGTTGGTCACGTGACTCGATAGTTTAATTTTCAAGATTTTTAAAAACAAAGATTTTTAAATCATAAGGCTCCTTTTAAATTTTTTACAAAGAGTTTTCTTTAATTTTTAAAACCACGTGGTTCTTTAAGTCAGGTCACGTGGTTTAAAAAAACATCTGGTTTAAAAAATTTTAGACACCACGTGGTCTAAGATAATGTTAAGCCTCGTATTTGAAAGTTTTCATAAACCACGTGGTCTATATAATTATTAAAGCACGTGGTTTAAGAAAACTTTTAACCACGAGGCTTAAGATTATCTTAGACCACGTGGTCTGTAAAATTTTTTAAACCAGATGTATTTTTAAACCACGTGACCTGACATAGCATCACCTTCAAACCATAGCACATTTTTTCTTTGAAATGCGTTAAAAAATCTGAAACATTGTTATACAATACAAAAGTTGAACGCGACCACAATAATGCTTTTTCCATTAAAAAGTAGCGGGAAACAACTTTTGCATAAAAATTTTACGATTATTGCATCAAAAAATTACGATCCTACCTACTTTAATAAAAGAATTAATTTTTCATGGTGAAAAAAAAAGAAAATATAAAAAATAAATTACGCAAACCATGCAAGATTGTGCTGCTGCTCCAATAATGCAACCAGATAAAAATAATATTATGGTGCAGAACGCCTTTCAAGCAAGTGCCTATGGTGAACAACAAAACGAGGAAGTGTAAACGTAATTTTTCATATTTTGATGTATTCTCAACAGCATCATCCTTTTTTTCTCCGGTTGTGAATGCAATCGAGATGCAATTGTGCCTGAAGCGGCATGTTGAATAGTGTTTTGAATGAAAAACGTGGAAAAAATCAAGACGCATTCATGGCAAAAAAACATTTTTATTTCCCATTATTATGAAACATCTCAATGTCATGTGTCAGAATGCTGCCGAAATTGTGCCAAAAAAAAAAAGCGAACGAAAAAAAATTGAATGGTCTGAACATCCGACCAATTATTATTTATTCCACACCATAAAAGACAGTGCGAGAGAGATTTTCTCTGTGTGTGTGATCACATTATTCAATTTCCGCTGTGTATTCTTAGACACAACATCCATAAAAAAGGGCGAAACATTAGTGTAATAAAAATATTTTTATCCTTCATCTGATGCACATAAAGGCGAAAGATGGAGAAACGTGCGAAGAATCATTGGTTAGAGCATGTGATTTGCTTTGCGGAAGCTCAAGTGTGGTTTCATTTTACTCTTTGCTCACTAGCTTGCTTACACAACCATCATCATCTAACACACACTTTACACCAGTCGCCGCACACACATACCGAGTGAATGATGATGTTCCTTAACCAGTACGCCTACGTCGGTACGTAGCATTCAAAGAAAGAAAGGAAACCCATAATTTTTCCACACATATTGTTTCATTTCATCTTCTTCTTCTCTGCTCGTTGCTCCGAAGAGATTCATATTTTGCGATGTTATGCAATTCAGGAACATTTATATCAAGACGTCGTAGGTGTGTGGTAAGGTTATGAATAACTTGGTTTTGTGTGAAAGATAGAGGTAAACAAAGAATTGATGTTAGAAACACACATATAAAGAACGAGAGAGCCATTTGTGGATTGGCGTTATGCTCGTTCATAACAAGAAGTTTTCTTTTGTGTTTGAAAACACAAAGGGAGAATATTTATTGAACTAAAATGGAGAAACAAAAGCAATTGTGACAGACATCAATGAATCAATAAAATTCGAGAGCATTTGAAATGGTTTGAGGTTCATTTGAAATTTCAATACACTCATTTGGTATTGAGAAACTTTGGAGTGGAAAAAAAGGCATAGGTTACTGATGATGTCAAAGAACCTGACATTGATTAAAAGTAACAATAAGCTTATTGAAAAGTTTTGATTGGGAAAGTAATTAGCCTTTGAATTTCTTTTAACTTCAAACACTTTGTAGATGTCCTGGAGATGTTGAAGTTTGAAACTTGTTGTTAGAGAAGAGTTCCAAGTTTGAAAGAAAGCTCAGTTGGATTACCTCTAATTAATTTTTATGTTTAAATTTTCCTTTGACTGGACTTGATGGTTATTTTGACACAATTACGGATTTTTCAAAAAATTGATTATTGTACGAAAACTCATGGGTTGACTTAAAATTTTCATGAGAGATAAATTCCATACTTATGCGTATCTTGCGAGCTCAAACCATGAAAAACTTTTGATTTCGATTGGATTTAGTTGTTGTTTTTGTCGTATTTTTTTCCATCATTTAGATGATATATTTACTTTTTTGTGTTCTTAATTTGTGCTAGTTTACTATATTTTAATGTTTTTAATCACATAATCTTTTGCTCTTGTTTTAAATTGATTCAATTTTAGTTCACTAATATCACAGGTTTTTAATAATTCGTTGTATAATGCTGATCCCTTGTAAAATACTGAGTTGGTTAGCAGGTTACTTGATGGTCTTAGTTGATTGTTTCTTCTCAAAAGGTAAGGCTGAACGTCTCCAACATGTGATATGTTTACTCTTAGGTAATCGGGCAAGAGACCTTTTACACATTTATAAGTAAGGACAAGCACATTAAAGTATATTCTCTGTTTGACACTCAATAATTCAGTTTGTTTCAACATATCACAGATTCTAGTATACCGATTTGATTCAGTCAGTGATCTTAAAGCTTGATTTTGCACTTCTTTGTGTTAAAGTAAACTCTTTGCTTCACGTCAAGTATCTTCGTGTCATTGAGCATAACTCCATATTCGCATATCTGTCTTTAAAATTTTTTGAATCGCCTTAGAAACCCTTTGTCATCTTTTGGAACAGATGCGCGAATTCTGAATAAGTCTTAATCTGAGATCGTTTATAGGATTATTAGCTTATACCATTTCTCGTCTTTCAATGACAAAGCTTAAGATCCTGCAGTAGAAAATACAATAAGACTCCTTGAGAGACTTATCTAAAAATATTTTATGTTAAATAAATTTTATTAAAAGAACTACCTTTGGAGCATCCCAGTTTATAATTTGCTTCTAAGTCCGTTGACAAAATCAGTCACTGTACCACTCTAGTTAAGAAGGTGTCATCTTCCTTTCATTTCATCTCTTTTAATTTGATTATTTCTCAACATAATGATGCTTATTCATCCATGCTATCGTTTGTCTTTCTCCTACACATTCTCCTATACAATATTTATTTAATTATACATTTAGACTTATCAAAGCCACTCTCTCTCTCTGTTTCTCCGTATTTCGATACGTATAATGATAATGATGATGATTCTGATGCTTTCACACATTTTACCACCATTCAAAAGGAACGTTAAAGAAAATAATAACAGCAGCAATAATAATGACGATAATAATCTTCACACAGCATTTTGTAACATCGTCGTTATCGCACACTGGGAGAATGGTTCAAAGACGATTGTCTTTTAAATAAACATACCCAACTAGGTTTGGACGACGATACAAAACCGAAGAGAATTTATGCTGAATGGAATTTAATAACCAACTAAATAGAAAATGATGATTGTGGTGGCTTATGGCAGAACTTCTGTATCCGCAACAACAGTGTTCTGCCATTTTATTGAATTACGCATCAGATAACTAATGAGTGAATTTTGCTGAAACAATCGAATGCTGAAAGTTTATCACCATCATTGTCATCGTCGTCCTCGTGCATGCGGTTATGGCTTCATACAGTTGAGCTTCTATTTAATTGTTGTTTGTTGGCTTGTCAATTATCTAAAGATTATTGTCAATGTTTTATGTTAATGCAAAATGAGAGGACGTGCTTTATCATCATCTTGTCACTGGGGGCATTGTGGAACATGAAACTAAACAGCTTTCGAATGAAAAGTTGATTGTCATTAGTATCGTTGTCTAGACCCATAAATTTCATTTTTATCCTTTTCCATTATTTTATTATTACACAATAATAAAGCCCATTCCTGTTGCTGCTGCTGCTACTGTAGAGCCAATCAAGCCAATCAAAATGTCTCTGGGATAAAATGAAAAATATTTTCTTTTCATTTTATTTGTGCAAAATACCGAGCAGAAAGAACGACGATTAATAAAAGAAATGTCAATTCTAATATACTTGTCGGCATGTACACTTAGAGACCCAAATATCTAAATATAAATATATAGAGGAAAAAAATAAAATATTGCCTCGGAATTTAACGGATAAAAGGAATGCGAAAAAGAATGATCGTCGTTTTAAAATGGAATAAAAATAAAATAACAAAGCATGGCAGCAACAAGCAGTCAAAAAGGAAAAGAAAAAAAACTTTACACACTTTTCCCTTATAGACATTGACAGCTATAAACTTTTCTTTATCGCGTGAAATGACTGATAACACTTAGTGCTTTCCGCATCTCACGTACCATTCTTCGCATTTCTTTTTCGCTATTATTGCTTCCGCTGTTGTTATTTTATTTTTATTTTTTTTCGCATTTAAAAGAACAACGTGTTGTTACAAATTGCTCTCTGCTCCGTCGTTCTTCCATCCAGTTTCACTCAAGTACTTATGCTAAGTCAATAATGTAACAACATTCATTATGAACGAATGAGGATTTGTAAAATTAGGATTTATGGCGGAGAAAGTGGGGATTATGTTGTGCCTTCTCATTGCAATATCGGAGGATTATTACTTATTGAGAGCGGCACTTTTTCCAAACTTTTTTCGAAAGCCTCAAATCCAGTCGCAATTCATATTTCAATCGTGCTGCGATTTCTTCTTGGCTGGATTCATTTTTGATTGATTGCCTTTCGAGTACATTCACTACCAATCGCGAGTAAATCGAAAAACAAAAGATCACAGAATCAAAATGAAATCAAAAAAGCAAGCACAAAGGGATTTCATTTAGTCGACATTTGTTACCATTTATGAGAGAGAAAAAAAACACAAAGCAGAAAAAAACAAAGTTATTGCTTGCCTTTGCAGCTGCTCAAAGAGCACATTTGTTGTTGGGCGCCTCGTTTTGTATTTGCGTTGATAGTTGATCGGAAAAAAAATGTATAAAAGGAAAAATAACGCTTCACCAGACAAATAACATGTGAAAGAGAGAGTCGTGCAGACAAACATCTGTTTTCGAGAAACGATGCGAACTCATTTAAAAAGAATTTTTGTTCGATTTCTTTATCGCATTTTCAATCCTGTCAATACTGCCATTACTTTATCCCGTATAACTTACTTTTGTTTTCTTTTCTATTATTTGCTGTTTTTGTTGTGAATATAAATAAATAGAAAAGTAATGTAAAAATAGTTTGACGTTATTGAAAGAATATAAGTTAACATATTATTTATGGTATTTACCAAGAGACTGAGAGGATTTATTTTATTT
The DNA here is from genome assembly GCF_036172545.1 of Culicoides brevitarsis. Taxonomy (NCBI): domain Eukaryota; kingdom Metazoa; phylum Arthropoda; class Insecta; order Diptera; family Ceratopogonidae; genus Culicoides; species Culicoides brevitarsis. The sequence goes on along the minus strand of NC_087085.1, from coordinate 19,441,946 downwards.
GAATCAGATGAAAACTTGTCTTTTGAGTTAAATTGAAAAAAAAACCTATGATCCTGAGAATATGAAAACCTGAGAAAATTTTCAAACCACGTAACCTGAGAAATTTTTCAAACCACGTGACCTAAAAAATTTCAAATGAAGAAGTATCAAACCACGTGACCTGAGAAGTTTATCAAACCACGTTACCTAAGAAATTTTTGAAACCACGTGACCTGAGGGATTTTTCAAATGACCTTTTTTCAAACCACGTGACGTGACCCACGTGACTTGGAAATTTTTCAAACCACGTGACCTGAGAAATTTATTAACCATGTGACCTGAAAAAAATTTCAAACCACGTGACCTTAGAAATTTTCAAACCACGTGACCTGAGAAATTTTCAAACTAAGTGATCTAAAAAAAATTTCAAACCACGTGACCTAAAAAAAAATCTTCAAACCACGTGTCTTAAGAACATTTTCAAACTACATTTTTTTTCCTCCCTTCAATTTCAGGTTAATACCGCCTTTTTTCTTCGAAATACGGTAAAAATCTCGCAAAACTTTCGTGTAACAAATTTGTAACAAACATCATGTTGTCGTCACTTCCACTGCTTTCATCCAACTAAAAATTTCATTTATTTCCACATAAATCCTAATTGTTTTTGTTTGTGGCTTGACATTTACGTGTATTTGCATATCAAATTACAAAAGTTTTGAGAATTCAATTTGTCAACTGACTAGAAACTGATACGTTGTTAGGCTAAACTTTTAGTTTGTGGTTGTTGTCGGGAAAACTTTTTTTAACCTCTTGTGATTTCAATTAGTGTTACAAATAGGTTAGACTCGAAAAAAAAAGGACAAGACATTTTAAAGTTTATCAATATTTCATAAGCGTACACAGAAATTTAATTGAAGTGAGGGAAAAAGTTTCAGTGTCTCTCTTACTTTTTTTTTTGTAAAAGTCCTCGACCGCTCTTAATTGGTAAAGTTTTCTAAAGTATTAGAGCGAAAATGCCATTCGTCATTCCCTTTTCGACTAATGAAGGTTAATAAACAACGTCTACGAAGGTCACTCATGCCCAAAACCGAAAAACCCTTTTTCTTTCATCATCATTATTTACTTTCTAAACAAAAAAAAAATTTAACAAGTCTCTGGGACGAACCATTTTTCGGTCAATAATTCACTAATGACCCGGGATCAATTTATAATCAAGGCTGAGCTTTGCTCAAATACAAAATTGACAAAAAAAAAACTTTTCCTTATTTCAGGAGAAGAAGGAGAAAATCAAAAATTGCTTGTGACAGATAACAAAATGGAAATTGTAAACTTACCTTTTTCTCTGTCCTTTGTCAATGTACTCCTTAATTGGCACATTTTCGTATAGCACAATTGTGGGTATCTGATCACCTATTATGTTTTGCACTGTATTTAATCCGTAAGTACATTGTTTTTGTTGTGTCGCTTGCGGTAACTGTCCCCAAACGTTTTTTATCATCTGCCTATCGACAGATGTCGTCAATATCATCACAGTGACGATTAATAACTTTTTGATTGCCATCTGAAAAAAAAGGAAGGAAAATATTGAAAAATTAAGTGACAACGTCTGGTACTTTACAAAACACAAAAAAAAAATTTACATGAAAAATTAAACAGAAAAAGTACTTTGATGTGAATGATTGTACTTGAGTAAAAAACTTTTACAATTTATTTTATCTTTTCCCATTGTCACGTCTTCATTCATATTTACATTCATTTCTTATTTCACGACTTTTTATTGTAGGTAGCACGATGCGCATTCGCCACATTTTCACCGAGGTATAAAATTATGCCGCACAAAATGAAACTAACAGTAAATTGTAGCAGCAAGGAGGGAGAAAGAGAGTAGTAAATTAAATATCGCACACTTGCATGACAAAATAAATTTTAGTTGAGATAACATTTCAAAGGTGCTTTATGTGGCAAACGAAGGCCGTGACGTAAGACTTGCAAGCACGGGGAAAAATTTTAATCATGAGACGACATGGAATAATTTAATACTGAATTTGTCGTGACAATTGAAAGAAAATTCTATTACACGTGGGTGGCATGGCAGAGTTCCGTTTCAACACAAAAATTCCAATGATTTGCCTTTTATTACGAAATTTGAGGCAAGTAATAAAATCATATACGGAAAAGTCTTTCATCTTCATCATCATCATCATAATAAGTGTAATGTAACTATAAACTGGTTTGTGGCTTTCTCTTCCTGTCGCCTTGTCTTCGTTTGATAAATTAGAGAAGAAATTCCACACGAAGTAAGAAGACAAAGAAGAATGACGATGATGAAAATTTGGTGTTGCTCCTTAGACAAAGTTTGTCGGAGACAACGTCATTCATTCATTTATCAAAACAAAGTTCCGGGTGTTTTGTTTGCAGTTTTCACTCGACTTGACGCGACTTTTGAGACTTGATGGGCACAAGAAAGACAAAGTGCGCGTAAATTTAATTTAACGCTCACATAACATGAAACGTGATAAACTCCAGCTCATAAACTACGCGTCAGTACAATTAACGAGGCAACGAAGAGGAATCACTTTGAACTTGAGAAATTTCTGCGAAAAATCAATATTGTCGTTCCAGCCTCTCGTCTCGTATGCAACGACGAAGCCAGTGAAAAATTACACAATCTATGTTTTTAATTAATTTTAAGCACTTAATTAAAGTGAAAAAAAAAACTTTTTTCCTCTTTACGCTTTTCAAGTTAAACGAGTGATGTTGTGCTAAGGAAAATCACATCAAACTTCTTCCAAGTCCCCGATGCTCGTTGCTTGTTCACTTGATGTACTGGAGGAAAATCTAATAAAACTGAATTATGTAACTCACACACATACACACAAGAGGGAGTATATTTTAAATTACTTCTAAGATATTTGAAATATTTCATCATCTCTTTCCTTTTTAAACAGGCTCGCACCAGAACTGACACACACACACACGAGGAAAATAAAATGAATTAGATGTATAAAATTTCACTCATTTTAATTTATTTAGCACCCGTTAGGTGTGTATTTGCGCCACGCCACATTAAGCAACAATATCATGGATCCATTTCCCGGGTAAGTGAAGTAAATGTAGCATGAACTGCAATCATAAACAAGTACACTATTGTATATTCCCATTTTTCTTCCTTCAAGTAAATAATAAGCATTGTTGCCTCTTAACAATGAGTGAATTTTTACAATAGGCTGATTCAACGAAGAAAAGTGTTTCAAGTAGCTTCAAAGTAATATTGGGTAAGTTTTACAATTTCCTCAATTTTTCTCTATATCAAATTTAATTGATATATTATTTGCAGTTATAATGTTTTAAACAACCATTAAACAACGACAAACTTAATTTGAAGAAAAATGCAGAACATGTTAAACAAAAGATGGCAAAAAAGGTTGGTTTTCTAAATAGAAATAAGAAAAAATTCCCACAACACACAAAACTGACATGTGACAGTGCATGGTCGGAGCCCATATTGACTACTGTAGCTCAATATTGTACCTGAATGGAAAAGAAGAGATTGGAGGAATACAGAAAATACAAAACAGAGCATTAAGAATCTTGACGCACGAAAAAGCAGAAAGCAATGTTACAGGAAACTAATTTGTTAAGTGTCTATCAACGTATATCGTTTAATGTTTTGATACTAATTTTTAAGGCAACAAAAAATCAACTTCCGAACTACCTGGCTGTGAATATTGAGAAAGTGGGCGACATACAGCCATATAATTTAAGAAATAATGCGCATTTGAGACCAAGACAGACTTTGAGACTTTTTAATGAAATGTCGAAACAATATAAAACAAACTGTGATAGTATTCAAGAATTTAAAAGAAACGCTCTGAATTACGTGAAAAGTGCAATAAATGTGAACGTTTAAAAGTATACCTGCCCAAATCATCGCAAGATGGACCTGACATCAACAACAACTCATATAATAATCTAAAAAGCAACCGCTGAATAGTAATGGATGATAAAACATTTATATTCCGTTTATATTGGATATACAAGAGTTTATTCAATTAGCCACGCGACGATTTTTTTACTGAAACAAAAATATGCTTTTATTAAAAGCGTATTAACAAAATTAACGTCGAAAGTTGTGATTTTTAATAATTAACAGAAACTGTTAAAGTTTGTCTAAACCATATAAGATTGTGAACAACTTTTGATATTTGTGCCGGCCTTATAAAAAAAAAGTTACACCTTCCTACTTTTTTACACATAAAAAACTCGAACACATAACAAAAAAAAAGAATTTTAACGCACATAAATTAATTCTCAAGTGTGAAGTTCAAAAGCACGTCATTGGTTACGGAATCGCTGTAAATGTTTACATACTTTTTCAACTTTTTTTTTTTGAAATTTGGGTTCAGATTAAAAGGAACACATTTTTGCGGTTATTGTTCCAATTTTTGCATATATATGTGCGTGTGTGTTTATTTTACATTAACCGAGGTAAGTTATTTTTATGGGTGCATTTTCTGGGTGGGACCGGAATTCGTCGAAGAAAAATGTTTGTTACAAAAATTTTTGGTCGTAATATGAGTTTCCGCACATGGTCCGAGAATGTTGTGAATGTAATTAAGAAATATTTTAATTATTGGTCAAAAGTTAATATTTCATTAAAAGTTTTGTGTGGTGTGAGAGGTAACATTCTTTCGTGGTCTTTAATGACTTTTACAGGAAATGCCTTATCATCTAACGATACTAAAGCCATCTCTAATAAAATATTTAAATTGCATCATGTCTACGAGACGAGATTATGTGAATGATCTTTTCCTTATTTACATTACCTAATCTTCTTATTTGTATCAAGTCACAGTATGCAATTTATTGTCTTAGCGACGCGCATCTATCTCGCATGCAATTCAATGGTGAAAGATAAGATAATGCAAAATTAAATGTCTCTCTCGTTTCTGATCGAGAACTGATAACGCTCCTCATTATCAAATAGAATTTTAAATAACTCAGACGCACCTCAACAAGAGCTTTGTTGTGTTACATTAATAATAATTATTTCCATATATTGAATATTAAATTAGTTTTCATTCCGGTCGCAAAATTTCACACACAAACACAATATGGTTGGCAATTGGAACAAACGAACTATTTTATGGTATCTCACATTCACTGGTAACTTAATATCAACTATTGTCATGACAAACATCAATATTGCCATTGTCGGAATGGTACGACAAACATCAATTTTCAACAATAATGAGCTTGCGAGCGAGTGTGTATCGTTGTCACAAGTGAACAAAAGTAATCTAATATCGCATTCAAACAACACTAATGGAAATTTTTCTTGGAATGACGCCCAACAAAGCACACTACTCGGCTCGTTCTCGTGGCTGTTGTGGGTGACGCTGGTGCCAGGTGGCATGCTTTCCGCTAAATACGGGTCAAAGGTGATCTTTGGAACGGCTAATTTAATGATGTCCTTGCTGGCGTTCGTCATGCCTGTTGCAGCGTACGAGGGATTGGGCACATTAATTGCCGTCCGGGTAGCACAGGGAATGATGGATGGTTTGGGGAATTCCTGCATGCACACGATTGCTTCGAAATGGATTCCGGAAAATGAGCGAAGTTGGTTCATGGCCACTTATGTGGGAGGCAAATCACTCGCAGTGGTATTGGCTTATCCCTTTTTCGGATGGATAATTGAAGTGAGTAGGTGGGAGAACGTCTTTTACTTATCCGGTATCATAGGGGTTGTGTGGTGTATGTTTTGGTATTGCTTTATGTATGATACGCCAGCGCAGCATAAAGGGATTCGAAGGTAAGTTTTTATTTACTTCAAAAGAAATTTTATTGAGGTTAACTTAAAGTCTGTCTTACTTTTAGTTATATTTATTTTTATGAGAGACTAAAAATGTGCATTGGGCTAATTTTATAGAATGTGCATTAGGATAAAATTTTGGAATGTACACTGGGTCAACATTTTAGAAAGTACATTGGGTAAAAATATAAAATGTTTATTGGGACAAAGTGTAGAATTGGCATTGGGCCAAAATTAAGAATGTGCATTGGGTCAAAATTTTAAAATATGCATTTGGACAAATATTTGAAATGCGCATTGGGTAAAAAATAACACAATTTTTTTTTGACGATTTTTAAAAAATGTGCACTAGGCTAAATCTTAATAAATCGTATTTTAAAAATAATTTGAAAATTTAAGAATGCTCTGGGAATGTTCTAGAAAATACGTTAAATATCAATAAAGTATAAAATATTTTTTTTGAAAATTTACTTGTAAAATTAAAAAAATGCGCATTGGGCAATTTTAAAATTTTTAAAAAATCTTTTAATTATGGGAAAATGCATTGCAAGTTTAAAAAAAAAAATTTTATAATGCGCATTGGGTAAAATAATGTAATTTGGGGAAAATTTTAGAATTTAAAGATAAATAAAAATTTTTTGTTTATTTTTAAATTCTTTTGAGTCTTTTTACTCAAATTTTTAATTAATTTTTTTTAATGGATTTTTTTCTTTTTAGATACGAATTGGAATACATTGAGTCAATGGTAGGTCTCATGAACCCTGATTTGAGTCCTCACACACCATGGATACCGATATTGATGTCACCACAAGTATGGCTAAACCTCCTGCTGTGCTTCACAAATGTCTTCGCTCTAAGTTTCCTCCTCATTTACATTCCCATGTACTACACCATCATCCACGGCATCGACGTGCAATCGAGTGCGATCCTATCTGGCACCACTCACATTTTTCGATTAATTTTCGCCATTGGTTTTTCCATTTATTTTGATCGCCTTATCGCACACGAAACACTCTCGCGCACTCTGGTACGGAAAATCGCTACAGGTTGCTGCACCATCGGCACCGGGATTGCCCTCTTCATTGCCGGATATTCCGGATGCAATTTCATATCGGCCGCAATCTTCATAACCATCGCAATTGCCAGCACGGGTTTCTGTAATTCATCATTTTTCGCCACAATGGTTGACATTGCGCCGAATTTTGCGGGCATCATCATGGCTGTGGCCAGTACCTTTTCCACGTTTGCGGTGTTGCTGTTGTCATCGTTCGTGGCATGGGTCATCGGCGACGGCGATGGACAAACTGTCGAAAATTGGAAGGTAATTTTTACCGTAACTGCCGTTATTAGCATCGTGCCAGGCATGTTATTTATCGCCTTCGGAAGTGCTAAAATGCAGACGTGGAATTACACGACGACGGCGACGAGGACGGATGAGCGCGAGGAATGTGACGAACGTACGCCATTAGTTTATTAGCAGCATTTTTGAAGCGTTAATTTATGTTTTTTTCACCGTGCGAGCTAACAAAACGGAAAAAGTTCGATAATAATGGAGACTCTGCCTTCACACGCACGCAAAACAATAAATTTTACTTCTTTGGAAATAAATCTAAGGCACGTTTTTTCATCTCTATTCACTTTTTTTCACTTGCTGGGCTCACAAAGCACTAGTTTTCCACGACGAACATGCGAAAACAATTTTTATTCACTTCCTTTTTCAATTTACGCTGCGCTGCATGAACAACAATAAACCGCATGCACACATAAAACTTTAATTGTTATTTATAATATTCTCGAACGTTGAAACTGCAAGCTCTACTAAGCGGTGGTGGTGCAACAAAAAAATCAGCAAAGAGAAAGAAACTTATTGAAAAGTTCATTGAAAACATAAATTTCAATTGCATTTTGTTGTACTTAACCATAGTTACAAGCTTCTTTCGTCTTCTTCTTCTTTTTTTTATGTGTCTTAGTTTTCAACAGATTTCTTTTCTTTTTTCTTTGCTTTAAATGAAAACACGAAAAGAGATGAATAGAAAAGAAAACTAGAAGAAAAAGCAAAGTAGTATCAAAAAGTTATTATTTTTATAAAATAAAATGAAATTCATCTCAGAAAGTTTATCTATTCCTCATTTTTTTTTCTTTTTTTAATTTTTTTCATTCAAGAAAAGACAGAAGAGCATAATGAAAAGTATTTGCAATTAAGCATTGAAGCAAAAGTCGATTTTTTTAGCTTTTGTTTTTTTTATATTATTTTTTCTTAAAATTGCATTATTGAGAGGAAAAGTTGTGAAGAAAAAAATATTGAAAGAATCCATCGTTTCTATTAAAAACATTAATTGGAGTAATTGAAAAATAACAAGCTACCATTATTTGATTTTTAACTTTTTTTAACTGATTTATAGGGCATCAGTAAAATTGAATTCGTCTATCCGACATTAAAAAACTTTAAATCAATTTATTTAAAAAAAAAGAATTATTTTTAATTAAAATATAAATATTAAAATATTAAATTAGATTGATAAGTGAATTTCTGTTAGAAATAATTTTTTTTTTCAAAATATTTTACTAAAAAATCACAAATAAAAATTTTAGTTTTCTAAACTATTTTATTTTAATTTTAATAATTTAAATTAATTAATTTAAATTAATTTTATTAATTTAATTGAATTTAATTTAATTAATTTAATAATATTTAATTTAATAATTTTAAATTAATTAATTAAATTAAAAAACTATTTTTTTTTTAAATTATATAAATTTAAATCAATTAAATATTTCGTAGAATTTTTTTCTATTAAATAAATTTATTTTAAATTAATCAAAATTAACTTTTAGAAAGTTTTAAAAAGTTTTTAATTTGAAAAAAATATTTTTCTTCGAATTGATGTTTATTCATTACAAAATATTCACTTAAATATCGTAATTTTGAATTAAATTTTAATTATATAAAAAAAACTAAATTTTGCGATTTTTAAAATTTTTAAAATTTTTATATTAACGAAATGCGCTTTCGCTAAATTTTTCTAAGGCAAAAACTTTGATTTTTTTTCACTAAACAAAAAATGAACCTGTTTTCAACTTTTCTCCTATGTTTTCATTAAAAATATCATTTAACGATGACGAAGAGAAAAAAACGTTTTGTTTTAAAATGATTGCTTTCAATTTGTTCCTACCTCTTACCTTCGAATAAAAATTGCAATTACATCTCCACAAAGTTTGTGATTTCTCCTTCTTCGTCTTGTTCTTGCTTATTTAATAGTTTTTTTCGTCATAATGACTTGATGAATTTGCTCTCGTTGGTTTTTATGAAAAATGTGCCAGGTGAAGAACAAAGTTGCAAAAATATGAAGTAAAAGAAAGAAAAAAAAACTACTTGACCCACTTCAAGAGTAACTTTACAACAAATGAGATGTCCCAACTTTGCACAAAATATAATGAAATGCAAGGAAACATTTTGAGTGTGATCGATCACTTGTGTCCATCGTTGTCTGTCTCGTTGCAACATTTTATGCAAACCAGACACCAGTTGACGAGCAGACAATTAAGTGAGTCAATATACATTTGCCGAGGCTGCAAGCAACAATGTCGTCGTTCGCACACGAAATAGTTATGCAAAAGCATAATATTTCACAGATTAATTTATCGATGCACTTTACATGCATAAACAACAAGCGGAGGAACAACGATTGTCGATTGTCGTATTTCTCATTTATTTATGATGAGTACAGTGATAAATATTAAAACTAATTGACTGACATCGTCTGCTCTCGTTTATTATTATTATTTTTGCTAATCGATACTGCTTTGATGGGTATGAACGACCTTACGACGCGGAAAGAGGGCTTGAAATGAAACAGATATGATGAGTTTGTTTCTTTTCTGTCTGAGTTGTCATTAAATGTAACATTTATTAATATGCTCGCAACATTGTAGCAAAAGTGATGAGTTGTAAATATCATGAATATACACAAGTTGATATTGCCGCAAGTAAAAAGGGAAATTAATTAAATTTGTTGAAGGAACTCAAACATAAAGTTTATTTATTTAAAAAGCTGCGTATCTCATAATTTGGCTGAAGAAATTAATGAAAATGTTTTAAGTTGTTTTAATTTAATAATTTTTTAGTTTTTTTTTATAATTTTTTAACTTTAAAATATATTTTATTAAATATTAAATAAAAAAATTAAAAAATTATTGTTGAATAAATATTTAATAAAAAACTACTTTTAAGTAGGTTTTTAATTTGAAAAAAAAAAATATTAAAATTTTTTAAATAAATAAATTTTTATTTTATTTAAATTGTTTTTTTTTATTATAAAAAAAATATTTTTTTAAAAAATTAAATAGATTAAAAACAAAAAAAATAAATGAATATCAGAATTCTTTTTTGGGAAAAAAAAAAATAAATCAGAAATTCCTTAAATTTTTAATTAAAAATTTCCGGAAATTAAATTAACCCGTTAAATATTTTAATTAAAAATTTTTAATAAAAATATTTAATTTCAGAAAATTTTTAATAAAAATATTTAATTTCAGAAAATTTTAAAATTTTTAATGAAAATATTTAATTTCAGAAAATTTTTAATAAAAATATTTGAATTCAGAAAATTTTTAAATTTTTTAATAAAAATATTTAATTTCAGAAAATTTTAATTAATTTTAAAAAACAATAAAATTTACCTAATAATTTAAATTCAAAAAAAGTTGTTAAAATTTGTTCCTTTGTTGAAATTTGTTTTTTTTTTGTTTTTATTATTTTTCGTTATTTTTTTCTTCTTATCTGAGTCACTCCAACTGATTAAAGGACAAAAGTCTGCTAAAGTCTAATTAAATTCGACAAAAATAAATAACCATTCCCGTTCGGATCAGCAAAAATAAATATTTCCTCAGGCATGCATATAGCAAGACGACATCATAAATTATACATCACGTTGAAAATGGAATTCAAAGTGCTTTGGCAAATGTTAGAACCAAGAATAAACTTTTCTGTATTATCACAAAATTATTTCGCATTTATTGACAAGAGACTTAAACAGGGATTATCCAATGTAAATAACATATGAAAATATTTTCTCCTAATATTTTATTTCCGATTGTGTTTTTTTCCTCATTTTTCTTTCTTTTTTTTTTGTTGTTGGAACATGTTGTCTCTCATGCATGCCAAGACGAACACTAGCGAGATGTTACCTCGAGGCGGTTTGTTCCTAGACGATAAATTTGTCGACATTCTCGTCTTAAATAGTGCTTCCGTTCATAACCGATTACGGATTACGTGAGTCAAGACAACTCTTCTTCGTATTATTATTATGTAAATAAACCTCTTTTCCCATCACGCCACAGAAGTGCACGGCAGACATTCGGATGAGGGAAAATGGACTAAAATGTTAAAAACTTACGGATTACATTGTCTTTTGTTACGTTTTTACTGAGGGGTTTTATGCTTATTTGTTTTTCTCTTTACGGCTTAGAACTGGATTTAATGTGTGGCATCGTGTGTTACTGACAGTTACATAATTTTCTGCTAGTTTTTGCATGTAAATGAAAGTTTCGACGAAAAATATGAACTTTTACCTGTGTTTAACATGAAATTTCTGATAGAATTCTCAGTAAAAATAATTTTGCTTTAAGTAAGTGGTTCATAATTAAATTTTGGTTATTGAAAAATGTAAACATATTTCTGAAATTAATTTTGTTTAATGGCTTTTCATGTGAATTTTAAATATTTTGTATGCAATTAGCAAATTTTGTGTGGATAAATTAGCAGGAATTCTATTCTATGAAATTTATTCAAAGTTTAATTAAAGAAAATAAATATTAACAACCCTATTTTAAGATACAAAAAATTATAAGAAATTTTTTAAAAACCTATTTTATAAGTTTTAATTAAAAGAAATAAAATTAATTGGATTTAATTAATTGAATTTTCTCGTTAAAGAAAATTTTTCAACAAATTACTTTTTCATTAAATAAAATTAATTTATTTTAAATGAATTTAAAAAAAAATAAATATTTTTAAAGGTTTTATTACTTATGATTTTTTCTTTAAAATTTAATTCCACTTAAAATAAATATTCTTGAATTAATTTGTTAACAGCAAAAAATTTCTTTTTTTAATTTTGTTAAAATTGTTAAAAAATTTCAAATTTTTTAAATTTTTTTTTTTCAAATTTTTTAGATAAAACTTGTATTTCTTATAAAATCTTATAATTTTTTGGAAATTCAAAATAATTGGAAACAAGTCTCAAAAAATAAAAAAAAAATGTAAAAAATGTTAAAAAAAATCTTTACCATTTAAAAAAGAAAAAATGTATTAAAAAAATTGTAAAAAAAATTTTTAAAAAATTTTTACTAAATATTATACTTTTATCTAAAAAAAAAAAATAAAACTATCTAGAAATTCGAGCTTTTTTTTATTAAATCTTTATACTATTTTTATAAAATCTCGTAAACTATTTTTTTTTAAATTTTTATGTCAATTTGTTAACCAATTTCCATTTATTTCGTGAGAGAGAAAAATTAATAAACATAAAAATATTTTTTATGTTAAAAATTTAAAATAAAATTAAAAACAGAATTTTGTTTAAAAAAATATTTTTTACAAAAACTAAAATTTGTCAGATAAAAATTAAAATTTTTTCACATTCCCATTCCAAGCTGCATCTAAAAAAGAAACCGCTTATTATATCTCTAACCTCTCATTGTGGTTACACACTTTGTCCGTAATTCTATTTTTCGACTATACACAATTCAATTTTTTATTCTGTGAATTCCTTCACTTTACCTTCTAACATTGTCACTTTTCTCCCGGGATCGTATTTTTCACAATTTCCACGAAAAATCGAGAAAATACTCTCAAAAAAGGAAAAGACGTGTCCCAGATACATTACGGAATATGATAATAATAATAGGAGTTTTACGTCGCTCGCTCGTCCAACCTTTGTGTGTGTGTGACATATAACCCGTTCAAGCGTTTCATGTAAGTAAGTAGGCACCTTTGCGAACAATATGGATTTTATCTCATAAATTTAAAGCGAATTATATTTTGTGTTCCCAGACGCTTTCGTTGCATCGCATATCCTTATGGCGTTTTTTCATGTTTTATTACAAAATATGTATGTGGGAGTGCCGTTATATACTTAACTGAAAAAAAAATCACGTGGGACTCATTTTTCATCATATAAAATTTTATTCTTTGTCTCGTTCTCTCGCTTTTCCATTAAATTTGTAGTCTGTGTGTGGAAAATATCTCATGCATGTTGTAATAATAACAATTTTGCATCAGATTGAACGGAATGCATGCACTGGTGAAGTTAATGGAGAACGTACCTGTGTTGACTGAGTTGTTTGCTCTACTTTATGGTAAATTTTTATTTTATTTATTATCATCCATGGGTTCATGACAATTTTTTGCACACAGGGTCGCAACGTTTATTAGTTATCAAATTGAGATAAATGACATTTAGTTTGCTACAAAATAATAAAAAAAACCAATGTAGTCCGAGATGGCACAATGGAAGTTTTAATTAATTTATTTTTTGCGCGCTTTTACTTTTTGGAGCGATAAAAAAAATTGAATGTTTAAAAAATTCAATCAAGCATGAAAAATATAGAGATCCTTTTTTTATCACAAATTTATTTTTTTTTCATCAATCATTCAATTAACGACACAAATAAGACCGCGTTTCCGTTTTTATTATTTTTTGTGTAGTCTATAAAGTCCCTAAAATGTAATTCAATTTTGCAGCTTCATTTAACATCATTCACATTTAATTGAGTTCCATTCAAGCTATTTGCATCGAGGCAACAACAAAAAAGTACAAATTGAATAAGGAAAAAAAATATTTTGTTATAAATAAATGAATGACATAACCTGCTTCACTGAACTTCTTCTTGTCACAACATTAAATTTGCTACCTGTCTAGATGACTCTTAACGAAATATAAAATAAAATAAAAAAAAAACGAAACGAAGGAAGACACACAGAAGAAAACTGAATATTGATTTATTATTATACGACAGTCCAGGTGGAAGAAGCAAAAAAAAAGGAAAAAAATCAGAGCATTTTTCCAATTCAATGCGTTTTCAATGTCAACACTCTCTTATATTTTCCACCGTTTCGAACGACTTTTGACGCAAAATAATTTTTAAAGCAAAAAGTTGTCGACAACGAAAAACGAATTGAAAAAAAAATCGGTTAAAATGAAACAATTAGGCGCATTTGGAAAATTTCTTGAGTTTTCCGAAATTTTCCACGAGTTTTCCAAGTTTTTTCTCAAATTTCCCAAATTTTTCCTTAATTTTTCCGAGTTTTCCAAAAATTTTAATTTTCCTTACGTTATTCAAGAGATTCCTTTAAATTATTTATTTTTTATATTTTTTAAAATTCTACAAGAGTTTTCCGAATTTCCATGAAATTTTCCAATTTTTTTTGAATTTTCCAAAAAAAGAAATCTGGGAAATCTCTAGTTTTGTACTTTTTTCGTGCTTCTGAGAACCTTTTGAACATTTCATGATTTTTTTTTGAAAAACTGTTGAAAATTTTCCAAAATTTTCTCAAATTTTCCAAGTTTTGCCGAGTTTTCCAAAATTTTTCCGAATTTTCCAAGTTTTCTACAAATTTTCTGAGTGTCCAAAAATATTTCGAGTTTTTCACGATTTTTTTTATGTTACTCAATCGCATCAATTTAAAAAATTCGATGTCATTAATGGATGACGTTATATCTTGAATCAGCAAATGGCAAAATCTCAAGGCTACGAAGACAATACGACAGACGGACCAAATTTTTTCAAAATAAATTTCGAAATGCGCCAAAAAAGGTGGATCTTTGCTATGTTAAATTCAGTTTGAATTGAGAAAAATTTGTTTTGCAAGATGTGGCATCGATGATAGTGACATTAGGTGTACGAATGATTCAAAAAAACAAATTTCGTTTCGATTCACGTGAAAGGAGACATCAAACGACTGAAGCATAAGTAATTGAACGAAGAGATTTTTTGTCGTACATTTTGATGAGAAATTATCAATTTCGTGTTCGATCTTTGCCGTGAAAAAAAGCGCTCATGCCTGATTTCAACAAAAAATGATACATTTTGTCGCATCACAAAGACACACACAAGCAGAAACAAAAAATAAAGATCGGTCCCCTATTGACTTTTGATGATGTTTTGATTGATTAAGTGTCGCAGCAGTTGATACCGTAAGTGTTTTGTCAGAAATGCCGATGAAAGAAACAAAAAAGAAAAAGAAAAAAGTCAAACAGGAAAACTTTTTTTTATTTCGTGTATCGTCAAAGGAAAAATCAAATAAAAGCTAATGTGTTTTAGTTTGTCTCGAGGAATATCAATGAGGAAATTGTGTTGCGATCAATATTCATGGAATAACTTTATCTTGAGATTTTCTTGGATTTAAGCTTCTTCCGGTGACTTTCTAAATTTTTTATGACTGAAATTTTCTCTTTAAGGCTTTACTCAATAATAAAATGTCTAAAATTTAAAAATAACTTTCAAGTATTTTTTTAGACTCAAATAATTAATTTTTCAAAAATATTAAAAAATTAATTTTTTTCTTGTTCTCTTAGAAGAAATCAAAAAAAAAATATTTTTCAAGAAATAAAAATTAAATTATTTTTTTTTAATTAAAATTATTTTTATTTCTTATTAAATTTATTAACGATTTACTTTTTTTAATTAAATAAAAATAAAAAAAAAATAATAAAAGCTTTAAATTTGTTTTATTTTATTTATTTATTTTTTTTTTAAATTTAGTAAAAAACTAAAAAAACTTTAAAAATTCATTAAGTCATAATTTTGTAATTTAATGAACCTTTTTTGCTCAAATCCGATTTTAGTTTCTTAAATGGGTCATTTTACAATTTTATTGATTTTTATTTAGAGCAACCTAATTAATAATAAATAAAAAATCAAATATAGTTAAACATTAAAAAATAATAATTACAGGATACGTCACGTTTCCAAAACGCACACATACTACTCAAAATAATTACAATTCCCTTAAAATTCATTCAGTCAATTAAAACAATTAAAATTTTCCGCATATGACATGACACGATCCCACCAAATCAGTTGCAAATAATTTTTAATAATGAAATAATTATAATTTTGTAATCCCCCGTTCGAAAATGAAATAATTTTTGGTCATTTGTCACAATTTAATTAATGATCTCGTCCGTATTCCAATAGAAAAGTATTAATTTGCACTATATTTTTTTTCTGTAAAATAATTATCATTTCAGCTGCCTTTTGTTGCCGAAAATCATCATTTAATTAATTACGTGTATGCGACGTACACTAATATTTGCCAAATTGATAAATTTCATCAATTAATTTCATTTCGCGGATGTTTACTCAAAAATACTACAGCATTATTATACAACATTTTGTCATTATAAAATACTAAAGTAGCATGAATACATTGATGAAAAATCAATTCAATTAACTGGTTGATTGGGTCTCTTATGCAGAAACTTTATGCGACATCGCAGTCGATGATGTGATTAAATTTAATTTAAAATCAGCGAAAATTTTAACGCAAATATTTAAAAGTGCACAAAAGTTTTAGATGAATTTGTTTGCGATGAGAAAAAAAATCTATGCGAGGTTCGGGGTGGGAAGGGAAGCAAATAAACGTTAATTTATAACCGAAAATGCGGTAACAAGTTTTTTCCGTTTGTTCGTTGTTTAGTTTCACGCGTGTGAGTTTGTGTGCGCGGTTCGTGTGAAATTTAGCCACAATAACACGTTTCAGCCATTTGGGGTAAATATTTTGAGTGTGGTGCGTGCGTCTGTCATAAAATTGCAAATAATGCTTTGTTGTGTCGATTCATCAGCTTTCTGTCTAATAGCATCACATGCTACATGGTGAGTCATAGTAACACGCATTTTTTTCTAACGCATTTACTCAGATTTAGTAATATTTCGATATCTTGCTGTTTTTTCAAATTTAATTTAATTTATTTGCAATATGAACAAAAAGTTTTTGATTTTTTAAAGTATTTTTTTTTATTTTAACAAATTTTTTAAAACCAAAATTTCGGAAAAAATTAAAATTAAGGTTCAGTATTTTATTGAAAAAAATAAAAAAAATTTTTGGTCATTTCTCAAAAACATAAATAGATTCGAATAAAATAAAAAGTATTAATTTGCAAATTTTTCATTAAAATATTGTTCAAAAATTCACGATTTTTTTTGCCGAAAATAATCATTTAATTAATTCGTGTATAAAACGTATGACTTGAATTTCAATGTGTTCAGTTCCATTGATTTTTCATAAATTTTTCATTTCGCGGATGTTTATCAAAAATACTCACATTATTATACAACATTTTGATTATAAAATACTAAAGTAGCATGAATACATTGATGAAAAATCAATTCAATTAACTGGTTGATTGGGTCTTTTATGCAGAAACTTTATGCGACATCGCAGTCGATGATGTGATTAAATTTTAACGCAAATATTTAAAAGTGCACAAAAGTTTTAGATGAATTTGTTTGCGATGAGAAAAAAAATCTATGCGAGGCTCGGGGTGGGGAAAGATTTTAAAACGTTAAATTTATAAGATTTTCCGAAAATGCGGTAATTTTCCGAGTTTTTTCCGAAAATT
Source organism: Culicoides brevitarsis (assembly GCF_036172545.1). Lineage (NCBI taxonomy): Eukaryota > Metazoa > Arthropoda > Insecta > Diptera > Ceratopogonidae > Culicoides > Culicoides brevitarsis. The sequence goes on along the minus strand of NC_087085.1, from coordinate 19,424,531 downwards.
TTCATCGTTTTTCACTTTCCATGTTTCGCGGTTCCCCTGAACATTTTAAAATTTTGAAATTTTTCAAGATTTTCCATTTTCCAAATTTTCCGAGTTGGTCTGCGAAAAATTTCAAATTTTCACTTTTCATGTCAATCGCATCAACATTTTAAAATTTTGAAATTTTTCAAGATTTTTTTTTCCAACGAATTTTCCGAGTTTTGAAAATTTTTGATATAATTTTCATCGACAACATTTTCCAATTTGAACACTCATTTAATTTCCAACGGATAATTTTTTTAAATAAACTGTCAAATCTAATTGAAAAAAATTCGCCAAACCTGAATTCAAAAAATTTAAAGTGGCACACCACACAGACGGACGGACGGACTACGAATCACGAGCACAATACCGAATTTTTTTCAAAAAAATTGAAATGCGGTAAAAATAGTTTCACAGCAAACAAGTAGCGAAAAATATTGAAACTCAAAGTTTAGTAAGAAAAAATTTTAAATCTTTTAAATAAAAAAAAGAATTAATTAAATTAATTAAATAAAAATATTCAATTACCTAAATAAAAATTGAAATTTTTAAAGAAAAAATCGTAAAAAAAAAGTTGGAACTAAGAATTTATTGAAAAAAAAAGTTAAAAAAATATTTATAAAAAAATCGTTTTAATTTAATGAATGTTTTAATATTGAATTTAAAAAAAAATTAATATAGTTTTAAAAAAATAAAATATTTAAATTATAAAAATATTATTTAAACAATAAAATTAAAAAAAAAATATATTAATATAAAAGCTCAAAATTAAATAAAAATGCGATTTAACCGTCATTTTCCCCTCATTTATTTATTTTTTTTGTCTGTTATCTGATGCCACCAACCCGACATAATGATCTAATTTTTTCCTGCTAAAGCTCTTCTCATGGGAGCAGTAAATTTTGGAGGGAAACCCTTTTAAAAAACGCTAAATTTGTACGTGAACATGATGCGAATCGGCAGACAAAAAAGAAAAAACGACAAGAAAAAAAAGGTAGAAAAGATAGAATTAAATATAAATGTAACGGTTAAACACTGATGAGACTATTGAAATTGAAAGCGCACGATCGCACAAGGGAATTTATTGGTTTCCTTTAAAAAAAAAAGAAAAAAAACATGGGTTTGTTGACAACAAAAATGATGATTTTAGCTGTTTTTTGAGTTTATTGCTCCCATAGAAAAATTAAATTCGTCCAAATGAAATAAAATTAAAAATAAAACTATTTGCGGAAACGAAAAAAAAGAAATAAAACTTTTGTGGGTTTCCCGCTGTTTCTTGTTCACAACAAACAACCTTTTGTCTTGGGATAAGATTTCAATCGTGGATTTGTTTTTATAATTTTTTTTTGCTTCTTCCTAAAGTTATAATGTATTCGTGTTCTGCGTTTTTCTCCTTTTGTTTCGTTTTCGAAAAGAAAGTTTTTTTTTCATTTCAACGTGAAAAGCAGTGCGAATCATGTTAAACCAAAACCCGAAAAACGCCGTTTATTTGATTCCCGAAAAAAAAGGCAGCCAGCATTCGAAAGTTTTTCTTCAGAAAAAAATAAAACAAACTTTTTCTTCTGCTTCTTCGTCATTGTCAGCACGTTAAATCGCATGGCAGACTCAGACAAGTACATGACATCTGAACAAACACTCACTCACACACACACAGACAATAACATAAATAAAAAGAGAAAAAATACTTCTTTCTACGGGTTGATGAAAGACTTTCAAGAAAAGTCTCGAAAACTCATCATTCATTTCTTGCCAACGAAATTTCTCGGATGAAGTAAAAGTTGCGATGAAATTACCGAGCAAATAATATTTAAAAAAACACCACTTGGCAGATAAATTTTCCTTCCTGGTAATTAAATTAGTGCCGAAACACGCAACATTTCCAGCCATCAAAGATAGTTGCTGCCAGAGTTTTGTTTATTTTCCCAAACAAATCAAAGTTTTGTGAGTTGCTCATTTTTCATGCACGTGGTTTCCTTATCGAGGAACTTTTTTTTTGCCTCTTCAAATAAAAATAAGAAAGGAGAAAGTTTTCTTCTAATATTTATCGTCTACCTACATCCAACATCAATATTTTCTAGTTTTTTTTTTGTTCGTTTGCCATAAAGATTGAAGGAGAAAACACACACATTACAATAAATCTAATAACCATCATTGACTTTTATTACCAGCACTTCTGACTGTCTTTTAATGTCTTCGCTACGTGAAAGTCCGCACAGGAATTGCACCTGAACGGTTCAAAGTAGACGACAGAGTAAATATTTATCAGTCTTTCATAAATTAAATTAAAAGAGATTCTCGAGCTTATTAAACTTGCCAAGTTGAATGGACTTTCAATGGTTTCGAATGGAGATTACTTTGAGCAGTTTACATTTCAAGCAATGTGAAAGTTTTACGTGTCGCGTTTATTTTTAGATTATTTTTGATTTATTTTGAAAAAATATTTTTTAATTTAGTTTTTTTTAATTAATTTTAATTTTTTTTTTAATTTTTTATTTTTTTTAAATTTTTTATTTTTTAATTTTAATTTTTTTTATTTTTTTAACAGATTTTGGCAAAAAAAAATAATTTTTAAATTTGATATAAAAAAAAACCTCATTTTAAATTTTTAGTGGAAAATTTTGTTTTAATTTTTATTAAAAAAACTTCATTGAAAAAAATATGAAAAAGACCAAAAACCGGTCAATTTTGATGAAAATTTCAAATTTTTCAAATGGGGTATGGTACAAAAAGTTCAAAAAAAATTGGAGCGGCCTTACTTTAAAAAGTTAATTAAAAAAATTAATTAATTATTTAATTTAATTTAATTTATTTAAAATTAATTTAATTGAATTTAAAATTTTAATTTTTTAATTTTGATTTATTTTTTAATTTAATTTTAATTTTTAAATAAATAGATTTTATATTTTTTTGTATTTTATTTATTTTGGAAAAAAAACAGTTTAAAAAATTATAAGTTTTATGAAATTTCATCACTATTTATTTTTTTGTAATTTTTTTAGAAAAATTAAACCATTCTTTTTAAAATAATAAATTTTTAATTTTTAAATTATTTGTTTAAAATTATTTTTATATTATTTATTTTTTAATTTAATTTAATTAAAATTATTTATTTTTTAACATTATTTTAATTATTATTTTGTTTAAATCTTATTAAATTTTTCCGTTTTTATTTCAAAAATAAATTATAACCTTAATTTTCATCTTTTTTTAGTTTCAAAACATCAAATTCTTCCAACACACACAATATTCCCATGTAAACGGTTCTCTCTAAGTGAAAACACTCAAACTCAAATGAACTTTTAAATTAAAATTACTTGAAAATTACACTTTTAACACAACATTACGAACAAATCACTTTTAATAAGTCCCATTTGCGTCATCTTATTAATAAAATTATTGTAATAAAATTATAATGAGCTTACTACAAGCGAAGAATGGATCAAAAATTCCTTTCCTTTTTGTTATTTTGCGTTATTTTTTTTCTGCGAACGATTTTTGTTGCGTTGTTTCTCTCGCATGTAAATAAATGATAATAATGAACATAACGATAAGAATATGGAAATGAAACATGAATTATTAAAAGAAAATAATCTCAAAAAGTGTCGGTGTGTGGAGCAAAAACAAAAAAAAAAGTAACGGAAAAACGGTGAAACGAATAAATTGCTACAAAGAGAAACATAAAGGAAGAAAAAGTGGGAAAAGAAAACATTTTATGTTTATTATAAATAAATATAACACACGAACAATGCGAAAAAATATTTTTTTTTCTCTCTGATTGTTTCGAGAAGCAGCGGCTTTTGTATGCAAATACCGAAGTAGAGCGGGAAAAGTAGGATAGAAAGGTGAAATTAAAGGAAATAATATTTATAATTAGCTTTTCTTCGTTTTCGCCTTCATATGATGGCAATGTCGTACATAGCAGATTTGTCGTTTTTTCCCACCCTCCGTTCATTAAAATTCCGTTAGGTAACATTAACATAAGGTGCTTGGTGCGGATTTTTCCTTTTCGTTCTTTTGTTTGCTTTTGTAGTTGTGTCGTTGCGTTGAAGGTGAAGCAATAAAAGTGAAGTAAATGACAGGTAAAAAGGAGGTTACGATCATTGGAGTGATTTGTCGCAAGTACTTTGTTTATTGTTTGTTTTCTGTGCGGCAACGACGACTTGTGGCACATTGGGAGTGGTAAGTTTATTGTATTATTTTTCTTTTTTGTCGTGCGTAAGAAGGTCAGGAATGCTACTTGTAACGCTTCTTTTGAGAGTAATTGACTTGAAAATCTCTTTGGGCATTTATTTTAATGGGAAATGGATAAAGTGGGGAGCTTATAAAGTCACCGTTTATTAAATATTGAATAAGTATTGAGGGGTTTACATTTCTTTAATTTTTAATTTTTTGATAAATTAGGTAAATAAAAATTCAAATTTAGATAAAATTAAAAAAAAAAACAAATAATTTTTTGAAAAAAAAAAACAAATAATTTTTTGAAAAAAAAATGAATTTTTGAGGATTAATAATTTTAATGAAATTTTTAAAAATTTAATTTGTTAAAATAAATGATTTTTTTATTATTAAAAATTAATAAAAGATCTATTAAAAAAATTAATAATAAAAAAAATAAAAATTGAAAAAAAATAAAAATTGAAAAAAAATAAATAAAAAAGTTAAACATAAGAGCCTCATATAAAAAGTTAGATTAAATTATTTTCTGCCTTTTGAGTTGTGAAATTAAAAATTTTAATTAAAAAATAGATTTAAATCCCGTAAAAAAATTGAGACTCAAAAATATAAAAAAAAAAACAATAAAAAATATTTAAAAAAAAATACTAAACTGTTAAGGCCAAAACAATAATCCCAAATGTTTCAAGTTTCATAGGCCTTCTGAACATTAGGTAGGATGTATATCGGGTATCTTTTAGTGTAAAAACATTCACTTTTCTCTATAATCATCAAAAAGTTAACATGTTTTGAACATAAATTTTGAAAATTAGGAGAGATAAATATTTTTCTTTACAAAATTGATCATTTTTCACTAAAAATTTGAAAATGTGTAAAAATATCGAGTTTTCAACTGATTTTAACGAAATTTTTGATCATTTTCAAAGAATTTAGAATGAAAATGTACTAAAATTTGAAATATTTCTTACATTTTAGATACTCGATATTCGATATCCCACCTATGATTTTCAGGAAACCTGAAACATTTAGGATTATTGTTTTCGCCTATCGAATATTCTGATTTTTTTTTTTAATAGAACTGAAAAAATTAAATTTTTTATTAAAAAAAAATTATAAAGTCGTAAAAAAATTTATTTTATCTATAAAAAATATTCTTTAAAGTTCTTATAAAATCAAAAAACTCCTCCTTTTATTTTTTTTCTTTATAAAATTAAATTTTTGAAAAGAAAAATTAATTTTGTATGAAATCGCCTTCCGTAAAATTTCTTTTGTATCCACTCTTTTTTTTTTCTTGGCTGCGGACTTAAACTTACAAGTCATTTCCGGTTTCCAAATATAGATGTACTAAATCATTGAATGCCTGGCATGTATGGTTCCTTATTTACTTTCGTAAAAGCTTTCCTTTTATTTGCTCACGTGTGAGGCAGCTCGTGTGTATGTGTGACGCAGCATAATAATTTTTTCAGCACATAAAGTAGAAAATCGTGTCATCCTTGTAAAAAAAATTTATGAACCGAAATAAAAATAGAAATATAAAAAAAACATTGAAGTACCTAAAATATGTCACGAAAAAAAAAACAAAATGACTGAAAAACTTTTGTTTTGAATAATTATCACAAAGTGACTCTTTTGCCTTTTAACATCAGGTTTTATTTTTTTTTTTGCTAGAAATTAAATGAAATAATATTCAGCACTATCAAACCTAATTGAAGGATTATTTCTCTCTGCACAACATTTTTTTTTATAATTTGCATAATTTATGTTTACCGTGTCACATGGCGGTGAACGTCCATTTAATATTTTTCCATATTTTTTTTGTACGTCACTGACTGTGAAATTCTACGTTGTCGTCGGTCGTCGTGTGTGCTGCAATTTATGTTAAACTTTTTCCTCAGAAGTCCATAAAAATAATTATGAATAAAATTCCTCGCGTTGTTGTTGTTGCTGCTGCTTTTTATTACGTTGTATTCTTTTTATTATTTTTTTCTGCGCGAGGTGCTATTTAACGTTCTTTCTAGATAACGAGTAGCACATTAAAACGCGCAAAAATCACAACATATTTTTTTTTTGTTTTGTAAAAATGCGAGAATATTATTACGAGAGGTAATAAAATTGTTTACACTTATTTATTTCATGAGACTAAAACTTCGGCGTTTTTGTTTTTTGTTGTAATTTCGTTATTAAGTCTCGCTGTGGCTGATTTGTGTGAATGGGCGGCGTTTTTTTGTGTGTTGCACTGCTTTACTTAATTATTTCTCTCGGACAATGACAACGAACGGACACCGTTACGCATATTTCTAGAGAGCAATAAAAATATGTTGTACATGTGTCGGAGCAACAGCACTTGAGCAGATCAACACTCAATAACAATAATTACGTGCCTATAAAATTTAAGCATCAATCACGAGGCACTGCGATCACTCATTGGGCGAGTGCGTGTATTTAAATTGAAAATCATAAATTATTTATGTGCTAGTTTTTTTATGATTTCTTGATTGGTAAAGACATAAATTAGTGCGTAGAGAGGAAATATTATTGGATAATGGCTTTGAGGTAGGTAGTTAGATGAGAACGCGTAATTTTTCTTAGAAAAAAATGTGTCGAAAGAGCAACGAATTGTTGTTGAAAACTTGAATTTTTTACATAAAAATATTTTATTTTTCAAATTTAATTGTTTTAAATTCTCAATTTTTATCTATTCTCAATAAAAAAAATAATCTAATGAATAAATAATAAATTAATTTAAATAATTAAAAAAAAAATATGAAATATTATTTAATTTAATAAATTTTAACTTATAAATAAAAAATATGTAAATTAAATTTACTTCTTATCAATATATAATTTTTTTATTTAATAAAAAAAATAATTATTCAATTAATTAATTATGAAAATTTTTATTAAAATTTATTATTAAAAAATAATTTTATATAAAATTTTAATTAATTAAATTTGAATTAAATTTGAATCAAATTTAATTTAATTAAAAAAATTATTCAATTAAATTATTTAAATTAATTTTAAAAATATATTTTGTTTGATTGAAAAAATATTTATTTACGTCGAAGCAATTTTTAATTAAAACAACCTACATTGTGCTAAGCCTTTTGACTGCAAAATCTCATTTTACAAACCTGTAACAAATATTCTCAGAATGCAACAAAATCATTTGCTTTGTAAATTATATTAAAATTCTGCTAAAAAGCTGACATTACATGAATGTAGCCTTGTTAGATGTAACAAAGACAGGAAATGTGATCAATATTTATCTAATGAATTTCTGTAATTTTATGAAATTTACTTTATTAAAGATTTTTAATAAAAATTTAAAGAAAACCTGATTTTACGCATTTAAATTTCTTATTTTCTTTAAAAGAATATAAATTAATAATTAAAAATTAATAATTCATTAATCTTTTTTGTTTTAATTTATTAAATTTTTTGCATCAAAGTAATTCAGATCAATAATATAAAAAAAATTCTAAAACAAAAAAACTGAATATTTTTCTATTCAAATTTAATATTTTTTCTTTTATTAATTTTCAACTAGAAAAACTTTCAAAATTTTTTCTTTCTTTCAAAATTTCTTATGATTTAAAAAAATAAAATTTTAATTTTTTTTTCTTTATTTTTATTAAAAAAAAGACAAAATTTACTTCCGACGGTCAATATTTTTTTTTATCAACACAACATCAATCAGAAAAATTTAAAAAAAACGACAAATACTTGTAATTATCTGCAACTTTCATGCTTCCACTAACAACTTTAATCCTCACAATCATAACTCACTTTTTGCTTTAAAAAAAAAAGTTAACAAAATACTTTTCCAGACGAGAATTTCCATTCCATAAATTATAAAAATGAATAATTTAAATAAACATAACCTGAAATGAAAGTGTAGAATAAATAAATAAACTTACCATTTTCACTGCTACTTGCTGCTGCTGCCGTTGTTAGTGCTCTCCATATAAATTTTATTCCATATAATAGTTTTTTGATGCTCTGCTCTAGATAAGCACAATTAGTACATATATCTTGTGTACACAATTTTTTTTTTTTTGTATTTAAAAAGTTTTAATTTTTATGCAATTTTATTCAGTTTCAACTGGAAGAAACGCGGAAATTTTTTTTTTGTTGCAGCTAAACCGAAAATAACGAGAAGACGAAGAAAAATTGTCTTTAAAATTCAATTATATTTCAAAAAGTTTTCCTCTTTTTGACCTATCTGCCGTTCGTGCGCACGAATTTGCATGTCTCGAATGTTTTTCCTTGTCATTTTTTGTGTGTCTTGACTTTTAAAACTTAATGTATTCAAAAGTTGTATTGTTGTTATTATTATTATTTTAAAGCGAAAAATGAACGTGTGCATGACGTTTGTAGCAAAAAAAAAAATAATAACTGGAAAGAGAAGGAGGCAAGAGGCGTCAGGACAAAATTTATTCTATAAACTTTTGGATGATGTTCACTTATTTTTTTTTTCTTTTGATTTTCAAAACTTTGCGTTGATGGTTGGTTTGTTTTTTCGTTGTTTCTCTTTATCAAACTATGTAGAAAAGTTGCACGCTTCGTTTATTTTGTCGCGCTGAGAGTCAATGCAGATTGTTCTATTTTGGTTTTCTTTGTCGCGCATTGCAATGCGTGCAAAACGAGAGAAAGTGCGGATTTTCTTAGAGGGGTTCGCAAAAAAAATATTCTCTAACACACGTAGTCGAACAAAAGACAAAAAATTTTAAAGTCAATTTATATAAAGATGCAAAATAAATGCATAATGACACTCTTCTGTTGCACCGAAGAGTCTCGTTATTTGATTATTTTTATTTTGCAACAAGAGCATGAAGATTGCAACAACTATACTGCATGAATCTGGTACAAAAACTTTTTCTTTTGTACTTTAATTTTTTTTTTAAGACCTACGAGACCTTTAAATGCAATTTTTGTGGCTTTTTCTGCATTTATTTTTATTTTGTTTAAAAATTTTTCATACAAAAAAAGTTCAAGGAGCCATCATCGAGCAAGGCAAACAGGTCGAGCGTGAGGACTGAGGAGGGATAATCAGTGAAATAGTTTAGCGCAAATAAATTGTTGCAAAGCACTTTGTTCGCACACATAAAAGCAAAAAATTTTTGTGGTTTCGAAAATGAAAAGTTTTACTTTATAATTCATTTAGCTGCTTAAAAATTTATTTTAATGATAATCTACCGCAAAAATTCACTTTTATACACAGATAAAAATAATTTTTTTAATAGTTGCACATTTTAGCGATAAAAAAAAATAAAAAGTAAAAAATTGAGAGAGAGAATCGCATGTGGCATGAAATATATCCCTGGGCTCACATTTTATTCACTTCTATGTTTTTTTGTTTTTACCTCATTTTTTTATTATTTATTATTTATCGTTGTTATGAAAAAAAAATACTCACAACTATTTTTTATTATGCATGTTTATGACTGCTTTGACTATTTTATTATGAATATTTTCACTTTTTTATTATTTTTTTTTTCGTGTGTTCTAATAAACGACCAAAATTTCCATTTAATCAATATTTTATTTATTTATTTTTTTTTCAGTTACTGATTTCAATTTTTCATCACTTTTATTAGAAAAAAATTTTTTTTTAATTATCGGTATGATCACGATTAATTTTCGTAAAAGATCCACATGAATGAACTTTCGTTCATCGAGAAAAACAAAATTTAATTTTCGCAACAATTATTTTGTGCACTCACTTGTTCAATAGAATCCCGAAAAAATTAAAAGTCGCGTCTCGACTTGTCTGTGCGAAATTTCAACATAAACTGATTCGCAAATTCCTAAATTTAACATACTTATGCTCTTTTTTGCATAAGCATCCGAGTGTCGTGCACGAAATGTTTTTGCGAGCGAACGAGTATTTTCTTTTCTTCCTTTTTGTGCTATCAGTGGGGCTGTGTGGACGATACAGCGGCATTTTTGTACATGCGGAGCAAGGAGATTGAGAGAAAAGTGAGAGAGAGGCAGAGAGAGAGAATTTTCCCTGTACACATGTTTGACATGGACCAACTGATAGCAGCCGTGAGTGCCTACGGTGGAAATGACAAGAGAATATTTGCATTGAACACTAAGTAAATGTAGGTAACTCAGTTCTGGTGTAAAATGCGACAACATGTTTCAATTGACCTAACAAATCACTGTCCATGATGATGATTGGACAAGAGTGGATAGGAAAATTTTAATGGAAACTGTGTTACGTAATAATTGTAGGTCTTTCATCAAAACTCGACTAATTTTATGGCAGTGTGTGTCGTTGAATTGGAGTTCTATATCCCTCAAGTAGTAAAGAATCTACGTTTCGCGGCGCGAAATGTCACATTATTTACTTTTTTAGATCATCTGTAGGTTTGCGTTATGTAGTAAATGGAGTCACATTAAGCCGTCAGGAGTCACAATAAGCCGTTAGGAGTCAAATTGAGCTCTCAGGAGTTAAATTGACTCCTCAGGAGTAAAATTGAAGCTTCAGGAGTCAAATTGAGCTCACAAGAGTTAAGTTTACTCCTCAAGGAATCATATTGACCCCTCAGAAGTCAAATTAAGCCGTCAGAAGTCAAATTAAGCCATTGGGAGTCCAATTTACCTCATGCGAGGCTTAGTTTTACTCTTGAGGGGTTCGGTTTTACTCCTGAAGAGTCGATTTTACTCCTGAAGAGTCGATTTTACTCCTAAAGAGTCGATTTTACTCCTAAGGAGTCGATTGTACTCCTGAGGAGTCGATTTTACTCCTGAGGAGTCGATTTTACTCCTGAAGAGTCGATTTTACTCCTGAAGAGTCGATTTTACTCCTGAGGAGTCGATTTTACTCCTGAGGAGTCGATTTTACTCCTGAGGAGTCGATTTTACTCCTGAGGAGTCGATTTTACTCCTGAGGAGTCGATTTAACTTCTGAGGAGTCACTTTGACTCGTAAGATGTTATTTTAACTCCTGATAGGTCAGTTTCTCGTTTGAGAGCACATCTTACGCCGCGAGATGTGAATTTTCTCCTGTAGTCCCGCGTGTTAGAGACAATGCGACTAAAATAAAACTCTCGCTTGGTGTGTGTCTGTTTGCAATTCTAAACCATTTATTTCATGACATAAAACTCGCATCAATGCAAAATAATAAAATAAAAACAGAAAACAATAGAAATAACAACAACAAAACATGACAAAGTGGACTCAAAGATTTAAAATGATTTATATTTGTGTGTGCATGTGTAGTGCACCAAAAATAAACTCGCACTCTGCGAACAAATTTCTAGCTTTGATGATTGATATGTTTGTAATAGACTAGATGTCTGATATTTTCTCGTGAAACGCACATACACACAGATGGGCACGCGGGCATACGAGAAGTTGCATCACGATGATTGTCTCTATCGATTTTGATACAAGCGAGTTCACGAGTATTTTACACTTTTACAGATGGTGCAAATGTAATCGTGTCGCATGTCTCTCAAGGAAATTATTTTAATGAAATTCTTCTTTTATGATTTTATTTTATATTTAAGTGAAACGAGTAATTACGATGTTTTGTCTGCCGATTTTATTTCCTACACTAGTTAGACGGCGCACGGCAAATGATGACACATTAGAAGATAAAATTCTTGCATTTAACGACTTTACGTCTGTGATTTTAACTACTGTAATTTCTTCAAGCTGTTGCTTTTTGCCGAAAACAAAAAAAAACAACGATTTTCTTGTCATTTGTTTTGTATGTCATCATCTCGAGTTGGAAATTTAAATTCATTGAACTTTGGGAAAAAAATAAAAAACAAAAGTTGTAAAAGTTTTTCTTTGTCAAAAATTTTGTTTACATGTCAAACTAAGTTTTTTTTGTATTTAATAAAAATTGAAAAAAAAATCGGCATTTGAGTTTTATTCAAAATGAATTCAAATGAAATTAAATTTTCTTTCTTAAATATTCAAAATAAAATTAAATTAAAAATAAAATTTAATTAATTTTTTTTAAACTCGATGAAAAATATTAAAAATAAATTAATAAAAAAAAATATTAAAAAATATAATTTTTATTAAATTGATTATTTTTCATTCAAAAAATTAACTTTCAAATTTTAATTTTAATTTTTTTTTTAATTTTATTTTTTTTTTAATTTTATTTTTTTTAATTTTATTTTTCTTTTAATTAGTAAAAAATTTGTTAAATATAATTTTTCGATTTTTTTTTATCACTTGCTATTTTTTTGACTATGAATAAACTCTCAAAAAAATTAAAAGAAAAACAAAAATTACATTTTAATTAAGACGTACTAAAAACTTTTATCAAAGACTTGTACAAACGCAGATCTTTCCCTGGTTAATCGATTAAACTTATACCTGCAATATTTATTTAAAAAGGAAACCCGGGAGGAGTGAGTAGGAGTAAAAAGCAAGAAATTAAGTTTAATTAGATGTCATGAAAGTTTTATATACAGATGTTGCAGACAATTTATTACCATTCAACCTCTTTTTTCGTGCGCATGATGATGATACATTTTTTTTATAGTTTTTCATATTGTTTGCCTATCGATGCAGTCTGCAGTCCGCTCATTAAATCAAACTCGATTGGACAATCAAAATCATGTTTGTCTGCCGCTTTAAATATAATAATAATAAATTCATTGTATTATATGGCTTTAAAGGCCAAATTATAATTTAATTTATGCTGCAGCGCACTGTCCTTATGGGCAACATTTTTGTTTTGTTTACACACAAAATCACATATATATATAGAAGAAGAACAAATAATAATATAAATCAATGAAAGTTTGATGATTTATGATTACGGTGACAGGCTGTTTTTAATTTTTTTTTCTTTCTCGTAATTTTAAATAATTTAAATCAAGCCTTAACTAAAAATCTAAAATTTATTTTTTTTTTCTTAGCAAAACTTATTTTTTTTTTAAATTAATCCTTTAAAATTTTTTAAATTATTTTTAATTTAACAATTTATGATTTTTTAGTAAACTTTTTTATTATATTTCTAATTTATTTAATTTAACTTTTTTATTTATTTTCAAAAAAATAACTTAAAAAATTTATTTTGAAATTAAAATGATTTAAAAAACTATTTAAAATAGGTACATTTAATTAAAAAAAAATAATTAATAAAAATTTAAAATATTTTAATTTTTAAATAAATTTTAGTTTTTTTATTTAATCCTTTAAAATTTTTAAAATTATTTTTAATTTGACAATTTATGATTTTTTAGTCAACTTTTTTATTATAAAATATTACAAAGTTTAATTTGTTTGAACTTTCTCATTTAATTATTTTTTTTTAATTTTAATAATATTTATTTTTGGATAAAAAAAATAATTAAAAATTTATTTAAAAATTAAAATAATTTAAAAAATTAAAAATTATTTTAATTATGGTTTTAAATTATTTTAATTTTTAAATAAATTTTGGTTATTTATTTTAATTTTTTAAATAAATAAAATATTATTAAAATTCCTTAGAAAATTAATTAAAAAGGGATAAAAACAAAAAAGTAATTATTTGGTCACCGTATTGATAAAAACATATTTTCATTAATATTTATTTTAAATTCGCGCTTTGTACTTTCATATGATGTATGTGTTCACGTTCAGCTTTGCTAGAATGCTGGTGGTGGTGGTGGCTATGCCTATATGAATATGATTGAAAACCAATTTATCAAAAAAAATAAAATCAACATTGCCTTGTCTGACTTTTATGTATTTGTTACTTCCATAAATTAAAATTTGAACAGACAAAAAATGCAAAAAGGTTTTTTTTGTTTTGAACAACAGAATAGTGGAACAACAACACAACACAAAAGAAACCATCAAATACTGTTGTCGACACACACAAAAAAAGGCATCATCCTTTTTAGTCATCGCTGTTATTGTTGTTGTAGTTTTCTGTGATTTACAATTTTTAAATATAAATTATGGATGATTTTTAACACGCACATTAACGATGACGGCAGTTATTATTATTTTTTATGATGATGATTATTATTTGTTTTAAAAGAGAAACAAAAGTTCCTTGCATAAATTATGTCTGCTTTGATTCATTAAATTAATGAGACGCCCAATTTTTTTCGTGTTTTGTTTCGTTTGTTTGACAGGAATTTCGGAAGCACATTGTTGCTAACGGGCTTTTACGATTTTTTTTGCCTTTTCATATTCGTCCATGGTCCCATGTTGATCGTTCGTTACATATCGCTTCATCATTATTATTATTATTTTTTATCATCGTCGTTGTCGTCAGAACCATTAAAATTCATCGTGCACTAGAACAAGAAAAAAACGTTATAATTATTTTTTGATGTAAAAATGTCTCTTTATTACTTACAAGAGGCTTCCTGTTAGTGTCTCACGCAGAGGAGCATGGAGGAAAGTGTATTAATTTTTATAGTCGACGTGAGATGTTATTACGACGGAAAAATAGATTTTTTATGCGTTTCTTCAAAGCAAGAGGAAATTCATGAAGGACATAAATTTAATTATTATTTTTTTTGTGTCGACAGATTTTCGTTTTTATGGTTTTTTGATGCAGAAAAGTCCTTTAAACATATTTTCATTAAAAGGTTTTAAATATTTTTAACCGGGCTAAAAAAAATTTAATTTTTACTTGAAAATTAAAATAAATTAATTAAGTCATATATAGAAACTTAACCTGAAAAAATTATTTAATTTTTTTTTCAATTTACAGAATTTTTATTTATTTTATTTTATTTTTTTTTTGTTAAAATGGTCGAAAAGTCAAAATTATTGTTTTTTTTTTTGTAAATTAAAAATATTTTTGATACTTTAACTCATGCTCAAATATTTAGGATCAAGATTTGGTTGATATCAGAAATTTTTTTCTTTAATTTTTTTTTTTACATTTACACTTGTTAAACTAACCAAATTTAACTTTTTATGAAATAAATATAATTAAATAATTAATTTAAAAAAGTAAAAAAAACTTCAATTTTAATAAGTTTCTCAAAGCAAAAATTATGACATTTAAAATTAAATTTAAAAAATTCGTTAAAAATTTGAAAATCGCCTTTTCGCTAATTCAAAAATTTCATATTCATTTTTTTCTCGTTTTTCTTCCTAAACGAATGCATTTTACTATCTTTGCAAACTTTTATGCTCAAAAAAAAGTCGTGTAACTTTATGTGTATTATAAATAAAATTTAATAAAACGTCACAAAGTTATAAATTATATTTAGAAAAAAATACTCCTTTCCATATATTTCTCCCTACAAAGACATGTGAAGGCGATGCGAAGACATGGGTTTTCTTCATAGGATAGCAGAGAATAGAGATGCCATGTCACGAGAGAGAATGCAAACTATTGTTAAAGATTATGCCTTTTTTTACAGGTTTTGTGCAAGTTTTCATAAAAGTTTTCATTTCACATGAATTTTAGACGTTGTTTGTGCGAGACTTTTATGGATGGCACTTGAGACTTGTTTTGTACACTTTTTTTTGCCGTACAAAATTTATTTACAATAATAACAAATAATAAATGAAGTTTGTTTATTCTTCTTTTATAAATATTTTTAGTTTTGTCAGGGAAAAAAACTTCCTTCGAATCCTAAATTTATTTTTTTTAAATTTCTCCGACAGAAACTTGGCAATGAATTAAAAATTAATTGAATTGAACCGAAAGAAACACATAAATTTAGTTAGCTTTTGTAAATATTTGTCTACTATTCTTTTCATCATTTTCCACGAATCTTTACAATTTTTCTTCTGCTTCCGTTTCGAACTATTTTTTAAATTATCTCTTTATAATAACAATAAAATAATGAAGTAAAGCAAACTTTTTCTTCTTGACTTTTTCATTCATCTCACTTTATTATTTCCATTTAATGCAGATATTTTTTTAATAAGCGTCGGAATGTATAGCAAAAATTTTATTTAGCACGCAATGCACAGTGAATAGGTTCGTGATTTTTTTTATCCTTGCTCCAGTATTTATTATTCATTATTATTTTACAATATAATGCTGTAATGCGGGAAAACTTTTGTAAAATGAATGCGCGCGAGAAATGAAAATGAGGAAAATAAATCACACAGGTTTGTTTTTAATTATATTTATCAAACAAACGTTTATTAAAACAAATAAAGAATTGAAGGTATATGAAATATGCGTTTATTTATAAATTTAAAAAAAATAAATAGTTCAACAACATTATTTATAAAATAATTATGTCTCGTGCAAAAAAAAATGCATTTAACAAAAGGGAGCGTGAATAAAATACTTAAATGCTAAGGATGTGGAGACTTTTTAATTTGTATGTTTTTATTGAAGTTTATTTCTTGATATTTAATTATTAATTTAACTAAAAAGAAAAATTTTTATAAATTAATTAATAATAATATTAATGTTTTATTAATTAAAAAAAAATAAAAAAAAAAAATATTTTTTTAAATTTTTAAAAATTTTGAAAATTAAATTAAATTAAATTGAATTAATAATAATTTAATTATTAATTTATTTAATTTAATTAATTAATTATTTTAATTAAATTTGTTAATTAAAATTTATAAGTTTAAAAATTAAATTTATTTTTTAATTAATTAATTAAACTAACGTGAATTAATCATGCAAATATTTTTAAATAAATTTCAAACATTAAAATTAATTTTTGAATTCATTATTTTTATTAGTACTATTTTTTTAATTCTATTTAAAATATATTTTTTAAATATTTTTTTATTTTATAAACCTAATTATAGTCATTAAATAAGAATATATTTTCAATAAAAAAAATTTATAAAAATACGAGATAAAAGAGCTCCATTGCCATCATTATGATGATTATTAAGCAATTAAGCGTGTCAAAGCATGAATACCGAGTGAATGATTATCGATTAAAAATAATTTACATGAACAGGTCTCTCTCTGTTTTATCTTTTTTTAAATACCAATCGCAGTGCTTACCTACCTGCAAGTTATAATAGGCAACATTAACACTACTTCTCACCACGTACGTGCTTGACTCGAACATACCACCACACGAAACAGCAGCAGCAGCAACAACAACAACAGCATCATCCACATGAACAATTTTCCTTTTATTTTTTTTTTTTGCATAATTTTATCTACAAAAGCGTTCTTATTTCGCTCTTAATTGAATGTTGTGCGTTGTTACGTAAATTGTATGTGTCTTTCATTTCAGAGGCTCTTTGAGTAATAAAATGGGAAAACGTCACAATTAACAATAATAAGTAATTTGTAGCTTCAAGCGATTTATTTAAATATAAATACGGTACAGTTAATTTTTATTGCACGCAGCAGTTGTGGTGACTTGATGAGTGGTTTTTTTTTTCGAGAGGTAAGTAGAGAGTTTATACTCTTATGGTAGTGAAGGATTTTATAAAAGTATTTTAAAGGGATAAAAAATTTAAGCAAAAAAATTAACATTTCTATTTGAGTTTTCTGAAAATTATAATGAATAATGATAATTTTAACTATTAAAATTAATTAAAATTGACTAAAAATCATTCAAAGTTGTTTGAGATATAAAAATTGACCAAAATTTATTAATCATTTTTTATATGAAATTTTCTTCAAAAATTTTTGTTAAAAAAAATAATTAATTTAAAATTGAAAATTATAGATTAAGTGACAAAATTTAAATAGTCCAAAATTTTTCAATTTTCTAATTAGTAAAAATTATAAATAATAAAAATAATTAGTAAAAATGTTTTGATGAAAAATTTGAAAAAATAAGTTTTTTTTAAATACTTAATACAATCATAAAAAATAATAATTTTTATTAAATTGAAAAATAAAATAAAATTATTAAATCAGAATTAAATTAAAATTTAATAAAATAATAAAAATAGTAAATATTTTATTAATAAAAATTAATTTTGCTTGCCTTCAAAGATTTTTCCGTTATCCAAATTCACTTTTAAAATTATTTCTAAAAATAATTTATTTCTTTACCTAACTATTTAAAAAAAATTACAAAAATACAAAATTTAATAATTTATTAATTTTATGAACTAAAATTTGCCTTCTAAGGCGAATAAATTTAAATACATCATTTTTTATCCCATGAGGATTTTCATGAGGATATTAAACAAAGGAAATTAAAAGGAATTAAATAAATATTTTTTAATTTTTTGTTTGTAATTTTTTAAAGTTTTTGATGTTAAACGTTGCGTTTTAACATTTTATTAATCTAACATATTAGGTAATATTTTTTAAATTTGAAGAGAAAAATTAAACAAAGTCTTAAAAAATATTTTTTTTGTCACGTCACTTTAAAAAATTTTTCACCTATTTTTAAAATTATTTTCAAGTTTAAAATTTTTTTTTCAAAAATATTCCAAAATATTTCAAAAATATTTTCAATTTTTTTTTAGATTTAAAATTTTCCCTTTTCAAATTTTTTCTACAAAATCGGAGGAGGGGGCGAGAAAAATAGAAATATAAACTTTTTCGCCTAAATTAAATTTAATTTATTTTTAATGTTTTTCAACGCATTTTTAAGAAAAATGCATTATTGAACTCGACTTGACTTTTTTTTTTTTAAATTTAAACTTAAACTTACCTCATTATATGTTTGTGATCAAAGTGCGCCAAAGTTACATATTTTTTGTCTTTGAAGTAAAAATTTCCCTTGTTAACAAGTGAGCTTGAAGCAAAAGTTTTCAAGTACCTCCGTCAAGAGACTCTTATTCCTTGTTACGTGTGTGTATGTGTGGTGAAGGTGGATTTTAATTTGAATAATAAAGCATGTATCACAAAAGACACGCTCTTTGTAACTAACACGAACGCTTCTTTGAACGCTAAAAACTTCCGTGTCTCTTTAATTATCCCTGAGCTGAAAACGCCTTCTTTATAATTAAACTTTGTTACAATTTTTTTTTAATTGGATGGGCTTTGAAGAACTTTTAATTGTGACTCTTCACGCGTGTGCCTGGCGTCTCCATGGAATTAAAAACCACAAATTTCTTATTCACAAAAATTAATTTTATTTTTTTTCATTTTCAATCAATGAATTAGTAGACAACGGGTCCCAGGGGCTCTGCTCTGATGCTCGATAGATCGATGCGACTATCGATGGTTTCGTCAATTTGTCCGATCATGGCAACATTGTCGCCCCGAATGATATGAAGTCCAAGCACAACTTGTTCGATGCCGTTGAGAGAGTAAACACGTTCATGGGACTCATCGAGAATGATGTTGACGGTTTGATCGAAGCCCTTGAGCGTTCCGATAAAGTTTCTGCCGTCTTGGCAAATGACGGAAACGGTTGACGAAACAAAGGATTCAAGACCGGATGCCATATTCTTGATTTTTTAAAGAAAAAAAAAATGGTTTTTGTTAATTAAAAATGTATTTTTTCATATAAAAGAATCTCATGTGAGTTAGTAAAAATCTAGTCTGACATCTAAGAACTAAGAAAGACATGATAGAAGAGACTTATTGTGGCAATTTGAATTGGTGCCCACTAACAATGGTAACTTTGCCCGCTTTTTCGATGTCTGGCATCTCGGACATTAGGAACTTTGGTTTGCGTTTGCCCGTCGACATGTATCCGAGGCACATGTATTTCGTGGTGTGTGCCCACAAAAGGTCGCCGCGTCGCGTTTCGTGGTCATAATCGATCGTTAAGGCGCCTCCATACACCTCATCCAGGTCACTGAGGAACGGCGACTTGAGAAATTTCGTCTGAAATGTCGTATTAATTGTCGTTATGGGACACTGGCTTGCCGTCAAGTCGCTAACAATTTCTTTGGCGAGCAACGTTTTCATCAAATACTCGCCGTTGCCCGTTGTGCAAGTCGCTATCGAGGAATTTGGGTTCATCGATGCCCAACATCCGGCGCCATAAGTCGCCGCTTGTCCAATTCGACCGGAAACTTTGAGTATAAGTCCGCCGGAACTGCATCCCGCCGTTATATTTCCAGCTGCGTCAACACAAACCGCTCCCACTGTGTCAAGTGACGATATTTTGATGTCATTTATGCTTTCGTACTTTTGGATTGTCTCCTTGTGCAGCCGGTAACACTTGAGAGCCTTCTTCGAAATCATCTGTTCCTCATTTTCGACCATTTCGATGTTGGTTTCGGCGGCAAACGCTTCGGCGCCTTGTCCCGACACCACCATCGGCGGTATTCGGCCCAATTTCAACAAGCGATTTTGTTTTTCGCACACGACGCGTGCCAAACTGATGGGATTTTTCACGCGTGACACATTCGTGCATGCCCCAAAAAGTCGACTTGCGCCATCCATGATCGACGCTTCGCACTCGACTCGCCCTTCCCACGTCAAATTGCTGCCAAAACCGGCATTTGTCTCACCACTGTCCTCCAACTCGCGAATTGCCGCTTCGCAGGCTTCCATTGTGGTGCCGTCGCCGCCATCACGCAAAAGCACCGCTATCGCACGTTCACAAGCTCGATTACTGACATTTTTGTACTTTCGCTGGTCCACGGCATTGCCGCAGCCCGTGTGCACAGCAATAAATCCCGCAGGCATGTTCAGCAACTCGCTTTACGGAGCATTTTTTCGGTAATGAAAGTTTTTTGCTAGTTTTTTTTTCGTAAGAATTTTTGGCGATGCGGTCCGCTGAGAAAGAGCGAGCAAAGTTACACATTTTTACGTCAGTTTACCACGTTCTACGAGGAAATTCAGAGAAAGGAGTTACTTACCGGTTTTTATCCGTATTTTCTTGTAATTTTTCGAGAAATTTCAAGTTTTCCTGTCTTTCCGAACGATTTGTTTACGTTTAGTCGGTGCCACAAAGTTATAGGGTTGCCAGATGTGTTTTTTTTTTCAAAAAGTGAAAACGTTTGAGTTTTTTTTTTCAAATTTGAAAACTTCTTAATTTAAATATTAATTGTCTTTGATTACAAATTTATATAGGATGCCAAGCTTATTTAAAGTGAAAACTTTTTCATTTTGACTGAAGTCAAATTGTTACAAAATTATTTTTTCCTATAATTTGGTCAATAAGCCAATTTTTCTTTTTAAAGAAAAAACGGTTAAAACTTTAGTTAATTTATTTCAAGAAATTCTTAATTTTAATATTATTTTACTTAATAGTTTTAGGGCGGATTTCTGCTTTGAAAACTCAATCAACTGCTTAAATGAAGTTAATTACCTAATCTGGGAAATTTTTAAAACAGTAAAATAGTGAACTCATTGCAACCTTAACCAAATTATAAATGCATGTTGGGGCTCCACTCACGGAGTGACCATTTTTGTTTAGGGTCGCTGTATATGCTGATTTACAGAGCATGCAAATTTTAGAATCTTTTTTTAAAACACGAAGTTTTTTTAAAGCGCTTATATAAAATCTAATGTGAACGTAAAAAGTTTAATTAAATATATTTAGACAATAGACATAAATGAAATTGTACGAAAATGAACTTTGGAGAACAGATTTACTGACATTGATCAGTGAACCTTTTAATACATGTTTCGTTAATGAAATTAATGCAAAAAACTAATAAAACTTTCTATCTCGTTCACTATTGCCAATTATGTCTCTTGAAAAAATATACTTTCCCACAAAGATGGTATCACTCAACTATTACACTGATTTTACTAAGAATAAATAATAGGATCATCGTTTAAATTATTGTAATAGAAAATTAGCCGTTATATTTTAGCTGGATTACACCGATTACGTTTTACAATCTCTTTCAGGACATCAATGCTATCAACAAAGCAAGACAAATACTGGTGGCAGTGCCAATGTCAGTACTTTGCGAAAGCTCCAAAATGAACAACTTAAAAAGCAAAACACGCAATGCGCTAAATTTTAAGAAGTATTTAATTTTTTAATGTACAGAATCCACTTGAATTCATATTGAATTGTTAAAGTTTTCCTTACATTTTTTCAATTCACATTCACTCGATATTCACTTGTTCCAGTTAAACATATTTTTTGATAGTTTTTCGACTTTTTATGGGTAAAAATGTTGAGTAATACTATGCCTGCTTTAAAGCTAATAAAATAATAAACATTTATAGCCTAAAAAAGATTGTTTTGTGGGTGAAAATATGAGCGACCCTTGAAAATGCCCCTTTTCTAAAATTTTATCTAGAAATGCGATTTCGTCAGGCTTTGTATTTTTCGTCTATTTTTAATCTTTAAAGAACAAATCCAGCAAAAACTTTTTTTACCCTGTCAAACTTCTCCGGACCGCAGATCTAAAGAAGCTGTAAATCTAAATGTAAAATTTTGTTTAAAATTATGTTTCAGTATTTTTTTTTAATAATTTGTAAGAAAAATTATGGAAAAAATTAAATTATTTTCATTAATTTTGAAATTTTTTAAAAATTTCAAAGACTTTTGAAAATATTGTCAATTTGAGACTTTGGCAACCCTATTTTAGTTGCTTCATATAAATAGCACGACTGCGAGAGAGTTGCAGTCTTTTTCCAACTTTTGTCTGAAAAACAAAAGAAATTTCGTGGTTTTAAGATGCAGACAAAAAACTTGATTCTTCGTCTTGTATGTTTAATTTATCTGATTGCGTTCTGCAACTTTTTAAAGCAAAATTCGGGTGAGTAATTTGATTGTTTACCTTTTTTTCTTCATATCTCTCTCGAACACACACACAAACGTACACGCACTACGCCGGGAACACAAAATTATCCAAATATTTGGTTAATTTTGGGGCATTTTTTATCATAATCCCCCCGAACAATGAAAAGATTTGAACATTGTTGGAGTATTTTGCAGCAAAACGACTGACATCTGATACAAAAGTGTCTCGATTCACTGATTTTCTACAACTCTGGTCTCTAATTACAATCCGAACAATACGCAGTTTTCTATAAAAACTATTTTTCATCTCATTTTAGGTCTTTTTGGTGACGATGGAATTCTACCGGCGCGTTTATTGTTGGAAGGCAAGTCGCATCCCCTGAATTTCTTCAATCATCCGACACTCCAGCACTTTTCGAGTTTCTTGGGCGGTGATGTGACCTGTACCTTGGACTTTATCGCGATAATTGGCTCGATGATCGCTCTTGCGGGCTTTGTTTCGCAAAAATTCTGCATTTTTCCGACATTTGTCGTCCTTTGGATCCTGTATTTCTCGTTGGTGCAAGTGACGCAAGTGTTCATCCATCAAAGTGATTTGTTGTTGTTGGAAGCCGGCTTCTATTGTCTCATGTTGACGCCGTTTTTCACGGGTGGCAAGAAGAGTCTCGTCGACGGAATTGGTCTTTTGATGATTCGTTACCTGCTTTTCCGCTTTATGTTCGCATCGGGCGCCGTAAAACTAGCCAGTGGATGCCCGTTTTGGTGGGATTTGACCGGATTACGACAACATTTTGAGACTTTGCCACTTCCGACGTTCCTCAGTTGGTACGCGTACTACATGTCCGACGCTTATTCGAAGCTCAGCACGGTTTTCGTGTATTTGAGTGAACTCGTATGTCCCTGGCTGTACTTTGTACCGAACCGGACAGTGCGGAAATTCGCATTTTATTGGCAAATCTTCCTGCAATTCCACATAATTGTGACCGGCAACTATGGATTCTTGAATTTCCTCGTGACGGCGTTGCTGTTCTCGCTGCTAGACTCGGATGACTTGAGCAACGTGAAGGGAAAACAGAAGAAACGCGATTCGCTTGGTTTGGTGTGCACCGGAATGGTTCTGGCGTTTATTTCGTACATTTGTTTGAAATATTTCGGCTTGTCGTTCCAGAACGGGGAGATACAGACGAAAATTCAGTTCAGCAAGACGCAGTATAATGATGTACTGAAAGTTTTAATTCAACTGGGACCACTTGTCGCGACGTGCGCTGTCATTATTACATTCCTCAAAACCATCATTTCCAATCAAATTACGAAAGCGGTGAGTTTACTGGAAATATTTTCATGAAAAAATAGTTTTTTATTGATTTCTCATTTTTTAAATTTTTTGTAGGAACATCTTTTCACAAAATTGCTTCAAATTTTGAATTTGCTCGTGTTTACGATTGTGGCTATCGGAATAATTGCTTTGAGTACAGTTCCCCATGGAAATATCACGCCATCAACTAATATCACGGAGACACCTGTAAGTCAAATTATTTAAAGTCGAATTAGTTTTTGAAATTTATTTTCAATACTTTTTACTTAAAATGAAACTTTTAAGCAAAAGATTCTAGTCTAGTCTATTTTTTAATTTAAAAAAAAATTCACAATATTAAATATCTAAAAAGTTTTTTCAAAACATTTTTTTTAAACTATTAAAAAAATAAGTTTAGAATTTTTTTTCGAAATTAAAAAAATATTTATTCTAAAGAATTATGAAAATGGATCAAAAAATGTGTTTTTCATTTCGGATTCATGAATTTTAAAATTTGTTTTTAAATTTAACTCAAAAATTTTCAAAAAAATAAAAATTAATTAAAATTTTTAATATTTTTCCAAATTTTTTATTTGAAAACTGCAGTTTCAATTAAAATTATATAAAAAAACGAAAAATATTAAAGATTTTCTATTCAAAAAAAAATTAGATTGATTTTTTTTAAAATCCATTTTGGAAATTTTTTCTCTAATTATGACGTAAAAATTTTTTAAATTCGGTATTTACGTCAAGAAAAATTAAATTATTTTGAAAAACCATCGATTTACGATCAAAATTGATAAATTGATAATTTTGAATTTTTTCTTCTTCCTTTTTCAAAATCCTGATGCGACAAAAATTCATTTTTGTTTCTTTGTTTTTAATTAGAAATTATACAATTTTTACTCAAAAAAATAATTAAAAATTTAAAATTTTTATTTCAGATGGGCAAATATTACCGCACGATCCACCCGTTCAAGATAATCAACGAGTACGGTCAACATTTGCGTAAAATGCGCCCAAAACGCATGGAAATCATCTTCGAGCACGCTCAATCTCGCGACGGACCGTGGAACGAATATCCCTTCCTCTACAAGCCCTACGACGTCAGTTTGCCGATGCCCTTCTCGGGTCCCTATTTCCCACGTCTCGACTTTAAATTGTACGAATCTGCCGATTCCACGTATTGGCACGAAGTTTGGATGAATTCCCTCGCCTACCGATTACTGCAAAACAAGAAGGATGTCCTCGCACTCTTTGGCGTCAAGCAAAAAATTCGACCGGAACCCGTATTCGTCAGAGCAGCGTTGTACAAATTCAAATATAGCGCATACACAAACGGCGACGGGCCATATTGGGTTCGTCAATATTACGCTGATTACTTCCCGCCCTTGGCACTCAATGACACTGCATTGCACGCGCAAATGAAAAAGTTGCAGATCCCGTTGGCCGGTTTCCGGGACAAGGTGAATCACAACAACGTGATTAAACAGTTCATTGATATGATTCGGAATCAAATGGCAGCGCTCGAGGGAAGTTTCTTCATTTTTGCCATTATTTCGTCGGCATTTGCGATTCTCATTGCACAAAAGACATTCTCGTAAATTATTTTTCGGGAGATCAAATTTTGTTTGTTCCTTTTGTTTCCGTCGAATATCCAATCCTTTGATATTAATAATGATAAAGAAAATTAAATAGCTGTAGGTTAAAAGTAAAAAACAAAAAATACTTCGTGATAAATGTCGTCGTCACTTTAAATCCAAATATCGAGTGAGTTTTTAACAAAAAAATAATGAAAATACCTCTTTAAAGGGTCCAAAAGGCCTGAAATTCTCTTGAGACAGTTGGAATCAGAGTAAAAATGTTTCACATTTCATCTTTTTCCCAAATATTTGAATTTTTCCTATAGAAATGGGTTAAAATTAGAAAAATTGACATTTCAGATGAAAAATTTGTAAATGTCAATTCAAAAAATTTGTTCGTTAAAAAGTTTTATTTTCTTGCTGTTTTTAATTTAAAAAATTACTTTAATTTTGTTTTTCAAAAAATAAAAAAAAATAGGTATATAAATTTTCACAAAAAAGACAGTTTTTGAAAGAAATTTTTAAACAATTTTGTCAATATTTTTGTTGTTTTTAAAGTTATTTTCCCAAAAAATTAAAAAGATGTTAAAAATTTGAAAAAAAAAATATTTTAAAAATAATAAATTAATATTTTTTAATTTTTTTTACAGAATTCTTTTTTCAACATTGAAAAAAATCTTTTTAAATTTTATTAAATTTTTTAAATAATTTTTTTTTTCATTGCATTGTTTGAAAAATCTTTTAATTTTCATCAAACGAAAATCAAAACATTTTAAATTCTATTTCATAAAAAATGGAAATTCATTTTGTGAAACAAATTTTCAAAGAAAAATATTTTTAAAAATAATTTTTCAAAGACCAGATTTTCAAAATCGATTTTTTTCAATAGCAAAAAAAAATTCAAAAAAAAAACAAAAAAAAAAATTAATTTTTAAAGAAATTTTAAATTTTTCTGCCTCTTTGGATTTTTTTAATTTTTAAATGGGGCAATAATTTTAAAATAAACTTGTAGCATTATTCAATTTTCTAATTTTGCTAATTAAAAAAAATCCTGCAATGTGAAACATTTTTGCTCATTCCAACTGTCTTTCTTCTACTTCACTTCAAACTCTTTTGATCTCTATTTTTTATAATTTTTTTCTGCGTTAAACACTATCATCTCATCACATCACCAACGTAAGATACTTTACCTGAGTTTTTATTAGTTTTTAGAGAACCTAAGTGAACATTGTTATTTAAAGAGAACCTTTTAAAAATATATTTGCTGGATTGAATTCGTTTGCTTTTAAGAAAACTTGTTTAATTTCACTTTCAATTCAATAATAAATCAATAAAAAAGGTAAGAAAATTCATTTTTTCCAGGTTCCATCGCGAACCTCCTGCAACAACTTCTTAAATTTGGCTGCTTGGAAGGACATGTTCAAATTATCCTCATCATCGGAAAGATCAGTAGCGAAACTCGTATTGGCACAATCAAATTCACTCTCGTCCTCGTATCGATCTTGCGACGTTTGTTTCGGACGTGCGCCAAATTTGCTCCAATCGTGAGTCTTAAAGGGATTTGTATCATTCAAATTTTGCTTTGTCATTTTGGATTCGTACGTGGCTTCAGACTCGTAACACGACGACGTCTCATCCGACGTGCCAATGTGAAATTCGTGCATCAACGATTCAACGTCCGTGTCTTCTTCCTTTGTCGGTTTGAAATTTTGCAAAGTTGCAGGGTAATGAACTCCCGATTGCTTCACGGTTCCAAAAGTTTTTGCAAATGTATCGATAAATTGGTATGCCAAACGCTTCGTGATCGATACGGAGCAATTAACATTCCGATCTAAGGTGTCGTGTTCCTCGCATCCTTTCACAAAAGAGTCGAATGGGTCACGATCGAGGATAATTTTCACAGCGCCGTATGTGACATCACCCAGAGGTTGTCCCGCAAAAATTAATTTGTGCATTTGGTAGAAAAGTTCCACGATATCGATGATCAAAAAGTTCTCGGAAGACGATTCACAGTCTTTGTCGAGGTACGCGAGACCATTTTTGACATTTTCTATGTCTTCGGGGCGACAAAAGAGCATCGCTTTGAGACCCGTACCAACAAAAGTCCGCAAATCGTAAAGGATCGAGTAGTGATCGTCGTTTCCGATGGCAGAGGGAGGCACCGGAAGTCCATGAACCTTCTCAGATTGCGTTTTTGCTTCGAAAGCGGCACCCAGGGGAAGCTTATCGACCTTGATCAAAGTGTGGTACGTGCCAAAAACACCACGATCGATGGAGAATTTGGAAACTGCCAACTCACACGGGAAATTTTCGAAGAACATGTTCATGTGGATGAAGCTAAATTGGATGGTATCGATGCCAAGTCCTCGTTTTCCGTCCAGCAACATCTTCCGAATGATTTGGTTGACCTCGTTTTTGGCTTCCAACTTGCGTTTCTCCTCGGCTTCGACCATTCTCAGCGGGATTCCTTGTGCAGTGTACACCGATCTAGCTGCCACGCATGCTGCCTGGCTTTTTGGAGGACCAATTGTCTTCTCATTTTCCGCTTTTGCCATTTTTTTGTACTTTTCCTTTTCAACGTCAGTCAAATTCTGAAGGAAAAAGTGAGGTTATGTCAAAAAATTCTTAAAATTCGTGGAAATTTCTTACCTTCCAAGAGTTTGAGGCCATTGTACTTGCTTCGGCGATCGAAATTTCATGTCCGCGAGCCTTTTGGTTGCGTTGGAACTCGATCATGTAGTAAAAGTACGCGTTCTTTTTTGGTGCCATGATTTCAAATCACGTTTTTTGTCCAGATTTCGTCCTTTTTGGTGAGATTTTTTGATGAATTTCAAATTCTTCAGCTTTTAGTACGGATACTAAACGAAATTTTACTATTTTTGACCTTAATGAACGATTATTTTTTGGATTTTTAGCGATTTTGCTTGAATTTCATCTCACAATTCCAAACTTTTTTCACGCTCTGCTGTGATTGGTCGATGCCCACGTGATCAAATGTCGATAAAGAAGAATTGCGTGTTCGGTGAATGCAATTTTCCACCATTTTTGTGCAACGCGTCATTTTTGTCGTCCCAATTTTTAGTGAATTTTCTCGGATTTTCATCATGGCTGCAATTGGATACATTCCCCAAAACCACGAGTGGTGCCTCCAACAATTGATGGAACGTGAACCCGAGATTTTGAAGCATTTTCCCGACGTTTTGCCCGAAACTATTGGACATGTATCCGGTGAAGAGGTTCTTCGTCTCTTGTGCGAAGAAATGGTTCGTTTGGGATTTGCCATGTATCCTGTAAATCGCGATTTGGATGGTTTTATGTTCCTGGCAACCACAAAATTGGCCGAAAGAGGCGCCATTGGAAGTGCTTTTGCCATTGCGACAGTTACATTTCTCCATGAAAAGTCAGAAAGTTTCATGTTTGATCACGCATTTGCATGGAAGAAGAAAATTTTGGAAGATCCGCAAAAGTACGAGAAGGAAATGAAGATTTTTGAGCCGATTTTGAAGAAGATTCAGAAGAGTGACACACTTTACAAGCCGGTTTTTGATCATTTTGACCAGATTTTGGATGACAAGTACTTCCATTTTCTCTGCGAGAAGAAAATTAATACGAAGAACGCAACGATGTTCGTATGACTTCTTTGGTCAAGCGCTGGCAAACTCGCTACTTTCCAAATGGTAAGTTTTCTAAAGTGATATTAAGTTTATTATTTTAATGTTTGTCACTAGCTCTCTGAATTTTTAGAAAAAAATCAAGAGGAAAAATTAAAATAGCTTTTAATTTGATTAAAATAGTGGTTTTTGTGGAAACAAAATTTAAATCTTGCTCTGACAACATTGTACATTAAATAAGTTTGTTAGAAGCCACCTCCCTGGCGTTACAGTAGACTATTTAGTCGCCTTGGAAAATGCTAAAAGTGTAAAAAAAATCATTTCGTCCAAAAATGAGATAAAAATGAAGATTTTGCTTCAAAAATCATAAAAAAATCTGAAATTAAAAAATTTAAAGCCCAAAAAGCATTAAAGCATTTTTTAGAAATTTTTTTAAAAAATTAAAATTTAAAATTATTATTTTTTTTTTTTGAATAAAAATAAATCAAAACTTTTTTTTAGAGAATTCTCATAAAATAATTAAAAAAATTTAATTTTTTCTCTACAAACTTTTTTTTGCTTCGTTGCTTAAAAAATTATATTATTTACTAAAAAAATTAAAATTTTCAGAAAATCAGAACAAAAAGTTTTTCGAATTAAAAAAAAAAAAATAAATAAATAAACAAAATGTCTTCATAAAAGTTCGACAATGTCAAGTAAAAACCTAAAAAAAAATTTTTTCTATTTGGAAAATTTAATAAAAAAATTGCAAAAAAATATTTTTTCTTTGAAAAATTTAAAAAAATTACAGAAAAGGACATTAATGTTTTTTTTTTTTGGTCTAAATTAAAACTTTTAAAAATTATTTTAAAATAGAAAATTTTTTTTCGACAAAATGTTTTTTTTTTGAAAAATTTTAAAAAATTGCAGAAAATACTGCAATTTAAAAAAATAAATTTAAAAAATTTCAAAATAAAAATTAAAATGTTCAAAAATAATTTTAAAAAATATTTTGTCAATTAAAAACTCTTAATTTTGATTATTTCACTTTCGGGAAATGAAAATTCGCACCAAAAAAAATACAATTTGATTGTATTTAAATTGAAAATTAAAAAAAAAATTTTATCACCTTAAAAATTTTTTTATCAAAAATCTCACCAAAAACCTTTCTTTTTCAGGCGTCACTCCATACTTGTACAAACTCCTGCAAATCGCGATGCACTTTTTGAACATGCGTCGTTTCAAGCAAGTCCGTCACCTCTTGGCTGTCGTCGCAGAGCTCATGAAGACCGTCAACCAAGACACCGAAATGTTCCGCAAATTACGTGACATGTGGTTCATGATCAAAACAATGCACTGGGCCACAATTTTAGCCATCAGCGAATTAAAGGAAGTCCTTTTGAAATCCCCGAAACTCGCCCCAAAAGTCGAAGAATTGACCAAAGTTGAAGACAAAGTCATCGAATTTGGCATCCCATTACCCGACGGAGAAGATCCCGAACTTCCAATTGACTTGGTGGCAACAGATGCAGCCCGTGTCCCAATTTACACGAAACTCAAGACGTACGAACGTCATTTGAAGCGTTCGAAACTTCCGCATGTCGCGGATTTGTATCGCAGCGTTTTGATTTGCGACATCAACTTTTACGACGCGAACAATGGAAATCCATTCTGCTGCGGAAAACACGGCTGTGGATCGCGTCACGGACATTAAATGATTTTTTTCTTTGAAATTCTCGTAAAATTATGAGATTTACTTGATTATTGAATTTTTTTTACCTAACTGTGAATCAAAAGAGACTTTTTGAGTGTAATATTAATAAATGGACGAACTTTAAATTAATTTATTTCAAGAAATGTGAGCAAAAATGGTTAATTTTGGTGATTTTGATCAATCTTTATCCTTGTTCTCCTTGAATCGCGAGAACGGATTTTTCTCCGGAATGAAGTAATTGACGTCAACGCGTCGAATATCGGTGTAGATCTCGTAAAGTTCCTTGATAATTCCGGCTTTCTTCATTTTTCGCTTGTATTTTTCGATGGAGCGATGCAACATGATCCTCTCTTCTTCCGTTTCCAGCAAAATGACCGGCAATTGCTCGTCTTCGCCCTCCGGAAGTTCAATCAGTTCGATCAGCTCTTCGCGTAACGTGAACATTTCGTCAACTTGGTCGTCCGTGCCCTCGAGTACTTCGACAAAGACATTTCGCAACTCCGTAAAGGCCAAAATCATGCCCCAATAAGCGCATTTCACGACAATCAAAATTTCCAGCAACTCCTTGTACATTTGGGAATTTTTATTTTCGCATCCCTTCATCAGCTCACTGGCGACGGAAATCATGTGACGCGCTTGCCGGAATCTCTTGCATTTGGGACTCATCGCTTGGCAGACGGCACATCGCAAAATACTGAAACAAAGCTCCTCAACGTCCTTGTAGTCCTTAAATAGAATTCTTTTTCTCATGTAGTGCAATTCGGCATCCAGAGCGGCTTGTTCGTTGTGCGAACTTCGTGCTGCGTAATACTGCGCCGAAAATTTGTCCAAGCGACAGTGCAAATATTGCTGAATTGTCAAGCCGCGGGCACTTAGGACATTATCAAAGCCCGGTTGGAAGATTTTCAGCACAGCGTCGTTCGTAATTTCATTTTTCAAAGCCTTCGCTTTGTTAATTGGAGCTTCCAGGGCATTTGGCATCGCTAGAATTCGGTTCGCCGCCACCATGTAACACATAAAGGCATGCACAAAAAGTTGCCGGGCCGCAAAAATTTCCGCAATCACGACAAATGGCTCGTCTTCGGGCAAGTCATCCGGCACTTTTCCCTGTTTTTGCATCTGCCGCTGAAAATCGACGCGTAAAAATTCGCGTGCCATGTTGTTGCGATAGCATTCCTTCCGGATAATTTCCCACAAGGCATCTTCGTTCCACGATTCGGTCACTTCGGGAAAGCGTTCCTTGCCAATTTCGATCATGATTTGCTGCAGACGCACCAGGCATTCGTAGTGGTTGTCGGGCACGGAGTTGATCTGGTTGTTTTTGAACTTTTGCAGCTTGTCGCCCGTCTTGCCCGAACGCTTTGCCGCCTTTATTAGTTCGGCGTACATGATTTGGTTCGCTTTGTTGCGAGAAATCTCCATTAAAATTCGAGTTTTTTTACTTTTTTTTCGTAAGATACAATCAGGACGCACAGCAAAAAGATTCTCGGTCTTATCTCGGTATTTATAACGGATCGTTTGAGTTTCGTCAACGAGTGGGGATTGCAAAAATTCGGATTTTTTAAAGCTCGAAGATTGAAGCTCGGTTTTTTTTTTAAAGCTCGACACTCGAGAATTAATTAAATATGAAGTAATTTTGAATCAAATATAATCAATGATTTTTGTTTTATTGGATTTTTGGGACAAATTAATTAAATTTAAAATATTTTTTCATATTTTTCAAAATAAAAATTTGCACGTAGGACGACATTTTTAAAATTTCTCTCATAAAGAAATATTGAATTTTTAAGAGAAAAATGGGGAAATTTTATAATTAAAAAATTAAAATTTGTAGAATTATTTAATTAAAAAATGTATAAAATTGACTTTGTTTTTGATTTTTTTCAAATTTAACCAATTTCAAGTCTTAAATTGAAAAAATAGTCGTTCTCAAGCTGATATTGGAAGATGGGAAAGTTAGGATGAAAATCAAACTTTGAAATATGCCAAAATGAAGATATTTAAATGCCTAAAACCAAATATTGAAAATTTTAATAAGGCGAATAAGTCGCCTGTTTCGAAGTCTGGCAAGTCAACGAATTTTCCATGACGGCATCTTTTTGCATATCCTTTGCACTTAGTGCATATCCATCTATCATTCGAAAAACGAAACAGCATCATTCGACTTGATCAAAATTAATTGCACCAAAAAATAATGGATTTAATTCATTCCAGTATATATTTGAATTATTTTCTTCTGAAGAAAATTTATTCAAAATTTGTTGTATGTCTTCATGAGTGACGAAACCTTTCCAAGCATCAAAATAATAAAACATGTTTCCCATTGCAGCTAAAATGTGATCACACATATTCTTGAAACCAATCATTTTTTTAAAGAGTCACAAGTTTTTTTGTCGTCCCCTCCGATTTTGTCGAAAAAAATTCAGGGGGAAAAATAAAAAAATTTTTGACATTTTTTGAAATTTTTTAATTGATAAAATCACGTTTCCTACTGAAACGTGGAAGAAATTTTTTTTTCTTCGCTTGATGTTCAAAGACTAAAAGCTACTCCAATTTTTTTTAAATATCATGAGATTTCTATGCAATCAAAGTTTTGTTTGAATATGCTCTTATCTGTTCAATTTCTGATCAAAAATGTTTGTTTAATTTTTTTTTATTTTGTACGACTTTCATATTTACAAAAATATTCAGAAAAATAAAAAATCATATTTTTCTTCTACTTTTGAAAATTTTTCAAAGACTTAACTCGATTACTCGAGTTCGAGCTTCAATCCGCCCCAAAGCTGGAGTTTGTAATCTCCAGAGTGTCGCCAAACATTTTGCATCATTTTCGAACCTTAGTGTGCACTATTTTTCATGTTCATTGTAATAATATTCTTACTTTTACTGCTATAATTCAATGAAAATAAGAGAAAATCATGAGTTCCAACGAGGAAATAATGGTAAGTCATTCAAACCTAAAATTAAGTCGATTTTAACCAAATTTTTTCATTAAAAACACAGCTCCCTTACATGAAACGCTATAACCGGGAAACAATTTTCTTCGAAATTAAACCACTTAACAGCATGGATGTCATTTACATGGACGATGACGAAGATGCTCCAATCGTGATAAAGGCTTCACGTCCAAAAAGGCTTGAAGAATTTTTGAATTTCATCTCGTTGATCAACTTTTCTTCGGATTTTCGTGTCATGGCCAACGGATTTTATTTGTTGTTGGTGAATAGGTTAGTTTTCCATGTTTTTTTTTTGTAAAATTTTTTTATAAAATTATTTTTTATTTCAGATCTGATACAATTGAAGAGCATTTTTCAAAGCTCTATACCAAAAAGTCCGTTTCTTTCACCTCCAGTAACGAATCTGTCGCTGTTCATGGCCTGTATATCGTTCCAGAGTCCTTCGATCCTAAAATTCATTTCCGACGACTACTTTTGGACGGTGAATTATGCAAAGATATGGGGATTCAAGAAATTGTGGATAAATATTTTCAGGAATTTCAATTTTCTTATGTGATTCATGTTGAAAAAGCGGCTTCGTGTGAAATGTCACAGCTCCAAGATGCTCTGGTCGATTGTTGTCGTCAAATTATCCAAAGTTTTCTATTTGATTTAAAGGAAATTGCTTCTCGAGACTTGATCCCTGACGATCCCTGGTCAAATTTAACGATTTGTGATAAAAAATCGGAGAATTGTGACGTCAGCTTGATCGATGTCGACGATATTCCAGATGAATCGGAACTGGAGAACAATGTTTTCATGTCTTGCACGGACGATTTGATGGAAACCTGTGAATTTAGTATCGGAAAGTACCAGGAGACGCTTTTGAAACGAATGTGGTTCACCCAGAAGTGGATGCGAAGTAATTCGGAGCACATGTTATTATCGCAAAAAGTTGACGTTACTGATTTGCATAAAATTTTGGCCTATATACCGACACAAGGGACCGCATTGAAGTTCTGGAAGCCACCAGAAACGGAAAATTTGCGAAGATCAAAGCGATTGAAGAAACCCACGTCAACAGAGACCAAGTCAATTTATATCGAGGACGATAACGACGATGATGATGTCTGTTTTATCGATGTGCAACGGCCTAGACGTCCATTTAATTACGATAACCCAAAGAAAATTACACCATCTCTGTCACCACAGTGCTTTGATATACTCAAGGACGACGATTTGGACAATTATGTGAAGCCGCTGCATGAAACAAGTCCCCCCAAATCGATGTTTCTGGATGATGGCGGCATTATTTTGAGTTCTGATGATGAAAATGAGGTTTCGGTGAGCTTTTATCAAAGTTTATGTAAAAAAACTTACATTTTTTTCATTTTAGAAACCCAAAAAGTTCTTTGTTGACCGGGAATTGGCGCAAAAACGACGCAGTCTTTTAACAAAAACGGTCTCGAAGAAGCCTGAATTCGTTCGAACCACTCGAAAATCCACAGCATATGCAGCTCTCGGAAATTCAGACAACACCAGAAGCATAAAATCGTTCTTTTCTTCACAAAATACCGCAAATACTAGTAAAATGCGCGAAATTCAAGACTCGATGTTGATGGATATCGATGCACCTCGAAAGCTGAAAGAAGAACAAAAACAAAAAATTAAAGCTTTGGTGAAGAGACATCATGAAGGAAATGCTCGTACCTCAAAAATGTTTGATGGAACCAACCGTAGTTCAAAAATTCTCGTTAGCGCCTTAAATGACATCAAAAAACAAGCCGAAGATGACTCCAATAAAATGCTATTTAATCGATATTTGAGTCCAGAACCAGGTCCGTCGCGAGAATCGTCAATTTCAGCGTCGGGTTCAGTTAAATTGTCGTACTTTCATCCAGTGTCGTTTGAAGTGAAATTGAAGCAGCATTCTTTGGTTGACATGATGGCGAGTCCGTCAGTGCATCAAAAGAAGGAAATCAATTTTGATCATATCGATTATGAATAAAATTGTGAGATTATGCGGCGCTTTTTTTTTAAATGAGATTTTGTCTGTTAATCGGACAAGTCTGTTGCAGAAATTTATATATTTTTTTAAATGAACGTAGAATAGAATAAAAATAAAAATAAATTTGTAAGAATTTGATTCGTCATTAATTAGAACACATTCTCTGAGACAAAAGTTAAATTGAGCTACGATTTGTCAGTCTGTCTGTTTAAAATATTTCGAATCGAAAATTTCTAACTAGAAATTAAAAAAAAAAATTTTATAAAATTAACTGTCAAAAAATTTTGAAAAATATTTTATTTTTAATGTATTAAGAAATTTTGAAAATTGAAAATATTTTTAAAAAATTTTTGATTAGGCCGCTCCAAATTTTTTTTGAACTTTTTGTCCACAAGTTTGTTTTGAATTAAAAATTTGAAATACTTTTTCATAGAAAATGACAACATTTAAACAGTTTTTTGTCATTAATCAATATTTTAGTTATTTTTAATTCAATTTAATTTTATTTCAAACAAAAAATTGAAAAATAATTTTTTATGACAAAGAACTTTAAAAAAATTTAAAAACCATGAATTAATTGATTTTTGAAAAAATATTTTTAGGGAATAAAAATTTTATTATAAAATTCTTGAAAAAAAAATTAATTTTCAAACAAATTTAGGCCGTTTCAAATTTTTTTCGATGTTTTTGTCCCAAAAGAATTTTTTTGAAATGGGGAATGTTTTGAAATACTTTTTCATTAAAAATTCGAAAATTTCAACAATTTTTGATCATTGATGAATATTTTTGTTATTTAGTTATTTACATTAAGATTTAATAATTTAAAATTGATCTCAGAATATTTCAAGTTAAAAATTCAGAAAAAAAAAATTCATTAAAATAACAATCAAAAAATTTTT
Source organism: Culicoides brevitarsis (assembly GCF_036172545.1). Taxonomy (NCBI): domain Eukaryota; kingdom Metazoa; phylum Arthropoda; class Insecta; order Diptera; family Ceratopogonidae; genus Culicoides; species Culicoides brevitarsis. Next base: position 19,387,819 of record NC_087085.1, on the reverse strand, counting down.
TTGATTTGATATTTTTAGAGAAGAAATTTCATGTTAAATTTCGTTTTTGAATACAAAAATTCTTGGAAATATTTTTAAAATTTTTGAAAATTTCTTGAAAAAATATGGAAAAAGATCAAAAAATTGTCAATTTTGATGAAATTTTTAACTGTTTTTTATTTCGCCCCATTGGATTTTCTTTCATTGGATTTGGAAAAAACAACTGAAAAAAAATCTTGTTACAAATATTTAATAAAAATTTAAAAAAATGTAAAAAAATACATAAAACTTTTTTTTAAATCTCTTCTAAACATTTTATTCTGATTTTTTTTCAATTCAAAAAAAAATTTTTTTTCACTTTTTTATTACTTTTTTTTAATTCAAATTTTTTCTTAGTTTTGTAAAAATTTTTGAAAACAAAAAATTTAAAAAAAAGTTTTGGAATATTTTTATAGGTACAAATTTTAAACAATTTTTTTTACAGTAGATTAGTATGCTGTTTTTAATTAATTTTTTGTATATCTGCAAATTTAAAATTAATTTTAGACCATTAAAAAAAATTATAAAAAATGTTTAAAATACTTAGTTCTTTAAAAAATCCTTGGTTGTACCTAAATACGATTCCATATAAATAAAAAAAATATTTTTTTTAATTATAGCAAAAGTAAATTTAAATTAAATTTTAAAAATTTTTAAATTCATTTCAAAATTATAAAATTAGACCAGAAAACGAAAATTTCTTATGAGTTAAATCCGCTTTCATCAATTTAATTTTTACGCTCTTTTTTCTCTTAATTTATCAATGAGAAAACAGGAAGTAAAATAATGACTAAACATCATTTGGAGTCAGTTTTCTCACTACATTTAGTCATTAAAATCCAATCACTTAAGTTAGAAATGGGAAACAAACCAAAATCTCCACTGAAAATTTGTTGTGCTCTCACATGTTTCAATTGCATTCAAGTTTGCTGTTTCCCATGTTTGGTTTGCAAAGAGCTCGACGACGATTCTTTTGAATATCGACCCACGAAGGAAATTGTCTGTTCCAATATTTTCACTGTTTTGGGAGCGTTTTTGTTCTGTCCAATATTGCCATGTCTCCATATCCACAACGAGTGCATCAAAAAGAAAAAGTGCTCATATGTTGAAATTTAATTGAATTTTTGAAAAAAAAATAAATTATAAGGTCAAACAAAATCTCTAAAAATGGAAATTTGTAGAAAAATATATTTGGTTTAATGAATAACAATTTTATCTAAATTTTAATAGGAATTGTCTTATTAAAGCAAATTTAAATTTTTTTATATGATTTTATTAACAAATTTTATTTTTCATGATTTTATATTCAAAAAATGCCCCAAAAAATAAAAATTGTTTCCATTTTATGATTAAATTTTATTTAGGTATTGTCTTCAAATTTTCCGACAAAATTGAAGAGGAAGACGGCAAAAAATTAAATTATTTTATGTTTTTTCATCCCAAAAGCAATTTTTTGACTGAATTTTTTAAAATATTAAAATTTTTCTTTAAATTCTGATAAACTGACAAAATTTTTGAAATTTATCAATTTCAGTCGTCTCAAATTTTACCTCAAGTCACTATGGATTTCGCGCGACATCCGGTCACGATTTAACGGAAAAATATTTCTGAAGCGCTTCGATCCTCAAGTTTGTTTTTGATGTTGTTTGTGTGAAGTTCGAGGAGAAAAAATTGGAAAAAATGAGTGAAGTTGAAGCTGCGAGTGCCGTGAAGGTTGCTGTTCGTATTCGACCGTGCGATGATGACGTGAATGATGTGAAACAGAGCGATCAAGACCCGAATGTCGTCATTGTATCCGATGAGAGAGCCTTCCAGTTCGACAAAGTTTTTGGCGAGACATCGACCCAAGATGCGGTTTACAACGAGATGTTACGTGAACAGACCGAGCGATTTGTCAATGGATACAATTGTGCTTCTTTGGGTAAGGAAAATTATTTTTTTTCATGATTTTTGATTAAAATTTTTGCATTTTTGATTTTAGCTTACGGTCAAACGGGCACCGGCAAGACATATTCGATGGGATTCCAAGAGGAGCATTACGACACCGACCAATCTGGCATGGCTCCGCGCGTTTTGGAAGACGTTTTTGCCTTAGCCGAGCAAAAATACGGCGAAAATGGGTGGAGAGTGTGCGTTTCCTTCATCGAGATTTACAACGAAAAAGTTTTCGACTTGTTTAGCGAAAATCCGGCGGTCGCCTTGAAAAGTCTCCATTACAAACCGAAAGATTTCGAGAAAGTTGAGGTCGCAAGTGTCGAGGAAACGATCCAATTGTTGACTTTAGCCAATGGATCGCGTCATACACGTTCCACACCCCTAAATGCGAACAGTTCGCGGTCTCATGCGATTTTTACTGTTCGAATTTCGGTCACAAAAGGCGCGACAACGACAGATTCCGCCTTTCATTTGGTCGATTTGGCCGGATCTGAGGGCGTAAAACGCACAGGACATCAGGGAATTGCTTTGTCGGAAGGAAATCACATCAACAAAGGACTGCTGGCAGTCAGTAAAGTCCTCCAAGCAATGGCGAGCAACAACAAAGTGGTCCCCTATCGTGATTCCGTGTTGACACAAGTGCTCCAAGACGCTTTGATACTAAATTCGTACATTACGTTGCTGGCATGCATCAGTCCGGCCGAAAGTAACGTCAGCGAAACGTTGTCAACTTTAAGATTTGCTCACAATATTAAACAATTGAAGACTACGCCGCAAATCAACCAAATCGTGAACGAGCTGAAGAAGGGAAAAACTCCCAGCAAGTACGGCGCGCCATTACGAAGCATCCAAAATAACAGATTTATGACGCCAGGCAAACGTGCGCTGTCAATGGCAACTCCTGGCGGCATTTCGACTATCAAAAAGCAACTCCGCAACACAATTTGCACTCCGACGAAGCGTCAACGCATCGATTTCGAGAATTTTAATTCGACAGCAATTGTGGAGATTCCCGAAGCTCCCGTCGCTTCCGTTCAAGAGTTCTTTCATCCCGACAACTTTCGTGATGCGATCGGCTCCGATCCACGTGCATCCGTTTCGAGCATGGTTTCGGGCATAAATATTTCAAATTCGACCGAAATCGATCGTGCTCCGTCGATTAACAATTCTTGCACGAACGTAGTTGCCGCAGAGACGCCAGTTCAGCAAAAAATCCCGTCATTTAGTCCTTTGATGCGTCGCATGACCGATTTGGAAGCTGCTGTCACCAATAAATTCGAGAAAATTCAAGAGACAATGGTGCAAAATCAGTCTGTGTATGCAGCGACATCGACTCCGCGTCAAAGTGTCAATCACGAGGACATCACGGAAGTCATTCGCAAGGAAATTCAGACGATTTTGCGGCAAGAATTGTTCAGTTTTGCCACAAATTTACCGAATATGACACAAAATGCCACCCAAAATCCCTTGGATTCGATTTCGATCCCCGATGAGCCACTTACTCCACGTCGAGTTTTCAGACCGAACGCTGCCCCAGCTCCAGCTGCTCAACAAATCGTTCATTTGGACGAAACAAACGCAGAAAATGGATTTATTGCACCGTCAGATGTTACTCGTCGTGCCTCCCGTCGCCGTACCAATGTTCCCAGTGACGTTCCTTTACGCCGCAGCGCCCGTTTGTCATCCGTTCCGCGTCCTGCAATGCTTGCGCCGCCATCGCCACCGAAGCAACGTAATCGCAGTCTTTCGCGTCGTCGTGAAGTTGCGCCCACCAAAAATAAGCAAATTGCGAGTTATTTCAAAAGTCGCGAGTCAATTGACCCGAAAGTGGCAAAGAGTAAACACATTGCCGCAGTTTTTGAACTCATGAATACGGGAAGCATCAAAGAGTTGCAAGTGTTACCGAAAATTGGGCACAAAACTGCGTATCAAATTGTGACAACGAGAATCATGAAGGGACGTTACAAGACCCTGAAAGACATTGGCAAGTTACCGATTTGGCGTGGCAAGCAGTGGGAAGCCTTTTTGGAAGCAAATCATCTTAAATAGAACTTTTTTATTTTGACTATTTAGATTTTTAAGATTTTATTTGACTTTTTTTAGTACTTTAAGTTTATTTTGGAATGTAATTTGTAAAAGAAAATGTCTTCAAAGGTCTCGTTTGGAGCTGCAATTATGTATACCTATCTAAATATTAATAAATATGATGAGAGATCTCTATTATGTGAAAAATTGTTTTTTTTTGTTTTTTTTTTTTTTTTTTGTTTTTTCTTGAATTGTTGCAATAGTTTAGAATTTAGATTAAAAAATTTTTTAGGTACTCGATTCTGTAAAATTTTGTTTTTATTTAATTTTTTATTTTTTAGATAAAAAAAATAAGAACTTTTTATTTATTAACTTTTTTTGCTCAAAAATTAAAAAAAAATAAAAAACTAAAAATTATGTAACAGAAATTTTAAGTTAAAATTATATTTAATTAATAAGCTTGGCAAAAATATGCAAATGCATATTTCTTTCGTCCTAATGAAAAACCAAATATAGGGAAATCCGTTTCATGCAATTTCGAGTCTTTTGAGCCCAACTTCATTTTGCATATTTTGACTTTTAGCGCATTTTTTGCATATTTTGCGTAATTTGAGCATAATATTGCATATTTCTTGCAAAATTTTTTATTTTTGAAAACTTAAGCCAAAAAAATATTTTTTTTTCAAAAAAAAAAAAAAATTACAAAAATTAAATTTTTATATAATTTTTGACCGTTTTAATATAACTTTTGAAAATGAGTAAAATTTCTTTACTGATTTTTAAAATTTTAAGCGGACCCTTTAAAGATAATCAAATTTATATGGGTTTGAAAAATACTGTTGAATTAAGTTTTTGGAAAATTTATTTAACTGTTTGTATCGACTTTTTGTCAAAAAATATTTTTAAAAAAATTTACATTTTAAATCTGATATTTATCTCCAAATCTCCAAAATTGCTATTTAAAAAAGTTAATATAACTAAAAAAAATTTTCGTATCATGGGTTTCTGCCAATATTAAGTGTTTTGTAGAATAAATCCACGTGAGTTCCATTTTTGATGCTAAAATTTTGGTTTTTGAAACAAATTATTATTAAAAAAAATTTTTTTTTCAATCAAAATAGCATTTTTTAATTGCATAAAATTGCATATTTTGCCTATAAGCGCATATTTTTTGCATATTTTCTAATTTTAAATGCATATTTTATGCGCATAAAACGCTTTTTTAAATGCATATTTTTGCCAAGCTTATTAATTAAACTTCAATTATAAATTTAAAATTATAATTAGAGATAAAAATTTCATCATTATCAATTTTGAAGTCTAACTCTAACTTAATTCTAATTTATTCTAATATTCTTGTCGATGATAAAAAAAACTTTAAGAAATTTAATTTTTGCTTAAAGGATAAGTTAAAACCAAAATTAAGTTGATATTTAAATCTTAAAAGACTAAAGTTTCCTAGTTTTAAGGTAAATTATTTAAAAATATATGGCATTTCAGAAGACGAAAATCAAAAAAAAATAGTTGAAAAGTTGAAAGTCTATTTTCATAATTTTTCAAAAAATTTTTATAAAATTAAATGTTGATCAACGGTCAAAAATTCATTGAACATTTCTCATTTTGTATAAAAAAAGTATTTCAAATCTTTTATTTTGCCTTCCCTCATTTTGAAAAAAGTTTTTGGGACAAAAACTACGAAAAATTTGGAGCGGTCTAAATTTGAAAAAAAATTCTTTCATAAAAAAAATTGTCACGAATTTTCATAAATTTTTGATTTCTCATACGAGAAATTTTCATTCTAATTTTTTTCTCACTAAAATGCCAAAAATTACACTAAAATTCATTTTTTTTTTTGTTCAAAAATGGTCAAAAAGTTATTTATAAAAATAATTCAAAATTAAATGTGCCGTTCAGATGACTTGATAGTTAACTTGCAAAAAATAAACAAATTAAACAAAAAAAAAAAAAAAATAAATAAATAATAATCTACTTTAAATTTGATCAAATATCAACAAATCAAAATTTATTTTTAGAACGATTTTTAATACAACCAGTTTTCAAAAAATTAAAACTAATTTATTTAATTATTTTAATGCTCATAATTTTTACGTTTGATTTTCTAATTTTTATTTTTTAAATAAACATTTAAAAAATTTTTAAATAGATATCAAAAAAAAAAAAAAAATGAAAATTACTTAAATTTTTTTTTTAAGTTAGGTATAAATTTTATTTTTTAGTTTTTTGGAGTGGAACTCCCTTAATTCAATTTCATATAAACACATCTCTATTTAAATATTTTAAAATATTTAAGTATTTAAAATATTTAAGATTAGGTACGATTATAAAAATATTCTAAAATTTAAATGAGGTCAAATTAACATTTTTTCAAAAATTTTACAAAAGATTAATTTTTAATTTTATTTTTGTCTCAAAAATTAATTTTTCATGATTTTCTAAAAAAACATCAATCTTTGAATTTTTGAACTTCCGACACATCAAATAGATGGCGTCTAAAAATTTCACACTGGGTAAAATGTGTGTTTTCGCACGGGGATCCTCGTACAGAACATCCATAGAAACACATACCTTTCAAATTGATTTTCCGGCAAATTTTCACGTGATTTTCCAAAAACCTTGACAGAAAAATTGTAAAATAAAAAAAGTTCTTTTCAATTTTTCTTTTCAAAATTTTAAAATTCGTCTTCAAATGTACGAAAACAACAATCAAAATTCACTGATTTTTTTTAAAATATCAAAAGCTTCCAAAAATCGACATAGAGGGACGACTTTGAATTAGCCGGGTAAAATTTGACATTCAGTCAACGGTCGTCAACGAACTCTTAACTGCCATCAAAACTCCTCATCTCTTTTTTATTATTTAGTGATATTTTTAAGACTCTAGCGTAGTTAATTAGCAAAATTTTAGTAAAAATAAGTCCGGTGCAACGCAATGGAACACGAGAGTTACAAGACACCAATTAAAGTATTCACGTCGCCGCGAATCCGAACTTTGCAACAAACGAGTTCCCTCCAGAAGAAAAATCGACACAAATACCACTTGATTCCCATAATTCACACCTCGTCGGCAAATTCGCCGTCTTGCGGGTCTCGTTTCCCCAAAATTGTGAATCCCTTCGAGCAACACTTGGCCGATCGGTTGCATTTGCCTGTGATTTGTAGGTAAGTCGTCGTCGTTGTCGGCCATTCCCTCCTTCTTCTTCTTCTCGTCCTCTTTGTTTTCTTCGTGTTCGGTTTAACCGTCAAAAAATCTTTCTTTTTTTGTCTCGCAGTCCTTCGTTATTTCATCGTCCGGCGACGCCGCAACACAGCAGCACGCAATTCGAATGGACCATTGACGACGTGAGCTCCCTGGCTCCGGCAAATGTCGAGGTTTCGGACCAGCAATTCCAACAATGCCACGACCCGGAGCTCGAGGAACGGGCACAAGCTGCAATAAATTCGTATTTTAAGGAGAACGAAATAGGTGAGTGACCTCGATCGATTGCTTACGTGAAATTTTCCGTTACAATTGGGCTTTGTTTACAGTTCCAAGCCCAATCGAATGTCCGTTACGGAATCAAAAAATAGTGCTGCGGAACGAGTCTTCGGTGTTTTTGTCGGACTCGAGTGCAGATAAAAAGCGAAAAAATGTGAGGAACGGATGTGCGCAGACAGTTTTGTCTTTCCCACCGAATTTACCGAAGGAGATTGAAGACTTATTGGCTCCTTTTTGTACTTTTACACAAGTAAGGAAATTTTTTTCATTAAAATTTTGAAGATTTTTATCATAAAATTTGTTTCAAAGGACCAACAACAAAGTCTGAGCCCACAAGACTGTGATACGACGATAGACCATGAAGCACGTGATGCCTCGTTGCGACGTAAGCTCTTTGATGTGCCTTTTGGAGCGTGTGCTGCAAACACAGAGGACAGCAGTTTGCATGATTCTCTGCATGACATTGACCTCCAGGCGCTTAGTCCGCCTCCAAAGACACCGGAAATTGTAAGTTTTTACAAAAAAAAAAATTTTCGCGTAAAATAGCAAAAAACTTCATAAATTTGCCAATTTTTTGATCAAAATGATTGATTTTTAGCACTTTTTAAAAAAGTTCATAAATTAGCCAATTTTTTGATCAAAAATGATTGCTTTTTAGCATTTTTTACTAAATTTTTAAAATTTAATTTTCGATTTTTTTTAATATATTTTTTCCTTAAAAAATTTTACTAGATTAAATTTTTTTAAGTTTTTGATCTGATTTCGCACATAAATTTTGTTGGTCAAAAATTAAAAAAAAAATAGCTAAGGCGAATAAATTTAATAAATCCATTTTTTATCAAGAAAATTCAGGGAGAAAAATAAAAATTAAATATAAAAATTTTTGACATTTTTTGGAATTTTTAATTCAAAAATTACTGTTTGCGATGAAATATTACAAAAAACAAAAGAAATTTGCTTTAATAAGACGTTTTTTTATTGAAATGCAGAAGATTTTTTTATTTTTAAATTTATTCGCCTAAAAATGAATTTCAAAAAAAAATTATATTATTTTTTTTTCTGATATTCTTCCTACAATTATTTTTAAAAAATGAAAAATAAAGTTCGTAATTATTAAAATTCGAATTTAATAAATTTTTTATTGGAAAATTAAATTTTTTGTTAACACTATTTATAAATTTTATAATTAGAGGAACAAAAATGAATTTGAAAATTATTTCGATCGATTTCTGTTTTTTAAATTTGACAAATTTTTTTTTTGATCCAATGAATTTCTATAAAATTATTTTACGATATCAAATTAAAAATGCGAAAAATAAAAAAAATTAAAATTTATTTTTTGAAAATTTATTAAAAAACCTACAAATACTTACCAATTTTATAAACTTCTTTTGCCTTAATCGTTTTATTTTTAATTATAAAATTTTTTTATTGATTTTTATTTGAGTTTTTCTCTAAATTCATTCCCAAAACCTATTTTTACAGGACATCAAACAAATCAAACAACGCACACGCAACTTTGGAACCCCGCTTAACGCGAGAAACCTGCAATTCCACGAGAAATCGCCCAACATCTCCATCAGTCCCGTGAAAAAGGACACTTTTGGCTCGTTATCACCCATTTCCAAGATCTCACCGCCGTTAACGACAAAGCCTCAAATCGTCATCTCATCATCATCGGAGGACAAAGAAAACCTCTATCGCAGTAACAACAGTTCCGATTCGTCTCTTTATCGCAGCACACCCGAAAAATCCCGCTCGACACTTGTCCTGTCGCCCGCCGAGATGTCCATCGATCGTTCGGTTCGACATCTTTCCACGACAAAACACATTGCCGAAATGTCGATAGATCAGGGCACCGAGTCAAATGCTCCGTGGGACCTCAGCGACGACACAAAAAGTAAAACGCCCGTACGGAGACGCCCACGAATCGCCAGCAAAAATTTGTCTCTGTCATTTTCGTTGTATGCTGGAGACAATAATTTAATGGACGAAAATGAGGAAGATGCCGTGCTGAGTGAAGTTGTGGGTCTGAAGGAGTCGACGACGCCGAGCTTTTATCGCACCGACAGCGGATTCACGGAAACGTCGACAATGAACGACAGTTTGAAGCACTTTGATGTCGCCAGGGGGACACATTTTACTCTCATGCGTGACGAAAACTCCATGGATATTTCTATGAGATCGGATTTTTGATTTATATTTTTATTCGGATTTATTTTTCGCGCGCGATGCACTTTTTATTGTTGCTCACACGGTTTTTTCTTGGTTTTGTTAAAAGGTTAGGTTTTAGCAACAAAATTGATAAGGACTCGAAAGACGACGAAAATAAGCGATTTAGTGATAAAAAATGTAGGATTTGTAATAATTTTTAGTATTAGCATAGGAAATCCTTTCTTTTTTTTTTGTGTACATAAAAACTGAGTGCAATTCCAATCTCACAACTTCAAGACTTAAAAATAATTTTCGAATCAAAAGGAAAATTGGCTTTCAATATGATCTCAAGTTTTCAAAATTAATTGTGACAAGAGACCTTGCGTCGTCACTCCATTCGGCTAAGATTTAGAAATAATGTTTATTTTGTAAGGTGATCCAGTCACTGCCACACCCCCTTAGTTTCAGGAGTAATTTTAAGGAATTCTTGTTGCCATATTGTTGCTACTTACTTAGCGCACTCAGCTGACACACACGTTAGTTATTTTTTAAAAATATAAGCAAACATTTATTTAGTCCTAAGACGTAGGTAGATAGAATGATAACTAAATACAAAGACGCTTTACAGACTGAAATTCTTCATTTTTCAATCCATGCCTTGATAATTTTCACTTCTTCCGTTGGGCGATCCTCTTTATCTGTTTCCACAGTTCCCAATCTCTTGACTGTTTGCATGCCCTCCGCAACTCGTCCAAATATCGTGTGTTTTCCATCGAGCCATTGCGTGGGTGCAAGTGTGATGAAGAATTGACTGCCATTTGTATTTTCGCCCGAATTGGCCATCGAGAGAATCCCGGCTCCTGTGTGCTTCAGTTCCGGATGAATTTCGTCCGCGAATTCGCCGCCATAGATGGAGGTGCCGCCACGACCTGTGCCAGTTGGATCGCCTCCCTGAATCATGAAATCAGGAATGATGCGATGGAAAATGACGCCGTTGTAGTAGCCGCGACGTGAGAGCTCGGCAAAGTTGCGACAAGTGTTGGGAGCGTGTTTCCAATAAAGTTCGATTTTTAAGTCGCCCATACTAGAAGAAGAATTGAAGGGAGTTGAATAAAAAAGAAGGATTTGAATTTTTTAAAAATAAACCTTGTTTCGAAACAAACGTAAGGCGGTTGCCACATCTTGTCTGGGATGCCAGAGGCTGATCCAGCTTGGAGAGCCATGATTTAATTGATGATTTTAGGAAATTGTGAAAAGCCGGCAAAAAAATAACAAAACAATGAATTATGGCGTCGTTCATTAATGACTGGATAAAATTTGAATTTTTTATCTAGTCCTCCTCCATTAGAAAAATGTTTTAAGTAATTTAATGAATTTTTTGAGAAATTAAGTTTTCTCAATCATCAATTTATTATTAAAATTATGAAGAATGAAAAAATTTGACTTACTTTCTTTATATGATTTCTAATTTTAATATTTATATTCATTTAATATTTTGGGATTGTTGACTTGAGAATTTTTCAAAAAATTTTGGTAAAAAGATATTTGAAAACACCTTCGATTAGTACTTTTTTATTCCAGCCCACAAAATATATTAATTACTCCCAAATAAAATAAAATACTCCACAGTCTAAAAAGCTGCATATAAAAAAACTCCCGTTGGCCTATACAATATCTTCAATTTATATTCGGATTTCGTATCGTAATCCAGCTCCTTTGAATTATGGGACTTATACATTTTGGATTGAATGGTTTATCCTGCGAAAATCAGAAACAAGTCTGACCAGGATTTGGTTTTTTTTAATTTTTTATCGCAGCTTGCAAATGCGTGATTTGCGTTTTCTGCTATATAGCTCTTTAAAAAAAAATTTTTCTTCTATGAACCGGCAGTAAGTTATATCAATTCGAATCTTCAGTATTCTTAGGTTTGTTGAACAGTGAATTGATGGTGCTATTGGCACTGAATGTTTGCACTTTGGTTTTACATAGATACTATACTCTGTCACAAATTTCTGGTGAAACCCCAAAAATCGTCGAAGCGACTGAAAAGAATTAAAAACATTCAAATTTCTAAACGAAAAAATAAATTATCTTTTTATTTTGCAATTTTTTTCAAATAAGACAAGAGTCAAATTAAGAACGGCTTCAAATTTAAATTAATATCTACCTACCATTTTCGTCCCCCTCCGTTGAAATCCTTAGAAAATTAAATGAATTTCACACCCCTTGATTTCGTTACATCATTTATGAATGACGCCTGATAAAAATTATATCCCAATGCACTTTCGAGTTTGTACTTTTGTGATCTGGGACTCGATTGAAGAAATATTTTGGTTCGGTGGCAGTGAATTTTCCGTCTGTTTTTAGTTAAAATCCCCCAGAATGAAGCTCCTCACAAAGATTCTCTGCATCTTTGTGCTCGTGGCAGCCGTGTCTTTGTACGCGTCAGGGCAAAAGACCAAAAGTGTGAGTAAATTTTTGCTTTTCTGCGACTCCTGAATTCCAGCAATGACGTGGATTAATTTTTTTCTTGCAGGCACTATCGGAAAAGGTCCAAGCTATGCTCGACATGAACGCGAAACGGTCCATCTTGCGTTTCAACGGACAAAAATTCAAGGATTACGTAAAGACGGCACCTCGCAATTACTCCGTTATCGTGATGTTTACGGCATTGCAACCTGCTAGACAGTGTCAAATTTGCCGACATGCCCATGACGAGTACCAAATTGTTGCCAACTCCTACAGATATTCCATGGCGTACTCGAACAAGTTGTTCTTCGTGATGGTGGACTTTGACGAGGGCTCCGACGTGTTCCAGGCATTGCGATTGAACACAGCACCGGTATTTATGCACTTCCCAGCTAAAGGCAAGCCAAAAGGTTCCGACACCATGGACATTCAACGAGTCGGCATCTCGGCGGAAGTTATCGCAAAATGGGTGCAGGAACGAACTGATCTCCAAATTCGCGTTTTCCGACCACCAAACTACTCAGGTACCATCGCACTCTTGCTGCTTGTCAGTTTTGCCGGCGGATTCCTCTATTTGCGTCGCAACAACTTGGAATTCCTGCAAAATAAGCAAATGTGGGCATTACTAGCGGTACTTTTCTGCTTCGCCATGATCTCCGGTCAGATGTGGAATCACATTCGGGGTCCGCCATTCATCCACAAATCACAAAATGGAGGTGTTGCGTACATTCATTCGTCATCACAAGGGCAATTAGTGTTCGAAACCTACATTGTCTTCATCTTGAACGGCTTGATTGTCGTCGGAATGATTTTGCTCACGGAATGCGGAGCCGAAATGGACAAACGCAAAGGCAAGATTATGGCAATTGTGGGTCTCGGCATGGTGTGTATCTTCTTCTCGTTGCTGTTATCAATCTTCAGAAGCAAAGCAGGCGGATATCCATACAGTTTCTTGTTTAAATAAATTGTGACGACTCTTTTTCTGCAAAAAAAAAAATTAATTGTGAAAAGTCCAAAGAACAAAATTTTTCATTTTGTTATAAATGTACTAATAAAAGACACCTGCAATAAGCACCGAAAATGATTTATTAAAAATTGAAATTGTGACTGGATAAATTTATATCTATAGATAGAAAAAATGAAGAATTAGTTGTATCAAATTTTCACACTTACAAAAAGAAAATAAAGAAAATTGCTAAAGAATTTTAATTTTGATTTTTTATTCACCCAAATCCTTTTAAATTTTTAAAAAGTAAAAATTAACAAAATTTAAACAAACAAAATTTAGAAAAATCAGTTTTTTTTTAAATTTAAATCTTAAATAATTTTTTTTTTTCACATTTTTAGTAATTTTAATTTTTTAGGATTTTTGTCCATTAAAATGTTAAAAATTCAATGAGACCAAATTAAAATTTATATTTTTTTGTGTTTTTCATACTTTTTAATTTTTTCATGAGTTTTTTTCCCAAAAAATAATAAATAAATTTCATTTTTTTTCTGTCAGTTTTTATAAATTTTTAATTTTTTTTTTAATTTAATAAATTCCTCAAAATAGATCCTTACAAATTCAAAAAAAATTTATTTAAGATACAAAATTTTATAAATTGGTTTAAATTAGGTTTAAATTAAATTTAAAAAATTTTTTACTTTATTATTTTGTAAAATCAATAATTTATAAAAAATTAAATAAAGAAGAATTAGGTAATAATTCATAAAATTGAATCCGTTATACAAAAAATTTAAAAATTTTACTTAGTTTTATTAAATTTATTTTTTTTAAACTTACCTGATAAATTCTCAAGAGACTTTAATGTCTTAAAACATTTTTTTAGGTCTTAAAATGAATAAAAAATATTTTTTTTTTTACATTTTTAATTAAAAAAAAATCATAATCGTTTGTTTTTTTCCCATTTTTGGCTCTTCACCTGTATCCAATAGATAATAGACATATTTAGATGTCGTTGAATTACCACACATGTCAAGATTGATTGATAAATGTCTGTATATTTCCATCATTCCTTCAGCACATTCAATTCATATCTTGCGAAATTCCAGTCAACACGACAAAAACTCAAACAAAAACTTACATAATTTCAGCAACATTAGAAACATTCACTTTGATCAAATGTTTGTAGCAACATATATGCGCTTACATTGCATTTCCTTATGAAAAAATAAACACGATACACGATCTCTATTGCTGCTACTTTGTTTAACATTTCTTTATATTTTCTTCGTTCATCATCGGTTTTTTAGTTTTTTATCACTCTTCGTGTTTTTTTTTTCTTCAATGTATACCTCGGTGGCTTTTGTGCGACTTAACTATGGTTAACATTGCCGATCGTCGTACAGCGCATATCATTCGAAAATTGAAACATTTAGTTTTAAGTCAGTTCGAGCTTAACTCTTCTCAAGTACGGTTCGTCTCAAACAAATTTTTGAAAAAAAAAATCGATAGAAAAAAATTAATCGTTTCAGGTTTTTTTTTGTGTGCCAAAATAAATAAAAGACGTCAAAAAAAAATTATAAGAAAAAAAAAATAAAAAATGGCAAATTTACTTTACGAAAGTGCGTGGGAGCACTTTTACTCCTTAGTGATCGACTTGATAATTTTCTTCATAAAATCAATTTACTTCATTGCCGAATCCATTTTCCTAACGTTTCTGCCAAGTAAGCTGCGAAAACTAAAAGTAAGTCAACATTAACGTATGTAGCTCGAAGAAATTTCGTACAAGCATGCTAAGTAGTAACGGGCCGTGTGTGAGGCAAGAATAACGTATAGAAATAGAGTACAAAAGAAAGTTTCTCGTTTTACTTCATAACAGTTATTTATGAGTAGAGCTAAAAAAAAGTGAATGAACTACCTAGCGATGCATAACAACTATCGATTTAAAGATTTTTTTTAATATGGCGAATATCGATGAGAGTCGACTTTTTTTTTCCTAAAAAAAATTAAAAAAATATTTTAATTAATTGAAATTTATACAAACAAGAGCTTAATATTTTTTTTTTGGTGTTGTGAAGCTTTGACGAAATATCTGAGACTAAATATTTAAAATAATATCATGAAAATTAGTTTCATCCGGAATTATGACACCACTGAGTCGGTTTTTGTTTTTTGAAGAGACTTTTTATGGGAGGTACCTAAAAGTAATTATATTGCTTCATTTTACATTTTCTGCCTTAAGAAATTAAATTTACCTCAATGTTAAATATGTTTTACTTTAATGGAAGATCCTCCTATAAAATTTCTTAAAACTTTAATTTAGCTTTAGGATTATTTTGAACATGTGCCTTGAATGCAAATAAGGCGAATTTTTTTTTTATATTAAGATATTATTTTACTTTTAATTTATATTAATTTAAATTAAAAATAATTTATTTTTAATTACTCCGTCATTTTATTGATAATTAATGAAATTAAATATAAATTAAATCCTTAGAAATTTTTTGATTTTTTTTTTAATTTTTTTAAACCAAATTTTCAATATTTTTGCTGACTTTGGTAAAAAAAAAATCAAAAATTTTCTTACAATTTTTTTAATTAATTTTTTTTTAAATTTTATATTCAATTTTTTGTGGCTTTTTCTAAAAAGATAAAATTTTCTGATATATTTTTCGATATTCAAAATTTTTTTTCAAAAATTTCATTTTTTTTAATTTCATTTTTTTTAAATATTTCAATTTTTTATCAATTTTGGTTGAAAAATTGCCAAACTTTTAAGTTTTTATAAATTTTTTTTTTGTACAAGTTTTAGAAATTTATTTTATCTATTTTTTTTTTAATTTACATTTTTAATTATTTCAACCTGTGATTTTTGAAATGCAAAAATTGCACTTGTCTTTTTTGCAAAAAAAAAATTCTTTCATTGCAACTATGATTCAAAAATCCGTCTGAAAAACCAACAATTTTATATTTTTTTGCATTGATTCATGCAAATTCTTGACCTTATTTAATTTTTATCTATGCCACATTTCAATTTATTTCATCTCACTTCTACCTTTTACGAAAGCAGTTTTCAAATCTGGCAAAAAAGAAAAATTTAAATTTCAAAAGGCGTAACCATACGATTTCAATAAACAACAATAAAATACTTGCTTGAGTAAATATGCAAATAGACGTTGTTGTTATTTGAATACATCTTCATCATCAATGACTAATTTTACTTGGGAGATCTATTAGCATTTAACGACACTTAATAACTCAAAAAACCGACAGAAACCTCATAAAACAATAATATTTGCAATTACGTGCCATCGTCATTTAAATTTATTAGAAAGACATCACAAGAAAAAAAAACGTTAAGGTCGTTAAACCAAATTTTTTTTCGGTAACTGCGATAATTGGAGAGGCAAATAAATTTGGTGCTGCAGTGAATGGAGCTGAAAGTTTTTTGCGAAACAAAGCACAAAAAATAATTAGATGCTAATGCCTCGTGTCACTTTGATAGAGGGAAAGGTTGTTGTGCGGATGAATGTGTGTTAAACATTTGAATCGAAGGTTTTGGGCGCCATACAAAAAATTATTATTTAAATAAACTAGATTTGCACCTACATGGGGGCAAAAACAAGGATTTAATTTTTTATATTTACAGAAAATGACGTTGGTTTTAAAAAAAAATAAAAAACAGAACTTTCAAATATTCGCAAAAAAAAAAAATAAATAAAATAAAATAAAAATAAATAAAATTATTAATGAAAATTAATAAATTTAAAAATTTTTAATGAAAAAATCCATAAAGGTTTATTTTTTTTTTAAATTAAATAATAAAAAAAAGTAAATAAATTATTACTAAATTTAAAATGAAAATACTAAACATCAATTTAAATTCCATTTCTAAAAAAAATTATTTTTTTTACTGATTTTTATATTTTTAAAATTTTACTAAGTTAATGTTAGGTATTTAAAGTTTTTTTTACTTTTATTTTTAATTTTTTTTACTTTTAAACGCAAATTAGAATTGAATATTTCTTGTAAATGAAATGAAGATTTATTTTAGTTTTATATGAATATTTTTTTTGAAAAAAAAAATTAAAATAAATATCTTAAAACAAAAGTAAGAAAGAAAATAAAAAAGGCAAAAGTTAAAGGTCGTGGAAAAAGTGATGAAACATCGTTCCCGGGAAATTTTAAAAAATCAGAGAGAAATTAAAAATTTTTAAAAGAAACAATTTTAAAAGTAATTTAAAAAAAAATATAAAATTGACTTGATTTAATTTTTTTTTTATTATTTTGAATTGTAAATCTAATTTTTAAATATAAGTTTGGATCCCGGGAAAGAATAAACTTTTTTCACCTCTGAATGTTAAATTGTAAACTTTTTTATTATTTTAGCAAACATCCTGTCATAAATTTTTATTTTAAATTTTTTCATTGTTTTTTTTCATAAGATTTTACGAGTCTAATCTTAATAAAATGCAATTTTTATTTAATTTTATGATAAATGCCCTTTTATTTGTAAAAATTTAAATGTTATAAGGTCTTTTCTTTCAAATTCACATCAGACAATGTCTCAAATGCATTTCTGCCATGCGAATACTTAAACAGTGGCACAACGCTAATCACTATTCCATCCACCGATGCCTTTCTAACACATATTTACTGATTTCATAACTTTTTATTTTGTAGGATGGCAACATGAAAAAAGTTTCGCATGAAATAAAAAATTAATCGGTAATTGTTCGTACATATGTTGAACATTTGTTTATTTTTTGCCGCTGCCTCGCTTTGCTTATTTTGTCATGCAAAACCACAGTTTCAAAAGACCTCATCACAAGCGACGAACCTCTTGATCTTTCACGTAAGAATAAAATTCGACCTCAAAAGGTGTGAATCTTCGAACTTTAACAAGTCAAGATAAAAAAAATTAATCTTTTAGGCGGTGCTTTGTTGAATTTACTCATTTTTTGTCATTTTCATTATTTAATTAAATGTGCGAAAAGAAAACTAACATAATACGAAATGTCAATGTAACGACTATGCGTAATATTTACCTGGGCTAGTGTGTAAAATTTAAACAAGCAAGAGCTCGAACAATATTGAAATATCACAATTATTGGAAAATTAAACAGTCTGATGAAAAAAAAAAATAATAATTGTCAAGTTAAACAATTGCGTTTAAATTTTGAGCGGAAATAAATGAATGAGCGGCGATTTTTATTGAAATCCACAAAGTTAACGAGAAGTATTTAAATTTAGATTTTTTTACACGTGTAAAAACTTGTTAAAAATTATTTTTTTGTAACAAAAATTCGTTAGAGTTTTTTTTTTGGTCAAAGGAAACTAATTTAAATTTAAATCAGATATTTTAATTAAAATTAAAATTTTGTCTGAACAACGCTTAATATTTACTTATCAATAAAAATCTGGTAGCTTTTATGAAGCTTCCTCTTCAAAACTTGTATTGATTATGGGCAAATAGTGTCGTTACAACGAAAAAAAAAATCAAATCACGGAGAAAAAACCTTAAGAATTAATAATTTTTTCAATACACTCATGACTATAAATTGTGTCATTTTCAATTCAAAAGTGGGATATTTACATAAATTACCAGTCTTTTGGTACAGATGTAGGTCAGAATAATATTTGTATTTATTATTTTTATTTGTCCACAGACGTGAAGTGAATACCAAAAGAGACATGAAGAAGAAGAACGAAATTCCACTTTTATTTTTTTTAACGCGCACAATAAATTCACGTGTGAAGATGATGAGAGTCAAAAATGTCGTCATTTAGTGAAATTTTTTTATTTACTTTTTTTGGTTATTGAATTATTACGTTGCATACTTGGTTTTGGTCATTGACTTGCATGATGAAATGTCTGGATCAATGGTTTTGAGGGAAAAAGTGCTAATTGAGTATCATAAATTCCTCAAAATAGGAAAATTTTATTTAAATTCAACTCAATAAAATTTCTATCATTAAATTATTAATAATTTTTTTAAAATAAATTTTAAATTTTATTAAAAATTATTTATTTAAAAAATAATTTTTTTTTTTAAATTTAATTAAAAATTTCTAAATTCCTTTATTTTGATTTTTTTTTAAATGTGTTTTATATTTGAAAAGATTTTTTTTAATTATTCAAGATTTTAAAATTTAAATTAAACTGATCAATTTTTATTTTGTTAATTTTTTTTTAATTTTTTAATTTGTTTTTTTTTTATTTTTAAAATGTGTTTTAAAAATTCCAAGATTTCAATAAAAATTAATTAAAAATTATTTTTTATTTTAAAATTAATTTTTATTAAAAACTTTTTTTTTTTTAAAAATATAATCATATTCCATTTGTTAATTTTTAATATTTGATTTTTTTTTTAATTTGAATAAAAATTTATTTAATTTATTCAATTTATTAATTAACTTTTTTTTTTAAATGTTAAAAAAATTTCATGAAAAAATAAAACATTTAAAAATTAATTTAAATTAAAAAAAATCTTAAACTATTTGTTACCGTAAAAAACCTTTTTTTTGCTTGCCTTCGCTTGTGCGTTTTTTTAAACAAAACAAAGCACATTGTCAAAAACACTAAAAATTTAATAATATTTTTTATTTACTTAATTTAGACCATAAAAAACCATTTGAATTTTAATTTGTTAATTTCCAAAAAAAAAAATCAATCTTTTGATGTCAGTTCCTTTTAAGAGCAAAATTGCAATTGTACATTTTTTTTTAACTTATTTTCTTTTTTTAATTAAATGTTGAAAAGAAAACTAACATCAATCAATGAACGACTTAATAATATTTAATTAAAATTTAAAAAAAAAGCTTAAACAATATTGAAAATCACAATTATTTTTAAAAAAAAATAATAATTGCAAGTTAAACAATTGCGTTTTTTTGAATTTTTGTTTTTAATTTGCATTAAATTTTAAATTTTACGAAAAAAAAACACAATGATGAAAGTTAACAAAGTTTTTAAATTTAGAAGGACCAGTTTTTTACACGTGTAAAAACTTTTTTTTTTGTTATTTTTTTTGTAAAAATTTTAGAGTTTTTTTTTTTTAAAAAAAATTTAAATTTAAATCAGATATTTTTAAAATTTTGTTAAATTTTAATATTTAATAAATCTAATTATTGATTATGGGCAAATTTGTTAAAAACTCTTAAGAATTAATAATTTTTTCAAAACTCATGACTATAAATTGTGTCATTTTCAATTCAAAAGTGGGATATTTACATAAATTACCAGTCTTTTGGTAAATGTAGGTCATAATAATTTATTATTTTTATTTGTCCAAGACGTTGCGAAATTTTTTATTTTTTTTAACGCGCGCAATAAATTCAAAGATTTGAAAAATTTTTTTACGTTGCATACTTATTGACTTGCATTGCTAATTGAATAAAAAAATATTTAAATTCAATTTTAAATTATTATTAAAATTTTTAAATTTTATTAAAAATTATTTATTTAAAAAATAATATTTTTTTTTATTTTAATTGAAAATTTCTTAATTCCTTAATTTTGATTTTTTTTAGTTTTGTATTTGAAAAGATTTTTTTTAATTATTCAAGATTTTATTTAAAAAATAATTAAACTGATCATTTTTTTAAAATAAATTTTATTAAAAATTGTTAATTTTTTTTATTAATTTAAAATGTCTTTAATTTGATTTTTTTTATTTTTAAAATGTGTTTTATATTTGATTTTTTTTATTTTTTTAAATTCCAAGATTTCAATAAAAATTAATTTAACGAATTATTTTATTTTAAAATTAATTTTTATTAAAAACTCTTATTTTATTATTTTAATTAAAAAATTCCTTAAATTTGATTTTTTTTTCCAAAACTTAAAAATATGTGCTTAATATTTGATTTTTTTTTTAAATTTGAATAAAAATTAATTTAATCAATTCAATTTATTAATTAATTTTTTTAAAATTAAATAGAAATTAAAATTAAATAAAAAAAATCATGAAAAAATAAAACATTTAAAAATTAATTTAAATTAAAAAAAATATTCTTACCTATTATGTTACCGTAAAAAACCTCCTTTTTTGCTTGCATCTAAAACCTCGAACCTTGTGCGTGCCTAATAATTAAACAAAACAAAGCACATTGTCACAAAACACTAAAAATATTAATAATAATAATATGTTACTTAATGCTTAGACCATAAAAAACCATCGACGTGCTGAATTTTAATTGCATAATAAATAACCACACACACAATGCCACAATGTCCAACTTGCCTTAGAAAAATCATTAAAAGTCTCTTGATGTCAGTTCCTTATTGAGGTTAAGAGCAAAATTGCAACTTGTCACATTATTCAGCAAAAAATCTTATTAACTAACAAATTTTATGATTTTTTTCAGGACGTTGCTGGTCAAACAGTTCTCATTACCGGCGGAGGTGGCGGCGTTGGACGTCATTTGGCATTGAATTTTGCCCGCTTAAAATCTAGAGTTGTAATCTGGGATGTCAATGCTGAAGGTAAATATGATATTAATGATAGGAAGTTCAATAAAATACAAAAGAAAAAAACTGGTAGGGATCAAAGATAAAATTTACAAAAAAAAATTAAAGCAAAAATGCATCAAACACGTTTTATCCAAAATTTTTATAAAAAAGCATCAAAAAATTTACAAATATGAAACAAATTCGTTTCGAATTTACTAAAAAGTAAAAAATGCATCCAACACGAAAAAAATGAAACAAGTTTCAACCAAAAAAATTTTATAAAATAAACTAGCATCCAAAAAACTTAGGCATAAAATTTGAACCAAAACATCGCGCAGATACGAAATACAGCCAAAAAAACACACACCTGATGCCAATCTGAGAAAGTTGTTTACGTAGAAGGACCAGTTACCGGTAGAGTTTATTCAAAATTTATTCATAAACAAAGAAGAAGACACGATTTTTGTGTATGTTGTCTTTCTGATGTCAATCGAATCCAAAGTTATCGTGTCTTTAATGAAGACATTAGCGTATTTTCAAAGTTTTTAGTCTTTAAGCCTTTTATCTTAAAAATTTGGATAATGTCATTTTTATTCGAGACAGGATGAAATGACGTAAAAATTGTAATCTAAATTTTTTGCACTTAAATTAATAATGAATGAATTTAAAAAAGTTGACGTCACATATTTATTGGGACGGATTCTAGTTTTTATCTTCTTAGAATATTTGCGGGGTAAAAATGGTACATCGCATATTTGTAGTTTTTTGAGAAACTTAGAAAAATATACCTATTTTTAATTTTTTTTATGATTTTTGATTGTAAAAGTTGATTTATGAGTTTTTTCTTGATGTCAAAGCTCATAAAACTAGATGAATAAAAAATTGAAACTATTTTTACGCAGAAAAAAAATTTCTATCTAAATTCTAAACTTTAGAACTTGTTTAATGTTTTTCAAATTCTTATTTTTCTTTAAATTTTCGTGTTTATTGGACTTTTAGTGCATTATAGAAGACGCATAATTTTATTTTAATTTTTTGTCTCTTTAGTTTTATTTAAAAAAAAATAATAATAATAAAAATTATTTAATTCTACTTTTTTGACGCTTTTGAACGTTTAACATTGATTTATTACAACAAATTAATTTTTGTTTTCATTATCACTCAAAATTGATATAAAATTTCACAAAATAATAATTGAAAAAATTTTAAATTTGGTCACGTGACTCAAAAAATTTTTTTTATCTATATTTCATTAGAAAATGTGCTTTTTAAACTTTTTAAGTTCATGTTTAATATATTTTTAAAGTAAATTTGCTATTTTTTATCGTTTTTTAATAAAAGAGTACCAAAAAATTTCCTTTTTTGCAATTTTTTTTTCTCCTGAATTTTTTCAACAAATAGTGAAAAAAAATTAATTTAATGGCATAAAAAAGTAAAAATATTTTTTTAAAAAATTACTGACAATATTTTTCATATTTTGTTGATCTTAATTTTCATTAAAATATTATTATATTTTTAATTTAAATTCGTTATAAATTTTTTATTCTCGATGTATGTAGATTCCTTAAAATCACAAAATTAATGATGAACCGTGAAAAAATTTATAAATTTTAGATGAAATAGCACGAAAATTATTTTTTTTTTAAATTTTGTGACAGAAAAAATTGAAAAAAAAAATTTTTTTTTGATGGACTCTTATTTGGGTTTTAAGTTAATTTGCATATTTTTGCAATAAATCACTCGTTTCGATTAATTTTATGAATATCTCTTAAATTTTATGAAAATATTCATCCTTCTGCAATTTTCAATAAACTCAATTTTCCCCTAAAATGCAAATGTGCGATTTACCATATTAACCCTTCAATTCTTTTCAGTCAAATTTTCTAACAAAATCTTTGTTTTTTAATTTATTCCAGCGATCAAAGGAACCGTTGAAGCCCTACTCGCCGAAGGTTACACGTGTCACTCGTACGAAGTCGATATCGCCAACAAGGAACGTGTCTACGAGGCAGCAAAACGTGTTCGCGACGAAGTCGGCAAAGTCGATATTCTCATTAACAATGCGGGAATCGTCACATGTCGCACATTACTCGAATTACCCGACAAGGCCATCGAAAACACGTATAACGTGAATATCTTGTCGCATTACTGGATGGCAAAGGCTTTCTTGCCCGACATGATTGCCCAAAATAAGGGACACATTGTGACAGTGTCGAGCGTAACTGGCTTGCTGGGCACTTATGCATGCACGGATTATGCTGCCACGAAATTCGCTTGTGTTGGCTTCCACGAGTCACTTTTCACGGAATTAAAGACGCACGGGCATGATAATGTCAATTTGACGCTTGTGTGTCCTTATCATATTGCCACGAATATGTTCCAGGGCGTGAGACCGCGATTGATTCCGTGTTTGGAGCCGAAATACGTCGCAGATAGCATCGTGAAGGCCGTGCAACGGAACGAGGTGACGTGTATTTTGCCCGATAGTGTGAGACTTGTGGTGCCTTTCAAGAAGTAAGATGAAAATTTTTAATCAAAATTTAATTTTTATTAAATTTTTTTGATTTTTTTAGCATTTTACCAGCAAAAATGTGCTGGGAAATGATGCACCGTGTGATGAAAACGCCCGAATCGATGATGCTCTTCAAGACTCGAGGACGTGCCGTTGCTGGCTAAACACACACACACAGAATTATACGAAAAAACTAGTTTTAGCTTAGAATTAAATGAATATGTTGACGTTTTTAAAATATAAGAAGCAAAAAATGTGTATTTTTGTATTTTTTTTCACGAATTTACATCAACAAGTGTCTGACGGAAGTGAAAACGGCAATTAAAAGCAAAAATGGTGAAGCAACGGAAATGAAGGCGCTGCCCGTGGAATAAGGTCCCAATTTTCCGGCATATGCCATCAAGTAAGGAATTGCATTTTGCTCGTAATTTCCGACGAAAATGTGAGAAAATGGTCCTTTGGCCCAGACACCGACATGAGCACCTCCGTGACTTTCAACTTCCAATGGGACGGTGGCGGGAAAACTGAAATCCAAGGCTTTCAAGTCTTGTGTTGAGGGGTCTTTTCGGCCGCCGGCACCTTCGTTGTACGTGTTTTTGTATCCGGGACCATTGGCGTAACTGAGTGTTGTGTATGGGATGCCGTCTTCGTCACTGGTGCCAGCGATGCCCAAGATATCGTTACCACGTTGCTAGAAAAAATACAATTTTTATTAATTTTTTGGGAAATTTTGATTATTTTAAAAGTTTGAGACACTAAGAAAATTTTTAATTTTTAAAATGCAGAAAATTTATGAA
The DNA here is from genome assembly GCF_036172545.1 of Culicoides brevitarsis. Taxonomy (NCBI): domain Eukaryota; kingdom Metazoa; phylum Arthropoda; class Insecta; order Diptera; family Ceratopogonidae; genus Culicoides; species Culicoides brevitarsis. Next base: position 19,363,012 of record NC_087085.1, on the reverse strand, counting down.
GTTAAGCTTAACTTTTGAGTATGAAAGTGTCTTTGAAAGCGATAAAAAGACTTAAGAATCAAAAATGCGGATTTTACGTGATATTTTTAAAATGTCTTGAAATTGGCAAAATTTTTGACAGAAAAGTCGATTTTTATGCGAATTAGTAAGGTTTATTTGAAATTAAAGGATCATAAAATGAAATTATTTTTAGAAAAAATGAAGAAGATCGTCAAAATTAGCAATTTTTGTCAATATTTTGTTCCAAATTCTTAATTTTTGAAAGTAAAATTATCAATTTTCAGCCTAAAAATAGTCAAAAACTTCAAAATTTGTCAAATTCATATTGATTTATAGAAAATTTATGACTCTGAATCGAAATTATTTTCAAAAATAATTTTTTTCTTGTGTTTCTCAATTCAAAAAAGTCATTTTGGAGAAAATTTTTTCAATTATACCTATATATTTTTTTTTTGTCTAAAAATTATTAAAAAAAATTATCGAGCTTCGTTTTGTTTTTTTTTAGAAGACAAATTTCATGAATCAGAGATAGTTTTATTTGAAAATCACCGTGATCGTAGAAAATTCTCATAAACTTCAGTGAGTCATGAGATAAAAAAATTATGCGAATAAAAATTGGAGAATTTTTTAAATTTTTTATAATTTTTCTCTGAAAATTTTTCAAGACATTGAAATTATTTCAGGTTTTTTTTTTTATCAAAACCTTAAAAAAAATTTAAAAAAATTTAGAAAAATTAAAATTCAAAAAATTTGTGACCATAAATTTTAATTTTTTTTACATATCTGGTAATTTTTTTTTGTTTTTTTTTTTTTATTTTTCAACTCACCGCATATCCATTATAAGTCAAAGTATGTCCGTGATCCGCTGATACAACGACAAGTGTATCCGTCTCATTCGTCATGCTCAACGCTTTGTCCACAGCACGCGCCATTTCCGCAGTTTCTTCGAGAGCGTGTTGCACAAAGGCATCATGATGAGCCGTATCGATGCGACCTCCCTCCACAAACAAGAAATATCCATTTTTGTTCTTTTTCAACACTTTAATGGCAGCTTCGACCATTTCCGTCAACGTTGGTTCTTCCTTCAAATTTTCTTTTTTGATATCCAAGTTGTAACGACAATGATCCGCCTCGAAAAGTCCCATCAAGTAATTTGTGTTGTCATAATCCACTTTGTTTAATGCCGTTTTGTTCCAAACATATTCAAAATTACGTTTTTGATCGCCTTGCAATTTTTGCCAGGTTTCGATGAAGTTTTGGCCATCAGAACGTTCCCCGTTGACACCTTCGTCGTCTTTCATGGATTTGTCGAGCAACATTTTGCGTCCGCCACCCATGATAACGTTCAAATTGGAGCCAGTTGGGCCATTGATGAGTTGTTCTGCGATGTCGTCCGTGACTTTGGCATCACAATTGGATTTTTTGACCTCAACATCGTTCTCCCAGTAACGATTGGCGATGCTGGAATAGACGCCAGCCTATTTTTAATGGGAAATATTTAAATAAAAATTATTAATTTTTGATAAAATTTGATATTTACGGGGGTGGCATGGGTCACTCTAGTCGTAGTAACAAATCCTGTAGCTTTTCCTGCATTTTGAGCCCATCTCACGATCGATTCCGTTTGACTTTTGGCATCCATGGCGGCTTTACAGTCATATCGCTTGACATTTGCATTTACGCCGATGGTTCCGTAATTGGCTTTAACTCCCGTTAAGTATGCCGTGGCGGAGCATGCAGAGTCAGGTACTTTACGATCAACGCAATAATTCTAACAAATGAAAATTATTTGAAAAAAAAAATTTTTTTTTTGATTAAAAAATTTACTTACGACACTCAATCCGAAATGCGGGAATTTTTCAAAGGACAATTCATTCTCTTCTGCTCCCAAATACATGCGAGTAGCAGCTGTCGTGGGGAAGTCCATGCCATCGCCGATGAAAAAGATGATATTTTTCGCCTCATTTTCATTCAACTTTTGTTTCAATTTTTCGCTCAACACTTTTTGAGCGGATTTGTACCAAAATTCAGACGTAGTTTCCTCGGCATTTTTCGCAGGAACAGTTTTGAAATGTGGATGATGACCGTCTACAAGAAAAATAATTTGTTATTGAACTCTTGATCGAAGATAAGATTAAAAACAATGGTTTTTATGAGTTATTTAGTGATAAAATAAATTTTCTTATCACAAGTTAAAATTTTTTTATCAAAAATCTCATGAGGTGAACGTGACTTTTTTTTCTCAAGTTAAATTTAAATTTTTCGTGTAATGTTTATCCAATAACTTCAGTAGTTTGCAATAAAAAAATTTATGCTTACCATCCTCGGTGAAAACTGCAGCAATAGCAGAAAAAGCTATAAGAAATTTAAAAATTAAGCGCATTTTCGTCTATTTTTATTGAATTTCGAGCAAAGACTGATTCGGTTCGTGTCGAATTAAATTTAAGTAGCAACAATTCCATTATCTTATCGGGTCTGTTAATCTTTATTGTACTTGCTGCTCCACGAGATTAGCCAATTTATTGATTAAATATCTATAAATTGATAAGAAGCATTAAGTAACTTTATTATTTATTATCTGTTGAATAAATCAATTAAGAGAATTTAGATCTTTATTGCTAAAGTTTTTTGTTTTTGAACTTTGATAGGTCAAAAATATTGTAAAAATAAAAAATAAGTAATTTTAAAATAAAAAAAACTTAATTTTATATTTTATGAAAAAATAATAAAAAAAATTTTAATTTAATTTTTATTTATTTTTTTTTTAAATAAGGCCGCTCCAAATTTTTTTCTATGTTTTTGTCCTCTGCCCCATTTCAAAAGCTGAAAATCCAATGGGGCAAAATAAAAAAAAAGTTAAGAATTTCATCAAAATTGACCATTTTGTGGTCCTCTTCCTTACTTTTTCAAGGAATTTTCAAAAGTTTTTTTAAAATATTTTCAATTTTTAAAATTTTTTGTGTTGAAAATCGAGATTTTACATGAATTTTCTTCTCTAAAAATATTTCCTAAAAATTATTTTTCAAAAATTTTTGATGGTTATTTTTATGAAATTTTTTTGTTAAAATTTTTAACTTAAAATACTTTCAGATCAATTTTAAATCATCAAATCTCAATGTAGATACCATAAAGACATCTAAAATATTCATGAAAAACCAAAATTTGTTAAAATTTTGACATTTTGTATGAAACAGTATTTAAAAACTTATTTTTTTATTTGCCCTCCCATTTTGAAAAAAATGTTTTTGGACAAAAACATCTGAAAAAATTTGGAACGGCCTAAAATAAATCAAAAAATTGAGTTGATTCTTTCGAAAATTTATAAAATTAATGAATTTTTAGATTTATTTTAATTTACAAAAAATCAAAATAATGTTAAATTTATTTATTTTTGTACATTTCACTTTTTTCCGACAATTTAATTACAACACAATACTTTAAACTAGTTGAAAAAAAAATAATTCGAATTTTGCCGGTTTTGGAAGTTTTTTTTTACTTCTAACACTCTTGGTAAAAATGTTTAACTTTTATTAAAAAAACGATTTTTTTCTTTTAATTTTATTCAAAATTACATTAAAAATTCGAAATTTTCTTTAACTCATCTAAGTTCTTCAAAAATATTAATAAAATTCTCTTAAAAATTATCATTTGTCAATTTTGATGAAAATATTTGTATTTACTTAAATTTAAAGAAAGCTCCTTTAAAAAAATTTTTTTTTCTAAATTTTTGACATCATGCCAGCAACTTTACAGCAATTTTCCTGCTAATTGCATCTTAAAAGACATCGTGACAATGCGACTTTTCCTTTTTTAATTACTTTAAAACGCCGTTTATTGTTGCATACTTAAAAACATTTTAATCGCAAAAAGTTTTTGCCAAGAATGGAAAGTGATTTGCCACTCGCGCGCAATAAGGAAACAACGGAAAAACATATTTAGATAAACAAGCATGTTAATGTTTTGTAATTTTTTCCGCACATATGCAAACAAACAAAGTCACCCAAAAAACGCGTCAAAACGTAATGGAATTGTGCTTTTAGGTGGTTTAACGGGATTAGTAATGTACAAACAAGAGTTAGACTTTCTCGGTAACGACACTTCCTCGTCATCATTATCATTTTTATGATTATCACGATATAATTAGCGATTCAGTGGCATAAGAGGAATATCTTCAGGTACTTATTGAAGACGATGGGATCTTTTAAACTTGAAAGATTTGGGGGTGAAAAGTGAAAAGCGGAAGATGTTGCTGCTTTTTATCAACTGGTAGCGATGTGTATGGTGAGCAAACAAGGCATCAACATCTCATAAACTCTCATATTTTCACGCACATTTATGGCAACACATTTATCAGCCTTAGTGTCTGTGTTTGCAGGCGTATCGTCTTCAAAAAATTAAATTTACATTTTAATGGGGTTATGAAATGACAAAGTACATGCGTAGGCACTTAAGCTAATGTCCTTGTAACATTTTTAAGATGTCACGTGTGTATGTCGTCTATGTGAAAAAGATGATAATGGTTGTTTTCGTTCGGCTTATTACTTCTTCTTTTTCATTTTTTTTTTCATGCAAATCTCATCGGTCGAAGGAAAGATTTTTTTTCGATTTTTGATGATTGATAACGCAGACTCTAACTACGATTTTTTTATGAATGATTGATAACGCAGACTCTAACTACCTACGATTTTTTATGAATTTTGCTTTCGTCACAGAAGATTCTAGAATCCATGAGACTTTTTTGATGGTTTTGTATTAGTTAGGCCTAAATTAATCAAGTACCTCTTTGACATACCCGATCTCAACTAAAGCATGCATAGAAAACTTTGTTTCGTTCTAAACTTTAAATTTAAGTCATTTCTCGAGATACTAATATCGGGTGATAATCTCATATTGTATGAAAAAACCTTCTTAAAAATGCAGTATTTTATAGAATTGTCATTGGAAAGAAAACTAAATTTCTGACAAAATAAAATCAATTAATTTTCGAAGGCTTTCATACATATAATTTAAGGGTCAAAATGAAAACACATGAATGTGTTGAAAATAATTTCATCTTGACAGAAATTTTGTCTTCTTTTTGACGAAATAGGTATAAAACTCTAGATGACCTTGGGATGACCTTAAAAATTCCTTAGAATCTGTTAACCTTGAAACTTAACGGTATAATTTTTTTTCATGACCTGGGTGCCAAGTGGATATTTTGAACACAGTATACGAAATTTGTTTTCTTAACAAATTCTAAAAAAAAGTTCGTAAAGAAAAATTTGGTAAGAAAATAACATTGTTTGTTTGGATCCAAAGTCATTTCAGTGCAGTTTGTGTCGAATCACGTTCTAATTTGATTCCACACAAACTACGTTTCAACTGAAATTTGAAATTTATTTCGTTCATTTTTAGATTTTTTTAGCGTCCTGGAAGTCCTGCTGGTGGTGAAACAGGAAGATCGCCAGTTGGAAGTTTGTCAGTTGGAAGACCTCCTGGAACTGGCACTGGAAGATTAGGAAGTTGAGCAGTTGCAGTAGCAACAAATGCCAAGATTGTTGCAAGAAATGCGAAAAATCCAAAGTACTTCATTGTTCTTGTTGTTTCAAACGAAAATTTGTAACTGAAGACTTTGGCTGACTCGAAGCTTTTTATATCAAAAATTTAAAGAGTTATCACTTGGCACAAGAAGCACGAAATCACGTTCACGGAATCATGACTTTAAATAACATGAGTAAGTAATAAAACCGTTTGATAAGCATTTTTTTATGGTAAATTCTAGGAGAGAACAAGAAAAAGTTTTATGAGAAAAAAAAATTGATAAACTAATGATTTTTCCATTACTTTTATGTCTTGCATGCATTTTCCCTGCCAAGAATCAAAAAGCTTTTAAATAATTCATTTGAGCATAAAAAACAACAACAACAACGTCATGATAAGAGAATTCTCTTTATAAATACGTTTATTATTCAAAAAATAATAGTTGAAAACTTTTGAAATCTAATTTATCACACACTCCAACACATTTATCTGAAGTTATCTCGTACGCGTACGTCTTGGTCTGACGTATATTCCTTTTCTAATATTCAACAATAATAATAAATAATAGCAAAATATGAGCCTACCAATAAAAACTTTTACTACGAAAACTATTTTACCGAAAGTTTTAATAGACAATTTAGAGTGTATGGAGCTCATATTCCATTTATCTTTGTTTTTACCAGCATCGCCCTACGGATCGAAAAGGTACGAAGTTGGACAACAAAGGCATCCACTTAAGCATCTTTGGATTTGACCATCTTCAGCCTCAAAAAATTATTCCTACAGGAAATGAGTTGTGGTTCACGATTAGATGAGAAAAAATTTTCGGTTTATTCAAGTCGCTTGAGGAGATCTGCGTTAATGGCATTGTAACTCAAATTGGGGCTCAAATCTATCAATTCTTCTTTTGTTCTGCGGCTTCTAGAGAAAGACGATCGTGATAAAATAATAGACTCATTTCACACTTAAAAGTAAAGTTATCCACAGAAAATCCTACTGTGGATATATTGTTTAGCCAACTGAGAGACTATCACAATCGTCGAAACATCACATTGCGACTGTGGAAAAAATACTATCCATGCTATTTTTTTTAATCCTGTTTTCTTAAATTTAATTTAAGCTTTATTGAACAGTTGCAATTAAAAACTTTCTTTATGTTATTTTCTCTCATTACTAAAATGTATATCTGTATATTCCTTTAAAGACCTAGATCACAATATACTTTTTGGATACAAGAAGATTGACTCCCTTTCAATGATCACAAAATTCTTAAAAGCCAACAATATGATAGCTCAAAATCGTTCCTCAAAATTTTTAGACCAAATATACTACAAACAATTGGTTTGACTGATTTATTTTGAATTGATTCAAAGTCAAAAGATCTCCCTTTTAGAGGTTAATTTAAACCCCTAAAATGTAGATTTAATCATCTTTTGGAATTTTTCCGGTTGGGTCAGCATATTGGATCTGCAATGATCAACTCTAAAGGAATAAATAAACCTTTTGAGGGATTTAAATAAACTAAGACAGAAACAGAATATAAAGGCATAAAATAGCCAATTTCACGTAGAGTTAATTTAACCTCCAAAGCAGTAAATCTGACACTTTTTCAATCTATAGGGCATACCTACCTAAACGCAGCACAGAATAAGTCATTTTTTGTCTGACAAATCGCACATAAGCTTTTCTCCGAACTGCTCCCGAATGAAAAAGTTGCTCCTTGCAGTGTTAATTGATGAAGGTGCATTATTTATAAATCAACATATTTTCAGGAATGAGAAAAAAATAACGTATGTACCTGCAAAATATGGGTCAGTGGTAGTAAAAGTTATAAGAGGGTAATAATTTGTTTGGCTTATTCGTGAATTTACATAAAGGTTTATTTTTGATAGAACTTTAGTTTACAAGACTGTAGTTTAAACACAATGCTTTTCACATTCACCTTTAGTTTTGTGAAGCGGCTCATTTGGACAAGCGGGGTATTCGACTTCAGTGCATTCTTTTTTCCAAAACTGTTTCACCCAATATTTCGTAGGAACCTTTTCCGAACGTCTACATTCGTTGTAGAACCCGGTGTATTCCTTACAAGCTGTGAATTGAAAGATTTGTTGATTTTTATTTTCAAAAGTGGAAAGGGAAAACTTACGAGCATGTTTTTCTTTGTTACGATTATATATACGGGCTTGAATATTAAAAACGAAGAAAATTAGTAGAATTACAAGAGTCACCGTCACAAACTTCATCTTGAAATGATCTGAAAATAGCTTTGAGCAAGAGTTTTTATATAAAATTCGAAAAAAAAACGACTTACCAGACTTTGAGTACTTATGAGTAATTCTACAGTATTTTCTCTCGTTGCTCCAATCTGTAAATATTGATTTTTATATTTTTCGCCATTTAATACGTAACTCATTCCAAATTGTCTAAGTTACTCGGGAGTAAATATTATTATACACAAAATTAACTCCATTTCCCAGTTGACTCATCAAAACTTTCACACATCGTCACACCAATTTTGCTTCGTTTTCGCATGCAACGACGACGATTCCTTTCAAAAGGATAACAAACAATCTTATTTTATGCTCGAGATTTCAAGGGATTTGAAAAAACTTTCACATTATAATGAAATTAGTAAAATATGATTGCAGCTCGTCACAGAAGCGCAAGTTTTAACGCAAAAAGAAAAAAGTTTTACTATGCTCTAGCGACTATATAATTTTGAGCATTTAGGAATTCTCGACCACCATTGAAACGTCGACGTGAAACTGACATGAATGCAATTTTCGCACACAAAAGACCGCCGCCATACATTTCCTCTAATCTCCGAAAATTGAATTTCAAATGAAGATCAAACCATAGAAACGTCTAATTGTGCGACAAAACTTCGTTTGACATGGATTTGCCTACACGAAATTTCCATAATTGTTTTAATAGCATTATAATTACTGCACATCATGATTCTGTCATTGAATGCGCTCCGTGACAGATAAGCCGCCCACATTTCAATTTTCAAGCTGATTACAAAAGCTCAGTTAATAATAAAATATTTATCGGTTTAATTGAGTTGAATGGCTAAATGAGGATTTGTCTGACAAACTTTGCTGTTTTTAAGCAATTAATTTAATTGCTGACAACAAAAAAAAACTCTGACATCAGGAGTTAGATAAAGTTTCAAACATAACATTCTCAATCACTTGTACATTTTATATTTGCAATAAATCACTTTTCACAAGCCCAGTTGTAAATGAAATTTACTCGTTAAAGCAACTTGATGTGAAAGTTGATATTTTAACAAAAACATTGTTATGCTTATAGGAAAAGTTAATTCTAGCTGGCAGAAAATTGAATCAACTGTATGTTTTTCAGTCGAAAGTCATTTGTTTTTAATTAAAATTTTCATCAATTGTTCCCAAAATGATTGAAAATGGTCCAAAATGATGCATTTCACTTTTATGTTGCGCCCATTTTAGATGAGCAGCAAGCGAAACAATAATGTCGAATTTTCATTTATTTAATGGATTTTTGCAATATAACATAGGTATATGATGTGACCGCAAATGATATTTTAAACTCGGTTCAATGTTAATAAAAAATTGAATCCTAACGTATTTTGGCAAAATTGGTTAAATTACCTTTACGCTGGATTAAAAATGTTCAAATAGAAAAAATATGAAAAAAAAAAATTTTTTAAATTTGTGAAAATTTTTATCAAATTTTTGTGAAAATAATTTTTAGTAAAATGAAATAAGTTATATTACAAAATTGTGGTAAAATTTAAATTTTTATAAGCAAATATCCTTAAAATTGGACTTTTCATAGATCTCATTGAGAAAAATTTTGAAAAATTCCTGTTGAATATAAATTTGCAACCTTCCGTTCTAATGCCGAATCCGTTTTGATTAAACATTTTGAATTGCCTTCGTTTAATAAAATTTTTCACCGCATTTCAATGTGCCGTTTTGATTTTCTGAAAATTGGCAGGCTTTTCTGAAGCAATGTCAAGTTGTTGGGCATATTTTTTTAACGAAAAATGATCTACTCGAGACAACGAATAATTCCAGTGAAAAAATTGTTTTTCAAAAAATTTTGATTTTCGATCAAAAATTCCAAAATTTTCTGTTGCCTAAATCGAAGTTGAAGTGAAATTTTTTGAAAAAAAAAAAAATTTACTAGAATTTTTCGTTGTCTCGAGTAGATTATTTTTCGCCAAAAAACATATGCCCGCAAACTTACCATTGCTTCAGAAAAGCCAAAAATATCAATTTTCACGTCTCGCATCGAGACGAAGATTTTTTACTGTGTAAGGCAACTGAGAAAAATTCAAACATTCCAACCTAATCAAAGAAAACAAAAGTTTCCTTCGAAATTAAATGCATGAAAAGAGTTGATAAATTTTTTTCTTGAAAGCCCCCAGTGGGACAAAATTACCTTTTTTAAGGCCCTGGGGTCTTGAAAATAAGGCCCTCAAACTTTTACATGGAGAAATTCCGAAATTTTTATTTTATTTTTGGAAAAAAATTTTTTTTTTTATTTTTTTTATTTTTTCAAAAAAATAAAAATTTCGGAATTTCTCCATGTAAAAATTTGAGGGCCTTATTTTCAAGACCCCAGGGCCTTAAAAGAAGGTTATTTCGTCCCACTGGGCCCAAAATTTCAATGTCTACCGAAATTTCAAGGGGATAAAACAAAATTGAATTCCAGAATATTTTTGATATCGACCTTAGTCCTCAGTTCAATTTCAATCAAATGTGTCCAATTTCCAAATGACAAATATTTAACAAAATACCTCCGAACACTTGTCGTACTGTTAATAAATATTAATCAGCATCATCATGAATCCCAACGATGGTATATTTAATTGAAGCCACAATCACGCCAAAATATTTCGCAATTCAGTCAGCAGAAATAAATGGTTCAACGATTCTATTTATTAAATTTTATCATATCAATATCCCAATATTTTGAGCGTCATATTTTGCGGATACATTTTTGGTGATTTGCTGTGATTTTTAATATTAAATTCCTTTTTTGCCCGTATATTAACTGCAAAGTTTAGCAAATATCAATCAAAGTACGGAACGCATTCAAGTAAGTTTTATTTTTCAGCCAAATAGCCTGAAAGCATGGTCGTGACTTTTTGCCACCCCAAAAAACAGACATTTTTCACACCTAAGCCACATAAATTACACCAATCTCTCTAGTTATAGCCTGGAGGAATGTAGAACGGTATAGTAGCTTATCTGTGATCTAAATCTGTCCTGTTGTCCTCTAATTTTCTCTCTCCTTCCGATACTTTTCTTTCGAGTGTTTGCCATACACAAACTTTTATTACAACAGCTTTTCCAATATAATGGCCATGATTGAAATATCTGATAAAAATCAATAATCAATTTCCTCTGATTGTGATTATTTTTTTATTTATTATTTTATGGCTTGGATTTTTTTTTCGATTGTTTTTCGGGGGGTGACAATTTCGGACATTGCCTCGAAATAATTTATTCGTTCACGAGAGCAAAGGTCAGACACGACGGAATTTCATTTGAATTTTCCCGCATATATATTCATTGTCATTCATGGCGGGATATCGATCGACTCTTGCTTTTCAAAACTATTCACACTTCTTAAAAATCACTTGATCACGTTCGTGCACTTCATTGCAACACTGTTGAAAATTATTGCACTTGCATTATAACATTGATATATTTCCATGAATATTTTATGGTACGGCTATAAAGAAATGGCACCAAAAATATATATTTCCAACACGTATGATAAATAATTCAGAATGCATTTCACACATGAACGACGTATTTATCCGAAGATTTTTCAGCAGAAATTTATATCTATTTCGCTTCGGCGGAGATGAAATTGAGACGTACAACTTTTTTTGCGATATAGATTTTTAATTTGCACCGATATTTTTGCACGTTCAGACTTTTTGTTCCATTCTTTCTCTTTGTTTTTGTTATGCGCTTTTCGGGAAAACACGTTTTGAATTCTTGCCAAGGTACGAGAGTCAGTGACGAATTTATTCAAAGTCTCATAAGGTCTTTAGAATCGAATTTGTAGAACAAAATTCTTCAAAATGGGACCTTTAAAATGTTTCAAGATTACCCAGTGGGACAATGAGGCCTTTTTAAGGCCCTTGGGGCTTAAAAATTAAACTTTTCAACTTTTCATGAGAATTTTTTCAAAATTTTTATGATTTTCTGATAAAATCAAAAGATTTTTCTCAAAAACATAAAAATTTTGAAATTTTTCATATGAAAAGTTGAAGGGTAATTTTTAAGGCCTTAGAGGAAAAGAGGCATAAAAAAGGCCTCATTGCCCCACTGGGTAAATTTGAAACATTTTGTTTACAAATTTTGAAGTAAATCCAAACCAAGCAAATATTTATTGAATAAAAAGTAAGAAATCCACCACTGACGAAAGACTTCGTCAATAAATGCAAGAATTTCTTGCTCGTAAGGTAACAAGAACGAAACGAAGCACTTGCTTAATGAAATAAATAAAATGAAGAAAAAAGAGTAAAAGATAAAGTTTTAATTAGGCTTGTAATTAGCTTTTATCTTGAAAGTCTCATGAACAGAAGAAGAAGAAAAAATTGTGCAGCAGTTTCCTGTACAGAAGTTATGCATCGCTCATTTGAAAAAATGAAAAATTTTCATAAAATCACAATTAGTCATATTATTTACTCTTTAATAATTTTATTAAGTAAAAAATTTCATTATTAAATTCAGATGCACCATAACTCGTCCACATGGAACGACAGACAGTGATTTTTGCATCGGGGGCACTCAGGCATTTAATTTTAATTTAAAAGTTAAGGACATTCCCAACTTCATAATAATAATCATCAAAACGATAATAATGATAATATCACTAAAGAGAGACGAAAATTACTGACTGCATCGTCGTCATTGTGCAAAAACTGATTTGTAAGCAGATTTTCTTCGTCTTGTCCATGGGCTGCACTCATTTCCACTTTCGATGTCTCACTTTCTCCCTTGTGGAAAAATAAGACGTTGGAAAATGAGACATACAGAAAAAAGAAGAAAAAAAGCCAAAAGTATGGTTTAAGGGAATTTTAAAATTAATTTTATGCCCCATTGTATTCACTTGTGTGACATCTTTAATTTTATTATGTGTCTGCAACATAATGAGAATTTCTGACTGTTTTGTGTGTGTGTCTAGTTCATGTATGTTGTGGGTGGGTGGTGTTGGAAACTTCTTGTTAAATTTATTAAATAGTTAGAATATGTCGAAAAATTTCTTGGCACTGTAGGGAATTGGTGTCTCGAATGGAAAATTAATTTTTTTTTCATACAAAAAATTAAATAAAATAATTAATAAAAATTAATTTAAATTTAATAAATTATTAAATAGGAAAATTTATGAATCAAATAATTAAATATTTAATAAAAATTAAAAAATAAAATAAAAAAAAACAGAATTTATTTCAATTTCTGCTTAAATATTTTGTTTTTAATAAAATTCTTAGTCTAACTTCAAAAATCTAAAAAATAAAAAAAATATTTATTGCACATTTTTGATAAAAAAAATTAAAATTAAGATCCAAATTTTCGATAAATCGAGTTAAAATTAAAATTTTTATTCCTTTTTCACATAAAATATTTTAAAAATTTGGTATTCAAGATATTATCTCAATGTAAGGCCTTCGAAAATTTTTCTTATAAAATTATATAAAAAAAAAAAAATAAAATTATATTATTGCCGTATTTTTGCTTAATTTAGTAAAATTATTTTTAATTTTTTTTTTTATTCATTTTGTGATATTGCTTGACTTTTTAAAATATATTTCTTGACCTTTAATTTTTTTTTCAAAATAAAAAAAAATAAAATACAATAAAAGACTAAATATTTTTTTCTCAAATATTTTTAAACTTTTGTAACTGATACTTTGCCCATATCTTTTAAATTTTTAAAGCAACGATATAAAATTATTTTCCGAGTTTGGTAGCCTTAACAAATAAAGAGAAGCAAAGAGGGTGTAAATTCAAACATTTTATCATGAATTTACTGGAACACAGTCGTTAGGGAAAGAAACCAAAGAGAAAATAGTTGAAAGATTTTTTGAGAATTGCATAAGATTTTTATTTTCAAATTTTTTTATGCAAAGAAAAACAAAGTTATAAGGAAAACTGCAAAGGTTTTAATTACAAAGAAGCAGCAAAAAATTATTTCTAGATTTTTTTTTCAATTGCGCTCAGCTGTTACATCATTAGCATCACCGTGAATAAATAAAAAGTGCAAGCAAAAAATTATTTCTTTTTATTTTTTCAAGTGTTTGACTTATGGTAAAACTGTAGGTGGGTAGGTACGACAAAGTTCTGTTCATCAAGACTGTTAATTCAGTGTTGCGACCAGATTTTTTCTTAAGAAAAAATATTGTGACAAGTGGAGGTGTTTGAAAAAAAAGAGTGGCAACAGAATATAATGAGACGCCTTGTTAAAGAAAAACTTGTCGCGAACGACAACGTTGACGGTGTCATTAAAATGTTTCAAATAACCACCAAACAAATTGCCTTTGGTATCGTATTTCCTGATAATATTGCTCAAAAATTTATTCTACAAATTGAATTATTCATTATTTATTTATAAGAGGTGATATTTTCAACACTTTTCAAATATTGAACGACACACATGAATTTATAACAGGCGAAAACATTGAATTTAATATTTTTCCGGAATTTCATATTTAATACACGAAAACCACAAATTTAAGTATTTATTTGGCAAAAAAGCGAGTATCAGAGCATGAGCAAATCAAATACGACACAATGCAATAAACTATGCAAACATATGTCTGATCCTATTTCAAATACAAGGTACTTTATTTATTTGATAATTTCTCTCGAAAATGTAGATGTGCTGCCGGTTTGTATGTGAAGTTGTACGAGTGTCAGTGAGTTTGTATATTTTATTTAAATACTTTTGTGTGTTGCGTTCATTGCATGTGTGTGCACAATAAGAAACATTTTGGATCACATGTTTCTTTTAGTGTGTGAAATATTGGTGAGAAGTGAATTAGAGTGTGGTGACGACAGGGCTAAAAATAGTTAAAAGCTAATAAAATTTGAAAAATTTTTGAAAAAAAAAATTTTTAAGCTTCATTTAGAGAAAAAAGTTCTACTTTACGAGTTCTGTTGAAAATTTATGTAAAAAATTTTTTTGATAATTTTATGAAATTTTCTTTTAGATTTTGAGCTGTTATTTTTTTGGAACTAAAAAAAAGCAAAATAAAAAATTAATTTATTAAAAATTATTAAAAATTTGTTACTTTTTAAAAAATGATTAAAAATTGTTACATGTTAAATTCAAAAAAAAAAAAAAAAAAATAGTGAAAAAAAAAAATTAAAAATTTTTTAGTAAAAAAAATAATCAATTAAATTAATAATAATTAATTAATTAAGTTTATATTACATAGTCAAAAAAAAAAAATTTGTTGACCTGTAATTTTTTTTTACTTAAAATTAAATTTTATTTTATACCTTTATTTTGTTTTTTTAAATTAAAAAAAAAATTTACAAAAATATTTTTAGATAAATAAAAAAAGTACCATTTTTTGCCTCTTTTGATATTCTGAGTTAATAATTTTCAAATATAACATAATTTGAAATTTATTTTGATCGGTCATGCCAAAAATTCAACGTCAATCGTTCATTCAATAAAATTCTGGAAAATTTCTTCTTCTGGAATTAAAATCCAATTCTTGCATCAAATGCTTACTGCTAAAGACTCCGATGAACAAAACATGTGAATAAACTGTTGTTTTATGAATGAATGAATATTTTACTACAAAATTCTATTGTACAAAATTTATATTTCTTCATTCGCATACACACAAGATATTTCGAAGAGACCCACACAAACACAGACATTCGAAGCTCAAATTTTAAACGATATCCGAAGAAACGATAAAATTTTTGAAATGTCTGTGTTGTGTGTCGAAAAATAAAAAAGGAATATTTAGTTTATGTTTGAACAGAACAGACACAACATTTGTGCTTCTCCGGTTTCTTCGATTCGAGAACGTCTACTTCATCTATCTACTTTTGTGCCGTTTAAATACTGTTTTAAAACCAAAATCAAATAAACATCCAGACTTTATTTATAACAATATCGGAAATACGGAGCAAACTAATAAACAAACATGCATCCAATAAGATGGAATAAACGACGACTTCTATCGGTAGCTTTGAGTGGCATCGTATTTTATCTGATACTCTCGGCAAAATACAATAAATTTCAAGCGGAAACTGTGATAAAGAATCACAAACCGGAGGACGTGTGGAATTTTGTAGCGGATTTCAGTAAAATGAAGTTGCTTAATCCAACGATGTGAGATTTTTTTTTTTTAAATTTTTTTTTTCAAATTTTTTGTCCCGCTATTTTTAAGAGTGATCAAATAAGGGTTTGATAGATTTTTTCATTTAAAATTAAATGAAAGCTTTTTGGTGAATTTATTTTCCCTGTGGGCGAAAAACGGGTCAAATTGACCCCTTAAGTGAATTTTCTGACCCCTAAGTGATCAGTTTGTTTTGTTAAGGGCTGAATATGATCCTTTCTTTAGAGATCAACCTGATTCCATTTCGTGGCCTGCAGACCTACCCTATGGGTGC
Organism: Culicoides brevitarsis; assembly: GCF_036172545.1. Taxonomy (NCBI): domain Eukaryota; kingdom Metazoa; phylum Arthropoda; class Insecta; order Diptera; family Ceratopogonidae; genus Culicoides; species Culicoides brevitarsis. Next base: position 19,346,846 of record NC_087085.1, on the reverse strand, counting down.
AAAACGGGTCAGATTGATCCCTTAAGGGATTAGGTTGACCCCTTAGGAGTCAATTTGATCCCTTAATAGAATTTTTGATCCCTCAAGGGATCAATTTCGTTTCATTAAGGGTTCAATCTGATCCCTTTTCGAGTCGGTCATCGACAGACCCAAAAAATTGGATCTTTCAAGAGATCATTATGAACCCTTAAGAGGTCAAATTGATGCCTTCAAGAGGTCAGTTTAATCACTCCAGGAGGTCAATTTGATCTCTTAAGGGTTCATAATGATCTCTTGGAAAATCAATTTTTTTGGGTCTGTAGATGACCGACTCGAAAGGGGATCAGGTTGATTCCTTAAAAGAACAAATTGATCTCTTAAGGGGTCAAAAAATTCACTTGATGGGTCAATTTGACCTCCCAAGGGGTTAACTTGGTCCCTAAAAAGATCAATTTGACCCGTTTTTCGCCAACAGGGTTGCTCTTGACTTTTTAATCGGGAGTTTGAAATAAATTTCCATTGGCTCAAAACTCAATAAAAATTTAATTTTTAAAATATTTTTAGTGAAGAATTCCGAATTCTCAAGGACCATGGAAACTTTAATCACTGGAAATATGAAGTCGAGTATATCGAACGTCTCTCTCACTGGCCATATTGGAAAAATGCCAACATGGGCTATTTTTCTGTGTACAAACTGCCACAAGAGCAAGGAGGTGAATATGTCGTTGATTCCACTCATAAAACGTGTTTCTTTGCCGGACTTTATTGTCGTAAGTCCAACAAACATTTTTCATACAAAAAATTTCTATTAAAAACTTGATTTTTTTTTTATTCGCTACAGTTAAAGCTAATGGTCAATTTAAGTTTTCTAATACACATTCGCTGAAAGACACGCAGGTAGTTGAGACGGTGCAATATCAGTGTCCTCCATTTATTGGTAGCCTTTGTCGTCGCGAAGTAGAATTCCAACGGAAGGCCATCATGGACAACCTTAAACTGCATTTTGAACGTAAATGAATAAACTTAAAATTATGAAGATTTTTGTGCTTTAATGTTAAGCGGATGGTGTTGGTTCTGGAGACGGTGGCATGGGTGTCGATGTACTAGTTGTTGTTGGACTTGGTTCTATCGAAGTATCTTTCGTTGAACATGTGGTACTTGAACTAGTTGTCGTTGAACTTTCAGTAGTTGTACTAGTTGTCGTTGTACTTTCTGTGGTCGTGCTAGTTGTGGTTGAGCTTTGAGTGGTTGAAGTTGGACCATGCCAATGATGTCTACTTCCAACATCATTTCCGTTTCCCAATTGCGAAACTCCTTCTTCGAACACATCATCGGGCAATTCTATATCTGAGAAAGAAAATCTTGGTCGAGCAACTACGAAGCTCACTAAAACTGCGATAAAAACTAGAACGAATTTCATTTTCTTTCGCTGTGAGATGAAAATTAAAACTGAAAAAATTTTTTTTCATGAAACGGTTTTTATAAGTGAATTTAATTACATGACCTGATTATGTGACTTTTTATATAAAACAAAAAAAAAAGATTCTACGGAGAAAGTCTCGTGTTTGTCAAAACAGACAACGTTCCATTACAAAACATTTTCTGTGATGATGCAATGTGATAGACGACTTTCTGTTACGGCACGTCTTTTAAACAAAAATTAATTGCCTTTCTTTTCTTCGAAGAAGTCCATTGAAAGTTTCGCAACAATTTCAATTAATGCTTTTTAGCATAAATTTATCAATTACCAACTGCAATTTTCCTCTAAGGCATCATCGACCATTCTTGTGTCGAAGAATAAGTTATAATTGAAGTAAATGACGAGAAAATTTTCCAGGGAATGATTTTTCTTTATTACAAGGGGATGTATGATCACTTTTTCTCTAAGCAAAAAGCCTTGGAACAATATTATTTTTTTATATTTATTTATGGAATGAAAAATATTTAACGATAATTTATGTTCTTAAATATTATTAAAAAATACCTAATTTAATTAATTTAAAAATTTAATAAAAAATTATTTAAATTAAAAAAAAAAAAAATTAAAATTAATTCTCGAACTCAATTTTTTTATTTTTTAATTTATTTTTCAATGAGAAAATTAAATATTCAATAATTTTTAAATTTAAATTATTTTTTTTTATTAAGGTATTCATGGTATATGAAAAAATTTTAATTTTTCAATTGCATTAAAAAATGATTTAAATTAAAAAAAAAAAATAAATTAATTCACAAACTCGATTTTTATTATTTTTTAATTAATTTTTTATTGAGAAAATTTAATATTTAATAATTTTTTAATTATAATTAATTTTTTTTTATTTAAATAATTTTCAATTTTCAATTGCATTAAAAAATGATTAAAATTTAAAAAAATTTAAATTAATTCACAAATTCGTTTTTTTATTTTTTAATTTATTTTACATTGAAAAAATTAAATATTCAATAATATGTAAATTTAAATTAATTTTTTTATTAAGGTATTGTATGAAAAAATTTTAAAAAATAATTTATAATTGCATTAAAAATGATTTAAATTTAAAAAAAAAATTATTTCACAAACTTGATTTTTTATTTTAATTTTTTAATTTATTTTTTATTGAGAAAATTTAATAATTTTTTGATTCAAATTAATTTTTTTTATTAAGGTATTTTTTATATGAAAAAAATTTTAAAAATAAATTTAAATTTTTAATTTGAATTACATTTTGACATTTAAGAATTTTTTTTTCAATAAAACACCTTATATTTTTTTTTCGAATAATTATTCAAGAATTTATGTTATCGTACAATTTTTCCAAGGCTTTCTAAGCAATTTTCACACTACAAAGATCATTACAATTAGCTTCTTGCTTCAAAAGACCTGGGAAAAAATTCTATGTAAATTTATGCAATATTGAATGACAACTTTTTATGAAAAAAAAACTTTTTTATTGTTTAAAACTTTTTCTTTCACGTCTGACTAGGCACGATCGTAATTATTATTTAAACAAAGCATGTTCTTTGGACGATAATAAACAAATAAGGCTTGCTTGGAGTATTAAGAATTTTTAATTGCAATTTAATTACTTGAACTGGAGAAAATGGATGAAAAATCACAAAATAATTGGACCAAAGTACGTGAAAGAAATTTTTTTCACTTACTCCTCATTTTCCATTAAAATCTTGTAAATTAAAGAATAAAAACATTAAATAAGTAATAATCACTGGATTACGAAACAAATTGCGTGTTTATGTAGCTGGAAATAATGTTGAGTAATTAAAAATTATTATTTTTCTTTTTTTTTCTGTATCAATCTTTCCGTCGCAGAATATTTCTTTCAATCCGACCAAGTTTGAGAGAAATGAAAGAGGACACACATAAATTCCACGTGACATCCTGAATTTATGGGTAAAAATGTCTGTCAATGTCAAAATAACAAACAGCAGCGATAAATTTTCATATATTCCGTTTTTTTATATGGGAGGAAATTTCACGTAAAAAAAATGATACTCAGTTACAGGACAATATTTCATCTATCGATTTGATGCAAATGATGATAAATTTTTGTTATTTAGATCATTCACATGTCACATGTCAAAAGTGGCATGGAAAGGTCGTTTAACGTCGGAAATGTAAGTTTATATCTAAAATAAAGCTATAGAGCGAATATTCTCCTTAATTAAAAAAGATTTTTTAAATGTTATGCAAATCGTTTGTTATATTCCGTATGCGTGTGTTTTTTTTTGCTCATTTTGTACCAGGAAACAACACTTGCAACTTAATTTCCATGCAATTTTTTCGCAAGCTTGTTTTGTTGTGTGTTTTTGAAAAACTCTCACACTCACTGCAAATAATCAACTCCTCCGACTCGGTGTACAAACAGATAAAAATTACACTGAAAAATGCTAGTCATGCCCTGAATAGTAAATTTAATTATGTAAATATTCGTTCATTTATTGTGCCAGTCCGAAAAAAAAATATAATTTTTTTTTCTCTCATTTTTCCTCGGGCTGCCTCGAGAAGAAAAGAGAGCAGCCGAAAATTATTATACACGAAACTATCATCATAATTACAAAAGATAATAAAAGTTTTGCATACTAATTTTATCCGATTAATTATTATAATGATGATAGTGCAGCACTTGTACCTTTTTTTTCTGGTGAAATATTGTGTAGTGTCTGGGAAGCGAACAATTCGAGCGATAAACTAAAATGAAAATTCTTTTCATATTTTTTTTGCTGTCTTTTCGTTCGCAGCAATGGATGTTAAAATAAATTCAATTGGAATGTTAATTAGAAAAGTAGTTTTCTCTCAACATTTATTATAATTTTTGCACTTTGTTAACACTTGCTTGGCATTTATTGGCGTGCTTTGCAAAAAATGAGTGAAAAATGGACAGAAAATGCATTGTTAAGATAATTTTGCTTCATTGGATTTAAGGCTGTATTTATTCGTTGGAATTTATAATCTGGAACCACAAGTTGACGTGAAAGGCATGAGAATCAAATCTTTTGACATTAAACTAAAATTTCTATAAATCCGAATATTTTATTGATATACATTTTAGTTCATAGAATGCTTTGTTCTCTTTTACAATTGGGTATTTATTGCTTTTCAAATTTTCAATTGAATTTGATTTCAGGTTCAGATTTCATGAAAATATTTATATCGTTATTGGATTGTTTTTGAAATATTATGGGAAAAGATTACAAATTCTGGGAAAAAATGATTTTTTTTTTAATAAAAGCTGGATTAAATTTTTGAAAAGCAGAATATTAGATTTAAAACAACACTAACATACATACAAAATAACACTAATAATAAATTTTTTCTAGAAAAATTTAATTAATTAAATTTAAAAAAAAAAATAGAAAAAGTTGTCGTCTAAAGAACGACATACTATACCGTATTTCGCCTTTCCGCATTTTTCTTCGAATTGCAGTAAAAAAATTTTCATGACCGAATATTCGAAAAAGAAAAAAAACTGTCTTGAGATTTTTCAAGTCAATTTTCAACCAACTTTTGATGGATTTCAAGGCTAAAAGTTAATAAGTTTTCATTCTAAAGTTGATTTTCATTGATATCTGATCAGTTTTTGATCAAATAAAAAAAAGTACGATTTTATCATATGAGGAGCAAATATCGTACTTTTTTTCTCAAGTCAATTTTCAACCAAGTTTTGATGGGTTTCAAGGCTAAAAGTTCATAAATATTCATTCTAAAGTTGATTTTCATTGATATCTGATCGATTTTTGATGAAATAAAAAAAATAATTTTTCCATGACCGTTTTTTTGAAAAAGAAGGAAAACGATCATGAAATTTTTCAAGTATATTTTCAACCAACTTTTGATGGGTTTCAAGGCTAAAAGTTAATAAATTTTCATTCTAAAGTTGATTTTCATTGATATCTGATCGTTCTTTGATCAAATAAAAAAAAGTACGATTTTATCATATGAGGAGCAGAAATCGTACTTTTTTTCTCAAGTCAATTTTCAACCAACTTTTGATGGGTTTCAAAGCTAAAAGTTAATAAATATTCATTCTAAAGTTGATTTTCATTGATATCTGATCGATTTTTGATCAAATAAAAAAAAGTACGATTTTATCATATGAGGAGCAGAAATCGTACTTTTTTTCTCAAGTCAATTTTCAACCAACTTTTGATGGGTTTTAAAGCTAAAAGTTCATAAATATTCATTCTAAAGTTGATTTTCATTGATATCTGATCGATTTTTGATGAAATAAAAAAAATAATTTTTCCATGACCGTTTTTTTGAAAAAGAAGGAAAACGGTCATGAAATTTTTCAAGTCAATTTTCAACCAACTTTTGATGGGTTTTAAAGCTAAAAGTTAATAAATATTCATTCTAAAGTTGATTTTCATTGATATCTGATCGTTCTTTGATCAAATAAAAAAAAGTACGATTTTATCATATGAGGAACAGAAATCGTACTTTTTTTCTCAAGTCAATTTTCAACCAACTTTTGATGGGTTTCAAAGCTAAAAGTTAATAAATATTCATTCTAAAGTTGATTTTCATTGATATCTGATCGATTTTTGATGAAATAAAAAAAATAATTTTTCCATGACCGTTTTTTTGAAAAAGAAGGAAAACGGTCATGAAATTTTTCAAGTATATTTTCAACCAACTTTTGATGGGTTTCAAAGCTAAAAGTTAATAAATATTCATTCTAAAGTTGATTTTCATTGATATCTGATCGTTCTTTGATCAAATAAAAAAAAGTACGATTTTATCATATGAGGAGCACAGTATGATTTCCATCAAAATCTCCTTGATTTTTAAATAAATAAAAAAAAATTTTGGGGCACAGCGTTACTGACACACACACACACACACACACACACAGACGACAAGTCGAATTTAATACCGCATTTTTTCTTCGAAATGCGGTAAAAAATAAAATAATATTTTTTGTTATATTTTTTAATTCAATATTTTTTTAAAAATATTTTTAAGACTCGTTCCAATATACACTTTATGTTTTCCACGTCACTTAAATTCAATCAAATTATTGTAAAATTTAATTGAACAAAGTTTGAAACCAATATTCAACTAAAACAATCAAAAGATCTATAACTTCATTTTATAATATGATGATGAAATACAATTTTGCATATATTAGAGAATAATGCACTTGACCAGTTCCTTTGTTGATATTATTATTTTGTTGTGATCCCTTCCATCAACTTTTCAAAGTTTGACATAAACTAACAAAACACAAGTGAATCTAATATTATAACATAGCTTTTGGCCTATTCACCATAACATAGATAGATTGCACAATGGTTCCATGTCAGTTTAAAGACAACTTTGGGCTAATCTTATCGTGTACGTGCGTCCCTACAGAAATGCGGTTTATATTTCTCTCTCCGGATATCCAAAACAATAAACAAATAAGCGGTTACATATACAACGCCGAGAGACTTTAGCTCCGTTTTGGTATATGACACAACCTGAATTTTGTCTGGACTACACCAGATAATATTAAATTGAAAACAATAACGCCTACCACTTGGCTTATCTTTTTCATTAAAGCCTTGCACAGAGAGAGTAAATCTACCTGACGGTACTTGAACAACCACAGAAATTGCACAAAAGGCAAAAATTTTCGTGTGTCGTAGAGGCACATAACTTTATTAAACAAGTCGTATAACCTTTTTGAGCATCACCTATTCAGTCTCGATGATTTTAATTAAAGATAATTGAATCAACATGGTTAGAACGGATTTCAATGTTATTGTTACGGTCGTCTCTCATCATGAAATCTATACGACAGCTTAAAGTGGGATTCGGGAAAAATGATGCAAACAACAAAAAATGAGTGTCACGAAAATTTTCCTTGAATCTCATTAAAACACATATTGTCGCATTGTCAGTGCTTTTGTCTCTAATGTAAAATGTGTGTGTGAAGCGAAGAAAAGACTCAAGTTGTAAGTAGTTGTGGTTGCACATGGCATACGAGAACGCTTCGAACGAGAGTTCATATTTCAACCAAAATCATCACTCCTCTTAAAATTACAATTCTCTTAAAATGCACATTTTACTCGGGAAACTCCATTTACCACATCGCGCCATCTTCTAGGCAACGCATTTTAAAATTAATATTCTTGCGAAGAATAAAAGACAGCTGCTAGTACTTGCATTATTTATTGTCACATATGCAGTGTAGCAACAAAGACAGTCTAAAAATTACCATTTGCAGTCGTGTTTTCGCATACATGCCAAATTAAAATGCAAATTATTTTCAAATTTATTCCTCATATATGTGCAAAATGACACTCTTTTCGAAAAGTCTCTGCTTACTCTTACGTCTTTGTTTGCAGAATATACTTCAGAATAGATTGATGTGACAGTTTGCTGATTTTTTAATGACAAACTTTTTTGCATGCTACTTACTTATGTTTAGCTTTGAGAGTTTGCAAAAGTTTAAATTTAATTGCAAAGGTTATTTGAAATATATTTAATAATTTTTGTTTGTTAAAAATAAATGACAAAATAATTACAACTAAAGTAAATATTTTTAATTTGTTTTAAATTCCTATGGTTTTATTTAAACACATTTGATATGGTATGCAATGAATTTTACATTTTATTTTTTTTTTTCGAAATAAAAAATTTATTAATTCGACTTTCGTTTGTGTGTGCCCCAAAATTTTTTTTTTGTAATTCTTTGTTATTTGAGGACCCTAAAGGTCTGTGGGGAGTCCTTTGGGTTGTGAGGTGTATGAAATTGTGAAAGGGTCATGAGGAGTACGAAAATGTGAAATGAGGGGTTTGAAAATGTGAAAACGAGGGGTTCAAAAATGTGAAATGAGGAGCTCAAAAATGTGATATGAGGAGTTCAAAAATGTGAAATGAGGAGTTCAAAAATGTGAAATGAGGGGTTTGAAAATGTGAAAACGAGGGGTTCAAAAATGTGAAATGAGGAGTTCGAAAATGTGAAATGAGGAGTTCGAAAATGTGAAATGAGGAGTTCGAAAATATGAAATGAGGAGTACGAAAATCTGGAATGAGAAGTACGAAAATCAAAGATACATATGTAACATCGAAATGCGGTTTAGTATGTCGTTCTTTAGACGACTACTTTCTCTATTTTTTATAATAAATAGAAAATTATAATTAATTTTTCATTTATAAAATTATTTGAATTTTAGTACATATAAATTATAAAAAAAATTAAACTTTTAATTAGGTAGGTATTTTAAATTAATAAAGATTAATAATTTTTTTAGTAACTTTTAATATTCAGGGCTGCAAAAACTTATGTGACTTAAACTTTTACTTAAGCCTTAGTTAAACGAATATTTTGACTTAATTGACTTTTGACTAAAGCTTAAATTTAAGTAAAAGTTGAATTAAGTCAAAAGTCAAAGGTTTTTGAAATTTTAACCAAATTTTGGGAAAAAAGTCATTTTTTTTTGAAAATTTTTTGAATAATTTGGTAAATTAAGTCAAATAATTTGACTGAAGTCAAACTTTTGTGACTTTTTCTCAAGCTTAAGTCATGTCAAATGGTTTTGACTTTTGACTTAATAAGACCTCAGCCAGGGCTTAAAAAAAGGTTATTTCGTCCCACAAGGCTCTTGTTCTCATTTTTCTCTAAATATAGATTTTATTCATTTCCAATTTATAAAAAAATGACGTTTCTGTTAAAAATAAATTCTTTGTAGACAAAAACGACGATTCATCCATTAAATCCACTCAAAATCCGTAAAATTACTCAAAATGCAGAATAATAACTGATAGAGATATTATCAATGGCTTCTTCCAGTATTTATTCAATTACTGTTCTGACAACCAACAAAGTTAATAATAATGGTTTATTTACGTAGAAAAAAGGGTAAATATTTTCCGAGAAACAAAAAAAAAAGAAAGGAAAAAAATGCAATTTTCCGCTATCATTATTCCTATTTTAATATTTTCATCATAACTTATGAAGAAAGTTAGCAATCACTACCGCTTTAAATGCAATAACGTGCAGCACATAGAGAGACTTGTTATCTAGCATTACTATCTTACTACCATTACACCATGCTATTATTCTTCTTTTGTTAATAATATTTACTTGCACAAGTCGTGTGTGCCGCGGTTTCCACAGAAAATGGTGGTTCATTTTGACGTTGTGTCGACTTTGTTGTGCAACTTTACTTGTGGAAAGAAAAAAAAAGTTTTAGAGAATAAGAAAAATTGAAGAAAAAAGTTTCCTGTATGAAAATATTTTTTGTTAAAGTGCATTTTTTGAATTTTTTCCATTTTTATTTTTTTAAAGTCTTTAAAATTTTTATTAAAAAAAAATAAAAATAAAATAATTTAGGAAAAATCTGAAAATCGAATTTTCTTTGAAAATTTTTAAAATGCACTAAAAAAAAGGAGGTAGAAAAATTGCAACTAATTTTTTACGATTTTGCCTTTCTTCGCTGTTCCTCGCATTGTGCATTATAGCGGCACGGACTTGAGTAAATAAGCATGTAATCAGATATGTTTTCTTCATACTACTAGCATATTACTTCAATGTAATTGCACCGTGGAAGAAAAAAATTTTCATTTCTTCAAATATATTTATTATGCATTCGAGTTTGCCGGAACCGAAGCGTGAGACGTGGGAGGGAAGTTATTAGCAGAAAAATATAATTTATGAAAAAATTATAAAAAATTTCTTCTTTTGTATGTTTTGTTTTAATTACTTGATGAAGACTCTCAAAAAATTATTGACGGACTTCCCTTTTGCAATGAAAAATTTCCTTCCTCAAATCCTTCAAAAATTTGTGTTTTATGCAACTTTTATGAATTTTCACGAAAATAAATCGTTAAATGAAAATTTAATTTCACCACTTTTATCTATTAGCAGCATTTAGCAGAAATAGAATGATGAGTTTCCTCTTTTTCGTAAAATTTAAGTGCATCCATTAACGTCAATTGCCGTGACGTGAAATGCAATTGTTACGAAACACAGAGAAAATTAAGGGGGAGTTTATTATTTCATCTGATTCTTAATCAAATGGAATCAACTTTCGCAATCACTGTATCTTCACTAAATTAATCATGACTTGCATAATCCCAAGATTAATGATGGTTTTTGTACAATTTCTATATCAAGTTTTAAATCTAGACAACTTTTTTGTGTTATTTGTTCAAATCTGTCTTTTTTTGTAGGCAAATATTTGCAGACGACACTCAATGGAAAACAATTTCTTTGGTTTTTCATTATATTTGAATTGAATGAAAAGATATTGAAAAGTCGAATAAGATGGAGGGTAGACGTGTAACTTTGTACTTTTGACATAATTTTAGCGAAGAGTCATAAAAATTTGCACTGGGGCATTATGATTTTTACCACATTTCGAAGAAAAAATTGGTTTTGTCCACATATTCTCTATTTATCCCAATGCCCATTCATTGAGTTTACCCCAGTAGAATTTTTGAAATATCAACTGGGAAGTAATCTCTAAATGTTCGTTGGGGTAAATGAAAAACCGCATTATTTTCTATATTTTTCATTTATCCCAATCCACATTCAAAAACTTCACTTCAGTAAAATTTTAAAAAATATCCACTGGGGTGAAATTTTTGAATGTACATTGGGATAATTTGAAAAATCGTATTTTTACATACTTCATTTATCCAAATGCACATTTAAAGATCGTTATCTTGGATATTTGCCTATCAGGGAAAAATTCTAAAATTGCACTGGGGTGAAAACTTTGATTGTTCATTGGGTTAAATAAAAAGTTGCGTAATTCGTAATCTACCCCAATGCACATTCAAAGAAGATCTCACCCTAGTGGCATTTAAAAAATATTCACTGGGCATAAACTTTGAATGTGTATTGGGGTAAATCGAAAATGTGAACTGGGAAAATTGAAACATTTTAAATATTTGGATGAATAATAGAAAATTTTGTACAAAAATTAAAGAGTTACAGGTTCGGACAGTACTCCAACTCTTAAATATGAGGGTTGAAATAAACATTTTTGTCAAGCACTTTTTAACTCAAGACTCGAAGAGTGAACAATGCAATAAATTCCGTAAATGCCAGGATTGAAATTCCATTGGTCAGGTCAGTTTCCGATCATTTTTCTCTCCAAATGAACTAAACTCACTTGTAGGAAAATTAATTTCATAAAATTGTTTTTTTCTTCATTTGTCAGATTTTATACAGAGAAATTCACTTAATACCCAGGGAAAAAAAGACAAAACGAAGAAAATCGAGGAGAATGAGAAAATACTCTCAAGTCAAGTCAAATAATAAAGATAATAAAACATTAGCTTTATTGCCATTTTACCCATTATGATAGTTGCTACCATATGTGAGGAAATCGAGAGAAAATCAGAAGAAATAGGAAAAAATTGAACGTGATTTGATGTTCATATTTTTTTTTCGTTTCGCTTCTTCTACCAGTCATGCTGGACGTCTCCATGCTCTTATAAATACATAAAAATTGCTTACAAATATATCGTAGATGACAGTTTTTCTTCGGAAACGTATCGAGATAATTGAATGGGGAACTGAAGGGGGATTTGGCTCGGCAAAGATAGCAACGTCACAACACAAGGAAGACGCAAACGAAAAACTTTTACGAGTACATAAATAAATGGAAAAACACTTTAATAATCTATTTGATGGAAAATTTGTCACCTGATTAAATATCCAACCGATAGAAAAGTCGAAAAGTTTCTCTTCCTTTTATTTTGCTTCGCATTTTTTTTTCCTCTTCGCATTACAAGAGAGTTTAATTAACTCCACAGTTACTGTCTCATAATTTTTCGTGTTTCAACAGCGACAAAAGAAGGAAAGGAAAAAAAGGTGGGAAAAGCCTCTTAACAACAACACAATACAAAATTCAGGACACGAACACGGGGGTTTTGCTACTGGCATCGTTTTAATCTCCTAAAAATAATATTTGTCCAATTTATATTGATTAAAAGTGGATGTCCTTGTACAATTTTTCCCTTTTTTTTTTGGCGCGAACGACGCACACAATTTTAATCGTCAAACATAAAACACGGGATTTTGCCTCCAGTGTTCGATGTCGTTAAATTTATTGAGTTTTGATTTCAATATAGACAAATGCTCGATGCTGCTGGCGTTGTTTTTTTTTGTCGTAGTATAACAACTTTTGTAAAAAATGATTATTCAAATGGGATTTGTTTGTCATCGCGATGTTGTTTTTTTTTTGGATTTTTATTTTTGGCTGGCAATTTTCCCCCCAGTCTAAAGGATTTTTTTGTGTGGTGTATGAATCGTCACAAGTATTAAAAAAGTAGATATTGATGAAAAAACAAGAAAAAAATTAAAATACTAACAATGACAAGAGTTAAGAAGGACTTTGGCTTAAGAGAAGAAAATTTGTTTGTTGATATTTGATATTTTTAAATAAAAATAAACTCTTTTCCTTGAAAATTATTGAATTGCGTAGTTTATACGATTTAATAAATTAAAATAAAATAAAATAAAATAAAATAAAATAAAATAAAATAAAATAAAATAAAATAAAATAAAATAAAATAAAATAAAATAAAATAAAATAAAATAAAATAAAATAAAATAAAATAAAATAAAATAAAATAAAATAAAATAAAATAAAATAAAATAAAATAAAATAAAATAAAATAAAATAAAATAAAATAAAATAAAATAAAATAAAATAAAATAAAATAAAATAAAATAAAATAAAATAAAATAAAATAAAATAAAATAAAATAAAAACATAAAATAAATAAAATAAAATAAAATAAAATAAAATAAAATAAAATAAAATAAAATAAATTAAAATAAAATAAAATAAAATAAAATTTTGAAATTCAAAAACTTGAAAATTTTTTTGGGGCAAAACTATCAGTCCCAAGGTCAACTACCTCACATAAGAAAAATGGCCATTTGTCTGAACGCATAACTCCACAAAGCCGTAATTTGATCACATTCCTTCAAATAACATCACGCATTATTTTCTAATATTTCACTTTCACTCACACATTCGCTTTGTGTTGTGAAAGCCTAAGCTTCTCAACGAGACACGCAAAAATTATTGCCATTATCTTTATGATTGTTGCGTTTTATTTTTATTCCGACAACCACAAAAAAAAAGTGGAATAAATGACTCCACGTCCGCCGCTTCTGATGTCATTTTCATTAAAATATTATTTATATGATGATATTGTTGAAATTGATACAAAAATAAAGAAGACAAATTGAGGCACTAATGCCAGCAAATATGTCTTTTTTCGTGTGTTTGTTTTCTCATGACTTTTGATGTGCGGACAAAATCGTGACATCAAGACCAACTAAAGATTAGCTTTGTGTAGGTTATGATTTTCATGAAAAAACTGGATAAAATGGGATTTTCTTTGAATTCAAGCGAAATAGAGAAGAAGTGCAGCAGTAAAGACAAACAAACAAGCAATTAATTTGCATCATTTTTAATCTTTGTAATGGCTGTTGAAGTGCCACGCCGCAGAAAAAAGACACAAAGAGCAAAAAACAATTCAATTTAATTAAAAAGTTGCTCACTTTCCGTGTAATTGACGCAAACACATGCAATAATTACACCAATAACACTTACGTTCATTCACGAGGCACAAACAAGGACATCTGATTTGCGTTTTTTGTTTTCATCTATTTTAATGGGGTTCTCTCCAGTGCCTCGTGCCACTACTATTCGTGCGATCAAAGTGCATGATAACCAACTTAATTATTGTAATAGAGTCATTAGAAAGGGAAAAGCAAATAAACAACCTGAGCTCACCTCATCTAGCCGGCAAATTCGCATGAAAAGAAGAAAAATTTCCAAGTCAAAAATGTCACGAGATAAATTTCTTCCGCGTCGCTCTTATCTAGATCGACCCATTTTTGTGTCATCAGGAAACACTTTTTCTTCGGAGAAATCAGCCAGATGCTGCTGTTTACGGAACGAGGCTAAAGGAAGCGATGAGATAATGCGAAATGAAAAGCGAAGGAGGTGGAAGGGTAGATAGACTAGAATTCAATATTTGTAATGATGATGATATTTTTGTTGCTGTATCTGTAATGTGCGTAACAAATCTGTATATTATCTCTCATGTTATAGCAAACACGCAACGAATCAAGTCGAAATAGTCAAATATCAAGTCAAATTCCGTCAAAATGATGATGGTTATTTGAATTGATATGAATGCGTATCGCTCTTGTTTCCTCTTCTTCTAATGTCAGAAAAATTAGGTCGATTTGAATGAGAAAGTCATAAAATAAGAATGTTACTGGCAAAGAAAAATTGAGATTTAAACAAAAAAAATATTGGATTAATGTGGATTTAATATTGGCTTGAACTAGTCATGAAATTTTAAGAAGTTTCAAAAATCATTTTTTGTTTTTTTTTATACAAAAATTCGAGAAATTAGAAAAAAACGATCTTTTTCAGTAATTTTTGAAACAATTTGAAAAATTTTTAAATACGAAATTTTTCTAATTTTAATTCATTCCAATTTGAAAATTCTTCAAAATTTAATGAACATATAACACTAACACTTCGAATAAGCTAATATGAGAGGACTATATAAAATCACCTTTTTTGTTAAATTTTGTGTCATTTTTGTGATTTTTAGTGCTTCAAACGCGGATGCAATTGCCTTATTTGCCTCCCTCTGGATCCGCCCTTGGTAATTAATAAAAAAATTAAATAGTAATTTATTAAATCAATTAAAATAATTTTTGTTTGATCAATGTGAGAAATAAAAAAATCAATAAAAACTGAAAAGAAAGTTTTATTTTTATTTTAAATATTGGGAAATAATGGAATTAGACTTAAATTTGACAGAATTTTATGCTATTTAATAAATTTCGATTTTTATAATTGCAATAAAAAATAATTTTCAATGCAAATTTACAAACAAAAAAAAACACCGGCTGTTCATGTCATTATATTAATCCTCTTTAAAAGCATGTTGCAATAATTTAATTGAAAATCATTTACACCCTATTACACAAAGTACGTATCACCCACTACTGCCCCATTAGCATCTGACACACAAAAATAACTATTTAATGCCATTTGTTATTATTTAACAGGATCTCCGTTATTTAAAAATAATACTTTAATAATATCGTAATACTACACAAAATGGATATTCATTACAAAACAATCACCGAACAATGCATTCAACAAGCGTTAATGATAAATTTGCCCGAGTGATTTTTGTTTATCTAGCTTTGTTTGGACATGCATTGTGTTATTTGTTTCAGTCAACACGAAATAATTACAGCAGAGTTAGAATGTTGTTAATAAAGTCCCGAATTGCTGACTTCCTTTGATGTGGTTTGGAGCAACTACTACTGAAATGCGGATTTTGGCTGTGACCTGGAAATTCACAAAATAATTTGTAGAACAATTTTCCGCATGGATTTTGACAAGTTTAAAATTTGGCTACAAACGATTTCATGTAAAAAAAAAAATAAAAAAAAAAAAAACATTTTAAAAATAATTTTTTGAAAAAGGCTTTCAAAAATTTTTTTACTTGTACTTGAAGAATTTTTTCTTAAAATTTTAGAGATTTTTCATTTATTTTCCTTTTTGTGGCATTTTTGCATATTTAATTTGTTTTTTAATATCTTTTTTATTTTACGTTCTAGTTACATTTCACCCATTTTGGCATTTAATGTATTTTCTAAAAATTTTTAGGAATTCCGATGAAGCCCAATGCACATTTTCAAAATTTTCCCCATTGCTCATTCCACAAATTTTTCCGATAAACATTCCGAAGTATTTACCTAATGCACATTTTGACATTTGAGTCATATGAGCATTCTGACATTTGACGCCAATAAGCATTTTTAAATTTTGCCCCAATGCACATTCTCAAATTTCTTCTTAATGCTCATTCCACAAATTTAATCCAATATACATTTAGAAAATTTCGTCTAATGCACAATATGAAGTTTGAACCATATAGGCATTCTGAAATTTTACCCTAATAATCATTTTTTTATTTTACCCCAGTGCACATTTTAAAAATTTATTCCGAAAATTTGACCCAATTCATATTTTTTGAGAGATAATCGCATTAAAATATTTTGCCCTAATAAAAATTTTGAAAATTTTAGCCTAATGCACATTTTGAAGTGTCGACCGTTAAAATAAACGAAAAGCAAGAAAAACTTAAAATAATTATGTGTGCTTTGTAAATTATGAGGAAAAAGAGGCAAAAGTAACGAGCACGAATCCTTTGTTAAAACTATATTTATTGTTATTATTTTCCCCGTTTTCCGTTCCTGCGATGTTTACACGACAAACATTTAGATTAGCAGAGTCAAGTGACACTTAACTAGCCGTGGCGCGTTCTTTGGATTAGTTTTTGTCGCGTCATAATCATCAACACACGGACATCGTTGTCGGAACAATCGTTTTCTATTTCGGAAAAATAATTTTCTAATTTGCATAATATTGTTGCTGCTGCGATAAAGCTTTCTTTATGGCTACTTGACTTGTGTATTTTTTTTCGCTATGAACGCGTACTTTTTTTTCACAATTGACTTATTTTTTCGCTTGTTATAACTCAACAAGCTGCAAGTTGGAGCATTAGTTGGAAAAAAAAAATGTTGCGATAAATTTTTACGTTTATTAGTGCTACTTACACTTAAACACTCATAAATACGCACGCATGTGTCACAAAGACGCAGCCAAGCCATCGGGAATGTAACGACATGGAAAAAATTGCGCTCTTTTTACATTAAAATAAACATTTTCTGTTGCTCGCTCGTTTATTCAAGTATATTTACCGTTTGCTTTGGTAGCAGACACAAACGATTTGTTGACATGAAATTTGACGAGGACATGATTGGCGCGTATCAGCGTGAATTTGTAGGTAAACAAAGGCAATAATAAGCATAAATTGTTAATAGAAATTCAATAATTCAATGTTGTGCGGCGAGGCGATGCGTGATTGTAACGAAATGTAAGCTTTTTGTTAATTAAAGTGGATTGGACTGCGACACGAAATGTGATATTTCGAAGCAAACTTTGTGAAATTTAAAACGATTCTATTTTTCCCGCAGCACAACTGAATAGGCGAAAGAGGTGAAAACTAGAAAAAAAGGAAAATAGAATGGAAATAGAATTAACATTATCTTGAAACTTTAGTCGTGCAAAAAAAAGGAACAACAAGGAAGAGGAAATAGCAGAAGACAAGGCATCGGATTTCTTGTCTGACACGACTCTTTTAATTAAAGATAAAGAGAAATGGATTTTTTACAGCATTTCGAGGATTTTTTGAAATAAACTATTTTTATTAAAATTAAAAAAATGTAAAATACATAAAAAAAACTCATGTGAAATAATTTAAAAGATTTAAATATTCTTCAAAAAAAATAAATAAAATAAATGAATAAAAATTTTTAAAAAAATTAATGATGATTAAATAAAATTTAAAAATTTAGAAAAAAATAAGAAATGATATATATACATATAATTAAATAAAAAAAATTATTTTTAAAAGTTTCGTTTATTTAATTTTTTTTTCAAAATTATATTAAATTTATTTTTTAAGATTTCTATTTTTTTAAAAGAAAACAGTTTAAAAAAATTATAATAAATTTTATAAATAAGTTTGAGTATGAATAAAAATTCAATTTTTATTCAAGAAAAATTTTTTTCAAAACAAGAATTATTTTTTTAAAGAAATATTTAAATTTTTTTTTTACAAATTTTGTTCAAATCATGATAAAAAAATATCGATTTTGTTGGATTATTTCCTAAATGTAAAAAAAATAATTAAAAAAATATTTTTAACCCAGGGAGATACGGGAAAACCTATAAATTGACAAAATTTCAACACTTTTCACATTTTTATGAACTTTATGATGTTTTATAAAATTTAACAAAATGATCGAAATTTTAAGAGTTGTTTAAACATCAATTGTCTGTAATTGAGCTCGGATCATATTAAATTTTGAATTTTTAGATTTAGCTTGGTCTTCTCTTTCAAACAATATGTAACACATTCGATTTTATAGTTGAAAACATTGTTAATTTGTTTTTAACTTTTTTTTTTATCTTTTTTACATTTTCCTTTGTAAATCCTATAAAACTTGACAAAATTTTGAAAATTTTTACAAATTTGCCCATAAATCTTCATTCTGCATCAAATGAGCAAAAAATTTCATTAAAATAAGTTTGCAAAGATTTTTTGCAAAAATATTTGAAAATATTTTCAAAGCTTTGCAAATATTTGCAAATCTCGATTTTTAAATGGCTCTCCTGAACGCTACAGAAAGGGTATCGAGCTAAAACCAGCAAAATTCAAGAGAGCTCGCCGAGCACTATCTAACGGTGTAACACACTTAAGCTGTCATGTTTTTAAAACATGAAAAATTGAGGTCCAAAGTTTCGCAAATTTGCAAAAAATCGCAAAATTTGCGAACTTTGACCCCGAGGCAATGCCATATATCATTAGAAAGATCTCGCCAAGCTCTCTTGAGATTTGCTGGTTTTAGCTCAATACCCTTTCTGTAGCGTTCAGGAGATCCATTCAAAAATTAAGATTTGCAAATATTTGCAAATCTTTATTGTAAAGATTTGTAAACATTTGCAAATCTTTACAAATCTTTGCAAAAATTTAAGCAATGATATTTTTATGAAATTTTTTGCTTATTCGATGCAGAATAAAGATTTATCGCAAAGTTTGCAAAAATTTTCAAAAATTTGTAGCAATACATGAGAATTTTATAAGAAAATGTAAAAATTGCAAATTTTTCAAAAAGAAAAATATTTTGAAATTTTAAATGATTTTTTGTGAATTTATATGAATATATCATTTTGATTATTGAGAAGAGCAAATTCAAAATTTAGCATCCTCAAAATTCATTAAAATATATCAAATGTCTTTCAAATTTACTAAATATGTCATACCTCAAAATAAAATGTTCAAAATTTAAAGTTTTGTTAATTTATAGCTTTTCCCGTATCTCCCTGAAAAAACCCTCCAAAAATCTAAAAATTAAGAAAAAAATTATCTAAAAAACAATAAATGATGACCCATCTTGACTCCTCAGGTAGCTTGTTTTTTTTTCTAGGTATTTTATTTATTTTTACTCATATCCCAACATCAAACGTTTTAACACACATTTCCAGACACTTTTAATTCTACCCTAAAGCTCCGACATGTTCTTGGTAAACAAAAAATTTGTGCGGTACATGATTTGACCACTAAACTCATTGTTTTTAAAAATTTTTCAAATACAGAAAAAAAAAGAAAAAACAATAGAAAAACCATAATGAAGAAGAAATAAAAGAAAAAACGAAAACAATGGCATCAAAACTTTTAATGAGGTTCATCTTTTGACGTTCAATTGCTAATTTTTCATCCATAATTTTCAAAAGTTTTTCTTGGGAAACATCCAACAGCGGCTCATTCAGTTCGTTATGCGCTAAAAATAATTATTTCGTCTAATTTTAGAGAAGTTGCAACAAAAAGCAGCAAAGACGGAAACATAATAATAAAAGCTATGGAGAGAGATAAAAGTGGAACAAGAGAAGGTAGTAAAAGTTTGAGTTAAGTACAGAATTGAAATGAAATTGAATAGGAAAACTTTTTTTTTGCGAAATAAAAAAAGAGAATACAAACCAAAAAGAATTTAGTTTTCTTTTCATGAATGATAAAAATGATGATTACAATTTTGTATACATTTGAAATGGTGACCAAGGTAAATTTTTTTTTGCTCTAAGTGACGAAAAACAAAATCGGACGGTTACCGTAAATGAATGCTCTCTCAGTTTAATCAGTAGTGAAAACATTTCCCATTGCAAATAGTTGTAAAAGAATATTTTTGTGGATTATAATCCACTGTGGAAATGATGACAGCCTTTACACTTTTAGTTTATTTTAAGTTTCTTTTTTTTGTGTGCAATCAGCATACTTTTTTTTTATCTTTCGGGCTATATTTAAGCAGGTAAGGATTATAGGGAAGAGAAAAAATTTCTTTTCAATTCATTTGGCTCCGTTTTGCTTTTGTGCATTAAATATAGAAAAACTTTTGCAATTTCTTCCACTTTTTGTGCGCCTTGCAAAAAGTTTGTCGGCCTAATTTTTGTCGCTCACAAAAAAAAAATCAGCAAACTTCATTAGAATGCAAAAAGGACGGTTCAACACATTTTCTAGTCGTACTTCTTCATTAAAGTGCGGCACTCGTATCACAACTACTTAATCATTACTCCGCACTCGAAAGGGTCTCCCTGCTTCTCTCGGTCATGCGAAATAAAAAAAAAACGAACGTCGTCACATGAATACTAAATATTTAATTTTTTAATTAAAATTGACCGTGTTTATGTTAAGTAGAGCTCCATTTTTGAAACAAGCACACAAAGCTTTTAACTGGCTCATTACTTTAAATGTTCGTCTGTCTTTGCGTTCAAACATACGCAAAAAAATGCACATAATTTTCCGTTACTGTAAATTTATGCATGACCTGCTTTTAGTGTCGAAGTTTCACTTTGGTACAAAAAAAAAACAGTTCAGATGCCCAGGGAAAAAATGTTCGTTGGTCATCAAGTGTAAAATGCTGATTGTTTCCTGTTTACCTTTTTTTCTCATTTTTTTTAACAGTAATGACTCAAAGGAGAAGCATTCTTTGAAGAAAGTAATAAACAATTTTTCATTCCATTTAGAGATTATTATTTGCTGCAGTGTTTGTCGTATTTCCAAGTACTCCAAGACTTTCTTGAAGACTTTATTTTTAGAAAATAAATAAAAAGAAACGTTTCGAGTATTGCATTTTAAAGATGATTTGATTGAATTTTCTTGAACAGGTGTGTGACTTCGTTACTGGTGCAGACCTAAAAATTTAAAATAAATTAAAAAAAAATAAAATTATTAAATAAAACTTGAAAATAATTAATTTTAAATAAAAAAATTTAATGAAAATCAAAAATAAAGTTAAAATTTTTGAAAATAAAATTGAAAAAAAATTTTTTTTTGAAATACTTATTTTCATTCAAAATGACAGAGTTTTAGGAATTTTTGATCGTTGATAAAAATTTTTGTTGTTTTTTAATAACTTTCCTTGAAATTTTCAAATCAAAAATTGATTTTAGATCATTTTAAGTTAAAAATTAAAATTTCATAAAATATAAATGTCAAAAAAATTTGAAAAAAAAAATACAGTAATTTTATGGAAAATATTTTTTGAGAAAAAAATTCAAGTTTAAATATGATTTTCAAAACAAAAATTAAAATAATTGAAAATTTTTATAAATTTTTTAGAAAATGTCTTGAAAAATTACACCAAAAAACGATCAATTTTGATGAAATTTTTAACTTTTTTTTTTATTTTGCCCCATTGGATTTTTGACTTTTAAAATGGGGCATCGGATTTTATTTTTGATTTTCATTTGGAGCGGCATTAATAAAAAAAAAATAAAATTTGAAGCAAAATCAATAATAAAAATCAATTAATTAAACTGAAAATTTTACGCTATTTTTTTCTACAAAAATAGAAAAATTTTAATTAAAAAAATATTGCAAAAAATTTTTTAAATTAAGTTTCATAATAAATTTATATTTTTTTCATGATTTTTCTTAATTTTATTATTTTTTTAATAATATTTGTTCACGAATTTTTTGTTTTATTTTTTTAATATTTACAAAAAAAAAATCATCTTTTTCACTTAAAAAATGAAATAAGAAAAAATTTTTGTTTTTCAAAATTATCTTTTTTATTTCTTATTTAATTTAATTAAATTAGATTTCTATTAATTTAATTTAATTATATTTTTATTAAATTAAATATAATTTTAAAAAATAATTTTATAATAAAAATTTTGTAATTATTTTTATTATATAACATTAAATTAATAAATATATTAATTAATTAAATTTTTTTTACTTATTTCTTAAATGTTTTATTAAATATTGATTTTTAAGCTCCATGTTATTTTAAATGATAAAAAAGTATTTTTTTTCGTATTTTTAACTATATTGCTTCCAACTTTCAATCACTTGAAATAAAAAGCGGAAATACTAAAGGTGATATTTGTTATTTTTTTCTCTCAGCGATCGACACGGTCAAAGATGCCTTGAACTAAAAATAAAAAAAAATAATGAAAAGTTTTCTTATAAATCTCGCATAAAAGAAAAATATATTTGATTCACCTGTATTTCTTTTAAAAAGCATTTCATACGGAAAACATTGAGCCTCTCTTTCACATCAGACGCTTTTCTTCGAGTAAATATATAAATTTCACCTTTTTATTTTTTTCCTCGTTACTTTACTTTTGCAACATTTTTTTGCTCCTTGCTGGTTTTCATTTTCTCGCGCTGTGCTGTTCTCGTGTGCGAAGCATGTTTGTTAGTGCAAAAAGTACAAAAATAAAAGAAGAGAGTAAAAATTGGACCAGATGTCTTAAATTAAATTAATTGAATTAAGCTTCTTTTGCACTTGGTTTTCATGAAAAGAGTTTTTCCTTACGTGAATTTCTCTTTCGTTTTTTTTTCTGACGACGGCGAACATGTAAAATGGAAAACATATTGTACCAATCATGTCTTCTTTACGTACTTTTTAGACATTCAAAAGTTGCATGAAGCGAGAGATAAACAAAGTTGCAGTTCGTTGTGAAAAGCCCTTTATAATGGTCATGTTGAGAAAATGCGACCATTCATCATCGTAGCTGTAATTATTTGGTGCTAATAGCGGGTAATTCGAGATTGAGTGCGGCGATAATAAGGAGAAAATACATTTTTTGAGAAGAACACCATCTGTAGCGAAAATTTTCGTAATAGAATATTTTTTTCCGTGTTACATTTTCACTGACCTACTTTCAAATCTTCCTTGTTGTGGTGTCAATTTAAGCATTAGAGCTAAAAATAAACTCAAGTAATTTTCGCCGAAAATCCCTTTTCAATTAATTTTCTTCTTTTCTCGTAATCCAGTTTTATTTCACGTCACTTCCTGCCATGTTTCTGTCATAAATCCAACTTATCGCCATCACACATGACCTTCACCCCTTCATCACACGTTGAGTAGTTGTTGCGAGTTGACAAGTACAACGCACTTTTACCTGCGAACAATATTTTTTGTATTGTCATTTTGAGAGCGTAACCGAGTACTTTGCGGAAGAATTTATCAGATTTTCTGTATTTTTTTTTACGATGGTTTACTGGCTTTTTATTTATTTATGTATTAAGTTGTGTTGTTTTCGGGAAACATGGCATTCATTTTTATGACGATAAGTCTCCGTTGGCGTGATTAAATGAATTTTTGCGTTTAATGGAAATTTTTTACTGCGTTTCAGACTGATTTTGGAAAAAATGTTATTTTTTGTCCAGCAATCGGATATAACTGAAAATAAAAAAAAAATAAATATTAGGTATTTTAAAAAGTTTAGAAATCCAGCAGTTGGATTAAACTGAAAATAAAAAAAAATTAAAAATTATTTTAAAAAGTTTAAAAAAATAAAATAAAATAAAATTTTAATTAAAAATTAATTAATGAATAAATAAATAAAGTTAATTAATTAATAAATTAAATTTAAATAAATTTATTTAATTTTAATAAATATTTAATTATAAAAATATAATTTAAATTAAATAAATTTAACAATTCAAAAATAATAATTTTTAAAATAAAAAAAAAAATTTAATTACATATTTTTTTATTTATTTTAAAAGATAAAAATTAAAGAAAATATTTTTAAAATTCAAATCTTTAATTAATAAATTCCAAATATTCAAATTGACTAATAATTATAAGTAATTATTTTAAATTTATTTAATTAATTTTAAAAAGTTTTTTTTAATTTAAATTAATTAATTTTTAAAGAAATATTTGATTTGTCCAAATAAATTTTATTTTTTTAGATTTAAATTTTGAAAAAGCTGAAAATTGAATTAATAAATTTATTTAAAAAAAAAATTATCATTAGATTAAAAAATATTCAATGACTCAATTCGAATACGCTTTAAATGTTCATTTCATATCAATTTTCAAATTTTCTTTTTGTTTTTCTTTACAAAAAATATCCAGTCGCCCAAAATATCATAAAAATTCGCGATATTCTGTTTTTCATTAATAAAAAAGAATAAAATTGAAAGTTCCTCCATATAAATGATGATGTCATGCTGATTTTATAGCCAAGATTCTTATATTTTTTTATTGATTTGTTATTTCATTTAAATAAATATCTTTTTCAGCGAAAAAAAAAATCTACAACCAAAAAAACCGAAAATTCTTTTTTTAGTGCACCACTGAGAAACCCACACAATCCCTTTATTTGATGCTAAATTATGATTATATTCATGAATTCGATAATACTCTCGGCTTTCTATCACTTCCAGTTATTATAATCACGATAATACGCATTGATATAATCATACTGGTTGCATTGGTGCAGTCATCAAACAAATAATATTCTGAAAAGCGGATTAAATAATAATAAAATGGCAAATCCCAGTTATTTGATCAAATGTGCGTTCATTTGTGTGTGTGTACCTATGCCTTTGAGCAAAAAGACCCTCATTTTAAACATTTTAATATTAATAATATTATGTGTGCACAAAATACCACCTATTTATGGCTCCTCGTCTATATTATGTTGATCATGTTGAATTTATAATAATAAAGTTGATGTGCAAGAGAGACGTACTGTTTTTAAATTTACCTCGGCGATGAAATATTGTGAGGCAGGCCCACATGATGAACTCTTTTCACTTGAATGAAATTTTCTAATTTTCGAAATTTTCATCAACAGTTTTTTTTTCATTCTCGACACAATTTCACTTACATGCTCGACTCCATCATCATCGGGGGGACAAAACATGACAATGATGACAAAGGCAAAAATATAAATGACACAATAAATGAACGTGACATGATTATAATGAATGCATTCATTGAACGGATGAGTATGGAGATTTTTCTCATGTGGCTTTCATTTCACTTGCACACCCACTGTGCAGCCCGATGACAAAATTTCAACTTTTTTTGCCATTTTGTGCAGTTTTGTCGCAAAAAAGTCGGTGAAAAAGATACGGAACTGACGCAGGATGATGATTTTTTGACACAGATGAATAGTTTGGAAGAATAATAGTCGCTTGTCTGTCAGTCATTCACTTTTTTTCGTCATTGTTGTAACTTTTAATTGTTTTTTCGTCGTTTTTTTTGTTCAAGTGAAAAAGTCACAGTTTAGGTGTTTGCATGAAATCTGCAGTTTTCATTTTCTCTCAGATCACTGACTCTTACTCTTACTCAGAATCAATTGAACTTTATTTATTGTTAAATTTTACATTTTATTACTTTTGCTGCTGCTTGTAACATTTTTCCATAACGAGAAGAGAAAAATTTCGTTCGCAATATAAAAGTTTATGAGGTGCATAAAATTGCTTGCAAATCATTTTGCTTTATTGCTTGTTCATTTTTATTATTGTCGTATCAAAAGAAGCTGTCTTTCCTGTCTTCTTTTTTTTCATTCGTCGCCAGATGAAAAACGTTGTCAACACGTGTTCTTTTTAATTTCCATTTAAATGTAAATGTCGCTGATTGTTATCGTCATTACCGAAACAAAAACCTCCCTTAATGAGAATCTTGTTAAAATTTTAATTTATTATTTCTCTTTTAAAATAAACACGAATTTACGATGCAAATTGCAGCAGCAAAACAATGAAATGTTTGCACTCTAAATCCTTATTTCTATATATTTTCATTATTATTTGTGCTGTGTGCATTCGTTTTGGGGTATCCCATTGTTTTCCCATGAGATGATTTATGACAAGTGTAATGGTGGTTTTGTTTGTTACAGTTTTGCACATGGAGTAGAGATAAATGTAGCAGAATTGTGCAGTTTCCATTTTATAACCCATTTATTTATTTTCCCTGTTGTTATCAAGCAATTTTATACTCATTTAATTTACTTCTTCCGATTAGAAAAGGAAGTCGCGTGATGGAAGACGCAATGAAGATAAATTAGTAAATTGCATCTTCATTACTACTATCAGGAGATGTTTGTTGAAATTTCGACCAGAGGCGTGGTAGCCATTAAAATCTGAAGATCTCAAAAATGGCGCCAAAATAGTGTTGTCAAAAAAGTATAAATTCATGTATTGACCACTAGAGGGCGCATGTAAAATTTTTAAAATTCAGATTTTTGAAATTCAAGATGAACTTAATTTTACAAGTAAAAATGGGAAAATTTTTGTATTTAATTTTTTTTAAAATAAATTAATTATTTGAGGTTAGAATACTGATAATTCAAAATAAAATTTTTAAAAGTTTTTACTTCAATGTTTAAAACTAAATTTTAATTAATTTCTGTTCCTTTAATATTTACTTTCCATAAAATTCTATCAACATGCTTATACCAAAAGCTCGTTAATTATTCATTTTAATTTGATTTATTACACAAATGTTGATCGGGCATGGGGATTTACCGGTAACACACTAATCATATTCAATTAACTCCAGTGCCATGCATCTCTCTTGACTAAATGCACTCAATGCATAAATAATAACTAAAATTGATGATTGGCAAATAATGTAGCAGCATTCATTACTTGACACAGTTGCAGTATTCGGTTCAATTTTACACAAAAATTGGATTACTGTAATACGCTTCCAGACATTTCGTTTGATTGTTTGAAACTAACAAAGGATTTAATCTAAGTTTCAAAAGTGCCACAGATAAAGATAAACACGAAGTGATGAAAAAACGATACGATCTTAATGAATTTTTCGCCTTTTTTTTGCGTGAACAAACAAACAAACAACGAGAAAAAGAACCAATTCCATCTTGGTTGTTACATCTCGTGAAGCAAAGTGTTGAAGGTAATGAGATAATGTAAATTTATAAGAACGAAATTGGCTTTTTTTGTGTCGTCGTTCCGTTATAATTGAAAGAAGTGCTGCGATGAAGATGATTTTCTTTGTAGTTTCCTGCATGCAGTTGAAAGAAAAAGAGAGAAAGAGATAAAAAAGGTTTTTTTCTAATTCAAAATTAAATCAGATTATTTACGCTACTTTACAAACAAACATTTTAAGTCGCAGGTAAGGAACACATTTTTTGATCATATTGTCATCAAATGCAATAGATACCCTGTGGAAGAAAAATGGGTTAAGTTTACCTCTAAGGAGATTGTATTAACCTTTTAGTGAATTTTCTAACCTCTAAATAAATTAGTTGTACTTTTTAAAAAGAATCAAAATGGTTAATAAAGAGGATAATTTAACATGTTTTAAAATTGGTCGTCCGTAGATCAAAAAAAAAAAAATAGTCCTACAAGTTGTAGGCCTTCAAGAGAAAGAGTAGGATTTTTGGACTCATATTTTTGTTTTCCTTAAATCCAAATTCATGCAATACTTTTTCGCGAGCATCGCTTTTTTATTATTAATTTTTTAAAAATCTAATTAAAGCAGTATCTTTATTTCGGCTTATCTTAAAAACTACTTTCGAAAGTATTTCGTAAAGTTTAACTTACTCTTCGGATTCTAAATGCTGCATTTCCGTTGACAGCTACTGAGTGTTTTGCATAACAATGACTTGTCGCAGGTCCTGGACCTACTCCTACAATGCTTTTTCTAGTTGAGAAATTCGATCTTGTTCTATTCCGAGGTCTACTTGCTCTGCAGCTGCCAAATGAAAGTATGGTCGTATCCATGAAAATACTTGAACACCCGCATCCATTGTTCTTTTAAGCAACACACTGTAGAGGCCCTGAATTTCAGAGAATAAATTACTGCCAATTCAAATTTCGATGCATCTTACTGTCGGAGGTTCGGCCAGCCAAAGTTCGTGTTGTATTTGCATCCAGGAAGGAAGAGTAAATGTGGTGCATGTTTCTAACTGTTTCCTTTCTTTTCTTATACAGATGTGAAAACAGTAACGTTGACCTCCTAAGTTAGGGTAATTTCTTTTTTGATCTACGGATGACAGATCCTAAGAGAGGTCATATTAACCTCTAAAGGGCTCAGATTGATTCATTTTAAAAATAAATTACTTCCATAAAAAGGGTAAATTCTACCGGATATTTACTACAGGGCACATAGAAAGTGCTTTAGTTCTTGGCAGATTTTTTTTCGTCTTCAATGTTTACACTCACTTAAATATCCCCTTTTTGTATCTCTTTTTCATTAAAAGACGTCCTTAAGACTTTTTTTTTGCACAGTTTGCAAAATATTTGAAGAAGAAATTTAAAAAGGGTTCTCATCTCTACCGGATTTACTCGTCTTTATATTGTGTGCACAGACAGAGATTTCGTTCGCACTCAAGATTGTGGTTCATTTTTTTATTGTTATATTATTAGATTATGATACGCTCGTGAAATCCATTCAAATATGAATTTTCAAGTGGAGGATCGTTTAAATGACAGGAAGAGATCCCTCGGCTTTGGCGATGATAGGCAGTTGGGTAAGTGCGATTGTTATTTCTATACCGCAGATTGCTAGACGGATTTCTGGGAAATTTGTTTCGGATTTGGGATTGTTTTTTGTGTGTTAAGGAGATGCCATTTTTTATAAAATTAGACGTCGATGTGAGAAGATCCTCTTGAGTATTGGGTCACGTTTAAGTGCGTGCAACGACCACAATATTAATCAATGGCCGTCGTATTGGACATGATAATAAATGTGGCATCATTACCATAACCTGTTACAAAACGGCAAAAGCTCGTCGACGTCGTCTTTGTCGAAGAACAAGGCAACATTTTTTGGCATGTTAGATTATCATCACAACATGAAATTCCTTGCACGCGTGCAAAATGAAGGGTCAGCACATCCCTCTGAATGGTCGGAAGAAATTGTACATATCAATTACGAGCATATGTTTAAACATGAAAATTTTGTATCGTTTTATTTTCGTGTGCGTATGTGTGTGTGTGTGCGATGCCTCAATGAATATTCCAAACACACATTCACAATCATCATCGTAGCAGAATTTTATCCGAAATACAAATATCATAGATGTTTTACATCAATAAATAATGTTCCCACTGCTATATGAACTTTACGACTAGAGCAAATAAAAAGCTTACTTTGATAAATGATGTAAAAGCAAGTTACTTTTCTCTCGCACTCTCAATGTTGTTGCAATGACGTGATTCTTTGTTCGGGAAATTCTTTTGATACTTTTTTTTTGCATGAACGATACGAAAAAGAAAGAAGAAGTGATGTGAAGACATTTAACATCGTTCGCATAAAAAGAGGAAAAAAAGGTAGAAAACTCGTAAATGATTGTGTTAAAGGACTATAACACCTTTCGCTTGACTACTAATGAGCAACGACCTGAAAAACGACTTGAGGAGGTGGAAATATCAATTATTATTGGTAAGTATTCTATTGATACATTTTTCTTTTTTTATTTCAGATTTTAGCGGGCCCGTAGATGTGGTCAGGAGTCAGCTTAGTACAGTGGTTAGCATATCTGACTGATGAGCGTAAGGTCGTTGGTTCGAGACTCGAAATCATGAAAAACTTTTCTGACTCCAATGGAGCTTTAAATTTACTGAGATATTTTAGAAATCTTTTGGGGTCCTCTGGGTGAGCTGAGTGAATTTTGAGGGCACCTGCTTGGGATGACAGGTAAAAAGCTAAGACCTATTTCCCGGCATATGAAGTACAATAGGATTCTTTAGAGACCACGGTGCGAGCCATACTAGACCTCTAAGGGGTCTAGTAAGCCCTATGACCTAGATGTCGTTCTACTAAAGATTTTTTTTCACAACGAAGAAGCATTAATTGTTGGAGCTGAATTCTAAGAAGACTTTTAGCATCAGTTGATCAGGCTTCCATGACATATAGAAATGTATGGGCAGCTTAACCACGGCTTAACGACTCCTCTCATGCCAGTTATATCTCTCTCTCTTCACCAAATCTGATCCAAAATCCATCCACATCATATTTAATTCCACCTTTAACATCATCAGCATCATCATCTTTACTAATTTTGACATCATCTTTAATCAAAGGAGCCTGAATTAGCAACCATAGACTGAGAAGACCTTCCTTCTGAATTATCCTTGACTGATTTTCAAAAAATTTCCTAAATAATTTTCTTTCGGCACAATGGAAGACCGTCGAAAATTTCAGTGACTCACTTCTAACTAAGCATGTACAAAACGAAGTTAATGAACCCACGTGACTTGATAGATGTTTTAATTTCGGCTGAAATCGTTTTTATTTGTTATTACGTTGTTGCCTTGTCCAATAAAGGCAAGAGGCTCGTGTGACCAGACATCGTTACGGGATTGACAATTTTTGCAAACAACGACATTTGTTCATGTAACAAAATAATTTTATTCTTGTTTCGCAATACAGAAAAACCTAGTTCCACACTATTGCGAAAAACTTATTTGTGTCTGGCGTGCAAATTAATATACAAAAAGCACGAGCAACAGCATAAAAAACCGTCACACAAGCATATTTCACTCACTTATTACGTTGCCACCGCCGCGCGTTTTAGAATATGTAACAAATGTCCACAATTTAGATCCTGACACCATAAATTATTTACTCCAACTATTACAACGAAACACATGCAAAACGCGATGTGTTATAATATTTGTTTAAAAACCGTTTTTTTTTTTGGATTAGAATGTTAGGTACTCGATGTGAATGTCAATGTGGCGGGTGGGCAACACACAAGTTCGTTGTTTGTGCGGTTAAGTTGGAAATAATTTTCCGGTTGTTACTCGAGTGTAACTTTTGCTAATAAATGTCAAAAGTAAACACGGGGTATGGGTTTTTCGGAAGGTAAATAACTTTTTTTTATCGCATAAATGTGATTAATGCGGTAATTTCACTGATTTTTACACATATGTGACAAAAAAAAAACACATTTCAATAAAAAAGCATTAAAATAATAACTTTTCAAATGTGTTTCGCACAAGTGTCGGAAATAAAAGCTTTATCTTTTTTTTTTGCTTTTGATATGCATAAATGTTTATATTATATTTTAAGTTCACAGAAATATAAGCTAGAATCATGAGATATGTGTTAAAACTTCATATGAGAGGTTATTTATCAAAAGTTTTCTGGGAAAATTTCCATAGAATAATATTTTTTTTTGTAAAGTTTTTGACATATTTTACCCTTCTGGAAATTCTCAATTTCTCTCTTTGAGTGCTAGCTGCGGGCTCCGTTTCTCAGAAGGACCTTTCATAATATCTGTAACAAAAAGCATACCATAAATGCATGGAACAGAATATTTATGTTATTTATTCAGAAAATAATAATAAAAATATAGACAAATTTTACATACGCATTCACATCAAAAATTGTGAATAGAATTGAAAAAGCAAACAATATCTGTGTAATAATAAATATGTTGAGGCATAGAAGCAACAATACATGAATAGAAGGTTGCAAAGTAGATTATTTAAATTTGTCTTCTATTGACTTCCATGACACTCGGATGAAGTTTAACATATTTTTCCTGTGCCACATCCTTTCATAACGGATATTTATGTTTTGTGATATGCAAACTTTTATTGCACAAAAAAAATTAAGGAAAAAAAATCAAAAACTCGTTTAATCCGTAAGATCGTAACTGATTTTAATATTTCATCACTTTTTAATGATATCCTTTAGCACAAAATAACAGAGTTATTTTCGGAAAATTATCATAAAAATATCACTACACTCAATACACCGCACGAAAAATAACAAAACGTTGTACATTGAACTTGATTTTCCCATCATGAAGATGTTAACAACAACCCTCAACCATGAAAATCAAATAAAACAAAGATATTTCAAGTTCATGTATAATTTATATATTTGTTGGAGAAATTCAATGAATTTTTTTCCGTTGTTTTTTCCGAATAAAACAAAATATGAGAATATAATGTAAGCAAGTAAGAGAAGAAGGAGAGAACCTTGAATTATTATTTTGCTTCTTACTGTTGATTTCAACATGTATGTAAGTGTGTGGGGGTGCTTGGCATAAAGAGCTAAGAAGATCACCAGTTGTATTAAAATAATGAGATTGTATTTATTTAAATGACAAAAAAGATAATCACATTCATATGGAAATTCTTTCAATGGGATTTTTTTTATGAATTTTACTTGTTTTCGTTTTTTCTGTTGCTTGGTAAAAATCTGAAAAGAAAGGCTTTTAAGCCTTATTATAGGAAAAATTTTACATTTTTACCACATTTGAAATTTTATTTTCGTTTCTTAAGAAAATTTTCTAATATTAAAAAAATATTTTTTTTTAATTTAAAGAACTTTGTTTAACAAAATTAAGTAAATTTTATTTTTTTTTTAATTTTAAAAAAAAAATTTGTAAATTTCATATTTTTTTTTTCAATTTTTGCCGTTGACCTAAGGGCTCCAAAAAAAAATTTTTTGAACTTTTTTTTCCATTTCAAAAGTCAGAAATCCAATTGAAAATTTCATCATTTTGTCTTTTTCATATTTTCTCAAGAAATTTCTAAAAATATTCTAAAATTTTCAAAAAATTTTGTATTGAAAAAAAAACATGAATTTTTTTTTATGAAAATTAAAAAAAAAAATTACAAAATAAAATTATAAAATATAGAAAAAATAAAATATTTTTAAAAAAAAATAAATTATTTTTAAAATCATTATAATGATCATTATGATGAATGATGAAATTTTCATTTTTTTTTGACTTTTGAATAGAAAATAAAAAAAAATTACTTAAAATATTTTTTTAAAAGATTTTAAAATTTAAAAAATTTTGTTAAAAAAAAAACATAATTTTTTAATTTAAAAAAAAAATATAAAAAAGGCAAAATATTTCTAAATCCTTCAGTCTTTGTTTTCTCCTTGAGTCTAGCGAAAATTTTCATTTCTCAATTTCTAACACAATTTTATCAAACTTTGTCACGAGTCTCATACAATAGCTTTGCATATTTTACGCCGTCATTCTCATTGAAAACTACACCATCCACTTGAGCAAATGTGGCACTACTTGAAACAACATATCGCCAACTCTCCTGGGCATAAATGCGCGCCATACAATGGCATAATCAGCAACAATCCACTCTCCATCATTAATTGAAAAACAATTAATTTACTTTCAAAATAATAATTATTTCGACGTGTCGTTGGCGGTGGTGTCGCGCTCTCTCTATAATTACGCGGTGCTATTGATCGACAAAAATATTGTATATTCATCGCGCGCGTTTTTCAAAAAATAAAACGACATAATCATCATCGGTAGCGCACGTCAGACGAGGAAGGCTTTGAAAAGCTACAAATAATGACAGTAATTTCGAGTTGCGAGGAGACAGGTGCGTCAGCATGTCTATTCCAAAATTGATTGATATTCGAAACGTAGACTGTGCTCCATGAGAACATTTTCATAATCTATTCAATTTTCTACACAACACTTGTCGTTGCTTTCTCTCGAACAAACACAAACACACAATAAAATGAGAAACATGCTAAATTAAATTTGAATATGTTTGTGAGTGTGCATTTTGTGAATTATAATAAAAAGAAAATGTTTCACAGGCAAATATAATAAAAAAAAAATTGTCATCATCATCATCAACGAATGAGTCGAGTACGAACAAATATTCACTCACTTCTTTCTTCTTGTGCCGAACAAGTAGTCTAGATGATTGTCATGCTTTTTGTGGAGCGGATCCGTTGTGTGCGAGAACAACATTAGCACCGTAAGTGGATGTGAGCAATTGAATGCATTAAAAATTTGTCGTCTAGAGAGACACACACGAGGAGGACGTGGAGGAAGAGAAGTGCAATCATTATCATTATTATAAAATAATCCGGAAGTGCAATTGAATTATACGAAAACATGAGCGGAGTTGGAGGCGGATTTACATTTTTGGAACATTTTTTGCTTGATTTGGATTAATTGGAAAATTAAATTATTTTGAAGCAACTTTTCTCGCGCGGAGTCTTCAGCTTTTTCAAGAAAATTTTTCTAAATTTTAACTTTTTTTGAGAAAATTAAAAAAGTGAAAATTTGGATTAATTTTTCATAAAAATATAATTTTTAAAAAATAATTTTTCATCCTCCAAAACTTCTTTGAAAACTTTTCCAAATTTTAGGTATATCTTTAGAAAAATATATTTTTTTAACATTAAAAATTTTTAGAATTAACTTATTTTTTTTTAAATTATTAAAATAATTTTAAAATAAATTTATAAAAAAAAATTAAATTATTTTTTTTTTGTAAATAAAAATTTTGAAAAAATCTTATAAAAAATTTTAAAAGTCCATTTAAAAATTTTCTTGCTTGGTTTGGATTAATTAGATTAGATTTTAAGCTTGAAATGTTCTAAAAATTTCATTAAAAAAATACTTACCTATTTTTGGGGCCCTTTGGTAGATCCACAACTGATCGTAACGTGTATGGATGTAGCTTTGCAGCAAAAAAAAATGTTTCATCCTAATCCAAATCCAGAATATCATTTCATTTTCTCCTATTTCCTCCACTATTTATACAAAAATATTTGCCATATTATTATTGTGTTCGCTCAGAAAGACTCCGACATTCTAATGAAAATGAATAAAACATACTGGCACAAGTGCAACAACAACAACAACTGTTTGTCTGTCTTTTTATGTTTTTGTTGGGGATGGTGGCGCGTTAATGCAAAATTGCTGCAAACATTCTTACACTCTTTATATGCCGACGACGACGATGAGGATGATGAAGAGTGTCGCTGCTGCAACAATGAAAACGAAACAAATTTTAATATGTTTATGTTGCATTCAAAGCACATACGAGATAACTCCTCAAGACTTGAAAGTAGTAGATTTAAAAATTGCTGCCAGAAATGACATAAGGATTATTAAGTCACACATGTGTTCACAAAAATTTTACCTTTTTTCAAAAAAAAAAATAAAAAAATAAAATAATAAAAAATAAATTAATAAAAAATAAAATAAAATAAAATAAAAAAATACTTTCTATTCAACAACAAAATCTTCTTTAAAATTAAAAATTAATTTCTAATTTTTTAGTATTGATATAAAAATTATTGAAATATTTTTTTTTTTTGTTTTTTAATTTAAATAAAATTTTTATCAATAAAAAAAATAAAAATTTAGATAATATTAGTATTGAAAATTTATTGAAAAAAATATATAAAAAAAATTGTTGTTATACAACGTCCAATCGCATTTTCTTTGATATCAAAGAACAAATAAAAATAAAGAGAGCAAAAATAGCATCGAGAGAGAGAATCAACAATTCCCGTACGTCAAACACAAAACATTCCGTATGTGGGAAAAATTTTGTAAACAAACCGGCACATATTCGACTGTTATATCATCGCATCGAACGAACGTTATATAAAAGGAATTTCATTCTCTCTTCCACTCTCGTACGTTCTGATACGAATTTTACACCGAAATTTTTGCTCTCTCGGTGCAGGGCAGAACATATCTTCCGTACGTTCATTCGTCTGTTCGTTCCGTGATATTTCCCTTTCTTTTCGCTACATTCTGGAATTTCGACTCTGTTTACAATCAGTTGTTCGATTGATATTCATATGTGAGCACGTTCGATTGGTCCGATAAAAAAATTGATTGAAACGGTCAAGTCAACTGTCCGTTTTCCAAAAAAAAAAGTTGATTAAAAAATCATTATTGCAAAAAAAAAAATTAATAAACGAAAAATATTATTGAAAAAAAAATTGTTTAATTTTTAAGCAATATTTTTTTTTGTAAAGAAAAAAATTAACGGTACAGAAGTGAATATTAAAAAATAGAAAAAAAATATATTAAAAAAAATATTTAATAAAAAAAAGGAAAATTAAATGACAAAAATTCAAAATTAATTTAAAAAAAATTAATAAATAATTTTTATTGAGAAAATTAATTTTAAAAAATATTTCAAGTGAATCCATTTTTGACAATATTAACTTTTCGCGCAAAAAAGTATTTTAAAAAACCACTATCAAATTAATTTCTAGAATAGAATCATATAAAAAAATTCTAAAAGTATTAAAAGAAATTTTCGTGAATTTTTAAAATTTTCATAAAAAAAAATTGTGGTCCTGGTTTTCAACGAAAAACGAGCAGCAATTGAAGCACAATGTACGGGACCATAAATAAAACAGCGAGAATGCATACGAACAGGATTATAATTTATTTAATGTTGAGCCTGACATTAATCATAAAAGGTAAGAACAATAGAGAGAATTTTGTAAAAAGAGAGAGATTTGGATGAAAAAATTTTGTTGTCTGACCCTTTTTATCCCTTATCACTGACTGAATGAACTGAAATTCAGCAAAAAAATAAATTTTCGTCCATTTAAAAAAAAAGTTGAAAAAAGAAAACGTTTAAAGATAGGCACCAAAAATTAACCACTTTTTCGGATTATTTGGGTGAAGTCACAGGAGAATTATTTATTTATCAAAAAAATACAAAAAAAAGGAAGAAAAACTCGGTCAGTGCAAGATCAGAGACACAAAAGAAATAAATAAGCAAATAAAATGTAGAAGTGAGTAACTAACTACTTTTTAAAGAGTTTCATAATTTTTCACTTCAAATCCCCACAGATATCTGGCACTATAATAAATATTATTTAATGTTTTTAAAATTAATCCGTTTTGTATACGAAATTTATGCAAAATAATGTTTTTTAATTCATGTACATCTCTCATTCTCTCTCCAGTAAGCAGTACTTGGTTTTATTTTCTGGAGCAAAAGTTTTTTGTTCGGTTAAGCTTTTAATGTGGTTTAAATAAACTTTGGAACAATAATAAATTTTACCGTTGATGAGACTGCTTGAGCTACTGTCTGCCATTAAAAACTGGCACAGGATAAAACTAAATAAATTAAACGAGATTCTTCGTTTTTTGTGCCTCGCGTTTTTGTGAGACGATTTTTTTTTTTTCGTATTATATGCCAACAACATTTTTGCTCTTTTTTTTTGAAAATGATGATGATGATATTTCTTACGTTTAATTAAACAGTTTTTTTTTTGTAAAAAAAAGAAAATTTTTTTAAAGCACGAAAAAA
Source organism: Culicoides brevitarsis (assembly GCF_036172545.1). Taxonomy (NCBI): domain Eukaryota; kingdom Metazoa; phylum Arthropoda; class Insecta; order Diptera; family Ceratopogonidae; genus Culicoides; species Culicoides brevitarsis. The sequence continues at coordinate 19,309,450 of NC_087085.1, read as the reverse complement.
ACGGAGGTTAATTCACGTGAAAATGGATAAAAAAAAGAAAACGAAAAAGGGTTGTCATAAATATTTTTACTGTCATATTTTCCTGGGAGACTTTAAATACGAAAAACACACAAAAAAGTGAGACCAGAGAAGAAAAAAATGTTATGAAAGCAAACAATTTTCATGATAAAGAAGTGAAATTGCCTTGACCTTTTTTTTTGTGTTTGGCAAAATGTTAAAAAGTTTCAAGATGAAAAGTATTGTCGGTGTCATGAAACTTTGCGTAAATTCCGAACGAATTAAAAGAGAGCATTGTCATGCACTGTGGATCGTCGGATGATGTCGGTGTGAATTCCATCCAAACAATGATCTGATTCATTTTTCATAAATATACCAATCAACAAATAATAAACAACTTTTTACTTTAATCTTCTTATTCGCATGGAAATTGTAACAAAATTTAGCTCATCATCGTCGTTCTATGAATCGTCTTTTTTTCTTCATCTTCAACAACAACAACAACAAATAAATAAATATTCTGATCTGAATATATTATTACCACGTTATGTCTATCATCACGTTTGAATTAAAAGCAAACGAAACGACATGATCTGATCATGTAAATGTGGCGAAGACGAAGAAAAAAACGAAAAAACAACAAAGAAGAATTGTATGTGAATCTCATGGCATATCAATAAACGCGAGGCGAGTGATGATGATGACTTGTAAATGATTAATGAATTCGATTAGATGGAATTATATTTCTCTTTAAAAAAAAAGAAGTGAACAGACACTTGTGTTGCAGATTAAAATTATACTTTTATTTATAAGTACATGGTCTTTTTAATTCACCTAGTTCCCCGTCATCGTTATCGTCGGTCTTGAAATGTCTTGCGATTTTGCCGCGTTTGAGCATTGCAACAGGTTCATGATTTGTGCATCTTTAGAATAATAATATTATTTTATTTAAATTCAGCGGAAAGGTTTCAAGTGAAAAATGATAAAGGCGGATTTTTAGTGATTCATCATGAATTACAATTAAATATTTTTAATTTTATTATTACTTATGATTAAGAGATTTAAAATTTTTATATTGAGAATTGAAATATTTTTCAGTAAATTTAAATTAAATTTTGTAAATTAATTTCGATTAAAAGAAAAAAGTTTTGTTGTTTTTATTTTTTAAATTTTTTGTAAAAAAAATAGAAAAAATTAAAAGTTTTAATTAAAAAAAAATATACGAAAAAAACATAATTTTTTATTTAATTTATAGAAAAATTATAAGAATTATTTGTTTGAAAATTTAATATAATTTTTCACTCGATTTTTTAAAAAATATTATTTTTTAAAAATCAAAAGGATTAAAGTTTTATATATTTTTATTTAAATTAAAAACTTTATTTTAAAAAAATGAATTATTTAAAAAAAAAATTATTTAATAAAAACATAATTTTTTTCATAAAAATTTAAAATAAATCATTAAAATTTGATAAAAATGCAACTCGAATAAAAAATATTTAATTAAAATTCAATAAATTAAAATTAAGAAATAAAGTTAATAATTAAAGTTAAAATAATTAAATAATATTGGTAAAAAATTAATTGAAATAAATTAAATTAAAAAAGGAAACGAAAACCTTAAGCAACTTTTAAAATTATTCATTAAAAATTAACGGACTTAATACTCAAGGAAACGCACTTTTAATTTTCCTTAAAATTTTTAAACGTGTAAAATTATAGCGTGACAGTGAACAAAACTACAAAAATATTGATTCCAGCACGTCGCTCGTCACTGAGTCGTTGTTCAGCTATGTAAATAAACATTGACCTTTTTTCATTCCAACTCTTGAAGCAAAGCTTTAAATTATTTCGTTTTATTGATTTTGTGTTTAAAAAAATTATTCCAAATCCATAAAACACCTTATTAAAAATTTATGAAAGAAAAGTTTAACTTTTGAAAAACTTTCTTTAAAAATATTTTTTTTTCTTCCATTCGTTCCCTTTCGCTCCATTCAAAAACTCAAAAAAGTAATTTACGCACTTAGAAGCATTTTAATTAACTTCCTACTGTGCGATGAGACGGTAAAGTTTAAAGTGGTGATATGGAGAATGGAGAAGACGAAGAAGAAGTCTCACACCTGATATCAATCTATCTGACCTTACTTATAATTATATTTCGTGCTTCGAGAGACATTTATTCAAATTTTCTGTAATGCAGTAAAAATAGACATAAAAGCAATAAAATTTAATTTAGGACGCATTATTGGAGAATATTCTACTTGAAAAAGCAATTTTATATTAAAAATAGAAAAAAACTTGAAAGTGACGCCTTTCTGGTCTCATCTTCATCACTTTAGTTTTTTTTATTTAATTTTCAGAATATTGCAGAAAAAAGAACTTGATTACAAAAAAAGTGTATCCAATTTTTGCTTGACTAAGCACAAACCCAATAATGACTCAACATTATTAATTTTCCCATAACCGTATTTTTTTTTGTAATTTATTCAGGCACTAACAAAATATCAGCTCAGCATAGCTGGAAGAAAAATTGCTAAAATTCTCTGCAAATATAAATAAGGAAAAATGTATTTCAATGTCACTTCCCTTTTATGTTGCCTTCTTGTATGTGGCTTCGGCGGCACAACGGCAAAATATACATAAATATTGAATAAATATAAATTTTAAATCGATAAATTGCGAATGTAATATTTTACAGCAGTAGAAAATTTGTCTATATTACTCCCCGTTCCCGACTTTGAGTGTAAGACAAAGTGCGCTAGAATAAAATCGAACATGAGTAATAATCGTAAATTGAAGCGAAAAATAAAAAGAAGAAAGAAAAATATTTTTGTCCCATTTTAACATCGATTTTTTTCCTTCTTTATTATCATATTAAATTTTATTCTTATGATTTTTGAATGTTTTTTTTTTCTGAATTTACTTCCTTCGCTTGTTATGGCAACGCTCAATATTCTTCCGTCGATGGATAATCCAGTTGAGTTGGTTGCCTTCCAAATCGATTACGTATTATGAACTTGGATTTTTGCTTGTTACGGTGTGATTTCTTACTCATTTCAATTCACTTGAAAATTATTGCTGGATGCTTTGCTCGAGGCGCCCAACTTGGTGACTTGCCAAATGTTCTCGATAAAATATTTTTTGGATTGAGGAAGAAAAAAAAGAAGTGAAAAATATCCACCTGAAGAAACGGAAGTTTATGGATTTTTCATCTTTTGTGAAATGAAATTCGGAGACGAGACAATGGAAATCTAGGAGAAAAATTATTTTTATTAAAAAGTTTTCAAAAGTTCATTAGAAATGTAAATTTTACGCGCACTCACCGGAAAATTTCAACAAAATAATTCTGTTTTTGCCCTCTTTGAAGAAAAAAATATGTAACGAAAATAAGAGGAAATATTATATCCTTGATGTTTTTAATGCATAAGCGTTGAGCAAGTATCATCCATGACAACAATCTTGTGTAAGTAATTCAACTCTATCTACTGCAATGTAGTTTTCATTTGTGAAAATTTCATTTTTCGCAATTTTTTTTAGGCTATTTATATATTTTATATATTTTTTTTTTTATATATTTTTGAAATTATTAAAAAAGTTTAAAAATAGCTGTAATCTGATAACCACGTTCGTGCGTATTTTTCCAAAAATTTTATTTTTAAGAAAAAAAAGTCTGAAATTTCGTAAATTATGTGGAACTTCAATATTTATTTCATAAAAAATAATAATGAAATAAATAAAAAAATAAATATTAAATAAATAAAAAATAAATCAAAATTAAATAATAATTTAAAATAAAATAATTCAATTAAATAAAAATAAATTTGACAAATTTTTGAAGTTTTTCTACTATTTATTTTGACAAAAGTTATAATAATTTTTTTTTTGGAATTAAAAGGAAAAACGATTTCAATAAAAACCATTAAAAACTCACTGAAATTTAAATTTTTAAAAATTAAATTAAAATATTTAATTTAATTTTTAAAAAAATAAAATTTAAATAAAAAAATATTTTTTTTAAATTAATTATTATTTTTCAAAAAATGTTTAAATATTTATTTTTTTTATAAAAACTCGGAAATTCTCAACACATTTTTTTAAAATTCTTCACTTGCCATTTACCATCTCTTAAAATTTTACACCTAAAACTTTTTCACACAAAAAACATCTCTATTTCCACTAGATAGAGACACTACTAGTTGTATCATAATACCGACGACAACGAACTACGGCGACAGTAACAACAACATTTTCTGCTATTATTAAATTTGGGACAAACAAACAAATAATGAAAGTACACATAATAAAAATATCGTGACTTTAAACTTTTTTTTTGTCTAACTTTGTTAATTTTCTTCCTCTGAATTCCACTTTTTTTTGTATTCACTGCTCTATATTTTTGCTTCCTAAAACGAAAAGTTTTAAATATTTTCTGCGTAACGACAAAAGAAGCTTTATCTCAAATGATTATTATTAGCGTAATCATGGAAAATACGAACGAAGTTCTGCAAAAAAAAAAAAAAATAAAATCAAGAAAAATGATTCGGATCAAGGACATGAAGGATTTTGTGTGTTGGATTTTCGTATAGAACGATTTTTCAAAAAAAAGAAAAAAATATATTTTTTATTTAAAATTAAAAAAAAAAATCGCTCTGTAATCGAATTTAAGAGAAAAGATGATTTTTCTTCTTCTCGGTATTTTATTTAGCTTCGAATCATAAAAAATAACTGATTTTTTTGCTTCAGGCTTTCGGAATGGAGCACCCTTTATTGTTATTTTTAGCCATAAAATCTTTCGCAGAAGGTTTAAAAATTTTGATTCACCTTTTACCTCCGCCCCAATGATGAATATTTAAAAACATCTTAATGTTTTTACTGATTTATAAAAACATCAATTACGACAAATTTCCATCTTCTTCTCGCGCAAAAGTGATTTTTCACGTTCTTCATTAATATTTAAACAAAAATTCCGCGTTGTGTATTTTTTCTTTTCATTCTTGATTTAAAACAAACATTGCTCCGTTTTATTTTTTTTGCTCGATTTTCAGTGAAACGAACGCAAATCGAATCGAGCATTTGAAACAGAAACACACCAATTATTATTATCAAAACAACGAAAGATGTGAGATTTTTTTTCGTGTTTATTTACTTTTTGATATTGAGAATGATGATCGAATGCGAGTCTCTTGCGACTGATATCCGACATTTTTGACGTTATCTCGGCGAGTACAAGCGGCATTTTCATCAAAATTCATCGGAAAATTCATAAAGTTCCGCAAAAAAAAAATACGACGAAAAAAAACAATACAGTAAAAATACAATAAGTGGATTGGGAATCCCAACGATGAGAATGAAACAAAGCTTAGATGACACACGAGAATGGCACATGTTACGTAACACACGCGCACGGCAGGCGAACAAAAAATCCATCAAAATGTACAATCAATTCACTCGTTACGTTTCGTATTAATCAGGAAATCTGATTTGACAGGAATTTTCGTTGTTTGGAGTTAGTTTCTCACGTGCACCACATCACGATGATGAAGTTCGATGAGTATTTTGATATTGAATGACAGACGAATGCGAAGAATTCGAGGAAATATTTTCCGGCTTCCATTTTGGATTTTCTTCGGTGCTGCAAAAAAATAACTGTGTAAATGTAAATGTCGATTCAGTGTGATTTTTAGTGCAAAAATACAAACAAAACCGCAAAATCTGTCTCTTAACACGGGAGGAAAACAAGAAAATCCGTCCCTATCATATTGCGTGTGTTTGATGAAGTGGAATTGAAATATTCTTGGTTATGAATACATAAAGGACCGATAATCGACTGCGAATCCCCCTTTCCGAGTTGCATCTCATTACGAGAAAAAGAATGAAGACATCACAAACAGGGACGAAAAAACTTAAAGTCAAAACTATTTCAAGCGTAAGTAAAAGTCTTTTGGTCAAGTTAATTAAAGTAAGTTTTTTTTTTTTATATTTTTTTAAATAATTTTTCTCAACTTGAAACTTGAAAAAGTGATTTTCCTTTCACGCACCAGCACCACCTTTGGATTCTTTTATTGACATGGAATCACGGAGGTATCGCTTGATCCCCAACCAGGCCCATCGAATATTAGAAGCCGGTTAAGGCCCCGCCTGGCAGAATCTTTCGTAGCTCGCCCGCGCTGGGAACCCGTGATCATCCTGGTACCATGGGAATGGAGATTGACACCAGTGCCTATCAGATCCATGATCCAGCCAGGACGTCGCCTACTTATGGCACTGTCGCAGTTACTGCCATCGTGACGCCACCTGCATCCTTACGCCAAGGAATATCAACTGCCATCCGTCCCCGACTCACACCCCATAGATCGCCTTGCCACCACAATTTTCGTTGAAAACCGCGAATCAAACCAAGAGGCACCAATAGAGGAAATTGCCGCAATGGAGATAGGAGATGTCGTTGAGGAGGCAGCCGAAGGACAACCTGCAGTCGATAAACAAGACGAGCCATAAGCTAGCGCCGACCCGATAATGCGACCTCGTATGTGCTACCGGTGCCGCCAACTCGGTCACATCTTTCGAAAGTACCCAGAGCCACGCCGCATAAGAAGCGAAAAGGAAAAGTTACGCAACCGTAGGCGCAATGAGCATTTTTGGGAACGACGATACTCCGGTGATTCATCTCTCTTTATTATCATGATTTTAATTTATATAACTTGATTACTTAAATAATAATACATTAAAAAATTCCAAGTTTTTAAAGATAGGTTAGGTTATTAAGATTACATCCTATGTTTTTCCCCTCCGGAGGAAATGAATTGTGCCATGTAAGGCACTGAAGGTCAGCCGTCAGCCGATTAACTTAATCATTTGACTTAACTCATTTTAGTTTTTCCCTTAAATGGTTGAATTTTAAATTTTACTTTAAAAGTAAAAAGTTTTTTCAACCCTGATCACTAACACCACTCACGAAAATTGAAAATGCGGCGGAAATACTTGACTTTGCAAAAACTGAAAAAAAAAAGTTTTTATGATTAAAATACAAATGAAATGCACCCTCAAAGATAATAAATAAAATAAAAAAGCGGACCGTTTAAAATTCACAGTTTCCCTGACTTTTCACATTTTTTTTTATTTAACAAAAAATAAAATAAAAAAGGATATGTCCCTTCATCTAAAATTTTTGCATGATTGCATCTGACTTGCGTGATGATATTTATTTAATATCATTTTCGTGAATTTATGCCAAAAATAGCAAATGAATCACTTTCCGTTTCGATCGCATGTGGGAGAGAATGGGAAGCTGCAGACGGGAATTTTTCCAATGGGGGAAAATCAGACAAAAAAAAGAAGCGACGATGACGAGCGAAGAAAAGAAAAATCGGAAGCCGGAAATGAGGAAGTTTACTTGAATTGCTACACGAATCATTTTAATTTGATTCCGCGATGATTCGGGAAGAAATTCATTAAATTTAAGTGATTTGTTCGAGAGTTTTGTTGAATTTATGATTAAATTTTTTTTTTCTTTTATCGCGCACGTGGATGATAAATGACACAAATTTGCTTTGTCGAACGAAGGCATTAAATTTCCTTGACAAAGATCAAAAAAGTAGCAACTTTGCTCTAAATTAGTTGTGGAATGCAATAAAGTCTTTTTGAGAGACAATGTTCGACTAATAAGGCAATTTCCCTCGTCGTTTGTCATTTTTAGTACCTGAATCTAAATATAACAACTTTTTTGTTGTATTTTCCATAAGAAGAGAGGTAAACAAATTATTGCCTTTTTTCCGTCGTTCACAACATTTTTTTTTATCGTCGCGAAATTTTTTATCCTCCTTTTTTATGCTCTTTTTCTCCTCAATATTATCGCTGAATAATTATTTTTATTGATGTAATACCTTGCGTTCACATAATAAAGCAATTTATTTTACCTTATCGAACGTTAAAAATTGCATCAATTAATTTATGGCACGGTCGCAAATAAATCGCATACTTTCCGTCATTCTTCCTTATCTTGTCGCCTTATCGGCCGATTCGTTAAATAAAATGTTTGAGTAAATTAATTAGCTCAATCATTCAATTTCCATGCCCTCTGCAAATTTTTCCTGTTTTTTTCCCGTCGTCGTTCCGATGTAAACGAAGGCAAAATGACATTTTATGCGGCATCAAGATAGGAAGGCACGGAAATAGGAGGACGACAAATTTCTCACAAGAAAGAAAAAAAATTGTCACCAGAAGGAAAGTTTTCTTATCATCGCGCGGTGTCTTCTTGTTTTGGATGATAAAACGACAAGGCGACAGACAGACAAGTTGGCCTTATTTCCCATAACGTAAGTAATTTCAATCTCAGTTTGTTTTCGTTCCCTTTACGTCGACGTCTTCCTTACCCAAAGTCTGTTATTATTATTATTTTATTGAGGCAGTCGCGATGTGGTGTCGCAATAAAGCCCTTTTATACATTTAAAGGCATCTCTCGCTCTCTCTACTAAACAAATATTTCATTTTTCTACGTGAGTTTCTTTGGTACGAGCGACGACGTGCGGTAATTTAGTGGCGAATGAAGAATTATGTGCTGAAAAACAGGAAAATCTTTGCAAATGTGGTGGCAATAATGATGATGATGTTTCCTGTTTTTGTTTTTCCGAGCATGTTGCGTATGAGAGTGTCCTTGAAACATCAATGAAGCTTTTGGTAAAGGCAAAAAAAAAACGAGAGATAGCAGAAGACAAGTATCATTCCTTTTTACTGTTATTACAATCATTATTTTAAAAATGTTCACGGAGATCTTGTTATATGAGAAGTTCGAAAAAAGTGGAGAAAGAGGTAAAAACGTGTCTCAGAGCTAAAAATATATTGGAGTGCTACTGTGTGAGAATATATCAATAACAATTGATCTTTATGTTCTTCTACCTTTTTGGGTCTATTACGATAATCTCTCTCATGAAATCCGTTTAAAGTCTTCTCAATTTTCTAATTTCTAGCAAATTTTCGTTGTGAATTAAAAAAAAATACTTTTCATACTGATTTGTCTGTCTGTGATTTTATTTTTTTGTGGATAAAAAAAATCATATTTTCATATTTTTTAATAGTTTTTAGATTTTTTTTTTCATTTTTGTAAAAAAAAAATATTATAAATAATTTTTTTTTTACTTTTAATATTTTTATCATTTGAAATTTTATAATTTTAATAAAACAAGAAAAAATATTTTTTTAAATTAAAAATATTTTTTTTTAATTTTATAATTAATAACTATTTATTAAATTATTATACATATAATTAATTTATTAAACTATTTTAATTCATTTAAATTATTAAACAAAAATTATATTTAACTTCTAAATTTTAAATTCATAAAAAAATTTAATTTTTTTTCTATTTTTAAAAATTTTTAATTAAAACTTTAAAAAATTATTTTTTTTATTAAAATTTTTTAATTTAGAATTAATTTAATAATTTAAATTTTTCATTATAAAATTTAATTAAAAACTATTATTTTTAAAGATTTTTAATCTATTTTATTAAAATATTTCAAAAATTTGTTTTTTGAATTCGTAAAGTTATGAAATTCCATTTAAAGTGATTTAAGTATTTTTAAACTCTAAAAAAACTTTAAAACGCTAAAAATGCGCTTAAATTATGTAATTTTATGTTAATTTTTTAAAAAATTGTCTCTATTTCTTTTTACAAAGCAAAGGCGACTTGAACGAAAAAAAATCCCAAATCGCTGTTCGGTGCCCTAATCATTATAAAAGACACTGAAAAAATGTTACAATTGCGTCTCATTATGATTCTTTTTCGTTTCTTTTGACTCCTTTTTAAAAACGAGTAAAAAAGATGGGCAAAACGAAGGCACGTGTAAGAAAGATGACAAATAACTGTCGTGTCGTGTACTGATTTTTTTTTGTTTCGTTTTCTACTAGAGATTGTATCGCTGTAAAATGCGTATTTATCAAATAAAGTGCGTTACTGTTTTTTTCTATTTTTTTTTTCAAAATTGAATAGAATAAAATTACAAAAGATTGTGATCAACACGGAATTTGTTACAAATGTTGTGGGTTGGGACATGATAACGTAAAAATATTTTTTTTTATTAAAATAAATTAATTTGATAATTTTTGTAGATTCTTCTTTTTTTGTCATAAATCAAGAATCATCATCAAAAAAATGATAATTTTTGACAATTGTACAAGAAAGTAAATTAATAATGAAAAAATGTCCGTTTCACGCTTTTCAAATCAATTTTAGCGAGATTTTTTCCCCTCCGACGACGGTGAATTTTTTTTCTCACGCAATTACTTTCTATCTAATTTTTGCATCATTAAATTTTAACCGTCATCTGTTTCAATCTCTCTCGCGATGACCTGCGTAGGAATGGGAAACGTAATAAAAACTTTTGTGTATCTCGTTGCTTGGCAAGCTGTTGTAACACTTTTTTCATAATATTTTTTATTTTATAACTTTTGATTACATTGTTTTAATAAACAGCGAACGAGCGCGGAAATGAGCGAATGGGGGATTAAAACTCTTCTCTACGGCAAAATAAAATCCTTTCATAGGAAAAAATTTAAAGCCCATTTTTTTTTGCAACAATATTTTCATCATCATCACAATCAAGACTGTTTCATAGACAAATAATCACATTAAACATGGCAAAATGATTAAGCATTCAGTCAGTTAAGCAATAATCGCTTCAAACATCATTTGAGATCAATTATGCAGAACAAATTTCGCCTGTTTTATTTGATTGTAATCGTCTTCGTGGCACGTCGTCGTCGTCACACGTCAAACAGACAACAAAAAGGTAGGCGTTCGAAAAATAATCGGGACCCACCTATTAAATTAAATTATTATTTTTGTGTCTCTTCTTGACTGTTACACAATAATGTCAAAGGAAAAATCAATATTTTTGAAGTATCAAAGGTTTAACATTTTTCTTTTTACAAGTGCATTCTTCTGTTTTTGCTCTATGGACGAAAAACGAGAAAAATTGTTCATTTAAGAGGTCAGAGTGGTTTACCTCATTCAACTTATTCATCATAAAATTCATATGGGGTCAGTTTAACTCTAAGTAATCCATCTTAAGAGGTCAACTTAATTCCCTTGGAGTTGATCATCCGCAGACCCCAAAATCTAAAACCTTTAAGAAGTTCAATTTTACCTTTAAAATGATCAAATAAAGCTCTTAAGGGATTTAATTTTGCAGATGAGCCAATAAGCCCCTTTTTGGAGCTCAAATTAACCCCTTAGGAGTAAGCTTGAACCCTTAGGAGTAAAATTTACTCTTTATGAGTAAAATTTACTCCTTAGGAGCAAAATTGACCTCTCAGTAGTCAAACTCACCTTTTAGGAGTTTAATTGATCCCTTAGGAGTAAACTTGACTCAAAGAAGTTAAGTGAAAGAAGTCATATTGATCTCTTATGAGTCTAACTGCTTTCTTAGGAGTAAGTTGGCCCCTTAGGAGTAAACTTAAACTTTTAGGAGTAAACTTGAACTCTTAGGAGTAAAACTGACCTCTTAGGAGTAAAATTAACCTCTCAGTAATCAAACTGACCTCTTAGGAGTTAAAGTGATTTCTTAAATGAGCTTTATAATCTCTCGAAGGGATTAACTTAGCTCCATAAACTCCTTAAGAGATCATAAAATTCAATAAAAAGGTCTAACTCCTATAAGGTCATTCTGATCTCTCTAGAACTAAATGAATCAATCTTCTCCGTTTTTCATCCGTAGAGCGGGAGAAATTTCATTCGTAAATGCCACGTAAAAGAGATGGATGAGAGATAAAATATCATGTCATATCATGCAAACAAACATTTAAATTGAAGCAAATATTTTACTCTTAGAAAAGAAGAGTTTCTCTATCATTTCGTCAGTGTCTCTGCAACAACATCAACATCGGAGAATAGATAAATAGAATGTGATGGATCATAAAAGTTATTCTCTTTTTATTTCCATTTGCATGTTCTACTTGTTCAACGATGATGATGATGATGTTGTTGTTGCTGGAATAGAAAAATTCATGAAGAGAGAGCGAGCGACTAGATGTTGTTAGATTTATTATCGTCAATCTATATAAATATAAAAAAGTTATGTATAATATAATATTTCGAGTCTATCAGGCCAATTTATATCCACAAACAACATAAAATAATCATAAATCCATATAAAAATGTTTTGGTATGTTATTATTTTGATATAAAAAGATGGGAATGAGCTCACGGCCGACTTTGGTAGCTGCGGCGGAAAAATTGTTGAGTCGTTACCCTTGCCACATATTTGTCATATGTGTATATGCGAATTCTTCCTTCTTTTGTGCTAGACCGAAGGATATATGTATGTAAATTTATGACATACCATATAATGCTTGCACAAGTGTAATGGTGCAGCACGCATGTGAGTCGTGGAGGACTCGGAGTAATAATAATCATAAAAGGGAGTGGAATGCTGTGCTAGGCACATTTCTTCCTTTTTATTGTTGTTATAGTGCTAGTTGGATATGTTTTTGCTGAATTTTCAATGCATATGTTATATGGGAATGTGACGCACGATTAGTTATGAGTGGTTTTCGATAACCAGGTTTTCCGTGAAATTTTGAAAAAAAAAATCTAGAAATTTTATTTTAGCTCCAAATTTATAAATTACTCTTAAAGAATAGATTTTTGAGGAAATAAAAAAAATAATTCAAAAATTTTCAAAAAATAACAACAATTTAAAAATTAATTTAAAATCTTAAATTAATTAATTTAAATTAAGGATTTTATAGAAAAATAACGATAAAAATAATAAAAAAAATAAAAACTTTTATTTTTTTTTCTTCCACAAATTTCTTCAAAATTAAATTTTTACCTATTTAATTTTATTCTAATTTAATTTTTTTAAATAATATTTTAACGAATTTTTTAGTTTTTTAAGTGAGAATCACTTCTAAAAATTTCTTAAAATTAAATTTTATTTAAAAATTATTTAAAAAAAAAATAATTTAAATTTTTTTCGAAATAAATTTTTTGACGAATTTTTTTTTAACCGTTTTATCCTTGAGTGAGAATCACTTCTAAAAATTTTTTAGTAGGTAATTAATTGAATTTAAAAATATATTTAAAAAAAAAATAAATAAATAAATAAAAATTAAAAATAAAAAAAAATAAATAAATTTAATAAGAAATTTATCCCGGGCGAAAAGGAAAAATTTAAACATTTTTCACAAAATTGAGTTAAGAATGAGAAAATATGCCTTAAGACGAGTATTTTAAGATACATTGAGAGATTTTCAAAAAATTTTAAAAAATACCAGTTTTATTTCAATAGAAAGAATACGCGAAAAGGATAAATCGCACAAATGCATGAAAATTGGTAATAAGTCAAATTTTAAAATGTCTCCAAATCGTTTTTTGTTTATTTCCGAGCTCAACGAACTCCTGCTCGAGTCAAGGGAAAATACGAGTCTCATCATCGACATTTATTACATCGACACTCTACCACATCGGAACCCCTTAAGTAACTCTGTCATACTCTATAATTCATTCTAAAACATGGAACAAAAAAATATGAGATGAAATTTATCAGAAGACACCATCATCAACCATATATATGGAGATGTAAATTTATTGCTTGGTTCCGCTGCTTTTTTGTTTTGTTCTCAGATTACTTCGCTTATCGGAACGTCTGATCTTGCGATACGAATGATAAAATTTTAGAATTTTTTTGCTAATCAAATGTTTTTTTTTTCGTTTCATTCTAGGTAAGCAACATGGTGATGTAAGGCGAATTTGTATCAATTTTGCAACGTTTAAAAAAATATGAAAACTATGAAAAAAAGGGAACACCAAAGCAATCATGAGAGCGATCTTCATTGCACTTCGTTTCTGTTATTTGTTTGGAAAAATGCAAATATTATACATTCTGACATGAAATACGACGAGAGATGTGTGAGTAAACTCGGAAAAGTGGTAGTAGATACGACGATAAAAACGAATAAAAAGGAAATATTTTATACAAAAGTAGGATAAATATATGTTCATGCACTATTTTTGTTCCTTCCAGCAGTTCGGTGCTCGGAAAAGTTGTATTGAAATATGAAATTGTTTGCTTTACGAGTATTTGCCTTGAAATAAATTGTCGTTCCGTTCGTTTAGAGGCGGTTGGTGTTCGATGTTAATGGCTGAAATGTTGACAGGATGTTGTTCTTGTGATTGTAAAACGTTCGGTTGGTTGGTCGGGCAATGCCGGATATGAAACATAAACGCACCGAAAATCAATGTTGCAACGTAATTCCAATTATTTTTCCTGCTGTAATTTAAATAACGCAGCAGAAAAAGTATCAATTTGAATTACGTCAAACTTTTGATGACATGTTTCATATCGAAGAGTCTCTTATGCGGAGTATGGAATTAATATTAATAAAAGGAAGACTTGAGAGAAAATCAATCGAATGAATTATTTTATTTTTGCAAAACAAACACAGAGAAATGTACACATGGAGGAAATGTGGTTGCTCGTGGAATAAATTATGTCTTCCAGGAAGGAAATTCAGAATTAATGAAGTAATTTTCGCATATCTGTGTTTTCGGGGAGTTGTCATGCGGAATGAATTTACTCATTCAGATATCATTGGATTTTGCGTTTAAGGAAAATTGAAATCAGTGTCACTTTGCAGAATGGGATGTAACTACGGTTAATATTGATTTATTGTGCATTTTACTCATTCTGAGAGTTTTAAGGAAATTTAGAAAGAATTTAGGATTTTTTTCTTTTTTTAATTTTAAATGGAGAAATTTAATTATATTACTTTCTGTTGTCTAATAATTTTTTAAATTTTAATTTTATTTTAAATAATTTTTTTTATATTATTTTTTTAAAGAAATTTTTCTAATGAATTTTTACATAACTTAAATGAAAACTCAAAATTTAAGAATATTTTTTTTAAAAAAATTGTCAAAATGTGTTGAAAATTCTGATTTTTGTTACATAAATATTTTTTCCAATAACCGTAATAACTTTTTTTTAGTTACAATTATCATCACGAAAAACAAATAATTTCTTCAGTCGTTCCAAGGTCGCAAAACTGATGACATCAATACCCCATCAGGGTATTTTTTAGACCATCAGGGTTTAAAATAAAAGCACTAAAGAGTTTTCTTAACAGTTTTCCAACTTTTTGTTGGTTTTTTGAGAAATTTTTTTTTTTAGAAAAATGAAAGTTTGAGTAAATTAAATATTTAATGGCTCAATAATCCGATTTTAACTCACTAATTATTGTGAAAATTCTACTTTTCGGACATAATTCTATTATTCATACGTTTATTACAATTAAATAGAACTTTGTGACTGCAATTCATTAAATTTACTCAAAATTTCACTTTTCTAAAAAATTTTCTCAAAAAACGAAAAAAAAGTTGGAAAACTGTTAAGAAAACTCTTTAGTTCTCCCACTGGGTAAAAATTAGTTTTAATAAATATTTTACAGTCACTTTATGGACTGGAATTTTTCTTGGTTTTATTTTTATCTTAAAATAGCAAAATATGTCAAAAATTTCCTATTTATTTTTATACTCTTCCGGTATTTTTTTTCGACCAAATTAATTTTTTAAAACATTTTAAACTGATAAATTTTTTGATCAAGATCATTTTTTTAAAAAATATATTTTTAAATGCTTTTTAATAAAAAAATCTTAAAATGAAAATTATTTATTAAAAATATCTTTCAAAATCTATAATTTTTACTAAAAAATTGTTTCTGGATCCAATTTACGTCTCATTAAATAGTTATCCTCCTAACAATGTCACAAACTAATTTTAAATTTTCTCACTCTCTCTTTCTGACTCGTTTCCTCTCTCTTGATTTCGCTGTCTAAACAAAATAAAATTAAAAGAAATGTGTTACTGACATAATACTAGGATCAATGTCATCCTTTTTCGTCCTTTCTCAAACAAAAACACACACACCGATCTCGTCGCCAGTGCCGAAGCAACGCAAAAACAAAAAAGAAGCCAAATGACGTTAAAACTTAATCTACTTATAACAACATTTATCTTTTAATATACACACAAGCAGAAAACAGTCCCAACCCAATGTTCCCGTAGTGTTTCTTAATATTTGTGTTGTAATAAATTTATCCAATACACTTCTTTTGATAATCCTGAAACACTCGGTTTGTGTCGTTGGACAGTAAATAGTGGCTGGATATAGAAAAAAAATATGAGATAGAGACCAAGGAAAAAAGGAAACTAATTTAAAAACGATCAATGTCTTATCTAAACAGGGACGTGACCTGTGATTTAATTAAATTTCTTGTTGCTTTCTTGTCTGTTATCAGTTTATAAGATTATTTGTGAAAAATTGAAGTATTAAATTATTGGATAAAAATATGTTGGATGTCGGATGATATCGGATTTTTACACAATTTTCAACATTTGATCAACGTTAAATCAACCAAGAAGGGGGAAATTCCTTGATTTCGAAGCAAAATCAAAAAAGCAAATTGCAACAAAAGATGAAGAGCGGAACTAATTAACTCGTCTGTGTCTCTGTGATGCTGCGATGATGATGATGTCTTTACCTTGTATAGACAACAATAAAAGTGCAAGAACGTTGATTACCCTCCCGTTGCGTTCTTCCTCATTTTCTCATTCTTTGAACGATTCCTTTGCCATTGCTCATCATCAGCATCAACGTCGTTGTCGCATCGTTATCGTAACACAAAGAATTCAAACGAATTGTTCCTTTTTGAATTGAATTCGTACCATTTTTATTTTTTTTTTCGTGGAATAAATGACGAATCCGTAATAAAAATCCACAATAAAATATTTCAAAAAATAAGAGATAATGAATAATAAAAATAAAAGAGGAATAAAAGTCGAGACAATGGCAATAAAATTTTGTTTCGACATTTTTGTTTGTTCTTGATTGTGTGATTGAAGACCGTCCTTTTACGTTTGTGTTTCATCTCACTTTTTGATAGAACAAACAAATGTAGAACATAAAAGAGCCGTAATTTTCATAAAATATTGAATGACGAATGGCTCAATCGATGTCGATGATCAGCTGAGTGGAAAATTTCGCGATATTGATAAAAGTTTTTTTGCTAGACGCCCAGAAGGTCTGTGCTACGACGGAAAAAAGTCAATAAAGACACCCTTTTGATAAAATTTTATTAAAAAAGTTTTCAAGAGATTTTCGTCTCGAGCATCAATAAAAGCTTGAATAAACATCAAAAAATTTTAATGGTAGTGCCCAAATTTTATCAGATTTTATTTTTATTTAAGGATTTTGTGAAATTTAAAAAAATTAACTAAATTTCTGTGTCGAAGAAAAAAAATTAAATATTTTTTTGAGTTAACTTATTTTTGAGTTTTCACATTTTATTTTGGTCAAAAAAGTTTTTAAATTAAATTCATTTATTTAAAAAAAAAAAATAAATAAAAATAAACTTTTTTTTCAATAAAATAATTTTTTTTTTTCGTCTCTTAGTTTTAGAAAATTTTCTTAGCTTTTTTCATTGATTAAATTTTTAATTTTTATTTAAGAAAATAATAAAGACAAAATTTAATATTTAATAAAAAAAATTAAATTTATAAAAAAAATACATTTTTTCTTTGAATTTAATTTTGACTTAAAAATTGTTAATAACGATGTATAAAATTAATAAAATGGTCAAAAACTTAAAAAAATACCATGAAAAATTTTTTTTTCACCTTCATTAAAATATTGATGTTACAAAAATTTTAAAAATAAATGTTAGTTGCCTAAGTAAAAAAAATAATAAAATTTTGATCTGTTAAATTTACTAAAAAAAATTATCAAAATGAAACTCGTTCTAATTTTGTATGAAAATTATCTGTGAAAAATATTAACATTTTTGATCGCGCTTCTGGGCGTTCATTTCTCAGTACATCAAAATTAAACAAACAAATAAAACATGTTTTGTTCATTTCATTTTATCTCTTAAATACGCTGAAAATACATCATGTGCCAAAAGCTATGTTTGTTATTTTTCCAAACGAATCATTTGAGTTTTTTTTTGTGTGTGCATACTTTGCACTTTTTAACTAACATACAAAATTCACAAAAAAAACTAGCATAAAAATGTGGTTCATTTACTATTTTATTGTGGCTAAAAAATTTCACTGTGTGCATTTGCTTAACTAGACCACAAACCATAGATGAATGGTTTGCCTTTGTTTCAGTAGCAAAACAAAAAAAAACTGCTAAAAATACACAAAACAAAGGTTTTTCATCCTATCCGTAGCAGCAAGAAGAATTTTCTAGTTCATTTACCATTTCACTTCATTTTCCCCACACACACACAGAAAAAAAACATAAACTTTTGTTAGACATTATTTCTAGACATCAAACAGTCAAAGTACTAATTGCTCTGTAAATAAATGTATTTGGAATGCAAATAGCAGCGATGCTTTTGCTCTCTCTGTGTGTGCGAGTGTTTGTTATTAATTTCGAGTATTTAGTAGTCGAGCACAGCGCACAACGTGACAACAGAAAAACTTTTTTGGCTTTCCACATGAATTTTTGAGTGCATGAAACGGAATAAAATAACGAATAAGAGACAAAAGTTTCGTCTTCCAAGACAAAGTTCATCGAAGTTTTTGAATAAATGAAATTATAAGTCTTGAGAATCCAGATCCGTGTTGTTGTTTCGTTTCTTGGCATGTTTTGGGATATCCCGTGCAATGTGCGCATTGTGAAAAATTAACGTTCTGTTAAAAAAATTTATTTTAACGTATTTTTTAATGAATTTAAATTTAATTTTTGAAAAAAAAAATTAACAAAACTTAATAAGTTTAAAATATTTTTTTAAATAATTACAAAATAAAATTTTTCATTTCCCTATAATTTTACCAAAATAAAGAAAAAATAAAAAATAATTTTTTTTTATAAAATAATAAATTAAAAAATAAATTTAATTTAATTTTTTTTAATTCGTATTATTTTATTTATTTTTTTAAATTTATTTTAATTTATTGATATTTTTAATTTTCCTGAAACGTTATAAAAAAATATTTTTTTATACATTTTTATACCTAAATGAAAAATATTTTAATATTTTTTTAAATAATAACATAATATAACATAACTTTTTATTTGTCGGATATTTTTATACAATCAATACATAATTACAATGAAACATATATGAAGGACCTAGCCGCAGCTACTACAATCGTTTTTGAACGAACATTTAGGGACAATGGTTGGTTTTTTTTTTAAATAATAAAATTTAAAAAAATATATATAAAATAATAATGTTTTAAGAAAATAATAAATTAAAAAAAATAAAATAAAAATATTTTTAATTTATATTTTATTCGTATTATTTTATATTTATTTTTTTTTAAATTTATTTATTTATATTAATTTATATTTTATTTTTTTTTATAAATTTTATTATTTATAAAAAAAAATTATTTTTTAAATTTAAATTTTAACGAATTTAATAATTTTATTTTAAAAGGCAGATTTTTTTTAAAAACTTATTTTTTTAAAACTTCAAATGCGAAACACAAATTTTGCACCGCGAACGGATCAAGACAATGCAATGAGTGAGAGACGACGAGTATTTTGCATAAGTTTTCGAAAAGAAAAACTTTAACAACATTTATTTTTGTTTTAAATTATGGAATATATTAGAAGATTGCGTTGCACAGAGTCATCTTAATGTTATTATTTTTGTTGTTGTTGTGTCTCTCTCCAGAGATTGACGAACGAACAAGAGAAGAATTGTTTGCATTTATTATTATTAAAGTTGCTACGAACGAAAATGCTTACGAATTAGACAATAAATTGTCATCGCTTGAGTGACTCCTAATGCTCTACAAGGAGAATTGGCCATAAAAATGTCAAAAATTAATTTTTTCTACTAATAAAAATGTTACAAAAAACCACTTTGACATGATCAAGAGCGGACCCGACCCTCCTCATATCAATAAATATTGAACGGAAAAAAATTAAAAATTCCCCTTTGAACTCGTAAATTACGAAACAAGCATTGTTTATGCGCGAAAAAAAAGTTACAAGCTGAAAAAAATCCAATTTAATTAGCATTTATAAAAATTATTATCGGTCTAGTTAGTGATACGGCTCATAAAACAAAAGGGGTCTTAATTCGCATCCATCTATCAATAAAATAAAAAAAACAATACGAAACAAAAGACCGCAAGAATCCCGCAAAGAATAAAACGAATTCCATTGTTCCTTACGCAAGAAATTCATGAGTGTGCTTCCGTTGAAATATGATGCTAAAATATTCCACTTCCTTTACACTTCATTAGTTCACGAGTGAATGAGTCGGGTGAGTCTTGTTATTATTATTATAGTGGCATAAATATTTTTTTCTTCCTTAAACAATAAAAAGTACATGATCTTATTAATGATCGTATAATAATCATATTTTATGAGGAGAGAATAGTGCTTCACAACATCAACCAGCAAGACAGCGAGAACAACGTGTTTAATGCGAAACAGAAGCGTTAAAGGGAGGAATCATAATAATAATAATTAATAACCATAAATGTGTATTTTGTTTTTATTGCGTGTGTTTGTGTCTGTGTTGTGTGGGGCTATACGTACCCGTTCGTCATCACATGGATAATCAGTGGTGTAGATAATTTTTGGCGCCAAAGTGAGAAAAAATGCGCCAAATTTAGAAAAATGGCGCCAAATTTTGAAAAAGGCGCCAAATTTTGAAAAAGGCGCCAAATTTTTTAAAGCGCCAAATTTATTTTTTAATTATTTTTGAAAATTAAAAAGTTAAAAAATAATTTTTTTTAAAATAATTTTTGAAAAAATATTTTATTAAATTTAAATAACAATTAATTTTTTTATTGTTTTACCGAAAAAGAAACTTTTAAACAGAATTTATAAATAATATGAAATTTTGTTATCATATGAAAAAAAAAATAAATATTTTTATGATTTAATTTCTTTTAGTTTTAAATATTTTAAGTAAAATTTTATTTTAATTAAAAAAATATTTAAAGAAAAAATTAATTGAATTAAAATAAAAATTAAATATCTAAAAAAAATAAATGAAAATAAAACAAGTCACAAAATTTTTAAACAACTACGTCCCTGCGTTCACTACAGCACTACTACTTGATTCGCAGCAAGAAAAACACTCAGTTTTGTTGTTTGTTTTTTCTGCCAAAATGAACATCATCATAATTCGCAAAGGATTTTTCGTTGTTTTTCTCTTCCACCGCAAGTTTGTTGTGATGATTGCGAGAACGACGTGAAAAGAAGTGGATTATTTGTAAAGTGAAGTAATAACATAATGGAGAACAATGGGATTGAGGAAGTATCATACACATCACAATGACAAAAAGAGGAGACAAACAACGATGGCGCACCCCATGACACTGTTGGAATTTTAAGTTTTTTGAATTATTTAGTTTTTAGTTTACGGAAAAAAAGGATTGTTAATTAGGGTGTGGATAGCCTGAGGATGAAAAGGTATATTGACACTCTCTGGACGTGCGAATAATGTGATGTCATTTATTATTTTAATTTTACAGCTCTTCAGTTTAGTTGGAAAAATTATTTTAAAATTTTTGTTTGAAAATTTTCAAGAGCGAGTCAAGAGTTTTAAGAAAAAATGATTTTAATGCAATTTCATGTCCATTTCTTTGGTTTAGTATGAAATCTCAGTTAAAAAGTAAGAATTTTTTAAAATAATTTGAGTTGCTTCTTCACTTTAATGTTGAGCTGAAATTAAAATAAAAACCTTCTAATTAGTGCATTTTAAAATTCTCACTCTATAGTACGAAAACCACAGCCAAAAAAAAAAATAACAAAATTCGTTTTTCTCTTTCAACTGTTAAAAAATGAACCACAAAAAAACCTTCCAACTTGAAATTTTTTTCTTTGATGTGCAACTTGTTATTTAAATTGTAATAGAGTAGTTTTATGGTCTTTAAAAAAAATTGCTCAAAGTTCTCGTAAACTATGAATTTTTTTAAAAAATCGTATTATTGAAAAATGACAAATATTTTTTGATTTAATTCACATAAAGTCAAATTAAGTTAAATACAAAACATTAAATTTGTAAAAAATTAAAAAAAAATCACTTTAACCTAAAACGGTTTTCCTAGCTTTCAAAATCTAATTAATTTTTGAATTAAGGCGTAAGTCAAAATAATTAATTAATAATTTTAAAAATTGTTATTTAAAATCTTAAGCTTGTAAAATAAACTCAAAAAAAAAAATCTTAAAAAATTAATTTAAAAATTTTTTAAAAATTAAAAATTTAAAAAAATTAAAAAAAATAAATTTTATTTAAAATTTAAGAATTAAAAAAATAGTTAAAAAATTTAATTTTAAATTTAAAATAAATAAAAATTAAATTTAATTTTAAATTTGGCTAAAATGAATTTTAAATGTGCGGGCCTTATCCCAATTTTATTAAAACTCATCTTCAATTCTTAATCAAGAATATTTTTGCCTCTGTTAAGACTTACAAACATTAAATTCATAAAATTACTCCACAAAATTCCATTGAAAAAAAAATCAAACTAATTTTTACCTGAACAACAATTTCATGTACAACAAACAAAAAATAGTAAAAGTGACATTGAAACCATCCTTGTTAACGTTCCCTTTTTAACATCCATTCATTCGCATTATTATTGTTATTATCGAACTTCTGTTTTTATACTTTTTTTTTCACGTGTGTTCTATGGCAACCTTATCCCAGCTTGTTGTTGTTGTTGTTGAACTAGTTGAAAAAAGTATAATAATGTTCGCTTCATTGCATTTCCGGATAAAAAGTACACATTAAAATTATATTAGTGAGTGAACAACTGTTGTGAGTTGTTCCTTTCTATTTTTTGCTCATGTTTGAATTTATGATGAAAAGGAATGATTCCCGGAGAATATTTTATTCTTTTTTGTCGAGTTTCAATTGATTTTCAATATTGTGCATATTATTGACTCACTTTTAAATAAAAAAAAAATTATATGAGCTTTAAAAAATTTCTTTTGTTCTTTTTTTCTTGTTGGTTATTGCGTCGGAATTCTAAACTAGAATAATTATTTTATTCGATTTTGTAATCGATATTTTTTCTTTGTTTTGATTTTTTTATCGTTAAAAAATTGATAACTTAATTTTTTTCTCATTATGGTGGCGCCGCGTTGAATAGAAATTTGTTTGAAAATCAATAAATTCTAAAAATTGACAAATTTTCAGTTCGTAGAAAATTGCGTGTTAAATTATTATTCCAGTAATTACATTGATCATTCTGCGTCGTTATAATCCTGCATCATCATAAATTATTTTTAGCTTATCCCGAGTAAAGTGCATGACATTAATTAGCGCATTAAATTTACTTTATCAACTTTGCCGTTGCGTCGCTTCGTCGTCGATGCCACACACACACACACGATAATATGAAATATTTTGCCAAAATTAGATAAAGCTCATTTTGTGCCATACGTTAATTAGCGACATCAGTTATGAGGCATGTAGGAAGAGAAATTTCTCCGAAATAAATCAACGTTAATTTTTCAGTGGCAATAATCACTTTCTGACCATTTTTTGTCGTTGCCGATCGCCGACACGCATCGAGCACCGAAAAATTGCGGACTAGACGTGTTGCGATTTCGGTGCGGAAAATGGCAACAAGTTTAAACTTTTTGAAATTTATCGCATCTGCCGGGTGTGTGTGCGTCCGAATAGAAACGAAAATGAAATTTATGGACGGGAAATGTGTTGCCAGAGAGCGAAGTACCAGCAGTATCATCAATACGGGTGGATAACAATAATATTTTATTTATATCACCTGAGAGTGAGTGAGTGAGTTTGTGTGGGTTTGTCGAAATTGCGTGACGTGTGCCATTTGCCGGCGCGTCGTTTTTGTTGCAAATCAATGATTTGTTGCCCGTCTGTTGGCAAACTCGCTTGGTAACTTAATTTTTGGAATGTAATTACATGCAGTGAATTATTACTTTCGGGATGATTTTCTCTGCTTTCGCTTATAAATAACTTGGACATTTATCATTGGGAAGTGAATTATGCTGGAAAAATAAGGATTTTAAATTTTTTTCATACGATTTTCATTCGAGAAGTATTGATAGTGTTATGTGAAATTGGTTGTTACATGTGTCTTGGCCAAGAGCTGGAGGAAAGAATTCAATAATATTTATATTAAATTTAATGCGAAGGTGAGGGAGTCAGTGACAGAGTTTAAAAATTTCAATATGAGTCAGAAATTTTAAATAAAATTTAATTTTAAATGTCTAAAAATTCAAAAAAATCGTAAATTTAATTTTTTTCAGATATTTTTTACTCATAAAAAATAAATTTAAAAAAAATAAAAAAAAAATTTAAAAAAAAAATTTAAAAAAAATAATAAAAAAAATAAAAAAAAAATTTTTTAAAAAAAAAATTTTTTTAAAAAAAATAAAAAAAATGTTTTTAATAAAAATAAATATTTTTTAATAATTTTTATTTAACAAAATTTTTTAAACATAATTTTAACAACTTTAACTAAATTGGATTTGAAAATTCAATTAAATTTTGAAACGATTTAGCTCAAGTTCCGCTTATTTGATCTCTTGATTTTAAAGTCTGTCAGCATCATGATTAAAAAGCTTAGAAATAGAAAAAAAATCAAAAATTTGCCAGTTTTTTTTAAACATTTCAATTTAAAAAAATTAATGAGTAGAACGAAGTCAATGAGTCCCTTGTTAAAATAAAAAAAAAAATCCAAAATTACTTTTAAAAAATATTAAAAAAGTACAAAATTAGTTTTTACTAAAAAAAAATATTTTTTAATTTATTAAAAACTTTTTAAATTTTTTTTTTCAATTTTTTAAAAATATTTTTTTTTTTTAAAATTGAAATTCCATCTCTGGCAAACAAAGATGTTGCCTAAGTAAGCATCTCCTTACAACGATCGACATAAATAAATTGAATTCAATTCTTCCTTCAATATTCTTTCACAAAAGGTAAAATCTCTCTCGTACGATATTATTATTACCCACTTGCAGCATCTTCGCTGGAATTCTTTTATTGCATTCGAAAGAAACACACGGACAGAAACTATTTTTGCCGTTAGCATAAAATTGATTGAACCATTCCTGGCAATGCATGCAGACAGAGCCAAACGGACAACAGGTGCTCATATATTTTTATTAACTGTCTCGTTTTTGACTTGTGGACAATGTTACGTTACCTTGAAAAATAATAGGCTTGTGCTTCCTCTGTCTTCTTGCCTTGTGTGCCAGTGCTTATCGATGCGAGTAAATTGTTATTTGATCTTCTTCGTTGCAATTTTATAAAAGGGTTAAGCTATTTGCAGTCAATTTGAGGTCAAAAAATTACTTGCCCTGCCCCGAGTTATCGTGTGGCTTCATCAATAGAGAGAAAAAAATCTATTACCTTCTAAGCACTTTTGGTGTATTTGGCAACAATGAAACCTTTAGGCAGTTTTAATTGGATTTCCATGTTCGAGTCTGCAACTTTTAATTGAATGTTTGCGCCGCGCTCGAAAGCAAGAGGAGAAACAAACAAAACGTGGAGATTTTCAATCAACGACAACAATCAAAGAGAGAGAGAGAGAGAGTTAAGCTGTTTAAAATCAACATGAAACAATGAATGAGTGATAAAAAAGAACCCGTTATGTCATATTAGAAGCATTAGCGATCGATCGATTGATATCTTGAAAGGTTTTTTGCGCGCGCGATTGAGAAGAGCTTGACAAGTCATTGACATGGACCATGAAATAATCCCATTGGAGTTGCCGCATGCCGCTTTTTATCGTATTTTGAGATAATTTTCTGCTAAAGATGGTAAAGATGTGCCAGACCACGTGGTTTGAACAAATATCAATATATTTGC
Source organism: Culicoides brevitarsis (assembly GCF_036172545.1). Taxonomy (NCBI): domain Eukaryota; kingdom Metazoa; phylum Arthropoda; class Insecta; order Diptera; family Ceratopogonidae; genus Culicoides; species Culicoides brevitarsis. The sequence goes on along the minus strand of NC_087085.1, from coordinate 19,283,625 downwards.
AGGTCACGTGGTTTGAAATAATTTTAAGATCACTGGGTTTGATAAAATTTTCAAATCACGTTGTTTGAAAAATTCTTAGGTCACGTGGTTTGAAATATTTTTAGGTCACGTGGTTAAGGAATTTCTCAGATCACGTCGTTTGAAAAGTTTTTAGGTCACGTGGTTGACAAAAATGTTTCAGATCACGTGATTTGAAAAACCCTCGAGTCACGTGGTTTAAAAAAAATTTCAAGTCACGTGATTTAAAAAAATTTCAAGTCACGTGGTTTAAAAAAAATTTTTTCAATAAGGTAAAATTTTTCAGTCACGTGGTTTGAAAATTTCTCAGATCACGTGGTTTGAATTTTTTTTAGGTCACGTGGTCTGAAATTTCTTTAGATTGGGTAGAAATTTTCTCAAGTCACGTGGTTTAAAAATTTTTTGGTAACGAAGTTGACAAAAATGTTTTAGAACACTTGATTTGAAATAATCTCGAGTCACGTGGTTCAAAAAAAAATTAAAGGCAAGTGATTTAAAAAATTCTCAGATTACGTGGTTTAAAAATTTATCAGGTCACGTGGTTTGCAAAAATTAAACATAAAAAAATATTGTAAAATGCAATAACATCGTGGTCGTCCTTCGAATGACAACTTTTGCATATTTTTTGCTGCATCTCTCGAAACCTCATTGAAAAAGTTCAATTTGAATTTTTTCCACACGCTCATTATGTAATTCCGAGTGGAAGCAAGATTTCTGCCGTAATCATGTGGTGAGCGTCCCTGTTGTGCATAATTTAAGTTCTATTCACGCAAGAAACACAATGACGATAATAATGTGGATAAAAATTATTGTGGTTCCGCTGCAATGCTGCGACGAGATGAGATAAAGTGTTAAAAATCATTTCGTTGGTGTACTACAAGAACTTTAATAACAATCATATTATATAAAGGGATCGGAGGAAAAAAAATCCAGCAACAACAAAAAACTATTCAATTCCATTTGAGAACATGTTGTACGAATTCTAACGCAACCCAAACAATTGTTGAATAACAAGAACATGCAATCAAGATAGAAATCTCTTCATCTCCCAACGAACGAACGACTCTACGCCGTGTGTGCTGTCGTCATCCTGCATCGACAGACGGAAAAATATAATTCCATTGTGTGCTCATTTGAATGAATTTCTACAGATGCGAGATGTCTGATTGAACATAAATTAATATTTAATCTCAATTTTAAATCAAATAATGCATAAAAGTATTGAGGCAATCCAATCCCTATAAAATTTATGCTTCGTACGCTCATTTCGAATTCAATTGCGTACAACACACTCTTTTGCGATTGTGGTCAGAAAACTGTGGGCATACTAATTTTACACGCAGAACGTCGTTTTTTCTGCACACAAGATTGGAACGAAAAGACACAGAGGAGAGAATCAATAAAATGTGATAAAATAAAAAAAAGAGAAATTCGATTTTTGCATATAGGAGACGAGAATGCACATCTTTATGATTCATGTTGCTGAAAAAAAAGGAACGAGCAAGAGAGAGAGAATTATAATAAAATAAAAATTAGATGCCTGCAGGAATTTAAATAATAATGTTGTGGAAGAGAATCGATTCGATTGTTATTATTATTCGATTTGATTATTATGTTGATGATGATGATGACTGTGAATCGATTTTTAGTACGCTTTTTTTTCGTGTGCTCATTTGAATGTGAAGGGAGACTTTGGTGTGGTCACAACAACTGGTGTGGTATTCCCGGAATGTAATTGAAGTTCAGTGCATCTTTTTTGCGTGTGCTGGTGATTTTTGTTTCTCAGAGGTCACAACCGCAGGGTTTTCTCATATTGACCAAGAACAAGTTGTTATGGCGGGTGATGAAAACGGGATTTATTAAAAATTTATTATTATTTAAACAAATGAGGAAATAAATTTTTAAAGTTTGTTTAAATAGTTTTAAAGGGGCAATAAAATATTTTAAACCGAAAAAAATATTATAATTCATGAAAAATTTGTCAAAACTGTTTTTTTTTAAATAAAATAATTTATTAAAGTTTCAGTTAAAAATATTTTTATACGAATAAATTTTTATGCTTTTATATTTTCAATATAAAAAAAAATATATTTAATTATTTTTAATAATTTTGTTTTTAAGTAGCTTTAAAGTCAAAATAATTTAATTAATTAATTAATTTAATTTAATTTAATTAATTTTTACTCAAGTTTAAGAATAAAAGAAAAATATGTTTTTAATTTATTTATTTTTCATAATAATATTTTTTAAAAATATTTTCTTCGAAAATTTAAAATTATTTTAAAATTTATTTATTATTATTTAAAAATTTTTAAACTTAAAATATTAATTAAAATACTAAAATTTAAAAAAATTATATTTAATAAATCCTGTTTCTCAAGTGTCAGTTTAGGTTTAAGATAAAATCAAAAAATTTCTAGCCCTGAAAAATAATCTTTTAAATTAAAAAATTTAATATAATTTATTTATTCAAGAGATTTATTTTTAGTTGTTTAGGGGACTTTATATTTTTTCATCTGAAAAATGCATCTGAATGTGCACTAAGATGTTCAAAATGACGTCTAATTAACATGAAAAATTATTTTGAGAGAATAAGGCTGCTCCAAATGAAACTCAATAGTTTTATCCAAAATTTTTGAAATAAAAAAATAAACAAAAAAAAAAAAATAAAAAATTTTAAAATACTGTTTTTCATACAAAATGCCAAATTTTTTAAAATTTTTTAGTTCTTTTGAGTTATTTACATTGATATTTGTGTATTAAAAATTGATTCAAAAACATTTTAATTAAAATTGAAAATAAAAATTGTAAAAAGTTAATATCATAAAAATAAGCGTTAAAATTTTGTTTTTGAAAAATAATTTTCATTAAATTTTTTTTTTAAAGAAAATTTAATGTTGAAATACAATTTTCAATACAAAAATTACTAAAAATTGAAAAATTTTGTATACACCAAAAATCGGTAATTTTTGATGAAATTTTTAACTTTTTTTTTATTTTGCCCCATTGGATTTTTGAATTTAAAATGGGGCATCGGACAAAAATATTGAGTTTCATTTGGAGCGGCCTAACTTCCAAAATTAATTTTTTTTTCTGACAAAATATAACAGAATGTCTTTATTTAAAAATAAAGTAATTTAATATTTTTCATTCAAAGGATTAATTAACGAATTTCTTTTTTATATTTTAATGCATTTTTCCAATTATTTAGACTAAAAAACTGCATAAAACGTAATTTCAGTAATTTTTATCATTTTAATTCCCCTCTTGTCCCACATTAAAATTAATTACATTACATTTGCAGTCTTTAAAGCTCTTCATATAAAAAAATCCATTTAAACAGACTCTTCTTTTAATCAAAATGCACTTCCGACAAACTCATTCATATTCATCTGCCATCGCAGACTTGTTTATAAACACATCTTCGTATCCCGTCATCACACATATATGAAGAGTTCTCACTCATTATTATATCATAATGTGCTTTATTATCCAATTATTCTCCTCTTTTTTTCTCGCTCCGTAACTCACAATGCGTGCATGTCATCAGAGTCATTTCTATTCTTTAGAGTTGCCATTAAATAAAAGAGAATAAATAATAAAAGAAACCATTTCATTATTACTGGAGAGCCGTTTACAACACCAAATGTGTGTACCTTTTGTACGTGTCCGTGCGTATAGAGAAAATGGCATCCCATCCTTGTTTTTATTATTACCTTTTATTGTTATGCGACTTTTGTTACAAATCCTCTCGTTCATTCATCGTTGTCGTCTTTGGATCGTCCCATAAAAAAGAAAATATTGTTTAAAAGCACAAAATGTACCAAACAATAAACTTTTTTAATCCTTCTTGTTGTTTATTGTCATTAAAGTAAAAATTTATGGGACCATTTGTTGCGCTTTTCTGACAAAGTCTTTAAAAAAAGTGACAGACTATCGATTCAAATTTCCACTAAAGTGTTGCGAAACGAAGTAATAAAGCGAAAATTACCCGACCTTGGGAAATAATGATCAAGGTTAAGTGTAAGCAAGGCAGCAAGTACAAGCGTGTAATAGTTTCCGCTATAAAAAAATATTTAACATTAAGTACAAGTACTTACATAAATGCCAAAACACAGCAAAAAAAATATTTATGAATTATTTTTCATGCTGGAAGCCTTTTCTGTGCTGCTCTGTTTTCTATTGTTAAAGTGCGATGAATATTTTGTACCGAAAATTTTAATATTTGTAAACATGAACCTAGCAACCAACTTGTTTCATTAAAAGTTTCGTAACTTTTTCGGTGAAAACGGATACGAGAGCGCCTTTTTTCCGTGAGAATTTCCATGGGCAATAAACGCAAGACACGAAACACGAGAAAATATTCGTTGGTTGGCGCCTTGATGGATTTTTATTATAATTAATTTATTCCGAAAGCCCTTAAATTGAATGGAATTGAGTTGTCTGTGACGTGCGTCGTCGTCGTTGGCTTTCGGAATAAATTAACAACATAATCATAAAAATTATTACATTGTTTCTTTTTTTTCTAATTGTTTGTTACTGCCGAGTGCCATAACTCCAGAAGAACCTCCTTGAATCTCACGTCTTCACGATTATGCAATTAAGACAAAAATGAACCGTGGCAAATCACGTGCGGCCGGCATTTCAAGTCCACACAGAATTATTCACACAATATTCGGGGTTTGAGTAAACGGAAGACGGAATGCACGCATGCACATGCACAGCCACACGTGAAATAAAATAAATAACATAAAAATAACAATCAACCGAAAAAATACCTACATTCAAGTGAGACGAATCGATTTTCTAATATTGCCTGCCCTTTTATTTGTTTTAATTAAGTAAAAAGTAGAAGCCGCAGACCTACGAAGGAGGTTTCTTTGTCAAAAATTAGAGTTCTGGGTTCATAAATTGCAGGAGTTTGAATTTTTCAATACTGAGAAAGTTAATTTTCTTGAAGCTCGAGTTTTGAGCAACATCGAAAAAATTTTTGGGTAAAGTATTTAATTTTGAATAAAAATTTTGTAAATAAAAACTTAATATTTCAAAAAAAAAAAAAAAATAAAATAAAATAAATAAATAAATAATAAATAAAAAAATAAAATAAAACAGAGGAAAAATTTTAGGAATCGAATTTTTTTTTAAATTAGTTTTTTTTTAATTTAATTTTAAATTAGTATTTAAACTTTTTATTTTGCAACACTTTTTTAGAAATCACTTTAATTTTAAATTATTGTTTAAATTTATTAAGTATTTTATTATTTTTTATTTATTTTAATTAAAAAAAAATAAAATTCTTAAAAAATCTTTTACAGACTTAGGTCAAAAGAATTTTTCGTGATTTTACTTATTATTATTAAACTTAAAATTTCATTAAGACTCTGCTAAAACCTAAGATAAATTTTCGAAAATTTGTAAAAAAAAATTTTTTTTTCAAAAGATATAAAAACTTTATATATTCGAGTTTAAAAAATTAATAAATTTATCTTGTGCAATAACTTAAATTTAAGCCGTGGAAAAAGTGTAAAAACCTGGAAACCTCTGAGAAATTACAAAAATCATAAAAAAATTTTGAATTTTTAAGTGAAAAATAAAAAGATTTACAATTGAAAAATTAAAATTTGTAAAATAACTCAACAAATGTAATAAATTGACTCAATTTAGGACTTTTTGCATTATTTTGGGGTAAAAAAATATTAATTTGATTTTGGGAAATGAGTTTGAATCCCGGAAAACTATTTTTTTTCACTTAAAATAAATTTTAACATTAATACTCAAAAAATATGTATTTTTCCTCGTTTATGGAAAATTTTAATTTTTTTTTATTTTAATGATTTTAATTATTTTTTTTTATTTTTTTTTAACTCGACCATCGAGCACTAATCAAAACTCAAACTTGCCATCTCTAGTCCTTTTCTATTGTTCTCTCGTCAAATAATTTCTGACAACTAACCACCGCACTTTTCATTGATTGAAATTGGATAAACATAGCAGCTAATGACGACGATACATTTGGTTCGCTTCTCCTTTTATTTCCATGCACGAAAACCACAATCACGTGAATGCAAAACCACAAAGGATGATATTTCATGTGTACCTATTGTTTGTTTTTTGATTCCTTTTTTCTGTGTTATTTGTATGGATTTGCGTTTTTTTTATTGTTCTGAAAAAAGTTTATTTTGCGGATTAATTTCTGTCTATGATTTCATTAGCTAATAAACACGGGAGAATCGAACGAATTCGATCTAGTTTTTAGTTCTATTTTTTTATCCATGCATGCTTTTTGTCAATCCGTTCCACAGCGGCAACGGCACCGTGCTTGATTGACAAACAAACAAATGAACGCGCGTTCCCTTAAGCAATTTTTCCTGCCAAACAGAGAAAAAAAAATTTAATGAAATCCTCTCGCATATCACTTCACATTCAGTCAGCGTGGTTTAAAATCAGCAGATCCATTGTGCAGATGTCAATCAAACAAGATTATTACATGAAATCCGATGAATATACGAAAGCCGCCACCGAAAAAAGTGACAGAATTTTTTTTCCTCGTGTCAGATGATTTTTCTATTCAGAAATAGTTAAAAAAAAATAACAAACAGATCAAGAAGAGAGAAATAATAAAATAACAAATACTCGAAAAAAAAATTGAATGTGACTTCTATTCAAAGTTAATCCGATGAAATTGAATTCTTCACTCATTTTTCGTTCGTTATGTTATTAAAGCTACTGTAAAATGTCTCGAGCTTAATTTTTTTTCTCTGGAAAAAAATTGCCATTTCATTATTTTTTGTTCTGTGTCACTTTAAATGGCAAACCATAAGTAAGTACGCACCAGAGAATGTATTAATTTGGGGTTTTTGTTGTTGTCGTTCTCCGGCAATAAGTTAAAAGAATAACAAACAAATAAAAAAAAGTCAGGAAAAAAGTTGTAATGGCGTCGAGGGAGAAAGGGAACAATATAAAAAGTGTAGAATTTCACACCAAGCTTGATTGCCTTTTTTTATAATCCGCATCTTTTGTGTCGAAATTAAAAAATCCTTGTTAAAGCTGGACTCCAATTCAATTCAATTTCAATGATTTTTTATCCTTTAACCCATTTTTTTTTTACTTGCCCGGTGCGGCATACTTGCTGCTTGGATTATCGCCAAAAATTCATGACCTGACCAACTAATTGCATGTCGAGTCGTGTTGTTGTTGCTGCTTGTAGGAACACGCAAAAATTTAAACCACACACACACAAACACGACTCGGTGGAATTGCGAGCGAGTGACCCCGTTGGGATACAAAAAGGTGAGGTAGGTACGGTGAAAAAAAAATCATTCATCCGTGGCTTTGTGTGTGAGAGAGACATCAAAAAGGAGACTTGTAGCAATTTTAATCAATGCTAATCGATTTTTATAAATAATGTAATGAATTACGTTTTCGGTCGTGTTTTAACCTATAAATTTGTGTGTGTGTTGTGAAATATGGCTGGGAATCAAGTACAGGTGTTCGGATCAAAATTAATATGACAAAATCATGCTATTTTGTGTTTCATGTCCTTTCTCGTGACATGACTGACAAGGAATCATTTGATGTTTTGAAATTGCGGTAAACAGTGACCGATTGACCCACATGTTAATCATGTCGTCGCACGAAGGAGTTAAATGGGTGATTTGTAGAGAGGCGTTGTTTTACATGCGGTAAATTGGCGCAATTTTATTTTAAAAAAAGGCGCGAAATTTAAAAAATACCGAAAATGAAAAGATTTGAGTTTTTTACAAAGAAATTGTAATTTTTATCAAATAAATTCAACGTTTTTGATTAGAAAAAAAATAAAATGTAAGATTTTTCGATAAAAGTAGCCTTTAAAGAGTTGAGGTTATGTTTTTGAATTTTTGAGGTTATGTTGTGAAATTTTTAGTTGCCTCAATAGTTTGATCAACGACTTTGGGGGTACTGGAATATACTTATTACTTAGCTGGTTTTACATTCAAGACTTGGATTTAGTTGAGCTTAAGATGAGATTCTGAGATCTTGAGATTCTGTGGTTTTGAGATCTTGCGATCTTAAGATCTTTAAGATCGGTGGAGTTTACGATCCAGGCATTTTTGAGGTCTAATCGGGCTAAATGACATGACTTGACTTGCTTTCGGGTCTCGTATTATACGTCGCAGTAAACTTACTCAGCTTAAATTTGTAGGGTTTTAAAAAATGTGACATATCCCAGTGCACAATTTGGGTCCTTTTTAAGACCCTAGGATCTAGAATTAAGCTCCTGCAGAAAATGTTCGTTAAAGAAAGCTTTTTCGGGTCTTAATTTCAGATCCTGAGGATCTTAAAAAGGCCCAAATTTCCCATAATTTAAAAATTTAAACCACGTGGTCAATTGGCATCCCTTCTTTAGCTCACAGGAGAACAAATCTGTAATGAGATTAAACACAAATTTGTTAGTCAATTTTTAAATTAAAGCAATTTGCTTTAACTTAACATTTATTCAATGCTTTTTCAAAAATTCAACGGAAACCCTTAAAAAGCATTAGCTTTTACAAGGACTTTTCCTAAAAATTTTCTCAAGCATGATATTACTGTAAAGCATGTTTGCATCATATTACCGTTACAAAGATATTGTTATCATCTTAACAAAGATTTTTCTTTTTCAATATCTTTCTACTTAACATGAGCTGACTTTGTGCTTTATTATCGTCATTGTTATGACTCATTCACTCTGATTTAACAACGAAAAAAAAGAAGCAAATCTTTTACAAGAACGCTACTCATCATGAAAAATGAAAGAAAATATTATTATTATTTCAATACATTATCAAAATATTGTTCTACTTGTTTTTTTTCCTCGTTCTATGAAACGAGCTCTGGAGGTACTTTTATAAAATGAAGGGGAATCTATGCGCGATGATGCTGTCAAGATGAACGACGAAGGAAGCAAAAACAAAGAGAGAAAAAATATTAAAATCATGAAATTATATTGGGAACGTGATCTTTGGACGAGACACGTGTCATATTTGCTCGTGTTGCCGGTGTCAGTGTGTTGATGACGATGATGATGATGTGATGTTTTAATATTATTAAAAAATAATGTTTTCACCGGTACGATAAACTTTAAGGAGCAGGTCCTCGACGCATCCATCAAATCGCATAATTAGATATGTCTGTGTGTCAAAAAGTATCAAAACATTGTCAGTTCACTTTGATGATGACGATGTTGTTTTACAAAAAAAAAAATTTTTTTTCGTGTCTCTGCATGGAGCTATCAATTTTTGATGCGGTGATGATAGAAAGCTATCAATTATTGAAACGAATTTTTTTTTGTTTTCTTCGGTGTCTCTTCAAAAAACTTTTTTTCGTCGCTGTGAGTAAAATCAATAAAAAAAACAGTTGGTGTCCGTGTGCGTGAATGGTGAATGAACACCTAAAATATAAAATTAACGCTTTTGACTTATTTATTTTTTGATTATGTTTAATAAATAAAACTAGTGGCGACAACCGGGCAATGTTCCCAGTTTTATTTATTATTAAAAACTGAGTGAAGGGGTTTCAGACTCACATCATAAAATAATAATCAAGTCGAGCTGAAACGTGACTTTGCATTCAATCATACACAAAAAGTTAGTTAAGTCGTGTTTATTGAATTTCTTTCGGTTTTTTTTTTATTTAGAAAAGAATGTCACCGATGCTACTTATGAAATAAAAAAAAAAACATAAAAAAAATTCTAGACGTTATCGGGGATTATTAACCTATCATTTCAAACGCACACACAAAAAATGACCGAATATCCATTAAAAAAGTAATCCCTTGAAGCTATGCCAGTTAGCTTAACATGCCTCGAACAAAAAAAAAACAAATTAATTGATATATGCCTCTGAAATGTGATTTCGATGAATCATAACCGTATTTATTATCAGTAATTTATATGCTCTTGTTTAATCTTTCAGCAGAACACAAAAACATGATTATTTATTTAATTTTTTTTTCTTCTTCTTTCTCGTTTCAGGTGAGTTGTCAAAATAGTTGTTCTTCTCGTGTTGTTTAGAGGTATTTGCATTCTAATGGTTATAAATACTTAAACATGCAGGAGAAGATTTTTTTTAAATTCTGATTAATGAACGATTTGGTAAGCAATAAGGTAACAAGATTATTGTTTTATTTTTGACCATTTATGTTTCTCGTTGAGAGACTTTAATGACTTTTGGATGATTTTACAAAATCAAAACAAATAAAAATTGAATATTTAGATACTGGAATGGGAAAAAATTGGTAATGTAATGACCGATTGAAATATATGTATTAGTAAATTGTTTCGATTAAATGTTTCGGTAATATTTGAAAAAAAAAACATCGAAACAGTTAGTGAATAAAATTAAATAATTTTTTGTGTGGGATGAATGTTTTACATGGCAAAGTTCAATTTTATGATAAAAATATTTATTTTTTTTTCATAAAATTATCTTTTATTTACAAAATTTAAATATTGAATTTAATTATGAATAATGTTTCTGAATTTTCATAAATTTTTTTGATTTTTAAGAAAATTTTTAAACATTTTTTCAAAAAATTTTAAAATAAAATTTAATAAAAAAAATAAATATAAATAAAATAGAAAAAAAAAATTTGTCTTAATCTTTGATTTTTTAAAAATTTTCCTGAATGAAATTTTTTATAAGGCCGCAAAATAAAAAAAAAATTGAAATACTATTTTCATACAAAATGACAAAATTTTTAACTATTTTTAAGTGTTAAATATTTTTTATTTGTTTGCTTTTTGATTAAAATCAATTTAAAATACAATTTGATTATTAACATTAAAATTAAAATTTTTAAAAATTTAGAAAAAAATTAAATAAATTAAATTAAATGAAATAAAATTTGAAATTAAGGATTTGAAAGAAATTATATAAAATAATTTTTAATAAATTATTTAATAAATAAATTAAAATAAAATAAATATAAATAAAAAAATAATAAAATGGGGAAATTTTTTTTCGTCGTCTAATTCTTCGATTAAAAAAAATTGTAAATTAAATTTATTTTTTTTAATTATTTTCAAAAATTAAGAAATGGGGCATCAAAAAAAATTTTTATAATAAAAATTAATATTTATTAAATAACATAATAATTTTAAAATAATAATAAAAAATTAAAATAAAAATATAAAAAATAATTCAGAATCTGTTCTACATTAATTTTACCACAAAATATTTCGCCTATAAAAATAATAAAAAAAATGCTTATTCATTAATTATTCGGCCAAAACTCATGTCACGTGCATTCCCGTGAGCATTTCATAGACCTTTGTCTAGTTATTTTTATTTTAATTACAAAATAATATCACACAAAGACAAAATTTTTACCTCACTCATGTTGCTCCTCACTCACATGCCACTCTCCATAAATAATTCAGACAACTCCATGTTTTATTATAAATCTTTGATCGTTATCCCTTTTTCATAAAGTCACCACGAAGAGGCAAAAATAACCCCTTTTTGGCACATATCTCAGTACATCGTAAAAGGAATCCTTTTACAACAACTGGTATCCGATGATATTAAAGATGACGATCAATAAATAATAAGAGCAACAGCCTCGTTTCATTATTTCTATAAAAGAGACCAAAAAATAAACAAAAAGCCGGAAAATGACAAAACAAGAATTTTTGTGTCATATTTTCATCATCATATAGGACTGGAGAAAGAAAAACATGACAAAAAAAAAACAAAACAAATTTTTTGTTGTGCGTCTCCAAGGAAATGCAAACAATCTCGGAATTCGTGTTTTTTGTGTCTTGTGTCTCGCATTGCAAGTAAAAAAGGGAATGTTATTACGGTCAACCTGATGATGATGATGATGACCGGTTATGGGTCATATCTTCACATAGATAAATTTTTCCCTTTTTTTTTTGCTTGTCACAATTTCACGATCCACGATGGAAAATGTTATACGGTCAAATTTCCGGCCGTTTCATTTATTATTAATATTAGGAGCTTATTTATTTGACATTATAATGTGTGGTGTGGCAGAATGAAGGACGTCATAATAAACGAGGATATGATGAGTGAACAACACATAATCCGCTCCTTTTGATATTTTTTGTTTTTTGCCTGAAGAGGAAGAAATTTGATGCCGGTTTATTCATTAAGGAGGATTTGCGTCGTATTGTCGGCAAATTAAGACAATAACCGGGGAGCTAGTCAACGCATTTACGACCGTCAATTTGTTTTGAGAGCAACTTGAGACGATTGTTGTCTTAAATTTTGCATGAAAAGAGGTGGAAAGTGCACACCTTAACGACATAAATTACGGTCCAATTTGACACTTGAGGTGCTTTTCGGTCAAAAACCCTCGGATAAAGTGCTATAATTAAGCAACACGACACGAAAAATCGGTGTCATAAATTTTTCCTGAAAAAAAAATTTTTTTTTTTCACAGAATTTTCTAACAAGTCTAACGCACCAATTGGTGCCATAATTAATTTTAATTATTCAACATAGCTTTTTTTTTGCTGATTTCATCAATATCAATCGCTTCTCAAATGATGATTAATAGATCCGATTTATACTTTTTTTTCTCTCCTCCACTCTCTAGTACTTTCTGACTCATTTGATAGAAATAACGATCTAGAATAAAAAATAATCGAGTATTAACAGAGAACATGATACACACCGAAGATTAATAATAAAAATGTTTCAATCATTTATCGCCTCTGGTTATACATTCAAAATAAAAGTAAAAACATATCATCACTCATAAAAAAAATCAGTTCTCAATATACAGGAATGTCATTCGGAAGATAATGATCGCATACGCACGTTCCATGTAGGATGATACTTAACATATCACATCTCTTTTTATTTTTTACACGCATCGGGGCTTTAAAAAAAAGTATCAAATAAAATATCATGATTTTAATTGATTCAGTTTTTTGTTCGTACATGTCGTGTATTGTGTGGGCATGACATAACTGTAGCAACATTTCATATCGGATTCCAATGTACATGTAAAATTTTAATTAATGTTTGGATCAGTAAAAATTGTTGATATGATATTTTTTTTCGGATAAAAGGCGCGAAGAATCGGATATCAGGGAATTTGTTTGCTCAAATTTTTAGTGTGATAAATATTTTATTTTGTGAAGAGGGCGTTTTGCATTTATTTTTGTAATTTTGGCGCCATTTGTATCAATTTAAATGTGTTTCAACAAGAGGATCAAATTTGAGTTTTTTTTTTATTAAAAAATTGTTTTACAAGAATATTATTTTTTTAAAGAATTTTATTTTTTAAAGGACTTTTTTAAAACATTAAACTCGATTTTTCATTTTTCAAAAGCTTGAAATAAAAATTTAAATAATTTTTTTAACAATAATAATATTTTTTAAAATTTCTGTAGAAAATATTTTTATAAATTATTTTTTTTATTTATAAATTCGTATATTTATTTAAATATTAAATTATTTTAATATTTTCAATATTTCTATTCTTTCTTGATCTTTTAAGATTTTTTTAAAAAACTTTTCAACCTGTAACCCCAATGACTATGAAAACTCAATCAATTAATTAAACAATCGCTTTATTTTTCCAAAATTATCCAGAATATCGCCAGCACGTCTTTCTTCTTTTCTCTCTGCCACAAAAGTGACATCTCTGCCTCGTAACCGACGACAGGTAATAGTGACATTACCTGTCGCCGGTTACAAACCAATTAAAAATGTGAACTGTCACAAAAATTCAAACTACTTGTTTTATACTTTTTAGTGCTTTAAATTGCAAAAGTTTGACAATTTATTAAAATTTAAAAAAATAATATTTTATGTTCTAATTATCTCAAAGTTAAGAAAAATAAAAAAGAAAAATAATTTTTGAAAAAAAAATTAAGGTTTGAGATTTTTGTCAACGAAAAATTTTTTTTATTGAATTCGTTAAATAAATTGACATTATTTGATAAAAAATTATTAAATAGATTTTTTCATAGAAAAACGGTCAAAAAATATTTTTTCAAGAGAAAATAAAATGTTAATTTTACCTTAGATATTTTTTTTTTAAATAAATGTATTAAATTTCTATTCCATCATTTTTTTTCTCGAAACCCATATTTTTATATTTTTCTAACTTGTTAAATTTACCCGAAAAGCCTTTATTTACATTAAATGTAACGTTCTTGAAAGAAAAATTGCAAGGAAAACAAACAAATGACGCACAGAGAAAATCTCATTTTATTTTTTAAAAAGCCTCCTTGATTCTACTTTTATTAAAAAAATATTTCTACTCTTGCATACAATTGTCTCCAATTTTCAATTTTTCCCTCCTAGGTAGACTTATTGTTATCTCTTTTGTATACACACTTAGTTTTCTCTAAATAACTCTATCCATATTTCTTGAAAACAGAAGACTATCTTGTATTTTTCCTTTTTTTCTTCTTCTTATTTATAAATAAACAAATATTTTTGCTAAGAAGAAAAATTTCTTGGTGCCGACAAGAATCAGGCCAAGTGTCTTTACTCCGTTCGAAAATGGGCTAAAAAGCATAGAGGAAAAGTTTAAAACACAATTTCATGCAGATAATTGTAGCCATGGGAGATATTTGGGAAATGTGTGGCAGAGGATTTTGTTTTCCTCGAAAATGAATTTTGCATTCTTTCGCAAAAGTTTATAGTTCGGAGATTGTAAAATGTGGTGAAATTTAGTTTTTGCCCGAAATTTTTGTTGGTTTCTTTCATCATCGTCGAGAGCTCATCACTTTGAGCTAAGTTAAGAGCATATTCATTAAAACATCAATTAATGCAAAAAAATAGATACAAAGTTAATGATGGTAAATGTGTGATAAGAAAGAGTCAAGTGCCTTTTTTTGCCGTTGTACGAACCTCTTAACGTTCTAATGAAAGTTATTCCACTTTTCTATCTCTTTACTCGCACGCTGATGTAATGAAATAAAATTCATTTGATGTTACCATGGAATGTACGAAAGGCACTCTTGCAATAATGAGTTGAAAATTAAATTTTGTACTACTTTACGTTTTTTTAACTCTTCTGCCTGCACGTCTGGATCACATCATATGCTTCGTTCCTCTAAATTAAAGCTTTTGAATGTAATTTTTATGTTCGTTGCTCGATGTTCTCACTTCATGTGGCACATAATGTTGGTTGGTTTTATTATTTTCAGTAAAAAAGTTTTTTTTTCTCTGCATATGCAATACTTCATCATTTTTCGAAAAAAGATTAGTTTTTCATTGAGATGAAGCTGGTGCATGATTGTTTTTGTGGAGAGAACTGTAAGCAATAGAGTGGCATGTTTTAACCTTTTACTGGGTTGAAAAAATTTTATAAGGCTCTGGAGGTTTAAAAATGAGGTCAAAAAAATTTTTAATGAGAAAATTTTTTTGAATTCGCATTTTTTTAATTTTATTAATTATTTATTTTAACATAAGAAAAAAAATATCAAAAATTTGATTTTTTAATTCAAAAAGAAAAAGTAATAATAATAAAATAAATTTTATAATAAATAAAAAATAATTTTGGAAAAACCAATATTTTAAAAATTTTGAGTTTTCTTATTTATATTAAAATAAGTAAAATTAATTCATTTAAATTTGCTCAGTTAAAAAATTTCATTTAAAATTAAATTTATTTTTTTTTAATTTAATAAATTTTTAATTTAATTTAATTTAATTTTTTATTTTTTCAATTTTTGAAATTTTAAATAATTTTTTTTAATTTAATAAATAATTTAATAAAATAAAAAAAAAAATAAAAAAAAATCTCATAAAAATTTGGAGGATTTAATTTTTATTAAACCTTCAGGGCATTAAAAAAAGTTTATATCATCCCAC
Organism: Culicoides brevitarsis; assembly: GCF_036172545.1. Classification (NCBI taxonomy): domain Eukaryota; kingdom Metazoa; phylum Arthropoda; class Insecta; order Diptera; family Ceratopogonidae; genus Culicoides; species Culicoides brevitarsis. The sequence goes on along the minus strand of NC_087085.1, from coordinate 19,267,788 downwards.
TCTGACTGAGAGGAGAAACAACCCACAAATGCATTTATTTTTCATTAGCCTCCACTCGCTTTTCAACCACTAAATCGTATTGAGTTACAAGCAAAACTCAAATAGTAAATGGATGTGGAAAAACAGAATATCATAAGTAGCTGTGAAAAAGTGTGTGTTGTGAATGTGGCGAGAGGTAAAAAAAATAGTTGTTGAAAGTGCATTCATTTGAGGCATTTTTTACAGAGAAAAACTTTTGTCCATCTGTGGCTGTTACTCACGAACAATGATAAAAACGAACAAATTCATCACATTCCATCTCATAAAATTTCCTTCGAAAATTCAGAGTGTGAAGTTGACATTTTTATTGTCGACATATGCAGAATTTATGGACTCGGTCTTTATTTTTTTCCCCTTTTTCCTATTTTTATGACTACGTTTTTTTCTTCATTTTATATGAAGACCATTAAGACAGTCACCTGCTGAATTGAAGACATTTACAACCCTCAACTAGCGCCATAAAAATAATCATACACAATCCTTGGAAAATGTTTTATTGCATCTACCGCTGGAAAATTGTCAAAGAAAGTACTTTTCGAAAAATTTAAAAATAAACGACAGTGTTCTAATGGTTTTTATTTTTATGGCGCTTCAGTGAAGTCACGTGAGCTGGTTTATGTTTTTACGGTGAAATAATCAAAGAAAACTATTTTTTTTTTAAATTAAAAAAAATAAAATTGGAATAAAATGGTGAATTTATTTTTAATGTGAGAAATTATTACGCAAGATTTAATTTTTTGTGGAAATAAAAAAAAAAATAATAATAATAAAATAATTAAAAATATTTTTTTTAAGATTAAAGCGTAAATAATAAATTTGAGCAAAAAAAATAAACTATTAAAATAAAATTGTTTTTTTACAAAAATTTGCTCCAAAAATTAATTTAAGAAAATTAGGTAATTTTATTTTTAAAATTTTTTTAAAATTAATTAAAAATAATTTCAAAACAATTTGATTTAATTAATTTTTTTTTTAATTTTTTTAAGCCCTGAATAAATTTATCAAAAATATTTTGACTTAAGTTTATTATTAAACTAAGTAAAAAAATCATTACAGTTTTGACTTTTCGACCAAAAAAACATTTTTAAAACATTTTAATATTTTTTTCTGTTTAATATGATTAAGAAAAAAAATTTAAATAAAAATAAAAATTAATGAATTTTGACCTAATTTTCTTTTTTGTCAACAAAAAAAAAAATATTTGCACTTTCACTTGACACAAATCCGCTAATTTTGATTAAAATTTATTTTTTCCTGAAATCTTAGTAACAAAAATCCTTCAAAAAAATTCTTTTTAATTTCATCATTCAAGAAAAACAAAACGAACGTAATTATGACATGCCTTTTACACAACGTTCTCACAAAAAAATTTCTTAATTGTCACGTCTTGCGAGAAAATTCTAGGTGGTGAAAATGAACGTCGACGTGCCGTTACTAAATCAAACAGTGACTTGCAGAAGGAGCAGTGCAAAAAGTAAATGACAACACGTTCACAAAATAAAGGATTCATTACACACTTTGTTAATTAAATCTACTTTTTTTCCTCTCAAATTTAATTTAAAGTCCTTTCCTGAGGAAAAAGTCGAAGAAAACTCAAAGAAACCCCAAAGAAAAAAAGTTAAATAAAATAAATATCAACAAAAAAATACATTAATTTTAATTTATGTCTCAGTTTGCTCGTTCTCACCCTCATTCAAGACTATTTAAAAATCATTTATTTAAACATAAATGGAGTGGCACACACAAAACACAGTATGACACTTGACTACATATAGAATGCTTGAAGTGCATCTGTTAGAGAACCTTGATTGTGGCAGTCAATGAAATGCGAGAGAAAACCGTTGCACTGAAAATAAATTATTCATTTACTGCCGTTTTCTCCCGTAAATCAGCACTGATTTAATTTTCGATGTTTATATTTTGTGTCGACGTATGCTTTGTGGTGCTCCCTATTCGGCTCTAATTGAATTTGAAGTCATGTGTAATTGTTTTAGTAAAATTTGTCTGTGTGTCAGCGGTGTGCTTGCAAAGGGAAAACTTGTTAAACAAGCAATTTTGTGAACATAAATTTCCACTTTTATTTTGTTGTGCATTATTAACAATGTGTGTGAACAATTTTTGTCAATTTATTTACATCAATTATGCAAGTTGTCAATATTTTTGTAAATTAAATTTATTATTTTTGGATTTTTGTGTGAAAAAAGGAAACCTTCGTAATTTTTTTTTGCGGTAAATAAAAGAAAAACGTGACTTTTTGGGTCATTTTGAGACAAAAAATACGATAAAACGGCAATTCATTAATGAAGATTTTCTTTTTTATCTTTATTTTATTATCATAAATCTATTAATCTAATTTTATTGGTTATTTTTTTTTCACAAAACGTGCAAAAACTTTGAGAAAAAATAACCGTAATTAATTTTCTGGTCTTAATAAAGCATTTAAGGAATTTGGACGTAGATTGATGTCAAAAAAATATCGTTAGAAATTTACAAAAAAAAAAAATATTTATGTTGCGTTTCAGACCAATTTGGTGGAACAATAAAAAAAAATTGAAGCCAATATTTAATTAATTATATTGGAAAAAAAAATTCCACCCCAAAAATAAACTTTTTATGTCCTTCTTGTGTTCCCATAAAAATAATAATAATAATGATAACGTCAATTTTGTGTTATTTTTTTTGTCCAAATGAAGCAATAAGTTAGATGATTACAACATTGCATGGGCCACGTTATGGCCTATCGTGAATCAATTTAAACATTTTTTTCCTATTAGTTACAAAATTGACTTAATTTATCGAACGAGAAGGGAAAACTGGGGATTATTAATTAATTAAATTATGATTTTGATGGCTTTCAGCTTTTTTTTTCATTTGAAAATTGATTCACTGTGGTTGCGCAAAGTGTTTGCTCTCGAAGCTGATTGACACTTATGGCAATGGATAAACATTTTTTAAGAGTGATTGAAAATCGTTACAGAGATTTTGCTTGTTAATTAAAGCTCGTTAAAGGAAAAAAATTTATAGAAAAAAATCTAAAAAGAAGAAAATTGATAAAAAAAAAAATTTAAAAGAAAAAAATCGAGTGATAACTTTTTTTCCTTTTTCTTTTCCTTTGACTCGGTGTCCCTTTGATGCTCCATTGAGAAAAGGAATTCATTTTTGATTAGATTCCTATTCATCACTGTGCGAAATTGAAAAGTCAAATCACGTCTCAGGGATTTCCATCAAAGTTTCACATGTGATGTGCGGCATATTGCGTAAATTTGATGAACGCACACAAAAAAATGATAAATTTTTATGAATTTGCATATTTTCAACAGATATACAATAACTTTTTTTTTGTGTTCAAAGACTTTCAAGGGCAACAACGACATGGAAAATACCAGTAACAAGTTCTCGGAAATGAAAATAAATATTTGTTTCTGGTTTCATTTTTTTTTTAATTTAAAAAAAATATTTTATTGTTCAGAATTTTTACTGTAGGTGATTCAATTTCCGACTATCAGATTAAAGAATATTTTTTTGTAACTAATTTTAATTTTTTTTTAAGTTTTGGAATTTTTTATACCAAAATTCAATTTGAAACACGTTCTACCGGTCGACGTTTTTGTTTACAAAACGAGAAATTCCAGGATGAATTTCTGATGAAACTAAAATTTCAATTTTTATTGAATTAAATACAATTTTAGACGATAACATTGATTTTTTAATAATAAACTTTAAACGCCATATTTTAATAATTTGTTTTCAAAAAAAATAATTTGGGCTTTATTTTTATTAAGGCTTTTGAATAAAATTAAAATTAAATTTTTAATTTTTTTAAATAATTTTTATTTATTTATTATTTTATTAATTTATTTTATTAATTTATTTTATTTTATTTTATTTTATTTTATTTTATTTTATTTTATTTTATTTTATTTTATTTTATTTTATTTTATTTTATTTTATTTTATTTTATTTTATTTTATTTTATTTTATTTTATTTTATTTTATTTTATTTTATTTTATTTTATTTTATTTTATTTTATTTTATTTTGTTTTATTTTATTTTATTTTATTTTATTTTATTTATTTTATTTATTTTTATTTTATTTTATTTATTTATTCTGACTGAATAAAATTTTTTTTGATTTTTTTCAATATTTTGTATAAATTTTGAGTTAAAAACGAAAAGAAAAAATCTTAAAAATTAATTTTTATTTAATTTTAAATTGAACCACCTCAATAAAAAAATAGCTCAAAATTATTTTTTTTTCAATCAAGAGCAAAATAACGCCCTGTCGATCATTTTTTTCCAAACGAAACGCGGTAAAAAAAAAACAATAACACGACACTTTACATCATTTTGATGATCAACATCGATTTTTTATGCTTTATTAAAACTGACAAAAAATTGTCAAAAAAAAAAAACATCCGGAAAATACAAATTTTCAGTCCATCATTATTTGGTGTGTCACTTTTTGTGTCGCTCGCCCAACTGGAGACGTCATTTTTTGTGTCGTTAAACGCAATCACGAATGCATCGCTGCACATCATGATAATTATTATTATTGAAACTTTATTGTTTTATTTTTTTTTTCATTCTCGCTCTCTATTATTATTTTTTCACAGTCGCCCACTGTTTTCAGCATTTTTATTGAAAAAGGGGTGTTTTTTATGTACACCGAGATAGATTATTTTTTACAGCAATTATTTCAATTAAAAACGACATCATTTGGTGAATTGAACATGACATTTTGATGTAAAACACACAAAAAAAAAAATTATGACAAGCTGTTTGTGCTTCCTGGGTTCGGCTCGTCGAATATGACATTATTAAAGACTATTAAAAAAAAGTGTATATCGGAATTGTGGATCAAAGTATAATTTAGAGGACATAAAATGCGACTTAATTACACTTTGGGTCTGCAATCTAAATGCAAGGTCGGTGAGTTTATGATTCGTAATTTGATATAATTAATGTTGAAATGATAATTATTAGAAAAAAAAATAATAATGGTTCTTTCAACAGTTTGTTATTTTTTTTTTCGTTGACCTAAAATGCCATTTTCATCATTAAATCCAACAAAATATCATCTTGTTGCTGCTAGTAACGAGTTTTTTCGCAGAAAATATCTTAACAACGAGTTTCGAGTAAATTGAGACTGATAATTAAGTTATGTACTTACAACGATCCCTAATATCACGTACTTTGGCACGCACAAAAGCTTTTTCTCTCGTTAGTGCCATTTCATTAGGCGTCTTATTAGCGTCGTTTCTGCGATTTGACTTGCTTTCACGTCGTGCAAGATTTTTTTTTATTCATCTACATATTTATAGAAGTTGTCTAGACACCACTTTATTATTAATAAAATATTTTTTTTGGGCACCTCCGCTTCAAGTGCCGAGATTTCAGACAATTATTGCTGCTACTCTTCTTATTTATATGAAAATTTGTCTGATACCGAAATAATTCAATGTTTATTTATGGGCCTAAAATTTTTTTTCTTGGTGCACACTGAACACATTGCAGCTGCCAAAAAAATTCTCACGTAAATTACATAAAAAAGTGAGCAAAAAAATCTCTTTAGTACGAGGTATGGGTGAATTATAATCATAATTTTCGTCATGGCTCAACTATTTTCCGGCTTTCCCCATAAAAAAGCCATATAAAAATATTTTAATTTAGAGTTTTTCGTTCGTTCAGCTGTTCGCTCCAAGCAATTCGCAAACTAGCAACTTTTTGATCATTAATTTTTTTTTCACTCATCCTAGATTCCCGGTTGCCGTATGTAAATGTGTCAAGCGGATATACGTTTAAATTGGAGTTTTACAGCAAAATTGACGTTGAACATATGACACAATGACAGATTTATCGTCCACTCTGATCTTAATTGACGTCGAATTGTTGTAAAATTTGCTGATAAACGCTCAAACTCTCGCTCGGGATGTCTCTCGCTCGGAATGTTGTGAAAACAAACAATAAGTTTCTGCCGCCTCTTGATGTCGCACATGAGGAGTTACATACTCCGCAAGCAAAAAACGAAGAAAAATAATAAATAAATATGAAATTCCGTGAAAAGCAAATTTGTTTGTAATTGTGTTATAAAATATTCATTTGTGTGTGTCTACGTCGGCGTGGAAGTAAGTTGGGTGTGCGGCGCACGTTTGTTGGCGAAAAATGAGAATAAATGTGAGATGATATTTGTTTATTATTTGTTGTTGTTCTTTCGGTATATTTTTGTAACATATTCTGCCATGCGATACTAAACAATGGAATTTATATGGCGTGTGCTTATTATGACGCTTTTTACACTGTGAAAAGTTGCTGGCAAGATTAATAAAATTTTAAAATTCAATTTAAAAAAAATTATTTTTTTACTTTTGACTTAAATTTAGGACAAAATCACTAAAATTTGACTTAAAAGTTAATAAATTTCAAAATTATGTTGAAAAATTTTAATTCTTTCGATAATTTAAAAAAAAAAATAAATAAAAATAAAATAAATAAAACTTAAACTTAAGTCAAATAAGTCAATTTTTATATTCTAGATCATAAAAGCTTATTTTTAATTCAATTAAAAAAAATATTTAAATATATTTAAAATTTGAAAAATAAGATTTAAAAATATCAACGTTTTTGAGTAAAATAAATTAAATTAAAATAATTAAATAAAATAATTAAAAATTAATTAAATTATTTTTTTACTATGAAAAAATTTTTAAAAAATTTAAATTAATTGAATTTTTCTAATCAAAAAAATTTTTTTTTCTATTAATAATCGATATTTTTATAGAAAATTAAAAAAAAGAAAAAATCAAAAAATAATGAATAAAATAATTTATAATAATTTTTTAAAAACAAGTTTAATTTTTTTTAAACTTATAAATTAAATTAAGATTATTTGAAAATACGTTTTAATCAGTTAATGTTTTCTCAATATGAAAAAAAAAAATTGTTGAGCATTTTAAGTTCAAAAAAATTAAAAAAAAAAATTTTTTTTTTTACATCAAGATCTCACTAAGTAAATTTTTTCACAGTGTATGCCATGCCACCGTCACCACAGCGCGCCACCACACATAACAGCAGCAACTCCATAATAGAATTTTGTTATTATTATTTAAATAGCAGTCGTTTGTTATAGTACGAGAAAAACACTTTGCTGTATTGGAAAGTTAGTTTTTTGGGGAAAATGTGAATATAATTTGTTATCCAGGAGTCTCTCTGGTATTTTAAATTATAATAAAACGGTTTAACTTGTTTGGAAATTTAATAAGAGCGTATTTTTGACCATTTTTTGCTCTGAAAAAAATTTATACAAAAAATAATTCCGAATTTCATCAAAAAATTGCTTAATTTTTAAAGAAAAAATATTTTTTGAGTAATTTTAATTGTCAAAATGATTCTCAGACAGACTGTTGAATTTTAAAATATTTTTTTGTGTGACGAAATTCACTAAAAATAATATTATTATAAAACAATAGTTAAATATAAATGGAATTATAACAAAAGCTATGTATAAATTTGTACGTTTTCTCATGAGACGTCGCAATTTCACACGCCATGTGTTGAACATTTCCTCAATTTTCGTAAAATTTCTGGATAAATTTCAGTAAAAAAGTACATTATTGATTTGTTCGCAAATAGTAAACCACCATTTTCGCAACAATTGACATTTAACTGTAATCACCGATCGCATATCGATGTTTTTATTGTTGACTTAGTCACACGCGTGTCTCGGCTTTTAATTCGCTTTATTCGGCTTGTGAACAAACAAAACGCCATGCAATCGAGACACAAACCCAGGGGAATTAATCACATATTTTTTGTTGTGTTTAATCTCTGCTACGGGCGATACATGTCCATTCATACAAAAAGTTACTCTCCGCCGTTCATTCATTAGTGCATTAGTGAAATTATATTATTATTATGTTTCGTGTGTGTGCATTTGTGACAAGGGGACGTTTGGCAAAAAAAAAGAAGTCATCCCTTTGATAATTTTTGACAATAATAATGATGTTGATAACTTTTCTTTGTGTTTTCTCTGTTTGTGTCAATAAACCGGCATGGAACGTGAAACGTTTAATTTTATTATTTTTTTTTCGATGTCATTGATCATCGTGCGCTAGTAAAAACATCAGAAAAGAAATAATAATAATCGTATCATAAAAATGTAAATAAACAAATTTTTATGGATTTGATGGCATGGCGCTCTATAAATGGAATTGCCGAGTAAATCGAGTTAGAAGAAGAAGAAGGAGGAGGGTTCTCGTCTCATCGTTTTAAGTAAGCAAGTACCAGATTAAAATATTACTCGTATCGAATTACAGTCATCATCATCATTGTCATTTATAACTTTTGGTAGGATGCGCCCTGTTTGCTATTGTGAAGAGTTTGTGTCTCGCAAAATAAAAAAAAAATCAATTTAAAGTTATTTCAATGCAGTTTTTTCGATTTTTAACAAATTTTGGATGATTATTATTCAAAAAAATTCAATTTAAACAAAAATATTTGTTTTTTTGAATAATAAAAAAGAACAAATCTCAAGTTTTAATAACAAAAAAAATTTAACAATATTTTTTTAATAAAAATTTATTTTTTTCTGAAAATGCAAAAATTATAATTGTAAAATAGTTCCGTAAAAATATTTCCAATTTCGAGATAATTTAATTAAAATTTAAGAAATTTTTACTCTTAATTTTTTAAAATATTTTTTAACAAATAAAAAAATATTTAGATAAAATTTTGACATATATTAAGTTGAAATGCAAAAAAAAAAATAAGAAAAAAAATTATTTCTTAGAAGTAAATATTTTAAACTGATTTTTTATCAATTTTTTTTTCATATAATATTTCATAATATTTTACATTATTCAAAATTTGAAAAATTGATAGATAAAATTTTTCTGAGTTATAAAATATTTCCCTTAAATATGATTTGTTTTATCAAAAATATTTTTTTTTAAATTATTTTTAAAATAATAATTTATTAATTTTTGTATTAAAAAAAATAATTTTTATGAAAAAATATTAAATAAATTATTTTAAAATAATTTTTAAAAAATATTTTTTAAATGCATATAAAAAAAAAACATAAAATATTTTTTTGTCAAAAATTTTAAGAATAACTGTAAAACATAAAAATTCCTTGATTTCAAGTTTTTTTTTCCCCAAAATGCGAGACACAATTTTTTCACAGTGCATGTCTAATTTAACTTTTTGTTTGCATCTAATGTTGAATCATCATCATCGTAATTTTAAATGTGCGATTGAGACAAATTCAAGTGGATTATGTTACAGACAGTGATAAATCCTGGCGTTTTTTCTCGTCATATTTTATTAAATTATCCACAAATGCACCACGTTCAACGTATAAACGTATTGAATTACAAAATTTGTATCGATATTGACGCCGCAAACAACGAATATTTTGACACGTTCAATTTGAGGGGAATGACTTGTATGTTTGTTTTTTTTTTCTAAAATTTTTTCTGCGTCTCACATATCTTCCCACAAAATCAAAATATTTCCATAAAAATAAATTTAAACCGATATAGGGACACGTACCTGCAGTTCACACACATTTAAACGTACACAAGTCAGACTAAGTATTAGGTATCTAAATTACCAATTTAAATCAATAAATGACGTTGCACAATTAATTTAAAATGTATTTCTGCTAAAGTTCTTCGTTCTATGGCATGGCATGTCATGGCAGAGAGAGAAAAGAGGATGTGGGATTACTAGACGTTAATATAACGAGATAGATCGTACCATGAGATATCACTCATGCACGCACAACGTTCTACAACGAATTTTACATAAATCCTGGGTAATTGTTTTAAATATGTTTTGACTTGGTATTCTATTTAATTTATATACATGGCATTCACTCATGCATCGACGAAGAACAATGTCGACTTTTGGCTGTCAATCCGCTTAAAATTTTGTGTACATGCGATGTGTCTCATGGTAAACTGCCAATATTCATTAAAGGTCGTTAAACTTGACCCGCTTCGTGATAAATTTTCCCCAAAAACTGACATGCAGGTTCAGCAAAGAACTTTACGGGTCAAGAAATTAATGATGAATCCATTCCACGATGACTCATCCGATTTTTTATGTTTCTTTCATAATTTATGAAGAAAAAATTGCAAGTCAATGATCCTTTTTTGTTGGTGAATGCATTTGGTGAATGCATTTTTTTTGAATTGATACAAAATTAATCACTAACATCCATTAAGAACGGTTCTCATGTCCATTAGAGAGATCTTCATTTTGTACAAAATTCAACAAAATTAAAAACTAGAAAAATATTGCCTTTTATATTAATTGAATTGGAAGATAAATCGTTAAATGCCCCCTACCGAATTTTTGCCTTTTAGAAATTTTTCTAGGGAAACGAGGGTTTTACAAAATTTACCAAAAACGAGAATTAAACGTTTTATCAAATAGCTTAGTCGCATTTTAATTTGTTCCGTTTGATTTTTTCTTCCTATTTTTTAAGATTTTTTCTAAAGTTTTCTACAAATTTTCACTTTTTAGGTTTCTTATAAGAATATCTCAAAAATTTAAAGATTTTGAAATTTTTTAAGATTTTTTTCTTTCGTTTTTTGTAAGAATTTTTACCAATTTATTAACTTTTTGACAAATTTTCATCGCCAAACAAAAAAAAAACAGTTATTCAAAATTTTTAACGGTAAATTTTTTTTAAAAAAATATTGAATTCGCCTTCTGCTAATTCAAGTATGCTGTCAAATTTGACATTTAAAAGGAAACAGCTGATTCATACTTCAGTTTCATGTAATTGAATTAGAAAATGACAAAAAGACACGACACACGGACAAACGGACAGTCATGACGGACATACCTAATTCCACATTTTTTCTAAATGAATTTTAAAATGCGGTAAAAATCGATATTTTTTTCTCAACTGGCCCCGTTTTATTTGCACTATTTTATTTTCCATTAAAAAAAAACAAAATAATTACAATTAAATTCTATTTTAATATGAAATAAACACGAGAATGCAGTCGTTGTCGTATTATTGAAGACGGATATGACTTTTTTTCTCTCGTTTTATTTAAAAATATAAAAAATCTCATTTTATTCGCTGTGCAGCGTAATTTTCCACCAGGCATTATTTGTAAACTAATAACAACAACATCGCACTCCGAAATAAATGTTATAATAAAAAATTTTTACGATACATTACACACGACAGGATAGCTGAACGAAAGAAAAAACTACTCCTCCTTGCATTTCTTGCTTATGCCTTTTTCTGTTGTTGTTTTTTTTCCTTGTGAGTCAAAATATGAGGAAAGAAACTTTTTTTCCTTATTAAAGATAATTTATGCATCTTTCTTGCCATCGTTTGTAGTCTTTCTTGCTCTCTTTCTCTCTATTTTTCAAGACGACGACGAAAAAACTTCCTTTATTACAAAATAAATGCACATTATTATAAAACCAGGTAGTGGTAATAGTTTAAGTAGTTTACTCTGCTACGACGGAGGAAGGACGTGGAACTAGTGGAGTAGGAGGAGGAGGAGGGAGTAACGGCACAACTACGATGATGATAGTTTTTCTTCGTTACTTTAATATTATAAATTTTATCATTAGTGTGTGTGGAAAAAAAATTCTTGAATAACAAGCAAGAGAGAGTTTTTTCATTAAATTTCATATAAAAAAAACGAACGAACGAAACAGCAAGTCATCAGTTAAACGAGAAAGGAAGGAACGAGCCAATTTCATTAACGAGACTCCGAGCAACCCTGACATAAATTTCAACTTTTCGAGAGAATCTGTTCGGAACAATAGAATTTGTTCCGCTTACTTGACACCCTTTTCCAGGATAAAAGTTAAAAATAAATCTTTTATTGGTTATTTAATGTTTTGTAAATCAAAAGTTATCTGCTAAAATTAGTTCTGCATCTTCGTGTGTCAAGATAAATATTTAAAATAACCCCTTTTTCGAAACTTTCTTCGCGCAAGAAAATGACAAACATTAATTATTTATAAAGAATTAAATTTATAAGTTGAGACGCACGAAATACGAAGAAGAAGAATGACGACGTCAATCATGTGAAATATATATCAGTTTATGATTAAATGTGTATAGTTGCTACCCGGCTGTATGGCTTCCTGTATATTTTGTTTAAAAGTAAGTGGAAAATAACATGGATAGGGTATCACTATGAATTTTCGGTAAATATTTCATTTTTTGACATAAATTCATCATTACAAGGTTGAGTGTTACCTACTCGATATTTTGTAATTTATGGGTTGAACAAAATTTAAAGAGTTATGTTCTCTCATGTTTCTACGGAGGTTGTAATGATTAATAATTGAGAGTGTTATGTGACAAATTGTTACCTGGTTAGACATGTTAACGAACGAGTGATTTTATTTCAGGAAGAGGAGTTTGAATTTCACAAAATATTTTATCGAGTTTTGTACAAATTTGTAATCATTAAATTTTCAATAGGAAAAAAAATTGAACATGAAGAATAAGAACAGAGATCCAAAGCAAAAAAAATATTTCATTAATTTTTTAAAACATTTTTTTTTTATTTTTAGAAATTTTTCACCAAAATTTCTTGTTTTAAAAATATTATTTTTTTTATATGTAAACTATTTAATTAATTTTTGTTTAAAACAAAATATTTAGTAAACAATTATTAATTTATTTTAATTAATTAAAAAAAATAATTGATTTTAAATTTAAAAAAAAAATAAGATTTTTTGTAATTTTTTGTTTAAAATTTATTAAGCATATAATTTTATTAAAAAATTAATTTATTTTAAATTAAAAAAAAAATTAAGATTTTTTTATTTTTTAATTTATTTAAATATTATTTTTTTCAAAAAATTAATTCAATTTTTTATTAATTTTTTTGATTTATTAATTATTTTTTTATTTAAATATTTTTTTGTTTCAAAATTTTTTAGATAAATTTTTGTTGGCAACTTCCAAAAATAAAAAAATATTTTATATAAATAATTTTCATTAAAATTTAATTCATGAAAATTCATAAGAAAATATTTTCAAATAAAATTCAACAACCGAAAAAAAACTCTAGATCATAAACAAAAAATAAATCATTAACCTCAAGAGCAACATTGACAAAATTTTTGCCGAGTCAAACAAAAATGGAATCCGTTAAGCTCTCCAAAATTAATTCAAGTCCTTTTTCCTTAAAAAAAAAACGACAAAAACCCTTTTTTATGTTTTTCAATTTTTGTCATTAACGACAAAAGTTGGGTCTCCCATATTAACTGCGTAAAAAAACTTTGAAAGCACTAATTGAATGGTTATGGCAAAAAGGACTATTCTCATCGAAAATTATTACGATTATTATCCAAGTGCCATCTTCTCTGCAACTCAAAAAAAAAAAACCGAAATACTCAAAAAATTATAAATTGGAGCAAAAACAAATTAAAGGATAATTATATACTGAATATAATTTAATGAAAAAGAGACCGAAAAAAACAAAAAAAAATGGAAGTGAACAGGATACGAATAATAATAACAATAATAATGTAATAATGGATAAGTTACTGATGGGTCGGAACGATAACGCTTGAGAGGATAATTTTTTGTTGTTCTTGTTGGTTACTGCCCGGCCACTGGCTGTTTTAATTTCAATTATTTTGACGTCGTAATAAATGTCTTGACTAATGGACTTTAATGGAATAATTGAATCAGTTAATTTTTTTTTTTTTTAATAAAATGCAGGTTTACGCTTTTTGATTCTCAACGATTTTTTTCCTGACTGTCTGTCTGGAATGAAAAAAAAAATTCCGCCAAAAAAAAAATAAATATTGAGTGAGTGTCAAGTATTCCATAAATCGTCAAACAAATTGTTGAAACATGTGCCTTGTTATACTCCGGAATTCCTGACACAATACCAGAAATGTGTGCGACGATATCGACAAAAGAGACATCACACAAAGTGCTGTTGCTAACTGTTTGCCACCGTTCACTACACAACGCGCGTTCCATTAAAATGATTTATTGAATTTTATTTTCGGGAACAAATAGTCGGCATGTATTTATTTATTATATTACAAACAGAACGACTGTTTGTTCTGTGTGCAGTGCATCCTCTGTCGTTACTTATTTTTTTTTTGTAGAGTGTCATTTTTTTACGCTCTATATTTTTTTCGTGTTAAATATCAAGGAAAAAAAATAAATAAAAATAAAATGAAACCGATTCCCTCTTTATTTCATTATTTTTTCGATATTTTCGGGACTAATATTATATTTACAATAAAGTATCATCCGAATATCGGCCACACATGCACAAAAGGCAATATTTTTTATTTGGTTGAGTGAATTTGGGACAATTTATGATTTCCCTGCGTGGCGCAAAAATATAGATCACAAACTTGTTTACATAACAAATCAACTAATTGGCGCGCGTATGAATGAAAAATGAGTGCACATTGTTGAAAATTTTGTTTGGTGAAGATTTTGTCGTATTTCATAAAATAAAAAATAAAATAAAATAAAATGGAATTTGTTAAAAGGGTTGCAAAAATTTTTTACAAACACCCGACATTTTCTCTCAGATCCCTTTCATCGCAAAAAATCCTTTGTTACGATTTTTTGACATGAAAAAATTCTTTAAAGTTACGTGAGACTGAATGACGCTCGTTTTTTTATTATTTAATATGTGTCTCTTTATTATAATAATAATTTCAAAAGGAACGAAGGAAAAATTAAAAACTATGTAATAAATTATAATGCACTTAAAAGCAATGAAATGACATGCACACACACAACACATGTTCATCAAGGTACATGACTTTCTCCCATTTACAAAAAAAATGACACATCACAGACAGATGACTGCGAAGCGTCTTTTTCTCCGTGTGTTAACGCCGTTAATGCCCTTTAAAAGGATGATTTTTACAAGTCAGTGCACCAGTAAATTTTTTAATGTCATCATATAAACATGAATTACGTTTCACAACAACAACAACGATGTGACTAGAAGAGCACGTTGACGGAATATAATGTGCATTGACATGATATGAGGGATGTGAACGTGCATCAATTAGTACACTTTAAAGAGACACTTGAAAGGCATTTACGTTGGTAACGAGTGATGATAATGCGGCAAGTCATACACGAAGAACAACAAGACCAGGCAGGGATGTAAAAATTAGAAGGAATTAATCCAAAAAAATTTTTTTTGAGTCCAATTTTTTTATTAAAAAATAGTTTTAATTTAAAAATAAAATCTAAACTAAAAATAAAAATTACCTCAAAAAATTTTGAGAAATTTTTTTAATGATATTCAAAAATTAATATTTAAAAAAAATATATTTTTATAGATCTATTATTAAATATTTAATTTGATAAAACTTGATATTTTTGATAAAATCCGTTAAAAGTCAACAATTTAAAAATTTATTTTATTTTTCGTATAAAAAGTGTTTCTTTTGGTTATAAAAATTCACATCTTTGATTTTAATATTCAATTTTTATTTTAATACTTTTAATCAAAAGAAAAATCTTATCAAGCCTAACTAGTTCAATAGGTTTTATTTTTTCCAAAGTAAAGTACAATATGATCGACGATGCGATATCTTTCGCGTTCGGGCCTCAAGTGCCTTTTTTGATGTCTGTCAACCGACGACAGCTGACGAAGACTTGCTTAAATTAAAGTTTTCAAGGTCAAAACAAGGTTATTGTTGCCATAAATGGGTCTCCAAGTTAAAAATTTTCATCAAAAAGTAATTTTCTTAAGTTTAAGTTAATTCTACACATTTTAGCTTCTTTAAGCTTGTTTGTTAAAAGAATCCAATTTTTGTTGTATTTATTAAGTAGCCCCATTTTTGTAACATCTCTGAACAAAAAATGATGGATGTTAACAAGAAGCACTTTGCATCGAACGTTATCCGCATTCACTGCCTTTCCGTCTTTTCGATTAATTCACTTAAATTTCTAACAATATCTACTTGTACACGTTCCATGATAAGCAATTTTTTCCATCAACATATTCTCTTTCTTGATAAATTCTCGTGATTTTGAAAAAAGAAAAGAAAGAAAAAACTTATCTAAACATTGTAAATTTTAAAACTCCTCCATGTAGGAACATTTTGTTATATTATTATTCTAATGGAGAATGCATGGAAAATCAGAACCGACACTTTAGCAGCAGCAGCAGCATCGCACCATCATCATCAATTGCCTGTCAAGCTAATAATGGAATTGAGATGTTACGTAATAATAGTAATAATATAAGTCTTGTTTATGTTGAAATGGATTTTCTGCTGAATAAGGCCGACAAGACTCGCTCTCTCTTCGCATCCGACCCGTATCTGAGTCGAGTGAAAAAGTTTTATCGTTCGTCTTCGCATATGTAGTAACAATACATATGACGACGACATTATCATGCCCTTTTATAACCTCAAAATTATCCGAAGATGACGCGGAACGATAACGTTTTTCTTTATTTTTCTTTTTTTTTCAGGAGATTTGTGTAAAGAAAAATGTAAATTCCATGCGTGTGCCTCCTTCGAATACTTTAGTCGTTATTTAAGTAAAGCATCTTATCATGATGCCATTAATGCCACCACATTTTAACAATGATACCACACATGATCATCGTTCATGATTGTTGTTAATGTTTATTTTACTTTTTGGGAAAATATCTTAAGTGTGTCTAAAGGACCCCCTTTTATTATTGTTTTGTTTGCAAATATTGTGGCAACATTTTTATTACAGAAGGGTGGCAGATATTGATGCTTCTTAATTTCCTTAAAAGTTGATTTCTTGCAATACATTTAGGAAATTATTTAAAGTTATTTTCCGAAAAACGACGAACGAAGGTACCGCATTTTGATTTCGTTAACTATATGCTATTTTAACCACGTGGTTTATTCAAATATTTAGTCACGTGGTTTATTTAAGTTTTTAACCACGTGACCTATTTAACTTGTTATATTCGTAAATTAGAAATTACATGGTTAAAAAAAAACTTAAATAAACTACAAGACTAATTTTTTAAATAAACCACGTGGTTAAAAAATTTAAATATTTTAACCACGTTGTTGAAATTACTCCTCAAAATTTGAAGAAACCACGTGGTTTACAAAAATAAATGATCTATGAGGATAACAAGTTACATGGTTAAAAATTTAAATTAACCACGTGGTTAAAAAATTCAAACAATTTTAAATTTAAATTATTTCAGCCACGTGGTTAATTTAAATTTTTAACCATGTAACTTGTTATCCTCATAGATTATTTATTTTTGTAAACCACGTGGTTTCTTCAAATTTTAAGAAATTTTCAAATTTTATTTCAATTTTTGACCACGTGGTTTATAAAAATATTTAACCACGTGGTTTTTCGTTTATCTCAAGTATTATATTTTTTGAAATGTTTTTTTGATAAGATTTGACTAGACATTTTCTACAAAAAAAATGATTTATCAGCCCAAGTTTTAGTTCATCCACAGATCGCCATCACTCAAAATTTTGGACGTCCCTTCTCCATATTTCCCATCAAAATGCCCCCTGAAAGCATTTAATTGATGATTGTCTGCCACATGTGCATGCGTTACGTTGCAATAATCATTGGTTAGCTGACATTCACTTGTCCATCTCCCCCCAAATGACTATAAATTTTGTAATAGATACGATGATTGTTGTTGATATCCCCCAACAAACTCACTCCTCGCTACCATTGTCTGTTCCCTTGCTCAGATTTCGCCATAAAAATAAAAATAAAATGTGGTTATTTTTAGCATATAATCTGTATCATCACATCTTTTCCTCAAAAAAAGCAGAAAAAAAATCACCAAGACAACTTTCTTCTTCGGCAGATAAAATTGTTACATAAATGTATGATGATCTTTGAACGTGTGTGCATGTCTCCGATTTGCATCACGACGTACCAAATGCTGCATAAAATGTGTGCCTCATGTGTTTTGCATGGTAATGCTTTGAAAGGAAAATTTTCGTGTACGATGACAGAGATTTCTTTTGCCACATAAATTTTTAATACAAACCACTTTTGGAGATGAAAAATTGTGGGGGGAAATCGTTTAGCAGCGCATTTAGATCAATTTAATTTACGTCAAAGTCAGAAAAACCACCATTAAACACAAAACCGAGAAAAACAATTAAAACGAACTTTGGTCTAAAACACGAAATGATATTATTTCGCCGGACCCTCATGAATAAATAATAATTAATAAAATTTTAATTAGCCGCTATATTTTTCGGACAAAATGTTAATATATATCAATAATTAAAATCTTCATAAATATTTTTTTTTTCGAAATGAATTTATTTAACAGAAAAAGTAAAAATTATGACGAAACGGGGTCAGTTCATATAAAATTGAAAATGAGCCGTATACGGAGGAATAATAATACGGTAGCGTTTAATTAGGGACTAAACATTTGTGGCATCATTTGAATGTTATCAACAATTAGCTTCACAATTCATGTCACAGAGCTTCGTACACAAAGTCGATAAGTAATTAGGAGTGTTGTTGTTTCAAATGTGTCTATTTCTCTCTTGTTCTCGATGTGTAATCACAGGGGAGATGTCGTGGTGGTGACGTTCTGACCTGGCTTTCGTACTGTGGATGTTATTTTAAAATGAAAGCCTTTGGTGGAATGATATAATAGAATAACGATTTGTTGTTGTGGTGACACACAGGTCATTTTTAATTATACACTTAGCCTGGAATTTGCATGATACTTTGATGATAATGATGATGAAATGGTTTTTCAGTAACTAGTTTACTGTGGAAAATTCTTGTTTTGCAAGTCACAAGCGAAATTGATAGATTTTTGAAAAATAGGTTAAAATTAAAATTTAAATGGAATGTAAATTAATATAAATTTTTAATTTTAAATAAATTAAATTTTAATTTTTAAATTTATTTTTATTATTTTTTTAATTTTTTTTAAATTTATTTTTTAATTTTTTTAAAGTTTATTTTTTTTAAATTAAAATTTAATATGAGGAAGAAAAAAAAATGAAATTAATTTTAAAAGGCTTTTAGATAAATAAAAAAAATAATTAGAAAATTATTTTTTATTAAAGAAGAAAATTGTAAGAATTCAACAAAAAATATAAAAAATACATTTCATCTTTCAAATAATTTTTCCAAAAGTGAAAATAATTAAATTTATTTGAGTTTTTTTATAAATATTTTAAGTTTTAAATTATTTTAAAAATATGTGAAAATTCTTTTAAAAACAATTTTAGCAGTTTTTGATGAAAATTGAGATAATTTTTTTTTAATTAAGCAAAAATAAATAATTATATTTTTTTATAAAAAAAAAAAAAATTGTGAAAAGTTGCAATTTTTAAAGTTTCAAAATTACATAAAAATTTTAAAAAATATTGACCATTAAGCTCTTTAAATATATTTTTAGTTTGAAATTTGCTAAAAATAGTTTTATTAAGAAAAAATTGAAATTCTAGAAAAACAATTTTTTTTTTAATTTACAAGTTTTATTTTTCTCTAGAATTTCAAATTTTTCTTTTGATAATTTCTATAAAAGTTTTCATACAGATCAATAAAAAATTTTAATTATTTTGTTTTATTTTTTATTAAATACCTGCAAAATCAACTACTATTTTTTTAAAATTAGTTATTAGTTATTAGTTAAAAAAAATTAATCAAAACAATAGAAACGTGAATTTTTCACAATTCAAAATTTACGACGCAACTCACATGACCTTTCTACTCATAAAATTATTGGTTATTACCCTTTTTTCCGTTGAGTGACGGGCGTCTTATCTGATCGGAACCACTGGTTGTCAAGAGCTCCCATCCTTCTTGCCACATAATCATAAATATAATCAACAGTCCGACAAACAGCCACCATCGAATATATATTATTATTCTATCTTATCAGCAATACAAACAGGAATGTTAATTGTTTTCATAATAATTATCGCTACTGTTTTGACAGTTTATTATATAGTACACATGTCACATTCGTTGTTGTGCATACAAAGGAATTTCTCGTATTGTTTGCGAGAAAATGGAATAATTACAGTTGCTGCGAAATTTTATCATATTCATTAACCCACTGCCTCTAACATGACCAAGAAATCCTATCAGATCAATAATAAATATAAATACTAATTAGCTGATTAAATATTTTGCATTAATAAATTCATAAACAGAGTACAAGGAATCCTTCCAATTCTGAGCATATTTTGAAAATTAGACATTATTATGATGATTTTATATTATTCCGTTTAGTTTCGCATTGAATGGCAACAAATATTATGTTGCAATTCGACTCTTTTGTGATGCAGACACACACACGTAATATGTATAAATGTTCATTTATTTCAAAAATTTTTGTTTAAATACAGTTGTTAAATTTTATGTAGCACTTTTCTCTGTGTGTGTGCTAAAATATTGATACAATATTTGCATATTATTAATAATTGTAGACATGAGAAAAAGGAGCTCGGAGCAAAATGTGTCTGCACAGAGATCCGGTGCTTTCATGCGTTCAAAAAACATGAATATATTTTCTAATAATAATAGGCCGACACTGGAATATTAAAACTATATCCATGCAATATCGGTAATAATAATCATAATAAAAGCATTTTGTCCTTATATTATTATTATTATCATAAATGTTTATTATGTGGATTCATGTGATATTCTCTGGTTTGCTTGTAAATGGATACTTTTGTCCTAGTTGTCGTTGCTTGGACAAGTCAGGTTGTATCTTTTTTATTTTGAGACGAAACATTTCGTACATTTATCTGGATATTTTGTTGCGTTTATTGACAATTTTCAGTTGTGTCGGTAATGGATATTTGTTTTCATTTTGTAATTATTGTTTGTGAAAATGATAATTTTTTAACGCATTTCGAGGAAAAAAGTGCAAATTTTTACTGGAAAAGTTGTCCGTGAGTAACAAAAAATTTTAAAAATATTATTAAAAAATTAAAAAAAAATTTAAAAAATTTTTTTTTTAAAAATTTATAATATTAATTAATATAAAAAAATTATAAATAAAAAATAAAAATATGAAAATAATAAAATTGCTTCAAACAATTTTTTTTAAAATATTTTTGACATCATTTAAAAACATTTTTTTAAAACAAAGTGTAAATATTTTTTAATTTTGCATAAGAAAATATATTTTAATTTTATTTAAAAAAATAATTAATTAATTAATAATTTTAAATTTAAAAAAATAAAATTTTTAAAAAAAAATATTTAAAAATCATTTACATTTTTTTTAAAAAATTATATAATATTAATTAATAAAAAAATAAATAAAAACTATTAAAAATATGAAAATAATTTTACATTTATTTTTTTGTAAATATTTTTTAATTACCTATATTTTAATTTTAAAAAATAATAATTAATTAATTATAATTAATAAAATAAAAAACTTTTTATTTTTTTCAAAAATACATTTTTTATTCATTAAAATTATAATTAAATTAATAAAATAAATTTGTTGGATTTTTTTCAACCATAGAAATTATTTAAAAATTTATGAATAAATATATTTAATTTTTTTAATATTTTCAAATTAATTTGAAATTTAAAAAAAAATAATATCATTTTTTCGTTAAAATATTTAATTTTTTTTAAATCATTAAAATACAATTTATTAGATTGTTTTCTCCTGTATCGAATTTTTATTTATTTTTTGTTTTTCTTAATGACTTTCGTTTTTTTTTTCATCATTTTCCTTATTTACATTTTGCAAAACATGGCTGGAAGCCCCTTTAATCGCACCTTATAACGTGACAATTTCTTTTAATATTCTTTCCCTCGCACATTAACTTTTGTCACAGTAGCACAAAAAAGTCAGCAGGAGTGTATTATCACAAAGAAACCCCCCACATTACCAAGTTGTCTACAACGCGCTAGAATTCTTGGCCAAATAAAAAATATTCACGCTGTTCTGTCACATTTCACAGAAGCAGCGACAAAAACTAGAATTTCTCTGTGCAATATGTGGAAATGTGTGTGCGAAAAAAAAGCTATTATTCACACTTTTCCCCTCATTTATCTTATCTGCATTTATTATTGTTGAGGACAACTATACAACGAGCAAGGAGGACACACAGCAACAGCTCTACTATTATTTTTTTTTTCAATGTGTGCAAGACGAAAAGTGTTTGCAGAAATTTTGAACCGAAAAATAGCACCACATGTGTGACAGGCAGGCACTTTTATGTGATTTTTATATAAATATATTTTATATATTAAGATATATTGTTGTGTTAGATAATATTTATTTTTCTCCATTCTTCCTTCAGGGATTTTCGGGATTATTATTCCTTGCGTATGAATATTTGCACTTTGCGAAAACGAAAGGAAAACAGTTGCATTCGGAGAATTTCCGAGTTGCCTAAACATTATAAAAAGATAATGCGATTTTCATTTTCCCTTTTTTATATTTTTTTTTTTTGTTT
This sequence comes from Culicoides brevitarsis, assembly GCF_036172545.1. Classification (NCBI taxonomy): domain Eukaryota; kingdom Metazoa; phylum Arthropoda; class Insecta; order Diptera; family Ceratopogonidae; genus Culicoides; species Culicoides brevitarsis. Next base: position 19,245,323 of record NC_087085.1, on the reverse strand, counting down.
ATGCGTTCAATAACAGCACCAGCTGTGCTCAATTTTGAATTGTCAGGAGTGCTCCTGAATTTTGATCCCCATATCAAAAAATATTAAAGGCAACTTTTTTTTATGATGATGATGGATGATGACGGTCCGCCGCAAATAACAAAGTTATGAAACACTGATCTTTTGGTCAAGGAGCTGTCAATTTTTTTTATTATTTTTTTTTGTAAGATTAACAGCCACTTTTATTTTATTTTAAACGCGTTTTGAATAAATTTGATATAAAAAATATTTTTTTAGTCGTTTAAACGTTTCACAAAAAAATTATTAAAAAAAATACAGAAAAAAAATTCACACGAATTTCTCCGAAAAAATAATTTTTAATTTAGAATTGCAGGGACGAAAACTTGAATAAATATTTTTATAATTAATTTATTCAAGTAAATTTATTTATTTTTTTAAAATTAATTTTTTCAAATAAATTTATTTTTATTAAGGTTAAATTACGCTTAAACTAAGTATGTTTAATAACATTTGTTATTTTTTTTATATTTAAATCAATTTTTTATTATTATTATTTAAAATATAAACTTTCAAGTTGGAATCTTTCAAAAAATATTAATTTGATAAAAAATATTTAACTTATTAATTTAATATAATTTAATTTAAAAAATTAATTGAATAAAAAAAATTTCTTTTTTAAATTATTATTTAACTCATAATTAGGTATAATAAATTATTTGAAAAATTAATACATATTTTAAAAAACCTAAATACTAAATAATTAATAAAAATAAATAATAAATAAAAATAATTACAAAAAAAAATTCTCAACAATTTTTAATTTTTTTTTTTATTTAATTAAATTTTAAAAAAAATTTAATAATTATTAATTAATTTATTTATTAAAAAAAATATAAAAAAATATAAATTAATTTTAAAAAATTCAAAGCTAAACAAACGTTCAAAAAACAAATAAAAACGCAATTTTATTGTTTAACTGCCTGAAAGTTTTCTTTTTTATTCAAATATGATTCGTAAATAAGTAATAAATAATCTTCAAGATTGATTTCATCTTTTTCAAGGAAATGTCCCAAAAAATTCACACAGACCAACTTTTCCTTGTAAATGATACTTACTTGTTATGATGTACCCTGACGCAATAACTCCCGTACAAACTTTTATCCACACTTGAAAATATTTTCTATCAAGAAATGTCGAGCAAATTTTCCAATTCTCAGCATTTTATGCTGGTTTTCGTTTCACAGTGTGGACCAAATCCAAAAATAAAGACAAACCAAATGCACAGTTCACCTATTTATTCTTTTTGTGCCTCCGAAAATGTAATACAATTCATTTCTTTTTCTCGTTTTCTTGTTGTTTCGGGTTATAACTCTTGGCAAAAAAGCAAAACTTTTGAAAAGTTTTGGCCCCATTTCGTGTAGCGGAGACTTACTTCCTCGCATCAATAAACTCATGTTTACATTTTCGCCTTTTTTTCAATTTTCCCAACATCACAAAATAAATCTGATTGACATGATACGAACGTACGTATAAGTTTTCATTTATAAATAAAAAGGAAACTTTTGCAATTTTTTTGTTGTTCGTGCTGGCGGCTCCGAGCGACTGTGAGTTATGGTCAATGCGCACAGGAGGCGTAAATAGGATGCGAAATGTATCATCTTACCCTCGGTGATGGTATAGGAGAGGCATAAGAACAAACACACAAATAATGTAATAAATAGAGAACAACGAGAAAGATGAGTTGACTGGATATAAAGTTTACAAAACAAAACAGGAGGCAACGCAAAACTTTCCGAAGCGCACACAAGAACAACAAAAGGGAATATAAAAAAAGTTGTAAATTACAAGAAAATTGAATGTAATACATGAAAAAAAAGAAGAAAGTTGTGTATTGTGTGGGGATATGGGAGCGGAATCGACATGTACACACTTGTAAGAGACATCGTATTACAATTACATCAGAAAATGGACATAAAATGGTTTTTACTTGCGAGACGAGAAAATAATATCTTATTATTACGGTTTCGTTTTGTGTCCGAGAAACAATTGCGAAAGTACTTTCTTGTGGCAAACACAATAAAACGACGAAGAAAGATAATTCAATTAAATTTACTGCTGCGCTAAAAAAAAGTGCAAGTTGCTCGAATTTTATTGTTCAGAAGTAAACAAGTAATTTTTTCTTGTTTTCAATTTTTTTTCCTTAAAAACAAAAATATTCCAAGAAATTCTTAGAAATAAAATGAATATTTGTCTTTAGAATTTTTATTTTATTTTTTCAAACTTGAAACAAAAAAAAATAAAAATAAAAAGTTTGAAAGAAAACCAGTACTACTAACTTCTTATCTGTGTCTCGAAAATTATCAAGGAGAAACAATGTAAACAAGTAATTTTTTAAAGATATAAAATAAACCAACTTTTCTCGTTGCTCACTTCACTTTTTATTGTGCCAGAACGATAAAAATGAAATTTATATAAAATAGACATTTATACTTTTTCAGTATCGCATTTCGTCTCTGCACAAGCAAAGGCAAGACATTCTACACTATCATAAATCAACAACAAAAGATGGCAAAGCAGATAGAAAAATCCTAATTAATTATTTTCCCAGTTTCTTGTTTGTTTTTAATTGAAACTGATTTTAAAATGAACCATATTTTATTTCTTCTGCGTCGTTTTCTTATTTGTTTCTGTCTCATTTTTTCTTGTTTTTTTTTTTTTGTTTTTCTCCTGAAAATGAAGGCTGTTTGTTTGTGTACATTTTTCCACTTTTAGGCACAATTGTGTGCGAGTTTTTGTCTGGAACTGCAGGCAATCACATCGTTTTTCAATAAAATATAATTTTTTTGTGGATTTTTTTGCTAATTTTTTTTAGGTTATTGGAAGCAAAAAAAAGGCACAAAATGTCAATTGCAAATGTTTTCGTTCCCACGATATATAAAAATTTATCGTTAAAAACACCTTTTTACCCACTTATCTGCTGGTTTTTTTTTGCTTGAAACTGATGTCAGTGGGTGATGATGATGGGAACCAAAATTGAGCCTATTACATATTTTTTAAGGCATTTTGGGAAATGTTGAAAAAAAAAAATATTTCAAAGGAAAATTTGTGAAATTCCTTAAAAAATTCGAATAAATTAATTTTTTAACAGTAGGAATTTTTTAAATAATTTTCTAAAAAAAAATGTAAATTCTGACATTTTTTAAAATTTAATTCCTAATTTAATTTTTTAATTTAATAAAAATGAATCATATTTTTTTTTAAATTAGGTACATAAAATAATTAAAATTATAATTCCTTTTAATTTAAAAATGGAATAAAAATTAAATTAAAATTTTAATTAAAAATTTAAGAAAATTTAAGAAGAAAATAAGTTTCAAGAATTTTTTAATATGAATTTATTTTGTTAGAAAATTAGAAGAAACTAAAAAGTTTTGGAAAATTAAAAAAAAAAGATTTTTTATGAAAATATTTTTTTTTTTAAATTTGTAAAAAATTACAAAATTTTAGAATTTTATATAAATTTAATTCCAAATTATTTTAAGAAATTTTTAAAAAGTTTATCAATTTTTAAAAATTAATTTATTAATTTTATTTAAAAAAAATTAAATTAAAAATTATATTTTTTTAAAAAAGTCATAAAAAATTAATTTTTTTGTTAGACGCTCTCAAATTTTCTTTTTATTCAAAAATTTTTATATCTTACTCTTGTTGTTGTTGTAACAACGTAAAGATATATATTGAATGCTCACGAGCCACCAAACCATAAGAGACTTTTTTTGCTCAGTATTAAAAATGAATGATAATAAAAATGATAATATTACACTTATTCCCATCGCTTCAGATAGCTAGCAAGCTCTCGTTAGCTATCGTTTTTTCCATTAAAATATCAAATTACCAAATAAGCAAAAAAAAATATCTTATCATCTAAAAAATTGTTTATGATGGAGAAATTAAGGGTGGAATAGCGATATCGACGCCGCCGCCGCCGCGCAAATGAAAAAATATGTGTTAAAATCGGTTTTTGATCGAATAATTTTTGCATATCACATCGCGCCTTCAAGGCATCTGATTTTCAGTTAGCTAGTGTTTAAAATGCGAGACAGGCCATTTAATTTTCAATAAATTTCCTTGCCTCACATGAATAAATTTGATAATCTGTTAATTTGACGTAGTTATAAAATTTTTTTATGTCGTCTTCGTCCTGATATAGCCAAAAAATTCAAATTTGCACCACTTTCCTGCAGTATTATCAAAAATTATGGTAATTAGGTTAGAGTATTTGCCAAGTTATCACATTTCCTGCCGAAAAAAAATGATTATTTTTTTATCATGTGCCTTGCGAAAAATGCTTTAGTGCAGAATTTTTATTCAAATTAATGATGCGTTCGTTTGTGTGCTTGCTGCTGTGGCGCCGGATATAAAATTTCATTAAAAAATGAATTTAATGGCGATCCTCTAATTCACCGAAAAAAAAAGAGTTGCCTCGCATTTCATGCAGTAAAACCACATTTCCACAAATTCTGTCTCTTTTTCGGTCTTTCATCGAAACCGCAAAAAAGAGACAAGCCAAAGCACAAAAATTTCAGCAAATTTTACGGGTTTTTTGTGTGCGTGTGGGCGGCATACATTTGTTTGTCTGGATTCATCCATCACGTCACCACAAAAGTTTCGTCGGGCGGGCGGCGTCTTGTATCAAAGCGAACGAGTGACAAGCCTGGCACAAGCAAAATTCTCAAAAGCATCAAAAAACTACACAAGAAAAAATGTCTATCAGATTTAGACATGAAGAAGGCACAGCACCAGCAGCAACAACTTTGCTATGAGACAAAACAAAAAAAAATCAACCCATTTCAACATCAATTGACATGCAACTGTATCGTGCCAAGTGTTTTCAATGTCTTCGCTGAAGTTTGTTTTTAATTTTTATTGAAAAGAATTGTCATGGCAGTAGACAAATCCACAAAAAATGGACAAAAAAAAAGGATAATGACCTTGATGTCATAAGAAAAAACAAATTTGAGTCCTTTTGAGCCGTTTTTGTAATTTTTATTCATCTTTCATCCATATTTCCCTCAAACTTTCCTGTTTGCTCAACAAATTGATAGTATTGATGAGGGAAACCGGAAACATTTTGATAGATGCTCCATTTGCGTGTTGGTTTCCTTTACCACATTTAGTTCAATTGGGTTCTGAGAAAAATGTAATTCGACAAATTTTGCGGTAAAAATTAACTAAAACGCATTTTTAGGAGATTCTTCTAATTTTTTTATGTTTTTGAGGAATTATTTTAACAATTTTGATAAAAATTAATTATTTTATTTTTTTATTATTCATTGTTTTTTTTAATAAGAAATAAAAAAAAAATAATTTTTATTATTTTCAAAATAATTTCCCGGGCGAAAAGGATAAATCGCACAACTAACATTTTTAACAAACTGAGAAAAATCGATTTAAAGTTTTTTACGGTTTTTGAGCTGTAAAAAATTTTTTAAAAACTATTTCTTCATTTTTAAACTTACAAAAGTAAATATTTGGCCTATGAAAACAATTTTTGTGCAGAAAATTTTTTTATCCAATCTCTAAGGGGTAGTTTTGGGAAATTTTTTATTGAGAAAAAGGATAAATCGCACAATTGCACAAAATTTCATATAAAAATGAGATTTTTTAAGTTTTCCAATTTCAATATTTTTCCAAATTTTTTTGTTCAAGTTGACTTTTTATGTAATAACAGAGCATAAACAACACAAAAACATGAACAAAAACCGATTTGGAGAAATTTTTATATTTGACTTATTACCAATTTTCATGCATTTGTGCGATTTATCCTTTCCGTCTATTCTTTCTATTGAAAAAAACGGGTATTTTTTAAAAATTTTTGAAAATCTCTCAATGTATCTTAAAATACTCGTCTTAAGGCATATTTTCTCATTCTTAACTCAATTTTGTCAAAAATGTCAGTTGTGCGATTTATCCTTTTAGCCCGGGATTTTTAAAAACTAAAATAAGTAGGAAATTAAAAATTTAATTTTTTTCTTAATTTTAAATTTTTTCGATAATATCGATGACTAAAGTAAAACTCTTTAATTTTTTTTCATAAAATTTAAATAAGTCGATTAGAAAATTCAAAAAAAGAAATACAAATTAAGGTCATTTTTTGTCCATTTTTTATCATAACGTCTCAGACTAAAATATCTCAGACGTTACGATGAAAAATTGGACGAAAAATCGACCTTAATTTCACATTTTTCTCTTAATCCGAAATGCGGTAAGGAAAAAAATGAGGCCTCATTTACTATGAGCGATGAAGAAAAACATAAAAATGTGTGACCAAGTGAAAATTCTTTTGAATCACTCACTCAATTGACATTCACTTGACTAGGCACACTTCCGACCCATTTCTCTCTCTTGCACATATATCCCGTTCGCTAACCTACATGTATCATGTTTTAAGTAAATAATGAACATTTTTTCCTTGAAACATTTTTTTGTCATCATTTTCCTATTAGCAGTAGTGCGACAAGAAACGAGAGGAAAAAAGTATGGAAATTCACCCTTTTACTCAAATGCGCATATAAAACTCTTGCATGAATGAACAACATCATATAAAATTAAATTATCGCATGCTTTGTCAGCATCGGGTACTCGTATATCGTCTCACTAAAACTTGCATAGGTGCCCATATTTGCTTTGACTTGACCAAATAATGGGAAATTGGAAGCTTGTTTATTTTACTTTGGCAAATATTTGTACCCACTATGTTTGCGCTCGTTCTCGTTCTTTTTTTTTGTGTCCCTCGAGAGAGTATGAGTCTATTTTTGGCAGACATTTTTTTTTGCGATAAAATTTCTCCAACTTTTCACAAGAGATAATCCTCATCACTCGATCATGCTTGTTAGATGGGAACAAAAAAACCTTCTTACATGCAATTTTATTAAAGATAAGATAAATGTTTTGAATATTTTTCACTCTCACATTGTTGGCAAAATCCCATCCGACACACACTCACTCTCTAATCTAGATCAAGTGACGAGCGCAGCAAGAAGACGGAGACGAAGAAAACTTTATTACATCACAATTTGCATTCATTCTAGCTTTTCCCTACCTCAATAGGGAAAATGTAATGTACCCAAGGTTTTTCACAGTGCCTAGTGTTTTGTTATGAAAAAAACATCTCTTGAGACAGTGACGGAATTAAAAAGTATCGGCCCTTCAAAAATTTCATCTATTTTTGCTTGGTTTGGATTAAGAAGATAATTTGAGAGGCTTTCATTACCTTACTTACTTACTACTTTGACTTAAAAGCCAGCACTTGGTCTTGGTCTGTTGAAGAATGTTGTTCCATTTAAATAGATTTTGAGCTAATTCAGTTCAGTTCATTACATTTGGCGCCCTCTACTTTGCCTTTAAGTAATCAATCCATCTTGCTTTTGGTTGCCCAACACTTCGTTGACCTTCTGAATCGTTCTGATCTGCCTATCTCAGTCGGTTAACCTTGATGATCGCAACAATGTTTGCTTACACGAATTCGCACTCAATTTCAAATTTGTTTCTACGTATTTTATATAAAATTTTACTATAATTTCTCTTATTTTTTTGGTCCTAAACCTTCTCTTATCTAAGACTGACATACTACAAAAATCCCCAAAAAGATTTGTAAAGCAGAATTTGAGTTATTTCGTTACAAAGTTCATAATGAGTTTGAGTTTTAGCTCAATGTTGGTCTATTTTTAACAAATTCATTCTAAAAAAAGTTCCTCAGGCCCTAAGACTTTAAGTAAGTCTAAGTTGTAGGTCCGCCCCTGAATATAGAAACAGATCTAGAGTAAATAAAATAATTTTCTTGGCAAGTCAAGTCCATGTTGTTGTTGTGTCGCATTCATGTCGTTTTGATCATGAATATAAGAGGCTTCTTTTGTTTTTTCTCTGTCTATGTGTGTTTGTGTGGGTGTGTTGTAAACTTCCGGAAAAACAGAGTGAATGATGGTTTTTAATAAAGAAGCTTATTTAATGTTTTAATATGAGAATGAGAATGAATGAAAGTGCAATAAATAATAAATCTGCATGGATTTAAGGTGCTTTTAGTTAATGTAGTGTGGTAAATTGTGCAAGTGGAGATAGGAAAATTTATGATTGTATGTCCGACAGTTGTTGTAATAATAATTATTATCATTCCTCGTCTTCTCTCGGTATGTGCATTACTCTGTCTATTTTTATGCACTTTTCGTTCAGAGAAATCCCCAGACTTGAGGCAAATTTTCTGACACGAGTCACAAACAGATTTACAAACAAACAAACGAACTACTAACAAACAAATAGAAATGCAATTTGCTCCAGATACTAGGTCAAGTGTTAAATAAAAGGATTGCAATTTTTCTTTTCTAAGCACTTGTCCTCTCTTTCGTTCTCGTCGTTTGGTTCAGTTGGTGGAATTGCTGCTGCATTTCACGTCTCTTGTGCAATTTTCCACTTTACAACTGCATAATTCCAATATCTTTACTGACTCATTTATTATTCATTTGCCTCATTCACTTGTTCTTCCTCGTTGTCTGATGCGGGCTGCTGGCATGCATGATACACAATTCCATGCACACGGAGATGTGAGATGCGAAGTGGATGAGCCTAACAAAGATTTGCATTATTTATTATCATCAAGTGTTGACTTTGGTTTGAATTGATTTTGAATATTTTAATGCAGAAAATTTTTCTCGCATTTTAAAGAGATTTTGGCGGTATTTTGATATTTAAATTTATCACAACAATTGTCGAGCAATTCGTGAGCTTCAGAGCCTTAAATCTAAATATAGTTGAATATACAGAAAAAAATATAGAAAAAGGATCAAACACTTTTAAGATCAGGTTTGATCTGTTTTTAGATCACTTAGATCCGTTGATCTGTATTTTAGATCTTACTGATCTCCATGTTAAATATACAGATCTACAGATCAATACTAAAGATGGCGATCAGTTTTCATGGATCTTAAGATCAGTACAGATCTTTAAATAAAAGATCAGTAAAGATCTTAAGATCATCATCAAATTTCAAAAATATTTTAAAGCTAAAATGCGATAAAGGTTTGACAACACAAAAAATACTTGATTTTCAACCAATACTATTATTGAATCATGAAATTGTAGAAAATCGATTTAAGGATTGTTTATTTGTATTTTTTGTTGCTCTTTCACACAATAGAAAAAGGTCATGGTCTACATATCGGCATTTTATTATTGTACATTTATCCTTTGCGCCACGACAACGAAAAATGGGTTAATGATTTATTATATGTTTTTCTATTATTTGTGTTTGCGTTTCCATTCATGCCCAATCTGGAGCACCTTCCGAACATTAATTAATATTAATTAGGCAAACTGATGGGACAGACGCTCCCTCTTTTTTTTTTTGTTAGTTAATGTTGGCTATTTTTGCTATTTTTTCTCTGTTATTTTGGGGGTAATTAAGGCGATGACCTTGTACTTAGTTCATGGCATTGTCCTTCGTTGCCGAATATCGCCAACATTTGAAATATATTTTCGTTTCGATTTAATAAGAATATAATTTACGCGAAGGAAATTACTTTCAGATAAATAAACATCGAAAAATAAATAAAGTAGGAGATAATCAAAAATTGGAAAATAAATAATTATGTAAAATGGAGGAGAAAATTACGAGCACGCACAGCTCACCGATGATTAGGCAATTAAACTAATGAGAAAAAAAATTACGATTTCGAAAGAAAATTATTTGTAAATTGCTAATCTGTTAAATTACTGTGTGCAGGATAAATGTTCCCTAGAAAATTCAGAGCTTAGTTGTTACGGCGACTAAACTTTTGAAATATTAAAATTAATTTTGCCCTGTGGTATTTTTAATTTTGCGCAACTCGAGTTTATGCATTTTGTAAATTATTCCAGAGGTGGACTTGTTTTCGAGGAACATCATAACATATCAGTGTCGAAAAATTTTGAGTTCAACCGAAACTGGTTCGTTGAAAATTATGCCATAGGATTACGCTCAGTAACGAACACTCAGAATAAAATATGATTTCTGTGAAAATAGAACTAATTGTTCAGTCTGTGTTAAATTTTTAAAATTAAATTTTTAGTAATGTTGAAGGTCAGAAATTAATTTTTGCTAAATGATGTCTGGATGTGAAAGCGCAGAAAATCGAGAAGAAAACGATTTTCAAGTAAAAATTTTTTTGCGGAAACTCAACCAACACAAAACTTTGTAAAAATCGAAAAAGTTAAACATTTCTGCCTTTGACAACTTTTGACAGCCTGTTAGCACTTGCTCGTTCATTATTATCAGAAACTTGTTGTGCCGTACCGATTGTTTGCGTCAAAAGCTTTAATAAAGTCTCTTTTTGTTTTGCAGGCACCGAAACATCACCCAGTAGCAGTAGTAGATACCAAGACAATTATATTGAGGAAGACAAATACACGCCGGGATTTTTAACGCTGGGACAAAAGTACAGCATCGCAATTGGGTCAACTGTCATCTTACCCTGCAAAATTAATGAAACTGGTAAAGTAGAGAATTTATCGCCCATTTTTTTGACACATTTCTTAATGACTTTGATATTTTTTTTTGCAGACAAACCGGAAGATTATGTGCTCGCCTGGAAGAAAGACATTGCCATTCTCACAGCGGGTCCCGTAAAAGTCAACATGAATCCCCGTTATCGGCTCATGCCGTCGACAGCGAGTCCCGGCACTGTGGGCGCGTCGCATGGCTACAACTTGGAGATTAAGGACGTTCGGACCTCGGATGCCGGCGAATATGTGTGTCAGCTGGGAACAATTGTGCCGCGTGAAATTGTGCATACGCTCGAAGTGATGGTGCCACCAAAAATTGATTTTGTTTCGCCACCAAGTCGCTTGGATGCTTCGAAGAACTCGGCAATTCGGTTGGAATGTCGCGCTTCGGGAAATCCGCAACCGAAGATAATTTGGACGCGCAAAAACAACGTAATGCCAAACGGTGAAGCGAATGTCACGGGAAATGTACTCGAGATTATGCATGCGACACGACACACTGCCGGACATTATCGGTGCACAGCTGACAATCGGGTTGGGCAAACAGACACGCGCGAAATTTTCGTCAATGTTTTGTGTAAGTTTTGACTTTTAAAGGATTTTTAGATGATTTTTAAACATTTTTTTTTAACAGATGCACCCGAAATCGAAGTAGAACGAGGATTCGTACACACTGGAGTCGGATTTGAGGCACAACTGACTTGTGTAGTTCATGCCGAACCACAACCGCATGTAATCTGGTACAAAGACACTACACAACTCGGCACGACGGAACAACATTCCCAACAGGTAAATGCTAAATTTATCTCCATTTCTTGTTTATTTGAGTGTGCTAATCGATTTCATCTGGATTTTACTCCTTGATCGTTTGAAGTGTTACACAAACCAACAAGTGGTTATCCCATTGTTTATTTTCTCAAGACACTTGAAAATCATCTTCAAAACAATTCATTGCGAAGAACTCTTGAACGAAATTGCGTCACATTAGGCAAGGACAATTTTTAAAAATATTTCACAATATTTTAACCTCAAAATTCTAGCAAGTTCATTTGAGGTTGATAGAAATATTGAGATTTTTATCACATCGTCTCATGGTCGTAGTAGCTCATTGATATTATTCATCATCATAAATAAAAGCCTTTTTAAGTTTTAAAGTAGTCTTTTGTAGATGTCATTTATTTTACTCAAAAATTTCACTACAAATATTGGGCCAAAGAACTAGCAAAGAATGAAAATCTCGATGGCTCAATAGTTCGATTTTGACTTAGCATTATTGAAAAAATTTCATTTTGGAGCCCAAATTCAATTAATGATACAATTATTACAATTAAATATATTTTTCCATGGAAAATATAGAAATTTTTGACTGAAATCATTACTTTTATTTTTTATTGTAAATTTTTTTTTTTTTTAACAAAATGTTAAAAAACTGTTAAGAAAACTTTAAAAGGCTTTTATTTTAGCCCCTGAGGATCTACAAAAGGCCCGAATTTCCCACTAGGTAGTAGCTCTTTGATATAATTCGTCATAGTAGTCGAAATATTCAAAATTCTGGAATGAGCTTCAGTTTTTTAAGCACTTTTTGTTTTTTCGATTACTTTAGGCATAGGCTTAGTACAGTGGTTAGCGTATCTGACTGATGAGCGTAAGGTCGCCGGTTCGAGATTCGAAATCATGAAAAACTCCAATTGTGCTTAAAATTTACTGAGATCTTTTAGAAACTCTTTGGGACCTTCTGGGAGAGCTGAATTTTGAGGGCGCCTGCTGAAATAAATAATAATAAGAATGAAATATAAAGTTGTACTTACCTTATATCTTAATTTCTATTTGAATGTCGTTGAACCTACAGAAAAAAATCCATTAACGGAATTACTTTAAAAAACTGCAAATTTTTACATCTTGTTTACCATTCTAATTCCAAAATTACATAATTGACAGTCGTCGCGTCATCGTCGTCGCATTTACTGCGTTTTATCCTCTTTGTTTTCCATTAAATAATTCATTTTTCATGAAAAAGCAGAGGAATTTAATTAAAATTTAATATCAACAGTTGGCAGTTCTTTTCAGACGACTATTTGCATATATTTTAGCATATTTGTGGTGAAGTTCATCTCTGCCCTTAATAATATAATGGAATGAATAAAATGACGTTGTTAAAAGGAATTTTGCTGAATCAAAAAAAGTAAAATAAAAAGTTTGTCTACCTTTTTTAATTCAATGACTTTTCATGTCGGTTATGGAATTAAAAAACTTTTTCTCTCTCTCTCTTCTATGCTCGGCTCGGCACTCTTTTACTCGGTGTAGGCTTTATTTACAAATTGTTTTGTGATGCTAAGCTGTATGTTTGCCCAATTTATTTTGAATATTTTCATCTGTTCGTTCAATTAATTCTCATCCGAAAAAAAAGACAGAAGCAATGAATTTTAGACAAATCTGTTTGTCTGTAATTTGCTTTCAGTTTGTACGTTCACCACAAAAAGATCTTTGTACTCGGGAATTATTTGTGCAAAAAAGTTTTTTTATGTGTGTTTGGTTTGAAAAGTGTTGCTTTGTGTGCTGCATGTTTGTGAGTGGTCCTTAACCTCTTCATTATTGTCATTTACATCTATTTCTGACGTTTGTTGGGCGGACAGGTTAATTGGCGACATCTTTGCTGGCGCAGTCAGAGGAAATTGATATAATGATAAAGATATGAAAAGGTAGAAAAATTGTCAAAAAGGACCTTGTTCGTAAATTAAATGTTTTTTCGTGGAAGGTTTGACTGCGGAAGGACAGAGAAACAGAGAAAATTTTAATTTATTTATCAAGTTGGTTAAGTTTTCATATAAAATAAACAATACACTCGAGTGTTCCATGCCATGCAACGTCTTGTGTGTCAAGACTGCAGGCTGCCATGGTAAAATAATTTAACAAAGTTAATTATTTTAAGCCAATTTATGCAACAAAATGCAAGGAGAAGCAGCATAATAGCTCTTTTCTACGGCAACGGCATGCAGCAGCAGCACTACGGCTCATTAAACTCAATTTTCATGTCGTGTCAGACTTTGTTGTAAATAGATTATTCTTTGGGCTTAGTTTGAAAAGTGGTTTCGTTTTGTACTTTTCCTGCTATCAGGAGTGCATGTCTAAAGAGAGAGAAAAAAGTTCATAAAGTTTCGTGTGAAAAACTTTTTCTTTAACGAGAGATCCATAAGAAAAATATATTTTATTACATTTTTTTGTAGACTCGAGGCAACAAGTACAGTTTGATCATTCGAAATGTGACGCACTCTGACCTCGGTAACTACACTTGCCAGGCATCGAACAACCTTGGACGGGATCGTGGCTACTTGACCTTGAGTGGCATTCCATCGATTTGCATTTTTGATTCGGTAAGTTTAATTATTTTTAAATGTAAATTTTTTTGTATAAGAATTTAATTTTTTTCGCAAAATTTTTATTTGGTTTATTTTAAAATCTGTTTTAATTCTATTTTAATTGTCTTATTTTAAAAATAATTAAAAAATTTAAACAATTTTTTTTAAAAAAAATATTAAAAATTACAAAAAAAAAATTATTTTTAAAAAATATTATTAAAAAAAATTTTAAAAATTAATTTTAAAAAAAATTAAAACAATTAAAAAAAATTATTTAAAAATTAAATTTAAAAAAAAATATTAAAAATTAATTTTTAAAAATAAAAAAATTATTAAAAATTAATTTTTAAAAATTAAAAAAAAATATTAAAAATTAATTTAAAAAATTAAAAATAAAAAAATTGAAAAATTAATTTAAAAAAAAAATTATAAAAATTAATTTTAAAAAAATTATTAAAAATTAATTTAATAAAAAAAATTATTAAAAATTATTTTAAAAATTAATTAAATAAAAATTAATTAAAAAAAAATTATTTAAAAATTAATTAAAAAAAAAATTAAAATAAACTATTTTTTTTTAATTTTTAGCCCTCCGTCAGTCACTATCGCGATCAATACAACATCACGTGGACCGTTCAAAGTTTCTCTCCCGTACGCGAATACCGCCTCTTCTACCGCAAACAAATCCCCAAGACTTTCCCGGACAAGGAAAATCACATTATCCCATCGCATGCATACCAATTCGGTGGCTCGAATTTGGACAATCAATGGGAAAATGTCGTAATCCCTGAAGTTTATGACGAACAAGGTTTCCGTTATCGCAGCTATGCGGGATACGAACACGTTCAAAACACCCGACACCGAAGAAGTTTCTTGATCAAAGCATTGACGCCAGCCACGAACTACGAAGTGCGCGTTCAGGCACGCAACGACCACGGATGGAACAAATTGTCAGCCATTTTTCACTTTTCCACGGCTTCTGAAGGTAAATTGAAATTTTTATCACAAAAAAAAATTTTTTTTTTCTAAAATTTAATTTTTTTTTAATAGACATGGAACCATCTGCTCAACCGGCAGTCCTCAAAGGTCTCCTAGACAAGGGATTTTTAAATAGCTCAACAAGCATTCAATGTACCTTCTTACTTACCACCATCACCACTTTAGCATCAATTTTAATTGCATCAACATTCTCAACGTGATTATCTCGTACTGCAAGTTATTTTTAAGCCAACACTTGAGATTACCTTTGAAAAAAAAAATTAATGAGACTTTTTTTAAGTGCGTAAAATTAATTAAAAAAATTAAATGTACTAACTGTGAATGAATGGACATCATTTTTAGGTCTCTTTCGTATGCGTTTCAATTGTAAAATAATGCTTTTATATACTACTAAAAAAAATTACAAAAAAATGTTACGTAAATGGGAGCACTTTCAACTAGTTGGTAAGTAAAAGTCACTAATATTATCACACAAAAAATGTATTTTAAAAAATTGTTGCTGTTAAAAAACGACAAACAAAAAAAATATAAATGTAGCTACCGATTATAAATGACAGTGTTAATGATAATTAAATAAGCATAAGTCTTTAGGTTAACGACTCTTATTTTTCAATACTTTTTTTTATTAAATATAAAAGAATAAATGTGTTTTTACTCGTACTACGTCAATACAATTCATTTTAATTTAATTTTGGTTTAATTTTCTCCTTGCAAAGTGCATTCATGAATAAAATTGTCACTTTTTATTATTTTTCGTGTGTTTCAATTAAATAAAAACAAAAAATTACCTGAACCAACATAATGAAAATTAAATAAACAACAAAATTCTCATAAATTTATAATTTTTAAAATAATAAAAAGAAAAATTTTTCTGTCACTTTTGTACAAGAACAAATATTGTTGTTTATTTTTTTTTTGTCAATTTTAAATATTTTCACAAAAAAACTTTTTTTTTACTTCGGAGAAAATAAGTTTTATGATAAATAAAATCAACAACAATGTAATTTATTATTAAACTAAGATAAGGTAGAGCAGTTATGAATGAAATATGAGTGTAAAAGATGTAAAAAAATAAATAAATAAATTTAATGATAATATTAATAAATAAATAAGAAACTTTTCGAGAGGATAAACATGATGATAAGGATTATAATTATTAATATTATTAATTATATATTTTAGCGCTACCATTAAAAATAATAAAATATTGATGATAAAAAAAAATATTTAATTATAAATAAACTAAATTACGCATAAGAGTAAGATTAAAGTATAATATATTCTACTATGTAGGTTAATATTAACGATGATGAGATAAAAAAATAATATTATAAACAAAAAAAAAGAGAAAATAATAAAATAAAAAATTATGAGATGTAAGTCTAGAATTTTCCTTGTAAGGCCGTTCCAATTTTTTTTTCGATTTTTTTGTCCCAATATTTTTTTTTTCGTTAAGTTAAAAATTTTAACGAAAAAGATTCATCAAAAAAATTAGAAAAATATTTTAAAATATTTTTATAAAAATAATAAAATTAATTAATAATAAAAAAAAATAAAAATATAATTTAAATATAATTTTTAAAATATTTTTATAAATTTTTTAAAATATTTTTAGAGAAAAAAATTCATGTTAAATTTCGTTTTTCAATACAAAAATTCTTAAAATTAAGAATTTAAAATTTAAAAAAAAAAATTAAATTAATTTTAAATTGAAAATATTTTGAAAAATCTTTGAAAATATATGGAAAAAGACCAAAAAACGGTAAATTTTGATGAAATTTTCAACTTTTTTTTTAAATTTTGTCCTATTATATTTTTGACTTTTGAAATGGGGCATGAGACATAAAAAAAAATTTGGAGCGGCCTATTTTATATTTTTAAACTTCAGGTAAGTTTTATAATTAATTCAATTTTAACTTCTTAAAATATCCAAAGCCAATAATTATTTATAATTATATATTTTATCTAATTTCAAGTTTATTTTAGGATTCAATGAGAACGGAGGCATCTGGCTTTCAGAAATATTAACCATTCAATTATAGCAGTTTTTTATTGTCAACTTTGTTCGGAAAAGTTAACACCTGTTTCGGCCTTCTTTGTCATTATCACTATAAAAATACGGAAATTCCGGTTAACTGGGTTTAATGTGAACGTTAACATTAATGGTGATAATTATAGTGGTCGTTGTGATGACAAATGTAATTCTATTTCCTATTATTATTTTTATTATTAGAGTCTTTCTTTTTCGTTAAATGTTGCTTTTAAATGCTAATTTTCCGACACGTGTATTATTTTGTGTCGGGTTAAATTGAAAGGAAGCGTCTGTTTTTGAATCCTCACTACCACAAAATGTTAATCAACTTATTATTGTGCGATGCTGATTACTTTTGGGGACAATAAATACGGTACCCGAAAAATATAAATTCGCCACAAAATTACGCAAATACGTGACACACAAATGTGCAAATAATTTATTTTGGTTTAATTTGAGGATAGATAATGGCGGCCCGACTATGACCATTATTGCGATTATTTTCGTCGGCGTAGGTACATAGTTTTGCGAAATAGAGGAAAAATAACTAATTTGTCCGACGACTAAATATTTTGTTGTGCCACGGTCCCAAATCGCGAGAGATAATGTTATTAACGCAAAATTACGATGACAAACTCATTTGCCATACACACACACACAATATTTTATTTTATTTAGATTCATGAGTTCGCGGGAAAAATCCACTCGAATGTAATTTATATTCTAATCTAATAATATGTATGATTTATTTATGATCCTACTGTGGCATCAGTGGTCTGTGTGGCAAATTTGTCGAACCAGCACAGTAGTTAATAGCATTTATAAATTTTACGAGTTTTCTCTAAAAAAAAATTTTTTTTTGTTGAATTAGCACAAAAAACCATCAACTCTACTTTGTCGAAATTAATGCATCACATTAATTATTATATCGCTTTCAGCCGTTCTTTCCCCTTTTTTTCGTTCGCGTAGAGGAGTTAAGGAATGGTAATTATGTGTGCTTACCATATAATGGTGCAAGGTTATTAATATTTGTCAGACATGCAATTCATATTCCCGAACGTGGCGCTATGAGGAAGCCAAACTCGTCTATTTTAACTAACTACTTTGATTAATTACTGAATTGATGAGAGAAAAACAGTTTGAGGGGAGGAGACGCCTGGCTTGTTAGTTTTTGGCGGGTTTTTTGAAGAAATTTTTGAAAATGCGGTATTATGTGAGTTTTCATGTCCAGATTTATATTTTTATTCATTTTTAAAAAATAAAAAAATAATAAAAATAAAAATAAAATAAAATAAAAAAAAAAATTAAAAATTAATTGAAAAAAGTAATTTAAATTTAAAAAAATAATGCGAATTCTCATATTTTTTTCTCAATTTAATTAAAATTTAAAAAAAAATTAAATGTATGTTAGGATAAAAATTTAAAACACGCAATGGGAATTATTTTATAAAATAAATTTTCCTTGATTTTTGAGCGAAAATTCCAAGCATTTTAATTGTTTATTTGAAAATTCAGTGAATTTAATTTTGAATTAAATAAAAAAAATTTTAAAAAAAATTATTAAAAATTAAAAAAAAAAATTATTAAAAATTAAAATAATTTTTTGAATTTTCATATTTTTTTAAAATTTATTAAAATAAGTTTAAAGTATTAAATATTTAAAAATAAAATAAAATTTAATTTAATTTAAAATTAATTAGTTAATAAAAATAAATTAATTTAAAAAAAATTAAATTAATTTTAAGTTCAATATTTTTTTGTTGCTTTAAATTCATTACTTACTTTAAATGAGAAATTAAAAAATATTTTTTTTTAATTTTTAATGAAGGTAAAAAATTATAAATTAAATAAAAGCAAATTCACTGAATTTTTTTAATAAATCAAATTAAATATTTGGAATATTCGCTTGACACTCGAGGAAAATTTACCTTATAAAATAATTAAATGATTCCCATTGCGTGTTTTAAATTTTTATCCCAATGCACATTTTAATATTTCGCCCCAATGCATATTTTGGAAATTCAAAATGCGCTTAAGTGATATAATTTAAAAAAAAAATCAAGACGAAAACTAACGTTCTGTTCCCTCCAAAAACGGGCATGAGAAACACAAATTTAGTTCCTGTAACACACAATGGGAGTAAAACAGGAACATTATCTTGATATACGATCTCACATTATTGCACTAATTCTCCGCTAATAAGGCTCTGACCTACATTCAGACGCAAAATAACTGACTTTGTGGCCTCTTAAATCGCAAAATTGATCATCATAACGACATAATTCTTTGTTGAAACATGCTTCGACGCGCTTTCAATCACTTCTGCCTTAACAGCATGTCGGTAAATAAAAGTCTCTTACGCTATAACAAAATATTCAGTGCCTCTCTTTTATTTTTATTTATTTATTTTTTATAGACGACGTTTTATTAGTACGAGTATTGTGACGAAAACTACGCCGCACAAGAGAACAACGTAGAAAGAATAAAACATTCACTGGATCGGATATAAATAAATGAATCATTGATAATTCGATCAATATTATCGTGAAAATTCGAAAGAAAAACAATTCGTCTTACTCTCGAGGCGTTGTCGAATGACTGCGAAACAAAGTTACTTATTTTTCGGACAAATTTTTGTCACAGAATTGTTCAAATATTGATTTTAGTAATTTAGAAATTTGTTTTAAATGTCGCTCATTTGACCTCGAACTGAAATCTTGTTTGTTTTCATACACGATAAAGTTTATTTCCACAAGTTTTCCCTCAAGAAAGAAAAATCGCATGAAAAAAAGTTTTCTTCGTCGCATTGATAAGTTGGAAGTTATAGTATTGAATGGAGCGGCATAAGCGGTTTAACTCTTTAATACTTGATTTTCTGGTTTTAACACGTCGTCTTATCATGGCAGTGCGGTGACATCAGTGACGTTTCGTTTTTCTCGTTGGTTTTGTGAAAAATTGAAATAAGATCTGGACCTGATTTTATAAGCGTGATTATTTGAACGAGAACACTTGATTTCAGTTGCAAACACATTTTAATCTGAATTTGTCTCGATTCGGGGAATAAAAATGATTTTTTATCGTTCTTTGTCATCATTAACAGGCTCAGAGATATTTTTCTGATGGCACTTGAGAACGCCTTTGCAAGAAATTATTTTTTTTAAAGAAAATCATTGGATTACATAAGAAAATAACACACAAAAAAAACTTGTGAGAAAAGTTTATAAATTGTGCTCTTAAAAATATAGTTTTGCTCATTTCTTAGACAGACTTTGCTAATAGTTTGGCGGAGTGAAAAATTCAATCGAATATTAGAGAGATAGATTTGTAGGTCATTTGTATTTCAATAACAGACACAACTTTGTGTGTGTGTTGCATTTTCAATCAACTTATTGCTAGATGGCTGGTTTGCTGGCTGCAGGGAACTTCGAAAAAGGAACAAACATTTTCACAAAGTGCATAAATTTCCGTCGTCTTTAATCAATTGCTGCTGCTGCTGCATTGAAACATCGCAATAACACTGTGCGAGATGAAACAGCTGCCATTGAAACCGAACAAAAATAATAAAATGGAATGAATGAATAAGAAATTGGGATTCTTTTTCGATAAAAGTTTTTTTTTTCGGTGAAGAAGGGAAAACACGCGCGCCACCGTGAAATCCAAATGGAGATAAAACGAGTTCTTTTTTCACATAAATAAATTTAAAAAGTTTATGAAAACAACTTTTTACCGCGTTTTGAAGAATAAATTGCGATTTCTCTGTTGGTTTTTAGGTCACGTGGTTTGCAAATTTTTTAGGTCACGTGGTTCGTAGATTTCTCAGATCACGTGGCTTAGAAATTTTTTAGGTAAAGTAAATTAATTCTTTTGGTCACGTGATTTGACGAATTTTCAGGTCTTTTATTTTGAAAATTTATTTTAAGTCACATGGTCAAAAAATTTAAGTCACGTGGTTTAAAAAACTTTCAAGTTACGTGGTTTGAATTTTTTTTAGATCACGTGATTAAATTTTTTTTTGTCACGTGGTTTGAATTTTTTCTTAAGTCACGTAGTTCAAAGATGCCTTAAGTCACGTGGTTCTTCAGGTTTTTTAATTTTTATTTTATTTATTTTTTTTTTAAAGCCACAAGGTTCGAAAAATTTTTAGGTCACGTGGTTTGAAAATTTTTTAGGTCACGCGATTTGAATTTTTTAGGTCACGTGGTTTGAAGATTCCTCAGATCACGTGATATTAAGATTTTTCATGTCACGTGGTTTGAAATTTTTAAGGTCACGTGGTTTCAAGATTGCTCAGATCACGTGATATGAAGATTTCTCAAGTCACATTGTTTGCAATTTTTTTAGGTCACGTGGTTTGAAGATTGCTCAGATCACGTGATATGAAGATTTATCATGTCACGATGGTTTGAAACTTTCTTGGGTCAAGTGAATTTATTGTTTTAGTCACGTGGTTTGAAAAAAAATTTCAGGTCTTTTAATTTAAAAATTTATTTTAAGTCGGTTTAAAAAAATTTTAGGTCACGTGGTTTAAAAAATTTTTAAATTAATTTTTTTATGTTTGAAATATTTTATGTTACGATGATTTGAAACTGTCGTAAGTCAAGTGAATTAATTCTTTTGGTCACGTGGTTAGAAAAATTTTCAGGTCTTTTAATTTGAAACTTTACTTTAAGTTACATGGTTTAAAAAAATAAGGTCACGTGGTTTAAATGTTTGAAAAATTGTTTTTCATATTTACATGTTTTTAATTTAGAAAATTTTAATGCCCACGTTTACACTTGTTAAAGAAATTTAAAATACGATACAATCATTGGTTTTTCTCGTAAGGAAAACTTTTTCCCCTTTTTTCGATCACATTTTGTCAGACAAGAGCAGAATATTTTCTTCACATACTTTCAGCTTTTTTTTTATTTTTGATTGGAAACGTATCTCATACAACAACCTCGAGGCATAAAGTTTGATCGGTCACTCCGATTCGTTTCTCAGGCCTAAAATGTTTGACTGAACGAACAACTTCTAAAACCAAAATGCATGCAAAATATTTGTTGAATAAAGAATAGATTCAAATCACTTCCTTATAAACTTTTTCCTTTTCATCATTATTTTGTTGCAAAGTACAATAGGAGAGTTCGCAGAAAAGAAAAGAAAGAAAAATATAATTTATTGCTTGCCACGATATGATGAGGAATGTAAAATGTGAAATTTAAATTCAAAATGAAAAGTTATTTTTGTCTGGTTCATTTTTCTTGATTTTTATATTTTTCTCCTCTCTATCTTTATTATTTTATCTCTCTTGCTGTGTCACTCGAGCTCCGTGCCAGCAAGTGCAAATCAATGCAAATTTCTTGCTTGAACTAAAAATTTATTCAGAATTTTTTTTCCCTCTTGCACCGAAACATTGATATGTGTCACAAAATATCAATATCAGTTTTTGAATGATCGCAAATTGTGAAAAATAGTTTTTTGCCTCTCGAAACTTTGTGTCAAAATAAAATATGGTTTGAGAAGTTTTATCTTGGCGAGAAACAAGGTCGAAGTAATCAATTTCTCAAGAAATAAAATAAAAAGGATTGATGAACTTTTATTGATTTCTCGTAAAAAAAATAAAACTGAAAAGTAATAAATTATCCAATTTGTAAAAATACACTTTTCTTCCCTTTTTTATTAGATTATGTCAGATTTTATTAAATCCTGCTTGTAAAAAATTAACGCAAAGCACATGAAAAAAATTATTACCTCTACACTTTTTTTTCTCATTTCAAATAAAAATCTAGCCAAAGCTAAACGGTTAAGTAATAAAATTTAAACATTTTTCATTAAAATAATGAGAATTGCCGTGAGGTAGGAAGGTACGTCTAGCAATGAGGAGCAGCAGCGACCGGAGTGAAAAAGTGTTTAACAACAAATATAAAATGTTTTCCATCATCATGTTTATTAGTTTGCACGACGACGACGACGTACCGCCTCCAGATGAACATTGCTTAAAAAGTTGTTGGGCTCCTTGTTATACCAACTTTGTGTATAAGCTTAAATATGAGGTAAAAAAGAGGATAATTTAATGAAAAGCACAGTAAATTTTATTAGCTCTGCTTTGAGGCAGGCAAGAAACAAAGTGAGTGAGTTATCGAAATAATATTTTTTGCTTAAAAAGTCTTTTCTTGTCACGGTTTAAGGAGATTAAGATTGTAAAAAATTCTTTTTCAACTTGGGATGCTATTTTTTTAAATCTGTACCTACCTAATTTTAAAATAAAACAAAAAAAATTAAAATATAAATTATCTTATTAAAAATAGTGAAATAATCTAATGGTATAGAAATTAATCAAATAATTGAAAAAAAAAATTAAAATGTAAATCAATACCTACCTAAAATGAAAAATTTTTAAAATTAAAAAAAAAAATTACTTCTTATTAAAAAAAAAATAAAAATTTAATTAATGATAAATTTGTTTATTTTTCAAAAATATTAATATTTTATTATTAATAAATTATTTTATTAATTTATTTCATCAATAAAAATTAAAAATAAATATAAATAAATAAAATAAACAAAAGAAAATACAATAAAAAATTAATAAAATAATCCAAATAATTAAATTTGATATTATAAATTAAAATATATGAATATGAATATGAAATATATAAAATATGCATATTTTTTAATAAAAAAAAATATAAATTTAAATTAAATTTAATAAAAATTTAAAAAATCAATTCAATAAAATTATTTATAAAAAAAATTAAAAATTAAAAAAAAAATTCTAATTAAAATCAGAAGTGTTGATTAATTTTATTCAATTAATTTAATTATTCAATCATTAATTCATTTTATTTAAAAAAAAATAATAATTATTGTTTAATTTTATTCAATTAATTTAATTATTCAATCATTAATTCATTTTATTTAAAAAAAAATAATTTATTTTTTTTGCATAAAATCAAAAATCTATAAACTGTCAAAAATTTTTTTTTTATATTTTAAAAAAACTTTTTTCGTCCCTTTTTAATAAATTTTTCCTGCGAAACGTATTTTTTCGCCACTTTATTAACCAGCTAGACCCTACGACACTCGATTGTATCCAAATTAGGCAATTAAAAAGATTAACTAGACAACAGCTTGGTCTATCATCGAACGGAGCGACGAACAAAATTTATGCAAACACGCACAAAGTACTTAACAACAGACAATTATTAAATTTATTCGTCTTAGTCAAAATCGTCAAGGAAGTGATTTTCTCCGTAAGTACATGTAACGTACGTATACGAAAACTAGACTATCGCTTTAAAATGAAAACTTCTTGCGAACACACCAGGCAACGATGAACACAACAAAAGGATATTCTTAATTGCCTTTATAATTACTTTTTTGCCTCGTTTCATAATATGCAAAGTGGAGAAAAAAATTATTATCAATAAAGCCAAGTAGATTTTGTTCCATGTTAATTAAGTGTAAAAGTAGCTTCGATGAAGTGTTATTTAATGTACAAAAGAACGGCTTGTGTCTTGTTTTTTTGCAAGCTAATTTTTTTTTTTCAATAATTTTTAATTATTTAATGTGACGAGTGGATTCAAAATTAATTTCATCTCATTTTCAGATTTTTTTTTATTTATTTATTTGTTAAATCATGATTTAATTCCTTTTAGCCAATTAAACGTGAAGCGTTCACCTGGAAATTAATGTGAATTTAATTGTTTTTTATTTTCATTTGTTCTTTCGCATTGCACAATGGCACTCGTTGGACTTCTACCGACATCCGTTGAGTTGAGAAATGGTGGAAAATTTGCAGACCAAACACGTTTTTCCATCCGTTCAATTCATTTTGTTCAAAGAAAAGTTGCAAAAGTCCCGTAATGGCCGAGAAAACTTTCACGTTTCACTGAAAAAAAAAGTCTCCACGTGTGTTCGTAATCCTGCTTTCGTGGGCACTTCAAGCCGTTTAATGGACTGAAGTTCGAGAAAAAGAAAAGAAATGAAAAAGATAAGACACAGAAAATAAAAGTTTTGTTATGTGCCAAATTTACAAAGCGAGAGAAAGGGTTTGGTATCTTTTACTATTGTGTTCCCGCTCCAAAGCAATATACATTTACAAACAGAAGCCACACATTTCTGATTAGAAAGTTAACTGATTTGAACTTAATTGTTATGGCTTATGGGTTTCGTGATGGAGATAATACTATTTCAGTCCAAAACTTTTATTTTGTTTCTTGTGGATTTTCGTTTGTTCGCTATATGAAGATAGTTTTCAATAGATTTGGTGCCCCGTTTGTGTAATATAATTACAATAATAACTAAATAAATGGAAAATCTTGTCTCTTTCAAAGTCAGTTAATTCGGTGTGCGGTGTCCCGGCATGAAATGATCGCAAGTAACGGTTATTATGCGAATGATTAGCCTTTTAGTTTACGATTGGGACACGTGTAGCAATTATGGAGGCACGGTATCACGACTAATTTGGGAAAATTTTTGAAATATTAATTAACAGGCGAAATATTTTCAAAGCTAATTTCGCACGACAATCAGTGTCAGTTATTGCGATGTGGAAAAAAATTAATGAACTGCAGCTACAGGGAGTTTTTTTTTTATTATTTCAGAAATTATTTAAAAATAGAATTATAGTTTTGAAAAATTAAAGCAAAAATTAGTTTTTAAAAAATATTTAAAAAAAAAATTTATTTTATTTATTTTTTTTTTTTTTTTGATAAATCATCAATATCTGCTTAATTTAAAATTTAGATTTTATGGATACTTTCTTTTTTAGACCCTCAGAGTCTAAAATAAAAGCCCTAAAGAGTTTTTTTAACAGTTTTCCAGCTTTTTGTTGGTTTTTTGAGAAAATTTTGAAGAAAAATGAAATTTCGAGTTTTTTTTTTGGTTTAAAAAAAAGGACGAAATTTCCCACTGGGTGATCAAAACTGTTTTTTGATTACCCTCTTATCTAATTTTTTTTAATAAATTCTCAGAATTGATATTTAATGTTAGAAAATGTTTAAATTTTAGTACATTTTTTAATAAAATTCATTTGAAAAATATTGAAATCGATCTCATAACCAAATTTTTTTATTTTAATTTTTTATTACTGTAATTTAGATAATTCAAATATTTGTTTAACGAAAATAGAAGTCAAAACTCGTTCTCTTAACATTTATTGTTTCAATTTCTTTTATTTTGATAATTTTTCAATGGAAAATTTTTCATTTTTAACAAATTTTGTTTTTTTTATACATTTTTGATTTGCAATTATTTTGGTATCAAAAATATTTATATAAAAAAAAAATAAAAATTGTTAAAAAAGAATATTAAAAAATGTAAAAAATTTAAGAGAAAGAAATTTAATTACTTTCTTTTATCTTTAAAATTAGCCTTTTGTTGAATTATCCTCTTGTTAAGTTATTTTCCGTTACATTTTTTCCGTTAAAAAATTTTTTATTGTAAATTTAAAAAAAAAATATTATGTTAAATTTAATATCAAATAATTAAGATTCAAAATAATTTAATAAATTAAAAATAATAAAATTGAATAAAAAAATAATAATTAAAATAAAAATATTTATTTATTAATTTAAATTAATTATAAGTTAATTTTAAATATTTTTTTTAATTTTCCATTAATTTTTTTTAATACAATAAAAAATAATGACTTGATTTAAATTTATTATTTAATTAAAAAATATTTAAAATCTATTTTTTATTTTTTTTTACTTTTAGGTACAAAAAGAAAAATTCCGAGACAAGTTTTTTCCTTGAATGCTCTGTACTGAACGCACCACCAAACAAATACATGAAAAAAAAACTATAAATTATAATTTGTGTTTTTGCAAATGGTGCCAGTCCTCGCACCTGCTGTGTATTCAACGTAAGACTTTCCTACATGAAGCATCATGGGGAAACAAGCAACAAAAAAAAAAGAAACAACATGAAACTTCTGTGTTGATTATTTTTGCATTGTTTTATCAGTTGTTTACATTACAAACCATTCGCAGCGCAAAAGAATTTTCCCGTTTGTGTTGAAAAGAAATTTCGCTGGAATTTTCACAGTAAACTACGTAAATAACAATAAACAATGCAAAATAATAATAACAGTTTAGTTGTACATTTTTTTGTCTGCAAAACTTTTTAAGCCTTTTTGAGCGACGAAAAAAAAATTTCGTGCCTTTTTTATGACTGGTAGGTATGAAAAGTTTTTTCCTGTTAAATTTTAATCACTGCTTGCTGGCAAAACACACACACACACACACACTCAACAAATAAATAGTAAACAATTATTATTCGTTGTCCACAGAGACTTGGAGCAATCTGACACATGTCCAAGCGACGAACAAACACACGCTCTTTTTTTAATATCCTGGACATTTGCACATGTGTGTCAACATTTTGTTCGTTTTTTTTTGTAGCAATCAAAAAGTTTTTTAAAAGCTTCCTGGGACACACGAGCAATGATGATGACATGATTATTATTTTTATACTCCCGTTCTGACAGATAAATTTTAATGTGTGAGAGAGCATAATGAAAGAATAGTGTCATAATCATGGTTGAACGAGCAGATTTATTGTTTTTTCTCTGTGTGTGTGTGTCTGATTGTGTGTGAAAAACAAAAAAATACATTAAGAGGAAATATAATAAATTGGATTATGACATCGATACAAGTTCCGAGCTCCAGCTTGACGAGAAAATCGAAAGCGAGCGAATGGCTCGGTGAAAATCAAATAAATAAATCGCGAAATTATTATTTTTCAATTTATCTGATCACTGAATGGCCTGGAATCGTGTGCGTCTGATATGATTAATTTTAAATGTTTTTAATTGTTTTATTTGGACACGTAATGCGAGAAGTAAACAAAATATTTTTTTGCACGCGTCATTTTTTTTTCGACGGGAATTTATTTTTTTAAGAGGATTTAATATAATTTTAACAAATGCCTGAATTTTGGTAAACAGAACAATAAAGGAATTAAATTTCTATGGATTCGAAATTCGAAAAATTAACTGGGTCACTGGTTAATTTATTACTTTTTCAACGGAAACAAATATTATTGACAGAAAAGGAAGAAAAAATGCATTTTCGGAGCACTTTCAATAAATTTCGAAAAAATACGAAGGGCACTGTTGCTCACCTGGCAAAAATTAGATAAAAACAAATTCATGAACATTATTTTCAATTAAACTTTAATTTATTGCGGTTATCGGAAAAATATGTCCATGCATTTCCTTTTTAAATCGCTTTCTTCGGGTCTGCTTCCAGCGCACACACACAAGCAGAAAAACATTAGAATAGGTCAGACTTTTATTTTTAAAGTGAAATATATATGGAAAACAAATGAGGAAACCAAAACCACACAATCAAGGTGGAATGTAATAAAAGACCAGAGGCCATATAATCGTTTTTCCTTCTTTTCGTTCTTTCCATTTCTGCTGTGATCGGTCATTGCGTGAAAACATGCATGATTCGTAAGCCAAAATTGCTGCGAGGCGAGTAAAATATGGAAGCAATTTTAGTGATTTTATATTTTGACCCAATGCATATTCTGAAGCTTTGACCCTTTAAAACATTGTACCCTTTTTAAAACGTTTACCCGAATGCACATTTTAAAAATTTTCCCATATGAAATTAAGAATTAAGCCCCAATGAACTTTCTAAGATTTTGTCCCAGTGTACATTTTGAGATTTTGACCCAATGCATATTGTAAGAATTTACCCCAATGTATATTTTAAAATGGTGCCCTAATGCAAATTCTAAAACTTTAACCCGTTAACATTTTAAAATTTCCATCAAACGCACATTTTAAGAATTTGCCCTGAAGTACTTTCTAATATTTTGTCCTAATACATATTTTTAATTTTTACCCCAATACATATTCTAAAATTTTCCCCTAAGCACATTCTAAAATTTAACCCCAATGCTCATTCTTAGATTTTGCTCTAATTTATATTCTAAGATTTTGTCCCAACGCACATTCAAAAATGTTGTCCCATTGAGCATTCTAAGACTTCACCCTAATGTATATTTTTTGCGATTTTCCCCCAATGCTAAAATTTTGTCCCAATGATAATATGTCCTAGAAATTTTATCCCAAATGGACTTTGTTCCCAGTTACAGATTTTAATATTTTGTTCCAATGCACATTCTAAGATTTTTTTCCTATGCATATTTGCAGATTTACCCTGTAAGAGATTTTGCCCCAATGTACTTTTTAAAATGTTTCCCAATCGAGCATTTTAAGGTTTTGTTTCAATGTATATTTAAAAATTTTATCCAAATGCACATTCTGAAAATTTGACAGATTGAAATTTCTCTATTTTTCTATACGAATGCAAATTTTGATATTTAGACCAAAAACATATTTTATGATTTCGTCCCAGTGCACATTCTAATTTTTGCCCCAATGTACATTTTTTTAGCAAATATTTTCACTTGCGAGACATCAATTTTTTGCAGTTTCGTACGTGGATGACTGGATTTTTATTTACATTTGAATATGTTGTTTTGCTCCTTTTGGAAAAATAAACAAGCAGAGAAATATAAAACTTTATGAAAGATGAAAACAATGGCCGATATTGGTTACCGCACAACGGCATCGCATCGCAAAAGTATCATTTATCGATTTCAATATAAAAATATGGTTTTATTTTCAGATCTTTCGTTCGAGAGAATTTCAAGCACACACAAAAAAAGTAAAAAATTATATAAAATGGAAAATAAAAAAAAGAAAGCCGGAGAAAAGGTTAAATAAACCATGTGTTTGTTGTGCAACAGAGGGAAAAAATTGTTGTATGAAAAGGAATGGCTTTAAAGTGGTTTGTTTGCGTATGCAAGTGTTTTCGTTTATGTTTATTCCTAAAACCTCAACATAAATTTTATGTGTAAGACAATCATATTTTCCGAAAGAATTCAAAAGAAATGCCGTACATTAAATATTTATTTTGTTTTCGCATGTTGGATTTTACTTTTCTCTCGAAAATTTTATGCGATGCATTTAACCGAGCACAAGTAATCAGGAATTCAATCAGAAATTCTTATCGCGTTGCTCAAAAAGTAGTTTGAAGAACTAATCACGAAAGTCATATCTCAGCTAAATACCGTCAAATTCCATTTCGTGTGTTTTTTGCTGTGGGGAGAATAGCGATAGAGAAAGTTTTTGTGTGTGTCTTACTTTGCGACAATATTTCGTATATATGGAAAGGCAGTAAAAGGAGCAAAAAAGAAACATTTCATAAAATAAATCGTATTAATTAACATTTTTCTCACGTAAATAACATGATAATCTGTTTGCAATTAATCAATTCCGGTTGAAGTTACACACAAACTGTAACAATTGTGTGTGTGCGTGTATGTGGAAAAGTTATCACAGAAATTGAATTAAAATCAAATTAAATTGAATAGAAAATTAATGTTCATTTAATTAATTTCTGTTGTAAGTTTGAATGAGTTTCAAAGTTTATCAAAATTCCACTTTTCAGTTTATTTAAGGGAACGGATTCATGTAATTCTTCAAAAATTTCAAATTTATAGATTTTGCTTGAACAGGATAAAATCAGTAACTTAAAGTTTGAATGGCATTAAAAAAAACTGAAAAGTATGTGGTTTACGAAAAAGTTTGAATATGATAAATAAAACTTTTTTCAATAAAAGCTTTTGCGGAAAATTCTATAATTTAAAATATTAAAAAAAAATAAAATTGTTTAAAAATTTAAAATTAAGATTAATTAAAAAAAATAATTTAATTTTAATTTAAAAAAAATTAAATTTTAATTAAAATTTAAAAAAAAATAATTTTAAATTTAATTTTCAAAATTTTAATTTTTTTTAATTTAAATTAAATAAAAATTTAAAAAATCTTAATTTTGATTCAATAGGGGGTTCAAAGTATCATTTTTTTGCGTTTTTGAACTATAACATTATTTTTATGATTGACTCGTAAGTCATCTAAAATAAGTGTTTTCTGTCTTAAATATTTTTTTTTAATTTTTTTTTGTTGTTTTATTATTTTTTTTACAATTTAAAAAAAATATTTAAATGTAAATTATTTACTAAAATAATTTTTAAAACAAATAATTTATTTAAAATATTACAAAAAATACTACCAAAAAAATATTTTAGTTTTATTGAATTTTATATTTTATTATCAAAAAAAAATTATGATCATTTTTTTTCTTTACTTTGGAAAAAATCACGAACTTCATAAAAAATTGAAATGCAATGGCTTTATGAGTACTCAAACAAAAGTTTTCCAAAAACAAGAAAAAATGTCAGACAAATTCCTCTCACGCCTCTTCCAACAACAACAAATTTAATACCTTTGAAACATAAAAATAGAGCAACAACCTCTCTCGCAACGCACAAAGACCCAATTTTTATGAATTATTTATGAATTTTCTGATTGAACGTTTTTTCCATTGTC
Organism: Culicoides brevitarsis; assembly: GCF_036172545.1. NCBI lineage: Eukaryota > Metazoa > Arthropoda > Insecta > Diptera > Ceratopogonidae > Culicoides > Culicoides brevitarsis. The sequence continues at coordinate 19,214,008 of NC_087085.1, read as the reverse complement.
ATTCCAATTTTTTTTTGTGCTGACTATTATCACGTCAAACATTCCGACGTATCACATGCCAGGCGCAAAAATATTTGCAGAAAAGTATTTACAGAAATAACAATGACAGATTTGTCAGGAATGTGCATCGAAACACCGGGAAAATCTGAAGTAGATTTGCTTGTTTTTCTCCGTATGATGATGATGTCATTAAATATCGTTTTAGTTTAGTTTAGTTTTTTTTTCGTCATTCCTGTAAATATATAAAATATATTTTATTACAGTTTCATCATTTTGACGCGGTGGCGATGTCGTATCGCGTATGACATTTTCCAAATGAAATTTGAGTTTGTGTTATTTATCAATATGTTTGAGTTGACACATAACGTTTTTTTTGTCCTCTTTCATTGGTTTGATTGGTTCAATCACCATATTCATAATGTACTTTTAATGGAAATGTGTCTGGCTCGCAATTTGCACCGTCACACCAATATATATAATTTTTTTTTGATAAATAATAAATAAATGGGTGAATTGATGGTTTTTTGAATTAGATCGCAATTGAATGAAAATTGAGTCAATATATGGCCGAAGCAATGATCAAAAATGTTTTCGATTTTTTTTTGTTTTTTAATTTTTTTTAGAAGAAATATCTAATTTGAAGTACAGGATTAAAAAAAATTATTATTAATTTATTTTGAACAAAAAAAAACATAAATTGTTTTTTTTTCAATTTAATTTATTTAAATAAATGTAATTTAACATTTTATTTAATTATTTTAATAGTCAAAAATTCTTATTTTTTTTTTAATTTTCTCGTAAAAAATAATTAATTTTTAAATATTCAATTAATTTAAATTAAATAATAATTTTAATTAAAATTAAATTAAAATATTAATTTCTCTTAAATTGAAAGTTCATGTACAAAAACACATTTTTTTTAATTTTTTAAGAAAATTATATTTTTCTGTAAATTGATAAATTTTTTTTTTTGAGGTGTTTAAGTGTTTTTAAATTATTCATTTTATTATTGGCTTTTTATTCCATACATGTATCACATGAAAAAAAAATGGAAGTGATAAAAGGCATTTGACTGACACAGAAAGCACTTTCAATTAAGAATGTTAAAAAGGACGAGCATAAACAAAATATTTTTTTAGGACATCTTAACACATAATTCGAGAAAATTTATTCAAGAAGAACGCACATGCTACGCCACAGTGGGCTAATTTTGTTAAAAACATACAAGATTTTTCTCTTACCAACTTTGTGGTATAGACTGAGTGATAAAAGAAAATGTTAACATGCATGACCTTGATGTCACGACGCATTTCGAGGTAATCCCTTAATGAAATTTTCCATCGTGTCTTACGCACCTCCAGAGGCAATTTTAATTTTGACACACAAACACACACACTCTGCCGTTGATAACAAAATTAACGTTATAAAGTATGTTGTTTTAGGAGATCACTCACAAACACTCTCGTATGTCCTTCTTGTGTTTTTTCCTTTGCTCGTGCACCCAGAGGAAATTAAATGGTTCAGGGCCATAAGAGTCTCAAATTTTGAAGGAAAATTATTCCAAATTTTTATTTTATTATTTCATTTTTTCAAAATTAAAAAAAATAAAAAAAAATATATTTTTTTTAACTTTTTTTTATTAAAAATTCATAAATTTTATCAAAAAATTTTTTTTTTTTTAAATTAAAAAATTTTTTTGCAATTAAAGCAATTAATGATTTTCTTAAAATTAATTAATTTAAAAAAAATTATAAAATTTTGAAAAACTTCTGACTAAAAGCCCTCAAAATAATTTTTTAAAATTTTTGTGATCATTTTTTTTTATAAAAAAAATCAAATTTGCTAAAATTTCTTTAGATTCTTTAGTTCAAGTTTGCTCCATATCCTCACAGAAATTTTTTATATATTTTTTAATTTGAAAAAAATGCGGTGTTAAAATTTACTTATTTATTGATTTATTTTTTTTTTACAAAATTTAAATATAATTTTTTCTAAATTTCGTTTTATTTTTTTTTTAATAAAAATAATTTTAATGAAAAATAGTTTATAAAAAATTTTAGTTAGAGATTTTTCAATTTTTTAATTTAAAAAAAAAATTAAAATGTTCTCAAAAAATAAAAATTTAGGAAATTTTCAAAAATAATTTTGCTAAAATAAACCCATTTTATTCCACAGGGCACAACATGTACATTACGAAGACAGAAAAACGTACCTTTTACACACCGAGAGAATATAAAACAAAATAATGTGGTTGATAGCTGCATAAGTACAAGTAACTTTATTAATATGTGTAAACATGACTAAATCGTGACTTTTCTCTTTGAAGTAACTTTTCTTTTTCCCCAGCACTTTTCCAGCACACAGGATAAGAGTTTTATATGAGGCAAGCAAAGCAATTACGTGCTCTGGAAGATTATAAAATTTCTCGTAAAATACAACATTAGATGCTTTATCTGGTCGTGAGTCAGGTATGACCTGGAGTAAATAATAATAATAATAAAATAATGGCTTTTAATGGGCTTGCAAAGACTTTTAAATGGATTTCAAGGCGAAAAAGAGTTACTTTTTAATATGCTTACGTGTGCTTTTACTGCTTCGTAGTTGATCTTTTTTTTCAACATTTAACACCACAAATCCGTTTTCCGATTCGAACAATGCTTTAAAACACTTGTCACTTGCACTCGACGATTTTTACGGAAAAAAAATAAAATAATAGAGAGAACTTTAACAAATTGTTACTGTGTTGATAAGACCGAAGTTAATTAAAAATTCTGCACCGCATTGTTCTCTCTCGGACAAATTATTCAAGGAATTTTTTTCTTCTATTTTTGTTTGTATTCATCTCGGCATATTTCTTGTGGAAAGTTTCGAAAAGAAAAAATACAATGGGAAAGGTCGAGAAATGTAATAAAAATTACAAGATTTTGTTCCATTGTTTGCTAAAAAAAAAATAATAAAAAAAGGTAGTAAGCACGTTATTAATTTGACTTTTCAGAATTTTGCTTGAAACAGAAAAATTCCAATAAATGCTGACGTCTCTCAAAAAAATATGTAAGAAAAATAAAAAAGAGCTAAGACATTAAAATAATCACAGCTTTTAAATTAATGCACACCCATTTGTCGGGCAGAATTATTGGAGAAAAATTTTACAGCCAAACAATATTTATTTTAACATTTTCCTCAATTTATCGAGTCTTTGTCTGCCGCGTAAGGGTAACGCCTTATGAAAGAGCTTTCAAATATAATATTTTTACTGCTAAAAAAAGACGTCTTTATTTTTTTTCGCCAACAACGATTTTATACACACTTTTAACTTGATTGAGTCGAAAAAAAGCGTTCGACACAAAAAAAAAATAAAAATGAAACTACGAAAGAAACACTGAAGACGAAATGTAGAATTGAAAAGCGGTGTCATAAATTAGGGCAAAATTATTGCTTAAACTGACATTTATTACTTTATTCTCTGGCGTTGCGTTCATTTGCCAGTAGAGACTCAATATTACTGCTAAATATCGTTTTTTATTACAATTTTCCACACAAGTAGCAGGAATGAGCTTTTACTAAAACTATTGTCAGCAAAAACCGCACGGATGTACGTGTGTGGCACAAAATAGAAAAAAAAGCCGGAGAATCACAGAAAATAAATAAAATACCAATCCAATGGTGGATGGGAGGGATGCATGATTTTGCTGAAGCAAAGTAAGTCACTCGTAGCGTACACAAAAGAATTTTATGGGGCGATTGCAGAAAATAGCTTTAAGGAACAGGCAGCACGAGAGACAAAGTACGTGTGAAAGTATTTAATAAGGTAAGGCATATAAATAACTTGTTTCAGATGTCAATAAAGTGTGTTTTGTTGTTAGCTTCTGTGTTCATATCAGGTGTTAATATGAGACAAAAACGAATGAAACACGAGTGCTTTTTGTTCATTAAGACTCTGGGAAAATTAATTTTGATTTTCTAGTGAAAAGATACTAGTGTGCATATGACATTTTTCTAATCCCCTTTTTCGAGGTAATTACATCAAATGACTGGAGACAAAAAATAAAGAAAAAAAATTCTTTGAAACCCCCAAAAAAATTGTAACCTCCATCAAAATAAAAATGACCATTCATCTCAATTTTCCATCTTTTTTCTCCCGTTACTTTATATTAAAACCCTTCATTACTATTCATAGCACATTTCTTAACCACAACTGACAGTTTCTTCAGCTATTATTTTACTACAATAATAATAAAATAATACAAAAATGTAACGGAATACACACACACGCTTACACCCCGAAAAAAAAAGACATCGTCCAACATATGTCACAACAACTTATGACTTAAAATGTTCATTTCTTGTCGTTTTCTTTGCTTTTTTTCTCGAGCAGAGCTACTGTTGTCGTCGTGTTTTGTGTGGCGGCAGAACAAAATGATGATATGTGATGTGTGTCAGCAACAAAAGGCCGTTATATTTGAAAAAAGGCGCGTATGTTGGAATAGTTTGATGTGAAAAGTTTGAGTTTCGCAAAAATTTATGAAAAAAAATATTTTATTTTTACTCGACATAGTTTTTCGAAAAAATTAATATCATAAAATTATTAAAATTATAAAAAATTAATATTAGTTAAAAAATTATATTTTTATATTAATATTTTTTTCAAAATTTCAAAACGATTAAGTTTATAATTTTTTTGATAAATATTTTTTTTCTTACTTTTTCTTATTTTTGGTAAAAACTATTAATTTTAAAATTTTTTTGGAATAATTTTTTATTTTAATTTTTCTAATTTTTTGATTTTTTTTTTGGATATTTTTTAATTATTTTTTTTAATTTAAATTATTTAATTTTTATTTTTAATTCACAATAAATTTCAATTTTTGTTCAATTTAAAAAATTACTTTTATTGAATATTGATTTTAAAAAAATTAAGTCCTTAAAGTTTTAAAAGAGTAAAAAGTCGATAAATAATTTTTTAAAAATTCTTACTTTTAAATAAATTAAAAATATTTCTTTTAAAATTCATCTTTGGCTCAAAGTTTTTTAATTTATTTATTTTATTCTGTTTATTTTTATTTCTAACAGAAAATCTGAAAAATCTTTTTATTGCGAAAAAATCGTTTTTTGTGAAAAAAAAATTGACTTTTGCATTTTTTAAAAAGTTTTTATATTTTTCTTTAAAAAAATTATTTTGGGTTAATTTAACTTAAAATTAAGTCAGCTTCACTTGAATTTAAGATTCATTAAGTCAAAAAATTTTTATATAATTCAAAAGTTTTTCAATCTAAAAAAAATACTATTCGAATTTATTTTGGTTGCGAGAAACTTTTTCCACACAGCAGAGAAACGTACAAAAATGACACAAAAAAATAATCGTAAAAACGGTTTTCAATATAGAAGATGGGTGGCATGACATGGCCATATCAACAGCGTTTCACAGGAATGACATACATTCGTCGTAGACAGTCACTTGCCTACATTCATATGCATGACAAAATATTTACAACCACGACGGGTCTCGCATATTCTTCACATATTCACGAGAAGGCGACGACGACGACACGAAGAAAATGGTGAGTCAGCGTGATTTGATGGCAGTTATGTAATTTTTTTTTCCAAAAGGTGGTCCAACATGACAAAAAAATTGACAACTTTTAAGATGACACGCATGGACATCCTAAGCCACCATTGTTACGCCGGGTATGAATGTAAATTTTTCTCCATTTAGTCGAACGAGAGTTGTTTGTTTGATCCAGCAAACAAACTCGCACAGTTATTTTGGTCACGGAACCGAAGATGAAGGGACATCATTCTCGTCATTGTCATTGTATTCATTTTCCATTTTATACATATTTTGCGAGCATGTGACGTGGATGGATGTAACATAATGCCGTCATTGTTGGCTCGAAACGAAATGAATGAGTGAGTGAAAAAAAAGAGGAGAAATATAAAGCAATTACAGGGTAAATGGTTTTCAATAGATTTCGTCTTTTCATCCTTGTCGTTGGCGAATGGCGTTGTTGGGCTGTGGATTGTTTTGTGTGGCGCACCAAGAACGGATTAGAAGCAACATTTTCGTTTCCTTTTGTTTATTGGAAGCCTAATTTAATACGACACCATCATCAGCTTTCATTTTATTATTACCGTTGTTGTCTTTGTTTGCCGAATGCGCACGTAGAAGAGAAAATCGCATTATGCAGATATGCGAGGACGATTGGGCAAAGGAACAAGTTTTTATCTTTGATGTTTGGAACATTGCATCCATTTAATTGTTTGGAAATATTAGAGTGAGTTTTATATAGACATCAATGGTTCACTTACCCTTACAAGGCAATCAATGTTTCAGAATGAAAAGCTGCACGAGATTTTAAAATCAAGTTTTATTTCAATAAAAAAATTTTGAATATTTTATGATTTTTGCCAAAATATTTTAAAATTCAAAAATTAGGCCGCTCCAATTTTTTTTGAACTAAAATAAAAAAAAAGTTAAAAATTTTCATTAAAAATTATTGTTTTTAGGTCTATTTTTTTTTTAATTTTGCAAGGAATTTTTTAAAAAATTATAATTTTTAATTATTTTTTTAAAATCATTAAATTTATGTTTTTAAAATCTTTTTTTATGAATTTTTTTTCAATTTTTAAGTTGAAATTCTCTGAAATCAATTTTAAATAAGAAGTTCTCCATGAATACTTTAAAAACAACTAAAACATTGATTAATAACGAAAAACTTTTTAGATTTTGTCATTTTGTGTGAAAAAGTATTTCAAATTTTTTTTTTTAATTGAGGTAAAAAAAAGTTCATTTATTTCCGGAATTCAAACTCATTTCCCTAAAGTAGATTTACAATTTTTTACCGCAAAATAATGAAAAAATCCTAAATTAAATCAATTTAAAAAATTTTTAAAAAATTTAATTGTCAAATTTTAAACTTTCCCAATTTTTCTCTTAAAAATTTGAAATTTCTCTATGCTCTTTGTAAATTTCCCGGGAACGAAATAAAATATAAACTTTTTTTTCTAAATTGTATTAATATAAGAAATTTAATTATCAAATTGTAAATTTTCAAAATTTTTCTCTTTTTTTAAAAATTTGTGAAATTTTAAAAAATTACCTTTTGCATGCAAAATTTTTGGTTTTTCAAAATTTCAACAAAAGTTTTCGTGCAAAATTGATGCAATACGTCTTTTTTGTAAAGATTATCAGTGCTTAAAACTTTAATTTTTTTAGAAATTTTTCTTTTATTTTTCAATAAGTTATAAATATGTAAAATAATGTTATTTTTCAAAGCTTTTTTTTAAATTTTACAATTCTTTAAGTCTTATTTTTCACATTTTTGATGTCGTGACAGGGTTTTGGGAAATTATATTCACTAAAATTTTACTGTTTTTGTCATTGCTTGAGAAATTTCGCTTTTAAAGGTTTAAGAAAAAAAAATTAATTTTTCTTTCATTGCTTATTATTGATTTCCATCTCAATTTTTTATTGAGAAAACTCAAAATTTCAAAAATTTTATTTAAAAAAACAATTTAATACAGGCTTGTGGTAATGTAATCAAGTCATTTTTTTCTGAGATATTCGGATTCGGGTACCCGGGTACTCGCATTTTTTGGATTCGAAAACCGGGTAGTGAAAACTGTCGAGTAATTGGAGTCTCTAATATTTACCAAATTTTATAGAATTAAAAAAATAAAAAAATCCTGAAAGCATTAAAAAAAATATCAATGAAAATATTATCTTTTACTATTTTTTATTTTTCAAGACAAAATTTTCTTTATTTAGTATAATACAGAGTGATATGAGCTTAAATTGACAATCATGCTGCATAAAATATTCAACATTAATAATAACATTGTCAAACAAAGATATATAATTTTGCCTATTCATGTGAAAGTTTTGTACATGTTCTGTTTTCACTCTGAAACAAAAAAATGACAATTACAAAGCAAAATGCACACGCACTCCAACTTTGTAAAAAGCTAATTACAGCTCTAATTAAAACTTTGTCATTCTACGTAGCTCATCACCGCTACGAGCATAAACGTGCAAGAAATTGAACGAAAAAATATAAATTAATTAACGTTTTTTTAAGGCTTTCACGCTTAATAAATTTTGAAAGAAAGAAAATTTCTGACCTTAATTTTCGATAAATTCGTGCTCAAGAGTGAATTTAAATGAAAACTCACAAATTATCAATTCATTTCGACATTTGACACAATTAAAAAATAGAATGATCATGAATTTTTTTTCTTCGTGTAAAAATCATTAAAACTGTTTTCAATCCAATTAAAATTAAATAAAAAAAGGTACTTCAAACAATGGTTCTTGAAGCAAATACTCTGCAGTTGCTAACAAGGTGGCATGTTTCTTTTTATTCAACACCGATTAAATGCTTGGCAAAGAAATCAACTTTTATTTGTTTTTTTTTTCAGTTGCATTACATAACCGACCAAGGACGCCGCTTCAATCACATTCCTTGTCAATTCAGTAAAACACGCAATGATGATAAAAAAAAAGTATATTAAAATTAGTGAGCAATCAAGTTTAGATCAAGATTGACATTTTCGATAAACGATACTACGAAAACTTCCATAGTAGCGGGTTGTTAATTTAGAAAAATGTTCACGACTGTCCGGTCATGTATTGCGAGTGTTTGACAGATATTACGAAAAGATATTGAGCGCAGCTTATGTTGGCAGGCAATACAGCTAGAGTGGAAATTACATTTGAAAGCGACAGACATTACGAAAAAAAAAAAGTGTTGCCATCGATGAAATTTATTGTCTGATTTCATTTTGTGTCTCGGTCAAGTAGTGGAAAATGTATCGGATTTAATAGAATTTAGCGACATTGGGACTGGAAAGATTGGGAGTAAAGACAGTTGTAAATTTATAAAATTTGAATTTTTGTGATACTAAAATAATAGAATAGACGCAAAAAAATTTTAATTCAAATGTTTCGTGAAAAAATTTAAACCTTGTAAAAAATCATTCCTCCTAATTTTTAAAAACCAAAAGGTACAGTAAAAATTTTATCAGCTTTTAAAATTTCTAAATATTGACGAAAATTTTTCAAAAATAATTCAATTAAGATTACAAAAAAAAAGCTTCAAAACCTCCATTTGTGTTGGCGGGAAAACCGTTGATTTTATAAAATATTTTCAATGAAAATAATAATTGATTCGATGCACTGTCCGTTGTTGGATGAAAGTTGTCAAGTAATTTGATTCTGAACCAAAACCCACACAGCGCTTTATGATGAGTATTTTTAAATATTTTTTTTTTTTTGTAAAAATTCCACGAAATTGGTTTAAACAATGTAAAAATTGAATTACGGTTACAATAGTGGAAAATTCTGTGATGGACTTTTTATTATAGAAAACCAAATTTTAAATTGAATCAATATAGTAATTTTTTTACCTTAAAAAAAAATAACACACTTTATTCTTCTCACCACAAAGTACCGCCCAGCAAGAAACGTTTAAAGATTCCCTTAAAGGTGCCTGAACTATCGATTAAGAAACCACAAATCCTAACAAATACTTATCTCGATCCCAATGATTGAAAAACTGGTGTTGGCAATTTTTTAGAAAACAATTTTTTTAGATTCGAACAATATTTTGTTCTGAACTATGAATTGGATAGTTTATGTTCAAAATTGATCAGATAAGACAACAATGATCGATCTTCTGCACCCGAAGGTCAAAGCGTTAAAATCTACTCTTGAAAGAGTGCATAATCACATGTCAGAAATCTCAAGAACGAACGTGAAAGTCTAATCTCTAATTGCCTTTAAAAATAAACAAAGAGCTTGGTTGGACGAATTACGTCAATCGCCTATCGAATGGAACAAAAATAATTATTTTCGAGTTTCTTACGACTTTAAAGTTCTAATAAAAATTTTCACATCTTCCAAGGAAACATTTTTCAAAGACCTCTAGCCACAGCTACTACAATTTTTTTTAATGAGTATAAATGAACATTTGTTAATTTAAACAAAATAAATTTATTAAATTTTTCATAAGAATTTTTTACCAAGAGCACTGATTTAATCCAATGCAACAAATCCCCATGTTCGATTTCCTTGTTTAACAATTACAACCGACATCCCTTTGACAATGACACAGAATAATAATAATACAAAGCGACTAAAACGTTTTATCGATTTGATTCTCGGTCTCTCGCATCGTAGTACTAAAAATTGTGAGGCAGAAAAAAACTGCAATTGTAACAGTCGCCATAAAATGCGCTATGTGCCAAAGATATTTCCGCTTCCTTTTTCCTGATATTTGACCAACATCGACAGACACACACACACACGTATCGTCGATTTAATATGAATTGTCAGTGAGCTTGTGATGACAATGAAACACAAATTGATTCAATGCGACAAAATTGTGTGTGTGTGTGTTCGGTCAAATGAATTCTCGTTTTTCTCTTTTACTCAAACGCCGGATATTACAAATATCTAATGCGGGTGTAGATGCGACGATAATCGGCCTCTGTTTGGACAAAGAGGAAAATTGTGTCGATAATCAAAAAGGGGTTTAAATGTCTTATCTAATCTACTGATGCGGTTGATTCAATAAAATGTTTAGGCTTATAGTGCAAACACATTTGCGGAAAATGGCTCGAAAGGAAAAAAAAACACACGGACAAAGATGTGTCGAAGATTATCTGCTGATAAAGGAACCTTTTTCTCGCAGTTTACTTTTGCACATTAGGCTAAAATGTTGAAATTTTATAGATGCAAATGAGATGGGGCAACGTTTTTCTTCTGTGGATTATTTTTTAAAGCGCGCTCACTAAAGCACATCTCATCACTCAATAAAGATAAAATCATCGATCTTCAGCGAAATACGGAATTATAAGCCACATTCACTTGCAAATATGATGAATCGTAAGTGATACATTCTTCGCGCAACGCAGCCAGCCACAAATTTCACTAACATAAAATATGATTGATGAAAGTGAGATGTAATTTTTTTCTTCATGCAATTTTCCATCTCGTCATACACGAGGATAAAAAAACGCTTCAAAATGTTCACATGATGAGATAAAAATGGTGTAATGTTTTATTATTGTGCCGCAAGCAAATCTAACATACATTCTAATGATCCGCGTTTGAGAAGAATTTTCAGCTATACACAAAGCTAGCTTGGAAAATGATGGAATAAAGATGATATATTTTGCTGTTACTTGCGCGAAGTGGAAAAAAGATTATCTTACAGAAATATTTTTCAACAACTAATATGATGTCTCTATTAAACTGCTACACACCTTCTTGCGTTCTGGCTTGGTACACGCCTCTTCATGCAACATAAATAATAATAATAACATTTCTCACAACAATTCCTTCAAGAATGGAAAAATGTTGCCATAAAGGGAAAATACTTGGAAAGTAAATAATGATGATGGCAATCCTTGTCTCGTTATTTTTCGTTGGAAATGAAAGTGAGATGATTGTACATTCATCAGTAAATGCGCACGAGGTAGAAATTAGACTAGTTTGAAACATGAAGTTAAGAATTAATATTTTGTTGAATTTTACAACATATAACCCGATTTTATCATTTCATCGAAAAAAATATCGAATCGAACAAAAACCCTAAATTCAACATTCAGGAACGAGATTTTAAGATTTTAGATATTTTTTATGGGATTAGTCAAATAGTTACTTGAATATACTCAAATACACTAAAAATGTCTGAAAATCTTAATAGCTCATTCCATTCAATTCAGGTTTTTTGTCAGGGTCGAAAAACTTTTTTGTGACTTTTTATGAGAGTGGCTTTAAATTAGTTACTTTTGACTTAAAGGCTTTTGTATGATTTAAATAAAAGCAAAAAGTCAATAACGAAAAAGCTTTTACTTTGATTTTTTAATGGCTTAATAGATTGATGAGCTAAAAATTTAATTTTTCAAATTTTATATTTTTTGAAAAATAAAAACTATACCTATTTTCATATTTTTCATGTTGAATAAAAATTATAAAAAGGCTGATCGTACATAATTTGACTCGAAATGGTATCAATTTAATTTTTGAGTTTTGCATTAAAATATTTTTTGTACAATATTATGTATGATAAGTATGATAGATGTTATTAGTCGAAATCAATCCAGTTAAAAAATTATAAAAACGTAAATAATTATGGAGAAAAAATGCTTCAAAATTTCAAAAACAGTTGAAAACGACCAAAAATAATTTATTTGTAGAATTTCTGATTAATTTTAAATGAAAAAATATTTTTCAAATTTAAAAATTTTCAAAAATGATATTTTCTCACAATTTTTTTTGCTTCCTTAAAATAAAAATGTTCAAAAAAAAAAAATTTTTTTTAGTAATCTCAAAAATATGACTTTTAAGCTTAAAACTGATAAAACTTTTGAAATCAAGCTCAAGATTTGATTTTTGACTTTTATTTTCAAAAAAGTCAAAAGCTTTTTCTTTTGAAAAAGTTTACTTATACAAGAAAAAGTCAAAAGTATACACTTTTAAAAATGAAAAAGCCAACTTATTTTATTCTTATTCTGAAAAAGATTTTTGAAAAGTTCAGGTAAAAGTCGTTTTTTCGACTTTTTTTGTACCTTAAGTCTAACTATACACAAAACCATCAAAAATTTTTTGATTTTTTTTTTATGAAATCCTGTTATCAGGTGATTTGTGGGAGGACTCAGTTTTTCTGTAGAACAATTCTGTAGAATCATTTTCTACGTAGAGTTTGTTTCTCATAATTTAGTTAGCTTGTAAGTACTTAAGCACTGAATTTTAAGAACTAAATAATTTAACTAAACAAATTTTTAGAATCAATTAAATCTATTTAACTTAATGTCCCAAGGAATCAACATGTGTTGCTGGATCACAAGGTCTTTTCGAACGAATATAAAGCTCCGTTTTGTAAAATCATAGTTTATTGTAAAACAGCAGTTTATAGCTACAAAATACCACAATGTATCAGCAATTAGAAAAGAAGAACTTTCTTGAGAAGCTCAATGATGTATTAGGATATCTTGGGAAAAAATTTCAAACCTTGGCAAGGAGAAATCATGAATGCCATGTTGAGCCCGTTGAAAGAAACCCGAATGAAATTTATAAAAACTTCATTGTTCCATATATAAAAACAGAGACGGCTTTGGTGGGTTATGACATGTTCAATCCGAACTATAAGTTGTCGTTTCTCTTAGGATTTATATTTGCTGATGTCTCAGTCTATTTGATTATCAACCTCATTGATATCTGGATCATTTGGGGATGTAACTTGCAAACCCTCGTCTTTTGTTTCGTAACTTGGATGCTTGGTTGGACCGGATGGATGCTCATTGTGACTGCTTTGCAGAATATTGTTCGATATAATGATTTGTGTACCTTGGTATACGAATTTGGTGACATGCTTAATGCTAAAACTGAATCTGAGGAAATCAAAAAATATATTGAACATAGTAAAATGTGCAAGAAACTAATATTGATGACTACTGTTCTTTGCGCTGGTGGTGGTCTTATCTGTAACTTTTATCCAATTGTTGTTTACTTTATCACGGGCAATAAAATCTTGCCATATGGTTTCTTCATTCCAGGCGTTAGTATGACGGAAAATCCTGGATATCTCATCAACTACTTTTACCAAATATTTCAATGTTATTGTACAGTACTTGGTACGATGAATTCAACTTTTCATCCGTATTTATTTTTCATTAGTAGTGCCTTTTTTCAAGTGGACAATATCATCATTAAGTTACACAAATTGAATAAAAGAATTGAAGCAAAGCCTCATGAAGATGGAAACGAAGATGATATACGAAAACTTGTGATGCTACATCAAAGATTCCGAAATTTTCTCTCAACAGTCGACGAAGCTTACAATAAGATGTTTTTCTTTAACATTGTCAACTATATGTTGATGACTATTTGTACTTTGTTTGTGATGGTCGACAAAATGTGGTTTGTTGGATATTACATGTTCCTTGTTAACTTTGGATTGATACTTTTACCCTGTGCTATCGGGACCGCTATAGAGATCAAAAACGATATATTGAATAATGAAATCTATGATGTTTCGTGGTATTTACTGGCACCCAAAGAAAGAAAAATTTTCACCTTTTTTCTGTTTGGAGTACACACGACTGACATGCCAAGTTGTGGAGGATTTTTGCCATTAAATATAAATACTTTCCGCTTAATATACTCAAAGGTTTATACACTTTTGATGTTCTTACTTGACTCTCAAAAGAAAAACTAATGTTAGATTTTAATTCAGCTTTTTTAAATAAAACTGATTCGCTCCTTTTGCACGCTTTAAATTTAACTTTCAATCAAGTTCCATTGCGCTATGAAATCGCTAAATCAATTATTATCATTTTTAGATCTTTTGGTTGACTTGATGGACACTTATACATAAAACACAAAAAATAAGAGAAGAAAAAAATTTTATGACTTACATATTGAGTTGATCTATGAGTTGAAATTATCGGTGAGTAGCTGGATGAGAATTATTTGATCACTATGAGAATCAATGACACCTCAGTTTATACAAGATTTCTCGAACAATCTAGTTAAAAATTTTGATTTACTCGATTTACTGAATTTGACCTATATAAAAGAAATTACTGTTAATCGATTTTCAGAAATATTTTATAAAAATTTCCACTGTTTTCTGCTCACAACTTTACGAACAAATTACAAAACAGAAAGTTCTACGGTGACCCAAAAAAATAATATATTGTTTTGCTTTAAATAGATATAAAGCGTTGTTTCTCGAATTTTAAGCTTATTTTGAAATAACATTTGCAACAGAAAAGTATCTTCATGTATCAACAATTGGAAAGAAAGAATTGTTTGGAAAAGCTCTATGACAGTGTCAAAAGTTTAAAAAGAAATTTTCAGAGCTTTTTAAGCAACAATAAGCAATACCGTGTTGAGCCTGTTGGAACAAATCCCAATGAAATTTACAAAAACTTCATTGTTCCGTACATCAAAACGGAATTGGCTTTGTTGGGTTTTGATATGTTTAACCCTAACTATAAACTCACCCCTTTTCTAGCTTTTATTTTCGTCGATGTCTCAGTTTATTTGATCATCAACCTCATTGATATCTGGATTATTTGGGGAAGTGACTTGCAAACGCTCGTCTTTTGCTCCGTTACTTGGATGCTTGGCTGGACCGGATGGATGCTAACTGTGACATCACTTCAAAACATTGTTCGGTATGCAGACTTGCTTAAAATTGTCTACGAGTTTGGCGACGATTTAAATTCAAAAACGGAATCTGAGGAAATTGAGAAATACATAAAGCATTCCAAGATGTGCAAGAAATTGGTATTGCTAACAACAGTACTTTGCGCTGGTGGCGGCATAATTTGCACTTTTTACCCAATCGTCATTTATTTTGTCACAGGTAATGCGATTTTGCCATACGGTTTTTTCATCCCTGGCGTAAGTATGACGGAAAATCCTGGATATCTCATCAACTATGTTTATCAAGCGTTTCAATGCTATTGCACGGTTCTTGGCACAATGAATTCAACATTTCATGCATATCTTTTCTTTGCCAGTAGTGCATTTTTTCAAGTTGATAATATCATTATCAAGTTGCACAAGTTGAATGCTAACATTGAAGCAAAACCTAATGAAGATGGTAACGAAACGGAAATCTTGAGACTTGTGAAACTTCACCATAGATTTCAAAAATATCTTTCGATGATCGATGAAGCTTACAACAAAATGTTTTTCTTCAACATTGTCAACTATACATCAATGACAATTTGTACCCTATTTGTGTTAGTAAAGAAATTATGGTTTATCGGGTACTATTTGCTTCTCGTTAACTTTGGATTGATATTTTTACCTTGTGCCATTGGGACAGCTATAGAGATCAAGAATGATGCATTGTTGAATGAAATTTATGAAGTTTCATGGTATTTACTTACACCAAAAGAACGAAAAATTTTCAAATATTTCTTGAATGGAGCTCAAACAACCGCTATGCTAAGTTGTGGAGGGTTTTTACCCTTGAATATGACTACATTCCGGGTGACATATGCAAAAGTTTATTCAATTTTCATGTTCTTACTTGATACTCAGAAGAAAAAGTAATCGCATGTTTCTATCATACGCTTGTGTATTTGTTCACTAAATTTTTTGCAATAAAATGTGGTACACGCTTTAATTTTTTTCTTTTAAAGTCTTATACAAACATTTAAAACTAAAGAAAGTAAGATTAAACATAGTAAAAGAAAAACAGGACCTACTTACCTCTCATACCTTACGTCCAGTATGTGGCCTTGGTATTTTGAAGAAGATTATACCATTCTATTACCTGAACGATTCCAAAGTACAACAATTAATAGTTCACTCGAACTAATATAAATCTGTTCATCTGTTGTTTTCTCAATCTATTAAATGCTTGTGTTTTTTCATTTGAAATGTTGATTTTCTCATAAAATTAATCTTTTTTAGGAAACTTATGGTAAATTTAGCTAAAATCAATTACATTTTTAAATTGTTTTAGAGTTTTAAGCCTAACTTTAAAATTTATCGTTTTATTCGCGATGTATCAACCACGAAAAACAGAGAGCCAGCTAATCTTAAGCTTGAAAGAAAAAGTTGATCGACTTAAAAGAAATTACTATTTCACTATCAAGAAAAAAGAAAATAGTGATGAAAAAATTAAACATCCTTATGATTTGTACAAGTATGTAATTATTCCCTACCTGAAGAGCGAAGCCTACTTTTGTGGATTCACTTTATTTGATCCCAATTATAAGTTTAGTTTTCATCTTGGCATAGTAACTTTTGATGCTCTGTCTTATATGGTCATTAATATCATTAACGTATGGTTGATTTGGGGAAGTGCATTTGAAAGTATTTGTTTCTGTCTCGTCACATGGATGCTCGGATGGACCTCGTTGATGCTCATCTATACAATATTGAATAATAAACTCGTGTTTTGTGACTTGCTTAAGCTCATGTACGAGAATGGATCTACTCTAGATATACAATCAGAACAACAAGAGATTGACAAGTACATCAAACACTCTAAAATGTGCAAAAATTTGATTGTTTTTACGACTTTTTTATGTGCTGGCGGTGGACTTGTGTGTACTTTTTATCCTGTAGTTATTTATTTCTTCACTGGTGAGGCTGTGTTGCCATATGGGTTTTTCATACCTGGAGTCAGTACCACAAGCAATCCCGGCTATCTTATTAACTATGCTTATCAAGCTTTCCAATGCTTTTTAACTGTACTAGGAACAATGCAGTCAACATTTCACATTTACTTGCTATTTTCTAGTAACACATTTTATCAGATGGATAATTTAATCATCAAGTTGCGTAAATTAAGTGCAGCTATCGAATCAAACCCCAATATGCGAGGACATGAGGAGCAAATTATTCAAATTATCAAAATCCATAATCGCATGAAAACATATATGTCAACTGTAGATGGCGCATTTAATAAGATGTTCTTTTTGAATATTGCTAGTTATTCCATCATGAATGCCATGACTCTGTTTGTTTTGGTGACAAAATTTTGGTTTATTGGATACTATTTGCTCGGAGTGTTATTTGGTTTGATCTTTTTGCCATGTGCTATTGGAACAGCTATTGAGGTTAAGAATACAGCATTAATTGATGCAGTTTATGAAGTTTCGTGGTACTTGCTGACACCGAAGGAACGTAAGACGTTTTGCTTGTTTTTGATGGGAGTTCAAACAACCCAAATGCCCACTTGTGGAGGCTTTTTGCCCCTAAACATAAATACTTTTCGTATCACGTACTCAAAAATCTATACATTACTGATGTTTTTGAAGGATACTCAAAAATAAATATTAATAGTCATAATGCAGTAGAAAATTATCAGAATGCACTTACCATAAATACCAATATAAACATTGGTTCTTCTATAGAAATGTAAGTTAATATCATAACATTTTCCACGAAAATTTTAATGAATTTGTTTTTAGCAATCGTTGCACCTGTTACATTCACAAAACTCAAATGACATCACCATGTGATGCCCTCTGGCGGAGGATTTTTCTCATTAAATGTGATCATTTATCGTTATTAAAATATATATCTATATATATGTGTTTTTAATTAATACTCACCAAATATAGAAAATTTACTCACCTCAGCGCTTCAGCAAACTAATTTTAGTAAATGATATGAGAGTCAATTTAAAGGAGGAGGAGATACATCCCGAACGTACGTGATCTATAGAAACAGATAACAGGTGGGGGTTAAAATTGTTACGTTAGAGCTCAAATTTTTGCAAATTAATGTTTTTGTCAAGTAAATAAAATACAAAATTATTTTCTCTTAAAAATACCCAGGCTTGTAATTTTTATATTTATTTTAATTTTTATAATTTATATATAATATTTTCTATAGTTTTAAATTTTATCCTTTTTTACAAGTACTAGACACAACATCTACCTTACCAACTAATTTATAGTACAAAATTTTCGTATTTTTCTGTTTTAAATAATTTTCTTCTTATAATTCTATTCTTTATTTATATAATTTTTGACTGAACATTCGAAGCTGTGGTAAAATATTCATCATTAATTAAAATAAATGTTTTTTTTTTACTTATCTATGGTGATTTAATGTTTAATCTCCTTGTAATCTCGGGTTTTTGTGTTGTTTTTTTTGGTGGTAACTTAAGCTATTTAGCTGCGTGACAGTACAAAAGCCACGAGTAATGTTGAGACAGTTGACAGTAAAAGTGGGAGCAATGTGCTTTCTAATTGATTTGAGCTACTGAAGAATTCCTTATCGAGTAATCCGTGCCCGACGGCGGGTTGAGCAGAGGGTTCAACGTCTATTTAAAATGAATTATTCATCGTAAGAAATTAAAAGTAATTAAAAAAACTTTCTTACCTTCTGAAGCTGTGGTGAAATGGAAAATGCTTGACAATTTGTTCCATCCATGGTCATTTCGGGCTTGTAATCGTGCTTCGTAGTTTGTGCTTGGCACCAATCCTTTAATCAAGAAGCTTCTGCGGTGTCGTGTGTTTTGAACGTGTTCATATCCCGCATAGCTCCGATAACGTAATCCTTGTTCGTCATACACTTCAGGAATTACGACATTTTCCCATTGGTTTTCAATGCCAAGACCGTAGTTGTATTTATTTCCAGCAAATATTAGATTTTCTTTGTCGTGGTACATTGCGGTCTTTGTATATTGTTTTCTATAGAATAAACGATACTCCCGGATCGGTGAATAGCTTTGAACGGTCCATGTGATGTTGTATTGATCACGATAGTGACCTACAGTGGGCTACAATTTCTTTTTGTGAAAATCTTGAAAATAAAAAAAAAAAATGAAAAGGGGACTTACCGAGTCAAAGAAACAAATCGAAGGAATGCCACTCAAGGTCAAGTAACCACGATCCCGTCCCAAACTGTTTGACGCTTGACATGTGTAGTTACCGAGATCGGAATGCGTAACATTACGAATGATTAAGCTGTATTTGTTGCCACGATTCTGCGAAAAGAGATAATAAAAAGCGTTTTAATGAAAATTTATCGTCAACGGCGAGACAAAAATTGTGTGATAACGACCCAAGCCTTCGCGTGTAATTCAATTCTCGAATTTGATAACGGTAACTCTCTTGTCTGGTAAAAATCTAATGGAAAATGTTTTCTTGACAACTATAATTTGTTTCTGTCAATTAGTTGTTAAATTTGAGTAAAATTAAAGTTTCGGCGAGAGACGGTTCCGCTTCACAAGAGAAATAACTTGAAAATATTAAATTATCGTGTTACAACGAAAACATTGATGATCTTGTAATAATATTAGGTTTCGTATACCGAGAAATAATATTTTGCAAAGTTAATTATTTGAAGTCAATTTGCATGTTTCAGGAAAATTTTGCAAGCAAGGAATTTCTCCGTGTATGCCTCATTAAACACAATTTTCATGTTGTGCCAGAGACTTTGTCGTTAGTTGTAGCTTGCCTTGTAATTGCATGTCTTTTGAATAATAAAAACAACATCGAGGGAAAACTATTAAAAGTTTCTCAAGTGATCTATTTGAGGTTTTATGAAGCCAATATAATCGAGAAAAGTTCTGCCACTCTGGAGTCATGTAGTGACGGTAAATTGCTTTTCTTTGTTTCCGATAAAATAATAATGGTGTTTTCTTAGGAGGACGATAAGAAAATCAATTGTTCAATGCATGAGGATTATCAAGAGAGTGCAGAGAGAAAAGCAAAACTTCAGTACAGAAATCGATTAGCACACTCAAATAAACAAGAAATGGAGATAAATTTAGCATTTACCTGTTGGGAATGTTGTTCCGTCGTGCCGAGCTGTGTAGTGTCTTTGTACCAGATTACATGCGGTTGTGGTTCGGCATGAACTACACAAGTCAGTTGTGCCTCAAATCCGACTCCAGTGTGTACGAATCCTCGTTCTACTTCGATTTCG
The DNA here is from genome assembly GCF_036172545.1 of Culicoides brevitarsis. NCBI lineage: Eukaryota > Metazoa > Arthropoda > Insecta > Diptera > Ceratopogonidae > Culicoides > Culicoides brevitarsis. The sequence goes on along the minus strand of NC_087085.1, from coordinate 19,193,595 downwards.
GGTGCATCTGTACAAAAAAAAATTGTTAAAAAATCATCTAAAAACCATTTAAAAGTCAAAACTTACACAAAACATTGACAAAAATTTCGCGCGTGTCTGTTTGCCCAACCCGATTGTCAGCTGTGCACCGATAATGTCCGGCAGTGTGTCGTGTCGCATGCATAATTTCGAGTACATTTCCCGTGACATTCGCTTCACCGTTTGGCATTACGTTATTTTTACGCGTCCAAATTATCTTCGGTTGCGGATTTCCCGAAGCGCGACATTCCAACCGGATCGCCGAGTTCTTCGAAGCATCTAAACGACTTGGCGGCGACACAAAATCAATTTTTGGTGGCACCATCACTTCGAGCGTATGCACAATTTCACGCGGCACAATTGTTCCCAGCTGACACACATATTCGCCGGCATCCGAGGTCCGAACGTCCTTGATCTCCAAGTTGTAGCCATGCGACGCGCCCACAGTGCCGGGACTCGCTGTCGACGGCATGAGCCGATAACGGGGATTCATGTTGACTTTTACGGGACCCGCTGTGAGAATGGCAATGTCTTTCTTCCAGGCGAGCACATAATCTTCCGGTTTGTCTGCAAAAAAAAAGTATCAAAGTCATTAAGAAATGTGTCAAAAAAATGGGCGATAAATTCTCTACTTTACCAGTTTCATTAATTTTGCAGGGTAAGATGACAGTTGACCCAATTGCGATGCTGTACTTTTGTCCCAGCGTTAAAAATCCCGGCGTGTATTTGTCTTCCTCAATATAATTGTCTTGGTATCTACTACTGCTACTGGGTGATGTTTCGGTGCCTGCAATGATTTAAGAAAAAAAAGAGACATTAGTTAGGCTTTGACACAAACAATACGACGACGACGACGAAAAATTTATAAAATAAATGAAAGAATATATATTTTTCTTGTGAAATTTTCACTCGTTTGTCGGTGGTGCTGCTGATAAGGAACGAACGAGTAGGAGGTGCTAACAGGCTGTCAAAAGATGTTAGAGACAGAAATTGTTTCAAACAAACTTTTTCAATTTTATCTTAAAGTTTTCTGTGGGCAACTTTTCATGATAAATTATGATTTGTTGTTCAAATAAAATCAAGAGAGATAATTTTAAATTCAAAAGAGATTCATAACTAGATTTCAGATTATCCCCACAATGGAATTTATCACACTTGACCCTTTTTTATTTGTTCTGAATAGTTTGGCTAATGTTGATTTTTCTTCAAAAAGCGACATTTTCGTGCAAACTGAAATAAAAAAAAATTGTCACCACTTTCCAGGTAGACGATGACATGACAAGAAATGGTTTCAAGACATTTATTTGCTTTTTTTATCCTCACGAAAACTCGTTATTAATGTAGTTGCTGTTAAAGTGGAGACATTATTGCACTACCATTGTCACGAAAGAACAAAGTAAAATAAAAGGAGAGAAAGAAAATTGTATGAAGATTAAGTAATTCTTCATGCAACACTAGGGTGACCTCTTGCATCAAGGCTTCTTCTTCTCACCATCTCTCTTTTTTGTCTCTAATTTTGCACGCAAAGATTCCTCGGATATTAAAAAAGTGCAAGATAAATGTTTAAAATATTTTTTAATATACAAGACACACAAAAACTCTCTCTGGCAGCCACCCATCTTATGTCGGAACATTTGTAAAAAGGTTTATGCTGCCTCGCCTTGCGCTCTGCCTTCATCTCAATGCAATTTAGATTCATGTGTCAGACAAAATGGATGAAGTATTGCACTAAATACGGAAAAGGAGAGTAAATAAAATAATAATTTTACACAAGCCAAGTCAAGTGTAAGTTGTCGCATTGTGATTTCTCATGGTTTCAAGCAGAAGAAAAAACGAAGAAAATTGTTGTAAATTGTGAAGAAATGTGAAAAGGAAGAGAAATTGTTTATGAGAGCATTTCATTTTAACAAAGATAATGAAAGAAATGGATTTAACAAAAGAGATTAGGTTAAATTATTACCTCAGTGTTCTCATTAAATGCTCTCTCTAAAAAAGTTTTAGTAGTTTTCAAAATTAAATGAAATAGAAAGGCGCCTCTGGGTAATTTTCTGGATAAACAAAAACTATCCCTTTAAAGGCTTGTTAATGACCGAACGTTTGATGACCAAAAATAAGGTCAACAAACTAATCCACACCTCGTGGGGTTTGTCACTCTTTTTCCGTTCCATTTATCAAAGAGAAAGTAAGAAAAACAGGAAAACTCGCTCATTCATTATAATTTCATAACTTTTTTTTTACTATTTTGGACAGACTGTCCGACATAAAAGGAACGTTTTAATGGATATCTAGTGAAAAAAAATAAAATAAAATAAATAAAAGAGTGAGAGAAGAAAAAAAGGGAGAAAGTGTAAAAAAAATAACAGGAAGTGAAGGAAAAAAACTTTCCTACACAGATAATTTATGATTATACGGACAAAGTTTTACGTCCTAATTTTCTTTTTTTTCTTCTCTTGTTTCGTCAGAAAGTATCTTTTACGGATTTCCCATCAAAATTGTCAGGGAAGTTTAGTTAATAAATTACATGGTGCTGTCTTTATTATTGCCTTGTCTTGCGGACTTTTTGAAAAGAGTAAAAGTTGTGATAATTTTAAGTGATTGTTTTGATACGAGTTGTCTTCTTTTTAATCTAGTTACCTTCAAAACAAAACTTTTTGTTGTGAATTTAAGAACTATATTTTTTGATTTATATCAAAATTTCTTGTTTATTATTTTATTTTTCAATATTTTCTGATTTTTATTTTTTTTTCCAATTCTTGTGTGGATTTTTTTTTTAATTTTTTAAAAATGATTGTTATATTTTTTTCTAAATTTTTCATTTAGATTTTTATTTTTTTACATTTTATAAATTTTCTTGCTCTCACAATTTTTCCCTAATTTTATCGTTATTTCTCGAGTTAAAAAATAAAAAAAATAATAATTTATAATTAAATAAAATTTCGAACATTTTTTAGAAAAAAAAAAAAATTTTTTTATTAATAATAATTAAAAATTTTAACTTTAATTTAAAAAATTATATTAATTTTATTTTTTTTTTATTTTTCAATATTTTCTTGTTTTTCTGATAGATTTTACTATTTTTATTTTTGTTTTTGAATTTTAATTAACTTTTTTTTAATTCTACATCTTGTGTGATTTTTTAAAATTTTTGTCTAATTTTTGTATTAGATTTTTAATTTTATAGATTTCTCATAATTTTTCCTTAATGTTAACGTTATTTCATGGGTCGAAAAAAATTTAAAAATAATAATATTTAATTTTAAAAAATTAAAATTTTGAACATTTTTTTAAGAAAAAACTTATTTTTTAATTTTAAAAAAATTTAATTAAAAAAAAAAATTTAAATTTATTTTTTTTTTACTTTTAAACATTTTTATTTTCGGCCTTGATTATTTTCTTCAGAAATCCATTTAATTTCAACAAAATCTATGAAACACAGAAACTTGTCGGCGAACAGAAAGAAACATAAATTTTTAATCACAACACCTTTCAATATTGTCTAACATTCGTTCTCACATTCGGAAATGTTAGACACATATCTCATTAAATAATAAACGAACATTGTTTGTTAAAATTTTTGCTCAATCACCATCGTTAAACGGTGTGGAAATGATAAATAAATATTGCAACTCTTTTGTTTGATTTTCTCCCCCTTTCAATTATTCAAAGTTTCTGAAAAATTGCATGCACTGCAAAAAAACTCGACTGAATATTAGAAATACAAATATTTGATTAACAACTCGATTGAACATCGATAACTCTTTTATTTAATTTATAACATCATATCTAAGTTGTAATAAAATTAAGGACAGTAAAAAATATGTATAAAAAATAATTTCTTGGAAATAAATGACGCGAAAATAATTAATTTAAAAAAATATCAAAAACATTTTATTTGGAAAACTTTCCACTAATTTTATCAATAAAAAAAAATTGTGATAAAAATAAAAATAAAAATTTTTTCACGTTACTTAGCAATCGATACAATAGAATAATAAAAAATATTATTTTGCACATGTTTTTGCATCACATAACAAAATTTCAACATTTTGCGCTATGTTACATTTTTTTGTTGTTTTTCACGTGTTTGCGTCTCAAATACTCATAGAATAAATTAATTAACAAAAACACACAATAATAGTTAATAAAATTTGTCGAACACAACCAAAATATTGCGATTTATGAATTTTAAATGAGTCAACATCGATACTTTTTCATTTACTTTCGAATTCAATTTTCCTAATAATAATAATAACATGTTTATAATAAATTCATTAATATTTTATTATTATTCTGATTTATGAAATAGGACGTGCTGACCACGAAAAGTGCCCAAAACAAATATCAATTAGCATGAAAATTGTACATTTCGGAGAGGCAAAATGCAAAAAATCAGGTCAAACGTTAAAATGTGGAAGGAAACGCAAACAAACAAATAAACACACGCGCACACGGCAAATCATTGAATTTAATTAGGGACCGAAAATTTTGTGGTGTGAGACGTATGAATGGAGATATAATAACTACCTAATTAGAGAAACATTGTGAATTTTTCTTTTTAATGCGGTGTAGTCACCAGGGAGACGATGTCATGTTATGTCGTTTCATAATCTGGTTAATTGCTTTGCATGTCGAGAAGATAATGTGCCGTTGAATTTACAAAGAGGAAATTTTGTATTTGGAAGTTTTCCTTTCGTTTTAAGCGAGTTGTCACATCAAAGAGTTGTTTTTCGTCATTGAACAGAGAAATTACGTCGCTATTCATCGCGATTCAACGCAGGATAAAGGGGAAAATTTGTTTCCTCATGAGTGGCTTCTCGATGAAAATCAGCAATTTTGCAAAGTTTTGGAGGAATTGGAAACCAGATGCCAGTTTTCTATTTAGTTTTATGGATGGGCGTAGCGCGTCACAAAGAAAGCCAGATAAGGGACTCGTTAAAAATTTAATGTCTTTATCATGAGGCGGATTTTTTTCGTTGTTGAATGTGCTGCACAGGAAGTACTTTCTATCCGAGGGATTTTCATTTAATCGCAAATTACCGAGAAAGACCTGCCTCCTACACTCGAAAAACGTCACAATAATAATAAAATCGTTTACAAGCATTTTATGATCGGGATCCGCTGTTGTGTCGCACGTATTGTGATGTAAAATGACATGAGTGTAAAACAGGGTCGGAAAAAATTTTAGAAACTAAAATGCACAAAATGGGTTTTTAAAACCTTCAATTTTTTCTAAAAAATTTTTTAAATTTTATTTTTATAAAAAAAAATTATAAATAAATAAAATGTTAGGTGAAAATTCATATTTTTTAAAATAAATATTTTAAACCTTTAAATAATTTTTTTTAAATAAATGTTTTTTTTAATTATTTTAATTATTAATTTAAATTAATTTTTAATTTAATTTAATTAATTTAATTTATTTAATTTAATTTAATTTAATTTATTTTAATTTAATTTAATTTAATTTATTTAATTTAATTTAATTTAATTTAATTTAATTTATTTATTTTTAAATTATGAATTAAAAAAAAAAATAATTTGTTTAATTTAATTTAATTTAATTTATTTAATTTAATTAATTTATTTTATTTTTTTAATTTATTTATTTTCAAAATATTTTTTTATTTAAAAAATTCAAAAAGTTTTATTCCAAAAATTTGGAGGGTTTTATTTTTTTTAAAGTCGAATTTTCAAAAAACAAAATAATAGTAATAAAATAAATAAATAAATCGAAACCATTAAAAAATAAAAAATTAAAATTTTTTATAAAAAAACATTTTTCTTTTTTAAAAAAAAAATATTTAGAGTTTAAGCCAAAAGTTAAATTTTTGACTTTTTCTTTTAAGTCAAAGCAATAAAATCAAACATGTTGACTTCATTTACGACCCTGGGTGTAAATTTATTTTTTTTTACTGAATGCTTACTCAGTTGTTAGTCACACCACCACCACCGCCGCCGCCGCCACACGTCAGTAAAATAGATAAGTAGCAGATAGAAAGTGTATTTGGTGAATGTTTATCCTTTTATGGTCCTTTTTGTGTGAGTATAAAAAATCTGTGTAATGCTCCACTTTTATCTTGTTTATGTTTATGTCAACGTCAGGGAAAAAAGCACACAGAAATAAAATGGAAAAACATCGGTTTTTTTCTCACACCCCACTATCACAAAAAAAAGAGTTATACAAATTCATGTCAAAAGCACGAAGAAGAAGAAATTGATTCTTTCGTGCGTGTGTAAGTACAAAATGACGAAAAAGGGGAAAAATACCTTTTTAAATCCGTTATCTATCTTGTATCGAACGTATTTTTTTTTTTGAAAGATTTTCTTGTAATTGTTACCGCACGTGGTACGCTTAGCACGAAAAAAGGTTGAAAATCCCCAAAAAAAATATCCAAAGAACCGAAAACTTTCACGTTCACCCATTTTCCGCCACTTATTTTCAATTTTAAGGTTTTGCTCGACACTTGACTTCACGCCTAATGTGACAAAATGTCTTTATTACGCCGCCGACACTTTAAAAAAAAAGTCGCGTCTATTTGATTTTGGGGGAAAATTACGTCAGAACGTGTGAAAAAACGAAAAAAGTTGAGACGCAGAAACACTCTGGGAAATTTTTAAAATTTTTCTAAGAGATTCTGAGTAACTCTGAAGTCCAAAAGGGATCACATTACTCTCCGTAAAGCGAAATAAAAATGGAAACTTTATGCATTAAAGAGCAAAACAAAGGCCATCAAATAAAAATAAAAGTTATTTCGTACATTTACACGGAAATTGAATGTTTTCGAAGAAGAAAAAAAAACTTTTCGTTGCCACAACAAAAACAAGTAGAAGATGAATTATATCGGTGTTGCCATCATTTTACAATTACATCAAAAAATGGACATGAAATTGGTTTTTATGGCACTTTTCACGTTGTTTTCGGCTGCTCCCAGCGAAACATGATGAATGTGACACGAGGAAATTTATTGAGTTGTTTTCCCCCTCTTTCACTCACTTTTCAACGCACATTAATAAATAAATAAAAAAAAACATGAAAAATCACCAGGCAACTCCATTCGGAAAAATTGAGATATAAATGTGTCAAAAACAAATGTTGCTTCCCACAAACAACAATCTCCCGGAAATTTCCGTCTTTAAAGAAATAATTGGAAAATATTAACAAAAGTATTGAATTTCCTCTGAAAATGACGGAAAATGACCACCATCAACTTAAATCAACTAGAAGAAAAAAAATATCAAATATCCAAGAATCCTTTTTCTTTTCAATTTAGACCATCGAAGATTGCTTTAAGGCTCACCATTCCTTTTTGCCTTCTTGTTAGGATGATGTGACAGAAAAAAGAGACAAAAAAAAATTCGCATGTGTGTGTGATTTCATATCGAGAGAGACAATGAGACCGAAATCGACCCATCTCACTTTTTAGACACATGAGTGCCATCAAATTTTAAGTAGAATAGATTAAAATATTACAATATGCTCCGCTGGCAATGTGTGAGAGTGGAAAAAGGTTCCGCTCATTCATCAAAATATAGACACGAATTCCCATGGCAGTTGTTTCGCACACATGGCTGCGAGTAAAAAGCCTTCGCGGCGGCAACATGGAACATGGACAAGTGAAAAATGTTTGTAGATTAGACGAAAAAAAAAATATAAGGAAGAAAGAAAAAAAAAACAAAAAAAAAAGTTTATAAATGAGATAAAATAAAGAAAACATCAAATGATGCGGAAACGTGTTTAATCAACCAAAAGTGTATTGATTCTTAAAAAGAAAACAGTTTGTCGTTCATTTTTGTGTTGTCGGTTGTTATTTTTGTTCAAAATCGAAGCTATGAGAAATTGGTGTCTCGTAGGTCAAAATATCAGCGAGACATGAACAAGATTTAAAAAAAAGTTTCGTCAATTTTTTTTTCAAGTTTTTCAATATTTTTTTTAAATTTTTTTCATTAACAAAAATTTGCTGAAAATAAATTTTAAATGATTTTTTTTAATATTTAAAAACTAATTCCAAAAATTCGTAAAAAAAAACAAAATCTTGCTCAAAAGATATTTTTTGATAATTAGAAAGGTCTATTTAATTTTTCTTGCATGTAGAAATAGATAATTTAATTATTTAATAATAATTAAATTAATAATTAAATTAAATTAGTTCTTTTAATAAATAATAAAAATTAATTGAAATTAAATAAAATTTAAATTAAATTTAATTGAAGCTTTTTAACTTTAAAAAAAAATTTAAAATTAAAAAAAAAATAATTAAATTTCATTTAATTTAAATTATTTTCTTCGAATAAATAAATTCAATTAAATTTTTAATGAAAAATTAAAAAAATACTTTTTTGAAGCTTTTAAATAAAAAAAAATAATGAAAAAAAAATGCAAAAATAGTTTTTTTTAATTAAATAAAAATTAAGGTTTTTTTTAATTTTAATTTTAAACATTAATTTTTTATTATTTTTCTAAAGGTTTAAAAAATATGTTGTTTTTTTTATTTTAAAGTTTTTTAAAATCTTTAAATTTTTTATTTAATTTTAAACTATTTTCTTTCAATTTCTAGAAATTTTCGATGAATTTTTAAATTAAATTTTAAATTAAAATAAATTAAATTTTACAATTTTTTTTAAATTTCATTTTTATAGAAATATTTTTATTTTTAATTTTATTTCTATTAAACTTTTGTATTTTTTTTTTTACTTCAAAGAATAAAAAATAACTTAAGAATTGATTTTAAGATTTTTAAAATTTTTTTTTATACAAAAACTTTTTTTCTTTGACCTACAAAAATTATATATGACTTCTAAAAAACACAAAAAAATAATCTAAAGCTAAAAAAATATTTGAATTTTGATTTTTAGAGCTTTTAAAATATTTTGAGTGCTTGACGGACTTTTAAGCTTGCGAGACACCAATTTCTCATAGCTTAGGCCTTCGCTAAAAAGACGATAGCGAATCATGTCTTTTCATGTGAGCGAGCGTCATGTGAGATATTATCATCGTATTTTTTGTGTCCTTTTCATTATTTGTATCCGTTTTAGATCCGTCGCAATGTGTACACAAGTAATGAATTCCTTCATCCATCATCATCAACTTATTTAGGACAATTTACTGAACAAACATCATCAAACAAACACACGTGGCATGCGACACACACACACACACACACACGGACGGAAAGATATATCAATGAGGAGGAAGAAAATTGTTTACAATTCTGATAAAGATTCTCTCGGTGAGTCTTTTGTGTGTCTGTGTTTGACACGACAGCACTAAAAACGATGATGTAAGTTAAATAATCCGAAAACAAGAAATTTATTCGGTAGAATTTTGTTTATGATTTTCCGATATGACTGAGAGAGGCGAAATTTCGGTGAATGACCAAAAATCTCCAAATCTCATCCAGACACATTATTCGCCGCACATTAATACGTTTTAATGGATATTCTTGCACTCGGGCAGACGCATTCACATTTCGAAAAAGGCATTAAAACGGAATAGTTTTTGGCATACAAATGTGTTTTATGTTCATTTTTATTGCGTAATTTGTTAGAAATGACTATTTTCGGTCTGTCTCAGATGGGCGCCCGTTCATTTTTGGGGATATAACCTCGAAAAATGGAGTCATTGGTGTCGTCGTCACAGGTGCCTGACGACAATATCCTTTCATTTGTTTGGCAAGTCATCATCATCTGCTGGGGACAGTATAGTGACGACGAGTGTTTATCATGCGATTTAATTTATTCATTTTATTTTCATCATCAAATTAACCTCTTCCTCGTTTTCTCCTCTCTCTTCTCGTCCACATTCGAGGTATTGCTTGCAGAGGAAAATGATTTGCGTAAACAGTTTATTTACCCTATAAATTCTTGAAGGCTTTCCCCCTTTTTTGTCTTTTGTTTTTCAATGACCTCATCCAATATTTATTCACTTCAGCATGCCTTGATTGACATTTGCCTCATGCAAGCAAATTTTATTAATAAAATTTATGGGGGAAAATTATTTTTTATTCAGTTCAATCAATATTCAGTGTTCATAAGTCACAAAAGGCAAAAAAAAATTAAACAAATAAAAGTAAATATTGTGAAAGGGTTACTTGAGCCTTGATTTCATTAAAGCTGTCGGATGAAATTTAAATGTAGTTAGCACTTGGCAAATAGAAAAGTTTTTTCAACACGCAAAATTGTTGTGCACTCAGTTTGTAATTTGTTTCCTGTTTGCATGGAGACACCTCTTTTTGTTTTTAAAAAAATAGTCGTCGAGTTGAAATTTAAGAAAAAAAAGTGTATTTTCTGGATTTTCTATTTTTAAAAAAGAATTTTAAATCTTCTGAGATTTTTTTTTCTAGAAAATTTCGTTTCTTTTTTTAAATTATAAAAACATAAGTGTTAAAAAAATTTTTTTTAATTTTTTTTTTAAAAAAAATTATTTTAAAAAAACTTAAAAAAAATTAAAAAAATAAATTTAAATTAATTTTTTAATTAATAAATTTAATTTAATTTTTAATGAAAAATTAAAAAAAATTTTTTTTGAAGCTCATTTACTTTAAAAAAATTAAAAAAAAAATAATTAATTAACCTTACGTAAAAATTTTTATTATTTTTTTTTAATAAAAAAAATTAAAAAAAAAATTTTTTGAAGCTTTTTACTTTAAAAAATTAAAAAAAAAAAAATAATTAAATTTTAATTTAATTTAAATTAATTTTTTTAAAATAAATAAATTTAATTAAATTTTTAATGAAAAATTTAAAAAAATATTTTTTGAATTTTTTTGCGAAAATAATTTTTGATTTTAATTAAATTTAAATTTAATAAATTTTTTGATAAAAAAATAAATTAATTAAAAAAAAACAAAATTTAATAAACTATTTTTTTTTTTAAAGCTAAAGTGTTTTTGAAAAAAAATATTTTATCTCAGACAGACATTAAAACTTCCACAGAAATATTTTTTTTTATTTAAATGAATTAAAAGTTCTTTCATAAAATGTCAGAACGTGACACACAAGAAATTCCTTAAACCCGACTCTTTGTCATTTTAATCAAATTTTAACATCATACTTTTTTTTTGCTACAAAGTAACAGGCAATAAATAATGTTAACAACGTGTGTCATTTATGTCCATTGCTAGTTTGCTACTTTGCACTAGGGAGCCACATGAAAAAGCGGAAAACTACCCAGCTGGACGTATTTTTAATGGAAATAATTGTCATAAAATTATTAAATTATTTTTTACTTACTAACTCTTATCATTAAAAAAGTTCTGATCACTATCCTGACTCCATCACCTTTAAAGCCAAGCGATGCATTAAAAAATAAATAATTTATTTAATAAATTCAGTGACACCGTGTTCCGTAATCATGTTTAATTTAATGGAAATTCATTAAATCAGCAGGTGCGGCGGCAACGGTAGCGGCAGCAGCGGTGCGCGATATCCGATTCGACATCATCATGTTAGTGGATTTTTATTAATTGTTGCCAATTATTTTGGTGTTAATCAATCGACATATTGACTTTTTGCTGGTTTGCATTTCTCGAGAGTGCAATAAACTGAAATGGCATGACATGTTCAACAAACCGTGATTTCCACTTAAAAATTTTTCTCTTCTATTTAAAATTGATCGCACACATGTACCGAGCGTTTCATTGCAGTTGGAAAAACTTTCTTTTTATCCAATTATGAACGTTTTTTATTTTATTTCCCAGTCAATTCATGCAAGCAAATTTTATTTTATTTTATTTTTCCAAGTATTTTTTTTTCGCTGCATCTCTCTTGTGGAATGTAGGAAAAATATGTAAATATGAAGAAATTTCGTAAAATTATTCGCCTAAAGGGTTGTTTTGTCCTTCCATGTCCATTATCTAAATAAGTCTGCTTTTTATGATGCTTTAAAGAATTTTTAATTTTTTTTTCAAGGTCAAAAAATAAACAAAAATACGTTATTTAAAAAATCAAGTAAACCACGTGGTCTAAAGAAACCTAAATATAAAATATGGTAAAAATTTTAAGTGAGTCACGTGGTTTAAAAAAAATTAAGAAAACCACGTGACTTTGAAAAAAATTAAAAAAAACCACGGGGTTAAAAAAACAAAACAAAAAAAAACTAGGTTCAAAAATTCAAATAAACCACGTGGTCTAAATAACCTATATAATAAATATGGTTAAAAAATTTAAGTGAGTCACGTGGTTTGAAAAATTCCAGAAAACCACGTGGCTTTTAAAAAAGTTAAATAAACCACGTGGTTAAAAAATTACATAAACCACATGGTTTCAAAAATTCAAAAAACCACGTTAATTAAAAAAAAATTATTAGACCACGTGGTTTTTCAAAAAAGAACAAACCACTTGGTTCAAAAAATTTAAGTAAACCCTGTAATATTTTAATTTAAGTAAAAAATATATGAACCACGTGATTTCAAAAATTTAAATTTTTTTGAAAACCCACGTGGTTTAAAATATTTTAAAATTTTTTTAAATGAAAAAAGGCGCTCAAGTTTATTCAAAAATTCAAATAAAATATTTTTTTATTGTTAAGCGTTGCGGTGAGACGCCGTACCGGCAATATCATGTTACTTAAAAAAATAAAATCCCATATCAAATCCAATCTAACTTTTTCGATTGAACTTCTAGTGTACTTATATTTTTTTTTATTCGCTGCTGCATCGCATTTGTTGCAGTCGCTATTCTCATGTTGCATGCAATTTGAAACTTGTGGCAAACTAAACGAATTTGAGCAGTTTAATTTGTATTTATTATTGATTTTATCGGCACAATAAAAAAAAATATTCCGCGAGAAAATACGAATTTTTGTCCGTAATTGACTCACACTTCAGAAAATCCATTGTCCTATTTCAAACCACTTTTCCAGCGACACTTGGATTTGCCTTCGATTTTGCAGCATGCCACAAAAAAAAGGACTTACTGTTACACGAAACTAGTTTTGTGTCAATAGAGTAAGAGGAAAATTAGATTTGAATACGTGCGAGCAATCCGTAAGAGTTTTGTGGCAATATCACTTGAGTTGTGCCTACGGAAAAATCATTTACCTCCGTTTGTTTCCACTCACTTGAAATCCGGGATTCGTGTCACAAGTTTGCTACTGATTTGCCTTTCGCACAACTTTTGTCAATACACTCACGTCACACGTTTCAATGGAATAAAAAGGTATGGAAAATCCACCACCGATAAAAATTGTGTTTTTAGGTAAATTTGCTTGCTGGCTGGTTTTTTGTGTGAGAAGGGTGATGCTTTAACTTTATGCAAATACTCTGTTTTTTTTCCTACGAAACGTTGCTTTTCTTTCACACACACACACATGAAAATCTAACTTTAGACAAACACACACTTTTTTCTCCGGATGAAAACGTCGACGATGGCACAAACAACAAACAGACCGATATATGTCGAAGGATTTGATAACAAGCCTTGTACGTGGTCGGATTATGAAATATTTTACGATTGCAAAGGATTATTCCGATGTTTTGTCATTGTGTGTGTGTGTGTGTGTGTGATAAAAATGGCCCAACGCATTCAACACAATCATGAAGTGATTGTAAATTTCTTGATTAACATTTGCTTTTTATGTTTTTGTTCGAAGTCGAAGCTTGAATCGGAATAATAATAAAAATCGTTGTCGCACATAAATCATAGTTTAGAAGTTTTTCACAACAATGGGACTTGACTAGAATCTAATTTGTGTGGGTTTCGTAAAAATTTTTCCGAGAAAAGGTGATATCTTTTGGGGATCGCATGTGCAAGCGCAAAACTTTTAATTTAATTAGGTAACCAAATTCGCTCCAAATATGTCACTCATCCCTATTTTTCGAAGAATATTTTGCGCGAGATAACAAAAAGTTTTTCCTGCGCCTGAAAATCTTTTACGTCATCTTTTTGCACTAGGAAAAAACTCATGTCTCGCAAGCTAAAATATCTGCGAGACATGAAAATGTTCATTGGGAAAATATTTTAGAATTAGGGCAATATTTTAGAATGTGCATTGGGTCAAAAATTTAGAATATGCATTGGGGTGAAACTTAAGAATGTACATTGGGACATGTTGATTTTATCCCAATGCACAATTTGAATTTATTTCAATGCACATTTTCAAATAGCACCCCAAAGCACATTCTAAGATTTTGCCCCTATGCACATTCTTAAACTTTGTCCCTATGGACATTTTTAAATTCCGACCAAATTCTAATTTGAAATATTGCCCCAATGTACATTTTTATCTTTGCCCCTAATATTTCAGTATGGAATTTGGTCGGAATTTAAGAATGTCCATAGGGGCAGAATCCTAAAATGTGCTTTGGGGTGTTATTTGAAAATGCGAATTGAGGTAAAATCTTGGAATTTTCATTGGGGCATATCCATTTAAACCCGATGTGAAAATCTGAACTTATGTCCCAATGAAAATTTTAAAATGGTACCCCAAAGCACACTTTAAGATCTTGCCCCAATGCACATTCTAAAATTACAACCCAATTCACATTTTAAAATTTTGCCTCAAATTTTCATGTTTCGTCGGTATTTTAGCTTGCGAAACATGAACTTTTTGTAAAGTGAACATTAAACCCGATAAAAAACTGTTGCTGTTTCAGCGTTTCAAAATCAATATAGTGCCACAGTTTGCTGTGACACGAAGCGACATTTTCTGTCCATTAAATAAAGTAGACAAGTTTTCCACTTATCAGCATCCTGAACACATTTACCGGAGTAAAAAACGGGAAAAATTACTCTTTCTTCTCTCCGACTTCTTGTTTGAGCGAAATACGACGACAATCAGCCTCGCAGGCACATTTTTTACAACCTTGTTTTCGCTACTGAACGATGACATATTGTATCCAGCTAGGAAATAAAATATATTTTTTTTGTCGTCTATAAGATGCCTTTCTCGAGCAGAAAAAAAATATATAAAAAAGGGAAATCAATCGATCTTAATAACGAGATTTATTTTCTCTCGTATGTGTTTTCTGCTGACGGACGCAAAGAAGACGTTTTTTTGCGATATTTGTTTATTGACCACTTATTGGAAGACCGACGACTACTTTCCGTCTGTACTTTATTAGCAGTGACAATCCACTCGTCTCGGGATAATGTTATAAAAAGACACAACTTTTTTATTGGGAAGAGAAAAAAAGACAGCTTTAATTTTTTTTGTTTCGGTAAAGTCAAGTATTTACGACGCAAATAATAATTTTGTGAAGGACACACATTATTATTGAAATTCTGTTTGCCTTTTCCTGTGCAAACAACAAATATCACTCCTTGACAAACAGAAAAAAAATAAAAAATTGAAGAATGAAGACTTATTATCAATAACGGGATTATAATGTCAATATGTACCGAACAGATTTTTCTTCGTTTTATTTTTTCTTTAAAGACGCACCAGAAAAAAATGTCATTTTCTTGTCCTGTTGATGGCAGACGCGCATTAATTTTGACGATTTCAAGTGTGATTCGATAAAATCTTCTGTCAGTCACTTGTTATGTCGTTCAAAGTGAGATTGATAGTACAAAATGATTACTCAATTGGGGCGGAAATAATGTTAGTGGATCATGCTGATAATTTTTTAGGACATTTCCTAGAATTTTTTGTGCTATTTGTTGTCTGTTATCATCGAGATAATAGATAAAAAAAAACATGGATTGTTTTAAGGCAAAAATTTATAAAAAATTCGTGTAGCTTGATAAAATAAGTCATAAAATGTTTAAAATAATATAATGTCATAAAAAATATTTCAAAATGTTAAGAAAAATTTTCTCAAAAGTTTTAAAAGGCAAAAACTTACTAAAAACTTTTTTAGACCATAATATTTTTAATTTAAAATTAAAATTAACTTTTTTATCAAAATAAGGGAAGAAATTAATTCACTTATTCTCAAAAAAAAAAAAATCAAATAAAGCCGGACTAAAAAAAAAATTTTTTATAAAAAAAAATAAATTTATTAAAATATTTAATAATTATTTTTTTTTTTAAAATTTAAAATTAAATTTAATATTTTAATAATTTCTTCAATTAGGTAAAATTAATTAATTAATATCTAGTCAATTAAAATTAATTATTTTCATTAAATTTTTATTGTATTTTATTATATTTTGGGGAAAAAATTGTAATTATTAAAATTAAATTATAATTTTTCTGAAAATAATTTTTTTTTATTTTTTTTAATCCGACTTAATTTGATTTCTATTAAGAATAAGTAAATAAATTGCTTCCCTTATTTTAATTAAAAAGTTATTTATTTTTCATTTAAAATTTTTTAATACTCAAAAATTTTAAATAAATTGCCGACATATAAGATATTCGTGAAAATAAAAAAGAAATATAAAGTATTTAAAAAAAATATTTAAATCTCACAAAATTTTTAAATCTATTAACTTGTGCATTTCAAAGCTCAGGCCGGATTGGCTAAAATTCTTGAAAAAGGAAACGAGACTAAACACACAGGGCCTTGTGTTTTCGCAGCTTTCTTGTTTATTTCCTAAATTAAAATAATTAGGTAATATATTAAAATAAAATAATTTCTTCATTTCGGTTAAATTTAAATTATTTTTTTTTCAAAATTTTAATTTTTTATTTTCATGAATAATTTTGTCTAAGATGTTTCCTTTCAAACAACTTTAAATCTCTTTAATTTTTTCTTTATGCAAAAAAAAAAAAAATTGACCAACCGCCTCCATAATTTTGTTTTCCTCTTTTCATCTGTTTAAGAGGGTCGATGGCCTTTTCACGTCAGTTTCGTCATTATCATACTATTATGTGGATCAGGAAGAAAACAACAAGCCAAATATAGTAGGAAACAAACACATCCTTATTACAACACAAAATAAATAAAATCTTCCATTTATATGTTTGCGAACATTATTCCTTTTGCAACATTTTTTTTCGCCGATTTTTTTATTTTGTCAGTCTGTCTGTGTGCTGTCGCTATATAAATAATCTCATGATGTCTCCGTATTCCACTTTATGGCTGTCGTACGTGCGCTATACAAAAAAAAATGGCATGGAGATATCAAGACGACCGACGAGAGATACACAAATAAATCCTATTCATGAGCAATAATATAAATGAATGGGGAATAAAAATGTAACAGTCTGACTGACACACAGATTTTTATTTAAAGTCACTATCATCGCACGTATCAAAGTATCGCAGTGAAGGAGATTTTTTTTTTCTTTTCGACATTGAGTGTAAGTAGGTAGCAAGACATTTTTATTTCAATATCACACTCACATTTTTCTTCATTTTTTTTTCTTCTTTCGTTTTTCAAGTACTCACTATTTACACATCGTTGCTTGATATCGGTTTTTCGGTCTGACATTGCGTGAAATGTATTTATTATTGCTGTTGTTGTGTTACAAGTACGATTTTTTTTTCGGAAAAAAATAACAAAAAAATGTCAGGAAAATAGAAAAATATATATCGAATATTTCAAAAGCTTTGCTGGCGTATATTCAAGAAAGAAGGTCCTTCTGACGAATTCTTTTTGTTATATTATTGCTTTTTGTGCGTTTTTTGCCTCAATGAGGGGCTCTTCTATGGCTGTAGGTGTGTGAAATCGTTACGGTACATTATTATTATTATCATTATGAGTGAGTAATAAAAATATTTTTAGATTTTATTGACTACTGTACTTCTTGTGAATATAAATATTTGTTATTTTCTCGGTACTGATTTAATAAATAGGTCAAAAACGAAGAGATTTTTCGTGGAAAATCACTATTTTCCTTTAAATTTTCTTCCTTGAGTACTATTCATTTAAAATGAAATAAAAATTTAATATTTTTCTTTTCTCTTTCTGTCTTCGAAGAACATTTTTCACATAATCTTGTAATGTTTTTACATCACATAATGCCATAAAAAACTTTCCACCTACACGCGCGCATTAAAACATTCTCCCGTTTTAAAAGTCAGCATTAATTTAGCGGAAATGTACAAATGGTATGAATATGTTGAAGCATATTATCGTCGTAAAAGTGTGCATCACTCAAAGGATTTGCGCTGTGCGGCGCACACAAAACTCTCGTTTCGCTCGGTGTTTTTGGTGTGCAAAAAGTTTTCTGCATGCCGGAAAATCGTTTAGCAGAGCACCGTTGTCGAAAAGTTTTATGATAAAACTACATCTTTTACTGATGTGCAGAAATGCAAAAATACTATAAAATTTAATTTCCAGCTCATTATAGTGAGAGTAAAGATAGTCTTCAGTTGTTTTTGCAGCGTTTGCTTAGTCGGCATCGTCATCGTCGTCATATGGGAGTAAGATTATAAAATTGAGCCATATGCTTTTAGTTTAGTTCTCTGCTACTTGCATTAATCTATTTAAACAGCTTTAGAGAGTTTTAGATGATGCGCTTGTGAAGACAAAAAAAATTATATGTCGTCCAGAGAATACTTTTCTTTGCTTGGGCCCAAAAGACATGGAAAGCGAAAAAGGTGCACTTTTTGAGATAAGACTTGACTTGACTACACATTGGTCTCATTAAAGATTTTTCTTTTTTTTTCTATCCCTTTCATGTTTTTTTTTTAGTTTTTAAAAAAATTAAATTTTTAATTTTTTTAAAATAATTTTTTAAAAAAAACCAGAAGGCTTATTTTAATTTTTAAACTCAAATTTTAATAAAAATAAATTAAATAATTATTATAATTTAAAATTATTAAAATTAAATTAATAAATTTTATTTAAAAAAAAATAAAGGTATAAAATTAAAAAAAAAGATAAAAAAATAATTAAATTATATAAAATAACATTTAAATTAAACATAAATAATACATACAATATTTTATTGCTTTAATTTTAAATTAAATATAAATTATGATTTGAATTAAATAAATATAAAATAATAATGTGGATCTATTTAGATCAATTTAAAAATATTCATAAATTTTATTTTTATCATATTTAATTTTTTTATTTTATTTAATTTAATTATTTTTTTTTTAAATTAATTATTTTTAAATTATTTTTTTATTTTTTGTAATTTTTTTGTTTTTTTTTTTATTATTATTTTATTAGCTTTTTATTTAATGATATCTTACAAATATTAAAATTATTTTAAATCAAAATTAAAATTTAATTTAAAATAAAAATAAAATAAAAATTAATTAATAAAATTTTAAAATTTTGAAATTCGATTTTTGAATAAATTAATTAATAATTATTTAAAAAAAATTATTTTAAAAAATCCCGCGAAAGGGAACTTTTAAACACACATAAGAAAAGCTGAATGAATTTTCTGCCGTATATCTGGTTTCATTTATTTTTTGTTGCACATCAAGGAAACGGAATACAGTCAGCATGGCAGCAAAGTCTTAAAATTTAAACATCACAAAATTCTTTTTGTTTCAACAAAACTTTTGAAAATAAGGAATTTGATATTTTCCTTCTTGCGTTTTCTCTCTCATCTAAGAAATGGCAAAACGACGAACGAACATTTTATTACATAATTAAAATTTTATTTGACTCCATTTCACGTACGCCATGGCGCTAAGGTGATGTGCCTGCGAGATAAGATGCATGTGAAAAAGTAGACGAAGCTACGGCCTGCATCATAATGAGTGTGTCAAGATATCTTTTGTTTGCTCTTTGGCAACTTTTTTTTCTCTCCATCTCTCTTGGAGTAATTACAGTCTTGAGACATAAAGTTTTTTTTTTGTGCTTAAAGTTCCGAACAATGTTGAGGAAACCGGATATGATGCAGTGGTAATGCAATTGCAGTTGAAAGGTAAAACTCACACAGTGATAAGGAATGGCATTAAAAGTTGCTGGTAATAAAAAAAGGCTTTTTAACGTGTAGTAAAGTAATAAGTTGAGACATAAAAAAAATGAAGAAGAAAATTTAATTAAGAGCGAAAAAAATTGCGTCGTTGTCTCCTGCCAATTTTATATCAATTTTCGATAGAATGTCTGGCAGGACGAAATGAGGAAATGAAACGATGACAAAAAAAAGACAATAAAAATTATGTCATTCGTCTCGTTTTATTCACTCAAGCAAACAGCAGGCCGACAGCCATAGCAGTCTCGAGAGACACGTTTGCTTTATGGCATTTTTTTTTTCGTGTGATATGAAACTGAAGGAAGAAGCAAAGGAACGGAAAACTAAAGTAATAAAAAAAACGAGGAAAAATTCCACAAAAGGCAATTAAAAATATTTCATGCTCAGAAATGACTTGGCTGGCAATCAATGTACCTATTTTGTCTGGAAAGTTTTTTCTTTATTTTATTTCAATTTTTTTCCATTACGGACTTTGATTCGCTATTCAGTTTCAATCAATAAAATTGGCCGAATGATGTAAGTGTTAGTGAAAGAAGGAAGAATTTTTTTCTTAAAAAAAACTTTTCTTCTAATGACGTCCGTTTTTTTCTTTCTCTGGAGAATTAAAAAGGATTAACTTCCCTTTAAAGTGATTTTTTAGAGATTTTCAATTAAATGATAACAAAAAAAAGAACATCGTCGTAACAAGGTGAATCTCGCATCTAAAACATCTTCCTATTTTCTTTTGTATTTATCTTGAGTAAAGAAAAATATTTCTTGATTGTGTAGACGGAACACATGCTGCCTTTTTCTTGCCTTCAATAGAAAAAAAAGTCAAGAAAAGACGAACAACATCCACACACCCACAGATAAATTTTATAGAAACTGTTAAAACTATTTCCACTCATTGTTTATTTATAATACACTTTTAGCAAAATTTTTTGTTCCTGTCTGTTCTTGTATTTCCTTGTCTGATTTTTATTTTTTTTTCGACTATTTTCTGTTTATTTTGCACTTTTGTTTACGAAAAACGGAGAAAATCAGAGCAAGGAAAAAAAAACTTTCATCAGAATAAGTGTCTCTGAAATTGCATCAACGGGTAAATCTGAAGAGAAAACAAAAATAATTTTTGAATCAACAAAAAAATATTCCTACACTGAGAAAAAATAAATAAAAATGAAGTGGAGCATCGAGAAATGACTGCAGTTCTTCGTATAAATTTTTGTTTTTCTTCTGCCGGCATTTTTTTCGTCGTATGCCGTTTTTATTGTTGTTTAATATTTAATAAATTAGCAATAATTTTAAAAAGTTTTTTTTTACGAGCATACCACAACTCCTACCTGATGTTCATTCGATACAATTTACCGCTTTAAAAACTTTTCCTCGTCTTCTGCTTCTTTTCAATAAACTCAAGTGTGTGTGTGTGCAGCCGAATAAGCGATTTGGAAAAAAAACTTTCATCATATTTTGCAAAACTTTTGTGTGAATTGCAATTTTTTATTCATGAACCAATACAACTAGAAACGCTTTTAAATGTTTGAATTTTTAATGACACTGTTTTACGGCGGAGTTTTGCTTTGCGGCAACTGTGAAATTGAAAAGGATAAGCGTTTAAAAGGGAGTTTAAACGATTATTGTAAACTTTGACATCGTGCTGGAGCTCTTAATTTGCTACTTGATTTATTGATTTCTAACGACTTTTTTTCTGCAGTGAACATCCATTAATTTTAGATTTTTTTTCTCTATCTCGTTTCAGTGTAACGAGTCTTTGTATCATTAAAAATCATCAAATCATCAAGGAGATTTTTTTTGTGTGTCATCGCAACGCGCCGATATGATACAATTTTTCAAAATTTATTTTTGTATAAAAATAGGAGAGTAACCATAATGCAGTTTAGGGTTTTTTGTGGAGTTTTGGTGGTGAAATTTGAATAATTTTAAGGTTTTTTTTTAAGTTTTGAATTTATAAATTTTCGTAAAATATATAAATTAAAATAAATAAGTTTTTGTAAAATAAATTAAAATCAAATTGAATTCTAAGAAATTTTAATTTATTAAAAATTTTTTTTCAATTTCTAATTGTCAATAAATTTGTTTAATTTTTTTTAAATTTAAAAATAAAATAATTAAATTTTTTTAAAATTAATTAAATAAATTAATTTAATTTAAATTTATTAAATTTGTAAAAAGATGCTTTCTATTTTCTTTTGTATTTATCTTGAGTAAGAAAAATTTTAATTGAAAATAAATGAAAGTTTTTTAAAATTTAAACAAAAGAAAAAAACATTCGAGTCCAATAATTTTATTTCAATTACTTTTCACTTACATTTGAAGTTATTCTCACTTATTTTGGCCTCGCATGCTTTTTTCTTTTGCTTAAATTTTGAACCCCAATGACTATGAAAACTCAATCAATTAATTAAACAATCGCTTTATTTTTCCAAAATTATCCAGAATATCGCCAGAACGTCTATCTCCTTCTCTCTCTGGCACAAAAGTGACATCTCTCTCTCGTAACCGACGACCGGTAATCGCGATATTACCTGTCGCCGGTTACAAATTTAATAAATTAAATTTATATTTTTTTTAATAAATTTTATTTTTTAAATTAACAGCTAATTCTGCTAAGTAACTTTTTTTAATTAACAAAAAATAAAAATTATTTTTAATTCAAAATTTATCAATTTTAAAAAATCTTTGGTTTCTAAATAAAAAAGAAAATAAAATAAATTACTAAATTTTTTTAAAAGTATTATATTAAAAATAAATTTGAGTTTTTATTTAATTAATTTCAAAGAATTTTTATAAAAAATTTCGAAATAAAAAAATGTGTAAGATAATTTAAAAATTAATTAATTATTTTTTTAATTTAAAAATTAATTAATTTTTTTTTTTAAAAATATTAATTTTTATTTATAAATTCATTTTAATTCTTTTCATGAATTTTTAAAATTAAAAATTAATCATCTTTATCAAATATGTAATTATTTACGGTTTCACGCTAAAACCCTTGTGGGTGCACCTTTCACCCTCATCGATAAATGAGTGATTCACATTCAAGCATAATATAATGAATATTGAGCGATACGTGAAAACAAAACTCAAACTGAAACATTTTTTTATGTGCGCGTTGGAATTTGTAGGATAAATCTCCTTTTTTTCCATCGCGCTGCTCTACATGCAATAAATCATAAATCAAAATATATTTATCATCTCTTGCGCGTTAGCATGATTGAGCTGTTTTTGTTTGTGTTTATAGGGAAACAGCACGAGAAAAAAAATTTATATTCGAACGCGATGAGTGGATGTAAGATAAATGGGATGTAAAGTAGATGTTATTTATAATTTTTATAATGTTATTTTTTTGGCGACTCATCGTCCTTTTGTTGTGTGAGAATAATAATTTTTTTCTCTTATTTTTTTTTCTATTCCTTGTAATCAAATTATTTATTAAAGTTGAATTAAAAAAATATTTTCTTTTTTTTATTTGGTCAATAAGCACAACAAGCCTCTTAATTATATTTAGTTCTATTTTTATACCTCAAAGTGCGTTGGCGACACGTAACATGTTGCTCCCTTTCCGTGTGTGTCACACAATTTAATTTCTTGTTTCTTCCCTTTTGTGTGTTTCCGTAGCATTTACGACGAAACAAGCAAAAATGTAATTGAATAATATCCGGAAAATTACGTTTTTTTCCTTGGCAAAAGGACTTGCTTAATCATCATTGTTGTCAAAGTTCTTTTTTTTTGTTTTTATTTTTAGGAATGAACGAGCAAGACAGGAATGTGATTAAGATTTTCCGCACACAACACCACACCACACCAACGACACCAAGTGTAATGTGATTATTTCAGTACTTGAAGCGTATCAACAGCGCGCGCTTTTGTATTAAATACAAGAAAAAGCTCCTCGATGTCATAAAAGACAAGTGTTTGTCAGGGTGAAAAGCATATAATGAACATATGCTTTTGTTTTGTTACTTTTTCTCCTCGAATTTTCTTTTGTTTACTCATTTTACGCGTGAAAATTCAGTGGTAGTGGAAAATTATGTAATTTTATCTTCTTGATATAATCTAATAATACGAGCGATGTTAACAAAGGAAACTACTTGTTGTCTTTATTTTGCTTCCATTCAACGAGCATTTTCATTAAATTTTGTGGCATCCTCGAAATTTAGGTCAATGTAATAAAAACTTACCCAATTTTGAGTAATTTAAAATTTTTTTTTTTTAAATCCATGGAAACGGGAAACTTACCTAAAAAGAAAAAACAGAGAAAATAAAATTAATTAATTTACGATCAAACGAAATTTTGTTGGTGTAGGTTTTCAATGGGTATTTATTATGTAAAATGTCACTAACGAATCTAATTAAAAATCCTTTTTTCGTTTTTTTCCAAGCTTTTTCCTATCATCATCTGGCATAACAGAAAACTCATCGAAAATCATTAAAAATATTTATTTTCAACCCTTTTTAACTTTACATCATCATTCGTTTCAATTTGAAATACTTGATTTTGATAAAAATAAACCAATGAAAATAATGATGAATTTGATACGGATTCTCATTATAATTATTGATGTTGCAAAATATTTATTTGAATTTTTTGAGGATTTTTTCAAGTACCAAATTAAAATTTTCAAGTAAAAATGATTGAAAACTATTTTTGATCTGGATAAATTTTATTTTTTTTCATAAAAAAAATATTTTTTTGCTATCAAAATTCAACATAAATTAAAGTTTTAATTTTTTCAAGTTTGTAAAAAATTTCCTGTTTTAAATTAATTTGCTCATTTCATGAATTTTCCGCACAAAGTAGTCCAAAAGAGCTTATGAACGTCAAAAATTCATGAAAAAAAGTTTTGTTTCGAGTTTATGTTACAAGCATGATGATAAAAAAAATATTTTACAGGTCAAGCTTGATAAATTAAATTTTGTTATGATTCATGATGAAAATTATTTTCTGAAAAATTCACTGGAAACATCAAAGTCACCCTTGTAAAATTTTAATTAATTAATTGTTGGTAACATATTTATTTATTTTTTTTAGCTGGAGAAAATAATATTTTCAACCTTGAAGTACTCTTTAATTTTGATAAATTAATTTTTCATTGACTAACTGCTCAAGATGACCTATACAAGCGAGCAATTTATCAATATGTCAATTAATTTTAAAAGATGAATGAAGTGTATCGACAAAAGATTTTTGTTGTTATATATACTTGAGAAAATTGAGTAAGGACCAAAGTTACGCATAATTGATTATATTAAATGTTAATGGATTTTGGTTTTTTTTCGCCAAAAAATTTTCAGGAAGGAGATTTTGAAGCCATTTTGAGGAAAATATTTTATTAATATTCATGATTGAACGTGAAAAATAAGAGAACGGAATCACTCAATCGAAGAAAAATGTGTAAAAAATAAATAAAAATGAGAATCAATCGATAAATAATGTGCAGAAACGGAATGCCAGAAGAAATTTATACATACATAAAAAAATTATTATTATGAATGTATCGTTTGTTATCCTTTTAACATTTTCTCGGTTACTCGAGCCCGCATGCTACATTTTTCCTTTTTATTATTTTATTACATTATCGGAGTCAGATTGAATAATAAATATGTTTCCAGTATAAATCGATGATTATTTACGGAAATAATCTTCATATTTTATTGCGTCTTGTTACTTTTCATGCGAAAAATCGAATTGTTGGCTTGAGTTGATTCTTCGAGTATATAAGATTGGTATTTTTTGCTCATTTCCGAGTAATCATTGATTTTTCTATCGAACGCGTCTAGAACTATTTTTATCAGACGCTATAAATTCATTTGATTTATTAGTGGCGAAAGAATTTCAGGAATTTTGTTAAAAAATCACAAAATATAGAAAATTTAAAAAAAAAAATAATTTTTGGCGGGAAAATTTTAAAAGTGCTTTTGAACACGTATAGAACTATTTTTTTTATCAGAAGCTATAAATTTACTTAATTTTTTCAGTAGTAAAGGATTTTTTTCATTTAAGGCACGAATTTTTTAAAAAATAATTAAAATTTTCTTGATATTTTCAATACATATACTTTTTGGCGGGAAAATTAAAAAAAGGCGCAATTTTGAAGAAATTCAAGTTACTCGCCTCTTTTCTCACCCTCATTGCGTATTTACCCCAAAAATTAAAATAAATGTTTTCGTTCAGGTCCAAGAAAACAACACATCCAAATATTTACCACCTTAAGTGAGACGAATCGACTTCCTTGATGCCCTTTTTCTTCGCCACATTATTTATTTTAATTAAAAGACCGAGTGTGCAAAAAAAGAAAAAGGTTTTGTTTGATTTGGACTTAATTTTCGTAGATAAATTAGATTTGTAACAATCGTCTTTTGCTCCCAAAATAAAAAGTTAAATTTATCTACCTGGACTTTTTGGGACGAAGAAAAGTTAAGTAGTCAAGTCAGACACACCTTTAGCGGAAATGTATAAAAAAAAACAAAAAAATCGACTTTTTTAAATCCTTTTTTTTATCTTTGACTAAACAGAAATGAAATTGTCACATAATATTTTAATTCTAACGATGATTGACATACACGAGATCCGATCCCATTCACATTTAATTAGTTTTTTCGAATCCCCTGGCAATTGTAACATTTTTTTTTAGAATTTTTCAGGGATCAGTGTTCCTATTGTGTTAATGTCAATCATCGTCTAACACAAAACAAGCTGGCACGTATAAGATTATTATGTACAAGTGAGTGAATTACAACTGACTGACACATAATTCAATTCTTCCACTGATGAATTCATTCAAACAATGATGTCACGAAAAAAACAACAACTGAAAATTCACAAAAAAAAAATGACTTTTTGCTTTGCATCATGCACAATACTTTCTGCATCTATGCTAATCCTCAAAAATTGAATAGTGCTCTTCTCCATTATTATTCTTGCTGTTGTTAGGATTGTCGATTTCTATTGTCATGTGGCACCTAAATTCAACCGAAATTTGTATGTGTTAATGGTATTTGGCATGGATTTTGATATTATTAGTTCGTGCGTCGTCGGCAATAGTGGCGGGAAACAATAGAAACACGAAAAAAAAGAAGAAAAATAAACACGAGGATTTATGTTTCCATGGCGAAATCGCAGCACTATACTACTACCTACTACAGTGAAAATGATAAGCTAGGGATAATATTACACAATTTTTAATCAAATGAATCCTTGTTTTAGTTTCTCTTTCTCTCTCGACTTCTGTTTCACTAGCTTCGATTCAATTGTGTGTTGGCGCACGGTGAATTTCGATTTGCGTGAAACACAATCGTTGGAAAAAAATTCATAGAAGAATCATAGAAACTAATAATAATAAAAAAAAAATCTTTTATGATTTCGTTCGCTCGAATTGATTTTAGAAAATTAATAATATTGCGTTTTTGGTATCGTTTCATGTTGAGAAATGGGCACGTCAGCAATTTTAATGGCGTATTGGATTATTGTTTTCAGCAGTTTTTTTGTTGCGAAAAAGATATTAGACGTTGCATATTTTCTATGCTAGTCTTGTAGATTTGCACCTTTTATTTAAAAAAAAAAATATTAAAAAATTGAAAAAAAAAAAAATTAAAAAATTAAATAAAAAAAAATTAAATAAAAATTTAAAATAAATTTTAAAATGTTTTTACAAAAAAAAATTGTTTGTTAATTGTGAAAAAAAATTATTAAAAAAAAATATTAAATTATTTTCTTTTAAAAAGTTCTTAAATTCTACTAAAATAATAATGTATTTACACAAAAAATTCTTTATTTTTTAATTCCTAATTTTTTTAAATTAAATAATTTTTTTAAAATTAAATTAAATAAATTTCGCGAAATAAAAATTAAAAATAAAATTAAGGAAAATAAAGACTTTTTTGTGTAATTTAAAAAGATTTCTTACACTCGAAATATAAAATTTTTGTGCAATAAAATATTTATTTAGATTTATTTTTTTTTTAAATTAAATTTTATTTATTTATCAAAATTTAAATAAAATGTTCAAAAATTATTTTTAATTTACAATAACATCAAATTTTTTTGTAGGTATAACATAATGTCAGTAAAATTTATGAACTTTTTAATAATTTTTTAAAAATTTTTTGTTGAATTTTTATATTTTTAATTTTGAAGATAAAAATTATTTTTTTAAAAATTTACTTTATTTAAATTTTAATTAAAATTATTAAATAAATTTATAAATTTTTTAAATTAAATTAAATAAATTTGCAAGAATTTTTCCGTTTATGGGCTTTAAGTAGAAATTTTTCAACCAATTTTTTTCTCAGATTTATGCTTTTAAAATTTAAGGTGAGCACAAGAAAAAAATGCAACTACCTCCTTCTCATCAAAAGCCATAAATTTTCCCTAAAAATCCCGTCCAGTTATGTAAATTAAGCAATTTTACACAAAAACACACACAAGACACCAGCGTACGTTAGTCAAATTTACTGCTCTCATTATGGCTGAAAACCGCTTGTACACTTTGCTTTTATCACACACACACACGGCAACAACGCTGAATGACACAAATCACTGCCAATGTTAATAAATGCACTCGAGACAACTTAATGCGATCCACCTGGAACCGATGTGCAAGCAAGCCAAATATAGCAACAACATCATCATCACACCGTGAACCATGGTGCACCACACTTGTTCCGTGGATCGTGGTTGTGATAAACGTGAAAACATATTTACATAAATTCATGCACACAGAGACATGACACAAGTTCATCTATTTGATCGCAATAAAACAACAACAGCGACAATGACAACGAGGCGAGTCAAAGTAGCAGTGTGTCAATAAAATAGTAAATGAGATCATTTAATTCGTAGAAAACCGTCATAAATCAATAATTATTTACATCAGCCAGTTAGTTAGTTAGTCAGTTCGTTAGTGCTGAGACTGTCTCTTTTCCATTAATTAGTGCGGCAAAGGATTTTCATGTGTACGACATATGTTTGTTTTGAAATAAATATCAATTTGTAATAGGGAGGGAGTGCAGTAGTGGCAACATACAAATTAAAGTAATTAGACAAACAACTCTTTGAACGTAATTATTGTCATTCATGTCAATTGTGAACTGTTTTGTGGTACATTTGTCAGTTGGTGCTTTGAAATTGAGCGCGAAATTCATCAAAAAAAATGTAAGTAATAAATTAATTTTAAAAGGAATTTCAGAGTTTGTGGAATTTTTTTTTAAAGACTTTATATTTTCTTTAAAAAAATACTTTTAAATAAATTTTAGTTTTTACGTTTCATTTAAATTTTATTTATTTATTTGATTTTTTTTTAATAACATTTTATTTTAAATTATTGATTAAATTGATTTTATTATTTTTAATTAATAACAAAAATTAAATTAAATTTAAAATTAAAAATTAAATTTATTTGAAAACATATTTATTGATTGATTTATTAATTCAATGATTTATTGATTGAATTATTAAAAAAATTAATTAAAAATTTGTGAAAATATTAATTAAAATCGAGATTAAAATTCATTTTAAAATTAATTTTCTTTTTATTTTCATATTAATTATACTTTTTTAAAATAATTTATTTTATTTTTAAGTTTTTTTTTAATTGTTTAAAATTTAAATAATTTTTTAAAAATTATAATTTAATTTTTTTTAGTACGAAAATTTTTTATGAGATTATTAATTTTTAAATTGAATTGAAAAGTTTATTAAATTGAAATTTAATATTTTATATAATTCGCGAATTTCATACATTCTGCGAGATTTAATTTTTCACAGTAAAATATATTTTCCAAAAGCAAAATTCGATACTCGGATCGCATTATTATCGATGCTGCCCTGAAGATTTTATTAAAGTGAAATTTATTCTCTTTTTCCCCCTTCGAAACCGAGAAAAAAACTCAAATATGCAAGGAAAAAGAAAAACAAAAGAAGATGGATTTCTGATGTTACAAAACCGTAGAGAAGTTATTTATTATTATTATTTATCCGTTATCGAATTTCCCTCCGTACACTAGTTTATCTTCATATAAACACAGAGAGAGATTAACTTGGAGAAATGGAGCGTTTCTACCGATAAATCATCTTTTCTTTTATTACTCAGTCGATTACTTACTGCCTGTGAAAATGAATAAAGAGCAAGAAAATGTGGGTCAAAAGGTGTCGATATTTTAATGTGAATTGATCGAACTACCAAAGCAAGATTCCGATTAAGATGTTTCAATGTTTCATTAGCAATTAGAGACATTTTAAATTCAAGTGAATCGTTTTGCTTTGAATTTTTCGTTGAAAAGGTCGTTCAAGCAAAAATAATAACAACCTACACCCGACTAACGAGAACACAACCAGCAGCAGGAGAAAGGAAGCAAAAGCAATAATTGTTGTAGGTACCAGGTTTCCTTACAAATAACATACATCATTGTGTGCAACATTGAAACTGGTAGGAACTAGAGAGAATGAAATAATAATAGATGTAATTAAAGTACAAAAACAATGTCCTAGACATCGTCCTTACTCGGCACACAAAAGTTGCCAACAAACGGATGCCTGCAAAACTTTGAAAATGTGAAATAATGTAATTGCAAGTGTTGTTATTAAGTACAAGTAGCATGTGGAAATCCTTCTTAGACCGTTAAATTGTAACCTTTATTCGTGGAAGACGATTGCCTTTTTTTGTTCGTAGCTGAAAGCTGTTTGAAAGTCATGTCTCGGCAACAATTGTTATAAAGACATGAAAAAAAAAATAATTTAATAATCGATAAGTTTGTAACGACAAACGTGAAATCGTACAAATGAAGGGCAGGATTACACGTTGCTAAGCACTTTGGACAGTCAATGAACTGCGTCAAAGACGATTTGTAGGATGATTGTTGCTGGGCAGATAAGCATCGGCGAGGAAAAGAGATTACGTAAAGCTGTTGTTAAGACGAATTTCTGCGTAGAATCTGGCTGGAGGCAATAAACTTTTCCGTTTTTTTTTTATTTATTTATAGACAAAACACGGAAATGTGATCTTTTGTTTACTTCATTCATAAAATTGTGAACTGGGAAATAAATTCGATCACAAATTATTACTTCCCAGTGCACAATTTAATTTTTTTCATTTAAAAATAAATTAAAAATTCTTTAAAACTAAATTTTAAGATTTTTTTAATAAATAATTTAAAAGCCCTTTGTGACTTTAAAGAAACTTTTACTTTTTAAAAAAAACTTAAACAAATTTAATTTGAGAAAATTTTATCTTGGTTTTTTAAACAAATCTGATCTCTTGTGATCCGATCTTTCTGATCTCTTGTGATCCGATCTTTCTGATCTCTTATGGATGACGCCATTAATAAAGGCACCTTACGTAATTATATAAATGTGCACTGGGATAAATAATCGATCAT
Source organism: Culicoides brevitarsis (assembly GCF_036172545.1). Classification (NCBI taxonomy): domain Eukaryota; kingdom Metazoa; phylum Arthropoda; class Insecta; order Diptera; family Ceratopogonidae; genus Culicoides; species Culicoides brevitarsis. The sequence goes on along the minus strand of NC_087085.1, from coordinate 19,162,436 downwards.
AAGTTTTTACTTCCCAGTGCACAATATGATTATTTTCATTTAAAAATAAATAAACTTTAAAACAAATTTAATTAAAAAAATTTTTACAATGGATTTTGACACAAATCTGATCTCTTTTGATCTGATCTGTCTGATCTTCTAGATGACGCCATTAAAGGATGGCGCCTTACATAATTCAAAAGTTGCACTGGGATATATTATTTGATCAAAATATCAAATAATATCCCAGTGCACATTTTTCAATTAAAAAAAGAAAAACAATCAAAGATACTTTTACAAACAAGAAAGCGTAATTTTAAAATCTATCCATAAAATATTCAAGTCCTTAAGCAAATTTTCTTGTTTTTGTTTATATTTCAAAGAAACACTTACTTAAAAATTCATAAAATTCACAAAATCTAAGCTGATAATGAAAGAAAACAATTTTGAAGGTCATTGAAAGTTAATAACAAAAATTCATTAAAAGTTAATGAAACTTAATTCAGACCATCAATATCTTAAAAGCTTTTCAATAAAACCGAAACAATTCAATTCTTTCTTTTCTCACGTGGGTTTCAAATAAATAATAAAAGCAAGTAATCCACCGTTCCACGAACTTTCGAGTTGAACTGAAATGTAAGTCGATTGAACGCCCCGAGACGCTAAAATAACCCGCTACGCAATAAATCAGTAGTCAATTATTATTACCGCACAAAGCGTTCATCATTTCGTACATTCCACACATTCACCATATACATAAAATATCATTATCACTGTCGGGATTCCCAATAAATCCACTATAATTCCTTTAATGTCGTCGCCGTAATTACATGCGTCTCCTATGGACAACTATTTCTGTAAATTACCGTTGATAATATTTCAGAACATTGTTCGAAAGACCTCTAATTGTAGTCGGAGAAGGAAGACAAGGTAAAATATGTAATAAATCTAATGAATATAAAGCTACTGTATGCATTTAATAACATGTCTGACGAGGTAATTTAATACTCAATTTTTTTGATTTTTTTTTCTTTAAATTCAATGTTGTTACACAATCGATTTGAAAAATTTCAAAATAAAAGGATTACTTGTACGAGCATCCTATTATTATATTATTAAATATGATTCCCACATCTATCTACCCCTTTTTTTGTTTCCCGGAGAATTGAGTCGTATCACGCAGTGCGGTTGTACTGTCGAGTGGAGTGTGTGTGTCTGTGTCAAACTAACTGACTGCCTAAATGAACGCACAAATCAAAATGGATTGTAACATTAGTGCGGTTGCTGCAGGGTATATACACATTTCAAGTCCGTCATTCACACGTAAAATCGTACATGGAAAAGGAAGCGACGTAAGATGACGAAGACATGGAGAATGAAGGAAGCAAAAAAGGGGTATCAACAATAATAAAATCAAAATATACATTTATGGTTATTAATTATTATTATTATTGTTATTATGGTTCTCGTTCTCGCTCGCATGATATGATACTGCTACTGTGCGCTACTGCTCTTGTGTGTTCCTTACATTGTAGTTTTGTAAGAAACAGCAAAAAAAAGTAATAAATATACTTCACACACAAAAAAAATCGAGATTGAAAAGAATTTTTTGAAACGAATAGCTTAATCGCATTTAAAAAAGATTTTATTTTCAGAAATTTTTCCGGGATTTTTTGAAATTTTTCACGAATTTTTCAATTTTTTACGAATTTTCCGAGTTTTAATAAAAATTTTCACGAATTTTCCGAAGCTTTTCAAGAATTTTCACTTTTGAAGTTGCTCATGAGACTCTCAAGAACAATAATAGATTTTAAAATTTTAAAGTTTTTCTGATTTTCCACAAATTTTCCGAGTTTTCCCTAAATTTTCTAAGATTTTTATGAAGTTACGATTTTTAAATAGAAAACTATTTATAAATTGCAGAAATTCGCAGTTTTTTAGATATCTGAATTAAATTTCAAGGCTCGTTCTTACTTTTATGATAAACGGACACGACACACGGACAGACAGACAGACAAAAAACCATTACCGAATTTTATTAAAATAAATTTAGAAATGCGACAAAAATAAACTTGAGAATGTCGGATATTTTATTACTCTATCTATCTAATGATGCGGTTGTACCAGAGACACTCACAAATGAAGTGTAAAGGAAGTGAATATTAAAGCAAGAAATATTTTTTGGCATCATATTTCTTGTGGGTAATCCTCAAAATATTAAATAGAGAGACAAAAAAAAATTCCTCGTATCAGTTTCAAGAAGAATGCGCCAGCATGTAATGCGGTCCAATTGATTAACGATCTAATTAAGATTCCTCTTATTTTTTCTCTTTATTTTATGACGCACTTTATTTTTAAAAATTGAAAAATAATTTCAGAACCGTTTAGTAAAAAAAGTTTTTTAAAATTGTTTCATGACACGTTTTCCATATTAATTTGTAGTAGTTGTTGTTGCTCTTCCGCGACCATGGAACGACAAACAATGATGCAGGACGAAACGAGCCGCGTGCGTTTGTTTGTTGGCAATATTTTTCATGATTTATGACGAATGTAAGGGGAGATTTTAATGAAAAATTTTTTAGTGTGGATGATGAAGAGCTATAAATATTGTGCGATTTATATCATAAATGGCCGTTTTATGGTAATTTGAATTGAGCAAGAGACTATTAATGAGAACGAGAATGGATTAATTTTCTGCGGTTTCGTGCGTTTGTTTGTGTGGCGATGTAAGACAAAGGCTTGAGTACTTAAAATTTATGTTTTATGGGAAAATTTGTGGAATGGAAAAGTTTTTTGATGACAATGAATTTTTTGTGGATGGAAAAATTTATTTCCTTAAACACCCTCGTTTAAAAAAATATTTGACACGCAAGTTTGAATTGTCTTGAAAAAATAACCAAAATTTAATATAATTTTTTATTTGTTGTAAAATAAATTTTTAACCTAAAGATTTAAAATTTAAATAAATTAATTTAAAAATTGAATTTATATAATTAAAATTAAAAAATTATTATACAAAAAAAGAAAATTATTTAAGCAACTTTTTTTTTTATCTTTTTTTTATGTAATTTTATGAATTTTTCAATTAAATTTAACAGAACTCAATGATGGGTAGTTATATAAAAAAATAAATAAAAATATAAAATAGAAATAAAAAATAAATAAAATTATTTAATTAAATAAATAATTATAAAATAAAATGAATTTTAATAAATAGAAAATATTTTTTGAATTCAAAATTTTTATGAAAAACTTTGAATTTAATATTTTTAATTAAAAAAAATTAAAAATATTTTTCTTTGTTTAAAATTTTATTCAGACAATAAAAATTTAAAATTTTTTTAATAGAGGCATTTTAAAGAGAATTGAACAATTTTCGATCCATAAATAAAACAAAATTCAATAACGGACAAAATATTATTTTTAGATTTTCTTTCAAAACAAAAAAGATTCAACTTTTGTTCAGTTAGTTCACTTCAATCAAATGATGGTTATTATGTTCGTTCACCTTCCACGTTTGCGGTGCGCTATGTATATTCTATTCATGCACGTCACTACCATAATTATTGTTATAACCGCCTTGTTTGAATAGCTTTTTAAATTATGCACACCCAGGATTCCCCGCGATGCTCACCACATGATTAAATTATATTTGATTATTATAAAAAATAATAATAATATTGCCTTTGATTACACTTAATGATAGATCTCTGACGAATGTGACTTGCAGCGAGCGAACGACGATGCGTTAATTGAAATTACCAGACGCGCAGCTACATTTCTGAATTTGACACAAAATTCGGGAAAGCACTCATTTATGTTCCGTAATGCGATAACAAAACAATCCAGGTCGTTTGTTTGTGTCATGTCGAAATTGAGGCGATGCATTGACAACGAACGGTGTTTACATTGTGAAACGAATCAATCTTCTTTTTTGGCAACGTGTTGGAACGGGAAAGCTAATCATAGAAAGGAGTCCTTTTGGAAGGGAACAGTTTGTGGTTTTGGCAGTAGATTGATATTTCTAATTTTAGTCCATTTATCGTTCTGACGTTACTTTGTTACAATTTTGCAGGAGGCTGACTTCAGTTAGTGCAGAAAAAATATTTATTTATTTTTTTTTTGTTTTAATAAAATTCCAATTTAGTTTCTGTCCATCGCGAAGTGTTTCCAAGCGACACAGTTAATTACATTTTTTGTTCGATTTTTTGTTCTGATGTCGCAAAATGGACTCCCTCTGACTAAATTGCTGCAGCAGCATTTTCCCAGAATGGTATTTACCATCGAAAACACATACAAGTCCCACACCGAAAAAAAACACAGCAAATAAATCGATCGTTGAGAGAAATGAGTTTTTAGTTAAAAACATGGATGGAGTGCGATACAGTTCCGGTTGTTGCATGTTGCACAGCATTTTCATTGAAAATTGTTGCACAAATCGAACATTTTCTGTCAAATAGTGACGCGCATATACCTCCATTTATAAACTTGAAACCGATATTGCATAATGAACTCTCGCATGCGAGTTTCGGTTTATTTGTTGTGTGAAGACTTTGTGCCAGTCAATTCTTCCGAAATTTTGTTGATTTAAATGCTCCAAATACAAAACGAGAGATCTTTCTACTCCGATACCCTCGTTTATCAGCTTTTTGGATGATGTTGACTGACCGGTGTTTACTTAGTTACCTACCTTTCTCAATTTCGACCGAAAACCACTTGAAAGTGACAAACGAATGTACACCCTTGTTGTTGTTGTGTATACAACATTTCACAAGGAGTCAAAATTGAATTTAATAGAAAACCTTTTTGCGAGAATGGGAAAGCATCAGCAACAACCTGACGTGTCGTCGTAGTTGTTGTCAGCGCGTCGTAACATGTTATTCGATATATTTTGTCGAGCATGTTGTTTGCTTTGGTCTACTGGTTCCAAAATAAATATATATGTCGAGTGACTCGTTCACAAAACGTTATTTAGCTTGAGAAAGTACATTTGCAAAAAAAAAGTAAGTTGACGTCTGAGAAGAGTACAATTTTCTGATTTTGGTCAATTAGATTGGTAATCACAGTGAACGTTTGCTCATGTAATTTACTTTGAAGAACGATCTCGTAAATTGACAATTTGCGTTTGAATTAGAAAAGTGACAAACGTTTTGCACCTTTGAAATAGAATTAAAAATTTATTTGTGGGAAGGGTGTTGCTATTAAGAGCTTTATGGGCTTAACTTCTCTACACGCAGACAACGGGTCAGATTGATTCCTTCAAGATGTAAATTTGATCTCTAAAGGAATCAAATTGATCTGTTAAGCCTTGACAGTTAAGGGATTAAATTGACCTTCTGCATCAATTGATTTTCTGAATCTGTAGATGACCAATTCGAAAAGGAATCAGGTTGATCCCTTAAGATATCAAATTGAGCCCTTAATGGGAATTGATTCCTTTAAAGAAATCAAAAAATTCACATATGGGGTCAATTTGACTCCCGAGGGATATTAATTAAGGGATCAACCTGAATCTCTACAGGGTTGGTCATCTACAGACCTAAAAAATCAATCCTTGCAATTTGTCAGTCAGTCCATTTGATTCCATATTGTTGTTGTTGTGCTGGTTTCCATGCATCAATATCACTTTTTACATATTTTTCTAGTTCTTTCTTAAATTCACTCATTTCAGTATCTGTTTTCACTTTTCTTGTCATTTCATTAAAGAGCAATGTCCTTTTGTATATGAGAGAATTTTGCGTTGCTGCATTTCGCAAAGATGGAAAGCGCAAGTCGTTTTTATTTCGGAGCGAATAAGGTTGCATTTCGTTGACTGTCGTAAAAATCCATTTAAGTATTGTGGCAACAGGCCATTCCTTATCTTGTACTGTAAGATCGTAATTTTTCTCTGTAAACACCTTGGGTCTTAGCTTTTTACCTGTCATCCCATACAGGCGCTCTGGAAATTCACTCAGCTCAATTTTGAGCACGATTGGAGTCAGAAAAGTTTTTCATGATTTCGAGTCTCGAACCGAAGACCTTATGCCCATCAGTCTCAAGAGCGGATCTAGAGGATGAGGATTTTGAGCTGGATAGGGCTTGCTTGATTAGTCTGATATGCTAACCACTAAACTATTTGAACCACTGAATTTTTTAAGATTCAACCAAAAATTTTGTTCCTTTCTATTGAAAACTGTCTCTGCTGAAAACTCTTCATCGCAATAACCAACATACTTCAAAAGCCTCCAGTCAACTCGTCTAACAATGAAAATCTTATGTAAACCACAACGATACAATACAATGTTGTTGCAAAAGAGCAATTCAATTTATTTCTGCCTCGCCTTATAGAACCAATTTACGAGTCGAGTCGAGTGAAATCATTTTCCACTTGACATTAAACCTAAACGTGAAGACTTATTTCTTGTTGCGAATGTCTTCGCTACGGTGTCCATCTACGACATTTTTATTCATAACCGCACATCGTAAAAGTACATCTTTTTCTGACACACCAAGCCTAAGCTTACAAAGAATCAACTCGAACTCTACAATTTTCTAATGAAAAAAAGAAATTTCATAGTAACGCATACTTTACAAGCAAAGGTACTTACTGCGTTGCACAACAATTCAATCGAGTTACTTGTAGCTCCTCATAGATTGGCTTACAACTGAAATTCAATTTCTATTTTTATTTTATATATATTTTCTTCGTCGCCCGTACATTCCGAGTCAATACACATTTAAACTTATTTATTCTTCGTCTTAAGACGTAATGCTGAGAAAGAAATTGAACATAATATCTTTTTGAATAAAAATAGAGAGGAAGCAATTTGTTTAACACTTGCTTCTGGCAACTTTCAATTCGTTCATCTATAGTTTTCTTCTACTTTTTATTTTTTTTCTAGAGACTGAAAATTGTAAAATTGGATAAAAGATTTCATATTTTACAGCGCAAGAATTTACTCCGTTATTATTTGTTTATTTTTATTGAATTAATTTTGTTTGTGTAAATAATAATTAAATTATTTTCAACTCGATATTCGACTTAAAATAAAAAATATTATTAAAATTTTTTTTTTGTAATTTAGAATTTTTCAACTCTGGTACTGAAATTTTGAAAGAATTCCGAAAAATTTAGGAGAATGGCGATTACAGAATCGAAGGCATTTTTATGAAATAAGAACTTAAAAAATTATTGTTAAAGGCAAATTTTTAGAAAGAGAGAAAAAACTCTACAAAACAGAAGATTTTTGGGCATAAATACTCAAAAGTAAAATCAAAATTTAAAATTTTTTAAAAATATAATTTTTTCACTTTTTTCAACCTGTTTTCTAACAATTTATTTTTTTTTAATTTAAAATAATTTTTGAAATGATTGTACCTGAAAAATGTTGTAAAATTTTCAAACTTTTTTGAAGTTCCTGGTCAGTGAGTACAACTGTTCTGATTTTTCAAAATTTTGGTACTTAAAATGGGAAAAATAACCAAAAAATTAAAAAAAACGTGTTTTTAGCTTTTAATTTATTTTTTTCGATCCTCTCTTATAGACAAGAAGAAAATCTTAAAAAAAATAATTATACAAAATTTCCAATTTAAAAAATATTTATTGATGGTTTTCATTGACCTAATGACGACCATCAAATAAATTTACGGAAAAAAATCCATTTCACCCATGACATGTCGCAAAACAAGCAAAGATCGCAGAATCCAATTATTTGATTGCATTGCACGGAAAATTTACCACAAATGAAGGTTAAAAAGTAATTTTTAGATAGAAAATGTTGCCATTTTCCGAGTCATTGTTTCTGCTCTTGCTCTCCTCTTTTGCTTTGTGTGTCTCTGTGTTTATGCCATTAAATTGCACCTACATTTCTATCATTGTATCATTCCAATTGCATGCACGATATTTTATAGTCGCAGCAGCGGCAGCGAAAAAAAAAGAAACGAAAAAAAATAGCAGCATGTAGTACATGCACTTTTTTCTACTTTATTGCATCAAACAAAATAAATTCAGCAGAAAAATAAATAAAGTGCACAGTATAACAATAATGCAAAAAAAAGTGTAGCGTAGTGGAACAGCTAAAAAAAAATATGTGTCGTATACGGCAATTCTCTAGGTAAATAGAGTTGATTTTGATGAACAAACAGAAATAGAGCTTTGTGAGAAAAAAAAATCGGCCGACAAAAAAAATATTTTAGACGCATATAAGTTGTTGTATTATTTTAACATTTTTACCGTCAATTTTGTATGTCGCCAAAAACTGCATTTAAATTCAAACGCTCACTAAAGTGGCACATTCGCTTCGATTTGAAGCGTTATTTAAACATCAGTCTTTAACTAGGAATAACAGGGTTGTCGCCGCCGCCGCGCCATATGTTCCGTTCAATGAATGTTGCTCAATTTATCGACAAAAAGACGTCCAATGTAGCTTTTCGATTCGATTTTATGTGTATTAAAATGTGCATGAAATGAAATTGAAACACACACATGCAGCCTGCGAGAAAAACGATCCCCATTTATATATGTATGTGTCACACATTTTTCAAATAAGTGACTTCAATTTTTTATATCAAACGACACATAGAGGAGCTACACATGCCACTATTATGCCTTGCTGTTTGTGTTGCCGCTCCGCTGCTATGAAAATAAAATAAGGTTTAAAGGTGTACGAAAGAATGGCATGACAAGTATGCAAACGACACACATTATTACTCAAAGTTGTAGCAATTTTCGGAATAGATGCTCATTTTAACGTTTTTTTTGTCGCTTGATTTTTTTTGTGTGCTTTTCTTATTGTGCAGTTATATCAAACGACGAAAAAAAAACGAAGAAAAACGTCGAGGAGAAATGACACGCAAAAAAGCACATATTCAAACAATGACAAGAAGGAAGGAACAAACGTTGTTTGTTTTTTTCTACAGATACGAAAGAAAAAATAAATTAATGCCTATTTGAAGGCATGAAAGTTGTTCTCGTTCTACGAAGAATGACAAATGCGAGATCTATTTCATCAATTGTCAAATGCAATATGGGAGATGACTTGTTTTTTCCTGGGAGTTGTTGATTGGTTAGGTAGAAAAAAACAAAAGTTTTTCAAGGAAAAGTTTACATACATGAACTGTGATGAAAATATTATCATCAAGAAAAGACTTGAAAATTGTTTTTTGGGTTTTTTCATATGTCAACCGTAAAATTCAATTTTATCTGAAAGAGTATATCATTGTTTTTGAGCAGGGTTGACAAATATATTTCAATATCGATTCAAAAGATTGGATCAATTTTTAATTCTTAAAAAGATTTTGATCTAAATTGATCGATAGAGATCTGTTGATCTTTAATTGATCTGATCTTACAGATCTCAATTAAGATCTTGATCTGTTTGGATCAGCTGATCCGATCAATTATGTCAGTCAGAAAAAATGTCAGGTGAAATTCGTTAAAGATCTGTTTGCTTGATCTCAAAGTGATCTTAAGATCTGAAAAAGATAAATGTCACACCAAACATAATGATTTATAAAAAAAAAATCTGATCTTACTGATCTGTTAAGGTCTTAAATTGTATCTGTAGATCTTAAACAACTTTTTAAGATCTGAAGTTTGATCTTGATCTGTTTAGATCAGCTGATCTGATCAAATTAATCTTTCGATTTGAAATTTAAAATGAATCTGAAACAATCTTAAAGTGATCTTTCGATCTGACTGAAAGATCAAAATCAACAAAAATTGAAGGATCTTCTGAAAAAAGAACCAAAAAATTCATATTGTCATCATTGATTCTAAGCTTTTCACAACCCTAACTAATATTACATAGAAAACTAGAACAAATCAAATTAATTTTCAGAAATATTCATATTGCAAGGCAGAATGTAGGAAGCCACACTTTATATAAAATGCAATTTAGACGCACACACACATACACAAAATAAATATAAAGTAATTTTATTTGTCCTTTATAAGTGTGCAAAGTGTACATATTTGCAATGCATTTTAAATATCTCAAAGCAAAATTTAATCAAATAACTAAACTTTTCTCTCTTTTCCTATTTCGTACTTTGTGTATTTATTGTGTATGAGAAAAAAGAAGAAACTTGTCTATATGCATTACAATAATAATATTGCTAGTTTTGTAAAAAAAAATAAGAAAATGCACAAATGACGATAAAGAAAACAAATTACTTTTTCCATCTACTGAAGTAGTCTCTCCTACACCCAAGAAAATTTCCTTTTACATATTAGAGAAAGCCTCAGGGAGAAATTTTGCCATGCATCCAGAGATGTTTTTTCTTGTGTAACAAATTCATATGAAAAAGAGCTTTAAAGGGAAATTGCTTGAAAAGTTTAAACTTGAAAATTCCATCGAATATCAATCAAATTTTAAACAGGAAGAGCTCCAAGTCATTTGTTTATTTTCTGTGAATCATCTGTGCGAATGTAAGTTTATTAATAAATTTTGTTCCCAAAATTTCCTTCCTTGTCGGCAATTTTCATGTGATCTAATATTTGAGGATTTATCATGCATGAAAATATTTCAATAAAGTAACATTTAGATACGAAACTCATAAAGAGGCTTACGGAAGGGCTTGTGATGTTACGTCAAAAATATGAACACAAAATGGAATTTAACAAATATATTTGCATATGAAGCTATGAGCTGAAATTAAACCTCAAGATATTCATTTATTAATTAAATTTTTGTTTACTTACGAGGCAACTTATGACTCAAAATGAGAAATATTTTGACAAAATTTTGTCAACAAGGCAAAAAAATGTTAGAAAAATATTTTACGTTACAAAAACTACATTGAAAAATTATAAAACTAAAATCTAGTGAATAAAAAAATTAAAATAAAATTTAAAAGAAAATTGAAAATAAAATTAAAAAAAAAATTAATTGAAAGTTGAACTTTTGAAGTAAAAATAATGAAAATGGACAATTTTAAAATATTCAGTTAATTTTCCTCGAAAAACTTGAGTTACCTGAAAAAAGGAAAATGCAATAATGTTGTTTTGTTACAAATAAATTATTTTCAAACTTTTCAAGTTTGTTAAAAGTTGAAATTTTTATTTTACCCACAAAATATAAATTATTCATTTATTTTATTGACCAAAAATTTTATTAAAATATTAAAAGCTTTTTATTTTCTTTCTTTTTTTTTTGGAAAAATAACTGACCTGTGAATTTTATTACAACAATTTTTTCATGACGCACTTGCGACGTCCTGTTTTCGTCCTTGACGCAAAAATTTTACCTTCCACATTCATTAAATTTGATGACTTTTCATATTTTTTGATCTTGTTTTAATTTTTATTATGCAAATATCTCGCGACTTGATGCTAGACGACTGAATTTCATCAACTACCAAAGTGCCGATTCAGCTTTTTTATATTTTTTTTTCGTAATGAGGCTTTTTTTATTGTGCCAGTAATTTTTCGTCATCTTTGCCGCGTTTTCGTTTTATTTCCACCGATATCGTTGCAGCTGTAAAAATTCTTTGCGTGCCACGAAAATGTTAATGAACTGTTCATGCAAATACTTGTTAAAAATAAATATATACGGAGCAAAGATAACCTGCTTGTAGTACACCGAGCATCGATTGTGGCTGCTTTGACGTTGCTACAATCCAAACGGTTGTTATTATTTTTTGCCTTTTTTCCGTTTCGCGGAAATGTAAAAGAAATGCAAAAAACAGACTTTCTTTTGCGATTCAAATTAAAATTCACATGTGTGCGCGAGAGAAAACTTCAAAAAAATTACACGAAAAAAAAAAAATAAAACAAGGACCGTGAAGTAGAAAGGAAATGGATTTTTAATGAAAACATTGTACGGGTACAATATCAAAATTCCATGTTTCGCGAGCCAAAATATTGGTATGAATATGCGAGAAATTTAGAAAATTTAGAAATTTCGGCCAAAAATTTTTTTGTGAATGAATGAAAAATAAGTCAAATTAAATTAAATAAAAAATTGAATAAATTTAATAAAAATCTGCAATTAAAAAGATTTTTCTTCTAAACTGCTAAATTCAAGCGTCAATAATAAAATATTTAGACCAAAATTTTTTAAATATTTTTATGTTAAAGAAAAAATTAATAAAATTTATGAATTTTCGAAAAAATAAAATTCCCATAAAATGAAAAGAAAAATATTTTTACAAAATTTTAATATTTTTTATTAACAAAAATAAACAAACAAAACAAAAATAAAAAAATAAAATAAAAAAAAAATTCTTAAAAAAATATTTAAACTTATTTAAAAGAACATTTAGAACTAAAAAATAATAAAAAAATTATTAAAAGGTTGATTTTTAGAGAGCTAGTCATTTTTTTTAACAAAAGAATTTTTATTTTTTAGCATCTAATGTTTTAACAAATTTTTAATAATTATTTAAATTTTTATTTTTTTGGCCAGATGCAAAAAAAAATTAGAAAAAAAAATTTCTTATCAAATTTCTCAGTTCTGATTTTTTTTTGTAAATCGTCGCGAAACACCAATTTTTCTTAAGAACCTAGGCAAAAAAGGAGCAATAACTGAAAAAAAGCTCAAACATTAAAATGACGTTCGTTGTTTACTTGGTTTCCTTTTTCTTTGACATTTTTTTTTGCAACTCTTCAACCTCATCATCATCGTCGTTGTCGTCGTCAACACGAACAACATTTTTTCACACCGGCGAAAGAGGTGAAGATATGCTTCTTGGTTATGTGTCACGTTATGCAAGAAAAAACAAATACCTTTTTTGTACCTTTGTGTATACAACAATTTTCCTCATCAAATACGAAACCATTATATTTTGCCTCGGTCTGTGCAAGTGTTTGTTCGTTCTGGAGCATGATCAAAGCAAAAACCTTTAAATTCGCTCAAAAGGAGTGTTGTTGTTGTTAACAATGTTAATGTGTAAGCCTTCTCGTTTTACCTTGTGCTCGAAATTACACGAAAAAAGGAAAACATTGCAAATTATGAGGATTTTTTGCGTTCTAGTTTTTTTTTTCGTTGATGGGTTACGAGAGTAGCTAGTTATGGAAGTTGAAGTGACACACATTAAATATTCATGCCATAATTTCGTAAATATTGCCAAAGGTTTTGCATTTTCAAAGGAAAAAAATGTTTTGAAAAAAACGCCATTAATTAAGTTATCGCTTGAGTGTCTAGAAAAAATTCCAACTGTAAACAAGTTTCCCGGATGAAAATGTTGATTATATTCCATCATCACTCCGCGAGCCTGTCTTATTCTAATTTATCCATCATCTCATGTTTTATTTAGAAAAAAAACGCGACGAGGGTGGATTGTTATTATTTGTCAGATAAAAATTTGCAAAGAAAAAAAATAATTTCATAAGGACATTCAATGTCATGCCACTACCTCGACAGCGACGACGACAAGAAGAGAACGAGAGAAATCACGAAAGAAACATTTCATTTTACTGTTATTATTATCTTTTCAAACACATTTCTTTTACTTAACTTTACACGACACGCATTTTTACGTTGTGATTTTCCGTCTTTTCCTTTCGTTTTAATTTTCTCTCTCTCTCGCAACGAATGTCTTTTTTCCGGCAGTTCCTTATCACATGACATCATCTCACTTGCGTACCAAATATTTTTAACAAGGTAACGCAAAAGGCGAAAGCAAAAAAAAAACAGCAACTGTGTGGTAAAATAATAATAATGTTTTGTATTGCTTCCTCCAAATTGGTATTTGGAGCATCGTCATCATCATCATCATCAGTGGCAGAAAAGTTCGGTCCCCGAATAGATGTTTGCCATCACCAATAGACAGATATAATGAAGAAAAATGTGCACATTTGTTAAGATTCTTTCTCCTTTTTTGCCGTTCATTCGTTACTTTTTTTGTGTTGACTCATTTAATTTTTCATTTATCCCATTTTCTAGGTCTACAAGTTTTTTGTTTAGGCTCTAGAAGTTTTTTTTTCTCGTCTTCAAGCTGCTATGATATTTGATATTTCCCCTATTCGGTGTCTGTCACTCTAATAATGATTCTAACGATTCGTGCAAAATTGAGTCCAGTTTCTAAATAACAACATTTCAGGGGTGTTGAAACTTGAAAAAATTTAAAATGAATTTCAAGTTGAGAATTTAAATTACACAAATAATTTTTTTTTCTATTTTTCCATTTTAAAAATTATTTTGATTGAATTTAAATTATTTTATTCAATGAATTGAATAAAAATTCAAAAAGAAAATTAAAAGTTTAAATTGAATTTTTAAATTAAAATAATTTTTTAGTAAATTGAAAAAAATAATTATTTTAAAAAAAATTTTATTAGAATTTCTGTTATAATTTTGTTGGAAATATTAATCATTTTTAAAATTTATTTTTTTTTCTCCAATTTTTATCAATATTTCATTAAACTTAATTTAATTTAATAAAATTTTCATTTAATAATTAAATAAATTAAATAAAAAAATAAATGTTAAAATTAAAAAAAAAATATTAGAAAAAGGTTGAAAATTGAACAAAAAATTTTCATGCTTTTTTAATTATTTTTTTCGTTATAAAAAATTAATAATTAAAAAACAAAATTCTAAAATTAAATTCTATTAATTTTTATTTTTTACCAATTTTGCTAGAAAAAACTCTTGTTTCTTGTAATTTTATTAAATTTCCCGCCTTTTTCTCGAAAAACTGTTAAAATCACACCAAATACGTCCCTGAACAGCAATAAAGTATGCGTATGACATTTATCGCGATAACGTCAGAAACATAAAAAATGCACTTTTTATTGATATAAACCACTGCTAGCACCAACAAACAAAAACACCCCCCGAAAAAAACGAGAAAAACTAGCGAGAGAAAATAAATCTGATCGTAAAAATGATAAAAATTTGTGTGAATCCATATTTCTAATTCGCCTCAGCACAGTTATGAAATAAGAAAAAACACAAATCCTCTAACATCAGAACAATGCAACAACCGCTTTGAACGCGACATGAAATTATACAGCAGAAAAAATCTCTTTGATTGTGGAATCAGATAACATCACACACACGCTCCTCTATAACAATTCTCGCACATCGCAGGGAACACACACGCCGTTCCTTCAATTTCCCTTTATTGATGCCATCACACAAACATTTTTCTCGGTAATTTTACTTCAGGGTGCAAATAAATGACTATAATGAGATCTTTATTTTTTTTTCACAGAGCAAATGCGGGTTCTGCTTAACTATTACTTAGGAACAAACGCCGTAAAAAGTAAGGATTTCATGAAATTTGAGGTTGTGGTTTATACTTAAAAGGAGTCTCCCTTATTTCTTTTTTTTTTGTATTCTTATAAGAAAAGGGCGTTGCTCTCATTTATTTATTTGCAGCATAAATTCACGGAAACGCATAAATTGCATCGAAATGAAGACGGTGCAATTTCAGTAAATTTATTCAATTAGTCGAGATTGCATGAAAATGAGCTCATTTTCATAGAAACAGCCTAATACAATGATTTAAATGATCCGAGTAATTATAATCTCATTTTATTGTTATTGCCTACTCGCTATTCGATACACAAAAAAACACCAACGCGTAATTATTAACATCGAGATAGATTGTTACACTACAAAAAAAAAACAGGAGAAAAAATCGTAAATGTATCGAGAATGGAGTTAATTACAGCCGCCAAAAATATTTGTGTGCGCGTTGATTGCCGGTTTTAATTGAAATTGTTTGAAATGTTTAATCGGCTTGTAACGAGATTAAAATAAATAAAATGTAAATTTGAAAGTGATAAGTGATTGAACCGAACGTTAATTTAAATTGTGAGCAATTCCAAGCTTAAATTAATTGATTTACATAGCCGCACGAACCAATTTACGGATGACGGGTAGCGTGATAAATTAATGCGGTTTGTGTAGGTGACACATAACAAAACACAAAAAAAAAATTTCGTTGACGATGGAAAATTTCCAGCTTATAAAACTTGAATCCATGCAGAAAAGAAAAACTGATGGAATTTATCGACATATATCTTTTCTGATGATGTACGAAGTGCACTCAAGCGATTTTTTTCCTTCTTCCAGAGTCAATGGAGAGAAAGTTCATGAAAGGAATATTGATAGCACAAAAAATACAAAGGAAGGAAATTCTTGGATACCACAAAAAGAGGAACGTTGTCATGTGGATTTCCTTCTTTCTTTCGTCTATATGAAGAGTCAATGGGATAAATCGCACATTCACAGTTTTTGGGGAAATCAAGATAAAAATGTAAAATAGTACGTAAGTATTTATAATTTTTAAAAATCTTCAATGGGTAAAGTGTTATTCTAATATGCCAATAAATAAATAAATGGCTAAAAAAATTATATTCAAGTTCCTCCAAATTGTTTTTTTAAACCAGATACTTAATTTTATTAAATTGATATGAAATAGTTTTTTAACATCCCTAGACGAAGAACATAAGTTCATACCTCAAATTTAGTATTTTTCCATTCTTGGGAACAAGAACCACAAAGATTTTCAAAAACACTAAGAAGAAGTCTAACATATGCAACACCATGGCTTGATTTACGATATCGAATGTAAGTATTATAATTTTTGTTTTTGAATTACATATAATTTTTTCAGCAAACAAGGTTTTGCTTGTTTTTCGTACGCTTAAAAGGAGAACAGGGAAGGCAAAACACGAAGATTCTGCCGTAAAAGTCATTGGAATCGAAAATTTTAACAAAAAAAAATTTTGGATTACCAGCAACCATCAAGAAAATGAGTTATCTAGATGATAACAAGTTGCAAATTCGAACATAAAATATTTTTATTTGTGTTTTTATGCTATCAAAAATTGATCCTTAAGTTCAAGAAGAAGTTAAGACTTTACAAATCGCATAAAATGAATATTACCTATGTCCAATATGAGAACATGGCTGTTTTTTTAAAGTTTACAATCTTAAAATATGACGTTCTTATTTTTCGTAATTTTTTTCCGAATTTATATCCATATTTTTTGAAACATTTTAAATATTTTATAGGTATTTTTATAGATCCATTATAATAATTTTCTCAAAAAATTAAAAATTTCTATGAAAATTTAGAAATGAGCTTATAGAGGAGCTCTAAAATTTATGGAAAAAATTCCATAAAATTTTTAAAAATTGTCTATAATTTTTTTTATTAAAGTGGTTATAAAGTACCACGAAAAATCGATTCTTTCAAAATTTCTAAATTTTTAAAATTGCAATTTTGCGATTTATCCAATTGACTCTTCATACAATAATCCAATCGAGTGACATAATCCATATACGTAAGACGGAAAATTCCCAAGAATTTATTACCTCAGCATTAATTTCCCTTCCTCAGCTATGTTAATCTTTAATACAACTTTCTCGCACACTTTATGCTCGCAATTTTCCCCGAGTTTTTAATATAATAACGAGAGACTTTTCGCAATTTATAACAAGCACATGCATCGCGCAGCTAAAACTATCACCTGCCTTCGCAATTTTCTTTATCTATCTTGTCGACAAAACGACAACAAAAAATTGCAGTTTATTTAACGTTGAGACGACGTTGCCGCTGCCGCCGCCGTGTTACAATATTCATGGCATGTTTGTAACTTTAAACCACATTAAACAACTTTATAAATACTTTGGGTGATGTTGTTGTTTTTTTTTCATGGTTTTCTGTCTCTTTTGTGTGGATGACTGAGTAAAACAACACCATCGCTCGCCTACACGAACTATATGGATGAGAACTGGGACAAAAGAGGATAAAATGATATTTACATAAATTACGGCCGTAATTTTATCCACATAAATAAATATTTTATACAAGATATGGCAAACAAAAAAAAAAAATGTTGTGGATAAGCGCCACATGAAAAACGAACATTTTCTGTACATTTACGTGCAGCGAGCATATAAAAAAAATAAACTGGTGTTTAAACACTTGTTCTCTGCTTGTTTGTAAATTTGACAATATTTGCCGCACGAGACACTTGCGCGAAAAATAATGAAAAAAAAAGTTGAAAATATGAGAAAAATGAATATTTATCATCACAATGCCAGACATTGTCTGCGTAAATATTAATAAGGTGGTTAAATTGGACGAAATTAAGAGACAGGTAATCTCAAGTGGATGTCGAGATTTATTTTCACAAAGTTTTTTGTTATGCGACATTTCCTTATCTTCTTGTTTATTTATTTTTATTCATTATTTTTTAAGGAAGAACGGACTTACCTTTAACTATAAGCATTAAGCTCAACAGCGAACATAAAATAATCCGGTCCATGGTAGCTATTTGTTTGCGCGCCATTTTTGGGTGTACTTAAATTTTGTTTATTTAAATCCTTTTGTCCCAATTTTGTAAAAAAACACTTTGGCGAATTCTTTTTAATAAAATTTTAATTATTTTTTTTCTGTTATTTTTTTTTATAAAATTATTCAATACATTTTACTCTTGCTGCGTGGAAAAAAATAATTTTTCAATAACATTCATTAAATTTACACTTTTTCAGTTAATTAAATTTATATGGTTTCACGTTCATGTAAAATATTTATAATATTTTTATTTAATAAAATACGTTCCAGTAAGAAGAATTTCAATTTATTGTTTATTATATATTATTTTTCGGGTGAATGTGAATACTTATAAATATGTGCAGTAGTATAATAATGAAACAGTAATTGAATTCTGTTGTTTTTTTTTAATATACACACTTATCAATATTTAAACTTCATTAATTGTTATTTGTATTATAATTATTAAATATATTGTTATTATTTATTTAATATTTTATTTTTTAATTAATAAATAATATTTTATATCACTTCTGGATATTTTTAAATAATTTTCATTATTTTTTATTTTTTTCCTAAAATATCAAGATTTTTTTTTCTTTTTTTTTTTTTTTTATTTTACTCGATAAACACAAAATAAATCTGAGATACAGAGGAGATCTTTACAGATGAACGTCATCCGAACAACTGTTTGTAAATAGTTAGAATTGTATTGAACGAAGGTATGAAAAAAGGAAAAAGATGAAACAGAAGAGAATTTATATTTCTATGGTTGCCCTGCACCGAGAGAGCGAATGTTCTTGCGTGTATAACAAAAAGTGAATGAGAGAGAGCGAGAGAAAAGGGAATTTTTGTATAACAGAATCACATGTATGAAGAAGAAATGTTTTGTAAACTACAAAAGGGTCGTTTGATACAACATTTGAATGGATAAAATTCATACATTTTTTTACGATTTTTAATTTAATTTAATATAATACTTTTAAAGTTTTTTAAAAAGCTTTTTAAATATTTTATTCTAAATAAATATTCAATATTTTTAACGAAATAAAAATATAATAATTGTATTTTTTGGTATTTTTTTACTTATTCAGAAGAAAAAATATATTTTTATTACAAAAATTTAAAAAAAATATTTTTAGAATTTAAAAAGAGTCAAAATAATACGAGAAAAATAATTTTTAGTTAAATGACTAATAAAACATATTTTAATATTTGAAAAAATTCACTAATAATATTATTTTAATTTTTATTTAAAGTTTTTTTAAAGTCTTTTAAAAAATTCATAGTCCAAATATTCATATTTTTTTACATGAAAAATAAATTTTTAAATAAATTAAACAAAAACATCCCAAAATTAAATTAACTTTAAGTTTGAAAATCAGTTTTGCCTTCGTTACAACTTCAAATACGAATTTAAAAAAATAAAATAAAACTAACAAACAAAAAACAGTTTTTACCTTTTAATATCATAGAGGTTGTTAACGAAACTTTTAAAGAAGAAAATTTTCCCAATGCAGCAGGAAAACTTTGCCCGGAGACAACATCTTTTAAAAATGCTTGCGTCTTGGTTTTTCCAGAAATGTTTTTTAAATGGGACACAATGCATCGCACATGCATAACACACCTTAAAAAGTGGGGAAATAAAATACAAACTAAAAAGTGCAAAGATTGTCATGATTTGAAAAGTTTTTTAGCTGGTGTTGTACACAAAAGTCTCTCTCATTTAATGACACACAATTCCTTTCCGCACACACAATTGAAAATGTTTTCCTTTTTTTTTTAGTTTTTTGCATAAAAACAGTTTTGCATGCAAAAAGTGCAAAACAAAAAACACACACATATACGCATTCTCAAGTGCATATGTAATCATCATCATGATTATGTCATTATTATTATTATTACAGCAACTTCCATTGTTCTCCGGTTGTATGTTCATGTAATTCAATTTTGTGTTTTCCTGTGATGTTGCTTGCCAAGCAGTGACTAGGAAGACGCACTATCGCTCAAAGTTTAACGTAAAATTAGGAAAAATAATTATTCTTGTTAAATAAATGTTTGTAGTAGTAAAATAAAACCGTCGTTGTCGCTGGAATCATGTATCTGTCGTTTCTCGGTTGTTGTTATTTTCATTATTATCCAGAGTTTTGCCTTTTGTTTTGCTGAGTAACTTTTTAGAGGAAAAAACATAAAATAACATTGGCGACAACAACGAGACTCATTAAAACTTTTATTTTTATATGTATAGTTTCGGGATTTTTTTTTAATTCGTAGTTTAAGCACAAGAAAGATTTTCATTTAGTTTTCCCCTGTGTCGACGGCGACGTAGGTACATAAGTGGCGTTCATGTATTTCTTGTGTTTTTAATTTTCGTTGTGCTTCACCGAGATGAGAAACAGAACTTTTCATGATTCTTTTTTTGCGTTGCTGTTTTTACTCACCTGACGGATTGAAAAGGGATGATAAATACCACTTGATGTGTTATTGACTTAGTTAGATCTATTTAGTTCCTTAAAATGTTACTCCAACCCGAGCCTCTTGGAGGTTATTTCAAGCCCTTTTGATATTCGAGTAGCAGAACTTTGGGGCCGTGAAGAGCGAGAAGAAAAGAGAGGATGAGATGAGGAGGAGAAATAAGAGGAACAGTATGAACAGAAGTATAAAAGTGATGAGGAAGACGAAAAATTAAGACGCATAAAAGAAACATCGAAGAGCTTGCTTCACAACGGAAGGAAATTCGTCGCTTGAACCGTGAATTGGAGGTGACTGAGCAGGAGTTGCAAGGATGTGCCGCAGCCAACGCAGCTTTTGCTCAACAAAACGATGAATTTAGGGCCACGATTCATCAGCTTGAACAAGCAAATCACTAGAGGTTCCATGCCCACTTTCAGCTCTGTAACGTCCTGAATTAGCCTAACTCACGATAATTATCAATCTGTCAAAGTGTCCTCCGCTAGAGAGCGGCGGCTATTAAAGCACCGTTCTCTAGCGGACTCGTTCTTTTTTGTACTTCATTAATCGAACCAACAAGACGTGTTTTATTTCTCCGAGTATTCTTCGACATAACAAGCTCCAAGATGAAATACAGCATCTGCAGCGACAAATTCAGATACTCCTCCCGGAAGAAGAAGAGCAATTCGGTTCAGGGTTAGAATTAGTTAACCTCAAAAGGGGTTAATATCACTGTTTTTCAATCCGTAGGGCAACTATTAAACTTTTCCAGATGAAGTACTGCTTTTTAAGGTTTCAATTTGCAAGAATAATATTTCCTTTCGATCAACAAATGCAAGAGAATTTATTAAAAATCCATTTTATTATTTGAATTTCTTTGAAATATTTTTCTTTTTCTTTCAATAGTTGAACACTTTTTGCACTTACAAATTACACACACAAAATTTTTCTTTACTCCTGCTTTTCGTTATTTTTCTGTTCGAGTTCTGCCTCGAGCATGTCAATTTTTTCCGCATAACCTCCTTGCAGTTGCTTGAACAGTCCATTCTGCAAGTCGTATTCCTTCTTGAGGTCCGCATACATTTTTTGCGATAACGCAAGTTTCTTCTCCATCAAAGCTTGACGATCTTTTTCCGCCTTGAGTCGCAGCTCAATTGTCTCGAAACGTTGATTCAAGTGTTGCGCCTCCGTGTTCCGGATCTCAAGCATGTCCTTTGTGATTTGAATGACTTCTTTGAGTTGCACAATTTGCGCTTTGTATGCCTCGATTTGCGATTCTTGCTGCTTGTTTTGTTTCGTTTTCTCGAACAACAACTCTTTGGCTTTGGTGAGAAGGTCGTCGTGTCGTTGACGCATCTTCTTGATTTCTTGTGATTCGTTGCGGTTTTTCAACGATTCCAGCTCCTTTTCCATCTCGCCGATTTTCGATTGAGACTTGAGGGCTTTTTCCAAGTCAAGTTCGAGTTTTTTGACTTGTTTTTTGGTCTCGTTGGCGGCATGCTCGCGTTCCAATTCTAGCAAGGCGATTTGATTGAGAAGTTCTCGCTCGCGCTCTTCGGGTGTTTGTTCTTCGGTTTTTGGTGCATCGCTCTCTGACTTGGTATCGGCCATGTTTTTATTTCTTGCGTTGATTTTTTGTTGGAAAAACTACCAAAAATTGCTGAAATTCAATGAATATTAAGAAAAATTGGTGATAAGTTGGTCAAGGATGAACTTACCTAATAGAAAATGAAACAAAAAAGAACTGAAAAGAAAATTTATCTACTTAATTTCAATAAATTTCGGAGAAAAAATTAAAAATATTACGAGTCTTCTTGACTGACTGAAGAAAACTGACGGAAAATGAGAGATTTTCGATGAAACACGATGAATTTTCTCACTTAAACACATAAACACGGCTATTAATAGAACACTAAAAAATCATCACACGTAGAAATTTCTGAACGCAACGTACACATGTGTAAAAATATTTGAATTTCTTACTTGAACAACTCTGCTTTGTTTTAATAAACCAAATTTGGAATTATTTCAAGTTCACGTGAATCACGTGGGTTTACCGCCAATATTCAATTATTCCAAAAATATCAATTTTTTGTGGCTTTATAATTTTTTTTATCCTTCTAGAAATCGAAAACACTCAAAAAGGCTTAGATCGTCTGGCACGTGCACCAAAAAACATTGAAAATAATAATAACAGTCATTTTTTCGCGTTTCCCAGAATTTTTATTGTATTATTAGTCGCGCGTTTTCCCGCTGTTTTTGTGCCATGATGACAATCATTCGCGCGCCAAATGCAAAGCAAAGAATAAAATATGCAAAAGACAAACACAGAAGAACACAATCAAACGCTGATTAAATTAAATGGTGATGACGACGACTCAAGATGATTTACGTCAGCGCAATTATGGAAAATTTGGTCCCACAGCGAAGCAACGAGAAATTTTTTGGACCGTAGAACAAGGGCAAAGATAATTACCGTTGATGATGACAATAATATAATGAAATTTCACGCTCTTTTCATCTAATTTTTCCTTCTTTTAAAATTTTATTTGTGACATCCACTTCATTTCAGCTAAAAACTCGCACCTGGTTCAGCGGAAAAAACAACAATTTGGCATTTTTCATCGCTAGTGAACCAAAGCGAAGTAACACACTTCCTGATTAAAGACACAGAATTTTTACACAATTCGAAAAAATAAAAAAAAAATAAATGAAAAGTAATCATTGTAAAAGCTTCCTCCACACGACATCGATGCATAACGGAAGTTCAACGCAGAAAAATATTAAAACGTTGAATTGAAAAATTGAAATCAATAATTTACAAGCTTGTTTTTCCTCTGCAAACGGGTTCATTCGTTCGTTTTTTTTTCCTCTCGCTGCATGCAAGAGAGAAGCATGGGAGGTAGAATTTATCGGCACACCAAAGTGGTTCTGAACTCTATTAAGTAAATGGCTGACATGCAAAAATGAACAAAAATTGTGAAGTGCAAGGTTTCACTTTTCGTGTTGCGATTTTTTGATCATGTTGCTGGCTCGATGGTTATTAAGAATGTATCAAATTTGCAATGTTGGAATATGAAAGAGGAAAAAAGTGAAAAAAATTACGATTTTGTGAAATTTTTTATTTTGAATTTTTTTCTATGGAATTTATTTTTTTTTTAATTATTTATTTTTAGTTTAAATTAAATGAAAAATTTTATTTTTTTTTTCAAAAATATACGTTTTTAAATGAGAATTTGAATTTAAAAGAATTTTATTAATTTTTATTTATTTGAAACTAAATTAAATTAATATTTATTGAATTAAATTTATTTTATAATGAAATTTTTTTTGAATTTTTAGTATAAAAAAAATAGGAATAAAAATTTTATTGTTTTTGAAGTTTTAAATAAAATAATTAAATTTATTAAAATTACAATTAAATTAAAAAAATTATTTTTTTTAATTTTAATTTTATTAAATTATTATAAATTACTTTGAATAAATATATATTTTTTTTATATAACTTAAAAAATAATTTTAAAATATTTAAAATTAATAATTTTCTTTATAAACAGAAATATTTATTAAATAAAATTTTTACAAATTTAGCATTTGACAATGCTACGAGAAAAAAAAAGTCAAAAAACAATTTTTGAAAATATAAAGTAAACTCATTTTAAATTATTTAAAAAAATTATCAAGTTAATTTACTTCAATTTTTGATATGTCTTATATTTATTTATGAAATGATGATTTAAAAAAATATTTAATTAAATTAATTTTGTTAAATTAAAACTTAATTTATTTTTTTGTTTTTGTTTTATTTAATTAATTTACCTATTTAAAAAAATTTTAACATCCAACTTAAATCAAAATTCCTGTAAATACGTTAAATTTGAGTGAAATATTCATACAATAGCACATTTATGTTTTCCCAACTTCCAGCAAAATCAAAAGATTGTTTTGCGAGGCTTTTAATGAAGAATATTAATCATTTTGCCTCGAAACTCTTGCGAGAATAAATGTTGTGCGGCTTCCTAACAAAACTAATTTTAATTAAATAAAAGTGCAAAGATCAACAAGGAGGTTTTTGCTCATTTCAATAAAACTAATAGCATGCCATAGCACAGTTGATCTGAGGCCAGTTTATGCTTGTCAAACATAGTCATGCGGTAAAACAATACTTTTTGCGTAGGTATGTGCGGAGTTGTGAAAGATGAGTCAAGAATATCATATTTTTTCCGTATATTTCATTGCTTTTCATCTCGAGAAAATTTAATTAAAACTCACATCATATATAAAAACAAAGAGACAAGGGATTCCCATGCACACCAAATAATTTATATTTGTCATCTCATGTGTCACTAGGTGATTTTATTCTATAACATAATATATCATATTATGATTATTTTATTAAAAAAATGAGAGAAAGCACGACGGCCTCAGAGAGCGATCCTCTCGCACACAAAATTAAAGTATCTCAATAAATAAATGAAAATGATGATAATTGACCTAGTTTTCATCGGTCATTCATATAAATTCATCTGTGGCGTCGTTCGTTCTACGGCGAAAATGGCAAAGGCATTGCAAGTGCAATCAGCGGGATGTCCTACAGAAATAATAATAACAAGCAAATAATTTGTTGATATTTATTTTGTATGTTGTGCAAAATATGCAATTAAAGTCATGTTTATAGGAGTGTTAGTTTGCCTGAAAAGACTGAAAAGGAAAGAACACAAAAGGACGGCAGATGAATTATAATGCAAAAGGCAGTCGTACCACAGGCAACACAATAAATAAAATGATAAAATAAGACGTAAACACAGAAAATTCTCCGTGTCAGTAGATGGAAGGAAGAAACAATGACGACGACAACAACAATAATAATAATATGAAGAGCCTTTTTATCTTGTTGACTTATATAACACCATCTTGTGTATTCAAAAGTAGGTCCCTTTTCTCGATCTCCTTTTCCTTCTTCTCGTGTCCGCTTCGTGGTGCGTCTCAAAGTGTTTTACTGGAACTGATAATAAAATGAAGAAGCAAATGACGATGAAAAGAACAATGCGGCTAATGCTATTGTTGAAAGGGACACAGAACAAAGAAATATGCATATCGGAGAGAGAGTGGGTGAACGATGTTTAGTGTTTGACAACAAAACATTTTAAATCCTCTTTTTTCACTCTTTTTCTCCGTTTTTTTCCTCTGTATCTCTCTGTTATTGGGTGTGAAAATGTTGGCAATATATTTTTTTGTGCAGAATTTATTTGCTGTGTTTAACAAACAAGAGTATTAAATAAGATTTAAGTGGACAGCAATTCTTTTGTTTCATGATTTTTTCTGAGAAATGTTTAATGAAATTTCGATATCAAGCAACAAGTTTGAGTCTCATATGATTTCCTTCTGGTAAACAGGATCTTTCTAAAGAGGAACGAAAAAAATTTTCTGAAAATCGATTTTATATGTCAAAAAAATATTTAGTAAATTTTAATAAAAATTTTAATTTGATAAAAGTTGCTTTAAAAATTCATTCATTTTAAAATATTAAAAATTTTTATTTTTTTTTATTTAAAAGAATTTTATTAAAAAATTTTTGGGAAAATTACAAAATGTTTTAAAATTAATTTTAAAGCTGTGATTTTAACAAAAAAAAAAATTATTGATCTCTAAAAAATTTTATAAAAAAATAAGAAAAAAATATTGGGACTTTTTTTTTATTTTTCCGAAATTTTTTTCTGGTGAACATTAAAGCAAAAAAAAATGTCCAAATTCAAGACATTTTTAAGTTTTAAAAACTTTTTAAATTTTTGTATTTAAATTTTTATAAATAATTTTTAATCAAAACTTAAATTTTAAAAAAATTTTAAACTAAAAACATTTATTTTTGAAAACTGTTAATAATTTCAAAAGCAAAACTAAATCAAAAATTAAAGTTATTTTTGAATTTTCAAATGATGCACAGGGTGATTTTTTTTACAAAATATTTTAAAATTAAAATTATTTTTTTAAAGACGAATTTAAAATTTTGTCTGAAATCTTATCAGAATATGTTAAAGATTTTTATTTAGATTCTAAGACATCCCAAAATTGCATCAAAATATTTAATATGTTGGGTTCCAATGTTTCAAATAGTCAAAATTTCATTAACCAAACCACCCTATCTGAATTTAAGTTGTATAAAAATATTTATTTGAATATTTGAGAACTTAATTTGAGAATTTAAAAATAAATTAATTAAAGTATTTATTACTGCTGTTCTCCTGGATAAGAAAAAAAATTTAAAATAAATTTAATTAAAAAAATTTATAAAAAAAATTATTAGAAAATAAGAAAAAATATTGAATTTTTGCCCTGTGTTTTTTATTTTTCCGAAGTTTTTTTCTGGTAAAATATTAAAGCAAAAAAAAATATCTTTAAGAAATTCAAGACACTTAAGTTATAGTTCTAAAAACTTTTTAAGATTTTTGTATTTAAATTCTTTATAAATAATTTTTTCATCCCTGACGATCAAATTAAATTTTGAACTTCAAGAACAAGATTTTACTAAGAAACATTATATTCTTGTGATAACTGATAATAATTTCAATTAAGCTTAAGGTACATTCCAGAAATGCATAAACAAGACAATTTTCACCATTTCTCTCTGTCCAACATGATGTCAAGTCGCACACCTACAGCTAATCTCCCCTTTAACATATGTCTGTAATTGATATTACGGATTACATTTCAAATTCAATTAATATTGATACGAAATTGTAGCAAACTGCAATTATTAGGGAGACGCACGAGGGGGAGGTTTTCATACAAATTATTGCACAAAGGCTGCTTAACACCCACTTATGCATCTATTTTTGCCAAAAATAAAATTAATGCCTGGACAACATGTTTGCAACAACAATATTTTGACAGAATTAATTTTTTGACGTTAATTCAATGCAACAGATTGAATTCACATATTTTTACCGGAAAAATTTCTAGATCTCGTAATATTTCCGTAAGCCGGTTTTCCCGCGTTAAATATTTCTAATCCATTTTTTTTTTGCTTGAAAAAACCAAAAAAAAAAACATTAAAAATACTTTTTTATTTGTTTCGCACTTTTGCACAGTTTATTTTTTTAACACCGAACAACATATTTTTTTACACGCGATAAAATATTTAATTTGTATCTCCCATTTCGACACCATCGTCATATCGCCACAAAAGTAACAAAATTCTAACAACAACATCAGAAAAAGTGATAAAAACGAGCAACGTATAAGTTTTAAGGGATTTTCTATATAATCTTGAATTTATTCCTTTATATGAGAATCGTGTGTATTTTATGACTCGAATTTTTTTGTGTTGGGATTTTTTTTCGGTAGTAAAATGCTCTTGCAAGTGCTAAGTCTGAGTTACAGTGTCGATTAGTGTAATAAAAATGTTTTTTTCCTCTCTCTTGCTCATCATTAGTTATATTTTCTTCGTTGGATGAAACTCTGGCGGAACAAGTAATGCAACTGCGAGCAACAACTTGGGAATTATTCGAGAAATAAACATTTGTTTCCTTTAATTACTCCTCATGAATTTTCAATGACTAATTAAATTTGTGGTACACGTGCTGCTGCCTTAATTGAATTCAATGTCAGCAAGTTTGTCTTAACTTTTCCACATGCCGCTCACTCGGCATTACAAGTTGTGAACAAATATTATTTTATTACCGAATGCAAATTATTTTATATCAGATAAATGTCTCGCAGAGATAGTTTCCGACAAATTTTACAACTTGCTAAAATGATACTCTAATGATAATCTTGTTAAAAATTCATTACACTTCCCCTTGTAGATTTCGTGATTGCCGAACAAATACAAGAAATTACGTTAATAAGTTTTTTGTGATGCAACGATGCACTGGAAAAAAAACAAATGATTGATGACAATGCATTTTCCACCAAACGAAAAGTTTAAAAATCTGGATTTGTTTGAAATTACCCTTTTTGTGGTGGCAATGAATTTGTATCAAAGGAAATAATAATAGTAATCACATGTAACGAAACAAAGGGCGGTCATAAAATTTAAATTTTTTATGCTGGTGCATCGTTTTTTGTCACTGCATTCAAAAGCACAATTAGCTTGGAAAATATAGTGAGGATGTTTTTTGTTGTTGGGCGAAGTAATTAATCATGAACGTTAACTGAATATTTGGAAAGTTTTTTTTGTTTGAAAGTCATATGTTTGCTTTTTTTTGTTGTTTATAAGATTTGAAATTTCTTAGAGAAACGGTTGAACGCAATTTAGTTTTTAAAATCATTTAAAATATTTTATACCTACATATTTAATTTGAACTAAATTAATCCATTTAAGAAATTAAGTTTCTGACATCTAAATGCTACACAGTAAAAAAATATACGTCGTGGCGCGAGACGTGGAAAATTGATACTTTTGGATTTTCTGAAGCAATGGTAGGTTTGCGGGCATGTTTCTTGGCAAAAAATGATCTATTCGAGACAACAAACAATCCTAGTGAAAAACAATTTTTTTAAAAAAAGTTTGATTTTCGAAAAATCGAAGGAAAGAATTGAGGTGAAATTTTCTGAAAAATTTTTACTTTGTAATAAAAGATCTACCTATGACTTTTACTCAAAACATCTTAATCTAAGACTTAAGCAAAAAAATGCAATTTAATATGCATTCTGAGAGCTATTTTTTATTCGCCAAAAAGTATTTTTTTTTGTGATTTGGTGATTTTTTTCTCATTTGTCCAATTAATTAATTTTAAATTGTAATCAGAAGCCTGTTAAAACAAACTTTAAGCCTTACTTTTTAATAACAATTTGTTAAATTGCCAGTATATTTTTCAATACTCGGGAGCACGTCCTTGTCTCTTGCCTTCACTCAATCAAGTCCCTTTTTAGCAACAAGTAGCCAACGACGCGGATTATAGAAATTTTTCATGGACAGTCTGCAGATTGGACAACATGTAGTAGATTTATTTTCCAAAACGCTATTCAAAGCTTTTCCGTCCAACAGAGTGAGCTTCAAGTCGAATTTGACTTTCACCTCTTTTTGTCCAACTTTTGTGTCATAATCCCTTAAGTTGTCGACTTCTTCTTGCAATCTAGCTGTACGGTTTTATCGACATTACCTTTCGTCGGTCATTTTGGCATCCCTTATGGACCTCTTCAGCGATATTGGACCCGCTCATTTCTTCTTTTGGCAAATCGCGCCCTGTTACAAGAGTCCCGATGCCCCCTTTTGCAGCTCAAAATGTACTAAAAATTACAAAAAAGATACGAAAATTGACAAAAATGACAGACAGTTCTTCGCATGATGTTCTTCGTCCGTAGTAGAGGTGGCACCTGTTCGCCTCGAAAGTCTGTCCATTTCGAATTAGTACTCCCTTAAAATGAACCTTTTATTGTTTTTTTTCCATAAAACAAAACTCAATTTCAATCTGAAAAAATTGTTTCGAAAGCATCCTAAAATAGAATAAAACACACGTTAATTCAAATAAAAAATTAAAAAGAACTACAAAGAAAAAAAAATTATATGCAAATAAGACAAATTAAATTGATTATCCGTTGTTGTACAAAATACCACATAACAACTCGTAACCCATTGCACTCTATTTCACTCCATTGTTCCGCTTCTCTCTCCTATTTTTTTGATTAGATGCTGCATTTCTAACCATAGAAAATCCGCACTCGCAACACAACAAAAGGGTAGGTACAAAACATAATTTCACTTGCATAATTTATTAATATTTGTACGGCTGCTTTACGCTGCACTTCATTATAAATTCATATATTTCATTGCAGCAGTCCGCCACTGTCTAACTTTCTAACATTCACCCATCACCATGAGCAAATTAGGGATCTTTTGTTAATAATAATAATTTAATCCACTTTAAAGTTCAACATGATACGTTTTTTGGTGCATTTTGATGAATTTCCACAAAGACCCCGGTATATAATAAAGGTGCCTTGACCATTCATCATTTTGCATCATTGTGCCATGCGAAAGTAATAATCATAATTTTGTATTTATCGTGGCTTTTGGTCCGGTGAGTTTGTAAAGTAAACATCCAGTTTTGATTGAAATTTATAATTGGAATGGCTTATGTGGGTTTATACATAAAATACAATTAAATTCGCGAAATGCTATTGTTTTGGTCCCTTTTTGGGAGATTTTGTGACGCAATCACGACACAGGAGCAACAAACAAATTCCCCATTAAAATAAATTAAGTCGTATATATTTCATTGCCTTTGAGTCATTTTTCGGGTGAATTTGATGAATGATGATGACAAGTTACGCGAGGCGAATGCCAGACGCCACATATCCCTTTTTCCTTATTTTTTGCCGATTGTTTGGATGTTCACGAGAATACAATAATAATAATAACAATCATAAATTGTGCTCACTAGACTGAAATTTATTAATAATGGACCCCGTGTATGTATTTATTCAGGTTTCTTGTTGGATTCGCTCAAATACGAGAAAATGATGAGACAATTTGATTTTAGTAACAATAAAACACGCATTGATGACTTTGTTGCTGAGGGGTTGTTCCATGCTTTTATATATAAATTCGACGAAAAGTAATCAAATTTGGGATATAATTTGTCAACATTAAAAGGAGATTATCATTTTATGGAAGCGGATGACTTAAGACATTTCTTGTAGTCGATAAAGCCGTTTCAAATTAATCTTTTAAAATTGAAATATTCGAAATCAATACATTCGTGGAATTCTAGAATTAAATTTAAAAAAAATATTTAAAATTTTACTTTTTAATTTAATTTATTTCTTTTACCGAAAATTAAAAATTCATTTTCTCAAAAAAAAAAGTAATAAAATATATAAATTAATAAAAATAAATAAGTATTTAACAGTTGAAATTGAAAAAAATAGATATGTTTATAAATAATAAATAAATAATTATAAATAATTAAAAGAATTAAATTGTGTAATTAAATAATTTAATAAAATTTTTAAAAAATAAAAAAAAATTTTTTTTCAAAAAAAAAAATTGAAATTTAAGTTTTTTAAAAAAACATTGGATTTAAAATAATCTTATTAAAATAAAAAAATGCTTATTTTTTTAATTTTTCAGTTACTCTTTCATTAAAATTTTCGAAGAACGCAAACAAAATTTTAAAAATTTTCTCAAATTTATTAGCAATTTTTGCAATAATTCTTTTACTTTTTAAAATTTAAGACATCATTCTATATTTCATTTGAAACAGCTTAAAAATAAGAAAAATCCATCGAAAATCATAACATCCAAAAAATAAAGGGGAATAATGGTAATAATTGAAAAATTAAAAATAAATAATTGGCAAATATTGACACACGAAACATATGTTCGGTGTTCGAATCCTTTCTCCGGATACACTTTAACGCGATTTTCAATTCATTCGAGTTTCAATATTTACTCTTGTACTGCCAAAAAATTTTTTTTCATTCGATTGTTTACATTTTAAATTAATTTTACTACAACTTGCGTCATCGCTCATTGTTTAAATCCGTTGCATGCAGCAGCGTCAGACTAGGAAATGCGCCGTACAATGATGAATTAAAAATTAAAGAATCCAGACAGGAAAGTAAATTTATACTCGTTTAAAAATTCATCAAGGTTTATTTTCGATATATATGTGTGTTTACTTGTGCGAAGAAAAAAGTAATTGGACGGGAAATATTTTAAATTTAGGGAGAAAATTTTATTGAGAGAACTTTAAAGTCGATGAAACTATTTTTTTCCAACATATGTTGCAAAAATTTTAAAGTTTTGTTAGATAAGTCAACGCATGTGTGAAAGCCAAGAGATTTTTGCTGATGGAGAAAAGATTATCTCAAAGCCTTTTCTTAATGCGAATCTAACACAAACAAACACACAAAAAATAGCCACAGGTAAAAGAAAAAAAAACAGACAAACACATCAAGAATTTCTTATTTATTTTGCAACAAACTTGATACTCACCCATTTATTTCTTCCTCTTTGCCATTATCTAGTTACTTTTGTCAGAAGAAGTAAGTACTCCAGCACAATGCAAAAGTGGGATCCTTACTTACATAAAATGGAATCATAATAATAAATAGAAAACCGAACCAATATTCTATTGAGATTGTATCATATTATTTGTTTTGTTCTCCGCTAGACCGTATTCTGTGAAAGTATTTCAGAGACAGAAGCTTTCTTTGAGCCATGTTTACACAAAACACGATCAATTTCTATTATTTTATTACACAGAGTGTGATACTTGGAAACATTTTTGCGAAAAATATTTGCATTGAAAAGACGAAAGAGAGAGAAAGACGACGAGACATATGTGGTGCGAAGGCCGATAATGCTTGTTTTGTTTGCACCTTTGTTTCGTCTTTTGTGATTTGCCAGAAAATGTAAACTTTGAAAGATTAATGCAAAAATATTGTCAAGTACAATACACTGGAGAAATGATACAAATAGTGAGATAAAAGGCATGACGAAAATAAAAAGATGCGTTTAAAGATGAAATTTAAATTTAAACAATTTTTTAAGTTTTTTTTCTCCGTTAAAAAATTATTTATATTTTATTTCAATCAAAGAAAAATAAAAACTTTAAAATATAAATATTTAAAAATTATCATAAAGTTTGATATATGAAAAATTTTGTTCAAATAAAATTCAATTTTTTAAAATTCAATACTTCATAATTGAAAAAAAAATAAAGAAAAAAAGTGAATGGGATAAAAAAATTAAATCGAAAATTTTATCATTCATCATTGATTAAAATTTTCAAAATTTGTGATATTTTTACTAAAAAGTATTTTTAAATAAATTAAAAAAAAATAAATTTTGGAAATCATTGATTTCTCCTGTATTTCATATTAAAATTTTTCAAAATATTTATTGAAATTTTTATTTTGAAATATAATTTATTTAAATTTATTAATATTTCTATGAATTTTTTTTTTAAATAATATTTTTGCGATTTTTAAAATGTATATTGTATACCTACGAAAACAATTTTTTTTTTCAATTTTTTTAAAATTTTAATTTTAATAAAAAAATTAATTTTTTACCATTAAAAATTTTTCCTTTAAAATATTATTTTCTCTCATATTTTTTTTTTAAACTTTTAATTATTTTTTGACAATCTACTGTTAAAAACTATGAAAATTAATAATAAAATACGGATAAAGTCATGCAAAATCTAAATTTCCCTAATATTTCAATCAAAATTCATATAAAATAATCAAATTAAGTGCGGCGACTGACATCAAATAATTTGCACCACATCATCAAGCATCAGCACTACTAATCGAATTGCACTTTTGAACAAGTAACAAGATTTTCGTCCATTAGGCAATCCACTTCGTCGACCAACTGGAACACTATACACAAGAAAGCGAGAGAGGAAAATGCAAATATTTATCTTTTAACAAAATCAAGTTGATTTTCATTGAGCCAAAATACATTTGTTATGTTTTTGCATATAGTACAACATTTGGTCATATTGTTTGTTTATCTCTTCCTCATACAATCGGACTGGTCTTAAGAAATGTCGGACGATTTACCAAAGTTTACTCACAATCAAGCAACTTGAAATCCAGTTAACAAATTTAAAGTTAGTCTACAACTTAATTTCAGTAAAAATGCATAAAGGATTTTTTTGTCGTTCCATGCCTTGCGTGTCAATAAAAAATTGAAAATAAAAATTCATCATAAAAAGTTGAATAATATCGATGAATTTTTTTACCCATTTCATCATTACTGCAACTACCATTGTTTGTACTTGAAATTTTATGCGCCATCATTTGTGCAAAACTTATCTATTTCGGCAAAATAGTCAATAAAAAGTTAAATTGTAAAAAATATATAAACAAAAATTGTCCAATATGTATCAAATATGCTATAAAAATCAATGTATTTGCAATGTCGACTTTTTTTTTTGTTCTAGCGACAAAAAAAAACTGAACAAAAAAAAATAAAACGGCATTTTGTTTGTATTTTAACTGATAAAAAAAATTTAGCCATGTAGCATCATGCCATGCCAAATATTACCGATCCTGACATTATTTTTCCTGCCGAAACATAAAATTCTATTTTATGATGCAATTCTGCAGTAGAATCGTTATTATGTCCCCGACGCTACCCGACGTTGCACAGCACAGAGATGATAGCATGTGATACAATTAGGTTTTTTTTTTCGGGGTCCGTACGAGAAATAACAATAACATTCAAATAAACTAGTTAGTCAAAAATAATGTACCTCGACGTTTGTTCCTCCGTTTTTACATTTATTGGAACGATGAAATGAGATAAGCATGCACTTGATATGAGCAATTCTCTCTCCAGTTGTACGTTTAATAAGAAGATGATGATAGTTAGTTGCCAAAAAAGTGTGTCAGCCAAAAAGTTTTGTGCTGCACGTTTATGGCTTAACTAGGTCTCAAGCTCGTGCAAAAGTGCAAAAGGACATCTGCGATGACCATCAAAATAAAATAATAATAAAATCAAATTAAACTTATTCCGTTGCAAATGCATGCAACTTTTGGACATTTTGAATTTTTTTATGCAAGAAATGTCATTTTGGAGAGAAAAATAAATTGCGATGTCGTCTGTTACTTTTATGTTAAATGCCAACAAATGTCATTTTCCGTGCGTGACATTTCCATGTGACGTAAATAGGGAAAAGTTTCAAGCTTTTTTAGCCTTTTTCGATCGCTGATAAATGAAAAAATTGTCAAATTAGGAAGTTTTCAATTTTAAAAATTTATAAATCCTATTTTTAGAAATTCTTTGGAAATAAAATTTTCTTAATTTTGAATGACAAAATAAAGATAATTTTAGAAACAAAGTTCTCAGAAAGAAAGTTTTAACTTAAAATTTATTTTGTTTAAAAATTAAATAAGGTTCATAAGGTTTGTTGTTTTATTTGTTTAATTGAATATAGGTTTCAGACAATTTAAATTTTTTTTTAAACAGTCAATTTTTATTTGTCAGTATTTTATAAAATAATATTTATAGTTCAGTTCAAAGTCAGTGAACATCATCGGAAAATTTTTGCAACTATATTTTTTCGTATTTTTTAACTAAAATTGTAAATTGTAAAATTTTTAAACTAAATATTGATTTAATTTCTCTTAATAATTTAGTTAATAATAAAATAAAGATCAAAAATTCGGATTTTCAATTTAATTAAAATTTTAAAAAACCGAACGTTTATTATCTAATTTTTTTTTTTGCATTACAACTTTTTTTAGTGTTAAAGAAAAAAAAATAAAGGGTAAGTAAAACTTTTATTTCGAAATCTTTACTTTAATTTATTTTTTTTTATTAATTTATTTTATTTTTGATTATTTTAGGTTAGGTTTGAGGATGCATCTCCGCGGTGCGAAGACCTATTGTGATCGACAATAAAAAATTATTTAATTTTAATTTAATTTTTTTATTATTTTTTTTGGTAAATAAATTTTTAAAGAATTTTAATTGTTTTAATAGAATTAAAATAATAAATAAATTTAATAAATAAAAAAATATTGTTTAATTTTAATTTAATTTTCTTATTAATTTTTTTTTTTGAAAATTAATTTTTAAAAAATTATAAATTTTAATTGTTTTAATAAAATAAAAAATAAATAAAATTAATAAATAAAAAAAAAAAATAAATTTTAATTTAATTTTTTTATTTATTTTTTTTTTTGTAAATTAATTTTTAAAAGATTTTAAATTTTAATTGTTTTAATTCTCTAAAAATAAAAATGTAAAAATAATAAAAATTTGTAAAAGTTTCTATGAAAATTTAAGAAGATTTTTTTTACCACGAAAAACCCAAAAAAAAAACAAATAATACATAATTTTTTTCAATTTTGATTATTTAAACTAACTAAGTTTTATGAGAAATTTCATATAATTTTGCACCAAAA
Source organism: Culicoides brevitarsis (assembly GCF_036172545.1). NCBI lineage: Eukaryota > Metazoa > Arthropoda > Insecta > Diptera > Ceratopogonidae > Culicoides > Culicoides brevitarsis. The sequence goes on along the minus strand of NC_087085.1, from coordinate 19,125,920 downwards.
ACTCAATTTTTTTGCAATCATAATCCATAAAATCATAAAAATAAATAACTTTCATCAGTAATTGGGGCAAAAACTAGATTTTTTCTCACATCACAAACAAACGACGATTCAATTCATCAATGTCTCGTTCGAAACTGTCCTGATTTTATTTTTATTGTTACACAACAAAGCATTAAAAATTTTCCATCACCAACAAAAGCACCATCATCAAAGGTAAATTTCAATTCCTTGACTTTCCCTGTTCAGTCAATTGTTTAATCGCTGCATCTCTGTATCTACCTTTTTCTTGTCGTTCCTCATTCGATGACGACGAGATAAAGAGAAAATAATCTCAAAGCGATACAAAAGATATTATTTTCACACATCGTTAAACCTCACATTGATTGAATCTTTCGTTACAAAAATCACTTTTATTTCACTTTACCCATACATTGCAGTAGCACCGAGAAAAAACCGATAAAAATAAAATTGATAACAGTCTGTTGAGTATTTCGCTTGTTCGTTGCGGGTATTGTTGTTGCTGCGCTCACCCTCAAACGAACGCTGCTCGATGATAGCAAAATAAATAACAAGTGTTTTGGATGTGGAATCGTCGTCGTCGCATCGAGCCGGAGAGGTAAATGTTCTTGTATATTTGTTACAAAAAACCCGAAAATTCAATTGAAACTGAACAGTGTTGTGTCTAAATTCAAGTGGTTTTTATTAGATTGAATTTCACGATGAAACGGCGCGCATTGTGATTCGGGATTAGAATAATGAGCGAGAATAACATTGAGGTTGAAGAGCACGAGATTTCATGTCTGTCAGATGTAAAATTGTTTCTGGCACAATAGACACGCAAGTGTTTGTTTTGATTTATTTGATTAAAAAGGGACCTGCTTTTCAACAGATTCACAGCAGAAAAAGGATTTTTTTTTGGAAAGGGTAACAAAATGTAACGACTCAATTAATATTCGTCTTAATAGATAAATGAATAAATAATTACATCATTAAAGAACGGCTGAAATGAGGACAAATTACGTTATTACCGAAATTTATTTCGTAGGTCAAGCTTTCTTTCCGCACTTCTCAGGAAAGTTAAGAGCAAAGATAATCATCAAATTCCCATCAAAAATTCATTGCCATCTTACGGTAAGGAAGCAACAGCAAAAAAAACTATCTTGCAAAAATAATCTTAAAATTTTTCACTTTTAAAATCTTCGGTTAATCGCATTAGACTGCTAAATATTTAATGAAGGGAACGGAAGAACACAAAAAAAAAAAATCATGAACAAAAACCGGTTGGAATGCAATTTTTCTCAATAACAAGAGCGTATTTCCCTTTAAAAAACAGACAAAAGCTCGATTTTTAAAAGAGAAATGTTTTTTGCACGAGAATTACGTATTTCGAGTACTTGCTCAATACAAAACAAATTTTTAATACAAAATCCAACCTTGAGTAGATTAAATGCCTAATGCTTCCATTTATGATTTATAAATTTGCTGTAATAACTTCCCTTTTTTATCATTTCCTAAAATAATCCGGCCAAAAATTTTAAAAATATTTTTCTTACCAATTTGTGTCCGTTTTTTTTTACCATTCTCTCTCAAAATTCTTTACATTTTTTTATTTTGAATTTTTCCGTAATCCGTAAATGATGTTTTTTACATTGTTATGATTACCGGTAAAGATGTGTTTTTGTTATCCGTAAAATGTTGTTACTAGCTGTCAATAATTTTTTGCTAGATATAATAATAATTTTTTTTATGGTAAAAACAACAATTTGCTTTTATGTCGTGGCAAACATTTTCAGCATTAACTGAGGCCAATTATGTCTGTGTTCAAGTGCTACTTGTGTCAATATAATTTTTTTATTACTTAAAAAGACGTAAATATAAGTGGATTGCAGATGTTTGTTTTTTTTTTCGTTTTCTTGGAGAGGCAGTTGTCTATCGTGGTTTTTTTTTTATCATTTTTTTAAAGGTTTGATAATTTGCATAAATAATCTTTTGCAAGAAAATATTTTTATTTTTACACCTTTTTTTAATTCTGGAGAATGAATTTATTCTTAAAATTATTTTCGAATTTTTATAGATAACTCCTACCTACCCTGTGAGAAAAATACGGGTCAGATTGATCCCTCAAGAGTCAAACGGACCCTTTAGAGGATTTTCTGAACTATGAAGTGATAAGTTTGTTCCCTTAAAAGCTTAATCTGATGCCTTAAGAAATCAACCTAATTTCCTTTCGAAATGGTCATCAACAGGCCTAAGAGTTCGATCCTTCACAGTAAAAAATCTGCGGCGCGAGACGTGGAAAATTGATATTTTTGGCTTTTCTGAAGCAATGGTAGGTTTGCGGGCATATGTTTCTTGGCGAAAAATGATCTTGAAATTCAAAAAAAATTTGTACGAAAATTCTCTTGATATTCAAAAAAAAAAAAAATTGTACAAAAATCCTCTTAAAATTAAAAAATAAATTGTACAAAAATCCTCTTGAAATTCACTTGAAGATTGAGATGTTTCACGAAATTTAAAAATTAAAATTCCTAAAAGAAATCAAAAAGAAAAAACTTTATTTACCAAACGACTTGAAATTGTCAAAAAATTTTAAACACAAAAATATTTTTTTAAGAAAAATATCTAAAATTTTTCCAAATTGCGCTAAAAAATAACTTGCAATTTTCATGAATTTTTTAATACAATTCCATCTTCTTTTAAAAATAATAATTTACCTACAAATCAAAAAAATCAAATCTACAAATCTGTTGTAATTACAAAAATAATTCTCATAGAAATCAGTTGCAATTCAAACAAATTCAAAAAAATAATTATTTTAAAAATTTTCTTGCATTTTATTCCAAATTTATTTTAAAATTTTTACCAATAGCCAATGTCCCGAAGTTTATTTTTTGGAATGAAATTCTGTGGTCCTGGATTGCAAAAGTGTCCAATAGTAATTATTTCATAATTTTTTGAGAATCCAATAAACACGAATGGCTTATCTGCTTCAAACCATTTGTCAACGTCATCTTCTTGTTTGAAATTTGGGTTAAATACTTTGGAATCATCGGGATTTAACGCTAGACTAACAAATTTATTCGCATTGCTTTGACGATACATGGAAGCTACCTTAAAAATTGGGATTTGTACATGAACTTTTTCTACTTTCATGTTTTCTTTAATTGATTCAATGTAGCTCATATTCAACGATTTAGTTAGATTGGTAAGACCCATTCTGGTACTTGGTCCATGAGGAAGTAAAATCCATAATTTTGAATCTTCATAACAGTTTTCTCCCATTGTCAATTTCTTGAGAGGCAACTCAATAACTTGTGTCCCATTTTCTTGTTTAAAATACTTGAAACTGCCATTAAATACCAAATATTGCACTTTGTAGAAGGAATCTTCCAAATTAAATGGAAGACTCTCCAAAAACATTTTGTTATTTGAATCGATTTCGATCGATGCCTTTTCATGCAATACTGTTACGTCTTCAGTTTTGTTTGGTAACCGAGTCTCAAAGTAATTGTTGCTTTGAATTTCTGTTGTATTAATTGGAATTCTTCCTGAAAAGTCTTTTAGCACCGTTGCAAGTGTTTTGGTTTCTGTTGATGTGTTCCCAGTTAATGCCACTAAATTAAGAGTGCGGTTCTTAAAGGATGCCTTGTAGAAGTCAACTGCATTTTCTTGGCTTGCAACTTGATGTGCAACAAAAAACTGAATAAATATGAATATTAACATTGTTTTGACTTAACGAGCTAAGCTGTAATGCAATTAAAATCGGAATATGATGAAACTTTTGTAGATGGATTTCCATGAAAAAATGTGTTAAACCACATTTCAATCTGTCTCGAGTTTATTTTTAGTGAATTAAAAAACTTTTAAATTAGGCTGAGGCAATTCAGAAAATTATTTAATATTTCATCGAAAATTAAGTTTTGAATATTAAAAAAGTTTTGTCCCGTTGTCAATTTCAAAAAATTAAAATTGTTAAAAAATATTTATTTCTCCAAAAACATTTTGTTATATTTCGAAAAGTTTTCAGTTTTGTTTGGTAACCGATTCAAATAATTAAAAATTTCATTTTTTTTTCATTGATGTGTTTCCAAGAATGCCACATTGTTTTTTCTTGGCTTGCAACTTTTTATGTGCAACAAAAATCTGAATAAATTGAATATTAACATTGTTTTGACTTATTAAGAGTGCTAAGCTGTAAAATTTCGGAAATATTTATTTTTAAAAAATTGTTGAGCCACATTTCATTTATTTATTTTTAGTAAATTATTTTAAATTAGTAATTTAAAAATATTTAATAAAAAATTAAGTTTTAAATAATTTCAAAAAATTAAATTGTGAAAAATATTTATTTCATATGAAAAGTTTTTATTACAAATTTAAAACATTTTTTTTTTCAGAGAAGAAGATTGTTTTTATTTTTAAAAACATTTAATTTAAAATTTATTTAAATTAATTTTTTAAAAATTTTATATTAATTTAATAAAATTTTTAATTAATTTTTAAAAATTTATTTATTAAAAAGTTATGATTTTTTTAATGAAATATTAATTTTTTTTATTTTTAATATAAACTTTAATATTTTTTGACAAAATAATTTTTGCTTTAATATTAGCTTTTCTGTATATTATTTAAAAAGTAAAATATTTTCCTTCACTGCTCCATCCGACATCATTCTTATTTAATTTTCAGTAATTTTAACCGCACGCCGTTCATGTAGTGTGCTTCAAATTCCATTTTAACTCACACAACGGAAAATCACCTGGTGATAAAATGTATGATTTTGACAAGTTTTGTAATGCCAGTAAAATGTAAACTAAAATTATGCAATTCAATTGACACATGACGAAACATATATGGAGTTTTAAGTATTGTATGACAGCATTTGATTGAAATGTGGTTCAACAATAATTTTTATGCAACACTAAAAATATCACGAAAATTCATGGAAAAATTTAATATTTATCATTAAATAAAATTTTGCATTGTTATTTCCTCAGGTTAACCCTTATTATTATGATTTTGTCAAATTACTGTTCATTATTTCAAAAATAAACGTGGTCCTTAGTCTTTTCTGTGAAAATTCGAAACAATCAAGAAGCTACCGCGATGTCATGGTTAAAAATATTTTGATAACGACCGACTTGAAAACTAACAATGTATAAATAACTCCATTTTCATGCGCAATTATGGTTATTTGAGCGGCAGGAAGTTACATTTAATGGCGTTCGGAGGAAAATGTAGCAAAAATAACAAGGCCTAGGGCAATAATATGTTACTTTTTCGCGTATGTTTTGTAAGAAAGTAGCACATAATAGGAACAGTCCCGCCACCGATTAAACTGGATCATTTAATTAATTTAATAAAATTTATTGTCGACGTGCAAATGAATTAATTACACGGCTGCACATCGGTTTAATACTGCATTCTGGAGAAAAAATGCGATTTTTTCATGGCATTGGTGGTACTGATAATTTCTAAAGTCACGTGGTTCAACTCAAAAAATTTTCAGGTTTGAATATTTTTTAAGTCACGTTGCTTTTCAAGTCACGTGGTTTGAAGATCTTTCAGATCAAGTGGTTTTAATATCTCTTTAGGGTCACGTGATTTAAAGATCTATCAGAGCACGGTTATTAAATTTTTTTCAAGTCACGTGGCTTAAAAATTCATATAAGTTTGAAGATTTTTTAGATCATGTGGTATAAAATTTTCTCAAGTCGCGTGGTTAGAAGATTTTTCAGATCACGTGATTTGAAAAATGATCAAGTCACGTGATTTGAAAACTTCTCAGATCACGTGGTTTTAAAATTTCTCAGGTCATGTGGTTTAAAGATCTAGTGTTTTGATGATTTTTCAAGTCACGTAAATTGAATATTTTTTAAATCTCGTAGTTTGAAAAAATTTTTAAGTCACGTGGTCTAAAAAAATTTTAGATCACGTGGTTTAAATATTTATTCAAGTTTACAGGTCACGTGGTTTAAAAATTTCTCTGGTGACGCGTCATGACGTACTTTTAAAACTTCTTAGGTCACGTGGTTTAAAAAAATAATTAAACCACGTGGTTAAACCGATCATTAAGTTATCAAAATACGATAGAATCGTTGATATTTTCTCCTAACGAAAAATATTAATATTTTTTTTTTTTAACCTAGTTAAAGCCTGACACACTACTCACAACAAATATTTGTTTCGTGCAACTCTCACTTGCACACATGCTAACAAGGCTGCATATACTGATTAAAAACATAAATATTTTTCCACACGCATCATTTTTCTGCACTTTCAATCCTGCAAGCAACTCCATCGCATGTTGCATTTTAAATGAAAAAAAAAACTTAAATATTAACATTTGAGCGAAAAAAAACACAACAACAGAATGAATTGCAATTGTGTTGATTCTGATGATGGTGCTGAAGAAAAATGAACCGGAGACCAATTTAATAAATTGCTTAATTAATTAAATTAAGTTATTACGAGTGTTTGATACGGCAAAATAGTTTACATTGTTGTAAGAGAAAAATGCTTTCAACGGAGTTAATTAGCTTCGTACGCCGGAAAATGTGCCTGTATCGATAAATAATTTTATAATTTTTTTCATCATTTTTGCATCTTGTCGCGTTTATTGCATCATTAAATCTCCATTTTTCGCACAAACACACAAATTTATCATATTTTCACGAAATAAATAACTCGTGTAGCCTTCCATCAACATCGCGTCGTCGTCGTCACACATAAATGTAATATCACGCACCATTTTCCCATCATTACGATACACGTAGTATCGCTTTACATTCATTTCCATCCACGACGATGCCGCCGTGATGAGGAACGACGCACAACAAAAATTATTATCTTTATTGTTGGTAAATGATGTTATGTGACTAAAATAATAATAATAATCATTTTCCATCGCGTCATGTCGAGGAGCAGCGAACGAGTGTTCTCCGGTAGTTGTGTGATGCCGAACGAGTAGCGGCAACCACATGCTTCATTATCACACCATCATAGCTCACAGCTCAAGATAAATTGTGGTAGTCTCGTAGAAAATATTCATCAACGCGCGAATCTTTTATCTGTCGTCTCTCTGAACTTACGAACCCGAAAATAGCGATAAATGATTAACAAATTTCTGAAAATGACTTTTTGACGCCACCACCATGACAAGTCCCGCGCGAGATAACGTCTCAAAACTTTCGATTAACATCGAAAAACGCGCGAGTAAAATAGTGCGAAAGGTAAGAAAGACAGGACGACTGATGTGATATGTTTGCCACAAGGGATGCCAAAGTTCAAGGTAAATATTCACTTTTAATATATTTTATTTTTCCTTTAATGTTGTGACAATATTATGTCATGTCATCGTCAGCATTGTCTTCGAGCCCACGTACGAGGTGTGTGTGTGTCAACCAAGAGAAAGTTAATTGCTGTAATTTGCTTTAAATGAGATTGAGTATGTGTGGTTTTGCTGACAGTACTTTGCTGGAAAATTAAAGAAAAACCGCAACAAATTTTCATGAGACTTTTGAAGAAGGTACATTTTTGTATACGGAAATTGTTGCGTTACTGAAAGGAGGTTACTGCTAGAAAGTGTTAAGGATGGCAATAAAAGTAATGTGCCAAAATAGATATTGGATTAGTTGGAGAATGCTCTAATTTGCAAAGGTGGTTGTGGTAAGCCAGGATCATCAGCGCAGTTTTCCGTTGGGAATTTAACGATTTTTTTGTATGATTAACAAAATCTAGGTGAGTTAAATTTTAAATTATTTTTTAATAAATTTTCTTTTTTTTGATTTGATCGAAAGCTATCTTAAAAGAAAATATTTTTGTGTAATCACCAGTGAGACAAAATGACCTTTTTTAAGGCCCTGTCATTGAAAATAAGGCCCTCAAACTTTTACAACAACAGTTTTCAAAATTAAATAAAAAATAAAATTAAAAAATATTTATTTTTTTCTTTTGAAAAAATGAAAAAAATAAAAAATTTCATTCTTCCAAAAAAATAAAAATTTATAAAAAATCACCTTATTTTGTGGGCCTTATTTTCAAGACCTCAGGACCTTAAAAAAAGTTTATTTTGTCGCACCGGGAGAAAAATTCTAAAATAAAACCTTGTAAATTAATTTATTTCAATTAAATTTGTAACGAACTTTTTTTTTAAATGATTTTTGTTTTGTTCTTCATATACAAAAAAGTTGTTCATATACAAGATCCTGTGCTTTTATGTAGTTATGCTACGTATATATGTATGTATACAGACATATGTATTACATATCCTACATGAAAATTGTTCATATGATAAAAAACATCGAAAAATATAGAAACTTGTGAGCTTTTATATACAAGTTACTTGTACAAGATTTTTGAGATCGATAACCGTTATTTGATGTTTTTTTATAGCAAGATTCAGTTTGAGTAAAAATAATATTATTTATATTTAATATTTTATAAACTTAATATTTAAAAATTAATAACAATTTAGATGATTCTTATGGAAAAAAATACGTTATATTAACGAAAAAATACACAGTATCTAAAAAATTTGAATCTCGCACGAGACGATTTTTGAAATTTGATATTTTTAGCTTTTCTGAAGCAATGATAGGTTTGCAAGCATATGTTTCTTTAACGGAAAATGATCTACCACGTCACTCGATTCAGCCTTTTCATCAAAATTAATACTCCGTCGCTAATTTTGGTATTTTTGGATTAGTTAAACGACCTAAAGAGTCTAGAAAACACAAAAAAGAAATTCTAAAATCCTCTCTGAGTTTTAGCGCTGAAATATATGATGAGCACATGAGAATTTCAACAATTTTTACTATATTTTTATCTTCATCAGTAAGTAAATGATTTTTTTTAAATAACCATTTAAAAGCCGAAAAAATTTCCTAAATTTTGGTATATACTTTTTGTATAGTTCAAAGTATTTTACGGGATTTATGGCAATTTTAATCAAAATATCGATTCTCATCGGGGTCAATATTTTACTGTTGTAAAGTAGAGAATCTATGCTTTCCAACGCATATACTCAAGCATGTGTATTTGTATGAAAACTGTACGTTAAGGGTGGCATAAAATTCAAAAAAGGTTAAAAACTTTGAATTTTTAGCCATTTTGAAGGCAAATGGGGGTTCCAATCAGTTCAAATGTGGAAATTTTGTACACTATTGATTTGTACAAACTCTAATTTTCAATTCAAACTTATACCAACTACTCATTACCACATCCGATTAATCAAAACACAAAAACCTTCACACAGAGCCCAAAACCACTAGGAGATTTTTGCACTAGGAAGTTTCCAATAGGAAACCACGAGGAATACAAGGGAGCAATAGGGCAACTAGGTAGGCTAGGAATAGCATAACTAGGATACACTAAATTTAAATTATTTTAATAAAATTGCTGAAAAAGTTTAAAAATTAATGGACAAAATATTGTTCTATTAACTTCGAAATTGAAGTTTCTTTAATTATCACAATTTTTTTTTGTAACGGATTTTTTTCAAAAATAAATAATAAATATTCAAAAAATATTAAAATTACTTCAATTAAAAATTTAAAAACATTTTTTATTATTGATGTAAAATTAGATTATAATATGATGATTAGAGTAAATATTATTTTTCTAATTTAAATTTTGTTAAAATTTATTTTAAAATTAAATATAAAATAATACTTCAAAAAAAAAAAAAAATCTATAAATCTACCAGAACTAAAAATAACTTTCAATATTTATATTGAGTTTTTTTTTGTTAAATTTACATTCAATAATAATTAATAAATATGTAAATAAAATAATTTTTCTAAGAATTCATGCCAGTAATTAATCGGAATCATGTAATTGGTCGTATTTTATTGCAAAATGAATTCAAAAATTCTCCGAAAATACATGAATTTATTAAATAAAGGCACTTAACAACAAAGACCTTTTTCCAAGAATTCATCATATACATAAAGTGAGTAAAATAATTAATTTCAAACCAAAGAGCCATTGTTTGATGTTCTCCAAAGCTTATCAACATGCACCTGATTCAAACTTATACCAACTACTCATTACCACATCCGATTAATCAAAATACAAAAACCTTGAAAATGGGTCAAGCAAAACAAAGACAGCTGTGAACTTTGAAACCTTTTTTGTGCGATATTTCTAAATAATATTTTTTGTCTAAATTGATTTAAAGCCACAATTTTGAACATAAATTTTATGGGTCATTCTGTTATTTTTTTTTTCGCACAGTATAAACAAACAAAACTCCTAGAAGGAAAACATAAATTAATGATGACCATGAATCTTTTTTAATTTATTGTTTTTTCTGTGCTCTGACGTGCCCGAAGTGTATTTGGGACCCAATTTGCAAGTATTAAAATAATTGAATTTGTCAATGTCAAAGTGCTTTTGGGTTGATGCGAGAAAAAAATATTTTTATGGGAAAGTTGAAATATGACTCAAACAAGATTTCGATTTTTTATGATGCTGCGTCTGTGCTTCAAATAATATGGGTGTTGAAAGACTGTTTGTTGCACAACGAAGGGATTATCTTTATTGAATTATTACTTTCTGGTAGGAATAAGTAGCTGGAGCAAAATAATTCTGTCTAAACCACTTCCTGCTATCATCATTAATGGAGTTATTAAACATTAAAGTGATTTGAGTGCACTTTGCATGCAGAACGATTGGGGAGAAACTTTTGTCCAATCATTTTCTCGCAATAATGCAACGATTTGCAGCTCGTTCGTATGGAAATTTTTAACTTATCCCAAACTTTTTCAATTAGTGAATTATATATATTTAAAAAAAAATCTGAACTTTTATCAGCTTGCACAGAAAAAAGTGCAAGCTGACCCAGAAAAATTGATTGTTGTTCACGGTTCAATAGAAAATGCTTAAACAACAATTCCTTTGCACAACAACACAACTCATCTACCGAAGGAATTACTTTTCAAATTTAATCCAAACCAAGTTGCTGTACGACTGAGAGAAAAAAATGAAAACTTGTTCCATTCCTTCTCTCCAATTTTTTTCGTTTTTTTTTTCATGTTTAACTTTTGTGCAACTGCCAATGTACGAAACTCGAACAATAAATATTTTTGTGATGTATTTCGAGATAATCGCTTAGCCTTAGATCATCGGCAAGGAAGTGCATCAGTTGGTAAGTGGTAATATTCATACGGGACGTGGCGGACTTTTACATGTCTGTTCGAGTTAAAAGCAATAAAAGTTTTGTTATTATTTGCAAGAAGTTTTTTCCTGCAATTTCTACAATAATTTCATGTCGTTTTGAGCAAAGAAATATTTATGAAAAGTCGTCATTTGGAAAACGACCGAAATTGGTATCGCATTTTGATTTAGTTGATTTATTTATGAGAATTTTTAACCACGTGGTTCATTAAAATTACACGTATCCACGAAACTTTTTCTTAAAACCACGTGACTTGAGAATTATTCAAACCACGTGACTTCAGATTTGTTTAAACCACGTGACGTGAGATTTCCTTTAAATGATACGAATTTTTTAACCACGTGACCTAAAATATCTTTCAATCACGTGGTTTAAGATTCCTGCAAACCACGTGACCTGAAATACTTTCAAACAACGTGACTAGAGATTCTTCAAACCACGTGACCTCAGACTTCTTTAAACCACATTTATAAACCTCTTTCAAAGCCCTCGGAATCCAAAAATAAGGTCACGTGGTTTGAAGAAATCTCAAGTCACGTTGTTTGAAAGTATTTCAGGTCACGTGGTCCGTAAATGTATAAAATCAGGTGGTTTGAAAAATATTTCTAGTCACGTGGTTAAAAAATTCTTCCGTAAAATACCGCATTTTTCTTAGAAATGCGATAAAAATTTATTTCTGACACAATTTCCAACGCCAATATCAAGAAAAAGTCGTTTTAAATGTGAGAGATGTCGTGTAAGCGTTTTGTAATGGAAATCACTTCAAAGCAAGATTACTCCTCGTATGATTTTATATCCAATGAATATTTGATTGCAGATTAGAAATTGATATGCATTTGATTGTCAAGATACAATTGAAAGACGTGCACTTGTGTCGTGATTGCTGTTATCATTTTATCTGAATGTTATTGACTTTCAGGCAGTTGCAGTTTAACGAGTTTAAAATGATATCCTTTGTTTGTTTCTTCGAATTTGTCCAAATAAGTCACGAGTGCTTTCAACAAATTTCGAAATAAATAGCTTTGTTTTCGGAGAATAAACAAAATTTCGTATTAATATTCACTGAACAAACAGCAGGTAAATTCATAAAAAAAATAAACAAATAAAAAATAAAATTGATTTAAATATGAAAAAAATTGACATTTCTTTTATGCATCACTTGGTTCGTCATAATGCATAACTAAACTAACCGGGTGCATAAGTAATGAAATGACATTTAAATGAAGTGAACGGAATAATTTTTACATTAAAATCTTCCGTTTTTGTTTGGGGGACAAGTCCTTCTGACAAAAAATTTGTAAGTTAAAATTTTATTAGAGAACTTTATTAACAGAGCTGAGCAATTGACAGGAGACGGTCAATGAAATGATGCAGAAAATTTATGAACTCAGAATTTTATCCTTGAAAAATTCATTAATATTCATGAATTGATGGAATTTGCATTCAAAACGACAATTTTTATTTTTTTATTGAAAAAAATTACGATTCATTAAAGTTTTTTCAATTCTAAGACAAAAGATGAAATTTAATATTAAAATTGTTAAGCTGTAATTTTTTTTTTCAATTAAAAAAAATTTTTTTTAATTTTTTTTTTAATTTAATTTTTTTTTATTTTAAATTTTTTTTAATTTTTTTATTTTTTTTTTATTTTTTTTTTTATTTTTTTTTTTTTATTTTAAATTTTTGTGTTTGGCATGATTTGAAAATTCTAATTTTTTATTTTGATTTTTATAAAAATAAAAAAACTAAAAAAATTATAAATATAATTAATAAAAATTTAATAAAAAAAATATTTTAATTTAATAAATTTTTCTTTTAAATTTAAATAAAGTAAAAATTAAAAAAAAAATTTTTTTCAAGTCAATAATTTAAATATTTTTTCCAATCTTTTTATATTTTATTTTTAGATATGCAAAAAAAATCATTCGATTCGCTTTGAATTCATTTTCACAAAAATTGACAAGAAAAGGAATCTTTCACGAAATAACTCAACCTTTTTTCCGTTGTTCATGTCCACCTTTGTCAAAAATGTCTCAAAACGCCAAAGATGAAAAGGCTTAACTGCCAGGACACGTGTTCATTTGACACATTTTCGCCCAAGTCGGTATGGGAGAAAGTAAGATGATGTCCGGTCCAAATCATATTGATTTCCTGTCCCTTGTCATATTTTGATTTGATTTTAATTTCTTCGCTCAGTAAAAACGTTGTTTTGTTTATCAAAATTAAACAAAACTGAAAGAAATTTTGGCTGAAATCCGGAACGTTTGAGAACTTCCTCTCTCGCCGAGAGTTAAAAGCAAACTTTTTTATTTACTTTAGCGATAAAAACAACCTCGCGCAAAATAATTAGAACGTCCTGTTTGCATACACAAACACGAAAGTTGATCCGACCGAGGGAGTGAAACCACTTTTGCATTACAAAAATAAAATAAAAATGAATATTTTGACACCATCATCATGTTAACGCTAATGGATGAAATCTCGGTACATGACACGAAAAAGGGGGTGACTCTCCATAAAATTTAAGTAACAATAAATTAATTAGGCTTTTGTCAACTTCTAAACTTCTGTCGTAATGTAATTTGCTCGAGTTAGTTGAACAAAAGTTTCTCTCCTCCTACGACGAAAATACTAATCACGAGGAGCGATAATAATAATAATTTGTGTCGATTTGGAATCAATGCATGAATGAGTTGGATAAAAATTTATTTTTAAATAAAAAATTCAAGTTGGAATGATAAATAACGCAAAAATATAATGCATGGGGGAACAATCATGAATATTATTAAAGTCGTACCTCCTTTATTCATGCAAATGTTGACAATTTTGATTCAATTTAGATCTCTTGATGCACTTTAAAAAATTGTTATATTGTCTCTAATCTCGGGTATTATATCTCGGTTTTGATTTATCCGACGTGCATTTGTTACGTTTGTTCATATAAATTTATAAATATTCAAAAGGGAAGCATTTTCGAGGGTGGCATAGACGAGACTATAAATTGATTAAGAGCACATTTCCGTCGTGAATTTTATTCAAATTTTTGCTTTGATTTATATTTATAATTCTATGTGCGGTAATTAAGTCAAAGGAAGATGATTAACATAATCGAGTGACGGTCATGAATTTGAAATATTTCACATTTATGTGCATGTATTCGGTATTCAAAATTTGCATTTTCGGATCTTTTGGTGATAATTTCTTTGGTTTTGGTTGTAAGAGTTTTAGTTTTGATTTTATCAAGTGTTTATTGGCTTTTATTAATTTTAAAGCGCTTCTCTATTTGTCAAATATTTATTTTGTATTTAATATTAATTTTTATTAATATTTTAATTAAATTAATTTTTAATTTTTTTCTGTTTGAAAAAAAAAATTAAAAAAAAAAAAAATTCATAAAAAAGTAAAATTTTTTTTTCCTTAAATAAAATTTTTAAAAATTAAAAAAAAATCATTAAAAAATTAACAAAAAAAAAAATATAAAACTTTTTTTAATTGATTTTTGCCGAATTTCGATGAATTGAAAATAATTTATTTCAGTTTATCATGGTTTTAATATCCTAAAATAGGGAAAAATAGGCAAAAAATTAAAATTATGAAAGTGCCCCATATATAAATGTGCCCCCTTTCCCCTATTGAAACAAATTTTTCTGAATTTTCTTTTTTATTTTAACAAAATTCGAAAAATATTTTACAAAAAATTTTTATCAATTTTTTTTTTCAAATTTAGTATTTTGAAAATTTTCATGAAAAAATGCTTTATTGACAAAACACGCAAATATTAAAATAATTTCCAGGCAAAAAATCAAAATTATGAAAGTGCCCCATATATAAATGTGCCCCCTCTTCCCCTATTAAAACAAATTTTCTGAATTTTCTTTTTCATTTTAACGCAATTCGAGAAAATACCAACATAAACAGGTTTTTATCACAATTTCTTACTTTTTAGGATTAAAATAATCAAAAATAATGATTGACAAAATATGCAAATTTTGAAAATTTTAAAAACTCTAAAATTTTTTTGCAAACAAATTTTAGCGTCTGAAAAGTAAAAAAAATTAAAATTTCTTTTTTATTTCTTTATATTTTTTTTTATTTTTTTTAAGCTCTTCAACTTCAAAACTGATCCCAGCTGTTCATAAATTTAAAATTACCCCATGTAACTGCCATGAAAATTTGTCAATTCCAAAACTATCAAACTTTTCTCGGCACTGTCATAAAAGTCTTGAAAAGTATAACAAGTCCATTTATTCAATTGCTGCGATAAGCTAGCAAGAAACTTTTTAAGTGATCTATTTTCTATATTATTACACTTTTCTATTTATTATTTCTTTCTTATACTTTTTATTTTACAACGTGTCTCTTGTCATGTAATGCCACGATGTAAGAAGTTGTTGTATCGTGTGTGTGAAAAAAGTAGCAAAAAGCTCACAAATATTACATTCGTGTAATAAAATAAAATTTATGAGCTTGTAAAATTACTTTCATTGGCCTAATTTGATGTATATTTTTATTTTTATTCGGGATTTTACTTTATATATCATTTAACTGTTATTTTTCCTGGCTTGTGCACAACAAACAGCTTTCTTTCGCAAATCGTGAGAAAATTTTCGCACGTTCACATATTATATTATTGTTTTATCTTGATTTGAAAATATTTTTATGTGAGTTTTTCTTCAATAACGACCTACATAAATGGCATGTAACGCTGTAGCAATGGTTGGGACATATCACTGAGCTGTTACTATTATTATTGCGATGATGATCATCATCACTAAACGATTGAACAAAACGTTTTTGTAATGATATTTTATGGCAACTGGAGTTTTTTTTTCCTAACTTTTCATTCAAGTAATCGGGAACGACAAAAAGGGAGAAGTAAAGAATATTGAAAAACGACCAACGATTCATTTTGATTCGATCCTTCACTACTTGTTGGTCTTTTAATTTTTTGACCACGTGGTTTAAAAATTTATCACATAATCTTTAATTTATTAACAACGAAGTTTTGTAAATATTTGTTTGTTTTTTCATATTTTTTAAACCACGTGGCTCTTGTCTATTTTTTACCTGTTTACTTCACTATTTTTTTCAATTTAATTTTTTAACCACGTGGTTTATTTATTTTTTTCTAAACCTATTAATATTTCAATTAATTACTTTTTTAATTTTGATTAATTTTTTTGTTTAATTTTATTTAATTTTGAAATTAATAAATTATTCGTTGATTTAGCTTTTAATAAATTTTGTGTTTTATTATTTTTTAACCACGTGGTTAAAATATTTTAACTTCATAATTTCTTCAATTTTTTGAGCAACTAAATTTATTTTTATTTCATTAATTAAATTAATTTTCAAATTTAATTTTTAATAAATTTAAATTAATTTGTTAATTTTTAACCACGTGGTTTTTAAACTTTTTTTTGAGCAACCAAATATTTTTTAATTTAATTTTATTTCATTGATTTTGATTAATTTAATTTAATTTTAATTTAAACCACGTGGTTTTTAATTCTTTTACTATTTTTTAACCACGTGGTTTTTAATTTTTTTAAAACACTTTTTTTGGTTTAATTTTAAAATTTTTTGATAAATTAATTCATTTCATTAATTTTAATTTAAACCACGTTTTTTAATTATTTTTTAACCACGTGGTTTTTATTTTTTTTACTATTTTTTAACCACGTGTTTTTTTTATTTTTTTACTATTTTTTAACCACGTGGTTTTTATTTTTTTACTATTTTTTTAACCACGTGGTCTTTTTATTATTATTTTTTTCTTCAAATTCGGTAAAAAATTGAAAATTACTGCAAAGCGGTTCTCTTCCTGATTCCTTGATAAATGCCTTGTTTGAAGATGATTTTCTTCCCTCCTTTATAATAAATTTTCTAGATCAAGCAAACAAACTGCAGCCACTTATGAGAAGATAATAACACGAACGAAATGTTGCTTGAAATCGCAAGAACATAAATTTCACTTCAGTCTAGTGCACACATTATCTTTGCACTTTGTTGTCACATTAGGACCCCCTTCGTTTGAACGTGTGCTGTTGCGATGCAGTCGTGCAAACGAATAAATTGCTTGCTTGGTTTTCACTTTCTTTTGCTTGCCCGAAGTACCGTCATCGATATGTTAAAATATGCAGAAGATGTTAAAGAAGATGTGTGTTTGTGATAAACAAGATGAACTTTTTTGCGTCATCTCTTTTGTTCTTGAGGGGTGCCACACGACATTTATGGAGAGAAATTTATGCAATGACTTTTCTTTGAGTTAAACAGGCAAAATGGGGAGGATAAAGGAACTTTTAGAGGCATTTATTATTGAATTATATCTGATTTATGATGCACTTGATTTCTTTTACGTGAGATGGGAACTTACTCGATTTCACAGTGAATTTGATTGAAATGTTGGTACATTTTTTATTCGCCTCAAATAACTCGTATTTTCCGAATGACAAAAATTTTCCG
Source organism: Culicoides brevitarsis (assembly GCF_036172545.1). NCBI lineage: Eukaryota > Metazoa > Arthropoda > Insecta > Diptera > Ceratopogonidae > Culicoides > Culicoides brevitarsis. The sequence goes on along the minus strand of NC_087085.1, from coordinate 19,108,276 downwards.
AGAAACCAGTGAAAAAAATTTTTATGGAAAAAAAAAATTCTGTGGAAATTTCCTATTAACTGCACAAATTTTTAATAAAAATGTTTTCGAAAAACGCCAATCCAACCACAATCCGTAATCTGCAATTTTTTTTTTTTTTGGTAAATTTTTTTGGTGTTTCTCATTAAAATTGCCATGTCACAAATTGCGTACAAATGATACAATTCATTCTTTTGTGCCGAAAAATTTACTCTTTCTCGTCATTTATTCCATTTTTTTACATAACCTTCACTCACTGCCAAACTAGACATTGACGATTCACAAAATTGCTTTCGTTTAAAGTATTTGCATAATTTAATGTTATTTTCAATTGAAAATTCACAAATGTGTGCATTTTCGGACCCTTTTTTCTATTCCATTCCATCACGACCGCACAAAAAAAGCCGAGAATAATATTATGGACTCCCCAAAATTTGCGCCTTCATCACACAAAGAGACGAACAACACAAAAAATTATCGCTTTTTATGTATTTTATTAGTGCAAGGACTCCTTGTTTCAATATTTATGACGTCGTTTGTGCGTGTATGGGGGCCAGTTTATGTCTATAAAAGTTCTTCTTTTATATTTTTTTTTTCGCAACAGAATTTGTGGAATAAAATTTACATTCACACTTCCCCCACAAGTTTGCGCTTTCCACTTGAGTTTAAAAACTGTCTGTCCCGTTCGTCTAAGTGAAAGCAGTGAATAGACGGATTATTGGATTGTTAACGTGAACAACTCAATAGAATTTGATTTTCTGGCACGGCAACAACAAAAACTACCAAACAAAAAAAAAAAGCCGGAGAGAAAAAAGTTTTATTGTCTGAAGGGTGAAACGTTGTAACAAATTTTTAACAAAATACTTTATTTTTTTGTGTCTGGTTTGATGTGACCTGTGAGTGAGTGAATTTATTTTTGGACGAAAAACGAGGCAATATTTATAAAAATTCCCATAAATTTTATCCCGCACCACAAAATAAATCCGACGACTACGACGATGCACTGTATCATCCTTAATCCTCTTAATGGTTCCGTTTTTGGTGTTTTACGCTTCACATGTCCTGTTTGTGTTCATTACTTCCATTATTATGAGGCGAGGAAGCGAAATGGTCACCAGTTGGTGCTTCTATAATGTCGCTTTTGTTCGTTAATGATTCTTATACAAAAGAGAAATTTATCACTTAAATATCTTTTTTTAAGTAGAGATGGTTCCGAGAAATAAAATCAATTCAAATTATTGGGAGATTATGATTTTATGAAGCTCTGAAGAAATTGAGGTTAGGTTTTCAAGGGCATTAAAAAAATGTAATATTTTCAAAATTGAGATAAAAATACAAGGCGTCATAAAAACTTTGATAGATTGTGACCTAAAGATCTAGAGATCAAGTCAGATCTAAATCACAAGATAAGTTTAGATCTCGAGATCAGTTAGGATCTCAATATCAGTAAAGATCGAGAAGATCAATTAAGATCTCAAGGATCAGTTATGATCTAGATTCTAAAAGATCAGTCAAGATCCAAAAGATCATTTAAGATCTAAAAGATCAGGTTAGATCTAAAAGATCAGTTAAGATCTAAAATAACAGTTAAGAACTAAAATATCAGTTTAAATTTAAAAGATCAGTTAAAATCTAAAAGATCAGTTAAGATCTAAGAGATGAGTTAAGATCTAATGATCAGGACAGATCTAGTGATCATAACAGATTCAAAGGATCTTCTATTTTGTACTGAGCGAAACTGTTCAAGATTGTTTTAGAGTAAAAAAAACTTACATCAGTAATTTAGATCACATTAAAGATTGCGGAAGATCTTTTAGATCATTTTTAGATCATTTAGATCAGATCATTTTTTAATGCATCTTTATTTTTTAACAGAAATAATCATTTAAAAATTTTTAATAAATTCTAATAAATATCTAGTTTAGTATTGCATTGAAAATCCAATCACAAAAAAGGCGCCAAATTTCAATCATCAATCTAATGGATCTGACTTCTTTTCAGAATTCCCCAAACACATGTTCAACTCAAACCATGAGCAAATAAAACGCTTAATAGATAAAAATATCCGCATTTAATGACATTTGCTCACAAAGACGCGACACACGTCTCAACTATTATCAAACAAGAAAATAAATTGTCATCACCCATGTTCTCCTACTGACTTACAACTACTCCCGCACCGCATCTACACTCACTTAACCAACTGATCATTCAACTATCTCATCCGAAAAAATATGAATCAAACATACCACACGCTTATTTATTATATTTTTGCGGAGGCAACTCTCTCTCACTCGTATCTGATTAGAATATATTCAGGACACGTGCCTACCGAGTAAATTTACATCTGTACTAAATTTTTATCTAGCAAATCAATTTATGATGAAAATAATAGCCTCGCCACACATATTTAACCTCTCATTCATCCACGTAGATTTTTCGCAACATATGGACCGAGTGTGAACGGAGTGTGGGCGATATTTTTAAAAAAAATTTCGAGTTGAAAAATGTGTGCCCTTACAACATATTATTATTTTATTTTATTGCACAGAGAGTCATCGTTTGCGGATCGCAAATGCATCGTTCGGAGGCAAATGATGATATTTATATTTGTTTAGACATCTAATAACATTTGAATAATGTGTCGTATGTGTGACCTCACACAACACCGAGAGCACCATCGCCGAGTGCGAATGTGAATGTGAACCGCAACTACCAATGTTTTGCATCTGTTGTGCTTTGTAGATTGCTGCTAGCTAGAGGTTTGGTGTGGCGATGCATCTAAAATTGTGGAAAATAGTAATTTGTTAACAAAGTCCGAAAATGTGTGTTCGTACTTTTTCAATTCATTTTTAACTCCACACAGTTGCGTGTTTGTCATTGCGTTTACATTTGTTGCGGTTTCAAATTGTTGCCAAATAGCAAAAACCAAATTATCTATAAATTTGATCATCCGTTCGGATTTAATTAAAACCAGCTCGATTTTAGACCTTACGAAACCATCCTTAATGAGACAAAAATATTCTGCAAACACAAAAAAATCGATGAATAATTTATCCGGGACTGAAAACGAGATCAAAATCGACATCATCAACCATATCGTGTTGCATATTATTTAACATACTACTCCCTACTCGATATGCGAAAATAACGGCGTATACACGTGAAAACACTTCAAAAGCACAAAATTGGGATAGAAAGCAAACAATTTGTTCGCATTCGACAAAAACGCCAGAATTTTCACAATATTCGTGTAAATGATATTGTTTGAGGGTACAAAGAATACTAAATTTTACCTCTTTCTCTGTGTGCTTTTGATGGTGATGACGACGATGCGCTCATATGTGATAAAAAAAAAGTAGATTCGACAAAATGCATTTTGATACAAACAAAAAATAAACTCAAAAAGGTAACACACATACTCAGTCAGTCACTGGTTGAATGCAAATGCTCGGATATGAGACAATGGTTCGTTAGCAAACACACACACAGAGAAACAGAGAGTAAAAATTGATTGCCTTTGATCTTTTTATATCGTATTTAAATGTGATTTTAAAACATTTGTGTTTGCTCGAGAATTTGATTGAGTTGGGTTTTTGATTTTAAAATGAATTTGTTGCGTTTTCGTTGGATTTCGTTGTTTGAAATGGAACAAAACGGAAAAGGAATGCATTAATTTTTTTCGTAGAATTTGGTTTTTCGGATTGGAACAAAGCTTGTTTGGTAATCAAAGTTGATCCTTGTTTGTATTTGATGACCATCTAATCAAAATCCCCCCTTTTTTGTGTTGCATTTTGTTTTTTTTTTTTTTTTTGTAGTATGGATCAGATTGTGTCCCGAAGGTTTTCCGATAAAAAAGATTGAGTTTTGTTAGAAAATTTACGTAAGCGTATTTTAATAAAGTTATTTTTTCAATAAACTTTACTGAATTTAGTCGTTTTTAGAATGAAAAAAAATTTTACAAATAAAAAAAAATTATTAAATTACAAGAAAATTAAACATTTTAATAAATTTAGAAAAATCTTGTTTTCTGGGATTTATCAAAAAAAGGGGAATTTCTTAAATAAAAAAAAATTAAATAATTTTTTGATTAATTAAAAAATACCTACCTAAAAATTGCATTTGAAAATTAAGATTGTTGTAAAAAAATAATAAATTATTAAAAAACTAATAAAATATTTATAAACAAAATAAAAATTATAAAAAAATTAAAATCTTACTAAAGTGAAAATTTAAAACGTGCGTAAAATCGAAATAAAAATAAAAAGAATTTTTAAATTAATATTAATTTAATTTTTAAAATTTTACATATCTAAATATTTATTTTTTTATATACATAGATACTTAAAAAAAATGTAAAATTCTAAGTTGCAAAATTTTACTCCTTTCTGTGCTCAGATAATTTCAGGTTTAATTCAAAATAAACAAGTTCTCTTCAATTTATTAAATTTATTTTTTTTTTCTAAACAAAGATAAACAAAGACTTTTGAGTTCAATTGAATTAGTCAAATAAAAATCAAACTTTCAATAATTTTTTTTTGTCGAAAAAAAAATTAAAAATCTGTAAGGAAAAAATAATTTTTAATCATAAAATATTTAACTTTTTTTAAATTATGTATTTATTAATTAATTAATTTGTTAATAAAAAAATCAATTAAAAAAAAATATTAAATAAAATTAATTTTTTTTTCAGTTGTGAGTCAGAAGAACAAAATTGCAATAAAAAACTTATTTTCCGCACAAAATGCACGTCCCTTTTTTGAGGAATTTATCCGGTTGTCACGAAAAAACAATAAGGGTCCTGAATAAACACACAAAAATTATTATCCAAATAAAAAATTACCGTAATCTGTCCATCCAGCTTCCAACCGTAGTTCCGTCGTCGGGTGCATTGCAATGTTGCAGGATGCCGAAATAAAGAAAACAACAACAAAAGAACATCATCCACCCCATGTTTCACATGAATTGCACCATCGTAACGCAATGTTTATTATTCTTATTATATTTTAAGTAAGTACTTGTTTTGTCTCGATTGTCTTTTCGTTACTTTTACGCCCAATGGTTCTTTGCAGATATCTGGACACAAACATATATTTTCATTATTTACCACAAAAACTGTCCCTTTTTCCACGTACACACGACGAAAATTGTTACTAATCCAAAATAATAAAATGATATACAAAAGTACTATTTGTCATTATTATAAAATATTAATGTTGGTTGTTCCTTTGTCCCGGGGAATATATTTAAATGTTAATAAATGTTCGTTTCCACAGACACACACACGGAGGGTGTCCTCTCTGCATTATTACACACATATTTAGCTGTTTTTCGTCGCTTTTAGAGTTGCTTGCGAGTCAGTCGTGCATACATTACACATATTTATTATAATTTTTTATGGACATTTGTTTGTTTTGTTCGTACGAGGGACCCAACGAAACGCATTCAGAGCGTATCTTTTTCATATTAACTCACATTTTGATGAATGACTCGTCAGTCTGTCTGCAAATGAATACGAAATAATGAAAAAAAAGGAATATTATAAATAATGATCTGGTTGTGCATGCTAATGAAAGCAATCAGTTAATGATTTGGACGTAAATTTACGGGGGAAAAGTGGCTTTTCGTCGCTCTTCAATCAAATCAGAATCCTGATTGCGTAATAAAGCCTCATTCGTCAATCATTACTTCATTTTATAAAAATGCTGGCATGGAATTCAATCATCATTACATTTTTTTCCGTGAATTTAAATAGAATAAGAAGGAGAAATTAATTGCACCAGCATCCAATTTCCATCTCCGACAGATAAAAACATAAAAGTAAACATATTCTCCATTTTTCCTCTCTAACGAACAACCAATTGATAATTACTTTGAACATTTCATTAATCTAATCCTCGTTCGAAACATGTTGCCATTCTCGGGCGAATGTTCAACAGAAAATTTTAACGTCCCACGCATGCCTGAGAGATTCCGATGTCGAAATGCACTTTTTTCCTCGGGAGGGGAAGTTCATGAAGTCGATGTACCCGATAATAAAGTGACGAGGGGAACGTTATTCAAGAAGGTCGAATATTTTCTACCCACTGTTGAACGAACCATCGTGAAATGCTAAGCTAATTTTCAGAATGGTGGCTTTGACATCAAACTTCACGACTTTATTACCACAAAAATTTAGTTTGACAGGTCAAACAAAGCGCGAGTTTTTCTATTCGCTAATTGGATTGATTTGAATTTTTTTTAGTAAAATTTTACATAATATTTTATCATGTTGTGGCGCGCATTGTCCATTGTCCGTCGTTATGACAATTCACAGATGATTTCGGCAAACGAATGTCACTAGCAACGCAACGAGTAAAATAAAAATATTCAAATAATTTTATTTCGTGTATCTGTCGAGTTCAATGATTTTCATGACATATTTTTGCATTTTTTGTTTCTAGTGCACACTATGCGATATTAGGCTTATGAAGTGAATTTTTCATGACGATGATATGAAGTGACAAAAAAGTTAATCTAATCTAGTTTTTTCTGTAGTGTGTGGCCGTTTTTTTGTCATTATGTGTCGACGTTGATGGACATTTTATTTGAAACGTTAGTTTTTAGAGTAAAAATTCAATACTTTTTAATATGTGGTGAAAAGTTTGTGTGTCGAATGGATATTTTTTGATGTCAATTTAAAATTTCAAACAATATAAAATTTGTAAAAAATAAAAATTTAACAAAAAAAAATTATTTCAATTAAAATTTTAAATTAAATTAACTTAAATTAAATTTTTTATTTTAAAAAAAATTTATTATTTTTAAGAAATTTTTATTATTAATTAAATAAATAAATAAATAATAGCTCAATTTAATTTCTTATTAATTTTTCAATTGAAAAGATCTAAAAAAACTTTAAATTCATTAGCAAAAAAAATTAATTTTTAAGTTATTCAAATAGATAACTCAATTTTAGAATTCGTAAAAAAATATTAAAACAATTTTTTTCAATTAGTTTTTAAAAATCTATTTTTAATTATAATTTTTTTTTAAATTAATATTTTGATTTTTATTAATTTTTAACTTTTTAAACAGAAATTTTGTATTTCGAATGCGAAAAATATTTTTAAATTACACAATAATTTTTATTTTCTAATTCCTCCATTTTTATGCGAATAAAAAAACAACAATTTTTTTTTATTTTTAATTTTTATTCGTAAAAAATTTGAGGAATTGAAAAATAATTTTTTTTTGTGTAACTTATAAAACAATTTTATTATAATTTTTTATACTCCGAAAAATATTTTTTTAAATTTTTAAAATCTTTCATTTAGGTATTGCTTTTTATATTTAGTAAAATTTAAATATTTTTTAAACATTTTATTTTTTTAAAATTAATTTAAATTTTGAATTAATTTATTTTTAATATTAAATTATTTATTTAATTAAATTAAATATTTAAATTAATAAATGCAAAATTTAAATTATTTTTTTTTTAATTTTCAAACTGTAGTTCTTTTCGCACTTTCATATAAATATAAATTTGAAATGACGAAAAATATTTTTTTCACAGTTGCAAATTTTCAGCTAAATGGGAATTAATTTAAATATTGATAAATATTTAAAACCGGCCTTGAACTTCACCCACAAAAATTTGCTGCGTAGTAAAAAAAAATTACATCAGACCAAAATAAATTACCAGTTATAAGAATACCCGTGGGCAGGAATATTGCTAACAGAGGACCTTTATTTTGTTTTTATATTTTGAGTCATGTTGGAAAGGTTAATGGATTTCTCCCCGAAGACTGCGTCAAAAAATTGATTAATGTAGCGAAATTTTCATTTATTTTGTTATGCATATTTTTTTTACAATATTTCGCAATAAAATAAATAATATGTGGTTTTTTCACATATTTTAACAAACGCGCACGACAACCACATACGCGACTTTGGGAATTTTCAACGGACAAACAATACGATGAAACGATAATAATTTTCAGAAGGATTTATTGCTTTTGCCAAATTAAAAAATTGGTCTCATAGCGGCAATCATCCGGTGTGTGATGTGTTGTCCTTACTTTTGTAGCGACTGATGGCGGTTTTATGAATATTCTACAAGGCATTTATCGTTGACGACCTCGACGACGGCTTTTCATACAAATGGCAAATGGTCCTTTTTTTACTTTTTTGAAGGTAATTTTGTTGTCAGTTGGTCTGTTTTTTAATTATGTGGAATGGACAGCGATGAGATTTTATCCATTAGTCCAAACAAAAAATTCATTTGAAGAAAATTTTCCTCAGTTGCTCCTAAGCAACAACCCATTTCTGGATTAAAGTACACTCCAGCAAAATTTCTGTTCAATATTAATTGAGTTTCCACTTAGCCCAATTACTTGCCAGTCATACAAGCAATTCATTACATGCTCTAATTGCTTTTAAAGTGCGTATGAGAGTAAATTGGATTTTCAATTGGTCAGTTATGATAAATTAAATTTCCATATTGGTACTTTAATATTTTCGACACAAAAGTGTAAAATTCCGTTTTATTGGAACTTTTTAAACTCGAAATGGCAAGAGAAATTTCATTTCATTAAAAAGTCTTGTTAAAGCAAAATAAATTGGCTTTCAATGAAATCGATCATTTCTTATCTGTTTTTGCATGTATACAGCGCAACTGACAACCGGATGAAATATATGCAAAACTTTTTTATTTTTACAAGTATTTTCTAGTTTTCTATAAGGAGGATTGGAGATTTCTTGCTTGAAGCTCGAGTTTTATGCATTTTTTTGCAATAAGACAAAAAGTCAACTTTTGTTTAAAAAATTAAAATAATTTTAAATTGGAATCAGAAAATTCTAGTTTTATCTAAATTATGCAAATTTATTAAAAAATAAAATCTTGAAAACTGAAAAAAATTTAATCAAATTAAAAAAAAAATATTTAAAAAATATATTTTTACTCTTTATCAATATTTTTGTTTTTTTTAGATTTTTAATTCGAAATTAAATTCAGAAAAATTCGAATCAAAAATATTTAATTTGAATTAAAATAAAATTTATAAAAACAAGAGTACCTATATTTTTTTTTTTTTTTTGAAAAAAAAAAAAAATTATTTTTTTATTTAAATTTTTTTTTTTTATTTAAATTTTTTAAATTTTTTTATTATAAAAAATTTTTTTAATTAAACAAATAAAAAAAATTTTTGAAAATTTTCGAAAGAATCTCTAAATTTTTTTTTACTGTGGCTCCTTATTTTTTTCGTGAATTAATGCGAAAAGGGATGACAAATAAAATCAATTTTAAGCAGCTTAATAATTTTTTTAAACTAGTTCAAAAATTTTTTAAATTTTTTAAAATCATTTTTGATACTCGAGAATTACAAAAATCCTTCGATTAAAATCTCCAATTCAACAACTAACAGTATTTATCACTTTTGTATGACTCTGAAATAAATATTATAAGAAAAACATTCTCGACAATTTGTATGTCTTTCAGCAACAGGGGTGTGTCCCGACTTCCTTGGCATGCAAATGCCTAAAAGCAACAAGAGATGGTCATCACTGTCGTCGTACGAAAACGTAGCAAGACAATAACCCAGCAGAAAAAGAAGAAGAAGACAAAAAAAAAGTCCGTTTATCTCATGCAGTAAAATAATTTTTTTAAGCCACAATATTTGCCGTTTCTACGTGAATTGTGAATGGAATTCAAATATTCAAATAAAATACATTCTTTCTTGTAGCATTTGCTCGAATGGAAGCTGCCAGGTTGCTTGATGGTTATAGAAAGTTTGTTGCATTTTATTTTGAATTCTCCTTACACAGAGACACACTCACACATACGGAATTTCAGAACTGCTGTCTATTTGAAAATTTATGCACTTTTGAAAAATATTTTAATGCTCCAGATGTCCTTTTTCTCTACTGTGCTGCATATGCACCGACAAACATATATTTTATCTCATTTTCTGATATTTTTCCTGCAATTTGTTTCTTTCGTTTTTTTCCATCCATTCTTCATTCGTCAGATAAGAGTCAACACAAAAACTTTCCATTTATTTTCCGTTAACAATTTGATATGAGCAAAACGTGATTGTTCCATTTTTGTTGTTTTGTGCAAGTCTCGCTCAAAAAGTGTCTTTTGCACTGACGATGGATGCACCGAATCTCAGGTGAAGGCTGCTTGTGTACGCAAGAAAGGAACATCACGGTAAACAAGTAAACTAATTATCATAAAATGTAATTTTCATACAAATTAATTTAAATGTGCTCCGTTTTTCGATGCAGCAACAGCAAAAAATATAAAAAGTTGTCGTTTGGAGAATAACTAACGATTTTAACGCATTTTGAGATCGTTAACTTTGTGATCATTGCAACCACGTGGTTTGAAAATCTTAAAACGCTTAGATCTCAAACGATTTAGATTTTTTTTTAGGTCACGTGGTTTGAAATTTTTTCAGTTCATGTTGTTTAAAAGATTTCCAGGTTATGTAAAGGTCATGTACATTAAAAATTTTGAGGCCACATAACTTGAAAAAACTGCAAACTACGTGACCTGAAACACTTCAAAAGCACTTGAATTCTTTAAACCACGTGATTTGATAAATTTTAGATCACGTGATTTGATTTTTTTTCAATCTACGTGATCTGAATAAGTTTTCAAACCACGTGACCTGAGTAAGTTTTTAAACCACGTGACCTGAGAAAGTTTAAAAAAAAAATAAAGTTTTATTTTTAGATCACGTGGCATGAAAATTTTCTCAGGTCACGTGGATTGAAAAAATTACGTGATCTTACGTGATCTAAAATTTTTCAAGTCACGTGGTTTAAAGAATTCAAGTGGTTTTAAAGTGTTTCAGGTCACGTGGTTTGAAATTTTTTCAAGTTATGTGGCCTCAAAATTTTTAGTTTTAAAATTTTTTGACTTGAAAATTTTTCAAACCACGTGACCTTAGAAACTTGTTAAATTTTCAAATCACGTGACCTGAGAAATTTTTCAAAACACGTTGGCTGAAAATGTTTCAAGCAACTTTACTTGGTAAACCCATATTTTTTTCTTCGAAATGCGTCAAAAACAGGAAATTCGTTATAACATGATGTCAGTGAGTGAGTGTGTGTGTCATTTTCAAAAAAGTATAAAAACACTCCAAATCGTAAAATAACGAGTATTTTTCGTGTGAGAGACCATCAACTTCCCATCCTCATTATGAGCACGTCCTGATTTTGTTTTGCTTCTTGTTTCTCGTAAAACACAATATGGACAAAGAACTCACGTCTACTGATGAATATTAAATTATTATGTGACATTTTACATATTCACGTGCAACGGAACGGTGGCGCGTGGCTGGGACTACGAAGAAATTCGTGTGTTTGTAGTGAAAAATGAAGAAAAAACATGAAACTGATTCAATGAGTTGTATCTTTTTTCATCGCAAAGAGGTTTAAATACTTCTTTCTCGTAACCGAACAACATTTGCAACAAAACAAACTTAACCGCATTCGGTGTTTTTCCCATTTTCTGCAGAAACTTTTCATTATTTTTCATCATTTCTTCGTCGTCGTCGTCGTCTTTTTCACAAGGAAAACACGGAAGAAAACTTTAAATTACTCGTTATTTACAATTCAGTTTAATTAAAAAATTAAATATTTAGTATTCATAGCAAGCAAACATGGAATGAATCAAAAAGTTTTGTTCCATGTATCGCCAAATGCATAGACGAAGAAGAAGGAACCTGAATGTATTCTCCTGTGTTCGATATTTTTTGATCATTGTGCTGTTGTGTGAATGAATTTACGGCACAAAAATTTCTCACATGAAGAATTTTAAAGATTTTTCATTTAATAAAAAAAAAAATCTGATAAATTCATAAAATTCAACTTCATGATTTTTTTAAAAAATTTTTTTACATTTTTTTCAACCATAAGAATTTTTTGACCGAATTTTTCATAAAATCACTTTGCACAAGGGATTACTGTTCGTTTTAATTACGCCGCCGTAAAATGCACAAAAAATAACGGAAGCGTCTACGGAAGTTGTTGAATAGCTTCAAGTTTTTGTTGTTTATTTCTTGTTTTATAGATAAAAATTTACAGGTTGCATTTAATCATTTTTTTCTGTATTGCGAAGATTTTTTTTATCATAAACAAATAAAAACGCGACGAGGCATGATGTTCCATAGACGTCCTCCATAAATTATTCTAATTCGATTAAATGCACACTTTTAAAGGCTTAACCATCTGCGGTGCGAAAAAAAAAATTTTTAGGTGCCAATTTGTTTGCTCCTTGAATTTTTTTCAAAGTACATTCGAAATAAGCTTATTGGCATTAAGTGTTCTTAGGGGTAAATTGTCGTATCGTATAACCCCTTTTGTGACAATTTTTATTACAATCCGAGTTTCTTTTATGTTTTGTTCCTTACTTGTTGTGTATGTTTTATTTTGCTGTTCTAATTAAAACAGTTCTATAAATTTTCACAAACAACAGCTTTGATGGCAATTATAAGTTCATGTTAAAGTTAAGGGCAGTGAATATGAGAAATAGATTGAAGCTGACATTATTGCGAAGTCGGTCCTTTACTTTGTGCCTTTTTTTCAACATTTGTTTATGCAAAATTCATGAAACATAAAATACAAATTTTTAAATGCATTTAAAAGCGTATGCAAATGTTCTTTTAAATGCACCTTTACTTTCTTGCACTTATTTTTCCTGTCTTTGTGGCGTTTTTTCAAAAGTTGGAAATTGCTTTTAATGGGATTTCAAAATTTGTCCGTTTATCAATGAGAATTTTTTTATGAGAAATTTTAAATTTGAAATATTAGGTATTTTAGACTTTTTCGAAGTTTAATGATTTTTGAATTCATTAAAAAATTTTCATAGTATTATCTCGTTTTTTTTTTATTTTACTTTAAAAATTATTTTAAAATAAATTATTTTTAATAAAAATAAATTTTGAAAATGTGATAAATTTTATTTATTTTAATCAATTTTTAGAGGAAGTTGCATAAGTTTTAAATTTTGAAAAAACTTTTGATATAAATTTTAAATTTAAGAATAGGAATAATTTTTTATTTTTTAATATTTTTGATTTTTTTTATTTGTTCCTAAATTTACTTTTGATTTTTAGATAAGAAAAATTCAATTTAAATTTTGATTTTAAATTTTTTTCTCAAATTTTTAATTGGGAATTTTATTTTTGAATTAAAAGTTTGTTCGAACGAATTTGAATTTTTTAATGAAAAACTTTCTTAAATTATGGAAATTTATCGAACTTTCATATATTTACTTAAAAAATATTTATTTACAAGATATAATTTTTAACTTTCTGTTTTATTAAGACTTTAAAAAAAAATTTTTTTTTGTGATTTATTCTTTTTAAATCCAATTAAAAAGCGCTCATACCATTTTTCAAACGAAAAATTTTCAAAAATTTTTTGTACACATTTTTTCAGTTGCTACACTTTATGCACCTACACTCCCCGAAAGGGATTTGCATTTAAATTTTCAATTAAATTGACAGTAATTGAAGTCATACTTTTTGTTGTAATATTTCATTTTGACGTACGACGTATTTGCGTGCACTTTTCTTCTGCTAATTGAAAGTTGTTGATATTTATTCGAAAAATGTGCAAAACAAGCAAGAAAGAAGCAGGAAAAACAAAGGAATTTAAATGACAAAAACCTTTGACCACTTGAAAGGGATTAATCAGGATTTTTGCTTACTACTCCGAAAAGAGTAAAACCAAAACTGACGTTTAATTAAAATTCATTTTAAATTCAAGGTTTTTCTAGTTTTCTGGGTAATTGGATTACTACGACTACCTTGCAATTCAAATTATTTTTTGTAAAGAATTTTTTTAATGATATTTTTCTTTATAATCAACTATGAAAAAAAAACTCTTGACTTTTTATTTCCACTTGGACGATGTCATTTGCATCAACGTCATCATCCTCATCGTGATATCGATGGAACGGATATCCTTCTTACTAATTTTTTTATAAAGTTGAAATAATAGCAAAATAATGACGCTACGATTTTTTATTATATTTATTATTTACATTGTCATTACTATGATGAAATATCCAGACAATGTGCAATCTTGACAGAAAGAGAGAGAAAAAAAGTCGATAAGTAGCGGCATGTAATTTGCTCATCAATGACGCCCGCTGGAAGGTTCGGGAAATGTTAAAAAAAATGAAAATTAATAAAAAAAATTTTTTTTTTAATAAAAAATTAATTAATTAAATTAATTAAAATCTTTAAAAATTTAAAAATACAATAAAATTTTAAAAATTTTAATATTCAAAAATATTAATTTTAATAAAAAAAATTTTTTAAAAATTATTTTGAAATTTTTTTTTTTAATTCAAAAAATTTTTTTTCATTTGAATTTTTTGTTGATTTTTTTTTGTTTTTTTTTTTAATTTTTAGAAAATGTTTCATTTTTTTTTTTTAATTAATTTTCAAATTTTTTTTTATTTTTTAAAAAATGAAAAAAAATTTTTAATTTTTTAAAAAAATAATTTATCAAAAAAATTTAAAAAATATTTTTCAAATGTTTAAAATTTAAAAAAAAAATATTTTCATAATTTTTTGAAATTTTTTGTTTTTAAATTTTTGATTTATTTAATTGTATTTTTGTAATTTTTAGAAAATGTTTTATTTTTTCAAATCAATAAATTATCAAACAAAAATCAAAATAATTTTAATTTTTATTCGTTTCGATTTTTTCACATTTCCCGCACCTTCCTGCAGCAACTATGAAAAACGAGAAAAAATGTTATAAATAAAAATTCCTCTAATGCTGAGAATAACAAGTCTCAATATCATCAGGCAAAATAATAATAATGACAGTGTATGTAAATAAATTTTTATGTAGTCAAGTGCCTTTCTGTCAAGATACAAAAAAAATGCAACATTATATCGGTATCAAGTGATGTCTTGCTGAAAAAATTTAATCAGATTATCCATTTACTTAACGTTTATTACAGTAATTGGAAGCAATATCGACTGCAGAAATTTTTTGTTGTCTAGTAAAATGTATCATTTTTTGTTGCCAACTGATCTCGTGCCCATTGCGGAAACTCATCCAAGTCCGGATAAACGACGTTGCCCCATGTGTTGAACATCACCAAGACCGTAACGAGTGTAAAAATCGACGGACCAATGCCCGCAATTGCCATATCTCGTGTTCGAATGTTTGCCATGCCGGCAACAATTGCATTCGGTGGTGTCCCAACTGGCATGTGGAAGGCAAAGCAGCAACTCAGGGCAGCAGGATACATCAAAGCCAAAGGATGCGTCTCAAAAGCGATCGCCATTTCAGCAAGAACTGGCAGCACAATATTGGAAATGGCCACGTTCGAGGTAAATTCACTCATGCACTTGCCAGCGATGCAAATAATCAACAAAACAAGGAATTTTGGTAGTTTTTTCAGGGGTGTCAAGGAATTCCCGAGCATAGCTGACATTCCGGACTCACTTCCACCCTTGGCTAAGGCAAATCCGCCTCCCAGCAAGAAAATTAGACTCCACGGGACTTTTTCATGAATAAATTTCCATGAAATCAATGCTGGGGTCTCTTTCGTAGGAAGTCTCTCCGGATTTCGACGACAAAAATTCAAACAACTCCACGTGATGGGAAACAAAAAGAACATGATGACAATGAAAATGGCTGCCGTTGCATCTTTAATCTTGATATCACCCCCAGTTGCATCACGATCCGGGAATAAATCCGCCCAGCCGGTCATAAATCCAGGTTGTCGTGTGAAAAACAAGACGCCACCAAGCAAAAATAGGATTGCAACGGAAATTTCATGATTCGACATGGGTCCTAAAGCCTTTAAACGTCCTTCAATAACGTCCCGTGCGATTTTTTCGCCAGCTTCTCCGATATTACACTCCTTGGCTTCCTTGCTATTGGGTCGGAACAATCCCATGTACAGCCATTGGAGGTAAACCCACGTGAGACACGTAAAAATCAGCATGCCCGGGATATTGAAGAACATCCATTTGGGGAAATCCAAGCCTGGCGCATTGGGAAAAGCACTTTCGTAGATGCCCTTGAACGAAAGATTGACTCCAGTGCCGATTAAAGTGCCACATCCGCCCATCGTGGAAGCGTAAGCGGTGCCAAGGAAGAAGCAAATTGTAGTTTTCGAAGGTCGTGGCGGTTCTTCATCAACTAATTCTCCGTCTTCGATGCGTTTCGGCTCTTTTTCCTCGTACATCTTGCAAATTCCCTCCTTTTCGAGCTCTTCCAGTACCGCTTGGATAATGGGACACATCATTGCCGTCGCAGCAGTATTCGAAATCCACATCGACGCAAACATCGTGCTCATCAACAAACCAAAATGCAATTTTCGCTGAGTGCAACCAATTAAGCAGATGAATTTAAAGGCCGCACGTTTATGTAAGTTGCAATATTCGACAGCGAGTGCGATAATAATGCCACCGATGAACATCAACATCGTTTCTTTGAAGTATGCCATGGAAACTTCGTCGGTGTCGAGAATGCCGAGCATCGGAAAAGCCACCGTCGGAATGAGAGCCGTAATTGCCATCGGAATTGCTTCGGTTATCCAAAAAACTGCCATACAGAGAACGACATACATGCAGCGATATGCCGTTCCTTCGTTAAAAATCATAATTGGCAAAAAGGCGAATGGCGTTGTGCAAACAATTAACATCCGCCAATAGCACGAAATGAATCCAGTGATCCTGGAACAACAGGTGATTGGCGGTTCTTTACTGAAAAAAAAAAAATTAAAATTATTTTTTTGGTTTGAAATTAATAAATTTTTACTCACATTACGACAGAATCGTCCATTTTCACGTGAAAAAAATTAATTTGACACAAAAGTCAATGTTCGTTTGATTAAAAAAAATAAGGTCCTTCAAAAAAATGACGTAAATAATTTTATTCACAAGAACGTAATTTCAAGTTGATTAGAAATAATCATCAACAAAAAAAAAATAATAAATTCTTAATGTTCGTTTCCAAGAAATTTGAAATGAAAATAAATCGAAGACAATAAAGAAAAAAAAATTAATAAAAAAACGAAGAAAATCAAAACAGACATTAAAACATTACTCAGACATAAATTACGACATATTTTCCCTGTGACCGGATCCATCAATGTACAATTCGTGCGACTTTTGGAAATTAATTCAGATGGAAAAAAATTGCTCATCAAATTTAATTTTTTGTTCACCTTTATGAGCTTTTTTTCTTATCGCTTGTGTTGGTTAAGCAACAGAAAAAAAATAAATATTTGGAATAATCAAAAAGTTTTTTGTTTGCCGAGATTTTGTCTTTCGTCTTATGGATATTACAATTTTTTTTGTAATCTTTTAATATTTGAACTTTTTTTATTACTTTTTTTTATCCTTCGATAAAACTCACACAAAAAGTGCGGAGCGAAAGAAAAATTATATTGATTAAGGTCGCTTTCGAATATCAATAAAAAAGTTAAACTTTTTTTTTCTCATAAAGGTTGTTTTGTGTGTTTAATTAATTTAAAAGGATTCGAAAGGTTTTTCATGCTCTTTTTCATCCGTTATCAATTTATTATTTTTTTTTTGCTATTTTTTTTTTTGCGAAAAATGGGAAAAAATTGTCATCAATTAATAGAAATAAGTGCAAAAAATAAAACATGTAAAACTTGCAATTTTTTTTTTTGAAGTCCTATTTTTATTTATTTTAATTTATTTATTAAAAGAGCGTCAAATAAAAAAAAAGTATGTCTTTTTGCTTGAAAATTTAATAAAAAAATCTTTAAAAAAAATAATAATTTTTTATAATGAACAAAAATAAAAAAAAACATTAAAGACATTAAAAAAATTCATTGTAAAAATTAAAATTATTAAAAAATTTATTAAAATTTTTATTAAAAAATAAAAAAAATATTATTTTTCGTTCTTTTTATTTAATTTTATATTTGATTATTTTATTATTTATTTAATTAATTATTTATTTATTTTTTAAAAATTATTTTAATTTTTTTTAATAAAAAAATATTTTTTTGTTTGAAAATTTATCAAATATTTTTTTTATGATAATAAAAAATATTGAAAAAAAAATATTTTATTTAATTTTTTTTTCAGTTTACCTTTCAAACACTTGTTCAAACAAAATGTCCAAGTTATTAAATTTAAATTCATATTTTATCAACATTTTCATGTCAGACTTTAACAAACCACAATTAAAACTTTTTTCCACAACATCCATCCATCATGAAGTTTGTTAAAATTAAATTACTTGGAAAAAAATCCGCTCCTAAAACTTTGATTGAAAGGTTTCTGGCTCCAAATATAAAATTTTCGGGGAATATTTAGATTAATTATACGCACGAGGTGTGTAAATCATGCAATCCCGGATAACAATTACACTTGAATGTTATCTGAAACTTTGTAATCCTGATCAAGATGATGATAAACACTTGCAAAAACAACTTTCTTAACGTGTACAAATTTAATTTAATCAAAACTAGAAATAACACATACGAAGTCTTATGATATGCCACGTGTGGATCGCATAACAATAATAATAATTTTAATAGACAAACATCACGACGACGACGACGACGGTGATACTTTGTTGAATCTGATAAAAGGATTAAGTTTATCAGACCGTATTTTCGCAACGTCTAAGCTACCGCGTACCATTATTGTTGTTATGCATGATGATCATTAACGTTATTAGTGCTTCCAATTATGTTTTATGTAAGTGCGGGACTTTGTTCGAAGGAAGAGTTTGGAGCGGCTCGTAATTGTTGCGGTGTGCGGGAAAAGTTTCTTGATTGGTAACTGAAACTTTGTAACTTTGGAAAGACTTTAAAGTTAATCAAGAATCGTTCAACTCCACACTATCACTTACCTTACACATAAATTTCTGTAATGGAAACCGTAATAATAATGTTTTAATAATAATGTTGTTCCCAGTCATGCCACGAAGACGTCGACGGCGTTCGGACAAAATTTCATTATTCATTTAATCGTTAATCAGGTAGTTTATTTCTTCGATACCGTTTTGTTGAACCCTGCGGATCAAAAAGGTGGAGTAAAAAAGATTAGCAAAATTATTCGATTTCATTAATTCAATATTGATTGTTGTAGGGCGTAAAAAATGCGTATGCACTAGAAATTATTTTATGTAACGGTTGGAGTTTGCAAAAAGGACATAGCTCTCTCATAAAAGGACGTTGTCTTCTTAGGTTGTAATTGTAAGGGCGTAATTAATGCTTGCAGATATTTTTTGTAAATTTAGAATTTAATATTATCATTGAAGGACATCATGGAAAGCCGCTTTAAATGTTTTTTAACAATTAGCATTAGCATATAAAATTTTAAACGATGTTTTTAAAGTTGTCCCAAAAAACAAAAATCAAAATTCTGTAATGAAATTTTTTGTAGTCCTGGCACATTTTTCAATTTAATTAGATATTAGTTTTTTGAAAATCCCAAAAGTCGCTTTAAAATTTGAAAATCTTCAAGAGCTAATTTCAAATTTTGAATTTAGTATTTTTCAAAACTAAGAAATTTTAACTATAACTAAGCAAAAAATCTCATGCAATATTTTTATAGTTTTAAAAATCCAAAAATTTTTTATGGTTAAAAGGTTTCATTTTTGAAAAGAGGCTATCAAAATTTAAAAGGACTTATTAATTTTTAAGATTCTTTGTGTAGTATTAATGAATGAACCCAACGTCATAAGTGGACGCGCCCTTACTTATTCGAGAAGGTCCTGACGCTGATTTAATCCTTGGAAACAAAATAAAAATTAACATGAATTTTAATTATTTTATTTACTTTCAAAGTGTCAGGTTCTTCCGGGCGATCAAATCTCATTACAAAATTTTACACCAATTTTTTGCACTACATATGGCGACGAAGATGGGACTTGATGAAGCATGGACTGATATAGCAATCGATTTCATGGGCCCTTTACAAAATGGTAAACATCTATTGGTAGTAGTTGACTATTACAGTCGATATCTCGAATGCGAATTTATGTCACAAATCACATCAGAAGCAACTATTCGAGTCTTGCGAAGGATTTTCGTGCGTTTAGGAAATCCCACAACGATAATTCTCGACAACGGAAGACAGTTTTGCTCTAAAGATTTCAAAAATTTCTGCCATGAGCATAAAATCAAACTCAACGAGAAGTAGAAAGGCAAAATCGTTCAATTGAGAAACATTTGCGAATTGCTTGGAATAACCTTCCAAAGAGAAAATTAAAAGTATAATTTTTTGGGTCTTTAGATGATCGAGGACTTTAAACTCTTAACTATAAAAATACAAGAAACTTGAAAATGCCCAAAAAAATATTTGTATTTAAAGTTTTTCTTAATTTTTCTCAATCTATGTATATTTAATGATTCCATTTTCTGTAAGAATTTTCTGACAGAAAATAGAAAAATGTTTCCATCAAATATACCGAAAATGGGTAAAAAAACATAAAAAAAATTATTTCAGCGAAAAAAAAATTTTTTCTAGCAATTTCAGGTGAGTTTTTCGTATTTTCATAGCTAAGGAATAAATTTAATACCTTTTCAATCCGTGGGGCACGTAAGGTGGCGTAATTTTACCTTGCACACAGTTTAATATTCTCATCGAAAATGAACGAAACAATATTTTATTGCCTTGGCAAGTGGCTCCCGTTCGCGTTATATGCGCTTTGTGTTTGTTTATAATTTTCCAATTTACATAATATTATTATGCGATAAATATCATGATAATGTTGTAATAAAACAAACACAGTAATGAATGAAAATATGGATAATAATAGAAAAATATTGCTGTTGAATAGTGTTGAATATTTCTGTTTGTATGACTCCTTTTTCCATGAATAAACGATTTGTTGACATGTAATATTAACATAATTATTTTGTGTTGTTACCTCGTTTTCTCTCCGTTTTTTTGTGTGTTTTTTCTCGAGAAGCAACCACTTTTTGTTTGTCGAAGAAAATGTCACTTTTGAAAGGTGGTTTCGAAAAATATCGAGGCCGACGACAACGACAAGAGACATGACGTTAACCGCATTTCAAATAAGAGGAAGTGCTTCGGTCATCTAGCTTTAACATTGTCCGTTGCATATTTATTTATATTTCAATCGATTGTCACACATTTTCCTGCTGACTCGCTTCAAATTCCAAAAACCAAATATATAATTCGAGAAGCAGACGAAATTCGATTTCAATGCTCGACTTCAACCACTTTTAGTGCACACAATTAAACAAAAATAATTAACACTCGATGTTCGTTCATCCGGACACTCGCCGCACTTTGCTCTCTCCTGCTCGAAAATGAAACATTAGCTGCAAACAAAAAACAAAAATAAAATGAATGAATAAGCAAACTAAGACAGATGATACGACAGCAGAAAAAAATTGGTTTTATATTGAAAAAACAATTAAATATATTTTTCGATGTGCACCTATATTTTCATGTTCGAGAGGAAAATTGATACAAAACTAATAAAAACCACATAATAATTATTATTATTTGGAATAAAATAATATGATATACGTACCATAATCACCATCAATATGGCTGCAGACAATGTGTGTGTATTTGGCTCACAAATGACCGGACGATTATATTCCCAAATTATTTCTCGATGATTTAGCTTCGTCATTTTGTTTTGATTTTTATTCATGCATTTGGGTGATTTTTATTGAAATATCATCGAATTTAAATGATAAATTTATATTTGGTTGGCAGTATTTTTACCACATTTTAGAAAAAATAGGTGGTTTTCAAATGAAAATATTGTCTGCCGTCATTATCTGTTTTGCAAAAAATTATTTAAGAAAATTTAATATTTTGAAAAATAAAAAAAAACGGAAACAGTTTTTAAGTTTTCTTTGAAATTTTTATTTTTTCCATGATTTTATATTTAAAAAGAAATATTACCTACTAATTGTTTTCATAAAATATAATTTTAAATACCTAATTTATGTTCATGTGCATATTTTTTTTTAAAATGAAATTTAAGAGAAAAAATAATTTATTTGATCACAATAGGTCTTCGTACCGCGGTGATGCATCCCCAAACCTAATTAATTTTTTAAATAAAATTTTTATTTTATTATTTATTAATTCAATGATTAAATTTAATTAAAATTTATTATAAAAATATTTTTTAATTTTCATAAAAATATTTAAAAAATAATTTAAATTTAAAATGAAATGTGTTATATTTTTTTAAATTGTCGTTCATTTTTATTAATTTTAAAGTTATTAAATTTAATTAAAGTTAAATTAAATTAAATCAAATTTAATTAAATTTAATTTATATTAATTAATTAAATAAAAAAAAAATTAAATTTTTTTTATTAACATGTTAATTAATTAATTTTATTTTATTCTTTATCAAATTTTATTTTTTCAATAAATTAAAAAAAAAATATAAACTAATTTTTATTAAAAGAAAATTTAGAAAATTTTTATTTTAAATTTAGAAATTAAAACAAATTTAATTATAAATAATTTTTTTAATTAAAAATGATACAAATTAAGAATTCAATTTAAAATTGCAATTAAAAATGCGATAAAATTATTTTTTCTTCCTCAAACCGACCATTTTGAAAATCTTCTTTTAATTCTTGGGCGCATTAAATTGAAATTCGACCTGCCATTATTTTATTATTATTGATGAATTTACGGAACTGATGGATTTTACAATATTGTTCATAAATTTTACCTTTTATGAATTTTAACAATAATAATTTTTCGTAAAAACTGAAGCTTTGTATTATCTAACCTGAAACACAAGATTTTAAGCTCCATAAATCGATTAACCTAAATACGATTCCGATGTTGGTACCAACACAAATCAGGATATATAAATTTTCCAAGCGCACATTTATCAAATACACGAAATAATCCATGTCATTCAATAATCTGTTGAATTAAATCCTCATTAGTGAGCAATATATTTATTTTATGCCACCATCCCGATAATAATTATATATTTTAGAACCAGGCCGAGTAAGTTTTTTTTTTGTTAAATGTATAAAATATCCTCTTTTTCTAGAATTTTATTTATTGTGTGAATTTAAGCTTGCACGCTGTTGCATGCGCAACACGAAAAATTACCAAGCGATATGATTATTATTGAAAAAAAAATACAAAAGGTGAGTGAACAAACAGAACCTGACGTAATATCGTTCGTTTTGTTCGTTATGTTATAATATATTATGAAAAGGAATAAAAAAAAGTACATCCTGATAACTAGTAACACGGCAGTATTTTTCAATAATAAATCGTGTCAGTGCTTGCGAGTGTAACTAGTGCGAAGGCTAACAATGTTTGCGTTTCCAATCGACTAATCGATAAATATATAAACAGAAAATAATGGTAAAATATGTGTGTAATGGACAAATAATTTAATAATAATAATCGTGACGACCAACGCAAGCATGAATTTATAACGACCTCTTTTATCTCTCTCTGTCTCTTTTACTTTGCACCGTGGTCACGAAAATTGAAAAAGGATTTGTCCAAATTGATTGATTCGGCAATGAGATTCAAATGACCAAATCACTTGCACGCGTTTGACCCTTTTGAACATGAGGAGAAAGTTTAAAAGCACCTGCATGGGGTGAAAATTTAATAAAATGCCACCTAATCAACAAACATAAAAGGGAATTTTGTGTTTATTCAACATTAACTCCTTTTTATGAACTAAATAATAAAATTTGTAACACAAACATAAAAACCATTATCATTGATATGATGGAAAGTTGCACTCATGCATGCAAACAAAAATATTTTTTTCCAAATTAAAAGCTTTTTTATCTTTATCAAAATAATATTTTTGTGAAAAATTAGGGTGGACGATCCTTTTTTCATTAGAATTTTTTTTATCGTCACTTTGGAAATTTTAAATGAGTCAATTTCACTTTTAAAGAGTTGTAAAAAATAAAACTCATCGGGGACTCACCTTGGATTGATGCGTCATAAACTAAAATATTGAGAGAGAAAAAAGTTTTTTATGCTCTTTGATATTCCAACAAATTCCCCGAATGCAATTTCACTACGGAGAGAGGCTGAAAGTTGTTTTTTTATGATAACTGATGCACTTTTTGTTTTAAAAGTCCATTATGCATTCAAAAAAAAAAAGTAAAATAAGGGGAGTAAATAAAATGAACAAATACTGCAGAAATTTGTAGTGAGACTGAGAGTAATAGTACCTTAAATTCCATTCTGTGGCACAGAGAAATGCGCACCGGAGAAGAAAGAACAAGATGAAGATAATATTTGAATAGATAAAAAGCAGGCAAATGCACTTTGATTCTATAAATATTTTATTAGTCTAACAAACAATACGAGTGCTATTATAAAAGTAAGAACTATCCCGAAAAAGAGTAAATCATCCTTGCTCTCTGTGTGGCACAAAAAGCATTTTTGAGTGAATTTTCATCCATTATGAAAATTATCTTTGTGTGATTTACTTTTGAATAAATTAGGGCTCTTTCTCTCTGTTTTTTCGGTTAAAACGATATTTTTGTCAATATTGACATAAAACTAGAAGAAAATTTATTTTCTTTTAAATTATAGATTTTTGTTTAAATTTTAGTCTTTTTGATTATTATAATAGCGAATATTTCAGTGTGTGGTTTCATCCAAAGAGACCATTGGATTGATGATTGGCATAGAATGACTCAATTGTGGATGCAATTCTCCGAATTTAATTGTCAACGAATAACGGTGAAAATCTCATCAGTCAATTTTGACTGACCAAAAATTCTGACAGAAATTCTCTTTGATAAATATTTCAAAATATTCCTCGAATTGTGGCATGAAAATTTTCCAAGAATAAAAAAAGTCTGAAACGAAAAAAATTGACTAAAAAAATTATAAAAATTTTATGAAAAGAATTTTTTTTAAATTTTATTTCAAATTCTTTACGAGAAAAAACAATTATGCAAAGTCTTGAAAAATTAAATTAATTAATCCAAAAGTCATAAATTTAAATAAAAGCGAAAAACTGCTAAAAAAATTAAGAAAATTTAATAATAAAGTACCTTAAATTAGCAAAGCAAATTCGAATTGTAGTATATTTTTGTTACATAACCCGTTTGTGTACCGAGTCGATGTATTAACAATTTTTGAAAAAAATTAAAAAAAAAAATTTAAAAAAAAAAATTGAAAAAAAAAAATTAAAAAATAAATTTTAAAAAAATCTTTTTTTTTTTTTTGAAAAAATATATAAAAAACGAAATTTTTGAAAAAAAAAATTTTTTTTTCGAAAAAAATCTCGGCTATGAAAATAGGGATACTTTTTTGCCCAAAAAATGTAATTTTTTTGCCATTTTTCCCAACTTTGAGGCCTGGGCTCGAGATTTTTTCGTTCAAGCCGGGAAATTTTATTTTTTACACCTTACTGCCTTTGATTCTGACAATTTTTCGACGTTTTCTCGATAGGGTATCACAAATTAGGCCTTTTTTGTGCACCAAAAACAAAGTAGTATATGGAACATATATGTATTACAAAAATCATTTTATTCAACTTTATTAAAAAAATTTAATTTTCCTCTAAATTTTCAACGTTAATTTTTTTTTCTTTTTTGAACTTGAAATGAAAAATTAATTAATAGTAATTTAAAGAAAGCAAAAAAAAGCATTCAATATTAAATCACAAAAAATCCTTAAAGTTATATATTAATTTTGAATAATTTAAATTTAAAACTAAAATAATTACTAAAGTGAATTTTAATAAAAAAAATTATTTGAATAAAATTAAATTAAATGAATTTCTTTTTGAAAAAACTAAAAAATAAAATGTTATTTAAAAAATTAATTTAATTATTTTTTTTTGTAAAAATTGTTTTACATGGATTTTAAAAATAAAATTTTGTAAGATTTATTTAATTTTTTTATCTGACTTTAGCAATTTTTTGATAAATTTTACAATTTTTTGTAATAATACAACATTTTAGTCATAAATCTCATCACTCAATTCTGTTCAAAATTCGTCACCAGTTTAAATTTTCATCCAAAATATCCTTTTGACAGATTTCTCTCTCCCTGACTTCCAGTTGCGATAACGTCATTTTTGTTATTTTAATACCATCATCATCATATCCATTTATTTTTAATAAAAGAGGGTTTCAACTTCCTAATTCACTTTTGCATACGACCGACAGAGCTCTTTTTGCATCGTCGTCACATGACATGCCATCCGAAAATTGCCTAATAAAATAGCAGAGAGGATGCTGTGTGTTGTCTTTGATTAAATTAGAAATTCATCTGTCTCTAATTTTAAAGTCGACATATTTTTTGCCTCGTTCTCTCTTTTTTTTGGGATGTAAATCTACGCACTCTTCCACATTTGGAAAAACTTCACTTGATTCTATTACGGGCACAAAATTTTCCTGCATGTGTCTTTTTAAATTGCTTTTAATATTTTATTACGCCCACTTTGAATGTTCCTTGTTTTAAAAGTTATGTTCCCCCGTTTTGGCAGAAAAATATAAGAGAAAAAGAAGCACTGACGACACAAAATTGATCATCATAGATGAAAAACATTTTAAAACTTTTATCTGCGGAATATGCCTGAATTAACATCAATTACGTCTCTTGCGTGTTACGTCTGTCAATATTTGGCGAATTACTCAATCAGCGAATTCGCGGTATTCACTGAACAAAAAAATGTAATATTTAACATTTATTTACTAACCACCATATTTTCCGTGGATTTTTTCGTCGTTCGATGTTTATTTTCATCATGATGCCACTACTTTCACGCAAAAAACACACGAGCAGATTGCGAAAATGATACATTGACAATATTAATGAATTTGAACAAAAATACAGGCGATGCCTTTCCGATGTACACGTGAATGCGGCGATAAATAGCGGAATGTAAATTTCGGGACTAGTCATCCTTGATATTTACATTTAAAATGTGTTGTTTGGTTCAGTGATTACGTATTGCAGTCGGCGTCATCGTCAACGGGTGTTTGGCGTGTGTGTGAGAAGCATCGGTTATCCTTTGATTTAGTGAAATGAACAAATTATTTTGCAGCTGATGACCATCCATGTACCCTTTACCGGGCGCGGATATAAATATATTTTCATAAATGCGTGTAAGGACAAAGTAAACACGGATTATTGCGTGAATAAATTTACTCTTTTATGTTGTTTTCGGTCATTTACTTCGCTTTTTTGTGTGATGTTCGTTCAAATTAAATTTAAAATTTGAGCTGTTTGGGCGGAAGTTGAATTAAAATAAAAAAAAAATTATTTTTAATGCTTTTTGTATCATAAAAAATTATTTAATTTAAATATTTAAATATTTAATTTAATTAAATAAAAATAAATTGATTAAATTTTTGATTCAAAATTAAAATTTTAAATTTATTTAAATTTCTATTTATTTAATTAATAATTAATTAAATTTATTTATTTTATTTAAATTATTAGTTACTAATTTAATAAAAAAAAATTATAAAAAGTTAAGCGTATAAATATTTTAAAATTAATTGAGTTTTATTTATTTTTTTTTATATTAAAAAAATAATTAAATATAATAATATGTAAGAAAAATATTTAAATTTTTTGTTTTTTTTATTAAATAATTATTTTTAATTTTAAATAAAAAATTTAATTAATTTAAGAAATATTTTTTAAAATAAATATTATTCATAAGGCCGCTCCAAAATTTTTTCGAACTTTTTGTCCCAAAAACTTTTTTTCAAAATAAAAAAAAAGTTTTGAAATACTTTTTCAACAAAATTTTTAACAATTTAAAAAATAATTTTTTTATTTTTATTTATTTGCATTGAAATAATTTAAAATTAATTTTTTCAATTATAATAAAAAAAAATTATAAAAATAAAAAATTTATTTTTTTTGAATCAAAATTTAAAGAAGAAAATTCATCTTTAAATAATTTTCAATATAAAAAAATATTATATTTTTTAAAAAATTTTAGAATATTAAAAAATATGAAAAAAGACCAAAAAACGGTCAATTTTGATGAAATTTTCAACTTTTTTTTTAATTTTGATTTCATTATTAAATAAATATTTGGAGGGGCCTTAATTTAAAAATATTTAAATAAAACAAAAAAAAAATCTAAAAAAATAAAAAAGCGCTTCTGTCATTCAATTCACATCCTCACATCCTTCATTTTTTTATTAAACATGTGTTGATATCGACTGCAGATAATTGTTAACACTAATCCACTGCATTTTATTTGAATGAACACCCCATTCAATACATTAAGATTATGCCAGTGGAATTTATCTGCTCGATGGATGATGATCTGCTGACAATAAATTTTCCGAAAAAGGAATGTACTTTTTCTGTTGTCTTAAATTATATTTTATTAAATTAATACATAAATGAGAGTCATTTACGTGTTAATGATGTCAATTTTTATTCATCAACAACCACTTTATTTATGGTAATGAGAACACGAGAGCGAAAATAGACAACATTCTTCAACAAATTCAACGGAAAAACGACAGAAAGGACATTTGCATGTCAAGTCAAATACTTGTGATAATAAATAAATAAATTCTTGGAATTATCAAAAATATCTTCTGTTTCGACATTATTTTTCTCGCTCAACTATCCTAATGAAACGTCTTTTTGATTATCATGTGATGCATTACGGCAATTTATAACGAGCTCGAGAAAAATATTTTTCTACGCAAAAGTTTTTTTTTTATTTCGCAAAAATGAAAATAAATTCCACTTTTCCTGACCTTTTGCGCGTTTTACATATTAAATTCCTAAAAAAACACGCAGAAAAATAGAGAAATAAATAATAATAAGTGGAATCCACCTTAAACTTTTGGATAAATTACGATTATACTTATTTTCATTTATTACCGTTATTTTAATAATTGTTGTTGTGTATTTTGCCGAAATGTGTTTTTTTTTGCTCTGTGCGAATGAAAAAAACCACAAGCATGGAAAAGTTAAATTAAATATTAATTGAAAAATTTAAAATTCAGCTTTTTAATTAAAAAATGAAGAAATTATAATAAATTTTTTGGATGTTGTTGATTGTTGCTGTTTTACAAGCCGAAAATTAAAACAAATATTTTCGTTAAAACCCATCCGTAATCCTCTTGTAATTGCTTGTATTTAGAATTCCTTCAGCATTTCAAAAGTTTCGGCGAAATAAATTCATGAACAGCATAAAAAGCTCCATTTTTGGAACGCGAAAAGTACAACATGTCACTTTTAATGTTAAAATAATGTACTAATTTTACATGAAATGTGCATGTCAACAACTCTCGGTGTACGTATCGTGTCAAAAACAAATTAATATTGATGAATGTTTAAAAGCGAGGTTCGTTCATGTTACAACTCAATTCCCTTGATGACAAAAATAGCGCAATAATGTACTTTACCAACACACAGACGGCAGCTTCGTTGCTAGCTAGAATTTTTTTTAAAATGACTTGAGGGAATGAACCTAGTTTTTCATTTGATTGTAAATATTTTTCCCTTTTTCACAAAATAAACGCTAAATTTTACAAATTGACTGCTCTTTTTCACTCACTTTTCCCAATGGACACGGAGTTTCACCTCAAAACTCATCGCTAAAAGTCAATTTTGAACATTTTTAGTCAAGCCACTCTGTAAATTTCAACAAAAATGCCTCTTTTGTTGCATTTTCACTTTATTTTTAATCAGCCTCGAGTAAAATTGGTGTGTTTATGATTAGTTGTTCGACTAAAAAGGCACTTGTAAAAAACGATGTCGACGAAACAAAAAAAAATGTGAATAATAACAAAGGCACTTAAAAACATTTTAAATATTAAATAATTGACTGGCAATCGGGTGAACGAAACAAACTCGCTGATCACGAAACGAGCCATGCGATTATTTATAATTAATGTCATTATTTCATCATAAAATTTTAATTAACACACACAAAGTGCAGTGTCAAAAAGAGAAATTTTAATTTAATACAAATTTTAGGCGAACACTCAAACAAATAGGAGAGACGCAAATCAAATATCAATAAATAAATTAGTTATGAGCTTGTCATCATTATCAACAACACCGTGATCATCCTCCATTGTTTGCTTATGCGTATCTATCGAATTATTGATGCATTCAATATATAGCAGCACACGTTTTTCATCAAATTGATTTATTATTATTTTATTTTGACATTGGTCGCATCTAATTGTATTTCAATGCAAAAAATAAATTTATTTAATTTTTGTTCTCGAAATCGGATTTGATACAGATAAGTAAACATAATAACAATATATGATTAAAATTTATTAGTTTTTTCTCGTATTTCATGAGAAAAATTTGAAAAAAAAAATTTTTTTTGTTTGATATATTAATTTAAAATATTTTTTAAACGTCATTTTAGTATTTTTTAAAATTTTAGTTTTTGTTAGATTTTTTTAAACTCTGCTTTAATTCATAATTTGCTTAATTTTTTTTATTTAAATTAAATTCGTTAATTAATTAATTTTAAATTATTTTGAATAATTTTAGTTTTGACTTAACTTCAAAAATCCATTAATTAATTAATAAGCTTGTCAAAAATATTAAATTTAAAAAAAAATTAAATTAAATATAATCAAAAAATAATTAATTAAAAAAATTTATAAATATATGTTTATTAAATAATTAAATAAAATAAAATTATTTTAATTAAATTAAAAAATTAAAATAATATATTTATTTAAATAAATAAAAGTAAATAAAATAAAATTATTTTAATTAAAAATTTAAAAAAAAAAAAAAATAAAAAAAAATAGAAAACAAATTTTTTTTTTCAATAAATTTTTTAAAAATAAATAAGTAAATTTATTTTAATTAAAAATAAAATTTTAATTTTTTAAAATTAAAATAAATTTTATTTAATTAAATTTTAAAAAAATATTTTTGTCAAAAAAATGGATTTTTGAAGTCAAAACTAAAATTATTCAAAATTAATTAATTAACGAATTTAATTTAAATAAAAAAATTAAGCAATTTAATAGAAACTTTAATTTATTTTTATTTTATTTATTTTTTTTTTTTTTTTTTTTGCTTAATGTTTCTTAGTTAGGACAACTCATCAAGTGAAATAATCAATCTAAAAAAAATAATGAAAGTCCACCCTTTTTTTCAAATAATTTAATTTTTCGCTCAGTTTCAAATTTCGATTTATTTCTATCCTGCTAGAACGAATTCTTGAATATAAAAAAAATCCTTGAAAGTAAAGAAAATTCCTTTTTTAAATAACAAATTTTCTGAGCAAATTACATTTTATGTATTGTGAAAAAAATCGGAAACTTGATACATAACATCAGCTGAGAAGTGTTTTTCTTTTTATCTTTTTAATAGAATTTGTGCATCAGAGCATTTTAATTCGACTTTTTTTTGCATTCAATTTTGAATGGCCACGAAGTACTAGCCGACAAAAGGTACGTTATTGCGGTAAAATTGATGCAAAAAAGATACACACACAGGCACGAAGAGAAAGCGAAACGTATTATATTGAAATTTTTCCTGTAAACGTCAGAATGAAGAGGCAAAAGCGATTGCAGACAGAGGCTTAAAGGATTTACAATTTGTCTGACGCTAAATAATAAGAGTTGCAGATATCTCCTTTGTTTCTTTTTCTCGTTTCTTTCTTTTTTTTGATAAACGACGAAAAAATGTGGGGGCTGAATAATTTGTCTGTCATTATATCGTTTTTCTCTCGCTCGCTCGCTAGTTATCTGATGGCGATATAATAATAAATCGAAATAAAGACACAGAAAAAAATGACGATGATAGTGGGGGTGATTGCGAGAAGAAAGAAAAAAAGTTTTTCTCGTTCACCTTGACGATGTACAAAAGAGATACGCGCCGTATGGCAGTAATGAAGTTCAGCAACGACGAGAAGGAGGAAGGTTATTAAAATATAATAGAGAGAATGAAAGAAATTCATTTTTAATTACATGTCAATGCGTTGTGTGCTGTGCTTTTGATCCGATCAACACTAATTGCTGACAGTTTAATTGCTTTTCTCGCAGTTCCAGAGGGAAGTTTGTCAATTATCTCCCAAACACACACACAAAAATTAAAGGGATTACGATCGTTGACACACATCTATTTTTTTTCCTTTATTTTTTGACATTTTTCAGGATCTAGACATCCATCAGACGAAAATAATTGTTTGACGGTAGACAGACGGCGTTGCTGAATAATTGGATTTAAGTCAAAGGCGGCTGTGCGGCATGCAAAAGAATATTGAGAAAAATCCATGTTTCGGATGCCAAAATATCTGCGAGACTCGTGAGAGACATAAAAATTAGAAAATAACTAACAAATTGTACACTGGGGCAAGATTTTAAAATGTGAATTGGGACAAATTCTAAAAATGTGTATTGGGGCCAATTTTCAGAATGTGCATATGGTCAAAATTTTTTAATGAACATAAAGGATAAAAAATTAGAATTTGCATTGGGATAAATTCTAAAAATGTGCACTGGGCGAAAATCCATAATGTACATTGAACCAAAATTTAATAATGTGCATTGGGTCAAAATTTTATAATTTACAGTTGGACAAACATATTTCATCCTAATACACATTCTGATTTTTTCCAAATGCACATTCTAAAATTTTGCCTTTATGCGCATTTTGAACTATTGCCCCAAAGTGCATTCTAAAATTTTGCCCCAATGTACATTTTCAGATTCTGAAATTTTGCTACAAAGCACATTTTGATTTGTGTCTTTAAGTCAAATTCAAAAAATGGGCCTAATGCATATTAAATTTCAACCCAATTCACATTTTAAAATTTTGCCCCAATGCACAATTTATTTGTTTACCTATTTACTTTATTTCCATGTCTCGCGGATATTTTAGTTTTCGAAACCTGAAATTTTTAAACTAAAGGAAAATTTTGTACGACATGAGCATTTGTCATCCACACGCAATTCCTTAATCAATGTCTCGAACATTCTTAAACTCCACGACGACGACGACGTCTGAAAAGTGTTCTTGTGCCGGTGAAACAACGTCGACAACGACGCATAAATGGAATCTCAAAGCAATTAGCAACACTCGTTCATAATTACATTTTCCTTGTTTTTCCGAACGAAAGATGTGTTTATTCCCCCTTGACGTTGTATTATTTATCGCACATTTCATTCTACGAGCGCATTTCACCTTTCACCCCTTTTCATTGTGTGTGTGTGCGTTATTTTTTTTCTGTCGAGCAAAGCACTTTTTAACGATTACAAGTGAAGAAAACAAGTGTCACCTCGCTTCAAACCCTTCCATTTTCCCCATTTCGACACTTGAACAAATCGACAAAATACACTTTTTTTCCTAATCACGAACGCAAAATGAGCACACATATCATTAATAATGTAAAACAATTTCAAAACTAACAGACTTTTAGGTGCTTAGTTCAGCAGAAATTCACGGAGGAAACATAAGACGAAAAGTACATATTAATTTTTGGATCGAAGACGGCAACGACGACGACGATGATGATTAACCATATGAGAATTTCGTCTTTATGTTTGAGTTTAACAAGGGATATTTGTAACTAATCCCATATGAGTCTAATAATTTTCCGCTATAATTGTATTCAAATACTGATGATATTAATATTTAGAGGAGGTGTCATTATAGAGTTAAAGAGGGTTTTAATTTTGATGACTTTTAAGTTTATCGGAAATTTTGAGCATATGCGAAGCAAAATTTTGTCTAAGGCCGTTTCAAATTAATTCTTCAAATTTTTATTTTAAAGTGAAAAATAAAAAAAAAATCACAAGTTTTTTCTTTTTAAAAATTAAATTTAAAAAAAAAATGAAAAAAATTAAATTTATTAAAACTATTAAAAAAAATAAAATTATAAATAATTAATAATAAAAAAAATAAGCTTTATTTTCAAATAATTTGTATTTAAAAATAATAAAAATGGGGTTTATATTTTTTATTAAAAATTTATTTTTATTTTTAAAAAAAATTAAAAATTAATGGAATAACATTTTTTTTTTAATTTAATTTTTCAAAAATTTATTTTAAATAAATTTAATTTGTTAAAAATTTTAAAATTTATTTAAAATTATTAAAGTTAATATTAATAAAATTTATTTTATTTTTATTAAATTTTTTAAATTTTAATATTTTTTTTATTTTAATTAATTCAAAAAAAATTTTATTAAAGTTTATAAATTTAAAAGAAATATTTTAATTTTATTTCAAATTTTTTATTTTATCTGGAATATTTATTTTTTTTTATTTTAAAAAAATTTTAATTTTTTTTTAAATTTAAAATAATTTTTAGGGAGATTTTAAACTAAATTAGAACAAAAAAAATATTTTTTTAAGTTTTCTCTCAAAAACTGTTTTTGCCCCCTTTCTCATTTTGTCATAAAAAAAAATTTGAACACATCTTTAATTTGATACAGTCTTAAATGATGATAAAAAAAATCCCTTTAATTTTTTTGTTGTTCACAATTACACGGAAATTAAAGTCGCTTCCATCTTGCATTCCACCGTTTTTCGAATGAATTCATGGAATTCAGTAATTTCCGTCGAGAAGACAGCCACATACTTCCTCCCCCTTCAGCGTGCACCACACACAAAAAAAAAACGACGATGATGATGAAAGGAAACATGGACGATTACTTAGACAACAACACGCAATTATTTGTTGAATTATAACACTCACTTAACTATTAATGTTTGTCATAAAAATATTTTTCTCAACTTTCCGCACTATTTATGTGGAGTTTCGGCGAACAAAGTTCTCGAATATACAAGAAATGCCGGAAAAGTTTTGTTGCCGAAGGCAATGCGAGGGAGAAAAAAAGAGAAAGTTTCTGGTGAGTCATTCCCATTTCCTGAATGTTTATTTTTTTTCTGTAATGTACTTCTGATTAATCGTTCGTTCGTTGCCCCGTCGATGTTCTTTAATTTTTTTTTCTGTGTGTTTCTAATGTGTCAGTTGAGTGAAAGTGATCTTGCGAGTCATGAATATTAGCAGTATTTTGACAAAGTCACGGTAAAAAACGGATGGAGGTTTATTAGTTTATTCATAAATTCGATGAAAAATGTTGCTGATTTCCTTTGCACGGAGGGAGAAAGACATTAAAAAAATTTAAGAGGCACTTTCTCTCTCTCCCAGTCACTTTGTTGGTTGTGAAGCGTGACTGACACATTTCTAACAGTCAAACACAGTCACCTGTCAGACAATGTTTCTATCCCGAAAATTTTCCTCCTGAATTGAATGCTCGACGAACGCTATTGATTATTCAAGGAGAACGTAATAAATTATTACTGAAATTGCTTGTTAAATTACGGTCAATATGCAATTGCAGTTCAGAGACGTAAGTAAAGGTCAATTTATTTTTAAAAAAAAATCCGTCAGTTTGGTAATTTTAAATTTTTTGATAATTTTTGATCAAAAATATTAATTTTTTGATAAAACAAATTTTAATTAATTTTTAATTTAATAAACGAAATTTCCACTTAATTTATCTAGATTTTTATTCAAAAATACATTCATCATTTTATTTTTTTCTGATATTTGTCGAATATTTTATCGAAGCTCATTAAATTTTAAATATTATTTTCAAAAGTTAAAACAATTTATTTTTTTTTTCGAGCGCCAATCAATTTTTTTTTCAATTGCAGATTTTGCCACAAATAAAATATTTTTTTTTGTTTTAAAACTTTTAATTCATTATGAAAAATATTTTTATTGGGTTGCCCAAATTTTTAAGCGATACAATACTCAAAAAATGAAAATTTTTATTTTCAATTTCAATTTAAATTATTATCTAATTTTCACAAATTTGCTTCAAAAACTTTTAAATATTTAAAACATTTTAAAAATTATTAAAACAAAATTTAAAAATTTTATTTAATTAATTTAAATTGAATTAAATAATAATTAAAATTTTATATTAAGTATTTTAAATATTTTTGAGCCAATTCCCATTAAAATTTATATTTTTCTTAAATTAAAGCAAAAAAAAATCATTTCGGATTACAAAAAATTTCACTTTTTACCATCCCTGCATCTGCTCAATTAACATGCATCAACAACCACGGTCAAAACATTTGCATACAAACAATTGCCCGGCATTGTCTGTAAATCAAAAGGGAAAATTTAAAACACAAAACAATCTTATCCTTTTAACGTGTTTGAATTATTTATGATGCTGTCGCCAAATATTTGCTAAAACTAAAAAATATTGCAAAAAAAAATCCGCAGATAAAACCAAATGATAAATTTATCGATCAAAATGTCATTAAATTCAACAACTTTCAAAAACTTTGAAATAAAAAAGAAATTTCGAAATCATCAATGCGGCAAGTGTCCAATTATCGTAATTTGTCATAATTTTCTTTACTTTATTTTTTATCGCAAAAAAAAAGTTTTCGACGAAAAAAAAATAATTTTTATTCTATCACGGAAGTGCACTCGATTTCAAATATATATCAATGCACTTTTTGAATGCAGCAATCCATTTGCACTTAATTTTATGATATTTTTTATTATTATTATTTATACTAGTACACATGATGATGAAATATATTTTCTCTTTTTTTATTATTATTTTATTTGAAATCATTTGAGCTAGCGTTCATTCTACTTCACTCAACTCTTCAACTGAGCAAAACAGAACAGAGAATTGAATAAAAATAACAAAAAAATAATAAATATAAATAATAAAAAAAAAATACGGCAATAAAAGTTGTTTCCGAGTTATTTTTCATGGTTTCATGGATATTGAATTTACTTGTGAAAAATGATCGAACGATGAGGCTAGATAAAAATTTTGTGTACACAGCGAGTGTAAATGATGCAAAAGGTTAATAAAACACATAATTAATCATTTTTCCAATAATGTTGAAAAAAAAGGATTTCGTATAAATAAAATGAAATAATAATAATCAAAAAAGTTGTGAAAAGGTCAAAGAGAATAATCATTTTAGTTGGAAAATTGATGAAAGGAAAGTATGTGCTGGATATAAAATTAATCAAGTTGAGCAGTGTTAACAGGCAATAACCTCGTTCTTATTGTCTGTGACTTCAATTAAGTTATTTATTCGTTAAATATTTCAAAAATTTTGGGTATTAAAAATGCATTTGAGAGTAATTTTCCAAATTATTATGTAACTTTTTTATGAATGGATAGAAAAAAATCATCAAAAAGGTTTTTTTATTGAGACTTGTGAAACTTAAAATAATTAAATATAAAATTTAAATTTTTTATAATAAAAAAAATAATTTTTAAAAAAAATAATAATTATTTAATTAATTAATTAAAAAAAATAATAAAAATAATTTTTATAATTGTTATATTTAATTTAAAAAATAAAAACCGACAATAAAATAATTATTTAATTAAAACATATTTTGCTATAATTTATTCTGCTATAATTGAAAACAGGGACAAAAAAAAATTTTAAGTCAAAAGTCAATTAATTTTAAAAGAAAATTTAATAAAAAGTTACAATTTTTAAAAAATTTAAAAAATTAAATTTAAATTTTATTTTAAATATTAAAATTATTAAAAAAATATTTTTTTCCCAAAAATTCTCGAAAAGTGAAAACCGTATGATTTTTCATTATTTTAATTTTTAAAATTTTGTCAAAAAATTTTTCTGACAAAAATTTTTTCAGTCCTGATGTAGACTTTTTCATGAAAAAACCTTAAATACCTAAAATATTTTAATGCTTTAGTGATTAATAAAATTTACCCTTGAAAAAACTTTGAAACAAATTTCCCTCATTTTCCAAAAAAATAAAAAGAAACAAAAACCACCCGAAATTATTTTGTAAATATGTTTGTATGATCAATAAATTAAAACGTTCCTCATTACTTTTGTCTCGTCTGGGACAGCATGGTGCCATTTCGAGCTCATAAAACTACGAAAATTGTCCGTAATTTGTCTTTTATAAGCACTTTTGATATGAACTCACCTCTAAGGCTTATAAACTTTTTATATTTTACAGAAACAAAAAAAAAAAATGAAAATAAAAACAGGAATAAAAACACATTTTTTGTTCAGTTCCACGTTAATGTGTTATTATCACGACCATTTAGGAAAATACTACAAACAACAAAAAAAATATGATTTTTTTTACAATCTCTCCACAAACGTTTTCTTTGTGTTTTACATGATTCGACAACCAAACGTAAATATATATTTTATGAAACAAATAAAAAAAATATTTTATTATTTGAAATTGTGAATATTTATGTCGTTTTATGTCTAGTCGATAAAAAAATATTGTATCGTTTGCGAGTTCAATGTTTTAATAGATATGTGGCCCATTGTTTGTCATGGTACAATGATATTCATATTGGGTTCCAGGTAACGAAATTTATGGCTTTCGGAATATTTTTTTAATAATATCACGTCTCAAATTAAAAAAGTTCATTGTTTTTTTTTCTTGTCAAATGTTTAATGACCTCTCATACCATTTCAACGATTGTTGTTTTTGTTTTTTTGTTTAATCCTTAATTACTTTGTATCATCCCATTTTTTTTGTTCTTCGAATCGCCCTCGTAAACAACAACAATGGTCCCGCAAGTGAACATTGGAGTCACACACTGAGCGAAAGCACATTAAATAAAAGATAAATGTTATTTAATAAGCAAAAAAGAAGTGTGTGAAAGAGACAGTAAACCAGCATTTTCGAACATTGTAAAAAATTTATGTTTCGTAAGACAAAAGATACGCGAGATATGGCTTGAGACATGAAATCAGTTAAATTATAGGTACAAACCAACAAAAAGATTGTACGATGGGGCAAATTTTTAAGAATGTGAATTGGGTCGGAATTTAAAAATGTGCATTGGGACAAAATTTCTGAATATGCATTGGGACAATATTTCTGAATGTGCATTGGGACAAAATCTTAGAATGTGCTTTGAAGTGCTATTCTAAAATGTACATTGGGGCAAAATTTTGGAATTTTCATTGGGATATGTCCATTTCATCTCAACAAAAAATTTGAACTTATGTCCCAACGCACATTTTAAAATAGCCCCAATTTACATTCTAAGATTTTGCCCCAATGCACATTTTAAAATTTTGCCCCAATGCACATTTTGAAATTTTGCCCCAATGCACATTCTTAAATTTCAACCCGATTCATAATCTAAAATCTCAACCCAATGTACAATCTTTTTGTTCTTCGGTTTATAAAATCTACCTGATTTTCATATTCATATCTCGAACAATTTCTCGCGGATATTTTAGTTTACGAGACTTAAATTTTTAACAATGAACGAAATTTCATCGCGTATTTCATCAATTAGATCCGCTGTTAAAATAGAAATTATGAGCGTCGAAAAGACATTAAGGCAGGAATCTCCCCCATTTCTTTTATCGAAGGAACTTTTTTTTTCGATTTTTACTGCAAGGACAAAACACACCCATGCTGAGTGCGGATTAGCTCGAAAACAACAAAAACAACTGTTGTTAGTCATTCTAATCGTATAAAGTATCAATTAATATATTGACTTGTTGTAGTTTGGGTGCACTTTAGGTAATTGAATGTTCTGATCAAGGCAACGTGTCTGGATGGACAGGACCTTTAATATTTTATCAAACTGTAACTGTCGTAAAATGTCTTCTTTAAAAAGAAGAAGTTTCGTTTGTCACCCTTTCCAAGCCAGTCAAGGGTGGATTTTGGCACGAAGGACCCCCCTAGAAAAAAAACTTGTTCCATAAAACGAATTATTATTGCATAGAAACAGCAATTTCTTTTTAATTTAATGATTTCTTGTCTTTTTTTTCTGCCTTCACTTCCCTCTTCTTCTTGTTTCTTGACGTAACCTTCATAATGTCTCACGTATCAATATCATCGTCATCATCATTATACAAACACCATCCTTACCCCAATATTTTTTCTTTTCAATTTCGTAATTTTTTTTTCACAATAAAAATATCTACTCCCCAAAAATCTTCGAGCTACACACAAAAAAAATATTAAAGCATTATTTTTCCACTTTACTGCCGTAGCGGCCTTGTTGCCAGGGCAGATGAGTAAATAAAACTAAAGAGCATTAAATACGGAAGATAATCTCCCGAAACACAATCACGAGAGATGAAGTGTTTGTGTGTAAAAGTTGTTAGATTTTTCCCATAAAAAAAACAGCTACAAGTGATATCATTTCATTATTTTTATTATTGTAACGCGCCGTTATTGATTTCCTCGTGTTTGTAACATGTTGAAGAGCAATTTGTTCGGATTTTTGTCACTCAATCCAATTACTTGGCAAATGGAAGGATATAACGACGATGGTACAAATAATAATCGTAAAAAAAGCAAAGTATGACAAACTTTCAAGTCTAATTGCTCCATTAAAAATTCTAGAGAATATTATTGACAATTATTTTAATAATAATTCCAGTACAGTAATTTTATCAAAGGAACGGCTTGCTTTTACGAATAAATTAAATAAAAAGCTTTGGGATCAGGGAAGAAAAAAATATTTTAATAATTAAATAGAGCTTGAATTTAAATGTTTTAAATGAAGGAAAATTATTTTCATGAAATTTGAGTCTTTTAAACAAAATTTTTTTTTATTTTTTATCAAAAAAAAAATTTATTTTTAAATTAAATTTTTATTAATAATTAATTTTCACAAAATTACCTTAATTTTTTTTTAATTTTTTTTTAATTTTAAAAATATTTAGTTAAAAATATTTTTTTTTAATTAAAAATTTTTAAATTATTTTTTATTAAAAATTTTTTTTTCTATTAAAAAAAGAAATTTAATTAATTATTTTTTTTTTAAATTTTAATTTACGAATTTAATGTTTTTTTTTATTTATTATTTCAAATTTGCTGATGATTTTTACTTAAATTTACGAATCTTAATTTTTTTTTAATGATTATAGAAATTTAAAAATCAATAAAAAAATGAAATTTATTAATTTTTTTTATTTTAAAAATTAAAAAAAATAAAATATTTTTTTATAAAAAAAATAATTAAATTAGTTAAATAAAATAAAATGACACAAGACAAATTAAAATTTATAAATCTTGAAAAATTTGTAAAAATGTTTTGAGCTTTCTTTATCGATCCTTGAGTTTTTTCTATAAAAATAAAAATGGTTTAGTTAGTTTTTTCGTAATTTTGCATAAAAAAAAAAAAAAAAAAAAAAAAAAAAAAAAACAATATTTTTACAAAATTTGTTAAATTTTTTCATCGAATGTTACAAATATTTTAAATATTATAGCTCAAATTTCATCTCTTAAATTCAATATTTTATGCAAAATAAAACATAATTTTCCTCCCTGTTCAAAATAATTTTAAAAAGTTACTGGGTATTTGCGCTCACTCTTTCTCTCTCTCATGTGGCTCATGTCTAATTTATTGTGTGTGGATGAAAAGTTAACAAATTCGTCTGAAAATAAATGCATAAATGCAAGGACAAAACTTTTTTTCTCTACGCCACTTTCACATAGTGAGTGAAAAATTATGAAAAATAAAAACAACGAAAAATTTCATATGAATGGCAAAAGTTTTAAACTGCAGTCCATTATATTTAAATTTGTTTGTGGGATAAAATTTTCACTCTACACTTCTATTTTATTTCTATTTCTGCAGAATTAGGAAAATCATTGGGAAATATTTTAACTGCTTTTTAATAGTTTTCCATGCATTTGACATTAGGCACACTGCAATTGATCAGAACGCAGTTAGTTCACTCTCATTAGCATCCGTTAGCAGTTGACTTTTTCAATAATTTATCGAGGTCAATGTACCGCACGACTTTAATGCGATTTAAAGTCGTTTTTATCAACAAAATGGCGAAGAAAGGAAAGAAAAGTTGCATCCGAAGATCAGATAAGAGCGCAAACAATTGTTGAACGGATTGCCATGTGGACAAATAAACATGCAAGTAAGCAAACAAATTGTTATCGTTCAATTATTCTGGTTAACATTGAGCCAATATTTTTTTTCCACATTTTTTTTTCGCAAACGAGGCGCACACAGAGCGGTGTCATGTAATGGTCAACGTTTGTACAAGTGGCGAGTGATAAATTGCTAATAGTTTTTTCATTTATTTTTTTTTCTCTCTCTCTCCTTTTATTTTCATTACATGTGTTCTTGTCCGAGTGGTAATGAGAAATGGGGTGCAGCATTCATGTCCATTCATGCGGCGATTAAATGTAATTTAAATAGTGTATTGAACGTGCGATACGATAATTTATTGGACATTTTTGAGTGTTTATTCGAGAAAAAATTTAATTAAACACTGAAATAAATAAAATTAAGGGTTTTTGGGCAATTTGCGTCGTCGCGTCGTGTCA
This sequence comes from Culicoides brevitarsis, assembly GCF_036172545.1. Taxonomy (NCBI): domain Eukaryota; kingdom Metazoa; phylum Arthropoda; class Insecta; order Diptera; family Ceratopogonidae; genus Culicoides; species Culicoides brevitarsis. The sequence continues at coordinate 19,066,009 of NC_087085.1, read as the reverse complement.
TAACAGCTGTCCTGAAAGACAAAAACAAAAGAGGTCAATGTATGAAAAAAAAAACTTAAAGACGCCAAATAACTGATAATCGATAAACAAATTCGACAATGAACTTGGCTTCCTTTGAATTTTTGTTCGTTTTGTTTGTTTGTTTGTCTGGTACAAACACATTTAATTTATTTCGCGGCATATTTAGATTCTATTTATGATATGCCATACAATTATTATTTTTATTAGTATTTTTTTGGATGATTGCGTGACTATTTATAACCGAGTGAGACCCTGTTCAAACAGAGAGCCTTGTTGTCGACTTGATTGGCGTATCCGGAATGGTTTGATTTCTATTTTATGTGTGCTTGTAAATAAATTTAGGTAGATTCATTACGATATAATATGTATGCATAATGTGTATTTATTTAATTTAACAATTTTTTTCGAGTTCACAATCTTGGTGTGAATAAAAAATACAGGGATAAAGTTTTGTTTCGGGACGTGCAAGGAATAAAAGCGGATTTTATGTTAATTTTAGACTATAATTAAAATCATTATTTTTCAGTTTAAAAAATAAAAATGAATTAAATATAACAATAAATTTTAATATTATAATTTTTTTTTATTTTTAAATTTTGATTTTTTGATTGGCTGATTTTTTTTTTAAATTATAATTTAAAAAATAAATAAAAATTAAAATAATAAAAATTATGTTAAATAAATTTATTTTTAAATAATTTAATAAATTTAATTTAATTTTTGGTATGTAAAAATAATTTTTTCAATTTAATTTATTTTAATTTAAAATATGTTAAATAAAATTATTTATTATTTATTTATTTAAATAAATTTTAATTTTAATTAATATTTAAAAAAATCAATTTTAAAAATTTTAATTAAATTTTTTAATAAATAAAATTTTTTAATTATCAATTTTTTAAAATTAATTTTTTAGAGATTTTTTTTTTCAGAATTAAATTAAAAAATTTTTTAATTAAAAATTCTAAATTAAATCAATTTTAATATTTAATATTTTATTGAATAAATTAAATAAAAAAAAATTTATTAGTTATTAAAATTTTTATTTATTAAATTAAACTAAAAAATAATTAATTAAATTAATTACTTTTTGTTACAACGATTAATTTTTTTCTAAAACAAAATTTAAAAATTTTTTCCTTTAAACATTTTTTTTTGCTTTCAAAGACAGACACCAAAACTTTATAAAACCCACCTTTTTGTTATTCCTTAACATCTAAATCTTCAAAAAAAAAAAATGTGAAAAACACCACGTGCTCCTTTGTTTGATGTGATAATTACGAAATGTGACATGGTTTGTTATAGCATGCAATGAATATTTTTTTTTCGATTCGCTATTTTGTTTGATTTTCGTCAAAATTGATTATTTTCCCTCCTTATTGATTTTCGTGTCTGCATCGAAAAATCAGGAAAAATTCTCTGCCAATTCCCTGAAATCAAGCAAAGTTTTCAAAAACAAAGTTCAACAGCAATTATTTTTCATGGACCAAAACTGAGTGACTTGAAAAATTTATTGCCGTAACAAAGTGTTGATTTCTCCTCTACTTCCTTCCAATTTATATAACGAAATTTCAACGACACGAACAAAGAAGACTGGCTTGGTTAAAATTTTAGGAAAATTTGTGTCAGCTTTAATTTATTATTCACATAAATTATTGCGCTTAAAGATTTCTTCGTTTCGCTTCCTTCCTAATTTATCGCGTCGAGAATTCACGTTAAATCAAACACTCATTAAGGCATCAAGGATTCTAACCTTGATTTGTTTCATATTAAGAGTTACCGCAAGCGGAATCACGTACCATAGCAGTCACTAATCTCGCGTATTCCCTCAAGAGAAATCGTGCAACTTTTGCCTAGCACTCTTAAAATTCGGTTGAGACTGAAATCTGGGTAATTTTCCATGAGCCAGAACGTCAAAAATAATTTTTAAAGCACAAAAAAGCAACAGATGTTATTTATGTTATGCAACATATTTCAACATTGTACATTGTGAGTATGTCGTCGATCGTCCTTGTCATTGAATCTATCCTCGATATCAGAACGGAGGTAATTCAATACTTATTTATTTGTTGTACACAATGCAACAAACAACTTCTTTGATGTTACGTTGCTACTTGGCGTTGTCATCCTCGATGATGTCGTCGTCATCGACCTCGTTCGTGTAATAAATGTACGATTGTCGTATAATAAATACAAAAAAAAATTATCGATGGTAATTGTACAAAGAGAGAAATTCAATACCCTTCGAACTTGGAGATACGCATCGCACACAAAGATATATTAGATTATTATTATTACAGTAATAGGGTAATTTGTTTCATGTCTCCTTTACCATTCACTGCGTGCACAAAACACGTAACGAAAATTGTATATGATTTGGAACAAACAAAACACTTTCATCAATTACTAATAAAACGTTGGATTTGATTTGGTAACTGTTATTGATTTGTTTGTCTGGATCTAATTTCTAATGAAACAAAGCAATTTATCGATTGATTTTTGATTTATTGTGTGACAAATTTTCGTTTTGTTAATCTCCTGTCGAACGGAATTACATAACATGATTTTTGATTTTATTTTTTGCAACTTCAGGTAAAAATTTATTTTTAAATATAAAATGCTTGAAATTTAAAGGATTTCAGTTAAAAAAAAAAAAAAAAAATGAAAAAAATTGTAAATTCCAAATTTAACAGAAATAAAAATTTCAAGGCTGTAAAAACTTTGAAGCCGATTGTCAAAAATATTTTAAATTTACATTAATGCTAAATTTTATTTAAAAATTTTAATTCTTAACGAAAATGGAAGTCAAAATTCGTTCTCTTAACATTTTTTTGTTTCACATTCTAATTTTTGAAAATTTTTTACTAAAATATTTGAAATTTCAACTAATTTTGTACTTTTATGTATTTTTATTTTAAAATTATCATTTTACTTAAATTACCGAAAACATTTAAAAATACAACTAAAAATTTTTATAAAAAAAGTAATTAAAAAAATATAAAAATTTTAAAAATTTAAAAAAAAATTGTTTTCTCTTAAATTTTTTAATCTTCTCTTAATTTTTATCTACATTTTTTCATTGTTTCATTTGAATTTTACGGTTTTTTTCTCTTAATTATTAATTAAAAAATTTTTTTTTAAAAAAACTTAAAAAAGTGGATCAAATAACCGAGTGCCATATGGAAAATCTCTTCTATTCTAAAAATAAAAATTTTACTAATTTCCTTTTAAAAGCCCATCAATTTAATTCCTTGCAATTTTTACTAAAAAATTTTCATTTGATCCATTCGGACGAGTTCATTAAATATTAATGTTCTTTAAAAAAATGCGTGATAAAAATATCAAAAGAAACTCTACAAATTTTTAATTAAATTTATTTACACTAAGGTTTTAAAGCACAAATTAACACACAAAAAAAGACAACAATTGCATTAATTATTCCGCTGAAAGTGCCTAAAGAAAGTCGTTCATTAACATATTATCGTCACCATTGTTTTTGCCATTCTTCCCTTATCAATAGAGAGGCAACTTGAGACAATAAGAATTTTTTGAAATCTTTTGTAAATCTTCTTTTAAATACTTTTTCCTCTGCTTTTGTCTCTTTTGTACCTTAATACAATCTCACACACTAACCTAGTAGGAAGAAATTGATTTGTCTTAATTTACTAATGGTAAAAAAAATTTGAAAACTATTAAAAAATTATTTTAAAGTTACACAAAATAAAATTTTACTTTAATTTAAAAAATATTTTTTTTAATGACTTTAATTTTCTGCTTTTATAAGAATTTTAAATTAAATTTTAAAGATTTCTAAAATTTTTGTCATTTGTTTTTTTTTAAGATTTATTTAGTGTCCTATCTAGAAAAAATTTGATTCAAATTTCTTCATAGAAAATGATAAAAACAAATTTTTTAATGAAATCCGCTTAAAAAATGGATCAAATAACCGAGTGCCATATGGACCAAATCTCTTCTATTCTACAAAATAAAAACACTAATTTCCTTTTAAAAGCCCATCAATTTAATTCTCTTGCATTTCCCTTGCCACACTCTTTCATTGTTGTAAAATCCATTCGGACGAGTTCATTAAATATGCGATAATGTTCTTTAAAAAAATGCGTGATAAAAATATCAAAAGAAACTCTCGACAAATTTTTAATTAAATTCCTTTACTTTACACTTTTTTGCTAATACCTCACAAAAACAAAGGGGGACGATCGGCGTAAAATTTGCCGGAACAGCACATCAATTACTCGACACACAAAAAAAGACAACAATTGCATTAATTATTCCGCTGAAAGTGCCTACAAGAAAGTCGTTCATTAACATATTATCGTCACCATTGTTTTTGCCATTCTTCCCTTATCAATAGAGAGGCAACTTGAGACAATAACCACCGCAGAATTGTTTTCCGCGTGTATAAATTAACGCCTTTTGTAAATCTTCTTTTAAATACTTTTTCCTCTCCTTTTGTCTCTTTTGTACCTTAATACAATCTCACACACTAACCTAGTAGGAAGAAATTGATTTTTCTTAATGTCCTAATGGTCAAAAGAAAATTTCATCATAACATTTTATTTATTTGAGAAAATTTTAAAAATAATTAATATTTGAAAAAAATAAAAATGAAGAAAAATCTCAAAATTTTTATTAGATTTTTTTCTAAATTTTTATTATTTTTTTTTTAATTAATTAAAAAAAAATAAAATTATAAAAATTTTAATTTTTTTTTATTTTAAATTATTTTAATATTTTTTTATGTATAAAAATTAAAAAAAAATTGAAAAAATATTAATTAATAAATTTATTAATTAATTATAAAAATTTATTTATTAAAAATTAAAAAAAATTAATAAAAAATAATAAAAATTTTAAGGACTTTCCATTAAGCACTCAAAACTTAAAGAAACCAATTTCTTCCCACTGTGAACAATAACTTGCTAAAACCCCCCTGAGCATTAACCATCATTTTGCGGGTTATGGCATCGATCCACTTCGCTGGGTAATAAAATAAAATTAATGAATGAACTGAATCAAAGTACCGTTAAACAGCTCCTTTTTTTAAATGCATTGACTCTCCATTAAATTGTTATATCCGTGTTTGTGTTGGAAATTGCGGTAATGATATAAAAATAAAAAAAATTGTGGTTCGCAGTTGATCCATGTGTCTTGCAATCTTTAATGGATGATAAATATGCTCATCAATGAAACATCGATGCAGATAAAAAAAATCGGAGAGAGGAAAAAACCGTAAAATCAATTGTTTAACCATTGAACGATAATGTTGGGAACATAAAGTGGTTTATAATGAGGTGCCTCGTTATGTGCTGTGTTTGTTGACTTTTTAAAGAGAAATCGTTATGAAAAAGAGCACGGAAGTCACCGATCATTCCCTGGTTACTCCCTCTTCTATGTTAATTTAATTAGAATATTAATTTTGCTTTTTATGCATTCATAAAAGTCCTCTCTTTTCTACATTTTTATTTCTTTGACAATTACCTCGTGTTCGTACGATTGTTTGTTGTCACAAACGAGAAACCACTCCACATATGAATTAAATGCATATTAAAAGGCATGTTTCCATTTTAACGGATGACGGAATTACCATACGAATGATAGTGTTTGTTTAAACTCACATGTAAAAATTACTCTTAACTAGATGCAGTTTACCATATGGCGTAATAAATGTGATTATGAATGCTTGTTAAAGTCTCTTACTTTGTAGAAATTTTTTACTTTTTCCTCATGTGAGCAACAAACAATATGACAGTAAATTGGCAGGAATGTGGAAACCGTGTACGATGACGACGACGACGACAGACAGAGAAAAATTGAAATTCTATGAATAAATAATAAGTTTTGTTTGTACCTCGATGTGAGGGGAGGTTCTTTCATGTTTTCTGGAATACTTTTGAAATCTGAGGAAAATAATGAAAAATTGGCCTCTGTTTAAAGGAAATCCTATAAAAAATTGTCAATCTCCATAGCGATATCAATAAATGTCATTTTGGTGAAACATCAAGGAAACGTGACTCACGCACATGGACTGTGAGAAATTTAGTTTCGCAGTTTTAGATTTAAAGTTAATTAATATAAATTATTTTTAATATAAAATAATTTTATTTAAGTTAATAAATTAATTTAAATTAAATTAAAAATTATAAATTATTTTAATATATTGTTTTAATGCGATATTTGTTATTAATTTAAACATAAATATTATTTTAATGAATTTTAGAATTCAATTTTAAATTTGATTTTGGAAATAAATTGCTCAAAAAAACTTATTTTAAAGTAAAAAATTAAAATAATTTATTTTTGATTAAATTAAAAATTAAATAAATAAAAATTTTAAAATTTAATATGGAAAAAAATAGTAATTGAAAAAATAATTTTTGAATGAAATTTTTAATTTTAATTTCTTGAAAATGTTTTAAAAGATCAAAAATTGTTAAATTAGAGTCACACAAAAACCTTTTAGTCAGAAAAATTGAAGTCTTAGGCCATTAAAAAAATTGAAGTAAATAATTTTTAATTTTCAGGTATTAATAATATTCTTATCTTAATTAATTTTTAGCAAGAAAAATTTAAAAAAATAATATTTTTGAGATTTTTTATTGTTTTTTAAAATATATTTTTTAAGCTTTCAATCTTCTTATTTATTTAACAAAAATGATAAAAACTTGCAACTTCGCTCTAAAATATATTTCTTATATAAAAAAAATATTTTCACTTAAAAAATCTAAATTTCGAAATTTTTAATTTAATTTCTGATTTTCTAATAAAATAAAATTAATTTTTAATTATATTTTCAAAATTATACAAAACGAAATTTCATTAGTGATCGACTAGTGATAAAAATTTTTTTAAACGTAAGTTTTCTTCAATTTTGATATCAATCTAGATAAAATAAAAATATTTCAATCCAAATTCACAACTCTTTCAACCGGACCAAATAATATTGCGAAACATCAATTTTTTACAGTAACAAACAAACAAATAAAAAAAAAACGTGAATCACCACACATATCACACATATGTGCCTCAAATCAAATCAAATGCAATTGATTATAAACCAAACCGTAACTAACCCTATTTTGTTACTTTTTTTTATTGTTCTCATTTTTTGTGTATTTTTATTAAGCGCCTCTTCAGTCCTTCCATGCGTACTTCATCTATAAACGGATATAACAATAACAACAACTAATAGTCAAACAGCATGGGGTGCAACCACGCGTCATCTCTCAAGTGAGTGTATGTTCTCATTATGTTGTTTGTTGTCCTTCTATCTGTCTGCTTAAGTTCATTTATTGTCGTATAATTTGACATTTGATACGAAATTTTTGCTCAATTATCATCGACGCAGTGGTTGTCCCATACTCTCAGTTGCGGCACGGCGGCGGAAGAAAAAGTATCATTGTTCGCCTGAATGAACATAATCTGGGATTTTCCAGCGACTGAACGAACGTGGTGTGAATATTGGATTAATCATGTGTAATTATTGATTAGATATTCTTGAAATAATGAGAATCTAAATTATCAATTTACAGAATCTTGTTTTCACTAAAAACTCGAGCGCGATTCCCAGACGTGAATATCGGTGCAATGATGCAACCCCTTTGTTTTTCTCTGCTCTTGCTACCGTATCAATTATTAATGAAATACGTTTTCTATCCTTTCTGTTGCAGCTCAACCATATCATTTAACAATCGAGTTCGATATCGGGTACAAAATGAAGAGTAAACATTATAAACTATTTATCGTAACCCCATATAAACATTAAATTGCATCATTTCATTGCGAATGCCGTTGTTTTCATCGTCGTCGTCGTCGTTGTCGTTGTTGCAACAACATTCCCTCTCGCATGCATCGCTCTCTCTTATTAACACATTCGAAGAAACACGCGCGCCAATCGAGCATGGATGCAGTTAAATAGGTATAAGTGACATAACAAATGTTCAAATATCGTGATGCATCTGCTCTGGTTATCTATTTATCTGGCGGATGAGATGCACACAAGTGGTAGATAATTGTCGTACAATGCGACGCGTTGTCGGCATCCCGTGGTTGTGCTTTCCAAATCTCGCTTCTCACCGACGAAAAAACCCAATTTCGTCTCTAAAATAACAATAATAATGACAATAATTCAAATAACCCACTTTATTTATAATCCGATGCTCTTCGATTCGAGCACACACACACGCTCCTTTGTGTTGACGTTATGCAGTCCAATAAATAAACAATAGCATTTGGTATTAGAAACACCTTTTATATTAAGTATATGACAATAGCGGGTAGGAATAGTCGTTTGTCTGTAGATGCGAATTAAATTTTATTTTGAAATAATTTTTTCTTCCTTGTAAAAATAAAATTTTGTTTGTATTTGATTTGAATGAAAAAATTATGCCAATTATTTAACATTTATTCATTATTATTACTAATTTTTCTTCGTAATTTTTAATTTTTTTTATTTTAATTTTAATTTTTTAATTTATTTTAAATTATTAGAATCCAAAAATAAATAAACCCCCAAAATATTGATTTTTATTGTATTTTTGCACTTTTTATTAAATTTTCATTAAATTTAATTATTTCAATTTTGTTCAATTATTTTTTTAAAACATTTTTTTTTTCATAAAACAAAATTGAAATACCAAAACTTTTTTTTGTTCCAATAGATAGTCAAATAGTTCTCCTTAGAGAAAAGCTAATGACGCAGCAATAATTTTCAAAAATTAAAAAAAAAATTATTTTGGTCACTTGACTCAAAAATTTTTTCATCTAAATTTCGATAGAAAATGTGTTATTTATGAAAGTTGAGAAATAAAAAGTTTAAGAAATTTTTTAACATTTTTCATAAAAAAAATCATTGTCAATTTTAAGATTTAAAATAAATATTATTTTCAATTAAATTTAAATTGATTTATTAATTTTAATGATAAAAAATTAATTTTTTAACTTTAATATTTAATTTAATAATTTTCATTGATTAATTTAATTTTATTTTAATTTTTTAAAATTTAATGAAAAATATGTAATTAATTAAAAATTAAGAGATTTAAAAAAATCTCTCAAACTTTTTACCGGAAACTAAATTATTTTTTAAATTAAATTTTGTACTTATTTCATTTGAAGCCATTTTAAGTATTAAAAATTGTTAATCAATATAAAAAAAAAATCGTGAATTCAAACTAAAGAGTCAACTTCATAAAAAAACTCAATAAAAAACTTTTATAATTAAATTTAAAAAATTTCCTATAAAAAAATTTTGTAACATTTGTAGCGCTTCCCACAATCATTAAAATTTAAAGTAGCTTACGAACAAACAAGCAAACATTTCATTTGAAAATGAAGAATAGAATTCAAAGTACTTTTGTCTCCATATGTCTAACTTTTGCATGCAAACAAAAAAAAAACATCCTCATAGGAAGACCAAAAAAAAAATGAAAATTTTTATCAAGATCGATCAGTAATTGCCAGATAAAAAGTTACTTTTTTATGCCTAACATAATAAGAAGAGCCCTTAAATTTTTATCGCATGTCTGATTTTGTATTCTAACAACACACGAAAAAAAAAATTTTTTTTTTCGCAAAAAATAGGTCAAATTTTTGAATTTCAAGTCGACGTCACCGTCATCAAGTTGTAGCTGCAGCACTATCTTGCACCAATTTTCACCTTAATGTGCTTCATTATATTAAAGTAGACATCAGTAGCTCTGTATGTGTCTTATGGAAATTTTTTGACACACACACACACAAAATATCTATTTAATACAGTAGTGCCATGAAGACAAGGAACAAAAAAAAAGTAGAAAGAAATAATGATGACAACATGATGATAATAATTGTCTTGTACAGGTTGTTGCCGAATATTCGTGTGCATTACCTTTAATTTACTAGTTTATGAGATTTTTTTTGGCAACTTATCTTTTTATGCTCGTCGAGCAATTGTGTACCTTTTGTACTGGGTCTCAAAGCAACCGAGAGAAAAAAAACTAAGAGAACGTATTGAAAAAATGAAATTTTGCCAAGATTTTTCTTTTTTTTCTATTCGTATAAAGTTTAATAATGATCATTATATTTTTCCTTGATATTGTTCCTTTTTTTGCACGACAGTTTTTATATATTTGAAAGAAAATGAGACGAGAAAAGTTTCCGTTTTTTGTTGCAACTTGCAACTTTTTAAATAAATGGCAAGTAGACAAAAAAACGAAACGAATTTCCCGAAAAAGAAATTGAGTTGAAAAATTGTGTCAGTGTTGGTGCGATATGCAGCAATAAAATATTGACTTTTTAATCATTGAATTTTTTTTTTCTTTGTTTCAAAATTGAACTAAGGCAGAATTTCAAAAATGGCGCGTTATTTGAATTGAAAATACATATAGTATAAAAATAATCAAATTTAATCTTAATAAAAATCTACACAATTGAATTTTTTGCCCCTTTTATCATTTCCGATCAATCTAATAAACCACAAAACCTGATTATTTTTTTTTGCGAACGCTAGCTCCGTTTTATGCAAAGCACATGTTTATTTTCTACCTAAATCCAATCAATACACACATTCATCGACGTCGTCATCGTCGTTTGCATAAACAACAAAATTTGCGTGAATATGAAAAAATGGATGTCGAGTGAGAGACAAAAAAAAATAATAATAGAAATTATGTGAAAGATGTCGGGTGTTTGCTTGAAAGAACAATGTTATTTTTTGCGTGGTAAGTATTTATTTCTTATCGATGTGATTAGGTATCTTTTGTTTATCTTGCTGTCAGACATAAAATAAGCGTTAATTTTTTTCTTAAAAATTTCTCAAATCTGAATTTTTAAAAGAAAACTTAAGCTTGTCTCTTTTCAGGGTTGGATACATTGCAGGGTTATGCGAAAAACATAATGGAAAACCAAATTTGATGCAGTTAACCTCAAACAACTATTTGACGTTTTGTACTAGAGTTAGGAGTGGCACAACATCAAGTAAAGTGTAGTGAGTGATACACGTTGAAACTTAAACTCATGTTGAACCTAAAAATTTTAATTTAATTGAAGTATGCCTAGAAAATAATTTTACTCAATTTATGATGAAATAAAATCAGTCGAGTGATTGGATTAAACAAGTAAACACGTAGTTTTAAAAAGCCCGCTATAGAAGTTTAAATAAAACAATTCATGAATCAAAAGAAGATTAGTTTTGGCTGCACCCATGGACAAGGAAAAGGCTTCAACCTTGATTCAACCGATATTGCAGATCCACGAAACACAAGGGGTAGAACCAAACGAGCCTGTTGAAAAATTTGCCAAACTCGCCATCGAAGAGGCTAACGAAGCCGGAGAAGTAGCAGCAACAGGCCCGGCAGAGAAGGATGTATACTTCGCGAACGTCGCAACGAAGATTATTGGGAGAGAAAGGACTGGGAGAGCTTTCTTGCGAAAAGGAAGGAGACTCAAGATCAATACCTATCATTGACAAGTCGACTTCAAGAAACGACGAAGATTGAATTAAGGATCAATGAAGCAAAAACTAAGTTCACGTTGATAAAAGCCCTAGGGGTCATTAAAACTACTTATCAGATGTCCGAGAGTTGAGAATTCCTAAACCTAGAAGGATTGATGTATCGATATCACTTCAAAGATCTTACAAATAATTTGCAAAATAAAACCCAAAAAATTCACCATATACAAAACCCTTAGGTCTCAGATACGGAAGCATATCATGGTCAAACTGCTGTAGACTTTCGAGAAAAAAGTTGTTCGTTCCATATTTCCATAGTTCGACATATAATGCGAAACTCGAAATTAAAAATCTTTTAATCAAGCTTAAACTTCAATACTGATATTTACTGAAGCAGGCGACGATCAAAACTGTTACCAAACGATCCAGAAGACAGACAACTTTGAAATCTCATCTTAAGCTCTGCTAAATCCAAATTTTGAATGTAACGCCATCTAAGAAACTAAGGCAGGGTTGTAACGTCCCTGCTTGCCACCTACATGTGAATATTTCGCGATTTATTTCGCACACACCTCATAAGCGCGCGATAAAATCTGGAGTTTCTTGTCAATTCACAAACACAATTATTATTATTGTTATTACTTTTCGAATCGTTGCCATGATATTTTTAACATTCTTTTTTTTATGCAGACATCGTGCGCCCGAGTTTGCCAGTGAATCGTACATAACGCGTGAGGTGAAATATAAATTTTCTTTTTAAATTTAAATACTCATAATGTTTTCTTTTTTTCCTTTTCTTTCCTTCGTCATCTTTTTTTCACACACACATTATGCTACATTTTCCTCAATTTCGATATTTATCATGTTATAGCAAAAATTGTATAGAAAAAAGTGAATAACACGAATAAATAATGGAGATGTGAGGAAAGCGTAGGATGTCCATCTATCGCGCGACGATTTCAAAACCAAAAATTGTGGAAATGTTCATCATATTTTCACCACGAGCAACAACGTGACGTGATCTGTGAAAAAAATTCACTTCACTGTGTAAGCAATTTCGCCAATTTTTTCCGAGAACACATTGACTGACGACTCAACTCAAACCTCGAATGATCAGAATGAAATAGACAGAATTTCATTTTTCTCGGAATGTTTGGCGATGTTGCCGCAGCAGGAGCAAGAAGGCAATAATAATAATGATATCACTTCTCGCATATCGCTTAGGCAATCTTCTTTTCTCGCATAGTAGTATAGAAGAAGATATACGAAGAAAAACAACTTGTTTTTTTCTACATATTTTTTCGTGGCAGAAACATTCGAGGTGAGATATAAATCGTGAATCTAAAATCTAAGCAGCTTGCAAGGTTTTTCTTCTATTGATAGAAGTTGTTATCCGAACTACTGACACAAAAATGTTTGTGGTATATATTTCTCGAATAAATAACAAGATAACTCATATCTCGCTTCTTTTGATAATGTACAGAAAAAAAACATACGAATGTAGGATAGAGAGACAAGGCATGACGACAGAAAGAAAATTATATTCAATACCTGTCTCGTTTTTCTCGGATTTTTCTTTTATTTTTACACGCGACAACGTATATTCTGTGTCTGAAGGAGCATCTACTGCATAAATTGATCAATCTTTATCTCTTAAACTCCGCTTCATACAATTTTATGGCAGAAGAAGGTTATGGAATGCGATAAAAAGAGGTGAAAATCCTTACATTTGAATTACGTCGCACTGAAGTGTATGAAAAATTTTGATGAGAAAAAATAGGTCTTGTCTTTTCCATTTTTTTTTCGGAATAATAAGGCAAGAAAAGACGCTCAAGTAACATCTGTCGTTGAAAATTTTTTGGGAAGAAAATAGAAACAGAAGAAAAAGAAGGAGATAGAACTGCCAATGCGTTCACTTGATAAAAATAGCAAATTTATGATAATACCCACTTTGTATAATAATAACATCAAATTCTATCCAAGTTTTTGTTCCACTTCGAATATTACCCATCGTCATCATCCATGGATTGGATACAGTTAACTCTTTTTACGTTATTAGATGTCGATCAATGTTCGATTATGACAAATTCGCACTAAATCTGTATCTTATTTGAGGCACTGTGAATTACATAAGCTGCTGCTGCTGCTATTAAACTGTAAAAGTTGAACGAATCACAAAATTGAAAGGACATGATTGCGAATTCTATTCAAACAAATCAAAATATGATTGGTAAAATTTAAATAAAAGCCAATTTTTTAATTTAACAAATTAAAACAGCAAAAAAATAATTTTGAATTAATCAAAAAATCAAAAAAAAATTGACTTATGACTTAAAAATAAGTAAAAGTCACTTAAAATTATCTTAAGTCAAATTAATTGACTTAATTTAGCCAACAACGAATTTTAAAAAAATATCAAAGAATTTTGGTTTTTTAAATTGGGTCAAAAATCCCGAAATTTAAATTTAATTTAGGGCTTTTGTTACAATATTTTCAAGGAAGCTAGAAGAGGTTGCCCAAGTCAAACAGTTTTTTAAAGAAGGTCAAATTTTTCTTTTGATTTGCGAATTTTACCTGGCATTAAAAATTCGTGGACTTAAAGTTAAGTCTTTAAGTTTTGTAAGTTTTTTTAGTTTAAAAGTCAAAAATTAACTAAAAAATGTCAAATTTTTGCAATTTTTTCAGATTTTGATAGGTTTGAGAGATCCAAAATTTTTTTGTAAAAAAATTGTTTTTGTTGAAAATTAAAACTTTTTTAAACTTCTAATTCATTCACAAACTTTAAAAAAAAATTTTTCCACTTCAAAATTAAAAGAACTTGAAAAAATTAAAAAAGAGGTGTCTTAAGTCTTTTACTGGAAAGTCAAAATATTTTTACTTAAGCTTGAAATTAAGCCTCATAAATATTTTAATTTTTTAAATTGGGTCTAAAAAAAATTAAAATTGGTTAATTTAAGGTTTAAGTCCTTTTTATTTAATTCATTCACAAACTAAGACTTTTTAAATATTTTTTTTTAAGTTGCAATTTTTTTTTTTTTTTATTGGTTAATTTATTTTCATATTTTTAATTTTTTTTGTTGCAATTTTTTTTTGCCTTAAAAATGCGAACATTTAATTTTCACAGTACAACTTGCAATCATTCAAGTTGTTGAAAACCAAAAGAAATATAATTGCCTCAAAATCCTTTTTTCACAGAAAATTTGTTCAATTACTCAACTCAGTAGACTAGTTTTTGTCCTTCAAACTGCATTTCTAGAGCACGAACGTTGTATATTTATGAAGAATTTAGATCAGAAAGTTTTAATTGAATAATTTTTTTGTCGTTCATTCATTCATATAAATACATCGGTTGTCTCCCAAATCTTGCATTTTATACGAAGAGGCGACAATGAAAAGTCCTATAAAACAATTAATTTATTTATTAAAAGAAAATTTGAATTTTACGAAAAGTTTTGAGATGCTTTTAAAATGAACAAGCATGTAGTGCAATGTAAGGCAAGGTATTTACGGTCTTAAAAAAGTTTGTTCTCAGAAGCAGTAGTAGCTCGTATTTTGGTCATTTTGTGCAATGTAATAATTATGCCGTTCAACAAGATAGAAGGAAAATAATTGGGATACAGCTATTTAAAATTTTATATTGGCAGTATAAGCTTCGTCTACAAGGATAAAATGTCCCATTAAAATGTTTTGATAAAATTTTAAAGTTTTTTTTTGTTGTTGAAAAGTTTTTTTTTCTTGGAAAGTTCATTGTGTTGAAATTTCTTCATAAATTTAAATCACTTAAATAAGAGACTTAACTAAGTTCGCACTAACCACATTTAAAATATCGAATTCAATACGCTTGAGAAATCTCAAAACCACACAAAATCCTGCTTTCTGTTGATATACGAGCCATAATTCTGTGAATCATTTAATTTGCTCCTGCTCTCTCTTGCCTGTCATTTTATTTCAAAATGGGTTTACCAAAAATAATTAAGGAAGCTTTTTCAATGTTTAATCCATCCAGTCAGTCTGTCAGTCGACTCAATTAGACATGTGCGAGGAGATAACGAGGAATTCCGATACCACCTTTTAGTCTGCTGGTATCGCGTGTGCCAAATCAAAATTATGGCCTGATACGATGATTTTTATTTTTTTTCTGTTTGACTTGCGTTTATTTGTTTGTGCGGCGGAATGTTTGTTTGGAGTAAACTAATTTTTTTTTCATGTGACAGCTAGTTAGTAGAAAAATAAATCCGATAATAAATGGATATTGGATATGATATTGGCTTAAAGTAAATTAATTGGGTTAAGGTATTTTTAGATTTTCAAAAATTCGATGAAAAAAAAATATTAAAAGCTTAATTAATTAAAATTAATAATTTAAAAATTGTTTTAAATTAAGCATCTTTAATTATTTTAAATTATTTTTTTCTATCTATAATTCTTTGAAATTATTTAATTCTTTTATTTTTTTAATAAATTAATAATTTTTAAATTAAAAAAATAATTTTTTAAATTGAATTAATAAAATTTTTTAATTAATTTAATAATTTTATTTATTTTAATTAATTTATTTATTTTTCAATTTAATTTTATTTAATAAAAAATGGGATATTTTCAGATTTTCAAAAATTTATCGAAAAAAAATTAAAAGTTTAATATTTTTTAAAATAATATTTTTATTTATTTTAAATTTTAATTAATTTTTTTTAATTTTTTAAACTTTCTTCAATTCTTTTAATTTTTTTTATTGTTTTAATATTTTTTATTTTAATATTAATTTATATTGGGTTAAGTTATTTTTAGATTTTCACAAAATCAAAAAAAAAAAAAAAATTAAGAGCTTTTCAGACAATTTCATTCGTTTAACAAAATAAACAAAAGGCAATGACCATCTTTTTTTTATCTCCGTTTTCTGACATTTTAAAGAAAAAAAACATCATTTGCAGTGAAGGCATGTCTCCGTTCTAGTTGTTACACACCGAAATGTGACATGTATTAAATTTGTCATGAAGTGTAATAAAAGTGACTGGCAGTCAATTTTCCTTACTTCGTTTTTTTTTCTTCTATTTATTTAATCAAAATGAGTATATTTACCTTTTTTCTTCTCGTAACATGTCATAAAGACGAAAAAAAATAAAAACACTGGATCGAAAGGAAAATGCATGTCAATTACCCCTCCGAGCTTTCCGAATGCACAAAATGAGAGAAAATTCAAGAGAATGAGAGAATTTCCCCGATTTTCGGTCAAAAATGTGTTGGCGGCAAACAAAACGAGGGTTGAACGAGAATGTAAACAGAGAAATTTTATCCCTTTCCGAACGGCCACACGAAATTTTTCCCCTATTTACTTGCCGAACATGTCGAGTCGGACGAAGTATTCCAATAAGAACGAAATTTTTATCAAATTGCTTGGGAACATATGACAAGCGGGCCGTATATGCAACGAATGACGTACATGCTCGTGTATCTTGTCGTCGAATCGAAATTATTTTTGTGTATTATACAACTTTGAAACAATATTCTACTGTGTTTACAATTCAGTCTTTAGAACTAAGGGCAATGGTAAACATGTGCGTTTATTAGTCGGTGCAAATATCGTGTGCATTTTTAAATAAAGGAAAAAAATATTAACGGGAAAATTTTGAAAAAAAATTAAAAAAATAATTATTCGAAAAAAAATTTTTTGAATTAAAAAAAAAAATTAAAATAAATAAATTTAAAAAAAAATACGGAAGATCATCAATAAATCCCAGTGACATCCGGGTACATCCCGAATCAATTTTCATAGATCGAACAAAAAAAGGCATTACTCGTCCTTGTTGTCGTCATCGTTAAAGTGATGATAGAAAAATAAAAATAAAGCTACAAAAAAACGAAAATAAATCGTTTCTTTTTTTTCACAGTCTCGTCATAAATAAAATACTGACGAAAAAAAACATTGTTCGATATACTTTTAAAACTGCGCTCGTAGCAATAAAAAAACACACATAAAAGACATTTACTTTCATTAATTCTCTTTGAGAAACTCGAAAAAGAAAATACAAGAAAAAATTGAAAGAAAGCAACAGCAAAAAAAAAGTAAATAAGTGAATGAAAACAGAAGCAGAAAAAATATGATGAAGAAATAGATGAATATTGATAATTAAATTGATGATTATGATGAAAGATTTGTGAGAAAATAAATTGCTGGAATAATTTTTTTCTCTCTCAGTATATATTTTCAAATGCAAATATAATATTATCACAAGAAAATTAACAAGAAAAAAATTCATAAAAAAAAATTCTGTGACGAAATCTTTTTTTTATGTCAAAAAAAGAAATAAAAATACGTGACTTTAATGGGATGTTAATACTTTAACAGAATTATTGAGAAATAAAAATATTACCCAAGTGATATCAATAATAAAAAAAAGTGTGAAAAAATACTTAAAATATTTTTTTTATAATTTTCGGGCGAAAATAAAAGAGTGATTAAAATCATTGACGTTAGTTATAGATTTTAGGACAGCAAAAAACACACACACACAAAAATGCGCAAAATGGATTCAAATCGGATTATAATCTCTTTGTTGAGCATCATTCTGCTCGTTATTCAAGGTAAGCTAACATATTTTATTTTTCAGCTTTTGAACGAGTGAATCAAGAGTTGTTTGAATGGAAATTTTTTAAGTGGTTTTTCCGTGTAAAAGCGTTTAGGTAGACAAAAGTATATTAATTGTTTGAAATTTGGGTTTTAATTGTGATGGAACGAGTAAAAGTCAGGAAATATTTATTTAAAAAAAATCCTTTAAAAAACTTATTTTTGTAATCTTAAATTTTAATTTAAATTTCTTTAAATTAGAAATTTAATTAAATATTAATTTAAAAAAAAATAATTTAAAAATTTTATTTTTTTAAATTTTAATTTTAAATTTTAATTTTAAAATTTTAATTTATTTTTTTATTTTTTTTTTTTTTAATTTAAAATTTTATTTTTTTTTTAATTTTAAATTTGAAAACTTAATTTACACATTTTGTTTTTTAAATTTTTTACAATTATTTTCTTAAATTAATTTTTTTGTTTTAAAATTTTTAAAAATATTTTCAAATTGAAAAATTCTTAAATTTTTTATTTTAACTTTGCTAAAATTTAATTAATTAAAAAACCTAGAAAAATTGTTAATTTTTTGGATTTTGAAAAATGAAACTAAAATTTTAATTAAAAAATTTAGATTTCAAAGAAAAAAATTATTTTTCCAACTCGCGGCATTTTTTCGTTCACATAATATTCAGCATCGGATGAAATACAATAAAAAAAATAATTTCGTCATCAGCATAAATTTCCTTTATTGTCATTTTCTGTCGATGACGACGACACTTCACTTCCACATTAACACCTCCATTAATTCCGTTTGTGATACACTCCGGTAGTATTAACACCTTAATATAATATTCAATTAAATAAATGTCATCTAATTATCTCACCTTATTATCTGGTCTTAAGCTATCATAGAGCTGTATACAGTGCCAGCTAGGAATTAAGTCAGGAAGAAAAATATAGTCATTTGGTTTTTATGTCCTTTTATATTTTTTTTTCGGTGTAAATCACTTTTTTCCTTCGTCCTCGTCTTCCTGTCATATAAATAAAATGAGGCGCCAAAAAGGTTCACTGACTTTTTTTTTGCGAGTATTTTGTTTCGAATTATTCACACACTTAATCATCGTGCCGGCCGTTAAAAGCACGTCGTCCTCGAAATGGGGATTAACAGTGTTTTAATTGTGAACAACAAAAGGATTAAACATTTTTTTGTGTGTGTGTCCTTTTTGTTCGTCGTCGACATCGTCGTTTTGAATGTTTTTATCGTTATTAACATAATTCCGAAACGAAAGAGTTTCTTGTACCTTTTTAGTGGAAATTAATTAATCTAAAACAAAGTGCGGAGACACGAAGACAGAAAGTCCTTTTTTTATTTTATTTTTTTGGCAATTTCCACGAACGAAATATGACGCGGGCTTTATGAAAATTATGCAAGAAGAAAATTTTCGTCTGCGAATTAAGGGATAAATTTATTCAAGGGTAATTTGTTAAGAAAATCAGAATTGAATTAACTCGGAAAATTATGTCTTAAGTGATTTAGGAAGCAAAAAAATGTCCTTGAATAATTTTTTTCTCGAGTAAAAAATTCTCTCTGATCATTTAAATCGCATCACTTTTAAAAGAAAAAATGTTTCTTTCGACCATTATCCCTTTTTTATACAATTTAGCAACTTTTTCTTGTACTTCTTGCTATTTGTGTAAGAGAGAAAGCGAAAAAAGGTCAAACAATCTGTTGTATTATAAATAAATTAAAGTTCGATTTGAGTGTCAAGTGTTTTGCATATACGCAAACTTGTGTGTGTGAGAAAAGCCGAAAAAGGCCGAGAAAGTACTTAAACACACAAGACATAATTTTTTGATCCTATCCCAAAAATTTATCCGCACTAACGGACTCCTTTTCTGCATGTGACAATATATGTGAGACGATATCGTAAATGTACTTGAACCACATTTATGGGATTAACCTTCCTTAAACATTTACATGTGAATGGCCCCTAAAAGTGTAAGAAAAAAATTCGTTCAAAAGAGTAATGAGAGTGCATTTTAACTAAAAATAGATCGTTTTTGGAAAATTTATGGCAATTATTTCCAAAAAATTTTCCATAAGGCGTCATTCATTAATGACGTCGGAAATTTAGGGGAGAGTGGGGTTCATAGAATTTATAATAATTTTATGAGTATTTCTTTTTTGCTCATTTTTTAAATTTTTTTGTTCATTTTTTGTTCAATTGAATTTTTTACAATTTTCTATTAAAATTTGAAATTCCCTTTTCAGTCAGGAGAGGGAGGGTCAGAGGTGGAAAAAGAATTCAAAATTTCTAGTTTTTGTAAATTTTCTTTTTCCAGGACCGAAGAGGGTCTTGTTAATAAAGTACGTCGTAAATTAAGCTTTCGGTTATAGGGGGAGGTGGTGGTCAAAAAATGCCCCATTTTATCCGACGTGATTTAATTTTTTTAAATTGACATTTTTTTAATAACTTTTCATGCTTTCAACTTAAAAAAAAATCAGGTCACGTGGTTTGAAATTTTTCGAGTCACGTGGTTTAGAAATTTTTTTCTATCACTTATCTTAAAAATTTCTCCTGTTAAGTGCTTTAAAAATTATTCAATATAAAAATTTTTCAAATCATGCGAATTGAAAATATCAACGGTCACGTTTCGGTTATAGGGGGAGGTGGGAGTCAAAAAATGCCCCATTTTATCCGACGTCATTAATGAATGACGCCTAACAATGTTGACATGAAAGACAGACGAAAATGTGGAAAATTTCCACAAAAATTCCCGAATGAACGGATCCACCGCCATTATTATATGGTGACAAAATAGATGGTCCGACATTAAGATAAATAAAAAGGAGTCTTTGATAAATTGATGTCATTGTCCGCATTTTCTGATCTTTTACAGACAAGACATTTTTATTTGGGTGCAATCATCACTTTTGTCCACACGAAACCTTTTTTTATGCCCATATACTTATTTTTTTCCTCGTCACTGTCCCTTTCGGTAAATCTTTTTTTTATCTTAAATCGACTCATTTGGTGGGAATGGCAGTTTGCGAGATTTGGTTGTTTATTAAATCGGTCAAAGATGATCGCAATCATAACAAAAGGCCACACGCAACAAAGGAAAATCGCCAGTGCCATAACATAATTCAAGCATTTAACGACGACTTATCCGCTTTAAATCGACCCCATTATCGTCATTAAAGCTAAGCAGACAGACACTAATCACATTTAATAGTCATCATTCATATTTCTTTACTTCCGCAATTTTCACATACGCGAGTTATGACGACGACGATATAAATAATGTGTCATCAAAATCTTTGTGTTTGCTAAATTCAATATTTTATCTTTTTATGCCATCGCACATCGTCTTCTTCTTCGTGAGCCTTGAATGGAATGCGATGAATAATAAACGCGAATAATCTCGTTTCATCGAGAGAGAGAAAAAATTCTTTCATATCATATGGTTGAACAAACAGCGCGCACATCCTGATGATTTGTAGACTTTCTTTGAAAAGAAAAAAAACGAATGAAGGAAAAAAGCGAGCCGGTATCGCATATGTTATATTTTCTACACTTTTGTAACACCTTCACATATATTATTAATAATAATAAAAAAAAAATTCCAGCAGATATTTTTCACCTGAACTACGACGACGACGACAATGGTACATCCTCACATTTATCAGTTCAAATTTATCAATATTGTACTTTTCTACTATTTTTCTGCTTTTCACATATTTTATTTTCTTTCTCTTCTTCCTTGAAATAACTAGGTAAGCGACGACGACGACGACGATGTCTTTGATAATAATGTTGTTGCAATGTGTGTGTGTCTGTGCGTCGTCGAGTTATTGCTGTAAGGATAATAAAATAATATGAAATGTGATATAACTGAACGAAATTTTATTTATATTCAAAATTGTATTTACGAGAAACTTAGGAAAAAAAAGGAAAAAAAGGATGATAATAGCAGAAAAGATGTCGTTAGATTTATTTTTTCTTGTTTTTTCGTAACTTGGAAAGGATTTGAAATTGGATCAAATTTATTGACTTGAAAATCTTGGGAGAACTGACCTTACATGATAAACTGAGATGGTTTTAAATTTGTAGCCTGTAACCCTAAATTATCGAAATTTAAATATTTTCTTAGAAATATTTTTCTTTTTTTTTATTAAAGATGCGTGAAAAAAGGAACAATGTTCTCATTATTCATGCAGGATCCTTTTTTTACCGCATTTCGAAGAAAAAATGTGGTATTACTCGTGTTAAGGCACGTGGTTTAATTTGTTTTAAGGTCACGTGGTTTGAAACAAATTTTGGATCACGTGATATTAAAACTTCAATTTTTTTAAATTTTCTGGTTTTAGAGCACGTGAAATAAAATTTTTCCAGTCACGTGGTTTAAAAAAATTTCAGATCACGAGGTTTGAAAATATTTCAGATCACGTGGTTAAAATTTTTTAAGATCGAGTGATTTAAAAATTATTTAGGTCACGTGGTTTGAAATTTTTTCGAGTCATTAATTTTTTTAGGTCACGTGACTTAAAAGCTTCTCAGGTTAAGTGCTTGAAAAATTATTCATTGTGAAACCACGTTGTTTGAAAAAAAAATTAGATCATGTAGTTTAAAAATTTCTTTAGTCACGTGGTTTGAAAAAAATGATAGGATACATAACTTGAAAAATTTTCAAGTTTGAAAACTTTAACGGTCACGTGGTTTCTATTTTTGGGTCTTGTAGAGTTAAAATATTTTCAGGTCACGTGGTTTTGAAAATTTTTAAGAGTCACGTGGCTTAAAAAAAATGAAACCACGTGGTTAAAACGATCACTTAGGAATCGAAATACGGTACCTACGTTGGTTTTTTTTCCAGACGATAACTTTATATATTTTTTCCACATATAAGAAAAAAATCAAATAATAAAAGAAGAACAGATTTCAATAAAAAAAAAGAAGTGAACAAAAGAAGCAACGACAGAGAAGACGAAAAAAAAGTAAGTCAATCCCAAGCTAGCAATATAATTTGTGTAATAACGATATTTGTATGATTATGGTTTAAATTTTGAGATAAAAGAGGGAGGAATACACTCCGAAGAACCTCAATATGTACTAGTACTTGTGACGTGACATATTCGTGAGCACAAAGCCATAGCAGCCAACAAAGGAACATTGTGTACATGGGATAAAGAGCAATAATGGATTTAATGTACTCCTTACACATCTAATCCCAGTCGTTTTTTTTTTTTCTTTTCAATTGAAGCTGTTGAAAGACTCGCTTTTCTCTTGAAATGACTGAAAATTTTTTAATGTACCAACAAAAAGGTGAATTGAAATTAAATTTACTCCGCAGAGACAAAAGCGCCAGAAGACGAGAAGAAAAAAATGCCGAGACATCGCACGAGAAGAGACCCTCTTTCATAAATATTTAATTCATTTTAATATCGTGTCGTCTCGCGTAACAAAAGTACAATTTTTCTCATTATTTACTCAAATGCTCCACGCAAAAAATGACACGAAAAGTAATGTTACACAGCGGAGTGAAAAAAAAGTGTCGTAAAATATTACGAGTGCAATATTTTTTTTACGATATTAAATTTTAAATTATGAATTTTTAATCGCTTAAGCACTTTTTTTTTGCAATAAAAATGATGATGAAAAAAATCAAAAGTCCATAAAAACTCCAAATTTTTATGTGGGTTAAAGATTTTCAAGGCCGTGTCTGAAGTCAAATCAAAAGCCAAAGCTCGTTCGAATTGTGTCGAGAAAAAGAAGAAGTTAATCGATAACACACGATTTTCTTTGTCGTTAAGGATATCAGTCACATACACATGCCATCGTTCAACTCAAGTTTATGTAGACTTCGTGACAGAAGAAGGTTGCGATATACATAAAAAAAAAGAGAAAACTTGCATGAATTAAATAAATAGGTAATCCATTTAATATCGGAAGCATTATTATTAAGAGTTTTTCTTGAAGAATGAGGCGAAAATACAAATCGATTGCTGCAATTTATTAAGGCCGTGAAAATGCCAGAACCTGATGATGTGGAAAAATTACGGCAGCAAAAATTCCATATATGTAAATATTTGTGTGTGTGTGGTATTTATGTGATGAAAAGCAAACAAGAGAGGGAAAAAAATAAATGAATCGATATTTGATTAAAGATTGAAGATACACGGAGCAAAAATATGGAAACAACGGCACAAATGAAGAGTAAATGATGTGCTGTTGATGAAGAACCGATAACGATAATCATAATAATTATATATCGGATATTGATTGAATGGAGACACAGAGAGAGATAGGAAAAAAAGCATCAACAGCAGCGGCGTCGACGTCGTGTTTTTACGAGGCACGTTTCCTGACGATGATTATAATCTTGTTTGCAATCTTTCACTTTGATCAACATAAAAACATCATAAAAGTGTGTAATTATGGACGGCGGTGCGGTGACATGGCATGGCATGGAAGTCTGTTGCCAGTAATTATTTTTTTTACTACAAGGCTGGAGAGAGAAAGAGAAAAAGTGAAAATAATTATTTTCGATTGTTGGAGTTTTGAGAATAAATAAATTCACACTTGAAAAATATATTAAAAAATAATTATTTCAGGAAGTAGTAATAAACGAGAATATTTCACCAAAAAATTAAATTAAATTTTTTTTTTGTGTAAAATTTAATTTACAAAATTAAATAAAAAAATTAAAAAATTTAATGAAATCATAAATAAAAAAATAATTAAATAAATAAAATAATAAAAGAACCACAAATATTTTTTTTTTGCTTTCATAAATATAGAATTAAAATAATTTTAATAATATAATAATTTTAATGCAATTATTTTTCAATTTATTTAATTAAACTATTCAATTTGTTAATATTAATTTTAATAAAAAAAAATTTATTTTTTTTTTTTATTTTTAATTAAATTTAACTAAAAGTAATATAAATAACTTAATTAAATATTTCTGTAATTAATAAAAAAATTGCTCAAAAAATATTTTTTGTATAAATTATATTCTATTGAAAAAGAAAAATATATTTGTGGTTCTTTTATTATTTTATTTATTTATTTTTTGATTAATTTGCTTAAATAAAAATTTAAATTTTCAAAATTTTTATTTTATGGTGAAACATTTTTTTTATTAAAATTTCCTGAAATTATTTTTTTATTTTTTTTTTACAAATTAAATTTATTTTTAATTTTTTTTTTTCTTACAATTTTAAAAATTTGTAATTTTTATTAAAATTTTTTAAATTCATTTATTGATTTTTTTTAATTTAAACTAAAAATAAAATTTTATATTGATTTTCTAGCTTGACGTAAAAACAATCATTATATTTGACACCTTCAGACCCATTTTGTAACACGAAACACTTTTCCTTATTGCATAACCCTTCCATTCAATTTTTTACCTGTTTATCGAGAAAATCAACCCCTACGAGTGCTTTCACCTTTCACAGCATCACTCACTGACAATAATTGGTGTCATGAATATATTTATGAGCTGACTTTTTTCCATCATCAAAATTCATACAGATTGTAGAGCTTACAGATAACAATAAAACGTTTTCTCATCTCATGCCTGAAAACGATGATTGAAAGATTTACACTTTTTTTTCTCTCACAAATCCAATCAAAATAATATTTTGTAATATTTTGATAGATTTTTTTTTGTATTTCATTTTTTTTTTCGTTCAAATTTATCTGACGTGACAGTGCCAATAAAGTGTGAAAAAAGGAAAAAAATATGAAGAAAATTTATTTATCACTCAATGCATAATAATAATAATCACAAGAGACAGCACACACACATGAAACATGAATATAATGGCATGATGTCAAAAAAAAAATAAGAATGAGACAGACATAAACCATCATAATATACTTCTTGATGACTTCTAATAACTTCCAAAATTATGTTGTTATATTTTTCTTTATTTTATTTTTTTTTTCTTTATTTGTGTCTCGTTTTGTGTTGTTATTATGTGACGAAAGCCAAGATTTATAACGGAAAATTTCCATAACTTTATTGAATTTTTATTTTCTCGGAATTTTTCTGTCATCGTGAATAAAAGTTACGCATTGGCTTGGCACAGCAGGCGCTATTATGACGATATAATCATTGTCTCTGCCATCAATTTATGAAAGCATAAGAAAAATTCTACAGTAGTCCTCGACTAGTTGAATTGAAATCCAAAATAAACATTGATCTATTTTTATCTCCTTTGCATATTGTTGTACTTTATCTCGACGTGCAGCCAGAGAGAAATCAGAAATTTATTCAATTGTACGACCGCCCTTCGAAAAAAAAAGCACGAAAAACGGCTCACAATAAGTTTTTCTTTCTGTCTCGTTGGTGCTATTATGATTATTATCATATGAATCGGATTTGGGTGTGAAAATTGAGAAGATTATTCATTGGATTATCGTTTCTTCTCTTTTTCCACTTTTTTTCTTCATAAGCTTCCACTGAACCAAAAAGACTCGGTTAGTAGGATGACCTTTATCCAGCAAAATAATAATAATTTCCCACTCCGAAGGAAAAAACATCAAAAAGTGTCTCAAGTTCATTGGAAATGCAATAAAAATAAAAATAAAGAAACTCATTGTTGGCATCAATGCAAAAATAAAATGCGAATCACAAAAGCAGCGAAAGACAATTATTTATAATAATAATCAAATAAAAATTCATGAATTCCTTACAACTATTTTCCGTTTCCCGTTACTTTAATTTGACTCTTGGCATTCGCTTTGTGTGCGCCAGCAAAATAAACTTTACTGAATGAATTCACGAGGAAAATTTTTATAAATAAATAATTCTATGAAAAATAATACGCAGGACTGACTGGTGTTATATTGCTTGATAAAGAGAACGTTTGCGTTGATTGTTATATTTATGCGAGAGAAAAAAAAATTGTGCCTTTGTGAAGTGAGACACACAAAAAAAATGGACAAAAAAAAAAGATAAAAAAATTGCCTTTTAGAGGTCGGATGTCAATTTGAAATAAAAATACGGGTGGGCGAGAGATTTAGTATCATAATGTCCTTTGTGTGGGAATTTTCACACAATCTGATTAAAATATAACAGATTTAATTTTTTCTGGTTAATTTATTTTTTTTTTATTTTAAAAAAATAATTTATTTATTTAAAAAAATATTTTAATTCAACAAAAAAAAAAAATAAAAAAAAAAATAATAAATTAATAAAAAATTATTAATAAAATATAATAATTTTTTAAATTAAAAATTAATTTATTTAAAACTTTTTTTTTAATTAAAAAAAATCAATTGTTATTTTTCTTTATATTTATAAATTATGTATTTTATTTTTTTGAATAAAATTAAAAATTAAATAAAAATTAATAAAACAGAAAAAAAATAATTTTTTTAGGTAAATCTATAAATCTTAAAAAAAAATCTAAATTTTTTATCGAATAAAATTATATTTTTAAAGTAAATAAAAAGGTACCTATTCTAAAAATTTTAATAAAAATGCAAATTAAATTATTTAAAAAAATTGTAAAGTTTAAAGAAGAAAGAAATTTCTATTTGGTGATTTTATTTTTTAATTTGCTGAATTTTTGTAAAATTTTATTTCATTTTAATTAATAAAATTAATTTTGACCTTGTAAAATTTTCTTCATAATTAATTAAGAAACAGTAAGAAATACACAGTAAAAAATCCACGTCTCGCGCGGCGTCTCGCGGCGCGAGACGTGATGCGAGACGTGGCGCGAGACGTGAAAAATTGATATTTTTGGCTTTCCTGAAGCAATGGTAGGTTTGCGGGCATATGTTTCTTGGCGAAAAATGATCTACTCGAGACAACAAACAATTCTAGTGAAAAAAAAAATTTTTCAAAAAATTTCGCCTCAACTTCGATTTTTGGCGATTTTCATGATTTTCAAGCAATTTTCGAATTTTTGGTCGAAAATCAAAATTTTTTCAAAAAAATTTTTTTTCACTAGGATTGTTCGTTGTCTCGAGTAGATCATTTTTCACCAAGAAACATATGCCCGCAAACCTATTATTGCTTCAGAAAAGCCAAAAATATCAATTTTCCACGTCTCGCGTCACGTCTAGCGCATGTCTCGCTTCACGTCTCGCGCCGCGCGAGACGTGGATTTTTTACTGTGTAGATTAAAATTTTTGTTATTTAAACTCGTGGAGGTAAAATTAATTTTTTTCAAGTGTTTTTCAAGGTAAAATAACTCAAAACGTCAATTTTTCATCTTATCCTAAAATAAAGGTAAACTACGAGAAAGATAGAAATTTTTCCACAAGTTCGAATGAAAGAAAAATATTTATCGTCAGACTTATCCCCCAAACCAGCAATTGATTCTTTGACCTAATTAATCTTCCTTCAAACAAAACTTTTTAAGCACTCGCAAAACTTTTCCGTACACTCGCCCCGAATCAATACATCCAGAGACTTTTTGTGGAACAAACAAAACATCCAAACCACCACTAAATTATTCTCTTGAGAAACATTTTATATCATCAACCGCATTTAATTATTCATCTAATTAAAGACAATTAAGTGCATATTCATTCATTTAAATACACAAACACAGAGAGAGACCCGTTTTTAAATGCATATCACGCCGTTTTATGCTGCACATTGTTTGTGAAATAAATTAAAACAAAAACAAGTCTCTGGGTCAACACACAATATCACTTCGCACATCTCCCTTTCATTTTATATTTTATCAACAACGTTCTCTCTCTGGCATTGTCAGAACCATCGCTCCAAACACGTTCACATTATAATCAAGCACAAAATTTATGAATTTTAATTAAAATAATAATAATCGTTTAATCAATTTATCTCAAGCGTGGCGTATCGACACATCTCAGCAATTAATGTTGCCGGATCAAGTTTCTGAAGATGCCGAGAACGGTTCGAGGCAACCTCTTAAAATGTCCTCATGATGAAAAATGAACCGGTTGAGATGTCTCGT
This sequence comes from Culicoides brevitarsis, assembly GCF_036172545.1. Taxonomy (NCBI): domain Eukaryota; kingdom Metazoa; phylum Arthropoda; class Insecta; order Diptera; family Ceratopogonidae; genus Culicoides; species Culicoides brevitarsis. Next base: position 19,037,008 of record NC_087085.1, on the reverse strand, counting down.
AACTTGACCGACACTCAATTATCGTTTAGGGACATCTTTTCTCCACACATCTCACCACAAAACACGCTGCGAACACAATAAATTTTATCATAATAGTAATTTTATATATCAAGATCATCCCAAACAATTATAACTGAACGACGACGTGTAGGTAGGTCGCAGTAAAACTTTCCCATCGCATTAAATCTTAACAGATACAAGAAAACACTAAACTTCGAAGAAACAAGCAACGCACACATGAATAAGTGAGTTTAGTTTATTTTTATAGGGAATAAAGAAATTATTTGTGGGATTGGTTGAATTAGGCATTTGTGAAATGATGTTGGTTGTAAATACATGTCGGAAAGTATTTTCATCTATGAACGCAGATTTTCTTTTACTGCTGACTGCTATGGGTTTCATTGAATAAATAGCTAGTTGTCTGATTGTTTCTTATTTAGGGACTAAAAATTATTTGACTTTTACTTAAAATTTTTGACTTAATAGAACTTAATGCGACTTAAGCAAATTAGTCTGACTTAATATTAAGTCAAAATAAAAATTTTGTAAAAATAATATTTTTGACAAAAATTGATTTTTTCGTCAAAAATTTGAAATAAATGTTGAAAAGCTTAGTAAATTTTTAAATCAAACCTTAACTTAAACTTTTTTTTACCAAAAAATTGAAAAATTTTTCGTAACATTTTTTAAACTTTAAGTTAAGTTAAATTTAAATATTTTTGGCGGGAAAGAAAAAAAAGCTGACCTAAACTTGAACTAAAAAATTTTATGAATTTTATTAATTAAATTAGAGCTAAAATCTCATAAATTTTTAAGTTCAAGTTTAAGTCAATTTTTTTCCACCAAAAATATTTAACCTAACTCAAGGTTACAAATTTTTTTTTACATTTTTTGGTAAAAAAAAGTTATTCTTAATTTTAAGTCAGATGCTTTTAAGGTTTGACTAAAAATTTACTAAGCTTTTTGAGATAGAGATCAATTTTTGTATTTAAATATTTTTCAATTTTTCGTTAAATTTAGTGAAATTTGATCTTTATTATTACGAAAAATGAACTTTAATTATTTTGATGACATATTAATTTTTTATGACTTGACTTAAAATCCTTAAGTTCATAAATCATAACATTAAGTTTTAACTTAATTGACTAAAAATTTGAACTTCAGAAAAAAAAATTAGTTCAAAAGGCTTCTGATCTAAAACAGTTGATTTTTCAAGCAAAATTATTAATTCAATTTCGCTTTGAAACTTTTGACTCAAACAAATTTTTTTCTCAACCCTGGGCTCGTTCCCCGAAAATAGTAATAATAATAGAATAACTCAGTTTGTGTTAGCGACGTATTTTTATTTATGTTTGTTTTTGAGATATTCCCTAACGAGCATCGTCTCTGCCAATTGGGAGTCATTGACAGCAGCGACTTCGGGCGAAATCGATAGTGGGCGATAACAGATGCACAGTGCCACCACTGGCAACCCACACAAAAATATCAATAATCAGAAAGTTATTGTTGTTGACTAAGCAAAAGTTTTTCTTTTTCGGTATCTCTCTCTCCGTGGCTTAGAAATGAAATAAAATAAATACAAAACACACACATATCCTTCAAAATTGAGCTTGCACACACAAACGAGACATGTCGGATTACGGCAATTTATATGTCTTGAATAAGTCAGGTATATGGTAAATTCTTGTCTTTATGCTCGTCTTTATAGTGCCTCAAAAGTAGTATCGAAGAAAAGGTAACATCCTCGTCGCCATGCCGTTTTTCGCATGTGTGGAACACAATAGAACCGAGAGCTAAAAAGGTTCGACGTACGTCTAACTTTTACTTTATTTCTCCTTGTTTATGAGCATATAGTGGTAATATATGTGTCTAAATGCGATACATAATACAATAATTTATATGAATTTTCGGTGGAAAGGCACGAAACAAAATATTGAGTATTATGAGGATTATTATGATTTAACTTTATAAAAACATGTATGAGCGGATAATTTATAGGAATTTAGTTAGTGTGTTAAGAATGTGTGTCTTTAGGCTGCGAAAAGTTATCGAAACATTTTTGAGAGGTGACGTCTTTTGTTGTACTTTGTTTATTCTCGCATATGTACGGAGCAAAAAGTTGGAAAATTATACATATGAGGAAGTTCATTGAAAGGTTCATTGTTCAAACAAAGATGATTTGAGTAATTTGTTAAGCTTATTTTAAGAAAGTCAATTTGATTTATTGTGATTTATTATTTCTCGTTAAATATGATTTTTGTTTAAAAATTTTAACAAATTTTTAGTTTAATTTTTTTTTAATTAGTTTAAATAAATTTTCTGTATTTGAAATAAATATTTTTAATTATTTTTTGTGACTCAAAAAAATATTTTTAATAATCATTCAGATTTTCGTCGAAATATTTTTAAAAAATAATTTATTGAGGGTCTTTAAACCAGAAAAAAAAATGAATATTTAATCCAAAAATGACTGGGATTTTATCAAATTTTTAATTTATTTTTTTTTTTTTTAATTAACAAAAAAAAATAAATTCCTTAACATTTTTGTATTTAAGTTTTGAGACTCTATTGTTTATTTTTTTTTTAATAAATTTTCGTTAGTTAGAATTTTTTTAAAATTAATGAAAATAAATTTAAATTTAAAATAAAATAATAAAATAATTTTTTCATTAATTTTTTTATTAAATGTTGACTTTGAAATTAGTTAAACCTTAATAGAAACCGTCAGAAAATTTTAAAATTATTTTTCATTAAAAATTATCAAACAAAGAGCTTTAATTAAATTTTTAAATAATTTTTTTTATTTAATGTTTCGTTTATTTATTTATTTTTTTTTGATAAATTTTCGTTATTTACTATTTTAAAGCCAGTAGAATTAAAATTATTTTTCATTAAAATTTTTTAAAAAGCTTTTAATTTTTTTATTTTAATTTTATTTATTTATTTTTTTTATTAATTTTTTAACTAAATTAAAAAAAAATATTTTTTCCAAAATTAAAACAAGAAAAATCTTGAATTACAAAATAAATTAAAATATTTTTCTATTAGGTAAATTTTTTTGACTTACGATTTAATATATAAAAATTCTTTCCATTCCCTTCGTCGTCCCTTCCCATTAAAGCGCACATCTCAATTTCCATTATTTGAATATTTTTAAAATAATGACTATTTATTTCATGATCTCACGCTGCTACCGAACCAACGTTGATTGCCAAAAAATATTTTAACTTAATTTTTTTCTCCTTCTGTTTTTTCTTTTCACGAAAAAAGCATAAATAAATACCTCTCTGCTCTTCTTGGCAATGAATCTGCGGTTTATCTTGATATTCAACATTAAAAAAAACACGCGAAATATTGCGAAGGGATACACACTTTGCTCTTTAAAACACCTCCCGTAATGTATCACGACTTGAGTGTCTACTCAGATTATGCTTGACTTACGTTTCTCAATACTGCCGCTGATGATGATGGTACTTATCGCTTATATATTGTAAAGGAGGCTAAATAAGCCAATCCACGGAGCAAAAGAGGTGATAAATCAAAATAAATACGGTAGATTGGCGATGAATAGCAACGAAAAATATGACAATGGCTTGCTGGCTTCTTTTTTCGGAGTGGAAGAGGTGAAGAAGATGATGAGAGATGGGAACGTGTCTATGGCGGTTGTCATTATCGTAAAATTATTGACGACAAAAGTTATTTTTATACGTTTATTATTAGGTGGGATTACATGAGACGATGACATCCTTTTCTTATGTAGCAAATATTTTTTTTTTTATTTTCGGGAGGAAGGTGTAAAAATAAATTGGATTTTGTGCAACTCTGGAAATACGACCGGAATTACCATCGTAAAATTTTGAAAATTTAATTTGTTTGCCAAACATCATCATCATCAAAATCCATTCAGATATCATGATAATGTTCACAGAGATAATAAATATAATGCAATGCGGCGACATGAAACGTACATAGTTGGCATGTTGTTGTTCTATTTTCTAACAACAACAATAATAATTAATAAACTAGATGTCAAATATTATGTTTCTCTCGCTACAACTCGAAATTTCTATCTTTCAATTATAAATAATAATAATATAAACTAAATTCGTGTACGTCGCATCTGTGTCTCTGTAGTGGAGTTGTGGAGTCGGAGCGTTAGTGAGATAATAATGAGATCAACATGTGGTATTTGATTTGACTTTTAGAACAAAACTAATTTACTCAAAATGAATAGACTTCATGTGTGATGCTGCTTTACGGTACATTTGTCACTTCGCATGTGTTTAAATATTTTTGAAAAAAAAATCACCGGATTTAGCGTTTAATTTGTTTCTCGGGTTGATGACAAACTTATGACCTTTGATCGATTTTGTGAACTCGATGCACTTTTTTGTCATTAATAAATGTCTCTTCAGGGGATGACTTTACTGAGAAAAGGCACTCATTAACATCATTTATTTTGTTTTCGCACTTTGAACTTTTTCCTGTTTTTCTCTCCTCTTTGTTTCGTGTAAACATTCACAAAGGGTGTGAAAAAATTTTAGGCAGTGGCGTCTAAGGACAAGGATCTCTTAATTTTCTAAAAATTTAATTTAAATTGAAATTTAATTAAATTAAATAAAAATTAAAATTAATTTTATTAAAATTTAATTTTTATTTTAATTAATTTAATTTTTTTATTTTTTTTTAATTTAATATTTTTTATTATTTTTTTATTTTTTATTTTTATTTTTAATATTAAAAATTTAAGAAAAAAAATATTAATTTTCATAAATTAAAATTTAATTTAATTTAAATAATTTAAATTTAATTAAAATTAATTTTTTTATTAAAAAAAAATTAAATTTTTATATTTTAGCTAAAGCAAAATTTTTAAAGTTAAATGTCAAAATTTGACTAAGGAAAAAAATAATTCATTTTGACTTAAGTTTTAATTGAAAAAAAAATTAATTTAAAATTTAAACAAATAAAATTAGTTCCTAAATCTTAAAATTAATTATCTGTTGACTTATTAATTAAAAAAATATAAATAAATAAAAATCTTTTTCAATGAAAAATTCTTTTAATTTGTTGAATAAATAAAATAAATCAAAATTAAAATATTTTTTTATTTAAAAAGCTTTTTTTTATTTATCTTAATTTTTTTTATCTTAATTTAAATAAATAAGTCAATAGAAAATTTAATTTAAGCTTTTCCAACAAAATCCTAAATTTTATAAAATAAATTTGAATTTTTGATTAATTTTTTAATTAAATTTTAAAAATTTAAATAAATTTAAAAAAAATTAAAAAATAAGTTTTACAGTCCTGCTTTTTTGAAAAATTAAAACAAAAATTTAATTTCTGATTTTGGCGCCAAAAATAATTTTTTTTATTTAATCCCCACCACTGACATCTAAACATCTCGAACAACGTGATAAATTTCGACATCCAAGTCATTATTTTTAATTTTGTTTTACTTAATAAGAATTAATTGAGCATCATGCGATTCCATCATGCACACACAAAAGAGGTTTATCTCTCGCTCGCTAACCCGGCTCAATAGATGATTTGGTAGAGAAGGCGTATCTCCAGTGTTTGAGTTCAATTCACACCATAAATTTAAATTAATTTTTGTTGCGAGAACGGAATATTGTCGCGCCGCGCGGCGTCGGCTTTCAATGATGAGAAATACTTTGTAATTAATTAGCGGTTGTTTTGTCAAAAAGTTTTCTTGTTTTCGCTTCGAGCATCAAGATAAAAGTTTTTTCCCCATTTGACGATGATGATTTCGCGAATAATCATGGGCGGCAATGAAAAATCAATGTTGGAAAAATTAAAACAGAAGAATGAGATCTTTATAAAATTTAAAACAAAAATTCCCTAAAATATTGTAAAATAAGACAAATATTTACTAATTTTTTTTTAATTTTCTTGTCTTTCTAGGTAAGCAAAGCAGCAATGGCGATCAACTGATTTCTCCGAAAAATCCTTGATAAAAACCGACAAATTACTTCCACTTGACGACATTTTCATTAAATTAGTTTGTATTTATACAAAACATTTTCCGAAAAATAAAAGACAAACAGTCGCTCTGAGTTATTTACTTTTGGCTCAAATTTGATTCATTAATGTCTCGCACAACAAGAGAACTAAATCCTCAACGTAGCTTGCATTAAGGGACATTGCCTGCCTGACTAAATAATAATAATAACTACAAACAAACTTTTTCCATTAAACTTTTTTTTCTACTATATTTTTGTTCTATTTTTTTTTTTCGTTTTTTGCTACAAACTGAACCACTTCCATAAAATTTTGTGTTGTTTTTAATTTTCGAAAAATATGCTTATTTAACATAATTCTCTGTGAAAATACAGAGAGGACGAAAATGTCATCAGCACCGCACACAATTGACATTATTTTCATTTCTACGAGCTATTATTATGAAAAATCCATCCATAATCCGGTCTAAGTCCCTGTTAGTGCGGGTAAAGTTTTTATGCAAAACAAATTACTTTTTTCATATTTTTGTTATTTGGTTATTTTCCGGCACAGTTCTTGTCATTGTTATGTCAAGACGACTCCCAAAAGGCTCATATGTGACAACAACAACAACAACGAGGAGCTCATTTTATGAAAATAACTGAGACGGAAACAACCAACATATAATATTAAATTAAATTACAGCAGAATCCATACCTAGTTATTACCTTTTTTTACTTTCCTACGAGTTCCAAAGGGTGTTTAACTGTATTTTGCCACCTACCTTATTATTTGATTATCGCATGGTTTTATGATTATACACAAGTTTGCACCGTCGTCTTCTCGTCGATGGCATAATAATAAATAACGTGGTGGCGGTATGGTTATGGCTTTTTACATAATTTACATTTAATTGGTAGGTTTTGAACTTTTAAATGACTTTGTGTCGAGGCGCTGCGTGGAGTTTTGACATTTAAAGGGTGACTAACGACCACACAATAAATCCCCAAAAGTCAAGGTTGTTGAACTGTGAGAACTTCCTTCGGAGACACACAATTAACAAAAACATCGTTAATCACTTGCCGGTGCAAGTTTAGTTAAAAAACAAAAAAAAGGCCAAAAAGTGTCATTTAGCCGCGACGACATGACACGTGCACTGTTGGCGCGCTACCGAAATATTTCATCAAGAGATGAAAGTTTATTCGTAATTAGGCAAGTACAATTTATGAAAATTTTTCACTTTATTTATGACCTAAACGTATTAAAAAAACTAAAAGAAGGACATTGAAAATTATTTAAAAAAAAAATTAATTAATTTAAAATTAAAATTAAATAAAAAATTAATTAATTTCAAATATATGTATATTTAATATTTTTAAATCATTTAAAAGAAATAAAAAAAACAAAAAGTTTCATACTTTTTAGATTAATAAAATTCTAATTAATTTGATTTCATTTAAATTAAATATTTTTTTGAAAAATTTGAAAAAAATTATAAAAAAAATTTGAAAAACATTAAAAAAAATCGGTAAAATTTATTTTCAATAGATAATGCAAATTTAATTTTAATGGACATTTCATTTAAAATAAATATTTTTTTAAATAATTTGAAAAATATTTTTAAAAAATCGGTACAATTTTATTTTAGGAATTTAAATAATTAAATTTTTAAAAAAATTAAAATCTATTTTTTTATTTTTTTAATTCATTTCTCAAAAATTTATTTTCTTATTTAAAATAAATATTAATATTTTCAAACTAAATTAAAATATTTTTTTTTTATTTTTTAAATCTACTTTTAATGCTAAAAAATACATACTTTCTAATAAATTTTTAAAATTATTTAGGTATTTATTTTATTTTTTTTTTTTTGAAAAACCACTAAGTTTTTTTTAATTTTTTACTTAAATTTAAAAAAAAAATTGAAACATTTTTAAAAATTGCACTTGCCTCATTATCAATATCATTTTATTATTTTGTTGTTTTTTGGCATTTTTTTTTTCTTTTTCCGTGAAGTGAAAATGATTTATGGAACTTAATTATATGGTCCATGGAGACTACATAACGCAACGTAATCTAAATATTTTCAGATAAAAATCTCGTATTTCGTCCCGAAAATAATAATACGACTAATTTCTCTTTCTCTCTGTCGTGCGATATGGAAAAAATAAAACAAGGAGGAGGCGTGAATAAATGTGATCCATATGTTAGACTTTTTTCTGACTTTAATATTGATTTAATAGGGTTTTTTGTTTTGGTGAACGAAAAAATATTTCATGTAATATATAATTTTTTTTAAAACCTGTCCAGATGTTCATCGTCAAGCGTGACCAATTATGATGTGTGCGCCCCTCGTACATTATTATCATTTTAATCCTTCGTGTGTCTCGGTGTTGTTTACGTGCGGGAGCAGAAGTGTATCACTAATGACAGTGGTTTAATTTATTACATACCCGTTAATGTTCTGTTATATGATACACAGTCTTTTTCGTTCCTGGCACACGTTTCCAACGGGGATTTTTAAATGTGTTGTTGGAAATTTTTCAAAAATATTTTCGTAAAGGGATTGCTCAAAAGGAATTTTTGTTGGATAAGTGTTGCCTTTTACACGTACTTGACTCGTTCAGTAGCCCCCATAATATTAGCTGAAACAACGAAAAAAAAAACACAAAAGGACTGCTGGAGTGATTTATGGCGTAATCAAGTACTTGGGTGGCAAAGTGTGGTACTAAACAATATTTTTATTTCATGATGTAAAAATTTTAAAATCCTTAGTCATTTTCATGATTGATTTCCTCCACTCTGCTCTCCTCTTCGTTCATCTCGTCGCTTTCTCGCTGTTCTTTTGTGTGAAATAAGTTTCTTTTAATTATGACTAATTTAATTTTCGTTTCGTATCTTCTTTTGTGCGTTAATGTTGGAATACACTGGCGGACGGTGATGGCAAAAATATGTCGACGTTGAAAAAACCGAAGAGAATTATTTTTAGAAAACCATTGACAATGTGCGGTTTTGTAGACACAATGTGGCTAAACGCAAGACAAAAGGCCATATCGCAAAACCTATCTTCTCCGCAATTATGAAGACAATAAAAGTGACAATCACCGTCTTTTTCTGTTGATGTAGCAAGGTTTTTTGCGTGTATTGTGCTGTGCGAAATGGATTCGTCCGCATTATTTAAAAAGTGACGTAATGACATTTAAAGGAAAAGGAGAAAAATTAAGTTCAATGTCGTTATGGAAGGAAAATTTAATTCATTTTAAAATTTATAAATCAACTATTTTTTAAATTTTTTCATAAAGTAATTGTTTAAATTTTCTAAAAAAAAATTAATTGATTATTTTTAAAAAATCATTCAAATTAATTTAAATTATTAAATTTAATTAAAATTAAATTATTTTTATTTTAATTTTACTTTTATTTACATAATTTCCAAAGTTTTATAATTTATTGAAATTTTAATTAATTTTTTATTACCTCTAATGAATTTTACAAAAATTCTTGGTAAAGGAAAATTGCTGGAGACTGAAAGCATCATACCTATGAAAATTACAAAAAACATAAAAAGAGATTAATTAAATAAAAAAATTATTTTTTTTACTAATAAAAATTAAATTAATTAATAAATTAAGTTTAATTTATTTAATTTAATTTTTTTAAATTATCTCGGGTTAAAAAATTAATGATAAATTTTTAACGAATTAATTTAAATCTCCATAAAAATTTTTTTTTTAATATTTTATTTTCGATTGGTTTTTAGACTCATTAGGTTTTTTTAAATTTTTTAAAAATATTTTCTGATTTACCCAGATTTTTTTTTTATAAAAATTCATGTCAAAAAGTTTTCATAAACTCATAATGGCCGTCACGTCATTTGAAGTCCATTAAATAGATTTTCTTCTATGAAAAACTTTATGAAAAAAAAATCCAAAGTAACTTTTAAAAGAAAATTGAAAGTTTTCATCAGACAAAAGCTCATTAAAACGTCAACTGATGTTAAAATGACAAATCTTCTAATGACTAATAAATGCGAAGCCAAAATAATCTTTTTTCGTGTCATTTAATTTTAGCAAACCGACATCCATGCCATCCATGTTACCAAGCCAGCAAGAAATATAATAATACTTAATGACGTGATCAACCACGGCCCCCATTGTTGTCATTAGTGGTTGGCGCGCGTGGTTTCTATATACACGCATTTTGTGCGGAAGACACAGATATTTTTCCGTTTTCTTTTTCGTTTCTCGTTATTACGAACAATTATTTAATCCAAAGTGTGTCACTTTTGATGTCTCGCCTGCCTGCCTTCGGGCTTACTTACATTAAATGCGCGCGTTCGCGACGATTTGTAGAAACCACAGAATTAATGACACTACATTTAACGCCTTTTCATTTTCATATTTTTTTTATTTGGCTTTTACGCAGTCTGTGTGTGACTGAGTGATGTTTAAAGGAAGGAAATATTTTCCGTTTTTTTCTCTCTCGTCGTTTTCTTTTCTTTTTTTAAACGCATTTCAAAGAAAAAATGCCGTTTTACCGTGCAATTTAAGGTCATTTAAGTCACGTGGTTTGTAAATTTTTTAAGGTCACGTGGTTTGAAAATTTAAAAAATTCTCATATCACGTGGCTTTAAAATTTTTCAAGTCACGTGGTTTAAAAGTTTTTCAAATCACGTTGCTTGAAACCTTCATAAGTCACGTGATCTAAAAAAATTTCAGGTCACGTGGTTTAAAATTTTTCTTAAGTTTGCTTGAAACCTTCATGAGTCACGTGATCTAAAAAATTTCAAGTCACGTGGTTTAAAAAACCTTTGAGCTCACTTGGTTTCAAAATATTAAAAAACTCTTAGGTCACGTGGTTTAAAAATTTCTCAAGTTACGAGGTTTAAGAACTTTTTAAAGTCACGTGGTTTGTAAAAATTCCAAATAAAAATAATTGAAAACCACGTGGTTAGTTAACGCAACCGAAATGCGATACCATCTTTGATTTTTCTCCGAACGAAAACTTTTTATACATTTTTTTTTATTCGGATGAAAAAACGACTGAAGGATATGCAACGAAAAAAAACCATTTTATCATCTCTCAATCCACTTTCAAGGGATGAGAAACAATGATTTAGATATAATCTGTCCAAACGCCGTCGTCCTTCGTTAAGATATTTTTCGCACAAGTAGCAACAAGACAAGCGAAAAGTTAAAGTCCGGAAATAACAAGGCAATGCTACGCGCGCAGCAAGACATTTGTTTTTATGATTATTGAGCAGGACGCGATATTTCCGTTTTTGTAATTAAAATTATTATTGTTCGTCCATTAAGTTACAGCGTAATCGTCAGCTAAGCGGAAAACAATATAAGATAAATTATGATTTGCGATTAAGATTTATCTTCTCATCTCATCTCTCGTTTTGCCACTTGACGCAACGTTTTGAAGGATCTCTCGTTGCCAGGAGTGGTCTGTAGTACGGAAAAATTAATTAATTCTCCGAGTTACGCAAAAATGATTGAAAACGGAAGCTATTTTTAGACAAATGTGACCTAAATTACACTCTTGCCACACACGTTCAAGTGACATTTCCGTGAAAAACTTCCTTCCGTGCTCTTGAAAAAAAAAAAACTTGAGGAAACTTAGAAAAAAAACGCAAAAACAAATAAAAAGAATTTAATTATTTATGTGTCGACATGAGCACGCAAGAGAAGAAAAAATAAGGGCAGATCAGAAGGATTATGTGCTTAATGTAAACAGATATGGGAGCAAAGTGATATCAATTCAGAGACAAATAATCTTGTCTTCTGTTGATATAAAAGATTAAAAAGAGTGTGTGTTAAGATGAAAGACAAAAAAAAGAAATTGAAATTAAAAAATCTACTTTATTAAAAAAAAAAACGAGAGAAGACGACTTCATTTTTTATTTAACAGTCGTTCACTCCACTTTTAGCGAATCGCTAAATTTTTGTGTGTTCTCTCAATGTTATTCAATTATATAAAAAGTACAGAAATTTTCGCAAACACATTTGAAAAAAAAAAATAAATAACTGCAGAGGAGAAAAAAAGCTGCCTCAGGATGAATGAGCGACAAACAAAGCGCACTCACATCAATTGATCTAATTCAATAAATTCTCAATTGAATTCAATCAAATCCAATTCAATCAATCAAACAAATTGCCACAAATTTTTCACTTCTAAAAATTGCTTCAAATCATGCACGAAAGCACAACAGCAGCACAGATACCTACAGAACAAAAAAAAATAAGTGAACAACAGTTGGGTGAGTGAAAAGTTCTTTTGTTGTATGAAAGCGCGTTTTTTTTTGCATGAAAAGTGTCTCAAGATGTCTAAGAAATATATTTTTTAATAAATCTCGACGATCGTCTGGAATGGAATGCAATTCGCGATTCATTCAACTTTGTACCCGCAGAGGACGAGACAGGATTTAAGTGACTGTATTTTATTATTTAGGTGAATTGTCTGGAAAAACTGTTTTATTTTTAAGGAGATTAATTTTTTTAAATCTTTGATGGGTGAAAAAAATTTAACAAAAAAAAAAAAATTAAAAATTAAAATTAAATTAAAAAATTAGACATAAATTAATTTTAATATTTTAATATTTAACTGATTATTGAATTTTAAAAAATTAGAAATTATTTTTTGTAAGAAAATATTTTTTTAAAAATCAAAAAAATATTTTTTAAAATTAAATTATATTTTTATTTTAGATAAAAAAATATAATTGTTCAATTTTAAATAATTTTAATTTTTAATAATAAAAAAAATAATATTTCATATTTTTTTTTAAATTAAACAAATATTTTTTAAAATTAATTTATTTTAAATTTTAGGTAAAAAAATAATTATTCAATTTAAAATAATTTTTTTTTTCAAATTAAATAATTTCGATATTTAAAAAAAAATATTTTTTTAATTTTTAATAAAAAAAACTCATTTCTTTATATTTCAATTTTAAGTAAAAGAATTAAAATTATTCCCAAAAATAAAATTTATTATGAATTAATTATTAATTAATTTAATGAAAATAAATTTATTTAAAATTAAATAATTATTTTTTAACTAATATTTTTAATTTAATTAATTTTAAATTAAAAAAAAAATTATTTAATTTTAAAAAATTTTATTTTCTTTAAATTTAAAAATAAATTTATTTTTTTTATTTTGATTTTTTTAAGGATTTTACGTAAAATTAAATATTTCTAAAAATAAGTTGAATGAAAAATAAAACATTTCCTCACATCCGTCATGTAATGTTTAGAACCCTTCCTGCTGCGTCAAAAACTTTTTCATTACTCATCATCTGTCTCTCCATTTATGTCATTTACTCAGATCGGATTATTATATTTTGTTGAAACAAACACGAAAAACAAATAATTTTCTGTGCAATTCAAAATGAACAAAATTCATCATGTTTTCAATTGGAAATCCTTGCGGATATTTACATAAAGTTTTTTGATGGCGGTTAAAATTGAAGAGTGCACACGTGCAACACTTGCTTTGTGTAATCCCATTTAGACCATTTTTCATCAAGAAAACGGACCCTCAGGAATATTTGCACTTCTTGCGGTTTCCGTAAGTCAACAAAACGTCAAAATTTCTCAAAGATGGGGGAGATCCCAATCAAGCTTCATCAGAAAAAACGGACCTGCCTCCCCTGAGGTAATAATGACTCATCCACTTTTTCTTCTTGTTGTGTTGAAAAGAACTCTTGTCGTCACTCGTCAAGGTGATGCGTTTCAATTACAGAAAAGTACCTGTTAAATTAAACAAAAATCCGAGTGGATGCTAACAATAGCTGACGGGTAATTAAAGCGCATGGTGCGTAAAAATAACAATGAAACTCCGCTTTTTTTCCATATTGATTCACTTTTTATACTTTTATGCGAGTGCCTTTCAATTAACAGGAATTCGAGCGGGTTGAAAAAACAATGTTGGATGCAGTAAACAAGGCAGATGATGATGGTGATGATGATGAAAAAGGTTGTAATTTGCAGTTCACGTGAAAGATTGATTGTTTACAAACTTTTTGTTGTTTATGCTTTGCGAATGGATGAAATCTACTGGGGGCTAATGAGTTATTGTACAAAGTTTTTTTTTTACTTTTGTGCAAATATCGAGAAAAAATCTTTCCAACAACACAAACATTGAAGAAAGTAAATATTTTTACTTTTGCCTGGTTGCGTTTTCCGGTCAAAAATTAATTTTCCGTATTTTTTGATAATTTTTTTTTATTAAAAATTCAAGAATTTAAAGTTAAATTTCGGATTTTAGTCACAAAAGGTTAATAAAAGGTTCTTTAATTCATAACAAGAAAGACAACGACGGGTGTTTGCCGGGTCTTGATTGTATAAGACAATTTAATCCTTTTAGTTAATGCCTTTAGGAAGAGCCGAGAAACAATAAATGTTGAAATTCATTCATTTTAATACTTTATGAATATACATTTTTGCTCTTGATACACGCAACAACAATAAGATTCATTAAAAATCCCTTTTTAAAGCTATTGAAAGCCCTAAAATATCCGCAGGCAACCCTAAATTCCCTCGCTCTTTGCTGCAAAAAAAATGTTTATTATTTAAATAAAAAGGGAAATGAGCTAACACTTCTTCTTCTTATTCATCTCTTTGCGGCGCAGTGCGTTTGTTGTCGTCGTCTCTTATCAGACAAAACCCACCCTCCAACGGTGGTTAAGCTACGACTTTTTTTTGTCGTCGTCTTCATATTTTCCATGTGAAAGAAAAGTAAACAATGAACACTTTGTGACATGAAAAATCACATTCAAAGTCATGTCAATGTTATGCGAAGCGAAGTTACTTTGCAAAAGACTCGCTTTTTTACTTGGATTTTAAATGTTATTGTCCGCCCTCAGGTTATGCACTTGTAAATGTTTACGTCAAATATGAAAAATTTTACTGTGTTTTTATTTTTTTTTTACATTTTCATACATTTAGTAAGTACAATAAAATGAACAAGAAAACACTCGTCTTGTCATTTTTATTTTTTTAAAACATTTATGCGAATTTCATGAGTTTGTAAGTCTCACTTGACATGAACTTGTAATTTTATTGCTTTTGTCATAAGATAATTTTATTTGTTTTCTTAGAAACTAACAAAGAGGCCTCGAAAATTCTAAAAATATATTTTTGACGGGACGAAGTTTATTTAAATATTTAAATTTATTTAATTAAAATTAAATATTTTATTAAAATATTTAAATAAGTTTTTATTTATTTTTAAATATTTTTTTAAAAAATATTAAAATTTTTTTTAATAGTTATTGAAAAATAATTTTTTAAAAAATATTTATTAAAATATTTTATATTTTATTTTTTTATTAATTTTTTTGTTATTTATTTGGGTATAGATTTATTTTTTAAATTTTTTAGTTTTTTTTTTAATATGAATTAATTTTAAAATGAAAATAAATTAATTTTAAATCATAAATAAATTAAAAAATATTAAAATATTTGTTTAAAATTTATTAAAACATAATTTTTTAAAAAATATTTAAGAATGTTTTATATTTTAATTTTTTATTAATTTTTTGTTACCCATTTAGGTTTTATTTATTTATTTTTTAAATTTTTAGTTATTTTTTTTTCTATTAAAAAAATATGAATTAATTTTTAAATGAAAATAAATTAATTTTAAATCATTAATTTTTAATTTAAAAAATTAGAAAAAAATGTTAAACAGTTTCTAATAATTTTTTTATTATAAAATAAAAATTGGAAGAACCAAAATTTACCTTTCAATTATCTTAAGAGCGGTGAACTTTTGGCACACAAAAAAAATATATTTTTTCTCCCAATAAAATCCATAAAAAATTCACTATTGAAACCCAAATCTCGAGTAAACAACCCCATAACCATTAAAACTTTTATTTATTTACATCTCTACAACATTTTCTTGATGTAGGTTGCACGAGACATTTTCCGATATGTTGTTTATATCCCTTGCCTTACTTGATTCCTTGGAAAAAAAATAAGGAAAAAGATTTTTTTTCTTGTTTGTTTTCTCTCACCTGTGGGGCTCACATGATTTTTGTTTGACTTTCAAGGTGAAAAGTTACACTTCTTCTCAAGAGACTCGAAAAAAAAACATAAACAAAGATTTTTCTTTTCCTAACTCCTTCGAACGATCGAAAGGCACGAGAGATAAGAGAAAAAAGTGAAGAATTTCTAATATAATTTAGAAAGAAAAATAAAAAAAGGATTCTCACTACAACTTACTACCGACTTGCTGTTTGTCTTTTAACGTAACAATTTATCTGCAGCGCAAGGAATAAAACGTAAGAAAATGGGGACAAAATCGACAGAAGCCTGTCTTTCATTTTATTTTAAGTGGCAGTGAGCTAGTAAAGTAATGTTCATTCCAACAGATGCTACCCTTCGTAAGCAGCAAAACGACAAGTACAGAGACGACGACGACGTGTTTGCAGAAAGTATCATGAAATGACCTAATCCTTCTGTCACATAATTTCTATTTAAGATGATGATATGTTATTGCAATCTACTGGTTGCTTGTCCCTCTTTTCTCGTTTTTTTTTTGTGGGTCAGTTTTTCTTTCACAATTTTTAACCTGAGCTTTAATGTGACGACACAGAAGAAGCTTCACGCAATTACATTTAACTCTCTATGGCTCGTGTGTGATGAAAAGTAACCAAAACACGTACAAAAAATACTGAGTTGGGGTAAATAATATCCTTCCGTTATATATTGACGGTACGTGATGGTTATTGGTCACTAGTTTATTTTTTTTGTGCTTTCAGTCACATTTTTCTGGCTTTTTACATTGCTGAATTTTTTCTCATTGCGACTCGTCATTAAGTTTGATGAAATAAACATGAGCGCTTCTTTCATTGAATCAGAATTTTAGTATTTGATGATCAACACGAGTAAATCTGTAGTTTGACCTAAATATTTGACAAGATTTTTTTTTATAAACAGTTGATCTGTGAATTTGGAAGAAAAAAAATTCTAGTGCAAATTTTGATTTTTTAAACTTTAGATCTTCTTGGATTGGTTACAAAATGGCTTTAGACAATTTGAAAAATTAAATTAATTTTTTTTTTAAATTAAATAAGGCCGTTCCAAGTTTTTTTCACTAATCTTTTTGGAGCTTTTAAATGTAGAAAAAATAATTAAATAAAAAAAATAAATTAAAAATTAAAATAAAATAAAATTAAAAATTAAATTAAATATTTAAAAAAATTCATGTAAAATTAATTCTCAAAATTTGAAAATAAAAAAAAAATAAAAAAAACTTAAATTAATTATTGAATTTTCGGCTTTTGAAATGGGGCAGAGAACAAAAAAATATAATTTCAATAATAATTAGAAAAAAATTAAATTAATACATATTTATTTAAATTAAATAAATAAATTAATCAATTATTTAAAATTAATTTAATTTAATTAAATATTTATTTATTTGAATAAATTTAATTTAAATTTTATTTAATCTAAAATTTTATTTTCAAAAAATAAATAATTTTTATAAATTTAATTTTAAATAGGAAAACATCGTTAAAAATAAAAAAAAAACTATTAAGAGAATTTATGCAAAAGATTCAGGGAGGTGTGAAAAAAAACTTCGATGGGTAGAACAAAGTTTACGGGTCCCATAATTTTTTTTACAAGTACATAATTACACGTCTAACTTATAGAGGTGTCTCCCAAGTTATTCTACGAAGAAAATTATGAACCACAATAAATTCTCGGGTAAGTCGTCCCCATTAAGTTCAATATAACGACCACTCCTTGCTTCGCCATAACTTGATTTTTTTTTCCACGAAACGCACAAAAATTACGAAGAGAGTAATATAATGATGTCAGGTCACAGAACGTAGAAAAATAAAAATAAAATAGGAAAACTCCGTTGACACAATAACCAAGCTATTGTTCCGATTGTCACATCATAGAAGCTTATAAATAATTTTTTGCTGTTTGTTTGTTTGTTTTTGTTTACTACACAAACAAGGATAAGGCCAAAAATTTATTATTTTCTGGTTCCGCCTCAGATTTGTAGGTCACGGATCCAAAATCTCCAAAAATAAATTCCCCACTTGCTCATCATTGCCACGATAATCATCTACGAGCATTGCCTTAACTACTCATTTGTCGTCCTGATTTTACTGCCTTTTGTTTCATTATCTGATAATCTGCAAATATGACTTTTAGTCTCTCGTTCTCACCACCGAAAAAAGACAACAACGAGGATATGGACTGTAAGATATTAACCGAAAAAAAGAGAGAAAAAAATCACATACTAATGACAATATAAGCGGTTTACATAAAAACGAACGTTTATGAAGAAAAAAAGGCACACACAAAAAAAACACTACAGGCAACATTTTTCCCATGTGTCTCGAATATATTTACATTTTTTTCTTCTCTCACACATTCTTCCATCCCACATTCCAAAAGCCGAGCCAGGATCTACTGATATGATACGAAAATTTCTTTTGTGCCAATTTTTCGTTGTTGTTGTTTTTTTTTTGGCCGTACAATCTTAATAATATAAAATGGAACTCATGTGAAAAAAATCTTCTTTTCGTTCTGCTGAAAAAAAAGAGATACAATAATGGATAAAATCAAGGAAGAAGATTGTTTTAAAAGTAAGTGTACGAAAAAAGGAGTATTTATTTGCTTCCGAGTTGCAAGTCGTCGTCGTCGTTGCTCGTGTTGAACATTATAAAAAAATGAGTCCAAGTCTTGCAATTTCCCTCATACAACATTATTTAACGTCAGTATTAAAGAAGATAGGAGTGAAGGAACACAAACAGAATGTGGTTGTGGTTTTTTCATTTGGTTTATTCGGCTGCTGCTGCTGCTTTTGCGTGAAGAATATTTCAATCTTGCGAGATTTTTCAATGAAGTACGGGAAATATTGTAATCAGCTGGAAATTTAACATTTGTGGAAATAAAAATATTTTTTTTTTTGAAGTTGTTCCAAATAAAATCAAAAATTCTGTCAAAAATGTTAAAAATGAAAGACAATAAAAAAAAATTAAGTGCTTAAATACTAAAAAAATTTAAAAATAATTAATTAATTAAATTAAATTAATAAATAAATTTAATTAGAAATAAAATAAATAAAAAAATTAAATATTTTTAATTTAATTAATAAATTAATATTAATTATTATTAATTAAAAATTAAAATTTTTCAATTAAAAAAAATTATTAAAATTTTATGTAAAAATTTTTTTAAAAAAAAATTTTAAAAAATTTTTTTAAATTTTTTTAAAAATTTATTTTAAAAAATTTATTGAAAATCGTTGAACGATTTTTTTTTAAATTTTTATTTATTTTAATTTAATTTAAAAATTTTTATTAATTTTAATTTTTATTAAAATTATTGATTTTAATTTGAAACGGCCTAAACAGCAAATTTTTAGCTATAAATGAATGAAAATATTGAAAAATAATGACAAAACCGCAAACAGAAGTGCTCGAATTTTCAGAGTGATGAATTTCTCGAGCAATAAATTCAGCAACACATCATTATTTTTACAGTTGAGATGAAAAAAAAACTTGTAATAAAAATCAGAGTTTTTTTCCATGCGAAAGTGCTCCCCGATGTGTGCCCGATATTGACTGAAGTGAGTGTACTGCTGGGATGTCCGCAACAACACCATTAAAACTTTTTTTCAAGCGTCCTGTCGTTGACCACCATTAGATACGCCTTCATTATTTGCCATATATTGCTGCAGAAAAACAAAAAAAAAATATTACGCAAAAATATAGCAAAAGTTAACCGGCATTGTTCTAGTTACCAAGTCCGTATGAAATAACTGAGGGCGTAAATAAATGCAATGTCTGAGCCACAACGCAGCGATTCAGTCAGTTCATACGAGAAAGTAAACTCGTTCTAGTTATTTTATCATATATAATATTTTTTTTTGTTTGTGCTCCGGCAATGAATGTTGATTCTAATGCTCTTTGTGTCTGCAGTGCACAATTGCCTTGTATTGGCTTTTGTTTTATTATTTGATTTCATTGCTACTTGTTTGACTTGCTAAAATAAAATAAAACAAAAGTTTAACTTTTCGTCTGGCGTGCGGTTATGCTTTGGAGGGTGAAGTGAGAGCGCGTTTTTTAAAATGAAAAATTATTTTTTTTTGTGAAAAATTTAAAAGAGTCTTGAAAAATAATATATGAGAATTTATAATAAATTTTTAAAAGCAACAATAAAATATAAAAAAAAAATTAAAAAATTATTAATTGTACAAATATTATTTTTTTTAATAAAAATTTAATTTATTTTGCAAAAAAAAATATTTTTAATTTATTTAGCTTTATTTTAGGATTTTTTTAATTTAATATTATTTCTTCTATTAATTTAATTTAAATATAAAAATGAATTAATTTTTTTTATAATAAAATTTATTTTATTTTTAAAAATACAATATTAATAATTTAAAAATTAATTTTATTTTGAAAAAACAATTTTAATTTATTTATTATATTTTTTATTTATGTAATTTAATTTAATTTTATTTATTTTTTTAAAATTTAAGCAAAAATTTAAATTTATTATTTATTTTAAATAATTCTCTTATTTTCATTAATTTAATAAATTCAATTAAATTTTATCAATTTTTGTTTTTTTGAAATTTAATTTAATTTGAAATTTTAATTAAAATGATTTAAATTTTTATTTAAATAAATTTATTAAATAAAATATTTAAATTTGATTTAATAAAATTTAATTTAAAAAAATCAATTTTTAATCGATTAAAATTACATTCACAAAGACCGAATTAAAGCGCAAAAATCCAGTTATGAAAAAAATTTGCTATAAAAATATTATTTTTTAAAAAATTGCATCATGTTTTTCCTGGCCGCGCGTATCCGTATTTTTATGTCAGTATGTTCCGTCCGAAGTTGTGTTAACCTATAAAAATTATGTTCTTTTTTTGTGCTCCTTTAATTTTTCAACAATTTTTATATAACAATACAAGTCGGTCGTTTGTTGTGTTAAAAAATTCACTGGAAACTGTTAAAAATATTTCTCTCTTATGACATTCCTGCCTTTTTCCCGTTTTGTTGTTATTTTTAATTTTTTCCTGTGTGTGTCTTTTTTTTTTGCTATTTACTTTTAACAGCAACACATCAGATAAAAAGTCACAATCATCAGGAACAGGAACACCCACACACACACGAGAGGTGTCGTTTGTCGCTTGTCTCCGATATCAGATCAGAAAATATATTGCGAAAAATTATAAGAGACGTCGTGAACAATTGCCGTGACAACAATACTCAACAACAAAAAGCGAAATCCAGATCATTAAAAATGAAAAAAAAAAATCATTTGAACAGCGATGCATTGTTACACTAAAAGCCATAAATGTCATCTGTCTGCCTTTTCGCTTCAATTTGAGGTGATTGAGAGTTGATTTAGTCTGTCGTGTCTGGCTTTTACCTTCAGTTGGAGATAAATCACGTTAAATGCCTTTCAGTGTGCGGAAGTGGTGGGTGTACACGTGTAAATTGCTTTAAAAATGACGATGACGATTACAGACGACACGAGCGACAACCTGAAAAAAGGAAGAAAGATGAAAGGGGAAGAAAAAGCGACAAGAGCGGATGTGTTTCCCTTTGAACATTCCCTTATATTTTTTTAGAAACACACACAAAGCTGTGGAAAACGCTTCCTGTCATTTTCTTTTGATTTTTTTTTGTCTCTTTTATTTATTTATTTTTTATTTTGTCGTTGGCTTCATAAAAAACCATCCACATGATTTTTTTTTTATAAGACATTAATGGACAGGAAAACCATTTAGTGGTGATTCTTCTTCTGAAAAAAAAATCTTTGAAAAAAATGAGAGAAACCAAAATATAAACAAAACATGCAGAGAGTATCAAAAATTTCATTTCCTCTTAATTTTCTTTGAGGAAACTTGTCATTGGCAGACTTTTATTTTTTTTTTAATAAAAAATATTAAAAAATTGATAAAAATAGAAAAGTTCCCAAAAGTCATCGAAAATTGATTCGATTTTAACGAAATAATAACAATGCCAAAGGACACTCTTCAAATAATTAAAGATGATAGATTTGACCTGAATTTTTTTCCAAACTGGTTTTTTGGGTCAATTTCAGTCCCACAACAAAAAAAAAAAAAGACGAACGAACAACGAAAAAAAAGCCATTTATCCCAATCCTAATTTAATTTATTATTTCTTCATCCTTTAGATGAAATTTTCCGCCCAATCACGTGTTGTTTGTATTGCTTACTTTATACTTTAAAATTTTCTATGGGAGTATGTTGTCTCACATAAATTTTCCGGAATTTTATGATCTTTGAAGAGAGCAAAATAAAAAAATCGAGTGTGAGAGAGAGTAAATTTTCTCCACTTTCATTTTATTAGTTACGCTGTTAGCATACTTGATGAGACTTTTTTTGTGCCATATCACGTTTAAATTGGCTTACCAGAGGAGACTGCGAAGCAAAAACAAACTCCGTATAGGTACAAGTAACGCATGTCACATACAGCGACAGGAAATAAGCATGAGTGAATTTGTCGTTGATATCAAAGTTACTGTGATGATGGAAAAAAAAGCTAAATATATTTTTTTGAAAATTTTTCGTTGAGGAAATTTTCGAGACAAATTATTTCGGAGGTGGTTAGAGACGCAATTTGCTAATGGTGTGGCTTCAAAAATCCTTTTTTTGTTCAATTTTGTAAAAAAAAAGCTTTAAGAGCTGAAAAATCTGCTATTATTGAGCCTTTTTCGCGAATAAATCAATCGAAAAAAAAATACAAATTTATCGCATTATTTTCCGCTTGAAAAGATTCGCGTTTGAAACAACAATTGATTTTCGCGGCAAACACACACAACAACAAAAAACGTGCAAAAACAGCAACACACAAAAAAATAATTGAATCTATAAAAAGATGTTTATGCGAAAAACTTCTGAATTTGAATGTTGTGCTGCTGTACCACTATCATTATGTGATGATTGTAGTAGATGACAAAAGTTTTTCGCGTATGTGTGTGAATTTTAACAAAATAAGGCAAAAACTATAACGTACACAAAACTTTTCCGTCTTTTTGTAAAATAAGACCAAAAATAAAGTAATAACGTCTTACTGGAAATGGCGCACAGTGGGCTTAAATTGAGATTTTTTTTCTAAATTTCTTTAAAAAAAAATTAAAAAAATATTTTTTTTAATTTTTAAATTAATTTATCGAATTTTTGAATTATTTGCTTGGTTTTGAGTAATTGGAATTTATTTTTAATTTTTGTGAATTTTTTGGCCCACCGTATGGCAGCATTTCTTGCATTTTACACAAACACATAAACACACATGACGGCGGCGCGACATAGTTAACTTACAATTCATTTCTCTAAAAATAAAAAGTTGTGTTTTGCCAAAAACAACGCCCGAAAGCTAGTAAATTTAACTTAAATTCACATTATGCGGATGTGACTATTGTTTGTGATTCTCTACTTTTGTGCGAAAAAAATAGAAAAATTGCGTTGCGATAACAGTTTCCATAACAAGTTGGAATTTAAATTACTTCCAACGAACGCGTCTTGCGTCCAAGTCAAAATACATTTTGTCGTTCGCCTCAAGGTTTTCACAAGTGTTTTTTGCACAAGTGAAAAAAGGGGTACTACAATAACGGAAGGTAGAACAACTTTCAAGGACATTTTATGGTAAATAGTTTTAATTTAATCACAACACTCTTTCCGCAACACATTTCGAGCTTTGCACATTTAAAAAGTGTGGACAACTTGAGTGCGCTTCAAGCAAGGTAAAAGAAAAAATTACTCACTTCGCTCGGAGTACTTGGAAAAACTGTTGTAGCATGTCAACATGCATTAAAATGAATTGAACCTTAACAAGCAACCACTAACTCGCACACAAACAGTTAGTTAGCAGTAATTTTTATCTCGTGTCAACATACAAACTGGTACAATTGTTTTACGGGACTCAGTTAAAAATGTTTTGGCATTTGGACCTTTTTAGAAGTTTTAGATGGTTTGCTTCAAAACTGTAAAAAAATGTAATAGTAGAAAAATTTTGCTTTTTTTTGCAGACCCTCTGAGATTATGTTCCTTCGAAGTTTTAATTTGTTGCATAAATTTATTAAAATTATTTAATTAATTTTTTAATTTGTAACCCCAATGACTATGAAAACTCAATCAATTAATTAAACAATGGCTTTATTCTTCCAAAATTATCCAATATATGTCTAGTACGTCTATCTTCTTTTCTCTCTGCCACAAAAGTGACACCTCTCCCTCGTAACCGACGAGAGGCAATAGCAACATTACCTGAAGACGAACAAAATGGTTTGGTTATGATTGGAAGTTTATTCATAGAGATCACTTGGATTTCATTTTACAGCTCACGATATTTCAACTTGATACGATTTTCGGGCTCCAAAATGAACTTTAATTTTTCTTAGAGATATTTACCTCATGGTTTTCCTCCGACAATAGCCACATATTTTGCCATCTTTATATCATCTATAAAAATAAAATAAAAAAATTAATAAGTAGGTAAATTAATTGAAAAATTAAGAGGATTTTAATTTCTGAAAATAAAGAAATTTGATATAAAAAATATAATTTTCAGCATTTATATTGTTAAAAACATAAAATTGTTACCAAAAATAAAAGTCTTTAATAAAAATTTAAAACGCTTAAATTCTCTCAGGATTTTTAAATTATTTTCTTTTTTTAGATTTTCAATAATTTTTTTTTAATATTTGTTAAATATACATTAATTATTTTTATAAAAATAGACTACAATTAAAAACTTTTTTATTTGATCAATTTTTACCAAAAAATTTTTAATTGGGTATCGTGGTTTGTCTTTCAAGGTTGAATGAAGATTTTTGTTCTACTACCAATAAAAATTTATTCGTCATTAAATTTTACGGGCAAATCTGAGACAGAGACCAACTTAAATTGAATCAAACAGCCATCAGAGAGACACAAAAAAAACACGAAGAAGAGCAAAAAGTTCATCCTCTTTGGAAATACCTTCTACTAGTTTTTATTCTTTCACACTTTCAGCACTTTTTTTCACTTGATCGAAAAACTTTATCAACTTTTTTTTGTCCTCATATTCATTCCGATTATTTTTTTTTTCGAACATCAGGAAATCAGTTAGGAAGTTGAGTGGAAATGGAGAAATGATATGCTTTATAAGTACTGCTGCCGTACATTCTTTGTTTATATTTGTTGGATGAAATATTTGTCTTTGAGTGTGACGCAAACTTCCTGTGCGACTTTTTTCTTCCTACATTCCTTTCCCCAAAAGATGCTATCTGCTACCACTCCACTCGTGAGATAGAAACGAAAAGATGGCAGAATGAAAAAAAACGATGACACACGACGACGACTGCAAAATTGAATTTTGTTTTTCTTTTATGTTGGCTTGGAAATTAGATTGTCATATTTTTTCCTCAAAAAAAAAATTTTTTTTTTCAACTTTAATAAAGTTCATTTATTTTCTGGGATTTCTGCTTGCGAAAGACTCGAACACGATAACCTGGCAGCATTAATAACTTCTTGTGCGAGGACATGAAAAAACACTCGCACAATAAAAAATTGTTCGGAGATGATGAACATATGTTAGCCGTAGCCTCAAGGGGTTAGCTATGGCGTAGTATAGACACGAAGCAGCATCAGTAGCAGCAAACACATGTCTAAAAGCCAAAAACAAGTTTTGATTGAGTTTTTCCTTGCTCTTTGAAAAACTTGTCATGCTGGTGAAGAGAAAAGATGAAGATGGAAGAAAACGACAACGAAGAAGTTCGTTCGCAAGTTTTTTCGAACATTCTCATGTGAGAAGATTTTTTTTTTGTGTTGTTTGATATTTTTAGCACAAACTCAACTTTAAATCACACACACACATTTTGTGCTCGTGTCTTATAAAGGCACATTAGAAGGCAGCAACGGCTTTAAATTTCATTTTTGTTTTATTTTAACAACATCACCCACTTTCATACAGAGAGACGGAATATTTTATGCAAAAACATTTTAGCATCATTTTACGTGAGGATTAATAATGAATGTGAGATAAATGTGTGAGCTTATGTTATTAAAAAATTCTACATACAAAAGCCAGGCATGGTATTAGAAAGCAACAGGGACGTAATTATGATGCAGGGTGCATTAAATTAAATTTCAGTCATTTATTTTAATTTATTAAACATTCTTGAGAATTTTATTTTCTAAAGACTGAATGGCCCGAACCTTATTTATTTAATTGAATTTTTTAAATTTTGATAAAAATAATTAATTTTAAAAAATTCAAAATTGGAAAATGTCGTTAAAAATTAATGGAAATAATTTCTCATTTTATTCTAATCTTTTATTTTACTAAGAAAATATTTTTTTTAAATTTTAATTTAAGTAACTTATTAAAAAAATTAAAGAATTTTTTAAAATAAATAATTAGTATTTAAAAACCCCCAATACTGTACAGATTCTGATTAAAGAAACATAAATTTATAATTTCCCGCCATTTTTGGTTACACCCCTGCCTAAACACGTGTTTTGTTGTATTTATACACAGAAGAATGGCGGCCCAAACATAAATTGTTGAAATGTGAAACTTGTTACTCATTGTTACGGAATTTGTTCCTTTCTTTTCAGAAAAGCCCGTTATCATCATGAAAATCACTAATAATAATTTTTCTCATTTTCCTTCTACTTTCAGGTATGAAATTGACCTCGAAGTTAATATTTATGAAAAGCAGCACCATTCAACTATTTTCATCTGTGAGGCGATAAGTATAACAACGAACATATTTTCCCATTCAAAGCCACTCATTAAAGTGAACAATGTAGTTTCCGTTACAAAGTCTCATAAAATATTAACCAGAAACTTTTAATAACACAACAACCAGGCCACTTGATGTTGCTGCCATGCCATCGCCAACGCACGTCGTACATGAATGAGTATTAATTAACATCAACAAAACGCGTATTGTCGCATAATAATAATCACTATAATGCTCTAATTGAATTTAATTGTATATGGATTGTAAGTGTAACAATGTGTGTGTATGTCGCGCAGAAACGCATCTGTACTTGTTTATTGTTGTTATTATTATCATAATTACGGTTCATCATCGCATGTAACATTCGGAATTTGTGTTTGATGCTGCTGCATTGTTGAATGCCTTCCTGAATGTTTTATTTTACAAATTTTCAGTTTTAAATTAATTAACACAGAAATAAACATGTCCGGTGGAAATATTTGGTTGAGGCAATATTTGGAAATTTCATACAAAATTTCCTTTTTCGATATTTTGTTGTTATTATTTTACCAAACCTATTGATCAAGTGTCTAGTGCAATGCTTTGTTCACCCAACGGGACAAAATGGCTTTTAAGAGTTTAAAAATGAGGCCCTACTCACCTACTCAAAAATTTAAAAAAAATTAAATTAAAGTTTAAAAAAAAAATAAAAAAAAAAATTTTTTTTAAATTATTTAAATAAATTTGAAAAAAATATTTTTAAAAAAATATTTAAAAAATATATTAAAAAAAATATTTAAAAAATATATTAAAAAAAATATTTAAAAAAAATATAAAACAACATTTTTAAAAAAATTAAAAAAAAAATTTTTTTTTAAATTTAAAAACTTCCCTTGAAAATTTAAAAATCATATTATAAAAAATGAAAAAAATTGGAAAAAAAATTTATTTTAATTTAAACGAAATTTATTTTTTTTATTATTTTCTTAAAAATTAAAATTAAAAAATAAATTTCCAATTTTTTTTAAATTAAGAAAATAAAAACAAAATAAAAATTTGAAAATATTATCTTTGAAAATTCAGAAAGCCTTATTTTTAGCCCCTTAAAAATTAATTTCTTGCCACGGGGCATGCAGTTCATGCACAAGTGGTGAAAATTCCCTTTGTGCGAGAAAATGAAAAGAGGCGAACAATCATCAGCAGGCAAACAGTCAGAGCGACAGACATGAGAGAAGAGTGCGTAACGATTTCATGCATGAACTGATAATTGAAAATTGCATCTCCCATACTTAAAATAATGCATAAATGAATCTGTAAAATAGGGAAAAATAACCACACACAAACACTTCACAATTGAAAATGATGGCTAATTGTAATTGCAGTGCGGTGGCACGTTTTGCCAGTCCACACACAGCTTGCAAATAAATAATAACGCAACGGTGCTGCCGTTCAAAAGGATCCCGTGTCAATTGTTTTTCGCACTAAACTGTGTCTCGTGTCGTCGTGCAATGAAATGGTACAAATTTTCCGAGTGCGGTGACAAGTATACCTGAGTTCCTGCGAAACATTTAATATAATAATTGTCCTTTGTTCCAATTCGTTCCTTTTGAATGGCTCCGATGTTCATTAAATTTTGCTGTAATATTAGAGAAACTTCCGTCGCCGTTTCGTGTTGCCTGACAAATGTTTCGGTTTTGCCATAAAAACGAGCGGAGCGACGTGAGAGGAATTAAAGAAAAGTTTTATTGTTTCTTTTTTTGAATTTTCTTCACACCAAGTACGAGTCACAAGAAAAAGGTGAATGGAGAAGTTTGGCATTGTTTTCGATGTAATTGTTTCAGATGGTTCTCCGTGAAATAATTACTTTTAATGCAATAATTGAGAGGAAAATTGCGTCTATTAAGTTTAATTCTCTCTAAACTCCTCGTACTGTACTTCTTATTCTCGGTCGAGTGAGTTAAAATTTTATAGTCCATAAAGGTAATTGACATCAATAAATTTACTTCTGCATGATTTTTTAAAGCATTTTAACTCAGTTTTATATTTATGACAGAAGTTCAACGAAAAAAAATTAACCCAAAATCTCGATGTTAAAATTTAAAACATTGAGAAAAATATATTAACAAAATCAAATCAAATTAAATCTAATGATAATAAAAAAAAATAAAAAATTGCCATAAAATTATAAATAAATTAAAAAAAGTAAATAAATTTAATAAAAATTTAAAAAAATATTTTTTATTTTTTTTTAAAGTTTTTTCACAATTCAGGATTAATTTTTTTATTTTATTTTATTTTATTTTATTTTATTTTTTTTGATTAAATTTGTAAACATGTAATTTAATTTATTGAATATTGACGATTTCGGAAATTTGAAAAAAAAATAGTTTTTTTTTGCTCATATATAAAATTAAGTCGAATGTTTTTAGGAGATTCTTAAAAAAAATAAATAAATTAAAATCTTTTTAAAAAAATATTTCTCTGAATAAAATCCAATATTAATTTTTTTTACATCGACTAACAAGTTACCATTTTTCATAGCTGTCTAATCTAATCACATTCCCTCGTGACGCGTCACAACAACTAAAATTTATGCATTTATCCACTTTGCCATTTCCTTCTGCAACAAAAAACTGTCATCGCGCGCTTCAACTATCAACTTCACGTCAGGAAATAGGAAGTCGAAAGCTCTTTACTGCAAATATCTGCTCACATTTCCCCTGACAAAAAAACGGAATACCATCAGAGAACATGGGTAACAAGGTAAAAGCCGTCTAGAACATCATTCATATTTTTTTTTACGTCGCGCACTTTTTTTCACTATTTTTCAAAGAAGAATTTACTTTCCTTTTTTTCGTGTTACTACATGATACATCTCTTTTATGTCAGACCTTTAGATGCGTGTTAGACACACACACGTCATACTGCTGGAGGCCAACTGAGCAAAAAAAAATGTTGGTACAGCTTGAAAAATTGGAGAAAAACGTTGCATTTCCATGGTAAAGGCGTAAAAGTTTTATATGAATAATACGATAAAAGTAAGAGTAGAAATGCACAAAGCAGAGCGGCAAAAGAAAGAAAGAGCAGAGGAAAAAATGAAAGGATATGATGAAGATTCATATTTTCCGCTCCATAAAGGCCAAAGTGATGGTAATAATTTACCTGATACACACTCTGCTCTCTTTTCTCTTCTTTTTATTTTATTTTTCTCGCTTTCAGTGGCAAAAAGCTGGGAAAAAAGATAAATTTTGTCGTCGTAAATGCGGACTCGAGTCAACACAAAAGTGCAAAGAGAAAGGAACGGAATCGATAAAAAATATGTACTAACCCTTATTATAAATACAAAAGAACTTGTAAATTAGTTTCTTTTTTTTCCTTTTGTATCGCATTTTTTTCTACATGAAAAAATCTTAAATAATTGAAAAATTCTCAGACAAGCATTTTTTTGCCTTTCGTCCATGTGCCGTAAAGACAACTGGAGCCAATGATTTGGCAAAACGTCAGAAAATTTTATCATTTTCTCTTCATAAAATTCTGGTACAAAATAAAATAAACAACAACAACAACAAAAAAATCATCATAATCAAAAATTAAAATGAACATCAAATGAATGAAAAATCTCATCAACCTCCTCCACAATTTATCGCAGTGAACGGACAATGTGTAATACCAGGAAATATTTATGATCATTATTATGATGATACAAAAACACACAAAAAAATAAATGAATAATAAAATTCGTATAAAAAAAGAGAGAAAGCTGGAAAATGATGTTGATGATGATGACACGTCGTCGTCGTCATCGTATTCGAAGGATAACGCAGTTTAGTTTGACTAAAAGCTGTCAAAAAATAATCTTTTGTCCTTGAATGCTTCAATGAACCGATGATTTGATTTTTTTCATCTTTTATGGATGGTCATTTAAAAAAAATAATAATAAGGACAAACTTTTATTCCACTTT
This sequence comes from Culicoides brevitarsis, assembly GCF_036172545.1. Lineage (NCBI taxonomy): Eukaryota > Metazoa > Arthropoda > Insecta > Diptera > Ceratopogonidae > Culicoides > Culicoides brevitarsis. The sequence continues at coordinate 19,006,347 of NC_087085.1, read as the reverse complement.
TCTAAGAAACAATTATTTTATCTTAGTGGACAACGGCAACTAACAGATGCTTGTGCTAACTTTTTGGCAATGTCATGCCTTTTTGTGCTGGCTTCCTTTCTTTTTATTAAATGGAATGTAAATGTGATGATGATGGCTTCGAGCATTAAACGTTTTTTTATGTTCGAATTTTTTCACACTCATTCCTTGAGGTCAGGGTTTAAAAATAGTTGCTATGGGAAAATAATTTTAATTAATTTAATTTTTTACGTAAAATTATTCTTTTAAAAAAAATATTAAATTTATTTTATTTTTTTTAAAAAATATATAAAATTATTAAAAACTAATTATTTTAATTATTAAACGATTAATAAAAAGTTATTTTATTTTTCTTAAAATATAAAGTAAAAAGAAAAAGTTTTTAATTTGTTTTAAGTAATTTTTTAATAAAATTAAAATAATTTTTCTATGTAGTATTTTGCATACAAAATTTTAATATTGCAAAAAAAAAATATTTTAAATTAACTCAAAAATTTTGTGTTTAAAAAATTTCATTTTCATTAAATTTAATTTAATTTATTTTTTTTTAATTAATTATTTTAAATTTATTTATTTGATTTAATTTAATTTAAAATAATTAAATTATAATTTTTACTAAAAAAATTATTTTTCTAAAAAGTAAAAAGTTTTTTTTTTTATTGAAAGTAAAATTTTAAGGAAAAATTAAAATAAAAACTTTTTTTAAACCCTGCTTTCTTTCTATAGAACCTACGAGAAAAAACGACCGGATGAAAATGGCATTTATTGATAAATTAATATTAATAATGAAGAAGAAGAAAACTCTCTTGAGACACTTCAAACATGATTTATCGTCCTGTTAACGAGTTGAAGGGCAAAAAAATTAATGAAAATCATTAAAAACTCGTCAATTTGCGCATAAAAAGGCTAATCTCTCCAATAAAAAACTAATAAAAAAAATCATGATACGGGAAGAGGGTGTGTAAAACTATCAAAAAATATATATATATCGAGATATCGGACATATTATAATAAAATAACAAACAAAATTTTAGTTACACATAAAAACATGTGCGATGATATCAGCAGAAACAAATTATAGTTTTTGTATCAAAAAACTAAAAGTAATATTTTACGATCGTTTGTCAGTTCATTATCGTCATTAGCATGATGTTGCCACTGATGCTAGTTTTATATTTTATCCTGTCAGTGACTGTATTTAAAAAAAAAACGTACAATCCCGGTATCATCACTGCAAAATTAGGTGTGGTCATTTATTTTAATAATAAAACTAAATAAAATTGACTTGTGAAAAGTTTCGTATATAGGCAGTACATGACTAAGGGTAAAATTTGTGTTAAGTCACTTTTAATTCATGACTAATTGTATGTTTTTACGTAATTTATCCTCCTTTTGTGTAGGTATAGCTCGTGTCCGTGGCACATTTATACTCAGGAAGGGGATTGCTTTTTCATTAAAAATTAATAATAATTACAGTATTAAATTATATAAGCAAAGTTTTCTTTTTTTTTAATAATATTTACTATTTATGAAATATAACAAGTTTTTTTTTCACCTTGTTATTTGTTGAAAAAAAAATATATAATGCAATTAAAAAAGGCACCGTTCATAAATTTCAACTCAATTCCCTGGCTACTCATTAAAACTCTGCACAATCTGTTTAATTAAAAAGTTGAAGCAATGTTAAAGTAATGAGATATTAATTGCATTGGCCGGCATTCGTTTCTTACTTACCTGACGAACAGAAATTCCATCCAGTTCATGATTTTTTTTTTCACTTTAATTTTAAATAAAAACTAGGATTAAAAGGATTCGTTGAAAAAAAAATGGCTTAGCCGTATTTTAATTATTTATTTTTCACAATTTTCCCGACTTTTTCACGAGTTTTCCACGAATTTTCATTTTTGACAATTTTTAAGTTTTTCCTGAATTTCCACGAATTTTTTAGGTTTTCTTAAATTTTTCACGAATTTTCTACAACTTTTTACGAATTTTCTACAACTTTTCACTATCAAAATAAATTATTAACTCCAACGATAAGTTTTTCATTTTTGAATATTTCAAGTTTTCCCGATTTTCTATGAATTTTCCGAAATTTTCTTAAAGTTTTCTACGACTCTTCACTTTTTAAATTACCATTAACTCTCATAAATATTTTAAAATATTTAATTTTTCAAATATTTTTCCGAGATTTTACGAATTTCCCGAAGTTTTCCACAAATTTTCCGAGATTTTCCTCAAATTTCCCGAGGTTTTCCACAAATTTTCCGAGATTTTTATTTCACTTAGTCACACATTTTCCGAAAAAAAGTATTATTTTAATATTTTCTAAAAAATTCTTTAAACGAACAAATGTTGAATTAGCATATGGCAAAAAGTCACAACGGAATGTACAGACGGACAATACAACCAGAACAATACAATTTTTTTCAAATTAAATCTTTAAATGCGGTAAAAATAAATTTAAAAAAATGAAATGAAGAAAAAATTGTGAGAAAAGGGTTTGTTACTGTGTTTTTTATCATAATAATCCCACCACTACTGAGGAAATGTATTTAATGTTGTTGCTCGTTGTTGTTGTTGTTGAAAAGTTGAAAAAAAGGTTTTTCAACTTTTTTAATTATTATGGTATACTTGGAGAAAGCACAAAAAAAAACACAACGCCTATAATTATTTGTGAAAAATGTTTTCCGGGTCCCTCCTAGCATATTTGAGCCTTGCTCACTCGTCAACTGAACAAAAGATTCAATTCACAAAAAAAAATAAAGAACATTTATTCGGTTAATGTGGAAAATGAGACGAAATAATGTCTATACAACCAGCGCGCACACACATTTATATAAATGAGGCTCTGAAATATTTTCAACTTTATTTATGAGTCTTTGTTATTTTTATGGCCAATAATTTTTTCTTCGTCCTTGCACGGAATGAACGAACGAAAGAGGAGAAACAAGAGAAACTCCGGTCCATAAAAAGGGATGAAATGGACATTTAATAACATGAATAGCGTAGATGATGATGATAGGACCAACAACCAACAAACAACACACACAAGAAAAAAAGGATAATAATAGTAATGAAGAGAAAAAATTGTTTTGGACCGTGGATGAGTTAAAGAACAAGAACCAGAAGAAAAAGTCAAGAAAGAAAAAAAAAACTTTTGTTTGTCATTAAAAAGCTTGAGGGTGATGAAAAATTTTTACTAATTTATCATACACGAGAGTACCCCCAAAACGATTCATTATGCTGCCTCGCCATAATGATATTAAAGCGTAAATAATATATTAGAGCAACAGTGGCGGCGACGAGTAATGTTGTCGCTAACAGCACAAAAAATGTGGAATAGTTGAAAAAAAATTGTGTATGTTCCACAGAAAATAATAATTTAAAACGAAAATAAACTTTCCTATGGGAAATTAATGAAAAGTAAATATTTTATAAAAACACGTGTTTGCTCTTTCCTCTCTCTCTCTCTCTTAGTGTGTCGGTCGTAGTTGCGGTATTTGCTTTTTAAAATTTTTATTTACAAATCATCATTTTTTGTTTAAAAATTTTTTTCCCCTGTTTGAAAAATTAGAACAAGACCCGCATTGCTTGTAGTCGACTACAAAAATATTAATTAGCAGTAAATTGTCATGCCAAAATGAAGATAAATATACTACTGACCAGTTCTCTCTTCATTACAAACAATAAAATAAAATGACTTTATGAACACTTACGAGCAAAAATAAACTTTTTATTACTATGTCGGTCCGTTACTCGTACGTTGGCCATTTCACAAAAAAAAAAAAAAAAAAAAAACCGAGAGACATTCTTTCCGAATGCAGTTTGCAGTTTTAAATGACCCCATGAACGAACAAAGATTCTGTTTTTCCTTAATTGTTTTAAATAGATTTTATTTGCTGCATCATTTTCATTCGTACGTAATTTTTTTTTCTCAGCTCATTTCGAAAGAAGAGGCAATAAAAGTATGTAGAGTACTAATTTTATATTTTTTTTTATTCATTTAAAAAAAAATATAAAAGACCAGAGAACAATGAAGCTAAATTAATTTAATGAAAAATTGTTGAACTCCGGTTTTTTTTACTTTTATAGAAAGCAAAATTAAGTAGATTACATTAAATGTTTACAAGAAGAGTTGAACGAGAGAGAAGTCTCGTTTTTATGATTTCAGTGCTTAATTGATTTAATGAACTACTAGACTATTACATAAAAGTGCAGTTTATTGGCCTTTTCGGAATTGTGTGTGAAGCCAATTTAATTTAAATTGATTGATAAGAGATCTAACAAACATAAATATACAATCTAATAATTGAGAGATTTATCGTAATAATCACTTTTAAGACGATTGGATTTTATCTTTTATGTAAATTTTTGCTCAAAATATGAATTGGATGTGAAAGTTTAAGCTCAATTTGTTTTTGTTTTTTCATTTTTTTTTAGTTTTAGTTTGATGGACTATAGTAATATTATAATATATGAAATATTAAAGTAACAAATTGATTGTTTAATTATCTAGAAACACCTAGTGCAAACAAATATTGAAATGAACTTTTTTCTTCACAAAGCGATGCTCTGAGGGGGGTATAAAACGATAAATTACATCAAAATTGTTCGAAAATAAGGAAAACTAAACTAATACGACCTCAAAAGTATCCCAATTTCATCAAAAAAGCATCTAAAAACACCAAAATATACTTTTAATTGAGCAAAAAGACAGTTTTGGTACAAGTTAGGCCTCATTAGCTCATCAACCAATATCCAAGAGTTAATAAATACCAATTTTTGGCCAAAAATCATTGTCAATCTCTAAATGTAATTAGATGCTTTTGATATTTTTGAAAACATTTGGTTTAACTCAAATTTTTGGCCGACGTTGCGTTTTCGCAACACCATGTTTCTCTATGTTAGACCACAGCTACCAAAAATTTTTTGATGCAGTATTGTTTGTAGTCTAAAAGGCTCTCACTATACCAAATTTCATCAAAAAATTCCAACGTTTTCTCAAAGTGGCCACAAATGGGTTAAGACGATTGGATTTTATCTTTTATGTAAATTTTTGCTCTCAATTAATTGGCTCTTTTAGTTTGATGGACTATTGAAATTATTTTGAGACAATACTTTGATGTTGTTTGTTTATATTTTTTGTCATAATTGGACAGAAAAATTCTTGATATAAAATTTTATTTATTTTTGTTTAAAATATTTTAAATTTTAATAAATAAATAAATATGTTAAAAATACTAAAATTATTTAATTAATTTATTTTATTTAAATATTTTATTCAAAATATTTTTAACAAAATTAAATTAAATTAAATTAAATTATTTAATGAAACTAATTAATTAAATTAAATTCATAAAAATTATTTTAGGGGAAAACGGGGTAAATTCGCACAGCAAATTTCGATTGGATAGAAATCATAGAATTCTTAAGATATTCAAAAAAGTTTGGATGCCATTTTGTAGCTTGGAATGTTAACTTTAATTTACTGTTAGACAATTTTGCTCTAACTATTGTTTTTATGCTCGCTATAAGCGATTTTCCAAAAAAAGTCACATGGGGTAAATTCGATTCTTACGGGGCAGTTTCGAACAATGACTTTAAAAGACTCATAGAACTCGAAAAAATCAAAAAAGTATATATTTTTGAAAACTTCAGCTAAATGTCTAACTTTTACTCATATAAACTTTTTTTGTCCATCAAAGGGACTTCAAGCTACAGCCAATTGTAATTTTTCATGTATTTTGTATGAAAAATCGCCAAATTGTATGAATGTGCGAAGGTGCCCCGTTTCGGTTTTAATCACATTTTACTTCGTAATCGAGCTAATTTAAAAATAAGTAGATAAGAGTCCATACTTATGATCCCCATTCAAAATTATTTTTTCTTTGAAGCTTTTATATTTTTCCGGGCCATTTTAGTGAAAAGTCGAAAATTTACAAAGGACCCTCAAAAACACATTTTTCAAGTTTTCTCCAATTTCGAGAAAATTTTTCAAAATTTGTTTTAGAGTGTTTAATTGGCTTTAAAATGCCGTCATTTTGACATTTTTAGATTTTTGATTTTCGATCCGGAACATGGAGATAATAGGGGTGTCCGAAGGTGCCCCGTGTGCGAATTTACCCCGTTTTCCCCTAAATTAATATTTTTTTAACTGAGTATTTGTTTTATTTTGATTTAATATATTTTTGATTTTTTTTTTAATTTAATTTATTTATTTTTAGTGAATCAAAAAAAGCTTAATTAAGATCTAATAAAGATCTGATTTTTGGCGCGAATTTTAAAATATTAACTAAAAATATTATTTTTTTTTCTTCCTTGCCTTTGCCTTGTATTCCATTAATGAAAAATAAATGGCAAGGAAGAAAAAAATATATATTTGGTTAATATTTTGAAATTCGCGCCAAAAATAAGATCTTTATTAGATCTTAACTAAGATCACTTTTTTAAATAATTAATTAAATAAATAAATTAAAAAAAATATATTTTATAAATTTTGTAATATTTTTTATTTATTTTATTCAAATAAAATTATTTCTTAAATAAAATAAATAAATAAAAAATCCTTGAAAATTTCATCTAGAACCTCAGATGTTTCTAAAAATAAAAGAAAAAAACTCGTGACAAAAAATACGATGCAAAGAAAAATTGCGAATCTCATCCAGAAGGCAAATCATTTGGTATTCATAATAATAATTTAACTTTATTGATGTTTCTCGACAAGCAGCTTTTATTCCATTTTCTCATTTCAACTTCACAAAAATTCATTTCCTCTCACACACACAAAGACAAAAGAGGAATGTGACTCAAATCAGTTTTAAATTGATTTAGTTTTCTTCCTCTTTTCTCTGTTCTCTTCCTTTGCCTCATTTTCATTTTGATTTGCTTTAAAGCTCTTGTATCAGTCCTTACGGTGAACTTTTTTTTTTTGCTCGTATTCTATTATTTTTTCAATTACCCAGTTTTCTGTCTGGCATGAATGATAATAAGTACTTGGCAGTAATAATGATGTTGATGTGTTCCGTTATTGTGACACGGTTCGTTTGATTCACCTAATTTTTTCGGCTTGTGTACAAGTACCTCTATTATTGAACAAATTTCTTTTTTCTTTCCTTTTTCTTGCTCTGTACAGAAGATAAGTGAAGAGAGAAATATTGCACTGTCGAAAAAGTTATGGACGATAATCCGAATGGTGAAAAATGTTTTGAATCAACAAAAGTTTTTTTTATCCAATAATTTATTTTTTTTTCGTTGATTGAAGCAACACAAGAGCATTGCTTCAAGGTAGATTTTCTCTCCAACTTTTTCTCGTCGTCTTGTTTTTCTCGTGTTGATTGCTGCCAAATCCGATAAAATAATGAAGAGGGTCCCCTAATTTTCATTCATTTTTTTCTGCCTTATTATTATCATCGTCTCATTCGAATACCAAAAAAAAAAAACAACTGCCACTTTTTTGTGTCTTACAAAACAAACAATTTACTTTTTGTAAATTAAATTGTCAGAAATCTGTACAAATAATAAATAATATTTATCACACTAAATTTCCTTCCATAAAATTTTTGATTATTTTTTTATAATCGTATTTTTTGCGGTCGTTCCCCTCCTCGCATAAAAATCCATTTTAATTAGAAGTTGATCTCAGTTGATCAAATGACACTTTTGTCGTCATAATCGGAAGAGAATTTAAATCGAGCCCGTTTTTTTACAAATTTATTGATTGTGCAATAAAAATATTGAGATGAAGGGGATGCTTTTTTCATGTTCTCCCCCTTGTTTTATGTGTGCCAATCCCCCCAAAAACACGTTTTTTTAAGTGACATGCAGTGCGATTACTTTCCCGTTTGATTCAAAAATAACAAAATAACATTATTATGTCATGACTATAAAAAAATTGAAACCACAGATATCGTTTCGGCAGCTTTGTGAGGCAGAAAAAATACATAAAATCTCAAAACTAATGGAATGCTGTCGTATTTTTGTGCAAATCGAATTTCCTTTTTTCATACATATTTTTTCTTTTCCCTCCTACATTTTTTATAAGATTCCTGGAACATTGAATGCACAGGAAAAGCGCACAAAAAAGCAGTGTGAATATGATACTAGGCGAGACAGGCAACAGTAATAATGATAAAAGTGAATTTATAAGTCCATTGCCCTATTTATTGAATCGCAAAATGTGTGTGTAGGCTCATTTTTTTCACTTCATGTTCTACAAGAAATCCTACTGGTTTCAATTTTTTGATAAAATGCAAAGAAAAAAAAATTACGAAGAAAATTTTGTGCAACGTTCTGCATTAAAATGTGGAACAGTGGGGCACTTTTTGTGTTCGGTGAGTGTTTGAACGCAGCAGCAGCGGCGAAAATGTGTTTTTTTTTAGTAACGCTGTTTGCATTGCAAAAACAAGCTTTTTAATGCATATAAACCCCAGTAAAACATAAAAATAGCTGCACACACTCATTTTACAAGTGCTTTTTACATTACCGCATACAAAAATTATTGCTTGTACAAAAAGAGAAGACGAGAGAGTCTTTTTCCTTTTTTTTACATCATAAAAATAAAACTTTTTTGTATAAAAATTTAATGAGGGAAATGCTACTTACATTACATACATATTAATGGCAAAATATAGAAGTGAATGAGCTATAATTGTACGATGTCTGATAACTGATATTTTGAGGCTGATGCAATGAGTAAAAATTAATTTTGCTGAATTTATAAAAAAAAAATAAATTTAAAAAATTTTTCATTTAATTTTTAAAAATAAAGAATATTAAAATAATAGAATTTTTTAAATTAAAAAAAAAATACTTTTCTTTAAAGAATTTTCAACAAAATTTTTATTTAAAAAATTTTTAAAATATATTTATCTAAAATTTATTTATTTAAAACAAGCATAAAAAAATAAACTTTCATTAAAGAATTTTCAACAAAATTACAATAAATCAATAAATTCTCGGAGTTCAGGATTTCTGCTTCTTTGGCCCAGTTTAGTGTTGCGATTTGAGTTACAGTTGACATCACATAAGACATAAAAAGATACAAGAAGAACAAGAATTCACCAGCAAAATTAAAAATTTGTTAGAGTTTTTTATCAAATTTTTATCTAAGAATTTTTTAAAAAATACTTTCATCAAAAATTAAAATTAAAAAAAAATATAAATTTACAAAACTTTTATTAATTTAAAATAATTCTCATTAAAGTTAAAAAAAGATAAATTACAATTAAAAAAATTACGATAAAAATTTTTAATAATTTTTAAATTGAAAAATATTGCTAAAATCTCTGATTTTAAGATTATTTTCTTCAAAAACTCCTTTGAAAAAAAAATGCTAAAATTTTCTTTAAAAACAAAACGTTTTTCTAAATTTTTTCTACCTAACTTTTTATTATAGATCCTTTATTTATATCCTCTTTTTTATAAAAAAATAAAAAAAATCCACTTGACAAGGAAATTAAATATTTTTTTCAATTGCGTTGTCTTGTCCGTCGTAGCAAACTGTTAATTTTAACATAGAAAAAAAAGTTCCATCAAAACTTTTTTTTACCGATAATTTCCCTATTATACTTTTTCTTTTGATTCTAATTATCAGTCACTTTAATTATTAATGACCTGTCAAATGCCATGCTTCACTAGATACCAGTTAGCTTAAACCCCGCAAAAGTATAGGAAAAAATATTGAAAATCTACAAGGAAATGAGTCATTAATTATTTAAGGGGTGTGTTGTTACGCAAAAAAAGGAAGAAATTTTTTAATGCTCTAAACGTGTTTCGGACTTTTTTTTCGTTTCGGAAAAAATGCACATCCCTTTAATGAAAAGTCGTTAATAAATAATCGAAAATAAAAAGCACGTCTGTGACATTTGAACTTTAAGCAATATAAGAGCTTATTGATAATGGACACAAAATCGGCTTTAAAGCTTAAAAATCATATTCATGAGTTAGGAGAGAAAAAAAAGTCTGGAAGATCATTTATCAAAACATCACACACCAGTCAAGAACCACATCACTCCCCCGCATTCGCTAGTTTCTCGTGTCATATCTCTCCCTTGATGATACAACATTCCTCCACTTTTTTTTCTCATTCATTTATTTTCGTTCCCCAACATACACTTGCCAATATTCCACTTTTACAAATTGAATATTGCTTTAAAATGATGATAAATGTAATGGAATGAGAGTTTTTTTCTAGTTTTAATTTTTACTCAACTTTGTCGTTGTCGTCGAGTCACGAGCATTTGTGGCAACGAACGTTTCAATTTCTCTGTACCGAGTAGAAATTTCTTCCTTCTATTGATTGACGGCAAATGATTTATTGTTTTTGCCGCAAAATGACGTTCGTCTAGAATTTTTTTTAACATTTTTTTTCGCAGGTACCTTGTTTTAAAATTAGTCGTACATTCATCCCTAGAAGAAGGAACTGTCAAAAGAGACTCATGATGGGGAATACTGCGAAACGAGATTTAAAAATATTCGTTAAAATGAAAGCTTAACCGCATTTCAATATTTCGCATTTCGATTTTTTTCACAATTTTTCAATAATTTTTTCGAGTTCTTGATATTTCGAGATTTTATTTTTCATTTTGTTTTCAAAGTTTCCTTGAAAATTCAAAAAAATTTTAAATTTTCTATGTTTTTCTGATTTTTCACGAATTTCCATTACTTATATTTTTAACGGTTATTTTTTTTAAATATCAAATTTACTAACCCATTGATTCATGCTGTAAAATTTGACATTTAAAAAGAATTCGCCAACCTGTTAATTCAAGTAGACAAAATGATTGTACAAGGCACTACGGACAAACGGACAGACGGACAGTACAATGAGCATAATACCGAATTTTTTCAAAACAAATTTTGAAATGCGGTAAAAAATTGTTAGGGGAGCCCCGAAAAGCAAATCAACATTCATTTGTTTTTAAATTAGACATCAAGTACCAATTCTTTTGAAAGCTTTTTTTCTCGGGAAAAAAATGTGTATGAGCCACGTGGATTGCTACAAGACATGCCTCGAGGCATTTTCTGCTGTGCTATCGAAAAATATTTGTAAAGGAAAAGTCATTTCAAAAAAATAAATTCCTTTGCACAAAGCCAGGGAGAGTGAGAAGGACCGAATGTTCGTGTATTGTAACATATTTTTGTGGTACATATCGTATACTTACGTGCACGATACAAAAAACAAACAAAGGCATAAATCAATCTGTTTTAATAATTCATAGCCAGTGAACACGAATATTTCTCTCGGTAGGTGAGTGAATGTACAAAAATGCCTCGGAAACCCTCTAGAGAGCTCTCTTAAGATATTTTTCCTCATTTTATTTTTTTCAGGAAAAAAGTAAAAAATATTTGACGAAGATGAAAAATGATTGAAAAAAAAATTCCCGATAAAAAAAATAAAATTCAATTTTTTAGTTTTAAAATTCCAAAAGGGATTCTCTTGCCTATAAGTAAGCTTATAAAGATGTTACGTTTCACAACACAAAAAAAATGTTCACTCACCTACAACAAAATAATACAAAATTTAATGATTTATTGTGATTATTTGACTGTGAAAGCCTCTTATTATGTGACTGAACTCTCTCTCTGACTGACAGTTTTTGACGTTGCTTCTGCTCGTAAAATAGAAACAGGAAGTAAATTTCTGTATGTAAATTCCAGAATGAATTAAAGATAACACAAAAAATCCTCCGACATTTCCTAAATCAAATAATTTTGCCAGAGAAATGTCCAACAAATGAGAGATGGGAAGGCAAACAATGACGCAGTACTTTGATTTTCGGTCTCGAACACATGTTGTTCGTTTCAAAAAGTAGGCAAAATTGCATGACCATGTTTCCCAATATTCGCATGACTGATTTTCGGTTACAACTTGGGCAAGCCTTTTACACGAAACGAGCGGCATATGATCAAAAGGGATGTCCCACAAAATGATTTCGGGCGATTTACTTTTGGATAAAGTTTTACGAGGTACAAAAGTTTCCTTCCATGAGAAAAAGTTGAACTGCAAAAAAAAATCACTCGAGATCCAGATTTTAAAACTTTTCTTTCATGTGTCCAACAGACAGAAACATTTTTGCTGCTCAAGTGCAGCACTTGAGGTAGATCAAGTGACCAGCAAGTACTCCATGCTATCCATAAATAATAAATTGTAAAAGCATGAGGAGAAGGATAAAAGAAAACAAACTAAAACCACTTTGTTTTACCAGAAAAGAGTTCTTAAATTATGCAACATTTTATGTTGAACAAAAAAATATATAAAGTTGCACCCATTCCTAATGTATTTCTCAGCACAACAACAACAGCAGCAACAAAAAATGTGTGAGTGTACAACATTTAACATGAAACGTATTAAATATTCACTAATAGCCCAAGAGCGATTAAAATTTTATAAAAGTTTCACAGTTTACTGTACCACCTCGTCCTTTGATGTGCTATCGTGTGTGCCAACATTGTTCGACAGTTTTTACTCGGCATGGCAGGATTTTAATCCAAATCCATCTAACTTTTCGCCCTAACTGTATTTAAGGAAAAAACCAACCCAATCACACCTCCGCACAACCCTCGTTTGGCTGGATGGCACAGAATGTTCTTGATGCATGTTTTGTTTATTTTTAACATTTAGGCGAGTGCAATTTCGAAAAATGTTTCAAATTTCATCCAATTCTAATTTTAGAAATTTTTTAGACAATTTAAGAAAAAAATAATTATAATTTTCATTTTTAGGTAAAAAATAATTAAAAATTGTAATAAACGTCTAAAAATTATAAATTAGATATTAACAAAAATTTCTACAAAAGTTCGAACTAAAAATTTTAAAAAATGTTTAAAATTTGGAATATTTTCAAAAAAAAAAAAAAACTTTTAACAAATTTATTTAAAATAAGTTTTGTAATTTTGGAAAATTTTTATATCCCTCGGCTTTCTTTTAAATTTATTCGAATATTTTTTTATTAATTTTGTAATGGCCTAATTTAATCATTTTTTCGAAAAAAAAATTAAAGTTATTTTTGAATTTCAGAATTTTTGAAATGCCCAAATAATTAAAAATTTTAATTTTTTCAAAAAAAAAAAAAAAATTTTTTAAAAACAATAAAAAAAAAAATTAATACAGAAATTTTAAAAAATATTAAAATTCACTAGAATTCATAAAAAATAACTTCAAAAGAACAGAAAAATATTCAGTAATTTTGTAAAATTTAAATTTTATTAATTTTTTAAACAAATTTAATTTTTAAATTGATTAAAATAATTTTTTTTTTTCAAATTTTAATTAATTTTTTTTTAAATTTTTATTTATTTATTTATTTTTTTTTTAAAGAAAATATGGAAATTCACGGATGTCCTAAATTTTCTAAATTCTTATGTAGTTAATTTTTATTTTTTTCTAAATTTTATTAAAATTACTGGGAAAATTATGGAAAAATTTTTTATGATTTTTTATTTTTTATATAAAATTATGTGAAACAATTCCAAAAACTGCACTTGCCTCAAATTTTTACAGAATATTCCTTGTTCCATGCCACAAGTGAAAGCTTCTTGAGAACCTCCGTAGAATTCCGCAGTACTGACACACACACAAACTTTTTAACATTAAACTTGGGTCGATACACAAATCCAAAAAACACATGCCTTTTATCTCATAATTAAAAGTTTATTACTGCTGAAACTAATTTTCTCCCTTTTGTGTGTGTGTGAGTGTTATTGCAAGAAGACCGACCAACTGGTAGACTATATTTAGTACATCACGAATTGTTTTTTTTTGTTTGTTCCATTTTGTACATGCTGTAATTAATTTATGATATGTTTTGTCCGATAAACGGAGTGAATGACGACGGAGTATGAGACGCATGAAATAATATTGGATTGTTGAAGAAATTAATTGTTTTCTTTTTTTGTGGATAAAAGGTGTCGTGATGCGAGTGCGAGTGTGCTTTATTACCAAAATTGTTTTTGTTTTTGTTCGGAAAAGGTCAAGGCCCATGTTCGAGACGCAACTATAATTAGCTTGATTTTTTTTTATTCAAGAAAAAACGGAACAACGCAGTTTTTCTTAGAAGGCAAGAAAAGAAAAAATAAAAAAAAACGGTTTTATAAATTTTAGTCACATTTTTTTCAAGTTTGTCATCATTTAACTTTTCTATCATTATATTTGCGTTTTTTGTTTGTTTTTCATATTAAAATTATTTCTTAGTTTTTTTTTTCTATTTCTTTCAATTACCCAGCAATGCTTGCTTAGTACTCTTGCCACGCGCTCCAAACATAAATAAATTCCCAGTTGAGGCACGACTGGCATTGCTGAGACTTTGATGCTTTTCAAGACAAACAAAAAAAGACGTTTTTTCTGCAGAAGAACGAGTACAAACAAAATTTTATGTTCTTAAAGGAGACGAAAAAATTGTGTACAAAATGTTTTAATTTTTTCTTGAACGTTATTATTATTATTAGGAGCACACATCAATAGAGAACATAATATTATGAAGAAAATAATGACATGGAATTACGATAGCGCGCTACCTAGTTTTTTTTTTGTGTGTGTATGTTCGCTCGACATACATATTTATAATATTAAATAATAAGCGCGTGACATTTAACCCTTTATCAAAAGTCTCTCGAGCAACGCACAGCATGAAAGAAACGAAAAATTTCGTGTTGAAAGTTTTCGTAAAAAAAGAGCTTTTCATCGCATTTTGAGTTAGGAAAAAGAAAAATTTCTGATTTTTTACTTTTTTAAAAAATTTTAAAGGATTTTTTTGATTTTTTTTTAAAAATTAAATTAAAAAAATAATTATTAAATTTAAATTAAATAATTTTTTAAAATTTTAAATTAAATTAAATTTAAAAACTTTAAAATAATAAAATAATTAAAAATTAAATTTTAAAAAAATAATTAAATTTAAATAAATTACTAAATTAAAATTAATAAATTAATTTTAAATAAAAATTTTATTTTTTTTTTTAAATTTATATTTAATTTAATTTTATTTTAATTTATTAATTTTATTCTTTAATAAAAAAAATATTTTTTTAAATTAATTATTTTTATTTAAAAATAAATTATATTCAATTAATAAAGAAAAAAAATTATTTCTTTAATAAAATTAAATATTTTTGTAAAATAATGAATTTATTTAATTTTATTAAAGAAACTAAATTATTTTTTTTTTTAATTATTAATTAACTAATTAATTTTGATTAATTTAATAAAAAATAGTATTTTATTTTTTTTTATTTATCTATTTTTTTTTTTTTTTTGTAAGAAATTAACAATCAGACAAAAACGACTTAAAAACCAAATTTTCCTCAAGTTTTACAAATGATTTACAAAATTTCATATGTGAGCTATTCCATGTCGACGGGTGGCAAGCAATAACAAAGCTTCTAAGAAAGACTTAAAAGGGAAATGGAGAAATATTGAAGTTATTGACACCCTTTGTATTTTGTTATTACACGAAGAAAATTTTAAATAACATGTTTTCTTTTGTAAAACGATCCCGTATTTGTAACATGTATGTGTGTGTGTGTGTGTTAACAAAAAATACTATTATTACGAACGCCACAAAGGCACGGAGAACAACAAACATCACAAGACTCGTAATTAAAAGCAAGTGAATAAAATTAAACATTTAATACTAGACTGCGGCTAATGTTAAGCCAAAGTCGTTTACACAAGAATAACAATAAATGTAAGGACCTTGTCTTGTTTTTCCGTGTTGGTGCGCGCAAACATGGCAAAAAACGTTACAAGAAAACATTTATGACTTGCGATGATGCGATGTGAGTGAAGGCTGACGGTAGTCAAGGGATTATCGCGTCATGTCAGTCATGCGTCTTGTTTGACTTTGCAAAAAAAAAAGTGAAACGAGAGGAAAATTGTGTGGCATTTTAGATGAGCCTCGTTTTTTGTTTGTTTGTCAGTTATTATGCGAATTTTAAATTAGGAATGCTGAACATGTTTTGTTGTCAAAAAATGCGTGTATTTTTCGACTTTAGAGAGTTTTACGTTGAAAAGGTGGAAAAAAATGTTAATGTAGGTTTTGTTTATTTTTTGTTGTTTTATTTTGAATTATAATTATTTTTGAAATTTGTCAGCAGTAAAAGTTGTCATGTTACAACAAAAATTACCTATTTTTTCCAAAAAAGAAAAATTTACGTAACATCTCAATTTTATTGATGTTCCCCTCCATATTCTTATCACAAATTAAGACATTACGATCGGTAACAACTGGAGTGGCCATTCATTCGGCATTGCATACAGACCGAAAAAAAAAATATCGCCAAGGTTAAGGACATAAATAAAGGTCAGTCGTCTGTTGCTGACAGCCCCTGTCATTCAATTCAGTCACAAAGAAAATGCTAAAAAAAAGGAAATGACAAGACAAAGGGTCCACCTTCTGTTACTTATGAGATTTATATTTAAAAAGAAAGATTTGTGCCTTCCAAAATATATTTTTTTCTTCTTTTTATGAATGAATGAATTTTCCAAGAAGGTAAAAAATAAGTCGTTTTTAGGTGTTGATGATTCAAATGACGCCATGTGTGATTTATTACAAGGCAAAAATCAATTTCTTTGGATAAGAAACAGATCAAAAATTAAAAAGTTACTGCAAAAATTACATTTTGGAAGTTGAGGTTAAATAGACCCAGCTTCCAATTCAAATTTGTATGGGATGGATCTTAAAAAGCGCGCCAAAATAATTAATTATATTTTTTTAAAATCAATTTTGGAACATTCAATGCTAAAAAGCTCAGCATATTTTAATATTTTTTTTTTTATATTGAGATCAAATATCCTCAGTTTATAATTCAAATTTGATTATTTGCAAATGTGAGTTAAGTAGATCTTAAAAAGCGCGCGAAAATTTTTTATTTTGAATAAGCGTTATTTTTTAAAATTTTGAAACATTATGAATGATAAAAAGCTAAAGGTATTATTATTGTAAAAAATTTTCTGAACATTAAGATAAAATTGTCCCAGTGCACAATCCAATATTATTTTTTAAGTCTGTGTGGGACAGATCTCAAAAAGCGCGCCAAAATAATTAATTTTAATTAAAAATAATTTTTAATAATTTTTAAGTATATTTTCGAGCATAATTGAATATCGAACATTTTCTTAGCATCCAGGACAAATAGACCCAGTACAAAATTCAAATTTGGAAAATTATAAAATGTGTGTGGGACTGATCTCAAAAAGCGCGCCAAATTATTATTTTAAATAATATCAATTAAAATAAATTTTTTAATAAAGTTTGCAAATTCAATGTTAGTTACATCTCACACTTTTGAGTAAAATCAAGAGCCAGTTGTGTAAAACCATCCATTTACGTGAGCAACAAAAACTTTTTCCTCACATTTATAAACAACTTTGATCAAATTAATAAAACAAAACAAATGTTCGCGCCAACCTTCGAAAGATAAACTTTAAATCACTTAAAAAGTTTGTACAACACTCGAATAAACCGACAGCAATAAACATTAATATATCTATTTTAACTGCACCATCAATATTTCATCTCAATTGATATTCCCCACTTTGCTTGTATCGCCATTCTCGTTTATTTTTAAATTATAACGAAAAAAACTTTCTCGTGCCATTTTTCGCAAAACACAAAAAAAAAGAAAATAAAATAAAAAGAAAAGAGATAAAACAAGTATCGAAATTAATTTTGTGCTGTGCACTTTAATTTGTTCGACTGTACATTGCACTTTCCCACAGGAATGATTATTTATCATTACCTCCGCCGCGCCAGACGATACCAGCAGCAGCAGCAGCCATTTTATCAGGTCACGATTTTCCGAGCAAATTTGTAATGTAAAGTTGCAACACAAAGAAAATTTCCATCATGGTCAATAAATATCATCGTTTTGTGTGTGCACCAATTTTATCTGGGAATATTTTTCCACCTTTTCACTTTCTCTGTTCGGATTTTTCATTTCTTTTCTTTTTTTGCTCGTTCATGCATGAAGCACCTTGAACAAAAAAAAAATGAAAAAACGCAAAAAATAACCTCTGATGAGCACACGAACAATGTTGCTGCAACTTTTGTGGCATAGTAAGCAGTCTCGGTGTTGCATCATTTGGCAAGGCATGCAACGAATCTCGATTTCTCAACACAGTTTTTTTTTATTAAAAAAATTTTATATATGAAATAATCCAGTTTGGGTTGTGAAAAGAAAAAGTCTTTTGGTACTCAGTGGAACGAAATTGATTTTTTTTAAGGATCTAAAATTTAAAATATTTCTAAAAAAAAATTAAAATTAAAAAAAAAAAATTAAAAATTTTTAAACATTTTTAATTATTATTTTTAATTAATAAATATATTTTATTTTAATTTTATTTTATTTATATTTTTTAAAAATTGATATTTTTATTTAAATTATTAATTAATTAATTATTTATTTATTAATAATTTATTTTATTACATAATTTTAATTAATTATTATTTTTTTCAATACTTAAAAAATTATTTTTTTTAATTTTTTTAATTAAAAAATGTTTTACTTGAACTTTTATTAATTTTTATTTCGAATCATTCTTTTTTTTAAATTCCAAGAAATTTTTTTTTTTAATTAATTTTGGACTTTGAACACTTGAAATTTATAATTTTTAATTTATTTTTTTTTAACACAAAGAAACAATTTTTTTTTTTTTTTATTTTGTGCAACATGTTTCGATTGTCAGGTATTTTTTTATTCTTTCGAATTTAGATAAATATATTTATTTTTTGCTTTCTCGTGAAATTTCCCATCTAAGTTTTGCATCATTTTTCACAAACTTTTTAATGCTGCCAATTTCATATTTTTTTGTTTTCGAACTCCGAAAAGTGAAAAATTTGTATTTTTTTTTAATCTTATTTTTTTTGTTCTTTCTTTTCAATAATTTATTTTCTGAAAAAAAATATTTTTTTTTATTTTTTAAAAAAAATTAGAAACTTTTCATGAAAATTAAAAACTAAAAAAATTCATTTTGTTCCACTGGGTTGCTATGATGCCATTCACGAACACAAACTGATATTACACTGAACTTTTTTTTTCTCGCAACTAATACACGAGACGAGATGCCTGCAAGTCCATATCAATGTACATATTTTTAAGATTAAACTTTGTTTGATGGCACTGCTTGCACGGAATACAAAATGCAGGTTTTTCTCGTTATTATGAGTTGGGTAAGAGTTCATGCGAGGGAAAGAAGAAATGACCATCGATTATGGACTCCATTAAGTGTCTTGACTTGAGTTTGTATCGAGAGACATTAATTTACTTGATATCATTTAATTTTATCAGATTATTACCTCGATTTTTCTGTTTTTTTCTCCTCGTACTCTTGCACACGGCAAACATTTATCGATTGTTCATTTAGGCTTCAAATTGATTTGAGTTTTCAATTTTGTCTAAAACGAACAGAGAAATGGAGAAAAGTTGATAGAAAATAAATTGATAGTTAACCTGAGCTTAGCTACTTCGACAACGAAGCATAATTTAATTTAAAATCGATCATCGGTGTTTTGATTGTTTTGTCTTCGTCGTGCCATGTGCCATCTCACATGACACAGTCTCACGAGAAAAGGCATCGAAATAGTTGAATGAAGCAGTTTAAAAATAACTAACAAAAAATACTAAATTTTTTTTTCTTATTTACTTTCAGGTAAGCGAATGACACATTTTTCATCGATTTTGTAAGTAAAACTAACCCACAAGAAATTTTTTCTTACAAATTTCAAGGTCTTTGAGAGAAATAAATGCCTTTTATCTCCATCGATGTAGAAATTATATTAAAAATAACAAGCTTCTGGTCTTGTTTATAAACCATCATCTTATTAAGTCAATTTATCTTTGACGAAAAAAAATAAGAAAAAAAAAACAAAGAAAACTAACCACAGGGGAAAACCAACGTCGAACGTCATCATCATCATCATTATGAATATTCGTTACGGACTGATGCTTTTTTTTCCATCGGCATTGATTTTAGTTACTTTTGATCTCTTTTTTTTCCTAGAGGTTCCCATGTAAATCAAAGTCAACAGTGAAACACAAAAATAAACAGATCGCGGAAACGAAGAAAGCGAAAAGTTAAGCTCGGTCTATTCTATAGAGAAAAGAAAAAAGAGCATCGTTTGCTTATTCCTCTTCATTTCATTTAATAAGATACGCAATTCATCATTTAATCTGGAGATGACACGGAGAAGAGATCTCCAACCAAGAAATTTTTATTTTTTTTTTTCATTTCCGAAGAAAAAACGAATTGAATCTCCTTGAAGAGAAGTAGAGCAAAGTCAAGTCGATACATTTTCATCTATTTATAAATAAATAAAGAAAAAATAAAATCAACGACTGATTCCCTTCTAATACCATTTTAACTGTGCTTAACTGAGCCTCTGCCTTTTTTTTCTTTTGTCAACAATTTATTTTTGCTTTGCCTTTTTGCTGCCTTGATGTCAGTCACTTTTACATCCTTGGCATTATTTTTTTTTCTTAAATTAACTCTTGAGCTTTGTACCTTTTTTTTTTTGGATCGTATGGAACTGTATTATATATGTATCAATCATGTTATTAGACGAATCAAAAAAAAAATCATAAATAAACGATTGATACAAATAGGATAGACTTAATCAAATCAAATGTTCAGATACGACGCAAAAAAACATAAAAAATTGATGTAAGTGGTTATGGAGTAGTGGGAGGAAGGCAACAATATTAAATTTGATGAACGTTATCGATGAGATTTGCCTATACACGTTTTTTTTTCGATCAATAATTTTTTCGTGAATTCGTGATTGAAGTAAACAAAAAATTGTAGGTTTTCTACAATATTATGGGAAAATTAATAGTCTTCACATTTTGTATGATTTCAAATGATTGATTGTGAAAAAGTTGTGAAAAATTTTAGACTTTAAGAAAAATCACAGGAAAATCATAATAATTGGTCATGGTGAAGTTATTCTGAAAATTAAAAAAAAAGTTCAACCAGAGTATTTTTTTTTTAAATTTTTTAATATTTAAAAAAAAATGTTTACTTTCGAAAATTTTTGCAAAAATTTAAAATTAAAAAAAATGAAATAAAAAAGGAATTAATTTTTTGGTACAAAATTTTTAAATTTAATTATTTATTATATTAATTTAATTATTTTAATTTTATTTATTTTATTTAAAAAATCATGAAAAATTTTATTTTAAATAAAGAAATTTGCTTAATTACGACATTATTTTTAAAAAATTAATTAAAAAATTTTGGGAATTTTGTTGATTTTTCTTTAAATAAAATAAATAAAATTGAAATAAATAAATTAAATTAATAAATAATTAATTTTAAAAATTTTGTTCCTAAAAATTAAGTTTTCTTTATTTCATTTTTTTTTTTCAAAAAAAAATATTGTTAATTTTAAATTTTTGCAAAAATTTTCGAAAGAAAAGATTTTTATTTTATTTTATTTTTTTTTTTATTTTAAATTTAATTAAATTAATTTATTTATTAAGAATTATTAAATTTTTAACTTACAATAAAAAATTAATTTAATTTAATATTTTAAAATTAAATTTTAAAATGAAAATAAACAAAAATTTAAGACAAAAAGCTCATTAAAAAAATAAATAAACGTTTAACAAAAAAATTTTAAATAAATTTTAATTTTTAATAAAAATTAATTTAATTTGTACAAAAAACTTTCAATTTATTTTTGTTTATTAAAAAACATCATTTATCAAAAAAAATATCTGAAAATTATAAAAAATTACAAATTACTGAAAACAAAGAAAAAACTCAAATAAAAATAATCATCAATACAAACGATTACAAACCATTTACAAGTCTTCTTTTAATCATTTTCGAATTTTTTTTCTATCAAAACTTTATCGCTTATTCTTCTTTTTTTTCTCAATCTCCCATTAAACGAATGATTTTTCTTTTTATTTTTCAATTTTCCGTGCTACAACTCCGCATACCCGAAACCATTCAATCGTAAAAGAATAAAAATAAATTAATCAGGTTCCGCAGTAACTAGTTATAATCCGATGTCCGAACAAATTGAAAAGTAAAGAATTGAATTATTAAATGGATTTTCATTTTATTTTTCATTTTCTCTCGCATTGCTTTTGTACCCATTTGCACCATTAGCTCGGAGTTAATAATAAATAGATGGGAGAGCAAGATAAAAAACAAAAGAAAAAAAAACGCACGGGAAAAATGATTGACGAACTGACAGAAAACGTTCGATCAGAAAACGTTGGAATCCAAGAAATTTGTTGTTAATTGATTCTTGGTTCAATGAAAATCAATCATTGCTCGGAAAAAAAAATAAAATCGATTAAAAAATGTTCATTGACTTATGGAAGAGTTTTATCAGGAAAAAAAATGTTTTTGCTTTGATGTCGTCTGAGCGTTGTCGACACATGTCAGGCAGCCAACATCGCCCACAGAAAATTCATCGAAACAGCTAAGCTCCACATGCACTAGAAGCCATGCAATGCCTTTAAATTCGTAATTGATTTGGTTTTGGTTTTTGTTGGAAGAGCGAACATCGAAATTTTTGCGTCCGAAGCTTGTTAATTGAATTGACACGAGATTATTAGAAACTCGATGTACGTTTGTGTGGTGAGTTTCGTTTTTATGAATGAGTAAGCAGCAACACATCGCATTGGCTTTGATTGACAGACTAACTAGACCTATCAATTATTTATTAAGGGATATTTTTGCCGCTTGTGAAATGGTCCGGACGTGAATTGATAACTCACACTCGTCGAGAATGAGATTAAATTTTGATGGAGTGCCTTTTAATTGTGGATCGTTGTGAATTTCAATCAAGTTTGTGCTGCATCAGCAAATTTCCTATAGCGAGAGGTAATAAATAATCGATTTTAAAATTTTGCAATTTTTTTTTCGGGGAAAAATTTTTCGTTATCATCAGCACGTGTCACGTTTCCTCTTCTAGTGCTTCCGCATTAAAAAGTCTACATAGATTACACTTTCAATTTTTATCATCATTAAACTTTACACCACATGCTCCATTTCTTAACCTTTTACTCGATACAAATTTTTCAATAACAATATTTTATAATAGTTTCGGAGCGAGCTGAGATAATATTCATAAAAAATGTCCGTTTACCGAGTGTACGTGACACAACGCGTCGTACTCGGGCGGTTTATCGAAGGGTGCTGCACTCTTGTAAAAAAAAAAATTGTAAAATATTTTATTATTTTTCTATACCATGCATCGCATTATGCAAACTGTTATGGGCAAACAGCAAGCGAAAAGTGCTCGTATAATGATAATAATATTGCTGCAGTGTGAAAAAAAATTTGTAGAGCAAGAATTGCATGGCACACAAGGGATAGCAAAAAGGGGTGGGCGATACATGGAGATCACTTTCATTAATGAAATGGACTTTTTTTTTGTGCTGTGTAAATATTGAAAATTTGTCTCTTGGCTCTTGTATTTTTTTTTTTTTTTTGCAAAAATAAATGACATTAAAGTGTCGCCTTGAGACGAAAAGACCATCCAGTGACAATAACAAGGTGTGAAAACGATCCGCACCCAAAAGTCACTCCAGGAAATTTTTGCTTGTTATTCAATATTGAATAAATTAAACATACAGGCATGCAAAAAAAAAACTTTGTTAAAAATTTAAATTTTACATCATTTTATGTGTGTACAACTATAAAATTTGTGTTTATGTTACTGCTGCTGTTACTGACTGGCTTCTCTCTCTCGCACTATATAATAATAAAAATGTATCGAAGCACAAGTAAAAGTTCGACAGAAAGTCTGATATAACATGCCTTAACAATATCATACAATATTTATTTTCAGATTAATTTGCATAATATTTAACATTTTACATCCCATGATAACGAAGCCTTAGTTATGTGCAAAAAAATATTTTTTTTTGCTGCAATGCATTCAGAGAAAAAAAAACCAAGTTAGAGACGAAATTGTTACTTTTTTTATCATGGATGCTGCATGCAGTGCAAAGTCAACAATTTTATAAATGCAAAAAGGGAAAAATATAATGACGCTGATGTGTAAAGGAAATTGTTAAGTACAAGAGAGATAGTACGAAAAGAGGAGAAATAATGAAGGAAATGCTTGCTTAAACAAATATTATTGAAAAAGGCAGCAATATCCTGATGACTAAAGGGCAAAAAAAAAATAGGAAAATAGTGAATTCAGATAACTTTTGACGTTCATATTTGGCAAATATTTGCTGAAAAGTTTTTTGAAAATTACCATCGAGTTTTTATTTTTTGTTTGTTTTTCATTTTTATTAAAATAAAATTTAAATAACACTTGACCGAGATACTTTGAAAAATTAAAATAAATTTTAAAAAAGTAATTTAATTAATTTTTCATTTTTTTTCTAATTCAATTTAACTTAAAAACAAAACACTAAACCAAAGTATTTTAAAAAATGAAAATATAAATTAAAAATTTTTTTAAAAATTTTTAATTTTTTTTAAAAATTTTTACAAATTTTAAAATAATTTAATTAATTTTTATTTTTAAATAATAATTAATTTTAAATTTAATTAATAATTTAATCATTTTTTTATTTTACATAATTTAATTAATTAAAAAAATAATAAAAAAAATTAATTAATTAATTGATTTTAATAAAAATTAAATTAATTGAATTTAATTAATTTAATCAATAATTTAATAATTTTTTTATTTTACAAAATTTTAAAAAATAATTTAATTAATTAATTATTTATTATTTTTAATATTAATTAATTTTCTAATTTAATTATTTTTTTAAATTTTAAATTATTATTAAATATTTGATAAAAAATATTTTATTAAAATAAATATTTTTGTATGAAAATATTCGTATTTTTACAAAACCCCAAAAAATATTATGAAAAATGTCCTGTCCAGTACATTTTTTAAGCAGATTACATTTTATTTCATTTGAACGAATCATCAAAGCAAATATAAAATTTTAATAAAATCACCGTCGGTCGTCGTTCACCGTTGCAAAACAAACAAACCACAACTGCACCGGACAAAAAAAAACATAAATAAATTTGTCACAAATGACTTCTTCAAACATCAATATTGCATACCTAGTAAAAATTCTGTTTTTGATTCTCTGGTTGCAACGGACCTCGAATCATATTTTTAATCTTCTTTTCTTTGTAAACGCACATTTAATAAGCTTTTAATATTATGCCTATCCACGTTCGGTGCATCTCATAATAAATTACTGAACGACGCATTGTAATAAACATCGGATTTGTGTCTTTTGTTTGCAATTTAACGGTAATTTAAATGACAGCAGAAATTGGACATGAAAAATATGTCTTTGATGTTTTTAATGGGAACGAAATATAAAGGGAAAATAAAATAAAATCTGTCATTAAATAAAATTCAAAAAGTGTCTCAGACAAAGTTTAAAATGTCACGAGAAAAGAAAACTGCAAATATTGATTATTGAATCAGTGAAATGATGTGAAAAATTAGTATGTCAATTGCACAGTTTTTGCAAAAAACGAGAAGTACATGCACAAGAGAACGAAAGAAAAAACTGTTTAACTTTAAAATTGTGCCATTTTGCTGTCTACAAAGTGAAATGACATGTCTTTGATCGACAAAATATGTATATTATTAAAGGATATGTCTTTGTTTGATGTGCTAGAAACAATTTTATGCGCACGTCATAAAGACGACAGCGAGTAATTTTAGTCACGTAGCGAAAGTCAATGAACGTCGTTTTGTTGTCATCACATTTCATGTTGTTATCATAAGAGCTGTTCTTTAGAGAATCAGTGACGGATTCTGTTCAGTCTTTTTATTAAATTTTAGAAATACTAAATTGATCTTTTAAGAATGGATCGGATTGACACTTCATGATATCAAATTGAATTTTCTGAACCATTAAGGGATCATTTTTTACTTTACGGATTCAATCTGACCCCATAAGGAATCAATCTGACCCCATAAGGAATCAATCTGACCTTATAAGGAATCAACTAGATACCCTTTGAAGTTAGCCATCAGCAGACCCAAAAAAAAAGAAGTTCAAGAGGTCAATTTGATCCCTTTTTGAGAAAACTGGCACTCGTTAAGGGGTCAGATAGACCTCTTAAGGGATCAAATTGACCTCTTTCAATATTAATTTGGTGGGTCTGCGGTTGATCAACTTCAAAGGTGATCAGGTTGATCTCTTATGAAAGATCAGATTGACTCCTTTAAGGATAAACTGATCAGAAAATTAATTTGAAGGATCAATTGATTCAACCCTTCAGTGATCAAATTGATCCTTCAAATTAATTTTCTGATCAATTTATATTTTAAGGAGTCAATCTGATCTTTTATAAGAGATCAACCTGATCTCATCCGTATATCGTTGTCCGTATTGCTTGGTTTGGATTAAAAAGTATTATTTTAAACTTGATAATTTTCATTTACTCTGTCGAACGATGAGGGCCTTTATCCTTACAAACATTTGAATATATCCATCACTGCTGAGAGGGAATCTCATCCCTTGATGTCATAATGGCGTTAAGTTGATTATTTATTAAGTAAAAATGATTCATCACAACTTTAATCACTTAAAATGGATTTTTCGTAGTGAATCAAAGCGAAGTGATGCTGCAAGATCTGTGATTTCTGCTAAAAATGACAAATGATATTCATAAGAGGCAGCAAAGAGCGAGAGAAGGAGCGATAGACAATGGACAGTGACATTGCTCTAATTTCATCTAAATTGAAATACGAGACGACAAATGCCACTCGAATGAATGGTGTGTGTGTTTGTTTGCCAGAGTGATTGCAAAAATATTTTTTATTTGTCATGGTCACACAACAATTCATTGAGTGGTGTTTGCCTGTGCTGCCTCAAAAGTGTCAAAAAGATGCAAAAATATCTCTACGACAGCCAGCAAACAACATGACATGACAAATGTTTGATGAAAAGTCGTATATATCTCTCAATGCTGATCAAAATATACGACTGACTGACGACGACGACTCGACATTCTCGGTCATCTGTCTGGATGTTTGCATGTGAGGTCGATCTCCTTTCTCCTTGTTACTCGTTGCAAACATGATTTTGCCATTTTTTGTACATGTCGTGTGTGTGTGTTACACTCGAGCGTCATCTCTCACGCTGATAATTAAATGAAAAATTGAAGCGAATCAAGCAGAACAAACAACAACAACAACATCGGAAAAAAAGAGAAAGAGCAGCAAAAAAATGTTTCCTGCAGGGCTACGAAATATATTTATATTGATGCAAACAGCTTCTATCGAAATTCGCAGACAATCATCGGCATGATGCCATCACCAGAATGCATTCGCGTGCTGTAAGCTAGACCAATTTATATAAAAAAAATTTTTGCGTGTCTGTCGTTCCTAATGGAAACAAATACATTTCAGGCGCTTTTTTCCTGTCAGCCAATAGATAATTGAATTTTCCATCAAAGCAATAATTGGACACATCAAAGAGATACGGATGCGACAGCGGTGATTTCGGCAAATAAAAACAATATTTTTCCGTGATCTTTGATTAACGTCAATATTTGAACTTTTAGAAAAAAGCTTCAACGAAAAAAAAATGTTTAATAAAAATGAATGTACGAAATAAGTTACATTTATCGACGTTATTACAACAAGAAAAAAAAACATCGAGTAGTACGCATGCATCCAGATAAGAACACATTTATAAGGGTTTATTTGTGTTAAATTAAATTTAGATTGAAAATGAACTGAACTTGATTTTTCGCCTGCTTTGTATTGCTTTGCGTTGCCTGCTTTTCGTTGGCATCAAAAGTCATGCAGTATATAAATTCTACTTTATTTTCTTTATTTTTCCTCTTCTTCTCTCTGTACTTCTTTTTTAGGGTTCACTTTTTTATTTTATTTTATTACGGCCGCATTGAAGCCCCTTTTTAGCGTCGAATGTTGAACCTAGTTTTGGCTGCAGGATATGTTATTTTATTTTTGGCGCTATTATCGTTAGCCAGGGGTGAGAAAGAGGTTAGAAAAATTGACCGTTTTTTGAAAATATTTACAAAAGAAGTAATTTTCATGAAAACAGTTTGAAAAATTGTAAAACTGATTTTAAAAAATTAAAATTAAATTTTTAGTTCATTTAAAAAAAATTAAAAAGTTAAAGATCTAAAAGCTTTTAGATCGAAAATTTGATTTTTAAAGATGGCGTTAGTTGCCTAAATTAATTTGAATATTATATAAAAAAATTTCTTTATCAAAAAATTTTTAATTTTTAATAAAAATTTAATATTTTCATTTTTGGCGCCAATATTTTCAAAAGCGCGAAGTTTTGGCGCCAAATTTAAGATCAAAACTTAAGCGCGAGGTTTTGGCGCCAAATTTGAGATCGAAATTTTAGCGCGAAGTTTTGGCGCCAAATTTTAGCGCGAATATCTCCCATCCCTTTTTCGTCGACCGTTCCCGATATTTATTCTTATGAGTTGTTTTGAATGTTTAAATCATCGAAAAGTACAGAATTTATATAACTTACTTATTTTTTTCCTCTCTTCCTTCTCATTCATTTTATTGAATACGTAATGCCGTCACTCGCTGATCGATTTCGAATATATTTACTTTGATGTCATGATGCTCTTCAATGAGAACAGATCAAAAATGTATTTTTCATCTGTGTTTTCATTGCCAAGTGTTCCGTAACGTTGTATTTTTAACAAAAATTTCGTATTATTCCAAAATTTCCTGGAAATTTATTGAACTTTGAGAACCCTCTTGAACAAAAAAGCAGAGGTTGTTGAAAAATTTTATTAAATTTGTCTCAATATTGGGCAATCTCATACCTTTTAGCTGGTTTGCGGGACATCTAAATCAATAAAGGACAGGAATCACTTTTCTCACATACAAAAGTATCTGGTAAGGTTAAGATACCCTTCTTTCATTCGGAACACATAATTAAATTCAAAACTCACACCCTTTCGGTCCGTCCTCCGTTTTTTGTGCAAATACAAGAGATGTAAAGGATTATTAATGCTCTTGTATGTGACTTGCAAAAAAATCTTCCCTCCTCCGTATTTGATACAAAATTTTCACAACAATCAACTGGCCTTTTGTTCGCAACACAAAAAGGGGTTTTTGCATCATCTTGTGCGATTAAAGTCTCCTTTTGTCTGCTTAAATCTTTCATATTGGCATGTAAGTCATTCAACGCACACAATATTGATACAAATGACGGGCATCACTAACCCTTGTTAATATTTTCTCGAGTATATCTTCGCCCATATGTATGCCGGGTCCCTATTATACGGATCATTCAATTATATTTTGTGAGTGGATGATGTGTTGTTATTATTGCAAAACTGATATCGTTTCTCTTCCTCTCCAAAGGTTAGAGCATTTCCAATCATTAACACCCCTTTTGCCAGAAGCAATCAATTCATCGATGTACAAGTGTTAAGTCATCCATGAAAGGAGAGTCACATCAAAATTTGTAAAAGAGAGAGAGCTGGTTGGGGAAACTTGGGTTGCTAACGAGTCTCGTAGTGCGTTAATAAATTTCCGGTGAAATCTTTGGATGACCTCCTTTTGTCAATCAATTCAAACCATGAACTCAATCGTCAAGTCGAACAAATGTTTGGTTTGCATTCGAATGAAAAGAAAATTGGCTGTTTAAAAATGCATGGATTAAATTGCTTCGAGTCACATTCGTCATTCAACCCCCATCGTTATTAGATAGCCAAGACATGCAGACACTTAAATGATGGATTTGAACATTGTGAAAAATTAAAGTTTCGTTAAAATTAGAAAATTTTAAATTTTCAGGAAAAATTTTATTTTTAGAGCTAAATAATGTAAAGAAAAAAAATATTTAATTTTTCTAAAAATAAAAATTATATTATTACTTTTTTTTCAAAATTATTATTAATTTTTTTTTTGAAAAAAATATTTAAAATAAGGAAATTTTTTCATTACAAAATAAAAAATATTCAAAATTTTTTTTTAAGATTAATTCAATATCTACTGTGATCTTTTATTTTTGTACATTGAGAATTTTTTATTCAAAATTGACTTCCATTATTCAAATCCATATAAAATTTGTAGCAATTCAAATAAAAAATCACGTCAAAAATAATTAACAATTAAACAATAAAAAACTTTATTTGCATTTTCGTTCCCAAAAACGTTCAAAAAGTCAAAAATATTTTTTTTTGACTTTTGACTAAAGCTTAAGTTAAAGTAAAAGAAAAATTAAGTCAAAAAGCAAATATTTTTTAATATTTCGACCATTTTTTGGGAAAAAATTCAAATTTTTTTTGAAAAATTTTGAAAATTTCTCAAATACGAAATAAACTTTTGTGACTTTTAAATATCATAAAAAAATAGAATATTTTGAAAAATTTTGCAATTGTAAAAAATAATTTTTCAAAAAAAAATATTTAAAAATTTTGAATTTAAAAAAAATATTTTTAGAGAAGAAAATTCTTGTAAGAATATCATTTCTTGTATTTTTCTTGTAAGTTTAAAAAAAAATATTTTCGATATAAGTCATATAAGTCAAATTAGAGCTAAAATAAATTTAAAAAAATTGAAAATTTTGGCAAAAAATGTCCAGAAAGTAAAAAAACTTAAGACAAAAGTTTTTACATTTTTTTACGAAAATGTATTCTAACAAATTGTCAATTGTCAAAAAACAACAAAATTTTCTAAATATGGTGCAAAAAATTGCATAACTTAAAAGGAATTTAAAAAAATTTTACGGGTAGAACAAATTGTCTAAGGTCCAAATAAAGGTTTTTACAAAAATAACAGTTTTTAATGAAATATCTTGAAAATTTAAATTATATATATTGAAATAAACTCTTTTTTATGACCTCAAGAATTAATTTTACGTAAGAATTTCATTTTTTTATTAAATTAAAATTTAAATTTTTTAAAAAAATAATACTGCAAATTTGAAATCGAATAAAAAATAATTCACATTGCTAAAATTGTCAATTGCGAAACGTCAATCCCTCACAAAATATGTGTAAAAAATGTTAACATCACCCATTGACCGACAATGGCATGCAAGTTACTGCTTTACTGCGATATCACAATTCGATTGTCTATCATTTTGATTCACCGAAGTCAATCTTACGGCGTGATTCGATGACTTTATTAATAATTCAATTGTAAGCCACAGGCCATATTTCACAGTATCTGCGTTTAAAATGAAATGAAACGAGAAATTGACTTTTTTTTATGTGTCCCTTCTTCGTTGATCGTGTTGAAAATTTGTTCGAACGAAAACACAGCGAAAAAAGTGCAACAGGACAATTTTTCCACCGAAATGACTTCACTTGCTGCTACATTTATCGGAGTTACTAACAAGGTTTGCATATATTATGACAACATACACACACACAAACACATGTGCTCATATGCATGCGGATGACATGAAAATTTGCAAGACAGATGTCAAACAAGTTATACATTCCGAGAGTTGTCTGACAACACATTTGAATCAACAACATGCAATTTAAACAATGACCTGCTTTTTCTCTGTGTGTGTGTATTGATTGTGCTGCGTTCTCGTTATGCAGTAAAAGACGACAATGTTACTCGATATACAGCCATTATTTCGATTCATTGTAATTATTTATTAAAGCATAACCTACATTAACTGCTAGACGATTGTGCACGAGACACAGACTTTGTAAAATGTCCTTTCGTTTCGTTACGGACTACATTTTAGCCAAATGTTACCCAGTTACTCGTATAATTGTACAAATGCACGGAAAACATAATAATATTTTTTTTCTGTTCTGTTCTCCGTGTCTAAAATAGATGACAATGCAATTGGATTTTGGAATGAGTTCAAATTTTTGCTGTGTAAGCAACCAAATGAACATCAGTTGAGAGGTAGGGTTCTGCCGTTAGATGATGATGATCATGATGACGATGACGACACACAATTTAAAATGTGAATTGGACAGCAAAAAAATTGTGTAAACTCTGCTTCTGCCATATTGCCGCACAGAAAGTCGTCGTATCAAAGCGAAATGCAATAATAATCAGCTTGAATTTCGATTAAACTGTTTTGATAAAATGTTGCAAGAGGGATGAAAGTCCGATGTACCGTGCAACTTTTTACAACTCAAAATGACTTTTAATACTTGAAACTTTTTTTTTTGGCATCTAAAATTAATTTTGAAGAGATGAGATAAAAACTAACAGAAAATAATTAAATTTTTTAGCATTTCGTTAGACGTATTTAATAAAATATGGAAAATAAAAAAAATGGCAATTTAATATTTAAAGGAAAAGTTTCTTGGTCTTGATTGTTCAATTTTTTTTTAAATAATTTTAAATTATAATTTTTTTAAATAAATTAATATTTAATTTATTTCTAAATTAATTTTATAAAATTTAACTTTTTGAATTTTATTAATTTATTTAATTTAAAAAAAGTAATTTAAAAATTTTTGTATTTTTTAATTAATTGAAAGAAAATTCTTAAATTAATAAAAAATAATAATTTCAAATTTTAAATTCTAAATAAAATATTTTTTTTAAATTTTAAATAAAAAAAAATAATAATTTTGAATTCATTTAAAATTGCTAAATTAAAAAATTATTAAATTAATATTAATTAAATTTTTTATTAGTTTCGCAATATTTTTTTCATTTTAAATTATTTGTAATTTAATTGTTATATAAATAATTAATAATTTTATTTAAAAAATAATATAAATTTATTAAATTAATAATTTTAAAAAATAATTTATAAATTTGAATTTAATTTATCGTATGGTATTTTTTAATAAATTGTAAAAAATTTGTTAAATTTATAATAAAAAAAAATTAAATTTTTAAATATTTTAAAAATGCTAAATAAAAAAATATCAATTAATTTTTAAATTATTTTCGCAATTTTTTTCATTTTAAATTAATTTTAATTAAATTAATTATTTTATAATTAATAATTTAAAAAAAATAATTTAAAATTAATTAATTCAATATAATTTTTAAAAAATAATTTATTTTGATTTGAAATCAGTAAAAATAATTTAATTTAATTAAATTAAAATTAATAATATATTTCTATTAATTTTAATTAAATTCTTAAAATCAGTTTTAATTAAACTATTTTATTCTAAAACTAATTTTTAATAAAACATTTTTTAACTTTAAAAAAATATGTCATTGAAATGCATTCTGCTAATTTATACGCTTTGTTACAATTTTCTTGTTGTTTTTTTGCATTTCATTCGAATTTACTACCCCTCTGTCAGTCGTAGACGATTCTCCATAGAATCGCTTTCGTTCCATGACCTACAGTTGCATTAAAACAACAATTACAAGCAAAAAATATTTCCATTTTATTGTCTTTCTGTGTGCCTTCAATGGCATGTACAATTCTCAGCGCCATCATTAAAAGAACAATTACATTACAAAAGCAAACAAGAAAATGATTTCGTTTTTATTATTTTTCATTATTGTGATTATTTTGCTCCTTCAACTGTGCACTGCTGCTCCTATACATTATTCAGGCGCTTTTCTTGCAACAACTTTGGAAAAATAATTATCGTTGCATTTTGTGAACGACTCGACAACATGACATGAAAATAAGACAAATACAATTATTATTACCGACCGATTCGTATTTCATTAATTTGGTTTCAATTACATTGCTGGGACAGTTTTGATGTGTGAATTCTGTCATTTGTCCAGATTTATTGATTCAAGTGGCATCGAATTTGTCACTCATATGTACAAATTCAATATTTGCAAAATTTTTAACATTTTTCTCTATTTTTGTTTCATTTCAGGTGAGTTGCAAAAAAAATAAAACAATTCAGTGGAAGAAAACGAAACAGATGGAATTGACATTGTTGTCGAGTTGAGATTTCGGATGAAATGAAAATGAAAAATTGGTAACATTTGATATTAAAAATTCCATTTTACGACAAAAAAATCGGGCAATCATCGTGTTCTGTTCGCCAACTGAAAGGACTTGTCAAACTTTTGTGACCTTTGTTACTTGTCGAATAATTTTTCAATTAAAATTTTGTTTGACATTTTTCTCGTGTTTGAAGTTGTTACAGATTTAAATGGAAATTGAAGGAGTCCTTAAATTTCGAGTAAATTGTCTAAATTGATTCAATTTATAGCACATTAAAGTCCCCTTGTCGTTTTTTTTAACAAGAAAAATTTTGTCTCGACACAAAAGTCGCTTAAAAAAATTCAATCTGACCAACTCTCGTGAGACCGAATATTTTGTACGTAAAAAAAACGAATAATAGAGGTAATTTTCCTGTTATTTTTTACACTTTTTTTCTAGTAATGTACTCGTTAAAGGTCACGGAGTAATGTTTAATCTAATTGTTTCCCCCAAAATCTAAATAAAAGATGTTCGGGGACACGATTTTTTTGTACTTTTACATTTTTTATGTGAAAAAGAGTCACGAGTGTAATAATTTACACCTGAATATGTAACCAAAAGAAGGAAAAGTTTGCCAGACACGACTTAGCGCCAAATGAATAAGAAATTGTCCTGTTTTAAAATTTAATGTCTACAAAACGCGTGTTCAAAAAGTCACGTACGATTACGAGTTCAAGGCCGATAAAACTGTCTCAGTCCAGAATTAAACAAAAAAAAAGTCTCCTGAGGTCGTTTTTATCTGATATCCGATTATTGCCTCTTAAATATTGGCGTGATTGCCTTTCTATCTGAGCTTAAATGGGCATGAACTTCATCGACGAACAGCAAGTACTCGAGGGAGAATGAGAGAAATGTCCCGATGAATATTTTATGATTGTTTTTCTCGTGAACTTTCTTTTTGTTTTCTTGATCAGCAAGAAGAAGAAAAAGCAAAAAAAAACACAATGTTTGTTATTCTCATTCCCATTATTTACATTTTTGTTTTTCATGCTTAAGGAAATTTTCTTCCTTCACTTGAAAAAAACATGAAATGAAGAAGAAGAAAACATTGAGCAATTCAATGCAAAATATTGTTTTGATGTCAGCTTCAATTTTCTTCTAATTCCATCCTATTTCAACTTTGTGTCAAGTGTCGTTTCATGTTTATTTCGATTGTGTGTGATACATTTGTCTTTGCAGCATTTTGACCAGCATCGTGTTTGATGTTGGAACAAATATTACCTTTGCATGACCCAATTTTTGGTGTGACATTTTGGGCAGTGGTGGTGGACTTGTAAAATATTTATTTAAGAATTCGAAATTTATTTTTTATTTTAAAAAAACATTTTTTTCGACCTAAATAGCTACTGAAATTTAGATTTTACTAAAATTTAAAAAATATTAAAATAAGTTTTAAAAAATTTTTAGACAAAAATTATTCAATTTTTTAAAATTTTAACTTTTTAATTTAATTCAACTTTTTTTTTATTTAATTTTATAGATAAAATATTTTTTATACATTTTCAAGTAAATTCCTTGATAAACAAAATTAAATTTAAATTTAACAAAAATTTGTAACGAAAAAACTCAAATTGTGCTTCAGGAATCTGCTCGTGATTTTTTGCAATTTCTCCAGATTAACTATGAGATGGTTTCTGAGAAAAAAAATAATGACAATTAATGGAAAAAATCGTAAAATATTAATCAATTTCTTAATTAAGAAAAAATTTCAATGACAAAGAAATTGCGTTGCATACATTTCGGGAAACAAAAACCATCAAGGCTAACAAAATTTTTTTTGATATGAGACTTAAATTTAAGAAAATGTAAATTTGACTGAAAAAGTTTGAATTAAAAAGAATTCAATAAGCAAATTTGATTTGTAAACAAAAAATTATTATTTTTTTTTAATATTTATATCACATCACTAAATTTCATAGTTTCATCGAAAAAATATGGATTGAGATTTTTTTTTGATAATTTTGTGTAAGTCAGACCTAAAATAGTCGACAAAAATCTAAATTTAAAATTCTGGAATGAGCTTTAGTGTTTTTAGCTAATTTTAGTGCGATTGGGTATCAAAGAAGTGATTGAAGACTCCTAAGTCTACTAAAAAAATGTCAAAAACCTTAAAAGCTCATTTCAGAATTTTAATTTTAGGTTTTTTCGATTAATTTAGGCCTAACTTACACAAAATTATCAAAAAATCTCAAGCAATATTTTTTTCGATGAAATAATGTGATTAAAATCTATTTGCAAATTAATTTTTCGTATGGCTGGTAGAACGAAATCTACGGGTCCGCTATCTAAACTTAAAATTATTATTTTTTTCTTCTAAATTGAAAAAATTCCAAATACGAAACTTTTTTTAATTTTTTATAAATAAATCTTAATCTCTCCAAAAAACCAAATCCATCACTGGTCTCCTCTCTGTAAATTTTCAAAATTGACAGATAAGATCATTTTACACAGAAACCTACCTTTTCATTAAAAAAAAACATCATAAACCAAAATACCTGAATAAAATTTTCCCTTTGAAGTTAACGAAGATTAAGCCATCAACCAGTATCTTTTTTCATTCAATTCGATAGAGGCACTGATTAATACCTTCCTTCCTCCTTTTGTATCAATTCAGGCCGTGCTGTAACCTTTTAATGAATTCAATCAAAATAATAAACGACTTCCAATTCTATTCATTAGCTCCAAAGCAATCACCAGTCACGTTCCCGTATTATTATTTTTGTCTACATTCTTTGCAACATTTTTTTGCTTTGTTTTCGCATCGCATCGAAATCCGAGAAGAAAAAGAAGGAAATGTAAAATAATAACTAATTATGTATTCATGTAATGTCTCTCACTTTATTTCCCACCTGATTGATTCAGGCTTTTTTTCCTTCTTCGTATTTGTGAGATTTATTTTTGTTTGCTATTGATACCTGATTTCTTCGTTTACAAGAAGATTGTCTTGTTATTTTTTTCCTGTGCACGCCTAAAAATAACGAAAAAGAGAAAGAAATTTCCCAGAAGGACGTGATTAATTGCGTAATTTGTCATTTTAAAGGTGAATTCGTGATTTTTTGAGTAAACAGTTCATTATGACGGACATTTAATTACTTCATGCTCATCCGGTTCTCGTCGCTAAGCCGTTAAATCCACTAAAAATTAATCAAACAACTTTTTTTCTGTCTCTAATGATAATCTCCTCTTAAATAATGTTGCGTCCTTTATTTGTCTATGTGGCAGAGTGGTTTTTGCGGTGATGTTTGAATTACAACTGAGTGACAAGAAACTTTTTTTTTCGTTGTTTACGGAAGAATAACTCGACTCCGAGTAAAATAACAAATTTTCGAGTTTTTTCATGTTTTTTTCGCAGGGCAAAAGTTAGTTGTGCACTTTAGATATATCTTCACTTGACGTCGTTATGTGACATTAAAAATGGATAATACACACACGGCATGCAATTTACCTCCGTTGCGTCGTTACTCGTAATATTTTTCTTCTCCTCTAAATAATAATAATCATAAACACTACATAACGCAGCATGAAAATGACACTTTTTGATATGATTTTGTGTCAGAAATGACAAACGATACACTTCTAGCGTGTGTGTCTGTGTGCGCGCACATCTGACAGTGAATAAGAGCAACTAAAAATGACTAACGCTGTTTGTGTGTCAGTGTGACGATGACTTGCGCTACATATATAAGGTAACCCAAAATATGTCATGTATGAAGTTTTTGCAGGATTGTCACAAATTTTCATTTTCGCAACAAACGAGATTGCGAGTAAAGGAGATGAGCGAGAGTGCATCATTGACATCGTCGTTCTCATGGAAAATGTGCTGACGGTGTATTATTTTTCATCATGTGCGCTTCTTGACTTGATGCAGCCAGCTTTTTTTCTTATCTATCATCTCATGCGATTTTTTATGCTTTTTTTGTGTACTGAGTAAAAAAAGTGCATTGTTTCACGTTATGGTAATCCTCTCGTCGGAAAATTTCTTCACAATGATAAGGGATTAAGGTTAAAATTTTTTTTCGTGTCTGAAATGAAAAGTATTAACAGTTTTTTTGATTTTTTTTTTTTTTTTTTTTTTTGAAAATTGGAAAAATAAAAAATTGACTTCATGGATTTCTGAAAGTAGAAAAAAATTAAAAAAATGTTGGTTTAAAAAATTTTAATTTTTTAAAATTTCTAAAAATAAAAAAAATATATTCAGAATGGATTGAGAACTGAACGGAACTAAAAAAAAAATTTAGGTTTAAATTTAAATAAAATTTATTTTTTTAGAATTAAAAAAAAAAAGAAAAATAAGTTGCATGAGTCTTATATTACCAATTATTTTTGTTTTAATTTTTATTAATATTCGAAAATAAAAAAAATGGAAAAAAATTAAAACTATAAAAATTTCGACTGAATTTCTTAATTTTTTAAATAAATTTTAAAAAATTATAATTTTAATTTTTTTAAATTTTTTTTTTAATATTTATTTTTTTTTTTTCAAAAATTATTTTTATTATTTTCACAAAAAATAAAAAAAAAAGTATAAAAAAGGTCTCAAAAACTTAAAATCGAGCTTGTTCAAATCAAATTATTAAGCCATAAAATATTTAATTTACTTAAATTTTCATTCTTCTAAAATATTTTTTTTAAACTACAAAAAGTTGGAAAACTGTTAAGAAAACAGCATTTTAGACCCTGAGGGTTTAAAAAAACCCCGAATTTCCTACTGGGTATACAAAATTTGGAACACCTCATTTTTAAATTACAATTTTTAAAAATTATTGCAAATAATTTTTTAAAATTAATTTTTAATCAGAAAAATCTGTCACGGACGAGATCTCAAAAATGTCAAAATATATCAAAAAGTAAAGATTTAATGTCAAAACCTGTAAAATTCAGCCATAAAACTGAAAATAGGCGTCATAAACCTGAAATCTACTCAAAATCCTATAACAAAAATCTCTTTCTAAATTCTCCTTTAACTGCATTTTTCATCTTGACATTCCACTTACGGTCCTTGTCTCCAACGAAACCATACATAAAAGATCATCAAATAAATCAGATTTAATATGAGCCGGAGCAGCATATGTGCAACGTAATTTTCACTCAGTTGCTAAGACACTCATTATCACGAAAATTTATATTTTTTGAGTGTCTTTCAGGGCTGGATCCGAGTTTTTGGTTAAAATTTCTTAAGACACAGCGAAAAACCGCCACTGACATCTTCAATATTAAACGAGATAGTTGCCCTAGATACGCTGTTTGTGTATATTTGAAAGTAAATAATAATCATATTCTCGTGATATTAGATACTGCTGCAGAAAATTAAGTGCGAAACGTGATAATGCTTTCGAGGAGGAATTTCAAAGATGATCATAATAATAAAGAACATTCGCTCAACTGTAATCCCAAATTAGCATATTTTGTGTCTAATTCGATGCGACTTGATTTCAATTTATGAAGAAATATAATTAACGTCATTCTGGCGATAAATTACGAGAAAATCTAATTAGTTTGGATTTTGAAGCTGAATGGCTGTTACGTAACCTTTGCTGCAGTCTTGACAAAATTGAACACAATACAGCGCCATGGATCGAGTTTGTCGTTTGTCATTCGTTCGAAACAATAAAACAAAAGTTAATCAGCTTTTATTCCCCCGTAAGTCTAATGGAATTTGAAATTTCTTTGTTCATTTCTCTTTTTTTCGTTTTTTTTTATGAAACAAAGAGAAAGAGGACTTTTTTATGAATGTTTTTGCAATTTAGATTAGTTTTCTACAACAACAACGTTTTACATCAATTTTATGAGATATTTTTTTAAACGAGCCTCGTGTCTTTGTCTCATAACATTTTAATCTTACATATTGTGAGTGGGTAACGTTTGATAAACATGCGACTGCGACATCCATCATCGCATCGCCATTTTCATGACTCATGAATATCATTTCAGCGCCATGCGATGTGTGACTAACTACATGACGAACTGTCCATTTTATGATAATTTTCTAATTATGGCGCTTTTATTGTGTGTGTGTGTGTGTGGGTAAATTTTAATTAAGTTTTTCTTCAGGAAAGGCAGTCACTCGTCAACGCTCGTCATTTATTATTATCTTTGATGACCGGTCTTCATGTCGTGTTTATTGGATCGCATAATTTTTGAGTGTGGACAATAGTTTTGCTGATTGCCAGAGCATATTTGATGCGGATTTGACTGATATTAATTCTATTTTAAAGAGAATATTGTGTGATTTAACAGTTCGTGAAGTGAGTTGAAGGCAGCAACACGCACTAATTGCATTAATTTATTCAAATTGTCCACTCAATCATAAAAATTTTTGCCGACAGCAAAGATCCATCAGATATATCTGTGTTATCACATGCTCTTACTGTTCATTTGCCACGGTATCGTCCATTAGCAGGGCTGTCGTGTAAATTTGAACTTTAAACTTCATTTTTTGTTTGATTTTGACTGATCTTTGTGATCTTACTGATCTATTGTGATCTAAGAAGTATAAGATCTTCAAAATTTGTAAACAATATTTTGGCGGGAAATACTTAAATTTGTATTAAACTAATTTAAAAATCAACAATTAACAGATTATTTTTTTAAACTCAATTTTACGTGATCTACTGTGATCTAAGAGATCTTATACTCCATAGTTTGTAAACAAAAGTTTTGGCGGGAAATATTTAAATTTGCACTGGGGCACAATAAAATATCAACGATATTTTAAACGATATCTTTTAACGATTTTAATATCTCAAATTTTTATACTAAAATTTTTATTAAAAAAATTTTGGCGGGAAAACCAAAATTCGTAATGAATTTAATTAAAAGATTAACAAGCCACAGATTATTTTTTCTATCGACTCAATTTTACGTGATCTATTGTGATCTAAGAGATCTTATGCTTCATATTTTGTAAACAAACATTTTGGCGGGAAAGCTTAAATTTGAATTGGACTGAATTGAACATCAAAATATCATCAAAAACATTTTTTAAAAGAATATTTTTATCCGAAATTAAACTTTTTAAAAATTGTGTTGATCTTATTCAAAAACAAAACCCAGTACAAATTTTAAAATTTTCCCGCCAAATTTTTGTTTACAAATCATTAAGTTAACAGTACAAAATTTCGAGTTAGTTCATTTAACCAGATCACGAAAAGTGAGTAGAACGGCGCGTTGTCACATTAATGTCATTTGCACACACTCACATTTTTTCTCGTTGATTAAACTTGTGACGTGTCTCTCATTGCTTTTTCCGAGCGGAGCAAGTGTTTTCCATTTACCGAATGGCGCTATTTATATTATTATTTTTCCTTCTCCCACGATAATGTGTAACGGCAAACGTGATAACGTTCCAGAGCGAGCAAAAAAGAAGCATGGCAAACCGCCTGCAATGGTCAATGATTTTCTGATTAATGAGCAATAATAAACGTTATTTGCAGTCGCTCTCTATGCCAAATAGCTTGCAGCGTGCCATGATAGATGATGTGATACATTTTAAAGCAAAAGCAGGTTAAGTTGTAGTTCATTGCCAGCTCGTATACTTTGTCCCATTTGGATGTAAAACGTTCCTGCCTCGATTATGTCAAGCGACACTACGTGCTCTGGTATTAATTTTTTCCTCTCAATAAAAAAAAGTGTACTGATAAAAAAAGGCCAAAAAATAAAAGAAGAATAGAAGCAATGGCAACCAATTTACTCTAATCTTTATGGCATTAAAGTGCTTTTACCGAGAGAGCGCACAAAATTTCCATAGACAAACACTGTTCAACTGGCAATGACGCGACTTGTACACCTCCAGAGAGAGGTAGTGCTCAGCAACCGGTTACGTGATTAAACTTTTCATTAGATTTCAATGGAGAGAAAGAGTGTTTTGTCAGGTGTTTGTTAGATAGATGTATCTGCTCCTCTTTGATACCAGTCGTCGTAGTTGTTGTTGTTGTTGCTTTTGCGGCGAACGACGAAAAGGTGACTGAGATTTTATCAAGTTTCATGTCAAGTTTCGCTCGTGTTTGTTATGTAAATATTTTCTAGCCCAAAAGAAGGTCAACGCAGGGAATGTTGATGTGATGTAAATTAATTGGCTTACAGAAAGTACTCCGTTGCCAACTAGCTGACAGGTAAAAGACATCGATTTTGTAATATTTGCACGTCACTCATGCCAAAAAAAAATTTCGCATGGCACCGAATTTGTTGCAGATTAAAGTTCAAGCCGATAACAGGAGCAAAATCAATAAAAAAAATTGGGTGAAATTTTAAATTGAACTTTTATGTTCGGTGACAGGCAAAAGTTTTACTTTCAAACAAAGTGCCTCATGCAACAATTTAAACATTAATTTAATTTTTGCCTCAGCCAAAGCCACTCAGTAAAAATAGAACATACCACAAAAAATGATAAAACAACTGCACTCGTGTAAAAGGTAAAAATTCTCCATATTTATGCAGATTAAATAAATACCTACCAAAAAAAATCGTACGAATAACGAAGCCACAAACGACACACAGACACAAAATCCCAAAAGCTACCTTCTAGTCTTGCTGCTACACATTTTTACATTAAATGAAATTCAAATAAGTTTGATTTTTTCAGGTTTTTTTCTCGTTCTCTCCTCTGTGCTTTACCACATTTTCCGTCTGTTTTGGGTTTTCGTATGTTGTAAGGGCAAATAGTTTAACAGACACACACACATGCATAGATTTTTAACTATAAACACGTTTTATTTCTATTTTCTCCTATATTTTTTGTCGTCTGCTAGATATTTTTGCATGACATGATATAGTGCTCCATAGCTACTTTTGTCCCTATGGCGCAAAATAGAATGATTTTGATTGTTAATGTTAAAAAAAACTTGAAAGTCAGAAAAAAATTTAAACTTCAGAAAAAAAATTAAAACGTTTGAAAATATTAAAAGGAATTTTAGAATAAATTGTAAAACATCAAGTTGAATTTATAAGATTTCTTAAATTTGATTAAAAACTTTTAGAAATTTAAAGGATTTTTTTTTTCAAAGAAAAACTTTGAAAATAATTAAGGTAGCTTCAGAGAAATTTTTGAAAGCTAAAAAAGAAATAAAAAAAATATTTAAAAATAAATCTTTTTAAAGAAATAAAAATTTAAATCTATAAAAATTTTGAAATGTAATATGTAACTTGAATTATACTTCACGAATAATTTTGGAGTTTTTTGTAGTGTATCATAATTAGCCTTAAGAAGGTTTAACAGAAAAATTTGAACAATTTGTGTCAGGTATCGGAAAAATTAAGAAATTTCGCGTGTAAGATTCATTGCATACCTCTTCATATTCCATTCAGTATGTTTTAAAAATTCCGTTGATTGCATAGTTTTAGGGTATAGAAAATTAAAAAAAAAAAACAAAATAATTTTTAAAACAATTATAAAAGGCTCTAGCTTTAATATAAAATTTTCTTTGAACTTTCGCAAACAATTTTAAATTTTTTGATTTTGTTTTTACCACATTTTGAAGAAAAAATGTGGTACTAAACTAGACTTGTTTAACATATTTTGGTACTTTTTAGCCTTTTTTTAGGTTTTATTTTTAATTTTAAGATAATTTTTATGCAATATAAAAAAAACTAAAATGTCCATAGACCTGACTACCCAATGGGACGAAATTACTTTTTTTAAGACCCTGAAATCCTGAAAATAAGGCCTTCAAACTTTTACATGGAGAAATTCCGAAATTTTTATATTTTTGAAAAAATAAAAAAAATGAAAAAAAAAATTCCAAAAAATTAAAATTTTCGGAATTTCTCCATGTAAAAGTTTAAGGACCTTATTTTCAAGACCCCAGGGCCTTAAAAGGATATTTTGTCCCACTGGGTATGATTAATTAAAACATTAAAAAATTAAGATAAAAAGAATTTATAAATTTAAAAAAGATATCGAATTTAAAAAAAAAACTAAATCCACATTCCCTTAAAATTCCAGGGCACCATTAAAAAAGCAAAAAAAAAATATAGACCAAGTTTTACACACAAAATTTAAATTTGTGTCTTCGAAATCTTTTGAGTGAAAAAAAACGTTTAATGTTTGAGAAGACCCGCACACACACAAACTCCCGATCCCAACGCAAATGGAGACATATAAGGAAACTGTGATATGAAGCAAGCACACTCGTGAAAGACGAGAGAGTGCAATGATAGTTTGTTCTGGAAATGGGAAAAGTTGTGTAAATCGTGTTTAGACTATCAATTTTCTCTTCTTTCGGTCCTTTT
Source organism: Culicoides brevitarsis (assembly GCF_036172545.1). Classification (NCBI taxonomy): domain Eukaryota; kingdom Metazoa; phylum Arthropoda; class Insecta; order Diptera; family Ceratopogonidae; genus Culicoides; species Culicoides brevitarsis. Next base: position 18,962,238 of record NC_087085.1, on the reverse strand, counting down.
CAATGTTGTACGTTTTCGGATGAAATCTATTTTTTTTTTGCTTCTTCTTCGTTCATTCTTTATCAGACACACATTCTTGTTAAATATACATTCGGTAGAGGGTTCATGTTTGCCGAAACGAACTTTTGACTCAAATGAAAATATTTTTAAAGTTAGATGTGAGCCAAGTATGCAGGTTACAAATATTTGAAATTGCAGAGCTAAATTGTAAAAAGTTGTGTTAGTGGAAGAGGAGAAACAAAGTACTGCAAGAGGAAATTAACTTCCAGACAGAAAGTTTCGATAGAACGGAAGTATGCCGGAGAGAGAAATTTAATTGAGAACGAGAGAGGTTAATATTTTCGGACTGCACCTTATCTCACGTTTTGCAGTTTTACCAAACAAAACATATTTCAAATCTATTCCCCTTTCACGTTTGAATATTTTTTTGTGTGTTTGTGCAACCAATTTACCAATCATAATTTTCACCGCATTAAATATTCATGAAGTTTTTTTTTTAGAAAAGAAAATTTTAAAATGACTAGAAAGCACGCACATTTTTTTATTATTTTATCATTGCGCGAACCACGGTTCACGAATTTAACAAGCGAACGAGTGAATGGCAGCAATAATAAGCCAGAGATAAGAGGAAGGAGTTGAAAGTTTTATGGCGCATAAGAAATAAATGGATTTTTTTTTCGAAGCAACTATGAGATCGCATTTCCAACGAAAAAAAAAATTCTTTTTTTAAACAAAAATCGCCAGTTTAGCGCTAATTTCTGTTTAAAATGCAACAACGGAAGGCAAGATACGTTTTTGAAGACAGTAATTGGCGGCACGAAGGAAATTCTGCTATCGCGTGCACGTCAGAAACTCCCCGTTCGGATAAACTTCATCAACAATCAAGGAAAAATTACGCGAATAACAAAAAAGGTAAACAATGCACTTCTTTTGCATATTTAATTCCTTCCTCCGTTGGAATTAGCGCGTCCTCTTCTTGCATGAAATATGAACGTGGCAGGGTGGAAAGCCATTAAGAAGATCTTCAAACGTAATTTTCCGTCTTTCTAGGATAGGAACGTTAATTAAATTCGACTAGATTGCCCTCCGATAACCTTTCGACGCAGAGAAATTAGCATATTAATGTAAACATTACGTAAAAATTCCCCTTTTTTGTCGAGATACTGGCGAAGAACGCGACAAGCAAAACATCTGTACAAACATCCAAAGTCCAAAAACTTTTATTATTACGCAAAAAAGTTTCGTTTTTTATTTCATTTTAAAACACAACAAACAACTTTTCATCGAAAAATATTAAAATTAAAATAAAATTATGAGGAAGCAGTCCATTTTAAAGGCATTTACAGCAAGACGAGCTTAGGAAAGACGCTCGTTTGCATAACAATTGCTTGATTATTTACTCCATGGCGTAGTTCCGTTTTTTCTGCTGCGCGTATCTATCAGCAGGCAAATAAACGGGAGAAAATTGATGCCCTTTTTATTTGTTTATTTACCTTCGTTCGTAGGTTCTAGCGAAATTTTATTCAAATATCGATTATTTATTCATCGAAAGCCAAATTAAAGCACATTAAAGACAATTATTGGATTATTTATTTTTTTTCTCTTTTTTTATTAAAATGGTACGTGTTTTAAATGGAACAAGGGTAATAGGTTTAAATGTACTTTAAATATTTTTTTCTAAACAATCCCTACTCAGCATTTTTACGCTGTTGCTCGAAAAAAAGGAAATGAGATAATCCGCGCTGCTGTGCTCGTTAAAAGTGTCCGTTTCCAAGCGTTTTTAATTGTGTCATCTGTACATATGGTGAACTGTCACAATAATAGGCTTAGAATTTTCTATGATAGCTTTAAAGTTGTAATTTACACTCATGGTCTAAATAACATAAAAGACGTGGCAGGTTACGGTGATTTAAAATAAAAAAGGCGCCAAAAATTACATTTAAAATGATTAAATTTTTATTAAAAAAATTTTTTGCTCAAAAAAATAATTTTAAAATATTTTTTTATTAAATTTTGACAGTTTTTACTAAATTTTTGAAAAAATTAATTTTTTTAATTATTTAATTTTTTTACTGCTTTTTTGACGTTTTTGAACGTTAATCGTTGATTGAACACATTAAAATAATTTTTATTTGCATTATTTCAAATACCCGGAGGGGGGGGAGTGACATAAAGTGAAATAATTAAATTTAATGGCCTAATTTTATAATAAAAAAATTTAAAATTAATAAAAAAAATATTAAAATTAAAAAAAAATTAATTAAAATGAAATTAATAAAAAATAAAGAAGTAAAGAAAATAAAGAAGATCAATAAAATAAAGAAGTTTAAAAAAATTATATTTAAATTTATTTAAACATATTTTAAGATTTTTTTTATATGAATAAATGAGTTATAAAAAATTAAAAAAAAACTCACAATATAAAATTTTTATATTTTCAAAAATTCAGCGAAAAAATGTGAAAACTACCAAATAAATTCATAAATTGAACATTAACATATTAATATATATTAACATATTAATTTTTTAAATATTTCAAGTCTTTCAGATTTTCTATGAACTTTTTTCCTAAACTTTTCACTAATTTTCACTTCCAAAATTTCTCAATTCTAAAAAAATTCTTGAAAATTTATTTATTAAATTTTGCAACAGAAAAAATGTTTTTTTGTTAAATGAATGAAATCAAATATTACCAAAATTTCATTAAGAAAATTGGTTAACATCCCTGCAATGCACACCTTGCATGCAAAACATCTAAATAAAACAATGACAAGACCATGCCACACATCACGTGTTGCCGTATTGATTGATGAGTGTAACCTCAGGGGGTTTTTCTTGCGAACATGACTTGATTGTCTTGTGTGTGTTCGAGTAAATGTTGTAACATCGATGATGTCTGTGTTGAGAGTTCATAAGTCAACAACTTTGCAAAATGTTCGTTAGATTGATAAATGTTGCAGCGGCAATAACAAAAACAAGCACTACATGCGCTGCTGCATACAAGGTGTTGCGATGTTATGTATGTATGTTTGTTGCCTTTGTTGATGATGCATGCTGACTCAATTAATATTTACCAATTAATTGATTGATTGGAAAATGTTGCCGAGAATATTGCTTTATCCCGAAGCTATTTTTGCAATCATCATAATAACATGAAATCATCGACAGGTGTTTTGCGAACTTGTTCTTACGCATCATTAAGTGCAGGTCAATGTGCTGCAGGGGGAAATCGAGAAAATGAGTTTTTTTTAATGATATTTAATATTTATGAAGCTGCGAGTGGAGAAAATTTATTAATGTATCAAATATGATACTTTCTCATTTTCGTACTCCTCAACAAAATTTTTTTTTTATAAGAAAAAACAGGAGACAAAATATTTTCATAAGAATTGATGGTCAAATTAACTTAACTAAATTTCTGGAACAGAAAAAAAATTTTTTTTGACTTAAAATTCAAAAAAATTAAGCTTAAGTTGAGTGAAATTTAAATAAAAAAAAACTTAAGTTTTAAGTCTTTTAAGCTCTGCTGTGAAAACTTAAGACTTAAACATAGACTTAGAAAATTTTTTTGACTTAAGCCTTAAGTTGAGCTTAAGTCAAGAGAAAATTTTGACTTAAACTTAAGTTTAAAAATACTTTTCGATTCTGTATTTTTTTAATTTTGTAAAATTACGATTTTTTTTTTTGACATATTTAAATTTAAGAGTAAATTAAGTTAATAAAAATTTGATTTATAAATAAGTTTTACGGTCTTGCCAATTTTTATTCAGAACTGCCAAACTTATTAAGTCAAAAGTTAAAATTATTAAATTTTATGACTTAAATTTAAGTAAAAAATCACTTAAGTTCGACTTAAGTCATGTTAATTGACTAAAGTTACAATTTTTTCACGAAAATAATCGACTGTTGACTTAATTGAACTTTTTCTATTAAACTTAAGTTCGATTAAGTCAATTAAGTCAAAATATTCTTTTAACTTCAACTTGAGTTAAAGCTTAAGTCACGTAAGCTTTGTAATCTTGTACCTATATTTATTGCCTAAATTTGACTTTTTAAAGCTCAAATCAAAAATAAATTAGTTTTTTTCTCAGAAACTCCAATTTCCTAGAGAGAAAAGTAAATGAAAAATTTTTCCACGGAAATACAATCCATCTAAGAACAACTCAAGAGGGAGAGAAAGAGAAGAAGAAAAATAAACGACGGACTTATCCTATCATAATGATGTTAAATGTGATTAAGAACGATAAGCAGCAAAAAAATAATTAAATAAAAGACGACCCACGCGAAAAAAAAGTAAACAAAAAGTTAGCTGGCCCTATCCCGCATTTAAATGGTAAAGGACGCAAAAAAACACACGGTTTACCCAGATTACAAGGTTAATTTATTTAATTTAATATTAAATGTATATGTGCACAAATTTGTACACCCCGAGAATTGACGATGATGGCAAAAAAAGGTGCTATTTATATTCTATTTGCATTTCATTAAATAAATTATGACGCTTTTTTGTTTGACAAGCAAAATACTTTGTCAATTGACACCACGTTGGCGGCGGCATAAGGTAATGGTGCTTGGCAGCTTACAAGTTGAACACCAACAAACCTCATTAATGGTAATGGATGCTATTAACGGTACGAGGTTTTTTCTCCCACTCTCTCCTATTTTTTTGTCCGTTTGTTGATTAAAACACGAAAAATCAGTGTTCAGTAATTCGCACTGTGTTTGGTGGTCTCGTGTCTTACGGATCAATGACAACACCAAACATAATTGCGACCCGCAAAAAAAAATAAAAGGAAATGAATAAATAGTTAATTGGCAAGGTGGAAAGGCAAATTTATTCGCTCGTGCAAAAAAATGGTCGAAAAGTGGAATGGCGAACCAGATTTGTTGTCGATCCACGTGAAATGCGAGAAAATCCGAGTAAAATAGGAAATTGAAACCGTTCGCTTGTCAGAGAAAATGTCTAGCATTGCACTCTTGAGGTTAGCATTGAAAAGCACAATTTGGAAAAACATGAGCAGAACATGAACATTGTCGTGTTATTGTTTTCATGTTGTTCGCAAGCAGCGCACAGAAGCAGCAGCAAAAAATCAATAAATCAGCTCAATTTCAATTTCAATTGCGTGCTTTGTTTTTTATGTCGAGTATAATAAATTCAAGATGTCGACAGCACGAAAGACAAGCACTGCTGCTTCTCCGATGAACGCGGAAAAAAAATATTGAGAGCGAAATTGTCATCTTTGTAATTAAAACACGCGATGACACGTTTGACCTTGAGTTGTGCCCAAGTTTGGCAGAAAATATGGGAAAATGTAAATATTGCCAATAAATATAAAGGAGACAAAACAATTATAAATAATATTGTCATGTGTTTGTGCGCGAGTTGTCGCAATACAATAATTTTTATTATTATTGTTATTCAAGCCAGTATCATATTTTCTGGCAGTTGTACTCTCTGCTGCTGCTGCTGCTGCGTTCTCATTAAATAAACAAGGCACGACAGAATTTGGCGAAACAATAGAAAGGCAAATGCAGACGGAAATGGAGATTGATTCATGGTTTTCCGGGGTAATGAAGCTCCTTTTGTAAGAATTTCCGTTAATTTTAGTGTTTTGAGGTTAAAAGGACACAAGGTCGGTCATCTAGCGGTCACTAGACAATGTGCGAATGGGGACAGGAATTTTATCATAAATCTTTTTGATGTTCAATGTTATTTTGGTAACGCGGACTGAAAATAGTTTGAAATCAATAGAAGATGATTTTGTTTGAAGGACAATGTTGTTAAGGGAGACAGTTTCGATGACTATTCACTCAATTCAAAAATTGAAAACAAAAGTTAAATTTTATAATTGATACACTGTGAGGATATGAAGTCTCGCAAACCTGAAAATTTGAAATATTTATAGAAAATTAGCGTTACCCGTAAGCTTCGTTCTACCCGTCGAGCTTTTTTAGCTACAAGATAATTTTTGGCGGGTTGAACAAAGTCTACGGGTAACTTTAATTTCATATTTATGAATTTTTAAGGTTTTCGAGACTTTATATTCTTACAGTGTATCATTTAAAATTTTAACTTTTGTTTTCTATTTATGAATTGAGTGAATATTTGTATGCTGTAAAACCTTTTCATACCTTATCTGAACTCACTACAAAAATTACAAAGAGATTAAATCTGAATTCTTATCAATTTCGAATTAATGACCTTATTAAATATTTTGAATATTTTCATACGGCGATAGGTCTTAATTAAACTAAAGAATTTTTAAATACGAATTAAAACCAGAAACATGACAACAATCACTTGGAATTCGTATTTGAAAATTCTTCAGTTTAATTCAGACCTATCGCCGTATGTAAAATTTTTGAATTCAATTTGAATTACTGCGTTACAAAATCAATGTGGATTTTTAAGTATGATTTTAAAATCCATACAAACTTTGTAACGCTATAACTCCGATAAAAATTTCCCAATCTATCAGCTGTTTATTGTGAAAGATGAGTCACAGCTACCTGAAGGTCTTTGTTCTGGAAAATTGTTAAAAAGAACAGAAAATCTCATGAAAATTAAGGAAAATAGAATGTTAACTTCATTGCATACTTTAAGGGAATAAAAATAAAATTAATCAAATTGATATAAATTGCCGGTCCTGGAAAAAGTGCGGGAACCTGAGGACCTCGTACCCAGGAATTTTACAAAAATCATAAAAAAATATTGAATTTTTAAGAGAAATATGGGGAAATTTTATAATTTAAAAATTAAAATTTGTAGAATTACTTAAAAAATGTATAAAATTGACTTAATTTATGATTTTTTTTTCAATATCTTGGGGTTAATATAAACCCCATAAATTTGATTGAAATGAGTTTGGATTGTCTCTATAAGAAAAAATGCCCTATACTTTTTCCATGTCTGTTAATTGCATATTTTAATGGATTGATTTTAAGCAAATTATGATGGTTATGATGAAATAACCCATCTTAGCACAAAAAAGGCTTTGTTTTGATATCTTTAAGAAGACTTTCATTCAAACTTCAATAAATTTTGTCCATCATTAATTTTCTAAAAGTGCGAGACACTAATTTCTCATAGCACAATAACAATTTAACAACAATTGAAGGAAAATCAGACAACCTTTAGTGCCGAAAGCGTCCTTAGCCAATAATGTTTGCAGCTAAAACAAATTAAATTGCTTGTTAGATATTTTTCCAGCCCAAGGACAATTCCTTCTACGCAACAACAAATCAATGTTCTACTACTTCATTATGAAGCAATATCTCAGCTATCACCATTTATCATGCTCCATTTATCTCATTTTCTCGACTAATTATCATACAAATTCAATGAATACCATATTCAGTCGGGGAAATTCAATTCATCAATTTAGTTTCCGAGAATCGGAACAATTAATGGTTCACTTCGGCGCTCCCAGCAAATTTTATTCGTTAGTAATATAATCAAACCCAAAATTAATTGTTACTTTGCAATATTGGATGCTTGTGGTGGTACCCATGTAAGGAGAATTGAAAACATGACCAAATAATCTCTTTAAAAATTTAGGTTTTGCGGTAAATTCCTGTTCCTAATTGAGTGATATTGAATATTCCTCAAATTTGAAGAGAATTAAGGTACATATTGTGTCAATTCATGCAAAAATATTTATGGGGGATATATGAATGTCGATTAAGAATATTTCCCCAAGATATGTGTAACAGGAAGTTGTGTCAAAAATGTTACTGCTACTGAACAATCACAAACGATATAAGAGGCGAACCCTTATCAACTCGAAAATAAAGTTTTATTTGATTAATCCTTCATGCAGGATCCTTCCACATGTCCATTTGTGAGAATGAATTGACTTGCCGCCCATCAAGAGATTGAAATACTTTCGAAATACTTCAAACTTTGGGGAAATTTCACTTGGGAGAAAGACAGCTGACTTCGAACGAATGTATTTTAACATATAAATTACGTTCATGGTTCGACTCTGCTCCAAAAGACCTGTTTGCTTCTGCTATGCAAATGTCAGAACAGAGACAATTTCTGTCATAATCCATTCGAATAAATGCCTTATTTATGTGTACATTTGATGTGAAAAGCATGTTTGTCAATATTTTGTTAGAAAATATTATCTGCAAACATTTTTTTTCCTGTCTCCGTCAATTCTTCGTATAAATTTTCGAGTAACAACAACTCACAAAGTTGTCGGGTTGAAAAAATATTTTTTTGTCGTTTTGAGAATATCAGAGAGACGCACAGCATAAAAATGCAAATATTTATTTAGTAAAAGTTTATCAATTTTCGATCGATCACAAATATTTGTTTCGCTATTTTGTTCTGCTTATTTTTTCGTCATATTTTCATGCATGCCAAAATTTTGCTCAAAAATCATTCTTTGTATCAGAAAGGTCAAAAATACTTGAATGGCCTTTTAAGACGGAATTTTGTCTCGTCTTGGATCCTTCATGTCTACGAAATAACAAGAAAATCCTTTTAAAAGACAAACATAATAACAAATTTATAGAGATTCTCTTAAATAATAATAAATAATCTAATTGCCTAAAAGTGCTTTTCTGTCTCATCGTTTTCACAGTAAAATGTGTTGCAAAATATATCTAGGCAAAATTTTCGAGACAAAATGCAAATCGACAAGTAACGTGTCTGTGTCACATGGAGGTGAGGGGAACAATTTTATGAAGAACAGAGATACAGATTATTAATTTGTATGTGCTGCTTGAAATGGTAACAGAGGTGTTTACAGTGATTGAAAAGAGCTGAAGGTCTTAGAGAACAATAAGAATTAAATTTTGGTACATCTAACAAAAAAATTTAATTTTTTCGAAAATTCAAGAATATTAAAAATAATAAGGCAAGTGCAATAGTTTCATAAAAAAAATTCTTAAAATTTATAAAAATTATTTTTTTTTTGACTTCAAAGAAATATTAAAAAATTTTAACGATTTTTGTTTAATGTTTAGCAATTTTCAGTTCTTAATTTAATTTAATTAAAATTTTTAACTTAATTTTTCATTAAAAATTAAAAATTTAATTTAATAATGAAAAATTAAGAAAAATGTTAATTATAAAATTTAATTTTTTTTTTTTTAATTTAAAAAATTTAATAAAATTTTATAAAAAATTTTTTTTAAGAATTTATAAAAATTAATGTAAAAATTAAAATTAAAAAAAAAAAATTAAAAATTTTAAAATTAAATTAAATTTTCAATTCTTTATTTAAAAAAAATTTTTAAGAATTTTTTTAAAATTAAAAATTTAATTTTTCGAATTAAATATTAAAGTTTTATTTATTTTTTAAAATTAAAGAAAATAAAGATTAAATTTTAGGAAGAAAAAAAATTAAAATTGTGAATTTATTAATTTTTTGTATCAATTCAATTTAAAAAAAAAATAAAATAATAAAAATGTAATTTTTCAATCACAAAAATTGTGATTTAAATTTAAATTAATTAATTAATTTTTAAAATAATTTCGAAAATTATGATTTTTTTTTTTAATTTAAAAAAAAATCTAGAATTTTTAAAATTTTTAATAAATTTCCACACCTCTGTTTACCTAAACGTACCATGCAAAGCAAAACATATCACGTCACACATTACGAGGAGCGACATTGTACACATTCGCAAAATTTGTATAAAATTTATAGGAAAATGTTTTATCTGGCAAATGGAAAATAATATTAATAATTTCTACAACAACTACCTGAAAACTGGAAACGACGAGCAGTAATGTACATTTATTTTGTCGACACAGGTAGACTTTTGCACAAAAATTCTAAACTCCTTGTATTGGGAGCGACAAGACGTCTTTGCTACAAGCTTTTCTGTCATTTTTCTCCATCTTTCTTACTTTTCTCTGCCTTATGCAGAAGATGTTCAGTTTTGTCTTACATTCGGAAAGTTGCTGAATGCATTTCCGTTATTAATGTTTTATGGATAGCCTGGCAAGTTGCTTAACGAAAAAAAAATCTAGAACAAGAAATTTTTTTTAAAAATGTCCATCCTAGCGAACTGCACCGTCTCTCATCATATAGAACTAAGTAGAGCACATAAGAAGATTTGCATGTTAATACTTTTCATGCGATTCTTGTCTCGCATGTAGACATGCCTGCCATGTTCTACATCCTGTTTATTTTTTCATTGCTCGTTTTGCCAAGTTAGTGCATTTAAATTTACTGCACATTTTTCCGGGAAGGCTTCTTCTTCCAAAAAATCTCATAATTATGCGACATTAATTTGATAAACTAATGATATGATGATGGTAATGTGTGTCGTCATCGTCGTCGCGTCAACAGTTTAAAATTATTCCCACTATTTTTTCTCAACTCTTCTGTTCTTCTCGTAAATTCATGCGGAAAATTTTCATCAAATTAGCAAGTTGTAATAAATGAATTTATATTTATTTACTTCACCAACAAAACTGTCTTTCTCTCCCGTTCCTGTGTTTCGTGATGCAGCTTGTTGCAAATTTTATTAAAATTTTACTTGACAACAATGCTGAAGCTCTGTGTGAATGAAAAACTTTTTGTTCCATTCTGTATCGTTGACAATTTTTTTGTTTTCATATTTTAAATAAAAATACAAAAAAAAATTAAATAAAAACTTTTTTCCCGTCAGTAATTAATTATTGTTTTTCCGTAATTTTACTCTGTTTCAGGAACACAAACGTCGCCAGCGTATCAACAAGCTGAAAATTACTCGGAAGGAGACAAATATTTGCCAGGATTTTTAACGTTAGGACAGAAATACAGCATCGCGTTAGGATCTACCGTCATACTGCCATGCAAAATTAATGAAACAGGTGAGTCCAGCTGCACGAACATTGACCTTCCCATAGTCAACGGTCGTTTTGCGATGCATTTTTATTAAAAGGAGGGGTCCGTCATAGAAGATACTCTTTTCTATTCAGGGATGAAGAGATATGAATATAGAAAAGAAGGTGGTTGAACGACTTCGCGGACCCCTTTAATGCAATTTTTTTCATATAAAATGCAAATTATCTTAGAATTGCATTAGAAGATGTCGCACGACGATTAACAACGTTTGATGCATTTTGCATTAGATCAGTGCGTAAGGATTTTTATATTTCGCGAAAATAATGTGCATCGCGAGGATTTATATCTTAGCGGCAACGTTCAAGTCGGCAGCTTTGCGCAGTGGCGATATCGTAAGCAATGAGGTTCAACCGAGCTGCGATTATTGCTGATTGAAAACTAGACCAATTACCCGCCTTAGGGACGAGCCTCGACTCGTTTTCGCTTTGGCAATTTTTGGAAGTCCCGCAAGGGATGATAAACTGAAACCCACATAAAACATCTCCTTCGACTTTGGTCGTTGCGTGCGATGCGATAAGGATGTTCTTTATTGCATTTATGCGAAACGACATAGGTCACAGACACGCTGTCATTTTGACAAAAATTAAAACGTGACACCGACCAGAGTCATCTAAATCATAAAAATTTATCCGAAATATATATTTTTCCGTACACATGCTTTAATATCCTTTAAATTACGACAAAATTTCGAGAGAGAGATAAATGTGTCTCATAAACCAATGTGACACAAATTTCATGTCCATACGCAAGAGAAATTGTCTTTGGGCTTTTAAAACTAGCCACAAATTGGCCACCTGAGTAATCTCTGTCCTTTTTCTTCTTCGTCACAAGCAGTTTTTTATGGCTTTTATATCCACATGTATACGCTATGTGGACACACACACACGACCTGTAATAAATATTAGGCAAAACGTTTTTGAGTTGTTAAAAGAAAAATAAAATTCACACTTTATCACCGATAAAAAGGTGTTTCAGTGTCTGGTATGTACGTAAAAATTTACCTTTTGACGTCGACGATGGCATCTGGCTTCTTTTTTACCGTTCAGTTATAATATTGGTCCCTTGTTGCGTTTTTACTCGTTTTTTTTGGCACAACTTTGAGTGGTATCGGAAGCTTTTGATGCCTCAATTAATTTTAGTTATAACCCTCTTTGGCACACAATTTTTCATGTGTGGGAAATACCAACGAAAAAATTATAAAAAAAATTCAAAATATGATTTTTTTGGGATTTTTTTTATAAAAAAAAAGCCTTCAAGAATTTAAAACAAAAATTTTAATAAGATATTTTAATATTTTTCTTACAAAAGCATTTTTAAAATACATAATTTTTAAACTTGGTAAAATTTTAGAACATTTTCTAAGAAAATCTTCGAATTTTTAAAACATTTTACAAAGACGTTCTATTTAGTTTTTAACCCAGTGCAAATTATCTAAAATTTAGACTTTATAGATTTTTACCCAGTGTACATTCACAAAATTTGTCTCAATGAACATTCTGAAAATTTTTTTTAAATTTTACCCCAGTGTAAATTTTCTAAAATTTTGCCTAAATGGACGTTGTGAATTTTGACCCAGTATACATTCACAAATTTTGTTCCAATGTAAATTCCTATATTTGGCCCCAATGCACATTCTAGAAAATTTCTGAAAATTTCCCCAATACAATTTCTAAAATTTTGCCCCAATGTACATTTTCTAAAATTTTGTCCTAATGCACATTCTAAAATTTGCCCCAATGCACATTTTGAAGCTTTAAGATATGGCACCTAAATAATTTTCAATAAAGGTCGAATAAAGTTAATTTCAATAAAAAGCATCTAAAAAATGACTGATGATAGATGGGACTCTTACTCTAGTTGATATGTGTAAAAAATGATAAATTAATGTTTTTCTTGTACTTTCTCTTACAGAAAAATCCTCCGATATCGTTCTCGCTTGGATCCGAAATCGAGCGGTGATGGTAGCTGGTCCCACGAAAGTAACCACTAACACGCGAGTGCGTCTCATGCCATCGACGGGCTACACGTCAGGCTACAACCTGGAGATCAAAGACGTGCGACTTACGGATGCCGGCGAATACATTTGCCAGATGGGCGGCGAAGAGGTGCCAAAGGAGGTGATTCACACACTCGAGGTGCTGATTCCGCCGAAAATTGATTATGTCTCGCACAATCGGTTGGACGTACAAAAGGGCAGTCCCGTGCGCATCGAGTGCCGCGCCATCGGCAACCCCAAACCAAAGATAATATGGACGCGCAAAAACAACATGATGCCAAACGGCGAAGCCAACATCACGGGTAACGTGCTCGAATTGCAGCATGCGACACGGCACACAGCTGGACACTACAGATGCATAGCGGATAACCGCGTTGGGCAAACAGATGCACGAGAGATAAATGTTATTGTGATGTGTAAGTAAAATACCTTTTTTGAGCATGTTAAAAGTTTTTCGGTGGAATTTGCACACACGGGAGACACCGTATAAAAGTCAGTTGAAAATTTCTTCTGGTTTCATCGCGCTGGCTGCAACTAAAACGAAATAAAATAATAAAACCCAAATAAAACAGAGGCAATATATCATTTTAAATTAATTTTGTGTATTTTCCATTTCCCTCTACTTCTAGATCCACCTGAAATTGAAGTAGAACGTTCATTAATTCATACTGGTGTCGGATACGAGGCACAATTGATATGCATTGTGCATGCAGAGCCCCAGCCGCATGTTATCTGGTACAAAGATACAACACAATTGGGAACAACGGAACAACATTCACAACAGGTAAGGCTCCTCGTGCATTGTTTTAAGCCAAAATATTGCGTTCCCTCTCTCTCTCTCTCTGATCATGGTCGTTGCATTTTGCAAAATGTTAAAACAAACTGACATATCCTCTCGACAGATATTTGTATTTTTGGTGCGGAGCAAGCAATATGGGCGAGCAAGGGAAAGAAGGATCTTTGATCCGATTACATTGCTTTTAAATGATGATATGGTGAAAAATGTTTGTAGCACACAAACTAGATGACAGACACATATTTGTTTAAATTTTCTGTTGTTGAGGTTGTGCCGTGTGTGTGTGTATGTTTTTGCTAAGATAGATGTAAATAAATTTGTTTAAAGTGTTTGCCTTGTATGCATTTCACAGAACTAACTGACACATGCTTCTTGTCTCGTGTCTTTGTTGCGAAAGTGATTGGACAAATTAAAATTATTTGATTGGATCAATTTTTCATTGAGGAGATTTATTTCGAAAATTCACCTTTGTCACATTCCCCAGTAGAATATCCGAAAATCTTCAAAACAAACTCAATTAAAACTTGCAACAATGAAATTTTAAGATTTTGGCAAACCAAACAGAATTCTTTCATGAGACAAAATTCTATAACAGAGTTTATTTCATTAAACTAAGTAAATGTTTTGAAAGCCCAAAAATGGAAAAACAAAAACACATTTTACTCATTTTGTTTCACACAGAAGAAGAAGGATGTCTTCTAATAAAGTCTTGGCAAACAAGCTTCGAACGGTAGCATTCACTGAAAATTCAATTGACGTCAAAAAACGGCAGTAGAAGCAGCGAAAGATATTTATCTTGCCATGTTTGTAATTAATTTTATGCAATTTGAGTGTTAAATATACTTACAGCGCTGCAAGTAAATATCTTATTTGCGTGGAGTGGCGTGGAATTGTATCACGATACCGCCACAAAATTCATCTGAAATTCATCACTCTTTCTATTTGCTTACCGCCACTGTCGAGGTTTTGCTGGAAATGTGAAAAGTTTGTGTCTCGAATTTAATTTTTTAAAAAGTTTTTCAAAAAAAAAATTTATTTTTCTAAATTTGGTAGAAAATCTAAAAAAAATTATTATTAACTTTTATTTACTTCTCAAACGCTCAACAGGCAAGTTCCATTGAACAACGTTCTCCGGCATAAAAACCCATCTTTTCAAATAAAATACAATAAATCAATAAATTCTCGGAGTTCAGGAGTTCTGCTTCTTTGGCCCAGTTTGGTGATGCGATTTGAGTTACAGTTGACATGACATAAAACATAAAAAGATACTTATGAATACTTATACTTATGATCTTTGAACTTATCTTAAACTTAATTTTGAGCAAAAAGCCTAAAAGTTTTCTTAACTCAAGTTTAAGTAAAATTAAAGCTGCTCAAAATAAACCTTTTGTAATTAATTCTTAAAGTCACAAAATTTCAAACTTTTTCGAAACACTAAATATTCACAAAACTTTACTTTTATTTTCTTCCGCTGCCTTTGCCGTTCACGAAGCTCTGTAAGAACAAAAACAGCTAAATTAAGGGTTTTAATACAATAAATTTGTTTGTACGGTACATTATTAAAGCAAACAAAAAAAGCTACAACAACAACCAACGTAGCCTGAAAATGTTTTCTTACAGAACCATAAATGACACACACTTGCTTAATATTTAGTTTGTTTAAAATCTGTTGTAGTTAAGAATCAGATAAGAGCTGCTCTTGAACAGAAGTGAGGTAGTATTTTGTTCCGCTACTTAAGTTGCAGTAATGCAAAAAGCTTTTTGCATTAAATTTGTACGAGCAAACTTTTACAGGTGTTTTTGTAATAAATTTTCCACCTTAAGCAGTGAGCTTTAAAATTTTAATTTAAATTACTTCTTAAAGCCTGATTCTCCTAGAATTATCTGAACTCAACCGAGGTACTTTATGACCTGTGAGACATAAAAAAATCATAAGCCAATTGTCAGTAATCCACCAAAATCTGTCCTCTAATGGTATTCCGATGAAACAAAAACACGTTTTCAACTAGCAGATATAGCTCAAATCGAATAATAACGAAGCTTGTTACTTCAGGTCCATTGTGTGTTCGAATGGCTTTCGGTAAATCTGATTTTTCACCATGATCATCCGTTGTTTGTGTGCGAATATTTTATTTGTTCAGTTGCGCTGCCACACGCACTTCTCTCACATTTTCAGCTTATATCTTCATATTGAATGGATGTCTGATTTTGTTATCAATTTTTAAACAGATTTTCCCTCGGCTCGTGTAGTTGCCGAATTGTATTCGTGAATGAATGAAAAAAATAAACGTATTGGTATGAATTCTCCGAAGGCAGACAGGTGTTATATTGGTTTGTTTAGGTTTTTATTAGAAAGATAGATTTTCATTTTATTCCCTCTCTCCCCTTTTATTTTTTTCGCAACTGTGGAACGGAAAAAGTTTTATTCAGATAGATTTGTTTGATTACCGCTTTGCTACATTTTAGACACTCGTAATGCGACCAATATTTCATGTCAAATGTTGTACCGGTTTCAAGAGATGACGATGAGGGGGGAGTTTGAGCCTTAAAGATTGTATTCCCAAAGGACTCATATAATGCTTTTGCTATGCGTTTGTGTACTCCTGTCAGAAATTAGTTTATTAGAGTGTAATAAAATGGGGTTAACTTCCTACTAATTTAATATCAAAGGGAGATTAAAATTTGTTACACACTAACAAAGAGAGAGGTGCTAGATGAGCTCTTAATTTATTTAAAAGTTGAAATTCCAACGCACTGTAAAATTTTCAATACAAATGAGGAATGCTGAAGTGAAGATTGCACTTTCTCATTTTATCAAATTGCATTATATGAAGAAGATATCATTATATGAAGAATATGTGAGTTGCTTTAAGAATCGTTAAAGTCGATCGTTTATAAAAATGTCTTAATTAAAATTAAAGGTCATAATGATATGTCAACGTATAGAACCACGAATAATAGTGTATCAATATTCGGGCTTTTCTCGAGGTCAAAGTTTCTAAATGAAGTGTTTTAAAAGACGTTATTTCTCAAAAAGCCTTCTGTTCAACTGGCATCCTTTACTTAATCTACCGCTCCAAGTGTCACTAACGACAAACGATATTTCGAGGTCGAGGTCCAGGTCGAGGTCGAGGTCGAGGTCGATAATCTGACCCGAGAAGAAGTATCTTTCCGACTATTGCGCAAGCAAGTTCAGAGGAAATAAACATTTAATTCAATTAAAAATTCTCCTGCTCTCAATCAGAAGCCAAAGAAGTTATAAATTGCACGGAAAATGCAAAAAGATGCAAAACAAGCAATAAAGCAGAGCGAAAATATTTTGAGTAGGACGACGAAAAGAAAATCATGTCGCAGAAGGTTAATCGAGTTTCATGGAAACTTGGCAATAGAAGCTGGGAACTATCACCGCTGTCTGGCGCGTGACCATTACGCGAACGAATGTCAAAATATGCTAATTAAACGAAGGCCCCGCTGCCGTAGAAAGATGATGACCAAAGAAAGAAAAGCCCGAAGAGCAAATATAACATTTTCTAAGACGGTTTCTATGAACAATAAAAAAAAAGAGAAATGAAGCTGACGTGGGTCGAAAAATTCTTGAAAATGTCGAAAGGTCTAATTCTAATATCTACAATTTTTAAAAGCAACCATTAAAATTATACCTTTATAATGTTTTGTGCAATTTTTATAGCTTCACTCTGTTAGAGAATATTCTTTAAAAAAAATTATACAATCAACTATATGAGGTAAGAACAGGTGCAAACTTCACACGCATCAAAATCCCTTGAATCGTTTGGACAATTCTTAGGAAGATTGTTGATATTCATTACCATTTTACAAGTGCCAGAACAAGTCTCTCTTTGCCACGTGAATAAATTCAACATGCACTTTTACTGCAGACGAAGAAAATGCATACTAATGTTGATATAACAATAAAACGGATATATCCATCTGCTAGGCAAAAACTTTGTGCATCGTGTCGTCAGAGCAAAATTTGTGTGTGTGAGACTGTATTGAACAATAAAGGAACATCCGAAATAGTTCTACAAAACACACATAGATGTGTCAAATATTTTCCTGTAGACACGTCGCTCTTGCCATTGCCATGAAATGTGCAACGTATGCATATATTTATTATTATTATTTTATGGAAATGTATGTTGAGAAATGTATTACATTTCCTCTTAAGAATTATTTAATTATGTAACATCTCAATTGTGTGCATCACTTTTCCAGCAAAAATTTCTATACAAGCTGATGTTGAAAAATTTTTCTCTCAAGCATTTCTAGGAATGCAGAAAATTTCATTAACAAAAAAAATATTTTAAAACTGTAGATATTATTTTTCTCAACTTTTAATGACCAGAGAGAGTTTCGTTTGCATGAATCCTCACAATAATTATTTGATATCCTTTTAGAACCGTGGCAACAAATACAGCTTGATCATTCGCAACGTCACATATTCCGACTTTGGTAATTACTCGTGTCAGGCTTCTAACTCCCTTGGACGGGAACGTGGCTATTTGCAACTTAGTGGATTGCCAACGGTTTGTTATTTCGATTCGGTAAGTGTGTTTTAAAATAATTTTTAGGAATTTTTTTAAGTAAAATGGTATTTTCATGTTAGCCCACAATCAGTCACTACAAGGATCAGTACAACGTCTCATGGACTGTCACAAGTTACTCGGCGATCCGTGAATATCGGTTGTTCTATCGGAAACAGTCCGCCTTGAATACACTTGATTTCCACGACGTTCCAATTTACAATCAAGTTGTGCCACACATTTTGACGCATCATGAACGCGGCATCAACGATCAGTGGGAAAATGTAGTTATACCGGAAATTACCTATGATTATGGTGTGAGTCGTTATAATTTCGCGAGTTTACATCACTTACCGCAAAGTACACGACATACAAAGAGTTTCCTCATCAAGAACTTGCAACCGGCCACGCACTATGAAGTTCGGGTACAGGCACGCAACGACCACGGCTGGAATAAGTTGTCAGCTATTTTCCATTTCACCACAAGAAGTGATGGTAAGTCGAGACTTTTAATTATTTTTTGCAATTTTTCTAACAATTAATCTTTTTTAATAGACTATGAAAATGCCATCCATCCAGATGTATTAGATGGCGCTGGTCTAATACACAGCTCTGTGCTAAATGGTGCAACTCCACTGTCATCATCCCTCATTTTCGCCGTAACAATTACCGCTTGTGCAATAATTTCCTCGTACTTTTCGCGTAGCACGTGATTTTATTAATTCTAGGATAGTCTGTAAAAGTGAAAAAACATTATTTTAATGATACATATAAATATTTATAGATGTAAAATGCACCATGAAAAATTAGAAATTTGCCACACATAACAAGAAACACACCCGATGTCTCCTTCTCCTCAACCTCCTCCTCTCACAATCACTGTATTTTCAATATTTTTTTTTAATTATAACAAGTAAGTAAGTCAGCTTACCCTTTTTCCCATATTTCCGGACAAACAACAAAAAAAATGTATCGTCATAAAAAATTATGTAAAATGCGAAATTAACTAAATTACTGCTCGACTCCTTTATGCAGAAAAAAAAGGAAAAGTACAGAAGAAATTGTTGTCGTATTCTTCTGTTTTCTGTTCTCTACTAATAATAAAATAGTATAGTAATATTATAAAAAATGAAGCGAGATAAGGAAACCCCGTTTCTCACACCCACAAAACCTTTTTAGGAGAAAAAAAAACGTAAGACAATTTTTTATTCTTAAATCCCTTATAAAAGACTATAAAAATAATAAAATAAGATAAGATAAGTTTTAAAAAGGATGAAAGAAAAATCAGGATGATGACACAAAAATGACCTTTTTACAAATTCACAAGACAACAACAATAGTGTCGACGTCGTTGTCCCGTTTGTTCTTCGTTGTTGTTGTTGTAGGTACAACTACTTCTACAAAAAAAAATAAAAAAAAATATGTCAAAAAATAAAAAGATTCAATGGACTGTGTACAAAAATTGTAGTTGACAACAACAACAAAAAATATCATAAAAAAAGCAGTGACAAACACTTTTTTTTCTTTATTTACGGAAAAAACGGATAAAAAAAAACACTTTTTCTCCTCCTGATGATGTGAAAGTGTCTCGAAACGAAAAAAAAATGTTAAAGGAAAAAAATAGCGAATTCATGGAGGTTGAAAAATTGAATGATAAAGGAAAATTTTTATAAGGTAAGTCAAGTGAAATGTGTAAATAATATATTTATTATATGAATTCTATTCAATATACAAACATATACTTATATACATTTACTAATATATAGTATAGGAAAAATAAGGATCGAAAAGCTATTTAAAAAAAACTCTTTTTTTTTGCTCTACTTTTTTCTACATTCAAAAAAAAACGGAAAAAGAAATGAAATTTTGTGAGGTGTAATTCACGAGAAGAAAAAGTACGAAAAAAACTGAATATTTAAAGGATCGTATTTGAAAATGTGATGAAAGCAGATTTATGGAAGGTATCCGAATAATAACAGTAATGAAAAGGGAATTTTTATCTAATCGCTTGTACCTTTCAAATTGCCCCCTTTTTTTGTCATTATACATTTCTTTCTCAATTCGAGTTTTCTTGGGCATGTCTTCAACTTCCGGAGACAAAATAGAATTTTTTTTGAAAGTTCCATAAATAACTTAGCTAATGAGATCGAAATCTAACACTCCCATGTGATTCCTTGGGAAAAAAGTCCATATTTCATTTTTTATCGATATAACGTAATGACATAGTAAATCTTATAACAAAACATGAAAAAAAAGTATAATATTATTTATAGAAAAATTTTTGTCCTACTCTTCAATTTTTTATCTTTCATTTTTTTTTTCTATATGATCGAATCTTTTCAACAAAAGAAAAAGATTAAACTTTGAAAGGATCTTTTTGCGCTTTGTGATTTTATAGAAAAAAAAATTTAGTCATGGTGCTATTTTAGTAAAATTTTTAAAAAGTTTTTTTTGTGCTTCAATAAAAATTAAATACACAAAAAAAAAAACAATGTTTTACAATAAAACTTAAATAAAATTACAAAGGCAAATAATATCTTTCTATTTACCAGAAAATGTTGTAACAAAATGATTTAACACTTTTATGATTTTGCCTTCTTCGAAGCGATACAAATGTTGGAAAAACTACAAAGTGCAACTTTTCTTTGTATGTCGCTTGGGTGCTACGATGATAAAGAATAAGACAAGAAGTTTTATTTAGATTTAAATAAATTTTCCAAGAAATAAGTGTAACTTTACGTCTTTTTCTTTCTTCGTTGTGCTACTTAGCTACTGCAACATTATTTTATTATTATATTAATAAATATTTCAAAGTTTTTTGGGGTACAAATATATAGAACGAAAATGGAGGAGACACACGTACCTCACATTTATAATCCGTATTTAAGTTTTACTCTTGGTGAAATTTTTCGACTAAACTAGCAGCAAAGTGAAAAGGTAAAGAAAAGAAGAAGAAGGATTTTTGATTATAATATTAAAACATTCTTTTTGTTGCTGCAGCATGTTGTCGGTAGCAAAAAGAGATTAGAGCGCTCGATAAAAGTGGTTGTTTAAAATGTAACAGAGAATAGTTTATTCACTCATTTTCGACACAAAAATTCTATATATATACACGTAAATAATTAATTAAAAAACGAAATTAAAATTATTCAACATTGAGTCAGGATGTCATTAATAATTCCCTTGGACCTTTGTTACAAAAACTTTGATATTCAAGTAATTATTATTAAGATCCTTTTAACATTTTAATTTTATATACATTTTTCTCGGTAATTTAATCTCGGAAAATTTTCCCTTCTCACCGAATATTTTCTTTTTTTTTACGTACAAAATCTCAATCAACCGTCAGTCAGTCAGTATCAGACATCCGCCGCCCGCCTGCCTTCCTCCCATTCTTTCCTCACATACACACACAAAAAATCGCAAACTTTTTAACAAAATGGCTGAAAAAGTCCATCATTGTTTAATGTTTATAACTTTGCTCCATTTATTGTTGCTTTTTAAATTGTTTAAATTTCTGCCCATAACTTTTAACTTTTTTACCTACTAAGATACAATTAGACATCGGAAATGACAGATAAAAGTTATGATGTGACAGTATTTTGTGTATGTACAGAAAAAAAACCAAAAAAAAAAGTATGAAAAAGTTTCGGACTAGCAACCCTTCTTGAACAGTCAAACTTCTTTTTTGACATAGATCTAGAAAAATATAAAATTTATATATATATAAATATATAATATATTTATAGAATAAAAATGATGAAAAATTTTATGAAAAAATGATAAAATTCAAGAATATAAATTTGTAATTAATGTAATTAACGAAAAATTTCTTAAGTCTGTAGCATACTGTTTTCTTTTCGTAAAATAAATATACAAGATAAAAAATATAGAAAAATAAATAAAAACATGCTAGAAAATTGAATCAACTCCGCAAGAGTTTGACGAATGAAAGTGACAAGAAATTAATATTTATTTTTTATTACCAACATACATAAAAATTTATCATATTTTAAGATATACAAAAAAACCTAAGATCTTTATTAATTATTTATTAAGGTTACGCTAAGTAAGATAGAATATTAAAAAAAAATCTAATCATTATACTAAAAAAAAACAGAAAACAAACTCAATTCAGTGTCACAAAGGAAATTAATTAGGCGATGATGTAACGTTTTTAATACAACTAGAAAATACATGAAAATATGAAAGATGAAAAAATTGACAAAACACAAAAAAAAAATCGAACATACAATTAAATTAAATTTTTAAGAAAAAAATTAAAATGATAAAATTAAAAAGTTTTATGTATATGTAATATTATTAATTAAATAATAATAAATATAAATAAAATACAGAAAAATTATTGAATAATATAAAAATTAATTTAAAAAAGTATATTATTGATATATATAAATAAAATGATTCAAATGATGATAAAAATAATAAAAAAAAATATTATAATTACGCTATATGGAAAAAATGATGTTTTTCTTTAATTATTCTTTTCATCCGGTGTGACGTTAATTGTTGAAATTGTGAGGTAAGTAATTTTCCTGCTTTTGTCATGGATATGACAACGCCGCACATTATTTAATTATGTAAAATTCCCCAATCGCAATGAATTATAGCCTCATCACATCTCGTTTTTTTTTGCATTTTTGCGTACATGCGAGAGAGGAAATTAACACAAATGAAACAAGAAATTGTAATTAGAGTACGCTTTGTGGTTTTTTGTCGCATTAAGGAGGACAAAAATATCGTCATACAACTGCAGCAATGTGTCCTTTCCCTTCGTAAAAGCACTTTGTGTGCAAAAATCAACAAAATGTTATGTCACGCCAGAAATACATATTTAAAGTACATATACTTGGAGTAAGAGTGGAGAAGAGGACGACGTGTCGTTATTTTGTTAGTTTTCTCCAGAAATAGCTGAAATAACAAAAATTTTCATTTGTGAGTATATCCTTTCAGCGGTTGTCTTGTTGTGTTGTGTTGCAATAAAATGTGGTGTTGGCATAAAAGTATGGCAAACATATTCAGGTGTGCACGGTGGGTAAGAAATTTATTTTTTTTTTAAACTTAAAATAATAAAAATTATCATATGAATATTTTCAAAAGTTTCTATCTATTAATTTTTTTTTATTTAAAAAAAATATTTTTTTATATTAAAAATTTGGAAAATTTTCATATGAAAATTTAGAGGGCTTAATTTTTTTTATTGAAACCCTTAATTATTATCTCTTGTCCGAAGATTCGAGACTGTCCTCATGTTGAGCAAAGGCGGTCCATGAATTTTCGCTACATGGTTTGTCGATTCGCAGGATCTTTCTGATCCCAGAGGTTAGTTATTTGCCCCTCACCCTCTCTTATAATGTTGGCTTCTGAGAGTGGCGATCTTTTCTACGGTTTCCGTTTGTATTTTATACAAGGGCTCTGTTGCATACTTCCCTGGAATCTTTGCGAAGGGTATGCCCGATCCAACCGAATTTTCTCCTGCGTATTTCTAAGTTTATATTCGTCATGTTGGCTCTTCTCAGCAGATCTTGATTGGAGATCCGGTTTGGCCGAATTATTTTAAATTAACTTAAGAACATTTTAGGAAAAAAAATTAAAAATAATAAAAAATCTGTTTAAAATTTTAAAAATAAAGTTCAATAATTTTGTGAAAAAAAATATTTTTAAAGAAAAAAATCTATAAGCTAAAAATTTATTATTGGAAAAAATATTTTTAAAATTTAAAACTTATCAAAAAAATTACGAAAAAGGGTGAAATGAATCGTCAAGGTCAATTAAAGGTCATTCATTTTTCATTAAATTTTTAACATTTTAAATGAAACAGAAAAAAAGTGCCTTAAAAACCATTTCTTCCCGCTGGGCTTAAAAGAGAAATAGAGAAACAGATGTTTAATTTTTGGTTACCTCTTACAAATATGCTTTTTATTCTCCTTTTCCTGTAGGTATCTCACTTGCCTTTTAATATAACATTTGATTTTCGGCTTAACACTCGACTCAATAATGGCTCTACGCAGTGTGTTTGGTGTGTGTTCCAAATAATCCAGAGAGACATGAAATTTACTTGTTGTCGTGTATTTATTTTTGGTTCACTCTTTGGAAGAGATTTCACATGCAATGCTATCTCCTCCTAATGTTTGCTCTGGTTTCCTTAATGACAATTACTGGATGATGCCAACATGATAATATTTGTTTTAGATATTCCACACACTGATACAGCCATACAGAGACAATATAATTACAACACATTGCGGTTGTTTATATTCTGGAGCCACAAACATCTCTCCTGATATAAAATTAATAAAGAAGACCCGAAATGATATGCATTTCGTCATGTCCTTCTCTCGTAACTTTATTACTACCGCAAAAGTAACAAAAGTAATAAACTACGTCGTAATGGCTTTAAAGGAGAAATGTGCAATTGATGTTCTTCGTCGTCTTCTTCTGCTCCATCGTCGTCGTGAGGGATGATAATTACAAGCAATTTCCGTCATTTATTATCCTTTTAAGGCACGCTTCAATGGATCATTTATGTGTAATTAGACGAGATATAATGGCCCCATAAAATCTCGTCTCTTCTTCACGAACTGCTACAACTACTTTTACACCGAAAGGAAAAATTTTTTGTTGCTCTGAAAAATATCTAGCTTTTTAATTTGCTTTAAAATTCAACTTTATTTCGAATTCATACGGCGTAATAATGAGAAATAAAAACTAGAGTAAACTTGTTTTAAATTCTTAAAATAAAACACCATTAAAGACCTACAATAAACAACTAAATTAAAAACAAATGCAAAAGGAGACCAATAAATGCACAAAACTTTTTCGTTTTCTCTCAGATGAATACCAAACTGCAAATAAGGAGAAAACAAAAATAAATGAAATTAATAGTCACTAGATATTAATATAAAATCAGTACAAACGGACTCCTGAGATAATACTCTGGCAATATCTACGATTATTTTATTATAACGGAGTCACTTATAAATGTCGAAAGCAGCATTTGTTTCACTCCGTTTTTTTTATTTAATAAAATTATATTATTTGAAAAGTTTGACAAACATACAGAACGTCTGTTTGTTTGTTTTACTCATTCAAAAAGTTTTGCTGAACACTACATAAAGTGTAGCAAAAGTTGAATGGTAAAATTGTATACCTAGTTTTAGTTCTTTTTTTATTCATGGCAGTAGTGGACAAATTTTTTTCTGACATTTTTTTTTTTTTGTTATTGTTTTGTTTAATTGTTTATTTATTTAATTTCTTTTAAATTTTATCTTATGTTTTTATTTCATTTAGTTTTTCACTATTCAATTCAATCTTTTAAATGTGGTCTTTATCCCTGGTCTAGTCCGTCTATCCGAAAAGGTGTATCTATTTGCCATTTGCTAATTCAAGTTTTTCAATTTTTTTATGAATTATTAAAATGATTTAAATGAAGTAGTTAACATTATTAAATAGTTCGAAAGTAGGTACTTTACTTAAATTAAAATTTATAAAAAGTCCGTGAAAAATTGTATAATTATAAATTTAAAAAATATATTTTTTTATGCATTCATGGAAAAATGAAAAAAAAAATTAATTAAAAATCATGAAAAAAATTCGGGAAAACGTTGGAAAATTTGTGGAAACCCTTTATAAAATTATAGATTTTACGAGAAAAAAATTAAAATTTTTGTACAAAAACTATAATAAAATAATTTGAAAAACTATGATAAGCTTTTTTTGATTTAAAAAGTAAAAATCAGCAAAATTTTCATTTATTTATTTAGGCAGCTCCAAATTTTTTTCGAACTTTTTGTCCCAAAAACTTTTTTTCAAAATGGCTAGGGCAAAAAAAATTTTTTTTGAAATACTTTTTCAAACTTTTAAAAGAAAATTTAAACACTTTATGTAATTAATCAATATTTTAGTTGTTTTTGATATCTACAATTAGAGTTTCTTATTCAAAATTGATTTCAGAGCAATTCAAATAAAAAATTGAAAAAAAATCATAAAAAAAATCTCTAAAAAATTTCAAAAACAAAAGTTTGATGATTTTCGAAAAAAAAATTAGAGAAGAAAATTCTTGTAAAAATATCATTTTCAATACAAAAGTTTGAAATAAAATATAAAAAAATTAAAAACTTTTAAATAATTCCTTGAATAATTATAAAAATAGACCAACAAACTGCCATTTTTAATGAAATTTTTATTTTTTTTTTTATTTTGTCCCATTGGGTTTTCGGCATTTGAAATGCAGCATTTGACAAAAGTTAAAAAAAAATTAAAGTGGCCTTATTTATTATTATTTTTTTTTATTAAAAATCTATGAAAAATTTTACATAAATTTCAAAAATTTTTGAAATGCTTTTAAGCATTTTATTTCAAAAAAATTTTTTTCGACTTATTTTTTACTCTTTTTTTCTTTTTTTTTGTAAATTTTTATCCGATCATTTCATACAATACTTTGATGATTTTTAATAGCATTTTTTTTAAATTATAATTTTCACATAATTATCTCATAATTAAATATTTTATGTTATAATTCTCTTTATAAATTAATGCAAAAGGACATCATTTCATCTTTTATGACATTTTTTTTTGTTTTTTTGTTTAAATGTCCCAACCAGACTGAGCAACAAAAGTGGTCAATAATTCAATTTTTATGAAGGTAAAA
This sequence comes from Culicoides brevitarsis, assembly GCF_036172545.1. Classification (NCBI taxonomy): domain Eukaryota; kingdom Metazoa; phylum Arthropoda; class Insecta; order Diptera; family Ceratopogonidae; genus Culicoides; species Culicoides brevitarsis. The sequence goes on along the minus strand of NC_087085.1, from coordinate 18,935,384 downwards.
AAGTTTTAAAGGCAATTGCTTCCAGGTAATGTCCCATTCATTAATTTTTCATACATTAATAATTTTTTGGCAAGCATTTCTCGTTCCACTTCATTTTTTTTTCGTTCGGCATTACTTCACTTCATCTCCCTCATAGTGTGTTATCAGCAACATTTCCTGAACCATAAAAATGAAAAATAAAACGCATTAAAAGCCACAAACATAACCAGATTGAAAATATATTTTTTTTCTCGCAAATAAACAGGAAAAAAACTCTCACTGTGTCACGTTACGCGTTGTGCGGAGAAACAAACATACATAAAATTTTATATTGGACAAACAGACACTTATGGATGCAGTTACCACAATCAGTTATCATGTGTGCGGCAAGTCCGTATATTTATGCAGAAGACACGCGCGCACGCAAAATACATAAACAAGCAGTTTTCACAAAATATAATCGTTTTAATTCAATTGAATTGTTTTTCCAATTTCAATTTTCAGCATATGCGTAAATAAATACCGCACCGTGTAGAGAAGAGAGCACATAAACAGGGCCATTTCGTGGCTCGATCACAGTTTGCCAATCTTTTTCAATATAAATACACATGAGGCAACAAAAAAAGAATAGTATCAGTTTAAAACATGATTGTTTATATTTAAATGTTATAGAGTCACACACACACAAAAATTTCAAATGAGTCGATATAAAATGAGATTGTTTTCCTCATGTGTGTCATCATCGGCATCATTGTAGGGCGACGACGACGGCGTCATCGACATTGGCATAGGACAGCAGAGAAAAAACATTATTATTACGTGTACACGAAAAAAAAAACAAAAAGGAAATTAAATATTTAACTGTAAATAATAATAAACATTGAATTTTTGGAAATGACGTTGCCGCATAACACATTCGGGAGACTCGCAGGAACAGGTAAAATATTTTTTTTCGCATGTGCCATAGATTTTCATTATGCGCAATTGAGCACGATTATTATTATTATTATTTTAATCTGGGCTTTTGTTTGTGCACGAAATTCAACAAACACTCGCACAATCATAGTCATTGGCTTGATTATTTGCAGGATGATGATTGAATGGTCACACACACGTTATGGTCGATTTAACGCAGCATTTTAAAACAGAACGGAGGAAAAATTGCTAATTAGTATTTTGAGGCTTTATTTTGTTGATAATGATAGATTTTGATTGTTTAATGATGGTTTTTTAGCAAATTATTGTGCGAATTTTCATGCAATTTTATTATCAGTGAAAATTAGTAGTTTTCAATCAAATAGGCAGTTTTAAATTTAGTTAAAAAATAATATTTTTTTTAAATTTAAAAATTAAATTTGTTAATAAATTAAAAATCATGCAATTTTTTTTTTTAATTTTTTAAAATTTTAACAAAATAAATATTTATTTAAATAGGGGAAGACGGGGCACATTCATAACTGGGGTACATTCATAAATCGATTTTTCTCCTATTTAGAAAGGCCGAATGAAAAAAAGTTGTTCTACGAAAGGTGCAGGTTTTCATGCGCTTTAAATACACAGAAGACACTTTTTTGATAAAATCTGTCATTTTGGAGAAAAACGGCAAAATGTGTTTTTTGGGGTCGTTGATCTAATTTTTGTGACTTACGAAAGTATGTAAAACTCCAAGATGAAGCACGAATAATTTCAAAATGTTATTTTAGATAGTTAGTAGCAAGTGTCTTTCACAAATTCACAAAAAAAAAAAATTTTGAAAAATATTCAAGCATCTTGACATACACAGAGCGTCATTTCAAAATCTTGCTTCGGGGTACATTCATAACGTACATGGCACAATATGGCGATTGTATGAATCCAAAAAATTTTTGATAGGATTTTGTTAGTTTTTTCGAGAAAAACTACTTACAATCAAAGAATTTGACGAAAAATGGACTTAGATGTCAAAAAGGGCTAAAAACAAGCTTAAACGTCATTGTTCTCGCATATCCTCATAATAGTCTATAATTTGAAGTCTAATGTCAATATATCTAGATATATGAAAGGATATCTGGTAAAAATATATCACGAAAAAGTCTGCTGAGGATCGTAGACCATAAACACATTTCAAAAAAATTACTTCCTTGAAGTAAAACCATAGTTTATGAATGTACCCCAGGCCATTTATGAATCTACCCCAGGGTTGGGGCACATTCATAAAAATGACTTCTTTTACTCAAATGATCATAACTTCCTTACTGATGGTCATAATCGATCAAATCTTGCGCCAAAATAAAGTAAACTAATGTAGCTAACACATCCATGAAGAAAATCCCGAAAATTATTTATTTTTCTACATGCCAAGCGCGTTCTGCAAAAGTGTTATGAATGTGCCCCGTCTTCCCCTAATATTTAAAAAAAAAATAAAGAGATTGAGAAAAAAATTGAGAAATTTTTAATTCAATTTTTTATTTTATTTTATTTATTATAATTAAAATAAATAATTCTTGAATAATTTAAAATAAATAAATTAAAAAATAATAAAAATATTTAATTTTGGTTTGGAGACTAAATTTAATTATTTAAATTTTTAACGTTAATTTTTTTTTATTTTTTAAATTTAATTTTTATAAAATTTTGAACCAAAAATAAAATTAATATTTTTAAGAATTTGCTTTTTTAATAATTATTATTAATTATTAATAAAACGTTTGTTTTAAAAAATATTTTCATTAATTTTATTTTAAAATTTTTTATTTGGCTTAATTATTAAAAAAAAAATCTTAAAAATTTTAATTTTATTTTTGGTTCGAAATTTAATAAAAATTTAATTTCACTCTTTAACGTTTGTTTTAAGAAATAAAATATTCAGAAATATTATTTTTTAAATTTCTATTAATTTTAAATTAAAATAATTACATTAAATAAATATTAGAAAATCGATCAAATTTCCAAATTTTAATTTAATTCAAATAAAAAATTTAGAAATAAAATTAATGAAAATATTTTTTAAAACAAGCGTCAAAAAGTAAATTAATTAAGTTTAGTCTTCGAACCAAAATTAAATATTTTTAATATTTTTTAATTTATTTATTTTGAATTATTCAAAAATTTTTTATTTATTTTTATTTTATTTCTTTTTTGTTGTATATGAGACGATTTTTTTATTTTTTTTTATCAGAGTAAATCAAACACTTGACCAATGCAAATGTTTAAAAAGTCCAATATTATATCAAGCTAAAATTTTATTTTTTTTAGAAACAAAAGTCAAAAACAGCTGTGAGTTGGCTCCTTGCCAGCTTCTCACCTCATGTCTCAAACGAAAAAAAAAATACAACCCTTGTTTGAGTGAAACACATATCTACACCAAAGTGCCATTTTCGTCGTCGTCTTTGTCTTTATAAAATTTCACAAGACATGATATGAGTAATATAACACGGGTATGGTTCATAAATTTATCAAGCAACGTTCATTTTACACAATTGTCTTGTTTATGTTCTTGCCATCACCGCGCACCGCACATCCATCTCCGTATCCATCCAACGAGGAAGACGAAGAAGAGTTACTTACTGATGTTGTTGTTGTTTATTTTTTTTCTGTGTATTTTTTTCACAATCTTCTATGGCACATCAAAATTTCTTGTAACACTCGTTCGCCTGCCACGTCAGTAATAAAAGGTAAAGTGTGACGGAGTAGCGATGGAGATTGAAGACGTGTGTATCATCCCGCTTATTTCACTCTCATTTCCACAGAGAGTGTTTTACGTTCCGTAGCGGCAGCATCACCAGCTTAAAAAGCAATTTTCAAGATATTTTTTTATGCATCTCTGCCTCCGTGTTTTGCATTAATGATATGAAATGATGTCAGGTTGGAGTATATGAATCAAGGTAATTATTGTGTGAGTAACTGACTGAAGTGGGGGATCGAAAAAAATCTCTTAACTTTTAAATTTATGGAGAAACCTTGAAATTTTTATTCGTGGAGACGTCTGGTTTTTTTCATTAATTTTTTTTTTATTTCAAAAAAAATCTAATTTCGAACCCTGTGTTATTATTTTGCTGTTTTGATTCCTCCGGGATGGCATACGATAAAATTATTGTGGCAAAAGAAAAAATCTCGTCTCTCTCGCACTTTAATCAAGGAAATGTTTGTCATTTTTTATACGGCATAATCGATTTTCCACTGCCTTACCTGGCCTACAGACACTCGAGTCACGTTGAAATTGCCAGTGACTGTATTTCCGGCTTGTGTTTCTATGAAAAAGAAGGAATAAATCCATCACCATTCATTTAGAAAAAGAAAACATTAACAAACGGAGACAGGGCGTAAAAAAATCTGTCTAATTCACTCTCAGCCTAGAAGAAGGTAATTACAACTTATCATTCATTCCGTTGTGGCAACATCTTTATTCTAATATGAATGATTTCTTTTGTTGATGTTGTGTTCTTGACGTTCGGAATTCGCATTTAACTTGATGTTCGGAATAGTTTGGCCCGAAAAAGTTTACTTATAACTCACCAAATAAGCAGTGACCGAGTAAGTAGCTAAATTAAAATTATTCAATATTTTCAGTAAATTTTTTAGAAATTAAAATTCAGAATAAAAGCTAAAAAAAAATTTTTAATTAAAAGATTTTTGGCTAAAGAATAAATTTTAAAATTAATAAAAATTAAAATAAGTCAAAACTCAAATATCTTTGTTACGAAATTTTTTTTTAATTTTTTAGAAAACTGAAATTGAATCAAAACACAAATCAGTTTTATTTTTGGCTAAAAAAAATTTCGTCATCTTTTAAATTTATTGGTACCTAAATTTTTTAAATTTTAAATTATCGCAAATAAAGATAAGAAATTAAAAAAAGTTAAAAATTTTTCATATTTTTTTTTAAATCAATAATTTTTAGCCAATTTTTAGAGCTTTTTATTGATAAAATTTAAATTATTTTTTTAAATTTTAAATTAGTTTTTAAAATTTTAATAAAAAATTAAATATTTTTTTAAATTTTAATTTTAAATTATATTTAAAATTTAAATTTTTTTTTTTAAATTTTTAAAATTAAATTAAAATAATTTAAATCATTTAAATTAAAAAATTTTTCGAAAAAAAAATTTTAAATTTGATTATTTTGAGTATAAAATTTTAAAATTAATAGAAATGTGCAGGATTCAATTTTTTTAATTGTTCTAAAATTGTTATTTTATCAAATTAAAGGTAAACTTCAATGTCAAAATAATTTTTATTTTTTACTTTATTTTTATCTTTTTAAGGTTAATTTTCTTGTTATAGTTTTGAAATAAAAACACTTGCCAATTTTCAAAAATTCCCCAATAACCATCACTGCCGACACAGAAATGGAAACAGCTGACCTACATATCCTTGGCAGTATTTTGCATGATGTAACATAAAATAAAGACGTAAATCTCATCAATCTTTGTTTTGTTGTGCAAATTTAGACATTTGTTTCGAGAAATGTCCAATTAATTATCTGAAGTGCCTAGTTCTTGCCATGTTAGTTCTGCAAGTTCAGTCAAGAAATATTTTTACTTCGAATGAAACTTCAACTCATTTGAAACAAAAATATTTTTTTTATTAAATAACCTTGAGGACTATCAAGGTGTGAATTTTTAAAATTGTATCATAAACATCCTCCATTAACAACATTCAAGTGTTCCTGTAATTAACAAACATTATCCGCGAAAATGTACGCGGTTCAGCTATAAATCAAAGCCAAAACATACTTGTTGGTTACACTTGACTGCTCTTTGCTTGCCTTCTTCGCACACATTTGTTCCTAATTACGCGGCATTTCTTGTTATTTTTGACGAAGGGATTACACGGTCGGGACTCATTTACCATAAAAATCCTTAATGAATGTTGCTTCTGTCTCGAGCACATCACACTTTTTTTTTTGCTGTGCAAAAACAAATTTCAATGCGCTCATAAATTAACATGTGTTGTGTGTGTTTGTGTGCGAAGTGAAAGCACTTTGCTACTTACTTATTTCGCGTATTGCTAGATTTATTTCATTACAAAATACGTTAATAAGCACAAACAGAAGCGAGAAATGGTTGTAGATGCGAAAACCCATAAAATAATGATGTAAAAGCACTTTTATTTCTTCCACACCAACAAGCGTGCTGCTTGACACTGGGTTCGAACGTGCACTCTTATAATCGCGTATAAGTAAATATTGTAAAGGAAATAGGTGTTATTTCACACACAAACACTCTCAGTCATGCTCTATGAATTCTTGTTTAAACATTCGTAGCGTCGTCGTCGTCGTAAACTCATTTTTTTTTTGTTTGTTTGAATAAATGAAAATGTTGTTTAGGGAAAATGTTCCATTACTTGTTAACGTTGGCTTGGAGCGAGTGAGCAAACAAAGCTGAGATATACCAACGACGACGACAACGAAACAGGTGTACCAAAGGCAAAAATGTGTTGGTGAGAATTAAAACACGAAAAGCGTAAATTAAAATCCAATTAAATGAATTATGGTGCTTTCATGAGTACTTTATTATGCTTATAACAAACTAATATTTATGTGTATCATTAAAGAATGTGCTGGTAGCGTCCCAGTCAACACCGAGGATGACGATACGTTGACAAAAATTCATGTTTTGCAACGGGGAAAAAATGCGAGGTAAGGAAAAAAATTTTGGAAAATGAAATCTTTATAATTTTTATAGACGATTTTCTTTAAAAACTAGCTGGCAAAAGTGGGAGATTTTTAACAAGGTAAGTTTTATATTGCTGCTGATGAAGATACCACTCCAGAGATCAAACGCCGTATCACATTGAAAAACATATGCTTCTATGGTTTGAAACGATAACTGAGGTCACAGCAGCTAGCCAAAGCCACAAAATGCACCATCTACAAAACCGAGACCAAGCCAGTTCTCCATATGGGGGCGAATCATGGTCGATGACAAAAGCTGATGAGAAACTGCTGCAGGCCTTCGAAAGGAAAATTCTACGTTCCATATTTATTGTGAAACTTGAAAACGGGAACTTCTGAAGAAAAAGCGGATCAATAGAGGGACAAGGGGTACAACTAAACCTCCATGAAGCTCAAAAAGCTCTAAAAATCACAAAAATGTATTCAGTCATGAAACAAATTGCACAAAAAAGATGATTGTATATATTTGCACCCCCCTTCATGCTCTTCTAAGAGCAAGCTGGACTCACCTTATTCCTTGAGCTGGCTAAATATTAAGGCGAGGCGACGATACTGATGCATAATGATCGACGAGAGACTGAGATTGGATCTGCATGCATGAATAGATTTCGAAGAAAGCGTATTTTATAACACGAATGAAAAAATGTTGGACAAGGAAACTCAGATGATATTGTACTCACTAATTTAACTAATTTAGCCCCACCTCCCTATGGGCGAAAAACGGGTCAGATTGTTCCCTTGAGGGATCAGGTTGTCCCCTTAGGAGTCAAATTGATCCCTTAAGGAAATTTTTTGATCCCTTTTAAGGGGTCAATTTGTACCCTTAAGGATCAATTTTTCGAGTCTCCTTTAAGAGACCAATAGTTGAACTCTTCAAGAGGTCAATTTGATCCCTTAAGAGGTCAAAATGATCCCTTAAGAGATCAAATTGTCCTCCTGGATGTATCAAAATGACCTCTTGAAAGATTCAATTTTTTGGGTCTGCGGATGACCAACTTGAAAGAGATCAATACTACAGAGATGCTGAAAGATCAATTAAATTGCTAATGAGTTCTACTCGAAGAAAATTTTAAACATTGATTTTACAATTATCGAAATTTTTTCAAAAATTTTTCACATTTTTCTCACAAAACTAATTTTGCTACGCCACAAATCATTTCAAAGATTTTCTTAAGCCAAAATATGAATTAAAAATTCACAAAATGTATCCATTTAACTTTTAATATGAAATGAAAAATTTTTACTCTAAAAAAATTTCAACAAATCATCATCTTTTATTTAATCATGATTTTAAGAACTTTTTTTTCACTATCATCATGTCATAATTTTAATTTTTCATTTGCGAAACTCAATTTTTCACAAAAAAGTTCAAAAAAGGTGTGTGTTTCATTTAAAGTTTTTGTTTGTTATCGCAATCCAAGTGAGAGACGATAATGATGTTGTTTAAAATAAATTAAACATCTTCATTAAAAGCTGTTCTTCATAACCAAAAAGTTATACAACGCACCAAAAAACTTTATAAAATTAACCTCATTTCTCCATGATCTCCGGAATTTTTCCCTGTTGCTGAAGTTTATCTTCTTTCAATCTTTTTTCAAAAATTTGTTCAACATTTTTTTCCAAAGGATAATCTTCTTGATCTCATCTATGTGCCATAATACCAACAACTTACGAAAATGCACGAGGAAAAAAATGTCCTTCTTGTTTGCGAGGAAATCTGCAACAAGATCTATTTTACATTAAGTGATACACTCAGATTATGGTAATAAGCACTTTTTATGTGACTCTTTTTTATTTTACGTAAGCACCTCATCACACTCTTGTACGCGAACGAAAAAAAAAGTCGTGGCATCAGCAATTGTGCAGCAGATGCCAAACTTCATTGAAAATGAGCGAATGAAAAAAAAGTGCAGCAGTCAATGACACACATTTTCACTCAACTGTACCAGCAACTCTGCGCTTCGTTCAGGATGATGAATATCATTTCGTGAAAGCTTTTACAACTTTTTTTCTTTACTACTTTTAAATCCTCTTTTTTTTATATTTTCACACGAACATACACTGACACTTTTCGAATGATGAGTATTTCTTGAGTGGCTGCAGAGCGAGAAAAAAATGTGTTTAGTATACAAAAATTGCATTTTTGTTGATATTTCTTCGGTGTCATCTTTGTTTTGGCGTTTTAAATGGATGAAAAAGTGCAATGTAAAGAACACATTTGAAGCTGCTTATGATGCAAGAAATTTGCATAATTCCCAACCCGAGAGAGAGAGAACAGATAATGAGATTCAGTGTTGCTTTTTATTTTTTTTTTATAAAGAGAAATTCTGGTTATGGACATAAATAAGAGATTTCTCTAAAATTAATAAAATCTGCACTTGATCTTAATGCGATGGCTCATAATCCAATTTCAATACAAACAGCAAAAAAAGAATCTTAGCACTGCGAAACTTTTACTTTGTTTTTGTTGGCATCGCATGCACTTTGCACTTTTGAATCAAATCCAATTTCAACAGATCCACGCCGCGCGCACATCAAAATGCATTATAACCGATATTGAAATCAAAAAGAGAGAAAAAAGTATTACCGCAGTAAGTTTCAAGTACATTTATGCGATTTTTTTCGCAGTTGAAGAAGAAAGATGCTGCACGCGGTAAGGAAGTACTTTTTATCTTTCCATTTTTATTTAGTTTTGATTTAATAAATTTATGATTATTATAAGATGAAAAGAGGAATAAGTGCGAATAAGAAATGGAAGAAAATATAAAAAAAAAGAGTTACAATGTATTGCGCGATAATGCACTCGGATCGGCGCAAAGTGCATTTCTAATGAAATATTGGCGTGGACTATTATTATTAAATTGAAAAAAAAAATGAGAGAAGACTTGTTATTATCATTTCTTTTTTCATTTTGAAAATTAAAATATGGAAGAAATGGAAAAATTTGCAATCTCAGATAAATTTAATATTTATTACTTTTTCCAGATTTTCTTTTACTTTTTAATTTTGTATTAAAGGAACAAAGTAACGGAAAAGTTCGCGAAAAATTGTCATACTTGCGGAAATGTTTAACATTATTTTTTTTGTGGAATTAGCAATTTTTTTAAAGATTAATTTCAGCGAAATAACTAAATAAAAAATTTCTATTATTGTTTATTTTAGGTTTTAAAAAATGATTTTTTATGAAATTTAAATCTGATATTTTACTTTTATTCTTGTTAACAATGAGTTTTGAATGATAACAAAAATTCGTTAAAATAGGAAACGAAAATGCATTTATTACTTACTTAATATACGAAATAGTTAATTGATTCCACAGAAACATTTATATTTTCAATACATCAGCTTAAAATTTTGAGTTTAATGCTTTTCTGATGCAAATCAAACATATTTTTATCCAATATGAACATGAAAATTAATTCGTTTGCAACATTACGAAATATGCGAAAGTACTCTAAGTAAAAATTGCTCGCAAAATCTACTTAGAAAATATTTTCAAATATAAGTGAGGAGATTTATACAGAACAAACTACAAAATAGTTTTTATGATTGAAAATTACTTTGAATTTTATTGATTTCTGATGTTTTCTTCCAATAGGTTTGAAACTACGAAGATTTTAATCCCAAAATTAAATTTTTACTATAAAGGTAATACAAAAGTTGAAAATATTTTGTATACTATGGGCCAAAGGGCATAGACCATCATTACGAAAAAAGTAACCCTAATTTTTTAAACAGGAAAATAATATCAATTTTCTTAAAAGAATAAATCTGATTTTCGTACAAATTGGATAAAATTTAAAAATAACATTTAAACAGACATAAACGGATTTTTTTATTTTTTTATTATTCAAAAATTTAATTTTAGGTACTTTTATTTTTAATTTAATAAAAAAATTTAAATTTAATTGTAATTTTATTTCATTTTTTAATTTAAATTAAAAAATTTAAGAATTTAAATTTTAAAGTTAGGTTTTTTATTTTTATTTTATTTATTAAGTAGGTATTTTATATTTCTATTTTTTATGTTATTTTATTTTTTTTATTTTATTTTATTTTTATTTTTTTTTTTTTTATTAAAATTATTATTTTTTTTATCTTGACTTCATTAACTAAAAATCATAATTAAATACCTACCTAATATTAAAAAATTAAAATATTTTTGATTTTTTAAATATTTTTAATGAGTCTTTTGACCTAAACGAGGATTCGTTACAATATGAAAATTATTATTTTTATATTCCAGCTTATTTTTGGTCATTTTAAAGCATAAAAAGCCCTAAATAGCTAACAATCGATGCAACATCCTGTGCAAAACAATGCACCGAAACGCTGTTCACACTGCGACCGAAATATAAAAAGTTATTTCACCACACAAATAACGAAGGGATCATTAAACTAATAAACTTCTTGTCCTTATTTCATTATTGTAGACAACAACCTCACCACTGCTCTCCTTTGTGCCGTACCAGAGCCCATGTCCACACCGCAATTGTATTATTGTCTATTTGTGGTTTAAAGCAATTTGTAGACACTTGCACACGGCTCGACTTTACTGCGGTGCGGATATTTTAATGAAACACTTCGCCGCTGCTCTGCTGCCGATATTAGTTTGTATACAATAACTGCATCACGTGAAACGCTCGGCTTGGTCGTAATAAAGTAAATCATCGTCCTTTTCATTTTCATTAAAGTATTTATTAAAGCACATGGGACATGGAATAAAAAGGCAAACAACGGCTTAGTCGACGACGACGTTGTTTATAAGAAATTAAAAGACATAAATTAGAGTGTCAGGCAGGCATAATTGTGGGTTTCTGTGTCATATTAATAATAATATAATGTGCTCTACGTGCGAATGGGTGATGTGTAAAAGTAATGATTAACGATTCCGAGTCCCATTCTGTAAATTTTAAACAAACAAAGTAGGTTGAGGTTATTTTTTTTTGCCTTATCTCAACTCGTTCAACGCACTCAAGTGCAACAATTTATGTAAATAAAATAACTCCAGACAAAAAAAGTTTGTCCCCCTTGTCACAAACGGTTTTTTGTCTTTGCACTTCAACAACTTTCCGAACAACTTGACGACGAAAATTCAGAAATATTTTTCACTCGGAACAATAAATCACAAAAATTATGCGTATATTACATGTCAACAGGACATTTGTTTCATTTTACTAGCCCCACAATGTTCCGAAACATTTATGTGACCGTTGCACGACTACGTTTATCTTGAATGTCGAACAAACTCCTTTTGCATACTTTAGTTTGTCGTTAAACTTAAAACAAAAAACGAAAAATACCGATTATAAAATTTGTTTTGTGTCGTGTCAAAATACAACGTAGTTTTTAATCAAAATCACATTCATTGTTTTTCTTTTCCTTCACTACTCCGTTCAGCCATCGCATTGAGTAAGTGTGTCACTGTGCCGTAATTTTTTTTTTTTTTTTTTGCTTCCAACATTCCTTAGATTTGTTCAAATAAATTGGTAATATAAGAGCGGTGAAAACTTTCTCCTTTCCTTGCCGAAGGTATTGCGCTCTAATGGTCTAGTAACCGGAAAAAGGTATCACACGAAAAAATATTTATGTTGTAGGTAGCAGAGAAAAATTGATGCAGAAAAAATAACAAAAAAAAATTGGGGTTTTGTTGTGAAATTCATAACAAAAGTGTATTTTGAAATTTATTTAAAAAAAATATTTTTATAAAAATTTCAAATTTAAATAAAAGTTTAAAAAAAATTAAAAATAAAAAAAATTAATTAATTAATTTAAAATTAATGCTTTTGCTTAGTTTTAAAAAATGTATTTTTATTTTTAATTTAAATAATTTTACTTATAATTTTATTTTTCAATTAAAAAATTTATTACAATTTTTTTCTCAATTTTTATCAAAAAAATACAGAATTATAATTTATTTATTTTTTTATTTATGTAATTATTAATTTTTTAATAAAGATAAATTAAAAATTAATTTTCATAATTTCAATTTTAATTTGATAACTATAATTTTCTCAATAAACGATCCAAAATAAAAAATTTTTTAAATTCAATTATTTTTTTGTTTAAATTTTTATTTAAATAATTTTTAATTTACCCAAAAAAATATTTTTTTTTAAATAAAAATTTAATTATTTTTTGGAAATTTCTTCGAATTTTCTACAGTATATTTTTAAAAAAATCTCAACAGACAATATAACGGCTATTTGTGACAAAATTTTCTAAAAAAATGCGTTAAAAATATATTCACGTACATACGCGCACGATTGTTTCTTCGACGGCTAAAAACCCTCATAAGAGAAGGCAAAACTTTTTTTATTGTTTTGTTTCTTATAAATTTTATATTTTTTCGTGCACGTGTATGTTATCAAGAACAATTCATTCAAATAATAATCGCATTAATATTAACACAAGAAAAAAATGTCGTACAAATTAATTCTTACAAGCCAACTACTACAAGGAAGGAATATTTTCAATATATTTTAATTAACAGTTAAAAAGTGATTTTTTGCAGGAGAAAAAAAGAACTTTGATCGCCCACACTCACAAACAACAACAAGTATGCAAAAAGTTGGAGTAAAGCTCAAAATGTGTTTTTTCTGCAAACAAAAAACTTTTTCAATCTAACAAGTTGTAACAAAAATAATTTTCTTAACTCTAGATGTGTTATTAGAATTTTATAAAAATTTTATGGCATGTTGAAAAATTTATAGATGACTTCCTTGTGTGAGGATGGCGGTAAGTGTTGAGTGCGGATGTAGGACAAGGAAAAAAGGATGTGAAGTGGGTATGTCGAGTGTTAAATTCATATTGATCTTCGTGCAGGAGATCAGGGCTGCAACAAATTTTATGTCTAAAATTAATTAAAATTTACAAAAGCTCATTAAATTTAAATAAATTCTAAATAAACAACTTTTAATTAAATTATTTTTTTTAAATAATTGAATAAACAATATTAATTTTTTTATTTATTTAAAAAAAAATAATTTAATGAATTTTAATTATTAAAATTTAATTTTTGTTTAATAAAAAAAAATAAATAACAAATTTATTTGATTTATCATTTTTACTTAAAATTTTGCTCAAAGGCAAGAATTCATGATAAAGTCAAACACTTTTATATTTTTTAAGGGTTTTAAATAAGGCACTTTAAATTTTCTGAATTAAAATTTTTAAAAATTTAAAATTAATTTAATTTAAATTAATTAATTTATTCTAATTTATTTTTATTTTAATTAAAAATTAAAAAAAAATCGGAAAATTTTCTTTGAAAAATATTAAATATTTTAAAAAAATTATAATTTTTAAAATTATTATTATTGTTTGCCTTTTTTTGATATCTTAAGTTTTTTAAGTATAAGTCATAAGTTTTTCAGCCCTGTTAAAAATTTTTAATTTTTTTTATTATAAAAAAAGTTTCTTTCACATCTCTGTTCTGTGCATCGTCAACACAGAAAAATAACAACATTCACTTCACTGAACACTTTCAATTTTTTTGCCTTGATAATAACGAAAGTTTTTCAATTCTTTGGCATGTTGTTATTCGAACTTCAATAAGTAGAGCAACTATTGACATGACTGTTGATTTTCGTTACCTTCATTTTCTGATTTTGTGTCAACCACCGTCGCATTCATTCAACTTTTTTAGACTTACCCAAGAATTTTTCGGTTAAACAATTGATCCCGCAAACGTCTATTTATCAACTGGCGCGACAACAGATGCGTCAAAGAGCTTCTCAATTTCCTGAATTTTCGTAAAATTTTACAAAACCATGAATGTGACATGCTGGCACATAAAAAATAACAGAAACAAGTAACACCTTCCATAAATAGCTTAAATTAAATTACATTTGACTTGATATGCTCTCATGTTACTGAATATTTCTCTATTGTTTTCGTTCATGGCATCACTGATCTCCGTGAATGGCGCACGTATGTGCCGTGCAGACAACGACAAGGAGAGACAAAAACACCTTTAGCACATCATGTCACGATTCATAACTTTTATGGCATGAAATTTCTTGTTATTTGTTTACTGAAACGTGTAAATTAAGTTACATATGCGTTGGATGGCTTGTCTCGGGAACTCAAAAGAGTGTGAGAGAGAGTGTGTGTGTTAAACCAATTTCCTATGATTTCAATTGAATTTTGTTGGAAAATTTTACAAACACAAACACTCGCATCGTAGGTCTAACTATTGAAATGGAAGATAATCGTGAATAGTTGGGAAAATTGAATTTTGTGTTTGATGGAGGAGAAAATCAGTTGACGCTCTCATTCTCTCTCTCTCTCGTTCCTCATTCAGTTTCAAATGGCAGTAAAAAGCAGTCATTCAAAGTTCATTCAATCAAGCGACGACAGGTGCTCCTTACAAAGTCCACTCACGCAACAAATTAAATGACTTTTGTCGTCCAGCGCATTTGTTCGTGCAGTGTAAGAAATTGATGTCTCGCAAAATTTCTTAGGTCACGTGGTTAAAAATGTTTAAGTCACTTGATTTTAAAAAAATTTCAAGTTACGTGGCTTAAAAATTTTTTAACTCACGTGGTAAAAAAATCTATTAAATCACGTGGTTTGAAAATTTCTTAGATCATGTGGTTTGAAAAATTTCTTAAGTCACATGGCTCAAAATTTTTTACATGCACGTGGTTTAAAATTTGTTTCAAGCCACGTGGTTTAATATTTTATTCAAAGTCACGTGGTTTGAATTGTTTTTTCAAGTCACGTGTTTTAAAATTCATTTTAAATCACGTGGTTTGAAATTTGTTTCAAGTCACGTGGTTTGAAATTTGTTTCTCGTCACGTGGTTTGAAATTTATTTCAAGTCACGTGGTTTGAAATTTTTTTTAAGTCACGCAGTTTAAACATTTTTTAAGTCACGTGGCTTATTGAAAAATTTTCAGCTTGGTTTAAATTTTTAAAGTCTATGGGTTTGAAAATTTCCAATGTCACGTGGTTTAAAAAAATTTCAAGACACGTGATTTAAAAGTTTCTCAAGTCACGTTTCTTAATTTTTTTAAATGCACGTGGTTTTAAATTTGTTTCAAGTCACGTGGTTTCAAATTTTATTCAAAGTCACGTCGTTTGAAATTTGTTTCAAGTCAGGTGGCTTGAAATTTGCTTCAAGTCACGTGGTTTGAAATTTAATTTAAATTCACGTGGTTTAGAAAGTTATAAATTACATGCGAAGAAAATTTGTTCAGACACGTGGTTAATTTTTTTAAGTCACGTGGTCTGATTTTTTTTTTTGAGCTTGCGAGACACTATTTTTTCATAGTGCGCCAAGAGTGATGATAGATATTTATTTATACAAAAGTCCATAAAATTTAACGCTTTTTCAGCTAAAATGACAGTTCTATTAAATGTTTTATTTTTTTATTACTTTGTATTTTATTTGAGTAACGATTTTCATTTAAAGCGTCGTAAAAAAGCGCCCGTTAAATACACAACTGGAATCGAATTAAGTAGTTCCATTTATTATTATTCCATGGATTTGATTGTGATGTCATGTTAAATGGACCTATTTTATAATCACGATTCGTCTATTTAACGAGATATCTCGACCAAGGAATTCACGAGCAAAAAAAGAACTTCGAAGCAACGTCAAAGAGCTTTGATTTTGATTTCTTTTTACGTCCCATTACAACTATATGACGACTGCTTGCTCAGCATTTTGATTTCTTTTCCTTTGTCACAAACAAACAAAAAATCGTTGGTACCTGAAAAGTCCCTATAGAAATGTGACAAAAAAAAACATACACTAAATGAAAGTAAGTTGAGTCATGTGTGTTTGTCCTATTTTTCTCTTTTTTTTCTTGTTTTCCTCGTTCTGCTAAAATCGTACGTGGAGAAAGTTTCCCGCAAACCAAGAACAAGGCACCAAGGTTATCGCCATAAATCGTGTTTTTTGTGTCATCCTAGCAGTTATTAAGGGTTTTAATGTTGGTTTTGCTATTTTTACGTTACATTCAAGAAGTGTTTGTCTCGCACAAAAGGAAGGTAAGTGCATTAAATGATGTTTTATTTGCGACAAAAAAAAAGAACAACTAACAGGACATTGAGAGAGAGTAAATAAAATGATAAGTGTTTATTTGTTCATTGATTGCTTTGATATGGAAGTGACTGGTCTTTTATAGAATTTTAATTAAAAAATGTTTTTTTTTATGTGAAAAAAATGACAAATTTAATTTTTTTTATTTTAAATCAAAGAAAATCTAGAAAAAAAATATTTTTTTGATTAAAATTTGAAAAAAATTTTTTTTTTTATTTTTTTAACTATAAAACTTGAAAATAAAAAAGATACCTTGAAAAAATCGCATTATTAAAAT
Source organism: Culicoides brevitarsis (assembly GCF_036172545.1). NCBI lineage: Eukaryota > Metazoa > Arthropoda > Insecta > Diptera > Ceratopogonidae > Culicoides > Culicoides brevitarsis. Next base: position 18,918,422 of record NC_087085.1, on the reverse strand, counting down.
ATTTTTATTTGAGATGGAAAAAGTTTTTTTCCGATTCAAAGAAAAATCAGAAATAAATTATCCATGATATAAATTAAAAAAAAAACCCAAATTAAAGAAAATAATACCTAATTAAAGAAATTTTACAAATTTATTTATTTTTTTTTAATTTTTTAATAATTTTTTTTTATTTTTTTCTAATTTTCTGAAAGCAAAACTTTTAAATTCCCTTACATTGTTTTTTTTTTTGAAATATGAGTTTCAAGTTCTTAAAAAATTTTAAAATTCACGTTAATTTAGTAATGAAAACTTTAAAAATTTGTTTAATTTCCTGAATAATTTCAGGATCGAAAAATAATTTTAAAATTAGCAAATTAAAAATAAATTAATTTTTCAAAAAAAAAACTTCTCTTTAAAAATTTAAAAAATACTACAAAAATATTCTTTCAAAAAACGTGAAATGCTGAACAGCAACTATTGTTTTGCCAACTTTCAAAAACTGAATGAAAATTCTAACGAAAAAATTAAACATCCAGAGCAAAAAAGAAAGAACACGCTCGTTAAACAACAAATTTAACAAATGTTTTTGCGCTCATTCCGCACCAAGCACGAAGTAATTAAAAAAGTCTCAAGTTGGAAAAAACACACGAGAAAATGAGAGAAGAAATTTATTTGAAAATGGTAATAAGAACGAAATTTATATGAAACAGTATGACAGAATCTTAATTCACATTTGAATGAACGTTTTTAAGCAGTTGCGAAAACTTTGCCTCACACCGTCTCACAAAATGTCACAACTTCAATGAACAACCAAACACAGACTTTTGTAATGAATGTTTCATATGTTGTTTGTTTAATATTTTCTTTTGTATGTGCGAGTCTTAAGTTGTCACTACTTTACTTACTATTACACACGGAGACAAAAAAAACTTTTTCGGGATATATAAAAGCTTTCAAAATAATGTTTCAAGCAAAAAAACAATGCGAACGAGCTTCTTTCATGGAAAATGCAAATCAAATATTCGTATTATTTTAATATGTTACGCTTTTCATTTTCAAAATAATAATACTTACTTGTACAGCGCAGAATGATTGTTGCTACTTTTGTCATGCATGTTCTTTTTACTTACACCGAGTCTTTTGTCTTTCGAGAACTAAATAGTGCTTCACTGTTAAAATACTTTTTTGTTCTTTAATGATTGTTGTTATTATTATTCGTTTTGTCTTTTGAATAAATTTCGCATAAGAATAACTCAAATTGCTTTAAAACTTTATAAAAGCAAAAAAATTCAAACTAATTAGAAAACAAAATAAACCAGGCGTCTCCATTTAAAAAATCTTGAATCATAATTTCATATCAGAAAAAAAAATCAAGCGATGTTGATTTTTTTCTCCTTTTTCACCATTCCCGTTATTCATTCACGAGGCAACATTAACGATTTCACTTAGCATTTGTTTAGCATATGGTGACACATTTTAATCACTTTTTACCGTTGTCGTTGATGGCCATTATGCAAAAGTTATTACGTTTTCTTTTGTCACCTCAACACGTTTTTTTTTATTTTTGTCTCTACGTTGTCTTTGAAGCGCCTTTCAAGTGGATCATGCACTAAAAAATAAGTAAGTGGTATGTTTCTAGCATACATTTATTTATTTTTTTTCTGTTCTTTGTTTTTAAAAGGTACCAGCTGGGAATAATATCTCGTGCATTCATTATAGAAAATTTTTTAGCGTTTTAGTTTTTTTTTCTTCGTTCTTCGTGTTTTTAGTGTTTATTGTTTAAAGACATGAAAAATGTGTGACTCGTTATAATATTTAAATATGTATAAAAAATATACGGTGGCTTTTAAATGAACATCACAAGCGAAAATTTTGTTGAAAGTTACCTACAATGAGAAATTTTAGCGTGTTTTGTTTTTTTTTAAATTATTTTAAATATTTCAAGGTTAAATTATTTATTTTATTTTTAATTTATTTTTATTTATTTACTTATTTTTTGAAAATTTTTTCGATAGAATTTTATTAAATTTATTTTATTAATTTAAATTGTTAAATTTATTAAAAATATTTTTGCTCTTAATTTTTAATTTTTTTAAATTTAGGGGAAAACGGGGTAAATTCGCACAGCAAATTTCGATTGGATAGAAATCATTGAATAGTGAAGATATTCAAAAAAATTTTTCGATGCCATCCTAACTTTAATTTACTGTTAGTCAACTTTGCTCTAATATTTTATTTAACACGGGGCAAATTTTTTTACGGGGCAGTTTCAAACAATAATGACTTTAAAAGGCTCATAGAACTCGAAAATTTTTATTAAAAAATTTAAACTTTTTTTTAGTTTATTTTTTTAATATATTTTTTAAATATTTACTTTTTTATTATATTTTTTTTATATATATTTTTTTTTAATATATTTTTTTTATTTATCATTTTAAAATTGTTAAAATTAAAAAAATATTTTTTTTCTTTGCTCTTAATTTTTAATTTTTTTCGATGTAATATTTATTTAAAATTTATTTTTTTAGTAACAAAAATTCAAAATTTTGAAAAAAAAAATTGGAAAAAATGAATATAATTATATTTTTTTATATTAAATTTTTTTTAATGAAATTTTTAAAATTATAAAAATTTTGAAAAAAAAATTAAAAATTAAATTAATTTTTTTTATTTTAATTTTTAATTTTAAAATTTTATATTAAAATTTTTGTCAAAAAAAAAAAAAAATTAATTTTTAAATAAAAAAAATAAAAAGTTGTTTTTATTGTGACAAAAACTTAAATATTTAAAATTCAACTTAATTTTTATTTTTTTTTATTTAAATTTTCAGACGAATAACGAAACGAGTAAAACCCAAAATTTTTGTATTAAACTGGTAAGAAATGCGTTAAAAGACTAATAATGAGAAAAACTTTCAAGTTCTCATTAATTTTTTATCTTGAACGACGTCAATTTTTAACGAAAAGTTTCTAGAGTCATAAAAACACAAAAAAAAAAAGAAAACGACATAAATAAGCAAAAAAAAAAATGCGAAACCAAAGAAAAACTGTCGATTGTTCAACGAACTTAATAAGTTGTTTCCTTGACGCATTATTGGCTTAAACCGCGCTATTATTTCCAATCTATCCCAATATCCTTTCTCGTTTATTTATTTTTTTCTTTCCTTCTTTCTTTTGTATGTTTTTTTACGGTTTTTTATTGTTATTATTATTATTGGCAACCAGCGAACATGACAGGAAATATCGCTTTTTCATTCATTTCCACTAAACAATTTTCCGTTTTTGTGTGCATTTTGCTTTCTTCCATTCTAATAGCTCGCAAGTTTTTGTGTGTGTGTGATAAAAACTGAACTGACACAAAGCGGAGAAGCATGAAAAAACGCAAGTAGTATAAAAATACACAAAGGAACCAAGACGAACATTAAACAAGCAGCGATTGTCGAAAAAAAACTTTATTTTTCTGCTTTTCTGATGTTTATTTAAGTTGTTGGTTTGCATGTTACTTCTCTCGTTCGTTTCTTAGTTCCCTCTGCGATATGAGTGAAATGAATGGAAAATGATTCAGCAATAATAAGCTTTTTGTGCCTTTTCAGAAAAAAAAGAGGAAAAATAATCGCGATTGTTATCTTACACATTATCCTTCTGTTCCTAGGTGTTATTCAAAAGCTGCTTTTTTCCATCTTTGGAAATATTGAAAAAATATTCATAGTCCATGCGGAATTCGATCTCGCAAAAATTTCCATAAAAAAATATTTGAATTTAAATTTTTGTGGTTTCCGTAATGGACTACATTAGCGAGATTTCAATCAAAATAATAAAAAAAATCAGATAAAAATTTATCGATAATAAAGTTTAAATTGAGTTGTTTACATCACATTTACATAATCATAAACATGATTACACAATAAGTCCGGAGGCAAATCATAATTAATTGGAAATCAAAACAAACTTGACGACACTATTGACACGCAATTGCGTCACAATGATGATGATGATGCATGTGTTGGTGTCGCCGCCGCCGATTTTTTTTTTATTTTTCGAAAGTTTGAGCGGAAAATTAACCACACAAATATTTTTCGTAACGAATTAAAATTACAAAATCATTCGCTAACAAAAACACAACAAACATACAGGACAAATTGGATTATTTGCACTGAATAAATTTGAATTAATAAATTGAATGAACTTACTGGTTACAAATTATGGATTGATAATAACAGACAAGTATGGAAATGTACATGGATGAAAAACGTCAAAATAACAAATATTGATGTGTGTGCGTTAGCATGATGACGTTGTTATTATTCCAGATTTACAACAGGATTGAATATTAATTTTGTTTTTTTTTCATGTTTTTTTTTAGTTGTGAAGTTTGCCAAGTGTCTGTCTGTTATCTTATGTGAGTGAATTTCATAAGAAAATTAAATTTAAAATTTTTGAAAAAAATTATTCTTGATTAAAAAAATTATAAAATCTGAACAAAATTCTAAAAAAAAATAGAAAATCAGAAGCAAAATTTTCTAAAAAATTAAATTAAAAAAAAGTATTTATTAATTATAAAATTTATTGAAAAAAATTAATCAAATGAAATACAATTTTTTTTTATATAATTCTTCCTAAAGCTTTGCGTAAAATTATCTCAATAAGTTTTATACTAAATCAAAAAATGCAAATTTTTATTTTTTATAATTAATCAAAATTTTTCATAATCAAAAATATTATTCTTAATTAATATTTTCGTTGTTTTTAAAAAAAATTGGCAATTTTTATGTGAATTCAGAATATTGTTTAAAAAATAAAATAAAATAAATAAAAATCTTATAACATAAAAAAATTTTCAATGAATTTTGAAAAAAATTTGTGAACAAGAATGTTGTAATTAAAATTCTTTTAATTTTTGCAAAAATATGTAAACTTAATGATTAAAATTAAAAATAATTAAATTTAATTAAATTAAAATTAAAAAGTTTTAATTTATAATTAAAAAATTATTTAATAATAAAATTAATTAATTATTAATAAAATTAATACAAATTAATTATAATTAAAATTTTTAAATAAAAAATAAGTTTGTTTTTTTCAATTTTTCTTCGTAGCTTGGAATATAGACTACTTTTTGGAAATTAAGGCTCAATTCTGGAAAATTTCAGTCGTCTTTGAACAAAAAGTATAAAACAAATTAAGAACGACTCATTTACTTTATTGCATAAATTATTTCATTTCTTTCATAAATATTTATTATTTATATTTTAACAAAAAAAAAATCTTCTGGAAAAATATCAAAAATAAGTAAAAATAAACAAAATACTCACTTATTATTCATAAAATCCAATTCCTAGACAAAATTCACGAGAATTATTTATCCAATATGCGCCTCATTTTACTATGACCTCACAAAAAATGCACTTTTCATTTTTTCTGCGCATAAAATATAATGCAAAAAAAAATAATTCATATAATTATTCGCGACTTTCATCAATTAATCAAGTCATTTATTAATATTAATAATAATCAGTATTATTTATTATGATTCAACATGTTTACATGGATTTTCATTTTATAAACCCACAAAAGCCTCGCATATTGAACGATAGAAAATTTTTTATTTAATTACCTTTTGATAATATGCTCTGACTTTACATGAATAATCCATTTAATTTTCCGTAACAATCATAACACATGCGGTTATGTACGAAAAAAAAAATAATAATGAAAAAATCGCATAATAAATATTACAAATTAAGTGAAATTAAAAAAAAAATAAGCTGTTTGTCATGTCGCGTCGTTGCTGCGTTTAAATTTATTACTTTATTTCGTTCGAAGGATTTTTTTATGTTTGATGTTCGACACAGTAAAAAATGCAGTTAATGAAGGAATCTTGTTTAATCATTTACGTTCATGTTTAAAGTCAATTTTTTTTTCAGCATGCAATTTAAAAATTTACAATAATTGCATACTTAATTAAAAAAATGTTATAAGGACGATAAATTGCTTTCATTTTTTCAATCATTTTCCTTTGACATGACACAAGGACACACGTGTTGATTTACGACAATGACTGACCATGATAATGACGAAACACGAGCACTAACGAGGCTTTGTTCAATAACGTGTCTCGTTAGAACATATGTCTCGATCATCATTCAAATCATGTTCTGCGTGTTCTTCAAGATTGAATACAAATAAAAGTGGAGAGAAAGAGAGAAAAAATGGCAGAATCAATATTGAATATTTAACGAAGTGAAATAGAAATGTATTATGAACGATTCAATAAATGCTTTTAGGTTGAATATTTTTGGGGCGTGCAAAAGCCTCGGCTAAATATGGCAATAAAATTCGCATCCAATATCCCTTCCTACACGATAAAAGTGTTTGATTTTCAATAACACGCAAATTTTTTTTCTCGAGCTACGATTCAATTTACACACGCATTTTGTCCTTTTTTTTTGTTGCTGAAATACCCGCACGGCGAGGCAATCAAAAGCCATTGTTTTGTTTCTCCAATTCATTTCGACTAATAGCTGGCCTGCTCCGACGCACGTTCACGTCCAACATGATTATGATTGTTTTTCTGCCCAATTTTATTTTTAGAAATTCCCTTCCGTCGTCCTCCGTCCTATTTTTCGGTCCTGCGGATTGAAAAGGGGTGATATTGAACCATTGAGAGGTTAAAATTATCTCTTTGGAGTTAATTTTATTTCTCAGTGAAAAATTTGGAATTTTTTGTTATTTTTTTTTTAATTCTGTGTTACAAAATAAATAAAACAGGTCGAAAAAACTTTTAAGTCAAAAGTCGAAACAATTTGACTTTTTACTTAAGCTTTTTCGACGTTTTTTCGACTCTGAAATAAAATTTTAAAATCAACGATTGAAATCGATGTAAAAATTCAATTATTAAAATAAAAAATATTTTAGAAAAATGCCAAAAATGATCGAATCTTGAGAGAAATAACGGAAGCAGAGCAAATAAAGCACAAAACTTTATTGCTCCACAATCCTGTGCGTTGGCTCAGTTTAGGAAAGATGAGTAAACGTTTGACGGAATTACGGTCAGCAATTGAACGATTGTTCAATTACAAAATGTCAGAGCAAACACCCTCCGAAAAAGTAAAAGCGAAATCGTGAAAAATGAAATCGTAAAAAATGAAAAATTTTGGCAAACAATAACATACATTTCTGATGTGTTTGACTTCATGAACCGAATTAATACGACGATGCAAGGATCTACTAACGTGTTTGAGGTAAATTTTTTGGTATCGCAAATTACATTTTTGACTTCCAAAAATTATTTGACGTAATAAAAAATCAAAAAGTCAAGAAAAAATCTTTTGTTTTCATCAATTTTTCTTTTTTTTCTTTCGTAAACCTTTAAAATAAAAGGCGGAAGATATTGTATTGCAGGCAAAAGAGGAATGTAAAACCATGCTGAGCGACTTTCCAAAAAATTTAGAAGCATTTTCAAAATTAAATGCTTCTGACGAAGTGATTAATTTGTGAAATTCTATCCACTCTTTCAGCAATCTCCCTGTTTGCCTCTCCATTACCAACTCGTACAAGATGCCAATCAATTCCTTGCCTCCATGCTTCAACAACTCAGCTGGTATCCCATTGAGACCCGCAGCTTTGTTATTCTGATAAAAGATTTTATGATTTCAACAGTTTCTGAGCTTTCTGAGGTTGGACAGGAGTTTCAATGGTTCGACAGTTTCATTGCCCGTATCCTCATTCAACAGTGCGTAAAAATACTCACGCCATCTGAATATCACCCCTTTTCAATCCGCTGGGTTCGGTTTGCATACAAACTCACGGAAAAAATCATAATAATAGTAGTAAAATCGAATAAAATGAAAGGATCACAAAAAAGGTTCAATAAACAAAAATATCACATTGATTACGTGAATGTGTGTGTCGAAAAAAAAATTCAAATCAAAGAAACGAACGTTTTCTTCAAAATAAATGGTGGTCGTTATAATTTAGCAACTCTCGCAAACATCATAAAGAGCAAAACGAAAAAGTTTTCCTTTTACTTTTTTTCTCGAGTTGTAAAGTTTAATCATCTAGAAAAAAGGTGTGTACGCAGAAAAATGTCTTTGGTGACATCCCGCATTTCACGCTGGCTGGCAAGCAACATAAGACGCAGGGAATTAGTTGTATTTGCCTAATTTACTGCACATTAAAATACTTTTCAGTCGAAAAAGTTGCTTACTGTGCGTCTCGCAAAAACCCCTAGGTGCCGTAGAGCCATACAATATTTATTGAAATTTATTTTATTGTTTTAAAAATTTATGACTTCTGAAAACTGTTTTAGGCCTCCTTGTTTCAAACGGTTTTTTGTTTCGAAAGCACACGTACAGCTTGTGGCTTATTTGTTTGTGAATGAATTAATTTTAACATATACACTATAAATTTCAGAAATGTGTCGAGTGAAGAGTGAGAGCATGGAAAAACAGGAAAACTTTGTGGTGCTTCAAAATGTTGTTTCTGTTCTCTTTTTTTTTACGTATCCATTGTGTTTTGTTTGCTGCTTTGTCGTTGTGTTGCATGCAAAAACCCTCTTTTTCTAGGCAACAACAAAAGTAATAGATGACTGAAATTCTACAACTTTTGTTTTATGGCTGAACTAGATGCTTGTTACTCATCCTCTTTTTCGTTACTGGGGCAAGCATCGAGGATGAAATGCGTAAATTTATCGTAACCACAGTTAAATAAACAACGATGATTGACAATATTGAAAGTTTCCGTTAGAAAGGACAAGAAAAAAATATGAAGATATGACAAAGCATGTCTTTGTCGTCTTTCATGCCGTTAGCTATTGGGGAAAAATACAATCGAACATACCTGGTCATCATTTCCAGTTAAATTTTGTCCTCTTTCTTGGGAAAAAAGGTAGAAAGTAAATAATACGCATGATTTTTGAAAAAATTGAGGAAAATGTAAGGAAATTTTCTAAGGAAATGTATCAATGAAAGAAAAAATTAGGTTTTAAGCGCATTTTTTTTATATTGGTCTGATGCTAAGTATTCTAATGCTAATAATTTGTCATTAAAAAGAATTTTTACGGTTTAATCAAATTTTTCACGATTTAAGCAAAATGTGGCTTTAAAAAGTAAAATTTTAGTCAAAATCAAAAATAATAATTTTATTTTGGACAAAAACCAAAAGGAAAATAATAAAGATTTATTTGAAAAATAATAAAAATTAATTTTTAAATTATTTTTAATATTTTTAAATTTTTTAATAAAATTTTAATGTTTTTATTTTTCATAATTTTTTTTTTTTTTTTTGAAAAATAATTTTAATTTAATTTTTTATTATTATTATTTTTTTTTTGTAAAATAATTTTAATTTGATTTTTTTTTATGAAATTTACTAAAAAATTTAATTGATTTTTTAAATAATTGTCTACCTTCCGTTCCAAAAAAAATTAAATTATTTGAACACATTTATAATTTTTTAGAAAAATTTGTACAAAAAGTCGAGTTTTAAAAAATATTAACTTTTCATGATTTTTTTTCAAAGACTAATTTATTTATGGATGGAAAAATATTATTTATGGTAGAATGTTATTTTGACCAATTCTCTGAATTAATAAGCAAAAATCCATCCATTGACCTTTGATGTAAAAAACAAAATAATATAAAATACCGCTTTTAACAACTTTTAAACAACTCACCAGACAGACAGACAAAAATTTCCAAGAAACATCTTCCTTTTGGAAAAATAACTTGTAAATCCTCTTTTGTAATGTGTTTCTTATCTCCCTTATTACGCTACCCATGTATTTACAGGACACACAAAAAAACGTAAAATTTGCAGTGTAATCACCTTTTATGTCTATTCCTTGCTGAAGAAAAAAAAACCGAGGCAAAAAGCAACCTTCTTGTTCGCATGAAATATTGATATATAATCCTCGGTTGTTAGAATATAACAAACACATGTCATGATAGTTACATTTTTTTTCTTCTCCCACACGCAAACACACAAGTAGTCTAGGAAAATTGGGATGCGATTTATGATGGATCATGAAAGTGTCTCTCTTGATGTACGTGACGTGTTGAAGAAACACGGAAAATATCACAAAGTTTTACTCCGCAAACAACGACGAATGACGACGATGCTTATGCAAAAAAAAGGAGTGTCACTTTGATAAATGATATGTTTTTGTTCGTATTACATATCTTTATTACATTATTTAGTCATATTCTCGTCATCAGCAGCAGCAGAAGCAGTATCTTTGTGGAAAAAAGTTCTTGCGAAAAGTTTGAGAGATTTTTATCCGACACACTATAAAAAGTCCATGTCTCGCGTCTTGTCTCATAAACTAAAAAATCAGCAAGATATGAAAATTAGTTAGTTTTGGTACAAAAATTTTTGATTGTTTAATTTAAAAATATATATAAAATTGTGCATTGGGACAAAATTAAGAATGTGTATTCAAAACTTTTCAGAATGCATACTGGGCAACTTTCGGAATATACATTGGGAAAACTTTTCAGAATGTAAATTGGGACAAATTATTTGAATGTGGAATGGGAAATTTCACCCCAATCCACAATCTGAAGTTTTGCCCCAATGAACATTCTAAAATTTTACCTCAATGATCATTCTTAAATTTTTCTACAGTGAACATTCTTAAATTTTGCCCCATTCAGCATTCTGAAACGTTGCCCTAATGCTAAATTTGAAACTTTGGTCCAATGTACATTCTTAAATTCTATCCCAGTGCACAATCTGAAACGTGTAGAATTTTTTTTATTGGTTTGTAACTAATTTACATATCTGAGGAATATTTTGATTTCCGAGACATGGATTTTTCACATTACAAAGTGTGTCATTTATAGTTGTAAGAATAATTATACTGCGCAAATACGGGATTCGATACATTTCAATTCCGCATCTCAACTCAAACGAAAAGCACTTAGGCTTAATGTCATTAATTATTACTACGAGTCTCGCGTCGTAGTCGTTGTCGTCGTCATGGATTTAGTAGCACAACTTTTTATTGCTCTTTTCAGCGTAAATGTATGTTTATTTACAGATCTCCTACTTATGTTCGACTCATTGAAATTAACGCTATCGTTGCCATTTATTTTATCTCTCATTTGATATTCGATGCAACACAACGTCAAAACAGATACAAAAGTATCAGAAAATTTAATAAAACTTTGTAAAAAGGATCAGAAAATAATTATCTCTCTCTATCTCATCCGTTGCTCATTACACATTCTTGAACGTCGACACACACACACGGCTCGTTAGAAAAGTTGTTTCTACTAATACAATATCAATTTTAATTATGACAACAATTTTGTGTACGACACGCCGTGATGCTACAAAGGTCGGGAAAAAGGTTTGTCGTAACACGATAACGATACAAACAACGATAAGTTTAATCTGCTTTCATCGACAGACTAGATCTAATTATTTTTCTAATCAAATTTTTGTTTGAGAAGAAATCGCTTTGACACGAGAGAAGGGCAATTCGTTGGAATGTTTCGTTGAATTCGCATATTAAATTTTCGCGTCATGTCATTTTGCTGATTTAACATTTTATTAAATGTCATTTTAATCATAATAATTATTTTTAAAATATTAACCAGAATTTCGTAATGAAATATTTTTAAAACTCTTCAAAAATCTGTTTAATCAAGCAATTTTTTTTTGGTACAAAATATTTAAGTAAAATTTCAGCTTTTTGGACTTCTTTTTTAACTTTTTAAAATCTTAAATATTGTTGTTGTTGTGTTGATTTCCATCTTGCGATGATATGAGTCAATATTCTTTATTTTGTCACTATCACTTTTTTGTTTTTTATACATCAATGTCTCTTTTCACATAGTTTTCGAGTTCTTTTTTAAATTTATTCAATTCAATATCTATTCTCACTTTTTTGTCATTTCATTGTAAAGTAATGCTCCTTTGTAGATGAGTGAATTTTACCTAATTATATACCTAATTAATTAATTTTTTATAATTTTTAAAAATATTTTTCACACTCAACTATCAAAAATTATTTTTTTAAATAAGAATAATTTTTATTTATAGCTATTCTTAATTTAATTTTAAAGCATAAGTAGGTAATAATATTTTAAAAATAATTTTATTTTATTTATTTAATGATTTTATTTAAAATTACTTAATTAGGCAAGTGCAATTTCAAAAAATTTTTCACATGTCCACCCACCTAACTTTTTCCGAAAATCCAAGGAGGGAATAATGGAATACTGATAACGGTTTTGAAATATTTTTACCTTCAAAACATACGAAAAATGACAAAAAATCATCAAAAATTGGTTGAAATCAAAATTTATAGATTATAGTTATATTTTGCCATTTTTCAAAGGGTTAGACTAATTTTCACAGAAAAAAAAATTATAATTTGGAATTTGCCAAAAAGTTTTAAATTTCAAAAAAGCCGTTAAAATTTTTTTTAAATTTTTTAAAAATTTTTTTGCTTCGAAAATTGTCCAAATAATGTTAAAATAAAAGATTTAAAATGTCTTTAAAGCACACAATTGAATATTAAAACTCTTTAAAAATAGTGAAAAAGATGGAAAAATCATTAAAAAATGTTTTCCATTATCATTTTTCATTACTCCCACCTCCTTACTATTTAAGGTTCAAAATAATGTGAAACATTTTTTGAAATTGTACTTGCGTTATTTAAAATTTGATACAAATTATTATTTAAAACTTTTTTTTTATATTTTATCTCCCAAAAAAAATTGGGACAAAAAATAAGCTCAAAAAATCGTACTAATTTGTTACCAACAAATTTAAAATTTTTCAATTGATGAATTTCTATTTTTTTTTTTTCTATTCGTTAATAAATATTTTTTATTTAATTAATTTTTTATAATTAATAATTTAGAAACAGATAGACAACAAAACTGACAAACCCGATTTTTTTCAAACTTTATATAACTTTTGCATGAAAAAATTAAGTTTAATTAGACAACGCAAAAAAGCACTAATTAAATCAATATTCTTCGCATAATGAAATAATTTTTTCAGCACAATTCCGTTCATGTTTTTAACACATTTTACTTTATGATAATTATCTCATCATCATCGTTATCGTCATCATTTTTGTTGTTGTTCATTCTGTCGTTCTTATTTGTCGACAAAACTCTATTACTTAACTTTTTACACAGAATTGAAAAGTTTTTGCCGAGCAAACGTAATTTTGTCGAATCAACACAAACAGCCTAACTAAAAAAAATATTTTTCAGCATGTTTGTGAACAAACTCATATTACCAACAATATAAAATGTTATTTCAAAAAAAAAAATCTTTTTTTAAAAATTTTTGAATTTTTCTCTTTTGTGTGTGTTTGGGTATGTTTGTCATGACAACACTGTAAGTTTCATGCAATCGTATGATTATGATCTCTTTTGAGCGAAACAACAGAAATTTTATCGGCAACGACAAGAGTTGCGGCGAACATTTTTAGACTTCACGAGTAAAATAAAATAAAAAAAAATGAAAACCGCAAACAACACAACATTAGTAAAAGTTTGAATAATTTTTTATCATTATGGAGACATGTTAATGATGTGAAACAAGAAAAATGAAAAGTAAAATGACAACAAAGCAGTTCTTTGTCTGTTCTTCTATGTGTGTGTGCATAAAATTAAATTTAATTATTATGGAACAAGATATAATAATGAATGAACAAAGAATTTTTCTGTGTTTTTATGCTTCAAATTAAAATGCTGATGAACGGGATTTTCTGCTCGTTTTCTAGAAACGCTGAAATTCCGCATCTCCGAACGAATTTCTGCGTTGCTACTTGCCTGGATGGATGGATGGATTTTAATTAGTTCCACGGAAAATGCTTACAATCCTTTTTTGCGTTTAATCTAATTGCGTAAATGGGAAAAACGTAACTGGCAGAATACAAATTAATGCTCCAAGGTGCCTTGTCAATTAGATCATTAATCTTCTTGGAGAAGCTTGCGTGGTCATTTTTCATGCGAATTTCGTGAGTGGACGTGTGAATTATTTTATTTTCTTTTGCCAAAATTATTTTTGCTATTTTAAGATAAAAAAAAAATTAGAAGAAAGGGTAAAAATTTCGTGTTCATGTCTAATTTTTGGGAAAATTTCATCAATTGACACCAAATAATTGTTGGATAAATAATAAAATTCCACCAACAAAATTATTTGTAAAAATTTATTTATTTTAAAAAGCTAAAAATTCCACAATAATTTTATTTCATAAATAAATTAAATAAATGTACGTTGCAAAAATGTCCATCAGAACCGCAAAACATATGACATAACCTAAAAACATTAATTTTTCAAATTATTTGAGCCTAACGTTATTTTATTTGAACGTCCCAAGCACGCGTGTCCCCTGAAAAATTGATGATTTATTGCCACAAACATTTTATAGCCCAGCAACTATTTTTGCGATGGTGGCTTTTTTGTCAAGGTGAATTAATAAAAACAATTTTTAAAGTCAAATTCTATTGCTTCCTTCCTCTGTATTTTAATTTTCTTGAAAAAAATTAAAACAAAGTAAACACAAAGGTCTTAATTTGAGAGAAAAATTAGATCAACCACATGGAAAGTATTTTCTTTAATGGAAAATATATTTTTTTTTCAAAGAATTGTCCATAAGACTTCCCTTGTCAGAAAATTGGAATAAAAAGTATTTGTTGAAACAAATATTTCACTTAGTCGCATTTAATTTTTTCTGTTTAATATTTTCCCAATTTTTCTCAAATTTTCAGGTTTTCCACCAACATTCATTTTAAACGAGAGTCCCAAAAACATTTTTAAGTTTTTCCGAAGTTTTTCTGATTTTACACGAATTTTCCAAATTTTTCTGAAGTTTTTCTGATTTTCCACGAATTTTTTAAATTTTTCTGAAGTTTCTCAAAGTTTACCTGGAATTTTACGAGTTTTCTTTCTAAAATTTCAATAAATTTTACGAAGAAGGATTTCTAAAAAATATTACAGATTTCAAAATTTTCATGAAATTTCCGAAAAAAAAAAATTTTTCCGAAATTTTTTAATTTTCTAGCGATTTTTTACGAATTTTCATTACATATTCACAAATTTCCCGCAAAAAAAGTAAATCAAAGAAATTAAATTTTCCTCATGCTAATTCATACTTCAATATGAAAAGTTTGAATTAGCAGTGGCAAAATTTAACAACAGTACAGACAAACGGACAAGTAAGAAATTTTTTCCAAGTAAATTTAAAATGCAGTAAAAACTCACAAAGTAACGTAGAGAAAAACAAGAAGAAGCCTCAAAGTGAAGGTACAATATGTTTACAGCTCATCATTTATGCAAATCATTTGCCTTTTTATTATCTACTCAAGGAGGTTTCTTCGTTGTCGACGTTGTCGGTCTTCCACTGCCACACAAAAGTAAGAGCGGAGGTAAAGTCCTTGAATGCATTTTAAACATTCATTCATTTTCCATGCAAATTGGTAAGCAATGAACTGCCAGCAGAGGAAAAATTTCCACAACACAGCGTTCTGTTTCAACAGGCAACTAGAATTTTTTCCTAATTGATCCTCTCTAGTAAGAAAAAACCGCAAGTAAAAGCATTGTTCTGCATTTGTTGCACTTCGGTTGTGGCTCATGTCTGCTTTACATTTTATTAAACAAAAAAAGCGAAGGGAACATATGAAATTATTAGCATTTACCTTGCGTCACGAATTTCCTTTGGTTCTCCTCAACCTGATCCGAGACGTTGTCGTTTTGGTTAGACGAATAAATGAATTTAAATTAATAATCTTCTCAAGCATATGACATTAGTCATGGCATGCCTGTCACATGGGATTTGTCTCAAAAGTCGAAAAAAAATGAAAGAAACAGTCCCGCACTAATTTTCATCAAGTCAAAACATGCATCTAATTTACATATCTGATTATATGGATACACAATAAAAAGTACAATAAATCAAGGTACAGCAGAAAAAACACGAAAAAATTGTTTTTTCATGCAGAAACTCAGGTACGCTACAATTATTCGACGTATTTCTGTTATTTATTCACCCTCCTACAATTTGGAAGACACACGAAAAAACTCCTCATTTTATCACTTCCGTTTTTTCTTATACCTACTCTCACAAATAATCAACGAATATTTTCGTGAAAAATTGTTGTAAATACAAAAAAAGGATAATCAAACAGAGAATAAAAATTAATGCAATCAAGTCAACACCTGGAGCGAAACAATGTTAATTTTGCGACAACGTTGCGACGATGGCAGTTTTTTTTGTTCATGCAAACGGGAAAAAATATTGTTGCTTCATTTATTATTTTATCGCATTTTAATCAGGACAATCAGCGAAGTCATGTGGAAAATATGTAAAACAAGGTGGTGATTGCTGTTTCAATCGCCACATTTTTTTTCACTTTATTTGTTTGGTTTTGAGTAAAAAGGAAAATATTTATCAAAGAGGGATCGCAGCTGTCATGGAATGGATAAAGAATGAAGTTTTAATTCGCTTTTTTTTTGGTTTATTTGATTTAATAAATTAAATTATTTTTTTTATTAAATAATAATATTTTATAAAAGAATTTGTTTTATTTTTTATTAAAATTTAAAAGAAATATTTTTATTGAATAAAAAAAAATTAAAGCAAAAAAAATTAAAATTGTAAAACCAATGATTATAAAAATTTATAAGATTTTAAAAAATAATTATTTTATTTTTTATTTTAATTTTTATAATTTAAATCAATCCGGAAAGAATTAAGAAAAATTGAAGAAAATAAAATTTTACTTAAAAGACTAAAGCAAAAAAAAAATTAAAATGTAATTGGAAATTCTGATTCAAAAAATCTCAATTTAATTAATTAGTTAAATTAAAATCAAAATTAATAAATAATTAATAAATATAATTAATAATAAATAAAATAATAAACAATAATTTTTTTATTTTGTTTTTATTTTTTATATTCATTAAAAAAATAAATAATTAAAATTAATTTAAATGATTAAATAATAAAAAAAATAATTGAAATTTTTATTTATATTAAAAATAATTTAATTAAAATAATTAATTTATTAAAAATTAATTTTATGACCTGTAAATTTCTAAAACAAGTAAAAATATTATTAAAAATTGTATTTTTATTAGTTTTTTATTTTTAATTTCATTTTATTAATTTCAAACTCGACAAAAACACTCATACAAAAAAATGTCCAAAAATCGCATCAATTTTAAATGAATTTCACTTCAGCAATAAATTACCATTTATGGCTCCCAAATATGATCATTAATGGCTTATATTTGACACAAATTTCACCCTTAAAATTGTTATTGAACCATAATCAATATTAGTTTTGAGCAACACAATACCTCATAGTCATGTACCTCGAGGTGTTTAATTAAATCGGTCTGGACTAGCAAGTGTCGTCCGAGAATTATTTCCATGTAATGTGAGTCGTTTTGATGTTAGAAAATTGCTTCTACCTAGTCAATCAACTCGTTGAACATCACTTAAATCTCCGTCATAAACGAAATAATATCGAACATCATGTTACGCAAAAGCCATGATGATGTCGATGATGGTGTTATGCTGCACAAAGGTATCTATCTATGTCTACACAACCATCAATATTTAGATGACAGTAAATATTTGAGGTATTTTATGAACAATTCCGTGTTTGCGTCGCCCCTTGTATGGCCCCATAATATGTGTGGCTGGGTGAATATCGAGAAATTTTCTGAAATGCATGAATGGCTGCAATATTGCAGTAATAACCTAATTTTATGAAAATGTCACAGAAATGTGTTTATGAAATGCGCAAAGAGGAGGAAATTTACATAAAGCTACTAAAAGGGGAATATTTGAGCAGAATTTCGTACAAAAAGCTACTGGAAATTCACTCCTTCCCGAGGACGATATTTAAGACTGTTGTTTATGATATGCTTTGCTTCGGCTGGAACTATTTTATTTTAGGCCAAAGCAATGAACAAAAATGTTTTAGAATTCTTCATTTTTTTTTTTTTTTTGAGAAATTGTTAAAATTATCAAAATCGAATAGAATATGATGAGGTATGCAATGAATTTTACATGTCATATTTGGTAAATTCTCTAAGCTTTCCACAAATTTTCGCTTTAATTGTTTGAATTTTTCTTTTCCAAAACCTTCTCTAAGCCAAACTTGACATACTACAAAAAACTTCAAAAAATATGCGAAACAGAAATTTCGTTAAAAAATTAATAAAAATTTTCCCGAATGCTTGACGGTTAAAAAAATTTATAAATTTTGTAACAAAATAACTTAAAATCTATTTCGCGAATTTTTTTGAGGTTTTTTGTGATATGTCAAAATTTGGTTTTAGAAGGTTTTGGAGCAGAAATATTGAAATATTGCATGGAAAATTAAGAAAATTCACCAAATATCGCATGTAAAATTCATTGCATACCTCAAAGAATCATAAAAATCCCCACGGATGTAAAACGAATTTCACGATTAAGACAAAAATATTTTTTTGATTTTTGTATCGGCCTTAATGCAGCAACAACGTGTGTAGTTTTCTATGCCATAAATAAGTATTATTATTATCGTAAGTATTATTAGAAGTTATGACTTGAGTTATGTCTGGTACTGCTACCGACATGTGCGGAGAAAAAAGAGAAAATAAGACATGGATTATGTCTCATCAATATTACATAATCCTCTAAAGAAGGAAATAATTACAACATGAAACACCAGTCGTCTCCACTTGATGCGCATCTTTCATCGTTAGGAACGATAAATTTTAAGATATACGATGAAAATCTATTTTTAACTTTTTTTTGTGCTATACACATTTGACTAGAACTAGAAGAAGAGAGAAAAGAAGAAAAGTTTTAAATGCACCCATATAACTTTACTATATTTTTATCCACTTTGTTTTGCTCAAAAAAAAATTTTTTTGTTCTTTTTTTGGTACAACTAAAGCATTAAATCTCGGCAAATACCAGAGCACATATGCATCACATGCATGAAACATGAGAAAATATATGAGATTGCGTTTTGTGTCTGTCTGCGGGACTGTGTTATGTAGCCGCCGCACTGTTTTGTTTTTCTCGAGGCCTTATTTATGGCAAAATGTTTTATTTTCTTGAACAAGAAAATTTATTATTTTTACAAATTTACGAAAAAAAAAATAAAAGAAAGATGCACTTTCCTCCTCAAACTGCAACACACACACACACAAAAACGCACAAATTATTCTCAGCTACATTTTGGGATGCATTTTAACAACAATAAAAGCACACAGAAATTTAGGTCAACCGACCATGAATATATTAACAACAACAACGCTGCTGTGGAAGTCAATTATAAGGAATTCAAGTTTCGCAAATTAAAATATCCACGAAAATATCCTAGAATATGCATTGGGGTTGTATTTTTAAATGTACACTGGGGCAACATTTTTTAATGTGCAATGGAGCAAAACTTAAAAATTTGCATTGGGGCAATATTTTAAAATATGCATTGGGACAAAATTTTAAAATATGCAGTGGGACAAAATTTCAAAATGTGCATTGGGATGAAATTTGCATGTCCCAATGCATATTCTAAAATGCTTGCCCTATGCAAATTTTAAAATGTAAACCCAATTTACATTCTCAAGTTTCACTTCAATGCACAAATTTAAGTTTCAACCCAATGCACATTAAAAAATATTGCCCCAATGCACATTCTGAAATATTGGCCCAATGCACATTTTATCAAGAATTTTTAATTTTTATGTCTCGCAAATATTTTAATTCGAGAGACATTAATTTTTGTATTGCAGTCAGTAGTGAGAGAATGAAGTTTTTTTCTTATCTCGTTTTTTTTCGTGTTATTTTGTTTCAAAATCCTCATGCACAAGAGAAAACAAGAGAAGAGACAACAATCAGCATTATTACTGCGAGAACTATACAGCATATCCGGTCTTTTTTTCGTCATCAACGTTGCTGTTGTTGTTGTTGTTATTGTTAGGAAAGAGTAACAAACTAACGGAAAAAATTTTCATTTATATTATTTTTATTTTATTTACTGCAAATTCTTTCGGTGCTCATGAAAAAATCTTTTCCTTCTCTCATGGTCTCGTATTTTAAAACTACCGCCACGGAAAAAAAAAACGAAAAAAGCAACGATGTCAATTCATATAAATTCACTTCATTCCTCTCTCTAAATTGTATTCAGTTGAGTGGAATTTATAGCTGCAAGGTTGGATGAATTTTGGGTGAGAACTGCCGTTCCATTACGAATGTGTGTGTGCGTTCAAGAGCACGAAGAAGAGCAATAACACCGAATTTCAACACGACGAGCAACAAAAAAAAATTCTGTTGTTTTGCGACTGAATGTACTTTATTAGCCAAATTAAGGAGTATGCTTGCTTGCTTAATTACATGGAAAATTAAGAGTGTCGGATAATGGATTTATCGCAGATTTTGTTACATAAATGGATTGTCCTCTTAAAATAAAACGACCAGAAAAAAATGTTGATTTTTTTTCAAGCAAAAAGGGTTAATTTGCTTTTTTTTCACGTTGAATATTTACTCTAGCTGACCGCTTCGGAATTCACAGAACAGACGAAATAATGATACCGAATAAAAAAAATAATGAAAAGTAAAGCTAAAAATGACTTGTCAGATAATACTAATTTACACTTGACTGTATTTGCAATATCTATTTTTTTTTTGCTTATCATTTCGTTCGTATAGAACGTATTCAATGGATTATCATTCTCTAATTGGATTGAAATAGAAAAGCTTAGACAGGACTAACCAAAAAGTGGGAAGTAACGTGGTTAATAGGGAAAATTCACTCAAAATAGTGCTGTCTAGTAACTCCATTAGGCCAGTCATCGCAATCCTTTTATTTTGTAATATTTTTGGGGATTAACGTGTTTCCACAAAAAAAAATGTCTAAATTTGGGGCTTGATATTTGATCAAAAAATGAGTAAATGAACACGACAAAAAAGTGTTATAGTTTTTTGATTACTTTTCAGAATTTATTTAAAAAGCAAATAGATAATAATAATAGATTTAATAAAATAATAGATTTCTGCATCACTATCCGTTACTGTCCCATAAAAAATTAAAAAAAAAAATTAAATATTTTTAAGCCAAAAATTGAGTTTTAAAAATTTTCCTCTTTCTTGGTTTTTTAAAATTAAATTTAAAATTTTTTTTTATTAAATTTAAATTAAATTAATTTTATTTTCCTTTATTTAATTTTTAATTTAATTTTGATTTAACTTTAATATAATTTAATCGAATGTCTAAACAATTTGGTACCTTTTATTTATAAATTTAATTAAAAATAAAAAAAATAAATATAAAAAATCAAGATTTATATTGAAAATAATTTTTATATTTAATAAATAATTTAAAAAAAATCCAATAAATTCTACTTTGTAATTAAAATTGATTTCAAAATAAATATTTTTACTAAAAATTTACCGTTCTTTCTATTTTCGCTGTAAAATAAAACATTTCTAATGAGAAAATGTTTTGAAATCAGGTTAATGGAAATGTTAAAAAAATAAAATCTAAGAACAGATCTCAAGGTCAAGGTCAAGGTCAAATTTAATGAAAAGAAAACCAAACAAAAATCTTCATTAAAAAAATCCATAAATATTTTTTTCTGCAACTTATTTCCATTAAATGAGTTCCAACCAGCAGCAGCGTTTTTTTTTTCAACCAAATTTCCTAATAATAAATGTATCACGACTTTCCACTTCGACTACGTTATTATTAACCAGGATTTCCAGATCGTCAATTCACTGAATAAATCATGCCAATTACGCGCACTTTTTTTTATTTATGTTCAGACTGTCACTCCTTTCATTCATTTTTTTTTTATATTTTTATATTCATAGGCCGGAAGTAAATATACCAACTATGGCAACCTTCAATTTCCATGCACACGAAAAAAAAAAGTTTTTTTCCCTCTAGTTACAGACACCAACAATTTAACAAAAATAACAGTCACACAAATAAAACATAATCATAAACATCAAATAACAGTCTCATAAAAATCAGACATAAATGGTTTGCTCACATAAATTGCGGCGGTTTATATTGTATTGTATGCGCGCACTCACATAATATTTTATCATGTGAAAAAATGGTTATCATAATTCATGTAACATTTTATCCACTGACAACATTGTAATAATACGTATATGCGATACACACAAATTCCTCTTTTTTTTCTGCCTCGCGCTTGTGACTAGGCAACGTTGCGAGTTGGACTAGAAAATGTTATTTTTATTAAACGAATTTTTTGTGCTGTCTGTCGCTCTGTCCCGTTCAATGTTCGTTCATTCATGTTTAAGCATCATTTTTGGTTTGCAAAAAGCGTGTGGCAGCACACTCATGACAGAAGGCATAAAAACGGCGATACATGAGGCTTCACGTGACACACAGACAGATATTTAAGTGGAACTTGTAATAATTGGGTTTTGCAAGTGAGTGACAATAATCATTTTTTTGCTATTTTTCACAAAATCAACCAGGCGTTTCCACTTTTTTTACGTTTTTACTTTTATCGTTGCGTCATCATTACCGCAAAATTAACTTTTTTCTTTTATTCTATGTAGCTGCAACGTTTAAGTGGATTCTTATCTTATCTCTCCTTTATTCCGTTCTTTTTTTTGTTACAATATTGCATTTTTGTTTGTCTGTTCCTTCAGCGATGAAAAAAAAAGAATGTAAAGTGCCTTTTTGCTCTTTTTGCCTTGTAAACTAATGAAAAAAAAAGTCGTAAAGATGGATGCATAATTAGGTCAATAAGCTCGTTGTAGCCGCACACTTTTCAGCTGTCAAACAATTTTCACACCATTTATGTCCAGTTAAAAGCCCTTAACTCGAAAATTGCTGAAATCGCGTGCGATGAAATTTTCCGATGTTCCTTTGGCTAATTAAAATAATTGCCTTTTGAATTATAAAATTTCCGTTCCAAATAATGGGTGTAATGAATTTTTTTGTTGCTTTTGTGAAAGAGAAATAAAATTTATCAACGACTATAGAACTAAGGGATGGTGCCTAACAGCTGATTGTTTTCTATTTGTTTGGAATCAAGGTTGAAAAAGTGAAATTTTTGTCTGTTCTTGAAAGGAGGTGAATTTGGGTGTGCGCCAAGACAGGTAGAAAGGATTATTTTTGAACATTAGTGTAATGATAAATAAGTAGACGGAATAAAATTGGAATGACAAAGAATAAATCTACACTTTATCAAGAAAGAGTGGTGAATGATTAACAAAATTATGGAAAAATACAAGTAATTTTTTTTTAACAAAAACCATAATTTTTAATGAAATTTCTCTCAAATATAACGTATTTTAAAATTAAGGAAAATAATTAATTTTCATTACAAAAATTTACTTGACTAAATGAAAATTTTAAAAAAATATTTACTTTAAATAAAATCTTCCTTCTTTCTTCTTCCTTGCTTTATTTTTTTAAATTCGAACTACTTGAATTAAAAAAAATTCTCATTTTTTGTCAAAAAAATTAACAATGAGGTTAGCAAAATTATTACTTTAAATAAAATAAAATTTTAAGATTAAACAAAATTTTTTATATTTTTTTCTTTTTATTTTTTTAGTTGAAATTGGTCAAAAATGTATAAAAAATTTAAAATTTCAAAGTCAAAGCGGAAAGATATTGAAAATTTAAAAATTTTGAATGTGAGTCCATATAAAAAACTCAGTTTTTATTCTAAAATAATTGAAAATTAATTTTGTATCCATAAAAAGTTTGATTTAAAATTTCTCAAAAATTATTTTGATGCAAATAAAATTTTTTATTGTATTCATTTAAATATACATAGACAACTTTTTTGTCGGGTCAAAAAAACCATGGTAAATCGGTAAAGTCCTAATTGAACCAAAGCTCAACTATCCCTTAAAAAGTTGGTTAATAATGTAGCAATCTATTAAAATTTTTACCAAAACTTATCAGTAAAACCTTAAAAAAAATTAAATCTAAGCAATTGCTGTCCAGATCACTCAAAATAAAGACACAAAGAACAATTTTAAAGAGAAAAACTCGTCCAATTTATTTTTCGCCCACTTTACTTTTTTTTTGCTTTTTTATCTTTCTTCAGTCGTGTTATTTTTTCTTGCCTCAATGTGTGTCGCCCGTTGGAAAACACGAACAATTGAAAGGACACTTAAAAACAAATAGTCGTTGTACTCTTATTTGAACAACTTTTTGTTGGCTCTTCACTCCTTTTTTTAATTTTTTCTTTTCTTTCTTATTTATTTTCTCCTTTGGTGGTACTTGAAACAATTAGAAACACTTTTTTTTTGTTCTACACACAAGTTAACGTCGTCCTTTCGTTTATGCTTTCAACGACGGGGAAAGAAAATGAGCAATCGTATCATCAAGCAACTTAGAGGCTTGTACGTAAAAACTATTCTTGTGAGAAGTTTTGCCATAAAATTTCCTCCTTTTCTTCATCTTCTTAATATTTCGCGACATCATCTTCGTCGAAGAAGAAGCGGCACAACAACACAGCGAGGAACGGACGTAATAAAATTACAATTCTTGTTAAATGATTATTTTATATTTCTTATTATACTTTACTGGAGTTGTAAAGAGTTATGCAAGTTAATTTTTTTTCTCTTTCGTGTGACTTGACTTCGTTCCGATTTAAATAAATGCGCTTAAAGCATTTTTCTTTATTTATTTTTTTTATACATGAATTGTCTGAGAAAAGAGCAATGCATGCATAAAAATTTATATTTAAGACGACAAAATGGATGGAGGGAACGATCATTAAAATGTCATGGCGATGTAAACTAAGGAGGCGCGCAAATAAATGTACAACGTAATGAATTATTTTTTTCTGCATCCTTAAGAATTCTTGCATTTTTTTTCTATTTAGGCATTCCATTAGTTAGTCCATTAGCAATGTTATTGCTAAAGTTGCATAAACAACATTTTATTTTTCCATATCGTAGAAAAAGTCTCGTTTTTTCTGCAGTCTCTTCATTACAGCGGAAAAAAACTATTAAAAAACTAGACTTTTTTATTTTTAGCAACAACTACTACTTTTCTGTAATCTAACGAAGGAAAGAAGATGCCGTGAAAAACTTTCTTGTATGGAATAAAAAATAAAGTCTGCAAACTTGGTACTTTGTGATAATTTCTTTAAATTGAATTATTGGAGAGAGAGAAGCACGCTCATGAAACGATGTTATTAAAATAAAATGGGAGACAGAAAAACTTTTTCATCGGAGACAAAAAGGAACTTCCATGAAGAAAAAAAAGGAAAATCTCTCTGTTTTCTTGTAACAATGGGAAGAACAAATTCTCATTTCTCAGAAATCGGAATCAACGGAAAAAGTTGTAAAATTTTGTTAAATAAGTACCTTGAACAATTTACAGAAAAACAACGGACGAC
The DNA here is from genome assembly GCF_036172545.1 of Culicoides brevitarsis. NCBI lineage: Eukaryota > Metazoa > Arthropoda > Insecta > Diptera > Ceratopogonidae > Culicoides > Culicoides brevitarsis. The sequence goes on along the minus strand of NC_087085.1, from coordinate 18,893,070 downwards.
CACGATGACAAAAATATTTATCTGTAAAACTTTTGTTTCGGTCTCGCATTTATTCAACGTAATTTGTTTTGTTTTAAAAATAAATATATTTTATTGGGAGTGACGTTATTGGTTTACTTTATTCATTTTTAAATGCATTTCGTACAAAAAAAATATCGTGCAATATAAAATTGAAGAAACCACGTGGTTAAAATTTGTTTTATAAACCTCATAATTTAAAAAAAAATTAAATTAACCTCGTGGTTTAAAAAATTGAAATAAACCACGTGGTTTATATTTTTTTAATAAACCATATGGTTTAGCAAATTTAAATAAGGTAGTTTTTAAAAAATTGAACCACGTGGCTTAAAAACTAAAAAATTTAAAAATAAACCACGTGGTTAAAAAATAAAAATTAATTGGTTCAAAAGCTAAAAAGGCCACGTGGTTTAAAAAATTTAAATAAACCACGTGGTTTAAAAAATTTATATAAACCACGTGGTTTAAAAAATTTAAATAAACCACGTGGCATAAAAAAATTAATGAGCCTCGTGGTTTGAAAATTTTAAATAAACCACGTGGTTAATTTTTTTTAATAAACCACGGAACTTAATAAATTTAAACAAACCAAAAAAAAATAAATAAACCACGTGGTTTAATTTTTTTAATAAACCACGTGGTTTAAAAAATTTAAATAGGTCACGTGGTTTAAAAATTACTTAATAATTTATTTGACAAAATTGAAATACGGTTCCATCTTTTGTCAAACTATGAACGGTAACTTTATAATTTATTTTTTTTTGTCAATGCAAAAAACTGTTGACAGTCACAAGTGTAGGAGGCAATAACAACAAAAGTCAAACAAGAGTCAAAACGCACTCTTACACCTTTTCATTGAATTCATTTCCCCCTTTTTTTCGCAAACAATACATACCGGCGTCGATTATGTCGCAACAACCGGCGTCCAACCACATGAATATTTATTCATGTACCCCCGAAAAAATTTTGTTTTCTGCGTTATCAACAAAAAAAAAACAGTTTTTATTACCTTTTCTCACGTGCCCGTTTTATTTATTAGCTTCGATTTTTTCCGGCTTGCAAATGTCTATTTTTATTATTAAAACTTTCCGTGCGAATAAATCAATGCTGTCTGCTAAAATAAATATTACGGGTGTCTATGCAATTACACACAACTATATAACAAGGAGGCAATTTAACAACAGTTTAAACGGTTTTTCAGACAGATATAAATATTGCGATAGACAGTCATTATTTTATTATAGTGCTTTGGTGAAGAAGGGGGAGTCCGGTCAAAAATTATTATTTTAATAATCATAATTTTCGTCATCAGTACCGCCCTTCACAGACAGATAAACACTTTTTCCACAAAATAATTTCCATATTTGCGGATGCAAAGTCGAACCCTTTCACTCACTTGCTGCTAGAAGTCCATAAATTGCCTCAAAAGTCAATTTTGAACGACTAGTGTAATATTTTTTGCCGCAGGAACACGACAAAATTTTACAATAGCTCGTGTTCTTATGACTTTTGGTCACGAATATTTGATAAAAACAGGTTAAATTAACTGCCGTTTGCTGTAAGTTGCTATCGAAATCCACTACAAACAACATAATATTACGTTGAATGGCATTTAGTCTTCATCGTCAAACTATTATTATAATAAAATTTATGCGATCGTAGAATTATAATCATAAAAGAAATTAGTTAAACACATCGTCATTACTCATTTAGGTTCAGATTGGAACACGTTTTGTTTTAAAAGAAAAAAACGCAAAATTTAACGTTAAGAAGATTGTTTCAGTAAAAAATTTTAAAGGTTTTAGATAAACATGATCAAAACAAAGTTTCCAAATGTCTATTTGGGAACTAAAAAAGTCCAAGTACTAAGGCATCGGAAATTTAGGGTAGTTCATCAATTTCACGAAGGATTCCGACAAAGGGGGAGGGGACGACGTCATAAAAAATATCCATAGAATAACTTTAGAGTATTTTTGACTTTGAACCTTAAGGCTTTTTTGCTTATTTAAATTCTTTTTTTAATTTTCCACAAGTTTTAACTGAAGTTTGAACTAATATTAGGGAGAAGGGTAATATCTTTCAAGATAATTGTCGCGATACATCCTTTTATCGACGAGAGCTCTAATTACAACACTACTCCTGAAATCAACGGAAAACACAATTTTTTTTTTGTGGAAAATTTTGTGGAGCTGGTATATCCCATGCCTCTGCAGACGAAGGAACACCAATCTAGAGACGTTTAATAGAAAAAATTCTTTCAAAGTACCGGAAATTTCGATGAAGAAACCGCAAATCTTAACAAACATGTTTCTTGAGTCCGACATAAGGGTTTAGAAACTTGTTTTGCCGATTTTCTTAGGACCAGAAGTAAAATGAGTAAAATTTAGTGTTATTGATGACGGCGTGGCACCACGGAAAAAAATAGACGTACTTAAGAGATTCGGCAGATTTTTGTAAAGAATAAAGCGATTAATTAAAGACAAGATAGTTTTAATTAGACTTTGGGGTTACAATATTGAAAGCCACTCTGAAAAGATATCGGAAATACATCACGGAAATTCCAATAGCGACGGTAAAAATCACTTTACCTCTAAAGGTGAACAAATAGTTCGGGTAAAAAATTACATGACTCGTCTTCCAAACGCCTCAAAAATAATCATTTCGTGGAATTAAAGTTATTGATTTTATGGGGCTGTTGATGACCAACTCCCGAAGGTTAAATTAATCCTGCAAGTTATTAAATTGACTCCTTAAGTAAATAAATTAATTAATTAAGCCTAGAAATTAATTTAACAATTTTCAATCCGTAAGTTCAATAATTTCAACAAGATTCTATAATAAATTTCAGATGATTTTTAACGATTTATTTTAAATTAATCTGTTAAAAAAATAAATGGAAAATTGCACAAAGAGAAGCCTTTAATTTAATTAATTACCCTATTTTTTTGTATTTTATTTGAAATTTTTTTATCTACCTACACTTACGCTAGACTTATTTAGTATTAAATTCATAAAAATTAACAAATTTCATTTAAATCTATTCTCCGAAAAAAGGTAATTTGACAAAATTTATTAATAATTTGCAATACTTACTGACGAAAAGAAAGGTGAAGGACGCTTCATGGTAATTTGGCGGCTTTCAATTTGTCGTAATGATCCTACCTAAGCGATTTTTAATTGCAAATCGACCTTAGGCAGATTTTAAGACAAACCATGACGAAAAATAGCTAATTACTGTAAAATTTTCCTCTCCCCTTCTTCGCAAAAATTAACAAAATTTTAACATTTTTATTAAATATTTGATAATTAGTTCCTTTAAAATCGAACAAAAAAAAAGTTTTCCTCTTCATTTATCATTAATAAACGTCTTTCTGTCGCTCGCTCACTTAATATCTTTGTAAAGCATCGCACCTCCTACGGCAAAAATTTTGATGAAAAATACACACTCAAAGCTTTACAAAGCCTACACAACAGCAACGTCGTCGTCGTCATTTGACATACTTCAAAAATATTTCAAAAGCATAAAGAAAAACGACGAACAAAAAAATCAGTTTTTCGTTTATCATTCTCATAAATCTCAAAACGATTTCCATCAACAGAAAAATAAATATTTTTCGTCTCTATATACTTTGAAAACATTTTAAGCACAATCACAAACACTTGTACAGCCTGACAAAAAAAAATCAATTCAAGGAACTGTTCAAAGGAAAAAAAACTTGTGAGGCCTTGACAGTGGGCATTGAGAAAATTGCGTTCCTATGTCAATTTTTTTTCTTAACAGGCTTCAATGTTACACCGTTTACTCGGATGTCGTATATCAATATTATTTGAATGGAGAAATAAAATCAAAATTGTATCTTTTATGGCGATAATATTTCATCCTTTTGATATTTTCTCACACGCTTCGTTTTCTTGTTGCTGTTGATACGCCAGAAAACAGAAAATATATCATATTTATAATGTTCAAACAAGAACCCACTTACTTACATCCCCACTCTGCGATGTTTGTGAGTAACAATCAGATTTATATTCGCTTCCATGTGATGTAAAATAAAAAAGTAAAATACAAAATAAGTAACTCTGTGTGATAACAAAGAATTGTTTCACGGAATACTATTTTTGTATGGAAAGAAGGCAAAGAACCTGAGAAAATTGACACAAATACACCGACGATGATGTTTATTAGGAAAATGTCGTGTTGTGTAAGTGCAAGTTTTATACTTTTGTTGATATGTCATGCGATGAAAATAAGCGGATTACAGAGTTGACTCGGAGTACACAATGTGGACCATATTTTGAAACAAAATGTCTTTTTATGATTTTTTTTTGTGTCAAGGATGTTTTTTGAACTTTTTTACTGATCAATATTGCAATAAAAAATTTTATTAATTTTTTTTTTCAAAATAATTTTTATTAAAATAATTCAACAAAATATTTAAATAGCTATTTAAATAAATAAAAATATTTTTATATAAATAATTTTAATTTTATCAAATATTAATTTTTACTAAATTCAATATTTAAATTAAATTCGTTTTAGAACAATTTTAAAAATTTTATTTATTGTAAGACTAAAGTTTATTATTTTTTTTTCTACAATCATATAAGTTCGAGCTTAAAATCGAAGAAAAATATATAGGTTGAATTTGCCAAAATAATATTTAAAAAAAAAACAATTTTGATTACTTTTTTGATTACTAATTAATTTTTTATTTTATTTTATTTTTTTTCTTATTACATTTTATTAAAAAAATTAATAAATTTTTTAAGAACCAAAAATGATTTTAAAAAATAGTTTTTTAATATTTTAATTTTTTTAAAGAATTTTATTCATTTTTTTTCTTAAAAATTTGGGCCTAGAATGCAATCTTATGTCCGACGATAAACATAAAGTTCAAAAATTCAACTTTTGATGTGTCCAACCAACTTTGAAAATAAAAAAAGGTAAAGGCCATCGGCCGATTAGCAGATTTGTACGAAAAAAAAAGTCAGACAAAGCCTCTTTTCGTGTACTCTCGAGGTAAAACCCTAACAATAACCAACGACTCGAACAACAAAACTTCAACATCAGATGCATCTCACATTTATTTTAATAAAGCAACACACGAACGCAAAACATTAATACTACTAGTGCTCTGCTCCGTTGTGCCTGTCCGGAGAGTATACAAGATTAACTTTGACTAAAAATGTCGACTGCGTTTGCAGCAATAGTTTGACAAAAGTTACTGCTTGTCGCTGGCAAAAGTTGATTATTATTATACAGTTTTAATTACTCCACATGCGACGAACTCCGACCTCACCTCGAACATCAGAAGCTAAACAGGAGTGAAAAATAGTGCAGAATTGCCACAATATTTGTCATTGTGAGAAAACGAAAAAAAAAAATAATCCAAAGTTTGAGATAATTTTTACAATCCACAATTCGCCCATCTGTTAGGAGGCAATTTTAATGTTAATTATTATTATTGGACAGGTACAGGTAAGTAAGTCCACAAACAAAAGTTTAGATTACACTTAGCAGGTGTTAGCTTTGCCACACACAAAATGAAAATAAATGGACGTTGGTTAGTTAGTTTTTTTTTCAGTGGTACGGTGATAAAAGGTCATGTTTCTCATTAAAATTCAGAGATTTATTTGCAATGAAAAGTTTATTTGTTCTAGACTTTCTACTAATATTTTAACTTTTTTTTTCTGTGCAAACAGATTTTTTTTATAAATTTTCTAATAAAATAAAGGGATTAACGTTGAGCCATCTTGCTGCTTTATGTCATCATAAATGGTGACATTTTCTAATGAATTTATCCAAGAGATTAATGTACACGAGTAAATAATGACCAGCAAGGAAGGCACGCGCGCGATTTTGCTTATCCTGTGAAATTAAAAAGGAGTTATTTTTACTCGATTAGATTAATTCTTATTTTTTTGCCAGTAAATAAATCGATGTTGTCCAACTTGTGTGTCCGATTGTCCGACATGACTATGAGGAGTACAAAAATTTGAAATTTTTAAAAATTTTAAGTTTTTACAATGAAATACATATAGCATAAAAACTAAAGCATTTAAAATATAAAGTTTAAAGTAAATTTAAGAGTTAAAAAAATATTCAAATTATTTTTAAAATTTTCATTAAAAATAGTTAAATAATTTTTTTAAACATTTTTCAATATTAAATGTCTTTAAAAATACTGCAAAAATAAAAAACAGTAAAAAATTATTTTCTTTAAAGTAAGGTAATTTTCTGACTTCATAACATTTGAAGTCCAAAATAATGTGAAAATTGTTTAAACCTTGACTTACTTTTTTAAAAATATGTCAAAAATCTTCTTAAAACTGAATAAAAAATAAAAACGAATTTTTACCCTTTTTTCGCCCACCGAGCACTTTTTATTTGAAATGCGATATAAATAAATTAGAAGAGCATCAAATATGACGGATTTATGAGAGATGATTTAAGAGGATAAAAGTTGCCTAATTTCAACAAATATCGCTGACGGAAACAAGCGGATAAGGGTCCAATTCCACTGTCATATTTTTTTTGTTGTTGGTTGAAAAAATAAATAAATAATAAGAAAACTTTATAAAAAAAGAAACCTAATGAGATTGAAAAAATTAACCGCATTTTTAATGCAAAAAAAAAACTAGGTTTTCGATTTTTAAGACGACAAAAAATGCACTCCTTAACTTTTTAATAAGGCAAAATCCGGAACGGAAATACTTTTCTTTTTTGACCAAAAGCCAAAGTTTTAAGAGCTAATTAGTAGGTTTATGGTCGTCTTTCTTTGGGTTGACTTTGCCAGAAGATAGAAAACGAGGAAAAACTTAAAAAAAAAGTTGTAGAAACGGGAAATGATTTAAGTGCAAAAGTGTTCAACAGTTTCTTTTCTTAGTTTTGTTTTATTATTATTATTGTTTTTTTTTCTCTCTCGTTTCATGAGGACTTTATGATTTACTCTCCTAATTTAGTCGTTGAGAAAAGTTTCTTTAAAAAATATTTCCTCCTCTCTTTCTCTTTCGTGATAATTGAAATTGTATCAACATTCCGTTGTGAGCAGCAGTGGCAACAAAATAGTGTATAAATAAATCATATAATTTCCCCAGAGGAAGTGCATTTGTTTAACTTTAGGATTTTCTTGATTAAAGGCATCACCGAGCATCAAATCCCCCATTTTTCTCTTAAATAACCAAATTATTCTTACCTTTTCGTGCGGCATGCTGCTGCTAGTTCATTGTTTCTCGGTGAAATAATCATCATCATCATCGTCGTCGTCTTCGTCGTCATTATTATAAGGTGCAAAGTGCAAGACGTGTACATTGCCCTCGAGTGATATATACAGTTAAAGACGGTACCACAAGGAATCCAAATCCTTTCCATAAATCAACTAAACAGGAAAAACTTTTTCATTCACTTTTTGTCGTCGACGAGAAACGAGAATTAAAAGCATTTTTAAATGAGTTTAACCGCATTTTAATTTTTTTCTAATTTTTTCTCAAACTTTTCGCAATTTTCCACGACTTTTCACCTAAACATTTTTAAATTTTTAAGTTTTTCCGATTTTCTACGAATTTTTGAGATTACTTTGAGATTTTTGAGTTACTTGAATATTTTAAGATTTTGATTTTTTTAAACCCAGATTTTCCACAAAAAATACATTATTTAAAATTTTTCAACGTTTAAAATTTTGAGAATTTCAAGAAAATTTTTAATTTGCCTTCTGCTAATTCATGCATGTTGTCAAATTTGACATTTGAAAAAAATTCCTTCATATCTAATTAAATACTTCAAAATGAATTTTTTGAATTAGCAAAATGGCAAAAAGACACATAACCGGTACAGACGGACAATACCGCATTTTTACAAAAAATTCAAAATGCGGTAAAAACGGAAACGCATCCACTGTAAACGAAATGCTGCTTGTGCATGGGAAAAAACAACACAACGCAACACAGGCACGAGTGGCACAAAACAATAACAAGAAAACGGAGCAAAGTGCAGAAATAACAATAATAATGCCTCTCTACGACGCGTCTCATCGTGAAGCAAGGAGTAAGTATTGTGTGGCAGTAATAATATCAAAAGTATATCATGACAGTGGTAGTGACGATGTGCTTAACAACATTATAAAGTTTTTAATCTTGTTTCGTACACGAAGCGGCGCATGTGAATGAAAAATAATAATAAACTACTGGTGGCATGTTATCACGATATCTTAGTGTCTTTTGTTGTTATTATTATTGTTGTCGGTGGCTAACTTTAACTACATGACTATCACCACTAGATTCTGCCTGCTTGGATTTCGCAGCTCTACAATAACGTCACATTTATTTTAAAACTAATGTTTTGCTTTTAAACTTTCACGTCGTCGTCGTGGAATGAAAGAGACCGGAGCAGAGAAATGTACTGTGGACGGATTGTGAATTAATTTAGATGTTTATTTATCGTATTGTTTACATTTGTGAGCGAACGCAAGAGCGGAATGAACAATAATTTTATGGTTTTTTCTTCGTACACTGTTAATAGAATATCTTACTCATGAAGACCAAAAAACCTCTTTTACAGACGATGTCGACCAATCAGCTTTCATTGAATAATGACTATCTGAAGAATCTTTTTCAGCTGAAGATAAACAGAGAGTCGCCACGCAACACTGAAACCTTCGTCGTTCCTTTTAGGAGAACGAATTACGGGCAACATGAGCCTGTGACGTGGATGTGTCGGCTTCTGAACAAAATAATCAACTTTTTCTCATTAACAGTTTCACTGGACCTGGAGGGCAATTTTAGTTTTGGAGTTTCTAGCAACAGTTTTTAAGGAAATAATGACTGAACTGGCAACATCAGACGATTGGGCAGATGGCGGAGTCCCACCGCCTTTGAGGTAAGGGAAATTTTTTTAATTTGGCTGGCCCAATCGCTGGTGAATTTTTGTTCTTTTTGTATCTTTTTATGTCTTATGGGATGTCATCTGTAACTCAAATCGCATCACCAAACTGAGCCAAAGAAGCACAACTCCTGGACTCCGAGAATTTATTGATTTATTGTATTTTATTGTATTTTATTTGAAAATATGGGTTTTTTATGCCGGAGAACGTTTTTCGATGGCTTTTTTACCCAAAAAAAAATTTTTTTACTGCCAAGGGCTCTTGTCTGCTGAGCGTCTCTTCGATTTCAAGTGCTACTGTCTCTCCTCTACCTTCATTCAGTATCATAAATTTTTAATTAGTGGAACAGTGCTACGAAGTCCTCGTTGGTTAGTTGATTGAATAATTTCTCTCGCGAAGCTCAAAAACCGTTATGAGCCTTAAAATTTTTTTCACAGTGTAAATTTTTCAATGCCTCGCAGTAAAAAAAACATGTTCCATAGCTTTAACGGCATTAAGAATTATTTTATGACGCTAACCTTTGTTTGACTCAAAAGGACAATCCTCTTGTCTTCTTTTTCAATTTTCCATCTAAAAATAACTTTAAAAAAAAAATAATTGAAAATGTCATGTAACACGATGACAAAACCTGAAAATCGACAAGCATTCAAAAGCCATTAATTACTGGCTGGTTTTATGTTTGTTTACAAAACCGCAATACTTTCTTGTAAGTCCCATGCCACCGCAACAAAAAAAAACGTTAAATATTAGTCAACTTCAAGTTAACTTATGAAAGCCATAAATTGCCTCAAATTATAATAAATTTAATATTGTGCACATGTAGCAGAGTGGAGAGAGAGGAAAAAAAGGTCATCCACTCATAAATTAAATTTTGTTTAGTTTTTTTACGACCTTCTGGTCGACTCACAGTGCACTCTCGAAGCACTTAAGAGTTGAAATGAGTCTTAAGGGACGATAAACGGATACTTTTTAGAGCACCGTATGCAAAGTATTTAGTTGCCATGTGACTTGTACTTGAACTTGTAACGCACAAAGCTTGAATTGAAACAATGACCAGACTGTCTAAGACGATAAGTTATTGTCTGTGGAGTCATAAATTAAAAGTTGAAACAAGTCATCGCCTTTTTTTGCTCTTTTTTTCACTATTTAAATGAACTCGTAATAGGATTAAAAAGAGAAATAACGAACACATTTTGCTAACGACGCGTAATTATAAAAGTTTATCAACGAAAAATTTCTTCATTGATATTTTCGCATATTTACATGTGATGCGGTTTTTGCATCAAAATGTCTTCGCATGCGTCTTATTTATTCTAAAAAGTTTTTCTTTGCAGCAGAGTTCGTCTGTTGCTTCTTGGAAATCGGTACGTGGATGAATAAATAAATCAAAAATACCGAAACTTTATTACAAACACGATAGATAATCTGATTTATTTCTGTTTGTTCATTGTTGAAACTTTGAGAATGCATTCCGTGTACCTTCGATTGAACGACAAACTTAATCAAACTTGATTAAAAACATTTACTCAATAAATATTTTCTCCGATGTAAATTCACTCTCAGCGTGAAAAACTTTTTACTGATGGAAATGATGCCATTTTTAAATGCAACTTAGGCCGTTCTAAATTTATTTTTTATTACTTTTTTCATTTAATTATTTTTTCTTTAAATAAAAATTTTGAAAAAAATCTTAAAGAATAACTATTAAAAATTTTTGAAAAATAAATTTAGTAAATTTGTAAAAAAAAAATCAGGGCAAATTTAATTTCTTTTTACAAAAATATTTTTTTTAAATTTCACGAAAATTTCGAAAAACCTCTAAAACAGGATAATTTTTCTTAAAATTTTAAACTTCAATGATTTTTAATTTTTTTAGATTTTTGAAATAAAAAATTATACAAAAAATCTGAAATAAATTTGTAAAGGCCTTATTTGATTTAAAATAAATTCTTCGAAAACTCAGCGAGAAATACAATTAGCTTCGTTTGATTATCATGGATTAGCTGACTGAATAAACAATTTCTTTAAAGAAAAATCTCGCAGAAATATTACAAAAGTAGATCAAATGAAAAAAAAAACAAACAAATGAAATATGAAATCAAATTAAAAAAGCAATAAAATTGATGCGAACGAATTCACTGCGTTTTTTATTAGATTTTATGTTGATTGAGTTCAGACGTACAACGCAATTGTACACACCAGGTAATAAATTATTATTTATTGAAAATGCACCAATTATTTTTCCCAGTCTCTGTTTCTCCTCGTTGTTTATGGTTTTATTATTTTTTTTTTAATTCTGCAGAATAATTTTCTGTCTGGAATTGTAAAGTTTTCTCATTCGCAACAAATTTCTTTTGTTTTAGAAAGTTTATTGGACGTTTCTAATAACAAAAACAGCAAAAAATAAAAGTTTAAAATTTTCTCAGGAAAAAAAAAACAAAAGAAAATGATTGGAAAAGGTAAAACTTATTTAATTGGGTTTCGATCTCAATTCAGTTTATTATTGGCTTTGTTATTATTATTACGGTTGAACTTTTGCTGTTAAAATATAAGCAAAGGAGTTTCATAAAACAAAAGAGAAGCAATTATATTATTTTTATTTCTTTGGAGTTTTAAATTGATGTGGAAAATGCGATGAATTCAAGGACTCGGAATGATCTTGAAAGACATTAAAATGAAAACAAAAACGATTTTTTAAGAAAAAATTAAAAATATAACGTGAAAACCTAAAGAATCGTATAAAAATATTACGAAAAGTTAATAGCTAAGAAAAACATTGGGAAAATTTAAAAATTTTACAAAAAACAATTATTCTTTGAGTTTCATAAATTTAAAAAAAAAAATTTAACTAGAAAATATTGAAATTTTTAACTATAAAAAATGATAACATTCAAAAAAAGTTAAATAAAAATATTTTAAATTCGTAAACAAAAAAAAATGCATTTAAATTTTTTGAAAAAATTTTTAAAATTCTTAAATAAATTAATTTTTTTTCATAAAAAATAATTTAAAATTTGTGTATTAAATAAATTTATTTTATAAAATTAAGAATTTTTTATTATGAAAAACAATTAATTTAGATAATTAAATTTAAATAAATTAAAAATTTAATTTAAACTAGAAAATATTAAAAATGTTTTAAATAAAGAAAAATAATTTAAATATAAAATTTAAATAAATTATAAAATTGATTTAATTTATTTTTAATTATTTTAAATTAAAATAAATTTGCTAAAAATTAATAAAATTATTAGGTAAATAAATTTTAATAATTTTTTTCTAAACAAATTAATTTTATAAATTAAATAATTTTTTATTATCAAAAAAAAAGTGTCCATGTTTTTCGAAGTAAAATAATTATTCATTTAAAGCTCAAAAACAAAAAAAAACCTCTTAGAAAAATATTATAAAATTGAAATAAAAATTTTCATACCAAAAAAAATAGAAAAAATCAAGGGTTTTTATTATTTAATAAAATTTTAAGAATTATTTTGTGTAAAATATAGTTCATTTAATAGATTATGACACCAACCAAAAACGGAAACAAAAGATCAAATTTGACAAATAAAATTAAATTAAAGTCGCCTGGTTGTCACTATTATTTATTTTTGTTATTGGTCTTTAAACCACAATCGAGTTCATAAAGTTCCTTATTTTGTTCCTGCTTGTTTTTTTGTTTGATTTGTGGATTATCTGATTTATTGGAAAGTTCGTTTTCTATTTTTTCATTTTTTTTTTCTTTATTATTTTGCAGCATCCAGCAATAAAAAGGATGACACAGCGGTCCGAGGATTACTTTTTCAATGACAACATTTTATTTTGCATTTCGTAGAACAAAGCACAATTCTCTGACCTAGAGAGAGAGAGAGAAATAATTCCGTATTCAATTTTATAGAATATTATGTATAATAATTGTATAATTTCCCAAAAGGCATATTAAAACACACACAAATTTCCATTAATGCATATTTAATATTAAATTTTCATTCGAAAAATATATTCATTTGCTCCTGAAACGGGACGAGCCATCCGACAAGCTAGACAGGAAAGGCAACGGAGCATCAACTGAACAGCCAGCGTGTCGGATGTGTGTAACTAATTCCAAATTAATTACATGAATGCATTTGATTATGGTAATTTGTGGGTTTTAAGTGTTTTGTAATTAAAATGTTGTTTGTGTGCGATAAATAACCAATTTTTTTCCCCGTAATATTTTAATGTTATTAAGGTATTTTTGTCGCCAGAGTGATGACATGGGAAATAATTGGCTCACATCGAGTTTCCTTAAATGTCTTTCCGGCAACAAGGAGGAGAATGTAAGAAAACTAATTTGCTGCAAAGTGTTCTTGCACTCCATGAATAAATAAAATGGATTTCAATAATTAAATTGTGCTTGAACCCCCTGAAGAGAGAGCTCTTTTATTCCAGACATATCATTGTTTTGCATCTAAATGCAGTTCAAATAGTCAAATTATTTGTTGTTTACTCGAGATTGTTCGGCATGCAGAGATTTTCTATTATTTAAAATCAAATCCATTTATTGAAATTAATTCTCTTTGACGCCTTTCAGTGATTTCCCGAGTGACCACTTCAATTGAAACCACAAAGCATGAAAGCTTTTAAATGTTTTGAGTTTTAACAAATGCAAAGAGTGCGAGAGAAAATTGTTTGAAGCTTTTAATTGTTGGGGATTATTGAAAAAAATTTATTAAAGTTTAAAATAAAATTTTAAAACGTGGTGAGAACTTTAAAATCGTTTGTTTTTAGTAAATTTTTAATTTTTGAATAATGGAAAAATATATTTATCTACAATTTTGTAAATTTTTATTTAAGTCGCTCCAATTAAAACTCAATAAGAATGTCAAATACCCGAATTTCAACTCAAAGTAAACTTAATGGAGCAAAAATAATTTCCAACTATGACAAAATTATTTTTTGTTTTGAATGTAAAATGTTTAAATTATGATATTTAAATAGAGATAGAAGATATTTGAATTTATTCATAATAAAAACCTTAAAAAATATTGGATATTTTTTGTTGATTAGAAAAACTTTTAAATATTTTTTAAAGCAAAAATCAATATAAGGTATTTAAATTTTTTTAAAAATTAAAAGTAAAATGAAGTTATAGGTACACTAAAATGTAATTTTCGAGAGAAATCTTTAAAACTTTAATTTTGATATTTTTTTTACAAAATTTCCTACTTGAAAACTTTTTTTGTTTTGATATTTTATTTAGACCTGCTCTTTAATAAAAAATGATTTTAATTTCTATCATCAAAAAAATTTTTTTTTCTAAAATATGTTGATCTTCATCTATTTTTTTCTTCAAATTCTGTTTTTCAGAACAAGAAAAAAATAAAATTTTCTCATTTTTAAGTTAAGAGTACAACATTTCTCTTAAATTTTTGACTTTTTTTAAAAGTATTTTTTAAACAAATTATAGTTTTATTTTTAAACTTTTTTAACACTAAAATGATAATTTTAAAATAAAAAATATAAATAAATACAAAATTAGTTAAAATTTCAAAATTTTCAGTCAAAAATTTTCAAAAATAAGAATTTGAAACAAAAAATGTTAAGAGAACTTTTGTGAGTTTTGACTTCCATTTTCGTTAAGAGAACAAATTTTTAATTTCTCTTAGCATTCTCTACATTACGTTGTATAATATTATTAAAAAATTACTTTACCCCATCTTCCCCTAAAATTTTTTTAAAATAAAAAAATAATTTATTTAAAACAAACAAAAATTGATTTTCTTAAATTTTAAAGCAATTTCAGCATTTCCCACTATTTTTCAGATTTTTATGTAAAACTTATATTAACAAAAGATCTTCTTAGTATTTTATACAGATCCTGCAATTTAATAACGCCTCCACAAAAAATTCAAATATTTGCCAAAAAGAAAACTCCTGAGTGATCAATTTAAACCTTCAAACATTCTTTTTTATTGTTTGGCGTGTGGAACAAAAAAAAAAAAAAAAAACGAAGAAGAAAAATTTAATAATAAACATTATTTAAATTCACTTATTTACTTTTATTTTTGAATCCAATTTGTATCTGTGCGAAGAACAGAAGCATCGGCAGCAGCAGCAACCATCTTCTCATCTACCCTTTTAAGCTCTCTAAGGAATTTACCTTGACACACACACAACACCTCTCATCACATCATCATCTCCGTTTTTCTCTTCATTTCTCTCGGTGTCTTCGGTATCATTATCATATTTTGTGTGCGAATATCGTTTCGTTCTTTTTTTTTGTATATTCGCACTAATATGCAGATTATTATAATACGATATTCCCAAGTTTATTCAAATTAGAGTTCATTAAATTTGTATAATGATAAAGAAAACATGCATTGTTGTTATTATTATATTAGACGGAGCAGTAGGTATAGTGTGAAGATTATCATGAACACACACAAAGCCAAGCGAAATAAACGAATTAGCGTCTGTGCGACAATTTCACGAAGAATTTTTCGTCTCAAATTGAGATTTCGACGAATTTTTCGCTTGAAATCATGATGAAAAAAAATAAATAATAAGAGAAAAACGGTGCAGGATGAAACAAGATGATAATTTTTCGCATATTTTTTTTTTCTTTCTCACAAACAAACAAAACACACAAATTTCGTTCTCTTTGTTTTATTTAATTTTATGATCCAAGATGAAAATGATTATTTTTTTTTGTGTATGTTGAATATTTACAAAGAGCAAATGCGAAAAGAGGGTTAAAGAGTTTTTCACGCTCTTTAACTTTCGTTTACCTGCATGCTTTAATTTTCCTTCCACGAGAAGGTAATTTTTGCGCGAAAGAAAAGAAAAATTAATTAAAAATCGATACGCTTATCAATCATACGGAAAAATAAACAAAAGTAAAGATAATAAGAGGAAAAAATACAATTTAGTCGATTTATTTCCTTTTTTTGTGAATAAATTGAACAAACGATCATCAATGATTCAATCAAAATAAAGACAAATTTATCCATTCTCTCCGAACAAAAATAAATAATAAATAATTAGAGTAGTTTATTAGCACCGAAGTCCCATTGTTGCATTTGTTGAGTATTCGTACTGAGACATAAAAAAAAGAAAAAATAATAAATGTCGCTTTATTGTTCCACATCGAAGAAAGCAATTTTATCCCACCCAATTTTCGTTTTCCATTCATTTATATTATTTTTTGATTATTTATTCCGTTTGTTGTTGCATTGTTTCAATTTTTCCGTTTTTGTCGTAGTTTCTTGAGGCAGAGGTGCAGAGCGATATTTTTCGATTATTTTTTTTTCTTTTCTTACTAGCACTTTTATTACTTATTTTTATTATTTTTCTTTTATTATTTTATGCTTACCTATGATTTTATGGTGAGAGTTACCAATTTTACCAATTTTATGGATGGAATTGGGGTGAAACAGAATTTTTTTAACGGAACTAAGATTGAAAATGAAAAAAATGTGAAAATAGTCGCTCTAGTTGATTTGTTTGATAGACGGAATAAAGCAATTGGCAAATGGAATAAAATATGAAAAAAGAAATTTGATTTTTTTTTCATTTTGGAAAGAGACGATAGCGTGTTTTAAATTTAAAAAAAATATTTTGTTTAATTTTTTTAATTTTACTTTTTTTTATATTTTTTTTAACGAAAAAAAATTTACCTAGAAATTTTTAAAATTTTTTTGAAGCGTTTTTAAGATTTTTTTTGTTCTAGTATTTTTTAAAATTTATTTTAAATATTTTTTCCTGTGTTTTATCTTTTTTTTTCGAGAAATAAGAAAAATAGTAGGAAATCTGAAAAATTGGACAATAAATAAAAAAAAAATAAATTTTATTAAAAAATGTAAACTTTTTGAATTTCTAAAAATATTTAAAAAATAAACGAGTTTACAACCGCATTTTTTTTTCTTCAAACTGCGGTAAAAAAATTAATAATTGATGAATTTTTATTGGAACATGGATTTTCTTGATCAAAAATATTTTTTTTATCAGAAGGTACTATTTTTTTTTCAACATGTTTTGACTATATTTATTTCAAAGAAGAATTTTTTAGTTTTTAATTTCACAATTTTTTTCAAATCAACAAAAAAATTTCAAAAAATTAATAAATTTAATAATTTTATTTTAAATTTATTTATTTAATTAAATTTAATTTTTTTCATAATTAAGACAAGAAAAAATTAAAAAATAAATTAGAGCTAAATTTTAATTTATTTCAATTTATTTTCGATTTAAAAAAAATTAAAATTTCCCAAAAATCAGACTGACACCAAATCAAAAAAAAAAATCAAATCACATGAAGCAACGCAAAACAAAAATTCACTTCAAAGAAGAAAATATTACTTAAATCAATCGTCTTTACGTTTAATTCTAGTTTATGTTCCAAAGGGGTTTGTACATGCCAAAACAGATGTTGCCCCGAAAAAAAAAAGAAATATTTCGATTACTTTCACGTCGTCGTCACTAGTGCCGCAGTACCTTCCAGTGGTGTAGCAGAAGACGAACAACCCAAGCTGCTTTGCAATAGAGAATTATAATGAAGCAAATAATATTTTTTATTGCAAAAAGGGGTGAATAACTGCATATCTTTCCATTTTTCATACCAAACGTACCGACGAGGAAAAAAAAGTCAAACCAGTAGCAAAAGATAGCAGAGATGGCACACAAACACCTTTTGCTAATAACAATTGCAGCTGACACGTAATGTATAGCATTAGAGCGAGTTTTGTCTCTGTAATCCGTTCGCTAGGCAAAACTCCACTTTATAATGCACCACACCTTATCTGTGTTCCTTTTGGTTGTTTGCCGGCTGGATGCTGGAAATGTAAACCAAAGTATCACGAAAATTATTATGAAGAGATGAGATCACGTAGCCACACAAAAAAAGGGTTATTTTTCATGAGCTACGATGATGATGATCTCCATAAATGAATTTTTAATCTTGTACGATGACGACAAGGATGCAGTTTCAAAGGAAATCTTTAAAAAAAATAGAAAAAGTGATCCTTGCTTTACAATTTCTTACTCCTCATCATAAACAGGCTTTTCCCAATTAAATGAACGTATTTCACAATTTTGTACTCCTCACTTCACATTTTTGTACTCCTCACTTCACATTTTCGTACTCCTCATGAAAATTTCACAATTTCTTACTCCTCCTTAACGAAGGGACTGTCCGCTGAACATTTGTGTCCAAGAATCACTAAAAAAAATTTTTTTTTGGGAGGGGGGGCATAGAAGAATTTATTACCGCATTTTTTCTTCGAAAAGCGGTAAAAATATTTTAGCTAATTAACGAATTTTTAACCAATCATTGACCCATTATTTCCACTCGATTGCTACTTTTGCAAAAAAAAAAAATATAAAAAAAAATTATTGAATCGAACTTGAAAAAATTGCAGTGCAAAAACAATCACAAGTGAAAACGAGAAAAACTCATTAAAGTTTTGATGAACTTTTCGAAAAAAAAATAAATCTTTTTTTTTTCTTTAATGTAAATCGTGCTCGGTTATATTCAATTAAATTCGTTCAAATAAAGGTGTAATAAATGTTCGATTCGTATTAAAAGAAAAAAGAATGAAAAATTTGATTTAAAAACTCGCGCCAATATTGTTTCAGTAACCTTTCTTCATTATTTTATATTTTTTCTTTCGAGTCATAAATTTTACATTTTTTTTTTCTTCTTCTTTCTTTTTCTTTATTGCAGGACGATTGAATAAAAAAGGGGAATTTTTACCTTTTTTTCTCGCTGAAAGTGGTTGCAAAATGCAAATTTAGTACGTGAGGTGTCTCACCCCTTTTCCATTAGTCCACACGATTTTTGGCGTGTTTTTAGAAAAGAAAAAGTTATGAAATTCTTCTAGGAAAGTACAAATGACAGGGGTCCAACAAAGTTACCTTTTTTTAGGTGATTTATCGCACGCAGTCCTTCATGCATTGATGAATATTTTATGACTTTTTAATTTATAATGCAATCTCGAAATTCTTTTTTTCCCCGATTTTTATTCAAACTTTTACTGCGGCGATATTTGAATAAAAAATCAAAAAAAAAATATCAAGCCACGATGACTAAAAATGTGAAAATCAACGTTATTAATTGATGTTCGGACGAGCGAACAAAGAGAGTGGTTTGTCTGTCAAACAATTTTTGGTGCAATTTTGCACTGGTTTATTTTTGGGAGAACTATGCGCAGCTTGAACAGGAACATTGACGTACAACCTAAAATTGATTGTTATTTTCATACAAATATATTATTACAATTGTAAAATTTAATTGAGCTCAATTTATTTGCAATACTCTGATCGATGAATTGTCCTTTTAATTAATGGATGGTTGGATATTTTTTTGCGTGCATTGCGAAGAATGTAACGAAATATTGAGCAAATATTTACTTTTTACTAATTTTTAGGCATGTTGACAGAATTTTATTTATTTTTAGCACAAAAAATGTTCGAATTTCAAATAAAATATTTTTTTACAGAGAATTTTACTTGAAATGAGGACATTTAATTGAACCTAGAGACAAGAAAATGTGTGAAATAATAGATGAAGCCGTTCAATCTTATTGACACACAAATCTTTAAACCTTTTTTTAATTGAATTGCACTTGTTATCGTTCAAGTACGTTGAAGGAAGGGATGTACTTTGCAACAGAAATGTGTCATCATTATTTATTTTCTAGTTTTTTCTCGAGGAAAAAAATGTGATCAGTTAGAAATGAGTGCAGTTTGTGCAGAGACAAGGACAATTATTGTTAATGAATTTAAAGATAATTGTTACGCCCACAGAGATTTAAAAAAAAAGTTCTAGAATTAAATAAGAATTTATAATATCTGGAAAATATCAAATAAAAAAATACGTCTCTGGAAAATAACAGATTATTTTTAAAAGTATAAATTTTAATTTAAATAAAAATGAAAATTAAATATTTTTTAAAGCTTTAATTTTTCAAATTTAATAAAATCAAAATTTTAATTGTTAAAAAATTTTAATATTTATTATTTCTTATTTTCTTTTCTTTAATTTTATAAATTTAATTGAAATTTAAAAATAAAAAAATTTCTCAAAAAGACAAAATATCACCAAAAATAAAAAAAAATTGTCAGTTTTTTCAAAAAAATAAAAAAGTTATTTTGAAATACTAAAAAGTAAAATAAAAAATTTAAATTTCAATGAATTAAATTTTTTTTATAATTATTTATTTAAATATGAAATAAAAAATTAATTTAATTTAAAGCCGTTCAAATTTTTTTCGATATTTTTGTCCCAAAATGGTAAATTTTTCAAAATAACAAAATAAAAAAAAAAAAATTATTAAAATTTTTAATCATTTAAAAATTTTAATTGTTTTTATTTTATGATCATTTAATTTAATTTAAAAAATAAAATTTTTTTTGAATGTCAAAATTCAATTTAAAAATAACTAAAAAAAATTTTTAAAAATTAATTATTTTTTTTTAAAATATTTTTAGTAAAAATAACTGTCAATAAAATTCAATTAAATTTTGTTTTTCTCCACAAAAATTATTAAAAATTGAAAATTTTAATTGAAATATTTATAATTAAAAAATATTTTTTACTAAATTAATGTTTATTTTTAAAAAATTTTAAAATTACCTATTTTTTTTATTTTTTGCAGTTGAAAAAAATATTTTTTTAAATCTTTTTTGATAAAAAAAATTCGTCCCATAAAGATTAATGGATCAAACTACAAAACATATTTGATTAACTATCAAAACAAACAAAATCCTGCACCTAATGAATTTCGTATGCAAAGTCAGACACAAATAATATTAATTAAAATCCACAAAGAGACCAACATTAAATATTCATCAGTCCTTTTGCTAAAATTAAATCTCTCAGATAATCAAATTTGAGATTATTGTGATTAAAAATATAGTGTCTCCACATCATTTAGCCGAGAGAAATCTTGACATTTATTAACATTTTGTTTCAATTAATCCAATTTACCGAATATTTATTTGTCCTCTTGCAAGTGCATGACTGCGCATCCAGAAAAGTTAAAAAGTAAAATGATACGATTGTCTCTGTGTCTCTTTGACTCGGCAGATCTAGACATAAGACCGTTTCGTGTGTGAATTGATATATTTAATTAATTGTTTATTGCCAGGAATTTTCTCTCGATGTGCGTCGTCTGACGTAAGGCCGTGTGGTCAACTTTTAATTTAATTAAAAATTGAGAGGAACATGTTTCGCATTTTATATACAAAAAGTCATCCTTGCTAATTGAATAACCATGATAGAAATTAATTTACGAAAAAGTTTCTTAAAAGTGTCCTTCTAACTGGCACGACGACGACGAAAAAAAAAGATATCGAGAAAGAGAGAGAGATAAAGATAAAATAACAGCAGGCATCACATCACACAGTTCACTTAGATAAAAATGCATTAGTCTAAATAAAGCAATATTAATGAATATAAGTGAGTGTCGTGTTGACAAAAATTTCAGAAAGTACACAGACAAATGCGCGCTCGGAGCATCGTAATACCATCAGTGCATGTTGTGACAAATATTTTTGTATATCATCATTTCTCTCGTACGCGCATGGATGCAGTTTTATTTTGAAAATTGTATTTTTGTGTGCCATTTGGAATAAGTGGAAATTTTTTGACACGTCATAAGCATAAATTATTATATGGAATATGGAATTACTGAAGCATGTTTTTCATGTTCAGATGCAATGTGCTCGCTTAGGCGACTGAATTTAAGCTTTGACTTTTTTTCGCATCAGCATTTTCATAAAAAAGGGAGGGGAAGTAAGCAAAATAATTATTTTATTTTTTTATTATTTTAATAAAGATTTTTAAATTTTACTTTTTTTGAACGTTTACGAATTTTTAAATTTGATTAATTTTGATTAATTTGATTTTGGTCACATTTTATTTAATTTAGATTCTTAAAAAAATAATTTTTTTTGTCAAAATGAACTTTTTTTTTTTTTGATTTTAATTATTTTTTGAAGTAAAACTACAATTTAAAAAAAACTCAAATTAATTTTAAAAAAATTAAAATCAAAATATAAAAAAAATATTTGGAAAAAGTAAAAAAGGTCCAAAATTAATTTTTCAAATTATGATTTTCATTGAGTCAACCCCAAAAATCCAAAACAAAGAAAATCTTAATGGGTGCATTCAAGATTGCTCATCGATGGACATCAATGATTTTTTTCAAAAATTTTTTCATCGAACGCGTTCAAGTTTTTTAAGATGGATAGTTCGATTCATCGAGAATCATAAAAAATCGTTAAAATATATCATAAAAGTCAAAAATATTCATTTTAAAAAACTCAATTTTTTTTAAATAAAAAATTTTCAGAAAAAAATCATGATGGAAATTTCTTGAAAAATGTTTAATTTTTTAAAATTTTATGCATAAAATGTTCAAAAATAAAAAAAAAATCATTTAAAAATTTAACTTTTCTCAAAATAAAAAAAAAACGAAAATTTTCGAACGAATTTTTTAAGGCCCTTATTTTATTTTTAAATTTTCCCCATCAAATCTAACATTTTTCAAAATTTTTTGAAAAAAAAATAATTTTTCCCAAAGCGTCTGAAATTTCCGTTTAAATTACCTAATTATTTTTTTTTAATTTTTCTAGTTTAATAATTATGTGTTCATATTTTATTTTTCTTAAGATTTTTATAAGAAAAAAATCCAAATTTTCATAAAACGTCAGAAATTTCCATTTAATTAATTATTTTTTTTATTTATTCTCGTTCAATTTTTCGGTTAAAATTTGAAAGGGGGATGAACAAAAGTCAAAAAATTAAATTTAGTCGCCTTATTATTTTTATTATTTGATGCCTGGCGTAATGTACTGGCATGGCACACAGCAAAAATGAGAAACTAGAGTCGCAACGAGTGAAGAGCATGCATAAATTAGACATTTGTTCTAGTTATGTGCTCAGCCGCAATGAATATGGATGATCCTTTTTTCGTGTCAGACAATTTTTTGTTGTTTGCGAGAGAGAAAATTACATTTCTGAAGACAATTTCAAAGGTCACGTGACTCCAGGAGAGAAAAAAAACGAATTTTATTTAAAAAGAAATAAATTAACAAGCAATTTCTACCACGTGAGTCTCTGAACGTGATCAGTCTTTTTCTTTGTCGGCTTAATGAATCCCAAAAACTGCAACTCGGCAACTGCTCGTGTGAATCGCGCCTGAATTTTCGGATCTACTGTCGTGTCGTCGTCCTCGTCCTCCTCATCGGCATCGATTGGCTTCTCATCGACCACAATTTTGAACGATTGCAACCAATCAAACATATTTATCATTTTGCCACATTCCAAATGCAACTTGTACACAATCGAGACATCCGGCATCGTTGGCAGCAATTTCGTGTCGTCGTTCTCGAGTTCGCAACATTCGCACTGCAAATAGTGCGCGGGATTATTCAAAGCTTGATGGATGGCGGCACGAGGTGCTCCCATGATGTGTCGCTTGATCGCAAGGTGGTCCGTAAATACAAACAGCTCGACGAATGGCGGTGCCTTCGATAATGGCAGCAAATTTTCCGAAATGAAATTTTTTATGTCGTTTATTGTTTGGGACAGGAGTTGCATGTAGGGCGACACAGCTTTTGGTTGTTTGGCAGCTTCGAGCAGTTTGGCTTTCAACTCGAAACGACTCGTGACAGCGAGGGATTTTGTGGCGGGACTTTGATCGGTTTTTGTTTCAGGTTCGGGAACGTGCATCGAAGCTGAGGCAATGTCAGTAATACTTTTTTCGAGTAAATTTTTTAGGTCGACAGCTTGCTCTGAGATGTGATATTTTTCAAGGATTTTTAAAACTGCGCGGAATTTGTCGAGAATCTCATCTTTGGACATGAATGTTAAGAGTTGAAGAATTTCCTTGAATTCTGGTCCTTCACTTACTTCGATAGACATTGCGGTACGATACAGTTCACGTAACTGAAAAAAAATCAAAAAAATTAAAAAAAAATTATAAGTAAATTTTTTTTTAAAAAATCCGATGGAATAAAAATAAATAAATTTCATGAAATTTCATGATTTCTCTTATAATTTTTTAATTTTTTCAAATTTTTTAATTTTTATTTGTAACATAAATTTTTTCCTTTTCATATCTTTTCATTAAAATATTTTTTTAATTTTTTATTTTATTTTATTTATCTATTTATTTTATTTATTTATTTTTTTCACGGGTAAGCTCCAAAACTTATTGATAATTTAAGTATTTTTTTTTAAAAAAACAGCAAATATAGTTTTTTCGAGTTTAAAAAATTTTAAGGCCATTAAATTTATTTTTCACTTTATTTGTTTTTTATGAAGATTATTTAATATTTTTTAATTTTTTAACAAACGTTATTGATTGAAAATTAAAATTTTTTACAAAATTTTTTTCACAAAATAAAAATTTTAGAAAAAAATTTTGATTTTTTTTCGACAAAGATCACTTAAAATTTTAAATTACGTAATAAAATTTAAAAAGTTAAAAAATTGTCAATTTTTTTTATTATTTTTATTTTTTAATTTTTTTGGCATCATCGACTTTTTTCCTTAAAATAATTAAATTTAATGGCCTAAAAAAATATTTTAAAAAATTTTTAAAAAAAAATATTTTAAAAATTTTTCCAATTCGTTGAAAAAAATTGGTTTCAAAAATTTTTTCCATCAATTTTTTTTTTTGTTTTTGTTATTGTATTAATAGGCTTTAATTGAGTTTTTTTAAAGCTCAAATTAATATTTTTTCAAAGGAACTTGTTTCATGCTAATTTGTTTAAACTCTCATCGGATTTTTTTTTCAACTTTTTTTTTAATTTTTTATAAAATTTTTTTCAATTTTTGTTTTAGAATTTTCAATTTTTTTTAATATAATTTAATTTTTTTTTTTTAATATTTTTTTCTAATATTTTTTTTTTTATTTTTTTGTTTTGATTGATAATCATTTTTTTTTAAGAAAGAATATCGATAAACAAATTTTCAATTAAAATCTTAAGATTTTTGGACAATTTTTTTGCATAAATTTTGAAAATTAAAAAGGATGAATATTTTTTTGCCATCATTTTTTATTAAAAAATTGGAGAAATCAGAAAGTATTTATTAGCTTTAAAATTTTTTTATTTAAAAATGGGTCAGAAATTCACATAAAATTGATCGAATTTTAACTTTTTAGATATTCGTTTGGCAACAACTCAAAAATCATGTAAAAAAAATTATTATATGAAAAAATTTGTGAAATTTACAAATTTTTATAATATTTCTCCAAAAAAATATTCGAAAATCCTTAAAAAAATAATTTTCATACGATTTTACTTTGACAATCTTACTTTTGGAAATTTCAGGGAAAAACATCAAAATTTTTAAACCCGATAAATATTTGAATTTTCTTTTTAAATTAAATTTTTTGAAAATTAAATTTAAAAGCATTAAAAAATTGATAAAAAAAACTTGTAATTTTATAGTAAAAAAAATCAAATTTTTTTCTCCTCCATCAAAAAAAAAATATTAAAAAACAATTGAGCTTCTTAAAAAAAAGTAATTTTAAACTTACATGCTTGCCATATGGCGCTTTCGGAAGATTCGCACACAACTGATGCAACATCTCCAACGAACAATGAAAATTCTGCCAGAATCGCTGCAAATATTCAATTAAGCTCGGCAGGTAAGCTCGAAGATAATCATCGTTCGTTAACAATTTTATAACGACTCTCGGATCATCTCTCGTCTCCACAAATCTTCGAAACGAAGGCAAATGACGCAACGCCTCGAGATCCTCTTTTGTCAGTTCTTTGATGATTTTTTCCTTGTCCAGCTCCTTCGAACAAAGCGCATAAATGTTACCTTGACTAAAATGTTCCATCATGCAATACTTGAATCCCTGCACAAATCCATGCACCGAAAAATCATAAAACAAAAAAATATCCGTGAGCATCCGAAAAGTCGTGCCGGACAAATGGAATGGACAATCGGGCGACAGGAGCACTTGATCAATGACATTATTCAAAATTACGGGAGATGGATCCGCTTGAAAGACCTTTACGGTAATTTTATTCGTGACATTAAAGGGCAGCGTCTCGTGAATTGCCGCAAACGACGTCGCCACACCAAAAACAAACACAAAAGGCAACGTCTCGCGATATCCGTGCAACACAAGAATCAAATTTTGCAACACTTCGGGCACAAAACCCTCGAAATCGGGCATCATAACGACCAGTTGCGGTCTATCGCTGCCATATTCCCGCTCATACCACTTTTGGAAGCACCACAAATTGAGTTGGTGCCGTTTAGGTTTTTCCACTTCATCGTTGCCGGCTTCCATGAAGGACGTGATGAGAGATTCGATTGTGGCTTTCGACGTGGGACAATTACGCGACTCCAAAACGATGATGAGGGCATCTAATTGAGACTCAAGCTTCTTGCATAACTTGTTGAATTGGGCAATGTGATCCGATTGATTGATACCCGTGAGGAGAGCAGCTGTCGGAATTGTATCGATGTCCAAAGAATCACTTTCCTGCATGAATTTAATGAGATCGTTGTAGATTTTGTTGTAACTTTCCTTTTGGAGGTCCTCAATTTTGGTATTTAGCTGATTCCAGAGAGACGAGTAGGCTTGATACCATGGCGCTGAAGTAGTTTTGGCATCGAGAAGACTGCTGGAAATAATTGGAGCAGATTTTTTTGACTTTTTTGGAGTTTTGGCAGAGGTTGCTCCATTTTTGAACACGAAAACGCCCTTGATGGAAAGAAATTTTGTTAGAATTGGATTTAAAATTAATTATTTTGGGGATTTACCTTCGATATTGAGACAGTAGAGTCCATGACGACAGAAAAACTTTAAATTTTTGGTTCAAGATGTTTTGTTTTGATACTTTTTCCGCCAAATTTTTTGTCGAAATGGATGTCAAAAAGGTATCCGGAGCTGGAAAAACCGTTGAAAATGGGAGTTTTTGAAAAAAATAAAAATTTAAAAAATATAAAAGAATTGTATATTATTAAATTTTTATTTTAAATTTCGAAAAGAGCTTTTATTGATTTTTTTAATGTACGAAAAAATTATTTTTTTATAATGTTTGAAAAATTTATCATTAAAAAATTAAATTTAATTTATAAATTATTTTTCAGATTTCTTTTAATGAAATTTTGTTCAAAAAAACTTTAAAATGTATTTTTGAAAATAAGAAAACAAAATAAAATTTTAGTTAATTTTTTATAAAAACTCCTATTATCAATAAATTTTTTAGCCTTGATTCTTTATAATTCGATTTATAAAAAAAAAATTGGATAAAACTTAATTTTTGTTAAATTTTATTCAGAGTGGTTTTAGAGACATCAAAAACAAAAAATGTTTTTTTAATTTATTTATTTTAAAAAATTTTTTTTTTCAAAAATATATTTTGTCAGGCAATTAAATTTAATATTTCCATTTTTTGTCGCTCTCTCGATTTTGTAGAAAAAATTCAGAATGAAAAATAAAACTTTAATATAAAATGGAAACATTTTTGGATATTTTTCTGAAAAAAAAATATTTTTTAGAAAAAAAATTGTTAAATTACAATTTTCCATAAAATCAAAACAAATTTTGAAAAATATTTAAAAAAAAAAATTAATTTGATCACGTGACTTAAAAAAATATTTCATCTAAATTTCAGGAAAAAATTAAAGTTTAAAGGAAATTCATTCAAATTTTTATGTAAAAAAAAAACAAATTTATTTATTTTTATTTTTGTTCTCATTAAAAACAAAGAAATTTTTCCATAAATTTCCTAACAAAACCCCTTTTATCACATCTTTTCCTCGAAACTCGTCCTTTCCTTATGCTTATGTTTGTGTTTACTCTTTTTCTCTTTCTTCTCCTTTTTTCGTTTCTTCCTTGTCACGGTACAAATGACCATTTCTTCAGTCTCTTCCACGACATACTGCGTCGACTTTGTCTCAATTATTCGTCGTTTGGCACTGGAATTCAGCGAATCTTCAGCTTTGCTCGTATTTTCTGTCGTATTTATCACCAACTCGCCCGTGACATCTTTCGAAGTGTCTGGCGTCGGCACCGACGAGTCCGGACCGTTATTCAGTTGCGTCAGCAGTTGCTTTGGCTCACTTTTTGTCATCGTTTTTGGCGTTGCGCCGTGACTGTGCAACACATTGTGCGCCTGATTCGCGACTGGCGTGCAAATATTCTCCTTCAGACTGTCGTTGCTGTTATTTCGCGGCGACTTTGGCATTTCTTGCGACGAAAATCCGTTGAAATTCGACTCGGACGTTGATTCGACGACAGGCGATTTGGAAATTGTCGTTTGAAGACTTGTGGTACTCGGGATTTCTTGAAGTTTTTCACTGCTTTTCATCGTGTTTTCGTTTTGGAGGAAAATATCTGCCGCAATGAGCAAAGAAATGTTCGATTGATCGTTGAAGAGGTCTTGATTCGACATGATGATGGATTCCATGCTCTTTTGACTGATCAATGGGGTCGGAGATGAGCTCTTTTTCTCCAATGGAGCAGCATTTTCGCACAAATCCGACAATTCTATAAGGCGACCACTCGCGGATTTGGCTTCTTTCGTTTCAGGCACTTTTGTGACAGCAACTTTTTCCGTTTCTAACTCATTTTTAACGTCTTTAGATGCGGAATTTTCTTTTGGCGCTTCAGTTTTTTGTACGAGTGATGTTTGTTTCTTTATAATTTCTCCTAAATCGCACGCGCTGTCATCAACTGTCCCCGGAACAATTTTACTAACGGATTTTTTGTCCATTTTTCGTGTTTTTGCCACAGAAATGTTCTTTTCTGGACTTTTTCTCTTCTCGTCAACTTTTTCTACAACTTTCTCTTCTTTTACGATGACTTTTTGTTCAACAACTTTCGGTTTTTCGTTTGATTTTTCATCGTCCACTATTTCTCCATCCTCCAAATCGCCACTAGAAACTGTTTTTAATGGATTTTCTTTCGATTTTTGTTGAGACAGGGCACTTTCAGAGTCGGAATACAAATCATTGAATTGTTTTTGACATTTTTCACTTGCTTTTGACGATAACGAGAGCGAACTTAGACTTCCAAAGAGCTCCGAAGTGTTTTGAGACTCATCGGGAACAGTTTCGACTTGGCGTTCTTGCCAAAGTAGCTCCAAGGGGGATTTTTTCGGCAGTTTTACTTCTACTGTTTGAATAATTTCCTTCGTTTGAACTTTCTTTTCAGTCTCTTTGCTCTCTTGAATAATTTTTTTGTCTTCCGAACCATTAATTTTTGTCGCATTTTGGGTGCCTTTCTTCGATTCTAACAATTTTCGCAAATCCTGGGTCGTATCCAGCTTGAAATTCGAATTTTTATTTTCCGCAGCGTCATTTGAGGATGGTTCAGACATTAAAATTTGAAGTTCTTCCTCCACGGGATCTACTTTTTTCTTTGATTCCTTCCTCGGAGTCTTTGATTTTCGTTTTGCTTTCTTGGAAGCTTCTTTTATCTCGGATTTTTTGAGTTCTACTTCCTTTTCTCGCTTTTCTTCAGACAATCGAGTCGATTTTCGTGTCACAACTGTTCTTGTTTCTTCTTTTTCTCGAATTTTGCTTCTTTCACTCGATTTTCTTCTGTCCCGACGTGCATTTTCTCGTCTTTGGTCGTCATGACGCGCCCGTTTTCGTTCATTTTCACTGCCGGAATGTTTCGAAGAGCTTCGTGACGTCTTTTCACGACTTCGGGATCGCAATCTTTTCACTCGATCAAGTTCTCTTCTATCGCGGTTCCGTTCGCTTTGCCTTTCCACGTCGGTCTGCACGCCGTAATTTACTTTTCGCACAAAATCTGTTTGCGTCCACGATTCTCTGACACTTCTCGCTTGAGGTCTCGTTCTCCGAAACACAACATCGTCCTTTTCTTTCCTCGCAATCTCAATCTGCCGCTTCAGACGATCGATTTCTGCTTGGGCCGTCAATAAAAGTGAATCAAAGTTGGCTTTTAATGTTTTTAGTGACGTTTCATTTTTGTTTGCGGCATCGTATTTCGACCGCAAATCATCAAGTTCTCGCTTGACTTGGTCATAATCCTTGCGAACCTTCTCGTATTTTTGTTCAAGGTCCTTTTTTTCCTGAAAAGTGGATTAGAGTTCAAAAAAAGGCGGAAAAGATGGGTTGAAAGCGACTTGCCTGCTCAAATTTATTTGGAATCACATCCAAATCGTCGTACAAATCGATGTCCATGTCAGAGATTCTCGCAGAGCATTTTTCCAGGAATTCAAGGAGTAATAAAGCTTATTTTTTGGGAATTTTGAAGTAATTTTAAAATTTCAAGTACATGGAACTTGTTTATACTAAATGGAGTGCAACACCTGGCTTATCCTTCCGAATCAACAAGTGGCGATTTCATTATCATCATAAAGTTAGTTCAGTGGGTACCGTATCGAACTGGCGAGGGTAATGATTTTCTGAATTTCAAAAGCTCTTAGAATTTACTTTGGTGAACTAAATTAATTAGGATGAATGTTTTTCATTTCAGCCTTTTAATTTTAGAAAATTTTCAAATTGAAGAACAATTTTTACTAATTTTTAATTAAAAAAAAATATTAAAATTTCCTTTCAAATCAGTTCAAAATTTTCTCTCATTTTTAATTTTTTTTTTTTTGTAATATTTATGTGAAAATTTTAAATTATCTTTCTTACCTAAATTACCTCTTACCTCTTAGCCGCTCCAAATTTTTTCGAACTTTTTGTCCCAAAAACTTTTTTTTAACATGTCAAAAAAAATTGTTTTGAAATACTTTTTCATACAAAATGACAAAATTTTTGATCAATAATGAATATTTTAGTTATTTTTATGGTATTTGCATTGAGATTTGATAATTTAAAATTAATCTCAGAGTATTTCAAGGTAAAAATTTAAACCAAAAAAATTCATAAAAATAACTATCAAAAAATTTTAAAAAGTAATTTTTTTGAAAAAAAAAAAGAAGAAAATTCATGTTAAAATACTATTTTCAATATAAAGATTCTTAAAAACTGAAATTTTTTAAAAAATTTTAGAATATTCTTTGAAAAATATGAAAAAATACCAATAAACGGTCAAATTTGATGAAATTTTCAGTTTTTTTTTGTTTTACTCCATTGGATTTTCGATTTTTGAAATGGGGTATAGGACAAAAATTTCAAAAAAAAATTGGAGCGGCCTTATGCAAAAAAAAAATCAGAAATCTGAAAATACCTACATAAATTTATTCGCCTTGCTGAAATTTGTACTTTTTAAAGTTTCTCTTAACTTAAATATTCGATTTTTTCAATCCTTAAATTTTTGAAGTTTATGAAATCAGCCATATTTGATTATCAGTCATCAGATTTTTGGTAGTCAAAATAATTAAATGCATATTTGATAATATTTTTTTTTTTATTTTAACTACTTCTGAAAATTCTAAAGATTCTTATTTTTTTAAATGAAAACTTTGAAGAAGCTACATTTTGCTCCTCATTTCATCTCGAATTTTGTCAAATGTTTCATATTTTTTTTATTTTCTTTTCCCTTTTTTTTTTGATTAAATTCTGCTTGTTTGTGTTTCGGGATTATCCAGGATTGAAGTCAAAATCTCCAGGATTTTTAAATTTTATAGAAATTTTAAGAAAAAAAAGGAAGAAAAATTCAAATTTTTGTACCGTGAGTTTTTGAAAATAAAAAAAAAATTATTAAAAACGTAGCAAAACAGCAAAAAATTGTTTAAGTGCAAGATTAATTTTTCTGAATTTATTATTTGTTAGACGAAATTAAAAAAAAAATCCATTGGATAATGAAATCGTCAAATAGAAAATTTGATCTTTTTGAAAAAAATCAGTCAAGTACAAAATTCATACATTTTCTTACATTTCAGGTACTCGATATTCTGGAATTTCCAAAAACAAGGTAGAAAAAAATAAAACTGGAGGAGGGGGAATAACTAAAATAAAAATCATGGGTCCCATGTTGAGTCATCGAACATCTGGTCACTGAACATACGTTAAGTTGAATTAGCAATCATAACAATCATCAGTTCGATTCTGGAAGTCATACGATTCGCATTTTCTAGCGCGTGCAAGCAAATTAAAAATTATTAAAAGGAAAAAATCCAAAGTGCAAGTTTGATTCCGTACCGCGTTGCGTCGCACATTAACAAATTTATGCGAAAAAATGCTGCTACACACATTCTTACTCGCCGTGATTTGGGGTTTTGCGGGCAACTATATTCCCCTGCGTCGCATTTACGTGCAAACATTGTTGAAAATGTTCGAATTCGGGTCGTCCGTCGTGCTGGAAAAGACAAATCGCAATAAAAACTGCGTCGTGGATCGCAGCGAGCCACAAGAAGAAGACAATGACGACGAGCACTCGCGTAGCGACAAAAAAAAATTGTCGAACGATGTGCAACTACAACAACAACAATCACAAAATGACGACATAATTGTGTCGAACGACAAAAGTAGTACCAAGGACGCTTTCGATAGCAATGACTTCAATGATGAAAACATTGACCTATCGAATTGCCTGGAGAATGCAGGCAAAATGAACGGCACCGTGAAGAATCACAACTACACGAACACCGTGATAACACGTGAGGCGAAATTAAATGCACCAGATTTGCCTCCGTCGTCAGATGTGACGACGCAGCACGTGAATGGCACCGATCAACAGGAGGCCGACAAAAAGTCCAGCGACGGCGAGGAAGCGTGCGACGTAGATTTTCAGCTCAGCAGCTGCTTCGACTACATCAAATCAGGCGTCGAGAGTATCATCGAGGACGAGGTAACGTCGCGTTTCGAAGCGGAGGAACTTAAAAATTGGAATTTGCTGACACGCACAAATCGCCGCTACGAATTCATCTCGTGGAAACTCACGGTGATGTGGGTTTATGGCTTCTTCATACGCTACATAATTTTGTTGCCACTACGTGTCACCATCTGTTTTGTCGGTGTGTGGTATTTGACGTTTTGCACGGCAGTCGTTGGATGCTTGCCGGAAGGCGAAACGAAGCGAAAAATGGTGCGAAAAGTGCTGGAACATTGCTTCAATTTTCTCTCGAGCGCCCTTTCCACCGTCATCAACTACCACAATCTCGAGAATCGACCGACGCACGGCATTTGTGTGGCCAATCACACGAGTCCCATCGACGTACTGATGCTCATGTGTGACAATTGCTATTCGCTAATTGGCCAGAGTCACGGAGGCTTCTTGGGTATCTTGCAGCGAGCACTTGCCCGCGCGTCGCCGCACATTTGGTTCGAACGGGCCGAAGCAAAGGACAGATTAGCAGTTGCTCGACGTCTACGGGAACACGTATCAGAAAGCACAAATCCACCCATTCTAATTTTCCCAGGTAAGAAAATCATCATTTTTTAAAAATGCAAAAAATCAAATCGTTTCAGGTCAAAAAAAAAATGAAAATGTGACTTTATTTTTCTCAGAGGGTACCTGCATTAACAATACCTCCGTGATGCAGTTCAAGAAAGGTTGTTTCGAAGTGGACAGCGTCATTTTTCCCGTTGCCATCAAGTACGATCCCAAATTTGGGGATGCATTCTGGAACAGTTCGCGCTACAGCATGATGCAGTATTTGTACATGATGATGACCTCATGGGCCATCGTGTGTGACGTTTGGTATTTGCCACCGATGTACAAGCAAGAGAACGAGACAGCCATCGACTTTGCGAACCGCGTCAAGGGAGTCATCGCCAAGCAAGGCGGCCTTGTGGATCTCATGTGGGACGGCCAGCTGAAACGCATGAAGCCAAAGAAAGAATGGATTGAAAAGCAACAGGAAGAGTTCTCAAAACGACTGAAAGGCGAATGAAAGTAAGTGTGACGTTTTAGTTCATTAAATTGTTTTTTTTTTGCGTGTGCATGTGTCTAAAGAGCAGGGAGCAGGAAATATTTATTAATTATATGCGAAACAAATTGTTAGATTTAACTCGGTGGAGACGAACGGGTAACTTACAAATCTCCAAAATTTGAAAAAAAAATCACTCACTCCTTGACTACAAGAATTGTAAATTATCCCAGTAGACTACTATATTTATATTTGTACTTATTTACCTTAAAACACAAACAAAAAACAAATGAGTGAGTACCTATCTACTTTTCGCAAAACAAAAATATTTATCAGTCAGCTTTAGACTTTGCTTTGTTCTCTATCAACTATAACATTAATTTTATCTTTATATAAGCAAAGTATATCAAGATTAAAAATTGTTACAATTTATTGTAGAGATTCAAGATTGACAAAAATTAAGTCACAAAATTGGAAGAAAAAAATTATCCTTTATTTTTCTATAAAATATTGTAAAAAGACAACGCATACTGGATATGTAAAATTCTTTGTACTAGTTAATTAAATAGTAATTTAAAAAAATTCGTAACGAGAAGACAGAAAAAGTGCTTGAAATGTAATTAAGATGGAAAACGAAAAAAAAACAGGAAATGAGACTTTTTACTCTAATTTAATGTTTAAAATTATCGCAAATATCTGATATTTTTGAAAATATTCAAGGGCACATAGATTACATTTTATACAGCACAGATAAATAGATTAAAAATTGTTGATTTGGTATACATAAGAACAGGGTTTTAAATTTTTATTGAATTTAAAATTTTCGTTATTTCAAAAGTCACTTTACTCTTTAGATTTTAATTTTGTATGTTGAATATATTCTATATAATTTTCTTAATGATTTTTCTAACTCTTCTAAATACTAAATACTAAATAGGAACTCTTCTAAATACTAAATATTGAGAGTTCGGATTCTATTGCTAACTAAAAAAAAATAATTTAATTGATCAAAAAAATTAGATTGCATTTAAAGCATGAACACATTAAAAAATGATTTTGTTTTAATTATAACTTTAAATCTTCAAAAGAATATTTTGAGATTTCAGATATCTTTAAATACACAAAACGAAAAAGTTCACAAAAAAGCACTTAGCACGTGAAAGAAGCATTAAACCTCCTTATCTATTTGAGTTCTTCAAAAAATATTTGAGAACTCGGACATAATAAAAAAGCACTTCTGAATACACATAAGCTAATTTTCAATTGCTAAAATCCTTTTTGATTTTTTACAATCTAAAACGAAATAAAATAATTAAATTAAATTTTAAAAATGAAAAAAAATATATTTACCTTTATATTATTATATTTACTGTCGTTAAGTATTTTATTTTTCGCGTGAAAGCTTGGAAGTTTGGAATTATTTATCATTAAATAAATTATAACACAATGGCATTATTTGAATTATAACTTGAACTCTTCAAAATATGATTTTGAGATTTCGGATAAATTTATCTGTCATAATGAAAAAACTAAAAAAAGAAGCTCATAGCACGTGGAAGTTGCTATAATTTCAATAATAATAAAAACCATATGGTTTTGCGATTCAATATACAAATTTAACTTAAAAGTGCTGTTTTTATTTTTGGTATTGTAAATTGGTCCTAAAAGTTCACAAAAAAGCACGTGTTAGATTCATTAAAACTCCTTATCTATTTGGATTCTTCAAAAAATATTTGAGAACTCGGACAGAATAATATAAAAAATATATAAGTCAACTATACATCGTCTAAAGCATGAACAAGCGTGGAATTATTTATCATTAAATAAATTAAAACACAATGGTTTTATTTTAAGTATAACTTGAACTCTTCAAAATATGATTTTGAGATTTCGGATAAATTTAACTGTCATAATGAAAAAACTAAAAAAGAAGCTCATAGCACGTGGAAGTTGCTATAATTTTATAATAATGAAAACCATATGGTTTTGCGATTCAATATACAACAAATTTAACTTAAAAGTGCTGTTTTTATTTTTGGTATTGTAAATTGGTCCTAAAAGTTCACAAAGAAGCACGTGTTAGATTCATTAAAACTCCTTATCTATTTGGATTCTTCAAAAAATATTTGAGAACTTGGACAGAATAATATAAAAAATATATAAGTCAACTATACATCGTCTAAAGCATGAACAAGCGTGGAATTATTTATCATTAAATAAATTAAAACACAATGGTTTTATTTTAAGTATAACTTGAACTCTTCAAAATATGATTTTGAGATTTCGGATATATTTAACTGTCAATATGAAAAAACTAAAAAAAAAGCTCATAGCACGTGGAAGTTGCTATAATTTCAATAATTATAAAAACCATATGGTTTTGCGATTCAATATACAAATTTAACTTAAAAGTGCTGTTTTTATTTTTGGTATTGTAAAAGTTCACAAAAAAGCACGTGGAAGAAGCATTAAACCACCTTATCTATTTAGATTCTTCAAAAAAATATTTGAGAACTCGGACTGAATAATTAAAAAAAATATATAAGTCAACTATACATCATCTAAAGCATGAACAAGCGTGGAATTATTATATTATTATTATATTATTATATTATTATTATTATTATATTATATTATAACTTGAACTCTTCAAAATGTGATTATGAGATTTCGGATAAATTTAACTGTCAATATGAAAAAAAATAAAAATGAAGCGCATAGCACGTGGAAGTTGCATCAATTTTTATACGTATATGAACTCTTCAAAACACTCTTTAAGAGCTCGGACATACTAATAAAAAAATATTCAACTCAACTAAATATCATTTAAAGCATGAACAAATTGTTAAATTTTAACTATGTGACATCTTCAACTTTAAAAAAAAAATTATTTGAAAAAATGAGAGTTCGGATACTTAATATTGAAAAAAAAAACTGTCGGTATCCTAATATTATTTCCACTCATATAGTTTCACTTTCAAAGCAATGATTATCTTTATTTTTTTTTTTTTTGATCAATTAACATTATCTAAGCATGAACAAACGTGGAATTATTTATCATTAGATACAATAAAAAATGTTTTTTTTTTTAATTCAAATATCTATTCGCTGAGCATTTCTGGTTGCTGTTATATTAATTTTTGACAAAAAATTCATGTTATGATAAAAACACGTTGTTAGTCCTTGAATGCCAGGGATTGAATGTATTAAAGGTCTTCAATATGAGATTTGGCATTTCTTTAAATACACATTTAAGTTACATTATCGATCAATATGAATTCTTCAAAACGTTATTTGAGAACTCGGATACTAAAACTTTTAACATAAAAAACAATTGAGAAACATCTAAAGCATGAACTTGTTAGAAAAATTTAAATAAGCTGAATTGTAAATAATTCATTAAAATTTTCACTAGAGCTCTTCAAAATATTATTTTGAGATTTCGGATAAATTTAAATGCTTAAAATTAAGTTGATAAAGAATCACTTAGCACGTGGAAGTTGCGAAAAATATTGTGATCAAGAATAATAAAAAATATAAATTAAATTTAATTAATTTATTTTTCACTTATCTTCTGGATATTTGAGCTGCCTTTATGCTTCTGCTGTCATCTGTTGGTTGTCCTTCATGTTGGCCGTCCTTCAGGTTGATTACCGTTTTTCCAGTTTCCACGAATTATTTGTTTCTTTCATCTTGTTTTTTGTTGTCTTCACGAATCATTGATTTTATTTATTTATTTTTTTTTAGCTTCTTTTAAGCTAAAAGGCATTTGGCATTCTAAAATGAATAATGCTTGTATTGCACTTTGGGTGTTATTGTCCATAATGAGGACAACACCAAAAATGCATACAAACAATTTTTATGAATTTATTTCGAAATCAATTCATTAGGCAGGGATATAACAACATCAGTAAAGAAGCACGTGAAATATGCATTAAATTACCTTATCTATATAAATTCTTAAATTAAATTTGCAAATTTAAATAAATAACAAACCTATTAACTTTATATGAACTCTTCAACAATAAAAAAAGTGAAAGCTCGGATACTTCAAAATCAAAAAATAAAAATTCAATTAGACAACATAATAAAGCATGAACACACAAAAATTAACGAATATTTCATTAAAAAAATCACAATGGTTCTATTTGAATTATAACTTGAATTCTTCAAAATATTTTTTGAGATTGCGGATCAAATCAAATGCGTTTAATGAAGAAACTTAAGAAGAAGCTCATAGCACGTGAAAGTTTCTTTTGAAACCTATTGATATTTAATCAACATTTTCTCTTTCAAGATCATTTGAGAGTTCGGATTTCTAAAAACAATGTAAAAAAGTAATTTCTTCTCGCCTTTAACACACTGAACCACAGTATACACACATTTACATGGATACATTTTAATTTTAGTATAAATTTTGACTTACAGTTTTGCTGATTTTGCGGTTTTTCCTCGCGTTGTTTCATTGTCTATAACGTGGCACTCCTTTTAAACTGCTGACGGTGCACTGTTTTCACAATTTCGATATTGACCAAAATTATTTTCTTGATTTTTTGGTTTTCGCTGCGACGATTTGATTTCGCTGAGCTTTTAACAATTTCATCAAGTAATAAATAACGAATAATGCAATTATTACTACAATTAACATTTCACTCGAGTCGTTTAAAACTTTTACAATTGCATTTTGTTCCGTTTTCTCATTTGAAATTTCGGATGATGAAAACGGCCACATTGTAAAAGTTTTTTTTTCAGATTTTTCTTTAAAAGAGTTTTCACGCACTTCAATTGTTTTCAAAGGGAACGTTCAGCCCCCATGTAAAAAAGGTTGGAAGTCGGGTGGATAAAGTTCAATAATTTTTAATAAACCAATTCTTGTTTGTAGTTTTTAACCCTTTATTTAATTTACTGTCCGCGGTACAATGTTAGAATGAATGTATTTAATATTATAATGACCTGTGACTCACAGGCTGTGAGGAGAGTTGCCTCTCTCATATGTCTCTTTCATAATTATTAGAGTGTCACATACATATCACAACATTAAGGTATATTTTTTAAAAAATAAGCCTATATTACTACTGTTAATCAATTTTTTTTTTTTTGTTAAAATTAGAGCTTTTTTCTTCTGTCTTTGCTAATTTATTATTCGAGAACCATTCCAAGAATACCATCGCAATGCCACGTTCAATGGTAACACGACACCATTTACTTCAAACGAAAGTTGTTTATATCAAAATGCCAATGTCACAACTGATGACTCGGGGCAATTTTTCACAAGTGTTAACGGTCAACGGAACAAAATATACGGCGGAAATGCTGACTCGGATTTCTTTGCTTCTACGTGAAATTCTTCTCCACGTTTTTATTCTTGGCCACGCGGATTTCGGTAAAACTCCAGAATTCTTTCTTCTCTTTTCACGAAAACTTTCTTTTTGTGATCTTCCTTTTTTTCTTTAAATCTCTTCACTTCAAAGATCACAAATGAAAAATAAAAAAAAAATTTTTTTCTAATATGTTCCAAAATGCGATATTTGTGGTATTTCATTATTAATTTCACCACGGCTGCACAGAAAATTATAACTAAAACCAAAATTGTAATTATTGATTGCACTTCATTAATTGTTATTTTGATTTCCGTAACAAAATCAAAGAAACCCATATTTCCGACTGCGCCAATTATATTACCTTATCTATACAAATTCTTCAAAACCTTTTTTGAGAGCTTGGACACAATAATATAAAAATATTAAACTCAACTAAAATCATCTTTAAGTTAATAGAACTTTTTCAAATATTCTTTTCTTTTTGCTTACTAAGCAGCAATTAATTTTTTCTTTAAATATTTATTTTTGCTTATCAAGTTTTTATGCCGAAGTCGCCATGTAGACGTTTGGTATCAAACTAAAACTTTATTAAAGAATGCATTTCTTATTCTACATTACAATATAATGGAGAGAAAGAGAGAATAACTCACACACTCACTACTACAGCATGAACAAATAGTTAAATTTGAAAATTTAAATAATTAACAAATCTTATAACTTTATGAACTCTTCAACAATCAAAAAAAAGTGAGTGTTCGGATACTTCAAAATCAAAAAATAAAAATTCAATTAGACAACATAATAAAGCATGAACACACAAAAATTAACGAATATTTCATTAAATAATTCACCATGGCTCTATTTGAATGATAACTTGAACTCTTCAAAATAATATTTTGAGATTTCGGATCAATTTAACTGTCAAAATGAAAAAACTTAAAAAGAAGCTCATAGCACGTGGAAGTTGCATCTTTTAGTTTACCATATGGTTTTGAGATTCTATGTATAACAAATTAAATTTAAAAGTGCTGTTTTTATTTATTGTAATTTAAATTGGACCATATATTTTGAGATTTCAGTTCAATTCAATTGCTCTTTAAAATGGAGAAACTTTAAAAGAAGCTCATAGTACGTGAAAGTTTCTCTTGAAACCTATTGATATTTAATCAACATGTTCTCTTTCAAAATCATTTGAGAGTTCGGATTACTAATAACATTCAAGTATAAATTTTATTGTAAAGTCTTCAATAGTTACTTTGCGAATCCCTCGCATATGTAAACCATTCGAGGAATCCCATCTCAATGCCACGTTTTAATGGTAACACGACACCATTCACTTCGGACGACAGTTGTTTATTCCAAAAATGCCAATGTCGCCAATTCTTAAGTGTTAACGGTCACCGGAAATGCTGACTCGGTGACAAATGCAAAATGTAAAAATAATTAAATTTTTTTTTCTTTAGACCTGGGTAGAAACACCATGTAAAGTCTTCAATAGTTACTTTGCGAATGCCTCGCATATACTTTATTATTTTATATTCATGCGGCTCAAATGTGTGCAGCTCTCTCTCTCTCTCGCAGTGGATATAAGAGAGTATCGCGGTGGGTCGCGATAACTCTCCTACAACACAAAACGAAAACATTGTTATATCCCATCCAAAAGTATCAAATCATAATAATTAATTAATGTCATATATGTCATAATGTTTTAAATGTTATAATATTTTTAATATTTAATTAATTTATTTTTCACTTATCTTCTGGATATTTGAGCTCCCTTTATGCTTCTGCTGTCATCTGTTGTTTGTCCTTCATGTTGGCCGTCCTTCATGTTGGCCGTCCTTCAGGTTGATTGCCGTTTTTCCAGTTTCCACGAATTATTTGTTTCTTTCATCTTGTTTTTTGTTGTCTTCACGAATCATTCATTTTATTTTATTTTTTTTTTTTAGCTTCTTTTGTTGTTTTTCTTTTTGTTTTTCTTTTATTGTTAATTTGTTTTAATTTATTATTTTTATTTTTATTCACTCGATTGTTTTTAAATTCTGAGGTTGTTTAACTCGTTATTGCGGGCTGATTTTTCTATTGTACGTTTTTGTATGAATTTTATCACTTTTATTAATGAATGCAAAATTGTAAATGTTATTAATGTTATTAATAAAAGCAAAAAGTAAAAATTAAATTCGGAGAACAAAATGTGAGTTTTTTCACTTATGTGGTTCTCGTTTTTTTCAAATAAATTTGAAAATTTAAATAATTAACAAATCTTATAACTTTATGAACTCTTCAACAATCAAAAAAAAAGTGAGTGTTCGGATACTTCAAAATCAAAAAATAAAAATTCAATTAGACAACATAATAAAGCATGAACACACAAAAATTAACGAATATTTCATTAAATAATTCACCATGGCTCTATTTGAATTATAACTTGAACTCCTCAAAATAATATTATGATCAAATTTCAGATCAAATCAAATGCTCTTTAAAATGGAGAAACTTTAAAAGAAGCTTATAGCACGTGAAAGTTTCTTTTGAAACCTATTGATGTTTAATCAACATGTTTTCTTTCAATATCATTTGAGAGTTCGGATTACAAATAACATTCAAGCATAAATTTTATAAAATTAGCCTATATTACTTTTGTTTCTCTAATTTTATATTTTGTTAAAATTAGAGCTCTTTAATAAGATGTGTATAAGAGTTCGGACTGTTTGATAACCAAAATATTAAGCATGTTAAAAAACTAGCTTATAGCACGTGGAAGTTGCATCTCACCTGATCACACCTTACCCTTTTTCTATCCTCGATAATGGGCTGAACTTGATTTTTTAAGTCTTTGCATCAAACCAGTATAGTAACAGAGTTAGTTCATAGTATGTGGTAGTTGCATTTAACCTGGATGCAATTCTGTGAACAATGTGAAAACACAAAATAATTATTTTATCTAACTTGAGCTCTTCAAAAAAAAATATTTTGGGATTTCGGATTTAACTATAACAACCAATTCAAAATAAAACTGAAGCACTTAGCACGTGGAAATTGCATAATAAAAAATCTTTTTTTAATATCTTTTTAGAGTAAGGACATAACTTTATTTTAAATTATAATATAACAAAATCAAAAGCTGCAGTGCATGAAATAACTTGAACTCTTCAGATATTTTTGTGAGATTTCGGACTTAAAAAAAACAGAATTTTTCAAATTCATACTAAAGCACTTTGCACGTGGGCTGACTAAGATTAGATCAAAACTCATCTTATGTATACCAATTCAACGATTTGTAAGAAAATCAACCGTAACATTTCCTGAAGTTTAATATCAGAAAATTGTAGTTTGATCAGTAGAAATTCATAAAAAAACCAACCACAAAATTGTTATTTTCTTTATAAAAAATGAAATAATAATTGAGTCAAAAGGTCAGAATGTGTAAAAATACGTTTTCGATTTCGTTTCTAATGCAAATTATTGTTTTCAATTTCAAAGTATTCTATTTCATATTATTTACCTTTAACGCTAATTTAGTGATATTCAAGGAGACCAGCAAAAAATGTTATACTTGTTACAAAATTACTTGCGCCTAAGAATAGATTTAAGTTAACCAGAGATATTTTTCGTCTAAGTGTTACATTAATTTATCTCTAAGAATAAAAAAATAACTCATAAAAAACAATAGAATAAAATTAATATATCAAAAAAAGATGTGTTTTATTTCGAGCCCTGATACAATTATTCAATAAATTAATCGCTGTCATAACAAAACGTCCCCGAATAATAAACGTTCCTTATCAGAATATCAAGTAAATAGAGTGCAAAATGCAACTAGGTGTATAGCCTCGCAACAACAATCAATGACAACTTACCTACCTCCAATACCTGTGTCTAAGTAAGTATTCAATAAAAGTAACGTATGATTAAAATTTATTTTTTCTACGAATAAAAAAAATTAACGTGATGGCCTTGACTTTGTTTCATTCGATTTTTCGCCTGTATTATTTTAGTCTTATCATCAAAGTATTCCGTAATCGCCGTTTATTATGTCAGTCTCATAAATACCCTCAATTATTATCAATATTATTGTCTTTTGGCATGCGTTTTCGCTTTTAAACAAAGTAAGTGATAATGCAATTATCATATCATGTATAAAGGATGGTCGCGAATTAGCCGCTAATTTATTACATAATAACATATATTGTGTTAGGTATAAATATAGAATAATGTAGAAAAAAATGTTGTACATTGACCGACATATTAGACTGGTGTTTTATTTCGCTATTTATTGTGTTAGGCGAATAAAATTTTTTATTTCATTTTTCGATTGTTTCGTTAAAATTTAAGGGAAATAGAAAAATTTGTTATTTTTTGAATGAAAATTCATTAATTTATTAATTAAAGTTATGATTAATCAATCAATTAATTATAAATTAAAATAATTTAATTAAATAAAAATTTTACCTATTATAATTGAGATTGTGTGACAAAAAAAAATTTTCCATAATTTCCATTTTAGAAAAAAGTTTAAATTAAATTATTTGTTTAAATAAGAATAAAATAATAATGTTAATAAAATGGGAAAAAACCAAATTTAAAATTGGAATATTTTTGAAAACTTTTTGAGTAAAAATCAGTTTTCAAATTAAATTATAAAAAAAGTACATTTTCTTTAATAAAAGCTTTTCTATTGAAATTTAGATAAAAAAAATTAAAGTCACGTGATCAAAAAATTTTTAAAATATTTTTAAAATTTAAAATTAAATTTTAAATTATTTTTCAAAATTAAAATTAAATTTTAAATTATTTTTTAAAATTAAAATTAAATTTTAAATTAATTTTAAAATAATATAAATTTACATTAATTCTATGTTGAGAATCAACGTTCAACGGCCCTTCCCCCTCATGCAAATTTGAATTGGACAAAAAATGAAAAAAATAATTTTATTCGCCTTATCACTGAACGACGAATGAAAGTTCATTGGCTTCGGTCTAAAGTGTCAAACAGGTGTTGTCAAACGGTGTTTATTAAGGAAATTGTCCATTTTTGAAACGAAGATGACAGAAAAGAAAACGTGAGTATAATTATTTAATGTTATTATTAAATCTCGATGCAAATTACAAAAAAAGTAACATTTAAAGATCTTTTCTTTAGTTCCTAAAATATTTTTTTTTATTATTTCTTAACAACTTGAATGACATCTTCGTCGGCCATTACGTGACTGATTCCGACTCTTTGCGGATCGAATTTCGTGGATTTTCCCCAAACTAACGCATACTTGAACTGCTCCGCCAACGTGCGATGAATGGCATGACAAACGTGCTCTACTGTAACACCCTTTCTCAAGATAAGGCCATCGTCGAAGTCGGGCATGACTCCCGGCTTTTTCGTGTAGACGCGAATCAATTGCAAATAATCCCACAAAACTTCCAGCAGGTAGTCCAAATTGAGATGCATGTTGCACGAAACGACGACGGAATGCGGTTGGCGCGC
Source organism: Culicoides brevitarsis (assembly GCF_036172545.1). Lineage (NCBI taxonomy): Eukaryota > Metazoa > Arthropoda > Insecta > Diptera > Ceratopogonidae > Culicoides > Culicoides brevitarsis. The sequence goes on along the minus strand of NC_087085.1, from coordinate 18,848,620 downwards.
CAGTCGATTCACCTCCTCGATGCTAATCTGATCGATTTTGTTGTAGACATACAAGCAGGGCAGATACACGCGATTTGCCGTCACGACATCGATAAATTCATCCTCGGTGCAGTCCTCGCGGAACAACACTTCCGCATTGAAAATCTTCCACGAATGCAGAATCGTCTGGACCATTTTCTCGTTGCACTTTGTGAGGGCGCACGTTGCATTGAACGATAAGCCGCCGCCTTTCTTCTGTTTGAAATAAATATTCGGCTTGCTCTTGTTCAACCGGATGCCGACAGACTCCAATTCGCGTTCCAACAAGTCGCGATGCACATTTGGCTTTGTGGCGTCGAGCATCATCAGTACGAGATCCGCAGTACGGGCAACGGCAATAACTTGACGACCGCGACCTTTGCCTTGGGCAGCTCCTTCAATGATACCCGGCAAATCGAGCAATTGAATGTTGGCGCCTTTGTACTCGATAACGCCGGGGATACAGGTAAGCGTTGTAAACTCATAGTTCGCCGCTTCACTCTCGGTTTTTGTCAGAGTACTGAGAAGCGTTGATTTACCGACAGAAGGAAATCCAATTAGAGCCACACGAGCGTCTCCAGACTTGAGTACGTCAAAACCTTCGCCCTTTTCACCCTTTTTTGAGGGCTCTAGCAATTGTGACCGGTATTTCGCTAGTTTGGCCTTCAATAAGCCGAGATGGTATTCAGTAGCTGCAAATTGGAAATCATAAAAACATGTTGAAAATGTGAAAAAAAATACATTTACCTTTGTTCTTTTGCGTTCGATTGATCTCCCGTTCGATTTCTTGGATTTTCTCGAGGATACCCATCGTGCAAGAAGGCTCTTATGCTCGTTTTTTTACTAAATTTCGCGAAATTTTTGCAAATTGATGACAAAAACACAAACGTGACGACGAATCAGCTGTCAGTCTCATTCTTGTACTCCTCGAAAACGATAGTGGCCCATGTAGCAATTAAAAATTTTCATTGTCCCAGTGCAAAAATGTTAACTGGCGATTTTCATAGGCGTCATCCATACATAGCGTCGGGAGTTTAAATAATGGAGGGGCACAGCAAATATAGCATGGGTTGCAACGAAATTGGGGTGGGGAAAACATCAAAGTTCGAGGTTGTAAAAAGTCTCTATAATCAATTTTTTTGGTTTTTTTGGTTCGGTTTGATAGTTTTTGAATTAAAAATATTCTTACATATCTGTACTACACTGATTCTTGACTTGGTCTTAAATTTATTTCATTTTATAAGTTGTATAGCTATGTTTGATTTATAGTTGTATAATTGAACGAACATTGCGATTTCTAATTCTATGCGTCAATATCCTGAGAGCTCTTGTTTTTGTACGTTTTTTCTTTAGGTACAAAATAAATTCAATGCAATAGTCAACATATGATTGATCAACATGCATTTGTACAATGAAATTCAAGTTTCCCCCGAAGAAAATTACAGGGCTGAAAGAACTTTTGACTTAAACTAGGTAATTACACAAAAAAGTCTTTATTTTTCAAATTTCTCAAAGTTTTTTACGAATAAAAACACAAAATTTTTATTTTTAATTTTTATTTGGCGACTAGTTTCGAACGTTATTCATCGTCAGACGAAGGAAAACCTGTGTAAGGTAATAAACTAAGTATTACTTTGAAAACTTTCAAGGCTTAATCTTAAGTAAAAGTAATATTAAGTGTAAGTAAAAAATGAGTATGACTTAAGAGGCTTTTTACTTAATGCTAATTTAAAAAACAATAAAAAATTAATTATCTTTTGACTTTTTGAAGAGTTTTGCTTAAATTTTTGTAAAAAATCTTTTTTTTAAATTGAAAAACTTTTTGAATTATTTTTTTTTATTTAATAAATATTTTAAAATAAAATTAAACTCATTTATTTTTAAAAATTTTTAATTTGATTGAGCATTTTTTAAAAATTTACGAGCTCATATTGAAATTCGAACTGTTCTAAAAAAACATTTTGCTAAGTTTTCAACAATACTCTCTCTCTAGAAAAATTATATATTAAAAACAGTTCAAATTTCAAATGAGATTATTAATAAATTTTAGAAAATTCTTAATGAAATTAAAAATGCCCCTTTGAATTCCAACGGTTTCCGATTATAGAGGGGGTGTCAAAAATTCCCTGCGACATCATCAATGAATGACGCCATTTATCACTTTCATTCGTCTCACTGCCTTCCTATGACACTATTAAGCCACTCTTGGTCGACAAACAACTCTCGTGAGACAAAAAAAAAAGTAAATTTCTGCTAAAATTCCCACAAATTAAATACCGTGTGCCTAATAAAAGTCTGGATAAAAGCGCAACTTTGCGACTAGAAATATTTTTGTGTGGAACCGTTGATCAGAAAAGGCAGGAAACTGGGTCTTAGGTAAGTCTTTGACGAAAAACGACGAAGAAAAAAAAAGTTTATCCAGAGGTAGAGATGAAAAAGGCTGGGTGCGTGTGTGTCGCATAGCGCTAGGTGTGATCCACATACATTGCCATATACGGTGTAGTGATAATTAGTTATGATTAGTCGCTAGGGATTTTCATCTGTTGATTGTTTCCTGTCGTGTAAAGTAGTGTATCGCGCATATTTCCGTACAAAGTGCAGTAAAAGTTCAAAGAAAAGTTTTATCGTGCAAAAGTTTTTCTTTTATCAACGTCCCCATGGAGACTATGGAAAGATGATAATAATAATGAGTCATTGAAAAGTTTTTTTTCCTTCTTCTTCTCAAAAGAAAAACACGGAAACAGCGCACTTGAACGTAATTTCATTTGAATTTTACTTGAAAAAGTCTCCCTTCATTTCCATTTTTGTGTCATTGTTTACATGAAGTACAGAAAAATTAGGGTCAGATATAAATAGAGCTTCATTTAAGCCGGAAATTATCTTAAATAGTTTGGAGAAGATAAAACGCACCTGCTCGCGCCCCTCCTATTCTTTGGATATACATTACCTTCCATTTTCCTGCTTGCTCATCAAATCTAATGTAATTTCCTCTTTCTTTCTCTCTTCCTTTTTTTCCATGTTTTTTTTTTCTCTTCGCATACTTATCGTTTTCCCACTTTTCAAGTAGCGAAACGAGTAAAATGGACATGATGGCATCTAATTTGCAAAATACGCGACAAGTCGTGGAGCAATTGCGACGCGAGGCGTCCATCCAACGTGTGAAGGTGTCACAGGCGTGCGAGGACATCATCAAATACGTGACGGAGCACGAACAGGAGGACTGCTTACTCGTCGGTTTCTCCAGCCAAAAGGTAAATCCGTTCCGCGAGAAGAGTTCTTGTCACATTTTATAAGCAAATTACGCGGCGCCGCAACCTTTCTTCATTTCATTTCAACAAATGTGTAACACTACACAACAACTTTTCGTTATGATCGCCACAAAATTATGATAATAAATGTTCTGTAAAAGGAAATTGTGAGAAAAAAAATATCAATCGCAAATTATTAGAAAATAAATGGTACCTCAATGTTAAAAAAGTAAATAAATGTCACTAATAACTATCATTCTGTAACAAGTTTCTAGAACAAAAAAAAAATATATGTTGCTTATAAAATGGAGATTGATATGAAAATATATTAAAATAAAAATAGTTAAAAAATAAAAAAAAAACTGATGAATTGTAATAAATTTTAATACAAAAAAAAATATATTGGATACAATCGCACACAAAATATTTCCTGATCACTGTTTAAATAGAATAATAAAAAAAATAAAAAATAGTTTGTGCTTTAACTAACATAAATATGAATATTAAGAAGAAAAAAAAATATATTAAACTACTATTTTGAGAGTCTTATGTAAAACAATATTTTATAAAAATATAAAAAGAAAAAATATGGAAAATGCGATTTTTAGAGGAATTTAGAGAAAATAAGAGAAAAATGCCAATTTTTAAAGATAAAACCCTAAAAAATCCAATTTCCTTTCTACAATTTCATTTAAAAAAAAATTAAAAATATATTTTCATTTAAAAAAAAATATTTTTTCTGTAATATTAAATAAATAAAAAGAAACTTCTGTGACAATTCTTAACTCAAATTTTGCCAAACTGCGGCCAAAAAAACAATCATTTACCACTATTCTACTCAAAATTAGAGAAAAATCTGTTAAAATATTTACACTAATCCTCGTCGTCGTTAAATATCAATGTCTCTATCATTTTTGTGTTAATTATTAAAAAAAAAACATGGAATTAACAAGACTCTATTCTTGGACTTGAAAGTATTTATTAAAGAAAAAAAATTAAAATAAAATTGAAATCAATGTGCGTTCAATTTCTATTCTTATAAAAATATATATTGCGTAGAATTTTATTGACTGTTAAAAAATAAAATTAAATCAACGTAGGAATTTGAAGTTTTGGCTAAAAAAAAGTTGCTGTGGTTCAAATAAAAAAAAATCAATTGAAATTCATTTCTTCCATTTTTTTATTAATAACAAAAAAAAAAAAGTTTTTTATAAAAATGAGCATTTTCGGGGTTATTAATATTCAATTCAAGTTTTATCATCACAATTTTTAGCCACAGCATCCACGTAGAAATTGTGTAGTTTTGTATTGGCAGATAAAAAAAAATCCTCTTTCTCCCTTTTATCCTTACTTCATGCAATAAAACAGCCACAAACCAGCACGCACGCAAAACAGCAAAAAAAAATCTGATATAAATTCCTGTGTGAAATAATCTGTAAAATTGAAATCAATAATAATATTGTATAAGAATCTGAAAACTATTGAACCGGAAATACAAATAAAATTGTCTAGAAACCGTAGATGTACGTGACAAATGTCTTTTATTTAAAGCCATGACACCCAGTGCTTGCGGTGAGTGTTTGATGCAGGGGGGAATGGGGTAAAATGTGAAATCAATTGAAATAATGAGGGTAGACGCAGACAACGAGATAAGAAGAGACAAAAATAAAAGGGTAAGATTAACCTTTATGTGTGTTTTGTGGCGGAATTCAATTTGAGGATTAGGTGGCTTCAAATTAAATTTTGTAGTTGTTGCATGATTCTTATTAAAAAAATCCGAAAAAAGCTTTATCATGAAAACTTTTTAACCTTATTTTGGACTTATTATTAAAATATTAAAAAAATAAAAAATTTTCTTTATTTTAAAATTTTTTATAAATTTTTAGATTATTTAAAAAAAAAATAAAAAATTGGAATTAAATTTTAAAAAAATAAATAAATTAAATATTTTCAAAAAATAAATTTTGAATTTCAATAAAATACTTTTCTTTTGTATTTTAGGCCATTAAATTTAATTATTTCACTTTATGTCGCCCCCCCCCTCCGATTTTGTCGAAAAAATTCAGGGAAAAAAAATAATTAAAAAAAAAGAAAAATTTTTGACATTTTTTGGTACTTTTTGATTAAAAAACGATAATGTTGTCCAGTAAAAATTAAAATTATATTAGATATGAACTTAACTTGCTTTAAAACCGCATTATCTATCAAAAATTTGATGAAAAAATTTTTGAATCACGTGACCAAATTTTTTATTTTATCTTAAATTTTTATTTTGTGAAATTTTATTAAAGTTTTGACTTAAACACTTAAAATACTAAAAGTAAAAATTATTTTAATGTCTTCAATCAACGATTAACGTTCAAAAACGTCAAAAAATTAGTAAAAAATATTAATTTTTTTTTTTATTTTTTCCACCCCCTCCTTCATAAAAATCCACATGCGACATAAAGTGAAATAATTAAATTTAATGGCCTTAATAAATAATTAATGATTTTTTAATAAAATAAAATTTATAAAATATGTAACAACTTCTATGAGTTTAAAAGTTTCTTTTTGTTTCAAATAAAATTTTCTTTATTTTAATTTTATTTGAAAATAATGAAATATTATACCTAAAATATTTTTAAAAAAATATTAGACTTTAACCTTTAACTTATTTTTATTCAGTTTCAAAGTAAGGTTGAATAAAAATAGAAAATCAATCAAATGGAAAATATTCTCTACGGTTATTTTCGAATTGAAAAATTGAAATTACACAAAAATAATCGAATTTGTTGGATTACCTGTAATTAATTTTCCACGTTTTTTTCGCAAGTTTTTATTTTTTTTTTAATAAAATTTGTAACAAAATTTTTAAAAAATTTTTGTTTGTTATAATTGTTTCGAAAATTAAATAAAAATAAATTTAAAAATTAGGTAATTTTTAATTTTCTGATTTGTTTCTGTTTAAAAAAAATTGAAAATTAAATTAATTACAATTAAATTATTTATATTAAAACTTCTATAAAACATAAGATAAGAAAACTAAAAAGCCTCTATTAGTTTTTTTTTTTACCAAAAAATCTATTTTTCTTTTTTTTAATTAATAAAAATTAAAGAATTATGTTTATATTAGAACAACTTTTTTTTAAATAAAACAGTACCAAATTTTTTAATTAATGAAAATTTATTGAATAGACAAAAAAATTATTAAATGAACGAAAATCAAAAAAATCTTTATTCCAGATCATCATCATCGTCCATCGCCTCTTTGCCTGCCTTAACAGCTTCCTCGTAAATAAGATCGGGCACAATTTTATGGTGTCCCTGCGTGTCTTCGCCCACCCAACTGAGTTCCAACTTGAAATCCTTATCCTTCAACTCGTCGTGCACCTGATAGATAATTTTGCTTGCCTCACTCGCCAATTGCCGGGCCGTGAGTTCCGACAACTTGAGTTTTTCGATTTCTGTTTTGGCGCTTTGCTTCGCCTTGCCAACGGCACACCCGAAATATCCCAGTGCCAGGCCCGACGGATCAATCATGTACATTTCGGGACCTTCTTCGGGTGTCCAGGCCGCAATTATGACGCTTACGCCAAAGGGACGCACCGCACTGTACAACGTGTAGGCATGCAAATAGCTCGAAAGTCGATCATTGAGTTGTTTCAAGGGAATCGGACGATCGTTTTGCTGACGATAATTTGTGGCTTCTTCGCGAGCAATTTGAACGATGGCACGGCCATCGGCATTCAAGCCCGAAAAGGCAAGTCCAATGTGCTGGTCGATCGTGAAGATACGCGAACCGGAATCTTCTTCGTATAACTTGCTCGTGATGAGCTTTTCCACAGCCAAAACAACTCCGTTCTTGCCTCGGAGACCGACGATGGTGCCGCTGTTCTCCACAGCCTTGCACGCGTACTCCACTTGAAAGATGCGACCGTCTTGCGAGAATTGCGACGCCGACAAGTCATAACCGGTACCAATTGAGCTCATTTTGAGGGATTTTCAGCGAGAAACTTGACAAAAAACTCCGTGTAATTTTTGTTTCGCGATGAGTTTGCACAAATGTCACTTTTAGACGTTCACTTGTTGTCTGATGTTTGGGACTGAAATATTTTTTTCTGCAACTTGGGACAAAATTGTGTTGTGGTATACAAATTTTCGTGTGAAAATCATCGGAAAATCACAAAAAATTGCAAAATTCACCCACAGCAACTACTACGGGATTATGTAAACCAAAAATTTACTAGTTTTAGACCTTAGACTACAATCGTAACTTCCAGTGTGCGTGTTTTTGTTGTGTGTCCCCTTTAATTATCTGTGTGCAAAAAAGAAAAACATCAATTTAATCTTTGAAAAGTTGGAAAATTAGACGAAAAAAATGACGAATCGCAATCGGACAACGGGCAAAATCGAGACGACAATTGAGATATTTCGCACAGAGGGCAAATGGCTGAAGGTGATTGAGTTGGCGGAGGAACTGAAAGCTGGCTCGCCAAACAATTGTGAGTCAAGGATTTTTTTTTTTCGGAATTGAAACTAATTTTTTTTATGTTTTTAGCATGTTTGGGAAACTTTTTGATTGGCGAAGGACGATTGGAGAATTATTTGGAGGAGAATCCACCGACGGAGGAAAATTTTGGGAAAGCGCAGGCGGGGCTGCAAGAGGCAAAACAGGCCTTGTTGTCTGTGACGGGTGATGAGGGACGAAAAGCTGGCATAGCACTGGATTCGCATTTGTTGCTGGCTAAGCTGCTATATTGTTGTGGGCAGTATGACGAGAGTTTGGACCATTTTGTCAAGGCTGAGTTGAATACTTTGGCGGAAAAGCCGTTATCGTCGTGAGTTTTTAATTTTTTTTAGACCTTTTCAAATTTATTTTAAACTTTTTGTCCCAAAAATTTTTTTCCTGAAAATTTTTTAATACTTTTTCTTATAAAATTTCAATATTTAAACATTTTTTGACCTTTTCGCAATATTTTTGGTAAGAATTAAGGATGAAATTTGCCGATTTAAAATTTATTTCAGAAAATTTTAAGTTGACAATGAATTTTATTTTCAGTAAAACTTCACTACTTCAGTTAAAAAAAAAAATGAAAATTGTGTTCAAATATTTTTTGAAAAAAATTTTTGGTGAAGAAAAAAAAGTACGAAATTCTTTACAAAAAAATATTTTTTTTAAATTCATAATTTTTTTTTTATTTTTTTTAAAAATTAATTGTTTTTAATTTTTTTTAAAAATTAATTTTTTTTTTAATTAATTTTCTATTTTTTTTTAATTTAATTTTTAAAATAATTTCGAATTAATTATTTTTTTAATTAAAATTCAATTTTTTTTAAATTTAATTTTTAAAATAATTTCGTACTATTTTATTAATTTTCTTATCCGAAAATATTTTTCACGAAATTGTTTAACATAATTTTCAAATTTTTTTTTTTTAATTTTTAATTACCTAATTTTTCAAATGAATTCTAAATTTCATATTTAATTTTTAAAAAAATTAAGATATCTAAAAAAAACATTAAAAGGTTAAAAAATTAGTAATTTTTATGAAAAAGTAATTCAAATGCTTTCTTAGAAACATTGAAAAAAATTTTTCTAAGACAAAAAGTTTAAAAATAAATTTAGATAAATTTTAAAATCGATTTAAATTAATAAATTTTTTAAATTTTAGTCGAAGTTTGAGGATATTAGCTGAATCGTATGCCATCAAAGGGTTGTGTTTGGAAAGCAAGGCGTCAAAAGCGTCATCAAAGTTCAAAATAGCCGAGCAAGAGAACGAAATGATTTCTTGCTTCGAAAAAGCCTCCGACCTGGGTCTGCTCTATCTGCAAGGACAGGACTCCAATGCCCAAATTTCCAGTACTGGCACCCTCACGACAAACAGTTCACAATCATCGGAGCCACGTCGCATGGGAACAATTCTCGAGACGATTCTCCAACGAGCGCCCATCATTCTCATCAAATCAGGCAAACTGATGGAAGCGATAAATCGTTACCGCACCTTGTTAACGGCCTGCGAAACACGAGCGACACAATCACTGCGACTCATCTTGACGCGCCAACTCGCCGAAGTGCTTTTGCGCGGCGTATCCGGACAACTTTACGTACCACCGACAGGTCTATCGCCATCGAAAAATTCCACGCTCAAACGGTTGTGGGAGCCAAAACGCTATACGCAACGACAACACTTCATTCCGCGCAACCTCGAAGAAGAGACAATCCTCTTGCTGCTAATTGCCGAGTCGCTGGCCGTCAAAGATGCCGTTCTCACGCAAAGTCCGGAGGTGCAAAAGGAACGGGCGCATTCGCAACGACAAGCCGACGCGGTATACGATTTGATGTGTTTGGCGGTTGCGCGATGGGGCGAGATCCAATTTCTGTGTGAGTCCTTCGAGAAAGCCTTAAAGTTCTCGTTTCGCGAGCAACATGTGTGGAAGCAATATTGTCTGAGTCTCACGGCGCTCGGACGACACGGGCATGCGTTGCGGGCGCTGCACGAAACCATTCCGCTCGATCGTGACAATAGTTTTCTGTATTTGATGGCGGCGCGTTTGTGTTTCGAGCATCTGGACAAAGTGGAGGAAGGTCTGGATTACGCCAACAAAGCTCTCATGAAGGAGCAAAAGGGTCGGAGACCGTCGCGCGCTCAACTTTACGTCGGAATCGGCCTTATTCAGATTGCAGCGTCGTCCCATCTCAAAAGCGATCGTGATCGGTACAACAAATTGGCGCACGAAGCCCTGGAAAAAGCTGTGCAAGCCGACTCGAATGACCATTTGGCGGAATTTTATCAGGCTTACTACCATGCACGCAATTATAACATTCCCGAAGCCCTCAATCACATCCGGTTGGCGTTATCGATGCGTGCCGAACACGAACACAGTCTCCATTTGTTCGCACTTTTGCTGACGGCAAACAAGAAACCGCGCGAAGCATTGGCCGTTGTCGAAGATGCGCTCGACGAGTTCCCGGAAAACCTTCATTTGCTGCATTTGCGAGCGCATCTCGAACTTTATTTGCAAGACGTGGAAACGGCGCTGGAAACTATGCAGAAAATGTTTGCGGTGTGGCGCCAATTGTACGAGTCGCAGGTGTCGGGAAGCAGTGAGCACGATACGAACGAAAGACATTCGGAGACAAAAAGTGCCGTTTATCAGATGCATACTTCGCAAATGTCCGACAAAGATTCAAGTGAGTTTTAAAAATTTTTTTAATTTTTTTTTGTGATTTTAATTTATTTTTTTTATATTTTAGATTCCGTGCATGCTGCTTCTCTTGTGGCATCAAGAATTGAACATGCGTTATCCGAAGCTGCCAGTTCTCTAAGTTCCTTTAGTCCGAGACCCGGACCACAAAAACCGTGGATGATTCAATTGAAGGTTTGTATTTTTTTTACGAGGCTTTTTATGTTATTTTAAAATTGAGTGAAGGAAACAGTAAAAAAAATTCCCAAATTATTTTTAAAATTATCGATTTTCACAAAATTTTTTTAGTTTTGAATTTTTACCTAACATTTTTGGCTACAATTTGAACAAAATTTATTAATTAAATTAATTTAATTTATTAATTAAATAAAAAAATTTGTTTAATTTTGATTGATTAATCAATTAATTCTAATTTTATTTTTTTAAAAAATATTTTATAAATATTTTTAGATAAAAATTAAAAACATTTATTTAATTTTTAAACATAAAAAATTTGAAAAAAATATAAAAAATTCAGTTACAAAATCTCCAAAATAAAAAATAGTTTTTGAAAATTTTTGAAAAAAAATTTTGGTCACGTGACTTTCAAAAAATAAAAAATTTTCAACATTTTTGAAATAGAAATTTTTAAAAATTTTTTATCGTTTTAAATTTATAATTTTACCATTTTTTACATTGTGATTTTTCAAAAATTTTTAAAACAAAAAATTCCAAAATATGTCAAAAATATTTGTATTTTATATTTAATTTTTATTTTTCCCCCTGAATTTATTCGCCTAATTAAATTAATTTAATTTATTAATTAAATCAAAGAATTTGATTAATTTTAATTTTATTTTTTAAAAAATATATTTTATAGATATTTGCCAAAATATAAAAAAATATAAACATAAAAATATAAAAAATTCAGTGGAATTTTAGTATTTTTTTTAAATTTTAAAATTATGAAATATTGTTAAAAATTGTGAAATTTTGAAATATTATGAAAAAAGACTTTTTGTCATTTTTTATGACTTTTTAAAATTTATTTTAAATGTACCTAATTTGAAACTTTATTTAAATTTGTTTAAATTTTTTTTTATTTTTTTTACGCATTTCGAAGAACATTTTTAATTTTCGATTTAAATTTTGTTACTCTACATTTTAATTTTTTTTTTTTTTGCTAAAATTCTTATTTAATTATTATTTTAATTTTTTATTTTATTATTTTTTTTTGAAAATTTTTATTTTTTTATTTTTTTAATGTTGAAATCCATTATATATTTAAGGTTTTAATTTTTTTTAATCAAATTTTTATATTTTTTTTAAATTACCTTTCAGATTTGGCTCCTACTTGCCGACGTCTATTTAGCAATTGAACAACCACGCGAAGCAATGAATTGTCTAACGGAAGCCAATCTCATCTATCCAATGTCTCACCAATTAATGTACATGGTAAGATTTCCCATTAAAATTCACCAAAAAAATTCTTTAAAAAAAATTTTTTTACAGAAAGGACAAGTCCACGTCTATCTCTCTGAATGGTCTGACGCCAAGCAATGTTTCTTGAATGCCGTTTCCGCAAATCCATATCACACCGAAGCTCTGTGCGCATTGGGAGAAACCCACTTAGCGTTAGGCGAACCACGTTTAGCGGAGAAAACGTTAAAAGATGCAGCTAAAATCGATCCTAATTGTCCGAAAATTTGGTAAGAAATGATTTTTTCTGAAAAAAATTTTTTAAAAAAATAAATAAATTTTTTTAGGCACGTTCTCGGTCAAGTAATGGAAAATTTGGGAGACTACACTGCCGCTGCCGATTGTTTGGCCACCGCTTTGACCCTAGAACCAACTTGCCCGACACTTCCATTCACCTCAATCTCGTTGACGTTCGAATAAATCACAAAAAACAATCGATTTTAGTTCTTTAGAAGTATTATTTTGTTTCGTCCAGCAATTTTAAGAGGTTTTTGGAGCTAATCCCAGTGATGGTGCTGTGCTGCGTAGTTTGAGGAACGCAAAGTTTGGTCCATTTGTAGTATAGTCTGAAGTTATATACATCTAGATGTACAATTCTATCATAGTCAATGATATTAGTCAAAAAATGGGTGAAAAAAGTAACATTCTATTAAATTTATAATGAAAAAAAAATATTACCAACTAACAAAAATATTATATTTATTCTAAGGATCTAAGGAATATTATCTTATAAGACATTTCTTGTTATTGAGTATACCTAATTATTATTATTATACATAAAAAATATACTAAAACACTGTTAAAATGGTTATTGCAAACAAAAATATTGTTGAATAATGGATTATCAACTTTTTTGAATGGTGTCTGTGTCATGTATTTATTTAAAAATTAAGAAATTGTTAAAAATATCAAGTGAAAATTATTATTGATGCGGTTGAACAAACGAGTTATTGAAAAATAAACTGAACCAAATACAAATAAATCAAATTTTTTAACGTTTATGCACTTTTAGGGGCAATCCTCCCTTGTACGCGAGTCCCACTGCATGTGTATCGAACTCAATTGGCTTCCCGTCGACCGTTTCAAAGTTAAATTTGGTCAAAAGCTTAACGACAGCAACTTTCGCGACGACCATTCCCATCCGCACGGCGATACATTGTCGCGGCCCATCACCAAAAGGCATGTAAGCGTCTTTATTGTACGTTTCTTCGCCCTTTTTAAAGCGTTCGGGAATAAATTTTTCCGGTTCAGCGAAATATTTGGGGTCATAATGGAATCCCATGGTGGAAATTACGATCGCCGTTCCCTTTTTGATGGTCAAATCCGAGTCTGGAATCTTGAAATCTTTGGTGCATTCGCGATTCAGCATCGGCAATCCGGGATATTTTCGTAAAGTTTCCTTAATACACATTTCCAAAAGTTCCATTTCCTGGATGCTGTCGTAACTGATGACGCCCTCGTGTTTCGCCAGGGTCTCATCGATTTCGGTTTGCACGCGTTTCATGAGGTCCGGATGCAGGGCGAGCTCGTACAAGCATGTGCTGGCCGTTGCTGAAGTCGTTTCCGTGCCAGCCATGTAAAATAAGATGCTGTTGCTGGCAATTTCTGTCGTGCTGAATTTTAATTTTCCATCGGCGGCATCGGCGCGTCTCAATTCGACCATCAGCTGAAGGAAATCTGCCCGCGAAAAGTTGTTTTTTTCACGAAATTCGACATTTTCGTTCGTAATGTTGATGAAAAATTTCTTAACACTTGCACTGAAGACGGAAAGTCGGAACAAATCCATCAAACTTGGTGCCAAAAAGGAGAAAAACCCGCGAAGTTTGTTCAAAAACGACGGATCGTTCATTTCCAAGTGCGTTTGCTTGAACGGATGATCCGGATTTGTGATCATATCGACTTCGATCCCGAAAAAGATCGATCCAACGACGTTCAAGACGAAGTTTAGGAGAATATCTTTCATGTCGACAACGGAATTGGCGTTTGATTGGGTCTCCATGTAGCTCTCGAGACGATTTACCTCCGTCATGACGGTCGGAAACATGTTCCGAAGCTTTCCAGATGAGAATAATGGCGTCATTTTTTGGCGTAAATGCTTCCAACGATGTCCCGGCAACGAAAGTAACGACACTGAAAGCGGTTCTCGCTTCTCGTTCATGTAAATTCCGCGATCCGTAAAGTTGTTGAAGTCTTCCACCAAGATTTTCTTCGCTAACGTAACATCGCGAACGAGTAAACTTGGACTGAACATGATGTAGATGCCGATAAATGCTTTTTTTGTGCTGTTATATAATTCCCAAATTTGGACACCAAAAGCTTTTTTGTTCTGCATAAACGGTTTCATGTTGCCATACGGGATTTCGGGCTCGATTTGATCGAATCCCTGGCGAGTCCAATAAGAAAACAGGTATTTTATGTATAAAAATCCCAAAATTGGGAGTGAAATGAGGGAAATTAGTAAAAACATGATGAGGTCCTTTCACGATGAATGACAAAAACAATCTGAGTTGAAGTAAATTTTTATCGCAGGTAGTTGTGTGCTTAAAATCTTATCACAGTTGATATTGTGCTGATGAGAATAGTGTACATACTTGTAAGTACTTGTAACAGTAACACTGAAGAACAAGAAAAAAAATTAACAGTAAATTGAAAGCTAATAATAGGATTGAAACTTAAGATTTCTTAATTTTTTTTCAATTCTTTTTCTCATCAAATTTTTTATTTTTCTTTTCATTTTTAAAAAAATATTTAAAATTTTATCAATTTATATTATTGAGGAGCAAAAACCGTTGTTTTTTTTCTCACATCAAGTTTCAACCCATTTTTGATGGATTTCAAAGCTAAAATTGAATAATTATGCATTCTAAAGATAATTTCCATGCATATCTGGTCGATTTTTGATAAAATAAAAAAAAAACGATTTTTTCATATGAGGAGCAAAAACCGTTGTTTTTTTCTCACATCAAGTTTCAACCAACTTTTGATGGGTTTCAAAGCTAAAATTGAATAATTATGCATTCTAAAGATAATTTCCATGCATATCTGGTCGATTTTTGATGAAATAAAAAAAAAACGATTTTTTCATATGAGGAGCAAAAACCGTTGTTTTTTTCTCACATCAAGTTTCAACCCATATTTGATGGATTTCAAAGCTAAAATTGAATAAATATGCATTTTAAAGATAATTTCCATGCATATCTGGTCGATTTTTGATAAAATAAAAAAAAAACGATTTTTTCATATGAGGAGCAAAAACCGTTGTTTTTTTCTCACATCAAGTTTCAACCCATATTTGATGGATTTCAAAGCTAAAATTGAATAATTATGCATTCTAAAGATAATTTCCATGCATATCTGGTCGATTTTTGATAAAATAAAAAAAAAACGATTTTTTCATATGAGGAGCAAAAACCGTTGTTTTTTTTCTCACATCAAGTTTCAACCCATTTTTGATGGATTTCAAAGCTAAAATTGAATAAATATGCATTTTAAAGATAATTTCCATGCATATCTGGTCGATTTTTGATAAAATAAAAAAAAAACGATTTTTTCATATGAGGAGCAAAAACCGTTGTTTTTTTCTCACATCAAGTTTCAACCCATTTTTGATGGATTTCAAAGCTAAAATTGAATAATTATGCATTCTAAAGATAATTTCCATGCATATCTGGTCGATTTTTGATAAAATAAAAAAAAAACGATTTTTTCATATGAGGAGCAAAAACCGTTGTTTTTTTTCTCACATCAAGTTTCAACCCATTTTGATGAATTTCAAAGCTAAAATTGAATAATTATGCATTCTAAAGATAATTTCCATGCATATCTGGTCGATTTTTGATGAAAAAAAAAAAAAACGATTTTTTCATATGAGGAGCAAAAACCGTTGTTTTTTTCTCACATCAAGTTTCAACCCATTTTTGATGGATTTCAAAGCTAAAATTGAATAATTATGCATTCTAAAGATAATTTCCATGCATATCTGGTCGATTTTTGATAAAATAAAAAAAAAACGATTTTTTCATATGAGGAGCAAAAACCGTTGTTTTTTTCTCACATCAAGTTTCAACCAACTTTTGATGGATTTCAAAGCTAAAATTGAATAAATATGCATTCTGAAGATAATTTTCATGCATATCTGGTCGATTTTTGATAAAATAAAAAAAAAACGATTTTTCCATATGAGGAGCAAAAACCGTTGTTTTTTTCTCACATCAAGTTTCAACCCATATTTGATGGATTTCAAAGCTAAAATTGAATAAATATGCATTCTAAAGATAAATTTCATGCATATCTTTTTGAAGAAATAAAAAAAAAACGATTTTTCCATATGAAGAGCAAAAATCGTTGTTTTTTTCATAAGTTTCTCCTCAATTTTTGAAAAATGAGGAGCAAAAACCGTTGTTTTTTTCTCACATCAAAAAGAAATGAGGACAACGTTGTTTTTTTCTCAAAAATTTGAATAAGTAAAAAAATTGTAAGAGCTAAAAAAAATTTAGTTTCAGTTCTCCAATAAGTCTACTAAAAAAATATTTCTTTTGATGGAAATTTCATTCTGTGCTTCAGTGTAATTTAGACCCATATCTAATGTACGAGAAATCAATTACTTTATATAGAAAATCTTACTCATGAACAAATGTAAGCCCCTTTGTGCACAGAAATATCTCGACTTTACATGATAATTGATAAGAACTCATTCTCTCATATAATTGCGTTCAAATATCAATTCATTCAGTGTTTCTCCGTCTATCGCGCTGTAAAGTTGTAATCTATTACATTAATTATAGTAAAAATGTTATTTTACATTTTTATTGCTCTCGGTTGCATTTACGCCTTTTTAAAGTATCTCTTCTCGTATTGGGCCCGTAATGGCTTCCCATATCTTGAACCAGAAATTCCCTTCGGAAACATGAAAAAGTTCGCAAAAAAGCAAGCCTCCTTCGGTTTGAACACCTGGGAAATGTATCAGAAGGTTAAAAAGCCCTTCGTTGGCGTCTACATCTTTTTCAGTCCAACATTGTTGATTCGCGACGTTAATCTTGTGCACAAAATTTTGGTAACGGACGTCGAGTATTTTTACGATCGCGGAATTTACATGAACGAAGAGCGCGAACCGATGTCTGTGAGTTTATTTTCGCAACGAGGCAGCAAATGGAAGTGTTTGCGACAGAAAATGAGTCCGTTATTCTCCACGGGAAAATTGAAGAATATGTTTCAGACGATTTTGAATGAAGTTGATCACTTAGACAAATATGTTGAAATTAAAGCTGAAAATAAGGAAGTTATTGAGTTTAAAGACATTTTGCAACGTTACGTTTTGAATATTATTGGTTCGGTGTTCTTTGGCATTGAGCTGGATACGATTGCAGATCCAAGTCACCCTTTTAGGAACATTAATAAATTAATAACAAACAGAGGGTTGATTGAAGATATGAAGACTGCTTTGGTTTTTATGGCTCCAAAGTAAGAATTTTTTTAAAATATTTTTTTTTTTTGGTTTCTTAAAATTTATTTTAACATTTTTGCCAAGATAGGGAAAAAATAAAAAAAAAAGTTTTGAAATATTTTTTCATTTTTATTTATTTAATTTTTCAAAAAATTAAATTTAATTTAATTTAAAAAAAATTAATTAAATTAAATAATTTTTATAAAAAAATAATTTTTTAAAATTGAAAAAAAATTTATAAAAAAAAAAATAAAATCTTTGTTAAATTAAATTTAATTTAAACAATTAAATTAAATCTAAATAATTTTTTTTATTAAATTATATAAATTATATTAATATAAAAAAAATATTTTTTTTTGTTGTTTTTAAGTTAAATATTTCAAGTAAAAATGTTTAAAATAGAAATTTAACCACTTTTTCCGGTTCAAAAAATTCGAAATTATATTTTTTTAAAGATTTATTTAAAAATTATGAAAAAAATGAAAATTTTTAGTCATTAAAAAAAATTGAAGCAATTTTATTTTTTTCTTTTCAGAATTATCGACATTTTCCGCATCAACACCTTTAATCCAGACGTAAAAAAATTCTTTTATGACGTCGTGAACTCTACAATTTCTCATCGTGACACGAACAATTTTCGTCGCAACGATTTTATGCAACTCATGCTGGATATGAGAAAATCCGATGACGCTTTAACAATTGACGAAATTGCTTCCAACGTTTTTCTTTTCTTCATTGCTGGCACGGAAACCACCTCCGCAACTGCTGGATTTTGTCTCTATGAGCTCGCATTGCAGCCAGACCTCATGAAACGCGTGCAAACCGAAATCGATGAGACCCTGGCGAAACACGAGGGCGTCATCAGTTACGACAGCATCCAGGAAATGGAACTTTTGGAAATGTGTATTAAGGAAACTTTACGAAAATATCCCGGATTGCCGATGCTGAATCGCGAATGCACCAAAGATTTTAAAATTCCAGACTCGGATTTGACCATCAAAAAGGGAACGGCGATTTTGGTCTCGATTATGGGATTGCATTACGATCCAAAGAATTTTGCTGAACCAGAAAAGTTCGATCCCGAGCGTTTTAGAAAGGGACAAGAAACGTTCAATAAAGACGCTTATATTCCCTTTGGAGATGGCCCGAGACAGTGTATCGCGGTGCGAATGGGATTCATGGGAGCCAAAGCTGCTGTCGTGAAAATGTTGTCAAAATATAACTTTGAGACAGTCAGTAACAAACCAATTGAGTTCGATACGCATTCAGTTGGACTTCTGAGCAAAGGTGGACTACCACTGAGAGTTTCAAAGAGATAAGAGAAAGGCAACCGGTTAAAGATAAGACTTTAGTTGAATAGACACTATTTTACATTGAATTACCTTGCACTTTATTATCATGTCTGAGATGCATGTAGGAAGAATTTTAATAAAGATAATGCAACTTTTGTGCACTATGATGACGTTTTTCTAATTATATACTAAAAGATGCAAGTCATCGTGAGATTTGTAAACGAGTGTTAGATAATATTTGTTTAGTAATTAATTCAATTTGAGTTAGAGGTGTGATTAGAATGATTAATCATTTTTGTGTTTTTGTTTGATTATTTGTTTTATAAATAGTTTAAAATCGTCGTTTTTGCTTATTTTTACCAAATATTTTTAAACTAAACTTTTTTTCAATTTTTTTTAAAAAAATATTTGCTTATTAATTTTTAGTTCGTTTATAAAAAAATATAATAAAATAGTAAAATTATTATTTTTATTAATTATTTAACAAAATTAAATTTTTAGGCTATTCCACAAGAAGATGCGGGAAAATGTGATTTACGATAGAGCATCACGGTTTCTCATAAAATTTTAATTTTTTGTTCAATTTTGCAGAATTATATTAATATATGAATTATATTAAAAAATCATCAATGTCAATAACTATAAAATCTGCAAGAAATTTTTTTTTTTTCAAAAATTATAAATTTACTAAAAATACAAATTTTGAAACGAAAAATTTTTGAAAAATATTTGGAAAAATTATCACAAAAGAAAAGATCACAAAAATTTTGTAAAATGCACCAAAAAAGCTAAAAATTTTTGTAAATATGATCAGAAAATTCCAAAAATTTAAGAACTTTCCTTTCATAAAAAATATTTTTTTAGTAAATTTTTATAATTTAATTTTTTATTTGCACATTTGATAACTTTGTGATGTTTAAAAATTATTTTTGTGGAAATTTCCAAAAATTTTATAAATTATACGAAAAATACTGTTAAGTTTTGACGTGAGATTTTATTTTCCCACATCTTCCAAACGTTTGTTGCGCGTCATGTTTTTGATATATAAGCCATGGGGAATAAGAAATTTTATATAGATTTTCGTTTTTATCTTTATTTGCTTAAAAAATTTTTAATTTTAATTTTTTCATGATTTTCTTATCAAAACGCTGACTTATTTTTTCTTTTCCAAAATTTATTTTCAAAAATATTTCTAAAAAATAATTTTAAATTTTTTTGGCCGTTATTTTTTTATTTTTTTTCTTTTTTGTAAAAACATCGCTTCTTAATTTTTGAAAATGTTCATTAAGTTAAATGTTAAATTGAGTTTAAAAATTTTAAATGTCAAAATTGTTTAAAATCAAATAAAATATACCTAGATAATAAGGTTAGAAAGCTTTTAAAAAATCAGTTATTTAATTATGAAAAAGTATTTCAAAATCTATATTTTATTTATATAACACATTTCTTCTTGTTTTTGAAAATTTTTGACCGAATCCGTCTTAATAGTTTATGATTATAGATATTTGAAAATTATTTTTTTAAATAAAATAATTTTTAAACAAAATAATAATAAAAAAATATAGAAATAAAAACAAAATCATTAAAATTTGCTCAAAAATTGTTCTTTATATTATTGTTTATTTTTTATTATTATTTTTTATTTTTGTAATTTTTTAATGTATAAAATAATGGAAAACATTTAATAAAATTTTACTTGCCTTAACACGATTGTAATAAATTTTTTAATCTTTTATTTATTTTGTTATTTAATTAATTTATTTAAACTTTTTCTCAATTGACAAAAATTAACTATAAATTATTTTTTATATGATATTTATCTGCTAAAAAAATTTACATAAATATTACTTAAATTCATTATTTTCATTTTCAGATACCTACGTTTCCACTTTAATTTTAAATGGGTCAGAAAAAATAATTTTTATTTAAATAAAAGTTTTAATTCTAATTAACTGAAGTATTGTATGAACTAAATAAAAATCAATTCTAACGCCGGTTTTTCGTCAGTGTGACGTCATGCGACTTTGAAACATGTAAAGAAATTAAGTTTTGTCAATTTATTGATCTTTATACCGCATACCGGTACTTTTACAAAAAATAAACAACTGAAATGAGCCTTCAACAAAATTAAAATTAGAAAAACTCGTAAAATGCAAAAAATTGGACGGAATTTTATTAAAAAAAAATTCATAATTATTTCTTATGATCTAAACTTACGTGTCTAAAACTTAAATTCTAACACCGAAACTTTTTTTTTGCTAAACAATTTTCGACTATCATCGTCGCGCATTCACACATATCTGAACAAACAGCACATTAGCGGAACCATTCAACTAAAAACTTGATGAAAAACACGCATTACCCAAAAAAAAACAATCAAAGCGAATTCCATTATCATAAGCAGCACATTACATAACATTCACACGCTTGAAACATTTTAATACAAACTAGTTCTGGAAAGTGTTACATTTTGAAAACGTGACAGGATTAAAGGAACGGATAAAAGGAGAACGAGTTCTATCGATAGGCAACGAAAAAATTTAGCCCAACAACCAAAAAATAGTACATCGCAATGCATGTTGCTTGATCAATAATGAAAAATTAAATAACTTTAACTTATTTCTATGTGTGAATGGGAGCGTCATGGGTCACTTTGGACCTGAAAAAAAAATTTTTTTTAAAGATTTTTAAAATTTCCAAAAAAATTGATTTTTTAGAAAAAAAATTTATGGAGTTGTCTGGTTTTCCACTCAATAATTAGGTTCCCCATGCAAAATAAATAAAAATAGTTGAATGAAAATTTTATAACTCCCCACACGAATTGAACGGGTATGTTGGTATGTTTTTAGTTTATTTTTCGTTGTCGCACGAGTAACAAGGCGTCTCGCGAACACAAAAAAACCGTCAAATGTTTGAGTAAAAACAAAGAAACGACAATCAAGACAATTAAATTTTTCGTGGAAACCGAAACATCTGTAAAAAAATTAATTTTTAACGTAAAAAAATGCTAAAAATGCGAAAAAAACCCACAAAATTAGTGAAACCGAAAAAATTTACGGGCTCAATGGATAGCATTGGTGCGTATTACAAACGCTTTTGCGATAGAAACATTCACGACCCATTGTTTGATTGTTGCTGCGATGCCACCACTATTGATACTACAATCAAAAATAATAATGGTGACCGTGAACGGGAAGGTCGAGGCAGCAGCAGTAATAATACCGAAAACGTAACGCGGGAAACTGACGACGGCACCAACGAAATGATGGAGAACTTCAGTAATTTATCGGTGACGGGTTCGATGGAATTCAGTGTCGACAGTTTCGGGAACGGTGGCGGCGGCGGCAAGCGGAAGAAACGACGAAAAAAGTCGGCGAGCGAAGGAAAATTACGCACCGAAAGCAGTTTATCGAGCAACAGCATGAAATGCGCGAAACAAAAATATTTTTCCACGAGTGATTTGTCGTCAGTTTTTGGTAAAAATCGCGCGCGCAAAAACTACAACGGTCTCTCGGTGAAAAATATGAATTTAAACCATCAATTTGTGTCGCTAAAGAGCCAAATGGAGAACCTAAGTTCGAGTATTCCGGATTTGTCGAAGAAAAAGTTCGCCCAGATCTCGGATCACGACAAGAAAATCCTGAGTCGCATGGTGATGAAGCGTCGCAAGGAGATGGCAATGATCGCGGATGCCCAACTCGCGCGGCAATACTGGGAACAGGAGAAAGTCGCACGGCAACGCTTCATCCAGGAGCAAAATCAGAGTTATTTCAAGACGATTAAGGAAAAACGCGAATTTGAGGCGGCCAAAACGCGTCAACGCATGGAACAAATCGAGAAAGAGGAACGTGCTCAAATTGAGCGACTCAAACGTGAACTTTTCGAAAAAGAGGCCAAAACTGAATCCCTGTTAAAAACCCTGGAATTCCGTAAGGAGATGAAAATTTATCAAAAACGCCAGCGGGAACTGCAAAAAGTCGACATGAATTTAGTGAATCAGCAGGAACACGAAATGAACGACACGATTTGGCGACAAATACTTATAGAACGCTTGCAGCAACGCATTCACCGCGCCGATAATTTGCGCCAAAAGATCATGGATGTGTACAAGTGTCGCATTCAGACGGATAATCAGCTTGAGCAAACGATTCATGCGGCGAATTTTGATGAAGCGAAGAAGGTGGAGCAATTTCGGATGCAACAGTTGCGCGAAAGGATCCAACATCGCGACCAAAAGTACAAGGAATTCGTTGAGCACAAGTCACGACTGATAGAGGAGTCGCAACAAAAGGCCAAAATTTCGGCGGCGATGCGGGAACTCATCAAAAGGTCCGTTAGTCCGGAAAATATGTTCAAAAATGTCAAACCCAGTGGCACAACTAAACTCGAGAGACCCATTTCTAATTTATCGCATTGTGATAGTCACTTTGTCCTAGGATAGTTTCGGCGAGTAGTTAAGAAAGTGTTTCAAAAAAATAAATTGTGTACAAAAAAAAAATCTTATGAACTAAGGCGATTTAATTTAATTATTTCATTTTTTTTACTTTTTGATTTTTTTTTGAAAAAAATCAGGAGATAAAAGAGAATTTTGTGACATTTTTTAAATATTGAAAAAAAAAATAGAAAAATGCCAATTTAAAAAAAATTATAAAAAAATACAGAATTTACCTACTTTGAAAAAAAAGGTATTAAAAATTTAGAAAAAAAATAGTCACGTGACCAAAATTAAAAAAAAAAATTTAAACTCGAATTTTCTTTGACTTTGAGTATAAATTTAAAAATAATTTATGAAAAATCCGAAAAAAAATTTTAAAAATATTTTTTTCATTTTTTAAATTACCTACTTTTGGTTTTGATAAGAAAAATGAGGAAAAAAAAATATTTTTTGAATTTTTTCATTTATTATTTTTACCGCATTTCGAAGAAAAAATGCGGTATTATGCTGGAGATGTCGTACGTCATGTGTGGCCTAATTGGAATGCACCCGGAATGCAGCCGGAATGCAGCCGGAATGCAGTCGGAATGCAGCCGGAATGTCGGAATGCAGCCGGAATGCAGCCGGAATGTCGGAATGCAGCCGGAATGCAGCCGGAATGCAGCCGGAATGCAGTCGGAATGCAGTCGGAATGCAGCCGGAATGCAGTCGGAATGCAGCCGGAATGCAGTCGGAATGCAGCCGGAATGTACTCAAAATGCACTCAAAATGCACTCAAAATGGGTGCATTCCGAGACATTCCGGGTAAATAATTAAATTTAAAATATCCCAATTAAATAACAACATTACACCTGAAATGCGGTACCGTTGAACGTACGCTGTACAGATACAGCTTGATCTGGTTTTTAATTTAAGCTGCTCCAAATCAAAATAAAAGAAAAAAATTTCATAAAAAAATAATTGTCTAAAAACTTTGAATTTAAGAAGAAAATTTAAGTTTATATATGATTTTCAAAACAAAAATTAGTAAAATTTGAAACATTTTTAAAATTTTTTTAAATATTTCTTGAAAAATTAGGAATTTACACAAAAAACAGTCCTTTTTGAATAAATTTTTATTTTTCCCTATTTGATTTTCGACTTTTAAACTGATGTTTGTTGACATTTAAAAAAAAATTAACTCAAAATTGAAGAAAATTCATGACTAAATTTTCCAAAGTTATTATAATTTCAATTTTCGGCACGTGACATTTTTTTCTTCTTCTAAATTTGGATTGTTTTTTCAATCAATTTTTCACATTTTGCATGATTTTATTTTAAAAAAATGTCAAAAAACCATTTTTTTAATATTAAAAAAAAACCCTGAATTTTTCAACAAAAACAAAAGTAGGAGTGATAAAAATACGAAATAATTAAATTCAACCGCCTAAAATAAGCGATCACGTGTGAATAAAAGCTAATAAATAATAAAAAAAAAACATTAAAACAAAAACACATTAGACATCACCGATTATGTGGATACGAATTTTGTTGCTACGAGACATTTCAATGTCATGTCGCCGCTTGCTCGAGAACGTGGACGAGACATTTGTTATATTTTCCAATATTTCTAAGAGAGAAATTTTTCATATATTTTCATTTTGCACGTTTTCCAATCAATTCGAAATTACCTGTGATATGAAGACTCAAACTCTTGTCTTCCGGCATCTTCATGTCAAAATTGGCAGTTTCCACGTTTCGCATCGCCATTCTTCGCAAACTTTTGTTCCGCTTTAACGTTCGAGTGCCATTATTCCGAGTGCTGTTATTTTTCGCATCTTGAATGATTTTCGAGACGTTTGCATCGAATTTGTAGCTCGTTTGACGAGATTTTTTAATTGTTTCGATTTTTTGTGGTTTTACGAGGGATTTTTCTTCGATGATGATTAGTTCTTCGACATCTGGAAGTAATTTTATTGGAGATGAAATGCGTTGCTTTTTGACTGGAGTGCCTTCTTCTTCTTCTTTTGTGGACTCCACGTGAATTATTTGCGGTTTTAGGCCTTCACGGATTTTTTTCACGGTAGTTTTCAGGATTTTTAATCGTTTCACGAGACGTTTTGAGTCGATTTTATCCACAAAATTTAGCGCCGCATGACATTCTTTCATCATGAGATGAAAATCCTTCAATAATTGCTTCATAGAATCGTCAGTCAAGTTCAAACGGAAATGATCTGCTAAGACATTCGCTTTAACGAGCACATTTTTCATCTCTGCCACGTCAAAATTTTGATTCAACTTCGTCACCGTTGCATCCAGGATCTCTTCAAAGGTCGAACAAATGGCTTTTGTATCAATTATTTTCTGAATATTCGATTGCAAGAGACTTGTTTGCTCATTCCAATGCGATTCCAATAAGAATCTGTGATTTTCGTCGTATTTCTTCAAAATTCCCGGACTTAAGTGGGATTCCAGGGCTTCAAATGCACTCAACGAATGTTTAATTAATGCCGATACTTTCATTTCATCCGCAAACATGATTCCGAATCGCCCAATTTGGAACAAGCGATCAATTATGCCGTCAATTATTTCTTGCGGATCAACTTCACTGCTGTCTTCAAGCAAATTTTTCACGGAAAAACATTTTAAATCTTTAAAAGTATCGATAACGAGTCGCAACAACGCATCGTTAATCAAATTTTCCAATTGATACATCGCTGCTTCCAAAATATCAGCTTTTAATCGTCGATTGGCGTCATTTGGAGGCTTTTTCGGGTCCGAAAGGGAACATTCCTCCTCCAAGGCCTGACATTCCTTCAAGACTTTTTGACACATGACCGAAATTGGGGTTTTATCTTCGGAAATGCAGACATTTGAGAAGTCCAGAGTATGAGAAACGATTGATTCCACAAGTGGCTTGATTTTAGCGACAGAAATCATTGCCTAAAATTAAAAATTTGAGCTTAAAAATTAAATTTTTAACAAAATATTATTAAAAATTTACATTTGCATTCCTTTCAGCGACATTTTCGACTTCCTCAAAGGTACACAAAGGCTCTAAAAGTTCCAAAACGGTGTCAATACACTCATTTAACGTCGGTTCAATCGCTGGAAAACACTTGCTTTCAATATTTTCTGCCACTTCTTTCAAATTTTGGAGACTTTTCAGGATTTCGTCTAAGAAAAATTGACGCGAAGACTAAAAAAACAAATTTTCCTTATAAAATCAATTTAAAAAGTAATTTTTTTAAGACAATTTACCGTCAAAACCAAGTCTTTCGTCTCTTCGATGTCCGTAACTTGCTCCATGAACTTGATCCCGGTGACGATTTGCATGATACACAAGAAAATATTTTCAATTAATGTCTGTCGTTGTTCGCTTTTTGCTGCATCAACAATAATTTCGTGTAAAAGTTTCAACAAATGCGAGAAACATCCACAACATTTCTAAAAAAAAATATTTTATTAACAAAAATTTATTGAAAAAAGTTAAAACTTACATTTAACCATTCAGAATTCGATGATTTTGTTGTGGAAAATCCGCGATATAAAATATTTTCACAATTTTTGATGGCTTCGTACAATTCTTCCATTATTTTAAAGGTTTTTATTGCAAAAATTCGTAAAAAATTGATAACAACTGAAAATCGACCTGCCCGCCTAACGACCAAAATCTGAATGACGTTCCGCAAATGACAGTTGGGCGAACTGTCAAACTCAAATTGTAAACAAAGCATTCACGGAATTTAAATTTATTGAAAAAATTACCTAAAAACCTGTTTTTTCGTTAAAAAATTTCATCAAAACTCTTATTTGAGTTTCAATTCACATCTAGATTGTGAAAATTTTCAAGTGAAATGTTTTGATTGGTGGAAAATCGAAAAAAATAAAAAGCTTTATTCCGGTCTTTGAAACATAAACAATGAACAGCAAACGGGGAGTCACTGCATCAAAAAATCGCCCAAGTGGCGCTACTTCGTCGAAGGAATCTCTGACGCCCATCATTCCGCACATAAAAATCGTGGACAATGCCAAAACTCTGCCAAAGTTCACAGCTGCCCTGGCTCGGAATCCGGACGACATTTTGCCTGCTGAGGAATTGGATGCCATTCAACTTGAATTGGAGCATTTGCTGTCGACGGTGGCTTTGCGGTATCGCGTGTTAAAGAGCGAAGTGGATACAATTGACAAAGCGGAAGAGAATCGCGATAAACGAGGACGCGTTCAAACGCCCAAAGAAAGTTCGCCGAACAAGAAGAAAAAATTCGACGAACGAAATCGATTCCGTGAAGGCAGCGGCAAATTATTCAGCACAAGTCAACGACAAAAAATGAAAAATACCGTTTCCAGTTCTCCCGTTCCGTCGTCATCGCACGAAGATAGCATGGATGCACCTCCGTCATGCTATGCTCAGAACACGCTCTCAAACAAGGACTCAAGTTCCAAATTTTTACTGCCCAAAAATGACATCCCGAACAAATTTTGGCTCTCCGTCGAGCCATATTGCATGCCAATCACACAAGAAGACATCAAACTACTCGATGACTTGATCGAAGAATACACCGGGACCGGATTACCCGCTATTCCGGATCTTGGGCCGCATTACGCGATGCGATGGGCCATGGAAGATCTAAAAGAAGCGCAAGAAGCCACAGGCGGCACAACACCCGTCAAGAAGGAAAATGGTCACACAACGCCACCCAAAAAGGGAGAAGGCAAACAACTGGGCGACGGAGTTCTTGGACCCTTGACGCAACGACTCGTTAGTGCCCTAATTGAGGACACATCAAGTGCCGAGCATGCCAGCAACGGAAGCGAAAGTGGCTTGGTGAATGGACGTGACATGCAACCGATCATGAAAAATGGCATTAATATTGAGAAGAGACTGAAAAAGGAATTGGTTGAACACGGGATTCTCGAGGCGGAAGATCTCAAGGAGGAGGACGATGAAATTCTCACGGAAATTAAACGTGTGAGGGCGGAATTGACGGCGATCGGGGAATATAACGCGAATGAGCTGCGAAAATTGCATACGGCAGCCGTTGAGGAAATGAGACGACTTGATGTTAAGAAGCAACTTGAAGCAAAAGATCAAGAGGTAAGATTTTTTTATGAAATAAGGACAAAAAATTAATCAAAAATGTTTTTTTAGATTATTGAGTTTTACAGAAAACTCCAAATGAACCGTCAAAAACATCGGCCATTGACAAAAGCCGAGAAAGATGAAGTGATTCGTCTGTGTGAAGAGCAAAGACGCCTTTCGGAGCATCTTGAGACATTTACTCCTCCAGGACCTCATTTTTCAATTGATTAAATTTTTATTTATCGAATAAAAAATTAACTTGATTTCAGATGCAGCATTATCTGGGAGGTGAAACTGATGAAGACTTCAAGGAAGATTGACAGAGATACAAGACTGATATTCTAAAAATCCATGGTTGGGTCATGCATCGATTACTGCAGCTCGATATTGATTTTGAACAATGAAACTGATTTAAATGAATTACAAAACGTCATCCCAAGCAGGCGCTCTCAAAATTCACTCAACTCTCTCAGGAGGTGCCAAAGGGTTTCTAAAAGATCTCAGTAAATTTTAAGCACGATTGGAGTCAGAAAAGTTTTTCATGATTTTGAGTCTCGAACCGATGATCTTACGCTCGATAGTCTGATACACTTACCACTGAACTAAGCTGACGTATATGAAATCGCCTTCTGTTGATTCACTATTTCATTGGGTGCATTCAAGAATGCTCATCGCTCCCATCATGATTTTTCTCTGTAACTTTTTTACCATCATAAATGTGTTTTTGATGCATATTTTATGTTTTCGATACATTTTTTAGCATTTTATTATGTTTATCGAAGTATCATACAATTCATAAAGTTTTAACTTGAACGTATTCGATGGAAAAATTTACATAAAAAAATCGTGATAATCGTTCTTGAATGTTCCCATTTTTTCGTATATTTCGCTAAACCAAAAGCAAAAGTTGGGTCATATAAATACAAATCCTGTTTGTGAAATATTGTGTCATTTGAGAGGAAAGCCGTTCAGCACGCTCTCTAGACAAGAATGAGCACACCCTGAATTGGGCCGGCATAATTGCCCAATTCCACAATTTTTTCCAGTAAATTTCATGTTAGAAACTTTCTTTGTATCAATCCGACTTATACATCCAATATCCTAAACGCTGATGACAAATTTCCCTAATCTTTTCTCTTGTTCATTCATCCAGCATAATTTCTGTAAATTTTTAAAAATTATTTTATTTTATTATTTTGCTAAGTAATTCGTTCCTAATATCAAAACGAAAATTTCAATCCCGGTTCAATTTCAATCGTCATCCTACTTGGGACACTTTCAAGCAACAAGTCCACAAACCTCTCTTCTTGTTCGTCCGTTAAACTGATATCGTTGTCGATGCAAAATCTGACAATATCTGCACTTGCTTTCAGGTTCCTCCGATAGTGATGGAAGTCAAAGAGGTTCGATAAGCAAAGTCGAGCCCATTCCTTTTCGTCATATTCTAAATAAAGTTTTGCTAATCGGTGAACTGCGTCAGACTCGTTTATCTTCAGTAACAAATTCACATATTTAAGGACAGTGCCTCTCATGTGGAAGTAACTCCGAAGTTCAGGATGGTTTTTGTACAATTCCTTAGCGACTTGTTGATTTTCTTCAAAGGGACTTTTGAACGAATTTCGGAACAGCAACAACATGAGACGATTATCGTTGGAAAAAGACACGAGATATTCAGCGAGTGACACTATCACGACTAGTTGTGCTTCGCTTTTGTAATTCACAGTCTCAATGGTTATTTTCCTGAGCAAGTTATAAATTGTGTATTTTTGGTTTTCGTCTCCCGCTGCATAGAGTTCGCGAAATTGTTGTCCCGCTAACTCAAAATCACCCAAATACCAATTGTTTGCTACGAAATACGGTTCCATCCAATCTTGCTCTGACTCGTAACAGATTTTTAGTAAGGGACGGTCTCTGATATAGTTCATCATGATTCTCTCCAAACAATAACGACTTGGTTGCGGGATGTGAGGTTTTGAATTTGTTTCTTGTAAAATGTATAAAAGTGCGTCTCGATCATCGTTAATCATCGCTTCTAGTAGTAAGCCGTCGATGTGTAGATCATTGAGGTTTTCAAGTTTCATTTCTGGATCCAATCCAAGTCCTTGGAGCAAGTTCTGGAGACTATTTGTACTTTCCACGGGGATTTTCAAGTCATTTGTGTGACAAAATTTACGAGTTACAATCACATAACGCGTTAAAGACTTTCGATGTACAGGAAGTTTCGTACAAAAAAGAATTTTTCCATAATTCCACAAGAATCTGTTTTGGGCTCTTAGCGATCGGAATATTAACATGCTTGGTGACGTTGTCTTAGTCGGCGATTTCTTCACTGTTTGACCTTAAAACTACTATAGGACAATTACTGCCAAATTTGTACTATAAATAACACAAATCGGACTTTAATTGTCGTTTAATTTTAATTTTTATAAGCGAACATTTTTACGTGTTTTTACATTTTGACGACTTATAATTATATCTATTGTCGACCAGATGATTTTGACAAGCAAGAAAAATATGAATTTTGGGGGGGGGGGTTCATCAAATTTACGACGAATTTCGACGAGGGGGGTAAACAGAAATGTACGACGTCGTAAAAATATGCCATATTCACGATTTAAAAATTTTTCGTTTTGAATTATTTAAAATAATTTTTGAAGTATTTCAGACATTGTAATCTTTTTTTTTCAAATTTTCATTAATTTGAGTTTTTCTTTAAATTTTTCACGAGCTTTCATTTAAATTTGAACTGATACTAAAAATTTCCTTTTCAGTGAGGGGGGGGGGGTTGTTGAATTTCGACGATTTACGTTTATAAGGGGGGGGGGGCAGGGGTCAAAAAATGCCCTATTTTTCCGACGCCATTAATGGATGACGCCTAAGTTATTTTATAACAGATGGTTCAAAAACATTTATGTGTAAGGACGAGATATTAGACACGTTTTAGTGTGATACAAAAATTTTCATAATAAAAACAAAAAATATTTTTAATGCTGGAACTCGCAACATGTTTATTACTAGCAGTGCTTTACGTGGCCAGTCTGTACATATGGAGCTCGGAATATAACAGGTGAGTTCCTTTGATAAGTAAAAACTATCTTTATCTCGAATTCAACATCTTTTATTTTTGCAGAGACCATCCATCAACTATCAAAAAGCGATTCGTCAGTGTATCTGTGATAATGTTAATCGCTCCAATATTTGTCTACTTTCATTTTCGAGAGGAAATTTCAACAGGAAGGACGACATTGTCACAATTACTTGGCATGCGACTCGAAAAGATAGGATTAGCGTTCATTCTGCCTCTGCTGCTGACAGTTTGTCTCTTCCTCGGACCACTCAGTGTCCAAATTTGGAATGGTGTATGGCGATTGTACATTGAGCCCGCATATTGGATCAATAGTTTTAGAGATTTAATATGGATTCGAAACCATATTGTTGCTCCTCTATCGGAAGAGTTTACTTATCGAGCATGCATGATGCCAATACTGTTACTAAAATT
This sequence comes from Culicoides brevitarsis, assembly GCF_036172545.1. NCBI lineage: Eukaryota > Metazoa > Arthropoda > Insecta > Diptera > Ceratopogonidae > Culicoides > Culicoides brevitarsis. The sequence continues at coordinate 18,816,977 of NC_087085.1, read as the reverse complement.
TAGTACCTCAACTGTCATAATGATAACACCATTATTCTTTGGCGTAGCACATTTACATCACATGGTCGAACGCATTCGTAGTGGCATCGATAAACGAACAGCTATAACAATTTCGTGCTTCCAGTTTGTCTATACAACTATTTTTGGCATTTACTCAGCGTTCCTTTTTGTCCGTACCGGACATTTTATGGCACCTTTTATTGTGCACGCATTTTGTAATCATATGGGATTTCCAGATATTAATGACCTAGTATCGCAACCTAATCCGCAGCGTAAGATATTTTATGGATTGTACATCATAGGATTAATCACATTTTTAACACTTGCACCAATTTTGTCAAATCCAAATTTGTATGCGCACAATCTTTACGATTCTTACTTCTGATACTTACTTTGCATTCATTTAACAAAATAAAGGTAGTTAGGTACAACGTTTCAAATTTATGATAAGTAGAATAAATACATAGTTGTTGAAATTTTAAAAACATTATTTTAGCCAAAATATAATTCAAATCATATCGTACTCACACTAATTCAAGTTCTAAGTCATTAATTCAAAAAAAAAAAATGATATGAAAATAAAAATATTTAACAAGATATGGGTTTCAATTTCAATATAAAAAAAAATTAATATTCAATTTTTTAGAAAAGTAAGTAAGGCCGCTCCAAATGAAACTCAATAGTTTTGTCCAAAATTTTTGAAATAAAAATGGGGGGGCAAAAAAAACAAAAAATTTTGAAATACTTTTTTTCATACAAAATGTCAAATTTTTAAAAAATTTTTTGATCGTTAATCAATATTTTTGTTGTTTTGAGTTTTTACTATGATATTTGTGTATTAAAAATTGATTTTAAAAAAATTTAATTTAAATTGAAAAAAATTAATATCATAAAAATAACTGTCAAATTTTTTTTGAAAAAAAAAAATTCAATAATTTTTATGAAAATTATTTTTTAAAGAAAATTTTATGTCGAAATACGATTTTGAATACAAAAATAACTAAAAATTGAAAAATTTTCTAAGAAATTTCTTGAAAAATTATGAAAATACACCAAAAATTGGTAATTTTTGATGAAATTTTTAACTTTTTTTTTTTATTTTGCCCCATTGGATTTTCGAATTTAAAATGGGGCATCGGACAAAACTATTGAGTTTCATTTGGAGCGGCCTAAATTGATTTAATTTATCTAAGGCGAAAAAATTTAGTATTTTCATTTTATTCAATATTTTTGAATTTTTTCTTTGTAACTTTTTAACGTTTTTAAACGTTTAACGTTGATTCTTAACATTTCTTTAATTTTAGTTTATATTATTTCCAAATTTGAACCTAAATTGATGAAAATTCAAACAAAATCACACAAAATAAAAATTTTTGAGAAAAAAAAATATTTTTGGTCACGTGACTTGAAAAAAATTCTTTTATTTATTTACATTTCAATGGAAATCTTCCTATTTAGGCCAAAACAACAATCCCAAATGTTTCTTATTTTTCCTAAACTATTTTTTTTGAAAATATATACAAAAATATTTAAAAATTTTTTCCCTATTTAAGTTTTAGTGCGCTCCAAATTAATTTATTTTTTCTCTAAAAATTTTTGATACAAAAATTAAAAAACTAAAAAAAAAAATTAAAAAATATTTAATTTTTATTTTTTTCGACTAGTTTTTGATCATTAATGAATATTTTTATTTTAATTTAATTTATTTTTGTAGTTTTAAATTGATTATAATATTTATTTCCATTTTTTTTTTTTTAACTTTTTGATAAATTTCAAAAGCCGAAAATCCAAAAATAAAAAAAAAATAAAAATTTCATCAAAAATGACCGTTTTTTGGTCAAGGAATTTAAAGAAAAATTATTTTTATTTTAAACTTTTGTATTGAAAATTATATTTTTACAAGAATATTCTTCTCTAATTTTTTTTTCGAAAATAATGAAATTTATGTTTTTAATTTTTTTTTTAAATTTTTAAGTTGAAATTCTCTGAAATCAATTTTAAATAAGAAATTCTCAACGAAAAACTGTTTAAATTTTGTCATTTTGTATGAAAAAGTATTCCAAATCCCCCATTTTGAAAAAAAAGTTTTTGGGACAAAAAATTTCGAAAAAAAAATTGGAGCGGCCTTTAAGTCAATTAAAAATTGTCGAAAAATTTAATTATTTATTTAAGTTAAGAAAAAGTTAAAATAAAACTCAAACTTCGTGCATCGTTTTAAAGAATTTATTAATTTATTTATTTCTCTAAAAATTTAACAAACACAATAAAATAATAACATAAGCATCTCTAAAATCTACCATCTGCCTTAAAACATAATAAAAAATAATTATTTATTTATTAAAATTTGTGATAAATTGGAAGTACTTGTGACATTTTATTCGCGTTTCGTAAATAAGTGAGTAAGTCTTATGCAAAGGAATTATCAGGTAATGATCTCACAGTAGATCGTTGTTAATTAGTGTACATTAAATGACTAAGCTGGAACATTTTTTTTTGTTATCCCCACATTGAGTAAAGTTGCATGCCGACGAACTTAAGAAAGTAATAAATGAGCGAGAATGCGAAGAGAATTGAAGTTGAAACTGCCATCCATCCCAAGAGCGTTATTTCACTGATATCTGGCCTAATGTACTCCTGCAGCCCCAGCCAGCCACCATTCGAGATCAACCATGCTGCCAACTCTTCCTCGATTATTTCCGCAGTGCCTTCGATAATTGGCTGCAGGTGATCGTACTGACCTTGTTTGCATGCATCGACTGCCAAACCGCCCGAAATTGCAAATAACGAAATTATCTGCAGGAAAATTCGTATTAAAAATTTATTTTTTTTTTATATTTTAAAGAAATTTTACCTTTCCCCATGTGATTTCCTGTTTGAACAGTTCCTTGGCAACTTCACTGTAGGACAAAAGTAACTCCGGTAGCTCGTGAAAGTTTGAACGAGTCAATTGTCGCGAGATATTTGTGTAAGTCCTCACATGCAGCTTCTCAAGTTCGTCGCCGAGTACATTGATAATTGGGAAAATTTCTCGAACGACCGCACTGGAAGGTGTATCGATGATGTTACGCAGTCTTTGGGTCACTTTTCTGTTCAAGACTCCTGCTCGACGGAGTTTTGAACGAATGTAATGCCCGCACAAACATTTTCCCTGAAAAAAAATAAAGAAAAGTCACTTGATTAATAAAAATTTATCGAAATTTTAATTAAATTTTTATTTAAAAAATAATAAATTTTTTATTTACAAGCTTTTTTGTCCCAAAATTGATTTTCAGAATTTTCAAAAAAAAAATGTTGAAATTAAATTTTTCGCTTAAAAATTTTTAAACTTTTGTTCGTTAGGTAATTAATTTTTTTTTTAATTTTTAGAATTTTTTAAATAAAATCAAAATTGATTTCAGAATTAAAAATTAAAAAATGTTTGAAATAATTTTTCATACAAAATGAATAAATTTTTACTACTTTTGTCCGTTAATTATTTTTTTTTATTTTTGAGAATTTTTAAAATAAAATCAAAAATCGGTTTAAGGATACAAAAATTAAGTTTTTGAATAAATTAATATTTTAGTTATTTTTATGTTAAAAAAAATTGATCTATCGAAATTGAAAAAATTACGAAAAAATGTCTGTCATTTTCATAAAACATTTTTTTATTTCTTGAAAAATTTATATTTTCTTTGTAATTCTTTAATTATTTTGATTTCCGAAAATTTTAATTAAAATGTAAAAAGTTGGAAAAAAATAAAAATAATTTTTAAATAAATTTTGAACATTTTAAATGAAAATTAAAGGAAAATGTAATTTTTTTTTATAAGAAATTTCATGCCTAAAACTTAATTTTCATAACAAAAAATATTCTAAAAATTCATAAAAAAAAATTTTTCTTATTCCTTTTCAAAAAAGTTCAAAAAAAAAAAAATTAAATTAACATAAAAAACAACAAATTAATTAAAAATCTAATTTTTTTATTATTAATATATAATTCATAGCTAAGAGGTAACACAGTTTCAGACTAAAATTTAAGTTTGGGCTCTTTCGTCTTTTGAATTTCTTTCTGCTTCATCACTGGTCGTTCATCGGTGCCAAGCAACAAATCCAGCAACTGTCCTTCGTGCATATCACTCAAGTGCAAATCACTTTTGATGCAAAATTTCATAATTTCCGAACAAGCTCCCAGATCCTTCCGCAAGAAATGATATTCAAACAACAAACTGACACAAAGTCGCGACAAATCTCGTTCCTCGTACTCCAGAAACAATTGCACCAAACGATGTGCCGCATCGAGTTCGTCTATTTTCAGCAGCCACTTGAAATATTTCGCCACCACGACGATATCTTGCAAGTGAATTCGCAATCCGGGATAATTTTTGTACAATTCCTTGGCGAGGCACTGATCACTGTACCAGGTACTTTTGAAGGCAATGCGCCACACGTGAAACAACAGTCGATAACAGTCAAAAATACAGACGAAATATTCCGCGAGCGATGCAAGAACGACAAGTTGTGCCTCGCTTTTGTAACCGACAGTCTCAAGTGTGATTTTATTCAGCAAAAAATGAATTCTCATTTTTTGTTTTTCGTCTCCCGCGAAAAAAAGCTCCCGAAATTGCTGTCCCGCCAACTGAAAATTACCCAAGTACCAATTATTTGCTACAAAATACGGTTCCATCCAATCCTGCCTTGAATTGAAGAAGATTTTGAGCAAAGGACGGTCCTTGATGTAAGTTATCATGATTTTTTCCAGGCAATATTGGCTCGGTTTCGAAATTAAATGATTTTTGTGGGCTTCTTGTAAAATATAGAAAATTGCATCGCGATCCTCGTTGATCATCGCTTCCAGTAACAAGCCGTCAATTTGATTTTTGTTGATACTTTCGAGTTTTAGTCCAGTGTCGATGCCCAAACCTTGCAGCAGTTTCGCGATAGGCCTTCGCAAGTCATAATCCGAGTTTTGGTGATAAAGTTCTCGATACAAAACGATGTTATACGTTGAAGACATGCGATGTGACTCGAGCAATAATTTTCCATACTTCCACAAAACTTTGTTTCGAGCTCGTAACGTTCGAAATATCAACATTTTTTGACCTTATCGATGCTCTTGGACAGTTGCTGCCCAATTTGTACTATTAATAACCCAAACAGGGGTTAGTTGTCGTTTATTTTTGTGCTCAAGTAACTTTTTTGTTTTGCATTTTTAAGACGATTTGGTCGTGCGACAGTAGGGTTGCCAGATTTGTCTTATCAAAAGATGAAAAATATTCAAATTTTTTGATTCAAAATCGTGAATTTAATTTTTTCAAATTTTTTGGATTATAATTCTAAAAAGATGTCTCTTTTTTTAATAAAATTTCGAATCTTTTAGGTTTTTGTTCACTCGTCCAATAAAAAAATATAGTAAATAAAAAAATATAGTAGATGAGATATGCAATCAATCTTACACGTCGTATTTTAGAATTTGAACTTATTCTTTTATATTTTGATCTGTTTTTATGTTTCATAACCTTCTTTAAGTCAAACCTGACACTTTATAAGGCTTACAAAAGGATTTAAGAATCAGAATTTGAGTTATTTCATTAAACATTTTGTATAATTTTATTAAATTTTCGTAATTTGGAAATTTTTGAACTAATTTTATTAGAAATATTGATCTTTTGTTAAGAAACTTTTCTAAAATTTTGATATTTTTATAATTTTTAGATATTGAAATTGAAAGTATTTATTATTAAATAATTAGCTTTTTAATTTTTTTTTTAAATTTTTTTTCTAAAATTTTCCAAAAAATAAGAAAAATCAATCAACATTTATATTTTTTATAACCTTTCTTACTCTAATACTAAATAATATTTTTTAACAAATATTTATTTTCTGACTTTAATCAATTTTCTAAAATTTTTATCAAAAATGTGTTAATGGTCAAAATTATTTCATTTAAGATCAAATTATAAATACAAAAGTTACAAATATCGGCTATTTTTTGTTTTGAAATTATTTTTAAAGCCACTTGAAATTTTTTTTATGTCGCTTTCAAAAAGTCGAAAATCGAAAAAAAAGCAAAAAGAAAGAAAAAAAAAATCCATAAATTTTTGAGAAATTATGAATTTTTTTTCTCCCAAAAATATTTAATTTTCTTTCTTAAAAAATATTTATGTATTTATCTTAAAAAAATTAAAATGAGCACCAAGCTTATTTGTTTTAAATTTTTTGAATATTTTTAAATTTACAACTTGAAATATTAAAAAAAAATATATTTTAAAGACAAAAAATTATTTAAATTTTTACATGTAATTTTATTAAATTTTTTTTTCTAAATCGGGACTTTTTTAATTTGAAAATTTTTTAAGTCTAAAAACCCGAAAATTCACAAAAAAATTGTACAATCGGCAACCCTACTTCGCATCACCTGACTTTGACAGCTACTTGTCATTCGGTAATTTCGTGATGTGTTAGTTTTTCGCCATCGAGACTGAGACATGAGTTCGTCATTTTCGCTAATTTTACTAATAAATTTCGTCTTAGCTGTGAGCCAAACGAGTGCCGATCATGTGCACGGATGCGGCGGCTACATAAAAACGACAAAAAGCCCCGCTGATATCGATTTTTCGAAAATTGAAGTTGTGCTGCTCACGAAATCGGGCGTGAAAAAAGATAATGTCGAAGCAAATCCGACTAATGGTTATTATTTCTTGCCGGTCTACGAAAAGGGTGATTACGTCTTGAAGGTAATTAGCAAATTTTTGAAAAATTTACGATTTTTTCGCATTTTTGTGTGAAAATTTGTAAAAAAAAATTATTTGGGTCACACATTCACATACGAGATTAATTTAATTTATTTTAATTTAAGGTCGTACCTCCCCCCGGTTGGTCGTTCGAGCCAGAAAAGTACGAAATAAAGTTCGACGGAGAGACCGACGACTGCAGTTTGGAGAAAGATATCAACTTTTTGTTCAAAGGATTCGGCATTACGGGTCGCGTAAATGTCCTCGGGCAGAAACAAGGAGCTGCTGGCGTAAAAGTCGAGCTAGTTGGCAAAGGAAATGAAGTTTTGAGCTCGACAGTAACGAGCAACGTTGGTGCCTTTTCATTTACGCCGCTTTTACCGGGAGAGTACATCTTGCGAGCAAGTCACAAAACTTGGCATTTGTCCAAGAAGGAACTGGCAGTCAAGTTAACGAGCCAAAATTATGTCGTGCCCGAAAATTCGCTGCTTGTCTCGGGATTCGATGTGAATGGAAAAGTACAAACTGACGGATTGGGCATCGGATTGTTGATTTACGGCAAGAAAGGAAGCAATTTAAAGGTAAATTATCTATTTTTTCTAGATTTTCATCAATTTTAATTAAAAATTCCCATTTAGGTCGACTGCCAAGGTGTTAAAATCCCAGAAACCGCATCGCAAACGAACGCTCAGTACGATTCCAAGCCTTTGTGTTACACCGTCGCCAAGCAAAATGGCGAATATACGTTCAAAAATGCAAATCCCGGTAGTTATCTCATCGTACCGTTCGTTGAAACTGCGTCCAAAGTCCACATCACGCCAGAAAATGTTGAAATTTCTGTCGTCAAAGACTCTGTCTCTGTTTCGGATGTCTTTGAAGTGAGCGGAATTACTGTGCAAGGTCGCGTTTTGTTGTCAGAAAATGGTCCAGGCTTGAAAAATGCCAAAATTATCGTCAACGGACAACACATGGCAACCACAAATGACGCCGGAGTCTACGAACTAACAAATCTCAAGCCAAATCCGTACACGATAAAAGTCGAAGCCAAAGATATGCAATTTGATGATCATCTTGCTCGCGTAACACTTGCCAATCCCAAAATTCAGGACATCAAAGTCGATCGTTTCAAGGTTTGTGGCACTGTTGTCTCGGAAAAATCTCATACGGTGTCTCTGACGAAGCAAGGATCCACTTATCACACGGAAGTGAAGACGAGCGCCGCTACCGGAGAGTTTTGCACCTTTATTGGCGCCGGAAAATACGTCGTTGAAGTCCTAACATCGGCTGATGACAAAAACGAGGGAATTCAGTTCTTCCCTGTACGTCAAACGATCGAAGTGAGTTCCGTTCAAACATCGGGAATTCTTTTTTCGCAACTCCGAGCCACTTTAACGGGCGAAATCAAGTGTTTGCCTGACGTGGGAAGTGCTTGTGACGAGTTGGCAGTTTCTTTGACGCCTGGTGATGGAGATGGGTCGCAATTTGGTGAAGTTACCGCTACAGCGAAGAATGGAAAATACACTTTTACAAATGTTTTGCCCGGTACGTACCAAGTTAGCGTCCTGAAACCGGAACTTTGCTGGGAATCGAGTTCCTTCCAGTTTGTCGTGAAATCCACGGAGGAACATCTTCCGTTATTCCGTCATGTTGGCTATGGAATCACAATTATCGCAAGTCATGCCGTTCACATGACCTACAAATATCGTCCTGCAGGTGCCGAAATGCCAAAATTGGAAGAAAATGTCGAATTAACAGCGGGCGTTAATAGTTTGTGCGTTCCCAAGTTCGGAAATTACGATGTAAAGTACGCTGGATGTCACACTTTTGATGCCACAACCGCAAATTCCTTCAGCACAGCAAATCTCGTTCCTGTCACGGTTAATGCGGAGAAACACAAGCAAGGTGTTCGCATTTTATCGGAAGTTGCCAACACCTATTCTGCTGTAATTGAGCAAGATGGCGAAAAAATCGACGAAATTCGGTTGAAAGAAGAGCCGAATAAGGTTGACGGGTATTTCTCGTATCGCCATGACTTTTTCCTGAAGCAGGGAGAAAAAATCAAAGTCATTCCCGCAAGTGGTTCGATGTTGTTCAAACCAGATTCGAAGGAAATCGTTGGAGGAAATGACTGTAATGATGTGGCTTTTAATTTTATCGCCACCAAAGGCCTCGTTTTGCATGGAAAGACCCAACCGGCGATCGAAGATGCCAAAATCGTCTTAAGTTTCCCGAAAAATCCGGAAATGGTACCACTGGAGGCGGTTTCCGACAAAAAAGGCGAGTTTAAATTCGGTCCCATTGACTCCACAATCGATATTGAGTTGACCGCTAGCAAGGAATCTTACGTATTTTCCGATTTTGATAAGCAAACGAACACTTTTAAGGTTCACAAGTTGTGCGAAATCATCGTAAACGTCAAAGATGATCAAGGAAATGCCCTTGGAGGAGTTCTTTTGTCCCTGAGTGGCGCCGAAAGTTACCGCAAAAATCTTATAACAGCCGATGATGGTGTCATGAAGTTCCATTCACTCACCCCGTCCCAATATTACGTGCGACCCAACTTGAAAGAGTACAAATTTGAGCCGTCATCCAAAATTATCGATTTAAAAGACGGTGAAACGGTTCAAGTGTCAATTGTGGGTAAACGTGTTGCTTATTCCGTTTTTGGTGTCGTAAAATCGCTAAATGGCGAGCCATTCCCGAAAGTAAATGTCTTGGCGAACGCTGTGGAGCCTTGTGAGGGCATGGAAGAGGCTCAAAGTGAATTTAATGGCAATTATCGCATCAAGGGATTGGTTCCGGAGTGCAGTTATGTGGTCAAAGTGAAAATTGACAGCACCTCAAATAACGTCGATCGGTCAATCCCGACGGAAAAAGTCATCGAAGTTGGCACGGAAGACATTGAAGGCGTGAATTTCATCGCAATGGCTCCCATTAACACCGTTGACGTCATAATTCGCGTTCTTGCTTCAGAAAATGACTATTACCGAACGTTAAAAGTAGCTTTATACGCGAAAAACTCGGATTCTCCAATTTATTCGGAAAAGGTTCCAAGTCCCTTGCAACCAAAATTGAAAATAAATCCGGGAATAATGTTGTATCCGCCAAAATTGCCGTTAAATCATCAACAATATTACATCGAAGTGACGACAACTCTATCCGATAAGCAATACAAATACAGTTTACCTCACATCGAGTTCGCGACAAATCAGACAAACTTCTTCTTCGAAGTGCCCTTCAGTCCGCAAATTGTTACGGGCGACAACGAGATCAACTCGAATTCGTTGCCAGCTTTGTTCTTGATTGCGGTCGTCGGATTTGTTTTCTTCAAACAAGACCTTGCACTGGACTTGCTCGAGAAGTTTGGGGGAAAAGTCTCGAGTTTGGTGAAAGATTTGTTCGACAAATCGAAACGGCAGGAAGTTAGACATGCGATGGCAGACGAAGACATTGATCAACTCGCGAATAGCATCAACTCGATAAAGAAGAAAAAGTCGAAGAAAATTAATTAATTGAATGTGTTTTTGGAAAATGGATTAATTTATAGAAGAAAAGAAACAAAAACTTTAATTAGGTAATTAGAAATGGGATAAAATTTAGTCATTAATTGGTAAGAGATTGAATGAAATTGCATTTTTAATTATAGTAAAAGTGAAAAAAAATAAAGACTCGTACAAAAAAAAAGTTTTGTTTTTCTTTTAGTTTTTCTTGTAAGTTGTTTCAAATATTCGATATCCCATTTAAAAAATTAAATTTTATTTTACAAAATTTATTTTTATTTAAATATAAGAAAATTGTAAAAATTTTCAATCTTTTAGGAAAAAAAATTAATTTTCTCGAAAAAAATTATGATTTTTTTCTTATAAAATCACGAACAAAATTTTGAAAAAAATAATCATTCGATTAAATAATTATTTCTATAAAGTTTTAAGTTTTTTTTTTTGATTTTTATTAAAAATAATTTTTAGAAGAAGATTTTATAAAAAATTTCTATTTAAAGTAATTTTAATTTATTTTTTTAAATGTTTTTATTAAGGGTCAAAGCTATATTTTTTCTATTATTTTCTCTATAAGAAAAAAAATTTCTTTGTTTTTTAAAAATTTTTCAAAAAAACTTGACAAAAATAATATCGAAACCAAAATTCATATTTTTTAAATTTAAGCTTCAAGAAAAAAAAATTAATTTAAAATTTAAAAAAAATAAATACAAATTTTTCAAGATTTTTTAATTAAATTTCAAAAGAAAAAAATTGAAAAAAAAACTTTTACCTATTATTTTTTTATTTTTAAAATTATTTTTTTTTTTATTTTTTAAATTAATTAAATTTAATTTAAATTTTTAAAATTAATTTTTTATTTTTTAAAAATAATTATAATTATTTTTTTTTGTTTTTAAAATTATTTTTTTTTATTTTAAAATTATTTTTTTTTAATTTTTTAACGGCCATAATAACTCAACTTTTTTTTTCTTTAAAAATTTTCCCGTTAACATTAAAGACGTTACGAGCCTCAATTTTGTTTAAAATTCTCTCGTCAAATTTTAACGATCGCCAATTTCAATATCAAAATTGTTAGAAAAATAAATAATTCTTCCATCATACCTCGGTCCAGAGTCTGTATTTATCATATTCAATATCCATCAAAATGCAATAAAAACGTTCCGACTGTGAGCACGCCGCCGCGAGAGATAAATTAAATCGTTTCCAAAACAAACATGACCACAAAGTAAAAATCTGTTCGAATCATTTAAAATAACAAACCAAACTGAAAACTATATTCCGCAAAACAAAAATTCTTCCACAACGATTTTTTTTTGCAAGAAATTCAAAACAACACAAATTGACTTTGATACTCAATAAATATAATTTTTTTTTGTTAAATAACCCTCCAACTTGTTCCCAATGTTTATTTATTTGAATATCTAAATTAAATTGAATTGTATCTATTAAAACCACGAAATACGAGAGAGTGTGTTGAGTTCGCAAGTGAGCAAGTAAGTAACTAGTAGAGCACCAGATTTTTCCTGGATTCCAATTGATTTATGATTTATTGACCTATTCATGCCAATTGATACAATCTTCGGTAGATGCTTGCTTGATGCTTATCTGTGTGTACCTAGGTCTGTCTCGAGCATTTGTGTATCAATTTATTTTTAAAGTTCTTCTTGATTAGACTTTGTGACTAGAAGTAGTGTTTTGTCGAGAGAAGGCGAGAGATAACGGAAGGTCAGTTGTGTTTAAAAATATTTCGGTGTTTAAAGTTTACAATTTTTTTCTGCTCTAAATTTTAAATAAACATCATTTTTATGGACATTTGAAAAGTAACAAATTCCAGAAGAACATAAAAAAAATTTAATAAAAAAAATATTTAAAAAAATAATTTTAAAAAGTTTTTAATAAAAATTTTATTTGTGAAAAAATTATCTAAAATGCATAAGGCCGCTCCAAATGAAACTCAATAGTTTTGTCCGATGCCCCATTTTAAATTCGAAAATCCAATGGGGCAAAATAAAAAAAAAAGTTAAAAATTTCGTCAAAAATTACAGTTTTTTGGTGTATTTTCATAATTTTTCAAGAAATTTTCAAGAAAATTTTTCAATTTTTAGTAATTTTTGTATTGAAAATCGTATTTTGACATGAGATTTTCTTTTAAAAATAATATTCATAAAAATTACTGAAATTAATTTTTAAAAAAAATTTGACAGTTATTTTTTAAGATATTAATTTTTTTCAATTTTAGTTAAAATGTTTTTAAATCAATTTTTACTACTCAAATATCAAGGAAAAAAAATAATTTTCGAAATAAAAATACATAAAAAATTAAAAAAATCTTGTAAATTGGTTGAATTTTGTTATTAAGAATTAAAATTTTCAGTAAAAAAACTTAAATTTGGAAAAAAAAATTTGATTTCAAAAAAGTCGCGAAAATTTTTTTTTTGTCCATTTAGAAATAAAAGATTCGCGATAAAGCACACAATTGAATATTGAGTTAATTATTGTTTTTCAATCATTTTCTCCATAAACATTTTTTACATTTTTTGAAAATTGTATGAAAATTTTTAAATCAAATTTGTCAAGGCAATTTTCGAAAAAATATAAAAAAAAAAATATCAATATAAATTTGGTAAAAAAGTCAAAACAACAAAAATATAAATAATTGGTCAAAAAGTGTTAAAATTTTGACATTTTGTATGAAAAAAAGTATTTCAATTTTTTTTTTATTTTTATTTCAAAAATTTTGGACAAAACTATTGAGTTTCATTTGGAGCGGCCTAAATTAATAATAAAAAAATAATATGAGTAAAAAAAATATTTATATAAAAATTTAATAATTGAAATAAAATAATATTTTTTTTACAATTAAAAAAAAAAAATAATAAAATTAAATAACATAAAAAAATAAAACTAAAATTAAATAAATAAAAACAATTTTTTTGATATTGGTTAATTTTTTTTTTCAAATTTGTTAAATTAATTGAAAATCATGAAAATTAAAAAAAAATTAAATTTAAAAAATTATATAAAAAATTCACAAATTTTGAATTTTTGTGAATATTTTTCAGTTAAAAATATCAAATTAAATTGTTTTAAAAAAATAATGATTTTTTTTTTATAAAAAGAACTTTAAAAATTCTTCAATTAATTAAAAAAAATAAAAAAAATAATTAATTAATAAATAAATTATTTTTTTTCCTTCTAAATTTAAAAGCCCGTTTTTAATTTTAATTAATTTATTTTTTCAGTATCCAAGAAATAATTTTATTAGAAAAAGTATCAATTTTTTGTAAGTCAAATTCAATAAAAAAATTTAAAATAATCTGTTAAAAGAAAAGGTAAGAGTGATGAATGATTACCGCCACGTTTTATGGGTTAGAAGGTCGTTAATAGATTATCTATTGAAATTCTTCAGTTCGCGGAATCAATTTTGAATCATCAGTCAAATGTCGCTCATCGCAAAATTTCTATTACGATTTGACCTTGAAGAAAAAAAAATAAATGTTACAGATGGTGCACACAAAAAAAAATTGTTGGTCTAAAAATTATCAATTTCTCACTAAATCTTTAATAAACATTTGAACGTATCAAGAAAAAAAAATATTTTATTTTGGTTCATACATGTTTGTCAATTTTAAGGTCATTTCTACAACTTAGGAATTATTATTTTTTTATGTCAATACAGATTAACGACATGAAAAAGATTTGTATTTAAAAATACGCAACAACAACAACAAGAGAGCAGTGAATAAACATCCATAAATGTCCATCTGTTCGCACGCGGAGTGCCTTGCAACGACACAACTACCTTGCTAATTATTTTTGTAATAATTCTCTCTATTTGAACTTTAATCATATGTTAAATTAAACAAACAACCGTCGTTCATCGTCGTCGTTCGTCGAGAAATAGAAACACGACAATACATAATCACACCTGATCATATATTTGTGATAATCATACACAAAACAAAAAAAGGCATCAACAAGTGTCTGACTGCCGTGTACAATACACCTCTTCACGTCGTCTCGTTTCAAAATTTATAACAACATTATCTTAAACTAGTCTTTACACATTTTATCTCTCTTATTTTATTTTTTTTTTGCTCACAAACATGTTTGCGCGACCCGAAAAAATGCATGAAAAAAGTGTCCTTCTCATTACTCACTTGAATGACAATGTCCTGACTTGATATCAAAAATCGCTGCGGCTTGTTGTTACGTGTCCATCGTTCTGTTAATGAAGATTTTCGCAAGTCGTTCATATAAGGCATTGAATTTTATTTGTACGAGTTCGAATGTTTTTTTCTCCTCTAAAGCATTTAATAACACAATTTTTGCTTTAACGGCACTAATTAAGCTAATTTTTTACAGTAAAAATAAATAAAATTCACTAAAAGTCGCGTGAAAGCAACGACAAACGGAATCGAGACTCAAAAAGTAACAAAACACAACTAAAAATAATAATCAAAACAACACAAGAACTTAACACAGACAAGTACAAAAAAAAAACACTTTTGCACGGAGAAACGTCAAAATGGTCCAGTTTTCGCGAGGTACCGACGAAGCGTTTTTCATAGCTCAAGTAACTGCTCAGTGGAGCGAGCGTGACTTTGTACGGGTGATAAGCCACTTTGTCTTGAACGTAAACCGGTTACGACATTCACGAATGCCTACTGATTCATTTTCTCTGCGTTTCGTTGAGCATACGGGATTTCGCATGTAAAATGTGCGTTTTAAAGTTTTTGGCCGTTATTTTTAAAGTTACTTACGTTGATCTTTAATTCAAATTTTGTTGAAGGAAAAAAAATTAATTTTTGTAATTTTGTTTGATTTTTATTAAAGTACAAAGGTAATAAATATTTTTGGTTGCTAATTTTAAGGATTTTGTCTAAGAAAAATATATTAAATTTAAAATATGTAATTTTTAATTAATTTTTTTTTTTTAAAAAGCTTAGGATTTTATATTTAATTAAAAAAATAAACATGTTTTCAAAATTAAAATCGAAATAAATTTCAAGTTTTTTATTTAAATTCTTTTTTATTAAGTCCACTCCAAATTTATTTCAAAAATTTTAATTTTTTAAGATTTTTTTTTTGAAAAGTTTCTGATTTCAAAAAAAAAATTTATATAAAAATTAAAAATAATATTTTTCTAAGAGTTTTTTTCAGAAATAGAATTATTGAAAGTTTTTTTTTATAAAATTTTAACTTTAATGCTTTAAATTAAGTATTGTATGAAAAATTTTAAAATATCTCAAAAAATATTAATTTTGTAAAACAATAAATAAAAATTTTTAGCCGATTTAAATTTTCAATTTTTCATTTTTTTCAATTTTTTTTCAAAAGTTTTTCAAATTTTTATTTATTTTTTTTAAACAAAAACTTTGAAATAAACTTGGAACGGCATTAAACGAATTTAAAAAAATATTTAAATTTTATTAAATAATTTTTAAGTTAGACAGAAATAAAAGTTTTTTATTTAATAAAATCAAATTTTTCTCAAAATTTTTGTTTGTTCGCCAACGTTTGAAAAAGCAATGACTTTAAAAAAATAACAAAAAAAAAAAAAATTCCATCAATTTTTGGATAAAATCAAATGTGGAAGATATTTTATTTTTAATTAAAGCCGCTCCAAATTTTTTCGAACTTTTTGACACAAAAAAAAAAATTAAAATACTTTTTTATACAAGGTGTATTTATAATTCATGAATTTTTGACCGTTGATCAATATTTTCGTTAATTTTTATGTATCTACATTGAGAATTTCTTATTTAAAATTGATTTATTAGCAATTCAACTAAAAAATTGAAAATAATTTTTGATGGATTTTTGATTAAAAAAAAACTAAAAAAAAAAATTTTAAATGATTTTTTTATTTTTTTATTCTTGTAAAAAATTTTTTCCATACAAAAACAAAAAATTGAAAAATTTTCAAAAAAAAAAAAAATTGAAAAATTATGAAAATGATAATAAACGGTAATTTTTGGTGAAATTTTCACCTTTTTTTATTTTGCCCCATTGGATTTTCGACTTTTGAAATAGGGCATGGGACAAAAAGTTCAAAAAAATTTGGAGCGGCTTAATTAATTATTTTAAATTATTTTTTTATTAATTTGCATATTTAAGTTAGAATACTAAGTATTTACCTAAATTATAAATTTAAAATCAAGTTTCATTCGTAAAAATTAGATAACAAGAAAATTTGATGACTAAAACGATGCAAAAGAGAACAAAAATAGAGATAAATGCAATAATAAGCCACTCCACAATCGTCAGTTCAGTTGATTCTGGTATCACTCTCTGACTCAAGCCAATCCAGCCTCCTGTGGACAAAAAATAATAAGAAAAAAAAAAACAAAACGTGAGAAGAAAATAAACCGAAAATTTACCGTTCTCATGTATAAAATTGACTAGTTCATCCTCGATAACTTCCCCCAGCGCATCGACCAATTTCGGCAGATAATCGACGTGATTCTGCTTCACGCAATCCACCGATAAGCCGCCAACGATGCAAAATAACGAGATAATTTTGCCCCAATTGATGCCATTTAGGAAGAGATTTCGCGCAACTGCCGCGAGCAGGACACACGCTGTTTCCACATTAGGCATGTCTCCCGTGGAGTTTCGTGTGATTTGTCGCGAGACACCGGTGTAGATGCGCGGATGCATACGTTCGAGTTCCTCAGCGAGCTATTTGTTCGGGAAAAATTTCATTTTAATTTGTAAAATTATGCGACTTACAAGACTTACACAAAGAATTGCCGGAAAAACTTCTCGCACGATGAGAATACTGGGCGTTCCCACAATACTTCGTATCCGTTGCAGTCCCAGTTTGCGATTAAAAATCCCCGCTCGTTTTAATTTTGTCCTGATATATTGTCCGCAGAGACATTTTCCTTGCGTGATGATGTCTTGTGTGGGAATTGGTTGCTTCCAGCCGATCGTACTGCTGAGTTTTCGTCCGAAAATGTCACCAACGTTGCTCAGGCGACGTCTTGTGGACACAGAATCACCGGATAAGGCACCTGAATGAAGCTGCACGGGAAAACTAAATTTGCGTTTGTTGTTGGAAGGAACGGTAAGGAGACTCATCGTCTCGTTGTTTGACACAAAATCGGCGTTGTTGACCATGATTGACTATCTGGAAGGAAAAAGAGAGATTTTTTGTAAGGTCAATTAAAATTGAATAGAAATCAAAACAACAACAAATAAAAATAAAAAATTTAAATCTGGATGGCACGATTTGACAAATGCTTTACACATAAGTCGTTACTTCTTGTTGCCCAGACACACATGACACATATGCGATTAAAGCATTTCAAAGAAAAATAAAAGTGCGTTCACTGCAACTATCTTTTGTTTTAAGGCCGTTTCAAATAATTAAAATTTTTGTCTAATTTTTTTTATGAAATGTTTCCCCCTCAAGAATAAAATTTAAAAAAATCTTGTAAATTGTATTTTTATTGAATAAAATTTCTTGATTTTTTCATAATTTTTAGTTTTTAAATATTATTTTGTTTCATAATTAAAAAAAATTGCGACTATTTTAAATCAAATATAAATATGAAAAAATTAAAATTTTGATTTCAATGAAAAAAGTTTAATAAAAAATAAAATTATTTTAAAAAATGTTCATTTTCAATTACCAAATTTATTTTAATAATTTTGATATAAATTAAATTTTAATTATTTAAAAAAAATCATTTTAGTAATTTTTTTTATCAAAATTCTTATTTAAATACCGTTTTTTATAATTTCTTCCATTAATTTAAGTACTTTTCAAAAATTTAGAAAATTTATACGATTTTTTTTAATTTTTGGAAAATTATACGAAATTTAAAAAATTTAAATTCAAAATCAAAATTTAAATTTAAAATTTTTATTAAACTAATTTTTAATTTTAAAAATATATTTTTTTAATTTTAATATTTTTTTTATTAAAAAAATTATAATTTTAATTTTTTTTAATTTTAATAAAATCATTTTAATTTTAAATATTTTTTTAATAATTAAATATTAATATTTAAAAAAAATTAAATAAAAAAAATATTTTATTTTATTTATTTTTAAATAATAACATTTTTTTTAATTTTTTAAAATTGCTGAAAATTCTGAAAAAATCTTAAATTTTGGTTAATTTTTTAAAATGTTGCCTCTTTGATTTTCGACACTTAAAAAAATTAAAATAAATTTTGAAAGACCTAAATTAATTTTTATTTGTCTAGTAGTCAATGTCCATTCATTACTTAGTATTCATATTGTGCAATTTCTTTACAAGACAAGTTCATGAGCTGAAATTATTTTGTGAAATGCGAATTAAAACTTGTGACGACACACACACACGGGATATCGTAATTGAAGTGTCATATAATTCCTCCTAGGCTTGGATTGTCGTGAAGTCGTGTTTTGAGCTAATTCTTTACGTATAAAAAGTAAGGGACAGTAGCGAAAAAAGCTCAGTTTTGATTGTGACGCTTATTGGCGCGGAATGTGAACAATATGAAAAATTTAATTTTTTTCGCGACTTTCGTTTTTTTCGTTTCTGCCGCAAAACGGGACGTGCACGAAATATTTGGCGCCTCCTACGGAGCTGCTTTCTTCCAACCGAGCGTTCAAATTTTCCCAACTTTGCAGGAAACGAGTTCAGCGTTGCCGGAAATTATCGTGAATCGCAATGCGCGACCTTTGGATCCGCGAAGCAATCGAAACGGCGGATATTTTATCAATCGACCGAGTATTCCGTTCAATCCAACGCAAAGACCGCAAGCAGATCCGGAAGTGATTAACGAATATTTGCCGCCAAGTACGAGCACGGAACGCGTTTTTAATGATTATTTGCCTCCGCCAGTGCCATCAACGACGCCATTGCCGCCACAACTGGATGAAGGATATTTTTACGATCCCCCGGATAATTCGTACATTCCGCCAGCGAGTGGTCCAAATGTGCCACGTACTGCAAAAGACTTGGATTTTTTCCGTTCTGTGCCAAATTCTTTGAATCGCATGCAAGTCGAGCTCAAAGAAATGAACTGCATGGCAAATCCAAGTGGATATTTCAAAGCTCAGTTGCGGATTCACAACAATATCGACACTTTTCCCGTCGTCGAGCACGACACAAATGACCCGCGATGCGAAATTCAAACTTTACGATCGCAATCGTTGATTAATATTGTCTCCGATGACTTTAATCGATGCGGAATTTACAGTTGTGGCAGTGATTTGTGTTTGCGAGTGCGTTTTCCGTTGATTCGAGGATTGAGGACACGAGATGATCTGACTTTGACACTTCAATGCAAATTGCTTGCAAGAGTCGCTGAAAAAACGCATAGTATCAAGTTGGGAATAAATTTGAATCAAAATCAGGGAAGAAGTAGCAGTGATGGGAATAATGGAGGCGTTGTGGCTCAAGGAGGAGGAAATCAGCAGTTTCGAAGTCAAGTAGGACTTTTTAGGAAATCAGATGAAAATGGGTTTAGTCAAGCTTTGACGAGTGGCAGTGCGGTTCAGTTGGGCGAGGAGTTGATGTTGAGAGCACAAGTGAGAGCTGGAGATGGTAAGATTTATTTTTTTTAGTTTAAAAATATTTTTGAGTATTTAAATATTTCGTCTTTTGTCTTCAATGAAATTTTCAGTTTAAAAATAATTAAAAAAAATTAAAAAAAAAATAAAATAAAAAATATTCGAAAATTTTTGGAGAATTAAAAAAAATTTATCATCATTTTATAAAAAAATTAATTTACTTTCAAAGCTTAAAAAATTATTTAACTGTGACAATTTAAATATAGAAAAAAAATAAAAGCTTTGAATATATAACATAAATTAAATGATTAGTTTTATCAGAAATCATGCCGAAAAAAGTAAAATTTTAAAAATTTTTTTCAAGTCAAAAAAAAAAAAAAAATAATAATAATAATATGTGAAATGGAGTTTTTTTTAAAATGACAAAAAATTCTTGAATCTGATAATTAATTAAGCAAAATTTATCAATTTATTAAAATTTATTAATTTTATTTAAGTCCATGATGTTAATTATTAAAAATTGTCACAATTTGAGATTTTTCTATATTTTTTTTCAATAAATAATTTTAGTTATAAAATTCAATTTAAATATGTGAAAAATTAACTTTAAATCTTCAATTTTTTTCCAAAATAAAAAAAAATGTACTTTTCAAAATTGTTTGAATTTTTTTTAATGAAATATGTAACTTTTGTTAGGTATTTAATGTATGTACTTTTTTTTATTATAAATTATTTTTTAATTTTTTTAAACTTTAACTTAAATTTCGATTAAATAATTTATTTTTTGATTAATTTTTAAAAAAAATAAAGTTTTCTCTTAAATTTTTTTTTTAATATAAATTTTAAAACAAATTTGAAATAATTTCAGAAAAATCCTTGAAATTTCTTGTTTTTTCATAGGTTGGAACTACACTCGAATATCAGACATTGCTCTCCAACGCTTTTCACCGCAAGGAGAACTTTTAAATTCCGTAAATCTCGTTTCGCCCAACGGATGTCTAAATCACTTGATGCGAAACGTTTGTCCGCACGAACCGGTCTTCGAACCTCCCTTGGGCTACAAATTCGGTTTCAAAGCCTTCATGTTCCAGGGCATGAAAAGCGGAGACGAACTCGTGATGAATGTCAAGCTCAACGGATGTTTATATAAACGTGATTGTCTTGTGGTACGAAAAACAAAAATTATCTCTTCGAGTCTTGCATAATTTTCAAGTGAATACTTTAAAATTTTTTTTTCATGTAAATAATGTAAACAGGAAGCAAGATGCCAGCACGCGCGCGGAAAACGTGAAACAACAAACGAAACAAAAACCGACGTGGATGATGCGAAGATATTTCCGATTGAAACGGCACACCTGATGTTCCGGGTCGAGCTGCCAGATGACGAGGAGTCAGAATATGCAGCGCGCACGATAAACTACACGCTAAATTCTTATCAAGTGAGCACTTTAACTGCCACCGGTCTTATCTGCGGCATTGGTGGCTTGATACTAATTGCACATTTTATCAAGAACTATGCGCGATACAAAGAGTTTGCATGAAGGAACGAGCATCTCGAGTGGACGTTCGTTCAACTTCGATGCGCTCAAGAGTTATTTATGAAGAGCGACAAGAATTAATTAACGGCGTTGTCGATAAGAGCGAAAAAAAATCTTACACCTAGTCAAAGCATAAATGCAGCAGCTGCAAAAAGCAACAAGTAGCAACATCATAGAGAGACAGAGAGAATAGATAAAGCCAATAATTTATGGCAAATATTTGTTTCAAAGAGAGATATCTAATTTAAGCAAAATTATATTAATATTATTATTATAATCATTATATTTAACCGCAGCTATGAAAATACACGTTATAGCGACATTTATCTTTTCTTTTGGTTTGTTTACCGGAGTAATTACATAGTTAGGTCCAATTATTGTGTTTAGAGTTGTGTTCTGGCGCAGCTTTAAAGGCGAATGCAAAGTAAACATTTTTCGCAGTTCGTTAACATAACTAACAAACTTACTTTGCATGCTCTCGCGAAGGAGGTGTATTATGACTATTTATTGAATAAACAATTGAACGTGAATGCGAGTAAATTGAACACTTAATTACGATGATTGAGGAAGGTGATGATAGTGGTGAATAATTTAGTTTTCGCGTACTCGAAGGCAAACGCTAGTCAAAGAGCTGCCATTTCACAAGATAATTAAGCAATTTCAGAATGAAAGTTAAATTAAAAATGCTCTTACATGGTTTAGAGACGTCTGTCTGTTAAATATATGAGTTTTCAAAATGCTTTAGTTGAGTATTTTTCATGAAATTGTGATGTAAGTTTTGAAAGCAAGACTCAAGCTCAAAGATTAGAAATGAAAAAATGCTAACAATCTCTGAAAGTTTGAATTTTTCTAAGTTTCGTCTTATTTATGTAAAATATAACAAGCTCTGGCAAGTGCAGTTTTAAAAATAATTCTGATTTTGTCCTATTTTCTTTTCCCAAAATTGCAAATTAATAATGGTGTGTTAATATTCAAAATGGTCAGTTAGAGCCTCTTTAATATAAATAAAATTTCTTCCATTTATTTTTTTAACATCTGGATATTTATGATCTGATTGATTTTGAGCCTTATTTTATGTATAGTTTTGGTTAAAACTAAACTCTTTGTGGTTCGACTTCAATACTATTTATATTCAACAACCTCCAACAACGACAATGATAATTGATCTTTCTTCATTTCGTTCTTCATTTCATTATTTAATATAATCTTGATTGTTCTAGGTATGCTGTCCTTTGCTGATTTTTTCTTGTCCGTAAACAAAAATTATCCAACAATTCTTCTGCTGTAAATTCGTTTGCCACTTTTTTCAATACCCATCAGGTCTTTGTTGGCAGTGCACATTCATCGAATTTTTTAAGGTTACATTAAGCATCCTTGTTTTATTCGGCTTTTTTGATTCGTATTATCTTAGTTATTCTTCCTTATGATTTTGATTTATATTGTGTCAAGTGATCATTGTATATTTAAATTTGGTTACTTAAAATACTTTGATTTAATTTAAAAATATCATAAAATTTTTAAGTATGAATAGAGTGAAAGTTGTTGTAAAATTTTATTTTTGAATATCTTTAATTTTTTTTCAAAATCAAATATTCATTTGTAAATGAAAATAGCAATTTTCTAATTTTTTTAAATTAATTCAAGTACCTAATCTAATGTAAATTTTTGAAAAAAATATTAAAGAATTGAAAATTTTCAGCCCTTATTAGGATTTGATAAAAATTAAAAAATGCGCTCACATTTATTAATTATTATTCAACAAAAAAAAAATGAATGCAACTTTTTTTTACAATTATCGTTCAATCACAAACGATACCATAAAAAATTCTTTGATTGACTGAAATTCATGAATAATTAATGGAGTAACATGGCTTTTTATGGTTAATTTGTAGAAAAACACATGCTCAAAGTAATCCATTATGGTGTAAAAATTCAAAAGGAATCTAGGTTAATAAAATATATAAATAATGCACACTCACAAAAAAACTGGTGTGAATTACTGCCAATCTCAATTCCAAGCGAGACAACCATTTCCATATCATCAATAACAATTTGAGCAATTTACAGATTTTCCTTTAAAAACAATACAAACAAAAATAACACAAAGACCATGTTTACAACTATCACAATGCTCTTAATTAAGACATTAAATGTGTGCATTGTCGTCGTCCATCTATTCCGTTTAGTTTGCGAATTCCATTAATTGTCATATGAATAAATATGAAGTTGATCGATGTCTCTATTAGGGTTTATTTGATATCTGCCTGTAAATGGAAATGCGTCGATTTACATAAAATGTTGATACAAGTTGAAGCACAAAACGAAAAAAATTATCGGGAATCGAGTTACAGTCGTCAAAATGTGCTAACGTAGGAAACTTGAGATACATTTTTTTGTTTATTCTTATCGCATGAAGGACGGCTTTGTCCGAATTTTCTCATGTTTAAACAGGAAACAGTCGTCGAGGCACGTACACTAATTAATATATAAAATCTTTTTGTATCGTCTAACAAATCATTTGTGCAAATAACATGGGTCAGTCAACATTTTTCCCAATACTCTCGTCAATTTTCGCCATTGTATCTTGTGGCAACGATTTTTTCGACGAACAAAAAACCTCCGACTACAAAGTGCCACTTACCGAATTATGTAGCTTTAATTATTTGCAGTGGAAGGAATTACCGGAAAATTCGTTGTACGTGCCAACGGCTTGCGTTCCGCGCGCCATCGAAAAAGTCGGAAATCGGATGTTCATTACGACGCCACGTTGCACTGGCGTACCCGTGACGCTGTCTGTATTCGATATCGATGAAATTGTCGATAACAAGTGTCCGCAATTAAGTGCTTATCCGTCCGTTGAGGCAAACAAAATTTACGTCGGCTCTAATAACATCATAAATGTCCAGGGATTTGCTGTGGATCAGTGCGCGAAAGGACAACGTTTGTGGCTTTTCGATACGGGAGTCATGGAGACGCGCTATGGCCCAACAGTGATTGAGGAACCAGCGATAATTGTCATTGATACAAATTGTAATCAGATTGTGAGGCGGAAAGAACTGCCAACGAGATTTTATTCCGTCAAAACGGTGCAAGGATTCACGAATGTTGTGGTAAATACAGCGATGGATTGTTCAAATACCTATGCCTACATCGTCAATAGCTTGGATGGGACATTGACAGTTTATTCGTACAAAGATGATACTTTTTGGCAGTTTTATAGTACGTTATTCAATATGAACGCATATCCCGATAGTCTGTTCCAGGTAAAGACTTTGAATGGAACGAACGTTCATTATCAACTCGATGCGAATCTCTGGCATTTAACTGTCGATTATGTGAGCCAAAAATTGATTTTTAGTGCCAGATCTAGGTGAGAATTTCTTATGATTTGAGTTGTTTTAATTTAAATTAAAATAATTTTTCATTTTAACAGCAAGCATCTCTTCACTATTCCTCTAAAAATCGTTCACAACCAAAGAGCTTCTCTCAATGCTCGTGAATTATACGACATCAAATACTTGGGTAAATTAAATGCACGAGGACAGTCTTCTGCTTTTGAGCTGCTGCCAGGATTTAAAACAGTTTTTGGCATTCAAGAGCAAAATTATGGCATTTTTTGTTGGAATTATCGAAAATTTCTAAGTGACAATGAGGTTAAACTAGTAGCTGGTGATCCAGAGCTACTTCCGTTTTTGGTAGATATGATAGTAGATGGCTCCGATGGATCTGAAGATCAAGAATTAATAGTGCTCAGTAATAATAAGGCAGGAATCGTTGCTGATGACTTTTACATGGGCGTAGAAAATTTTAGAATATTCACCGTAAGTGTTAGAGAAATTTTAGAAGAATATCCCGAATGTGGTGCTCCTTGCTTTGACCTTGCGTCGAATGATAATTAATGTTATAAAATAAAAGTTATTTATTTATTTAATTTATTCGAAATAGCGATGATTTGAGCTAACTGATTGGGTTAGGTACTTTTTTATATCAACACTAACGGACAAAAGACCGGGCATTGCTTAATTTATCACCATTTGACAAAAAACAGGTCTTATTGACAACTCGGAAGGTTAAATTGACCCATAAAAGAATTTTGTGATCCCTTAAGGTTTTAATTTGTTTTGTTAATATTTCAATCTGATCCCCTAAGTAAGAAATCAACCTGATTCTCTTTCAAGTTGGTCTCTAGATGATTTACTTGAAAGGGAATCAGGTTGATTTCTTAAAAGATCAGATTGCATTTCAGAGTCAATTTGACCTCCCGAGGAGTTAATTTGATCCCTCAAGCAATCAGTCCGACCCATTTTTTGCCCACAGCACATTTTATACCACACTGAATCTTGTTCTTGGTAAGATATCACAGATAATGGTTTCAGTCTATCGTTACTTCTCAATTCGTATGGTTGTAATTCACCGACTCTCTCAACGTTCACTGTCAGGTAATTCGGGAGTAGATTCTTCCATGCCTTATATATAATGACTAAAAGGTTGAAGCAAATACGGTGCCAGGTATTTAACAATTCAGTTTAACATGTCTCTTATTTTACTGCATCTATTTCCTTGCGTCAAAATTCTCAGAGCTCAATTTTTGTATTATTAAAAATATCTCAATCTCGTCTTTCTTACTCAAATTGCTTAATGGTCTCACTTAGACCACAAGCGGGGATTGCATTACTTTGCGTGATTTGAGGTTAAAAAGAAGCTCTTTTTGTGCGATAAAAAATCACAAAATTAATCCATTCTGTCAACATTGTCGTAAAACCGTGTCATCACAACTAATTACATAACTCATAACACCCAATGAATAGTAATTGTTTCGATTTTATTGATCAATTATGACAGCTCACCAATATTGTGCTCGGTAGTACTTTATTTATTGGTGCAGGAGAGAGAGAAAAAAACAATATCGAATAAATTTAATCAAGTGCATGATGATCGCATTAAAAGGCAGTAACGTTGATTTCACTCGCCACAGCGAATGCCATCACATGGTGCGATCATATGTCATGTTTCAATTCAATTGAAAAAATTTAATAAATTCGCCATTAAAGGTATTAGCTGACATAACAGAAATAATTTATGTGACGTTGATTTGAGAGTGACTGTAATAATATTGAAACTGTTCGCTTTGGCAAAAAGAGATCTATGCACTGCTGCAAATCAGGCGCCCTTTAATTAACACTAGTAACGGTAACTCAATCCACTCAATCTCGAGTTGTTAGATGCACATTTTTTCACAATCTGCCGCACTACCGCAGCAGCAGCAAATCGTTAATCAATTTTAAAAACGAAACATTCGTTCAAAGACACCTCTTGTTTGTAATTCCAGTAGCACACGAAATATTATGTTACTACAACAACAACAACAAACGTATCTTGTTACCTTTTGATTCACTGAATACATTTTTCTACTTTTTAATTGCCAATTGATTACACGTTACTATGCATTTTTTCTCTTGGATTTATTTATTTACTTGTCGTTTAATTAAACGTTTTATGAAGTCCATTTGTGTGAAATGAACGATTTTCTGGTCTCTGTTTAACACTTTTTTTCATATTTAATAATTTATCGGTAATAAAAAAAAAACTTTGCCGGAATAAATTTATCTCTTGATTAAAAGATTTTATCTGTTGCTTTCGCATTCAATTCAGTAGCTGAATAAATACATATTTTTGTTATTTAAATTGTTACGAATCTTGTTAAATTTATGTTAATTGAGTTTGGCGAATGAATTTCATGATTTTCGACAAAAAGGCGTTTGGTAAATAGCACGGGGCGGAGACTTGTTTATTTAGTATCAGAGAGCAAAATAACAAATTGGAAAAATTGTTTTGGTATATCTAGTTTTATGGAATTGTGAATATGATTCCATAGAATTAAGAAAACATTAGGTAAGAAACTATTTAAGCTTCAAATTTTACGAGATTAAAACGAGCTAAAACTTTTAATTCTAATGTTACGAACTTAAGCTTGAAAAAAATAAAACCCAATCAAATTTAAAAAAACTTATTGATTCTTAAACTTAAAGTTAAGGTCAAAAAAGTCTTTTAAGTCAGAAGTTTCAATTTGTTACATAAAATGAAGTTTAAGTCTCTTAAACCATGTTTTTTTTTTCAACGTTTTCTAATTTCTTTCCAAGAAAAACATATGTTAAAATTTAAGCTTAAACTTGAGTAAAAAGTTATAGAATATTTTTTTTACCTAAGAGGCTTTTGATACAAGCTTAGGGTTAAAAATGAGAAGATACTTAGTTTTTATCCAAGCTTTAGAGCGAAATATCATTTCAATTTTTTTTTCATTCTTTGTTGTCCAACTTTGACAAATTTGCCGTGATTCTCTCCTAAAACATGTATTGTATAAAAAACACTATTAATTAAATTTCTCTAGAACTACAAACAAAGGTTGCACAAATTTCACTCATGTAATAATTTCTCCAAATATGATGTAAGTTTTCATTTTTTAAACGCTAAAAAAAATAAAATATTTTTTTTGGTCGTGCGTCTTGACGAAAAAAATATCAACAAAACAAGGTTTTTGTTTACTTATGGTTTCAAATAAAAGCAACGAGTTTTTTTCCACAGATCATCAGTTGACAATCATTGTTCTGAAATGTTCGTAAAACTGTTAATTGTCTCAGCAATATTTGCTGTGGGAATATCGGCACAACATCAAAAATATCGACAATTCCATGAAAAAAATAAAGTAGTGAACAAAGTGCCTGTACAAAAATTGTGCGAATACGAGGGAATTGAATGGGAACGAAAGCATCATCATCACGACCATGAAAGTGACGAATGTAGTTTGCACGGAAAATCGGGCAGTTACAAGATGGAAGTGAACATCCCAAGCAAATTCCAAGTGCACAATGGACGTCTTTATTTCAGTATTGAGCGTCGTCGTGGCGTGTATTCGACCCTAAACTATTTTGACATGATTGACATTCATCACGGAAAGTGTCCCAAAGCACAATGCTATCCCAATTGTGAGATGAATAGCTTTACAAAATGTCTCAATTCGACGTATTTGACAAATGTGAAAGACTTTGAGATCGATAGTTGTCACGATATGTGGGCTCTTGATTCAGGTCACTATACGGAATATGGTTACGCTGCCGGACAATTTGTTCAGAAGCCACGTTTATGCCGCATTGATTTACATAGAGATGAATTAAAAGAATGTTTTGAGCTTCCAGCTGAAGTTAATCATCCGGATACTGTGCTTGGCTTTACAAATCTTTTGGTAAATGCGAAGGAAGGATGTGACAAAAGATTCGTATATCTTTTTAACTCCCGAACAAGTGTAATTGTGGTATTTTCATTCCAAACCAAGAGCTTTTCCGTTTTCTACAACATTTATCTTCAAGCGGAACCTCAACTGACCAACTTTGAAATCACTCTTTCAGATTACTCCACCTACAGTTACGTCGTTGAAGATGGCGTTGCTGCTGTTTTGGGAAAAGATTCTCTCACATTGGCACCACGTGCTAACTTGAAAGTCTTTAACGTGCCATATTCATTTTTGCACAACCCAGCTAACACGAAACTGCAATACGATGTGAAAGACGAGGGAAGATACAAAAAATCTGTAGTTGGAACTCTCAATATGAATGGATTCACAAGTGCCATGGCGCAGTACGAGGGAAAAATCTTCAGTATTCAAGAACTGAATCACGCAATTGTTTGTTACAATGAAAATAAATCCCTAGATACGTCGCAGTTTTTGGTGCAAGACTCGAAATTTGCTTTTATCACGGACTTTTATTTGGATGTGGGATACAAACGCGTTCCAAAACTCTATTTCTTGTCAATTGACATGTTGGACATGAAGTACAACGAATTCAAATATGGCAAAGGTAGTT
Organism: Culicoides brevitarsis; assembly: GCF_036172545.1. Classification (NCBI taxonomy): domain Eukaryota; kingdom Metazoa; phylum Arthropoda; class Insecta; order Diptera; family Ceratopogonidae; genus Culicoides; species Culicoides brevitarsis. The sequence continues at coordinate 18,787,854 of NC_087085.1, read as the reverse complement.
TTACTTTCTATTACTTTGATGTCAAAGAAGCACTTTGGCTCTATCCAGAATGTTTGGGATATTACAAAGAAGTGCCACATCATGTGAAGGAAAAAATTCACAAAGAATACGCTTGTGATCATGAATTTTCGCATCGCCACAAATTGGATAGTGATAGACATTATGGAGAAAATGATAAAGACGAAAAATGTTCTGACTGTAAGGAAAAAAAGAACGACTACCAAATAAGCAAAGAAGATGTTGATCATTACGAATTAAAATGTCCTAAATGTAAGGAAAATAAGGACAGCTTTAACAAGGATTGGAGATTTGATCATAATTTCAATGGCGATAAGAATTTTTACAATAATCATCATAGATTTAATGGAAAATATTCCTCATGGGATTCAAGACATAAAGATTTCAAGGATCACCATGATCGCAAAGATTACTCTGATCACAAAAATTACCACAAATTTGAAGATAAACATGAAAAATGTATTAATTGTGATTCAGTACATAAGGATCTCCATGATCATAAAGATCATTATGATCACAAATATCAACATAAATTTGAAGATAAACAAAAAGATCATTACAAATTTGAAGAAAAGTACGAAGATCATCACAAATTAGAAGATAAGCATGGAAAATGTACTTTCAATTGTGATTTAAAGCATAAAGATCACCATGATCACAAAGATCACCATGATCACAAAGATCATCACAAATCTGAAGATAAGCATGGAAAATGTACTTTTAATTGTGATTCAAAATGTAAAGATTGCAAAGATCGCCATGATCACAAATATCAACACAAATTTGAAGATAAACACAAAGATCAACATAAATTCGAAGAGAAAGAGAAAGATCATCACAAATCTGAAGATAAGCATGGAAAATGTACTTTTAATTGTGATTCAAAACATAAAGATTACAAAGATAATCACGATCACAAAGATCATCCCAAATCTGAAGATAAGCATGGAAAATGTACTTTTAATTGTGATTCAAAACATAAAGATTACAAAGATAATCACGATCACAAAGATCATCACAAATCTGAAGATAAGCATGGAAAATGTACTTTTAATTGTGATTCAAAACATAAAGATTACAAAGATCAATCATGATCACAAAGATCATCACAAATCTGAAGATAAGCATGGAAAATGTACTTTTAATTGTGATTCATCCCATCCCAAATCTGAAGATAAGCATGGAAAATGTACTTTTAATTGTGATTCAAAACATAAAGACTACAAAGAAAATCACGATCACAAAGATCTTCACAAATTTGAAGACATACACAAAGAATATCTCAAATTTGAGGAAAAGTACCACCACAAGCTTAAAGACTATGGAAAGCAACAGGACAAACACTATGAAGGACGCCATGATTTCTTATATCCCACCATTCATCTTGACCACAAAGCATTTAAATGCCCAAAAGAATACGAAAAACATGTTGCTAATTTTCAACAAAAACCTTATCGTCTGCCTTTGTATACTCACTTTAAAAACGAAAATTAACAATATTTAAGTTATCTTTTGTAATGTTCAACTACTTAATAAAAAAAACGGAAAAATAAGCCATTTCCTTTCATTTAATGATGATATTCCGATGACGTTCAGAGTAATTTCTCAGGTTTGCATACACAGTAGATTTAATGATGATCTACGCATATAAAAGACAACACCTTATCACGAATATCCCATTTCGCAATGATATTGCTGACAAGCATGATACTGTAACTTTAGGGCAAATTACACTCGAGTTGACAGCATCATGTTGTTTTAATGTTATTTCGTTATTATTTCTTTATGATTATTATTTTAAACGAGCAAGAACGTGAACTGGTTCAGTATTTAATTATAATTTTTTTTTCGTTGCCTGTCTTTCTTTCTCTTTATCTCGCAGAATGGCATGACAATGATTTTTATTTCATTACATTTAATAAATTTACAGCGTATCACACACTATTGGCGCGCGGCTCCGCAATAGAAAATTAAAAGCTGATAAAATTGCACATTGATATCATGTTGCGAGCACATAATCATTTTATAGATATTTTTTTTTTACATATAACATTATATCGATAGACTATAATTAAGAGCGATTAAAAGACTATAAAACTATCATGTAAATGACTCAATAAGAGGGGCGCGAGTTTGTTTTTGTGAATTTATAATCATAATCACATGCATCAGAGATACAATGAAAATCGCGAAAAAATGGGAGGTAACTTTGTATTTAATTTTTTTTGTCTCGGAGGTTTTTTATATGATAGGTATTTAAAAAAAAAATTATAAAAAAAATTGTCTGTCTGTTTTTAAATTATTTTTTTCAAATATCATAAAATTTTTGAAATATTTTCAAGAAATAAATTTTTTCATAATATTTATATAATTTTATTTATTTAATTCTTAAAAAAAAATATAATTAAATAATAAAAAAAATAAATTGACTCTAGTCAAAATTTTATAAAAATTCTTAGGTTCAAATAAAAAAAAAACAAAAAAATTAAATAAATTAAATTAATTAATTAATTAATTAATTTAAATGATTATTTAACTTTAATTTTAATTAAAAAATTAAATTTATATTTTTTTAAAATTAAAATTAAGTTTAAACTGGATTAAATAATAAAAAAATTAATACATAACAATTTAGGAAAATTTTAATTATTTATTAAAATATTAATAATTTTAATTCTAATTTCACAAAAATCTCCAGATAAAAAATATTAAAAATGCGATTCAGTTACTTGCTCTGTTATCATTTTACATCAGATTACATTTTTGTGATACAAAGTCGTTGTAAAAATATTTAATTTACACTCTTGTAGATGGATCGTGACAACAAAGCTTGCATCTGATTATCATTTTGACATGTTTGATCAGTGATCAGCTAGAGGGCATCATCGCCTCTTACATTTTCAGAGCAGAAACCGAGGAGGGTTAATTGATTTTTATTTTGCATATTAATTGATTTAATTAATTTCAAGCTCTCATATTATTTTTTTCACCGCATTAAATATTCATATTAATTTATGAACATTAGGTTAACATGATTTTATTGGAAAAATTTTAATGAATGTGTCTTGAAGGGACTGTGTTACCAATTTATTTTTATCCAATCGCAACCAATCTGTGTTCAGGAACAATAAATTTTAAAAGTGTTTCATGTTAATTTTTGTTTTTGTGCATTTTTATTGGAAAAAAGACATTTTTATGGTTGTCCGTAATGAAAAAAAGCGCAAAAAATAATAAAATGCACTTTTGCGTTTTGCATTAAACGCGAGATGGAGTCTAAAACTACTAATTTAAACAATATATTGACGTTATCGATCGATGTTAGTCATGCAAATTTCATGCATGAAACTTTTAATTCAATTTTTTGTCGTATTCCATTTGTGGGATTGTGCAAACCCATAAAGCAAAGAAAGAGTTAAGAGATACATGCTTTATAAATGTAAATATTCTTGTTAACTGACAAGTCACAATATTCATGTGCATGCAAATATTAATTATTATCTTCGTATGCGAATGAAAATGTTTGCACGCTGCTCACATAATTAATGTCAAACTTAATTAAAGCTCGATTAGGCGACTAAATTTAATTTTTTGGCTTTTTGTTGCATCAATTTTACATTAAAATAATTTTTTATTCTCATAGTTTAAAAAATTAAAAACTTTAATTAAAATTAAAATAAATTAAATTAAACTTTATTCAAATATAAAAGTTAATTTAAAATTTAATTAAAAAATTTTTAAATAAAAGTTAATTAAAATAAAATTGTAATTTTTTAAATTTAAATTATTTTAAAAATGAATTAAAATATAAATTAAATTATTTAAAAAAAAACAGACTTCAAAACATTTTATTTTTTTTAAATTTAGGCCGTTCCAAATTTTTTCCGATGTTTTTGTCCCAAAACATTTTTTTCAAAAAAAATTAAAAAAAAAGTTTTGAAATTTTTCATTAAAATAACAAAATTTGAAAAGTTTTATTTAAATATTTTAATGTTTTTTAATTTACTTTTTATTGAATGATTTAAAATCTGAAAGTATTTCAAGTTAAAAATTTTAACAAAAAAATTTCATAAAAATAACTTTCAAAAAATTTTGAAAAGAAATTTTTTGTAAAAAATAATTAAAGAAGAAAATATTTAAAATACAATTTTCAAAAAAAAAAAAAAATTAAAAAAATTAAAATTCATTAAAAAAGTCGGAAAAGAAAATGGTCAATTTTTAAAAAATCTAACAGACTTTATTGGATTTTTTTTTTTAAAAAAACATTTGTTTGGAGCGGCCTTAATGAAATATTTTATTTTTTAATTTTTTAGTGTTATTTTAAAATTCTTAAACTGGATTTTTAAGATTTTCCATTTTTTAAAAAATATTTTGTTATTTTAATTTTTTTTAATTTTAAATTTAATTAATTTTTATTTTTTTTTTATTTTTCCATCGTGAAAAAATTGGAGGCGGGGAAGTTAACAAAAAGTCAAATAATTAATTTTATTCACCTTTCAAACACAGATTGGCGTCAATTGAAAGAAATGCAATTTAATTAACGTTCATGTTTATTTCTAAAAAAAAATCTTATCTCAACCTATTTTCTAGTGCACGTATTATATGGATAGTCTAAATAACGGTGCCCTTTGTGATATCCCAAGCATTCCGGATTTAGCCTTTCAACTTCTTCCAGATCCACAACACTTATGACGAAATTTTTCTTTTTCTTATCAAATCCATTGACTTTGATGTCAACTAAGTTATTGGAAAGCAAATAAAGTTCTCTGTTATCGGGATGTTGGTGATAAAAATCAATGCTTGTCAAATGAGCGAGTTTTTCAGGATCAACAGACAAAACTTGAAGCGTTTCTTCGGTAACTTCGAATTTTTTGTTGGCACAAACAAGCGCATGTCGCTCCGGTTGGATGAAATAAAGAACATTTTTGTGTCGAAGGAAGTCGTAAGTGTGTCCATTTGGGTTGTAAGTACCAACGTCTGAGATGTCAAACGTCGTTTCAGGCATAAATTCGTTCATTTTGTCGTCCAACGTGCTGTACGAGACGTAATAAAGATCATCGCTCGCCTTGGCACTCACAAAAAGTCCATATTTGTCGGAAGTTCCGCTGAAAACGCCGTCGCGAGATACAAATTTGTGCTCTTTATGATGCGGTAAGTTGAAAGTGAACAAACTTTGAGATGGCTCGGCTTTGAAAAGAGCTGCTCGGATACCCCAAAATTTATTTTCCTTTTCAGAATAGACGACAATTGTGGCACTTGCTGCATTAAAAATGTACACAAAATCATTTTTGTCGCCATCTTCCTTCACTTCGATGGCGTTCAAGCCAAGTTGGTTTCCAGCGTTGTAAAGTCGCGTCGGGAAAGATGAGCAAAATTTCTGTGATGGTGTTGCCAAAGAGACGTCATACAAGCAAAGACGTGGTGCACGATGAAAAACTGGCGTCGATTCGTTCAAAAAATAAGCTCCAATGTCAAGCACCCACGCTTTTTTATCTCGCGTGAACTGAATATCGCGAACATTTATCAAATAATTCACATCGTCATCGGGACATTTTCCCAATTCGGCCAATTGATTCCGGGCGCAATTGCGGAAACACTTCAATTTCGGACATTCTTTGTTTTTGCCAACGTCACACAGGTCAAAATAACTCAAGGACGAGTAAACGCCGACACTTCGTTCGATGACGACATAGGCACGTCCATTGTAAAGACGCAATTTTGTCGGGATATTCTTCTCTGCGATGTAATTTCCTTTGTCGCCATGTAAATTGCACGGACTTTCGTCATTTCGATGTTCCAAACCAACCCAGTCGATTGTGTGCCAATGACAAAACTCGTAAAGTGGCACTTTGTTCACGACTTTTTGATGTTTCCAGGAATTTTGCTCTTCGTGAGATGACAGGGCAACGTGAAGAAGTGAAAGTATGATCGCGATAAGAAACATTTTTGAAGAGTGATGTAACTAGAAATTTGAGCTTTTTCTTATATACTCAAAAAATTTAATTAGATGTGCTCAAAAGTTAAAATTTTCCAGAATTTTAGTTAGTTTAAAACACGTTTCGTAGTTTTTTGTGTAAAAACTTGATTTTTTGCCGTTAGAATTGTTTAAAGGTACGTGCTATGAATGGAAAAATGTTAAAATAATTAGGTCAGGTTTGATATTGACCCTGTCAGAAAAATAAAAAAGTTGCATAATTCGTGTTTTATTTGTAAATAAGGCTGTTACAAATTTAATTTGAAATTTTTGTTCAAAATTAAAATAAAAAAATACCAATTTTTTCGATCCAACTTAGAAAAGTCGAAAATCTTTTAAAGAAAAATTTTAAAATTTAATCAAAAATGTTCGTTTTTTGTTTTTTTTTTAATAATTTTTAATTTTGAATAATTTATAATGTTTTTGAATAGTTCTTAAAATTTATTTGCACAAGATTAAATTTACTTTCTAAAATATTTGTTCAATAATTAAATTAAATTAATTTATTTTATATTTTTTTGGAAAAAAATAATGTTATTTTTTTAAACGGAAAAATTAATTGTCCCATAATAAACAATATGTAATTTAATTCAATAATAAATATTTTAGTTAGTCATTTTTTAACATTCAAAAATTTTAGCGATAATTATTTAGGTACATTAAATTACCTTATTTTATTTGATTTTTTTTATATACCTCTTTATTAAATTTTAAAATTCAATCTCCAAAAATACATAGATATTTTTCATAAAAAAAAGATATTTTGGTTTCGTTAATTAATTTTTTCGTCATCTAAATATTAATAATTTTAAAAGTCGAAATACCAATAAATATTACCGTTGTTTGTTTTTTTTTCATAATTTTTCAAACAAATTTTAAAATTAAAAAAAAATATTTTTATATTGAAAATAGAATTTCAACATGAATTTTTTACTCTATAAAATTATTTAATAATTTTCATAAAATTACTTATTTTTCAATATTTTTTGACGGTTTTTTATGAAAATTTTCTCTTAAATTTTTAATTTAAAATATTCTAAAATCAATTTTAAATATACAAATCAATAATTAAAGAGATTTAAAAAAAAAGAAAAATAACGTTAAAAGCTCAAAAATTTTGTTATTTTGTAAGAAAATAGTATTTCAAAACATTTTTTTCTCAGACCATTTTATTTTAAAAAAATGGTTTTATTTGGAGCGGCCTTAAGCAAGTTTTTTTCAAGTTTTTATATAATTTTAATTAGAACTGTAATTTTTTATGTTGTTTTATTCAATAAAAAAATAAAATGTTTAAATTGTTCACATTGTTCAACTTTAATTTAATATTTTTCCCGCTGACTTGAAAAATTAAATAATAAATAAAAATTTAAATGTATTCCTCTTTTGAAAAAAATATGCAATAATTCAAAATTTTTCAATAATTTTTTTATTTAATTTGAAATTTTCGACTTTTGAAGTGACAAAAAGCTGAAAACTAATTTGACGCAACCTAATAATTTAAAAAAAAAATATTTAGCGAAAAAATTACAATCCATAAACCACCGGCTTTTGCTTTTGCATACAATCCGGTGACAATTTCTTTTGCTGTCCTAAAATCTGCGCCAACAACATTTGATACAACGCTTCGTCACTGCGACTTAACTCAACTTTTTCCTTCTTATCCTTTCCATGCGGACATTCATTTTTTTCTGCAGCTGCTTGTTGGAATTTATCAACTGCCAAATAATCAGCTGGAGCACCTGGTGGCCTGTAAACATCCATAAAGTGTCCCTTGCATTCTGGATAAAAAGTCTCCACATCTTTCGGATCAATGTAAGAAATCACAAAATTCGGCTGAGTTTCATTCAATCCATTCTGATGAATATCAAAACGATTATTCGAGAAAACCATGATTTTCTTTCCAGTATTGTCGGCATACAATTGAATGCTACAAGTACTCGAAAATTTCTTTTTATCAACTGTGATGAGTTGGAAGTCTTTTAATTCGGCACCGTTTACACAAGCAACGGCTCCGTTCTGGATTTGAAGGAAGTAAAAAATATTCCCGTCATTCAACAAACCGACACTTTGTCCATTTTTATTGAATTTCGTGAGTTTTTCAATTTGGAAAGTCAGTTCGTTCTGCTTGGAAGCTTCTTCGTTGTTCAAAACTGCATAAGGAATATGATACAAATATTTTCCAGCGCCACAATGGAAAAACAACCCATACGGACCACGAACGGCATTTTTAACGCCCGTATTAACGGTGTACGTAAAGTGCTGATTTTGCGAAATTTGCACCTCAAAATTGCTCTCAGACGGTTCCGGACGGAAAGGAACAGCTCTAAACTCCCAGAATTTCCGTTCGTTCAACGAATAAGTGCGAATGTGTTTTCTCTTCGAATCCAAGAGATAAAAATAAATTTTTTCTTCGCCAGATTCGCAATCCAGTTCGTCATCATTTACAATCATCGCGGAGTAAGTTTCAGAATACTCGTATTCTTCGACGCTAATTCGTTCAAGCAAGACATCATCACTGGAAAATGCCGTCAAACTACTGGCCCGGACACATTGGAACTGCGTGCCATTGTGATAGCACCCGGTATCGAAGACCCACAAGCGACCACATTTGTCACGAAAAACATCCACAGCATCGATAATTTCAGGTAATTTGGCTTCACACGTGTCCGATGCAAAAAATTGATTTTCCTCGCAACTCGGGTAACAATCAAGAGCGGGGCATTGCGACGAGCCATCCGTATTTTTGGTGTTTGCGACCGCATCGGTAATTAAAAAGCGATTTAAGGAGCTGTAAGTGCCCGGATTTTTCGAACGAATTAAAACGTAAACGTGCGAATTGATAACGACAAATTTCCACGGGATATTTTTCGATGCAACTTGATTTTCGGAACAAACATTTGCCACGGAATCGTCGTTCCACAGTAGTTTCTCCCAGCTACACAGCGTTTGAGCTTTCACTTCGTTCACGAAACTGGTTTTGTTGTTACAATCCTTTGTGGGTTTCTCACAAGGACTTGCAGCAAATGCCACGGAGATCAAAAGCGACAGGAATATTGTTAACTCGACCATTATTTTCAGACTCTGCGACGAAAATTTAAACTTCTTGTTATTTATATTTGAACAAGGAAAATGCGGAACGTGAGAAATTCGTAAATTTTGACAAGTTATGCAAGAATTACGAAATTCTTACATGCTTCCGATTTTTTTGGGAGCTTTCTTTTTGCTTGCATTTTCTCATGAACCGCCCTCGTAATCGTTATTTCATATAAATAAGAGCATTTCTGGCTTTTATCTAGTTCTTTAAAGCCCTCAAAGACACGAGCATGTCTCTTTTAAAATTATTTTTCACTATTTTTGTGCTTTTTCAGGCCTCAAATGCACACAAAAGCTGCGAAAAGCCAAAAGTAACCAACAAAGTACCTGTCAGCGAGTTATGCAGCTTCAATTTCACCGAATGGGAGAATTTTACGTACAACAACGCCGAGGATTTGGAGAATTTTTGCAATGAACATGGCACTAACGGGAATTATTTGATAGACAAAGCGGTCCCAAACAAGATTTTGGTGCACAAGGATAAGGTTTTCGTTGCCATGAACCGCGTTGTGGGAGTTTATTCGACCTTGAACTACTTTTCCATGAGCGACATCACAAGTGATAAGGTTTGCCCCAAGCTGAAATGCTATCCAAACTGCGAAGTTAATACTTTGGCGACTTACCGTGTGTGTCCCAAAGCCAAATATTACCTCACGAATGTCGTGGATATGCAAATCAGCAAATGTGGCGTGCTGTGGGTGCTTGATTCGGGGCATTATGATGACGAAAGCGGAAGATTTGGGTCTGTGGAGATGCAGGAGCCGTGTTTGTGTCAATATAACTTGTCAGCAGCTGCCGGAGAAAATCCCTTTATGGCTTGCTGGTTGTTCCCAGAAGATTTTTACAATGAGCGGAACGTTATGGGATACCAGTCGTTCGTTGTTAACTGCGCTTCTGGATGCGACGATTGCTTTATTTACGTTTTCAACTCGTTAGACGGTAAAATTCTCGTTTTTTCGCTGAAAACGGAGTACATGTGGACATATGAGGGTATAAAACTCTCCCCGGAACCCGATGATGCGGTATTTGAAGTGACGCTACCCGATTACACGAAACACTCGTACGTGGCGTTGTTAGGAGCAGCTGGAATAATCGATGGATCTAAGCTACATTTTGCTAAAAGACCCGGAAAGGAACTTTATAGCATTCCGTATGCGGTTTTAGAGGACCCGGATAACTCCGTGCTGAAGGGATTCGATAACAACATCAAAATTGTCGGTTGTTTGAACGAAAAAGGGCAACTTAACAGCATGGTGGCATCAGATGACGTCGTTTTTGGGGCGCAAGAACAAAATCACGCCATCGTTTGTTATAATAAAAAGTCACATGTGTCATCGGATGATGTCCAGCTGATTGTACAAGATCGCTCCAAATACCCTTACATCGCGAGCGTTTGTCTGAATTCCGACAAACCGGGCGATTCGCAAGTTTATTTCTTGTCCAATAATCTTTTTGACATCCAAAAGAACGGATTGAACCAAAAAACGAAGAATTTCAGGATTTTTTACTTTAATGTCAAGGAAGTGCAGCAACTTTATCCCGATTGCAAGGGATATTTCAAAGATTTGGACATGAAATTTGTTCTGCCGTCACCGCACATGGACGCCAAAAAATTCTACGAGACAGTTAATGCGCAGAAAAAAGCAGCTTGCAACTCAGATTGACATTCTAAGGTGACAAAACAATAAATTTTTTGTAAATTCGAGTAAATATTAATAAACTTACAACAAAAAATGCACTCGTTATTATGTCTCATTACGTACCACTATGCTCATTATCGAGACAATTTTTCACATAATTCAGATTTTTGCTTGCCTGGCAACGCATTCGACGCAGATGCAAGTGAAGGCGAGATAAATAAAATTGTTGCGTGATCCGAAATAACGACAATTCCGACACATGATGCAATTTTGCAGGAAAAAAAAGTTAAATTGTTGTAAAAACTTTTTTTTTCGTTTTTTTCGTGTGGGCGCGTGTTACATACTCAATTACCTAGAAGGCACATAAAAGTACAAATAAATAAGTAACTTTACATTTATTCGATTAAAGTACTTGATGGTGGCCGAATGCATGATGTGGCGCTTATTTATCTCCGTTCGCTTTGAAATTGTTATTATGCGAAATGAGTCATGCTGTGAAGTTGTTAAGGCGCACATCAAGCAAAAAAAAAGAAGCTGCGGGTCTTTAATAAAAATAGCGATTGCGGGATTGTTGAGTGAACGTCAAAGCAGAAGTAGGTAATTTGCTGCTGTGAAATGAAGTCAGTTGCATGGTTGGAAATGATGCCTTCGAGGGATTAATGAGATGGGTTTCTACAAAGTTGCGAAGATTTTGTGAAGAAATTTTGTAAGAAATTTTCTTGAACTTTTAGTTAATTTATTGTGAATTAGGTGAAAATATTGTTTTAGTTGGAAATTTAGTTTTTTGGGCACACAAAAGTTATTTTAACTTTAACTTTCTGAAAATTTATATTTTTTGGGGTTGATATTTATTTTCGCCTGCCTTATGTTAGATTTTGATTTTTTTTTTCTTATATAAAAATAATTTTTTTAATATTAAAAAAATTACAAAATATTTTAAATTTTGCGAATTAATTTTCCAATCGTAGAAAACTAACAAATTTTTTTAAATAATTTTAAAATACTACGTTTTCTAATTTTTTAACCACAAAGTTTGATTAAATTTATTTTAAAAAATAAAAAAAAATAAAATTTTAAAATTAAATTAAAATTATTTTAAATTATATTTTTGAAAAATATTTTTCTTTAATTTTTAAATAATTATTTCAAATATTTTATTTAATTTTAAAATATTTATTCTTTCAAATTTAAAAACAAAATATTTTAATTAAATTAAAAATTTAAATGTTTTTGAGATTTTCAGCATTTTTTAAAATTAAAATTATTGTATTTAATTAATATTTTTATAAAGACATTAAAAATAATTTCATTGAAATGCTTTTTTTAAGCTTGAAAATAAGTAAAAAAATTATTAACCGATTTTGAGTTTAAATTTGGAAAAAAGTAAAATTATTTAAGGAATAAAATTTCAAGAAAATGTTAAAAAATTACATTTAAATGATTAAAAAATTTTTAAGCCAATTTTAGACAAAACAATAAAGATTTAAAAAATATTTTTCGTTATAAGTCAAACAATATTTTTTTTTCTAAAATTTAATTTTGATAAAGAGAAGCTGAATTAATTTTTAAATTTAAAAATTTCGTTACTTTAAGAATTTTTAAACTTATGATTCAGCATTAAGTCGAAAAATTTTTTCACTTAAATACTTTTTCCTTTAGTAAATTTAATGAGAAAAAAATATTTTTTTCTCAAAATGTAGGATAAAAAAAACTTAAGACAACTATGATGAGTTCAAATGCGTAATGCAGCAAAATCTAAAGACACATTCACACAAATTTATTGCCTGGGAAGCCCCATTAATGTTCAGTTAAATGTCATTCACATAAATCACGCAACTTGAGGCGTTTATAATTAAACAAAATTATTGCCATTTATCGGTTAAAATCGGTGCCTTTCCCTGCCCGACAATCAAATCTAAATAATAATAATATAAATATGAAACAACTACGCTCCACAAACATAAATTATTAATCGAATGACAAGATTTGTTAAAATAATACCTACCTACACGACCGTTCACGCTGCTTGTTGACAGCCAGTAATTAAGACTACACTCGGACCCATATTTCATGCAAAAGTCGGATAAAACTTTTATTTTGATTGTCATTGCGCTGCACATCAAGCTACTTGCAAGCCGAAAATTGCCAAAAGCTTGCAATATTTCAACAATAAATCAATTTTTTTCTGTTGTCATTGCTTAAAGTTATCATTTCGAGAACCCGATCATTAATAAAACATATTTGTCCAAGTTATGGACATTCAATGAACTCGAACGAAATGAAATATATATAAACACAAAAAGTAATTATGTAATGTATGTGGTGTGCATTTGCGGTAGTAATAATAAAATTTACTGCTTCCAACTTCTCCCAGCACAACGCCACAAATATAAGTCACTTGCAATTATTATTATCCTGTGTTATGTAGAATTTTATTGCTATTCGAGTTATTTATTGCCTCAAAGAATGATAAATATAGAAATTTTTCTCCTTCTCTTTCTCTATTTAATGTAGAAAACGTGGTCTGCTGGTTTGATTGAAAATAGATCAGAAATTGACTTGATCTTCATTGCACTGTGAAAAATTGATGTCTCGAAATTTAAAATATAAAAAAATCAAGAATTTGTGAAAAAAAAAATTTTTTAGTTTGTTTTTATAATTTTTGTGGCATCAAAAAATTTTTTGGAGTGAAAATAATTTTTGAGGTGAAGATTTTTGATAATATTCAAAGGAACATAAATAAAAAGCTTAAAAAAGATTTTTTTAAAAATCATTATAAAATTAACGTTTTTTTTTCAAAATAAATAAGGCCGCTCCAAATTTTTTTTTAAACTTTTTGTCCCAAAAACTTTTCAAAATTGAAATTTAAATTGCACAAATTAAACAAAAAAATTAAACTGTTATAAAAATGTACAAAATGTTAAAAAAATCAATATTTTATCTTTTATGGTTCATAATTTTTCAAAATTTGATAATTTATGAAATTTTTTGGTATTTTTAAAATTTTTGAAAAAAAAATTTCGTTAAAAAACTGTTTTTGAAAAATTTTTTTTGAAAAAAATTTTAATTTTTATTATTGTTAACTTTTTTCATTTTTAAAAATTTTGTAAAATTCCTTGAAAAAATATGTAAAGACAAAAAACGGTTTTTGAAGAAATTTCTTTTTTTATTTTGCAAATTTTTTTTCATCTTAAAAAATTGAAATTATTTTTCGAAATTTTTTTTAAAAAAAATAAAAATTTTTTAAGTTTTTACAAATTTTTTTTACAAAATTTTTAATTTGAATTTTCATAATAAAAATTCAATTAAAAACATAAGTAAATATAAAATTATTAATCACAAAAATCTGTTTAAATGTTTTTATTTTGTATCAATTAAGTATTTCAAAAAACTTATAGCGTTCATAATGCGTTAAAAATATGCCATTTACCGTGGTAATATGAATTTTGAAATCTCGCCTGGAAAAAATTTTTAAGTTATTTTTTCATCGACAAAATTTTTAATTTTTAGTATAAAAAAAAATTATATAAAAAATTGAAAATTTGGAGCGGCCTAATTAAAAAAAAATAAAAATTTTTTAATTTATTTTACGGTTTTTTCAATTTTTACAAAAATTTTAATTTTTTTTTAGTACCTAATTTAATTTAAAATAATAAATAAATTAATTAAATAATAATATAAAATAATTAATCAAGAAATTTTTTGATTGTTAGAAGAAAAATCTTTTGATAAATATTTTTAATACAAAAACACTCAAAACTTATTTTTTTTATACTTTTTTTTAAAATTTTATTTTATTTTATTTTAAATTTTTAGGTAATAATTTTTTACTCATAGAAAAAGTTTCAAAAAATTAAGAAATGTTAAACATTTAAAAATTTTTCATTGCCAAAATTTCAAATTTTTTGTGTCTCCTAGAACTCATTTTTAACTTGTGAACATGAATTTTTCACAGTGTTCATTTTATTTTTTTTTATTCCGAGAAAAATCTCATTTATCACTTTTTATTAGTTTATCATAAAACATTAAAAAAAGTTAATTTTGTATTTTATTAAAATGTTTCATTTAACTTGCAGCCAGAATCCAGATATTTCATCATCATCGTATCATTCAATAAAATTTTTCGTGGCTTTAGGTGATAAGCAAATTGCCGGGTGATCAACGAGAAACAGAGCTCAACATGATCAACGCAACAAATGACAACAATAAATCATGTTTCAGCACAAGCACGGCAGCAAATGCTCCATAATAATAATCTGATGGTCAATAAAGAGAAAAAAAAATTGTGCGCGAATAGTTGCGTGTGTGAAGTGACTGATTCGCATTTTATTTATTATTTATTATCAATAAATGGTTGGTAATTTATGGCTTAGGTGAGTTTTTAAATATAGTCGAAGAAAAATTTTTTTATCGGTCTAGCATTAAAAAAAAGCTTATGAACGCCCACTTTACTTTGAAATTGTGAATAAATATTTTCTTTAAACAAGAAAAGGTGCACTTCCGAGTTTTTGTGCGAAATTTCACTATAAAATTTTTGTTTTTTGTAAATATTTGCAGAAAAAAATAAACAAATTATTCTTATTATAAATTGTGGTGTCAAGTGCACATTCATTTTAGTTTGCTTTAATTCGACTTCGTGCACGTTTCAACTCTCTTTATTTTTATAAAAAAAATAATAAATTTAAAATGACATCATTTAAGACGATTTTTTGCATTTTTGTAAGAATTTTTGTTCAAAAATAAATAAAATAATTTTTTAATATTTTTTTTCTTACAGATTTTGGCAATTTTCAGTATTGCACTTATCGAAGCTCGTCCATCACCGAACGCACTTGACGATGCAGAATCAAATAAACCCACGGACGAGCAAGTAAGATGGTTGTTGGATCTCGCGGAGAAACACAACGTTAAAACAAAAGATCAAGGATGTGCTTTGTATAAAAAGGATCCCTCAAAATGTCCCAAAAGCCTGGTAGAAATCGTGAAAGCTATTTGTGCCGATTCTCGTTAATGATCGTGGTACCGTTATTCTGTCCCTTAATTGGATGCAATTAGTCGCAAACGTGTTTTTTAGAAAAAATTAGAAAAAAATCGTCAAATAAATTAGTTCAAACTACAAAAGTGCTTTGTTTGATGAGACAAAAAAAAAAATAGTGGAGATAAACAAATTTTACAATGACACGAAATTTTGCATCCCATATCGAACTAATAGTCGTCACATCAATCGCCTCTAATCTCCGTTCGTTCCTCTCTTTTTGTGCACTATTTACATGTATTATTTAGCGATGTCCATATGCCAGCAAAATGTTTCAATGGTGGAAGTGATTAATGAATTAATGATCGTTACAAACATGCAAGCACGATAACTAAATACAGAATGCGCGACACCAAATCAAGTGATTGGTGATTGACAGTAAATTATGGGTAAATGACTAACAAATAGCAGTTGATTTTAAGTTGTAACACCATCATCATGTTGGTCGTCGTCGTCGCCGCCGGCAGAGATTTTCTGATATACTGTATCACAAAGTAAGCGATCGCGCAGGTGATTGTACACCGCTAAATGAAGGTAGAATGGGAGGTCAGCATTTTATGAGGTTGTTTCGTGTCAAATTTTGGGATTTTATTACTTTTTAAGGAATATTAAGTTAGAAAAGTTGTTAAGTTAAGTCGGTAGAAAAAAATTAGCTTAATTTTTTTAAAATTTTATGAAAGAAAAAACTTAAAAAATTATTAATTAAAGTTTTTTACTAAATTATATAAAGTTAAAATAAAAAATTTTGAATTTTTATTTTTTTATTTAAATTTTTAAAAAATATTTTAAATTATTAAATTTGTTTTAAATTAAATAATTTATCATTTAAATTCTGATAAAATAAAAATTAAATTAAATAATTTTTATTTTTTTTTATTTAATTCAGTATATTTTTTTAGTTTAAAGTTAACATTTCGAATTTTTTGTCAAAATTATTTAAAATCAATTTGAAAAATTATTTTTTTTTGCTATTTTTATAATTTTTAAAAAATATTTTTAAAATTTTAAATCTGTTTTAAATGAAATTATTATTTATCATTTATTTTCTGTTGAAAAAAAATATTAACTGAACTTGAAAATATTTTTAATTTTTTTTTTATTTCATTCAGTATATTTTTAGTTAAAAATTCTGAAAAAGTTAAGACTATTAAAAATGAAAATATTTTTTTTTTGGTAATTCTTTTTTTTGAAGTAAATTAACATTGCTTAAAAATGTAAAAAAAAAATCTTAAGCGATTAAAAAAAAAACAAAAATAAGTTAAAAAAAATCTTAAGAAAAATATGTCAAAATTATTTAAAATTTTATTTATTCAAGGCCAAATTATTTATTTATTATATTTTAATATTTCATATATTTTTTTTATTAAAAAATCAAAACAAAAATTATGTTAAATAAAAATTAGTTCGAAAAATTTTCAATCAATTTTATCAAAAATTTTAAATTTTTTGAAAAATTTTATTAATAAGTTTGAAATTTTTCTGACAATTTTAAATTTAAATTTCAAAAATTAGATAAAAAAAATTAAAATTTAGATTTTACTTAAAATTTTAATATTTTTTATCTTAATTTAATTTTTCAGACTTATCAAATATTTTTATTTTATCAAAACCCGATTTAAAGTGAAAGTATTGGTAAGTTTTTATAATTTTTATTTCGAATTTCTTGTCAATTTTACTATTTTAGACTTTTTATTATTACAGCAAGAACTGACTCTTACATCTGGGGATACAAAATAAAAGGACAGACGCATGAATAATAAATGGCATGGAACTATCAACCATTATTTTATTAAAATTCATTCTTGATGCGGTAGACAGGTGCCAAAAGTGCCACATAAAAGCACACAAAACCCTCACTGGAGAGAACACGAGAGAGAGAGACTTGAGCTAGACCATTTATTTCATCGCAAAATACGTGCGGAATACATAAAATTTTGCAACATTTCCACTCATCTTTTGCCTGGCTTGGCTAGTGCACGCAACACCATCGAATTCACCACAAAATTAAAACATCATGAGGATTGTTGCATCACCACTACACGCCGTCGTCGCCACACACCAGCAGCAGCAACAACAAAGAAGGACACAGCCACAAATGAATATTAATTAGGTAGAAAATGTTATTTTTGTCTGCCTGCACTATTTCGTGCATTATAAAGTGTGCTGCAAGGTGATATATGTGCTCTGTATGATTATTACTCGAAAGTAATTCTCTGACTTCTTGACCCCCGACATTGGTCTTGTGCGACACTCGACATCACGTTTGTTTGCCGTGACGACTTTTTTTTAATTAAAATCGTTTTGATTGTTCTCTTTTAGTTTATTGCAGCGGTAAAAACACGCAGACACGATTGACCGACGTCGATTTGACACGACATGTGAACGAAAAGAAGGAAGATCAAAGGTATCGAAGGTATTTAAATTGTTCTCACACATTTCACGATGCTGACGAGAGAATGTCTCACCTGATTAAATATGGCTGGCAGTTCCTGTTATTTGCTTGTGTGATGATTGTGTCACTCAACGAGGCTTCGCTTACCTCAAGTGCCTATCAAATTACACTCGTCACGTAATTCCTCACTCCAATACTACTAAAAATAATAATGAAATATTTTTGTGCAACATTTTTGTACACAACTGAGGTTGGTAATTTTTTTTCTTTATCGGCAAGTTACGATCTTGTGAAATTTTTTATTGTTCATTTTTTTTTATTTATTTTTGATAAGAAAAAATATTTTTTTCTTCAGAATTAATTTCTTTTAATTTTTAGAGATTTTTTTTTATTAATTTTTGATAAGAAAATTTTTTTTAAATCTATTTTTTCTATTTAATTATTTATTTTTTCTTAAATGAAAAATATTTTTTTCTTCAAAATTTAAAAATTATTATTTTTTTTAATTTTTCACAATTTTATTTTTATTTATTTTGGATAAAAAATATTTTTTGTAGAATTAAAAAATATTTTTTTTTTAATTTTTACTATTTTTTTTTTATTTATCTATTTATTTATTTTTATTTTATTTTATTTTTTTTTTTTTATAAGAAAAATATTTTTTTTCTTAGGAAATTAAAATTATTTTCTTTTAATTTTCACTGAGTTTATTTTATTTTTTAAACACATGTAACTTTTTTTTTGCTGACAACGTCGCGACGGCAAATTACTCAAAATTTAAAAACAAAACAAATCATAACTGCAGAGACAATTTACAAAACACAGGTTTCACCGCGATAAAGTATCGTAACAAACTAATTGCAAATATTAAATAAAAAGACTTATAATAGAGGTAAAACAACAACAATACACTAATGATACAAATATATGTATGCAATGTGCATACGTTATACTTTAAAATGTATGTCGTACACCGCTCTCGCTATCAGAGTAATAATAAATGTAAGAAACAGCGGCAAGTACCTCTACCTCATGTACGACAGAAAAAAAATAAGTTTTTTTTACATATAAATTGTGCGTTGTACTAAAACACGATGAAGACAGTTGTTCCCTTTGTACTGTTGTTGCTGCTGTTACTGATATCAATATTGTTGTTAGTTGTAGCGAGCGCATGAAATAATGCTGAAAGTAAATAAATAAAAATATATTTTAAAACAAAAACGAAACCTAGAGAAATGACGTATGAGTATGAATAAGCGACGACGACGCGACATCGATACACTACCGGATGAGAAAATGTGGAATGAAGGGTTTTGTGATGCCATGCCGCCGCCGAGTGAGAACGGATATTTATTTTTGGATAACCATTGTTTAGGTAAAGATGTTCTGAGTTTCCGGAAAATTTTCTTTTATTAGTGAAATTAGAGCGATTTTTTTAAAATTTTTCTCGCAACTAGGAAAAAATTTAGGGAAAAGCTTATCAATTTTTTTTTTAATTTTCAAAATTTTTAAGTCACCTAATTTGAAATTTTTAAACAATTTCTTTAAATTTAAAATAATTTCATTTTTTATTTTCGAAATTTTCAAAATTAACTTAAAAATGAAAATAAAGAAAATAATATTTAATTAAAATTAATTAAAAAATATTTTTTCTTGTAGAACGGTTTACAGAGTTTTTGATTTTTATCTCTTGAGATAAAATATTGAGAATTTATCTTGAAAAAAATATTTGAACATTTTTAAAAAATCTTCTTTGATTTTTATAAATATTTTAAATATTTAAAAATATTTCAATATTAAATATCTTTTTCTTTTATAAAAATTCGTATATTTTTCTGCATTTTATTATTATTAATTTTTATTTATTGATTTTTTTCGAATTTGAAACCAAGCTTTCTCTATTTTTTTGATTTAAACCAAAAAATTGTCCTTTATGTAAAATTTTAAAAAAATCGTTTAAAAAACTTTCTTTTAAAATTTTCTGAAGTTTTAATAAAAATTCTTTAAAATAACATTTTATTACTAAGCGGTTTATAAAAAAAGGTATAAAAAAGCGGTTTCAAGTGATTTTTTTTTAATTTTTAAAAATATTTCAATTGTTGAAAAATTCTTAAAAATTAGGATAAACTATACAAAAAATTATAAAATAAAAAATATAAATAAAGTACAAAAAAAAAATAAAATAATAAATCTCTAAATAAATTTAATTTATTTAAAATTTAATTTATTATTTAAAATTTATTATTAAAATTAATTAAAAAAATTTCTTCTAACTGCACCACTGCATCAAAATCATACCTCAATTCCATTTCATTGATCACTGCTAAGCATTTAAATAAGCGAAATGAAGCCCCACATACCAACAACTCAAAATTGAAGCCTTTTAAAAATTTAAACTTCACCCGCATCATCATCATTTTAAATGTACACAAAATACAACAAAAAAATTATTAAATTTCAGCTGTTTATGCATTTTCTTCGTATTTGTAGCAAAATAAGTGTTTTACATTTATTTTTACATTGTCACTGTTTGTCTTTCGTGTCTCATCTGAAAAGAAAAAATCATTCGAAACAATTTCTACTTAAATAAGAGTAACAACAAATAAGTAACTTGTTTATTTATATTTGAAAATCGATGTCTTCCGTCTTATTTTATATTTTTTTTTGCAACATTTGTGAATATTTTTAAAACTAATTCCCATCTCCCATAACATGAATGTCATGTTTGTTTGTTTCTTTTAACTTTTTTTTTTGCTCGTTTTCTAAAAAAAAATAAAATCTTTTTTATATAAAAATGTTCTTGCATTACCATCATCATCAGCAGCAGCAAAGATTTACAAGATTCTCTAAAGTTTTCTTCTTTGAACAGAAAATCGGGCAGAACGACGAAGTGAATTGCAATTTTTTTTTCGTTTGTTTGATTTTTTTCTCTGTTTGTTTGTTTGTTCTCTCGTAACAACGACAACAACGGAGACGCAAGAAAGTAAGTAATGTTTGGATGTCTCAAAGTTATTTGTGTGTATCTTAAAAAGTGCGCAAAAATCCCAGTAAAAGATAGTTTAAATTGGATTAGGCACGAACAAAAGCTCCGGAATGTAGGCGATGATTATTGCAGATTTTCTCGTGTTTTTCTCTCGCACTGCCTAGTTGCAATCTCGTTGCCGCCTTGAATCACATAACGAAATATTTTTGAGACACGTTCTTTGATACATGATCCCTCTATCGGTATTGCAAGAATTTTATTGCTTGCTACGTTCGTCGCACATCAAAAAGAGGATGAGTTTCGTCGGAAAAGTAAACACAAAGGTCTTTTTTTTTCGCAACTTCAAGTGTAATTTTTTCTCTCAGGTGAGACGCAAGACAAAAGTAATCCATGCAATTTAAACGTGAATGCACCAGGCAGTAAAATAAATATAAAAATCCCATTTTCTATGTTTACACGAGTGCTAAAACTAATTAAATTCGTATTAACGTTCGTTTTTCCAGAGGATTTTTTGCATCGTGCCGCTACTACGCAATTTCTTTATAAAATTAAAATTTATGGGGGTGTTAAATTGTTGGAATCTTCTGCAATTTCTTTTCTTTTCTTTACAATTCTTTATATTTTTTTTTCTCTTCTCCAAGACAAGCCAAGAAAAAGGGATTGCATTGCATTTGAAGTAAAGGAATTTCTGTAACATAAAATTAAACTATTTCCTATTTTAGCTTCAATTGACTAATTTATGGTTTCCTCAGTTATGTTTGCACTCATTCACTTGCGGTAAAAGTGGTTGTTCGCTCGAAACCTGAAACATTTCTCATATTACTGCTTCCAACAAATTCACACTCGTACATGTGGTTTCAAAAGTAACACATATGAACGTTAATTTTTCATGTTGCGAGGAGCGTTTGTGTGTTTAGACATGAATTATTATTACAACAAAATTTTGTGCGAGATTTAATTTTGTATCTCGAGGAACTGTCCGAGGGTTTTTTACAAGGATAATTCTTGTAATCTACGTAATTGAGACTTAATTTAGAGAGAAATTGATCAAGTAATCAAAAAATGCTTTTTATTGCATTTTTTAACGTTTTTAAATGAAATTAAGAGAAGAAAATTATTCTTTGACAGATTTTCAGCGAAAATATACATTTCCTAGAATTTTTTATCATAAAGCTTAAAAATTCTTAAGTAAATTATATGCTAGACTGTTGTAAGGAGCTTTTGTAAAAAGTTTCTAGAATAATTTTTTTGTAGGTAAAATAACTTTTTATTGTAGCCTTTGAGTTTTTGACCTTCACAACAAAAATTAAAGTAGCATTACTGACCATTAATGTATAAAAATATCAATCGATGACAAATTTTTAGAGGCTGTTCAATTTTTATTTACAAGAATTCATCTTTTAATTCGAATACAATTTTTCGAATTCAATTTTTAACAAATTGTAAGAGTTTTTTTTCCAGAATTAAAAAAATTATTTATTTTTGTTAATGATTACAATTAATTTTCAAAAAAATATTATCAATTTTCTAACTTAAAATATTTTGTGCGCTCAAATTCCATAAATTTTTATCAATTTTTTAAAAAAAATTTTCCATGAAAATCCAATAAATTTTTTAAATTGTTCAAAAAATGCCCAAAATGATAGAATTTTATGATTTTTTAATTTTTTCAATTTTTTTTAATTTTATAAGTTTTTTTTTCATTTTTTGATAAAAATATAAAAATAATGAAATAAATTAATAAAATAAATAATTAACAGAAATTAATTGTACTCAGAGTAAATTAAGTTTTTTTTTTCAAATAAAACTTTGAATAAATATTTCAGTTGATTGAAAAAAAAATAATTAATTTTACTTTATTATTTTTTAATTAAATGAAATTTTAATAAACTTTTTAAATTTAAAATAATTTTTATAAGTTAAGAAAAATATTTTTTAATCTTGAATTTTTTAATTAAAAATTTTATTATTATTAATCAACTTTATTAATAAATTATTATTTTTTTAAAACACCAAATTTTCTAAATTAAAGTTTACTCATAAATTATTAAAGTATTTAAAATAAATTTTATCTTTGTCATTTTTACCAAAAACTACTTGACACTTTTATTGCTCTCTGCCCATTTTAGTTTGAAAATTTTAGACAAAATTTCTAAAATTTATATTTTGTACACTTTTAAGTAGTATTAACTCATCATTGCAAAAAGCTTTCTTGAAAATTGCACTTCAAACTACGTCTCAAAAGTGCATCTTCCAAAAACTTTTTTTTATTCAAACCACGTTCCTTTCATTAATTTGATATATTTCGCGCATTGTCGATTTTTATACCGCCCGCCTATCTATCCATCTATTCATTTTCCAGACATTTTATTACTTTTCCGACAAACTACTAACTTCTACTCTCCATCTCACTCATTTATAATTAATGTTGGTAAAAGTGTTATTTATTTTCAGAGAGTTTTTGATCTTTTTACAAGCAAACTAGTGGTATCAAAAACAAAAGAGAGGTACGTTGGATAAAGTCAAACACCTAAAGATACCCTCAACACAACACAACATTTGGAAGGTCTAGCTGCAAAAACATCATGCAAGAAACGTACAACGGAAATAAAAATGGATTTAGTAGTTTTGGGATATTTATTTTTACACCAGAAAGAAAAAAAAACACAAAGACCGAAAACGGACGAAGGCATGAACGAAGTAAAATGAATTAGTTAGTCGGACTAATTGTGATTGAGTGAAATAATAGCTGACGATAATACAAAGCACCAATTTATTGGATTAAATGATTCGTGAAATAAAAATATTTGGCCAGATTGAAAAAAAAGTGAAGAGAGAGAAAGAGAGCAGGTGCAACACTATCGCTTGTCACAAAAAGGGTCGAAATGAGGAAAAATTGTCTGTAAAACGTGAAAGGAAATCGTAATTATCTCCTCTAATAATCACAACAAACCTGCGTGCGGATAAATCAAATTTAAATAAAAGGTTCAAACGTCTTTTGTACCTCGATTCGTGCGAAATGAAAAGTTTTTCTGGATGAGGATGACACTGAACAACAAATTTTCTCGACTGGCTTTTACAATTTTGAAACCTATTCGACACTTTTTGTTTGACGGGTCAAAATTTTTTTTTATGAATTTTTGAGAATTGGTCTAATGGGTCTTTTTGTTCCTCATTTACTTTTGATTTTTGTCAAAATTTCCAAAGTTTTTGATCAAATTTTAAAATTCCATTAAAAATTTGGAAATTTTGACAAAAATCAAGAGTAAAAAGACCCATTTTACCGATTTTTAAAAATTCATAGAAAAAAATTTTGACCATTTTTAATCCTCTATCATTTCCAATAGGTTTCAGATTTGTTAAAGCAAGTCGAGAAAATTTGTTGAACTGTTTTATCCTACCTGACGTTGAAAATGATTGAAACAAAACTAATTTGATGAGTTTTCATCATTGTCGTGGTTTTGTGCCTGACACACAGCTTTCGGCAAATAATAGTTCGTGTGGTTCGGGCAAAGGCAATACAAGAGAATTGCTGGATTTTGCTGAGACATGCGGACCGTTAGATGATGATAATAATAGACAACCATTTGAAATAATATTTGTTTAGGGAATTGCATTCATTCATCTCAACACATATTTTCCTCATAGTTCCATGTTTCTCACTCTCTCGTTTGCCCACGCACACACACACACAAAACCCAAAATAATCCTAATCATAAAATTCTGCCGGTCCAGCTTCGTCTTCCAACCTATGAAGCATTTTCTCATCATTTTGCATGTCAATAATAATAATTCTGACAACTATACTCTTGATATTTTGCTTGCTTTTGCCCGAAATTAAAGGATTCTAAATTGCTCCGGAGCAGTACAACACGTAAACAAAGCAAGAGAACTTGTGGGCTGATAAAATGTTATAAATGTACAAAACAAGATACGCAATCAGACGGAGTAAAAGGCAGGATATTTTGACAAAATTTTCATCTATTAAAATGTTGCAACATTACAAAACGTTTATCTCCGACAATTTGATGGGACATTTATGCACAAAAGAACCAGACATCGTCGTAAACGGGGAGGAACAATTCAACCAAAATTGTCATTTCAATCATTCTCTGGATTTAATTAGCAGTTATGCTCAGCTGGAATTTTGCGGTTGAGAATAAATTTGTTTTTCGGTTGATGTAAATATGGACAGAAAAATGCATCATGCTATGCAAATCGAAATATTTTCACAAATGGTTGAGATTGGTAAAATCAATTGATTTGGAAAACATTACAATAGGCTGCTGATCTTAAATAAGTCGATTGAAAGATTAACCTGAAACAATGCAATTTGGTAAGGTATAATTTTGAACATATTTTGTTTGTGTTTCATTTTAGTATTTTTCCCAACATTATTTCAGAATATTCAAAAAATCTTTGTCAATGACAGAACTGACGAGATAGTAGTAACTGGCCTTCGAGAATGAGAACTTATCAAGCAATTTTACATTGTGCTAGATAAAGATTAAGTTAATGCAAAAGCAATTCAATTAAAGAATTTATAATATCATCACAAGTGTTCTAAAACGATCTAGAAGTTTATTTAAAGATCTACACTGACGTTGAACCGATTTTAAATTGAGTGCATTTGGGTAATTGCAAATAATACCTCAATTGACATAGATTCTCATACTAAAAATGCATAGAAATTTGGAGTCGATGGAATTTTAAGAATTGGTTACTTCGGAGCATTCATAAATGCTGATGAGATACCACTGCAGATACAAAAAGCAAAAGTGCACAAGACCATTTTTTTTAATGAAATGCTTTGATGAAAAAAGCTGATGTGAACCGGTCTTCGAGATTAAAGTTCTTGGTTCCATATTTGGTGCAAAACTTGATTATCAAAACTTCTGAAGACAAAATCATTTCGTGCTGGATAGAGTTCAAATCAATGCAAAAGCAAGTGTTCTAAAACGATCTAGAAGTTTATTAAAAGACCTGTCATTGAAGTGGCTTAAACGTTGTCAAATCATGATTCCATTACCAAATAATACCTCCATTGCCCAATATTTTTGATACGTATATTATTATAGTGAAGGAGATTGAGATTAAGGAGGTCGATGGAGTTGAAGAGTTTGTATACTTCGGAGCATTGATATATGCTGATCGAGATACCACTGCAGAGATCAAACTTTCTCAAACCTTCGAAACGAAAATTCCACCGTTCCATATTTAATGCAAAACTCAAAGGAAATCGTATTATAATTGGCGTCGTAAAAGCTGATCAGCTAGCAAAAACATGAAAGAAAGCAGACACGAGAGACCTTAAAATCAAAATCTTGTGGAAATAGCACCCGACAGACAACGCTAGACCCTCATTTTAAGCTCGGCTAAATACAAATGTTGGGTGTAACACCAGCTAAGTAAGTATCTGACAATGTGACAAAATGGGCCAAGAAGGATGACAGTCAAGATGCCGAGAATTTCATCATATTTTTATGTATTATTTTAGTTGAAAAGATGGGATTTCTAATGGGGAGATTTTATATCGATTGCTTTTTCACTATAAACACTATGTATATGAAACTTGTCAAGGATGATGATGATTACATAGTGATCCACCTAAGCACACAAAAAAGGGCTTTCTGTGGGTTTTCTTTCTTCCTAACCTGTTCCATATTCTTCTTTAACCGTGCTGACACTCTTTAAGAAAAAAAGATTTCTTTAAGTCTCTAAACATTCTTCAGGATCCATAATTATTCGTGCTTCTTAAAAGCAACATTCTTTTGTGTTCCAAATAAGGACAATCGCATAAAATGTGCTCTGCTGTTTCTTCTGCTGAGTGACAGATTCTGCAATCTCGTCAAGGGCTTTCGCCTGTTGTGCGCTGAAAAAAAATATTTCGTGGCAGAAATAGCTCTTCGGAATTAGTGATACCATCCTTAGTAACATTTTAAAATTCAACCTACCCTTTTGCATTCTGTTAAACATCTCACACTAAAAATTCCTGGAAGAGCAAGTCAAACGATTACTTATGCCTTTCCACTCTTTTACAGCTCTCCAGTTGCATTTAAAATGTTGAAAGCCTTGTCCAAAATCCTACCTTACGTTCCGCTTTCCTTTCCCATCCTTCAAGACCTTTCACTCGATTTAAAATTTTCAAAAGACAGCAAACGCCTGTAAATTATTCATCTATTATTACATATGATTTTGAGCAATATGCAATGAGCTACTACGAGCAAGTCAAGTATAAAGAGCAGCAGCAGTCGAAAAGAAACGAGAGAGATCAACAAATTTCTTCCTTTACTTTCCTTTTTATTGCTTGTGCAATACACTTGATGGTTGTTAGAGCAACACACACCCGATATTTCTCTGCATCCGCATTAATATTTAAAGTCGAAAAAGTAATCTTTCTCTTGTCTTTGTGTACGTTTTTAACTGAAAACTTTTTGTGTGTGTATGAGTGCAATTTGAAACCATAACCACGTTTGATGGTGCTCTATTTCCTCGTCTTGATATGCTTTAATATCATTATTATTTTATATGTTTCTGCAACCTCTCGTCGTCCTCGTTACCTGTGTATCTGTGCTCCGTTTGAAGAGAAAAAAAAAGACGAAACTCATCTCAAATGCCATAATAATAAAATAATAGAAAACGCGCCATATATATTTTCCATTTCGTTCTTGCATCTATTATTGCCTCTTTTTTAAAAAGAAAGATAAGTCTTTGCTCGTATCTTCTTTTCATTCGAAAATGTAGGAGAGTATTCCGAGCGAGAGATGCCTTTGCAATGAATTATTCTCCAAATTGCAAATAAATTGTACAATTTTTCTGTAATCGTAAATTTATGGTGTTGCAAAATGAAGGGAAGTTGGAACACCTCTATTCTCATCTTCCTACATTGATGATGATGCCTCTCTTGCCTAGTTCGTAGTTTTTTGTACGAAGACAGTGTGGAAATTACCTTTTAAGAACTAAACTAAGAGAAATAACAAAATTGCTTATATTTTATTAAAAGAATTAAATGCTAAGTTATTGCTGGTTTAATTTATGACTTGACAGAACAGATGGGATAATGTTTTATGAAACTCTTCGTCGTCGTCGTAGGATTTTTGCGTTGAGTGAAGGGTGAGTTTTGATCTCTTGATTTTATTTTATTTTTGTGAATAAATTTTTAAAATATTTAATTTCATTCAATTATGTCGTCACCATTTAATGCAGCAATATCTCCGAGGTGCCATTTTCTCGTTAAAAACAAACTTTTCTTTGGGAAATCTTTCGCAAAAGTAATCACATGAAGAGCGTCGCGTCGTGCATTGAATTACATGCCCTATCAAAACTTCAATAAAAACATCATCAACGAAGCTTTTTATCCTCCGTGTGCACTTGTACTTGCCTGTTGTGCACATAAAATAACTGTATTAAGTCTAACTGGCACTCGCAAAACATAAAAGATGAAAACTTTTCATATATCCTCAAGGCTATTGCACGTTTGAGCATTAAATTTGTTCTTGCTCAAATGTTTTCATTGCTGTATCAAAAATTCTCTGTAAATTAAGGTACTTAAAGGCTTTTCACATACACAACAACAACAGCGTTAGTTTGTTATTTGTTTCTCCTCGTGTTTTTTTTTATTTATTTTTTTTTTCGTAAAATGTATTTTTTATAAAAAGAGGAAGAAAACTGTTAAATGTTAGTTTTTAGTTATCATAAAAGTGATGTGCAACGAAAAAAAAAAGTTTACGACTCGAGGGAAAGCAATTACGAGAGAGCTTTAGTGCACGACAGGACTTGTTAATGATAAAATACTCTCTCAATAAACTTTTCAATGGTGATGATCGATGGAGGTTCCTTGTTTTTTCTTAATTTCTTTATATCTTATAAATATAATTTTGTCGTAATCTTTTGAAAGGACCCAAGAATATTTTAAATGCAAAAAATTGTCACATTTCGATAACTTTGACTCAAATTAGGATAAAGAGGTAATTGAATTAACAGCCACATTTCTCTCAATCTGAACTGATATTTTAAATTTATCAGAGGCGTAGGTCTATGAAGGGTTTAAAACCCTAAGGGCAAATTATTAAAATTCTTGGGGAAAAATAATTCTATCAAAAATATTTTAAAATTATTCTAAGAAATTTTTAAAAACTTTTGAATTTTTAGAAAAAGTAAAAAAAAATATTGAAATATGAGTGAGTTTTTACGAAATTTATCCTATTTTAAAATTCAAAAAATAAGTTTCGTTAAAATTCACTCAAAAATCAGAATTTTCTTTTTTTCTTATCATTTACTGAAAATTTTAGAACAATATTTTTTAATTAATTAAATTTTATTTTTTTTTTAAAAAGGCTTGAAATATGAAATTTAATATTCGATCCAATCGCCCCCTTTTTTTTTTTCGAAAAAATTCAGGGGGGGGCAAAATAAAAATTTTTTGAAATTTTTTCAAAAAAATGGAAATTTTTTGAATTTTTTGTGATTAATTTTTTAATTTTAGAAATTTAATTTCAGTTAGAATTATTTTAAAATTTTCAAGTTAAAAATTTAAACAAAATTTTCCTTTTTTGCCATATTTAAATTTTTGAAAAAAAATTTTTTAATCACGTGACCAAAAAAATTTTTTAATACAAATTTTTTTAAAATTTTTTTTTGAAATTTTTTTTAAAAATTTTTCATTTTTTAAAAAAAATTTCAAAATTAAATTTTTTTAGAAAATTTATTAAAGATTACCCCAATTTTTAGACTCTAAAAATGGGGCATTAAAAAAAATTTTAAATTTAAAAAATTAAATTTGAAAAATTTAGAAAATTTAGAAATAATTTTCGTAATTTTAACCGAGAAAAAATTTTGACCAACAAGTCACAAAACGAGCCATCAATATACAAATGCCAGGGTGCCAGCGAGACGTTAAAGAGGAGCTTCTCGAAGAAGAAGAAGTAGTATTGATTTCAAATATTACAATTTAAAAATTTTACTTTGAAAAATTAAGTAAATTTTTTGAAAATGTGAAAAATTTTAAAACTTACGAGGTCCACAAGTGACCTCCATCCCTGACTTAATAAAGTTAACGAAATTTGTAACAAAACCACCGCAAAATAAGAGGATGCTGCACAACAAAGCCACAGATAAAGGCTTCACTAATTTGCTATGAA
This sequence comes from Culicoides brevitarsis, assembly GCF_036172545.1. Classification (NCBI taxonomy): domain Eukaryota; kingdom Metazoa; phylum Arthropoda; class Insecta; order Diptera; family Ceratopogonidae; genus Culicoides; species Culicoides brevitarsis. Next base: position 18,757,582 of record NC_087085.1, on the reverse strand, counting down.
CTCGTTGATGCATGTCATTTTTAGGTTACACCACACACTCATCGGCCTGCGTAACATTTCGAACATCGAGAATATTTGAATTTAGTGTCAAGGGATTTATTAGTTGGAATATTATAATTAAATTTGACCATGTTGATTACAATATTTGTGCCGTATTTCTGGTGATAGTTTGCCATTGTTGCATAGTTAATCAATTAAATTAACATTCTATCGGGATATGGGACTGGATTAGCGCTCTTAATTAAATATTCATGACAAGAAATTGGTTAACTCACACACGGATGATCGCCCTTCTCTTGTAACTTTCCTCGCATAATAATTCCTTTGAGGCCCGAATTTTCCTTTGAAACAAAGAAAAAAATTGTCGAAGAAAAAATTGGAGTGACAAGACGAACAATAGCGAACAATACGTCATGCTTTGACAAATATTTCTCCGTAAATGCGGACACGAAAATTTTTTCCTCATTGCGTCTCGTCGTGTCATTCACTTGTTGTTGTGCACAAACATTAAGACTTTATGAGTTGGGGCATGTGCTCTGTGTTGCGTACTTAGCATCGGACCATATTCCGTTGATGATGATGATGATGATAGCATGACTAGACATAATAAAAACTTTTTTCCTCGTTCCTTCTCCGCTGCTAAAAATAAAATAAAATTAAATAATGTACACACATTTACAATGATATACCTCCGACGACGACGACGTTGTTGCATCTGGTTGCGAATCGAATGGAGTGCATCTGATTCTTCTGTGGCGAAAGACAGAGCGAGAAAAATTACAGAAATTTGTTTTGTGGCTAATAACCGTGGTGTGTTGTTAAGTAAAATAAAAGAAAAATAACTTTAAAATGTTACTTTGAGAGAGTTTTTTTGTCTGATTGTTGTAATTTTTTCAAACAAAAATATTAAGTTGAAGGCAAATTAAGTTTTAATTAACAAAATTATGATAAAAAATTCAGCAAATAAAAAAAAATTAAAGAAAAATAATTTTGTGTCAAATAAATTTTTGTGCCAATACAATAAGCTCTTGGCAAATTGAAAATTAACTTTAAAATTAATTTTAATTTGTCAAATATTAAGTTAGAATTTTTAGAAAAATTTTAAATTAAAATTTAATGAAATTTAATTTTAAAATAATAGAATATTGAGGAAAAATAAAAAATATAAGACACTTTATTAAAAAAAAAACAAAATCGTGATTTTTTTTAATAAAAATCGTTAAAAATTGTTAAAACAAATTTCTTTAGATTTATTTGAAAATTTTAAAATCTTAAAAAATTAAAAGATTTTTACTATTTTAATCCTACCCTTCAATGTGAAAAAATAACAAAGAAATTCAGTATTTTATAAATTTTTTTCTTGACCTGAGCCACCACTTAATGCCTCTCTCCTTCTTTGCTTTCAACGTTTCAACACGTTTTGCCGATAATTTTGGTCAAATAATGCTGAAAATTCCTTTCTTCTTCATTTATCTCCATCATTGAACCGAGAAAAAAACGAAAAAAAATCTTAGTCAAAGGTCATCAAAATTTGTGTTGTACCCATTTTTGCCATTGGTCATTTAATCAACATCCATCCTAATAAACTCCGAAACAAAAAAAAAAGTTGTAAAAAGAGAAAGTGCGGAAAAAGAAGGAAGAGAAAAATTAATATCGATGGAATGGATTGTTCTTCCAAGACATTCTTCTTTTTTTTGTCTTCTCCTTCATCATCGGATATTTCACGTTATCACCAACAAACATCGGCAAAAAAAAACAAAAAAAAAATAATAATAATAATGAAGATAAGATGAGATGATTCAAGTACCACCACCGTCATTATTTTATCTTTCATGTAGATTATAGATCATCAAAATAAGGAAAAGGAGAAAAAGAAAAAAAACGAGGAAAAATCATGTACGTGTTATCCTTTATTTCATTCCCCGGTACAAGTACAACAAATAACTGACATGAAGCTAAAAATGAGCAAAAAAAGGAAAAAAAATCCATTACTTTACCAAACGAACGTACTTTTTAACAAAGAAATCATCCTTTGTTCGTACTTGTCCATATTGATGATCCAATTCCTATTCCTGCTGAAAACGTGCCTTGATGAAGAGAACGGCATCAAATATGAGGAGGAAAGAAAAAATAGTTGGAATCGATAAAGATAACCAATAATCATATATTTTGTTCAATGACTCTCGAGGGGTTCGTTTAAAATTTCCTGTATTTTCCGCTTTCATATTTTTTTTTCGTCTCTACCTGTTTCCAATCGTGATGGTGCGAGGCGATTTTCATTGATTTTTCCCGCAGAAATCCAGTCCGGTCTAATTGAGAGAAAAAGCAGAGGCAAAGAAACGAGTAAATAATAATAAACTCTTGATTATTCGAGACTCTTTTCATATACAAGGCAAAATATTCATCATCACTCTATTATTTTCCATTTAAAATTTTCCACACTTACCTTCGCATATCACCTTTCAACGCAAAACCCCTTTTTTGCCTGCTGCAGAATAAAAACGAAAGACAGCAAAATGTGTGACATGCATTTTAATTTCCTAATGATATTTGACTTTGTCCGAGCCAGGTCATGTTTGGTCAAATTATTATTATATTATGATATGAACTTGTTGTTGATAAATTTCTCGTAGGTTGCGGCTTAGGCAAATATAATAATCATAATCTACTGGTGCGACACATTCATCATCATGCGACTGACATAATTAAAAGAATATGCAAATTAAAAGCAACCCCACAAAATAAAACGAGACGCATTGCAGGAGCAACATCACACACGAGTCTCTTCATTATAACTTTATTTATTTTTTTTTCAGTATTTTTGATTATTTTTGTGGCGTAGTTACTCAAAGAATGACCAGAAAATGACCATCGTCAGGATGGCAGACAAGCTCACGTCATCAGTTGTTGAACACGTTCCGACACTTTTATAACTTTAAAGTCGTTAAAAAAGTTTGCAAGTCGTTTGTTAGTCAGAATGCGATGCTAGAAAAAAATTACAACAAAATGTTCAGCAATAAAAAAATACATTTCATGTAGGTAAGACGAATTGCAGACAGAGCATTTGATATATGGAGTGGAATGGACGAGAAACGGACAACAACAATTTTTATTCGTTTTTTTAAGAGTTGAGTTGAGTGAAGTTTTGTGTTGTCTGTTAATTTGATGCCATTTTCAGTTCTTGTCATGGATCACTATTAGTTTGAACTTTTATGAGAAACGTAAAATTGATCTAATTTTTTTAAAAGAAATTTTTTATTTTTTAGAATTTTTTATGAGAAGTCGAGAAATGAATGACAAAAATGTGAGTGTTTATTTAAAATATTAGCTTCAAAGTAAATCATTTATTGAATTGATTATTAAATAATAAAATTTATTTTGTTTTAAATTTTAAGATATTCAAAATTTAAAAAAATCTTTAATTTTTTTAAATTTATTTAAAAAAAAAGTAAAGAAAATATATCGATTTTTCGCATGTTTTTATTAGTTTTTTAATGTTTTTGCAACAAAAAGAGTCTAATGTTTCCTTGAATGACTTTAAACGTTATTTTTTTCTTACAGTTTGAGATTATTCATGAAAATATTTGGAAAAATTTAACGTTATTTTATTTTTTTTTTAAATTAATTTTATTTAATTTCTTCTACGCATTTTTTAAATTTTTTATATTTTTTTTACTTTGCTTCGAACATTCGAAAATTTAAAATTTGACTAAATAATTTGAATCTATGTTATCCAAAAATTTAAAAAAAATTAAAAAAATAAATTAAATTAATTAATAAATTTTTGAATTCAATAATTTTATAAAATTTATCTTGAAATGAGCCATAAAATTAATTTGTTAAGGTTCAATAAATTTCAACTCTAAAAATAAAAAAAAATAGAAAAATTTACAAAAATTGTCAAATTTAGTGAAATGTTTTTCTTTGTTAAAATTATATAAGCGCATTTATGTCATTTAAGTCCCTTTTTGTAACTTTTAGTTCAAAAAAACTGTTTTCTTTTGTGATTTTTGATGTCTTGACACGCCTGTCCTTTAAACAATTTTTCAAAACTCCACTGGAAAAAACGCTTCGAAAAACGTATCACGTATTTGTAAAAACTATTTTCATTCATCGACATCATTTATAATACATCTGTGTCGTGGCATGTCGTCTGTGTGTGTGTATCGGCGGCGGTGTTCAAACAACCAGCTAAAATATTTTTCACATCATATCTTCCATGTCTACACAATAATAAAAATAATAGAAATACTGCATCATTTTGTTCTGTTCCTGACTCTCTGAATTTTTTGCGTTTTCCATCCATTGTTGCCGCCACACAACGCACATAAGTGCAACCGATGTGTGTGTGCGCTCCCGAACAGTTACACTTTGGCACACACACACAAAAATAATATTATATTATCAAGAATTCTTGTCACATTTTTGTCGCAACAGCAGCATCGCATCGCATCGTCCTACGAACAAAACAACGGTGGAAAATATATTTATCGATATTATTCACATCACGATCTTTTTTATTCAATGTAGAGAGCGACTGACATGCAAACTCTGTGTGTGTGTACCTTTGTGACTTGACTGCATCCAGCTGCTGCTTCTGTTGCTACATTGCCCCAATGAATGACGCTTTTTTCCGATTCTCACTTGGTTTCTCGGTATTATAGTGTTAATGCCGAACGAATACGGATTTGCAGGAAAAAAAATGTTTTGTTTGAAAAATATTATTATGAAGAGAACGACGATAGGAGGACCTTCTGTTGTTTAGTAACGACCTATTTATGAACATTGATATTGGAAAAATTGAGAAATATGATGGTGGAAAGAGGATAATGACAAAACTATTTAACACAATGGAGAGACGAGAAGAAAAGGAAGCAAACAAATATTTCTGGAAAAAAGTAATGAGGATATCCGGGGATGGAATTTTTGCTATCAATGACTTGAATGGCTGTCGATAGAAAAAAAAAATAATAATCCGTATCGTTTTATAAAAAAAATGATTTTAAACTGGCTTTACAATGTCTCAGAAGAAGATATTTTTTTCTTATCGCAATTTAAAGAAATAAAATATCTGGAGAGCATTTTAAAAGAAAAAAAGAGTAAAAAAAACATTTGAAGTTATCAATTGGTTGCTTTATTTAAAGAAAATACAAACAAATCGAGTATTTAAAGCAAATTATTTATTTTTCTCTTAATATTTCTTAAATTCTACTTAAAATTAAAATTTTAATCAAATATCATAGAAATTAAATTTAATAAAAAATTTATTTTTCCCACTTGAAGTTCTAATTATGAAAATTTCATGAAAAATAATATTTCAAAAATTACAATTTTTTTAATTTTATTTTTCATATTTTTCAAGAAATTTTTTATTAAGTTAAAATTTTTGAATATTTTTTGATTTAAAAAAAATTGAAATTAAAAATTAAAACTTTTCGAAAATTTTGGGACATTTTTTTATTTTTTTGGACAAATTCATATTTAATTTTTTCAAAAATTTTTAAAAATTAAAAAAAAAGTTTTGAAAAATTTACTTGAAATAATTTTATTTTAATTATATTTTCGGCTTTTAAAATGGGGCAATCTAAATACTAACCGTAAATTCAAAAAAGATTTAAAAAATCTAATTTTAAATTTAGAAAAAATCTGAAAAATCAGACAAAAATAAAAAAAAAAAATAATTTTTTTGGACCTTACTCCGAAAAAAAATTAAAAGATAAATTTCTCCAAGATAAATATTAAAAAAAATTAGTAAGTATGATTTAATTTTTTTAAAACGAATTTAAAAATTTAAATTTATTTTTTTTTATATCTTTTCACCTTTAAAACATTGTCTCAATTTTGCCAAAAATACATTACCAATACTCTTCCCGCAAAAAGTTCCCAAACTTAATTAAAAAGTTCCTATTTTCCCAAAAAAAAAATCCCACAATTCAAAAAATTCTCATTCAATCCAAAAAGTACACGCAAGGTGTTTGTAGTGGTGATAAATTTTTAAACCAAACATAATTTAACTTGAAACAATATGTCTCTTTGTTCCCTCTTTTAATACTTTTCCCAGTCCTGGCATAAGGCATGACACTCCCACACGTGCCACTATTTATGTTTTTAAAATTGTAAACAATTGTGTGGTCATTTATATTTATTTAAATGAATGAATGAATAAAAAAAAGAACTTTTTTTGTGTTGCCCCAAAAGCATCCAAATAACGGAAATGTTTGCACACAAAAATACTAAAAATTTATAAATAAATAAATAAAATGGTCATTTTTTGTTTGGGTGTTGCGTTTTATCATAAAATAAAATAAAATATAAATAAATTGAGTAAATTTTGTATCTCAGACTAGTAAATTTGAATGAAGAAAGAGAAAAAAAGACGAAAAATATTTTATGGTTAAGGAGGAAAGGTAAAAGGCGACTGAATAAAATATATTAGATAGTAAATTTTAATGTCCTGCTCTTCGCTTGTACGTGGCACGAAACACATTCTAGTCTCTCCTTTATTATTGCGGATATGTTTTCTCCAGTTTTATTATTATTATAATAGTTGTTGTTGTTTTGCCTGCCTTTATAAATATTTTATATCAAGTTTTTTGGTGAATGTCTCTCTTTATTATTTGTCTCTCGCTCCATAAAATTGAGCTAGAGCTCTCATATGTGCATTTAAAACCAACTTAAATATTTATATAAATTGTTTAATGGATAAAACAATAATGATGTTGTTGTCTCGCACACAAGAAAAGGAAGATATTTTCATTGTTTATTGATGCCTAAATTTATAAGTCTATTATCGGAATTAACTAGATAGATATAAACTAATTATTCTCATATGTCTCCGGCAACAAAACTTTCTTCGAAATGACAATGAAGAAGTTTTTATTCATATTTATTTTATTAATGTTTGAAATAAAACATTTGCTCAACGTCCACAAGTAGGCACATTTACTGGGAAAAATACGTTCATTTCCACGAGACTGGCAAAAATGAGGAACATCACATACATGACGGCACACGTCACTCCCGTTTTCTTATCCAGATGGAAACCGTTGCAGGCGAGTGCGACATAGAGCCCAATTAGCGTCGACATCAGGGAAATTGTGGAGTACGTGAGGCCAGTTGAGTTGATGACAACCCATAATTGGTCGGCAACTGCGGGAAAAGCTAATGACTTTACGAGCCAAGGGATTCCAAGACACAGGAGGACGTCAAAAGTGTTTGATCCGATGGAATTACTGATGCCCATGGCGCCGTGGCCTTGATTCGTTACAATGACACTGCTGACGGCTTCGGGAACACTGCAAAAAAAATATTTTTAGAAATATTAAGGTAAATATTTTTTTAAATTTGATAGAAGATAATCAATCAAAAATGTTTTTAATTTTTTAAAGAAATTTTTGAAGGATTTTTTTTTTATAAAATATCTAAAAGGTTTTTAATTTTCGATATATTATTAATGGAGTTCAAAGCTTTTGCTTGAGAATAAGTCAACATTAAATTGAGTTACAAATAAATTTTGATTTATTTTTTAAATATTGATATTGAAAAATATAAATTTTGATAAGAATAACAATTTTAAATAAACAAATCGTTAATGAATAAAATTATGTTAAAATATAATTAAAAATTAAAATTTATTTAAAAAAAAAAAAAATTCTAATAAAATTTTTGCCGCAGAGACTAATTTTTGACCAAAAAAAAACGATTTTTCTTATAAATTAAAAAAAAAACAATTAAATTTTCAATTTTGACTTAAGAAATAGTAAATTAGCTTTATCAACTTTATTTTTAAAAACCAAAGTTAAACTTAATTTTGACATATTCTCAATTAAAAAAAAGGCTTTTGACCTTAAATATTAGATCCATAGAAAATCATTAAAAAAAAATTTAAAAGAAAAATACTCCTTGCTTTTTATTTAGTTTTTGTACAAAAAAAAAGAAAAATCCTTAAAAATTCAGAGCAAAATTTTATTTTTTAGAAATTCTGAAATTCTACGAATCCGAAATATTTTAAAATATTTTTATTCGATTCAATCAATTTGTTATTTTTAAAATTAAAATAATTTTTTAAATAATTTTCTTTAAATTATTTTAATAATTTAAAAACTTTTTTTTTAAATTAAAAAATTTTGACTAACAATCTAAAATAAAAAAAAAATTTAATTTTTAAATTTAATTTTAAAATAAATTCATTCATTTTTCAAAAATTTTCACTAAAATTGTAATGAAAATTTAATTTTTTACATATTGATTATAAAAATCTTTCCTCAATCGCTTAAAATAATTTCTCATAAAATTATTTTCGTGGAAATCTAAAACATTTTCGACTCTAATATAAATTTCATAGAAACTCACCTCGTTCCTGCTGCCAAAAATGTCAATCCCATCACGGTATCTGGTATATTGAGTGTATCCCCTATTGATTAATGACCAATTTAGGTTTCATTTGGGAAAAGTGATCAGTATAAAAAATGCCAATTAAAAAAGAATGATTTTTTTTAGAAAAGAGCAAAATCGAGAGCGTACCAAAAACGGTGATTAAAAAGCTAACGACATACGACGTTAGTCCAATGTAGATGATGCAACACAGAAAAGTGAGGTAACGCAGTTTCGGATGTTTTCGCACATCGGGCACCGTGATCCACAGCAAGAAGACAAGTGGCCATTTGATGATGTACAGTAGCAGATATTCGTCTTGGTGACGTCCCCACGGACTGCTGCAATGCGCTAGATTAACACCAAATGAGCTGTCACTCAACACAGGTCACAAAAATATTTTCTTACCTTCCAATTCTTCGTCTTTTTTGTGTTCGTAAAATCCATTAACCGAGACATCATTATTGTTATTATTATTTGACATTCCATTTTCTGTCGTTTTTAGATAAAAAATGTTAAAATCGCAATAATTTTCATCAAGCGGGACTTACGTTTCGACAGCAACGGACTTATTTCTGTCACATCTTGATAGAGTCGTGGCACATATCGCTTCCGATACTTGGCGACCAGCAATTTGGCATTCCGGGACATGACATCGTTATAATACAGCACGGTGATGTAGATGAAATACGTTAAAATGAGGGCAAGAGCTTCGTACCACATCACAATGCCGTCGTGCAGCACGCCAATTAAGCCAAGGACGGCAATTGCGTACATGCCGGAGTCACGTGTGATGGAATACCAGTCCAACTTGACGACCTCGTGCGCAAATAAGCCACAACATGCGGGAACAGCGAGAATATTGAAGACCGCAGCTCCGATAACGGTCCCGACGCCCAAGTCGCCCTTCGTGATGAACGTTCCCACGCAATTTATGAAGAGTTCCGGACTGGAAGTTGCCATTGCCTGTCGAAAATTAGGTGAAAAACGAAAAATTTTGAGAAAAAATCAACTTACCATGAATGTTGCGCCTGCAACATCTTCGTTCATTTGCAATTCTTTTTAAAAAAATAAAATTTTATCAAAAAAAGTTCCACAGATGAGGAAAAAAATTCTTACTCGAGCACAAACTCTCGATCGCTGGCACAAAATAATCATCACAGATGATCGCTAGGAACCAAAAACAGTACAAAGTCAATAAAATATGCACCGTGAGCCATCCCTTCTTGCGTTGTTTTCGCGTAAATCCATCGGGCGGAAATTCATCGATCGCCGGCGGATTACAATCGATCCGTTGATGATTTACCTCGCTAATCTCCGTAAAATTTGCAATTTCATCGTCGTCTGCAGCGTGGGGACTCACAATCTCCGATACATTCACTGATAACAACTTTCGATGACCACTTGCGATTACATTGTCTTCAAAAAGGGAGATTTGAACGTTTTAATTCACACAAAAATAAATGATCTAGTTTTGAAGGAGCTCTTCAAGCGTTGTACGTACCATGGTCCGTATTGACATCCAAAACACTCAAAATCGTGTAAACAACTGACGGAACAATAATTACGAGAAATATTCTGATCCAAATTGCAATGCGAAATTTCTTCCCTAAAAATGATCGATTTTTAAGTTTTACCATCTCCTGAGGATTTTTTTCTGGATTTTTTTTAAGGCAATTGACACTGCAACACGAGAACGTTCGAGAGTTAAAAATATTTTAAAATGTAAACAAATAGAAAGTAAACGGTACCTTGCAAGATATTTACTTGAATATCATAAAAGAACTTCTTTGTATTTGTAAAAATTGAGGACGAAACGTTCACGTGCCTGCGAATACACTTTGACGGGATTTCGACACCTTTTCGACACAAAATTAAATTTCTTAGTTGCACTTGTTACTGCTAAACAGCTTATTTTGAATTAAAGGCGCTGCAGTGGATTTGAATTCCTTTTATACGTGCAATACCACTTGAGATAATCTCTTGTTGAGTTGTTATTGTTTTGATTGATATTTTGTAGGATGTCCGATTTTTTTGTCGTTTGAAATAAAAGTAAAAAAAATTTCGAAAGTATTTTAATTATTAAATAATAAATTATTAGTACATATTTTAATTATTTGGTTTAAGCTTTTTGAAAAAAAAATTTATTAATTTTATTTTTATTTATTTATTATTTTTTTTTTAATTAATTTTATTACTAAGAAATAAACAACGATGTTTTTCAAATAATTTATACATTTTTTTTAAAGAAAATAATAAAAAAAGAATATAATTTTAATTTAATTTAAGAATTTTCTTTAATTTTTTTATTTATGTTATTTTTAACTTGATAATAAAGTAAAAATTCAAAAAATCTTTAAAAAAATTAATAAAAAACAAAAGATTTATTATAGTTTTCGATAATTAAGCTAAATTTTCTAATATTTCATCATAACATTTCAAAAATAAGGAAATTTTTTAAAAAATTTAAAATAAAAGAAATTCATAAAAAAGTTTCTGAACTTTAGATTTCTTAAAATTTTAAAAACTTAAAATTATTTTATATTATTTTTATTTATTTATCATATTTTAGACAATTTTAAACTTTTTTATTGAAAATAATTAAAATAAACCCAAAAATTGAGATTTTAAGTGCAATTCAAGAAAAAATTGAGGTGTCGATAGAATTTAAACATAATAATAAAAAAATTAAAATTTCTTTTAAAATTATTCGAAAAATCTAAAGTATATAAAGTCTTATTTAAAGTTTTTGAATTATTTTTTTATAGATTTTTTAACTTTTGTTCAAAATTAAGTTTCATCAGTTTTAATTTTTAAATTTAATTAATTTTTTAAAATTTATTTTTTTATTTTAAAATTTTAATTTTATTCGATCCTTTCAAAAATTGCATCAAAAAAATAAAAAATATTTTTTTACTTAAAAAATTTAAAAAAAATGGAAAATTTGAATAAATTAACAAAAATTGTCACCCTATCAACTATTGTACAATATTAACCAATAAGTGACAATACAATTAAAAAATTTCCGTTATTACCGATTTTGTGTATTAAACAAAACGGAGTGATAAGAGATCACCATAGAGAGTGACTATTTGAGTTATCACGAATGTGAGTGAGGGATTTTGTTCTAAAGTCCAGAATGATGTTATTGTGCCGTAGGGAATTCTCTGGAAACTTACTGTACTTACCTTGCAACGAACAATGCACGTGAGAGGAATGACGAACAAATAAGAGAAACACAAATGAGTTCTTTTTATTCGAATTTTATAATTCATATATTTCATTCAATCTGGTCATCATATATAATAATAACTTGACAATGCAAACCTTATTGTTTGTTTATAACATTTTACTGAAATATCACAAAATTATTTTTTTTTTCATATTTTTAATTTTATGTATTTTATTTTTTTATTATTTTTACCTTTTTTTTCTTCTTATCTTTATATTTATATATAATATGATTTGAAGGTGAAACTCTGATGAAAATGGAAAAATAATTAATATTAGGGATTTTTAATTAATGTTAATAATTTGTTGATCAATATATATATATTTATTCTATTTTTTTTATTATTCACGTCATTATTTGTAATAAGTTTATTTTTTTTTATAATAATAAAATGTGTGTTTGTGTATGTGTGTTTATATGGGACAAAAATTCCATTTCTCAGAGTATCAATTTCAATGTGTTTTATATTGTTTTTCATTCATCATTTTCAATTTATTCTTACGATCTATCAATATAGTGTAATAATAATCAATTAATTTTATTATATTATATACTAATATAATTAAATAATATTTATCCGTCGTTGCGGTTCGTGTTTGTTGTTCCTTTTTTATCTCATTTGTTTGTTTTGTTTATTCATATAAATTTATTATATTACTTACATTTTAATAATAATTTTGTATATAATAATAATAATGATGTAATAAAATCAGTTTTAGGAGGAGAATTTTTCCAAATATTTTTTTTTTTTTTTGATATACAATTAAACACAATTAATAATAATCATTAATTATATCATATATCAAGTCATAAAACCATTTATATAGTTAATAATATATGTATGGGTGTTTGATAAAGAATACTATTTTTTTGTTATAATGTTGAATATATATTTTTTTCAATTTGTTCCATTTTTAATAATTAATTAATTAATTATATTAGGGGTATAATTAATTCATACATATATGTTTATATCATTGTTTCCTTCATTTGTAGGTAATATAAGTTAATCCTGATGTTTTTGATATTTTCGTCGCATTTGTTTTCTTGGACAACGTTTTGTATTTAAATATAAATAATAAAATTAAACAAAAAAAGTAAACAATTGGATCCTTCTTTTCATAAATTTTGTAAATAAATCTTGTATTCTATTTATTTTTTTCTATAGATATTATTTTTTAACGTTTTTCATAGTAATTGTATGTAAATAGTTTTATTTTATTGTTATTTATTAAAGTGTTATTTTTTGTGATAATTTTTTTTGTATTTAGTAATTCTTTATTAATATAAAAAGTTGTGTTTAATTTGTGTATTTATTAGATAGAGTTGTTTTTTTTTATAAATATACAGACTTGGACAAAGAAAAAATTTAAAAGGGCATGAAAATGCAAAAAGGGTGAAGAAATAAAAAAATGTGTAAATATAGTGAAATATATTTTTTTTTTGTGTTTATGTTTTTTTTTATTGAACGTCAACTATGGTGACAATATATATTATTAATAGGAATTTAACTACTTCAGTTCAAAATTTTTAGTAGTGGTACTATTTTATAATAGTTTCATGTAAATTTTCTTCTTTATTTTTTATCTTGATTTCTTCAATTCAATTTGAATTTTATACTTTTTTTTAAATATATTTATATATTGTTTGATTGTACAACATACAGAAGGAATTTTCTTCTGTATTGTGTCAAATATGTGGATTCGAAATATTATTGAGAAAAATGTTGCTTTTTAGTTAAAAAATTCCATTGGTTTTTTTTTTGTGTGTAACTAAAGCTATTTTTTATTATTATTATAAAAAAATGCATAAAAAATTTTGTTTTTAAAAATTTTACTGAAATATTTTTTTTCTTTCATTGTTGTTGTATAAAAAAGTCTGTCCGCTTTAGTTTTATTTTTTTTTTGACAACCACCTTAAATCTTGTTAATTTTATTGTATGTTAAAGGGTTTATTTACTTCCTTACCTAGATACTGATGTGAACTTATATTTTTTGTAACAAAAACTGAATTCGAGACGGAAATATATAAAAAATAGTGGAATTTGAAATATTTTCCTATATGATATATGATAAAAATAGAAAAAATCCTTAATTTTTAGTCTTACATTATCAATGGACTCATGGTTGTTCCGTTTGCGACTCTTTTTTTCATCGGGTTTAAGTTTAACCAACACTGATCTCTATTCCACTTCAATTATCATATGCTATTTTATCATATATATTTTTATGTTACTACAATACGAGTCTAATAAATCTTAAATATATATGAATATTAAAATATCTATCAAGGTAGTTTTTTTTTTTAGTTTTTCTGTGATGATGACTGAAAAATACAACTTTTTATACAATTTTCTGACAATTAATTTCGAACAAAAGTAAAAAATTATTGCATTAATTGTTTATTCGTTATATTTGCCGCATAAAAATGCGAAAGTTTTCCTTCTATTTCTTTCCATACATAAGACGCGACTATTTTTTTTGAAGATTTTTCTATAAATTTGTTTTTATTTTGTTGAAAAATGAAAGACTTAAATTAGTTTAATTTATTTAAATTGCATTTTATTTACTTTTTTTTTATTATTATATTAGTATAACATTAAACTACAATTTTAAAAGTTAGAGTTATAATAAAACAATGAATGAACAAAGACAAATTTTGGAATATCAATAAATTGAAATATAGACAACAAAGTTTTATTACACCGAATAAAATTGTCAGACATGGTTATGTGTCGTGTCTGTGTTAAGATGAAAAATTAAACAATTGTATTTTATACACTTTTTTACCTAAAATTTACTTTAATGACTCTTTTTTTCTACAAATTTTTATAAGAGACGTGTTATGTTATATATCTATTTATATATTTTTTATTATGTGTAAATAAGTCAATAATCATTTACATCCTACAAACATTTTATTTTTTTAAAAGTTTTTTTTGTTCTACTGTTCACTTTTTTTCTACATATCTTTATTCAACATTATTGATATTAATTAATTTTTAATATAATAATCATTACTATATATCATTAATAAAAATGAAAATTCAAGTTTTTCAACTAAAAAATTGTAAAATAATAGTAACTTTACATCATTTTGTATATAATATTCTTTTTATCATTATTTTTTTTATTTTTATTTTTATTATATTTCTTATGTCTAAAAATGTTTAATATAAAAAATAAAATAGTGATTCCTATTCCTATTTTACAGAATGATTTTTCTTCATTTATATTTTATTATATCTATTTTTTTATTTTTAACCTATCTTAAATTTTATTATGTCTATTAAATTATAAATATTCATTAAAAGTATTTGTGTGGACTTCATCTTTTTTTTTTCTTTATCAATTTTATCTGAATTTACGATCATAATATATGTACAAAGATAATATTATTATCATACATATATTTATATATAATAATGTTACTTTATATAATTTATTATTTTTAAGAAGTACTTAGTAGTTTCGATGCATTAATTGTTGTCAACAATAGTTAAATGCACATATTTTCATTTGTTGTGTTTATTTTTTTTTTTTGAGTTAAAGTGAGTGAAATATGACAAACATTTTGTATTAAGATTTACAAATGTTTTATTTTATTTTTTTTTTTTAGTTTGCTGAGAATGTTTTTTTTATTTAAAAATTTTTCAAAAGTAATTATGTTGTATATTTTATTTATATATTCAATATTCGAAACCGAAATATGAATGAGGTTATATTGATGCGCGTAATTTGTTTCAGACACTTGAATGTTCATTTTATACAAAATTTTTGTCATATTTTTCGTTTTCGATAAAATTTCGTGAAATTGTGATTTTTGTTTTCTATACTTTTACTATCCTATACCGACCTTTAAGATTAATATTGATTTTAATGATGATAATTTTTAATGATAATTTTTCATGTCAAATAATTTTTGATATGGTTTAATATTTGTAATTGTATATAAAAAGGTATTGAAAGTTGAAATTATTACTAAATATTTAATTTTTTTTTTCATTACAATCTATCACTCTCTTCGTTTAGTGGAAAAAATAAAATCACAATTTCACGATTGAAATTTATCGAATTTTTTTTTATGAAAAACAATTCGTAGATGGTGTTGAACTTAAACACATTTAAAATATTTATGTATAATTTATGTGAAAAAATGGAAGTTGGATGGTACATCCCATATTTTCTTGTCCGCAAATGTATGAAATCCTTAAAGTCATTAAAAAAGAGAGAAATTTTGGAAGATGTATCACGTATATTTGCCGAAAAAAAATTTGTTGTGATTACGATATATAAATTTATACACGACCTTTCTTGTTTAACTTCTTTGCGTTGTTAGTTAGTATTTAATTAAATTTAATATATATGCATTTTAGAATATTGTTTTAATGTTTATCTTCTATATGTTATTATTATTATAATAATATTACTTTGATTATATATAATAATAACTTCCTTCGTCGTGATCGGTTTTTTTTCGAGACATGTGCTTCCTGGTTCTTTCAGTGATAAAATTTTCCAAAAAAATAATTTAAAAAACTTAAAATAATTTTGTAATATTAAAATAATATTTTTTTTTGCTTTGGTTCAAAAAACGAGTAATTAATGCCAAAATATAATTTTGTTTCAATACTAATGATAATAATACGTTTCGAGTAAAATTTTGTACACATATATAAAAAAATAAGAGTACGACCAAAAATAATTTGGAAAATAGTTTTCGCTTTTTGAAAGACCTTTGATAATAAATGTTAACACAATTTGATATATATTATTAGGTTCGTCCGCATTTTCGTGATTCGAAGTTATCATAAAGTGTGTAGGATGTAAGTCGATCGACAAAGTCCAAGGTGTGATGATAAATGATAATAATCTCTGTCATGCTTGTAAGATTCTTTAAATATGTATATGGTTGTTTGTTTGTAACTCTTGTTGTTTAATATTATATACTTTTTTTTATTATATCACAGTTGCAATATATATATTTTGCACATTCTTTGATCTGCTCAGAGTTTAATAAAAAAAAAATTTAAATAAAAAATGAATCTATGTTTTTGTTTGCAGATCACTGAATGCTGTTGTTACGGACTTTCGTGTAATAATATTGTAATGTGAATTACTTTGTGTTGTAGGAACGATGATAATATTAAATTTGTTTTTTTTTATATATATTTTTATATATTTATTTCATAAATTTAAATATATAGTACCATATGAACTCTTGCCAAAAATGTGCAAAAATGTTATTTATGATGAACAAATGAAAAAAGATAAAAATATTAAAACTTAATAATAATTAATAAAATTAGCCAGGAACAATATAATATAACAAACAAAAAAATTAACGAAAAATATATGTATCAACGTTTGAAAAAAAATTAAATAATTTTTTAAATATCACATGAACGTTGTATCACAGACATGATGTTTGTAATTTTTTGTTATCTTTTTTTTATTAATTATTATGAAAACAAATTAGGCAAGATTTTATTGAAAAATATTAAAAAACAAACATATCTGTGACCAACCTCACGAAATATCGAAAATAATTTAGGTTAAAAAATTAATTTTGTGATATTTTTCATAGTTATATATTTTTGTAAAGGTTAATTAAGGTATACATTAAATATTAATTTATAATCTGATTTGCATATTGCATTTATAACTGTATATGTGTGTGTGTTGTGTGTGATGTATATATGTTAATATATCGTAATATATATAATAATTAATCTTAATAATCAAGTAAAATTTATAATTTTTATTACAACGATTTTGTTGATAAAGATTGGGTTTTTTTTGATAAAGGTTATTATTATATAGAAAGAAGTAATTTTTGTTTATTTGTCGTCGCAGTACAGAAAATATTGTTTATAATTTTATTTATTTATTTTTTTTTGTATTAATAGTATTATATTAATGATCATTTATTTTGTGTATATAAAAAATTTTGATATCATCATCTTCACGATTATTATTATTATTATTTATTGTTGTGTTTTTCTTCATATTATCATTAAAATGTGTAAATATAATAAAATATTGATTTATTCATGTGTTTTGTAATAAATTTTATGTTATATAAAAAAATAATCAATTATTTCAGGGAACAACAAAATATATATAATATAAAAAAAGATATTTTTTTCTTAACTTATCTTGTATCAATTATATTATAATAATATGTGATATAATAATTAATTAATTAATAATATAATAATTAAAATAAAAACATGTATAAATATCTATTCGAAATGTATCAAAAATAATATATAGACGGTTTACTTGCTTGCAATCTTAATTTTTTGAATTTGTGTAGTTCTGTTTTTTTTTGTTCTGTCGGATGAGTATTGCAACCGGGCCTTACAACAATTTAGTTGTTAATTTTTTAATTATTCTTGTTGCAAAATTTGATGGTTATGTGGTTGTTGTTGTTGTTTGGGGTTTTGTTGCGCCATTAGTGGTGCTGGAGGCAATTCAATAGGTATATGGTAATATTTACATTGTTGCCGAAAACAATTGCCTAAAGCATGGTCACGACAAACAGCCACACGTTGATCAATTATTTCTACTTTATCGTCTGTAAAAGAAAATATTTTCATTTAATTATTAATTTTTATTAAAATAAAAAAAATATTAAAAAAATATGTATTAAATATTATTATTATTATTAAATATGTAAAAAATATTTAATTTTAAATATTATATTTTTAAAATATTTTTTTATATATTTTTTTTTGATATAAATATTAAATTAATTTTTAAAAATTATTAAAATATTTTTTTTAAATATTTATATTTTTTTTTTTGATACTTACTCTCAGTTATATGAACAAATCTACATGTCGGTCTGGAACACATATGTCTATTAAAATCTTGGCACACCGGGAGGGTGTCCAGTAACTGTAGGGAATAAATAAAAATATCAAAATTAGTCATGTGGGATCGAAAAGTTTTTGTATATGTATATTAAGAAAACTTTGTGTAAGTTAAATATTTTTATATATATAATATATAATTAAAAAAAACTATTAATTAATTATAAATGGGTTTTAGAGACATTAACAGATTTTGTAGTAGTAGATTTTCCATTAATTCGATTTGATTATTATTTTTCATTATTATTGATTTTTCAATAGTTTTTCTTTTGTTTTGATTAATAATATTATTATTATCTTAGTGACACTCACACTAAAATTCATAATATTCATTTTTGTTTGTCTTTTTTAATCAATTTAATTTTTTTTTTATAATAATAAGGAACACGTGATTCTAGTCTATATTATTCTATTCTATATTTGATTGAATCGAGTTGAGTTGATAAGAAAAAAAAAATAAAAGAAAATTATATAGGTGAAGCGTTAAAGCGTTTTAGGCAAAGCAAATTTCACGCTAGTAATTGTCAATACGTCAAAAAGCCATTTTTTGGTTGCAATTCATATAAACTCTTCACTTTTATAAAGGCGTATGAAACGTTCAGAAGCGATATATATAAATAATTTTTTTTATTCTAAATAATTTCAATGGTTTTCTCGTTATATTTATTTTTTTTTTTTGAACATTAAGAGAAGCAATATGAAACTTGAAATGAGGAAACCACAACAAAAAGCAATTAAGATAAGTGTTTTGAAACTTTGTCTCTTTAATACATCTAAATTGACTTGTTTTTATTTAAAATATATATGTTTCACATAAAAATTCTATATTATATATAAAATGAGATAAAAGAGAAAATTTGTGTTTATGTGACGAAAAATTTAAGCTATTCATGCAATTTAATGTGTTTTGTGTGTTTCCATGTGAGAATTGACTTGGGATGTTTTTTTTTTTATATATATCTTGTCTAGTAAGCCAGCTTTTGTATTATATTTGTCTATTTTTCTAGATAATAAATTAATTTGAAAATAAATAAAAAAAATGTATAAACTTTATTTATATCGCCACATTGATAAATACAGACGTACATAAGCCTTTATTGATTTGTTTTGTATTAGAAAAAAAAATGTGTAAAAAATTTACATGAAAATTTTTTTATTAAAAAATAAAGTCAACCCAATTGTAATAATAAAAAGCGGGATTTAAAAAGCATTTGAGTGCAAACAAAAAAAAATAAATTTAGGAGGCAAATTAGAAAAGCATTTTAATTCTATTCTACAAGAAAAAACAAACAAAAAAATTGCGGGTAATAATAAATTAATAATATATGTTATAAAAAAAAAAATAAAATTATTCAAAGTTATAAAAAAGCATTTCTAAGGTTATTTTCTACTCACACCTTTTTGGATCTTGTTAGCGGTAAAAGTTCAGTTTTATAATATATAAAAAATACAATCAGCTCAATTTTTAATTTACATCACATTAGAGGCACCATTGAAGGTTATATTTTGCACTAGATAAAAAACAATTATATTATTGTTGGTTTGTTGTTTTTTTTTTGTACGTTTTATATTAATTATAATAAAAGCAATAAAATATTCAAGAGTCTATATTTTTAGCACGAGCACAAAATCCTACAATATTTATTAGTTAGTTATACACAAAATCGAGATTTTCATTTATATTTATTGATAGCTGAAAAATATACAAGTATAAAAGTGGAAAAAAATATGATTATAATAATATGTTAGTTTTATAAGAGCATTAAAAATAATATATTAAAAAATTCTTTGTAATCATTCATATACATTAATACTATAGATTATGTATATAAATGTTTACAATACAAAAAATAATATTAATTATTGATTTTTAGCCCAAAATAAAATTTAATTTAAATAAATTAACATTAAATGATTAATAATAATAAAATTTAAAACAAATATTAATAAATATATAAAAAAGCATTGTACCTGTCCATTGGCATCAGTGTAAATAACATAAGGAGCATTACATGGTATAACAGATGCTGTTTTTTTTTATTTTTTTTTTAATAATATATGTATAATAATAATAAATTTGCAGTTCATATATTTTATTTTGACGTTGTGTGTGCAATAATAATAATTTTGAATAGTCGCGCAATACAACAGGCAGCAGCAAGTTTTTTACCATAAGTGCGTTTGTGTATTTTTTTTTGTAAGATTTTTTTTTTCATATACCAGCAACAGTAGTTTAGCAACAACAGTAGCAGCAGCAAAGTTGTCAGCAAGTATTTTGATAGAATAAAATTTATAAAGTAATAGGCGTCCCCGCATCCAGGTGATTTTTGAACATTTCATTTTTTTTTTGTTTATTTTAAAGTTTAAAGAACCACCATAATTGACATGCATTGGAGTTTTTTAATATTTTTTTTAACATATACACAGTACAATATGTTGTTTTCGATTTTTTTTTTATTTACACATAAATTTTATCGTGTTTGTGTTTGAAATGTGTGCAATTTTGTCATATACGGTCACATACGGTATAGACAGTGATGTGTGTTTAATTTTCATAGCGATACAGAAAGAGAGAAAAAAAAAGTTAATCATTATTATTTTCCCATTCCAATATTTATATATGTTGCAAATATAATTTTGTTTCGTGAAAAATTTTGAAAGTATGTTAATATGAGGCATGAATTGTTAAAAAATGATTATCAAAAATAGATAAAAATATGAATGATGTTATAAAATTGCACACATGTTTTTTTTTCGGTGTATATTTTTGTTATTAAATGTTTGTTTGTGAAAATAATAATAAAAAAAATTATTTGTTAGGATTTTGGTACACAATATGTGAGTAAATGTTGTCCCCAGTTATTTGTCGAAAATAGCGTAAGCATGAAAAAAAATATTAAATAAAAATTGTTTAAAATTCAGAGAAAATCTCAGCATGCTGAAAATAATATAAATATTAGTTCATGTTATAAAACAATAATAATTCTGTTTTTTTTTTGTTTAAAATTTTAACATACAAAATTATTATTATTTTTTTTTTTGGGTTACAAGTTTTTTTTTATTTCAAAAGCACAGAAGAGGGTAAAGCCTGAAAAGAGACTATTCTACGGTTTATTATTAATAAATAAAAAATTACACTACAAAACTCACTTTCAACATTTTTTTACCATTTATATCAAATCCAATACTTTCGTTACAAAATACATTTTTTTTACTAAAAACATGATATTTCTTGGCTTGACTAAAAATTTGCAGCACAGCATACATTTATAGATCCAGTTGCAGGTGTTTTTTATATATATATATTTTTTTTTTATCTAAAGCTGACAACAGATTTTCGTTTGTTCATCAAAATAATAATTATACCCAAAAAAAATTTTTTTATAGAAAAATAATATTTGTCACAAAAAATAAAAGGAAATATCACTCTTTCATTCACAAAAAAGCCAAAATAATAATGAAATACAGGAAAATATGAATTTTTTTAAAAATTGGAAATAAAATGTATTTTGAACGATTTTTTGCTATTGTTTTAATAATGTTTGTGTATGTTGTTGTTGTTGTAAAAGTTATTATAAAATTATGGTACAGGTGTGTTAATATTATTATGTTTATGGCAAAGTATGTGTTTGTGTTTTGTTTGTGGGTGTCATCTGTAAATAGGATAACATTATTAGTGAAAGTATAGAAAGAAAGAAAGAAAGTTAAAAAAAAGCAAAAAATAATAAATAATAAAAAAATGCATTTCATACATACATTCATCAAAAAATAAAAAGGAAAAACACCATGATGTTAGCTATCTTTTTTTTGTACAATTCCTGTCACCATCCAAAAATTACCTACGCTTTATGGCATTCGTTTTGTCCTTTGTCGCGTCAAATAGAAGCCATGTTCTTAATATATATATTAGAGATAGCAGTGCATCTTACCTCCTATTTATTTATATATATAATATAATAATAATGCAACAATTAATAAAATAAATAAAAAACTGCTCAAAACCAAAATATATAAAATAAAAATAAATTTTAAAAAATAATGCAATAAAAGCTATGAATAAATTTATAACTAAAAAATGCAACTTAAATACTTTAGCTTCGTTGTAGATAATAATATATAATTATTTATATACAAAAGAAAACAAAATAGTAAACTTCCACCAATCCGCAAGAATATTTTTTTTGCTGTGAAAACACAATACACTAATAATAAATATATAATAATAATTTATATAAGATGAACAATTATTATGTAAAAGAGCCGTCAAGTGTGTAAATAAATGTTGGCAACAGTAAAATTTTATTATTAATAATATATATGATATATAAAGGAAAACCACTGAAGAAACATTTTTGTAAAAACTAAACTTTCTAAAGTTTTTTTGAGGACTAAAATTGAACTAAAAAATACAGGAACACGTTTTGTATCTAATAATAGCGAAAAAACTTAACAAACGAGGCAATCCAATTTTAATATATTTTTTCAAATAAAAATGAAATAAATAATGAAGCAGCTGGCAATGTTGGCAAAAATGTTCTCCTGACACACTCAATATTTATGTTTAATATCAAAAAAAAGTTTTAATTATTTTTTGAAATAATTTATTATTGTATTATATATAATATATAATAATATCAATATAATATTCACTCTATAATGTTGTAGTTTTTTTTTATTTTAAATGTTTGTATATTCATTATTATTATTATAATGGTAATCAATTAATAATTTCATCGATAAATAGTACAATATTTTTAATTGATAATAGTAGTACATATTTTTGTTGTTTTTAAGTAACTCTCAATTCTCTTTTATTTATTTATCATTATTTTACCAATAAATGGTAATTTTCTATATAAGTATATTTAATTATATTAATAGTATATGAAACATGATTTGCTGACGTGTATCAGCTGACAAATTATAACGAAAATTTATAGAGTGAAAAAATAAATAAAGAGATTCGAGTGAATAAGTGACCGAAAAATGTGGTCCAGTTGCTACCATCTATAAATTTTTGTATAGTTTGGCAGCTGATTGTCGCAAGTTTCCGCACTATACGTGTTACATCGAGTTCAAGTGTATTGTGTTATCATTATTGTATTAGTGTACGTATATTTCCATAAAAAGTAACTTTTTTTTTTGTTAAACTACGAATACTGTTAATTACTTTTTTTTTGCTACTAACTACACACATTTATAAATATTTTTTAGGACATCTATTATTGTATTTGCATTTCATTTTTTTTATTAAATATATTATATATAATATATTATATATTTTATATTATATATAAATTATTATATATATATATATAATATATTATATATTTTAAGATTTTTTATTTTAATAATTTATATTAAAAATATCATCAAACTGCTCATAAAAATGAAACGTGTGAAATTTAAAACGTTCGATAAAAATTTGACTATTTTTGTTGATTTTTCTGAGTTTTTTTTTATTAAAAATGTAAATGTGTCGGAAAATGTGAGTTTTTAATAAAAAATGCACCTCCAATGTAGTTAAAAAAATATTCTTTTTTTTCGTAGGCACTTTGTTCACGCACATGATGATGGAGGGCAGACTGATGTTGTCAGTTTTTTCGTTATTTTTGTTTTTTTTTTAAATCTTAAATAGTGCCATAAGAGTTCGTGGTCGGATTTGTAACTTCATAAATTTACGCGAGATCTTGTATTGATTGGAGATGTAAAAGCGAGGATTTTTGAGTGGATGGCGTTCGTGTGTGGATTTTTTGTTCAAATGTCTCAAGTAATAAAAAAATAATGTATTTTTTTTCAATGAACTTTATATTATGCAAACAAACAACCCACACACAACAAACTTCACACACTCAAAATCCAATCAAAAGATTAGCAACACGTCAATTTCCCGGGCGCCAACATAAAATGCATGACGTAAATAATAAATGTGCAAGAAAAAGCCTCTTGTATAAATAAAAAAAAAACAACATAACAACAACAAGGCTTTGGCATGAAAAATCACATTACTCATTAAATATTAATGCGCGTGGAACGAAAGAAAAACAAAAAAACGCGAAAGAAAACGCGTTAAACCGTGATTAAATTTAAACGTAAACATGAGGAGGCACCTCCTTCGATTCTTGCGCCTCATATAAATTTAATAACGTAATAAAATATACAAAAATAACAGAAAAAAAAATAAAAAAAGGTACATATTATTAAAAGCAGTTTTGATTCATTTAATATTCATTCATTTGTTATTAGAAAATTTTGTGTTGTTTTATTCAGATTTGCGCGAAAACATTGATAAATATTTGATGAGAGTTACTTTCAAAGCGATAAAGTGAGAAAATAATAAAAAAAATGTGTGTAGGAAATGAAATGCTAAAATTAATAAATTGGTGTAAAAAATATTTAATTAGTGTGAAAAGGCAGGATTAAAGGATCAAACCATAACAAGCATTAAAATCATGAAAAATTCAACTTAAGACTAAATAAAAGCAAAAATATTACCATACGTGTACCAATACTTGACTTCTTTCTACCAAAAAAAGCAAAGTAAATGTATAATACAGGAAAAGGATGATACGAGGAAGCATTTAGGAGCCAAAAGTTAACAAAAAAATATAATTAAAAAAAAACATACAGTGTCCAGAATACTCAAATAAATAAATAAAAAGCCATTTGTTTTTTTTTTTCGTTTCTACAATAATACAAGATCTACATTACTTTATTATTATTAATATTATAATATTTCAACTTTTAATATTAATTAATCAATCATTAAATATTATATTATATATACTATAGATTACTTTATTTTTTCATTATTATTATTATTTTGTGTGATAAATAATAAACATTATCTTCTTTTCTGCTTTTCGTATATTAATAAAATATTTAATCTTTTGTTTGTTTAATATAGTTGTGAAAATAAAAACATTTACAAATGATGAGAAGATATAGGCATACAATACATTTTTTTAGCAGCAAACTAAATAATAATAATATATAACTTCTTTTATTTTAATTTAAAAATTAAACAAAAAAAAATTTAATAAATTAAGTACACAACCCCTGCAACAAAATTATAACCCTTTTTCATATAGAATAAAACTAGTTAATAATGCGTGTGCCATACATATATAATATATATTATATTAATTGTAATTAAGTGTATGTTTGTTCTGATATGCCTACTCAAAATTTGTTGAGAGCACACCACTTGCTAATGATAATTATTTTAACTCGATTAACAAATGTATATTTATTATTATAGTTTATATAGGTATATATTGTACGCAATAGACATGTATAAGTAATAAAAATTAAAATAAGGCAAGAAATTCTTCAAATATTTTTTTTTTGCTAGCGATACTGCGCTTTTTTAAGTTTTAGCATAATGAATGTTAAAATGGAAAATGATTTTTTTTTTCTATTTTTTTTTTTGTTTATTTATATTTTTTTTAATTCTACTCGCTACTACTTTATTTGTTTTTTTTTAACTTTAATTGTTTTACTTTTATTTTTTGTTTTCTGCGCGTGATGTTTATTAATAATAATAAGAAAAAATTTTATTTAAACATCACTCGAGATTTTTTATTTAAATATTTTTTTTATAATAAAAAGTAACTTTTTTTGTATCCACAACATTAATTAAAATACAAGGAACACTCATTTCTACTATACATTAATAATAATAAAAAAAATTGAGGTTGATTCTTATAAATCTTAAGGACTCTTATTTTCTAAGCATTTTCAAACAACTATATATTTATATAATTTTTTATGTATCATAATAATGTCGCTTAATTGTAGAGAGTTTATATAGCATTAAGTTTATAATAATAATAATAGTATATAAGGTATTACAGAATAAGTTGTATAAATATGTTTTGAATAAAATATACGTTTATATAGCGATGCGCGCATACACATGGCATGACAAAAATATTTTTCAAAAAAAAAAATTACCATGAAGGCAAAAAAATAATAACAAAATGTGTTTTTTGTAACGTTTTTCTTTAAACAACATCAACTTTTTATATAAAAGACTCAAAAAACAATAAATTTGCACTAAATTAGCATTTTTTGTAATTATTGCATCAAAAATTCTAATAAAAAATATGATACACAAAAATAACATCAATGTTGAAAACTATTCGTAATATATTTCAACAAAGTTAATGTTAACAATAATAATGATAATTTTAAAAAATTGTAAAATAATTGACGATCATAGAAATAATAATAATAACAATAACCACATATTATTAGTTAGTTAGTGACTAATTTTTTTTTGTAGTGAACTTTTTTCTTTTTTTAAATATTTTAGTTACGTATATATGATAGAAATATGTATTACCGCTAATATTTAGTATTTTTTACATATATATTTTTTTAACTGTATCACATAATTCATTGTGTGTAATTGTTTATATATATTATCTAAAATTAAGTCAATATATTAGTCAATATTTAGTTTGTATATTTTAATAATCCTAAATTTAATTGTGATGACTAATATTTCAAAAGAAAAATATTTATTTATGTACGGTAACATTGCGTTTCCTAACTCAAGGAGGTTTCATTTTGAATACTATCAAAAAAATTATAAGTACAAAATTAAAATTATTAAATGCAATATGACTAAAAGTTTAGGATGTGTCACGACAAAAAATAGAGAGAGAGATAAAGACGAGGGACTAGAAACGATTAATTTTTAATATATTTTTTTTTTTCGAAATGAGTAAAAATTGCACGAGACGAGGGGACGACGACTAGGGAAAAGTTTGGGATCATCCTAATTTTTTTTTGTTAATATACAACCTAATATGCTATCCTAATATCCTAGTGGATGAAAAAAATTTAGAATATTTACAGTTTTAATCCTAGTATTAATCACGTCACTTCAACATTTTTTTTCATTAGTTTATTATCGATTATTTTAGGCACTATTCTTACTAAAAAAAACACTCAAAAATGCGGTAAAAGATTTTCTTCGTTTCAATGCGGTAAAAGTTGTCAAGTTTAGGTAGTAGTGCTTCCAACTTATGACGTTTTCATTTTCTTGTAAGGGTTCAAGACGACAGCAGTTGTGCCGGGCGCCGCATTTTGTGGCATCGTACCTTGCGGCACGCCCTGCTGCTGGGCACTTGTCGCCATCGTATTTGTCATTCCGGGATACGCTTGAGCTTGCATCTGCTGAAATCCCGGAATGCAATTGAACATAAACTGCTGATTCGCGGCGGCAGCAGCTTGTGATTGTTGCACCGCCTGTAATGCCTGCAACGTGGAGTACGGATACCCAGCTTGCGACATTGACAGCGCGGCGGCGGCGGCGGGATTGTAAGTTGCGGGATTCGCCGCTTGGGGTCGCATGAATTGAGCAAAGGGATTGGCGGAAGTTAGATATGTGGCCTGGGGTTGGGGAGCACGTGTCAATGCCGAGAGTTGCGTTTGACCGCGCAACAGCTGCGACGCGACACTAGCTTGGGACGTGGACATGGGAAGACGATTTGCGGAAACGGGAGCTGCAAGGGCGGGACGCGGCGACGTTAGCTGGGGTGCAGCAGCGTAAGCGGGTTGCGGCAAAAGCGCTGGCTTGTTAAAGGGGACTTGGCTGTAGGAAAGCGCTGACAATGGCTTGCCAGTCAAAGCGTTTGATACAGCGGCGAGCTTCAAAGCGTTTTGGTAGTTTTTCTGGGCAACCTCCTTGGCAATCGCCGCCGGATTCGCATAGAGGGGATTCATGAATTGGCTCTGGGCTTGGGGAAAGCTGTAAGCGAGGGAGGGGTGTTGCATGGGTAGGCCGGTGGAGTGCGAGGAAACACTATTACCTAAACTAACGTTACTCGTTGTGGGCGTTGCAGTGACGGAGGCAGAGTCTTTTGACTTTTTGGTGTGATCGAGTTCGTCGTCGCCACTGCTGTTTGTCGTGTAATGATTATTATGAATTTGCGCGGCAATTGAATTAAGTGATGGCACACTATTGCTTGCAGTGGTGCTAGTAGTACTTTGTTCCTTATTCACAGTGGTGTTATTGTTATTATTATTCGTTTCAGCGACAATGCCATTGCTTGCAGCAGTTGTCGTAGCGACACTATCATTATTATTAACATTACTTTGGTTTACAAAAATATGATTATTATTTGTTGTTGTTGTTGTCGAGACATTATTATTATTATTATTTATAGCATTTGGGTTTGCTGTGGTGGCGGATGTAATAGTAGTATGTGGTTGTGGAATTAAAGTAGTAGCGGTATGTGTTGCAGAAGTAGTAGAATTATTGACAGAAGTAGAGGAGGAGAAGGAAGAAGTAGAAGAACTTGAAGTTGGGTACTCACATGAAACAGGGACAAATGGCTGTTGTAATTGCATCAATTGTTGGTACGTTGTTCCGGGTTGATAAACGGGAATCCCTGACTTATCAGCGGCAGGTCTCTTGAATGGCACCATACCATGAAATGCCTAAACACATTAAAAATACAAAAATTTTAGAACAACTTTCATATAAAAATCTAAAAAAAATCGCACTATAATTAAATTTATATAAAATCCGTAAATAATAAATATGAATGATGATGATTTCCAAAACAAACAATTACAAAGCATCTATGTACATTTCTGTTCCGCTAGAATTTCTAGCACTCGTCACATAAATATGGAATTGTTTGAACATAAAAAAGGAAGCAAACAACAACACACATGACGTTTGAATGGAATTATTTAAAAAAAAAGTCAAAAAACAAAAATAAATGTTAAAAAAAATACTTACAAAATTTTCATAATAGATTGCTGATTTCATATCCATCTATTTAGTGTAATTATTTTATTTGTAATTTGCGTACACAGAAATACGAGTGATTTGGTGTTGTGTATTTCAAGCGATTTTTTGATTGATGATTTGGTGATGGTGTTTCGGACAATCAATGCGAGTAGGAAGAAAAAAACAAAATCGAAACAAGTTAATAAAAAAATAGCAGTGTCAAAGCACATTTTTTAAACGGCAAAAAGCAAAAAAATATACTTAAAAATACAAAATTTGTTAAAATAAATATTTCATCATAATTATTAAAACATATAATATTTTTTATAAATTTAAACAAAACCTTTTTTATAAAAAAAAATATTATTATTAATATTATGTATTAAACATATATGTTGATTTTTTTAAAATTATTATTATGAATGTATGTTTTTTTTTTTATTATAAAGCTATCACAACAGCTCATGAGCGAAAATGATATAAATTATTAAAAAAATATATATTATGAATGATTTTTATTTTTTTTTTCTTAAATTATAATAATAATAATAACTGAAGAAAAGACCTGTATTTACATCTTTTAATAACGTTTCCATATATATACATTCATAAAACCGCCACACTTTTTTTTCTTAATATTAAATTAAATTTTATATATGTTAAATATCCTTTTCTTATAATTTAATTTTTTTTTAAATAATATAAAAATAAATATATTATAACATTAAATGTTAATAATAATTTTATCAGTTATTACTTTGTTGTTGTTCATGATCTTTTAACAAAAAATCAATATCGCGACCATCACCTTTTTTATATTTTTAATTTTTTTTTAACTTTTCTACCTCTGTTAGTACAACATATATATATTTTGCATGCAAAAGTGTTTATTATAGAAAATTATACTAAAAAAAATAACCATAAAAAATATTTTTTTAGTGTAAAATTAACGAAAAAAAAATGTATAAAATAAAAAAATACCATTGGTAACATATCGTTTTCGGCAGCACGCTTTTTGCCAACCTCCAATGTGGTAGTAGCGGCAGAGTATGTGTTGGTGCTTGTAGCTTGCGTCTGATTTGTCTGTGATGATTGTGCGGATGGCAGTGGTGCAGTGGTCGGAGGAGGTGGGGCACCCAGATTGCAAGCGGCAGCAGCATATGGACCAACAGCAGTTGAAGCAGTTACAGGTGCAGACTAATTTTTTTTTGTTTGTTTGATGTGTTTTTTCATGTTGTATATATAGTTTTTTATTGTATTTATTTTTTTTTCATATAATTGTTGTTTGTGTGTAATAATAAAAAAATCACAGGCCAATAATTATCAGATATAACAGAAGCAAATTGAAGCAAAATTCGTGTTTTTTTCACATTCAAGTGTTTTGTGTTCAAATCCAATTTTAAATATTTTTTTTATCCAAATTTATTTTTTTTTATGTTTGTGTGTGTGTGTTTTGTGTATTTGTGTTTTGATATTTTGTGTAATTGTAAGCCGACAAGACAGGCGACAAGGCACATACAAAAAAGAAGGAAAGAAAAATAAAATAAACATCAACCCATAACTCATATTTATATATATAAAAAATTTTTTAAAAAAGTGAAAAATTCTAAAAACTAATGATTTACTAAGATAAGAATTAAACTATATATTTAACTAAACTAAATTCTAAAATATTAATAATTATTAATTTTACTCTAAAAATTAATTTTTAATCTAAAACTACATTAGAGAGAAAAAAAATTAATAACTAACTATTTATTAATAAAAAATATAACAAAAAAAATAATTATTAATTATTAATTATATTAACTATTAATTCTATATTATTAATTAAAAATAAAAAAAACATTATTAAATAAAAATTAAATTATTAAAAAAGCAACATTAAAAGCATTTTTATAAAAGCTAACAAAAGTAGATTTACGCAGAAGTGGTCGTGATGTTATAACTGATAAAATTCTTTTTAACATTATAATGATGTATAATTTATTATTTTCTATTTTTTAACTTTTTCAAATATATATCTTGCTTCAAATCGTACGAATGTTTTAAAATATATATGTTGATGATAGTAATAATAATTAAAGTTTGGTCAAGTGTCTGTTTTGCTATTTTTCCTTAAAACAAAAAATAATAAAAAAAAAACGAAAGTAATTTATTTTGTGTCTGTCCAGAGAGACACCTCAACATTATTTATGCATGTAAAAAGTGAGATGGAGACAAAAAACCAGAAAGCAGAGGATAACCACCCTTCTCTGGTTGCACAGTTGAGTTCTTGAAGTGTTGTCGTCGCTCGTCTGAATAAACATTGCTTTAAAAATGTAATTAATTGTGTTATTCACCCATTTGCAACTGGGAAATAAAATTATTTTTAATTCATTTTCACGAAGAAAGTACTTTTCAAGAAGAAAAAGCAACAAAAAAAAGCTTTTAACCTTGTTCAGATGTAATCCGATTGCTCCTCCGTGTGTGGATTATTACTTACTAAAACATTGTTAAATCCTTCCAACAGTTAACAGCACTTTATCTTGAAAGTTAAAATAAACTGCTCATCCTACATGTACTCTTGAGATATTTATCATCGTCATTTCGTTCTCATTACATTCATTGCACTTGTTGCAGGATTATAATAAATACGAAGCACTTGCTTGCATTATTTATTATAATAATAATAATAAGTGGATGTGTGCGCAATGAAGTTTGCAAATGACATTAAATGAGTTGTAGCATAAACAGACACTCGCAAGAGAAAACAAAAAGTACATAATGAAGATAATGTTTATGATTTACATTGTCGCTTCATTTGTTTTTTAATGTATTTTGTCTCGATCTGATATATATTGCTTAATGATGTTTCTCGAGGAAAAGTCTCGATTTGGAATTTTCCATATTTTAAATTCCGGAGGCGAGAAAGAGAGAGCGACGAAAAAGAAGATTAAATTGGTAACATTTGTTACATGTACAAAGTGTCATCAAATTCGAATGC
Organism: Culicoides brevitarsis; assembly: GCF_036172545.1. NCBI lineage: Eukaryota > Metazoa > Arthropoda > Insecta > Diptera > Ceratopogonidae > Culicoides > Culicoides brevitarsis. The sequence goes on along the minus strand of NC_087085.1, from coordinate 18,725,364 downwards.
AATATGCTTACTTTTGGAATGTAATATTTTATTTGCTTTTCCTGTTTTTTTTCTCGCTTTCTTTTTCTCTTTGTCAATGTACGCGAAATGTTTTATTGTTCAAAAATGGGTCCTTCCATTCTAAAAAATTTTAAAAATTATTTATTAAAATTATAAATTTTTCTAATTTATTTAATTTTTGGAATTTTCATAAAAAAATTGTTCTGACAATTTTAAAAAATTAATATTTAAAAAGAAATTATTTTTATTAAATTTTAAGCATAAAATTAATAATTTTTATAAACAATTTAATTAATTAATTTCATTATTGATTAATATTTATTAATAATTTAAAATAAATTTAATTTAATTTGAACTTGAATTAATTAATTAAATTATTTTTTTAATTTTTGTTGAATTTTTTTTGAATTAAAAATCAATGAAATACTTAAAAAATCAAAATGTATAAATTTTTTCACGTAATTTTTTTACACATTTTTAATGAAGAAAAACTGAGAAAACAAAAAAAAATCCTGAGAAATTACTTTTTTTTTAAAATAATAAAAAAAAAACAAAATAAAAATTATTTTTAAACTGATTAATTTTTTTCAAAATTTTGAATTATTATTTTTTATAAAATTTTATATATCTTGTTTTTTTTAAAATACCAATTCAATTTTGTTCTTAAATCAGACATTGAAAAATAAAAAAATTAAGAATGGAATTTTTTTTATTTTTTTAACTCACTTTTTTTAATTTATTTTTTTAAAGAATAACGAAAATCTATGAAAAATTTTATTTTCTAAATTTAATTTTCTGAGTTTTCTTTCTTAAAGAATGGAACGAACCATTAGATTATATATATTTTTATATAAAATGTTATTTTTTACGTATAAATGTTTTTTTTACCCCTATCATGGGAGGGATAATGCACATTGTGCTGATTCAAGTGAATATAAACTCTCTCACATTCAATTCATTTCATTTCAGCACGTTCATGTGGGATAATTTATTGCAATTCCTTCTGCATACTCGATTTTTTTTTTTATTTTACATCATGAAATAATACTTCTTGAGAAAACTCCAACAAATCAATTTTAACGGAAGTAAAAGGGGAATCTCAACTTGCAAGTAGTATAAAATTATTCCGAAAGCGAAAAACTTTTAAGCAAATTTCATGTCCGTTCATCGGACGATTTAGAAATAAGATCTCAAGTAATAAGTCAAGAATAAAGTAATAAATCTCTCTTTTCTTTCTCGAATTTTTTTTTTCGTTTTTCGTAAAAATACATCCCACAACTATTATATTTCATCATTTCTCCATGATTCATGAATCATATTGATATTATATTCATTTATGCAAAATAAAAAAAGAGGAATAAAAAAAATAAAATCATGAAAATGGAAACTTTTAAAAACGTTTTGTGTGATGTCTGTGTGAGTCAGTGTGTAATGTAAAGCAATCCCTTTTTTTCACAATGTTTTCTTTTCGTATTTTGATGCGATAATCAATTGCACTCGAAAGAGCAAAAGAATTGCATAATGGATTTTTTTTTATCACAGATTTTGAAACTGATACGCAAATTATTCAAACAAGTTCGAATTTTTGGGTGATTGATTAAAGAAGCAGCAGCTGTGATTGTCTTTTGCATCAAAATGATGGATTTTCGATGATGGGATAAAAATAACCACATAAAAAAAATTAAAACATAAACAATTAAATATATATAAAAAATAGCGCAAAATATATGAAGCAGCAACAGCAGCAGCATTTTTAGTAGTTGCATTCGTCAATGAAAGAAAAAGATATTGAAATATCTGTTAAAAACAAGGAAAATGCATTAAACACAAAAAAGAATTATTAATTTTTTTAAAATTAATAACTAATTTAGTTAATATTTATATTATATATAATGATAATAATTATAAAGAGAAAAAAATATGTTTTTGTATAATATATATATTTTACTGAATTATATTAATAATTATTATTTATTATGTTCTAGATATATAGTTTTATTGTATTATTTTAGAGAATAGCCATACCGCGGTTGCACGTGATTGTGCTGCTTTAATTTGCGCCTGCAGGTGCAAAGGAGGATGAAAGTAGCGACATGGATCACGAGCACATCGACCTTTTACGGCATCCATACACACAGTGACAGTGCCGTCTTCATGTTGTGTTACACTCTCTTGGGGATGGGCGAAACGGCATTCAGATTCAGCTCGCTTGCAGGCACCGCGCATGAATTCGCGACACACCTAAATATGGCATATCAACAATTCATCATCAACTAAGTATCTTTTTTGTTTGTTGTATTGTTATTTTATTTGTTTTTGTTAATTTTTTTTTTTAAATTATTTTGTTCTAGTTTTAATTTTGTTTTTTTTTTTTGCTAGAAATTTTCTAGTAGAAGGGATGCAATTATTTTTGTGTAAAAGTTTATTTATGTTAAAATGTTTGAAATTAAAAAAAAAATAAATCATAAGCTTTTAAGCACGAAAAATTCCATGAACATTGAACATTTACAAAAAATTCAATGTACATAAATTTAATTATTAAAAAAAAAAAAATGCAAAAAATATTTTTTTTTTATAAAAATCCGCAAATTACATTAAAGTTAAACAAAAAAAAAACATTAAAAAAATTTTCGTGTTAATAATTTGCAAAGCTGTCCTTATTAACTTTGAAATTATTATTATTATTATTAATGTTTTATTCAAAAAAAAAAAAAAAAAAAAAAAAATGAGGATTAAAAAGCCGTTTTAATAATTTCGTGTGAATATTATGTGCATGTGTAAGTTTGTGTGTAATTTATGTGATTGAGTTGCTAATATGTAGTAATAATAATAATAATAAAAGGAATGCTATAGAATAAGTAAAGGGCATAGGCATTGTGCTAGAGAAGATAAACTGTCAAGAAAAATAAAAAATCTATTTTTTTTTATCGCTAAAACTTAAAATTTGAAAAGCTCCTAAACTAAACTTTTCTTTTTTTTTCAGCTAAGAACTAAGCGAAAACTAAAATTGGAGCTATTTAATTAAAATAAAAATAATTGGAAACTCTGGGATGCTAATTATAATAAAAATAAGCTAATATTTTATAAGATTTTTTTTTAATATATGAGAAAATTTGTAGTTTTTTTTATCGTTGTTTAAATTTTTTTCTCATTTTTTTCTAAAATATTTTTTTTAATGGAAAAATAAAAATAACTTAAAAGGATAGATGAACTTAAAATGAGCGCAGAATATTAGCAGCTTTTATTTTGTATATTTTTGTGTATGTTTATTTACTCTTGTCTAGTTCTGAAATCTATTTTTTTAAGGAAACGTCTGTTCTATAATATATTTTTTCGGGTAAAATTCTATCGGAAAACTATCGAACTATTAAGAATTGGGGGTTTTGTGTTTAATTTTTATGGATTTGTGTAAAATGTAGTGTTATTTCTAACAGAAAAATATAAAATTTTAATTTTGAAAACAAAAAATTGTCTTGTGTTCATACAAGTTTGTCGAATGATTATTGTTAAAATCCAATCAAAAGCTGTCGTTGCTGCTGCTGAGTCTCACTTGTGAAAGCTGAGCTTGAATATGAACGCCTGACTTACTTTGTTTTAATTAATTTTCTCTCACTGTTTGAAAACTCGAACACTGTCGCGATTTTTTTTTTATTTATTTAAACATTAACATTCACTTTATAATATTAAAAATTATTACATACAATAAAATTAATTTTTTTAAGAATTTTATTTAAAAAAAAATATTTTTTTTGTTGTGTAAATAATAATAAAAAAATTTTTTCAACATAATTTTTCACTTGTTTTTTTTTATTTCACATATTTTTCATTTCATTGTATAATAATGCGCATATCAATATCGCAGTGAAAATATACATGATGTAAATTATTGGACGAAATTTGGTGAAATATGTCTCGCGTCCATGTTATGTTATTTTTCGGGTTGAACAACGAACGCGAACAAAAAAAAACACAGAACAATTTGGGCACGTGACATGAAGTATAACACGAAGTTTATACACGAAGAACATTTATAATAAAGTGAAAAACTATAAATTTTGTTAATTTATTGCATTTTTTCGCGAACCAGATATGGCTGATGAATTTGAATGAATTAAAAAAAAAAGTACGAGGGAAAAGAGCGGGAAAACAGGAAATTTGTCAAATATTCATGTTGCGATGTGGTTTTTTGTACTGCGAAAATATTTCGGAAAAAAGGCTCTGACACATTGTATTTGCTGCTCCTTTATTTAATTTTTTTGTTATTTAATGGTTTTTGTATACTTAAAATTAATTGTCGTTTCATTCATAAGATGTAGTTTTAAAATAAGGAAAATCTTCATGAATGACACGATCGATGTAAATTTTATTTAATGATATATAATAAATATTAAAACATTCGTGCGCTGAAGCAAAGATGCATAATATATATATGATAAATATACGAATATCCAAAAATAAATCTTTAATATATAGAAACGTTTCATTCATAAAATTAAATTGTTACTTTTTGATAACAAATGAAATTATTTACAATTTTTTTATTTGATGAAAAAATTATAAAAATAATTCTTTTGAATTTTAAAAACAAAAGTATCTAGCATACGGAATATTTAACAATAATTATTATTTTTTTAAAAATTTAAATTATTTTTTATTGTTAAATATTTTTTTTTCTACAAAATTTGAATTATATATTTTTCTAATATTAAATTATTTTATTATTATATATATGGTAATAATATTATTTTTCGTTATTATTATTCATTTTAAAATGTAAATAAATAAAATGTAACCAACAGTTAGCATACATTTAATAAATGTGAATGATTATTATGATGAATATGATATTTTATTTATTTATTGATGATACCTATAGATTAATAATAATATTCAAAAGTTGTACATACCTCAATTCTGTCTGAACGTGGAATCTTTTGTTGTGCTACAGGAACTGCTTGTTGTACTACAGTTTGTACAGAATTAGGATCTGGACCTAATATTGTAGGCACTAAATGTCCAGGCGCGTAAAATGGATTATATGTCGCATTAGCTGGCATACTAGTCAAATAAGGGTTTGTTGCCTATTTTTTTTTCAAATATGAAAAGAAAGAAGAAAAATAACATAATTTAATAATTTTGTTAACATATATATATTTTAAAAAATAAACTAAAATACTTGTTAATTATAATAGCTCAATAATTATCATAACAATAATAATAATTATAATTATATCATACAAAAATGCACTAGACTAATTAAACAGCAGATAAAGCAATTGTCAAAGCATAAAATTTCCGTGTAAATGATAACAATAATCATTTATTATTCAAAAATTATAATAATATAATAATAACAAAGCAGCATATATTAAAAACAAAAAAAAAATATATAATTGCTTATAAATAATGAATATACTTTACAAAAAAATATATATGATTATGAATGTTTGCCACAACTATAAAATATACTATAACAATAAATAATTCAAAAAACATATCTGCGCTAATGATCAAATACATTGTACAAAAAATGATACCATGAGGCAAAAAACCTCGAGAAAAGTTTAAACAAAATTTAATAAAAATGTATATAATATATATAAATATAGATATTGTTTTAGTCCATTACCATTACTGGTTGTGTGGTACCTAATGCCACAGGTACGACTCCTACTGTAGGTGATGATGTTGTCGTTGCATTTCCATTCTGCACATCCTCCATTATCAATTTATTTTTAATTTTAGTATTTTGTATTTTAAATTTTTTGTTTTTTTTTAAAAGAAATTTTAAAATTAAACCAAAATATTTATTGAGTGGGAAAATAAAAACAAATAAACAAAGGGAACGAGGGTGAAACTTAAAAAAAGGGTCTATTCGATACAAAGAATATGATAATGAAAGAAAAACAAAAATCTACTAGAGTTTTATCGGATATAAAATTTGTAAGATAAACAGGAATAATCAGAGATTTTAAGATAATTTTCCAGTATAACATCAAAAATGTTAGTAAAACTTCTAAGATTTTTTTTAAAAATATTTTAAAAAAGAGATTGACATCAAAATTGGGACTGTCAGAAGTCTACAAGAATTTTTTTTCAATAAATAATAAATTATAAAATAATTGTGGCAAAGGATGTGCAAAATATTAGTTTAAATAATAAATAACTTAATGATAACTTAAAAAGTATTTATAATTTTTTTTTTTGAAAATAAGGAAATTATAGAAACAGGCGCCATTGATAAAAGCATTATTTATTATTAGTAAGTAAATATACAGAAGTTATGCAAAGCTTCTAAAGTGCTTTTTTTTTGTAAAAATAGAAATTTTGGAAAATATAGAAAAATAAAAGAAAATCTTTGCCAATTAAGATGTTCGAAAAGTGGTGATATACTTGCAGAGTCACAGAGAGAAAAGTATACCAAAGGAAAATGATTCAAGATTTGTGTCAACTTAAAAATTTCACGTGAAACGAAAGAAAAAACCGATCATTTTCCATTAGTATCACGATTAGTGCATGTTATAGTTATATTTTTCATAATATAGGCAGACTTGACAGATAGACAGCTCTTCTAAAAGCTTTTCCGTGAAATTTTATAAATATTCAAATATTTTACATGTCCAATTCAATTACTGTCAAACTTGGCCTATATTGGTTTCGTAGAAAAAATAAAGTTTTTTTTTAGTTAGTTATAGAATATATAATAGAAGCACATTTAAACGTTAAATATATACGTGTAGTAGAGAGTAAGTTCTTAATTAACGTTAATAATTAATTATAAAATAATAATTTAAAGGACAAAAAATATAATTTTGATTTAATTTTAGAAATTACTTGGAAAGGGGGAGGCGATTTTTGGCGGCGATGATACTTACCACTGGGCATTGTCCTTGCAGAACTGCTTGTCCCGGAGTGATTCCCATCTGTTGCATCAGGGCATTTTTCAAGGCTAAATGATTTCGTCCATTTATCAATAATTGATCTTTTAAATGTTGTGGCGGATGAAAGTATTTACAAGGTGGCTTCTCACGATTACAGCGTCCCTAAAAAATATAAAAATAAAAAATTAGCATCATTAGTATGACGTATGATGATCAAAAATATTTAATTAGTGGCAATCGTGCAAGTAAGGGACACAAGTGTTTCTTAATTGCATGTTATTCATCAAAAATCCCGTTTTTTAGGATTTATTGGTTGGTATGTCTGCCGTGTGAGAGATAATTCAAACCAAAAATTAAATAAAATTGAGTGAAAAAGGTTTTTTTTTCATCGTCTTTTGTTGGTGCTGCCACAAGGGACACGTTTATCTTGATTTACTCACACAACATGAGTAAGTGTTTTAATTGAGAAATTTACAACCAAGTTATTTTTGTTGTTTTTTAATGAAAAATAATGATTGAAAATTTTTCATTGTCGGAACATGACTGACGATGATGATAAGTCATTTCACGAAAATCATGAGGCACGTTTTTTTGATAATTTTTTTTTTAAATATAAAAAGGGACTTCAGAAAAAAATTTAATCATTTTAAAAAAAAATTTGTCTTGAAAAATCATGAAAAATAATTTTTTGTTGTGTTTTTTAGTTGCGATGCTTTTAATGTGTCTAATTCAAGATTCTGGTAAGTAAAATTTTATTGTATTTAATTTTTTTATTATTTTAAATTTAAATTAATTTATAAATGAAATTAAAATAGTTTTTTAGGTAATTATTTTTTTAAATTCATAATTTAATTAAATTTAATTTTTTTTTTAAATAAAAATAAATTATTAATTATTTTTTTAAAATAAAAATTAAATTTTTATTATTTTTATTTTTAATTAACATATTTTATAAATTTTATTATTAATTTTTTTAAATTGAAAATTATTTTTCTTAATGTAACTTATTATTTTTTTAAATTTTAAATCAAATTTAATTAATTTATTTCGATTAAAAATTTAATTTTATTAAAAATAAATTGTTAATTTTTTTAAATTAAAATTAAAATTTAACTGAAATAAATTTTTAAAATATTTTTTAATTAAAAATTAATTTAATCAAAAGTAATTTTTAAGTAATTTTTAATTAAAAATAAAATTTAATGAAAAATAAATAATTTTTTTGAATTAAAATTTTACAGATGCACTTCCTGCAGTAAAAACTGTTGATGGTGCCGTTAAAGGAGCCGTCAAAGGAGCTGGATTGTCCGGAACGCTCGAAGACGCTTTAAAACTTCTCGGATAACAGAATCTCTAATTTTGTAATTGCACCACAATAGTTCTCCCCTTGATATTTTAATTCATTGTAATCACAACATGCACTCGAGCAAGTAAAACATCTTCCTTCCGTCATCATTATGACTTGCAACATCGTCATCGGAGGATATTATGACAAGCATATCTAATTTTTACTGTCTGTGTGTGGCAAAAGCGCATCCAAGGGACAAATCAAACAAATTATCACAATGAATGAAGTTACCGAGATGATGTGATTATAAATAAAAAAGAAGATGAATATTCATTTTTATTGTAACAGAAGGGGAAACTACTTGCATTTTCTGATTAATCTTCTCATTCGGGATGAATCGACAACGTTATAATTTTTTATTATTTGATTTTTCATCCATTTCATTTATTTTATTTTTATTCATTGAGCAGGCACACGACAACGACGACGAGACAAGTGATGCACTAAATATTATCTGTTCATTGATATGTGAAATGCCTGTAACGCAAGCAGAAAACACACAAGAGGAAATCGAGACTGTTGCTCTTGCCTCTCATCTCGTGAACGCACATAGATGAAAGAACACGATAATAATCATCATCTCTCGACGTTTTTCTCGGTGCGAGCCTCCTTTTTGCCATATATCGTCTTTTCCAGTACATTAATTTCAATAAGGTTTCTTCCTCGGATATTGTGTGTTTTATAAGGAGGAATCAATTTCGCTTTTTTTTCGGGAACTCACTTCACGTGATTCCTATATATGTTGCAAATCAATAACAATAATAAGATAATCGTCTTATACGTTTGATTCGTTGCTCGCAGAGACGTTTCATGGTTTGAATGTTAAAGCAGCTGTGTGATGGTATTAAACATTTGTCTCGCGTGTTTATTGATTTTGTGACGTTTTTCGCTGTTTTTGTGTCTTTAAGCTGCTTAAAATGAACTTATTGTCACAAATTTCAAGAGAAATTTTAATTTTTTGAAGTTCGAGTGGACCCATTAGCTTCGTTCTACCCAATGAAAATTTTTTTCGGAGTAGAATATAACATTTGAGGTATGCAATGAATTTTACACGCCATATTTAGACAATTTTCGCAGTTTTCTTCAACATTTTGCACCAAAACCTTCTGACGGCTTCTGAAAGATATTTTTCTAAAACCCCTCAAAGATTTTTAATCAGAAATTGAGTTAAAGCGTAACAAATTTTTTATGGATTTTTAGGTTTAATTTAAAAATCCACAAGATCGAAAATTTTTTGAGTCATAACCAAAAGATATTTTACTTAAAATTAAGTTAAAGCTAAAAAACAAAAAATATTTAACTAAATGAAATATAATTTGAATTAAAAAAAATTAAATAATTTTAATTTAATTTTTTAAATTTTATTAAACTTTTGAATTTATTTAATTTGAATTAATTAATTATTTAATAATTTAATTTTAATTTTAATTGTATTTTTTAATAAATTAAAATTTAAAAATAAATTAATGAAATTAAATAAATAATCAATTTATTTTTAAAAAAATATTTTAATAAAAATGAGCAATCATGAAAAAAAATTTAAAAAAAATAATTTTTAACTTAAGCTTAAATAAAATTTTATACTCAAGTTATAAATATTATTTCTTTTTTAATTTAAAGTTTTAACTAATTTTTTTTCGATTTAACAAAACTAAATTTTCATCGTTAAAAAAATATTAAAGCTTTAATGAATTCCATGAAAACTTTGTTTCCAAAAATTAAATTGATTTCCCGTATCCCAGATGACACTAAAAGAAAAAAATTCATAACATTCAGCAACATACACAAAAAAAGTAATAACAGAAAAAATTTTTCAATATCATCAGGCAAGCCCCAGACAGTTTCCATGTTTTCATTGTTGTTTCACTCATCTCTTTCACTCTCTTCTAATATTTCTCTCTATATATGGCTAATCAAATAAATGAATAAAGAACGCAAAAAAAAACTGGGGAAAACACAAAGGAAAAATGAAATATCTCAACATACTCGTGTGGGGCTTTTGTTACAACAATTCGCACACACAAGCAACAATACACCATCAACTATAACAACATTGTTTCTGCATGACTAAAGTTAAATAGAAAATTTTTTGTGACTATTCCGTCTTGCACATGTTTTGATTTTTATGACTTTCCTCAATCAATACAAAAGCCACTCTTCTTGTGCATCTCGCATCAGAGGAGAGGAAGTAGACGGAGATAAACGAATTTTCTGAAAATTAGAACAAACACAAAAAAAAATAAATCAACAAAGGAAACTGCAAGAAATTCAATACGAGTCGATTCGAGCTTGTTTGTGAATTTATTAGAAAATCGAGAAAACGTGAAAAAGTGTTAAATTGGAAAATACGGGAAAAAAATACAAACACACGAAAATAGGAAAATTATGCAAAATGTTGCTAATATTATCGGAGGAGGGATGGCGCGATGAATCATGAATTATTTTTCTCGATGCGCGTCAAGAAAAAAAAAACAATTTTTCAGTCACTTGAATGGTCAACATGTGAAAATATCGTGATTTTGCTGCGAAGAAAAAAAAATCAACAGTCAACGATTTTTTTTTTGTATAAAAAGCGAAGGAAGTCAAGAAGAGCAATGAAAGAGGAAAAGCGATTTATTTTTATGTGCATCCACTCACACACACAAGCCATCCTTTTCCGCGTAGATACACGTCCTTGGGCCCTTCACAATCATCAAATAATAAACATCCACATCACGTAGACAAAATGTTGTTCCATTACGTTTCGGTTTCAACAATTTATCAATAAATAGGTTTTTTCCTCGTGCTTCTTTTTTTTTCGTCGTCATTTTTGCTCGTCGACACCACCACTCATATTTGCGACGCGCACAAAACACACGATTATCAACATTTTGTTCGAGGTTGTTGTTGTTGTTGTAATATATTTAGCGCCTGACTTGACTCGGAATGGCCAAACTTTTACAATAATTTATCCTCTGAGTAGTTCATCGACAGAGAGAAAAATGAAAAAAAAGGAGGAAGAAAAGTTTTCGTGTGTTGATGTTGTTCTCTTTTTTGATTAGATAGATGGATGAATGTGTTTTGCCCGGTTTCATTTCCGCAGTGGTGCGATCATTTGGCAAAAAATAAATGATTTTCCTCGTTTGTTTTGAGTGGCAAAGTGGAGGGAAAAAAGTTTGAAATGAAAACTATTTTCATGACCAATCACCTCACTCTTTATTTTTAAGCTTATTTTTCCCAAAACGATAAACTCAATTCCTCATCCTTTTACCTTCTCGGCTCGGCTCGCTTCAAAGCTAATCAAAAGAACAAAATCTTAAATAACTCTTTGTGACGCGTGTACGATGCCCCATCCAGGAAATAGACATAAATACAATAAACACATCAGACATTTCTTTGCATGCATGAGTGAATTTGATCCCTTTTTTTGCTGCCCGGTTCTTTTTTGGGGAAACTACAGCCTCCGTCCATCCTTTGTCACAATTGTCGAATTTTGAGTGAATAAATGGATAAATTTAACAAAATACAGCCGATCAAAATAAACAATAACGGCACACATGATGCGAACATAAGAAAGTTAATAATGACGACAATAATGGGATTGAATAGAAATTTGTTGTCTGTCACATTATTCCTGCCCAGTTGGAAGAGTTTTCGTTATTTAAAGGTTTTATGGGCTGGAAAATATAATTTAAAAAATTATTTTTTATATTATTTAAAAATAATCAAAAAAAATTAAAAAATAAATTAAAAAATATAAAAAAAACAAAAATAAAAAAAATTATAAAAAATAAATTAATCTTATTAAATAATACATTTAATAAATAAAAAAATAAAATAATTAAAATTATAAAAAAATAATTTAATTCAGTAAAAATGAAAGATTTTTTTATTCGACTCAAAAACTCTTGAAAATTTTAATTTTAATTATTTTTTTTATTAAATTTTATTTATTTTTAATTTAATTTGAATTTAATTTATTTTTTTTTATTTATTTAATTTATTATTTAATAAGATCAATTTATTTTTTATAAATTTTTTATTTTATTTTATGTTTTTTTTTTGAAAATAATAAACAAAATAATTTTTACAAAAATAAATTACAAAGAAAAATTTCACAAAATTAGCTGACTTTGCTTTGAAGAAGTTTTTTTTTTAATATTGCGTTAAAAATTCAATTTAATTTAAATTTTTAAATATTTGAAATTAATTTTTAATTATTTATTTTATTTTTTTAATTAAAAATTAAATTAATTAAATTAAAATTATTTTTGATTAAAAACATGAAAAAATTAAATAAATTTATTTACAATTAAATTTTTGAAATATTATTTAAATAAAAAAATTTTAATTAAATAAATAAATTTTAATAAACCTTAAAAAAATACATTTTCTGCCCACTGAGTTACATTTAAATGGACACATCGAAAAAGGAAATCTCGCAAACAATTTATTTAAATTTGATCACCCTGCTATCTTAAAGTTGCTTTTCTTAAAAAGATAACATTAAAGCAGCAATTTTGACATAAATTTATCTGCGGCAACTTTAATAGTTTTTGCATTTATTATCATATCATCCGATATCCGCCCATTTCGCTCTTAATATTTATGAGTCATGAGGGAGACATATATTTAATTTATAAATAATTCCGGATGTTCCGACAACGACGTCGTCATCTTACGTCTTGGAAGGAAGAAAAAAAATTTAATTGATACACTTTGATCCTCTTCATTGACGCTCCCTTGCCGAATGTAATTTACAAGAAGATTGACTACTGTTTAACATCGTTTCAAGCACATCCACTCAACTTTATTATTGTTATGATATGAATTTTTGATACAAAATACATACGCGCAATGCATTTAAGCGACAAATTTCTAAAGAAAATATTTTTATACTTTTTTTCTGTTGAAATTATTACATTCGACACACGCGAAAAATACGAGGGTTATGATAAATCGAAGGGTGAACCAATACAAATCTTTGTAAAACTTTTTTTTTTTTTTGGCAAAAAGGGGACCTTTTATTTTTATTATTTTTGTATTATCACAAAAATTACAAATGTATCATCGTTTTTATTAGAATAATTGTAGCGAAAAAAATATTTTTTTGGATTCCCGGACCCACTTAGTTACGCCAGTCAATTATTATTATCATTTTTCATAATTTATGTTTTCTTTTTTGAATTAACGGCTATTTTTATGTCTTTTAAGTTTTTCTTTTGTAATTGAGACTATTTTTATTTTTACGAGAATTTTATTTATTATTAATATAAAAGGATATCGATTTGTTTTACATTCCCATAAATCTTTCTTAAATAATGCGTTTAGTAACAATGCGTCTATTGTACATCAAAAAAAAAAATGGATTATGAACATGATATGCACTCAACTCATCAAATAATAGTTGTGAAAATATAATAGAAATCCCGTTAAAATGGGTTTTTTGTTTGAAAACAGCGACGTCCTGTGGGTTCCGTATATATATTGTTGCGTCTCCCCGGGAAAAAAAAACATATTGTTAACAAATTCATTCATTGTTATCTTTATTTATTTATGAGTGTTGCAGTACATTTTTCTCTCGCTGTGCCCGGGTAAACTTTGTGCGATGCGAGAAAAAAAGATTTGTTTACATTTTAAATATATGAATATATATGATAAGTGCATGTTATGTTTGTTACATAACGGAGAAGAAGAGGAGGAAAAGCATGTGTGGGAAATAGCACAAGTATATCTCTCGCTACTCGACAATGACACAAATAAGTCCTCTTAACTCCCACGAATTATGCTTCTTCTGTGTGTGTTTTTTTCGCTGCATAGCACTTTTGTTTGAACTTTAAACCCCTTACAAAACCGCACAAAATCCACGCGAGTGAGTGTGTTTTTATTTTTTTTTTAATATGGAAAAAAAATTTCATCAGGCTTGAGTAAAGTGGAGTGCAAACATGGAAATCTGGCATAATCTTTGTGAATACTTTATTATTAAGTTGATGACATTTTGTCGAGTTGCTCGTGCTGTTGTAGTTTAAGTGGGTAGTTGATATCATGGCAGCATCATTTCATCGAAATCAGTGATGTGAGGTTTTAAATAAAAAAATATAATTAAAAAATAAAATAAATGATTAAAAAACTTAAAAATAAAATATTTAATAAAATTATATTTTTAGTTTTAATAAATTTTATTTTTAAAATATAATTTTTCAGATATAAAACTTTATAATAATTTTTCAAAATTTTTAAAGCAAAAAAAAATTATAAAATAATTTTAAAATTAATTATTTAAATTAAATTACAATTTTTAAAAAAATTTAAAATATTTTTTTTACTTTAATTATTTTCTTATTTATTTAATTATTTTTTCTGTTTTTTTTTTAGTAAATAGTAATTAATATGAAACTTAATCATTTTCTAAATTTGTCCCATAATTAAATATTTTTTTCTAAAAAATAAAAAAAAAAAATGATTTTTTATGTTTAAAAAAAATAAAATTTTTCAAAAAAAAAAAAAAAAATAAATAAAATAAATAAAATAAAAAAAAAAAAATTAATAAATATGAGTAAAAGTGAAACAAAAAAATTATTTTCAAAATTTTAGATTGAAAAAAAAAAATTTTTTAAATTTAAAGTAGTTATTATTTTATACAAGAAAAATATTTTTAAATAATTTGCAATTTTTTACAGGTCAAATCAGTTGATATCATTTTCATCAATATTTATATTGTTGACATGACTTGAGTGCTACTTTAAAGCAAATTATTTTTTTAAAAAATATCTTAGCAAGGCCAATTCATCATCCAGCCCCTTTCACTGCAGAAAAAATGCTTCAAGGTATAAAACACACTATTTTCTTGTACATCACTGTCATTTACATATTTTTCCTTTGCTTCCAGAAAATAATAATATAGAAACTTTTGAAACACTTGTTGTACGAAACACATCAGAACTCAACTGATTTTCCATACAAACACACTGCATCTTATGTTTCCCTGGATTTCAGACAATTTTTTTTATTTTCATGACAAGACAAGGCTGCAGCGAGAGAGAGAGAGGAAAAAAAGGAACATCTGTTTCTTATGAGTCTCGTTGTGTACATCGAACACAATTTCATTTATTATGCATGTTTGTTATAATATTTAAGTAGAAGATTATCTACTGGAGCATTATATAACAAATATAAGGAGGAGAGATGAAGAGTTTGTTGTGATGATGATGATGATGACGACGATGTTGCTGATAAAAATATTCCTAGATAGAGAGGAATGCAATTTGTTGTAGTAGAGGTTGTTGTTGCAACAATCACTATAAGTGTACTTAAATATTAAAGAAAAGTGGAACAAGGAATTGAAAATGTCAATGCGTTTGCTTTACGGCCTTTGGAAAATTTCTTTTATGTGAAATGAGATTACATATTTTTTTTCTATGTGCTTGCGAACGAAGCTAAGGAAAAAAGAGAAAAAAAATAGATTCGCCATAAATTTCGCTTTGAAAACGAACAACAAAAGGGAAATGCTTCACAAACAAACAAAATGCATTTCTCCAAGGAATAATAAACCTAATATTCTATCTTGTATGTAGTTACGTCGTCGTGAGTACGGAAATTATCTTGTATAGGGAATGGAATAATGTACTTTTTTGTGTCTTATTTTTACCGCATTTCGAAGAAAAAATGTTGTTTGAAAGTCTTCAGGTCACGTGGTTTGAAAATTTTTTTTTAGACTTTCAAAAAATTTCTCAGGTCACGTGGTTTGAAAATTTTTTCAAGTCACGTGGTTAGTAAACTTCTTAAGTCACGTGTTTTGAAAACTTTTCAGATTTGAAAATTACTCAAGTCACGTGGTTAAAAAATTTCTTAAGTCACGTGTTTTGAAAACTTTTCAGATTTGAAAATTACTCAAGTCACGTGGTTAGAAAATTTCTCAAGTCACGTGTTTTAAAAACTTTTCAGATCTGAAAGCTTTTCAAGTCACGAGGTTTTTAAGTTTTCTCAAGTCACGTGGTTTGGAAAATTTTTCAGGTTTAGAAATTTCTCAAGTCACGTGGTTTAATTTTTTTTTCAAATCACGTGGTTTGAAAAATTTTTAAGTCACGTGGTTAAAAACTTAGAACCACGTGGTTAAAAAAAATTATTTTTAGTTGATGAAATTAAAATGCGGAACTATCGCTGATTTTTTCCAATGACAACTTTATACATTTTTATTTTACGATTCAAGCAAAAATAAAAATGACTTGTCTAGTCATGAAAACGCTCACAACAAAAATTTCCTAATTTTTTTCTCATCCTTGCAACTTTTGATAAAAAAAAGTTTCTTCAAGACAAACAACGGAACTCTCAAATTTTTAAGAGGATTTTGGTTTGTGTCTTTTTCTTGCCAGCACACACAGAGAGAAGAACATTCAACAAGACATTTCTCCCACATTCCTCGTCGAAATTAAAGGGTAAAAACGTTCGTTCAAGAAGAGGAAACACGTTACACTGACATCTCCCTTGACTGTTTTTAAATTCGTTCCACATTCAAAATTATTGTCTTTCCGAAAAAGTTTTCTCGTACTTTTTCTCTGCATGTGCTGCAAAGGCATCGAGTTTTCTTGTGATGAAATTACTTTTGTTGCTATTCCGTTTTGTTCTGTGTGTGTTTGAATGCCGGGGATATATTTATGCGAAAACAAAACTTTTTTTTTTGCTGGCAACATTGTCAATTGTCTCTTGTCTTGTTCATGTTTTGTATACCCGCATGGATGGTAATCGGAAAAATCTTCATATTTTTTTTTGTATTAAAAAAAAATCGAAAAAAAACTTGACAACAACGAATCTTGTGTGCTTTTTATGGTGTGACAATCGATTGAAGCAAGGAAAATTTTTCAGAAATTATTTTTTTTTGTTTCGCATGAAGGCGATTATTATCGTTGAAAGGGCACATAAGACTCTAAATCCCCAAAAGCCCATTAAATGAGCATATGACACTCCCTAGTGGGACATTAAAGTCTTGTCACTTTTTTCTTCGTGCACAGCGAAATTTCAGGGAAGGTCATCGATTCGTCGTCGCTAAAACGAAAAAAAAACCGCATCAAATTGCAATTCAATGTCCACAAAAATGTACGACGACGACGAGTGATTTAGTAGCTTGCCTCAATTATGTGTCCTTTGTGCCCTCTCCATTGTTTTTTTCCTATTATTATTGCATTATTTCGTATATAACTCACTGGGTGGTAGATTTCTAAACAATTTCATCCCTAAATCCAATTGATTTCCATTTCATCACGTAACAGATAAATATTTTTTTTCCATCATCGCAAAATTACACACAACTCACATACATTGTTTTTCCGATTTTTTCCTCGGTATTTTTATTTTTTTTTTGTCCAGATCCACCTTTGAACTTCTCTATGTGTGTGTCTTCGGTACGGCCGCTCGCTACGATAAGTACCTAGACGTGTTCTCCACGTAAAAACATTAAAAACGGGGGAAATTGTGGCTTTATGTTCGCCTGACACGGGACTCCCGTAACAGTATTTCAATGTAAATTTTGTGTAAAATTGTGCAACGAGGGTTGAATTATTATCCATTTTTCGCAGACTTTAATGTTCCTCTCGTGCTCGTTTATTTGCTCAAGTTATCGGGAATAAAATGCAGGAGAAAGGGAATGAAAACACGTAAAAAATAATGTTTCGACATTCATAACGCGGGAGCCATGGCCATAAAATGAGATTAACAAAAAATTAATTTTCCTCGTTTTTTTTTATGGCAATTACTCTTGAATGCTCTCAAGGATATCCTTGTTTGGAGAACATCATTGTAGCCGTGTTACTTTAATTATATCCACACACAAAAACATCAAAAATAATTGAAAAACCTCGGTATAATTGCCCGAGTCAATCGATGTTTTTGATGTCTTTGTGCCGGTCTCCTTAGAAGATTTTTCGGGTGCAAAGAGGAAGGGATCAAGTGGATTAATTAAATTTTAACCGAAACGATGTTTACTTATGAATAAAATATCAAAAACAATTTCCTTCCGATGAATTGACTAAAAGCGGCGGAAGTTTCGACAATGAATGCTTTGAAGATTAAAATCTGACTTCACTAAAGCGCATTTAATTAAAAATCATAGCGAGCGGCAATTTTCCACTCAAAACGTATGAATTTTTTTTTTAATGAACGAAAAAATTTTTCTAACCCTTTTCCAGTCAATTACGAAGATAAAAGAGACAGTTATTGCATTTGCTGCATATTAATTGGCGTCCAATTACGACATTTTTCATCTTTGAATTACTTTGCCATGTTAGAGGAGCGGTGGGCAGGTAGGTGTAATGTTACTGCGTGAATATGAAGTTACTTAGCATGAAATTGCTTTTATTTTAAATAATTTTTGCATTATTCCAGCCATAATCGTAATATAATAAAAAAGAAGTCATTAAAGGATGAAAGTGTTTGATTTCCCTCAACTCTCGGTGGCATGACGGCAAGCAACACGAGAAACATACGGAGATCATGTCTTCTTCTAAGTTAAGAAAACATGAAGAAAAACACGGAAAATGTAATTTTACACAATTTTATACAACTTGCATTATGCAGCTTAAAAAGGAGAGAAGAGGCATTTTTTAAATACACAAGAAAAAAAAAATAATATCATCGCCCGGTTCGTTGTTGTTTGAAGACACTCTGACACCGCATGTAGTGCTCTGTTTGTGCTAATGTTAGATGGAAAATTACATAATTGGATCCATGGAATGTAATTATGTCTGTTTTTCCTTCGTTTTGCTGTTCTTGGGCTGGCAACAATTTACTTTACACAAGTTCATGTTGTTGTTGTTGTACTTGTATGTTTTAACACGAACAAGAAAGCAATAATAAAAACATGAAGCTTAAACATTGTTTTTAAAGTTATTATTGTATCCTTTTGCCTCTGGTCGTCTATTTGTTTTTTGTCTCTCCTTTACGTCTTTTATTTACTTTTTTACTTTCTTACGAGATTTTATCGGGTTATGAAAGGAAAGTGAGAGGAAGGTGAAATATGTTGCTTCATTGACTCGATATTTAACTTATTTTCTGTACAAAAATTAATAATTTGTAGGTCGTTACAATATTTTTTTTATTTTTAATGTTTCTGGTTTGAAAAAATAATTATAAATTAAAAATGAGGAGAATTAGAATTAGAATAAAAATTTTATTTGAAAAAAAATATTTTTTAGATTTTTTCTTATATTAGGTATTTTAAATTCCAATTTTTAATATTTTTTAGAGGAGAAATTCTAGCGAAATTGAGAAATGTTTATAAAATTAAAAATTAATTTTTATTATTATTTATTTTATTGAATTAATATTTTTTTTGTATTTATTTTCGCAAAAATTTCTTTTCTATATTTTATTTTTAAAATCAAAATGGGTTTAAAAAATTTTTGTTTATTTTTTTATGAATATTTTTATTTTGAATTTAATTTTATTTTTTTTTAAATTTAGAATTAAAAAAATAATGAAAAATAATTATATTTAATTTAATTTTTATTTTTTAAAGAAATTTTTTTAAATTTTAACTAGAACTTTTCCTCTAAAAATTTTTAAATTTTAATTAATTTTTAAAAATTTGTATATACCTATTAATTTTTTATGAATAACTGTGAATAATTCTGAATTTAATTTTAATTATTTTTTTTTTAAATTTAAAATTAAAATATAAATTTTGTAAAAATACTTAAAAATTATTTAAATTATGAGAAATATTTTATTTGACAATTATTTATTTGAAATAAAATTTTTTATTTATTTTGCTCCCTAAGAAATAATTTTGCAACAAAACGTTCAAAATAAATTTTGTAACAACCTTAATGACTTTTATGAAGCAAAATACTTGATTAATTACCATCAATTAAAATTTTCTTTTGATGTCGTTTAAATTTTATTGCCGATGTTTGTTTATTCAAGCTGTAAATTTTGATGTCAACCAGGTGAAAGCTTTTTATTTATGGTTTACAACAAACTGTTCCACGTTGCCATCATCCTTGTTGATGATTGACTTTGCTGCGACACACACGCATGAAAAGTGGGTTAATTTTGCATTTAATGTCTTTTTCCTCTTATCTCTCGTGTTGCAAAGGAACGTTGCTCCCTGTTTCTGGAACGTCGTCGTTTTATTTATTGTTATTGCCATTTGCATATCGAGTTCTGGTGTAATTATTTTCTTCGTTTTTCTTACGAGGGAGGATGGTTTTCTGATGGAATGCTGTTTCCCGTTCCTTTTAATTTTAATGTAATAATAACAATAACAAGTGACGGCCCAGACGGAACATTTCGGGTTGTCTTAAAGTTTTTTTTTCCATTTTCTTCGCGGAAAAAAGGGGGAAAATTAAACGAGAGAGAGAAAAAGATGCAGAAAAAAAAGATGAAAACGGAATTTATTGAGGTGTTTACGTACAAAATAATTTATTAACCCCATCTCGAAGAAAGTAACGCCGAGGCGTGAGTAATTTTAATTTTTTATTAGATTTTTTATGTATTTTTTTTGCCTTCTTGAACAATATGGCAACGAAAGCCACACAATAAAATTAAGATTTTCTTTAATTTTTTCTTTGTTTAACGAAATAATTAGACGTTGTTTGTGATATTTGATCATTAAAAGTCAAAAAATTACCAACTTTTGACCTTCTTTCTCGGATAAGCATTACTTCTCATATTTCCACGCAGCATAATCGCATAATAGTGATTTACTGCGGGATTATAATTATTATTGCATTACGCTCCCTATTCATTTGTTTTGTTGCCTTTTATTTTTGGATCTGTTAATTTATGTTTGTAACGCCGAAAAAATAAGTAAACAAATTGCGTTACATTATTAAAGTGATGTTTTTACGTGGCGAAAATTAAACGAAAATTCTCAATATTGGCATTATTTTTGTCTCTAAGACAAATTTTCGAACAAGTGAAAAGGATTTTGTTCGTTCCTCCTCTTAAATTTATAATATTATTATTTAAAAGTGCGACACAAAGTTTGACAGTCCCTTTGTTTGTTGTGTTTTTCCTGTGTTTTTTGTCGTCTTTTGTCAGCAGACAAACACACATTTTTCGGCAGACATACCCAAACCTATTTCCTGTGCTTATTTTCCTGAAGAGAGATTTTTTTTGCTCCTCTTTTCAAAGGGAAGACAACAACATACCTGGAAAAAAAAGAGAGAAAAATCAATATTAATTAAAAAGTTCAAACTGTGACTGAATTAATTTAAAAGACGTCGCCGGCCGTCTCGCGATTTATTTTCGGAATGTACGCGGCGATAATGATGTTTAGTCAAGTCAAGCAGCGCCAGGAATTTAATCCGAATTAATTTGTTTTTGCATGAAATAATAATAATAATTCCGTTGAACATTGTTAAATTAGCAGGAATGTTCATTTTATCACATCCGTCACTTGCTAATTAAACCCTAATTTTTGACGCGTTGTTGCTAGGAACTTTCTCGCGCACTTTAAAATTGTTAAAATTTAAAATATAAAACAATATTCCGGAATAGAATAACTTTAATAATAATGCGCATTAAAATTCTCCGTGTCTATCTCTGTTTTGGCGGGAAAAAAATTTTAAATTGATTCAAACGCACAGCAAGCGATATAATTGAAAATTAAGGGTGGAAAATTTTGCAATACGAACGGGCATGGCAGAAATTGGAAACAAATTGATTTACAAACCAACAAAAATAATCGTTTTCCCCCTCAATTGTGTGTGAGTGCCGGTGTGTGCGCCTGAAGAATGGGCAACAAATAATTGATAATGATTATAAATGATGAAAGAAATTCGATTGAAAATATCGAAGAATCATCCAGTAATCTCATTATAGCAATTACGATATTGACGGGGACTCAAAGACTGTTTTTTTTTGTAAAAATTTAGAAAAAAAAAATTTCAGTGTCTCGGGAAATATCATTCGTCACATCACACAGTCGTTCATTCAATTTTTACCGCATTTTGAATTTATTTGAAACAAAATGAGGTATTTTTCATGTCATGTCCGTCTGTCCGTAATGCCCTATACATTGAATTAGCAGTTAGGCGAATTTTTCTCAAACGTACAATTTGAAAGCAACTTCAAAAAATTTATACGTTGGAAAATTTTAAACAAATTTTTGGCGCCAAATTTTGTTAAGCGACAAAAAAAGCGGAAATTCGTAGAAAAATTTCGAGAAAATTCAAAAAATTTGTAAAAAATCGGAAAAACTTGAAAATTTTTAAAATCTCGAATTTTTTTTTGGCAGTTTTTGTAACAAAAAATTTAAATAAATAAAAAATTAATTTAAAATTTAAAAAATATGACAAATGCAGCTAAGCTGATGGTTTCAACGAATACTTTTCAATTTCTTTTTTTTATCGTTACAACTACGAATCTATCTAAAAACAGTAGCACGATAAAACGATTATCATCATTTTTTTCAATTTCTATATAATACATCAATTGTGGGGATTTAAATGTGAATTTTAAGGATAAAACATGTCGACTCTGTGGGTATAATACAAAAAGTATAGTACAAAAAAAATAATAATAATGGTTTGAGATATGCAAACAGGGATTTAGTTGTCTCTCACATCAATCTCTATATACAACTTTTTTTTTATTTATTTCAAATAATCAATTCTATTCAATTGAATTTAAATTGAAAAGGCATTTCTTTCTGGGGAGTGCAAAAAAAATGGATTTTCTGTAATTTTTTCAGTAGTTGAAAAAATGTTTGATCTCAGCAAAAATATCGCATGAAATAATAAATAACCGATTTTTTATTGTTTTTCTGCCTGAAACTATTCAATGTTAGCAGTCCATCAAGTTATTCTCTATTCTCTCTCTTGCATCAGCACATATCATAAATAATAGCAAATTTTTATTGTTTTTTTGCCATATTCTGCCTATCAGTCATGAATATTGCAGTCGAGCTTTCTGCGGTTTTAATTCCACGATTTTTACCGATGAATATTGGATGGATGGATTTTCAATTGAAAAAATATTTCTAAACTATTCAAGGGTTGTTGTTTGCTGGTTCGTTGCATTTCTCGATTTTTTTTTGTTCGAAATAATTGCAATTTTCGGTCATTGCAAAAAAAAATGACCTCATGCTACTTTTGTTTTTTCCGCTGTTTTCGCTTTTATAAATATTTGTATTTTTTTGTTGAATATAAATATAAACGGCAAAACAATAACAATATACAAGCTTTTGTACTTAAAAAAATACACGAAACAAGGGTAAGGGTAAGGGAAATGTAATAAAAAATTATTTACGATTATTTGTTTCGAGATAAACCTCAAGACGAAAACGACACTCATCGATCCGATACTATTTTGAATATTATTTGACCTTCCAATATGGATAAAAAACACGAGAAAAAATTAGAATATAATAATTTTTTGACCCTCTACTTTGTTTATTCAATCCACTACAGCGCTCGGATATAAAAATAAATTTGAGAAATAATATTATTCATTCATTTTTACGAGGATAAACAGATGAGAGGAAAGAGGAAAAGACGCACAGAAAAAATATTTCCTGCTAGGTAAGTTGCTTGACGCAAGAAAAAATAATATTAATAAATAAAGAGAAAACGAAAATATTCTCATGCAATATTCAGACATCACTACCGAGCAAAAAAAAAATGGAACTCATGAGGGAAAAATAAATGTTTGCAAGAACGAAAATCGTCTTATCTCGATATATTCCGAGAAAAATATCTCTCTCCGATACATTTGAATGCAAAACGGTACGTTTTTTTCTCTCTCAATTGTCCACTTTTCGGTATGTGTAGTACATAATATTTGCATTATTCTAAAAAAATAATAGTTTTGTTACATATTAGAATTTAGATTGCTTTGCCCTGGACCGAAAAAAGTTCAAGGAAAAATTCCTTCCTGCAGCAATGAATGTAAAATAGATCATGAGAGAGATACAAAAAAAAATGCAAAATAAATGAGATCTCTATGATAATTTTTTTACTCAAATTATTAGAAATTTTTTTTTCTTGACCTTCGAATTTCTAGGATTTTTTTAAAAACTTGAAAAAAATCAAATAAACTCCAGAAAAATTTATTAAGAGGTAACTTATGTGGTTCCATGAAACAAAAAAAAAAGTTGTCATTGCTCAGGTCTTTCGCTTGCACTGCGAAACATTTTTACCTTTTTAATTTGAATTTATGTGATGTTGAAAAAGGGACGTCTATTCGACGACGATTCTTAATTAAACGCATAAACAACTGTGTTAGAGTAAAATGAAATTATGTTTGTTTTTTGTGTGTGTATTTTTGTCTGTTTGGATTGAATTCAGTCTCACAAAAAAAAAAAAAAAAAAATAGAAAAAACAGACAGAAAATTGAATGAATGTTGTTGATGCGAGTTGCTGACCGAGCCACCGTTAAAAGGAGGGGAAAATTGTACCAAATTGCATGGGAATGTGTAAGGATTTCATATTTTTATTACATTTTTGTGTTTTTTCTGTGAGTTTGATATGAAAAAGGAATAAAAAGCGGACCAAATATTTTTCCTTGCAATTAAATCAGGGAAAATTATTTCAACAAGTACAAACCAAATATCGGGTTTCAGTGGAATTTAATTCCATTAAATGTTAATATTCGGTTTTACATGATTTTATTTTTTTTTGTCAATTAATGAAAAATTTTCAAAAAATTATTTATTTTTATTTTAATAATTTTTTTAAAATTAATTTAATTTTTTTATGAATTTAAAAAATAATTTTTATAAAAATAAATTTATTTAACTTTAATTTTTTTTTATTAGTTTAAAAAATAATTTTTAAAAAATTAATTAATTTTTTTTAAATTTTTTATTTAAATAAAATAAAAAATTTTTACTGTTAAAATATTTAATTTAAAAAAAATTACATTGCCAATTTTTCAAAAGTAGTATAAAAAAATTAATTATTTTTTCTGTGCTTAATGTGAAGCAAAATTTTCAAAAATAAGCCAATTGATGAAATTTTAATTTTTGAAAAATAATTTCGATTTATTTTTACCAAAAATTTATTTTCATTTATTTATTTTTTTTCATTTTTAATTTTTTTTTTATTTTTAATTTGTTTTTTTTTTTATTTGCAATTTGTTTTTTTTTATTTTTATTTTTTTTTTATTTTTATTTTTTTTTTTATTTTTAATTTTTTTTTTATTTTTAATTTTTTTTTATTTTTCAAGATTTTTCGTCATCTTAAATCATCTTCGCCGAAAATAAATGTTAACAAAAATTCAAGCCAAAATTTAAATTTATAACAAATGAAATCACCAAACCTCACCGAGAATGACAATTTCCAATTCAAATAAGAAAACTTAGTTATTCAAACAAGTCTCACCTCATCAAAAAAAAAAAGTTTTGAAAAAGTGCAAGAGAGATGTATAACTTTTAGCAAAAAAGTGGTTACTAGGTTAACCCAAAGGTATAAATCCATTTAAAATTTAAACCAATTTTACAAACCATTTCTTGAACAAACATTTACAATTGAAACTAACAGCTTTTACAATTCCTAACATTTTTATTGCTGCTCTATATGGACTTCGGTAGTAACATTGCAAGTAACACAGAGACGAAACATTGTCTGGATTAAAATATTCGTAAATTTTATATTTATTTTCTCTGTGAGCCTTTGTCGAAACGATATTTTAATACAAAATGTCGAATCCTTTTCCATTGTAAAATGTAAAGATATTTTGAGTATTTATGTATTTTTGGGAGACTTGTTTAATGTTTTACTCAATTCGAGACATCTGAACACACAAGAGACTTTGGAGAAATAACATGAAACAAATCCAATTGAATTTAGATAAATTTATTCGTAGTTTTTGGGAACAATATTTGATGTAAACTCGAGAAAATAACATGAATCTGTGTTAAAATTGAAGTAGATCGATTATTACTCACTAACGAAGTAGGTCAAGATGGGACCAGTAGATAACTGCATATGGAGGAAAAAGGTCAAGAAACACTTCCTTCTCGACATTCCACAGAACGAGAAGAGGGCAAAAAGATTAAATTACATTTTATTACATTTATAATTCATTTTAAAGCTATAATTCCTCGTTCGCACACATTTCACCTTTTGTTAGATTTATCTACTGTAGTAGCATCGTCGGCAGATTCTCATCTCTCTCAAACACAAAACATTGCCAGGGTAGTGAAAAAACAGATAAAAATAGATCATCGAGTACACACGAGCCTGGATTTGACTATTGGACTGATGCTATTACGGAGGAAAGCAATTTCTTTCCGCACAATGCCTTTCATACGACGAGAACAATGTGATGCGGAAAACACAAAAAAATGTGGCTCATATAAATTTTAGCATGGCACAACGAGAAGACATGATGATATTTTTCACACATGCTCAACCATGCACTTTTTGAGTGTTTGCGGGGAGATTCAGGAAATTTCTAGTGCGCGCGAGAAACGATAGGAATTACATTTGTTACACAAGTAAGGTGCAAAAAGGGAGATTATATGCACTCTTGGATGCATGCATTGTGTAATGAAATGCGAAAAGTGGCTGACTGGATGCAAAAATGGATGCAGTCGTGCGGAAAATTATAATTTTTATTGCACCTCTCGCCAGCGTTACCGGAACACGAGAGATTGACGAGGAAAATCTTTTGTAAAAATGAAAAATGCCACTTTTAAGACACTTTGTTATCCCTCTTGACATTATTAAAAGCAAGTCGCTTATCGTCAACCGCAGAGCAAAAAATATAATAATAAAATAAGACAGAACAGAGGAGCATCATTATATCGAGATAATGGATTGCAGTCATTAACATTGTCGCCCTCTCTTTATTATAAAATATAACTTGCACATTTTTTTCACACCTCCCATGTTTTACCTGATGTTTTGTGTTTCACTTACATCAACACACGATTTTTTTTTTGGCTTTGCACGAAGAAATGAAAAGAAAGGAGGAAACAGACTTTGATATAATGCTTTTGTTAAATTAGAAAAAAAAAATTGTATATAAAAACAAGCACGTAAAAAATTACACGTAATCACAGTCGAGTCGGCGTCATATTTTTTTTTGTTTCGTAACACTGTCTTTAATAAAATAAAAGAATATCGCGTATTCACGTTCATAGATTTAATTTTTGACATCGCAAAATGTTTAAAATGAGACATTTTTCTTTCATTTTATTATTTTGAGCCATCCTGTTGATATGAAATAAGGATCCCTTTTTTTTCTCCTTCTACTTTTTTTTTTACCTGTTTTATTACTGCAGATTACGTTGTAATCATAAATATCTGAAATATCGCTCGATGTCGAAAAAATGAAATTTATAAAGTTGTCATAAGGAGGAAAATCAACAATGGTATCGCATTTCAATTTTATATGTACTATGTATTCGTTTTAACCACGTGGTTTCATTTTTGCATTTGAACACGTGGTGAGTTAATTTTTTAAAACAATATGGTTAAAACTTTTTAGATCATTTGGTTTAAAAAATTTCAAACCACGTGACTTGAAAAATGACTTAAGAAACTTTCAAGTCACGTGGTTTCAATATTTCTCAAGTCACGTGGTTTGAAAACTTCTCAGGTCACGTGGTTTCAAAATTTCTCAGGTCACGTGACTTACAAAAACTTTAAGCAACGTTACCATAGAAATTTTTTAAGCCACGTGACTTAAAAATTTTTTTCAAACCACGTGGTCTAAAAAAAAATTCAAACCACATGACCTGACATATATTCAATCATGAAATTTTTCACCCCACGTGACTTGCGAAGTTTTGAATCACGTGACCTGAAAATTTCTTCAGCATTCATAACTTAAGAAATTTTCAAACCACGTGACTTAAAATTTTTTTCAAACCACGTGATCTAAAAACTTTTATACCTTAGAAAAATTTTAAACCACGTGACTTGTAAAAATTTTAAACCACGTGACCTTGCAATACCGCATTTTTTCTCCGAAATGCGGTAAGAAAAAAAAATGAAAGATTAGACTTCCATTATACGGTGTATTATTACGAGAAAAATGACAATTTCCTTTTCTACGGGAAGAAAGTCAACGAAAAAAGGGGTTCATGTTGTGATGCCGTGTCTCTCGTGTTATGAGACATATTCTAATATGATACAATCCCGGATGAAATTATCCGAGATTTTTCGTGTGTCTCGTGATGTGTTGATGTCTGCAGCAACAACAACAACAACAATGTGCCATGTTTTGGAGCAAAATAAGAGGGGATCAACTTTTTTTTTTAAATATCAGCTTAACCCTTTTTTTGCACACCATGTATCTATTTGACGTCTAACGTCGCAAGTAAGTGAGGTAATTTATGGCTTGTCTGATGAATCTGGAGTACTCTTGTCGAGTAAAATTTAATCAAAGAAGAAGAGAAAAAAAAACAAAAAAGATTTTCTGCGGAGGAAAAAGTTTTTCCTCTGATGTTGCCTAATAAGCGAGTGTGTGTCTCAAAAAAGACGCGTGCATGCATGTAAATTGAGACATTCATCGCAGAATATGAACTTAAAGAGACATATTTACTCTGATATCACTTGAGGGGTTGTTTAAATTACTCTTTTCCTTCAATTATTATATTTGTCATAAATGAAAGGAGTAACGGCGAATAATGAACTGACATATGATAATGTGTTTTTGGGAGGCATCTCGCATGTACGTGCAACTACAATGGTAATTAGATTATTATTGTGGCATTGTGTCCATTGAAATTGAATAAATCCGGGGAATCTTTTGTTCTTTGATCATGACGACGAGAACTGTGATTCGATGGGGACCCAGTTCTGAGCTTTAATTACAAAAATTGCTTGAATACACACAAAATCTCATCCGAAGGGCTTTTAATGAAATGACTCGCATCAATGCATTTGACACATTTCCGTCCCTTTTTATCATCCGAACTAATCTCGGTGTGTCATTGCCCTGCTTTTCGTCGCAAAAAAAAAAGTTATTCGATACACGTTCGTGCTCTCATGGAGTAAAAAAGACATAAAATTATTGTCGGATAATTATAAAAGGTAATAAGAGAGAGATGGTAGCAGATGAAAAACTATCATCATAAAATAATGAGAAACTATCCATCCCCTGCTTTCGTCGGAGCCATTAGCCTGGCAAAAAGGTATATTCAACTCACGGTGATTGTAATTAATGTTAAGTTTGTTAAATGTGGTCCCCATGAGTGCAATAAATGTAAACACAAAATACATGGAGACGATATGATGATATTTCCTGTGGTCAAATTCAAACATCAAACTCAGGTTTCGTGTGTGTTTATGTCTAACTTTGGCATTAAAGTAATAATAATGGACTTAATAGTCTTACGAGTCTACAGAGGATGGATGTTTATACCCAAAATATTATTGTAATAATATGTCATTCTAATGTCTTCTTAGTCGTCGTCGTCGCAGTTTAATTCAGGGATGTGGTAATAATTTTTTCGATTAGGTGATTTTTATTAAAAAAAATTAAACGCAAAAATATTTTTATTACGAAAAAAATATTAAATTAAATAAAAACATATTTTTTATGTGAAATAATTTTGTAATAGTTTTTATCAAAATATTTATAAAAAAAATATTTAATATTTTTAAAAATAATAAAAATATTTTTATAAAAAATTAATAAACAAATATTTTTGAAGGTCTTTAGACCTTAAAAATAAAAAAAAACCTTAATGAATATATTTTATGATGTGAAAGTTTTAGTAAAAAAACTTCTGTTTTGTCAAAAAAATATTTTTTAGTCAAAATTAAAGATTACAATAAAAATAAATTCCTAATTGGTAAATCAATTACCTAATTTTATTTTATTAAAAAAATTTTAATAATTTTTAAAATAGTTAAACTGTTCCATTAATTAATTTTTAAAATGTTAAATTAATTTTATTTTCGTTAAAATTTCTTTAGGATTTTTTTTTATAATTTCTGGATCAACTTAGAATTTTTTTTTCAAATAAAGAAAAATTATAGAGAAAATTTAGAAAATTAATTATCGATTAATTTTATTTATATTTTTTTAATTTTAATTAATTAAAATTTTCGATTAATTAATTTTAAAAATTTTAAACTAATTTTTTTTTTCGTTCAAAATTTCTTTAGGATTTATTGATAAATTTTTAGACAACTTTGGTCCTTTTTTTTTAAATAAAAAATTATTTTTTTCGAAAAAAATTAGTAAATTAATTTTAATTTTTTTTATTTTATTAAATAAATTTAATTAATTTAAAAATTAATTAAAATTTTTGATTAATTATTTTTTTAAAATTTTAAATAATTTTTTTTTTGTTAAAATTTTCTTAAAAAAATTCTTTAACCCCAAAAATTGTTACATCCCTGATTTTTCTCTCAATAATCTGCACGTATGGCACAGAGCAGTAACGGGTCAATCTTAAGGAATTATTGATGGCAGTTGATGAGAAGAAGTTTGTAATCCATGTTTGAATTTTATTGCTGATAATTATACGGAGACAGGTGTCAAAGAGATTAAAAGATGTAAATTTTCGGGCTTAAAGTTAAAACTTGTTGCCTTTCATCGCAAAATCTTCTCTCTGAATTAAATACAAAATTTTCCGCCACCAAGAAAATTAACCCTTAAATCAAGGAAAAAACGTTCACATAAAATATTGATAAGCCCGATATGTGTGTTTGTCTCGCACAAACAAAGCGAAAAAATTAAAACGTTTCAGAGAAAAGAAGAATAGGAGAAAAGAAAGAAAGCAATCACAATGTAATTAAGATAAAGAGGTTTATGTATCTCTAAATGTAACAACAAAGGGTTGTGTGCACGTGTCGTCTCAATTGGCTCGGTTGTAAAAGTAAACCACGAGCGTGCATGTGTGTGTGTGTATGTCAAAAATAATAACATTAAAGGTATTTTTTTCTGTTTTTGCTAAATAAATAAATATAACATTCGTACAAAATGAAATCAAATTATCAAATCAAAAGAAATTTCTTTATTTATTTGTTGAATTAAATTTAACAACCGGAGGGACGACGAGAAACGAGGAAATGTACAAAGGGTTACTTGCACCGCACCCTCGGCAGTGCAATTTCTTTTGTGTAACAGTTTCAAGTACATTTTAATGAAAGAAGGAAAAAAAATATGAAAACAAGTACATCACTCAAGGGGTGTCAAGTGTGTGTGAGGAACGAAGGTAAGTTTAACAAAAAGGAGCATTCTTTGATGAATGATCATCATTTTTCACTTGACTTTCTTTTGAGCATTATCTATCCTTCTCTTCTCTCTGCTTGTGTGGGAACTGTGAACATCACACCTCTTTTCCCTCTTCTTTTTCCGCAGTACGGCGATGAAAAAAGTAAAAAAAAATGTAAAAACGGAAAAAAATCTCTAAATAATAAAAGCATTTCTGACAACAAGTGATTCATTGTCACTATTTCTTTTGCTTTTCGTGTCGCTCTGTGTGCCACAAGAGAAAATATTCATATATCAACTAGTGAACAAGAACATTTACAGCACCTACTTGAGAGGAGCTGTGTAGTCATTTTTTTACAAGGTGGCAGTTTTTTTTTTTATCTCGTAGGCAATAATAAAATGGTGTGATGGTGTACAATGTGAGACTAAGACACTGAAGTGTTATAATACCATAAAAGGATGATGATTTAAGTAGCCTGATTTTTCGCTCGACAAGTGTGTGTGTGTGTGTGTGTGGGTGTTTGTGGATCAGATTGAGTGATGATATGAATAAGAACATCAATATTTTATGTGGATAAAGTGGAGAGAAATTGTAACAAGTGTACCATAAAAATCATTGCCAGTTGTCGTCGGCGTTGCTTTTGTGATTTTCTTGATTGGAGATGTATTATGGCGAGTGTCGTCGTATAAATTGCTAATAAAAAAGACAATGATTATACGAGATTTTTACAATAAATTTCCAATAAATTCTTTGATTTGGACAGAATTCAAAAATTATTTTAGTCAAAAGTTTCCTAATTGACTTAAAGCTTTAACTTCAAACATTTTTTTTTAGAAAATATTTTAGAAATTTTAAGTAACATTTTTTTGCAAATAATATTAAAAATTTTAAAAAGCTCAATTTTTTAAGATTAATTTTTCAAAAAAAAAAAGTAAAATAAAATAAAATAAATGAAAATCAAAATTAATTTATTAACGATATTAAGTTAAGTTATGAGTAAAAAAAATACATAAAAAATAAATAATTTTTTTAACCTTAATAAATAATAATTTAATAAATAAATTTAAATTTTGAATTATTTATTTTATTAAAAATTAAGTTTTTTAAAATTTTTTAAATTATTTGGCAAAAAAATATTATTTAAAATTTTCTAAATGAATTTCACGTAAAATCGTTTGAGTTTATGCCAAAAATTTATTTTTTAAGTCAATTATTTAATTTAAAATACTTTAATATTAAAAGAAATTTGATTTTAGCCACTTTAAGTTACTTTTCTCATAAAAGCGTTATTTTTAATTTAAATAATTATTTTTCTTCAGTCGAAAAATTCAAATATTTTCTTATTTTAATTTTTTTATTTAATTTATTTTTAAAAATTTTGCTAAATGCAATTTTTTTTTATTTTGACTTATTTTAAGTCAAGTTTCGAGTCATTAAAACAGCATAAAAATTATAAAAATTTAAAAAATTAAGCAAATCATTCAAGATTCATAAAACTTGCTCATTTCTAACAAAAACTTAGTTTTTTAAAAAATTTTTATGGAATTTAGAATTTGACTTTTCATTAATTATTTGCTTTTAAGCCTTTAAAAAATATTTTTTCTAAAGCTTGTTTTTTTGTTGCTTAAAATCTCAAATTGCTTAATTTGAAATAAGTAAAAGTCAATTTTTTTCTGAGCCTGTTTTCGAGTAAAACGACTCCACACAAGTAAAAGTTTGACAATAATTTATATAAATACCGAGAAATTGATTAATATAATCCTTTAGCACTTTTCTTGACTTGACCAAAAAACTTTTCTTGTTTTTTCTTTCCAAATTTCCATGAACATGTCTCAAGTGTCTTACCTGCAAAGAGAGAAAAAAGAAAGTTGTTAGCAAAAGTTTGTGATATACGAGATGTTTTGGCAACATTTTAGACTCATCCATGAACGGATTGATCATCAATGCATTGGACGTGACTGATTACAAACGAAATTCTACCCCTTTTCTATTTATTTATCTTTTTGTTGTTTTTGTTCTATGAAGATGTTCGGGAACTCACGTAGTGATTTACTACTTACAAATATCATCATCATCATCATCATCGAGGAATAATGAAATCATTCACTTTTGGACAATTGCGAGCTCTCGAAAAATAATTGGAAAGAAAAACAAAAGTTTTCCTCCGAGTTGCCATTGTTCGATAAGAGATCGAATGAATAACGGGAATAATTGGAATTCTGTATTTATGCCAAGTCATTAGCGCGCCACTGTGGCACACACACACAATGCAAAGCGATAACCGCACAATTATCTCGTAAGAAAAGTTCAATACGTGAATGATTGGCACATAATTGAGTCTCATCTATCTTCATATTGTTCCGCCTATTGTTCTCGCAAAAATGCTCCGTATCATGCAAATGTGTGTGTGTGTGTGAGGGAATTTGCCTCGAGATCGTGCCAAGAAGGGAGATAAATTTCAATTATTAATTATTATTTATCAAAATTGAATACTGACATGTTTGTACGTTTAGCCGGAGAGCGTAGTGTCGATTACACAACTATTTCATTGTTTTGGAAACAATGGAAAACTCCCAGTATGACAGGTGTACCTTTCGTTGTTACGTGATGTAAGCAGAAATTTTTGGCGTTATCAATTTCATATTTTAATAAGATTACAAAATCCATTTTGTTGTTCAATTTTTCGAGCAAAACAATTGCAAAACATAGATTTTCCATTCTACAGAGAAAATGCCAATAAAATAACGCGCGGTAAATAAATTTGGGCAATCAAATCGAATTTTAGCTCAATTTTATTCGAAAATTATGCAAAATACAACAACTATCTTCCTTGCAATGAAAATGCTTTCTAACATCTGCTGCCACATTTCCTCAGTTGATGTTCTTTTTGTGTGTATTTCCAGCCAAAAAACGAGGAAAATGCTGCGATACACATAAATTTAGCATTAAGCACAGTTAATGCAAGTAACATACATATTTTATGTTTCCAGAAAATTTTCTTGCAAAGCCTTTTACAACATTTTTTTCCACGAATCAGAGACCCTATATCGATTTTTTTCGGCTAAAGTTCATTGTTTTCGCGAAAAACTTCCAATTACGCTAGATTAAGATACAGATTAAGTTGGCAAAGTAAGTAAGTAAGTGAGTAATGAATTTCGCATGTGACTAATTAAGAAAGAAAACCAAACTTCTGTCTTCGGATCTCGTGCCGAAAAGTAGCATCAACTGTTTTTCAATACACGACGCACTTATTATGAACGACGAAAAATAATGAAATTGCAAAAATAAAACAGTAATTTCATATTCAGCTCACGACCAAACATCTACACGACATATAATTTGAAATATTCATTTGCGTACGAGAACATAGACAAGGCAGAGGAGAGAAAAAAATACGCACACATGTCTTCTTTTTTTTCCTCGACGAAAATTCCACCAGCAACACATTTTCCACTTTCTCTGTATACGAATGTCGGGTTAAGTTAGGGTGCTTTTCATTATCTTTTATATGTTTTCTTCGTTTTCCCTTCTTCATACACAATTTTTATCAGAACGACTGCAATGTCTTCGTCTATGGCAGAATGTGTAAGAACGAAAAAAAAAAACATTTAAAGGATTTTTCTACATTTTTTTTTTCAAAAGGGAGTACTCGTTTAGTATTCAAGGTGGTGGGTAGGAGCAAATAAGAAGTAGATAAAAGTGTTCGAAGAGCTGTGATGTGATGTGATATGATTCTCGTAGACGTTGGAAAAAAATCAAATAATGTGATAGGTTCGGTGTTGGAAAATTTGATTCGCATCGTTGTTTTTTTCACGTTCATTTTTGTACAAAAATATTTTTTTAAAAAATTAAACTTAAATTTAATTTTAAAAATTTTAGAAAATTTTAACTTAAGCTTAACGTAACTTAAACTTAAAGTCAAAAGTAAATTTTTGAAAAAAATTTAAAAAATTGAAAATTAAGTTTTCAATATGACTTTAATTTATGAATAAACAAAAAAAAATTTTTTTAAGGTTAAGTTAAAAAAAATCTGAAATATTTTGACTTAAAAATCTTAAAGGTAACTTAAGAGCTTAAGTTGGAAATAAATCAAAATTAAATAATTTTCTAAGATTTTTTTTTTTTTTGAAAAAAATCTTTTTTTTAACGTACAAAAAAATGTAAATTAATTTA
Organism: Culicoides brevitarsis; assembly: GCF_036172545.1. Lineage (NCBI taxonomy): Eukaryota > Metazoa > Arthropoda > Insecta > Diptera > Ceratopogonidae > Culicoides > Culicoides brevitarsis. The sequence continues at coordinate 18,689,867 of NC_087085.1, read as the reverse complement.
TTTTTTGATCTAACTTAACTTGACTTAAGGTGACTTTAATTTAAAAAATTAGTAAGTTAAGTTTTTTTACATTTAGTTTCGACTTAAAAATTCCATTTTGCTCGAAACTTTTAAAAATCAAAAATAATTCATATATTTTATTTAAGCTGCGAGAAAAATTGTAAAAAAAACTTAGTTTACTAATTTTTTAAGTAAAAGTCACCTTAAGTTAAGTTAAGTTTGATTAAAAAAAATTAATTTACATTTTTTGTACGTTAAAAAAGATTTTTTTCAAAAAATAAAAAAAAACGTAGAAACTTATTTAATTTTAATTTATTTTAAACTTAAGCTCTTAAGTTACTTTTAAGATTTTTAAGTCAAAATATTTCAAAATTTTTTTAACTCAAATTTAAAATTAAATTTTGTAAGTCCTTTAAGTTTATAAGTCAATAAAAAGTTGAAGCTGACATCCAAGCAGAATCAATTTTCATCAAAAAATAAATGAAACAAAATTTAATGCATCAGGTAGAAGATATACAAACAAAAAATAATAATCATAAAAATGAAAAACGGTCTATGATGAGACCATCTGAATGCAATAGATATTTATTTCATAATATTATTACACCCGACACATGTAGAGAGAAAAAAAATTTTCAACCACTAAATTTTTTAACAAGCGTAAATTTGTGCTTCAAGTATTTTTTTTTCACGTGTAATCCGGAAAACATGGCAGAAGGACATGATTTATATAAAATTACAACTTTTTATCTAATTAAACCTCCTCCTCCATACACATTACGAAAAAAAGTATAGTTTATTTAACTAAAATAAATTGTATGTCTAAAGAGAACTTGTTGTAACTTGTAAACAAGCGAAGCAAGTAGTGGTAGTTTTACATTTGGCATTTTAATAGGTGAAAGAAACGATAATATTTTATTATATGTTATATGGCAACGTACGTTTGTTATTTTATGAACATTATGGGAATTAAAAGTTGGCATCTCTCATGTAATTTTTTTTCCACGGATCATGTTTTCACACACCGCCTCGACGTTACATGTGAAAAGATGAAAACTTTTGTACATTTACACCCGAAAAATAAAAGGTGTCTAAAAAGCATATTTACAGCCTCGTTACAAATGTTTGCTCCAATGATTCTTCACGGCAAATAATTCTTGCTCGAGTCGAGTCGACGTCTTCTTCTTAAGTGAAGTTGTAATAAAAAACATGTGTTGAGCAAAAAAAAAAAGTTTTCCTGACCTGGTTGCTCTACAACTTTTGTCTGGAAATGCATTTTCTGATAGTTTTTCTCCGAAAAGAAAAAAAATCAGTAAATAACACGTGTTGTCTTCGTGCGCACACGGACATACGTAAGATGAAGTTTAATTAAGTTTTGTTTTAATAAAATGTCTCTCAAATAGAATTAATTTGACACTTAACTTAATGAGTTTATGGTGGTAATTAAAAACTTGTCCATTTCTTTTGTGTCTTTTCTCGCAGAAAAGTAAAGAAAAAAAGAAAAAAGTCGCTCAAGGGATTAGAAATGTAAGAAAAATGCTTCTTTTTGTCCACAATTCTGTCAAGTTGTCGTACTTTTTTTTCTCATATAAATAAATAAATTAAGTAAAAATCTTAGGAACTAATGAAAAATTGGTCTTCTTGCGGGCGGTGTATTTTCCAAGTAGTTGTCTTCGTCGTCGTCGTCATAGTCTTCGTCACTGTACTCACTTGATTTTCTCAAACGATTATAATTTAAGAGCTTTTGATACGTAGGACGATACGGATAAGCTCCATAAAAATTATTTTTATAAAGAGGTTTTGGGTAAATATCATCGTTTTTGTGATAAAAAGTCCGCATTGAAGGCGAAGGAACGTACTTTACAAAAGGAATTTCTTCAGTAACTTCTTCTTCTGCAGCTTCCGTAACAATTTCCGGAGTTTTTGGAGGTTCCATAGTCGTTCTTTCTTGATTACATTTAACTTCTGAACAAACTTTGTTCAAAATTTCTGGTTTTTCATTGTAATGTGGCAAACATTCCGGATAATTTTTAAGAGCTTCATCTTCGTCAACGTAATAAATGCCGAAATTTTCGTAATCTTGGTCAAAATATCCGTTGTCGATCTCTTTTTCGTTATTGGTGAGGACATAAATGCGATTTCGTGACAAATATCGATTAATCAAGTAGTAAGTTTTGAGAAATTCGTTCTTCAAACTCTCGTTACTCTTTGGTTCTTGTTCTAATTTCATGTCTACCAGATAGGGGAGTTTTTTGTTGTCAGCAAATACGATTTTAACAGCTTCTGGTGTGAGACGTTTCCGACGATTGTAACAAGTTATTGCGTGATTTTGCTCTTGGATGCCCCAAACAGTGGAAAATTCATCGTTAATTGCTTGACTTCCTGTCTGACCTCGTGGATATTTCTCACCGACGAAGGTGACGTCGAATTCAGTTGGTCCCACAATTGACGAGTTTGCGGAATTAACGACATCTAAGCTTACGGCATAGGCACTCAAGGAGCCTCTGGCGTGATATAAGAGCTCATTGTTGTGCAAATCGACGGTCGCTTCATACAAATGTGTTTGCGGGTAATATTTGACTCGTTTTCCAGTAGGGGTTGTTACGTGAAAATCTGAATATTTTGCATCGCCATAAAATTTAGGGGTATCAAAACGCCAAAATTTATCGTCCAGCCAGGAATAAACGATTAGCGCACCACGAACAGCATCAATTAGATATACAAAAGTATCATCGCAAGCATCATCGTAGTCGATCACATGCACCACAACTTGCACAATGCCAAAACTGTGACGATCATAGAGGTTACTTGGGATCGTTCGCATTCCCAGAAGAGTATTGGTGGTCAATCGAAAGACTTTTAAAGCTGGTTCGCCATAAGAAAACTGTTGATTTTTAAATCCGGCAGCTTTTGTATCAAAAACCCACAATTTTGGTTCATTCACACATCGATCGACGGTAAAGCGCTCTACAGATATCAGTTGTTCCGAATGAGCAGCTTCTTCGCTTTTGAATTCGTTCATCTCGAAATTCGGATAAGGACGAAGTTTAGGACATTTTCCATCCTTAATATCGGCTAATTTGAAATAATTCAATGTGGAATGGACTCCGATGGCACGTCGACGAACTCCAACAAAAACGGTGTCATTGAAAAAAGCAAAAGATGTGGGAATATTCACACACGGGATATAGTTGCAACTGCATGTTAAATGACAATTTTCCTTAGTCAACGATAAAAACATGTTTTTCGCAACTTCCTTTTGATCTTTCGGCTCATCTTCCTCCCATTCGAGAACTTTCCACGCGCATAATTTATGAAGCTTTACTTCCGAATTTCCATTTTTCGGCAATAAATCATTGTACAGAGGTTCACTTCGTCGATGACTTCCGTAAACAACAAGGGTGAGCACCGAAAGTAATGGCAGCACAAATCGAAGCCACATTTTTTGAGGCGAGTTTTATAATTACTAACTACCTTTAAAGTAGCGTAAAGAGTTTTATATAACAGTTAGTTTACAAATATTAAAAGGTCAAGATCGGTACTGGACAAAATATTATGAAATTTTTTTTAAAAACATTCGAATTTCCGGTAAACAAGGTTTCTCTTGATGCGAAACAAAGTAAAAAAAAGTGACTTCTATTAATTTTATCTCTCCTTTATGTCTTTATCGATGGAGCCGGGATATAAAATGTTATTTATTGCTGTTCAAAAGTTATGATTTTATTGATTTTCGAATCAATGCGTGATGCTTTTGCCATTTGGCATGCGAGACAACTCACCCTCTTTTGTCGTTCAACCACAAAAAGACAACTCAAATTTTATGATGATCCACTGTTTTGAGGATTTTTCCTTAGAACGCACACAAATACGTATGGAATGGGCATACAAAGTCGTCAGCAACATAAAAATTGTAAATCAACCATAAATTCGTACTAATGTTTCATTCAGTTTATTTATGGCCCGTTTTCTTCCTTCATGCGTGTATGTGGAGTTTGTGTAATAAAAGGAGATTGAGACAACAGTCTGTTGTTTTTTTTTTTTTTTTGGAAAAACCGGTCATGTGTAACCTTTTACTCTTGGGTGAGATAATATATTTTTCGTAACATTATTATTTGATAACAAATTTTTGTTTGCATGGCAAAGTTTTAAAGCTTTTTTTCTAGGAATTAAAGAGTTTAAAGTTGAAAGGCACGTTTTTTTTTGTTTGTGTTGCGTTATGATAATTTCGATAAATTCGGGACGTGCTTTTTGTGCGTATGTGCCATTATATGAAAAAAATAATTTTTTGAGATTTTTCAAGGGTATAAAAAGCGTGTTTGCGAGAGAGGAAAGCATCATTCACTTCTTTCTAAGAATTGAAAAATGTTCTTGTTCAAGGCATTATTGGCAACTTTGGCTGTGGTCGCTGTGGCATCAGCTTCCAAAGATCATCATCATCATCATCATTCGAGAAAATCGCACAAAGGTGTGACTTTGCATAAATTGTGCAGCTGGAATGTAGTCGATTATGAGAAATGTTCGGATCTTCATCGTAGTGACCGTTGGGGTAAGTGGTTTTGTTCTAAAAATTAAGAATATTTTAATTTTTAATTTTTTTTTCAGAATCTTGCCAATTGGATGCTGGACGAGCTTACATCCCAGAGAACAATATTCCCTTCAGCTTTGGATTTTCCGAGTGTGGTCGTGTCTTTGTCAGTCAACCACGCAGTCGTACCGGAGTTTATTCCAACTTGGGTTATTTCCGTTTGTCTGACATCGGCAAGGATGAGTGCTGCCCTCCATTGACGCCCTTCCCACCAAAATATAATGCCACCCTTGGAACTGACTGCTGCACCGAATTCGGCGTTGTCAATGTCGATCGTTTCACCATCGATAACTGCAACCGTTTGTGGGGACTTGATAGACAAGCTCTCGGCTTAAATGACAAACACTGGAATTTACGTTCACCACGTTTGTTGGTCTTCGACTTGAACAAAGATGTCTTGGTACGTGAAGTTGTCGTGCCCGCCGACATGTACGCCGATGGCGAATATCAACTTGGACTTGTGCAAGTAGTTGTCAATGCCGACCGTAAAAATCCCCATAATGCTCATGCCTACATCGTTGATACCTATAACGGATGCATCGTCGTCTATTCGTATGCCCAAGATAAATTCTGGAAAGTTTGCTCGCCCCAATTCTACAATGACGCCAAATACAGTCGTTTTACCCTCAAGACCTGCAAAAACAAGGAAATCACTTACTACAAGGACAACTTCATTGTCGATTGCACGCCCGATCACAAGAACAAGCAACTTCTCTGCCATTCGGACGCCTCCTTGGACGAATTTGCCGTTGATTTCGATGAATTGAATCACGAGGGAGTTGCTCGTTGCTCTCCTGATTCCTTGAGCGTGCAATTCTTGGGTCAAAAGTGCCTGTATGGACAAAGTAGCGTACACGCATTGAACAATGACAACCAAGTTGTGTGGACATTGCAAGAACAACAATATGGCGTTGCCTGCTGGAATCGCGAAAACCGTCTTCATCCAGGAGCAGTTGAACTTGTCGTTTCGGACCATCATGCCTTGCCATACGTCACTGACCTCAAATTGACAGACTTGGATTTGAGCCGTTTCTTGGATGAGCCTTGCAAACACGATGCTGACAAATATGTCGTTGTTCTTTCCAACAATTATCGCAGCATTGTTGAACACGGATTCGACCATAAAGACGAAAACTTTGGTTTTTACTTCTTTGTGGAAGAAGAAGCTCTTGACTGTAATCCAGAATGCTTGTGCAAGGACTATAAGCCACACAAATCGCATGATCGCAAACACAAAGGATATGGAGCATTAGCTTAAATGATGCTAAACGAACATCTTTAGATGTCAATCGGTTACTTTTTTCGGTTTCTTTATTAAAAATGTGAAAAAAAGTATTTAAATAAAGTTATTTGAGAAAAGTATATACATTTTTTTATTTTCTATTATGCTTATCTATTATTTAATGTGCGAATGAATGAAATTTTCCTTATTTTTTATGGAAAATATTTTTTATTATATGAATTGATGATTAAAACTGATTTTACCTTGAAAAACTGAATAAACTAGCCATTATAAATATTTATTTATAATTTTTTAAACAAGTTCCTACATTTGAAAAGAATGTTTTCACTTTTTGTTCCATTTTTTTTAAGTTTTGTCTGATTCTCCCAATTTAAATGTGAGAAGTTTTTTTTGTTAAAACCAAAATGTTAGTTAAATAAAATTTAGCAGTAAATATTTTCTTTTTTTTTATGATTTTTCAATTCATTAGTTCATTAGTTAGTAATTCATCCTAACTTTTGAAATCAATGTACAAAAATATGCAAAATTTTAATAAAGTGTAAGGAAAATTATACATTTAAATAGTATTATTGGATGTTTTGTATTTAAAAAGAATATTTCCTTCCTGAAGAAATCAAAACAGTTTTTGAAAATGAATTATATTAATTGTTTAATTTTTGTGCGTAAATAAATAAAAATATAGTAAACATTTTTTAATATTAATTTCATGTTATTCAAATATTAAGAATTGATTTTTTTTATTAAATGAAAATTATCGGGTATGTGTTTTAAAACTAAAATTAAATAGTTAAACGTTTGCATAACCTTGAAATTGTCTTCTTCTTATAATAAGATGCTAAGAAGGCACATATTAAGGACAGCAGTACGTGATCATGTATCACCTAAGAGCAAGTAAATAAAAATCAGTTTGGAAGAAAACTCATAGTATGAAAAAACTTTTCTAAATTTTCTGTTTTGATCTGACAAGATCACGAACTAAAAGAAGACATTTATGTAATTTTTAGCCTCTTTGTTTATGTTATCAAATGCATGAAAATATTTATTTTTTCAGCGCACGTATTGTTTACTTTTGATATTTAAAAAAAGCACGAATAATATTTTTCATGCGTTTTTTTCGAGTATAAAAGCTTTCAGGTAATTCCAAAAAAGTATCAGTCTCATCTTTTTCATTCACTGAAAAAGTTCTGAAAAAAAATGGTCTACATCAAGGAACTAATTGCTCTTTTCGCTTTGATTGCTATCGTAGCAGCAAATGGCTACAAGCATTCGTACTCTCACTACGACAAGGATGACAAGTGGGATAGACATGATAAGCATGACCATCACGACAAGCATGACAAGCATGATCATCATGGCAAGTACGACAAATATGATCATCATGACAAGCATGATCACCACGACAAGCATGATCACCACGACAAGCATGATCATCATGGCAAATACGACAAATATGACAAAGACGACAAATGGGACAAACACTACAAACATGACAAGAAACACGGTTCAGACGTTGAATTGCACAAATTGTGCAGCTGGAACGTTGTTGAGTTCGAAAAATGCAACTTGAGAAGTGACGCATGGCGTAAGTTACAACTTTTTTGGTTTTTTGATGTTTTTTTTAATGAAAATTTTCTTTGCAGACCCACTTAAATTGGATGCTGGTCGCAACTACATCCCCGAAAACAACGTCCCAACTGGTTTTGCTTTCTCCCAAGATGGCCGTGTCTTTGTTTCTCTTGCTCGTGAACGCAAAGGTGTCTATGCTACCTTGGCTTACTTCCACTTGAAGGATGTCCGTGACGATTGCTGCCCCAAATTGAGAGCTTACCCATCTGACGAAGCCAACTCTTTGGATGCCGAATGCTGCAACGAAGGCAACTTGGTCAACGTTAAGCGTTTCACCGTCGACCGATGCAACCGCTTGTGGGCTGTCGACAAGAACCTTCTCGACTTGAACGACAAAAACTGGGTTTTGGGATCACCAAAATTGGTTGTCTACAACTTGGGCAGCAACAAATGCGATCGTGAAGTCAAGATCCCCCAAGAATATTACACACACTCTGCTCAAGGTTTGGACAGCGTTCTCGTTCACTCTGAACCTCACAAGCCCGAAGATGCCCATGCTTACATTCCCGATACCTACAACGGATGCATCGTCGTCTACTCATACAAACAAAACAAATTCTGGAAGGTGTGCTCACCCGAATTCTACAGCGATGCCAAATACAGTAAATTCTGCCTCGAAACCCGCAAGGGCAAGGATGTCACCTACTACAGAAACGAATTGGTCTACGATTGTACCCTCGACTACAAGCGCGAAGAAGCTATCTGCCACTCTGTCTCCTCTTTGGACGAATTCACCGTTCCATTGTGCGAATTGGAAAGTGAGGAAACCGCTCGCTGCTCACCCGACTCTTTGAACGTCAAATTCTTGGGACAAAAATGCAAGGATGGTCAAACTGGAACACACCACTTGAACCCCAAAAACCAAGTTGTCTGGGGAGTCCAAGAATTGAACCATGGTGTTGCTTGCTGGAACCGTGAAAACAAATTGAGCCCTGATGCCGTCAACGTTGTTGTCTCTTGCTCTCAACGCTTGCCATACGTCGCTGACTTGGCTCTTACCAACTACGATTTGGCACCATTCTGCAAATCACGCAAATACCACAAGGATGAAACCTACGTCGTTGTTTTGTCCAACAACCGTGCCAGCATCCGTGCTCATGGATTCGACCATAAACAAGAAAACTTTGCATTCTACTTCTTCTCCGAAAGCGAGGCTCTCGAATGCAACCCACAATGCGCTCCTCATAAACATTCACACCACAAGGACAGCAAACACTATGAACCCAGCCACAAATCTCATCATGACTATTCCAGACCCTATTCTTACCGTTACAAGAAATCCAAGGAATCAGTCGCTGAACAATAAAAAAAGACAGATCTCAAGAATGGCATAAGGATGTCATCAACCGGTTACTTTTGTCCTGAATTAAATTTTATTGTAAATGAAATTGAAAATAAAATGTAGACAAAAGTAAATTTAAACAGTTTTTCTTTTCATTTAATTTTGATTCTATATGTTTTTAATTAATCGACGCTCGAAACTACACAACAAAAACAAGCTATATAAGGTATAAAAGTCCCATTATGACGTACGCTGCTCCCGTGCTTAACAGCTGTGCACCATCAAACATCAGCCGAATGCAAACCACACAAAACAAAGTTCTCCGGATGATTTTCAACGCCCCCTACAACACACCCACAGTAACTCTTCACGAGATGGCGGAACTGGAAACCATCCAAGAGTTCCTACAGAAACTCACCGACAACTTCAATCGCCGACTGGAGTGAATGAAGGATTGAAGGATTTTATTCAATTCATATTTTTTTCTGTGGTTAATTTTATTTTTTTTATTGTCTGAACTTCTTTAATATTTGTTAGACGACAAAGTTTAATATTATTTATTATTTATGTTGCTTTAATTTTGTTCTCTTAATGTTCTTTGAAAAAAAAAATCTTAAGGAAAATTTATATGAAATGGGAACATTTTTTTTAATAAAAAACCATAAAAAAATTATTAAACTTGCTATCGAAATTTAGATGGTATGAGTTGCAAGACAACATTTAATTTTTTTTTTAATTTTTATTACAAGAGGTTTTGTTTAGTTTTTCTCCGATTTTCAATTTACATTTAAAATAATATTAACGAATAATTAATACTATGTAAGAAATCATCTTTTAATTAATAAAAAATAACAAACAAAACATAATAAAATATTTATTTTCTATTTTCTCCTCCCCTCGATTGTGTGATATTTTTTTCGGTTTGTTTTTTTATTTTTGCAAAATAAATTTTTGTATATTTGATCATATATAAGTCTCATTTCAAGTAACTGTAACGAAAGATCAGAAACTGAAGATTTCCATAGTTTTACGATGGAAGTGAACATGAGTTATTTCATTTTGGAATAACGCATTGTAGCACGATGATAACTCACAAAAATGTCCTCAAGTTCATACATGTTCTTACTTAAGTTTTTTGTTTACTTTTGAAAATAAATAAATAAATAAAAATAAATTTAAAAAAGCACGAATATTTTTTTCAGTCGTTTTTTTCGAGTATAAAAGCTTTCAGGTAATTCAAAAAAAGTATCAGTCTCATCTTTTTCATTTACTGAAAAAGTTCTGAAAAAAAATGGTCTACATCAAGGAGCTAATTGGTCTTTTTGCTTTGATTGCTATCGTAGCAGCAAGTGGCTACAAGCATTCGTACTCTCACTATGATAAGTACGACAAAGATGACAAGTGGGATAGACATGATAAGCATGACCATCACGACAAGCATGATCACCACGACAAGCATGATCATCATGGCAAATACGACAAATATGACAAAGACGACAAATGGGACAAACACTACAAACATGACAAGAAACACGGTTCAGACGTTGAATTGCACAAATTGTGCAGCTGGAACGTTGTTGAGTTCGAAAAATGCAACTTGAGAAGTGACGCATGGCGTAAGTTACAACTTTTTTGGTTTTTTGATGTTTTTTTAATGAAAATTTTCTTTGCAGACCCACTTAAATTGGATGCTGGTCGCAACTACATCCCCGAAAACAACGTCCCAACTGGTTTTGCTTTCTCCCAAGATGGCCGTGTCTTCGTTTCTCTTGCTCGTGAACGCAAAGGTGTCTATGCTACCTTGGCTTACTTCCACTTGAAGGATGTCCGTGACGATTGCTGCCCCAAATTGAGAGCTTACCCATCTGACGAAGCCAACTCTTTGGATGCCGAATGCTGCAACGAAGGCAACTTGGTCAACGTTAAGCGTTTCACCGTCGACCGATGCAACCGCTTGTGGGCTGTCGACAAGAACCTTCTCGACTTGAACGACAAAAACTGGGTTTTGGGATCACCAAAATTGGTTGTCTACAACTTGGGCAGCAACAAATGCGATCGTGAAGTCAAGATCCCCCAAGAATATTACACTCACTCTGCTCAAGGTTTGGACAGCGTTCTCGTTCACTCTGAACCTCACAAGCCCGAAGATGCCCATGCTTACATTCCCGATACCTACAACGGATGCATCGTCGTCTACTCATACAAACAAAACAAATTCTGGAAGGTGTGCTCACCCGAATTCTACAGCGATGCCAAATACAGTAAATTCTGCCTCGAAACCCGCAAGGGCAAGGATGTCACCTACTACAGAAACGAATTGGTCTACGATTGTACCCTCGACTACAAGCGCGAAGAAGCTATCTGCCACTCTGTCTCCTCTTTGGACGAATTCACCGTTCCATTGTGCGAATTGGAAAGTGAGGAAACCGCTCGCTGCTCACCCGACTCCTTGAATGTCAAATTCTTGGGACAAAAATGCAAGGATGGTCAAACTGGAACACACCACTTGAACCCCAAAAACCAAGTTGTCTGGGGAGTCCAAGAATTGAACCATGGTGTTGCTTGCTGGAACCGTGAAAACAAATTGAGCCCTGATGCCGTCAACGTTGTTGTCTCTTGCTCTCAACGCTTGCCATACGTCGCTGACTTGGCTCTTACCAATTACGATTTGGCACCATTCTGCAAATCACGCAAATACCACAAGGATGAAACCTACGTCGTTGTTTTGTCCAACAACCGTGCCAGCATCCGTGCACATGGATTCGACCATAAACAAGAAAACTTTGCATTCTATTTCTTCTCCGAAAGCGAGGCTCTCGAATGCAACCCACAATGCGCTCCTCATAAACATTCACACCACAAGGACAGCAAACACTATGAACCCAGCCACAAATCTCATCATGACTATTCCAGACCCTATTCTTACCGTTACAAGAAATCTAAGGAATCAGTCGCTGAACAATAAAAAAAGACAGATCTCAAGAATGGCATAAGGATGTCATCAACCGATTACTTTTGTCCTAAATTACATTTTATTGTAAATGAAAATTTAAAATAAAATAAATAAATTGACAAAAGTAAATTTTAGCAGTTTTTTTTCACTTAATTTTGATTTTCTTTATATGAAGCATTTTGCAAATATTTTAATTTAAATTCATAGCATTTTTGTTTTATTTGAAAATTTTCAATCAAATTATAAATTTCTTTTTGAATCAACTTATTTTCAAGGATAAGTTTTTTTTATGATATATTTTTCTTTTCAACTTTTTATAAAAATTTATTAATTAACAAATTATAAAAATAAATTGCTTTTTTCAATAAATATCGAAATAAATCGAATCTAACTATATTTTCTCGATCATGTGATGTTTCTCTTATTTATTTTAGTTTTTTTTGTCATTTAAGATATATATACTTTTTGATGGAATTTTGAGTTATTTTATTCGAAAAAAAAAAACAATTATTTATTCAATAAAGGCAAAAGAACGTGGCAATTACATTTTGTTTGATTAAAAAAGTCATCGACAAAATTTCTCTGGCATAAAAATGATAATTTTCAAAAATATCATCAATTTCTTACAGAACAATTAAACATTCGATGTTTAATACGCATAAATAAAAATAGGGAAGCTAAACTAATGCAAATGTAATTCTTGGAATATTCACGAGATATTTTATAAGTTAACATTCTTTAATTTTTTTCGGTGTTTATTAAATAAAAAAAATAAATGTGACGACTAAAAATGAGTAATATCCAAGCTACCAGTTTAATGTATAAGTGCTTCTCTTCTATCTCCGGCTTCAGCCTGAAATTTTATTTTTTTTTATTTATTTTAATTTTGTTTTTTATGTAAGATTTTAATTTTTTTCTCACATTATTTCTTTTTCGGTATTCTTTTTTCTTTATATTCCTATTCCTTTGTCGTCTTTCTTGTTTCATAATCTATAAATTTTAAGTATTTTCTTTTAGTAATTTTCCTAGTTTTTTAATTTTTTTTTCTCTACGATTTTTTTTACATTAATTTAAATAACTTTTTCTTTTACTTATTTAACTAAATTATTAAACGTCACATGCATCAACGTCACTTGTAGGCGTCGTTCATGCTTCGGTCTCAAGAATAATCAACAAAAAATTATTATTGTTCTTCAGGTGTTATTGTTTTGATTTAAGCGCATAACAGTTAAAGCCCAAGAACGCACGTTCTATGTAAAATAAATATTTTAATATTTGGATAAAACAACCTTGACTACTTGAATTTTTTATGTGAAAAATTTTGTATAAATGGTGCACTGTTAACTAAACAAGGTGTCAGTTGAGTTTTCTTTATCGACCGATAAAGAAATGGCTTACTTTAAAGAATTAGTTGGAATTTTGGCTTTAATAGCCGTCGTAGCTGCTGGGCAATACGAATACAGTCGTTATGAGCCATACTCAAAAGACTATGGCAAGGGTAAATCGCATCACAAGGACGTAGAATTACATAAATTGTGCAGTTGGAACGTGGTTGAATTCGAATCTTGCAAATTGCGAAGTGATGCATGGCGTAAGTTAATATTGTAGGTTTTTTTTTAAAGTTTTCTCTAAAATATTTTTTTTCTGCAGATCCACTCAAATTAGATGCTGGTCGCAATTACATTCCCGAGAACAATCTCCCAACCGCTTTCCAATTCTCTAATGATCGTCGCGTTTTTGTCGCTTTATCCAGAAAACGCACCGGAGTCTACGCTACCTTGGCTTATTTCAATCTTGACGACGTTCGTGATGGTTGCTGTCCCCCATTGAAAGCCTACCCATCTGACGAAGCCAATTCCTTGGATGCCGATTGCTGCAACGAAGGAAACTTGGTCAACGTTGAACGTTTCAACGTCGATCGATGCAACCGTTTGTGGGTTCTTGACAAAAATGGTCTCGAATTGAATGACAAGAACTGGGTTTTGGGATCACCTAAATTGGTTGTCTTCGACTTGAAAACGAACAAAGTTTTGCGTGAAGTACCACTTCATTCGGATTTGTATGAGAGCCATCAATTTGGCTTGGATACCGTTGTCATTAACGCTGATCCCAAGGACTGCGAAAATACACATGCTTACGTTCTTGATACATATGCCGGCGCTATTGTCGTTTACTCCTACAAACAAAACAAATTTTGGCGACACAAGTCACCCGAATTCTCTAACGATGCCAAATATACCAAATTCACCCTCAAGACACGCAAAAACAAGGAAGTCACTTACTACAGAGATGAAAATGTATTTGATTGCGCTCGCGACTATGTGAATAACGAAGTTGTCTGTCACTCGGTTGGATCTTTGGATGAATGGACCCTTCCTTTCGAAGAATTGGAAAGCGAGGAAACCGCTCGTTGCTCACCCGACTCCTTGAACGTGCAATTCTTGGGACGAAAATGTGAAGATGGCCAAACCGGAACACACGTCTTGAACACCGATAACCAAGTTGTCTGGGGAGCTCATGAATTGCAATATGGTGCTGCTTGTTGGAATCGCCAAAACCCATTGAACCCATCAGCTGTCTCTCTTGTTGTGTCAGATTGCGATCGTTTGCCATACGTGGCTGACTTGACACTTACTAAAGTCGATTTGGAACCTTTCTGTGGATCTCGTAAACGTCATGGTGACGAAACTTATGTTGTGCTTCTCTCAAACAATGAAGTTGGTATCAAGACTCATGGATTTGATCACAAAGAAGAGAACTTTGGAATTTATTTCTTCAGAGAAAGTGATGCTCTTGAATGCAATCCACAATGCTTGCCCAAGAAGGGATATTCTCACAAACAACCAAAATACGATCATGATGATAAACATTCAAGCCACAAGACCTCTAAGAAGCCACACCACCACGATCACGACGACAAATATTCCAAATACGATCACGACGACAAATATTCCAAATACGATCATGATTACAAACATTCCTATGAACACTCGAATAAACATTTTGAACACTCACACCACAAGGACAGCAAACACTATGAACCCAGCCATAAATCTCATCATGACTATTCAAGACCCTATTCTTATCGTTACAAGAAATCAAAGGAATCAGTCGCTGAACAATAAAAGAGACAGATCTCTAGAATGGCGTAAGGATATCGTCAACCGATTACTTTTGTCCTGAATTAAATTATATTGTGAATGAAATTTCAAATAAAATAAATAAAATGTAGACAAAAGTAAATTTTAGCAATTTTTCTTTTCAAATAATTTTGATTTTCTTTATGTGAAGCATTTTTTCAAATATTATAATTTAAATTTATAGCATTTTTGTTTTATTTGAAAATTTTCAATCAAATTATAAATTTCTTTTAGAATAAAATTATTTTCAAGGATAAGTTTTGTTATGATATATTTTTCTTTTTAACTTTTTATAAAAATTTATAATCTTTAAAGAAAAATAAACAAATTAAAAAAATAAATTGATTTTTTCAATAAATATCGAAATAAATCGACTTAAACTAAATTTTCTTGATCCTGGCATTTTATTTATTTTTTTTTAGTTTTTTGTCATTAAAGATATTTTTACTTTTTGATGGAATTTTGAGTTATTTTATTAGAAAATAACGCATTTTGATGATAACGTTCGATAAAAAGAATTTTATTTTTCCACGAACTACAGGCAAAAGAACTTGGCAAGTACATTTTTTTGGGGTAAGAAAGTCATCGACCAAATTTCTCCAAAGAAATACTTTCAAAAATATCATCAAGTTCTTACAGAACAATTAAACGTTCGATGTTCAATATGCATAAATAAAAATAAGGAAATAAACTAATGCAAATGGAACTTTTAGAATATTCACGAGATATTTTATAATATAATATTCTTCTGTGTTTGTTATACAAAAAAAAAATAAGCAACAAAAAATTTATTATTGTTCTTCAGGTGTTATTGTTTTAATTTAAACGCATAACAGTTAAAGCGCAAGAACGCACGTTTTATGTAAAATATTTTGATATTTGGATAAAACAACCTTGACCACTTGCATTTTTTATGTGAAAAATTTTGTATAAATGGTGCACTGTTAAGTAAGAAAGGTGTCAGTTGAGTTTTCTTCATCCACGGATAAAGAAATGGCTTACTTTAAAGAATTAGTTGGAATTTTGGCTTTAATAGCCGTCGTAGCTGCTGGGCAATACGAATACAGTCGTTATGAGCCTGCATACTCAAAAGACTATGGCAAGGGTAAATCGCATCACAAGGACGTAGAATTACATAAATTGTGCAGTTGGAACGTGGTTGAATTCGAATCTTGCAAATTGCGAAGTGATGCATGGCGTAAGTTAATATTGTAGGTTTTTTTTTCGAATTTTTTCTCTAAAATATTTTTTTTCTGCAGATCCACTTAAATTAGATGCTGGTCGCAATTACATTCCCGAGAACAATCTCCCAACCGCTTTCCAATTCTCTAATGATCGTCGCGTTTTTGTCGCTTTATCCAGAAAACGTACCGGAGTCTACGCTACCTTGGCTTATTTCAATCTTGATGACGTTCGTGATGGTTGCTGTCCCCCATTGAAAGCCTACCCATCTGACGAAGCCAATTCCTTGGATGCCGATTGCTGCAACGAAGGAAACTTGGTCAACGTTGAACGTTTCAACGTCGATCGATGCAACCGTTTGTGGGTTCTTGACAAAAATGGTCTCGAATTGAATGACAAGAACTGGGTTTTGGGATCACCTAAATTGGTTGTCTTCGACTTGAAAACGAACAAAGTTTTGCGTGAAGTACCACTTCATTCGGATTTGTATGAGAATCAATTCGGCTTGGATACCGTTGTCATTAACGCTGATCCCAAGGACTGCGAAAATACACATGCTTACGTTCTTGATACGTATGCCGGCGCTATTGTCGTTTACTCCTACAAACAAAACAAATTTTGGCGACACAAGTCACCCGAATTCTCTAACGATGCCAAATATACCAAATTCACCCTCAAGACACGCAAAAACAAGGAAGTCACTTACTACAGAGATGAAAATGTATTTGATTGCGCTCGCGACTATGTGAATAACGAAGTTGTCTGTCACTCGGTTGGATCTTTGGATGAATGGACCCTTCCTTTCGAAGAATTGGAAAGCGAGGAAACCGCTCGTTGTTCACCCGACTCCTTGAATGTGCAATTCTTGGGACAAAAATGTGAAGATGGCCAAACCGGAACACACGTCTTGAACACCGATAACCAAGTTGTCTGGGGAGCTCATGAATTGCAATATGGTGCTGCTTGTTGGAATCGCCAAAACCCATTGAACCCATCAGCTGTCTCTCTTGTTGTGTCAGATTGCGATCGTTTGCCATACGTGGCTGACTTGACACTTACTAAAGTCGATTTGGAACCTTTCTGTGGATCTCGTAAACGTCATGGTGACGAAACTTATGTTGTGCTTCTCTCAAACAATGAAGTTGGTATCAAGACTCATGGATTTGATCACAAGGAAGAAAACTTTGGAATTTATTTCTTCAGAGAAAGTGATGCTCTTGAATGCAATCCACAATGCTTGCCCAAGAAGGGATATTCTCACAAACAACCAAAATACGATCATGATGATAAACATTCAAGCCACAAGACCTCAAAGAAGCCACAATATTACGATCACGATGACAAATACTCTAAATACGATCACGACGACAAATACTCCAAATACGATCATCATGACAAACATTCCAGCTACAAGACTTCAAAGAAGCCACACCACCACGATCACGACGACAAATATTCCAAATACGATCATGATGATAAACATTCTTATGGACACTCGAAGAAACATTATGACCACGATAACAAATACTCCAAATACGATCACGAAGACAAATATTCAAAATACGATCATGATGACAAACATTCCAGCTACAAGACCTCAAAGAAGCCTCACCACTACCATCACGACGAAAAATACTCCAAATATGATCATGATGACAAATATGGACACTCGGAGAAACATTATGACCATGATGACAAATATTCCCACAAATCACCAAAAGTATCCTTGTACCACAAATACGAACCCGTCCATCGCCCACAACCCACCAAATTCCCTCTTTATGTACCCGTAAAAACATACGAACACGAAGGTTACCTCTTCAACACAAGAGCTCCTTACCATTACCAATATCGGTACAAAAAATCCGAGAAAGCTGAAGCTGAAGCTGCTGAGGATACCAAGCAAGAGTAAAGCTCTTTTAATTTAAAATGACCGAAAAAAGAAAAAAACTTGTTAATTGTTCCAAGAAAATATTAAAAATTATTTTAAAAAAATAATTTAAATCTTTTAGAAAATTTTTCCCCCAAAAAAAAAACTCCCCATTGAAAAATTTTAATAACATGCATCAGCGTCATTATCATGCAATAAAAACCGCAGACTGTATTCATCAAAAATATTTTCACATCATCGTCATTAAAACGCCAGAACACAAATCATCAAAAAACTCCCGAAAATTATAAATTCACTGCATGAACGAGATATGAATGAATATAAAAGGTTATTAATATTTTTTTTATCTGATCATTCAATGCACTTTTTTCAGTTGAATTTCCCAATAAGTGCATTAAAATTTTAAGGGAACAAAAACTAAAAAGCTCAATTTCGATATTGTTTAAAAATTAATCGCATTAAGTCGCAACGCACGTCCTGCTACCACCACCCCAAGCCAGTCTGTCCTCGTCGTCGACATGAAAAACGCAAAAATAATGTTTTTCCAAGAAAGCAATTATATGGCAACATAAAGAACTTCTTTTTTTAAATATATTAATACTTGCGAGCTCTGGCGCCGGGCGGTATGTTTATTCCGTTTACTTATGCATACACACTGAATGCGAAGACCATCCATGAATGTGCCATTAAAATTGCATGAAGGAAATACACAAGTGGCAAACAAGTAAATTACCTGAAAGTAGAGAGAGAGAAAAAAAGGAAAAAAATTAGAATAAATTTATGTGGAATTTCTCTGCGACACTGGCATCGTCATAGAATGAGTTTAATTTAATGAGTTTCTCATGAAATTTATGAAAAAAAAAATGTATATAAAACTTTCATCGTGATTTGTGATTCTAATTACTGCAAAGAAGTAACTTCAGCTCACAATTATTTTCTCTGATGGTTCAAAAAATTTCTTCTTTCCCCCTTTTTCAATGTTTTGACACAACTTGACACTCCTCCGTCGTTTTTTTTTATTTGCTTCAATATCAAAAGAATATTGATATAATCAGACATTTTATGCAAATTTCTTACGACAACAACTGTCATGTTAATGTAACGCGAATGTAAATCAAATAAACAGCAATTTCCATTTGAAGATGGAAATAAATCAAAGTGATGTGAAAGTAATTTGGCGTGCATCGACACTAGATTAAACAAAAAATGTAATTTGATCTTCTCTATTATTATTTGAGAATTTTGTACAATTTTAAGAGGGTCAAATTTTAAAGATTTCAAATTTTGGTTTGAGATCTGAAGGATATAGGTCACCCTCTTTCGTTCATTTTCTGAAACAAATTTTTGGCAAATCACTCTGCACGATTTTCTTGTAAAAAAAAAATAATAAAATAAATTCTGTCACAATAAACAAACATCCTAAAATGTGTAATGTGATGTAACATGGGGGCTTTCAATCCTCCATCCATCTATCTACCGCCGAAAATAAAAAATAAAAAGAATGAATAGGCAAATTATTCGTGCCGTAATGCTGTTTCCAGGAAAACATAGAGTAGAATCATAAAGTACGACGTAGAAGAGAATCAATCGCATGATTTTTTGATGACTCATAAAAATAATACACTTTATTGCTTTTTGTTGTTGTTACTGCGTTTCACTTTTTTTCCTTCTTCCTTTGTGCGACGAAAGACGAGACGCGACGCCGCCGCCTGTGCGATAAGCTTGATAAATATTTTGTAGTAAATTATTTATGTACAAGCGGAATTAGATCGTAATGAAGTGTCATTTAACAAATTTTCATGCTTTTCGCGTCCCTTGATGCGTGGATATGGCAGATGGAGGGTGCATAACTTGTCTCGCTCGAAACATCGATGTTTATAGGTTTTTTTCATGATTCATTAATTGCTCGTGTTTATTGAGTGCAATCAATGCCGAGTTGATTATTTGGCATAGATCCCCTTTAATTGTCTTTAAATGTCTTTGTTTTCAAAAAATAATTTCTTTTTATTTCACCAAATGACTTCACTAAGGAAAAAGGTCAAACCTGTTCAAGCTAAATACAGAAAAAAAAGTCGTAATGCGTGCTAAAAGTCAAATTTCATGCGGCACATGTTTCATTTACCGTCCATTTATGTTACGGAATGCCGTAATAATACAACACACCATATTACCGTTATTACCTTTTTACCCCTCAAAAGTAATTTTTTTCCAGGGCAAACAGGAATGCTGCACATTACATCATATTATTCGGTGTCGGATAATGTCGCCATTAAGTTAGGTGTTGCTGCCGAAGAAAAAGTAAAGTCTTCAAAGGGTCGAATCGTACTAATGGACGACATTACCGCACAAAAGAAAGAAAAGACTAGACACAAAAATAATGGAGAAGACATATTGCTGTTGTTGTTATTGCAAAACTCGAACATGATGCTCTTTATTTTCTTTTCTTCTTTGCCGATTACTTTTAAAAGTCATTCCTTTTTATTATATTGCATGCCGGGAGAGCTGGGAGGAAAAACGAAGGAAAAGCGTTACAAAAGACAAGCAAGCAATCGTTGATCCATTTATTTAAACGAGAAGACAGATTGCCTTTGTACTTCGTGATGCTTCCGTGTGCAACGGAAAAATAAAAGAAATCAAGAGATAAACTTGTTCCTTTTGCACGAACGGCAACCATCAGGACACAACAATGTTTCAATGCAATATTAATGACTTAACATATGAGACTCGTTTCGTGCTGCACAAAAAAGAATATCAAGTTTCCACTTAATTTATTAGGAAATCCTTGAAGAGTGTCACTCCATTTAAAAATGTGAAATATATATTACGATTACTCCTTTACTCGTTGGTCGTTGCATGTCTCCTTGCATTGCAGAAACGAAATTGAAAAGTTTTTTTTTTTCGAAACGAACTTAATCGCATTTCCAAAAGTTCAGTTTTCCATCAATTTTTGAAGAATTTTCCGAGTTTTCCCAAAATTATTTATGAAGTTTTTAGATTTCTCGAAGTTTTTCTCAAGTTTCATATTTTTAAATTGCTCACGAAACTTGTTTTTAAATTTTAGATTTTCTTTTAATTTTCCACGAATTTTCCTAAGATTTTTTATGAATTGTTTAGATTTTCTAAAAATGTTACCCAAATCTTTAATTTTAACCTTGCTTACGAAACTGGTTATAAAATTTTTCAATTTTTCTGATTTTCCACGAATTTTCCCAGTTTTCCCAAGCTTTTCTATGACTTTTCAGGTTTTCCCCAGATAAGAGATTCATTTTCCTTTAACTTTAACATTTCATGTGGCTTACATGGCTTCTAGGAAAATTTTTAAAGTTTTTCCGGAAAATTTATAAAAAATTTTCCCGAGTTTTCCCGAGTTTTTCACATTTTTTTCTATGAACTCACGTATTTTTTAAACGAAATTTGTATTTTCTTTAAATAAATTACTTTCATAGCTTTATATTAAAAAAAAAAATTGAATTAGCAAATGGCAACTTTTAAGTGACACGATAGACGGACGGAAAATTGCATTTTTTTTCAAAAAATAAAAAAAAAATGCGGTAAAAAATGGATATTTGCATGTTCTATTCGAGCGTCTCCAATGATGGGTGCCTGCATGCGTGCCACAGAGGAAAAACTGCCACAGGAAGCGAAAATTTATTACACTTTTGCAAAACATTATTATTATTTTCCTTTTATTTTAAATTTTCTTCCAATGTCTTCGAATGAAATGCATTGCAAAGAAAAAATCCATTATTATTCCGTGCTAGTACAACTTCTGACTATTATTATTTTCTTGGTAGAGGAATTATAATGTGACAGTTTTTTTTTGCGAGTTTGTCCAAAAGAAAGTGCATTTTATCACAACGAGCTACAACGAAACCACCTTGTGTGTGTTTAAATCCCTTAACATAAGCCTCATTTAACTCAAATCTATACGTATCCTTAAAACGAAGAAAAATGCAGAAAAAGTCACTTTTTTGTTCGGAAGACAATATTCATTGAAACTTATGGCATACTAAATCCAATTTCCAAAAGCCATAGAAATGTTTTTTTTCTCCTTTCTATATTTGCCCATATACAGCGATGTTTACACAGACACAAAGTGAGTTAGTTTGCAATATAATAATAAAATCGTATAAAATATGTCACTTGATTGAAATAAATTCCTAATGTTAGTCACATTTTTACGGTATATTATGTGCCCCAAATGTCACATAATAATATGCATGCTTGAGTTTTTTTTTTGCTTTGTGTGAATAAATAATATCGAGGAAAATTGAAATGGAAAATGCGGCAAGCGGAGAGGAGGAAGTTCCCAAAAGTCTTTCACTATTTTATTATTCAAAACGAAGATTTTTTTAGCGGCACGCGTGAGTTTGTCTGGCTTGCGACAAAAATGACAAGCCATCGCGAAAGAACAAAAAAAAAATAGACGATCGGCGGGACGTGATTAGATTGAAAGAAAGCATAAAAATGAGACAATTTATCAAAATAAGCGACACGAGACACAACGTTAAGCTCCGGCGTCGTTGTTAAAGACTGGCATTGTTGCGGTTTAAAGACACCCCAGAAGGTCATTGTTCATGAAAAGTTTTGTGTGTTGGAAAAAATGGGCTCGAGTGTGTGGTTAATTTTAACTTTTA
This sequence comes from Culicoides brevitarsis, assembly GCF_036172545.1. Classification (NCBI taxonomy): domain Eukaryota; kingdom Metazoa; phylum Arthropoda; class Insecta; order Diptera; family Ceratopogonidae; genus Culicoides; species Culicoides brevitarsis. Next base: position 18,667,328 of record NC_087085.1, on the reverse strand, counting down.
TGTTATAGTTAATATAGTGACGACGAAAAAATTGTAGGCAGGGCTGTAAAATTTTTTTAAGTCAAGACATTTTAATTAAAATTATTTAAATTTAAGGAAAAATCTTTTTGAACCCTAAAATTAAGTAAAATTTAAAAATTTTAAATAATTTTTTTTCAAACTTCACTAAAAAATCAATAATTAATTGACTTTCTAAAATTTTAAGCATATTTTAAATTTAATATTAATAATAATTTTTTTTAATCAATAAATATTTTTTCTCAAGCTTAAGCTAAATTTTCGAAGCAGATCAAAAAAAACTTATAAAGCTCAAGCTTAAGCTTAAAAAAAATGTAAAAAATGATTTACGTTTTTAAAATTAATTTAAAAAATATTTATTTATTAAAACAATTTTTTTTATTTGATTTAAATTTATTTTTTTTTTTAATTAAAAAATTGCAAATTAGGTATTTTTTTTTTAATTTAGTGACAAAATTTTAAAATTTTATTTTCTTCTGAGATAATTTTTTTTTTTAATTTTAATTTTAATTTAAAAAAAAAATATTTTTAAATTTTTTTAAATTTAATTTTTTTTTTTTTTTAATTTTTTTATTTAAATTTATTTTATTAATTTTTTTAAATTAAAAAAAAATCAAGTTATTTTTTTTTTTACTTAAACTTATTAATTTTTAGGTTTAATTCAAAAATAAATTAATTTTTACTCAATATTTTTTTAAGTCCTGCTTTTAAGTTTAAGCTTAACTCATAATTTTTTCTAACCCTGCCAGCGACGACATAAAATATAATTGAATGAATGGGGAAAAATTATCTGACCTAAATTTTCTTCTTTCACCCACCCCCTTTGCACACCGCGCGTCATGCACAATCCTGTCTTGATACAATACGCACAACATATTAATTCCATTTTATTATTATAAACAACAACAAAAGGAGGCAGTTGTTGTTGTTGTTGTGTTATTATCATTTCCATATCAGTTTACTTTTATATGCCGAGTACAACAAACAAGTGCCTCCGACGTAACATAAATGAGCGAACAATGAATTTGAAAGGGAAACCTTACATAATGTAATATTTTAACGACACACATTTAAATATATGGAAAGAAAGCAGATACAAAAGGTTTTTTTTCTGTTCTGAAACAAATGGTGCTCTTTTGTTGTGTGTGAATGATATGAAGACAATGCGACAATGTTGTTACTTGTTGTCGGAAATGAACTCGACTTAGGATAGGCACAAGACCTCATTAAATTTGTCCTAAAATCGATTTTTTCGGTTACATTTTACATCCACTCAAGTATCAATAACGCTTTAATTTAATGTGTATGCAAATTTCCACAAGACAAGAGACGCCTTAATAGCGGCTCAGCTCTAAAAATAACTGCGGTCTGGTGGATTTTATTTATATTTACATCTTTTTTGTGTACTTGGCAGTGCCACACATGATGTGAAAACAAACAAATTTTGCGTCTACTTGGTACCTCTCTCTGTTTATTGTTATCATTATAAAGTGGATAATGTGTAGGTTTTTGACATTAACTTTAATGGTCTTCCGTACACAGAAGACACATGCGTTTTGCGTCGTGAAGAGCCCATTATCGGAGCAACAACAAAGATAAACATAGACATTTTTTGATCCCTTACAAACAAAAAGGGTCACAAGCAAATGTGATGTCATGGTTGATGAAAAAGTCAATATTTATGTTATTATAGGTGGAGATGAGATTTGAATTTGGGATCGCACAAAATATAGTTGGAGGGATGTTTTGTTGTTTTATTTCATTAAAGTGGTCCATTAAATCACGTAAATTGACCTTGATTTGCTTATTTTTCCTTTAAAAATGAAAATTTATTTTTTTTTTGTCAAAAAAAGTTTTAAATTCAAAGAAAACTATTTTTACATCATTAATTTTGTTCATTAAGCCAAAAGTACGTCTAAGGATTCAAACTCTCAAAACTGGCAGAAAAAGTACGTTCAAAGGAAAATTATTTTATGAAATAAAATTTAACAACAGGAAAACGAAAGAAAAAGGATGAAAAGAGAGAGACTTTAAGCAGCTTGACAATGAATGCAGCAATGCACATTTTGTCCCATTGTCTGCAAACCTAATAAATTTATGGCAGTAATAATAGATTCTCCTTTTCGGTACGGCAAAGGCAAGGCAAGGCAAGGCAGACAAGGGACAACAGAAAAACAATATAAATGATCTTTTTCCTTTGTCTTTTTAACCATCATCAAGACGAAAATTTATCATTCGTACCTTTTTTCCGTGCACACGCACACACAGCGCACAAACAAACAGAGACCAAAAAGTTTTGCATCTAATTAAGTAGAAAATTTCTGGATGAATTGAATTTATTTCTCTTATTATTATTAAAACTGGAAAAAAAGTTTTTTTCTTCGTTGCCTTTTTTTTGTAAATCATCATCGCACAGACACAGTTGTGCTAATGCCCTGAATACAAAAATATGACAAAAAGAGACAAAGAAAAGCGGAAATATGGTTCTTCTCAATTACAGTCAAAGTAAATTACTGGTTATTTTATAAATTTTTCATCCTTTTTTTCTTTACGTTTTTTTTAGTTGTGTGCCTCAAGGTTCGTTCAATCATTTAAGGTTGATACAAATTTTTTTTTCTATTTTTAAGATTTTTTGAATATTAAATAAAAAAATATATTTTTAAAAAAATAAAAATAAAAAATAATTAGTTTAATTTTTAAATAATAATAAAAAAAATAAAAATAATTTAATAATTGATTTATAATTTAATTTAATTTAATTTATTTTAATTTGTAATTTAAAAGAAAATTATTTCTTAATTTTAAAAATTAATTTTAATTTTCAATAAAAAAATATTTTTTTTTAAATTTTCATTAAAAAATAAAATTTTAATAAAAAAATAAATTCAACAAAAAATAATAAATTTGTAAATTCAATTAAATATTTTTTTAATAAAAATTATTAAATTTAATTAAATTTTTTTTATGAAAAAAAAAAATAATTTTAGTTTTTAATAAAAAAAAAAATAATTTTTCCGAATTTTTAAAAAAAATAAAATTATAATTTAAAAATTCTAAATTTAACTAAAAAAATTGATAAAAAAAAATTGAAAAATTTTCAAAAAAAAAAAAAATTTTTTTATCTTTTTCAAAACAAATTTGTTCAAAAATGTACTTAATTTATTTACATTTAGATTATCTAACTCGAATTAAAACAAATTGGGAGACAAAAGCGAAAACATTTTAAATTTTTGTATTGACCTAACCACATTTTTTTCGTAAGAGAATTGTAACTTTAATAAATTTGAACAAACAACGACAAGACCTCTTTATTATCAGGTCATTTTCGCATTAATCATAAATTTATTGTCCTCTAACATATTCATTTTCGGTGTTTGTCCCTTTTTTGTGCCTTTTTCCTTCCATGTATTTTATTAAGCAATATTTCATCGGTCCACTCGATATTTCCTCTCAAGCACAGACATTTTCATACAAATTTCCTACAGAAAAAAAGCCACACTCATTCAACGTGAAATTGAATAATTTGGCAATAATTGTCCAAAAAATACATATATTTATTGTATTATGTTACTCTGACTTTTTTTTGCCTTGTCGAGGATTTCCCAGATGTATTTTAGTGTGTTGTATGAGGACGACGATGATGAGGATACACACATAATAAAATAAAATTGTCCCACCGCCATCGCCACGAGTGGTGCGTCAACAGGTTGCTTGTCGCGCTGCTGTGCCTTCAGATAACAATATATATATTTAGTAGTGCCATTGTGGGTGGGACGTACATTGAGAGATTATTAAAATCATATTTTTGCCCTGGAAAAAGCCGGAGAGTAGACAAAAACACAGCATGCCGTGCGTTTTCATGCAAAATCTCATTTAAATAATTGTAAAATTTAAAATTTAGTTTTCGTGCAATTTAGTGACCTGCTGAGGTAGTACAAGAATAATTATCAGACAAAGTATCTGTTATGGCAGTGCAAGAGGATCATTTACGGTGCAACATAAAATTTTATTGTACAACACATTTTCGATAGCTGGCTTTTCAAATAATTACGGAGAAAATTGTGCTAATTTCAACTTTTCATCCGGAGGGTATTTATTACTTTTTGCCAGTAATTACTGGTTGAGTGCCCGTTAAGTTGGACAAATATAATTAAATTGCAATTTATCGATACTACTTTTTCGACTGTGTTTGTTTTTTTCCTTTGCGAAAATAGAGGAAGAAAAATCTGCAGACATTATTAATATTCTACAACCGTTTTTTCTGCATCCATTTTAGCAACATCATCATCATTGTTGCCATTATTTTTCTCTTTCTTCGGTTTTCGCTGTCGTAAAACGGAGGCGCACACACAAAAATCGCATTAATACTAACGACTCCCATTCAAGTTCCAAATCAAATCATTATCGTCAATTTTTATGTTTCCTTCCTTGGATATTTTTTCGTCGTTCGTTCGTCGTCTCAAATAACACCCTCCGCTGTACCTGTTTTCTTGCACGACCCGCAACAATAGGGAACAATTTTTCCTGTGCGAAAAAGGGCACGCCGCCGTCATTTGAGATACAAGTCACATAAACATTAATATCAATAATAATAACAATACGTTCAGTTATGCATTTCATGCATTATTATATATATTAAACATTATTATGATAAAAATTCAATGCTTGTGGGTTATGCAATATACTTGACACATACCGCACACGGAAAATGCAAAAGAATATCAAGAAATATTGCAAATATCTTCCGTGCGACGAAAAAGAAGGAAGTCATTGTCATATATTTTAACATGTGAATGTGTGCGGCGACTCAAAATATCGAAGGAATATGATAATTTTTTTCTTCGTTAGGACGTTACAAATTTATTTTTAACTTTTTTTGTTCTTCAATATTTTTTCTTTTTTTTTTTGGTAAAAATAAAATAATTAAATATTAAATAAGAATTAAAGAAAAAGAAAGAAATAATTTTAAAAATTTAATTGATTAAATTTTAATTTATTAATATTTTTGTTCAGATTTGCTAATTTCTAATCAATTTTTTTTAAATTAAAAAAAATTAACATTATTTTTAATTGGAAGTAAAAAAATTATTTTTTTGAAAATTTTTTTTATTAATTTTTTGAATAAAAAATATTTTTTTAAAGGAAAAAATTCCACATAAAAATACTAATTATGATGAGATAAAATTAAAATTATTTTTTTAATTATGGTTTTTTTAAAATTAAAAATTTATTTTTAAATTATAAAATTAATTGGTTTGAAAATTATAATTTTTTTTTTAAATAAAAAAAAATATTTTTTTTTGTTAAAAATTTGTAAAAATTAAAAATTTCAGCTTCATTCATCTCGCATTCCGGCATTCCGGCTGCATTCCGACATTTCAGCTGTATTTCAGCTTCATTCCGTCTGCATTCCGACTGCATTCCGGCTGCATTCCGACATTCCGGCTGCATTCCGACATTCCGGCTGCATTCCGGCTGCATTCCGGCTGCATTCCGGCTGCATTCCGATATTCCGATTGCATTCCGGCTGCATTCCGATATTCCGATTGCATTCCGGCTGCATTCCGGTTGCATTCCGGCTGCATTCCGGCTGCATTCCGACATTCCGGCTGCATTCCGACATGAATTTGTAATATAATTTTTAATTTTAGGAATTTTTTTTTACTTAACTTTTTTAATAAAATAGGACAAAAAATCTTAAAATAAACTTGGAACATCCTCACATGAAAAATATCTCTAAGGTTTTCCGATGAACTGGAAAATCGACATATTATCATAAAAATTAATGGAAAAACCTGAGGAGCATTGTTTCATCGGAATCGAAATAGGACTCAGCTGGGTATAGATTACACTACTGCATGATAATGCGCTAAGCTTGTTCCCCAAGATGGATGAACGACCACTAAACAGCTTGCCATTTATTTTTATAAATGTTTACTTAAAAGGATTAACATAACGAGAAAGAGAAAAAAATGAAACGAAGAATCACGTTTTTTCCTTTTTCAAAACGGAACAAAAAAAAAATAAAAAAGGAAACAAACCGCACCATAATTGGCAGACATTAAAAACTACAAATCTTTCATTTCTCATTATAAAATATAATTTACGTGCAGTGCTTTCTTGATTTACTTCTGCCGCTCAAGGAAGATGATGATGATGCTGCTGCTGATGCAACTGCAAGCACCATTTCATTTAGTAATTAAGTACTTCTCTTGAAGTTATTTTTCATATCAGGCGTTCAGGCAACCAAGTAACGGCGAGAAAAAGCATAAAATGAAAAATTATCTTTAAACAATGATGAAAAATTAGTGTTTGCTTTCATCACGTTTCTGCATACAAAAAAAGGAAAATCATTTATTATTATATGAAATACTTGTGGAAAAGAGGCACGAACGAAAAGTTGCTGCAATGCAAAAAAAATGTTCCTTTGTTGTAGCAAAAAAAAAAGTAGCTGGATTACCGTAGGACAGGAATTTTTTTCCCAACATTATTATGATCGACATTGTTTTATATACGGCGGAAAAGTGTGTCATTCATGTCCTGATTCCATCATCGAGTGGGAACGACGAAGAACGAGCAAAAATTATGATTAATAAACTTTTAATTTTTTAAAGGAAAATGTTGTTAAAAATGTATGAAAAAATGCAAAATGAATGATAATTTTTTCCTTTCGTTCCTGTTTTTTGCTTCGTTTATGTTATATAAAAAGGGAAATCAAGCAAAAATCAATCAATCTTTCAGTCGAAAAGGCGACTTTTTAAAGTAATAAATTCATCGTGTGACTTTTTGCGACAATTTTTTCGTCACGCTATCGGAAAAGGTTAGGAAATTGACGTTCGATGCGTGAAATAAATGCTCTATTTAAATATTTTACACGCAGAAAAATGTTTTAAACATGTTATTGAATTTTTTTCAGATTTTTTTTAGTAAATCTATGAAAGTAATTTTTATTTAAAATTAATTCTTAAAATAATTTCCAAAAAAAAATTTAAAAAATTGTTTAATTTTGTAAATCAAATTAAATTATTTTTATCAGATCTACTAATTAACTAAAAAATTTCTAGATTTCTCCTAAATTTTTTATAAAATGTTATATTTTTTTAATTTTATATAAAAAAATGCAAGTTTTGTCAAAAGGCAAAATTCATACTTTTTGACAAAACCTTCTTGGTAAAAATTAAAAAATTCTATTTAAAAAAAATATTTTTTTTATTAATATTTTAAGTTTTAAGAACTTGTTCAACAATTTTAAGTTAAATGCAATGAAAAATTTATTTTTTTTAAATTTTAATTAATTTTTTTAACCTAAAAAAATATGGATAAAAATTAATTATTTTTCGTAAAAATTATTTTTAATTAATTATTATTTTATTTAAATTTATATTAATTTATTTATTTAATTTATTTATTAAAAAATTTTTTATTTATTTTTAAAAAACTGAATTAAAATTAAATCTTTCAACATTTTTGCAGCTTCGCGGAAAATTTACTAAAAACTATTTTTTTTTTTGATTAAACTCGAATTAAACTTGTAACAAAAATTGATTAAAAAATTTCACACATTTTTCCTTGCGTATAGGAACAAGTAAGCGACATGTAATAAAAAGTAATAAAAATCTTTGTTAAAATTTTCCTGCTCACTTTCTACGTATCCTTCATTATTCATGACTTTTTTTCTACTTTTCACTCATTACCTCAACTACGACATGAATGGATGGCGCCGAGGAGTGATTTTTTGCTACGACGACACCGCACCACCCCACAACCCCTGCGACACACTGTCCATTGCTTGAAAATTCCTAACAAACACACACGCGCCTACGTCGAGAAAGACACAAAACACAACAATTTCAAAGTATGGAGTGCTAGCACGAATATAAATTATATTGGCGCCAGAATGGCTATAATAAACTCATGCTTGAGTTTTTATTGTTGTTGCAAAATTAAATATATTTACGTATGAAATATGCTTTAGCTGGAGGTGGGTTGTTGTAGTTGCTATTATTATTAACGTTATTAGAGTGTGTGTGTTGGAAACATTTTATAATCCTTGCGCCGTACGTGGAACAATTGCATGGCTTAAATGTGTGAACGAGAGAGTGTTGTGTTCCATATCATTTACTCGACAAAAAAGGAGCTGAGCCAATTATTGTATTATGTGAAGTACAAGTGTGGCTGCCGTATGTGTATGTGTGTTTGTTCGGAGAAAACAAAAGAAAACTTTTTTTTTATTATTTGTTGTGTTAGCATTCTTTACTTTGCACGATGACGGGTTATTATATGAAAAAAAAATTTTTTTTTTCTAAAACGGATTAGAAAATTCTTCGACACGCGATTTTCTTGTTTGTAATTTTCGTGTCGCATTGGCGGAAGGTCAAATAAATTCGTCATATTATCGCACGTGAAATCAATTCTCAAGTCGTTATTTTGTCGGTTCGTTTGTGGCAACTTCCATTTTAATGTCATAAATTTTTTTGTACCGAAAAAAACAACGAAAAAAAAAGTATTTTTGTGAAATGTAAAATAAAATGAAATTTATGTAAATGAGGAAATCTTTTATTCATTTCAGCTGTTTTTTCGTACAACGAGCGCTAACTTGTTGTCGGTGTTTGTTTCAGCTACCATGGCAAACAAACTGTTCGTTGCAGACTGTGATCAAAATCCTTAAAAAACTTTTTTTTTCCAAGTGAAAATGAAGCAAGAGCAGAAAAGCGGATTATCTACCGAAAAAAAATATTAAGAGCATTATTTAGTAACGTTGATAATTTTTGTCCTTTTTCGACAGATAAACGTGGCCCGGCTAAAACTAAAGCGTGAAACAGGACAATAATTTATCAGGTCAGTGGTTGCTGCTGGTTCTGTTGCCCAGTCGGAAGAAATTGTTATTTTTGAAGCTTTAGGGTTCATAAGAAAATTTTTCCAAATTTTTTATTTTTTTTGAAAAAATAAAAATAAATATTTTTTTAAAAGATTTTATTTTTTTTGGATAATAAAAAAAAAATACTTCAAAAAAATTAAAATTTGGAAAAATTTCATATAAAAATTTTGGATTTTTTTTTGTTTGCAAGAAAATTAAAAATATATTTTTTTTTAATTAAATAAAATAAATAAATTAAATAAAGTAAATAAAATTCCAAATATTTTATAGAATTTTTAAAAATTTTAATTTTTTTCTGAAAATTAAAAATAAATGTTTATTTTTTAAAACAACAAATAAAAATTTTAAATTTTTTTTATTTTTTGTGGTATTTAATTAAAAAAATATTTAAGAAAAAAATAAATAAAATTAGAGAAAATTTCATATAGAAGTTTTGGAAAATATTTTTTTTATTTTATTTTTTGGGTAAATTAAAATAAATATTTTTTAATTAAATAAGAGTTTGAAAATATTTTCAAAAAATTTAATAGCATGTTTTTTTTTAATTTTTATTGTTTAAAAAAATATTTTTGTCAAAGAGAAAAAGAAAAAAATTCTGTTTAAATTTTTAAAAATATCATTTTAACTTAAAATAAATTTTTAAAACCCCAGGACCGAAAAATAAAATCTATTTTTTGCCCTTGGGTGACAAACGAGCAAAAAGGTGCTGCTTGTGTGTTTTATTTCGACAGGATAATGATGATTATCTTTCTCTGTATTATTCGCGTTTTTATTTCATTTTTATTAGTTTGCAAGAAATTGTGAAGTATAAAAAAAAATGTTTAAATCACACGCCGTCAAAGTGTCGAAACAACGACGAAAAAAAAAAGTTCGGAAGTAATAAGGACATGATTTTTTACTCTCTTGTTAATTTTAAAATGTAATTTTTTTCCTTCCATTACACCATCAAAAGAAAGCGAAACGATGTGAAATTTTGTGGGAGGGAAGACAGTGCGCGCGAGATGGGTCGTAAAAATTCTAAATTGATCCATGATGATGATGCGGTTGCAGTGCCCCATCAATTTGAAACATGTACACATAGAGACACACACACGTGGATGGCGCGGCATGACATGAATGACTCCATCAAAATTACATTTTCTTACAAGTTTCAGAGACGTTTTTTCTTTTTCTTTAGAAAAAAAAAAGAATATGATGATGATGTACATATGTCACATCGGATTTTTACGACATTTTTAGAGGTGTCTCTCTAATGCACGTTGTTATGCCCCGTTTTTTAATGTTATGTGATTCTTGCCACCGCCAAGGTTTGAAAGCCTCAGAAGACTCGTGTCAAAAAAGAAGAAAAAAGAGGCGTGCGAGTGAAGAATCAAATAAATTTTTAATGAAACACATCATAAATTTTGTGTGCACCATAATTTTTTTCGTTTGCCACTTTTCTTTTTAACCAAAAAAAAAAAAAAGAAAAAAAAACGAAAAAGAAGAAATATTTTGCCATGACACGCCATAAACCATTCGTTGGTGCGAAGCAAGATGCATGCAAGAAAATCGAGCTGCTTGCAGAAATTATTTTATTATTGCAAGCAAATACAGCTAATTTTTAACTGGCTCAAGGCAGAAAAATATACGTGTGCACGTAGACGTGATGCAGTCTGGTGCGAGACATGAATTTATGATTAGTTTTTTTTCTCTTTCTTAGCCAAAAGAGCAAAATTTTGTACGACGAAGAAAATTGTTGTCTTGGAAAATTTTCTTTCGTTATTTTTTCTTGCGGTCGGAGTGTTTAAATAAATGATTGAGCATTAAAAGAGGCTTTTTCGTTTTGATCTCCGATAATTTCTTGCGGAGAAATCGTTTGATAAATGCTACTCACACTTATTGAGTGGAGGTGATTTTTCTTCGCCCATCAGAGACATGTGTTGGATGCCAATGTTATACACTAACAAGGGATTTTTCGATCAATCCTTACCTGTAACGAGAAAAAATACAAAAAAATTAGTTAAAAATCTCAAAAAAATGCCTGATGGCAAAATAATTTCGCAATTAAACGAAAATCGTCCTTTATCAGAAATATTTGCTTAAATGTTGTATTCATGTCTTCCTTATTTGACATTCTAGAATTTGCTTAATTTGTTTAGACTTTTCATTTGTTTCTATCTATTTTTCGTTCGGTCTCTCTGTGTCTGTTGATGTTTTCGAAGTCTACTAGCTGGCAATCCAAAATGCATGATGTTTGTTTGTTTTATTTTCTTTTGACATAAAATGGCTTTTTCCGGTGCGAGTGTGAGAGAGAAAATGGAAATCTTGTGTGATTGTCTGGAATTTCGAGTAGTTTACATACACAAGAGAGACACTTATTTATATTTACTTGTACTCTTATGCAAAACAAAAACAGTTTCGAGAAAGTATTTGTTTGAATTTTCATGGGTTTTAAACATAAATGCATCAAACATCAACTAGACTTCGTCTTGTTTTTAAATGTTAATGTGTGTGTGTGTGTTGTCTTTGGGATGTGCAAACATTTGCAGCAGGAAAATTTATTTTGTGATGATGTTAGTTTTTGGATGTGTTTACAAAAAAAAAACTATAAACTTCAACAACTTTTGAAAAATCAACCACGTGGCTCATTATTTTTTTAAGTCACGTGGTTTATTTGTTTTTTTTATTTAATTTTTTTTATCTTATTTTAATTTTTATTTTATTTAATTTTTTTTTTTTTTTATTTTATTTAATTTAATTTATTTTTTAATTTAATTTATGTTTTTTTTTATTTTTTATTTTTTTTTATTTTTCTAAACCACGTTATTTATCAAAATTTTTAATTAATTAATTAATTTTTTTTTTAATTTTTTTTTAATTTTAAAATCCACGTGACCTAAATTTTTTTAAACCACGTGGTAATTAAAAAAAAATATAAAAAAAATATAATTTTTTTTTTAAAAGTACGACTTTAAAAACGCACTAAAAAGGATTTTATTTTTTTTCTTTTTAAATTTTCGCCTTTATCACGTGACCTTTTAATTTTTTTTTTTTTTGGTCAAAATCGGCATGGTTGATTTGTATATCCACGTGGTATAATTAATTTTTATTTATTTTTTTATTAATTTTAGGAATCACGTGACATATTTTTTTAAAACCACGTGGTTAATTATTTTTTTAATTTTATGATGTTTTTTTAACCACGTGGTTTATTAAAATTTTTAATAAATTAATAATTTATTTTTTTTATCAATTTTAGGAATTACGTGACATATTATTTTTTTATACCACGTGGTTAATCAATTTACTATTTTATTTTAAGTTCTTTAACCACGTGGTTTATTAATTTTTAAAACCTCGTATTTTATGTATATTTTTTTTATTTATTTAATTATTTAAAAAAAATATCATAATTAAATTTTAATTATTTTTTAAAAATTAAATTAAATTAATTTTTTTTAAATATTTTTACTTCTCAGGATATAACCACATTTTTTCTTCGAAATGCGGTAAAAATCATGTCAATAAATATTTTCCTTGGCGTCGCAAATCTTCCATCTCGGAAGTTGTTACGTTCGGCAGTTAATCAATTAAAAATCTATTTAGGACAAGCATAACTTTCTTGCGCTAACAAGATTAGATTGGACGATTTATGCCTAATAAAATCAAACAAACGCTTATCTCTTCGTCTTTCGCGTACGACACCGTGTTGCCATTTCCGTCGTGACTTTCGAAGCACATAAAATTTACTTTGATTGTTTCCATTTGTGTTGTGTCCACACACAAACACACATTCACGAGCATTTTACGACTCTTTTTTTTCCATATAAATTTTCTTTTTCTTCGTTTTCTGTTGACGCCATCAGAACCACCACCACTACGACTTTGACTGACACAATAATGGATTTTTATGGCTTTCTGCCTTAGTAACACGCATTCAAGTTGGGCGTCTGACAGACCGATGACTGACGAACTATGTAAATATTTCCACAAAAGTCTAATTTTGTAATGGGTGGATTGCGTTTTTTTTTATTTCTCTCTGCGTTTCTCTTCTTTACAACCTTTTTTATGGGACAGTTGTTAAAATTTGCTCTGTTCATGAACACAAAAGGCATGATTTCTGGTTTTGTATGCGAGTTGCGGGAAATTTGTATTTATACAAAGAAAAGTCAGATTATGACGCCGACACGAATTGAGGTCACGTGTAACTTTTTTTTTTTGGACGAGAAGAATAATCAAGGTGAATGTGTGTCAAGGTGAGTGTTTTATTGCCGAAATCCGTCAAAATTTCACACACAATTTCGTGTTTTCCATGAAAAGAGAAAAATTACGCCCGGCCCGCTTCTTTGAATTAATTGACGGATTTATTAGTCTGGTGAGCGATTATAATTTATATTATTTTATTTTTGGTGCGTGTTCTTTAAAAAAAAATTACAATCACAATAATGGGTTCCGTTTCGTGAGTAATTTTAGCGACGACGACGAATACGACAGACCGACGATAAAATTATAATTTCAAAAGAAAAGTATTAAAGCAAATTATGTGACTGGAAAAGTAATGTTGAAATTTTCTAACCAAACAATTCTCTGCTAATTTTAGTCGTCTGTTTGTTTTTTCGGAATATTGTCGCGTTGTAAATACATTGTGAAAAATTTGTGTCTCGAATTTTTTTTCTCAAACCAAAATTTAGCGAGTCATGAAAAAATTAAAAATTTTGAAGACTAAAATAATTTTGATTATTTTTAATTTTTTTTTTTAAGAGCAAAAATTTTTTAAATCATTGAATTTTCCTATGTAAACTGATTTCTGTAATTTGGTTTTGTAATTTTTTTTTATAAATTTTTAGTGTCGTAAAATAATTTTTGCTTTTACGATTAAGTCATCAAAAAATTAATTTTCTTCAAAAATTTTTCATCAATTTCCTGAAATTTTAATTTCTTGCGGACCATAAATAAATATTTTCTTCGTGTTATTTTTTTTAAGTCACAAAAAAATTATACCTATTATTTTAAATTTAGAAAATTTTAAAAACTAATTTTAATGAATAAAAAATTTAAAATAATAATTTAGATTATTAATAATAATTTTAATAATAAATTAAATTTAAAATTTTTATTTAAAAATTAATTAAATTTTAATTAAAAAATTTTAAATTTTAATTTAATTATTGAAAAATAAATTTATTTTATTTAAATTTTATTTATTTAATTAAATTAATTATTTTATTTTATTTATTTTTTTACAAAATCAATTTATATAATAATTTCCCGTTACTTCGCATTTTTTTTTCAAATTATCTTGCAAAACACAAATTTTCCACAATGCCTAGAAAAAAGCCATTAAGATTGTCACCAATTTCATCAGAACTCGTATAGTAGCTGCGCTGTCGTGCAATACATAACTCATATTTAATTAAACTAAAAGCTATTATTACTGCTGGTGGTGCGGCGGTTGTTGTGTAGCAAAACAAACATTAATGGGAATTGCAAAAAGTTAGACAACTGTTACGCTGCCGTCGTTCGTCGAAAAGCAGTGCGGCAAAATATTTGTTTTGAACATGATGGATTATGTGCTTTTATTGCTGAAATGCATGACAAAGTCTCCAAGAAAGGGGTGACGAATGACAAGGAAGAAAAAAATCCAATATCACTTTGTCAGACATCGGTCGATAAACATGCATCTCCTACAGCAAAAGTTGTCACACAAGCAATGTCTCAATAAATATGTCGTACTAGTGTGCGTCTGAAGACATGAATACAAGATTAAAGTATCACTCGTGTTTACCGATAACATAAACATATTGTACAAAGACCATATATTGACAATATCATGCCTCGCAGCGAGCTGGCAAAATTATTGCATGTGGGTTTATGGCTTTTTCCTGGAATTTTTCATGACTTTCCATGCGTACTGAAGGCGTTTCGTGGTGATATTTGCTCTGTAGTGTCGAAAATATGAAACAAATTGCATAGCTTTAGGAACATTTTCAATAAAAATGAAACCTCTAAATATTTTTATAAATATAAAAATAATAAGGAAAAAGATGCTTGTCAATTTTTGCCGTGCCACCGTACATAATTCAATCTCATATCGGAGGAAAAATATTGATAAAAGACACGTTTGTTTATTTATTTGGAGAGATTTTCCTCTTTCATGTTCCTCTTCTTGTGGTGTGATACCATTTTTATGGTATTAATGTCAACACACATCCAGTCGACTAAGAAGAGCGTTTATTGCAATAATCCTCAGATATTTTTTCTCTTGTTTATTTTTTTCTAAGCTCTTTTTTTGTGAACGGAGATTTTTTTTCTCGAGATGATTGAATTGTTGCATCGCTCCCCATTGACGGCAAAAATAAAACAATCCTAATGAAAGATGATGATGATGATTGTTGCAAAAAAAAAAAATCGAACTATCGAGGAGGGAAAGATGCCTTTTGATTTTTCGCACTTATGATTGATATGTTTGTTCCACATATTATGTCGGTCGTAATTCGATTGACTGGTTATCGGGCGATGTAAGTATGAGGAGGGAAAATTAATCACATTCACTTTCCTGACAAACTCTCATCAATCACCGGCGACCGGAGAAATTTCTCTATCTTCACTTAACACTCGTATCTTCGTTTCTTCGGTTTTTGCACGGCAAACTCGGTGTGTTTTAATCATCTGTTTGACCTTTTGGACCGTGTTCCAACCCTATCGTTATCTTGAATTATTGTCTGATTGGCACCTTGCACAATGGCGACGCACGGTGGGTCAAAAATGAACAAAAAATGTAAGAAAAAAACAAGAAATATTTTATTTTTGAATTTAAGGATTGGAAATCGAGCTGTGAGTTAAAAAATTTAATAAAATTTTAACGAATCTTAATTTTTCAAAGTCTTACTTAAAATTTTTACGTTTAAACAGTCAATGAAAAATTTATTTCAATTATTCCAAACCAAGCAAAGATTATTTTTTTTTTCAGAACGGTAACAAAGAAATTAAAATTTATTAATATTTCTTAAAATTTCTGAATCTTTAAAATTATTTATTTTTTTTTTATTTGTTTTATGAAAAATGGGAAAACTCTAAACTTAAGTTTGCAATTTCAATTTAATAATTTTTTTTTTAAAAATAGGATATTTATTTTTTTTTGTTTAAAACTTGATTTTTTTTTTATAAATTTAGGCCATTAAATTTAATTTTCTCCGATTTTGTCGAAAAAATTCAGGGGGAAAAATAAAAATAATTAAAAAAAAAGGAAATTTTTTTGACATTTTAAATAAAAGTATTAAAATCAAACTTATTTTGTTTAAATAACAATTTTTTATCGAAATTTAGATGAAAATTTTTTTTACTCAAGTGACAAAAATTAGAATTTTTTTCTTCAATTTTTATTTTTTGAAATTTTATATCAATCTTGAGTTCAAATTTTGAAATAATGAAAACGAAAATTAATTAATATGAAAAATCAATGTTAAACGATCGAAGACGTCAAAAAAGTAACATATAAAAATAAAATATTTTTTTTATTTTTTTAACTAAGTGAAGTGAAATAATTAAATTTAAGGGCCTTAAAGAAAGTTAAAAATTTCCAAAATTCCATAAAACGGGTAAATTGTCAAAATTTTTATTTATTTATTTTTTTTTTTTTGATAAAAAATTTTAAGAAATAAATTTTAATCTAGTGAAAAAACTAAAAATTTTCTATCTCCGCTTAGCTCGAAAATTTTCAATTTAATTTTTTTTTTATTTTTTAAATTTTTATTTTTTTTATTCTTGATTTTTTTTGTAGAATTTCGTAAAAAAAAATATTTTCTCGTGGACTGTATTTGGAGGCATACCGTGCAGCGACATGTAACAAGAAGAGATGCGAGGCGTTCAACCGTAGGAAATGTCAGATGCAATCAACTTTCCAATTGATCTAATCCCGTAGATAACATCATGGTGGTCACACACACACACACTAGAATGTAACTCTGTCACCGAGGGACATCAGAGGTAATTTACCCCCTTTTTGCATGATAATTTGACGCGTATGTTATGGGGTTGATTGCTCTTTACATTTAATTTATCGGCAAATATTTTTATTTTTTGCTCTCTCTCTTTAATGACGAAAAAAGAGCCCACAAATGAAGCATTGAGTGTCATAGACACAAACTTATCTCGACAGGTTTGATATTTTCAAATTAATGTGTTGTCTATTTATTTATATCAAACATTCACTGATACTGTCTCAAATCAAATATACTGCCAGTGGCAAAAACAAATTCATATGCAGCGCAACGAAACCGAGTGAAAATCAGCAAACGAGACACTAGCCTACTGTTCTAATGCACATCACATCAGTTTGCGGAGTATTTTAGTCGAGATAACGGAGCGCCACAACAAAAAAAGTGATCAG
Source organism: Culicoides brevitarsis (assembly GCF_036172545.1). Classification (NCBI taxonomy): domain Eukaryota; kingdom Metazoa; phylum Arthropoda; class Insecta; order Diptera; family Ceratopogonidae; genus Culicoides; species Culicoides brevitarsis. The sequence goes on along the minus strand of NC_087085.1, from coordinate 18,650,064 downwards.
ATAAATGCATCATTGACATGTTTTATAGGGGTATTTATTCACGTTCGGTCGCTTTCTTGCATGTTCTCGTGTAAATTATTGCTCGTGACACGAAAAAAGCTGAATCAATTGGACGTAAATCAATTGAGAGTGTAATAATTTTCGAATAAAAACTCGATAATAATCGTCTTCTTGACAAGGAATAAAAATGTCGGAACAACTGTCCCTCGAGTTTAGCTCGAAATTAGCTAAAAAAAATAATAACAAATAACAAACTTCCTTAATTAACCCTTTTTTGTCTGGTTTCCTTGTTTATTAGTATTTTAAAGTATTTTTCGGGACGGCAAGTGAGAAAGGAGGGAAAAACTTTTCGACAACATCGAGAGAAAAAAATATGAAACGCAAATTCTTCAACCAGAGAATTGCTTTCGGTTACGGAAAAGTGTGTGTGTAGAGTTCGAGAGAAGGCGAAAGAAAAAAAAGTGAACACAAAAAATGTTTTAAACAACTTTTCTCCATATTTTCTTCCTTCCTTATATTTTATTATCATATTATTTTATTGCATGTACAACACGCGCAGCAAAACCAGCAAACAAAATAGGATACAGTTGTTTCGAATTTCCTTCTTCCTTCGTTTTTCGTCTCTATCCCATGCCGCATGGTCGGTGCTTGACATTCAAAAGATACGAAATTTATGTAGCGTTAAAGAGAAATGTCTAATTTTATGCATTTTACACTTTTTAGTTTCGGTCTTTAAAACGTTCCCAAACAAAAATTTGCCATTTTCAAGGACGGTTTAAGTCATGGCTGGCAACGAAAAAGAAAAAAACCGTAATTCCCTTAACGATTTTCGGGGACTTACAACTTTGCCTCCATTAGTGCCGATTTACATCAGTTTTACATTAAAAAGTCATCATAAACGTGAATTTTATCGATAAAATGTTATCCTGGATCACGTTTTGCCACATATATATTTCGTTACATTTCAATATGAATTGCGAGAGAAAAAAAAAATCGAGGCAAAAGCGCAAGAAGATGCAATATAATACGAAACGAAAACGACGTCGGAATATTTTATAGAACGGAAAAATAAATATAATCTGCATATAAATAAAATATTGCAACGATCATTACATTTTAAAGCGTTCCACACACACACAGACGTCAATATCCTGACTTTCTTTTGTCATTCAATGTGCTTCGCAATGAAAACATCGCCGGATGCATGCTGGCTGCAAGATTGATGATGTTATTGATATTTATGTTATGCAATTCCATCGTTGCCGTTTGACGTGCTTCTTGAAAAATGTTGCCAGACATTCTCGACCATGAAGTCATGTGGCATTGTGGCATTTCGACCACATCGTTAGTCTTGAGCTTTTGGAAACGGAAGGAAAGTAGTATTTAAAATTTTGCTTACAAAAGCAGTACATTTGCCTTCATTAGCCATGTTCAGGGACGAAAAAAATATAAAAAGTCAAGTTTTTTTACAAGTGTGAAAAAAAATTCGAAAAATTTCACAAATTAGGTGAAGTTGAATTTAATTTAATCCAAATTTCTATAATTTAATTTTAAATGGTACAAAAAAATTATTTGAAATTTTTAAAGAATTATTAAAGATATTTATTGAATTTATTTTAAAATATAAAATTATTTTTATTTAATTATAAAACTTTTTTATTTATTTATTTTTTATTATTTATTTATTATTTATTATCTTTATTTATTTATTATTATTTTTTTTTAATTTTTTATTTATTTTTATTGAAAAACTATAAATTTTTTATTTAAAAAAATATTTTTTATTAAAAAAGATTAAAATTTTGAAAAGTATTTTTAAATTATGACAATTATGGTTTATAAAATTTTATTAATTTTTCAAAATATTTTTAATGAGAAAAAAAACAAAAAAAAATTATTCTTTTATTGAAATTATAGAAATTTTTATTAAAAAAATTACTATTTTTTGTTGAAAAAAAAATCATTTTTTTTTAATTTTTAATTTATATATTTTTTTTATTAAAAACTTTTTAATTCTGACTAAAACAAATTTTTAAATATAAAGTTTTAAAAAAATTAAATGATTTTATTTAAAATATATAAACATTTTGAAAAATTCTTATAAAATTATATTCTAAATAATTTTTCTCAGAATATGTGAAGTAAAGTCTCTAAGAATCTCTAAAATAATTATTAAAATATTTGTTTTTCGTCCCTGTCCATTATCTCTTTTCTCAATTCACTCACTCGCACGATGGTTGTTTACATGTTTTCTCCCTCCCAACAAAATGCAGACCAAATTGAAATTTATTTTCGTAAGGAAATCTATACCGACGATAGTAATAAAAATTAGATAATTGAAATTTATGTTAGTTCGTGTGTGTGTGTTTTCGTCCACGGAAGAAGTAGAAGAAGAGTGAGTAGCGAAAACTTTTCCACGAGCGAGAAAGAGAGATAAAATTCAACTTTTAGAAAAGTTTCCTCGAAACTCATTTAAAAATCTGTTAAAATAACATAAATAAACTGCGCTCTATTATTTCGTTCGTAGAGATGCGCAAATAAAAAAGAATTACAATGCACCACTGAAGGCTATTGGTAACTTTTTTTAGAGTAAAAATTCAAATGAAAGAAATCACTTTTAAAAGGAAAGTTTTTCAATTAGGAATTTCGTGAAGACGAAGAAGTGGAAGGGAGCAATGACACAACAAGGATTCCCTGCTGCAAGTCAAGAAACCTTTTATCTTGATGACAATACGATAAATGCGTGACTTTATTACAGCCTGTCATCCGATACGAACGTGCTGACCAGACACTTGTTTATGTAGCTGGCAAGAGCAAAAAAAGAGACACAAATATCATATGGTGCCTGCCAGTCGTATATTTTTATTATTATTTATAATCAAGACAAATGAATTAGGACCGACGACGACGACGAGATGATGAAGAGCAAGGAACATAAATTTCCTTATTACTCCATTTTCCTTTATTTCATTTTTTGCCGTTATTTTTTTTTCGTTTGGAGCCAAAAGAAACATTTGTAGGTCACGCATTTTTTTTTCGGCGTAACGATACAATCTACTTTGCCTTTCTCTTTTCTTTTATTTTTATATTTATTGCATGGAACTCGAGGCACGGCAGAAAAAAAGGACGAACAGCGGGAAAAAAATGACATAGGACATACGTCTCCACTTTTTTCTATTTACTTTTTTTTTCGCAACATTTTCTTCCGCCGCTTAGGTATCGAGGTAGGTGATGTGATTGCTTACTCTAATAATGTTAATACAAAAATAAACGTTCGCCTGTCTTTTCTGAGTGTTTGCAAAAAAGGCACAAAAAATGATATCTTTCTTCGTCGACTTTTTTTTTGCTCTTCACCGAAACACTCGAATTAAATCGGAACAATACGAAATAAGTGAAGAGTTTTTTTGCTACTTTTTTTCGCATTAGAACTGACGTATCACGTACAGATTTGATGACACACAAAGTTGCCGAGGAAAACTTTAATATGCGACTCGAATTAAATGGCTGAAAAAGATCTTGACCAAAAAAAAAATAAAAAAAAGAGTAGCTGGCTCGTGTATGACATAAAATTTATTTTTTCCTCGAGATTATTATTAGCAACAAACGGCATACAGTGCAGATCAGACAAAGAAAAGCGGGACACGACGGAGGATGTTTCACATAAAATATAGTAAGCTCAGTCATGTGTTATATGAGATGGAATTGAATTGCAGGAAGAAAAGGGGGGCGAGTGCTGTACGTGTGTGATAACAGCTGGAATATTATTTTTTTTTTTAACAAACGGCAGTAAATATGAGGAAGAAAAATGTGAACGAAGAGTTTAAAAAATAAAGGAAAAAGAAAGCAGGGCAATAACTTTTTATTTTGAGACAAATAAATTGTTTTTTCCTGTGTGTGTGAGTTTCTTTTGTTTTTTTTTTATTTTTCATAAACAGACAACTTAAGAAAATTGCCTCGAAAGTTGCTTCATTTTACAAAAAAAAAAGGCAAGTGAAATTTTTATTTTTTTTAGATTTACCCGGGCTTATAATTTTTTTTTTTCAAAAACAACAAATCAAGTGGATTTAAATAAATATGAAAAAAAAAATAATAATGATAGTTTGCAATTTTTTTAGAAACGGCTAAATATTGTTAAAAATTGGATTTTTTTCAATTTATCGCTTTTAATATTTTTCTAATTCAATTTAATTAAAAAAAATAAATATTTTTTTAAATTAAAAATTAATTTTTAAATTTTATTATTCATAAAATTAATCAAAATTAAAAAAAAATGTAATTTAATGTTAAATAATTTTTAAAATGGGTTCAAAATTAATTAAATAAAAAAAAAATAAATTAAAAAAAAAAAAATTATTTAATTAATAATTTTAAAATAATTACAAATTAAAATATTTAAATTAAATGCAAATAATTTTTAAATTGGAAAAAAATATTAAATACTTATTTTTGAAATTCTGTTTTTTTTAATATTTTAAAATTAAAATTTATTGAAAATTTGACCATTATCCTTGATACGAGTAAATTTAATGGAAATTAAAAAAAATAACCATTTTTTGAAATTGAAACAAAAAAAAATAATTCAAAATTTAATTCATTATTCTACTATTTTCAGTTCTAAATATTGTGAAAAAATTTTTCAAAATTGTAATTGCCTAACCAATAACTGATATTTTTTTGTATTTTAATTTTTTTTTTTCAATTCAATATCAATAATTTTTCTTTTTTTTATAGAATTCACCCACTTTAGTCAAATTTGTGACAGTACATTTGTTTTTTTTTCTCTCCGAGTCCTTCCATAATAATAATCATCTCGTAACTATCGGAATAAAGCCAATATAGCCCAATTGTAAGAAAATTGACTAGGCTTTTTTTCGTCTTTCTCTCTTTTTTTTATTTTCTGTCGGTTTGTGTGTCACAGGAATTTCCTTATAAAAACAAATTTCGTCTCCTCCACACAATTTGCCTGCTTGCATTAACACAATAACTTCTCATTCACAATAAAGCAATAATGTTACGTTTAACGTCGAGCAAAGTAGAGTCTATGAGACGTGTAGGGCAAAGAAGAAAAAAAAATAAAATGTTTGGATTAGATCTAGGAAAATTGTACATCCGTACATAATTTGAAGTTATTGCCAAAGAGTCGACACAGGGGTAATCTTTTTCATTTGCTTGCTGTGCCTAGTCTGTGCTCTTTTTTCATCATTTTACTTTATTTTACTTTTTTTTTCGTAAATGTCCTTGAGGTTTACGACCAATTTTCCGTGCCAGACCAAAGAAAAAAGATATTTGTCTGTTTATTTGGTTCGCAAAAATGCTCGTGATTGCTCGGAATTAATTTATTTATCTGTAACTTACGTTTCTGAATGTCGTTGAATGGCGCGTCGAAAATTGCGAAAGTAATTGAAAATCCGTTACGTGAGGAAACGTGGGGGCTTACCTGCAAGAAAAAAGAAAATTTTTTTAAAAAAATCAGCTTTAATAGAGAATTGAGGTTGGATGAGCGTAATGAACAAAAAATAAATTTATTTAATAATTTGCCATAAAACCTCAGTTTTATTTTGTGTTGCTCACATAATCAATAAAGCATAATTATTGAAAGCGAATATGCCGTATATTGAGCACAAAATTTTCCAGACTCAATGATCTAATAATAATGATAATAATAAAATCACACACAGACACACGTACAAAACTATTAGCATAGAAATAAAATTTACGTGTATCATGATTGCTCGTGCATTGCAGATAATTATCTGGGCTGTTGAAATTAAACCACATGAATATTTTACAGACATACACTACATATTTCATGTGATATAATAAAGTCTTTCGCAGCAAAATTTTGCAAACATTTTACTTTAAAATATAAATCCCCGAAATGTTGGCCAAATGTGATGCGTCTAATATAAATTTTGGTTGATTTCAAACTTTAAAATGATAATAAACTAATTGAATGACATAAATTCAAAAAGGCACGAGATTGGTCGTCGGTCAGTTATGCAGATCACACATTATCTCGTATATGCCCAATTTTTGCGCTCTAATGACTCTCGTTGTACGTGCACATGCACAAATTACAGGATTATCGTGCCAAAAATTATCGTTAATGTGTCTGTGACGCGTTACTATTTTATTTTTCACGTCTATGATAAAATATGGAATGAACGGAAATCGATTAATTTTCCATCCGGATTTTCGGGACAAGGAAATGTTTTTGTATGGAATTTGACCAGAAACACACAAATGAACACAAAAAGGCATCGTTTGAGATCGGTAGGGCACAAGAAATTTCAAGAGTACCTCAATAATTTGAAATATTTAACATATTGTCACACGCCCCAATACAACACAACATAATGCAAGTCCCCAAAAAGTTTCCTTCCTATTTTCTGTCGTTGTCTTGTTTTGAAATACAAATGCACGGTGGGGCAAAAATTAAAATAAATTTAAATTTTTTTTTTAAATCGAAGTTTTTCTATTTATTCCAAACCAAAAATTTTTTTCTTTGAGAAAAAATTGACTCAGAGATATTTGCAGCGAAAAATAATGAAAATATCATTTTTAGAAAAAATTATTTATTAAAAAATAATTAAAAAATTAATAAAAAAAAAAAAAAAAAGTATGAAATTTGTAGGAACAATTTTTTTTCAGAACATTCGGAATTTTATTTAATTTTTTAAAGTTTTAAAAATTTTATAACATTTTTTTTTAAAAAAATTTAATTTTTAAAATTTTAAAAAAAATTTTATTTGTAATATTTAAAAAAGTATTAAAATTTTTTATTTCACTTAAAAATTTTAAAAAAAATTAAAAAAATTATTTTAAAAAATTTAAAAAAAATGTATTAAATTTTAAAATTTTTTTAAAATTTTTTTTTAAATATTTAAAAAATTTTTTAAAATTTTTAAAAATTTAAAAAAAAATTTTAAATTAAAAATTTAATTTTAAAAAAAAATAAAAAATTAATGATTAAAATTAATAAAAAAAAATTAATTGTCAAAAATTTTAAAGCCTTTTATACAATTTTTTTAAAAATTTCTTAAAAATATATATTTTTTTTATTTTTAGAAAAAATTTCGTCCCACTGTGAAATGTTAAACAAAGCAAGAGACCTTCCTTACATCGGATGACAAGCGATACGTTAAAATGTAAATAACTGTTTAGGACAAATACCTAATGCGAGAAAGTTTAGTGCGAGACAAGAAATTGATAATGCATTAATTTTATAAACATTCGCACACAGAGCAACGAGGCAACATTCCGTTCGTTGTCGACGAAGCAAAGAACACACAAAAGACACCAAAAATGTGCCTTCGAGGCATCTGATTGTTATTTCCCTGCGTATACATTTCCACGTGCAGAGACATTTCCATTTTATTTTCCGAAAATTCCTAACATATTATCGAGAGTGTCATATGCAAATTACTTCACGTTGCCGCCGCGCCGCTCCTCTGAGTGGAAAACAAGAAAGCGCATTATTTGTACAATTGAAAACCCTGAGGGTTTCTGATTAAATTACATTCTGCATACAATGCGATTAAATTTTGCTCTTGTGTGTAACTAAATCGAAAAACAGAGACTTGACAAGATTGGAAAATCCGAAAGATGAAGCCACGAAGCATTGATTAAAGTAAATCTGATTGAAAACGGCAGTAATTAAGGCAAATATGCACTAAATAAATACAGATTACATGTGAAAAGTAAACAATGCAGCTTTTGTTTGTTCAACGATACCAATTATTTGCGCTCGTCTATTACGTCACTTCACTCCACGTTATTGGTTGAAAATTCGGGGAGTTCTTCATTTGTCATGCTTAAACATAATTACAATGACAGTTCATAAAGAACCACGTCGCAATTCATGCTTTGTGAGAAATATTAATAAAAATAACAACGCTCCGTATGGAAATAATGAAAAGACGCACAAAACAAATTATTTTTGCGTCAAATCAAGGACAAACGACGAACAACGAGGTAACATTTGGCTGCTTTTCTTGTTATTATTTCAAATTTTGGGGACAATATTGATCCACTTTGGCATAAAATGCGACGAATTTTCTTCTATTTTTTTTTGTTTCTACCGAAAAATTCCCTGAGGCATAATTCGTTTATTCATTTAATGAAAGGGACTGACATTTTTGTGGTTTTCGTCTTCTGTCCATTATTTTTGTCTATTTATTCGTTTGGCATTCACCAGGATAACAATAAAAATTCAAGGAAATTTAATAAATTAAAAAAAGCCGATTAAATGATTGAGGAGGGACGACGCACGTCACGAAATTTCTTCTCGCATTGCATGCCAGAAACCTTGGCTGTTTGTTGGTAAACTTGCCATTATTATAATAGTAACAATCATCATCATGCACATAATAATAATTGTTATGCGCTTGCAAATGAAATGCATTCGCATTCACGTTTTTGCTCTCTTTTTGAACAATTTTCGTCGAGAGAACGACGAAATTCCGCCTTGCAGTGTGTGTAGAGCTTTTAATTAAAACGAATATTTATGTTATTTTATATTATCACGACATGAAAGTCTACTTTTGTCGAGTGCCACACACACAACTCGCAACTATGGGAAAAGTGCGGGAATCTGGGAGCTTCGTTTCCGGGAAATTTTTAAAAATTTATGAAAAAATTCTGAATTTTATATTTGAAAAATAAAAAAAAAAATTTTAAATTTTATAAATAAATAAAATAAAATATTATTTTTTAAAATTTTAAAAAATTAAATTTAATTTTTTTTTAAATTTTAAAAAATTAAATTAATTAAATTTAAAATTATTTAAAAAATTATTTAAAAAATATTTTAAAAAATTTTTTAAAATTAATTTAATTCGTAATTAAAAAAATAATATTTTATTTATTAAAATTTAATTAATTAATTATTTATTTAAATTAATTTTAAAAATTACTGAAAAATTAAAAAAACTTTAATTTAAGTTTTTTTTAAATTTTTCTGAAGGTAAAAAAATTAAAAATTTAATTTTAGGAAATTAATTTGGATTCCGGGAAAAAATTCGCTCCTTCCATCTCTGGCAACTAGCGGAAATTTCAGGAGAGAAATAAGTGGCGTATGCGAGGCGAGAAAAAAACGTGCAGTAACTTGAAATTAATTATATTACACTAATAAATGGGCGAATATTTATAAGGAACGGTCATAATAAAATCCACAAATAATAACAATATAATTATTAGCAGCAACACCGCAAATGACCAGCATTCATAAATTTATTTTAATTTTTATGAATTTTCTGGCGTGGAACAGTGAAAGCGATTCCTTTCATTTTTTCTTGCGCCTCTCTTCTTCGAGTGTCGTGTAATTTCCGTACAACAAACAAAACATTTTCTTATCAATCTTTACACAGGGAATATTCATGTTTTCTTTTTCTGTCTTGTTAAAAGCGAGAGAAAGAAAAAAAATAGTAACAAGAAACAAGAGAAGCAAAAAAAAAAATTACTTCCAGACAGGCAGATTTAGATCAGTTTTTGCCATTAACTTTAATTATATATACCCTGGTGAACACTTGAGGCAAACAAATATTGATTTGGTTGAGTGGTTAATGGATATTTTTTCTCGCCTTTCTTTTTTTTTGTTCTCTCCTGCGTGTCTTATTATTGTTTTGAATATATTTCTTTTAACACATCTCGTAACCTTCATCCTTCTTTTTCATCGAATTTTCCTCTGTGTGGCGAGAAGAAAGCAAAAAAAGAACGAACCTGGCCACTTTTATATTTAAATTAATCCCCAAAGTGATAAAAATAAATTGAAAATTGGTGAAAAAAAAGTTTGTTTCGTGAGGCGTGAGGGAAACAAAAGAAATAGAAGTTGGGAAGTTTTTGTTGGACGAAGAGCTTAATCGCTTTTCAAAACAAGTATTTTCATGTATTTTAATTTTCACCTTGAAAAAATACGTTTTGCACGAGATTTTAGTAAAATTATAAAAAAAATTGGAAATTTTATGTAATTTTCCAAGAATTTTCCAAGTTTTATTTTTATTTATTTATTTATTTTTTAACGAATTTTCACTTTAAATGTAATTGAAAATTTAAAATTTTTTAGAATATTTTATGTTTTTCTGATTTTACTTAGTTTTTCATGATTTTTCCACGAATTTTCCGGAGTTTCCCAATGTTGACTCTCAAAACTCTGAAGTCAAATATTTCATGATTTTAAAACTTTTAAGTTTTTCCGATTTTCTTCAATTTTTCCGACTTTTTCCATTATTTTCTAAGAATTTTCCAAATTTTCCGAAGCTTTTCACTAAATATTCACATTTATAGGTCTCAAGAAAATTTAAAGATTTTTAAGTTTTTAAATTCATTTTTATTTTCCTGCGAGTTTTCCGGGATTTTCCCTTGTTTTTTACGAATTTCCCAAAATTTTCCAACGTTTTCCATAAATTTTCATCGTTGTTAAATAAATTAAGTGAAATATCAAAATTAGTGCATTGAATTAGTAAATGGCAAAACTAAAACGAAAAACTTGAATTAACAAATGGCAACTTCCAACTTACAGACAGACAACATCATTGTCCATTTTTCAAAATAAAAGTTAAAACGCAGTAAAAAAAACTTTTCAACAAATAAATTTGTAACTTTAAGGGGAATGGACGTTGTTTACAAATTTATGCCCATATCCATGCACGAGAGTACTCCAAAAGTATCCAATAAATGCAACAACAATAGCGCTCAAATGATTTATGTGCATAATCATTCACATATAATAATAATGAACGAAACTCGTGGCAATATTTGTCCTGTCATTGAAACGTATTTATAATTACGAAATATTGGAGCGCGCCATGTCCCAAAATTTATAATTTTCAAAAAGGGTTGATTGAAAGCCAATTTTATGGCTATGTGATACTTCATCATCATATGTATACCAACTCGATACGTGCATCGTCATCGTGCGGAGGCACCACAAATATTTGATTGTTTTGGCACTTCTAATATAAATCATCCTCCGGTCAAACGATAAATGATAAAATATGCAAGTCGGTATGTCGTTCATGGTAAATAAATCTGGCTGGGGGTGAAAGTTACAATATTTTGCATCGCAAAATTAGAGGCTCAGTCAAGTGGCTTCGTTGTACGTGCGTCGTGCGCTCTCTATTATTATCGGGCAAAAGCACTATGTTGTTAACGCAGCACAGAGGAAAATGTCAATAATAAACGTTAAAAGCCTCATTATAACTAACAGTGTACTAACAGCAACATAATACATCCATTTACCAACAACATCGAGTCATCATCATCATTATTACAATAATAAAATAAAATAAAGCGTAAGTGTGTGGATAAAAGACTCGAATCCATTTCCATTTTATTTGTTATTTGTTGTGAGTTCACTTTCGTAATTGCGGCACTAAAATTCTCGCATAGCAGATCAATTTGGCAGTCGTCATGGGGAGAAGTTGCGTGCTAAAATCTCTCAATGTCACTCGTCCATTAACACACTCTCACAAATTTTCGCACTTTTTCTCCGCATTTTTATACGAAAAACTTCGATTAACATCTACTTTAATGACTGCACTGCCATTTTCCGTGTGTGTGTGCGAAATGTTCGAAAAAACATTTTATTGCAACAATAATTATATTCCTTCTCACTCTCCTCGTTTATCGTCGGAATAAGTGGTCTCTTCACTTTTATTTATTTATTATTATTCGTTTATTGTGTTATTTTTGTTATTTTTAGGTACTCGAAAAATCTTTTATTTTCTTTTTTGGGAGAGGAATGAACGAGATTTGTTACAAAACAACAATAAAAAGCCATTTTGTTTGAAGACGAGAAAAACTATGAGGTACCACATTTCAATGGAAATCTATTTTTGTTTTGTTTTTGAGGTTTTTTCATTCATGTGTCTAAAAGTTACGTTGCTGCCAAAGTGTTCAGATTTTCCCCAAGGACTAATGTATAACGGAAAAAAGAAAGAATTTGAGTGGAATGGAAAGAAAATGCAAACTCATGCTTTTTACAAATCTTCTAATACGAAAAAAAAAACTGAAGAAAAAAAATAATAAAAGTCTGAAAGTGAAAATGGTTTAGTCCCTTTTTCGGCTTTTTTTCAATAGAGATGAAAATAAAAAAAAAAGAAGAAAGGTAAAAACTTTCATATCGCACGAAAAAAAAAATAAAAATCATCCAAGAACAATTTTTTAAAGCCAACAAACAAAACGGAACAAATTTTAAATTAAACATTTATCTTAATTGAAAATAATTCAACACTAATAGACTTTTCATTCGTAAATGACTCGAGTGGAGTGTATATTCCACTTTTTTTATTTTTCTATATATTTATTATTAATGTTCTGTTGCAAAAATATTTTCTATCCTGCTATACGATTCACACTTTAAAAACTCAATTCAAACTATTTTTTGTTCGTTATTGTTTTGTTTTGTTTTTTTTTTTGTTCCTCTTCCATGTGGAAGATAAAATTCTGCTCAGTTCAGTTGCTGCTATTATTATTTATTGTAATCTACAGACAATTAATAAATAACTGGAATGGACTTGAGTACAACTAACAGCAATAATAGAGAACAAAAAAATATGAAAAAGTTGAAGTTGGATGGAATTAATAACTAAATGCAACAACAAAAAAAAGTTAAGTTGAAATTAAAAATTATTTTCATCTCATTCATTGTTGCGCTGGAATTAAAAAAAAAAATAAAATAATAATAATAAATAGACAATGATGGTTTTGTCTTGATATTTTCCATTTTTTTTTTAATTTTAAGGCTAATCCAAAAAAAAAAATTTTTTAATTCAAAAATTTTAATTTAATTTTTTTTTAAAATGAAACAAAATTTTGAATTAAAATAATTTTTTTATATTATTTATTATTTAAATAAAATAAATAACAAACAAAAATTTAAATAAATTAATAATTGAATAATTTATTTAATTTAAAAAAAATAATTTGAATTATTTTTTAAATAAAGTGAATTTTTTCGTCCTTGAATCTTAAAAAAAATAAAGCAGAATAATATAAATAAAAAAATAAATTAAAAATTTAATAAAATTGAAAAAATAAAAATTTAAAAATTAATTTTATAATTTATTAAAATTATTTAATTTTTTTCTTTTAAAAATTAATTTTTTTAACAAAATGTATTTTTATCGTCCTTAAATCTTGAAAGAAAAAATTAAAGCAGAATAATATAAATATAAAAAAAATAATAATAAATAAAAGAAAAAGTTATTCTGTTTCCCTAATTAATAACTTTTTAAATTTCTTGCAGATGCTTTTGTCATAAAGTTTTGAATTAAACTTGAAAATTTTTCCAGTGGACTAGATTTGTTGTTTTTTTTTCATTTTTTTTAAATTTCTTTTCAAAAAAACCAATATTGACGTCCAAATAGGTAATTCCGTTCATGTTCAGCCAACAACCCATATAAATGCGGAACAAACGATATTTGACATGAGCGTCTGACAACTCGTGCCTAATGAAATGGAAACAGGACATTGCTTAATTAATTTTGAATGCAAAGGATGGACACTTTTGAACATTGAACCAAAATTTACATCGCCGTCAATTCCAATTTTAATAGACGAGAATTTCACTCGCTTGAGTTTCTACGAGTTTTTCCGTAACAAAAACGGATTAAATACTAAACTCATTTATATTAAGTCCACTAAAATGATTTTGGTCAGAATATTACACATGTTCACAAACTTTTCAAACATATAAAAAAAAAATTATATAATCTGCCTTTTTTCCTTTTGTACGAAATTTATAAATAAAATGTATCCTCATATAATTGAAAAATTGTGCAAACAATTTATCTCGTTGAAAATAAAATGATTTTCTGACAAATGTGAGAAACTTGGGGACTCATCGACGATAATAAAAACATGAAATTCAATTAAAATCTAAAGTAAATATGAGCATTTTATATTCGACAGCTGTCAGGTCAAAGTAAACATGCCCGAAAAAAAAAATTGAATTTAAAGTTGAATTTAATAACTTTTAATTGACTCGCTTTTATATCGATATATTGGTTGTCGAGTATCTCTATTAAAATAAATCTCGAATTATTTCCACAACATTGATAATGCAATTGAGATTGTCTTCCGGTAGTAGTACCACGAAAAATTTGTTGGGAAACATGGAAATTCAATTATTTTAAATCCGAAAGTTTTTCCATGTGCAGATTTTTTTTTTCGTGCTAAATAAAATAAATGGAACAAAAAGGTGGAAAGATAGAGGAGAAAGACCAACTTTTTTAATTGCGCTCTTTTATGAATGATTTTAACAGATTTTGTGGTTAATGATAAAATTTTATCGGGCTTCCTTTTTGTCTAGTCTCTCTGTCTCGTTTAATTGAAACGGCACAGACCAAAATTTTAATCGAGGCAATCGACTTCGAATAAGCGCGAATTGAAACAAAATTTCTGACATGCCATCACCTCACCTCAAACAAAAATGCCATCTATCATCGCAAGAGAGAGAAAATGTCCTGCTTGGCTTGTACGCAAAAATAACTAAATATTAACATCATCGGTGCATGTCGCTGTATTGTTGTCGCTTTTTCCGTATAATCCACTTCAATTCATATCATTTCATAAATTTACTAAACAAATGGTGATGAAAATATTTGCACATTTATTTGGAATGTATAATTTTCGTGTGTGTGTGTGTGTTTGTTTATACCCCAGTTTGTTATGCTTGTGTCAGAGGTGGGTGATATCACACATGCATACACAGGACGACATGCTTTCAGACAAAATATGATGATTAAATTCCGAGTCATATTATCCTTTTGAACAACACATCATACATGAATGAGTCTTAGGGATCCTCGAAAAATTTTATTTTTTTCCAGATCGAGATAAAAAAAAATTAAATTACAAAAAAAATATTTTTAATTAAATTTAAAATTATTAAAATTTTTTATTAAACATATTATTTTTTAAATTACACAAAAGAGTCTTTAAATTTTTTTTACAAAATTTAAAAAGATTTTAGCGAAACGAAAAAAAAATATTTTTAATAATTAAAATTATTTATTTAAAAATATTTTGAAATAAATTAAAATTAAAATTAATTTAATAAAAATTTTTATTAATTAATTATTTTTATTTTATTATTTAATTTTTTTTAAATTTAATTTAATTTAAAAATGTGTTTTTATTAAAATTAAATTAATTTATTTATTTAGGATTTATTTATTAATTTAATAAATAATAAATCAATTTTTTTAAATTTATTAACTGATAAATTTTTAATTAAATAATTTTTATTTTAATTCAATTATTTAAATGTATTTACAAGAAAATGAAAAAAATTACAAAAAAATTTTTTTTTAAAGGTTAAAGGTTGAACTTTTTTTTGCAATAATTTAAGCTATAAAATTTATATATTTTTCGAAACCTAAAAATTCAAATTGCGAACCGAAGACCTAATTTAGAGTCTTGATCACTTTTTTGTCGTTTCCATTAAATTTTACTTCAAATTAAAAAAAAAAAATTTCAGGATCCCTACTGCATGCACAAAAAACACTCTCAAATACATAAAATTATTATGAATGACGAATCCTTGTCGAATGCTGTTGCTCATCATCACTACGACTCGTATTCAGGCGAAATTCGAGCATAAAGAAAAGTAAATAGATATATCAATTAAGAGTTGATTATATTGGTACTTGTATTTTGCATGTCGTCCTCATCATCATCATCGTCGTCGTCTCCTCTCGTCTGAACATCCGAGTGGAATATCATGCAAATATTAAGCCATAAATAAATGTGAATAAATTAAGTTTTCGAGTACTCTCGTCGGGCCCTCTCTTCATATATGCTCGAAAATTATTATGTGAAATGGTACTTTAGTGTCGTTCATATCAAACCATTAAAGTAATTGTCGGCAGTTTTTTACAAAGGTGAAAGCACGTGACCTACAACGCCTCGTTACATTTTTGAAAATTGGGCGTTTTTGGGAACAAAGATTCCCTTCATTGTCAAGATCGTCCGATCGAGACATCAGGAACTAACTTTAATAATCCAAATATATTGTTTACCTAATTTGTAGCTAAATCTCAAGTTATTATTATAAGAGCCCGTCAAATAATAACAATATAATCGACACGAGTTGCGGAGGCGTTGTAATTGTTATTTTTTAGATTTGTTTTTATTGTTGTAATAATCGGTACTAAAATTATCTCATAGGTCGGTCATTAGTGCACGAATGTGTGCGCGATTGTTTAAAAAGCCAAATATGGTAAGATTTATCTTTTTGTAGTACGAGGCACAGTAAATAGTATAACAAATGATTGGGTGCCAAAATGTTTTTTAATTATCATTTTTCAACGTCCATTTACTCAGTGGGATGATGTTGAATTTTTTTAAGGCCCTTGGGGTTAAAAATAAGGCCTTTTGAATTTTTTTTAAAGAAAAATATTTTTTTCCTAAACTTTTCATAATCAAGTTATTTAAATTTTTATGAATAAAAATAAAATAAAATATTTTTTTTTATAAAAATAAAATAAATAAAAATTTTTAAAAAACATAAAATTATTTTTTGAAAATTATTTTAAATTAAATTATTTTTTTTAATTAATTAAAATTATATTTTTTATTTTTTTAAATTTTTAAAAAAAAAAAAAATTTAAAAAAAAAATAAAAATTTGCCAAATTCTAAATTTCAAAAGAAATTTTTTCAAAATTTTTATTTAAAAAAAATAATAAAAAAATTAAAAATTAAAAAAGAAATTTAAAAAAATAAAAATTTGAGTATTTTTCCAATGAAAATTAAAAAAAAATATTTAATTTTTTTTTTAAATAATTTATACCCAAGAGCCTCAAAAAAGTAATTTTCTCTCAATTGGTAAAAAATACCACAACGATGTGAGATAACTCTTTTTAGTCTGTTTGTCTCTCTAACAATGCTATCGTATTATTTTTATATTTCTCTATAATTTAAGTAATTTTTTATTTTCAGATATTTAATGATCTGTCCACCCACGAATGCCTCTAACGATTATATTGTTGCAAGCTTTGATTTTTTTTAAGAGAGCTGTACAGCTGGTCATTTTCGGGCACCACAGAAAAACAATCGACATAAATTATAATTATAATCATAAAAATTTTGACGGAAGTGATTTTTATTTGATTTCGTTGAGTAATCAACATTTTGCAAGAAATTTACAAGCAGATGGTTGCAGATGATTCAAAAATTCGCAGAATTTTTTTTTTTGCATCTCAGTTCATACAAACAAAAGCGCAATTCTAGTGAAACAAGACTCTATTTACATTTTGCACCTTTTTTGTGTACCTTGAGGCAACTTACATGCAGAAAAATTTTTATGAATGAAATGTGTGCGAATTCCTCAAGCAATTCATCCGAAAAAAAAGAAAGGTTATGGAAATTGTGTGGAAAATATTTGTGTTTCCTCGTCATTTAAGCGTGGCTCGGAGCAATTGAATAATAAAAATTTACCGCAATTTTTTTCAAGTCTTTTCTTCGTGAAAAATCTCAGGTAAAAAATTTTTTTCTTTAAATAAAGCTGAAATTAAGACATTTTCACGCACATTTGCAAATAAAACAAAACATGAGCAAATAATTCCCGGCTCTTATCACATGAACACCTTTCCGGACATTATTTACATAACGAAAAATAAACAACACCCAACATAAAGTGAGTGTAATCTTGACTTGCCATGGCGCAAAAATAAAACAATGGAAGTGAAAAGGCAGAAAATTTCAAAAACAAATATATGCCAGCTTTTATGACAATTATATTTTTCCGTGTTTTTCTTTTTTACAGAGACACAGAGGCAAAAGCACCACAATGGAATGCAATTACAGTCGTGTCGCATTACATTCATTGAATAAATCCGATTTTTTTTTTGGTACTTGAGCCACGGCCAGACAAAAGAAGGAAGAGATAAAAGTTAAACTAAATTAGAGATCACCCAGGGAAAAATGAGAAAAATGTTTATTTTGTTTAAGATTTTGATTTTTTTTTGTTGGAATAATTTTTATAGGATTTTTTTTATATGCGAGAGACTAAATTCCATGTAAATTAACGATATTATGAACGTCCGTTTTTTTTTGTTGTTTTTTTTCGGAGGGTAGGGTGTGAGAATTGTCTGACATTAATTTTTAAGTACAAACATAGGATTACGATTTTTTGTGGTTTTCGGTTACATTTTTTTTAAGGGAGAGACAGACCGTTAATTAGGTTTGCCATATTAAAGTACGCGAGGGAATTTTTCGTTGGAAGTGGAAATATGATGAGTTTAAAAAATAAAAGTAGAGAGAAACCGTTGAAATGCAAAGGACACATCAAATATTCATAAAGAAGACAAAAGAAAGTATGGCTTCTTAATACGCTTTGTCAGTAATTTCGGATAAAACGCGCCCGCCATGTAAGACAATCCAATTTAATCGTTTATAAAAGTTTCAAACTTTTACCTTTTTCGATTTTTTTATTTTATTTATTTATTTTTGTTCAAATAAATAAATAATAAAATTTAATTCTATGAATAGCAACCCACTTGGAAGTGTTAAAAAATTGGATAAGGAAACCCATATATGTCACATTTGATATTCTTCTAGACAATCTTGACATTTGCCTTGTGCCGTATTTTTGGGGTAAGATTTGCAGCGTAACTGACAAGGGTTCTTTTTGAAGGTTATTCAGCTGCTTATCAGCTGACGGTCGCGCTCAAATTATTATTTGCCATAAATAAACCATCACTCATCCGAATTTTCGCGGAAGAAAGGTGTAATGATACGGCAGGAAATGAACTCATTTCCGCTAAAATTAAATTTTTTTTGGTCGTAAATTTTAGGCAACCACTTTTCTCGACTTTATTGATTTTATTATATACAAATTTTTATGTTATTACTGGTCCGCTCTTTAAATAAAAACTTTTTATTGAGAAAATTTGAAACACGCGAAAAAAGGTAGCAGCAGCAATAAATTAAAATTACAAATATTGAATGAAATATTGTGTTTGAAAAGCGCTGCGAAAAAAGGGCAAACAAATCTTTTTAAACGGTCGTAACTCAGAGAGGAGAAGAAAAAGTATAAAATTTATTGCGGGGCAATTTTAACATTTTTACCCCGAAATTTATATATTTAAACAATAATTCGCCGTTTATATGATAAATTCCCGAATCTGACACATTTAGGAGATCAATTGTTTTTTTTACTTGTTTCGCCTTTATTGACGCCTTAGTCGATAAAAAAATTTTAACGTTCCAAAAATAAAAAGAAAATCGAACGTTATTAATGTCAGAGAGTTGTCAGTCAAGTAGTCAGTGTTAGGCGCGTAGAAGCAATTTGTCGAAAAAAAATTTTTTTTATGGTTTTTCTCAGTTGATGACAAGAAAATAAAATATAATATTGACAGAGAGTGTCTTGTTTCACATCGAAGATCGAAGCCCACCCAAATATGGAGAAAAATTATGTTTATTGACGCAAACTTGTTTGTTCATGAAGCAGCTTCGTCATCGTCGTCATTAATAATAACGCTGTACGAGGTTTTGCGTCTCATCATTAATATTGATGGTTAAAAGTTGTTGGCGTAACAACAATCAACGAAGGAAATTTTTTGAAATTGAAAAAGTTTTTTATCATTATTACACCTTTTTAGATATCTCGCCTTGCGTTATCGACGAAAACCAAGTCCCCAAAGGTGCATTTTTGCCGAATAAAAATAATAATTTTAAGCCTCGGGCTTTTTGTTTGACATGGGTGACATTAATTTTATTGTTCAGTTTTGTTTTTATGAAGTTAGAAACAATTTGGTGACACCTTTTTCGAGTTTCCGTAGAGAAAGCGAACATCTTCAACAAGTTTCTTGAATATTTTAGCAAAGTCTACAGAGCAAAAGTTAGGTTTGAATAAAATATTATTGGAAATTTAAATTAAATCTGAGAAAATTGGCAGAAATTACGATGATACAGAGTCAAGAAAAGCTGTGTGTGTGTCGCCATAGATATCGAGAGAAGAAAGGTATAAACTCCTTTAATCTCCTACTAATTTATTTATTTATTCAATTTATTCAGATTAAATAGTTCATGCTATTTTAGCCTTTAGCATTTTGAATTGATTGTCTTTGTGAATTGAAGGCATTGAAGAGACATTATAATAAACAAAACATTGCGTTGAATAAATCAAACAAAAGTTGCCTCATGCCAAAAAGTGAACAAAATTTCGCGAAAACTCGTTCGAGCAAGACTTTAATTAAAACATTGAAAATGATGATGACATGAAAAAAACGTAAATTCAATTACCTTGTTTGCTCATTTGTTTGAACAACTAAATTAAAGGACAATCAAAGTCAAATAAGCAAACAGTACAAAATTAGAATCCTGATAAAGTTTTTTTTTACATGCGACACACCGAAAACTATTAGAATGTCAAACATGTTGGCTTTTACTTTTAACCCAGAAATGTCGCCCAGAGTGGGAAAAAGGATGTACGGTGCTCGTTTATGCATATAATCATTTATTTTGTTTACTTATTGTTGTTCGTTTCGGAGGAAATTTTTTTTCTTGTTTTTTTTACGAGGAAGATGGCGATAAGTTACAACACTAGTGACATATATATAAAGGCACATCAAGAAAGAGAATGGGAAAAAGACATTAAAAGTGTTAGAAATAAATTATTTAGTCGCATTTTTATTAAATGTGAAATTATTATTTTTTTTTAATTTTGGAATTTTAAGAAAATTAAATATTTTTTAAAATTTTTTTTTAATTTGCTAAAATTATTTTTTTTATTTTTAAATAATTTATTTTTTGAAATTTTTGAAAAATTATTTTTAAAATTTTGAAAATTTTAGAAATTTTCTTAAAAAATATTAAATATTTAAAATAAATAAAAAAAATCTTCAAATAAAAAAAAAAAATATTTTTTTAATATTTTTTAAAATCGCAAAAATTGTTTATTTTTTTTTAAATTGTTATTTAATGAAAATTGTAAAAGTATCTAAAAATTAATTAAAAAAAATTAAAAATAATTATTTATTTAAAAAAATCTACAATTTAAAAAAAAATAAATAATAATTTTTAAATTTTTAAAAATGTTTTTTTCTTAATTTTAAGATATTTTTATAATTTTAAAGTGAAAAAATTTAATAAATAATTTTTATGCAATTTAAGAGATATTTTTAAAATGTTTAAATATTTTTTTTTGATTTTAAAATTTTTATATTAATCTTAAATATTTTTTTTAATTCAAAATTTTAATAAATATTCTTTAAAATTGATAAAAAAATTATTTTAGAAAATTTCAAGAAATATATTGTTTTAAATTTTAAGAATTAATTCAAAAAAATCTTTAAACTAAAAAAAATATTTTTAATTATTGGTTTTTAAATGATGCGTAATTTTTTTTTTTTTTGAGCTACAGACTCAAAAAATTAAATTCCTCCACATTTTTTCGAAAAAACTTCACAAAATGCGGTGAAAAAAGGAAACAAACAAACGAAAACTGCCATCACATGTCTGTTATTGCTCGTTTTCCCATTTAGATCTAATCATTTATGCATGTGCCCCAAACACACACACACACTGACGACAAGTCGCATATGTGTTAATACGGAGCAAGTAAAAATATCACGTTGTCATCCAACAAACACTAAACTAAATCATTATAATTTATTTTGTTGACCTACATTAATAATGTACTGCTATTTTTTCTTCGTTCGTTCCGTATCCTGCCATTCCTTCATTCGTCGTTGTTTGTATCAAGCTTTATTTAAATGCCTTCAAATTTATTTGGGTGGACGAAAGAAAAAGGATTTAACGCTGATATTGACTTTGTGACACTCTGTGGCTTCCAAACGTCACAGAAAAAAAATAAAAAAGGGTAAATTTAGGATTAGGACCATTTGTCTCGGATCTCCGTAAGAAAAAAAATTGCGACTTAAGACAAAAAAGTTAATCGGTTTCAAGATTTTTTCACACCCAGTTAATGCCACAGTACGAGAATATGCGCGAACAAAATATTTTAACGACATGTGAAATCATAACAACAACAAATGACTTTGATTCAATTAACCATTTCACACGCGAATAATCGTGCAATGTAACATTTGACATTTTAATTTTATTTTTGTCGTCTGTCGATTCATTATTATTACTTAATTTATATTTATACAAAAAGTGTGTGTTCTGGGTATCAGCTGTCATCGTTCTAACTACGCGCACACACAAAAAAAAAGTTAGTTTGAATAAATATGCAGAAATGTCGGTCGTCGCTCGTTGCCTTCTTCTTGTTCATTTCTTCGCTCCGTACTCGATTATGAATAAATTCAGAGGTTAATTAAGTGTCAAACAACGTCGTTTATTAAATTTTATTATAATTTTAGGTTTTTGTTGTCTCTAGTTTTTTTTTCTCGTCTCAAAAAATTTTTTTTCGTGGAAATTTTCTTTGTCGCACAAAAGTTGTCATGCAAACGTGGGTGCAAATTGTCTCGTTTTAATTGTTTGTTGCCTTGATTTTAACTCGATTCAGATTAAAGTTCATTGAAATAGTTGGCAAATCGCAATTCACAACAATAAATCAATCTATTCTATTTTTCATTCAAAAAAAAAGTTTGAGCCAGGCACGAGTAAAAAACTAATGAATCAGCAGAAAAAAAAGCAAACCACAAAACAAGAGTTTGCAACAATTTTTTTTTTTTTCATTATTTTTCGACATACATATGTTTTGTATTGTATTCCAAAAAATTTTGTGCTGACCTAATTAAAATATGCTATAAAGTTTTAATTGATTGTGAATATTTCCACAAGGGGTTTTTTTTGTGTCTATTGTTATAAATTTTGGGCAACAAACCAATAGTGATCATTGAGTATGAGAGTGAATGACTGAATGATGAGCAGATGTGTAGCTGGAAGACATTGTTTTGGGGCTCAAATTGATTTTTGTTTAATTAAAAATATGAAAAGTTTTAAAAATTTTGATCTTTTAGGGCAAATTTTTTGAAATTTCATCCAAAATAGATAAATATTTTTTTTTGTTTGAAAAAAAAGTTTTTTTTCCCTAAATTAAATCAAAGTTATTAAAAATAATAATAATTAAAATAATAAAAATCAAAAATTTTAAAGATATTTATTAATTTAAAAAAAAAATTAATGTTAACTAAAACAAAATTTTTTTTATATTTTTAATAATATTTAATTTATTCAAAAATTTTTTATTTTGAGTCCGATAATTTTTTTGTGTAATAAATAATTTTTTTTCTTAATTCCTTAATTTTCCTCAAGCTATAGACATTAAAAAGATTAATTCTGTAAACATTTGATATTTTAATTTTTTTTTTTCATATTTTAAACAAAGTAATTAAAATAATTAATTATTAATTAAATCAATTAAAATTAATAAAGAAATTGATATTTAAAAAAAACCTTGAGTAAATTCTAAAATTTAAATTGATTTTTTTTGTTTTCAAAAAAAAATATCAAAAATATATTTATTTATAATTAAATAATTTAATTTAATTTTATAATAATTTTTATTTATTAATTAATTTGATATGATTTTTTTAAATAATTTTTTATAATTATAAAAATTCAAATTTTTTATGCAAAAAATCTGTTATAAATTGCAACAAATTTTTCAATCATCTCTTGAACAATCAGGGGCCCGCGCACCGATTCGACATCTTTTTTTTATTATATATGTTTTATCTTTGCTTTCACACCTCATTTCATTTTCAATTTCGAAGCAACTTGGTCCCGTTCCGTGCACCGATATGTACAAACAACACGGCATTATTGCACCAGTCAAACTTAAGTAGTTTAAATCCCAAAATAAATGGATAAACTTTTCAATATTTTTGTGTGAATATGTGCTTGTGTCTGTCTTTTCTCAACAAAATAAGAAGAAAAAAAAGAATATGAGAAAAGAAGAAGAAAAATTCTAATCCACCACGTCGATATTATTAAAAAGACTTATGAAAGTTTTCGGGTTGTATGCCGTAAGCTACTAAAAAACGGAACAAGCACATCTCAAACACACTTTCAGAAAAAAAGGAGGAATAATACGTAAATTTATTGAAAGCATTTTGGCTTAAACTTGGAGCAAAGAGAGGAAGAAAAAGAAGAATTCAGCAAACAACATGAAAAAATCTAATAATATATGCACTATTTGTGCAAGCATGTCGTTGTTGTTGTTGTTGCAAAACTTTTTTTTCTTCTTATTTTTTGTTTGTTGTTTAGTGGTGGCTTAGTTTCATAACGAAACATTTTAGATTCAAAAAATAAAAAAAAACTTTCAAATTTGTTAGAAAAAAGCTCGGTTTACATTTCCGAGAGAGAACAGAGCCAATGTAAACCCGGAAATGATGACAATAGCAACTTCCGACAACATTCGACAACAAACGTTAATCCTCTTTTTCGACATAATCAGGCCACAGAACGTACGTAATGCAAATAAATGACAATAAAGAGAGCAAGATTAAGGCGGAAGCTGATTTTGCATTCAATTTAAAGAAGAAAAAAAATTCGTTCGAAATGCAATTCTCTTGTTTTCTCGTGTATTTGTTTGACAAACAACTCGAAGAACTGATGAATTTCGTTTCGCAGAAGAAAAAGTTGAAACAGGATCAACTAATTTTCGTGAACGTTTTCTTATTCAATAAAAAAAAAATTTTTTTTTCGTCAAACCACAAGCTGCGAAATTGCGAGAAGAAGACTTTTATCTTTTTCTTTTTTTATGATTCTCAGAAAAATATTTATATCTGACAGAATAAATCTATGATATCAGTGCCTTTTTCCAAATAAACACACACACACACAGTCGCAGAGCGAGTGAAAGGAGGAAAAAGGAATCGAGTTTAAATATTCAAATGTTTATAAATAATTCAGGGCTTAAGGCGATAATATTGTGTGTTTGTGTTGTGCCACATGCACTGTGCACGTTATATGTTGATATTTCTCGAAAAAAAAAAATTCTCGAAGACGAGAAAAATTTGTACATAAGCAAAATTTATTGTTTTGCATGTTTTTTCTTCTTTTTGCATCTGGGGGTGAGACTCAAATAGGAACGAGAGAGTAATGCATTTTCTCTATCCATGAGACATTGGGTGGAAAATTTACTTATATTCAAAAGAGCACGCAAGGGGGACAAGTATGCAAACAGTGGCTCATAAAAGAGTGCAGCTAGAGGCAATTTTCCAGCCAAATGTACGCAAAAAAGGGGGAATCAAATAAACATATGTCAAATTTTCCTTTAAATTGAAAAGTTCCTTGAAACACTCGTGCCACGCATGAAAGTGCAATGTTTTTCACGAGATGTACACTTTGTGAATATGCATGAAAATTAAAATTGGAATACATGAAAAGACCTGCAGGGGTAATAATTAATTGGCAGTTTCCTTTTACAATTGCGACACACGGGAGATAAGAGGAACCCTCGTAAGTGCCTTCGTTTGTGATTCGAAACTCACTTATTATTTATTATGTTGCGCAATTATTTTGAACTCAGTGGAACGAAATGGAATTTTTTATCCAAATTTTCATAGGAAATGATTCTCAATATTTAAAAAAAATCATAAAATTTGAAAAAAAAATTCTAATTAATTCTTTAAATTTTCACAGGATTTTTTTCCACTTTTTATTTTATTTTTTTATTTTATTTTTTTTTTTTTTTTTTTTTTTAGAAAATTAGTATGAATTTTTTTTCATAAAATTTTTGAATATTGAGATTTTTTCAGGATTTTTTTTTATAAAAATTTTCACAAAATATCTTAAGTCCAATTTTCCAATTTTTTAGAAACAAAAAAAATGGAAAAAATTTTTAATAAAACCCTCTTTAATGAATTTATTACAAAATTTTGTTTTTTTTAATTTTTTTTTTATTAAAAATTATTTTTTATTGAAAAAAAAACTCGATGAAAAATTTTTATATTATTTTTTTTTTAGTTAAAATTAAAAACAATTTTTTTTTCATAAAAAAAATCCTAATTAACGCTCTTTAAATTTACATGAAAAATGTTTGTAAAATAATTTTTTAGAAAAAATAATTTTTTTGTCAAAAAAAAATAAAATGGGGAAAAAATATCATTAATGTAATTAAATTATTTTCCAAATTTTTTATTTACTTTTTTTTTAAACATTAAAAAACATATTTTTATGAAAAAATTTAAAATTTAGAAAAACTTAAATTATAAAAAAAGTGTATAAAAAACCATTTCACCCCACGGGGAAAAATAAAATTGAAATTATTTCCGTCTTTTGAATTCTAGATAAATTTCTCGAACAATCAATAACAAATTTCCTGTGACAGACTGCTTCTTGTCCAGTGTTAATAGGCCAATTACAATGATTTGATGATATTTTTATTGTTATGCACATAAAATACCTCCAACATCGAGGCAGGCAAGAAAAAGGTCATCAACAAAACTTTTTTTTTAAACTCCTTTTTTTGTTCGGATTCAAATCATTCAAGTGAAGCATAAAAATTTACGAGAGACTGGAGTACCAACGAGTAATAAATATATAAATTTTTAATTTAATTTCTTCGTGCCGGTAATAAAATCTAATTTTTATGACTTATTAACTTTCGTTTCTCATTTTTATTTGCAAGGAACAAAAAAAAAGACTATCATCTGCATCCTCTTCTTCGCCATTTATCGATAAACGTAGCGGAAAAAAACGAACACAAAACAATACAAAGTAAATCATAATAAATATTGTAAAAGGTTAGGTAATTGAACGAAAACAACGAATAAAAGCAGAAATGAAGAAGAGGAAAAAAAAGATTGTAATAAAAATAAAATAAAAAAAAATGTACACAACGTGAAAAAGGTGCCTTTTTCATAATAGACTCAATTTTCTTGATTTCTTTCCCGTGCGTGCGTGAGTATTTATGAAAATGTCAGTCATGACTTCCTGTCTTTTTTTTTTGTATTTTTTGCGTGAAAGACTTGTTAACTCAATTAAAAAAATATTGTTCATTTTATGGCATTTTTTTCGCTTTTTTTTAGAGAAAAAATGTAATAAAGTCGAAAAAAATCAATAAACTTACCTTAATACTGTCATAACAAGCTGTAACACGTCCATTTTGTACCTCAACATTTGCTGGTGGATGTGCAAATTTGCATTCCGTGTCGACACGTGTACATTTATTCCTTTGAAATTCACGGCAAACCTCCAACTGGAGCCAACGTGAATCTTTGCCGTTCAATAAATTTGTCATATTTACCATTGTGGCCATTTTGAATAAATTTGAATTTGATTTTCTCCTTTTTTTTTATTTATAAATTGTTATTATTTGTAATATTATTTTGCTTTTGCTTTGTCCGGTTGTCGTGTATTTTGATATTTTATTATCAAAATTATTTTTTCATCACAAGTACTGGGATAGGATAAATTTTTTCTTAGTATTTTTTTTTTGTATCACAAGATCAGTCGATGTTTAAATTTTTTTTTATTATAATTATTTGATTTCTTGGGGGGCTTTTGCACTTTTTTCTTCGTAATATCACTTTTTGTTGTTGTTATTGTTGTTTTTTATGGCAAATAAAGGACTAGAGTTTATTTTATTATTAGCGAGGACGATCTGTTGTATTTTTTTGCAAATTATCAATGCAATTAGGAAACTGTTTTTTTTATTTGAAGGAATTGCGATACAAGTTTGCCTTTTAGGAGAGATGCAAAAGCTGAAAAAGCAGTGAACTCAGCAGCAAAAGGATTTTATTTCGGTAAAAGTTTTACTTTTGAGTTACTTCTGATACTGTTGTGACAAAGTTTGGTTTACAAGCCAGTACTACAGCAAAGCCGGGGATTGTTTGGTTCTGTAAAAGAAAAAAAAAAAAGAAGAAATTTAGTTAATGAAATTTTGTGTTTGTGGACAAATTTGTTAATCCATGTCTAGCATGCGATATTTTTAATATAAAAGTTACTGAAAAAAAAAATCAACAAAGCACGTTCGATATTCAAATCAGCTCGTAATAGACTTCTATCAAAATAATAGACATCATTTAATCAAAAAAGAGAACAAAAAATACAAATAGGACGTTGTTGTCGTCATTGTGTCTGAGCACACTCACTCTCCTCTTCTTTTTTCCTTCCAGTCACTGTATTTTATTTTTTCCACAAAGAAAAAGTTTATCTTTGTAATAAATAGACGTTGACTAATTTTGTGCCGCGCGTTCCCTGCCAACCAATCTATTTCCCATTATAAGTGATGTCATTTATAATTTATTTGATGAAAAGATTTTTTTCCGATAATTTTTTGTTGTAATTCTGATTGGGAATTGAGACAAGATGGTTGTTGTCTTGGTTCCGCTGATTCCGTTGATTTTGCTGATTTTCAGCAGAAAGTAGAGCAAAATGATAATTTTTCATCGGTGCCAGAGTAACTTATTGAACAATTCATTCCACGCAAATTCATGACTCGTATTTACTTCAAAAAAAAAAAACTCATTTATTACAAGTCATTCTATTATTTTTTTTTTTGGCACACATAAAGTATCAAGGACAAGCTTTTGTTCCATTCGGTATTGTAACGAAGCAGCGAAGAAAGATTTCATGTTCATTAAGGAGCTTAACACCACCACCGACTATATGCTGCATGTTGTATAAATTGTGGTGATGTTGTTATTGTTGGCGCACAAACGGTTTACATGGCGGCGCGGCATGGTTGCGTGCGTCACGTGTGTGTAGAGCAATGGATGTCATTTTAGCATTTGGCCTGGCTTGTGTTGATAAACAAAACAAGTAAACACGCAGGAGCTATGATGAAGCGAGGTATTAATATGGCGCACGTTCCCTTTTTTTTTTGTAAAATTTTTCTTTTATGTTTGTTGCGACTTGAAATCTATATGAGCTTTGTAACGCAATAACTTGAGTTTGGATTTAAGAATCTTTGTGGGGAATTTTTTAGTCAGTCAGAATTAGTTAGGAGAAGGTTTAGGAAAAGAAAAAAATTGAAATGAAGCAAGGGAAAATTTGTGAAAAATTATTTAAATTTTCCAAATATGACATGTGAGATTCATTGCATACCCAGAATAAAGTAATGATATTTTTTAGGCTCTGGAGTTACAAAATAAGTAAAATAGAATTAAATTTCATAGACGTCTCTATAAAATGCCATTTGGTCATGCCCCATCAAGGACTGGAAGCTATGTTGTGATTTTTTTTTTTTTTTGTTAAAATCTGTGCCTTTGTAGAGTCCCTTTAAAAGTTTATAAAATTTTGTATGTAACTTAAGTTAAAAAAAAAATTAAAGTTTGTAAAAATTAAAAAAAAATAGCTTTAAAAAAACTTTTTGAAAGCCTCAGGGAATTAAAAGCCCTTTATTTAAGTTAAAAAAGTTTAAAAAATAAATAAATAAAATTTGTAAAAATTCCTATGAAAATTTAATAGGGCTTTTAACTCCCTGAGGCTTTCAAAAAGATTTATTTTTCTTTAAAAAGATTATTTATTTTTAAAAATTTTAAAAATTTTTTTGAATTTTAAACTATTTTTTTTATTTTTGAGCAGTTTTGAAAAAATATATTTTTTCAGTAAATATTTATTTTTTATTAATTTTTTTTAGTAGGAAAACTTTATTTTAAAAGTGTCTAAAATTTTTTTTTTTTTTAGAAACGTTGGAGGCCCTAACTTCCGATTGGGTGGTTGCATACTTCAAAAAGTATTTACGGGTAGAACGAAGCTTACGGGTACATTAGTTTAAATGCTTCAGGCGCAAGAAATTCTTTAAAAAAATCTAGAACCTAGAGACGCTCTTTTTTTGACACAATTACCCAATAAAACGTCTTTCGGAACAAAACGTGCGCGATTTGCGGATATCAATCTCTTTTCAATCTATATACTACCGGGAAGCACGTTATCGCAAATCAAATACCGAAAGAGAGCAGAAAAAATATATATTTTCAGTAAATAGTCATTTATTTATATGACATCGTTACCGTTGTGTTGCTGCTGCTGCCTCTGCTGAACTACGTCACCCCTGTCTGTTATCACTCATGTAATTCAGATAATATCAGGCATTTTCCTTCAACGCCACGTCAAGAAGAATTGCCAAGACGCAGAAAGAAAGAAAAAAATCCAATGTCGCTTGTGTGTAATTGTCTAATCTAATCACGTAATCTAATTTACAGTGTAAACAAAATCAATAAAAATAATACCGAAACTACCTCTGTGCGACAAAGACGAAAAAAAAAAGTCGTTTGTCCCAATTTTTCTCATTTTTTTTTAGGTAGGCGAAATGAATCGTGTACTACTACTAAATATTTGTTAAAAAAAAAAGTACGACATAAAGAGGAATCCCAAAGTCATTTCTGCAAATGGCAAGCAATTGTTTCGTGTGCGGTTTGTCGTAAGCTCCGTAAATCCGTTAAATTATTTCTATTGCCGTGGATTGCCAGTTGCTCCAGTTGCCAGTTGTTGTTGTTGAAAAAAAAAATAAAATCTAATAATATCAATAGCCATCTTTTTTAAGCGTCCCCCATCCGCAAGTAAATGGCCGGTGTGACGACGGAGCAATTGCGAAAGCATAACGGAAAGCGAGGAAGTAGTAAAAATGAAAGGTGTTGCTTATTTCCCTTTTGTTCGGATATTTTTGGGACATTAGCATTAAAGAAAATTGAAGTCGCATCATCGTGATTTTAATTATTTTTACAAGTTGTCTTTAAAGGGTTGCTTTAATTATTTATTTAAAAAATTTTGTAAGAGAGATTTTTAACGTGATTGCGGAAAAATAGGTCAGAAATGACATTTAATCGTGATTTAAATCGCTTTAAAAATTCTCGTTTAATTTTTTTTTTAATTTACTCTTAACAACTCCGTCAACGTCTTGCAAGACAAGCCAAGCCAAGCAAATAAAGTAAACAAATAAGCAGGATAAAGACGATGTTTTACGTTACGTTTCATCGCCATAAGGAATATATTTTTTTTGCGCTTTATGTCTGCGCGTGTATAAGCGAAAAATTGTAAGGCAGAGAAAAAATAAGCGTTTTACAAACATCTGCACATATAGCGACACACACCCGAGGTGGTATTATGTTACGCGCGCAAGTGAGAACCGACACAATATATTTTCTTATCACATTACCGGAATTTATGAGGGAAAAGAAACCCGTAAAGTAAAAATTCGCACAAAAGTAAATTGCTTGTTTGTACCTCATCTCGTGCTTGCCTTGCGTTCTTGATTATTGTGGCATATTGTGAAGGAGCGAACGGAACTAGTGGCAAGTTTTTTTTTTCAAAAGATCTGTGACGAGAACGAAGGCGATGACAGAAGAAGACGAAGAAAAGGTGATAATAATAAATGTTTTTTTTTTCTTCGTCTTTTTTCAGGAAATATCCGTTTTCCTTCGCAGCTCAAGCTCAAGTAACTCTATTGTTGTTTCATTGTGATTCTTCGTCTTTTTTTGCTGTTGAGAAAAGAAAATTCAATCAATCCTGATGATAGACGAGTAATTTAATTTAAAATATCAGGTGGTTGACGAGTTACGTGAAAAATGTTCGTTGCTGGCCCAAATTATAGACGTCCAGAAAAAATAAGTCAACAGCTGGTCATTATTAATTATTATTACAGCCATGGTCCGTGTAACGAAAACTAACTAGTAATTTTTGCCAAAATATTCCATGCATCACACACATGCATTGGACATCCATCCGTTAATCATATAATAAATAAAATATAATGATGTACATTTATATTTTGTCAGATCTTTTCACAAAAATTAAACAACCATAAATAATTAATTAAGAGCATCCTCTGTTTCATCTCTTTTCGATCGTGGAACGTTCTGTGTGACGTCTCCGAAAAATCAAACTATAATTATAACTGTTTTTTTTAGTAATGACACTGTGCGACAAATTTTTCCAATTTGTTTTAAAAATTCTGAAAATAATTGGGAATTAAAGAGGCCTTAAAATATTTAACACATAATTTTTAAATTTTTGTGAATTTTTCTATGAATTTTTAAAAATTGAAAAAAAAATTATAAACGATTTTTGTCAAATTTTTTATTATTTTTAATTTAAATCTGTTCAGAAGTTTTAACTTAAACAACAAATATTTTTTACTGTTTAAAAAAAAAATAGTTTAAGGACAAAACAAAAAATTATTTAAAAAATAATTAATAATAAAATTTTATCAATTTAAATAAATAAATTAAAAGGTTCATTAATTTTTTTTTTAAATTTGAAAAGTTTTGAAAAAAATTAATAAATGTTTGAAGCGAAGTGCTTGGGAAATTTGTTAAAAAATTTATTTTTTTTACAAATAATACTTGTTTAAAAATTTTCAAATAAATAAAAATTAAAAACAATTTTATACAAAATTAAAGAGCCTTGCTAAAAAATGTTTCCAAATTTATTTTTTTATTTTTAATCTTTTTAAAGAAATAATAAATTTTTTTAAAATTTATTCAATTTAATTATTGATAAAATTTTAATTATTTTTCATTAATTTTGATAAATTTAATTAATAAATATTGTATATGTTTTTGTAAAATATTTTTATAAATTTTAATTTTTTTTAAATTATTTTTTTTTATAAAATAATCAAAGACTTTAACAAATCCTTGTATTATATTTTTTTACAATAATTAAATTAAAAATGTTAAAATTATTTAAAAATAAATATTTTTAAAATTTAATTTGTGATTAAAATCGATTTAATCGAAAAATTGTATTTATTTACTTTTGATTAAAAAAAAAATATTTAAAAACTATTTTTTATTATATTTTTAAAAAAATATTTAAAAATAATTCAAAAATTGCCAAATTAAAAATTATTTTTGTTCTTCTATCATTTCCAATAAGTTCAAAAATTAAAAAAAAATGAGAAATTTGTCACTCAGTGTAATTGTTATAATTTTTACGCGCTGCTAAATTCGCATAGTTTTATTGATCATAAAAATTTAATTGAATTATCATTCAATTCTAAAAAAATTACTTGCACGAGAAATATTTAAGAAAAGAAAAAATTAAATAATAAAATTGTCTCTTCTTCAGATGAAGACGAATCAATTCAAACAAAATTACGGGGCAATTAAATTTAAATTTGTCATATTTCATGCGTATGAAATAAATGTTATTCTTCACTGGTTAACGCTTGAGAGGCGCTTTTGTTGATTGAAACAACAACAACAACGGTGTTTGTTATGATTACGATCGAAGCGCCATCAGGGAGTGTCAAAGAACTTTCCGCGGAATCGTTCAAGCGTTAATCGATTTATTATAGCTGCAAGATATATTTCCATTGTTTCGTGATTAAAATTTTTGTCACATCACAGTGTGTGTGTGTGTGTGTGAGAATTCCAACACTGCATCCGCGCGCGAAAATACGTTAAGGGGGCACGAAACAATAACATCGACGTCCCTTCGCGTCATCGTCGTCATCATAATAATTGTCACCTTTTCGCAAAATTTATGCAGAATCATAAATAAAATCCACTTTCTTTGTGTGCACTAATCTCGGCTGTACGCAAAATGTATTGAATGGCGGATAAAGTCGTTCCTTGTTGTTGTCAACTCGACGGAATACACGCCAAATAATCATAATAATTAGTGTGATATACGAGAGTCTATAATTATGTCAACAGCATAATCACCGTCGATGAAGTGTTCTCGAGTGTTAGTGCGGTTGTGTTATTGCCGATGAGTGTGTAAGAAAACAAATATTGTTATTTATTGCCGATTTTCCGATATATTTCACCTCACGACGACGACGACGACAGATGACTGTAATAATAATTATGTCATCCAGAAGAAGCAAATATTTTGCGTTAAAATTTAACACCTACTCGTTAATCTCTCGCTCGTCTGTGGACCAAGCAACGAAAAATTTGTTATGCAAGCGAGCAGATCAGAAAAAAAAACGGACGTGACACAAAAGTAATTCACGTGTGCCCAATAATTACTAAAACATACACTACTTTACGCAATATTTAACATTCATGCGACTTCATGATATTCCGATATTCCGTGTGTGTGTGACCTCCCGACATGTCGTTGTGTTATCCCAACAACGAACGTTTACAACGGTTCACTACACTCTCACTGATTTTACCTTATAATTATTTTGGTTTCGTTTTTTCTTCTTTTTTTTTGCTTACGGTATTTAAGGATATTAGAAAAGGTGGAATGAGAGATTTTTATGAGTGTTTGAGTGCGTGTTGTGTCGTGTAGAAATAATTATTATCGACGTTACTTTTTGTTTCTGAGGTTTTTTCTTCACATTACGCTTGACAAATATTTATATGAGGCAGGTTCAAGTGGGAAATATTTTTTGCGTTTCATGAAAAAATTAATTTTTTATCCAGTTTTTAGAATTAGTTTTTAATATATTTTATTAATTTTAATTTAAAATATTTTAATTAATTAATTAATTTATTTTATTATTGATTAAAAATTTATTTATTTTTTTTATTGAAATAATTTTTAATATTTTAATTAATTTTCTTATATTATGTTTTTAAAGTTTTTCATCAAATAGTTTTTCAAATTTATTTAAAACTCAAAAAAAAAATATGCTAACTTTTTTTATATTGATTTTTTTTTTATTTTTTATTATTTTAATTTTATTTTGATTAATGAATTTATTTATTTAATTAAAAATTTATTTATTTTTATATTAAATATTTTTGTTTTTTTTTATTTTTAATAAAATTTAATTATTATTATTTTTTTAAATAAATATATATTTTCAAATTTAACAAAAATTAAAAAAAATGTGTTAAAAATTTAGTTTTCAATTTATTTATTTTTAAAAGCTTAATTAATGCTTAATAAAAAAAATCATTTTAAAAAATTAATAAAATAAAACTTCATACATTTTTAATACAAAAAAAATAATTCAATAGGTTAAAATTTAAATTGAATAAAAATTAAATTAAAATTAACCCTATTGAATTTAATTTATTTATTTTTTTTATTAAAAATGTATGATTTTTTTTAATTGTTATTTTTTTTAAATATATTTTATAACTTCAAAAAATAATATTTATATTTTTTTTTAAATTTAATAAACATTTTTCCTCTTTGTTCCAGCCTTATTAAGCAAAAGAAGAAAAAAAAAGTAATAATAAACACGGAAATAATTTTCTTCGAGTGTGATATATTTTTTTTCGGTACTCATGGAAAATAATTGCAGGTTGTTAAGTGAGCTGAGCGCCGTCATTTAAACACTTCACAAGTGGAAGAAAAAAATTTGTTTGTGTCATCATCGCACACCAAGAGTGCAAGTACAGATCTAAATGAACAAGAAAAGTCAAGAAGATTAATCACTCGCTGATGCATGAAAAATTTGCAAAAGGTCACATTTGTTATGTGGAAAGGCATGCCGTGTCGTGCCACATATACATTTTATTTTTAAATTAAAAAAGACGACGACAACGACGAAACATTTTCTGACAGTATTTTGCAAGTGTGTTGCGCGAATAAAGAGAAAAAATAAATTGCATCTTCTTAGGTTTTAAATAAACATCAGGAGACACTTTCAAGTCATTTTACGTTGAGTTACATCATTCTCCCGATATTTTTCTTGTGTTTTATTTAAAATTTAATATTTTTTTACAAAAAAAGTGACAACACAGAAACAACAGATGATTGTGATTTATTTGCTTAACTCATTAACATTGTTATTTATAATAATTTGTTTAAACGTCATTCACTTGCAAGTGTAACAAATTGCATGAAAGTGAGATTGTCACGCAAGTTGTTTCAAATAAAATGTTGCAAAGTGTCATTTTTTCCGAAAGTCACCAATATTGACCAATGTAATTGTTTAACATGAATAAATAAAAATATTTAGCGAGTAATTAATAATTTTTTTTTTGTATGTCCAAACAATTATTAACTCGCCTAAGGAGGAATTGCTATACAAAAATTTACCGAATTGATTTTTTTTTTGTATAATTAAATTACCACGCAAGTGTAATTCCTGCGTCATTTTTTTTTTTTTTTTGGGAAAATTAACTTCCCATATGTGAATTTTTAAAATTAACGTTCGCAACAAATATAAGCGAAAAAATTATAAATTTTATAAAATTAAACCAAATGGGTTGCAAGCATTTAACCGTAATTAAGCCTTTTCACACTTAAACGGTTGGCGGATGGACTAATGATAATTATGTCGCTATTTAAAAAGTTATTTTTTTTTGTTCATCGTTTAATTTTAAAACTAATTTCTGCTATCACACGGGAACACAAATTATCTGCCATTAAAAATCCACAACATTTTGGGATAAAATAAATTTTTTGATTTTAAGTCAATAAGTTTAATTTTTCGTTGTTTTTTTTCTGTACAAATTTGATTTTAAATGAAAATCTGTAAAAATATTTACCAATGACAAATATTTATTTTCCAAAATTGGATTATTATTTAAATTGTTCGGTGTCGCGTTTGTGACATAGCAAGGTTATGTTAATAAAATTATTGCTTTTTTTAGAAGTTTTGAAAAGTCTGATGTCATATTTGCCGAAGATTTTTGCTTCACCTCCCAAATAATTAACGAAACAAATTACTTTCGAGCCATTTATCACAAAAATAAAACAAACTCTTTCAATAATGTAATAATAACAGTAAAAGTTAATTACGTTTTTAAAGAGGATGAACGGTTGTAATTTAATTATTTTGCTATTTTTAGCATTTTCTTTTGAAATTTGACGCTGATTATCTGTTACCGTACGGTACTGACCACACACACATGTTTTCGATGAATTTTAGCGGAAAATTCGGGCTGATCTAGTTTTATGGGCATATAAGGTATTAATAGAACAGAAAATAATTGCTCCATATAAGCATTTTAAAGTTCAGCTGAAAATTTGTAATTATTCAATTAAAACAATTCTTCCCTTTTATGTCTGTGTTTTAGTGCTGTAGACGCATGAAACTTTATCATTTTGCGGAATTTTGCGAGATCCAGGAAGAAGAAGCAGCAAAAAGTATGTACTTTGCTTGTAAATTGACGTGCACACACACCGAAATGAGAGAAGAAGATACTTTGATGTTAATATTTAAAGTAGTTGAGTGTGCCAATGTGTCTGTACCAATTTCGAAACGGCACAAAGATAATAAACTTTTACGATCCAAAACACATGTGTGTTTATTGTTGTACAACATTCGGTCGCTTGTAGTACTTCTATGCCAAAAAATACACATCGCACCGCATACGCCACAGTCTCACACACAAGAGTTCCAACAACTATAATAATAAAAAGAAAATCAATATTGAAATAAATGGATATATGGAAAAAGAAGCCAAACACATGCAAATAGTACAACAACACACATCCACATCGTCGTCATATTATTATGTCTATTATCGACATTTTTCGTTCTATTTTTAAGCATGTAGCAGCAACAATACCAAGGCAGCAACGTGTCATGAATTTATTCGCAAATCCTAAATTCGCAGCATAATTTTCTGTTGTAATAATCGGTATGATGCGTAAGCAGACAGATAGATTGCCATATTTGCAATTAGGCTAATACAGAAAATTTTTCAATTTTAATTTAAATTATAAAAAATTGACAGTTTTAAAAAGTTTACTTTTTTTTAAATTTTAAATTTAAAAAAAATATTTTTATGTTTTTTTAATATTTTTAGAGTAAAAATTTATTGAATTTTTACTTAGACTTAAGAATAAGTCAAAAAAAATTTTTTAATTTTTTAAAAAAAAAAATAAAAAATTTTCTTAAAAATGTAGTTTTTTAATTAATTGTAGTTTTAAATTTATTTAATTTAAATTAATAAAATTAATCTCAAGTTTAAACTTAAATCAAAAAATAAAAGTTAAAATATTTTTTTTAAATTATTTTACTTTAATTTAAAATTTAAGAATATTTTTTTCGACTGATTCAATTAAAAATATCAGATAAACAAATAAATATCAATAAATGAATAAAAATATTATTCGATAAAAAATTAACTTTTAATTAATTTAAAAGTTTTTGAATTAAAATAAATTAATTTTTAATTTTAATCTAATAAATTTGAATTTAAATATTTTTAATTAATTAATTTTGAATTTATTAATTTATTTAATTTCAATTTAATTTTTTTTTATCAAATTTACCCTTTTAAAAAAAATTTAAATTCAAAAAAAAATAAAATTTTATTTAAAATTTGTCAGTGAAAAAATTCTTCCTCATTGTTACAGCCTTTCATAAATCGATGTTCATATTGAAAATAATTATGCAAAAAAATGCAAAAACGAAGAAATAATTGGAAAAAATTTTAATTATCACGGATTAATTGTTTGATAATCTCTTTTGTTACTTCAATATATTTTTCCCCAACAAAAAAAAACATTTTTAACAATCAGTCGTCTCCATCGAACGAACATAAAAAAATCGCAGAATCAAACATTTCGACATCAATTTATTATTGCGGCGTTATTCAAGTGGAAAAACTTAAACAAAAATTACAAATCTTATCATCAAACGAACTTAACTCTTTTTTTCTTATTTCTTTCGAGGAAGACAGCAAAAGTCTGCTCGCTTCCATAAAGATAACGATAAATTTCCTCAAGATTTATTGCACACATAAATGTCGGTATGTTTTATTTTTATATGCGAATTCGACCAGACATACAAAAGAGATTTTTTTTCGGCAATTTTTTGAGTGACGTTACAAAAAGGCATAAATTGAAATAAAACGATTTTTTTGTGTGTTGTTGTTTGTGTGTACTTGCTTCCTTTTACTTCTATTCAAATTATGACACAAAAAAAAATTAAAGAATATTGGAAAAGAAAAGAAACACGACAAAAAATGGCAATAACAAGAGAATGAGAAAAAAAAACTAGAAACACGCTTATAAACCTCCAATAATAAAAAAAAATGAGAGAATGACAGTGAAATGGAGCATTTCTTTGAATTTTTTGTGTTTAATTCTACAATAACAATAAAAACATCAACAACGAACGAATTTTTTCTTTGCTTATATTTGGATGAATAATAAAATTTATAAGAACGTACGCATAACGACAGAGATACAAAGAATAGATAGATAGGGTAATTGCTTGTTTTCGTTTCTTATGCCAAAAATAAATATAATTATTATTGTTATTTTAATGCGAGCGCGTTTTTTCTCCTTTGTGCGAGAATATTTTAAACATTCGAATAAAAAGAGAGACGCAGCAGTGCAATAAATGTTCTTTTCATGCGAACAACAATAATAAAAATAATAAAAAAGAGATCAAAAAAGAAATCTCTCACAGAAGAAAAAATGTTCTTTTGCCAAAATGTTGGAAGTGGGCGTTGTCGTCTTCACAAAAAAAAAAACGACGAAATGAAAGGCTTGGATGACCTCAAGTGCAATGCGGCAAAACTCGGTATAATGACTGCTACTTTACCATTTTTTTTAGTTCAGCGATCATTTTGCCATCAAATCAGACCTCCCATAGTTGCTGTTACAACTTTTGAAGAGGATGATGCTTCACTGCAGATTTTATTGCAGTTGGAAACTTTGTCTTATTTTTTATGACATTTCGTCGCCATAGTTCTTTTTTAGTCTCGAATAATAAAAATATCTAAGGTAATTAGTGGTCATGTCAGTCGTCACAAAAGTAGTTACCAACACGCAAGTTCCTCTAATTTTCGTTTAATTATTTTGTTTAGTCAAAAAAAAAAATTTTTTTAGCTAAAATTGAGTTTTGAAAGTAATTTCATGAACGATAAAAAACGTAAAATTATGACTGGAGAGGCGTTAAACGTAAAAGTTGACCTTCATTTGGAATCACGATCTGTCTGTCTTTTCGTTAATGTTATTTATTTAGATGTTTCTTCTAAAATCGTACCACGCATAAAATAAAAAAAAAATATTATAAAAATTTATTACAAATAAATTAGCGTATTTGTGTTAAATTTTTTATAATATTTTTTTTTCTCGCGTCGGAGAAGTAATTGAACATCTTTCTGTGCGTCACTTATTTTTAGACGATCGGAATTCCAATCGGAAATCTTTTCGAGTGTGCATGAAAAATGTCGTCCACCTGTTTTTACGTTAATCAGGGGGGATGCATAAGTAGAGCACATATTTTTTATTAGATTTGACAATTTTATGAAAACAAAATTTTTTCATTGAAAATTTTTTAAAAAAATAATTGGTGTGAAAATTTACTCGAATAATTTTTGGTTTGGATTTCGGTTTAACTTTGTCTCTTGCTATATAATAAATTGGCAACAAAACCACAAGTCCTTAAATATGTTTTCTTAGATAATTAGTAGGGTTTTGACTAATTGGGGTGTGTAGTCTTTAATCTTTGGAAATGCATACGGAAGTCTTCCGAAATACCAAATTTCGAAGCAAGAAGAGACAAAATTGCATAATATATCGCACAGATGCATTTTAACACAAAAACTTTAATCTTCTAAAAGTTTTATCATTAGTTTTGTGCACACCGAATGTCATCCAGACGAGCAAGAGAGACAGTAACTGGCATATGTGGGACCACATTTAAAGAATTAAGCTTATAACACAACACATTTATTATTGTTGTTGTTGTTGCTGCGTGTCTTGTGGACTCAAAGTTTTTGTGTGCCAAGTGAACTCCCTTGTTGTGTATTTGCGAAAGCCAAAAACATCTCTTTGGGTAGAGAAAAACTCGCACACGTGACATATTGATTCGATTTTAATGTTTTATGTCGACAATTGTTGTGTTGCCCCCGTTGTCCGCCTCCTCCGCTGCCTGCCTGCCTGCCACAACTTGCGAGTTGTACGAGGATACCAAACATTTTCCGATTTAACGCTTGATTAATTGGGACATGAGTGTATGCCAAATGTGCGATGTGCCATGCAATGCACCATTGATTTCACATTTTCCATACGATGCCGTGACACTCTCAATCGGTTAGAATGGTGATTAATTTAACATGATTTGTCTAATTAATTTCATTGCATCGACATCATCGCACGATGTGTGTGTGCGGTGCACACAATTGGGTTTGATAAATAGGTTTGCAGCATGGCTTCGTTGCGCTGACATAAATTTATCACCCGGTATTTCAGTCTTAGACACTTTTGTTCTTTTTTTGTGAGAAAAGGTGCTAGAAACAAAAGACGTCCATTAATTTTATCCGGAAGACAAATTAAAATTCAATTTTTTAAGGAACTGAACCCGTAAGTTTTGTTCTACCCGTTGAAGATTTATTTTTGTAGTGAAAACAGAAATTCGTCCCAAAACTATGCAATCAACTAAATTCACAATAATGAGCTGAATAGAATATCATGAGGTATGCAATGAATATTACACGACGTTTTTGGGAAATTTTCCTAGTTTTTCAAGAAATTTTCCATTAACTTTCGCTCTTAAACCTTCTCCTAGTTAAATTCTTAAAAACTTCAAAGAGATTCACGAAACAAAATAATGAATCTGAATCTGTAACAAAATTGCTATGGATTTGCAAATTCAATTTGAAACTGAAATCCATCGAAACTTTGTAACGAAATAACTGAAATTCTGCTACGTGAATATCTTTGAATTTTTTTCAAGTATATCAAGCTTAGCTAAGAGAAGGTTTAGGAACAGATAAAAATTAAATCGGTGTTCGGGAAAATTCTTGAAAAACTACGAAAATTTCCCAAATATGTCATGTAAGATTCATTGCATACCCTATCATGGGCAAAAAGGGGTCATATTAGCCCTTAAGTTGTCAAGTTAACCCCTAAGGAGAATATTTAGAGCCTTAAGGGGTTAACTTGACCACCTAAGAGGTTAATCTGACCCCTTTTTGCTCATATAGTACTTTATGACATTCTATTCAATTAATTTTTGAAAATTTTGTCGATAATATGACTTCTAGGTTGAATTTCTGTTCTTATTTAAAATAAAAAAAATCAACGAATGAAACAAGGTCCACGGGTGACGCTATTTTTAATATAGATTAGCGCCTTTGACTGGCGACGCGTCTTGAAATGTAAGAAAGGCAAATGCGTGGAAAGTAACCGCTCCTTCCATCCAATTATCATCCTAATTTCGACCGCAAATTGACTAGGAACAAACAAATAATCAACCGTGGTATGGATATCAAACAACATCATTGTGCCTGCCTGCCTGCCATGGCAATTAATTAATCAAATTGTCCCCGAAGCGATATGTCTCTCTCGCTCTCTATATCCATAATAATATCATAGCATATTGATTGTTTTCCATTTAAATGTTGCACGGTACCACACCTTGTTTGCTTTTTTTTTGCTCCTCTGTTTATTCTAGTTCTTGCTTGCTTTCCCAGCTTATCAGATATCGAAACTAGGCGTGTGCACAACAATTGGCACTTTGGCAATTCGACGAGGGGACAATGACTGATGCCGGCTTGTTACTTTATTTTGTTTCTTGTCTTCTGGATAATTAATCATTGTATTATTATTTAAAAAAAAAATAATTCTTATTACAAAACGAGTAATTGGAAGTTAAATTGGACATGTTGAGAACTGGATGGAGTCAGAGACAATAACGTGTCTTCACCTTGTCATTAATGTTTCATGTAGGCAGTAAAGTTATTACAAAAACCTACGTTCCAGATTTTTTTTGTGCTCTTTGTCAATTCGTAACAAGGCTACGATGGCAACGATGATTCTTGAAAAAAAAAAACTATAAATAGTTCGGCCCTTCTTACAATTTGAATACATTTAATTATTACAATATATCATAAAGATATTTTTTTTTTGTACATGATTAATTTAAAAAACATTAACAACTCGAATGTGTCTCAGTCTTAATGTTTTGTTAATGAATGATGATGATTTCCAAGTCACATTTATCAAAATGTACAAGTTGTGTTTCTCTTATTAAGTACTTTTTATTATTATACGAGTCGCGCCTTATTTGCCTCTTCTTCGTCGCTCTCACATGAGATGCTTTTATGCTAATATGCTCCACATCGACAGACACATAAAGTAAATTAATATCGTGTATTTATAAAATTAAAAGTAATAAATATATTTTTGTGTCTCATTTCGTGTAACACAAGTCCTCTTGCATGTCGCTTCTTCTTCATGTGTGTTGTGTATTGTTTGTAAATGGCTTTGTTCCTACGACCTGCGCAAAAACATGATTTATTTCGCTTTGTCAGCTGAACTTGAACCAAAACTTACATTTTTTGTGTGTCTCTCTCTTGTGAGTTAATGAATTTTTTAACACCTTCGGATTTGTTATTGTTTTCGAAGATCGTAAACGAAAGATAAGCAGCTGTAAAAAGAGAGTTGTAAGTAGGCTGTTGATCATTTATCAATTGCTACGAGGCACGGAATTTTACTCAATATTTTTAAAGGTTTTATTTTGTTTTGTAAAGAATGTAAAAATTACTTAAATTTACAATTAAAAGACTTAAATTTTAGCCAAACGCCTTTTAAGTCAAAAAAAAATTTTTTCTAACTAAAATTTAATTTAATTGGAACACAATCTTAATTTATTTTAAGGTAAAGATTTTAAGTTAATCAAGTTTAATTTTTTAATCAAAAAAAAAAAAAATAATAATTTTTTTTTTATAATTTTTTAAAAAATATTCATTTGAAGTCAAATCCTTAAGTCAAAAAAAAAAAAATCGGTTCCGTAAAATGAAACTCGAGTAAGAAAATCTCAAATTTTTTGACTTGAAATTAAATAATTAATTTTTTTTTAATTATTTACATGAATTTCATTTAAATTAATAATTAATTTAATTTAATTTATTTTAATTTAATTTATTTAATTAATTTTAATTGAATTTAATTTTGATTTTAATTGATTTATTAATTTTATTTAATTTATTTTAAAATACAAGTCAAAGTTTTTAACAAAAATAAAACATTGAAAATTAATGTTTTTAATAAAATAAATTAAATAAATTTGAGTAAAAAGTCAATTATTTTGACTTAAAATTTTTTACAGCCCTTCATTTTTCACTTATTTCATTAAATATAATTTTTAACAAAAAAAAAAAAGTATAATAAAGAACGATTTCCTCAATATTTAACTTTTATCGCATCGAATCGCTCAAACAACTTCATTTTTTTTTTATTCTTGTTTACTCAAGAAACACTCAATTGTTATAGATTTCATTCAATATATACTTTTTTTCTTCACTCCAATTCCTTGACACAATGCAGACTGATCTCGATTGTTCTTTATTTGATTTTTTTTGTTACACTTTTTTTTCTCTCGCATGTGCTTTCGTCTCGTCTGCTGCCTAGGACAAAGTCGTCTGGTTCGTAAATC
This sequence comes from Culicoides brevitarsis, assembly GCF_036172545.1. Classification (NCBI taxonomy): domain Eukaryota; kingdom Metazoa; phylum Arthropoda; class Insecta; order Diptera; family Ceratopogonidae; genus Culicoides; species Culicoides brevitarsis. The sequence goes on along the minus strand of NC_087085.1, from coordinate 18,605,941 downwards.
AGATAAAACTGAATCAAATTGCAACGTGGAATTATAGATCCATGAGGAAAAAGGAAAACACTAGATATTCCTTTTTATTTCATTTTTTTTTGCTCTTTGCTGCAATGTCATGTATCGTATTAAATTCTCGATGCGAGAGAACAGAATATAATAGCAAGTGATATTTTTTATTCATTCAGTTACTCGTCTACTCTTCTGCGTCTTCGTGCTTTTATTTAATGTTTGAACTCTTAAGAAGACGAGCACACACAAAAAATACACGGTAGAAGTGTTTATCTTTAATACAATTCATTCACTTCTTAAGTTGTTCTTCTTTGCATTTGTATTCAGAACAATATTTTATGTTGATTTTTCGAGTTGCAAGAAGGAAAAAATTGTGTATAAATTGTGTTGTACTTTCGTTGGACAGTTATTTGATAATAATGGCAACGAGAAAAGTTGACACTTTTATCTTGGCGAGACCGGACCGAAGAAAAAAAAAGTTCAAATGGATTAAAAATAAATTTCTTACGTTACCAAAGAGATTTTTTTTCAGTAGTTGCCGGGGAAATTTGATTGAAACTCACCTAAAAAGAGAAAAAAGAAGAAAATTATTAATAATTGTCAGTTTTTTTGTACTTATAAAAATTATAACATTTTTTTCTAACAAAATATTTGTGACGACAAAGGCGTGAACATCATTTTTCACTTTCTCTAGCGCAAGAAAAAAAAATAAGAATAATAACGTCGTTTCATTAACTCGAACATAGAGGCGTGATTAGATTAGTTTTGTCGTCTTGCATGATTTTTCACATAAAAAATAATAATGAAGGCAATAACAACAATTTGTTAATGAGAAGACGTGACGATAATGACACAATTCTCGCATATTTTGTGCGAGAACTAACTCAATTAATTTTAACGTGACACATTAAACTCTTTTTCCTTTTAAAATGATGATTATACAATCACTCTTCCTTTTAAAAAAAATCTTAGAATAAAAAAATATTAATAAAGGAAATTATTAGTCACGAGGAACTTGAGTCAACTTCTTTTTCTATCGAAAAGGTGTGTCCACTTTTTTTTTATTTTTTATTATAAAACATTAATAAAAGTAAGTCGCTAAAAAAATTTGTTATTCACAGTCAAACAAAAAAATTATATGAGAAATGCCTTTATTTGGAGAATATTACGAAGCCGGTTAATAAGCCCGAAATTTATCTCACACAAATCTAACAAAGTTTATGATTGACAATAAAAAAAAAGCGAAAACGTGTATCACTTTTGATTTCCTTTGAATAGTTCAGACGCATCCCACACTTTGATTTAAATTAAAATAAAAATAAAAAAAATGTTAAAAATTAATAAGTGTTGCGTAGACTAGATGTTACGCACGAATTTATGCGTGAATGAGTTTTAAACACACGAACACGGCGTTTTTTTACAATAAAAACTGGTTTCTCATCATTCATTATTATTATTTGAATACACACAATTTTTACCAATGATTGTTTAGTCGCGGTGTGGGTGGACGAGTATCCGCGTCATTATTTGACTTTTTGTTGTATATTTTTGTATATAGTAGTTGCGTATTACTTCATCACCATCATCATCATTTATTCATTAATAAATACATGGAATATATGGTAAAATTCTGCCAGACAACGTTAAATGTTTTTAAATGAATTTATGACAACAAAGCTTTGGACCGAGTCCCATTGTGTGTTTTTTTTTACATTTATTCTTATTATTATCATCATTATTGTTATACTACAAAGTTGGTTGGTAGTAACAGGGCTTTGAAAAATTTTAAAACTATTTTTTACTTAAGATTTAAATGGATTGGAAGATCTAAAGAGATCAAAAGATCTAAAGAGATCAAAAGATCTAAAGAGATTGAAAGATTTAAAGAGATCGTAAGATCTAAAGAGATCAAAAGATCTAAAGAGATCGAAAGATCTATAGAGATCGAAAGATCTAAAGAGATCGAAAGATCTAAAGAGATCGAAAGATCTAAAGAGATCGAAAGATCTAAAGAGATCGAAAGATCTAAAGAGATCGAAAGATCTAAAGAGATCGAAAGATCTAAAGAGATCGTAAGATCTAAAGAGATCAAAAGATCTAAAGAGATCGAAAGATCTAAAGAGATCGAAAGATCTAAAGAGATCAAAAGATCTAATGAGATCGAAAGATCTAATGAGATCGAAAGATCTAATGAGATCGAAAGATCTAAATAGATCGAAAGATCTAAAGAGATCAAAAGATCTAAAAGATCAAAAGATCTAAAGAGTTCGAAAGATCGAAGATCAAAATATTTAAACTTCTTGTTTAAGTTTTAGTAAAAAATTTTCTAGCCCTGTCTAAGTAGTAACAAAAGGCTATCGTATCACGTCTAGAATGTTTAAAAAAAATTATCACTAAAAATAAATTAGAATATAAAGAGCGAAAAAAAGAGGTTACGTAATACAAATGAACTGTGGGAAGAACTTTTTTTCGATGTCATGAGGTAAGGTCGCGTACTATCACATGCATAATTGACTTGCACATCAAATGAATCAAACAAAATCAAATTAAATCCTATCAAATGGAATTAAAAGGAAGTGCCGTGTTTGCTCGTGTCGTGTCATTTATTTGCATTTCATGCTCAGTGCAAACAACAAACACAGAGGAAAAAAACGAGAAAAGAAGAGAAAAAACTAGAACACTCATGGATTCACAAGAGGATGTGTACTTGTGCAGTGAAAAAATGTAATTTAATACTACATAGAGTTGTAATGCTTTGTGAAAGGCCGACCGATCGACATGCAGCAATATTGTTGTAAATGTCTGTCGATATTTTGTTAAAACAGCAAGAATATTGCTGCACCAAAAGTGAACTAAATCCTCGTCCATTCATCTATCTTTACTCTCGAGGGACATTGCGTGCATCTTGCATCGGCCGCACATAAAATCATTCGATCATGTCCAAACCATCAGTTCCAATGTACAGTGATTGTTTTAACGTCATTTTGTACAACAACAACAACAACACGGGCAAGTCATCTATGCATTTTTGATGGTCATCAAACATCCCATGAAATATAATCTGTGATGGTTTTATTAGCTGCGATTTGCGTTGGTTTGGATTAAAAAATGTTTTTTGGGCAGAATTTCTTCCAAAAATAACATTTTTCGAGTGAAAGTCGAGGTCTTGACCGCAATTGTCACCCAAAAATGGAAATCAATCCATTTCTTCACCTTTTACGTTTTTTTTTCATATCATCTCCAGATTCGTTCAAGATGATAATCTTGACCACACTTGAAGAGATAAAAATTGTTAACTTTGCGAAAAAAAAATTGTATGATCATTATTATATTAATATTGACTCATTATTACATGTTTCGTTTCATTTCATTTCCGACATCACGTCGATCGTTAGTGGTGGTGGTGTGGCGTAGGCATTTATGTTTACTTAGCAGCGTACAATTGTGGAGCAAACGTGAAATTACTTCTTCTTGTAAGAGCAGAAAAAAAGGTTATAACTACATAATAATACATTTTACTTTTTTAAATAAGTGTATCATAGCCATAAGGTATCACACCGAAAAAACAAGCAGATCAGTATTTGGCACATAAGTCATGCATAAAAAATTTATTATTGGTCAAATAAATTACTTTGCGGTGGTAAAGAAGTAACAACAATCTCTGTTAACGTGAAGTGATGCGAAACGATTTTCAGTTTTAACCCATTTTTGCCGTAAAATTGATCAGTCTTACAAGTTAAACTTGCAGCTAAATCGGGTTAAGTGTTTATTTTTTCAATAAAAAATAATTTTTTTCAACATATACACGAAAAAAATTAATAAAAATAAATGTTTTATGATATATGTTTTCGATTTCGTTAAAAAATCTCACGAAAAACTGGTTAAAAGTTTACAAGTTTTTTTTTATTTTATTTAAAAAAATAATAATAATAATAAAAGACAGCAGATAATTTTGTCTCATTAATAACATTTTAATGAGATAACAAAAATATATGTTTTAATAATAAAATATTTATATACATAAAGAAACGTATTAAAAAATTTTGTTTAAAATAAAATTTGTATAAACATATAACATAAATAATAATAATGAATACGCGAAAATTGCATTACAAGCCAAACTTGATTGCAGTTTCTTATTATTTTAATGTGAATTGACTTGAATTACATGAATTCTCTTTCATTTCTTATTATTATTAAATAAATATAACATATATAATGCATAAAAGTTGTATGTATTATTATTTATTAATCTCACTCTCTTACACGTACATTGACTTTTGATTGTCAATATTTATTTACAACGCGAGGCATTCGTTCATGAAATTAATTTTAATCAATTTTGTAATTTTAATGTGTTGTGATATTATCGACCTTTTTATTTTATTTTTTTTTGTATTATTTTTGCGTTATTATTGTAAACATTTTGCATTGTATTTTGTTTCCTTCTTTTGTCATGCCCAAGATTATACTCGGTCATTAATCTAAATTAGGATTGGATTTTTTTACGAGGTGTTATAATATATTCACAGCTGCCGGCTACGTGTTAACTGCGTTAAAGCCAGTTAAAGCATAAACATAGCTAATAAATAATTTGCATGTTAGCCTCGAAATTATGCAATGTTCATAAATATGATCATTATTATATTGGGTCAGAAGTTCTAAGTAAGTGAAGAATGATTTAGCACAAAAAATAAATAAATAAAATGAGAAATAAGTAGTCCATTATGTAAAAGTAGAATTGAGTGATAAATATCTCAAATGACCATATTTTGCTAGTAAGGGCAGTACAAAAATTAAAAATGTTTTCGATTTCAAAGAGATTTTTAGTTATTAGAATGAAATTATTTAGAGATATTTAAAAAAAATAATATCGAAAGATCTGAAGAGATCGAAAGATCTAAAGAGATCGAAAGATCTAAAGAGATCGAAAGATCTGAAGAGATCGAAAGATCTGAAGAGATCGAAAGATCTAAAGAGATCGAAAGATCTGAAGAGATCGAAAGATCTAAAGAGATCGAAAGATCTAAAGAGATCGAAAGTTCTGAAAAGATGGAAAGAAAATGTTTTAAATAAGATTTTTTGCCATCAGACCTTGTTTAAACCAATTTTTAAACAATTTTATAAAAGTAAACTATAAAATTTCCTCAATTTTACTTGAAAATTCAAAATTTCTTCAACAATTTTTTAAATTTCCCGCTAAAATTTTAAATTAAATTTTTTAAACTAGAAACAAAATCTAGTTAAAAAAAAACTAAAATTAAATTAAAATTTTAATAATTTAAATTAATTAATTTAATTTATTTAAAATTTTTTACATTTTTAAATGATTTTATTAAATTTAATTATAAAATTTACTCAATTTTACTTAAAAATTCAAAATTTCTTCAACAATTTTTTAAATTTCCCGCTTAAATTAATTCTAAAACATTTTTGATCATTGTAAAGACCTCAGTTTACATTCTACTTTTTTAATCGCCCCGTTTTTGATTACTCTTTCGGTGTACTTATAACATTAAAGCTTTGGGCACGATTTCAGGCACGAGTGCAATAAAGCATGTCAGATATTAGCCAACTAGCTACGACGACAATGAAAGGCAGTAAAATGTATCTAAAAATAAAAAGTTGCTCAAGCCTCACCCAGTTTTGCTCACGAATCGAATGCAAAACGATATCAAAACGATAAACTTATCAATTTACTTTTTTTATTTGTGCCGTTCTTAAAGGTAGCAGCATTTTCGTTTCAATTTCAATAAAAATGATTAGATATTCTATTTCTTTCACGCTCTGGTTACGGAGTCGTGCACGCGGAGCTCCAACTAGGAGATAGTAACTGACCTTCGATTTTACTTCGAATTTTTTTTTTTGCACCATGATGGCAAAGTAATCACCATAAAAATGTTCGTCTTCGATATAAAACCGATAAATTCATATCAGAGACCCGTCTCAGATTATGCATGGGAGAGAACTATATTAAATTTGCGCAAAAAAAGACGACGGTTACACGACACATGTCTTGTGTAAACTTTAGAAAATTGGAATTTTTGCACTCACACAATTTTTATATAAATTCGTTTTCATCGGGAAATTGAAATAAAACTGAAATTTAATGGTAAATGTGCAACCGTTTGTTTCTCCCTAGACAGTAATAATATACAGTCAAGTTGCAAGTGCGCGCTTATAAATTTATATATTTTAGGAGAATTGAATATTTTATGTGTTGTGTGTGTGTTCATTTTTATTTTATATCATTTACACTTTTCTCTTCCTTTTTTTCAGCATGGCAAAACGGGAGTCGAGACAAAACTACGGAGACTTCATGACAATAATTTACTTTACGATGCAAGACATGCCTTTATCAATATCTATGCGGCATCCATGAAAATGCAATGCATTACGATTAAACTCAAATATTTGTATGAAAATATGTAAAATATTTGTCTGTTGATTACGACGATGGAGAAAAAAATTGCGTGAGTTGCTGGAATGAATGAAGTACTTCGTGATGTTACTCGATGATAAATTTTTTAGAGCTAAAAATAGCAGCAGCCACCTACGCGGGGAATTATTGTTCAGTCATTCAATGGATGAATTTCTAAGAAGAAACAGGTTTTGTAACAATCAAACCTTTGATCCTTTTTTATTTTTCTATTTTTTTTTTTTTTTTTTTTTTTGAGGAAACAGAACTTTTTTTTTCTACAAAAAGAGAAAAAAAAAGTTTTCTTCCACAAAAAAAAAAACAATAAAAAATCCAAACAAATGCAATATATTTTATTGCATGCTTCAATGACATTGCAATAAATTTCAAGCGTTTCCTGTATTTTTCCTCGCCGACATATTTGCTGCAGTGCCACATAAAAATTCCTAATAATAAAAGAAAAATATTATTATAAAGCTCCAATAGCTCCTCAAACTGTCACAAAACTTTTAAAAATATTTACTTTATTTTAGAACTTCCGCGCTTGCTTTCCTTCAACTCGTGTGGTTGAAGAAATATTTAAAAAAAACTAAAAAAAAAAGTGCATTAAATTATAATTTTTTTTCGCATAAATATAAAATGTGGGTACCTGTTTCCACCGCATACAACAATTTTTTTAAACTAATATATTAAAACATAATTTTTGTGGCTGACGAAAATATTTTACAAATATTTAGATATCCAAACAATGCAAAAAAGGTCGTCGTCGACTCAATTGAACCGAACATTATCATAAGTTAGTCTCTTTATGTAAAAAAAAAATATTTTTGACTTAAAATATCATCATCATCGTTATTATTATTATCATTTCTCGTCAGTTTTTTTTATGTAAATTTTTCCTCGTCATTTTTCCTTATGCTTCACAACGGAAAACGCAACTAAATCGACAATTATTTGCATCATTAAAATTCAAATTTGAATATTTTTATAAACAAAAACCAGGAGAACGCGCGGTGGAAAAATATTTTATCGTGAAATGAACGAACCAACGAACGGGAGGATATGCATTGCACAACAAAATGTTTTCACTAATGTAATTATACATAATTTAAATATTTTTCCATTTTTGTTCTGTGTAACGTACATCCTTAATATAATGTCTCCAGTTGGTTCATGATGCCAAGTTATTACTCTGCTGCCGTAGTTACCAGTCATTTGTTATACAAATATACGATTATGCCGTTTTTTGGCTTGTTTTATGTTTTTTTATTTATATTTTGTGATTATTTGCTGCTTTTTGCTACTGCTGAGCCGCATGTTGTATTTTAATCAAGCAATCATTTTTGGAATGCAAAATTTTATTATTTTAAAATAACAAAATGGTCAGATGGTCTGACGGATCTGCTTGAGGTGCAATTTCACACTTTCAAGTTTTTCCCTTAATTCAATTAAAATTTGTGTATTATGCAATTTTCCTTGCTGTCTTGCATTTATTTTGCTTGCAAGATACTTATCATTAACGAAAGCAAGAAAAAAAAATTGAAGATTATTTTCTGCAAAACTTTTAAAGTGCATACTTAATTCTTCTTCACGAAGATCCTTCTTAGAGGGAAATGTTCGGAGGGAAAAACAGGAAACATTAAATTATATAGTGTATAATTATGATATAGTTTTTACATTTTATTTCCTACAACTGCTTCTAGTTCCCAGTGAGACAAAATGGAATAATTTATGGCTCTCAAATTTTTTTTAAAGGAAAATTTTTCTAAATTTTATTTTTTTTAAGAAAAATATTTTCTCTTAATTTTTTCAAAATCTAGTTATTTAAAAAAAAATATTTTTTTTTGATTAAAAAAAAAATAAAATAAATAAATAAAATAAAATAAATAAAATATTCGTAAGCAAAAATTCTAATTTTAATTCTAAAAATTCTATTTTAAGAAAATTTAAAAAATAAAAATTTTTTCAGATCCAATTTTTTTTTTAGGAACCACGCGCCAGACTTTAGCCATAAAGACCATTTTGATTTCCTCATTCTATAAAATTTTTAATTTTATTTTTTTTATTTTTTTAAAAAATTATTTAAATTAAAAAAATTTAAAAAAAAATTTTATTAAAAAAATTATTAAAAATTTAATAAACAAAATAATTATAGTTAAAAATTTTAAAGATTTACAATGAAATATTTTCTTTAAATTTTCACACAATTTTTTTTTTAATTTTTTTTACCAAATTTATTTTTAATTATTTTTAGAAATTAAAAAAAATATTTTTTAAAAATTTTAAAATGTGAAAATTTTCTCTATGAAATTTTAGAGGGCCTTAGGAACCCATTTCATCCCACTGGGTGCTACATACTAATTTTCCCGACAAAAGCAGAAAAAGAATTATAATTCATCTTATGTTCTTATATTTTTTTTTCTTCAATCGTGTTCTTATGATAGACTGAAGAGACTGATTTTTGCTTGTCTGCAAGCAAATTAAGATTTAATGAAGATATTTAAACAGCAATTTTCATTATAAAATATATACACGTGAACATTCAAGTGTCTCTGCATTTTTGTGGCAATTCTTTTATTTTATTATAAAATTTATTCTTTGGATTCTCTCAGTCTCGCGCAATATAATCTCCGAGATATTTGTTTTTAATTTTCACCGAAAGTGAGACATTTTTTGCTGTGGGAGTGAACCTCCTCCTCTTTAGTAATAAACAGCAATATTTAATGAGTTAATGAGTGTGTGACTATACATTGTTGCCGTCTCGAGCGTACTACAAGGTAAATTTTATTTTATTAGAAAATGTGCATGTTTAACTGGGATAATGTGTCGTTTATTTTTTTTTTCGGAGAAAGGTGGATGAACTTGGGAGACTAAAATTTTCTTTGTACTAAAAATATACTTTTTAAGATTTTTAATGGTGTTTAAATGACGAATATTGTCACATGAAAATTGACTTAGGTACAAAAATATAGAAATAAATTATTTTAAATGACTTTAAAAATTTTTACTTTTGTAAATATTTTTTTTTTTAAAGTAAAGTTAATAATAATATAATTTCATAATTTTTTTTCAGTACAAAATATATAATTCAAAGTTGACAGACAAAATTATGAGAAACATTATAATGAATAGAGTATCAACTTCCATTTCTGTTTGTCACAACTATTTATTTTTCTACTCACTTTGTAACACTTGCAGGAGTGTGCTTTTTTTACAACATTATGAAATAATATATTTTATTCAATTTTGCAACGAGAGACACTAGTTAATGTTTCCACTTTTTTTAATAAAATTATTTTTTGTCACTAACTTTTTTTTATTTTTTTTCCGTAAAAGTGTCAGAAAAAAGGCTATAAAAAATAAACGAGGAAGACTTTTATTTTATTTATAATTTTTTTGTAGCAAAAAAACCAACATTTCTTCTCTCATTCTGAGTCGCGAATAAAAATACGACAAAAAATAGTCATTCATAATATTATTAATATAATAAACAAAATATAATAAATATTAAGAAGACTTGCCATTTTCGGAATATCTCTCCGAAAAAAAAATAATTTTTAACATTTGTGTACGATACTTTTTGTTGTGTAGGCAGAAACCGGTCACCATCGCGGCGAAGAGAGATGGACCATTAATGAACCATGTGGTCGTTCTTTTTTTTTGCCTCTGTATACAGAATTTATCAATGTTGTAAATTTATTGTGGTTTGATTTCCTTCTTCTTCTGTTTCTTATTTTTTTTTTACTTCTTGCTATATTCTTTGTTGTTATTATTATTATTTTATTCTTCGTGAGTCAATAAGTGACACAGGTAAGAACTTTTTGATTTACAGGAACCGCAAAAATGTCATATGAGGTCATTTTTGGAAAAAAAAAACAAGAAAGAGAGAGAGAGAGAATGGGAGAGATAGATTGTCCTTTTTTTACGCGCGCCAAAAAAAAACCACTCTTGGCCTTATAAAACAACTTTTAATGATGGACGGGTCGATGAACTCGTTTTTTTTGACAACTTTTGTCATTTTGTTTGCGCTGTTTGATTTTAGCAGTGCGATAATTGGCATGATACCACAACACACAATTGATCGTCAGTCAGTAAAGAAATATTAATTAAACATGATGTTTTTTTATTTTATTTTTCAATCAATTTAAAAACAATATTTTCCGTTTTTTTTTTGTATTCATTTTTCACACACAATTCAGGTAAAATCTGGCAAAATGGCAAAAAGGGAACCAGCATGATTATTATTTATTTTAAATTTATTCATAGGAAATAATATATGATAATTTAATGAAAATCGTTATTTATTGTTAATTAGCATGAAAATATAAATAAATTAATTTGTTGAATTTTGTGTTGAATAATATGGGTGTGCAGGATGAAAGAAATTTTAACTTCTGTTGCTTCGCGTGATACGCTCATGTGTTCAATGTCCCTCAAATTTTAATTGTTCACGCTTTGTGTGTGTTGTGTTACAATTATTAGTGTGGCATGAATGTTGCGTTTATTCAATGAGATCGGTGGTAATGTAAAATTACCTTAATTATTATGTTTAAATTATTTTATTAAATTTTGTGCCAAAAGAAGAAAATTTAACACAACGACCCTTGAAGAGTCATCAACGTCATCATCATCAAAAAAAAAATCTGAAGTAGTTGAAAATAAAACAATGAATGAGGTAAGAGAGGAAAATTAATAACCTCTTCAGCTTAATATGAATTTTTTCGTTCAACAATGCACTTCATTTTCTTTTAAATAATTTCTCCGGTATGCAACTCAATTAAGGTTATCTTAATCTTAACGATGATTGAGTTGGACAAAGTGTTATTCTCCGTTCTTTTTTTTTTGTTCTCTATTGTTGTGCAGTGCTCTTCTTCCACAAGAAGTGGATTGTGATTATTAAACATTAATTATTAAAATAATAAGAAAAAAAAAGTTTAATTAAAATTTTTTTTCTCCTGCCTTTCTTTCAACACTTGAACGCTAAAAATGCAAAAAAAAAACGTTTTCGCTATTTATCAATTGAATCGTGAGTTATATCTCGTGCTTTTGCCAAGCTATTCAAATAAACGATCACGATTTTGCACAAATTTATACAAATTTTTCTCGTATCACTTTCATCATCATCATCGTTGTACGGAATGAATTCATGACTGAAACAATTAATTTGTAAATTTGCTCGCTTTTGTTGTTAATGTTGTAACGCTAATGATGAGTTATTAGATTATTTTATTATTATCATCATGTAAGTAGGTACCTAGTTTGAAATGAGCGTGGAACAAAATAAATCTGGATCGTTCTTAATTTCCGCAAGCTGAATTTATACGTACCTAAAATGAGAAGAAAAAAAGAAGTGTATTAATAAAAAGTATTCAAAACTACTCAAAAAGTGTACTTTTTAAGTTTATAAAGCTTTATTTATATATTTTATTCTTTATTATTATAACTATAAATTTATTTGTTTCTCTCTCTTTCTATCGCAGAGTTTGCCACATTTGTAGTTTATCTTCCATTTAAGGCGTCGTCCATTAATGACGTAAGAAATTTAAGGGGGTTTTGGGAAAGAGGGGATCGAGGGTTGGGGCTTCAGGGGTTTTCCTGCCCTCCTTCCTTTTTTAGCTCAAAATGTACTAAAAATTACAAAAAAGACCTGGATATTGACAAAAATGACAGATATGCCCCCCTTTCCCCTAGGTTTCTGAGAGCCCTCTGGATCTGCCCTGAGTGCCCTAATTTTAAAACTGTTTTTTTAATTTTCCATGAGCTTCTATTGAAATTTGAACTGATATTAGAAATTCTCTTTTCAGCGAGGGGGTCGGAGGGGGTCATGCTCGATTATAGGGGGGCTAGGGGTAAAAAAAACCCTTTTTTTATCTGACGTCATTAATGGATGACGCCTAACTAGTGCACCATTATTTGCAATCCTTTTCAGACACACAGCAGCCGTACATATCGTTTAGTCGGATCAAAATGAAGTTTTACGAGTCTAGATAAAATTGCAAGATAAACACTTTTTAAATGATCTTAAAGTTTTGAAACATTTCCTCGTCACGTACACGAACGTACATTTGGAACGAAAGCAGATTTGGGAGGCAAGTATCGCTTTTTGTTGTTGTTGTTGTTATTGCATAAGCAATCGTAAACACACTCGAAAATGCTTTTAGGAACATTTGGAGAAAAATGAGAGAAAAAAAAATGAAAAATCGAGAACTAGCAGTGATATCACAAAAATATCATTAAAAATACATTTGAACGCAAAAAATCTCTATTTTTCTCTCGCAAATCCTTGCAGTACGTGGCTGCGATATATTTTGCCAAAATGCCGGAGAAAAAAGCGGATGTAAGTGGTTCGGAAAATGAATTATCATAAGTTGCTGCATCGTCATTCGTTGCATCATTTGTTTCTTTTCTATTTCCGTTTCGGCTTGCAGATATCATTAGAGAGATATCGGAACGACGACGTTCGATGATGATGATAAGTTAAATGAACAAGACACAGTCTCATTGCAATATGGTTCGATGTGAAAAATGATTGTTTTTACTTTGTTTGTCCAGTTTGCTGGCAATCGACGGAGATAAAATAAAAGTTGCACTGTACAAGGATCATTATTGATATCCCATAATCTGTTATAAAATGTTGCAAAGGTCATGTTGCAGTGCAAACAGTCGATGATGACAGTTGTCTTAACGAGTAATAATTTTTTTTTATTGATGGATATTTATTAATGTAAGGCAGGGTTGGGAAATGAAGTTAATATAATGATGATTTTACTTGAGAATTTTATTAATTTTTTTTTAATTTTTAAAAATATTTTTTAAATTCATAAAAAATTATTTTTTCTGAACGTGTGAATTATTAAACAGTAAAAAATATATAATTAGGTTTAAATGACTCGAATTTTCTTTTTTTTTTTTTACTAAAAAAGACCTTTTTGATTGAACAAATAGTTTTTTAAAGCCTTTCAAGTTTAATTTAAAGATAAACAAAAATTTATGGGAATTTTTAAAAAAATTTTATAATTAAAAATATATTTTATTAATTTAAAAAAAAAAATAATTAAATATAAAATTTCAATGAACTTTTGTCTTATTTTTTTTAATTTTTATTTCGAAAAAAAATTTTTTGTAATTAATTTGAGAAATTTAAAGAAAAATTTGGTTATGCTTTCTTACGCTTCTCATAAAAATTTTTATTTATAATATTTTTTTAATTAAATTAATTAATTTAATTTATTAATTTTTAATATATAAGTGTATTGAATAAGCTTTTTTTTAGTCATTTCATTTTTTTCTTTAGTCTCAAATTAAAATAAAATTAATTAAAAATTTTTTAGTCTAAAGATTTTTTCCACCCCTGTCACAAAAACAAGTTTTCTTAGTCTCCTGATCTAAACTGCAGACAAAACAGTAGCAAGAAAATCAATCTTTTTTTTCTTATTTTTTAATGAACATGTCCCATTTTAACATCATTAGTGCGCGCTAAACAACAACGCCAATCATAATTTTCCACCGTAAAAAATATTGCCGCACTTTGCAACATTGTAGCAAAACTTTTATGGGCGTCCATCTATCTTCTTTTTAAGTAAATGCGAGAGAGAGAGAGCAAAAAACCGAAGGAAAATCATTAAATAAAAGAGTAGTTCATTAAATGACTTTGGCATGACCTTGGGCTACATTATTAATTTCCAGACAGAACACTTAATGGAACGGTAATGATCAAACACTCGAAAAAAAGGGTTTTCTATTTTCTTCAATCTGAGCGCTCAAGGATAGAAATCAGAGTCAGTGACTCGTAATTATCATGACTTTCGAAAAAAACGAAAAAAATGCAAGAAAAAAGGTAAAAAAAAAGATCTAAAATAATTTATTTGTAGTCTTTCTCTTCTTCTCGGCACAGGCTGTTTATTCAGGCGCGTACCACATTATGCAAGCGAGCGTGTAAATTATTTATAATGCAATAATAAATAATAATAAGTGCAACATTGTGCGGTTACATACGATATATTTATTTATTATAAATTTTAATGTTCCCGTCATGAAATAACCTCGCGCGCATCTGAGCTTCAGCCCTTTTTCTTCTTGCCTCACATCGTCTTAATGTCTTGCGAAATCACGATGCGAATAATTCGTTCAATGTAAAAAATTATAAGCACTCGAAAAAAATCGCTCTTTCAAAGTCATTTTCCCGAGTCATTTATTACTTGTCATAAAAAAATAATACGGTTGTGACAATTATTATTATTACAGAGCAACCCGGACAGTAGTCGTCGTCGTCGAATTCAAATGATCATTATGCTCGCAAGAATTGGACACACCATGCAAGTTACGCCAAGTTAATATAAATTAAGCGGTCTGCAATAAATCATCTGTAACGGGTATATTTTTCATTTTCATCCTAATTTCATCCCGTCTCGCCGTCATTCACTTAATCTCGCTCGCTCGCTCTCCCATCGTGCGATGCGAAAAAGCGTAAGTAAGTAAATAAACATGTTTCAAAATATAAAATAAAATATGTTCAAATAGACATTATGTCACGTAGTAGTGAGAATATGTGCGAAAAATTGTCAATATTATTGCCATTCCATGTTTACTCTTGAATGGACAGACAATAAATCAGGGTGTTAACGCAAATAAGTGTGCCAAAAAAGGGTCGTTTGTTTTTAATCTCGCAAGCAAATATTTTAAAATATGTATTTAATGGCAAAGTGTTGACCTTCACTCCTCCAGGATCGAGTGTTGCAGGATCGGGAAGATGAGGAAAAAATTATTTCTAAATTATTCGATATAAAATATTGAATTATTTGTAAAAAAAATAAATATTTATGTAATATTAATTAATTAATTTTATTTTAATATAAAAATATTATAAATTAATCAATTTTTCTATCGACCAATTTAGAAATATTTTTATTTTTATTTAAATTATTAATTTTTTTATTAAATATTATTTTTTAAATTTATTTATTTTATTTTATTTATTTATTTTTTTTTTTTTAAAATTTAATTAATAAAATTAAATTTTAAACAACAATTTTTAATAAAAATAAAATAAAATTTATTTAATTTAGAAAATATTTAGTTAGCCAATTTTTTATTTTATTTAAAAAAATATATTAAATCAATAGAAATTTATTTTTTTATTTAAATAAATTTTAAAAAATTATTAAATTTCCCTGCTTTTCACAATAATTTAAATTTTTTTTAAATTTCCTTTATTGATCTTTTTTTAATTTTTAAATAAATGTTTAATATTTTAAAATTAATTTAAAAATTTTATAAAAACCAAGTTTTCAAAAAAATGTAAAAAAAAAATTTAGGCTAAAACCAGAAAAGCCATAAAAATGTCAAGTAATCGCATTTAGCTTAAAATAAAAATTTTTATTGTTGCGTATCACAAATTTACCCTCCAGTGCATGAATGATAGAGAAAACATATCAAACTAGCATGAAAAATACAAAAAAAAAGTTAAAAGTTTCCTTTTATTTACATATCCAATCAAATTTTGTCCAATTTCACATAGAAATTGTGCAATGTTTGCATAAAATAAAAGTTGATTGTCAATTTTTTTGTTGCACACACACTCATTTGACCTATTTGAAGTGATAAATTGATGGAAAATCGACAATTGGAAAGTTTTGATTGTTTTTATAATTTATTTATTTATTTTTCGAGCTGAAAATTAAAACAAAACACTATTTTTTGTCGATTCAAAAGACAATTAATAATAATCAATAGTGAAGTAATAAAAAAGCACTCTCTCACACTCATTGATGAGCTACCCGATCCATATCTCTTACAATGATTAATAATTTCCGGATAATTGTATGCTAGCACACGCATCTAACACCATCACCTAACAACACAACACACATTACCTTGAGTTGCCGCGCGCGCTTATTTTTACCATTCATGCGCATAAATTATTCATTTATTTGTTTTATTTTCATTTTTTTTTGTTTGGTTCTAACTCTCTCACGAAAATAATAATTTCAACACTCCATTCACTGACACAATTTGCTGCCCATGCATGCATGCACTCGCGACGCGCGCTGCTCGTATGACGGGGAGACATAAACGACGGTGTTAAAGTAACTGATAAGATCAGTCAGTCGGACACAAACCGAGCTGGAGTAATATTTGTAAAATTAATGCGGTTAACTCGTGTGGTCGGTAAGTACATTTCGCATTTAACTGATTAACAAACTATGATATGGACATGTACCACTAATGCCATTAGTAAACAATTGTTGAACAAACACACAAAAAAGGATTATTGTCATTCAAATTTTGTTTTTATTTTTATTTTTTCGTGTTGGTAATAAATGTCATTAATTTAGTTATTGTCTGTCTGTGTTCATTGTTACGCGAATGGAGGCATGGAGCAATAAATTTTGTCTACATTTTAATAAACACAAAATTATCCGATTTTGACACGTGTGCGAAAATCGCGTCGTCCATTGTCCACGTACCGCGTTTTGATGTGTGCCAGTAAATCAATTCCGTAAAAGCAATCTGTTTCTAAATTGTTTCATATTTGCATGGAACCCTTTTTACTCGGCATTTTTACTACCAGACACGTTCCAAATGTATTTCAAGCCTAAATACGAGGAGATAACAATTGAATTCAATTTCCCTATGAATTTACGATTTTTTGTCGCATTTCAAAATTTATTTTGATAAAACTGTGGCATTTGGATGAAAATTTTGTCTGTCCGTAACGCCTTGTGAAATTGCCATTTTCTAATTCAAAATATTGCCTTAGAATTCATGACATCGAAAAATATGATGAAAAACTCAAAAGCCTTATCAAAAAAACAATTAAAATTTGTGGAAAAACATGGGAAATTCATGGAAAAACCGGAAAATTTGTGAAAAACTCAGAAAAATTATGAAAAATTTGAACCTTCAAAAATTCAAGGGATCTTGTGAGTAAAAAAATTGAAGAAAAATTTGGAAAACTCATGAAAAGCTCAAAAAGTTTGTGGAAAACATCGGAAAATTTGTGGAAAACCTGGAAAATTCGTGGAAAATCAGAAAAACTAAAAAAAATTTGAGCTCTTAAGCTTTACAAGCATTTCGTGAGCAAATAAAATAAAAAAACAAAGAAAACTTTGGGAAATTTAGGAAAATGCAAGAAAAACTAGATAAAATCGTGGAAAACTTCAGAAAATGCATGTTAAAGAGAAAAATCTTAAATATTTTTAAAATGTCTTGTGAGCATTATTAAAAGTAAAAATTCGTAGAGTACTTTGGGAAAACTCGGAAAACTTTGGAAAAATTTGGGAAAACTTGGAAAAATTTTCAAAATTCGGAAAACTTCGAGAAATTCAGAAAAACCCGAAAAATCAAAAGGATTTTCCAATATTTAAAATGAGAGAGTTTTGTGAAAAGCATCAAAAGTTTAAATTCATAAAATTTTTTTAGAAAACTCTTGGAAAATTATAGAAAACTCATTAATACAAAAATTTAAAATGCGATTAAGCTCTTCTTTTAAAAAGAACATTTTTAAATATTATTTTTTCCCGTGAACGTGAGTGTGTGTTATTATTATTTATAAATGTTTTCTGTTGCATTTTTAATGTCGCATCGTCAGAGCTCGCAGATTTATCAATTTTTGCATCGTGTCAACACACACAACATTGATGGACAGTCAGAATTTGAATTACACAACACGTTCCAAAAGCACCGAGAGCATTGTCCTAGCAACAGCAGCAGCTCACAAAGGAGGAAAAGTAGGACTGAAACATTTTAATGGCATTTATTGTGCATCGAGAATGAATCGTTTAAATGGATTTGAAATAGTCATAATAATAACAACATTATGCAAATCCGTGTAGAATGTGTGCCTTACTCATCTCGATTGTTTGTGATCCTCCTTTTACTCCGTTACTGTGCACTCCATTCGCATAATGAAATTCATGCATCACACCACTTTACATTTTGAATTGCATATCATTGACATTATCATTGCCGTTTGTAGAAAGTGTCTCTCGAACCGACCGACGACGAGACGACAACGACGACGATGAAAAACTAACAACGACACATGTTGCACATGCAAATGTGCTTGACTTGTTCAAATAAAACTCGGGTATCGATTAGGAGTCGTTGTCATCGACGAGGATGAATCAACCAAAAAAGGTGTTTAAACGCAAATAAATTTTTCCAACACGCAAGAATTGGTCGGAAAAAATACTCGCCAATTACCATTAAAAGTCAACAATCCATGTCAATTAAAAAAAGAAATCTTATTGACAGAAATAAAAAAAAGAGAAACAAGGAACAGGTAAGCAACGTAATCCGATAGCTACAAAGAGAGTGAGACAAACGTGGGCTGCGTTGCAAATAAAATTAAATGTCTCTACAATTTATATGTAAATGATCAATTTTTTGATTAAGACAGTTTTGTTACTACTGTCGAAGCGTTCATCGTCGTCGATGTCGTCGTCGGTAGTAAAGGTTAAATACTTCATTAAAATTACAAACTTGGTTTCCTTATTCCATTTCAAGCAATTCTCGTCCACTGTCTGTCGTTAAAGACGTCGATGATGTAGGCAAAAGTTTTGTGATGTGATCAAAGTGAGACATTTCAATCTATCGAAGACGTCGAAATTTAACATTTAAATTATAAACTTGACATAAAACTTGGATTTTGCCACAGTAAAAGTCCATTCACTTTAGTCTTTTTATTTATCTTTGTTCACATTTGCATGCAGCGCTGAAAGTTTATATTTTATTCAAAATAGAGCAGAAAATGTGTAGGTGGAAGATACGAAACAAAAAACGCATTTTACGTTTTGTCAGTGTCACTCGGTTTTTGGTTTCCGGTGTGATTTTCGAAGAAATTTTTGTTAATGATCTTCTTCTTTAAAAGAAGATTTTTTCATAAGTCACATTTTTGAAAAAAAAAAACAAAATGAATATTATGAGAACGTTAACCCTGTGCTATTATTTTAAAATTATTTCGTAAATTATAATTTTATGTAATTTTTAATTTTTAAATTTAATATTTTTTTTAAATTAATTAATTATTTTTTTTAACTAATAAATTTAATTTAATTTTTTTTAATTTATTAATTAAAAAAAAAATATATAATACATATAATAATAATAATTAAAAATTTAAAAAAATAAATTAATTAATTATTTTAATTTATTTTTTTTTTAATTTAAATTTGAAAAATAATTAAATTAAAAATTTTTTATCAAATAATTATTTTAATTAATTTATTTTTTGAATTAATTAATCAATTATTTTAAACAATTTTTTAGTTAATAATAATTTGAATTATAATAAAAAAAATAATATTAAAAAACTTGTATTTTTTTTAATTGTTAATCAAATAAATATTTCATTTAATTTTTAATCAATTATTATAAAATTAAATTATTCTATTTAATTTATTTTTTAAATAATTAATTATTTAATTTTTTTTAATTTTAATTATTTTTATAAAAAAATCCCAATATTTAAATTTAATAAAATATATTAAAATCGAGTGTTTTTTTAGTAAAAATTAATAAAATAATTAATTAAAAAAAATAAAAACAAGTATAATTAAATAATACCATAATATTAAAATAATTTTTTAATCCTTAAATTATTATTTTTAATTTTTTGGTACAAAATTATGTATTTAAAGAGGTGAAAAAACTTTAAAGTGAGTTAATTTTATAAAAAAAAATATGAAGCTACTTTGTTCCACATTTCCTCTTGTTACACTCTTATTTCACTCTAAAAACGATATTAATTTTCATTTGCATTAAAAAGCGAGCAAAGACAAAAAAAAACATTTCTACGTTCGTAAAATGTGAATAACACGACAATTTTTTAACGTTTAAAAATAGCAAAATTTTACTCGGTCTGAATTTGAAATGAAAATGAACTTAAAACGTTAAAAACATCACATTAGTCTCTATTAACAAACAAACAGAGAAAAAAATATTCTGTGTAATAATAAATAAGTGGGAATGATATAATTTTCTGTTACTACTACAATTTTGTGTTTAATTTAAAATTTTAATATGTGTGCATCGCATACCCATGTGTCGATGACGCAATATAAGTAGAACAACTTGTCATCATCATCATCGCGTATTCCGCAGTAGGTACACACTAAAACATTGTCTGTTGTTTATATTTTTAGAATTTCCTACATTGCGTCGTCGTCGTCGTCGTTGGATCTCTTGTTATGGAGAACTTACGATTTTTTTTATTGAAATTTTTTATGTCTGCGCGATATTTGATCCAAATTTCTTGCGTACATAAACTTTTTTCACCCAAATTTGACAAAACTTTTCAACAAATGCTTTTTCATGTTTTCTTTTTTGTTGTATCATAAATCGGTTGACAAAAAAAAATAAAAAGTGGAAAAAAACAAGCGGCACCCACAACAAAACTCTTCCAATAAAATGTGTCACGAAATGTTTTTCTCCGATGGGAAAATTGTGTGGTGTACAAATATGGGTGAAAAAGAAGAAGAAAAAAAATTCTGTCTCGCAACATTAGTTTTCTTTTATACTTAACATTCTTGCCATTATTTTTTTTAGCAAGAAAAAAATATAAGGGCTTCTTCGGTAACGCAAAAAGTGTATAAAATGCTTGTCAACACAAATAATGTGAAGCTGCCTTTTTATTTTTCGTATTATTACTATCTCACCAACACACACACACACACAACTCACTCAACTCAACTCTCTCGAACATGTGAAATGTCCTTAATAATAGAAGACTTCCATCCACAAAACGAGAGAAAACGAAAAATAATGTTATAACAGACTCCCATGAGATCCTTAAATCATGTGTTTACGTACCTACACGCTCTGCCGTAAGGCATATTTGCACAAACTTTTTTTTCCTTGTCTCTCTCTCGCACTACACTTTTTGGCAGGCACTTGTAATGCGGCAGATATTGACTGTTCAAATTTGAATATGAAACGCTTTTCGCATCACGCCACGACGACGACGACGAGAGACTGGTATTAGCAATATGTTCTTGTTTATTTTGGCGCTCGAATGTGTGCCCGGCAAAAGTTGAGGTTCAAGTCGCTCGTTTATTGACAAAACTGGCAGCAGCACCGAACGCATATGGCAAATTTTTTTCGATCGCAAACAAAAGTGAGAGGATTTTAGGCGCCTACGCGATTTTTTTCGTATTTGCCTTTTTTCAAGGGAATCGATTATATCATAGAAAGACGGATGAATTGATGATGTTACAAGGATTTTTCAGGTTATTTCTCGGAAAAAAAATATGTTAAAGGTTTTTAAAGCTATATAACGACCTCGTTCCCATTTATATCTATTTGCATGTTGATTTTTTTTTTTTTTTTGGCAAAACATTAAAACGGATCCCAGTGGGATCACATGCACGCACATATTATTCTATTATTTTTGTGCAAACACATCAAAATCGCCTCTAAACACAATTTAAAAGCATTTGCAGCACACACACAGTCGAATTGATTATTTGATTCAATATTGGTTGTTGCTGCTGCTGCTGTGGCGTGGTGCCGATGACTCGAATCGACTCGACTTTTGTACATTAAAATAATAATAATAATTTTCAATTGAAACTGTAATTTTTCGAAAGGGATCTATCTGATTTGATATGCGAAAACAATTGCCATAAAATGCAGGGTCGAAAATACTTTCAGTCAAAAAAAAAACTAAAAGCTTTTGCTTAAGTAAAAGTCAAAATTAAGTTGAAATTTAAAACAATTTTTTTGGAAAAAAATTTTTTTTTTCATTTTTTATAAATATTAAAAATTTCAAAAAATTTACATGTAAAAGTTTAAGGGCCTTATTTTGGCCTTACCCAAAAGTTAAAATTAAAGTTTTTACAAAAATTAAAATTTTTTTTTGAAAAAATAAGCTTTTAACTTTTAGTCGAAATGTTTAAAAAAATTTTTACAAAAAGATTTTTTAAAAAAAAAATTTTTAAAAAGTTTTTTAGTCAAAAAACTAAAAATTTTGAAAAAAAATTTCCTATGTAAAAGTTTGAACATGCCTTATTTTTTGGAACCCCAAAAAAAAGTTGAGCCTTTTTCATTTGGTCCTTCAAACATCGTTTTGAAATTAAAGACCTCAAATTTTTTAAATATGGAAAATTTTTGAATGAAATTTTAAATAATTTTTTTGAAAAAAATTTCTTAATTTTTGAAAAAATTTTAAAAAAGTTTTTAATTTTTACAAAAAATTTCCAAAGTATAAAAGTTTTTTGAAAGTCAAAAACTGAAACTTAATAAGCTTAAAAAAATTAATTTTTTTCATGAAAAATTGTTCGAAATTTGAAAAAAAATTATTTTTATTTCCAAAAAATCAAAAAATTTTCGAATTTCAATAAATTTGACTTCAAGAAAAAGTAAATTAGCTTTTAAAAAAATTAAACAAACTTTTTTTTGACTTTTAAAAAAATTATTTTACTTAAAAGCTTATATTTTATTTTTTTTTTGACTGAAAATATTTTGGACCCTGATAAAATCAATTCAATCTCCTTCATTATTTGCCATCTCGTTCAGGCAGGAGTCGCCGAAAAGGAAAAAAAAAATCATACAAAATTGATGAATTTAATGTTACCATACGAATTGTTTACATCCAACATTTATTTTGTTTATTTTAGCTCATTTCACCCGATATCTGCTTAAATTTTTACCGCCCGAAAAAGCGAACGGGCGCAGAAAAAAATGTGAATAACAAAAGAAAAAAGCACATTTTATTTTATGTTTATTTCACGAGGTACTGCACTTGGTTAAACAATATAGTATCCGAATGAATGAAAATTTATTTTTGGCCATTATGTGAGGAGCAGACTCATATCAAAAAAAAATATTGCATTTTATTATTATTATGATTATATGTGAACTAAACAAATATCGGCAGACAAATAAATATTATGTTTGGGTCCTTTGTGTGTTGCGAGCCAATATAATAAAAAGTTTCAATTAAATTAAGTTTTATCAGGGCCTTTTTTGCGTACGGACTACTGAATTCCGGGAAAAAGTAGACCCATGACACAATTTTCGTGTTTATTTACCTTTTTCCCAGGTTTTCCGAGAAACGGATTATGATACTATAGCAATAAGAGTCCTTCTTTTATGAAAATTTTTTGAACTAGAAGTTTTCTTGGAAATAAGTGGACTTTTGATAAAATAAATATTTTTTTAAAATGAACGTACTCCATCGCTTATCATCAACTCTAAACATTTGCACATGTACTTACGATTTCTCGGTAGAAAAAATCACCAGATTGACGTAATCAACACATGAATGGTACTCACCTAGAAAGAAAGAGAGAAAAAATGGGAAAAGGATGTTAGATAAGTTTATAAATATTGTTGTATTTTTTTTTTATCGTAAATGTAAATGGGAACAGCTGCCATACAACGTAAGGTCTTATCACTGCATGACAGGAAATGCGAGAAGGACACGTGATTCGCAAGTCACCCGATTTCCTCCCCCCTCCTTGTCATATTCTTGACTTGTTATTTATTAATAAGGCACCGAAATTTCCGTGTAATTATGCTCGATAACATCGTCAATGTTGGCAAAAAAATTTTTTCATAACAAAAGTCAACAAAACGTACGCCACTTTTAAATATTTGCCAGAAGGACTTTTGTTCTATTCGATGCACGGTGGGCCGAAAATGAAAAAAAAATTTTTTTTTTTTTTAATTATTCCAAACCAAGCAATTTTTTCAAAACTATAATGGGTCTGAAATATTAAGGTCCAATATCGACTTAGAGTCAATTTAATTAATTAATTATATTATTGATTAATTAATTAATAAAATTAAATTAAATTTATTTAAATGGTATTAAAAAAATTTTTCTGAGTTTTCACAAGTTTATACAAATTTTAATTTTTAAAAAATATTTTTTATAAATTTCTCAAAATAAAAAAAAATAATTTAAAATAAAAATGTACTTTGAAAATTTAAAACATTTTTAATTGAGAAATTAAAATTTTTTATGAAAAAAAATATTAAAAATTAAAAAAAAAGTTTTTAAAAATAAAAAAAGAAATACAAATTTTTATTATTTTTTAAATATTTTTTTTTTCTTAATTTAAAAAATAAAAAATTGTAATTATTTAGTTAAAATTAAATATAAATTTTAAGGGATTTAAAAAAAAGCGGGAAAAGAAGGATTTTTTAAAAAATTTATCAGTAGAAATTTTGACTCAATTTGTGCCTATTGTGCGTCGCGCCAAGTACTTTTATTTGGGGCGACAAGTGCATTCTTATCATGCCAAAGTACCGCGGCAGTAATGCTGCCACAATTGTTCTTTACACTTCACCAAGCAAATTAAAATATCGAAACTCCCAGTCTCTCGTACTATATTTTCAATTTTTAATGAAACGGAAGGAAAAACTTATTGTGCAACAAAAGATCCAATTTTTGTGATATAATGGAACGGCAAACCGATATTATGATTGTTATTACAGAAGCACACGGTTCGTACGAAACAAATAAAATATTTTATTTTAACTTTTTTCCCTTATTACTAAATTATGATTTTTCACTACGAGGGTGGTGTGTGTGTCTCGAATACTTGTAATAACAATATAATAATAATAATATAGAACAAGTATTTCAAAGTTTTTGTGGTTCGGTGTTTTGTTATTACTTTTTGCCTTTGAGGCTATTCACCTTCTTCAATTTGTTTGCACGGAGAGCTCTCAAGTTCAGTGTGAAACGGAAAACACTTGAGCGAGCTTTATTTGCGACCAAATTTTATTAAAAAATTCTTTCAGCAACAATAATAAAGAAGAAGCTACCCTTTCAGTGTGTGATATTTGAACAAGAAGAAGAAGAAACAAAAGCCACACCGCACAAACACCTCCAAAATGAAAATGAAGCCAAATGGCAAAAAATTTTTAATAACACTAAAAGTTCTGACGTCAAAACACAACAAATAGGAACAAGCAGCAACAACATAATATTTTTTGGCACATGTGAAAACGATACAAAAACCAACAAAACTTTTATTATTTTTATTATTATTATTATGGCACGAATTGCTGCACAGACAATAACAAAAGCGCACGAGAGCCCTGTTTAAATATGAGAGTTTTAATCAAATTCCGAATAATTCCAAAAATATGCCGGCGTTAGTGCCAAATTGCATGTCTATTGCCCCAATTTTTGTTTAAATTTGGTATAAATTCGTGTATTGCATTTGCGATCGGTTTTACTGTACCGCTGGCTGTCTGGCATTTATTGCACACACATCTCTCTCACCTCGTACAAATATTTTCCAATAATATCGGTGAATTTTTCAAAACCATACAAATCGTTTGTTTTGTGGATTTTATTGTTTATGATTTTTTTCCGTCTCTCTTTCTCTTTCTGAAAAGGGAGAATTTTCTAATTGTCGAATTTCGCTTCAATGATTTCATTTGCACAGCACTTGAGAAAAACCAAACTAATTATTATTATTACTGAAAGTTAACTCTCTCTCTCTCGTATGGAATGAACAATTTAATATCATAGAAATGTTAGAAAAGAAGAAGATTTTATCTGGTGGACCAAGTCTTGCAATTTAATAATGTGGTGATAATTTGTTGAAAATTGTCTGTCTTAAAATTTTATCTCTTGTTCAAATTTAAATGAAATGTTTTTCTTTCCACTTTCTTCTTCTTACTTGTTCTTTCTCTCCGAAATGTATGTTTATTTAAAAGAAGAGCAAACCTAACCTTTTTACCATCAGCCTCTAACTTTTACAATTTTGTCGATTCCATGAACATTTTTCAATATGACCCGAATTCTCCCAAGGCATTAGTTTAATTAATAAATTTTCTCCTCGTGAACGTTTCAAAATAATGGAGAAATGTGATAATCATATGATTTAGTTCGTCATTATGCCACCCTCTGACGGAAAACTTTTTTTTTTGCTGAGCCACACAAAAATTTTTTGCGCGCGCGAAATGATACAGAAATAAATAATAAAAACGAAGGAAAAATGGTTTAATGGCTCGGATAAAAATTTAATTGATTTACTTAATTTATTTACTTCTCATTTTTTTTTCCTTGAATTTATTATCATTTTATTCGTTTACATAAGTCATTACACTTTAATCATCTTTTCTTTCCTCTTTTGAAGGATCTGTATTATTTTATTTGAATTGCGACGAAAAGAGCCCCAGAGCGAAGAAAAAAATAAATAAATAAGCAAAGTCATTGAAAGCATTCGATGACAAGACAAAGAAAATATTTTTCCAAGAATCGACGACAACAAGGAATTTTTTCATTTTTGCAAATGGAAACGAGAAAGAGATACTTTTTTCATTCCTATTCAAGAGGAATAAAAAAAATGCAATAATTTTAAAATAAAATAACTCAAGGATCAAGAAATGCATAAATTCGAAAATATACTTTTTTTTTAAATGAAAATGGAAAAAAGAGGCCGATAAAACGCTGAAAAGAGGAAAATGCATTGAGAAAGTAAACAAAGTCTTTGAAGGGCGGTGTCTGCTCAGTTACTTTCGTTCAATTACACTCAATTTATGGAATATTTTTATACATTTTTTTTTTGCCTTTAAATATTATCAACTTTTTTATTCGCAGAAATGCACCCAGTTAAAAATTATGGGATTAAAAGTTTATCAGAAAGAAAATAATTTAAAAAAAAAATAAAATAAAATTAGAGAATTTTAAAAATTATTTAATTAATTAATTTTTTAATTATTATTTTAATTATTTTATTAATTTAGAATTATTTTATAATTTAATTAAGTTTTTTTTTAAAAGGAATTTTTTGAAATTAGAATATTATTCGTTTTTAATTTTTCATTATTTATTTCAATAATAATTTTTTTTTAGATTTTCATAGTAAAATTTATTAACAAAAAATTAAAAATTTTGAACAATCAGTCTTTCGTAAGAAATTTAAAAAAAATATTAATTTTTAAAAATTATTTTTAAAAATAAAATTAAAAAAATTTAAATTAAAAATAAAATTAAAATAATTTTTTTATTTACCTAAAAAATTTAATTAAAATTTTTGTTTTTTTTTATTTCTTATTTAATTTTTTATTTTATATTAAAATTTTTTGTTGAGTCAATTTTCAACTTTTTTAATACATTTAATTTTTTTTAAATTTTTTTCCTACATTGGAAAATGAAAAATTATACCGTTATTGAAAAACTTTTAACCCAAACTTTTTTAACTGGATAAAAACATTTCTAGGTTTTTTTTACTACTTTTCTCTTTATCTCTAAAAAATACAAATAAAGACTTATAAAAAGATAAGTTTAAAAAGTAAACAAATGAAAAAGGGCTGAATCAGAATTCATTGTTTACGTCTTATCGTTCAACGTGCTCCACCTTTATCATACACACACACAGAAACACTTGCAACTTCCGCTATATGAATATTTTTTTGATAATAAATGATATTTACACCATTCCAAGTTTAATGACTCATAATTTATTATTTTCCTTTGTTTTCATTCCCGATATTAAACAAATTATTGTCAACATATTCGCAACAAAATAATAATTAAATTCATAATTATTTACACGAAATCCCTCTCCTACGCAAACATCCAGGCACATTATTTATGTGCTTAACTAGTCAAAATAATAATCATAATAATGCAAGCAAAAAATATAATAACACGATAATAATAATGAATATGTACCCCTTTTTTATGAATGGACGAAAAAAAAACACTGCAGAAAATATTTTTTTTTTAACATAGCGCAAAAATTATAGCATTAATTACAAAATACACCAAGCAGTAAAATACAAAAAAAATAACGGAGCGATATCGATAATAGCACACAATTGTATACGCATCACAGAGCATTTAATAAGTATTCGACAAAAATAACACGGAGCACTACGCGACATGTGAGTTTGTGCAAAAAAAAAAGGTTTTAAATGCTTGTTGAAGTGTAAGTACATTAAATATAATATTTTTGCATATTTTTGTGTTATAATATTATGCAAATAAGTTAATTAAATTTGCATAAAACGAGAGTAAACACTTTTTCGGTATCACGTACGTAACGGCGCAGGGACTATCTTTGGGTTTTGTTGTGACGACAAACGAGCCGACGATGTAAGAAAAACAACGTAAAAGGTAAAAAAGGGTAAGGAAAACACTTTCTTGACGATTTTACAGCAAAGATTAGATATTAAAAGTCTTCCTTTTTAGCGTCTTTCGGGCCAGGGCGGCGATATTTCCTTGAATTGTAACCGAGATATGGATATCATTTATCGCACATTTACCAAAAAACGACACGTGAAGGGGAAGAACAAAATTACGAGTGAGGAAGACGACACACGAGAAGCCATAATTTGCGTTCCTATCATTCCTCATGTGTCATGTCACACTCGGCAAAGTCGAAATTTGAATACGCCACCCGAAAAAAGCGACATAAAAATGACAAAATTGAGAGCATTAACATGAAAATTTTTGACATGTTCGGAATGATGGCGTCGTCTTCGAAGCACAAAAAAAATTTCTTATCAAATTCATGAATAAGAAAATGACGACTGAGGACTATCTCAACTTAATATATGTAAATATTTGTGCCCTATTTTTCCTTTTTAAACAACCAAGTCTCGGGCGTGTGTGAATTTTAACATGTTTCGTGTTTCGAAAGAAGACGAAGAAGCAAATTAATGAAATTGCTTTTGCACAACTTTGTGTTGTTTTCTCGCAAAATTATATTATTATGTATTTTTCCCGAGCAAAAGTTTGTTGTTGTTCCGAGTCAACATGTGAGGAAAATCGAAAATGCAACCGAACCAACTTTTTAATAATATTAAAATAATTTTCTCGGAAAAAATAAAAATTTAAACTCAAAACTCGGGCAAACATCAGAAATGGACAATTAAAGTTAATGTTATTATAGAAAATCCAAGTTTTCCTCAAGTTTAAACAATGAGGGTTATCTTTAAGAGTTCTCCTTGAATGAACATCAATTTCCTTTTCGTAACCTATTTTCGAGTTTTTTCTCCTTATCTGGATGAAATTCGATCCTCTTACAATTTAATGTGGAATACGGAAGAAAATCGATTTTAAAGCAAGGAGATTGGAAACAGATGAGACCTGAAGCTTTAAAAATTGGTTATTCGATGCGCGGAAGCATTCACCTCATTTTATCCCATTTTATCCGCATGTGTGGGTGTGTAGCGAATATCATAATAATAATGATGATGATGGCAATGATTCTCTCTCGCTTTCGAAAGTATTGTTATAAACTTTGATGGATATCAATATTTAACCAAAGCTGCTGTTGTTGCATTATCATTACAGCCACCACCGTATCAGGAGTAACAGCAGCGACAGTCATTTTCCAATCTCATTTATAAATCCACATCAATGTCAGACGACACACACACACACCGTCGATTGTAAGGTATTCTTGTGGAAAATTACATAACAACATGTTCATCATTTCATGAAATAAAGTTGAATATGTATAAAATGTGTGCATAAAACGCTCATTCATTCATAAAAACCATTATAACGCAAGAGCATGCCATCCCGACGACGTAGAAAAATATAGACATTGTCGTCGTCGTCGTTGTCGTTGGGTGTGTTGTTGACGACTCCGCACCGACATTCAACAATGTTGTCGTCAAGGAATGAAGAGAATTTTTTTTTTTTTGGAAAATGTAATTGAGAGACGCTGAGATGATGTAACGGCACGAAAAAAGGGATGTGTGACCAATGATCCGTGGTGCGTTCCAAGAAATTGGACAAAATTGCGGTTTTTTGTAAAAATAAAAAAAGGATGAGAAAAGGCTGATACAATAACCAACATTTTTTTACATTATTATTTTTTTTTGTTTATTTAAGCTTCACCGTCTAACAAATTTTTCTGACTTGCTTCAACAATTTTGAATTGGAAATGATAAAAGACTCGTCAAAAAATTTTTTTCAATAAATTTTATATGGGGAAAGAAGACAATTCTCTTCCTATCTTTATCTCTAATTTTGTAAAGATTTTGACGTCACGAAATAATTTTTTAAAAAATTAGAATATTTGCAAAAATAGAGATGAGGATAGGAAGAAAATTGTCCTTTTTTTCAATTTTCAACAATTCATAAAAAAAATTTACGAGTTTTTATCATTTCCATTTAAAATTCAGCAAGTCAGAAATAATTTATTAGACGGTGAAGCATTTATAAACAAAAAAAAAAATTAATGTAAAAAAAAAATACAAAAAATTTTTCCAATTGCCCTGTTGCAATTTTATGAATTAAAAATTTTTTTTATTTTAAAATTGTTCGAGGTTTTGTTGTTTTATTTAAAAATTAAATTTTTAAATTTTCAGACATTAATTAAAGGGACTTGAAAAAGTAAAGTAAAAAAATATTTCAAATTAACTATTAGTTTAAAAAAAATTAGGCTGGAAAAAACCGAAAAAAATCATGACTAAAAAAAAAATAAATTTAATAAAATTTGAAAATCGCTTCCCAGCTAATTCAAACAAAAATTGCAATACACGAAATTTTCGCTCATTGCTTCCGCCTTAATAGATAAAAATTTATCTTGATAATAAACAACAAAAACATCCACGGTCTTGACATAAATTGACCCAATATTACAAACACGTGCGAAAAGCTGCCAAATGAATGCCCAGAAGTGGAACATTAATTTGATAACCTTTATCAAAACTTTTTGATATGTGCTTAGACAGGAAAAGAGGAAAAGTTTCGAGCAATCATCCACTAAACTCACACACTTATAATTAAATATAAACCTCAAATCAAACACGCAGGAAATGAAAATGCACACCGAAAACGATAATAATCGATAAATAAATGTGAGTCAAACTTTTTTTTCCGTATTTCTCCATGCATTAGAATAGAAAGCATTCGTCGTCGTTGTTGACGCCTGTCTGTCCATTTATGAAACCTAAACTTTTCCACACACACACAATCGAAACAAGTGAAAATAATAATAATATTGCCGTAATGTGTCTGAATGTGACCTTACCCATTTTCTATTAATATCAACACACATTTTTCTCTGTGTTTTATCGAACATCGACCATGAACTGATTTATAACCTTCCAAACGAACGTATGCAGAGCGTTCGCGTTCGTCGATCGACAATTTATTAAGCAACACATATTAACCACCGTTTTCTGCGCGATGCCTTTTTTTCTAACGTGGGCTCGCATATATTGTGATGTGTCTGTCTCCGCATGAAAGTGCTCGGGAACAAAAAAGCTGTCGGTGTAAAAATGAACGAGACAACTTAGGGACAACAACAACAATGCAATTCGTCGTTGTCGTCGTCGATGTTGATTGTTTGGTTATAACGAATGATTGGAAACAGACATACACCGAAAAAAAAAATCGACTCAGAATCAAAATAAAAATGTGAAGGAGAAAAAGAGAGAAAAATTGGAAAATTAATGGAAAAAAATGAATCTGATTTTTCCGGCCAATAAATGATGTGTGTGCGAACAAATGTTCTATCGACAACAAAAAAAAATATTGTTTGGTAGACAGATGAAAGACTTATGTATATTTTAGCACTTCCGATGAACATTTGTGTCTGTGTGTGTGTGTGGTTATATCCGAAAATAATGACAACGTTCAGCAAGATTGTCCCATATTTTTTTCCATCGAATTTGGATCGATATGATTTGTCCTGTATGTTTAAAAACGGATCAAATTAACCCTTAACGGACCTATAGGGGCTAAATTAACCCTTTAAGAGGTCAGATTAAGCCTTCGGGATTTAAATTGACCCTTAAAGTGAGTGTTCTAATTTCTAAAGGAATTAATTTAACTCCTTAAGGAATTAATTTGACCTTATAAGAGGTTTAATTAACCCCTTAAGAGTTTAAGTTAAGCCCTTAAGATTTTAAGTTAACCCTTTAAGGGTTAAATCACTTTATTGGGTCAAACTAACCCATTAGGGTCAGATGAATTCTTCGGGATTAAATTTGACCCCTGGAGTGAATTTTCTAATGCCTTAAGGAATTTACTTAACTCCTTAAGAAATTTATTTGACCTCATAAGAGGTTTAGTTAACCCCTTAAGAATTTAAGTTAACCCTTCAAGGGGTCAAATTAGGGGTCAACTTAACCTTCAAAGGGTTAACTTAAAATCTTAAGGGGTTAACTTAAATTCTTAATGAGTTAAATTAATTCCTTAAGGAGTTAAATTAATTCCTTAAAAGGTTAGAAAATTTACTTAAAGGGTTAAATTACCTCCCAAGTGCTTAATTTCACCCCTTTTCGCCCATCGGGTACGCCTGCCTATCAAAAAAGTGTCCGCGAAACGTAATTAATCATTCACGTGCTCGCATGTTGATGTGAAAAATGTGACATCTTCGGACAGATATACAATCGAGAGACAATTTGGATGCAAATTCATCTAATCTCGTCATCATCGTGCATCATTAATGGATTCATTAGTGGACTGGCAGCTACTGAAATCACCCCTTTTTTTGTTGTCGAAAAATTGCATGCCGACGACGACGACGACGCAACGCCCCCAGAGAAGAAAACGTACGAGGAAAAAACTCATGCATATTTATGGGGTTTCTCAATTCAAAATGCAATATAAAAACTCATTATCATGCACTTGAAAAATCAACGCAAAAAAAACGGTACATGCAGAAGTTTTTCATGTGGATCTAATACGAACACAAGTAAGTCGTTGTCGTTTCTGCCGGATAAATTTTAATAATATGCAAATGATTTGTCGCACAAACACGACACAAACGCATATCAAACGAAATATTTTTCGGGAGAGAACTGTAATCAACCCAATATTATTTTTTTTTCTTCTTGTTTAATTTGACACTTGAGGGATTAGTGACGAATGAAGTGTCTCGGAAAAGTGTAAAGTCGTGTTTTGCATTGTTTGCGCAATTACTACGAGTTTGGGCAAGGTTATAGCAAGACAAAAAATCATCAAAGTTCAAATTTGAGCGGCAATTCAATCATGAATGACCAGAAGCACGCACGATGACGACAAATGGCGTTCCAACCTCGGTAGAGTAATTACTAGTTAGTCAATACTCTACCGACATGCATGTAATTTTTTTTTGTATTTCCCATTATTTATCTTAATTTTTTTGTTTTTTTTTTTGCATTCACAATCAGGCGAGATGAAAAAATAACAAAAAAGTTTCTGATAAATGTTTTTTTCGAAAAAAAAATAAATTTTATAACAACATCACGTATGTACATATGAAATGTTGCGCGATGAGTTTAAAATAATGGAAAAACTCCCTGATTTACTGGTTGCTGCCATGCCACAACGTTATTTGTCGCGCGAATTCCGATTTAAATGAAGTGTTATCCAATCGACAATTTATTGAGGTGAACTTGATATTTATATTGCTTTATGAAAATGTTTTATGCACTTGTGTATATGTTGCTTTTTGTCAGATGCTATTGTTATGTTATATATTATTATTATTTTTATCAGCGGAGCGAGAAACAGTGCAAAAGTCATGAAAAATATCAAAATATTTGAGACAGGACAGTTAATTAACATTGTTATCTGGATTGTGAAAATCGAGTGAAAATGCATTTTTTTTTGTCTATAGAGAATCCCGTTTTTTTGGCATTTTTTTGAAATCTGGAAGTTATTGTTATTATTTTTATATTTATTGCAAATTGGAAGAGGTTTCAAATGATTTTTCATTGGAACGGAAATTACGGTGACCATATGTCACGAAAATATTTTTATATAATTTCCGTTCTTATAATACAAATTTTTTGAATAATTTTTTAGTTAATAAAAAATTCTCAATTTTCAAATTTTTAACAAAAATTTAAATAAAATTATAAAATAAATATTAAAAAAATTTTCTTATTTCACAATATTTTTTATTAAATTTTTTAATTTATTTTTTAATTTTATTTTTTTATTTTTTTTTTTATTTTTTAATTTTTTTTTATTTTTTAATTATTTTATTTTTTTAAATTTTTTTTATTAAATTTTAATAATTTTTTTTTATGTTTCAGAAAGTTGGAGAAATCTCAATTTCGTAAGAAAAAATTGTAAGAGACGTAGTTAAATGGTCAGAACGTCGGCCCGAAAGTGGAAGAATCTGATTCGATTCCAGATGTCTATGTCGAGAATTTCTGTTATTTCTCGTGGAAAAAGCAATAACTCCAAAAGAACTCCATCAAAAATCAAGCTGCTTATTCATTTAAAAAAATAATTTTGACCAAAATATTCAATACCCTCAAAAATTTTTTTGAAAATTGTTGAATTAAAATTTAAAAAAAATCGTATGGTCACCGTAACTTCCGCGCCAATACCAAATACACATTGTTAATGGGTTAAAATTACGTGCAATTATCGTAATTCACTTTAGGCCATATCCCAAACCCACATTGACACACCGCGCTATAAATTAAAGCCGAAAACAAAAGCTCTTTTCATATCCGTACTTCATTATTATTATTTTTGCGCCAAAGCCAACAAACAATATGCTACGTACCGCTGCTGATAGCGTCATTTTTTTATCATACTTATTACATCGAATTCCCTTTTGAGAGATTGTTGTTAAAAAGAAACAACAGAAAAAAAACACAAACACAGCTCGTTTGTCAAGCCTCTATTACATCAAACATTGTTTATTTTTCATACATTTTATTATAAATCGCTATTCGCTTGTTCTGTGCGCTGCGTTGTGTGTGCTGATGTCAACATTATATTTTTCTTATCTTATCTCATATTTCATGCCGTATAACGACGACGCAGCTTATTTTATTATTATATTATATCAAAATTCAGATAAATATCGCATTGAATAGAGTAATTGTGCTAACGACATGCCAGTTAAGCTTCTGCTAATGATATGACATGTCACACTGGAGCAAGAAACGTTTCCAATGAGTGGTCAATCGAAAGTACGTACTTTTACTTTCTTTCGAAACTGGATTTTTTTATCGGCTTGTCTGGGTGTATGCTACATTATATTATGCTGTTTATGGCATGGCATAAGCGAAACATGATCACGGTCTATAAGGAAATAAATCGACTTTATTCGATGAAAGTTGTCGCTTAAAAAAAATTTTTATTTTTGCCAGAATTCACCTCTAGTGAGGCACTTACGAAACACGAGCGTGACCTAATAAAATTCCCCATTGCGTGACAGGACGGATCGAGGTGTGGCTTAGCATATGCTAAAAAAAAGTAACCATAAATTAAACATTTTTAACTATTTTCCTACACAAACAAACGAAAAAATAAAAGAATGATAATGATAGTAAAAAAAGCGTACTTCAATTAAATAAAATACGCATACGGAGTGCAACCACGGGAAAAACTGCAACATTATCCAATATGTGTGCCATGGCTGCCCATACGAAGAATGTAATTATTTAATGTGGAAAAAAAAATAATAATAACAATAATAAAGTAAAAGAATCACATTAATTATGTACAAGTGCTCGTTTCTCCTACAAAACATTTAAAATTTATCACATTTAATGGTAGGTGGTAATTTTTTTTTTTTTTTTTTTTTTTTGCAAAGTAGATGACGACAATAACGAGGTTAATGCAGAGATTATTGAATCTTGTGTCCGAGCGAAAGCCCGTTACTGCATAATTTTCCGTTCCCTCGCTGCATAAATAATTAAAAAGTGGAAAAAGTATTACATTTAAATACAGGCTATAAAAATTGCAATAATTTATTGCTTTGGTAATTGGATAAAAAAAAGGTAACAATTTACTCTGTAGATAGGATAAGGGTATTAAACCGGTATGTATTTTTATCTCTCTACATTGAAGTCTCTCACCTCATTCTTTACTCGCGCGCGCACAATGCACTTCAATAAATCACCGGAGACTCCTCGCCAAAGGAAATTTATGGTTAATTGATAACAAAGCCAGGCATAGAGTGACACACTAGTCGCTCTTCAAGGACTTGCCACGCATTCAATTAACAGAACAATGGCATTTCAAGCCACGAAGCTCTTCTCTTATGTAACGCAGCATGAATAAAAAAAAACGCATAAAACCTGCAACAATGTCGTTCACTTGATTGCAAAGTCACGGTTCAACAAATATCTCGGCACTTTCGTAAAACGGAATGCGAGACGTAACATGAAATGAGAGAGAATGAAAGAATGATTTCTTATAAATAATTATAAATATTGACTTGTGTGAATGACGTGTCGTTATTCGTCGTTGGTTCGATTGATGAGTGTTTGAACTCGTAACAAGCGCTTGTTGCATGTCATCGTGAACATTTACTTTGAGCTTTTTGCGAAAAAAAAAAAAATTAAAAACGTATCAGGTAACCTCAATTTTTTAGTGATTGTTTACACTAAATCGCACATAAGAATTATATTTTGCGATAGAATGTAAATTGCTTGTGAGTATTTTTTTTTCTTGTTGTTTTGTTGTAAACAAAATATATTCGTATATTCATGAGGGCGGTACAAATATGAAAAATTGTTTCATTTTATGAAATTTTGAAATATTATTAAGAAAAATTTTTCGAGAAAAATACCCAGTGGAACGATTTTGAGATATTTTTTAAAAAAATCCTCAAAATTTACCATATTTGGAATTTTTTTAAATTTTTTTTTATTATTTATTTTAACTAATGTTTAATTTATTAATTTATAATTTTATTTTTTTTTTTGAATTGTTGGATTATTTTGTAAAATTTTTAATGAAGATGAAAATTTAAAAAATGCTATTTTAAAATAAAAATTTTTTTTTACTAAATAATTACTTTATAAAACTTTGAACATTTTTGAATAAAAATTTATTAAATTAATATTTAATATAATAAAAAAAATAATTTAACAAATTTTTACCTGGTTTGAACAGAAACTTTGAAAATTTATTTTATTTTTTTAAATATTATTTTTATTTATTTATTTTTTTTAAATTAATTTTAAATATATTTTCATAGGTATTTATTAATTTTTTTTTATATATTATTTTTTTATAAATTTTTTTTTTCAATTTATGAAAATTATATTGAATATTAAATTTGTTTAATTTTTGATACTTAATATAATTTCTAAAAATTTCTCAAAAATTATTTAAAAATAATATTAAAACATTTCATACAATTGCATTACCCTAATAAGTAGACGTTTTGCTGCATTTATTTGCAGAAAACTTTGAATGCACGGTAAAAATAGCTCATAGAACTAAATTTACTAGAAACTTTGCTACATTACACATGCGAAAGTCGCACGTTTGCTACAGCAGCAGCAGTTGGAAAACGATAAATATTTGCATGTGAAATGTTTATTTGCTGTTATATTTGCAAAAGATAAGTGTTTGAGCGCGGCGCGGCTTGTTAAGTGATATATTGGCGAACGACATGACTTGCTGCTGCTGCTGCGAATGTTGAGGAATGTTCGAGGAATCACGTGTTCTCCATAACTAACAAATCGCTCCTGGGACTTGCCTGGTTCTGACTTGACCATCGGTAGAATTTTATCGATTTTATTTAAATTTATGTACGCCAAAAGTTTGGGTAAATATAAACATTTTGCTTGAAGCAGCAGCATGCGAGTAGCAGATATGTATATTTTTGGAAGGTCATGTCAAATATGTCTAATGTGCGATAGCGAATAAATTTACATTCTCTCTCTCCGTCTCTCTCAACCTAGATTCGAGCTAGACGAAAAATTAAACGGTTCTCGAGTATTTAAATGCATGTGAATAAAATTGCCGCTAGCTGAACTGGCTGACTGACCGCAAGAATAGACTAGACGTTGTTGTTGTTGTTGCTGGAGAGTAAAACAAGAATAACTTTGATATTAAAAATAATAATAATTTTTGCCACAGACAGATTTCTTTCTCTTCCAATAGTCTTTTCCTTTCTCTTTAATCTTTGTGTGTTGCCTTTGCCGAATGTTTGTCTGCATTGAATCTCTATTTATTTTTTTTTATTTTTCTATCAGTTTCAGATAAGAACTAATAACACTAATGGCATGACACAAGAACGTATCCTCCTGAACTGCACTGAACTGAACTATCACCCATGGCAACCAGAAACGAACATGTTTGAGCTTAGCGCAGCAGGGTTAAAAAAACTTTTGACTTTTACTTAATTTTGAACTTAATGGAGCTAGATCGGAGACTTAAGTCATATGAGCTGACTTAAACTTGACGTAGAATCATTTAAGTCAAAATACAAAGCTTTTAACTTAAGCTTAAGTTAAGGAAAAAGTCAATAAGTTTTTGACTTAACGAAAATTTTTTGGGAAAATTAACATTTTTTTCAAAAATTAAACTTTAAGTTTTGACTTAATTGACTTAAGACTTTAACTTAAGAATATTGAATTGATTTTTCAGGGTTGGAAAAACTTTTGACTTAAACTTAAGCTTTAAAGTTTCATAAAAAACTCAAACTTAAACTACTTAAAGTTTATTTCAAAAGAATCTTTTACTTAAAAAGTTTTGACTTAAGCTTAAGTTTTAAAATAAGTCAATTATTTTTTGACTTAACGATCTTTTATGAACTTAAGGATGTTAAGCACTTTTATGTGTGACTTAATTGACTTAAAGTGTAACTTAAGAGATCAAATTTTGATTTTTTTTCAAACAAATAAATCAAATTTTGACTCAAAAGCTTTTTCAACCCTGATAACGAGTAGCTAGACAAAAAATTTGTTCCGCCACTGCAAAAAAGCGTACACTCAAAGGAGATGGCATTATTTGCAATTGACATTTTGTGTATACATATAAATGTCTCCAGGCAATGTTCTTTTCGTGCATATGCGACACAAACACAGCACACAAAACGAGACAATGAGAGAGGGTTTTATTTCGCCACGGACACACAGTGGTGCACTTTTAACTTGATTGCAATGAAAAACGTTGCTTAACTTAACATGACTTGACTTATGTAGTAGACCCATGTCTAAAA
Source organism: Culicoides brevitarsis (assembly GCF_036172545.1). Lineage (NCBI taxonomy): Eukaryota > Metazoa > Arthropoda > Insecta > Diptera > Ceratopogonidae > Culicoides > Culicoides brevitarsis. Next base: position 18,566,680 of record NC_087085.1, on the reverse strand, counting down.
GCAAGCTGTGTGCACACATATTTTTATGAATGTGTCTTGTAATGATTTTCATTTCAATTCGAAACAACAACATAAAATCGCATATCGACGATGAAGAAAAAAAATTGTTTCACAGTTTGATACAATTCATGCTCTATTATTGTATTATTTTTAGCGTTAAACAATAGACAAAGTAGAAAGTAAACGACCGTTTTAGAGATTGGTTTCACGTAAACACACGACCGCACTACTTCTTACATTCGTATGATGCAATATTAAGTTTTTTTTTGCCATTAATGGTCATGCAGCAAGGCACCCAATGTGCGAGTTCAACTGTTTCTAAAACCAATAACTCATGAATTCTAACAAACATGCATTTATTGTACGAACCAAAAAAGAGTGTTTAATGTGTAAATAACCTATCATTTATTGCCATTTCTATATTTCATTCATGGTTTGTGTGTTTGTACTGAAATGGGACACACCTAAAGGAGTGCTAATATCGACAACCCTTTTAATCGTTAAAAAAATCGTAAAACTTAAATAATAATGAGAGTGAGTGAGGAGAATTCTTTATTTTTCTAAGGCTAAGGCAATTTGGAAAAATGTTTCATACGCAAAACTTTTAATTTTTTTTATAAAAAAATATTTTTTTTTTAATTTTAATTAATTATTATTTTAAAATTTATTTTAAAAATGTTTAAAAAATATTTTATTAATTAATTTATTTATTTTCAATAATTTTATCAATGATTTTTTTTTAAATAAAATTTTATTTTATAAATAATTTAAAAATAAATAATCAATTTATTTTTAATTTTAATAATTTTTTTAAAAAAATTGAATAAATTTTAATTTTTATAAAAAAATAGATTTTTATAAATAAATTAAAATTATTATTTTTATTGAAGTTGTGCTTAATTTTTTAATAAGAAAATTATTTTTTTCAAATTTAATATTTTAAAATTAATTAAAATTTTAAAAATAATTTAAAAATTAATTTTTATTAACAAAAATTAATAATTAATTTTTTTAAATATTTTATTTAATTTTAATAAAATAATTTTAATTTTTATTAAAAAAAAATAAATTTTTATAAATAATTATTTTTTCTTAACAATTATTGATTTATTTATTATTTTTAAAAATATTAATTTATTTAATTATTTTTAATTAAAAAATTTATAAATTTTAGGAAAATGCCATTTCAAAAAAATGGCCGTTAAATATTAAAAATGTCAAAAATCATCAAATTTAAAACATTTTTCTCCATTGAAACTTCCTTATTTGCTTTTCTTCCATTTTTTCGCCGCAAAACGACTTGGGATGCGTAAATATTAGACGATGCGATGATTTAACGTCGTCGTCGTCGTCGTTGTTCTCGTCATAAATAAAAGAAGACGCCAATGATCCGGTTCTTTTTTTTATTATTGCTCATGAACGTGAGTGTATTTTTTATACGTCGTCGAATAGTAAATAAAAATATTATAAAGGGAGCTTTTTTCTCGTTGTTGACACACGAAAAACTTAAGGGTTTCATATTGGCACAAAAGCTCACTTTACAAGAATTTAATAAAAATCTGAGTGAAAATCTACAAAAGATAAACCACAAAAACCGCACTGACTCCACGCTCCGTCTGGTTCAGCGTGTGGAAGAAAGGGCCATAAACAATATGACAAGTCAATTATTATGACAAGACAAGGACTAATAACACACACCATGCTGAATAATGTGCCATTTATGTAAAATATTCCTCATCATATTAAAATAATAACCGCCGCTACGAGAGTCGACAGCAGTAAAAAAGGGTCCATCCCATTTGTGGAAAACAAATCATCATTCCGCAAGACGACAACGACGACGACATACACAAGACATTAATAATAATAAGATGCCTGAACTGCACCCCTTTCTATTTTTTTATTGATCGCGTCCCTCCAGTGTCTAGGTGCCGTCCTATCCGATGATCTCGTGTCGGGTCTTGCCCCGTCTCGTGCGTTACGGGAAAAAAAATTGCCGCGAAAAAGAGAGACTATTAAAGACGTAATATGTAACGGTCACTCACATGTGCGGTGAGAAAAGGGTCACTTTTAATATATGTATTATGCTCCGGTCTTCGTCGCAAACAGACAAAAGAATATAAACATGCAAAGAATAAATAAACCAGTTTTTGTCGTATTCTTATTCAATTTTTATTCAACCAGTAGACGCTGTATGCACGCATCGTAATAAAGTAAAAGGAGAGCAAAATGGGTCAGTCTTCATGAATAGTAAGTACATAAGTTTTGGAATAATATGCAAATGAAATTTAACGAAATTATAATATGAATAGTTTAATTTTTTTTTTCGTCTTCCACACAGGAGAGATGATCAAGATCACGAGGAATAAAAAACAGGAATGGACCAAAAATGACCAGTTGCACAAAAAATCGTTACAACATCAAGCCAAACCATTACTTCTCGGAAATTTCAATTTTTTCCATTAAATCCATTGAATTATGTGGATTTTTTTACGTGAATTAATCAAATTACGAATCATTACGAAATCACACTCATAAAAAAAACTTATGAAAAATTACAAAGTTAATGTATTTTCAATTAAAAAGAACCGCACACATATAAGATGGGGCATTTCATATTAAAAAAAAAAATCCGAAAATCACGTTTGCTTTATAAAAATAAAATGAGTGAAATTGAGTAAATTTTTGTAAAGTCCAACGAAACTTTTGTTCTAGTCAAATTGTTTTCTGTCTCATTTTTCATAATTTATGATAGTTTTAAAAATTTTGCCAAAAAATATCAAAAAATTTGATTTTTAATTTTTTAGGGATTTAATTGAAAAAAAAAATCCTAAATTAAGCCATTTTATACATTTTCTAAGTAAATCTACAAATTTTAATTTTTAAATTGTAAAATTTTCCATTTTTTTCTTAAAAATTTCATATTTCTTCCTGATTTTTGTAAATTTTTCAGAATCTGTCATGAAATGTGAAAAATGAGACAGAAAAAAATATTTCCAGAACAAAAGATTCTTCTTTTTTGATGGACTTTACAAAAATTTACTCAATTTTGCAATATTATCAGTATAAACATGATTTTCGGATTTTTAGTATGAAATACTCCAATGTTTTTGTACGTTCTTTTTATTTGATTTTTGTTGCAATAAGTATTACTTTGTTGTAGCAATAATCCAGTAAAGCAAAAAATTTCATCCAAATTATCTCATTTATATTTTTTTTTTGTAATGAAAATAGGTCAAGTGTGAACACTTTTTTGCGTTTCAGGCTTTTTGTTCCGCAGCGTTGAAGTAATTTTTGCACAAAAGCGGGACTCACGTTATTTTGATGAGATTGGTTGACTTACCTAAAAATAAACAAAAAAAAAATAGAAAATTAGTAAAATCCTGTAAATTAAAATAATTTGTATAGAAAATACAAGAAATGTGCCCCAAATGAGTGCAATAAATAAAACTACATAAATTAACATTTAAATTTCATTAATTACTGCATAGCGCAGTCGAATAGCACCACGCGCGCGCTACTGCAACGTAATAAACAAACTTGCATTCTTCTTTAATGCATTTATCTTTTTAATTACAAACAATGACCTGCAAGCTGTTAGAAAGAGAAATTTCTTACGTTTCCTACACGAGACAGAACCGGTGTAATTATTTCTTGTTTTTGAGCAAAAAAATACAAGAAGAAAAAATATGCAGATGTTTTTGTGCAGAATTCATAAAATAATAATAAAATTAACAAGTAGTTACGAAAAAAGAGCCACTTTCGAAAAAAACGCATTAATGGATGACTTTAGAAATATTTTAGCTCGTATCCACCAAATCCGTCCGAAAATAACATATAAGCGCGATTATAAACGTTTTTTATTATAATAATCTTCTTAGATGAGGCAAAGCAGGCGGCTTTTATATGCAAAATACTCATAAACTCTTCTTTTCCTCGTTTTCTCGTACTTTACTTGTATTTACGTAAAAAATTTAACGCATTCTATAAATACATACAAAATATGTATTTCAGAAAAAAGCAATATATTTATATATAAATAAAATCATCATCACGAAATTTTCATTCATGAATGTATGGGCGTCCGATTTTTTTTTTCTTTTCAATTTTCTTCTTTGGATTTTCATGTGAATGTGTGAGTAAGTCAAAAATAGTATAATACTCAAAAAAAAAAATATTTGAAAGAAAATTTTTTGATAGAAATTAGACACAAAACATGCTGAGCCAGAAAAATCTTATGGACGATTTACTATCTATTTTCGTGTGTAGGTAAGAATTACCTCTCTCTCTAGAATAGAACGACAAAAAATATTTTTATAAATAGAATTTTTTTGTATTTTTTGGGAGAAAACGTGTATTAACAACAGATAAAGCACAAGTTGTAGCAATAAATTAGAATGAAAAGTAGACAGATTTTCTCGCTTTTCACTTCATTCACACACGCATACGAGGAAAAAACGTCAGTGTGACATAGTTAGAGAAATTTTGTTGTTTATCGAACGTGTCATTTTTAATATTTTTTATTGGATATTTAATTTTAGATTTTTTTCCTCGGCTTCTTTGCACGTGATTGCTCTCTTTCGCTGCCAAACGTCGAAGAAATGGCCGCCGCGGCATTAGTCAAGCATCACACGAAGAATGCTTTTACTAAGAAAGTACCGTTATCAGCCATTCACTCTATTAATAAAAATTTAAAAAATAAAAAAAAATTAAATTCGCGAAAAAAACGGCATTAAAATTAGCATAAAAATCCATTCTATTTTTTTCTTCTACATCTTCGTAAATAAAACTATAAACTTTTTCCCGCTAGATAGTGAATTCACATATTTTGCATTAAAACATTAAAAACGACACAAAATAAGCATGAACAGCAATAAATCCATGGATACTTTCATTTTGTCGGATTCAATTTCAGTTTTGCCGCTGCAAGTACACAAAAACGACAGGATAGATTGATATTTGATAGTGGCCTTGAACATGAGCTATGTGAGAGAATTGGCATAAATTTTTGATTATATTCGAAAAAAAAAGTAATAAGAACATGTAGGATGATTAATGTGGCAACAACAAAACTCATCAGAGATAGAAAGTTTGCTCAAATTTGGTCAGAAAATAACGTTTTTCGGATGATCTCATTGAACCAAATTTATTGAGTAATCATTTTTTTTTTTGGTTCGGACTACAAGCGTAAACTGTGTCAAATATTCACCGTATTTAAATATTTTTTTTCTTTCTTAATCTATTGTTGATGTTCTTTGAAAGAATCAAGATGATGAAAAAAAAATAACGCGTAAACCATAACGAATCAAGGGCTAATTGCTTATGCAGTCAATATTCAAATTTGTTCGTGTTTTTTTGAATGCGAGCCATGTGTTCTTGTCCAGCGCGAAATATTGTTGTCAGAAATACCGTAAAGTACATAATTTTAAGAGGAATAAATTTTTTCTTGAATAATTAAATAAATTAGATAAACTATGAAATTATTTAATGATTATTAAATTAAAAAAAAATTGTAATTAATTAATTTTTAAAAGTTAATCAAAAATAATTAATTAATTAAAAATTTTTAAATTAATTTTAAAAAAAAAATTTTAAATAATTATTTAATTTTAAATTGAAAATTAAGTTCAAAAATTTTAATATTTAATTAATTTTTAAAAAAAATTTTAACTAATTAATTATTTTTAATTTTTTAAGTTGATAAAAATATTTTTTTATAATTAGTTAATTTATATAATTAATTTTAAATATAATTTTTTTTAAAAATTAGTTAATTTTTATTAAATTAATTTTTTAATATTTAAAATCAATTAAAATAAAAAAATAATAAAAGATAATATTAATTAATAAAGTGATTAATTAATTTTAAAAAATTATTTTTTTAATAATTTAATTTAATTATTTTAATAATTAATTAATTAATTTATAGAAAAATAAAATAAAAATTTAATAATTAAATAATAATTTAAAATTAATTAATTAAACATTTAAATAAAATAAATTAAAAAATTAATTTTTGATATGATGTTGAAATCATAAAATAATTTCTAAATAAAAAAAATAAACAAATATCTAAAAATTTTAAGAGAATTAATTCATTTTTATTAATAAATTTTAAAATTTTCTAACAATTATGTACATTACGGTAATAATCGCGAGAAAGATTGCGTTAGATACGCGTAAACAAAAGAAAATATGAAAGATATGCTAATATTTTGTATGTTTTTTTGTTAAACTCTTACGTAGATTCGCTTGAATAATTTATCAATGTGCTAAGAAGCGATTTGTTTTGTTATAATATAATCCGCTGTTCTTGTATTACACAGCAACTTTTTAAAATGTATCGAATAACGTGTCGGCCAGAAAATTTCAATGTCACAACTGTCGTCGTTACCCGTTTCTTTCAACTAAATTCTTCTCAACAATTTTATTTATTTTTTTGTTAAACTTCTTTCTTTTAATGAGAAACGCAACGATAATTATAATTAAAAAAGCGTGAAGGTGTGCAAAAAAAACGTAGTCAACAAGAAAAAAATAATAAAATTAAGAAATTTTATTCTTCCATTATCTCATTAAACGTATATTCAAACACAAAATCCATACACCCGTATACTGAATTCTACATAAAAAAAATATATATTTAAGACATGTGCTTTATAACTTAATCATTAAAGTCAATTGTACACACTTGTACGAGTTCATGACTCAATCACCGTGCGCGAATATGTCAAGTTATAAATAAACACAAGAAAAAAAAATGGTCTAGTTGTGAAACGCATGGAGTTGTGTACTGTCAATCATTTTTTTCGAGTGTTCGACTCTCTTTGGCAATCGTGTGAGAATGATAAATGTTAAAAGTAAAAATAAAACAAATAAATAATTATTATGCACATATTGAGAAAGATCTTGTCCAAAAAAAGAGAAAAAAAAATTGTTGTATGTTCAAAGTATCGCCCGAAGGCAGACACCAACCGCTTCAAAGCCGTAACGTAATGTAATAATGATCAGCGATGATGAGTGATTCAGCGTGCCCCAGATGATTAAACAAATTAAACACGAAACATATCACGAAAGCATTTGACTGAAGACGAAAACTCTAATATATAGTATAATATATTCATAACATCATATACGTGACTCTTATATGAAAAAAAATAATAATAATGATTATTAATATAAATAGCGTGCATGCCATAAATTGTTAATTGATTATATTGAAAACTTTTATTTATTTACATTATTGTAAAAAAAAACTAAAAAAAAAATCTGTAATCAGGTGTTATTGTTATTATTATAATTATTTACAAACATATGATTATTGGGTTATTAGTAAATAATTAAGATAACAATCAAAATAATTATTAGAGCAAAAAATTGAATTTCTCTAATTTTATTTTTTTCATTTAAAATTTTTTTTTTCTAGCAACTAAAAAATCTCAACAAAATGCCCTTGTGACACTCAATGCTATAAAGAATCGGGCAAAATAAACAGGTCACCTGGTCATCAGCATTTATGAATAGGTTAATCTATTTAAGTGAACGTTTGATATGTAAATGCTGCGTTACTTTATTCTTTCATATATAAAGTGAGCAAACGAATGGCCGAACGAAAGGAAAGGAAGGAAAAGTAAATATAAATAAAGTAAAAAAAAAATACAGAGAAATCACCGGTAACGTTGGAGAGTCCGGTTTTAGCAGAAAAAAAGAAAGAGAATAAGTGGTTTGTTGTTATAATACACTGATTGTATGTATGATTTTTTCTTGTTATAATTTTTTTTGTATTGAAAAACGAGAGTTTTTGCATTCTTCTTGATTTACATTTTTTATTAATTTAATGCAGATCAATCATAAAAGAAATAATGAGTGGCATTTCTCTTTAGTTTTTTTTTCTTCTCTACTATTATCTGACCACCCGAAAAAAAAATCACTTAATGAATAAACATTCATTTCTAATAAAGAAAAAAAAATAAACTTGCTGAATGTAGAGCGAGATTTTTTTTCTTTTTCTTCTACGACAATAATAAAACTCATATAAATAAACGAGAATTCATTTTGTATTATAAAAGGGTTACCCGTTAATTTCGTTCTACCCATAAGCTCCGTTCTAAAAAATTATCTCATGAAATAAAAATATATAATTTATTTATTCAAGAAATTAAAAATCTGGTCTCTTAACGAAAATGAAAGTCGAAACTCGTTCTCTTAACATTTTTTGATTCAAATTCTTTTTTTTTATTTTTGACTAAAAATTTTGAAATTTTAATTAATTTTGTATTTTAATATATTCTATTTAGAAATAATCATTTTAGTGTCAAAAACATTTAAAATTACAACTAAAATTTGTTGAAAAAAATACTTAAAAATAGTAAAAAATTTAAGACTAAATTGTCTTCTCTTAACTTCAAAATTAGCCTTATCTTAATTTATCTAAATTTTTCTGTTTCATTTGAATTTTAACGGTTTTTTTCTCTTAGCATTCTCTACATTACGGTAATATATCATAAGGTATGCAATGAATTTTACACGCCATATTTGGAAATTTTTCTTAATTTTCCAGTATTTTTTCCATTAATTTTTAAATTTTTTTGTTCCTAAACCTTCTTTGAGCTAAACTTTACATACTAGAAAAAAATCATAAGAAATTGGTGAAGCAAATTTTGAGTTATTTCGTTACAAATCTTAAATAAATTTTCAAATTTTAATTTTATATAAAAACTATAATATATAGTACATCGTACATACCTCATACACGTATGTTAATGAACAAATTCAAGAATAACATCAAAGTGATGCAAAAAAGAACCAACAAAAAACTTAATAGAAATCAGATTATTTACCTCGTCTACTTTTTTTTTGTTTCTTTTTCACCGCATACACTTCTTTTGCCACACAATTAAATACACGGCCGAGCTCATTTATATGCATGTTCCTTTCTTTTTTGATTAATATGGATGAATATCATGCTTTTGTGGCCGCTTCATTCAAAATCTGTGTACCAAAGTGTAGGAGCAGTAGTTTTATTAATTTTATTAGGAGAATGTCAAAAGTGACCGATTTAGCGTCTTCTATTATGTTTTTTTTTTTAGAAAACATTTTAAATGAATTGTAAGTTTTTTCGTCATTAATAGCGAACAAACATAAAAATAAACAAATAAAAGAATGAATATTTGTTTTATATACTTTTTTATGTGTTTTGTTGAGTTTTTTACATCTCAAGTTATTGTAGTTCATATCCTGTTCAATTCGATTTAAATAGAGAGCAAAAATTTAACTCGTTCATTTATTTACTTACGTTTTTTCTCTCTCTTTGCAGCTTCTCAATAGCTCGATATGCAGATATTACTTTTTATTGTTATTTGTTGGTTCTCGTTTCGAATCAACATAGAAAATGGACTAGGCAGAGAAACGAGTTCATGAGATGCATATCATCGAACAACCCACGACAGACGACTTACTGACACCACCATGTAATATTCAACTTTTTTTTTCAATGCTCTCAAGCGAAACTCTTTCTTCTTGTTTGAAGTAAAAAATTATTCTTTCGCGTGTGCATTGTCTCTTTTTTCAACATACACGTTAAATATGTATATAACTTTTGATTTACCGTGTTTTATATTTTTTTTTCAGTATCTTCGAAGAGTAAGTAAATGTTGTGTATAAATAATGGCGAAATAAAAGTAAAAGGCCAAATGTGACCGGCTTTTGTGTGTCGTACAGAACTTGTCTCACGACAACTGCAAGCTGCAGCCACATGAAGAGAGAAAAAAAAGCAAAGAGGGATAATGAACAAGAATATTTTTTGGACAATATTTAATCCGGTGTGCGGTTACGTCCACAAACAGACATACAACAAGCAGGAGACAAGAAAAAGTTCAATGTATCATGATAAAGGTTTTTTTGGTTTCTCCATATATGTAACTTGAACAAAAAAGGAAAAATTATATTAAATGTTGTAAGGTTTCTCCTCTCTTGACGTATAATTTATTATATTTTTAGCCGAAAAAGTAAATCAGATTACCTTTTTGATTCATGTGTGTGCTTTTGGAAAAAGGCCTAAATTTTATCTCAAGCACTTTAATGATTTTTTTTCTTATTTTTCAGAAAAACTATTTATTTCGTAGTTTTTACACACAAAAAAGGATCGATTATGACCTTAATTTTTCACATTTAACGAATGATATTTTTCGGATAAATAAAGTTATCCTGCAGCAGCCACATCAATTACGGATGGAAATCAAGTGTTTTTAATATTTAAATTAATGACAAGGTATCAAAGGGTTTAATTATAATACTTTAGGGTAAAAATGTGCAATCAACAGCGGCAATTATCATATCTCGATATTTTGTGTTTTTATTTTTTTTTTGCAACGTTGCAACAACGATAATAATAAAAATAATAAAAATTCAATTAAAATACAATAACAATTTAAAGCTGAAAATAAAAATTATCTACATACTGTCGCCGGTACATGTTGCCCTGCTTGCACTAGATTAACAATCATTGAATCGGAATTTTGTCATTTTTTTATGTTTTCAGCGACGAGTGCAACAGACGACCAAATAAATGGGTGAATGGGATAATAATTCATTATTAGTGCGTTCGAGATCCAGGTTTGAGACCAAAAAAAAAAACAATAAAAAAAAATTGCGAATGGTTTTTATATCAGATCTGTGGAGAATAAAAATTTATGTGTCAAAAATGAATGTTTTTTTGATTTTTGATTGATTTTTACTCTGATTAAATTGACTGAAAAAATTCCCAGTGAGCAAAAAAAAATGTTTTAAATAACAACTGAAAATTCGAACAAAAAAAAATGTGAGAAAACGGAGAAGAAAAATTTTAATTTCTTTTTAATGATATTTTACTGTTAATCGAGCAGAGAAAAAGTACAGAAGAATTATAATTTTTTTCCTTATTTTTTCTCTGTTCGTTGAACAAAAAAAAAGTGACACTGTCTCCCACATTTTCTGCTGTCGTACACCAAAAACCATGATAAATGTGTATGACGATGCGACGTTCGTTAAAAAGTCCTATTTAGGGGTTTGTGCGAGTAACGAAGAGGGTGTAAGGAGGAAAAAATTGTACTCGAAGGAATTTTCGTTATATTTTTTTTTGTTACACACACACACAAACACGTACGTATAATCTTCTCTTGTTGATCTTTAAATGCAATTTTCAATTTTTTTTCCTCTTCCTCTATTTCTTTTCCAAGGCATTGTACGGAGTGATAAAATAAAATTAAAACACAATATACGGTAGATACAAGTTAATTTTCAACAGAAATTCCACGACATTTTGAAATAAATTAGAGTTCATGAAAATTAACGAATTTTTCGCTCCCTTTATTTTTTTTTTCTTGGGAATGAATTTTTCTTTGTGGGTCGAAAACTTTTACTACTTTTTAATGGCACGTAAAAATCGAGCGAGATGATTTGATTTACTGATTTGCATTTTGTCTCCCAAAATTAAGAACGGACAGACAAAAAATTTCCAATTTTTCGTCAAATCGAATCGATTTCAGTATTTGATCAAATAAAAAATAAAAAAAAAGTCAAGCGATAAGATTGTAATGAAAAGGGATCGATGCTCATTAAATCTTTAATGGAACATCGAGTCAAGTGGTGTGCTCACAATTTCATCGCAAAGACGACGAGCGACAAGGATGATGAAGAATAAGACGATGCGGAAGAGAAGTAAACAGAAGTGAAATAAGACGAAAGATACAGACGGAAAATCAACAACCTCTCGTCTTGAGTTGATATCGTCTGCCTTAGTGAAATATTGATTAGGAAATGATATAGGTTAGGGATTGCTATTTCTTCTATTCATTACACTGAGCATTTTTTTTGTATACTTTGCATGACTGCACGTCGTTAGATTTCCGTTTTATTTTTTATTAGTTTTCTTTTTCGACTCTCTCTCGAAGAATAATAGTACAAAAAAAATGCTCAATGGTCGTTATATCGATGACAGTTTTAAATTACATTCCAAACTAACGACAATAAGGGAAAAATGTAGAGGAAAAATTTTTTATGTACTTTAAATGACTTGCCTTTTAATAGGAAAAATTCTTTGGCTCATGCAACTTTGATTTATTTTTCGTATTTATTTACTAGAGCGACTTCATTACCATTAAACTTCGGTCGGTGCAATGTCATTTTTTCCCGTATATTAAAATATACAAACTAACTACTTTTCTAGGGAACACAGTTGAAGCAAAAAAAAAATGTAAAAACAAACAAATATTCAAATTACAGAAAAGCAAGTAAATATTGATTAAACATTTTTCTCTACGTTGGATTATAAAATTACATAGGAGGAACTCATTCATCATCATGGTGATTTTATTTTATTTTTATTTTTTTTTTTTTACTTTAAAATAACTTTGCTGAATTTTTCTGTAATAAACGCCTTGTAGCTTTATTTATTTAAATATCGAGGAAAATAGATAAGAAGACATCGGGGGGTGATGACGTGCCAAATACCGACGACGCCATGCCATGGATTATTTTTACTGATAATGATAAAAGCGAATTGAAAACCAATCTTTACAGAAAAAAAACTTTTTTTTTTTTCTTCGAAGGCGCGCCGCCATGCGATGATACAAATTTAACGCAACGTGATTATTTTTAATTTAAAATAAGGCCGGAAGGTATTTGTGCAAATAATAAAAAATATCCCTTTTCTACGGAATTCACGGTGTTTCAGTCAAAGTAAGATATTTTTTTTTAAAAAAGCTCTTCAATTCATTAAATCGGGATTTTGTGCAAGTGAATGCGTCCGCAAAAGAAATTATGTTGACCAACATTTTTCCCGGGATTGAGCTATTTTGCTGGAAAATTGCCGTGACTATTTAACTTGGCATGCTTCAATCCCTTCTTTAACGCAATCTTTTTTTATTATCACTTGACTCGAACAAAGGCCCATAAAAATATAAACATAAAAATTATTATATTACAAAAAAAAACTCGGAGAGAAAGAGAAAAAAAAGATTATTAAAACCTTTTTTCTACCACAATCTTCCTTATTTTTCTGCCTTTTTATCTTTAACATTTTTTTTTTGTCTTTTTCTCTTCTTGCAGGAGCAAAAAAAAGGAAATTCCATAAAAAATAACAACTTCTCTTCCTACAACTCGAGGAAAAACTTCAGACATCAAATTCTAAAATCTAGTTTTCCTCACGCGCACGAGAAAAATAAGGAAAAAGCAAAAAAAAAATAACAGGCATAAAGTAGTATCATTAATATCTCATATTTTATGTTGAAATGCAAAGTATCTCAAAGTTTTTAATTTAAACGGAGCAAAATGTACTTGCTGTGAAGAAAAAAAATTACTGCGTTGTGGTAGTTCAACAAAAATAAAAAGGAAGCACGTGGTCCTTGGCACCAAGCAAAAATATTATAAAACAGGTAATTTTCGTTTTTTTTTATTTTGATGCAGCGAAAAAAAAATAAAGTAAGAAAAATTATGTTTATATTTGTCGGTGGTGCCGTTAAACGAAGTGGAAGAACGTGGTTGTGAAAAAAGAGACTAGATAAATATTTAGATGAAAAATGTAAATAATTTTCCACAAGGCCGCGAAAAAAAAAGTTATTTAATGATTTTTCTATATAGTACGAAAAAAAATCAACAACAAAAATTTAAGTGACTTGAAAAAAAAATTTTTAATGTTACACAAAAAATATCCGATTAGAGATTTCTACGAAATTTCTTTCAATTTTTAATATAATTTTTTTTTATATAAAAAAAATATTTCACCAGCGCACTTAAGCTGATTTATGATGAACTTATGCAAAAATTCTATTTTTATAATTTTTGTACCTGAGTGAATGTTGATTATTTTTTATTAAATATTTTTTTTATAACTTCTTAGGCGTGGAAGTCACGGCAAAGATCTTAAATTATTATTTTATTTAAAATGTGAACACATTAATTTTTGTGCGATAAAATGACATTTATTAATGATAATTTCGGAGAAATATTAATTTTATCAAAAATCAACAAGAAAATGTGCAAAAAAAAATTTTTACAATATTTACACGACGATGTTTTGTTTATAAAATTAATTATTGTTATCTATTATTTTTTTTTGTCACATGAATTTTCAAGTCTACTACGGTTTACTACAAATAACATATATAAAGTTACACAAAACATTCATTATGTACTACATTTGTCACATTTTTTTTATTTATTTACTCGTAAAAGTTCATAAATATTCATTTTTAACATAATATACATATATGCAGATTTTACGTAATTTAATTTTTTGATTATAACTTTATTTTTATATTTTTTTCGAATATAAACTAAAAATTTGTACGATTATTTTATTATTTTTTTTTATACATAATACACACATATGGAGCACATTTCGGTGCTTTTAACATTTTTTTTTTCAACGCGATAAGATAAGCAGCTCAAATATACGAATGAATGAGTACTTTATTGCTGCTACAATTTATTATTAGAAACGCAAATAATATCATAAAAAAAATATTTTTATTTACTTACTTTTTAATAATGTTTAGCAGAAAAATTTTTCTGTGCTAGATGAATTTATTCACGTTGTTTTAATAATTTTTTTTCTTGTTCAAAGTATTTTTTATAATCCAAATCTTTTTTTGATTTAGGACAAAATTTGATTTTATTTTTTTAAAAAATTCTTTTTTTTCAACTTTCAATTTTTTTTTTATTGAAAGTGATTTTTTATTTTTTCACACAAAATTTTTCTTCACTTTTAATTGAATATTCTGATTTTTTATCTTTTTTTTATTTATCTTTCTCTGTGTATTTATTCAGAGAGATATCAGCTGATTTATTTTTTCCCTTTAATTTTAATTTTTTTAATTAAAATTGTTACTTCACTTTTTTTCTTGATTTTAAATCAATTTAATGATTTTTTTAATTTTTTTTTGTCAAACAAATTTTCGATCAAAATAATTTGATGAAATTTCGTAAGTGTTTTCCGTAAGCCGGTAACTTTTTAGAAGATTGTTTCTTTTTTTGGATTTAATTTTTTTTTTGCGGTTAATAACCGATTTGCTTTCCTTTTAATTTTTAATTTATTTTTGGAACCTCACAAAAATTTGGAGACCGAGTAAGTTGTTTTCCCTTTTACGGTTAAATGACTTCTAGGCTCTGCCTCTTAATGAAGTGCGTGATATTCCTTATGTTGAATTTTTCTTGCGGATTCACCGGATTTTTTGATTTATTTTTTTTATTATTTCCTTTAAATATTTATTTTTTTATATATATTAATATATATATTTTTCTTGCTTAATACATTTATTTATTATAGTAAGCGGTAAGCGGCAAAAATTTATTCTGCGGGGATAATGCGATACAGCGCGACCTTACTTGACAAACGTCGCTCGTAGACTGAAAATTTTATTCTGAAACTATCACAACAAAAGCCTCTAAAAAGTGCAAATTTTCCGTCTACTGTACTCCGTACAAACACGTAATTCCATAAGACGATGAACGAACGAACCAACACCAATACACACACACACGAAGACGACAACACACGAACATTTAGTTGTTGCAGTAAACTCATTTTTCTGTAGGAACAGAAATTTTATTATTTTAATACCACGTCGTGTGTGTCGTACCCATAACGTTACGAAAATCAACTTTATGTTATGTATTTAACTACGTTATGTTATTAAATTTATATAGGAACCAACGTGTTTGTGTGCGACTTCGGGTCTTCGTGTTCTATTTTTCTGCGTTTGTGTGAGTATTTTCCGAAGTCGTCGTAGCTGCCTGTAGTAGTCGCATGTACTACCCGGCATAATCACATGGTTTTTAATAAAATATATGTATCGCGTAGTGATTCCGATCTCGAATGTTTTGGTTTGAGGGGAAATCCGTTCATTCTGACTCAAATGAAATTTGGCGATGAAATGGTGGAAAATTTGGGGAAACTCGAAAAATGAACGTAAAAGGAAAATCTTTTACAATTTTTTCATTTTGAAAAATAAACGTTAAAATTTCACAAAATTTTTGACGTGCAAAAAAATATATAAATGCAGTAAAAAAAAGATAACGGATCGAAACACACATAATTTATAAATAAACATTAAAAATTTTGCACCTGCCTTAGCTTTCAATCGACAAACGAGACACACACGCAAAAGAACACAAAATTTATATTTCAATCCAATTATTTATCCATTCTTCTTCAATGTCATCTTCATTCCGAATCATTCGTTTCGTTTTTGCACAAACAACCATTCAAATCTATGACAAAATACGGGAAATTTTCATTTATTTTAACTTTATCAAAATTCAACGCGCGCGAAACTTTTCCCATCTTTGATGATGATGATGACTTTCGAAGAATTGCGACGGGCGACGAGAGAAAGTTTTTGGCAATAAAAAGCGGAAATATTCATATTTGAATATTTTTGATGCACATGATGCGATGATGGTACGACACGCGTTTGTTACACTACTTTTGTCTACTATACCATCACAGAAGCCCAAGCAAGAAAACGGCGCTAACTGCAACAAAGTTTATTTTATTGTTGTTTCGTAAGTTACAATGTGCATCTCTCTCTCTCTCGAACGTAGTTAAGTTTTGCGAAATGAAAATCGTATTTTAATGTAATAATATGCAAACAAGATGCCAAGGAGCGGATGCCCTGCGGATTGAAAAGGTATAAGGAGCAGTGGTGGATTTAATCTTAGGCTTATAAGGCTGAAGCCATAGGCACCGAGCTTTCTGTAGAACAAAATTCTTTAAAATAGACCCTTAAATTTTTGAAAAAGGCACAAGAGCCTTAAGCCCAATTTACAGTTAATCCCTGATAAGAAGTCTCAGTCTTCAGACGATCCCAGTTTAGAGGTCATCTCAAGGTCAACTTGACCCATTTTGAGTTGACTTCCCAAAAAAATTCAATCTGTTTCAAAATTAACCTCTTTAACTACTTAAGTTTAGTTTTTTGGATCTGGTCAATCTCAAAAGGGGTCAAATTAAGACCTTAACATGATCTTTAAGCGATCAGACTGATCTCTTAAGAATTTAAATACTAAATATAAGATCAATCTGATCCCCCATCTTTGAATTTATTTAACAAATTTTGGCAAACATTTTTAAATAAATTCTTGGTTAAGAGTTCATTTTGATCTCCTTTAGAATTGACCATTTCCAGTTCAAGAAAAAAATAATAATTTCTTCAAGAGTGAAATTTGATCATTTTTAGACGAATCAAATTATCAAATTTATCAAATTTAACTCTTAAAGGTTTTTTTAAGGTTTTTAGGAAATTGTCAATTCTAAAGGGGGTCAAATTGACTCCTTAACGGTTTAAATTGATCCCTTAAGATTTAATTTAAATTCTTAAGGGATCAATTTTAACCCTTGAGGAGTCAATCTCATACCTTTTCAAACCGTAGCAAATCGAAGAGAAGAAAAAACGAATGGAAACAATATCCAGACAAAATGTGTGGAAATTTCGTACAAAAATAGTTCGCGTTCCAGCCAGGTTCAACGCGACGACGACGATGATGATGATGATACTCTCATCAGCATAATTTTATGAGTTTCATATATTTATTTTGAGAATTCTCTGAATTTAATTTGGAATGCACGACGAGGATTCCTCCGTTCTTATTATGATGATTGTTGCAGCGACGTCGAGACATTTTTCAATAAAAGAAATTTTCCGAGGATCGTACACTAAAAAAAACCCACATTCACGTTAGTTTATATTATTGGTTTAACCAGTTGATAACATTTTGTATGTAATTATTTAAAATAATGTTTTCGTGTAAAAACCTATGGTCTCGTCAAGTTGTTTTAACAGTCAATTAGGGTGGCCCCCAGCTTTCGTCGATGCCTCGTCATAAATTCCAGCCGAAATTTCAATTACACTTCCATCCTATATCGCATAACCAACATTAAAATTATGCAGATACAAAATTTGCGGTAGCTTTTATACTATATTCCGAATAACTGCAATTCTAAACACGAACCAAAGACAAGCAACCGAACGACAACAACAAAAAAAGCAGGAGCATGTTTAGAAAAAGATATGATAGTTGGGTTCGGTTTTGACTCACTTGAGTACGCGAGACATGCAATAACATTTTGCAAATGTTTAAAGTTTTTCCATGTAAAATTTTAAAGACTCCGTTCTCCGTTGTTGTTGTTGTGTGTTGTAACAAAATATTATTTTATAAGTAGAAGCACAACATTAAACCGAACCGAGCACACGACAAAGTCCCGTATGGATGCAAGTGTATGTCTATAATAATAAAGAGTTGAAAAGGGAAGTCATTTACGTGATAGTTGAAATTGATAAACAAGAAAGTTTACGTGAATAATAATAACGTTAGTCGTTGTCAAACAGACAAACACACTCGTTCACACATACACACCAACCAAGAAGGTCCGTTTTGCTACTGTGTATTTTTTTTTAAGGAAAAAAAACTGTGGAAAAATTGCAGCTGCCTTTTAACTAAATCGCATTTTGCTGAAAAATATTTTTAAATATTTTTTTGTTCCTTTTGAATTATTTTTTGCTTCTTTGATCGTTGAATAATAAAAATTATGTTTTTGCGAATTTTTACAATTTTTATCAATTTTTGTAAAACATATTTTTATAGGTAAAATTTAATTTATTTATTTATTTTTTAATTTTTAATAATTTAAGCCATTTCGCATAAAATTAAAAAAATTATGAAAAAAAATAAATAAAATGATTATGAATGAAAAAAATAATTTTTCAAGTTTAAGAATTTTAGTAAAAGCTTTAATTCTGGTAAAAAAATTATCTCAATTTTTCAAAACTTTTTTTTTTATAAAAATAGTTTTTAAATTGTTAAATATTTTTCTTTTGTTAAAAAATCAAGTAAAGAAAATATTTTTAATGAAAAAAAAATGCAGTAGGTAAAACTTTTTTCAAAAAATTTAATTAAAATTAATTTTATTATTATTTTTTTTTATTTTATTGAAATTTTTTTAAATGTAACTGAACTCTTAAACTGTAAAAATAGATAATTTTGGTCGTAGTTTTATGAATTTTTGTTATGAATTAAATTTTTTCATAATTTTTAATTAAAGTTTTTTATAAATTTTAATTAAAATTTTTCATAATTTTTAATTAAAATTTTTCATAAATTTTAAAATAAAAATTTAAAAATTGCCAAAATTTGTCCAGAAAATAAATTTCATTACAAGACAATGAAATTTTAAAATTCATAAATAAGTTAGAAATAAATTAGAATCAGTTTAAATTCCTAAAATTGACAACAAAACGAGCAAAAAACGCTTTTTTCATTAAAATCCACGAAATGCGGTAGAAAAAACTTGAAGACATCATGCAAACTGGCATACAAAACGATATCTTAATGAATTTTTTGAACAACATTACCATAAAATTATCGGATAATGCACTTAAAAGCCGTGTAGTTGTAAAAATATACAACAAAAAAAAAAGATTTTTCTCTCTCGAGTATCCGTGATGATAAAAGTGTTTCATCCGTCTGTCAGTCAATCACTGGTTTACTGAAATGCATCCAAACATAATTTCCGCCCGTCCGTGAATATTCGTGCATTTTGCAGTGCGTCGTGAATTTACATGAAATGAATAAAATAAAACGAGAGTGCCTTCCAGCTAGCTGCAAAAATTTTATGCTCTAGTTTTACACTCACTTTATAATTTTTTTTCTTCTCTCAAATTACCAGTTGCTCATACTTTATTAAAAAAAAAGATAGAAACCGAAAACATGTTACACACATATCAAAACAAAATAAGTTAATTAATATTATCTTGAAGACTAATTATATTAATTATAAATGAAGGTGCTAAAAGCAGACGTTGTTATGTTACATGTCTCGACGGTGCGCTTTGTTTGCTTTTGCTCGGCAAACGTGTTAATTTGGGCGATATAAAACGAGATTCCATCGACGAATTCATGCACAAACTTTTTCCTTTATCTCGTTGCGGATTCAGTTACATCGCCGAGATTGAATATCAAAAAACATTCTAAACTTGTGTACCATCATCATCGTCGTCAGACACGAGACACGATCGGCCTTCACGCACGTCGCAGATGATTGAGCAGCTAACCAGTTAAGCGACATGCACCAATTGTTACCAAGGGAACTGGGTGATTTTCGCAGTTTATTACTTTTTTTCGGAATTTTCTTCGATGGACTTTGACAAAAAAAAATGCTCCATAAAAAAATAAAAAGGAACAACGATAAATTTGCTCTTGGTCCGAAAAATTGCTAAAATATAGAAAAGAAAAAAGGGTTAGAGTTCAAACAATTCCTTTATCTCAATTTTATTACGAAAACCTAAAATTGTTTACTTCCATCGATGACCAGAGATGAGAGACGAAATTTGTTGAAAAAGGTCACGCAAATAAAGAATGACAGAATAAAACAAGAAAAAAAGGGAAGAAGACACAATAAAATTGATACAACAAAAAAAATATTAAATTACATCATAGATCACACACATTTGCGTAAAAACGACCGAAAAATGTAAACATCTGATATAAAAATTGAATGTCTCGAGAAAAAATATTTTAAAGAAGAACAGGAGAAACAGGTTTTCTAAGTCATCTGTTCTTCGGTTCCTTCTCTCAAGGTATCTAATCTAATGCCTAAACATCATCACATATGCAACAAAAATGCAAAAGGGGTCAAGCAATTTAAATTCTCAGAGTTCACAAGACGTTCCCCCTGCTTTATTTGAGATTTTATTTTTCGTTAAAGCGAAACATCTATCATCTAATTCTTTTTATTTTTATTATTTTTTATGTGCGTTTTTGAAGTTATCTCGTTTTTTGGTACAGGAGAACGAAATAAAAAAATGATAATCACTTTTTAAAATAATTTGCATTTTTACGTTCTTTCACACAGAAAAATTTTGTAAATGAAGGAATATAAAAAAAAATATTAGTTAACGTGAGAGAAGAGACAACGACATGCGAAACCGGAATGACCACTTGATTAAATATAAAGAAATAATAATATAAAGTAATGTAAAAGATATAAAAAAAGGAGAATTTCATATAAAAATACGAGATATAAATTTATAAAATGAAGCAGAAAGATGTAGAGTAGACAAAAAAAGTACGTTACAAGATGTTGTTTTATTTTTATTAAATGAAACAAAAATTATTATAATTTAATATTAAATGGATGATGGGAACAAGGTGGAATGAGAGTGTGACTGATTTTTTTTTCTTTACAAAAAATTTAAAAGTCTTTCAAGGATTTTTACAACAGAAAGACTTTCAATCGTTGATTAACGTTTACGATAAAAAATAAATCTTGAGTGCATCCCACTGGCAGCTGTTGATACATGAACAGGGTAAAAAAAGATAATGAGTTTTAAAATATTTTTTTTTTGTTTTAGAGAAATTATTTTTCAAAAATAGATAAAACTTGGTTTTAAAATTTAAAAATTATCATTTAAAACAATTTAAAAATATTTAAAATGGCAAAATATAATTGTTAATTTTTTTTTTCATTTTATAAAGATTTAAATTTTAAACTTCGAAAATTTTAAATTCTAGACAGTTTTTTAACAAATTTTGTATGATAGAATCAAAAATAATTTTAAATATGTCTAAAGTTGAAGTTGTTAAAAAATTTTATTTTTTACAAAATTAGGCGCTCTTGTCCAAATTTCCTCAATTATTTCTATAATTATATCATTTAAAAGCATAAAATTTGTAATATAAAACTTTATTTTAGTTTTAAAAAAAAAGAGACAATTTTTTTTTTAATTTATAACATTTTAAATATATATTATGTGTGTTTTATATTTTTTTTTAAATATATATTTTGACTTTTACTATTTTTTTATTAATTATTTAGTAAAGATTATTTAATTTTTTCTTCGATTTTAAGTTTAAATTTTATTTTTTGAATAATTAAATAATTTCCTAAAATTTGTAAATTTTTTAAACATTCAACGATAATTTTTTATTTATTTAAAAATAAAAAAAAATAATAAAAGTAAATTTTTAAAAATTAATAATTTATAAAGAAATTTAATATTTATTTATAAATTAATTATTTATTGTTTTAAAAATTATAATTTATTAAAATAAATAATATATTTTAAAATAAAATAAAATAAAATAAATTAATAAAATAAATTAATAATATTAATAAAAATTTAAAAAAATATATTTATTTATTTATTATTTTAAATATTTTTCTCTTCCCTGAACATGCCGTTATGGATTTGCTCACTCAATAATTCTAAGAAAATCCAAAAAAGGAAATATCTTTAAGCAATTTTCCGCTTTAATTTGTTAAAACTCAGCTCAGAGAAAGTTTAACACTTCTTTTATTTTATTTTATTATTTTTTTTTTTTTTTTTGCAAAAAACACACAAAAAACATATCAAAGCACCACCAATAATTTATGCACTAATTTTTTTGCACGTATACGAATGCAGAGGTTAATGACATTTTAGTCAAAATAAAAACCTGATCTGTTCTTTACGTTTATATCGCATGTACAGACGAAAAAAAACAGCGGAGAGGGAAAAGGTGACTCGTCCATATATAGACGACGACTTGTAAAATAAAATAAAATATCGCACACACATGAAAGTGCAAACGGAGTCCCATACGAGAACGAAGCTGATTCAATAATAACAAAATAAATGCAAATTAACCGGTCACGAACTATTTTCTTGTCTTACGCCGTTGTTCAATGTTGTTACAACACTTCTTTTGTCGAAGAAGAACAGACAAGACACTCGAGTAAAAGGGGTGCGACACGGGACAAGAGCGAAAGGGGTAACTATGGCACGGGACTAAATTTATTGATGGTGTTTTAAATAAGATTACCGGGACATTAGAGACACGTGTCAGACTGACATTTGATTAACATTACTTACAATTGGATGGGTTTTCAAGTCTTTTGCTTATATGGGTTGCGGTCAAATCAAGTGTGGTGGTGCCTTACCTGAAAGAAGAAAAAAAACGAAGAAAATAAATAAATAATGTGATCAAGACGAAGTAAAATTTTAAAATGAGCAACTTTCACACCCACAGCAAATTTATCGATATTCCCACCTCGTTAGACTCCCGCAAAGGACATGACAAGCATCGCACAGCAGGTAATGTGTGTGTTTCTGTTTTTGCCTGATTATTATTATTATTACGACTTCCAGAGCACACGAAATATAAATTTATTTATAAAGGATGACAAATTGACAAACTTTGCATATGCATCACAGATTAAAATGCGCAAATTTGGTAAAGTATCGCACCTCAATGAATGCACAAACGCAGCCGATACACAGGCAGACAATCTAGACAAAATATATTGCAATTATAACAACAAGCAGCAACAAAAAAAGTTATAAACGAAGGCAGTTGTTTTAATGGCATAACTTTTCATGTGAACGAGTGTGGGTCCGATATCTGCCTTTCTCCTGCTCGTTTTTGGCTAATTTGGTCTTGTTAACATGACTCACACGAATTTCTGCAAAATATGATAATTTAGGAGGTATTTTTGCTCAGAAAAAAATAAAATAAATAAAATTAACTTATAATTTTAATTAGGAAGGCAGGATGAATGTTGCTCGAGAAAGTTTCGCATTGCCCGATAGAAACAACAACAGCTCTTGGTTTATTTTATAAATAATGTGTGTAATGATAATTTATGACTCTTTATTTTTAATTTTTGCACTTTTCTGGTGTTGTTGTTGTTGATATCTTGGCATTGAGGGAATCGCAGTTCAAGGGCTGCCAAGGTGACCGTGAATTTTAATCAACAGGGCTTCTGTGAAAGAAATTGTGAAAAATTTACAATATGCAACTTTAGAGATGGGAAGCACTACTATGAACAATTTTTCAGAATTTTTTAAATTTTAGTGCCTGATATTATTTATTTTATGTTTTTTTTCAATATTTTTTTTAACCTCTTATGTTTTTTTTATCATTTAGTTACGATAGTTGAATCTTTGAGTCAATAAAATATTTTTTTTTTTCAAAGTTAAGAGAATCAAGGATTTAAAAAACTTAATTTTTGGAAAAATTAGCATAATTTTTGATTAATTATTTTTTAAAAATAATTTAAAATTTTTAAATAAACTTTTGAAGCTTTCTACTAAATTTTAGTTTATGTTATTTTCAAATTCAAACTATAAATTAAAAAAAATTAGTTAAAAACTTTCGGATTTGATATTTTTTTTTAAATATTTTGTAGTCACTTTATTAATTTTTTCATTAATTTCCAAGCAATTTCAGCTTACTTTCTGTTTTTAATTAATTTAATTTTAATTAAATTTTATTATTAATTTTAATTTTTTTAAGGATTTTAATTTTATTAATTAAAAATAAAGTGGAAAATTTATTTTCATTTTTTTAATTAAAAAATAGAAAATTAATTAAAAAAATTTTTTAATCTAAAATAATTTATTAATTATTCAATTTATTTAAAATTAAATAAATTTTTATTTAAATTAATTATTTTTTTTAATTTATTTTTTTAAATAATTAATTTTAATTATACTCAAAATTATTTGCTTAATTTTTCCAAAATTAGCCGATTAATTTTTTTTTAATATTTATCAAAAGTTTTTTTAAATGCAAAAAATATTTGGAAACAAAAGGCAATCAGTAACAAACAGAAAAAAAATTCCAAAACAATCATATGTTCCATAAATGCTAAATACTCCACTTTTGTAAATAAATTTCGTTTATTTAACTGCCTTTATTCCGTTGTGGTAACTTTTTGAAAGCTCAGTAACCACAAAAGTAGAATGAACACGAGCAGTGTCTTCTTTTTTGTCTGCTGCCGTGTGTGTGCAGCATGCCTCGTTCCCGTCTGCCTCATTTCAACACAAATAGAGAGGAGCGCGAGTGCGGGAGCGAGAGAAAGACAAAAATTGTAATAATAATAGAGGAATGAAGTGTAAGTTGTAAGGATCGTACGTCGCTTCGTCGACTCTTTGCAATATGTGAACGTTACTGTTTTTTTTATTTTTTGTGTACTTTTTTTTTGAAGAAAAAGCAGCCGAAACAGCCAAGGCAATATGATATGGTAAAAGTTAGTTAATTTATATTCTCAACTTTTTTTGCTGCGATATGCGGCGTACCGTGTGTGTGTGTTTACGCGTCATGATTGTGCTGCGATGATGTTGTTGCTATTGCATTAAAGCATTAAAAGTCCCTCATTTACAGCCCTGTTTACGATCATGTTTTGTCTGTGTTGTGCAAAATTATATGGCCCTTGTGTTTTAAAAAAGGCGAACGTATGTTGGTTGTTTGGGTGTGCATAAACCGTTACTGACTCGGTGTTTTACGATTTTAAAATTATTTCCTCTCCAACTCTCGGCTCGTTTTGCGTTACCTGTCTTCTTTTGTTTGCTGCGTGTGCGAGCCAGAACGAAGAAGTAGACTAAATTTATGATGAAGAAGTTTATTGGAAATGAATAAGTGGGTTGTCTTGTTCCTCGTTCTCTATCTCTCGTCGTGTGAGAGATATAATGAGGTAAATTCGACAAAGAGTTACGGAAAGTTTTCCTTTACGATTCGAACAAGTCATAAAATTGTCTCGGATGCAATTAAATAACACCACGAAATGTAAAATAGCCACATCAGGACCGTAAAATAATAAAAAAAAATTTAAAGTTATTTTCTTAAAAAGGGCAATTTTCCTCTTATTTTTTTAGAAAATCTAAAATAAAATGGAAAAACTTTAATAATAATTTTTAAATTTTTGTATTAAAAAAATTGAAAAAAAGCAAGTTAAATAGTCAAAAATTGAGTAAATTCCCGTAAATTCAATTATTTGACTTTTTGTCTCTCCCTTTGAATTTGACAAAAAAAAAATTTGGGGTAAAAAAATTAAAAAAAAAATTTTTCAACATTTTTTTGTGTTTAAAAAACATCAAATAGTTCATACAAAAAAGTAATAAATTAAATAAAAGCTTTTAATTTTTTTATTTAATTTAAAAATTTTAATTTAATTAATAAAATTAATTATTTAAAAATTAATTTTACTGATTTTCAATACTTTTGCATATAGCAAAAAATTATTTAAATAAAATTAAACAAATTATTAATTTTTTAATTATTTTTTAATTAGCAAAACAAAAATCAATTAAATTCCTTTTAAAATTTAGTTTTAATAAACGAAAAAACATTTTTTTTAAGGTTCATTTCTTTAAATTTCTTTATAAAATTTTAATTAATTTTAAATTAATATATTTTTTTTAAATTATTGAATTTTTTTTAATAGTGAATAAAATATTGATAGATTTTTTAAAAAAAATCCTTATTCAAATCTTAACCATTTTTTAAAAATTGCAATTTCCAGTAAAAAATAAAATTGCTTAAATTCTCATTATTTGTTTAAAAATTAAATCTACGCCTCTGCACCTCACAAATAAAATTCGTGACTGATGTTAAATTATGTTGCCTCGAGGATATGAACTCACAGAAAAAAAATCTGAACAACCGAAAAAGGAAATAAAAGTGCATCCGATCAATTTTTGATGATGAAACTCGTCTTCGTTTCCAAAAGTATAAGGTACTACGAGGTACAAGTAAATAACATGAGTATTTGCATATTTAATAAAGTGTGCAACCATTTCTTTTATTTTTCTGTCTGAATGTAATGTTTTTCGTTTCTTGCATTTATCACCGTCTCGCTGCTTCTTTGCTAGGTTTTTACGTGAAGAAGTAAAAAATAAAGGAAAAACTAACAAAAAAAAAATTTACTATGACATGAATATTTATTTCTTTTCGTTTTTTTTATTTGAAACTATTCGAAAAATTTCTCGTGTAAGGATTTTTTAGTTTTACTCAGTCTATGCAAATTTATATGCATCACCTTAATTTTTTGCTGTTGTAAACAAATGGCACGTTTTAGTTTTTTTTTTCTCTTATTTTAACGAATAGTGTGAGTTTTTGACTAGGTTGTCTTTAAAATATTTTAAAATAGCAAAGAAACGAACAAAAATTGCATCATTTGGAACACTTAAAAAAATTTCTTAAAGAAGTAATCGTAAAACCACTGCAAGAAACGAACTCCCATGCGAATTCGAAAAACCACAAAAAAAAAACTTTTCAAAAACTCTATCTAACAAATTCTGCATCAATATATAAATTTTTTTAAACAAAAATTTTGAAAGAGCAATCATACTACTTATAATAATAATAATCGTGTAAGGAAAATATTTTCAGGTATAAAGACATAATTTCCTACTGCATTCCTTCTACCGTCTTGTGAAAGTACAAAAATTGGAAAATATTATTATTTTATTGCTGCCCAGAAACTTTATTTTTATTCATCTTGCCTGCTTGCCTTCAAATTTCACATATTCCGTCATAATAGGAATCACACGAGTGTGTGTCTCAGCTGCATGCCAGAACAAAAAAAAAAGGAACGAAAAATTTATTTGATTTGAATCGATTTTTCCACTAAACTGCATCGAAAAGAAGGAAAAAAAGACTACCATGTTGCATTTTCCAATAAAAACATGAAATTTTTTCGAACATTCAGATGATTGCTTACGTGCAGTTTTTTATCTATTTTTATTTTATTACTGTAAAGATCTTTCTAAAATATAAAATGTAGGAATTTGGAGGGAAAAAAATTTAAATTTTATAATTCTTGTTACTTTCTAGGTCGTGATCCGTTCTTAATCCACTAAAATTAACTTTTATTGCGATTTTCATTCAAATTTTTTTTAAAGTTCTGATTATTACTTAACGGACAACTAAATCGCATTTTTAGACATTAAATTTAATTTAGTTAAACAAAAATTAATTTTAAATAATTAATTAATAATTTAATTTAATTTTTATTTGTAAAATTAATTTTTTTAATTTAATTAAAAATCTATTTAATTAATTAATTTTAAATAATTTTTTTTTTTTTTTTTTTTTAAAAATTAATTATTTAATTTAATAAAAAAAAAAAATAATAAAAATGTTAAAAATAATTAATTAAATTACAATTGAATTAAATTTTGTATTTTATTTTAAATTTTTATTTTAATTTAATTTTTATTTTAATTAATTTAATTTAATTTGATTTTTATTTTAATTTTAATTAATTTAATTTAGTTTAATATTTATTTTATTTTATTAATTTTTATTTAATTTTTTATTATTTTATTTATTTTTTAAAAAAGTATAAAATTTTAAAAGACAGACAATTATTAAAAAGTCATCATTTAAAAAAAATCGAAATGCGATCAAAATAAATTTAAATTTATTCTTCTTTCACTTTTTAGTCCGCCTTTATTCGCAAAAAATAATCAGTTCAATGGATCAATGAATCCAAATTCAACACTTTAACTATCATCATCAATTTTCTATCTTTTTTTTATTATTTCCATTCCTTTCTTTTTTTTCATCTTCTCCAATTATTTATTTTTTTGACAAACAAACAAAAGCATTGACCTTATTGATTGAAAAGATCAAACACCAGAAGAACTATAATAAAGTGCTTGTTATTTTAATTTAATCGAGTCTTAAATGGTCCATTAACATGTAAATGACATCACGGAGAGCGAGAGAAAAAGAGTGAGAAGTTCGACACACACGACCGATGACGCCGAAATGATGAAGTAATGTCATTGTTTTTAATTTATTTATTGAAACATGCATGAAATATGCTCGCGACGCAACAATTTATGTGTCGTCGTAATTTAAATAAATTTTAATTTTTCTCATTTTGTGACAATTTTTTTTGTATGCGCTCTCCAGAGAAATGCAATAAAAATTCTTTGTCATTATGTCGGTCGAGTAGGTTATGATGTCATTTTTGACTCGAGAAATGAGAAATGACTCGATCCTAATGTTAAAAGTTCACATAATTTATCAATAATAATTTTAATGTAAACACAGAGAGAGAGAAAGAAAAATGAGTCAAACGATAAAATTGTTGAATTTTTATGCAAATTTGCTCAAAAAATTGTATAGTTTTTTTTTTTTGAGATGTCAAGTTCAAGCACTTTTCTGCAGATTCACTCAAACAGTAATGATGATGTTTGAATAAAAAATTTTGAAAGATAATTTTTGAGTAAATTTAGTTTTAAAATTTTTCGTATCACATTTTGTTTCACGATTTCATGAGTTGACAAGTTTTTGCTAAACAACCAAATATATAAAAAAAATAATTTATTCATTTTATTTAAATTGAAAACTGCTAAAAATAGACAAATATAAAAAAAAATCAGTTTTGCAATAAAACAAATGAACCAGTTCTGTTGGATACGGGATATTTATTGCACTTTCTAAAATCGAACAAAAAATGACACAAATCGCTACCTTGGCCACCATTCGCTAAAGTGCAACGCAGTAAATTAACATTTTTCAGCAGCTTTAAAAAATTAATCTAATTTTTATTCAAATGATATCGTTATCGCCACTAAACTCACCAACAAATCATCGATTCTTGCATTTTTTTCGTTTTTTTCTCTATTTCTGAACTAATTATGTGTTTTATCTTTTAAACAGTCATTTCACGTTTTACCGCTATAATCACCTAAAAACAGTTCATCACATTCTCTTTTTTTCTCAATTCTTTCTTTTCTTCCTCGTTATTTTTCTATGATGTGCGATTTTTTGCATTCACTTGTTTTGCTGTTGTTCTTTATGCCGAGGAATTGTGCCTTGTTTAAAGCATGTTGATCTACTTCTATGCGGAAAATGAGCAAATGAGCAACACACGAAAAAAATGACTGTCTAACACGAGATACAAACACACACAAAATTATTGCTGCTAACAAAGTGGCATAATATGAAACACATGAAAAAAAAGAGCAGCAAGCGTTATAACGAAGCAAAAACTAATAAAAATTTGTTAAAAAGTTGCGTGTCTTATTTTTCTTCATCATATAATCATATAAAACTTTTTTTTTCTTCGCTACTGTTCTAGTTTTGCTCCGTTTTAAACACTTCAGTCAACCGCATTGTCTTACTTTCTCCTTTCTCTTAGTGATGATGCGTTACGGAGAAAAATCCTGATTTCAGTGCGCTTCCGTCAAAAAAAAAAATGTTTTCATCCAGAATTTTCGTTCCATCATCATCATCATCAAAACATAAACATAAACTCGTCTGGCATGCGAATGAGTGCATAAACTTCGTAATTGAATAATGCAATTTTGTTTATGTTTTGAAATAAAATATTTTTAAGGTTGTCGTTTGGTAATCGAACAGTGATTTAACCGCTTTTTAATTTTATTGACTATGTGATTGTTTTAACAAAAAAAATAACCACGTGGTCTTATAAATTTAATAACTAAAAGGTTTTCAAATTTTTTAACCACGTGGTCTTAATTTTTTTTAAATAATTTGTTTTAAAATTGTTTAACCACGTGGTCATCAAATTTATTTAAATATTTCGTTTAAAAAATTTTTAACCACGTGGTCTTAAATTTTTTTTTGTGAATAATTTGTGTAAAAAATTTTTAACCACGTGGTTTTATAAAATTATTAAATAATTTGTTTAAAGAATTTTAAACCATGTGGTCTTAATTTTTTTTAAATAATTTGTTTTAAAATTATTTAACCACGTGGTCTTAATTTTTTTTAAAATATTTCGTTTAAAAAATTTTTAACTACGTGATCTTAAATTTTTTTAAATAATTTGTGTAAAAAATTTTTAACCACGTGGTTTTATAAAATTATTAAATAATTTGTTTAAAAAATTTTAAACCACGTGGTCTTAATTTTATTTTAAAATAATTTGTTTTAAAATTGTTAAGCCATGTGGTCTTATTTTTTTTTTTAAATATTTCGTTTAAAAAATTTTTAACCACGTGATCTTAAATTTTTTAAAATAATTTGTGTAAAAAATTTTTAACCACGTGGTCTTAGAAATTTAATAACTAAAAGCTTTTAAAATTGTAAAACCACGTGGTTTTTTAAAATTGTTAAATAATTTGTTTAAACAAATTTTATTAAAAATTTTATTTAATTTAAAACTCTGACTCTTTTAAACTACCGTCAATCCGAGGTTAAAACCATATTTTTTTTCTTCGAAATGCGGTAAAAAAAGCCAACACACACAAAAAATCTTTTACAGTCGTTGCTGCATAAAAACATCGCTCTCTTGCGCTTCCACCATTGTAGCTAAAGGATCGAAGAATTTTTATTTTTATTATTTCTCTTCTTGTCTTCTTTGATAAAATAATGATTTTTATTTTTCAGAAAAGCCATAAAAAGCCAACACACCATCGACAGCTGCAGCAGCCAACAACGCGCAACGAAAAAATTTAATGCATCGATAGTCGAGGATGTGTTACAACAAGAAGAGATTTCTGCAGACTCACACACAGAGTAAAGAGGAACAGGAAAAAAAATGCATGAAGAAGGATGTGAAATTATTATCATCAATTTTTTTGTGAGTAATGCATCTACGTGAGCACTTTCATCAAATCATTTACTGCACTTCAAAGAAATAAAGATAGACGAAGAAAAAAAAAGTTTAATATTTCAAATTACTTTTGATATTTTCGTGAAATTCGCAGAAAAAAATTGCTTAAAAAATTAAAACATTAAATGCTCAATGTGATACTTTAAGAGCCTCCAAATGCGATAACAATCCGTAACGTCATCATAAAAAACATTTTATTGCCATTTTCACCCATATATATATTTCACGAAAGTAAACAAGACACCTCTTTCCGTCGCGCGCCGTTTATCAGTGTCTACAATAAAAATAATTTTAAAGTAGAAAATTTTCATTTACATTCGCATAAACCAAACGTATAATTTCCCTATTTATTACACCACTTTTGTTTGTTTGTTCAAATTATTTTTTATGTACACACCGAGAGAAAAAGAGACATTTCAGAACACACAAAAAAATGTATAGAGAAAGAAGAAGCGATTAGAAAATATTATCATTCGCTTTTATGTGTCACTTTAGATTGCACATACAGACACGTGTGGGAGTATTTACTGGAAAATAATAGCAAAGTAGCAGAGAATATGTTTCAGAGTGTTTAAAATTTTTCATATATGATATGGTGTGATAATAATAATCATAACATTATTATAAAAAGTAAAGATGACGACGAAAACGGGGGAATTCTTATATTATTTGCTTAACAAATTTATCTTTTTTGGCACAATTTCATAGACTCACAACAACAACAATAATAATAAAGATATCAACTCGTCCTCGTCTTTTTTTAGTATATTTTTTTAAAAAATAATAATAAACATACATGACATAATAATAACAATAATAAGGAATATAATAATAGGAAAGTGAACCAAAATTGAAGTTTTATTATCATTTTAAATGAAGTGTTATGTACAAATGGTTTTGATATTTTTAAACTTCCTTGTTCGAAAATCAAAAATATATAAAAAAAAAGATGAAATTTTATTACAAAAAAAAAGTTAAAATTTAATTTTTAATACTTTGTTTAATATAAATTTTTAAATATATTTTTATATTTTTCTATTCTATAATTTCTTATATTTTTTTTAAATCAAAGTTAATTTTCTAGAATTTCAGGTCAAACATTAAATGATAGTTTGAAAGCAAAAAAAAATTAAAAAAATAAATAATATTAATTAATAAATTAAATAAAATTTATAAAACATACAAAAGTTTCATATTTTAAATTTTATCTTTTTTTTATATTTTTTTATTTCAATTATTATTATTTTATTTTCAAACTATTTTTCAGAAAACTTTAATGATTTTTATCAATTTTTAGTTAAAAAAAAAATATTAAAAAAAAAATATTAAAAAAAAATATAATATATATTTTTTTTATGAAGTTTAACTTCTAAAACAAATTTATATTTTAAAAAAAAAAAAATGTTAACAAACTTAAAGGGTAAATTATTCTTTTAAAGCTCGTCAAACTTGCATCTTTAATACCTTATCATTAATTTTAAAAAATATAAATTGTAAAATACAGTAACAAAAATTCGAAATTAATGTTTGGAAAAAAGATTAATAAAAACCATTTCCAGATTTAATTGCCCAAAATTTAATTTTTTAAAAAATATTAAAAATAAAATTTTTTTTGATTAAACTTAAAATTAAAATTAATTTTTAAAAAATAATTTAAATTTTAACTTTTAATAAAATTAAATAAAATTATAAAAAATAATTAAAAATTTTAATAAAATTAGGATGATTTTTTTATAAATTAATATTTTTAAAACTTTTTGCAAGGAAAAATTTTATTAAATATTTAAATAAAAAAATTTTTTTTTTTCAATTTTTAGTTCAAATTAATATTTTTGAAACTAATAAAAATATTAAAATTTTTAATTTAAGAATAAAATTTTATTTTTACTAATTAACCCTTTTAAAATCAAAATCTGTTAAAATTAACAAATATTATAACTAAAATCAAACAACGAACCATAAAATCCCTCCAATATTCCTTTTAAGTTTTGATACCCTTCCTTTGATCACGAGACGTACCACCGAAAACTAGAAAAGACGAAATGCAATTTTCCGCCTTGCTACGATGATGCAACATATGGTCATGTTCTGTGTAGTTGCACACACAAAAAAAAACATTTTTTCGGCTAAATTATGGCTTTTGTTTTTCCTCTTCCTTTTCTTCCTCACACACACACTTTTCAACTCTAATAAGAAGCGAGCAAGACGAGAGCTTTATTATTAGTTTAAACTTTTAAATTAATTTTTGTCTGTGTGCGCCGTAATAAAGAATTGTGACTGGTCCTGAATGCAGCTGCAGCATCAACTCGTTGCGAACAAAACTTATAATAAAACAAGGGATGTGTGTTTTATTGTGTGAATACGGTGAAGTGTGTAGTAAAACTTTGATGAATGGGATAAACATGATGAAAATTTATTGAACAAAAAAAAAACAGGAGAGGCATCTCCTTTATGTGGCACGGAAGACGATATATGAATATAATATGATGATATGAAAGAAAAGTCTTGTTCGAGACGATGACGATGTCGACGACTTATGCATGAAGAATGCAATTTTCTTCCTTTTTGCATGATAAAGTTAAAAATGCAACACACAAAACTATGTAATTGGCTAATAAAAAGGAACAAAAGTTTTGTTATAATAAGGAAAATTTGTTACCGAAAAAAAAATTCGAGTGAGCAAATGTGTCTAACTTTACACTTTTTGCCACAAAAATTTGTCTTAAATTACAAACACGGAAATGAAAAAAAATCTCAGTGCCTGTCTGCAGTCCCCTTTCAACTATTCAAAGGTAAAAATCCTTCAAATCCTTTTACTGTTTGTTGTTTTTCTGTTATTTACAATTTCAAAAAAAAAAAAAAAAAAATAATACCTTTGCGGCAAACATTAAAAAACCATCAAAGAGAAAAGAGGTCACATACAGGACCGTACAGCACATTTTTTGCCGTGCGCCATCCGTGGACTATACTGATAGGACGTTTGTTTGATCGATCAGATTTAAGTTAATGTGTATTTTGTTGGAATAGGAACAAAATGGATTTCGGTAGGTGTACACGGTAAAGTGGCAAACGAGCGACTCGAAGAGCAACGTCATCATGTTTTGTATGTACAAAATATTTTCCTTTATCATCATTACTTTTACTATTATTTATAACAACAAACAAGAATCATAAAAAAAGGAAAAAAAACTTTTACCTTTACACACAAAAAAAAATTCTGCTCATTTCTAATTTTATTTTATTTTCCTCTGTGTGCTTTGCGTAGCGATTGTTGTAAATAAAAAATGACTTTTCCATTGAAAATCAAAATAGGTTGCATGTCAAGACAAATTACATTTTTAATGGCGACATCATCACCAAACTATGCGGAAAAAACTCGTGTACTTTATAATAAAAATAATGACATTGTAGACACACACAAGGAAAATTTCCACTCAAACTTTTTTCTTAGAGATTTTTCTTTTTTTTACCATGTTTAAAATTTTTATTTAAATAAAAACGGTATTATGCCCGATTGTACTGTCCGTTTGTCCGTAACGATGTGTCCTTTTGCCTTTTTGCTAATTCAAACTTTGATATAAATTCATGAATTAGCAAAGGGCAAATTTAAAATATTTTGCTTCGAGTGATTTTTGGATAATTTTAAGTAGATATTTTCTCGGATTGATGAAAACTCAAGAAAAAATTCGAGAAAATTCAGAAAAACTCGGAAAATTAGTGAAAATTAGAAAACTTTAAAATTCTTATATATTATTGGGTAAAAATTCTTAAATAAAATGAAATACCAAATAAATCATGAAAATAAAAAAAAATTATTTAAAATAAAATATTTTTTGAATTAAAATATTTCCAAAATTTTTTTAAATGTTAAACGATTTAAAATGCGGTCAAGCCATTTGTTTTTCCAATTCTTTTTAATCTAATTTTTTTTATCCAAAACATTGGCAATAATAATTATACTATTATTATTTAAATATAACAAAAAAAAAAGATTTCATGTCAAAATATTATTATTTGTGGAGGAGCCACACGCGCCTCATTCTAGGAAATTGAAATTTTCAAAACAATTATTTATGTTTATTGCAGTCAATTCTCCAGTTCGTTCATTTTTTTTATTTTTCACGTGGAAAAAAAATCCTCAATTTAAAACGTAAACAAACTCCATACCGACACAAACAGAAAAAAAACAACAAAAATATATAAATAGTTGAAAAGTTTCTGATTAGTTCTTGGCATAATTTCATTTCTTGTCACACATTTTTGGTTTCATTTCATTTCAATTTCATAAGAGTCAAAAATATTTTGTGTTTTTATTTTGCCGTTGCGTTCAAACAGAAGGTAAAACCGCAATGCAACGTCATTTATACTGCAAAAGATTTGCATGATATTTTAAAATTTATTGCATTTTGAATGATGATATTTTCTTTTTGCGCGCCTGCCTTGCCTCTCTGTGTTACATAATAATTACAAAACAGATGTTACATCTTTCATCAAAATTGTAACGTTTGTTAAATTAAAAGAGAGATATGAAAATATTACACACACGCGAAAAAAAATTATTTGCGAATGCTGTGAGTGAGTGGCGGGTATTCAACATAAAATTAAATGAATTTTAAATAAAGACACTTTTTGTGCGGCGACATACAATGTATATTTAGTGTAGAGTAAACAGTAGGGTAATGTAGCGTGAGGCTTTTAATTGCAATGAAAATTGTGGCAAATCCGCTTTTAATGAATTGTAAAAGCATTTTTAGATTTAAAAGTAATAATTATGATGCAATTACCGAATTTTAACGTGCAAATTTATTTAGAATCAATATAATAATGGTTTTCAATCAGTGGACAAAATTATATAAACGGAGAAGCTTAATAATTACGAATACACGGAAAAGAAAAATTTAGGAAGTTGTCGGAAGGGTTTTTAAAGGATTTTAAAGCTTTTATTATTTTTAATATTTTAATTTAATTTGACCTTATTTTTTCTTAATTTTTAAATAATTTTTTTACTTGACATTTTTATTTTTTATTTATAAAAAAAAAATTAAAATTTAATTAAAAATTTAAAATAAAATAATTTTAAAAATAAATATTTTTGTTTAATTTTAATTTAATTTAAAATTTTTTATAATTTACATAAGTTTCATTAAAAAAATTTTGCAAAGCATTGAGTTTTAAAATTTAAAATAAATTAAGGTTACTTTAAATTTTTTTCTAATTATTTTTCAAAATAAAATGATAAAATAATTTTAAAAATAAATAAATTTAATTCAACTTAATTTTAATTTGATTTCTATTTAATTTTGCTTTAATTTGATTTAAAAAAATTTTAATTTTTTTTTATAAAATTTAATAAAAAATTTAATTTTAAAAATGTTTGTTAAGCATTGTATAAATTTTGAAATAATTTAAAGTAATTTTAATTTTTTTTCTAATTATTTTTTTTTATTTTAAAATATTTTTTTTATATTGAACTCATTAATTTTTTTATTTTTTTAATTTTTATTTTGTGGTAATAAATGTTAAAAAAAATCTCCTTTGTATGAATAAATTTATAATATAATTATTTTTATCACTTCAATAATTATCATCCTTATGAGGTATTTATTGCTAAATCAAAATTGTCAAAATAAATACGAATTTACTAAATATTATATCAATTAAAATGTGATATCTAAATAACTTTAGCAAAATTGTATCAACACAATAAAAAATTTTCACAAAAAAAATATAATTGAATTAAATTGCTCGAAAATAAAAAAAGGAAGAAAGATAACTGTATCTAATTAAAGCAAGGCCTTTGTTTCTCTTTTTAATTTCACGGCATTGCAGATACATTCTTCTACTATTTAATTTTTTTTATAAGCAATAAACAAGACACACGAAAAAAAAATAGCAGATAGTTCACACGCAAGCAAGCACTAACGATGTCGTCGTCATGATGTCCTAGAATTGCAACAAAAGTTCATTTCTTGTCGCATTTTCCTTGAAAATTTAATTGAGATGTGCTTCATAGACAAAATCTGTCAAAATTTAATCCTTCCTCTCGAAATCGGCACAAAAACAAGTTCAATCATCATTCGTTAGCGTCACAGTCCGAAATAAATATAAATTGCCACAAGTCATACGGAGAATCAATCAATATCTATTACAAATTACACTGAAATATCCAGATCATATATCAAGAATTTTCCGCGTGCTACACAAAACGCATGCACAACACGTTCAATTATTTTTCGGGTCAATTGATTATATTTTATGTGACATGATGTCGTCCGAGAAATATTTATTCGACTGCCCATTACAATTAACATCGACATATCGGTCATGTTTGAACACATCGACATCACTTCGGCATCGGCAAAAATAATCCTTTTTTCCTCCTGTGTTGTTTAACTTGCTCGTCGTCGTCGTCTCGCTTGCCACTTGCATCATTTTGAAATTCATATTTTTCAGGCAGGCACGAAATACAGAAAAAAAAGTTGAGTGAAAAATGAAGCATGCAAATTATTGGCATATAATGCCCCACATCTGTCACATAATAAACCCATAATTTACACAAGCAATTTAATTAATTTAATCTACAAACATCGCACGGACTGCGACTATACGAGAGAAAGAGAACTTTGTGTGCATGCAAGCGTGCAAATTTGTACATGATATTAACAAAATTTTATGCAAATAACACATTTTAATGTGTCATGAGTCGATTTGGTCGGTCGTTCGCGTTCTCGATCTGGACATACATCATACACAGACGTCGTATAAAAAACATAAATATCGTAAAAATTAATAATAATGATGATTTTTTGAGCAAAAATTAATATTCATATTAATATTTTCGTAGAAAAGTGATCTAGAAATAACTGGTTTTAATAAATTATATAAAAAAGAGAAAGAATTTAAAGTTCTCATTGAAAAATTTTAAAGCCTTGGTAAATTAAGATATCTAAAGTATAGAATTTAAATGCTAATTTTCAAAAATAAGTCACTGTATAAAATAAAGTTAACTAAAAAATTTGCTTATCGCATTTTAAGAAACTAAAATTGTCAAATTTTTATAAAAAAATCTAACTTAATTTTAATTTACGAAATTTTAAAAAAAATTATTATTTTTTTTTAAAAGAAGAAAAAAAATTGAAATTCATTAAAAATTAATATTTAATTTATGTTTGTTTATTTAACTATTTTTAATTTAATATACTTTTACAAAAAAAAATA
Organism: Culicoides brevitarsis; assembly: GCF_036172545.1. Taxonomy (NCBI): domain Eukaryota; kingdom Metazoa; phylum Arthropoda; class Insecta; order Diptera; family Ceratopogonidae; genus Culicoides; species Culicoides brevitarsis. The sequence goes on along the minus strand of NC_087085.1, from coordinate 18,528,078 downwards.
TTCAAAAAATGGAAATGAATTAAAAATTAAATAAAAATAAAATTAAATCATACCTGATTTTGAAATCAATAGAAATTTTGCTGAATTTTGAGAGTTTATAATTTTTAGTTTACTTTAAAAAAAATGTTAATTTAATAAGTTTAAATAAAGGAAATAATTGTAATTAAATTAAAATAAATATTTATTTTATTTTTTTTTTATTTTAAATTATTTTAATAATTTAATATTAATATTAATAATATTTAATAATTAGGTATTTAATATTTCATTAATAAATTTGTGCAAAAAAAATATTTTTCAATGTTTTATGAATTTTCTCAAATTTAAACAAAAAGTGGTAAAAACAAACACTTTGATTAAAATAAAAGATTTTTGTGTTTAAAAATAATTTTTTAAAAATTTTCAATAAATTTCAATTTTTCCAAAGCTTGAATTTTTGCTTGAAAAGCCTGAAGTCAGGCTTGAAGCTCGAGCCTTTGATCATCGAGCTTTTCGAGCTTCAAGCCTTCAAATTTTTTAGATAAATAATAGTTTAAAATTTATTGTAATAATGTATATTTTTATTTATTTAAATGAATTATTAATTAAATTTAAAATTAAATTTAATTATTAATTTAATTAAAATTTAATTTAATTTAATTTATTTAATTTAATTTTATTTATTTTTTTTTTTAAATTTTTAAATTAATTAAATTTTAGTTAAGTAATTTTAATTTTTTTTTTCGATATCTGACTGAATTTTTTTAAATTTTCAAATTTAAAAAAAAATAATTTTTAAAAAAGTAATTTTCTTCAATAATTCTTTAAGAAAAAATTTTAAAAATAATTTAAAACTTTTTAAAATTTAAAATTTTAAAAATTAAATTAAAATCCAATTTTCACAAATTCGCTCACACACTAATTTCAATACGAAAATTTTAATTAATTTTAACTTTTAGCTGTCAAAATTTAATTTAATAACTTATAGACTTTAAATAATTTTCCTGCCACAAACTTCGATCGGACAAACTTTGCTCACCTTTAACAGCACCGAGAGAAAGAGTCACGTTACTTTTAGTTCACGCTTCCCCAATCAAAGTGGATAAGCAAACAAATCTCCATCCATGTAACAAGACTTAAGATCAAAGGCATAAAATGACATACTTTAAATTGTTTTAAGTTGCTCCTGTGTGTGTCTGCTGTCTCCACTGTAACATAATCTAAGGAAGTCTGCCGTTTGTCTTAAAGTTCATAAAAAGAGCATTACAAGACTCCGCACACAAAGAATGTCATTTATTATGCAAGTTGTTTGCATTTATATAAAACACCTTTCATCATCATCAACATCACTTCGTCTTATGCTGATGACGATGACGACGACTACACAACACGACAACGACATCAACGAGATGAAAGATGCAAGGCAAGTGTGTGTCGTAGCCCAGCATTGCCATGTTTATAAATTATGACATGCGAGTTGAGGATTATTAAGTAAGGCACTTTGCGTACAATGAACTGATGAAATGAAACAAGTGTCTAGGGCACTTTTGACCGACACTCACCCATCTAAGGAAATCCTTTTCCTCCTTCGCACTCACACGTCAAAGAGCAGTTAACACATCATAATTTTCCGGGACATTTTCTGCGACGACAAAAAAAATTCATAACATCATGACACACATAAAACAAAAGCATTTACATTTAATGAGGAACAACATTAATGATGACAAGAAAAAAAACACGGGGAGAAAAAGACACACAAGATACTTAAAAAAAAAGCAACCGGAGCAACAAAGCACATCATCATTAACAGTGTTATAAAAAATGTCGCCTCTTTTGTACTTTTTATGCCTGCCTTATGATTACTACGACGATTTTGTCGTCATTATTCGTGTGTACTTGCATTCTGTGGCGAAATAAATGAGCATCAAATATGTACATAAAACAAACAACTTGACAAAAAGTCGACGAAGACCCAAAAAGAGACATATTGCGGTGTGAGAATAAATAAAGAGACCTATAATAAATGTTTTGATAGTACTCCAGCTGAACTCTTACTTCTAGTTCTAGTAGTAAATAACACTCATACACAAAAAAACATAAAAAAGACAAAAGGAGCGTACCTACACGTAAATATGCGATGCAAGTCCTTTTAAAGAACAGAGGGAAGTAAAAGTGTTTGCTTTGAACCACAGTCTATTCATCATTATAATTATTATCATACACAAGGTCTTTTGTCTGCGAGTGTGGGACCGAAAAGGAAAGTTTTTGTAGGGAAGTCTTTTGATTTGAAGGTTTTTTTGGTGTTTTAAATAGTATGAAAAGGTGAAAGGTGACACCCTAAGATATTTAAATCGAAAACCAACAAAATCAAAAAAGGTACAAATTTTTGTGTGAATCTCAACCTGTAAACATGTGTAGAAATTTGTGAGACAGGTTGTCTAACTATGTCATGAAAAAAAAGAATTTTAAACAGGACATGTGATGAAAACGAAAATAAGAATGGAAAAAATATCTTGAGCGTATTTTAATTTATTTTTCTTCTTCAAAAATTTTAAATTTTTTTACAAATAATTTTTTTTTAGAATTAAATATTTGAAAATTGTTATTAATTTTAATTAATTAATGTATGGAATATTTTTTTCAAATAAAGCAAATAAAATTTTTAATTAAAAAAATTTTTTTTTTGAATTTTTTCAACCAAAAATTTTAATATTTTGAAAAAAAAAATCAGTACAGAAATAATTTTAAAAATTTTAATTATTTTATTTTTATTATTTTTATTCATTTTTTTATTTTTAAATTTTAAAAATTTTATTAAAATTAATTTTTGATTGAACGAAAGAATTCCTCACATTTTTTTAAATTGTAAATTTTTTTGTTTTAATTAAAAAAAAAAAATAATAAATTAGATGAATTCAAAAAAAAAATCAACAAAAATAATTTAAATAAATTTTCATTAAATTAAATAAAGTTTTTTTTCTACAAAAATTTTTTGGTAAAAATTAATTTGAATTTTTTAATTATTATTTACCATTTTTTTTTTTTGTTAATTTTTTTTTTTTTTTTTTGTTAAATTTTTTTTTCAAAATATAAAAAAAATATTTTATTAAAATTAAATATATTTTATAAATTATAAACAAATTTAAAAAATTATTATAAATTAATTAATATAAAAATAATTCACTAATTTTTATTAAATAAATTTCTTGGTAAGTTAAATAAATTTTTTTCTCGCGAGAAAAAATAATTTTTGATAAAAAATCTTTTAAAAATGTTAAATATTTCTAATTTTTTTTAGTCAAAATTATTTAACTCAACGACATTCCTTATTTTTTCTGTTCCAGCTACTGTGTGGCATTTAATACAAGAACCACTAGAAGGACGAGAAAAAAAAGAGATTTAATCACAAAAGAGAACAATGAATGACATAAAAATATGTTAAAGTGCGTACTTGTCGTACCTACAACAACAACAAGGTACATAAGGGCGCTACAAATTATCCTCTTCTGCTACAGCGGCGCGTACAAAACGGAAATATTTTAACTTGAACAGGAAATAAAAGGAAGGGAAAGTCCTTTACAACACGACCATTTATTAGATGAAAGCAAGTATGAAAGAGAATTTTAGCACTAAGGAAAATTTTGTTTGTCGAGCCAATTGTAAAGCGTGGGAAGCTTCCGTTTTGTCATTGTTAGACCTTTGCAAAAAAATAAAAAAAAATCCGTTAAAAATAGAACAAAATGGACTTATGAAATATTTCTTTGTTTTGCACTTCTTTGTTAATTTTTTGTTAACCGAAAAAAAAATTACGCGTAAAATTCTTCTACACATCGATTTGCGCAAAAGAATTGTCATGCGGCTAAATTTGCAAATTGAATACGAAGGTCACGTGTTTATATGAGTCATTTTGCTGACACAACTTAATTAATTGCACAGCGCTCTAATGGCGTTAGAACCGTTGTTTGCATGGGAATGAGTTGAAACAATGTTGATTTGAATCAATCCAATTATGTAATGTCGTCGTTGCTCTGTGGATGTGCGAAAAATTGTACAATTCAAGGTAAACAAAAAAATGAGTGTAGAATTAATGACTTTGTGACCCAATTGCACTTTAAAAATCATACAAAAATGACAAATTATGACGAAATTATTGCAGGAGGTCTCCCGCTAATTAATTTATTGATAATTAATTGAATTAAAATAATAATTTACTTGACGAAGTAACACGTTCGAGTCGAAGAAATGTGTAAACATGCGATAAGACAGACAACTGAAATGAAGTTGTCGAACATGCATAACGTAATTAATCAGCCAATTAGTAAACATTCATATTTTGTGGCAACTGCACACGCTGCATCTACGGAATTATCACAAATCAATGACACACAATTACAACTCAATCAATCAATTAAAATAATTATTGTTGTAAGACGCGCGCGATGTGAGACAACATGCCAGATATTCAGATTTATTCTTTTCATTAAAATAACATGCGAAGAGAGATACAGCGAGAATGAGAAGAAATTTGACCTTTCGTGGTGACCGAACACTTGTGAATGCTTGTAAACACTTGTATTTATCATTTTTATTGATTTATGGATGAAGTGTCTTGCAAAAATTGACCTTTCTGCTGTTTTTTATGAAGATGGTGATGTCGTTCGATGACATTTGTTTGAATAATTTTTATGAGTAGAATGGATTCGAAGAATGTTGTTGCGATGACAGTATTTATTATCGTAAGATAAGATTTTATAAATTATGGCTTATGTGTAGAAATTTGACCTGTAGAAGTAAGTTGCAATTTTTTTAATGTTTAAATTAAAATTTTACTCATCTTAGAGATTTGTAGGAATAAAAAAATTAAATTTAAATGATTTTTAAAGGGATTTAAATATTTTTTATGCTGTTTTATTCGTTTAAAAAATGAAAACAAAATGTTCAAAGCTTTTCTAACAAAAATAAAAATCTTGTTCAAATTAATTTCATGCAAAAATCAATTAAAAACATTTTTTCAAGAAATTATTTATTTTTATAAATGTATATTAATTATTATCTATTTTTAAATAAAATATTTGTAAAGCTATTTTATTTATTTTTTTTTTTAAATACCATAAAATTACAAAAATACTTCATATTGTAGAGCATTCAAAAATTTTATGTAAAAAAATAAAAATTCATAAAATTATTTATTTTAATTTATTAAAAATTATTAATTTATTAAATTAATTTTAAATCATTTAAAATTTTAAAACTTCGATAAAAATAAATAAAAAATTAAAAATTAAATAAAAAAAAAATTAAAAAAATAAATCTTTTAAAAATACGTTAATATATTTCGTTAAATGTCGGACAAAAATTAAATTAAAAATTATTTATTAATTAAAAATCATAATTATTTTTATTTAAAATAATCAAAGAATTATAAAAACCTACTTTCATAAATATTTTTCAAAATTTTAATTTATATTTTATTTTTTTATATTTAATTTGAAAAAAGTATTTTTAATATTTAAAAAAAATTAAAAAAAAAACGAAAAATTTAGAACTTCATATGAGTATGAAAAATATATTTATCATAAAATATTGCCAAAAAAACTACTTAATGACCCATTTTTTATTTTTTAATCCAGAACTTCTCCAAAATTCCTCCACAGAGCAAAAATCTCCAAGACAAACATTCACACTTCCATTATTTTTATTAGATTTTCCTGCAAGCCATACGCTCTGATTTATTCAACTCGACACTTACACCCCGCTCTACACATGCTTTGGCACAAATGAACAGAAAAAAAACTCAAACACATGAACTTGTTATTTAACTTTATTATTTTAAACTGCTGAATCCTCTTGAATTGTAAAATTGCATGCAAGTCTCGTGCACGGTTCGCATCGCACTCGACAACATCCTACCTCATAAAAAGCATTTCACAAACCCTAAAATTTTATTTAACACATCTCTCAGATCTCTCCCACACACAAACTCACACACACGCCACTACTAACATAATCATTATTTTTCTAATTTAGTAAAATTATCACGTTGCTTCTCATTCGTTCATTACACTTTTGTTGGATGTGCGAAGCACTCTTGTGTTTCTCTAAAACTGTAATAATAATTGTTAGACAAAAGGAATTTAATTATCATGTTGTTGTTGTCGTCGTCGTCGTACTCGAAGAGGCATTGTGTCGTCTCATCGCAAAATCTATCCTCCTTCTATTTGTCTTTGTGATGTGCACTACTTGAAAATTCAGTCCAATATAAAATATATATTTTTTATTTTCCATTTTATATAAAAAGGCATTATTTTTATTGTTATCTCCGTGCTGGTGGACTCCTCGATGGATAGTAAAGTTTGATTCTATCTTTGCGGAGCAACAAAAAACTGCAATGTCTGCTGGATGATGATGCCGTAGGTACAACGAGAGGACGAGCACTCTGCTTTATGAATACAAATGTGGAAAAATAAAAACTTTTTTTTTCTTGCCTTGTATTAAAATAATAATAATACAATTGTTGGATGTGCTTCACTTTAGACATTAGATTAAAATTAAATTAACATGTTTGTTTTATTTTATATCAATGGCTTAGGTTCTGGTTGCAGAAGCAGATTATCTGCTTACGAACATGAAAAGTGATTTCTGGGAACCCGATAATCGTTCGTACATTTTACTCTTTTTTTTACGAGTTTGTAGCGTGCGGCACTTTTACAACCCGCGTTCAGTTATCAGAACATAAAGAGGGTGGCAATTATCGTTGCTTGAGTACAACAAAAAATGGTAAGACCATCATTATTAATGAATTGTTTTTTTTTATTTCAAGGTAGTTGCAAAAAAACGTGTTCCACGAATGTATGCAAAATAACCTATTTATCATGTAATTATTTTTTTGAGTTTTTTTATTCACTTAGGCAGATACAATTTTATAAAAATATTCATATATTTTACTAAAATTTAATTTAAAAATCCTTTAATTTTAAAAATTTATAAAATCAATAAAATTTAAAAAATTTTAATTAAAAAAATAAAAAAAATAAATAAATATTTTAAAAATGAATCAATGAACCTTGAATAAAATTAATTTAATTTTCAATTTATTAAAGATTAAATTTTAATTAATTTTATTTAATTCAATATTCTTATTTTAATCAAATACTTTAATTAAATATTTTATTATTTAAATTAATTATAATTTTTTAACTAATTATAATTAATTATTAGTTTTTTTCAATATTGAAAATTATTTGAAGTTTATTATTTTTTTAATTATTTAATGAATTTTAATTAAAAAAAAATAATTATTAATTGAAATTAATTTAAAAAAATAATAATTTAATGTAATTATTTTAATCAAATATTTTTTGTGTTTTTTATTATTTTTTTAATAAAATTTTTAATTTTATATATTAAATTAAAAAAAAATTAATTAATTTAAAAAAATGAATCAACAAAAATTTAATAAAATTAATTTAATTTTCAATTAATTAAATTAAATCTTTATTTATTTTTAAAATTAATTTATTAAATTTTAATTAATTTGATTTAATTCAATGTATTTATTTTAATATTTAAATTAATTTTAATATTTAATAAAATTATAAAAAACTTATAAAATTAATTTAATTTATTTTATTTAAATTTTAATTTAATTAAATTTAATTTTATATATTAAATTTAAAGAAAATTAATTTTTGTTTTCAACTAAATTAATTAATATTTAAAAAATTCTTTTTTTTAAACATTTCAATACCTAACTTTAATTTTTTTTTTTATTTATTAATTTTTTTAATTTTTTTTATTTTTTCTTAAAACAAGAAATTTTAACAATGAAAAATTCCTTATTGGCAAATTAAACTTTTCTTGTAAGTTGTAACATGAAACATTTTTCCTAATTGTCCTACCTTCACTTACTAAGTAATACCATAGGACACGTAAAAAGTAAAATTAATAAAAACAACACACAGGAAGTTATTGCTTTAACTTCATTCACCCCCTTTTTTTACAAACAACTAGATCTAAACTATTTGATATAATTTTAGCTTGTAATTTTCGCGAACACTGAACATAAAAATGGTGTGGCCACGAGTAAAATTATAAGCCAAAAGGGAATTTGCGCACGTTTTGACACCACAATTCAGGCTCTCATGTGGCTCACGTCATTTTTAAACGAAAATGACATAAAAACTCCCACCTGCTTTCTGAATGTCTCTCGTCGAAAAAAAATTGCACATGCAATCTCTTAGTGATAATGTCTTGTTATAAAACGACGACGACGACGAAAAAAACCGTTATAAATCAAAAGATTTCTTTTTATGTCTCTTATTATTCATTTCTCTGCCATTTATGCAATTTTTCTAGTTCAATCATAAAAAAATCGAAACGAAACGACAAGAAACACAAAAAAAATCTTATATTTATATTTAATCGGATTGATTTAAGGCTCTTATTTTATTTGTATGTCCGAATGTTTATCGTGGAACATAACGTCCACCTTTGCAGCGACGTCCATTTATGAATAAAAAAAAAGTTCAACGAATGTCATGTAAAAAGAGAAAGAGAACGAAAAAAAATGTATATCGAAGACTATCATAACTATTATTATTATTGGACTAGAAGAAGAGCCAATAATAATAATAATCTGTTCATATCTTCTGCAACGTTCGTACGTATGTTCGACACTAGATTGCTCTAGATGATGAATGATAAGTCAATTTATATTTACTTTGTTTAAAGAAAAAAGGATCGGAGAGCGGATTGTTGGCTAGTTGCTCTTCTCTAGCCGACGTAGAAAGGTTAAATAAATGCTCAATGATCGATAAATTGTCAGTCATTTGTCTGGATTTTGGTCAAATTAGGTGAAATTTATTGATTATGGATGGCGTTTATGTCATATTTATGTGTCTCGGAGATTATTTGGTGGGTGGTAAGGTTATCGCGTGTACGGTTCTTGGAAAGGGGTTCTTGTGGGAGTAAGACGCGCCAAGTTACTTATTAATCGATTTAGTTTCGCTTGTAATGGAAATTCCCTTTTTTAATTGATGTTGATTCCAATTGCAGAACTTGTTACAATTTAAATGCGGATTTACGAGTGTAAAAATTACATGTGTTTCATATTCAAAAGTTTTGAGATTTTTTTTTAATTTTAATTTTTTTTATTTATTTTCAATGAATTATAAAATTTATTAATAAATTTCATTAATTATTTTGGGCGAGAAAAAAAAATTTATTATGATTTTTTTAATTTAAAGAAAATTTTACTTTTTTATTTTTAAATAATTTTTAATTTTTTTATAAATAAAATTTTATAATTCAATATTTAAAAAATAATTTTAATTTTGTAAAATGAATTAAAAATAAAATTTTTTTTTGAATTTTTTTATCTTAAAAATAATAATAATTAAAAAAATTAAAAAAATAATGAAAATAATTAAAAAATCTTTTAATAAAAAAAATAATTAATTAATTAATAAAAAAATAATTCAAATTATATATTTTAATTTTAGATTAAAAATTTAAATTTTTAAAATTTTTCTTTAAAAAAAAAATTAAAAATTAATTAAAAAAAATAAAAATTTTAATTTAAAATAAATTTAATTATTTTTAGTTTAAAACAAGTTTTGAATTTAAAAAAAAATTAAATTAATTAATTAAAAATTAATTTAAAAAAAATTTAAAAATCTTAATTAATTCTACATTTCGCGTTTAATTAATAACTTTAATTTAGTTAAAAACATCGTCTTGAAAAATATCAATTTCAATAAAAATATAAAGAAAAATTTAAATTAAATATCTTATTTAAAATTAAATTTACTGAAAATTTATTAAATTAAGTAAAATAATTCAAAAATTATTGAAATATATTTTATTTAAATTTTTACCTTTTTTAAATTAATTAATATTTTTAAAAAATAATTTTTTACAAAAAAAATTAATTTTTAATCCAAACTTTTTAAAAACTCGAATTTTAATAATCACAACAATGTATTATTTGATTTTCCCGTAAATAATCTACCTAGCCAAATTAATTTCAACAACAAAGAATTAAAACCACATATTACCATACACTCTCCTACCACGCAAACTGTATCAACAAACCTCGAAAAAAACAAACATTTTATTTAATTTTTGCCCTTTAATTTTACATCAATTTGAGGAATCACAATACAAAGTAACGTGCACCAACGCACCACACAGTGGCGGTGTAAAATAAATTAAATTTTCCAATAATAATTAAGAGCAACCATATTACATCACCATACGTTCTCATTATTACATCATGCCGCAGTCACACATCAAACAAACAACTGTCGCGCGCGACATCGTCGTCAAACAAAACAAAATTCCACCGCGAAAACCAAAAATCGAATAAAATTTTCATCGAAAGGGAAAATTACACTGCCGTCCCAATTTTGCGTTTAATTTTGACACACATTACATTCGATTGCCTCTTATGGTAATTAATGTTACTTTTTGGTGAAATCATATGACACATGACGTCATGTTTTAAAATTTACGTCGTAAATTGAATTTTTGATTCTCATTCAAGTAAATCTACCACACACACACACGAAAAAAGAAGAACACTTGTCATGAGTCAGTCTGTTTTTGTGGATATAAATTGTGCCTACTCGTAGCTAGAAGGAATACACAGACAGACAGATGATGAGTCTTTGTTATTTCCATGAGTTTACTCTCTCTCACTTTTCAACTACTACCACTAGATTCAAAACTGAGCAAAATTTGACAGCTAAGAATTTTTCCTTTTTTTTGTGTTTAGAGATTTTTTTTCTAAAAAAAATGAAATTTCTTACCTTTTTCAGCAGCAACAGCATTAATTTGATGTTAAAGACGTCAAAACCGGGTAAATTGCCAAAATAACAAAAACAAGACTTTTGAATGAAATTTTGAGAGACTTTGTTTGTCACACTTGCACGACCATGAGCTGCATGTACACACACACGAGTATTCCGTACACGAGAATAAAAGAAAAGGAAATTTTTTCCGCACACTGTTTATATTTTGCTAATAACTGAATTTATGCATGGATGACACACTGCAGACCGTGGCACTGTCTCGTCAACGGATTAACTCGGCAATAAATCGAATAATAAAACATTTAAAGCGGAGCACAATTATAGCAGGCAATTTAACAGAGCAGAGCAAAAAGGTTAGCGTAATTTTATGGACAAAAATTCCTCTTTTACTATTTCTCGTGGCTCGCGTGCACGACGACGTGTATCCAGAATAGAACAACGATGTACGGGCGAAACAGCTGTGATATACAAACAAGAGCGGACGGCCATGTGCGTCAATACTTTTGCCGTACAGCTGCGTGGTTGTGAGAGCGAAAAGTGTCAAAATTTCTGTGTTGTTCGGTAGCTGTTTCAATGGAAACCAAGCTAGTTTTACTCTTTCATGCGAGATGCGCAACGGGCCAAAAGAACGATGCGCGACAATTGCACAAAGGAATGCGGTACTAGAAGAACGGCTTTTTGTTGCAACTGTCAAAAAAAATTTTTTAAATATTTTTTTCTAAATTTTTGTTAAAAAAAATATTTAGAATTTTTTTTTCATTTTTTTTTTAATTTAGAAAAAAAAATATTTTTTTAATTTATTTCCATTTAAATTTTTAGTCAAAACACATGAGAATAATATCGTACATGAGCACCACTACCATCAAAAATAAACACTCGATCTCGAAAAGGGGGGATTTCTATTGCTTTGTTGGACAGAGATAGCAAATAGAAACGTGCTCCCCTCCCGCCATCCACACACACAAAATGAACTCCACAACTTTTACCACATAGACACACACAAATCTTCGACTTTCTTCGGAGTTTCTTCCATACATGCCAATAGGTAAATATACATCTTGATGATTCGCGTGTACAACATTATTCACTTGCCGCATTCATTTATTGTGTCAAACCAATTAACCGCACTAATTTTTTGGGAAGAAGAAGAAGAAGCACTCGGTACTTGCTCAATTGTGCTCATTGTTTGAACGTAATAGTAGATGGATAGATAGATAGAGCGAAATGGCAAAAAACGGAAATTTCTCCATCGTATGGAAAATGACAAAATGAGGATGAAATGAAATGAATTAATTGTGTTATTATTCTGAAATAAAATTAAATGATTAATTAAAAAGCAAAGGTGTTAAACTTAATGACAGGCTTAAAATGGATGAATTGCCGAGTTGGTTGGTTTTGTTGCTTTTTTCGGTACGAGGTAATTGTGAAGGTATCATGTTGGCTTGAGTTTTAACGTTTGATGATGTAATTGGGAATTGCGGAAGTTTTGGTGAACTTGATGATCGTGAGTTGGTGGCTTATGAGAAATGTTCCAAAAAATTATTATTCTTTTTTGTTTCTTTTTTATTTGTTTGAAAACAATTTTTTATATTTTTAGTGTTTCAAAAATATAAAAAAAATTACTTGGAAATTATACAAAAAAGAATTTAAGTTATAATTGAAATTTTAAATTTTTCAAAATTTTTGTTTTTCTTTAGCAGATATTTCGGGATTAAAATGCCTTAGAAAAAATAAATATAATATTTTGCCTTGTGCAACTATCCAGGAATTAAGTTAACAATCTCGTGCAACTCTACAGTTTTGTCAGGGCCGTAGCTACCAAATATTTGTGAAAGGGCACACAGAACAAATAAAAATTTTGAGCCCCAAACTCTGAAAATTTTCTTTGAGAATCAAAACTCTTGGGAGCTATGTGCCTGAACCTTGTGCAATCATCCTCGTCAAATTTAATATCATTAATATGCAAGTGTCAAAAAATGATTTAAAACCTGAAGACAACGACAATCATTAAAAAGAAGGCATCCCGCGTCGTAAGACCTAGACAAGATTGGAAAACGAATACCAAAATTTACAAAATAAAGTACAATCTGGCACTTTCAGAAAACACAAATCGTTTGATAACAATATCTTGGATATTGCGGAAGACGAATGTATTAGCTTTTCAAGTCACAGGAAACAGATCCAAAATTTAGAAAATGTTTTCAAAATACTCGGCGCAACAGCTTTATTAGGAATTCACAGAATTTCCAGTAAGTCGTTTTGGAGGACATGAGTATAAGATTCGAAAAAATGCTAGCAATGAATAATTCATGAATATCCAGCAGCGAAATAGCGCATGTTAGAAATTTTTGTTCCAAAAACTGTGGGCTTGTCCCACAATTCATTATCTATCATTTTCTTTTCAATTATCAATTCATTTAAAAAGCCAAGACATTCCACATGAATTGATGTATGACAACGATTAGGGAAAAGTCCGGAAATATTGCAGCTCAACGGCCAATAATAGGATTTGCAACCGATGATGAGATTCTTTGAGACATATTTGAATCGTATTTCAAAAACAAGTTTATTTTAGAATGAATCAACCAATTTACTCTAAATCTATAAATTTCGCCTCGAAAACAAAAAATATCAAAACAAAAGTTGTTTCTCATGTCAATACCTCGGTAAGAATAGGTAATCTGAATCCTACTTATATGTAACTTTTAAGCAAAAGCATTAATATTCTATCGAAATTTTTAAAAAAACTTGTCATTTAATAATTTTTGTTTTTTCATAAGAGGAATTTAAAACTTTTTTTTACTATCACTCAGTAGCGAGGCTAGTCGAAATCGAAAAGAGAGCACATAGAACAAATAAAATTTTTAAGCCCCAAGTTCTGAAAATTATCTTTGAAAATCTGGGTGCCCATGATGTATGTATTGATGCTACGCCCCTGCTATTATTTTTAAATATTTTTCGAAGTGTGTTAATTCATACAAAGGACTTTATGAAAATTTTTTTCTATTTGAATGAATTGATGTTCTTGAGACTTTTCAAACTCTAAAATTGTCTTCTCATCAATAAAGATAGTTTAAGTATTAAAAAGTTCATTCAACCTCATAGCTTCTGATGCAGCTATTTTTCGTCACAATGAAAAAAAAACAGTCCAACTCGAAGAAAATCCTCATTCCTTACTGTCTCGCCCTGCAACTGCCTTTAACAACAGGTAATGAGACGTGAGATAAAAAAATTTCCTCTTGGATTACCGTTTTATCCTCTAAAATACGAAACAAATATTTGTTGTCTCGAGCAATTCCCACTTCTGTACAAGCATATTTTATTTATTAAATATCCTTTTATACATTTATCGCTGCTCTTCGTTGCTCCGAGAAACAAGGGGCATGTAAATGACGACGACGACGACAATGTCTTAAAATAAGGAGATGGGGTCTGATATAATTTCGCAACAACAAAGTTGAGAGAGAGACAACGACACAAATACGCGTCATTGACTCACCCTTCAAACACCTCATAATCTCATGGATATGCTTACTTTAGCAATTTTTGTACATTTTTTTGTGTGTCATTTTAAGATTTGAAGATATTATTCGACTTTTGTTTCTTTTTCTCGTTTTGCTCCTTTCGTCTATTATGCAAGACGTACGAATCAAGATTATTTTCTGAATATTAAAGAATCGAATAAAAAATGTAACACCTTGTTAAGTAAGCACGATAATAATCGCGAGCAATGTCATGTCATCAGCAAACTTTCGATTTTTCTCCATCTCTTCGACGAGATAAAATAATTGAATCGAAAACGAAGATGTTCCAGGGAAAAACGAAGAAAAAATGTGAATCACGTTTCTAATTGAAAATCCGTTGCGTGCGATGATCAACGATGCAGATAATCAGCATTAAAATGCATGGAAAAGAGTTGAAACAACGTAATTATATGGTCTCCGGTGCGGGATTCAACGAAAAATGCCAGAACCTAATTTTGTGTGTGTGTGTGTGTGTTTGGCGAAGAAATTAAAACAAAACAGAAAGTCGGTGGTAGATGAGGAAATTTTAAAATTCATGTTCACTCTTTCAATTACTTTTTCATTATTTTCATTTTTACTTTGTTCGTCCGCTTACTCGCTCGCTACCAATTCCCTGATCAAATATAACAACAGACTGAATTAAATAAACTTTTCTCGCACCAAAAGTCTAAGACGAAGGAGGAAAATGTTTGCCGTTGCCACGGTGTCCAACTTAATCCGTTGCTTTTCCTCCTTTCGCTTTGCTAAGGTCATTCACGTAATAATCTTGCTGTCATACATTTTAAAATAGAGAAAATTGCGAACAAAAAAATTTAAAGTTGTCGTTCGAAGAACAACCAACAATTGTATCGCATTTCGATTTTGTTAACTAAGTGATCGATTAAACCACGTGGTTTCTAGTTCATAACTATATTTCCGAAAAAAAAATATTTATATTAAAAACTGAAAAACGAAATTTCAAGTCAAACCACGTGACCTAAAATCCAAAAACCTATGCTTCAAACCACGTGATCTTATAATTTTTTTAACAAAGTGATCTGAAAATTTTTCCAACCACGTGATCTGTGAAATTTCCAAACCATTCTAACCACGTGACCTAAAAAAAAATTCAAGCTAGACCTGAAAGTCTTTGAAACCACGTGACAAAAAAATTAAAGCCAGGTAACCTAAGGAATTTTCAAACCATGTTACCTGAAAAAACGATTAAACCACGTGACCTTAAATGTTTCTAACCACGTGACTTACAAGATTTTTTAAAATACATGATATGAAAAAATTTTAAACCACATGTGACTTTTAAAAAAATTGAAATCACGTGACTTGAAATATCACTTCGTCAATCCCTAGGTAATACCGCAGTTTTTCTCCAAAATGCAGTAAAAAAGTGTAGAAGGTGACACAAGAAGGCAAAAACCAGAAACAGAACAAACAACACGAAATAAGACATAACAAGAAAATCATTTTGCAGAACAATAAGCACACGCAGCAGCAGCAGCAAAGCAACACACAAGGATATAATGAAGAGAAATGTCCGTTGGGATCAAATGTCTCATTGCCACTAATATGTATTCTTATCCACATTTCATTCTCCATTTCATAATAATAATAAAAATAACGAAATAATAATAAGGCGAGTGCGAAAAAAAAATCAGAAGCAAAAAAAGAAAGTCATCATTGGAACAAAACGCCGCAGAAATAAAAGAAAGAAAATTCGTGTGAGACAAATAATAATTGACTTTTATGCCCTGTGCTCTTACTTTTTTTTTGTTTCTTCCTGATCTGAATAAAGTAATGCGTTTTAATTAATGGTTAAACTCAACTCGGAGATAAGCAAGAGCGGTACTTGAAATTAACAGGACACGCACTTTAACTTAATTAAATTTATGTTAATGAAGAAAATGCCATTGAGTCGTCGGAGAGGCAAAAAAAAAATAAGAGAAATAATGGAACAAGATGAGATGTCATATTATTATTATAATTTTCTGCTATTTCTTTTGTCATTTTATGCATTTATTATTATTTGACATGGTTATTTCGTTTCTTGTCATTTCGAGTAAATGAAGGAGGAAATGCTAATTTTTGTGAGTTTTTTTTTACACAAGTGAGGTTGATGACAAAAAAAGAAAGAAAATAAATGGGTTTTTGTATTTATGGATATGAATTACTAATTAAATGACGGTTTTTTTTTCTGTGTTCACGAGTAATTTGTCACAGAGGAAAATGTTTGAAAATTGTCTTTTTGTCCATCAAGGTTAAAAACAGTAATTAGTTTGAGTTTTATTGGGCTTTCATAGATTTTTTTTTAGTTTTAATTTTTTCAGCACAGAGATTTAGTCATCGAGCAAAAAGCTCACGTAAATTTTTTTTATAGAATCTTTTTTTTTAATTTATATCTCTCAATTTTTTTAACTCAAAATATAGCGGGGTAAATTGCAAAAATTTATCTCCATGAAAAAATCAAAAAATTTTCTAAAATGAAATATTTCAAAGCCAATTAAACGCCCATTTTGAAAATTTTTCTCGACATACGTCAAAAGTTGAAAAATTGTTTTTGACAAATTTAAAAAAATTTGAAATTTTAAGCATCATCGAAAAAATAATTTTGAATTGGAAATAAGTATGGACTTTTATCTGTTATTACCATAGAAATTTTTTAACTCCATAAATAAATCTACGAACCAAAATTTTCCCTAAATTAAAGCACCTTCGACATTTAATAAATTTTGCGAATTTTTGAAATTTTTCAACAAAATACATAAAAAAATTAACAATTTTTTTACAATTGGCAGTTTGAAGTCCGTTTGAAGGACAATTTAAGTTCATATGGGTAAAAGTTAGGTATTTGACTTTTTTAAAAATTTTTGATTTTTTCGTGATCTATTTTTAGAGCCATTTTTTTTTCAGTGACTGTTCGAAAAAAAATTTAAAAATCGAATTTGCCCCGTGTGATTTTTCGAAATTTTAACTAAAAACAATTTTTTGAGCAAAAATTGACTTTTATTAAATTAAAAAATTCCAAACAAAATTGATAAATTTTTTTTGAATTTTAGATATTTTGATACTTTGTTTTGGTCAATTTGCCCCGTTTTTAGCAAATAAAAATTTGAAATCAAATTAAATTTTCTAAATAAAATATTTGAAGTTCAAGATTTTCTATTTTTTATAAATTTCCAGAAATTTTAATTTTAAATAAAAATTTTATTTTATTTTTAATTAAATTGACAAAAAAAATTAAAACTTTTAGAATTTTATGTTTATTTTGAAAATAGAAAAATCATAAACTCAATTAAGTCTATTGTATTTGAATTGTCTATAATTTCTTGTAAACGACAAATTGTCGTCAATAATCAAAAAAAAATATTTTTAATTAAAAAAATAATTAAAATTAAATAAATTAAATTAAAATTTTAATTAAATTTTTTTTTAATTATTTAATGAATTTTTTTGTAAATTTTAAAATAAAAACTTTTTAAAAAAAATTCCTTCCCTGTTTTAATGTAAAATAAAAGATTGCCTACTTGACCTAAGTTCCTTCCACTCATGTTTAATTTCCCCAACTTTTCATTGTTCTTCCTCTACAACACTTATTTCAAAGACAAAAAACGAAAACTCTTGAAAAGTTTGATTTCGAAACTTTTACATTGTAAATTCCTTGAAAAAAACCCAAATAATAATAAAAATAAGGACGACAACGAGTGACATTATTGCCACCATTGAGTGCCTCCAAAAAGTGATAACAGATGCGTTTAATGCGGCATTTTATGGATGCAAATAAACTAATAAGGAAATAGATATAGGTCTTTCGCCAAAAGATTTTTCATTAAAAAATTTTAACGCCGCAACCGGATTCTAAATTATGGATTATTTAACCAAAATTTAATGATTCTTAATTCTAATCTAATTCATTTATATTACGCTCCATTGTTATTTTTATGATTATTGATGCGGTATGTGTGTCACTTTTATTCTGTGGATCATTCAACAAACGCACACAAAGGAAAAAACCGAGGGACCGAAAATAATGAATTGGGTAACACGATGACAACGACACAACACGTGGTACTTGACTCCCGATGACACGTCGTCGTCCCACGTTATCTCTCGCCAAATATCAAAAGAAAAACAAAAAGCGACATGCGAACGAACATTGGAACAAGCAAAATTAAATAGATGACAATTTGTAATAAATGTTAGAAAACTTTTATCATTATCTTTGGCCACTTTTTTCTTGTTCAATGGCTTCGCTGTGTGTGAGATGCTCGAAAAAAAAATTTTTTTTTTCGAAAGCCATGAGGATTAATATGAACGTAACACCAACAAAGTGAAATGTTTTAAATGTTCCCCGCTTCAATTTTTTTTGATAAAAAAAAAACTTTTCAAGTTATCTAAAATATTGTGACCGTATGTTTTTTCATGAGCACTGATTTCTTGTCACAAGAGATAAAAGTGAGGGACGAACGTGTCAAATTTGCTAATGAATCTCGAACAATTTATGATAATTTTGTATCGATAAAAAGGCTCATTGAGACTCATTAGCGGAAACTTTTGTTATCTCAGGATTACTTGAGCACATTAAAAGTGCAAATCTCTCTAAAGTTTCACTTTGCAGCGCCCCGTCCACGACCATTTAGTTTAATTAAAAAATTTAAATTAGTGCTCTTTCCTTGCTAGATGTCACAGAATGCTGCAAACTAACGATAATAATTCTCACCTGCATTCCTGCAAAAGTCCCTAATTACTTCTCAAGAGTGAAGAACAAAAAAAAAAGTTGAATTTCTTCGTTCCAATCTGTTGTTTGTAAACTTATATAATCGCCAAGAAAAAAACGAAACGAAAGAATGGAGACAAACTTTTTCAACTTTGCAATTTTTTTCGCAAGTATCGTCCTCCGGTATGGCCTTAAATATACGGCAAATTTTTAAACTGTTTAAAGATATTGGCTGATGAAAGGAAAAGTTTTACATTGGCAGTGCCAAGAATTTTTTGCTTTCTTATTAATGTTTGAGGTGAAACGACGACCGACGTCTCGATGCGATATCGATTAAGTAAATCAAAAACTGCCACTCACCGACTTGATTGCAAACACTAACGAAAGTGTCAACAAGAACATCTTTATCAAATGATTTTGAAGCAATGCGACAAGTGCCTTCTCATCATCTAATTTGTAGTTGATTGCAATCTACCAACCAGGCTTCATCGTCGTTGTAGTCGTCGTCTAGGGCAAATGCGGCAAATCATGTAACGACACAGCAAGCGCAATCATCGTCGTACCGTTTTACTTTAGGTAAGTGCTGCGAATAAACACGACACTATTCAACAAACTATTTCTCAAGGGCTCTCGAGATAAACACACAAAAGACGGTGAAGCAAAAAAAAAGAGTTTTTCCTTCGTTCATCTTTCGTGTGTACGAAGAAAATCTTATCTCAATGGGTTGTACGTGTTAAAGCAGCAAAGATTTACCTTACAACGTCTTTTTTCAGTGCTCCAAGTTGCGACGTTACGGCTTCCTGTGCACCAGACGAAACATAATCATAAAAGGGAACGCAACAAAAAAAATTCCCTTCTCCTTAACGCGTCATCTTTTTCTGATTATCCTTTTAATAATATTAATAAAATTCTTGTAACTCTACCTACCTCGTTCGTATAGCGCCATGCCCTTTGTTTGCATATTCTGTATTTCAATTATGCAAAAAACAACAACAGAATCCACTTAATTAATTTCTAATCAAACAATAATTCATAAAGTAAACAGTGCTTGTTTTTATACGGAACGTGTGTGGGTTTTTCGGTGTACGTGAGTTGTCGTCGCATATCGGGAGTGTAAGTATGGCATAATATAATAATTTTCCCCTTCATAATAGCATAAATTTGTTATTTTTATTCCATTTTCAGTTTTATACTTTTTCGTGTCAAGTCAAAGCCCGTGGAAATATAGATTTGACGACATACAAATGTGTATTAAGTTGATTACAAATATAAAATTTTACATCATTTTAATAGTAATAATAATAGTAATTTCGCGATGAATGACGACATAATCCGGGGAAATGTACAGGGGGTTTTAAAATTTTATGATTTATTTTTTTGATCTGGTTTTAGGAACACGAAATTTTTAACGGATTTTGTCCCAAGAAAGGTATGTACTTTAATATGTTTTATAAGATATTAATTGAATTTTTAAATATATTAGTCTAATCAGAAGAACTGATTGTGAGAAATATGGAATAACGGACGAAGAGATCCATGACAGATAATTGTACAAGAAGAAATTAAAATTTTACATAATACCAATCTTATAATTCGATATTTTAAAAAAAATCAGAAATGAATGTTATATTAGTTCCGTTACATTTGTTAAAGTTAAAAAAGTATCAATTGACACAAAAGTATGGTTATTTTCCGTAAAGAAGAGAAAAGTGTTATTGCTATGAACACTTTCATGGAGCCTGATGTAGTATCCTACGCGAATTCTATGATTAAAAATTTCAGCAGAGGATATAAATGTTATAACTGCCAAGATATTTTGTTTGAACAACTCAACTAATTCAATGAAATTCAAACAAATTCTCAAAGACACACTAGATCAACACAAAAGTTAGATAGAAGCAGTTGCTGCCACCTCTTGCAACGTTTTATCCGTTGTTGATCAGAAATTGAAATATGTCAAAAGTAAATTTTTCTCGCAAATCGAAGAGATGAAAAAGCTTCTAAACAGACATGAAACAGCACTAAGCGTTGATAATCACTCAATCAAGTGAACCGTCTCCATCTCTTCATAACTATTTAAAAGAACAAAACATTTCCACATTACGACAAGAAATTTGAGACCCGAGCGCTTTTTTGAACTGAGATATTGTGATAGTGAGTTTGCTGCATCAAAGATTTTTCATAGATGTACTTTATCATTTAGTCGATTTAGTAACGTTTACTCGAACGAAATGTCTGCTAAAAATTTTAAGAAACTTGTATTATTAGAATTAAGAAATAGCCATTAAGAGGAAATCAAAAGATGTGTTTTTATGCCGGCAGTCATCTACCAATGGCTTTTTCACCCCAAATAATATAAGACTGATACGACTTGAATTGTCGAAATAAATAAACTAAACTAAACATTATCGAACAAAAACTCAAATGTCCTGAAGGACCTTGTTCTCAAAATTGCAAAAACCTCACTTATAGCCTACTCACATATGGATTCGATTACCGTTTCTCTTAATCTTACTAATACCCATTTGATCTTTTTTTATTTCAAATTTAATGTTGAATAGAAGAGTTCACTTCTTAGTGGATTTATCACTGAAATGCCCTCACCACTAAATATTCTTTAATGAAATAGCTCATTATGGTACGAAAAGAATTGATTGAAAAAATCAAAACCCCCTGTAGCTCCAATCAAAAAATAATTTTGATATGCATTAACATTGGATGGCGTTCGTCGATGAAATGCATGACAAAACTCCAACCATAAATTTTTATTATAATGACGAACGATCAAAGTCCTCTCTGTGAGTGCTGCGTATATTTGTATTTGACGCATTCCAAATGTAATTTAAAAAAGTTGGCTCAAATTATATGACCATCTGTGCGTTTTTTAGTGCTCTTCTAAAAAATTTTTATTTTTGATCTTAAAAATTCAGAAAAATATGCATAAAACGCGTAAACGTCTGTAGTTTCTAAAAAGTATAGGTTCATTGGGGGTATCTTGACTAAAACAGGCAAAAAGGGGGGTCAAACTGAAAAAAATGAGAAAAATTGTCAAAAAAATTTGACAAAAGTGCGGCTATGCATTCACCGTGCCCAGGGGGTTTAAAGTATCGAAAAAAGCAAGGATTTTTATCATTTTTTTGCGTTTTTGAACTATAACATTATTTTTATGAAACAAAATGTCAAAACTGATTACAGATTTGAAAAGTTCAGGTCTTTTACCATAAAATTGGTATATACCACTCATTGATTGGACTTCGGGAAGTAGGAGCAATATGAGCTCAAAGATGAGGCTATTTTCTACGCTCAATTTCAGCTATAGGGGCATTTTTTGCACTTTGTTTCTCATTTTTGAGCCGTTTGGAGTTGTCTGAGAGCAATATGATGTATGAGTGATCTTCATGAAATTTTCTCAGCTTTCGATTGGCGCAAGCGGTTTCTTCGGTTTGAGCCGTTTTGAGCCAAGTCGTTTTGGACCAGCTATTTTCACTAAAGTAAATTGTTTTTTAGTGTAAAACAACTAAATAAGACAGAAAATACATGTTTTAGATGACTAACGAGTCAATTTATTAGAAAAAAGTTGGGCTTTAGCAAATTTTTCCTTACATTTGCACCACAGCCCTTCCAAATCGACTTTGCGCCAATCGAAAGCTGATTTCATGAAGATCACCCATACATCATATTGCTCTCAGACAACTCCAAACGGCTCAAAAATGAGAAAAAAAGTGCAAAAAATTCGTTTGTTGATGTTTCCCGAAGTCCAATCAATGACTGTTTTATGGTAAAAGACCTGAATTTTTCAAATCTGTAATCAGTTTTGACATTTTGGTTCATAAAAATAATGTTATAGTTCAAAAACGCAAAAAAATGATAAAAATCCTTGCTTTTTTCGAAACTTTGAACCCCCTGGGCATGGTGAATGCATGAGCCAATCTATGAAACCCCGTATCTAAAATGTCGAGGACAGTCTGAAATTGAGCTACCTACCGAGTTACGGGATTCCAACAACATTTTCATGCCATTTGGCTCACTTTTGTCAAATTTTTTTGACAATTTTTCTCATTTTTTTCAGTTTGACCCCCCTTTTTGCCTGTTTTAGTCAAGATACCCCCAATGAACCTATACTTTTTAGAAACTACAGACGTTTACGCGTTTTATGCATATTTTTCTGAATTTTTAAGATCAAAAATAAAAATTTTTTAGAAGAGCACTAAAAAACGCGTTTTTTGAAAATTTCAAATGACCATAACTCCCGTTTTTCAAAAGCTAGAAAAGTTCCAGAATCAAAGTTCATCTCTGTGGTCATATAATCTGCGTATATTTGTATTTGTACCAAGTACATAAAATTATAATGTAGATGATTTAATATTATGTACCCTTTAATTTATTAGCAGTAAAAATGTATGCTATTATTATTATTAAAGGTCCATTCGTTTGTATGTTTTTCCATGATAAATATGGGTGTGTAGAACTGGGACTGATTTTTTGTTGATTGAGACACATCAGAAAGAACGGTTCAATGATTTACTTGATCTGTGCATTAATCCTCTGTCACACAATTTCACCTTGATCAATAACCATTCTTTTCTAGGTGATTTATCTCATGACACTTTTTTTTTCTCTTAATTCTGGACAGACATGCACCGCACTATGCTATATTGGCCCCATTATACGGGAAAAAAAGTGACATCGCAATACGACAACAACATTATCTATGCGGCGTGTTGCTGCTGATGATGCTGCTTGTTGGTGTGTCGTTGCCGCTGTGTGTGTGACATAATAATAATAAAAACTAGTCCACACAAATGTTAAACACTTTGTCCACGAACTCTCTCTCTATCGCTCTAACAAATAGCATCAGCAAAGATAAAAGACACACAAAAAAATGATACAAATGCACATGTTGATTGGATTGGCCGATCGCCAATAACGAATTTGTAAAATCTAAATAAATTTGGCACACACGCACTCACATTGATTTGAAACATATTCGCAAAAATCATGCCGCTACGTACCCAACGAAAGATTAGGACAGACAAGATGATCTCATTGAAGTGAAGAAAATGCGAAAAAAAATGCAAAAAGAAAACTCAATTCAAAGAGAGATTATGGAGGAAAATTAATGAACTTGTTATAAATCTTGAAAATGACGAATTTATAAACGAAAAAAATCGAGAGATAGAGGAAATGAGCAATGTTGAGGTCAAACATGAACGGGCGTGACTCCAGACTGAGACAAATTTATTTTTTTTCTGTCACAAAAAAAAACTTCTTCACTGCAGTGCCATAGTTTTATACACAGACACAGATAACAATATCATGATAAATTTTCCATTTTATTCAAGTTTCAAACAATAAATTTGAGTCATTCGTTCCGATTCACATAAAATTCTGCTCTTCGCTACACAAATTGAAATGGAAAAAAATTAATCTTTGAATGAAATCAAAATGCACATAAACAACTAATAATATATTAAAATTAATGATACCATTAAACTTGTTTTATATTAGTTTTAAATTGGAATATAATATGCGAAAAATGTAGACAAAAAGCAAATATGAAAGAATTTTTTAATTATACATCCCAGAATTGGCATGACTTTGGTCCTTATCTTATCCCTTAATGCTTTTTAGATTAAAAATAAACATTTTACCATATTTTTTGCCGTTCCCTGAATTTTCATTCAAATTCCCATATGTGAGTTTTTTTCTGTGAAAAAAAAGTTTTTAGTAAATCTCTGCTGTTTTAGCCTTTCAACCATCGTTTTTTTTTTGTTCTTCATTAATGCATTTTCTGTATTCCACATTTTTTTCATACAACAACATCGCTGGAAATTTTCCAAGAATTTCCTTTTTATTATAATAATATAAAAAGCAGTTTGTACAACATAATGACACTACATACACCACTCCTAAGCAAGAAATAAGAATAAGCCACTTAGCTAAACGGCGCATACGGTACCATTTAGAAATACAGAAAAAAAAGAAAAGATTTTTTCTGCAGTTCCCTAGTGTTGTATTTTGCTGTGTTTGGAGTCACAGGAAGTACTTTATTATTTTAAAATGTTCTATATTTTACAGAAAAATAAAAATTAAATAATAAAAAACAATAAGACATGTTGAAAGCAGTGATCCAAGAGGCACCAAAGGACATTTTTATGGTTTATAGTTTTGTTTTAATTTTTTGCGATTTTTTTTTGCTGCTGGTTGTTACAGTTAAATTTATTATAATAGTTTTAAGTGAATTTATTGACTAAGAGCCTTGATCTATTTTTTTTTTTTTTTTATTAAAAAGAAAGTCGCCAAATTTTTAATGCAAAATCAAGGATTTCGTTAAAAGCTTTGGTCAAAAAAAAAAGTTTCAAATTGAATTAAGATTTTTTTTTCACAAAGTATACTTTTCATCTAATTTTTTTTTAAACATAAGGTAATATCATTTGATATTCATGGAAAATTATAAAAATTGCGTATGACATTGGAATGACTAATGATGATCGAAGAAACTCATCCCCTTGCATCTCTGTTCAAATCCACTTTATTTCTTTTTATTTTTTTTCCTTCTTTTCTTATGGATTATTAAAAGATAAAAATATTAATGATGCCGCTGGAATATGCTAATTTGATGTTTGTACGTGATTTTTCACAAATGCCATCTTTGTTCGCTTTACATGCGGATTTCGTGTCATGCCAGTCGAAGGAGGAAGCGAAAACTCCGAGTAAAATGGGAAAATCCATCCATAAGCCTCATTTTTTCCTTCTACACATTTTTTTCTTCAACTTCATGATTACGATAATGACATGCATTGGTGCATAGGAGGAAAGAGGCCAATGTTCGTGCTGGCATGCGACTTTATTTTAGAATGTGACAAGAAACTTTTTATTTTATTTTATTTTCGGTTGCACATTTTCTATTCTTATTTTTTTCGTTAAATACGGGACGCATTGAAATTCAGGACGAATGTCATTTTTCTTTCGTTTTTCGCAAAAAGAGATCTCTTTTTTTGTATGTGTTTAAATTCCTTTTATTTTATTTCATTTTTTTTTTCGTCTTTGTACGACGAAAAAAAAATAGTAGATGTTTATTGGAGTAACAGTATGCATAATAATAATAAATATGGTGTCGCCTTTTGTGTGATGTGAATAAATTTTTCGTGCCACCTCTCAAAAAAAAAATTCTTAAAAGTTGAAAAGTTTTCACTGGACCTTTTCGGCACTCACGCAAAATTAAAAATTTATAATGAACAGCAAATGAAATATAATTCACAAAGTTAATTACCTTAAACTTCTTCAAGCAGCTCATATTTTATTCCGCACGCCGCCCGCATTCACTCACTTTTTGCCATAAGACGAAAGAAAATAAGTTTAATAAAACAACCACTTAATATTTTGTTTCAATTTATGGTATTACTTGAGATGTTCACACACCGTTACGCATTTTATTTGCTCTCTGTGAAATTATCTCATCAAACAAAGTTTTAAAAATTTTTTTCATCACCTTTTCAATTTTGACGTCTTTTGAGGGTTCTTCTTCTTCAATACGTACAACTTCCCATTTATTGAATTGGTTTTTGTTTACAAAATTCGTCACTGGATTTTTCGTCCCAGTGCACATTTTAAAGTATTATAAATTCGAAATTTGTCCCAGTTGACATTTCAAAATATTTGTCCCAATGCTCATTCAAAAACTTTGACCCAAAGCACATTTTAGAACTTTTAGCCAGTGCATGTTTAACATTTTTGCCCCATTAGACATTTTAATACAATTGACCCAATGCACATTCGAGATTTTTGACCTAATGCATATTTTAAAAATTTGACCCAAAACACATTTTAAAATTTCGCCCCAGTTTACACTTTGAAATTTTTACCCCTATTCACATTTAAGAATATCGTCCCAATGCACATTTTCAGTTTCACCCTTCTTTGGATTCATTTTTTTTGCTTTATATTTTTTATTTTTTGCGTTATATAGGAACTTCGTTGTATAGAAAATTCGTTAAATGGGAAGTTGTACGTATAAGTGAATAGAAGAAGTTAATTGATCGCCGATGATACAAAATCCACCCCAAGAACTGATAAATAAAGAAGAAAATGATTAAAAAATTACATACACACAAAATTTTTATTCTCAAGAGTTGTTTTAAAAGCAGCAGGGGTGACACCTCCTCCCAAACAATGAAAAAAGGGGTAAAATTTGATACTTTTTAAAAAAACAGAAAAAAAAAACAAATATCTTCGAGCAAAGTACAACCAGATCCAGCTAATATTAAAAATTGGGGTTTAATTGAGCAATATTGCGAACACACGCTCTTTGTCTCGCGCTCAAGCACAATTTAATATTTATACAAGATACCGTCGTCGTCGCAGGAAACGAAGACGAAGAAATTGGTGCAGTAGACACGCAGATCAAAAGAGCAACAGTAATGTCTTTTTTAATGTGCACTTTGGTGTGTCTGTTTGTACACACTTCTCGTCGTCGTGTGCAAATGGTGTGGAATTCGAAACGGTTTTTCTCGCGCTACACACTTTTCAAAAGCAATTTAATACAATGCAAAGAAAAGGGTGAAAATGTTATTTTTTTTCTCACAATTTCTTCGTTTTTCGCAGAAGTTTCATGGCTGTAAGAAAATTAATTTGATGATTTTTTTTCGTTCGCTGTTTATATTTAATATTTAAATAAGAGATAAAATTCAAATTGGATTGTGGAGGAAATTTTTCGGGGCAAAAGAGTTATCTCTGCGGCGACGACGACGACGGAAAAATATTCAAAATTGCATTTTTGCAGTTTGTATTCGTTTTTTGTTGTCGGCTGAATTTTATTAAAAACACGAAATAATTTTCCCATGAAATATTTGATCTTTTTCGAACGAGTGCACCTGTCTGGTCAAATCAACGTGTAAAAGTAGAGAAAAAGACACATTCTAATTACGATGGCTGTCACATCATAAAGCAAGATTAATCGGAAGTTTTATTAGAAAAAAGAGACTAATCAAAATACTTTGCATTTAAATTTGCTTATTAAATGTTCACGGAATAATTAGCATGTTGTGCGGTAATTTTTACGTTGAATTTATTTATTAAAATAATGATGATTTGTCACATTGGATGATTTTGTCGCGAAAATTTTCATTGAAGGTATTTTGTGTAATTTTATTTGCGCAAATTTTAAGTTTGTGTCTGTGCTTCATTAAAAGGATTAAAGTTATTTTAATAAAATTAGAAAAAAAAATTTTCAGATGAAAACTAAAAAACTGAAATTTTAAAACTAATCACGAAGTTAATAAATTGTTAAAGTAAGTATTAAAAGATGATAATTTTTCGAGAATTAAAAAACAATTAATTAATTTACAAATTTAATAAAAGTTGAACAAATTCTAAAATTAAAAAAATTATTTTTAAATTATAATCAAATAAAGCTAAAACTAAAATTTAAAAAAATAATTAATGAATAAATAAATTTTTTCTAATAAATAATTAAATATTTCAAATTAATCCAGTATTATAATGTTTATCTTTTGTATCTGATTCATTAAATTTTTAATATTTATTTCTTTTTATTATATTTATTTACTTTTTTGTTTTTTTTTTATTTATTTGAAAATTTAAAAAATAATGAAAGTTTAATTTTGAATAAAAAAAATTTCTTTTTTGGCAATTTTTTTGTTTTTTTTTTTTTTTTTAGCAATTAATATTAATTTAAAAATAGCATAAAAATCAGAAGGAATTAAATTTTTTCAAAAATAAAAAATGAAAGTTTAATTTTGAGATTAATTAAAAAATTTTTTTTAAAATAATTTTAAATTTTCGATCATTAATTTTTTTGGGGTTCGATTAAATTTATTTTTATTTAATTTAATTAACTTTTATTAAATTTAATATTTTAATTTTTTTTTATAAGTCGAAACCAAATTGAATTTTCCATTTTCGACCATTTTTATAATAAAATAAAATTATTAAATTAAATAAAATTTATTAATTTTTTTTAAATATTTATTAAATTTTTATAAAATATGTTAAATATAACAAAAATAATTTTTTTACTAATGACTTAATGGAAGTTATTTTTATAAAAGAAATTTCGAAGAAGAAAATTTTTACGAAAATTGTCTTAATTTATTTTTAACTAATCCCTAAACTTTATAAATTTATTAAAAATCAAATAGGTCATGAAGTTTATTTTAAACCTTAAAACTTTTGTAAAATCACGGAAAATCGTCTCACAAATTACTTTCAATCGTTTACTTACCGAGACAATGTTTTCCACGTTCCTTTCAATTCAATAAACAACAACATTTTATTAGTTTGTCTGATTTCAGTTCATTCCCTTCCTTTGTCTCCGTCGATTTCTTTGTCTTTCGTGACTTCGAACACGAAAAAAACCGTCACCACTTAGCAACACACACACTAAATACCCGCCTGGATAAGCAAAATATTTTTCTGCAAAATTGAATAAATATATGTCAAAAATTCTAAATTGCCATGGGACGTGTTGTGTCAGTGATGTAATATATATTTTGCCTCGGCAGCTCGAAAAAAAAAGAGTCGAATGTGAAAGAATTCTTTGGGTGACTTGCAACTCACTCCTTTTCCACACCAACAGAGAACTACATATTGAAAGAGACATTTATTGGTAGGTCAGACGATGTTTGCACTTTCAGCTAAAACTATTCTTTTCTTTTTTTTCATCACATTTTCTCTAACAAGCACAAAAGTTAATATGTCTGAATGACAGGCTGTCTGCATTAAATTTGCTTATTTATGTCATTCCGAGCATCTTTATGTGAGAATATGCAGAAGAATAAAAAATTAAAGTCATCAATATCGAACGAACTTTAAAGCAAAAAAAAAATTTTTTTTTCAAGCAAGTCAGTAACCAGACAATATCATCGATGATAGTTCGATTGCTCTCTGAATTAATGATAATGAAAAACGAATTGACTCATCAAAGTCATTAATCATAAATGAAAAATAGTCGTTACATTTCCATTTTGTTACTGCAGGTCGTCGTTGAAACACCTGAAAAAACTTTTTTTTTTGCTCTGGCGGCAAATAAATATGAAAAATGATATTTTTAACCGTGAAATTGTTCTATGAATGATAAAAAATCTAGACAAATTGTGTGTCTGAGCTTAGTTCGCAATTTCATATTCATTCCATTTTGCTCGTTCAGTCGATTTTTTCACTAAGGGGACAAAAAATTCCTGTCAATTTTTAAATATTATTTAATAGTTTAGTGTCCGATATAAATTTCTGCATGTCGACACTTCCGTTCCACGATGACAACATTCACGTTGAAATGCATCCTCATTATGCATTCATGTTTTCATTTTGCCCGAGCAATGTACAAAAAAAAAATTACAAAGCACAAAAAACTACTTTGACAATTTTCTTCCAAGTTTATGTGTTTAACATGTTTATTTATTTCCATCCACTTTTCAGCATACGAGACAAGAGAAAAAAAAGCTACAACATTTATAAAATTTTTGTTAGTTATTCCGGTCAAATATACAAATTTAAACATCCGCATGTAAATGCATGGCATAACATAGTTTTATAAATATTGTTATTGAGTTTTTGTGTAAATTTTGTGGTTTGAACTGCTTCGCCTCGTTTGATGTTGATGTATGTCCCCGTGTGTGTTTGTGTATGTGATGCAGAAAAGCCATGTAGGTTTTGCACAAAGTGGTTTGTTTTTAGGAATTTATTATTATTTAATGCATTCTAATGCGACGCAAGTGACGGAACGGGTCATGTTGAGGTTGTGTCAGCGATTTTATGAGGCAGAATACAGAAAATAATTGTT
This sequence comes from Culicoides brevitarsis, assembly GCF_036172545.1. Classification (NCBI taxonomy): domain Eukaryota; kingdom Metazoa; phylum Arthropoda; class Insecta; order Diptera; family Ceratopogonidae; genus Culicoides; species Culicoides brevitarsis. The sequence continues at coordinate 18,497,253 of NC_087085.1, read as the reverse complement.
TCGCAAAGTTTTTTTTTAAATATTCTAATTAAAAAATAAAAGAAAAAAAATGGAAAATTATAGCAAATAATTTTTAAAAAAATCATAAAGTTAATTTTTAAAAATCAATAAATAAAAAAAAATATTTAATAAATTATAAATTGTAAAAAATTAATTATTTAATTAATAATTATAAAATTTTAATTTTTTTTAATTTAAACGAAAAATTTTAATAAAAATAATTTAAATAAAAATTAAATTTAATTTTTTAAATTTAATTAAATTTGAAGAATTTTTTAATTTTTATATTTCTTATAAAATGTATAAATAAAATTTTTAGAATAAGAATAAAAAAGTAAAATTTTTAAAATAAAATTTTCATAAATTATTTTTAAATGTATTTTTTAAATATATTTTTTTAATATTTATTTTTTAAATATAATTTTTTAATATATATTTTTTAAACATATTTTTTTAATACATATATTTTTTTTAAACATATATTTTTTTTATTTATCACTTTTTAGTTATTGAAAATAAGGCCAAAATAATTTTAAATAACCAATACAATTTTTTTTATTATTTTTTTTAAATAAATCAAATTATTCAGTTCAACTCAATTTTTTTTTTATTTTGCACTGGTGCATTTTTTAAAATTTTTTCGTTTTTTCCATCATGTTTTTTTCTATCAAAAGAAAAATGCTTAATTTTTTAATAAATTAACAAATTTTATTTAAAACTTTTATTTTTGGAAAAAATTCCATCAACTATTTAAATTGCACCCATCAAAATGAAAAATGCTTAATTTTGTAAAAATATTTAAAACTTTGATTTGTTTCAAATTTAAAGCGAAAAATGAATAATTTTGTTAAAAAAATTATTATTAAATTTTTTTTCAAACCTCTAAAAGAAAAGCTGGGTTCTAGTTTTCACATAAAATTTTTGTTTTTTTTTTTAAAAAAAAAAAAAATATTTATCTAAAATTTAATTTTGAAATTTCATGAAAATAAAATATTAGAACGAAAATTTGTTTTTCATTGAAAAAAATGAAAATGCTGAAAATATAGCCTGGCGAAACATCAATTTCTTACACTCCAACAAAAATTTTTCAGCTGTAAAAACTCAATTATTTGTTTCTGACCAACCCAAAATGTGTGAGCAAAGAAAGGTCAAAGTAGTAATTTTACCCATTCCGCCGCCGCCCGCCATCGCGTCACCAAAAACCCAAGACAAGTGTCACGTAAAATTCTCTGCAAGTAGCAAAAAAAAGGTACCTACCACTACAAGACTTTGTCCTTATTACTTACATGCGAGCAAACAAACGAGTTAAAATGTTACATGTTTACTGAGCAAAATATGTACAAGCGAGGGCAAATAGTCTCACATGTCCTCATCAGTTACTGCACAAATATTCTTGCACACACCACATTTCGTTGCTGTTGTTGTTGTTATTTCTGTTGTTGTGTTATTGCAGCATAAAATTCTCGTATTTTGTTCCATATATCCACAAAACACGAGTGAGCACTGAACACGATTATGTTGCTTCTTCTTCTTTTTTTTTTAGTTTTCCTCCTTCTGCGGATTTTATTACTCCACTAACTTTGAGTGTGTTTGGCTTTTCTAATATAAATGTACAAATGTGGTTACGGTTGAAGTTTTTTTTTTGCTCTTTTCCTTTGAATGGAGAGCACTGGTGGTGGCGTCAAGTGAAGTGAATGAGTGACAAGAAATGTACTTATTCCTTCTAATATTTATGTCTATTTCAAATCGTAAAATTTGTGTCCCCGGAGACAATGCGCCACACTTTATTTTTTTTTTCTTCTGTGTTTTAGTAGTATTCGCAATCCTCGTCAAATGAAGTTGCGTGTGATGAGTTTTTCATGTTAAATATTGAATTGAAGTATCTTTTTCTTATGCATTCCGTGTGTCGTAATGCGTAATGATATTGCAAAATTTTTATGACTTTTCTTGCGGTTTGTTTTATGACGAAAGCGACAAAAAAGGGCAAAAACATTTTTTTTGTTCACTTGAATATTTGATGGCAAAAGGAAGTTAAATGTAGATTATTATTGAAATGAATCCCAAAAGACTCATTCAATTACAAAAGGTTAAGCATTAAAAAAGGAGTCAGGAGGAAACCTGGTCAAACAGCAGCGAATTTGAAATAAATTAAATTTCCATCCAGGAACCTGCTGTTTTTTTTGTTTTGTCTTCTTTATTTAATCCAGCAAGTCACGATTTTATGCTTCGTACTTTTTTTTTCTTTATTTCATATGAGAGAAAAAAATACTTTCTGTCTTCCTGCATGTTCTTAGATAATTTAGTTTAAGAACACAAATTTGCTGCTGTCTTACGTTGCCGCACGCCGTACAAATATAAAAAATTTACAAATTCTTTTTTTTTTGCGCTCCATAACAACATAACTCTACACATTCGCTGGAGCTGGGTAAAAGTGTGTGGTGTAGGTGGAATAAAGAATATAAAGAAAAATATAAGGATATAATTTTATGAAAGACAATGCTATTATTATGACTGTTGTACACATATGGTGCTTTTTTCCTCCGTAATTTACCGAATGCTTTAGTATATTAGTGAGACATGATGCAACGCTGTCAATTCTAATATTGAAATAAGGGAAAAACGAAATGTTTTACTTTGTTGTACGTTGATTAAATTTAAGACCACAAAGTTCACTTATTTGCTTTTCTGGTTATCTGTTGGCTTCTTGGAAGAAAGAAAGAACGAACATGAAGGATGAGAAAACACGTAGAGACGAAAATAATATAAGGTTAGAAGTTTTCTCTTTTAGTTTAATAGTTTTCTTGGATTTTTTTTAAGTTTTTGCTTCTTAGTATTTTGTTTTTTACTGAACAAAAAAGTCTATTTTGAGATATCTCGTTGAGAAAACATCGAAAAATTTTCAGATTTAAAAACTTGTAAATGCTAGATGATGGTAAAATTTTAAAAACTATCAATTTTAGGCAAAAATTTTCTGTTTTAAAAAAAATCTTGTGACAGGGGTCAAAATTGGTGAACAAAATTGGCGGATTTTTTACTCATTTTTCGATGGATCCACCTTTTTTATCCTCTTATTAAAAACAAGGATATTTTACATCAAAATTGACCTGTGGCGAATGGCATAATCAATGGGTGCATCTTTTACAGTTGATGTTGACCAAACAGCCTTTTTCGTTTTGGTGTTCTTTGTTTTGTCATTTAGTGCGAAGAAAAGTTGGATTTTACATACATTTTAAAGTTCTCTAAAAATTCCCTTGAGTCAGTCGATGGTATTACTACTTGCTTCATTTTGTTGTATTCACTCAATCTCTTGTAAAAAAAAGTTCTGCGCTCAACTTGGAGTTGTCAATACACTTTTTAAATACTTACTGATAGAATTTTGACCTCTAGGTATAATTTCTAAGATTTCTAAGAATAATATGCAAACATTGAAGACATCCTTCGGTGATAACTAGAGGCTGAAAAATAAGAATTACCTAGGTCCAATTTTTGGTTTCTGGAGACGATAGGGGATGTTAAAGATGGTTGATAGTTCCAAAAAAATACAAGATGGAGCCTGATTTGATATAGAAATAATTTTAGAATTTTAATTTTAAGTCACAAAGTTTCTGTCTTTCATGTACCTATTTTTTAAAAACTTAATTTTAATTATATTCTTAAAAATAATTATCGTTAATTCCTCACCTAATTTTGAGAAAATAAAAGAAATACGTCTTTTTATGTCTGTTGTTTCTCTCAAAGTGAGGGGTTATCATTTAAATTGTGACTTTTAACATTAAAAAAATTCTTTCAATGGTACTAGGGAAAATTTAAGTTTTTAAGCGGTTATTTCTTGTTCAGTTTCCTTTGATGTTTCTCTTTTGTAAGATGAATTTCCTCCTAACGGGTCATTTCGAGTAGTTTTCAGTTTGTTTTTGGTTACAATTTGACCACTTTACTTCATCATTTGGGATTTTATTCGTTTTACAAAACTTTAAATTTTTTAGGTATATTTCGTTAATATTTGTTAAATTTTTTGTTTTCTGCTCTTAAAAGGCTTAAACTTCGGTTAAAAAAATAGTAAAATTTAATTTAAAAATCTCACATGATTCCTTTCATTTCAGTAAAAGCTGGACCTCATTATCCAAAAATGTTATTCATTACCTTCTAAAAATAAATTATTTAGTACTACTTCACTCCTGTTTTTTTTTTCAAAAATAAAAAAGTAAAATTCCTCCTTCATAAAACATCCCGCTCGTTTTGATTGTTGATTCCACGAAGGTAGACATGTTATTTTGTTTCTTTTTTACTGGAGCTTTTATTGCATGCAATTCTCGTGTCTGTTTGTTTGCCTCGCATTTAAAAACAACTAAACGAAGCTCAAATGTCATAAGAAGATTCCTTTTATTTCACTTGCTGTGCCATGGTTTAATGATGTTCCTACCATTTTTTTCCCCAAAAAAACGAGCAAAAAAAAGTCAAAGTACATCATCAAGTAACGACTTCACGAGTAAAAAAGTCGTAAAAAGTGCGGTGCAACATAATATTTCCTCCTCATTCTCGCTTTTTTCTCTCGAATGCGTCAATAGAAATGGAACAACGCTCACGTGTTTAACAAGCTCATCATTAATTCATGTTTCCTGATATGATGCCTTTTTAGATGTGTATTATACGGGAAATTTTCTGCTTTTTACGATTTTATTTTTCATTTTCATCGTTCACGACACGGCCGTTCGATATTTTTTTTTTCCTTCTTCTCTTTTTTTTTCATTTAATAATCCAGCGAATTTCGAGGTATCTACAGTGCAAATTTTCATTGGATTCGGAATCGAGACGCAGCGTGCAAATAACAGTGCAAAAGCGAATGCAATGATGTTATTTCGTTCGAGAAAAATAAAATTTATCGTTCAATTTCTTCTAATTGAAAGCATAAAGTGAGTAAGTGTTTGTGTTCGTGTAAAATTTATGTGTATGGAAGGGAAAACACATCAATGATATTGAAAGCATTTTTATGCGGCGGACGTCTAGGGAAATGATATAAATGTTGTTAGGAAGGTGTAAAATAACAAAAATATATCTTTCAATGTCTACTACACGAACTTTTTTCATCGCGATTTACGATTTTTTTAAATTAAAAATGTTTTTTTGCAGGACCCCGAGATCAATTGGATGCAGTTTGCTGTAATTATTTTCGACTGCAAACCAGCAAAAGCCACCACATCAGCATAAAATTAATGTAAGTGATTATTACAACAGCATTTTGTGACCATTCAATTTATAAAATAAGTAAACAAGTAACACCAATATCCAATCTCATGCAATCCACTCCAATCCGCTCGATAAATATAAATGGTCCTCGTACTGGCCCGTATGGATTTTCTCATTATTATGAGCACCTAATTTACCATATCCGGATCAATTCATTTTCGATTATGGATGTGCACAAATTAATTTATAATTAAATTTTGGTGTTACGTTTCGTGCATGCCGTGCCGTTGTTGCCGGTCGTTGTTTTGTCCGAGTGGTCCATTAATTCAATATTATTTTATTTATATGGAAAGTCACCGAGTACGTGTTTGGGCTATTTGCTGCTTATATCCATCCATATACAAACCCTATGGATTGAAAAGAAGTAAATTTAATCCCTTATTACGGAAAAGGGGTCAATATGACCTCATTTGAAGTTGATCATCTTCAGCCCTAAAGAGTTATTGCCTTAAAAACCGTAATTGAGAGGTTATCCTAATCCCTTGTGAGGCTCAAAAGAAGGATCAAAAGGTTTTATATGAAACCCCTTTATTAGGGAGCCCTTTGATCCGCTTCTTTTTCAAATGACCTAATTTGAAGGTGATCATCTTCAACCCTAGAGAATTATTGCCTTAACATTCGTAGTTAAGAGGTTATTCTAATCCCTTGTGAGGTTAAAAAGAAGGATCAAAAGGTTTTAAATAAACCCTCTAATTAGGGAGCTTTTTGATCCTTTTTTTTAAACTCACAAGGGATTAGGATAACCTCTCAAGGAATTGAAAAAGTCGAATTTAATACCACATTTTTTCGAAATGCGGTAAAAAACTCTAATAAGAGAGATTATTTTAGGGCTGTAGATGATCAACTCCAAATGAGGTCAAATTGACTCCTTTCCCAAAATAATTGCTTAATATCACTCAATTTTAATCCGCAGGGCACCCAACACAGGAAAAACAATTTTCATTAAAATGTTCTAGATAAACATATTTGAGGTTAGCAAGCAAGCTATATGGAATTACAAAATTTTTGCTTACGTGCCAATTGGGACAAGGGGACAAGGTAATCTTTATTGAATCTTTGACATGTCACACAATATTAAAGTTTGTGTCTCGAGTTTTGAAATCATTTGACAATTATTTTGTCACAACTGCATTGTGAGCGATGTTTTGCTGCATTTTGTTTTTGCCGTTTTCTAATTAAAATGGCAAGTCAAAATTCATATTGACACCCAACTTTTCGTACTCAAGCACCTTCTCTTTTAGCACTTTCTCTACGTCAATTTTATCCATTTCGTCTTGAATGCGACTTCTAATTGGATTTTCCAAGGCATCCATTATTTGGTATCGCAGCAAATTCGGTAGGATATTAACAACGAGCTCCAACACGTAATCTAGTGTTCCGGCACCATCACATCTGACTTGAATATTTCCCAGTTCGAGCTGTAAGTCATCAAGTTTGGCACGATTTCGCAAATCCAGGGATTGACGAAGGACAACAGAGACCTTAAAGGTGAGTTTTTATTTTTTTGTTGTTTTGTTATTTAATTCAGAATTCAGAAAAAAATTACTTTGAAATGCTGCACTGTAAATTTGACGTGACCTGCTCGAGTTACCATTCCTTTGCCAATGTTGACTTCCCATTGAGTGGATCCCATTATTTCTTGTGTGCCCACTTGCATTCCTGTTTAACATTTTTTTAGGGAAATTAAGAGGATTTTAAATGAAATTCATTTCTCACCGATTATGAGGACATTATTTTCAATTTCCACAGTAATATTTCCCTCTCGATAAAAGGAAGATACTCCTCTAACCCAAGTGTTGCTCATTTCCACGCCAAAAACTCCCATTGTGTGATTATAATCCTTAATTTTGTACGGATCGTATCCCATGTTCCGCACTTTCTTCCGTCCCTCGGCAATCGCCATGTCAAGTGGCGAAATGGAATTCGGGAAAGTATTGTCAGCAATTGCATTCTCCAAATTTGTATCGATTTCCTTGCGAATTTTCTCGTACGCTTCCTTTAACATCAGAGGCTTAACCGTATCAAAAATTATATTCGACGCACTATTTGCGATACCTTGAAACACCGACCCCATCAACCCCAAATTCTCAAAATTCATGTTCATATCGGCAAACTTAACGTCCATCTTGATATCTTGCGTGCGAATTTTCCCGTCCATTTCGACAGCTAACGTTGCATTACCCTGCACATAAACGTCGGTGATGAGAATCTTAAAGGGACCACTGGACCGACTAAAAAGCGTACTCATTGTGTAGTTTCCCCGCAAGACAAGTTCGTCAATTTGCACGCCTGCCTTCACCTGTAACAGCTTCAAATCCGTTTTGATGTGTTTGATGCGGAATTTGGACAATCCATATGAAAGAACGTTCTTCATGTTGAGATGCACGAGTGAAATGGAACTTTTGATATCGGGAATGGGCATTGGGTCGGGTATCGGGACGCCGGGAAGACCAACGGGATCTGTTTGTTTGTAATGTTCGATGATGCCGAAGATTTGCGTGGATAACCGGTTTTCAGCGACTTTTTTGAGAGCAGGGTCATCACTTTGTGTGCGATCTGTAGAACATATCGGCGGTAATTGTTGCAAATTATGATCCAAAAACACAGCTGAAAGTAGAACAAAAATGAATTTATTGTTTGTTTTTGTTGATAAGAGCGAAACTTGTTATCTCTCGCGCATTTTTGTTTTTTATGAACAAATGAGAATCCCCATGCGTTATGATTCATTGAAACAAACGTCGTTCTACACTTTACAACGCAGACGTCAATTTATTGTTTATAGCAATAGTCGAACAAACAAGTGATAAGAGATGTCAGTTTAACAATATAATCTCTGGCGTTTCACATTTTGTAGTCGCTTGAATGAGAGAATGGAATAATTTTTTATAGATTTTTTTCTGATTTTTACCTTTTTCACAACTGTCAAATGTATTTTCTGCATAAATTCCTGCAATTGTCGTTATCAAAAGTATCCATAATTGGGTCTGAGACCACATTTTGATGATTTTCGAAAACTTTTGATGGTTCAAAAAAAATATTTTCTGATCTGCTTTGAATGAAAGTCCACGAAATACTGAGGAGAGTTTACATTTTGAGGCAGTCGTTATCAGTTTTCGTGTCAAAGGTCAAGTTTAATCTCAGATCCGCTGAAAGAGAGAGGAAATTTATTTAAGAGAGTTTTTTTTTTCAAATATCGGCGTTTTGTAGTAAACAAAAACCATGCATGTTGTCACATACGAATAAATACCCGGAGTTCACTTTTTCAATAAATTACTCTTGCAGCAGCAGCAGCAGTGGCACCATTTAAATCATTCGGAATAAAAACAAAAGTTTCCATATTTTAATTTATTTTTTAGCAATTACAGTGCAAAGTGTCATGCCATGTTGAGCCCTTAAAATTGTCACTAAATTATCATGTGAGTTGCCATCGAGTCTAGACATTTAAACGTTTTTCGCATTGCATTGGGTACTTCCCAATTTTATTGCCTTTATTAAGGAGTTTCTTGGCTTCGTATCCAAACTCGTGAAATGCGAAAAAGGCAAATCGCGTCTTCTGCGGAAGTTATTAACATGACGAGACATCAACTCGATTCTTGAGTCATTCAGTTTCCAAGAAAATTGCGATTGACAAAACTAATAAAATTTTTTATCGTACACGGGAAACAAGCACCAACAAAACAAGATTTTTCTTCTTTTCTGGGAAATTTTATTTATGATTGACTCGTGTCTACGATAAACAAGGATAGCGTAATTGGAACATAAAATTAGTGTGCGGAAAATATAAAAAATAATAAATTTACGACACTTATTTATTTGTTTATGTTTTCTCTTTGTCTTTCTTTATATTTCATTGTTGGCAAAGATGACAATGAAAAGCTTGGAAGAAAACAATGAAAACTCATAAAAAGCCATCAAATAATAATTATAAACAGATTTTTTACGGAATATAAGACTTGAGCGCATTTTTTTGTGAAAAGTTAAAATTCATAACTAATAAAAAATATTTAAAAAAATCGGAAAATTTATTTGAAACTTTAAAAAATTCTATCATTTATGTTTTAAAAAAAAATAGAAAATATCAATTTTAAGAAATATACTTATATTTCAACAGATTTTTTAATTAATTAAATTAATTTTTAAATTTCATTATAAAAATAAATATTTTGTCTAGATTTTATTTTTTATTTTATTATTTTAATATTTTATATTAATTATTTTAATTTAAATTTAATTATTAAAAAAAAATAAATTATTTTAAATTAATTAATTTTTATTTAAAATTTTAAGCACTTTTGAAACTTTTAAGATTTTTAATTTAAAAAAAAATATTTATTTCAAAAAATTGGAAAATATCAATTTAATTTAAAAAAAAGTTTTTAACAGATTAAATTAATTTTTAAATTTCATAATAAAAATAAATATTTTGGCAAGATTTTATTTTTTATTTTAATATTTAATATTAATTATTTTAATTTAAATTTTATTAATTAAAAAAAATTAAATTATTTTAATTTAATTAATTTTTATTTGAAATTTTAAGCATTTTTGGAATTTTTAATTTTAAAAAAATATATAAACAAAAAAATTGATTTTGTGAAAATTGATATATTTGAGCCTCACCATTAAAAAAAATAATTATTATTATACTATTTTATAAAGTACTAAAAAAAACTTCGGACAAACCACCAAAATCTCCTCCAAAAGCGATAATTGCTGCAAAAACGCATAAATCTGTTCAAATCTCGAAAGATATAAAAGACAAGAAAATTTATGAGGAGGAAAATGTCTTGCTCGATGATTCATACTCTTTTATCCACTGCGAGACACACAAATATTAATGACTGTGATGAATAATCATAAAATCTTATTAGATAACTTTGACGAAAAACTTTTGGGAAAATCGTCGAACGAAAACTTTTCAGCCGGCACATAAAATCAAATTCCGTTTATTCTTCTCCTGAAAAAAAAAGTTGATTGAGTTACGTTTTGCATTCACCATCCACGAATGATATGATAATTGAGACGACATTAAATTAGTTTTATTGCCTTTTTGCGAGTTCTACAATAGTTATAAATAAGTAGCAGAGAGAAATGTAAGTTGAAGGGGGTCGTGTAGACATTAAATTAAGATTTATTTGTCTGATGCGTTTTTTTTTTGTTGTTGTTTGCATCCCAATAATAAAAAGAAAATATAATGTGATTTTAAATGATAAATCTGGATGTTTCCCTTCCGACGAAACGAGGGGAATGCATTTGGTTAAAATAATAATAATCACAGAAAAAAGTACTCTTGGCACTCGAACCACTCGATAAGTCAATAAAAACATTTTTCGGCAAATTGTTTATCCATTTTTATTCTGTTTGAAAATCATCTCGACACGAAAAAAAATTGTCTTTAAATCTGTGACAAGTTTTGTGGTTAGTTTTTGTCTACTTTTCTTTTTTGCCGTCCCAAGGATGTTTTTTTTTCACTTTCGATATTACTTTCACTTTACGTCTCCTTTCGTCACACATTTCGGGGTGATATCTATTTTTATAGTTTGCCAAACAAACACAACAAAAAATATATACAAATTGAGGCAACAAGCGGGCATCATTTCAGAGCAAGGAAGGGGGGAGGCGAAAGAGATGGATATTACGCACATTTATGACACCATCATGCCATCACGTGTCATTCAATCTATTTGGTGCGCTTTAAAAAAAAAGAGACATATAGAAGAAGACGATGCTCCGCACGAACCTATTTTTAAAAGTAAAAGTAGAAAAGATGGTAAAAATGTGTATCTATGTGCTATCTAAACCAATTTTGTTAAGATATTGTGTGTAATTTGTGCCTTTTGCTTTTAACCAATGTTGTGCAATATTGTCATCGTATCGTTTTTATCCTTTTTTGCACTTTTCTACGCAGACAGACTTCACACCAAGTTGTACAAAACGTATCGTACGAGCAAAAAACGGGTGAAATTGATCCCTGGAAGGATCAGATTTAATCCTTAGGTGAATTTTATGATTCCTTCAGGTTAGTTCTGCTTTTCAGGGAATCAATCTAATCCCTTCAGAAGTCGATTTCATTCATTCAAGACCCTAATTTGAACGTTAAAGAGGTCAGTTTGACCCTCGAAGCGATGAAACTAAAGCCTAAGATGCCAGTTCTACATATAGTTTCAAGGGTCAAACTGACCTCTTTTAATGGGATCAAACTAAGCTATCGAAGGAATCAAAATGACAAATTAAGGGATCAGATTAATTTCTTCAGATGTCACTTTGATTCCTTTGAAAGCTTAGTTTGATCCCAGAAGAGGTCAGTTTGATCTCAGAAGAGGTCAATTTGACTCTTGAAGCGATCAATTTAAAGCTCGTGATACCAGTTTTGCAGCTTCAAGGGTCAAACCGACCTCTTTAAAGATCAAATTGAGGTCAAAAATGAATCAAATTGACATCTTATGCGATCAGATTGATTCCTTAATATGTCAATTTGATTCTTTCAAGACCTTGATTTTAACTTAAGGGGTCAGTTTAACTCTTGAAGGAATCAAATTGACATATTAATGGATCAAATTGATCTCTTAAAAGATCAGGTTAACTTATCCTTTTAGCTGAAGGAATCATAAAACTCACTTAAAAGCTGAATATAGTCCTTTAAAGAATCAATCTCACTCATTTTCCATCCGTAGGGAAGGTGGGTGTAATTTTTGTACGAAAAAAAAACGAAAAAGAAAGAAGAAAATTTGTTCACATTTTAGGATAATGCCCTTGATATGGTTTTTGGTTTTATCTGGTAAGTATCACAATGAGGCAAAAGGATAATGTTTCAATAAATAAAATATGAGAGCAATTTCTCGTTTGTACAAACATTGTCTGCGTCTACCTGTGTGAGAGTATGAGACAAAAATTTCACAGTGGGCCCAAACTTTTGTCTCAACTTTTCCTCTACTCTTCACACATCAACACAGAAATCAATCTCATGACACTGTTTTCTAGTTTCTAGAAGAAATATTTTAAAAAGGTTTCCCGTAAAAAAAAAAGGAGAACAAATTGTCGGTTGAATTGAAATTGAACTAAAAGTACATCCGCAAAAAGGTTGTAAATGTGCGAGAAAAAATGATTGAATTGTCTCTCATTTTCGTTGCTCGTGTCAAATTATCTGGAAATATTGAAGGGATCGTATATCAAAAATTGGGGCATCCAATTGAGAATTAATCAGCGTTAAATCTTTTATCCGCATCGAAGAAAAAAAATTGAAACCAATTCTCTCTACCTGGAACTTTCTACCACTTTGTTTTTCCTTTTTTTTTATTCAACTCAATTTTTTATCAACGAAAATTATCTGAAGTGTTGATTGTTGTTCTTTTTTTTGTCAACTGATGTGAATTTTTGTTGTGATAACAACGACAGGATTGCAATTTATTTTTTTTTTCTTCGAGATTGGCGTGATTTTTTTCCTTTCTTGTCTGAAAAGGAAAACAAAAAATAATCTCGACTCGATTGTCATTTAATTTTGCTTGCCTTAATAAACACATTGTTCCTGTTTTGAAAGGCATTCCAAGCGGTTTTTTGTCTAAATTTCCTAGTTTTTCTTTCATAAGATTTTAAAAATTTGAAGAAAATGCGCCTTTGTCACCTTTTTTCTTTTGGAAAAAGATGTTTTTCTTGTGTTTCCTTGTGAGTAGTGTTTTCTTGTATTTTTTATCAATCTGAATCAGACATCATGAAGTGATAGGCTGAAGGAAAAAAAAATAACAATAGAGAGAATATAAAATGAATGAAATGAAAATAAGCAATTGAGTGAAGTGCGAACAATAGTCTGTCTAGGGAAATGATTACAAGATATCGCAAAAATCTTGCAGCTACAAGGATTTTTTTTTAAATAAGACAATTTTAAATTTTTTAAAATTTGTTTCTTCTCTGAAAAAAAAACAGAATATTTCAAATTAATAATTAAGAATATTTTATTTTGTTCAAATCTGCCTTTAAAATTGATTCAAAAAAAATTGAGTAAAATTGATTTTTAAAAAAAAACAATTTTATTAAAAAAAATCCAAATTAAAAATTAAAAACTTTTAAAAGGAATAAAATAACTTTAGATGAAATTAACCTTTAGCAAAAAATTAAAATTGATTTAATTTGAAAATTCTTGAATTGATTTTTTATTCCTCAAAACTTACATCAATTTTTAAAATAATTTTTAACTTTTTAGTAAAAGTTTACGTTGACTTTTTTAACTTGTTTTATGGCGTGAATTAAAATTTCCCTAAAAACTTAAAATTTTGATAAAAAGCTAATTACACTACTCCCTCTCTGATATCAACATTTTGGGGGACGACCTAGTTGATATATGAGAAAAATTGATATATGAGAGGGAGGGTTGAAGTCGACTTTTTTGACTATTTTATGGTGAACGTCTTTTAAAAATTCCCTTTTAAAAAAGAACAATTTTCTCGTTAAATTTTGATAAAAAGCTTATTATTTCAAATCAATTTTGACAGCATTTATTGATATATAAGAGGTTGTCAGCCCCGAAAAAAAATTGATATATGAGAGGGTTGATATATGAGAGGTTGATATAAGAGAGGGAGTAGTGTATTTCAAATTTATTTAATAAATTTTTTCAAAAAAAATTAAATTTTAAAATTGTAAAAAAAAATTTAAAAAAAATCTTTTGACTTAAAAAAAACAAATCTTAAGTAAAAAAAAAAATCTACTTAATTTTCTATTGAATCTAAAATAAATTATTTTATTAATGGCTAATTTTATTTTCATAACAGAAAATTTGTCCAAAAAAGTCACGTTTTACAAAGAAACACCTAAAATCTTTCAAAAACTTACAAAAATTGATAAACTTATTTATTCATATTTCCACTCTCAATATTTTTCACACTAAAAAAATCCCTTTTTACATATTCTCAACCTAATAAATTGCCGTAGAAGAAAAAAGTTCAGGTAAATAAAGTTAGAAACTGCGCTTTTTTCTCAAACTATGTTCAAATAACACAACAAAATACGACAACTTACTTGAAAAATTACGATAAAAAAGTTTTCCCAACATTTTTTTTTTCGAAATATTTCTCCTTAGCCAAGTACAATGTGCTGTAAGACAGAACAGTACATTTTCCGGGTGCAATTTACAAAATATGGTTACAATAAAGAAAGAAAGAAAAAAATACAGCGCGCAACCAAAGAAGTTTTTTTTTATTTGCAAAGGCGAGCAACAGAGAAAAAGGAGCAACGGTAAGTAGACGGTGCAAAATAATTTTAAATAATTCACTTTTATATTTGCTCGAAATTTTTATCTCGAGAAATGCAAGATGTTGTTGTGCAGTGTGTGTGTTTGTGCGCTTCGAGTGGAAATAGTTAGAACAAACTTTTATCTTCTTCCCTTATTTTTTTCTTGTGCTTCGTTCTTTGTATATTATTTGGAATTCAATTCAATTTCTTGCCGTTTCTTTTATTTTATTTTACATTTATTTTTACGGGACAATTCCGCAAAGTTGGAAATAAATATTTAAACATCTCTTCGTTTGTTTTCCGTGTGAAAAAAATTTGCAGGCGGAAAGGTAGATTTTTATATTTAATTTAGTTAAAATGATTTTGCTGAGAGATTCCGGGGGAAGGAGAAAAACTTTCCTTAATTGACACTCTCGGAGAATCAAACTCTAATTAATTTAGCAAAAAAATAAAATAATTGTTGTTGTTGCTGGGTAACGTTGCCCTTTGCAATTAATTATGATCTAATTTAACTTTTATGAGTATGTTTTGTTTGTTTTGACAAATATTGTTGTCATTTCATCGAATCACGAATTTATTTGAGTCATAAAAAGTCATTTAAATTAATATTTGTCTACGATAACGCTAAAAAATTGGAATTCCGCGTCATAACTTGAATTAACGTGAGTTCTTTTTACTTATTTTTACGCAAATTTTTTACTTTGACACTATCGAACACAAAAAATAAATTTTCGCGTATAAAAAGAAGGTCAAGCCTTAATTTTTTCAGTTGATTTTTTTCCAACCAAATAACTACATGGATAAAAAATTAATTTTTTTAACACTTTCGGTCATTTTAGGGCTCTTAACCCTTGTCCAAGGGCATGGCATGCTCATTGATCCAGTGAATCGTGCCTCCCGATTTCGTTACGATGGTCGAGCGACACCAGATTGGAATGACAATGGCCTCAATTGCGGCGGATATTCCCTCCAACATGGCTTGAATGGCGGCAAATGCGGAATTTGTGGCGATAGTTACTCGGATCGACGTCCTCGGGCTCATGAACTTGGCGGAAGATGGGGCGATGGAGTTGTCGTTCGTTCCTACAAATCCGGATCACAAATAACGGCAAGTGTGAGAATCACCTCGAATCATAAGGGTTACTTTAAATTCGATTTATGCAACATGGACCCGTTGAAAGCAAGTGGCAAAAAAATGGAAGAAGAAAGTTGCTTCAATGTTCCTGTGAAGACTGTTGATGGAAAAGAGACGTATTTGTTGCCATCTACCGCGGCAAGAGTTTATGACGTCGAATTGCAGTTGCCTGAGGGACTTACTTGCAAACATTGTGTCTTGCGATGGACTTATACCACGGGAAATAGTTGGGGATGGTGCGGCGATGGAACGGGAAAGTTGGGATGTGGCGCTCAAGAAACGTTCCGAACATGTTCTGACATTGAAATTATTTAAAATATCCATTAAGTTATCAATTACAACACAAAAGCCCGAAATTTTCCACGAATTTCTACAGTTCTAAGTAAATAAACAAAGCAATATTAGATTATTGTTCAGAGATAAACTAATTTTTGAATGAATCGATAACATTCTAACCAAATAAAATTGTTATCTACCAACTTCCGTACAGTAATTGGTCACTTTATTGAGATCGATGGTCGGTCAAGTGCTTTTTGTGTGATAAAAAATGTGCTTTTTTGTTATCTTTGTTAATATTTATTGACTATTTAATGGTAAATTAGATTAAATTTCATTCGTTTCAGAAGATTCGGGAATTTCATCGTCCCATTTTTCAACAATTTCGATATCAGAGCACGTTCGAAAATGTTCCTGAGGTCCACATCCAAGAGCTCCTGTACCATCTTCGCATATTCCCCAATTATTTCCTGCCACATAAGTCCATCGCATGACACAATGTCGACAACTTTCCTTTGGCAGCTTCAATGCGACTTCATAATCTTTCGCTAGCGGTGATGGAACAACCCAATTTCTGTGTCCATCGGCAGTTAAAAGTTCAGTGAAACATTCTTCCGTTTCCACGCCACTTTCGTCTAAATTGCATAAATCAAAGTAAAAGTGTCCCAAATGATTGACTGTAACTTTAACAGTTACCGTAACCACTTGATCTGCTTCGTATTTTTTCACAATGACACCTTCCCCGAACACACCTCCAAGTTCGTGCTTTCGAGGAGTTGCAGCGCCATAACTATCGCCGCACATTCCACATTTTCCGTCGTGAACTTGATGTTGAATTTGGAAGCCACCGCACCAGAGACCGGCATCGTCGTAATTTTTTGGAGCACTCTCGTTGAAACGCCATCGAGAAGCGCGATTAACGGGATCCATGAGCATTCCATGAGAATTTACGTAAGTTATGTAAAATGTTGAAAAGGCGATAAAAAGTAATATTTTTGGCATTTTTGAAATTTTTTTTAGAGATGTTCGCTAAAAGAATTGTTTTTCTAAACTAAACCTATTCTGTAAATTGGCAATTTATATATTGCATTACAGACGGCGATAAGGTAGTAAGCACTACGAAAATAATTAGCCGCTTAATACTTTTTGATAAGATAACTTGAGTGATTAGTAAATTCAGTTTAAGGGTTCCTTTTACACGCAGAAAAAAACTTGATTAAATTTTTAATCGATTTTTAAGCTTAATATAATTTATCTTTTGGCCCATTTACGAAGATCACATTTTATAGTAATTTTTTAAAATAAATATAGTTTTTTTTTAATTTTTTTTACCCTTTAAAAATTTTTTAATCTTCAAAAATCAAAAACAACAAAAAAAAATTAAAAACAATTTTAACTCTTTCGCTTACAAAAAAATAATTCAAATAAAAATTTAAAATTGAACTATTAAATACAGGTATGTCTACGAAAATTCTAATCAACAGGAAAGTAGAATACGATACGATGATTTTTTGACCAACATGAGAAAAAATTGACCGTCTCCGGAGTGATAAAAATTGACCTTATTAAGAACAAATACACAAGAGGGACACTCCAAACAAAAATTCAGTGACAAAAAAGCTTCAGTCCACACTAATTTCCATACACAAAAGAAGGTGTACCGAAAGCAACACGTCTAAGACAAATGAAGAAGCGACAAAAAGATTATGGCCTTTACGACGAAGGAAAATAACAAAGACAACAGTCTCGCAGAACAAACCTTAAACCAACCAACTAAACCTAACTGCAAACCTTAGAAATGAACATTCAATTATCAAACGAAGAACCAAACTATATTAGTTTGCAAAGAAGTAAAATAACATGATTTTTTTATGAAAACTGAAAAAAAAACAAGAAAGTTTGAAAATTACTTTATCTACTAAAATGAAACTAAATTGATTGATTTTTCTCAACAAAGGCTAAAAAACTTATTTCAAAATTACAAAGAAAATTTTCGAATTTCATTTAGTAAAAAATTGGTACAAATTAGAAATTTTTACTAAACAGTTTTTTCTGCGTGTAAAATGTGATTCATTAATGAAAAGACATTCCTTGACAATGAATGGAAAGTGATTTAATATAATAAATCTTCATTTTCTTATCGATAAAGGTCAATTAAATGCTGTTATCTTCAACTTGTTCCGGAATCTCATCCACCAATTCAGACATGAAGCCTCCTTTGATAGAGATATCGCTGCACGTACGGAAATGTTCTTGTGGTCCGCATCCAAGTGCGTGACTTCCATCCTCACACTGTCCCCAATTGTTGCCAGCCACATAAGTCCATCGCAAGACACAATGTTCACACTCAATATCAGGCAGTTTCAACTGAACTTCATAATCTTTCGACTCGCGTGATGGCACATACCATTTTTCCTCACCCGCTGCCGTCAAAACTTTCGTGAAACATTCTTCCTCTTCGCGATTCTTGCCATCCATCTTGCACAAGTCGAACCAGAAGTAACCAATGTGATTAACGGTCACCTTTACCGTAACTGTGATAATGGAATCAGCAGGATAGGTTTTCACAATTACTCCTTCGCCGAATGGTCCGCCGCCGAGTTCGTGTTTTCGGGGTCTTGGATTTCCGTAGGTATCACCACAGATACCACACTTGCCGCCATAGGTGTTGTGCTGAACTGTAAGACCGCCGCACCATAGCTCGGAATCGTCGTAGTTGATGGGAGCTGAGGAATCGTAACGCCAACGAGACGCACGGTTAACGGGATCCATCAACATTCCATGGGAATGGACGAGGGCAACGACAGTCGTAAGGCAAAGAATTACTTTGAACATTGTACTAATTGAGGACTAAGAATGTACTGAAGAAGAATGAAGGTGCAGTGCGATATTTATTTGGCGCGATATAGAAAGATATGGCGATGATTAATTTTTTTGGCAAAACAAAAATCGTCCAAGATTCGAATCAGACTGAGATTGCAATCGATTTTGAAGATAAGACTTGTTTTGACTAGTTAAAATTTTTTAAGCAGGGCTGCAAAAACTAATGACTTAAAAGTTAAGCTTAAAAGGCTTAAAAGTTTAGTTTAAGAATAATTCCAGAGACGAAAAATAACTTAAAAGCTTTTCACATATTAAATAAATTTGTTTAAAAGTTATTTGGTTTTTAACTTGAAGTATAAAAAAAATTTTTGGACTTATTTGACTTTTTTTTTTTAAAAATATTTTAAATTAAGTCATATTGAAGTCGTTATTACTTAAGTTTTTTGTAAGTCAAAAGTCTTTTGGGGCCTGAATAATTTAAATAGTTTTTGTTTTTTCTACAGAATATTGTAAATTTATTTAAATTTAAATTTAGACTGGAAAATTTTATTAAGTCAACTTAACTTAACTAAATTTACTGAAATTAAAAAAAAAAATAAAAAGTAAAACAACCTTAAGTTTAAGTTTTATAAGCTTAAGTTTAAGTCAAAAGTTTTTACAGCCCTGTTTTTATAAGATAAAGCAATGATTCTGAAATTGCAATTTTTTCTAATTCAAAAGTCGCTTGCAAATTGATTGCAATAACATCTTGATGTTAATATCCTCTGAATAATAAAATGCCGAGACTTGATGAAAAATGTAAATGCACTTTGCTGATTTTTATTGTAATGAGATTGTTCGAGTTCTTGTCTCCCGTTCCGTCCTCTTTTTTAAAAAATAATGAAAGTTGTCTTTTGCAGCAATGATGTTTTGAAGGGCTTTCTTTCTTTCACATCTTCCCCATTATCACTTAAAATGCATGCCTGGCGCCTCTCCGCATTATTATTACATAATTATTATTCCATGCATTCGCTCTGTTTATTTTTCGCTCAAAAAAAAAATGAGAGAAAATTTCCCTTTAGACATTTATGAAGTTTTTTGTAAAAAATAAAAAAGTTTTCAATGTTGCTCGGTCGACACGTGGTTCGCGCTTTGTTCCTCTTCTTATTATTATTTACAACAAAATAAAACTTAACTAGCTTACATCTTGGTAAATACGAGAAGCGAAAAAAAAAGTTTGTTATCTCGTTACAATTTTTTTTTGCTTCCTCTTGTTTTATGGCACTAGTTAGATGAGAGATAATCTTTTTATCTCTGATTTGAATAACTTTAGTCATCCAAGTGGAAGAAATGGCACAAACATGAAAGACATTGATGTCGATGATGTTGGCTTGTTGTCATCGTCTCTGACTTTATGTCACTCGGAAACAAAGAAAGGACGAGCTTTGGACCCATTAGATCTCGATAAAGTAACAGAGAGACATGAATGTTATCGTTACGGCCTTGAGATCATAACGAAAAATGGTTATGATAGGCATTCAATGGCATGCATGAAAAAAAATAAAGTAATTTCAAGTATTTTTCGGCTTTTGGCTTAGGACTCCACAAAATCTAATTTCTCATATTCGACGAGGGAGGAAAAAACATTCCGCCACATAACTAAAATAATCACGTTTTTAACCGTATTATGATAACACAACACGCACCTAACACATATTTTTAACTTATTGTAGAGACATTTTACATCCCATTTGAGAAGGACTTGCTCTGTGTGCGAAAGGAAAGGAAATTCCAGGCGATAATTTGTTTTTTTTTTACTTACATATGCGAAAGATGCGATGAAAATTTTTGCATACATACATATTTTGACACATTGGCAAATCGGTTCGGCACAACTTTTCGGTACATCATTAGATATTCTGCAAACATTTTAGCAATAATAAACTAATTTTATGTGTATTGTAACGTTATTTTTTTTTGTTGCTGCTGCTGATGATGGTGGTGTTGGATGTTGTTGCCTTTCTTGACATACATAAGTTGAAGAAAATTTTCATAAAGGAAAAATACTTAACCGCTTTATTATGCTTTTAATTTTTTTTAGAAATTATTTTTAATTAAATTAATTAATTATCTGAAAACAGTTCAAAAAAATCAAAAAATTTGTAAATTTTACAAATTTTATTAAGTTTAAAAAAAATTAAAAATTTTAATTAATTAATATTTTTTTTTTGTAAATTAATTAAATATTAAATTATTTATTTTATTATTATTTAATTAAAAATTTGTTAAATTTATTAAAATAATTTTAAAATAAAATTTTCAAATTAAGGAAAAATTAAATGAAATTCATGAAAAAAATAAATTTTACTGTGATTAATAATTAACTGATATAATTAATGATTTGTCAAAATTTAATTGGTTTAAAAAGATTTTTTTTTAATAATTTTATAAAATTAGGTAATTTAATCAAATTAGATATAATTAAAAAAAAATATTGAAATAATTCTAAAATTAAAATTTTTAAATAATTTTTATATTTTGAAAAATTAAGATAAAATCATTTTAATTGTATGAAAAAAAATAAATAAAACATTTAATATTTATTAGTTGAACAATCATTTAATTAATTAAATATTAAAAAAAAATAAATAAATTAATTCAAAAAATAATTTATTTTTAAATTAATTTATTTAAAAATATTGAATATTTTTTTTAATTAAAAAATAAATCGTCAAAATAAATATTTTTTAAGAAAAATCAAAAATTATTATGTTACCTTTAAATGACAGACAACCGTTCGAACGTCATACCGCATAAAATTCCTCGAAATGCGGTTCGAAAAAAAAGTATGTTAAATATGTGAGAAAATGACGTGTTACAACGCCTCCGCCTTTTTTTTACAACGGTAACAACAACAAAAAATATTGAAAAAGGGAAAAAAATAATATTAAATAGATAATAATAAAAAATGACAAAACGCCTAATAGCAACCCATTACATAAATGATGTTGAAATAGAAAAAAAAGCAGCAGCAACATCGATGAAAAAATATGTTTTTGCTGCATGCTGATTTTTCCTCATCTTTTACAACGCGGCGAATTATATATTCGAAAGACATAAAATTATATTGCTACCAATCAAAAATTATGTTCATGTAGTTGCCTTGCATGCCACGCGCGCGTGTAGAGGGCAAAACAACGCTCTGTGATTGAACGGATGGTGGCAGATGTTGTGAAAATTGGCGAAATTAGGAAAGTTTCTTTGCCGAAAACTTTATTTTTATTTTTTTTTCGTCAGAAAATCTGTGACTCAGGTTCAATTGACTGCAAAGTTTGCGAGTCATAATTTTTTCTTTTTGCCAAAGACGTCATTTTTCGCCTCGTGATTAATGGGAATGCAACAAAAATTAATGATCCCCAACGTTTTTTTTTTCGTTGCAGCATCCAATTAATTCACGTGTGTCATGCGACGAGATTAACTTTGCAATTTTAGTCGCCACCATCGTCGCCATTTCCACTTATAATTAAGTTATGCACCATTTCATATAATTGTTCAAATGTATTTTTCATGCAGTAAAAATTAATAAATGTCAAGTAACGTACAATGGGAAAATGGAATTGTTGCCGTTGTTGTTGTTGTTGAATTTCGCACCAACACCGTGCATTTTAATGAGAAAACAATTATCCGTTGGAGAATTCATTAGAGAGACAAAAACGTTAGACTTCTTCTTCTACCACGGCGAACGAAGCACTTTCTCGTGTACCTTCGTTAAATTAACATTTACACAAAATATAATTTTCTGTAAGGCTCCATTTCCTTATGATGTGCAATTATTATTCTACACATCGTTGTCGTTGTCGTTTGCCTCGTCATACATGAAAAAGTCACCCGTACATCGTTCTAATAATAGTTTCGCATGCTGCCGCGTTACGTGGGGCACGCAGTACGGAAAAATTGCAGTGGAACTACCACAAGCACAAAATACTTGGCGACATCGAATAAAGTTGGCGCCACCAGGACGAGACTAGCTTGTTGATGTGACGCCGCGATTTTCGTGTGTGTATACTTGTGTTAGTTGCCGTTCGTGCGTATATCCTTGTGTTCGACTGTCCATATAATTATTATATTGTGCATAGAGCCGGAACAATTTTCACATGATTATCCTGTCGTGTCGACATTGTAGGCCGTGTGTGTTGGTACCCATCGTGTTGGTTGTGACGATAGTTTCGAACAGCTGTAGAACGGGTGAAAAAATGAATCTAGTGGGGGAAAAAAGGTGAATTAGTTAGTTTTATTGTAAAATTCAAGCAATTTTATATAGGGGAAATGATTCACGAAGGCACAAAAAATTCGCGGAAAAAATTAGTAGAAAAGAGCAATAGATGTCTCTACCTACAAGGTGAGTTTTTTTATCATTAAATTTAATTATTTTTGATTTTTCCGATATTTTTTTTGCAACGAATTTAAAAAAAAAATATTAATTTACATTTGAATTTTAATAAAAAAAAAAAATAAAAAATTATTTTAAAAAAATGTTAAATAATTTTTTAAAATATTTAAACGAAATAATTATAAACCTAATTTAATTATTTAAAATATTAAGTAAAAATATTTAAAATAATTTAATTTTATTTGTTTGAAAAATTAAATCAATTAAATAATTTTTGATTTTTTAGATATTTTTTTTAAAAAAAGAATTAAAAAAAATAATTAATTTATATTAAAATTTTTATAAAAAAATTGAAAGAAAATTTAAAAAAAAATATTTAAAATAATTATTTATTTAAAGTTATTTATTTAAAAAAAATTAAATTCATTTTTATTTTTAGGAAATTAAAAGATAGTAAGTATTTAATTTAAAATAAATACGTTTACAAACCTGAAAATTAATTTTCAATTACCGTAATGTAGATAATTCTTATGGAAAAAAATCCGTTACAAATTCAAAAAATGCTAATAATTAATGGAACATCAATTTTGAAGTTAATAGAACAATATTTTTCCATTAATTTTTGGATTTTTTTTAGCAATTTTTTAAACAAATTTTAAAATATTTATCATAAAATTAATAAATTAATTAATAAAAATTCATTAAAATAATTCATTCTCAAAAATTTTGTTAAAAATATTGAAAAATTGCGAAATTTCGTTAAAAATTCAAAAGTTTTAAGTAAAAATGTTAATAGAACGCATTTTAAAACCTATTTTCGTTAATAGAACGTATTATTTTTTTCCATAAGAACTATCTACATTACGGTAATTCCTTTTCGCTGACTAACGTCTGATAACTCAGCTCATTTTGATCAAAACTTTAAAGGAAATGTTTCAGAAACTTTTTGTATCAGCTTTCCGGTTACAGAAGTATATCATTTTATTCAGGAAGAAATTCTAGGACTTTAACGCATAAATAAGGAATATTCGTGTAGAAAAGTCCAATTAAAAAACATGGAGCTCAATTCATGGGCTTTAAAATTATTTTGTGCATTGTTTTTATTTGTGCAAGTGATCAAAGGATACCTTAAGAGTTACAAGTGCGAAGATGATTTCGCACATTATATTTGTGAACTTAATGGTGTCCATACAACTTATTTTGAGAAGCATTTCAACATTATCGTTGATCAAGAAAAAGTAACCAATGTGACTAGTTTCGGTTTTCAAAACTCTTCTATTGAAGTGCTGACGAATGATGTTTGTGAAACATTTCCAAACCTTGAATCCTTAATAGCTAATGACTGTGGGATACTTTTTGTAGATGAAAATGCGTTTGAAAAATGTGTTGAAATGGAAAGTCTTTCGCTATCCAGAAATCATTTAAAAAGTCTTCCATCAAAAATGCTTGTCTCAAATATCAACTTAGAAGTGATTGATTTATCCGAAAACAATCTCTATGAAATTGACAAAGACTTCTTTGTAAACAATAAAAAATTGTCATTAATTGATTTGTCAAATAATAATTTGACAGATGCAGAGTTTTTGAAAGGACAGCAAAATTTAAACAAAATTCATTTGTATCAAAATTCTCTGTTTGACGTCAATGTGGAGGAATTGATAAAAGAAAATCGCAATTTGTCAACATTGTATTTATATGAGAACAAATTTTGGTGCACACGTCAAAAGGAAATGAGTGAAATCTTAAGTGAAAGAATAATAATTTATTATTTTGTAGACTCAGAAAATTGCATTGAGCAAAAAGATGAATGGGAAGAAACAAAAAAACTATATTTGTCTGAAAGAAAACTCAAACAAATCGAAAGTAACATTATTATCTTTTCACTTGTCGCCGTAATAATTCTCGGAGCAATGATTGCAATTGGCAAATATTTTTATACGAAATACAAAAATAGACTAAATACGAGCAATAATGTTAAATATTACAATTACTATTCAAATCCACAAAATCCTGCATCAAATGACTTAAAAAATGATCCAGAAGAAGAACAACACTACTATTCAACTATTAAAGATCCTGAAGATCCGCATCAAGATCAGTATGATTATCTCAAATTTAAAGAACAGGAAGAAGAACACTATTATTCAACTATTAAAGATCCTGAAGATCCGCAACAATATCAGTATGAATAACTCAAGTTTAAAGAATGAAAATTTATAAAAAAAAAATTTCGATATCATATGCATATAATTTTCATATACCGTAATGTAGATAACACTGAGTAACAAAAACCTTAGACCTATACTGTAGAAGAGAAAATTGTTTAGTTTAAGCCCTCTATCATCCTACAGAAGGATTTCTCTGTTGCTGGAAAAAATATTTTTTTGTTCTTGAGTGTAATTCTTATGGAAAAAAATCCGTTACAAATTCAAAAAAAGTTAATAATTAATGGAACATCAATTTTGAAGTTAATAGAACAATATTTTTCCATTAATTGATTTATTTTAGCAATTATTTAAAATAAAATTAGATTATTTCTCATAAAATTTAAAAAATAAATAAATAAAAATCATTAAAATAATAAATTTTCAAAAAAATTATTAAAAATATTGAAAATATTTGAAAAATCGTTAAAAATTCAAAAGTTTTACGTAAAAATGTTAATAGAACGAATTTTAAAACCTCTTTTCGTTAATAGAACGGATTATTTTTTTCCATAAGAATTATCTACATTACGGTAATCCAAACCAAGCATATTAAATAATTTTCAGACAAAGACGTATAAAGTGTATTTTTTTCGAGATTTAAATTTTTTGTCAGAAAAAAAATCAATTTTTTAACCTAAAATAATCGAAAAAATTAAAAAAAAAGTCAAATTTTTTTATATTGAAGTAACTTTACATTAAAAAATTGAAATTTGAAATGTTTTTTCTTGAAAAATAAAATGTTTTTCGTAGTTTATGATTTTTTTTTTACAAAATACTATGAAATTTTATTTTTTTAAATGATTTTTTTTAACAAATTTTAACTGAAATTAACATTTTTTTTAGCCAAATTTTATTGAATAAACCAAACTTACCTATTTTCACATCTCAAATCGCAAAAACTTACCTTGACACGTACTTCCGTTTCCTGTTCCTCTAAAAACCACACAAATTGGACGTCTCTTATCAACATTATCACCCAATTACCGGGTCAATTGCAAAAATCCACGAAAATCCCTCTTTACAACTGATAAGCCATCGTTCGTCATAAAAAAAATTTCCCCCAAAAAAAATGTTTTTTTTTCGCTGCCTAAACAAACGAATTCATTAAAGATTCAATTTTCTCCTGTTTACTGCATTCGCCTTTTACGATAATCGCTGTTTATTGTTACATGTCATTATTACATAAAAATTTGTTTTGAATGTGTCTGCATCATTGTCTCAAACCAATAAAAAAAAATGTGCAAAGCCACCAACCAACACAAGTCGTCTCCATCGCCCTGAAATATATTGTCACACATAAAAAATATCTCATATATTTATCAAATATCACCTCGTTTTTTATTTATTTATTTCTCTTTCATGGTATTTGGCATATAATAAAAAAAGTCATATAAAATTCGAGAATTTTTATAGCGAAAAATATTAAACGAGAAGAGCAAGGCAATATTTTTTCTATTGTTTGACGGTTTTACTCCATAAAAATCTTACAATATTGCATGTTTAATCCATATGTAGTCACTTATTTATTGGCATTTTATTTGATGACATGATGAATGCAATAAAAAAAATATACGAAGACGGAAGTTGTTACAAGTCAGGAAATTCAATTTTCTGTCATAAATTTTAACAAAAAAGAGACATTTTATAGGCGAGATGTGCAACTTTGGGCTCTCGAAGAAAAATTTTTAGATTTAAAAAAAAAATTATCGAAGCGACCACATCTGCGAAATAACTCGTGACTCAATTATTATTAGAATTTCTCGAAGCTTTTCTTTCGTTGTTTATTTATTATTTTTGTACGAATTTGTTTATTTGTTCGGAACAACGTTCTGGCATATGCTCGGCTCAGTTCAGCCCGTCATGTCATTATTGTTATCACAACAACAACAACATGAAAAATAATTTTATTTTATATATTAAAGTACGTGATCATAAAAAAATGCTACGTTATGCACTGCACTGCTCTTGTGGCCTAAAACGACCGAAAAATATAATGGAAAATATTCATGACAGAAGAAAAAGTACATAAAAAAATATAAATGTCTCTCCTTATTTAGTTGTGAGGCGTTCGTCGTCTTGTTTATTCCGAAAAAAGCAACTTCTATTTTTTAAGACCTTTTTATGTCCTCAAAAAAAAACGCAACGACGAAATACCGGTACACACAAAAATTATTATTATTATTGAATGTCGGTCGTAAAATGAAATTGTCAAACACGTGCACGTGCAACGTTCGTGGCCTAATGAAGTTTTGTCGCAAGAGAGCTTAATCCTTCACATAAGCTCTTGATGAAAAAATTTGGCTTTTCCGGAAAAACTAAATAAATCATACGCACTTCTTTTTTTCTCCATTTCATGAACAAACAAAGTTGTCGCATGTTTGTAATTGTAAATGGATTGTTTACGACATGAACGTGCCCAAGTAGGTAAATTGCATTTTCATAATGTTTGTTCACTTTTTCCGTTATGTCCTCAAGTAAAAGGGCAAACAAATCGAAAAAATGCATGAAATCTTACTTTGTTGCGGCAAAATTGAATATTCTTCTGAAGGACGTGCGTGATTGGCCTTTCGTGATGTCAAGTCCTAAGAAGCGATTTTACCGAAGAGGAAGTCGTCACCCCTTTTGTTAAGTTGTTTGTTGGGATCTCATGTAGAACAAATAAAAATGTGGGTTTAATTACGAAATTGGGACAAATAACGGAATAATTGGTATAAAAACCAGATGCTGCTTCCTCAATGATTATTAAATGTGTTTGTTTTACACTTTTGAATGGCCTTTCCAATGGGATCTAGTGGAAATTTTAATTAAATTCATTATTATTGTCAAAATATTGCCGTAATTGTCGTTCGTTTTGGCTTGAGACATCTTGATGATGCAAATTTTATCATTATTAACGCGTGGAAATGGACATTTTTTACAATGGTGTTCAAGATGTTAAAATATTTTCTTGAATTAAAAGATTAAAAAGCTGTCACAAGGAAAGAAATTCAATTTTTTTGACAAAATCTTTAAAAAATTTTAAAAATTCTTCAGATTTTTCTTAAATAATTTTGAATAAACTAAATTTAAAAAAAATAATTTATTATTTTTATTACAAATTTTTTTTATATTTATTAAATATTTATTTATTTATTTATTTTATTTTTTTTTAAATTTTTTTTTTTACTTTTTTTATTTTATTTTTGTTTTAATTTAAAAAAAAATTTTTTTAATAAAAATTTTAGTAATTTTTTTTTATTTTAATATAAATTTAATTTTTTTAACGGTTTTATTAAGAGAAAGGTTATAATTAAAAAAAAATATTTTTATAAAAATATAAATAATTCTTACCAATTATTTTATTTTAACTGAAGCTCTTTTCAAAGACAAAAGGCTTAAAAACGCATGTTTTTCTCTGTTGACAAACAAAAATGCGCTAAAAAAAGTTTACCGCCTAAAAATGCCAGATGTGACATTTTCATATCAAAGGGTTTTCGTGGTTTCCTTCAAGAAAAAACATGACAACATGTGACAGGACAATCCTTTTTAATCCTTTTATTTGCTTACGCGCTCAATTTTTCGTGTCCTCTCTTCAAAAAAAAAAAGAAAATATTTTTAATAAAAATTACATTTTATGTGACATTATGATGTTACTTACTCCTAAATTTGCATTATTCAGCGTCATCCAAAAAGAAAAAAAAATAAATGTGAGAGAAAAAGTCCTTATTAGAAAACATTCCCCCCAATTTATGGGAAAATGTGAATCTGTCATGCATCGCACATTAATTTTAACACAATTTAGCAACAATTTGCTTCTTAACGTCTACGTGCCTTATTTAAGAAGAAAATAGTTGAAAAACATGAAAGTCATTTGCGAGGCGAGATGTTCATACATGCAGGAAAAATTTTCATGCATCATACTTTTTTTTCGTTTCTATTTAACGTGTAACATGCAACAATCATGCAGTCGTTTTTTTTTTTGCCTGGACTTGTAATATTACACCCATGCAATGTCTTCATCTCGCAACCGCACGTTGTTCGTACCCTTCTAAATTTCATTTAATATGGAGACACACTCATTCGTTATATTTGAATTTTTCTTTTTGTCTTATCTTTGCAGAAAATTTATTTCCATCCCCCTTTTTTTTGTTGTCTCATATGTGAATTTCCGAAATTTCAGCATGTCGTCCTCTAACGTGGTCTCTCAAGTACATGCTGCTAGAAGTAAACAAATGCTACAATTTTTATTATTTTATTAGCATAATTCGATTTTATTTACCCAAATTTTATTGAATTGGAACCAATTTCGATGTACAGAGGAAATTTTATTGTTTACTTGACATCGTCGATGTCGACGTCGATGATGAACCAATTCCGTTCGATTACAATTCTTCCGATCACTTGTCGCTCACGGTAGGTCCGAATTGAGTCCTAATGAAATATTTTTGACCGTTTAAGGGTACAAATTGAAGCTCGGAGGGGTTAGATCGATCCCTTAAGAGGTTAATTTAACTCCTATGGGATAAATCTGACCCATAAGGGTCTTATTTTTTTCAATTTGTTCCTCATGGGCGGAGAAGGGGTTAGATTAAACCCCTTAATAAAAATTGTCAACCGAGAACCAAAAAATATTTCCTTGGCTAAAGAGCTAATTTGACCCCTTTTTTGCCCATAGGGTACAGATTGAAAATGTGAAACCCTTGAGGAGTCAGATTTATCCCATAGAAGCTATACTAACCTCTTTAAGGATCCATCTGACTCCTTAGAGTATCTATTTAAACCCTTATGAGATCAATTTGACCTTGAAATGACCACTTTGGAATTAACTATTTGCAGTTTTAAAAAATTTATTTCTTTCAAGAGGTTAAGCTGATCCTTTAAACTGGATTTAAAAAGCCTCTTATAGGATCAGTTTAACCTCTTGAAAGAATAAATTTTTTGAGACTGAAATTAGTTAATTCCAAAAGGTCAATTCAAGGTCAAATTGACCTCTTAAAGGAAAACTTGATCTTTAAGAGGGTCAAATTGGTCACTTAGAGGTTAATTCAACTCCTTAAAGGTCATTCGCGTATCTCTTCAACCCGTAAGATGATTTTATTGGCTCAAAGTCATTGATTTTTTGAAACCAATTGTGAAGAAAACTCAAGCTTGGTTTGGAATAATTAGAATTAATTTTTAATTGATTTATTTTAAGACTTTTTCTTCATTTTTGAAACACCGTGTCACGGTCGCTTCTTTGTTCTCCGCTGACAACCTTCATGGGTAAGTCCGTTTAATAGACTTTTTTTCGTAACATTTATGAGATGACATTTTATTAGTATAGTTGTGTGCGGTACATTGTGACTTTTAACGACAAAATGTGTAAGAGGAAAAGTTCATTACAAGGTCTCACCACTAATACTCTTGTGGGAAATGGGCGTCAAAAAAAGTACCGTAATAAAGTTGTTGGGGACATCTGTGGCGTTGTTGTTAATTAGTTTGTAATCAAACTTTTTTCTTCTCATTTTGATTGGAATCCATCCAGAATCCATCAAAATAAGTAACAAAGTTATATCCGTAAGACATTTAATGGCAATTTCTGGCGATAAATTTTATCTTCTAATTTCCTCTGTGATACGAGGACGTGCGTCGTCGTCATGCTTTGGAAATTCCAGTAAATTCCCTTTCTTCACTTAGTAAGTTTTGTAATGAATATTAGGATGCATGGAGATGGACAACAATTTGTGGTCATATAATTTTATATTGCACATCCGACAACATCGACGAGTAATTTCCCTAAGTGCTCTTGCTGTGTGTGTGTGTGTCACTAAAATTGCATCGTAAAATTTTCATACACATGTCCGGTCACTGCTGTAATTTTATTTTAATACTTTTTCACACTTTCCCCTCCTTTCAGAAGAAAAAGCCATTCCTGTTAATTTGCTAAGATGTTTAAATATAAATTAAGTCTTAATGATATCGAATGCAGTTGCCTGGAAATGTCTTCAAATAAGTGACGCCAATAAATTTGAAAGTGACTCATCCGCACCTCCTCCGAGGCTAATAAAATAATGAAGGATAATGATAGTGCGAGGGCTTTAATAAAAATAAAAAAATCCAAACGCCCACAAAATGAAAAACTTTCAAATTGAGCACAAAATTTAAATAATTTTTTTGTGTTTAATTTACAAACACACAAACAAAAAATAGTATAATAATAAAAATACTGCAATGTACTCATTTTGCACTGACGACCGACATGCATCCGTTGCCGCGTCGCGTCGAAGGAAAACATTCGCTTTCGTGATAAACAGCAATATCGAAGTCTTTTGTTCGTCGAGCTTTTTAACTTTATGTACCTACCGTTTTACCTGCGTTCCTTTTTTTCGCAGTACGTTATTAATAAATATGTTTCAATCAAACAAACAAAAGTGCTGTCGTCGCCACCGTTTGTCGAGCCGGCGTCGTCGTTGTTGATGTGCGCGACCATAGCGAATGTTAGTGGCTGAAATAATGGTTTGAAATGTTTTTCTTTTTAAAAGAAAAGGAAATGGAAAAGGAATTTTAAATCAAAAGAAGTTGCATACCATACACGGAAATTGTGTCGGATGTTTACGGATGAATAGGTGGTTTGTTGACGTTGCTTTGATTTGCTTGAATTAACCTTTTTACTTTTTAAATAATTAATTTGTTTAAATCGGTTCATGACTTTTGAATAAATAAGCAAAATTAATTTAATTTAATTAAAAAGTTAAATTGTTAAAATAATACTAAATAAATAATTGTTTTTAAATTATTTTTATTAAATTTATACTGAATCCAATAATCATTGAAAATTTAAAATTTTGGGAAATATTTTTTTCAGTTTTAATTTTTTAACAGTTTTGAGCTATAAAATGGTTTAACGTGATAAAATTTTAAAAGTTTATCCATTTAGAACAAGATTTGACATAAAATAGATTTAACACAGTTTTCATTTAAAAAAAATTATTCAAAGGATAAACTTTTTTTAATTTCAATTTTTTAGCCAACATGACGAACATAAATTTGGAAATACGTAGGATTAAAATTTGGTTGGATCAGAAATACCCTTTGCCAAGATCCCGAGGAAGTGCGCAACAGGTCCCTCGTATACAACCCGCAAGGAAGCAGTAGTAGAGGTTGCCCTAAAAACACCTACCGACGCTCCACATTCTCGATGATGATGATGATTATTGAATGACCCACCTAAGCACACAAAAAAGGGCTTTCTGTGGGTTTTCTTTCTTCCTAACCTGTTCCATATTCTTCTTTAACCGTGTTGACTTTCTTCAGCACTCTTTAAAAAAAAAAATTTCAGTGGGAAGTCTCTAAATTCTTCAGGATCCATAATTCCATTCGTGATACCTAAAATCAACATTATTTTGTGTTCCAAAAAAAAGCACAATCGCATAAAATGTGCTCTGCTGTTTCTTCTGCTGAGTGACAGATTCTGCAATCTGTTGAATCCCTATAGCCCATTCTACTCATCAATTTATTTAATCTAGCATGTCCGGTTAAGAAAGCAACTATGAATCTAATTTGAGTAATATTCATGTTAATCAGCTCTCTTGTTCTTGTCAAAGATCTGTTTGGTACAAAACTATTGACATGTTCTGACAGCCTCCTTTCTTCGAATTCCCAGTATCTTGTGGTTTCGTTTACACTCTCAGACTCCACACCCTCGAAAGCCAATATCATTAGAGAGGGTGAGGGTCAACTAACTAACCTCTGGGATTTGAAAGATCTTGCGAATCAACGAACCAGATGGCGACAATTCTTGGACCGCCTTTGCTCAACATGAGGGCAGTCTCGAATCTTCGGACAAAAGACAAGGCATAAAGTAAAATAAGTAAAAATTTTTTAGCAATTTTGAGCTACATTTTGTTGATTTGGTTGAAACATGTTTTTAAAAGGAAGAAAATCTTTTTCAAAAAGAAAATTAGGAGAATTTTCTATTCAATATGACGCCATTAATGATTGTGGCCATTCCACGAACTAAAATTGAAAGATCACAATAAAATTTCAAATCTCATAAATAAACAATAAATTTTAAATCATTAAAATAAATAAATCTCATAAGTAGAACTGAAGCTATCTTTAAATCCATAAATCAAAAGTTATCCATTTTGATTGCTTTCAACCACCAAACTTTATCAAAACTTCAAACTTAACCGCAAAACTATCACTCAAACTCCTTCAGAAAAAAAAAATTGATAAAAATAGATCAGACATAAAAACTTTATTGTTTTTTATTGATCTCAAAATGTACAGCCCGAAATAGAAACTCATCGCAAAACATTTATTTACGAACAAAAAACTAGAATGAAATTTTTATTACAAAACGCGATGATATAGACACAAAAAGCCGCACAGTTGTTTCAAATGAAATGAATTGAAATTGATTTTAGTTTTTTTTTTATGTGTTTCATTTCAGGTAAGCAGCACTTTGTTTTTTACAACAAAAACATCAAGAAATTGGGGTAAACCATAAAACAATAAAATGTGGTAAGACACACCGTTTTTTGCGCCGGAGAAACTAGAAGCAAAAGTAAGTACCAGGCGGCTGTTTACACGAAAATTAAGTCGATAAAACAATTAACTTTCCGTGTTTTAAATTACATTCGTCGTTAATTGCTCTACATTTTCATATTTTTCAGGAAAATTTTCAAATGAAAATTTACTGCAAATCACCGAATTCAATCTTCCGGGAAAATTTATGGGCTCTTAGCTGCCAAAGTAAAAGGCAAAAAGGGAAATAATGTCATTTAGTTAATACACACAAGACGAATAAAGAGATTACATCGGTTGTGCAAATAGCACCAATAACATTTTAAGATACATTTCTTGTGTGTGATAGATGCGAACCAATTGGGTAGCAGCACAAGAAAGCTACTTGTCTATATTATTTATTACATAATGTACATGCGGCACACACACACAAAGCGAACGATGAACATGAGTTATGTATTCTTTGTTGCCTTTTTCTTCTCGTTTCCGTTAACATCCGATCGCATCATTCAAGGAGACGATTTTTCCTCCGTGTCTGTACGCTACATATCACGGCACGTGTTTTATATTTCCTTCTTTTCTCGTTTTTTTTTCTTGCGAAACGATGCCATAAAGCTTAAAGCTCCGTCGTACGATACGCACTTTATTTATTTCCGTTTTATGCGCCTGCCGTTTCGGTGCGTGAGTGGCAACAAAACGCGTGTAAAAACCAAAGTCAAGCCACCTTTTGTACGTGTTGTCATCTCGGTGTTGTTGCTGTTGTTATGTAGAATAATTAGGAACGCCTTTTTATCTTTTGTGAAAAGTGAGTGATGAGAGGCGGAACTTTTTTTTTATTTTTTTTTCCTGCCACGGACAAATGCGTGATTTGAATGTGCGCGAAAATGCGTTATTTATTTCCTATTTCGTACTTTTTAAAGCCCAATAACTAAATAAAAGCATTACATAATGTATGAGTCCCTTTTTACGTCCACGGAGCTACGGCAGTAATGGAACATTGTAACATTGCGAGAGTAATCAACGACGAAGATGGCACATAAAACAAAAAGTTAGGCTTTGCCACGAGAAGTACATAAATGGGAAACGTGATGGTGGACACGAAGATGCCAACGACAGCCTAAGAAAGGAAAATGTCATGTCATCAATTAAGGATGCATGTCATGAAGTTTATAACTTTCTTTCTGCTTTTTTGATGGGACTTGTGAATTTTTTATGTGATGACTTCGCGTCACTGCGAGCATTCAAATCATCACCGAAATGAGTGGTAATTAAAACAGAAAATGACAGAAAAAGTGAAAGTTGAGGAAAGAACTTTCGTGATGCTTGGAAATTTTTGATGGAGAAGATTTAAAAATTATTTTTATTTTTTTAACTTTTAAATGTCACAAATTTTCTTAGTTTTAATTAATAATAGATTATAAAAAAAAATTTTCTTAGATGCATTTTAGACTTAAACTTAAAAAATTATAAATACATTTTAAAGTAAAAAAAAATAAATTTTTTTAAATTAAAATTTAATTAATTTTTTTTAAATATTTAAAATAAACATTAAATTGAAAAAAAAATTAAAAAATTAAATTAAATTTATTATGGAGATATGAGCCTTGAGTTTGAAAATTTTTGATTTTTTTGGGTACAAAAATTTATATTCATTAAAAATTGTTATAAATTTTGCAACATTTTCAATGATGTATAATTTTAATTTAATTTTTTTTAAATATTACCTTTATATAGATAATTCTTATGAAAAAAAATAATCCGTTCTATTAACGAAAATAGGTTTAAAAATTCGTTTTATTAACATTTTTACGTTAAACTTTTGAATTTTTAACGAAATTTTGAATTTTTCAATATTTTTAACAAAATTTTTGAGAATTTATAATTTTGATGAATATTAATTAATTTATTTTTTTATTTTATGAGAAATAATTTCAATTTTTTCTAAATATTTGCTAAAAAAATCAAAAAATTAATGAAAAATTATTGTTCTATTAACTTCAAAATTGATGTTCCATTAATTATTAGCATTTTTTGAATTTGTAACGGATTTTTTCCATAAGAATTATCTACGTTACGGTAATAAATAAATTAAGACGTAATTCTATTTTAAATAAATTCTTTAATTTTTAAAATTTTCTTTATATAAAAAGTGCCTGTAAAATTCCTTAAATTTTTCAAACGTCAAAGTTTCTCATTTTACTTTTTTTCAATGCATGCTATTTTTTTTATTTTGAAATATTAATTGGAAGATTCATCAAATAGAAAAAAAAATATATTTTTAGCAAAATTAATAAAATTAAACGTTTATTAACCTCATACTTAACAAAAAAAAAAATTTTGAAAACTAATTTTTATATTTGATTTAATTTAAAATTTAAGACTTTTACTTAAAATTTTTTGTATTTCAGTTAAAAATATTTAATATGGACTTACCCATTAAACAGAAAAAAACTCATGTGTCATCACGTAATGATCCAGAAAATCATTTGCTGGACCAACTAAATTAATTTTCCTGTAAGTTTCGTTGCACTATACTATGTCAAAAGTCACCTAATTCGATTTCTCTAATTTTTCCTCTCTGCTTTTTTTTTGCTCCCGCATTGTTTGTTTAACTCACAAGTCACAATCTCACAGTATTTTTTGTCCATTATTGATCCTAATTTATATTGAATACTTGAGCGGAATTTTAAATACACATTTAGTTTTTTTTTCTTTCGTTCTTGTATGATTTCTCGCACAAAATACGATACAAAATAAATGAAAATAAACGAAAAAAAAACTTTTGGACAAATAAGATAAACGATTCTATTTATCTTTTTTCGTTTTTCTCTGGGTTTCGTGCAGATTTTGTGGATGTCTGTGTGTAGCGTGTAGGCTCCGAAGATAAATACAGAATTAATATCAGCAAATATTATTATTATTATAACATATTGTTGAAAAAAAAGTATAATAACAAGATTTGCTTGCATCTGGTAGACAGACGATTATCATAAGTATTAATGTTGGCAAAATAACTTTTTGATGGTAATAATGATATTTAATATAGTTATTAGATTGATAAAGAATAATAACCGGCTTTTTTGGGAAAATATTGGTTTTTTATTTATTTTTATAAAAAAAATCTTGAGGGCACAATTGGATTGATTTCATCTGAAAATCATCGAATTTCAATGTAAATTTAATGAAAAAGTCAGGATTTTATGAGAAAATTCGTCAATGGTTCGTTCATCACTTCTTGATTTAAAAAATAATTATTTTATAATTTTTTTTTATTTTTTTATTATTTTTTTTAATTATTTTTAATTTTGACAAAAAAATTTTAAAGGAAGGCAATATGAAATTTTTTTTTCAAATTAAATTTTTCTTGTGCCAAAAATAAAATAATGACTCAAAATTGGCTTTTATGCTTCAAAATTTATCTTCTTGTTCATTTTTCTCATAAAAGTCACTTGATTATAAATTTTTACTACTTTTGTTCCTCTTTCCCGTTAGCTATTTGACCAGAAAAACTAGACGACCATCAAATAAACTAATAAAAATTTTTGATGCAGGTGTCTTTCCCGTAAAAATTTAGAGTCTCATATAATTTTTCCATCTATTTTCAGGTAAACTCTCAATGACAAGCTCACGAAAACTCACATCAACAAAAATTATGTCTAGCTTTGTAATAATAAAAAATTACAGACTCAAGCCTTGATGTTTGTTTGTTCTCGGCTCGAAATTACAAGTCATGAAAAGCAGAATGACCATAATTTGTAGTCAAAAAAAAAATTTTATGAGTAACGACATTTTTCGCAAAGGAAAGAAAAAGAGGATGTTCCTGATCCAGTGGAAACATAAAATGTATCAATAACATGTGGAGCACACATGTAATAAATATTTTCATCCGCATCAATAAAGACAACTCCAATAACCATAATTTGTTGTGAAGAGCAATAAAATGTTGCGGACTAGGATGCTTTTTAACCACAAAAGTACACGATGGAGAAGCGGCATCCTCGTTACACGTGTCTCGTGACTGCACATCTTTACAATCTATAAAAATATTTTTTTCGCAAGTTAAAATTTCTGCGAGACGTGAAGATTAGGTTTAAACTAACAAAAATTTTGTGCATTGGGGCAAGATTTTAGAAATGTGCATTGGGAAAATATTTTAAAATGTGCATTGGGGCAAAATTTCGAAATAAGATTTGGGGCAAAATTTTGTAACGTGCATTGGGATATCAATTTAGAATGTTCATTGGGGCTATAGAATATGTGTTAGGGCAAAAGTTTAGGATATAATTTCAGAATGTGAATTGGGACAAAATTTTAGAATGTGCATTGGGATAATGTGTACAAGTCCCACTGTATGTAAAATTTTGTCCCAATTTGCATTCTGAAATTATATATTTTAAACTTTTGCCCCAATGCATATTCTATAGCCCCAATGAACATTCTAAATTGATATCCCAATGCACATTACAAAATTTTGCCCCAAATGTTATTTGGAAATCTTGCACCAATGCACATTTCTAAAATCTTTGTTTTGGTTTGAATTTTTATTGGTTTGAACCTAATGTTCACGTCTCGCAGAAATTTTGGCTTGCGACACATGAATTTTTGATACTGCACGGAACAAACTCAGCCTGATTAATAATTCAAAAGCATCGGTAGCGTCTAACTGTAATTTACGACGAATTTTTGTGACATGAGACGCACTTATGTTATGATTTTTAAGTGCGTCAAGGCGACCGTCATTCAATTCCCAAACATGCAATTTACCAGAAAAGTAACATTTTTGCGGAAAACATTCCAATTTTCCGGCGAAAACCAAAAAATCTTCGAAAACGAGGGTGCCGAGTTCAGGTGTTCGGTTAAAATTGCTCAAAAAAAAATTGTAATTGAAATAATTGCGGTTTGTGTATTGGTTTTCTTGGAAAAAAGTTCGCACCCTTTTACAAAAATTGACAGTTGTGTGCGGAACAATGGCATGTTGTTTAACAATTACTTTCGACGAACGAAAACAAAAAATGCAACACGGGAAACGAATTGGCAGCAGTTTTGCATATATTGACGTGAATTTGCACACAAATGTTTTTGTTCACTTTCGGCTTGAGTGGTTCCGTGATGCCGGGGGTGTCCACAGATTGGCAGTTGATTGAAGGTTTCTGCACGTTCCTGAATTCGCATACGGCGGTCGAAAATGTAACATGACGAAAAAATGCATTTTTATTGCACAAACGCATGTGATATGAGCAAACAACGATTATGCCGTTTTTTAATTTTTAAAATGGAAAAACGTAATAAAAAGCGATTACCTAACAATTATCATAATAATCACGCGTGTTTTAAACTCCCTCTTTTCACATGTGAAAGCAAGAAGCTTGGGGGAGATCTCTTGACTTGACATTTAATCCGCTTCCACATAATTTATAATGTCGCATTACTTAAACATTTATTTATTGTTTCACTCGCTTGCGTAATAAATTTTTGATTGAAATATTAAAATACAATATGTTTTAATATTCATTCGTCTTTTATGGAGTCATACACTCACTCGCTTTATTGTTGTTTCCTTTTATAAGGCCATAATCCTAATGGCTCTTGACTTTTATAATGCGCACTCTTTACTTGTTGTGTACGTTGTGCGAAGCCTTTATGTGTGACAGGTTATAAAAATTTGATTTGGTGATAAAATGGCGCCGTTATAATTTCGGAACAATTTTGAGTTAGACAAGAAAGGATTTTTTTGTTTTTTTCGTTTAGAGGAATAAGGCTTTAAGTATAATTGAAATATAAATAATTTTATTGCGTCGTCATATTATTTTTGTGGCTCACTCGA
Organism: Culicoides brevitarsis; assembly: GCF_036172545.1. Taxonomy (NCBI): domain Eukaryota; kingdom Metazoa; phylum Arthropoda; class Insecta; order Diptera; family Ceratopogonidae; genus Culicoides; species Culicoides brevitarsis. The sequence continues at coordinate 18,457,663 of NC_087085.1, read as the reverse complement.
TTTTAGAGACCAAAAAATTAATCGATTCAGAAATGGAAAAATTGATATTTTTCAAATATTTTTAAATATTTTTCAATTAGAAAGACAAAAAAAATAACTTTTCAATAAAATTTTCATTAAAATTCAGGTGCTAATTTTTGATGTGTTTGATAGTTTTTTTGTTCTTAATTTTTATTCACAAGTTAACATTCAATTCTTTTAAATAAAAAAAAATTTGAAATACTTTTTCAAAAAATTTTGGAAATTTTTGACCGATGATTTCATGGAATTATTTCGTTTTTTGATAAGTATCTTCATTGATTTTTTGTATTTAAAATTGATTTCAGACCATTTCAAAAGTCAAAAAAATAAAAAAAAATGAAAATATCATCAAAGTTGAGCGTTTTTTCGTCTTTTTTCATATTTTTTCAAGGAATTTTCCAAAATTTTTTAAAAAATTTTTAATTTTTAAGAATTTTTGTATTAAAAATCGTATTTCAACATAAATTTTCGTCTTATTTTTTTTCAAAAAACTTATTTTTCAAAATTTTTTGAAATTTATTTTTACGAATTTTTAACTTGAAATACTCTGATGAGTGAATTTGAAATTATCAAATCTCAATGTATATAGCATAAAAACAATAAAAATATTTATTGAGGACCAAAAATTGTTAAAAATTTATCATTTTGTATGCAAAAGTATTTAATTTTTTTTTATATTTTGCAGAATTGTTTATTTTAAAAGTTAAATAATAAAAATTGAGCTTTTGAACAGTTTTTGAAAGTTAAAAGTATGAATTTTTTTTAATTTTAAACTTTAAAATATTTTTTTCGAGTTCTTGTGACAAATTTAATCAAATACCAAACCAATGAAAATTTTGAGTCAATATTTTTAAATTATGTTTATGGTTAAATATTTGTTTTTATATATTTTTGACAATAAAACAGAAAATTTAATAAATTCTTGTATATCATGAAGATATAAAATAAAATTTATCACTATATTGAAATAGCCGCCATTTTATTAGTGAGTCACCTACTAAAAGTCCACTCTCGTCATCAAAACAAGCAATTTTAATCAGTTGAGTCATGAAACTTTTGTTTGAAATTTAAAAACAATCATTAGAAGTACTCCCATTCCTTGTAGCCTTTTGCAATTTTCCAAACACGAAAAATGTTTCAAACTTTTGTTAATTTGCTTTTAACTCGCATGACCTAATTACTAAATTGAATTGAACAAATGGCGTCAAATAGACGGAACTAATTGTCGCCACAGATTTCCTCGCAAACACTCACACACTCACGAAATTTATGGTTTTTGTGCCATTTACTGGCGCGCGGCGACACAAAGACCAACTCATTTCTTTCGCCTGCAAGATAAATGCATTCAAATTTCGGTGTCACACATAAATCACAGAGAGAGAGAGCGAGAGATCGAGTCTCATGTGAATGCGTTTTTGTTTCCTGGCATTTCTTTTATTTTCACACCTGAAAAAAAAAAGTCAAAAAGTTAGCAAAATTTCATGCAGAGACACCTTTAGTGCAGATAAATGATGCAATTTTCATATTTTATCTGCTTCATTGTATAACAAAGGCGAAAATTGTGTGCGATGAAAAAATTGGTGCAACACACAAAATGAAAGATGATTGTGATGATAACACAGACACACACACTCGTCGCTCACTCGTTGTGTGAAAATGCAATTCTTTTCAAGATGTATTTATCTTGTCAGCGTTTTTCATCTTCTTTTTTTTTGCTTCGTGTGTCATGCTTTCGTGTATTTGGGCTCACACAGAAAAAAAATTGTCTGAAGAAATGCACAAAAGTATGTAAAAGTTAAGAAGGGAATACATTTTTTTGCAAATCTTGCCCAGTGGAACGAAATTACTTTTTTAAGACTCTGTGGGCTTAAAAATCAAAATTTTCCTGGGTAGAAAATTTTTCAAATTTTTAATTTTTTTCAAAAAAAAATCCTAAAAAAATTTAAGGGATTTATAAAAGTTTTTCAAATTTTTATTTATTTTTGGAAAAAACAATTAAGAAAAAAAATAAAATTAAAAAAAAATTCTCATGAAAAGGTTCATTAAAATTATTATAGAAAAAAAATTTTTTTCAATTAAAAAAAAAATAAATTTATTCTCATGAAAAATTTTTTATTATTTTTAATTAATTTATGAAGATATTTTTTAAAAAATTAATACATATTTGAAGCGAAGTGCTTGGGAAATTTGTTTAAAATTTATTTTTTTTTTTGTGAAAAATACTTGTTTTAAAATTTTCAAAAAAATAAAAATTAGAAACAATTTATTTGAAAATTTAAAAATTTGAAGAGCCTTGCTAAAAAAATTTTCTAAATTTTAATTTTTGATGCTTTCCTTTTTAAACCTTTAAAAAAAATAATAATTTGGAAAATTTTTTAAAAATCAACAAAATAATTTTTCCATTAGTTTAAACAAAAAAAAAAAAATCTCAAAAAATTAATACGGAAAATTATCCTGAAAAAATTATAAACCTTCAGAGCCTTAAAAATGCCATTTCGAACTACTGAGTTTGCATGTGTAAGAGTACAAGAATAATATAAAATGCAATAACAATGCGATATGTGTTTGCATCGTCTATCATTTTTATGTGCTTTGTGTGTTATTTTGATGCAAAATAACGTTCAAAAGATCAAAACTTGGATTTTTAGTGGATTTTTCTGTGCATGTATTTATACGGGAATTGTAATTCATCTTTTTCGCTTATTTAAATCACAAGAGGATTGTGTTGCAAAAATTTTCAACATTTTCATGAAAATTTATCTTATTAAGCTTGTTGAAAAGGAATTTCACGTCATCTAAGCTTCTTCAGACGATTTCACTTCTTCGGATGTTTTCTCGCCAAAAGGATTTCCGAGCCAGGGATAAGCTTCCGGGCATTTGGTGCAAATTGTCATGTAACGATCATCGGGACCGGATGCAGTTTCCTTCTTCAAAACGCACAAACGAGGCATGCAAGATGGTTTTTTCTTTTCGGCACAAGCTTCAAAGTCCTCAACTGGAACAGGATTCTTCGTGTATTCGATGACACGGTTTGTGCCAACTAAATAGACGTCATCGTGAGAAACCAAGTATTCCATGAACTTTTTGAATGCGGCGAAATTGTTGTCGCCACGTTGGAACCAAGCAGCGTGCAAGTGAACGCCGAAGGGAGCACGGTTTGAGTCATAAACGCGATGGAAGTTGGATTTCATCCATTCGAGGAGCAAGTCGACGTCGTAATCGGGACTGAAATTTAAAGAAAAATAATGTTTGGTAACTTAGTTAATTAGGTTCGAAAAAATTTTTGACTTTTAATTAAAATTTTTGACTTAATGGAGATTAATTTTAGACTTAAGCAAAGGAAGTGAAAAAAAAATTTGACTTAATGTTACGTAAAAGACATAAAATCAAATTAAGTTCTTATTTAAAGCTTTTAAATTTTTAGCTAAACATGAAAAAAAATCAAAATAAATTAGTTTTGAATTAATTTTTGTTAATTGCGAGGCTTTGACGTAAGGTTAAAGATTAAGTAAAAATTACAGAATTAAATAGCTTTTAACGTAAGTTTACCTTAAAAAATTAACAAAAAATCAACTTTTAGACCAAATTTTATAAAAAAAAATATATAATTTTCTTCAAAATTTTATGAACTATTTTTTAAGTTGGCTTAAGTCAAATTTAGCTAACATTTACATAAGCTTAAGTCAAATAATTTTGAAAAATAGCCCTGAATTAATGATTATTTTTTGAAGAAAAAAAATAATTTTAAAAATTAAAGTTTTTACTTAAGAAAAATAAATTTTATAAGTTTGACTTAAGGGCTTTAAGACATTTTATGTTTGAACGTAAGGATTTTGAGTTAAGTAATGAGTAAATTGGAGTTTCAAAAAGCAGCAAAAAATATAAAAAAGCAAAAAATAGCTTTTTTAAATTTTTTTACGGTACTTTAATTGTTCAAAACTTGACTTAAAATCCTTAAGTTCGTTCAATGATCCATTAAGTGTTGACTTAAGGCTTAAGTTTCTTTTATTTTTAACTTAAACCCAAAATTCAACTATTTTTGACTCATTTTCAATCAAAATCATTAATTAATAAATTTTACTCACACATTCATACAGGCATCAACCATAGCGCAAGGCGTTCCAGCGGCATCTTCCCAGTTAAGAATCGGTTGCAACCAAGCACCCGGAATAGAAGCTGTGGGACAATCCCCAATCGAGCAATCCTGCGTCGAGAGATAATCCAAAGTATAGGGCCACAATCCTGGTTTCGTGTATTTCTGCGTTGGCCAACTCGAATCGTACTTCAAACCAGCTTTGACCATTGCAATGTACGAATTATCTCCAGATAATTGGAACAAAGGCATTCGCATGCCATGAATATCGTCAGCGGGGATGTTTGCAAAGTGCGCTATCATATCCTTTTGATCTCCGAATTCCATTAATAATTTTTCCACACTAATGTTGCGCCAGTAACTATTGTACGGCGAATGTCTAAGAAGCAAAAAAAAATCCATTAAATAATTACGTCCCAAAAATAAGTCGCCATTAACTTACGTAATTGAGTGTAAGGCAATTTCGTGTCCTGCGGCATGCAATTCGTGAACTTTGGAGTAATCCGTGTACTCGTGCGAGACATAAAACGTGGCTTGAGCTGGACATCCATCGGGATTACTGAGTTTATTCAAAGATTTTTCGATGTATTCGTAGTTTAATGCTGTCACGGCGTCATCGAAAGTCACCATTACCAACTAAAAAAATAATTTTTATTAAAAAAAATTAAATTTTTTAAACAAAATCTCACCTGAGGAGTCTTTTCTACTGGAAAACTGCCTCCAGATTCGGTACTCGTGCATTTACAATCCGGCGCACGACAAAGCCAAGGTTGACATAACTCGGCTTCCTTGAATTCTGGCTCCTCTTCGTTGCGGGGCAAGGCTTGTGCGAGTCCAAAAACGCACACAATGAGAACAAAAAATCTCATTTTCTAATTTTTTCCTAAAAATATAAAATTATTTAATTTTTCTTGAACGTTTAAAGTACACTACACTCAAAAAAAGTTCAAAATCGCTTTTTATAGGGAAAAAATTATCTTCTTATCGCGCATCTTGTCGCATGTAATTGAAATATTGTGTCAAAATATTTACAAAATCGTGTCAATCAAAGAGAAATTTTCAAAGTCAAACGAAAAAAAAACATCAGGTGACTCAGCGCTTGTTTCCTTTCTCGATACAAAACACGATTTCGTCGTAAACAATATTTTTTTTTATCATTTCAGTTTTAGTCTCGAATCCTCATCTTTTGCAACTGTGTTCCGTCATAACTTACGAAAAAAATATCAGATTTTGATTTGTACCGAAAGCAACCAGCAGCAGCCGTCTCTACCTCGTATTTTCTCATCATTTTCGACTCAAGCAGGAAATCTCCCGCATTTGACCGTTGTTTATGAGCGGAATAATTTCCATATTATTGTTCTTATGCGTGTGCTAAGATACACGTGTGCGTAAAATGCCATTCCGACGCTGAAAAAAAAAACGACGGAGGAATAATAAAAATGTAATCTACGCCTTAAGTTACATAATAACTTAGGATTTAGATAAAAATCATTTAATACAATAGTGGAGGAAAATATTTTTTTTTGTATTTTTTTTTTATTTTTTCGTTGTTTAGAATGTTTAGATGATCTTTAATCCCATCTGACTTGATTTTTCTTTCTGTTCGTTCAACTGATTTTTTCCGAATTTAAATTCAAAGTAATTTGTGAACGTAAAATAAAAATTTTTGTCTAAAGGTGACTTTTTGACATCTGACTCCCCAAAATAAAAACATGAAAGTGACTTCACTCCCTAATTCGGCGAACATTAAATGTAAATTTGGAACAGATTTTCACAGGTAGTTTATGATTATTGTTTTCTTCTCATATTTGTGCCAATTTTTGCAAAACACACACACGACTGACAATCAGATTTCTTTTTTTTTGTGCTGATTACAATAATTCAATACTGACAAAGCAAAAAAAAAATATTTTTTTTTTCTTTGGGATTGAAATAGGCTTGAGCGTATTTTTTGTTGCATAATTAATTTAAATAATTTGGTGAATAATATTAAAAATTTAAAACAAAAAAAAATGTTTTAAAAAGTTATGCCAATCAAAATAATTTGATCTGCAAAAAATATAAATGTGAATTTTTAAGTTTTATTTTTGAATTTTTTAAATGAATTTAAATTTATTTAAAAGATTTAAAATTAAAGTTTTATTAATTTTAAGTTTTATTTTTTTAATTTTATATTTTTAAAGAATTAATTTTTTAAAAAAAATCTTCATGTTTTAAACATTTTTATTATAAAATTCATATTTTTAAGAATTTTAATTAATTTTAAAAATCAATTAATTAAAATAACAAAATATTCTTTTAAAAATTTTCATAAAATTTCTGTTAAAAAATATTTTCAATAAAAAAAATAATTTTAATTTTTTTGTTTTTTTTTTATTTTTTTTATTTTAAGCTATACTCGGCTATACCTAATAATAAATTTAAATTCTGTTATTGAAAAGGTTTTTTTGTAGTTTTTTTTCTTGTAAAAAAGATAAAAACAATTCGAAGAAGATTGGTTTGATTAGCAAAACATAAAAATTCTCAGAAATCATATTTTTTTTTATTTTGGTTAATTCGTGGAATCACTTTATCGTTTATATTTATTGTTCAAAGTTTTAAAGTTTATTTTTACGTGACTAAAATCAAACTTTTTGATAAGATTTTTGATACCTAGATAAAATCTAAACAATATTGAACTACATAATTTATGATTCTAAAAAATAAATTTTAGGATTTTTAGTGCAAAAATGTGATGTAAATTAAAAAATTTCTCGAATTATTCTTTTCACTAAAATCATTAAAAAAAATATTTAATTATTTTAAATTTAATTAATTTTTTTTTAAATTTAAAAAATTTTAAAGTTAATTTCATTAAAATTTGTTTTTAATTAAATTTAATGTAAATTTGTTAATATAATTTATAATCATCAAATATTTTTTTTTTAATTAAAAATAAAATCAAAAATTCAGATAAATTAAAAAAGAAAAATTAAATATTAATTTTTTAAAAAATATTAAAAACAGACAGACAATGTAGCATTTTTCCCTTCAAAACGCACAAAAATCAAAAGAAAGTGAGAGAAAAATAAATCCTCACAAAAGATAACATTTTCATTAAAATATTGTTAACATTAAAATGCACGTTCTTGTCACCACTTCTTCAACCATAAGCAAAGTTATTCAACGTTAAAATATAATAATATTGTAATTTTATTTTCATTGGGAATATCTTATGAGTCTCACTGAACAGAGAGAAAGTTATTGGTTTCATTTTCTTCGTCGTCTTGTGTCTTCTTTTTTTTCAAAAGTAATCAAATTGTATTCCCAGATTTTCTTTCGTTTCGCATTGTATAATGTCACTGTCGTCGTAATCCGACGCTAGATAAACATATTTTTGTAATCAAGAGTATTATAATAAGATGTCGTATCTTGCATTTATTATATCGAAACTAATATTATAATGTAAATTTTCCGTTTTGAAGTGATAATTATGTCATGGGAATTGTGCAAGAATTTGAATTTAAATTACATTGTGCCTCGTGTCTTTTTTCCTCGCTTGACGAAATCTTTTTGGAAATGGTCAAAAGTTAATCTTTGGAGAATTTTCTTTGAAGATTTTTAATTTTTTAAGGATAAAATTTGATCTAATAAAATAAAAATTATTCAAAAAGAAATATTTCCTTCCCAAAATTATCTCATTATTTTTGGCTTGTATCGCGTTAAGAATGGAAAAAAATATAAATAAGTTTTTAAGACTCATTTTGTAGGATGGACATGAAAAAAATTTACCTTTTTCCATGTGCCTCGGAAATTTTCGTTGCTCGAATTTTTTTTCTTGGCCCAAACTTTATATTTGGCTCACGTATTTTCACAAAAGACATCTTATTTCTCCATGTATTATGTATTTTTTTTCTCTCGTTTTCTTTTGACAGCCGTAGCAGTGTATTAATGGGATAAATGAAGGCACGTGCAAATGTAAACGAATACATAACTCGAAAAAAAAAATTGAATAGATAAAGAATTTTTTGTGTTATTATTAATGGGAAAGGTGAGTTTCAGCGCTGAAGAGGAACAAAACTCTCACCGAAAGCCAGCCACCATAAAATTATGAATTTCCAGAGTCACTTTTTTCTGTTTTTTTCGCATGTTCGTCACGACAGATGCATGGCAGTCGTGCCTCCTTAATTGAACAATCACCCCAAATTCCCGTTGATAATAAAAGAAACAAACATTGTTAAAAGTACATGTCATGCCGTAACACAAAAAAGAAGACAACAACAAGTGGTGGGGGAGGAGATGCATCATCAACATCATGGGTTTTTCCTCTTAACTTTATTATTTTTTCTTCCGTCTTCTTGTCGTAATTTTGCACGCACTCATTTGTACCAAACACAGAAAAAGAAAAACCTAAAAGAGAAAAAAAATGCCTATTATTATATCGTGTCGTTCGTTGTCTTTCAGTGATACATTTAATCCATGTTTATGTTATTTAATAATAAATAAATATTAAAAGAAAAGAATGTTGTTACTTTCTTGGCGTTAAATTGAATTATTAGGCATACAGAGAGAAAAAAATTAGATTTACTCCCTCTTGACTATTCATTGAGTCATGAACCTTTGATAGGAGTGCTAATAGATATGGCGAAATGTGATTAAAATATTTTTTAGGTGGCAAAAATTTATTAACAGTAAATCTAATTTTTTTGCTAATTTTTTCTTATTTTTTGATTACACAAAATACGATAAATGGAAGCTTTGACTAAATTTTGAATATTTTTTTTTGAGCAATTTTATGTCTTTAAAATTGAAATATTAAAACAAAAATTAATTTTCATTAACATTTTCTCATTTAAAAAAATTCTCCAATATTGAAGGAAACTTTTTCAAAAAATAAATTATCATACATGTTTTAATTTTTGAAATTAATTAAATTAAATTAAAGTAATAAATTAATTTTTTAAAATAAATTTAAATTATTTTTATTTTAACAATACTTTATTTTTTTAAAAAATAAAATTGAATTAAAAATTAATTATTAATAAATTAAAATTTGTAATTAATTTTCCAAATCTTGAGAGATAATTTTTTTTCCTAATTAATTTTTAAATTAAAAATTTCATTTAAAAAAAATAAAATATTAAAGCTTACTGAACTTTGATATTTTTTCAAACGTAAATTTTGATATTTTTAAGATATATTTTTTTAATATACAAAAAATTGAACTTTTTCTTTCATTTCAACTTTTTACAAAAAAAATTTGAAAACATTTTCGATAATTGACTATTTTAATTACAACTTTTGGAATTTTTTAAACTTAGGTAAATTTTAAAAAAATTTCGATACGTACTTTTTGAGCTTTGAAATTTTTTTTAAGTAATGTTTTAAAAGTTAAGTTTTTTTTTAATTTTTAAGAAATTCCAAAAAAAAAACATTTTTAATTAAAAAAATTGATTTCAAATGCGTATCGAACATTTTTTAGCATCAAAAACATTGAAAAATTAAGAATTTCCTTAAGTCTTGAAAATTTACGTGTTGACTTTTCTTCAATTTTATTTATTTGATTTGATTTGATTAAAAATACTTTAGGTATAATTTTTAAAAAGTCAGCTTTAGTCAAATTTTTAAAATTTTCAATTCTCTGCAAATTATAAAAAAATCAAAGTAAGATTTAAGTTTAAGTATAAACACTTATAAGTTAATTGCAAATTTTTTATAAGTTAAAACTTAAGTTAAAGTTTTTCCAGTCAATCAAGTGAAAAGATTCTTTAAAAATTTACGTTTAAGAAAAGTCACAAAAAGTTTTTTGCTTCTGGTCTTTTAAAAAATTTTTCTTTGATTTCGATAAAATTTTCTAAAAATGCTCTCCAAAAAAAGCCATCAATCCAATAATGAGAGAAAAATATATGATAAAACACTAATAAATAGAAAAACAATGAAATCATCAAGTCATCATGTACCGCCACATCACACGGCATCACAAAACATCGGCACCGTAATAAACATTTCGTCAGAGTAAAATGAAAATTCCTGCATGCAACAAATGAAACGTATTGCACGTGTTGAATGCTAAAAAAGAACTCGGGCTTTTATTTATTTGATTTGATTTGATGTAAAAATACGAACCAATAATGAATATCAATCAAGTCGATATGCCATCGACGATGTCAAATGAAGGAAAATGGAAATTCCTCTCGCAAATATACACGTAGCGATAAGAGTAATGATGATAGTGGCAGCACAAATAATGACATATAAGACGACTTTTTCTCGTATTACTATTTCCATTTTAGATTGTATTGTGATGTTTTTCCGACATTTGCTGCGCTATAAAGAGAAGGACAAACAAAATAATATAATAAATGATTGTTAAACACCACGTACGTGACAAAGTTTGCAATTGAATGGATTCCCACTTTATTGCCTAATTTATATCGGCAAATGATACAAAGTTGTCAAGAATGAAAAAACAAAACAAAAAGTGTGTTTATGGGAAAGTCTTCAACGGTCTTCATCTAACAGGAATTTTTCAAAGAAACTCCAATTATTTTTCAATCTTTAAAAAGAATAAAAAAAATTATAAAAAGTAACAAAAAACAATTTTTACAGAAAAAAACTCGCAAAATTTTAAAAATTTATTTACATATTTTTTTTATTAAATTATAGCTTTGAGGTCAATAGTCAATATAATATAATATAATAACAAAAAAATAGAAAAAGTAGCCGTCTAATGAACGATATACTATACCGCATTTCGATATTACAAACCTACTTTTTATTGTAGTCCTCACTTTACAATACTCCTCATTTCAATTTTCCTACAGACTTTTTCCTTTGAAATGCATTTATTTCACAATTCCATACATTCATTTTTAAGAATTTATCAAAAAAAAAATTTTTTTCATGACCGTTTTTTCGAAAAAAAAGAAAAACGGTCTTGAAATTTTTCAAGTCAAGTTTTAATCAACTTTTGATGGGTTTCAAAGCTAAAATTGAATAAATATTCATTCTAAAGATAATTTCCATCAAAATCTCCTTGATTTTTGAAGAAATAAAAAAAAAATTTTTCATGACCGTTTTATTCGAAAAAAAAGAAAACGGTCTTGAAATTTTTCAAGTCAAGTTTTAATCAACTTTTGATGGATTTCAAAGCTAAAATTGAATAAATATTCATTCTAAAGATGATTTCCATCAAAATTTCCTTGATTTTTGAAGAAATATTTTTTTTTGTATTTTTGTCCAAATTTAGCTCTTATTTTATTAATTAAATTTAATTTTTATAAAAGAACAAATATATTTTGCTGTTTTTTTTTTGTTCTAAGCATGATAAAAATAGATACAAAATATTTTTTTTTATTTTTTCATTCATAAAATTTTAAGAGCACTTTATACATTTTTGTCTATTTTATTTTTCATTAGTTTTATTTTATTATTTGACTTTAAATATTTATTACTACCAAAACTCATAAATTTCGCAATAAAATCCACATAAATTCTCGATGCATCAAACGAAAAATTTCTTGCTCGTCTAAAAATTTCTTTAAATAAATATCTTTTTGCATTTAAAATTGCTCCGCCGTCACTCATTCTCGCCCTTCCTCATCACTCACTCGCTAATTAATCTCGATTTTATTCACATTTTTATTCGAAAAAAACAAACAACAACAAACGGCAAAACAATGTGTCGCGAGAGAGATTACGTCATTAACACTTGTTGTACGATACCCGAGCAACACTCGCAACATTAACCTTCTAATTTACTTGCTTTGAATATTGAATGTCTGTAACTGTAAATAAAAATCGTACACATTGAACTTGGTTCATTACTCACTGCAATGCAAAAATAAAATTACCTTTCAAAAAAAAAATTGAACTCTCAATGCGCGATCAATGATGTCACTCTTCGAGTAATTATTCTTATCTTTTGTGTTCGCACATCTCCGAACCTCCGTGCAAAAGATAGCGAATAATAGTGTGTTGTTAATTCCCAATATTATTTTGTCGTTTGCATGTGTGGAACGCACACTTGCTCGCCAGCTCGCTCATTCCGTTCGGCACTCAGTCAGGCAGTGACTTAGCCTCAGTCGGTATGTAAGCGTCTTAATTTAAACATATAAGTAGCGGCATTGTGAATAATAATGTGATTTAAAGCTAAATAAATATTTTTTCGTTGTTGATGTTTTTTCTATGTTTAACATTTTTTTTTTGTAATATTAAAATAGATTGAGAAATATAAATATTTGATAAAGCAAGTGAAGTGAAAACACATTTAATTAAGTAAAAATGTTGATGGAATACGTAAAAAGTGCCTTTAATTTCGTATTAAAAGTATTGCTGTACCCGCAAACGATCATCAATGACTTGGTTTTGCTCAATTGGACGACGCTGGGCATCGAATATCTGCCTGAAAAGAATCAAATGTAAATATTTTTAATTTCCTCGAAGCTTATCACGGCAAGATAAAATGTTTGACGCATTCGCCAAGACTCGTTGATAAGCATCGCCATGCATTTCGGAACAAACATTGAGGTCATCCGGTGTTTTGTAGTAAAAAAATTTACGTTTCGCGTCTCGTGACATCACATTTTTGGATGTTTTGAAGCAATTCAGGGTTTGTGAATATGTTACAAGATGAAAAATGATCTTCTTGAGACGACAAAAAAAAAATTTATTCAAAAAAATTCACCTTACCTTCGATTTTTATCCATTTTTATGAGTTTTTTGGGACTTTTTAAATTTTTTAAGGATTAAGTCGAATTTTTGGAAAAAAATCCGTACAAAAATTTCGACCTAAACCTTCAAAAATTGAAAAAGTCCCAAAATTGCTTAAAAATTCTATAAAAATCGAAGGTTGGGTGAAATTTTTTGAAATCAATTTTTCACTAGAATTATTTTTTGTCTCAAAAAGATCATTTTTCACCATGAACTTTGCATTCACAAACCTAAAATTGCTTCCAAAAAGCCAAAAATATGCTGTTAAACGTATTTTTTACACAAGATGACCTCAATTTTTGTTCTGAAATGCACCCTAAACGAATCTACGTCCCGCAAAATTATTTATTTTGTCTTTTCTGAAGAAAAACTTGAAAAAAATAAATAACAAATAATCTTACTCAATAAGAAAGTTCAATAAATTTCGATCTAAAAAAATGCAAAAAATCGAAAAAAAAAAGTGAATTTTTTGAAAATTTTCTATGATTGTTCAACAAAACCTTCAGAAAAGCTAAAAATTTAATTTTTTTTAATCTCAAAAAAATTTTTAAAGACAAAACGTGAATTTTTTCTAATGTTTGTTTTTTTTTGTCTTTGCAGCAAACTCAAGTGTGCCTTAGATGAATTACTAAAGACTGAAGAGAATTACGTCACGAAGCTGGAAAACGGCTTAAAAACATACGCCGCTCCCTTGGACGAGCTGCTGCAAGACAAATACAACGAAGAATTCTACGACATCGAACGCATTTACAATTTTCATCACACAGAGTTCCTTCCAGCACTGCGGGAGCATCACGCGAGTATCTTTGACGTTGCCAACTTGATCCATCGTCTCATCCACAAAGACGGTTTTTTTGACTACATTTTTTACGCCATGCGAAAGCCCAAGCTAGAAGCTTTTATTGCAAGTCACACGGAAATTTTCAATAATTTGGGCTCGAATGACAAACTCGGCATCAACAGTTTCTTGCATGAACCCATCCAAAGATTGCCTCGCTACAAATTGCTGTTCGCGGAGATAATTAAGGTGAATATTTACTTATCATTTTTTTGTTTTCGGGGTGATTATTTGTTCTTATGAGTAAGCTTCAATTATATTATCTTGCTTGTTTGCCAGGCGATATCTGTCGATGACGATGATGCTATCAAAGACATACAGAGAGCGTGTCGAATTGCCGAGAGAGACATTTTGTCACTGCTTAATACCGTTAACGAGGCACTCAACTTGAATCAGTTTGCGGAGAGTAAGCAAGTAAGTTTTCGCTCTTTGTTTATGTTTTTTTTAAGTGATAAGTCACTCAATTTTTTTTCGATAGTTTAATATTTTTGAGCATGGAAAGTTCAAAAAGGCAGCTGACTTTGAGATGTTTAATTCGGCGCAAGGATTGACGTTTAAAGGGAAAGCTTTTTTGTTTGAAGGAGCGTTACTTTGCACGGAATGGAATGAAACTCAGCGATTATTTTATTATCGTACGCATGTGGAGTTGAATGACATTTTGTATATCGATGCCGATAAACCGGGAATGTTCAGAATCAACTTGGACGATAAGGAAGTGGATTTTATGGGGAAAAAAGCGACCATTGATGAGTGGATTGATTTGTTGACACGCACCGATGATCGAAGTAAGTTTTTTTCTTCAATTTTTTTTTTTTTGTTTAGGCAATTAAAATTTTTAAAAATTATTCAACATGTCAATTTAAGTAAATTTTTGCGATTTTTGTATTATTTTTATAAAAAAATTTGAAATTTTTATAATTATTTTTTCTTTAATTAAAATCATTTTTTAAGTAAATTTTTGCGATTTTTGCATTAATTTTTTTTTACAAAAGAAGATTTTTCGAAAAATATTAAATTTTTAATTCACGAAAAAAATCATAATTTTATCACATCTTTTTCAGATAAAATTTTTCATTTTTTTTTTTTTTAAGTTTTTGCCCTATTTAATGCTTTTTAACACTTTTTTGCAAATAATTTTTTTTTTTCCAAAAGAAATTTCTTTTTTAATTTTTTATTATATTTTAATTTTTTTTAATATTTTCACTTAAAATGCTCAAAAATTAAATATCAAATGTTAAAAGAAAAAAAATTATATTACAAAAATGTGAAATTTTTATTCATTTTAGTTTTCAGGCCATTTTTAAAAATTTTTTTAACAATTTTCAAGAAAATTCAAACTTTAAATTAGTTCGGATTTTTTTTTTTTGATTTTCAGTAAAAAATTAAAAATTTAATAAAATTTTTTTTTTTTTTTTTACTGCTGGTTAAAAATTTACTTTGAGCTTGATCTTACAAAAAATTTTTTTTTTTTTTTTTTTTTTTTTTTTTGTAGATTCATCCGTACTAGGCAGCTCCACATGGTAAGAAATTCCCATAAATTCTTTAAAATTTAAATTCATTTAATTTTTTTTTTCCTTCAGGGACGAAGATCAATACCTGAAAATTCTCCGTAAAATCGAAAAACACTATATTTTACATCTCAACCTGTACAAACAAAATCACTTATTCGAAGCAAAATCCTTGCCAAACCTCAGTGACCTCATCGCCCTCACAGACACCCTTCTAGTCTTCCATTCGCAGAAAATTCTTCCTGTCCTCGAGCAACGTGATCTTACCATCACCAAAGTTTGCGAATTCTTCAAAACCGTGTTGCAGGATCCCGTCTTCCAGATTTACAAAAAATACGCGGTTCTTGCTCCAAAATCCTACAAAACGGCAAAAAGCATGTTCAAAGGTCTCGGCGACTTGGATCAGTTTATAAAATTCATCGAGACGCCGATAAATCACCTGAGTCGATATAAAAAGTTTTTCAGCAAAATGGTGAGAGTTTTGTTCAACGACACGGAAGTGCCAAAGGAACTCGTGCTGACAGTCGCTAATGTTCAAGTGGAAATAAATAAATACGAGAAAATGGTTTTAAATCATTACAAATTGCATTTATTGGAGACGAGTGTGGTAAATTTTTAATTTTTTTTTTTAATTAGATTTTTTTTAAATTAATTTTTTTTAGGCAAACCAACCACAAGAGCTCGGAATGATTTATTTCACAGATTTAGTGACCTTGGACAGTGTGAGTCCCTTGAAAAATCGTCTTTTTTTGATGGGAGATTGTGTCTTAGCCGTTAAACTTCGTTCGATCGGGAAAGATGACGACAACGAAATATTCGACAGTATTCTATGGAAAATACCGACAGACGGTATCAACATCCGTACAAGCACAAAAGTCAACAAACGCCTAAAATTGTCATCCAAAACCGTAAAAGTAGCCGAACAAGCAGTCACATTCCGAACAATTGAGAAAATGAAAGAATTTCTCAAAAATCTCGAGAGCAATAGTTAAATATTTTTCCTTATAAGTCTCAAAATTTCTGTGAAAATAGATTTTATCAGTATCAAAAGTAACATTTTTTTCACGTAGAATCATAGCAGCCTTGAGAAAAAATTCGTTTGACATTCACAGAGCAAAAAAAAATCAAACGGCATTGCAACGCGAATTGTAACAGTCCTAAATTTAATTCAAAAAAATCGTATAAAAAATCTAAAATTACATAAAAATGGACGTTCGTCAATTCGAAAAGCCTCGTGGAGCGGTCAGCAAAAAGCCTAAAAATACTTCTCGCATTCCAAAACCCCACTCGAAAGGCATCAAAACGTTCTCTGCCGGCTTTTCGAGCGAAAATCACGAAATAAAACCAAAGAAAAAGGTAACTTTTGACATTTGGACCGACCAAAAATCCACGGAAACGAACAAGGAAAAGTCCTCCTTTGACCGGAAGCTGGAACAAAAGCGACGAATTGCCATTGAAGCCATTAAATTAGCGGAACAACGAAAATTGGCGATCATGCAACGCAGCAATACGAAGGAAAATGACGTTCCATGCGAATTTGTCGAACCAAAAACCACCACAAGACGCGCTTTGTTCTCTTTGGATGTCAATCAACCGGTTATTGTGACCCAATTGCCAGCGATCAAAGAAACTGATTTCATGGAGAAGCCAAAAGGACGTCCAATTTTGAAGGCAAAACAATTCCCGGAATACGATTGCAAGAATTTCACATCGTTAACGGGCATAATGAAGGAATTAACGTTGCAGGAACTTCCGAAGAAGAAGAAAAAAGTCGTTCGTTACTCCATCGAGGAATTGAAAAATATGAATCCGTTGAAAAAAGATCCAAAATTCTAATTTTTGTTGAATTTTTCTCTTTAATTTGATATGAAATGCTGTAACAATAAAAATATTTGAATATTTTTAGTCATCTGAAATCAATTTTCGATAAAACTCGTAAAATTTGTGTGCTTCTCTTCCAATATTTCCTCCAATTTATCAAGAAATTGACGTTTTTTGTCGTTGGATCGAAAGATTATCGAGTACTGCTGATACTTGGACGTCTTAGAGAACACTTTTATTCGTTCCGGAACTTTAACGCTGTGTCTGAACATCACCAAGTCATACGGCAAGGACCAAATAAAGGCGTCAAAAATTTCATTACTGGTATCCTGGGATCAAAAATGAACAAAAAATTAATTTTTTGTATGAAAAATCGAATAAAAAATCTTACATTTGCATCATTTTTGACACGAACCGCCAATATTGCGCTTTCCATGAGGAAAATTTTGTGTCTCGGAACATTCGGATCGTCATATTCCATAACAACTGTGTCTGAATAGAGAATTAGGCCCAATTCCTTGACATTAATCTACGAAAAAAATTAAAAATTAATATTTTTTTTTAAGAAAAATAAAAAATTTCATACCGAAAAGGAAGATTTCGAATGAATTTTGTAATTATCAGTGACAAGTTTCTCAAAATGTTCCAACTCAACGAAGGTATTTGCGACAATTCGTGTCACTTCAACAGGAATATGCTCGGTATGGTCCTCAAGTGTCTCAACCATGACTTTCATCAAACTCTGGAAGAGCTTTGTGTACTTTCGTAGTTGTTGGAAGGGAAGTTCAATGAACTTTTTCATGTCTTGCAACAAAAGTTGATCAATGAGGTCTATATGGGTTCCCGGCTTGGTTCCGGCATTGATGTAGTAGGAGTTGAGGGTGTCATAAGCTGTCGGTCCCAGAATCGCATATTTTTGGTATTGATGGTTGAAGATTGGATCCTAAAAAAATTTTTAAGGTAAGGTTAAGTTAGGAGACTAAATTTAATTATTTGACTTTTTTTCGCTTTTTTTAACTTTTTTGAATTAAATTTTAATTTAAAATTAAATTAAAGATTAATTTTTAAATTAAATAATTTTTTATGTTTTTTTAAACTAATTTTTACTTAATTTTTTAATTATTTCTTTATTAAATTCAATTATTATTTTTTTATATTTTTTATTATTATTTTTTAGAAGAAAATGTAGCAAAAATCGTAAAAATGGAAATTTTATTAAAAAAATAATTTTCATTAAAAATTTATGAATTTAAAATTTATAAATTAATTTTATTTTTTTAATATAATTTAATTTATTTTGAATTTATTATTTTTATTTTAAATTTATTTAACTTAATTTAAAATTTTATTTTCAAAATTTTAAGTTCATTTTTTTTTAATTTTTATCTTTTTTTTATTAAAAAAAAAATAGAAAAATATCACAAATAAATTTATTTTTTGCCTGATTTTTTTTTTAATCAAAAAAAATAAATAATTAAATTTAGTCGCCCAAGATATAAATTTTCTTTTAAAAAACTCACCTGCAAACACTTTTTGAACAAATTACAAACAACAACGATATCCATGCCATTGATTTGCAACACGGGATAAATATTTCTGGTATGATACTCCAAAATTGCATTGAAAACGCTCATAAATTCACGAACATTGACCATTATATAGCTCGGAATGTTCCCGACATAGCCTTGTTTGTGGATCATCAGTAGCAGGATGTAGTGCTTTTCGATATTTCGCAAGGTTTCCAGATATTTTCGATGATCCCTGTTGGAAAAATTCTTCAACATGCTGATTTTCCACGAAAAAAATGCAAAGCCACACCGATTTCAATATTGATAGACACTCACAAATCCATCACCTATCATAGCCGAATAAAAAACATCAAGTCTGGACAAAAACTTTTTATATTCGAATAACACAGATTTAACATTTTTCTTTTTTTTTCCTTAAATATTTTTCCATCTTTGGTACATTTTTTTTTTTTTTAAGAAAGTCTAAGGCATTAAAACTTTAACACAGATAGGAGGAACTCATAATTAAGGCAGACAAAACAGAAAAAAAAAACATTTTTTTTTTCTTTCAGATAAGCATCTAATTACGATGTTTTTACTGCTGGCGACGAAGAATAATCTTCCAAGCTCACATACCATATTGTGCCTCCGAGGTCGTATGAGTCTTCTGTGGAAGAAAAAACAATTAAAACTGAAGATTTTGTTGAAAATTTGAAGAACTTACGACTAGAACTGCTTGAGCGATTACTGCTGGAACGATTGCTGCTGATGAGACTTTCGACTCGCGGTGGGTGATCTGAAAGCGATTTCTCGCGCTTTGTAATTCTCACGGTATTTGATGTCAATTTGCTACGTCTAAAGGATTTGTGACTGATCTCACTGGAGGATATCGCAGAGAAAATACTGTTGTTGCGTGATAAGGTGTTGCAGTTGCGTACTTTGATGGAACGTAAAATATCATCTAAAAAAAATTAAAATTTTTAATTTATTACCAAAATCATATGTATTTATTAAAACATAAAAAAGGCTGCTTCAAATTTAAATCAAAAAATTTTTGCAATTTTTAAAATAATAAAGTTTTAAAATAAATAAATTTTTTTTAAAAATTTAGTTCTAATTTAAAATTTGTCTTAAAGGTTTTTTTGAACTTTCATTAAAATTTTCTAATTTAAAATTAATTTCAGAATTTTCGAGTTGAAAAAAAATACCTATTTTTAAAACATTTAAAATTTTTGAAAAATTTTAAAAAATTGAAATTTTTTTGAAAATAAAAAAAGAAACAAAAAAATTTTTAAAATATTTGAGCAAATTTTAATTTAAAAAAAATGAAAATTTGATTTTTTTTTAATTTATGAAAATTTCTAAAAAAAAAAAACATAAAAAAAGTCCCAAACCTGTAAGAGTTATGACTTTTGATAACTTTCTAAGACTTTTCAAAGTAAATATTCTTCTTAAAAAATCTTAAAATTTTTGTTAATCGGTTATTTTTTAATTTTGCATCTTAAAATTGACTTTCTTCTCTGAAAATATTTTTGATAGTTTTTTTAAATTTTTTTTTCTTAATTTTTGATTAAAATTAAATTTAAAATTACGAATCCTATAATATAAGAAAAAAAATTGATATTCGCTCAAAAATTATTTAAAACCAGTCATTTTGTATTTGAATTTTTTTTTGCCCAATTCGTTCGAAAAAAAATTGAAAAAAAAAATTTGTATAAATTTGAAGCCATCCTTAAAAAAATAATGTTACCCTAATGAACAAATTTAAAACTATTTTTTGTGGTTCAAAAGACAGAAAACTCACCTCCTGCCGTCATCGAAGTCAACAGCTTAATCCATTCCTGTATCACAAGCATCGGATATTTCCCGTTCGAAATGAAATCAATCTCCCGATTACTCGCAGTCACAATCTTAAATCCTCCTTTGTTGTCCGTATCAATGAACATCACATCATCCAAGACGACATGCGTGCGATATTGCAGTTTTGACGTCTTCTCGATCAGCTCCGTGCACAAAATCGTCTGCTCAAACAGGAATGTTTTGCCCCGAAATCGATTATTCGCATCGAAATCTATCACCGTAAATTCATTCATTTTCTTGAATTTTCCTTGTTCCAGCAAGTCAAACTGTTAAAAGAAAAAAAAAATAAATATTAGAATTTTTCCAAGACCTTAAAAAAAAAGTTGCATGCAAGTTAATCAATAAAAATATTTTCTACAATGTTAGCAACAACACGAACTACACAAAAGAAGGTAACACACTCACAATTCCGCATTTCAGTTGCAAGCGAAAATCCAAATCATCTAAAACGGGTATTAGATTTCCTAAATTCGGTGACACCCCGAAAAGTGCCAGATCGAAAAACGAGTGTCTTGGCTACGAATCGTGCGATTTTTAGTGATGAACGGAAAATTATTTGAGAAATATAGAAAGCTGAGCACAAACAAATGCACATTTATGCAAAAAATTTACTTAAAATTCATCTTACCTCATGAACCTCTTCAATGTCGTTCAGACTAAGTGCCTCATTAACGTTATCCAATAACCGCTGTATTTGCTTTTCCGCAATGCAACACACGCTGATGATGTCTTTGACGTTTTTAATGCCATCCAGATCGTTCGCCAGTGCCTACGATGCACACAAAAGAAACAAAGAACGAATAATAAATCATTTCTCATCGCGAAAAAAAAAACATTTTTCACACACTCACTTTAATAATTTCGCCAAACAGCAATTTGTAACGCGGCAGCAACTGAATCGGCTTCAGCAAGAAACTATTGACGCCGAGTTTGTCTTCCGATTCTTTCGTGATGCCATCGAAAAATTCCTTGTACTCGTGCGTTAGCTTCTCGGCACGCGGCTTGTTCAGTCCGAAAAGTACGTAGCCGTAAAAAAAGTCTTTTGTGATGTAGGTGTAGAAGAGTGTCGCGATGGCAATGACGTCATCGTTGCATGCAAGAAGCGCTGGCAGTAATTCTTCCTTGTGAAACGCGTACAAACGCTCGATGTTGCCGAAAATGTGGTACTTTTTGCCCAGGAGCGCGGGATAATTTCGCGCATACCGATCGAGAGGCGTCACATAAATACTGATTCCGCGTTCGAGACCTTCGACGTAACTTTTTTCCGTTTGGATTAGTTCTTGGACTACGTTGGAAAGTTGTCTAAAATGAAATTTTTTATTGAAAATTTATTTTTTTATGAAAATTTTGATCTTACCGTTGATTTTTTTCTGTAAGTGCTTCAACATTTGACGTACTTTGACTCGATGAACGTTTGATAATTGACAAAATCTCATTTTTGTTGATTGTTGGGCGGGAATCAGCTTCATATAATTCGTCTACTTCTTGTGCATCATCAACTTCGGTGACAGTAATTTCAGGACTTTCATCTGAAGGTGGGATTTCTTTGGTGTCATCAAGAGATCTGTCATCTTCAGTAGAGGAGGAAGACTCTGCCGTGCTGATTTCGTGTGCGTCACTGAAAAAAATTAATTTAAAAAATTATTTTATTATTTTTTTAAATATTATTTTAAAAAATTATAAAATATTTTATAAAATTTGAAAAAAAAAACATTTATTTTATTTGAAAAATTTGAAAAAAAATTTTTATTTTTTTTTAATTGTTTAGGCGAATAATTTAATTTAAAAAAATTGTCAGAACTTTAATTAAGAGAATTTTTCCATTTAATGAACGTTTTTGGATTATTTTAGAATAGATTATTTTGTACATTCAGTCAATTGAATTTTATTTTTTTTATATTTCAAAATTAAAGAAAAATCGAACTTTGATTTCCAAATTTAACAGAATAAATATTTAAAATTTTTTTTAACGAGTTTGCCTAATTTTTTTTATCCAAATTTCAATTTTTTTTCTACATTTTTTTTTAAATTTTTATTAAAAAAAAGTTTCTATGATTTTTTATTTAAAAAAAAATTTAATTTTTATGATTCTTTAAACAAAAAGTATAAAAATTTACTCATTTTAAGTAAATCAATTAAAATTTAATGAAAAAAATGACAAAACCGATAAAAGAAAAATTCTAATTTTTTTTCTTAAAGACATTCAGGACGTCAAAACCATTATTTTTCTCCATGGAACCTATCCTCGGAAACGCACCATTTTGGAGATTATCCATTAGCTTCAAAAATTCAAAGGCAAGTGCAATATAAAAATTTTAAAAAGAACGGGAAAGAAACAAAGTAAGCAAACGTGAGCGGAACTGAGTAAAAAAAAGCATCCGTTAGTTGATCCACATTTTTTTCCATCCAAGTTTCTTCTTATCAAAAGTTACTGTTCACATCATGCAACAAGTCTCGCACACATAAATAACAAGAAGCAAGTTCTGGCTCATGTAATAAAAGTGCAGTAGCAGTACAAAATCCGCAATGCGCGCGTAAAAGAAGTGAACAAACCATAAAGGAAAAATTTTATATCACTTTAATAATCCACATGTCGTCTATAAATAACATTCATAAATTTACACGATCATAACAAAATTATTACTTTTTATTGCAGAAGCCAGCACAGAGACGAAAGTTTTGCTTAGACGAAGAAAAAATCAGTCTTTCAGTCCAGAACGAAATAAGCAGTCTCGATATGTCATTTATTCTAATCATCATCTGGTTGTGTACATTTTTATTTTATTATTGCCCGTATCACTCTATCTGTCGTTTTTTATTGTTGGTCGTGCACTCGCACTGTACATTTGCTCTTATATCATTATTATTATTGTTATTACTGCACACAGTTATATTGCCATTATTGTATTATGAATCATCGTAGTTTTCTCTCTCTACCGCACGTTAAGTCAACCACACGTTTTGTACTTTGAGAGGAAATGATTGATACAAGTTGAAAGGTTCATTACAGCGGTTGGAATTTGTTAGATTAGTGATTTATGAAAAGGTCATTTGAAAGGAAACGTCACAAGGCTTTGAATAATTTTTAGAATTTTTCTAATTGAAAAAACGCCTTTGCAAAGCTGGATTGTAATTGAAGTCATTTTTTGAATAAATCTAATTTGCATAAGCAAAGTTGCAAATTTTAGTGCTTAAAATCATCCTACTTAGTATTTTTTTCATGTGGGATGATCTTGCTTTTGGACTTACAAAGAATTATTTCTTTTTCTCTTTTATTTTTATCTCTTTTTCTTTTTAAAATTAAAATTAAATTATCTTGAAGTTGGAGAAAAAAAGTTTTTAACCTTTTTAATGTAAAAATAATTTTAAAATTTTTTATTTGAAAAAATTAAAAAAAAAATTCTGTTTTTCATTTAGAATAAAATCCAGGTTTATTTTGAGAAATATTTTAAAAGAAATATGTAAAAATTTTTAAAATTTCATCGTCTTTTTATGTCTTTTTTTTTTTTTCAAGTGAATTTTTTAAAAATTTTTCAAAAAATTGTGACTTTTAACATTAAAAAAATTCTTTAAATGCTTCTAGGGAAATTTTAAGTTTTTAAGTGGTTATTTCTTGTTCAAATTTTGAATATGAATCTTAAAATTCGATTTTTTTTTATAGAATCGAAAAGAAAAAAAAATTAAATATTTTTTTTACATAAAAATGGCAGAATTCAAAAAATTGTTACTGTTAAAAAATTAAAAAAATTTAAATTAATAACGAATAAAATCCAATTTTATTTTTTATGTTTTAATAAATTTATTAATTTTACTAATTTAACTTCATTATTTTTAAAAATTATGAAAAAAACCTTTTATTTTATTTTTTTTTTGTTTAAGCAGTCTAATTTTAAGATAAATTCAACTTCAAAAGTTTGAGAGGGAAAATTTAATAAATTTTTATCAAATTTTTATCAAATTTTTGCAAAATGGCAAACAAATTTAAAAGCAATTTATTTTGTCACATTTTATTTATATAAATTAAAGCAATTTGAGTAAAATTAATTCTAATTTAGTTTTTTAATTAAAGATATTTAAAAAAATTCGTAAATTTCAAATTTCGTTTTAATAGCTTCAAACATTTATTTTAACAAAATTAAAATTTGATTGATGATAGAATAAAATTTGAAAATGTTGAAATGAAAATGATGAAAAACTAAGCAATCGGCAAAAATAACACATATTTCAACAACTGAACTTCAATTGAAATCGTATAAATATTTCAATCAACATTTCATTGCATTATGCTTCAAATGCATTACGCGAAATTTCCAACAATTTTTTAACAAGCATTTGTTATATTAACGCAATCTAACAAAGGTTAATGCTTTTGATCGTGTTTCACAAGTAATTGAATTTAATAAAAGATTTATTAAAAAATGATCATTTCTGATCTCAATCCGCCTTTGTTTATAATTTTAGAGATCAAAAACATCTTCATCACTTCACCATCCAATTCGTAGGTATGTGCTTCATCACACTACAAAACAATAAAATAAACCTTAGTTTTGCAACGTTCAAATGTAAACAAAGAAATTCTCTCTTTCTCGTTGTTCCACCTCCATTAAAAGTTATTATTTTAATTTAAATGGACATTCCATTCCCCAACAGTAAATAAAAAAAATAAAATTTTATCACCCACAATTGTCGTACTTGCACCACACACATCAGTCTTTTTATGTTTATAAAATCATTAAACAAATCACAACACAATCACACTACTTAGATTAAATTAAATAAAGTAGTCTGCTTGCGAGTGATATCACCATTATTATTATGGTTAATGATAACCGAGAGAGCTTTTACAGCACAAAATGCATATTCTACCATTTCATGAAGTAAAATAGATGAAAATGAACAGAAAAAAGCGATGCATGATAATAGTTTGTAACTAAACACATAAATAAATTATGAAAGGCCTTGAACGATTGCCGGTCTGTTGATTTGTGTATCATTTTTTATTGTTGTTATTGTGGTTCTGGTTGTTAGTTCAAAAGACGACGCGTCACTTTTA
This sequence comes from Culicoides brevitarsis, assembly GCF_036172545.1. Classification (NCBI taxonomy): domain Eukaryota; kingdom Metazoa; phylum Arthropoda; class Insecta; order Diptera; family Ceratopogonidae; genus Culicoides; species Culicoides brevitarsis. Next base: position 18,432,270 of record NC_087085.1, on the reverse strand, counting down.
AATATATGATAATGATCAAATACACGAAAAAAATATTATTTTTGAATTTTTTTAAGGCGAATAAAATTATTTTTTTCACTTTTTTGTCGCATAAGATTTTTTGCGAAGGGGGAAGAAAATAAAATAATTTAATTTTTTGCTATTTAGTAAAATTTGTTAACATTTTTAACATAAAAATTATTACTTTAATAAGCATATTTATTTTTTTACATGTATTTTTGAATTATTTTATTTTCGAGCTCAAATAACTGGAAAAATTTATGACTTTAACTTTAGTTGAAATAACAAAAATCAATTAATTTAAAAGGCTAAAAATTTAAAAACTTGTCTAAATTTTATTAATTATTTAATTTAATTTAGATTTGTTTTATTTTTGAAATTTTTTGAAAAATTATTCAAAATTAAACTATATTATTTGACATAATTTTGACATTTTTGCTAATAACTAAAAATTCAATTAAAGCTTCAAATTTAAATTAAAGAGATAAAAAAAAATTTACAAAAGAAAATTCAAAAAATTTTTTTAAATAAAAAAATAAATCAAAAAAATAAATATAAAAAAATAAATAAATAAAAAAAAATTAAATCAAAATTTTTAATTAAAAAAGTTTCAAAAAAAATCTATCTAATTGAAATTGAAAAAAAAATAAATCAAATTTCGGTCACGTAATTAATATTTCCTTTAAAATTTTAACAGAAAGTGTGTTATTAGAGCAAGTTTAGTCCATTTTTATTTATTTTTAATGTAAACTGGCCTTTTTCAGAATTTTTTAATCAAAATATGTCAGAAAATTTCCTCTTGACAATCATTTTCATATTTTCGCTCTAATTTTTTTTCCACAAAATCGAAGGGGAAACAACAAAAAATAAAAACAATAATTTTTTTTCGCCTAAATAATAAAAACAGAATAATTTTGCCGCTAACATGATTAAATGTTCTTCTTCTCGTTCATTCATGATTTTTATTTTGAATCAAAAAAAAATGTGTTTGTAATATTTGCACGCCTTAAACGTCACTTTTTTCCAAGAATTCCTTCATAAGTCACTTACTTCTGTTATCACACAGGTAAACAGATAAGATAAGATTGCGTGAGTAAATTTATACAAACGCAAAAATGTCTTGCTGACATCGTTCCTTGTAAATTTTTAAATTAAAATATTTTTTATTTCTAATCTAGCACCCTTGAAACAAAGCAAAAAAAATAATTTAAACGCAGGCAGGTAACGATAGAAAAACAAAGAACACTTCCTGTTACATTTTACACATGCAGTCGCTAATTGGAGTAACAAAGAACTGATAATTATGACAAAAAATAGCCTTTGACGTATTGACAACAACGGAGGACATTATTAGCGGAAATTTGACCCGAAAGGGAACACCCATAAGACGTCGTCGTCGTCGAAGTCATCCAAGTGAATCTAATGATTTTTCATGTTTCTCAATAAAGTAACGAGCGAGTTTCTAATGTTTCTTATGTTCAAACGTAAATAATTATTTCATTACAAATGCGTTTAATTGAACAATCAATTGTTGCGAGGCATTGTTGGGGTTTCAGGTGAACAAACACGCCACTCGAAAAAAAACCCTTCAGTCTGAAGGTCTTCTAAAGTTTCGGTTTAATTGGGAATTACCGTCACTAATTTTCATCAAAAACTAAAAAAAATGCGTAAAATACTTGCCTCGTAGTGTCAGTCTCTTTATCGTCGCCGCACAATTCGTTCGTTATCTTATCGCTTGGCACTTCAATCCCGTCACTCGACACGACACGAACTTGTTGCGCCTGAGCTTTCGCGAGAAATTCCTTCGGATCGGACAATTTGTGATACAATTTACTGCCACACGGTTTTTCCTTCGATTTGTATAAAATATATTCGCCCTTTTCGTTTTGCCGGATCCACCAATTGGGCTTTTCCTTGGCGTCCGGCGAGATTTGCGATAAATGCTCGAACGTTACTTTCAAATTTGTCACAGTCATTTCCTTCTTTTCAGCTGATTCGTCATCGACGGTGTCTTCGTTGTTGTTGTTAGAGGCGACTTTTGTTATTTCATCTTGACTAGCATCGATTATTTCCACATTTTCAGCGATTAACGCCTCGACAGCATCGACGTCAGCTGAGTTTTCTCTTTCCTCCAGCGACATTGACACGATTTTACTTTTCGATCGACAATAGAAATTTTTTTTATTTGTTTTGATGTCACTTCTATTCGTGTTTTGTTTGTTTTCGACGACACAATCGAAAAAATATAATAAATAATTAAGTTTGGTATTAACCCATCACATTATCTGGATAGAATATCTACGCAGCGCGCTCGTTATTAAAATGTATATAAATAGAGTACAGAGGTTTTTTTTCTATAACAAAAAATATTTTTTCTACGGAAAACGACTTGCATCGATCGCGGCTTGTGTACTACTGACTCAATTCTCTGCATGGAAGCAAAATGAGCGAACATATGATGTCTACTTATTGTAATTATGAACGAATGAATCAATGTTACGAGCATGTGTTAGTGTGTGCTTTGTGTCTCTTTGTAAAGTAAAGTAAAAAACTTGAAAAGAGAGCTTCGGTTTTATTCATGGAAATACTCGCTGAACGGTATTTTTTTTTCTTATCAGAATTTTTTATATGAAGTTGTAAAAAATTGTTGTTGCAATAAAAAAAAGGTCATGATCGATCAGCTGAAATCGAGAAATTAATCAGATTTTATTTTGTTTTCTGAAGAAATTTTTTAAAAAATTATTTTTTCTTAATAAATTATTAATTCTATCACCTGACGTTATAATTTGTACTGTGAGTTTCTGTTTCTCTCTGGATATTTTCTCTCTTTTTGTCTACGAAATAATCTACTTAAAAAAACGTAAACAAAATATTAATGACGACCATTTCATAGTAAATATTTGCATGTAACATGTGTTAACCAGACGTTGTACAGAATAAACATGCAAAATACGAAAAAAAACAGATGACCTGTTACTTTAGGACATCGATAAAATATTAAAGTGAAGATAGTTTGGCGCTATTTTGTTTTAAAGGGTCCTTTTTAAAGTTTTTTTTTATAAATTTATCTATTTGTTTTATTTTAGGCCGTTCTCAGTCCAATTTTTGTCCATTGAAAAAATCAATTGAGACAAAATATCAAAAAAAAAATTACTAAATATGTATATTTTATTAAGGGAATCTCGTTCCCTGGAAATTTACAAAATTCATAAAAAAAATTTAGAAAATTTTTCGAAAATTTACAAAATGAAGTTTAAATTACTTTACGTATAAAATTGACTTAATTTAGGATTTATTCATTTTTTAATGTAATTTTTTTTATCTAATTTTGTGAAATATGTTTAGATTAAAATTCTTCCAAAAAAATTCTCTCGAAACATGTTAATTATGTATTAATATTTATTAAATTATTTATTTTTTGAATTTGTTCTTTCAGAATCAATTGATTATTTTACTTCAAATTTCTCACCTCTGCTGTACCGATCTTAGCACTTTTTCCTAAATTTCCCATTCCCAAAGATTTTTTTTAAATTTAAGTTTTTTTTTACTTTTTCATATAAAATAATCCAAAAGATTTTAAAAGATTATTTTCAATTTAATTTTATTTTATAATTTTTATTTATTTTTTGTCACAATTATTTTTATAATAATAATTTATTATTATTATTTTTAATAATTATTTATTTATTATTTATTTCATCCATATTATTGTTTTTTTTTTGTCACTCTTTTTAATTCAGAAAAAAAATATTTTTTATAATTTCATTAATTGCTCAATTGGCCTTATTAAAAAAATTTCATTATTAGCTATATTCCTTTATAAAACTCCATTTTTCTAGTCAATCATATTTATTCAAAAAAAATTGAATATTAAAGCTTATTAAAAAAAATTATCGAAAAAGTTCCCGGAATATCATAAAAGCAAAAATTCTTACCCGTGGACTTGGAAATAACCCATATTTTACCGAATTCCTTCACAATTTTCTGTAAATGCGTGCAGGAAAATAAATGTAATTCCACGAAAAAAAAATTATTTCATACCAAGGAAAGACATCTCAAAAACAATAAAATTTCTAAAAAAAAATATACACAAATTATGTATTGTGATATTTTGTCATTTTTTTGGTCAAAACATTTCCAGCTACGTGCCTTTTTTCCAACACCAGCCATGAATTACTTAACACTTTCCAGCGTTTTAACGAACGTGATTTAACTTTTTTCCAAAATAACTTACTTTTTCACATCACTCGACTACGATCTCGCAGAAAGTTTCTAAACTCTCAAGTGAAAAGACCATCAAAAAATGCTGGAATTTCTTCAAAAACTCAATTCTGGAGCACGTAAGAATAATTTCATCTTGAATCCAAAAGAAATTTAAAAAAAAAAATTAATTTTTTTTTTATTTTTAGGTCCAGAATTGGATAGCCTCTTCTTATTCAGTACTCCGTTGATCCCAATTGCGATAATGGCGACTTACATGAGCTTCGTCTTGCATTACGGTCCAAAATGGATGCAAAATCGGCAGCCTTTCAACTTGAAATACGTCATTCTGGCTTACAATTTGATGCAAGTGTGTTACAACGCCTGGATGGTACAAGAATCAGTAAGGACCATTTACGTTTGGGACATGCTAAAGAGTTTTGGATGTACTCCCGCCTTAGATGAAGTTGATACGTCTCTTTTAATGGCGGAACTTGCTCGAGGATTTTGGCACTACACATTCAATAAGATCTTGGATTTACTTGACACAGTCTTCTTTGTGTTGACCAAAAAGCAGAGTCACGTCACTTTTCTTCATGTGCATCATCATTCCTTGATGGTCTCGTTCTTGTGGTTCATTGCCAAATATTATCCGGGCATCGATGGAGGCATTGTCGGATTTTGCAATACGATTGTCCACACCGTCATGTACTTTTATTACTTTATTGCCGCTTTGGGTCCCGCTTATCGGAAATATTTGTGGTGGAAGAGTTATTTGACTCTCTTGCAAATCACGCAATTCGTCATAATTATTTTATATATCCTGGTTGCGGTTTGTATGTGTGGCAAAAACTTTAATTTGTACATCATTACCTTCATAATGGCTGAAACGATGTTCAATTTGTACTTGTTTACATCATTTTATTTTAAATCCTATAAAAATACAAACAAAAAGACTCAATAAAAAAAATAAAAATAACGAATTTTTGATTTTGAAATTAAATTGCTTACAAAATTGATATGCAAGCAATATTATCACTTTCATTCGTCTCAAAACAAATAGGTATTGTGTTCCGGCGAATAATGATCTCACGGAAAAAAATTTAAATTTATACGGTTTAAAAGTTAAATTTGGTCAGTTAATTTTTAATTTGTTCGGTTAATTGTTAAACATTTAATTAATTTAGTTTAAATGTTAAACTGTCAGAGTTTAACAATTAACTGAACAAATTAAACAATTAACTGACCAAATTTAACTTTTAAACCGCATAAATTTAAATTTTTTTTCCGTGCATATAAAATGACAAAATTTTAACAATTTTTTGTCATTAATCAATAATTTAGTTGATTTCAAGGTATCTACATTGACATTGATAATTTATAATTAATGACAGAGTATTTCAAGTTAAAAATTAAAAAAAAAAAATCACAAAAATTACTGTCAAAAAATGTTAAAAATTATTTAAAAAAAAAATTAAAGAAGAAAATTCATATTAAAATACGATTTTTAATACAAAAATTCTTGAAAATTGATTTTTTTTTAAATTTTAAGAAATTTCTTGAAAATATATAAGAAAAAAACCAAAACAGAAGATGAAGTTTATTTTTTCCCGGGAACCAAACTCATTTCCCAAAATTATATTTACCCCAAGATAATGAAAAAATCCTAAATTAAGTCAATTTTATACTTTTTTTTGAAGCAGTTCCACATATTTTAATTTTTTAAATTACAAAATTTCCCCATTTTTTTCTTGAAAATTCAAAATTTCTTTAAGATTTTTGTAAATTTCCCGGGAACGAGGTTCCCAGGTTCCTGCACTTTTTCCAGGACGGTCAATATTGATGAAATTTTCAATTTTTTTTTTATTTTGCCCTATTGAATTTTCGAAGTTTGAAATGGGGCATGAGACAAAAAGTTAAAAAAAAATTGGAGCGGCCTTTATTAAAAATTATATCATTATTAAAACGACTTCAATTTTCCTTATAAAAAGTTAAATATTTTATCCGAATTCCGTGAAAACGTTAAAAAATTAAATTTCATAAATTTTGCGAAAAAAAAATGATTTTACTTAAATTTTTATTTTTCTTTTACTAAACCATCGTATTATTGGTGACAGTCATCACGAACGTTCTAATTTCCATCGGAGTAAGCATGATAACGTAATTATCGTAATTAGCCTTTTCAATTTTCTGGAAACGCTTCGATTGAACGCCTTGTGAGTCGGCATTGAACTTTAAACGTACTGTCTCATCCAACCATTGATTGCCATCTAATGTTGTCTCACGAATTGTAAATTCAAATTGATCAAAAACTTCAAGAAGATTGACTTCGACCGGTTTTGAGTACCATGGATCTTCTCCGAACTCAAAGATGTGCTCAAGACGCAACAAGAAAGTATCATTAAAGTTCAAAGGCTCGAAAGTTAAAAGTTTTACGTTGTCTGGTAAGGAATTAGCCATGAACGAAACCTGTAAAAAATTAAAATTTATCAAGAATTTTTTGTTTTTTGAATTTCTAACAAGAAAATTACCTCATTTAATTGAGCTTGAATCTCAGCAAGTGACTTTTCCTGCAAAAGTGGACGAATATCAGCAAACATTGGCCAAACACTTGTAATTAAATCCGATTGTAAGAGTCTCTCCCTTGCAACTTGACTTGGTTCTTGTCCCTTTTTAGGTCCAAAGAAGACATAATGACGTCCTCGAGCGACTGTTGTCTCATTCAAAGCCTCTCCAACACCAAAAGCATCATCTCGTAACAATCTACGATGAACCATGAGCTCAACAACGCCATCAAACAAGCTACTGCCACCTTGGGCACGATCATTAAGAACCGCCAATCGATGTTTCTCGTCTTCAATTGCGATTTTCGACGTTACTGGATAATAATTTCCCGCTTCCTTCTCATAAATTTCCACATTCCAGGTATCACGGTGATCCCGAACGCGTTTTAGCATTTCACGACCATTGGAATCTGTGTAAAAAACTCCGTCATTCTTGATTTTCGTGTAAAAACGTGACACAAGTTCCTTTCCCAAACCATCTTCGAAGGGAATTGGTCCAGCAAGCCATTCAAATTCGACATGCGATTGTCCGCGGTACACTCGGATCACTTGCGAGACCCAATCGTTGAAAATTTGATGCACTTCTTGTACCAAGGGACCTTCGACTACTTCAACTTTGACTCTTTGGGTCAAAAGACGTTCTGTATTGTTGGGACGGAAAATGTAAGCACCTGACGAGCGATTTTTAAATTCACGATTATCGCCGTTTGCACCTTCGTACCACACAAAATTCTGTGCAAAGGACTCGCTAAAGTCACCACTTTCCAAATGCGAAACGAGACCATTCGAGTCGAATTTTAACTCGACAAATTCGTTTTTGATGCTAAATCCTTCGCCACTTGCAGGTTTTTTCCAATAATATTTGTTCAAATCTGGAATGGCGGCGTCATTATCGTTAAAGATCAAAAAAGCATGTCCGACCCCCATTGGAGGGATTTCTGGAGTACGGAAGACAATTTCGTGCGTTGCTGAACTATTGCGACCTTTGATGTTCAACACACTTTCAGGAATTGGGACAATTTGATATTCCAAAGGATCATTGGCGACATCAACGACGAAATATTTGTCATTACTCATCGGAACACGAACAAATTCCTGCTTTGGTTGACCCGTTGGATTGTACAAAGTCACGAGATAGACAGCTTCCGATGCTTCGGTGACTTCGCACGCACTGACATTCAAGTGCAAACAATTTTCATAGTTCAAGGCGTCGTCATTGAAGGTATTGAAAACATTACGAACGTTACTTTCGCATGCCTCGAAGGCCTGATGCAACATTCTAGCGTAATCATCAGCGACATGTTGCTTTTCTGTGCCCGTAATGGCATCGTGATGTTGCATAACGCCAATTGCCGATTGTAATTCCTTCAAATTTTCCTCGTATTCGGGTTCCTGACTTGGTGCAATTGCAGTCACTTGTTTGCAAACTTGTAAAAATTGGTTGCCAACGCGCTCGTAACGCTTCTGGGTGGGACGAGAAGTGTAGTAGCCGGTCCAGTAGGTGTATGGGTCGTTAGCATAGGGGAAGAAATCGTCAGATTTTTCGGGCCAAGTGATGTTGGCGTCATGTAAGGCTTTGAGGTAGCAAGTTGGAGTTGAATAGAAAATATTTACTTCGTCGCCGTATAGGTCGTTGGCGTAACTGAAGGTGAAAAAGGAGATTTTAAGAGAAATTTAAGGGAAAAATTATCAAAAACTTACGTCAAAAGTTTATCGATATTTTTGAACCACATGCTGGCATCTTGATAACTGAAATCGTCACCCATTGTGATCAAAATGTTGTTAGTACGGTAATTGCTGGCTGCCTTTTTAGCGAAATCTACAAAAGCTTTCATCTGCAAAATTATTTTTTTATTAAAAATTTTTTAAAAAATTAAAGTTTTTAGGGCGCTCCAAAAATTTTTTTGAACTTTTTGTCCCTTAAGTTAAAAGTCGAAAATCCAGTAAGGCAAAATGAAAAAAAATTATAAAATATTCACAAAATTTAAAAAAAAAAATATTAAACAAAAATTTAAAAAAAATTAGGTAAAAAAAAAAAATTAATATTTTCTCAAAATTACAATTTTTTGGCATATTTTTATGATTTTTCAAGAAATTTTCAACAAAATATCAACATAAAATTTGTCATTTTGTATGAAAAAGTCTTTCAAAAAAATTTTTTTTCGCCCCAATTTTTTTTTTTTCATCAAAAATTACAATTTTTTTAATTAGTATTGTATTCTTTTGTATTAAAAATTATATTTTTATATGAATTTTTTTCTCTAAAAATATTTTTTCGAAAATCATTAAACTTAGATTTTCAACATTTTTTAAATTTTTTTTTATGAAAAATTTTTTTTTTCATTTTTTTACGCAGAATTGCGCTGATATCAATTTTAAACAAGAAATTCTTAATGTAGCTTAGATACAATAAGAACAACGAAAAAATTGATCAACGATCAAAAATTCATTGAAAACTTGTCATTTTGTATTTGTATGAAAAAGTATTTCAAAAACATTTTTTTTCGCCCTATTTTGATAAAAAAAAGTTTTTGGGACAAAAAGTTCAAATTAAATTTTAAGCGGCCTAAAAAATAAAAAAAAAAATTAAAGCGACCTCACTAAAATAAATCTCTTACTTTTTCAGGTACATTATAGTCAAAACTATGTGGATCATCGATAATTGGATCATCATTGCACAACAAATCCCAGCAAAAGCCTGGCGGAGGACTATAATGATTGTACAAAACACCCGTAAGAATATCCGACTGATCAGGACTCAAATTTTCACTTCCATGCCAAATCATTTCCGGAGTTTTGGTTCTCATGCGATTACCTTTGTCTTGATAATCGAGACGCGCAAAGAACATTCCATCGTAACCCATTTGAGCAAACATCGAAGCTTGTTCACGCGAATGCCCAAAAGGATCAATTTGCCATCCGATATGAGGACGTCCACATTCTCCAAAAGTGTCATTTAAGAATCTTCGAAATTTGGAAAAATTAAATAAAGAACATCAACAAAGGTAAGTAACTTACTTCAATCCCAATGAAAATTGGTCGATAACGCTGTGATAATGCACAGCTGCTTCGTCCTGAAAAAAAAATTAAGGAAATAATTTTTGTAAGTTATCAAAATTGAACCATCGGAGCCTTACATTCATCGACCATGCGCCACCAATGAACTCCAAGCGACCCTCATCAACCAACTTCTTCACATCTTTCTTCATTTCCTCCGTTTGTTCGTCCCACCATTTCGAAAAGAACGCAGATTCAACGTAAATAAATCTACGATTTTTATCTCTGAGCAATTCCGTGACTACCGAATCCAAAATGTACTGTACGCCAGCCTTCTGAATTGTGTTTCGGTGTCCGTAATAGTACTGATCTACGGTTTTGAGCCATCCAACGTCATCGTGCGTGTGTGCCACGATATGGACATTTAACTTATCTGGAACGGCATCAGTGCAGCGCTAGAAATAAAAGAATTAATTTCCGTTTTTAGTGCAATTTAGTGCTTTATTGATAAAAATAAATCGATAAGATCTAAATTAGTCAAGCTACGTTTGTGAATGAGTTTAATCTGATATTTTTTTTCACAATGAGTTATAAATTTATCAGATAATTTTTATTACTCACTCCCATATTTTTTATATTTTGATAATGATTAATATTTTTTTGATAAATTTATTGCAAAATTACGAACTTCGAATTTAAAATTTAAAAAATTTATTGATTATAATTTTTTTTAAACTTACATCATATCCACACTTTTTCCGTGATGGCCATGGAAAACTTGGTTTAGCTTCTGCAAACGCTACAATCAGTAGCAGGCATGAAAATATCACAATGCCTCTCATTTTCCTTATCAAAGGATTAATTTCTTCTTTAAATTCTTTACGTTACTCCTTCTTTGACAAAATTTGAAAAACAACTGAATCGGTCAAGCTTCTCGAATGGCTTTTTATAAGTTCAGTACTTATCTTCGGCTAATTTTTATCATCTTTGATAAGATTTTAATCTGATTAAGTGCTTGCCTAACTTCTAGAAATGTCAGTAATCAACATGGATTTGTTAGGAACTCAGTTGAAGGACGATTTTTCAATTGGAATTTACATAAGAGTTTGCTTTTTCATTAGATGAGGATTTGTCAGTAGATTATTTTAAATTAGTTTTTTTTTTTTAAAAATATTTTTTTTTATTTTCTTAACTGCTCCAAGTAAAATTAAATAATTTAAATCAAAAATTTTTGAAAAAAATTAGGATTCAAAAAATTTCAAGTAAAAATTTTAGTCAAAAAAAAAGGATTTTTTAATTTTTTATGAAACAATAAATTTTTGAGATAAAATTTTTAAATAAAAAATTTTTCCTTATTCGATGATTTGCGACCATATGAAAAAATAAAATTAATTGAGTTCGAATATTTAAAAAACTTTAGAAAACTTAGTAAAAAGTTCTAAGAAAACTGTAAAAATTGATTATTTTCATAATTCTGAAAATTTTTCTAAACTCGATTTTTTAAAATCGACTAAAAATCTAATAAAAAAAAAAACTAACAAATTTTCTAAAAATTTTCATTTATTTCTTCTAATTTTAGTACTGCGTCGAATCAATTAAATTTTTTATTTATCATAAATTTCTGGATTCATCTTTACAATGAACGTACGAATCTGCATTGGCTCCAACGTGATTTCATAGTCGAAGGCGACGCTTCTTGCATTTCTTTCCATTTTTTCGACTTCACCTCCAAATGACTTCGCATCGACAAAATCTTCCAAATTTGTGACTTTTCGCATCATCGACTCATATTTAGAGAATTCTTTGCTCGAATCTTTCTCCGAATCTGGTCTGAATTTGAAACGAGTTGCTTCATTGATCCATTGATTGCCAGCCAACGTAGTTTCTTTGATCCATTGAACATCCAAATCACGGAAGGCATCTTGGAAGTTGAATCTGATGGGTTTCGAGTACTCTGGATCTTCGTCGCTTTCAAAAAGATGCTCGAAACGGACGATGTATTGATGACCGTAGAGTTTATCTTGATTCCATGGCTCAAAAGTTAACATGTGCAGGTTTCGGGGGAGGGGAAGTGCCATCACGGACCACTAAAAATAAAAAAAAATTAGAAAAATTGAAAATTTCTGAAGTTTTGAACTTACAATGTTCGAATAACGTTGCATCCAATGTGTGTAATTCGTGTTTGAAGCATCACTGAAGAACGGAACTGGCGGTAAAAGTTTCTCATTTTGTAAGAATCGCTCTCGTGCTGCTGCTGTCCATCCCAATTTGTTGGTATTTGTCTTTTTACCGATGACAACCCAGTGTTTTCCACGTGCGACAATTCCTTTGGAGTTGGATTCCGTTTCGTTCAAGGCTTCTTCAACCCCAAACGCATCGTCTTTGAGTAATCTACGATGAACCATGAGTTCAATGGATCCATCGAACAAACTACTGCCACCTTGAGCGCGATCATTCAACACTGCAAACCGATTTTCATCATCTTCTATCATAATTTTAGCCGTTACAGGATAATAATTTCCAGCAACGCTTTCTCCAATGTTAACGGGCCACGTTTCGCGATAATTTCTCACGCGTTTAACCATTTGGCGACCATTCGCATCCGTGTAGAAGACATCATCGTTATGCACAGTGGAATAAAAACGCGACACAACTTCCTTGCCGATGCCATCTTCAACGGGAATTGGTCCAACCATCCATTCGAACTCGATGTGATTTTCGTCGCGATAAACGCGGATCACTTGCGAGACCCAATCGTTGAAGACTTGACGAACTTCCTCGACATGCAAGCCACGAACGACTTCGATTGAGGCACGAGAGGCGACGAATTTTTCAGTGCCGTTGGGACGGAAGATGTAAGCACCCGAGGAACGATTTTTGGGGATCCAATTGTTTCCGAGGTAACCTTGGTAGTAGAAGAAGTTTTGAGCGAGACGATGTTCTTCGCCTTCAACGGTGGTGAGAGACTCGAGTAATCCGTATTCGTCGAAGGATAAAGTGAAGAAATTGTTTCCGATGGTGACTTTTTCAGCCTTTTCTGGTTCATCAGCTGACATTTCCTCAACAATTAAGTTTTCTTGGGGATCAGTCTTTGGTAATTCCTCAACTTGATCTTCTTCTAATTTTGTCTAAAATGAAAATTGTGAGAAAAATTTTTATTTTTTTCAATTTAAATTTTTTTTCTTTCTTAGGCCGATCCAAATGAAAATCAAAAATAAAGTCCAAAATTTTTGAAAATAAAATGGGGGAAAAAAAAAAGTTAAATTATTTTCATAAAAATACAAAATTTTAACAATTATAATTTTTTGAATATTTTTTGCGTTTTTTTTAAATTTTTACTTTAAGATTTGCTAATTTAAATTAGATTTAAGAATGTTTCATTTTAAAAATTAAAGAAAAAAAATTTCATAAAAAATAAATGTCAAAAAATTGTAAACAATAAATTCAGTAATTTTAAAACAATTTATTTAAAATTTGATTTTTAGAAAAAATCAGTGGAATTTTTTTTTAAAAATTTTTGAAAATTTCTTGAAAAATTATGAAAAAAGTCCAAAAACAGGACGATTATGATGACATTTTTAACTTAAAATAAAATAATTATAACAAAAATAAAAAAAATATTTTGCCCCAAAGCATTGGAAAATTTTCAAAAAAAATTTGGAACGGCCTTAATTTCCGAAAAAGATTTCAAATTTTCTTATCCAAGAAAATTTTAAAAAATTTTTTTAAATGTTTTTTTTTTATTTTTAATTTTTTTCAAATTTATTTCAAATTTTTGTCTAAAATATATTTTTCGAAAAAAAATTAGTTTTGAAATATATTTTGACATAAAATGACTAGTCGACTAAATATAAGCATTTTATGCTGGATTTGTGATTTTAAAGACATCTTAGTGATCAAATTAGCGATTTAAAATTAAATTTAGAAAATTTAGTGAAAATTTGAAAAAAAAATCATAATAAGGTATTTTTAATAATTTTAGAGGCTTAATAAAAAAAGTTTTAAGAGAAAAAAAAATTGTTAAAAATTAATATTTTTTGAAAAATTTTGAAAAAAAAAATCTTAAATAAACGCACAATTTTTTTGAAAATTTGAACTTTTTTAAAAAAACACAGGATGTTTGACTTTTAAAATAAAAAAATGTGAAAAATGAAAAAAATTCGATTAAAAAACTTACAACATAAAATCCTTTGAATCCCAATGCTGGAATTTCTGGCGCCATAAAGACAAGTTCGTGCGTAGCTTCACTCGATCTCATGTCATAATTTCTCACCGTAGCTGGGATCGGGACCATTTGATGACGAATCTCAACATTTCTGTAATCTTTGACTAAAAATTTGTCTCCCACAACTGGAACTCGAATATATTCAAAGGCAGAATGGGCCAATGGATTATAGACAGTGACGATAAATTCCTTCGATCTTTCTGTAACTTCACAACTGCTAATATTCAAATTAGGACACATTGTGAAACCAAAAGGTGCTGGTTCAGGACGATCCGTTTGACGCGTGGTAAGTTGATTCAAGACATTTTTAATGTTCGAACTGCACGATTCGATGCCTCTTGCCATTGAACGAGCATAATCTTGGGCAACTTTTTGCTTTTCCGTTCCCGTGATGGCATCGTGATGCTGCATAACTCCCATAATTTCACGCAATTCGTTCAAATGCGGGATAAATTCGTCGTTGTGTTTCAAGGCAAAGGACGAAAGTTGCTTACAAACCTGCAAAAGATGATTTCCCATGCGTTCATACCGTTTCTGGGTGGGACGTGAAGTGAAATATCCCGTCCAATAGGAATGCAAATCCGAGGCATAAGGGAAGAAATCGTCGGATTTTTCGGGCCACGTGACATCAGCATCGTGAAGTGCTTTCAAGTAACACGATGGAGTCGAATAGAACATGTTGATATTCTCATTGCGTTCATTTGCGTACTTGATCAACTTGTCCATGTTCTTGTAGTATGCGCCAGCATCCATGTACGTGAAATCGCCACCCATCGTCATGATGATGTTGTTTGTGCGATAACTCTCCGATTGGTTTCGCACAAACTCGAACCACGTATCGACGCGTTCAATGACATTGTAATCCGCACTTTTGGGGTTATCGATGATTGGCTCGTTATCGCACAAGATATCGAAGCAAAAGCCACTTGGCGGTTGGTACAAGTTATGTAAGACACCGGCAAAAATGTCACTGGATTCGCCGAGATCTTTGCTGGCGTGCCAAATCATCTCCATTTCCTTGTTTGCCAGGCGGAGTTCTTTGTCCTGGTAATCGATGCGACCGAAGAACATGCCGTCGTAGCCCATTTGAGCGAAAAGTGAGGCTTGTTCACGCGAATGACCAAAGGGATCAATTTGCCATCCGATGCGGGGACGACCACAGGTGCCGAAATTGTCACTGAGGAATTTCAGGCCGTGCGTGAAATGGTCGATTACGCTGTTGTAATGGACACCAGCTTCGTCCTGAAAATGTTTTAAGGTAAATATAGTTTAAAAATAAAAATTTTTATAACAATATTTAAAAAATAAATATTTATAATTCAAAAAAAAAAAAGTTTTCTGTTTATATTTTGCTAAAAAAATATTTCTTATTTAAATGTCATTAAATGTAAAGCTTTTTTTTAAATTTAAAACAATTTTTTAACAAAAAAAAAATAAAATAAAAATTTTCCTACAGTTTTTTTAAATTAGAAAATTTTTAGAAAAAATTAAATTATATTTTTTTAAATTTTTGATCAAATTATGTGACAAAATATTTATAAAAAATTAGTATTTTTAATTCCAAAAAAATGTTTCATTTTGGATCTTAAATTTTTAAAGAAACTGTTAAATTTTGTTAAAAAAATATTTTTGAATTTTTTCTATTTCTTCAATATTCATATTTTTTTTAATTTAATTTAATTAAAAAGTCTTTTAAAAATTTTCGAATTTTTGAAAATGAAAATTTTTTAAAAATATTTTTTTTACTTTTAAATGCCAAAAATTTTTACAAAAAAATTTTTTTTACAAATTTTGGTCATTTTTTTGTATTTTTAAAAATTACAAATTATTTCAAAAAATTTTAAATTTTTACAAATTTTCGTCATTTTTCGTATTTTTTAACCTTTAAAAATTGCACTTGCCTCATATTAAAATTAATTAATGACTTACATTCATACTCCAGGCACCTCCAATAAACTCAAGCCGCCCTTCATTCACAAGTTCCTTAACTTGCTCCTGCAATTCAGGCGTTTGTTCCTTCCACCACATCGAAAAGAAAGCAGATTCAACATAAATGAATCTCTTTTCCGGATCCTTAAGCAATTCCTGAATCACAGAATCAATAATGTACTGCACTCCAGCCTTCTGAATTGTATTTTTGCTGCCATAGTAATACTGATCCACTGTCTTCAACCATCCAGCATCATCATGGGTGTGAGGTACCATGTGAACATTGATCATTCCAGGCTTTGGAACAGGGCATCCCTAAAAAATGGTAAGTATTTCGGTGTTATTCAACTATTTGCTACCAAAAATGTCTTATCTTCATAGATTTCATGCCCTAATTCAATTGTTTATTACATTTTATCACTCGATATTTTTTTAGTTCACATTTATTATCGATTTTTTGATAGGAATGACCTTTGTGACAAACGTTAAAAGTAGTTCATGGGCCGGATTTTTACAGAATATTTCTTTTTTTTTCACTTTTACTTACATCATAGCCACAAACGCGTTCTTTTGTTTCAGAAAACTTCTTTAAATTTGGTCGAGCTTCGGCAAAAAAGCTTAAGCCCGTTATAAAAATCAAGAAAATCAGCTTCTTCATGTTGAGTTCTTTTCTATTCTGTGTTGATGATTTTTTTTCGATCAAAACATAGTTTGTTTAGCAAGTATTTTTATTATTTCTGTGAAATGTGGTACAAATCACTTATAATTATAATTTATTTTAATCGATTAACATTAAAACACGACGTTAGCTCAAGTGCAACAAAATAACATTTGAAAGATTTTTTTGTGTGGATCGGTTATTTATACAATTTTGTGTACAATTCGAGAAAAAAATATTTGTATTGAATTATCGTTATCAACTGATATCGATTTATCAATTTTTTTAATTTTATATTTTTATTATTGACTACCTTCCTATCGTCGATAATCTGAATTAAAACTTCTACGTTGATAAGGTATGAATACAGATAATTGTCCGGTCGTTTGCGCTACTATTTGATTAAATTAATGTAAATATAAGGCGAGTATTTGTATGCAAACACGTAAAGAGGAAGAAACCCCCAGAAAAAAGTCAAGGCCGTTCAATAACTTTCACTGAATCTTCTTAGGATTTCCTTCTTGGTGTGGTGACTTTTAAAAGAGCGTTGATCTTTTTCGTATTTGATCAAATAACGTCAATTTCGTGTCTGGCCTTTATCATTTATGTTGCAAAAACAGTCCTTTTCGTGAAATTTCTCTTCCATGAGACGTTGATACTGAACTCTAACGATTGATAAATTTTTGTAGAGCTTGTAGATGTAATAAACAGCACCAATAGCAACAAATCCTAAAATAGAAAGGAGTCCAAAAATGATGTAAAGGAAGAATTTCGTCTCTGTTACATTTTCTAACAACGTGTTATGAGAAAATTTCATGTAAGTAGTTAAATTTTCACACAAATTTTCGGTATCCATGATTTTTTTTTTAAATATTTCTTTAATAGAAGAAAGCAAGACTTCTTTGATCTTCGAAATTCGAAACTAGACTGAACTTGAATTCAATTAAGAGCTTATCAAGTATTTGTTTTTGTCTGATTCATTACACGTGCCTCCGAAAAAATGTGTAAGGTCAGGTCAAAACATAATTTCAAAGAGAGAGAGAAACTTGATCGCTAAGTGGTCTTCTTCGTTGATTCATTCTCTTTCGGATTGATAACACATAAAGTAATTTAAAATAGGAGAAAAATTAATAAATAAACAAATAAAAGAGAACAAGTTCCGCGTCATATTCAATAAATCACACACACATTTCCGTTACTATTTACTTGGAGCACTTTACTTGTCCGCAACATTGAAAGTTGAGAATTGGCGACATATTAACCGACATTACGTTGTGATAATAATGCGTAACTACCGATATAAGAAGCAGATGAAGTAAGATCGTGATGAGTGAAGGAGAATGTGATGTGACATTCTTCGATGTTATTTTATAATTGTTGCAAGAGTGCAAGAAAAAAAGGCAGGAAAATTACAGACGACAAGATTGATGCTTGCGTAAATAAAAGAAAAAGTTGTTGAATTGTCGTTTGAAGATGGTGTTAAATTTATGGTAGAGCAGCGATGAAAGATGACTCAAATGCTGATGAACGAGAAAAAAATTATTAGAAAATGAACTTGTTTATGTACTCTTTTGTGTCTGCCATTCATCTTATTTTCTTCTTTTTTTTACAGGTAGGATGGGACGAATTGTGATTCAAAAAAAAATTATTAATATGAGCTCGATACAAAAAATCTGAAAAAAGGAAACTAATCATAGGAACCCGTGTTTAACAGTTTTTTTCTTGGAATATCAAAATTAAATTCTTTCCTTCTTCAACCATCAAGTGAAACAAACGTAGGTAAAAATAGTATAATTCAGTGCCTTCGGTAGAAAACCTTTCGAGGGACCATTGAGTTTCGGCTCAATATGCACTCTACCGATACAAAAACGGTTACCTTCACCTAACGAAGGAACGGAAAAATCACATCCAGGCAAAAATAAAAAAAAACCAATGACATCACAGGTGAGCGCCTTTAACATCTTAAGCAATTCCTGAGTCACAGAATCAATAATGTACTGCACCCCCGCCTTCTGAATTGTATTTTTGCTGCCAGAGTAATACTGATCCACGGTCTTTAACCATCCGGCATCGTCATGCGTGTGAGGTACCATGTGAACATTGATCATTCCAGGCTTTGGAACAGGACATCCCTAAACAAATGGTAAGTATTTCGTTGTTATTTTACTATTTGCTACCAAAAAATGTCTTATCTTCATAGATTTCATGCCCTAATTCAATTTTTTATTACATTTTAAGTAGTTCATGGGCCGGATTTATACAAAATATTTCTTTTTTTTCACTTTTACTTACAGCATAGCCACAAACGCGTTCTTTTATTTCAGAAAACTTCTTTAAATTTGGTCGAGCTTCGGCAAAAAAACAGCCCGTTATAAAAATCAAGAAAATCAGCTTCTTCATGTTGAGTTCTTTTATATTTTGTGTTGATGATTTTTTTTTTCGATCAAAACATAGTTTGTTTAGCAAGTATTTTTATTATTTCTGTGAAATGTGGTACAAATCACTTAAGATTATAATTTATTTTAATCGATTAACATTAAAACACGGCGTTAGCTCAAATGCAACAAAATTACATTTGAAACATTTTTTTGAGTGGATCAGTTATTTATACAATTTTGTGTACAACTGATATCGATTTATCAATTTTTTTTGCAAACACGAAAAGAGGAAGAAATCCACAGAAGAAAGTCAAGGCCGTTCAAAAACTTTCATTGAATCTTCTAAAAATTTCCTTCTTGGTGTGGTGACTACTAAAAGAGCGTTGATCTCTTTCAATATTTGATCAAATAACGTCAATTTCGTGTCTGGCCTTTATCGTTTATGTTGCAAAAACAGTCCTTTTCTTGAAATTTCTCTTCCATGAGACGTTGGTATTGAACTCTAACAATTGTTAAATTTTTGTAGAGCTTGTAGATGTAATAAACAGCACCAATGGCAACAAATCCTAGAACAGAAAGGAGTCCAAAAATGATGTAAAGGAAGAATTTCGTCTCTGTTACATTTTCTAACAACGTGTTATGAGAAAACTTCATGTAAGTAGTTAAATTTTCACACAAATTTTCGGTATCCATGATTTTTTTTTTAAATATTTCTTTAATAGAAGAAAGCAAGACTTCTTTGATCTTCGAAATTCGAAACTAGACTGAACTTGAATTCAATTAAGAGCTTATCAAGTATTTGTTTTTGTCTGATTCATTACACGTGCCTCCGAAAAAATGTGTAAGGTCAGGTCAAAACATAATTTCAAAGAGAGAGAGAAACTTGATCGCTAAGTTAATTCATTCTCTTTCAGATTGATAACACATAAAGTAATTTAAAAGAACACATAAACACATTTATACCACATAAAGAGAAAAAAAAATTATTAGAAAATGAACTTGTTTATGTACTCTTTTGTGTCTGCCATTCATCTTATTTTCTTCTTTTTTTACAGGTAGGATGAGACGAATTGTGATTGAAAATAATTTGAAAAATCATCAATATGAATCCGATACAAAAGTTCTGCAACAAAACACTGTGAGCGGTACTACTTAAAGATTGTTACGTGTTAATGATCAACGTTAACGGGGTTATGAGAAAAAAAAGGAAACTAATCATAGAAATCCGTGTTTAACAGTTTTTTCTTGGAATATCAAAATTAAATTCATTCCTTCTTCAACCATCAAGTGGAACAAACGTAGATAAAAATAGTATAATTCAGTGCCCCCTTTCCAGGTATACCAATTGCTTCAAGTTCACAGTTCAAATAAAAGCCTTGTCCTCATCAAAGACAGATATGCGAATGTGGAGAGTATGCTGAACCACCCGGAGTTACTTGACGTGAAGCAAAGAGTTTACTTTAACGCTATGAAACTTATCGACAAAGCCAAAAATGATCTGCTCCCGGAATACTTGACGGAAAGATTAACAAAAGTGAGCGAAGGTCCTTCGAAGAATAAAAGATTTTAGATTGCCAAACTATCTGACGAGTAGATCCCTTTTGACTGACTCAATAGAATTTATAGAAAACTTGAAAATGTATGTGAAATCCGATGGAATTTTACGACGTCGTCGCACTATTTAAGCGCTTCAAACTTTTTTGTTTTGTTTTGTAACTTACAGAGTGACAAAAAAAATGACCATAGAATACCAAAACACTGATTGCATTTTTAAAGCTGATTGGACAACATCATTTAAAAAAGAGGCGTTTTAAAATTAAATGAACGATAAATCTACCCACCCAACTAACACATAAATCACGCCAGTAGTAAAAGCATTAATTAATGTCTTTTGTACCTTCTACTACCAACTTTATATTCTACATTAAAGCGATAGTTGATCATCGATATTAACTAAACGTTGATTGATCTTCCTTATAAGTCAATAAGAACAGGTTGTTACTTTTTTTCGTGTAATCGAAACCAATCTTGTAAATCTTTTTGAAAGTAAAGAAGAAAGTCCCTTTTAATTTCATTCTTACCATAAATCATGACTTACAATTTTCTCTTCTTGCTCATGAATTAAAAAAGTACTTGATATTCCAATCAACGAAAAACACGAAACCTTCTCCCTTGACGTAGACCGATCGCTTGAAGAACATGATCAGAACAAAAAGAGTAAACAAACAATATTTATGAATGAAACATGACACGACCATACATAATGCGATTATCAACCGGACTCTCTTTCTCTCTGATTCTTCTTTAAATATACGATTTTTTTTTCTTGTCACATATCTCTTCGAACACGAACGAAAGTGCATTCATATACAAAAGAAACTTCTCTCACTCGTCCATCTATTGTCGTCAGTCTCGGTGAAGCGGTCAAGGTAGAAAGACGTGAAAAATTTAACTCTTGAAAAATTAACAAAGAATTTGAAGGAATTTTTAAAGTAATGTAAAAAAAATATTAAAAGCTCTTAGAAAATGAGGTTCATCCAAATATTTGCCGTGACGCTATTCATTAGCGTAATTCAAGCACGTCCTAATCAAAATTTTGACAGTAATTTGCGTATTAAAATCATTCGATTGCAAGACGATTCGAATGAAGAACTGCTCAAATATGCCGTCAAAGACGAAGGAGCTAAGTGTGGATATGATGTAAGTTAGAGTATCTCCATTTAAAGTGCTTTTAATGTGATTTTCGTGATTTTTTTAAATTCACATAAAAAAATTAACTGATAAATTTTAATGAATGAACCAGAATACGGCGATCCAGTTATAAGAAAAAAAAAAGAAAAATTATTTAAGCTTCTCAAAAATCTCTCGTTTGTAAGTGAACGATGATTATTTTATTATCATTACCGGTAAATAAAAATAACTCGCTAATCTTCGGACTAATGGAATGAATAAGTGGAAAAAAAAGTTTATAAATAAAAGCAGTTATGATAATAATAAAATTTACAGTACAAATAGTGAAGAAAAATTACTCTATTGTTATAAAGGTTCTCAATATTAAATCAAAATTCGGTTGTCAAGGTGCCCTTTTCTAACATTTTTTATAAATTACTTCAAAATTTATTACATAAAATCCTCATTCAAGCAATTATTCGGTCATTCCACTCTCTAATCACGTAAATGATGAAAATAAAATAAATTCGATTAATAGCAAACATCAACAAATTTTTGTTTACAGTCTTGCCCAAAGCCGCAGAAAAATAAGCTGAATGTACATCTTGTCCCGCACACCCATGACGACGTTGGTTGGCTCAAAACCGTCGATCAGTACTACTACGGAAGTCGCAGTGGCATCCAAAAAGCTGGCGTTCAGTATATTTTGGATTCTGTGGTACAAGCTCTCTTAAATGATCCCGCAAAGAAGTTTATTTATGTCGAATCTGCCTTTTTCTTCAAATGGTATGACGAACAAACTCCCGAACTGCAAGAAAAAGTAAAAATGCTCGTGAACGAAGGACGTTTAGAGTTCATCGGAGGTGTAAGTTTTTAATAAAAAATTTTAAAAATTGCGTATTTTTCTATTTTTTTATCATAAAAGGCTTGGAGCATGAATGACGAAGCCGACACACATTACAACAGTGTCGTTGATCAATTCACCTGGGGATTACGAAGATTGAATGATACCTTTGGGGAATGCGGCAGACCAAAAGTCGGTTGGCAAATCGATCCCTTTGGACATTCGCGTGAACAAGCATCGATGTTTGCTCAAATGGGTTACGATGGTTTGTTTTTCGGACGATTGGATTGGCAGGACAAGCAAAATCGCTTGAAAACTCAAACCGCGGAGATGATTTGGCATGGAAGTGCGAATTTGGGAGAAAGTAGCGATTTGTTCACTGGAGTGTTGTTTAATAATTATGGACCTCCGCCAGGTTTTTGTTGGGATGTGTTGTGTGATGATGAGCCAATTAATGATGATAGGTTCAGCCCGGATTATAATGTGCAACAAAGGGTAAGGAAAAATATTTTTTTTTTATATATTTTTGATCGCTCAAAATTTAATTTTAATTTTTTGTCCTTTTTGTCCAAATCTGAATGAGGCAAAATAATTTTTTTTCCCAATTTTCCAAGTCTGAAATCTTAAAATTTTTAAAAATATTTTTTTTAAATCCCGGGCAAAATAAATAAGAATATTTATTTGTTAAAAATATTTATCACGAAATTTCTGAAGGATTTTTTTCGGAATTTTTTGATAGTTATTCTCATGATTTTTTTTTTAATTTTTATAAATTTTATTTTAATTTTTTTTTTTTTTTTTTATTTTTTATCACTTGATTTTTTTTTTATTTATTATTTTATTATTCCTTTTTTTTTTTTAACTTGATTTTATTTATTTATTTTTTTTTAAGTTTAAAAAATTAAAAATTTTTATTTACAAATTTTTTGACATAAAATTTAAAAAATTTTTTTAAAAATTATAAAAAATTTTCAATTAATTTTGAAAATTGAAAAAATTAAAAATTATTTTTTTTATTTTATTTTTTCTTTTGTATTAAAAAATTAAATATTTAAAATTTTTTTGTCCAAAAAATTCAAAATTTTTCCCTTCTCCTCGATATTCTTTATTTTTTTATTTTTCCCCCCCCCTCGAAATTCAAATCAAAATTTTGTATTAAAAAAATAATTATAATAAATAAATATTTGTGGGACAAAAAATTTTTAATTAAATTAAAAGCGATCTTAAATATTAAATTCTAAAAAAAATATGAAGGTGGATGAATTTTTCGCATTTGTTGAGCAACAAGCGAAACATTACCGCACTAATAATATCATCATGACAATGGGAGGTGACTTTACTTACATGGATGCCAATGTCTATTATAAAAATTTGGACAAATTAATAAGGTAAGACAAAAAATTACAATTTTTCGCATGATTTTTCATTCACACATTGGCATCCGGGAGAAGTAAATGTCCATCGCTCATGAGTTTATGACTAAAAATCAACTAAAATCTATAATTTTATTAAAAGATTGATGAATTTTTCGCGTATGTGAATGTCATGGCGGTTATGTATCGTTCTAACAACGTTCTCGTAACGATGGGCGAGGACTTTAACTACCAGGATGCCAATATGTGGTACAAAAATATGGACAAACTCATAAAGTATGTCTATTTTTGTCATTTTTCACATAAATTTTAATAAAATTTAATATTTTTAGGTACGGCAACGAGCGTCAAAAGAACAATTCCGACATAAATCTCTTTTATTCGACACCTTCATGCTATTTGAAGGCATTATATGAGTCTGAACTCACCTGGCCCGAGAAATCCGACGACTTTTTCCCATATTCTTCTGATCCGCATGCCTTTTGGACGGGATATTTCACCTCACGCCCGACTGTGAAGCGATTTGAACGTGTCGGAAATCATTTTTTGCAAGTTTGTAAGCAACTTTCTTCTTTCTCGCCCGTTCCTGCGGACCATTATGATGCACATTTAACTGCTTTGCGTGAAGCGATGGGAGTGATGCAACATCATGACGCCATTACCGGCACAGAAAAGCAAAAAGTTGCCTTCGATTATGCGAGAATTTTGTATCGCGGAATGCAAGCCTGCAATGCGAATGTGAAAACGGCCTTGAATCAACTCACGACGAAAGACACGGATAAAACGAAGAAAAGTGAATTTTCGTTCAGTTCTTGCACGAGATTGAACGTCAGCATGTGCGATGTGACAGAAACGACGGAGAAATTTATTGTGACGGCATATAATCCGTTGGCGCATTCCGTCTTTGAATATATTCGAGTGCCAGTTCAAGGTGACAATTATTTGGTGCAGGATTATAGAAATGTGGAAATTAAGCATCAAGTTGTTTCGGTTCCGGATGCCGTGAAACGATTGGACTTTAGAGAAAGTAATTCGACGTATGAATTGGTGTTTTTGGCTCCGGAATTGCCTCCATTGGGTTATAAGAGTTTCTTTGTTGTAAGTTTTTTTTTAATTTTTTTTTTTTATGAGAAAAAAGGAAATTTTAACTTGAAAATTTTTTAGACTCGACTCAAGAATAAAGACTCAAATGCTTCAGAAACAAAGGAACAAGTCCAATTGAAGGATAGCTTCCCATCGACATCGGAAGAGGGACGAGTGACAATCGGAAATAAGGTAAAATATTTAATTTTTATTATTTTTTTTCGAAGGAAACCAAGAAAATATCCAAAGTTCTTTATTTAAAATTTAAAAAATGTAGTTATTAAGAAAGAATTCCAGAAAAAAATTTTGAATTTCAAAAAAAAAAAGTTGAAAAATTGAGAATTTTATTTTAAAAAATTAATTAAATTATTTTAATTTTATTTTTTAAAAAATTAAAAAAATATAATTATTTTATTTTTTTTTTTTTTTTTTTTTTGTTAAAAATTTTATTCAAAAATTAAATTAATTAATTTTTATTAAAAAAAATAGAAAATTTTATTTTTTTTTTTTTGAAAAAATTTAATTGAACGAGTACAAAAATTTAAGCAAAAACTAGAACAAAATTTTTTTTAAATTAAAATATTTTTTTTTTAATTTTTTAAATTTAAAAAAAAAATTTAAAATTTAAAATTTTTTAAAATTTTTTAAAATTTGACAATTTAAAAAATTTTCGTTTAAAAAATAAATAAAAATCAGGGTCTAAAATACTTAAAAAAACTTAATGCTTTTGCTTGAGAATAAGTGAATTAAGTCAAAATTAAAAACTTATTCAGACCAAAAATATTATTTTTTTCATAAAAAATCGTAAAATAAATTTTTATTCTTACCTTCGAGAATTATTTTAAACATAAAATATTATTTAATTTTTACTTTAAAAAATGAATTTTGGTTTTTTTATCTCTAAGCCAAAATTCAAATTTATTTTGTGTAATTCTAAAAATAAATTAATGACAAAAAACCTTTTTTACTATCCACAGTACCTCAACCTCTCCTTCGGCGAAGACGGTTTCCTCGAATCTGTGACAACGGAAGGCGTCACTCACAACCTCACTCAATACTTTGTCTGGTATCAAGGAGCAGTCGGCAATAACATGGAATATTTGAATCGTTCCTCGGGTGCTTACATCTTCCGTCCCAACAACACGGAGCAACTTGTCTCCAAAAAGGCAGAACTCCAAGTCGTTCGCGGTTTGCATGTCGAGGAAGTTCGTCAAGTGTTCAACGACTGGGTGAGTCAAGTCGTTCGCGTTTATCGCGAAGAAAATTTCGTCGAATTCGAATGGATGATCGGAGGAATCCCCACGGACGACGGTCTTGGCAAGGAAGTTGTTTCACGTTTTTATAGTTCCGTCCAAAGCAACGGAACATTTTTCACTGATTCAAATGGGCGCGAAATGCTTCGCCGCGAAAGGAATCATCGTGACACATGGAAAGTCATGTTGGAGGAGA
The DNA here is from genome assembly GCF_036172545.1 of Culicoides brevitarsis. NCBI lineage: Eukaryota > Metazoa > Arthropoda > Insecta > Diptera > Ceratopogonidae > Culicoides > Culicoides brevitarsis. Next base: position 18,405,900 of record NC_087085.1, on the reverse strand, counting down.
AAATTGCGGGAAATTATTATCCAGTTACGACAAGACTTGCGATTGAGGATGAAGAGACACGATTTGCAATGTTGACGGATCGCGCGCAAGGAGGCACGAGTTTGTTCGATGGATCATTGGAATTAATGGTAAAAAATTTAAGAAAAATGTTAAGAAATTTTTTTTAAAAAATAATTTTTTTAGGTACATCGTCGCTTACTTCACGATGACGCATTTGGAGTTGCTGAGGCTCTCAACGAAAAAGGAGTTGATGGCAAAGGACTTGTAGCTCGTGGCAAACATTGGCTCGTAATTGGCAAGAAATCAACACCAAGCCCAACAATTTACGCTCGTGAACGTTTCTTGCAAAACCAGAAATTGCTCCCGAATTGGCTTTTCTTCAGCGATGCCAGCAAATTCGAATATGGTGACTGGATGAAATCCTATTCCAACATCGTAAGTAACTAAAATCTCCGATAAATTTCAATTAATTTGATTTTTTTAGTACTCCGCACTATCTGTGTCCCTTCCAATGAACATCCACTTGCTCACTTTCGAGCCATGGCGTCGTGATAAATTGAACGGCGACTCGTATTTGCTCCGTTTCGAACATCTGTTGGAAAAAGATGAAGATCCCGAGTACTCAAAGCCCGTTACGTTCAACCTCCAAGACGTTTTCCGTGGTTTTGACATCGCCGAGTTGAAAGAAACCACCTTGGCTGGCAATCAATGGCTCGCAGACGCAAAACGATTCAAATTCACGCCAGATCCAAAGGAAATTCGCTTCGATAATGTTAATCAACGATACGATTATCGCATTAATCCGTACCAAAAAGCGACAAGTGATAACGAAGTTGATCCGGAGCGCGATACGGAAGAACTTAGTTTCAGAAAATACGGGTTGGATTACGAAATCACGTTGAAACCCATGCAAATTAGAACATTTGTGATGCAAATGAACCCAGAGTTGTACGATCATTAAAACTAACATGCATTTATCTGATTTTTTGCTATAAAATAATAATATTTTTTAAAAATAAACTTAATTTACTGATAAAATTTTGTCGTTATCGCTCATCGGTGCTGCGACCTTGAATCCACGGTGGCAAATATTTCTCAATGTCTTTATCGGGGCAAAAGTGTTTGTACAGGAGGATCGTCATCAGGGTAATTACGATTAAAGTGAGGACGATGATAACACCTACGAAGATCCTTTCTCGTGACGAGAGTGTTGTGCAAGTCCAATATTGCTCACGAACGGGATATCTAAAAAATTAAATTAATTTCCAAAAAATAAAAAAAAGTCGTTAGAAATTTTTTTCACTTTTTGTCCTTTAAAAATTAAAAATCTATGAAAAAAATCAGATTTTTTGGTTTTTTATAATTAATTTTTCAAAAAAAAAAAAAATAAATAAGAAAATTAATTTTTAAAAATTTGTGTTAGAATAAAAAAAGTCAACAACAACACCTCCAAATGACAAGAATATGTTTTAGCCTGCTTGACCTCATGGTTTCAATTTTGAAACATGAAATGAGAAATTGAATTGTATATTTAGCTCATATGATTCAAATAAAGCAAGGGAGAAGAAGAAGTGCTAGAATTAATTTATAAGGCGAATAAATTTAATATATCCATTTTTTGTCACCTCCCCCCTCCGATTTTGTTGAAAAAATTCAGGGGGAAAAATAAAAATTTAATATAAAATACAAATATTTTTGACACTTTTTGGAATTTTTATATTAAAAAATCATGAAAAAGTAATGTTTATGGTAAAATCATACAAAAAACCAAAGAAATTCGCTTAATTAAGACATTTTCTTTTGAAATATTGAAAAACATTTTTTTGAAAGTCACGTGACCAAATTTACTTTTTTCAAAAAAAATTTTTTTTCGGAGATTTTGTTTGATTTTCCTTTTCTTTTAAGTTTAAATTTTAAAATTATATTATTTAATTATATAAATGTTAAGAATCATCGCTTTACGTCTAAAAACGTTAAAAATTACAAACAAAAAATTCAAAAATATTTATTTTTTTATTTACCCCCCCCCCCCCTCGAGAAAATCCTCATGGGACAAAAAATGAAAATATTAAATTTATTCGCCTAAGTATTTAAAAATTAATTTTCTTCTCTAAAAAAAAAAATTTACCTGATAGGGAAAATTATTGAAATTTTTTTAAACATTTTTTGAATTGATTTTAGAACTTTTCAAAAATTGACTTTCAAAAATTTTAAAAACAAATTCAGTAAAAAAAATTTTAAGTTATTTTTTTAAAAAAAAGAAAATTCAAATTAAAATAGAAATTTTGATTCAAAAAAATTCAAGAAAAATTTTGAACATATTTTTTAAAAAAATATGAAAAAAATTCTTAAAGATGTTATTTTTTATGAAATTTAAATTTTTTTTCTTCTATTTTAAATAAAAAAAAAAATAATTCAGTAATATTTTATGAAGAAGTACCTCAAAAAAATTTTTTTGAGTGCTCCATTAAAAAGAATTTTTTTTTTAATTTTTAAAATATTTTTTAGGACAAAAAGTTTAAAATAAATTCAAAATGGCTAAAATTCTGAAAAATTCTCACTTCAAAGTTCCATTTTGTCCTTTATTTGTGAAATCCGGTTCATCGAGATATCCAGGATTAGCAAATCCATTAACGGTAACCATATTTGTCATTTCACTTTTTTGTTTTTCCTTTTCAGAAACGACACTAAAAAAGCTCGACGCACTCGCACTCCGCTTATGAGCATTCTCCAGCCATGATTTTTTCACAAAATCCTCGTGACGAACACTTTGTGGCGTAAGAAACACATCGGCACTCAACGTTGACTGACTAACGATCGAAATTGTCCGCCGATGTGAAACCACTGCATTTTGCTGTCCTCCCGACTCCAATGTCGCAACGTACGTCACATTTTGTGGCGGCGCAATTGTATTTTGCTCATCTTGCGAATTTTGAGCCATTTTTTTAATCGTCACTCAAAAAACCCGCAATCAACACTGATTCACGGTTCGACATCAAAATCAGCAATTACTGTTCCATTTCTTATCACGCAGCTGGGCGCGTGTTTTATTGATAAGATTGGTGTTATCGCTGCTCTTTCGAGTCTTGAACGGGAATCACTTTTGCGAATCACCATTCAGTCAAACAAAGACTTTTGGCGCAACAAAACGCATTTTTTTTTATATTCAACGCTTATCGAAGCCACGAAATCTTGTCATATCGCCAAAGATAAGGGGACACAAAATTCACTGATAACACTGATAAGCGACCAATGTAACAATTTATTTCAACAAATCAAACAATTTTTTGCATTCTAGTGCGCCAGTGATGTTTTTCTTGAAGCCCTTGACCCATTTTTCGCAGTTTCGGTGCCACCGTTCGATGTTTTCGTACCGTCCAATGTCCTTTTGTCCGATAACGCAAAAGTTCGCGATGCTTGCTTGTAATACCAAGTCCGCCAAGGTCAAATGGGGACCAGCTGCCCATTTATCTCGTGCCAATAAGGTGTCTAGATGCTCCAACGCGCGTTCCATTTGACTGAGTTTCTCAAAAGAACCCGGCTTGCCTTCGAAAACTTGCGGATACCAAAAATCCTTGAAACTTTTTTTGAGAATTGTTTCGTCGAAGAAGAGTATTTCGTTGATGCGCGCTTTGAAAAGCGGATCTGCCGGATATAAATCACAATTTTGACTGTCGTACTTCTCAGCCAAGTAGATAATGATCGCTTTTGTCTCCCACAACGCCTGTCCGATTGTGTGATCGTAAAAAGTTGGCGGGAGCTCTTGTGGCTTGTACCGCAAAAATTGCGCTTTAAAATTATCGCCCAGTGACATGCTATTTTTGTGGGTCATTACTTCGACATTTAACTGGTCCGCCGTGAGAATCACCTCTCGGTACTCGGCCGACTCAAAAATGTAGTAAAATTTGAGGGACATGCCTCAAGTTCAAGTTCAAGAACGATACTGGAAATTATCTTCAATATTTTTTTTTTTGTGTTAAGGGCAATCTTATCTTTGTTCCATTCTGGGGATAGATTACGCGGAAAATTAGTTAATTTTTTTTTTTGGCACAGAGACGTGTCATCGGTCAATTTCAGCTGTTAAGCTCCGAAATTCAGTCGGTAAAATGTCAACAATTCCAGTAAATGACAAAAAAAATGGAATGAATTCAGCCGGCATTTCGTGTTTACCGCATTAAAAAAGCAGCAACAACAACTTGCTCGTCATGAAATTCATTATCAGAGCTTCGGGCACGATGCGCATCGTCTTTATTCGGTTTTTCACACGAAATCATCATGAACGATCGCCGCATCGCAACCTATAAAAACCACACGCAACAGAGTGAACGACTTTAGTTTTTCTAAAACTCTGAAACTGTTTAAACACAGAAGAACAAAAAACGTGTGAAGTGAAATAATATCAGAACAGGTAAGGGAACACGACCACTTGTGAATCGATAAAAATGAATTTTTTAAGTGAAAAATTTAAAATTAAAAAAATATTTAAAAATTAATGGAAACCAAAAAACTGATGAACAAAAAAAAATAAAAAATAATAAATTAAATAAAAAAAATAATTAAAAAAATAAAATTTAACAAGAAAATTACATAATCGATAAAAAAAAAGTGATCAATCGAATCTAAAAAATTTAAGTGAGTCCATTTATGGTGACACTCAAAAAAAAATTAAAAAAAAAATAATTTTTTGAAAATGGTTTCCTTTTCCAAGAATTCAAGAATAACGAACATAATTTAAGTTAAATTAAATTAGTGTGAAATCGGATGATCAGACATAAATGATTAAAAACCGGATACAGACATTTTTTTCATGTGTGAGATCTAACAGACAATTTCGTTATGTTCTTGGGTCCGTTGACATCAACATACAAGCATAGTTGGCTGGAGATTCTGGAATGGACTTGATCGATTTTTTTTCTTTTAATTTTTTTGTGTCATTTTAACTTAACTTTAAAGTTATGTCATTATGTGCAGAAGTCAATGTCAGGCTTCTTGAATTTAGGACAACATAATGAGATATTTAGAATTCTGGATCAAATTTCGTTTGTGGTTGAATGTGGGTTGAGGTTGGGTCGTGACACTTGTGTGGTCTCTTTTGCTAATTTTATTTAAATTTTTTTTTAATTAATTTTTTTTTATTAAATAATTTTTTTAATTTAAACTAATTTAATTAAAATTTATTTTATTATTTTTTTTTAAATTTTTTCTTATCACTTTTTTGATAAATAATTTTAAAATAATTAATTATATAATAAATATTTAATTTATCATCGCCATGTGGGTCAATGGTCGCTACATTAATGACTCAATTATCGATGATTGATTTATTTTTAAACAAATCGTTTTAGTTTTATTTTTACGACAACAATCAATCGCGACTCTTTCGTTCATTAATTTTATTTTATTACATATATCTCGATCACATTAAAAATATCTCACAAATGTTGTTTTTGTTGCAAATGTGGATCAATTGCGTATCGACGAGCATTAAAACAACATACGATGCGAGATTACAATAAACACGAAAAAAAAACTCACAGACAACAATTCAAATTATTTGGTTCATTGAGTTGAATGAATTTTTTTTTCTGCAATGCAATTTTGTGTCAAATGCGAATGCAAGAAGTGCAATTGATGCGAAACTAAAAAAATGGCACCCACCTAGGTTTTTGTCTCACAGATTGATTCATATTTTTTTTTAATGTGATGGTTCATTAATTATTTATGCGAAAATGTCAATTTTTAAAAAAATTCTTAAACAGAAAATTTTTCTAGAAATTTCTTGCTACCAGTTTCGTAACTTTATGATGTTTGTTCAATTTACTGATTAAAGATACGTTAACCTGGAAAAAAATAAACAAACTTTGCGATAAGATATGGAAATCCTCTCAACAACATTGAGAAAACAATGTATGCAGTCATCGTACGAAAGTTGCTGTTCATGATGACTTGCGAAAAGTCTCAAGTTTGAAATATCAAATAAATGCGAGTCCATTAATGAAATTAAAATCATCATGAAAATTAAATTAGTTTAAAATAATGATTGATGATATAAGTGTTATGATTCATCTAAATATTTCGCAAGACAAGAAGAATTTAAATTAAGGTTAAAAAAATGTCAGTATTGCGAAATTTGGCAAAATTCTTAAAAATTTGATCATTAAGGCTAAAATGATAAAAAAAAGTTTTTCGGTTTACACCTACTTATTCATTTTTTTAAAATAATTTTCTGAAAAAATATCGAATTTGCAAAAAATGTAAATTTTAAATGTAAGAAATGTTCAAAATTTTTTAAGGAACTTTAATCGAATATTTAAAGTTAAAGAAAATGATCAACTTTTCGTATGTTTTTGGCAAATATTTTTTTAAATTTAAAAATTTCCTTAAAAATATTTCCTTGAGAAAATTGTTCAAATTTGTTTATCTTTTTCATTATTTTAAAATTTAGCAATAAAAAATTCAAATTTTTTGAAATTCTTGTACTTTTTTAACTGTAGAGTATTTTAAAATAATTAATTTAATTTAATTTCAATAATTAATTCAAGTTAAATACTTGATATTCCTCCTTCTTCGAAAGCCAAAATTATTAGCCAAAATTTTTTTTTATTTTTGTACCGGCCTTATCTCTTTTATTTTTAAATTTTTTCATGAATTTTTTAGGCAGAGGTGGATACTTAAAATTTAAAAAGGCAAAATATTGATTTATTGATTTTTTTCTATTTTTACTTACTTACTGCCCAAATATGTTCAAAATTTTAAATATAAATAGAAAAAAAATAAAAAAAAAATTAAGTGAAGAATTGCCAAATAAAGAATTGCAATAAAAATCACAAAAATGATAAAAAATATTTTTATTCAATTTCCTTTATTTTTTAAAATTTTCAACTTTTTTATTTAATTTTTAAAACTCATCAAAAGTCTATAACGAAAGTTCTTTTAAATTTCAAACATAAATTCATCATGTTTAAAAATCATAATTACCCAACGACCTTCAAAAAATATAAACTAGAAAAATTAAAATCAAGCTTTTAAAATGTTGTAGTTGATGTTCTCCCGACCATGTTAATGTTCTTACATCAAATTACATTCAAAAAATCATGAACATAATTGATTCTTTTTATTCCATTGTAATTCAAAAATTAAAATTCACACACATGGCTCTCATTTAAATGGACCCAACAATGACTGCGATCTCACACATGACTGATCCGATGCCGTCCTTGAACTTTTGCAAGACTGACACCTCAATTATATTTTTTTTCTTTTGAACGACCGGAAATTTAGATTTTTTTTTTCATTCTTTTGCAGCACCAACATGCCAGAATACAAAGTTTGGTATTTCAATGTTAAGGCCTTGGGTGAGCCATTGCGTTTCTTGTTGTCCTATGGCGGACTCCCCTTCGAGGATATCAGAGTCACACGTGAAGAATGGCCAGCACTAAAACCCTGTAAGTATAGAAACGAGCAAAAATACAAAGTAACAAATCTGTTCTGTACTTTTCTATTCTCTAATTACTAAGCATTAGTGTGGGTTGTGATTTTTTATAAAAAAAAAAATATTTAAAAAAAAATGCGACTTAGTAACACTTTTAAATTGTTGATTTTTTGTGAATTTAAATGTTTTTTTTTACATTGTTGCTAATTTGATCTAATTTTAATTGATTTCGTGTGATTTTTGTCACTGACGATTTTTTTTTCTTTTTCAATTCTTTTAAATTTTCAGCTTACTTTTCTCTTACGGCACTGCTTTCACTTCAAAAGTAGCTTGTTTTATTGCTTTTTCTCACAATGCTTCGCTAATGCTATCTATCTATCTTAAAAATAATGAAATAGAATGAATTCCAAAGCAAAAACCAAAAAAAAATTTCTAAACTTTTCCTTACAGCCATGCCAATGGGACAAATGCCTATTTTGGAAGTTGATGGCAAGCGTGTTCATCAATCATTGGCCATGTGCCGGTATTTAGCAAAACAAGTTGGTCTTGTTGGTGCTGATGCATGGGAAGATTTGCAAATTGACACCGTTGTCGATACCGTCAATGACTTCCGTTTGAGTAAGTTTGAAACAAGGAAAATGGCGGACATCTTGCTCTTGGAAAAGTAAATTTTTCTTTAATTTATTGAAAATAATTAAAATTAAATTATTTTAAATTTTTTAGCTCACATGGGCCGACTTCTACTTCACCGCAATCCTCGACTACTTGAACTACTTGACCAAAACTGACTTGATTGCCCAACATGATAACTTGAAGGCCGTCGTCAATCACGTTTTGGAACAAGAAAGTATTAAATCTTGGATTGAAAAGAGACCAAAAACCGAATGCTAAACAGTTTTTTTTAATTTTTTATTCAATTTTTTATAAATAATTTTCATGTCAATTCAATTAATAATTTTTTAATGTGTTTTTTTTTTTAATTTTCTGCAATTTTTTAATTACAACAACAACAACAGTTACACTAAATACCTTTTTTACACACAAGTTTTATATTTTAATTAACTACAATTTATTAAGAGTTCATCAGTTACACACAATAGGATTAAAATTGTACTCACTCGAGATGTTAGGAATTAAGAATTAATGGCACATATTTTTTTCAATATTATAATGGAACAAAAAAAATAATAATAAACCAATTAGCTACCCCTGATTGAAAAAAAGACAAAAAGGACACGTTTTTTGAATTCTTTTCTAGCCCCTGCAACCGGACTTTGAGTGGTTTTGGCCCTCCTTCTCTGTCACTTCTCCGGATTGATTGGTATGATGCATGTTTTGTCGTATTTTTGTCCGTTTTTGTCAAAAAAAAACTAATTTTTCGGGGTAAGATTCGTCAATCAGCAATGAAATAAGCTACTTCTGATGATGACAGACTGCTGGCGGTGCTCAACGAAATTTTTTTAAGAATTTTTTTTTCACACATGATTTATATTTTTAGTCAAGGAAAAGAACAAAATATCCAAATAAATTTTTCTTTTCCAGCAATGCCAATGGGACAAATGCCCTGTCTTGAAGTTGATGGCCGAAGGGTACATCAAAGTCTTGCCATGTGCCGTTACGTTGCCAAACAAATTAATTTAGCTGGTAATGATGCGATCGAAGATTTACAAATTGACTCAATTGTCGATACAATTAACGATTTTCGCTTGAGTGAGTATCTTTCTCACATAATTTTACTTATTTTTTATTTAAAAAATAATTTTTTTTTGACAGAGGTTGCCATCGTAGCTTATGAGCCTGATGATGTTGTCAAAGAGAAGAAACTCATTACATTGAATAATGAAGTGATTCCCTTCTACTTGAGCAAATTGAATGTGATTGCTAAGGAAAATAACGATCATTTGGCATTGGGACGAGTAAGTCACCGATTTTCCTGAAAAAAAAAAATTTTTTTCAAAATAAATTTTTTTCACAGGCAACATGGGCCGACGTTTATTTCGCCGGAATTTTAGACTACCTCAACTACTTGACCAAGAAGGATTTACTCAGTGACTACGAGCACTTGAGAAATGTCGTTACTGGCGTATTGGGAAATGAAAATGTCGCCGCTTACATTAGGAAACGTCCAATTACTGAAGTTTAAACATTTTTTACAAAAAAAATACTTAAGAACACTTGCAACATCTACAATAATAACAACAACGATTTTTATTTTGAAATAAAAAAAAGCTTAATGGTGAACTGCTGTCCGATTCACTTTTTTGATGAAGAAATTTTATGAGAAACTGGGCTTTTTTAAAAATGAAAACAATGAATAATTATTAAGTATCACGAACTGCTTACTGAGTTGACTTATTCTATATCTTCTACTAACAAAACGAACGTTTTTCATACTTTTTATAACAATTAGCAAAAATAAAGTTCATTTTCCTCAAATTTTCAATGTAAAAAAATTTTTTAAGATAAAAAAATATATTAATTTCTCGAACTATTTTATGCATTTTCTATTCTTTTCTTTTAATTTTTCAAATTTGTCTAAGAGAAGCTACCATAACTATTTACCTCTAATAATTTCTTTTGCCTGTAAGTTGGTCAAAAAAATTTTTTTCAATGAATATTTTATAATTTTTAAAATTTTTAAAATATTTTTTACTTTTAAAAATAAAAAAAAAAATCATTTAAAATTCTTTTTATCATAGATATGAAAAAAAAAATTAAAATTATTTTTAAATTTTTTAAAATTAAAATTCTTCAAAATAAAAAATTTAAAAAAAAAATTTTTAATTTGAAAATAAAAATTTAAAAAAAAATTAAATAAATTCAACTAAAAAATTTACTTCGTTTTTTGTATAATTTTTAAAATTTATTTTGTTTTTTGTAGAATTTATTCAAAAATTTTCAGAACTGTTCCCATTTAATATTTATTTTTTAAAATTTTTCCTCTTGAATCTTTTGACTAAATAAAAATGTCAAATTTTGGTTACGACTTATAATTTTTTGTATAGTTTTGATGCCAAAAATTTTCTTTTTCTTGCTATTTTTTTTTTTTTTTTTTTTGAAGAAGAAGAAGAGTGACAAAAATTGAATTAGATAAATTTAGAGGCCTAAGAACAAAAATTTTCTTACATTTAAAAATTTCAAACAAAAAAAATTAAATTTTCGTCAAATTTTCAAAGTAAAAAATTTATTCTGCTAAAAATAAATGCTTCTTCTGTCTTTTTTCCCGTTACCCCTCTTATTAATTTTTATGACTCCACTTGGGCTTTCTCTTCTCCACAAAGCTCTGAATGCCCTCTGCCCCGTCTTTCATCTTCAAATTCGACACCATCGTTTGCGCGCCCAAGTCATACGCGGTTTTCACGTCAAAATTCAACTGCGCATAAAAGAATTTCTTTCCCAATTCAACCACAGATCGACTTTTGTGCTTAATTGCTTCACAAATCTCCTCAACTCTCGCATCCAGCTCTTCCTTTGGCACAACATCCGTCACTAATCCACTGTTTTTGGCTTCTTTCGCATCAATCGGCAGTCCCGTTAGCAACATGTAACTCGCTTGCATACGTGGCACTGCCCGAGCCAAGGCAATTCCCGGTGTCGAACAGAAAATCCCGAAATTCGCACCAGGCGTCGAGAATTTGCTGCGTTCCGAACAGACAACAATGTCACAAGTTGCTACAAGTTGACATCCAGCTGCCGTTGCGAGACCATCGACTTTGGCGATTATTGGCACCGGTGAATTCATTATGGCGAGCATTAAATCCGCACAACGTGTAAAAACTGCTTTGTGATGTTCTGGTCCGGATTCTTTGGTAAGTTCTTTCAAGTTGTGACCGGCGGAAAAGACATTTCCCGTGGATGAGAGAACGATGGCACGTAAAGTTTCGTTGTTTTCGTCACGAGTGATGTCGGAGATGAGATTGTTCATCATTTGGAGCGAAAGGGAGTTTCTGTGGAGGTAATTTATTTTCAAATCAAAACTAAATTTGATAGAAAATGAGGTAAATTTTACTTGGTTTTCTCGTTATTGAGTCTAATTTCACGAATTCCATCTTTTTCCGTCACTTGAGTAAATGCTGAACAATTTCTTGTGGACTGAAAATAATTTTTAGCTTTTAAAAAAAATTCAAAATATTTAAAATTTAAATAAAATTTACAATTAAGACAAGTCTTGGACTCGTAATTGCACTTTTTATCACTCTGGCAAACATTTTTACAATTAAATTTAATGAAATTTCTCGAAAAACACCGGCTAATATCAAAAAATAAACATGCAACAGATGATTTCCAAGGTCACAGTTCATTTTTTGTTCATTTTTGTTCATTTTAAAATTATTTTTTTTACACTGGGATTTTGTCGGAAATTTATTTTTGCAACTAGGGTTGAGTTATTTGAGCGGTATGAGTGACCGTGAGTTGCCATGAGTGACCAAATCTGAGTGAAAATTCAATTTAAAAAAACGTTTGAATGGTTTTAAATTCATTGACCGTTAAAATTTAATTTTTTTAAACATTTTTATTATTACTTTAAATTAAGAATTTCTTTACACCTACTTAATTTTTTTTTAAATTTTCAAAAATTTCAATATGTGTGCTTCTTTTTATAAATTTAATGAAAAATTTATTTTTAATAATTTTAATATTGAAATTAAATGTAACAAAATTCATTGAAAATGCATGTAGTAAAATCTGTGTATTTTTTTTTCAATATTATCAATTAAAAAATATTAATTTTTGACAAAATGACTCAATTTTGATTCATTTAAGATTTTTTTTTTGTAAGTTTTTTTAAATTTTTTTTATGCTAAAATAAAGTTTTTAAAAACATAAAATATTTGTTTGAGTTTCTTTTAAATTTCAACATTAATTATTATTTTTTTTTATTTTTATTAAAAATAAAATTTATTTAAAATAAAAATTATTTCGTTAAACTAAAATTTAAACTATTTTTTAGTTTATTTTTATTTAAATTTTTTTATTATTTTTAAATTAAAAATTAACTAATTTTTTAAAAAAATTTATTATAAATTTATTTAATTATCTTAAAAATAATTGTAATTGGCATTCAATAAAATAAAATAAAAACTAGGAAGCAATCATTGATGCTCGTTATTCAATGACATCTCACAATTATCACCACTTTACCAAATAAGCAAGTAACTACAACGAATTATCTAACAAAGTAAGTACAAAATGCATCTCCTTACAAAAATCTCGCAATTCTGCCGTTGCGTGATAAATTTTTAAAAATACTTCTTTATACCGTTTTACTACTTACAGAAATAATTTCAAGACATTTATCAATGAATGAATAGCCAGTGGCACTTAATAACAATTTTTATTAAACTTTTTTTATATAAAAAAAAACTATCCGCGATTCGCAACAGCTGTAGAAATAAATTGCTCATGTTTTATGTCGTGTTATCTAGAGGTACTTTATTTATGATCAGCAACACTTTTTGCATTTCTTCGTACAGTTTTCATCTCTTTCGTGGTAGCTTACGTTACAAAGACTGGAAAAATCCAAGGCGTTCCATAAATTCTGGTTTATTATTAATTTTTATTAATTACCACGACGACCACCCGTTGAGATGAGCGACAATCTTTTGTGATATCTATGCAAAATTTGCGCACAGAAAATCTTGCCATCAAGATAGAAACAATAATAATTGAACATCTGACTTGCGACAAGTCGGTTAAGCAATTATACGATTTATTTGTGAGTAGGTTGAATCATGCCGAATAAAAAAAATCGTTAATCAATGATGATGACGTTATTATACTACAAGCAGTCTGTCTGAGTATGTGTGTGTCATATCACATCAAGATCAGAACGAATTCCGTCTAGTTTAGTGTTTAATAGCTGCAATTTGTGAATGAATGATCATTTTTTGTGTGTCTCTAACGCCGCTGCCTTTGTATATGTCTCAGCCCACGACGAGTGGAGTTTTGTATTGTATTGCCATAGTTACATCGTCGTGCGTACACATATTGTTATTATTTTTTATCGCATTTCAAAATTTAATTCGAAAAAATGCAGTTTTATGTCCTTCCGAAATGTCTGTCCGTTTGCCCGTCATGTCATTAAAATTTGCCTTTGCTAATTCAAGACACAGCGTCATCTATTCATATAAAAAAAAGAAATCGATTAATTGATGAAAATTTAAAATTTTTAAAAGAAGTCTCGTAGAAAATTAAAACTCTTGGAAAATCTCGGAAAAAATTGGGAAATTTGAGGAAAATTTAAATTGAATTTTAAAAAAACTCGTAAAGGTATAAAATTGAAAATTTAAAAACATTTAAAGAGTCTCGTGAAGAACATTAATTTTTTTTTTAACTTTGGGTAAACCCAGAAAACTTTTAGAAATACGGAAAAATTATGAAAACTTTGGGAAAATTCGTGGAAAATTCATGAAAAATTTCGGAAAAACTCGTAAAAAAATTTAAAAAACCCAAAAAGTTAACAAAATTCTTTTGAGAAACATGAAAAGGAAAATTCGTTGAAAAAAACTTTCGGAAAACTCGGAAAAATTTTAAAACATCAAAAACGAGTTTCCCGAGCTACTCGTGGAAAATATAAAAAAATAATAAAATTTGCAATGTCTTTTAAACTTTAAATTAGTCTTTCGATCATAAAATGAAAAACTTGAGAAAAATCAGAAAATTAAAAAAATAAATAAAACTAAGATTCAATATTTTCAAATGTTAATACTTTTATTAACTCTCGGGAGCAAAATGAAAATTCGTTGCAATGTTCAAAAAGGGAAATTTGTAAAAAAAACTGTAAAACTCATAAAAAATAGCAAAATATTTTTTAAAAAATTTAAAACTGTAAAATTTCTTGTAAAAACATTTAAAGAAAAATTCGTCGATTAAAAAAATGAAAACTTTGAAAAAATATGGAAAATTAGTGAAAATTCGGAAAAAATGTGGAAATTTTGAAAAGCTCGGAAAAATTGAAAACACCTCAATATCTTAAAATTTAGTGAGAGAAAAAAATTATAAAAAAATATGAAAAAATTCGGAAAACTTGAAATATTTTCTGTTAAAAAGTTTCAACAATAACCAAAATTTAAAATTCAAAATTAAAAATGCGACTAAGCTTCACCGCATACTTTTCAACTTCATTTTCGGTACATGTTAGGATGGACAGCTAATCAAGTGGACACGACGTCAATTTCACACGAAACGAGCACGAAAAAACGCCCAATCTAACGCCGTTCCACAGACCTACTGCTCGTCGCGTCGTCGTCGTCGTCTTGGTATGTCAGTGTCAGTTTGTGCGCTCGCTTACACAAAACTGCTACAAAAGTTTTGTTTGTTGTATTTTTTTGTTCAGTTTTCGTGTCTACTACAGCTACACACAAATACTACGAAATACGAGCCCCATGTAACTTGTGGCACAGGTAAAAACATTAATAATGTTTATTTCTTGCCTGGCCGCGACACTGAAAACTACTCCACGACTATTTTATAGAAATATAAAAAAAATACATTCGCGCCGCGTAAATTTACTCTACACACATCGATCTATAAAGTAATACAAACTCACCTTGTGCTCTAAGTTGTAAGTTATTTTAAGTACGCGCGACAAACAAAAATTAGAAAAAAAAATTGAATTTTGTGTCAATAAGCAGTCTGTGGATTACTAGTCAGATGATTTTCTTCAATCAGTTCATTTATTTACATCCGTAACATCAAGGTGCTAAAATTTAGTGAAAAATTAAGTGGAAGATACGCGAGAAAATCGATAAAATATTGTCAGATGCATGAGTAAAGCGTCAATTTATCATCGCAATTCGCAGTGTTGTTCCAACAAATGAAGTCATATTGTACAAAATTCTACGCTACTCACACACGTAATTGCTTAAATATGTGGTCTCATAAAAAAATCTGAAATAAATAAAAAAAAATAAATAAGAAACGTGATGAAAGAAGTGCCTCTGCGAATGTTTTATCAATTTTTCATTATTTTATTTTATCAAAAATAACAAAGTTCTGTGATTTTGAGTGACTTACCGCGTTAAAAATAGAACAGGATAGCTTCGCAACCGTTTAAAATTATTAAATCGATAAGGGAAATTCTGGAAAAAATAACGTACATGCAACCACCTAAAAAAAAATAAAGGAAGAAAAATAAATAATAAAAAATCCAGAAAATAGTGAATATTACCGTTAAATCGATAAAAATTAGGATTAATGACCTACCAATCGCTACCATTAAATCCAATTACGCACAAAAGCAGTCATTGTTGATTCAATAATTTTTCACGTGCCTCCCATTTTTATTGAGAAAATTTTTTTCGTGTAATTCAGTGTGAAATTTCAAATCAAAAATTGCAACGATGGACACAACGATGGAAGAGACAGAAGCGGAAATGCAACACGAGTACATGACTCAAGCGGAGATAGATGCAGGTGAGTCGAGTTCTTTTTTTTTTTGAGAAAATTCAGGAAACGCGTAAAAAATATTTTATCGAACAAACAAAAGTTGCATGAGGAATGTTTAAAAATATTTATGGGTTCACCTATTTTTTTTTTCGATAGTTTTACGTGTCAAAGTTGTCTTAAAGTATTTTTCGGAAGTTTTCTGGAAACAAAATAAAAGTGATTTTTTCTACAAAGTTGATTATAATTTATGCAAAGTTTCGAGCGCAAACTGAATTTTTTAGCAGATTCAAATATTTGTTATCGACAATGCAAATATTTGTCTTTGTAATGCGAGTTTTGAATTTTCTTCTAATGGATAAAACTAATTTAGAGGCGCAAATATTTATTGGTAAGGGGGGAGAAATTTGTTAAAATGTTTCATGTTTTTATCAGAATTTATATTGAAATTATTTTTTATAAAATAATAAAAATTTAAAATTAAAAAAAATTAGAACAATTTTAAATTAAATTAAATTATTATTAAATAAAAAATTTTAAAATTTATTTTAATTTTGGAAATGTTCTTTAAAAATTTTAATTTTAAAAAAAAATTTTGAATTTACTTTTAAATGTTCGTGATATCATTTGATAAACTCATTAAAAAAATTCTTAAAATATTTATATTTTAATTATAAATTTGTAAATTTTCTTTTGAGATTAATTTTGAAAATATTCTTTTAAATTTTAATTCTAAAAATTTTGGAATTTATTTGATTTTTAATTATAAAAATTTAAATTTGAAATTTTTGCAAAAATTTTTTTGATTTTAATTTTTAAAGAAATTAAAAAAAAATTTTTGAATTAATTTAATAATTATTTTTTTTAAATTTAATTTAATTTTTTTTTAAAATAGTTAATTTTTTTTTTTAAATTTTATGATTTTTTTAACAAGTTTTGCTTTAAAAAATTTATTAATTTTTCAAAAAAATATTATTTTTTCAAAAAATTTCGTATTTTTTTTAATTTTTTATCTTTTATAAATAAATTAATTAGTTAATTAATTAAATAAATTTTAAAAATAAATTTTAGAAAAAAAATTTTGAAAAATAACTTGAAACATTTTTCTTAATTACTCCAACCTAAAATGATCTTTTAAAACACTTCCGAGCAAAAATATGCCACTTAACCACGAGTGATATGAGAAAAAGTCAAATGATTCTCACATAAATCCATCGAGAGCTCATTATTCTTCTATTATCATTTGAAAAACAGAAAAATTACATTTTAATTAAAAAATCATGTAAGAAGAACGATCATGTTTTCAGTGCAAGACAATTGAGTGAGAGATTGATTACTGGATAAAACGTAATAATTGTTGCATTTTAATTATATCATCACCCTTCTTACTCAATTGTTTGATCAAGCGATGTGGAAAAATATGAAAAAAAAATTTGAATGATAAATTGTTAAAGTTGCAGTTACTCGTTTGTTGTTAAGTTACACGAATATCACGATTAATTCGCAAAACTTGTGTGTTTGTGTGTGAATAAAGTTTAAAAAGTGCTTATTTGCAAGTAAAATTTTTTTATCTTCTCTCTCTCGGCGCACGTACAAATTTCTCGATTTTTATTGTTTATTTAATACAAAAAATAATATTATTAATTATATATGAGCTTTCTATCGTTTGTTATCGTATCTTTTAAGAAGTAACGAGTTATGAGTGGTCGCCGTTGTCTCTTTTGAATATTTATTATTTAAATTTTTTGTCACATGAATAATGTGAAAATGTTTAAAATTGCAAGCACATTCAGATATCCGGTACTACAGACAACTAACTCTCTTGTCTAAGCACTGGAAAAAAAATTATGACATGCAGATACTTCGAGAATTACTCGCATGAGGATACTAGACAACAAAAAAAAATTTTAATTTCATCAAAACATGCAACGAGACAAGTGTTATGAGGATTCCCCCTTGTGACTGGGAACAAAAAATAAACTGCCCCAAGCCTTTTTCTTCACAAAACTCGATTATAAATAAAATTTTTATATTTTTTGCAAGTAACCCAGCATCTCATCTCTGAACAAAAACAACTTGACATGATGTCATCACGAATTTCAATAATAAAAATTTCTTATATAGACACAAAATATGAAACCAGAATATTAAAAAGAAAAAAAAAATAAGCGATACAAGTACAACAAATTGAACTGAGAAAAAAAATCAGCAAAAAATTCTTTTTATTATCAACATTTAAAAATTTTTTAAAATAAAAACAAGTCCATTTAATGTTGTGACAAAATCAAGTTGAACGGCAATTTAATGAAGCTCGAGCCCTGTATTTTTTTTACGTCAACGACAAAAAAAAAGTTGTTTGCACCAAATATGACAATGCCGTTCAACCGTATGTGTGGGGGAGGCTGAGACATTCCATTTACCATATTGACGAAAAAAAAAACAAAAATCAAGAGACATGAGCAATAATTGGCGAATAATGATATTAATAAAATGGAATAAATGATCTCTTTTGCCTTTTTTCTTTGACTTGAACTATTTTTATTTTTATAATTTATCGCTTTTTAACGAGATTTTTTGATTAAAATCACGCACCAAAAGAAAAAAAAAGTTAACGAGACATTTTGTCATCTCAAAAAAAAAATCCGTGTAATTTTTTTATCTTGTTGCGGATCATTTTCGAGCAAAACGATCTTATCGTCATCAATATTTGTTTTAATTTTTTTTTATCTTTATTTTCATGTATTTATCAATGTTTGTTCAGTAACAACTCGTTGTCGTGGCCTAAGAAGTCTTTAATGAATGAAGATGTATATTTACTCTGTTACAAGCAATATTTACCTTTGCATGTTCGTACGTGAAACGGCCTTGAAGGTCAATTTGATTCAAGAAAAAAAATAGCGACTGCTGATTTCGAGCGATAAGTTACAACAACAACAAAAAAAAATGTTAACGACTTCTTAGCTCGTTCATTAAGTTAACTATTACGAAAAAAAAACTATTTTTGGCTAATTAATTGGATGAGTGTGCGAGTGAGTGAGTCATTAAGAAGCCATTAGGTACAAATAACAAAAAAAAAGTGATAAGACCGGCGTCAAGACACTTACTTACCTAGCAAGTAAATAGAAAAGATATCATTTGCGGTTGAAATTGGATGGAGCGTGTAATGTGGTGGTTCTGACAAAAGTGACGTGTCTGTCGATAAATAAATATAAAATCTAAAGCAAAAAAAAACAACTTTCGGTTTCGAAACAAATGGAATTCCTTTTATTTATTTTTATTGTCGTTTATTGTTTTTTTTTTCTTTATAAAAATTGTTTTGCGAAGGATTGTTAAAGAAGAAATTTGTTTTTTTTTCTTTGTCTGTCTGTGTCTGCAAAAGCAAATTCGTTTGAAGAGAAGACTTTTCAATAAAAAAAATTCATTTTTTTTTTGTAAAATCCTATTGAAATTGATAAAATTTGCAATATAAGAAAGAAAAATATTTCAATTTATACCAAATTCTAAAAAGTGCAAAAACTTTTGACTTTTTGAAATATAAAAAAAAACTTTACTTTTGGCTTAAACTTAGGTATTTTTTATTTTCGATTTTAGAAAAAAAAATTTTTATTTTATTTAAATAAATATTTTAATTCATTTTTTCTTAAATTGATATTTTAATTAAATTTATTAATTTAATAAAAAATCGTTAAATATTCTGAAAAAAGACATTTTTGAAATTAAAAAAAAAATATGAAATTTAAATTTTTAAAAAAATTGTAAGGAAAATTATATTTTTAAAATTAATTTAATTAAATTTTCAATTTTTGGCCTTCAGTTTTTAATTTTTTTCTTAAATCCTAATTTATTTTTTTTTTTTCATAATTTAAATGGTTTAATTAAATGATACTTTTAAAATTTACTTACAAATTTCTAAATTTTCCAAAATTATTGATTTTTGATTGCAAAAATAATTATTGTAAAAATTATTTTAACTTAATTTTCGCTTTAAAATCAAGAAAATTTTATAAAAAAAAATATTTTCAAAAGAAGAAAAAAAAAATAATGAAAAATGTCACATTTTTATTTTTTGAATTTAAACGAATTGAAAATAAATTTTTATTAAAACAATTAGTCTTTTGATTTTATTAAAAAAAAATTTAAATTTTTGTTAAAATTATTTTTTCTTCAAAATTTCTTAGCTTAAATATCTTAAATAGGAAAATTATTTTTAATATATCATCAAAAATGTCAAAAAAAATTTTTTAAATATTTTAAATTTAAAATAATTTTTAAAAAATATTATAAAATCCGCTTTCGTCACTTACATTCCAGTAGCAATTTTAAATATCTTGACCAACTCCATTAAACACCTGATGATTACCAGACTTCTTCAGCATTACTTTTTACAGATAACAGAAAATCATCGACGACGTAAGATTTTATAAATTATAAAACACATTCTAAACCAGTTTTACCTGTTCTCTCTCTGACATTCTTCTAAACGGATTAACCCCACACAGAAATATTTGGATCTTCCGAAACTTGTTGTATTTACAAACGTTTAGTTCAAGGCTCTGTTATATTTTTTTTCCTTTCATATTCCGTTAAATTTCGACTTCCTTTTAATTTTGCCATAAATCACGCGTAAATTTGAGTTCATAAATACTTGCACAACTGCACCACATATGTCGGGCCATTTCTTTCATTGTACTAAAAAACTTTTGCTTTTTCGAATATATGGACGACCAACCTTGACATGAATGACGATTGATTTTTAGTTTTTCTCTCCAAAGTCTTATTATTACAATTTCAAAACACTCACTCACTGGACTTACATGCATGAAGCTCATTATTACTTTTTATACAAAACAAAGTTTTTATTTCTTTTCTTTCTTTTTTTTTCAAATGAAATCGTTAGTAGCTCATGTAGTAATAAAGAAATCTAATTTAATAAATTTGTTTGTTACCTTTTACGATTTTTTTCATTGTACTTTACTTGTAATAATAATTAAATCGGCGCTATTACGAAAATAATTGATTTGATGATTGATTGAACTGCATTTAACGTTGATTTAATTTGGTTGGGGCCTTCAGAATATTTTTATGAGCTTGCACTTTTAAATGTTCAGAGAAGAACGATAAAGTTTGAAATTTTTTCGTTTTTTTATCAAATCAAGGCAATAACCTCATTAAAATAATTTTGTCTTCTTTTTTGTTTTTCGAGGAATTTTTTTTATTTCTTTGAGAAGATAAAGTCATTTCTCGATCGTTCTTGTGTTGCATAAGAAGTGACGATTGAATGAAATAAGTACCAAAGTGTGAGAGAAAATTATCTTTTAATCGTCTTACTTTCGATGAAATGTGGGCTAAAGAGGGCTTAAAAATTTTAAAGGGACCGAATTTTTTATAAATCGTTTAAACCTGTAAAAGAAATTTGATAAAGTTTCGTAGTTTTTATTCACTTTTAAAATTTTTATGTCACCTGTTGTGAATTTACAGTCGATTTTTTGTAATAAAATTTTTAAGTAAATACCTAAATAAAATTTTATAAAAAAATATTTAAATAAAATAAAATTATTTTTTTTAATTAAAATAGGAATAAAATATTATTTATTCGTTTAGTTAATTTATTATTAATTAATTATTTAATTAAAAATTAAAATAATTAATTAAATAATAAATTTTAATTAGTTATAAAATTAATTTCACTCCTTAAATTCCTTAATTTTAATTTTTTTAGAAGACTTTTAGCAAAAATCTTTTTAATTCCAATTTTTACCGCATTTAAATGCATTTTAAATACAATAAAAACCATTTAACGACTGTTTAACATACCTTCACTTCACCGTTATTGTAAATTATTATTTACACAAACAAACCGCGTTAAACACCTTGTTTTACGATTATTCCAATAAATAATTTCGGCATGAAACGTGGCGAAGTTCAAACATATGGACCAAAAACCTGCTTCTGTTTTTTTTTCACTAAAATTTAATGAAGTCATGTTTAATTTCCGTAAATTACGCCCACAATTCCCGCATGGTCCATGTGTTTGGGAGATAATTGGCAGTTTTCTTTCTTACCTGACCTACACCACAAAAAAATCAACAAGAACGAACAAAGAGCTATCATGATAAAAAAAAAATGTGTGTCGCGTGGGATATTAATTACTTTTTAATAACAATCTATTATTTATAAATATTATCCTGTTTCGCTATAATAACCAACTCCGCGTCGAGACATCGATGCCAAACAACAAGTTAGAAATTCAATTCAACAATAATTATAATTTAATTTGTTAAAATAACAGATTACGGTCATCTTGTTAGAAGCACACGAAAAAAAATCGAAACACTTTGACATTGAATGGACACTCGACTCGGATTGATTCGACGACGACAATAAACGGTAATGTGTACCTCAGACTGACATGTTTTCACAAGCAAACAAACGAGATGAATAAATTTTGTATTATTAAAAAAATAAATAATGTAAGCATGAAATCTCAAAACTGGTCTTGCCAATTTTGAATTTTCTGTAATTATTGCTGCGTTATTTCTTGTGAGTGAGAATTTTTAAAATATCAATGGAAGTGATATTTTTTAAATAGCCACGACGAGAAAGTTTTTTTTAATGAGATTTTTAAAAAATTAATTATTTTAGACTCTATTTAGGACAAAAGAGTTTTTTAAAAATTATTTTGATTTATTAAAAAATAAAAGTTAAATGAAAATCCAAATGAAAAACATTTTTTTTAAATTAATTTTTGCATTTTTTTTTTGAATCAATAATTTCTAAAGTTTTAGAAAATTAAAGGACTTAGCCTTGATTAAGCCTTAATTAATTAATTATAAAAAATAAAAATTAAGATGTTTTCAAAAATAAATTTTTTTGAAATAATTAAATTTAAATTAAAAACTATTTTTTTTAAATAAAAATTTTAAGTTAAAATAGAAATCAATTAAATAAAAAATAATTTTTCTAAACTTTTAATTAAAATTTTTAATTTTGCCATTGTATTAACTTCAAATATGTCTTTTTTTGTCTAAAATTATAAAATATTAGAAAAAGTTCATAAAAAAATAATTTAAGTCTCAAAAAATCATTTAAATAAAATTAAACAAGACTCCAAACTCTTCGCGATCCAACTTTTTATACCTTCGATCACACAGTTATTCGTGTAGGATGCAAATTATTTGCAAACGAAACTCGAATCTCACATTCGTACAAGAAAGA
Source organism: Culicoides brevitarsis (assembly GCF_036172545.1). Lineage (NCBI taxonomy): Eukaryota > Metazoa > Arthropoda > Insecta > Diptera > Ceratopogonidae > Culicoides > Culicoides brevitarsis. The sequence goes on along the minus strand of NC_087085.1, from coordinate 18,382,868 downwards.
GTGTGTGTTTACAAGTGTACCGTGACACTTTTATTGTTAATTTGAATATCCAAAACAAAAAATATGAGACGAAAAAGAAATTTGTTGCAAAAAATTAATTCGCAGATTAATTCGTGGGAGTTTTTTTTTATTTTTTTAATCTATTCACATGACCAAAAATCTAGGATTTTATTGATTTAAGAAAGTTTCGAACGGTACTAATGCAAACAAAAAATTAAATTTGTCACCAATAAATTCAACTTTCTACAATTTATTTTTTTTTCTGTCACACAAAAAGAATAAATTGACCTTCCATGAACCACTTCTCGTACTAGCCAAATTTTAATGCAAATTAAATTGCATTTATTCGATTTTTTTTTACATTTATTTGTAAGTGTAATAACGGACTACGACGAAATGTATGCCACCAACGTTATTGTTCATTTTTTTAAGCGCAATAATGATCAAAACACGACCATTGTGATGGCAATTTTGGTTCACCGGGACCTTATCGCGTTCCGACATTCACGTTTTCTTGCCTAAAACATAAAAAAAATTTAAAGTACAAAAATTAAAAGGCAGAATTGAACACTTGATACGCCTATGCGCGTGCTCAATTGCCACACACATCATCAATGGAAAAACAATAAAAAATAAGCGTAACATGTGTTCGATGGCGGCAAATGAACGTAGATCACAAAGCCTTGTTGTTTTGCTTCAATTTTATTTTTTCGATGTTTACTTAGGCCGCTTAAAATTCAAATATTTTGAATTTTTTTTAAAAAAATAATTTTTAAATTAAAAAATTAAAACGAAAAATAAAAATTCTAAAAATAAAAAAAAATTAAATTAAAATAAATAAATTAATCAATAAAATAAATTAAATAAATAAAAAAAAAAAAAAAATTAATTAAAAAATAAATAAATTAAATTGAATAAATAAATAAAATAAAATAAATTAAATGGATTTTATTCTCTAAAAAATATTAAAATAATTTATTTATGTTTTCAGAAATTTATTATTTTTTATTTATTCATTTAAAAAAATAAATTAATTATTTTAATATTTTTTAGAGAATAAAATCCATTTAATTTATTTTATTTATTTATTCAATATAATTTAATTTATTTTTTAATTTTTATTTATTTTTTAATATATTTATTTTCATAATTACAAAAAAAGGTAAAAAATATATATTTTTAATAAAATTTTAACCTTTTATACCCCATTGGACTTTCGGCTTTTTATAAAGTTAAATTGGAGCAGCCTTACTATTTTTTAGATGTAAATAATAATTTCAAAGGTGTATTAATCACTTTAGTTATGAGGGCTCGACAAATATTTTTTTTATCGCGTACCCACATAATGACAATATTTATGTTTGTATGACCTTAAAACGAATGTAGAGTGATGATGATACAATGAGAGGCATTTTTAGCGACACAAGTGTAACTACGTGATTAAACATTTGATGAGTCAGTCGCAAATACGAATCTCCTTGACTTCCTTGATCCAATAAAAAAAAATAAAAATTTCCATGGGAGAGGCATAAAATGGTAATTTTTATCATTCTTCACGAATAATTCAAATATAAATTGCAAAAATAATTTCATTTTCATTCAAAACAGAGATGTAAAAGAGGCACAAAAGGTCAATTATGTAAACTGCTCAAGCATGCAACGGGTCAGGGTGATCGCTTACAAGAGATTGCACTTTTGCCATTTATTTGCGTGCCACATTTTCTATCGCTAACAAAATATTTATTATTTCCTGCTTCACTTATGTCATTTTTGCGCTTTTGTCGTCCTTTGTTGCTGCAACCCGATGCGATGTCTGACATGAGAGAACTGTCAACACTAATTAAGTAATTAATAACAAAATTTCGCTGAAGGGCTTGTCACTGCAGCGCGTTTTCAATTAAAAATCCATTCAATTTATCTCCGAGCTGTGTTATTTTACGAGATATTAAAGACATTAGTCGTGACATTTTGAATCTCGTGTCGTTTGTTCTCGAGATAAATTAAAAAAACGCAACACAAATGCAACATTTATCATTATTTCTTTACGCGCTTGATCTATTTATAAATGTTGTTTTTCTTTTCTAAGTCGTTTTGTATCAAATAAATATCTCGAACGAAAAAAAAAGAGTTGATCTTGATTTTTAAATTAATAAACAATATTGGAACATGACGTTTTTGAAGAAGGTTTTTATAAGAAACACATGACAAATGTATCAATTAGTGCACTTCTATGGTGTCTTAATTAAAAAGAAAGTCAAGTTCTGTGACATTTTTTATGGGCCGGAACATTTCCAGATTTTTTCCTAAAGTGCACATGATTTAAGAGTTTGTCACGCTTCATGTTTGACAGACATTGAAAGTGATTCGTGAGACGTCTGCGATGACAATCCTTTTATGAGAAAGAAGAGTTTGTGAAATTAATTAATTTTGCAAAAAAATAATATTCAAGACTTGAGCGTATTTTGGAATATTTTAAAATTTAATTCGAAATAATAATTTTTTGAATAATTCTTAAATAATTAATTTATTTAATTTTATTTAATCTAATTCATTATTTATTATTAATTATTTATTTAAGAATAATTCAAAAAATTAATTTAATTAAATTATTTTAATTTTACTCTTTGAGTAAATTTAATTTGGTGAAAAAATGGAGCTTCTAAAATTTACGACGGATTTCGACGAGGGGGGTGGGGGGTAAACAGAAATGTACGACGTCGTAAAAATATGCCATATTCACGATTTAAAAAATTTTCGTTTTGAATTATTTAAAATAATTTGTAATCTTTTTTTTTCAAATTTTCATTAATTTGAGTTTTTTTTTTCAAATTTTTCACGAGCTTTCATTGAAATTTGAACTGTTACTAAAAAAATCCTTTTCAGTGAGGGGGAGGGGGGGTCATGTTAAAAAACACGTCGTAAATTGAAACACGTTGAATTTCGACGGTTTACGATTATAGGGGGTGGGGGTCAAAAAATGCCCTATTTTTGCCGACGCCATTAATGAATGACGCCCTAGTGTTCAGAAGGCCTATGAAACCTGAAACATTTAGGATTATTGTTTTGGCCTAAGCAAAGTCGTCTCACTTTTGCCTCATTTTAGTCTTGACCTCCATTTTGTAATCCTCGTGTGTCGTCAATTTATCGCAAAATCATGGCTTTAAATCGATTTTCAAAGACTTCGTACCGTTTTGGGATCGAATTGTACGAAAATTTCATCTCAGATGACGATAACTACCCGCAAAACATTGTTTTTTCGCCGTTTTTGGTCCAAATTGCGTTGTCGACGATTCTCATGGGAGCTGTAGGCAAAACTTTTGAAGAAATTGGAGTCGTTTTGAAATACGGAAAGAATTGCAAGAAAGCCCAAGTCGCTTATCAGTTTCACGAAATGATGCTGCAAATCAAAAAGGAAGGCGGCTTAATGATTAACAACGAAATTTTTGTTCAACGTGGATACAATTTACATGCGGCTTTTCTCAACATCACCAAAAATTGTTTCGATGCTCGTGTCACCAAAATCGATTTCAACAACAAAGATTCGGCTGTGGAAGAGATCAATAAATATGTCGAAAATAACACAAATGGCGCGATTAAAGACGTTGTTTCGTCAGAAGACATCAAAGAATTTACCCGAGCACTCGCTGTGAACACAATTTACTTCAAAGGAGCTTGGCGCAAACCGTTTGACGTATATTCCACTCGCAAAATGCCTTTTTGGACAACAACAACTGAATATTCTGACGTGGATATGATGGTCCAGCGCAACCGCTTCGCTTATGGAACCTTGGAGAAACTCGATGTCACAGTCATAGAATTGCAGTATAATCAATCGGATGTGTCAATGATGATTTTTTTGCCTAACAAAAAGGACGGCTTGAAAATTCTTGAAGATGGCTTGAAAAAACTCGATTTGGATTTTGTTCGTAGTCAAATGCAAAAAGACCACGTCGCGCTTTATTTACCTAAATTCAAGTTTGAGTTCACGCAAGATTTGGAAAAAGTTCTCAAAAGCCTTGGAATGAAAGCAGCTTTCGAGGAAGATCTGGCAGATTTTCGGCATTTGAAGGATCCGAACGACGATGAGACTTTCTTTGTATCGAAAATTGTGCATAAAGCCTTCATTAAAGTTGACGAAGCTGGAACCGAAGCAGCTGCAGCTGTCCGTATTATCCTTTGTGGAGGTGGTCCTTCGCCAACTTATCGTCCCTTTGTCGCTGATCACCCTTTTATGTTCATGTTGGTATTGAACAATTTCATGATGTTTGCAGGAGTTGTTAATGATCCCGCAGATTTTTTAGAAAGCGATTAGAAAGCATGTGATGCTTAAGATTTTTCTGTGAATTAATTAATAAATGTATCTAAATTAAATACATAAATATCACATTCTTTCAGCTATTTATAACAAATTCCCAAAATCCCGAATCCCAAATGGTAATTAAATTTAATTTTTTTATTAAATTAAATTAAATTTAATTGTTTGATTCTTAACTAATTTATTCTTATTTCTAAATTTCTTTTTATTTATTTAATTAAATTAATTAATATTTAATTAATTGTTTAGGCCGCTCCAATTTTTGTTGAACTTTTTGTTCCATGCCCTATTTGAAAAAACGAAAATCAAATGGGGCAAAAAAAAATTTCATCAAAAATCACCGTTTTTTGGTCTATTTTTAAAATTTTCAAGAAAATTTTAAAAATTTTCTATTTTTTTTATAATTTTAAACTTTTGTATTAAAAATGACATTTTTACAAGAAATTTCTTTTAAAATTTTTTGACAGGTTTTTTGATGAATTTTTTTTGTTTAAATTTTTTAACTTGAAAAATTCTGAGATCAATTTTAAATTATCAAATCTCAATATTTTTTAAATAAAAAAAAACTTAAATATTCATTAATGAACAAAAATTGTTTGAATTTTTGTCATTTTGTATGAAAAAGTTTTTCAAAATTTTTTTATTATTTTGCCCCCCATTTTGATGAAAAAAGTCTTTTGGGACAATAAGTTCGAAAAAATTTGGAGCGGCCTTATTTAGTTTTTAAGTCCTTAAAAATATATAAAATTCAAGTTAAATTAAAAAAATAAAAATTAATAAATTTAAAAAAAATAATAAGTAAACTTACGGAAGAAAAAAAATATCAAAAAATTTATTTCCCATACCGGGAATCGAACCCGGGCCTTCCGGGTGAGAGCCGGATATCCTAACCACTAGACAATATGGGATATGAAGATGTTCTTTGCTTTTACAGAACGGATTAACGGCCAATCATCACAAAATTTTTCTTATGTTTTATGGAAATTCATCCGATTCTATTTATAGCTCGTTCGTCACTATCAAAAACGATCTAAAAATTATCTTCTTTTTCAATTTATCAACTTTGTAACTTTTATAAATTCCCACAATTCATTGATAAGCTTTGATTAAACAAAATAAAACTTAGCAATTCAAACATTGATTGAAGAGCCGCTTCGAAAAATTTCCTTATCTCAATTCCAAAAAAATTTTCTAACTTCAACAGACAGACAATTTTTGAATTTTTTTAAATCAAAAAATGAACTAAAAACATTTTCAACACATTACATATTAATAGTTGTAATAATAACGAAAACACAAGTGCTTCAAAGGAAAAACCTTTTTATTTTATTTTCATTGTCGGCTTTTTTTCTCAGTTTTCAAGGAGATGCAACGTCAATCTCGCAACTTTCTTCATTTTCCGCCTCTGACTTTTAAATGAAGAAAAATATTAAATTTCATCAAGCACATTTCTTCTCCATCCAACAGTCATCATATACTTTGTTATAATTAGATTTTATGAATGTTCATTTTTTTTATTTGTTATACAAAATGTAACTGGTAATAATAATAATGATTCATGCATGTCTTGAGTGATGTTGAAGAAAACATCATTAATATCAGAAAAAAGTGTAAAAAGAAAAGTTTATGATGGATATGTGGAAATTTTACTCTTAAACGCTATGAAAAAGTGTGTTTGGTCGTATAATTGAGAAATTTTTCAAAATTCTATGGAATTGAAATTTTTTTCTACGAAATTAACTGTAAACTCAATCAACGTCGCTCTGCTTCTTAGAAATAAAAATCACGTTTTAATCATAAAATATTAAATAAAAATTCGTCTGTCGGTGAATCATGCCCAAATTTAACCTTCACACCTCTTCAATTGTCTATTGCCTCATTAAACTTCAAATTAACAACAAATAAAAAAAATATTATTCACTATTATTAGCTTCTCAATCATTTATTTTTGGATCACCGGAGGAACTTTATGAATTTTTCAACTACTTGTTCACTTGGCAATCAAAACTTTTTTTTAATATTTTTTTTTGTACTTGAACAATGAAACTTTAAATTCGCATCACGTTTCATTTTTTTTTTTTTTTTTGACAAGAACTAGCATGCGAGGCGAGACAATGTTTGATAAGTTTTATTTCCGTTTTTGTGTTTTTTGCATGTCGACGGAAGAAAAGGTGCCAACTACCACCGTTGAAGGTGATTCCGAAACTTTGATAAATTTTGTAGGTTAATATTTTTATAATTCCACGCTTTTCATTGTTCATTAGGGCCACATGCATGTCAAATTGTTCCAATATTTTACCTTTTTCGCGAGCATTTTCTTCGCAAGGCGTCGTGTCAACCATCCAAATGGCACAAAGTTGTAATAATCTAATTGCCTGCCATATAACTTTTTTTCTTTTGCATAGAAAACGAGTAAAAATAGAAAATATCACTGTTTTTTATCGCAAACACACACAACCATTACAACATTAACCCAAACAGTAATTTTCAGATTTTATTTTCTGTTCTGTTTTTTTTTATTTTTAATTTTTTTTTCGTTATTTTTGCATCAAAAATAGAACATATTAACCGAGAATTGCATAATAACGCATCCACAGCTGAGCGAGATTTCGTCTCGTCGCCGCACGATACGCAAGAAAATTAATAGTACGGTAGCACATGTGACAAAATTAGAGCAGAAAAGCAGTCATCTCGCGTCCATTCTGTCGTTTTGTGGTTTAATTCAAAATTTAATGTGAAAAAAAAATTATTTTTACGAAGTTTCTCTCACCAGAAAGGAAATCGAGTGCAAAGAAATGGAACAAAAAATTAAATATTATTGCAGAGGCGTTTAGATCATTTTTGCACACAGAAAAAATTACAACTTCACTTCATTGAATAATAAAAGGTAACAACAGCTGTACCACGTCAAGAGTCAATTAAGAGTTTGTGTGTGTGTGTGTCAGGTAAGGCACGAATAAATTTACATCGAAAAGTTCTTTGTTCATAAACGTCTTTCGTTAAAAAGCTAATCTATGCAAATAATTTTTTTTAAATAAATTTTTCAATATAACGCTAGAATGACACCTTGAGACCGTTTGTTAGTGCAATGAAACGACAATCTCGTCTCGATGAACAATTAAAAGGGTGTGACAATGTTATTGGAGAATTTTTTCTTCTTCAACGGTGTCATTGTACCTTTTTCTTAAACAAACAGCCTGCCAATTTTCCAAGAACATAAAAAAATATGATGGAGGAAATTCATTTTCTTAACGGGGACAGGAAGTAACTGTGTGACAAATTGTTTAAAATAGAAGAAAAATACGGAAAAAGTAGATTGTTTATGTAAAATAATAATGATTGAAGTTAATTAGTGATGTATAGTGGAACGGGAAAAGGTGATGAGTGAAATTCCTTTTTTTTTTGTAAATTTTTTTAAACGGAAGAGGAATTATGCTTTTTAAAGATTTAAAGTGCCACACAGTAACTTAAGCTAATTAGCCTTAAATTTATGAAAAATCTTTTTAATCCATAAAAGTCACGAAGAAAAACAAGAGAAAATGCTCCCAAAGACAAATCTAGTCAAAATTAAGCAAAAAAAAACAATAAATTTTTAAAAACTAAATTTTTGTCGCTAAAAAATTAATTTTTAATGTTGAACAAAATTTTATAAAAAAAAAGCAAACATTTTTTTTAATTTCAGAAAAAATAACTTCAAAAGAAAAAAAATAAAAATCAAGTTTTTTCTCCGATTTTTAACAGTTTTTTCTTTATTTTTACGCTAAAATTTCGCTATTTTTTCAAGAAAATAATTAAATTTAAATATATATGATTTTATTAATGAAAATTCAAATAATTTTTTTAAACTAAAAAATAAAAAAAATAGATTAAATTTTAAAAATTTTAAAGTAACTTTTTTTGGCTTCAATTTTTTTATTTCTTTGTTTTTTAAAAATTTTGAAGAGAAATAAAAAAAATATCTTACAAAATAAAAATAATTAAAATAAATTCTTAGTTTTTATATTTAATATTTTTTTAAATTTGAAAAGAAATAAAAAAATAAAAGTAGAAAACTTGTAAGAAAATTAGAATTTTGAAAGATTGTAAAAAAATATTTTTTATAATTTTAAAAATTTTTAAATAATTTCTTGAATTAAATTATCCGTAATATAATATATAATATATATTTTATAAATATATAAAATATTTACAAAAACATTAAAAATCGTTAAAAAAACTTAATTTTATAATTTTTTATTTTATTTTAGTTGAAGTTAATTTAAAAATTTTATAAAAAAAAAATCATTAAAAAAATCTAAAAATTAAAATAAACAAATTTTGATTCACATTTTCTATAAAAAAAGGTTAACGACACACTTTCCTTCTCTCTTTTTTCATAAATAAACAAGAATCTTAACTTACCTTTAATATTTCCATTTCAATGTCACTTGCTTGTTATATAACCATCGTCACAACAATTGTACGAACCTATAACAAAACAAAAAAGAAAAAAGTAATCCAATAAAATACCTTATTTAACGCTCAAAATATAAATAATTCTCTTATCGAACAAACATAATCATTACATAATAAATAAAAAAAATGAAATGATATCAAATAAAATATCACTTTTTATTACAACTTCCACAGAGACTGCATTTCATACCAACTCTCGATATATAATAATAATTTTTATGCTGATCACTTATTTTCTTTTGTTCCATTCCATTTTATGTTATTTTTACACAAAATAACAAAAATAAATATCTTCCAAACAATACGATTCGTTACATGTGATTCGATGTGAGTGACAATAAATATCAAACGGAGTAACATTTTTTTATTTCATTTTATTTTATCGTCATCCATCGTTTGTTTGAAGAAAAAGAAGAAAAAAATGTCTAAAAATACTCCCACATGTCGTTCGTCTGCACGCTGCATCGCCGGATCATTTCCATTGAAAATCAAAAGTGTTTTTATTATTTCATTATTATTATTATGATTCGTCTTGTTTTTGTTGTGGTCGTGAATGACGATGTTTATTTCCAATGTTGAGTACCAAACTGACGAGAGAGAATCTCATCGCATATTGGAAGAAGATAAAATAAATGGAAAAACATAAATATTAAGTAATACACGCGCTCGGTTTCGTGCAACATTGTGAGAGGCACCGCTTCGCCGCTCGAAGATCGCGTACTGGTAAATTTAAAAATAAACAAAAATCGTACAACATAGAAGAAGAAACCGACAACGAGAGACTTTATGAGTAAAAATCCATTCATGTTAAAATAATAACAAACAACAAAAAAACTCAAGAAACTTCAGTTAGTGAAGTAACAGCCGCTTAGCTGCTCGGACGTGTCTTGAAAACTGCAAAAAAAAAACATTTTTCGTTTTTTTGTGTGAATTTCATGAATGTGTGAGACAAATATGGCATTAAGACAGCCATCAACGATGTCATCTGTTAATATTAATTAGTCTCATATATATTGATTGAAGTGCATTTTTTGTGTTTATTTAAAGTGAAACAAACAAAGGAAAAGTGTGTGAACCTTTTTTTTAACAATCTTTTTATGGAAAGACGGAAGAAAAGTTTTGATTGTCGCTTGTTACTTTTTTTAATTTTTTTTTTTTTTGTGAGAACAATGAAAGTCAGGGGGATTATCAACAACATGCATGATGCTGTTAAATGCATCAGCAATAAAAATTAATTTTTTTTCACGGCTTTCATTTCACATCAAATCAAAAAAAAAAAAATAAAAAAAAATGCCGGTTCAAATTTTAATTGCCTTGAAAATAAATTTGGCCTCTGCCTCTTCTTATCAACTGTTGCTCTCTCAAAAATATTTGTTAATCTCAAAAAAAAATTTCGCAAATTTGCCACTAATTGATTATCGTAAAAAAATAAATATTATAAAACGTGTCGGTTAACGTAAGCGAGCGAATGGTTTCAATTAACATGCAAAATAGACCAGAGATACGCAACTTTAGCTAAAAAGTCGAGTGCATGGAAAAAATTTTCCTTTTGTTTGAGCATCTTTCCATAAATCCACGTTTGCCGACTCTATTAGCGCACGCATCGGCATCGGATTCCATGCAAATACATCCATCTGTCTAACAGAAACCGGCTAGTTATTTCATTATTATTATAATGAAATATTGCAACAATCTTCTAATAACAGTACTACATAAATTTATTATAAAAATGTGTATTAAAAAAATTTGAGTCGATGATCGTTCGTTTTTTTTTTCGTCATGCATGCTAACTTTTAGCTTGCAGTTTAACTCACAATTTAGAGAAGAATGTTGTTGTTTTTAGATTGTGAGAAATTACATTTTCGCAATTTTTTATATTTTTTAAAATTTAAGATTAATTTTGTAAAAATTAAAGAATTTTTTCAAAAATCAAAGTTTTTTATTATAAAAATTTAGCAAAAATTGATAAAAATTAATTTCAAGGACGTTCAAAAAGAACAGGTTTTTAGGAATTTTTATGATGTTTACAAACAAAATTATCAACGTTTTTTTGCTAAATTTATATTTTTATGCCGATAAATTTTAAATTAATGTATAATTAATTTAATTTATTTTATTAAATATTGCCCTGGTTATTTATAAATAATAATCAATATAAATTTAAAATAAGTTAAATTTATTTTAAAAAAATAAAAAAAAGAATTTTCTAAAAAATTTTCTAAATTTTTTATAAATATTTTAATGTTAAATTAAAAAAAAATATTAAATTTATTTAAAAAAATTTTAAAAAAATTTCATTATCAAAAACTACATATTTTCAAAATTTTATTTAAAAATTATTTTTAATTAAATTATTTATTTTAAAAAAAAATTAAATTTAAAAAAAAATATTTAAAATAAATAATAATTTTTAAAATAATTAAAAAAAATATATTTTAATTATTTAAAATTAAAATTATTTTTTTTTTATATTATTTAAAATTAAAATAATTTTATTTTTTATTTATTTAAAAATTATTTTAATTTATTTTGAAGATTATATTTTTTTAAATTTATAATTAATAACAATTCAGTTTGAATCGCTTTTCGCAAAAATTTTAACGTTGCAAAAAAATAGTTTCTCACAATTTAACTACAAATGAAGTGAAAATAAGTATCAAATTGCTCTCCAACTCTTGATGATGATGATTTAATTTCACGAAGGAGGAAAGACGATCTTTAGTTGCTCGAACAAATTACTCCAGATAAGAAGTGAAAAAATATTTGTCTGCAATATTTTCCTATTTTTTTTATTTTTTGTTCGGTTAAAGACAGACAACCGCAACTCACAATCGCTTAATTGAATAAAAAGATTTCAAAATCTATGTGGGTCGTCTTTATTGCGAATATTCACTTCAATGACTCACATTAAAAAAGAATTATTTGAAATACTTTTAAAAAAGAAGATAAAAAAAGCGAATCTGCAAAATACTTGAAAAAATTATTAAAATTTCAACAATTGTTTCTGCGCATCGCAATTGGACCATAAACGCTTAATTAACGCCAATTCCTGCGTTTCGTCAAGAAGAAGAAAGACAACAAAATAAACAAAAGGGAGCGACAAGCAATTAAAATCAGAACCGGTAGTGAAAATTCTCTTCTATATTTACATTTATTTTTACGTGTAAAGTGCATCGTCTCTTCCATGTCGCACGCTAAAAAGATCTGAGTCACTCACACATTACGCTAAAAATAACTAGATTTGGGCCTATATCGTAGTTTGAGGCATCATCTTCGTCTCTAAATGCAACATTAATCAAGCCGAAAAAAAAGAAACACTCAAAATGTGGCACAAACTATTCAAAAGTAAATCAGCGAAATCACAGCTCAGTACGACGGCAACATCCGACGGTCCCGCCGGTGAATTATCCGACGTCAACAGTAGCGGCAGCAGCAACGCCAGCAGTCATGACAACGCCAAAAGTAACAAATTTACGAGTGCATTAAAACGCGTAACGCTGAAGAGGGCACACAGTGCCAGTAGTTCTGCCAACTCGAAAAAACTCCAGAAAGAAAATGCCGCAAAATTAGAGGAAAAAACGGAAAATATGCAAGTTTATCGGGAATTTGCCATGAGTAACGCGATAAATGTGCCGCAACGCGATTGTGATGAGCGACATGATCGACATTTGACCTCCTTCAGCACGTTCAGAGTGGGATCCGCAGGTAAATATTTTGGACCGACAACAATTGAAACATCCATTCACCTCAAAAACTCGAAAAAAAAGTTGAGTGCATTGAACGTCTATGTCTTAATAAGTCATTAGTGCGTGAAACATTGCATTTCTAAGCTATTAGGTATGCATGCATTTTGTAACAGAAACTCAAAAAAACATCTACCGAGGAAAAAATTGTTTTTTATTTAACAAAAATCGTGATTTTTTGATTTTCAACGGATTTTTGTTCTAAATTTCGTTATATAATCTCACAAAAGTGTGTTTCTTTACTTAATTTTATTGTCACTCACTCAAATTTTAAGTTTTTTTGGAAGATGTGTGAACAACGACCAAAAAAACAAACAACGACACAGTCCGGTTTATAGAATTTATGATATTTTAAAATTAATTAATGTTAATCTGTAATTATAAATGCGTCATTAGAGTTCAGACAGAGAATTTCAGACACGAAAAAAAATATCGCGAGGTGTGTTTGAACGTTTTGCTTTGAATATTCGAGTCGTGCTGCACTTTTGACTTGAAAGTCTTCCCTCTTGACACTTTTAATCGCTTGTTAGCCCGGTTTTACATCTTTTAATTAGCTTAATTGAACAAACAAACACACACGGATGAATTACCGGTGCTTTGTGCCATTTTGTAATAAATTTCAAGCGAAACAAGCCTAGGTCAATGTATGAGGAACACGTGAATTACGAATAAAAATGGAGAGTAGGTCAGGTGTGGTCTTTTCTAAATGATATCATTTCGTGTCTCACTCTATAACTTTTTGTAGACAACAATGAGTTTAATTTAATTACGAGGGTTTTGGGCATTTATTAGGAGTAAATTCATGAAATTTTATGGTAAAAAGTTGTCTTTTTAGTTTTTTTATTATTATAGATTTTTTTCTAATTTTTACCAAAATTTTCCTAGTTTTTATTTTATTTCTTAAAAATTATTTAATTTAAATTAATTTTATTATAATTATAAATAATTATAATTATTATTGATAATTATTTTTTTCTGTTTTATGGTTTTATTAATAATTTTTTTATTTATTAAATTATTTAATTCATATAAAAATAAACTATTTGTATTTAATAAATTTATTATTTAAACGACGAAAACGAGAAATTTTAATTTATTTTAATAATTTCATAATATTTTTTATTTAGGAAATTATTTTTAAAAAATTGACATAAATTTTCTGATTTGAATGAATTATTAATAAATTTTATTTAAATTTTTTCTTTATTTTAACATTTTTTAATTTTAATCGATCTTAATTTAATTTTTAAAAATAAAAAAATTAAAAAAATTAATTCTTAGTCCTTAAAAATTAATTAAATATTTTTCTTACATTTTTTGATTCGATTATTTATTTTTATTTAAAAAAAATTATTAATGATTTTTATTTTTTTTTAAATTAATTAAATTTTTCATTTAATTTTTGAATGAAATCCGTCTTATTTAATTCTTTATTTTTATTTTCCTAAAAAGTTAATTCTTTTATTTATTTATTTATTTTATTTATAAAATTTTAATTCAATTAGAAGTCTAATTAGAGTTATTTAATTTAATCAGACTTATTTAAAAATATTTTATTTCAAAAAAATAATCTTAATGTATCAAAATTTTTTTATGACAAATAAATTTAAATTCATTAAAATTGCAATTTTTACAGGTATCAAATTATTTAAAATTATTATTTTTAAATTCAGACGCCTCAAACAACAATTTATCATGTTTTTGGAATGAAATGAAACCAAAAAATCGCTAATGTTCCACAAAAAATAACAAACATGACAATTCACACCCATATTATATGCTTTATATTTACTCAGCAAAAAAAAACAAAAAATGTGTGAAGACAATAAAAAACATTGTGGTGTTTAGTCTCTAATGGACAACTTGGTTTTGCATGTCACAAATTTGACATTTGAGGACTTTATTTGTTGTTTTATGGTTTATATTTTTATTTTCTCGGAAATTCCATGACAAAAGTTGAGATTGTTCACTTCTCATGATACATATTCGCAAGTAATGCACCATTTGTCTTCGATCATGTAAGACGAAAAATTTTTTATTTTGCATACGAATGCAACTCAAGTACCGTGAATTCAATGAAATTTGTCACTTTCGACACTCGAGTGAACTTTTACTGCGTTTCCTGGAATTTACAATCACTTTGTCAATAAAAATTTTTGATTCATGCAATTAATTGTTTTTGTTATTGTTGACGAAACGTGCCATTTTTAATTATTTCGATCGTAAAATATTAATTTTCTTTGATATTTGACACCTTTGGCTTCGAACTCGTTCGAAATTGATATTCGATGACAAGATTCTTTCAAATGGAGTTAAAAAAGATATTGATCGTTACATGCTATTAACATTGATTTTTCGAATAAAATGTTGTTTTTACGAGTTGTTTTGATTTTTTCGATACTATGCATGGAATGTTTTGCCTGGTTAATGATCAAACGACAAGTTTTGCAAGATACGATCGAATTTCGTGAGTTTCGTAATGCATGTTGAGTGCATTAGAATTGCTTTCACAGATCAATTAAAAGAAAATTTTGTCATTAAACGTTACATAATACATTTTTCTTACAAAATTTGAGCAAAAATTACCACAAAATCGCCATAAACGAAAAATCTTCTCATCTTAATTGACTATTTGAGCAATTTTTGATGCGAAATGCCGTCAAAGTGATCATATTGATTGATGAATGAGCAAATTGCATCGTAAAAATTCCAATATTCCACTTGCTACGCCTAACAAATAAATACTTTCGACCCACATGTCGCTTAATTGAGGTGTGTAGTGTTGTGTTATCATAAAATCGTGGTAGTTTTGCTCGCGTGCAACGTATTTCGAGCAACATATCATTTGGAACGAATATTCTTTCGCTCCTACACGCGCGACACATACACGAGTAAGGTCATCAAATGCGTGCTTTTCGTAAAATTTCAGTCTTATCGACGTCAAAAGATCTGAAAATCGATAATTTCTTCGCCAAAATTAATTCGAAGGTCAATGTCGTGATTTAATTAGACTGAATTGGGCAAATAATTTTAATATTTTCTTTTTTTTTGTCCATTAGGTTTTAAATGTGGAATATAAAAATTATTTTTTAGGCGTTAAACGACGATTTTTTACATTAATTTTAATTATTTTTTTTAAATAAAAAATAAAATAAAAAAATAAAATTTAAAAAAAAAATTTAGAAAATTTTAAATTAATTTTTTTTAATAGATTTTAATAAAAAATAATTTTGACTTTATTTTTTTTAATATAAAATTCTATGATTTTTTTACATTAAATTTAAATAAATTATTTTTTTTTCAAATTTGATCAAAAAATTGAAGAAAAAATTTAAATTAAAAATTTTAAAAAATATTTTTTATTAAGTAAGGCAAAAATTAAATTTGGTCACGTGACTTTAATTTTTTATTAAAATTTTCAATAAGATTAAAGCAAATTTATTTAGATTTTTAAGTAAGAATTTGAATAATTTTAATAAAAATTAATTTTTTAATCGAAAATTGTCAAAAATTTAAAATATTTCATTATTTCCTGAATTTTTTCAACAAAATCAGATAAAAATTGAATTCATTAAATTAAATATCCTATTTTTTTCTTTTTTGCAGAATTTAATTCACCAACACCCGAGCCACGCAGCCTTCTTCCACAAACGCCAGAACCTGTTGAATTCGAACAACTTATCGAAAAACTCGACGTAATTCCATCGAACGACATCCAACTAGAACTCGTGCCGTGTCCCATTTGCACGCGAAAATTCGTGCCGGAATCTCTCACGAAGCACGTTGGCATTTGCGAAAAGATGGCCATGAAGAAGCGCAAAGTCTTCGATTCGTCACGACAACGCATCGAGGGAACAGAATTAGCGAGTTACCGACCGCCTCCATTGCCGGGCATGCAGTCGCGGCACAACAGCATCGACAATAGCCAAATGTCGATGAGCAAGGTGACGCCACCGAAGACGGTAAGTGTGTTAATCCCGTTTTTAAAAGTTGCTTTTGCGTTTTATGTCACACGAATGACATAATTTAATTTGTATTTTTTACGACAAAAAGTTAAAAAATTTTCATTTATTCTCATTTTTACTGCCAAACAGACACCACTTCCACGAAAATTCGAGAGAACTCCCAGTCTTGACAGGAATACGATGCGACAAGAGAGCATAACAACGTCTTCAGCCACATCAAAGATGTCATCAAATGCAAAACGCGTGCCCGTGCAAGCCCAAAGTGAAATGTGTCCCTATTGCGAACGAACGTTCGGCTTCAAAGCGTACGACAGACACGTTGAGTGGTGCAAGGAAAAGGCACTCCTGAAACAAATGAGTAGTAATAACAAAGAAACAGTTTCCGCAGCGAAAGAACGTCTTCAGGCAAGAATTAAATACAAAGCACCTTCCTTAAAGTAAGAAAAATCCTGAAATTAAAAAAAAATAATTAATAAAATTAAAATTTTTTTAGAACAAAACGACAACAAACCCGCGAAAAATATTCCGGAGGAAGTCTCAGTTGTAGCGGATCCACAAACAGCTTAAATGACCTCGGAATTCCGATGTTCAAACAGAAGGACTTTGGAAAAAGTGATAAAAAGAATAGTTTTTCAATGGCCAACTCGATGACGTCGTCCATGACCAGTGAAAGGTAAAAAAAAAAATAATCAAATTTTAACAAAAAAAACTTTTCACGCGAATTTCGCTCAGAAAAAAACTTGACGCGTCAAAAAATAACAAAAATTCTGCCAAAAAAGCTTTTCACGAAGGCACTAAAGAGCAAAAAAATCCAAATGAAAATTTATCTGACTTGGTAACTGTCTCGAAAATCCCTCACAAGCCTGGAAATCGTGTCAAAATTAATGAATTTGCCTTTCCGCTGAGCAAAACAAAGAGTGAAAGTTCAGTTAAAGTCGAACAAAAGCATTTTAATGAAGGTCCAAGTTCTCTTGCGAAAGCTAAATGTAATGTCAAACCGAATCCAAGGTAGATTTTCCCTAAAAAATTCGATTTTTTTTAAATTCTTAGTCATTTTTGAATTTAGACCGGTGATTTGTCGTCAAACAAACGTCAAAACCATTAAAAAGGCTCAAAAAAATTTAAATCATGATGAAATCCCAATAAGACCTTCGAGGTCGACTTATGCAAATACCAGTTTTGAAATCTCTTTGTTCGATGACGTGCCTCCAATTCCCTACATTGAACCTATTGCATCAACTTCGAAGACGAATTTAAACAAATACGTCCCAAAAGCATTCGCAAGGACCAAAACTCAAGTCTTTGATGACCAACCGCCCCCATTTTATGACCCCGAAGCCATTTTCGAGAACAGTTTCCAGGACAAACCTCGCGCCGAAGTGCCTTGCAGCACGGAAAAGTATGAAGAGCAATATTTTAACATAAATTTTCTCACGGAGAAACTTTCCACGAGCGACTTTGACTTGTGCAGTTCCGGGAAAAGTTTCATTTCGAGCGGCACTTATACGATAGATTCGGGAAGTACTTATACATTGAGGTAATTTTTCGTTTTTTTCTTTCTTTTTAGTGGACTTTCCGACCGCAACTACGACCCGTTCATGTCAGCGAAGCGACAACTGGAGGAGCTTTTTTCGCCGACGACGGGAACATCGACCAGCACATCGAAAAATAACAATACTACAACAACAACGACGCCCACGACAAACACATCGAATAAAACGACTTCGAAGAATAATTGCAGTAATAGTCTCATGACGAGCAGCATGAAAGTGACGCCGATCGTAAAGCCATCGACACCGACGTCTTCTATCCCGAGTCGTTCGAGTTTCCGTCGAACGTCGTCGCTGCGGCTCTCTAAGAAGGTCTCCAAGCCACTTTTCTCCCAAAATACTCGATCGAATATCCAGCGCGGCTTGTCTCCGGATGACGGGCCTGTGTCTCCGCATTTCGTGCGAGCCAACGAATACGATGAAATTCCTATTAAATCGGCTTATAATGCATTGCATGCCAATAAACCGATGGGTACGCCCAGTAAGTCATCGACTCCGATAAGGGCGACACCGCCAAAAACTCCGTCATTCGATGACACGCCGATTTTGAGACGTAACAACTCTGCCGACTTGCGTAAAAACCTGAAATTGGAGCTGACGAATCCGAATGCGCCGGATTTTTCGGTGTCGAAAACCGATTCGCTCGCTGTCTTTTTGAAATATGAGAAAGATTTGAAAGACAGCAGCACGTGTTTGACGGAGAAGGATTTGAAGGACAAGAGTAACAGTTGTTTGAGCAAGCGATCGTCCCTGATAAACGAATCCAAAGAGAATATTGTCGAAAATGTGGAACGTCTTCCGGAAATAGTCAACAAGACGCCTCCATCGGCTCCGGCGACACCGAATAACAATCGCATCTCGCCTCTTCTAAAGTTGGAGCCCATCACGAAAAATCAGCTCATCACAAATAACAACAATAACAACAACAACAAACCATTTAACAACAACAACGACTTGATCTGCGACGCACTCGGACTAAAAGTCACCAAACTCTCCGACTCGGACAACAGTTCCAGCGGCAGTTCGAGCTCCGCATCGGCAAAAAGCTCCTCAAAGCGCGACGATACACCCGAAAAATTCATTCCTAATCGCGGTTCCGGTCGAAATGTGCTTCGGCGACAGGTGAAATTGAGTAAAGACAGCATCCTTTACGACTTTTCGCCCGACTCCGACCCATATTCCGAGGAGTGTGACCAGAAAATTTCGCAACTCGAAGCGGAACGCGACAATAATCCGCATTTCAAGCGCAACTTGAGCAACAATGCCGACTCGGCGGACTTGGAATCCATTTTTGACGACTTTGACTTTGAGGAATTCATTTCGTCGTTCGAGGACGACGAGAATTACCCGATTTTCAAAGACTACAAAAATATTTTGCTGAGTCGCACGATAAGTGATAGTAAGAATATTGCTGCCAGATCGGAAATGGACACGGATTTTGGGAGTCAGGGCAGGCAGACGCCGCGCAATAGCTCGTCAAATACCGCAATGCATGTGGGCGAGAAGGAATTAAAGGTGCCAGCTGGCTTGAAAGTCAATTTGGATGAGTTGTCGCCGACGGAGAAGGATTTGCTGAAGAGTGTGAGTGAGCTGAATGACATGTGCAGTCAAAGTACGTATCCAGTGGATTCGGATGACCTTTCCAGCATCGATGGGTTTCCGTTGCGGAAACAAGCGGGCAGTAAAATGAGTGCAGATTCGGCGTATGGAAGGTAATTTCTTTTGAAAAAAAATTTAATTTAATTTTTTTGTCTCAAAAATTATTTTCGAAATGGGGGCAAAATAAAAAAAAAAAGGTTTTGAAATACTTTTTCATAGAAAATGTTATATTTTAAAGAATTTTTGATTTAGGAAACTGATTTTAAAACATTTCAAGTTAAAAAAAATAAAAATTAAGTTTAGCATTTTTTGAATTTTTGAGAAATGCAAATTCATGTAAAAATACAAATTTTGGCAAAAAAAATGAATTAAAAAATTTTCAAAAATTCCTTAAAAATTTTTCCTCGAAGAAAAATTGTCTAAATTGTAATTTTGTATTTAATTTTGACCTGTTTATTTATAGATATTTTTTTAAAATTCAATTTTTATAAAAAAAAATTTAAAAAAAAAATTAAAAATCAAAAAATTATTAAAAAAAATTCATAAAAAATTTCTAATTTTTTTTTAAATTCATTTTGAGAAAAAAATTTTCTGAAAATAAAAATATTTTTTTTATGACAAAAATTGTTATTGATAATTAATTTTTTATTATTTATTTTGAGTTTTTGGATTTTCGATTTTTCAAATAAGTCAAAAATCTTAAAATAAATTTAAAATAATTAATTTTTTTCTAAAACCTTAATAAACTTTCCATTCAGCAGCTTGTCGCGTCAATCGCCGCCAGAACGTACCACAAACCGACGAAACAAGGCACGCGCCGTGGGTCTCACCGATATGCTTCGCATGCCCGACATCCAACAGAACAAAACGCCGATGCAACGTCACCAACTTCGTCCGCGCGAAAATAATCTCAGCATGAGTAGCAGTGGTTCCGAGTCGTCATTGCCGCCGATCAATTCCAACTTGAAAACGCAAAAGATGGAATTGCATCCGCACAGCGAAAAACAGTCAAATCTTATCAACAGTAGCGCTAGTGAATGTAAACTTTCGAAATTTTGTCACGAATGTGGCTCGAGATTCAAAGTCTCATCTGCCAAATTTTGCATGGATTGCGGCGTCAAGAGAATTGCAATTGAATAAAATTTAATTTTAAACAAAAAAAAATTAACTCCTACTAGTAATTTTAATATTTAAAGAAAAACTAAAAAAATACAAGAAAGCTGAAAGTCGTTAAGAGGTCACGTGACCAAAAGTGAAATCTAGTTTTTTTTCGAGAAACGCACAGCGTTGTAAAAGTTCTTTGAATAAAAAAAAATTAAAACTAACTTTTAACCCTCATTTAACAAAGATTTCAGTCATTATAGGCACTAATTTTTTCCTTAACACAAAACTCTCATAATATAATTTAGTCATAAAATAAAAATTTTCATTTATTTTTGTTTTCTAACAAGACTGATACGCATTATTATATGATTATAATTTAAAAATTCTGTAAAATAAAGAATAAAAATCAAAATAAAATCAAATTTTTCAGTCCTGGAATCCGATTGAAGGCTCAAAAAATTAAAAAAAACAAAATTATTCGTCATCAGAATTGTTTCCCGTGTCTCCTAAAGGTGTCTTTGATCGTCTTTCATTTCTACGAAATGCTTCCTTTTGCTCATCCGTCATATTTCGCCATGCCTCGGATGCTTTATGCATAATTTCCGTATTATTTATTCCACTTGCCGTTCTGCGAAAATGTTGTAAAAAGTTGACCCAAGGATTGGAAGTAACTTTTACGGAATGACTGCTTCCAGCAGCTAATTCGTTAACATTTTCTGATTGATTCTCTGACTGGGAAATGACCGTTGAGTTCAAAATTGGATTGAAATCCTCGAGTCTCATTGGGATGTCTCTTCTTTGATTTCTACAACTCCCCGTATTCCACGGTTTTGGCCAAAATTATAGAAGAAAATGTTAATAATAATCCATAAGATGACAAGGAACACCAGCATATTGGTGTCAAGAAGGTAACTGGAGTATGAAATTTCCATCGTAGAAACAAGTTTTTGACATTAAATTCAAAGAAATTTGATTTTTTTTTATTTTTTGAAAAATATCAGTTGAGAAGAATTTAAAAGGGGTCGTTTTTCATGCAATAAAGAAGTTCAAAATGCTGATTTTTTTGTTTCGTCAAATATCGCCCCAATATGATCAGAAATCATCTTTAGAATGAATATTTATTCAATTTTAGGCTTAAAACTGGTCAAAAAATGACTTGCAAAAAAAATCAGAGTTTGATCCTTCAAACTCAGAAATCAGAAATCATCTTTAGAATGAATATTTATGCAATTTTAGGCTTAAAACTGGTCAAAAAATGACTTGCAAAAAAAATCAGAGTTTGAACCTCCAAACTCTGATTTTTTTGTTACGTCAAATATCGACCCAATATGATCAGAAATCATCTTTAGAATGAATATTTATTCAATTTTAGGAAAAAAAAATTATTAAATTTCCCATCCATGCATCGTTTCAAGTTGCATGGGAGGCTTGGATGGGAGACTTGGATGGATTTTAGTATGCGACCCGATTTTCATCAAAGTTGGATGGATGGATCCAAGTCTCCAATCCAAGTCCCCCATCCAAGCCTCGGATTCAACTTTGATGAAAATCGGGTCGCATACTAAAATTCCATCCAAGTCCCTTGTTCAACGAGCCATTTCGCATACATCAGATTGGTCTCGACGCTTCGGCATCAGCGACTTTTCGTTCCAAAAGTGCCTTCAATCCACTTCACCTTCACTAAAATGATCTCAAAAGACGACATTTTAACAATCTACAGTGATTGTCGTGGAATTTTGTTGTTGCAAGATGAGGAAAATCCGGAAATGCTCGTAGATACTCTCGTTGCTGATTATCTGGATTTGTCCGACATCAACCTCAAGAAAATCGCCACCGAAGTTGGATTTCGCGATTGTGCCCGCTTCTTACGAGCATCTGAGTACTTCCATGTCTTCAAAAAGGGCGAACAGATCCTTATTCGGTTGGCGGAAACCAAAAATGGCGAGGCGAAGAAAAAGGTAAAAAATAACCTAAAAATCAAAATAAATTTTGTTGAAGTAAATTTTTTGATGTTTTTTAGACTCCTTTTGCCAAACACAATGAAAATTCGCTTCCAGTCACTCACAAATCCAAAGAACTTCCAAAAGAGACGCCTTCGATCGACGTGGAAGAACAAATGGACGTAGATCCAACTCCCGCCGAGATAGCAAATGACCAAAATAACAACAACAAGGCTTCCAATTCCAAGCCGACGGACGTAATTATCATAGACGACGAAGAGCAAGCGGTTGTACCGCAATTTGTTGTACAAATTTCCGATGATCCGCGTTACGAAAAGGCCTTGCAGGAACACGAACGAGTTGCCACGAAGCATCCAAAGGACCTTGAGATGAAAGATTTGCGCTATTTGATCAACGCTCGTAAAGCGTTGTACACAAAATCCTGGAAGAACGACATGTTTATGAAACTTTATCCGGAGGAAGTTGAGAATCAGGAGAAATTGCTGGCAGAAAAATATCGCCAAAGCATGATTCGAAGCTATGAGGTGAGAGAAAATTTTTTTCAATAGAAACTTTTAATAATTTTTCATTTTTATTTAATTGCAGCTCCAAAAGTAATCTTTGAAGACACTTACTTTAACAAATTACATTCCGAAATAAACTTCACGTACTAAAAAGAGTAAAACAAAACTTGAAAACTTTAAATTAAATCAAAAAAGGCTTCTTTTTCACAAAATTTGCTTTAAAAAATGGCTTTTTACGACAAAATAATAAATTTTCAAAAATTTCCTTCAATGAAAACTACGATTTTAGTCTAATTTGTGCCATTTTTCAGAAAAAAGAACTGAAATTTTTCCGAAAATTTGTAAAATTCTGGAAAAAGAATAAAATTTTTCCAAAAATTCTACTTAAAATCATTTTAAAAGTTTAAAAATTTCATATATCAAAAGTTTAAGATATTTTAAGAAAATTATGGAAAAACTTGAGAATTTATTAAAAATTCTGTAAAATCGGGTTCTTGTAAAATCATATAAATTCGTTGAAAATTTCGGAAAAATCATGGGAAACCCGTAAAAAATTTTAAATTTTTTAAAACAAAAAAACAAAATTAAAGAAGTAGGTAAGTAGTAAAGATAAAAAAAAATCTGAAGAAAATCCGGAAAACTCAAGAAAATATTGGAAAAATCATGGGAAATTTCGGAAAAAATCGTGGAAAACCCAAATAAATTTGGAAAATTTTTAAAACTCAAGAAAAATAACAAATTTATTAGAGTCTCGTAAGCACTACAAATCATAAAAAATCAAAAAAAAAAAATCCGGAAAACTCAGGAAAATTCAAAAACTTTGATCGTAAACTTGCACAAAAAACTTGAATCCATTCAAAAAAATTCGTTAAAAATAAATTTGCCACCCTTTAATTCAAGATTTACTGTTTTCCCCCGAATGAAAGTCCATTTAATTAATTCGCCTTTACGCTAATTCGGTAGCCACGTAATTTGATTGATTGAAATTTAAAATATTATTGTTAAATTTGTGTAAAAACTAGCTACTGGTGAGTAAAATAAACAATCTCCAACGTTAATTGAAGTGCCTTGCCATCCGAGAACGCTGAAATTTATCCGGAGACTTTTCCAATAATGATGCAATTGTGAAATAATTTCGGCAAAACTTCGCCCCACCAACAACTTTGATTCTAATTTAATTATTCCGGAGTTTTTTCTGATAAGAAACAATTAGTGACCTAATTAACAGTCCAAAACGTGTCACTTTTACACGAAATTAATGATTCCAATAGTTTCCGGGGAATGGGTTGCATACAAAAATTAGCTGACATCATCAGAATCTCCGAATTTGTTATCTTTTATTTATTTACATTTTTTTATCTTGTTCCAGTCTGTGTCTCTAACTGTTTGATAAAACGGAAACAGGATGAAGATCAAGGAATTACAAAAGACAGTCAACATTGCTTGGTCTCCAGCACAACAGAACCCGATTTTGTTGGCTGCTGGCACGTCCGCCCAGCAATTAGATGCCTCCTTCAGTACAAATGCGTCGTTGGAAATTTACTCAATTAATTTATCGGATCCGGGATTCGAGTTAGAGTTGCAGGGAGCGACTGCGAGTCAACATCGGTAAGAATTTTCGACGTTTTTGTTGATAAAAAAGGTCACTGACCTTCTAATTTTAGATTTAACAAAGTTGTGTGGAGTCATCATGGATTCGGTGCGCATCATCCGAACGGTTTGATAGTTGGTGCCTGCGAAAATGGCGTCGTGCAAGTTTATTCCGCCTCAAAGTTGTTACAAGGCGAAGATGCGCTCATCGGTCAACAGGGCAAACATTCGGGATCTGTGCTTGCGATCGATTTCAATCCGTTCCAAGCGAATTTGTTGGCAACGGGCGCTTCTGACTCGGAAATTTTCATTTGGGACTTGAACAACATCACGACACCCATGACGCCCGGCACAAAAATCACGCCGAACGAAGATGTCCTCAACGTGAACTGGAACAAACAAGTGCAACACATTCTCGCGACAGTTTTCAGCTCCAAATGTGTCATCTGGGACTTGCGGAAGAACGAACCGATCATCAAGCTGCACGATACGCAGTCACGTGTGCGATGGCGTGCCCAACAATGGAACCCGGAGGTGCCGACGCAACTCTGGCTGGGTAGTGAGGAAGATTCGTCACCCACGATGCAGCTGTGGGACTTGAGATATGCCACGGCACCGGCAAAATCCATTCAAATTCATCAACGTGGCGTTTTGGGACTGACGTGGTGCGCCAAAGACACGGATTTGATGATCAGCTGTGGCAAAGACAACAAAATTCTTTGTTGGAATCCCAATTCGGAGTCACAGGAGGGCGAAATCTTGTCGGAAATTGCAACAACGAATCAATGGTGCTTTGATGTGTCGTGGTGTCCACGAAATCCCGGAATTGTAGCTGGATGCAGTTTTGATGGGACAGTTTCATTGTATTCTCTGTTCGGAGGAAGTGTGGCAGCGACTCAAACAACGAGCAAAATTGCCGATTCCTTCCCTGGCATGGATCCGCATCAGATGGTGGCGCCTGTTCAACAAACAAACGTTCATAATGAAGCAAATGACTTGCGAAAACCGCCGAAATGGTTGAAGAGACCTGTTGGAGCACGATTTGGGGTAAGTTTTTTTCAAAAAGGCCATACCAATTTTTTTTTTTTGAACTTTTTGTCCCAAAAACTTTTTTCAAAAAAAATTTTTTTTGAAATACTTTTTCATACAAAATGATAAATATTCAATGAATTTTTGAACGTTGATTAATGTTTTTGTTGTTTTTTAATGTATTTACATTTAGAATTTCTTATTTAAAATTAATTTCAAAGAAATTTAACAAAAAAAAAAATTGAAAAAAAAATTTTTCATAAAAAAAACTTTCAAAAATTTTGAAATCATAATTTTAATGATTTTCGAAAAAATATTTTTAGAGAAAATTCTTTCAAAATATCGTTTTCAATACAAAATTTAAAAAAAAATAAATTGTTTATTTTAAGTTTTTTTTTAAATTCCTTGAAAAATTATAAAAATAGACCAAAAAACTATCATTGAATTTTGGGCATAGGACAAAAAGTTCAAAAAAAATTTATAGCAGCCTAAATTCTTGTGAAAAAAAATATTTAAGAATTTTTTTTACTTTTTTTTTAGTTCGGAGGCAAATTATACACATTCAACAACAAAGACAACTCAAAAGTTGTCACCGTTAGTCAAGTAGTGACAGATGAAGATCTCGTAAAACGCTCCAACGAACTGGAAAATGTCTTGGCGCAAGGAAATTTCTCCGAATACTGTCGCCAAAAGGCTGACGAGACCACAGATCAGCATTCCCGTTACTTGTGGTACTTTTTAAAGGCGAATTTCGAGCAAAACCCTCGCGCAGAAATGTTGAATCTCTTGGGATACGCGCCGGAAGAGATTTCCGCCAAATACAGTCAATTCATCAAAAAGGACGATTCAGTAACGGGCCTCACGGAGCAAGTCTCGCAATTGTCAACAGACCCAAATAACCTTTTCGATACATTTGGGCAACAAAATGGCATCAGCAGTCCAAAGAAGGAAAAACAATTCAAATTAAACACCGGAAATGACAGCGAAGGACTGATTTGTGGCGCACTTTTGACGGGAAATATCGAAGCAGCTGTCGATTTGTGCATGGATGCTGGGCGTCACACAGATGCCATTATTTTGGCAATGACGGGCGGCTCGGAACTGCTTGCCCGAACGCAATATCGTTATTTGCGCGATAACGACAACTACATATCAAACGTAATTTCGGCATTGGTAACACATGACTGGAACGAGGTGATTTCTCGCTGCTCAATTGACTCGTGGAAAGAAGCTCTTGTTGCGGCTTTGACCCATAGTCAAGATCAATTGCCTCAGTTGTGTGAAGCAATTGGCGAAAGATTGCTCCAAGAGTCGCGAATGGATCCAGGTTTAGCTAAAAATGCGATTTTGTGCTATTTGTGCTCAGGTAGCATGGAGAAATTGGTCGAAAGTTGGAATATTGTTCAATCGTCAAATACTTCAAGTCCTGCCAAGGGAAGTGCCAAGACCAAAAATATCCAAGATTTGGTGGAGATTATCATGATTCTGCAAAAAGCCGGGGAAATGCAAGGAAAAAATGTCGAAGTTGTGGGAAAAGTTGCCGATGTTTTGTCCAAATACGCTGGATTATTGGCTGCTCAAGGATCCCTTCAATCTGCCTTGACCTATTTGGGACCGTCAGTCGATCCGGAATTGGTTGAACTGAAAGATCGCTTGTACTACGCCTTAGGTCACAAACAACAACAACAAACTCAACGAGCTCCCCAGCAACAGCAGCAGCAACAACAACAAAATATTTACGGCATTCAACGCTTACCTCAATCCCGTTCCTCATCAATTAGCAGCAATTTGCCGCCCGTTGTGCCCTTGCAACAGCAATTCAACGCAACTCCCGTTCAACCGACTGTCTCGAACTTCTTTGCGCCTCCCCCAACGCCGCCCGTAGCGCAAATCCCGCCCGTTCCCATGCAAACTTGGAACACAAATCCCTCGACTTTCAATCAGCAACAACCTGCTGCTCCAATTCCCCCGCCAGCGGCGCCTCCCTTGACAAAACCGCCAACATCCGGCGAACTTCCACGTCCCTCGTCCCGTAATTCGGCATTGGGACGCAAATACGTCGTCGATCCATCGGTGCAATCGGGCTCAAATGTTTATGGCAGTCCCAGCGGTTTGTTCGGAGGAAATGTGTCTCAACCTGCTGTTCCCGCATACACGCAAGGACCAATTCCGCCAGCGCCAACAACTTTCAATACGAACCCAATTCAGGCGCAGCCCATGGGACAATTTTCGGGATTTAATTCGATGCCGATGCAGTCGAACACGATGTTGCCACCCGTTGAAATGGGACAACCAGCTCTCATTAATCCGCAAAAGAATCCGACGCCGCCGCCAGGATGGAATGATCCGCCACCACTTTCGATGAGAGCGCTTGCACGAGCGAAGCCACAAGTGAGTATTTAATGCAATTCGGGCTAAGATAATTATCAAAAATGTTTTCGATTTCGTTCTACGATTTTTTAAATTTTTAATTGAGCAAAGGAAGGAATGTTTTTTATCAAATAATAATTTTCAGAAAAATAACGATCAGAAACTGTGTCAAAGCTAAAATTTTTTTAATTTTATCATTTTTAATTTTTTAACTAAAACTGACTTAAAAATTGAAACTGATAAGCTGTTTTTCAACAAGTTTGACATTTTGCACTATTTAAGAGGTTATTAAGATGTTATTTCGATTAAGAAACCAAGAATTAATTTTTTTTTACAAAAAATAACGATCAAAAACTGTGTCAAAGCCATTTTTGTCAAATCTTGCTCCAAATGGATAAAAATTTGTCAGAGGGCTCTAATTTATCATTTTAAATCATTTTATAACTCAAAACTGCCAAAAAATTGAAACTGAAAAAAAAATTTTTTTGACATAGTTTTGTTTTGAAAACTAAATCAAGAGCAAAACTAAATCAAAAACTGTGTCAAAAACTGTGTCAAAGCCATTTTGAAAACTTTTTTAGATTAGATTATTTTTTTAGAAAAATTTTTCAAAATAGTTTTTGGAAAGGAAAAATTAAGTCAAAACGCTAATTTTATAACAATATCATAGAAAATAACTCAAAATTGAACAATTTTATTACTTTTCCATACTAAACAGTACTAAAAACGAAAATCTATATAAAATTTCTATATCCCCCATCCCCCATGGATTTTTTTCAAGCATGTAACGCGAAACAGGAAACGGTTTTGGAACACCCTTAATGAAAAAATATCATTTTTATAATTAATTTCAAACTTTTTGTCACAAAAAAAAATTAAGATCGCTCCATTTTTTTCTAATTCTTATCTCTTATCTCATGTTGAAAAATTCATTCATAATTTTTTAAAACATTTTTTTTTTTTAAATAAAAATTAATAGTTCAATGTGAATTTTCTTCTCTATATTTGTGACAATTTTAATATAAAAACCTTATTTTAAAAATTTTTGAAAAATTAATTTTTATCATATTTTTTTTTAAATTCCAACTTAAATTTTTCCTAAAAGTTTTCATTTAAATTATTTAAAAGAAAAAATTTTAAAAATTAATGTGAAAATATTTTAAAAATCAATCGAAAACTCAATTTTTAAAAAATTTAGAAGAGAAAATCCAAACTAAATTACAATTATTTCATTGAAAAAATTATTTAAAAGCTTTTAACTTTGAAAAAATTTTATAAAAAATACCTCAAAATGAACATTTTTGGAGAAATTTTCATTTTTTTATAGTGCGATTGAATTTTTTACTTTTTAAACCCTTTTGAAATCAATTTTTAGTGAAATAATTCCGAAATTAATATAAAATATTTAAAAATTCTAATAAAAATAGAAATTTTTATGCTGCTCGATACAAGAAAAACTTCCTTTTTAAAAAAAAATCTACGAAATCGAAAACATTTTTGATTTTTATATAATTTTTACAAAAAACGATACTTACCGTTAATTGTGTATAAAAGTTCAACACGCGAAGCGAAATGTCCGCTGTCCATGCAGGCACACGGAAATGGGGCCAAATTATTGGATCTCATTCGAAAGTCGCTTCCGATGAAAATTCTCGTAAAGACTGTCAGGTATTTACTGATCACACGCCAACCGTAGATTCATTTTTTTATTCATTCGCACCAAGTCTGATGCTGCTTTTACTTTTTTACTCATTCGATCGGTTTTTTTGGTTTTTCTATTGTTCGTTAATAACAAACTTTTTCATTACCCTTGATTTCAAGCATGAAAAATCTCACAATTTGGACAGGTTATGAGATCAAAAGCGTTCCTGTGTTGCTTTTTCGTTAATTTTCATCAAAAATTTATTTTACAAAAAATTAAAAAAAAATATTTTTACAGGTCAAGCCCGAAATTACGCCCGCTGCTCCAATTACTCATCCACTTTTCGGTGTCGCCGATACCAATCAAGGTCAAAACGGGTACATGCAACAGGATTTGCAACCCCAGACGTACGGCATGCAAAATCCAATGCAACAAAATTTTGGCATGCAACAACCCATGCAACCCGTAATGCAGCCAGCTAGCGTTCCGGCGCCCGTTCAACAGAATTTCAACCAAGGATTTCCGCCACAAGTGCAATTTCAACAAAATTTCCAACAACCGCAGCAACAGCAGCAGCAGCAGGCCAATGTTGCCGCACCTCCGCCGCCTCAAGTAGCGCCAGAGCCACAAAAAGCTCCCTTACCTGAAGAGTATATTTATCTACAGACAGTATTCGAGGAGTTACGGACGATGTGCATTAAGGCAACGAGCAATCCGGTAATTAATTATTTTTTTCTAAACCTTTTTTGACAAATTTTTAATCTTTTTTTAAATTATTTTTAGCAATCCAAACGAAAACTTGAAGATGTCGCCAAGCGCCTGGAGCTTTTGTATGACTTATTACGTGAAAATAGAGTAAATTTAAAAAAAAATCAAAAAAAAAATTCTTAAATTTAATTTAAAAAATTTTTTTTTAGCTGTCACCGAACACATTGGCTCAACTCAATCAAATGGTTCAATTGATGCAAACGGGAGACTACGTCAATGGACTTCATTTGCACACACAGATGGCTTCGGGACCGGATTTCTCGACAATTGCCAGCTTCATGCCCGGCGTCAAGAGTTTGTTGCAGTCCGCCATGCAACTTCAAGTGTATCTTAATTAAGGCAATTAAAAATTTAGAGTGATCTCGGTCCATATCGAGTTAAAAAATGTTACAAAATTTATATTTTTGTTCTATGTCATACTTATGTTTATCAGAAATATTCACTAAAAAAATATATATTAACTTTTGTTTTAAGAAAAAAGTATGTTTTGTACAATTAACGAGCATTTAATTGGTTAAAAACGAGATAATACGAAAAATAAAGCTTATTCGCAATAAAACCTCGATTTATTCGGATTTTCTACATTTTTTTATTGTTATTTTTTACGAATTCACCTGATAAATGATAAAATATTTTTTTTTTAAATGATGATATCCATGGCGCCCAACTCCTCGTCGCTCGGCAAGTGGATTTTAGAGACATCAACGTAGTCCGGTGACACAGGTTCCAAGCCGGCTGCTTCGCGTCTTCGCAACTCCAAGAAGGCTTCCCGTTGTGCCCAATCACGAAGCAAGGGATCTGGAGCGTAGGCCCAAACGAAGGCTCCAAATACCAAACAAAGCGTCACGGAAAAGAAGAAGGAGGCATGCATCGTATTTTTATCGAATTCCTGGTCTTTCGTGTCGAATCCAAAGGAGACCCAATTCTTTGTTTTTGACGGATTCGCGAAATCCTCGACGGTCTTTGGAGCCGTATCAGCAGCAAGGGTATCCTGTTTTTTCGGCGTTGTCGAGATCAAGCGGACATTGCGGGAGCTCGTAGTGAGGGCATTGCGCACGGTGCTAAGGCCGCGAGCGAATCGAAGAGCATTTGCCATCTTTTTGGCAGTTTATTTTAAAGAAAAATATCGCAAAAGGTGTTTTTTTTCTCTGATTACGTGAATTGGAAATGACAGCCAACTGACAGCTACACACAGGCTGCACGTGTATACAGGGTACGTATAAAAAATCGCCATCTTGCTAATTCAAGTAGCTATTTGGCGCCACCAAAACGGAAGTGCGGCGACATTTTGAACTAATTTTGAGTCGTATGGAATTGATAAGCTGAAATCGGACCGGAAAACGAAACAAAACAAATAAAAAAAAATTAAATTTTCCTTTAATTTTCTCCTAAATCCATCTTTAAATGCACAAATAATCCTTTTCCGAACATCACAAAGACAGAACAAGACAGAATGGTGGAAGAAACTGCCGGAACGAACAAATCAAACAAGGTAAAATCTTTGAAATTTACTTTTTTTGCTTTTTTAACAAAAAATTTTCATTTTAGTCTCGAGCACGTCCCAGATCGGTATTTTTATGGACAGTAAGTGATGTGCAGAAATGGTTTCGACGCCATTGCGGTGACTCGGGAGCCTCTGGAGCTGCCTTTCCCGTGGAAGAATATGCAAAACTCTTTGCCGACAATGATATCACGGGAAGAACTTTGCTCCGGATGACCGACGATTCGTTGTATCGGATGGGAATTCACAATAACGAGCACAGAAATGCCATTTATTACGAGGTGCTGAAGCAGAAACTGAAGGAAGACATTCTAACAATACGAGATCTCGAACTGAAATACAGAGTTTATAGTAATAGCTAAGCTAAACTGTGAAAAATCTCATTCCTACACGAATTTTTTCTAGAATTAACGATAAAATAAAGACAAATGTTTACTTGTAATTTTAGATTTTTTGTAAATTTAGAGGAAAAATTCTTTAAATTTTAAATATTTTTCAAAATTTTTTTATAAAAAAGCTTTTTTTCTCTACTCATCAAATAATTTTCCTTTTTTTTAGAATTTTCTTAAAAATTTAAATGTTTTTAAAATATTTATAAAAATTAAGAATTTAAGTCAGATTACAAATTTTTTAAATTTAATTTTTCAATTTTTAAAGAACTTTCTTCTAAATTATTTTTTTTTTTATAAAAAATCAAAATTTTTAATTTTTTTTCCAGTCATTATTTCAATTTTTTTAAAAGAATTTTCTTAAAATTTTAAATTTAAAAAAAAATTATTTATTTTTTTTTTTAAAAAAAAAAATTTTGTTATTCGTTAGATTATTTTTTTTTTTAAATTTTAAAGAATTTTCTTTTAAATATTTTTTATAAAAAATACGAATTTTCTTAAATTTTTTTGTGATAAAAATCTTATATTTTATTTTTTCTATAAACATTTATATAACATAATTGTATAAAAATGACTATAAAAGGGAGTATTCAGGTGGTGATTGAGGATTAAATAAGACTTTTAATAAGAAAGAAATTAAATTAATGAAAATATTGAAAATTAGATGTAGAAATTTCGACTAGATTTCAGAATAATTGAAATAATTTTATGTACAAAGGATTTTCATAAAGTCAGAATAAGTCAAGAAAAAAGTAGTAAAAGTCATAGAAAGATCGAGAAATTCTCAGTTAAGAAAGAAATTAGCGTCTTCCGGGATTGGAGTCTGGACCAGGGTTAGCTTCGATGTAGGCAAGAGCTTTTTGGATGAGTTCTGGAACAGGTGGGGGAGTTGGCAAGTGATCACCTTCGGGTTGGAATCCATTTTCATCGGCAGCTGTTAATTTTTTAACATTTTTTTTAAGTAAATTCTGATGAAATTTCGTTAAAATTTTATGACTTACTGTATTTAACGTTGAAAGTTTCGCCTTCAGGTGATGTCCATGTGAAGCTACCTTGAGCATATTCGCCTCCCTTGCCATTTTCATCGACACTAATGCCATTGGCGGCAGCAAAGTTGTATGAATATGTGCCATCGGGATTGACTTCAACGTTGAAATCCTCAGCGGGCACTTGATTTTTGAGGGAAATGTCAGCGACAACCACTGAGAGGCACAATGCAAGAGCCTAAAATTAGAAAATTTTCCTTTTTATAATTTTTTTTCACATTTTATATTTTTTTTTTTTATTATTTCATTTAATTTTTTTATGCACTTTATTCCATTTTTTTATTGATATTTGTTCAAATAATTTATTTTTTTCACCACAACTTACAATTAAATATTTCATTTTTATTATTTTTGGTATTTTTGTCTGATCCGGACAATGTATTCAAACGTACTGATGATTTTTTATCAAAATGTTTGGGCTTTTATACCTTTTTAGTGTCGCGTATTGGTCCGAATGCAGATAAAAACCATTTTAAGAAAATTTGAAAAAAAAAACTGATGCGGAGGGAGACGCGACGCCGATGACGATCGAGTGTGTAGGTATGGGCGTGTTAGCTGCAACTCCATTATATGTTGTGTAAAAGTATTAAAAACACAGGTATGTCAATTTTTTTTAATCATCTAATTTAAGTCAAAGGAGGTTTTGAAGCGGCGTCGTCGAGATGATACATTTGCATAGTAATGAGCATTTATGAATGAAATTATTAACGAACAAAAAATTGTCCTAAATTTTGTATTAAATTAATTTGTTAGATAATAATCGCTCTTTAACGAATTCTTACAACGAAAAAAAAAACACTTGATGTCCCGCCTCAAAATTTATGCAAAATTATTCATCGCGAGATATAGATCAATGCTAAAATTTCTGACAAAACGAAGATTTATGATCGATTGTGAGCAAAGTCTGTCAGTCATTTTTTTTTTTGAGTATCTCTATAAATGTAATTTATAATGTCGTCTATTTTATGGCCCATCTCGCCAAACGTACATACAGAAAAAAAAAGATATTTAACATAACTTTACATTTTGTTTTTACATGATGGACGACCATAGAAAGGCAGATACGCATCTAAGCGATATTTGAAATATATCTCATGAATGACCTTAACATTTTTTTTTCTTTATTTCGTTTCGTTTCGAAGTAAAATGATATAGTTGACAAATATTTTATGTTTATTTTATTCCGACAGACAACATTAAAAAGACAATAATTTACCGCAGATCGTCAATTTGTTTGTTTGTGCACGTGACACGTGACGGTCTGTTTAAGTGCATTTTAAATAAAATTTTTTGCCGCAATAAAGTAGGTGACAAATTATTTGGTTTGATTTTTTTTAAGAGGTTTTCGACACACCTGTCTGTCTCGTTCACAAATAAGGCTTCCTGCTTTGTTTCGTAAAAGCCAAAAGTTGCACTATATTTTAATTTTTTTATAAAAACTTTAAAAAAAAAGCTGTCACGGAAGAAATATAGAATAGGATTTTCTCTTTTTATGGCAATAAATTGTTCTTTATGGGCACACCTGACAAAATTTTGGATAATTTATCATTTTTTTGCATCGAGATTTCATTTGTTACCAAATAAAAATGCCATACATGACAAGGATGCGCATCGATCTCTTACCTGTAATAGATCGAAAATTTTTTTTTTTACGTCGGCGTTACATTTTTGTGACCTTGAACATCATCTATTTATCTTTCCTTTCTCTTTGGAGGTCAAGGATGTGTCACTTTTTGTAGCGATAATTTACAATACAAATTTTTGGCGGTTTCTAAATAAAAGGTAATTAATAATATTTATGGAAAATTATGATGTTTCGGATAAAAGTGAAGAAAAAAATTAAAATTATTTTTTTTGTATTGAAATTTTAATAAAAATAAATAAAAATTTAAATATCAATAAAAATTTTAGCACTTTTTTCCTGAAAAAAATATTTTAAAATTTTATTAGTATTAAAATATTTTTTTTTATAAAATAAAATTAAATTAATTTTTATAGGTTTCCTAATATTATGAAAAAATTGTAAAATTATCTTATCATATCTTATCCAATAAATTAAAAAAAAATTCTAAAATTTAAATTAAAAAAAAATAATTAAATAAATAAAACAAAAATATTTTCTTAAGTATCTTAAAAAAAAGAATGTCTTTTAACATATTTTTCTGATTTTTTTTATAAAATAAATCTTTTCTTAATCAAATTAAATTAATTCATTTTTATATTACATTTTAATTAAAATCTTGTAAATAAATAATTAAATATTTAAAAGAATTATATTAATTAAGAAAAATATTAATTGTTATATTAATAACAAAATGTAAAATATTACAAGAAATAATTTTTCAACGTAACCAAAAAATCATATAATATTTTTCCTGATTTTTTTTTAATAGATTAAAATATTATTGTTAAATATCTAATAATTTTTTTATAATAAAAAATAATACATAATAAAAATTATTTAATAAAAAAATATTTTTAATATGAATTCCCTAATATTATATTTAAAATATTATTAATTTTTTTACGTATGTTCAAAAAAAAAATTAATCTCATAAAAAATTTATGCTTAAAAATATACCTAAATTATAGATTTTATCACCAACAATTAATGTTAACACCTAAAAATCTTCAAAAAATAAAATATTTCTTTAAATAAAGCTATTTAAAAAGGCATTTCCGAGATCGCAACAGAGTCGATGACAAAAAAACAACAAAAAAAATGATCCAAATAGTTTTAAATATTTTACGAATAAAAATTAATCACTCAAACAATATTCATGAAATCATTAAAATGGAGGATGATTTTATTATGTTTGAGAGATAAAATCATTATTATTAGATAATAAGTTGACTTTTATGGATCAATTAAAGAGATTTCCATAAACAAAAGTAGGTTAGTTATTTTAAGGTGTCCCGAATCGCGTGCCATGTGGAGTCACCTGGTCCGTTACTCCCATATTTTAACGAATTTTATAAGAATTCACGTTCAAATTTATTACTAAGTGTCAACTGCAGCCGGCATCGAATGAGAATTCCTCTCACTCTGAGTCAAGAATACAAAAATTTCGCCTTATCAACACACAACAAAAATTCATTTACGACAATTTAACATTGTTATTGCTGCTCAAACAGCCAAAAAAACAAACAGCTGGTCCGGATTGTTACGTAATCGGCACTTTTTGATCGTTTATAAAGAGAAAAAAGATGAATTTTGCTGGCAAGGTCGTTTTGATTACAGGTAAATTATTTGCTTTTCTTCCATATACGACGGCACTTAATATGCAAAATGTCATTTTAACAGGTGCAAGTAGTGGTATTGGTGCTTCCGCTGCTGTGCAATTTTCCAAACTTGGTGCCAGCTTGAGTTTAATTGGTCGAAAGCTTGAAAACTTGAACCAAGTCGCGGAAGAATGCGCGAAAAATGGCTCCAAAGCTCACGTAATTCAAGGAGACATCACAAAAGAAGCGGATAACGTGAAAATTATCGACGAAACACTGAAGAAATACGGAAAACTCGATGTTTTGGTGAACAATGCGGGAATTATTGAAACCGGCACCATCGAAACGACATCCATGGAGCAATATGATCGCGTCATGAACACCAATATTCGGTCAATTTACCATTTGTCGATGTTGGCAGTGCCGCATTTGGTGCAAAGCAAGGGAAATATCGTGAATGTATCGAGTGTCAATGGAATTCGTTCGTTCCCCGGGGTCTTGGCATACAATTTGTCCAAAGCATGCGTTGATCAGTTCACGCGATGTGTTGCTCTGGAGCTAGCTCCGAAGGGGGTTCGTGTGAATTGCGTCAATCCCGGTGTAACGGTGACAAATTTGCATAAACGAGGCGGCATGGATGAGGAAACCTACAAGAAATTCTTGGAACATACGAAGACGACACATGCCTTGGGTCGTGCTGGGCAAGCTGATGAAGTTGCAAATGCCATTTTGTTCTTGGCGAGTGAGCAAAGTAGCTTCATTACGGGAGCTAGTGTGCCTGTGGATGGGGGCAGACATGCAATGTGTCCTCGTTAAATGCATTTTTTGTGTCTTTTCTTGTTTATTGACATCTATTTCGTACTTTTTTACAACAAATTGGTCAGAAAAAAAATATTTTGCTAAAAATTTTAATAAATTCGTGCATTAAAAATTACTTGTGGTACGTAAGGAATGAAGGTGTGACAACCAGGGTTTAAAAAAATACTTTTAATAAGGTCAAAATTTGGAGTTAAAAATTTTTTGATTTTAAAAAAATAATTTTTTTTGTGAAAAATTCATGTAAAAAAAATTAATTTTTAAGAAAATATTCAAATTTTTGTGTGAAAATTTTTTTAAAATGATAAAAAATCCGTTAAAAAAATTAAATTTTTAATTTTTTTTTTCTGAAGAAAATGATAAAAAAGTTGACGACAAAAATATTTATCATTTTCTTAATTATCAAATTTCTTGTAGGTACAGAGTTTTATGATTTTTTTTTGTAATTTTCTGGAAATTTGCTTTTAATTTTATTTAAATTTTTAATTTTCGTAAAATTTTTTTTTTTAATTAAAAATTATAAACAAAAAATTTGAATTCAAAAATTTTACTAAAAGTAAAATTAAATTTTAAAATTAATTAAAAAGTTTTCTAAACCCTGGTTAACAACAAAACTAACGATAGAGCGGCGCCTTTTTGGTCAAAAACCACATAATTCCGAATAAAAATGACGGCGGACTTGTGTGAACATTTCCCGGCTTCATTCGTTCCTCAATTTCCTCAATCGAGTATTCCGCAATTTCGATGAGTTCATCATCGACGCCGCCTCCCTG
This sequence comes from Culicoides brevitarsis, assembly GCF_036172545.1. NCBI lineage: Eukaryota > Metazoa > Arthropoda > Insecta > Diptera > Ceratopogonidae > Culicoides > Culicoides brevitarsis. The sequence continues at coordinate 18,344,527 of NC_087085.1, read as the reverse complement.
ATTCGCTTTTTGGTCATCTGTCACTTCGCAAAAGTACAGCGTCTGCACAGCACTTGACACTCCAACGCCCGATCGATAAACCAAAACTTCCTCAATTTTGTCCAAAGGCACGTTGTAACCACATTCCTCCAAAATTTCCTCCTGCGCAATTTCTTTGACGCTTTTTTCCGGTTTGTCAATGATGCCGGCGCACAGCTCAACTGTCACCCCAATGCTTGGAGGATACTTTTTGTAGTCAATATTATTTGGGTCGTCCGCTGAAACAATTCCGTAATAAACGGCAGGTCGAAATTGCTTTACGAGAACCAATTTTTTGCGCGTTACATTGAAAATTATTATCGCAACGCTATCGTGCACTTTGAGACAATCCCAATTTTTCTCGACGCCGTTTTGCGTGTAGTACAAACGGAAGGGTTTAACGTAAGGAGAGTCCGCTGGCAAAGGACCATAACGAATATTCTTCACATCTTCCATCTTTTTGGCTTTGTGGGAGCAGAAAGGAAGCTAAAAAACAAAAAAAAAAAGATTAAAATTTGAAAAAAAATTTAAAAGAAAAATTTTACACTAAAAATGGCAAAAATATTTCGCAAGTGACACTCTTTGTGAAAATTTAGTAATATTTGCACTCTTAACATTCCACAGAGCGAATTCGTATCTAAGCAACGTTACATAATACCAAGAATAATAAACTCAAGGGCGAGGGCCGCCGAATCGAGACTAAAAATTACAAAGTGAGTGACGTTATCAACGAAATTGCAGCTCTTTGCATTGTAAATCTCTTTGATTGAAAAGTTGACATCGTCACGTATGAATTACCTCGTTTCTGTTTTCCTACAAAGACACAAACGTTTCACTGGAACTACGTTTCTCAATAGAAATTAAAGCTAAAATTTTAAATCAAATATTTTTTTAGCAATTTTTTGTCTGTTTTTGTTTATTTGATCAGCTGTTCGTTCAAATGTCATTTTCCGTTGAACCGTTATATGAAGTTGGAATGGCCTTTTTTCAAAAAAATTATTCTAGAAAGGCAAATAAAATAATTAATCACTCTAAATAAATCTTGTGACATTTTTATCTGTAGATAAAACTTTTAAAAAATTATTTATCTTCAAATTTTGGTGCTTTGTTTGCCAAAAACCACAAAATCCCCATCATCGAATTCGGAGGCGAGACATGACTGGTGCCGTTACTCATTTTTTCTCGCATTTCATCGATCGTCATTTCAACAATTTCTATTATTTCATCTTCCACTCCCCCGCCCTTGCCTATTTTCTGATCGTCTGTCACTTCGCAGTAAAAAAGTGTTTGCATGCCACTACTGGAAGCCACATCTGATTTGTATTCAAAAATTTGCTCCAACTGCTCAAGTTCTATTTCATATCCGCATTCTTCTAAAATTTCAGCTTTTGCGGTTTCAGCCTTTGACAGGTTTTTATCAACTATTCCCGCACAAAGTTCCGTTGTGATTCCCATTTGCGGCGGAAATTTATCAAAATCGATTGTTTTCAAATCATTTTTGGCTTTCATAAGTACTCCATGGTAAACGGCTGGTCGAAATTGTCTCACTAAAATGAGTTTTTTGCGAGTTATGTTGAAAAGTACGACAACTACGATGTCGTGCACTTGTAAAAAATCCCAATATTTTTCGATGCCATTTTGCGTGTAAATCATTCGACGAGGACAGGCAAAGGGAGAATCCGATGGAATTGGTTCGTATTGAATGTTTTTTATGTCGTCCATCTGAAAATGAAGGAAATTTAATTAAAAAGAAATTTTAAGCCAGATAAAACTCAAAAATAAGAAAATTATCGGTATTGAAGGTATTTTCGGCACATTTTACTAAATTTTCCTTCGTATTTTTTTTAAATTAACTTTTGAGAATTATTATGATTTTTTTTTAATTATTTATAAAATATTAAAGAAACTGAAAAAAAATATTCAAATTTATTTAATTAATTTCAAAAGCATTTTTTACTTAATTTTTCTACTTTAATAAATTATAAATTTAAAAAAAAAAAAAATTAAATTTAAAATTAAATTAAATTTGGAAATAATTAAAAATTAAGTAAAAAATTAAATAATAAATTTTATTTTATTTAAAAAAAAATTTTTTTAATTATTAATTTGTTGAATAAAATAAAATTAAATTAATTTTTATTTAATTTTTCTTTTTAGATATTTTCTAATTTTTTTTTTATAATTCTTGAGTTATATTTAATAGTATTCCAAAAATTTTAAATTTCTTACAATAACAGGTGAAGGTGGCGTAGAAAAACACTCTCCTGGAATCAGTAACGATAGCATCTGCAAAGAATATCAAACGAGACTAACATAAAATCAGCTTGAAGCCCGTGATAAAGCACGTAGAATCAGCTGTTTTATTTAAATTTGGAATTATAATTCCCATCATTATTTTATTTCTTCAAAAAAAAAAAATGTTCAAAAAATCTGAAAAATAATTAAAATTAAATTAAATTTTATTTGTTTAAATATTTAAAAATTAAAAAATATCAGATTTTATCAAAAATGAGCAAAATAAAAAAATTGAGATAAATTGAAAAGTTGTAACGACCTATTGTTATTTATATCAAATTTTCATTCAAAATAAAATTTGTGAATGAAGAAATTTAGTATTTTTGTGATGATTTTACCAGAAAAGTATTAAAAATTTAATTCGTAAAAGGTTCCCGAGACCATTATCGAGCACAGTTTTTGTCTAACATCAATAATTATGAGTGGAATCAATGAAATAAACTAATTTACGTCGATACAAAAAAAATCAAAATAAAAAGTTCATAATCAAATCTATAATTAGCGATAAGATGAGGAGAACAAGCAATGGAACAAAGTCAGGAAGTGTCTTTCGAGATGTCTACTATCGATCGCAATACGGGGACGAGGTGCAACGAAATAGACTGCTCAATAGTGCAAAAGGTGATTTTTACGATTTCTTTTTCAAAAGAGAAATTCTAAAAAAAAAATATTTTTAGATAGTTTGGATTACGTTCAACGACTTGCTCAATCGTCGGTGCTGAAAGTCCACAATGGCTGTGTAAATACCGTTTTTTGGAACAAATCCGGTCAATTATTGCTCTCGGGCAGCGACGACATTCACTTTGTTCTCACGGATCCCTTTTCGGGCAAGGTTCAGGTGCGTCACAAGAGTCTGCATCGCGCGAATATTTTCTCCGCGAAATTTCTTCCAGGCGGAAATGATCGTCGGATAATTTCCTGCAGTGGCGACGGGATGGTTGCTTTTACGGATTTGTCGTCGCCGGAAGAAATTCAAGCGGATTACTTCAATTGTCACGGCAGCACGACGTCTTACGAGGTGATGTCGGTGCCGAATGAACCGGATATTTTCATGTCATGCGGCGAAGATGCCACAGTTCGTTTGTATGACCTACGGAAGGAATCGAAATGTCACAAAAGTAAATGCAAGGAAAATGTGCTGATCAGTAGTCCAGCGGCAGTTACCACGATGGATGTTGCGCCGATTTCAATGTTTTATCTCGCCATTGGGTCTTCGGATGGCTTTGTACGGGTTTATGACAGACGATTTTTGGGTGTTGTCGATTTCGAGGAAGGCGTAGACACGAAATTTACCGTACCTGTGAAGGCTTTTTCGATTCCAGCGGTCGAAAAACGCGCTTATAGAATTACTTCGGTCGGTTACAGCGCCGACGAGAGCGAAATATTGACGAGTTACAGCTCGGAACATTTATATCTGTTCGATGCGACGCAGGAGGGGCTTTCGACGAAGGCAAGTCTCATGGAAAAGAATAAGCGTAACGCGAAAAAGCCGGGAAATCTTGATTCGCCGCCTCCGGTGAGACGTCTTCGTTTGCGAGGCGATTGGACCGATACTGGACCCGAATCTCGTCCTTCGATGGAAACGCAAGAGGCGAATAACACGAATGATGGACGATCTCCTTCTGCTGTGATGTCTCGGATGACGGAAGTTCTCTCCCGAATGCTCTCAGACTCAAATCGGGGACACGAGTTACCACACGAACACGACATTGACATTGTAAATACTTTACAAAACCTTGCGGATGACCGTTCTCATGATGAAGATGACACCAATGAGCATGAAATGGAAGCCGAATCCTCAAATCCGCAAGAAAATTTTGAAAAATCTGATCTGGATTACTCTTTTATCAAGCAAAAGTACACGGGACACCGAAATTCTCGCACCATGATCAAAGAATCGTCCTTTTACGGCAACAACTATGTGATGTCAGGCTCGGATTGCGGTCATATTTTTGTCTGGAACAAACAAACCGCCCGTCTGGTTAACGTTTTGCAAGGCGACAAGCATGTCGTGAACTGCATTCAACCGCATCCCACGTTAAATATTGTCGCTACCTCCGGAATTGATTACGACATCAAGATTTGGACACCGACCGATGAACAGAGCAACTTTGACGAAACCGCAGCCGAAGAACTCATGAAACGGAATGATGTGATGTTACGAGAGACCCGTGACACAATCACCGTTCCCGCGAGTTTTATGATTCTTTTGTTGTCGTCGTTGTCGCGAAATCGCCCGGCAGCGTCGAACGCAACGCCGCGATACCAAAATTTGATCCAGAATTTGCGCCAAAGAAATCGAAATCGTCGTGCAGCGGCGTCGGCATCAGCTAATGAGCCTCAGACTCAAGAATCAAGCGGAATTTCGGAAGATGACGAAACGGACACCGCTGAAAATCCCGAAGCAGAATAGGATTGGCTTTGGGAGTGTTTTTGTGTAATTTTGTTGTTTCTCGTTGTACTTGAATTATTTTTTGAATATTTTAGCACCCGTTCGCTTATCCATTTCACAGAGGATTAAAACGAGAATTGTGATTATCTACAGTTTTAATGGCAAAAAAAAAATAAATATATATTCTATTAGAAAATGTTTGGGTTGAAATTAATCGCGGTGATTTTTTAACTTTTGTCTTCTTTATTCTTCTTCATCCGTTGAATATTCGTCCTCTGAAAATTCACTGTCTGTTCTTAAATATCCAAAATCTTCATCTTCTCGAGAAATAAATTTGTAAGCAGCAGCAGAATATTGAAGAGTCCAAGATCCAGTTTCTGAGTTGGGCTAAAAAAAATAAATATTGTAAAAAACTTAAAAAATTTTTGAAAAAAAAGTTTAAAATCCTATAATCATGGTTGAAAATATATTTGACTTAAACTTAAACTTAAAAAAAAAAAATTAAGGGCTACAAAGATTTTTTGCTCAAGTTTTTTGAATAAGTCAAAATTCAATAGGCTTTTGACTTTTTGAAAATTTTTAATTTTTTTTTTAATTAATTTTTAAATATTTGAATCTTGTCAAATAATTTGATTTAAGTCAAATTAAGGAGATTTTTCAAAAAAAAGTCAATTTTTTTTTAAATTTCTTCGAACTTAACATAAGTTAAAGATTACAAAAATTAAGATTTTTGACCAGGGTTATCAAACTTATTAAGTCAAAAGTAAATAATATATAACTTATGACTTAAGTTTGAGTAAAAGTCACTTAAGTTTGACTTAAGTCAAATTAATTGCCCTAATTTACCAAATTGATCAAAAAATTTTCAAAAAAAATTGCTCTTTTTCCCTAAAACTTGGTTTAAATTCGACTTAAGTTAACTTTTTCACAAACTGAACTTAAGCTATTGTCAAAAGTCGGTTAAGTCAAAATATTCTTCTGACTAACACTGAAGTTAAAGTTGAAATTTTAAGTAAATAATTTTAATCGGATCTTAAGTTGTAAGTTTTTGCAGCCCTGCTTTTGACTTAAGCTCAATCAAAATAAATTTAAAAAAAACAATTAAGGCCGCTCCAAATTTTTTTTCTATGTTTTCTATGTCCCCTGCCCCATTTTGGAGTCGAAAATCCAATAGGGTAAAATAAAAAAAATGTTAAAAATTTCATCAAAATTGACCATTTTTTGATCTTTTTCCATATTTTTTCAAGAAATTTTCAAAAATTTTCAATATTCAAGAATTTTTGTAAAAAAAAACGAATTTTAACATTTATTTTCTTATCTAAAAATATTTTCGAAAAAAATTAAATAAAAATTTTTTACTTGAATCAAACTTAAGTGACTTAAGTTACTAAAGCTTAAGTCATTTTTTTCTTAAGTCACAGTGTTCACTTAAATATTGTTGTATTTCAACATTTGAAATAAAATTGATATTTGATCACTTACCTTGCCATCTTGATGATCATATTCAGCACGAGAGTAAAATGTCCCGTTAATTTTCATGACTTTTAAACAAGGAATATTTTTAAAAATTGACCGTCTTTGTAAATATCCACCAGATACAGACAAATATCTCAAGAATCGACAATTGGCCTTTGCGAAGTTCCAAGTTTCCTGGTCAAAGACAATATTTCGCAACATCAAAGTATCCAACTGACACCATCCACTCAACATTTCTCGAACCATTTCACCAGTAAATGCATCGTCTGTCGAGCAAAAGCTGGATAGGTTCGGACATTGTCGAACCAAATTCCGGATTCCATCGATCTCAAATTCATCCTAAAGAAATAAAAACTTAAAATTTTCTAAAAAATTAGATTTTTACTCACATTTTCATTACTGCCGCTAAGTCGCAAAGACTTGAGATTTGGTAAAAAAGCAAATTTCAGAAGACAATCGTTCGAAAGAGCTGTTTCTGAAAACGAAGTAACGTCAATGATGAACAATTCCTGCAGATTTTTCAATTTTTCAATTGAATGTGAATTGAATTTAGATGAATCGAAGATATTTTTTGGAATGCGCCCGACTAATTCAAAATTTTGCAGTTTCGGCAGGTCATTAAATATCAAACGAACTTGATGTTCTGTCAAGTTTCCATGAAACGATAGTTTAGTTAAGCCTGAGAAGGACGATATCATTTGCAAAATGCAAATATCACATTTTGTTTTACGTGCAGAAGTCACATCTAACTTTCTAACATGCGACAAATCTAAAGTTTCGTGATGTTCACCAAGGCACGGATCATCTGCGGGTAAAAGTAATGAAACTTCCTCCAAATTGGGAAATTTTTTCAATGGACGGTATGGAAAATTAAAGTTTTCGAAAATATAAAATCCGGTAATGCAACTTGGTTCGATGATTGAATGCTCAAGAAGATTGCAATTTATTTGTAAGTCCCAACTTAGACTGATGTTATTGATGCTGTTTACTGCATCTGACATTTCCAAATGTTCGTAAATCTCTATTCTGTGTGCCCGGAAGTTCAATTTTCTACCCAAAAATGCAAATTTAAGTTGTTCCAGATGAGACAATCCCTTTTGGACCGCCAAAAATTCCTTATAATTCTTTTGATTCTCCCAATAAATCGTTCTGTTGACAGAAATTGTTTTCAATGTCGGCGGAAAGTGTTGGATTTTTTCAAGAGTTTGGTTTAAATCCACACTTAACTCTTCTAAATTTGGGAAATTTATCAGAATATTCTCACGCAAATTTTCTTCAAGCGCCTTTGTTTCCTCTTGAAAAATTACTGGAGAGAAAAAACTTTCAGAAATCTGTATTTTCCGAATTTCTTCTCCTAGTCTTTTGAAAAAGTTTTTGGCAAATGGAAGTGTCTTGAAACTTGCGTTTTCCAATGTGAGATGATCAAAAGTTCGAATTGTGCGTCTTTCGGGTGCAAACAACTCTCCGATTCCACAATTGGAAGCCAAATAATCTTCTGAAATCGTCAACTTAAAGAATTTTCTGAATTCTGGACGCAAAGTCAAGTGAAAGAACGCCAAACAAACTTCTGAACAGCGACGAATGCTCCACGAATCCAAATACTTGAAAATTTCCACCAACACCTGAAACAATAAATATCGGATTTCAACATGGCGAAATGTGAAAAATGTCAAAACTTCAATTTTTTACCTCATCTGGAAGTTTCTCGATCAACGATCGATGTTGGCGGCTTGCCTTGGATCTGGTCTCCATGACTAACACAAATTTGTTTTCTTGAGAGTTTTCATATGAATTTACGAAAAAAACAACAAAGCCAAACACCTGTTTCGGACTGATTGATGAGGAGATCGAAACTGATAAATCGGAATTTGCCGGCAATCGGAATGAAATCGAAACAACGAAAAAATCTCGACGCGTATCGTTTCGTCTGTTAGTTTTTCCCGATTTTCGTGTTAAAACTCACAAGAATTGCAACAAAATGGCATCAAATATGAGCACACGATCACGAAAAAGCTCATCGCCCATCGAAAGTCTCCCGGTTGAGGTAAAAAAATGAGTTTTAAAAATTTTTACATTACGCCATGTCGAAATCCGATATTTATTGTTTCAGATTTTGGTGGAAATTTTCGAGTATTTGGATTCGTGGAGCATTCGTCGCTGTTCAGAAGTTGGTTTGACGTTCTTTCACTTGACTTTGCGTTCAGAATTCAGAAAATTCTTCAAGTTGACGATTTCAGAAGATTATTTGGCTGCCAATTGTGGAATCTAAGAGTTGTTTGCACCCGAAAGACGCACAATTCGAACTTTTGATCATCTTACATTGGAAAAAGTTAATTTCAAGACACTTCCATTTGCCAAGAACTTTTTCATGCGACTTGGAAGAGAAGTCACCGAGATAGAATTGCAAAACACGTTTTTTCTGCCACTCATGATAGAAAAAGGATCAGAAACTCAAGATAAAAATTTTCGTCTAAATATCTTGCAAAACTTTCCGCATTTAGAGAGATTAACAATTCAACAGTATTTTATTCATCAATTAAGCTTCTTTCCACTCTCTTTAAAGGAGGTTTATGTGAATGATTTGGTTTGTTTCAGAAAACTTAATGACGTCAAAAATTCTGTCATAAACAAAAAAGGCGCCGCTAATTTGAAAAAATTGTCTGTCTCAAACTTATACGATATTCATACTGAGGAAAATTCCGCAGGTTGGAAAATCACAAATTATGCTGAGAAAATTATAGAAAATATTGAAGCAATTTCTGGATTTTTAGAACATTTGGATGTCTCATTTGACATACTCAAGCATGCGGTTCTTAATGTTACGCACATCACAGGAGTTTCACTCAATTGGCTGGATAAAATTTCATTTAATGGCTTACATGCTTTACCAAACTTGAAAACTCTTTCACTCTCTTTGAAGGACGGCTACAATTGTTCCTCATACCATGGTCAACCATTTCCCGATTTTTCGCATGTCGATAATTTAAACTTGCGTTTTGATCTTCAGGAAGTATCTAGTTGTGGCATTTGTATTACGAATATTTTATCGTCTTTTACGGGCTTAACAGAACTCAAGTTGACAGGAAATTGGAGAGAACAAAAATATCGTCTAATTTTTGCTAATATGCCAAAATTGAAAAGTCTCGAGCTACGTGGAGAAATTCCACGAAATCTATTTGACTCGGCCAATCATACTCCAAATTCCGTTGAGCAATTGAAGAATTTGCAGCATTTGTTGCTGCATGACACAGGATCTCTTCTTTCAAATGAGTCTTTACTGAAATTCTCGTTTCTGCCGAAACTCGAAACACTGTGCATCAGTCAACCTTATAGAAAAGTAAGTTAGTTTTGTTTCCTGACATAAATATTTTTGAGATTTGAGAATTATTTGAGAATTTTCTTTCAGAAAACCAGTAAAATTAGTGGAATTCGTCATCTCATCCGACAATGTCCCAACATAGAAGACTTTTATTTCGCAGATAAATCAATAAATGATGCAATGATTAAAGAAATGATCCATGGATGGCCTCGCTTAAGCCTTTTGCAATTACCAAAGGCACAAATTTTGCAAAAAAGCACCTGGGACATGATAAAAAATACTTGTCGTTGCTTAAAATATTTGTCTGTTCATCGAAATCAAGTGAATTTATCGTTCGCAGAGCAGTGTTCTTTGTTTAAGAGCATTTTTAGTTTGAAAGTTTTTGAAAAAGGACAAAAACGCTTCACACGTTCCGAATTTTATGAACAAGATGTTTACTTGGAAAAATATGCCGAGCGTCACTTAGATGTGTCTCTTAAACGTGTAAGTTTTATAATTTTCGAATTTTGATTGCTTCGAAAAACCCTAACGTCAACTCAATAGGTTTTGTCCGATGCCTCATTTTAAAATCCAAAAACGAGAGACGCGAAAAAAAACTTAAAAATCTCTTTTCAGCACATAAAACAAATAACAACAACAATTTTTTTCAACTTTTTGTCCCATGCCCTATTTTTAAAGTTGAAAATATAATGGGCCAAAATAAAAAAAATTAAAATTTCATCAAAATTTACCGTTTTTGGTCTTTTCTTTTATTTTTTTAAAGAAATTTAAAAAAAAATAAAATATATTAAATTTTCAAAAAAATACCTATGTAATGAAAATCGAATTTAAACATGAATTTTCTTTTATAAATATGGGTATTTTTAAATTTTATAATTTTTAATTATTTTTTTTTTTAAATTTATTAATTTTCATTTTTATGGAATTTTTTTTTTAAATTTTTAACTTGAAATACTTTGAGATCAATTTTAAGTTATCAAATCTCAATGAAGATAACATAAAAATAAGTAAAATATTCATTAATGACCGAAAATTGTCTAAATTTTGTTATTTTGTATGAAAAGGTATTTCAAAACTTTTTTTTATTTTTCCCCTTTTATTTGTTATTTTATTTTAAATCAAAATTGAAAGAAAATTGAACTAAAATTTTCTCAAAGTAGAAATATTAGTTACTAGGGTAATTCTTCAGTGGTGAGAAGTTTTAGAGTGATATTTTCAACATTGATTTTTTGAATGAAAATTTTAAATTTAAGAAAAAATCTTTATACCGAATGAAAGTTTAGACCATTTTCTACAATATTAGTCAAAAAAATTTAAAAGTTTTAACTTTTTACTGCATAAAATTAGTAAATGAAAAACAGCCAAAAAATTCAGTCCCGAGAACTTACTTCTATCTCTGATAATAAAAACCTCGGTCTATAGAACGTACCGAACGTACGTGTTTCTATAGATACAAGCGCGTTTACATCAGAATCCCTTATTTCGCACATTTCCTTAAATTTCGATTGCTAATGAGGCTTAAAGTATATCGATATATACATCAAAATGTGCGTAAAAGTGCATAGAATGATAATTTCGAAAAAAATATTAAATTTTGTTCAGAAAATTGCATGAAAATGTTAAATTACTATAGACCGAGGTAGGGAAGTGCTCTCGTATTTATCAATATTTAAGGCTAAAAATGCACTAAATTCTTCAAATTCAGCAACAAATCGATAGAAAAATTAACAAAGAATGCATATATAACAACTTTTTGTATAAATTTGAAGATTAATTTGCTCAAAAAGCTTATTTACGCCAATACCGAAAAAGCAAATCTCTTAAGTTAGAAGTAGCAAAAGTGAGTTTTTTCGACACGCGATTTTCAATTAATGAAAAAAGTGTTAAAAATGATAGAAAATCCAAATATTTTGCATCAATTATGTAGAAAAACCTTCAAATTTAGTGATTCAATACACTTTTTGGAAATTTTCATTCAAAATATAAGAGAAATTAGCACTCAAAATTAAATCTCTCACGACTGAGGTTATCCACCACTGAAGAATTACCCTATTTAATTTTGGTTTTAATTTTTTCATCTAAATTTTTTTATTTTTTATCGTTTTTTAAACAAAAAAGAATCTACTGAAAATTTCTTTTCTTACTAAATTTTTTAAATTAATTTTTTTTTTGAAAAAATCGGGAGGGGCATAAAGTGAAAAAAATTAATTATTTTTTTTTTCAGAAACAATCAGCAACTAAGTCAACATCCAACAAAAAACGTTGTTTGACCTACAATCCTCTATTAGAAGAGCACAATTTATCGTTTTCGGAAGATTCAAGCTCGGAAGATGAATTTGAATGAAAAACTTTTCATTTTTTTATTAATTCTAATATTTCGATTTATTTTCCATTAAATTATTTGAAGCAAAGATACAATTTATATCCATTCATTGTTTTATTCAATTGTATTTAGGTAGTAATTGTATTTATTTTCGACGACATAGAATAATAATTAATTATAATATTAATACATAGGAATATTTTTGCTTTGGAATCTCTTGGCATTCTGTAGCTGCACTACGATTTGTGAGTCTTTGTGAAAAAAAAAATTCATAAAAATTTGCAACTACTATTGCATCGTTTGATTCGAAATATTTTCAACTTTTAAGTATTTATATCTTAAATTTAATATAATATTTATATAATATATATAGAGGGGGGTCTTGTGATATAAATGATATCGATAAATACTTGTAAAAAAATAAATGTTAAAAAAAAAATTCGTGAAAAATCGCAACATGTGAAAATGAGATACATCGAAGACACGGAAAAGCGGGATAATTTTTTCCATTTTTAAAATTTTTAAATAGTACATAACTGATTTCTAAACTTGTAATATTTTAAAATACTAAAAAATTCTTTGTGCTTTTTTTTTTGCTTGTTATAGTCTAAATTTTGATCATCAGAGTAATTTCCTAAAAAGATCTCAATTCCAAAAGTAAAGAATTCCAGACGAGAGTCTGGGACGGAAACGAATTATTTCTGATATCGACGAGTGGTCGACAAGATTTGCGTTCTAATTCTGAAATAATTATACCAAATATTTGCAATTTTGTGATAATAAGCGGCAAAGATGGTTTTTTGTTGTTGTTGCTGTTGTGGTTGCTGACTACTTTGCTGCTGCTCTTCCGTGTTACTTTGTCGAGATTTTCATAAAAGATCTTTCAGGAAGTCAATTGACCCTCATTTTTTCTTGCTCTTGCCGAGCGTGAGGGTGTGATGAGTGGCCATTTGGGTCTTGCGACGATTGAATTCGACAAATTCGTCTTCGAGCTTCTTGCGTGCCTCCTCGAGTTTGCGTTTCTCTTCGGCATGATCCTTCTTGAGCTTGTCAAATTTAGCGTGCAAATCCTTCTCGGCGTCTTTCAGCTCTGCTTCCTTCTCTTTGACACGCACAACGAACATTTGACGTACCTCGTCTTCTTTTGCCTGCAACTCGGCCAAATGCGTCGAACGTTTCGCCTCGAAGGTTTGCTGGAACGAAACCGGCTTATTTTCGCCATCGACATCCGTGAAGCCCATTTGTTCCAAGCGCATTTGGCGGTACAGCTCGTAGTGACGCGTATGCGTTTTTTCACGCATGTCCTCCATGTTCGTGCGAATCAACATTTCGCGCAACTTGACAAAGTCGCAGTGATTTTCGTTCTCCACTTGCACGATGCCCCAGGGATATTGGCGTGCACGAACGTTTTTGTTGCCGCAACGGACCATCTCGGTGCTGCCAACGACCGCGAACGGGACATGGGTGTTCATCTGGCTGTTAATTTCCGTAACAGACTCGTCGTCAGTGGGGAATTGGTAGATTTCGACGCCGTTATTTTTGATTTCTTCCATAATTTTGGCCTTGAACTTTTGCAGCTCGGCTTTCGAGATGGTGTCGGCTTTGGCAATGATGGGGATGATGTTGACTTTTTTGTCCAGCTTCTTCATGCACACGAGATCGAGCGACTTGAGACCGTGTCCCGTGGGACAAATGAAGTACAAGCAAACGTGGATGCGACTATCGTGGAACGACGTGAGTGAACGCTTGATTTTCAACTCTTCTTGCAAGAAACACTCAAATTGCTGATCGATGTAGTCGACGAGGGCCTTGAACGAGTCATCCTTGTTGATTTGGTCGCCATAACCGACAGTGTCGCAAATTGTGAGCTAAAAAAAACATCAATTTTTCATCAATAATTGCATTTAAAAATAATTTTAGGACAAAAATTACCTTCAATCTGACACTACTCTCCTGCAATTCGTAAGTTTGGGACTTCAACTTGACATTCGGCAGGGAATGGGGACTCGGATGCGACTCGAAACTCGTGTTGAACAGCGAATCCATCAACGTAGACTTGCCCAAGCCCGTTTCTCCGATGCACAAAATGTTGAAAGCGAAGCCATTCTGAACACTCTTGTTCACCAACTGGTCCGGGAGGCTGTCGAAACCAACGTGACCCGCCAATTTCAATTGACGCACGCTATCGGGCTGTAATGACACAGAAAAAAACGCAAAAAAATTAGAACAAAATGCAATTTAATGCAAAAACAAACAAACTTGTTGTCCCGTAACAGCAACTTTGAACGAATGGAATGTCTCCTTCAAGTTAATTAAAATCGTCATCGTGTTCTGTCTGCTCGTTGCAAGTGTTTCAAAACAAATGAGTTACTTTTGAAAGAATTTCTGTCGCAGTAGAAAGTTTTTTTTCGGTATTATTCAGGGTAAAAGTAAACAATGTACGTCGTTGATGAGCTTTACGTGATTCAGGGCAATATGCAGAGTTGAATAGAATTTTTTTTTAATATTTACTGTATGTCGTATGTGACAAGAATATGCAATGAGGAAGGTCGTTACTGTCTCTTACATTTTTTTTTCTAATGAAAAATGCAGGAACTCTTTCAAAATCGTGATAACCGGAAAATTTTGAATAAATTTTCCATTGGAATGCAGTTTCTCTCCATCTTTCGATGCAATGTACGGGAGTTCATCGCATTCATCCAACCATAAATGGCCCAAATATTTGTCGAGCAGTGATTAATGAACCCGAAACATGTCTGACTCAATGCAAACAAATAATTAAGCTGTCTCCACATCAATGAACAAGCATTTCTTAATTTTCTTTTGTATCAACAAACTATTAAATATCAATTAAAACGAAGTTAACGGAGTTGAATGGATTTCTATTTTTAGAAATTTCCGGAAAACAGAGTTCCAGCATGTCTTTGTCTGGGTTTTCTTTAATTTTTATGACATTTTTTATTACATTTTTAAATGTGACGATGGAAAATCGAGTCCGGAAGAGCTTTTTAAATTTTTTAATTGAAAAATAAACATAAATAATGTCGTTTTGTTGGGCGTTGACGAAATGTTTTGATGTTTTTTTGTACGAATTTTTGCGATTTTTGCACTATTTTCACTCGAATTTCGTTCCTCATGGTTTTAATTAACTTGAGTTGCTGGTAAAAATGCAAAATAATTTAATTTTATAAGAGAATTTTGGACTTACTTGTGGTGGGACTTCAGATGCGGTCATTTTTCAGTTGAAAATTTCACGATTGAACTGAATTAGCAAGCCGGCAAATTATTTGCACTACTGTATTTTGCTGAAAAACAAACCACACACATGGATTTTATTCAAAAGAAGACAGTAGCCCTCTGGCGGTTCATGAATTAGCAAAAAAGGCGAATTTGTTTCACTCACTGCTCGGTCCGAGAAATTTGTTGCTCTTTTTCCGAACAATAAATTGGATCATCTACGGGATACGGCCGTCAATCACGTAAGTTTTTGCCTGTAAAAGCATCTCTGGTTGCTCGTGCACGCGAGACGCATCGAGATTTTCCCGCTTCTCCAAGCACAGCGCCAGAAATTGCGAAATTCAATGTCCCCGAGAATGACTTTCGTTTTCACCTACGTTTTATTTTGTTTTTGTTTCGTTTTTTTTTCGTCGCTGCTTCTGTTCGTCACTGGATGCACACAGATTGCCAATCAGACATCAAGTGGATTCGCACCGCGACCTTTGGAACCAAAAAAACACAGCAAAACGCGTGAAGCATGGACAAGACTGTACAATATGGAGGTGTTGAGGGCCCCGATGCCATGTACGTGAAACTCATTTCGAGTGATGGCCACGAGTTTATTGTGAAACGCGAACATGCCTTAACCTCGGGAACGATCAAAGCAATGTTATCCGGTCCCGGGCAATTTGCCGAGAACGAAGCGAACGAAGTTAATTTTCGCGAGATACCGTAAGTGTGGTGAAATTCCCGCAAATTTCGCTTACTCATCAAAAATAATTTTTTTTTGCAGATCCCACGTTTTGCAAAAGGTCTGCATGTACTTTACGTACAAGGTTCGTTACACAAACAGCTCAACTGAAATCCCAGAGTTCCCGATTGCCCCGGAAATCGCGTTGGAACTATTGATGGCCGCCAATTTCCTTGACTGCTAAATCAAAAATGCAAAAAAACGATGACGATACGGCGATTTATGGACTACGATGCACTGGATACCAATCAAACTCAAGTAAAACAGCCAAGTAGAGTTGTGCAGACACTCTCAACAACAAATTCATATATTTATAAATAATTTTTTTCGGGTGTTGATGTGTCGTTAACTTTTGTAACATGCAGAAATGGTGAAAAATCAAGACGAAACCAGAGAAAATCGAAAAGAAAAGAAGACGGAGATCATTACTTATATTAGTACATATTATTTTTATTATCATTACGCTTAGCAAATTGCATTCAGTAGCCAAGGAAAGCAACCAATACCGATAAATGGGGAAGAAACATAATTATTTTTAGTGGTATAATTTATTTTGTTCTACCTTTTCTAATTTCCTTACTACAATCATCAATTTCTGTCCTTTTTGGTGTTAGATTTATAGACAAAAAAAAAAACAAATTCACAAACACACTTTTGATAAGACGTACATTGACTTTCTTTGATATAATTGAAAAAAAAAATACAAAATTAAGTCAATATCACATGTAATAAATTAAAGATAAATAATTGTAATTGAAAAGGGGAAAAAATGTTTTCAAATCATTTTTTTCTAATTATTAATGAATATAATATTTAAAGTTTATGTAATAAAAAAAGCGAACAATCTCATGAAAAAATATTTTGTATCAAAAAAATTGTGGGGAGGATTTAAATAAAAAAGAAGTTCTTGGCTCCCATCAACCATTTTTCTTTTTTTTTATTTTGGAAAAATTTATTGTATTATTAAATTTAAAAAAAAATGGAAAATAAATATACTAGCAAACTTAAACAACTGAAGTAAAGTAAAATAAAATAAAAAATAAATGCATAACAAATGAAAACATGAAGAAGATTATAAATACAACAAAATTTGTGTTTTTTTTTAATCTGTTGGCTCTCGTGACTATTTTGGTAGTCTATATTTAAATATTTATCAATTTGCAAAAAAAAAATCACATTTGATGGATCTGAGTTGAAGTTTAAGGTAATAAATTAATTTTAAAGAGTTTTTTTATCTGTTCTGATGTCTGTCCGGTATTATGTGAGAAATAAATGTATTTAAAAGGATATTGAAATTTTCTAAATTTAATTAAAATTTAACAAAAATTAAATTTTTATTAAATTTCATAAAATCTGAAAATTTTAAGAAATTTTTGCGAATTTTAAAATTTATTGTTTTTATTTTTTTAAGAAGCTCCAAATTTTTTTCGAGTGTTTGTTAGGCTTTTGTCAATTTTTTTTCAGAAAAAGGCCTCTATCGATACTAAAATTGAAATTCTGGAATTAACTTTTCTCCGAAGTTATTTTTTAAATTTTTAATGAAGTAGCTTTTCAAATGACTTTCTGAATAAATTGCCAAAAATTTAAAATTTTTTTTTTTTATGCTTTCGAGATTTAAAAAAATTTTTTAAAAAATAAAAATTTATTGTTAAAAATTAAATAATAAATTTTAAAACTTTTTTCTCCGAGCATTTTTTATAGAACATATGCTTTTGTTGTTCTTAAGTTATTTCCATTAAAACTTTCTATTTTAAAATTTATTTCCGAAGATTTCAAGCTAAAAAAATAAAACATTAAATGTTTAAACATTTTTATGAAAAAATATTTTAGTGAAGAAAATTTATTTTAATATATTAAATTTAGTAAAAATTATTCAGGAAATCGATAATTTTAAAAGATATTTCTTAAAAAAATTATGAAAGAATAGATTTTCAAGAAATTTTTAAAATTTTTGTCCAAAATAAAAAAAAATATTCAAGTAAAAAATTAAATGCGCTGATGCCATCCATAAATTTCTACTAAAAATATATTTAAAAATGATAAGCGCTTAACATCAAATTTGTTTGAATCGATGAAATGATATCCACCCTCTTTAACGCTTATAAAAGCACTGCAAATGCTCAATGTGATTCAGTTCTTTTCAACAGTTCCTAATAAAAATAAAGTTAAAAGTGTTAATTAAAATTAAATAAAAATATTAAGAAATATTTTTAAAAAATGGGTGGATAAAAATAATTTTTTTTGAGAAAAAATTGAGAAAATTACAAAAAAAAAATCATCAAAAGAAAAACTGGACTTTTTATTTAAAAAAAACTTTGAAAATTTAAGTGAATAATGTGCTAAAAGCGAAAAAAATGATGCAAAAAATATATATTTTAATAATTTTCTTGCAAATTAATTTTTTGTGGGTGTTTTGTCAGAATCAGTGAGTAGTTAAAAATTTTTCGTCTCTAAATGAATTTTAAATAAATTTTAAAAATATCGTAGACCTCGAATTTTATCACAAAATGGAAATTTAAAAATTGAAGTAGGAGACAACAAAACAATCTCTTTCCGGACAAGAAATTTAGTCGTCAACGATATTGATCTCATCCCCATGCTAAATGGCATCCAAAATAAATCCGTGTCACAATCGACTGACGAATTGGGTTTATCAGACCAAATAGCTCGAATCCGAAGAATTTTGTACAACAATGGGGGCGTCCTTCGTCGGATACAGCGATTAGAAAATCGGTAAGTTCTTATCTGAAATTAATAAAAAAAAAAAATTTTTTAATAAAAATAAATAACTTAGCACACGAAATGTCAGACCGGGAGGCAATAACGTGAATTTAGATCGTATTCGACGTCGTTTACGAGTTTTGGAGACACGAGTCAACAGAATCACGCTAAAACTCCGCGAAGATAATTGTCGTTCGAATCCATGTCAAAATGGTGGAACTTGCTTCGACATGTACGACTCCTTCTTTTGTCAATGTCCCAAAAATTGGCAAGGTCGTTCATGTAGCGAAGACGTTAATGAGTGCGCTTTGTTCGCTGGCACAGATTTGGGATGTCAGAATGGCGCGTCGTGCGTTAACATGCAAGGAAGTTACGAGTGTCGTTGCGCTCCGGGCTTCTTTGGGACACATTGTGCCAGCAGAACGAACGATTGCAGCACATCGGGCGCGGAATTGTGCGGACATGGCGTTTGCGTGCATGCCAACAACCAAAATGGATATAAATGTATTTGTGATCAAGGGTGGAAAACGAATGATATAACGCCAGCATGCACGGTTGATGTGAATGAGTGTCTCGAAAATAAGCCGCATTGCTCGAAAGATCCCGAAGTGGATTGCATAAATTTGCCGGGAAGCTTCATGTGTGGGCGATGTCCTCCGGGATACACGGGAAACGGATATTATTGCACTGATGTCGACGAATGTGAGTCGAATAATGGAGGTTGTAGCACAGCACCGTTCGTTGAGTGCATTAACACAAGAGTAAGTTTTTTTTCTAAATGAAACTCAAAATAATATCTGAAACTAAAAAAAAATAAAAAAGGGCAAATAAAAAGTTTTAAGTAGAAATTTTGATGTTAAAATATCTAAACCGAACAATATTAAAAAAAAATATTTATAACACGAAATTTCGAAAAATAAAAAAATACTATTTATTAAAATTAAGTATTTTTATAGAATTAATTTTTTTTTTAATTTTTTTACAAAAATTTTATATGAAAAATTTAAGCTATTAAATTTTATTCAAAAATTTTTCCTAACAGTATTTAAATAAATAAATAAAAAAAGTTTAAATTTAAATAAAAAAATAGGTATAAATAAGATTAATTTTAAATTATTTTTGACCCATGAAGAAAATGTAGTTGAAATTTACTAAAATGGATAATTTTAAAAATTTTATAAAATAATATGTTTTGATTCGTGACTAAAAAAAAAATTTCATCCAAAATTCAATGTGTATTAGTATTAAAATAAATTTCAAGAATAATTTTGAAAACACTGGATTTAAAAAAAATATAAATAAATAAAATTTTTTTTTAAAATTTTTAATTCCGATGCCCCATTTTAAATTCGAAAATTTTATATGGGGCAAAATAAAAAAAAAAGTTCAAAAAATTTAATTTCATCAAAAATTACCGATTTTTGATGTATTTCCATAATTTTTCATAAAATTTTTAAGAAAATTTTTCAATTTTTATTAACTTTTGTATTCAAAATCTTATTTCGACATAAAATTTTCTTTTAAAAAAAATTTTATAAAAATTATTGAATTTTTGTCTTCATAAAAATTTTGACAGTTTTTTTTTAAAATTCATTTTTTTCAATTTTAATTAAAAATTTTTTAAATCAATTTTTAATACACAAATATCAATGTAAAAACTCAAAACAACAAAAATATTGATTAAAAATCAAAAATTAATAAAAAAATTGGCATTTTGTAAGAAAAAAAGTACTTCAAAAAAAATTTTTTTTTTTGCCCCCATTTTTGTTTCAAAAATTTTGGACAAAACTATTGAGTTTCAAAAATAAATTTTGTAAAAAAATATTTATTAAAATATGTCAAAAATTAATTTTTATAAGATATAATTTTTTCTGAATTTTTATTTTTATCTGAGAGGATGATTTTCAAAAAGGCAAATAATTAAAATTACTAAAATTAAGCTAAAAAAGTAAAAATTACATTTTTTTTTGTAGTGTTTTAAATAATTTTTGTCAAAATAACTTCGAAATAACTCGTTCTCTGGACAATATTATTGAGTTTCATTTGAAAATGCTTGAAATTAAAAAAAATAATTATTTTTCATTCCATTTCAGGGATCTGTGAGATGCGGAAGTTGCCCGCATGGCTTCACGGGTGACGGAAAAACTTGCGTTGCATCAACGGGATTCGCCTGTTCAAACGACAACTTGTGTCACCCATTGGCGAGATGCGTTGAATACCAAAATAGCATCGTAAATTGCATTTGCCCGCCGGGTTACGCTGGATCTGGCTACGGACCCCAAGGTTGCCTTCCATCCAACGACACAAGTGCATGTCCAAGTAATTTCTGTCAAAATGGGGGCACATGTTACGTAAACGGCACCTCGTTTGCATGCCGTTGTCCTCCCGGAACGCTCGAGCCAAATTGTTACAGCAGGGTACGAATGTGCGATACAAATCCTTGTCTCAATGGCGGCACTTGCACCGATCGCGATGGATCGTTTTACTGCTCTTGTCCGCGATCGTTCACCGGAATTCGTTGTCAAACGCCGAAAAGAAGTTGCGGCGGTCGTCTAAGACAAAATAATGGCACTTTGAAATATCCCGAGGGCAGTGATCAGTACAGACATAATACACGATGTGCTTGGATCATTCAAACGTTGAACTCGTCGATGGTGCTTAACGTGACTTTCAAGTCGTTCGACTTTGAGGGTGCCGTTCGTGGTGAATGTCGTTTCGATTGGCTGCAAATTCACGATGGCCCGACTTCGTCTGCCTACATGATTGGTCGTTTTTGCGGAAATGCCCTGCCAAAAGGCGGAAATATTCTTTCGACGCACAACGCCTTGTATTTGTGGTTCCGTTCGGACAACAGCACGGCGCACGATGGCTTCGAATTGACGTGGGAAGCCATCCAACCGGTTTGCGGAGGAGATTTTGAAGTCACCAGTCATGGCGTAATTAGTTCTCCTGGATCTCCCGGCAATTATCCCATGAACCGAGATTGCTACTGGCGTTTGACAGCACCTCCGGGAAAACGGCTCCAATTGAATTTCCATTCGTTGCACATTGAAGCGCATGTCGATTGTGCCTACGATTTCTTGGCAGTTTACGACGGAAACAACCAAGAGTCTCCGTTACTCGAAAAATTCTGTAATTCATCGAATCCGGAACCGCTATTGACCCCAAAGAACGAAGCTCTTTTACATTTCCACTCGGATGACGACAACTCAGACACGGGTTTTACGATTTCCTACAACGTTCAGCCAGGAATTCCGGGATGCGGAGGACTTTACACTGCCGAAGAAGGGCTTTTGACGTCGCCTGTCTCGTATGAGGACAAAACTTACCCAAATAACGTGGAATGCGATTATCTGATTAGACAACCGAAAAATGTAAAGATTCAATTGACCATCATGGAATTTCATCTGGAGGACAGTAGCGATTGCAACTTTGATTATCTCGAGATTTACGATGGCAAAAGCACGAGTGATCCTCTCATCGGTCGTTTTTGCCACACATCCATTCCGCGAAGCATCAAATCCGAAAGCAACGAAATGCTGTTGAGATTCAAAACGGATTGGTCGACCGCGCATGGCGGATTTAGCATCAAGTACAAAGCGATATGCGGCGGCACGTTCTCCGAGTCATCTGGCATCATCACGAGTCCCTATTACCCGAAAGAGTATCCCGGATCTGCGGATTGTCGATATGAGATAGAGGCTCCTTTGGGATCTGCCATCGAACTTGACTTTGAGGACTTGGATATGGAACAAAATGCAGAATGTAGTTATGATTTTATTGAAATTTTCGATGGACACACCTCAATTGGGAAATATTGCGGTTCTAGTAAGCCATCGCGAATCGTTTCTACTTACAACTATTTGACGATTGCCTTTCAAACGGACAATACGATGCATGGACGAGGTTTTAAGGCGAATTACACTTTTGTCAATTTGAAATGCGGTGGAATTGTTAAAGCAAATGGAAGTATTATCACGCCTCCGTTGCAAGAAGGCACGTACGAGAATGATTGTTCCTGCAAATGGTTAATTGTGGCACCGGAAGGCTTCAATATTCAAATGAATTGGGTGACGTTCGAGATGGAAGGTCATGAAAATTGCACCTTTGATTATGTCGAAGTGTTTGACAACTCGACGCAAAGCGGTGCTTCGCTGGGAAGGTTCTGCGAAACGATACCGCCAGTGATGACGACTGTGGGAAATATTGCAACGGTGTTCTTCAAGTCGGATTCTTCACATGCCCTTGCTGGATTTTCGTTGAGGGTGGACTTTATGAATGCTAAAGAAAGTAAGTTTTGTTTGTTTTTTTCATATTTATTTTTTTTTTAATTTTTAATTTTTAACTCATTTTTGATCGATTTTAAAGCTAAAATTGAATAAATATTCATTCTAAAGATGATTTCCATCAAAATCTCCTTGATTTTTGAAGAAATAAAAAAAAACGATTTTATCATATGAGGAGCAAAAACCGTACTTTTTTCTCAAGTCACTTTTCAACCAAATTTTGATGGGTTTCAAAGCTAAAAGTTAATAAATATGCATTCTAAAGTTGATTTCCATTGATATCTGATCGATTTTTGATGAAATAAAAAAAGTACGATTTTATCATATGAGGAGCAAAAATCGTACTTTTTTTCTCAAGTCACTTTTCAACCAAATTTTGATGGGTTTCAAAGCTAAAAGTTAATAAATATGCATTCTAAAGTTGATTTCCATTGATATCTGATCGATTTTTGATGAAATAAAAAAAGTACGATTTTATCATATGAGGAGCAAAAATCGTACTTTTTTTCTCAAGTCACTTTTCAACCAAATTTTGATGGGTTTCAAAGCTAAAAGTTAATAAATATGCATTCTAAAGTTGATTTCCATTGATACCTGATCGACTTTTGATGAAATAAAAAAAAATCGTACGATTTTATCATATGAGGAGCAAAAATCGTACTTTTTTTCTCAAGTCACTTTTCAACCAAATTTTGATGGGTTTTAAAGCTAAAAGTTAATAAATATGCATTCTAAAGTTGATTTCCATTGATACCTGATCGACTTTTGATCAAATAAAAAAAAAGTACGATTTTATCATATGAGGAGCAAAAATCGTACTTTTTTTCTCAAGTCACTTTTCAACCAAATTTTGATGGGTTTTAAAGCTAAAAGTTAATAAATATGCATTCTAAAGTTGATTTCCATTGATACCTGATCGACTTTTGATCAAATAAAAAAAAGTACGATTTTATCATATGAGGAGCAAAAATCGTACTTTTTTTCTCAAGTCACTTTTCAACCAAATTTTGATGGGTTTTAAAGCTAAAAGTTAATAAATATGCATTCTAAAGTTGATTTCCATTGATACCTGATCGACTTTTGATGAAATAAAAAAAAGTACGATTTTATCATATGAGGAGCAAAAATCGTACTTTTTTTCTCAAGTCACTTTTCAACCAAATTTTGATGGGTTTCAAAGCTAAAAGTTAATAAATATGCATTCTAAAGTTGATTTCCATTGATACCTGATCGACTTTTGATCAAATAAAAAAAAGTACGATTTTACCATATGAGGAGCAAAAATCGTACTTTTTTTCTCAAGTCACTTTTCAACCAAATTTTGATGGGTTTCAAAGCTAAAAGTTAATAAATATGCATTCTAAAGTTGATTTCCATTGATACCTGATCGACTTTTGATCAAATAAAAAAAAGTACGATTTTATCATATGAGGAGCAAAAATCGTACTTTTTTTCTCAAGTCACTTTTCAACCAAATTTTGATGGGTTTCAAAGCTAAAAGTTAATAAATATGCATTCTAAAGTTGATTTCCATTGATACCTGATCGACTTTTGATCAAATAAAAAAAAGTACGATTTTATCATATGAAGAGCAAAAATCGTACTTTTTTTCTCAAGTCACTTTTCAACCAAATTTTGATGGGTTTTAAAGCTAAAAGTTAATAAATATGCATTCTAAAGTTGATTTCCATTGATACCTGATCGACTTTTGATGAAATAAAAAAAAGTACGATTTTATCATATGAGGAGCAAAAATCGTACTTTTTTTCTCAAGTCACTTTTCAACCAAATTTTGATGGGTTTCAAAGCTAAAAGTTAATAAATATGCATTCTAAAGTTGATTTCCATTGATACCTGATCGACTTTTGATCAAATAAAAAAAAGTACGATTTTATCATATGAGGAGCAAAAATCGTACTTTTTTTCTCAAGTCACTTTTCAACCAAATTTTGATGGGTTTTAAAGCTAAAAGTTAATAAATATGCATTCTAAAGTTGATTTCCATTGATACCTGATCGACTTTTGATCAAATAAAAAAAAGTACGATTTTATCATATGAGGAGCAAAAATCGTACTTTTTTTCTCAAGTCACTTTTCAACCAAATTTTGATGGGTTTTAAAGCTAAAAGTTAATAAATATGCATTCTAAAGTTGATTTCCATTGATACCTGATCGACTTTTGATCAAATAAAAAAAGTACGATTTTATCATATGAGGAGCAAAAATCGTACTTTTTTACTCAAGTCACTTTTCAACCAAATTTTGATGGGTTTCAAAGCTAAAAGTTAATAAATATGCATTCTAAAGTTGATTTCCATTGATACCTGATCGACTTTTGATCAAATAAAAAAAAGTACGATTTTATCATATGAGGAGCAAAAATCGTACTTTTTTTCTCAAGTCACTTTTCAACCAAATTTTGATGGGTTTCAAAGCTAAAAGTTAATAAATATGCATTCTAAAGTTGATTTCCATTGATACCTGATCGACTTTTGATCGATTTTATCATAAAAAAAATCGTACGATTTTATCATATGAGGAGCAAAAATCGTACTTTTTTTCTCAAGTCACTTTTCAACCAAATTTTGATGGGTTTCAAAGCTAAAAGTTAATAAATATGCATTCTAAAGTTGATTTCCATTGATACCTGATCGACTTTTGATGAAATAAAAAAAAGTACGATTTTATCATATGAGGAGCAAAAATCGTACTTTTTTTCCTCAAGTCACTTTTCAACCAAATTTTGATGGGTTTCAAAGCTAAAAGTTAATAAATATGCATTCTAAAGTTGATTTCCATTGATACCTGATCGACTTTTGATGAAATAAAAAAAGTACGATTTTATCATATGAGGAGCAAAAATCGTACTAAAAAAGTACGATTTTATCATATGAGGAGCAAAAATCGTACTTTTTTTCTCAAGTCACTTTTCAACCAAATTTTGATGGGTTTCAAAGCTAAAAGTTAATAAATATGCATTCTAAAGTTGATTTCCATTGATACCTGATCGATTTTTGATTAAATAAAAAAAAGTACGATTTTATCATATGAGGAGCAAAAATCGTACTTTTTTTCTCAAGTCACTTTTCAACCAAATTTTGATGGGTTTCAAAGCTAAAAGTTAATAAATATGCATTCTAAAGTTGATTTCCATTGATACCTGATCGACTTTTGATCAAATAAAAAAAAGTACGATTTTATCATATGAGGAGAAAAAAGTACGATTTTATCATATGAGGAGCAAAAATCGTACTTTTTTTCTCAAGTCACTTTTCAACCAAATTTTGATGGGTTTCAAAGCTAAAAGTTAATAAATATGCATTCTAAAGTTGATTTCCATTGATATTTGATCGATTTTTGATCAAATAAAAAGAGTACGATTTTATCATATGAGGAGCAAAAATCGTACTTTTTTTCTCAAGTCACTTTTCAACCAAATTTTGATGGGTTTCAAAGCTAAAAGTTAATAAATATGCATTCTAAAGTTGATTTCCATTGATACCTGATCGACTTTTGATCAAATAAAAAAAAGTACGATTTTACCATATGAGGAGCAAAAATCGTACTTTTTTTCTCAAGTCACTTTTCAACCAAATTTTGATGGGTTTCAAAGCTAAAAGTTAATAAATATGCATTCTAAAGTTGATTTCTATTGATATCTGATCGATTTTTGATGAAATAAAAAAAGTACGATTTTATCATATGAGGAGCAAAAATCGTACTTTTTTCTCAAGTCACTTTTCAACCAAATTTTGATGGGTTTTAAAGCTAAAAGTTAATAAATATGCATTCTAAAGTTGATTTCCATTGATACCTGATCGACTTTTGATCAAATAAAAAAAAGTACGATTTTATCATATGAGGAGCAAAAATCGTACTTTTTTTCTCAAGTCACTTTTCAACCAAATTTTGATGGGTTTCAAAGCTAAAAGTTAATAAATATGCATTCTAAAGTTGATTTCCATTGATACCTGATCGACTTTTGATGAAATAAAAAAAGTACGATTTTATCATATGAGGAGCAAAAATCGTACTTTTTTTCTCAAGTCACTTTTCAACCAAATTTTGATGGGTTTTAAAGCTAAAAGTTAATAAATATGCATTCTAAAGTTGATTTCCATTGATACCTGATCGACTTTTGATCAAATAAAAAAAAGTACGATTTTATCATATGAGGAGCAAAAATCGTACTTTTTTCATCAAGTCACTTTTCAACCAAATTTTGATGGGTTTCAAAGCTAAAAGTTAATAAATATGCATTCTAAAGTTGATTTCCATTGATATCTGATCGATTTTTGATGAAATAAAAAAAGTACGATTTTATCATATGAGGAGCAAAAATCGTACTAAAAAAGTACGATTTTATCATATGAGGAGCAAAAATCGTACTTTTTTTCTCAAGTCACTTTTCAACCAAATTTTGATGGGTTTTAAAGCTAAAAGTTAATAAATATGCATTCTAAAGTTGATTTCCATTGATACCTGATCGACTTTTGATCAAATAAAAAAAAGTACGATTTTATCATATGAAGAGCAAAAATCGTACTTTTTTTCTCAAGTCACTTTTCAACCAAATTTTGATGGGTTTTAAAGCTAAAAGTTAATAAATATGCATTCTAAAGTTGATTTCCATTGATACCTGATCGACTTTTGATCAAATAAAAAAAAGTACGATTTTATCATATGAGGAGCAAAAATCGTACTTTTTTTCTCAAGTCACTTTTCAACCAAATTTTGATGGGTTTCAAAGCTAAAAGTTAATAAATATGCATTCTAAAGTTGATTTCCATTGATATCTGATCGATTTTTGATGAAATAAAAAAAGTACGATTTTATCATATGAGGAGCAAAAATCGTACTTTTTTTCTCAAGTCACTTTTCAACCAAATTTTGATGGGTTTTAAAGCTAAAAGTTAATAAATATGCATTCTAAAGTTGATTTCCATTGATACCTGATCGATCGATTTTTGATGAAATAAAAAAAAAAGTACGATTTTATCATATGAGGAGCAAAAATCGTACTTTTTTTCTCAAGTCACTTTTCAACCAAATTTTGATGGGTTTTAAAGCTAAAAGTTAATAAATATGCATTCTAAAGTTGATTTCCATTGATACCTGATCGACTTTTGATCAAATAAAAAAAAGTACGATTTTATCATATGAGGAGCAAAAATCGTACTTTTTTTCTCAAGTCACTTTTCAACCAAATTTTGATGGGTTTTAAAGCTAAAAGTTAATAAATATGCATTCTAAAGTTGATTTCCATTGATATCTGATCGATTTTTGATGAAATAAAAAAAAATTTTTTCATGACCGTTTTTTCAAAAAAGAAGAAAAACGGTCATGAAATTTTTCAAGTGAAGTTTTAATCAACTTTTGATGGGATTCAAAGCTAAAATTGAATAAATATTCATGCTTAAGATGATTTCGATCAAAATCTCCTCGATAAAATTTTGTTTTTCTCATGTTCTTTAATTATTTCGTTTCTCCCTAGATTGTGGCGGAACATTTTTCTCCAAATCCGGTTACATTCGCAGCCCGGGCTGGCCACATTCCTACGTCAACAACAAAGCTTGCGAATGGATCATACAAGTACCGAGCAACAATCAAATCCAACTGAGCTTCAAAAATTTCAGCGTCGAAGAATCAACGGACTGCAAATTCGACATGCTTCTGATCCGAAATGGCGCTCAAAAGACATCTCCCTTAATTGGATCATTTTGTGGAACGACTTTGCCACCGAACATCAGATCATTCGGCAATCAGCTGTACTTGCAATTCGTTTCTGATGGGTCTCGTAGCGAAGCTGGCTTCGAAATTGAATGGACAAGTGCCTCAACGGGATGCGGCGGAACACTTTCAAGTTACAAAGGAACCATCACAAGTCCTCAATATCCCGACAAATACAGTGCTAATGCTTTGTGCTCTTGGCGCGTCATTGTGAGTCAAGGATCAAAAATTCGTCTCGTTTTCTCGGATTTCGATTTGGAAGCTGATCCCAATTGTAACTACGATTATTTGGAGGTGTTTGATGGAAAGGATGCCAGTGCCAAATCTTTGGGCAAATATTGCGATTCGAATAATCACCCGTTGGACTTGCAAACGACCAGTAATTATGCATTTGTCCGGTTTGTGAGTGATCGTTCCAATCAAAATCGCGGATTTAGTCTCAATTACATGTCGGTTTGCAATACAACACTCACCGGATGGAACGGCGTCATCGAGTCTCCGAATTTCCCGCAAGAATATCCACACAAACTCCAGTGCGAATGGAAAATCGAGACCTACAAAGGCAACAAAGTCTATGTGGAATTCACAGATTTCGATTTTGAAGTGTCGCATGGATGGAGCCAAAATACCTGTCCCTACGATTACGTCAAAGTAACGCAATACCAGAAAAACGAGACGGTCCAAATGAACAAATATTGCGACGAAAAGCCAAAAAGTTTCACGAGTGTCGACAATCAAGTGTCAATTTTGATGAGCACGGATCAAAGTGGCCGCGGTAAGGGTTTCCGTTTGGAATGGAGCACCGAAGGGTGTGGCGGCATCCTAACAAAGCCACGTGGCACCTTGACGACGCCAAACTACCCGAATGCGTATCCGCATGACGTGGAGTGCGTGTGGGACATTCAAGTGGACTTCGGAAAAACCGTCGAATTGACAATAACTGATCTCGACATTGAAAATTCGAATGATTGCAAGTTTGATGGTCTCAAAATAACGACGGGAGGCGATTTGAATCTGGATGTGGCGACATTGTGTCATTCGGATCGGGTTGAGCGGAAAATTGTGGCACATGGGCATCAGATGCGAGTCCATTTCTTCAGTGACAGCTCACTGAATCATCGGGGCTTTAGTGCGACGTACAATACAATTGATGCGGCATGTGGTGGTTTGCTGACAAATCCATCGGGAATGATTTATTCGCCAAATTATCCCAAAGTTTATGGCAAAAATGAGACTTGCGAGTGGCGAATAACGGTAGATGCCTCACACAAAGTCGAACTTTCGCTGAAAGAATTTGATTTGGAGCCAAGTATGCTTTGCACGAATGATATCTTGTACATTTATGACGGAGAAGTTGAGCGCGAGGATAAAATTCTTTTGAAGGCGTGTGGAAATTCGATGCCAAATCAAACGTCTTTCACATCGAGTGGCAATAATGTTCTGGTTGTCATGAAAACAGATGCGGAAGAGGAATACAAGGGATTCAATTTGCAGTATAAAACGTCGTGTGGATCGTATATTCGCACGAACGAAAGTGGCATGATACATTTGTCGGACATCACGAGAATCGAGAATTATAACTGCACGTGGGTCATTGAGGCAGACGATTTGAGTCAACATGTGAGCTTGACCGTTACACATATTGAGAGCATTTTTGGACGTCCGGGTGACACGGATTGCTTTACTTTCTTAAGGGTGAGTAGTAAAAATTAAAAAAAAAAATCAAACACATTAATCGCAAATACTTATTTTATGGGAAGATTAAGTTAAAAATGAATATTTCGAGTAAAAAATTTTATCAAAATTAACTTCTTTCTATAAAAAAATATTTTTACCGCGTCTCTGGGCATAAAAAAATGAAATTGAAAAAATAAATTCCTTTGACATGGTTTTGTTTTGAAAACTAAATCAAGAGCAAAACTAAATCAAAAACTGTGTCAAAGCCATTTTTGACAAATCTTGCTCCAAATGGATAAAAATTTGTCAGAGGGCTCTAATTTATCATTTTAAATCATTTTACAACTCAAAACTGCTAAAAAATTGAAACTGAAAAAAAAAATTTTCTTTGACATAGTTTTGTTTTGAAAACTAAATCAAGAGCAAAACTAAATCAAAAACTGTGTCAAAGCCATTTTTGACAAATCTTGCTCCAAATGGATAAAAATTTGTCAGAGGGCTCTAATTTATCATTTTAAATCATTTTACAACTCAAAACTGCTAAAAAATTGAAACTGAAAAAAAAAATTTCTTTGACATAGTTTTGTTTTGAAAACTAAATCAAAAACTGTGTCAAAGCCATTTTTGTCAAATCTTGCTCCAAATGGATACAAATTTGTCAGAGGGCTCTAATTTATCATTTTTAATCATTTTATAACTCAAAACTGCTAAAAAATTGAAACTGAAAAAAAATTTTTTCTTTGACATAGTTTTGTTTTGAAAACTAAATCAAAAACTGTGTCAAAGCCATTTTTGACAAATCTTGCTCCAAATGGATAAAAATTTGTCAGAGGGCTCTAATTTATCATTTTAAATCATTTTATAACTCAAAACTGCTAAAAAATTGAAACTGAAAAAAAAATTTTCTTTGACATAGTTTTGTTTTGAAAACTAAATCAAGAGCAAAACTAAATCAAAAACTGTGTCAAAAACTGTGTCAAAGCCATTTTTGACAAATCTTGCTCCAAATGGATAAAAATTTGTCAGAGGGCTCTAATTTATCATTTTAAATCATTTTACAACTCAAAACTGCTAAAAAATTGAAACTGAAAAAAAAATTTCCTTTGACCTTTGTACAAAAACGCGTAGATATATAACATCGAAATGCGGTATAGTATGTCGTTCTTTAGACGACTACCTACTTTCTTTATTTTTTTAAACTTTTTTAAAGTTATTTTTTTCCGTAATTTTTATGAAAAATTTTAAATTAGAAAACATTAAAAATAAATATTTTTTAAAATCCAAAATAAATTTAAATTAATTTAAAAGCTTGAAAAAAAGAAAAAAATTAAAAATCAATTTTTAAAACTCAAAATTCGTAAAAAACTTAATGAATTTTAACTTGACTCAATTTTGAATTTTAAGATTAAGAAATAAAAATTATTTAAAATAAAAAGAAGAAAAATATTTTTAGAACAAATTTATGAATATTTAGATAGCCTAAACTCATTATTTGATCTAAAAATAAAAAAAAATGATTTATTAAAAATTTTAAATTCTGAAAAACTTTTCAAAAGTTAAATTAATTTCTTGCATAATAACAAATAATTAATTTAATTTTCTTTTAGATTTTGGATGGAACATCCTTAGATGGCCCCGAACGAGCTAAAATTTGCGAAATGAAAGCTCCCCCAACAATTGTCAGTAACGGAAATGCTTTAACAATACATTTGGAGGCCAACAGAACGTTCAGCGAATCACTCATTGGCTTAGACATCGTTGTGCAATACTCAGTATTCGACAATGGTAAGACTTTTTTTTTAATTTCAGACAAATTTTCCTAAATCTCTTAAATTTTTCAGCTTGTGGCGGTACTCTTACGAGCTATTCAGGCAGCTTTGCTTCACCTTCGTGGCCACTTCCGTATCCAGCCAACGTGGAATGCATTTGGATCGTCAAAGCCTCACCTGGAAATAGTTTGAGCGTCACATTAAGAGATATCGACATCGAAGAATCCGAAAATTGCATAACAGAATATTTGGAAATTCGTGAAAATAACGGCGCTGGGCAACTTTTGGGAGTCTACTGTGGCACAACTATCGATCAAAATCACACAAATATCAATACTTACTGGATTCGGTTCAAAAGTGGTCAAACGCCAGGTTCGTCAAAGGGATTCATCGCTGATTATTCTTATGTCACACACAATGAATTAACGGCATTGACTGATGTTATTACGTCACCTTTGTTCCCGCGACACTTCCTCGGAGATCATGAAATGACATACAGAGTCACGGTGGAAGTTGGAAGAGTAATTTCTATCGATTTTGAGCGATTGGCATTCAGTTCTAAATTAAATGGATTATGCATGGCTTTCATCAAGGTAGGTTAAAAATTGATTTTTTCTTAATTTTTAAAATATTTTTTTTTTAGATTTATGACGGATATGATGAGACAGCAGTACCATTAGTCGATCAATTATGCGGCTTTGAGATCCCAGATGCCGTAACGTCAACCACAAATGTCGTTTATATCGTCGCCAGGCTCGACAGTTTCAACTCGCACCGCGCAAATATGTTCAAAATGCGATATCGTGCAATAAATCCGAAGAAAATAACGAACGCAACACTAATCGACGGTTGTGGCGGTGACATTACACTCGAAAAAAGAGATCAATTCATTAACGTGACATCGCCCGGATATGCTAATGGCGGATATGCACCAAATCTGAACTGCACATGGAACTTGTACAGCGCAAATCCTCAATTTCATCCTGCATTCTACTTTGCCGAAGTGGATCTCGAGGACACAGTTGATTGTTTGGGCGATTACGTGCAATTATCGACGTCCAAAGATGCTGTTTCATGGACAAAACTGGATCGCATCTGCAATGTGAATTTCCGGAACACCTTAATGTACCGACCGACGTTCGGAAAGCCGTATTTAAGGGTGAATTTCCGTTCGGATTTCGCAACAAACCGCACTGGCTTTGCAGGAATCGCCTTTTTGAGATGTGGCGGTGAGCTAACGGGCCCTAATGGGGTAATTTCGAACATGAATACAACTGTGATGTCCATGAACGATGTTTGTTTGTACAATATCACGGTTCGTCCCGGCAAAATGATCAAATTCAAGTTCAAATCGCTGCATTTGCCCAAAGTACAGGATAAATGTGCGTCTTATGTCATGTTCAAGAATGGGCGGGACGACACAGCTCCCCTTCTGGGTGACGGCAAGTATTGCGGAGTTGATGAAAATTTTGAAATTCCACAAACATCGAGTCGGTATGCTTTTATAAAAGTTTTCACGCACATCGCATCCGCTAATTACGCCTTGGAGTACACCGAAGTTGGCGTTGAGTGCGGCGGACAAATTTTACTCACAGAACGAATGAATTCTTCGAAAATTTCGACGCCAAATTTCCCCAATATTCCGCATCCGCACTCCGAATGCATCTGGAATGTCGTTGCGCCGAACGGGGAAGCCATTACACTTTCGTTCATGTCGCATTTTGACTTGTACCGAGCTTCGGATTGCTCGCAGGAGTATATCGAAGTGCTGGATGGCGGATCTGAACGTGCAAATGTCATCGACAGATTTTGCGGCAATAGACCACCAAATCCCATCACAAGTACCTCGAATAGACTTCGCATCAAATTCTTCACGGATATCGATGAGCCCCGAAGTGGCTTCGAAGCTGAGGTCAAAATCGCGACATGTGGCGGAAAATATACGGCCAGTGACGGAACAATTGCCTCAAACGGTTTCGGCAGTCCTGGGGCTTATCCGGCAAATACTGAATGTGTTTATACCATCAGTGGTCCCTTGGGTCGAAATCTCGAGCTGTCCTTCAAACAAATGGATTTGCCACAAAGCGATAATTGCAGCGAAGTTGATCACCTGGAAATCTACGTCGGATCCTATGCCTTTGAAGAAAACAGTAATGGAAGGGATTTGTACGGGATATATTGCGGAAATGTGCTTCCACCGAACATAAATGCCGGTTCCAATGACATTGTGATAAAATTCAAAACATTTGCCGCCCAAACGACGTTCAAGGGATTCCAATTGCGATATAACGCCTCGTACAGGAGATGTCGCCAAGAAATAACTGCGGAATCGGGTGTCATTACGTCCTTCGGATATCCGAATCGAATTGTTAATACGATGTGTGAGTGGCGTATCACGGTTCCCAAAGGTCGTCGTGTCACCGTTGAAATTGTGGATTTGGATTTTTCCACAAGTATTTCGTCCTATATGCAACGAATCGCCTTTTACAACAGTTTTACGCCGAAAAATCGCATTAAAACGATCCACGCAGGCGATCCACTGCAAACAATCAGCTCGTCCGACAATAAAATGCTCATTTCCGCATGGAGTCGACAACAAACCAACAATCGCGGCTTCAAAATGGTCTTTAGCTCGAACGAGACAACGTTGTGTCAGGGATCTTTGGATGATGATTCCGGTACAATTTACGCGCCGCAGAGCAATTCGTCGTACACGTGCGAATATGAGCGAACGCGACACTTTTCCAGCGGCACGTTGATGTTGGAGCTAAAGGACATCCGAGCAGGAAGTCGCAGAACGCCCGGTTGTCGGTATTCGTTGTCGAAACTTGAGGTGCAATGGAAAAGTGCTCCAGCTGACGTTGACTCGTATTTTGCTCTGTTATGCGGCAATGAAACGCGAGAAGTTACTTTATTTTCGCCTTTTTATGATATTGTCATCAGTGCGTACCAGACCTTCTTCATGGGAGTCACGAATTTCACGCTAAACTACAGACTTTTGAGTTGCGGCGGGCAGTTTAGCGGAAGCCGGATCATTGAACAACCAACATTTGGCAATACGCCATCGTATAGCATCGGTTGCGGTTACTACATCAGTCAAAAAAGTGACACTACAATGCATATCGCTGTGAAAAAATTGAAATTAACGCAAACATGCGACAAGGAATACATTCAATTGCATAACGGACCTACCCCGATGAGTCCGCATCTCGTACGTTACTGCGGAAATTCGTTGCCAGATGAGCCCTTGAACACCCAAAGTGCCCATTTGTACCTTTTCTACTACTCCGAGACATTTAATCCGCAGAGCGAGTTCCGAATTGACGTCGTTCCAACACGGGCAGCATGTGGCGGTGTCATTCACATGCCAATTAGCACCATCTCAAGTCCCAGTAAGAACGGTACGTACTTCAATAACATGGAATGCGTGTGGGAATTGCGAGCTGATGCCGGTTACACGATCGATTTGTGGTTCAAAGACAGATTTTTCATCGAAGAGGCGCCGGATTGCAGCAAAGATTATGTCGAAATCACGACTTTGACGAGTTTGGATACCTGGACCTCGCTTGGAAAGTTCTGCGGACGTCATTTGCCGCCAGTTTTTAACACAACAAGTTCTAAAGTAAAGGTGAAACTGCGTACAGATGCCACAAATGTCGGAGATGGCTTCACCCTTGAATGGAAACAAAAATGCGGAGGAATATTTTTCGTAACGGACGACGTGAAAACGATGATTTCACCAAGATACCCAGAGCCGTACGATCCAAACTTGAATTGTAATTATACATTTGTGGCGCCAAGCTTGAGCGATTATATCAACATTGTCTTCAAGGACTTCCAGCTCGAGGAGACTAGTCGTCGTTGTAATTACGATAATTTAACGATTTACAAGTACAACGAATATTCCTACAATTCGGACATTTACGAGAAAATGTCGACGTTCTGCCGAAAAGATAGTCCCGGAAATCTCCGACTCAAAGGAAAAGCAGTCATTTTATTCCAATCGGACATGTTCCATGAAAAGGCAGGATTTCTCTTTGAGTATCACTTGGACCGGTGTGGCGGCGATATTAACGAATCAACGATTCTGGAGTCGCCCAAACAAGATGACGACGGAAATTTACCCGCTGGAATCGACTGCGTGTGGCGAATTTCAGCGCCCATCGGGAAAATTATCGTCATCCGATTCGAAAAAGTCGATCTGGAGCACAGTGAGGGATGCAATTATGACTACATCAACGTCTACCGTTCGCATAACATGTCAGAGGCGAATCGTGCCGCCAAATTATGCGGCGACTTTTTGGATCGATCGATTTCGTTGAATAGTCAAACGGGTGTGCTTCAACTGAAAACCGATTCGAGTAACAATGCGGGAGGTTTTCGTGCGAGAATTACCATGACCACGCCATGTGCCGAAACAATCACCTTGAGAGACGTTAGTCCGATCCACAATATCCAGGTGACGCAACAAAACTACGTTCCGAGCATGGATTGTCATTATTTGGTGCAAACGGACTTGGGATACACGATTCAGGGGAAATTCAATCGAATGCATGTCTTGCCATGCAATCACAATGCGACAGATAATTGTTCGTGTAGCTTTGTGGAGGTGCGAAATGGCAGAGGACCGTTTGCGGAATTAATTGGAAAGTATTGTGGACACGAAATTCCCGCTGGATTTCAGTCTTCGGCAAATTTCTTGTGGATTCGGTTTGTTACGAGCTCGCAAAATGATTCTAGTTCCGGCATTGATGTTGAATTGAAGAGAGTTCCGTCGGTTTGTGGGATTGCTGCTGTTAATGTGACCAAAAATGAGACTTTTACATTGGAGCCGCCGCGAGTCGGAGGGAAATATTTGAAAAATTTGCATTGTGTGTGGGCTGTGGAGACGGCAATTAGTACGAATTTCGAGATTATCGTGGAAAATCTTGACATGGAAGACCCTAATGATAAAGGCGAGTGTGTGAATGACTTCCTGAAAATCACAGACGACTCGGCGAAAGATTATATCAATGACCAAACGTTCGGTAATGAAGTTATTTACAAGGGACAAAGTGGTAGCAAAATATATTCCTTCTACATGGGGTTATATCGTCCTCAAGCACCGCATGTTTTTTGCGGAAAATCGAGCAGTAACATAATTTATTACACCTCATCGAATAAGGTACATGTTCGAATCTCCACCAACAGCGACATAGAAGGCGCAGGTTTCAAGTTGAAATTCATACCTGCCGGATCCTGCCACGACTATGACGGGCTTCAGGGTAGAATTAACGTGAATCAAGTGAAAACGTGCAATTATCTCATCAAAGCGCCGCAAAACTACACAATTTCCGTCTTTTTCAACAGCCTTTATTTCTATGAGGATAACTGCACGTCATCAGGTTTGAAAATTTTCGATGGTGAAGCTGCGACAGCGCCATCTCTCGTCGCTTGTGGTTACACGCAACCAAATCCCTTCTTCTCCACATCGAATATCGTCAAAGTTGCCGTGAATGCGCAACACGAATTCTCGGGAAATTACGATTTGACCTATGTGGCAACCGATCAAGGTCGCGGATGTGGCGGAACGATACTCAATTACGGCGGAATGTTTACGAGTCCGTTGTATCCGCAAAATAATCGGAATGAAACGGATTGCGTGTGGACGATTCATGTGCCGCGAAATGTAAAAGTTGCACTTCGTTTTGCCGTTTTTGATTTTGGTTCGAAGACAACGTGCAACGGAAATTACGTGCAAATATTGGAGAAAAATGCAGCAGGTGAGGAGGAGGTTAAACGGCAATATTGCGGAGAGGATGAGCCCGCAGTGTATCGAAGTGAAACCTCAATTGTCGCAGTGAAGCTCAAGACAACAAGAAATTTCGCTGGAACTGGATTTATTGCTAATTTCATGGGAGTTTCTGAAGGTAAGAATTTTATTTTTTTGTGAAAATTATGAAGAAACTAATTGATTTTTTTTTATTTTGTAGATTCTAAACTTCTTATGTGATGATGTCAGCTCTGTAGTTTAAAATTATTATCAATGAACAATTTTCATTTGGATCTTTCGAAGTTATCAATATAATTTCCAATAAATGCGTAGACTAAATAAATTTTTCAATAATTTCAATGCAATTTTGTTTTTTGTCCCATAGAATAAGTCAAGAACCCAATGAAGCAAAAAAAAAGAATTTTTCCAATTTTTTTTTTTTTTTCAAAGAACGACTCAAACTCCTCCAGACTTTCGAATTTTTCCACAAATTTAAAAAAAGTTAAAATTAATTAATTTTAAAAGATTTTTTTTTTAAAAATCGTATTTCAACATAAAATTTTCTTTTAAAAATAATTTTTATGAAAATTATTAAATTTTTGTTTTCAAAAAAATTTTGTCAATTATTTTTTTAAAATTCATTTTTTTCAATTTTAATTTAAAAAAATTTAAATCAATTTTTACTACACAAATATCAATGTAAAAAAGTCAAAACAACAAAAATATTCATTAAAAATCAAAAATTAATAAAAAAATTGGCATTTTGTATGAAAAAAAGTATTTCAAAATTTTTTATTTTTTTGCTCCCCCATTTTTATTTCAAAAGTTTTGGACGAAACTATTGAGTTTCATTTGGAGCGGCCTAATTTTATTTTAAAAAAATTTGCTCACTAGATATATTACTTTGAATTAAAAAAAATAAATATTTTTGAATTTTTTGTTTGTAATTTTTTAACGTTTTTAGACGTTTAACGTTGATTGTTAACATTTATCTAATTTTGGTTAATATTTTTTTTTTAAATTTGAACAAAAAAGTGGAGAAAAATCAAGCAAAATTTCCAAAAACAAAAATTAAAAAAAAAATTTTTGCACACGTGACCTTAAAAAAATTTCTTCTACATTCATAAATATATACATTTTCAATAAAAATATCCAAAAAAATGTCAAAAATATTTAAATTTTTAATTTAATTTTTATTTTTCCCCCAAAAAAATTAATATATTTCTAAAAATATTAATTATGAGTTCGTACGGCACCGTATGTATTAGTCAAAATCCAGTTTAAAAGTAGACAAAAATTATTTTTTTTTATTACATAAAGATTAGTTACGAAAATTAATTAATACATTTATGAAGAGAATCAAATGAGTTTATCTAATAGTATCCATACTCATGGACACAATATCCCCATACGCATTCACAACCAGATTCTTCCGATGATAATTCTGAATTCATGTTCTTATATACTTCATCCGGATAATATTCATCAACGGAATCATCATTTTCTATTTCCGAAATTGTAGAAAAAGAGTATCCATTGTATGACAAACAACGTTTCTTTTTGGATATCGATTCAATCGCTGAGTTTCTCTAAAAAAGACAAAAATTTAAGTATTTTCGGATTTTTTTTTAAATTTTTTTATAAATCTTACGCGTTTTATAGAAACATCCCTATGAAGCTCCCCATGTTCTTTCAAGTAAACATCTTTTTCGTGATAGTCAGTACGTGTAAAGATTACGCGATCCCCTTTCTTAAACCATTTCAAACTTGAGATGTTTTTAAACAAGGAACATTGTTCTACGAACTTAAAATCTAAGAGCCGATGATGATCGACAGACAAATACTTTAGGAAACGGCAAGTGTCTTTTATCAAATTCCAGGTTTTTGGATAGCAAATATCTCCATGTGGCAAAAATAAAGTAGTTAAGTGAGGCCATCCGCGAATAATTTCTTTAATCTCTTTATCATCGAGGCTGTCTGGTATAGAAAAAGATGAAATTTGGGGACATTGACGAATAAGATGACGAATTCCAGTGATTTGAATGATATTCTAAAAGTGAAATATTAAAAATATCTCTAAAATCTATCAATAAAAAAAACGTACCTCATTGTAACTTTCACTAAGACGTAATGTTTTGAGATGTGGCAAGTAGGCGAATTTCAGAAAACATTTATTTGAAAGTCCCGAAAGTTTCTTCATTGAGGTATCGTACACCAGTAAATGCTGCAAATTCTTCAATTTTTCAATGGAATTCGGAGAATGCTCGGCCGAGTCGAAAATGTGTCGCGGAATCACTCCATGTAACTCGAGATACTCTAATTTTGGCATATTTGCATAAATAAGACGATATTGGGCGTCTGTCAAATTAGCTTTCAAATCGAGTTCGGTCAATCCAGTAAAAGATGATAAAATATTCGTTATGCAAGTGTCGCAAATTGAAAAGGAATCAATATGCAATTTCAATTCCTTGACATGAGAAAAGTCTGGAAATGCTTTCTCGTGATCTGTAAAGCAATTGACTTCTTCCTCGAATTCGATTTCAAGTAACTTCAAATTTGAGAAATGATGTAATTGAACAAACGAAATGGAAGAAATTTCTTCAAAAACCAGTCCTGTGATGTG
This sequence comes from Culicoides brevitarsis, assembly GCF_036172545.1. Taxonomy (NCBI): domain Eukaryota; kingdom Metazoa; phylum Arthropoda; class Insecta; order Diptera; family Ceratopogonidae; genus Culicoides; species Culicoides brevitarsis. The sequence continues at coordinate 18,304,179 of NC_087085.1, read as the reverse complement.
ATTTAGATCAAAAACTGTGTCTTCGAGTATGTTGAAATTGTTTTTGATATAATACAGATGTTCTTCAAGATCATTTAAATTGGTCTTAACCGCATCTGTAACGTTGACGGGAAAATCTTCATTATCGAAAGGATACACTTGTGTGAAAATCAATTTTTTCAAGTTGACTAGACCGTTTTTGTGTATGAGGAACTCCTCGTGCTCCTTTAAATCCTCAAAAAAAGCACTGCTGTTTATGTGGATCTCCTTCAAAGAAGGGGGATAATAGTTCAAGTCATCAATGTCTAAATTTTCCAAAACTAATTTTTCTAAATTAGGAAAATTATTCAAGATGTTTTTGCGAAAAAATGTGTCTTGCGTGTCTGATCCTTTTTCTATCATCAGTGGCAGAAAAAATGTGTTCTGCAATTCTATCTCGGTGATTTCTCTTCCAAGTCGCATGAAGAAATTTTTAGCAAACGGAAGTGTCTTGAAATTCACTTTTTCCAATGTGAGATGATCAAAAGTTCGAATTGTGCGTCTTTCGGGTGCAAACAACTTTCCGATTCCACAATTGGCAGCCAAATAATCTTCTGAAATCGTCAACTTGAAGAATTTTCTGAACTCTGGACGCAAAGTCAGGTGAAAGAACGTCAAACAAACTTCGGAACAGCGACGAATGCTCCACGAATCCAAATACTCGAAAATTTCCAGCAACATCTAAAACAAAAATATCGGACTTCAACATGGCGAACAATGTAAAATTTTTAAAATTCATTTTTTTACCTCAACCGGGAGACTTTCGATAGGCGAGTAGCTCTCACGTCTTTTTCGTGATCGTGTGTTCATATTTGATGCCATTTTGTTGCAATTCTTGTGATTTTCAACACGAAAATCAGGAAAAACTAACAGACGAAACGATACGCGTCGAGATTTTTTCGTTGTTTTGATTTCATTCCGATCGCCGGCAAATTCCGATTTATCATTTTCAATCTCCTCATCAATCAGTCCGAAACAGTTGCTTGGCTTTGTTGTTTTTTTCGTAAATTTATGTGAAAATACCCAAGAAATCAAGACAAATTTGTGTTAGTTATGGAGACCAGATCCAAGGCAAGCCGCCAACATCGATCGTTGATCGAGAAACTTCCAGTTGAGGTAAAAAATTGAAGTTTAAACAATTTTCACATTTCGCCATGTTGAAATCCGATAATTTTTGTTTCAGATGTTGGTGGAAATTTTCGAGTATTTGGATTCGTGGAGCATTCGTCGCTGTTCAGAAGTTTGTTTGACGTTCTTTCACCTGACTTTGCGTCCAGAGTTCAGAAAATTCTTCAAGTTGACGATTTCAGAAGATTATTTGGCTTCCAATTGTGGAATTGGAATGACATTTGCTCCCGGTAATCGCTCGAAACGAACTTTTGATCATCTTACATTGGAAAGAGTTAGTTTCAAGACACTTCCATTTGCCAAAAACTTTTTCATGCGACTTGGAAGTGAAATTACCGTGTTAGAATTGAAAGAAGACTTTTTTTATCCGCGCATGGTAGAAAAAGGATCAGAAACTCAAGACAGAAACTTCCGAGAAAATATCTTGAAAAATTTTCCAAATTTAAAAAAATTAAATTTGGACTGTGAGGAGAATATTCCTATACTGAAATATTTTCCAGCCTCACTAAAAGAGATATTTGTGAACGGTCATACATTTTTTGAGGACTTGAAGGAATTCAAGGATTCACTACACGAAAACGGGGCGGTCAATGTAAAAAGTTTGATATTTTCCAAATTACATTTGGACGAAGATAGCGAATTTTCGCAAGGTTTGAAAGTTTCCGATGCAGTAATGAACATTCACAATGATCTATCACATTCAGAGAATTTTCTGGGTTTTGAAAATAATTGGAACATACTCGAAGAAAAAAGCTTGGATCTGAATGACATTACGGGAATAGTTTGTGATGCATTTCTTTCAATCTCGTTCGAACCCCTGCTTCGGCTGCAAAACTTAAAATCCATTGAACTCACAGTGTTTCACAGCAGAGAATGTTTTATCAATCATCAGCAAGCATTTCCGGATTTTTCTCATGTAAAGAGTTTAAAATTGCATTTTTATAAAACATCGGATTGTGATACTTGTACAAGGAATATTTTATCGTCATTCACTGGTTTGACCAAACTCGACCTGAACGTTAATTTAATGGATGACAAAATCCGTCTAATTTTTGCTAATATGCCAGATTTGGAACATTTGGAATTGCATGGAAGAATTCCTCGACACATTTTCGACTCTTCCCAATATGCTCAGTATTCGATTGAACAATTGAAGAAATTACAGCACTTGTTGATTTATGACAAAATTTCACATGAGTCTTCAGGTCTAACAAATAAATGTCTTTTACGGTTTTCTTACTTGCCAAATCTCAAAACTTTATGTTTAAATTGCAGATATGTAAGTACATTTAATTTTAAATTTTTGAAATATTTATTCATTTATATTTTTAGAAGAATTTTAAAACTGATGGAATTCGTAATTTAATCCAACAATGTCCAAACGTTTCCAACTTTTGTTCTACAAATAACACAATTTCGGATAAAATGGTTCAAGAAATGTTGCAGGGCTGGCACCAACTGACAACACTACTGTTACCAAACAAAGTATTTGAAAAGGAAACATGGGAAATTGCGAAGACCAAAAGCCGTTTCTTGAGTTATGTAGCTGTATCCGATGACAGAGATTTGTCTTTTTCAGAAAAAATGTCTTTATTTGAAAGCATGTCTTGTTTGATTGCCATCAAAATTGGAGCTGAGGTTTTTACACGAGCCGAATATTGCAATCAGGACGTCTACTTGGATGAGTACCCTCAGATAAAAATGCAATTAAAAAGGGTGAGCTATAGTAGCGATCATAAGTTTTTTTGCAATAGACTTTTTTTATGCAAAACCCTCAATTTTGGGCTTCAGTAAAAAATATTAGTTACCTACTTTCGATAAATTTATTTAAAAATTTGTTGAAAAAAAAATTTTTCTGTCAAAATTTTTTGAAAAAAAAAATTAATAATTTTATAAAAAATATTTTTAGAGAACGAAATTTATGGTATAATATGATTTCAAAACAAAAATTAGAATAAATTGAAAATTTTTCAAAAATTTTTTGGAAATTTTCTTGAAAAATTATGAAAATACACCAAAAACGGTCATTTTTGGTTAAATTTTTAACTTTTTTTTTTTATTTTGCCCCATTGGATTTTCGACTTTTAAAATGGGGCATCGGACTTTATTTTTGATTTTCATTTGGAGCGGCCTTACTTTTGATAAATTTAGTTGCATATACTTAATTGTTGGACTACTTTAGGACAACATTTTTCGTTCTTACGAAAAATTTTATCTTCATGTGTTTCATAAATATAAAGGTTTAGGTATTTGATACAAATTTCGATTTTTATATCAAAATCGCCATTTTTGATCCTTTTTTTTTCAAAAAACTAATTACCTTTTAAAAAATATAATACACTTAATACAGACCAAAAATTGAAGGTTTTGCATTAAAAAAAGGCTCTTGCAAAAAACTTCTGATCGCTATTGTAAATATCTGAATATTATTTAATTAAAATAATCAAAAAATTTTATTTCATTAGAAACATCAAGGAACTAAATCTAAATCAAACAAGCGACCATGTACTCACGAACTTTATTGCCTTCCATTAGTGGCGAAATTTGAAGATATGGACGATGATTAAGAAAAGTTTGAAGAATAAGAAGCAGAAGATTCAACGGATGAAGAAGCAACGGATAATTTTTATTTTAGTTCTTTTTTTTTTAATGTACTTACCTAACTTTCGTGCCAATATATCATTAATTTATGTAAAAAACACTTTTTTTCATAATTTCTCAATTTTTATTATTTTATTCATTGATCCTGTTGTTATTAATATTTAATTCTAAATTTTATTTTTCTCACAAATTCTTGTTCAGACTTCAAAAAAATTAGCTTCATGTCTTTACAGCAATTTGCGATAAATAGAACACAAAGAAATAAATTACATATTTTTAAGTTTATTATTATTTATATTTGTTTGCCTTCAACTTTGATTGTTCATAAATAATTATCGCTGTTTTCACTTTTTTTTCTTCTTTATTTTTATTTTTTTTATTATTATATTAAACAATTACACGAATAATATTTTTGTTTATAATTTATGACTTATTTTTATATTTATTATTAATAGTAATGACTTTTTGTTACTTTTTGTTTAATTAATAATTATATTTATATATAATATATTCATATTTTCTTGCAAACCTTGTTTATTTTAATTAATTTTTATTATTATATTTTAAGAATGTATGTTGGAACACAATAAAAAATAATAATAATTATATAAAAAGTAGAAAAATACTAAAATATTCAACAGAATTGGTGGAAGAATATAAAATACATCTTTAAAAAATAGTTCAATATCAATCATAATGAGTTCAAGTTTTAATTTTTAAATATATTATTTATTGAGGGCGTGTGTATTTATAAAAGTGCAAAGATTCTAATGTATATAAATATATACTTTTATATAGTATAGTTTTTTTTAAGTTGATTCGAATAATAATTAATTATTACAATCATATAATAATGTATGTTTATTATTACTTTTAATATAATAATTAATGTTTTTTTTTCAATATGATTTATGAAAGAAATTTTTTTAATGATTATTCATATTTTTTTTTATTAAACAAGGTAACCTTTTATTTATGTATTGTTATTTTTTTTATGTTTTTTAGATGGGTTCAGAGAGAAAAGTTTAATTTTTTTTATTTAATTTTTATTTATTTTATATGTATGTTGTAGAAAAGCAGGTCAAGTAGTAAGCTCTTATCATTGCCATTTTGCATAAGTTTTATTTCGATTTTCTTAATTCATTCATGTTTTAGCTGCAAAAGTTCAGTAAATTTGTTCTAGGAAAATTTTTCTACAAAATTTCTTTAAAAAAAACTGCAATTTTTGCACTTCACTTCATCATATATGTTGGAAGAATATAAAATTTTAAAAGTCAAAAGTGAGAGTATAAAAGAGCTGTCTGTTATTGATTGTTTTAAGCTTAAATTGGGACTATTTTTGTTCGTTTAATAAAGTGTTTGAGTGAAATAAATGCCAACAGGAGGAAATTTCTTTGATTTTCACCCCGAAAAAAGGTGAAGTACTTACTTACCCAAATTCGTGCCGGCAACTTTCTGCTGCGGCGTGAGATTTTCTTGGACAATTTGACAAGAGACTGGCTCAGGCAGTTGAATTCCGGCAGTATTCGAGTACATTTCATTCGGATCCTCGACAATCTTCAGTGGTTCATTTAGTGCCATGTCTTGATTGTTGTTCGACTTGAAACCCTTGTTATTCGTGTCGGCGGCATTTGCTTGGAAGTTTGCGCGCATCTTCGAGACGAGGCCCGTTGTTGGCGCACGAACCGGAGGCGGGGGTTTGACTTTGACGGGCGGGGCAGGAGCTGCAGCATTTGATGCCGTTTCTGGTTTCTTATTGGGCGCCGGAGCGCTATTCGTGGCTGTTTCATTGTCGTAAATGCCTTGCTGGTTGGAGTAAATTTGCTGCGGGGCTGCTGCTGCTGCCTCGTTATTTGGCGCGGGAGCAACGTAGGAATGTGTGAGAGATGCTGGCGGCGACGAGTGTTGCAATTGTTGTTGCTGCTGTCGCGCAATTGTTGCATTCTGGTAGCAGTCGTTCGGCGAATTTTGATACTGATTTTCGCTGTCGGGCAACACCTGAGTTTGGTACGTCATTGACTGCGTCACCGTGTGCAAATGGGTGACTTGGGGCGCAACTGTGGACGGAATTGCGTTGCTGGCGCCAGATGGTTGCAAATTTTGCTGGAAATGCTGTACGGTAGGTGAGGGAGGTTGTTGCGGCTGGAGATGCGCTGGCAGCACAAGATCCGGATAACGAACGCGAATCGAGTCCACGACGTCGAGGAGATTTTTTGCATCCATCGCTAAGACGTGGGCACAAGCTAGCATGCTCCTGTTAAAAAAAAGTGTTAGAAATCCTGTTTGACTCAAAAAAATTTTTTTTTTAAACTTACTTTCTATAGTCAGCATCCAAGGTAGTGTCACAATATTGTTGTGCCAAACGCATAGCGGAAACCAATTCAAACATATCTTTCGATAAAACTTTGTGAGCCATCTCCACTTCCCTAAAAATTATTTTAAAATATTATTTTGAATGAAAATTTAATCAAATTTCGACTCACTTGTGAACTTGCGCAGGGAAACAATTCGAAATCTGATCAACAGATCCAAGTAAGTTGCGTAATTCCATTCCAACGTTTCTGACCAGCTCCAAATACTCAAGAGCTTTTGCCTTTTCCACACCTTGACTTAGTGCCATGATCGATTTTACAACAGCTGTCGTGCATGCATACACGTTGTCGTTTGAGCGATCAAGAGGCATTGTCTTGGTAACTTCAGGTTTCTGAAAAAATAAAAAAATAAAAAAAATTAAAATTTTTTTGAAACTCTTTTAAAAATTCGAAAATTTAAATAAATGAAATTAATTAATTAGTTGAAAATTAAAAATAAAATAAAAAAAAATAAAATAAAAAAAAATAATTACTTTAAAAGTAAAATTAAAAAAAAATAAAATATAATAAAATATAAATTTTCTTCTTTTTTGGTGTAATTTAAAAAAAAAATTTTTTCAAATTTTTTAATTTTTTTTCTTTGATTTTTAATGTGAAATTCTGACATCTATTTTAAAACAGTAAATCTCAGTTAAGAAGTTAAAAAAAAACAAAAAATATTATTTAACGTTCAAAAATAGGTAGTTAAAATTTTGTCATTTTTTATGAAAAAAATATTTCAAAACTTTTTTTTTATTCTCATTTTATTTTTGATTTTCATTTGAAACGGCCTAAATGGAAAAAAAAACTTCAAAAGATAAAAATCATTTAAAAAAATTTCTTACTTTCTGTCCATCAGACGTCGACGGTGTGGTACTCCGTTCCATAGATCTCGTAATCGACTTTGACAACGTGCCCGAGTTAGATCCTGGCGTCATAGGCCTCAAATCATTTCCGCCGATACCCATCATCGCAAAGTGATCCGTTAAGCTTCCCGGGCCCGAGCTTTGGGCGCCGTGGTAACTTCCCGACAAAGGACCCGAAACATCGTTATCCATATTGCTGTTGTTCGTGACTAGACTGAGACGTTTGTTGAAGTTCATTTCTTCTTGTTGCAACCACTGCGAGTCCATTTTGCTCTCTTCTTGTTGCTTACGTATTTTGGCTTCGATCAGCGATTGAGTGTCTTGCATGGAATTCTAAAAAAAGGAAAGTTTTGATTAAAAATTTGTAATTTTTTTCAATTTTAAGCTAAAATCATGCAAAAATAAAGTTCTTTTCAGAAACTGGCTACTGATGAAAATTATAAAAAAAAATCATGCTGCGAAAAAAAAAACAAATTAACATCAAACACCTGCAAAAATTAACTAAAAACACCTTCTGAGGCCTGTTTCGAAGGCCGTGCAAAGTTTCTATCTAAAAATTGAATAAGCAAAATTGGAATTTTCTTCCAAAAAACTATAAAAAACGCTAAATAAAATTAATTTTTAACGCAACAAAAGAAATTCAACAAACGCAACGCCAACAATTTCACACCTGTTGTTGTGCAAATCCATGGGGATCGTTATAGGAATTGGGCGACATGAGTCCCATCATTCCCATGCGTTGCGGAGTGCCTTGTGGCTGTCCCCACAAACGTTGTTGCTGTTGCTGCTGCTGATGACTGTACATTGGTGGCATCGAGTGCGGCGGTTCTTGATGCATTTGCTGCGATTGTGGCGAAAGCGGGCCTTGTTGCGGTTGATTCAGTTGATTTAACGCACTTGGCGGCAACAATCCCTTCTCAACGCTCTTTTTCAGAGCGATTGCGGCACACGATTTGACATTTACGCCGCCAAAATCGTAAATTTCCTCTTGGAATGGTTCTTCCTTTTTCTGCGGCGGACGATATGCCGGTTGATAGGGGATATTTCGTTCGAGACTCGAACTGCGATTGACATTGAAATAGGCTCCTTGGGGGTTTCGTTCCAAACTTCCGCCTCTAAAGCCGCGATTCATCATCTCGATGACCATGGCTTGCGATTGATTTCGTTCCAAACTGCCTCCGCCAGGTTGGGCGGGCCCCGGATAGACGGGAGGATTGTATCCGGCGACGTTTGGCGGATGTTGTTTGCGTTCAAGACTGCCACTTTTGGGTCCATATGGTGCCGGGCCTCGTTCAAGACTTGCCGAACGAGCTGTCATTTGCGGCGTTTCCGGTCCAGCGTTCAATTGTCGCGTCAGAGAATTCGATCGGGACACTTTATTGCCGTAATCCGTGTTTTTTGTGCGTTCAAGTGAATTTAAACGTGCCGCATATGCTTGCACGATGTTCTGCGTTTGATTTCGCTCCAAGCTGCGGGATTTTTGACTCTGATCGCCGGGCGATTGAACCTGTACTTGACCCGGATACGGCGGCAAATACGAGGGATTCGGTTGCGTTCCATATCCCTGCTGGAAATATTGCTGTTGCGGTGCCGCAAATGTCGAAATGGGAATTTGTTGGTTCGCCATGTCATACTGACCCGTGCCACCGGCGCCATTTTGATTGCGTTGCAAACTCTTGTACATCGGATCCATGGAATGCGTTTGTTGCGTTTGGGCATTGATGATTTCGCAGGGATGCGGATACTCGGGCGGCGGAGGTCGTTCCTGCGGCGCACCTAAAATCGCGTCTTGCGGATTCTTGTAACGATCGAGCGTTTCGGTGCTCGTCGAACTAATGTCATTAATTTCGGAGAGGGTCGCGGTTGAGGCGAGACTTTGCATCGATGGCGTACCCGCCATCTCGCTTTGTCTCAATTCCTCAATTGTCGGATCGAGTTTGAGGAGTTCTTTCGTTTGGAGAGGGACCGTTTTCATGGGGAGATCTTCCGCGACTTTTTCGACCGGTATTGCTGTGGGGGCATTTGTAGCTTCGCCAGTTTGTGAATCAATATCTACAGCTATAGTGTTAAATACCGTGACGGGAGCGGTGTACATTGCTGCATTTATGCCACGTTTCTCGTTTTCGCGCATCAAGTGAGCCAGGACAGCGGGATTTTGAGCAATGATGTAGGTCTGCGGAGATGTGGGAGGCTTTCCGACGTCACCTTCGTTCAAGGGCATGAGAGTTCCATCTAAAATTCATAAAATTTGATATTAATTGCTTTTAGGTGACAAAATTTAATTATTTGACTTTTTGTTTTTTTTTTTTAATTTTGATTTTGGCTAAAAATTTAAAAAATTCTAAAAAAAAAAAATTTATAAAAATTAATTTTTTTCTTTTTTCTGTGGTTTTTGATTGAAAAACCGTAAAAAAATCTAAAATTTTATAAAAATCGATAAAAATCATATTAGATTTCTGTTAAAAATTTGGATGGAAAAACAATTTTTATCACGTTATCTTAATGGAATTTTTAAGAAATTTTTTTAATCAATTTCAATTATGTTTTCATGGATTTTTCGCTTAAAAAATATTAAAAAAAAAATTAAAATTAAATTAAATTTAATGTGAAATCAACTTTAAAATTGACTTAAATATAAAAATAAATTAAATTGGAAATAATTAAATTAATATTTTTTGGTCATTTTCCTTAATTTTTCAATTTTGAATTTTTAAATTTTTGTGTTGAATTTATTTATTTACCTAAAAATTATTTTTTAATTAATTTTTTTTTTATTTTTTTTGTTAAACATAGATTTACGGTCAAAATTTAATAAATTCAATAAAAAAAGTAAATAACAAAAAATTAAGAATTTAATAAAAAAAATTATTTAATTAGGTAAATTTAATTTTAATAAAAATTTTAAAAGAATAAAAAAAGTCAAATATTTAAATTTAGTTGTTAATGCAAAAATTTGAACAAAAACTCACCTAAATTAGGTCTAGCAGGCTTTGGAGGCGCATTATCATCTCCGGCACCCCAAGACATTGCAGCAACTCGTCGATTTTCACGTCGCATAGTCTCCGTATCACAATGTCTTTCATCCGTCAAGATTTCACTGCAAAATAATCTCATTTTAATTCAAAAATCACATCAAATCTCAACCAAATACTTACTATAACACTTCCTTAATTGTCTTAAAGTCGGGTCTTTTATGCGGTTCATATGTCCAACATTGCGACATGAGCGAGTACAAGCGTGGCGGACAATTATTCGGCAACGGTAGTCGTTCGCCGTTCTCTAATTTACCTATGACATCACTATTCTTAATACCTTGGAATGGCTTGACACCTAACATTAATATTTCCCACGTACAAACACCTAAAAATGGATTATTCGTGAAAGTTGCGCTCAAAAAATAACGAATTTCTTGACGTACCGAACATCCAAACATCACTTGCGGTGGTAAAGCGACGGAAATTGATCGATTCAGGTGCCATCCACTTGATCGGAAGCATCCCCTTGCTCGATGTGTAGTAAGATTGATCCTCGATCCACCTTGATAAACCAAAGTCGGCGAGCTAAAAGTATTCAGTAGGCGATGAAATTCGAATTCGACAAAAAAAATTAAAAAATTCAAGTTCAAAAATTCAAAAAAATCACCTTAATACATGTTGGTGAACTGACTAGTACGTTTCTGGCAGCGATATCTCGATGAACAAATTTTTTGGACTCCAAATAACTCAGTGCCGTTGATAGTTGATACGAATAGAGCAACAAAGTTCCCAACTTGAGTCTATAAAAAATAAAAAAATTAAAATGTCTCTTTATAAAAGCACTCAAACATCTACAGAGCCACATAGAGACGAAAAAATAATTTATTCATGGCGTTCGGGACCTTTTTATGAAAAATCTACGGGTTTGGATAAAGGTCCTTTCTTGCCAGGAACTCGTTTACGGAAGACTTCGTTACCCGTGGCAGGTCAAATGCCAAGATTTCTCATAAATCGAGCAGAACCTGCTGGATTTGGCGCGCCAAAGAAATTTAATTTTGATTTAAAAAAGTGGCTTGACTGGTTAAGAGCAAGATCGAGTGAAAAATCGAAGAATGGCAAGGAGAAAAAAGAAGTAAAAGGCAAGAAAGGGAAAGGAAAAAAGAATAAAAAAGGAAAGAAACGTTAGAAAAACTCACTTTGGACCGTTTTTCTTCAAATAAGCTCGAAGCTCTCCAAGCCGAGCTAATTCCATGACAATCCAAATCGGAGATCCGCTGCAAATTCCAATGAGACGAATGATGTGGGGATGTTCGAATTTTTGCATTGTGTCTAAAAATTAAGATTTTTAATGAATTTTCGGTTAAAATTCATTAAAAAAAATTGAAAAAACTTACAAGCTTCTTCCAAAAACTTTTCCGACGTCGCCAAATCCGCATCAGCTTTGCACGTTTTCACCGCAACATGAATGACTGTCTTATTTTCATCCTGATTTTCGTACGACAAAGCATCAATGTCATTCGCATTCGCGGGTTTCTTGTTCGGTTTCAAGGGCGTTAATTTATTTTTGATGCGACACGTGCCAATATGAACATCGCCAAACTGCCCAACTCCAATGATGTCCTGTAGGGTCAACTGATTTCGGTCTAATTCGTAATTTCGCGTTGCTGGCGTCGAATAATCCCCTTCTTCGTCAGCGAGAGCCAAGTCAGCATAGTCTTCACTCAGCATTGGGGGCGGTTGATCCGGTTCAAATCGTGAGCCGTTTCGTAGTTGCACTGCTTCGTCGCCACTTGCACTCGTTTGTGACTCGGTCATGCGATTATTTCGCTTCTCGAGGGAATTTGTCGCACTGCTGCATGGCGTATTTTTCGCTTGGGGCGCTGTTCGGTCCCACAAACTCTCGTCCGTGTCCTTGAACAAGCGACAATAGCCATCCACGAGATCCGCAATACTTTCGGCCGTTTTGATGCCGTTGCACGTGATTGCCAGATCTTCGCTGTTGTTCGCGACACGAATTCGCAACTGGGTTTTGATCTCGCCGCAGTTGCAAGTCGCTGTGGAGGCAGCAGCAGCAGCTGCCTTCTTTGGATCCTTACTTGACGATTTGTCGGGACTAGCGGTACTCGGTGCGGATTCCTTGGACTTGTTTGACTTAGAACTGTTACTTTGTTCGGATTTGGTTAAGCTTGTGGGCAGCACGCTGGTGGTGATGCGCTCAATTTCGAGAAAATCGGTGACTTTTGTGGGCGTTGCTTGCGGGTGTGTCAGATACGAGATGCCAATGTGCGGACCTATGATGAGATCCACGGGAATGTTCCAGCCCGTGCCAAGCGTTACGATAAATTGTTCCTGATCGAAGGTGTATTGCGTGCCAAGTAGGTCGAAAAATTTGAGCATATATTCCATCTCAGAGTAGCTATAGACCTTTTTATAGCCAGCCTGAATGAGTTTCTTCAAATTTTTCTGTTTGATAGCATCTATCACAGACTTTGGTATGAAATTACTAAAACCTATCTCCTTCTCGATGTACTCGAGATGCTGTTTCTGCTCCTTCGACGCCTGATTCGCGTCTTTGTAGTAGTGACGGATGCCCAGGCAGCACAATTGCACCGCAATATCCTGATCAATATTCGGAATATTCGACTGGATATAGTCCTGTTTCACCTGATCGAAGTAAAAGTGACACGTGGTACGATCATTTTCGTACAACTCTTTGATACTTTTCGGGATATATCGAACTCGTAGTTCTGCTTTCCACACACTATTTGCATGTCCCACGTTTCCCGACACCTTTTGCTGCATCTTTTTCGCCAACGTACTTTTATCGATGTTCGGACAATCCGAATTCGAGCAAGATGGATTGAAGATGTGCGCCATCACTTGCGTCATTGACGTATCAGGGGGCATCCATAATACCTAAAAATTAGGAAAAAATAAAAAAAAATAAATTTCCCACGATCAGTAAAAAAAAAATAATATCTCACCTCTTTGGTTAACATGTGTCGCAATCGCAATGCATAACTTTGCGGGTTCGTTGTGTGACCGGGAGACATGGAATTAACGATTAGATTTATGATTTGCCGGACATCCGAGGCTTCATCGAACTTTATCATGCGGAATCCATGATTCGGTAGATGCACATGCAGTGTTTGCATGTCCGAGGGGGCTGCAACAAGTAGAATAGAGAGAATTTTAATTAAAATGTTGCGTTTATTACGCCTCAGTTGTCACTCAAACACGAAGTTTATAATTTTGAAGGGCGATACAAATTTATTTCAAAAATTTTGCATAATTTTTTTTTTAATTTTGGGGGAAAAAATAAAATAAAAATTTTAAAAATGTTCAAATTATGACCAAAATGAACAGATATTTTTAATTTTTTACTAAAATTTAAATAAAAAAAATAATAAATTTTAATATTCGTAAAAAATACGAAAATATCCTCTTTCATATAAAATCGAACCAAATTTTAATAATAAAATTAGAAAAAAATCGATTTTTTATGAATTTAATTTTTTAATTTTCTTTAAAATTATTTATTTATTTTTTTTTTATTTTCTTTTCTTTAATTTTTAAAATCGTTTTTAAAAATAATTTTTACCAAAATCAAATTAAAATACTCTCATAATTTTTTTTTATTTTGCCTCTTCCTCATTTTTTTTCAAAAATTTTTCAAAATAAAAAAAAAACTTTTTGACTAAAAATATTTAAAACTTAAAAAAATATTATTCTTAAAATATTTATGTTAATTTAAAAATAATTTTTAAATTAAAAAAATATTTTTACTAATTTTGTGAAAAAATTATTTCCTGAATTGAAAATTTTCCAAAATTAAAAAAAATATATATGAAAATAACCCAAAAATCTAATTTTTAAAAAATTTTTATTTTTTCCCCTTTAGGTTTTCCAATTTTCAAATGCAATAGAGAACAAAAAGTTAAAAAAAATTTAAGCGGCCTTATTTCACTTATTTTCCCCAACATCATCGTCATTTCGTGTTAAAGTACGTGCGATATTAATTTTAAAGCATGTCTACCGTAATGAAATGTTGATTCAACGTCTGACTGAGTTCATTTTGTTCTTCAAAACACATTCTCTAAACATATTCCAAAAATAAATAATTTCCGTGTGCGTTCTTGCAAAAGTCGAAAAACTGAATTTTTTGTTGAATCATCGCCACAAAGACGAATAAAGGTCTAGTACGAAAAAAAAACCTTTTTAATCTCGGTGTTGCATCGATCTAAGTGGAGTACCAAACACGTCAAAATCAAGCCTTCTTCTAATAAAGTCATCAACTGCTCCATTAATTTTTTTTTATTTTCCGAACGTGATCATTCAAAAAGATTAACTTTGTTCATGTTTCGCCTTTTTTGGAGTCCTATTGTCGTAAATTGTTATAACAACACTTACTAAACAATTAGACGTCTTGGCTAGACATGGCATGGCACGGATCGACCATTATCGAAACAATTATGATTTTTTTATTGCCATTTTTATTTTAATTACTGTCATCATTCATTTATGATCGATTAAGTTGATCGTTGCCTTTTTTTATGTTTAGCAAAAATTAAAAATTAAATCAAGATACGATCAAAGAGACTCATTAAAGTAGAAAATTAAAGTATTGTGTGCCATGTGGCAGCGTAAGTTCAAATTGCGGTAAACAATTAAACTCATTCATGATGATCTTCTTCATTGAACTTTAATTTTCTTGTTTATGTCTACAGTTTCTCTAATTATAAAATTATTATTATTATTCATATGAGCAAAGCTGAGTTATGTATTTGTCTTGCGTAATTTAACATTGAATTAGATGCATAACGTTTTACTCTCCATTGAACATGAAAATGATCTTGAACTATGATTTCTTTTCGTTATTAGCTTTTATTGAGACTTTTCTTTCCGGGAGGCTAATTGCGGTTTTTAAGTAGTCATAAAATTATTTTTTTTTATAATTTTATTATTTTGTACGGAAGTTCAAAGAATTTAAGGAAAAATTATGTCAAGGTGTTTTTTTTAAGTAAAATGGTGAAATTAAAATTTTTAACATTTTGATTAAATTTTTTATTTTATTTAAATAATTTATCATTATTTTTGCTTTAATTTTAATTTTAGTTGACCTAATTATTTTTGAAATTATATCCAATGATAAATTGATATAGACTTTTATAATTTACTTGTTCTATGATAAAACTGTTATTTTTTGAGAAAAAATTCTATTTATGAAAATATATTGAAAAAAGGCAAATTTTTACTGAAATTTGATTTTAGGTCACTTTTAAAAGTTTTACATTTTATTTTTTGCTTTAAAAATTTATTTAAAAATAAAATTATTAAAATTATTTAAAAAATTGCTAAAATATGTCAAAAATTAGCGTTTAAAAATTAAACAAAAAATTTAAAATTAAAAAAAAATAAGAAATAGTTTGCTAAATTTAGTTTGAATAATCAATTGACATAAAAACAATTAATAAAAAAATAATAAAATAAAGATTTTTCAATCTTTAATTTTCAATTTAACGTAAAATTTTTAATTTTGAATAAAATTCATAAAAATTATTATTTTTTATAATGAAAAATTCCTTAATTTTTTGATGAATCTTGTTAGTTATGTTTCAAAAGGTATAAATAAACAAAAAAAAAAAAAAAAAAAATAAATAAAAAATAAAAAAAATATTAAAAAAAATCTCATTTAAGTCATTTTTAAATTTATTTTTTTAAACGAATTAAGCGCATAAATATTTTTAAATTTTTTTATTGAAATTTTTTAACTTTTTAGACGTTAAACGTTGATTCTGAACATTTATTTAATTTTACTTTAAATTATTTCCAAAATTTGAACCCAAAAGTAAAGAAAAATCAAACAAAATCTCACAAAATAAACATTTTTCAAAAAAATTAATTTAGGTCACGTGACTTAAAAAACATTTTTTTTCTACATTTCAATTGGAAACGTCTGATTAAAGCCAATTTCTTTTGTTTTTTTGTATGATTTTAACGTAAACAGTAATTTTTCAATTAAAAAATTCCAAAAAATGTCAAAAATATTTAAATTTTTAATTTAATTTTTATTTTTTCCCCTGAAATTTTTTTGACAAAATCGGAGGGGGCGACAAAAAATGGATATATTAAATATTCGCCTTATTATTTTTTTTATTTTGCCTCATTTTGTACCAAAAAATTTTTATAATTAAATAATAATTAGTTATAGTGTAATAATTTCTCACAAAATCACAATGAAAAAAAATAACAAAAATGTGTTGAGTGATTTACCAGGCGCTCTTCATTAAAATTTATGCAAAAAATTTTTTAAAAATATTTTACTCACCAGTAGCCGTCCTCGATGGACTAAAGTTCGGCGAATGCCCACGCGGAACATTCAAATCACCCATAATTTTATTTCCGTGCGAACTCCGTGCCGGACTACCACGTTTAAAGTCGCTGGCACCAAAACTATTTGTGCGCCAATTTAATCCTGTCTTTGCCGATTGATTGCTGCAATTGTTGTTGTTGCCGTTGTGACTACTACTATGATTATTGTTATTGTTATTATACGAATATCGTGACGGTGACTGATGAGGACTCTGTCCCCGGTATGGCGGATCGTTTACACCATTATTTCCGGAACCATCATAACTGCAAAAAAATTAAAAAAAAATAAATTTATTAATTTGTGACCTTTTGCATAACTTTCTAATAATCTGTTTATCAAATCAACCGAAAAAATATTTTTTTGACATCAATTAATGCCGTTGTCAGTCATTAATAGGCGTTTGTCTGTATATTAAACTTCAACCGTCCATATTTGGAAGTCGTCAATTGACCGACTTTTGTCAAAAAATTTGCGCCAAAAATGCTTTGTTTTATTTTTTTTTTGGCAAAACCGCGAAACGTCAGTTCCAAGGAGGATTTATTTGGGTAATTATTGATTGTAGTCCATTAAAAATGATATAAATTTAACAAGTGACACCAACTTTGTGCCATTTATGGATTTTAGACAATAAAACAATTCTCTAATGTTGACAGTGATGAAGCAGCGTGGATGAAGGAGCTCCTTGTAAACAACCCAAAAAAATAAAAGTGAAACGATAATTTGTCCATAATTACATTTTTACAAATTTCGATGAAGGCAAATTCCCACGATTTAACATTCAGTCGTATTTCTTTTTGATGGTAATTGAATGATTTGGTAATGTTTACATTTTTTTATTGAATTTTTTGTGTGTGTTTATTTTTTTTCTTACACATGTTTTGGTTTACTTTTAGAATTTCAATGGTACAGGTGCTGAAAAAAAAATCGTGGCACCGTAATTATGCGACGCCCACGCACCACGACTTTGAAAATATGCGACAGAGATTTTTAATGTGAACAAATTATTGATCGGTAGCTGATAATTACGATCTGGGGACCGTTTTTTATCTTAGAAACGACAAATTGAAGGCGAAATCAGGTCAAAAGTACGTTCAAACCTTGTTTTTATGCTGAATTTATGTAAAGTTTGCCTCAGGGATTCGTTTCCATCGCCACTCCGAACGAATTTTACAGAACAAGAGAGGTAAGAAAAACATTTTTTTTTCGTTTTTAACATTTTTCTCGTGTAAACATTTCCCTAGCATGTCGTTGGACGCTATTTTTTCTAATGTGAGTCATTTGTGTTATTTGTTTTACAACAATTTAATGTACAAACAACAAACACGGAAGAGTGAATCTGAGAGAAAAATCAGTTGATCACCGTTTGATAAATTACCAACATCTCTATAAATAGTTTTGGAAATTGAAGGTAATTTATTGTCATTTTGAAAAACAGCTGGGCGACACACTTTTCATCGTTCGCATCGTTAATTAAGACGAAAATTCACGCCACCACGACGGAATTTTCGGTTGTTTAGAAAATTATTCAAATTAATAAAATAATAAAGTGGTCGAGTTATTTTTTTTTGTTTTCGTTAATTATATTTTATAGCGAAACAGGTGAGTTATGGGCAGGAACGAAGAAATATACGGCAATAAATATTTTTTTAGAACTTTAATTCAGCTGATTCATTAATAGGGAATTTAGTTTCATGATTTTTTTTTGTCATTTGAGCCTTAAATAGTTGACCTTTTAATAAATATTTAACATTTTTCGATAAACAAAACCTATTTTTCAACGTATTTGAATAAGATTTTTAATAAACATCAATTATTTTCACCAGATTTTCGCAATTTTTTAAAGTTTTTGGATTTTTTCTTCAAAAATTTTGGATAAAAATTATTACATTATCAAACTTTATGGCAGGTATGAAAAAAAAAATTTTTTTTCCGAAATCCAAAATAATTTCCTTAAATAATATTATCAATTTTTCATCCCAAAATATTCGAAAATAAATTAAATTTAGGAGAAATAAGAGCATTTTAATATAATTTGATAAATTTTAATTATTTAAAATTATAATTTCCATTTATTTTTAAAAAATTTAAAATTTTTCATGATTTTTTTTTTTTTTTTTTTTGGAAATTATACAAGAATGAGTTTCCTAATTTTTTTCATTTTTGACTAAATTTCACATATTTAAGTTAATTTACATATTTAAGTTAATTAAGCCATTAAATAATTTAAGTAAAATAATTAAATTTAATTATTTAAATTAAATTTAATTTAATTTAATTAAATTTTTGAAATTTTTAAATAAAATAAAATTAAAAATCAAATAAAATTAAACTTAAATACCAAATTTTGGCATTTTTAAAAAAATTTTAGATTGTACTTTTCAAAATTTGTATAAAAATTGGCAAAAGACCCTTAGTTGTAAATTTGAAAAATGATCAAAATTTAAAAAATAATCGCAAATTCCAAAATAATTTTTAATTTTTTTTTCATTTTTACCGCATTTAACTTGGGACTTGTTTTTATAATTTTAATTATTTTAGTTCTTTTTAATTTTTTTTTTCTTTTTTTCATTTTTTTGAATGAAATTTTTGTTAAAAGTTCCAAAATATTTAATTTTATTTTTTTTAGAAAAGTTACCTTCGCCGATAAACCCACGTCTTGACCACATCTGTCGATCCAACACTATGCCGCTTCAGCCTAAACGAGGCACGTTGTCGAATCGGATGCAATTTCCGAATAAATGCATTACCACTTTCCGATTTGTTGTTATTCCGATTCGAATTCCGCGACGTCGACGAAGACGCTGACCCAATATTCGTCGAAAGTGTTGAATTTCCTTCGGTCGATACGCTGGCACGATTATTCCGAGCAACAATCATCGACGTTCGCATAAAAGTCGATGACGTCTGCGGACATCCCGTGATATAAATTCGATCGTTAATCAAGTCTGGCGTACTCCAATTAAGTAATTGCTTCGAATTTTCCGTGTGTAAGCAATAATTTCTCCAATTATCACAATATTTATGAAGAACGTGTTCGTCGATGACATTCGGTAGACTCGAACTTTTAGTTAGCAAAGAAGTTGATCGGCGATGGTTGTGTCGCTTTCGTCGCGTCGCACATTTTATCGTTTGGAAATGTCGGTAGATTTTTTTATAGATCATAAATTTCAAGCGACTTTTGTAGTTTTTACTGCCGAACATTTCTTTTAATTGCTCGCATAACTGAGGTGAGATTTTATTCTTTAAATTGGCTAGAAAAGCATCACAGTCGTCTTCGGTTAAGACACGTAGCAGCGGCAGGCGATGAAAGAGTTGCAACATGGCATCGTCATGCAAGGGTTTTGTCTCGTGCTTTCGTTTGCGCCGTTGACTCAATGGCAGCGGTGCACTATAGTCGTCATTGACAACGACACTGCCGCGCTCATGATGGTACAAGACGCTATTTTTAGGTGCATCCACGCATTTCTCACTTGGAAAATCCAAATTATTCGTGTCTAAATATAAATCATTCTTATGCTTCTGTTGTTCCACAGACGACGCCAACGACGACGACGACGTCTTCAACGCTTTTGTCATTTCAAACTGCTTGTAACATCTTTCGACATTGCCATTCAGACTTTCAATCACTTCGTTGTTAATGTCATACCGCATGAGAATCGGATAAAAGTTGGAATTGTCAACGATAATAATGGATTTTGTTGGATTCTTTGCACTTTTATTGCTGTCATCGCACATTCCCTGTCTTGCTTCATCGATATTTTGGTACACCGGCTGCTCGGGCGTCTCAATAACAGTCTTTTTCAACAGGAGCGGATCCAATTTCCGCGTGTCGAGCAACAAAACGGGCTTATTTCCACGTGTGAAGGCACTCGTATCGTTTTTAAATACGAAACGTGCCTCGCTTTCATCGCCAAACAATACATTGTTATCATTTTCGCCGCCATCGAACGATTCCCTGCCGTTCCGGATATTATTCTCTCGTTTGTAAATTTCATCTTCTAACTTTTTAATAAGCGCAATGTCGATTTTCACTTCTGGCTTCTGGCTGAGATGATTACCATTGTTTACGTTATTGTTGTTATGATGGCCGTTACTGGCGTTTTTCGTACTTTTTATGCTAGGTAAGAGATGTGCGGACGATAAATTCCCAAAGGGATTCTTAAAAATATTGCTGAGAGGACGTGTCCATAATTTTAAACGTCTACGTTTTAATACAATTCGATTTTTATCAAGATCTATAACGTTTGGCGTTTTTTCCAACATATCACAGCCATTATTTACTTTAGTTCCGATCACATTATCATATAAATCGTTCATTTTTGGATTTTTTTATCTTAATTTTTTTTTTATATTTTAAATTTTTAATTCACTGTCACATTTTTCTAACGTAATTTTTCAGTTTTTGCAGCATTTCTATATAAAATAAATATTTTTTAAATAAAATAATAACAAAAAGACCACTAATCGAGCAACATGATTGTTAAAAGTTATACAATATATTTTTTTTTGAATACGTGAACATAATAATAGATCTTTTATATTTGAACATAATAATGCATGATGGTCAAACGCACGTGGAGTAGACAGGTTAAAGCGCACCTTTTATATTTTTTTAGATAATAAAATATAAAAAAATAACAATGATAATATATATAATAATAAACAAAGCTTGACAAAAGCAAAAAAGATTGCAATTTGATGGTGACTCAACGTGTTTTGTAGTAGTAGCACTTTGGGTCACCGAGGTTAAAGGTTGAAAATTTATTCGAATATTCAAAACTTTTTTTATTACATTGATCTTGAACATTGTAAATTTTTCAACAAAATTTAATTCTAAGTTGATCAAAATAACCATCAATTACAATTCTAAAATAAAATATTTTTTCAACAAACGTAGAAACGTATAGCTAAACATATATCGGTAATTTATTAAACACGAGCAAAAAATAGACAATCGAAAAATTCGAGTGGGACACACAGGTCTCTTAAATTTTTACAACAATATTAAATTACCATTTATTGTTGCTTTTTCATTTTTATATGTCTCTATATATATTTTTATGATTATTATTTTTTTTTATAAAAAAGACAAAAAATTATATCAATGATTATTATTAGGCAAGTGCAATTTCGAGAAATATTTTAAATTATTATATTTTTTTACATTAGATAATTAATTTTAGAAACAGTAAAAAATTAATTTTAGAGTTTTTATATATTTTAAATTAATTAATATTTAATAATTTAAATATATTTATTTAAATAATTTAATTAAATTAATAAAATAAAGAATAATTAATAATTTTATAATTCATTTTTTAATTTCATAATTTTTTAAGTAAGTATTATTTTTTAAAATAATTTATTTAAAAATTAAATAAATTTTCTTAATATTTTCTATAAAATAAAAAGTTTTTCAACATCTTATTTAAATTTAAAAATAAAAAAATTATTTTTAAATTTTTTAACTTTTAATTGTCGAATTTAAGTATTTATACTATTGTATAATGTCGAAAATCATAAAATAACCATTATATAAATTTTAAGTTTTTTATATTTTTTACAAAAATTTTAATAAATTTAACTTGAATATTAATAATTATAATTTTAATATTTTAAGTATATAAAATTTATATGTTTTTTAAAAAAATTTAAAAATTATATTTTTATTAAAAAATATTAAAAATTAAAAAAATATTTAATTTTTGAAAAAAATACGAAAGATAAAAATTAAAACATTTTTTCAAATCAAACCTGCCTAATAATATTTTTTATTATTATACCTTAACCCGAGCCAGATTATAATAATAATCATATACTTTTGGCTAAATGTGTCGCAATTATTACTATTTTAAAAGTATATTTTTATATAGGATTAAATGTGTTCATTTATTGTTACAAATGTATAAAATTTACAATAATAATGTAAACGGTATGGCACTCAAAGATAGATTTTGGGACCTGATAAGAGTCGTTTAAAGCTTCCCTTTAAACTACCTTGACCTAATGACTTTTACTCTCACTCTTGCTTGTCTTAAAATTACTCGTGCAGTGTTAATTCTTACATAATTTTTATTAAATACTTGCAAGTTTTTATATAAAAATTACGAATTCTTTAATAAAGCGTTACTGCATCGAATAAATTAATAAAATGATACATTTTTTTTATTATTTAACGCACATGCTCGCAATATTATGCAGTTATTTCGCATATTTAAGCAAACAGTTGTTTTTATAACCTTTGTGAGTATTCATAAATTACAAGTTTGTGTATGTTAAAAATTTGTTTCGGCCACCATAATGTTTCTGTTAAATTTCGTTGTTTATTGAATTACCGTATCACCTAAAGATGGCAATAAAGCTACATTAAAAATCGATCCGCTACGGATAAGGTGACAGTAAAACGTTAAAAAACACAGCGGAGAAAAGCATTAAAAGCATATTTTTTCAGTCAACACACTTGCTTGCCAATATATATATCGAAAATAAATAAAAAATATTGACTCATACGACGGAACACACCGGTTTTGACACCCACATGTCGTCATGAGCCATGAGACTTTTTTTTTCGTTTGCTCTACGAGACGAGTTTCTAGTGACATAAACAACGGCATATCGCTTTGGGTCCGGAGTAGTAATAATAATCGTATATAGGTAATGTGGGTTTTGATTTTTATTTATTTTTTAGTAATGCTTTAAATAAATTTGCAATATTTTAGCTGGCACGTCAAGTAAAGCACTGCTGATGAAGAAAACATGTACTGGCAAGATAAGAGAATGGCGTGTAACTAATGCGAGTGTTCTTGAAGGAAAATGTGACGGCATCGACATATTTTATTGGATTAAAAGCTTTCACAAAAAAACATTAGAAAAGCCGCGCGCGATGACAGGAACAGAAGCTTGAGTGGATTTTATCGTTAAATCGTATTAAGTTTCTTTATTATTGCCTTTGAAATTGATTCAAATATGTATCAATGGATTGAACAGATCTGTAATAATAATTTTATTGTTATTATCAGCGAAGTGTGACACATTAATTGTTTGAATATTCATAAATATTAACTGCTTTTGCATTATTATTTAATACTTTCATATGAACCGGGTGTTTATTAAATTTTTTCTATACCTACTTTTTCTTGTATATTATTTTTTTTTAATTTAAAATTTTTTTTTAAGTTAAATTTTTTTTTGTTTTTGTCAATTTTCATTGTTTTTTTTTCAATATTTAATTTAATAATTTTTTTAAAATTTTATTAAGTTAAGTTTTTACTTTTTTTAACAAAAATTTAATAAAAAAAAATTTTATTATAATTTTTTACATATAATAAATACAATTTTTAAAACATTATTCAAAAAGTATTTTTACATTTTTCTAAAATTTTTATAAATATATATATAAAATATTTTTATAATAAATTACCTATTTTATTTTTAATTATTAAATTATTTTAAATTTAAAATTGTTTAAAAAATCAATAAAAACAAATAATTAAAAAATAAGAAATCTTGAAAAAAGAACGAAGATATGTTAAAAATTAATAAATGCGAAAAAATATTACGAAAAATTTAAAAATAATAAATGTAAATTAAATTTTAAAAATTAAGTGAACGCACGGTATATTTAAAATGACACTGCAATTTTATACATATTATTATTATTAAAAATATTTGTAAGTAATGTAAAAAAATATTATCATCACTTATTATAACTTTATTATTATTATTGATGCTTTTATCGAAGAGAAAAAAAAATTTTTTTTTACTATTTTCATTTTTTATTACTATTATTATTATTTATCGTTGCTTTTTCAATAAATATTTAAGTTTATGTATGAGAAATAACTTGAAGATTATACTACTTGTAATATTAATAATAATAAATATCGAATATTTTTACATCAAAAAAAGCCAGTAGACGTAATAGGTGCAGCTTATCTGTCTAATATTGCCACGAATCGATGCGTATGTATGACACATATTACTATTTTATTATCGGCATAGTTGTTTACTTATTCAAATATTATATTAAAACGATATGCTTCAACATTACTTTATTATTTGTGTATGTTTTAAACGATAACAATCTTGCCTGTTTGTACATCGTTCGTATATACACAGAGCAAAACATGATTGATAGATTATTCGAACGAAATGAAGAAGACATTAGATAGAAACGAGTCGAAGGTAATTCATGTTATTTCAATATTAAAGAAAAAAAAAGTTTGAGATAAACATGAAGATTAACTAATATAACAATATTTAAAGTAAACAATGTGTCTCGAGTTTGCAGACAACAAAAAATCTTCAGACTTGACATGTGGTTTTCGAAAAACTAGATAACTTGTGTCGCTTGAAAGCAAAAGTTGATGAGACATGGATCAATTTTATCTTTTAATATAAAAAAATAAAATAACAAAAAAAATGACTTTCACTATTTATTGATAAATCTTTTGTCCAGCAGTAGTCAAGTATTTAAAATAAATAATTAATATTTTTTTGACATTTTTATTAAAATTTAAAAAATTTTCTTCTTTGTTTATTTTTTAAAAATATTTTTCTGCTTCTCACAAATTATTGTTTAACTTTTCAGTCCAAAATTAAATGCATAACAATGCAATTAACAAAAAAACTTTTTTTTTTGTAAAAGTCAGAAAGTAATTTTAATATAAACAAAACTCTTGTAATGACGACAATCGCTACTTAGACATAAAAAAGAGAGTGAAAGAGTGCAATATAAGTGCCGAATGTATATTTTTAACTATAAATCATTGTTGCTCAATTTTTAATCTTATTAATTAATCGTTTTCTTGATTTTTTATTTATTTTAATTTATTTTTTATTCTTTTTTTTAACAATCACGAGTGCACAAGATGCAAAAAATTCACTTTTGTTGTTTAATTTTACATTTGAACTATAATAATAACAATGTTTCTTGATGAAACATGTGCTTCTTGATCTTTATTTATTTTTTTTATTCTTGTTTCATTTTATTTTAGTTGATTATAAATTGTTAACTTGCAGTATTTATTATATTTTTGCATATAAACACACACACGCGAGTAAGACGAGATCAAATTATTTGTCGAGTTGCATTTTTGTTGCTTTTTTATTTGTGGATTCTTAAATTTTCGTGCTTGTGTCATCAAGTTTAACCTTTTTATTTGTGTAATTTATTACAATTTTAATATTTTTTCGATTTTATTTTATTTTATATTTTTTTTTTGTATCATATTCTTTCTTTTGTATTTTTTTTTTTATTAAAATATATATGATTATTTTTTTTATTATTATTTATTTTTTTGTAAATACTTTTTTTTTATTATTTTTTTTCGCACACAAAATTACAAAAAAAAAACCGTCACGATATAGCTCTTTACGCGTCGATGATTCTTTCGTTACTAAAACGGTGATCACTTGCCGACTCACAAAATGTATGATCATCATTAAGTGAACGTATATATGTGAATGTGTACAACATTGTATTTGTACATATGCATTTACAAAAGAACACATATGATTAAAATTTTATACCAAATAGACGTTTCATATACTTTTGTATATTTTCACTTTCAATTGCTTCATATACAATTATTTTGCCGGTTTTATACCATTCGTTCGAGTATTCGAGTGAACGGACGGAGTAATATTGCAAGGAAACGACTTAAAAATGTTTACGTGTGACACGGTGTTTAACAAGCAAGAGTCGAGCCAGAACTGAATTATTACATACAAAATTAATTTCATTGATGTCTCTTTTTTTTGTCTTGTTAAAAACACACACAAGTCGAGTTAATGTGTGTTGTGTGCATTATGATGACGACGGGCAAGTCACCAAACGTAGGAATATGATTTTTATTTTGGTTTTATTAATATTGTTATTACTTGTGTTATTATAATAATAATAAAACTGTAGTTAAATGTAGGTTTTGGCCGTGCCTCGTCGATTACATTAGAAAAAAAATTATAAAAAACGGAAACTCATACGAAAAAGAATAATAACAGTCGATAAAAAATGGTCGGATATCTTTTTTTTTTATTTTTTTGCAAAATTCTTAAGAATTTCGTTCCCATAAATCGGGTCTTAATTAACCGACAACGACTTTGACGAAAAAAAAAACTTGTCTAATACAAGATGATGCATGAAATAAAACGTAGGAAAATGTGGGTGACGTTCATTTGCATGTCTTGTCGTCGTTTCACGAAGAAAATATTATATTATTATGTTGTGGGACAAAAAAAAACGTGTCGCGTTGCTCTTGGATTAACAATGTCAGTCATTTGCAGAGAGGAATTAGGTCCTATGTATGATAATTTTAGTTCGTCATGACATCAGCGCGGCGCGGTGTCTGTTGATGTTTGCCAAATGTTGTTTTACTGCACAAAATTACTTTATAAATACATTTTTGTTTGATTTTAAAAGTAAAACTGCAAAAATGTAAATGAACTGTAAGTGTTTCGATATTTTTTTTTAATAAATAAATTTGTAAAGTGGCAGGCATCAGCTAAATATTTTGTGATTTATTTGCTTACTTATTGAGTATTTTTAAAAGGCATTACAAAGAAAAAATTAGTTTTGAACGGGAAGTTTGTCTGTTTTGAAAAAAGTATTAAAAATTAAAAAAAGGAGCCCTTAGTATTTTAAAAAAATAATTTAAAAAAAATTAAAAAATTTAAATATTAAATATTTTTAAAAAAATGTTTTAAATATTTTTAATTTTTTTTTAATTATTTTTAAAAACATTTTCCACTCAATTTTTTAAAATAATATTTATTTTATTATTTTTTTTTAAATAATTATTTTTTTTTTAATTTTTTGCATTTTAAATTTTTTGAAAAAATTTTTAGAATATTTTTAATTTATTTTTTTTTTTTAATTTTATTTTTAAAATAATTTTATTTATTAAATTGCATAATATTATAAAATATTAAATATAATTGACAAAATTGTTGTTAAATCGTAATAAAACTTTGTAATAGAATAGATAAAAAATTTAGAAATAACAAGAAAAAGCTTTAAAAAATTATATAAAAATTTTTAGTTTAGTCATTTTTTTCAAATTTTCTGCTTGAATTTTTTTTCTCTTGAAATTCTCTTAATTGGCAATTTTTTAAATTTATTAATTACAAATTATTTTAAATTATTTATAAAATATATTTTATGTGAAAATTAATGATTTTATTAAAAATTTTGATACTTTCGGAAAATAAAAAAAAATTAAAAAATATAATGAAAACGCAATTTGATCTTTTACCTTAACAACTTTCAAAATTTTCCAGCAAAATTAATTATTTTTAAATTTTCAAATAAATTAAAACTTGTTTGCGTAAATCGAAATCCAAATTGCACAAAGAAGGAAGTCATTCACTACTGCAAGGCACACCGATCGTTTAATCACAAGACACGCTTCGTTTAACTTTCTGCCTCCGCTATCGGTAACCCATTAAATCTGTATCAAAAGCATCATCTCCGCCTCTGTATGTCGCACCATACCGCACCGAGGCGACGCGCCGATGAATAATCAAATCAACTTCATGTCAAACGCATGACAGATAAATATAACACGAATTCGTCCAACAACATTATGAATTCTTATCATCACTTTATTATCGACGAAAAAAAAAGTTTCTGGTAATATTCTCGTCACGATTTCGATAAACAAGAAGTATTTATGGGTCTCAAACTCACCTTTTCATACAAAACAACAAAAAAAAATGCCTTTTTAAAGTAGAAAATTTTTAACACGCTCGCACATTTCATTGATGCGATTACAAAAATATCAAGATTAGGTCATGCAATCTCCTCAACGATCAATATTGAATTATTATATATTATTATTTATTCACACCCATTTCTCGGTTTTATTATTTTTTTGCGTAAAAAGACGAAGAGAGTTGTTTGGTGGTGGTTAAGAAGTCATTGCTCTTCCGTTTCGCATAAAATATAACGTTAATTAGCACTCGTGTAAATAAAAGAAGAATGTGAATGAGTTGATAAGTAAAAAAATTTAAAACGAGAGGAATCAAAAAACTTTAAATTGATTCGCGATTAGCTGGTGTTGTATCGCACGAACGAATATCGATTAACTTTGTTTGTATTTTTTTTTTTATTTTGTGTAAATAATTTGATTTTTACGGCTTTTTATTCGAAAATTCAATTTAAAAAGAAATTTTTTTCGTTTTTTTTTTGTAGGATGGATTTAAAAAAATTTGTATTGTATTTTTTAAAAAATATTTTAAAATTTTTTTGACATGCAAAACAAACACGTTTCAAGTAGCACAATCTGTTACAGTCTCCTTTGATTTTTTTTTGTATATATTCACAAATTCAATCAACACACTCAACATAAATTGCTTTTAGATGTTTATTAAAAATTGATGAAATCGTCCATTAATCACTTAAATTGCGAACATAACGTACGTTCAGTGTATTAAATTTAGAAGGCGAGGCACTTCACTTCGCACAAAGACACCTCAAAAGCCATCAAATGATAATTTGTCAAAAAATTATAACAACATTTATCACAGACAGCTTAAAAAGTGTTACAACAGCGAATAATAAAAATAATCGTTAGAACTCGATACCACTTGTGTGACCTTTGAAACATGATGGTCCACGAGCAATTTTACAGTCATTATATTTCTGCACCCATTGTGACTTAGGCTCGGATCACATTACGCCCCTTCCTCGTTAACATTGTCATGCGAACAGGTATCTCGTTAATGAAATCACAAAATCGTGAAAAAGTGAGTAAAATCTTGATCGGTCTTTTAATCATGTTCTTTACATAGTACCGTAATGTAGATAATGCTAAAAGAAAAAAAAAAACGTTGAAATTCTAATAAAACGGAAAATGTAGATTATTTAAGAAAAGGTAATTTTAAGTTAAAAAAACACAATTTCTATTAAATTTTTGACGTTTTTTTAAATATTTTTTAAAAAATAATTTGTTGTTATATTTTTAATTTTTTTTATACTAAAATGATAATTTTAAATTAATAATTCATGAAAATACAAAATTAGTTAAAACTTTAAAATTCTTAGTTAAAAATTTTCAAAAATATGAACTAGAAACAAAAAAAAAATGCTAAGAGAACGAATTGTAACAATTCTATTTTATATATAATACATATATTATAATAATATAATAAAATAATATAATATATAATAATAATATATATATAATAAATATATAATACATAAAATAATATATATAATATATTTTTAAATTCTCTTAGAATTATCTACATTACGGTAATAAGTAAGTTGTATATTATTGTTTGGAGTTATTTACTATTAGGAATGGCAGCCAGCGCCCATGTCGTCTATTCTTCACGGATTAAAATTTCAACATAATTGAGTTAATATAATAAATATAAATGAGAGTAAATTGTTCACGACTTGTTTTTTTCTTTTTCTCATTTATTCAAATAAATAAATATAATTGTATTATTTCATAAATTTTGATATTTAATAGTTTTGTTTTTAATGAGGTGCAACGAGTCTTATGCACGAGGAGAATAACTTGTTTAGATTACTTATCTAATATATAATATACAAAAATATATAAAATATATGATGAAGAAGAAGTAAAAAAATTCCTGTCAATATTATGATTATGTCTGGCTTTTGACGGAATTTTATTTATATATTTAAAAAAAAATATTCGTTTACAACTTAATTAAAACTAGATTTTTTTGCGTGGGATTTTGATGATAAAATGCATAAAAAGCTGTATTTTTACTGGTTATATTTATCTGTGTCATGATGCATAAATGATTATTTATTTAAATATATTTTTTTTTATTATTATCAATATATTATAAAAAATTGCAAAAATATTACAAAACTCAACATATATGTAAATATTTGTAAAAAAAAATAAATACTGAAAGAAAAAGGAAGTTGCTTGATAACGATTATTTGTTACAGGAAATCAATTTCGGTGTCATATTTGTCAAGAATCGGAAGCTCTTCACAAAAAAATCATAATGATAACGGTAATATTATTTTTTTTTTTATCAAAAATATATATTTTATTATTCGTGAATAATTTTTGTACGTCATAAAGCGCCAATTAGCGAAACTAAACGATTTACGTGATTAGGTTATCAACTGACCGGCATCTAATACTTTTGGCGACAAGTATTTATAAATAAATTTATAAAAAAAAAAATGCAGAAACCTGATAAGATTGTTTTGAAATCATCATGAGTAATAATTTTGCTATTAATACAATTATATTTATTTATTTATGTATAACTAATAAAAAATTAATTTTTATACCATTAAATTTCTTATCTTTTGTATATGAAATATTATTTTAATATAAATATTATTGATGAGTTCATTAACACGGAAATCAGATTTTGACATAAAGGTGATTAAATTCAATTATTTTATTATTAATAAAAAATTTTCGGACCCTTGAGCTATGATTTATTTTTATATTTATATCATTTTAATGAAGGTTCTTGGAAAAATTAAATTGAAAATTATGCATGAAATAAGTTTGTAATTTTAATAATAAATCATAGTAAAAATTTTCATAAAAAAACAAGCCTTTAATAGTTTTTTACACATCTAAGGAAAAATTAATAATAAATATGTAAACCAGCCAATTACTCACAATAAATTTTTTAAACTTGTAATTTTTACAAATAAAACACCTCATTAGAATTGCAAAACAATCTCACTCTAGTTATGTTATTGTAAAATAAATAAATTACATATTTTGTCAAATTTATCGTAAACTTTTATGGTAGTCCAAATTGTATTTTGCATATCAAAGCATTAGAATGTCAGCAATTTTAAAGGATAATATTTCAACATAATTAGTTATATATAAATATAAATGAGAGTAAATTGTTCACGACTTGTTTTTTTTTCTTTCTCATTTATTCAAATAAATAAATATAATTGTATTATTTCATAAATTTTGACATTTAATAGTTTTGTTTTTAATGAGGTGCAACGAGTCTTATGCACGAGGAGAATAACTTGTTTAGATTACTTATCTAATATATAATATACAAAAATATATAAAATATATGATGAAGAAGAAGTAAAAAAATTCCTGTCAATATTATGATTATGTCTGGCTTTTGACGGAATTTTATTTATATATTTAAAAAAAATATTCGTTTACAACTTAATTAAAACTAGATTTTTTTGCGTGGGATTTTGATGATAAAATGCATAAAAAGCTGTATTTTTACTGGTTATATTTATCTGTGTCATGATGCATAAATGATTATTTATTTAAATATATTTTTTTTATTATTATCAATATATTATAAAAAATTGCAAAAATATTACAAAACTCAACATATATGTAAATATTTGTAAAAAAAAAAATAAATACTGAAAGAAAAAGGAAGTTGCTTGATAACGATTATTTGTTACAGGAAATCAATTTCGGTGTCATATTTGTCAAGAATCGGAAGCTCTTCACAAAAAAATCATAATGATAACGGTATATTTGTAATTTTTTATCAAAAATATATATTTTATTATTCGTGAATAATTCTTTTACGTCATAAAGCGCCAATTAGCGAAACTAAACGATTTACGTGATTAGGTTATCAAGTGGCCGGCATCTAATACTTTTGGCGACGGAGTATTTATAAATAAATTTATAAAAAAAATGCAGAAACCTGATAAGATTGTTTTGAAATCATCATGAGTAATAATTTTGCTATTAATACAATTATATTTATTTATTTATGTATACCTAACTAATAAAAAAAAAATTATTTTTATACCATTAAATTTCTTATCTTTTGTATATGAAATATTATTTTAATATAAATATTATTGATGAGTTCATTAACACGGAAATCAGATTTTGACGTAAAGGTGATTAAATTCAATTATTTTATAAATAATAAAAAATTTTCGGACCCTTGAGCTATGATTTATTTTTATATTTATATCATTTTAATGAAGGTTCTTGGAAAAATTTAATTGAAAATTATGCATGAAATAGGTTTGTAATTTTAATAATAAATCATAATAAAAAATTGCATAGAAAAAAACAAGCTTTAATAGTTTTTTACACATCTAAGGAAAAATTAATAATAAATATGTAAACCAGTCAATTACTCACAATAAATTTTTTAAACATATAATTTTAACAAATAAAACACCTCATTAGAATTGCAAAACAAGCTCACTCTAGTTATGTTATTGTAAAATAAATAAATTACATATTTTGTCAAATTTATAGTAAACTTTTATGGTAGTCCAGTATTTTGCATATCAAAGCATCGAGTGTCACAATTTTAAGTGAGACCCATATCTTTTATCATATATAAATATTTTTGTTATAAACTAGTTTTTTTTCGTTCATTCATAAAATAAATAAACAAACAAAAAAGTACAAATCATGGAGAAGGTTAAGTTTATAAAATAAATTTGTAACTAATATTGATTGTAAAAGGGCGTAAAATCGGATAGGTAATCAAAAAACATAAACTTGTAAAATATGACACAGCATTAACGACACATAGTACATAAATAATGATATTGGCTTAGAGTTGAAAGCATCTCTCATATCACCAAAAATTTATTTGAATACATTAAATTTTAATGGGCTTATATTGTTACCATTATAATTTATACAATAACAGTAGTTGTAGTAGTTTTTGGGCGTTGAGCTTATCAAACATAATTAAATATAGAAGATTATCACAAGTTCATGAGAATTAGATCTTTATTAATTGTTTTTGTTCGTAATTAAACGATAAACATACGTTTTTAATGAACAACGTGACAATCGGCATTTGTAACGACATGTCCGGTCATTATTCAGACAGACATGATATCACTGCAAAACTATTCTACCTGCACGGAGCTCCTTCTGTAACAATCGTGTTTCGTGTCAAAGTTAATCTACAACTTTCGAGCTTTTTTTTGTTAGTCGTGCATAAAAATAATAATAACATGGTAGGGAAAAGCAAAAAAAAAAAATGTTTAGAGGATCTTTGCATTGTTAAATCAAATGTCAATTAGATGAGGAACATCTGTGTGTGTGGTGCTCTCATTACCACACTGAATAGTGAATGTGACACTCTGATTGCAGTTGCGTGAGTAAGTAAAGCACGCTTCAGATCGGATTGAGCGAATTAGCATTTAATTGTGTTTGATGCTGTCATTCGCACGAAAATTATAGAGTAGAAAAATAAAAGGAAGACAACCGATTTTTTTTTTATTTACATTAAAAGTTAGTTTTTGTATTGTAATGAAGTAATTGACGACACAAATTACGTTTGAACATGATAAAAAAAATATTCACACTTTAAATTGTGAGTCATTAGCACTTTATTAGGTAATTATTATTTTATTTCTCAACGAATGATTTACAAAGCTTTTAAAAATAAATAAGAAAAAATATACAAATAGAAAAAAATAATTTTTTTGTCGTAAAAAATGTTTAATTAAAAGCAATTAATTAAATAATAAATATAAAAAATGAAAAAAAAAATAATTAATAAAATTAATAATATTAAAAATTAATATTATAAATAAAAAAAAAATAAATATTTATTTATAGGTATTTTTTTATTTTAATTATTATTTATTTTTATTTTATTTATTTGTTTAATTTAATTTAAAAATATTTCATCTCTTTTAATTTTTAAAAAGCTTGATCTTGAAAAGCTAAAAGTGATCTTTTTTAAAAAAATTGGACCATTTTTTATTTCAAAATAAAATTATTATTTTTTATCAATTGCTTTTATTTTTATTTAATTTGAAAATATTATTATAAAAATTAATTTTTATGTGAAAACTTTGAACTTTTATTTGATCTTTTTTTTTGTATAAAAAATTAAAATGTCAAATTTAAAAAAAAAAATTATTACCTAATTTTTAGTTAATAATTAAATTTGATGAAACTCATAATTTTACTTTAATAAAATATTAATTAAAAAATTTAAAATTAATTATTTAAATAGAAAATAAAATTAAATTAATTTCGGAAAAAATACATATTAACAATTCTATTATTCCACAAAAAAGTTACAAAACTTTTAAAATATTTAATAGAAAAAAGTGAAAATAATTAAAAATATCTCATTTAATTATAAAAATCTACTTTTACTAATGCATGTTAGCAATAATACACATAAAAAGTAACAAAATGTGTTACAAGTAACACATAAAAAATAAATAATAAATTACTTTCCTGTTTGCTCTATGTTTTATTTAAACATATCCAAGCAAAGCAGGCAACATAAATAAAACGCTAATTAATTATTAAAAAATTATAAAGCATTTAAAACTTTTTATTATACGTACTGCAAGCCACACACACCACATAGAAGCTCTCATTTATTTATAAATTAACACCCATGGCTTGTCAAACAGAGAATTAATTAAATCATTGTCCGATCTGAATGTAAATTAAAATCTTTATGCGATTATTATAAAAAGTTATATTTATCGTTTAATCAGATATCTACTTTGTTTTGTGTCTGTGTGCCTACTTACAAACTTGCTGCGATCACGTTTGCACTTTTTTTTTTTCGTGTTTTGTCATTATTATGAACACGTACTACTCGAGATCTAATTATTGATATCAAAAAATATTGAAGGCTAGTGAACCGTTTTTTTAAATTTTTTTAATGAACATGACTTGGTAAATTCTTTGTGTAAAAATGCAGAAGGGGAAGGAGTAATAATAATAATTAAACGTAATAAATCACAAAACACTTCAATATTGAGTGAGTTCAGGAGTGTCAAAGACATAATTGCATTTCCGCTGATCATGTTCACTTCATTAAAGTAATTAATTTTGAGTTATTTTGAGCGAAACTTTTCTCTTCGAACAAATTTCTGAGGTAATATTTTTCTAATTTTCACATAATTTGCATGAAATCTCATTATTTGCATCGTTTCGTTATATTTTCTTATGAGATGATGAGCAACGACGACGATGACGACCAACGATGCATATTTATATAACGGAATCTCGACTTTAATTAGAGCGATAAAGGAATGTTATTAGTCTACCCACGGATAAATGTCGCTCGTTAGATTCCCATGCAACGAGATGTAAATAAATAGTTCATGCGTAAAAAAATATTATAAATTTTCTGAGAGATGATGTTTTTATTAGAAAAAATAAAATGTGAAATGTGTCCTATGTCAAAGAGCGTGAACCTCACTTTAATGATTCTTCTTCGTTTTAATTTATTTATAAATAATGTCGTTATTATTACAAGTTTTTATTGAAAGATACAAGATGACGACGATAATTGGGGTCAATACCAGCCCAACGTCTGTTAAAGATATTTCCGTGTCACTTCACACCTTAAAATCCGTTTTCGGAAGAGAATTTAACTCTTCTTCTCTTGACTGTGTCTCGAAAGTGTTAAGGCATGTCGCTTTTGTAATTATAGATCGATGTTCAGATCATGTTTTGTCAAGATATTATTTCCAAAAATAACAACATTTTATGACGGTCTCGAATTACTGAAGGTAAGAAAATACATGAAAAAAGGGAAAGCGCAACAATTTCTTGAAAAAAAAAATTATTAGAAATATTTTTTCAAATAACTAGAAGTCGTTGTGATTACAAATTTTTGTGACATATTTCGTGTTTATTTTGTGACTTCCTGTAAAAAAGTACTCTACAATGTTGCTTAGGACAGGTTAGCGACCGAGCGTCACTCAGGCGGCGGCAAAAATAATGACGACAGAGCTATAAGTGGTAATTTTATACGGAACTTTTAGTAGGAAAGAAGAGAGCGATGATGAAATCCATCTGGTTACGCATTCGATTGTGACAGTAATGAAGTGTGAAGACATTCTCGACTCTTTCGCTCGATGAACACATGTAAAAAAAAACTAAAATTGAAAGGGAAGACGCTAAAAATAACAATAAATAGTTCAAGTTCGTGAACCCTGAATAGTTTATCGATTATAGGAATCACGAATAAATTCCATAAAATGCACGTAATTTGCACCTCATATTTGCTGCCTCTAACTTTCAAAGTGTCAATGTATTCCACAATCACAATAAATATATTTTTTTTGTTTTTACATTTTATTACAAATTCACGACTACATTTGTCGTTTTAAACATAAATTAAGGGAGTCCGTGTGAAAATTTGAGCAAAAATCACAATGTTTACACATTAATTCTAAATCAATTCAATTTTCGTGACAAATTTTGCAGTTGGATTCGTGCAACTTCCATAAATTTTATTGCCCAAACAATTTAAATTATATCGAAGAATTCTTTCTTTCAAGCATGATTATAAGGCCAGTACAGTTATATTTTTAATTTCCTGTTCTTTAATTTTTTTAAATAATTTCGGAGGGATATTCAATGTCTAAAAAGTAAAACTTAGTACTTATTAAAATTTTCAGAAAAGATATTTAACTTTAAAATAAAAATTTTGAAGGAAAAGAAGTAGTTTATTTTATCATTCGATAAGTAGTTGGACAAAATTACTCTTTTCATAAGCTCTGAAAGATGCGGGAATATTAAACAATAAAGCTCAAGAAAAAGCCTTTTTCGTTTATTTTGCCTGTTTCGTGCCTACTCATGATACATTCAGCTCGTTATCCACTTGCTTCATTTGGAAAATTAATATAAAGACTCTCGCCTTTGTCAGCCAACACTTTTACTTTTGGTATCTAGCCTTCTAGGAAAGAGTTTAACTGATTTTACTTTTCCAAGAATGAGTCACAGAGGATAATAACACTTGCCCAGAAAATCTTTTCATTTTGAATCAAGAGGTATGTCTGATATTTCAATGCTGCCTTTAATTTGTTTAAATAACGAATATCGATAATTCGAAAGTCGATGCCATCTAGCGAAATAAATGTTTGATATGCAACTCAATTTTTCTTCCGACTATTAATAAGTCTATATATGTATGATATTTTATTACAGAGTAAGTTTAATATGAGGTACATCATCTTCTTATATACTAATTCTACATAACGGGACAAATGATAAAAGGTTCACTTCAACAATAAGGCCTTAGCAAAATGTGAAGAATCGTGAAGGCAAAATGTCTGGGAAATTTTATGTACCTAGAAAATTTTTCCAAATTTTATTATTATGTTTCGTGAGAGAATTATGTTTAAATATTAAAAAAGCTCATACCTTCCTATTCGGTTCCTTCGTAATAATTTGAATTTTTTTTTAAATCGTAAACATTTTTAATTTTTGTATCGGCCTTAGGCTGAGATAGTAAAGAGAAGTGGCTTCATCAATTTCACGACTATTGATTTTTTGTTTTAAAATATTTTTTCGTAGTCGTCATTCCCCACGGCATTACATGATTGAAACAATCGGATTGTGTAATGTCTGTCATTTTATAAACAAACGTAAAAGTAAGCGATAAAATAAACATTTACCAAAACATTGTAAATTATGTTGCTCTTGTACATTTGTGAAGTGGATTGAATTTGAAAATGATGAAGAGAAAACAATCAGTCGTCAATTGGAGGAGTAGTTTAACGATATGCAATTGACTTGAAAAGTTGTTTCATTTGATAGAAGGGCGTTTAACGAGTAAATGAGCGCTTTACATGGATTTATTCGAGAAACAAAAGGCGCTTATTCCACCTTTTTCTCTACAAATTATTTTGAAAAAAAAAAACAAATAAAATCAGTAAATAACGATTTTGTTGTAACCTTGTTAGCAAATCATCATTTAAATCAATGCATTCGATGAGAAACAGCTAAAAGCGATGTTTAATTTCTTGTCAGTAATTCAAGTTTACTTCTGTTACAAATTTCTCATGGTTCTGAAAAATGTGAATAAACAGTGACTTGCCCACCCAGAAGTCGACTTGACACTATTTCCAATGATAACTGGGTGCAAATGTTGTCTCTTTGTTATCAGAAAAGTTATTTATTTTTTTTTTGCTCAAGTAGGTAATACATATTTGTACTCAATTAATTAAATAACTTGTAAAGTCGATTGATAACAAAGTGACACATTTTTATTCAAATCATTGACGATTCAAGTTTCAATTAATAAATAAACAAATTCCAATTCATAGATAAAGAGGAAAAATCTCGGAGTGAAGTAATTTTAATTAAAAGCTTGTCAAAATATCTCAAGAATAAGAAAAAGAGAGAATTAAAAGAGGTAAAGTAAATAATTGTCAATATAAACATTAATTGAAACAACTTGTGGCGTGTTTAAAGACAAATTGATAACAGACTGAGTAAATATTTAAATTTACTTACGACTTAGTGTACTACCGATTATTAGTTTACTTTATTTTATGATAACGCCGTTATACATCAACATGAGTTGTCACTCTACCAAATTCCAGTCAGACACCAAAATTTTAAGGATCAATAAAAAAAAGCCAGACCTCCGCAGAGCGATTTTTATTTGTCATAAATAACTGAAAATAATTAATCAAACCGCATTTCGACGGTTTTTTATGACATCCGACGCGTCGTTAAATTTACTGCGCATCATTAAATTTTTAACTATTTTCATGAAATTTTTAATTTATGTCCAATATTTTTTTATAGTATAACACTTGACCATGCGTTGTACGAATTTTTTACGAAAAAAAAATCGCAAAGGAGGAAGTCAGTGGTTGATAGACTTGTCAAGATAATAATAAACAGTGGCAACTTCCAATGACGGGAACGCACGATGATGACGACGACATGATAATCCGTCCTTTCAAACTTGTTATTAATCACGAGTTCAATGCTATGACTAGCTAGGAGCATTCGTATGCAATTAATCAATTATTATTGTTATTTGTGAGTAATAAACACCAGTAAATATGACATCGGTGTGTCTTTGTTGTTAAATGCATTATTATGCGTCTTAGAGGCTTGTAACTGTGAAAAATTTAGTTTTGTGTGATAAAAAAATTATTTAAATTTATTGCGAGATATAAAAAGTAAGGATTTAAATAAACTTAAATTTAATTAATTTATTAAATTATTTTTTTGAAAAAAAAAAAATTAAAAAAAAAAAATTTTTTAATTAAAAAAATTAAAATTAAATTAAATTAATTAAAAATTTTATTAAATTAATTTTTAAAAAATATTTTTAATTAATTAAAAAAAAATAAATTAAATTAAAAATAAAATAAAATATTTTTTTTAACTAAATTAATTGTTTCAAAATAATTTTAAATCAAATGTTAAAGAAGTTTTTGTGTATTTTCGAAACTATTATTTAAAATTATAATTTTTTGAAATTTCGTAAATTATTGTAAATTATAAAACAAAAAATGGAAATATTGACAAGAAAATTAAATATTGTTATGAATTTAAAAAAGTAATTTGAAAATAATATATTTTTAATCGAAATAAAAATAAAATATATTTAAATAAAATTTGTGGAATTATTCAAATAATTAATTTAAATTTTAATTATTTATTATAAATATGTTCAATTTTTAAATTTTATTTAAATTCATGTTTTTAATAAATTAGTTGAATTAAATTTATTTATTGAAAAAATTTTATCGCAAAAATTTTTTATCATGAAAACACAAATTTTTCACAGCGCATATGTTAAAGCGCAATTCAGGTAAACATTTTAAAAAATTGATTATGATATCAAACAATATTTATTATCATATTGATCAATAAATCAAAATAGATTGATTACCATTTCATTTCTGGTTTTTAAAATGTGGTGAATGTGCGTTCGTCAATATATTAAGTTGTCACAATATGACTTTTTCCTATTTTTTAAAATTTAATAAAAATATTTTTAAAAAATCTTTCTGAGTCACCATCTTCGTTAATGGCCTTTCTATTACTTACTTACTTTTCAGTTAAGAGAATTGTCGACATGAGACCCATAAATCAATTGGTCCGATGATCAACACTTGTCACAATAATGACTCGAGCAATTGGCCAATATTGAGTTAAGCGTAGATTGACGTCGCCCCTTTCGTTGATTGCGTGTTTTTATGTGCGCGACGAAGAGAAGTAAATAATAAATAGACACGGAGTAAAATTTTATTTATTTATGTGAGTGCGTAACAAAACAATAAAATATCCAATTAAAAATTGTAACTCATGTTTTTGGATTTGCTGAAACCACAAAACTTATGTCGCGTTGAATTTTGATGTGAATGAGCACTTGATACATAGGAAGTATCATTGTTACAATTTTACTATGTAACATAAAAGCACTTGATAAAATTTGTGGTTTTCGTTCAAGAGTGTTTGTTATCAGCGTTTTTTTCAACGCAGCATGAAAAAAATTCTCTTTTTTTGACCAAATTCTCCGGTCATTCAACTATCATCGAGTGTAACGAAGAAATGTCAGCTCACATTTGTTTAGATAATATTTAGACAAGGGTCGGGATGTTTGTTTGAGAAAATGATTAGGGAAGAAAAATTCATCACAAATTGTGTTTATTAGCTTTTTTCCTTTTCTTCCATTTCCGTTTCGATTTGGAAAACTGTCCGTTTCGTGCAAGCTATCAAGATAACATTGGTCATGGATATTTGTCATGGCAGTCGGAGTCAAATATAAAACAAGGGAAAATCCCCTTAATGCTCTGTGTGGTTTTTATTGATTGCAACTCAAGATTATATGTTCTTTTAGAACGACGGC
Organism: Culicoides brevitarsis; assembly: GCF_036172545.1. Classification (NCBI taxonomy): domain Eukaryota; kingdom Metazoa; phylum Arthropoda; class Insecta; order Diptera; family Ceratopogonidae; genus Culicoides; species Culicoides brevitarsis. The sequence continues at coordinate 18,263,294 of NC_087085.1, read as the reverse complement.
ACAAGACGAAAAACACGGGATAATTGCACCAATAGAAGCAAAGGCAATTTCACATGGGATATCAAATTGAAAACTTTTGCTGCAATCTTTTGTTCTTGCTGCTTTTCCTTGGCACGAAGGCACCTTTTAAACATCATTACCGAACAAATGTTACTTAAGAAACGATAAATCACGAGAAAACTACCCTTGGTCGCTGCATGTTCTTCTTCTTCTTGTTAATGCATCGTTTCGAAGTCAGATCGGCAGTAAAATGTTGTCTCAGCATAAATTGAGCAAGAACAACAAAAGCACAGTCTGGTACAGAATCTAGTATCTCGTAGGAAAAAATAATAAAAAAGTGCATTAAACTTTATCTGAACTTTTTTTTGTTGTGTTATAATGTTGTACAGCGACTTATGCTGCATTATTATCATCCAGCCTCTCTTAATACAATACAAAATGTCCCCATTTTTGTCTGTGAAAAAAAAACTGAATCACATTCAAATGCCGGTATCGTACAGAATTTCGATCGTTTTAATAAAAATAAAAATGATAATAACGTCACTTTATTTTTTTAAAACGATAATGCTACTGCCTGGTGCACTTCTCAGTATATGGGAGAAATGCCCGTAGCTTCTCTTATCGGAAGTCAAATAATTTTTCGGGAGCAATTTATTTTTTTTCTTTTGTCAAGATCGTGAGTATGACGCATTATTGACTTTCTTTGACCCACTTTCAATTAATATTAATAATCATCATAATTACTTCCTTCAGTAATATATTGAAAAATAAAAACAAAAAAATTAGAAAATTTATGTCTGTAACACTTCATAAATGTGTCTTGGAACTTGTTAGATAGAATAATAAATATGAATATTTTATTAAAAAAAAGTCAGGGTTGGAAAAGTTTTTGAGTTAAGAGACTTACTTGATATTTTTGCTTGAAAATGATTCGAAATTTAATTTTTTTTTACCTGTTTTATATTTAGATTTAAAGTTCAAAAATTAAAATAACTGAATTTTTACTGATTTATTTATCAAACTACTTCAATAAAATTTATTGATTTTTTGTTTTAAAAATATTTTTTTTTCAAAAAAAAAATCCTTGAATATTGTGATAATTTAAAAAAAATAATAATTAAAAAATAATAAATAATTTTAAATAAAAATAAATCAAATCACAGTAAAAAAAATTTAAAATAATTATATAAAAATTTATTTAATAAAAATAAAAATAAATTTTAATAAATTAAAAATAAAAATAATTTTTTTCTGTTTTTTCAAATTTTTTTTTAATAAAAATAATTTTTTTTGTTTTTTTGATTTAATGTCGAATAATTTTATTTTTTTTATTTATTTATTTTTTTTTTTGATTCAATGGCTTTTTATTAAAATTGAGTTATTTTATATTATTTTCTTTTGCTCAAGTTTTATTAAGTAAAAGTTAATAATATATTTTTCGACCCTGTAAAAAAATACATCTGTGGCGCTAATAGAATTCAATTTTACGAATGCTGTTACTGAGATGCAATTAAAACACTTGTTTCATTGCGAAACACTTGATTTATGAAGTTCATTATTTTAATTTAATATTTTAACTTTTTTTTAACTTACTGTAAAAAAAATATGTAAAAACAAATTTCCAATATGTACAAGAAATTTCACTTTCAATGTTCTCTTATCGCAGATAATGAGCTGCCAATCATTTCGTGTAATCATCTACCATTATCTGTTTTACATTTTTCTCATTTTTTTGTACAAAATATCCCATCAAGTATTTTTTATTTTTATTTTGTGGCAAAACAAACATCATTCATACATCATGTTTAAAACATGCGAATGACGGGCTATAATCATGTTTTATATATAATACATATATAATCTAACATAACAATAACATTATTTATTATAAAGACACTCACTCACACGACACAGAATTGCTTGCAGTACTTTTTACTGTGAGTTTGTCTTGTTAGAGAAATGCATATATATTACATAAAAAAATTTCCTTTGTGAAGTTGGAGTAATAACATAACAAGAGTAATGTTTCATGTATAAATGTATTTTTTTTTTGAGAACAAACATATTGTTATACACAAAATTTCTCACTCTCGTAAAATTTTCTTTTGCCTTTAAAAAAAACTGTGTCTTGTATGTAAAAATATTAAAACATGTAGGAGCCCCGCACATAATTTTTATTCATGAATTTCTTTTATGATTGTTATTTTATCGCATCGCACTGCATTTTTAAACAGCTGTTTTATATCAGAGTTGGAGTTTGTTTGTTGTTGTGCATTTTTTTTGTGTATACATAAACGAAAGCATGTCAGATTTTTTGTTTGTTTTGTCGTTTTTCGGCTGTGAAATTATTTTTTATGCTTCTTATTGTATTTTTTTTTTGTTAAAAATAGTACATATACGTATAACATTAAAAAAGAATAGAAAATTGGGACGTGCTTCTAATGTTTATAATTTTGAATTATGTTACGAAAAAATTGAAAAGAAATCATAAAACACATCAGCGTGACTGGACTACTGTCCCTTTTGTTCACTAAATTACGTTAAACGAGAAAAAAGTGTTAAAAATCGGTTTTAAATAGCTTTGTACTAAGATGTGTGTCAAATTTAATATTTTTTTTATTTATTTAAAGAAGTGTTAAAATTTATGTTTTATTTTTATATTAATGATTAACTACAAGAAAAAATATAAAAATAAAAGAAAATAGATAAAAACATTATTTTTGTTTAATTTTTAAACATTATTAGTAACATATATAAAATAATAATCATGTGTAATAATAATAAAAACAACATAATATGATTTTGTAACCTAACCCCAAAAGTAGTTAAATTTTTATTGTTTTTCGTGTGTGTTTATTTTTATGCCATGCATTGGCGGTAAACCATAAAAAACCGAAAAAAAATGACCAAAAGCTACCTCAGGCTAATTTTCGTTGATGATGAGGGAAATTTGAGGTGCGGTCGTTGTCATTTTATTATTTTTGTTAAAATTAAACGGATTTTATTTTTGTTTTAATTACAAAAAAAAAAACTTTTCCTTTCTTTCAGATTTTCCATGACTTTCAAAGTACAAACAAAGACTCCGGCACTAATTTAATGTGACATTTTTATTGTTTCACAGTTATCATAAAGAAAAGAAGTCGGTCGTTGTCTTTCCAAGAAATGAGTAATAATAAAGATTTTTTTTGTAAAAAGTTAGTTTTAGTAGTAAATGAACAAAGAAATAGTACTAATTTAATCCGATATTTATTGTTTCTCGTTTTTTTTTTATTTATGAACTAAATTTTGAAGAATATCTATGTTTAAACCTTTTTTTAAATAAAATTTTTATTAGAAATCATTAAAAACGTTGATTGTTTAATGATTTGTGAGGAAATGTTTACTACTGCAGTTGTAAAAGTCGTTTCTGACTCATATTACGTTCATCTAGATTTAATGACAGTTACGCTTCAATTAAGAAAAAGTAAAGTAAAAGGTCGTTGAACGGCATTTTTTTGTCCGGTGGTTGATTTAATAAATTAATAAAATAAAATAATTAAAATTTTCGGTACTTACGTTTCCAGGTATTGAAAATACTGGTACACGGGCTTCCTAAATAAAAAACCTTCAGCTTTTTCTACCATCATGATAATTTTTCTTACAAACTATTTTTTATGCACTTTTTGGCTCAACTCGGAAAATTTAATTTAAAAAATTTTCTGCAAATATTTTATTTGGTAATCACTGTGTCGAATGTTTGCACAAAAGTCGTCACATTTTTCAACGAGATTTACGTAACACTTTGTCTATTGTTCACTTTTATCACAGAATCTCTAATAAATAACGAGGGAGTTGCTATTTATTAGCAAAATGCACAAAAAAGGTTTCCTGTATGCATATAAGGGCTTGTCTTGTCTGTCTCTCGCACTCGAAGAGATCGATAACTGTAAAATGCCTGAAACAAGAGATTTTTACTCGTAAAAAGCACTCATCTAGATGTCAATAAATAATTTGCAAGAGAATTTGCAATCAAAGACACTTTTTTTGCATCAACTTTCGTTGCCTCGGGGTAATTTATTTGTGTACAATGTTGCACAGTGAATGCAATTTTTCACACTCTTTGATCATTCATGTTGATTCAGTTGTGAATAAGTTGCCTTTTATTTTTCGTTTAACATGTTTATTGCTCATAAGTATCGGGTGGTGTGCTTTTATGTCCTTTATGTCACTTATCGCTCCTTCTTTCCTGCAATTTATTTTTTGAAGCATTTCAAAATTTATTTTGATAAAATGCGGCATTGTCTGTCAGACTGTCCGTAACGACGAGGAAATTTGCCTTTGCTAATTCAATATATGGTGACATTCATTTATGACGTCACCCATTTATGGTATCATCCATATATAGAACTTCGAATACGATCAATCGATGAAAAACTTAAAATTTGGAATAAAAACTTCGTGGAAAACTCGGGAAAATTCGAGGAAAATCGGAAAACTTGAAATATTTCCCAAAAAGTTTAGATGATTCTCTTGAAAACGGAAAAAAGGGGAAATTTTATAAAAAAAAATTTAAAATGAATTAAAATTTGAATGAAAATTTTAGGAAAATTCGAAAAATTTGTGGAAAATCGGGAAAATTCGGAAAAACTTGATAATTAATTAATTCGAGGAAAATTTGGAAAACTTAAAAAAATGTTTAAAAAGTTCAGAAAAGTTCATTAAGAAATAGAAAAATTAAAAATTTGTAAAAAAAATTTAGGAAAACTCGGGAAATTCGTGGAAAATCGGGAAGCTTTAAACATTTTTGGAGAATTCAAGACAATTCTAAAAACTTGAAAATTTTCAAAATATTTGTGGGAGTCTCGTTAGAAAGATAAAAATTGAAAATTGTTGGAAAATTTTGGAAAACCCAGGAAAATCGGAAAATTGTAATTTATTAAAATGCGATTTAGATTTTGTTTCAACGAATGCTTTTAAATCCCGTTTATTTAATGTGATGAAGCCCTTTTGAGTACCAAACATTGCGAAAAATGTAGGTTATGTTCATTCAAACTCAGATTTCCGTCATTTATTTTTTTTTTCATTTCAATTTGTGCCTTTGACGGCAAAAAAAGGATTCATGAAAGACGGGAAAAAACATCAAAATGAGTGCCACGAGCATTCTTGACATTCCTTTTTGGTTCTTTCTTTCTGTGTGTGAAACGTTCTCACGCCTTTTTCAGTGCCTTTGTGTGTTTTTGAGTAATTTTTCTTCGTGTCGCTTTGAAAAAAAAAAAATTATGTGACATTGAACTACAAAAATATTTTAACTACATTCCGTTACGTGCGTTTCTTTCCATTTTATAAAACATTAAGAAATTTTCCTGGTGAATCCCACACATTTTCTCCATGGAGTACATGAGAAGACGTTTAAAAGGAAAGTTATGCCGATGTCTATAAAAATAAAGTATTTCTAGACTGTAATTTTAAATAAGATTCTGTCGGTCGCGGAGTAGGAGGAGGAAGCCGAGAGATGCATTTTTATGTGTCATTTATCTCTATAATGGAATCGTTGCTTTGCCATTATCATCAGTTTTTATGACAAATTTTACATTATTATTTTATTAAATTCCACTTGAATGAATTTTTTTGATAAAAAAAATCAGGATTCTGTGTTAGACACAAGACGAATCGCTCGAATGCCAAGCGAATCACGATGCAAAAAATTTAAAACAATGCAAAATAAATTCTTACGTAATTATCGCGATGGAATTACAATTGTTATCAACGAGAAAGAAATAAATTCAGTTTAATTTTAATTAAAATAATTGCAAGTGACAGCCGCCGCTTGAGATACCTTCAGATTAATAGTTGGACATTTTTCTCTGTTTGTGTCGTCGTAATTTGCGTCAATGTTTTTTTTTGCAGAGCGAAAAGAAGATGCGCTATCACCAAGTATGACAAAAAAAATCTAATTTATTTTAATATTTGACCTAGAACAATCAATCAATTGGGTGAAATCGATCAAACTGTCGTTAAATTAATTTTTCGTACAAAAATTTTTTCACACATTGACAACATGCCAATGCTGAAAATAGTTAAAAATTAAAACATCGTTAATATTTTTTGTCAATATATGCATCATATGGTTGTTTGTTTTGAAAAGTTTCGTAACATCATGAAAAGAATCGTAAACTTGAATTAGTCAGAGGCGTGGGTTAAGTTAAATAAATTGGTGAAATTTTCATGTAATTTTTTTTTTTGATAATATTTTGGCCAGGGCTCAATATTTTTTAAAAAATACTTATTTTAATAAAAATTATAATTAGGTTTTATATAAAAAAATTATTTTAAATAAAAAAATTAAAAATCTATTATTAAAAATTGTAAAAAATACGTAATTAATAGTAATTAATTATCTAGTTAAGTTTGAATTAAAATCATTTATGAAACTAAATATGATTTTTTTATTAATAATTTTAATTATAAAAATTTTTAAAAAATAAAATAATTTTTAATTTATTAAAATATTTTTTTTAACAATTTTAATTTATTAAAATTAAATAATTTTTATTTATTAATTTTATTATTTTTAATTTAATTATTTATTTTTATAATAAACTTTTTTATTGAGTAATTAATTACATTTAATTTAAATTATTTACTTAATTTGTTTTTAATTTTTTTAATCAAAGTTAATATGATTTTTAATTAAAATAATTTTTAAAAATTTAAATTTAATTAAATTATTAATATTAATAATTCGTTTAATAATTTTTTAAAAAATTATATTAATTATTAATTTTTTAATTCATTTTTATAAAATTTATATTTTTAGATATATTTTTCAAAATAGTTGCCAAAATATATGTTTTTAAAATTTATCCAATAAAAATTTAAAAACTTCACACCACTGAAATTCAAAGTCGTATTTTAATTATATTTATAGTTAAAACAAAAATTTACTACACTCCCGCGTACGATAATAATTATTAAATTTTATGTATAAATGATGCTAATCTCTCATTTTCCCATGATATTTTATTAAAAATACATTTTTTTCTGTTTGAACAACGATAGAATATTAGACGACGACGACATATGTTTACAACGCGTGTGTCTCTCGATATCCGTTCGTTGACCCATTATAGAAATTCATTATTATTTTTTTTGTGATTATCAATGAAAATAATGCGCAAGATGAATAAGTATTTAGAAGAAAAAAAAAGTTTGTTTATAAAAAATATTAAAGAATAATAATAAAAATGTCTTTTTGATCTCCATGAATCGTAAAAAAATCAAATATGTGTCAAGATGTGACTTGGAATAGACGAGAAATTAGGTCGAGCGAATGTTTTTGAATTACGTTTTCTTTCATAAAAATAAAAAGAAAGAAATAGAAAAAAGAATCCTTTGTCCACTTTAATTAAAAAAAATATTTTATAATAAATTAAACAAAGCCATGTGTGCACTTTGGTGCATTTTCAACAAAATTCCCTTTTATGCAAATAACAGCAAGAGAGAAATTGCATCCAACATGTGAAAACTCTTATAGTTTATATTTTTTTTTTGTATTTTTATTAAACAACCGCCTTTTGTGCCAAACCATATATGAATTTAGAGGTATGAAAAACAATAAACTTTGAATATGCGGCAGTAGCACACTTCCTACAAATACAATCAATATCGGTGTTTGCTTGCTTGTTTGCTCACGTCTGCAGTTATATTGTTATTATTATTGCTGCTGGTGATAAAATAGTCTGCAAACTGAATTGGGTCAGATATTGTGCATGTGTATTTGCCAGCGATATCAATACAAGTCATAATAATATAATAAATGGATGTAGAAATTTAATCTGAAACAATGCTCGAAAAACAACGAGAACGAGAGATAACGATTGTCTAGCCATAAAAACCCATATTTTGCACAATATTTAATAACAATAAATAAAAAGAAAGCCTGTCAAAAAGAAAGTTTCCACTTGATCAAGAATTAAATTGAATTTAAAACGCATTTGCATGATTGGAAAAATTTAATTTAATTTTCAAAATATTATTTCTTTCCGAAAAAAAATGATTGTTTGTATCTTTTTTTAAGTGTTTTGTTATTGACGTGGCATTAAATTAAATTAAGCGTGTCGTTTTTATCGTTTTTTGTTAAAATATTTTTTAAACATGAAACAATGATGATCTAGATAAACTTTTTTTTTATGTATCTTTAAAAACTATCATTATATTTTAAAAAATAATTCTTTTTTTTTGTTAAGACCAATAAAATACACCTGCTCCTTAGATACGTTTGTAATAAAATACAGAAGTCATGAAATATCGTGCCATAATAAATAAGCAAGCACCGGTCTTTAATCCATTCACTACATCAAGAGTCAATCGAATATATTAATTTTCCTTTCAAAATGGAATAATAATAATAGCGAGCAATATTTTTGCACAAATATCAGCAACAACAAGTCAAATAGTAGCGATCTTTACATAATTATCATGAATATTAACAAGCTTCTCATAATAAATATGTAGGATTGAACAATGTTCGAGTGCCGATTCTAATCCTATTGAGTCATTACCATATTATAATGTACAAGCTTGAGCAATAATAAGAGTATAATTTGTATTATAATCATTTATTTATTATTATATTAGTTCAATTGTTGTATATAATGTATGTTTGTTTAAGATTATATACATTAACATAACAATGCAGTAGATTTTTCGCAAATAATAAAAACAAACAATTTTTTTGTATATTTACATGCGAAAAAATATTAAGTTGCAAAAATTTTCGAAATATATCTATCAGGTTACTTGTTTATTTGTACATAATTTGTACAAAAATATATGAAAGGAATTTTTTTAGTAATTTTTTTTTTGTTTTTGTGTATAAACTTGAGTAAATATCATGAAAAACAATGAATACAAAGAAATTCTACCGTTTTGTACCTTTTTTCATGTACATTATAACAACATTAGCGCGACTTGATTGAAATCCTGATTGAGCCGTGCACGACATTCGTGATAAAATGATGTTACAGAAAGCTAATTGACTTTATTTATTATACATTTGTTAAGAATTTACCCCTTTTCCGTAAAGAAAAAAATTGAACGAATAAATTAAACAATCAAACAGCTGACTTTTATGCTAGAAAAAGGTCAAAAAATGAACAGTTGGACATTTACAAAAATAGTTTATATTTTTTAAATTATTTTAAATTAATACAATTTTTTTTATTATTATGAAATACGATGACAAAAAAAAATGTGACGCAAGTTAAGAATTAAAAAAAAATATTATTAACCGGAAGGCGAATCCAATTCTTTCACTTTTTTATTTAAATTTAAAGTCATTTGAAAATTTGATGAGTCATCTTTTAAGATCTTTATTTATAAAAAAACGAGATAAATAGGTAATGTTTAAAATATATAAATTAAGTGAATTAGAAGTATGAGAAAAAGTAGCAAATTCCAATAATGTCATGCTTGGGTAATTGCGTTAAATTATTTGAGGAGGTGAACGGGATGAGTAATTGTTGTCATTATAAAAGTTTTTTTTTCACGACTAAATTAGTCACTTTTTTTTGTACAAAAGATATTATTAGAACATGTTAAACTATGTTAACCCGTGTCGATATTCATCTTTTTTTCGTTACATCTCGTATCTGCATATATATTACAAATTAACACAAAAAAATCCAAACTATGACGTAAGTTCTAAAAATACTTGGAATAACTTATCAATGCAGTGGCAGCAGCAGCCAAGAGAAATATGAGACCCGTAGTGTTATTTTATTAAGTATACAATATTTATCGATCAATCAACTCAGAATGTTATACAATGTATACAAAAAGTTCTGTATAAAGGAATTTTCGTTATTATTATTAATATTGAGATATGAATATTTATTAAATATGTAACAAAAATCGCATGACGACACACGCAGGTCACAAGAAAATATTTTTTTTATTATAAAAAAATGCATATAAGGGCATCTAAAGTCTCGATATGGGCACAAAATTGCCATCAGTGTAAATTAATTTCCGCATTTTGCTTCAATAAAATACGGAGAGACAAAGTAAATGAATATATAATGCTGTTGCAATCGATCATTGTCCATTAAAAAATATTATTACGGAATATCTTGATTTGCATACTAAGAAAATTCAAACAAAAAATTCTCTGTCATTGAACGTAAATATAATAATTCTATTTTAAAAGTCTCTTTTTTTTCTTCCACATATTGAATGCATCTCATGCAATGAACAGACAAGAATATGTTAGAGACAATTATTAGAAAGAGAGAGACATTTATTATTCATGGCATGTAAATATAGATTTTTTTTATTAAAATATTACTTATGGAATCTCTGACGGGTGCTGATTCTGACTACTTAAACAATTGCGTCCATTTTAGGCGATTATTGTGAAAAATTTCGTAGAATTTAATATTTTAATAATCCGAAAGTTTAATACTTTTAATAATAAAAAAAAAGAAGAATAAAGGAAAAAATGTTAATGAAGTATTGCCTTAAATGGGGTATGGCACGACGAATAAGACACCGCTGCCGCATACAGGAGGAACGCGGCAGAAATAGTAATGGACAAACTTCTGACACAGGAAATGTTCTGGTATGAATTTAACATTATTTTCAGTTGAGTGTCGAGCGAGTTAGTGCTGGTTGTAGTGACGTCTTTACTGGCTTGTTTTGCTTGCGATATTTGTATTGTGCGAAATTTGTGTTTTGCATTATTTGAGAAATGTGCAAAAATAATTAATTTTTTTTATTTTAAAATATTATTTTTTGCATTTCTTATCAATTAAAAAATAAAATTTTTACTTAAATTTAATTAAAAAATAAAATAAAATTTTTAATTAAATTTTTTAATAAAATAAAAATTTATTAAATAAAAAAATTAAATAAATATTTTTAAATATAAATGATAATTTCAAATAATTAATTTTTCCTGCAATTTTAGCTTAATTTTTATTTTTTAATTAAATTTTATAATTTATTTTTTTATTTTGATTTTAATTTTTTATTTTTTCAAATTAATTTAAATTAAATTATATTTTTTAATTGATCCAAAAGATTAAAATAATTTAATTTATTTTTTTATTTTATTTTTTTATTTCATCAATTTTAGTTCTGTATTTTTATAACAATTTATTTTATTCAAATTTTTATAATTTTAAAATATTCATTTTTGTAAATAACATTTAAAAAATTAAAAAAAAAATTTTAGCAAAATTCGATGAAAAATTAAATTTAAACGAAAAAAAAATTTTTTTACAAATATTATTTCTTGCTTTTAATAAAAATTTTTAAAAGCGAAACATAAATTTCTCACAATGCAACAAGAAAATTTGTGTCACCAACATCGTGCCTATGCTAAACACATGTGCCTGCATAAAATTTTACAAGAACTGGAGTAAAACTACTCCCATCCGATGACATTTCTTCGCATGTAAATTTTCTGGTTGGCACATCAACACAACTCGTTCGAGTTACTTTGAAATGCAGAAATTCTCTTGTATATTTTATGGTTAATGTCAAATAATTTAAATTCTGTGTGGTGACTTTGTCTCTTCAATTGCAGCAGGCAAGACAAAACAACGACGACGAGGAAAAAAATTGTTCACTAGTCCATCGGTCTCTCTTACAAGATTTATCACTACTCGTTCTTGGTCTATTTTTTTCGCTATTTTTTTATTTTATTTTATTTATTTATAACACCACACGATGTTTTACATGCTCGTCGAGTGTTTGTGTGGTGTTGTACATCAAAAGCAACAACAACGACAGAGAAAACAAAAACAAAATGATTTGAATTTAAATTAATTTATTACTTCGCGAGGCATTCGTACAATCGTCTTTATTTTTATCGTTTATTTTACTGTCCCTCACTTATTTTTTTTTTAATTTTATCACATTTCCTCGATATGATACGCCACGCTTCTTTCCAGTAATAATTGTATGTTGATTTTTTTTAAGTAGAGAAATAATAAAAGAAACAGTTAGAATATTATTAGCATAAAATATGCTCGGAGGTACGTCCACTACTGAAGCATTGTCTTATTATCATAATATTCGATATGTGTACGTCTCAAAGGAAGTCTGAATTTCCTGTCCAAGTGTTACTCGTTACTCTTCATATTTGTACAAGTCATGTGCGATTAAATCTTTGTTTAACTCTCGGATAGCAAGAAAGATAAATTAATTGTCTTCATCAAGCACTTGATACCAGAGATGGATTTTTTTTATTTATCGGGATCCAAAATAATTTTCTTAAATTAAGTTTTTAATTTTGAAGTAAAAGATTTTTGAATTAATTATACATTTTTTAAAGTAAAAATGGACCTGCGAACTTCGTTTGACCAGTTAATTATTTTTTTAAAAGAAATTTACCCTTAAACTATGCAATCAACGTAATTTTCAAAATAAAAAATAATGTGACAATGTATGCAATGAATATTACATATCATATTTGCGAAATTTTCTTGTATTTCCACGATTTTTCTCTAATTTTTCTCGACCTAAACCTTCTCTTAGCTAAAACTGACACACTACAGAAAACTCTAAAGATATTTTACAAACAGAATTTGAGTTATTGCGTTTAAAATTTTGTATAGATTTTAAGTTTCAAATTTTTTTACAGTTTAAAATTATTTAAAATCATAATTTTTCTATTTTTTTTTCCTCGAAAAATTTTTTTTTCTAATTTTTTGTAAACTTCCCAAAAAACGAAGTTTCCACCACTGAACAAAATTTTTATTTTCTGATGATGCCACAAAATTGCACAAGAAATTAAGAATAATTAAATGAGTTTCACATAAAAAATACAATGAGACATGCATAAAATGTAGGAAGTAAACATGATGATGATAAGCTTGTTAGATTAGCTTTAATTGATATGAAAAGACTTCCATATAAAGAACAAATAAATGATTGCTAAATTATACAACAAAACTAATTTATTATTCGCAGTGTATTTTGCGTGTCAATATTAATAAATAACATTGATGTGATAAGCAAATCAGAGCAATTTACAATTTTGATTCGACTTCATTTCAATAGTTGGACGCAAATTACGTCAAAGATACGGCAAATTCCGCTTGTTTCATCGACCTTTTTCAACAAAAAAATCATCGTCGTGTCCCGGTGGAAATAGTTTCATTAAAGTTATATATGTTTCGTACACCTGCCTCGCCAATTTTCTTTATATTTTAACAAATAAAATAGTTTTTATTCTACCACAAAAAAAAAAAATAATAAAAATAAATGTGTCTGTTTTGCATTCCCTCAACGCTACTATCGTTTCTTCTTTATTATTATTTTTTTTTGTACACCAAAAATTTATGTTTCTTTCTCGCAAAAAAATCTATTGTTATAATTTTTTCGTTCGTGTGTGCGAGCAAAAATGAAATTTTACGGCGAGTTAAGCATCTCAAATTGGAAGTGAGACAAAAATCACAGTAAAATGACCCAATTCAAAATGTATGTTTTTGTTTAGTATTCTGGATGAAATTTTATTTATTTATTTATTTTGGCATGAAAAATGAAGAGAACATGAAAAACCATGAATAATTTGATTAATAAAAAAAACTGCCATTCATAATGAGAAATAATAATTTAAATTTGGACGCGGTACGAACAAAAAAATTAAAATATCATTATAATTCCCCATGTGGATTGTTTGTGAGAAGAAAAGGAGCGTCTTGTTTAAAATTCTTCTCGGTGCATTGCTTTTTTAAAAACTTTATTATGAATAATTTTTTTGGGAGTTGTTTTGAACAAACAAATTAGCGCGTAGTATTTAAAAAAGGAAGTGCAAATAATTTGGCACCAAAAAATTTTTTTGAAGCCATTTAAGGAAAAATTTTAATAATTAATAATAAATTTTAAAACAAACAAAATCGTTGACCTGAAATTGATTGAATGTGATAGACGTTGTGGCGCGGAAGAAATTTTTTATCTTTAATTAATACAAAAAGAAAGAAAATAATAATGAAACAAACTTATTTCGACAAAAAATAAATAGATTCAGAAAAATAACTGTTTATTATTATGATTATATATAAAAATATACGTTACATTAATAATATAATAATATTATTATTATTTGTGTTAATTAAATTAACTATTCCGTTCAATACGAGAATTAGGAAAAAGTAACGGTGAGGGTACGTCATCGTCGTACCATATTCTTGTAATACTAAAGTGATAATCATAATAAAAATAACAATAAATTCATTTTGTCTTTATTATTACGCAAGAAATGTTTACTTTATTTGCCGTTTTTGTTACAAGGAATGCGTTGGAAGGAACATATTTTACCTCTAAAAGGGGGATAATAATGAGATGTAGTTGTAGTAGGCTTTTATTGATTATTTTGTTGCAACAAAACTTGTTAAAGTTTTTTTTTATTATTATTTTGTACAAAATGTTTCTTTTTTCTTATCATAACTTTCAATGAAAGTACTTGATATACATTGAGGAAGTGTTTATTATATTAATAAAAACATATGTTTATTCAGAAATAATCTTATAAGAACAAAATTTGGCCTTGTTTATAAAAATATAAGATTAAACTTTCATCACAAGCGATTATCCCGTATAAAATATATTTTTAAAGTAAATTAAATTTTAATGTTATTTATTGAACATTTAATATCCTATATGGAAAATTTTATATCATTTGTGGATTATTTGCTAAAGTTGATTAATTTAGAGGGGGTGATGATTGTGGTTCATTTTTATATTAAAAACTACATTTCCCATCATATATATTTTTATTATATATGTTATAAAAGAAATCAAACCACCCTGTTTCAATTTAATTATAACATGCATCCCATTCAATATTGAATCAATATGTAATAAATGACGACAATGGACGGCTTCAAGTGTGCCGCAGTAATTGAATCTCAATATGCAGGATGCATATCAAATGCATTTATTGATTAAATCTGTAAATTTCCTTGTTGATGCAAATTTTGTATCTTTGATCTCCACTCTTTCACATGATGAATTTATAAAATAATATAGTAACAAACCTAAATCCTTGAATTTTTTTGTAATATTTATAAATATTATTACGTCGTTTGTATGCTAAATATCCAGTTAAATATTTTTTTGTTCGGATCGGATATCACATTCTCACACATTATATATTTTTATTTTTTTACATTATGAATATTTTTTATTTTGATTTTATATTAAACATATGTTTTTAACGTATTTTTGTGTGTTATGATGATGTAATATACATAACTTGTATTATTATGATTATTTATTAATCCACTATTTTTGTGATCATTTATTAATTTTTAATTTTTATCAATCATCATCACTATTTATAACACTTTTATATTTATTTTAATTAATTTTCAACAATTTATTGGAAATGTAACACACAACTGCAGTGCAGCTTGCAACAACGGCGCGAAGAAACCATAAATATTAATAATAACTGATGTCACTTTCGAGCGCTCCGGACGAATAATAATAATTATTATTAATAATCATAACAATGTCGCTCGTCTATTCCACAAAGACGACGACGCGACACACTGGAAGAAAAAAAATATTCGTCGATTCGTTCAATTGTGAGACTCGCGATAAACTAAAGCGGCTGTACTTTTTATTTTGATAGAACACCAACTATAATAACAATGTCTTTGTGTATTTATACGTGCATAGTATAACATATATATTATATATATTCCGAGCATATGCACGAAAGTTTTTGTGTATGGGATACGTAGCAGTGTCTGTCACGACGACCGACACCGAATGAGAGTGTAAAATAAAAAGCAACAACAAAAAATTGTGTTATACACTTTTTTCTACCCGAGAAGAGTTTTATAAAGAGTTAGAAAGAACGCACATGACTCACATTTTCCAGCTGAATCGTCTTTGTGTATATAATAAAAAAAAAAAAAATATATATAAATAAATTTCTTTAATCCATCTCGCTGCAGTAGTTGTGTGGTGTTGCGCATAACCAAAGCATCATCATCAATATGTGCATCTGGATACCGGGCGCACTTAAGACTAAAAATATAAACATTCTGTACGCAGGCACACGTGAAACACATGATTTTCTCTATGTGGCGTTCCGTGCGGTAGAAAATGAATAAAAGGCGCATGTTTTGAGAAAAACGGAAAATGAACAAGAAAATGAGTTCCTTTGCGGTAACTCATGAGTACGAAAAATGAACAACAACATAAAAAGGGAAATGTTATTGTTTGCTTTTTTTCTGCTTTTCAAACAAACGTTGTTGCAGAGAAATATATGTAAATACACATAAATATTAATAATCATAACAATACGAGAAGATGAAGAAGAAGCTTGGACCCCCCAAATTCCATTGTATGCAAAATTTTGTCATGTTACAGACCTTTATTGTCGTTTTTGAACAAACCCCAAACCTTCGCCAGATGTAATTAATTAGTCTCTTATGAGAACATAATGTTCTACACATACGTTCAGTAAATATTTTATAAATTTTATTCGGAACTCTTCTTCTTTTCGAACCGCACACACGAGTGCCATGTTGACCACATTATGATTTTTTTTTGTTGTGAGGCATGTCATCATTCCCATAAAACGACGTTTAAATGTTTGTATTAATGCACTACTGAAGAACATTCACGAAATTTTGGGATGATATGATGATGATGCTGCCTGGTGTGTGTGCGGTGTAAATATTAGTAAAAGTTTTTCATTTTTTTTATTATGTTGATGCACATTTGTTTTATGAAGCGAAATTCACGATGATGAGACGTAAGAAGTCAAAATATTTTTTAAAAAAATAATTTTTTTAAGGCTGAGGCAAATTTCATTTTTTTTTTAAATTTTTTTAGTGCAAAATGTATAGGATTTAGGTTTTAAATAATAAATTTTAACAAAAATAATATTGAATAAAATTATTAGAAATTTTTATTCGAAATTATAATTTTATTATTTAATTTAATTTAATTTATTAAAATTAATGAAATTATAATTATTATAATTAAAAAAATGTGGAATAAAAAATTAATTAAAAATTAAATAAAAAAAATTAAAATAACTTTTTATTTTAATTTTAAAGTTATTTAAAATGTTTTTATTTATTTAATTTTATAAAACATTTTTTTTTAATTTAAATTAATTTTAATAAATTAAATTAAATTAAATAATAAAATTACAATTTCGAATAAAAATTTCTAATAATTTTATTCAATATTATTTTTGTTAAAATTGCATTGACGAATTAAATAAAATTAATTTAATTTAATTTAATAAATTAATTTCTATATTTAAAAAAAAATTAATTATGAATAAAATTATTATTTTAAATTAATTATTACTTTTTTATAGATTATTTTAAACTAATTTTCAAAATATTTTTAAAATATTTAATAAATAAAATAATTATCAAAAATTTATTCAATTTAATTAAAAAATATTAAATAAAATAAAATAAAAAATTAAAAAAAAATTATTAAAAAAATTTTAAAAAAAACTTATCTTTATCTAAGGAAGCAAAATGCAATAATTTAAAAATTGAATCAGCCTAAAATCTGTTTTATGATATTTATTATATATTTTTTTTCTTCATATCATCATATGTATCACAAATATTATAAAAAAAATAATCAAGTCAGACAGAAGGCTATCAAAAAGATGCAAAATAAATGTAATAAAAGGATGAGAGATGAGATGCGGATGAATGTGTGTGATCTGTTTTTTATAAATTTTTAAAATTCTTTTTTTTTATTTTAATGTGAATTGACGTTGTTTATTATTTTTTATTTATTTTTGCATCTTGTAATAAGTTGATTATTATTAATGAATTTATAAGCTTGATAAGTCGCCATTCTTTCAAAGACATATAAAAAATATTATTAATGATGCACACTCAGCAGTTAGTTAGCAAAACAAAGAAAAAAAAAATAAAAATAAACAGGAAAAACTCCTGAAGGGCAAGAATATTTGTCAAAAAGTGTCACCTCCTCAAGTGTAATTAAATTTAACATAAAAGCACAACTTTATATTATTAATATATTAGTTTATTTTTATTAAACATTATCTTGTACAAGTGCTTTATAATTAAAACAGCAATTAATTGATCATGTATGAAAAAAATGGACACTAACATAAAAATTAATGTAAAGAAAATATCCGTATTCCCTTTTATAGCAAAAGTTTATTAACTTGTATCTAGTAAATATATGCCAATTTCTTATAATTAATATTGAGATATATTTTACAAGTTACAAAGATTAACAATGACATGCAATAAAGTTTAATCAACAATGTTTACGGCTTGATTTGAACACTCATAAACTTTAATTAATCCAAAATGTGTAATATTATTAATTGCAAAGTTTTTTTTTTTGATGAACTTCAAGGTCAATGCTTCAAGACACTTATTTCCGATTAAATCAATTTATGAATATTCAAGATCATCAAAGACAATCGTGAGTTAGAGTGTGTGTCAATTATCTACACTTTATTGACTTTGTGAATAAAAATATATAAATTTCATTCATAAAAAGCGAAAACGAAAGAAGACGACGCAAAAAAAAGTTATACACTTATTTATTCATGTTAGATCAGCATATTTTTGTGATCGTATACCATACCACTGGAACCAAACTGACAATTGAAATAATACAGTCCGATTGTTTTTTATTTTTATTTATTATTAACATGTCTATTCTCTTCGTTTTTTGTTTGGTTTTCGGATGGGTCACATTTTTTTCTCGTACAAAAATTCGCACAAAAAATAGGTTGCTCGAGCATTCGGTCAAGATGGTGGATCATAATATAAAGTAACAGATGACTGGTGTATTTTTTTTTGCTGACTCGAGTCATTTATTAACTATTGTTATTATCATGTACGAACTTGGCCTCAAAAAAAATTTTTTTTTTTGTCTAAGAAAAAGGGTCCTGAGAGACTCGTAAATAAATACTACTAATGAGAAGACTCATCGCATCATGTCATGTAAACAACACACAAACATTAACCAGACCGGTAGAGTGTCAGATGACATCATGTCGCGTGTGTTTCTTTTACATTAATCGTGCATACGTGAGAAGAAAAGATACCTGACTGTGAATTTTGTTAGGAGGAGTTCCTGGCAGGGTTGGGAAAAATATTTTTAAAGTAAAAATTTAAATATTAATTAACTTAAACTTTAAGTTTAAAACTCAAATTAAATTTGAAATTTCGTGCAAATTTTTTTTCATAAAATTTAAAATTTTTTTTTTAAATCTTTATAGATTTTTGACTTATTTTTAAACTTAAAATTAAATACAGGGTAAGAAAAACTTCTGAATTGTACATAAAAACTTTTACTTTTTCGAACTTGTTTTGAAATTTAAGAAAAATAAGATAAAAAAATGCGGTAAAAAGTTGATTTTATCTGAAGGTCAAATAAAGGTCAATTCAATATTAAAAGCTTTCGAGCTTTAAGCATGAAAAAATATTAGAACTCGATCAGTTTTTATTTAGTTACAAATTTTTGCTAAAAAATAAATTAATTTTAAATTAAGTTGTAAATTAAAATTTTAATTTAAAATTTTTTAAAATTTAAACTTTTACTTTTGACTTTAATCCAAAAAAAAAAAAATTCAAGCAAAGTAAATTTTCAAATTAAGTCACTTAAAAGTTTTCCAACCCTGATTAAGTCGAAATTTTTTTGATACTTTCTCAAGCCCATAAATTTCTTAAGTAAAGGTCAAAAGTTTTTTCATCCCTGTCCTAGTCGCTCGTCTTTAAAGTACTTTTTATTTACGAGCGACGACATTTTCGATTGTTTCGAGAGCACTTTTCGTCTGTGTCTACGTGGCGCTATCGTAATATGATTTATTGATTTAATTTACCGTGATTCATATTTCATGTCGTGCGATATTCTTTGTCTGTCTAGAAAAATTTTTTTTCCGTAGGACAAAGAGAAAACACTTCAAAGGATAAAAAGAATTTGTCGAGATTCGCGCTCGTTTTATTGTGTTGTCGTTAATAATTAATTTGAAATAATATTTTATTCAGCGAAAAATACTTGGCGGAATGGAAATTCACCAGCTGAGCATTCCGCAAAAAATAATAAATCATTCTAAGCAGTTTAAAAATATCCGCAAAAATATTTTTGGTGAGTTTTACAATAAAAGATCTGTTCGTTCCTAAGTGAAATTAACCAGTTGTGCGCTCTTAACTTGACGTTGATGAAACAATAAAAAATTCGGTTCCTCAACGTCTGTCTATTTTTATATCAACTTTGTCGTTTTTTTTTCGTGCAAATTATTAGCATTAGGCACGACGAAGAAAGCACACACGAATTTTTTTAATACATTCAGCATAAATATTATTATTATAATGAGTGAGTGAAGAGAAAATGATGAAGAAGACAAACAGCGAGTACGCAAAAAAAGAAGAGATAAGCGCAGAAAAGAAGAAAAAGTGTCGTTTCCTAGAAATTTATGAGGTAGCATGCCAGAATCCACTTTAAAACGTTTTTAATTTACGGAATTATACTTGTCAAGTGCTTTGGGATCATCGCTTAATTTACATGAATTTATTTCATTTTACTCGCGTGTATTTTTTGCTGAAATGAAGAAAAAAATCGATTATCATAACAGGAGATGATAAGGAGATGCGATGAGTGTTTTGTTAGAAAAGGAGAAAAGTTTTTTTTTCTGATTATCATCATTTATATCTTGCTAGGTTTCTGAGACTAGCAAATCTGCGACGGACAACTATTTTAATATAACAAACGAGCGTCCTTGTGGAAAATCTATTCTCATTGGCTAAACAATGTCAAGTATTTCCATACATTTTATCTTCTGCAAAGTACCGTAATGTCTACAAATTTTATAAAAAGAAATTAAAAATCTTAATTAATTTTATTAATTTTTAGATTTTTTTAGCAATTATTTAGAAAAATTTTAAATTATTTTTCATAAAATAAAAAAAAATATAATAATAATAAAAATTCATTCTCAAAAATTTTCTTGAAAATATTAAAAAACTTCGAAATTTCGTTAAAAATTCAGTTTTACGTAAAAATGTTAATAGAACGACTTTTAAAACCTATTTTCGTTAGTAGAATGGATTATTTTTTTCCATAAGAATTATCTACATTACGGTAATTAGAAAAATCTCCAAAATATGACGTGAAATATTCATTGCATACCTCAAATTTCTACATAAAAAATTCGACGGGTAGAACGAAGTTAACGAATAATGATAATTTTAGAGAAAAAATATTTATATCAAGATTTTTTAGAATATTTTCTTGTTAATTATTAAATTATTAACAAAATTATTAAATATTTAAAAAATTCTTTTTTTTTGTAAATTACATCAATTTTTACAAAATACATCAATTTTTTACAGAAATAAAAATTTTTAATTAAAATTATTTAAAATAATAAAAAAAAAAATATGTCTTTCATTAAATTAAAATTTTAAATGAATTAAAATTTAATTAATAATTAATACTTTTTTAAAAAATCAAAAAAATATTTTTTCTCTTAAAATCATCAACTTTACGGTAAATGCAAAAAACAAACTTGATTATTTTAAACAATAATCTACTTGATAACAATAAAATATTCAATCCTTTTTCCTCACTCATTCAATCAAGTGCCAGTAGCAGTGTTTTGTTACGAGAGAGTACACAATTATTATTATGACTGCGGCTTTTACTGGCTGACCCCGATTACAATAATAAGCCTTTGTAGAGGATTCAAGTATGTCTTTGACAATTGTTTTGTTACATATTTGTATATTATTGCATATCCTCTCAAACGAGACCCGACCAAATTGAATGATAATGATAATGTCTGGGACTTTTCCCCCTTTTCTTTTATGTTTTTTTTCCATACATATTTTACATATTGTTTGAAATTGAATTCAGCTTTAAATTAAAGTGAATAAAAAAAAGGTTTTTCGTTTAGCAACAAAAATTAACAGAAAGAAAGGAAGAAAGGAGAAAACCAAAATAAAAGAAGATGTTTATGTGGCTTATTTAGACAAAAAGTGGTTGAAAAGGAAAAGTATCTTTTTCTACATATTTTTAATAATAACAAAAAATTTTTTGAAACAATGTTTAAATAGCTCTAACATTTATTCAAGATTTTTTTTTATTTAAAAAAAAACTTTTCCCCGACATTTTTTTTATTATTGCCAAGAATGCCAAAATAATTATTTTTTTTTTCAGAAATAAATGACTTGACGAATGAAATGGCACGAAATGAATGAAAGGACTGCTTCATAAATAAATATAAATGATAGAGATATGGCATCTAATCCAGATGGAAAAAAAGTGTAGAAACGACAAGAGGCACGAATATCGAAAAAATAAACTCATTTATACATCATGAGAAGTGGAAGAGAATTTTAATGAGGTCTGATAAGGAACAAAATAAAAAAAAAGTTTGTGGCAATTTTCCACTGTTCAAAACGATTATTACCTCTACTCTACACTCTACTCGGTTTTCTTTGCGTATTATTCTTCTGCACACTGATGATGAAGATAAACTTAGTTAATGTTGATTCAGAGTATATTATTGAATGAATTTTAAACAAGCTGATAACGTGAAATTACATCACCTTGAACTAAGTTGGCACTGGCTGGCAATATAATTACTACTCTACATCGACGATGACGATGACGACGAAGAAAGGAAGGGAATAACTCCTTTGTTATCATAAAGCATATTTTGTCATGAGCATGCATAAATCTATGTATGGATGTATGTGAGTAGCAAGAGGGTCCTTGTTCAACACAAAATATGCGACACACCCTGTACTTTGGCAGCACACTTTTGTATCCCCGTCTCCTAATCCTTTTATTTTTTCGTTTTCCTTTTGCGAAGAACACAGGAAATTAACATCCATTTCATAATCATCACATGTCAATTAAGTTGAACACATTTTTTATTCATATATGTCTTGCAACTTTCAATTTAATGTCCATATATATCACATTCATCAGTACTGAAATATATGTGATTTTTTTTTGCACATTCAGCTACTATTTCTCCGTAAATCATTTTACAAAGTTCGCTGAAGTTATTATCAATCCCGGAACATTTTTGCTTGTACCATTATCACTTTTGTGCAACATTTAACAGGATTATTACAGATTATTTTCATTTTCATTACAACATGATAGTAGCACTTTGCCGTGATTATCGCGTAGAAATCGCGTTTGCAGAAGCAGAAAAGTACCGACAGTCGCCGAAACTTTTGCCAAAATCCGCGTTGAGCCGAAAAGCACGCACAAAATAACACTTACCACGGATGAATAAGGTGTTAATGGTGGCTTTTGCAGTGATTTTTGATTGTTTAACGAGATATTTTTGGGTTAATTTTGCAAAAACACGACACACGAATTTCGCTCGGATACAAGAAAAACAAACGCGCGTCGAATACTACGTAGGATAAGGGGTCGTGCCGGCAAAATGTTGCAATGCCCAGTGCACTAATGGAAATTTGTGACTGACCCGAGGCACATGCGGTAAAAATTGAGACGAATGAAAGTGATATTTGAAATCGCCATTCTGTTAATTTTAATTTAACCCGATTTACAATTTTTTAAATTTAAATTTGTTCTTTTTAATTTTTTTTATTTTTATATCAAAAATACAAATTAATTAGGAATCATATAACGATTTTTAGAGATCAATATATTTTTTTAATTTAAAATGGTAAAAATAAATGTACAGAAATTTTTAAGAATCTGAAGACAAAAATTTTTTTTTTTATTTTTTTTTTGTTTTCAATTCCTTTCAAAAACCCCTTTAAAAAGAAAATTTAATCTTTTTTGCTTCTAAATCATCATGATGTGTAGAAAAATGAAACTTGTATGTTGAAGCTTCGAAAAACAAAATTAGTTAAACAGTAAATTAGGAACCAAATCTTTGGTGAGAATGCAATACAATTAGGTACTATTTCAAATACTTTTTTCTTTTCATTGCAATTTGGCAGTTTTTGTTCTTGCGAGAATTGCTTAACCTCATCTTCAACATCTCAGCTGTTTAAGAAGTATAATATCCTTAAAGTGAATGACATGATTAAATACGAACAAACAATGACAATATATAAGATGACAAAGGGTTTATTGAGGACGAATCTTACAATTCCTATCGTTCAGGACCGATATAACCACGACACAAGAAGTAGATCCGGATTACAAATACCAATGTCTTGAACAAATAAGTTATGCCACAGTGTTTTTCATTAAGGGATAATTTTTTCAACAGTCTCTCTTCAGAATTAAGACGCATACACAACTTCCTAATCAAGACTGAAAATGGAATACTGTTACGTGTTTAACGATCAACTAACGGCGAAATAAAATTAATCATAGGAATCTGGGTTCAACAGTTTTTTCTCAAAATATCAAATTTAATTTCATTATTCCTTCAACCATCAAGTAGAAACAACGTAAATGAAAAATAGTCCCAATTGCAGGTATCACAATTTCCGATTCGAAATAAAAGCCTTGTTCTCATCAAATACTGATCTGGACAAGATCTGCGGCATAAATTTGATCTTGATTTGAATCAATTTTTCAATATTTATCATTTTTAATTATTTTTTCCCAAAACAAAAGAAAAAACAAATTCTTTAATTTTCGATTAATTTTTTTTTATTTTTCTTTATTATCTCTGTGGACACTCAAAACGTCATAGTGTTATTTAATTACATGAATATCGTTTAATTTTGTAATTTATTTTATTTATTGTATTGTTTTTTTTGCACTAAACTTATAATTTTTATATATATATTTAAAGTTTTTCTTTAATTGTTTTCTTCATAATTTTTATTTTTTTTAAATAATCAATTTTATGAACAAACATTGCACTACTCTTTTAACTTTATTTGGTATATATATATATTTTGTTATAATTCTCTATTTTCTTTATGTATATATATATAATCTGCTTTTTTCTGGAAGACATTGTTTTTTTTCAACTAATATTTTTGTAAGTTTATTTATATCACTTTTAATTTTTATTTTATTCTATTTCGTCATTTTCTAATAATTTCTATTTTTGTAGTTATGGGTTAACAGTTTTTTTTTCTTGTATAGATTTGATAAATAAGTCTTTTGATTAAAATAAGGATAAATGTTAGCATGTAGTGATATATATTTATATTTTTTTCCTAAGCATGTAAAGTTCGGAGTATGTCATTAACTGTATTTCTAACTACGATTGTTTGAAACATTAAATATTAACAGTAAAGTTTTTTTTTGTTTTTTTTTTCGAGTATTTAAATTTATAGTATATTTTTTAATGATAAATGGAAGACATTGCACATTTTTTTTGTAATATATTTTTTTTGTATACCTTATAATATATATTTTAACGTTATTTTATTTTTTATTGTTTTTTTGTCATTTTTTAATTGATTTCTTATTAATTGTTTGTCGTTTTGGAAGACTTTTGATTTATAATTAGATTAATAATTAATGTAATATAAGTTAGATTGCCGTCGATGTGCAATCATAAAAAGCTTAAGCTAACGATATTTTGTAGCTAATAACCCGTTAAATCATTAACCTAAAAGGAATGTCAATCGTGTCTCATCTGTCGGCAGCATCCACAAATGCCCCTCATTGTATATTCTATCGATATGTTATAAATTCTACTCTTTTTCTCAAATGTAACAATTTACCATCGCATTCTTAAAGTCCAGTGATTTTTTTTAATAATAATTATTTTCAAGCATTATTCAAGGTTATCTTACAAGGAAACCAATACGGGGATAAAAGTCGCAATTTAAAACGGTAATCCAATTTCGAAAGCACTAATCATCGCGGATCCCGAATCATAGATGCCCACAACGCCAAACAGCAATCCAAGGAAAATAATGAAATAATCGTAGGCGATGGTTTTTTGGTCAAGAAGATGTCCCTTGAGTTTCAGGTGGAAGTAGCAAGGCCAAATGAAGCTTAACATGGTACCGGTGAAGCTGCCAATGAATCCCATGAGAATGGCAAAGTGCGGAATGAAGATCGCCATGAGAATCGTTCCCGTGATCAATCCGACGCGCCATGCGAGACCCCAAACTTTCAATTCGCCATCGAGTTCCCAAATCGACGGGAACGGAGTTTTCGGTTTGCCGCGGAATAATTGACGTTCGAGCAGCTCGAGAGCAGCAAAGTACGGCAAGGGGTAACTCAAAATCGCCTTAATGACGAGGAAAAGATTGACAATGGCCTTAAAACCGGTCGAATGGAGATTATTCGAGATGACCTGCTGCGTATCCGATTGGAAAGTGAGGAAGCAAACGTAGCCAAAGACAGCTTTGAAGACCGCCGCTGCAATGTGAGACCAATCAAGCATCCAGTTGAACTTGGATCGGTCTTCCATGTTGCCCTCCAAGGTGGGTAGGAAAATTTGTGAGGTGTACGAGAAGACAATGACGCCCAACGAGATGGGAAAATTCTTCAAATCCACGCCAATTTTCACTTTGGACCATCCCCAGTCGCCAATTTCGAGTAAGCAGTAGGCGAGTAATACGGCATTGACTACCAAGTGAGACATGGTGCACCAGAAGGAAAGTGCCGAGACCGTTTGAATTGACTTTAAGAATGCGAGGGGCATGAGTAGGGCGCCGCATAGCAACATCCATGAACGCGAATCGAGAGCACCTTCGGAAAAGGTACCTGACATCAAGTCACCGCAAACGACGACATACAAGATGCAAGTCATGAGAAGTTCGATAATTTGCGCGGTAAATACCATTCGAGCACCAACTCGTTTGCCGAAACAAACTTTTGCGATTGCCACGTAACTTTCGCGAACTCTTACTGGTTGTCCGGTTTGTGGATCAGGTTCGTAGAGGCATTCAACGAGAATCTAAAATAGATTTTTTTTAGTTTTAGAACTTTTTAAATAGAACTTTTTAAATAAGGCTCACCTTTCCCGTATAACAACAAATGTAAGCGATTCCAACCATGGCAATGATAGCCCAATAGCCGCCACGTAACACGGCGAACGGTAAATTGACGATAAACATTCCCTATTTAAAAAAAAAACAAAAATTGTTAAATTTTTTGAACGACATTAATGAAATTCAATACCTAGTTTTATTCAAAACAAAAAATGAAAAAAAAAAAAAATTAATAAAATTTTTTCATGTTTTAAAAAAAAAAAAAAAAAAAAAAAAAAAAAAAATAAAAAAATAAAATAATAAAAAAATAAATAAAAATAAATAAAATAAAATAATAAAAGAAATAAATAATTAAAATAGTATAATATTTATTTTTAATAATAAAATAAAAATATTTTTTAATAAATTTAATTTAAATATTTTTAAAAACTTATAAAAATTTATTAAAAAAGTTAAATTGACGTAAAAATTATTTTTTCTTAATTTTTTTTTTATTTTTTTAAATTTTTTAAATTAAGTATCGGACAAAACTATTGAATTCATCTAAAATATAATGAAATTTCCTTACTTGAATAGCATTCGTAACATTCCACGCTGCCTGAATTTCGGTAATTTTGATGCCCGGTGCCCCGCCTTCGCCTCCGCCAGCAAAGGAATCCGAATCAACTGAATCGATACTTCCTTGTTTTTCCACGAATGACGTCGTTTGGTATTGCGTTTGGTGTTCGACGCCATCCTGCTCATGGAATGCCGCTGGATTCGTAAAGGGATTCAGGGGATTCATCTCGCACGGTTCCGTCCCTTGATATCCTTCGGATGCGAAACCGCCATTGCCAAGACTTCCATAATCTGAGTTTTTAGAACATTTTTTAGTACAAAAGCCGTACAAACAACCAGACGCACGCGACAAACTCACCTTGTTGTTGCTCTGCGAATCCGTCACTTTGCTGCGGCCTTGGCGGAACGTTTGGTGCGCCACTTCCGCCGGGCTGTTGGTACTCGCTCTGTCTCGATTTGTGCGGCAAATGCTGAACCGCCGTTTGCATCGCAACATTTAGCACATTTTTCACGGGCAGTTGCTTCAAGTTGTCGAGAAATGCCATTTTTACGGGTTTTTTGATTTAATCTCTATTGATTTTTTTTTCTTATTTTTGGAAGACTTTTGTGATTTCTTGGAATCTTAAATTTTACTTAACCTTAATTAATAATTTTTCTTAATTATTATTGGAAGACTTTTTGTCTGCGTGATATTTAATTATTATTTTTTAAAGAATTTCGTATCATTTAGATCGATACGAAATACGAGAAAACCCAAAACTAAAACTCCAAAAGAAGATTTTTACAAATTTCCATCATTTTCACTTTTATCGATTTTTTTCAGCAAATATGTTCCGTACGCGGAAGGATTGTCCACCTGTAATAAATCCAAAATTTCATACATCCAAAATGTTTTTAGGCAAAATTTAATGGTTTTTACCTTTTTTGTCGCGTAACTTTTCCCGTCAAATGGAAATTCGATAGAAATTTCAAAGAATTCTCACTAAAAATAATTTTAAAACAGAACCAATAAAATTTTTCCTTATATACTATGAGAAGAAAATTATGTACTAAATGTGAGATGACAGATGCTGCATCTACGAGTCCTTCATCGCATACGAAAAATATTAGTGTTCAATGCAACATGGAGGATGGAGCGTGCGCGAGTAGTTGACTTCTGGTACATTGTGGAAAAATTCCCTTTTGAAAAACGGAAAATGGCGCGTATCTTCTTGAATTTCATAAACAAAAAACTTTCTAAATGAAAAAAAACGCAAGAAACGCGAGTCAAAATATAAATAAAAATTATAAAAATTATGAAAGAAATGTCTTACGTGATCCTTGTCAAAACACTAAAAAACGGTATAAAAGCAGTTGTTACTTAAAATTTCTGTTTAAATTAAATTTTTCAGTGATTCTAGTAACAATGAAGACATTGTTGGTACTTTTCAGTGTGATTTTTGTTGTTTTGGCAAATCAAACAGCTTCTCCAGTGCCAGATTCTTCAGAGCCGCCAACAACTCCTACTTCAGCTCCAACGACAACTTCAGCTCCAACGACAACTTTTGCGCCAACGACACCACTTCCAACCGTTACCGAGGCTCCTGTTCCGCCACACGATTTTCTCGGAAGAATCCGCACCAAAAGTGGCGACAGAACGAAAGAATGCAGCGTTGCCGTGATTACTCCAACGAACGTCATTTGTGCCCCGAGTTGTACATTTTTCGAGAAAGACAAGGCACATAATGTCACCTACGAAATCTGCTATAACCACGCTAAATATGTGAATGAATACAACGAAAAAGATTGTCGCACTTTGCATTACGAATACAAGCCAGGAGTGGATTTCACGGAAACGCCGAAGGATGAACAAAAGGAATTGCGAGTGGTGGCGATTGAGGATATTTCGTTGTTTGAGTTGCGAGAAGATCGGGAATTTGAGCTCGGGGAAGACACGATTTTGCCAATTATTTATCCGCTTGCCACTGTCAGTGAGTTGGAAAATCTCGAGGGATTCGTCGTGAGTTGGAATGGTAAGTTTTTGCAAATTTTCTTCCTTTGACCTCTATTTAAAAAAGTTAAAAACCCAGAAAATTTCATTAAATATTAACTTTTTTTGGTTTGAAAAATTTAATATTTTAAAAAAATTATTTTTAACATTTTTTTTAATCAAAAATAATTTTATTTTAATAAAATTTAATATAAAATAATTAAGTCACTTAAGTCAAAATTAAGTTGAATTAATTATATTACAATTTTTTTTCAAATCATATATTTTTAATATTTTTTTTCCTAGAATTCGATTGGAAATCTAAAAATAAAATTAGTTTATGACTTATTTCAGTTTAATATTGAACTTAAACTTAAGTTAAAAGATCTTTTTAACTTAACTTAGTTTAAGTTTAGGGCTTAATTAATTTTTTAAGATTTTTTAGTAAAACTTTAAAGTTTTTGTAGTTTTAATTTTTTTTATCAGCTGAAAAAATTTTAAGTCAAAAGCAAAAAATTATTGATTTAACCTTAAAAATTAAGAAAGACACTAAAATTTTGGATTGTTGACCATTTTTTAGATTTTTTTTTTTAAATTTGTTGTCAAACTTTGTGAATTAATTCAACTTATTTCTAGCACTGCTTTTTGAAATTTTTTAATTTTTTTTTAAAACTTTTTATTTAAATGTTCCGAATCAAATTTAAAATATTTTTTTTTAATTTTTAAGAAAAAAAAGTTCGAAATTAAAAAAAAAATTTTTCCAGGAACTGAAGTCGCTTACGACTACTACGACGTAAAACCATCAGACCAACCTGCTGATAACACTCTCGCCATGGACAAAGTTTACTTCTATACCAAAAATGAACTTAACCAAGTCTATCGAAATGGAGCTCCGTTTGTTGTGCGAGGACACGGCAACTCTACCTACCTTATGGGCATCATGGATCCCGAAGATCACGCGCATAACAGATTCACCTTCGTGCCAAGTTGCTTCGAGAAAGCGTCACAAGATGAACCGGCCCATGTAGTTTTCGAGAGCGAAGACGCGAATCGGGAGAAGCGTGGAGCGAAAAAATACAAAAGAGAACCAGATTCCGTGTCAAAATTATGTCATGCAGTTGCGGAAGGGTTCAAGTCACTAGTACAGATTATCGCTGCTGTGGCAAACGTTTTTTAAGAGCAATATTTCGTTTAGTTTTATTTTGTCTAAATTATTAAATGATAACATGCGTTCTATATAATTCACATAGTAATGTTATTATAGTGTTTTTATGTGTAAAACATTCAGCTTAAAATTTAATTAGTATATCTATGAAGGAAAAAAAAGAGAAAAATAGAAAATTTTTAATTTATTTTTTTTTGTATGTCATATTATGTTGATTAGTCCTGTAATTTACTCAAAGTCTTTCTCCCAGCTCTCGTCCGAGGTGGATGACAGATCGACTTCCTTCTTCTTGCCTGTCGTTTGAGCCTTTCCCTGGTTTTTGTTGTTTGCATTGGTAGCATTTTGCTTGTTTCCCTTGTTGTTTTGGTTGCCGTTATTCGATTTGCGGTTGGATTTCGATGCCTGTGACGCATTGCTGTTGTTAGCGGGCGTGGATTTTGTCGGGTTTTTCTTGTTATTGGAAGTTTTTTCTTGTTTTTTGGAATTTTGTTGACCTTTTATCTCCTGCTCGTACTCCTCGAGAAGTCGAGCTTGCTCTTCTTCGGACAACTCAATGTTGGCAGCGCAAATGTCTTCTTCCCATTTTTGAAGTTCCTCTGAAATAGTGAAAATTTGAGTGAATTTTCTTTGAAAATTAAATCGCTCTAAATTTATTTTAATTTTTTTGTGCAAAAATTTTATAAAATGACAATCAATGACAATTTAATCAATTTTTAATGGAGTAAAAAAAATATTTGTGACTTTTAAATATTTTGAAATTTTTTTAAAAATTGATTTTCGAACATTTCAAGTTAAAAAAAATTATAAATAAAATAAAATAAAATATTTAAGTAAACAAATAAAATTTGATAAAAATATTTAAAAAATTAATAAAAAATGTTTCAATAAGATTTTTGTTTAATTAATTATCAATAAGTTTTTAAAAATTCAAAATATGGTAAAAATTTTCTAAAAAAATTTTTTTTGCCTGATTAAATTTTCTGATTTTATTTTTTTTTTTGCCTGACTTTAAAATTAAAGAAAATAATTATGAAATAAATTTTTAAAGGCATTTTTCCAATAAATAAAATTTCTTACCTTCCTCAGTCAACGGTGGCTGTGCTTTTGGTTGCTCCGTTTGGACAATAATCGTGTCGGGTACCGTTGGTTTCGTGGAACTCGCTTCCGCTTCAGCCTTGCGTGCTACCGCCTCCGCATTGGCAACCGCATCTTCCAACAATGCCTTTTTGAACAAATACCGCTTCCAAAACTCCATGTGTGACACTTTATCAGGCACTAGACTAAGATACTTTTCATTCAAAATTTGACTATTTGTGAGTTGTTTCGTTAAACGAGGCTCCGTAAACTGCTCCTGCTCGACAATTTCGAGCCAGCGTTTGTATTGCGGTGCCAATTCGTCAACAGGCTCTTGCACGTACGTGGCGTCGTTCGCTTGCAACTCAGCCAAATGCTTTGCGAAGCCAGTTAAGGTAACGGAGCCGTCTTTCGTGATCATAATTGCTTCAGCTTCCTCGTCTTCGACCGGAGGCACAAGCACATCCGATACCTGTCCGAGGAAACTACTGATGCTCTTTTTCATGACATTTACCGTGGAATCTTCCTGATTGAGTCCCAGGACTTCGGAAGCGACGGAAGCCTCTTCCTTGATAACTGTCGACAGCTCACCGAGATCCGCTTTGACGGCTTCCAAGACGGAAAAACTCTTCGTTTTGGCATTTTCGAGGAGTCCCCATCCCCAGGAACCCCAAGATCCGCCTTTGGAAGCCTCTTCGGGCTTTGCAGTGGTGGTCGATGGTGATGACGACGTTGACGGAACCGGATCGTCAGCTGGAGTAATCGATGTCTGTTCCACGGCAGCTGAAACCCTGCAATAATTAATGCATTAGTCAGACTTTTCAACTGAATTTAAGGTAAATATTTGTAAAAATTTGCAAAAACACACTTCGTTTATCAAAATTGGTGACACAAAAAATATTAATGACGTCGCGTAACAAAGAACGATGGATAAATTTCACAAAAAATGGGGAAATACTTACTCTTCTTCCATGTTTTAACACTTAAAAACTATCACAAATGTTCAAATGTACTTTGATTAATGTAAAAATGCTCAATTAATGCAAAATAACATGCATTTCTCAATTTTCCTCGAGGATTTTTTAATGTAAATAATGGACTGTTTTGTTGACGTTAATTCAAGTACAGTGAAAATTCTCTAAATGGGCACATTAATTTTCTATTATGAAATTTCAATCAAAGTAATTTGAAATTTTTAATAATTTGAACTATTTTAATAGAAATAAAAGAATAATTATCTAAAAATCATTCATTAGAGAGGAAGAATTGAAAGTTTTGAAATTTTTTTAAAAATATTTTATTAAATTTTCATCATTTTTGTACTTTTGAAAATTTTTGATGAAAACGTAAAATTTCAAAGCAATTAGCTCAATATTTAAAATAAACTTCAATTACAAATTTCCTATGAAAAATTCAAGATTTTCATTGATTTTAAAAAATTTGGTAAAAATAAATTTAAATTTTTATGCTTCATTTATAGAAATTTTACAGTATCTCGTTAGTTCAACATTTTACCACATTATACTTAATGGCGTGACGACAGATTTTTTTCAATTTATTTGACCGTTAATATTGTATAAAAAAATTTTAAGCAACATAAAGTGTCAATTTGAAATATAATACATTTTATTTAACGAATTAATTAAAAACGAGTTTTTTTTATGTTTTTCAATTATTTAATTCACTTAAAAAAATGAAAAAAAAATTAAATGTTGATTTTCTTATTCTTTAACTCAAATTACGAGTATGAGAAAACTTTTAAAGATAACAAAACTATGCATTTTCACAAAACTTTTTCGAAAAGTAATTTGAGAAAATTCCGCCAACACGATTCTTTCAAGAAAACCCTGCTATTCGATACATTTTCACATAAAATAATTAAATAACTGTTTATGTTCATTGTAGATATATGTTAATGTAATAATTATCTTAAATTACATGCCCCAATTAATTATAGGACAATGCGTCCTTAGTTACTTAATTAGAACAATCATAATTAATTAGTTTAAAAACATTTGCTTGTAATTAATTATTATTTTATTTGGCAGGATGTTCAAGTGTAAATATGTCATTTTGTTTATTTTGATTAAAATTTCGTTTTATCACGTTTTATAAAAGCGATAAAGAAGAGAAAAATAAATATTTTTAACGACTGAATTTATTTTAATGTTTTAAAGGACTCTTTTTTTACGATTATTATGCGTAAGACAAATAAAATATGTAAATTCAAAATAAATATTTTAATGTTTATTTTTGTAATTTATCATTTTTGTTACATTTTGTAATTTTTATTGGTGTAATGAATATTAAATGGAGTTCCTCATTTTTGATGTAATTTAATTTAAATTTATATCGCAATATTTTTTAAATAAATTCATTAATGAATGGTGAGTTTATTTAATTTAGTTGAATGGTTAAATAATAATCAAAAGTGTTTAATAATAAATAATGTTAAGTTGATAAATAATTCAAATTATAAATATTTTAATTCAATTAATTATTAAATTACCAGTAAATTTAAATAATTTTGTCAAGTAGTAGAATTTAAAAATATTTTTTTAAATTTAATGAAAAAATATTTTTTTTTTACAATTTTTTTTTTATTTGGCTAATTTTTTAATTTAAACAATAAAAAATGAAAATATTTTTTTTGCGTGATTTTTGTTGCTTTATTATTTAATTTTAATGTATATTTTTGATCAAATCATAAAAAAATTAATTATTTTAATTGTTGCAATAAAAATAGCAATTTTAAACAAAAACATGTTCTTAACTTAAATTTCTTTAATACTTTCCATTTCACTAAAACCCTGACAAAAATTAATTGTTAAATTACTTATTCTACCATAAAACCTTAATTAGAATGGCAGAAATTTACAAGGAAACGCACGATAATGTTCAATCAATAAAGTCACAGAGACACATTTAATGTGTCTACGAGTAATGCAATTAAACATATTCTCGCACCATGAACAAGTTCTCTGAAGTGGACAGCAGTGAAACCAAACAATTTGATTTTCAAAAGTAATTGTTATGCATTGACGATGTCGTTAGTCGACACATAGTTATCAACGCATAGACACACACTCGCATGCAAGTTTCTCCTTTCTGGACAACATTATCAAGAAAGTTCAAAGTTTGTGGACAGTTAAATGACAATTTTAGTGTAATAATTTGCTGGAAGAGTGCACGTCTGTTTGACTTTTGTTACCGCAATCGGGTTTTATTGTTGCAAGAATGCTGTCTCGTCTATTAAAAAAGTGAGTAAAATTTCATCTAATTAAGCAGAAGAACAAAAGATGATAGTAAATTATTTTTCAATTATAAAAAAAAATCAAGTGCAAAATTCTTTATCTTCACTTTTGCACCGCACAACAGACCTCGAGCATCATCAATTACGGAAAAAAGCACTTTTCACACACACACACATTAAATCTGCTCTGTAATCATGGTTCACAGTAAAAAATCTACGTTACGCGGCATAAGACGTGATGCGAGATGTCTAAAATTACATTTTTGGGTTTTTTGGAGTTCAGTCCCAAAAAAAATTCAAATAAATTTAGCAATTAAAGAATTTTTATTTTTCGAGGTGCCTCGAAATTTATGAAAATATCAATTTTTTCGAGAATTCCTAATTAATTAATTTTAATTTTAAAATTTGATTTCAGTTTTATTAAAATTTTTGATTAATTAGCTAATTATTGCATATTTTGGGGAAAAAATATAAATTTTCTTTGAGAATTTTTAAAATTTTAATTTTTTCTTCAAATTTTAGATTATTTCAAACCATTTTTTATTGATAATATTGAAATAAACATAAAACTCGAATTTTTGGTTGAAACTTCATAGAAAACTGTTGTTTCTAATTTCCGAATAACCAATTCAAGATTTGAGCAAGTTGTAGGATTTTTTCTCGGGAATATGCTTCATGATGAAAAAGGATTTAAATTAAACGACAAATAATTAAATTTAATTTTTTTTACAAAAAAATTAAGCCACAAATTAATTTTTGGGCAATTTTAAAGTTTAAAATTTAATTTTAATTTTAAATTTAAATTTTAGTTTTTAATTAATTGAAAATAAAAAAAAAAATGAATTAAAAATTGTTCAAAACTCTTAAAATTTTTTTTTAAATATTATTCTTTGATTTTCAAATTCTTTAATTTTTGGAAAATAATTTTTAAAAAAATTAAAATTTGCAAAAACTTCTTTTGAATAGTTGAAGGGCTTATTTTTCATAAGAAAGTTTAATAGAAAACCAAAAAATGTGAATATTTCACGTCTCGCACCGTATCTCAAGCTACGTAACGTACATTTACCACTATGTGGCAAAGGTGCCTTATACACATTACCATCAACTCCTCATTCTCTCCGCTGTCAGCAACTTTTCATCCTTTTAATACTCTTTTTGCAGCAGAGATGAGTGAGTAAATATTTTTTTAATTAAAACTTCACACTGATTTCGTGTGTTGTTGCTGCTGCTGCTGCTGTTGCTTGTTGTCAGAATAATGAGCGTCGTGTGTCGCTTTCGTCTGGCTCGAACCTTATTCTCGATTGTTTTATTTTGCGATTAATTCTCGGAAACCCAACATTTTTTTAGCAGGAAAATGCATTACTACGTCAAGTGATCCTATCAAGTCAAGATTGAAAGTTTATTTCCAACCACAATATTTTTCCTCTTATTTCATCGGAATTATTTCTTTCAACGTAAATCTAGATCGGATGTCACTGTCCTTTGAACAAAACAACCATAAGTGTAAGTGTTTTTATGTGTGCGGCGTTAAAGTGATTGATTGAATATTCGAGAAGATACGAGAGAGACAACGAAAAATAATAAAAAAGGGTCGAATATAATTTTGTTTTGGACGGAAGATCAAAACTTCTCATGATAAATATTCAAGTACTTATTTTTTTTTGTCTCCGGTTTTTTTTCCTTTGGTAATGCGATAAAGTGACTTCTCGAAACGAGCATAAATAAAAGTAAATTTTCCAGCAATTACACACCCACATGTCAATGATTCAATTTTTGTTCGGAGCGAAACGAAGAAAGTGATAAGAGCTTCACTTGCACGGATTCCTCGCCATCCGCTTCAATT
Organism: Culicoides brevitarsis; assembly: GCF_036172545.1. Classification (NCBI taxonomy): domain Eukaryota; kingdom Metazoa; phylum Arthropoda; class Insecta; order Diptera; family Ceratopogonidae; genus Culicoides; species Culicoides brevitarsis. Next base: position 18,226,565 of record NC_087085.1, on the reverse strand, counting down.
TCTTGTGTTTTTGTTGTTGTTTATATTGACGTCAATCACTCGATCGCTCGCAGAATCCCTAAACAAAAATATTGTTCAAATAATTTAATAATCATAAATAAACAAGCGATGCGATTAAATATAATTTTTTTTTTGTGCAAAAAAGTAAATAGTGTACGCTAAAAATGTCATTTCGCGGTAAACAACTCTCGTTTTGTATTAAAATGATGATGCAAGAGATCATGCGGGGTTAAAAATGTCTAATGTGGGTTCCCTGGCGATTAATTGTCTGCTTTTGAATTTCTTCGAGATTTCGTGGAAAAAGAGACATCTCGACATTGATATGATACCTTGTAATTCGAAAAGCAGATAAATGCTTAAAATATCAAAACACAAACAAAAAACTTTTAACTTGATTTCCGGAAAATTATTTATTATAATTTTAAATAATTTTACGTTTCAGTATTTTACAATTTTAATATAATTAAAAACTTTCCACCTGCTATCATTTCAGCACAAGTCACTAATTGGCACAAGTTAGTCGTTTTCTGTTTCAAACAATTTTGTTATCATTAATAGAATTTGTAGCAAAAAATAAAAAGTTTGTGCATCTGTAAAATTAGAAAATCAAAAATCTGTGCAAAATTATCTTTTCATGTCATTTTCTCTTGAATAAACTTTGTACCTATCTGTCTGTCTGTATCAAAAAATGAACAAATTAAGTAAACATCATTCATGGCATCGTACACTTTTCAATAACTTTTCTGTGAGCTTTACTGGAAAAGTACATTTGAATAAAGTAAAATCAACATTTTGACTTGCAAATGACGAATTTTCATGTCTTTTTTGGCAGAGATGGGTGAAACATGTGAGTTTTTGTATCAGTTTTATGATTTTTTTTTTAAATTCGTAGAAAGAGTTAAATTTGAAAATGATGAAATTATTAAGATCATCAAAATTTCAAGGCTTTAAATTTTTAATTAAAAATAAAATTTTTTAAATTCAATTTTTTTAATTTCAAAATAATATTAAATTTTTAATTTTTTTAAAAATTAAATTTTTAATTAAAATTGAAATTTTTAATTAAAATTTAAATTTAATTTAAATGCGGTTAAAATGTTTTTTTCAAATTCAATAGAAATTTTTAATTGATTCAATATTGATTCAAAACTGAGAATAATTTATTTTTTTTTAAATTTGTTAATTTACGTCAATTAACTTAAGTTAAGTATAGTACAAAAAATTATTTTCCAAAAATTAATCAAAAAAAATAAAAAATAAAATAAATTAAAAATTTTCCCAAAATTAATTAAAAATATGAGAATATTTTTTTAAAGAACTTTTTAAGTTAATTTTTTTTTTAATAATTTTTCTCAAACTTAAGCTTAAACTTTTTTTTTAGTTTTTATTTTTGAAATTTTACCGTTTTAAAAAAAATTTTTTGAAAAATTTTTTTACATCTTTTTTAAAAAAGTTCATAAGAAATTTCATATTCAGAAAAATTATGAATTATAAAAAAAAACTGAAATCCGTTAAAAAAATGGAAAAAAAATATTTTTTTTTAAATCAACAGAAATTTATAAAATTAACGCACAAAAAAAGATTAAAATTTTTGCTCCGTTTTATAAAATGATGAAATTTGTTATTTCAATCTATTATTTTTACACATCTGAATTTTTCCTTGACATCCGCCTATGAATCATATCTGAAAAAAATTACCAAACAAATCATTCACAATACAAATTCTTATGAATTTTGAAAGGATTAAAGAACCAAATGAACAACAAAAATTCTATAAACTTTTCTCAAATATTTGTTTTCATTCCAAGACTTGCACCCTCGTATGTGCGTAAATCTTCTTTTACGTAAGCCAATTTCACAATCACTTGATGCAATCTGTGACAATGACGTCCTCCGAGCATTCCGTTCGTAACTGACACTTCATAACAACAAAACCCAACAAAATTTTAATATTTTAAGTAAGTGGTGCCGCGCCGTTCGAGCGTAGTGTATACTTAAAGGATTTGAAACTTTTTACTCTGCCTGCCACTCGACTTGGGGTGATACTCTTGAATAAAAACAAAGAACTTGTAATGGCATCTCGAATTACAAACAAATTAATGTCAAGTTTAATCCTATTTACATTTTAACACTCAGTCCTTTAAGTTATCAGTGCGGCGAGACTTTACTTTAAATTGTCAAAGTTCATAGAAGGAACGTGCTCTTTTGACCTTTAATTTGTTTGTCGTTTTGATGATAAATTTGTTTATGTGGAGTAATTAGATGCAAAATAAAATTTTGCAATTTTGTTTATTTTTTAACGGAAATTAATGCACGACACGTTTCGCCATAGCGCCTTTTCGACGAAGATCTTAATTGGCAGTTCTTGGCAATTTCGTGTCATTAAAAAACAATTTCTTCGCAATTTCTCTCGGAAAAATATCCGGAAGCAATTCAAAATAATTATTTACCTATCGCGCATCAAAGACGAATGACGACGATAGAACTTTGGCATTGAGTCCGCATTGAAGTGTGCGTCTAAAGTTCATGTGTCTTGTGATAAGAAAGCGTCGAGAAATCGCGTCGCATGTCTGCATGTCGATCGGCATCAACGAGCGATCGCAAAATAAATAAATAAATAAAAATGAATTAACGTTAACGAGAATCAAATGACGACGACATACACACCCACGGTAGTTAGGGGGGACATAAGAACAACAAAAATAAATAAATACCTGACCTTGCTTCTTCTTCGCCGTTGTACCGAAACAACCTTGATAATGAACTGTTTTTTGGCAATTTCCCTCTCTTCCTCTCTAACGCTTATCAAATATTTTTTTTTATTAACTTTAATTTAAATAATTTCATTATTGAATAAAAATTTTTCAATAAACCCGGTGATAGCAGTAAAAATTTAAGAATCCGAGTTTATTACCTTTTTCTCTGATATCGACACACTTTTATTGCGGAAAAGGTCGAACTGGGTGACACCGGCGTCATTCATTCAATGATTATATTGTATTTTCTAAAAGAGAATTAAATTAAATATTAAATCGCGATAGTAACTCCCCATGAATTCTGTGTCATAAAATTTCAAGTAAAACATAAAATCGATTGGATTTTGGCGGTGGATGGTGTAACTAAGCAACTCGTCAATTTACTGTCGCATGCCAGCAGCAACTGGTTTTTTTTTATAGCTGTTTATTTTGTAAAATTTTATTTGCGTTTTGTTTACAGCGAAATTACAGCGTCAAATCTGACCTGCTAAAATCTATTTTTTCGTTCCATTAAATTTGGGAACAACAAAATTTCTCTCTACCAAAGTTGCTAATTTTCAGTGCGACGACGACGACGACAACAACATTTTTAATTGGCCATTAAAGTAGCTGCGAAACCAATAAAACAGCACTTTTATAGCTACTTGATAGTCAATAAAGATGATGAAAGAATTTGAAAATTCGTCGTTTAGAAAAATTTTAAATCAAAAAAGAGGAGAAGGGGACGACACATTAATTTTATTAATGGAAGTTCTTGGGGAGAAAAAGTTGTTTGGCAAACGTTCTTGAACTACGTAGCAAAAAAAAAATTTTTATGGCACCTAATCTAAAAAACATCTTATCACAGACGGTGCTGACCAAGCCAAAAAAAATGACAAAAATTTGGCGTATTAATTGACGGTCATTATCTAATCCTAAAATATAATAATAATCTTTTAGAATTGCGTGATAATTTCGGGCAGGCGACCTTTTTCAAAGATATTCAATTATTATTATCCTTGACCATGAAAATCAATAAAGCGCTTTTCTGACCGATATTGAAGCAAAAAACAAAAGTTAGACAGACAAACATTCAAAAAACATGAAATTTAAAAAAAAATGTCTCAAAGGAAATAGATTTCTGCTGATTCCGCTGATAAAAATGACAACAATCCAATCAATGAATAGGCTTTAGATACGTTCGTGTTATCACACTCTTTGGACTGTTGCAGTGCGATTAGGTTGACATCAACTGAAATTGGATAATGTTCGATTAAATTCAACGCAATACCCCTAAAATAATATTATCACCGCCGCGCTATGTGCATGGTAATCATCATTATTACAGGGACACACTTTTAATTATCATTCGAAACTATTATCATTATATTGTGATTACATTACACTCTATGATGTTGCAATCATCGAACACACGAGAAATGATAAAAAAAACCGTTCGTTCGTTCGTTAATAATGAGACTTCAATGTAATTATGTTAGTGTTTCATCATTAATTAATAATTATAATTATTATCGCGTATGTGGTGGGTGAATTAAAAAGTTAGAATAAATTGATTTTTCGTGATAGATTGTTGCCCTTTGCTGTTGGAGTGACAGAATTTTCTAAAAATTTAAATATGAAAGATAAAATTTCAACTATTGGTAAATAGCGAATTAAATTTCACACCTGATTACTCATAATTAACGGGAAAATTGTGGTATTTTGAAATTAAATTTATTAGTTGCTTGCCTCTAGTAATTTAATGAATGTTTGATGTGAGTTTAAACAGAGATGTAGCAACTTAATGTGGCCAGTTTTAGGCTCAAAATGTTAGCAAGCAATTTAATTGAAAAAAATTTAACTAAAATAATTAATTAAAATATTTTAGGAAAAAATTATAAAAGTTTTTTCAAAATAGAAAACTCAAGGTCAATGAACTCATTCTATTAAAAAATATCTTGTGAGTCACAAGAAACTTTCAGACATCATACAGGAGACTGGAAGAGTGAAAATTTCAACAAAATTGACCAAAAAATACCAAAAAATTATTTTTTCAAGAAATTTTCAAAAATTTAAATTTTTTTTTCAAGGTATGTTTTGAAATGTCAAAAATATCACAGGTTGAATCATTTATCGTTTGTCAAAAAAAAAAAAAAATTAAATCCCAAACTGACAAGTGGAGATCGTCAAGTTATTCAATTTTCTGATAACATGGTCCAAAAAATTATTTCAAAAAATTCTTAACAATTCTGAAACCTATTGGAGTTAATAGAGGACTAAAATATTGACTAAGATTTTTTTGTTTAACAAAAATTATTTTTTTTATGATTTTTTAAAAATTTTGAAGGAGAGTCATTTTGCTCCTCATGGCATCTCGATTTTGGTCAAGGTTTTCAAATGTTTAGAATGTGCTTTTATGCTTCTAATAATTGTTTTAGTTGTTTTTGATAATTTTTTATAAGAAATTCGAAGCTTTTCAAAAAAGTTTATTTTAATTTCTATTACATTTTTTAATTATTATTTAATTAATTTTGACAATTTTCAGCATTTTTCTAAATCTGAGTAATTTCTTTTCCAAAAGTGCCTGGCTCAAATAGTTATTAGAAATACAAACAAGCACAATCCAAGCAAAAAATTTGAAAAATTTGACAAAAATATTTTCACGAGGAGCAAAAATAAACCTATTTATCGTTTGATTTTTTTTTGTCAGAAAAATTAAAAAACTTCATAAGTCTAAGGTTAAACTTTGGGGTAATTTTTTGATAATCCTTCAAAGATACAAAATCTGTGTGTCTTTAACGATATGTATCATTGTTTGAATCTCACTGCATTCGCATAAAGATGATGGAACATGTTTTTAAATTACTTCTTTTAATTAAAATTCAGAACTGAATTTGTTCGTTGTCTTCTGAGATGGAAGACCGATGGCTAAATTTCAAATGCATTGATATGACTAGAATTGATTTTATCATTAAGAACATCATGAACGAAAATACAACAGTTAGACAATTGACGATCCCTCATAGTCAGCATGTCGCTTGATGTCCATAAAGTATCCAATTCCATCGAGTTACATACCTGAAATCAAACAAATTAATTCATTATTATTAAAATTTGCGCAAATTGGCATGGTGTAATCGACGTGTAATAATAAAATTACCGTGAAAATTGAAATTATTGATTTCCCGATGTTTTACCATATTCAACTAGTGGCGACATTTTCATTATTTTTTTGCTCATTAAATACTTACAACCATCAAATGATAAAAAATTAAAATCAACCCAATTTGAAATAGTTTCAATAAAATAATCATTGCATCAAAAAAGTAGTTCAGTAGGTGGATTTGATCGCCAGACAATGAATGCTATGCTCAATAGATAAGACTTGAAATGATTTCAGAGGAGCTTTTCCTGTCTAACTTGTCCGTCTAGCGATGATGACAGTCATTGCCTTAGAAGTTGACTCGAAGGTCATTTCACGCTCGCTTTATTTTTTTCCGTTTCTCATTGGACTCCTGACACCAATACCGTTCCTTGTTAATCTTTTTATGTGTCAACATTGTTTTTCTTTTCTGTTCTAAAACAGAATGTCACGACAGCTATAAAGGGACATTATTGGGCAAGCAATATTTCTCCGTACAACATGACAGCTATAAATTAAGTAAATACTTTTATTGTATTATTATTTTTATCATTATTTTATGTGAAAAGCATTTTTTTTTTCGTGGTAGTGGTAAAGGATACGTACCTTTTAAAGCTGCCAAGAAAAATATTTTTATGACTTTTCGTAAAAAAAAGCAATAATCAGCTGGTTATTTTTTCTCGTGATATAATATTTTGCCAGCTGATTTTTTTTACCGTATTTTTGACGCGCAAACTTTCATTGACTTAATTGTTTTTTGTTTACTTTAAATTTTTGTTTTCAAGCCGGATTTTGGTAGTTTCTATGCCATGCCACACTCTGAAAAAAAAAACATACATATAAAAATATTAAAAGTCTATAAATTTTTTTACAACCACCGAACACGAAGAGAGACATTTGGTGTGTTTTGATGAGTTGGTGATAATCATTGTTGTTATGTTTGTATTATTTTGAAATGTCTTTGACTCCGCGCGCGCGTCTTTTTTGCAGTTCTTTTCATTTTTATGACATGCCTGATGTGTGTAAAAATATGAAAACAAATAAAAATCATCCGATTGGATTGTTGCCATGCAAAACTTGTTCTGCGAGCAATATATTATCATCTGATAGGAGTGAAGAGTGTCATAGGGTGACCAATTAAATTTTTTTAAAAAGCTTTTAATTAAGTTTTTTTAATGAAATTTACTTTAAATTAACGATTTTTTAATAAAAATTGAAAAAATCGTTAATTTATTATAAAAACAAGAAAAAATTAACTTACCTGTTGCGATATTTCCAGCGACACCCTAATACACAATAACAAACATCAACACTAACATGACACACCGGTTGATAACTTGGTTTGTTTTTCGTTGACTCTATTCATCATCATCATGTCGTACTAATTTTTTCGGTTTGACACGATAAAACGTATGTATTTTTTCATAACAATAACAAACTTTTGTTTTTATCGTGAATGCGACATGTGATGGACGCTATAAACAAAAAGGTTCACTTTTGGCCGGAAACACGCCACGAAGCGATATCTTTTTGAATTCTCGACAACAAATACTCCGAAAAAAAAGGTCAATTGAAATGACTCTGACTAGCACATTTTTCAATCTCCTTTAAATGAAGACACATGATAAGAACCGCGAACGAGAACAAGAAAAAATCGGTGCGTGCAAAAATGTCTGTGAATAATCGCGGCATGGAGACGCGCCTCTTTTCCTTTGTGTTTTGCAATAATTTTTGTTGTTTTTTTTTCGTTTTATTGTTTCTGAGGCATTTCTTTTCCATAATTTGCGAGAAATCTATAAATAAATAAATAAACAACGTTTAATCAGCTGTTTGTTGTACGAGGTGTGACCGGTTTTTTTTTTACACAAAACAAACTAAATTGATAGTAATCTTCAGCGAATTTCGGTCCAAAGTCCCGCTCGTTGATTTTTGTTTGTAAGAATTGATCTGATAAATCATAATTAATAATAAAAAAATATTTTTTGATGCAATGGGGTCCGATATTTCATCAAAAAATTTTCGGTTTTATTCCATTTTACATTGTACGGGGCAAAAGTTTAATAGGCGCAATCTTATCAGCAGCGACAGTAGACGTTTTTGAAAGTTTATGAAATGAATGTTTATCATTTTGATAGTTTCGATGGAGTACGTGCGTCAAAAATTTTGTATAAACCAGAAAAACTAGGTTTGTTCTAACAATTTTTTTTAATTTTATGAACTATTAGCATAAAGAATTTTATGATAACGACGACGCCAAAAACGAGAGATATTTTAAATCCAAAAAAAAAAATCAAAACAAATAAAAATTTTAGCACATGAAATAGGAACACAACTGCTTTCTAAAAAAAATTGTTAATTAACAAAAATTACTCGTACTAAAGATTTTTTTCAAAAAATTGTCTAAATCGCAATTAGGTCAAAACACGAGAAAAAAGTTTAAAGTCTAACAAAAGCACGTCCAAGTGTTTCTCGTTAGAACGCAATACGAAAAAAAAATTGATAACCAGCTAAGCCAGTGTTTCTTGTTCTCCACACAGTCAGTTAATATTCTTCTTCATTCAACATTTTTTTTTGTCTTTCTTTTTCTTGTCTTTTTTTTTTACAGCTCTCCTTTTTTAATGCTCAAAAGACCTTGACTAGACCAATCACTTCACATTATGAAACATTTGCAGAAAGTTGACGAGATGAGAGAGAAACGCTCACATCATTATCATCACTAAACAAAATTGACAAAAGTCCACCGGAAAACTACTATTCATCCCTATCTGGAGTTCATAGTTTATGGTTTCATTCCATTCAATCATGCTCGTGCCGTTATCGTGCTATGTTTGCATCTCTCTCTCCATTTGAATATTTTTATGTGTGTACTTTAGTAGAGTAATCTCGTTTAGCTAATCGTTTGAAGTGTGTCCTGGATTTGCACTGTAGGAAGTTGATGTGTTGCATTGAAAAATTTTAAAAATTATTTAATTTGGAATTAAGTTCCTACATTTCAAATATTTATTTTTTTTTCAATTTTCGAAAATTAGAACCAAATTTTTTTTAAGTTTTTTTTATATTTTTTTTTAAATTATTAAATTTAAAAATTTTTAAGTCAATTTTTTAAAACTCATTATCAGGTTATTATTTAAAAACTATAGGTATTAACCTATTATTAAGTTGTAAAATATTGACTTAAAAATTTTTTTAAAAACAAATAATTAAAAAACAAAATAAAATAAAAAAAAAAATTTAATTTTAAGTTTTTAAAAAAATAAAAAAAATTTGGATCGAAAATTGAAAAAAAAAATAAATATTTGAAATGTAGGAACTTAATTATAAATTTTTTGACTAGAAAATGTTTAAATTTTTTTTTTCTTTTAAGCTTGTGTAAAAAATTAATTAGTTTTGAATTTTGATTTAATTTTTTTTCAGTAAATATTACAAATATTTCATAAAATAGTTCATAATTATTAAAAACATTATTTTTTTTGAAATTTTAATGAAAATTTGAAATTATAAGAAAAAATATTTTATGAACCTCAGATTTTTTTTCTTTAAGAAAAAGTCAAATTTTAATGATATTTTTCTATCTTAAAAAATTAAAGTAAAAAATTAACCCAATTTAAAATTAAATTTATTTCAAAAACATGAATTTCTCACAGTAAACTTGAGATAGAAATTTTCTATTGGGTCGTGTGCCGCCAGCAACATAACTATTCAAAAACTCAAATTTTTATAAAAATAATACTCAAACATATGAATAAAATGACCTCTCTTGCACACATAAGGCTGATGTAATATTTCATCAGCTGAAATATCAGTATTTTGTCTGTATTTTTTGGGTTATAAAAGTCGCTCGTACATACGGAGCAAAACAAGACGTGGACACTCAATTTCAAATATATATGCAAAAATCAACATCATGCAAGTGAATAGAGTATTAGACTGACTTCCACACATGTATGCAAAAAAAAAAAAAATAAAAACAACGAACAAGTCTGATAAAAATTTAGGTGTAACTCGTATTCAGCATTGATTTTTCGAATGAAAAAAAAAATCAAATAAAATGCAAACACGTTGGTCAGTCACACAAACTCTCATATTTCAACGTTGCAGCAATTTTTTTGTAGTTTTGTTTGTTTTTGTTATGGTCAAGTACAGAGTGAGACACCAAAGCATTTCAGCTTGTAAATGAAAATTGCGTGAAATAAGCGCGATTTCTGATTTAGCGTCAGCTAAAATTTGGCAGCTACTCGACATGCTTTGTCGCAAAAAAAAAAGAAAGAAATATTTTTTTTACCTGTCACACTGTAAGTTTGTAAAGTCGAAAATTAAGGTAATGAACAATGCATAAGAGTTGTTTGAATGACTTTTGATTGAATAGATACTTCACCATGAGATGGAGCTCTTCGGTTTCTATGGGATAATGTCAGACAATGGACAACTTGTTGGGTAATTTATAGATCCTTTAAACAAAAGGAGGTAACAGGTAACAAGAGAAATTTTATCGAAACCGAGTCTCGAGTGGACTTGAGTGTATTTCACGAGTTTTTTGGTATCTCGAAACTATGAGAGGTTTAATGACACTTCAATTGCCTAAAATGTGTATGAAAAATTCATATGAGGCTAAAATGATAACCAAAAATGATTTAGATTACCTCTTACCTTTTTTCACAAATTTGGAGGGTTTTTTAACCAGAATAGGATCAAAGAGGTCCTCGGTGATGTCGTGTCATATCTATCTATTTTCGGGTATCTATAATTTAAGAAAATATTCGTGTGTTTTTTATCAAATTTTGACGTAACTTTTGTTTCCTTAAGGTGCAAACCAAATACTTTTTCATATCAATTTCATATCAATTTTATATGAATAAAAATTTTAAAATTTTGATTTTTCATATCAAAATAAAAATGTCAAAACTCACAAGTTTGAAAATTGTCACGAAATCATCAACATGGCTCCACATAAGAAAAAAAATAGAAAAAACGAAGATAAAGAAAACAATGTGGAGCTCTCAATTGATGAGCAAATCGAATTTATCAATGAAATTCGCTCGCATCAGGTTTTGTGGGATAAAAACGAGAAGGACTTCAAAAACACAAATAAAAAATCCAAAATTTGTGACGCTATTTATGCTTTTCTAATATTTTTTCGATGTTTTTGTCTGAAAATCTGAAAAATATTTTTTTAACAATATTTTCATAGAAGAAAATGCGTGTTAAATTTTGTTTTTCAATAAAAAAAATTCTTAAAAATTTGAAAATATTATAAAAATATTTTAAATTCCATTTTCTTCATATTTTTTTTTATTTTTTAATGAAAAGTAATCAATTTGATTTAATTTTTTGATTTCTCTAAATTTTTAAAACTCTAAATTAAAAATTTTTTATAAAAAATGATAGAAAATGATGCTTTTTCATATTTTTCCTTACTTGATAATATTCCGAAGGTCTAAAGAACAGTAAATATTTTTAATTTTTGTATCGACCTTCTCTGAACTTTGTTCATAATCTTCTCGGACGAACTTTATACCGGTATGGAGCAAAATGATTCATCAAAAGATGAAAGTTCTAGAAATGAATTTTGTTCTTATACGATAATTGATGGACCTTTTTTGTTGCTTTTAATTCCATTATATTCTTTCAATTCTTTAATCTCTTTCCTCTTCCCTCATTTTTTTTAAAGATACAATTACCAAAAAATCATCAATTACCAAAAAAATATTTTCAATTTATTTCATTGGCTTTTTTGAAAAATTTTGATTACCTTCGAGATTTGACTCGAACATAAATATTCTAGATTAAAACTAGAAAACTCCTGTAAAAAAGTAAAGATGACCTATATGAATCGACAGAGTAGACATTGATAAGACGCAACGCATGTCGTTTTCAAAAAGAGTCTCTCTGTCTCTGGAAAGTTCATTGAAACTTCTAAAACGTTAAATATCATAAAACTTTGATAATTTGGTGTCCTTGTCTTACACACAAATAAAAATAAAAGCGAGTACAGTTTTACCTGAAAAACATCTGTAGAATGAAATGTCGAAATGGAAAAGTACCGAGAAAAAAACCTACAAATACAAAGAAGGCCATTGTTTAAGATTTCTAAATGACTTGTAGGGTAGGTTTTTGTGCAACCAACGACCCTGTATACCTGAAACGTACTGTACGCCAATATTTTTTTGCTCGTTATCGCAGTTGTTCCATTAAGAGTATTAAATTTTTTTTTTGGTAATTTTTCTGGTAGTGCAGTCACTGGACCAGATACGATGAGATTATGTACCTTTTTTGTGTCGTTGTACGGTCTAGTAAATTTAATTAACTAAAATTTGGAAAAAAATCAAAATTAATGTTGTGATAAATGTTGAAGAGAAAAATAAAGTTGTGGGCCGAAAAGTTTACCTTTTATGCCATAATTAGACGGATGACTGACAAAAACAAACGAAAAGAATTAAACTTAACTCTACTCGTGATGATTTTTCGACATTGTATATTGCATCGAGAGGAACGGAAAACTTGTCAACTTCTTATCAGCCAGACAATTTTAAATCCCCTTGTTCGTCTTGATACCCTAGTCGTGAACTTTTCTTGACTTACTGTGTTTATTAAGAAAAAAAACCAGAGATTTATTAAGCATTACTTCTCTCAGTGTAAAATTCCTTTGTTTTGATGATTTTTTAACCTCTTTAGTGGTTTGAGTTTTTTTTTTTGTTTATTTAGGATGCGAAACTCATTTCTTGGCCATATATTGTGAATTGTTGTAAAAAGCATTAAGAGCAGGTGCGTATCGTCTTTGGTGGTCAAGTTTTTGCGCTTTCAGAGAAATTTTGATTTTTTTCCGAAAAAATCTTCTATAATGAGGTGTTGTCGAGGAAACATTAATTATCGCGGAATGTCGTTCTAATTAGATCATTGGAGGCTTGGCATCAAAACAAACTTATTGACAAATATTTTCGTCTGAAGTGCAGTAAATAAGTGGCAACTGACATACTTTTGATTAATGATTAAAAATTCCTGCACAAATCCTTCTTATCAAAATTCACAATAACAACAAATAGCTGCAATAATATTGTTATTATTCTCATTAAAATAAGTTTTTAATACGAAGAAACATAAAAAAGACGCGTGGCCGGCATAAAAATCGAGCGTATGTGACGCAGATAAAAACCTACGTGCAACATAATTGAATCAATGTACTCTCATACGACATCAATTTAAATTTGACGTATATTCATATATACGCATAATAGAAATTAACGACGTTGAATAGTCTAGATTATGCTAGGCGATCGTAAAATACGAGTGACGTCGTGCCATTTGAAACGCACACATGATAAATATTTTCATCTTTTGAATTGCGTCTTTTTGCGGAAAGAGATGTTTACTTTTTTGCGTGAATTTATTTTATGGCAGATTAGAGGCTTGACCCACACTTTTTAATTATTTTGTTGACGAAATATTTTTATAGACATTTTATTGCTATTTTTTTTGCTATCAGTGAGGCACGTCTCCAATAAAATGTTCTAAAGTCTAAAACAACGGTCAGCTTCAGTGGAAAGGTTGTTGAATTTTATTTTGGCCGCGTTATCAACAACGAAAAAAATATTTTATAGACATAAAAAACGAGATCCGCAATAAAAAATCAAAATAATAACAAAACGCCACCAAAACATTTTGTGTATGAGAAGCAAAGTTTATATTTTTTTAATACTTTTTGAAATGAACGTGCATCGATAGACGATCGTATAGCGAGTTACATTGAACCTCGTACGAGATCAGTTGATCATACACGTCGATCGTCGATACAGCTTATCATTGTTTGTGTTTGCCAAGCCCCCAGTATTCTCGTATGCAGCCAATCATCTGTCGTAGTGTGACATCGCATACAGCGTGCGATCCGGTTTTCGAATATAAAGCGAAGCACACCACAAAATAATTCATCAGTTCTTATTCAGCTCTTGGAAACAGAGAATGAAAAGTGACAAAGGAAGACAAATTTTAAAAACAGAAAACGATTATTATCACAATACATTTGATTTTAACGAAGAATTTAGTGAAAAGTGTTCAATTCAATTTTTTTAATTAATTTGTTTAAATGAGTTATTGTTTTTTCGAAAAATTAATTCGTTAAAATTTTGTGATTATCGTACCTGACTAAATAAAAGTAAAAAATTTGTCTAGTTTAATTCCTTTGAAACTTATTACGCTTATAAAAAAAATAAATATTAAATTTTTGTGAAGAAGAGACATACTTCAAACAATAAAAATGCCTGAAATCATCGAACAATCATACAATGCACCGTAAGTGTTTTCAATGCAATTTGATGATGCAACTTTCGTCGTTTGTTTGAACATGCATTTTTTAACGTTCGCTTTGTTATTATTCCATTTAGTAACGATTTTTTTTTGCATTTTTTGTTTCATTACAGAACATTGTCTAACGTTGGACATTTCGCTAAGACGAACCTCCTTAACCACATCCGTGGCTATTCCATCAGCCAAGGGGATATTAGCAAGTTGTCGCCCAAGGTCCGCGCATTTGTCGAGGAATCTGCTCTTTTGTGCCAACCCGAGAAAATCCAAATTTGCGATGGAAGCGATCGCGAAAATTCCTTGCTCACGAAAATCATGCTCGAGCAAAAGACCGTCATCCCATTGCCCAAGTACGAAAACTGCTGGTTAGCTCGCACCGATCCACGCGATGTTGCTCGTGTCGAGTCGCGTACCTTCATTTGCACTGACAAGCGCGAAGATACAATTCCATTGCCTAAAAATGGTGCTACTGGTGCTCTTGGTAACTGGATTTCTCCAAGTGACTACAACAAGGAGATCAAGGCTCGTTTCCCTGGCTGCATGAAAGGTCGCACAATGTACGTTGTTCCCTTCTCCATGGGTCCCGTTGGATCTCCCTTGGCCAAATACGGTATTGAAATCACCGATTCGCCATACGTGGTTTGCAGCATGAGAATTATGACGCGCATGGGACAACACGTGATGGACAAAATTGCCGAAACTGATGACTTTATCAAGTGTTTGCATTCCGTTGGTATGCCAGCTGATGGTAAAATTGTTGTTCCTTCATGGCCTTGCGATCCTGAACGTGTCATCATTTTGCACAAACCAGAACTCAATGAAATTGTGTCTTATGGCTCTGGTTATGGTGGCAACTCAATTTTGGGTAAAAAATGCTTCGCTTTGCGTATTGGCAGCGTTATTGGTCAACGCGAAGGCTGGTTGGCAGAACATATGTTAATCTTGGGTATCACCAATCCCGATGGCGTTAAAAAATACTTGACTGCTGCATTCCCATCTGCTTGCGGAAAGACAAATCTTGCCATGTTGACACCATCGTTGCCCGGTTACAAAGTCGAATGTGTCGGAGATGATATTGCTTGGATGCGTTTTGACGAGAAAGGTCAACTTCGTGCGATCAACCCAGAAAATGGCTTCTTCGGTGTCGCTCCCGGAACTTCGATGGCAACAAATCCAAATGCCATGAAAACTGTCTACAAAAACACAATTTTCACAAATGTTGCTTACACATCCGATGGCGGCGTTTTCTGGGAAGGTTTGGAAAAGGAAATTCCCAAGGATGTCAAAATCACCGATTGGCTTGGCAACCCATGGGAATTGGGAAAATCAAAAACTCCAGCTGCTCATCCCAACTCGCGTTTCTGCACACCAGCTTCTCAATGCCCCATCATCGATTCCGCATGGGAAGATCCAAAAGGTGTTCCAATCAGCGCCATCTTGTTCGGAGGTCGTCGTCCCCAAGGCGTGCCACTCATTTATGAGGCAAACAACTGGACTCACGGTGTATTTATTGGTGCTGCTCTCCGTTCGGAAGCAACTGCTGCTGCCGAACACAAAGCAAAGGTTATCATGCACGATCCGTTTGCTATGCGTCCCTTCTTCGGTTACAACTTTGGTCATTATCTCTCCCACTGGCTTAGCATGGAAAAACGCGCTAAAGAATTGGGAGCTGAGCCACCAAAGGTCTTCCATGTCAACTGGTTCCGCAAGGATAAGAACGGTAACTTTATGTGGCCCGGATATGGCGATAATTTGCGTGTTCTTGACTGGATTATGGCTCGTGTAACGGGTCACGATGAAGCTTTCAAAGAATGCGCAATTGGCCGAATTCCCACAGACGGGTCTTTGCGTCTCGATGGTCTGGAAACACAAGTCAATATGGAGGAGTTGTTCTCCTTGCCAAAGGACTTCTGGATCGAAGAGACAAAAGCTATTGAGAAATACTTTGAAGATCAAATTAACACAGATTTACCCACAGAAATCGCCGAAGAGTTGAAAAAGTTGAAGACTCGCGTACAAAAGCTTTAATTAGTTCATAAATCACACGCAATAGACTATAAAGTATTTCCCTCATGTGTACACACTCCTAATATTATTGATGTCAAAAAGTTTTAATTTTTGTTCATAAAGCTCTATTAACTCTCATTACCTATATTCTCACAAACAAGTTTAAAGTTCACTGGCCATGTACTCCAGACTTGTTTATTACTTTTGCAACTAATCCCCCTCTATATCATCAAGTAGTATACAATAATTAGTAGATTGTAGATTAGTATTTCCTTTAGTGAATAGTTAGAAACTATGTTAAGTCCCCTTTTTATACCGATAGATATTCTTTAAGAGAAAATAAAAACAATGCTATAATAATTTTTATAAATCAAATCTTTTATTATTATTACAATTGTTGCAAAGCACTCGAAAACAATTACCAAATCAGCAAACAACAACTGAGAAAACAACTTGTTGTCAAGTTTACATTGTCCCATACAACTGACGACATCTATGTACTGAGATTGCAATGAAAGAAATTTACAAACGCAATACACAAGTCGATGACGATCATTGAGGTTATCAACGATCGACTTGCACACGACATTTGGAGAAACGAAGGACAGAAAGTAGACTTTACACCTCATAATATTTATTTTCAAGGTGTGTGCATTCATTCAATTACCTAACGTCTTACCGTATTGCCGTCATCATGAACTGATTATGAAATGAAACTCGAATCTTGTAGCTTTTGAAAAAAAGTATTTTTTAAGTTCATTTTATTAATATAATCATAATATTATAACATTCCTCTTCTTTTTTCCAATATCCTATTTTTTTTAAGTAACCAACTCACTTCCGTAAAAGGTTTCCGCTATTCTGATTTTCTTCTTTCACGCAATTTCTCCCATTTTAATTGGATTTTTTTTCTTGATCCATATCAGGTTAATTTATTGTTATTAGAAAAATCAAGTATGAATGAGCAAGCAAAGTCTATCTATTATCTTTTTGTATTATATTAATTACAATTTTGCTTTATTAAAAATTTTAAAAAGCATTGTGCGGGAATTTCGAAAGAGAATCAATAATTTCGTATAACTTTTTGATTATTATTTATTATTATTTTTTCATAGGAGGCGAAAGAAGTATCAGTTCCATTCAAAATATTCCATATAATATAATTTTACAATTGTAAATAGTACAAGTAGAAAAATAGACTAGACTTATATTTTTTTTCTTAACACGATTTAAATTCCTTAAAATGTATAATATTTTTAATACCTCTTTTTTTTAAATATTTCCATCGATTAACTACACAAGTCTTATATATCTCATTTAGATTTTTCTTTTAATATTTTATAATTAATACTTTGTCAACAGATGACAATTATTATTATTACATCAATTTTATTTTTTTTAAATCGTAATATTAGCTTTTATTTTTTTATTTAATACTACTTAATTACCTTAATTTCTTTTTTTTTGTTTCTGTAGTTTGAAATTAAATTGAAAAACAGAAAGGAAATAAATTAACTAAAAAAATATTTCTCCGTAAGCAAAAGATAACGTACACGAGCTTAATTTTTCACCGTCAAATAATTACATTTTAATTTTCCTGCACATGATAAATTTCTGTTTCAATTTAATTTTCACCACAACAAATTTTTAAATGAATTTTCTGATGTGTTGTTGTTATACTTTTGTTCATTTTCTGAGCGCGTGGTTTGTTTTATGACATCCGAGTTTTTTTTCCTACAAAGTAATTGCTTTTGAATGTTAATAAAACTCAATGAAAAAAAAAATTATTTTACGCTACATATTTTTACGGTTTTGTCAGAACGCCCTGTAATTTTCTCATATATAGGAAACTTTTCATGCAGAGATTTATTTTATTGTATATCCATATATTTATGTATTTTAAGTACTTTAACAACAAATAATAACACAAAATTTAATTAAACTACATTTGCAGTGGTTTAACAGTATAAATGTTGTTTGTTAGTTTTGAGGAATTTGTTTTAATGGAAAACCGGGTGGTTTTATAAAAAAATCTACATCATTACCATATTTTTCATTATATTTAACGTCAGCTCAAATTTTTCAGGAATGTAATCAGTTTGAGTATGTGGAAAAGAATGTTCGGAAAAATTTTATATAGCGTAATCAAGTGTGAGACTTACCTGTTAACATCACTTAAAAATAACAAATTCTTTACTCCTGAGAGCAAATAAATGCCATATATATATTGAGTGTGGATTTGGCTGTCTGATGCCAGCATCGGACCAAAAAATGTCAAAAAATCATTGGATTTGCGTTTTCTGTGAACTGTAAATGGGGATATATTTGTTCATCCACACCGATCAACATCTGTGTTAAATATTAGGCCGGTAGTCTACTTTATATTATTATATAGTTTGGTTTTTCATTTTTTTTTTATGTAAGGACAGAACGGCTGTCACTATTATTTGACGTCTACTACACACGATTTATTTTTTTTTACATCTAGGTGAACTCTACGAGGACAAGAGTTACGACTTATTATTTAATTTTAATGACATTGATAACGAACGAGGGAAGATGATAAATTCTTCAAGAAATTTTTTTTTTATAAAAAGTGATGCTTTAAAGATTCTTACCAAGTAAAGTAAGTAATTGACAATTGATCAATTTTCGCAAAGCAATTTTAAAATTGCGTTGTTTGAATTGTGGGACATGTTTGGAGTCGCACGACCTTGTTTTGTTTCTTTTTGTCTTTTGGATTTTTGATTTTAACGGAGGACGATTTTTGTTGGCGGCCCTTTTCATTGAGATTTGACGGCGTCGAGCCATGGTCTTTGTTCTTGTTTTTGTTTTTATTTTGCTTCATTAGGAAAAATGAGCAAAATTTCCCCTTATCTTATAAAACATGCAGATTCTCACAGGATTTCGACTTGGAGATGTCGGTAAGTCCAATTTTTTGCAAAATTTCCTTTGCCAGATGCAACGAGAGATGTGTTTTTGAGCTTCTCATTTTACTGGCACTCGCTTTTTTCTCACGTGTTTCTTTCAAACGTATCTGAAATGAGGAAAACAAATGTAAGAAATTGAAATTTTTTTCAATTCTCATTTTTTTACCTGTTTAAGTACGCCCACAAGCAATTCATCCACATTGTGTTGGATGCCGGATGATGTTTCAATGAATTTTGCGTCACGTGACTGTGCCAAGTTCTTGCCTTCGGATGTCGATATGACACGAGACCGTGCGAGATCTGCCTTATTTCCTACCAAAATCACAGCTTTTTCTTTAGAAATGTTCTCGCGCCAGAGATAATTCAATATTTCTTCGGCAACGTGAAACGAGCTCCGTTGTACGACACTGTAAACAATTACGCACGCATGTGGCTCGTACGTGGAAAGGGAGTTTTCCACCTGTAAAAGATACAAATTTATTAGTATGTTGCTCTAGCATGTGCCGTTTTATTTATTCTCTCTCGTATTTTTTTTTTGTAGTGCCAAGAACACAATTCAGAAGAGGCTGCTTTGACTGACATGTGAATAAATTGCTTTTTGCCTGTTGAGTTCCAGTTTTGTGGAAAACGGTAAATTATACTTTTTCCTGACACAACACGCATTTTGCTGCCCAAGAGGACCAGACGTCTCCATTTATCATTTAAAAAAAATCAAAGGTAAGGTGAACAGGTGACCGTAAAAACTTGATTAATATTCCATGCGAACATCGGGAAAACGAACAAAAAAAAAAATTCTGAGGAACGAAAGACATGCAATCACTTTTTTTCCTGTACTGTCAACAAATTTGCCAGACTCATGTCGTCAATAGGAGGTATATGACATACTATTAGCGACACACAGAAGTGATTGATTAATCTTTCTCTCTTGTCTTCCGTTTTTAGATTTTTCTTCGCCCTTTTTTTTTACTTGGAGGCAGACTGCCGTAATCTAACGGAATTTAAATTTAACATTTGATTGAAGCAGATATTCTGCGCGACGACGTTATCAATATTTCAACGACGGAACGTCTCGTTGCGTTTGGAGTTGAATGAACGATATTAGACGACCTCTTTAATAAATAATGAGAAGTAGCGCGATAATGCACAAAGTTCTTTCCATTATTTATTAACTATGAATTTATTTTATTGAAGATTTTTTTTTGTCACAAGTCGAATTTTTTGTTTGAAAGATCATGAAAAAAAATCGAAACCATTGAGAAGATATGGATCTTCAAATATTGTAGATTTTAGGGCATTTTCAAGGTTATAGAGTTTCGTATTGTTTAAAAAAAATGCAAATTTTTATTTTTTTTTTTATAAAAAGGACACAATTTTCGATAAAATAAGATAATTTTCATCAAATATGAGTACTTATTGAGTCCTAAAAATTCAAAGTCTTGACCAAAATATGTTGAAAGTGATCTTATTTTATCAAAAATTAAATCCTTTTTCCATCCATATACAATATTTTGCATTTAAATTGAGTTTTTTTATACAATTTAAAATAAAAATATCTCAAAAATGTCGTAAAATCTCCAAATTTTTGTTCTCAAATCTTTAAATCTCTAAACTTTTATATCTACTCAACGGTTTCGATTTTTCCATAATCATAAAAAAAACCATTTCCAAAAAAATATTTTTGTGACAGAAAAAAAATCTTAAAAAAATTGGAAAATCGAGCTGAAAACGTAATGCGCTTTATATTTGATGTTATGAAGTGATACTTACACTCATTTCGACAGTTGGATGATCAATAAAAATCATTTCAGATTCCTCTCCATCCAATAATATACTGACAGTCTTTTCGCCGAATTCGTCATCTGTGTGTGTTGATAAAAAAAATAGAAGAAAAAACGAAAGGTGTGTGATTTTTCCATGTTTTTTCCCAAAAGAAATTTATTTTATTAGACATATACATCTACGAAAAATAAAATGAAATAATATCGAACAAAAAAATCTACAGAACGAGACACAAAAAGACACAAAAAAAGAAATAAAAGGCAACAACTTATTTCCTACGATTTGTGACAACAACGAAACGAAAAAAAAAATCAATCTATAAAATGAAAATAAATAAAATATTTGGTAACAAAAAAAAAATTATATGAAATATAAAGGAAAAAATGAAATAAAGCTCATACTTGTCTTCTTTGGACGTCGAGAAGTTTCCTCTTCATCCAGCTTTTTATTAAAATCATCATCTGAATCTATGCAACAACATGCGACAACATATTGTGTGATTGTGTTTTATTTTTGTTTTACAACAGTCATGCAAAGTAGAAGACAATTTTTTGTTTGGTTTGTTTGAAAATATTGAAGAGTAGTTACGAGGCACGGACCAACAACCAAGTTTTATTTTTTATTTGACATTATGGAAAAAAAGAAGAGAAAAAAGATAAATAAAGTTGGTATCGATAGATGGTGAAAGAAACTTATAAATCTTAAAGTATAGTTTTTTTTACTTAAATTTTAATAAAATAATGACTAAAAGAGAGAAAATGCGCTTATTTATTTTTGATAGTATGAGAGACTCGACTCATCATTTTAAATCATTTTTGAATTTTTGGCGCCAAAATTTAAAATCATTGTAGATGTCGAAGAACCTTTGAAGTTTGTATAATTGAGGGCATTTTTGAAGTATACTATGGTCAATTATCATCATATATTTGAGTTTGCTTCAAAAATCCAAACTTTGAAGGTACATATCTCTCAATTATTTTTTTTTTCAAATTTTGGCGCCAAAAGTAGAAAAGATGATCAAACAATACGAAAAATATGCTTTCAGCAAAATAAATAAAAAAATATGGGGTATTCAATCGAGTTTCTCGTACTTTAAGAGAAAAAAGCAAATTTTTTGTGTCACAAATCCATCAGCTCAATCCTTTAACGAGAATATTCACGTCGCCCACAGCAATTTCACATAATGCAACGAGCTTGTGCGGGAAAAAAATTTCTGTGAAAAAGGATATTCATCAAAACCGTTATTACCGCTTAATTTCACGCACATGAACATGCGGGCGAAACGCGTGATATCCGCCTTCCAAACACACGCACGCACACGAGCTAAAATCGGAAATTCATTCATAAAACTCACATTTTCCGATATGAATTATTTTATTTTATTTTATTTATAAAACAATGCTCATACAGATGAACACCCACAGAAATATTGTGGCAAAAAACAGCTGCCGGGTGACTTTTGATACGCGAGTGTAAAAAAAGTGTGGGAAGAGATTGCACAGCTCTTGGCTAATTATTTTCGTGCTTCTATATCGGAAAATAAAATTGAACCCAAATAAATTCCGCTTTTTTTGTTGGAGTACCTCAGACTTACACAGCCACTCACCTTTCACTAATTCAATTGAAATAAAATTTAAGCTAGCGATAAATTGGCTGTGATGATCAATTTTACTTCTTTATAAATTTTTTTCTCCTTTTTATTTATTTTTTTCGTTTTGTTTCTCTTACAAAGTACGACAAAAACACACAAAACTACTCGGGAGAAAAATAAAAGTAAATAAACGTCTAAGTAAGTAATCATCCACAATAAAATAATATAAAAACATAAATTTTTATTATAATATTGCAGATTTAGCGGGATTCACTCTCGTTACTGTTTTAGCTAGCAATTTTTTTTTTGATATTGAAATTTGTATGCGAGAGAGCTCCCGTATGAAAAATCCTGTTTATTTTTGAATTTTTCTTTGGAGTTGAAAGCAGGAGACAAAATTTTGTTGTTTTTTTTTTCTCAGAAACATCTCAAAGGTAAAATTTATTTTCTTGCGTATAGTTAGAATGTCTAGGACCTGCTGCTGTGACAACAAGAACGAAAGATCAGAAAAAAAGATAAATGAGGATTTATTTTTAGAAGCAATTTGAGACGATGTAAAATTGAATGTGAACTTACAAGAAAAGCATAATAATAAAAAAAGAGACGTTAAAAGGTGCAATTTATGGAGAAAATAAAGCATTTTTTTATAAAATTTTTATTTGATGTCCTTAGAAGAAACCACTCAAGTGGCGTTTTATTTATTTTTATAAATAGAATTTAATGCAACTTCTATGTGCTAAACTGGACTTTAAATGATGGCAATTTATCTGAACATTCTGATGGATAATAGGTACTTATGGAAAATTTTCTGAGGTAAATTTATTTTTTTTAACGATAGAATAAAATTTTAAAAATTTATTTAAAAAAATTTAAAAATTTATTTAAAAAAATTGAAAATTTATTTAAAAAATATTAATTTATTTAAATTTTTTTACAAATTTATTTTTAAAATTAAAAAAAATAATTAAATTTATTTTTTTTTAAGTTTTGACAAGAACGTTTTTTTTTTTATTATTTTTAATATTAATTATTTTTAGTAAAAATATTTAATAAAAATTATTATTTCTAGGAAAACATTTCAAAAATATTTTATGAACCTACCCGACAAAAGGCATGTTAACTCGCTTCCACGAATTCAAAAATATTTCAATAACGAAAAAAAGGGAAAAAATTCCCATCATGAAAAACAACATATTTGAATATTCAGACGAGAAACGCAAAAAATCAATCAAAATCGTATTATAAATATTTAAGGACGTTAAGCTTTTATGCAAAAAAAAAAAAAGTGAAAGGAAAAACTTTTTTAATTTAATACGCTTATATACAACTTATGTATTAAATTTTTTTACATCAGGCACGATGCTTATCTTTTCCAAACAAAAGCACGGAGGAACAAAAACTTATATACTGACAATTAAATTGTAATGCAACTCCTCCGTTAGTAGGGATATCAATTAAATCGGTCATGGTTTTTCCATTTTTTTTTTATAAACTTTTTTCTTTACTCGAAGCAAACTCGAAGTAAGAATAAAACAACAGCAAAAAAAAAGGAAAAACTCGTTCATTCATTTAATGATAAAATCTTTTGAACAAACATTTTTTTGTGTTCTTCGTTTTCATTCACTTTTATGTGATTTTTTACGCCTATTCATTCTGGCGATGGATGCCGCTATTGAGGTGTCCTTTGTTTGTTTTTGTAATTTTTTTTTGTGTGAATTCGCACTTTTTTTTTCGCAAAAAAGCCGTGACTTAATTAACTGATTGCATAAATAAACAAGGCACTAATATAATGAAAGTCACGTAAATTTGTGGATGCGTTGGTTGGAAAAAATCGAGAATCGATCGAAGCTTAACAAAAAATTGGGTGAAAAATATCAAAGTTCATTAGTGGAATTTTTTTGACATCTTTTTTTTGTGATGAAAAGTTTTTTCTCGTCCATCAATTATAATTTTTTTTCATAAAATCGGATGGTGACCCCCAACAAGGATTCAAATTTCATGGCAAAAATATAAAATTAAATTAAACGCTGCTCCAAACTGAATTTACAGTAACAATAATCTATATTGAAAAAGAAAAAAAAATTAATAAAATTTCCGGTGTTTTGTTTCTATTTTTTTTTCATCGTTGTGTAAAGAAAAATTGAAAATAACGAACAAAACATAATAAACGATGAGATAACATTAAAAAATAGTTCAAGTATAATAAATTCCAATCAAGTGCTTCCTATTATTAGATATTCATTAAGAGCATATAAAAGGTGCAAACATTTACATCGCATGTAAACATTGTTAAAAGTGACTGGCGCGGACTTACCTAAGCTAGCGTCATACGTGTGCATGTACTCGGAGGTCATAAATTGCGATACGAGGGCAGTCTTTCCACAACCTGAATCGCCGAGCATTACGACGCGGTATCTGTTGAACGAAAAAAAAATATTATTAAAAAAAGAGAGAAAAAATGGTCCACAATGACAGATTTGTGTGTCCATTGAATGCTTAGTCAATTGGAAAAATGGATTCCCAAATCACATTCACATTATAAATTATTTATTTGAACGTGAAACAGATTGAACTGATAAACAAAGTTTAATTTCTGCAAATATGTCTCTATTGGGTGTTGCCACATGTGTAATGGGTTTAATTTAGTGAAATGATTAGATTAACACACAAATGTGACACACTTGATAATTAAAATCTGATCGAGGTGTAATTGAACAGAAAAGGCAATGGAAGTGTTGTGCTTTGTCATTGAATCTTGGTAAAAATTTCAATGTCATCTCTTTAAAAAGTTTATTTTTAAAAATATGAAAAATTAATAATTTAAAGAAAAAACATTTTTAGAAAAAAAAAATGTTTAGAAAAATGAAAAATAAAATTTATTAAAATAAAATTTAATTTTTTTTAAAATGAAAATATTTTTTTAAAAATTTAAAATAATTAATTTGTTTCAAACTTTTTTTAATTCAAAAAAAAATAAATTAAGAAAAAAAAAAAAATATGTTATATAAGAAGTTTTCAACTTCAAAAATAGATCATTTATATTCGTCAAGTTAAAAATAGTAAAAAAAAAGCAAAAAAAAAAAATATAGCAAAAAAGCGAACTAAAAAGGAATAAACAAGAGCCTTGTGGTAACAAAGTCGAAGAAATTGCCAAGTAAATAAAGTTATATTTGAATATAAAGGATTTATTTCAGTGTACGTCAGTATTAATAATTATTCTGAAATAAATCCTTTATATTAAAATTTTTGTTGTCAAAAATTTTGTATTTTTATTTAAAAATAAATTTGTTTAAAAATTAAAAAAATTTTTTACTATTTTTAACTTAACTAAAATATAACATATTTTTTATATATATTTTCTAATATATTTTTTTAATATATTTTTTTTAATAATTTTTTTAAAAATTAATTATTTTTAAGATAAATATTTTTTTTAAAAATATTTTTTTAATAAAATATTTAATTTTTAATTTTCCAAAAGGACAAAAGTGATGTATGGCAATGTTGTGCGTCTCGAAAAAACATTTCTGCATCATTTTTTTGAAATTTGCAAAAATTTGAATTTTCCGTTTATTTTTCGTTATAATTTCGAACTCTTATATGGGGAAAATTTTTTCTGCATTGGGATCATGCCTCGATTCCACAAATGGGACCTAAATGAAGCAAAATAAGCACGACCTGTAGAAGGAATGAACCTTCTATCTATTAAGGGAAAGGCGTGAGAGAGGTAGACTAAATTAATTATAATAAAAGGTGTCATTTGTATGGGAGGTCCATTTTGGAGAGCCCCAGGACAAAAGTGATGTATGGAAATGTTGTGCGTCTCGACGAGACAAACATTTCTGCATCATTAGATTTTTGAAATTTGCACTGGGATTCGGTTTGAATTTTCCGTTTATTTTTCGTTATAATTTCGAACCCTTATATGGGGAAAATTTTTTTGCATTTTTAATATTTTGGGACCTTAAGCAAAATAAAAATTTTTGAACCTTCGCGTGAGAGAGGTACGAAACGACTGACAAACCCCTCATTGACTAAATATAAAGGATCTATAATAAGAGGTGTCATTTGTATGGGAGGTCCATTTTAGAGAACCCCAGGACAAAAGTGATGTATGGCAATGTTGTGCGTCTCGACGAGACAAACATTTCTGCATCATTAGATTTTTGAAATTTGCACTGGGATTCGGTTTAAATTTGAATTTTCCGTTTATTTTTCGTTATAATTTCGAACTCTTATATGGGGAAAATTTTTTTGCATTGGGATCATGCCTCGATTCCACAAATGGGACCTAAATGAAGCAAAATAAGCACGACCTGTAGAAGGAATGAACCTTCTATCTATTAAGGGAAAGGCGTGAGAGAGGTACGAAAATGACAAACCCCTCATTGAAAAAATAAAATCTATAATAAGAGGTGTCATTTGTATGGGAGGTCCATTTTGGAGAGCCCCAGGACAAAAGTGATGTATGGCAATGTTGTGCGTCTCGACGAGACAAACATTTCTGCATCATTAGATTTTTGAAATTTGCACTGGGATTCGGTTTAAATTTGAATTTTCCGTTTATTTTTCGTTATAATTTCGAACTCTTATATGGGGAAAATTTTTTTTGCATTGGGATCATGCCTCGATTCCACAAATGGGACCTAAATGAAGCAAAATAAGACCTGTAGAAAATGAACCTTCTAAAAGGGAAAGGCGTGAGAGAGGTACTGACAAACCCCTCATTGACTAAAATCTATAATAAGATGTCATTTGTAAGGTCCATTTTGGAAGCCCCAGGACAAAAGTGATGTATGGCAATGTTGTGCGTCTCGACGAGACAAACATTTCTGCATCATTAGATTTTTGAAATTTGCACTGGGATTCGGTTTAAATTTGAATTTTCCGTTTATTTTTCGTTATAATTTCGAACTCTTATATGGGGAAATTTTTTTTGCATTGGGATCATGCCTCGATTTCACAAATGGGACCTAAATGAAGCAAAATATCTATTAAGAAAGGCGTGAGAGAGGTACGAAAAGGAATGACTGAAAACCCCTCAAAAATAAAGGATTATTAAAAAATTTTGGAGAGCCCCAGGACAAAAGTGATGTATGGCAATGTTGTGCGTCTCGACGAGATTAATTAGATTTTTGAAATTTGCACTGGGATTCGGTTTAAATTTGAATTTTCCGTTTAAAAAATTATAAAAAAAATAATCATTGAAAAAAGCACGACCTTCAAAGGAATAAAAAAAAAAAGGATCTATAAAAAATATGTAAATATAAATTTTGAGAAAATAAAATCAAAAATTTATAACTGTAAAAATTATAAAAAGTAAAAAGTTTTCTTAAAATTGAACAAATTAATCATCTTACCTCGGCGGTGGTGGCGGATCACTGTCAGTCGGCGAATTTGGCATACTGTCAACTGTTGCATAACCGCCTCCGCAACACGAGCCATCAAAGGGAGATCTTTCACTCGCGCTAAAACGAGAAAAAAAGGAGAAAATGTAATTAAATTACCTGCTGATGTATGTAAAAAAAAATGCCAAACACTTTGAATGACAAATTTCTGCGACTTCATTTCTTCATTGCGACACACAAACAACTTCAACATCTCCGCCACACTTTTTGACATTTATTAACCTTTATTTATGACTTGGCAATATTTATTTATCAATATGCGAAGAAAAACTTCTGAAAAGGGAATTCAATGAACATCTTGCCTGTCGTGTGATCTTCGGGGAAAATGTTCTCGGCATCGTAAAGTACAAAATATTATTGAAAGTAAGCAAAAATGGTTCTGCATGTATGAAAATAGACAGAAGAAAGATGTTTAATGAATTTATGCAAACTATTCCCAATTGTGAAGTAAATTTATTTCGAAGCAAAGCACAAAACTTGTTGTCGTTGTTTTGAACATTGAATCTAATGAAAAAAAAGGGAGCAATGAAGATAAATGTTTCTCCGAAAATCACAGACAAATTTTAATATCAATTCACAAGTAAGTCGTAGATTATATTTCTTCCGTTTCTACAGGAAATTGGGTGTCTCTGAGTTTCCTTTCGACTTTTTTTTTCGCGTTGTCGTCAAATTCATTTGAATTTTTCATTCAATCATCATTATGAAAATTCTTGTAAAACGCCTTAAAAATACATTTTTAATACTTTGAAAGTGCAACCACAATGAAATTCGCTCGAAAATATTTTTTTCTCGTTTCCGCCTTTCTTTTTCTTACAACGATTGCATTAAATTCCCATGCATATTTGATGCGTCTTTCTTCTGTTCATATTCAATTCATTCATTTTTTTTCTTTACCTTGCATGAAGATTACATTTTACACAAACTAAAACATTGTTAACAGCCGATCCATTCAGTTCAATACACCTGAGTCGGGGCGTTTTATGAATAGACAGAAACCACACCATTGAATAAAATTTATCTGAGAAAACCTTTTAATCAACTTTGAATACAAAATAAACTGGGGAGTTGAGGCTTACAATGCACAACCGCACAAAAGCAAGCAAGTCAGGGAAAATCAAAAGAGAACGAAAGAAAAGGTATCATGAATCATGTGCTTTGATTGAATCATATCTCCGCATATATTATCATACACTTTTCACATCGTCTCTCGGATTAAATTGTGGCGAATGCGGTATTTTATTACTTTATAGTTTATGAATAATATGAAAAGGAAACTATTGTAAAAGTTGAAAAGGTAAAAATTTTTTTTCATATGATTTTATTTCTTACTTTTTTTTTATTATTTAGAAATTTGATCCCACACACTTTTTATTGTACCGAGAAGATTCTGGAACGGACAATCCCAAAAGGGAATTCAAATTACAACAAATGAGAAGACAGGAAAAGGTCGTTCGTGGTTGAGTGAGGTCAAAAATTTTATTTCGTTTTTATTGAAAACGATTGGCATTGAATCTGAAAGCTGAAACAGGGATCTCGATAAAAAAATATGACGGCAATAATTTATTTTGATGTTAAAGGAGGAAAAATCCAATTGAAAAAAATGGGGTTACTATCAAATTTATGGAGGTTCCCATTCAAAAATAATAAATTTAAGTCGGATTTTATGTTGAAACAAATTGAAATTTAAATATTTGACTGCCCTTTTTACTCTAATTTTATCATGTCAGTCATATGCTATAAAAAATTGGTACCTCGCTTATTGATATAAAAAAATTTTTAAAAGTTAAGTGAAAATTTAAAATCTCATGAAATTTATCAGAACGAAAGCTGCTTTTTCGATATTTGACATCAAACTGACTTTCAAATAATAAAATTTTTTGAACAAAATTAAATTAAATGAAATTTTATGGTTCCGTTTGAACATAAAAGGCTTGAAAAATGAAAATATTTTGATTAAAAATAATGATTTTTCTTAATAATTTGATCTAAATGTTCTTTAAAAGTTAACTAAGTTACTGGGTTAAAATTAGTAAAAAAATAAAAATTAATAAAAAAATTTTAATAATTTCGTTTCATTAAAACTGTTTTTTTTATTTGAAAAATTTTCCCGATTTTTCAATATTTTTTACTGAACATTGGAAAAATTTTAAAAAATTATAAATTTAATCAAGTTTTATTTTTTTTTATAATTTCGTTTTTTCAAGAATATATTTAAACGTTTTTTTAAAAAACATTGGAAAAATTTTCAAAAATTTTAAATTTTGATCAATTTTTTAATTAGGTAGTTTTATTTTTTTTAAATTTATTTATTTATTTTTTCAATTTATTAAATTTAATTATTTTATTTTTTTTTAATTAAATTTATTTTTAAAAAATTATTTAAGCATAATTTTTTTTATTTAAAAATTAGGTATAAAATTATTTAAATTTTATTTTTTAAAGAAAAATCTAATAATTTAGAGAGTTATATATTTTTAAAAAAATATTTTATGAGTTTTTTTTTTAGCAATTTGTAATAAATAATCAAAAATACGTGATAAAAATTTTTAAACTTGAAAATTGTTTTTAAATTTAAATAGTATTGAAAACAAAAAATTATTTGAAAAATATTGCACGAGACACCAATTTTTTATACTACTGAGTAAAACATTCAAAAAACTCAACATGAACCATCGATTTTGTTTACCCATAATTTCCACATCGTAAATAGTAAGTAGTCTGCAAATGGATTAGCATCAGTAAATAAAAGCATGTTTCAACGTCCGAAAATGGATATTAAGTGACAAGACAGCTCGTCACTTCTTGGTAAATAGAAAACATTTTTTTTCGCGAATAAACACGAACATCAAATGCCTGAAAGAAGAAGCAGCTACTTGCACGCACATTGCCGATTATCCTCATTAAATATAATATCTTCAACCTATCTTCTAATTTCGTATGAAATTATTATTATCCGTCTCACACCCGCAGCATTGCTCTTTAACGCGCTATGTGTGTTTGTGTGTGCTTTCATCATGAAAGTTTAGACGCGTACACAATCATTCATGCATAAAATATTACTTTTCATGGTTACCAAGTTGATTTGTTTCATACAAAATTCATGGCGTATTTATACAGAAAGAGGATTACATTCGAACAAGTGCCTTCTGCCGAAATAAATTTTCTTGCTACGCGCCGCCTACGAACGGAAATGAGATAAAAACAAGATTTTTACGTTTCTTTGAAGAAATGTCATCCGAGACAAGACTTCCAGGAGCGATTTTTTTCCTTTTCCCCAGTAATGCGATATCGATCAGCGGTCCAAAAAAAAAATAATCTCATTATTTTCGTTCGACTCGAGAAAAATTTAATAGACGCAAACTCATTTATCTCATTAAATCCCGAAGCGAAAAAAAAACGAACATGAAAGGTCTTTATTAATATAATTAAATGTACTAACGACGAGTGTTAATAGACGTCTTAATGAGGCATCGTCTCGCTTTTCTCGGAAGCATGAACTCGTGAACTCGTAGGGCACGTAGGAGGAGGAGGTGGGGCAACATTAAAGATCGTTTCTGATAAAGTGGCGTCCTGTGACTTTTAACTTTTGCGAATAAATTTTGATCAAAAGTGATATTTATAATTAATTAGCGTCGTAAATTTATGGTCATTGTCCGTTCTACTTTCAAGTTTCTACGAAGCAACAGGTGCTACTGCATGACATCGTATCATAATAATTATTAACTGCCCTTAAAACGGAAATTGTTCCCCGAAGCATCGTTTTTAGCATGTTGCTAGCAATATTTTGTCTTTTTTTGTGTGTCACTGGTATTCCAAGGTTTTCTTTTTTTTTTTTTTTAATCCGAGCGCGTGGGTTTCACAACTTTTTTCCTCATTTAAACATTTTATTTTACAAAAAATTACTACAAAGCACATAGAAACCTCCCAAAAATTTTATGAAATTATTTTAAACGTAAAAAACTCATATCATGAATATTTAAGCATGCTACTGATGATGATGATAGGACAAAAGATGGGATATGTTGCTTCGCACCTGTTGCATGCACAATAAAATCTCTACTTTCAGTGCTTGAAACGAGAGTAAATAATGAAGTTTTAAATTAATTTTATTATTTGAGTGAAATAAGGTTTTCCCTTTTAAAAAGGACTCACATTTGTCATGAAGATAGAGATAAAGTTGAGTTCTGGTAATTAAAAGGCATCAATTGTTTTAACTTGGGTTGGAAAAAAAAAGTTTTCCTATTTGCAGTTTATTATTAAATTCCTTTCAGATAAATTTACCGGGAAACGTAATTTTGCGCCATTAGTCATTGGTTGAGTGTTTTTGAATGCTTTACCTTTCATGGACTTTTGTTTTGGAATTTTCAATGAAAAATCTTCGTATATGGTGAGTTGAATTACCGGTAAACCACTGCTCATTTGTCTCTCTTTATCGTTTTCTATTTTTTATACAATTTTTTCTCTCTAATGAAAACATTCATTTTGTTTATTTTTTCTTTTTCTTGTCCCTAAATGAAAAAAAAAATTAAACCTGCTTTTTGTTTTTATTTTCATTAGAGCTTTAATTAAAAAAAATAAAATGAATTAAATGTTATTCATGCCATTCTTGGGAAATCTGGGGAATTATCTAGAGATACTTTTGATGATTTGTTCAAATAATAAAGTTTTGGTTTAACTTCGTTTGCCGAACTTTTTTTTCTGAAACGAGGCTAAATTATTGTCGCCTTAAAAAAATCACAAAAAATATAAAATTCTAAATATTTTATTCACTCATAGCGAGAGAGAGCATGAATTCGAATAAGTGTGCAGTAGGTGTAAATTTTATTTCATACATAATTTATTTAAACGGAGCACATGTAAAATTTTGTAAATGTACATAACAAAAAGGACCTGATTGCGATGCTTTTTGTACGAATTTTTTTTATTTGTATTTCTGTGAATTTAAAGGGAGATTTTTTAGGAAAATTTAATAAAAATCGCTTTAGGTTGTTGTTTTCTGTCTTTTTACTGATTTATCAAAATTTAGAAAATTTTTAATTTATTATTTTAAAAATTTAAAATTTTTTTATTGAATAAAAAACTTATTTATTTTCAAAAAAAAATTTAGATTTATTTTAAAAATGAGTAAAAATATATTTATTTTTTTTTAAATTTAAATAATTTAATTTAAATTTATTTTTAATTTAATTTTAAAATAATTTAAGTTTTAATTTCAAAAGAAAAAACGAATTTAATTTTTTCGAAACTAAATAAATTTATGTTTTGTGAAATATTTTTTTTTCTTAAAAAATAAAAAAAAAACTTTAAAAAATAAATAAATTTAAAAATGAAAAAAAAAATATAAATTAATTAATTAATTACAACAAATACCGTAATCTACATAATGCTAAGAGAAAAAAAAACCGTTAAAATTCAAATGAAACAAAAAAATGTAGATAAATTAAGAGAAGGCTAATTTTGAAGTTAAGAGAAAACAATTTCTCTTAAATTTTTAACATTTTTAAATATTTTTTTAAACAAATTTTAGTTGTATTTTTAAATGTTTTTGACACAAAAATGATAATTTTAAAATAAATAAAAGTACAAAATTAGTTGAAAATTCAAATATTTTAGTTAAAAATTTTCAAAAATTAGAATTTGAAACAAAAAAATGTTAAGAGAACGAATTTTGACTTCCATTTTCGTTAAGAGAACAGATTTTTAAATTCTCTTAGCATTATGTAGATTACGGTAATAATTAAAAATAAAATGATTTTTGTAAAATTAAATAAATTAAATTTTCTTTTAAAATCCAGCCAAAAATACGCTTTTACTTCAAAACTTGTAATTTTTTTTTTAAATTTTAATATTTTATAACATTCACATGAGTGACGGTAAACCACAAAACCGTGAAGCGGAATCCTTCTGACTGAATGATATTTCAAATATTATTTCCATTTAAAATGGAGACGCCTTGTCACTTAATATTCCGTCAAAAAAAATCTAGAACGCGTTCAAAAAACGCTGACTCAAAGGAAATTTAATACCATAAGTGGGTTCTTTGTTCAGAATTTTATTCTGACATTTTTTTCTATTGTTTACTTGCGATGCGCACGAATACTGTCTAGACAAACATTAATCATCCAACGCAAATAGCACTAATTGTGTCATGCTGGCCGAAAATTTCCTTCGTGATTTATTTTTAAGAGTATTTTAATCGTCCCACATTCGAAATTTTTCACTTCATAAAATAAAATATTAATTAACATTATTCAATTATTTGTGATTCGTTCGCCGATATAATTTCATTATTTCATGAATTTCGTAATTACATGCAACGCTCCCACAATAATTTGTGAATTGGTGATAAATGCAAAATTTTTGTTTGCTATTCAAGCGTTTACTGTATATTTGTTTCACTCATTTATTGCAATAAATTACGATTATTGTTGGGTAAATTGCTGTTTATTATTGAGTGCGCAAATATAAATAAACTTGTGTAAACAATCATTTTTATAACGTCGTCGATTGACGAGAAATTGTTTTTCTTGCGAGAAAAGTCGTAAAGCTTTCACAAACAATAACACGGAAAAAACAATAAAAAAATTTTTGTGCCCTTAAGTTGAACCCTTAGGAACGCCTTTTTACTTAATAAAGTATAACACCTTATCCGAACTGTGACCAAATTGAAAAAAAAAGTATTTTAAAAGCACTTTGCTCCAAGTTGTTAACGAAAATAATTTACCTTGACTTTTTTCCAGTTTGTTGTTGTTTCGAAATATTTCGCGCACATAAATTATGAGAACACATTTTACAACAACGAAAGAAGCTTAAAAAGATATAAAAATAATATAAAAACAAACTACCTGTTCAACGCACAGGAGCGACAACACAAGGCACGGGCAACCTCATAAAAGTTTGTCATTGTTTTGAAATGAACTTTCGCCAAAAAAAAAAGCGGCACGAATTAAATTTTTATCGAGAAGTTTGCTCGCATGCCTTCAAGCGTTTTTTTTTCGGGGACCCACATAACTTTTTACTTTTTCACTCATTTTATACACAAAAAATGTGTGTCAATTTTTTTTTTCTTGGTTCGGGTCTAAATAAATACATAATTCACTTTTAACACAAAAACTCTACTTTTCAAAAATTATTCCATTAATGTAAGAAGTCCCGATTTTTTGCTGTTGCTTTTTCTCCGCTGAATGGCAAGATTTGCGGATTTAAGAGATTATGTTTTTATTTTTTTGCTGAGGCTTTCTTGCTGAATTTAACATGACAGGCAACACCGTTGTCTTACTTTTTGATATTTGAACAAAAGCTAAAAAATACCGAAAACAGCCAAATAAATCATTTTGCAGGGAAAAGGGAACAAATTCTATTTTTGAAGTAAAATACCAGGCGTCTTCACATCCAAAATTAGAGGGATTTGCTGCGATATCGAAAAAAACGAAAAAAACAATGTTCGATCGATACAGGATACAAGGCGAAATAAGGAGCATCGTAATCTGTATCTAAATGGATATTTTATCCGGAATGACACTTTTATACGTTATCATAATGTACCTTATTGCAGTACATAAAATAATATGATGATGACGATGATAAGTAATCAAAATATATATTTTTATAGATTTTGCCGTAGCTTGGGAATTTTCTTGTTCGTCCTTGATTTTTATCCCGTGTTGTTCCTGTTTTTTCTCGATTTTTTTTTAAATTTCTGTTTTGTCTCAACTTTAAGGTGAAGGAAGAGAAAAGTAAATTGCGTTACAAATTTTTAGATTATTTTTTTTTTGCTTTCAGGCTTAGAAACGAAATTTTATTTTATTTTTTTATTTGTTCAAGATTCATTTTTCTAGAAAAACCAAAGCATTTTTATGTACAAATTACGTTTCATCCAATATTTTACGATATCTCTTTATTTATCTTTTTTATTTAATATCATTCAAGATTTGTGTCTTCTTGACCAATATTACGTTAAAAAAATGAAAGAAATAAAAAAAAAAGATTAAAGGAAAAAATTTCAATGACTCTTGAACGTGAATCTTGATTTATTTTTTGTTTGTGAAAAAAATTATAAACAATTTTATTTCATTCTGACAATTTGGGATCAAATATTTTCGCAAGAGATTAATTTTAGTTTACCCTCGTACGAAATATTTCATAAAATTAACCACGAAGTAACATCTGTCGATCCTTGTCATTACGTAAAAATGCCAAAAAATATGAGAGCAATATTCTTTCACATCGAAATTTGGGGCTTGTCGATTCCTTCAAATGATATAATCGCATAAAAAATCGTTTTTTATCTCCATATTTATCCAAAAGGCAAAAAGAAAGAAAAAAAAATTGGGTGATGATGGAATGAAGACAAGCCGCTAATATTGATGTTTTATTTATTTTTTTTTTAAAGTTGCACGAGCGAGTTTAACTTCACTTCGTGGAAAAAAGGTTTTTTTTCTAAGAAAGAAAAAAAAATCACAAAGTAAAAATAAGTTTCCATAGTAATTTTTTATCAAAGAGTTTGCATCTGTGTTCAAAAAGAGTCATTACGCGTTCATCAAACCCGCTCTAGAAATGACAACTTTTCTTATCTCAATGAGCTATTCGTCACCAAAAATTACTTTTTAATGAGCAATTTTTTTTTCGAATGTTAATCTTCGTGTTCGTCTGCCTTTTCCTTTATTCTAGATTATGATATTCTAAATCATCTCTTATGTAATTTTTCCTCCTTGCTTCGCAAGAGAGTGAATATTTCATGGCAAGCCAGATTGCCAGTAAGAGCATGCAAACATTCCTTTTTTTGTGATTAAAGTAGGACAAGTAACGAGTGTTTCATACCTGACAGTGTAAAATGTTGTACCGTGTTGAAAAAATAAATCGCTTAATTTAAAGTTTTTCCTTTTGTATATTACCTCATTTTATCACGAGATTTTTTTTTCGTTGGATAAAAATTTAAATAGGGGAGGCAAAAAACGTGCGATAAGGAATGATTGCATGTAGCAATTCTAACTTTTTTTTTTATTTTAAAAGTACCTAAGTTGTTTGCTGTAATTATTGCTTATCAGTGTCTTTTGATGCGTTTTTAACGGCCATTAAAAGTGCAATTATGAGAAAAGTGTGATTTAAAGTGTAAGAAGATATTTGCTGACTTAATTCTTGAAGTTTTCATAATAATTTTTATTATTTAAAAATAAAACATTTTAAAAAATATTTTTTTAATTAAATTAAAAAAAATAAAATATTATTTTATATAAGATTTTAATCGATTTTTTATGATGATGATTTAAAAAAAATAAAAAAATTATAAATTCATCAGAAAATACAAAATTTAATAAATTAAAATTCAATTAAACCAGAATTATTTTTTTTTAATTTTTCATGATTTGATTAAAGTTCCTTTTTCAAAGGATTAAAAAATTATTTAATTAATCTAATTAAATATTATTTTATAAAAAATTTTAATGATAGTTGAAAAATATTTGAAAAAAAAACTTTGTAACTTTAATTAGAATAAAAAAGAAAAAAAGAGTAAAGTAAGGAGGAAGACAAGGATTAAGTAAAGAGGTGCTAGATTTCTTGGTTTTCGTGTTCCCGTGCTCTGTCGGTTTATTATAATCGTATGTATTAATCATTAAAATTATAACGCAATATCGAGATTTTCTAGCCAATTTACTGCTTGATCGTCGGCTTCATGGAGGCCCTTCAAAACACCGGAAACTTTCTTTGGGGGCAATCATCAAGAATGTGAGCCGTTGTTTGTTCGTTATTTCCGCAAGAGCACGAGGGGTCGTCAAAGAATCGCCATTTGTTCATAAGATAATTACAACGTCCATGGCTGGTACGGAACCAATTCCAGGTCGTCCAGAGGCTCCGAGGGAGATCTAAACCAGGAACGCGTCCCGTTGGGTCTTCTATTAAGTCATCATTGCATGGAAGGTTGTCCAGCCGCCATTTTCACCATTATTACTCTGTCAGTAAAATATTCGTAGAGTTTTTTTTATGTGTTCGTGCCACGGCTTATTGAGTATCATTTTCAAAAACTTGTTCTGTGTTAGTTGAAAAATATGGTTTCTCAAAGATAATCCTTTAAAAAAAATTAAACTGCGAAATAAAAAAAAATTATAAATTTAAATAAAGTGACTTTAAAATTTATACAAAAAAATAAAAGCTTTTAATAATAAAAACAGAATATCAGATCAAAGAAAGAAATTTAATAAAATCAAAGAAACATTAAAACAGCGAATAATAAATTATGCAAAGTTGTATTGGACTTCAGCAGTTGCTTATCAATTTTCTTGTACTTTCATTGATATAAAATGACAGAGAAAAAAAAATATAATGGAAAAATCCAATATTCACTTAAAAATTCTCTCTATTTTCCTATTTCCATTTAAATCCACTACTGCAATAAATGCATAGAAAAAAAAAGATTTTACACTCACTTGCCTACGTCTCTAAGGGAACAAAGGAAAAAATCAGAAGAATCATCGTAAATGCAATTAATTTGCATAAGTGCCGTTTTCCCTCCTGTTTTTTGTTAAATTCAGCTGCCTTTAAAACAAGAAGTTTTCGAGATCACTCTGGGAAAATTCAAGAGATCGCTTTTTTGTGTTGATGTGATAATGAGATGTGCATGCCAAGTCAAATGCAAATATTTTAATTATTTTCCATGATAAGGACTTCATCGACATTACAAAATGGCAGTGAAAATTTCATTTTAATTCTGTGTTAACTGCATATTTTTGCTAATTGATGAACTTTAGCGCGAAACATTTAATTTAAAATGGATTTTCTTCGTGTTTCATCGTGTCTGTTTTAACCTCATTTATCATCATTAATTATTCACGCCCCGAAAAAGGCTCGATGAAAACGGCAAAAGTCATTGGAACCGTTAATCAACGTACGCTGCCAATTTTTCTCATTCGCTTTAACCCTTGCAACGGACAAATTACCGTTCGTAATTTACAACTTTTTCATTGTTGTACGTCGTGAACTCGATCCGGACACATTGTAACAGATATAAAATGTATTAAATTTCATTTATATTCCGTATCGACCATATAACGGCGGTGGTAATGAAACAGTAGCTAAGTGCGGAGGAGAGAAAATCAACCAGATGATATAGAACGGACATTAAATTTTCCTTCAATGCGCTTGCATTACCGCAACCAGCAGCTAGCAGAATAAAAAATAACAATAAAAAGATACACGTGTTATTGAAAGATTTGTGTGTGGTCGATGTACAACGATGACTGCAGACTTGATTAATGTAAGGATCGTCATGTGAGAGGTACAGCGAACGTTACCGGAAGGAAACTACTTAGACATGACATGTGAGTATGTGGCACGTATATGCGCATCTGATTGCAAATGGGTTTTATTTATGACATAGTTTTAACATGAATACGTACGAGAATGCCAGAAGATGTGAAACAATGTGTTGTTTCTGCATCACGACGAAGACTATCCACTTTATTGATTAGATGAGGGTGATATAAATGAGATGCTGTCCAATGTTGGAGAAATTGAATTTTTTTAAAGCAAAATTTTACGATATTATTTATTTTAGAATTTGATTATATACAATGAAATGGTAATGAAAAGTTTAATGATAGTTCTATTTTCTCTAAATTTTAAAATATACTAAATGGAATGGAAATATATAAAATTTGGTGATAAATAATTTTATTTTTTTGTTTTTAAATAAAATTGACTCATGTGAAATAAATATCCCTTTCCGGGGCCAAAATTTTTTCGATTTTTTCCGCGTTTTGAAATTTCTCTTAAATTTCAAAGACAAAAATTCAAAAATATTTTTTTGTTGAAAAGCTTGAACCCTTGGCTTTCAAGTACAACTTGAATTATTTTAATAGCTGAACTTAAAGTTATTGAAAAATTAGTTTTTCCAAATTTTGAAATGTCCTCCTCTGTGGACAAAACCGGGAAAGGGATAAAGTTTTAAAAATTTCATCTTTCAACAATTTTTTTAAAATATTTACAATTTGTCAAAAAAAAATATTGATTTTCATTAATTTTTCTAAATTTTTTAAAAATACAATTAAATTATTTAAAGTTGACGAGAAAAATAAAATTATTATGTGATAAAAATATTCCTCGAAAGATCTAAAAATTTTAATTTATTAAAATAAAAAAATGTGATATTTAAATGAAATTTTGAAATATTACCGTAATAAAGATAATGCTCTTATCTCTTAAAGAAAATTAAATTAAAATAATTTAATAAAATAAATAACTTAATAATAATTTTAATAATAAATAAAATAAATAATTTGATTAAATTAATTAATTAAATTAAATATTTATTTAATAATTAAATTAAATTAAATTAAAATATTTTTTGTTTCAAATTCTTATTTTTAAAAAATTTTGACTGAAAATTAATTTTGTATTTTTATTTTAAAATACCTAATAATTTTGGGGTCAAAAAATTAAAAATTGTTAAAAAAATCATCAAAAATTGTAAAAAAAATTTTAACTTAAAATTTAGCCTTCTTTTAATTTATCTACATTTTTCTACATTGCTATATTTAGTAACAATTTTTTTTATTCGAACAAAGTTTTCGGTGAGAAATATAAAATGATTTTAATGGCTTTTTAAAAATTTTAATCCTTATAGCTATTCATGTAAACATGCAGCAATCAAACCAAAAAAATTCCATTTAGTAATGCATCCATTTTAATATTTCCCACAATATTGCGTCTAAATTTCTTATCGGAAATGTTTGAAAATCACAAAGTTTGCAAAAGCAATCAGAATAACCATAAAATGCATGCCTTTTATAAAGCACGTACTTAAAATATTAATAAAGAGGATTATCTCGCTCTTAAATGGTTTCAAACATGAGGATTAAAATGAAATTATAGTAAAACGTTATAACAATTGGCTATCCGAGCATAGAACGCTTTTAAAACTTTATAACTTTGTGCATGTGTTGACGCAAATTTTTCCGGCTACTGCTGCCCTTGTAAAGCAAACAATAAAAGAGGATCGAAAATGTTCAATAAAAAATATTTCTTTGTTTCAAAATTTTGCGGATAATGTTATGCAGAGGATATTGAG
The DNA here is from genome assembly GCF_036172545.1 of Culicoides brevitarsis. NCBI lineage: Eukaryota > Metazoa > Arthropoda > Insecta > Diptera > Ceratopogonidae > Culicoides > Culicoides brevitarsis. The sequence continues at coordinate 18,185,615 of NC_087085.1, read as the reverse complement.
TTTACTAAAACACCCACTCATTCACTCGCGTTTTTGAGTTATTTTCATCACATGCAGATTTATTGTTCAGTCTGCTCGTGGAATGCGATTAATTAAACCACGAACAGTTTATAGAAGCCGAAAATATGTGTAGGTACTTACCGACTCGTGGTCGAGTTGACGCTCGTGTTGCTCCGCGAACGACGCGAAATAATGCTGTCGCCACAATTCACAACGGTGCCTTTGCTGATGCTGAACGTTCGGAGTCTGTACAAGTCGTCACTTTGGCGCGGATTGTAGGGACGTTCGGGCAACGAACAAACCCGAGGACGAGCATGGTCTGGAACTGAAAAAGGGGAAAAAATATTAATAAAACAATATTTTTTGATAAGATTATTTTTTTTTCGGGAGGTTATTAACTGCCTTTGACAAGCCACACTCGTGCTCATTATTATTAAAAATGGCAGATAAGTAGATAAAAAAAGCGTAATTTATGATATTTATGAGAATTTTTTCATGACCCTTTTTTAATAAAACGTGAGTGGATGTAATTTTGACATATTTTAGCCCATCATGTTCCCATTTATTAGACAAATAAACCGTTGATGACGCACATTAATTCGCTACGATGAATATGACAAATCAATATGTCATGAGCAGGAAATATCTTTTGTCGAAGCGGAATAGGTGACGAAGTAGAAAAGCAAAAAAAAAAAAAAATGAAAAATTGTTCTTTGTGCCGTGATTAGTGTGTCAAAGTTCAAATGAAGTCAGGGGCTTCCTACACAAACACGAAAAAAAAATGTAACATTATCCAATTAGTTAAAACAGAGAGCAATTATAAATGAGCTCGTTTGCAGAAACAAACTACAGAAATCACTTGCTCATGTACATAATTACGACTAACAGACATTTTCTAAAGATTTTAATTAGTTTTCCTCGAGTTAGTTAGAGCCCCATGGATTGAAAAGTGAGGAAATTAACCCATTAAAAAGTTTTTAGTTTGGTATTGTAGTTGACTTGGGCCTAAAAATTTTAATCTTTTTCGAATCTTTTTGAAGGTTTGATTTTTGGAGCCTAAATTTTGGAACATCTTTATTGGAAAACTTACAGAATTTAGTGACTTTCCTAATTTATAACGATTTTGAACAAAAATCAAAAGGAAAACTTGTAGATTTTTTTCTTATTTCAATTACTATTTTTTTATTATTCCGCTTCAAATGAAAATCAAAAATAAAGTCCGATGCCCCATTTTAAAAGTCGAAAATCCAATAAGGCAAAAAAAAAGTTAAAAATTTCATCAAAAAAGGCCGTATTTTCATAATTTTTCAAGATGTTTTTAGAAATTATTTTAAAAAGTTTAAAATTTTTAATAATTTTTGTTTAAAAAATCGTAATTTAACATAAATTTTCTATTTAAAATTTTTTTTTGCAAAATTACTGAATTTATTTTTCAAATTTTTTTGACAGTTAGGTATTTTTTATGAATTTTTTTCTTTAATTTTTTTTTTAATATGTAGGTAATATTCTGAAATCTATTTTAAATTAAATAAATCTCAAAAAGATAATTAAAAAAAATAAATAAAAAATATTTAACACTCAAAAATAGTTAAAAAATTTTTCATTTTGTATGAAAATATTATTTCAAATTTTTTTTTTATTTTGCCCCCTTTCATTTTATTTTTAAAAATTTTGAACTTTATTTTTGATTTTCATTTGGAGCGGCCTTAATTTAATTTAATTAATAAATATCAAAAAAATATTTTAGGGCAAAAATTAAAAATACTTAAAAGTTTATTAAAAAACTGTTCAAAATTAATTTAAAAAAAATGTTTAATGAAAAATTTCTAATCACACGAAATCACGAAATAGGATGATATGAAGGACCTCTAAATTTTCGTAGTTATTTTTTTCCAAAGTTTTATATTTTTTAAATTTTTTCTTGATATAAATTTTGAAAAATTTAATAAATAAAAATTTTGAGATCCTTCTTTTTATACCTCCAGAACCTTAAAAAAGGTCACATCATCCCACTGAGTAGGAAATTGTATAGTTTTTGTATGTACGTTTCAACATATATATGATGACTATTGTTCATTCCATAAATTGAAAGCGATATTCTAATTAAAGTTATGCCAAAGTAATGCTTGAATGCTTTCGTTTTAGATACAATTTTATTTTGTTAACCGGAATTTCACAAGTTTTTCTTCAACTCAAATTACAAGAACCCATCACCAGCCACTTGTGTGGCCAAGTAACTTTTCTCGAGCATTGCCAGCAAAAAAAGCAAAAACAAATCATGAATTAATGATATTGAAATTTATTCATGCGAAAAGGGGTTTCTTTTTGTCAGAAAAGACCGTTCTCTTTCTCTTGTTGTTTGCGCGTTTTTTCTGTAGATACCTCATGACTAACAAAGCAAATAGTACTCAAGAGCCTGGAAAACAATTATCATTAATAATGAAGACAGAAAAGAAACAAGAACTTGTACTTAAAGAAAAAAAAATTATAAAAAAAAGAGCGGATAAAAAGTTTGTTGTGACATTATACGGCTCATTGTCGTAAATCGCAACAAGTGCGACGCTGTGAAAATGACCGATAAAATCACCCACCGGGACTTGAGATTGAATTCAAGGATGTTTCTCGTATTTATTCGCCTACAGCTTGAAACAATTTAATTTTCGCCGCAAAATCATTCAACTGGCAAAAACCGAACGAAAACGGACTTTGTTGGCATTTGTGTGGCGAAACATGATTTATGCATCAATTTACTACATTTAATTGCATGTATTCCCTTTTCATTGATGGAATTCGGTTTTTGTTCCATTCTGCTGCAAAATACTTCAGAAGCAATTAAAATACAAGCCGATTATGTTTGACGAGTCAATATTGGGCTTTTGTTCGTTTCATGACTTTTACATTTTGCTAATGGGGACGCCTGGCAACATGACTGGCAGAATTAAAGAAAAGTGCTACAAGAATGAACAAAGAGGTTAAAAGCTCGCCTGCAGGCACGACACATAAACATTACATGCATTAAGCACTTCATTCATCATTTAAACGACATGACTACACGACGAGGCAGCGCAGGTAGTAATCGCCGCCAGCTACAACAATATAACGTCATTATCTATATTTATTATTGTTTTATGTGCTTTATATGTTTGTTCTTGCTCCTTGCTGCCGACTCGCAACTCGCATGTTGATACAGAAAACAGATTAAGGCACAGGTAGAAGATGTTACTGACATGTCAAATGTACGGCGAGAAACGTGGCCTACTTTGACTTTACGTTACGTACTTGGTGCATTGTGAAAAATTTATGTTTTTTAAAAAGTTTGAAAAAAATCATATTTACTTTTACAAACTTTTCTAGAAGTTCAGAGCTCAGGTTAAAGTAGTGTTATGACAAAAAAAAAGTTGTTGAAAAAATTGTTTTTAATGATTTTTAGTTGATTGTTATTTGAAGCTCAGAATAGCTTTTTTAAAAATGAAAACTTTAACGAACTAAATTTTAATGAGATTTTAATATGTGAATTTTTTCGTGTATAATTTAAATATTTTGAGTTTTTTAGAAATAGTTATTTTAATAAAATTTTTTTGAAAATTAAAAATTGTTGTTCTTAATTTCGAACTAAGAATTTATTAAAAATTTAAAAAAATATAAAATATTTTTTCTATTATTAGGCACTATTCAAAAAAAATATTTTTTTTACAAAAAGAAAAAAAAATACAAAATTAAATATTTTAAACAAATTTTGAAGAAAAATATTTAGGACTGTAGGTAAAATTTAAATTTGCTTTTTTAAATATTAAACAAAAATATTGAAAGATAAAAAAAGTATTAGGTATCCTTAAAAAGAGTTACAAAAACTAAATTTTATTTAAATTTTATAACTTTGAAATTTTAATATAAATTTGTTAAAGAGATTTTTTTAATAAGGCAAGTTCAATTTCAAAAAATGTTTCACATTATTTTGGACCTCAAAAAGTAAGGCGGTGGGAGTAATGAATAATGATAATGGAAAACAATGATTTTAATGATTTTTCTATCTTTTCACTAGTTTTAAAGAGTTATAATATTCAATTGTGTGCTTTATAGACATTTTAGATCTTTTATTTTAACAATTGATTCATTTTCGAAACAAAAAAAAAATTAAATTTTTAAATTTTAATTTTAATTTTTTTCCGTGAAAATTAGTCTAATCCTTTGAAAAATTGCAAAATATAACAAAATTTGTAGATTTCAACCAATTTTTGATGATTTTTAGTCATTTTTCGTATGTTTTGAAGGTTAAAATATTTCAAAACCATTATCATTATTCTATTATTCCCTCCTTGGATTTTCGGAAAAAGTTAGGTGGGAGGACATGTGAAACATTTTTTGAAATTGCACTTGCCTAAAATAAAATTTATGTTAAAATAAAAAAAAATATTTTCTCTCATTTCATGAAAAAATAATTTTAAAAAAGTTTAAATTCTTTTATAATTTCGAAGAATTTTATACATTTTTGATCATCAATTTTAAAAATTAAAAGAGAAAATGTTATTCCTTACAAACTTGATTTTTTTTAATATATTGCTAAAAATGTTAAAATTAAAAAATAATAATTTCGGAACTTTTTTAACCGAGAAAAAAAATTAAATTAATTATTTTTTTTTTGTTTAATTATAACTTTATAATTTTAATTAAATTTATTTAAATTAGCTTAATTAAAATTAAAATTTATTTCAATATATTTTTTCTAAACATTTTCTCAATTTTTTCAGAAAATATTTCAAATATTTGGTTGAGGTTGGGCCAAATCAGAAATAATTTTTGACTATGGTTTAATAATAAAATCATTATTAATAACCGACGGGAACATTTTTTGAATTATTCATCATTTTTACGTTTGCCATCCTCTCCTCTTTTTTCTCATTTTCTTTCGCTGTCTTCTACTCACTACTTGAATCTATAAATTCATCTTATGAATGAAATTTCCTTTATCGTAATCTTTTTGTTATAACTTCCAATCTGGCAAAATACAACAAAAAACTTTCAATAGAGGCGGAATATTAATAAAGCGTTGATGAAAGTGAAATGGAGCGGGTATCAATAGACTTGCAAAAAAGGAGTCTCAGTTTGTATTGAAATTAATCTTTTTTCCTTTCATAAATTATAACCCCTATCATCATAGTTGATATGATGTATTGTGAAGAAAAAAATGCAAAAAAAAACCTGATTCAAGCTGTTTTTGTGATACCCATCGACGAAAAGAAAAAAAATAACGATAATGAAGCAAACTTTATGTGCAAGTCCCACGCAAAAAAGCATAAAATTTTCCACGACATGATACGATCACTAAAATTTGAAACGATATAATCTCATTTTAATATTTATCAATCAAGAGTGTGTGCACGGTTTCTCATTAAATTATTATTACATCCATTGTCTGTGCGATAAATCATCGTGTGCGAGATAATAATGTTATCATTATAATAATAAATAATGAAATAATCCACGTTAAATCCACGGTATCAATCAATTTTCCATCAGCGAAGTAAGGCGAGTTGTAAATTGTGAGTAACTGCTCTTGCTGCTGCCGTGTAACGCGATACAATTAACGAATTCACTTGGGAAAAGGTGCACTAATTATTTTCTAGTTGGGATCGAAAAATGTTTTATTTGTATGTTGAAAGCGAGTTTTTACCTTGGCCTGAATATCATCAAACTATCATCATTCGTGTTTGAAAATATTTTCGAAATAAATACTTTTTCATTTATTTAAAATGAGAATTTATTGCAGTAAACACAAAAACTCTATTTTTCAAAAAAGTATTTTACCAATGAATATTTTTGCACAGTAAATAAAATATGTGTAAGTATCAATATTTTAAATAAACATTTATTGATGAATAGTTTGATATTTGAAATTGAATGGGAGCAAAAGGTTACATTTGATGTTACGTGTTAAATGAACCAAATTTGAAATGTTTCTTGTATTACATGAGCGGATTTCATGTAAATTCTCAGTTTAAAATTTAATATTTTAAAAATAAATATTTTAACTGGATTTATGTTCAAATCGAGCTTTTTTTATTTTAGGCTGAAATGTATCGAGTTTTTAATTTATCGAAATTTTTAATTTAAAACGAAAAACTTTATTGCTATGCAAATTTCTTTAACGAATTTAAGATTTTATATATTTTTCAGTAGTAAATAAATATTTTTTATTATTAATTTTTAAATATTGGAATTCAATTTCTTAACGATCTAAATTAATATATTTTTGGAAAATTTTTTTTTTAAAAAAATGTCTCAAAATTCGGATGAAAATTCAAAAATTAATTTTAAAAATTAAAAATTTATTTATTTAAATTTATTTTATTATTTAAAATTTATTTAAAAGTTTCTATAAAAATTTTAATTTTTTTAAATTTAAGCTTATGTCAAAATTTTTCGACTTTTTTAATAAGAAGTTTTTAAGTCACAATTTTTAAGTGACTTAAAAATAAACACTTTAAATAAACAATTAATTTTTTTTTAAAAAAAAATAAAATAAAAAAGAGTCACTTAGCTTTATACCTTTTTAAGACCTTCAGGGTTCTAAAATATGGTCCTCAAAATTTTTCTTGTAGTTTTTGAATTTTTTATTTCTTTTTTCAAAAAAAAAATATTTTTAAATATATTTATTTATTTAGTGGACAATATTATTTTGAACGAACTGAAAAATCTTAAGTTAAAAATAAAATTTGTTCACAATTTACTACTCCTCACTGTAGATTTTACAGACAGACGTCATAAGGAGCAAAAAATCATGTTGAAAAATATATTTTTTTTATGAAAAACTGTAAAATCAAACTAAAACCATTTCAATGAATGGTTTTGAATTTATCCAACAGCGTGAACTTCAATTGAAAACATTTTTTTTTCACAAAATTTATAGAAGAAATTTCTAGTCCATTTCACCACGTTTAAATTGAAATTTTGATTGAGTGTCAACTTTTCATCATTTTCAAACATTTTCAACAAACAAGTATTTTGCCATGCAAATTTATCTCTATTGCAGCATTTTCGGCAGAATGGCACAATGTTCTATTCAACAATAAAGTGGAACAAAAACGTGCCAAACATTTCCTAAGAAAATAATCATCATATAATGATTCTTTGATTACGAAGATTATGAGGAGATTAACTTCTTTTTGTGTGCGTTTGTAATGTGTGCGTTTCAGCAAACAAAAGAAAAAGAAAAGAAGAACAAAAAAAAAAAACAGAAATGAGGAAATAGACCGGAACTGACCTGAAGGCATTTCATTTTTATGCTCTATCCCATTATATCGCAAGTATTGTCGACAAAAGTTTTTTTGTACGGAATCGTAGAGAGTTTTTGACAGAATTTGTTTGTTTTTGAAATTATATGGGTTTCGTAGCATGGCATTGGCTTTGTTTGCCACGCAACGTATCATTTTGATGAAGATTCGAAGCACGAGAGAGAGAACGAGCAAAAGAGGAAAATTCAATCACAAATATTGGTTTATGTGTCGGGTTAAAAACTTTTGTAAACAAGCAAATGGAATGAATGAAAGCAATCGTGTGTCGTAATGTATCTGACTTTGATGGCAGTTGCCTTGGGTGCCAACACACGTAAAATTATCGAAAAATAGACATTTTTACAAAGAAAAAAATTTTTTCTTACTTGGTAGCTCGAGGAAATTTGAAGTGCGCCGTTGTTGGCCACGAGCTGATGCCTGGAATGCCAGCGGCCCGATGTCATCATTGGAGAAAATCGAAGCGTTTGATGCCGCACTTTTGATGGATTCACGCGAATTACGACGACTAGCCAGATAGGCGAGACCACCCTATTTAATGAAATTTGCGCGGAAATTAGATTTGTTCGTATCAGTTCTTTGCTAAAATTACCTTGGAGCTTCCCCTTCTTCGGTGCGGCGGTTGAATGGGTGATTGAACGTCGGACGCTTGTGTTAGGTCACTTGTTGATTTGCGGATTCGCGACGAGACAACGCTGTCGGAACACGTACGGTCCAATGTTGAATGCGAGTTGTGAATGGCCTAAAAGTTGAAAAAAATATTCATAAAGTTGTTGTTAGAGAACATTTTTTTAATTGATAAAAACTTGTATAAAAAAAAATATTTTTATCAAACCACATGACTTAAATTTTTTTTTAAACCACGTGACTTAAGAATAGACTCGAGAAATTATCGAACCACGTGACTTGAGAAATTTTTCAAACCATCTGTCTTTAAAATATTTCAAACCACGTGACTAAATTTTTTTTTCAAACCACGTGACATGAAGAATTTTCAAAACAAGTGACTTTCAAAATTTTTAAACCACGTGACTTTAAAAACTTTTCAAGCCATGCTTGAAAAATATTTAAAACACGTGATCTAAATTATTTTCAAAACCACGTGTCTTGAAATTGTTTCTAACCACGTGACATGAACAACTTTATAAACCACGTAACTTGAGAAATTTTTCAAACCACGTGACTTAAGAAAGTTTTTAAACCACGTGACATAAGAAATTTTTCAAACCACGTGACTTAAGAAATTTTTCAAACCACAAGCCTTTAAAAATTTTTTAAACCACGTGACTTTAAAAATTTTTCAAATCAAGTGACAAGAGAAATTTTCGAACCACGTGACTTTAAAAACTTTTTAAACCACGTTGCTTGAAAAATTTTTAAAACACGTGATCTAAATTATTTTTAAAACCACGTGCATTGAAATTGTTTCAAACAACGTGAATTGAACATTTTTCAAACCACTAGACTTGAGTAATTATCAAACCACGTGCCTTGAGAATTTTTTAAACCACGTGACTTAAAGAAATATTTTTATCCACGTGACTTTAAAAAATATATTTCAAATGTAAGATTTCTTACTTGATATCCCGGATTAGTCGTGATATTGATAGCATGTCGTCTCCGATGCTGCTGCTGCGATTGCGTTTTTTGTTGCGTCTGTTGTTGCTGTTGCTGCTGCAATTGTTGCTGTTCCGGGTCTGTTCCGCTGCTACAACGTGCCGTCGTCGCTGTACTGAAATCCGACGCACCTGATCCCGTACTTTCCGTCACTAATGAGCCTCGTTTATCACAATTTGAGTGGTATTCATCAAGGGAGAACACGCCATTCGGTGATTTATTGTAATGCTTCTTCTTCTTTTTCTTGTACTGAATCGAGGAATGACGGTACTCGATAAATGAATTGTCATCCTCGTCATCGTGGTGCTCCTCATCCGGCGAACACGGCTCATAATACTCGAATTTCTTGTGTTTATGTTCGTATTTCGGACTAATTGCGCCATATTCGAGGCTTTGCGAACCCCGTGGACTCGTAACAATGGACTGCGGATTCTTTTTACGGTCGTAATAGCTTCCCGTGGGCGACTTTTGGTACGTTATTGTGGGCGGTGCCTTTGGAGGCGTTCCGTATTGCTGCTGCTGCTCATTTCGCATTTCGGGAAAATCGAAACGCCTCGGCGAACTGGGTGACTTGCAAATTTGTTGCTTATCACGTGGCTTTTCGTATTTCCTAAAGAAAAAAAATAAATTGAGTTGGAAATGATAATTAATCACCGAAAAAAAATATTTTACCTCGTATTTGGACTATTCAAAGGATGATCGTAGTATGAGACCCGTCCAGGGGATCTCGGAGGACTGTGATTATTTGGGTCGTACAAGTCAATTGGCGGCGTGTCAGAATCGTCCCACGATTGTTGCTGAATTTTCGGAGCACGGGGACTCGCTGGAGGACTTCGTGAGCATGCCATGTCAGTTTTTTGTTCAGAAAAAGTTTTTTTTTGTTTCAATCTTTATTGATTGTAGCAACCTTTTGTGACATTTGTTTTTTACGGTCTGCTGCCTTTTTGTGTTTGTTTGTTTGACTAGTCCTGCGAAATGACATACGAGAAACAAATTGTTAGAAATTTGTCATAATCAACGTTTGTCCCATTATACACATGTGAGTTTTTCTACCTTTTTACCCAACTTTTGAGTAAAATAAACGAAACAGAATAAAAAATTCCCATTCAGATTTATGAGTTTTCACTCGACTCCTACCATTTTTCATACATGACAAAAAAAAACTGTAGGTTGAGAAAATCGTTATCTTGTATGCTATTTGTTATATTTTGTCCTTTCTGACATGTTTTAAATTTTTTTTGTTGCTGCAAGAATTTTGATGTAAAAAATCATAAAAATCCGCTTTTGTCAATGAATAATTTTTAAAGGACTTTTAAAGGGTTTTCGTCTTATTTTTCAACCAAATCTAACAATATGTCTTTGTTAAAGAAAAAAAATTACTTAAGCCTCAATTCACTTCATAAAACCCATTCGAAGGAGTAGACAAAAGGAGAGAGAAATATTGAAAGTCTTCGTCAAACCAAACGCCTGCAAGCGGCAGACGCATTTCTCTCACTTTTTTGTTTACAAAATATTTCTGTACACTCTTTTTATATTTATTTTTTTATGCTTTTCACTTTTCTTTCGCTCAATTCTTTTCAAAAAAAAAAGAGAGAAAAGTAAGGCTACGGTAATTGTGTGGAAGTTATTATAACGATCTGCATACTGGTGAAATTATTATTTATTTATCTTCATTGAGTGTCGAGCGCATAATAGAGCTGGCAGTAAAATTGGCACATAAAAAGGAGAAAAGGGATAATAATGATGCTGGTTGCTACTTAGCTACAAAGGGTTATTGACACGGTGTGCTATATTTTGTAAAATGAGAAGAAGCGATGATTGAGTAGCAAAAGATGACGAAGAAAGTTGCGGCGTTTCGAGGACCGCAAATTCATTTTATAATTTATAAAATATTCATCGTGATTTGGAATTTTCTTTTATATTTTAATGAATTCTTCTTTCAATTTTAAATTTAATGATGAAATTGAATGAAGGTGAAGCGATTTACTTTCCATTAATTTTTTCTTCACAGAATATTTGCGTTACCCACGGACTTCGATCTACCCGTCGATTCTTTTCTTTGAAAAATAAACGTTTTTTTATAAATAAAAAAAATATTTTTTAAAGTTTAAAAATAAATTTTATTTTTTATAAAAAACTTTAAACTTTAAAACAATTTTTTAATAAAAAATAAAATTTATTAAAATAAAAAAAATTTAAATAAATATTTTTTTTAATAATTATAATAATTTATTAAATAAATTTTATTTTTTATAAAAAACATTAAACTTTAAAAAAAGTTTTTTATAAAAAATAAAATTTATTTTTTAAAACTTAACAAAAAGATTTTTGTAAAAAAAATATTTTAGAATTTTTACCCATATGTGAATGCAAAAAATCTGTAACAAAAAAAATTTGTAAAAAATCGTTCTAATGTTTCTGATCTAAAACCTTGGCATAACTAAGCCTAACCCATAACAGAAAACCCCAAAGATATTCACAAAGTAGAATTTGAGTTATAGCATTTCAAAGTCACAGAATAATTTTAATCTAAACTTTGTAACGCCATCAATTAAAATCTGCTTCTTGAATCTACATGAGATTTTTTGTTCTGTATCAGGCTTAAATGCGAGAAGGTTTTGCAGCCAAAATCTTTGATAGTATATGAAAAATCTTTGAAAATGTTACAAAATTAAAGAAATAGGAGTTAATATTTTTGTCGAATAGAACAAATTGGAAAAAGTGTGGAAAAATAGAAAAAAAATTTAGAGAAAAAATAAATATTAAAATCGAATTTGCAATATCGATTTAAAAACGAGACAAATTTTTGAAATTTTTCCAATATTTCAAGATAAAAAAATTGAAAGTTCGACTTTGATGGGAAATTATTTTAATCCCTGAAAACCTACTTTTTTAATCCTCGGGTAGAACGAAATCTACAGGTCCACTAATCTCCCCATAAAATCAAACCTTGAAGAAAAATGCATCAAACAAGCTATCTAGATAAACACCCACGTTAAAAGCAACATCAGACATTTTCAGTGAAAACCAGATTAAAACATGATATTGCCATCCCACACAGAAAAATCAACGCCACTTTAATTCCACACGTGATCACGCTTTAAATCTTTTGTTATATGTATCGAGATGATACTTTTTCATTTTATTACACGTCAAATAAAGCATGAAAGTAACCTAATATGTCACTGTCGTAACGAATTTATTTACTCGAAGATGCAACAAGTGTCACAGCCATATATATCAACATCATTGTCATGTTTTTGCCATTCTTACCTACATAAATCGCATGCATGCACACGGAAAGAAATGAATCATTTTTGGGACAGGTGAGAAATTTTCCCGTACTTGTCGAGCCGGATCGTGTTTGTGACAGCTGGATTGATTCCATGTTGTGCTTTGATTGAATGGAATTGGACAATGATCAATTTTTTGGTAGACATATGATCAGATTTTTCACTTTGCCACGTGTCGAAGGAATTTGACTTCCGAGAAGTCTACACTTTCACCTGTAAATAATTTTCTCAACTTTTTAAAAGTTCATTGCAAAAACTTTTTGCTACTTTTTAACCCTTGTGAAGCACACAGAGAATTCAACAGTTTGGTATTTAGGTCAACGAGGTACTACACAGACATCCCTTTGCTGCGTACGGGAAAATACATGAAATGAATTCCAAGTAAGTGAGTATTATTAATATATATTATTACATTACAGCCACTTTAATTACGTTAGGCTCGTGGCAATATTTTTTTTCTTTGCCTCTTGTAACAGAAACTTGTAATATTGGAAAATTTTCCGATAAATGATGAAGTTGCTCGCTTTCGCTTTCTGCTTTGATAAATCATAATTTTTCGTGCCGCATACCAAAAGTTTGTCTTTAACGAAGCGAATAATGGGTCGCCACTAACTACCACTGTTTGTCGCAGTGCGAGACATAATATAAAGTATGCATTTAATGGGTTCTCTAACAACGTTACCATGTAACTGTGTGATGATAAAAATGTAGTTTAAAAGTGAGTGTTTTATATACGTTTTTCCTCCTACACACTCTTCGATATTTTTTTTTTCCTTTTTTTAATGGGTTCTCTAACAACGTTACCATGTAACTGTGTGATGATAAAAATGTAGTTTAAAAGTGAGTGTTTTATATACGTCATGACATTCGTATTATTTGCTCATTTCAGAGAGCCATATGGTCTTCTTCGTTGTCTTTATTGGTTGCTAGCATGCGTTATCAATGACAACGACACATTGACTGATAAACAAAATGATGGAATAAAAATGAAAATTATTGCTATTACATCTTTGTTCTGGTAGTGTAACGATTACCTTGGATAGGCTTCGTTTTGTATTTGTGGCGAAAGAGAGGAGAAGGAACTAATGCGCAATTTGTAACAGATGGCAATTTTATTTTGCTATTTGAAATGTTTGTATGACCATTGTCGTCGGTGATGATTAAATTAAAAGCGAGCTGGAAATTGTCACGCTGGATAATTTAACGAGATTTAATTTAATTGATTTTTGGTTGTGGATTTTTCTCGGAATGCTGGAAAAAAAATATAATTTAATTTTTTTCATCTGATCCGCTCATAATAAAATTAACTGCAGAAGGGAAAAAGTAACAGACGAAGGGATAAAATTGTGTGTCGTGGGACATGCAATGAAAAATTATGTTAATAAAAATGTATTTTGAGTTGTGTTTGTGGGTTGTCGACACATTTGTCAGAGAAAGTTGCTCATTTTTCTTCGGGATTAAATTAAATTATACAAGTCGAGAAGAAATTAAAATAAAGTACCAGGCGATTCCATCATCTTTAAATGGGGATTTTTGAATTTAAGCTTTTGTTTAAAATGGATTAGTTTGTGTTTCCTCATTATCTTACACTTTAGTGTGTTAATGCAGAATTAGGGTAAGTTTTTAATTTTGATGAATTAATAATTTTTGTATTTTTTATTTTAGATGAATTAGATGGATTTGCAAAAATTATTTTACTGTCAAAATCATTACCAAAGTGATAAAACTATCGAGATTAATTGATTCTTGTTACTTGATCTTATAGTGACAACCTGATACCTAACGAGCAAGTCATTAATGAAACAAATAATTTTACATGGATAATATGTATTAATAGGACCAAATAGCTGTATTCAATTAAATCTATTGAACTGTGAAATTGTATCCAATTAAATGCAGAACATTTCATCGAAATATTTTGCTGGAATCATCATGATCTGCAATAATTTTCATGTTTGTTTGAAACAAAAACAAATGTACTCTAGTGAGCAATTATTACAAGGAAAATGCTCTGCCCAAGTATTTTTTAAATTCTCGTAAATTCAATTATCGGATATTGACAATTTTATTGAAAAGTTTTCTAGGAAATGAAGGCGTATTAAAATTGATTCAAACAATAACAAAATGAAAGTAAAATTTCGACCAAAAATATCAGATTTTATTGCATTTTATTAAAAAAAAAATTTTACAAACCCTCAAGTAAAATTTTTGTTTTACATATTCTGTAAAGATTTTTGTAAAAAAAAAGTAAAGTTTGGACTAATTTTGACTTTTCAGTAATTCGAGTGAGATATTTTTCTTTTTTTTTTCGAAAAAATTTTAAAAAACGTAAAAATTTCTAAACTCAAAATGAACAAAACCCCGAATAAGAATTAATTATGATTCTTATTCCAGCTCTATTTATGTATCTCTAATGGCAATGTTCAAAATTTCTTCAATTGTAAAGAAAATATTTAATTTCAACCATAATTGGTGAATTACCCTATATTATTTTGATGTTAAATTTCTAAGCTTTCTATTGTTCAAAATTATTGCTAATTAAATTCTACACTGATGATTATAATAACAATAAATTACGCGACATAGTGATCTATGTTATGTACAACCCCAAATACCACCCCATTCAAGCAAGTTAATGTTATTTTTTGTCTAAAAATAAACGTTGTAGAAAGAATAAGATTAAAAAACATCCGCTCTATAGTCCCATCCTTTTTCTTTATCCTGTTAAATAAATACTCTGACATCTAACAAGAACGAAAATGAAAACAAAAAAAACCAAACAAAGGTATTTTAAGCTTATATTGAATGACACAAAAAAATAACAACACACAAGAGGGAAAGAGGCAGTATTTTTCTTTCGTTGCTTTTAAAATTAATATAATTTTTCAGTGCAAATATTTCACGTCCTTGATGACCATTTTGTTTATTATTATTATTATGGTTGTAGCTGCTTTTAATGTATTTTTTCTCTTCTTTTCTCATATTGTGAATATCTTCTTAAGCATAAGATACTTTCAAGAAGGAGTTAGCCTTTTTGTCCCTTTTTCTACTGTTTATTTCTAAGAAAGGATGCTCCAGTCAAGTAGAGAAAAAATGTGCGATGAAAATAAATAATAAGTCGACACTACCAAGAAACACTCGGTCAAAAGTTCTTTCCAGTCCAGCTCGTAGTTTATTTTTGATAGATTTTTTTGTGTATTTTTTTATGAGAAACAATTTGTCATGTCAGTAGTCAAGAGGGAATCACAAATAAAGTTCATTGACCGTTCACTATATTTTCATTGTAGAGATATGAGATATACGGATGATTAGTTTTAGTTTATTGTGCACCAAAAACGATCGATAGCGAGATAAAAAAATAACCCCAATTCAATTGTCATGACAAAAGTAGTTCAATTGCTTTTATTTTATGCATAGGGACTTTTTTTTATCCTTTTTTCGTAATGAAAAATTGCTCCTAGAATTTATGAGAAACAAAAAAAAAACAATTTTTGGCACGAATTCAAGTTCTGCCTGTCTAGTTTAAAGTTCTTCTTTTTGTTGCAATTTTTTTCTGTTTGCAAAGTGACTCAATTCTCAGCAGTGTTTACGATAAAATGTTCTGCAAGGATATTTACTTTTGTTGTACTTTTTTTCTTCATTTAAAAAAAATTTAAAAAAATATATTTAAAAAAATATATTAAAAAAATATACATATTTAAAAAAATATATAAAAAAAAAAAATATTAAAAATTAATTATTAAAAAAATACTCAAGGTTATACAAGCTTGTTATTAGATGAAGAGATGTCTAGCAAGTTTCGACACAAAGAAACAAAAAAAAAAAAGAATTGCGGTAGATGGGTTTTCCTCATTTAACTTTTGACCTTAAATGACAAACTTTTTAGTGAATTAACCTTAAGCTGTGCGAAAAGATGAAAGGTAGCCGTTTGTTTCGTTAAGACGACAACAAATATTTAGATTATTAATTTATTATGTCTTATAGGAGAGTAGAAGAGATGTCATTTAGAAGCTAATTTGTAACCATCTCCATAGCTACTACCTTAAGGATATAAAACGGGTCAGATTGGTCCCTTAAGAGATCAGATTAATACATCAAGTGATTTTTCTAATCCGAAGGAAAGATAAGGAATCAATCTGATCCCTTAAGATGTCAATTTGATTTCTTCAAGAGGTTACTAGACTTAGTCAACTAACCTCTTGAAATGATCAAATTGACATCTTAAAGGATCAGATTGATTCCTTAAGATTTAGAAATTGAATTAAGGGATCAGAAAATTCACTTGAAGGATCAATTTCATTCCTTCAAGAGGTTAATTTGATCCTTTAAGACTTAAGGGTACGACTTATGACTTAAGGGATCAAATTAACCTCTTGAAGGAATGAAATTGATATCTTAAGGGATACCTTTGACTTTTTAAGGGATCGCTTAGATTGAGTGATGAAAGATTCTCTTAAGGGATCAATCTAACCCGTTTTTCGTCCGTAAGATGTGCTGTTGCCAGTAGCGCGCTACCTTTGTTTAGAAACGGGTTTTCCCGGAAATTTTCTGTCGTTGTTGCGGATTAAGTCCATCGTGCTGTTCATCAGTTGGAAAATTTCCTAAGCAAATATTGATAATGGAATTATATGTTTCCGTCATCATTTTTGTATCTGTCTCGTTCTCTATACATTGTCTGCTTGTGCAAACACAATTTCGCTAGACGAAGGTATCACTGGTAGGTAAATAAAGAGCAAAAAACGAGAGATACGTGATCGTCACTCGCATATCAACTCGATGTTCATTTATCATCTTCACGAACGCTCCAACACTTAATACCACAATGTTTATTTACTTTTTACTCAAGTCGCTCGAGCAACAACCATAAACAAGCAAACTGGCATGCCAAATAAATAAACATCTAGTAGTTTTGCCACTTTAATAAAGATCTCACATGTTGGTACTACTGCGCGCCGCAAATCACACAATGCCGCAAATCTTATTTACTAATACATTTTGAAATTTGTCTCTGTCGTTGTGATAAATGTTCAACGGCATATTTTCTCGTCATCTTTTTGCCATCATCATCATTATCAACATCATATTTTCTCCATATCATTCCTGGTGGATGTGCACATTCCACATTCAGATACGAATTCCCCGCAATCTCTTAAAACATCGGTATAAGTAGTATGTTTAGCATTATTACTTCTATCATTATTATTATTATTTTTGTCGTGCAGGAATGAATACATTACAAAAACTGAACTCCGTCATGCGATACGTTTCATTATTTCCGAGCCTTTTTACATGGGAAAATTACAAATTCTTATCATTTAATGTGTTATGTTTGTGGTTTCACTTGTATGCACGAATGTTTGTAAAATTTAAATTTTTGCATTTTCACATGAATAATTCAGTTTTTTCGGTACTTTCGTGTTTGCAATTGAAATGTAAGGTCCCGTGATAATGGGTTCGGGTCGAATGAAAATAAAAGTTTGGTTCATCAATCACCGCACGAATCATAAACTTTTATTTATAAATATAAATTTAAATGGGTCTGGAAATTCATAGAAGAAAATATAAGAAAATCGAACAAAAGATTCTTTTCGGTATTTCGGAGAAAGGCATTATCGGGAGTTGAATGTTCAATCAACCAAGGAAATTTTTTTCTTAACAATTTTTTGTACTTGAAAACATTATTGTTCATTTAATGACCTTTGCGTTTTATTATTATTTTGGTGATGTACAAAAAAGGAAAAAACTACAATGTAATTTTTTTTTGCGATAAAAAAAATATTTTTAAATTTAAAAAATGTTATTCAAAATTTATTTTTTTTTTAAATTTATTGTTTTTAATTTTCATGAATTATTCTTAAATTTTTTGAATAAAATTTTGTTTTATTAAATTGAAAAAAAAATGTATACGAAATTTTTATTGGTCAAAATAATTTTAATTAAATTTAAAAAGTTTAAATAAAATTAAATTAAGTTCATGAATTTCAATAATTTTTTTTTCTCTCCAAATGCATTAAAAATAAAAAAAGGCAAGGAGAGAAAAAGATTTATTTAAATTCATGAACTTAATTTGACTTTATTTAATTTAATTAAATTTATTTTGATTAATATGATTTTTGGTCAATTTAATAAAAAAAAATATTATAAAAATTATTATATATTTTTTTTTATTTTAATATTTTTTTTTTAAATGAATGTGCGTTTTAATTAATTTTAAAAAAAATTTATCCTACTTAAAATTTTTAATTTTTTAATTAATTAAATTAATTTAAAATTTTTAATTTTAAGTAATTAAAATTTATTTCAGTTAAAAAATTTTAACTTCTTTTTAATTATTTGTTTAATTCATATTTTTTTTTTAAATTTGTCAATATCTTAATTTTACTTCTTTTGCTAAAACATCAAAACTACTTGCAATAAATCTCCTCATTATAAATTAATACACGGAAAGAAAATCAAATTTCTTCACACTTGCTGACACATGTGTTTAATGGGCACGTCGTCACTACTGCACTTTTATGTCCTCTTCAAATCTTTGACACATTTTCTTCTTCTACTTTCTGTGCAATTTTTGCTACATAGACATAAAATAAATTACCTTAGCAGCAAATTAGCATTTAAATCCTCGTTCGCAGTGATTTCTTTTTCTTTTATCGATTTGTTTATTTTATTTTTTTTTTGTGTTTCAATTTCTTGTCAATGATTTGAAACGTGACAGACTCATTAATTATTTATTTATGCAAGACACATGCGTCTGTTTTGCTTTTATTTTAGTGTTGCATTTCTTGAATATTCACAATAAATTTTTATCTTTTGGTGTAAACATGAATTTTTATTATTTATTAATTTATTTTTCTTCGACACTTTTATTTTTCAATCGTTCAGCAAAAATTTTTAATATTTTTTATTGCATCTTGTAAATATTATTTTATTTATTTGAACATCACAAGAGGAACATTTAAACATTTTTTTCCATTATTTATTTTTTCTTATTTAATATTTTATCTGCACTTGACCTAGAAATGGAATTTCATCTCATTTGATTTTCTTTTTTTTTTTCAATAATAATAATTTTTATTATTTTGCTGATTGAAACACCAACAGCACCAACTTTTCACATTATTTTATAATATAAACAATTTTTTGATATATTTATTAATTTCTTTTATTTTTATCATGTACACACAGTTTGAACATTGCGAGAGCAGACGGGAGATGCGATAAGATAAACAACAATTTTTGATCGTCTCACACAAAATATCATCTATGGGGGATAAAATATTGGAAAAATAGTGACAGCACCACAAAATGTATCTAATCAATAACTTTTGCACAACAATTTTTATCGGTCTTTATTTTTTTTTTTTTGACAACCCGTCCCTCGAGGGAGTTGCTTTCGGTAGTTTTTTTTTCGGGTTATTTTTTTTTTGTATATTGAACTTTTTTTTATTTCCTCTTTTAAATTTTATTTTTATTATATTTTAGGTTTTTTTTTGTTTTCGAAAGCACGTTTAACTTCTTTCAAGGCCCGAACGAGACTGAATCTTTTTTGCACAACACAACGATTGATAAGTGGATAAGTGGTGTGAGAGAGAAAACTGCGAGAGAGAGAAAATTCTAGTGAGAGCGACTTTTCCCTATGAAAATGTAAGCTAATGGAAAACATTCAACATGTGATTGCATATTCCACTATACTGGATTTCATGGAAAATCGCGCGGAACTGAACAATTGCAGGTAGGAGGACAGCTGAAACCAAAGACATAAATCATGTTGATGGAGAAAAAAGCAGAAAAAAATAGTGGAAAAAGCATTAACCTCATTATTATTTTTATCATAAAATATTTGTAGTGCGCCTCTTAATGACTGCAAACGTGTGGAGCGAGAGGAAACAGTTGGCATGCACCTGCATTTAACAGCCCGCATGTCATTCTGCAATGCAAAAGTTGCTCTTGATGTGGAATTGTGTGATGCATGCATGTTGGAAAAGTGCACTGACATATCATTAATCTGCATATTGTGCGCTTTCGTGCATCTACGTGCCTGCGTATGTGGCAGAGAGATGGTAAACATTATCTGTGTCAATATGCACACTCGAAATTACTAATAACTGAAGTGTGAATTTAATGCGAATACCACAAAAATTGACATGAAATATCATGAACGCGCGGGATGTGGCTAACTTTCGATAGGTGAGAAAAACACGCGTGAAACCTACATTTTAATGCACGAGAGTCCCTAATAATTCAATAAATGGCAAATTTTATTGATTTAGTCGAATAAATGCCGCAAGATACATTTCTGCGTTGGAAATTCAAACATGTTACAGTTTCGGAAATTTCTTGTATTTATTTGGCATTTTGGTCACGTTTTTAAGCGCAATTGTTTTAAATTTAGAAGTATTTTTCATTGTTTTCTCTTCTTAACAAGAAAAAAATGTATAAAAATAAATATAATGAAAAACTTGTCTCTATTTCGTTTATTTTTAGGTGAATCATGTTAGCAGCACATGCACAATATTTAATGATGTCTGGAAGGAAAATGGGAAATCAATAGAATGATGATGCTGATTATGGCCTGAAGGAGTGGAAAATTTCTCAATGTGTTTGAATAAAATGATGTGATGAATTAAATTTATGCAATTTTGACATATTTTGCATATATTTTATGCGTGCCTGAGGTTTTCTGAGAAAATGTAAAATGTTGTTTCCATTCATTATTTATATGTTTTTGACTTTTCTGAGAATATTTTGGGTTTATTAAGTAAAGTTCGACTTTAATATTTTTTAATTTTTAATATTAAAAAAAATAATAATTAAATAAATATAAATTATTTTTTTTATTTTTTAACAATTTAAAATTAAATAAAAAATAAATTAAAAAAAATAAATATTATTAAATAAAAATAATATTTTTTTATAATTTAATTAATTTTCTGAAAAATATAAAAAGCCTTCGAAAATTATTTTAAATAAAAATTAATTAATTTTTTATTTTTTTTGTAATTTTTAAGTTAAATTTAATTCTCAAGGTTTGATTTCGAAGAATATTAATAAAAAAAAAAATATTGTGAAAATTTTAAAACTTCTGAAAATTTTTGTAAATAAAGAAAATCCAAAGAAAATAAAGTTTTAATTTCGAATTTGTTCATGAAAACTTCAAGTATTTTGGTTACAAAATACACTTAATTATTGTAAAAAGTTTTAATTTTGTGTTATCAATTTACTTGTAACAAAATATTTTGTTATCGAATATTTTTTTCGCGCACTTCCTTCATTTTCATTCATTGATTATTTCATTTTGATAATCTTTTAAAAGGCGAAGGAAAGAATTTTCTAAAAATAGAAAAATCTATATTTAGATAAAAAGCGTAAATTCATCAAAGAAAATAATTTGTTGTTTTAACGACTCGTTATATCAATCATTAAATTGTCCTTTGTTTCGTTTTTTTTTGCTAAAATAATAAAAAAAAAAATCTCTTTCAAATCTTGAATAAATGTGATTAATTATTTCGTGCCCATAATCTTGTTAGTTCATCATTTATGGCTAGCTTTTTACGAAATGTTTTTTTTTTCGCATTAATTAATGAGATTTTTAAATTCAATTTAGCAGCTGCTCGTTCATCGCGCAAGAGCTTTTAATGAATATTTAAGCAAAAATTTTTCCTTTTTTCGTGGGGCGTGACGTATTTATTTATTTTACATCAAAAGAAAATGTTTCTTTCCCTTTTAGTATTTTTTTTTAGCAAGCTACACACGCATCGCGATCAATATCGTGGTGTTATTTACTCAATTTTTCACAACGACACTTGAGGTAATTTAATCAAAAAATATTCAAAGCGTTTTGTCTTCATCACGAAATATTTAATAATAATAAGCCTCTTGTGAAAATCTTCTCTGCATGGGAAACGAGATGTGTGTGTAAATAAATACAATTAATTTGAATGTCGTTCGAGTGTCTTGACTCACGTGAGAGGAAATTTAGTCGTGAGATTTTAAGGAAGAATTTTAAGCAAACGGAAGTTTTATTGAGTTTTCTTCCTGTTGTGGATAAAAAAGTACCTTGTAACACATCTTTTGTAATTTTTGCGAAGATAACATGTTGTTGCGACAGTATGTCGAGTGAAATAAGGAGATTGAGTGTACTTTGGTGCGCATATGTATCCTACGGATAAAAAGTGGATGAAATTTACTCCTTTGGAGTTATACTGACCCTTTATGGGTCAAATTAAATTCTCAGGAGTCACATTGATCACCTTGGAATCAAAATGACCCCTTTGGAGTCAAAATGACCCCTTTGGAGTCAAAATGACCCCTTTGGAGTCAAAATGACCCCTTGAACTATAAAGGGACTAAATTGACCTCTTAAAGACATAAATTTGTTGGGTCTCCGATTGACTAACTTCAAAGGGGGCTAAGTTGACCTCTAAGGGGTCATATTAATTCCTTAACTCCAATAAGAGATGAAAAATTCCCTCATGAAATTAATTTGACTCCAAATAAATCAACTTAACCCGTTTTTTGTCTGCAGGACATGAGAGTTGACACACTTTCCTCGTCTTCTTTTCAAAAGAGGAAAATAAATATAAATATCCTTTGTTCGTTTTCTTGTATCCGAAAATCAATTGGCTGTATGCAAAGAAATATCGTCGTGAGAGAGCGAAAGATTTTCTCGAAAATCTAGATCAAAGCAATCTGTTGCTTTTGAAATTCTTGTGTCAAGTACAAAAATTATTCAATAAAAAATATCAAAATTGACATGGAAGCTAAGAATGTTCGTGGTGCTCGTCCTCCTCTCCGAAATGGTCCTCCAATAAAACCCGTGACTCCTCGTGTCAAGAACCAATTTATCCGAACGCATTGCGGGACAGCTCCCATCCGGAAGGTTCACGACTGCATCGGACCTACTTTGAGTCGCGGCGACACTTGGCACACGAGCAAATTGCCCAAAAGCGCCGAAGCTGCACGCGAAGACGTTCATTATTCGGAGCAAAGTAGTCTCGTGTCGCTCTCGACCATGACAACGACAAATTACGGCACTCGACTTAACATGATGGCAACGTGCGATCCCATCCACGGCATCAAGTTCGTCGTCAAGGAGTTCAAGTTACGCCTGAAAGCCTTTTATCCGGATGACGACATTTTCTACCAATTAATTTCTGAAGTGGGTCATTTGGTGAAACGGATCGAGTACGGCGATGCCCCTCCGCTTCCCGAAGAAACGCGCATCAAGCGATATGTCGAGAAAATTGTGGAAAAATGCGGCGAATGCGAAACTTCCATGGCACTCGTTAAGCAACTCGAGGCAAGTCTCACGTGCGAAAAGGAACAAAATAAAATTCTAACCGCGAGAATCGCGGATTTGGAAACGCAAATCAGCGTGAAGCAATGCGATAATGAGCGACTGCAGGAAAATTTGCGTGACCAAAGCGATCAGGTGAAACAATTGCAGGCAGCGGTAACGGACAAAAAGTTGTATGACGAAGCAATGTTGCATAAATTTGAGGAATACAGCAAAAAATTGCACGAAATAACACAAGAACTGTTTTTCAGCAAGCTGGAAGTGGAAAAACTTGCGTCGCAGTTGAAAAAGAAGACAGAAGTCGTAGAAAATATGCGACGTGATCTGTTAGAGATTCAAGAAATAAATGACGAACTTTTGGAATTAGAAGCACCATCGACAGATTTACAACGTAAAAGTTCTACGGATTTAAGTTACAGATCTGACGAGAGTTTTATGAAATTTTTAACGATTGGAATTAGTAATGGAATTGTTGTCGATGCACCGCAGGAACAACCATTAAAAGAAAAATAAAAAATAATTTTAAATGATTTATTACTAAAAAAAAAAATTAAAACCGATCAAACAAAAACCGGTTATTTTTCCGAATAAGACTAAATCAAAAGACTAAAATTTGCAGGAAGATTTCTATTTTTTTTGTTGATTTTGGACAAAACAAAAAAAAATATTTATTTTTCATTATTTTATAATTTTTTTTTCATTTTTTTGCAAAATTAATTAATTTTCTCTAAAAATTTAAGAAATTATTAATTTTTAAATTCACCAAAAATTATTAATTATTTTATTTTTTAGATATTTGACATTCTTTTTTTTTCCTGAAAATTTCTCAAAAAATAGGAAGGAGGAAATCCATAACATTTTCGACTATTTTATAAGCCCTATTAAATCAAATTGAAGAAAATTTTGTTAAAAAAATCTTTCAACTGAATTTAACTATTTTCATTGTTTTACGGCTTTTTCTAGTATTTTTCTTTAATCAGAAAGCTTTTGATTTTAGTTGCAAATTTTTGAATAATAATTTTATTTAAATAGAATTAAAATAAAAAAATGAATTAAAATAATTCAATTTAAATAAAATTAAAATTAAAAAATAATTTTTGGATTAAATTATTTTTTTAAATTAAGTAAATTTATTTTTTTTATTTAAAAATTTTTTTTTTATTTTTTTTCAATTAAATCCAAGAACCGGATAGCAGGTATCCTCAAATTTTTCTTTATTATTCACTGCAATTTCTGTAATTATTGCATTTTTTCATGAAAAACTTCAATCGACTGCAATCCGAGTTCATCACGCACCCAAGTTGGCATGAATATCGGCCACAAGAAGCAGCAACAACAACAAACGCCGTATAATTTAATATTTTTCCACGCACATTTTTGTGTATATTTCTATATTTAGAAGCAAAGTTTCCCTTGCTGCTTGCACGCTTAACATCGAACCTTACGTTTGAAATTTTGCCGCATGCGAAACGACCGCTCAATACCTCTTTCTACACGACTTTTAGTTCTACTAAAGGTGAAATAATGTTAAACTTGTTGCTCGTTCGTTTAATAACAAATTTTAAAACACTTCACAACTGGTTCCGATTTTTTTTTGTCAAAAACACGAGTTACTCGAAAAGCAGTCAAGCTATCACTGCCGTTTCACAATCGGGCGATATTTCTGTCCTGAAGCAATTTTCTCCCAACTTCCCTTGTTCGGCTCGACGTGTACGCGAGATGAAGATGTTTCCATCATCTGCTTAAAAACTCACGATATAAAAAAAAAGTTGTACGACACACAGAATCTGAATAAAAAAAAACAACAACAGCAAAAAAATGTCTCTCACTCTCCGTGAATCTTCTCACTTTTTTCCGAACCAGCAAAATTTTGTGTGCTTACCTGTGTACGCAGGTGAGAGTTGATGGCAAACAAGGAGCAAAACTACGACAACCTGTAGATTCATTTGTGTGAAAATAATCGAAAATGACATTGATAATGAAAGCTTTTTCGTTTTCCATCAAACGTATTGTTGCGCTATATATTGATTTTGTATTACTATCATTCTGTGCTATTTTCGTGTCATCCCACATAAATAATGAGGACTCAGCTGTGGAAGACGACGACATTACACAACTTGCCTTGTTGTTAAAATATAATGATGTTTTTTTTTAGAATTTTCACCTGAAATCTGGGTGCGGATGCTTTTATTACAATAATCAAATTTTAGCATGTCCTGTAAAATGAGCGACAGCGGTCTAGACATGTCCCTCTTACGACAATGCGTCGCATCGTCAAACATCATATATTAAATTAAGGCGAATTAAATTCATAATTTTATTTTTTGTCTTCGTCCTTTTGATTTTTTCTGAAAAAAATAAGGGAAAAAGTTAAAAATAATTAATAAATATAAAAAATATTCTTATGAAAAAAATAAATAAATTTTATTTTAAATGTTGAAATTAACGAATTTCAAAAATTATTTACTAAATTAAAATTTTTAAAAAAATATTTTTATTTTTTTTTCTTTATTTTTAAACTTAAATAAATAATTTAAAATTTATTATTATTTTAATTAAAAAGAAATAATTAAATTATTATTAATTGAATAATTAATTGGATTAATTTAATTAATAATAATATTAAATATATTAAATAATTAAATTATTTTATTTTTTATTTAATTCAATTTATTCAATCAAATTATTTCAATTTATAAATTTTTATTAATTTTAATTATTCAAATCAATTCAAAATTTATTCATTAATTTTTTTTTTCTGTATCGTACCTATGTGATTTTGTTTAATTAATTATTTTATTATTTAAATAAAAAAATTATTTATTTTAATTTAAAAAAATTATTAATTTAATTCTAATTTAATTTTATTTTATTTTTTATGTAAAAAAAATATCGTTAATGCTCAAAAATTTAAAAAAAAGCTTAAAGTCAAATATTATTTATTTTTTGCCCCCCATTAGCGAAATCCTAATGCGACAAAAGGTAAAATAATTAGATTTAGTCGCCTAATGGACGTTCGGGCATCAGTTGCAACGTTGTCAAGCATTAAATTTTCCTTTGTTGTCGTTTTTGCGATGAACATGTTATTATTAGTGCATTCAAGCACTAAGGTACAAAAAACAAAAAAAAAAAACTTTTTCTCTTGAACATAACATTTAATAAAGATATTTTTAATTGAGTTAGTTTGTGTATGAAACCTCTTATATTTTATAACAAAACAGCAATTAAGGCTTCAACTGATATGATATTGTTGATGGAGAAAAGTGCAGACATTTTTTTTTAAATTTTAATAAAAAAATATCATAAAATAATAAACTTTCGAGAAAATATTTTAATGTTTTTCTTTGTTTGAGCTTGGCAAAATGGTGATGATGATGGATAGAAGATGGACGTAAAGCACATAGAAATATTAGACGAAGCCCCCAAGGAGATGCTTCTTTGTGTCAAAGTATTACTTTGTGTCAGTCAATGTCAGTGTGAGTGAAGAAAAAATAACAATTAACTCTCAAGACAGAAAAAAATTAATGTGAACGTCGCACTGTCTGAACAAAAAAAAAATAAAAATCTTTAATTTTGTGAACTTGACAACTCCTCAAGGACACTAATCTAGTTTAATCGGAAATTGAACGAATTTATCACGTACACACCTGATCCACTCTATTATTTATTTTTTTACCGCGTTTCCGAGAATTTTTTTTAAGAAAATAAGTAGGATGAGATATGTCGTTCGTCTGTTGTTTTTGGGGATTTTTTTTTGAAAACAACAAGACAGGAAAAATTAAATTAGGTAATTAAAATTAATTATTTTAATTAATTACTTATTATTTTTCCATCCAATTTTGTCAACAAAAAAATCAGAGGAAAAATTTTAAAAAAATTGAAATTTTTTTACGTTTAAAATTAAACAAAAAAAAAATAACGAAAAATGCATTCTCTATTGAAATTTAGATAAAAAAAAATTCAAAAATCAGGATTTATTTTTGTTCCAATTTTTGTCAAATTTAAAAAATGTACAAGATTTTTTTTTAAATAAAATAAGGCCGCTCCAAATTTTTTTTTGAACTTTTTGTCCCAAAAAAGTCGAAAATCCAATGGGGCAAAATAAAAAAGTTAAAAATTTCATCAAAATTGATAAAATTTTTTCAAAATTTCCCAAAATAAAAATAAATTTTTAAACAAAATATAAAAATATTTTAACATTTTTCTTCTTTAAAATTTAAAATTTTTTCAAAATTTTTTGAAGTTATTTTTAAAATTTTTTTGTTTAAATTTTTAAATTGAAATAAATTTTAAATTATCAACTCTCGATGGAGATACCATACAATCAACTCAAATATTGATTAATGACAAAAAACTTTTAAAATTTTGTCATTTTGTATTAAAAAGTATTTCAAAAATTTTTTTTTTTTATTTTTATTTTGAAAAAAAAAAAATAAATTTGGATTGAAATTTTGAAAATAAATTAATAAATTTTTTTTTTAAATTTTAAATAAATGTAAGTAATTGTCGTACTCAAAAAATTATTTAATAAGTAATTAAAATAAAAAAAAAAAAAAAAAAAATTTTATTAAAAAAACGGTAGTTAAGAAATTTCAAAAAAGCGCGCAAATTGTTCTCACTATTTCTCTATTTTAGTTTTTTTTTGTATTTTGCTTTCACCTGAAGAGATACTGAAAAAAATTGTTGAAACAACAAAAAAATATTCACTGAATTTTACGTGATTTTCATGATTTTTCATCGGCAAGCGAGTACGTTGACAGAAAAATAACAGTAATTGAACTTCTCTATAGAAACACATGGAGACGTCTGGTACTTGATTTCCTCCTATTTGTTTGACTGTCAATTTCGTTCCGACAAGAAAACGGAAGGAAATTGTAAAGAACAAATCATTCACAAAATTTCTAAATTTTCACGATAAGCATTTTATTTATAAGAGAGAGGAAGTAATCAATCGATATTCAATTTTCATTTATGACTTCTGGCTGTTTGTTCCGTGAATGGTGGCTAATTAAACTTTTGCAATGTGACATCTGGTAGTTTTTTTTTTATTTTGTCTCATATTCACGAAGAATGGGAAATAGATTTCGTTTTCGTGGAACATGTGGCGCTTTTAATTAGTTTCTAGCTCGTGTCACGTACAGTCTCCTAGAGAAAAAACGCAAATTAATGAGCAAAAAAAAATGAATTCCTTGGCGACTAAAAATATAATTTGCTAAAAAATTAGATTTAAAAATTAAAAGAACATCAAAGAGCGTCAAATTTAAATAAACCTTTGTGGAAATTTTGGTTAAATGGATTTCCTTTGTCATTAAAATGCTAAGATGATGACAAAATGTTACCAAGATAAAAGGAGTAATTAAGCTTATTTTTGAAGGTAAAACGAGGAAAACCAGCGTAAATGCAGGAAACAAAGGAAATTTTTAGACAAAAGTTTACTGAACGTTGGAAATTTTAATGATGTCTGTAAGAAGCATTTTTCGTTTCATTATTTTTGGATGTTGCAAAGAAACAATAATATTTCATTTTTAAGTTAAAAATGATGATGTGCAGTAGAAAATGTCAAAAGTTACATGTTAAAAAATTTTCCGCTCATAAAAGTCTGACTTAACTTCAACTTTTATTTTTTCCGGGTAAACAATTAAGCTACAGATGTTCATTTTTATAAGAAAAAGTTGTTTTTGGAGTAAAAACCATATAAAATTGCAAGTAAAAAATTTTAAACTCGTTAAACTGATAAGACTTTTTACTTAAAAAAAAAGTTTTTAACTAGAAGCAAACATAAAACTTTCGAAAAGTAAATCAAAAACTGTAATAATTGCGAGTGTTACACAATAAATGTCCAAGCAACGTGATTTTACACATGACATCGATTGCATCACACAAAAGAGACGTTTTTCGCTCCAATTGATCGATTCGAGCATCAATGCAGAAGAAAATGCAAGTCACAACAAAAAGATATCAGGGTTTGTTATTTATTTGCTTTTCAATAAATTTTCTTTTTTTTCTCTTCAATGAAAGAAATGCAAGAGATTTTGTCTTAAATAGTTGTGCATTACTCACAGTTTGACATACAGACACAGAAAAACTCAGTGAAAGACGAAGAAATATTTGAAATAATTTAAAAAATAAAGGGAGGTGGAGGTTCTTTTCAATAAAAGAAAACAATTTTTCAATCAATTGAACAATAGTTGCACAATCCGTAAGATGAATGACCATTGAAGCGAACTTTGAACCGTTCATTCACGTTTTTTTTATTTCAGTTATTTAATTTTATCTTTTTTTTTTGTTCGGTGAATGATGTTCGTGAGAAATTGGAAAAAAAAATTGACAAGTGTTGATGCACTTTTAAATTTATAAAAGAAAAGCAAAATAAGTAAAGAAAAGTAAAAGAAATTGTTTCACATCACCTGACTTAAAATAAATTATTAAAAAAAATAAAGGAATTTATTTATTTAAAAAAAAAATAATAATTTTTAATGCTATTTTATTACGTTTTTAAATGAATTTTAAAATAATTTTATAAAAAAAAATTAAATTTATTAAATTAAAAAAAAAAGTTTTAATTAAATTTTCAAGAATCGTTTTTTTTTACAAAATTAAAATCATTTAAAATTTATTTTAAATTTTTTATCTAATTTTTTTAGTAGATGTGTCAAAAAATAAATAAATTTTTTTTAATTATTTAATTTAAGTGAACTTTTTTAAAAAAAATTATAAATTTTTGAAATTAAAATTTATTTTGAATTTTTTTAAAATTAATTAATTTCTTTTTAAATTTTAGGTACTATTTAAAACTATTTTTTTATTAATTAATTATTATTATTTTTTAAATTAAATTAAATTAATAAAATATATTTTTTTTTATAATTTATTAAATTATTATTTAAATTTAATTTAATTAATACGCATAAATACATTTTTTCATTAAATATATTTTTTTTCTTACTTTTTCTTCAAAAATTTCTTGTTGCGTTTTATTTAAAATAATTAATCTTGTTTATTAATTTTTTGGAAAATTTAATTTTTATGAAAATTTTGTACGATAAATAGAGGATTTATCAAAAAAATTAAAACTTAAATGTGAACGAAATAAAAAAAACAAAAAATTATAAAAAAAAAGAAATTCAAACGTAATAGGTGCAAAATATGGTGCAATTGTCTCTACAATTGACCCCTTCAAATTCCCTACGCCTTTGATTCAAAATTACATGAGGAGTACAAAATTGTAAATAACCGCCAAAATCAAAAACTCCGACCTACCGTCTTCCACTGAAAACATTCGAGGCGTACAAAAATGTGAAAAACAACCAGGCACCTCCATCACGAACTGTCAGTTGCCTCGTAATTGCGTACCGGGCGAAAACAGTACCAATAACAGTCAAAACAGGACGCTCAGACTCCACGAAAAATGCAAAAAATCAACAAAAATTGTTAGTTTTAATTTAAATTAAACATCGTGGAACACATTAGACAGTAGAAGCAACATTAATTATGGATAAATTGCCGCCAATCCTGAAGGTAAGCACCACAAATCGCCAAAAATAACAAACGCGTCATTCGTGCCACAGAAGAAGGAACAGCTGTCGTAAATTTCGCTTTAGTCGCGGTTGTTATGGGTTTCCATTTGTTGTGAACGGCAAACATCAAGGGCACGGAAGCGACTTTCGCTGTTATTACAACTCCTTGTAAATCCTTTGTTTTGACGCTGTGACGTGAAGTTTTTTTTTGTGGGTCTCATCGAAATGTCCCATAAAAGACGAATTCTGTGTGATTTTTGCGCAAACTCGCTCTCGTTAGACAGACGTACGTTGTTCGAGATAAACACATGGCCCGTGCATACAAAATATTTTCGGTGCACACTTTATTATTTTTTTTTTGCCACAACTATTCTGGTACCACTACTGCTTAGATGGTGTGCATACACATAGACACGGAACGCAGTAGCATAATAATAATAGTTCGCTCGCAAGTCGCTCAGTATTCAAGAGATATTCGGATGTTCAAGACGTTCACCGGGACATTTTGCGTGAAAAGCGATTAAATAATCCAAATTTTTGATCGTATTTCGTCGAAAGTGATTAAAAAAAATAAAAATCGGTACGTTTTGACCAAGGTCTTCCCAACTGGATTACCTTTGAGTGTCTCTTAAACGCCAAACGTGCCTCTTTTCGTGATCGCGTTTCGGGAAAAGATCAAATCGACCCTTTTCAATGTCTCTTTTTTTGTCGTTCGTCGTGGTGTCGAGATAAAAATAATACAAAACAGCACATTTTATGTGACAAAGTGTGTGTTTGTGTGTCCGTGTCTAACGCACACTTGCAGTTAATTGTTGTAAAAGTGAATATTCGTACATTTAATTGATCAAATTGATCGGGAAAAAAGTAATTCTCGTTTAAGCCAATAAAAAAGTTGTGTACAAAGAAAGTACTAAAAAGAAATTGTGGCGCCTTGTGTTGACATCATCATCTCGAGTCTCGTTGGCAGTAGATCTGCCGTAATTCTGCAGTAAATTGCGATAAATTTGGACCTTGGACGTTGCAAACAAGAAATAATTTGTCATTTTATTTGACGCGAGAATGCCTAAGCCGAAAATATTCAAAGGAAGTCTCAAAATAGAACATTCGATACGAATTATTGTCGAGTGCAGTTGAGTAAGTATCGATGTTCGCCGAATTTTTGAACGATTTTAGGAAAAAAAAACTTCAATTAAGCTATAATTCCGTCATCGGCTCGTGAGTTGCCCGATAAGAATTTTAAAGAAGACATAATGATCGGTAAATCAATCAACAGTTCCCAACATGGATCGTCATAAAAAAATTAAATGCGCGCGTTAACGACAATTTAAGGAAACGTTTAACCAGTCGGGGTTTGGAAACACGAGATTTTCCGGGAAAACTTTCGAAAAATTTTAAAAAATTATAAAAAAAATTGATTTTTGGTGAAAAAAATGAGAATTTTTTTTTTTTAATTTTTCATAAAATAAAAAATTAAAAAATCTTTAAAAATTTAATTTTGGTAAAAAATAAAATTAAAAATAAAATTTATTTTGTGAAATAAAAAAATTTTCTTATGAAAAGGTAAATAAAACATTTCTAAAAAAAATTTAATTTTTAATTTTTTTTTTTAAATATTTTTTTAGAGAAAAAAATTTAAAAAAAATCATTTTTTTTTACTAAAACCTTAATTATTTCTTTAAATTTTCAAAATTTGTGAACATTTTCTAGAAAATTCTTAATTTTTTTTTAAATTTTTCTCGAAAAAAAAGTTTAAAACCTTTAAAAATTTAATTTTTGATAAAAATATTCTTAATTTTGTCAAATAACAGTTTTTTTTCTCATGAAAAGCAAAACATTTTTCAAGAAAAAATTTTATTTCTAAAAACATGGTAAAAATTTAATTTTAAAAAATTTTTGACAATTTTTTTAGAGAAAAAATTATAAAAAATCCCAAATTTTGAAATGTTTCACCTTAAAATCAATTTATTTTTTTAAATTTTATAAAATTTTGGAAATTTCCCGGAAATTCAAATCCCGTGTGTTTTCCAAGGCCGTTTAATGAGCCTCCCTACCGTTTCCACTTCACTTCACAAATGAAACGATAACACCGCTTGCAGTGCGCCAATGTCTTTATTTTTTTAAAATGCATAGAAAAAAGAGAAGAAGAGTCTCCCAGTGAAAAAAAGAAAAACAAAAAATAATTAATTAAATAAGTTTTATTACGCCGCGTCGTCGTCGTCGACAGTGTCGTGGTTGTACGGATCTCGCGTAAAAAAAGGTACACTCACATGTGTTTTTAATGAGTTATTTATGTTTATGTCATGAGATTTGTATATAAATATTACAAAGTGACGGCTGGCTGGTGCGGTGCAGCGGCGTGTCTGGCAAAACGATCAACGGAACGCATTAAATGTAATAATTTGGAAGTGCATTGACGATTGATTTACCTGTGACGGCTTCTTTTTTTGTTTATTTTTCATTTAAAACACTGACGAAGGCAGGAAATTTTTTTTTAAAAAATATCATTAAGTGTGCCGAACGTCAAAAAATGACGAAAATGTTTTTTTTTTGTTTAAAAAAATTCTGTTTTTTGACATTTTTGTTCTTAAAAGCCGAACATATGGATCATGTTTGCCCGTTTTTCAGTGGAAAAATATCGAAGAGGCAGTAAATTGAATCTAGAATTGGCAAAAATTGATGACGAACTGTGAGACGAGATGCAGGTGGCAAAGAAATTTGATATTTTTCTTTGAATTCTATTCTTGTGAACGAAATTTAAAATGACAAATGGGGGCGGAAATGATCAAAAACAGTGAATAACAGCAAAAAAGGAGCAAAACAAGTTCATTAATCGCAAAACACTTCCGTATAATGATAACTCATCCCAAAAAATAACATCAAAGACGAAATTTTATTACAATTTATGAGTTTCATTTTATGAAGCCACGAGATATTAAAAGTGAAAAATAATAATTAAACCATGAACCTACACAATTAAAAATTCGTTTGATGCTTTATTGCCTAATTTCACATAAAATCTCTTCGCTCTTTCAAAACTACTAAAGATAACCGCAAAATCTTCTTCTTTTTTTCCTCTCAAAAGTCTTACATGCAAGATGAAGTGTGAAAATTGGCAGTATTATAATTGAAAATCTGATCTACTTACAATTCGAGTGAAAAAAAGAAGAAAAAACAGACACACACTAATAAAAATTATATAATTCCCCATGAATTTCATCACATACACACAGACATTCCATGAGCAGAGCAACATGTTGTTTTGGCGAATATATATTTGGATATCAATTTTTTGCTCAGTTAAAACAATAATAAACAGACCATACAGCAGATATATTTGTGAGATAGACCGACAATGTGTTTTTTGTTTTGTGTAGCATTGCGATAAATTGGCGTTCAAGTATGATTGGATGAGTGTATGGGAAATGCGAAGAAAGAGGAAAATGAGACGAAAAAGTTGTGATAGTGAGTCATGTTTATAATAAAATCACAGCAATAAAGATGATTGTAGTAATGTTTCGCACGAGTCATTGGAATTATTGAAGATTGTTGCGGAATGTCGGTCAAGTATGACAAAAATGTTTGAAAGAATTTTTCTTAATAAAAATATTGAGCAGACGGCGAACGATTTTTGGTTAAGAAAAAATATTTAAAAATTGTGGGAATTGTTTAAGATTGAAAAATTTATTTTAATCATAACATTGATTTTTAACTTTTTTGAATTTTAAAGGAATTAGATTTTAAAATTTTAATTTTGATAAAAATGTGTTAAAAATCGAAAAATTATCAGAAAAAAAATTTTTTTCAATAGTAATAAAATGTGTTCAGAATGGATAAATTATGAAAAAAATTATTTTTTTTAAATATTAAAAAAAAAAATCACTTGTTGTCCGTTCAGGATTTAAATTTAAATAAAGATTTACAAAATAATTTTTAATTAATAAAATTTAATATTTTATAAAAATATTTTAATTAATAAATTAAATTAATTATCATTAAATTAAATAAATATTAAATTAAATAACAATTATTAATTAAATAATTTAAGTTTACGTTTTTTTCAAATTTTAACTTTAATTTAAAGAAAATAATTTAAAATTATTAAATAAAAAATTTATTATTATTTTCTTTAAAAAAATAATTTAATATAACTCAATTATGAAATTTTTGAAGCAATTTTTTCAATTTAATTGTAAATTTAAATATATTTTTCGTAGTTAAAAAATCATTTTTCCTTTAAAATTTTTCAACAAAATCAAAACATTAAAACAAAAAAAAAACTGAAAAAAAAAGTTTTTTTCACTTAAAAAAAATATAAAAAAAATACTTTGAATATATTTAATTCTTTAATAAATATATCATTCCCCATATAGTTTGTTTATTCAACTGCTCCATCCATAAAATTAGCAAGAAACTCTGTTTATTTGCTTTTAACTAAAGTTTTATTAAAATTCATATTTTTGCATAAATCGTCTGTAACGAAACCCACCCAGACATTGTGGACTTGTGAGTACCAAACACACGCATCGTCCAACGGAAGACATTTGACAGAATTTGATTTATTTGTGTGCACAAGCAATGCACTAGAATCGGATTGGTGCAGCTGTAATGAAGCTTTAAATGCTAAAATAAACATAGACATCAGTCAACCGCCTTTGTTAAAGTTGAGAAATGGATGATAATTGCCCACTAATTGATCGTCAGTGTCCGTTATTGTTTGCGGATTCGTTAATTCATTAACACTAATTTATAAATTGAGCTTCATGGAAGACAAAAATTTAAATAAAAATTAATTTTAGATGAAAATTCGACATAAAATGGGTTGACAACTGGTTGAGATCTAAAAAAATATGAAATCTGGGTTACGCAATCAAAAATTTCTTATCAGTATATAATTTTTTGTGAAAAAATGTTCACTTACCTAACTGACTGCCTCTTTATTATTTACTCATACACTCCGCTCCAGTTGTGTTAATTGTTTTTAAAGATAATTTTGCCCGCTAAACATACTCCCATGTTAATTGTTGTTATTACGATATATTTATTACGCTTTTTTATGGCAGTTTGTAATAATTGCTTTACTTTGTGTAACGCGATAGATCGTTGAAAGCGATATTTTCAACAACAACATATCGTTAGCATCTCATAAAGTCACAAAGTTATGCATAATTTGTCCCCGTTTCATCCCAGATCGGAACAAAAGGCCGTAAAATCGTTAACCATATGTTCGAGTCGCCTCTTAGAAATCTTTTGTTTTTCTTCGCATAAATAAAATCTAATTGAAATTTTTGTTTGCTTGATGAACTGTCATCGTTGCACAACGGCATATTCATTCCAGATGTGATTCGAGCTGTGATTTGTTCGCAAGTCAATCTGGGAACACGCGACATTTTATCGTCGAAAGATATTTGCTTGTGATGTGAAGCGAGAACCGTTCTGATTCATTTAACATTATCGTTGTCATATTTCGCTCAATATTTGATCTAGAACGTAAATCATCGGCGACGACAACGACAATTTCTTATGAATATTTAATGTTCTCATGTAGCGAAATTTCTAGGAAACCATAAAACACTTGGAACAAAAGCAAAAGAAAAAATTTGACATGACCTGACCCAACAATGGGCCGATTTAGAGTTAACACATGTGTGTGACAAACCGATTGTTTTGAAGAAAAAGACAAAAAGGAAGACAAAATTTTTCAATTTTTATTTATTTTTATTATTTTTTTTGTAACGGAACTACAAGGCGACTCATTAATGAATGGCTGGCATGCAAATTCAGTGAGAAAAGAAACAATTCCATCAATTTTTATTTGGAATGTTTTTTAGTAGCACGCCATTAACTTTGTTTAGCAAGGCCGTTCCAAATGAAGCTCAAAAATTTTTTTCTTAAATTTTTAAAAACAAAAAAAAATTTTGCAAAAAAATAGTTTTTAAATATGAAAAAAATGACTAATTTTCTAAAGATTAACTCAATTTTTTTTAATTGTTTTTTTTTAAAATTAAATATTATGAAAAATTTTTTTTTTTAATAAAATAAAAATTTATGATTTTTTAAAAAAGTTTAAATCCAACAAAAATGGTTTAATTTTTTTTGAAAATAAATAATAATTCGTGAGGAAAAAAATAGATCAGAAAATAATTAACTTTTTAATTTTTTTTCCCAAAAATTTAAAAAACAAAATTTAATAAAAAAAATAATAAAATTTTTTTAACAGCGAGAAAATTATTAACTTTAATTTTGGAGTTGCCTTACCCTCCCAAAATAGTTCAAACAACAAAAGTTTCGTTTTTACTGGTTACTGGATGGTACCGTGACCTTCGCTGAATTTTCTTTCAACATTATTGCTGAAAGTAATTTTTGCCTGTTTCCTGCCAGGATGAAAAATTTTGTATAAAATTTCAATAAATTGTTGCAATTTTCAGCGACAAAGTTTCAAATCAGGTCAAAAATCCGCATCTCTCTCACTTTCATTTGAACGCGCAACCTTTTTGCTTTAAAAATATCGATTAAACTTTGCCTTTACCTCTATTTACGAACAACTAATAAATTTCCATTTCATTTTGACGCGCGCGTGAATTATTTTTATCATGCCTGATATTTTCGATGAAAACTGTGGCATTAAATTATTAACAAATAACAGACATTTTTGGCATTTTCTTGTGATTTTACGATTTTCTTTGTTTTCGTGCCTGTTTGTGTGTGTGGGAAAAATATGCGCGGAACGATGACTCATGGTGGAAATGTGTTGAAAGGAGCACGTGTGTTTGTGTTGTTGCAAGAAACTTCAAGAATGACCTTGACGAAATGGTGCGTTACGGATTTAGTAAGAAAGTAGTTGCATTCGCGATTTTTTTTGTTGCATTGAAGATATTAATCTGTCGTAAAGTTTAATGTTATTGCTTTTGTATTGATTTTCTGTCGTTTTGTTATATTTTGATGGTTCCTTCTTTCTTGTTGTTTGTTACACAAAATATTAGTTTAGGCAGTTCCAATTTTTTAAAATTTTTTTTGTCCTTTGTAAAAGTAAAAAAATTATTTTGGTAAAAAAAATTAAAAGTTTTCATGAAAAATTATTTTAATTTTAATTTTTTTTAATTTTTAAAAAAAATTATTTTGTATTTTGACAAGAATTTTTTGTCGAAAATATTTTTTCAAAAATATTCTGAATACTTTTTTTTATAAATTTTTGCAATTTTACTTTCTTTGAATTTTTTTAATAAAAATTTTTTTTTGAAATGTTTAAAATTCAACCAAAATTTATGAATTTACAAGGTTTATAGTTAAACAAAATTAATTTTTAGTAAAAAATTGCATAAATTTCGTCATTTTTAATGAAAAACGAATTTAAAAACTTTTTTTATTCTGAAAAACATTTTGAGACAAAAAATTTAAAATAAATTTGTATCATCCTTATTCAAAAATATCTAATTTTTCCGTTATTTCTTCTTTTTCTTTTAGTTACATGACCACAGTCGTACCACGAAGGACGACAAGTCAGCCACTGACACAACAGGAGGCGCCGCTGGTCCCAGCAGAAAGAACGAATCTGAAGCCGAGGAGAATAAATTTTCCCTAGGGTCCGTATCGTCCGACAGTCTCTCGATATCGCACAACAAACCCGACGAGGACGACGACGACGAAGACAGCGAGGTGCTAAGCAACTCCCTGCAGTCAGACCACAAAAAAAGCTCAAGTACCATGTCACGCGAAGATAGTCTCGAAGCTCGCGGCAATTTACATCAGTCCATCGAAGAGGATATCGTCGAGGAAATTATCGAAGATCTCGTCGAAGGATCCACGACGGAAAATAATGCAGCGACAAAAGATCGCAAACGGACCCTCTTCAACCTGGACGACGACGAAGCGAGTCTCGCACGTGGTCTCGCTCAGCGATTCGGCATCGACGAAAACGCCGACATCAGTATTGGAAATATTGCTCAAGAAAAACGCGCGGCAGTATTAAAAACGCAAAGCTCAAAGGAAGACAATAAGCGAAGTAGCATTGATTCGCTCGAGGAGGCACCAAATAGTCTCGAATCCTCGAGCAGTTCGAAGGAAAATGTCGAACCGGGACACAAAAGTAACAACAAATCCAAGACAGAAGACAAAAAAGACGTCAAAGAACTTTCGCCGTTGCAAGAGGACGTCATTTTAATCAACAACAACAAAGTTAGTCTGAATATTCTGAAGCAGCGACAAGAAGCGAGTCAGGATAACAGTCTGAACAACACGACAAATGACATAAGTGACCTCGCGAAAGACACATTTACGCAATACTCGGCTGCCGAGACGTCAAAATCGCAACAAATGCCGAAAGAGACGCAGAGTTTGCGAGAAGATGCCACTACGCCCGATGCGTCGGTGCGTGGATTCAATAGTCTCGGAACAGCAGTGCCATATAAACTCCCAGCCAAGGCAAGATCCGACGATGAGGCATCCGGAAGTCCCTCGCTGAGCTGCGGCGAGGAAGATAAATCGATAGAAGAAATGATAATCGAGAACAGTATCGAAATTTCGAGTAAATCCTGCGTTTTGGATGATGACGTCGTTGAACACACAGACATCGTCAAGCAAAATATCGATTTCGAGTTCAAAGAAGACGACGAAAAGTCAGAAAGTCCCGCAAATTTAAAGGAAAAAATTCTGCAAAATAGCGCCACGTTCGCGGAACTTCAACTCCAGCGACAAGCCGATGGCAGTTCAAACGTGATCGACGAAAATTCGCCCGCAAAAGCGAAAGATGACGAATCTGCACCGGTTATCAAGAAGATGCAACGAGCGGATACCTTCACAAAAGAAATTCTCGATGACATTTCCGAAGAATCGGATCGACATGCACATTCGTTGCCGGAAGACCCGTCAAAACTCATCGAGAAAGGCTCCGTTATGCGACGCATTCTCGAACAAAATATCACGAAACGCGGCGAAATCACAAATGAAACGCTCAATTCGGACATTTTGGATATCACGACAACCACAATTAATGATTCATCCGTCCAGCGAACGCCGATGAATAGCAGAGTCGGATCCATTGACCAACAACAAGAGGCTGTGAACTCAGAAACTGTAATGCGTGCCATGGAAGCGCGCATCAAAGACTTGCAAAGTATTGTGAGCAGCAAAGATATTTGCATATCAGCATTAAATTCAAGACTGGAAAATTTATCGAGACGCGGTTCGTGGAAGGAAGGACGTGATTCGCTGCAAAATACGAATTTGAATTCGGGGAAGGAGTCCAGCAGCTTCACGTCTACCATTTATAAGGATCTGAATGAGGATGCCATGGTTGATGTAAGTGATTTTATGCTACTTTATAAAAAAAATAAAAATTAGATTAAAAATTAAAAAAAAAAATAATTGAAATCGAAAAAAAAATAAATTTCTTTTAAAATAATTTTTTTTTAAAAATTAATGTATTTTTGTCATTATAAAAATTATTAAATATTTTCAAAAAAATAATTTCAATGAAATTTTTTAAAAATTATTTGGCTAAAAAATCCAAAAATCGAGTTGGTCAATTAAAGAAAAATTTCAAAATTCGTCCAAATTATGCCAAAAAATTATGTATTTTTATTTTAAAAAAATAAGTCAAGCTTAAATGAAAAAAAAAATTAAAAATTAAATTATTTTTTTTAAATTTCATATTTTGTTATTTTACTTTGATTTTTAAAATGAAAATTAGGTTAAAAAAATATTTTTTTTTTTAATTTAATTTTTTATTTAATTTTTAATTTAATTTAGTTTTTTAACTGTCATTAAAAATAATTAACTAATGAATAATCTTTTATATTGACAAAAGTATATTAATTTTTTATTTAAATCTAGGTACCTAATTTTTATCGATTTAATTTTTTCTTAATAATTAAAAAACGA
Organism: Culicoides brevitarsis; assembly: GCF_036172545.1. NCBI lineage: Eukaryota > Metazoa > Arthropoda > Insecta > Diptera > Ceratopogonidae > Culicoides > Culicoides brevitarsis. The sequence continues at coordinate 18,144,727 of NC_087085.1, read as the reverse complement.
TGATTTTGGTCATAATTTGCCATTTTATTGAAATTTTTTGTCCTACTAGTTTTTGGATTCTTTAATAAAAATTCAAATTTTGAACGAAAAAACTTTCTACACTCTTATCTTACTAAAATTATTTTTTTTTCGAACAGATCATGGACGTCCAAGCAGAACTTATGGAACGCGACACACTCATCGACCAACTTACCGAACGACTTCAACAATCAATCGTTGATCGTGAGGAATTACAAAAACAAGGCGAGTTACTTACGCACGAAGTGGAGATGCTAAAACGTCAATTAGCCGACACTTTGGAATTAATGAAGAAACCGCAGCAGTTCAGAGAAAACGTGAGTTTTAATTTTTTTCATAAATCTTCTATATTTATTTTTAACTTTTTTTTGTATTTTTAGCGTTTATCTCAAGTTTCCATCGATCTCGTGAGCGATTTCGACGAAGACGAGGCCGACACAGGCATAAATCCCTTCAGCGGACTCGATCTCGAGCTAGACATGTACAACCAAAGCACGACAGAATTCTCTCAGGAAATCGAAAACTTCAGACAGATCCTCAAACCAGAAGAACTAAAAATTTTCTCCCTCATCCAGAAGAAATTTGACGAATTTTTACGTCAAGAAATCGAAAAAGTTCACATATCACACGATTCCGAGATGAAAATCCTCCGCGATGAACTTGAATCGGAAAAATCGCGAGGCGAAAAGGTCCTTGCTGACTTGCGATCGGAACTCGAGGCCAAACACACGCAAGAAATGGAGAAACTTCGAACGTATTTCGAGCAAAAGTGCTCGGACATGGAGAAGCAGTATTCCGAAGATGTGTTTTCGCAACAAAGTCGCCGACATTCGACGGCAGATACGGGTTCCGACATCTCGGACCAGGAAAATTTGCCGGAAGAGAAAGCGGCGTCGAAACCAAGTACACCGAGCAAGCACAAGGCATCGCTTTACATGAGTCCAACGCACCGGAAACTGACTCCGACTACTTTGGAAGCAAAAAGCCCCGTGAAAAAATTAAAAGCGACGAAATTGGATTTATCGAAGGACGACGCAGTGGATTTGGCAGAAATTGAGGACTTAAAAGCGCATTATCTCAACAAAATTGACGAGATGCGAGAATTCTACGAAGATAAAATCGAAAAATTAGAAAATCAACTAAAGACTTTTGAAGCACGACCAGATGAGGAAGACGAATTTAGGGTAAGTTGACGTCAAAATATTAAAATTTCCTGTTTTTATGGCAGGAATGTGTTTTGTAACATAGATTTTTGTTCTCTAACATAACTGACAACGCATGTTTTCTCGTTTTTTTCTTTTTTTCCTTCATCAAACACTTCCATTCCTAACAAAAATCCTCGAAACACTGTCCACTAACACCCCACAAACACACAAACAGACATCAAAAGTGGTCGAAATCCCACCAAAGACACAAAAACAGGACGAAACACCTGAAAACAAGCCTAGCACAAGTACTAACATTGCTCAAATGCATCAAGAAGAGGAATTCCACACAATTGTCGCCGACTTTGAACGTCGTTTGCAAGAACAAGTACGCTTGGCAAAGGAAGATGTCATCTCGGACATGGAAAAAATGATTCAGGTACCATTTTTTTGCTAACAACAATCAATTAATTTAACTGTTAGACACGCTTCTCAATCATGTCACTCACGAATTTCATCGTTTTTTGTGTGTTTGATGTCTCAATTAACGACTAATCGATTTTAATTGACTTGAAAATTGCTTCAAGACTTGAATTAACACAAAAAATCTCGCATCCAGAACAATTTTATAGCAAATTAATTTAAAATATTATGCTGAGGACCCCATCACTACACCGTTGGGTTGCGTTATTCCAACGACAACTAACAATGCGACATTTAATTTTAGAAATTAAAAATTATTTTTAGATTGGAGTTGCATCCAAATGCATATGCACACCAAACACTTGCATTCCTGCGCTGCCTACTCGCGTCTCGAGCTGAAAAATTCGGTTTTTCAAGCGGGAACATGCGACTTTTGTCCCTTTAAATCCATGCAGATTGTTTCCAAAACAAATTTTCGGAGTGTTTCCTGATAGTGATAACAATTTTGCGTCCAAAGTATCGAAACGAGAGTGAATGAGAGAGAGAAAGGTGACTCAACCTTGTGTTAGAATCCAACTTTATCAATAATTGACGTTGATTTATTCCAATTGTGAGCACAAAAGTAAACAATTGATAAGAAATTTGTGTTCTGGATGAATGAAAATGGAATTCATGAGACGAAAAGAGATCGTCGTTCATTATTTTTTATGTAAATTTAATGGATCATTGCTCTGAATGAGTTCTCGTGGAGGGGAAATACTCTTTTTTTGAGTTCTAAATTTAGAACGTCACGATTTCTCTGTTTTGGTTCGTCTCGTTTTTGATGATCAATGATTTTTTTATAAGAGAAATCAAGATTTTTAATGATTTTTTATAAAATTTTTCATTAAAAATCTCGAAAAAATATTAAATCTAAATTAAAAATTAATTTTTTAGGATTTTGGTCCCTTATGTTCAATTCCCGCATCAAAACAACTCACAACACATGTGATGCATTCATTTTTTCATCATCTCCCTCATAATCTCTCTTCTTCCTCACGTTCTTTTATGTGAAACATTTCATCTGTTGCGCTCACGTATTTCCCGAGAAATGAATCAGTTGATTCTTGAGTTTCATTAAAGCCGGCAGCATTTGTTTTCGGTCGGATTATAAAAAAAAATACAAGAGAACGCATGTAAAAAGAACAAAAATACAAGAAAAAAACTAAAAAAAATCAAGAAGACATTGTTGTGACGGAAATTTAAAAACTACAAACAGATTGGAAAAACGTGTTTTTACTGTTTAGAAAAGTAATGTTTATAGTTTTCCCTTCATAATAACATAAATAAATGATTAATTCCGCACAAGCCCTTTGTGAAAAGCGAAAAATTTTCCATTAAAAAAATAAAAATAATAATCTTGTGTGATGAAAAAAGTAATAAAGCATCAAAAATATCCGAAACGTGGGTGGCAGAGGAATAATTGGCGAGAAAAATAACCATTCGCACCTTGAAATACACGCAATATTTGTATTTTTTTAAGGTTTAAACAATACAAAAATAGTTTTTTTTGTTTGGTGAGTGTGCGAAAGACGAGTCTGTAAGTCTCTGAAATGTTGTAAAGTCGCATAAAAAATTATTTTTATTTATTTTTGTTTTGCGCACAGACACGTTTTTCGCAGAAACGCATAGTATTTTGACATATATTGGACGCGAAAATTTATGCTTTTTTAAAAGATTATTGCAAAAGTGATTTGTTTGCCAAAACAAAAAATGTAAGTCGTTGAAAAGTACAAGTCATTACGGGTAATGAGGAAGTGAAATTTGCGAGTTTGTTGACTTAGAAAATCTTTTTAAGTGGCTTAAGATGTTATTTTTGCCGAAGTTGTTTAAGATTTTTTGTCTCTTTTTGTGGAAATTTTTTAATAAGGCGACTAAGTTTTAATTATTTGAAGTTTTTGCATCAGAATTTTGATGAACAATAAATATGATTTGATTTTTTATACTACTTTTTAATGTTTTCGAAAATAAAAAATCGATTAATTTTCGATTAATCGATTTATTTTAATTCACTCTTCTTATTAAAAATTTTAAATTAAAGTTGGAGAAAATGTGAGATTTTTTAAAAATTTCAAATTAATTTAATTATTTTTTTTAAATTGAATTTTAATAGAAGTTTTGATGACAAGAAATTTATCCATCAAAATCTGCAAAAAAATTTCAAAAATTGTATATTTGTAAAGTCATACTAAAATAATACAAAAAAATAAAGTTTGAGTTTTTGTTCCAAAATATTTTTTTTTAAATTGATCTAAAATCGAATTTAAAATAAATTTTAAAAATTTTTAAAATAATTTAATAAATATTTAAAAAAATTAAAAAAATTTAAATTTTTAATTTAAATTTAAATTTTAAACAAATTTAAAAAAAAAAATAAATTTTTAAATAATTAATTTTTTTAAAAAATATAAATTTATTTAAAATTAAATTAAATTAACTATTTTTTTTTTGAATTTATATTTAATTATATTAAAAAAGTAAACCGAATTAAACATAATGTATTTATTTTTTAAATTTAACTTTTTGACTTTTAAAAGTTAATAAAAGCGATATTAAAGATTTTTTGTTCTCAATCTATTTGAGAGATCTATTTTTTTTTTACAAAAAAATCGTATTTTTTAAATTTAACGATATTGGCTTATTAAATAATAAAAAAAAAACTTGTAGCAGTCTTAAGTACTTCCTCTACTCCAACATCTCTCTCAAGAATTAAAATTAATTTCTATGTCAAAAATGACAACAACTAAACCTCTTGAACACATGAAGGCCACCGCAGTTCAAGTAACTCTCCAACGGACTCTCATTGAAAGAAATTTCACTTAATTTTTATTAAAGTCGATTAAAAACACTTATTTTCCTGCCAAAAAAAAAATCTGGAAGTTCATAAATCAGTAACGGACAATTTTTGACCGTTGAAATTAAATTGAATCGTTTATCGTATCAACCGAAATTGAATTGCTGAATTTTTCAACAAAACACAAAGAAAGACGTTAAATCAATTTCATGTTCCATTTCTAGTTTATTGGGTTTGACGCAATCCAATGTAACATGCACAAACAAAAAAATGAACATTTCCCGCATAAATTTCAATTTTTGTTTTGGATACGAAATAGTAAATTTTTTTTAATCTGATGGAATGAGAAAGATGTAGTAATCGAGGGTCATGTAAATGATCTCTCGTGCATTTCTCACTCAAAAATTGTTGATTTTTTAAGAGATTTTTGTAGTTTTTATGTTTTTTTTTAATGGCACATTGAAGGAATTTAGCCGGATTACGAAGAAATTCACGTTGTGTCAGAGTGGCGTCGTAAAAAATATTAGAAAAAAATCATTTGCGACCCCCGACATTGAGTAATTCGCTCGTTTTCATAAATTAATCGAATGAATTATTCACTCTTTTGTGTTGCAAGTTGACTACGGAACCGCACATGACACACGAAATGCCGGAAGTTGATAATTTCTGTAGAGGCGATTGTGTTTTCGAGTCCAGTTTTTAGTTCTCCAGACATTTTACAGACGCATCCACCCTCGAATAAACATAAATTGCACTCAAAAATGAACTTTTCAGACATCAACATGTCATGGCGAACGTTTTTTTTATGTTATTTTTGTGCCGAGAACGCAACATCGAGTGTTCAACACATGCCATTTTTTTAATGGGATCAAATTCAGAACAACGCTGATAACATTTGGATATAATTTTTAATGATGACGGCGCGTTCCCATAAAAAATGAGGCAATCTGGTTTTAATTTTATCAAATTTTGACCGAAAACAAAAAGATTTCTTTCAGCGAGTGAAATTTTCCTCTTGAACAACAGGTCGGGCATTAAGTGAGGTAATGGCAGAATCACGTCTGGTCTGGATTTCCGGAGTTTCTTCAATGTTTACGTTAAATAATGCAGAAAAACAAGACGAAAAAGTGAATTTCTTTGTTGCGACGATTGATCAAAGAGCGAAAACTGTCTTTGTTATTGAAAGATGGAGTAAAAATGTCATAACAACTCACGTTATTTCACGATGGAACAAGGATTCCGTGAAGTTTTCTTTGTCTGTAATTTATTATGTCACGTGGCATGCGTATGATGATTGAAAAAACGATCCAATGGATGAAAGACAATAAAATGTCAGCAGGAATCGCTCGTCAATTTCATTAGAAAACAACAAAAAATGACGGGAAATAATTTTTTTTCGTTATGAGAAAATTAATTTTCTATTTTTGTGGTTTGTTATTGTTAGTTTATGATTCCAGAGGGACTCAGAGAATGATTAAATGCCTTTTAAAGGAAATAATTAGTCATTTTAACATCCGTTGATCAAGTTCAACAAACAAATAAGCAACTTGAGACTCCAAAAAAGTAACGTAAGCTTCAAATTTCTCAAACAAATTCATTTTTACCGAAGAATTTTCGGATAGAATCCATAAAACAATCACCAACTCCCTCTTTTTCGATGTTTTTAATGTTAAAAGTTAAATAAATCACCGAAAAATCATCAAATTGATGGGCGGCAACACGAAATATAATGATTTTCTTTCAACACGTTGCCGATAATGCATTCAAATCAACATTTCATGGATGTTTATCTAACATCAATTCTTTCTTACAATAACAAAAACAAATGAATTCCCCCAAAAATGTTGATTAGAATGAATTTTTCAACAATTCTCAGTAATTTTTTGTTTAAAAAAAATTAATTAGTCCCGAATTTTGTCAAATTTCTTTAAAAAATGTGTTAATTTGACAAATTTATTTAAAAAATTCTTTAATTTGTCAAATTTCTATATAAAAAATTCATTAATTTGGAGAATTTCTTTAAAAAAATGCGTTAATTTAGCAAATTTCGGTAAAATAAAATTCCAGACCACGAAAAAATTTCTTTTTGAGTCATAATTCAACAATTCTTAAGCAAAGTCTACCATTTTTCTATATTTAAATCTAATCCAAAGTCTATTTTTAACCACTCAAAATAATAACATTAAATCTTATTTCCTTTTAAAGTATCTCTTTTCATTCATTTGTGCCGTCGACATTCATATTTTAACGAAAAATTTATTTTTCCAACAAAAAATTTTCATCTTGAACGGAAAATCTGTAATTCTAGAAATAATAAATTTTGCTTCTTTCACAAATCATTAAGTTACAACGAATGTTGCGTCACTAATTAGACGTGACTTGAGACACACACGTCTTTAATTCTTTGTTTTTGTTGATTTTTTCGACTTTTTGGATGAAAAGTAACAATTTTTATTGCAAATGTTGCGATAAAACAGCTGGAAATGCATTTTTTTCGTTAATTAATATTTCCAAAGTTGTCTAAAGTGAAATTTTCCATGCAAAGTTCTGCAAGTAATCGCATTATTTATTGGTTTTGTGCGAGTTTATTATCTTTTGCGGTCGATTATTACTTTAAAAATGTTGTAAACAAATAATTCTACTTTATTTTATTATTTGCTTATTTACTCTTTTTCTGATAATCGTTCAAATAAATAATAAATTAATCTTAATTTCCTTATTTCCAAACAGGCATTCGCCTCAGATAACGCACCAGACGAGAGTACGTGGCCACGTGAGTTCCTTTTGCTGCGCGAAAAGTTCACCGCGAAGAGTCAACTTGAAATTACGCAACTCAAGATCCAACATGCCGAGGAAATGGCTCGCATAAAGCAGGATTACGAGTACAAGTTGCAGCAAAAATTGAAGCGCCAGACAAAATTCGATTCGGCACGTGACTTGGACAAAATTATCAATGAACGGGACACGTTACGGGAGTTGTCGTCGACTCTACGATGGGTCTTGGGAGAGTTGGCCAAGTATTTCAGCGTGTATGAAAATGACTTGAACGCCACTTTGTTCGAGGAATTGCAAAAATACGCCGATCAAGCGTTGCTGGAGACTTCAAATGCGTTACGGGGTGACGATGAGCCGCAAGAAGTCGCCGCCATGGAATTAAATGAGACTGATAACGACATTGATAAGGGCACGATGAACGAATCTGTGATAGTGACGGCCTCGAATACGTCGAAAAAGTTCGTGAAATATGCCGCCGACATGTCAGGCATCCTGGCGCTGATCGAGGAACCGTCCATCATTGGTTTGCTGTCGAAAAAGGGGCAGGATCAGGAATATGACGTCAATGTCGAGGACTGCGTTGAACGATTGAAGAAGGAAGCATGTCGTTTACTCGGTCTCAGTCAACAGCTGTGCAAATATAAAGACGACGAGAAAATGTCCGACAAAAGTGACAGTTGCGAGGAAGAAGATGGACTCCGGAGCAGCAAACGTCGTTCTGTAGCAGCAACCAAATCACTCGACGACAACGCCATTAACGCCAACCAACAGCGATATGCCAAAATTGACGTGCCCCCAACGAACAGTTTGCCGATTTTCACGTCGGAAGACATCGCCAGCATCAGTTTCGAGCCCAAAAGTGAACTAAATGTCAAATTACACGAACTCAAAAATCGTCTTTTAAAGTCAGAGGACGAAAAACGCAGTCTCGAAACGGAATTAGCTGAAACAATTTCACGTCACGACAGTTTAGCGCAAGAACTGAAGGACGTAAAACAACAATTAGTCAGTTTGGAGTCCGCGAAGGAGATGATAAGTGAGGGATATGGCGTCAATCCAATGGGACAACCCATCAAATCGCATGCCACAAGTCTCCTGGAGCTGCAGGAACGAGCAAAAACGTTGCTGGGACCCGCAGAGAACAACAGTACAAAAGACCAAAGTCAATTATTGCAATTAATCGAAGACTTTTGCCGCGAAAGTGATCGTTATTTCGACGAAGGCAAACAAGGAGAAGATGATTTGAAGCAACAGGTGAGATTTTTCATCAATTTTTTGCATGAAATTGCTTTTTTTACTAGACATTGAACTTAAATTTACAAATTTTCAATGAAAAAAATCCACAATACAGACAAAAACTAACACAAAAACACAATCAGACGTAGTAGTTACCTCTAGTTGTAGTAAAAAATGTAAAATTCACAAGTCGCACACCATTTGTTGCGCCTGTATTGAAAGTTGCGATCAGGTAAAGTTCACAAATTTTTATTTTTTTTACCGAAAATGGTGGCTGGCAATACTTGTGATGTCCTAGAATCTCTTTAGTTGCTTAAAAATTTGTAAATATTTGTGCATAACCGGCGAATTTTCCCTTATTAATCATTAATTTTGCTTTTTTTCGTGCCCCCTGCGCTGCGTTGTCATCATTTTCCGAAATCATTGCATCCAAAAAATAATCAAAAAATAGATCGAAGCCGCCGACAAACAGCTTAGAGCAACCCGCAAGTTCCTAGAAGAACAGGCGGCGGAACGCGAGCATGAACGTGACGAGTTCACGAAAGAAATTGAACGCTTAAAGACAGTCATCCAGAATCGGGACAAGGAACGCGGAGTGCATGAACGAACCGAAAAGGAGGTAAGAAGTTTTTTTTTTTATTAAAAAATGCTTTTATCACGAAACATTTCACATGCAAATCACTCGTAACACACTTTTTTTTAGTTTTGCACAAAAAAATATTGATTTAATAATTTTTTTTATTTGAAAAAAAATTAAAAATTGAGGAAAAACGGTACTAAACTAACAATTTTTAGCGTAATTTATCAAAATTATTTAATAATTTGGGTTAATTTGGAGTAATTTTGGTAAAAAAGTTGGTAATGGTAATTTTTCCTCTACTATTAGAAGACAAAAAATTATTTTTCACTCACACAACTAACACTTTCGCTTGAAAGCCACTCAAAACAAAATAACAAACATGCATCAAAATTCATTTCACCTCATTTTTCACCGATAATTGCCATTAAAATGCATTTTTGTTTATTGTTTGATTCTATTTCATGTACTTTTCCTTCTATACCTACACATTTCATCACATCACACGCTTTTATAATGCCACAAAATAACTCACTTGAAATATCCTCAAACCTAGGAGTTGTATGGAGAGTTGTGCATTAGTCATGAGCAAGTATTAGCACAAGTAAGTGTTGATCCACGAAGCTTTTTTTTTAGAAATCTTCTTTTTTTCTGTAGAAATTTAGTTTAGAGTAGAGTAAAATAGTTTTTTTTAGATTTTTTTGTGAATTTTCTTTTAAATTTTTCAATTTTTAACACTTTTCTCTTTCATTTTCGTGTCAGGTGGAGCAAATGAAACAGCAGATCGATGCATTGCAGCAAGAAATCAAGGACCAAGAGTCTCGTAAATCCAAAATGGAAAGCGATCTCAAAGACTCTCTCAACAAAATTTACGATCTCCGTGAAATTATCGCCGAACTCGAGACCCAAATCGACGCCAAGACCAAACAAGAAGCCATTTACACGGATCGCATCAAGGAACTCGAATCGTATCTCGAGGATCAAGCCAACGCTAATGACACTTTAACCCAAGAAGTGGAAAACTTGAAACTTAACATGGACGAACAAGCGTTCCTCGATCGCATCACGTACTTGGAGGGAGAACTCAAGAAATTACGTCCGACTGGGGAGCAAAGTATCGTTCTCGAGACAATTTCGGATAATTTGCGACAAATTGAGACAACGTTAGATCGAAAAACGAAATTCCTCGAGTCGTTACATGCTGATGTTTGTTCCGCTTCGTGCAGTAGCCCGTCGGAGGATGTGTCGCATCAGGATTCGCCGATACGGAAATTGGAATCGTTGCCGCAGGAACCAGCTTCGTTGCCAGTGGATGAGGTACAACGCATAATGGAGAAACTGGCGAAACACTCGAGAGCTGAAGAAGCTGCCGTGAAACGGATTAAAGACTTGGAAATGCAGATCGTTAGTTCGAGAGTTAATATTGCGGTGAGTTTTTTTTTCTATTTTTCGTTTTTTCAGTATGAAAGTGATACAAGTATAATGGAAATGAATTTTATTAAAAAAAAAAAGTGAAAATGATCGATTAACGGTATTTTGAACACTTTTTTCCTCTAAATTTTCAAAAAAAAAAAAAAAATAATCAAGGCAAAAATTTTTACCCAACCAATTATTATGATAATAAATTTTCAAAAAACTATTAATTTCAAAAGATTAGAAAAAAAAATTAATTTAAATTCATTATTTTACGAAAAAAATCTAAAGTTTTTATAAAATTATTGGAAAATCAAAAAATAATTCTAATACAAATAATCAACAAATTTGAATCAAAAATAAATTTTCGAAATCGAAAACAAATTTTCGAAAATTCGAAAATAATGAAATTTTCTACAAACTTTTCAATTTTCGAAAAATTAATTTGGATCCTGAAAAAAATAATTTTTAAGGCTACTTGTTCAAAAATTTTAAATTTAAAAGTTTAACTTTTGTATTTTTGTAATTTTTTGCTACTTAGCTTTAATTTTATAAAACCAAAAAAAAAAAAATTTAATGAAAATTTTAGTAATTTTTTGCAAAAAAAAATTTTTGAACGATATTTTAATAATTTTTACCAAAGTTTCAAAATTTTAAGACAAATCTATTGAGTTTTTATATAAATGACCTTATTGAATGCCAAAAAGCCGTGTTCACATCCGGTGCGTAGTGGCCTCTCTCGATCACATCTCTCATCAATGAAGATCCAAATTCATCATTGAACGCTTGCCAACAAAGATTTTTTTTCTCATTTATGACCCAAAACAACCTTTAAATCAATTCAACTTCCAAAACTTAGAAAAAATTCTTTTAAAAAAATCCACGCTTTACCGAATTTTGTAATATTTATTTACATTTCTATCATAATTTTGTTTACTCACGCACATAATTTATTCTGATAAATGTGACAAAGTGCAACGACACCGAAAATTTATTAGAATTCTTAGTCGGAAGAGACATTTTGTTTATCTTATAAAATGCGACATAAATATAATTTTAATTGGCAACGCAATAATTGGTTTTGGTGTAAAATTAAGCCAGAAATGAAATTTAAATGTCTCAAAGTGAGAGTCTATGACACAATCTCACGAGTAACTCACATGTGTTAATTTTTTCGTTGTTTTATTCACGAAATCTTATCGGCGTTGATGTGTATTGGTGAATCGTCATTCATTGATTCTCATGTTAATTTTAAATTCGTGGTAGTATTGAGAGAGATCCACACGGTTCGGTACTGTTTGTAACTTTTTTTTGTAAAAAAATTTGAAAGACAGCTGTTTACAATATAAAACATTAAAAGAAATCGTAGTAAAATACAAAAGGGAAACATTTGTTTATGTTTCGAGTGATTTCTAATTAAAAGCGACTACAATGTTTGTAAATATTTAGAATGGAATCGAGTTTGAGTGTGAGTTTTCTACTTTAGTGTGAACGTGAATGGCAGCGAAATCATTAAATTATTATCAGAAATAATTATTTTCTATTTTTTTCTCGTAGGAACTGCAAAACGAGCGTGATATTTTGCAAGAACGCATGTCCGAACAACTCGCTCGCATCTCGTCACTCCAATCCCGCTTAGATGAGCAACGATTACGTGCCGAGGAACTGCATCGTCAAGGCACATCTGACCTCAACATTCGCGTGCACGATCTCCAAAACGAAGTTTCAAATCTCAAGGAAACTCTTCTTGCTCGCGACAACCAAATCAAGACATTAAACACCGCACTCGAGAACAGCAAAAATGCCATCGATCGTCTCGAAGTGGAACTCGCCATTCGTCCCCTGAACGAGACAGCAGAACAAATCGTCAAGCTCGAGACAAATTTACGACAACAAAAGGAGGAAAATCAAGCCTTGCAGAATAAAATCAAAAACGAAATGATCAACAAACTCGCGATACCGGATCTCATTGAAACCATGTTGTCGGACAAGAACGAGGAAATTGATCATTTGAAGGAAAAATTAGCGGCAAAGGAGCGAGAACTTCAAACGTACGTGCAACTTTTCGATAAACAACATTCGAAACAGGGACACGATACGGGACTGGATGAGAAAAATAGTGCGAGAACGTTGAGTGATATAATTTCGTTGTCGGATTACGATGAGCCGGATGTCATGCGGAAACAAGCGCAAAAAACGCAGAATGAATTTGTCATTCCAGGTGCTAGTTTGCATGGATTCCCAATGGTAAGTAACGTGTTTTGATGTAAAAATGCTCTTTGAGACGTCAAATGTCCTGGTTTCTTGTCAATTTTATAGCCGTTCATGGGAGACATTATCTTTGTGACTTTCAAGGTTAATGAAGAAATGTTTTATGTACTTTGTAATTTTGTACTTAGACACTTGACTTGAGGCTTTTCAGTATAAAAAGCACAAAAATATGAATTTTTCGTCAGTTGGGCGATTTAATTTAATTTTTTTAAATTAATTTTTTCGATTTTCTTGAAATAAAATTTAAAAAAAAAATAATAAAAAAATTTTTTTAGCGATTTTATTCAATTTTTTCTATTTTTATTGAAGATTTTTTCGAGTTTCTTGAATAAAAATTAATAAAATTTTTTTTTTTAGCCATTTTAGCGATTCAATTTAATTTTTCAATTTTTTTTTTAAATTTATTTTTTGAAATTTTTGAAAAAAGTTAGAAGAAAAAATTAAAAAATAATAGTAAAAAATTTTTTTATTAAAAAAAAAAGCATGAAAATTGCAATTTTGTCTTGAAAAGATACAAAAAATTAATAAAATTAAGTTTTAAAAAAATAATTATTTGACCAAAATTGAAATTTTGAAAAAATTTAAACTCGTTTTATTTTAATTTTGATTTGAAATTAAAGCACACTAAAATTTATTTAATTAAAAATAATCTCAAAAACAATAAAAAACATAAAAAATTAAAAAAGATATTTTTTTTCTCCTCATGAAAATATTTTTGCAATAAAAAAATTGAAAAAAAAAATAAATTTAATCACCTATGTAGTTAAAATTTGATCTCACATCGCAGTAGTCGAGCACTTTTTACATTTCCCTTATTTTTGACACCTTTCTAACACTTTTTATCTATTTTTTAGGATTCCTCATCGAAACACTTCAATTCCACACAAAAGCCGGGCATATCCACAGACACCTTATTCGGCGCCCGTCCTTCAACTTCCACATCTCGCAAGGACCAATCCACCTTTAATCGTCCGGAATTCTTCCCCAACCTTTCCGACTTCACAAAAGACCCGAATTCCGTGACACCTGAAATCCAACCGCGCCAAATCAACTTCAGCAACTTCGAGGAAACAGCATCCAGTGGTCGTATCACGCGCGAAAACCTCCTTGGCACCCCCGCAATTGTCGAAGAAATCACCGATGACGAACATTTGTCCAACATCATGGAAGAAAATGAAGACATCGAAGAATTACGCAAACAGGCATCTCGTGTGCCCGCCTTGGAACAAGAAGTCGAAAGTCTAAAACTGGAATTGGACAAACACGGCATCGAATCCAAGGGAAAAGTTGGCGAAATTGTGAATGAACGCAAAGATTTGCAAGCCGAAGTCAACGAATTACGCGTCAAAATATCAGAAATGCAAAAACTTGAAGTCGAACTGAAATACAAGACACGCGAAATTGAGGAAGTAAATGCCAAACTGCATAAAATCCAACAAGAAATGGACCTAAGAAACGAGGAAATCGGAATTTTACAAGACAAGAGTGACGCCAAAGCAGCCGAATGCGAAACTTTACAACTGGAAATCGAACGCATGCGAAAATCTGACATGACGAAGAGACTTTTATTCCAAATTGACACGCTCACGCAACAAGTGGAGTCGTTAAACAAAATTATCGCCCACAAAGACGAGTTGCTGACGAAACTCGAAAAGGAAGCAACGAATCACGCAAAAGCTGAACGTGACACCAGCAGCTTAGAATTGGAACTGCAACGCATGCGAGACGAATCGAACGAAGTCAAAAAGACGCTCGCCATGAAATTGTACGAATATGAAAAAATGAAGATTGATGTCGCCGAAGCGACGCGAGAAATTGAAATTCTCAAAGCTACGCTCCTGCAAAAGGATGAACTCATCAAAAACACGTCGGGCGGCGAAATGCTCGAAATTACGGCGCAACTGCAAGACGCCCAAAACGAAAACTTGGAGCTAAAGACTGAATTGGAGCGATTACGGTCGGAATCGGATTCGCAAGACTTGGAAAAGCAAAGTGCGAGTTTAGATGCGAGACTTACGGAACTGAAATCGCTGCTGGAAAAGGAGGTTCAAAAATACAACAATCTCATGAAAGTCCGCGATGAATTGCAAGCCGACTTTGACGAGTTGAAACGGATGTACGACAAAGAAAAAGACAATGGCATGAAGTTGCAGATGATTCTCGACTCGGAACGGAAACAAACGAATTCCATGGCGAACCAAGATGCGAATCTAATTCAAGCTTTGCGAATTCGACTTGAGGCTGCCTTGGATAATGAGGTGGCGCTGCAAGAAGCTCTTGAAAAGGAGCGTGTCAAGAACGACAATTTGGCCGGAGTGCAACGTACAAAATCCTTCGATAACTACATCATGATGCGATCACCCCTGGAGTCACCAAAGAAATTCCATCGTTCAAGCGATTTTGACGCGGATGCCATTGCCCGTCTTGAAACGGAGATCAAAATGTTGACGGCGCAACGTGAACGAGAACGCGAACGTGTCTTCGACATGCAAAATATCCTGGAACGCGAACGGAAACGCTTCGAATCAGACATCGCTGAACGCAACGATTACATTGAAAACATCAAACGTGAAGTAAATCGTCTTAGCAAGGACAAGGAATCGCTTGAAGACGAACTGGAACACACCCAAGAGAAACTGATGATGTCACAGCGCGAAATTGAAGCACTCGAAATGCGTTTGGCGCAAATGACGGAGATTGACAGTCGTCGATCCGTTCGTCGGGGCAAAGAAATTGTCGAATCCAGTCGAACGGCGAACGATTTGCAAGGTGTCAAGGAAAAATTGAAAGAAGTTGAGAAGGAACGCGACTCCCTGTGTGACACAATTGCTCGTTTGAAGCAAGATATCGAACGTGGGGCCCAGAGAGAAGCCAAATACGCGGAGGCCTTGTCACAGGCGAACCTCGAGACAGTTGTTCCCGAACAATTTATGGAAAAATTGCGTGAAATGACGCGTTTGTTAACGGAAAATGCCAAAGAAAACCGCCAACTGGTCGATACGATGCAAATTTTGTCGGAAGAAAGGCGCGAATTACAAAAACGTATTATGGAGCTTGAAAGTGACGGAAACTTTTATCCACGAACGGATTTGGAGGAACGTGCTAATCATTTATTCGGAAAATATTTACGTACTGAGAGTTATCGCAAAGCTCTCGTTCATCAGAAACGCTATTTGCTCACGATACTCGCTGTCTACGAAGAAAATGAGGCAAAGGCGATGATGTTGCTTGGTAATGAGAAGAAACAAGCGGCGAAAAAGCCATCTTTCAGAGGTGCTGTCTACGTTGTGATTGCCATTGAACGCATGAAGTATATCGTGAGGAGGTGGCACAGCGGAAAACGTGTCGCTACCAAAGCTGTTTTTTCACAGCAATATGCTCCAAGGTAATTTTTTGT
Source organism: Culicoides brevitarsis (assembly GCF_036172545.1). Taxonomy (NCBI): domain Eukaryota; kingdom Metazoa; phylum Arthropoda; class Insecta; order Diptera; family Ceratopogonidae; genus Culicoides; species Culicoides brevitarsis. Next base: position 18,128,639 of record NC_087085.1, on the reverse strand, counting down.
ACAAATATGGTTTTTTTATTTATTTTGATTTTTTTTTTTTTTTTAAAAATCAAAAAAACCAGATTTATCCGTACAGCGTACGTTCAATTTTTGGTGTAAATTTGTTAAAAATTTTAAATTTAATTATTTACCCGGAATGTTCGGAATGCAAAATTTTGTTAAAATTCCGGCTGCTTTTTTTTTTTTAATATTTTTTTTTTTTTTTTTTGCATTCCGGCTGCATAATTTTTAGAGAAATTTAAAAAAAAATCAATTTAAATTTTTTTTTGTAATTTTTATGATTTTTCTTCTCTAAAAATTAATATTTTTCAAAAAAAAATTTTTTTTTAAATTTTTTCTTTTTTTTTTAATTTTTAATTTTTCAAACTTAATTTTTATGAAATTTTAATTTTCATCTTAAAAAATTTTCTGAAATCAATCAAATAACAATCTTTATGTAAAAAAAATAAAAAAAAACCAAAATTTTATAGAACGGTTAAAGAATTTTTAAATTTAAATATTTTATAAAAAAAAAAGTATTTCAAATTTTTTTTTACCAAATTTTCCATTCCGAAAAAACTAAATTTTAATGAAAAAATTTATTAAAATATTTAAATATTTTTCTTTTTTCATCACAGACGTTCCCAATCGGCAAGCAACAACGTATGGACCGTGACACATGGCGATCACATCCACTACGGAGTCAATGCAACATCTCCGCCGTGTCGCGATCGTCCAACATGCGCCACAACAACCACCAATGCCAACAACGTTCCAAGCCCACGCGACAAACGAACATGGCACCAAATTCTTTCGGAAAACATGAGAACTGCCTCGCCATGCACAGAATTCACAGAAAATGCTGTTAATATTTCATCAAATTGATGACACGCCATTACCCTAGAAATTGATATTCGAATGAAAAAATCCTAAATAATTTTATGTTAACATTTTATTTTTAAATTTCCTTGAAATGCCATATACGAAAATTACATGACCTGAAAAAAATTTATTTAAAAATTTTTCTTTTTTGAACTAAAGCACTTTTGCCATAAAAACGCACTTCTCAGATTCAAAAAAAAAAACAAAATTTAGTGCCTTACACAGAAAAGAAAAAAAAATATATCTTGCAGTAGAAAAAAGATGTTGAAAGCAAAAAAAAATATTTTTAGGGTCGCACAATGAATGCCATTTAAAAAAAAAGATAAATCCTTGCCATTGATTCCTTCATGTTCATTTCGTATCTTATTTTTATATTAATTAATTAATTTATTTTCACGACATTTTTTACTTAAAAACTATTTTTAATTGTTTGACTTATTTTTCACCCCTTTGTTTGTTTGTTAATTTCTAAGTTAACGTCATTTTGTTTGATTTATGTTTGAACGTCCACTTGTAAGATTTGTATAGAAAATTCTTATTTATTCTGAAACGAACGAGAAGAATGCAAAAGCAAACAAAAGTAATAAAATTATGCTAACGAAAAGGTACAAACACTAAAATAATAACGATAACAATACGATTAGAATAGAAAACCACAAGTCAAGTTATTTCTATAGAAAAAGCTGTAAGTGTGTAAAAAATAATTTTTAAGAAAACAAAAAATATATATAGAGATAAAAAAATAAATAAGTTGCTCATTCATATCCTATTAACCCTATTTTAATATAAAAATACATACAACTTTAAATTTTAAAGTTTTATCCTCTCCTGAAACAATTTTTAAAAAAATGATGAACGAGAGAGTTGTAGATACATTCTCTAGCAAATGCCACAAAGTTGCGAGTTATTTAAGTTAATTTTTATTATGTTAAAATCTTGAAATTTATTTAGATTTATTATACCTGTAACAGAGAGTTTGAAAGGAAATTTTCGTTTTTGAAATAAATTTTAAGATTTTTTTTTGAAAAATATTTAAAAATTTGTGTTTTAATTAATTTAATATTTTAAGAGTTGTGAATTTTGAAGGTAAGTTTGTACTTCCAAACGCTGATTTTTTTGTTATATCAAATATCGACCCAATATGAACAGAAATCAACTTTAGAATGAATATTTATTCAATTTTAGGCTTAAAACTGGTCAAAAAATGACTTGTTAAATTTATCAGCGTTTTTACTTCCAAACGCTGATTTTTTTGTTGTATCAAATATCGACCCAATATGAACAGAAATCAACTTTAGAATGAATATTTATTCAATTTTAGGCTTAAAACTGGTCAAAAAATGACTTGTTAAATTTATCAGCGTTTGCACTTCCAAACGCTGATTTTTTTGTTATGGAAATCAACTTTAGAATGAATATTTATTCAATTTTAGGCTTAAAACTGGTCAAAAAATGACTTGTTAAATTTATCAGCGTTTGCACTTCCAAACGCTGATTTTTTTGTTATGTCAAATATTGACCAAATTTGAATGGAAATCAACTCTAGAATGAATATTTATTCAATTTTAGGCTTAAAACTGGTCAAAAAATGACTTGTTAAATTTATCAGCGTTTGCACTTCCAAACGCTGATTTTTTTGTTTGTTCAAATATCGAATGAATATTTATTCAATTTTAGGCTTAAAACTGGTCAAAAAATGACTTGTTAAATTTATCAGCGTTTGCACTTCCAAACGCTGATTTTTTTGTTATATCAAATATCGACCCAATATGAACAGAAATCAACTTTAGAATGAACATTTATTCAATTTTAGGCTTAAAACTGGTCAAAAAATGACTTGTTAAATTTATCAGCGTTTGAACTTCCAATTTATTTATTTTTTTTTCAATTTTTTCATTAAAATTTTTATTATTTTTAACAAGTTGTCTTTTAAATAAAAATATTAAGTTATTTTACTCAATAGTTTGACGTAAAAAATATTTCAAAGATTAAAGAAGGAAACACATTTAAATATTTTTTTCTTCTTTTCTTTATCGAATAAATATTTAAATGTATGCTAAGTATAATTCTAGAAATCTCTTAAATTTTCTCTTTTATTTTATCCACTTCAAGTGAGTTTTCAGTCCAAACGGAGTCCAAACCATTTTATTTACAAAACGATGTAATTTCTTTTGAATGTAAAAAAAAATCTTATGAAAGAAGTACATTGTTCTACTTTAAAAGCCTTTGTAGCCATTGTTATCAGGAATGTTGCAACGATTTCATGCACGAATTGTTTTATTTTACTCATTTCAAAGAAAAAAAGGTCACGTGTTTTGCCTCGTTCTTCAAACAATACCTTTCTAAATCCGTTTTTTGCTGCTTTTATAATTGAAAATAATTCTTGGAAACTAGAAAAATTAAACATGGCTAACGTTTCATTCAAAATTTAATTTCCCGCCACATTCGAGAGAGAGAAAATTTTCCTGAAAATGAGAGAGAAAATCGTTCTCACCCTCATAAACATTCCTTAATTCAATCATTCCTTTTGTACATCATTTGTAACAATAATATTTATTTTTCTTATCACTTGCACTTATCAAAACACATCGCATGAACATATAGCCACAGACCCATACAGCGACACGATTTTGCCGTAGTACGCGTGTGCACCACCTCCCGCCTCGTCGCCAGCCACCAAACGATCACATCGTAAAAAGCTGTTAAATACAATTTCCTTTCATTCATGTCTTTTCAGTCTGTTTACAGCATTCCGCAGAATCAGATGTTGCTTCACGTTGGCTCCATCGCCGAGAGATAAGAAGATATTCAAATAAAAAAAAATATTCCAAATAACCGTGTGTGCGCTTATATTCGAAAAGTTTATCTATCCCACACACGTAATAGATTGCCGATAAAATTTTGTTAGGCGACATTCTTGCCATATGGTCAGTCCTACATTCATTCACCGTTTGACCGTTTTGTGAAACCATCCAGTTTTGATACAATTTTTAGTGCTTTTTTCTATGAAATAGCAAAAATTTATAATTCATTAAAATAAAAAAAAGTGCAAAAAAATATAAAAATAAAAAAAAACTAACCTCAGAGAATTGCAACAAAAAAAAAAGAGGAAGAGAAACTGTAATCGTATTAACCTCATTCGCGCTGCAACGTTGATGAGCTCCTTTGATAACTGAGGCAGTAAAAGTGAAAATTAACGTTATTTATGATGATGGCTCGAGAATATTAATTCAAAGACATTTTGAAAGAAAAAAAAACTAGCAGAAAAATATGAACAATTGAAGAGTTCAAGTAAGTGGACGTTTGACACGAAACTTTGTGCGAGTGAAATAATAATAAGATCCAACTCATAAAGTTTTGAATAGTTTAACATCTGGTTCAATTCTCACTGTACAAACATTTCCTTCCTTCCTTGACACCGCCTTTGCAACAATTTCTTTTTATTTTTTTATTTCTTAGTATTGCGTTTTGTTATTTTTCACTTGATCTAGCTATCTGGACGAACTATCATTGTAATTTGTCAGAGAAAAATAAATAAAAGGATGGTGCAAGTTTCTAAGAAATTACGAGCGTCTTTGAAGTTGTTGCCATATTTGAAAGAAAATTTAAAAAAAAATAAATTTTTGATAGTTTTCTTCCGTTTTTAGTTCTTCTTAGCTGAAAGCTTTTTCAGAGAGATTTAATACAGAATTAATTTTTCAAACCTTGAGTATTTATTTTAATAAAATATTAACAATAGCTACTAGGTAATTAATCTTTTCATGTCTTTTCTCCTACACTTGATTTTTAATTAAACAATAAATTAGGAAACTACAATTTGAACAATTGTTTCATATTATTTTGAACCTCATAATATTCAGAGGTAAAAATTAAAATAAATCATTTTTTTTTTTTTTATAAATTAATTTGTGTAATAAAATTTTTTAATTAATTTAAAAAATTCCGATTATTATTTTATTTTTTTCATATTTTAGAATTTTAATCTTAAATTAAAATATTTATTTGCTAATTTTAAAAATAAGCAGAAATTTAAAACTTTTTATTTCAGAAATTAATTTTACAAAAAAAAGTTAAATTTTTAATTTTACAATTATTTTAAACTTTTTAATACAAAAATATAATTATTTTGGTCCAAAAATTTTTAAATAATTATCGGAAAATTATTTTTTTTTTGTTAAATTAATTTCTGAAATAATTTAATTTTTTAAATTAAAAAATAATAGAACAATTTAATTAATTAATGCCAAAAAAATTTATTTAATTTTAAATATTTTTAAGACATTTTTCAAATTTTTTTTGGCCTTAAAAAGTCACCAAATAATAATATTTTTATTCATTATTTCTTCTTGTGATTTTCGGAAAAAATAATGAAATAATGTGAAAATGCCCTTGCCTTAGAGTAAAAAAAAATAGTAAAAGATTGTTTTTATATTACTAATTAAATTTAAAAAAAATGAGAAAATTATTAAAAATTTCTTAATATTTTTTTTCCAAAATTGATAAAAAATTGTCTCAATATTGAGGCTTTTAATTTTTCCCTTTCTACTTCAATAACTAAGTTCAAAAAATAGCAAAAAAAACTCTCGTTATTGGAACATCAAATTGATTGATGGGCACTACGCGCCACACAACACAAACCGGCATCAATTCCCATAAACAACCATTTGACGAAAAAAAAATCCTTGTAAATCAAATTACGATTCGTGACACGTAAATATTGTTGTTTCGACGACAAATCGTCTCCATTACCTGTCTTAACACATAAAATATCGAACATACATCATTTCGCGCATTTGAAAATCCACCACGATTCTGGTCGCTTTCAAAACGGAGCAACGAAGAAAAATTGCATTGCAACGACATTATCGTCGCTCCATCTTAATCGAGATTTATATTTTGTCAGAACATGACCTCACGTCTTCTTTATTTTGTGTGTGTTTGTGTAGGAGGAGATGTCTCAATTTTCGCATCCGAAGAGAAAAAATAAGAAAATTCGACAACAACAACAACAGAGATAATTTTGATTTGTCTGCCATTTTAGCGACACGTGTAACCAAAAACTCAATTATTCCGATGATTGAAGTCACAAAAAAAAGCGATCCTGAATAGAAAAAATATCGTCTCAAGTTAATTATTAACAATTTTCATGCTGCATTCATTTCATGTTATTATTATCGTCATCCCGTGCGAGTGGCTTTGTTGTTGTTGTTGTCGTCGTTAGATTTCATTATTATTATATTATGTGTATAATTTGCCTCCTCGTATGTCGCTTTTTTTTTGAGTCACTGACTCTGTGTGATGAATGGACAATGTTGTTGTTGTCGTGAAACGGAGAAGCAACGGAGAGAAGCAACAGACACATTAGTGCTAAATTACTGTATTTTCTTCCTCATTGGATATTGGTTGACACTGTGACATTCTCTTGTTTTATTGGAAGGCAAGGCGACGGAGCGAAAGATCATAACATTATATTATGATGACATTATTACTTCTGGCTTGACTATGATTACAATTATGTGATAAATGGGTGTCCTGCTACTGCTGTCTCCGATAATATTTGCATTAAATGTTATTGTTTAGTTTACGTTCAACAAGTTTTAAAAACAGCTTCTGACAATGTTTGACTAATGCAAGGACTTGTTATTATTAATTGTTGTCACTTGGAAAGTTAAAGGGTTTTGTGTGGATTTCATGCAACCTTAATTTGATTGCAATTAGTGTATGAAAAAGTTTTTTTTTATTTTTAGAAAACCAAAAAACATTGGTTTTGTCAGTTTTTTAACGACAATTTTAATTAGAATGTGACTGCGGGAAATGTAAAATAATTTAAATATTTTTTTTTTTTAATTTATATTTTTTAATTTTCATAAAAAAATAAGATTAAATAAAAAACGTAATGATGAAAAAAAGAAATTAAAAAAACGTAAAACTTTTATAAATTTTTTTGTTTGGATTACCTTGGACAAGAAAGTTTTTTGTCCTTATCACGTTACAAAAATTAATTAAATTAATTAAAAATAATTCAAAAATTTAATTTTTTATGTTTGACTAAATTTCTTCAAGGATTAAATAAATAATTTAATCCAACGTATAAAAATTGAACATTTTTGTTAAAAAATTAATTTATAACGAATATTTGTCGGCTCATTTATATCTAGCCTAATAAATTAAATTAAATTGATTAAATAAATTTTTAATTAATTTAATAAATAAATTAATTAAATAAATATATTAATTAAATAAATAATAAATTAATTAAATTTTGAATGAGATATAAGTGCTTTAAAAATATTAAAATTTAAAAAAAAACTTGGTAAAATCATACTTATTTCAAAATTGAAAAAAAAAATAATATCTAATAAAATTAAAATTAATCAATGAATATTTTTAAAATTATTTTAATTTTTTTTATTTAATAATTATAAAAAATTATGGTTTTTTAATTTTTGTAAATTTTTCAAAAATAAAATAAAGTCTTTTTTAGAAATTTAGTTAATTTCTAGTTAGTTTTTTTTAATATTAATTTTATTTTTTTATAATAATAAAAATTCAGTATAATTTTAATTTAATTCAATCCACTTCTTTTTCATAAATTTAACTTTATTTTTAATTAATTACATTTTTGAGCTTGCTGACCAAACTGTACGTTTGGGAGCATAAGTTTCATGGTAAAAATTGATGTACTCGAGACGACAAACAATCCTGGTGAACAAAAATTTTAAAATTCAAAACTTGAAATTTTGACCTTTTTTTCGCTACGTGAATTTTTCCCAAATTTTGCGATAAAAATTTTTTAAAACTATCATAAAATTTTTAAAAATAAGGAGAAAAAAATTTCGCCTAAGCAAAAGTTTTTTCTTTTTTGATGGACATCACGATAAAATATTCAGTTTTTTATTTCTACTACTGTTTTATGAGAAAAGTGAATCCGGGATTTTGGTATTTTTTAGAATGGAATGCACCTTTTATATTTTTTTTCACTTTAAAAGACTGGTTTTCACAGAATTAAAATATTATTTTTCAATTTAAAAAAATATCTTGACTTTCCATTAAATTTTATTACTATTCCTGGATTTATTTTCCTTTTTTATCATCCAGGGTCTCCATAACAACAACACAATTTGTTGTTTAAATAGGCAGAGAAAACACATCTCCTAGCTCATTTTTTCTGCGAAAAAGAACCCAAGAAAACTAATAATAATTTCCTAGGTATCTCAAACTCCCACGCAGCCACAAACAAAACTTTTTTTTCAGATTCCATTTAAGTACTAACTTTTCTTCTTGTTGCTAATATTATCTCGTTGACGAGTTCCAATATGCTACAAATGCATTAGGTACATTGCTTACTTCTTTTTTTCTCGATGGATTCAATAAAAAAAATCATAAACCTCCATCGAACTTCATATTTTATTTATTTTGATTTAAAGGCATCAACAAGTTGCGAGACAAAAGAAAACTTTTAACGAGGAAAGTCGTTGTGAGAAACCAATTACCCGAGATTTGCATTAGGAACTGCGTATTACAGGAAAAATATAGATCTTAATACATGGAATATAAATATAAATGAATGGAGGCGCCTTATATCCTGTGTAAACAAAATGCTGTGTGTGTTGTTTGCTCTGTGCATGTTTGTCGCGCATACACACAAAAAATATAATTGAAATAGGCAAAAATCCTTAATTTGACGAGAAAAAAATTATTTGGGAGTTGTTTGGCAGTGAATCTGGGTTAATTTTAATTATTGTGATTATGTTCAACTTGTTTACAAAACAAACTTTCGAATGGAATTCGTTATCTATTGATGCTCTTAATTGGAAGCATTGTAAAAATTCGTGAATAGGGAAGTGGAAATGTTTTTTTGGGATGAGTCAAGAGCGACATTTGCATTAATCAACTTGAAAAAGGTTTGAAATTTCGACAGGACTAACGTGTTTCCGCGTAAAATTATTTAAAATATTTTGAAATATTTCAACTTAAGCTAAAGCTTGAGTAATATTATTCAAAAATATTTTAGCTTAAGTTTGAGTAAAATTTTTAAAAATATTTCAACTTAAGCTTAAGCTTGAGTAAAATTATTCAAAAATATTTCAACTTAAGCTTAAGTTTGAGTAAAATTATCTATAAATTTTGACTTAAGCCTTAAGTTTGAGTAAAATTAATCAAAATATTTTAACTTAAGCTTAAGTTTGAGTAAAATTATTCAAAATATTTCAACTTAAGCTTAAGTTTGAGTAAAATTATTCAAAAATATTTCAACTTAAGCTTAAGTTTGAGAAAATTTTTAAAAATATTTCAACTTAAGCTTAAGTTTGAGTAAAATTATTCAAAATTTTTTGACTTAAGCCTTAAGTTTGAGTAAAATTAAAATATTTCAACTTAAGCTTAAGTTTGAGAAAATTTTTAAAAATATTTCAACTTAAGCTTAAGTTTGAGTAAAATTATTCAAAAATATTTTAACTTAAGCTTAAGTTTGAGTAAAATTTTTAAAAATATTTCAACTTAAGCTTAAGCTTGAGTAAAATTATTCAAAAATATTTCAACTTAAGCTTAAGTTTGAGTAAAATTTTTAAAAATATTTCAACTTAAGCTTAAGTTTGAGTAAAATTATTCAAAAATATTTTGACTTAAGCTTAAGTTTGAGTAAAATTATCTAAAATATTTTGACTTAAGCTTAAGTTTGAGTAAAATTATTAAAAATATTTTAACTTAAGCTTAAGTTTGAGTAAAATTATTCAAAAATATTTTGACTTAAGCTTAAGTTTGAGTAAACGCATCAAAAATCAGGCCAAAAATTCAAGCAACGAGAATTAATTTCGAAAATTTTTTCATCATAAATAATTAATTCGACAAAAATAATAAAATTTAAAGTACAAAGCTACACGTCTAGACTCCAAATCTCTTCCAAAAAAGAATAAAATTAATGTCAAAAAGGTAAAACATCACTCTCTAATCCCTAATTAATCAAGATATTATTTCACTTTTTTGTTAATTTTTTTCCACCTTTTCCGAAAATAAATCAAACTTGATTCCGTCCATTTTATTGTCACAAAAGTCAACTTTTGAGTCACGTCAGTTAATTTGTGGTCTCCTAATCCAATATTTAATTACTAATGAAAACGGGCTGTCTCACAATCAAAATAAACATGTAAACTTGTTCCGCAGTGCTTGGCGCTGAATGGAAGAAGAACAACATTTACACGTTACTTAAAATGTTTACTCAGAAGTTTAGACAAACGTGACGTGACATGACGTTACAGCAATTATTGCCTATGCAGGATGATGTTGTTGTGTTATTTAATGCCTGCTGCTCGAGAAAGTCAAGAAACGTTTACATAAATTATTACGTTAGCAACGCGATGGATGTTAAGCAACAACCTTGAAAATGCTTGGCTCGAATTTCTGTCATTTAATGCCGTTAAATGGACAGATATTGTGGCGAAAATGGAACATGATCTCATTTTTTTTCACAAATTTAAACCAAGAATGATGCATTTTTGCTTCTTTATTGTGGGATCTGTAAAAATAAAAAAATAAAAGAGAAAAAATGGGCGATGACTAGACGGCTTTGAAAAAAACTCTTTTAAACACAGACTTTTGAAAAAAAAATAAATAAAAGAAAATTGGATAAGATTTATGATTGTCCGTATCTCATGCACTAAATTGAGCGTGTAAAAGCATTTTTCACTCGTCGTGATGCTTTGACGTTGATACACTTGGACACGATAGCCATTTATAATATTATTTCACTCGTATAAATCGTAATAAATGACGAGAAATTGAAAATAAGACAATATTGCGCGCTGCCAAGTTCGCGTGACTTTTCGTAATAAAATTAAGGAGATTACATTTTCTCATTTTTTTTTTGTAAATGAAAAAAAAAAATAAAAGCGAGATAGTTTTTTATTCTACTTTTTGTAACTAGGTCTTGGTTTTGTTCTTGCATTTTCTGTGATAAAAGTAAAATAATGTGAAAGAGTTCAATGTTCAAGAAAGCTTTTATTGAGGATGAATTTTATTGCATAAATTTTAATGAAAGTGCCAATTTTATTTCATTCATTGGATTATTTTGTCCGATGAACTCAAATAAAATTTCTGAATACAAAGCGATAACAATAAAATGATAAATGCAACGAATTTTATTGTTCAAATCTGTACTTAGCAACCACAAATTCACAGAATCTCATAATAATGAGTTTGGTTTTCATTCATTCCACGAAAATTTGTGTGTTATTCATGATGATAAAATTTTGTTTCCAAGAGAAAATAAATCAAATTCACTCTAATTTGATAAGTTTTTATTGTTTTTTTTAAGTAAATTTAATTTTTGTTAATTATCAGATCTGTTTTTAATTAATTAAGTAATTCAAATTTTATAAATCTAATTTAATTAAATTTTAAAAAAATATCTTTAACTATTTTACAACTATTTCTTACCACAAAGGTCAAAAAATATATTTTTAAGATTTTTAAATTAATTAATTGAATTTTAAAATTAATTTAATTTAAATTTAATTATTAAAAAATTTATTATTAAGAAATTTATAATAAATTTTTAAAGAAATTACACAAAATTCTTGATATAAATTAAACGATTTTCAACATTTTTTTAAAGTTAAAAATTTTTTAATTTAAATATTCTAAAATAATACTTTGATAAATTTTTCAATTTCTTAATTTAATTAATTTTAATTAAATAATTTAATTTCTTATTAAGTTTTCATTAGGTATATAATTTAGGTATATAATTTAACAGTAAATAATTTTAATTTTAATAAAAACCTAAATAATAAAAAATAATTTAAATTAAAAAAAAAATATAAATTTAAATTAATTTAATTTTAATAAATTAATTGAAATTAATTAATAAATTGTGATGAATAAATTTAAATAAAATTAATTTAATAAATTAATTTAAATATTAATTAATTTATAATTTTTTTAATTTTAATTAATTAAATTTTTATATAATATTCATTTTATTTTTTTATATTTTTTTTTTTAATTTAAAATAATAATAAATATTTTTAAATCACAGTTTCCTTTAATAGCCACTCAATCTATCAAAACTGCAACATCTAACATTTTACAAACTTTGTGGTATAAAAATATCGCATACGTGTCTAATTCTACCCATGTTGTTGTCAATTTGTCTTGTGATTCTGTTAACTTGAATACCTAATCAAATCTGCTCCGCACACCACATTGAGTGCACTGCTTTTACTCACTTCACTAACTTTCGTCGTAAGTGTGTCTCGTTCTCTCTCCCACTCTCTCTTGTAATTTACACAAGAAGAAATTTATTCTTCGAGTTCGTGCAAATATGATGATGGTTTTATTCATTTTTACACGTCTCGAGTGTCAACCTCTCATGTATGGAGAAAAGTTGTTAGGAAATGTCCCCATTACATTCACTTCTCGGAAACCACGAGTTTTATTAAATAATAAAAAAAAATCCCGAACGTTATAAGAAAAGGTTTTATGAATTTAAATATCTCGAGTGTTGACAACGTGTTTGTGCAAATAAAATATTCAGCTGAGATTCATTCAACTTTGCCACCTGCCTGCCGCCACCGATACCGGCGTTCTTATTAAACTTTTCCAATTACTTTGTGCTAAAGTAAATTTTGAATTGAAGAATCTTCCCGGAATTTTAAAATGGGATGTTTTTGAATAATATCAATGTTGACTTTTTTTTCGCCAGCAATAAATTGTGATTGACAGTCGAGTCAACAAGCATGACAAAAAAAATATGTTTTTGCCACAATTTAATGCGTCTTTTATGTAAAAGACTACCAGGAAAGAATTTCTTTTGGAATTTTTCAAATAAGGCGAATAAATATTTTTATTTTTTTTCGACTCCTTCGATTTTCTAGAAAAATTTTAGGGGAAAAAATCGAATATAAAGTAGGAACATTTTTAAGTATTTTCGATAAAAATTCTTAAATAATTACAAAAAAAAAAAAACAAAAAAAAAATTTTGTTTCCACAAAAATCAACAAAAAGCGGGCTAAACTTTTTTTGAAGGACATTTTTCATTAAAATTTACATGAAAAAAATTAATTAAAAATAAGTGATCAAATTATTTTTTATTATTTTAAAAAATTTTAATTCTAAGTTTTTTTCTTCATTAACGACTTTCAAATTTGAAGATAATATAATTCAAAATAAATTAAATATAAATAATCACTTTAAAATTAAAAATATTTTTTTTAATAAGTAATATTTTAAAAAATTTAAAAAATATTTTTTTCCCTCATTAAAAGCCTCATGGGACAAAAAACAAGAATATTAAATAAATTCGCTTATACAAAAAAAAAATATAAATAAAAAAAAAACGGAAACTAAATTCTTGAAAAAAAATTTCCAGACAGATGTGCGTGTGCAATTTAATCCGCTCAAATGTCAGCAAAAATTTTTCCGAGTAATTAAAGTCACTAACAGGTTATTGTGTAATAATTTTTTTAAAAATTTGATTGAAATTTACTTTCAGTCACACACGAACTTTCTCAACTTTTCCAATTATTTTTGCAACTGAATTTTGTTTGAAACGCCTCGAAACAATGCCTCATAACAAAATGCAAAATATTTCACGAAATATTAAAGTTTATTAATTTTATTAGTTATTTTATACCGACAAGCACGACGCACTTTCTGCAAAACCAAAATTCGATTATTTACCTTTCCAGAATAAATATTTTATGCTTATCAATGGAAGTAGGATGCAAAATAAAGTGGAAAAATATAAAAGTGTCTCCGCCAGATATTTTATTCAAAAAAAGAAAAAAAAAATATTACCTGCGTCATTTGTGTCAATTGCACAATGCAAGAGATTTTTTTATGTATGTAATAATATTTTTTTTTAGTTTCCAGACGATACATGGAAAAACTTTTATCATTTTAGATAAATACACAAAACATTGACAAATGACATTTTGATATACAATGTATGAAAAATGTTTGAAAAATTTCTAAAGTTCTAATGAAGAGTCATAATCTCAATTTTGCACCACAAAAAGTTCAAGTGACTTAAATTCTCGTATGTCGATTAAAAAGTTTATCGTTGTGAAATTTTCTGTCCTTGAACACATTTAACATACAAATAGACGACATTTTATTTGATTATCCGATAAATGTTGCAGAAAAATGTTCATGGCCAATAAAATGGAATTTTCCCGAGTTTATCTCAAGATTATTTATGATAAACAGAAGGAAAAAAAATCAATTGAATCCACAATTTTATTATTACCTAATGCAAAGATAATCTCTTGCTCAGTAGATTTGCATTGAAGGATGACGTTGTTGTCATTTTCGCATGAAATTGTGTTTGTTTTTTTCTCTTATCGAGAGAAACGTGGCCAGTGGCAGATTGCGTCGTCAAGTAACCTCGGTCTCCTTGAACTTTTGCTTTGATACTTTTGGTATTTTTAAGTATTCCACAGCTTAGTCCGTCTCACCAGGAATCCTCTTAACGGCAAAGTATTTACATTTATTGACAAATTTGCTCGCTTTCAACTACTTTGTTCTCTCTCACTCTCCCGGTCTCAGTTATTGCCTTATTGTACCTACAATTTAATTTATTCAAGCTGTTTTTGCTAATTGACTTTTGCCATCATGCGTGTGTTGATTCAACAACGAAATATAGCCTCAAGAAATTGCAGTGTGAAAATTTTTTGTATCGCGATTGTAATTTTTTTGCAGTTTTTGAAAAAAAAAAATAATTTTGACGAATAATAAAACGTAAAAATTATGGGCAAAAAAATCTTTGACTTAAACTTAAAAAATAAAATTTTCAAAAAATATTATGACTCACCAAAAAAATTAAAGCAGGGCTGAAAAATTTTTAAATAATTTAATGTGAAAAATTGGCTTGGTAAATTGAGAATTAATCAAAAGTTGATAAAAATTAAAACAAATTATTATTTTTTTTTTAATTTTTAAATTTTTTTGATTTTTTGTTTATTTTAGAATGAAAAGAAAATTAAAAAACCACATTAAAAATATAAAATTTGGGAAAAGTTTCAAATTTTTTAAATTAAAATTTTAAATCTTAAATAAAACGGCATAATTTTTTGAAAAAAAAAAATGTTCTCAAAAAAATCGAAAATTTTATTTACCTAATAAAAAAAAAATAAATTAAATAAATTAGATTAAATTAATTAATTTTTTTGAGAAAAATTGTTTTTTTTTACAAAAAATTATGCCCTTAATTTTGATTTAAAATTTTAAATTTAAGTGAAATTTTAAAATTAAGTGATTTTTTTTTGAGATCAATGCTTTTTTAAAGTTTAAATCATTTTTTAAGTATTTGCAGTTCATATTTTTTAGTTCCAAAATAAAAAAATTACTTAAAATTTCAAGAAAAAATCATTTTTCTCTCAAACCAACTTTTTTGCAACACACAAACTCTCTACAAAACCGTATAATATAAATTTATTTATATCTTTGTACCATATCCTTTACAGGAAACGATCGAAAATAATTGATTGAAAAAGTAAATTGACTCATCACAGCGAACTATCAACATCAACGCAGCATCACGTATCACGCAGAAATTACATCAAGAAGTGGTGGCAAGGGAAAATCACAGAAAAAAACTTGTATTGACGATTATTACATGAAGTGAAGCAACTTTTTTAATTGAAAAAAAAAACAAAAAAAAACATGGTTTTCATTAGCTCAGCGATATTGGGAGCCGCAACAGGCACCGGTAAAAAATAATTAAATTGATTTTTATTAAAATTTAATTCAACTTTTTTATTAATAAAATAAATTTAACCTGAAGGACTTGCACTCATGGTTGCCATGATGATTGTCGTGTACCGGTATTACGTTTATCGTCGCAAAGGCGCCGAATGGGAGGAACTGGACCGGCTCGAAGAGAAACGAAATGCGAGAAAAGTTCAACTGTTACAGGTAAGCTCTTTTTCAATTTATTCGAATAAAACGCATCTAGTGGCGGGTTTTGAAAGCAACTTTTTATGGCAAATGGAAAACATGCGCGCAACAAGTGGTTGATTCGCTATAAAAAATCATTTCAGAAGCTTTGAGGAACAAGCGAGTAGTTGACATATAATTGTTTACTCCGCTTTTCACGTAATTCGTTGTCAGTTGTTTTGTCACTCAATTATGGCGCAATAACAAGCCGAAAAATAATATTTACAAAATTTTAGACACCAACGCAATGCCACGTTGTCAAAAAAATTAGATTTAATTTTTTTCATTATTTTTTCTTCTTTTTTTTCGTGAAATTGACCTTGTCGTGGGTTTTATAGCATTCGTAAACAATTCCATAGAAAAATATTGAAAATTGCTGCGGAACCGGAAAATACAAAGAATGTTTGTTCAGTCAACCGTTCAACTGGGTCAAGCACCGTCTTCGTCAAAAAAATGATAATTTTCATATTTTATTACATTGTATAGTAAAATGTTTGCCTTTCAAACCACATTTGACAAGAGACCATGCGAAAGAGGGAAACTTGATACTTGTGTTTTTACCCTTTTTTGTGTACGTAAGGTACCAAAAGTAAACAGAGGGGCGATGAGTTTTGCACAAAACTTGATCTAACATTCGGGCTAAAGTAATAAAATATCTCGTAATTATCTTCTTTATTACTTTTCTTCGGGTTTTTTTTTCGCATGTAAAAAGGGAACGTTCGCATCAATCAAATATCATTTCTCACGTGAATTCGTTGTGAACATGGAATTATCCACCTGAGAGGTAAATAATAATTCGGTTCCATGTAAAACACACGAGAAAAATTCGATGAATTACTGCGAAACAGGGAAAAAAACGAAAGTTCATCGATCGCCAATGCGGTTTCATGAGATAAATAAATGAATGTTTTTGTATTAAGGCGAATATATTTTTCTTCCATTTTTTGAGAGGATGATTTTCACAAAAAAAAAAAAATAAGGACAAAATAAAAAAAAATGTAATTTGGAAATTTTTGACATATTTTAGAATTTTTTGAAATAAAACTCATTTTTTTAAAGAAAAAAAAAATTAAATGAAAAGAAAAAATAAATTTATTTCAAACAATTTTTTGTTAAATTTTGTTGACTATCTTATAAAAAAAAGAAGAAAAACTTTTAATTTTAAATAAAAAAATTTAATTTCGCAAAAATCGATAATTTTGGTTACATTTTTTTATTTCAAAAAAATTAAAGCAACTTTTACAGAAAAATTCGTTTAAACTCACCATTTTTTGCATTTTTTATCAGATCATAAGCACTGCTGAATGCCATGATTGCAACAATCGTTACCAATACCATTATTGCATTTTTTTTTCAAATATTCAAACCGTAACGATGTATCATGACATTTTTCCATATTCCGTATTTTCGTATCCAATCTCGTTCAGCAATGAATTCATTAATTTTTGAGTTTGCTTTGGCTTACAGGAGTCAGGCACACAAATTCTATCCAAAAATTGATTTTCATCGGAAATACTGATGGGCAGTAGACAATATTTTGGACCAATTCTCGAAAATGTATTCAAACATTCGTCAAAATTGACGTAGTCAAAGTTGTTTTCGAGTGTTTTTTGTGGAAAAAGTGCATTGGAGTCAAGCATTACAAAGAAATTTTTTAACACAAGAGTTTTTAACAAGTTGAGGGATAATTTTTACTCAAATTTGTCAATACTCGGTCAAAAACTCGAGCTGTTTGTGTCAATTCTGTCGCAAACTATCATGTCATTCCTCGATAAAAGTATCTATTACAGAAAAAATTGTACCATTGATACTTTTGATCTTCTGTTTTGATGACGTTCGTAACTGTTAAGCCTTTAAAAAAACTCCTTTATATCAAATGGTGAAAAATTCTCGTCTTTGTCAACAAACTGAAACAATTTCAAACATTTTTATCATTTTTTTTACTAAAAGTCGCTTTAATAATTCCATAAAATGTTTTAAATAACAAATAGATTATTATTGTCATTCTAACAAGAGCTTCCAGTCCATGTGGTTTTCAAATATTGATTAAAATGTTTATTTTCATTATAAAATTTTAATAATTTAAAATTAACTGTCACATAATCCTATTGTGCAGATATATTTCATAAAAATTTTAAGTAATATCATTTTTTGATTATAGAGCTGTTCAACAACTAATTAATTATTTATTTTTGTAAAATATTTTGAACAATTAATTTTAAATGAAAAAAAAATCAAAATTTTAAAAATAATTGGAAATTTTTAATTTTATTTTACTCATTTTTCTTTTAACTAATTAAAGTTGATTAAAATTTTTATTTTAAAATATTTCTTATAATTTTAAAGAAAATAAATATGTTAATAAATAAAGAATATTATATAAATAATTTAAAATGTTTACCAAATATAAAGATTTTTTTCTTAAACATCATTTTTACTTTCTATTCTCTTTTATAAAAAATTCCTGAAATATAATACTTCACACAAAAAATAAAAAAAAAACAAACAAACACATATTATGAACCTTAACACTCATCTTTTGTTGTGATTCAGGTGAATACACTGGTTCACATTAAAGTTCTTTTGCTTCGTTTGCTACTTTAAATTATATTTACTCGAAAAAATATAAAAATAAATATATTCGCATTATCATAAAATCAAAATTTATACGACTTTGTCTCTAAAACAACTCGTAAAACAAAAAAAGGAGAAATGTGATGATAACAAGCTATATTGTTAAAATAATATACATAAATACATACCATAGAAACGAGCGATGTTGAAAAAATATGACAATGTTGTGATACGAGACGCTTTTGCTTTTCAATACTTACGGAAAAAAACAGCTTTTATGAAGTAAAGTGCCAAGTCGAATAACTAGCGACTGTAAAATTAAAACAATTAATTAAAATTATATAATAGTAACTTACCCGTAAACTTCGTTTTACTCGACGATTTTTTTTTTCAAATAACTTTAAATTATGAAATTAACTCGATTTTCAATAAAAATACATAGAATAAAATTTGATGAGGTATGCAATGAATTTTACATGCAATATTTGAAAATATTTCTAATTTTTAACGAGATTTTTTGTAAATCATCTACTCTAAAACCTTCTTATTTATAAACCTGACACACTGCAAAAACCTTCAAAGAGATTCAAATAGTAGAATTTGAGTTATTTCGTTACAAAATTTGTATGGAATTTTAAATCTAATTCGAAACTGAAGGTTCATACAAATTTTGAAACGAAATAACTCAAATTCTGCTTCACGAATCTCTTTAAGAGTTTTTGTAGTGTATCATAATTGGCTATTAAAAGGTTTTTAAGCATTAAAATTAAAACTGTGCATGCAAAAATTCGTGGAAAATCAAGAAAATAGCATGTAGAATTCATTGCATACCTCATCGTATTTTATTCTATTAATTAAAAAAAAATGCGCAGATTGCATAGTTGTAGGATTTTTTTCTATTTGAACTTTAATTTTATGAATAGTGCAGTGTAAATTGTACGTTCATCATTATTTTTTTTCAACACAAACCCAACTCATTATTCTATCCGTTTTTTCTAATCATATCCGAATTAACAGAGTCCCGAGATTCCTGGAATTAATTTGCAAAAAAAACGGGATAAAATTCTCATGCATTAATTACTCGAGTAGAAAAATTGTTTTGAACAAAGTTTCCAACAGCATTAAATCATTTTATAGGAGTTTCTCAACATAATTAGCCGATTTCCCGGAAAAAACTTCCATAGCATAAAGTGAAAAGTATAAAAAAAATATTTTTAGTGACTTTGAAATGTTTGTACGCAATCTTCAGACACCTTGACTTCTTCTTCTTCTTCGTTTTTTTCTTCTTCTTCTTTATATAAGTGCTAGACCGAAGTAGTTATGAACATTCTTTTGTTCAGTGTTCATAAACTGTGATGATGAAGACGAAGTGAAGAAGAGAAAGAGAGAAGGAGAGAGTGAAATATTTACATTCCGTTCCTTCCAGGGACCTGTTGCAGCCGAAAAACTTTTATTTATTTCAAAAAATGTGGTTCAGTCATGTCGTTATTTAAAAGAGAATTTCTTGCCAATTATTTAAAAATGTTCTTTGCGTTCTTGTTTTATTGTAAAAGAGAGCAAAGAAAAAAGAAACGAGGGAGATAAATGAGCCTGTTGCTTTTCCTTTTTTTTCAACATTTTACATAAACATCTCGAATACAATTTTTCGTACTACTTACTATGTAATGTTTTGCTTGCCTGCCGTCTGTATAGACAACGTGCGACTAATAAATGGCTCAAAAACACAAGCATATGGCATCCGATGTTATTCTTGATTCTCGCTTTCCTTTCTGCCATTACTTTACGTACTACGTTTACCCATGCAATAACATAATAATATTTTCATGGTGATTCGTTAAAAATAATGATACGCAAGCGCATGCAACAGGCTGTGTTACCTACGGAGGAGCACAAGGTTAGATGAGATAAAGCACATTTTAATATACCTGAAAATACCAGGCGTCTCCATTTTTACCCGAATAAACGTGTTTTTTGTACGGGATTCGACCTTTTTCGCTCCTGTTACGCATCTCAATTCCTCGTGAACTGCCGCTTACGTTCAACAATTGGAAATGGGGACGCCTGGCACGCAACCAGTCTCTCAACTTTCTCTCGTGGCACGCTCTCCCCCCGTCTTGTATATAATGTACCACAACATTTGAAAAAGAAAAACAACGTCCATCGAGCAGTTCATTCGTCTCGCAGAATCGGTAGTGAAAGGATCACAAAAATAATCAAACGTAAAAAATTAATAAATATTCGCACATTTTTTTTTTCTAAAATAAAATTAAATAAAATCGAATGTAATTTAGTGTTAGTAATCGTGTGTTATTTAAAAAAAAAATAATAATAAAAAAAAAATATTGAGTGCCCATTTTTTGATCACCGAACTTAGAAAACTTCAGTATTATAAATGAGTGTGAACGGACAACAGTTAATCATCGAAGAACGAAGAAAAAAAAGTGAAAAAAGTTAAAATACAATTATTATACATAATAATAGTATATATACTAATATTAAAGTAGAGATAAACAAGCAAAAAAAAAATATTATAAAAAAGTGTGTAAAGTAATGGAAAAACTTTTCAATGTCGTTCAATGAAAATTAAATTTGTGTTTATAGACATTTTTGCAAGAAGAGCAACAACAGGAGGTGACGACAAAGATTCTTCGATATTATTTATTACGATCGTAATTCAACTTTAATCAAGTTTAACGTATGTTGTAAGCTCGTACGACGTCGCTTGTTTGGTTTGCTGATGATGTGCATCAAAAAGTTAAATGGGGGAAACATAAAAAAATATCCGCAAACCATTAAAAGCGAAAAAAAAATAATTTTTCTCTCTCTCTTCGACGACAATGGCGATGATGATGGTGCCGTACAATAAATTAAATAACAAAAATCTAATTAATATAATCAACGCTTGTCTAATAATAAGATATATGTCTTTCTGCGATTTTAAATATACATATATACCCAGAGAGGAGAGATAGTGTACAAAAGTATCAGTTTACGCACGTAATGTACATATAATTAAATTTTCATCTGAAAATTTCGTCTTATTTTGCGTGCTTGGGTGTGTTTGTAAAGATTTCTCTTTTTTTCGGCGTTCCATCCTTGGTGTTGAAGGAATATACTTAAGTAGATGTATCGTAATAAATGAGCTAATTTAATTGAAATTTAACGGCAACAATAGTCGTCTTTATTATTATTTTGTATGCGCGAAGGAAATTTCGGGTACATTTAAGATAAAAATTATTACCTTCGATGGTATGAAAAAAAAAGGTAAAAACCGTTATTCATGAAAAAAAATTAATCTCTGGATGATTCGATCCTTGACGTAAGGCAAAAAAAAAACTAATTTTTAATGATGTTCTTGAGACTGAACAGGCGCGAAGGGTCAAAAGGGCATTGTCTTTTTTTTTTGGAAAATTTTCCAAGGTTCTTGGAACAATATGGCTTTTTTAGGCCCTTTGAGTTCAAAACTAAATTCCTCGAAGAAAAAGGAAATCTTGAATTTTTTATTTTAGAAAATTTAGGAAAAAAGTCAATTTAAATTTCTATTAAGAAAAAAATAATTTAAAAAATTTAATTCTATTTTTTTATTAATTTTTTAAAAAATTATTATTTATTAATTAATTAAATTAAATTAGTTAACCAATTATTATTTAAAATTAAAAAAAATATTTTTTAAAAAATAAAAAAAAATCTTTTCAAAAAAAATAATTTCTCAAAATTTTGACAGGCATTTTTTTATTTCATTTTTATTTTTTTATTATTATTATTTTTTTTTTTTGAAAATGAAAAATAAAAAAGGCAATATAAAATATTTAATTATTTTTATTTAATTATCAAATTTATATTGAATTTATTTTATAATTTATTTAATTCGAATTTAATTTAATTTAATTTAGTTTGATTTACTTAAAAAAAATAAATAAATAAAAAATAAATTATTTGAAAAAAATAAAGGCCTTTATTTTTAATCTCTATGTGCCTTATAAAAAAAATTATTTCGTCCCACTGGGATCCCTCGAGATATTTCTGTTTAAAGTTTTTTTTATTTGCCTTCAATGTCTGCTAATTTTTTTTTTTGTTGAAATGAAAATTTATACTATGAAAAAGGTTTTTTTTTGCATTAAATCAAGATAAATTTCTCACATTAAAGCCTTTGAAATATTTTCATCAATCACTTCGCACCGTCAATGTAACATTGACTGTAAAAGTCTCCCTGAAAATCAACACACTTTCAATAGAATTGCACTGATTGAAAATTTACATGAGTTTCTCCAACACAATTCAAACTGACTCGCAAGCAGGGCAACAAAAGTGCTGTCATCATCAACATCATGAATAAAAGAAAAATTCAAATTTTCTGACGATGATGCACACTGGCAAGTCTTTTGTAAACATGAATAACTCAGATTTTATTATATTATATTACTTGTGCAAATACAAATATTGCACACAGAGAAAAATCTATTGGAATTAGGAGAAAAGAGTGTTAGTTGCACGTATTTCAACTTAATGTCAAGCCGATTGCAATCCTCTTCCCGCAATTTGTCAATGGGGAGAAATTTCGGTTCAAAAAACTCGCTGCGAGAAGAAAAAGTTGTGTGAAAGTCATTAGAGGTAAATGCCGCCGCTGCACAAAGCCCCCAATTTCACATTAATTTTTCTTAATGACGTTCTTTATTGTTCCCCTCACCACAATATCACTAAATATTGTGTATTAAATGCTTAATCTGGGTATTTGATCTTTCTTCGTTCCTTTGTCGCTCTCGCCTTTGTGTGCGCACAACGAGAAACCAACAGGTGTGAATACGTTCTTTGTTCTTTTCTCTCTCTCATAATTTTGCATGTTTCGGGCGTCTCAGAGGGATTTACTCATGCAAAATAAGCTTTGGTGTGTATTGACTAACCAACCACCGTTAACAGATAAAAACTGTGAAAATTTCGATTTCTCAGATTAAAAAAATAAAAAGTTGGCAAAAAATAAATTTCTTATAAAAATTAAATTCAAAATAATTCATTGAATTAAAATTTTTATTTTTTAATTAATTTTATTTTTTTTTTCTAAAAAGTATAATTTTTTGGAAAAAAAATATATAATTTTTGTTAACTTTAAAAAGTAATTATATGAAAACACAGCAAAAAAAATTAAGTCAAAAAATCTTTAAATCAAAAATACAAAAACTTAAATTGCAATTTTTCTATATATTTTCAAAAAAAAAAAAATAAATAAATAAAAACTAATAATAGATTATAGGAAACCAAAAATTAAATAAAAAAAAATAAATAAATTAATTAATAAAATATTAATATAATTAATTAAATTAAAAAATTTAAAACTTAATTTAATTTTAAGTCAAAATAATTTCAGCATTTTATTTAAATAAAAAAAAATTGAAAATCTAATTTAAAAATTGATTTTTTCATTATAAAAAAATCTAAATATAAAATTAAAAATAAAAATATATTCTGAAATATTAATTTTGTACTGAAATTTGTTAAAAAAATACTACCAAATTATTTTTTAAGGTAACTGAAAATTCATAAAATTAACAAAATATAATTAAATTAACAAAAAAATTATAATATCCATGAAATATTTTTTAAAAAAATTCTAAATTAATTTTTTAATATTTTTTCTAAGAAATTTTAAAATTATTGCAAAAAAAAATCGCGATAAATAATTTTCCATAGTATAGATTTTGCCGAAGTTGCGTATTACCGTTTCCACGAAACCTCTAAATATTAGCACGAAATCTTCAATTCCTGGAAACGTTTTAGCAGCAAAAAGGGATTAAATCACATGATGTGGTTTTTCACCCGCTACTTAACGAACAATGGAAATATTTCGATTGAAAATATCTTTTTTTTTCATAACGCCGTTCATTGTTGCAGCATAATTTCTACTGAATAAAAAGGTAGCAGCTACAACGATATAATAATTGGTTCAAAAACCCATGGCGCTACATGGCAAACAATTTATTTTCATTTCACCGACACTATTATTGCGGTCTCATTCCACGTCGATGTTATCTCCGCGCCATACACCGAGCACAAAAAAAACATCTGGCATGGCGCCTAAGGAAATAAAATGTCACCCATTAAAATGTATGTGAAATATTTACACGCTGCCGTTTTTACGATGTTTTGCATGAGAAATAAAACGAAAACAAAAGGGAAATTATACGTTTGCAATAAATCGCATTTAATACTATTATTATTGTCATTATGACGATGTTATCAGTGGACAAAGCAATTACTGTTTAAGGAGATTTTGCGAAGCTCCATCGATACACTTCAATTTAAATGTAATGTGACACGACAAAAAAGACTCCTGCTGCGTAAATAGATCATAATAGGCATCTAAGGCAGTTGCGAGTGTGGGTAATTTATGAGTAGCAACAGGTCCTTTTTCTCGCACAAACATGAATAAAACATTCTTTTCTGTAAATAATTTATTGGGACGACACACGCTAGCGAGCAACTCATATTTCATTATGAAAATTTGCCTTTTTTTCGCGTATGCCCACACATGAGAACGACGCCGACGACGGCGGTCTGACATTTTTATGGCTTATTCTTCGTCGTTTTGTAAAGTCAAAATTTGATTAACTCTCGAGACTGGTAATCTTTTAATATTTTAATTCAGGGACATGTGTTTTGCGTTCTTTCTTTGGCTTTTTTGGACGAATCAAGTCTATTCAAGAGACACAAAAAAAATGTCAGCTGCAGTCGCTCGATTCACGAGAAACAAGTAGATTAAATTACTTTTTCGCAAAGCTCTTCAAAGCAAATAACAGTGAAAAAAATTGTCTGGACTGCATAAAGTAGTAAAGAGACATACCTACGTTTTTATTTACGATGAAAAAAGTACAGTTTTCGTATTTTTCTTGCAACGTAGTTTTTGTAAGCCGGCATTCAGATTGAAGAAATTTTACATTTGTCTGGATTGATTGTCATTTTAGAAAAAAAAGGAATTTTATTGAATTTATTGTTCTTTTGAGAAATATCAAGCCTTTCAATTCAACTTTATTAGTTTTTGACCGTTGTCAATATTTCAATTTTTTTATCATAATTTATTTTTTTTAGAAATAAAAATTTTGTAAAAATATGAAAAAAATTAAAAAAAAAAAAAATTAAAAAAAAATAAATTTAAAAAATAACAAAAAATAAAATTAAAAAAATTAAAGTTAAAAACTTGATGTAGCTGAATATTTTTTATTTATTTTAAAGAAAATAAATATGATAATAATTAATTTTAAATAATTTTTTTAAATTTTTTGTTTAATTAAAAGGAAATATCAAGGGTAAGAAAGTATGATGTCCTTTCGATCATCAAAAAAAAATAAAAATTATCTAAAAATTTTTTGAGGAAAAAATGATTTATCATATAAAAAAAGAGATTTTAATTTGATTTTATTATGAAAATTTCATAAAAATTAATTAAATGAAATTCTTTAAAAAATAAAATTTAAATAAAAAATTATTATTTTTTAATTTTTTATTTAAAAATTAAATTTTTTAATTAAATTCTTTTTTTTTATTAATTTCGTGTTTTTTATATTTTATTTGCATTTATAAAAATTTTATAAAAAAATAAATTCTTACAATTTTTGTAAAATATGCAATTTCTTTTTATTTTTTACCTAAATTAATTGATTGATTTTTGGATAAAAAATTATAACATTTTTATTTTTTTTCATAAAATTTTATAAAAAAAATTAAAAGAAAAATAATATAAAATATTTATTTACCTCACAAAAAAGGTCCTTAAAGCCCTTAACACGATGAGTTTCACATTTTTTCCTCATACGATACAAATCTAGATCATCCCCTTCTCAAATACACGCAAAAATCCGAACAATTCCTCTTTTTCTCGGAAAAAAAGACAAAATTACATTTGAAAAGCAACAAATATGACGAAGACGACGATGAAAAAAAAATATAATCAAGTTTCAATATGTTATAAATGTTAGATAAGAGTTTGATTGCCGCGCCGTCGCCCTCTCAAAATTGATCTATCCTTGTCCCAATGAATAAAAGTTTAATCAAGCATGCATTGCGCGCGTATTTTTTGATTTATGTTTTTATCGCAACTTTTTTTTTCAACACACATAACGTCACGAAGAACGAAGTGAATTGATGGAAGAGATTTTCTCTGTCGCAAAAGATTAAAAAGGGAACAAATTATCGGACTTGAATACACTTTGATTGACTGACACACACCCGTCATTTATTGCGAAAAAAACAATTTTGAATCGATTTCACTTGATAAATTGTAATTTGAGGTCATTGATTGTTCAAAAAATGAAAAAAAGAAAAAAACTTGAAGCATTATTAAAAAAAGGCAATTTGAAACCCGGTCGTTATAGAAACAGACATTGTTTTTATTGATACATTGTTATTTGCAAGCATCATTGGTCAAGGTTGGTCAGATGCAACAATGTAGAAATAATTGTTATTTTATTTTTTTGATGAAAATATTTTCACCGCAGATTTTTTTTTAAATTAAAATAAAAAATAATAATTAGATTAATTACATAACTGTAATGAAAATGGCTCAAATTCCAACAAAACTAATTAAAACTTTTGATAATCTCACAAAAAATAGTTGAATTTGATGGAATTTGTCGTAGCAAAACTTCCGTTTCGGTTAAATAAAATATCAAGAAATTTGCGTGATTTCCATTAAAATTTGATTAAAGTGCGCAAGTTTGTGTGTTATTGCATTAAATGCACCTGTTGTGCCAACGACGTCATGGCATCTATCTATGTACAATGTACATTGGCAAAAGTAGAGACGATATGTATCAGACCTTGATAAGGAGTTCAAGGACGCCCTAGATCGGATTTGTGTTGTCGTCATATGTCGGACAATTGTTGTTTGGAACATTTTTTCTTTCTTTCTTTCTTTCATTAAATGAAAAGCATCCTTGCTAATGAATTCCCTCCGGCGCGTTATGTACTTACATCGCATGCTAGCATTTTTTTTTACGTATTCATGAGTTAGGCGAGGAACTTTATTGCAAAAGTTTTATATGGAGCGCCGTTAATATTGTCATGAATTTTAATATCATATCGAAAAACATACAAAAATTTTCCAAGGAAAAATATTTCCGGGCATTTTTTGCACAAATACATATAATAATGAAATATTGAGTTAACCTGAAAAATTTTGTTATCATGAAATAAAAAAAAAATTATGCGCTTTTTTATTTTCTTTCTTGGAATAAAAATATGAATTTTTCACGATTTTTCATATATTTTTTATAGTTTTTTTTTATTTTTTAAAAAAATTATAAAATTTTTCTAGAAGTTTAGCTTCAATAATTTTTCAGAATTTTTTTCACTATGTAAGGTTAAGCTTAAAATGGTTTAAAAAAGAAAACTTAGATCGATGCACATCGCCCGATTTCATCGAAAAAAATATGGCATGAGATTTTTTGATGGTTTTGAGTTAATTAGGCCTAAACTAATCAAAAAAGTTAAAATTTTGGAATGAGCTTTTGAGATTTTAGACATTTTTAGTGGATTTGATGGTTTTTTAGTACCTCTTTGGTATACCCAACCGAGCTAAAAGTCCCTAAAAAATCTGAAGCTCATTCCAGAATTTTTAATTTAGGTTTTTTTGATTGCACCTAACTAACATGAAACTATCTAAAAATTTCATGCCATATTTATTTTTTGCGATGAAATGATGAAATCGGGTGATGTGCATGTATTTAAGGGTTTCGAAAAATGTTTCAAAATATGGACAAGGGTCAAAATTTCTTTCATTTCATGGTTTTAAGAGATAATTTTTGTTTTAAAAAACAAAACAAGTCGAACATAATACCGCATTTTTTCTTCGAAATGCGGTAAAAAATATGGCGGGTAGAACGAAATTTACGGGTCCGCTAGTTTTCACTAATTACTCGTCCAATCCAAATTAATTTGATGTCATTTAGGAAATAAATCAATTTTTTCTATCTCTTGACTTTAACAAGAGAATTACTTAACTGAAAAAGTAAAAAAAAAAGATTTTTTCTTATCTAACAAAGACAGATTTTTTTGGAATCATTTCCGAGCTTTGTCCTTTCTCAAATTAGATAATTTTCCCTTAGCGATTGGTTTATTAGTCCGTTTTTATCTCATTCTGTTTCATAGAGATTGACGTTGAAACAATCTCTCTTTGAAAGAAAAAAAAATTGTTGACCTTCCAAGAATTGTTAGAAACCAGTGTCTTTTTTCGTGAGTACATTGACATCAATTTTTACTGATTTTTTTGGATTTATTGGAATGAAAATTAATTTGAACTTTAATTTCATTTAATTTGATAATAAGGGTCAATTTTTTACTTTAAATTAATTTATAAAATCATATTTTAACGGACAGACTCCAAAAAATATTTTTGACTCAAAATCTCTTAAACATAATCCGCACCAAAACTCCTCGATGCCTGTTGATTCCATAAAAAATAATCCAAAACTTTCTCGAATATTTTATGAGACAAGTTTTTTGTTGCCTCCACTTGTACATAAAAGCATCGCAAGAACGATAAAGACCGTTAGAACCGTTTTCGATTAAAAAAGTTTTTTTATGCAAAACTATGAAAGTATCCTCTGGCGTATCGGGACATTGCCGTTCATCGCAGCGTCAGTCGAGCGAAAACAAACGCATGTCATAGCTAGACAATATTTGCTCATTTCCGATTTATTTGCTGTTTATTTGGGACGAGCGACACCAGATAACAGCGTTTTGAGCAAAAATAAATTGTCTGTCAAACGAAAATTGACGAAATCGACGCGGGGATCGTCATTAAAAGTCATGTGTGAAATTATCGCATGAATTGAGTTTCTGTTCCGTTCAAGAACATTAAGTCCAATTTATGTGACGAAGATTACGTCTACGAAAGATAGCATCAGAGGCATTTACATGCGCGTCATCGTCAGTAACTTACAACAATAAAGAAAAAAAAATAGTTCATGGCCTATTGAGTGAAAATAGTGAGTTAGTGAATGCAAAGAAAACAGTCACGAAGAAAAAATATATCAAGGTCTCTTTATTATTATGATTGCCTTTTCTTCTTGTACCACCACTACTGCCACCAGTTGATTGTTAATTTCATTGTGCGACGACGACGACGTACGACGACATGGTTTCCTGGCAATTGTTCATCCTCTTAAAAAATATTTTCTGTCTCTGTCGTTCCTTTTATTCACTAATTAAATGAGGGATAGAGAATTTCTTACAAATGCTGCATGACATTAGGTTGCCAGCACGTTGCCATCACCGGATCGGACGCAAGCCATTTATTGTGTGTCTTAAGTTGTTATTACCAACTTGCTTGCCCGCTGGAAAAATATTGTACCAAATTTGCCATTGTAAAAAAAAAAATAAAATATCAAAAATAAAAAAAATAGTTATTAATAGAAAATCACTTGCATTGATTGACTGTAGAAAATTTTAAAATTGGAAAAATTCTTAATGTGAAAATATAAAATGCCAAAAATCTGTCAAAAATTTAGATATTTTTGTAAAAATTCAAAAATATGCTTAAATTATAAATTTATCAAAAAATATGAAAATTATGCAATGTGAAGTTGGACTCAAAAGACTCAAAATTGCATTGACGACTGGAAAAAATATGTATATAAATTTTTTTGCCAAGCTTAATGATTGGTTTCACGATTTTCATTCAAAAATTGATGTTTTTATGCTTAGACAGGCCATTTTTCAACAAATCTCTTTTGAAAAACAAAAAATTACTGCACTAAAATTTTGTAAAATAATTTCTCTTTGTTGTCACAAATATTTATTTATACTCGTTTTGTTAAAATATCGCAATTTTTGACCGTTGATCAACATTTACGTTGTTTAATAAATAGAAATAACTGACAAAAATTTTTTGAAAAATAATTTTAGTATATTTTTAAAAACATATTTTTAGAGAAGAAAATTCATATTTAACATTTTGTTTTAATTCTATTTTTTTAAAAA
This sequence comes from Culicoides brevitarsis, assembly GCF_036172545.1. Classification (NCBI taxonomy): domain Eukaryota; kingdom Metazoa; phylum Arthropoda; class Insecta; order Diptera; family Ceratopogonidae; genus Culicoides; species Culicoides brevitarsis. The sequence goes on along the minus strand of NC_087085.1, from coordinate 18,098,300 downwards.
CAAAAATTTATCGATTTCAAAAGTTTTTTAAAAAATTTCCTGAAAAATAATGGAAAAGGCCAAAAACCCACTAAAACGATTTTTTTCGATGAAATTTTTATAATATTTTGCCCTACTCACTTTTGGATTCTAAAATGGGGCATCGGACAAAATTTATTTTGAGCAAATAAGAGAAATTTTCTACTAATATAAGATTTTTGTTTAAAAACTTTTAATTTATTTGAAAATGTTAAAAAAATTACATTTTTGAGCGAAATTTGCTTAAAAACTGGAAATGTTTTGAAGATAAATATATTTTTTAAGTAGATATAGTTTGAAAATTCCATTAAAAAATATATTTTTTTCAAAGCATTTTCAATGTTCAAGCAAATTTCGCTCAAGCTGTGTTGATTTGAACAAAAAATGTTAATTTAACACAAAAAAATAGTTAGCTACATATTTTTTTTTGTTAATTTAACTCATTTTCTGTGTTATTTCAACACATTTGATAATCTTAAATTGCTACAAAATTTCACCATTGAGTTCTGACTGCTAAAAAAAGCAATGCAAACACACAGAGACACACAAAATTAATCCAATCTACATCGAAATTTATGTTTCCTTCCTTCATCCAGTTGTCTCCCACACATAATAATGATAAAGTCTCTCAGCAACTCGACCTTGCATGACCATCAAAAGGAGAGAAAAAAGGGTTACCTGGCAATACAATCATCATATCATCTTCTCAGTAGGAAACGTTTATTGCTCGACCCTCTCCCTTAATTTATATGCTAACATTTATTTTGTGTCGAGGCACGTTCGTGTGCATCGCACTAATGCCATAAACAAAGTACGAGCACTTCAAACCAGATTTATGCGTTGTAATTGTTTACGGATCAATTGTGTGCTTTACTACAAGTCCAATATTTATGAAAGACATTGATTTGATTTACAATGCATTATTTGTACTTTGCTACTTAGTTACTCGGAAACTGATTAAATTTGCTTTAATTTAATAATAAAGCAAACAAAGAGCTCCTAACCACTTTGAAATTCCGATCAAAAGTCACGAGTTCCGAAAATTCGCAGAAAACTTTGGCGCACAAAACCGCCCAATTATTTAGTGTTGTCAACCACAGAATTGCCGCCGTACCCTTGTCGTCGTCATCGTCGACGGTAACATGTCGCCTTTGATGTTGATGAACGCATTTTTGCGTAAAAAGCCACGTGTCGAAGCACCGTGATGTTGTCGATGCCAACGGTATCAAAGTAATATCGATGAAATTATGTTTTGCTAGAAAAAAAATATGATAATATCGAGATGACACGTTTGTTTACAAGCTATATAGACTTTTCTTGAGAAGTGAGAAGCTCCAAAGTGACGCACGTGTAGCAATTGTCATGTTTGGATACTTTACATAAGAAGAAAAAAATATACATTTCTTATAATAGAAAAAAAAAATTACAAAAGTCAACATTGTCGTTTGTGGTAAGAGAACATCGAAAGTTCATCGTTTTACGATTACGACTGAGAAATAGAAGCAGAATTGGAGGGATAAAAATTAAATATTTAGATACATCCTCTTTAATTGCGTGGGTGGTTTTTAGTGAAAATTGTGGTGTCTCGTAGTTAAAAAGAAACAAATTTATTTAAAAAAAAACAATTTCTTGTGAATTTTTATCAAAAAAAATTTTTTTTAATTTTTTAATATAAATTTTTGAGTCAAAAAAATTAAAAAAAAAATTATTTTAATTTTTTTAAAATAAACTTTTTATTTTCGTTCACATTTAATTTTAATAGAAATATGTTTTTCTATTAAAATAAAGAACGCCGAGAATTCCAATTTTAACAACCTAAATTCTTAGGTATAATCTAAGGTACAATACCGAAATTATTTTGTTTAATTGGGAATCATCGGCATTCTTCATTTAATATCATTCATTTAAATTTTAGTATCTGTCGTAAAATATTTTATTTATTTTTTTTTTGTAAATTTAAAATATGTAAGATATATATAAGAATATATAAGATTTTTTTTGGGATAAATTATTTTTTATTATTTTTTTAAATCAAAGGTTTTTTTATTTAAAAAAAAATTTAAAAAAAATAAAATTTATAAAAATTTCAATTTTAACTTATAATTTTTTTAAAATTTAATTAAAAAAATTAAATATTTTTTTTTCAAATAAAATAAATTCATTATTTTATTATTTTTTATAAAAATTATTTTTTTAATAAATAAATAAATTTTTTTTTATTAATTAAATTAAAATAATTTTTTCATATTATTATATTAAAAATCTTTTTTTGGTCAAAAAATCAAAAAAATTGTCCAAAATGTGCTTATCAGATTTTTCATACTTCTTGTTGCTTTTTGTACATAATTTTGCGAAAGATTAATTTTTCACACTGCAAAAAAGGGAAAACCTCTTCGTTGATAAATACAGGTGATAAAGTCTCTTATTACCACAATTACTTTTCGAGTGTCATTGTATTCGAGTCGGTCTCCAACATTGTATGTTGTGCAAAGAGAAAAGAAAATAATGACACCCTCTTGCTTACTTATTGCTATCGAGGCAGGTACTTACGGTACCTTCGTAATGGAAACGCATGAAAAAAGAAGAATTTGAGAAATTATTTTTTTAGAGAGAGAAACGAAGTCAAGTGAACGAACAGAAGCCAGAGTGATATCTTTCTTATATCGATAAAATAATACTTTGTTGCTCGAAACCGATTATGTTCGAGACATCCCACACAAATATGAACATTTTTTTTCTCGTACCTGTAGGTACTTTTTCTCTTATTTGCCGAGAGAAAAAAAAGTTTCAATTACTTATTCGTCTTGCGTTTTGTTATTTTTTATTATAATTTTTTGCAAAGTTTTCATATTTTTTCTCTTTTTTATCGCATTTTCTTGCTTCATCTTGAAGAATGGAATTTTCAGGTGAATGAATGCGACGTGCCTTAACTTACTCAGTCACACTCAATCACTTTTAATCGATTTATTTTGTAAGTTTATTTAACAGAATTTGCTTTGCACATTTTTTTCTTAAACAAAAATTAGTTTTTTACGATTAAAAGTTTGTTTGTTGATTAAAAAATCAAAAAATTGAATTAAATTGTCTAGAAGTCTGAAAAATGTGAATTTTCAATTTATTTTTTGTCACGTTTTCCCATTACACGCATAAATTTCCCCAAAAATAACGTCATGTGTTGATTATTTCACTGACGACGTGTTTGTTGGCACCCAAAAAGTTAATTATTTCAAGCAATTAACCACAAAACACAAACACATCACAAGCACTTTTGACACTTTTATCAACGCGTCGATGCCATAAACTCAACTCAATCATCGCGCAACATGAGATTCAAATGAGCCCAATATTTGCCCAAACAGACATGCAGCTGAGTAAGCACAACGCAAAACAACAAAAAAAAGGCACAAAGTTTACATTATTCTGCCGCCTCACACCGCTGCCGCCGCATCACTGCCAACAATATTTTACACATGATCGAAGTGGGTTCATGCTGGAAAATTGTTTGCTTATCACTTGTCTGACGGAACGGAACGAAACGGAAACAATTTCGTAATAAAAAAAAAATATGAATTCCAAAAAGTCAAGAGTCGAAAGTTGTCCATAAATAAAATGAAAAGTAAACATCCCTTTTTTCGAGTATTTTTTGCTCATTTTTTTCATTGCCACATTTTTTGTTGCAAATGTGGACAATGTTTTTGTTATGGATGAACGATTTTTTAAAAACTTTTTTATTATAAAAAGGCGAAAGTAATTATCGGAAGTATTTTGCCTTAAATCTAAGTTTGATTAATAAGATAAATAAAAGTTTTTTAATTAAAAAAATAATAAATTTATTGGAAAATTGATAAAATTGGTTCTTCTAAAATTTTTATTTTTTTAATCAATTAAAAATTAATTAAAACTAAATTTTATTTTTAATTTAATTTTTATTTTTATTTAAAATATTATTTATTTATTTGTTTAAATTTTATTTTTTTTTTTAAATATATATTATTCAATTTTTGGTTTATTTTAATTATTTAATTTTAATAATTCCGTTAAATAATAATTATTTAAATTTTAATTTTTTGCGATTTTTTTGTTTATGGGCTCAAAATCATTTTTTTCATTAAAAATTAAAAAAATGAAAATATACCAAAATAAAAGTTTTTTAATTAAAAAAATTAATAAATTAATAATAGCTTTTCCTTCAAATTTCAAAATTTTAATCGGTTAACAAAATTTAATTTAGTTTTATTAAAAATAAAATTAATTAATAAAAATTAAAAAATAAATTAATTCTAAATTTAAAATATTTTCAATTAAATATTAATTTAAAAAATTATATTTAATTAATAATTTTAATTAATTAATTTATTTTTTATTAATTATTTAAATTTAATTAATTTATTTATTTCAGAAACTATTAAAAATTTTTCTCAATTTAAAAAAATAATTAATTAAAAAAAAATTAATTATTTCAATTTTAATTTTTTAAAAATTTTTTTAATTAAAATTTATAAATAAAAAATTAATTAAAAACATTTTTAAATTTATTTTTGGAAATTTAAAAAAATTTAAATAAAATTAAAATTATATTAAAATTAATTAATAAGTAGTTAAAATTTAAATTAAAAAAAATTTAAAGTTATTTCAATCAAAAAATTTAATTCAATTTTTAAAACTTTTTTTATTTTTTTGAAATTTATAAAAAAATTTTTAAATTAAAAATTTCTTAAAAAAAAAAGTTTCTAAAAAAATATCAATGCGAACAGAAAAAATATGTTCAATATGAGGATTTAGAATCCAGGAAGCCAAAAAAACAAAAAAATGTCAAAGTACCATACATCACTTGATATTATTTGCACAAAGTCTGGATTATTTAGCCACGCAAATAGAACTTTTTAACAGACTATGCGACTCACAAAAGAATCCCAGGCATTGTTACAAAGATGTTTGTCTTGCTTTGTGATTGAATGTCGGAAAATGTGTCCTTTGAAGAAGCAACAATTCGTGCATTTGACATGCTTTTGATACATAATTCGCTCTTTGAAAAGCCATCAAGACAACGACGTCACTTGCAATGTGTAAGTCCCATATATTTATTTTAATGGACTTTTTTGTCTCTCTGTGGTAAAAAGGTCATTATTGTCGTATAAAATTACCATCATCATCATCATCATCGTCGTCGTCGTTGACTTCCATAAGCCCAAGCCAATTATCTCTTGTTTTTATTTCATCCCTGCGCAGATCGAAAATGAATAAAATTTAAATTAAACCATAACAATAAATAATAAAAAAAGACAATCAGCAACTGTTAACATCATTAAAGTAAAAAAAAAAATAAATCGTCAAAATTAACATCAACATGAGTGGCTTAGGAGCAGCTGCCTGCTTGTTAACACACAAAAAAATCGAGTCATGGAGTCGAATAGCGAAGGAACGTGTAAACGCTGTTCGGCGAATCAGCGAAGATCGGGACAAGTCACGCGATTCGGTGTCGTCGTCGCCACCAACTTCAGCCTCGACATCGCTTACGAACGATTCGCAGGACTTAACGTCATCCATGGAGGTAAGGAGGAGACGCCTGGTTATTTATTTTAAAAAATCATTATTGCAACAGGTCATGCAATTAATTTTTTTTTTGTGTAAAGTATGTCACTCTGCTCGAGTAATTTCGAAAAATTTCGTTCGTCGGAATAAATTTCCACAGAAACTTTTGATTTTTCCTTTTTTGTGTCCTCATTTACGGCTGTATTACGCAGGTAGGTATTGTTTGCCATTGTTTTACGGTTTCCAGGAAGGATATTTCGTATTTTGATCAAAACAAAAGGATCAAAGTGGAGATAATTATGTGGCCCTTGTAAATACGTTTTGTTGACACTCCCTTTCGGAATGTTCCGGTGTCCCTTTCGACATGAAGACAGACGAAAAGTTTTCAGCTGAAATTAAATTCCTGCGAAATTGCAATCAATTTACCAAGTTGGACGTTCTTGCGAAAAGAAAACATAAAAAAAACTGCGCTGGAATGAGGAACGCAAACAAAAAAGAAGCTGTCAGCACCGAGAAGAAGAAAAAATTATTTATATAACCCAAAGTCAAAAAGGAGAAAAAAATAAATAAATATAGTTTTTAGCGGTTTTTTGACATCTAAGTCTACTTTTCTCAAAATTTTTTAATTGGAAATAGTATTTCTTGAAAAAACAAACAAAATTTAATTAATATTCTCGTTATTTTGAGACGGCGACGACGATAAAATTACGCGAACATTACTTAATAAAATTTTGCTAATTAAGTAATTGAGCCGCATGACTAAAAATAGAACAGGTTTCAAGTGGTAACGTGTTGTTCCAAACCACACCAGCATCCTTGTCAAAGTTCAAGTGTCTTTTCGGAGGTTATTCACAGATTTAAAAAAAATAAAAAAAAATTGAAAACCTTTAAAAAATTGAAAAAAGGGGAATATTTTGACACTAAATGTGTCCCTTGTCTCACAAATAGCTAACGGGAGGGTAAAAGATTGACAAAATCGGAAAATTAAAATAATTTTTTTTTCATTCGAGTATTTTTGACCTTGTTCCATTTTTCAAGTACACTGAATCCATTTTGATTGACGTAATAATTGTATTCAGAAGGATGCCTGAAGGATGGTCCACCTGGATTTTTATATTTTTTTAATACAAATATTTTTCTTTGTTTACATCGTTACAACAGGCAGGCATTTTTATATGTAAAATATAATTCTTTAACCCATTTATCTTCGTTTCTGTCAGACCATTTGTGAGTTGCTTTCAGAAACAGAGAAAAAAATAGATGCTGGCTGTTTAAATGAATTTATTGTTTAATTTTTATCTCATTCCCCGTTTTTTTTTGTTGTTGCTTTGTTGTTGCAGGAATGTAGTGTGCCGAAGGACTCGCCGATACCAATTCAACCGCCTACATCTGTGCCCTCACACTCGATCAACACGGAATTGCTGCGTGGCCCCTTGGAAATTAGTCCGAGTCCGTTGCACCAGCAGCTACAGCACCAAAGTCGTTCATTTCCACCGAGATTACAACGCACACCATCCATCTCTAGTCAAAGTAGCTTAGATAGTGCACCGTCACGGCATTCGGTGAGTGTGAACAAACATTTTTTTTATCTAGTGAGTTGTGAGGAGTTTTTGTTTCGAAAGATGAAAAAAATATTAATGAAAAAAAAATTAATTTTAATTATTTTTGAAAATGTCATTTTGAAAAGAAAAATATTTTTGTTTTCGGTAAAAATAATTTTTTTAACAAACAGTTTTTTTTACAAAAATTAAATTTATTTTTTAAAAATATGAATATAACATATTTTTTAATCAAAAAATAATGTTTGGCTTTATTTAAAAATTTAATATCGTTATTTTTTTTACTTTTATTTTTAAATAAAAATTAATTAAATTTTTAAGAAAATTAAATTTTAACAAAATTTTTTTAATTAAAAAAAATTAATTTAATTAAATTTAATTAAAACTTTTTATTTTTAAATTTATTGATTTTTTATCTTTAAAAATTCAATGATGAAGTAAAAAAAAATAAAAAAAAATATTTTTAATTTTTTTATTCAATTAAATAATTAATTAATTTCATTAAATTTAATTTTAAAATTATCTTTTTATTTTTTTATAACAATTTTTTAATTTCTTATTTTTTAATTTAATTATTTGAATTATTTTATTAAAAAAAGTTTTCGATTGTTTATCAGTGAGTTTTAAATTATTATTTTTTAAAAATTAAATTTTTATTTATTTTTATTTAATTTTTTTTTATTTAAATAAAAAATGAATTAATTTAATTTTAAAATAATCTTTTTAAGTTTTTATTAAATTTTTTTTTAATTTAATTCAAAATTTAATTTATTTTATAAATAAATGAACTGAAAACATTTCACATTGCAACATTTTTATCTCTAAGATAAAATTTTACAAAAAAAAAATTCTCGATGTTTCTTAGAACATCTACATTCCGAGACATGTTCAACATTACAACCTGATGACAACAAACTAACATTATATGGCGACCGATTGTCGGATGCCTTTTTCCTACATCTCTCTTCCTCTAATACAAACAAACATGCAATATTCATGCTTCATTTATTCTTATTTCGTTTGACATTTCTTCTTAATTAATTTTGTGTCACATCGTTGTCGCATGATAAAAGCCGACAAGAACACAGGCAGCAAATTGATTTTACATTTTTTGTGCTTCATCACACGAGAGACTATCAATACTTTTCACTCCTTTCATGTCACGAAAACTTTTCCTTGGAAAAATTTTGTAATTCATTTAGCACAAAGTTTCCATTTAAATAATAAGAAAGATAATTAGGGAGAAAATTTACTCACACACTCACCGTCTCATTAAACAAAGAGGATTCTAAGTGCTTCATTTACGCTTGGGAAATGTATTTTTGTCGTTTCATATTCATTCGTTTATTTTGGTGAACAAACAGAATTATCGTGATTTACATGTTTCAAAAGTTTTTTGCATGACACAAGGATAATGATGACGCCGATGAAAACGTGCAAAAAAGTCACATGTAGTTGTTTCAAAATCAACATTTACTTCTCGTTAGTGTTGCATTTTTAATACATTCGTCAAGCAAATGTATGTGTGTTTGTCTGGTTTGAAAAGATTTCAGTCATCCAGAAGAATCGTTACTTTAACCACGTTTCAAACGTGCCTCATTAAAAATTGTACCGATGACGACGTTACCTTGGAAATGTCTTTCATCTGTGTGCGAAATAAAACTTGAGATGTTTGTTGTTTATTTATGTATGCAAAAACAAAGTCATTTCCCGAAAAGTTTCGAAGCTGTTTGGCTTCCATTCATTCTTTCGAGTTATTTGATCATTATTATACTGGAAACATCGTTTATGGGTTTTGATCATAATATTGATACAAGTTTGTTGTGTGAACAGGAAAAAAAAAGTTTTTTAAGAGACTTTTATTTAATATGGGAAACAACAAGTAGGAAAACATGCGTCACAACTTTTATAAAATGTTTATTTATATTTACTTTTTAAAGAACTTAAATTAAATGTAAATATTGTCTCTTCGAAGGACGTTACAATTTTTATACCTACTTACTACTGCCATAGTGATGAAGAGTCATGGCAAAAAAATAAATAAATAAAATATGCTTTTTATGAAAAAATAAACTAAAATATAGAAAATATAAAATTTAAATTATTTACCCAAAACACATTCTTAAATATTACAAAAATTCTAAAGGCCCAATGAAAATTCAAATAATTTCCCTATGTTAGAAATATGGCCCAAGTACATTCAGAAAATTTGACCCAATCGAATTTTTTCAATTTATGACCCAGTGAACATTTTAAAATTTTCCCAATGCAAATTTTTAAAATTTGTTCCAATTTCCAAACTATAATTTTGCCCCGAGGCATATTCTATTTTTTTTTATCCAAAACACTTTTGAAAAATTTGGCCCAGTTAACATTTTAAATTTTTCCCAGTGCACATTCGGAAAATTTGACCCAATTTTCAAACTTAATTTTTGCCCCAAGGCACATTCTAAATATTTTACTTGAAACACTTTCGGAAAATTTGACCCAAATCACATTTTAAATTATTAACCCAATGTACATTCAGAAAATTTAACCCAATTAAACATTTTCAAATTTTGACCCAGTGAACATTTTAAAATTTTTCCCAATGCATATTCTGAAAATTTGACCCAAATTGCAAACTTAAATTTTGCCCTTAGACACATTCTAATTTTTTTTACCTACAACATCGTTGGAAAATTTAACCCGAATCACATTTTGAAAGTTTAACCCAATGCACATTTACAAAATTTGACCTAATGCGTATTTTAAGCTTCTCACGGAAGTAATTTAGAAAACTAAAATTCTGAAACCAAAATATGTAATTAAATGAACATTAAAACTTCAATAAAAAACCATACACGAAAGATTTTTCTTGTTTCAATTTTTTGTAGAAAATTCGTTGTTCTTGTTAAATCATGAATTTGCCCAGAAACGAAAAAGTACAAATTTAAATTTCAATCTTGTCGAAAGCCTCATGAATTTCAAATAACATGGAAAAACATACCGAACTTTCCACGACCTCGTCGAACGTTTCGCCAAAACGAAAAAGTTTTATTTAGCTTTGCTGTATACGATATGAAAAAGTTTGCTTTATTTTCCGTTTATTCTTCGGAAATATATCACAATGCGACACTTTAGCATTATATTGACTCAAGTTGTCGTCCGTAATGTTTGTTTGTGTTCGCACGCCGAACAAAAGTTTTGGTTCACTTCACATTTTCCACGAAAATAATGCTTTATTAATTATTTTGAAAAAAAAAATTGTTTTGTCATTTTCTTGTCGTCAAACAATTTTTTCTGCGGTGCAAGAAGGATTTTTCGAAATTTTTCTCGAAGATGCCACTTTTCTTATTCAATTTTGTCGCAGCCATTGAGAGGATTCAATTAAAAGAATCTTTAAGTGTGATTAAGTAGAATTGAACGGAAAAATAAAATACATTTGTGGAAGTAATTGCATGTAATAGGAAACGCTCATTCTGTATCTGTCGGAAACTTTAAGGGGATTTGTATGAAAAATAAAATGCATTGAAAGGTTTGTCGTTTTGTGTCCGGTTTAAAATGTTTATCCACGGAAGCTATAAATAATTCCAGGAAATTCAGCTCCATTAAATCCTTTTTGCAGTAACAAATGGCACTTTGTTCTTTTAAATTATTTAAAATAATTAAATTTATTTCCATTTAAAAAAATAAATATTTTTTTTATAATTTTGAACACAGTAAAAAAAATCCAAATCACGTACATTTTAATTTTATTTTTTTTTTTGTAACACGGACAGACAAAAAAAAATAAAATTTTCTTCTAACAACAAAATACGTCGGAAAAATATCAAAAAGTGTAAATCGTAGCTTACGGGCTTGTAACGTGATTGAAAAATTTTCTCATAAATATTTGTAAAAATAATATTTTTATATCTTCTTCTTTGGAAGAGACAACAGAATACCAATGAGTCTTCTTTTAAATATAAAATTTTTTATACGTCGATGATTGTTTGAAGCAGTTGAACCACAGAACCTTACTTACGGCAAAATCAATTAATTTTAATTTATTTATAGAACGAAAAAGTAAATAATTCTGTAATGGACTTTCACAAATTGAAGAGAGAAAAAAAGTTTCATGTAAATTTTTATTCATTATAATTTAAATGAAAGCTTTTTAGCAAAAATGTCTCATATATTTTAATTAAATTATTGAAAGTTTTATGGCAAAATATTTTGTGAACTTTAATTTATGAACCATGGCGTGGGAAAAAAATGATTTTTGTTTTTTTTTTACTTTAAATGTTGCTGCAAATAATATTTTAATAATAATATTAATCGCATTAAAGTTGATTGGTTGGAAAATTACGGAACAATACTGATTAATTACGTGATGAAAAACGGAATTATTTCGCGCTCGAATTATTTTCGCGGGAAAACTTTTTTGGCTAATTATTGTCAAAAGTGTTTTTTGTCAACAATCACAATAATTTTTGTTGAAAATTTGATTTTTCTTTTCACGTTGTAGGACTTCAATTAGATTTCTTCATCACGCTTTCATTGTGTACCTTTAATTTTTTTTTTTATTTAATTTGTACAAAAACCTTTTTTTACTTTCGTTGCGAAATGAATAAATCTGTTCTTCGACTTATTTCCTTTTTTATCATTATTTTTATTTATCTTTTCATCCATCTTCGTCGCGTGCTCAACACTCAATGGCGCACTTTGTGTGTCGTAATTGCTTTTGACAAACAGACAGCAAATTAAATGTACTTATGGAGTGGTTGCGAACGATGATGGTGGTGCTAATTTTACTTTTCGTCTTGTTTTTTTTTCCAGAGTCATCGCGGATCGTCACCTCAAATTCGTACGTATGCGCCAGATGGGAGATCTACAACGCTTCCACATCCACCGGATCATCCACTTTTGCATGTAAGTTTTTGTTTATTAGGCGAATTAATTTAATTTTTTAAGTTTTTTGTCACCTGAGTGTAATTTTATCGAAAAAATTAAAAAAAATATGAAAATAAATTAAATTAAAAAAAATAATTTATTGAAAAAAAAAATAAATTAATTAAAATAATAAAAATTTACAAATAAATATTTTAAAAAATTTTAAAAAATTTATTTTTTAATAAAATAAAAAAATAAATAAATAAATTTGATAAATTTAATATTGATAAATATTAGGAATTTTTTGATAAATATTTTTAAATAAATTTAATTAATTTTTTTTGTATTTTTTATTTTAAATTGTCTTTTTATTTTAAATTCAGATGACCAAAATCTTAACTTAACTGTTCATTTTGGTAAATTTGGAGTTTACATTTTCAAATTTAAATTAAAATAAAAAAAAATTAACTTAAAATAATTAATTAAAAAATTTTTAATTAAAATTAATTTTTAAAAAATACCTTTTCGTTGCTTAACATTCCAAAAAATTAAAATCAAAGAGAGAAAAAAATAATTCTTTATTTATGAAATTAAATTATTTCAAATTTACCTAAAAAAAATTAAATTAAGTGAAATTTTTTTCTCGTAGACACGTTCCCCGAGTCCCATGCGAGCGATAAGCCTTGACGCAAGATGCTGCTCCCCGGCATCCACTGACATGAGTGACTTACGTACCCCGAGTCCCAGTCAAAATAGCTTGGTTTCGTTGATCAGTAGCGGTACCGGCACATCTTGCGTCTCCCCGAAGCTCAATCGATGTTTGTCGCCTCTCCTGATTCCGCCACGAACTCCCGTCGGCGTCGATCCCTCTATCGGTCCCGCAAGTCCTTTGGGCGCATTACAACTGGATTTATACACGCGACAAGAGGATCCCATGTACATCACGGCACCGAAGAACGCCACTCCGCTCGGTCGTTTACATTTGCGTATCAAATATGACTCACAAGTTTCCGATTTGGCTGTTCACTTGATAGAAGGTATCCGGTTTTATTTTTTATTTTTTCAATTTTTTGTGAAAAAAATTATTTTTTACAGCTCGCGACTTGTGCCAGTTCGTCGATGGAGGTTTCCGTGATCCGTATGTTCGCGTGTCTCTCCTTCCCGAAGTGGACCAGCGACAACGTCAAACGGCCATTCACCGGAACGAGGTAGATCCGCACTTTGACACGCACTTTAAATTCCCGATTTCACGCGATCAGTTGCACGAAAAGGAACTTTTGTTGCAAGTACTTGACTACGATAGATATTCGCATAACGACATCATTGGCGAGCTCCGAATCAAAATGAGCAAGTTGGAGTTGGCGAAATCAACGGAAATTTGGGGAGATTTGATTCGTATCAAAAAACCGCAAGAAAATCGTCCCGAATTGCTTTTGTCGCTGAATTATTTGCCGCAAGCGGAACGTCTGACAGTCGTTGTCATGAAAGCGAAAAATATTCAAACACTTCAGGATCCATATGTAAAGGTAATTTATCATAAAAATCATGAAAAAAATTTTTTTTTGTATGAAAATCCATTTTTTTACGCAGATGTACTTAATCATTAATGGAAAACGTCAAAAGAAAAAGAAGACACCGCTAGCCACATCCAATGATCCGACTAATTTCGTTTGGAATGAGGCGTTTGTGTTTAATCTCCACTCGAACGTCGTGCCTAATGCAGGCTTAGAGGTATGTGTAACGTCGGCTATTGTCGTTTTCTTTAATTAAAATCAAGTAAAAGAGGGAAATTTCATTTATTTTAAAACTCTTCTCTTTTTCTCCCATGTACCTGCAAACCATAATTTTTGCACAGATTTACGTAATTGGAGAAGGCGGTGAGGCAAATGCCATTGGAAGTTGTTATATTGGCTTACAGGAACCTGGTTTGGGGAGACAACATTGGCAGGAAATGCAACACAATGCACGCAAATCCACCGCTATGTGGCACTGTCTCAGATAAGTTTGTTTTTAAAGTAATTTTTCTTAGATAGAATACACAAAATATTCAAATGGAAAATGACTATAACTTTTAAATATAATATATATGTTAATGTCACACTTTATCACTATCATACATAATATTCATCATATTATATTTAAATATAAACTAAAAAATAACGATAAGTGTAAAATAAAATTATGAAAAAAAAATTAAATTTAATTAAATAATATTAAAAAAAAAACCAAAATGTAAACATATGAAAAATGAAGACAGTCTCTTTTTTAACAAAAAATATAGGATTTAATGAAATAAATATTTATAAACAATAAATATTATTAATATATTTAAATAATACATAAAATATTATATAATAAGACCGCTCCAATTTTTTTCTTCGAATTTGGTCTTTTTTCATAATGAATTAATAATTCCATTTTTATTTTTAAAGAATTTATTTTATTTTATTTAAATTATATATTTTTATTATAATTAATTAATTAAATTATTTTTTGATAATTTCTCAATAATTTTTAAAAAAATCTGCAATTAAATAATATTTGTACAAGAATTTTCTGCTTTTAAGATTCTTATTATGGTTAAATAAATATTTAAAAAAAATTTAATATTTTATTATATTTTATTAAAAAAAAGATTTAAATTATCAAATACTACAAATAAAAAAATATAAATTAAATTTTTAATATTTTATTTTTTTTTGTTTTAAATTACCAAATACTAAAAATAAAAAAATAATAAATTAATTTTTATTTATTTATTTTTTATCAATTATTAAAATCATTATTATAATTCTTTAATTATATATTTTTTTTATTTATTTATGTATTTTAATTTAATTTTTATTTATTTTATTAATATTTAAATGAATATTATTTTTCTTTTGAAAATTTATTTATATGTACATATTTAAAAAAAAAATATTTAAAAATTTTTTTGTTTCCTTTTTCGTAAAAAAAATATAAAAAAATTTGGAGAGGCCTAAACGTAAAAAATTAATAATTTAAAATTAAATTTTAGTAAAATAAAAATAATTTTTGTTCATTAAAGAAGAAATATTGAAAACTCTCTAACGAATCGAATTTCTAATTACTACATAAAAATTAATTAATTAAATTATTATAAAATACGACTGAATGTAGTTAACTTTATATACAAAAAATTAGATTTCATCTATAAATTTGACATGATTGAATGGAAACATTCCAATTGATCCGTTACTTAAGCGTTTTCCCTCCCAATATCCGTTCACGTTTGTCTTTGTTACTTCAATAATTTCATCCTTCACCAGATCTAATTGCTTTTCGTCATAAGCACTCGCAACCCGAGGAATCACAACTTTTGCCAGTCTTGGTGATGGCAAATCTTGCGACTATATAAAATAAAAAAAAAATATTGAATAAAATCAAAACAATAACAATTTTTCATCCTTCACCTGATTTCCTGTCTCATCGTTGTTATTATTATTCACAAAGTCGTCCTTGCTTTTTATCGGTCGAATGAGTGGTGCTTCACCTACATAATGCAACTTGTAGAACGTCAAGAGCTCCGCCATGCCAGGAAACGAGTGATGTCCGATCGTGTATTGAGCCGTGTTTGCCGAAACTCTCTGTTGAATCAGATAATGACCGATTTTTGTGGGTTCTTTTATAGAAAGCGCCAAATCTCCTTGATTCGCGGAAGGCCGCACGAGAAATGTCCCAATTTCATTTTCATTCAACAAATTTTCCGCCTCTGTGCGATCGATATTCTCAATGAAATAACTTTCGGTGTTGTGAACGTCGAAACTCATTTTATTTTTATTTTTTTTAGCGATGACAGATTTTTCTTCGTTTCTTTGTGAAACTAACGTCTTTCTTATAAAAGTACTTGGGAATAACTAAATTTCTTTAAAATGTTTACTCATGCATCCTGTAGTCCCGGCGGAAATGTAAAAGGATGTAGATTGTAGATAAGTGAAAAAAAAACATCTTTTGTGAACAAATAGTAAGAATAATTTATTATAAATACATATTAATCTACCTTTTCGAGCTTTGTTTTTGAAATTTTGCAAAATTCTTGCAAAAAATGTGTTTTCTTTAAATATTTATAGGATTTAATGAACACACTAACACGAAAAAGTCTTTTAAATGTGCACTTGTCAGACTAAAAGTTCATAAAATATACATAAACTGTAACTTTATACACTCACTTATACATATATAATATTAAAACTTGTAACAAACTTAAATGAATTCATGTACTAAGAAATCTTCGGAATACAAAATAAATGTAAAATTAAAGAAAAAACAGTGATGTATCATAACAGTATCGTGTTTTAAAAGACAATCATAGTGAATTTAATCAAAAAATATAACATAATAATTAATGATAAATAAATGTATAATAAAAACGAAATCCCATAATTTATTTTTCAATAATTTTATCAACAACTTTATTATAATTTTTAATAAAAAAAATATTTTTTTATGGAAAAATAAAATAAACCGATATAAAAAAACATTATTAAACTTATTTATAAACTTTTATGGTTTATTTATTTTTTTTACACTCACCAATAAAATATAATAACACTTAAACCTATTTAAATGTACATAAAATAAGGTATATCCGTTTTCTGAAGGCCTAAACAAGGAATTTTAAATAAAAAAAATATATTGCATGGCATTGAAAGTTGATCTATTGTAAAAAAAAAAATATTACACGCATTAATATTTATTTTAAAAAATTGCTGTTTTAAAATATATCCTCACATTTTAAATGCTGCTCAAGAATTTACAATAACACTAATTAATTAACTCAAAATATTTAAAAAAAACTTAATTTAAATAAAATGTATAAAAAAATATTAATATTCGCTTGTATTTGTTTTTAATGTTTAATTGTATATAAAAATTTATAATTACTATTTAAAAGAAAATTATAAAAAAAAATAATTTTATTAAATAAAATTTCTATAAAAAAACCAGCCTACTAAAAATTATTAATTAATTGACATAATTTTAAATTATAAATAAAAAAATTATAAAAAAAATTGAAAAAAAATACTGTTTTAAAATATTCAAATAAGTGTACCTCACATTTTAAATGCTGCTCAAGAATTTACAATAACACTAATTAATTAACTAAAATATTTAAAAAAAATTGAATTTAAATAAAATTGTATAAAAAAATATTAATATTCGCTTGTATTTGTTTTTAATGTTTAATTGTATATAAAAATTTATAATAACTATTTAAAAGAAAATTATAAAAAAAAAATTATTATTATTATTAAATAAAATTTCTATAAAAAAAAACCAGCCTACTAAAAATTATTAATTAATTGAAATAATTTTAAATTATGAATAAAAAAATCTATATGAAAAAAAATACAACTATAATAAATATATATTATCGAAAAAATTAAAACTTATTAAAAAATCTAAATATTAATATAAAAAATGATGAATGTTGGTACAAGATTAATATTAAAAAAAAAATAAATAAAAAAGACTAAAAATTATACACAAAAAAGGAAAACTTAAAAATTATACAAGATATATGATATAAAAGTTATATTAATAAAAATAAATAAAGTGAATCATATATAATAATATATAAAGAATTTCTTGTTTGTTTTATTTATTTCTCAAATTCCATTAGGAATTCTTAAAAAATTGTCAAATCACATGTTCCAGTTGGCACTAATGAAAAAATCAATTCCAATAAAACTGCATGTTCTCGAGTAATCTAATACAGTTCAACAAATAAATTTAACTAAAACACATACTATATTCAATTATTAGAGAAAAGCATGCAATGTTGTTGCATCACACACAAAAATACGTGATTTTTGTCTTAATTTCGGCAACTCTGGGCTACGTTAGTCACACAAACGAGTACAATGACCAGTTAAAAGCTGGCTTTATGGGTAATTGAAAATCAATTCAAACTCAAGGGACACCAGTTAGTTAAGTTGTAAAAATATTTCGCAGTATCCATTAGGAACAAATTTAATCAGCACAGGTGCGGCGGAGCACTTATTTCGGCACGTTCTGTCGTTACAAATGCGGATTGTGTTTTCAAGTGAGTTTTTACGATGAAAAATGTAAAAATTAGCGTTAAAATTGGGATTTTTTAAGTGAAACATTGTCCGAGTTATTGGTTGTCGTTGGTACTAATGTCTTGAATCAAGGAGTTGAGTACTTACCGGATGTATTTGAGGATTCTGTGTGTAAGGATGATGAGCATCGGATCAAAAAACGACATATTCATGCGTATAATGATCTTGAATTCTATTGAAAACAACGAAATTGGGGATGAAATTCGGGTTTCAAAGGAAGAAAATATTGATAGAACCTCAGAAAGACCGGAAATTCAACCGAAAACGTTGAGAATAAGTCCTTCATTGATATTTTCCGTTAAAAATATTTACTTTCACAAAGATTATGATGGACAATTTTTCAACAATATTGCTGTTATGGAGCTAGATCGTCGAGTTTCTCTCTTGAATGGTGTTAATGTCATCGGAATCGTCAATAATTACTCTTATATTTACTCGGGAGACACTCTTTCTTTGTACGGATGGGACAATGTAAGTAAAAAATTTAATATTTATCATAATTTATCTCAAAAAATTAAATTTTCAGCAACTAATCCTACAAAATCCTGCTCATGTAATATCAAAAGTGTCTCTAAACTTAATAAATTCCGATAATTGTCTCGCTTTTTTTGGCTCAAACTTCAAAAATGACAGTGAATTGTGTCTCAAAGCGATCAGTCACGTGCCTTCAAACGTAAGAAATTCCAAAATTTTCCGACAAAATGTTTTTAAACCAATTTTTTAGGGCTTCGGTGGCAGTCCAGTGACTAAAAATGGACTTCTTGTCGGAATTCTTTCCTATGGCGCTCCTCCTGGCACCCCTAAAAACTCCCCTGATCAACTAACGGTGGCTGTAAATCTCACACATTACACGGAATTCATCGAACAAGTGCACGACGATATTGAACGTGCAGACGGAAGCTTCATACTGCGATTTGTTTATTTGATGCGTAGCACTTGGCAAGGGTTGATAAGCTCATTTACGTTCATATTCGAAAATATGTGAGATTTTTTTTTCCGTGTATCATGTTTTTGTGCTTTTTTAATGTAAATTGATAAAAAATCAAAACTTCTTGTTGATATTAATTTTTTGTTATTTAAATTAAAAGTCACGTTTCACAGAAAATGATACAATTCCGCTCATTCAGTAGTACTATATATTACGCGGAGAGTACAACATTCACTTTTAGTCGTCAATATTAATTAAAGATGAAAAATTATAATTATATTCTGTCATTTTTCTTGATTTTTGCTGTCAAAACAGTTTTTGGCGCGAAAACTCCCGGTTATTTAGTGGAAATTCGGAGTAACACGAACGATCACAAATGTTACGGAACAATAATTTCATCGAAAATGGTCTTGGCGCCAGCTTCGTGTTTAGAAAAGTAAATATTTTCTGAAAATAAATTAAATTTAACTTAAAATTAATTTCAAAATATCAAATAGGATGAATGAAAGCGATCTACTGATACTGACAGGTGATCAACATAACCTCACTTCTTTGGAAAATCTTCCGGATTTGCAATACGAACGCGTCATTCGCTGGTATGAGGATCAATGCAACCGAGTTGATCTTGAATTCACCACACTTGTGTTTTATATGGAGATTTTGGAAGGTTTAAAGGCAAATGACAGATCAGAAATCCCAAAAATACCGGAAAAAGAAGTTCATTCCGCGTCAAAAATCGTAATGCATCCATTTTATTCGACCGACGACCAAATTTTCAACATTGCGGCGATTATATTGAATGATACTGTCTCTATCGAAGATCATCTCAATTTGAATTTGGCTTTTAAAATCCCGAAACATGTTGATTTTCATCTAAATACCGAAGAGTCCTACGAATTTGTGAATGAAAAAGTTTGTGGCGCCATTTTTCCTGATGTTTTTTCCAATAAAACCCATTTTTGTGTGACTTCCAATCAAAAATCCGAAGATCAGGTGATTGGAAAAGCAGTTTTGAACTCACAGGAAATGTTTGGCTTGGTTCTAGCAAAGAAGGAAAGTACTTTGTTAGTACTGAATACCGCCAAATTTGTGTCTTTCGTTCAAGCGGTGGAAGCAAATAAGGATTTTGCAGAGTCTAAAAGTAAAATTGACGAGCTAACGAGAATTTTTGTCGGTAAAATCATGAAAGAAATGGCTTTTATGTGAATATTTTTAGTTATTTATTCTTTGAGCTACGTAATTACTACAAAATTCGCGGTTTAAAATAAAGAAAAATCGAAATTTAATTCTCGACAACGACATTTTTTACTAAATCTTCTGGCACGTCTCCCAATTCGACGCCATTTTTAACCGCTTGTATAAATGGCAGCAATTTCGCTTTGGTGATCGCCATTATCATGTTATTTTTTGCTAATTTTTTGTGACCAGCTGTTACCATGGCGACCAGTTTGTCGTCGATCACGAGAGGACATCCAGCGAGACATGGATTTCCCAAGGCACCCGCAATGGGTTGTCCCGGATTTTTCACGCACAAGAAATCGTCGCTGGAGTAATTTTTTCGCGTCATTCCGTTGCATTCGGACATGTTGACAATTGTGACGTTTTTCTCGTAAGCGTGATAACGGGTCCAGCCAAGTAGCATCGAGTGATTTGATTGAAGCGATTCAGAGGGATCAATCTCGATGGGCTTCAGGTTTTGTAGTTTTATGGAATGTTCAAAGTGTAAAATTGCGATATTTGAGTCGAATTTTCCGGTTGCCTTGAAATCTGGATGAATGTTGATCTTTTCGACGGCTCGAATGTGTGACGTGGGGATTTTGTTGACACTTGAGGTGCTGAAAAATTTAAGAAAACTTTAATTAAAATTTCATTTAATTCAAATCAAGCGGTTAAAATCGAGGTTAAAATTATTATAGGGCGATCAAAAATACCGATTTTTTTCTTCAAATGCTAAAAACGCTACAAATGGATGTCAAAACTAAGGTTTTAAAATACTTTTTTATGCAAAATTACAAAATGTAAGCAATTTTCGATCGCTTATCAATATTTTTACTAAATTTTGAGTTTTTTTTCGAATTCAGCAATTTAAAGGTAATTTGAGAACATTTTTAAGTAAAAAATGAAATAAAAAAAAACATAAAAATATCGAACCGCCTAAAGACTTTTTTAAAATAAATTTCAAAAAAGTCAAAATCGTCGAAAATGTTGAAAAGTTGCAAACTTCATCAAAATTTACCGTGTTTGGTCTTTTTTCATATTTTTCAAAAAATTTTTAAAATATTTTCGATTTTTAAGAATTTTTGTATTGAAAAACGAGGTATAATATGCATTTTCTTTTCTAAAAATCTTATTTTTTTTCACCATGCAGAAAAAACAATTAAATTTTTTTTTAAATTTTGTTTCTCGTTTTTTTTTTTTTGAAAATTTCTTTAAAAAGAATATGGAAAAAGACCAAAAATCGGTCAATTTTGATGAAATTAAAAAAAAAATTGAAAATATTTTTAGAGAATTTTCTTCTCTACAAATATTTTTAAAAAAATATATTTTTCAAAATTCTTTGAGCTATTTTTATGAAATTTTTTTTGTCTAAATTTTTAACTTGAAATATACTGAGATCAATTTTAAATAATCAAATTTTAATATTTTTGCCATAAAAACAACTTAAATATTCATTAATGATCAAAAATTGTTAAAATTTTGTATGAAAAAGTATTTCAAAACATTTTTGGAACGACCTTATTAAAAATTTTTAAATTTTGAGTTTTTTTTTCGATAAAATTGTTAAATTAATAATATTTGCTCTATTCTAATATTTTTGAATTTCACTTGAAGCTACATTAAATTTTTAAGTTTAAAACTTTTTCTCACCCCAAAATTTTCCTCATCGCCGTGACCTTGAAATCCGCTTCCGCAATATCAATTGCATTGGTCGCCGTTTGATTCTGTTGTTGACTCGTTTCCGTTTCATTACCTCCACAATCCGTCTTATTTTTAATTTCATTCAAATAAATATCCATGACGCGATTGAAATACATCTCGGGCAGATGCAAATATCCCACATTCGAGTCGTTATGATTGCCGAGCGTCACAAAGAGCTCTTGTGGTTGTTTCCTATCAAAAAACAAAAATTACATCAAAAAAAAACTTTAATTTAGTGCAAATTTTCTCACCCTTTTACGAGATTCGCAGCTGTAATCGCCAAATTGGGCGAAATAACAGTCGCACATCCCACAAATTCATTGAAGCGATTTCGCACGGACGCCAAATAAAGTTTATCTTCAACGTCGGCGAATGTGGCAGAAATTGCAAAAAGTACGAAAATTACTGCTTTCATCACGAACCGAAATTTATTTGGGCTGCAATTCAATCAAACGACGAACAAAGACTGACTGACTAGATCTCGGATCTGTGTCGTCGTCTTTTTTGTCAATAACGGACGTTAAGTGATTGTGAAAAGAATCGTTAAAAGGTAATTTATGTTCTAAACCATTGTTATGCCTCTACTTACGGAGAGAATCATAAATATTTTAAATTTTTCGTATTTAGATTATTTGCCTAGGAGAGATTTACGGGAGGAGAACGAATGTTTTTGAAACGTAAATAAATACAGCAAAAAAGGTAAACATTAAAATTCGAAGAAAACCTTGCTCTGCCTAAAATATATCATGTCCTCAGGGACATAGACAGATTTTTTTTTGGTATCTTTTTTGTTCCCTGAAAATAAATACGACGCATTAACGTAAGTATTATTCCTTTTGATTATCACAATTATATCATTCGATTAAATATATTGAACAATCAAAAAATACCAGACGGCTCCATATCATTAATGACATCATACGCGTGCGAATCGCGTCGTTTAGTGGGCACCATGGGAATTACAGTGTAGGAAAAAAAGCGACTATAATAATTGAATAGACCGACTGTAATACGATATTTTTCAAATAATATGATGCGTGGACTTGTTGCAATTAATTAAGTAAATGAAAATTAGATATTTTATTTTTAAAAAAATACACTCATTTCACGTTTTTCCTTTGAACGGACATCATTTCAGTCGTAAATTAAAAAATGAATTATTTTCTTTCAATTATTTTCCTGGTATTTTTCACATTGATTGGTAAAAAAATCCTAAAATTAAAAAAAAAATTAATTAAAAATTAATTTTTTCAGTTGTGGCTCAAATTCCGTCGCGACATTTGTGCAA
Source organism: Culicoides brevitarsis (assembly GCF_036172545.1). Taxonomy (NCBI): domain Eukaryota; kingdom Metazoa; phylum Arthropoda; class Insecta; order Diptera; family Ceratopogonidae; genus Culicoides; species Culicoides brevitarsis. The sequence goes on along the minus strand of NC_087085.1, from coordinate 18,075,098 downwards.
AAAAACGGGAAATGTCTGGGTGCCGTTTACCGAATGCGGCGAACGTTGCAAGCAGAATCCGCCAGAGAAGAAAACCGTGGCATTTTGTTCTAATGAAAAGTGTTTTTGTCATAAGCAATATGTCATTCCTGGTAAAAACTACGATGCAAATTTTAATTTTACCGCGTCGAACAATGAAACAGGAAAGAATTACGTGACAAAAGTGAAAGGGAATTCTCGTGTGATTAATGGAATAATTATTTTTGTTGTTTTTAAATTTTTCATCGAGAATGTGATATGAATAGAAAAATAATTTTAAATTATTACCATAAAGATTTATTTTGAATCTTTTTTTATGTGAACGAGAAACTTGCAAAAAAAATATTTCTGAGTCATCAACTTTGACAGACAACGAAAAAAAAGTAATAAATTGTGAAAGATGTGAAAGTGAATATCTAGGCTTTATTATAATACATTCTCTTTGCTCATATATAGTTTGGACCAATATCATATAGATTTTGTTTATAAAATTTCTATATACTAAAGAAGTGTTTAATTGTGTTTTTTTTTATTATTTCTTTATTTTTTTAAAATTTATTTGAATGTTTGTTTGTAAAAAAAATCGGGAAGTTTTCGTTTCTTTATTATTTAAAATTATTTTTTCAAAAAAAATTATTTAAAAATTTTAAGTTATTTTTTTGTGGGAAGGAAATAATTTGAAAAAAAAATAATTAAAATAAAACAAATTTTTATTATTTTTTTATGTTTAATTTATTTACCATAATCGTAATATTATTGAATGAATATTTTATTAATATTAATTTTTTTAAAAATAAAAATTAAAAAAATATACATAAACATTAAATGTATGCAATAATAACATAATTTCAATACGAAAGTGCTCAAATATTTATCATCATTCATTTTTTTACGTAAATAGCGAAAAAAATACAAAAACCAAAAAAAAAGTGTATGGAACGGGATTCAGCTATAATATAAGTATATAGTTTAGTGTTGTAGTACATCTTGTTGTTGTTGTTTTTTTTTGTATAGTTTAATGTAACTTAACTCTCATTGTTTAATTTAGTTCTATTACAAACAAATACATGTTTCTATCGTAAATGTTACCTTAAACTTTAAATCTTTCATTATTGTTACATAAGAAAAGATCCTTAGCTCTTAATGTTTTTTTTTTGTAATTTTCCTTCAGTATTTTTTTTTCTATTTTTTAGCAATTTTTATCATTATCATTATAATAGTAATCATTAATTTTAATATACATTACTTTAAATCGTGTTTTGCATTAAAATTAACTTTAACTAAGCATGCGTATGTTCTGTCCGGTTACTTTCGATTAAAAATTTTTTACACCTTTTGAAAAAGAAAAATATGAAAAAAAAGAAAATATTATTTTATCTCTGAAATTTTATTGATAAATTGTATTACAATAATAATTAATTGATATTTTTCTTGTTTTTTTTTAATATTAATGATAATCTTATGGAAATTTTCATTTACGGGACAAAATATATAGTATTGGAATCGGAACAGACACACAGAATCATCAGTTTATAATTATTTTAAATGTTTATAGCGTTTTATTTTTTTTTTTTTTCAATATTGATGATGAAATGATGATGTACAGGTTGACATATACATACACAAGGGGGAATCATGTTGTTGTTCTTTTAAAATTATCTTAATAGTTTTTTTTTATAAATATTGTTTTTTTCAGTTGTTGGAGCAGTTTTTCTAATTTTTATATTTTTTTTGAAAGGGTTTTCAGTAAAAAAAAGGATTTCTCTCTTTTCTTCCTTAACTCACAAATAATGTTATCTTGTTTTTATTATGATTATTATCTTTTGTTTCATCTTTTCATTTAATTTTTTTTTCTCTGTACTTCCATCTATTCATTTAAATTTGCATTTTTGTTGTTGTTGTCTCTCATTAACGATTTGCGTTCTTCAATTGGTTAGACAGCCAGTCCAAGCCTTCGTACAAGCCGTCACCGCTGGTGGCACACGTTGCCTGGATGTACCAGTTGCGATTCCGTAGCGAGTGTAATCCTAATTTGTCAGTAATTTCAGCTGCATTCATTGCATTTGGTAGATCTTGTTTGTTGGCAAATATCAGTAAAACGGCATCTCGTAACTCGTCTTCCGCCAACATACGCATTAATTCTTCACGTGCCTCGCCAATACGCTCTCTGTCGTTGCTGTCAACAACGAAAATAAGTCCCTGCGACGAAAAAGATGATTAATTGTCACGTCATTGTCATTTTTTTTGCGTGTACTTACTTGTGTGTTTTGGAAGTAATGCCTCCACAATGGTCGGATTTTGTCTTGACCGCCTACGTCCCATACTGTAAAGCTAATGTTTTTGTATTCTACAGTCTCAACGTTGAAACCTGCGGGAAAAATGCACTTTGATCAGTAAATTGACGCGAGACGAGATGAGGTCAAGAGATTATCGTTTGTGAAATTTTGACGTTTAAAAACGAATGACAAACAAAAATCTCACAAAATTAGAAATCTTTCTTTGTCTTTGTGCCAAAACATAAACAAACGAAAAAAATCTCGACAAAATTTAATTGAAATCAATTAGTGACGATGACTTACCAATCGTCGGGATCGTTGTTACAATTTCGCCTAATTTAAGTTTATACAAAATTGTGGTTTTACCAGCTGCATCCAAGCCGACCATCAATATTCTCATTTCCTTCTTGCCGAACAGTCCCTTAAACAGATTCGCAAAAACGTTTCCCATGATTGATTTTTGTTGTAACGCTCACGTTCTTCCCGAAAAATGAAATTAGTGTGCTGCAAAAAAATGGAGATTTAGTGAATTTTTTTAAAAATTTCGTGCTGATAAGTGCCACAAACACAACAAAAGAGGCCGTTTATCATTGCCGAATGGATTATTGGCAGTCGCGATACACACTCACACACACAAAAGTCACACATATGCTACGTCATTGTCGTCGTCGAGCAACATAAGCCCGAGTTTCACAATTTTTTGCATGAATCATCCCGCAATCGACGTGCCATTCGAAATTGCACGGAACGCTAATTTTGATTTTCTCTCCGCTAAATGTTCGCATTGCAATTCTTTGACCATATTGTTCAGTCATCGTTTGATTTTTCCGACATTTTCTTCGTACACTGCCACACAAACACTCGCACACACTCTCACACTCGTACGTAGGTGCCAAGCAAGCAGCAACGATCCAGTCAGCAAGTGTATCCATAGGCGTTCGTACACATCGCGCGAACGAATGAGCTCACAATGGCATTCATTTTAAATGCTCCGCGAAGGAAAAAACGGGCAAATTGCCTTTTGGAAAATGCATTTTTCCCACCGAAAATACGGAATTTCGCACGATTGCGAGTTGCTTGGGACTTTTAGCGCTTTGCAATGCTGACTTTTCGTCCCCTTTCGTGGCTTTTGGCTGCGAATTTCTCGTGAAATTCTCGTTAAAACGCTGGCATAAAATTTCTCGGTCGGACACCACACCTTTTCGTTTTTTCGCGGAAAATACACAATTTTCACGGCACTTTTTTGTGGCACTCGGTGCGGCAGCGTCTTCCGCACACTTTTTCACAACTTTCGACGGACAAAACTTACTTTTATTAATTAAATAAGTGTCTGAAATGAACTTTTAGTGTGACGTGTCTGTCGTTTCTGTAGCTCTGCGGAATGTGGCGAGGGCCGAGGGAGTTTTGCATGACGAATTGATACTGGGATGGTACATGTGCGATATCCCATTGTAAATTTATCGTTAAATTATTTTAAAAATTTAAAGTTAAAAATTATTAAAATTAACTAAAATCTTTAATTTTTATTATTTAAAATTTTTAATTATTTTTGAACAAACTTTTAATTATTTTTTCTAATTTTTTTTTTAATTTTTGACCATTTTTAATTTAATTTATTTTTTAAATTTTTTTTTTTAATTTTTGTAATTGAAAATTAAAATTATCATTAAAAATTTAATCTTAAGAGATTTTTAAGCAAATTATTTCTAAAATTTTAAAATATGTATTTTAAATTTTTTGGCTTTTAAATATTCCAAGATAAATATTTTTATGCGAATAATTTTTTGTGAAAATTTTGTACCAAGCAAAGTTAAAATTATTAAATTTCAGAACTTTTTAATTTTTTTCTTCGACTTTTTTCTTTGAAAAAAATTTAAATCTTAAATTCTTTTAACATTTTTAAATTAAATTAAAATTTTTCTAAAAATTATATTAAAAATTTTAAATTTTAATGGTTCTTTATATTCAATGAAAAATTTACCAAGCGAAATATTTAAATAAAATTATTAAATAAATTCAACTAAAAATTTTAATTTATTTCATTTAAAATTTAAATTATTTTTAAAAATTAATTCTTTAATTATTTTCTTTCGAAAATTTAAAAAGATTTTAAATTTCTTACTATTTAAAAAAATTTTAAAGTTCCATTAAATAAATTTTTAGTGAAATATTTTAATTTTTATCATTTTGACTTGAAATTGATTTTAAAATAAATTATTTTTGAACATTTAAAAGCATTTTCTTTAAAAAAATTATGAAACTTTGAAATTTTGGAAAATTATTGATCTTTTAAAATTTATAAATGAGCTTTCACTAATTTAAAATCTTAATTTGATCCTTAAAATCATAAAATCTTTAAAAAATTATTTGAAATAAAACATTTACATGAGCCCTTTGACGCTCCATTTTAATTACCGGCCCTGCATTTTAATAAAAATTCCATTGCCCAGCTCAAAATTTGCTCATAACGACGCCATTTTGACACCCAATCAGATCAAAGTTCATCGTTTTCTCGTGTTCCCATTGGCGGAATCTCATATCGCCCCGTGATTGGCTGTACGTTTGTATTTTCGACCAATCACCATGCAGAAGTAACACAAAATTACGCACTGGGCCGATGCCATCCTCCAATTTGCCAAGCCGAGTTGTATTTGTGATTTTGTGCTGAAGAAACAAAATAAATCGAATTTTTATCTAAAATTAGGTAAGAAATAGTGAAAAAATTGCGGAAAAACGTGCAGCGAGTGTTCCGGAGCCCGCCACGCATGTTAGTTTTGCGCGATACGAGGAAAAATAATCCGAGTAGCGATAAAATAAGAACGCGGGAAAATGTAATTATCAACAATTGTGTCAGTATTTTCGCGTAATTTTCCTGAAAATTATCGGGCATTCGCGTGTCAAATGTGTCGCGAAAACGTCCGTGCGATAATTTATACTGAAATGCGGGGAAAAATGGGTCAATTGCGAGGCAGATCGTTGTTTTGGAAAAGTCGACAACTGTCAAATAAATTGATGCGCCTGGTGGCGTCACTTCTTCGGCTCAAAATTTTATGTTAAATTGTCTGTTGACCAAGTGGACTAATTTTGGGCAAATGTTTTTCTCGTTTATTTGCAGTAATCCAGCGAGCAGATCCGAGAGAGGATGACAAAAGTTGAAGCAAGTGACATCGGGAAACATCCAAATCTAATAAAAAGTAAGAAATTGGTGCCAAATAACTGTACGCGAGGCAATTTCACAACGTAATGCATTTTTTTTCGCTCTTTTTTGCAGAAGCGCAGAACGAGATGACCGAAGTGGATGTCTTGGTATGCGGCAAATGCCATAACGTGTATCACCATGTCGAGCCATTCAGCGAACACAAGACAAAACCCTGCAAAGTGGACTCGACGTTGCGCGATTGTCGCGAAACAAAACCGAAAGTGTGGGCATTTCTGTTGTGGAAGGCCTCGCAAATCACCACGATGCAAACCAACACGATCAATTCGTGGAGCCTGTATCAGAAATGGATCGATTTGGAGGACGAAATTCGTGAAACGTGGATTGTAGCGGGCGAAACTATCCAATCTTTCGCCAAAATGGGACAAGGACAGTTGCAGGAGACACCGGTAAAGGTGACAAAGCATGTGCTGCAGGACGACGAAGCCGACGCCGATACGCCAAAGACGCGTAAACTCGAGACACAACGCGTACAGCAACAAGTTCAGATGAGACCCGTGCCCAAAACACTCCCGAAAACGGTGACGCCGACACAACAACGCACGGCGCCGACCCCATTGTCGCCCGTTCGCACATTACAACGCCCGGGAATCACGATCCGCAAGACAGAAGTTCCCGTCGTGTCACCCATTAAACACAACGTGAGTGTGCAAAAAACGTTGGGCTCACAAATTTTCTACGCGAAACACTTTGACACGGACATCAACATGCTGAAGGAGTATCGCGTCGAAAAAATTCTCGCGAAACGGTTCAATCCGCGCAAAAAGTTGCACGAATATTTGGTCAAGTGGAACAGCGAGGAGCAATTGGAAGCAAATACGTGGGAGCCGCAAACACATTTGGACACTTGTCTCCCCTTGTTGGAGATTTTCGAGACGCAGTTGGCGAAACAGAAGGAGGCACGCGCTAAATTGCAACAAGCAGCATTCGATCAAATCAAGGGCAATCCGAATGCGCAGTCGACGCCGAGACCGCCGTTGCGACCCACCCAAAGTAACATCAGTGATGCCATGCTGAAGCGCAAAGCACTCGAGAGTGACTATGACACGACAACGGAGGACGAGAGTCACGATTCGCCCGGCATTAAGCGCATTCGCAGTGATGGCGGTCGTGTTTTGGTTCGTCGTACCGTCAATGGAGCCACAAAATCTCCAGCTGCTGGTGAGTTTTTCGAACTTTTTGTTGGAAAAAAAATTTTCTTTTAATGTCTTTCATATAAAAATGGCAAAAATTTAAAAAATTTTAAACGTTAAAATTGAGATTTTAATTGATTTTAAATTATTTATTCTGAGATTTTAGAGTTTTTCAAGATAGAAATTGAAAGAAAAATCATAAAAAATATAAATGACTTTCAAAAATATTAAAAATTAAATTCAGAAATGTCTCCATGGATTTTTTTTTGTCTTAAAATATTTTTTAAAAAATACTTTAAAATGTTACATTTTTTTCAAAGTTTTTGTCCCATGCGAAAATCAAATGGAACAAAATAAAAATCCAAAAATTAAAAGTTTTATAAAAAACTAAGTTAGAAATTTTAAAATTTAATTCGTGTTTTAAGAATTTCAGCAAAAAAAAAAATATTTTTCTCTGTAGATTTTCGATTATTTTTTTTTTGTTTATTTTTTCAAAATTTTCACAAAAAAAGGCAAAAAATAAATAAAATTGATTTAAAAATTGCAAATTTATATAAAAAAAAATTATTTTTTAAAATTTGGGACAAAAACTTTCTGAATCATTTTTAAAAAAATATTTTTAGAAAAATATCTTCAAAAAATTTTTTTTTTTGTTTATTTTTTCAAAATTTTCACAAAAAAAGGCAAAAAATAAATAAAATTGATTTAAAAATTGCAAATTTATATGAAAAATAATTTATTTTTTAAAATTTGGGACAAAAACTTTCTAAATCATTTTTTAAAAAATATTTTTAGAAAAAATAATCTATGGAAAAAAAAATTATTTTTTCAAAAAATTTAAAAAATTAAATAAAAAATTATGAAAAATAATCAAAAACGATAATTTTTCATGAATTTTGTTTTAACCACGTTAGACTTTAAACTTTTTGTCAAGGAACAAAAATAAAAATTAATTTATTAATTTCAAAATTATTTCCTTTCTTCACACAGCTGATGTCGTTCTTACAAGTCCCAATGATAAAAAGCAAAGTGGCGTCGTTAAAAAGCCCGGTGCCAATATCGTGTCGCCCCGTTCCGAGCCCGCGCAAGTTCGCATGTTGCGCAAGGGAGAAACTGCCGAAAGTGGCGTTGTTCGCATCGTTTCGCAAAAATCTGGCGCCACACAAGTAATTCGTCAAAGCACCGGCTCAACCATTGTGCAACGCAACAACAGTCCCGCTGTGCAACGTGTCCTGCAAAAAGCCGCCTCTCAATCAACTGTCTCGAAGAAAGTCGTAGCGTCGCCGCAAACACGCGCCCCAACCACCGTAGGTCGTACAACGGTGACCCGCATCACGCGCAGCGACGGTCCCAAAGTAATCGAACAGAAAGTAATGACCAAAACGGGCCAGCGAACGCAGGTAACTCGTGTCCCGGCACGCAAACCCAGCAGCGATGACGAAGACGACGGTTTGCCGGATCTTTTCCCGAGCGAAGTAAAAGTTCCCGCTCCCGATAGTCCCGAAAGACCCTTGACGTTGTGTCCGTTGACGGGTAAAGTGCTTGGACGTGCCGAAGGAGAGAAGACTCCACCGCCAGAGGAGGAAAAGGAAGTGAAGGAAGAGATGAAACAAGAGATGCAGGAAGGCGAACAAATGACAGCCGACACGACAATTCAACAAGTGATGACGAACGAAGATGGCAGCCCATTGCTTGTAACGGGCGAAGATGGCACAATTTATCAAGTTGCCGGCAAAAATGCCGAGGGACAGACCATTTTGATTGCACAAGGCGCCGACGGGGAACAACAATGCATGTTTTTGGCAGCGGATGAGAGTTTAAATTTGCTCGGAGGAGAAGTAACAGAAGGACAGGTAATGAATTTTACTAATTTTTGTCAAGAATTTCGCTAAAAAATCAAATTTTAGGCTGTTGTTGAAGAACAAGCACAGGAAGGAGCACCCGTGACACAACAATTGACCATCCAAACGGAAGGCGAAGAGGGTCAAATCACTGCGGAAGTTGTGCAAGCTGAGCTCCCATCACCTGGTAAGTCATTCTGACCCTGAAAAAATCTTAATTTTACTAAAATTGTTCATTTCTTCTATAGGTGGCACCCGACGCGTTGTCCTACTTTTACCTGACGGAACTTTCATGATGACTGAAGTCAATGACGAGCAATACCAGAGTCTTAATCTGGTGCAGTAAAGCAAAAAAAAAAAAAATCAGAGAGAATCAGATATTTATCAATAATATTTTATCTAGCAGAAAAAAAATAATAATTAAAAAAATTAAGGATTAAGTGTACAGAGAAAGAATTTCCCTGCTTAACTAGAAAACTCAAGAACTTAGACGGTTGCTTTAAAAAAAATAATTTCTTAACCATTTAAAAAAAAAATCTATCTAGTTTTTAAGGCACTCTTTTTTATTAAGAAATATTAGAAATTTAAAACTTACACAATTAAATTTAGCGATGTGTATAGATGATTCTTAAAATTTAATTTCAATTTTTTCTTTCTTTCGTTTAATTTCTTTTTTTATGTGAATGAGGAACAATTATCAAAAAATATTATATCGTACAGAAATCATGTTTTCTCATTTCTTTTCTCAAAACAAAATTTATCACTTAGGACAAATATTTACATATTTAAGAGGAAATAACAGAAGATTACAACATATATGAATAATATTAATAAAAAACTATATTTGACTACAATTTTTTTCTTAGTATGTAAGAGATGATGCAAGCAAATTCATTAGAATTTAAATAAAAAGTGCGTTAAAATATACAAAAATTGTCTTTTTTTTCTCTAAAAATTGTTTTGAATTTATATTGAGGATGATTTAAACCAAATAAAACTCTAAAATTAAGCGGATTATATTCATTCTTCCTTTTTTAAAACTTGAGATTTTATTCCTTTTGCGGAAGTCCCATATTAGGAAACAAAAAAAAAATAAAAAATCTTAAATTATTACACATTTTTATCACATTTTACAAATTTTAAAAAAATCTTAAAATTTTCCCTTAAAATGAAAATTTACAATTTTTTTACTTAATTTTTTTTATATAAAATATTAAAATATTCAACAAAATTAAAAAAAAATCTTTGAATTTAATTATTTTTTTTTTCTTTCTAAAAATTTTGAAAGTTTTGTTCAAATTATTTTTATGGAAATTCTGTATTTTTGAACATCATAACTTTTAATAAATTTCAAATAAAATTTACCTTCAGTCAATATTTTTGCTGGCTTAAGTGTTTTTGCATTGATATTTGTTTATTTAAAATTGATTTAAGACCCAGGCGGGATTACAAAAAATTCATAACCATTATGAATCATTCGTAGAACAAAAGTACGAATTCATATTCAAAAATACGTTCATAAACGTTCATAATATTCATAAACGTTCATAATGTTCATAAACGGTAATAATTGCATTCATAATTGCGTTCATAATTTTTAGAACAAATTATGAATATACTTTTTTTTAAATTTTGTTTAAAATGCATCAATTTTTAGAAACAAAAAAGTCAAAAAAATATGTTTACGTGTATTAAAAAAAATCTCTCAAAATTTAGGTAGATTTTGGGTGAATTTCTGTGATTCAAATCTTCGATTGTGGAAATTATTAGTCGTTTTCTGAAAAGCTAATTGCTATACCTACGATTTAGAGTTTTTTGAGACATTTTTTGAATTATTTTTAGAAAGTTTTTTAAAGGTAATCTCAGAAAAATAGCTGGAAGACAAACCCTCACATATTTAAAATTTATTTTACAAAACTTTGAAATTGTAAAAACTCACATTTTTAAATTTTATACTAAATGTGATTTTATATTAAAATTTTTTAAAATAGATTTTGAAATTAGTTGCTTAATTAGTTGCTTGAGTAATTATTTAAAAATTTTAAAAAAATAATAATTTATAATTTATTAAAATTTTGAACTATTTTTTCCGTATCTTACTTTTTTTTATAGAAAGTAATATTAAGATTTTACAAAAGTCGATCAGAAAATTTTAAACTTTACTGAATCATTGTTAGCACTATTGATGAATCACACGAAAATTATGAATTATGAAAATTATGAACGTTCATAATTCTCTCATACACGTACAAATTTTGTACACGCTTTTCATAATTTCATAATCAAATTTCGGGTATGAACGTTATTACCGAGGTAATATGAATTCATGAGTAATTTTCCTGATTCATAACTGAAACGATCTCGCCTGGTTTAAGACCATTTTAGTTAAAACTGAAAAAATTAATATCAAAAAAAAACTTTAAAAAAATTTTTTGACAAAAAAATAACAGCAATTTTTATGAAAAATATTTTTTCATACAAATTATTTGAAAAATTAAAAAAAAAATAAAATCAAAAAAAAAAAAAATTTAAAATAAGACCAAAAAACAATAATACAGTCAATGCCCCCATATTGGGATAGCACTCAATTCGGACAGGTCCCCATATTCGGACACCAAATACAAGGGAAATTTTAAGTCAAAAAATGAATTTACCACTAAATTCAACATTTTTCACCTGATTTCATAAAAATATTAAGAAAAACAGAAATTAAACATTATTTTTCTTTATTTGCTTAGTGCCCGGCTTTGGTAACACACGGTTCTCAATTCGGCCGATTTGGTTTTTTCAGCTGCCGAAAATGGGGGCATTGACTGTATTTGATGAAATTTTTAACTTTTTTTTTGCCCCACGCGTTTTTGGAATTTACCTAAATATTGAGTATCATTTTAAGCGGCCTAAACAAAAATTTTAAATTTTAGAGGATAATTTCTTTAAAAATAGCCCTTTTTAGTAATTTTTTACTAAGAATGTCTATACTACATGAAATATTTTTTTATCAATGAATATAATTTCAAATAATTCAAATAATTTAAAATTAATTTAATGAAATTTTGTTCTTATTTAAAATTTTATTTATTTTTATATGAAAAATTTAATAATTAATTTCGAATTTTACATTTAAAAATTTTATTTTGTAAAGTTGCATAGAAAATTTTTAAATATTGGAAATATTTTGTTTAAATTTGAATAAAATTTAAATTAAAACTGATTAAATTCTGATAAAATTTCATCAACATACATTTAAAACGGTCATTTTTCGAATAATTAACTTTAATTTGCCGCTTGCTTATTCAAAAATTCCCTTCCAACATTCAATTTCAGACGACAACAAAAAGATGATAAAAACCAAGACAGCATTTCATTAAAAAACTTTAAATTTTAAGCTTAATATACTCAATTTAATTGACTAAATTCATTTTGAACTCCTGTTTTATCACATTCAACTGAAGACCACACGAATTATATCGCAAAATCAGGTAAATTTCACGTTAAAATATTCGCCGGATACAATTGCGCGGAATCAGCATTTTTATCACATGCAAATATTTTGCTTATTTTTCAGATTTTGTCCGCAAAATGGACGATGAGCCAGAATTTGTGCTCACGCGGTTCATTAATCCGCATCTCATGTGGATCAGATCCTTGAAACCTTCGGATGAATTCACAAATTTCGAGGAGCAGTTCAACAGACAGTACAAAAACAACAAAAATCTGGACAACGATGTTTGTAAGCCAAAAATTGGTGATGTGAGTAACAGTTTTTTTTTATTTTTCCCAAAATTTTCTTAATTTTCCTTGTAGATGGTGGCTTATTTCGATCGTGCCATCAAAAAATGGTATCGAGCAGTGGTGGATCTCATTATTGAAGTACCGAATGTTTATTATTTGTGGCTCGTGGATTATGGATACAGCATCAAAGTATCTGCGAACAGCGTGAATACGTTAGAAAGGAAATTTCGCACACCCGAAACATTTGGAAATGTCTTGCAAGTTGGCGTAGCGAATATTTTGCCAGCAACGGAAGATTATGACTTTCTGAATGAGCAGCCAGTGATCGAAATGGCGAATTGCTGGAAAGAATCCACAATTATGCAGCTGCAGAAAATCTTTGATATGTCATATGCGGTCGAATTTCAGGAAAAACTTCGAATTGGCGAGAAAATTTTCGGAGATTTGACAATTCACACGAATACGGGGAAAGTTTTGAACTTACGGAAGGTGTTGACAAAATCTCCGAACGCTGTTGAAGTGAAGCCAGATGAATTTACGGAAAATATGGAACGCATCAACACCGTAAATATTGATCGGTACTTGGATAATAATCGACAATGCATCAAAACTCCCGAAAGAAAAGGAAAATTACCGAAAAAAGTCTCTCCTGTACCGCTTGTAGCAAAACCAAAAATCGTTTCAGACAAAGAAATTGATGAAATGCCACCTCTTGTTGCCTTTGAAGAGTCTCATGTAGCTGTAAAAAGTGACGCTGAGAGTCAAATGGACGAATATGAGTCAAGTTTAACAAATTCCGACAAAATGACTCCAAATTCAAAGAAAAATGCTATGGACCGTTTGCGACAAATGCGAGCTAAGAAGTTGAATGATGATGAACAAAGTAATCATTCAAGTTCGAGTTCATCTTCGACTATTATGCCGTCGTGCTACGATCAAATTCTGGCACAAGAAGATAGAATTAAGAAATTGAAACCTCGTAAGCCGGGATTGAGTCGTCTTGATAAAATGCTGGCTAAAAGAAATGCCTTAACGAACAAATTAGAAGAAAAAAAAGTTAATAAAGAACAAAAAACTCCAGATAATTCGGCAAAAAGCTCACCTGATGATAAGATATCGAGAATGCATAAAAGTTTGTCACCAACAACGGATCTGGGACTTAATGATCAACTGAAATCACGACAATATCTTAAATATCGTACTACTGATGATGATGATTTGTAAGTAAAACTTTAGAATTTTTTTTTTCAATTCCTTCTTCGATCAAATATGAACAGAAATCATCTTCAGAATGACTTTTTATTCAGTTTAAAGCTTAAAATTGCTCAAAAATTGACTTGCAAAATTTATCACGATTTTAAGTCAGCATGAGGAAAAATCGTGAAAAATTTTATTTGTTCGAAAATTGAAAAAATATGAATGGAAATCATCTTCAGAATGACTTTTTATTCAGTTTCAAGCTTAAAATTGCTCAAAAATTGACTTGCAAAATTTATCACGATTTTAAGTCAGCATGAGGAAAAATCGTGAAAAATTTTATTTGTTCGAAAATTGAGAAAATATGAATGGAAATCATCTTCAGAATGATTTTTTATTCAGTTTCAAGCTTAAAATTGCTCAAAAATTGACTTGCAAAATTTATCACGATTTTATGTCAACATGAGGAAAAATCGTGAAAAATTTTATTTGTTCGAAAATTGAGAAAATATGAATGGAAATCATCTTCAGAATGACTTTTTATTCAGTTTCAAGCTTAAAATTGCTCAAAAATTGACTTGCAAAATTTATCACGATTTTAAGTCAGCATGAGGAAAAATCGTGAAAAATTTTATTTGTTCGAAAATTGAGAAAATATGAATGGAAATCATCTTCAGAATGACTTTTTATTCAGTTTCAAGCTTAAAATTGCTCAAAAATTGACTTGCAAAATTTATCACGATTTTAAGTCAGCATGAGGAAAAATCGTGAAAAATTTTATTTGTTCGAAAATTGAGAAAATATGAATGGAAATCATCTTCAGAATGACTTTTTATTCAGTTTCAAGCTTAAAATTGCTCAAAAATTGACTTGCAAAATTTATCACGATTTTAAGTCAGCATGAGGAAAAATCGTGAAAAATTTTATTTGTTCGAAAATTGAGAAAATATGAATGGAAATCATCTTCAGAATGACTTTTTATTCAGAATGACTTTTTCACGATTTTAAGTTCAGTTTCAAGACTTTTTAAGTTTCAATTGCTCAAAAATTGACTTGCAAAATTTATCACGATTTTAAGTCAGCATGAGGAAAAATCGTGAAAAATTTTATTTGTTCGAAAATTGAGAAAATATGAATGGAAATCATCTTCAGAATGACTTTTTATTCAGTTTCAAGCTTAAAATTGCTCAAAAATTGACTTGCAAAAGAATCGTGAAAAATTTTATTTGTTCGAAAATTGAGAAAATATGAATGGAAATCATCTTCAGAATGACTTTTTATTCAGTTTCAAGCTTAAAATTGCTCAAAAATTGACTTGCAAAATTTATCCCGATTTTAATTCAACATGAGAAAGAATCGTGAAAAATTTTATTTGTTCGAAAATTGAGAAAATATGAATGGAAATCATCTTCAGAATGACTTTTTATTCAGTTTCAAGCTTAAAATTGCTCAAAAATTGACTTGCAAATTTTATCACGATTTTTAGTCAGCATGAGGAAAAATCGTGAAAAATTTTATTTGTTCGAAAATTGAGAAAATATGAATGGAAATCATCTTCAGAATGACTTTTTATTCAGTTTCAAGCTTAAAATTGCTCAAAAATTGACTTGCAAAATTTATCACGATTTTAAGTCAGCATGAGGAAAAATCGTGAAAAATTTTATTTGCTCGAAAATTGAGAAAATATGAATGAAAATCATCTTCAGAAATTGAGTCAAAATGAACAGAAATCAAGTATTTCAAAACTTTTTTTTTTGCCCCCTCCCCATTTTAAAAAAAATTCTTTTGGGACAAAAACATTAAAAACGGCCTTAATCAATTTTTTAAAATTTCTTTTACAGTTACCGCTCCATTGTGGACTTTCCGCTAGTCATGGTGCACGGCAAGCATCCCGCACGTGCTGTTTACAACTACAATGAAGTGCCATTTACTCCAGAAGTCTTTGAAGCGATAAAAAAACGCACACCGCGCAACGAAATCCGCCGACTTCAGGCTCATGTATGGCCTCACATCATGCACGAAGACTCTGCTGTCCTCATCGGGAAACCTGGATCCGGAAAAACTTCCACTTTAATTCCTGCAATTTGTTCCTTAGTCATTGTAAGTCTTAAATTTACTCAAATTTTTCAATTTTAACCATAATTTTAACCCAAATTTTTGCTTTTTTTTTCATCAGCGTCTCCATGAAGACGAACAAATCCCAGAAAGTTCTGGTCCAGCAGTCATTATTGTTGCTGCATTTGCCGATAATGTCTCCGAAATTTGTTGCAACATCAGATTTCACTTGAGAAAATGGAACGAGCGACAGGAAGAGGACAAGAAAATTCTCGTTGAAGAAGCGTACGGCATGCACAGAAAAGAGGAAGTTGAGGCTTCGTTACTTAATGGCGTCGGAGTGTTGGTTGTGACGCCTCCGTGTCTCCAACGAATGATCGAGCGATCCAAAGAAGTTCCGTTATTCCGAAAATCTCGCGTCAAAATTATGGTAGTTGAAGATTTCGATGTCGTTCATAACAATTTCGGTCAAATTTTGTGCGATCAAATCCAATATTTCTCCGTTAAGCACAAAGACGGGAATCCGACTCAACTGATGATCACTTCGTCGCAGTGGGAGCCGCAACTCATGAAATACTGCACTTTTGGCAAAAATCCCGCTTTGTACATCGCGCATTACATTGAAGCTGCTGTTTACGGCAGAGTCCATTTTCGCTTGAATTTCGCGAAAAAAGACACGAAAAAGGTGTTGCTTCAACATTTCCTGGCTGACGACATTTACAAAGCGAAACGCACTATGGTCATTTGTTCCGACGACGAAGAAGTCGATGAAGTTTGTAATTTTTTGCGAAATTTGCATATCACGTTCACTTCGTACACGCACGACACCGAAGAAGCGGGACGTGAACAGGCTTTGTCGTGGCACGAGGACTCGACGCGACATTTATCCGTACTTGTGTGTTCCGACAACGTTTTGGGAGATCTTACCAAAGTAAAAAATGTTCAACGGCTCTTCCATTTTTCACTTCCTGACTTGTGGAGCACATTTTCCTTCCGTTTTTCCGTGTTTTTCAACAGTTACTGTGATTTTGTGAGTAAAAAGGGCGAAATGCCCCAAGGATATGAACCGCCATTCGCTCAAATTGTGATAGATGAGAATGCTCGCAACACCTTGCCACGCCTAACGGAGTTCCTGGAACGCGTAAATGCGAAAATTCCGAAGGAAGTCTTGGAAATTAGTCGTCAAATCTTGATTGCCAGAGATGCGTCGCGAAAATCCCTCGATTTGTGTCCTTATTTCTTGGAATATGGACTAGAAACGGGCAAATGTGCTCGTATCAACTGCCGTGATCGTCATAATTTGCTGCCTTGTGACAAGCCAACGAGTCGAATGCCACCGCACGGAGCCTTTTTAAAGGTAAACGTCACTTGCATCCACAGTCCGATACATTTTTCGGCGCAAGTCTTGGCATATCGCTTCCGAAACGAACGAGAATGGTCCCATTTTGACAACAAAGATCAAAATGCAGCCGACGTCGAGTTAAATTTGCAACTGAATCTCTATTTTAACAACTACGAGAACCAGCGGCAACAATCAAACGTCAAAAAAGGCGATCTCTGTGGATGGTTTGAAGCAGGTTCCACTTATCGACGTGTCCTTATCACAGAAAACCCGAAAAAACATCCGTCTATCGATAAGCCGCAAAAAGTCAACATTCGTTTAATCGACACGGGAGACGTGTATTACGATCAAGCAGTGACCAGTCTCTTTGAATTGCCAGATGCGCTTAAGAAAATCCCGCCACGAGCGATTGACATTCATCATACGGGTTTTGTGCCGTACGACGGAGACAAATATTGGGGAAATCGAGCGAAGAAATGTATCGACTACACTTTCAACAATTTCGAAAAAAAGATGAAAGCAGATAAAAATAACGCGAAAAATTATTATGTTCGGGTTTCGGTGAATTTTCGCTTGGAAAATCATATTTTTACGCCAAAAGTGACGCTGTGCGAGCCGTTGGAGGGTGAAAATTATGTTGAATATCCGTTGCACAAAATTTTGATGCGAAGTAATTTTGCACAAAAGGACAAGGAAGCGAAAAATATCAAAATTTTGAGCGAAATGGCAGAGAATTTAGGTAATTTTTATTAAAAGCGCTCCAAATGAAATCTAATAATTTTAAAAACGAGTAAGAAAAAATTTTTTTTTAATGTTAAAAAGTAATTAAATTTTTCTATTAAAAATTAAAGGCAAAAATTAAAATTAAATTTAAAAATTAAAATTTTCAAAATTTTGTTTTTTTTTAACAATTAAATTTTGTTAAATCTAAATTTTATTTGAAGAAAATTTTTTTTTTTCTCAAAAATTTTTACAAATTTTTTAAATTAATTAAAAAAAAATTTAAATTTTCTTTTTTGTTGAGGATTTTCTGGAAAAAATTATTTTTTGAATTTTTTTTTTTTTTATAACAATTTTTTATTAAAAATTTAATTTTTGCAAATTTGAATTTTAAAAAAAAAATCAATTTTTTTTTTAGATTTTTAAAAATTTTCTTAAAAAAATATTTTTTTTAAAAAAATTTTTCAACATTTTGTGTTTAAAAAAATTTTTTTTAATTTTGTAATTTTTTTGAAATTAATTATTTAAATTTCTTTTTATCTTTTTAAATTTTATTTTTTTAATTTTTTTTAAATTTTTTTTAATTGATTAATTTTACTATTTTTTAAACAAAATTATTGATTTCATTTAAAGCGACTTAATTTTTTTTTTATTTTTCGATGTTAAGGGAAAAATATTTACAGGACTCTTCGAAATAACAAATGACAAAACAGGAAAATTATGAAAATAATGAACTGAGATCGAAATAACATAGCTTTAAGACGACAAATTTCAAATAAATCAAGGAAGAAGGAAAAATCATAGGAAAATTAGAATTATTTGCACAAGAATCTCAATCACTGAGCAAACAATTAATTGTTAGAAAACCAAAAAGTCAAATTTTTCAATTTTTTTGATAAATTTGAATCAAGCCTTATAAAAAAATTCAAAAATTATCTCATAAAAATTGTATCAAAGACTAAAAAAAGAACAAATAAATATTTTTTTATGTCAAATCTAACAATTTTTGTTTTCTTTTCATTTTTTATAGGTTTCCGAAATGACGAAGATCTCGGTTACAGCTCTGCAAACACCTCAACGCCTTTCAGTGACACTTGTGATAACTCTAAAAACGACTTTGACATTTCAAAAGCATCACCTAGAAGTACTTGGGACTACTTGGATCGATCTACTTTGCATCAAATCGTAGTTTATCACATGGAAAATTCATCACAATTCTCTATTGTTCGCATTGATCGTCTCAAAAAGATTGACGAACTACACGATTTCATCAACAAATGCATGTCAGACCCGAAAAACGTTCGAAAAATAAAAAATCCTGAGCCAGGAAGCAATTGTTTGGTTCCCATGGACGAGGATTACGTTCGTGGTCGCATAATTGATGTCAAAAATGATGTAGCTTCAATTTTTATTTGTGACTTTGGTCGGTTAGAAAATTATGACTTGAATGAAATTTTTGAAACAACAAAAGAAATTGTTGAATTCATGTCTTATACGGCTATAATGGGATCATTTTCGGGAATTACGATATTAGAAAATGATAAAATCGATGAAATTTCCGAATTTATTCAAAATTCAATGAAAACTGGAGAACTTTTAGCTAAAGTTGTGTCGTTGAAAGAAAATCTTGAATGGCTTCCGGGACTTTATTACTACGATTTAGTCCTCGTTTTGCGTGACCAAGATGAAAATATTCAAATATTGAATCATGAATTGGTGAAAAAAGGTCTCGCTAAATGGATTTCAGGCTCAGAAGTTCAAAAAATGTCTCCGAAATCGATTATGAAAGAGCTTAACAAGGACCAAGAAGAAGATGAAAATTGGGAATCGTTCGTTGGAACATATAAAAAGACTGAAGTCACTCCTTTACCTTCAGAAGAAAGTATCGAGAGTGACTTAGAATCCTTAGCAAAAGTTTCTAACGAACTTTTCGGCGATGTTGAGCGACAAATCGACTTCGACGGTGAAGAAATGGTTCAAATGATGAAAATGTTCAAGTTGGATGCGTACATTCCGATGTTGGAAAAATCGAAACAGCAAAAATTGAAAGCAATTAAACCCAAAACCGACAAAAATTCAGAAAAATCTTGCAAGGAAGAAGTAATTAACAATCCACAACGAGCTTTAATTCACTCCACTCGTCAACCGGAAGTGCTTTGGCAACAAAACTCTTTTATGGTTATCATTTCCATCCATTTGGGAGACCATCACGACTATCATTTAGAAGTTTCAAAGTCTAGAATGATTTTTGCTCATTTTCCTGAAACTTCATCTCAACAAGAACCATCATTGATGGTCATAAACTTTTTTGGAATGGTCGTTCCCAAACTTGTGTCACACCAAATTCGTGGCTTAAATCTCGTAATTCGTCTTCCAAAACAATTTGTTGGTAATTTATGGCCTAATTTGACAAAAGAAGAGGACAAAAATCCGTTTATCAAGTATAAATTGGAGACTATGGAACCAATTGAAGAGGATTTTGAACCGATTCGAGAGGAAATTCGAAAAAACGAAAGTTTTGAGCAAGAAATTTCTTCAGAGGATGACGATGAATTAGTTGAAGAAGACGAGGAACATGATGATTTGGAAGATCCATTATTTGATGGAATTATTTAAATCAAAAATAGCTTTAAAAAACATCACATTTAGGAGATATTGACGAAAAAGTCATCCTATTTATAAAACTTTTTTTTTATGTGTATCACAAAAATATTTTTTTATGTTAAAAAATTAAATGTTTAGATTTTAAGATAATATTATGAGATAACTGAACAAGGAATAAACAGTTAAGTATTTATTTATTATTTAAAAAAATAAAATAAACAATAAAAAAATAAAGTCGCTTCGAATAAATTTCAAAAAATTTTTATTTCAAATCCAAAAAAAAAAAAAAAATAAAAAAAAAAAAAAAAAAAATTAAAAAAAAAAAAAAAAAATTAAAACAATTAAAAATTTTTATTCTAAAATTTAAATGAAAATTATTTATTAAAAATCAAAATAAAAAAATAGATAATGAATTTTACAAAAAAAAAAATTTCTATTTTAAAGGAAAATTTTTTACGAAAAAAAAATATTTTCAATATCTAAAAGTTTCTGATAAAAAATTTTAAAATTTATTTCAAGAAAAAAAAACAATTCTGGGAAAATTAACCTGAAAAAAAAATTTTAAAGTGAATTTTTTTTAAATAAAAAAATTAATTTACGCTAATTTTTGATGAAATTTTCTAATTTTTTTTTTTTAATAAATTTAAAGTATTAAATTCTTCTTGAAAACTAATCACTAAACGAACAATAAACAAACTTTCAAATATTTATTACCAAATAAAAAAAATCCTTTTGATCTAAACTTATTTAAAATTCCTTTCTTTAGCCATTGTTCCAACATTAAACGATTTTATGGTCAGTAATTCCATTAATCACCATTACTTCCTCCTTCCACTCTTTTCCTTATCTCACTTTTTTTCGTAACAAAAAAATTAAATTCTAATCTAAGATTTTTAACATTTTAATTAATTTTCTTCAACAAATTTATTTTAGCAGAAACTAATTAAAGGGTGCGAGCTCCTGGTTATTTGTAAGAAAGAACATAGGTACAACAGAAAAACGTGCCGATACTTACCTTTTTTCCCCGTTTTTTTTAATTAAACTTGAGCTTTCATCATTAAAAAAATATCAGTGAAAGAATATTTGTTTTTCTAACTTCGTCATTGATTTTATTTTTCCTTTCTTTTTTATTTTATTCAATTTTAATTATAATATTTTTGTTTTTATTAAATTAAAAGACTGTTGATAGTATTTTTTTTTACAAACCTTAAATAAAAAGAAAACTTAATGAAAACTAAAATTTGTACATGAAACAAATTTACATTCAATTTGACACTTTTCAGCTTTTTTTTGTGGGTTTTCAACACTTTTGAAGACACAAAAAAGATTTTACACAAGAAAATTCTATTTCTACAGTTTTTTTTATAATAATAATTATTATTTTTTATAGGATTAATCTAAATTCTATAATTTAATTTTTTTCTTATTTTAAACTTAAAAAATAATTTTTATTTTATTATTAGTTTTAAAATAAATTTACTATACAAAAGTTAGTAAATAATATTCATATAATTCAATTTTTCGCAATTTCCATACATTTCCATGCATTTAAATTTTATGAGGATTTTTTTTTCGCTTGATGTTTCGTTGTGTTTTTCTTCGTTTAAAAATTAAGCAGGAAAAAATTTTTTAAGTAGCGGATTTGCTTTATAATCTCTTTGAGGAATTAAACTTGGGTTTTTTCTTGAACATCTACAGAATTTTGACGACTAAATCTCTCGTTCGCTCATTTTTTTTTCAACATTTTGACTGACTGTGATTTACATTCCGTTTATAATTAAGATTAAAATACACTTATTATGCTTTTTATGTTTATACGTGAGTTATAGTTAAATAAATTAAAGCCATATTTATGCTTTTGTTTGTGGGTTTCCATTCGAAAACTCGCACAGAATACAAATTTTTGTGTGTGTGTGGGGCGGGAATTTAAAACCATTGCTGGCGTTTTTCTCTCTTTGTTTCTGGGAAATTAAATAGTGTTTAAGGACGCTAAGCAACAAAGACTCTCCTATAAATTAAATATCATTTGTTAGTTAGTGTGCCGTAAAATACATTTTTTGGAGGGGAGGGGGATGAATTTAACTGTTTGTGTGTTTCCAGTCTCGATTGGAGTTCTGCAGAACTTTGTAGATATCTTGTGCGGAAATTTCCTGATAGAGATTCTCACTGGGCGACCTCGAGTTTTCGCGGCGCTGTGAACGCGACGACGATCGCTGCATCATCGAGGGATCTCTGACTAATGGCATGCGTTCCCAGAAACGCAAAAGTGTGGGTTTTTGTCCCGTTTGATCCACCTGCCAACCGGGAGGCAGCCACCAAAATGGCGGTTTTGTGGTTGGAGACGCTGCGCTGGTTGTAGGCGGGGGCGGGGGCGTCGTTGTCGGCCCGAAATGCATCACGGAATATTGGTTTTCGTAGTGATTGTAACTGGGAGGCGCGAAACGAGTGCCCGACGCGACAGCAAAACTTTGCGCATTTTGCGCGGGAAAAGAAACGTCCGAACTGTAATCCGTGGGAAAACGAATTCTCGAGGATTCCTTCGGTTTTGTCGGATAATTCGGATGACGCAAGCGATTTTCCGTCACAATGCGATTAATTTCCTTAATTTGATTCAAAATGTGATCGTTATCGTGATCAACGGCAACCACCGATGGCTTCGGAGTCGTACTCGAGGTCAAGTGATGATACACAAACCGATTTGTCGAATCAAGATTTTCTAAATACGCTTCATTGTTTTCGTGTTTTATTACGTGTTCACGGTCTTTTGTTTCCGCGAAACGCTCGTTTGCGGGTCCTAACAATATTTTTTCCACATCTTCGATACCTGCAAGTGTGGTGGATTTTTTTTCTTCCTCCGGTTTCGCTGAACTCTGGGGCGTCACGATAAAAACGGGCGTCGATTCCGTCATTTCTTTACTAGTTTCATCGTCTGGCTGCGACGAAGGGAGCGGATAATCGATATCGGCTCCTCCGCTACTTTCCTCATTGGCATCCAGGGTGGTGTCGGGCTTCTGTGTTGTCGTGTCTTTCGCATCTGTCACGATAAACGATTCATTTTCCAGGAAGGAATCGTCCGAAATGTCATCCGTTTCGTTGCCGTAGTTGATCCATTCCATTTCGCCCGTCACTACTTCGCTAAATGGATCAAAGATGTCGCTCGTGTTGACTTTAACTTGGTTCATTGCCTCATAGGTGGCGTTTATGCTGGAATTATCGTCATTTGTGGCATTAAGCAGGGGAATTTCCGTCGAAAATTCGGAACTTGTGTCAATATCTGTCGCTAGGGTAGTGATGGCTGTAGAACTTTCGGATAAACCATCGACAGAAGATACTCCATCATCGTCTGTAGTGCTGCCCTGAGCTTCTGTGCTATCTGAACCCACGGATAAGGGGTTGTCTGTGGTACTACTTCTGTCGCCAGAGACGGTGCTACTTCCAGAGTCGTGGTTTCCAGGCGTTGTACTGGACTGTCTGTCGTCGTCGTTGTTGGCATCATCGCTGGTGTTGTCGGTCGCGGTTGTTGTTGGTTCGACAGTTGTTGTGGCATTTCCGGTTGATGCTTGAGCACTTTCACTCTCTTCAGTGGAATTCGTAATTTTCTCGACTGAAATGAAGCTAATAGTTCCTGCATCTGATTGCGAGTCATCATCATGAGGCGGCCGGTGGGGAGCCGGAAAGGGCAAGAGAGTTTCGTCGCCCGCCTTTAACGGGAGTGCTTCTTCCGGGTAGACAGCTTCGAACGTCAGCGGCAAATTAAGTTGGAACGGACCATCGCCCTCTTCTTCCTCGTAGTCGTAATCGTACAAATCGCCGCCATCTTCTTCGTTTGTGGGCGCGTTCGTTTGACTCGTAGTTTGACCAAGAAGCGCTTCGATTTTCTGTTTGATCGCTTCGTGTTCGTCGATTTTGACGATGGGGATGCAGCGCTTATGCGAGTCCAACTTGTGATCGGGCGGACAGGAAATTGAGGAACTCGACTGGAAATTGGGCGTTATGAATATTGACTTTGGTGTGATTTTCTTGGCTTTGTGATCCGGATGCGGGCCACTGTTGGCGGGCATTTGCCAGGCATCCCACGTGAGATGCTCGGGATTGCTCGCGAGCGGCTGTGACGTGATCGGAAGTGCAAGCAGAGACGACGTGAGATGGCACACAATGACGAAGAGGATCGGAATAACGTAATACAGTCGCATGTTGTTTGATTTCTTTTGTCGCACTTTCATTTTCATGATTTTTTTTTCGTCTTTAGAGCATCTTTTGATGAAGAGATCTGAAAAGAAAAGAAAAAAAACGTCTTATTAGAAGGAAATTTCTTCACGGAAGGCACAAAAAAGAGACATTGTTCTCGCAGCAGCATACCTGGACCCGACAAGAATCAATAAACGATTGCGCAAATGACGGTTACCAAACAAATAGAATGACAATAACAATAAAACAGGAGATTATAAAGGTAAAAAAAAATATCAATGAACGTTTTCACATCATAAATGGCCCATAAAATGTCAGGTATTATGTCAACTTTTCATTATACCGTAATGCTTCTTTATGAAAGGGTCAGGTATGTGGCAAAAAATATTTTTTATTATTATCATTTTCGCACAAAAGCCGGATTAAGGGCCACCTATATTATCACAATTTACGAAAATTGTAACAAAAATCACACAAAAAACGAGAAAAATTGCAATTAAACGACTCATTTATTATTAAATTTAAAGTGTGAAGGTAAACGAGCTCTCTCGGTAATGACCCATTCATAATCGAGCTGACCTCACCTCGTCACACAAAAAAATATAATTTTTCGTGAAAATTAGCGTCTTAATTTTTTTTTTTTGGCAAACCTCAAAGTGCCATGATATTATTACATTATTTTTTGTTTTATTTTTCTCAAGTGGGTGTGAAAAGTCAAAAATAGAAATAAATGTCTTATTTCATTCATTCATAAATTTTCAATGAGATGTAGCAAGTGTTCGCGTTTGATATATTAAATAATTTTAACACAACAAAAAAAAAAAAAATAAAATAAGAATTTAATCTTATGCTAAGTCTCGGTGAGTAGTAGATGAGATCCAATTAATTACGATATGATAAATTTAGGTATGAAAAAGGGAAAAAACACTTTATTTAACGCACTTTATTTGCTTTTTCCTTGTTTTTACATCAAATGAAATTCAATTTGGAACCGACAACAGATCTCACGTAGCAGCAAAGTAAATTTATACAGTAAAATAATGTAAAATAAAGTAAAGTATAAAGACGAGAAAGTGTCTCTCTGATGTTTTAAAATTGATCAAAGAACATATTATTGCCAGTGAACGACTGTCTATCGTGTCTGATATGCTGCGTATTAGGGATCATAGAAATTTTTAATTTTTATTTGATCGTCTTCAGATCGTTTTGTATTTATCTTTGTTTAATTTTGCCAAAAATAAAAAGTTTTGGCGAAAAAATTTTATATTTTCACAAAATTAATTTTCAAAAAAAAAAAAAAAAATAAAATAAAATAAAATAAAAAAATAAATAAAATAAAAAAATAATTAAATAAAATAAAATAAATAAAAAAATTAAATTTAATATCTAAATTTTTTTCTTCAAAAATTAAAAATAAATCCTTTAATAAATTAAAACAATTTAATTTTTTTTATAATACCTAATTTTTATATTAGGATTATTTCATCAAGGTGCAAAAAAAAAAATAAAATTTTAAAAATGCGAATCAAGGTCCTTTAACAAGCCTTGAGAACCTTTATCAATAAAAAAATAGAGAGACTCAGCTCCGTTATTTTTTTTTAACAGTCTTTCAGCCTTTTTACCAAAATTTCGAACCGTTAAGGCTTTGGAATTTTTAAGATTTAAGCGAATTTTTGAGATATTTAGTCACTTTAAAAATTATTTCAAATGCAAAATGTTAAAAATCTTTGGAACGAATGCAAAATTTCTGATGAAATTAGACCATTTTTCACATTTAACTCTTGAAAATTAATCTCAACGGCCTCATTTCAACAGAAAATTTGCCTTCTTTTTAAAATTTTTCATGTAGAATAATTTTTGAAGTTTTTAAAATTTCAAAAAATCCCCCAAATTTTTAACATTTGAACCTTTACATCTTCAAAAATTCGAAATTTTTCTAAATTTTAGTACCATAATTAGGTAGAAAATATGAACAAATATCATAAAAAATATTTTTAACAAAATAATTTGATTTTTGGATTTAAATTGAGACTCTCAAAATTAATTAAAATTACTTATTTTTACCTCATTTTCAACTAAATATTAAATTTTTTTTTTCAGAATCCCTACTACGTACGATAAATACTGTCAGATATATAATGAAGCAAATGCAAATAAAAGATACTTCTACGTCTACCAGCGAGTTAAGAAGAAGAAGTTAGAAATAGAAAAGAAAGTTTTTTTTTCTCTTACATCAACGTTGACTTTTTTTTTGTCTTGTCAAGCACGTCGGTTGTTGTTGTATAAATATTTAAGCCGCACATAGGAAGTCTGTTGAGAAGAAATGCAAGTCGTTTATTTACTTTTTAATCACACATCACTGACTGATTGACTGACTTTCTGAAAAATTCACTTGTTTATTTTAATCGTATGTGCTACCTACGACGAAAGACGACACATCAAGTGCAGCAGTCTACTTTAAATTTTTCGAGTTGTTTTTAGAAATCAATCAATTATGTGCTAGACAAAACTTTTGCTCTTTTCTTCTTTTTTTTACATTCAAAGAAGAGACAAAAACACGGAAAACTCAAGTTTTTTTTTGCATTAGTTGATTAAATTGATCGATATTCCAGTTCTCGGTGCCTTTCATGATGATTCGCACACACACACAAAAAATGCCCTTGAA
Source organism: Culicoides brevitarsis (assembly GCF_036172545.1). Taxonomy (NCBI): domain Eukaryota; kingdom Metazoa; phylum Arthropoda; class Insecta; order Diptera; family Ceratopogonidae; genus Culicoides; species Culicoides brevitarsis. The sequence goes on along the minus strand of NC_087085.1, from coordinate 18,048,110 downwards.
ACGTTCTTTCGAAAGTTTTTTCTGCCCCGTGGCCATTTTTAGAACACATTAGAACGTTCTTATTCATCCAACCGGTTGCGGTTACTCGAACATTTGCATGCTACCTGACTTTTCAATCGTTTTGTGTTACAGAACGGCTTTTAGTGCCAACCTGTTTGCGGCTCGTGGTGAAGGTGATTGAATAAAATACATTACTTTTCGCATACCTGCTACCCATTTTCACCTCTGACACCAATTAAAAATTCCAATTAAATGCCATTTTATTTGCGCCGAAGAATTCCCGATGTCAAGGCCTCAATTCAATTTGGAAATTAATTAAGCCGACACTAACGAGCGAATCATTAGAAATATAAGACAGACGTCGCTCGTTATGAACTTTCAATTTCATTTGCTTGGAATTTCTTTCGATTAACATAAAAAAAAAAATTTTTTTTTGGTCTGGACCAAAACGAATTCTTTCGATTTGATTGCCATAATTAAAAAAAAATTAAGAGGAAAGGTTATTGATCGATCGATCGCTATCTCTCTTCACATGAGATATCTGTCTGCCAAGTCATACTTTCCATACATTTCGTGTCTAATTGATGAATTAATGAATAGAAATTATAATTATTCCAGTGTATTTAAATGCCTTGGCATTGCTACCACTTTTATTTTCTACTCAAGTATTTAGGCCACGTGCAATTTTGATGATTGATTTGGACAATCCGCTAGAGAGGAATATTTTTTTCCGTGGATTTTTATCGTTTTTTGGTTGAAAATCGAAAAATTTCGTGGCATGAACGGCTCTAGTGAACTACGTCAATGATCTGCTTAACATTTTTAAGCAATTTAAAACCGATTAATGCATTGTCTGTTTAATTTTAATGCATGCGAGCCTACAAAAACATGAGAAATCACCAAAAACACTCTCCATTTCTTTTTTTGTTGTATTTAAATTTCTTTCGTATCAAAATGCATGCTTAACAATTTGTTTTTGCTTTCATGTCTTTATGTCGTGTGGAATATTTTTACATTTGCTCGTGCATAAGTAATTCAATACTACTAGCGTGGCTGCCCTGCTACTAATATTAATATTGACAACATTTTAAACGAATAATTAATTTATGTTGCCGTTGGGTAGGCGATGTTTCATTTTGTGGCGCCAGAATTTTTAAACATTTATTTCGCTTGTTGTGAGAAATTTTTTCTTATTTTATTTAAAAAAAATTAAAAAATAGGAAAATAATTTTTTTTCTAATTTTCTATGCGTTCTCAGGAAGAATTTTTAATATCACAAAAAAATTTAAAAAATTTTGTAAAATTTTTTGAATATTTTTAATTTAATTTTATTAATAAATTTTTATTTTATTTAATTTTTTTTATATAAATTTGTTTTTTTTTTTTACTTTTTTCATTTTTTTTAATTAAAAATGGTCAAATCAGTAAAATTGATCTTCAAAAATATTTAAATTTTCAATAAAAAAATAAATTGTGCGTCGGTTTAAAATAAAGCCTTCAAAATTTTCATAAGAATTTTTTCTTTAATTAATTTAATTAAAAAATTAAATTATTTTTCTTTAATTATTTATTATTTTTTGAAAATAAATTAATTTTTTTTATTTAAATAAAAAAAAATTATTTAATTTACTTAAATTTAATGAATATATTTTCAAATTTTCTTTTTAAAAAAACCAATTTGTCTAAAATTAAAGAATATTAATATAAAATGAAAATTTCGATTTGTTTCGATGTTCAAAGCTTAGAAAATAAAAAAAAAATAAAAATAAATTAAAAATAAATAAAATTATTTTTTTGTTGACTTAACAGGAAGAAAAGAAATTCAGAGGATGTTCATTGAACTTTTCTCCGTATTTTTTTATTATTAGAAAAAAATTGAGACCACCTCATTTCCGATCTTCCTAGAAAGTTGTCGGTCCATTTTATTTCTTTTTCACCGAAACATCTCACTAAGACATGTTGTTGCAACAATAGTCTATTATTTTTCTCGTGCCACCTGTATCGAACACACAAAAAGGAAAAAACCTGAGAATGAGTGTGGCATTGTAATCTAAAAGTAATTGTATCCCGACAAAGTACATTAATTAAATCTAAAGACACTTGAATGCACTTAACACCTTGTTTGCCAATTTTATTACCCATAGAGAGAGAGAGAAAGAGAGTATGTGGTTGTTTATTGCAATGTACACATGTCTCCGTGTGCGTACCTTTTGTAAAGTAATTCAATATCTTCATTATGTCGTTCGGGTTGTCAATGGTGATGCCTTAACTAAAGTTATATTATTATTATTATTATGTTGTTATTGTCGTCGTCGACGATGTCGTTGTTATAAAATTGTTATAAATTGCTAGTTCAAAACAATTGGCAACGACGTTTATGGGTAAACACGAACGTTTTATTACACACGTTATTATTTGCATGTATGAAAAAGGAAATCCTTCTGATTGAAATTGAAAGTGTAAAATACTTGAAGAAAGAGACGAGAGGCAACGACAACACATTGACGCCTCTTTGTCAGACGTAGCACTAGACAGGTGTGGTAGATGCGTCATTTTATAAGATAAAAAATTATTTCGAGAGTGTGAGATAAATAGACAGATCTAGTGGATCGATTATGTATTTTTTTTTTCAATTCAATTGTCTCAGAAGATAAGTTGTTGATTGTCAATCAAAATAATGAATATAATATTGAAAAGTGATGAGATTTGCTCGATTTTGAAGAATTTCATTTGTTTAAAAAAAAAATAAATTAAATTAAAGAGATATTGCTATGAGAATAAAATTTTATGAGAAGTTAAAAGAAAATAAATTAAAATTAAATAAAAAAATAAAACAAATAAATAAATAAATTAAAGTGGTAATAATTTTATTTTTATAAATTTTTGATTTTTAAATAAAAATATAGAAATTATTTAAAAATAAAAATTTAATTTAATTTAAGATGAATTAAAAAATTTTATATTTTATTAAAAAAAAAATAAATAAAAATTATTTAAAAAAAAAAATTTTTTTTAAAATCTTTTATGTATTTTTAAATTAAATAATTAAAAATTTAATTTAATTAGGTGCTTAAGCCTTAAGGTATTTTCTAAACTTTTATTTTTTTTTAAATAAATATAAATTGAAAAAAAAATAAATAAACGAATAAAAAATTAAAATTAGTAATAAAAAATCAAATTAAATAAAAATTGAAAAATAAGTTTTTAATCTTTCATTTTTTTAGAATTTAAAATATTTTTAAATCCTTTATTTTTAAATATTTTTTCCGTTTATTTTTATATTTATTTTTTTTACATAAAATTAGTAAATTTTATATTTATTTAATATCATTTTACGTCAACTTCTTAAGTTTCCAGCAAAACTACGAGAAACACACAGAAGCATCATCTCCGACAGGGGAATTACAACAATAAAAGTTATTATTATTATCTATTAAAATAAAATCACAGTTAAAAAAGTCGTAAAATCGAAGAGAAAAAAAAAACTTTACACACAAACATTTTTACGACAAACTAATTTTGTAACAAGACATAAAAATAGTCGTATAAATAAACAATTCAATTGATTTTCTACACATGTGTCACGCTTCATCACAACTATTATTTTACGACACACCAGGAGGAGATAGTAAAAATATACAATATTCGACCTTGAACTCTGTCTCTTTTTCTCTCGCTTGTCAAACAGCTCATCTCGAACAAATAAAAATGTAAAAAAAATAACAATTTTTCATATTTTATTACAATACAATGGCACAGCATCACCAGCAGCAGCACTTTATGCCCATATTTATGATAATGATAAATTCCTCACAAATCATCACAAACACCCGTGGAACAAAAGGCTTCAATCGTCCGTCATCGTCGTCGTCGTCGCATGTCAGAGTGCTTCGCCGAAGAGTCCGATTGATTGTTTTGTTTAAACAACAACGAAAAGAAAGAAAAATTCATGATGCTGCATTTTTCATACACATAAAAAAATCTATTTATCTGTCTATCGCTCACTGGCGATGATGTTGTCATGACGCAGCAAGTTTCTAAGCCTCTAATGAAGTTGCTTTATACATTTTTTTTAAAATTTTTTTGGTAGATTGAAACGAAATTGTGAGATGACTATTATTGTGATGAAGTTTCACCGAAAAATGTTTTTTGAACGAAAAAAAAGTAAAAATCCCACATAAAAATGTAAGTCTATTATTAGAGCATGCGATAACAATTTCTTAGCTTTGGTATCGTATGACAATGAAAGAAATTAATTTAATGCTCAAGTGGTAATTGGAGCTGATTGTAATTAAATTAATTTTAGTTTGTAATGAATTTTTCAACGAAGAAAAAATTTCCAGTAAAGGTTAAAATACTTGAAAAAGCAAATAATTGCTAAAAAATTTATAAATGAAATTTAATTTATAATTAGGTACATGAAATTTTTTTATTGAATTACAATTTCTTAAAAAAATCAGAAAAATTAATTTAAGTAAAATTTTTTCATTAAAAATTAATTTTTAGAAAAATAATTTTAGTTAAAAAAAAAAATAAAAATAATTTTCTAAAATTTCTAAAATTTTTTTTTTCAACAAATTCACAAAAATATAAATTAAACAAGAAAATATTTGAATCTAATGCAAAATTTATTTAATTTCCAAAGATTATTTTTTAATTAAAAATTTTCAAAAATTTTAATTGAAAAAATTGTAAAACAAATTTTAATTAAAATTAAAAATTAATTTTAATTATTTTTTTAGTGAAAAATTAAAAAAAAATAGTAAATAATAAATTAAAATAATAAATTAAAAAAAATAATTTTATTTTTAACTCAAATATTAAAAAAAATTTTAAAATTTTTTATTAAAAAATAAATTTATTTAAAAAATTTAAATAAACGTAGTACTTTTTAAAAATTAAAATTTTCAAAATAATTTTTTAATCTTATATTATTTTTAAATTTAAAATATTTTTAAATCTTTGTGATTTTAAAATATTTTAAATGGAATATATTGAGCTTATTGAAGAAAAAAACAGAATAAAAAATTTTCAATTAAATATAAATTTTCCGAGAAATGGGAAAACAAGCTCAAAACGGGGTTTTCATAACTTCCGTTATTTTTAAAAAAAGTTATTTTGGAAATTTTTTATTTTTAAATATTTTTTTTTTTTTCTTTTTTTACATAAAATTAGTTGATTTTATATTTATTTAATATCATTTTACGTCAACTTCTTAAGTTTCCAGCAAAACTACGAGAAACACACAGAAGCATCATCTCCGACAGGGGAATTACAACAATAAAAGTTATTATTATTATCTATTAAAATAAAATCACAGTTAAAAAAGTCGTAAAATCGAAGAGAAAAAAAAAAAACTTTACACACAAACATTTTTACGACAAACTAATTTTGTAACAAGACATAAAAATAGTCGTATAAATAAACAATTCAATTGATTTTCTACACATGTGTCACGCTTCATCACAACTATTATTTTACGACACACCAGGAGGAGATAGTAAAAATATACAATATTCGACCTTGAACTCTGTCTCTTTTTCTCTCGCTTGTCAAACAGCTCATCTCGAACAAATAAAAATGTAAAAAAATAACAATTTTTCATATTTTATTACAATACAATGGCACAGCATCACCAGCAGCAGCACTTTATGCCCATATTTATGATAATGATAAATTCCTCACAAATCATCACAAACACCCGTGGAACAAAAGGCTTCAATCGTCCGTCATCGTCGTCGTCGTCGCATGTCAGAGTGCTTCGCCGAAGAGTCCGATTGATTGTTTTGTTTAAACAACAACGAAAAGAAAGAAAAATTCATGATGCTGCATTTTTCATACACACATAAAAAAATCTATTTATCTGTCTATCGCTCACTGGCGATGATGTTGTCATGACGCAGCAAGTTTCTAAGCCTCTAATGAAGTTGTTTTATACATTTTTTTTTTATTTTTTTGGTAGATTGAAACGAAATTGAGAGATGACTATTATTGTGATGAAGTTTCACCGAAAATGTTTTTTTGGACGAAAAAAAAAGTAAAAATCCCACATAAAAATGTAAGTCTATTATTAGAGCATGCGATAACAATTTCTTAGCTTTGGTATCGTATGACAATGGAAGAAATTAATTTAATGCTCAAGTGGTAATTGGAGCTGATTGTAATTAAATTAATTTTAGTTTGTAATGAATTTTTCAACGAAGAGAGAAAATTTCCAGTAAAGGTTATAAATAAAATTTGAAAAAAATTTATAAATGAAATTTAATTTATAATTAGGTACATGAAATTTTTTTATTGAATTACAATTTCTTAAAAAAATCAGAAAAATTAATTTAAGTAAAATTCAGAAAAAAAAAATTCATTAAAAATTAAAAATTTGAAAAAAATAGATATTTAATTAAAAAAAAAAATAAAAATAATTTAATTTCTAAAATTTTTTTTTCAACAAATTCACAAAAATATAAATTAAACAAGAAAATAAATAAAATAAAAATATTAAATAAAATTTTTTTTTCGTTTTTTTGTGAATCTATGCAAAATTTATTTAATTTCCAAAAATTATTTTTTAATTAAAAATTTACAAAATTGTTAATTAAAAAAATTGTAAAACAAATTTTAATTTAAATTGAAAATTAATTTTAATTATTTTTTTTAGTGAAAAAATTAAAAAAATAATAAAAATAAATTAAAAATAATAAATTAAAAAAAAAATAATTTTATTTTTAACTCAAATATTAAAAAAATTCCATTAAAATTATTATAAAAAAAATTAATTAAAAAAAAATATTTGTCAATAATTAATTTTTCAACCTGATATCAATGAAAAAAATTCCAGAAGTGAAATACATCACGTTGCGATTAATAAAGACATTAACCTGCCGATCTCTGTCGAACAAAAAAAAAATACATTGTTGTCAACTTGTAAACTTCCATTGTATTCAAATTTCTTCCATGCATTTTGTCAACCAATTACCTCCAAAATGGAAGTCGCATTTATTTATTTAGTAACACAGGCAATAAAACGCTTCTTTTGAACGTTCCTACCGCAAAAAGAAATCAATCATGTGAAAGAACGAAAACACAAACAATTTCTCGTATTAATCGTTCAATCGATTGATTTACGCAAAAAATCACGTTCGGCATTGCTGTTAAATTTGTATTTGAACATTCTTTGCGTGAAGTTATTCGACTTTTTTTTTCATCTTGACTTTTAACGCGTTTGTTTTTCTCTTTTTTGCTTTGATAAGCAAAATAAACGAGATTCACGCAATTATCACGAAGGTCGCAAGTTAGCTTAATCTGCCCACATCCAGAAGTGAGTGCCATTATTTTCACATCAGTCAGCCAAAAAGGCCAATGAGCGGCAATTAATCACAGATCATCGTTAGAGAACGAGAAATAAACAAAAAAAAAAACAATAAATTTATTGCTAGAGTCGGTCTATCTCTCTTATCACGTTGAAAATATTTTTGTTCGTTCCGGTCAGTCTCGTTGACAAACTCGCACTGCACGAGAAACGAGCATGAGAATAGTAATAAATATTATGATTGATGATGATTCGATCAGTGGTTACGATTTCTGTTTTCTATTTGATTAAACTTGCATTTGTAAACGGAATCGATGAGAAAAAACGAGAGAATTGTAATTTAATGAGGCATCCGAATGCAAATTATTATTTTTTTTCATGCCCACACTTGTTTGTTCGGTGATGTAATAAAAATAATAAATAATTATTTGCGGGATGTTATTACCTTTTTTCCTGTGATCTCGATGCCGGTGGGAATTTTCCGTAATTTTTTTTTGGAACACAAAAAACACTCGAATTTTCGTAAGTAATTATTTTTAGCGAAAATTATTTTTTTTTCTTTAATTATGATTAAAATTCGAACAAATAAACACTAACAAATTAAATAAATTATAACAAAACACACATTTTCTAGATTGTTTCTGATTGACAGCTAAAGTGTTACTGAACACACACGAGAGGAAGAGACCAGAAATGAATTAGTGTCTGTATTAATAACCGTTTTGTAGGTGTTTGTGTCTCCTCCATACACAGACACACAAAAACACCCATACTGACATAAACAAAGGACAATTGAGGTAGGCAGGCAGGTAGAAAAAAAAATCTGTCCCTTGTAAGAAGAACTGCAACAATTGTCACGTGTAGTCGCTCTTTCTCTCTCGTTCTTTCTCTCCAGTCTGTTTCTGTCATATTTTTTCGTGTGTGTCGTGTTGGTTTGTGATTTATTTACTGAAGTACATAATAATAACTGGACCATTGTTCGGTAGTATTGGTAATTGATTACTTTCGGAGGAGCATGATGTATTTGTTATGAGAGGATTTTTTCTTTCTTCTTTTTTTTTTATTTTGTGTCAATGGACATTTTTGAACCGGGAAAAACGAACAATGGACCACACAATGGAATTTGTCACAGGTGGTAATGGATATAAAATATAGAGTGACAGACGTTTTGATTAATTACTCGGAAAAGTTGTTAAATGGTGTTTTGATCGTGCGTCACATTGGCTTTGAATGGGCTTGAAGGATTTTTAATTTAGCTTAAAATTTAATTTTGTACGCTGGGGGAGAGAGTGGATCAATCATGTGGGCAGAATTTTACCAAAAAGGTGCCTAATTAGTAAAGTTGCTGAGCATTATTTGATTTTTTTTGACAAATAATGACTTTTTTTTATCCAGTTTTTAGCTTTTTAGGGTAAATTAAATCTTTTAGAGTCCAATAATTTTTTTTAAATTTATTAAAATTCTAAATTCTCGATATATTTAAAAATTTATTATCGAACATTTGTTCGAAAAAATATTTTTAAAGTAGTTTTTAACCATAAATTAAATTTAAATTAATTAATTTTTTAATTAAATTAATTTTAAATTTTTGATTTTATTTAATATAATTTTAATGAATTAAATTATTTAAATTAATTATTTTATTAATTTTAATTGTTTTAATGAATTTAATAAATTAATTTAAAATTATTAATTTTTTTTGTTGATTTGATATTAATTTAATTGTTATTGAATTTAATTATTAAGCAATTAATTATTATTTAAATAATTAAATTAAATAAAAATTATGTAAATAATAATTTATAATTAATTTAAATAATTTTACTCATCTCTTTTTTACTAAAAAAGAAAAATCGTTTTATTAATAAATTAATTAATTAACTTTAATTAAAATTAAAATAAAAATTATTGATATTTAATTTAAAATTTATGATCTAAAATTCATTTTTTTACCACAAAATTTAAGAAAATAATATAAAAAAAAATATTTTTTTTTCTATTTTACAGAATTCATAACTTACATTTTTAATCTCCAATTAAAATTCAAAATTTCCCTTTTTTCACAAACACAAAAAAATCTCTTCTGTTACTCTTATCTGACCACTTTACCGCATCACTGTCACAACCAGACTAAACATAAAATCAAACCCACATATGTGAGACAATTTTCCCGTTCAGAAACACTCGCCATTCACACAAATCCACCACCGCACTTGCCTACATGTACCGAAAAAGAGACAAAACAACAACAAGTACCCTTGAATCATGAACAAGTCCCGCGCGCTTTTCCCTGCACGAGTGTGTGGTGTTTTTGTTGTGATTGTCGTCTAACTACAAAAGTGTCATCACTTATTCACAAAAAAAAAAAAATAATAGAAGAAGAAAACTTCTTGCCAATTCATTATTTTATTACAGAAAACTGGTCGCACGCTCGCAGGTACCTCACAGGTGGTGGCAAAAAAAAATACGTTTTTCGTCGTTGTGTTTGCATTACGCGTCGACGGTTGCTGCCGAGATGACGCGAAGTCAAACTAATTTGAAACACAAACAAAAACAAAAGAGCGTATTTTCCCGAGATGCGGTACGCAAGGCATGAGTCAGCAACGTGAGCATCGTAAACATCATTCAAAACCCAAAAAATAAAATAAAATAAAAAATTAGATGAAAGAAGATTTTTAGAAATAATATTTGTTTCTCACTCGAAAGCACGCATTTCTGCGCGCGCGAATTCGTTTATGAGCTAAAAACCCAAGGCTAGACCCGAACATTATGAGTATATGTGAAATTTATGGTCGTAACTCGGTCTATTTACTTTTCAATCATCAAATTTTACATAATATTTGGCACAAAATTACGGCAGCAGGCAAATAATCAAAAAGAGGCAAATCGCTGCCAAAATCACATTTTGTGTGTGCGTGCGTGTGTTCTGAGTTAGACAACATGGTGTTTCCTGTTTTTCAGCAGATGAATCATTTTTTTGGGTTCTTCAATGCAGGACCATGGGGAACTTTTATATTGAAAAGTTTTTTAATTTTCAGGTTTTTCAATTTTTAAATTCATTTTTTAATTAAAATAAAAATTATAAAATCTGCTCTAAATTAATTTCAAATTTCTTATCCCAATAATTTTTATTAAAAGTATTTTTTTTATTCGAAATAATTTTTTTCAGAAATTTTAATTATTCGAAAATTGAAATTTTTCGAAAATGAAATTTGTATCGAAATTGAAATTAATCGAAAATTGAAATTTTTTCGAAATTAAAATTATTCGAAAATTGAAATTTTTTGAAAATGAATTTTTTTTTCGAAATTGAAATTTTTGGAAAATGAAGTTTTTTCGAAATTGAAATTATTCGAAGTTGAAATTATTCGAAAATTGAAATTTTTTCGAAATTAAAATTTTTCGAAGTTAAAATTTTTTTATAAAATCAAATTTTTCGAAAAAATTATCGAAAATTTATTTTTTTTTTAAAAGTTTTTTTTTTAAACCAAAAATTTATATTAAATAAAAAAAACATTTAAAAAATCGGTTCTTTTTATTAAAATTTTCCACTCAAGTGTTTCATTCCCACAGTTCAGCTCGCGCGACATGCGGACAAAATCCAAAATTTTATGAATGAATATTTCCTTCACACTTTCTTACATTTTATTTACATTGCACACGTTCGTTTGGCAGCAGCGGTAATTACGAGTTCCGTTCGCACATCTGTGCAAAAAAAAATAGAAAAAAATACAAAGTTTGCCACAAAAATAGACGGAAAAATATTAAATTCACAAAGTCAAAGTTGTTTATTGTTATTATGATTGTTATATCATAAAGTGTTTATAGCAAAAAGTATTATTGAGATTTGCGTCAGTTGACGAGAGACACGAGATGAATGAACAAACTCTTTAACAACATGACAGTTTTCAGTTTATTTTTGTAAATAAAGTGCTGCCAGAAGTGTGTGTGTTTACTCAAAAAAATGAAAAAAAAAAAATAATTAAAATGAGAAGAAAAAAAAAACAGTAGACTGTCAGTCAGCCATCCGCAGAATAACAAGCATCAAACAAATCATTAGTCGAGTTATCTACGAACGACAGTCAAGTCGACAGATGGAAGAATTAAGCACTTTTGTGTGCATTTATCGAAAGAAAAACAAGATTTTCGAGTGTAAATTGAAGCTGACGTAAAATTTTTTGTTATTTTTTCATTTGCCGTTTCGCAGGCAGTCATTATTAATCAAATCCTGCTTGATCTAATCAATGACTGTTGAAGTTAGTTAACAGCGCGTGTAATGAATTTGCCGCTTGCCAAATGTTCGTCTCGCTCTCCTCATTCCTCATTTTTCTTGCTCGTTGATCCTTTTTTCGTGCTGCAAAAATTTTCGGGAGAAATTTGGTCCGTTACAAATATTTTGTGCTAAAAGTGTTCACATTGTTCGAGATTGGTTTTATGAATATTTTAGGCATTCTCGGTAACGTTAAATAATAAATTGGACAGAATTTCGGTGCGGTTTTGATTGAGTTTCAGTGTGTTTGCTTGTGCACCGGAGTTGAATAATGGAATGTACCTCCCAGTGGGAAGGAAATGATTTTTTAAGGCCATTTGATTTTTATAGGAATTATTTTTTAATTTTTTATTTAAAAAAAATATTTTTTAAAAATTTTCTCAAAAAAATTAATATTTGAAAAAATAATTCATTTTTTTAACAAAAAATAAATAAATAAGTTTTCATTAAAATATTTAAAAATTGAAAAAAAAAATTTTTTTTTTCTTTTAATTTTCTTAAAAAATACTTTATGATTTTTTTTAATAAAAAAATTAAAATTTGTTAAAAAATATTTTTTAATTTTCTTAAAAAAAATATAAAAAAAAATTAAAAAAATTCCTATTTGAAAATTAAATAGATATTTTTTGAATTATTTTTCTCAAAAAAAAAAAAAAAAAAATAAATAAATAAAAATACAAAAAAATTAAAAATTAAATAAAATAATAATTTAGGAAAAATTTCTTTTGAGAAACTAAAAATAAGTAAATAAATAAAATAAAAAAGAAAAAAATGACATATAAAAATTTTAATGGCCTTAAAAACGACCAAATTATCCCACTGGGCCCAATTTTGTATCGAATAATTTATAAATTCTCGGTAATAATGCCAAATAATTCACATCTCCTCATACCAAATACGTGTCGTATTGTTCATCATCCCAGCTAGATATCAAAAATTTTCACAAAATTTATTCTTTCAAAATATTGTTGTTTGTTTTTTTGTCTGATACATATTTGATTACGGCAAAAATAAACATTTTATTGGCTTCACAAGAGTAAATTACGAGCATTTGTTCTGATTCCTATTTGCAGGCGTGTTTCGAATCACAAAAAAGGATTTGAAAGAGGTGCTCCGCTATAAACACGAGATTATGATAAATGTGTTTATTACTTTGACAGGCTTCTTGCGCTACAATTTTATTTTTGCCTGTGGGAAAAACGGACAAAAAATTACCTAAACTCAGAAAAAGTCCCATTTATCCGAAAAATAAAACAATAATAATATTTTAGAACGACCTCACTCGTTGAATAATTTCCTTAAAAAACGTGCCTTTCCATAATTTTCTTTGAAATATGCTTCAAATTATTTCCAAAACATTCGAAAAATATTTTCCGCCGACACACAAGAGTTCATTAGAAGGCAAAATTGTGTGAAAATTGTTTCTTTCGTTTCTCCACTCATTTTATCCTGGCATCGTCGACGAAATTTGCTACAAAGTAAATATTTTCGGGCATTCCTGCATGAATGAAAGCAACTTTGTTGTACATAGTTGCATGAAAATTTCACCATGACATCAAACATTTTTCACTTAATTGATTTTGAATGCACGTTCACTTCATCGCTCAAAGCCACAACAACAAAATAAATACAATCCATTGTGTTCCATATTGCCTGGCATTATGGGAAAAATTGTACAGAATTTTTTTTTTTATTTATGATAATTAAAATAATTGAAACGATCTACTTTTTTTTACAGTGATAAAAATTAAATTGAACGAATTATCCGGAAAAACCACAAATTGCATTTTTTTGTGGGTTTTGTTCTGAAATGTAATGAATGACAGTGCGACGTAAATCACCATGAAACAACAATTATCACGTATATTTACATAAAATATCATCTGTGAGCAAGTTATTAAATTTCAGTTTTCCTCCTTTATTTTCTGTGCGTTGTTAAAAATCGTTTATAAGCCATCTTTTCAAGTATTAACGGAGCTCTGTCGTTCGCTCAAGTACAAAGTCAACAAGATGATAGTTTTGTACGATGAACAAATCCTTCAGTTTGTCATACAAAACTAGTCATGCATAATTACTGAAGTAAAGGATTATGGAAATGATGATATAAATATACATTAAAAGCACTTCTATCACTCAATTTATAAACATTTCTTCTTGTTAATGATATAAGAAAACATGGATCATGCCAAGGGACGGTTGAGACGTTTTTTTTTGTATGAAGCTATTAAAAAATAGTTTTTTACAGGTTCGCTTTAACTTTTAAATTTTATGGATATAAGTTTTCTTGTAAAAAGTATAATAATAAATAATTTTAAGATATTTTAAAATAATAAAAATAATAAATTAACTAAAATAAATTAATTAAATTAAAAAAAATAAAAATTTAAATCAAATTAATTTCTCAATATTTTTTTCGACAAGTTAAGAATTTTGGATTTATTGAATTTAATTAAATTTAATCAATTAAAATTATTTAATTTATTTAATATGTAATAATTTGCAATAAAAGTTCTCAATGAATCTTAATATCGAAAAAAAATCAGGAAAAAAATATTTTAAATAAAAAGAGATTTTTTCTAGCAACACAGCTAAAAAAAAAATAAATTTAAAAAATTTGTTTAATTTTTGTTTAAATTCTTATCTTTATTTTGAAAATTAGAATAATTAATTTATCTTTACTGAAAAATGATTAAATAATAAAAAAATATAAATAAAAATCTTTAATTTTGTAAATCATTCAACAATTTAAAATTTATCAATTAAAACGGTTCAATAAATTAGCAAAAATTATTTTTTCAATTTAAATACATAAAAAATCAATATTTGTGCATATTTTTCTATTTTTAGACAATTTTTCATTTTATAAAAAATCAACGGAATACTAAAATTAATTAACAATTTTCAGTAAATTAAACACCAAAGAGAAATATGATCTCTTAATTAAAATTTATATTAAATGTTTTTTTTTCCAAAATATATGTTCAATTAAATTTTAAAAAAATATATTGAACAAAAAATATTTTAAATTTAAAACGGTAGAATATTTTTTGAAGCTTTTAAACTAGACAAGCATGATTGAAACACCCCTTGGCAACTGCCATCACTACTCTTTCTCTTTTCTCTTGACATGACTCAAAATACAACAACAACAATAATAATAATAATATCAAGTGAATAATTAAAGAGCATGTTAAAGTTATTTTAATTAAAATTAAAATTCGAAATGCTTATCAAAATATTTATTGTTTGCACATCTATAATAAACACAAATATATTCCTGGATGTGTAAAATAATGCTATTATATTCAATGGCTGGCATTGTTTGGAATTGTTTTTGTTATCTGTCTATTATGTGTCTACTGCTTGTGATAATTATTGACATGATGATGTGCCATGACCTCTGTAACGTTCGTCGTCGTCCATGCTCTACAACCGGCTTGCGTGTGGTAAGTGCACTGATAATTGAAAATTAATACTGACACTGTGTCAACAACAGAACACCAACGCAATCAAATGCGAAATGCTGCGAAAAGAGGTGTAAGTGTGCGGCGATGCACCGATCTGCGGTTTAAAATTAGAGAAGTGCACATGTTTACATTTAAAAACAGGAAACATTTAATTTTGATATTTTCATTCATAATTTGCACACTAATGAGTAACATGCACATCATGTGAACCGTATCCGCAATTCGCAAATTTTTCGCTGAAAAACGTGAATTACATTTCTCACGGAAGATGCTTAAAAAGCAGGGTTGTAAAAACTTTTACGTTAAATTTAAGAAAAATAATAAGACTGAAGCTTAAGATTTAAAATCTTTGACTTTTTATCTTTAACTTGAAAGTAAAATTTAAAAAAATCTGTTAGACTTTAAAAAACTTAAACGGCTTAAACTTTAACTTAAAAGTAAAATTAAATAAAATGTTTTCACTAAAATAGCTTAAGTTGAGCTTAAGTTTTGATTAAGGGCTTAGGAAAAAATTTAATTTTTAAAAAAATATTTGAAAAATATTATGAATTTAGTCATATAATTTGACTTATGTTATATCGATAGTAGCTTTAACTTAAATTATTCAATAGTAGAATAACTTGAAGAGATTGGAAGAGATTTTTGGCCCTATATTTGATATTGCTTCATGATATGCAATACCTTTTACTTTTTGTACGCGTTACCTTGTTTTCGTTCCTCCTTGTTTTCTGGCCCAAATATCTCGATACTTTGCTGGACTTCGAAATTCATGCGATGATTATGTGTTTTATTTGTTCGTATGCATCCGATTTCCACTTTGTACTCCGCTTTCTCGTTGACGAGAGTAAATTACTGAGCTTTTTTGACCGACCAAAAAACATTTAAATTCTTCGACGGAATGCTCACCTTGGAACACTACCGTGGAATGTCCTTCACTTTGAGACTTGTGATGAGTTCCTGCGTTTGATCATATCCACAAAAAACCTTTATTAAACTTTTGTGCACGAAGATTTTCTTGATATTGATTTAAATCTTTGCCTTTT
Source organism: Culicoides brevitarsis (assembly GCF_036172545.1). Taxonomy (NCBI): domain Eukaryota; kingdom Metazoa; phylum Arthropoda; class Insecta; order Diptera; family Ceratopogonidae; genus Culicoides; species Culicoides brevitarsis. The sequence goes on along the minus strand of NC_087085.1, from coordinate 18,032,024 downwards.
TTGCTTTTTGTGTCTCACTGGATTATGTGAGGGATAGCATCCTCGTTTGCGTCCGATAATGTTTATGCGAAAAATACACGGAGAGTGACTTACCATCAACCTCCATGCTTTCTTATTTTTCGGGGGCATTTTACTCTTCTCAATAAATTTATGACGCTGTTCTTTCGAGGCATTTTACTCTTTTTGTTGAATTTACTACGCTGTTGTTTAGAGAGACGAGTATTGATCCAAACAACTCTTTTCGTCCTCGGAATCTAGAGATATTTCTCTAGTCCATGCACGTTGACTCAATTTTGATTTACATTTATTTTTTATATAAAGTTAAATTAAATTTAAAATAGTTTTACAAACCCTGCTTTTGACTCAAAAGTTTTTCCAGCCCTGCCAAAATTTATAAATATCGTCATGTTTTTGCTAATGAAAAAATGCGCTCAGGTGACGTCAATTGAATTTCGTTACATCGCATAATAAAATTTAATTACAAGAGTTTTATTGGATGCAATCAATTTGGTTGTCGAATCGCTTCCCAATTTACTTGTAAAGTAGCTTGGTATTAAAAATGTTCGTTTTGAAAATTACATGAAACACAACATTGACATTATTATAACCTAATTAGTGTTGTCGTGCGGCAGAAAATATATTGAATTCAGGTGCAAAGTTTGCGGAAAATATATTTTGCACATAATAGTTTTAAACACAAATGATGCATTTTAATTAAAAATGAGACACTAATTATTATGTTCTATCATCATTATGCTCTCACTTGCCCGTACAACAGCTTTAGTGTCATTTTATTCGTAATTATGTGTCATCATGATGTAATTTTCAGACACTTTTTGTTATGAAATTAACATTATCAAGTATTTATGGTTGCAAATTACATTAAGTAGTGGAACAACAACATGGCTCTAATAGGGATTTAGTTAAATGCGGGTTGTGCCATCATCGTCAACTGGCTTAGGGAAGATAAAAATTATTTTTTGTATGCTTTATCGCTCATACACCTGCCTGGTTCTGTGGCAACTCTCTCTCAAAACTTTCCAGATGAGCGATTTTGAATGTTTCTTAAAGTATTGAATGACTCACTTCCTCTTTTGACGTTCCTTTCATCATATTCAACGTTTTTTTTTAATAATAATCATTTAACATCTCATCATCTATAACGAGCTGATGATCATTTCTTGGGTATTTACCTGACCGACCATCGAGAAAAAATGAAAAGAAAAAAAAGTCGTTCAGTGAACCCAATTTATATGTCATTTATAACATCATCAAGACAGAATATCAAGGGCCATTTGCGTGACTTCATCGTTGGCACAGTCAAAATATAAGCAAGCAAGCAAACAAGGAGGTTTACATAAAAAAAGATGTTAAATAACACCAATAATTAACTTGTCAAGGATGACACGGAGTAACTTCGTTAACGGAATTTAAATAAATTTCACTTTCAGTTCGTTGCATGCACGTTTTGCGCGCAAACAAGAGTAAAAGTTACACGATTTGTCCGAGTAAATGGAGGAAAATCAGCCGTCATTGCAGGTCAATAGATCAGAAAAATCAAATAAGAGCATTGCATAAGTTATTTATTTTATTTTTGATAAACAAATTTTTAGCATGACGCAAGTGCTCCAGTTTTTTCTGTTTATTTGTGACCAATAATGCAATTTATGAGTAATATATCGTAAAATCTCACATGAGAGTGTGACACAAGAGCCAATTCATAATTATATTAATGATATACATTAATTTACTTGACATTCCTCTCGATCGATCTACGTGCACTTTGCATGCCAAGCGTAGTGAATGCAATCAAATTTGGGCTTTATTTACACGACAACTAACAATGACACTGATACTCTATTATTATTTTGAGCTGCTTTGTATGTGGCAAGTAATTGTTGCCTTTGCTACGGTTTTAGATGCAGTTTGTTAGCTGCAATGAAAAACCACACACACAGACAATGCAAAAGTCAATTGAAATTGATTAGGCAATATATAACATCGTTATTAAAATGTCAGGCACACAAGACGACGACGAGAGAAAAAGTCAGAATTGAGACAGTGTTGCATTCAATTAACCTTTTGATATTTCTGAGAATGGAAGGCGTTCATTCGACAAATTTATGAGACGCGTTTTGCGATAACTGGCCCTGAAACAATTTTCACGAACTTATCAATCAATCTTTTTTTTTGTTGAAGTGAATTCGCAATCGTTGTGATGTTATGACGTGATCTTGAGTTCACGTGACTCAAAAAAAAAAATTTAATGAGATAATGAGCATATTTCGTTATTCAAAACTCTAAGCTTCTTTAAATTTATTTTTTTATGAAAATTAAATTTTATTTACTTATGATTCAAATTTCAGTTTCTAAATTCAAAGAAATTAAACTTTTAAAAATTTCTTAAAATTAAATAAAATATCTTTTTTTTTTAACTCTTTGAAATTAAAAAAAATTTGTTATTGCAAATTTCCGAATTTTTTTTAAACAAGCTTTATAAAATAAAATAAAATACTTTTTATATTTAAAATTGGACAGAATTAAAAATATTTTAAATTGATTTTTAAATTAAAATATTTTAAAAATTTAAAATTTTATTTTTGCATTTTAATATTTCGCTTAGAAAAATCCGCTTACCTTAAGAGCCAAATAAAAAATGTTTTGATTCTTTTGGATTTTTTTTCAAAATTAAAAATCAAAAGATTTAAGTATATTAACAAATTATCCCAAAAAAATTCAGTTAATCTAAAAAAAAAAACATATTTTTTTTTAAACCAACTTTTTGCCATCAATTTCTTTTTTTGCAATTTTCCGATTTTTTTTTGCAGAACAAAAATTTAAAATTTTAGAAAATTAAAATATTTTAAAAATTTAAATAAATTGTGCATAAAAAAATCAATTTGAGTAGGTACTAAATAAAAATGTCTTTTTGGCAAATTAAATAAAAATAATTAACAAATACAAAATCAGTTTATCGATTTTTCAAAATTTTCATGTCTCGAGGATATTTTGACTTAAAATATTGTAAAATACTTCAACTTTTAAAATGAATTATTAAAAATTCCTTGAAACCTGCTTTCTTTTAAAACAAATGACAGACAACGAGGACCTTCAAAATTCTTCAACTTGTCGGTTAAAAATTGATCAATTATTTCCCTCACCAAAAGTGACATCAGCATGAGGTTACATTTGCCATTCACTCACCTACATATGACACATGACTCATAATCTCTATGAAATTATTAATGGAAATAAAATGCAAGTATTATGCTGCAAGAACAAACAGGTTTCTGAATTTCGATGCACATGAGTCATCATCATCACCGCTTGATTTTATCATCTTTGTCTGAAGAAACTTACCTGAAAAGAAACAAAAAAAAAGAAAATTTTAGAGATAATTTATTAGTTTTGACGCACTCATACATGTAATATTTCTATAGATTTATGTGTGGCAGCATAAGCGATACGTTTACTCAAGAGATTAAGATTGCTGTTGGATTCTGTAACAATTTCTAACAGTTTACAAACAAACACTTGAGACGATTAGTGGATTATTTAATAGTTTTCTCTTCTGATTTTTTTTTTTGGGAAAAGAAATTTCTTCGTCGTCTATTTTCATAAAATAATGTCGCAGAGAGACACGAAGAAGAAGACACACTTGAAAGCGACTAAATGTTTGTCAAATAAATATTTATATTGTCTTAACTGGGAAAGATTATTTTCTCGCACCGAGTTTTCCGCCAACAACGACGACGCGATGAACGATGATAATGACGATAAATGGAGTCGTTAGGCACGAGACGAGCGAGATAAGGAAGTGTTTGATATTAATATTGAATGAGACGCTGAAATAAAGGAAAAGGAAACATTGTGCGGTGTGATTTTTTGATGGGATTTATGAATGAACGACATAGCATCAGAGCATTTTGCTGGAATTGAAATTAATGAATTTGTGGCTTTCAAACGAGATTAGATCTCTTGTAAGATACTGCTGTGATTCAAGGTATGCAAGTTCTTCCTGGTATTTTGCTGCAATTTGTATTCACTCCCACTCTGCTTTGTAAATACTCATCTATAATCCCTGTTTAATTGAAAATATTTAATTAGAAATATTAATTTTGCTCATGTGGATATCATGTTCTTCCTTTTATCCATTCATATCTTGGAGCGAGCACACAAAAGACTCGACAACATTAAATACTCTTGTGCTTCTCCTCTTGTGTCTTTACCAAACCAATTTCGCAGCAATGCTCACCCATAAAGAACATTCTATTTTTAGTTTCGCTTAACATCTATCGCAATAACATCGAAAACTACGCAAATATTCGCAGCCGAATGAAACAAGGAAGAACAACCACTAATTACTGTAACTTGCCGAACATGCCAGAGGAATAAATTGAAACAAGTATTTGGCTTACGCTCGAAATCAGTCATAAAAAGCCGATGTACGGCGAAAATCTCCACGCTAAATGGATGTTGTGTGTTGCGAATGATGTGTATACAAATAAGATACAAACGTATCTCATATTTTTTGATTGATTAGGATTAAATTATGTTCATCATCATCATCATTAGTAGACAAATATTTAACGATCAGTGGTGTGGAATATTTTTTTTGTCAAAAAAACTTAAATTTCGTTTTTTTCAAATTTTCATAAGGACCAGTAGATTTCGTTCTACCCATCAATAATTTTTTGAGAGGTATGCAATGAAACTTACACACTGATTTTTAGTTTTTCAAGAGGTTTCTTGAAGATTCTTCAATTTTTTGTTGCTTAACTTTCTTAACTACTAATTTTGAGAAAATTTAAAAACTTCATTTTTAAAAAATTAATAAAATTTTTCAAAAAAAAAAAAACGCGTAATGTTTATTGCATATCTCATTTTTTAAGTTTTGATGAAAGCTTCTGATTTAAAAAAATGAAATAATTTAAAATTCATGGGTGACATAAGCCTCATATAAAGTTAAATTGACAGGACAAGTTTTTGTTTTACTAAAATGATAAAAAATTTCAATCACTCTCTTATTTTTTTCTGATATCTGATATTTTAATTAAAATTGATTAAAAATTGAAGTTTGAAGAATTATTTTAAGTTTTTCTAAAAAAAATTATTTTACTATTATTTATTTTTTCGAATCATTAGAAAAATTTTCACATAAATTTGTTGTAAATTAGAATAAAATGATTTTTTTTTTAATTTTAAATAATTGAAAATTTTTTTCCAAAAATATAAATAAAAAAAATTACAAAAAAAAAAAAAAAAAAAAAATTTTTTAAGAAAAAAAAAATTGAAAAAAGAAACATATCAAAAAAATATTTAAAAAAATATTTCAAAAAAATAGAAAAAATATTTTTTTTTGGTGAAAATCATAAGCAGGCGCCAATTTTTGGTAAAAATAAAAATATTTCTTTAATAAATATTTAAATTAATTTAATTCTTATTTTCTACAATGAGCCTTTAACAAAAATTTTAGTTATCATCACTGAAACAAGCATTCCTGGCATGATGCCGAATATCAGCAACGAGCAATGGAACTGAAAATTTGATTTCTAGATTGGATGGATGTGCGTCGATGATGCTTTTTGTAATCAAATAAGTACAAGCATGTGCGGTGATGTTTGTAATTTATTTCGTGGCGCGAAGGATATTAAAATGTTATTATTATTTATTAGCACAAAGTGTCTTAATGAGTGAATTAAAGCTAAAGCTGGAAATCATGAGAAGAAAGAGAGAAAAAAGTCTGACGCGAGCACCTTTAATTAACTTTATGTTAGAATATTTAAGAAAAAAAATCTATTAGAATGGCTTCCAGCGTAACAACGTTCGACTACAACACGTGAAATGGATGGCGCCAAGTAACCATTTTGCAACAGACGACGCACGGCAAAATTTCTTAGATAAACGTTGATAAGGTACTACGAGCAAAAATGCCTACACAACAACTTAACAAAGTCTGTTTAAATACTTTTACATTTTCCTTCCTTGATGCTGGATGACGCCGTTTGATAATGGCGAAAGAAACACACCTGACTTCATCTGCTGCGAATATTATCATAATAGCGTTGATAAGATAAAAGTACATTGATTACATGTGGCTGGTTAGCTAGAAACAGGTTTCATATTTTTCTTGTCTAAAATTAAAGTTTTTTTTGTTTTTATCTTAATGTTTGCAGAGTTTTGTGCGCCAAAAATTATTTTGTTACGAATTTTCCGCCATATTTCCGTCTGGTTTTAATAAGTCTCGTGGTAAGCCTCTTTTAATCTTTTTGCGTACGTGCTCCCAAGATATTCTCGCAGACGCATAATTTTTAACTGTTCTTCGCATTAAAGCCAGCCTGGATAGAAATAAATCATTTATAAAGTATTTAGCATTACATAATTAAATGGAAATGTTATTTTATGTTTTTTTTTTATAATAAAAATGTACCGACTTTTATCTTGTGTATATGTGGCATGCGGTTATATTTACCGCTCTCTTGGGTTTTAAAACATAATCCGAAATTCTAAACCCAAACATTTCTCTTCTGAGAATCAATTTTGTGTGTTTTGTGTAATTTGAAACCTGTTTTGCTATTTTATTTTTATTTACTACTACATGTGATGGAGATCATCAATCTCTATCGCTAATGACTCTTACAACCGCTTTATTATTATGATGATGATATTGACATCTTGATCGTAGTTTAATTCTATATTAATGCATTTTTCATCGTTGTTCTGCTAAACGGATGGCTTTCGTTTTAGTTTGAGTTGATATGAGACTACAAGTTAACAAGTTCAATTTTTACTTAAAAATGGTTTTAATAGGAAAATAATTTAATTTAATTAATTTTTAAAACTAATTTTTTATTTAAAAAATTAAATTAATTAAATAAATAAAAAAATTATTAAATTAAATTAATAAATAAAAATTTAATTAAATTAAATTAATTTTAAAATTAATTAAAATTTTATTTTAAAATTAAAAATAAAATTTTTATAAATTAATTAAATTTAAATTAAATTTCAAATTATTTTTTAAAAAAATATTTAATTCAGCAGTTCATAATAAATAATTAGAATTAAGAATTAAATTGTGAATTGCAATAGCAACCCCAGTCTTTACAAGACAAACTTTGTAATGATAAAAAATTAATAAGAAAATAAAGCTAGAGGTAGAGAAAAAAATTATTTAATTAAAATAAATTTTAATTCGATTTTAATTTATATATTTCTCTTTTTTTTTAAATTTAATCTATTTATAAACATTTTTTTTCAAATTAATTCATTGAAAATTGAGTTTTAAAACAATTCAAAAGTAAAGTTAATTTTAAAAATATTTTTTTTATTATTAAACTTTAAGTCCATTGACGTAATGAGTATTTTTGTATATTTAATTTCAATTTTCGATCGAAATTCATCTCAAACATTTTCAAATGTGATCAAATTCTCTATTAGTATCGACAAATCCCTCCAGTCACATTACACAAATTGACATCTGTACCATTTTCCATTTGCCGCTGCAAGTGAAACTACTACTTAGCATGATTTTCGGTTTTTGTAAATTGATATTTAATCGGAACGATGATGTTATAATCCGAATGTTATCCCAACAAAATTAATCTCTCTGAATGTAAATGGGTCTCTTTTCAATTTCGAAGTGATGATACCATCCACTAATGCATTTTTTGATTGACTTTTCATTATCAGGCCACAACGCAGCTGCATCTGGTCGACATCTAACATTGTCCACCGCATCCAATAAAAGTTAAATTATTCATCATCCAACTATGTACTGCAAATAGCAGTAAATAATTGAAATGATATTGTGCAACTTTTCGCAAAAAAAAAACCGAATGCAATTCAATTCGATAAAAAATAAATATCACTTTTGTTTGCTGCCAGAAGCCAGTTTGTCGTATACGTGCCTCAATATTTGATGAACTTTAAAAAGTTTCGATGTAATGCAATATCGCCTTCGTTTATTACTTTGCAAAGAGGAATATCCTTGCACACAAAAAAAAGTGAACGAGAGAGAACGCACAAACTCAAAGCAGAGAAAATAATAAATAAATAACGAAAAATTTTCCGATAATTCCTCCTCTTGAACTGGATTTTGCTACTACTGGAAAATATGACGACGACGATAAATAAAACGTATGCTCAGAGTTCAATTACGGATCGTATGGCATGTCATGCCCCGAGTTAGGAAAATATCAATGACATATTTTTTTTAAAGAGACACTTGAGATTTAGGCTTATCCGATTAATATATGTGTGTGTCATGCGTATCAGGCAGGGAGTTATATTAGGAAGTGTCACGAAACGCCATTTTAATTTATTCTAGAACATTTTTTTTTTTGAAGTGTCTCCTCATCATCTCGAGGATACTTCATTTAGAATACAGCCATTTAAAATAATTTGAAAGTTTTCGTTCAGAAAAAACCAAAGATGGTATCGTTTTTCCATTTTGTTAAATAAGTGAACAGTTTAACCACGTGGTTTCATAAAATTTTTGATCACCTGATCCAAAAAAATCAGACCACGTGACATGAAAATTTTCAATCCCTAAGACTTGAAAAATTTTTTAATCACGTAATATGAAAAGTTTTTAAACCACGTGACTTAAAAAGTTTTTCCAAAAGCATTTCAAAAGTTAATTTTTTTATCCAAATAAAATTTTTAAACCACGTGACTTAAAATCACGTGGTTTATTTAATTTTTTTTAAGCCACGTGGTTTCTGAATTTGTAAACTAGATGATCTAAACCACGTGACATTAAATGTTTTGAATCCACGTGATCTAAAATTTTTAAACCACGTGATCTGAAATTTTTATAAACCACGTGATCTGAAAATTTTTTAAACCACGTGACTTAAAAATTTTTTGAACAGTATGATTCGAGAAATTTTTCAAACCACGTGACCATCCTCATCTAACTGACTGCCCAGGGCAATACTGTATTTTTTTTCGGAATGCGGTAAAAATGCTCTCCATGATTCGCATGTAAATCTGCTTTTTTTATTGCAAAATAATGGAGAACATTTTATTTTTTGCATAAGAATAAAAAACAACAACAACAAATTGAAAGAAGATGAATTAGCATACAAAAAAAGGAACAGAACTACCACACTTACGCGGCAAATGACAGGTCATGATACTCGCAGCGATATTCTTATATTATTTCCTGCTTCATCATTCATCTATTCATCAAATGAAGCGAAGGAGAAGTCTTGTTGTTGTTATTGTAATTATTGTTACGAGAGAAATTCATGGTGATGACACGACAACGACGACGACGACGACGTCGACTTCAACAACGATGAGCGATTTATATTTTCCGTCTTCTTTCATCAGTGTTCGTTATGGTAATTCTCAATTTTTTTTTTCATTTTTATTTTTCTCCCACAACTTTTCCTGCAGTACTTTTTATTTGCGCAGAGTGACGTTGACGCGTGATATGCTTAAATAGCAAAAATTTTGTGTGTTCTTCCTTTGAACGGCGATGAAAACAAAAATTGTATGCCCCAGAGATACAAAAGTGAAATGGAAAGCTACAAGAAATGCGTGTTTGTGACAGAAACCGGGTCTTTCACGAGATCACACGGACGAGAATCAGATGATTTTACGTTATTATTATTCAATTTTAGTCTCATTGTGATGATTTATTCCGTTCACACATCATCGAGCAAGAGGTATGTTTGTTTTTCTCTTTCTTTCACTTCCCAATGGAACAATTTTACCTGATTTTTAGGCTCTCTAAATTTTTATGGAAATTTTTTTTCAAAAATGTTTTTTTTCAAAATAATCTTTTTAAAAAAAAAAAAAAATAAATAAAAAAAATAAATAAATAAAAAAAAAATAATAAAAAAAATTGTGTGATAAAAAATAAATTCAAATTAATTTATTAATTAAAAATTAATTTAAAAAAATAAAATAAATAAATAAATTTTATTAAAATTTTCTATGAAAATTTGGAGGAACATATTTTAATAAAACAAAAAAGCCTGAAAAAATTCAATTTCGTTCCACTGGGTTTCCTTTAAATCACAAAAGCTTGCCGTAAAAATCGCATAAAATGATTTATTGAATGGGAAAGTGACCGTGAATCAAAGGAGTTTCCAATAATTTGAAAAATGTTTGTCGGATTGATCACTAGGATGACCGACTTTTCACTTAGCATTGATTAAATAGCCGATCATGATCACCCTGGAAGCAGAAAAAACTCGTAACATAATAATAAAAACATTTCCGCGATCAAATTGCTGCATTCAATGCGCAAACCAATAAACTACATTAGCAATCTTCACTTTTCACCGCAACAAAATCACTTTTTAAAATGCAATAAAACAACAATGTTCATGTTCTGCGACGATCGAAATGGGCAGTGATATTGAAAGTTAATTTATCTTTTTTTTCTCTCTTTCTTTCCTCACCACTCATGTTTTTAAACATTTCACACACAAAGAAAGTGAAGTTTAAAGTATCACTTGCGATTATTATTGTAGTTTATTGTATAAAATATGCACAAGTAATATACTTTTTTTTGCGGCTTTTATCGACTAACCCAATTTCTAAGATGTTTTCGTGTTCGGTATAATGTGCTATGCCAACTTGGACACGGAATAAAACATTGTCTGTGGCTTTCTGGACAAGCGGTCGTAAATCAAACTAAACACACCTTTTCGTTATAAATATTGTTCAATTTTCTATTATGTTACAACGGCGCGGCGGAGAAATGGCAAAATTTAATCAATTTTATATTTTTTTCTTCTTTCATTCCATTAAAGAGATAAAAAAAAAGATATTTTTATGATTTCGCCCATATTGATAAAAGGAAATTAATAAAAATCATTACCGGTAGCGATTGCGTTGGAGCAGACAGCCGCGGAGCATTATGTTAATGATATGTAGGTGAAATTGCATGTTCCAGCGCTATCAAAGACGTCAACGAGCTAAGGCGAGGCCCCAAGACGACGTCATTCGGCTAGATGGAAGAAAAAGTTCTGAACTTTTGATTTATGTGGCGTCAGAAGTTATTTTGCAACGCTCCACATGCAAATATTGCACTTATCATCATCTGTCTCCTCTTCTCAACAATAAGTCAAGGTGAATTAGTTTTTGCCAAGTTTTTTTTGTTGTTGTTCTGTTGTTGCTGTTCTTGCCATTTTAGTAGGACGACGTTTCGTTTGCCTTTGGTACGTATGTATGTGAGATATACAATAAAGTAATTATTATGATTGTAAATCCTTTATTTCTCTAGTTGTATGGAGTCGTGATTGGAGTGTGATCAACTACAGGTAAGTCTCGAAATATTAAATTTATCTTAATTTAAAACAAAAAAATTTCTTGAAGAAGTTAAAAAATTAAAAAAAAATTATTTAGGTTAACATTTATTTTATTTATTTTTTAATAAAAAATTTTGAACAAAATTTTAAGATTTTAATTTTAAATTTATCATAAAAAATTTTATTTATTTTTTTTAAATAAATTTAGTACAAAATTATCATTAAAAATTTTAAAGAATTTTGTTAAAGAAATATTAAATTAAATTTATTGTTTTCATATTTTTATAATAAGTGATTTTTTTGTCATTTTAAATGAAAATTAAGTAACAAGTTAAATAAAAAAAATTAAAATAAATTTTTAAATGATGATTTTACATGAAAATTGTAAAAAATTCAATTAATTAAACAAAAAATTTGACGAATTTTTTTTTAAATTTAATTTAAATAATGTGTAGAAATCGAAGTTAAAATATCATTAAACGATCATTTGGAATCGGAAAATTATTAAATTAAAATTTTAATAAAAAGATAAAAATAAATAATTAATTTAATTAGTTTTTTAATATTCAATAATTAATATTTAAGGCGAATAAATTTTTTTTTCGAAATAAATATAATTTTTTGTTTGTAAATAATTTATTTAATTTTAGTTTAAATTTTAAAATTTGAACTTAAAAGTTAAAATATCAAAATTAAACACGTAACTTTCATTTTTTCAACATTTCAATAGAAAATCGTAATTAATTTCTTAAATTACCGTAATTTTTTCAATAAATAAAATAAAAATAAAAATAATTAATTTAATTAGTTTTTTAATATTCAATAATTAATATTTAAATATTTTTTTAATATTTAATATTTTTCTTTGGTATTTATTTTCTCTGAAATTAAAAAAAAAATTAGATTTTTTTTATTAAAAAATATTAATGAAATATTTTTTTGATAAGAAATCACAAAATTTGTTAAAATCGAGATTCTCCTGTACCAATACTCCAACTTATCTGAATTTATTTACATCACAACCCATTAAATTAACAGAAGTTATACATACTATGGCAACGTCGTTTTTATGTTCAAGGGCGAATTTTTATGCATTTTTGTCTCAATTACTTGTATGTTACTCTACGTCATGCTATTCCCTCGCATTCTTGTCTGTCTCGACATTTGATTATGTTTATTTACGTTTTTTTTTGTTTACATATAAATAAAAATGTAAGACAAATAAAAATATACAGGAATGCGTGTGAGTTTACAAAAAAATAAAGTAAAAAAGGAATTCTGATTAATCCACTTTGAGAACACGCTGCTGACAAGACAGCGAAAAAAGAAACAATCCCTTCTCACTCTTAATTAAATATTTTGCGTGTGTTTTGTGCTTAAGACAACCCTCTCAGTGCTTTAAAAGAAAAAGTTTGTTTTATTTTCAAAAGATCACATGAAAATTATTATTATTTGTCTTACAAATCATCCCGCTAGCGCTAAATTTACACGCACAAACACACATGTAATAACAAAATAATAATAATAATAATGAGAAACAGATAATAAATGTCTTGCAGCAAAATGAAGAAGCAATAAAATGAAGTACAAAAAAAAAACGAAAAACAACAAGCCATATACACCGATTTTATTGTTGTTCCTTGTCTGTCTTCGCTCGTAATAATATAAATTTTTCTGGTGTCTCCGCACCAACCATTTATTTCTCACTACCTCACTACTCGCTCTTAAAAGGCAGTAAAAAGGTACGAACGACGAGGAGACGAGCGAAGTGAAATATTTATTTTAACACGCTTCAACAGCTATCATTGTCATAATACGCGCGTCGTCAGACTTGCTCTGCCTGTGTGAACAAGAATCAGAACAAGAACAAGAAAATAATTAAATTAAAATAAAGTAAAAAGGGAACGAAAGATAAATTGTAGTTCTGTGTGATTTCATATTGTTTTTTTTTTAATATTTTTTAATAATATCTTTCTATCCTTTGTTCATCTCGCAGGAACATTGATAAATGATGATTGAGTCAATTATCAGTTTTTCATGCTTTTTTATTAATTTTAATGATAGGTTAATGCTGCTTGCGCATTTACCTGTTTCTTCTCTCTTTTTTCTCATTTTTTAAGGCATTTTTTAATTTATTTTGAAAAAAAAATCGTATTTTGTCCGTATTGTCCATGTCTATCCGTCAGTCCGTGAGTGCTTACACTTTGCCATTTGCTAATTCAAAATTTTTATATTTTTGTATAAATTAGTAAAAAACTTTGTGAATATGTCAATATTTAATTCATGTGAAGAAAATTTATGAAAATTCGTGAAAATTTAAAGAAATTTTTTTAAAAATCTTGGAAAAGTCGGAAAAATTGTGGAAAATCGGAAAAACTTAAAAATTTTTAAGTTCGAGAATATTTGTAGAAGTCTCATAAGACAAAGAAAAAATTGAAAACATGTAGAAAACTTCGGAAAAACTCAGAAAATTCATGGAAATTCGTGAAAATTTTGAAGCAATTCAAAAAAAAAAAATTCTAGACAAGTCGGAAAATTTTTGGAAATTAAAATAAAAAAAACTGGAAAAATTTCTCAATCTTTAAATATTTATAGTAGACTCGAAAGCAAAGTGAAAAATAAAAACTCGTCGAAATTTTTAGAAAAACTTAGAAAATTCGAGAAAAATCGTTGAAAAAATTTCCAAATCACAGGATTTTCAATAAAAGAAGTTTTGTGAGCAAAATTTAGAGAAAATATTGATAAAAAGCTTCGGCAAGCTCGAACCATTTTGAAATGCAGCTAAGTCTATCGTAAAAAAAATACTTTTCAATCGTTTCTCTATTTTTTGCCGTGAGACTAGGGAAGACAACTCATTGTCTACTAAAATCAAAATTTCATCAGAGATTGCAATAACTTTGCTTTGATGCCTTACGTCACATATGCAAATAAACTTATGCAAATAACTTTCACTCATCACACTATACACGACAAAAACACACACGCGCGCGCCAAAATAAGCGACAACAACCATATTTGCTAAAAAAACAAAAATATCATAATACACAACAATTTCAAATATTAACTGAGAAAAGAGGTATTAATATACATTTTCTGCGTTGACAATAGCGACAAGTGATTTTACGTAAAGCCTCGCGCGTATTTTCTGCCATCCTGAGAACATGGCTCGCCACAATACAAACTCCGGGGTAATATTCGCATATAAATATATTATTCGGGTTTAATAATCAGAATTTATCTGCGTTCGTTTTCATTCCAAATTGCTCATTTATTTAAATGAGAAGACAAAACTCGGCACAATCGACTAATCCAATATAAAGCCATGCACGAAAAAAAGTGGAGAGCAAAATTGTGCCTAATAAAAAATTGAACATTCAAATGTGATTTCGTTCAACATTATTACATTTTTTATTCTTTTTTATACGATTTTATTTGATTGTAGTCGCTCTCTTGAATACGCTGGATGGAAGTTAAGAAGGCAGAAAACAATTGTCTTGTTTAAACATCGAGTTCCTAAGAATCGACTTTTATCTCCCTCGTCGTCGTCTGTTTCTTGTGCTGTAAGCCGTGTTCAAAGTCAAGTCAAGCAAAGCAGAAGATTAGAAAGGGAGAAGAACGTTGTTCGCTAAATTGGCAAGCAGCAAGCAAGCAAACATTGATGGCGATGACGATGTAAAAATGCTCGAAAATATCAATAAAACAAGGCATTTTGTGGTGCCCATTTACAAAATCTATTTCTGATTATTATGTAAATTTTTTAAATGGCAACGACGACAGTTCAATCGCTTTTCGAGTGACTTGACACGGTAATCATCATCAGCAGCACAGCACGAAGTTTGATTAGACGGAAAATTAGACGGGCTTACGACAAGAATTGTCAATTAGGGGGACATCACAGCAGAGAGAGAGAGAAAAAAAAGTATGTCAAAAACTGATAAATTATGTTTCCTTCGTCGGTTTTGGGTTTCTTGATGATGGTTGTTTGGTCAGGATGTTTATCGTCGTCATGTAACAAAACAAATATCATCTTCAAGGTATTCCGGGTTTTACTTTTTTATTTTTTATTTGTATCTTTAATGCATTTCTCAAGTTCATCCGTTTATCAACAAGACACACACAAATGGAAATAAATTGTTTCTCGTGCGTCGGAATCTAAACAAAAATTCAATCTTTCACAGGAATTTCTCGCATCTGATTTGAATAAAAACGACACACAGAGACAGAGAGAATAGAAAATAAAATAAAATAAAACAAAAAAAGTAAATATTTATGTTTACCAAATGTTTCAACAAAACACTCACTTTTTAGGATATTTTCTATTATTATTATTGTAATTTTTTGATTTAATTTCTAGCGTAGAGAGAAAAGCACAAACACTCCAAAAATTGAACATTTGATTGTTTGAATTTAGATATAACTGTTTGGTAGAGGTAGAAAAAAAATTTGTGAATTATTTATACGGAATAATTAACGCGTGATGTTGATGGATTTCTGTTGTTTTTGTCGAGAAACGGGTGTTTCACGTCAAATCTTCACTTGAGTGAATTTGTTACTACTTCATTAAGAAGTTTTGTTAGTTGGGAAAGTACAATTTTTAAAAAGGTTTCGTTTTATTTTTAAATTTTTTGAGTAATTTTTAATATTTTTTTTTTTGTAAATCTATGAAAAATATTTTAAGTAATTTTTGTAATTTTTTTTAATTAATTTTTATTTTTTTTATTATTTTTAGAATTTTATTATATTTTATAATTTTTTTTATTAATTGTTTGACAGAAATTTAATGTATTTTCAATTTAATTAACTTAATTGAATTTTTTAAAATTATTTTTTAATTTAAATAATGTTTTATAAATTTAATTAATTTTATTTTAATTTAATTTTATTTTAAATTTTATTTTATTAAATTTTTCCTAATTTGAATATAAAAAAATATTGCCGATAAAAAATAAGAAATTTTAATTTTAAATTGGCAATTTTTTTTAAATTAAAATTAGGATTCTTCGAGAAAAAAAATCGATTGGATGAAAAGTGAAACATTTATCAAAATTGCACTTGCTTAATTTACGAGATTTCACAACTTCGGCCAAAAATATCGTACCAAAAACCAACGACAAGAAGAGAAATGTGTCATCAAATTAGTTAAATAAATTAAGAGCACTTGTAACATAATCCATTTCCACTCTGCTGCAACAGACAAGCACGACCTGTACGACAATGATAATAATAATCAAACATTCTAACTGTCACATAATTTCTTATTTAATTATTTTAATCACACACTCACTCATTTGCCCGCTCAGGTCGCATATATATACAAAAAGCGAGAGATTAGTAAAATATGGGACAGTCATGATGTTCGCTTTACTTCATTGTCTATGGAGGTAACCGTGTCAGACAGAACCACAATAAGACAATAATGATTAGTGTCATAAGTTCAAATGGCTGTCACATATGTTCCGTACGTACCCAGTCGATTTCCATTTCACGTAACATCACAAGGGGGGATTAACCCGAGATTAACCTAAATTTTATATGGAATTATGTTCTCTTTGAACCGGGATTACTTATGTAATGCTATCGAGATGTTTCGAGCCGCACCTCGCGTGGTCATTGACACTCGTGGAGGACGCTTTGTTTCGAGGAACTTTGGCACGTAGCACCTTTGCGCGCAAGAAATATCCGCATCTACGTGACTGTAATTTTTTTTTGCACGCGGAATCACGCTGAACTTTTGGAACAAGTAGTGGCAGTGATAGATCGCAGCACGTGCATCAAGGTGAGAGTTTGTCTTATCATATCTGTATCAAGGAAAAAATGTTACGTCACATGACAATTGAGTAATAATACATAATATTTTTTTTAAGGCGAAAGGGAAATTCCAGCAAAAGTTGTCATTTGGAGAAGAGCCAACGATGACGTCGCATTTCATTTTGGTAAGTATTTCACTTTAATTTTAACGTTTTAACCACGTGGTTAAACATTTAATAGTTAAATAAAATATTTTGTTCAATTTTATCGTCAAAACGTACCCACGTGGTTAATGTTGAAAGAAAGTTTAAGGAACCTCTGAACATTACTATAACTATGATGATTACCATGGAAGAGTATAAAAGGAAGTTGAAACATTTAATAGTTATTCAGTTAATAAAATATATTTCATACAAAAACTAATTAAAATTTTTAACCACGTGACCTGACAACCACCAATCCCTGGATAATACCCCACATTTTTTTTTCGAAATGCGGTAAAACCGAGAAAAGTCGCAACACAATATTTGTGGTCATGTGTGCAAAATTTACGTGATATGACTCAGAAAACAGTCAACCAATAAAAAATATATCTGATTGTGAAATTCAGCATAAATGTGGAAGGATTTATGAATAAAAACCATATAAATATTCACGTCAAATTGCCAAGAAATAACTTATACAGGAAATGATCGTAGGGTGGTCCTTCGTTGCCGCGCGAAGATTCTCGCAATATTTAATTTATTACTTCAAGACAAAGCCGCATGTGTGCCGAGTGATTAATGAACGGGCATAAAATAATAAGGTGAATCGCCTACCAACAAGTGCAAAATTTGTGAAAAGATTTTTTTTTGTTTTCGTTTTGAATATTAAGCTAGGTCATGAACATATTTCTTAAACTTATGAAATTTTGTGTAAATTGCTTATGTCACTTGGCAGTGTGTTTTGTGCGTGTAAAAGCAGACAAAAGACGTGTGTTTTCTAGCAAGTGTTTGTGTGTGGACCGCCTCATGTTGAAGAAAATGTATACAAGACGCGTCGTCATGACTCAGACTCAGACTCATATGACAGTCATAAATTAACAAAAGTCGACGTACAAAGTGTCATGTTGCCGCACAAACATACGAATTACATGATTTAGTACTTGTAATACTTATGTAACATAATAATATTTTAATATTTTATTATATCACACACACTGAAATGCCATATTTTGTGGCTATTTTACAGAATGCGATAAGGATTTGACCTTTAACGAACAGGTAATTTTTCTTTCACCTACTTGAAATGAGAGACTTTAACATGAGATCCGGAATTGCTTCACTTGTACATGTTTTTCGGGGGATTTCTCACATGTTGGTTCTAATTATCGCCTTTCAAGGTAGTTTATGTGTCAGAGACGTAACTTCGTAATACGTCAAAAATCACGAAATTTTAATTTTTCTTTTTATCTATTTAATATTTTTTCTAGAAACTTGCAAAATATGCTTTAAAATAAATCATTTAGCTTAAAAGTAGCTAAAGAAGATCTCCCGGAACAATTTCATGCGTAAAATAATCCGATTCGAACGCATTTTATCGGATTATTTATAAAAAAGGCGATTATTGAGAGAATTTTTGATAAGTTTCCTCTGCCTCGAGTACTTTTGAGTAATGTTACGCCACTTTTAGTTCAAATATTTAAAGAAAAGATGAGATTGTTAATAGTTGAACAAATTAATTGCTCATTAAGTTGTTGTTGTGTGGATGTAAGTTAAAGACCCATAAAAATTTATTAGTAGCTTCTTGTGGTTTGTTAGTTAGTTAACCGAGAATTGCATAAATATGGAGAGGAAGAAGATGAAACTTGTGGTTTTGATGCACAAGAGCGCTTTTTTGCTTTGTCTCTTAATTTCCTTGACTCAAAAATTGCTTATTTTTTTTTCTTTTTTTGTTTCGCATTTTTTGTTTAAAATTTTTTAAAAACTGAAAATTGAATTAAAAAATTTTAGAAACTTTTGAAACAAAAAAATTTTTTTCTAAAAAATATTTCTTGCTTTCTTTAAAATTTTTAACATTAAAATTTTCTGATTTAAAATTAATATCAGATCAAGTTAAAAACAAAAAAAAATCAAAAATAAAAAGTGAATGCCAAATAATTTCTGAAAAATATTTAATAATATTAATAAAAATTCAAGAAAAAAAATATATTAAATTTAAATTTATTTATAAAAAGAAATTTTTTTTTCAATTTTTTAATAGACAAAAAAAATTTTTAGCAAAATTTTGTAAATTTATTTTAATTTGTTAAACAGACATTTTTGCCATAAAAACAATTTCCCATACAAAACGCTCAACCAGACCACAGCTGATGTGCGTCTCTAATTGCCTAATTTATTACCGCATGTAAATCTAAACATATCTTTATGTGCATAGATCTTAATCGTTCTCAGTTGGAAGTGAGGTACGAAAACTAGAAGGTCAATGTACTGCCATTTTTTTTTCGTCTCCATCCACGTCGTCAATCACCATCATTTAGTTAGAACAACTTTAAGTGGTGTTAAATTTTATTTTATTAATTTTTGCTTATTATTCAAACCATATATTCACGACAACACAATAAAAGAGACGAGCAATTTATGACCACGGTTGATAACGAGGACATTTACTTTGGTTACGAAAAATGTCCGGAAGTAAAATTCATCTGCATTTTTGTGGCTCCAGGGAAATTATTTACCGTTTTGTCGTTTAGTCACCCGTTTAACCCAGTTACCGTCTCTTTTACACTTTTAGCGTGGCAAGTAAGATGTTAACAGATTCAGCACTTTTTAACACACCGTTTTACGCATCAAGCAATGTTTTAAGTAGATTTACGTGTTTTTTACAGAAATTTATGTGTTAATTTTTTTTTTCGTTCGTTTTTGAAAAAAACATTTTTTTTAAATTTTATTGAGAAGCGCTGTAGAGTCAAGATGAAGACATAAAACATGATTATTATTACCGAGCGCGCATATTAAAAATTATTACACAGCGAAGGACTATAAATTGGTTTGGCAATAAAAGTGCGAGACTGATGTTACTGCCAAAAGAGAGGTTAAAGATCGCAAATTTTCAAATAGACATTTAATAAAAGTGTTTTTTCGTGCTCAGCGTTCTAGAAAAAGGCAAAAAAGTCTTTGGTCGTTGTGATGTTCTTGAACGTGTTTTGATTTCATTATTATAAATATTTTGTTGTTTGGCGATTAATTTGATTTGCTCACGTTTAAACACCGTTTTTTCATGTTCCATAATAATTTATAAATATAAAGAACATTAAGCAAAGTTAAATTGTACAATATAGGTCGCTGCTTTTTCGCTCGATCATCATAATAACATATACTTTGTTGTCTTCTATTTGCATTCTAGTTCTCGTCGGTCGCTTTTCTTGTTCTTTCTTGCTGCTGCTGCTGCTGATGACTATAAGAACGATTTGAATAAATAATGCTTAAATTGTGTGGCTTGTATATTAAGATGTTTAAAAAAGGTAAATTACTGTAATTTTGTGCCAATGAAAAAATAACAACAACAAAAAATGAGTCGTGCTCTAGTAATTTATTGTGGTTATTGGTATAGATGAAATTTATTGGATTTATGTGAGAATTGCTACCAGCTACAACCGTCACGCTATACATTCTGGGAAGATTTAAAGAAACAGGTCACAAAAAATAGAAAATACGCGGGGCATGGGCAAATTTCGCCTAGAGACCTTTAATTAATTTTAATGATACCGAAAAAAAAATCTGGCAAATTAATAAATTTTGCTTGAGACTTTGAACCGATAAGAAAAATGTACAAGGCCAAATAAATTACTTTCAATTTTTTTTTGTTTTTCTTTGGGGTAATAAAAAGTTGATCAATGACAAAAAACCATAAAAATAAGATTAAATTTACAACAGCGAGTCTGGGCTTGACTTGACAGTATTTTGGTTGAAATATATTTTTTTTAATGTTGGCTTAAGAGTGTAAAGCTCTATTTATGTGAATGATAAAAAAAGAGCCTCGAAGACAAATTTCACTAAGCATGCGGAACAATATTCAAATTCAATCAGAGTTCATGAGGAGTTGAAACAACAGAAAAGAGCAAAAACTTTACTCAATCAATGTTTTTGTTGGTATTTTTTTGTGTGTTTCTTTCCTTCCTCTTTTTTTTTTTGCTAAGGTTCAAAGTTAAGTAGAGTACGATAGTGGTGCTTCAATGAAAATTAAAACTTTTGTATTTATATTTTTTTTAGCTGTGTGTGAAATAGTAAGCTAGTAGGGCAAATCATTGCTGTTTCAAGCATAGTTCAAGCAGAAAGTTGTTAAGACAAAAGTTTTTTTGTAGGATATCATTGTAAGGCTTCCTTGCAATGTTGTGTTGTAAGTTGAACAGTGAGGTTATTTTCATAAAAAATAAAAAAAAAATTTTTTTTGCATTAAATTTTAATTAAAGGTGTGACACTTTTATTTTTATGTCATGATTTTTTTAAAACAATAAAAAAATTAATTTAATTTTTTATTTTGCATTGACACAATTTTTTTTTAAACCCTCTGTACTTAACTTGTATTTTTATATAAAAAAAAGTAAAGTAGAAAAAAATATTAAAAAAAAACAAGAGGAAAAAAAAATCATCTGATCAACATCTAAACGAAACAGTTCAATATTTGTTTAATAAAGTGGAACTTTTTTCTGTATAATCAGCTTTTCTGACGTCTTTAGCTGCAAAACCTTATATCTTTTAATAAAAATATTGAACAAGCTATCAAAATAAAAATATACACACAAAATACGTCACCAAAGTTTATATTTTTGTGGATCAGATCAGACGTTGAGACGATGTCACATGATGGAGAATCAGAAAAAAAATAAATAAACATATTGATATTACGGGATGTCAAAGAAACTTTTAGCATATTTTTTCCTCTAAGATTTTTTTTTGCCGCATCTCCGAGAAAAAAAATTGAGTGAGTCAAAGAAGACAATTTTCTTTTCAAAGTTGCATGCAAATTAGTCGGAAAAAGTTTCCTTAAGCCAATTTTTTGCTTGATATTATAATATTGAATAAATGGTAACGAGGTCTAATTATATCAACGACGACGACGACCGGGAAAGCACTCAACAAGTCTACATTCAATGGGTAATTATTTCATCAAGCACTTTTGTGTGCATTCCTGGTACAAAATTAACACTTTTTGCGGCTATTCAATCGAGAAATTCTTTCAAGAAAGATTTAAAAGTCGTTCTTTGTGTTGATTTAACAAAAAAAAAAAGTTTTTTGCTTGAGGTAGGTAATTGTCATTGTTTTATCATCATCATCGTCTTCCTCGTCGGAAGATAAATTTTTGACATAACAAGAACGGTGCGCGAAAAATCTCACAAAGAAATCTCACCTACTTTATCAAGCAAAAAAACAAAAAATCCCGAAAAGTTTTATCACTCTGTCAGTTACACAAAAGGAGAGAAATAAATTAATAATGATAATAAAAAGAGAAGCCACAACAATGTGAAAGACCATTAATTAAGTCTTTTAAATGAACGTTCTACAAATGCCAACCGCACACAATTACCAACTTGGGATTTTGTTTGTATTTTTTTTCGTTCGTCGTACATTTAATTTCATTCAAAAGTGTCTGTTCAGTAGCAAGAACGTTCGTAATACTTATTTATTTGCATTTCTTCATTGTTTCATTTTATTTCCTCTCTTTCTCTCTCGCAGTTACTTACTTCACTATCCATCGCTAGTATCCACTAAGTTGGCTAAGCCACTCGAATGAAAAATTTACAAATGAATAAAATTTTATTAGCTTAAATTAATTATTATTCTGTATAGGAAATTTTTGCATGTAGCCAGCTACCTGTATCTGATTTTACTTTTCTTTTGTAAATTGTGAGTTACGGACAATACAATAATGAAGTACAAAAAGTTTATGCATAAAAATACATTAGAGAGAGAAAAAAAAGAAGGAAGTTAAATAAAAGGCAGCAACAAGAGAAACCTCAAAAAAGTACAACTACGACAAGAAGAAGAAAAGAAATGGAAAAAAAGAAAGATAAAATAGAATTAGAATACATTTTGCATGGAAATTACGATGTCATTGTCTCTGTGTGTTGAATATCTTCCGTTGACTTCATTTTATCGTCATTAATGGTAACGGTAATTTTTTTTGCTTGCATATTATTCTCTTCATTAGGAAATTTATCAAGTACTGTCATCATAATCATCATCATTCTTTGTTCTCATCAAATTCGCGTCGACCTTAAAGTATGGAGACAACAAGGGAGGTAAATACGTTTTTTGTCATTTTTATGACATTTTTCGTTAATTATTAAAAAAAATATTAAAGTTGTCGTTCGAACAAAAACCAACGATACTATCGCATTTTGATTTGATTTGAACCACGTGAC
The DNA here is from genome assembly GCF_036172545.1 of Culicoides brevitarsis. Classification (NCBI taxonomy): domain Eukaryota; kingdom Metazoa; phylum Arthropoda; class Insecta; order Diptera; family Ceratopogonidae; genus Culicoides; species Culicoides brevitarsis. Next base: position 18,008,603 of record NC_087085.1, on the reverse strand, counting down.
CTAAAATATGTTCAAGCCAGGTTGGATCAAAAGATTTTAAACCACGTGACCTGAAATTTTTTCTCATACTAAAATTTTCCGAACATAAGAAAATTTTCGAACTACTTGAGCTAAAGAATTTTAGACCACGTGACCTTTAAAATTTTTTAACCACATGCTTTAAAAAATTTCAAATCACGTGACTTGAGAAATACTCTAACATTTCGATCTAACTTTTCGAAAGTTTTTAAAATCTGTGAAAATTTTTAAACCACGTGACCTTCTACGTGATTTTCTAATCAGTCGACCTGAAAGTTGTTAAAGTCTAAAAAAAAATCAGACCACGTGACTTAAAAATTTCAAACTAAGTGATCTTAAAAATTTCAAACCACGTGACCAGATAAATTTTTAAACCAAGATCTGACAAATTCATAAGCCACGTGACCTGAAATGGAACTTCAAACCACGTGACTTCAAAGTTTTTCAAATCTGAGAAAATATTGAAACCACGTGAGCTAAAAAAATTTTTCATGACCCGAGAAATTTTCAAGTCATCTAAAATTTTCAAACCACGTGACTTGGTACATCTCATTTTTTCCTTCGAAATGCGGTAAAAATTGGTTATGATCATAAATTCAACTCTCGATGATAAAACCCCTTTGGTATGGCCGATGAAAGTTATTAATTGCCATATAATTTATTTTAATAATAATAATCCACCTGCTCAAAAATTTTATTTTTAACTCAAAAAAAAAAGTTGACGTGAATAAAAGTGACTGAATAATAATCAATCTGCACAATGGATGAAACGAACCGAATAAAAACACACTCAGCTTTTAATCTGAGTCATAAAATCGTTTCCTTAATCGCTATTATTTTCGGTCCAAATGACAAAAAGTGAGATCAAATATTCAAATCACGTGGCAAAAGTTTTGTGTGTTGTGTAGAAATCAATAATAAATAAGCATAAACTTAATTGACCCATAAAACGAGAGAAAAAAATACGTTCAGCATGTCATACAGCAGCCGCGCACGATACATTGTTTGTGTTTAATTATAAACATTTTATATCTTAACGAGAAAAGTTAGACTGCATAAGTGCATTTGCAGATACAAAGTGCAGCACGCTCACTTGATCCAAAGTGTATAAATGAATGTAATTAATTAAAGAAAAAAAAACTCTATTATTGCACAATCAATCGTCGTAGTTGTTTGCGTCGAAACAGATACAAAATTTAATTTTTTTTTGTGAAGTAATTTTATTCTGAGTAATTTGCTGTTCGTTCAAGAAAATAAAAAAAAGTTTTATTTTACAGAAAATCAATCAATAAATTGAGAAGAAATATAGTTTTAATGCACTTTTTTATTTTTCTTTAATTATCATCATCATTATTATTTCATTATTTTATTGCAGACGCTTTTATTGTGATAGTTTTCGGTGCATCATCGTGTTTTATTTTTATTTTTATTGCGCGTATTTTAATTTATTTCAAACTCAATTAACCTAAAAAATCTACTAAAAACTCTGCCGAGAGAATTTGTTCGCGTCGAGATTCACTGTCATGTCAATTTGCAACAAAAACAAGCATCAGGTTAATTTTAAAAATAAATCATGTTGCAATTAAGACCTCATTGCTCCCTTTCAACATCACGACACGGCGCACGTTGATTTTCAACGAATTTGTTATTTTTTTGCGACGATGCGAACTTTAAAATTAGAATAATTTTCGCATAAAATTGCAACAGTAGCTAAAAGTGACATAAATATTCAATCAAAGATAGTAGGCCACTGGTGCAATCGACCATACGATATTGCAATCATCATAGGAAAAAAAGAGAAAAATAAAATAAAAGCAAAGTAAACAAAAAACAGATTTGGCTTTAGTATTTATCAATGTTTGTGAACGTGCGAGAAATAATTAATTATTGCAGTAATTTTTCCGTATCGATTTTATATTATGAGTTTATTTTACGTACAAATGGGCGCAATTAAAGTTGTAATGATGATAAAATATACTAGAAGCACATCGTTCGTTATCTGCTTCGTCTTCTATTTAATTATTCTCGCATGCTTGATTGGATTCGGTAGATTAAACGAGTTTATTGTTTCAAGACATGTCCCCTTTGAGTCAGAAGTTCTTGGAAGCAGCAAAGTTTTGTCGAAGAAATTTTATCGAGTATTTATTGCTAAGTTAGAGTGGAGCAATTAAATTTTTGTCGCACTTAAATTCATTTTTTTTTATTAAAATATTCAAAAAAAAAATATATAAAATTCAAGATTTTACTTTCAAATTTTTTTTTCATTGATTTGTAATTAATGATTGTAAAAAAATATATTAAAAAAATAAATAATTAAAAAAAATTAAATCGAATATTTTATTTTAAAATAATTTTTTCCATCGATTTCTATAATAATATTTTAATATTTTGAAAATTATATTTTTTAATAATTAATTTATGGTTTTAAAAACAAAATTTACTAATTCCTTAATTTTTATATTTTTTAAAAATAATTTTAATTAAAAATTAATTTAAATCAATTAGATATTTAATAAATTATTAAATTTAATTATTTTTAAATAAAAATAAAAACGAAATATTTTATATAAGAAAAAAAAATTAAATATGTTTAACTAAAAATTATTTTTTTTAAATTTAAATGATTTAGTAATCGTTTGAGCGCCATACTTTGTTCAGCTGTATGAAAGCACCACGCGCTTGGTATTTTTAAAATTTAAATGATTTTTTTTAAAAGAATTTTCATAATTAATTTTTTGTAGATATTAATTTTTTGCTTAACTTTAAAAGAAAATTTTTGGTCCTTTTATTTTTCTCATTTTTTTTTTTATAAAAAAATATTAGAATTTAAAAAAAATTTGCTTTTTGCTTTAAAAATAAAGTTAAAAAAAAATAAAATTAATGTTTCTTGAAAATTCTTCGTACCTAATGTGAAACATATTTGCTAATCGTTTCATCCTAATATCTCCATAGAATAGATTTAACGCAAAATTATTATTAAAAGTTTTAAGTGTGTGCTCCCTTACAACTATTTTAAAACCAACAAAATTTATCTTTTGTTCTATCTTTTTGTGTTGATTAGAGAACAGAGATGTACCTAATTGTTTTTCCTCATTTACTCTTTCAAACCAAAAATTTTTTAAATAAATTTTAAAAAATTCTTTTAAATAATAAAAATAAACTTTTTTAATTAATTTAATTTAATTTTAAATAATTTTTTAAAAATTTTAAATAATTTTCCAAAGCTTCATCCCTGCCCAAATAAAGTGGTTGGCTCGTTATAAACGATACAAAATTCCTTAATTTAAACTTTTTAATAGGTTTATAAAGGGAAAAGATAACTTTCATTCCACTTGAGATATTTATTGAGAGAAATCCATGTTGCAAGATCTCCTCTAAATGTACATATTGAGTGATTAGCCATTAAGCTGCATAAACAAAGCAAACGACTTCGATGAACAGCAATTTAAAGACGTTTAACTACAAAATTGCATGTCTCAGTAATAAATTTTCCCGAAGTCTTTTGTAATAATTTTTTTTTACAAGCATAAGAAGGTATATTAAATAAATCATTATTTTATCTCTCATACGGGGGAAGAAATGTGCCTCAAGTGACACTCGTCATGTGACAAAAGCGGAATTTTAATAACATGACATTTAGAGATCACTTTATTATTGCAGAAAATTTTTTATTATTGCGGCTTTATCACGTAATAATAGCACAAAGCACTGCAACAATGTTAGCAACGAGTGATTTAATAATAATTGCATTAATTTTTACTGCCTACAGCTGGAACGTATCCACAAGTGATACATGTTCCAGTGAACTTCCCGCATATTTTTAACTTTTTTATTTTATTTTTTTTTAAGTAAATTCCTTTTTTTCATTAACAACACGTGACCACAAAGTTCGCACAATGCAATTTAATGACATTGTAATGATGAAAAGTGCGTCTAAAAACATCACGTATGAGTTGAAATTAAACAACAACATCATCATTATTATTGTTATATAACGAAACGACACATACTCGATAAAAAGTTATGCAAATAATTCTAGCGAAAGATGCTGTTTGAGAATAATTATCATACGAGTTGATCATTGAGTTCTTGTTACAAGACTTTTGCCGCTTTCATTTCATTCATAAATCATGCATCACTGCGGAACATGAATGAAAATTGTTATGTTTTAATTTTTTTTTTTCAAATAAACGCATTTTAATTTCCAAGAACCTCGCGTCAAAACATCAAGCACAACATTCGCATGATTATTATTTATTGTTATTTGTTTTCTCATATTTTTTAATTTATTAACAAACATCGTAACTTTGGAATGTGCAACCTACTTTTAATAATTTTTTTTTCGTGTGTTTGCCTTGCTCGTGTCCGTATTACGATGACAATTATAATTTTTTTTCTAGAGACCGAGAACGAGACATAAAACACAAATTCAGCAATATGCACGAAAAAAATACCAAAACTCGTATGTGAGGTTATTTTGTTTTATTTTTTACGTTTATTGGACGTAACAAGAACATTTTATAAATAACCTAAATTATTATTCGTTAAAGCCGAAAATAAATCATGATAACGCAAAAAGTTACAACACACTTTTTTATTTAATTCTGGTTTATGTCATAAATCCATCTTGAATTAATCAGTTGGCTGCAGTGTACGTTTTGTATTGCAAATTTTCGATAAGCATCGAGCAGATCGGGCATTTGCATGTCAAAGAGATAGTAAGAGAGAGTGTTCTTGTTTATGTTCTTCGACGTTGTCATCATTTTCTTCTGGTTCGTGTTGTTGAATTGTGAAAAGTTTGCGTTTCTCGAGATAAAAAATTTTGTTTATTAAAAAAAAATTATTTTAAAAATAAAATAAAAAAAAATAATTAATTAATTAAATTTATTATTTTATTAAATACATTGAATTTTTATTCTTTAAAAACAAAAAAAATATTAAATTAATTTTAAATTTTATCGTTATTTTTTTTTTAATTCGATTAATAAATTGTTAATCTTATATTTTTTTTTATAATTTAATTAGAATAAATTATTTAAAATAATATAATTTCAACAAAATTAATAAAATTTATTAATTAGGTAACTAAAAAATTATTTTTTAAAAATTTTTATTATTTAAATTTATTTTAAATATTTTATTAAATTAATTTTGAATTTTATTAATAAAATATTTTTACCGCATTTCGAAGAAAAAATGCGGTATTAAACTCGACTTGTCGTCTGTGTGTGTGTGTGTGTGTGTGTGTGTGTGTGTGTCAGTGTGTGTGTGTGTTCCGGTGTGCCCCAAATTTTTTTTTTGTAATTCTTAGTTATTTGAGGACCCTGAAGGTCAGTGGGCAGTTCCTTGGGTTGTGAGGTGTATAGAATTGTGAAAGGGTCATGAGGAGTGCGAAAATGTGAAATGAGGAGTTCGAAAATGTGAAATAAGGGGTTCGAAAATGTGAAATGAGGGGTTTGAAAATGTGAAATGAGGAGTTCAAAAATGTGAAATGCGGAGTTCGAAAATGTGAAATGAGGAGTTCGAAAATGTAAAATGAGGGGTTCGAAAATGTGAAATGAGGAGTTCCAAAATGTGAAATGAGGGGTTCGAAAATGTGAAATGAGGAGTTCGAAAATGTGAAATGAGGGTTATGAAAATGTGAAATAAGGAGTACGAAAAGCAAAGATACATATGCAACATCGAAATGCGGTTTAGTATGTCGTTCTTTAGACGACTACTTTCTCTATTTTTTTTTTTTAATTTGACTAATTAATTTAATTCATATAATTTTTTTTTAAATTATTTAATTAGAATAAATAACAAATAAAAAAATTAAAATAATATAATTTTAATAATAATTGGTTTTTAAATTTTAATTAAAATTCAATAAATTAATTTAAAAAAATTTTATTATTTAAAATAATTTTTTATTAAATTGATTTTATAATTATTTTATTTAAATATTTTCTATAAATCTATAAAACAAAATTAATTTTTAGTAGAAAGTCTTTAAGTACTTTAATTTTTTTATTATAAAATTTTCACATTTTTTTTATAAGTAACAAATAAATTAATTTTTAAAATTTTTATTATGAAAGTTTATTTTATTTTAATTAATTTAAAATTTTTTTAAAATTTATTTAAAATATTTTATTAAATAAAATTTAATTTTAAGTAGAAAGGTACTTAAACCTACTTTAATGTTTTTTTAAATAAATTTTCATATTTCGAGACTCAAATTTTCCACAATTAATAAATGATGATTCTGCAGGAAACTTGTATAAATGCAAATATGGCATTGTTTCACAAGTCAAGTAGAGTTGTCATCATCATCGAGTGTCTCTTTCACTCTCGCACATTTTCTCCAGAATGACCTGGCAAACAGGCAAGCAATAATAATAACAGCTTAAAAAATAAAAACATATTTAATGTTGTTTATAATAATAACATCATCATCGTCAATAAAACGAGTTTTGTGTGTCTCGAATATTCAATGAGTTAATTTTTTATTCATTAATAATATATTTAACAGTATCACTCTCGGCAAACACACATCTAACATGTTTATAAAATACATTCACATAAAATTGTGTGTGCCGCTTGTTCTAATATTTATCATTTTAATGTTTATATTTTTGCATGTAGCCGCTTGTAAATCATTAAATTAATGTCTGTTGGTAATTTGTCAAATGATTACAATTTTTTTTTCTCGCTATCTTACCACAGAAGTGGATTGCAAAAGTTAAGATATAATATTATGAAATGCGAAAAAATATAAAAAAAAATAAAAAATGTCCAGACATGTTGAGTGTGCGAGTGCCAGTGAGCCAGTTTCTCAAGTTGTAATATGTAAATATTTGTATTTTTTTAATAATCAGGAGAGAGATTCCCGTTTTTTATGGGTTCGCATTTAAATAAAATACGAAATAAAGAAGAGTGTAAGTGCTGCACAAACGATTTTGCAAATAAAATAAATATAACTGCAATGCTTGACATCGTTTTTTACATAATATAACATTTTTTTTCTAGATACAATTTGTATTTTTTTGTGTGAACGGTGTATGTATGATGAAGTCATTTAACAGAACATTATTATTATTTAAATTCTAGTACAAATTTTCCAGTTTTTTTATTCGCCCGGAGAACAAGTCGCGTACGTTTGTAGTGCGATCGTGGAATTTAAAATGAGCATAGTGGCAGAGATGCAGTTTGTTTTTCAGAATTGGGACAATTTTTGTTCTATATTTATTTATTTTTTTATATTAAATAATAGTACTTGGTGGGAAAACGGTGCAAATTTATGGAATCCGTTAAAACGAGTTGTAAAAATATTTTTACACGGATAAATGTCATAATATTATACTATAAATAGAGTGAGAATTTATTTCTTTAGTGGAAGCTCAAGTCCTCTGGGATAATTGACATTTTTGATTGTGGATGTCGAAAAATTTATCCCGGGGATTATTTAAATAAATCATAAAAATATGAAATCCTTTTCAATTCAAAATGTGACAAAATGTTTGAAAAGGGTGATTTTTATATTTTGATAAAAAAAATTAATATGTAATTCAAAACACATTTTTTAAATAAAAAAAAAATAAATTTTTAAATAAAAAAATAAAATTATAAATAAAAAATATAAATCATAAATAAAATAATTATTGTTAAAATTTAATTAGCATTAGATTTTTTTAAATTACTTTTTATTAAATTTTCAAAACTAATTAAATATAATATAAATAATAAAAAATTATATAGATTTAATTAATAATAAATAATATTAATATTAATTAATTAAAAATATTTATTATTTTTTTATTTTATACTAAAATAATTTTTTCTCTCTTAAATATACGCTAAGAAACAAAAAAAATATTAATTTAATATGAAATTAAATAATTATAAATATTTTTAATTAATTAAATTCAGTTAACGTTGTTATTAAATTAATTTAATTAAAATTTTAATTTAATTAATTAATTAATTTGATGTTATTTTATTTATTAAATTTTTAACAACCAATGCATGAATCAAAAAATAATTTTAAGCTACCAAAATTTAATAAAATGATATAATTTGAGGTAAATTAAATAAAAATCCAATAAAAATGATTTTCAGAGTAAAAATGATAATTTTACAAAAAATATTTTTTTTTATAGAAGATGAATAGAATTTTTTCTTCTTTGAACTTTCAGCAAAAGGACAAGACAAAAAATAATTTAATTCAATTTTAATGCGTTTCAAGGCATTTTAAACAAATTTTACGTTAATTAGCTGTAATTACCATTATCCACAAGGCACTATTATTACATATTGTCTCGAATGAACAACCGAGGCAGCCCGATTCTGCAAATAGAAAGTGTGAACATAATTCTGCAATTATGTTATGTAAGATTATAATAATGGACAAATCCCTTATTTAATTAGCATCAAGAACAATTCTATTTTGCGCTGTACGAGTATGGTCCGTCTAATTATCACAGCTTACTTCTTGTTATAATAATTATTATTTAAACTGAATACTGAGTGCATTTCCACGCAAATTAAAATGAAGTTGTATAATTAAATTCTTGCGGAGCGCAATTTTAAATAATAAGAATTTAGTGTAATAGAAAAAAATGGTGATGATGATGACGAGATGGACCGCGCGCACGACACAATACACGTGTTAAACATGATTAATGTGGTAGTGCGAGAAAAAGAAGTCGAAAGAAAGCATATCTTGGCTCAATTAACGACACGCAATGACTAGAAGACGCAGCAGCAGCAGCTGAAGAAGCGTGTAATTGCATCTCTTGGCAGGTTGTGAGGAGAAGGTCGCGTGCAATGACCTCAACATACATTTCTCCGATGTGCGACGAGCTATAAATAAACAAATGTCGTCGTCGTCATCGTCTCTGGAGAGTGATAAATGATAGAGTTGTGTCAATTTAGAAATTGAATGTTTGTATAAAACTTTTTTTTTTTTTGGCCTAATTGATACAACAACAAAAACTTTGACAGTGACATGAAGGTATTCTCGTGAAATCATTGGAAAGTACGATGAACTCTGGGCTGGATTAAAATTTTATTCTGTCGTTGTGTGTGAGCAAAAGAGATGAGTAACGCACCTTAAATCGTTGATAAATGATGGAATATACATGTTGAATGGGATATGATATGGGGAAAAATACAAAATGATGGTTCTGACAAAAATCGTGTGTAAACTCTTAATGATCATTAAGAGCGGAGGCACATAAGAATATTTCGCATGAGCGGATTAAATTCAACATTTTTTTTCTCTCCTCATCTTTTGTTTGGGTGACAAATGAGTCTTTGATCTTTTTTTTTAGACACACAAGTCACGGATTCGATCGTTCGTTCGCTCGCTAAAAATAATACAATATAAATGTATTTCCTTTCTCGATAAAAATTGTAATTTACAGAAATTTTTTCACTGATAATCAATTTCACGTTTCATTCCCCTCCAATAAACTTTCTTCGCGAATTAAATCGACAAAAAGTATAAATAAAATTCTGCTGCAATCGAATTAAGCGGAAACGTGGAGAGACAAAAGGCATGGGATTTAGAATTTATTTCTACTAAAAAAAATTTAATTCAGTGAAAAAAAATTATATCGTAAAAATAATTATTAAAATTTCATAAAGTTTAATTTTCATTTAACAATTATTAACAAAAATAAAATTGTTTCTTTGAGAGTTAAATTTAATTAAAAATATAGAAATAATTTTAAAAAATTTTAATTTATAAAAATTTAAATTTATTTAATTTATTTAAAATTTAATTAAATTTTCAATTATTAATATATTTTTTTAAAACAAAAATGAAATAATTTATTCGGTTGTTAAATTTATTTAATTATAGAATTTATTTAAAATAATTTTTATTAAATTTGCAAAATTATTTAAATAAAAAAATATTTAAAAAATTACAATTAATTTAATTTAATTTTTTAAATTAAATAATTTATTTACACATTCATTGCCATAGTTCGGTGATAATTTTTTATTAACAAAAGAATTTTTTATTTCAATTTATTTTAAATAATTTTTAATTTAATTAAAATAAAAATTATTAAAATTTCCAAAGAAAAAAAATATAACAAATTTTTCTAAACTGTTTAAAAAATCATTAAATTTTATTTATGAATAAAAAAAAATATTAAATTAAATTTATAAATTATAATTAATTAGTAAAAATTAATAAGTATTTAAAAAATTATTAATTAATTAGTAAAAAATATTTTTTTTAAAAATAAAATTTAATTAATTTATTTCAATTAAAAATTTAAAAAAAATCCCGCCTTTTTTCATAAATACGCCTATGCCTCTGACAAATAAGGAAAGAAAGTAATAATTAACGACTACCAGCGTATTTAACTTAAAAATTTATGAAAACCATCGAAACTGTATCATAAATCACCAAAGTATGGCAAATTTCCGCCTATAACTTTATTTCTTCTCGCAAAGAAAAGTGCGCTTAAATTCCTTCCTTTAAATATTCAAGAAAGAAAAAAAAACGAAGAAAAATGTACAAAATAAAATAAAATGCACTAGAAAACTATAATAATAATAAATATCTTCTTACACACAACTTACATAACAATATAAATACAGATTATATCAAGAAGACATTTACATAACTGTTTCCCTTGGCAGCCGTAGTAGCAGCAGCAGCAGCAGAAGCAGCCACTAGTAACATTTTTAAAATTTCTTGCTTCACGTAAATACATCGCTCGTTCTGATGCTCTCCCAAAGAAACTTTTGCACAAGTCGTTGTCATCATCAACATCGTGCGTCGACAACGACGTGTTCTCATTCAATGACATAATTTTAAGTATGCATGAGTTGACTTGCAAAGATCGTCGTACCGAACATATTTATGATTATCATCATCATAATAATAAAAAGATAGAATTCGGAATTTTATTCACTTCACTGCCACAATTTTTTTTTCGTCGTGATGCGAAATCAGCTTTAATGTGCTGCACTCGGTTTAACTGCTATTTTTGCCATAAATATGATTAAATAAAGTGAGTTTGATAAAATTTAAAAAAATTAAATTAAATCTATGGTGGAAAAAAGTCTATTATAAATGTAAATAAAATTGCTGGAATTATGCAAAAATAGGCAAGTTAAAAAAAAATGTAAATTACGCATATAGAAAAATGAGGATAATAATGGGTCGGCAAACAACATTAATGACAACTCTCTGTTCAAATCGCAAACCTACCGGCACAATGATGTCTGTGTTATTTCACCGGAATGACAAAGTTTGAGAACAAGCACTGATGTAAATTCTCCGAAAACTTCATTCCCGTAAAACTTTCTGTATGATAATTAATTAAAAATTAAATTTGTGTCATCGGTGTCATCAAAACTCGAAATGAGAAAAGTAATATGAGCTTCAAGTGTTTCCAAACTTTATCGTATCATGATTTTTTTTCCTTGTGCCGACAAGGAACTGGATTAAATTAACTCCATTTGAGAAAGACAAACAATTTATTATATCACAAATGATTACCTTAATTGTCGCAAAAATGTGTAAAGTTCTGGTGGTGTCGGATTTCAAACGATTTGCCACCACTTGCCTTGAAATTACAACTTTTTGCTAGTAATCCGATATGACAATCACGAAATTTGCATTGTTTACTTGAACAAGGAAGGTTTTTGATAGATTTTGTTAAGGCCGCTCCAATTAATAGTTTTGTTTAAATTTTTTGAAACAAAAATGGGGGGGGGGGTGGTTATAAAAAAAATAAAAAATTTTAAAATAATTTTTTTTTAAAAAATTCCAAATCTTAAAAAATTTTGGACCGTATTTAATTTTTTTTTTGTTTTGAATTTTTTAAAATTAATATTTATATGTATTTATATATGTATTTAAAATTGATTTTAGAACAATTCAATTAAAATCGAAAAAAAATAGCAAAATTTTTTTCAAAAATAATTTCAATAATTTTTATAAAAAACTGTTTTGGAGAAAAAAATCCATAGCTAAAATAGATTTTTTAATAAAAAAATTTTGAAAAATAAAAAAATTCCAATTTTTTAAAAATTACATGAAATTAGACCAAAAACGATAATTTTTGATGAAATTTTTAATTTTTTTATTTTTTTACCCCACTCACTATTTTGATTTTAAAACTATTGAGTTTCATTTGCATCGGCCTAAACAACAAAAAAATCATTGTTTTGACATTTTTTTAAATAAAAATGCAAGAATGACCAATCCTAAATGTTTTTCCGGAACGTCAATGCCAATAAAATACAAGTAAATAAAATTAGATTTATTTAAAAAAAAAAAAATGTAAAAAATTGCATAGAGAACAAAAAAAATATTTTGACATGAAACACAAATTTTTCGTTTAAAAAAATTTGTACGATAAAAAAATTGATGATTGAATTATTTTATTTTTATATCAAATTCGTTCATTTAGCAGTACAGTAGTAGTCTAGTTAGTTTGAGAACAGAAAACATTTTTAAATTGACCATGAAATTGTTTTTGTTTTCTTTTGAAGTATTTTTTTTTTGCGGGAAACAACCATGATAAAAAAATATGCATGAAATATGAATAAAAAAAATCTTTGTTCGAGTAGAAAGGTAGTGCCCGGTAATAAATTTGATTTAGAAGCAATAAATTTAGCGGTGTGTGTGGTGTTGTTATACATTTTTTGTGTTTTGTTGTATTTTGTAGTTCTTAGAATATTTTTTTTTATTTTTGCCGCCCAAGTTGCTATCCAGACGGCAACTGGTCTTATTTACAAATAAAACGTGGCGTGGGAAAAATCAAAAATTATGATTTCTACCGATTTCTACAAAGGTTATTTTTAGTCCGGATATCAAAAAAATGTGCTTTGAACACTTTCGCTGTTTTTACATTTTTTTTTTAATATTTTATTAATGAGTCATGTGGGCGTTTTTTTCGAGGTCAAGGTCCGATAAAATAGCAAGTGCAACAATGTGCAAGATCAAAGTATTTTTTTTTTTCGAAAAGTAATTAATTTTAATCATCATTTCTTTTCATCGCATTTTTTTCAAAAAAAAAAGCAATAAAATATCCCACAAATTAATAAATTGAGCAACACCAACTGACTCAATAAATTTCGAAACGATTAGTGGTACAACATTGTACATTAAGCAGCGAAAAAATATTGCAAACGATTAAAAAATAACGCTGAATTATCGCGTACGCATGCATAAACAAGTCAAGAAACGACATCGAAGAACGGAAAAAAATATTAAATGAGTCGACGTCTGCATACGCAACTTGAAAAATATTAATATTTGGACAGATTTTTATTATAACAAAAAATAAATAATAATTTTTTTTTACTGATAAAATTTATGACAACACAACTTATTGGCAAAACAGCCATTTGATAAAATCCAGACCAGACACCGCGATAATAAATTTTTATATTTTTTTTTCAATGTTTCTTATAACAATACAGAGGAGAGGAGAAGAGATTAAAAAAAAATCCAAAAAATCGACAAATTGAAAGTTTTATGAAAGTGCATTGCGAATTCCGTTCCGTTGTGTAAACAAATTGTTTTTGGCATTTTTTTTATGTGAATGTGGAACTAAATGGATTTGTTTATTTTGTGTGTATGTGATTTCTCCCACGCTTTCCGGTTGAACGATATTAATATTTGTACAATGTTTGAATAAATAAATATTATTTATGAAAAAAAAAAAATAAAATAAAATGAGAGGCTAGATCAAAGTGACCTTTTTTCCGCTGATGTCCTCTGGATGTCCTTTTAATAACCAGACGCCTCCACCGGATTTTTGTTTTTCATGCGAATCAAACCAACAAGTGTGAAATAAATCACGGTAGATGTGTTTTTATTCAAAATGACATGCGGAACGACATGACAATTTATTATTTAAAAAATATTTATTTTTTTTTTAAATATTTATTTAAAAAAAAATATCTGTGCCACACACAAAAAAAGAATAAATCCTTTCATCGGTGTTAAAGCCGCTTAAAACCACAGGACGCATTCAAAATTAATTAAAAAAAATAAAAAAAAAATATTACTCACATTTCCAATTTATTATCTCTTGTATGACAGCTCCTTTTCGCAGTAATCTCTTATCCTGTGCGCGAATGTATTTTCAATTCAGGTTTCCAATAGAAGAGATTTATAACTTTTTAACGACACTACCGGATTTTATGTTACACTTTTCAGAATAGTTTATTTATTATGAATTTTTATTTGTGGTGCTGATGATAAAATTTTTAATGGATTTTATTCGAGAATTTTTTTTTAAATATTTTTTTTTTATTTTTTGTCTGTTAAATTTAATTTAATAAAATTGTTCAAAAAATTTTCCTTTAAAATTTATCGCTTTTCACGTTCAAAGTAAAATTTCTGCAAACAACGGTGAATCCGTAATTGTTGATTGTTGTTGTAATTAATGGACAGTGGGTGTTCTTGACGTAGTTCGAGTCGCTGTCGATCACACATGCAATCTTTTAATCCTGTTGGTTTAATTTTTGCTGCAACAACGACGACGTCATTCAATATCATATTCAAGGTTTATCACTGTTGTCGTTGTACTTGCTGCGATGCGGCACAACAAGTCTGGAGATTAATAATGAAGAATAAAAGTTTATAACAATGCAAAAATGGATGAATATGACGAAGTTAAGAACGTACAAGTTTTTTTTTGTTTGTTTAAAATTTTAATACTTTAATAAGGGAAAATGCATAATAATGTAAAATGTGAATAGTTTGTTGTTGTTGTTGTTATTATTTTGATTAAATTAAGAAGAGAGTTGATTCTTGATTTCTTGCAGTTTTTGCTCGATGCCTTGACTGAATTTCGTCGAGAAAAGCATCAGATAAAGTTTTGTTCCCTTTGTTCGGTCTTGTACACGAGTTAATGACTTTTTTGTTGTCCTTCTTGAGAATGACACACCAAAAACTCTTACTTTTTCATTGGCTGTCTTGAGGAGATGACTGTTGTTGTTTGTACAACACACTGACGAAGATGATGAAATGAGATTTTGTCATCTAATTAAAAGTTTAGCACTTTGTTTGACTGCTGCTTGTGATGCTGTCAGTTCAATTCATTCATTTTTTTATTATCTCCACTTTTTTTTATTTATTTTCTCTCTCCTTTTTCTTCTTCTTACACAAATTTTTTTCACAATTTTCTTTTTTTTTGCTTTTTTTCTTAATTGAGTTAATTCTTCAAGTGGGCGCGATGTGTACACAAGACACCTTTTAATGGTTCCCCGAGCGTCGCTAACAATACGATCCAGATAAAAGTATCAAAGATCTTTAATTGCTGGACTGGACACTTTCTATTTCTTGTTCGTCGTTAATTTCTTTTCTTCTTGTGAATTTCGTACAAGACAAGAAATTATATCGTGTTGCGATGTTTTTTTTTCTATTCGTCTTCACTTTATTTTTTTTTATTGTTTTATGATTTTAATTTCCAAGACTTTCATCAAGAAAGGTGTTGAGTTGATATAATATACCGGTGTATGTAATAGTTGAAGTAGTCAATAATTTAATAATAACGATGATGATGATGAAAAAAAATGTTATAAAGTAGGACACCAGCTAACTTGACTCGATTTAACGTACATAAATGATAAATTTATATCCAAACAAGAAATCAAGCGAAAAAAAATTTTTTTTTCTTCTTAGTAATTAATCCAAAGTATCAATTCACATATGCATTCACGACAAGTTCTCTCTCTCTACCTGTAGAGTGCTAATGAAGTGTGAATGTCGGCTTCGTGCGGTGTTTTGTTGTCGATTGATCTGAAAGTGAAAAATACTGTTTTTATTTATTATTCTTTAATGAAATTAAATATTTTTTTTTTATTTCTGTTTCTTCTTAAAAAGGGAATCTCTTTTTTTCTGAGGATTTTTTTTTTGTTTCTAATATCAACGACGATGTAATTAATTAATGAGCATTTGCCTTTCTCCTCGTGTTCTTCAATATTAATGAATCACTTTGTTTATTATGAAGAATTGTTTTTTTTTTGCAACACGACCTTGCCCTTGCTTACATTTAATTAAGACTAGAGAAAAATAAATAACAAAATCGGTCGAGGAGTGTTTATCAAACAATGGAGAGAGAAATTTCTAAACAAATGATTCATAATAATAATAAAAATAAATGATTTTATTCATTGAGTTTTATGGTACTACTGTGAATTTGTTTATTTTGTCTGAAATATTTTTACTCGATTTGTTCAATATTTTGAAATTTTAACAGATTTTTTTAAAATTTTTTAAGCTTTAAACAAATGAGTTATTAAATTTAATTAATTTAACTAAATTTTTTAATAATTATGTAAATTTATTTATTTAATTTAAATTTTTTAATTAAAATTAAAAAAAAATCAAATCAAATTAAATTCATTTAAATAATTTTTTCCAATGAAATTGATTAATTAAGTGTTACATAATAAATTTAATTAAATTTATTTTAATTTAATTTTTTAATTAATTTAATTTAAAATAAAATTTATCAAATTAAATTAAATGAATTATTAATTAAATTAAATTCATCGAAATTAAATTTTTCAATAAATTAATTTAATTAATTATAATTCGGTTTTAATTTAATTTTTTTAAAAATCAAAAAAAAAAAAAATAAAATAAATAAATAAAATTGTTCAAAAATATTTTAAATAAATTTAAAATTTTCCTTTTTCAATAATGTGTTCTATAGCAAATAAGCAATATCAGACATCAATGAATTTAATACGCAAGTCTTTAAATAAATAATTTTCCAAGAATCATCTCGAATTTCATGCCTTAAGGCTTGTTCAATGAAAAGTAGAACAAATTTTTTATCACTGCTAAATAAAATTTAAACCTTTTAGCAAACTAACAGATATTTTTGTATGAAAAAAATTAAATAAAATGGAAAATTTTAACAAAATTAAAGAGAAAAAAAATCGATAAAAATAAAATGAAATTTTTGTCTTAAAAATTTAATTTTCCATCTTAATAAAAATTTAATTTAATATTTTAAAAAGTTTAATTTTTATCTTTTAATTTTTTTATTGACTTTAAATTTTTATTGCATAAAAAATAGTTATTTATGAAAAGTAAAAAATTACACTTTAAAATTCAAACAAGAGTGTAAAACTGCAAACATTATTAAACAACAAAACCTTTCAACTCACGATACGTTGAGCAGATTTATCACAAAGCACCACTTTTACTTGAAAAATTGTTTTAAATAACACTCAAAAACTTCTAATACACTCAATGCCACTAAAACTTTTTTTATTCGCTTTAAATAACGTCAACAACAACGCAAGCATCATTGATAATGACAAGTTTTGAACAACGCTAAACAATAGGATTATAAATGCAACGGAGTTAGAGATTTTGTCTGGTCGTTCATGTTTATTCAATCGTTTAATAAGCTTAAAAACTTTATTTGTTTTCAATCGTTCTCAAAAAATACACAAAAAAATACTAGAGGAAATAATATCAGCAACAAAAACGAAAAAAAAATCCTAACAAGACAAACAAACAAATAAATTGCTGTCACAAACATTTATCCGAAAAGAACTCTCGTTCACACCATAATCCTTTTGTCACACAGACAGACACTCCGTACACATATATTGTTAATTAAATTGATTTATCTTGTGATATTTTTTTCCTCGTCGCTTTGAATCGTCTCTCTCTCTATTTTTATCTCCCTTTTTTTTCGGTGAATCACACTGTGTTATTAGTATCACAATCTCAATCACATATAAATTCATATTTTTGCGACAAGAGAGAAAAAAAATTGCCGCAGCAAAAAAAAAAACAGTGAATCCATATGATGATAAATGTTTAATATTCGCGCATTGTAAAAAAAATCACAGCGGAAAAAAAAGTTCCTTGCTGGTGCGTAGAAACTTTTAATTAATTACAAACCGGCTTTTTGCTAATATTTTTTGTTGAACGTTCGTCATGTGAGGAGCAAAATAGGACCAACAAAAAAACGTAACAACGCAACATCATGACACAATTGTCGGCATAGAACAATGGAGGAGAAAAAAGGCATTTTTTTGTGATTAATTTCGAGACCTTCCTACAATCAACGTGATTAAATCCTTTTAATTTTTTTTGTTGAGATTTTTTCCGGGGAAATTCTCGGATCCTTTTAGATGGATGAAAAATTGCGGGGCTGGAAAATAATTTTGACTGAAGCTTTTAGGCGATAAGGTCAAAATTAGGTCAAGTTGAAAAAAAAAAAATTTACAAGATTTTTGAAAAATTTTTCAATAAAAAAATGTATGAATCCAACTTAATAAATTAAAAAAAAAATTATTTAATAATTTTTTTAAAATTTTTCCAAAATTTAATAATTTTAAATTAAATTATTTAGAATAATTTAAAGACAATAAAATCGATTTTAGTGAATTTCAAGCTTTAAGATATAATTCTGTAAATTAATTTTTCTGATCAATTTTGATGAAGAAATCGATTTAGAATTTTATTTAGAATTAGATTTAGTCGAATATTTTTTTTAAAGTTTAATTTAAATCAAAAATTTTGCAACCCTGAAAAATTGAAGATTTTTTTTCACGGAATTGAAACTTTTGGTAATCATTTTTTTGTTTCGTGAGAAATTTCATCTCAATTAATGTGACAAGAAAATCTTTTCCTTTTTTTTCGTAACGCGTTGATTCCCAAGAAATTTTTGTCTCATACATGTGAGAACAAAAAATTATCAGATATAATTTATTGCTTTAAACACATAAGCAAAAATTTAAAAAGGGAAACGACGCGAAATTCAAACGCGAAGAATAACGAGCAACAATGTTTGTGGTTCCATTTAACAAGGCAAACACACGTGCAAATAAGTTATGGGCCAGCTTTTGTTTCTTCTCGCCACTAATTTAATATTGGTACACAAAGAAGCATAAACAGCAAGAAATTAAAGGCATTAAAGGGAATCGACGTTGCCTCACCCGTCTTCTCTTCTCTTTTCGTTTCATTTCGTTTTCCTCTTTTTTTTTCTTCAGCATAAGCAAAGCCTTGGCATACACACGCAGAAACCCGAAAAAATTGGCAAAAACATAATATCCAGTTTTACGTGTTCTTGCGTTCTTATTGTTGTTATTTTTGTGCCATGCCATTGTTCCGTTCACGATATTATTAGTAGCTGATGCTGTGTGTTATAACGAAAAGTGAAAGAAGAATATCGTATCATTGCACGATCAAAAAAGTCAATTATTTCCCACAATATGAGCCACACACACAAAAAGTTGTTGTGTGATTATTTGCTTGAAATATATGGAAACTAATGGTTTTTTTTCTCTCGCTCGTATGCTGCGGCGATTTTGTAGGAGATTGAAAAGTGCGAGTTTAAGGAAGGAATGTCAGAGAAATTCAACTCGAGATACCTTAAAGTTTTTTTTTATAAATTTCGATATTTTAAATGTCTTTTTAAAGGTTTTTAGATTTTTTGTTAAATTATGTTTAATTTAAAAAAAAAAATTAATTTAAATTTAAAAAAAAATCTATTTACTAACTATTCAAAATATTAAAATTAATTTTTTTATTCAAATTTCTAAGGAAATTATTTAAGACTTAATTTTTATGATTTTTTTTCAAATTTAATTTATTTTTTTTTTTTAATTTATATTTTTAATTTAATTTTTATTTATTCAATTTTTTTTTTAATTTGACTTTTCATGGCAAAATTTTGTTTTTTTTTTTTCTAAAAAAAAATAATAATAATATAATAAAATAGGTAAAATAAATTTTTTAAGACTCCTTTTTAAGAATCTTCATAATTTTTTTTTCAAATTTTATTTTTTTTTAAATAAAATCAACATAATTTTTATTAAAATTATAAAAAAATAATTTATATTAAAAAATTTTCTTCAAAAAAAAATATTTTTTTCCATTATATTTTTTTAATTTTAAATATAAATTAATTAATTAAATTTTAATTAACTTAATTATTTTTTTTTTCATTATATTTTTAATTTAGTCAAAAAATTAAAATTTTCATCAGAAATGTTAAAAAGCTTTTATTTAAAAAAGTCATTTCATCCCACTGTATGAGTATCTCCTTCACCTTATTTAACCAATTTATTAAAAAAAGAGTAATAGAGGTTGATGATTATCATCATTTTTGTTTTACTTTTTTTTTTGGTCGTACTAAATTTTGGCCTTGATAATCTGCCATTTATTCACTTTTACACAAAGATAAAAAAAAAGAGAAGAAAAAAATTAACTTTCCGTCTGACAAGTTCGCGCACATGATAAACGACGACGACGCGGACGACCGAGGGAAAAAAAGAACAAGAAGATTTTTGAACGTCAACATTTAGAAAGTAAAATTAATTTCAATTCTTTTAGTTTTTTTTTTTTGATAATAAGATATGCGACACAACAACGCATCCATCCACAGGGGGACCAATTAATCTTATCTCGATGATGCTGGTTACATTTTTTTTTCACTTTTACCAAAAAAAAAAAAAAAAAATTCAACGGAACTCCTTTACACTTTCATACGACCTAATTACTGGCTGGTAATGACCTATAAGCGATAATGAGACACACACATTTTTTTTAAGGAAGGTTCCGTGCAATAATGTGAAGAGAGGGAAATAATCGAAGAAATTAATGATCAAAGTTTTTTTTTCGGTAGTTTTATCGCAGAAATTGCGTGTGTTCCGACAAGAAAAAAAAAATAAGAGAAAAATCGAGAAGAATGGAGTGTTAATTACTACTTTTTGGGTGTAGATTGTTCGATTTTTGTTCGGATTTTTTTTTATTATTTTATTATTGAAATCCACGTATAATTAAGCAATTAATTGTTTGTTTATTTGTGAATTTTTGGTTTAATTAGTTCTGGATAATTAGCTAAAGATTCTCTTTTGTGGACGAGTGATTTATCGGTAACATATTGCTTTTCGCCTCAAACCGTGAGAAATTACTCGAAAGAAGCGCACGAGACCGTGTGACGTCAGCCCGGCAATAAAGATAAATTTATGATGCAATTTCCGTACATTAGCAAGTGTAAACAACATCTTCGCGAATTTCGAAAAAACAGCACATTTCTTCGCACATTCGTGCTATACATCAAAATTATTGCCATTTCATGTGCCTTTTGTTTCCCAATTCGTGTCATTTTTCACTTTATTTATTTTCCCGAAAAATTATTTTTTATTATTAAAAAAGAGCGACAATTCAGTGGCATTGCATTACTTATTAATAATGTCGAAAACAAAAAAAAAATTAAATTTTTCTCGTTTTTTCATTTCATTTCTTTTGTCGCACAACGAATATTATTTATAAAATTAAAAAAAAATATTCACAGAAAATTTCAACAGAACAACGCACATGATTATAATTTATTTAAGGCTTAACAAGCGTTCTGTTACTCGATCTGTGTTTAAATTGCTTTACGGCTTTTACTGTCTCTTTTTATGTTATGCTTTTTTCGTTTTTGTTAGAATTTGAAAAAAAAGTATAAAAATGGGAAATGACTTATCGTCTTTCATGGTCTCGTGAACACAATAAAAAATAGAGATGATCGTGTTTCGTTTGCTGCTCTTGCAACTCACTCTCACATGTGTGCTTTCATTATTTTTTTACATTGCACACGATACACAAGGAAGGAATAGCAACAAAAAATTTATATTTTTTTCCTCCATTGTAGAAGGTAAGTCAAGTTATAAAATTTTTAACAAACACGAAGCTATTTTAAAAAGTAAAATTAAAAGAAGTCATCGAATCTGGTTCTGCTCGTTCTGAATTTATTGTAAAAAGTATTTTTTATTGCTTTCCGGCTTGCTTGGTTGCGCATTTTTGCCGTTTTTATTGTAGACGAGCATTCAAAAGTAAATAAAAGTCGGTCCTCAAAAATCTTATCAATTTTTACCAAATCTATATATAATTTTTGAAGAGGGTTTGTGGCTTCGGGGTAAATAAAAAAATAGTGATACCTGCCCTTTTTATTATTATTGCGACGACCATCGACGACGAAAACGACTGAGAAATATGTACTGACACTTTATTTATTGCTCTTTTATTTCCCGTGTCTATTTCAAAGTTAATGTTCATTTCCTTGTTGTTGTTGTTGCTCCATGCTGCTGCTGCTGCCGAACGCAATAAAGTTTCTTTTTTCTCATTTTTTTGTATTTTTTATGAGAAGAAATAAAAAATTGTTGCTCGTTTATATGAAATTGACAGAATTGATGAGGTGCTGGGGTTTTATGGGGACCTGAGTGACTTATGATAATGGCGAAAGATGTCCTCAAAGGAGCAATAGACCTTGAATAATTTCGTTTGACGTCAACATCTTCATTTTTTTCAAGCGATGAGCTTAGAAGAAGAAAGCAAAATGTCAAAAGAGTAAAGAAAAGAAATGACCGACAACACCTGACACTTGTAATCATTCCGCTTTGATGCCTTTGTAAAAAACATTAACTAAAAACCACAACAATTAAAATGTTTTTTTTCTTTTGCTTTTTTTTCAAGTGCAAAGGAATTGTATAACAACAAGTTCATAATTGCATTGTTTAAGGTATTTTTTTTTAGACATTCAAATAGGGTTAAAATTGTTTATAAGGCCGAAGTAAGTGAGAATATTGTCCGAATTTTTTTTTTAAATCCTTTGAATTTGAACGAAATAAAAATAAAAAAAAAATTAATAAAAAATATAAAATAAAAAAAATCAAAAATTAAAAAAAAAATCATCTCAATATTTTTCACAATTTTTTTTATTTATTTATTAATTTTTGTTGTTGTTTATTTTTTTATTAAATAAAAATTTTAACAAAAAATATTAAAATAAAAAAAAATATTTTATTTTAATTTTATTTTATTTAATTTTTTATTTCTAAATTTGTAATTTTTCTTCATGAAATATTTTTTGCTTTTTTAAACATAAATAAATAAATAAAATTTTTTAACAAAAAATTTAGAAATTTAAAAAAAATATTTATTAATATTAATATAAATTGATATAAAATAAAAAAATAATTAAAAATCGAATTAAATTATAATATTTTGAAAAATATTCAATTTTTATTAAATTTCTATAAAAAAATATTTTAAATATATCACATTTAAAAAATTTAACGGTGAAAAATTTAATATTTTTTTTACTCAAATTCCAATGTTTAAAAATTTTACCGCACTTGAACTTCCGAAAAATACGAAATTTAAATTATTATTAAATTTCCTTTGGAGTGGCCTAAGCAAAAAATACGAAAAAAGCGTGTACACACTTCTTTGCTGTGGTTTCTGCGGTCACTACCATTTGATGTTCACTTAAACATTAAAATTTTTCATCAAAAAAACAAAAATAAAATTTTTGAGCGAAAAAAACATATTTTTCACATTACTTCAAAAGGTCATTCAGGTGAAACAATAAATTATTATTTTTTTATATAGGTCATTCGCCGTTACATTGTTTGAGATACAGAAAAAGGCATTTGATCCCTGTTTGTTGATTGCAAAAAAATAAAATAAATAACAAACAAGTAGCAGAAAAAAAAATAAAAAAAAATCGTTCACGTCGTAAACAACTTTTCATCTACAATTTAATGATATTTCAATTTTTGCACAACTTTATTATATTGTCAAGTCATTTATATTGATTATTTGATTGAAACTTTATTAATATCATTTATACGTGAAGTTCGACAGTAAAACACATTTTATGTTATCTACGGCAGCAGCAGCGGAATAACGTTAAATGCGCGAGTTAGAGAATGAAAAATAAATTTCCTGGAATAATCAATTATAACGGTTGCATCAACAATAATAATGGAATTAGAGAAATTTTTTTTTTATTTCATAAATGATTCGCGATGCAATTTAATATCTCGAGTTTGTGATATCGCGTGGTGTGACAGAAGTTGTCATAAAACTTCTTTCTTAAGTTTTTCAATTATGACAGATGAATTGTCTCACGTTCACGAGCGATACGAAAGCAAAATAAATCAGGATCTTGGCATTGTTGTCAAGCCAGGCAAGGCAGTTCGAGTGGCAAATGAATAAAATATTATAAGGAAATTTCTCCTTTTACGTCACACGCGTGTTTGTAGTGTTGACGAATAATTAAAGAAACCGTATTAAGGTACATGGGAACGATCCATTGTCGAGTGTAAGTTTGTAAAATGAAAGAAAACAGGTTCCTTGTAAAGTTTTCAAGTGCCCTTGATTTATTTTAGGTGACATTTAAACTTTTGTATGTGTATTTATTATTTTATTTTAAAATTTTCGTTCAGTGGCTGCTTCGAGCAAAACTTTTGAATGTAAATGGAAAAGGTTAATACTTTCATAACAATAACAATAATTTCTATTCTTTTATTGTTTGCAATCCACAAAGTTTAATGTGGCTCACGACGACAAAGACGATACAGAAAAAGTACAGAGTTCTGCATAAAAAACGGTTCTATCGCGTACACCACGACAATTACGGTACAATTGACTAATCCAAATATGAAACAAGTTGTACAAGATTCAGCACTTTATTTTTATTCGTTTTCATGCAACAACCAGCAGCAGCAGCAGCAACAACAACAACAAACTTGCACACAACTATATTAATAGCCAGCCAGTTTACATCATTAATGGACTTGAATCACTTGCAATGCCTGTTTTAATTATTATTTTTATTACCTTTTATTTTTTACTATTATCATTATTACCTAGGAGAACTAACTGTCTGTCTCGCTAGTCGTCTTGTCTTGTGTGTTTATCAGATAAAAATAAGCATCCACACACAAAAAAAGAGTAAATATGCTTATCAGATGCATTCACTTGAACCTTTTTTCTTCCAAGATGTAAGTCTTTATGTTTGACAAACAGACGAATAAAGGTTCCTTATGCTCACACACTTCTTCTTATCGACAACGACAAGGACTTCGGAGAACTTTCTTATTACATTTTATTTCAATATCAAGATATTTTTTTCTGCTTCCCTTTTTTCATACGAGAAATTTAATTTAAATTTTTCCTTTTGATAAGATCAGGGATAAAGTTTCGATACCGTTCACTACTCTTCACTATTATTATTATTTTTTTCTGTCCGTATCGCGCATTGACCATTCGATTCTTATGACAGTTATCTTATTGGACGTTGTTGAAGAATGACATTTCGAGGAAATGCTTTGAGGGAGAAAATAATAATGGGGATTTGTCTGTCTAAAAATGTGATTTTTTCTAAATAAAAAAATATTAATTATGAAAAAAAAAATAAAAAGTTATAATAATATCAGTAATATTTTGATTTAAAAATAAATATTATTTAATTATTTTTTATAAATTTATTAATACCTAAATATTTATTTTTCAAGATTAAAATATTACTGAAATAAATTTATATTTTTAATAATTAATATATTTTTTAATTAAATTAATTTTCAATTAAATTTAGGTATATTGGTAAAAATGTTTGAAAAGTTAAGAAAATAATTATTAAAAAAAAGTTAAAAATTAAATAATAACTGAAATTTTTAAAAAATCGTAATAATTAAAAATCTTGTAAAATAAATTAATTGATTAAAAAATAATCTTGCAATAATTAATTAAAATTATTTTTTTAAATGAAAAATTAAAATTAAACTTTTATTTAAGTTAATTTTAAAAATTTAAGAAAATACAAATATTTAAAAATTAATTTAAATTCAATAAAAGTAAAGTTATTAATTACCTAATTAATTATTTTTTTTATTTTTAAATGAAAAATTTGGATAAAACTGGAGTTAATTTCAACAATAACTTGTAAAATTTAAAAAAAAATTAAATTAAAAAAAATAAATTTAAATTTAAATTAAATTTATTTAAGCTATTAATTAAACAATTATTTTTTTAATTTTACAATCATTTAAAAATTTAGTTATTCATCTTATTTGATTTTATTAAAAAAAAAAATATTTACTTTAAATTTTTCACTAAAAGTCAAGCTTTTGAATTAAAATAATTTTAATAAAAAAATAATTATTGAAATAAATTTAATAATAATTAAATTTTATTAATAAAATATAAATTTTAGTTGATAAAAAAATTATTTCTTAAAAAAATTTATAAAAAAAAAACATTAAAAAATCACAAAAATTCAAGTAAAGTTGAAAAAGTTATTTTTTTAAATCAAAGTCATTAAAGTTGGTTAAAATGTTGCAAAAAGCGATTCAGTTGTAAATTTTACGACAATTTTTACATCTCATCTTGTTTCGTTGTTGTTAAATATCACCCGAAAGAGCGAAACAACGAGACGCTGTAGCATCATCTGACCTCCGGTTGTGTCATCACCACAGTTATAAAGTACTTATTTAATGACAAATAAATGACATTTAATGTTCATATATTGTGTCTCTTTCGATGTAAGTATTGCGTTAAGGTCAGTGAGGTGAACGTTGATAGCGAAGAACCGTTTGATCGGTTTGTTAACTTTTCTTCCCCGTTCACATATCAAAAGATGACTCAATTAAAGATCTCTCTAAAACCGCATTTTTCGCATGCATGCTCCAACTGCAACACTAATTGTGTCGTGAAGGGAAACCATATTGTCGCTCTTTTGACAAATAATAATAAAAATAATCTTTTATTAGGTACATTTATGGAAAAAGTTTTATTAATTGCACACATGGAACTAACAAACTATTTAGCTGACAGCATGTCTACGCGAGGACACGACTATTATGTCAATGTAGCGTTTGGTGTTGTTGGTACAGCTGTTCGTTGGTAGACAATAATATAAAAATTGTACCTACAAGTAAAAGTTGTTCCATAAATATTTTAGCACTCACACACACACAAAACTAGCACTGAAAATGTTTATTTATTTATTTTTTTTGTATACTTCTTGATGATGCTCACGACGATAAAAGTGCAAGATACAAGTGCGCTGCAACTACTAGAGGTAAGTAACTGAAGAAGTGACAACAACACATTTCTTCGCATTTCACGTTATTTTTTTCTGCACATCTGTGTCCATTTAAAAAAATGATAAATTCAACGACTAAAAGCAAACCCAAAGTGAGTACACACGAGACTGAAGTACACTTTGGATGACAGAACTCTATTTTTAGGTGAGAGTGTTGTCGCAACGAACGATGGTTTTAGTTTTAATTTTTATGTCACTCTTTTGCACACACACGGGATATCCATTTTTTGCGTTAGTTGTTTTTCATGAAAAAAAAAATGTTTTTGACAGACAAAATGAAAAATTTATGTTTACTCGTTTTTTGCTCGGATCATCGTCATCATCACGGGTCCTGAGCAATTAGTGTAATGGTTACACAACTTTTCGGAACAAAAGAGCGTTTTTTATGTTGATTACACCTGATCCCTATCTAACATCCATTGAGAATTTATTTTGTAAATATTTTAAAATGGAACGTATGCTTTTTCTCGTAATTGGAAACGAGACCTTTTACCTCCCTTTTTATTCGGGACAACAACTTCATTTTCGCAAACTACAAAATAATTTTATAAACTTCATTTAACATTCATATTGTTTACTTTTTCGGAGCAAAGAGACAAAATAACAATTGAAATATACAGAAACAACATCATACATTAATAATAACGAACTGCCAAGTTCTTGTGGGCAAACACTACTAACTTGACCGGTACAGTTTGAGAAGCTCTTGCATATTTTATAGAATGTGCCATCAAAAAATAAACATCATTTATTTTACACAATAACAATAACAAGAGAGGCCGACATATATGGAAATTTTGATGATGAAGACAACAAGAATATTGGTTTTTGAAATTTTGATACATAATTTTGATTTGCATCGTTGTGTCGGCTTAATTTTGCTGTCTGTCATAATCAGGGACGCGAAAATATGTGATTAAAATTTTGAAATAAATTTATTGGGGAATATTTAAAAAAAAGTTTTAATAATTAACAAAAACTTATGTAGGAACGCCAAAAAATTGTTTTAAAAAACAAAATATTTAGTTTTTTAACTAGGTAAATAATAAAAAAAATAATTAATAAAAAAAATTATTCAAAAAAAATTGAAAACAAAATTTAAAAAAAAAATAATTGAAGCAGTTGAACAGAAAATATTTTTTTATATAAAGAAAAGATAAATTTTTTTAAATAAGAAAAAAAATTTTTTAAACCTCAAATAGCTTATGCAAAAATATAAATTAAAAAATTATTTTGTTTTGTAAAATCAAGTAAAATTTAACTTTTAAGATAAAAAAAAAAATTTTTTTTGAATTAAAAATTTGAACTAATAGATTTATTAAATATTTTATTAATTTTTTAACTAAAAGATTTATTCAATTTTTTATTAATTTATCATTTCCGAAATTTTTAATTCTGGTAATGTTATTAATTTAAAAAAAAAATTATATAATTTTATGAAAAAATAAAGTTCGAGAATTTTTAATAATAATTAATTTTTTATCAGAGATATTATAGAAATATTTTTCAATGATTTTTTTTGTCAAATTTTTAAAATCTGAGAAAAAATTTAAAATAAATTTAGGGCTGAACTTCATATATTTAACTTAGAAAAATAAAAATTTGATACAAAATCAATTTTTTTCTCGTCCCTGCACCGCCTGACATGTAAACTTTTGAGCACTATGACATGTCGGCCGGAAAAGATCAAAAACAGAAGAATGTTCGACCAGCAGACGCAAAAAAAAAACATGTGAAGGAAGAAAATTGGTCATGCAAAATTAATTGCAAGTCAAAATCAGTGAAGAATTTAATTTTTTTTTTGTTTTTGCTAAACCGCGATCAACAAAACTTTTTTTTTATAAATAAAAAATTTACAAATAATTCATGAAGAACAAAAATATGGCTAAAAATAAATAAATAAAGCAACAATAACAACAACAATATAATATAATAAATGTAGTTGAATTCAATTCTGAAATCATGCATAAATAAATGATTTATAATTCATTATTTATTGTTAGAAATACAAATCAAGCATAACCGGAGTTGTGGGAACGAAGATGCTTTCTGCTCGTATAAAAGTAATGCATATTTTGTTAGGTCGTTACAACTCGACAAACTTTTTCTTTGTGAACATTTTTGTCCTCATTAAAAGTTTTTATTTTTTTTTTAATAAAAATTTTTTTTTCACAAAAATTCCTGAAAAAAATGAATTTATATGAAAAAAAGGGAAAAAACTTTCATGGACCTCAGAATTACAAATAAGAGGCAGATACAATTTCATTTATTTGGTTTACCTTTTAAATAGTCTTCTTTCGTACTATTTTAATAGTAAACGCAGTAAATCGTCGTGAAGTTGTGGTTTACCATCTTTATTCACTAGAAAAACGGGGTTGATTGATCTTTTCTTTTGTTTTTCTCCATCTTCGCGATGATAACACAACAGAAAAAAAGTCATGAGCAATTAACAGTCGCTTTTCATTTACGTGTTTTGCCTCTTTTTCCGTGTAATTTATTCATTCAAAACATGCAAAATAACAACTTTTGTGTAAATAAAAATAAAAAAGCGTATTTTTTATTTTTGCAACAAACTTGAAATGAAAAATAAGTTAATCCTGATGTTTGTTGTGTTGCACATGAAATTTTTTTAAAGTACAAAAAAAATTGTACACTAAAAGATTTACAATGAGTTTAAAAAAAAATACAATAAAAAAGGAGTAGAACAAAACAAACAACTGAGATTTTTATTGTTTGTTCGTGATTTGTTGAAAATTCGAGTAAAAATTTTTCCTATTTCTCATCTACTAAATGGCATACTCAAAGTAACGTAAAAATAGGAGAATCTTCTTTTCTGCTTATTCATAAAAATGAGCATTTTTCACACATTTTTATGTGACTGTGATCTTAATTTTACGATATTGTTTCCCTATTTGCTCCTTCACACGATTTTCGTACGACAAACAGACACGCCAGGCACATAATATGTGCTGACAAACCTTTTTCTCATAAAACGACATCAAAGCACAACATTTTTTTTTCGTCTTTTCATTATTTTACGTATATGCATATCGGCAAAATATGTTAAAATACAAAAAGATTCTCACACCTACCTCGGAGTTGTTCCTTTTTTGCTCCTTCTTGTGCGGATGATGAAATTACATTCGTGCGGTACTTTCTTTTCCAAGAACTACCATCATCATCAGGATTACAAGGGAACAGTTTTTTATTATTTTTTTTTGTTTTTGTGAATATTTATGAGTTTTTGATGTGAGTTTTTTTTTCAAATATTTTTAAAATATTTTTATTATTTTTTTCTTCTGGTTTTAATTGCAATTTTTTAATATTTTTCTTTTTTATTTATTTTTCAAAAAAAAATTATGATTTATTTCCGTTTTAAATAATTTTTTTCTACACTCATTTATTGCTCAATCGTCCATGAGCATACGAGATTTCTTATCACTTTCGCGGGTTAAATTTTTGTTTTGAATTTTTTTTCCGTATTTCATAAATATAATTATTATTTTATTATTATTAAAATATTCACTTGCTTCACACTTGCTTTGATGTCGATAAGGGAAAGCGAATTTCTCACATCCAAACGCTTTGAATGTTCAACGTAAACTGAAAATAAACATTTTGTGAGTTGTGTGTGAAAGTGTGTGCTCTGCTCACACATTTACATAGAATGGCCATACAGAATATCAGCTGAGACAAGTAAATGTATGTGTAGGTATGCGAGGGAACGTACGTGGCCGCTATGGTAACAGCTGCTGTATCAAAGTTCGCTATCAATGAATGAATTATGGGCAACGTACGACGTCGTGTGTGCGGTGAAAAGCAAAACAAACCGTTCGTCAATGGAGCTCTGTGATGGTACAGCTCTGTTTAAAGTAGCATTTAATGTGTAGCTGTACGAGACAGTAACAACTTTACTAGGGACCATCGAAAAAAAAATGTTGCTTGTAGAAATGGGAAAATTATTTTTTTTTGTGTACAAAAGGTATTAGTAATTATTGCGATGCCCTATGGATGAAAAACGGGATGAGGTTGATACATTAGGGAATTAGATTTATCTCTTAAAAGCTATATGGACCTCTTAGAAGTCAAATGGACCTCTAGAGAATTGAATAGACCCTTGAAGAGTCAAAAGGAATCAAATGGACCCCAGAAAAGTCTAATGAACCCCTGAAGAGTTAAATGGACCCCTGAAGAGTGAATTTCACCCTCGACTTGACTAACTAGAATAAATCCAATCATATGTTTATGCCTTTGGAAAAACTAAAGGGTCACTTTGGTCCCTTAAAAGATCAAATTGATCTCTAAGGACCCCTAAAGTCAATTTTATAATTCCTTAAAAGAATAATTAAATCTTTGGGGAATTAATCTGAAGCAAAGAAATAATTTAGGGGCAACCCAGGGGTCAAATTAATCCCTTTTAGAGTAAGTCATCGACAGACCCAAAAAACATCCCCTTTAAGAGGTCAAGTTGATCCCTTAAAAAGTCATTTGATTCATTCGTGATCCAAATGACTCTTAAGGGATCGAAGTGACCTCTTAAGGAATAAAATTGACCTCTGAAGTATTTTGTTGGGTCTGCCGATTAGACTTAAAGGGGATTAATTTGACCCCTGAGTTGCCCTTATTTCATCTCTTTGGATCAGATTGATTCCTTAAAAAGTTAATTATTCTTTTAGGATTCATAAAATTGACTTTGGGAGTTAACTAAACACTGAGAGATCAATCTGATCTTTTTCGGATTGATTTCTGAAGAAGTTGAATTGATACTTTTAGGAATCAATTTGACTCCTTAAGAAATAAATCTGATAGCTTTAGCGACCAATCTATCCCATTTTCTATCCGTAGGAATAAACATCTGATTGGATTTATTCTAGTTATTCAAGTCGGGGGTGAATTGCATCGGGGTTAATTGATAATTGCAAAAATCAACAAGCATCTTTGTTTAAATTTTTGCTTAAATCCACCCTATTGTGGTTTTGTTAATTTTTTCGCAAATATTTCTGAGAAACAAGTTTTTTTTTGCGAAACGGAAATTCCAACTCAAAATGGAGTCAAAAGGTTAATTTTATTGCGATCCACTGTGCTCTATTTCATTTCGCAAGTCAAAGTCATCAACCGGAATTATTTTTTGTTTGATGTTTCAAACCACATCTACACTGGATGATTCTAATTAAAACCAGTAGTACGAGGTCTTTCGTTATGAAAAGTCTAGATTTAATTTAAATATAATTTTTCTGTAATAAAAAAACAAGAAAAACGAAAAAAATAATCAAGTGAGATATGAGAAACGATTATGAGTGATATAAGCATCCGTTTGTAGTGTTTACAAAAGTCTTTGTGCAAAAATTCCAGTACATGGCTTTGAAATGATAAATATCTGAAAATGACATGAATGCAAGTCTTTGTTGGGAGTCCCTTAAAAATTTTTATTTTTTTTCTGTATCAAATGACGTTCTATCTAGATTGTCATTTAACGTAGTAAGCAGACGTTTTTGAGTCATAATAAGAAAAGAATGATGACAAGGTAAAAGGTTTATCTCGCTCTCGTTCTGGATGATAGTTAAAATTTTTAAAGTGCTTGTCGTGACAAGCGTGTTGCTGACACTTTTTACGTTGTTGGATGTGGTCGTGGAAGTTGTGAGAATTATTTTCTTTAAGTCATGAGGTAATATTTTTTTTTTTTTGCAATATAATTGATGGTTAAATGCATTTTTTCAATAGAAACTTAGAAAAAAGAAAAATGAAACGTATTAAGAAATTTTTAAATAAAGAAGTAAAGCGACGCCTTACTTTTTTTAAAAACACAAAACAGAATTTTGTTCAATTTCTCATCGGGTCTCTCATAGGATGTACGATTATTCGCTGTACGACTACTTTGGAACTACAATCCGTTAGCTCAAGAGCATTATTGCAAGTTCTTACATGAAAAATTGCAAACTACGTATTTTGTTTGAATAAATTTTTGTAAATTTCCTTTTTTCTCGTTCAATTATTGTAATTTAGTAATTTAAGTGTTAAATAATCATATTTATAATATAATCTAGATTAATGTTGAGTAGCTTTAAGCTAGATAACATACATGTCTTCATGTACTGTGATACTACCCTTAAGCAAGAATAAAATATTTTGTTATGTCATGTTATGTAAATTTCCTTTACAATTTTTTTTTAAATTTTTTCGAACTTTTATTTATTTAGATAAAAAAATCCTTTGTAACGAAATAACTCAAAATCTGTTTCACAAATCTCTTTGAAATTTTTTGTAGTATGTCAGGCTTAGCTTAATGAAGGTCTATGAAAAGAAAAATTCAAAATATATTAGAGATTTCGTGAGAAAATTAAGAAAATTCAATGTAAAATTGATTGCATACCTTATCATTTTTTTTAATTTGAAAATTGCGTAGATTGCATAGTTTTTGACTTTTCAAAATAATTAAAATTTTCTGAATTCAAGTAAAAATCTTGTTCTGTATCTTAATCGATTGATATTGACTTTTTTTATTTCATGTTCTAACAGCGCGCCTTTTATGGTTGATCATCGTTTTGGTTGTCTTTTTGTTTCTTAAACATTACATTACTAACAAAAAACAGCTTAACATTAGATAAAAAAGCAGCAACATTGCATAACGATTACATGTCCTCTATATGTATAAATATATATATAAATATTGAATATAAAGCAGCATATATACTTATAAATATCAAAATAATAATTCTATAATAAAATATTTTTCTTTATGAATTTGTTCAAATATCTTGTTGTATAAGTAAGTAGTTGCGGTCGTTGGTACGAAAGTTGTTTGATTTCTATTAAAAAATAAAAATAGGCATTTATGATGAGTTTGCGTCCCCTTTTTGATGGTTTAGAAGCATTTGCGATGGACAATAGCTGGGCCAGATTCGTCATATTCTTGCTTGGAGATCCACATTTGTTGGAAAGTGGACAACGAGGCGAGAATTGATCCACCGATCCAGACGGAATATTTACGTTCTGGAGGAGCGATGATCTTAATCTTGATCGTGGATGGTGCCAAGGCAGTAATTTCCTTTTGCATACGATCAGCAATACCTAAGATTTTCAGGATTAATAAAAATTTTCATTATTAATAATTTTAAGAAGTTACCTGGATACATAGTGGTTCCGCCAGAAAGGACAGAGTTGGCATACAAGTCTTTCCTGATGTCAACATCGCACTTCATGATGGAGTTGTAGACAGTTTCGTGGATGCCACATGACTCCATGCCCAAGAATGAGGGTTGGAACAAGGCTTCGGGGCAACGGAAACGTTCATTGCCAATCGTGATAACTTGTCCATCAGGCAATTCATACGACTTTTCGAGAGAAGTCGAAGCAGCTGCTGTTGCCATTTCTTGCTCAAAGTCCAAGGCAACATAGCACAACTTTTCCTTGATGTCACGAACAATTTCACGCTCAGCGGTGGTGGTGAAGCTGTAACCGCGCTCCGTGAGGATCTTCATGAGATAATCGGTCAAATCGCGACCAGCCAAGTCCAAACGGAGAATGGCATGAGGCAAGGCATAACCTTCGTAGATGGGGACTGTGTGGGAAACACCATCTCCAGAGTCAAGTACGATACCAGTAGTACGACCGGAGGCGTACAAGGAAAGTACAGCTTGGATAGCGACATACATGGCGGGCGAGTTGAAAGTCTCAAACATAATTTGAGTCATTTTCTCGCGATTAGCCTTTGGATTCAATGGAGCTTCAGTCAACAAAACTGGATGTTCCTCGGGAGCAACACGCAATTCATTGTAGAAGGTGTGATGCCAGATTTTCTCCATGTCGTCCCAGTTGGTGATAATTCCGTGCTCAATGGGGTATTTGAGTGTCAAGATACCACGTTTGCTTTGTGCCTCATCGCCCACATAGCAATCCTTTTGACCCATACCGACCATGACACCTTGATGACGTGGACGGCCTACGATCGAGGGAAAGACAGCGCGTGGCGCATCATCACCAGCAAATCCGGCTTTGCACATGCCTGAACCATTATCACAGACTAGAGCAGCAGCATCGTCGTCACACATCTTTGCTTAGTTTTTAATACTGGTCTACGAAAAAAATTAAAAAAAAAAACTAATTAATCAAAAAGATCCACGAGACACGCTTCTTATTATGTAATTTATGGTGTCTCGCACAATTATTTTATAATGTTCATTTTAATGCGGCGTCACATAAAATTTTGCCAAAAATTACTTTTCATGGATTAAACCGAATTATTTTCAACTTCAACTCTAATTTTGACTTTTTTTACACTTACACAGAGCACAAAAAACACTTTAGAATTAATTTAGACACAAAAAAAGATCTGCAGCGAAGACAATAATGCACAAAGCACAACGGTCTTTATTTTAATGAAATTGACTTCAAAATGAATGCATAAATGCGAAATGCAGTGGTTTTTATACACAATCGTTAGCAGTATTCAGGATTTATTAATAGCCAAAAAATTGCAAAAAGAGTCTCTGTGTCCCCATAGATGGTGTGGGTTGTGGATCGCTTAATAATGACAATTAATTCTTCTTTCTCTCTATTGTTGAATATTTGCTGTGTTTTATTAATATAAATGTATGCTTAGGTTTTTGAGTGCATTTCCTTTGATTTTATGAAAAATTTTGTCTGTCTGAAAGGAAAATTCATGATTTTCATTAAAATATGCAAATTAATTCATGATGACTTTTTTGATTAGAACTAGTAGAAAATATTTATTGAGAGAGATTTTGGTCGTTGAGTCGAGCCATTTTCAGAGATAGAGAATTTTTGTATGTGTTGCCTATTATGGAAGCCAAATGTGTTTAACGAAAGCCAACGGAATGCTCAAAAGTGCAATGAAACTGAAAATAAATCAAAAATTATTAAAATTATGATTTGTTTTTCGATTTTTATATTAAAATATCAAAAATTTGGAAAAAATTAATAATTTTATTTTATTAAATTGTATTTATATTAATTTATTTCATTAATTTATATTTAATACTTATATTTTAAATTTAATTTTTTTAATATTTTTTAATTTAAAAAAATTAAATTGTTTTTTTTAATTTTTTTTATTTTCTTTTTTTTAATTTAAAAAAAAAATTTTACGTTTAATTTTTTATTTTATTTTTTTTTAACTTTGATTCAAAACAAAAGAAAATTCAAGTAAATAAGATTGATATTTGTCAAAATTTTTTTAAAATTTATTTTTTTAATATTTTTTATTTCAAATTATTTAAATTTTATTTTAACATTTTCCAAAAAAAATTATCTTTTTATAATTAATAAAATTTTTTATCAACTTTATTTTTTTCCAAAAAAAAAAGAATCGAAAGGGGGTTGATAAAATTCAAAATAATTAAATTTAATGGCCTAAGTCATATTCAATAAAAAAAAAATAAATATTGACTCACCTGCCTTTAAAAAAATTCTATGACGCGCCCTTTTCGCCATGCCATATTTGGTAAGATTTTCCGTGACGTGTAAAACTATTTAAAACATTTTTCTCTTTGCAACTTGTTTCATTTTCATCATGAGCAAAAATTTCGTTCCGCAAATAACAACGAAAAGACAAAACTCAACAATTCTATTTTTCATCAAATATTCTCTGCACAACAAACAAAAAATAAACAGAGCAAAAAAGACACACAGAGACCAAATGCCCTCCTTTCTAATTAAATTAATGCAGAAATAATAAACAGAATTAACGTCGTTGTTAATTATCGTCAACAACGGACGCAAGCAAAAAGACGCAAATATTAATTATAATCATGTTAAACATATCAATTATTAAAATAAAATAAATTAAATGACACGCGGCGTTGGAAAAGATGAAAATTCTGACAAAAAATATGGAGACACATCAATTTCAGTGTGAGAAATTACGTGAATTTTTCATAAATTTTTCACGTAAAAACAAAAAAAAAGTGAAAAAATAATTTTTCCCAAGCGAATTGTGGTTTTCTCACCTCACCCACAGCAATAAAGTTCTCACTTAATTCATCATCAAAAATTAATTGTTTAATAACGAGCCACGTTACGAACAACTTTCATAATTACCCCGCACAATAATTTTTCACGCATAAAGTATTTTGTTAAATGATGCCTTTTTGCACGTCAAACAATTTAATTCTGTGTTTATGAGAGACATGACAAGATTATGAATAATAAAATGCAAGATTTACACGAAAAAAATGTTAGCGTGGGAGTTTAAATTCACACAAGTGCCTCCAAAAAATTTGATCGCGTGGCAGAATTAATTTTTTCGTCTCGTTAGACAGTGCGACGCGCTTCGTGTGAGTCATTTGCGTGGATGCATTCCAGCTTTTTGAATCACTTAAAGCCATTCAACACGGCTATAAATATTATTTTTTATATGAAAATGTAAAAAGATGAACTTTATGAATGAATGAAGAGGTAAAGAATGGAATGTGAAATATTCTGAAAATTCTCATGCATTTCGACGCGTTCTGTGCATGTTACAGAAGTTATGGGCAATTATCGTTGCAATATCGGATGACTACTCGTAGCCGCGGGATATAAACAAAGAAGATTTTTTTGACTGGGCTCAGGGAACTCCCATTTCCGTTATGGATTAAATGTTTTCCGAGAACATGTAAAAAAATATCTTTTAAATTACTTTTGCTTTTTATTTATTTTTTGATGGTGTTTTTTGATTAAATATAAATGGTTTCAAACGTCTATAAAAGGATTCTAACTTTTTTTTACGAGAGATAATAAAAAAAAGTAATTTTTGCTACATTGTTGTTCGCCCATTAATCAATTTTTGGAATAATTCCAGATTGATTTTACATTTTTTTTAATCAGGGGCGTTTTAAGAAAAGGTTTAATTTTATTATTTCTACAAAGTTGCGCCAAATTACAGATTTTTTTTGAGATTTTTTTTCGAAAGTTTTTAAAAAAATTATTTAAAGCAATTCCTTTTACATTTGTTTGGAAATTTTTCCACAAAAACTTTTTAAAAGCAATTCAATTTTATTTTTTTTATTTAGGCCATTAAATTTAATTATTTCACTTTATGTCGCCCCCCCCTCCGATTTTGCCGAAAAAATTCAGGGGAAAAAATAAAAATAATTAAAAAAAAAGGAAATTTTTTGACATTTTTTGGTACTTTTTGATTAAAAAACGATAATAATGTCCATTAAAAATTAAAATTACATTAGATATGAACTTAACTTGCTTTAAAAACGCATTATCTATCGAAAATTTGATGAAAAAATTTTTAAGTCACGTGACCAAATTTTTTATTTTTTCTTAAATTTTTTTTTTGTGAAATTTTATTAAAGTTTTGACTTAAAAACTTAAAACAATAAAAGTAAAAATTATTTAAATGTGTTCAATCAAAGATTAACGTTCTAAAACGTCAAAAAAGTAGTAAAAAAAATTAAATTTTTTTTATTTTTTTTCTCCCCCCCCCCCTTCATAAAAATCTACATGCGACATAAATTAAAATAATTAAATTTAATGGCCTTAACTAATTATTATTTTATTTATTTAATTAAAAAAATATGGAAGATGAGAAAAAAATTAATTAAATTTTTAGTTTTCATACAGGTTGAAATAATTTGAAAATTAAAAAAAATTAATAAAAAAAAATAATTTTTTTATATATTTTAGTCAAATAAGGAAATCTTTAAAATAGATATTTTTAATCGTTCCAAGCGAAAGTTCTTTTTGTCAATTTATGTTCTTAAATTTATTGTTTATTGAAAACGAATAAATTTCAAGCAAAAAAGAATTACGAAAAAACAACAAAAATTTAAATAAATATTTATTTGGCAGAACAACTTGTTCAGTAATCAAATTTAGATTTTGTTTGTTTTTGTCTGACTGTCTTTAATTTTTTTTTTAATTTTTCGTATTGAAGTCTAGACACTTTCTAATTATTTTTCTTTCATATTTTCTATTTATTTACAAAAATTCACAGAAAAAAACTTTCGCTTAAAAAGAACAAAATACATTCATTCAATGTGTCACATACATAAAAGAACAGAATTTTCCCAGTTTAGTTTAGGAAATTTATTTTGAGTTTTAGTTTATGGTCGGGATAAGCGCGAACGCAAATCCCGGCTACCAAAAATTACGCACACCAGTTATCCACATTAGGGATAATGGCGAGAGTCAGCTAATCCGAAGTGCAATGGAAAAGCCTCATCCCGAGAGAGCTACCTTCATGATCATAGCAAACTCTTGTGCCAGGTAAGTATGCTTTTTCGTCGCCACAACGAACCTTATGAACATCTCGAGTCGTCGCGTGTTGACGAAATATTCGACATTTTTCCACACACTCTGACATACGTTTAAAAATAGTCACGTACAAAAGTATCGATTTTGTGTTGTCCCTATATTGTACGTACGTGTATATATAGTACAGAACCTTACAAATTCCCTTCTACACTGAACTTTGTTGTTCTTTTATTTTATTGCCGTTTTGTTGAATGAAAACAAGATGTGAAATACACGAGATATAACATTGACATGTATTGTGCATGGCGTTGTGTGGACATGTACTTGTACAAACAACTACCAATGCAATTATCGTAGATGTCAAAATACGAAAGTAAACACGCAGCACTGTAATGCATGGAACACAGCGCTCACATCATTCACATCATGAATGGAATTTCCGGAATCAATGGAATTAAAGGGACTCTTCTTCGAATTAAATAAAATAGCTGAATTAATTTCGTGATGAGCGTGACCTTCGTCAAACCTTATTTTTCATTTATTTATAGAAAAATTCAAACAAAATAATTTTTCTTGAAAAAAGAATGAAAAAAATTCCTTCTAGAAATAATTTTTTGAAAATTTTGCAATCGCACGACAAATGAAAAAAAAATATCAATTAGAAACTACATGTTTGCATGTGTATTGGTCTCGTAAGTGCTTAAAATATCACACATGTGCTGTTTTGTTATCTATTTTTTGTCTCCATTCCATAAATGGAATATCTGTACATTTTTGTTTTTGTTTATTTATTATAGGGTTCTTAATTGTAGCTATTTATATGTACGAAAACACACGAGCATAAACGAGTAGAGCTGCACGGAGGTCAGGTGAAACGTCGGAACGACAGAAGAAAACAAACAAAATCCAATTCCAACCTAATTCTCTCAGAACTCCACATGCCAAACGACTAACGATCGTACAAAATTTTAAGTCAACTCTTCGATATCTGCTTAAATATAGCTTTCGATGTGGTAGTGAAACTTGTCGCACACTATCAAAGAGCATTCGAGTTTTCGAGTGTGAGTGTATTGGGTCTGGAGTGTGTGACTGAAGCTAAATGTGTATTGAATTCAGTCGCAAATCGCCATCTCATCTAACATTCTTAAGTCGTCGTCAGGTTCGCGAGACAAATTTTATTAAATAATTTTTTTTATTTTAAATTTACATTAAAATACAAGAACTTTTTAGTTAGAAATTATAAAAAAATAATTTTAATAAAAAATTAAAATAAAAGAGAAAGACAATATGTGATAAAAGTCAAAAGAGATAAAATGAAGTGAATTAAGGACTATGCAAAAAGTTAACAAAGAAAGCCACCTCAGCTAAATACACAAATGAAAAAATAAAAGTCGCGTGTGACTGTATGCACCTTTGTGACAAATTGAGAAAAGTTTTTCGGTCGTTGAATGAAATAGATGAGGAAAATCAATAAAATATTGCGACGCAATGGATTGTGATCGTGAGATACCAGTTTTATCTGGTTACTTAACCATTGTACAAAATGTTAATTTTACCAATGGTGGCATATCATTAAACGCAACAACGACGTCTAGCAAAATATCGAAAAAGAAGTCTGCTAGCTCGCGGTACTGCATGCTATTCAAAGCCAGTCAATATGGCATTGAGCGACTGGAGTTGTGCGACAGCGAGCACGACAACAAAAATGCAACAATTGTAACGCTAGAAAATTGTGTTAAAATTACGAATGAACCAGCGCCCGCTAATTTAATTACGATCGTAACGAAAACGGGTCAGCTGGTGCTGAATGTGCTCGACGAAGAGGAGCTAAAAAAGTGGACGCGTGCCTTGCAAAAAGTCGCCTTCAAGGAGAAAATCCAATCAACCAAACGTGCCTCGGTAATTGAGACCGACAACGAGCTCTATTACTCGTCATACGACGAAGGCGTCTTCGATGTAAAACTAATTGCCGACGAAACCTTAAAAAAATGCAAAATCGAGCCGAAAAAATACATGTTGGAACTAACGCAAACCGAAATGCAATTGCGCGACTACAAAAATCGAGACTACGTCGTTTGCAAGTGGCCATATCGTTTCATTCGCAAGTACGGATATCGCGACGGCAAATTTACCTTTGAAGCGGGACGCAAATGCGAAACGGGCGAAGGCATGTTCAAGTTTGATCACGGAAATCCGCAGGAAATTTTCCGCTGTATGTCGGCCCGCATGAAAACCATGAAGAAACTCATTAAAGGTGATAGTAGTGTGAGTCTCGATTGCGGCGAAACGCAATTAAGTGCCGCATTGTCGATGGAAGCGGGTTCACGAAGTCCCTTGCCGCCGTCGCCGAACCAAAAATCACCGGAATTCGAAACTGCCATAACACAAAGTCAAATGTCGATGACCCGAATTGGTTTTAGCTCGGATTCGATAGACTTTTCGACAGCTAGTACTATGCCAATCGGCATGAAAGTCGTCATGCCGCCCAAGCCGCCGCGTCGTTCATTGACGCCACTTGCTTTGAATATCAACCACGACGACAACGGCGTGCGAAAAAGTCCGCCTTATGAAGTTGTATCGAATTCCATGGTGGGTAAAATTGGGAAACGCAACAATTATGACTGCATAAAGACCATTTCCGATGCCTGGCGAACTTTAGGAATTGCCGAGCCACGTCACACGGAACACAGTTCGTCGCCGGAAAGGGATTTGATTGAGTTTTCCTTTCAGCGGAGCAATTCGTCGCGACAGAAGCAGGACAGTGATAACAATAACGTTGTAGAAGAATTTACTAACAAAATTTTCGTGTCAAATGGCGATGATGATGCCCAAGAGGAACACTACGATAAACTTGACTTTCTTCGATCGAACAGCAAGATCTCCAATGGTTATGAAAAAATTTCCAAAATGAAACTCGCTTTGAGTCCATCGAGTGCCAATGCTAATAAAACTTTTACGGACGATTACGAGCTCATTGGAAGTCCCACGTTGGAAATTCCCGATACGCAAGCATGTCGCTTGGCAGATGACTCGTATTTGGGCTACGGTAAGATCCAAATTAGACCACAACCAATGCTAACGGGAGATCCGCCCATGGGACTTCCGCCACCGCCGCCAACTAACACAACAAATCTCTGCTGTCTCG
Source organism: Culicoides brevitarsis (assembly GCF_036172545.1). Taxonomy (NCBI): domain Eukaryota; kingdom Metazoa; phylum Arthropoda; class Insecta; order Diptera; family Ceratopogonidae; genus Culicoides; species Culicoides brevitarsis. The sequence goes on along the minus strand of NC_087085.1, from coordinate 17,966,360 downwards.
ATCACACGACCTACAATGGGCTGAACTACGCACAAGTGAGTAAACCGAAGCATGTCTAATCAATTATATCGCCCTCCGTTAGACGATTAACGACGACGAGAAAGACCCAAGTTGCCATAAACCATGCTTTTAGTAGATTTAGAAACTTTTTACTTTTTCGTCCAATTTATGTGCTTAATTAGGATTAAATTTTATTAATTTTTAGTCAAATACATGTTCATAGAAAGAATCTAGAACTTTGTACAGATTTTAGTAAAAGAGAAAAAAAAAGTTAAATTTATGTTACGTTAAATTTGATGCGTCTTTAAAAGACAAACGTTTTTAGAATTTAGTTCTTAAGAGACTGTTATGATTCTTATATATTGTAAAAAAAGAATAGTAATAAAGAGCATACATATCGTTTTTATCTATTGAAAAAATGTAAGGAATGTCTATTTTTTTTCTACACGCACACCGTAAAAAGAACCTTCCTAAACGATTGCATTCTTAACAAAAAAAAAAAGAACTTTATTGATGAACGGCAAAATAGACACAAATACTTAAGTAAATATGAGACAGGTAATTTATTTTTTGTTCTCTCTTCTTAACAAAGTTTCTAATTCCTTTTAAAAATTTATAAGTAAGTGCATTATGTATTTTATGGCGATAAAGAGAGTGTTTGTTGAACATTGACTGATATGACGGAGTTTAATTTCAAAGGCATTTTAATAAATGGAAAATTTGGATATTTATGGTTTTTTGACTGTCTGATATTTTTATTAAAGAAATTTTTATTTATTCAATTTTATTATTTTAATTTATAAAAAAATAATTAATTTCAAAAATTATTAAATTTAATTAATTTTACATAAGAGTTTATTAATTTTAAAAATTTTACCGATATTTATTTTTTTTAAATATTTAATTAAAATTTTTAATTTAATTTTTTTGTAAAAAGTTGTAAAAGTTTTGTAAATATTTAATAATATTTTTATAATTTTTTTTTTTTAAATTTTTTTTTTAATAATAGATTAAAAAAATAAATAATTTAAAAAATTCAATTTTTTTTTGTCCATTTAAAAAAAGGTTTTAAAAATTATTTTTAAAAAAAAATAATTTAATTTAATTATTTAAAATTATTTTTGGCTCTAAAAATATCAGAAAAAAATTTCAAATATTTTATTTAAATACACTCATGTCAAACAAAATAAGCAATTTTTTTATTTACAATTTAAAACCTTTACGTCACAATTTTTGTTATCATTCACCTTGAAAAAATCGATGATGTTTGAATTTTTTTTTTCATATCACTTATCGACCACGAATATTTTTTTCAAAATTATTAAATAATAATCCATAAATTCACGAATGATTTGTGTGAAATTAAAAGACATGCGTGTGCCATGCATTTCAGGTATCGTTTCGACAGATTTTTAACAGAAACTGGTAAAACACGATCTATTGTTTCTTTATTCATTTTTGTGTGTTTTTGTGTAAATTTTAATCAAAGTTTCTACCGTTAATCTAACAAATATTTTATTATTGGAGTAAACTGGATACGAAAAGGGCTTTCGAACGAGTTTCTAGTTTTGTTATGTGCTAGACGTTTTTTTTTCTTGTGATAAGATTAATTTGCTTTATTGCTATTTAATGTTTTTTTTTCTCTTGTGTATAACAATTATTTGTACGGTTTTTATTGCGAATTTATTGCTGTGCAACATGAAATAATGTGATTGTTTTGCACCTAAAGGCGTTGTTGGTTTTGGTTTGTCTCGGTCGCTTGCCTGCACTTATCGGAAGGAATATCTCCACATTGTTGTACAAAGTTATTAAAACCGAAAAATTTTAAAACTTATTGAAAGGTTTAAAATAAAAAAAACGAGGTAAGGCCAGCCCTTAAACTGTTATCAACAACAATCATAAGTTTCTCAGGTGTTTTAAAGTTAATTTAATTTTCTAAAATGTTTCATTTTTAACAGTGTATCGTACAATCATTGAACTCGACGAGGTTTTTACTACACAATAAATATTATTAGGTTGTTTCGAGATTCGTTTTAATTTTATGCAAAACACACACATTTGTCTTCACATCACGTGCTTCATGGGTTTTTTCTGTCGTCTTGTGTGTGGAGATATGTGAGAAAAGATTCCATATTAGAAATTACGGAGTTATTCAAGCGGTGGTTTATCGAAAATTTATTTAAAAATTTTATTTGTGATTTTTTGGTAATTGAACAGCTATGAGAGTAATTGTAAATGTTTAACATTTAAAAATATATTTATTTATTTGAACATCGTGATGTTAATGTGCTAATCACTCGAGAGAAAAAATGAAACTTTTTGAATAAATATTTGGAATCAATTCGGCAGGTTTGATTCAAAAGACTAATTAATGTGGAACAAATTGAAAAAAATGATTTTTTTTTATTATTTTGCAAGAAAATGACATTATTTGAACTTAATTTTAGGCCCTTCTTATTTGCTGTATAAAAAATTCTATATTTTAAATTTCTTTGATTTTTAAAAATTTTAAAACTTCCTCAATTTTTTTCTTTATAAGTTAATGAAAAATTTCAAACTCTTGTATTGAAATATATTTACATAGTCCATAAAAATTAAAAGTTTTAGCTCATCAATTTTATTTAATTTATTTTTAAATGCTCAAAATTATTTTTTTTTATTTTTATTTCATTGAAGTAGCAAAAATCCTTAGGCAATTGGAGCTACTTTTCTCAGTCTTCTCCGTTCAGCGACCCAACTACATATGAATAATGTGATCCATAAAGCCCCAACAGATATTAAAATTATCATTAATCGTTTGAAAATTATTTTATGAATCATCTCAATTCTCTTCATTTCGATAAATTTTAGACATTTTTCTCGTTGCATTTTTTCCAAATCTTCTACTTCGACATTCGAACATTGCATCGGCTCCACTTTCACTAAACTTTTTATATTAATGTCCGTTTTTTCTTCAATTAATTTCATTCGTTGTTCAAAAGTCAAATTCGAGCTATTTGCTCTTAAAACCATCAAATGTTCTCCAGATCGTTCGTCGCCTCCTTTGAGAACAACAAAATTTTTATAATCCGTATAGTAAAAATTGATTTTCTTTTCCTTTGAACATTCGTTTTTGTCATTAGAATCATCACTTGTGTCAACTAAAAATGTTCCATTCGTTGGTCCACTAAAAACCATCAACTGCGAGTAATTTTTCCAAATTAATATTTTGAGATGAATCTTATTTTCTGGAGGGCTGTAATGTCTCTTAAGTTTCAACTCAAGGTTCAAGCAATAAGCGATAGGTTTGTACCAAAAAATACTTTGAAAACAATGATTTTCGTTTGTGTTGATGGCATCAATGTACCAATTTTCATCTATAGGAAAATTAGGGGCATATAAATTTTGATATGTTGAAGCATCAGTAGCACCAACTTTAGTTAACTTAAAAAAACTAAAAATAAGGAGAACTTTTATACTTGTTCTGAAGGTTTTCATGATAAATCAACGAATGTCTAGACAAGCTATGATTTAAGTATTTTATCCAAAAATATTTCATTTTCATGGAAAATCAAGTCTGATATACGAACAAAAGAGAATAATTTTAAGGGAAAATCGATTAACATCCAGACAAAGGAAATTTCGTCATCGTCGCAGACGCTTTTATCGCTTGTTATTGTTGTAGAAATTTCTTATCTAATTTTAGTTTTATATTCGATAATATCAATTGTATGATTTAATCGATAATTTTATTTTTATAATATTTTTTATTGACATAAAAATCACAAAATTTTGTTTAGCTCATAAAAGTTAACAAACATCAATAAAATATTTCTTTTTTTTTTGTTTGCTCTTTGCGATCCAAATAATTTTCCTGTTAAGTTTATTAGTAGATGAGCTTTCTGATATATTCAAAAATCCAAATATATTATTAACAGAAGATTTTTGATTGTTTCTTTGTAGAATTTTTATTAATAAATGATGCTAAAGATGAGTTCTAAAGTTTGACAGAAAATTCAGTTAGATTACCTCTAATTAATTTTTATGTTTAAATTTTCTTTTGACTGGACTTGTTATGCCTTCTACTGCTCGACAAGCAATGACGAGTTTTCCAGGAAATTAGTTAACGGTAACAATTGCAGCTCAAATTTTATATTAGGTAAATAGGTAAGATATCATATTTCACTGCCATACAGTTGCACAAAACAAAAAAATAGTTTACACTAAAAGTGTTAATTTTAAAAGTAATTTTCACAAATTAGCCAACATGAACCACATTTTTCTTCCTTTTGTCACAGATTTTTAAGGAAATATAAACACAAAACCAAAGCAACCCAGCAAATGTAACAATGCAACATAGACCTTTGTATCCTGTCTCCCATTTTTCTTCTCTTTTTTTCGCCTCGATATTCTTTTGACACTGAGAATAAACTTTTGAACTAAAGTCGAGTTGGTCATTTATCGAACTTAATTCATTGCATTTGGATTTATCTGTTCTCATTTTATCAAAATTTATCGGCAAATGATTCTTCACTAACTCCAATCTTTCGTTTAGCAACATTTTTGACTCTGAATTCCTCAAAAGCATGAATTGCTTTCCACTTTTAAATAAAACAACATTCGAGTAATCCGTGAAGGCAATTACAAAGTTCTGTTTTGTTGGACAGCTTTGGTGACTAGTGATGTACTTAACTTTTCCGTCGATTATATTAATTATGACATGAAATATTTGTCGAAATTCAAATAAAACTTCAAGGCCGTTTTGATGTGGTATTATTTTAACTTTGTAGCATGTGGAAATTTCGTTGAAAAGGAAAATACTATAACTTGTGTGATAAGTATCATCTTCCACTCCATCAACTAGCCAATTAATATTTTGATCAAATTTCTGTTCATCGATATCCATGAATCCTTTTTGCTGGAAAGCCTTTGATGTATTTGAAATATCGAAAATTATTAAAAATAGAAGAATTTTCATGTTTGATTGTTTCCTTTGGAAAATTCCAACTAAAAATGAAGCTCATGATATTACGGGCTTAGAATGAAAGCTCAATGATATTTGATACAAAAAATTTTCCATTTATATTGAGAAATAAGTTAATAGCCTTTGTCCAATAAATACAACAATTTTTGTTTGAGGCTCGCTTTTGTAAATTAACGAAGATAAAACACTTCCATAACCACAGGTTTCTTCTTATTTTCTCGAAATTTCCAAATGCCATAAATAAAAATCCATATCAGTCCAGTTGCGATGCAAATGATTCCAAAAATTGCTGGAATTTTTTTCAATTTTCTATTCTCTTGACATTTTTTGTACTGATCAGCTTTGAACTTATTATGGTCAAAAGTAAGACAATCCACTTGATCATATCTCATATTATCAAAATTCATCTTTACATTTTTCTCAACTAACGTAAGTCTCTCGTTGAATGACATTTCCGAATCGGGACTGCTCAGAAGCATATATTGCTCTCCACTTTTGAACAGTACAACATTCGAATAATCCGTGTAAGCAATAGCAATGTTTTTATCAGAAGGACAATTTGCGTCATTTGTATCATACTCTACCGAACCATTGGTCATATAAAAATGAAGCATTCTGAAACGACCATCTCTTCGAACAAGGTTGATTTCAAGACTATCATTTTGGGATCTGATTTCGATTTCCAAGCAAAGAGACATGGCGTTGTAAGTAAAGAGGCTGTAGGTTGTTTGAAAGTCTCCTGGGTCTGTTCCATCGATATTCCAACCAAGGTTGTTAAATTTTTCGGGATCGATATCCATGAAACCGTTTTGCTGGAAAGCTTGTAAGCAGTTGAAAAGTTCAAAAATTATCAGGAGGAAAATAATTTTCATTATTAAATGTTTTCTCATGGAGTTTTCAACAATGAATGAAGCTCGAGGATTTTTTAATATTAAACATTGTGAAACTGTGTCGTTTAATGACTTCTGATACCATTAATCTCCATCTCCTGTGGAATGAGAGTCATCAGCCTACGTGAAATGTCTAGACATCACATTGTTCAGTATTTAAAGGAGTTAATTTACCTCCTCTTTAAAATGAAAAAAATCCTTTTATTATGAGGGCTCACGTACCGATTTTTGAAAATTGAGTTAGAATCACCGTTCACCGGCTCAAATTGTAGGTTTTGGCATTAGAAACAACTTTTGTTTTGGACTTTTTCTTAATTCTGCGTTTCCGATGTACAGGCGCCATTTAAAGATGTTAGCAAAAAAATTGATAAAAAAAATTTCAGCCAAAATCTTCTTATATAAAAAATATGAGTTTTATTTCACAATTGCAAGGAAAAGGATAAATCGCACAAATGCATACAAATTGCTAACAAGTCAAATTTCAAAATCTCTCCAAATCATGTTTATGCTCTGTTATTGCATTTAAAGTCAATTTGAACCTAAAAATTTGGAAAAATCTTGAAATTGGAAGACTTAGAAAATCTCATTTTTATATGAAATTTTGTGTAATTGTGCGATTTATCCTTTTTCTCAATAAAAAATTTCCCAAAACTACCTCTTTAAAAGATTACAAAATTTCTGAGGAAATTTTTTTAGCACAAAAAATTCTTTTTTGAACTTTTATGGCCAATTTATTTTTTTTTGTGAGAAAATTAAAAAAAAATTATAATCAATTTTAACAGCTCAAATTTTTTTTTCTCAAAATTTTTATCCGTGAGGGGTTAATTTTTTTTCAAAGTGTAACGTTAAAAAAAAATATTTTTTTTTTTGACAAAAAAGCAAAAATTATTTTTATTCAATTATTTTTCTCAATTAACGAAGATGAAACACTTGCATAACCACAGGTTTCTCCTCTTTGTAACAAATTTTCAAAGTAACATAAGTAAAAATCCAAATTACAAATGTAATACCAAAGAAAATTTGAAAACAGATTTTAACCTTTTCATCTCTTTTCCTTGCCTCGTTATTCTGCTGACATTCTAAATATACTTCACTTTCAAATTCACGAATGTCAATGGTAGCGCAAATCAAGTGGTTGCCTCTAATATTATCGAAATCCATATCCACATTTTTCTTCACAAGTTCTAATTTGTCATTCATCAACATCTTTGACCGTTTATTACTCAGGAGCATATATTTTCCTCCACTTTTCAGTAAAACGACGTTTGAATAATCCGTGAATGCAATTACAAGGTTATTATCGGGTGGACAGTTTTTGACACCCGAAACGTATTCGAAGTTACCATTTTCTATTTGTAACATAAACACGCTGTATACACTGTCTCGAAAGGTGCCAATGATACTGAGAGTGTTTTCCAAAATTGGTGCAATTTTAAGGTCAAGGCACGAAGAAACTGCATTGAAAAGAAAAATACTGTAACTTGTAATAGTGTCGTCATAATCCGTTCCGTCGACTTCCCAGATAATGCTCAAGTTAAAATTTTCAGGAATGATTTCCATGAATCCTTTTTGCTGGTAAGCTTTGGATGAGTGAAAAATTCCAAAAATAATTATGAAGAGAAATAATTTCATGTTTTTCACGGGAGTTTTCAACGACGAATGAGCTGAAAAAAGGACAAAATCAGAAGATATATTATTCGTAGTATGTATGAAGGTCGAATATGTCTTTTTCAATTATTCTCCAACGTATTTGATGATCAATGAACCTACACAAAGTTTATGAAAAGGATATTTTTCATCAAAATACTTTGAAATTACTTTTGTTGGATTAAAAGAAATTACTTCATAAGAATTACTTATTATTTCTCTCAACTGTTTTTTTTTTCATTAGTACAATAAAATATAAAAGCTGCAATTAAAAAAGAAAGGATGAGAAAATTTTGTCATTATTTTAAGTTCCTTTTTTATTTTTTTTCTGAAAAATATTACTCCGTTTTTTTAAGTAAAAATAATTATCAAAAGTTTTTTTCAAAAAAAAAAAAAACTATTTGATTTGTTTGATCTTAGAAAACGAAATTTTTTTTTCAAAAAAAATTACCTAACTTACGAATATTAGGTAGTATTTAATCCATAAAAATCATTTTCTAGATTTAATTTAATTTAATTATTTTATATTTATTATTTTAATTAGGCGAATAAATTTAATATTCATTTTTGGTCCCATGAGGATTTTCATTTTAGACGTTAAACGTTGATTGTTAACATTTTGCTTTAAATTATTTGATTAAAAATCAAGCAAAATCTCCCAAAATAAAAATTTTTGAAAAAAAATTATTTTGGTCACGTGGCTTAAAAAAAAAATCATCTAAATAATTTTTGAAAAAAAATTATTTTGGTCACGTGGCTTAAAAAAAAAATCATCTAAATATAAAAAGGAATCTTCTTGTTTACGCAAATTTCTTGTGATTTTCGTATGATTTTATCGTAAACAGTTAATTTTAAACAGAAGAACATGCTTTTTACTAGATTAAAGCATATGACTCAGAAAAAAAGTTGCATTAAGTTTACAGCAAAAATAAGTTCGATTTTTTTAAGCTAAAACTCGCTTATCAGCAGACCATTGAAGGTCAAATTGAACGTAACTGACCTTTTTTTCTTATTAAATGACGTTAATTTCTTCCGAATAAAAAAATCCATTGTTATTTCAAACAATACAAATCGATTAACCCTTTATCAAAGAACATTTGATAACGTTGATGACTTCATTTTCAATGGAATTTAATTCCTGTAAAAATTTCTTATCACTTCCCGTCGTAATAAATCAACACGATAACCAACTTAGACTTAGTGTCACAAACAAGTTGTCATCGTGTTGCATCGCGCACCACTTCACATGACTCTCATCTATTAATTCCCGCAAACTATATAAATATTTACTCTAAACATGTGTAATTAACTACTTGAACACTCTCGTGCTACTACAAGCAAACATTTCATCGCATTACACCGAAACCGTTATGGTTCATGCACTTGTTTGATGAGTCATCGCCGAGAAATGTTTTTAAAAGAGGATTTTCCGTAATTATTTTTTTATTGAGCATATAAATGTGACGAGAATAGATAATGATGTGACGAAAGAAAGAAAGCAAAATTAAAAGAATAAAAAATAATTTTTAAATCCTGAAGGTAGGCAATGAATTTCTCAAAATTTCGATGAAATATTGTTTTTTTGTATAAAATTACAATAAAATGGGGCGAAAATACAAAATTAACAGATAGACAGAAAATCTTGAATTCCAATTAAAGACATCTTCATTAATTTGAAACGTAACACGATGTTGCCTATTTTTAGTCACGTCACACTAACAATTAATCGCACAATTGATAAAAAGAATTTCTATTGATAGTTTAGATCAGTGTAAAAAATGCACGAAGAATGCGTTTTTTTGTTTGAACGCATTTTTCGAGGTGCCTTGTTGTCGCGCAATGATAGTTTTCTAATTTTATCGAGAAAAGTTAATTTTTTGATTTTTTCATTGATTTTTTTTTATTTTGTTTGGTTTTAATAATACAGAAAAATATATTATAAATTGTAAGACGATACGAAATGTGTTAATTGACTCTAGAAAAAAGAAATTTTTGTTAAATATAATAAATTTATTTTAAATTTAAAAATTTGATTTATTCTTTAAATGTTTTATTTGTTAAGATTTTTTGTTTTTTATAAAAAGACGAATGTTGTCGCTGTTATTTAGACGCGTATGTGTGGTTGATCTTAGCTGTTATTTTGTCACTAATGTTTTTTTTTCTTTAAATATATATAATTTATTATTTTTCTAAGTAGTATATAATAAATAATAAAATATATGTAATAAAAAAGAGAGAGATACTTGTAGTTAAAATTTTTACAAAATAATCGAGATTGAGTTCCGATAATTTTTGTTGTTGTTGTTCTTGATGTTTTTTTATGCAATCATTTGTGTGCAATACAAAATAGTATATTAGTTTTTATGGATGGATATCAGCCTGGACATCCCAGATCTTGAATTGGTTGGCTGTCGTTGGTACTTAAGTTTGTTCAAAAGTTTCATATTAATTTTTTTTGTGTGTTTTTCTTGTTTAAATAAATAAATAAATAGTAAAAAGTCGCAAGATGAAGACGAAACCAGTGATGTTAAATGGCAGTAAGTATGTAAATTAACGTGATGTGTGTTAATTTAGAAGCATTTGCGGTGAACGATGCCTGGGCCAGATTCATCGTATTCTTGTTTGGAGATCCACATGGTTTGGAAAGTGGACAACGAGGCGAGAATTGATCCACCGATCCAGACGGAATATTTACGTTCTGGAGGAGCGATGATCTTGATCTTGATGGTCGATGGGGCCAATGAGGTGATTTCCTTTTGCATACGATCAGCAATACCTGCGAAAGGGGAAGTTTAAGATTTTTTGATATACAAAAAAAAAATATAAAAATTACCTGGATACATTGTGGTACCACCAGAAAGGACAGAGTTGGCATACAAGTCTTTCCTGATGTCAACATCGCACTTCATGATGGAGTTGTAGACGGTTTCGTGAACGCCGCTAGATTCCATTCCCAAGAATGAGGGTTGGAACAAAGCTTCGGGGCAACGGAAACGCTCATTACCGACTGTAATAACTTGACCGTCAGGCAATTCATAGGATTTCTCCAAGGTGGATGAGGCGGCGGCAGTTTGCATTTCTTGCTCAAAGTCCAAGGCAACATAGCACAACTTTTCCTTGATGTCACGAACAATTTCACGCTCAGCGGTGGTGGTGAAGCTGTAACCGCGCTCCGTGAGGATCTTCATGAGATAATCGGTCAAATCGCGACCAGCCAAGTCCAAACGGAGAATGGCATGAGGCAAGGCATAACCTTCGTAGATGGGGACTGTGTGGGAAACACCATCTCCAGAGTCAAGTACGATACCAGTAGTACGACCGGAGGCGTACAAGGAAAGTACGGCTTGGATAGCGACATACATGGCGGGCGAGTTGAAAGTCTCAAACATGATTTGAGTCATCTTTTCGCGATTTGATTTGGGGTTCAAGGGAGCCTCAGTCAACAAGACTGGATGTTCCTCGGGAGCAACACGCAATTCGTTGTAGAAGGTGTGATGCCAGATTTTCTCCATGTCGTCCCAGTTGGTGATGATACCATGTTCAATGGGGTATTTGAGTGTCAAGATACCACGTTTGCTCTGTGCTTCGTCACCAACATACGAATCTTTTTGACCCATACCGACCATGACACCTTGATGACGTGGACGTCCAACAATTGATGGGAAGACAGCACGTGGGGCATCGTCACCAGCAAAGCCGGCTTTGCACATGCCAGATCCATTGTCGATTACAAGACCACCCGCATCGTCATCACACATTTTTGTAGATTAGTGTTTTACTTTGCGTTCTGTGTGAAAAGTGAAAGGTAAAATTTTTAATATTTTCTATGGAAAGTTTTTTCTGAGATGATTTTAATTTTTTCCTACAAGTTTTTCCTTGAAGTTTTTTTGTTTTTTTATAAAAATCTTTCTTTGAGACATTCTTAATTTTTATCCAAAAATCTTTTTCTTGAAATAAAATTGTGAGCTTCTTTTCTTCTAAGCCTGATAAAAAGTATTTTAAAGAAATTTTGCCTATCGAAAAAAATTAATTTTTATTTTATTTAATTTTTTAGACAAATTTATTTTTAACTAAAATTATTAATTATTTTATTAATTTTAAAAATTTTTATATTTTTTTTAAATATGATTTCTTGTAATTTTGTTAAAATAATCCTTTTAGAACAATTAAATTTTTTTATTATTTTTTTTAAATTTATTACTTTGTTAAAAAAATTATTTGTCTGAAATGTAAAATAATTTGTTTTATTTTTTGAATCACTTTTTAATTAATTTTTTATTCATATTCTTTTATTTTATTTTATTTTGTAAATTTTCACTTTCAATTTCTTTCAAAATTTTTTCCTTCAATTCCAATTTCCTTTCCTTCACTTCAATGACAACTTTGAGTTGAAAAAAAAATCAGTGTAAAATACTAACCAATAAAATTAAATATACTATTCTGCCTTGCCGGCGCTAATTTATTACAGCGAGTGACCAAAAAGCAATTTGGACATTGCTTTTTATACTTTCGGCGGTGTGTACGCGTTCTACATGCCATTAGAAATAGATGATCAATCCTTAGAAGGATCGAATCATGGTTGAAAAATCTCTCTCGTGCGACTCTTTTCTCTCGCATACACACGACGGGCCCTTATACGGTGCCACACCACGGGAAATGTTTCTTTTTGTCTCGCGTGCATTGATTCGCATCGATTGATTGAGACGTTGACAAATTAATTGGTGGTGTGAGTGTGCGAGAGACATTCCTCAGAATGGAAATTGTGAAAAATTGTGTTCGTTTTTCAACAAGAAAATTTTTAATTAATGTCGAAAAAAAAAGTTTTTGAAGAAAAAAGAAAAATATTTGAAACTTTTAACACAAAAAGCTTTAAATCCTTTTAAAACGAATAAAATTGACACATTGTTCAATCACGCTAATTCAAATTTCCCGCGAAAAATCTTCGGATGTATATTTTTGGTAGACTCTCTTTTCAATCAAACACATCCACACACGCAATACAAAGGAAATTATTTAAAAACACAAATTTTTTGTTGCTTCCTTTGTCACATTGTCCGCTTTTTTTGCACATTAAAAGACATGCAATGTTGTTGTTGGTGCTTTTCTTTTGCCTCAACATCTAAAAAATTAAAAATAACCGTCGATTGTTGCATCTCGCTAAATTTATCGAGCAAGCCAGGCAGACATTTTTTCCTTCTCTTACAGCAAATCGTTTCGAAGGAATGCAAATCGAGTGCATACGCAAAATTTTCATTGTGACGCTATCATCGGTAGTAGAATCTCGTCGTCGTCGTTGTTCTCGTCGGTGACAAATATATCACAACATTCTAATTTAAGGAGGGAACAAAAACAAACAAATCAACTAAACTAATCGCCAAATATGGACAACTACAAGGCCCACAAAGAAATGACGCCAAGTTATCACGTCAAAAAATTTCATGCATTTGCTAATATCCTAAAAAAAGATCAATCAATCAAATCATGAATTACCGCATAATTGCAACGAAAATAGATGTGAGGTAGGCGGGTTCCTTAAAATTCATTGTTTAGTCAGTTTTCTTATATTTGTCAGATGAGTAAGATCGCGGTTGATAAAGATGACGACGACGACGCAAGTGACTTTTGTAAGTCTGATGGTAGAAATTTAATTAAAAACTGATGAATAATCCTTGTGATTTGGCGTTGTTTTGAATAGCGATGAAGGTTGTTTGTGTTAAAATTGATTTTTAGATGTTGGAAAGTGATTTAAAAAATATTTAGAGGCTTCTTGATAGAATATTATTCATTTTTATGAATTTAGTTCTATTTTAAATTAACATGAATAACATTAATTTGCTTATTGAATTATCCAAATAAGCAAAATTTTGGTTGTCATTATGTTATCTAATAATGCGACTTTATTAGAAACAAATACCTAATGGACCATTAAATGGCACAAACAATACATTTATTTGGACAATCCGCACATGCCATCAAATTGGTGTCATTATTGTAATAATATGTGTATTAAAGTTTAAGGCCGAGACAAGTTTGAAAACTGTTTTAAGTTGAAATATGCAAAATTTACATACATTAAAATTTTTCATTTAATTCAGATTCAAATCAAGCATATGTATAAATTTAACATTTTTGCTTGAAAAAATAATTATGAAAATTCGTTAAAAATGGAATAAATTCTCAAGAGCTGCTTAATCCATCAGGATCAGCTGGAAGCACAGGAAAAAAAATTAAATGTCTTCAATTTAAAAGTTTAACTCAAACTGTTTATCATTTGATTAAATTAGTTAGTGTCTCGGAAGGGATGCCAATGAAGCATTTTTAAACAAAATCCAAGTCTTCCTATTTAATATTAATTCATTAAATCGCAAGTAATTTATACAATACAAAACTTGGGAAAACGTACTCGACTCTTGCCTTCACACAACTAAGTGCCTCCTTTGATACGTATCCGATGACAGGTGATTGCGACATACCCGTTCACAAAATTTTCCAAATTTAATTGAACATAGTAAAACTAGAAAACTCTTTATCTAAAATCCTCAAAATTCAACATTGAGTTAAATTGCTTGCAATGTGTAGCATTTTTTCTGGAAGTGTACTGGGCCTATAACCTGTTGGGAATTTTTAAGAGTAAACGCAGGTTAGTTAAGTTTTAATAGAAGCAATAATTTTTACAGGGCACGTCATACAAACTTCAAGGGACTGTAGAAATTTTAAGCCTTTCCAAACTGTAAGGAGTCAAATTAATTTTAGGCAAAAAAAAAAGGATTTCATTATTGCAAAAAATTCAGTAATATTTTCAGCGTCAATCGTCGAAGCGTACTGATGCATAACCTGTTGGGAATTTTTAAGAGTAAACGCAGTTTAGTTAAGTTTAAATAAAGCAGTGGGACTCCAGGGCACGTACCTGTTGGGTATTTTTAAGAGTTTCCAAAGAAAAGAAAGTCATTTAATTTCAAAAAAAATTTTGATAAATTTTAAATTTTATTTGGAGTAATATTTTATACGTCTATAGTTTTTCTTATTAAAGTATTAACAAAATTATATTTTTCTCAAAATTTGGTCCAGAAGCCAAAAACTACCTAATTGACTTATAAAAAATCAGAGTCAGTAGCTTTAGATATTTAAATTATTAACTTCAAGGCTTATGATTTTTAATTTTACTATTTAATTCTAAAAATAATATCAAGTTTTCTTTAAAAAATATTTTGTTCACAAGAACAAATCAATTAAAAAGTTAATCATTAGCGAAAATTTGCATGGCCTTACAAATTGCATACAATACGTGATACAAGCCGGCAATCTGTACGATAATTTCTTGTTTACACGCAGAAATGGCAGAGGCCCATTTAAATATATTATTTTACAACCAGCCTTAACATGATACATTATTCAGCAGACAATATTATTTAATATCAATAACTTGAGTAGAATACTAATTGAATTAAAATCGAAATTGATGCTTTTGGAAATGAATTAACGGAAATTTATGAAATTGTCGAATTTCTTGCCAATTGTTCCTATACTTGCATATGTCTGTAAATATTGTAATACCTTACACATGTTGCCGTTTTTAAAAATTTTCCATTTAATTCTAACAAATTTATGGCTATAAATTTATGTAATGTAACGAGATAGAATCAAAACATAAAATATTTTGCAATAGAAGGACATCCAGTTATTCAAATGAGCAATCACCGGCATCAATTGGCGAACTTTATATTGTATAGTAAAATTTAAAGTGTGTCACGTATACTACAACAAAATAAGTGATTTGATTATTAATTATTATACGAAAAAAAACTACAATTGCATGGAGGGAGTCTCGAACGCTAGAATCAATGAATTGTTATTAAAAACTATGTTTCAGACTCAGTTTCATTCGTGACTTCTAATTGAACGCACTAACATCGGAATCGGTAGCTCTTAACACAGAGTTTTAATAACAGTTATTAAACGAGGTAAAAACAACAGGGCAGTAATTAACAGTTTCATATGTTAAAAGTGTGTGTTTAAATGGAGTAAATGAGATAATGTGTTTGCATTCGGTGACATGATTCTTTAATTAAAAATTGGTAGCAATTATACTAAGCCGATAACAACAATTGTGATAAATTGATTGAATTCACTGAATACAGTTTATCCCATTTAATTTGAATTTTGTGATGTGGATCAAATTAATTACAGTTGATGATTATTTTATGTCTGTTCAAATTTAATTCATTCAACGATTAT
This sequence comes from Culicoides brevitarsis, assembly GCF_036172545.1. Lineage (NCBI taxonomy): Eukaryota > Metazoa > Arthropoda > Insecta > Diptera > Ceratopogonidae > Culicoides > Culicoides brevitarsis. The sequence continues at coordinate 17,950,625 of NC_087085.1, read as the reverse complement.
GTTTCAATTAGATTAATAAAGTGATAAATTTAGAGTATACAAAGGAAATATGTAGGTTCAAATTATTTTTTCAAGAGCCACTGATAAAAAATCAGATGATAAAATTCAGAAGGAAGAAAAAAAAATTATAAATAAAAATAATAAATATTAACGAACTATTGGAGCCCTAAAAACTTAAAAAGAAAAGAGTGAAAAAAGTATTTTCTAAAATATAGAAAACTGTGAGGAACGATGGTTTTATAAATCACATCATACGATTTCAGCATTTCATCGAAAAATAAATGGCATGAGATTTTTTGATCGTTTTGTGTTAGTTAAGCCTACATTAGTCCAAAAAATCAAAATTTAAAGTTCTAGAAAGAACTCTAGTGATTTTTTAGTGCGTTTGGGTATATTTAAATACCTCTTAATCTCACTAAAAATGCATAGAAACACTGTAGTTCGTTCTAGAATTCAGGTTTTTTTGGACTTCTTTAGGCTTAACTAACACAAAACGATCAAAAAATCTCATACCAATTATTTTTTGATGAAAAGCTGATATCGGGTGATATGAAATTGGTTCTTCAAAATTAATATTTATTGATGTTGAAACCGATTTTTATTGATGTCATTAATTTCGCGACCTTGGAACTAGTGAAGAAATTATTTGTTTTTCGTGATGATAATTGTAACTAAAAAGTTTACTAAGATCAACCAACGAAGATGTTTGATACGTATTGATTAGCCGTGTTATAATTACTTCCATATAGTCTGGTGTTACATTGAAATAAATCTTTCAACAAATTATAGCTTCTACAATTAAAGTGAATAGCAATTATTGCACATTTAACATAAATAGCCCTTGCTAAGAACGAAATTGCTAATGAATTGTAAAGTATCATTAAAAAAAATTATAAACAGCATTCATAAACTCACCGATTTCTTTAAATCGTTTTCCCTCCATTTAAAATTTATGATGAATAATAATTTAACTTCATCATCATCTACGGAAGGACTGTTGAATATAATTTTAGTGAATGAAGTGAATAAATGAGTGAAAAGGGCAGTGTTGCATATAAATGATGATGATAAATTATTATTCATTTTTCTTTAATTCCTCTTTCTTTCAGCAGTCACAAATAATTTGCAAAAATGCTGCTGAGGACGAGATTTGCCCTTAAATTGATAATTATCGTCATTTCCATTGTTTGCACGTCACATGCTGAAAAAATCAGTCGTAAAGGCGGCATTCCACTGTGGAATCTCACAAGAACACACGAATATGAGGATAACATAGTGACATCGCCACTTGATGTCATGCAGCCTGTTATTTGGCTTTACAGAGGAATTCGAGAGGTTTATAATCGGTGAGAATTTTTCGGAATTTTTCAAAGTCATTTTCTAACTTTTTATATTTTTAGAATTCTCGGTCCAACAGGTACTCGCGACTCTGGTGAACGTTTCCAAAAGCGAGTTCCTGATAATGTTCCATTTCCGTGCAATACTCGCGGATTTCGTAGCCAAAAAGTTCCGAAAAGCGTTCATCAACTTCGTCCCGGGGACATTGACATCATCGCGGCAATGGGAGATTCCCTCACAAGTGCTACAGGTGCCAATTCTCGCAATATTTTGGAAGCATTGATCGAGAATCGGGGATTATCGTGGTCGATTGGAGGACAAGGAAATTGGAGACAAACGTTGACCTTGCCAAATATTATGAAGGAATTTAATCCGAAACTCTTTGGATATTCGTTATCGGATTCTTATGTCATTCATAAGCCGGCGCAGTTTAACGTGGCTGAAAATATCGCGACTGCCAGTGACATGCCATTCAATGCTCGAACTCTGCTGAATCGCATGAAGGAAGATCCGCGTGTCAGATGGAAGGAACATTGGAAGTTGGTGACACTCATGATTGGCGGGAATGACTTTTGTTCGGATGTGTGTTACCAAACAAATGCTACGCAATGGATTAATCAGGATCAGGAACGATATTTGATTAAGACGTTGCGGTACATGCGTGATAATTATCCAAGGTGAGAGAATTTTTTTGACGAATGTTCAAAACTAAAAATCTTAAATTCAGTCACTAAAGGGCTAATTAGTCTCTTAAGATCCACATCATCCGATTTCATCATTTCATCGAAAAAAATATGGCATTAGTTTTTTGATGGTTTTGGGTTAGTTAGGCCTAAAGTAATCGAAAAAACCTGAATTCAAAATTCTTGAATAAGCTTTTGAGATTTCAGACAATTTTTTAGTGGATTTGGGGCTCTTCAAGTACTTCTTTGACATTCTTAACAAAACTAAAAGTGTCTAAAAAAAGCATTGAATCTCATTGCAGAATTTTGAATTTAGGGTTTTTTTTTGATTACTTTAGACCTAAATGACACAAAACGATCAAAAATCTGAAGAAATTTTTTTTCGATGAAATAATGAGATCGAGTGTTTCATATCATTTTATTGAAATTTTTACATTAATCTAATTTTTTTTTTTAAACTTTTTAAAAAAATTTCTAAGTTGTCAAACTTTTTTCTGAAGTTTTTTCTTTAAATAGAATTATTATTTTTAACTTTTTATTTGTTTAAATATTTTTTATATTATTTTTTTGTCGATTTCTTGTTTACTACTTTTTAGTTTCTAAGAACTAATTTTAGAAACTTTTAATTTTATTTTGTATTCATTTCTTAATTTTTTCTTTTAATTTTTAGAACTCTGGTCAATCTCGTGCCATCACCCCTCGTGAATCTCTGCTTCTCCATGGACAACGTTGATGTTCCTCGTTCATGTTATCTCTCTCGTCCCGTGGAATGTTCTTGTCTCTTTGGCCCAGTGTATTCTGAGAAACGCAACCTTTACCGCCAGTTAGAAAGAACTTTTGTTGGCATCATGGAACGCATCAGCTTTAGAAAAGAATTCCATACAGACGATTTTACAGTCGTTTATCAACCATTCTTCAAAGACGCAAGTGTCACATATCCCAATGGCGTCACAGATATCAATATAATGGGCATCGATTGCATCCATTTGAGTCAAAAGGGACATGCAACTTCCGCAAATGGCATTTGGAACAACATGATGGAGCCCGTGAGATACAAATCAACAGGTCTTCGTCCAGTATTTTCAGAATTTCGTTGTCCGAGCGAACGGAATCCTTATATTTACACGAATTATAATAGTTAGGAGATTAGTAGATTTTAGGATTTAGGAATAAAAAATTTTAGAAATTTTTTTACTGAGAAGTTCCTTTATTTTTCATACAAAAAATAATTTCTCTTTTTCTCGTTTTGAAGATTTTTTTGTAGTATTTTCTGATTTTTGTAACATTTTTGTTTTTTTTTCTTATGAGATGTTTTTTGTTTTTTCAGAAAGACTTTGAAGAGATTTACAAACAAAGCGGAAATAAATTACAAAAGTGTTGCACAAGTGGATGATCTTCGTTGCACACAAGACTAGAGACTTAAATCTTATAAATAAGGTGTCCTTAAGAACTAAAATTCCGACGACAGGTGACAAATACGCGACTATGTGATTTACTTGCGGTGATGTGGGACTCCGTACGAGGATGAAGGAGCGGAGAATGATGGAGCGCCATAGCTGCTTGATGGGGCAGAGAATGATGGGACGCCATATGAGGATGATGGGGCAGAGATGGTGTAATGTTTGGCCAAATGTTTAACTTGATGTCCAGCAACGGGGTGACCTAATTCAATTCCGATAACGTTGGCAGATGGAGCGCCATAGACTGGGCGTGGGGGAGGTCCGTAACGTGGCTTGGGGGGAGCTCCATAACGGGATTTTGGTGGGCCATAAGTTTGACGTGGGGGTCCATATGAAGATGATGGAGCAGAGTGTCCGAAACCACCTATGAGAAAAAAATTTTTTATATTATATTATTTATGCATCATATATATTATGATATTATGTATATATGTATGTATTTTAAAATATTTATTTAAAAAACGAAAAATTACCTGAGAATCCTCCTGAGGAATATCCGCCGAAACTACCTCCATGGCTGGAGCTCAAAGATTCTTCGTGCAACAAAATTTCCTTGATTTTATGGAGGATTTCGGGTTCAATGTGTAATCCTTCGGATCCTTGATATCCGCCATCATGAACTTCATGATAACCGCCATCTCCGCCATGGCTTCCGCCAAAGCTGTGACCTCCACCAAAGCTGCCTCCGAAGCTAGATCCGCCGAAGCTGGATCCACCGAAGCTTGGAGCTCCATAAGAGCTCGATGGAACAGAATAACTGCTCGAGATAGATGGAGCGCTGTAGCTGCTGGAAATGGATGGAGCACCGTAGTGACTGCTTGGAGGCTCTGCACGAGCAACTGTGGCGAGCACCACTATGGCAAACTGCAAAAACAAAAAAACGAGAGAAACTTCAATCAAATGAAAGTAAAAGTGTTCTTCGCATGTCCGGTTATCCTCTCATGTATTTTTCATTATTATTATTTAAATTTTAATGCAAAATGCAATCAGAGTCATAAAATTTATGTTTCGCCAGATAATGTCATTGAATGCAGACTTTCAATTTTATTTTTGCTGCTTAAAAAAAACATTTTCGTGAATAAATTATGGGCTCGTGAGGAATTTTGATACAAAAGACCTATAAAAAAAAGTCAATTTTTGTCCCAAATTTAAAAAATTGCAACTTTCAAGTCAAGGAAAAGAAAAGTTAACTCGAGCATGAGTTTCGCGGTTTTCATAAATTAACCAAGACATTGAAAAAAATTACAAAGTTCAAAATCACAAAAACGTTGCATAAACGAATCATGCACATCCAAGTGCAGCAGCATAAAAAATCGTGTGGTTCATGAAAAATTTCTATCATTGATCACGAAGTAAGTAACTTAACCGGTAAATAAAAAAAATATTTTTTTAACAGGTTTTCTGTATAGTAGAGGTACGTGGTTCATTTATTTGAATAAGTTACATTGTTAGCGAAAAATTATTTTTCTCATAATCTCCTCAAGCTATTTTAGTGTACAATGTTGTTGTTGTTGTTTATTTTTAGTATAAACAAAGCAAAAATGCTCCTTTCCCCGAAAAAAGAGAGCAAAAACGTACATCACGAAGTAGATTACGTTATTATATTTTGTTGATTTTTAAATTTAAAAGCTTTAACAGCTCGAATCGGAAGGTAATTTGTTTGATGGCTGTCCACCCCTTTCATAAACATTGTTCGAAATTGAGTAATTTTGTGTCGTGTAATTGTTGTCATCTACCTTCCGCGAGAGATTCGCGTGAAATTTACTTTCAAAATTGTCTCGATGTTGAACAATTCATTTATTATTCAACAACATTTCTTTTATATAAAGAAAAAAAAATAAAATAATGAAAGGTGATAATGATCTTAATTCATTTGTCGAGCACTTTTCCTCACTCTCGGGCACAATCCATGCAAATATATGACAAGTTTCATTGGTTTCGTTGTGGAATGCCGGAAACTTATTATCAATATTATGCATGCGTGAGGTAATATGAGGTTACTTGACTTGTGGGTGGCTTCAAAACTCTACGGATTAGAAATTTCTTAAAAAAAAATAAATTTATTGTCATAAAAACGCGAAATATGATGAGGTAATTTTCTCTTCTTGCAACATATTTGACGTAGCTGCAGGGCATTTTATCGTTTTAGGAGTGGCTTATCTCCGCCTGAGCGTTAATAAACGACGATTCCGTGATCGGAACAAAAGAAATTTCATTTATTTTATTATTTCCGCGATTAAAAGTGATAATGGCAATAAATATAAAGTGAATCGATAAATGTTGCCCAAATTTGTCTAATCGCTTGTCTTACACAATCGATAATATGGCAAGTGAGAACCAAATATGGCACAAAAAGAAATTTTCGAAACAATGAAGAAACATAAATCATACGAAAAAATGTAATTTATCTGATCGTTTTTTGATCTCTTTTTTGTTTGTTTTTTTTTTCGTGAACTTGTAAACGAAATCGAAAGTACATAAAAAAATATTTCACGACTTTTCTCTATTTTTTTTTTAATTAAGCGGAATTTCATTTTTTAAATTTAAAATTATTTTCCAAAATACTGAAATTTAAAAAGAAATTTGAGCATTTGGATTTTTTTTAGTATTAAAAAAAATTATTAATTTTTGGGAAACGCCTGGTCAATTTCTCAACAAGCCCAAAACGTATCGAATTTCGTATAAAATTTATTATTTTTTTTTTAACTTTTACGTCGCATAAAATAAAGGCGTTTCTCCCGCTTCTGCACATCATCATCAAAAATTCGATGCGAAAAAAAATTAATTCAGATGTTGAACAAATCAATTATGACTTGCCACTTTTTGCAATAAATTTAAGCGCATCGTTGATTTTTTTTAAACAACAAAAGAAAATAAATCGTTTATGATAATTTTTTGAGCAGAGAGGCAATTTTCGGTGATAAAGGTGTCAAAAAATATATTAACATATTTTTTTCTTTGAGTAACTGGAGTGGCTTGTTTATCATGATTGTCACAAGATGATTTTTGTGATGAATTAATTTATATTTTATTTTATTTTTAATTCCACTGAGAATTAATTATTTTTCGTATTTTTTTTAAAAGATTTTTTTCTTTTAATTTTTTTCACATTTTTTAAGTCTTTTTAATTTTTTTAAATTTTTGTTTTAAATAATCCTTTGGTTTTTTGGTCAGTAATCCACAGTTTCACTTTTAATTTTTTTTTGTCACAATTAAACTTACCGCACAAAATTTATTCATTTTTCTAATTGTCCCTGTCACACGTATATCACAAGATAGAAAAAATTAAAATTTAATTTAAATTAACGAAAAAAGGAGAGAAGTTCACGGATCAACTGCTAAACAAATAATGTAACACTCTACAGACAAGTTCATCTTTTTATACGAAAAATTTCAGCTACTTGTACCTTCATTACCTTCTTGCATTTAATCGCGTATTGTGTACGGCAAAACGGGCGAATGAAAAATTTATCTTATTACAATCGAGCTCTTTCTGTTCATATGTCTTGCGATGCCTGTGGTACACACATAGCGCAAAAAAGTGGTAGTGGAAGGAGTGAAACCAACAAAAAAAAACATCAACAACAACAACCGACAACATCATGTTGCGACGAATGCTCGCTTTTGTATTGATCATCATGACCGCAGGTCGAAAGTTGTTCATGTGTACGCTACCGTAGGCGAATGGCAGATATTACGGCATCGCACAAAACTACAGAGGAAATGGTTTAAACATTGTATTGAGCGAAGGGGAAATGCAATTTGACTTTTTTTTTATTTTTTTATTATTAAATTTATTTTATTTTATTTTTTTTTAAAGACAATAAACGAAGTTTGAAGTTTTTCATTCAGAACGCGGGAGGAAATATTAATATTTATTAAAATAAAATGTAAAAGACAATGGTGTAATAATAATAATCGTTAAATAAGATACAGATAATTTTTGTGTATGGAACATAAAATAAGTAATGAGTGAACGTGTGACCTTGACGATCACTTGGCTGTACATTTACATGGAAAATTCATGAAAAGTTTCTAGAAATTTTTTATATTTTTTTAATTAAATTTTAAATTCAAAAATTAATCAGATTAAATTTAATTTCAAAAATAACAAGATTAATTACTCTTCACTAAATTTGATTGTAATCTAATGTTTTTTCGAAATTTTGTCAAAATCACCTCCGGAAAGTATCAGGAAGTGAATATTAATCCAAATATTTTGATATTAAAGTAACAAATTGAGTTATCTTTTAAATTGGAGCCATTTGAATCCGTGTCATTGCCGTGTTTTTGTCAAAAATTCTTCCTCATTTCACATTTCAAGCGCGTCATTTAATTACCAGATGACCATCTTTTGACCGTTTATGGAGATCTTTGACAATTTAACGTAAGAAGATTGTGTCGTACGTGATATCATTAACGAGGAAGCAGAACTTGACAAACAGAGAAATCACAAATTGTGTCTTGTTTACTTTTTATGAAGAGATTTAATGTTTTTTTTTTTTGAGAGATGATGATGATGATAATTCACTTTTTAATCATAAATCAAACAAGAATTAAAGCACTTGAGGCATTTTAGAATTTATTTTGGTAAAAACCCATATTTAGATCCTAGAGTTGGGAATTTATGACAAATTGCGATTAAAAGAAGAGATTTTTTCAAAGTTATTTCAAGGACAAATTTCCTACTCATGCTAGATTTGTATGCAAGAAATGCTTGAAAATAAAGCTTCCTTCTAGATAAAAGTGAATCATTTGCGGTTTTTGTGATGGAATTTTATCTTTAATGTTTTGAGATCACGCATGAAAAATTCGCAAAAGGTTGAGTTTCTTGTGAATAATAAGTAGTTTTGTCATGATTTGCAGAAAATATACCGGTAATAAAGATAATGTTGATGGACAATTTTTTCCGCTTTGTTCTATTTTATTTGAGATTTTTTTTTATTACTACAATTTTTTAGATAATCATCTCTTTGTTGAAAGCGCTAAATTGAAAAAAATGAATTTTTATCAGGAGTGGCATGCCATGACACTTATTTTTTAAAAAGTTATAAATATTTTAAAATAATTAAATTTTAATGCTTTAGAGAAATATTTTTAAATAATTAATAAATAATTCTAAAAATTCTAAATAATTAATTTTATTATAATTTTAAAAAAGTTTTATGAATAAACGTTTAATAAAAATAACAAAAAAATTAACAAAATTATTTAATAAAAATAATTAAAATTTTTGAAAAAAAATTAAAATTTTAAAGTTTAACATTTTTGATCAAAATTGATAGAAAACTTTAATTAATTTTATTTTTTTTTTAATTTTGAGATTTAAAGAGAATTTAAGATTAATTAATTAAAATTATTTTTTTTTAAATTTAAATTAATTTTAATTAAAATTAAATGTTAAAACAACAAAATTTTATTTTAAATATTTTTATTAATTTTTTTTTGTCATTTTTATTAGACGTTTTTTTATAAAACTTTTCAAAAATTATAACAAAATTAATTATTTAGAATTTTTTAAAATGTTGAATTTTTGATAATTTTTTTTTAAAATTGTAAAAAGAAAATTGTAATTTTTTTTTTCAAAATTATTAACCCGTTAAAATGCATTAAGTTCAACTCTTTTTTTGCTCATAAGAAAGAAAAATACTAAAATTTTGACGTAAATAATTTAAAAAAAAATTCTAAATTCAAAAGAGAAAAAAAAATATATTGAAACAAAGTAAAAATCGGGTCATAAAATTTCATATTCATTAGATGACCTAATACAATAATTGCAATATTATTACATTTTAATGAGTAATTTTTACGACAATTTTGACGAATCTGTGCAAAAAATTACACAAAAAATTTTCGCAGTTCTCACAGACTCACAAATGAAGCTTGTCCAACATTAAATACCTTTTTAAAAAAATAAGTTAATGATTTTTGTGCTTTTAAAAAAATGTATTTTATTGCAATTGTCTTAGCAAAAGTGCTACAAAAACGCCTACAGCTAAAACATCGACAACTGCTACAAATACAAAGTAAAGTCAAGTATTATGTAAATGTAATCTTGACTTGTGCAAGAGAAACAAGAGTGCGAGGTGTTAATGTAATAATAATAGTTCACGTATACATGTTTGAAAGTAAAAGGTGTCTTTTCTTCTTCTTCGTCATCATCTCGTTTTTTCTTTCACTCGTGTAATTATCGCCGCAGAGGCAAACAAAGTTGCATGACCTACGAAACTGATTTCGGATTTACCCCTTTTTTATTGGAGTGAACCAAAGCAGATGATGATCGTGACAACAATGACTCTTAAAATTGCCCCGAATGAGCATTAGATCCGCACTTGCAAAATATCAACAAAATTTAGTGCGATGTAATCCAGTCATGACCACTTAATTAATACATCTATACGAGAGAAAAATTTACATAATTTTTCGTTAGTTCACATTTGAATTTAAATATTCACTAATTCACAGCGAAAAAAAAACAATAAAAAGAAATGTTTGTTTATTATTTTATTTTTTATTTCAAAAAATTTTAATTTTTAATTCAAAAGAAGGCAATTTCATTAAAAGTTTATTTATTTTAATCAATTAGAGTTTGATTATTTCATTTACTTTTTTTTGTCTTAAATTACACAATCACGATTCAATTTCAATGGAAGCAAATATCGTAGAATGGCGCTATTACGCATCTGGCAAATTACAATGTTGCACCGTAAATTAGAGCATGAAATCGATTTTAAAGACTGTGAGATGTCAGATGATGATGATGATGACTTGGATCAACATTAGAGACAATGGGCCACGGAATTCGCGCATTACGATCAGCGGGAGATTGGAAGTTCGTGTCGAGGAATAATAAGAAACGTTTTAAAGCGTTTGAAAAAAAAATAGATAATAAAATTTTATGATTGCCCTTTATGTGTTGAGTGATTTATGGCATTGAATAGATGGGCATCTGTTATTGGCAAACAGGAGGAATGTCGCATTATTGTCACCTTTGCGAGTGAATTTATGGGTTTTAGAGTTCATAAAATTTGATTGACAATCAATTGAATGGAAATGAAAGTAATTTGAATAATAAGGTAAGTTAGTAGTGACATGATGTGCATCAAGTACTAAGTTATTTATTTGTCGATGGTGTTTAGATGGTCGTAAATTTAAGATCAATTGACAGTTAAAACTACTGAAGTTCGCTTTTTTTTATTTCAATTTTGAAAATTTTGTCAATGCTTGTTTTGTCATTTTTTTCACAAAATTTTGTCAAAAACTGAATCAAAATTTTTTTCATAGAACCTTCAAAAACCCATACATATTTTGAAATGCAATAACCTAAATTCTGCTTCAGGAATGTTTTTGGGTTTTTTACTTAAAAAAAGGTTTCGGAACAAAAAATTAGGACAATCAATCCCCAGTGGGAAATTCGGGCCTTTTAGACCCTCAGGGGCTAAAATAAAAGCCTTTTAAAGTTTTCTTAACAGTTTTTCAACTCTTTGTAGGTTTTACGAGAAATTTATTTTACAAAGATAAAAATTTGAGTAAATTGAATATTTTATGGCTCAATAAGTGGATTCGAACTCACTAATTATTAAGTAAATTCTATTTTTGAGCAAATTCGATTAATCTATTAAATTCTATTATATTCTGGAAAATAAAGAAATTTTTGACTGTAAATCATAAAATTTAATAAATTTTTCTTTTTTCTAAATTTTTTTTCGAAAAACCTACAAAAAGTTGAAAAACCGTTAAGAAAACTTTAAAAGGCTTTTATTTTAGATCCTAAGGGTCTAAAAAAGGTCCGAATTTCCCACTGGGTAGAAAAGTTCGTAGAAAAATGACAATATGGCATGTAAAATTAATTGCATAACTCACGAGATTCTATTCTTACTAATTTTTAATTTGCGTTGATTGCATACTCTTAGGGTCTATTTCTGCTTCAAAGAAACATTTAGACGGGTAAAACGAAGTTTACGCGTGACTTTTATATTAAAAAATGTTATTTTTGCAAAATTTTAAATTTTTTTCAAATTTTGGTTTAAAATTTGTCTAATTTCTAAAATTGTGAAGATGAATCAATTATATATCCTTAAAAAATATTTTTCAGTCGAAAATTCGAATTTCATTAGGTTAGGTATAGTAAATTATTTCACATTTTTGTGACTTAATATTTTTTAATAATTTTTTTTTCAGACTATCGATTTCTCCTCAATTAATCATCTTATCGATTACCTTGATGACTCTTACGAAACCATTTGTACTCTCGGGCACCCCCGCAAATGCATCTTTATTTTTTTTTGCATCAAAGATAAAAAACCACAAATGACCACATCAATAATAATTTTGCAAACAAAAGAAGATTGTCACCTATTGACCTCTTTCATTGTTGACATTTTACTTTTTCTTTCGCTAAATTGAACTTTTTTTTTCGAAAACAAATAACACAAACATTGACCTCCTTCTAATAAAATAAAATCTGCATAAAAATCAGCTTATCGATCAAAAATAGATTTTTATAAGCGATTGTCTAAAAATTAGGCGTTGTCTTGTTTTCTTCTTTTTTTCTTAATTTTTGTTTGTGCAAAAATGACGAAATGTCAACAAAGTTTTTTTTGTTTCAAATATTTTTTATTTTAATTATTCATTCATTCGCAGCTTCAAATTTTGTGTGGAATATAAATGGCAGATTAATGTTTTACGGACGATGAACTTTCGTTTTTTTTTATTACCAGGCCTCATTTGACTCTCATTACTACACACAATAAAACTCAATTGTTTGAGAGATGCAATTATCAAGATGGCTGATTTTATGGTGCGAAAATGCAAATTTTTTCTCGTAGTACCGAATTTTGTTGCAAACATTTAGCGCGAACAATGAAGCCATTTGAACAACTAGACCGAAATTTTCGTGTCATAAATTAATTAAAGTGATAAATCTACATGTTAATGCGGTGTCAGATGAGGTTGCAAAATTCATTTTTTTGTTGCTCTTGCTGCTGGAATGCAACTTTTGAAGATTCATCTCTCATCAATCATCGTCATAAAAATTCGTTTAAAGGCCTTGCATTGATCCAAAATGAATTGCAAGACTTTTACTTTTCATTAAAATCAACAACTCAAAAAAAAAAAATGAATAAAAAGTGTTACGTGAATGTCATGATATTTATCGTTATTGCTCCACTTCCACTAAAAGGGTTAAAGGTTGAGCAATCTAGATTCGAGACGGTCTGAAATCTTCTTGCAAGTCTGTAAAATAAATTGCGTTTAATAAGTTACCAGAGTTGCAAAATGAAACAAAAAGTGTTATAATTTATTACAATTCGTAAAAGTATTTGCGGATTATATAACGTTCGTCGTCCATATCGCATCGGAGCGGCGGCAACATGCAGACCATTTAATGCGAATTGTTATCAAGAAAATTGCTTTTTAACATCGTATTGCTTTATTTTTCAGTCTCTAACATTATGGTAAGACAGTAGTTAATCGACAAAGTACCACTCCCGTTGAACAAAAACAAAGATGTTACGACTGGCGTGAAAAAAAACAACTGAATCGCATTTCGTTTCGGTTTTATTACCTGCTGAGTATTATTTTAACATTTTTGTTAATAAAAAAAATAAACAAATAAAAAAAATTAAAAAGTAAAAATAAAAAAATTATTAAATTTTTTAATTATTAAAAAAATAAAATTAATTTTAAGTAATTGTTGTTTAATTGAAAAAATAAAATTTTACTAATTTTGCCTCAAATAAATATTAAATGATGAAAATTTAGAATTTTTATAAATATTTTCCAATTAAACTAATAATTTAAAAAAAAAAAATTAATTAAAAAAATAAAAAATAATTTTAAATTTATATATTTTTTTAATGAAACAATGAAAATAATAAAGATAATTTTCTTATTCTAAAAATGGAAAATACAACACTTACAGTATTTAATACAATTATTAATTTTTTTTTGAAAACATTTAAATTTTAAATAATTTCTTCAAAGTTTACAAATTCTAATTATAAAAAAATTTATTAAAAAAACTGAATTAAAAACTGAAAAAATGAATTAAAATAAAAAAATTAATTAAAATTAATCAAAATTAAAAAATTATTTAATTTGAAATTAATAATTTATTAAAAAAATTAAAATATTTATTTTGTGAATTTTGTAAAATTATATTTTTTTTAATTATTTTTTTTTCCAAAAAAAAGGGACAAAACGTCTGCAATAATTTTTTTATAATATAAAAATTATGAAGAATATTTTTAAAATTGTTAAAAAAAATATTTCTTTAAAAATCCTTTGAAATTTTATATTTTAACCCTTATTAAAAACTTATATTTTTAGATTTTAACAAATTTTTGTAATGAAGACTTATTTATTTTTATTTTTTCAGGTTAAAACAGACAGACAACAATAGAAAAACACTTAAAATTCCTCAAACTGCATTAAAAAGAAGACAAATTACCTTTCCCGCCTAATTGCTTTTCAAAAATGAAAGAAAGAGATTGTTGATGTTTGCAGAGTAACACCTCCCATCCCGCGTATCATGCGGAAAATGTATGTCAATAGTACATTTTCATGCCTCAGTAGAAAGCAAAAGAGAAAAAAACACAAAAGACATCATTTCACAACAAGTGAGGAACCTGCCACATTCGTACTAAAATTATATTGCATAAGAACCTGCATTTGATTGATTTAGCACCTAATTAATATTATGTCAGATACTGAAGACGCGATATAACGAACATCATTCAATGCAACATGAGATGCTTCTTAATTGATGGAATGGGAAAGATTACGAACAAAATTAATGATATTTCCATCAAGAAACATTAGTCAAGTCGGCGATAATCTACGAATATTATGCGAAAATGCAATTTAGAGTCATTATAACATAACAGCATCTCTCGTTGGCTTGTGGAAACACGAGAAAAACGCATCTTAAATGTACAATTTATTAGCATGATTCGCATCTAGATGAGAAATTACAAAACAAGTCTCACTGTCTGAGATGGAAAAACATTTTTTTGAATGAATTTTCACTCGATGGTCGCGAGAACAGTAGTCACGAGAAAAATTTATCAACGATTTGTCATGATAAAATCCATAAATTAACAAAAAAATTCAAATTCAGCTTCACTTATGAGTATTTCCGACCACATTTTACAGCCAGTAAGTTATGCTAAATGACTAAAATTACTGTTAATATTTATTGAAAAATACTCAAGAGACGAGTTTGAGAGACAAAAAGTGGCACCAAATCATAAAATTATGCAAACGCTTGAATTCTCGCTGTTTTTAAAAATATTAATGAAATAACGAGATGCACATGACATGACAAGCCGCGTAATCAGCACACAATCGAAATGTTATTTTGCCTTCAAGTCATCAGACGAAAAAAAAAATACGAAACCTGTAAGTCGGTCCAAAAATCAAGTATTTTTCTCACTCAGCACCAGTTTTTTATGGACGTGAGAATGTAAAGCAAAAATACGGGTTGCGTAACGACAACAATTTAATTCGATGAACAGCATTTGGCATTTTGCACTTCACTTTCGTTTTGCCATCTGCATCCAGGGACGAAAAATTTTTGAATTAAATTTAAACTTAAAAAAATTAAAGGACTTAAGCTTAAGCAAAACAGGGTCAAAAATTTTTTGATTTAAAAATTTGAATTTTTTTATATAAATTTTTTTGAATAATTGAGTTTTAGCTTAAAATAAAATTTAAATCAAATTCAGTTATTTAAAAAAAACTTAATTAATTTTTCTATGAATTAAAAAAAAATTAAAAAGTTTTCCCTAATTTTAGTTTTTTAAGTGTGACTTTTTTAAGTTTGAGAACCATTTTTGGAGAAATTTTTTTTTAAATTAGTGACTTTATTTAGAACTTAAGTCAAAATTAGTGAAAATTTTTAGTTGAACTGCAAAAATGTTTAAAAATTTAAAGAATTGTATAAAAAAAATTAAATGATAAATCAATTAATTTTATTTAATTTAATTTAATTTTACTTTAATTTAAAAAATTTAATTTAATAAAAATTAAGTATTTGAATTAATTTTAAAATTAACTTATTATCTTTTTTAACCATTTTTGAGAATTTTTTTTTAATTCATATTTTTTTTTTAAATTAAATTTTGTTTAACTTAATTTGACTTAATATGACTTACTTGGCTTAAAGTAAAGTCAAAATTCCTTGTTAATTAAAATTTTTTAAAATTATTTTTCGGCCCTGAAATCCACATTTACCTAAAAAAGGGGAAGTGCGTCTCATATAAAAAGGGACTTACCATATAATTTATCGCAAAATTTATTGACTGCACGTATGATGAACACCAATTCTGGTAGGTTGGTTTAAGCCAGCACGCCATCAGATTAAAACCAGTTCAAATTTGTTGCGTATTGTGGTCGCTTGTGGGTCTTGCGATGCTTTTTTCTCGTTATTTAACACATATTTTGCTCGTTTTTTCGTACTTGTCCGTATATTGCTGCAGAAGGTAATCGCAATTTATGTCTTTCAACTTTCACTCTCGATATCTGGGCTCGTCGTCTTTCGTCCTCTTATGTTTCATTTTATTACAACAACGGACAAAAAATTTTTTTTCTGTAAGATAAGAAAAAAAAATTGTTCGTCGTGCCACTAATGAACTCGAAAAAAGTGACAATCGTAATTTTTTCATCGTTTCAAGTCCAGTGTTAAGAGGTTAAATGTCGGAATTTTCTACGGAATTTAATTGAAAATATTTTTTTCTTACTTACGTTCGTAATGTGGTTCGTGAAAATGAATTGTCTGTCATCATCATCAAGTATTTACCGCTGTAACGAATTAGTATCAGTTAATTAAATCCAACAATTAAAGTTGTTGTTGTTGTTGTGCAATGTCGGTACAATCGAAATTTATTGCGATAAAAAAAATTTAATTAAAGATTTCCGTGCGAAAAGATGTCAATTTTGGGCTTTCAAGTGTCCGTCGCGGTAATCTTGACTTAAAAACCTTGCGAAATCTTTCCTCAGTGAGTAACATCGCAAAGTGTGAAGAAAGGCGCGATGAGAGAAGGTCAATCGCCAAAAATTGTTAATTTCTAATTTTTGAGGAAGTGCCAATCAATCATATTCGCGAGCAACGTTACAAACAAGTCTCATCAGGGGAGGTGGGTCACCTTACATGACCTGCGGACAACGACCAATCAATTTCATTATTATATTTGCTGCATATAACTTGTTGCGTAATTCATGTAATTCACGAAAAAAATAACAAAAAACATGTTTCTCATGTTTCAAAAAAATAAAATCAGCGGATATTTTTGTTTGTACCTTAAATAATAATAACGAGAGACAGCGAAGAAATTTTGTTTTTAATATTTTATAAGACATGAGTTATGCTTTTAACAACTGAAATGGAGAATGTTGCGGTCGAAAGGGAACAAAAGAGCAAATTTTGTCACATTAATTCACACAAAAACGCGTTATGGCTCTTTTTCAATGTTCATTTAATTTTAAGTGCGTCAGTAATTTGATAAATACCACGAGTTTTTTTTACTTTCAAAAACTATTTATTTTTATATTTTATTAAAAAAAATGATCAACTCGCCGAAACATCTTGGCACACTCGTACACCTTGTCTCACACATCTGCTTGATTCGTATTTTATTTTAATAAAATAATAATAATAATTCGCATATTCATCGTTAAATATTGAGGCAAGAGCAATTTTGAAAAATGTTTCACATTATATTCAAAATTTTAAGAAAAAAATATTTTTTAAATAAAAAATTAAAAAAAAAACTGGATTTGAAAAATTTTAAAGACTTTTGTATTAACTTTAGTATTTTTGAATTATTTATTTTAAAGAAAATTAATAATAATTTAAATAAACAATTTAAAAAATTTTAAGAATTTTTAAAAAATTTCTAACGTTTGTTTTGAAATTAAAAATTTTTGAAAAATTTACTTTTATGTAAAAAATTTTTCACAAAATGTTAAAAATCACGAAAAATCATGGAATAAAAGAAAAAATCTATTTTAAAAAAATAAAATTTTAGAAAATTTTTTTTTCTAGTTTTTTGTATAATTTTTATTCATAAAAATCTAATTTTATTTATTAGAAATTATTCCCTTTTTTGACTTTTTGAAAATTAGATATGAAAATTTTTAAAAATTGCAGCTGCCTAAATTAATATTTTACGAGTTAGGTGAATGTCACGCTTAAATTCTGCGAATTACAACCAAAACTGCGCAAAAAGGCACAGTTTCAACCTCTCGATGTGATGATGAGCGATACGAAAAAAAAAGTGCGGACAAGTAGGAGGTCATATCAGTAGTAAATTGATTATTACTGACTTCGTTCGTGTTACATAAACGCAACTTGTTCAATGAAGATAAGTATGTGAAATTCGACTTTCATTTCGATTCCGCTGTGATAAAAAAAAAGCGGAATGAAGCAAGATGATTGTCATTATGATGCTCAAGTAAAAAAAAGGATATTGGCATCATAATTAACGTTAAAAATTGCAGTGTGTTATATCATCATGTGAATTCGAAAGGCGTCTTTTTGGCGATTTTTGTTTTTTTTTTTTACAAAAGATCGATGCTGACCAAGAAAAATGAAGAAAATTTAACGTAGAAATGAAAAAAAATTATAAAAATAAAAGTTAGTGTTACGAAAAAAATTTGAAAAATTGACAAAAAAGTCTAGAAATTGGTAACAATATTTCAAAATAATTTTAGGACGGAGGCGTAATAGCCCTTTGGGTGTGTAAAATCCACTTTTATAGCTTGATAAAACATGGTTGCATAAGTTGTGACAAAATTTCATCCAAAAAAATAAAATAAAATTGTATTATTTAGATCAATTTGATCAAATTTTAATCAATATTGATAAATTTTTCGCCTCTGTTAATTTTTTTAAAATGAAATATTAAAGAAAAAAATTATAAATTTTAATAAGATTAAATTATTGATTAATTTTTTTTTAGTAATTTTAAAATTTAATAATTAAAAAAAATAATTATTTTATTAATTTTTAAATAATTTTTTATTAATTTTTAAATATTTTTAAAATAATTTTTTATTTATTTTTAATAATTAATAATTACGAAAAAAATATTTATTTTATAAAATAAAAATTTTTGAATTATTTTTAAAATTTTATTTAATATTTTAAAATTGTTTATTTTTTTATTTAAAAGTTATTTATTTACTAAAAAAAAATATTTTTCAATTTTTTTTCCTTATTGATACATTTTTTGAACAAATTCTTGTGTTTTTTTTGCCATGAATACCAAAAATCGACGTAAGAAAATAATATTAAGATGAGTTTCACTCAAAACGTTCAAGACAAAAACATCCAACTTTCCGTTCCAAATATTTCATGTAAACAATGAACGAATGTGGCATACCAAAATTATTTACCATTTACGTTTTTAAAGCGCTACAAAGGTCAATAATTGGAAATTTTCATGTAATATCTCTTCGCAAACATATTTATTTCACATTCACAACACAGACCGACGAGAACAATGACAGCGATGGAAGTTGTAATAAATTTCGTTGTTTCTCAGTCCGTAAATACTTGTCCGAATATTACTTTGCTTACATAAAAAAATGTAAAGAGAAAAACTTGATCAAAACATGAACTCTGAAAAATATTGATGGTCTTTAATTTTTTCTTTCTCTCAACATTTTTTTCTGCTTTTAAGCCGAAAAATGAAATAAAAATACAAAAATTATTATTACGTCTCTTCTGCATGCATGCTGTGGTCCTCGCATGCAATTTCGCATAAGAAAGCGTTTAATTGTTCACAAAAATTGAGCTGAAATTGAAAGTAAAAGTCATCAATGCCGAACAATCAAGAGTCATTAACGGAAGATCGGGCACTTAATATCGCCTGTTGTTGTTGTTGTGGCAAAATGTAAATGGCCATTGAATTATTTCAGTAAACAAGTGTATAAAACAAGAGAAACACGACGATGATCATTGTTATGACCAATAAAAGATAAATTTAGTTGGTAATGGTAATGAATTTTGACATTTGAAGTGATCTTACGGAAGAAAGTACATGTGTCACTAATTGGTGCTCAAATTATTTGTTTATTTTTCGTTTAATTATTTTAAGCCTTGAAGCAACTCCAAGCCTTAATGATTCACGAAACGAGTCTAGACCAAAGATTGCTTAATCGCCCATTAACGAAGAATGTGAAAAGGTCATTTACGAAGAAAAAGTAACGTAATCCGGAGAAAAAAAATTATCTTGGCCCACGATGTTGAAAGGAAAGTAATCGAGACAATAGAAATTGATTGTCACACATTTTATAAAAACAAACAATGAACTGTGATTTCATCATCTTCGGATCGAATATGTGAGACCATTAACCTTTTCTCTTCGTTCCATCTTTTTTTATATTTTTATTTTTTTTTGCTAGACGTCTAAATCAGTACGAAAGTTAATTTGATGACTTGATCGAGTAGCAGAAAAAATGATACCCAATTTTTGGCAATGTTTTTTTGTGATTATCTTAAAAGATAAAAAAACACGGAAAATTAAGACATTTTTTGTAAGTATTTGCATTTCGTAACTGAAATCGAAATTTTTTTGCGTAAATAAATGTTTGAAAATTACTCTGCATAAATTAGCTAATGTCAAGTAGCAGCTCAAGAGGTCTGTTTATTTGACTTTTTTTTACGCATCGCAGAAACAACCTTGTCCGATATTCATCCAAAAAAATTTAATGATAACAAGTTAATTTTTTATCTCTCATTATTATTTAATTTTTTTTTTTTAATTATTTAACTCAATTTAACATGAAAAAGTTATTATCTCATATAAATGTTTTGTAAAGGTCACTTTTTTGTTGTCGGAACTTTAATTGCGGTGAAATTTTTAATAATAAATTTATGAAACAAATTTTCGTGGATTATTTCATATGTACAGAAGTGATTTTTTCGTCGCTTTATAAATTTAATAAACAATAAATAAAAACACAAAAAAATAACTCATACTCTTACGCAAACATTTTGATGCTTCTGGCGGTTTTTTTTTCTTTATTTGCCTCTTTCTCTCGTGCTCGTAACAATTTGTAATAATATTTCAAGTTTATTTATTGAAATAATAATTTCTTCAACATATGGATTTATTTTTCATATATGGACAAAAAAAAATGCAAAGTCATATAATTTCTTCGTGTCAAAAAAAAGTTTGATTATAAATTGATAACTTTAACAAAATATTTTTTTTAAAGTATTTTTTGTCATCGAAATTACGTGATAATGCATAAAAAAATTATTACTATAAAAAAAATTGAAAAAAAATATTAAAAAATTACGTGATAATGCTTCGCAACTAATTTTAATTAATTTTAAAAAATTAAAAAATAATTTTAAAAATAAAAATTTAATTAAAATTACATGACAATGCCTATTAAAAAAATTAGAAAATACAAAAACTAATTTTAAAAGCAAATATTTAATTAGAAAAAATTATGTTATGACAAAATTTGTGTCATTGTCATGTAATTTTAGTTAAATTTTTATTTTTAAAATTATTAAAATTATTTTTTAATTAAAAACAAAAATTTAATTGAGATTACAAATTTTATTATAATATGTATTCAAAATTCTTAAAATAAATTTTTTAATTAAAATAAAAACAAATAAAAATTAAAGAAAAGCGGAAATGCCATGAAATTGCATAATACTGCTTGAACTCTGCTAAATAAGTAAAAGTAATGATTTTGAGTGAATTTTATTAATAAATATTTATTACAGACACGGACGAAGCATCATCGTAAGAAACAAGTCTGCAGTGAGATTAATATATAGCTGGATACAAAAAAAGAGGAGAAATGAGCTAAAATCAATGCGTTGCATGTCTCAAACTAGACGTACATTATGGACTTATAAATGCTTTCGCTCGCAGTTTTTTTTTTCGTGAATTGCTATTATTTGTTGCAAATGCTTATTAAATGCTATCCATTATTTTACGATAGTGTTGGGGATTGCGTAATAAGTATAAACTAGTTTCATATAGGCATAGGTAAGGTACATGAAGAAACTTTTAATATTTTTTTTTTGCCTCAAGAGAAAGGAGATGAACAAGATGTATTTGTGTGTCAGAAAATTATAAGTTATAATAAGTAATTATAAAATTGTGAGTTTATTTACATAATTTTGAGTAATTAACTTTTTTTCTCTCACTTTTTTTCATGGAAATTTTTCAATTACAACGCGTGCGTAAAAAATTACATCATTTTGTGTACAAATTGCACTAAAAGTGTTTCAACTACTTTTCAAACGACTTCCCTATTCCGTCCACTAACCTTGATCTTGTTTTCCAACCGTATCATTAAAATATGTAAATAACAGTCGTGGAATTAAAAATAATTTTACTTTCTTTCTACACAGCTTTATCTATGCATGCCGCAGTGGTGCACAGCAAAAGTTGTTCCGTTGTTGTGCCGGTGGTCTTATAAATTAAAAATTAATGCAAATCAAGTCGGTTTAGTTGATGGAGTGATAACTTGTGGACATTTACGTGTGAATTATGATAATTTTTATTGCGGATTAGATTAATTTGAATGAGAATAGCTTGCAAAAAATTATTTGCTCATTGGCTTTGTTCTAATCCTCAATTAAGGAAGACATTAAAAAGGTATAAATTTAAACAATGAACAGGTAAAAATTTATTAAGCATTAAATGTTCTATTTTTCGTATAAATTGACTAAGCATCATTTTCAGATACAAAACGTTTTCAATCGTTTTTGGCACAAAACAGATACTCACGAATATATGCAGTGTAGTGATTATAATTTGTAGGGTTCTCAAATGGAATTTGAGGGGTTCCATTTGGCTATATGACATACACTCGTACACAATACAAACAAATCGATATTTTTGTACGTGACTATTTTTAAACGTATATCGGAGTGTGTGGAAAAATGTCGAATATTTCGTCAACACGCGACGACTCGAGATGTTCATAAGGTTCGTTGTGGCGACGAAAAAGCATACTTACCTGGCACAAGAGTTTGCTATGATCATGAAGGTAGCTCTCTCGGGATGAGGCTTTTCCATTGCACTTCGGATTAGCTGACTCTCGCCATTATCCCTAATGTGGATAACTGGTGTGCGTAATTTTTGGTAGCCGGGATTTGCGTTCGCGCTTATCCCGACCATAAACTAAAACCCAAATAAAAAAATCTTTTCTCTTCTGAGATGAATGTAAAGCATTTGTTGTACGTTTGTAGAGGGGAACGTATGTATGAATGCTTTTCTTTCACGTTGAAGGATTGAAGAGATATGTAAGAGCGAAATAAAATTTCAAAATATTCAAAATAACTTGGTAAAATTGAAGGCCTAAAAGAATAAATCTTACATATGATCAAAATTTTTATAGCCATGTTCGATTTATCCTTTACATCCCTGAAATTTCAAAATGTATTTCAGGTAATAAAAAAATCTGTTCTTCAGTTTATGTTCTAAAATGCTCAATTTAAAGGAAAATTCACCAATATACCAAAAATATGAATATTTTTTAAACACTTTATGCAGTAAAATAAACAAAAATAATTAAATAGAACGTTTCTTGTGAAGAAATATGTTTATTTTTGTATAATTTTAATTATATTCTTTTACAAATTTATTTCTTCAACAGAAACGTTTTATTTTTGTTTATTTTGCTATTTTTTTTATCCCTTAATGTTTTATCATTTGAGTGAACCAAAAAAATTAATTGAGCCATATTTTTATATCAAATCGAATTCTACATTTTGAATTTTTCTTATTTATTCTTGCTTATTTTTTAGAAAAAAAATTATTATATTCAATAAAAAATTTTAATATAATTATATTGAATAAAATTTAATTACCGTAATGTAGATAATTCTTATGGAAAAAAATAATCTGTTCTATTAACGAAAATAGGTTTTAAAATTCGTTCTATTAACATTTTTACGTAAAACTTTTGAATTTTTAACGAAATTTCGAAATTTTTCAATATTTTTAACAAAAACTTTAAGAAAAAATTATTTTAATGAATATTTATTAATTTATTTTTTGATTTTTTGAAAAATAATTATAAATTTATCTAAAAATTTGCTAAAAAAATCCAAAAATTAATGAAAAAATATTGTTCTATTAACTTCAAAATTGATGTTCCATTAATTATTAGCATTTTTTGAATTTGTAACGGATTTTTTTCCATAAGAATTATCTACATTACGGTAATTTACTTATAATTTAAAAAAAAATAAAAATAATCTAAAATATGTGAAATTCATTAAAAATTTTAATTTTATATAAAAAAACAATTTTTTTCTCTTTACTTCGAAACTTGCTTTAACTTTAAAAATATCATACAGATTGCATATTATCGGGCTTCAAATTTAACAAAACTCATATCCACGAGTTCAACGATCTTTAAATCACTTTCGTTTTCTATGAGACGTTGTTTGTACAGCCGATTTTTGCGAACGTTTAAGTTTCTCTCTCAAAAACTTAATATAACTCTCTTTGCATTTTTAATGATCGTCTATAAATAATTCAAATTTATTAGTAACGGTTTGTCTGGTCACCTCCATTCAGAAGCGTGTGTCGGTTATAATCCATCAATATCTGGTCAAAAATCAATGATAACATGAAATTATTAACAAAATATCGAAGAAAAAAAATTAATTTGCATTTTTTCCTTATCATTTACATCTTTTTGATGCATATTTTGGTTAATTTTTACACCAATCGATTATGAATTATTATTCATGTAAATACCCTTGTACGCATAAAAATTTACAACTACCGCTAAAAATAAGGAAAATCGTCTTCAATGATAAAAATTGATGGAAAGCAAGTTCACAAGGAGTTTTTTTTACATAACTTCAATCAAACATTCCTTTCTCATTTTAATTCATAAAAAAATATTAAAATAAAGTTTAAAACGAGATGATAATTACACGTCATTACACAAACATCCCGTGGAAGAAAATCCATATTTTTGTGAAGCAACTTGCAAATTATTCATCATAAATAACTGGAGAATAATTTATAGTGCATCGAATGTCGATCATGTAATTGAGTGTAATTCCAGTGGCGGATTTAGCATTTAGGCCCTCTCTTCAAAAGATTCGTTTTTTTTTTTAATTTTATATTTTTAAATTTGTTTTAAAATATTTATTTAAAAGTTAATTTAATAATAAATAATAAAGTTTAAAAAAATAAAAAATAAATTAAGAAAAAAATTAAAAGAAATTATTTTTCTTGAAATACCTAATTCATAAATTTTTTAAACCAAGAATTTTTTAAATAATTTTTTTAAATATTTTTTTATTTTTTTTTTTAAATAATGAAATTTAATTTTTTTTTGATAATAATTTTAATTTATTTTTTTTTCAACTTTATTTTATTCAATAATAAATTCTTTTGGAAATCCAGGAAACTTTGTAAATCCGCCACTGACTGTGATTGCAAGATATCGCGGCATTGGCATGACACTGCGTGGATGTCGTTCCAGTAAAAAAAATGTAAAGAAAGCGTAATTTGCATTATTTTTGGGTAAAAATCATCGCGCAATAATTTTTTATAGACTTGACTAGAGAAATCTTCGGCTCCATTGAAGTAATGAGTCGGCTTGTCACACAAAATAACTATAAAATTATATCATCCAATCAATACGGAATTTTATGCGAATTGTATGGCTGCACGTGTGCACGTTTTGGCTGCATTTATAAATCATTCAAGAAACGAAATTCAAAGAAAACGAAGATTCTTATCGTCCTCATAACGTCGTGATTTCTTAGCTGTCTCTCAGCATTTATTTATCGTTACGACACCTTTCCACCTTTTTTTCTGCCAACAATGGCGTGACTTTCCTTTTCGCAAAGAGAAGAAACAAAAAAACTGACACCCATGTCAGCCAATAATCACTTTGCGATTCTTTCTTTTGATTTCAAAATTATTCTTTTCACGATTTCGATGACTTTTTAGTGACACATATTGTGCGACGACGAAGACACCACAAATCGAAATTTAACATCAGCAAAAAAAAAATGAGTTACGATCGCGAAAAAATTTAAAATATATTCAAATGCAGTCATTACGAAGATAGCAACAGCAGCGCATATTCTTTTTCGTCGTTTTTGTCTATTGTTTGAAAAAAAACACAACAGGTCTGTCCATTTTATATTTGTGATTATTTAATACAATTATATATGCTTTAAGGCAAACATCACGACTGTTGCAAACATTTTTTTTTCGTTGCAAAGAAACTTTTGCATGCGTCGCGTCTTCTTTTGCTTCTCATCTTGGCGTCACACATTCACCTTCGTGCAAAAGTACCATCAGTTAAACAACAATCAAGCTATTAAAGGGGTTAAAGTACAAAAAGTTCGACGGCAGAAGGATGTTTTCGTATTTTATTTGGCTTTTCGTGCATTTTTGCATAGCGGATGAACTGCGAACAGGAAAAATTAATATATTTAGTTGGAAGAAGAATTATTTTGTAACGGAATGGCTCAAAATCTGCTTTATGAATCTTCTTGAATTTTTCTTTAAAGTGTCTGGTTTAGCTGAAAGAAGGTTTTAGAACATAAAAATTCAAAAAATTAGGAAAACTTTGTGGAAAACTAAGAAAATTATTTAATCTAATTTTTTAAATTTTTATTTATTTTTTTTATTTTATTTTATTTATTTTTTTTTATTTATTTTTTTATTTTATTTTATTTTATTTTATTTTATTTTTATTTTTATTTTATTTTATTTTATTTTTTTTATTTTTATTTTATTTTATTTTATTTTATGTTATTTTATTTTATTTTATTTTATTTAATTTTATTTTATTTTATTTTATTTTATTTTATTTTATTTTATTTTTTATTTTATTTTATTTTATTTTATTTTATTTTATTTTATTTTATTTTATTTTATTTTATTTTATTTTATTTTATTTTATTTTATTTTATTTTATTTTATTTTATTTTATTTTATTTTATTTTATTTTATTTTATTTTATTTTATTTTATTTTATTTTATTTTATTTTATTTTATTTTATTTTATTTTATTTTATTTTATTTTATTTTATTTTATTTTATTTTTATTTTTATTTATTTTTTTTTTAATTTATTTATTTTATTAATTTTTTTTTTTAAATTTTTAAATTAAAAATTTAATTTTATTTAAATTAATTTAATTAAACGATTTTTTTTTATTTTATTTTATTCGAATATTTTTTTTTTAAATTTAAATTTAAATTAATTAATTTAATTTAATTTTAATTAATTTAATTAAATCAATTTTAATTATTTTTTTAAATTTTAAAATATAAAAAAAATTTTTTTTTGACGGGTGAAACGAAGTTTACGGGTACCGCTAATTATTTAATAAATATGAAAATAATTTTACGCGACTTCATAATAGCTCGAAAAAAAGACAACAACCTCATCAACATGTCTTTCTATAAACACAAATGCGTTTTTAGTTAACACCTTTCATTACACGGCGCACCGTATTGAATCATAATTACCAAAAAATTAGCCAAAATTTCATGCAAATTACTTTTTTTTTTCATAACCCATCATTAAAATGATTTTTTTACGACTGGCATGCCATCCACTTTTTGCTTTAGAATTCCATGCATGTTGTGGTATTTTAATGCGGACCCATTACAAAGTAAATAATGAGACTTAAAATTAATATTTTTCTTCGCCTGCTTTAAAATTTATCGCATTAAATGGAGTTAAACGACAAAAATGCCAATTATTGTGCAGCTTTTAATGAATGAAAGGCACCAGCTCCACCCAAGCTTGTAACGACAAAGAAATAAAAATAAAGATAAATTTCTCTGGCGATCGTTACCTTTCGTCGTCGTCGAGGGAATTACCTCTTATCACATCATCTTATCCATCGTCGAGTTTTGCGTGCATTTAATTTATTTTTTAATTATTTGCACAAACAAGGGCTTCAAATGATTTTTTTTGTAGGTTAAACTTAGATTCAGTTCAAAGCGACACGCAACATTTGCTGAATTTCATCATGAATTGTTCGAGTACTTTACTAATCTGCAACATAGTTCTGCATCAATTAAATTCATTAAGAGAAAAAATCTTTGGTTTTATTTATTTATCTTGTTAAATTTCATTGTTTTTCTCGTTTTATTTGCATTTTGAACATTTTTATTGCTTTTTTGCAAGATTTCATGCTTCTGTTGTTTTTTCAGATGTAAACATAAAAAAATAATAAACTAATAAAAACAATAAAAAAAATTTCTTAACAAATATGAACAAAATAATGCATGAAATCGCATCATTTTCAAAATCAATCGTGGCAAGTAAGGCAATCAAGTAATCAATTTGATTTGAACAGTAGCAACGTTACATCTGAGGCATGTCAATCGAGTATTTGCATAATGTTTCGTTTTCAGCTTTTCAAGTTAGATTGAAAGGTATTTTCTGGCTCATTTGCATATCGCAACAAATGACTTGTCTTTATACGTCTGCTGCTGCTGCTGAAGTATTTCTTTTCTTTTTTTTTTTGTCTAAAATCCATATAAAAATATCATTATAATGAAAATTTGCAGACAAATAGATTATCTTATAAATAAAAATATATAAATGGATATCGTTACAATGCCATTTTAATGTTATTTCGTGCATTTGGATTGTGTGTCATATGTTTTCGAGTATGCAGAGAAAAAAAGCAAAATGAGAAAACAAGAGAAATGCAGCTTGCTCGTTTGTTCACTTAGTGCCCGATAGTGCTGTGTAAAATATTTTATTACAGAAAAACAATAATTTCTTTATTTATTTATGCTAATGTTGGGTAAAGTGATGGAAAGTGAGGAAAAAATTTATTGATTTTTTTTTTTGATTCTTATAAAATATTTTTTATTGAATTTTATAGAAAAAATATTTTTTTTATTTTTGATAAAAATTTTTGACAAAAGTTTATATATTGAAGTCCGGCCCTGGGCAAAAAACTACATCAAAGACCATGATAACAGGCCAATTGTTTCACATTTCACTCGCATATTGTAAAAAATTATTGTTTCGCAATCAGAAATTTTTTAAAAATAAAAATTAATTTAGTTTAAGCTTAAAGTTAAGAAAAAAAACTTTATTTACATTTTTTAAGATTTTAAAATAATACCTATTATTTTTCCTAAAATTTTGTTAAAAAATGAAAACCTAAAAATTAAAAATTATATTTTTTCTGGATTCAACCCAATATTGTCATAAATGATTCAAAAGTGCCAGCCAAAATTCAAAAAAAATTGCCTTTTCAACAATTTCAATCGTTTCAACAAAATTTTTGCTGTTGGAATTTCCAACAGTTAATTAAAAAAAAACAAACTTTTTCAACAAAATAAAATTTTGTTTCAAATTCCAACAGTTTTAAAAAAACCTAATCATTTTTCCCAAAATTTTGTTGAAAAACCAAAAATTATTTTTTTATTTAGGAAACCTAAACTTAAGTGACCTTCTCAAAATATTGAGTTTTTTGTTATCAAAAATTAAAAAAAAAATAAAATTTAGGCTTTATTCGTTATTTTTTTTTTTAAATTTTTAGTCGAAAAAATTATTCAAATAAAGTTCTAGTCATTTTTTAATTTTTAATTCTATAAAATTTTTGTATAAAAAAAATCTAAAATTTTCAATTTCTTTTAATAAAAAGATTTTACCTATCCAAAATTAAATTAAAAATATAAAAAAATTAATTTAAATTATTTTCATATATAATTTTATTTTTTTCATAAATTTTAGATTTTTTTATCAAATTTTATCCAAATTTAATTAATTTTTCACAAAACTCGGAGA
Organism: Culicoides brevitarsis; assembly: GCF_036172545.1. Lineage (NCBI taxonomy): Eukaryota > Metazoa > Arthropoda > Insecta > Diptera > Ceratopogonidae > Culicoides > Culicoides brevitarsis. The sequence continues at coordinate 17,921,360 of NC_087085.1, read as the reverse complement.
TATGGGAAAAAGATTGAAATTTATATGTTTCATATACTAAACATCTAATTCTTTCACTGAACAAAAAACATACACAAAAAATTTATTCGATACCTTTTCATCGATAACCAATTTCTCGCAACGTAACCTGCTGTTCGCCGCACTGTCTCGCGTCTCGTTCAAACTCGAGAGAAAAAGTAGTTTTTTCTGTGCAGTTTTTGGCATAATTTTCATTCAGCAAAAATCTTTTAGACAACAGAAAAGAAAGAAATGTGCGAGAGCAAGAGAGAGAAAAATAGAGAGAGGTCCGCGTAATAATAATACTATAATATAAAAACTAATAATAATAACATTCGTCGAATTATATAATGGTAGTATTTTTATTAAATATGTGTGGCGATCGCTTTTTGTTGTTGTTGTTGTTATAAAAGAGCCACATGAAAAATGTGTCTAAGACAGGCAAAAAAAAAAACAGGTTAGTTGGTTACTAGAAGCAAGTTGCTTTAAAACAGGCTAATCGCGCAATAATTGATGCGAGTTTTGTGCTTTTACAACTTTGTATCAAAAAATTAAGGAAACTCATTAATTACAATTTTTTATGTTAAAAAATATTTACCGTTAATTTTTTTTCGGTGTCTCACATTTTAGACATTGACTTTGAAATTCATTTTTTTTATCCTTTTCACCGCCAAAAATTTCGAACCAGTTCACCTTTCTTGTCGCCTTTTTTGTAAGCATCGTTAAATCATGATCATTACAAATTGAAATCGGTTCCTTTCCATTTTTTTTTTTGCATTTTATGCTTTTTATGTTTGGATGCAGACACAACACAATGATAGAGAGATAAAACTGAATGAAAAAAAGAAAGAACGGTAAAAATTACGAAATATTGGAGAAATGAAAGGTAAAAACCGTGCATTATTTGTTTAAAAACGTATATAAAAAATTGTTGAATTAAAAAAAAATTAATTTCTCAGGAACTCCTTTCTCTGATTTGACGACATCTCATTATTTATGTCCAAAAATTGCTGGTAAATTGACCTTAATATAGTGTTTTAACATTATTAATATCCGATTTTTGCAAACACGTGCTTGATTTTTACTTGAAAAATAAAAATAAAATACTCACTTGCAGGAGATCGAATTTCAAAAAAAAAAAAAATTTTTTTTCATTAATAAACAATGAAAGTACCGGCAACATTTTTTTTTAAATTCAGTAGGTATTAATATCACTTGTCATGTCACATTGTCGCATAAATATGTAATAATTTTCGTTATTGTTATGTTATTAGCGTTATTGTGGATTATATGTGTGATGAAACACAAAATATTTTAATCTTATCGTACATTTTTGCACGACTCATGTAATAATTTAATAAACATTGAAATGAATTATGTGCGGAGTCATTGTCAATGCGGAGAGATGTGAAAGCGTATTTTTTTTTTAATTTTTTAGTTTTTGTGTAAATTTGCAATTTAAAGAAAATCCGTTAATTAATTAAATAATAATTTGATGAAAAATAAAAATATATATTTTAATAAAAAAATATTTCAATAAATAAATTAAATTAGAAAATCCTACCGTTAATTAATTAAAAATTTTTAATTTGGTTTTCATGAAAAATAAAAAAAAAATATCTTTATTAATAAAAAAATCGAATTTTTTTTAATTTTAAATAAATTTTAGAAAATGAATAGAAAACACCAAATTGACTATTAATACTTTTAATTTGAACGAAGAGTTTCAAAATATAATTAAATTATTAATTTTATTAATTCAATTAAATAAATAAATTAATTTAATTTAAAAATTAATTAATTATTTATTTATTAAAAAAAATATTAATCATTAAATTAATTTAATTTCAGTTTATCTCGTATCAATTTTTTTTAAATAATTAAATTTCATAAAAATTTATTTTAATTAATTTAAAAAAAAAATTGGTAAATATATTTTATAAAAACTAAAAAAATATTTTTTTATTTTTATTTTATATTAATAAAGAAAAAATTTATTTAAATAAATTTTATCGAAATTTGGACATTTTAAAATTCTTTAATAAATTAATTAAAGGCGTCATTCAGCAAAAAACTCCTCATTTTCATGGTAAAAATTGATTTTTTCAAAGCAACTTGGAATCTTCCAATTAAGTTGATCATCATCATCATTATTTGTCACATCATGACACCATATTAATTAGGGTTATTTTCGTTTGTTGACACAATTATTTGCCGGTAACTACCTCACTGCGTAAATATTTATGTCATTTTTCCATCATGACAACAAAACAAAAATAATAACAAAAGTAAAATGAGGAAAACATGCGATAAAACGCAAGCAAAAAGAGCTTTAACGATTTAATGCGATAAGTAGAGACTGACAACAGTTGTGCAAAAGCGAACAACGACGACGACGCCACATAATTACTGTCGTAAATTAGGTTTTGTACTTTTTATTAGTGATTTTTATCACAAAGTCTCAAATGCACCAGAGTTAATGGAGTGAAACAAATCAGTCTGCTTAACTCTAATATGACCGACTTTAAAGAGTGCGAAAGCAAAAATATATTTTCTTGCAACTAGCGAGACCTTCATTTAAAATATTTAAGAAGAAGAAGATTTTTTAGTCTAATTATTTTCCAAATCACGCGTTTTGAAGGACTTGCGTGTCGACGATTATTGTGACATTTCACGAATTCGTTCTGTTTCTTGCGCTGAATTGAGATTTAAATATTTTTCGTCACACTAATTGCTTGAGAAAAAGTCGGTGCTCCAAAAAAAAATACACCTTGAGTTCGTTCACTTGCTTTGCATGACAAAAAATTTTAGAAGGGTTAACGAGTATTGCACCTTTTGACAGTTTCGGCATGAATCATGGCCATATTTCTTTGTATTCAATATTTTTTTTTTCAGCGGTGAAAATTTGTTTCAACAACGGGAATTTCTACTTTTTGGACAAGGTTGCAGCAAGTGAATGTCAATTTAGCGGTAATTTCTTTATTTTTGGTTTTTTTTTTTAATTTTTGTCAATACGTCATTTTTCGTGTTGCGTCAATAAGAAGAAATTTAACATGTTGCTTCAACTTCACACAAAAATCTTCCTCCTCGGGTCGATGCAGGCGACATAAAATTCAATACGACCTCGTTACTTTCATTTGAAGTGTAGTTAAATTGTCCTCGGCCACAATAAGTACGATAATCGAACATATCAGAACCACTTCTTTGTGAAATTTGAATTCGATCATCGACACAATTTTGCGATGCTGGAATATCTATGTTGCAATTCAAAAGCAAGTTTTGTCCGGAAGGTGGATTGACGATCCACGAACAGTTGTTTGCACCTTCATAGGAATTGGGATAATTTGGATTGTAAATGTAGTAAGTTTGTCCTTCTTCAATTTGTTGGTTGTAGTTACAATGTTGCGGCCAAATAGAATGTACCAAACAAAGTAAAATTGTTAAAAATGTCAGGAAATTCATGATGACTACAAATTGTACCGTTGAACTGAATTTAATTTGTGTCAGTTACTGTTGCACGATACTTGGCTTTTAAACGACTTTTAAAGCTAATTAAAGGAGAATTTTGTAAGTGAAAAAAATAATGCTATGCAAATATTTAGTTTTTCTAAAAAAAAATTAACTGATAAAAATGGTAAGTACTTTATTAATGCATTGAATTTACATTTGCACCCTTTTGAAAGGTTAACCAAATAATATTTTGATATGTATGTTAATCATTAATTTATGTATAGTATAGGTATTCTTAAAATATATTACGGTTTTTCGGAATTTTTAAGAAAATTATTTATACCAAATACTTCCCAGATAACGAAACTCATAAAGTTACTATTTAACGAATAAGGAGGTTGCTGTATAACAAATTCTACGATTTCACCAGGGTTAGATACCAAAAAAAATATATTAAAAAAATGTTATACAAGAAGTTTTCAACTTCAAAAATAGATCATTTATATTCGTCAAGTTAAAAAAATAGTAAAAAAGGAAATAAAAAATAGCAAAAAAAAGCGAACTAAAAAGGAATAAACAAGAGCCTTGTGGTAACAAAGTCGGAAAAATTGCCAAGTAAATAAAGTTACAAAATTTTTGAGAACAAAAACTTAAATATAAAGGATTTATTTCAGTCTACGTCAGTATTAATAATTATTCTGAAATAAATCCTTTATATTCAAGTTTTTGTTGTCAAAAATTTTGTAACTTTATTTACTTGGCAATTTTTTTGACTTTGTTACCACAAGGCTCTTGTTTATTCCTTTTTAGTTCGCTTTTTTTTGCTATTTTTTATTTCCTTTTTTACTATTCTTTTAACTTGACAAATATAAATGATCTATTTTTGAAGTTGAAAACTTCTTGTATAACATTTTTTTAATATATTTTTTTAAAATATTTTTTAATATATTTTTTTAATATATTTTTTTAATATATTTTTTTAATATATTTTTTTTTAATATATTTTTTTTTTTATTTATTACTTTTTAGTGTTGTACAGAAGTAGTTTTTAACATTTATTTAATTATAAAATCTCTAAAAACTAAAAAATGACCTACAGAAAATTCATTGTAGTGACCGCCTTGGGTTAAGAGGTGTCATTTGTATGGGAGGTCCATTTTAGAGAACCCCAGGACAAAAATGATGTATGGCAATGTTGTGCGTCTCGACGAGACAAACATTTCTGCATCATTAGATTTTTGAAATTTGCACTGGGATTCGGTTTAAATTTGAATTTTCCGTTTATTTTTCGTTATAATTTCGAACTCTTATATGGGGAAATTTTTTTTTGCATTGGGATCATGCCTCGATTCCACAAATGGGACCTAAGTTGAGCAAAATAAGCATGACCTGTAGAACAAATGAACCTTCTATCTCTTAAGGGAAAGCCGTGAGACGTGTACGAAATGAGTGACATACCCCTCATTGACTAAATATAAAGGATCTATAAAAATATGCAATGGGACAAAATATTGATGTGAATTGGGTTAAAAATTTCAAAATGTCAACTGGGGTGAAATTTTAAAATGTGTTTTGGGTAAAAATTTTTAATTATGCATTGGGCTAAAATTATGAATGTGCATTGGGTCAAAGCTTTTAAATGCGCTTTGGGTCCAAAACCTTGAATATGCATTAGGAAAACATTTCAAAATGTCAACTGGGGCAAATTTCGAGTGTATAATATTTTAAAAAATTCCAGTTGAACCCAAACCAATTCTTTAAATAGGAAGTTTTACGTATTATTTATTAATTAGAGATAAAAATGCATTTCGAGATTTACAAAAAAAAAAAAACAAGTGGTTCAATTTTTTTTTCTCATTAAAAAAAAACTTTATTGATGAAAATTTTATTTTAATTTCTATTGAATATCTTTTTAATAGTATTCAACAAAAATTCAATAAGTTCTGCTACCAACGAAGATTCATCTTCTCTATCAATGGCCTTCAATTCACATATGAACCTGCCCCCTACAGTCGTTGCAGTTGAAGTAAATCTCACTAGTATCTCGTTACTTGTTGAGTTATAAATGAATTCCCTTGATCCACAATACATTCGAGAATTAGAACCAATTTGTTGCGAAATTGTGATTCGATCATTGACACAATTCGGCGAGAAGGGAATAGCCACATTAGTGCAATTCAAAACCAAATAAGATGTTTCAGGTGACGTAGCGGTCCACATACACATGTTTTCACCACTATAATAGTAGGGATACTCTCGATTGTATATGTGATAAGTTTCACCCGGAATAATATATTGATAGTAGCTACAATCCTGTGACCGAATCAGATGAACCAAACAAAGGAGTGTTGATATAAATATCAAGAAGTTCATGATGTCGAATCGCTGATTAAAGCTAAAAAAATAAAGAAAAAAAATATTTGAAGATTTTTGTAAATTGAATCTATAAAAATTTTAAAACTTTACTTTTTAAAATTGTTTCTTTTTAATTAAATTTGAAAAATAAAATTAATTAACGAAATTAATTTTTATTTCCGATACTTTCGAAAACCTCGTTATTGGGATTACAATTATTTTTCGACTAAAGACGTTAACAGAAAAAGCGAGCTTTATAACGAGTCAAAATCTCTTTTTATCATATAAGAATTCCTTCACTGATAAAGTAAAGTCTTTAAGTGTCCATGTATTGTTGTTTGTTAAAGATTTTTAATTTTTTTGTTGTTATTATTGACGTCGAACAGATGTTTTCATATAATTTTATTATTTGCCCTCTCGCTTGTCTTTTACGTCTTAATTTGAAATTTTGTGTATTTTGGACAATATAATTCGTTACTGATATTAATCCTAGACGATAGGTTTCAGTTTTAAAATAAATTCTTCAAGTTCAACAGAAATGTACCAACAGAAGCATCACACTACGTGACATCTATGGATGCAACGCCCTCCTTATGATATCAAAATTCTTAATAAAAAATGTAATAGAAATGTAATTTTCTTAGTATCTCGGATGCCATAAGCAAAATTTATATAAAACGATGATGTTATACGCAATAAAAAGAAATATTATAGATTTTTTAAACATAATTTTTATTAATTTAATTATCCAAAAAAACTTTTGATTTGAAGCTCGAGAGATCTTTTATATATTATTTTTTTTAAAAGATTATTTTAAATTAAATTAAATTAAATATGAGTAATTAAAAAGGTGTTTAATTTAAAATAATCAGAAAAAATTATCTCTTTCATTATTAATTGATGAACAAAAAAAAAACAAAGCCTAAAATAAGGCCTAGAAAATAACATTTTTATGCTTTATTGGATACATCTTATAAAATAGGGAAAATTTTATAAGCAAAGACCTAAAAGAAGTACATTACAAACTACAGGTTGAACGTTACAAAAAACATTTCCTCCACTTTGAGGTGCCGTCAAATTTACTACGACATCGTTATTAAAAACTGAAGTGTATTCAAAATTAATATTTCCACAATACGTTCTAGAAAATAACTCCAAAGTTGCTAGTTGTTGAGAAACTTTAACTTTATCATTGGGGCAAGGTGGCGTTCCAGCAAGATCAATGATACACTTCAACTTCAAGTTGTGCCCGGTAGGTGGTTTGAGGGTCCACGAACAGTCATTATGAGAATTAGGAAAATCCGGAGTCACAATATTGATCGGGTTGCTATTTTCAATATTTATGATTTCGTCACAATACTGTGACCAAATTGGACAAACCGAACAAAGTAATATTGGTAAAAATATGAGAAAATTCATGATGACTACAAATTACGTCGTTTGTAGTTTACTTTGAATTTTAAAGTTTAAAAATGAAAAAATAATTTTTATGTCTAAAAATAAAATACAAAATTTTACATTAGTAATTATGTTGATCTTTACAAATAAAATAAAAAAAGATACATTGACTTTATAGAAATGTAAAATAAATTTTAAAGAACTTACTTTTCAAAATTATTAAGTTTAAAAATTAACAGCAGTATACGAGGCTTAAGACAGAAAACGGCAGTTGAGTTTACACTTGTTTGTTTATATTAAGAATATTTTTGGTAACCAAGTTACTATGATCACGATTGTCTTTCGACTGCAGATTCAAGGAGAAAAAACGACCTTTATAGCGGGCACGAATCTCTTTTTATCATATAAGAATTCCTTTATTGATAAGGTATGGTTCGTCCAAGTATTGTTGTTTATTAACGATGTTTAATATTTTATTCTTATTATTGACGTCGAACAGATGTTTTCATATAATTTTATTTACTCTTTATTATTTGCTGTCCGTGTCTTTTCCGTCTTAATTTGAAATTTCGTGTATTTTGGACAATATATTTCGTTGCAAATATCAATTTAAGATTCCCAATCATGAACAGTTTGCAAAATATTTAGCTATAACATTTCATTTCATATCTAATCACATAGACTATTGATTTTGATAAAGTTATGCGTTCAACAATATGTTTCAATTTTTAAAAGAAATTCAACAAATTAAACAGAAATGTAATAACAAAAGTACCCATCAAAATACTTACAAGTTCTGCTATAGATAAATAATTTTTATATATATTTATAGAAATTTAAAAATATTTAAAGATAGATAATTTTTACGAAAATATCAAAAAATATTAAAATTAAGAACAAAAAAACTTTGAGGCTTAGAAAAAAACTTCATAATTAAAAATATTTCTTGTTTTACGAAACATATAAGCAAGTTATAAGCAAATCAAACCTAAAAAGTTCCTATTACAAATCGCTTTAATTGAACAAATGAACCCTCCTCCTGTGCTTGTTGCCGGGGAACTCAAAGTCACCACGAGCTGGTTATTTGTGGTGGAATTGTAATTAATATAACCTTCTCCACAATAGTTTTTAGAAAATATTGGAACAAGTGGTATAATTGAAACAGCAATTTGGGAAACTGTAATTCGATCATTTTCGCAATTTGTCGATTCGGGAATTTCAAAATAACAATTCAACTCCAAGTTTTTTCCAGAAGGTGGATTGAAGGTCCACGAACAGCTCCTTGCTCCGTTGTACCAGTAAGGTGAAATCGAACTATCTATATAGTATGTTGTACCCTCTGAAACATCCTGAAAGTCGATACAACTCTGCGGCCTAATTGGACAAACCAAACAAAGAAGTATTGATAAATATATGATGAGGTTCATGATGACCATATTAAACTTTTCAGTTGTGTCAGTTACTGCTATAATTTGACTTTTTAAGCTAAATAATGGAAAAAAAAACTCTTTTAACTCCTTTTGTTTTATTGCCAAAATGTACGTTAGTAAAGATAAAGATATTAAATTATGAAGTAAAAGAAAAACATTGACTTCATAAAAATATAAAATGGATTTAAAACTACTCACGTTTCAAATTTTACAGCAGAATATAAGGTTTGAATTAAATAAAACGACAAATGATTGATTAATATTCATAATATTTTTGGTAATCAAGTTACTATGATCACGATTATTTTTCGACTGAAGATGCAGAGAAATAATGCGAGCTTTATAACGAAAAAAAAGTTCTTATCATATAAGAATTTCTTCACTGATAAAGTGTAAGGTTCTTAAGTGTCGATGTACCTACTGTTGTTTGTTGACGATTTTTAATATTTTTGTTGTTACTATTGACGTCGAACAGATGTTTTCGTGTTTTTATATTTGCATTAAGTTTTTTGATCTCTCGCTTAATTTTTTGGTTTGAATTTTAAATAACGTATACACTATAAATAATTGGTGTCTCGCAAGCAAAAAAGTCCGCGAGACACGCGCGAGACACACGCGAGACACTTTGCGAGACACTTCGCGAGACACTTTGCGAGACACCATGAAAAATTTTAAAATTTCGAAAATTTTTGAAGGAAAAATTTTTTTTCGATGTTTTTTGTTAGTTTTATGAATTCAAATGGTTAGCTGATAAATACGGCACCTAATATAAGCTTTTATACCTGCAAAATTTGCTAAAATTTTTGAAATATTTTTTTCTTTTTGACGCAAAGTGTTATTAAAATGAAAATATTTTAACATTAAAAAACAAAAAAGGGCATAAAAATGAAATTTACAGACAAATCACGGGTTCTTAGAAGTTAAATTTATAGTTTTAAGAAAATTTCTTAACTCTCAGGAATAAACATTTAATTAAAGTAAAAATTTGATTGAATTTGATTAAAAATTTAATTAAAGTTTTGGTAAAAATTTCAGAATTGAAGTGTAGACAATTATAGCAATTTATTAACTTGGACTTTTTCTGAAATTTTGTTTTTTTGCGTGCTTTGCAACATGAAATATTGGTTAAAAGACTACGTTTTTTGAGATGATTTGTTTTTTTTTTAACGAAAATATTCTTCTTTTTAATGAATTTGTCCTGAAAATTTTAGAATCTTTCAAAAATTTCAAATTTATTTATTTTATTTCTGTTACGTTAGTCAAAATAAGAAAAAAGTTCAAATTTATGAATATTTTTCTCGAAAATTCTCACAAATTTGGTCAAATTTTACAGGAATAAAAGCTTACATTAGTCGCTTAATTCATATGCTTATCCATTTTCAATCAAAAAGTTAGCGAAAAGTATCGAAAAAAAATTTTTTCTCCATAAATTTTAAAAATTTTAAAATTTTTCATGGTGTCTTGCAAAGTGTCTCGCAGATACTTTTGGTCGCGAGACATTTTGCGAGACAACAATTTTTTGCAGTGTATTTTGAACAATATACGATTCGTTGCATTCCAGGCTTTCCATCATCATCCAAAAAACTAAATATGTGGCTGTAAATGAGTTACAATTCATTTCATTCGTTCTGAAAATTGCATTGATTCCAAAATATTTTCTAGTATATGCTAGAAGCACAAGGGCCTTCTAATAATATGTAAATTCTTCAAAGAAAATAACAAACTTATTGAAAAAATCAAGCCATAGAACAATAATATTGATCAATACTATTTATTGCCATAATTAAATTATTGTTCGAAAAATTTATAGAAAATAAATAATTGTTCAAAAATAAAAACTAACATTGACCTAAGGCTTGGAAAAAATATCAAACTAAATTAAAATGTATCTTAATGTTCTTTTTTTGCACCAAATGGATGTGTAACTTGTAAATTCAAACGCAAAAAAATTATTGAATTTTTTTTATTTTTATTTATTTATTTGCTTCTTTTAAAAGTAAAAGAGGAAAATTCATTATCTTTTTATCTCGAATTTTTAAGAAAATCTAAAATATTTATTGAAATGATGAACGAAAAAAAAACTAGGCCTTAGTTATAAGGCTTAGAAAAAAATTCATCGGTAAACATATTTTTGCTTTACTGTTTTGGAGAATTTTATAAGCAAGCTAGATTTAAAATATTTGTATTACAAACTATTGGTATTGCAGCACATCTATACCTTCCTTTTTCCGGTGACGTCGAAGTTACGACGAGAACGTTGTTTAAAGCTGAAGTGTATTCAAATATTTTATTACCACAAAAAGTTTCAGTTTTTATTGTAACAGATAAAGGGTTTAGTTTTTGAGAAACAGATATTCGATCGTCGTCGCAATTTGGCGATTTAGCAAAATCAATTTCGCACAGCAACTTCAAGTTGTGTCCGGAAGGTGGTTTAAAGGTCCACGAACAACTTTTTGCGCTTCGATAAAATGAAGGGTATCTTGGACTGTATATAAAGAACGTTTTTCCTGCTTCAATATTTTTGGTGAAATCACAACTATATGGCCAAATTGGACAAACTAAACAAAGTAGTATTGGTAGAAATTTCAGGAAATTCATGATTTATGCACTGCATAAATTTTCACTAAACGATGATGATCTTTGAATAAAAATATTTTGACTTATACAAAATTTAAAATGGATTTAAAATTACTTACTTGTAAAAATTTATTGAAGTATTGACTTACACTTTTTAATGTATATTTGAAATATTTTCAGTAATTAAGTTACTATGATCAGGTTATCTTACGACTGAAAACGCACAGAGAAAAAGCAAGCTTTATAACGGGCCAAAATCTTTTTTTATTAATAAAAATTCTTTCACTTGTAAAGTAAGGTTCTTAAGTGTCGATGTATTGTTGTTTGTTGACGATTTTTAATATTTTTGTTATTATTTTTTTAAGTCGAACAGATGTTTTCGTGTGCTATTATTTGCATTTTTTTCTCTTTCCGTCTTTATTTAAGTTTTCGTGTACTTTGACCAATATATAAGACTCGTTTCAGATGGATAAGTTGTTGTTAATGTTCCAATCATCATTCTAGAATTTTTTTCAAATATGTTCATTTCATGCTTCATGACATTAAATCTATTTGTTGTGAAAATTGCAAAGCAAAATGGATTTCAAATTTTAAAAAAAACCTTTGAATTCAACAGAAACGTATAAAAAAAGCATCATGGTAATTGACATCTTTGGATGCAGAAAGTACAACACCTTTCTAATAATAATTAAAGTTCTTGATAGAAAATAGAACATTATTGGAACATTTTTAATTAAAAGGTTTATGCTTTTTTTTTTAACAAACGATGATGTTATACACAAAAAATAAAAAATGATAGTATTTTTTAAATTTTATTCATTTATTTCTTTTCAAAAAACTTCAATTTGGAAAAAAAAATTATAATAAAAATGATGAACAAAAAAAACTAAGCATTAGATAAGGCTTAGAAAAAAATTTCATTAATTAAACAATTTTTGTGCTACTGTTTAGACGCTTTTAGAGAAAAAGGAAATTTTATAAGCAAACAAAATTTACAACATTAAGACAAACTACAGCTTTTACTTTACACTTAAACCTTGATGGTACTTCCGTCGGCGGCATAGTCACCACGACATCATTATTCAAATTTGAAGTATATTTAAATTTCTTTACTCCACAATAATTTTGTGGTATCACAACAGCTGGAACAAGTTTAAGAGGTTGAGAAATTGTAAGACGATCACCGATGCAGTTTGCTGATTCAGTAAAATCAATATCACACTCCAATTCCAAGTTGTGCCCGGAAGGTGGATGAAGGGTCCACGAACAGCTGTGATCGCCTTTATAAAACAAAGGATGCCATGGACTCCATATAGCATACTCTAGTCCTTTGTTAATATTTACTTCGACGTTACAACTCTGTGTAGATGCTACTAAACAAAGTAGTATTGATAGAAATATCAAGAAATTCATAATGACTACAATAAGCTCAGCTGTATCAGCTTAAAATAGTTTAAAAACCTAAAAAATTCAATGTAAAAATTTAAATTAGTTGATCTTTAAAGTATCGTTTTAAAAATATAAAATTAATTTAAAAATCCTTACTTTTTAAAATAAAGTCAATTAAGCGACAATTAAAGTCACACTTTATAATTAGAATATTTTTGGTAACCAAGTTACTATGTTCACGATTATCTTTCGACTAAAGATTCAAAGAGATGAAGCGAGCTTTATATCGAGCCAACATCTTTTTTCATCATATTTCAAATTCCTTTACTGATAAAATACGATTCCTATCCGTCCATGTATTATTGCTAATTGACGTTAAATTTTAAATATTTTGGTTGTTATCATTGACGTTGAACAAGTGTTTTTGTGTCTATATTTGTTTGGCTTTAAAACAAAGAATTTTGTTTTTTTACGGTTTTTTTTGCTCTTTTGATCGTGTTCTTCTCATGAACGCTTAAATTTTCTCGTACTTAAAATTTAAAACTTTATGTTACTTCAAATAATCAGGATTATTGTTTTTTTTTTGTACTCACTCAACTTTAAAACAAAATTTATTTTAGAATATGTTTGTTAAATAATTTTAAATGTTGCAATAAGTCGCATCTGGTGTTGCTTCAGTAATCCATCCAAGATATTCCGTGACACGAACATTTACACCAGGAGAAATTCCTCCGCATCCATCACCACGACTTATGATGCCAACAAGATAATTTTGCATATTATTTGCATCTTCATAAGTCAATGGACCGCCATTATCATATTGACAGGTATCTTTTCCATATGCGAATGTGCAAAGATCATTTTTAGAAACATTCGTTACACGCGTTGCACATTGGTCGTTAGAAATGACATTAAGATCTACTTTTTGGAGTTTATCGAATAGTACACCGCTAAATTCACCTGTTCCCCATCCAGTTGCAGTTACTTTGTCACCAGCAAAAGTTTTGGATTCCTCCGCATATTTGAAAGGGAGACAAACGACACTAACACCTTCATTGAATTGAATTTCTTCAGTTGTTTTGAGAATTGCAATGTCGTTAAGTATTTCACCAATTTTGGCATATTTGAAATTCGGATGTAAAATCTTTTGTTGAACGCGATAAGCCCGAGTGTAGGGAGTCTCTTTATCAGTACTAAGATCATCATCTCCTACTACCACTGCCAAATCCTCAGTACAGTAAGGAATGACACAATGACCAGCTGTTAGTAAATATTTCTGGTTAATCAAAGAAGCTCCACAGTACAAATATTTTGATTCGGCATGAACCACTCCTGCCATCCATGGAAATTCATTTGGGGACGTTGACATTCCTCCAACAATTCTTCCTACTCGTTTTTGACCGCACTGACAATTTCCATTAGAAATAGCATCTTGCTGCCAGGTTAGACGTACCACACATAGAATTATTAATAAAAATATCAAGCTACTTTTCATAACTGCAAGTTGTGTCAGTTCAGCTGTCATTTGACTTTTAAAGTTCATTAAAGGAAAAAATAGCTTTTATATCTAGAAATTCAATGGAAAAATTTTAATTTTAGCTGCAATATTCATTAATTGATAAATTACATTGAAATAAATGAATACATTTGCTTAAATTTGTGCCAAAGCATCAACAAAGTTGAGCTAATAATTACAGTGAAAATTCTATCATAGGGCAATTCTGAGTTAGGGCATATTCTCTAATAGGGCACATCGATATTCTATGGAATTTCAATCAAAATCTCAAATTTTGGGTTTATTTTAACTATTTTCAATGGAAAAAAGTTTCAAATTGTCTAAAATATGATAATTAAGGAAGAAAAAATTTCAAAAAGTTGAAAATTTAAAAAAATTCAAAGAAATTCTTCATTTTGAATTTTCTCAATAAATTTCCAAATTTTTGAATAATTTTTGACCAAAACAGTAAACATTTAGCTTAATGATCAAAAATATTTATAAATCCATAATTTTTTACAAATTTTCTCTGAAAAATGAATGAATTTCTGAATATTGATATGCCCTTGAATTTTGGGTGCCCTATGATAGAATTTTCACTGTATTTTAGAAAAATTACTTTTTTGATTTATTTATCGTTCGATTTTCAAAAACTTGGTTAAAAAAAATAAATCTCTTATTGAATTGTCGATTCAATAATTGGTTGAGTTCTGCTAATTCTCTCAATGAAGAGGAGTTTTGTGATGCTTTATTATTTGTTACAATACGTCACTTCTCTTGTAGCGTCGACAATCCATCCAAGATAGTCTGTGATGCGAACATTTATACTAGGCGCCTTTGTTGCACACGCTGAACCACGACTTACGATACCAACAAGATAATGTCGCACATTCTCCGGATCTTCATAAGTTACGGGGCCGCCAGAATCGAATTGGCAAGTATCTTTGCCAAGTGTGAATGTACAAAGATCATTTTTGGAAACATTCATCGATCGCGCATTACATTCCTCGTTTGTGATAACATCGAGATCTACTTTCATGAGTTTATCGGATTTTTTGCCACTAAATTCGAGAGTTCCCCATCCAGTAGCTGTTACTTTGTCACCAGCGAAATTTTTGGATTGCTCTTCGTATTTGAAAGGAAGACAAACGATACCAACTCCTTCGTTTAGCTGGACTTCTTCGGTCGTTTTGAGGATTGCAATGTCATTTTCCTTACCCGCTTTGTATCCTGGATGCAAAATAATTTGTTGAACACGATAAAGACGAGAATAAGGCGTATCTTGGCCTGTGGAGACATCATCATCACCTACAAGTACTACGAGATCTCGAATACGATGGCGAACAACACAATGACCTGCTGTAAGTAAATACTTTGTGTTAATTAACGTAGCTCCACAAAAAACTTCACGTGCCATTGAGAGATCAATTAATCCTGCCATCCATGGAAATTCATTGACTTGTGTTGGCATTCCTCCAACAATTCTTCCAAACGGCTTTCGACCACATTGGCAAAAATCACTCATGGCTTGCATGGAACAGAAGAAATTTCCTCCGACACTTTTTTCCATCGACGTGAATTTCATCGCTAGTACATTACTCGAAGTAAGATGATTAAATTCTCCTTTTCCACAAATCCTCCGGGCATCAAGCATATCAGGACGGCCTCGTTGCGAAATTTCAATGCGATCACCGAGACAATTTGGCGACGCGGGAATATTCACACTGAAACAATCCAAATGTAAATTGTAGCCGGCAGGTGCTCTCGCGATCCACGAACACGTCATATTACGCGGATACATCTTGTCATAACCCGGTGAGAAAATTTCGTAATCTCTCGTTACATCGACATCCTGGTAGTAGTCACACTGCTGCTGCTGCTGCCAATGTGGACGCACTAGACAAAGAAGTATTGTCAAAATTGTCAGGAAATTCATCGTGACTACTAATTACACCGACGAGCTGAATTTCATTTGTGTCAGTCACTGTTGGCCAACATTTGACTTTTAAATCCGAGCCGAAAAAAAAGAACTTTAACAAAAGACGTGCACGAACAACAAAAAATACTACAAATTACAAAACAATCAAAATTAAAGTAAATTTAGGTGAATGCCGTTGGTAATTAATGAAATATAGCACTGGCTACGAAGCTCATTAGAAATTCAAATTAAACTTTATTGTGCACAGTTTTTTATGGACAATTGAAGAACCCATTGAACGTGTGAATTTGTGATAAATTTATCATTTATTGCCGGAATTGTCGCTCAGTTTACCTGCGTTTTTTGTTTTAAGGAAAGTTCAACTTGGGCGATCATCATTTAGGTAGCTCGACATTCCGATGATTAAAAAGTATTTAAAAAATTTACATGCGAACAGGTGTCACTAAAATTCATCAATCTGAACAATTCACTTTTTTTGCTGTGTTTTATTTTTTTCTTTCTCCGCATTATACCTGAGTGTCAAGAGATACATAATGCATTTAGTGCGAAAGTTTATGATTTTTCGCAGTTTAAGTCGTAAATTATAAACATTCAATTAATGATTATGTCAAAATTTATGCGGTATGTTGGCATATAACTTCAAATATTTTAAATTTATTTATTTATTGAAATGTTAGCTATTTAGGGCTGTTCGTTTCGAACATTTTTATTGCGCAGTGATTACATTTTAACGGAAAAATACAGGGTGAGATGGGGCCAAATCATAACTCAAAATTCAAATGCGTGGCGCATACAGAAAAATGAAAAGTTCTCGGGATTTTTTTCATGGATGTGTTAGAGAATTTAGTTAACTTTAATTTGGCGCTTAGAAAACTCAATTATATCCATTATTAAGAAAGTTATGATCGTTTTAGTAAAAAAAGTCATATTTATGAATGTGCCCCAACCGTGGGGTGCATTCATAAGTCCCTATGACACAATCCTAAATAACTGTTATTCATATGGAAGTCAGTTTTTTTTAAATGTATTATTGATCTACGATTCTCAGCAGACTTTTTCGTGATAATTTTTTCTTCACATCATTTTCCATTAGCTCATTTTATAGCAAAGACGTATCAGTCATACGTTTATGAGTGAAAATGGATTTTAGCCCTTTTTTTGGCATCTAAGTCTACTTTTCGCAAATTTTTTTTATTGAAAATAGTATTTCTCAAAAAAACTAATAAAATCATAAAAAAAAATTTTTGGATTTATGAACATCGCTATACTGTGATATGTATGTTATGAAGTAGCCCCAAAACGTAAATTGATACAAAGCTCTGTGTATCTCAAGATGCTTGAATATTTTTCAAAATTTTTTTTGGTGAATTTCTGAAAGACACTTTGTACTAACTATCTAAAATGACATTTTAAATTTATTCATATTTTTTATTGAAGTTTTAACTAGTTTTATCACTTCATAAAAATTTACTTTGAGGTCCGAAAAACAATTTTTCTCGATTTTCTCCGAAATGACAGAATATATCAAAAAAGTGTCTTCTGTGTATTTAAAGTACGTGAAAAACTGCACCTTTCGTAGAACAACATTTTTTGATTCGCCCTTTGTAAATAGGCGAAAAAGCAATTTATGAAGTAGCCCCAGTTATGATTTGGCCCCACTTCCCCCTAAGCATCTGACCTGCTCTATCCCAATTTCATGTATGCATTTATGTGATTTATCACATTATTTTAAATTGCATGCATTTATGCGATCTGGCACATTGCGATAAAACAGTCATTTTCGAACATTTTTTGAAATTTTCTCAATGTATCTGAAAGAACTCGTCTTTCTGCACATTTTCTCATTTTTAACTCAATTTGCCCAAAAAGTGCATTTGTGCGATTTATCACATTAGCCCTTCATTTAGGTAGCACGACATTCCGATGATTAAAAAGTATTTAAAAAATTTACATGCGAACAGGTGTCACTAAAATTCATCAATCTGAACAATTCACTTTTTTTTCTTTCTTTCTTTCTCCGCATCTACCTGAGTGTCAAGAGATACATGTGTTTTAGTTAAAGTTTATGATTTTTCGCAGTTTAAGTCGTAAATTATACACATTCAATTAATGATTATGTCAAATTTATGCGGTATGTTGGAGATGAACCGCATATTTTAAATTTATTTATTTATTGAAATGTTAGCTATTTAGGGCTGTGTTTGAACATTTTTATTGCGCAGTGATTAGGAATAACGGGAAGTACAGTGTGTTGGAAGAAAATTTTAATCATTTTAAATTATTTTTTAAAATTAGTGGACCCGTAAGCTTCGTTCTACCTTTCAACTGAAACTGAATTCAACTGAAACTGAAAGCTTATAAGACTAGGTGTAATATAAGGCTTTTTAAAAAACGAGAGGCACAAAAGATCGACTCAGTTCAAAAACAATATCTGTGCTCTTCGGGGACTAGGATGGTCTTCATACTGCTTGTCCAACTACAATGCAAGGTTGGCTCTCATAAACTTGCCCTCTTTGGGAGATCGTAGGACACTGGCTGAAGTAATGTTCGCTTTTAACTTGTTAACCGAGAACATTAAGTGTCCTGGGCTCCGAGCCAAAATGATACGCCATCAACCGACAAGAAACTTGAGACACGATTTCTTCTTTAAGCTGAGGCTTTGCGAAAATGAGTTTGCTATATTAGAGATTTTTATAGATGTGCTTTGTCCTTTTATCGTTTTAGTGGCTTGTACACGAATGAAATATCTGCTGTAAATTTTAAGAAATATGTATTGTTAGAATTAAGAAATAGCCATTAAGATGAAAATCAAAGCCAATGGCTGATGTTACTTGATTTGTCGAAATAAATGAAATGAATTTTAAAGTTAAGCGTAAATTAAATATCAGTAATATTTTAATTTTTTCATTAAACTTAATTTTCATATGACATTTTTGGATTTTTGGTTTAAAAATTTTACAAAAATTAACTTATTTTTTTTAATTTTAAAAAATTTAAGAAAATTTTTTAAGTATGACTTCAAAAAAATCATTATTGAAATGTTTGAAAAATCTAATATTTTCAAACCTTTTATTGAACATTTACCTTTTACCTTTTACAATACTAAAAATAAGTATTGCTTTTGTTAAAACTAATTCAGTAATTGATATTTTTCTCAGCAACTTATAAATAAAGATCAGATATTTTTTTTATTCAAAACGCACTGTTCAAATTATGCTGAATTATACTATTTATGAATAAATCAATGTTAAATTTATCTTATATAATTATGCGTCGATTATGAATGACTAATGTTTATTACGCCTTGAGCCATTATTTGCGCACACACATTTTTTTCTAACCTCCAGCGCCGAACGCAAAAAAAATCAAACGGTAAAAACTAAAATACGCACAACAAGATCATGTCAACAAACTGATTTTAAAAAAAGCTTCCATATGACGAAAAAAATTGGAGCAGGTTTCTAATGAATGTTTTTATGTTTATGCAAATTTTACACTTCACGATCGAAATCGGATATCGCCATGGGATGTGGGTTGACAGACACCGTGTGATTGATTTTCTTTACAATGTAACGGATTTTTTTAAAATGCAAATGCACGCATTGAGGAAGCAACAACAACAACAAAAACTCATTGGCATGAATACAACTTAATTGTTGTTTGAGTTTTTGTGAATGAACTTGCTCAAGGCCCTTTTGGTTAAAAATAAATAAATCGATTTGGCGATAAAGGTCAATGTCGTCAAACATAATAAATAAAAAAATATTACAATAGACATAAAAATTTGCATGCGGCTTTGAAAGCTTTGATGATATTGAGACGAAACTCTTCTAGAAATTGAGATTTTAACATGTGAACATTTTAAAGTTGCGTCAAAGCCGTTACCGTTACGAAAGATTAGAACGTTGTACGATTACAATCAAGAAAAACCGGCTTGCAATGCAACGAACTCAAATTATGCTAGCAAGAATGTCCAAGGACGTGCACGTTTTTACAGTTGTGCAAGATCAATCATACTCCGGATCAGCAAGTGATCTGCTCGTGCTGTGATGAAGTTATAAAAATTGCATTTCTCGCATTATCTTTATTGCCTATCACTATAACTACTAATTTCTTCATCATTATTGTCATTTGTTTGCTATTCAATTGCATTTTATTTGAATTTTATTGGATTTAAAGCTTCATAAAACCAGTAATAAAATGTGTGATTCGCACATTAAGAAACCTCAATGGGTTTTCGCTAGTATCAAATTGCCGATTAAACGCTTATAAAAACAGTAGCTTGGTGTTATTTAATCTCGCGAGTCGTTGTGACAGAGGTGAAAAGTGCGCGGTTGCATCAATGCGCGTGTCTAAGCGAACTTATGCTTCAACGACTTAAATGGAATAAGTGGGCATTGCATGTAACTTTTTAATGCAACTTTGACTTCATTGAATCTAAAGAATCAGTAAATATTTATTTTTCTTCAGCAATAGTTTTTTTTTTCAAATTACCTAAAGTATTAATTTTTTTAAAAAGTTTTCTATTAATAGAAAAATTTTACATATTGGAAAAGAAGAATTTTTTTACGAAAAAAATTTTTTTGCCCAATTTTTACGAAAAATTTTGAAGAGATTTTTGAAGCAAAATGCAAGTTAAAGCGTTACAAAATTTTTATATGATTTTTTTTATATATTACTTTAAGGCCATTTATATAATTATATACACTTTATGTCGCCCTCCCTCCGATTTTGCCGAAAAAATTCAGGGGGAAAAATAAAAATAATAAAAAAAAGGAAAATTTTTGACATTTTTTGGTACTTTTTGATTAAAAAACGATAATAATGTCCAGTAAATATTAAAATTATATTAAATATGAACTTAACTTGCTTTAAAAACGCATTATCTATCGAAAATTTGATGAAAAAATTTTTGAGTCACGTGACCAAATTTTTTTATTTTTTCTTAAATTTTTTTTTTTGTGAAATTTTATTAAAGTTTTGACTTAAAAACTTAAAATAATAAAAGTAAAAATTATTTTAATGTCTTCAATCAACGATTAACGTTCAAAAACGTCAAAAAAGTGGTAAAAAAATTATTATTTTTTTTTCTCCCCCCCTCCTTCATAAAAATCCACATGCGACATAAAGTGAATTAATTAAATTTAATGGCCTAAGTTCAAATTTTAATATGAAATCATTCAACTGAAATTTTTAAAGATGTTTAAGTAAAATATTTTCTGTGAATCATCGAGTTTTTTTTTATATTTTTAACAATAATTTTATCAAGCTGAGTAAATATTTTAAAATAAAATAAAATAGCTTCTGTGAAATATTTACTTCAAGTGTTCAAGACTTAACAAGAAATGCGAATTAATTGCAAAAAAACAAGATTTCATCAGAACTTAAATTTTTTTGAGCAAAAAGTTCAAAGAACTTTGTTTTAAGAATTTTTAAGTCTCAATTAGACTCTAACGTAAGAACTACCGAGATTTAATTCAATTACCTTCATTCGCTTTGTTGAATAAAACCTTTGCATGTCTCGGCATTAACATATTTACGTAAAATCTTATTTTTTTTTTCTATAGAGACGAACCCATGCGAATTAATTTGCAAAACAAATGTTCCCGTTGATTCATTGCCTTTTAATTGTTTCTTTACAATATGTTTTTTTTTTGTATTTGTTAAATTTATATATTTACACTTTCACGTCAACACCTTGTCATCTTCTTTGTTATTTTTCGCATAATTCATTATCGAATGAGAAACAAAACTAAAAAAAATTGGTTTCATCTTAAAAAAAAATAAAACTTTTACTTTTATAAAGTAACAAGATGAGTAATTGAATTTCTCGAAAAAATTGTCAAATATTTACATTGACGTCATTCGTCTTTTAAAGCAGAATTAATTTTGTTCAAGAGATTTCTTTTTTTTTATGAGAAATTCCAAAAATGTAACTCATAAATCTGAAAACAATAAATGTTTGGGATTAATGAACAACAATCAGGAACTGCACGAAAGAAAGTTTTGCAAGTGGGTAGAATTCAATTCTGCAAAACGAATTTGACGCCTAAAAATGAAACCACGATGACTTTGACACAGATTTAAAAAAATAATGCGGATTTAGTCTGTTGAGTTGATTTGCATAAAAATGTTAACTGAACTATTTTTTTTAAATTAAAACAAAAATTATTGTTGTCGGATGTCTTGTTTTTATGAACATTTGAAATAATTGACGTACACGGAAATCATGACTCAACTCTTATTCTCGCATATTTTCGTTGATCCAATCGATGAAGAAGGAAACTTTGGTGAAGGCTGTTGGAGCATTGGGAGATCCGCATGGCAACAATGGGACCCAAGCAGCAACTCCGATCAAGTCTGGTTCGCCATCGGCTTTGTATTGAACTAAGGGACCACCGCTGTCGCCAGAGCAGGCGCCTCCATTTCCGAGCAAAGGACCGGTACAAATGAATGTTGGATGCATCGGCGATAAGCCTAAGCCATTCATGACTGCTTCACAAACGTCGTATGGAATAAGTGGCAAGTCGGATGTCTGATAAGGATGAAAGATAAGATTTTTTTAATTAATCAGGGCTCAAAAACTTAATAAATAGTTTTGACTTAAGCTTAAGTCAATTGACTTAATTTACAATTTTAGTAAAAATTTTTCAATAAAAATTATAACTTTTTAAAATTATTCGAAAATAAAAAAAAATAAATGACTTATTTAAGTTGAAGCTTAAGCTTAAGCTTAAGTTTCTATCCCTTTCCGGGGCCAAATTTCATTCTTTTGAAAA
Organism: Culicoides brevitarsis; assembly: GCF_036172545.1. Taxonomy (NCBI): domain Eukaryota; kingdom Metazoa; phylum Arthropoda; class Insecta; order Diptera; family Ceratopogonidae; genus Culicoides; species Culicoides brevitarsis. The sequence goes on along the minus strand of NC_087085.1, from coordinate 17,898,551 downwards.
GCTTAATCTTAAAGTAAAAATTCTTTAAAGATTGAAAAATTAGTTTTTCCAAATTTTAAAATGTCCCCTCTATGGACAAAACCGGGAAAGGGATAAGATTTTAGAAAATTTTTGAAATTTTTTTTTTAAATTTGGTTGGAATCAAAAAATTTATTGACTTAAGGCTTATTCTGGTTTATTCGTTTACTTAAGAATAAAAATTTTTTCACTTAAACTTAAGTTTAATTTTAAGTTCTAAAAGCCTTTTGAGCTTAAGTTTAGTCAATATTTCTCAGCTTTAGGCTTGAAAACTTTTTGACTTAAACATAAATTCAATTAAAAGAATATTTTGACTTAAGCTTAAGTTGAACTTAAAAAACAACTTAATTAATTAAGTAATACCAAAGTCAATTTTTTTAGTTTTTCATCCAAAAAGGGGCCTAAAATTTAATATTTTGAAAAAAAATTTGAAATAAAATCTTAATAAAGTTTTTTTTTTAAATTTGACTTAAGCAAATTTTAAATGACTTAAGCTTAAGTCAAATTTTGTTCAAATTTTGTCTCAAAAAATTGTAGTTTTGAACTTATTTCATATAATTTACCTGCAAAATAGGCGGAAGAATCGACGTCAAATTCGTCGAAATGCTTCCCCAGCCAAAAAGTTTCGAGTCACCTTCTTGCGTTTCATTGGCACCCGGCAAACGAATCGTTTTAATATTTTCCGTGAATTCAAATGGTTTCACGACCTTCACAAGAGCAATGTCATAAGGCTCATCATCACGCGTAACATATCTCTCATGCACGATAATCTTCTCCAACTTGCGACTTTGACCATTTTCCTCTTCCTCAGTCAAGCGCAAATCGTGTCTGCCCGCAAAAAGTTCCAACCACGAGTTTTCCGGAACATTGACGACACAATGGGCAGCAGTCAAGACCCAATTTTCGTTTAAAATGCTTCCGCCGCAACGATGACGAGTTTTCTTCGTGAGTCCATCGCGACTTGCAAGTTGCATTGAAACGATAAAAGGAGCAGAATGAGGTTCCGCATCATGTCCATTAATGACACGATTATTATCGATGGGGGTTGCGTAACATTGAAACGCGAAAATAAGAGCTACTAAAGCTAAAATTGACTTCATTTTACGATAGAATGCTTTGAACTGACTTGATTGGGAAATTTTCATTGATTTTTATTATCAAACAGTCGATAACCGATAAGATTATCAAAGCGTCGAATGATTAAAATGCTCTTGTTAATGTATGAAACCCTAGTTGATGAACAAACAAAAGTCACTAATAATTAATTATTAATCACTTTATCTGATAATCTCACGGAATCTTTGATGAAAAAGACTATGAAAAAAAATTTTTGTATAACAATTTGTAGTTAACACCATCGCAGCGTTGTGCGTTAGTCACCTTGATCGTAGCAATGATTTTATTAAAGCGACTCTCTTTTCATTTCTTCGGTGGCATGGCATTTCATTCAACAAAAATCGGCTGTATAACAGTTTTGTCTGCTGCATGTCTGCCCGAATACTTGATTCATACCGCATGCAAGCAACATAGATCGCGTACTGTTATTTTCTTGTTTTTCTCGCGCGCGTTACAAGAAGTTGCCGTAGCGTACGTTACATTCATACAATTTTTTTTTGTAAGTTGATGGGCTTCAACAAAACTTATTTAGTAGAGTTTAGTTGTTCGCGAGAGTTTAACGTGAGCGAATCGACTTAAATCTTGAAGCGCGCAGTGGATTTAAACAAGCAAATAAAAAAAATAGAAAAAATTATAAAATAAATAATTTTAAATAAATATTAATAAAATTACAAAAAATTGTAAGAAATAAATATTTACAAATAATAAAAATATTTTTGCAAATATTAATATTTAAAATAAAGTTACATTGAAGAAGTGTTCAAATAAATCAATAAAAAAATTACCATCTAAAAATATTCAAACAAAAAAAAAATAAATGTAAAAAAATTCAAGTGCGAGCAAATAAGATGTTAAAATAATTTTCAAGTCAATCTTCAACGTCACAAAAATATTTATTTCCAGGTGAATTTAAATTAAAATAAAATATGTGTCAGTGAGACATTTAAATGCATAACAAAAAAGTTTTAATGATAACCATACATAAAAATTTGCATAATCAATGAAAATTCCATAGGAATCATGTAACAGTAACATATATGCAAGCAGCAATTTAAACACGCGTTATACATATAAATTAAAAAATTTGAAGTGATAAAAATAATATTATTTAAAAAAAAAATAAAAAAATAAATGAATGAATTTTAGGTGTTAATTTAAAAAAAAAATATTCAGGAAAAAAATTTTTTTGGAGGTCGTTGTTCTTCGATATTTATTTGTTTAGTTGTCTAGACTTAAAAAAATAAATAAATTAAATTAAATAATAAATAAATAAAATAAACAAATAAAATCATTAAAAAAATATTAAAAAAAAATATTTATGGATTTTTTTATAAATAAAATAATTTTATAAATAAAAAAATATTTTTAAAAAATAAATAAAAAATAAATTTATTGCAAAAAATAATCTCTTAAAAATATATTTTTGGATTATTTTATAAAAAAGTAAATAAATTTATTATAAAAAATTATTTTTTAAAAAATAATTCATTTTTTTTTATTTTTTTTTTTTAATATTTTTTTAAATTTTAATATTTTTCAAATTTTTTTTTTTAAATATTTGTAAAAAATATTAAATTTTTAAAATATTAAGACAAGAAAACATATTTCACTTGCAACTTTAGTGACAAATTTCATTAAAAAATTAATTATAATTATTTGTCAAGATTTATCTGATTTTTGCATCACTGCAACGTAGAAAACCGTGAAAACACGAAAAATAATGAAACTTTTGAATGAAAAATTTCATGTTTAAATTGAAGCAATGCACAAAATAATTATTATAATGAAATGATATGAATGCACTCAGGTAAAAGCTGGCTGTGTTCACTTCAGTGTTAAATAGAGTTGTCTGTTTCCTCTTGCACTGCCATATACAAAAAATGCACATTGTTGCATCCATTTGGCCATCGGACATGTGTGTTGATAAATTATATTTTAAATGCAATTCCGAGAGTTTGTTTTTTTAATCATAATGATTTTAATGATGATGAGCATCATCATAATACCTTTTTTTCCGATGATTTGAGTTTATATTTTATTTGTAATATTAATGGGATAATTATGCTGCAGTAGTTGTGAGTAGCTCAAGTGTTAAATAATTGATTATAATGCGAGTTTTATGCAAACATTTGATTAAAATTCGTTTATTTGGTGCAACAATGTTACTCGGTTCCCTTTTCGCCCATCGAGAATGGCGATTTTTTGTTTGTTCGCAGCCAGTAAACTTGTCGTTCGGTGACTGGAACAATTTTTGGTGGGTTTCCTCCGAGCATTCTTCGTCTTTCATCGACATGAGAACATCCCTCATCCGTGATTTCAGCTCGTGAATTGCAATGAACTCCAATAAATCCGTCATTTTCGGCATACATCGACTCCGCAAAGTAATATAAAGACCGTGAATGGGAACAAGTTCCTGTAACATCAATTTTCAAGCAGCCAGGCTGTGATCGACCGTTGTTTGGATAAAAATCCACATGTCCCAAGGGGAAATCCGTTCCCAATCGACCGCCACAAGTGTGAATGACTTCCACGTATTTCGCGTCTTCGGGTGTCAAACGATCTGTTGAGTTCTGGAAGAATAACGGACCAGCAGGATCAACTCCGTAAATCGCTGTTAACTGTCCTTTCAAGTATTTTCCGGTATATCCAACGATTTGTCCGCCCAAACTGAATCCAATAATGCGAAAACTGTCCAAACTCGCACCTCCTTCACGCACCAAAAACTCGATGAATTTTCCCATGACAATTCCCGTTCCGTTTGCGCGATTTCTTGCCGCGATGTAGTTCACGGTATAGCCTTTGGACCAATCGACAGCGAAAAAGTTGACATCGCCATTGTCTAAATACGCGTCTTTTACAAGATGCATGGCGCCTCCATCGATGCCGTCATCACCCCAACCATGAACAAAAAGACGGCTTTCCAAAGAACTATCGAACGATGATGACTTCAAGGAATCTGCGTTGTCAATTTCAATTAATTCTGGTTCGCGTCCATTTTTGTTCGTATATAAACGGAAGCCAACGTCTTTGTAAGGATCGTACTTCAAAGGCTCCGTTTCAATTTGATTAATTTCATTTTCATGAACTAAATAAAATTTTCCGTCGATCGTTGGAATCCAATGATATCCAGCGGGAGCTTCTTTCAGAGCGAAACAGTGAGAAAATGCCAACAAAGCAAAAATCAAAAGTTTCATAATGGGTTTATTTGTGTCGCGATCAAAATTTAAAATAAACTAAATGCGCTTTGAAACAAATCTTGATTATTTATAACAGAATTTTATCATTTGCGGGTTTTTATCAATTGATTTAAATTTAAAAAAAAATCATTGTTTTTGAATGAAAAAGCTGATAAGATAAGAAGATATTTAATCTTATCCGAATCTTATCGCTCATCAGATGAATTAAACAATTGAAATATTTAATAAAAAAAAAATAATTTTATTCAAAATATGTCCCGTACTTTTTTTACTGATGCTTTATGAAAAATTATAAATTTTGGTCAACAATTTTTTTTTTATTTTCATTTTTTTTTTTTCAATATAATAGTTTTTCAATCTTTTGTGATAAATTTTTATTTATGAATAATTTTTCATGATATAATTTTTCTAAAAGTTTAACAAAAACACAAAATATCAAAAAAAAAATCTCAAAATATCGACTTAAAGAAATTTAGAATAAAAATTTCTTCAGTTCTACAAATTCTTTCTATTTAAATTTTGAAATAATTTAATTTAACGAAAAGATTGGAAATTATTTAATTAAAATAAAAAATAAATAAAAATTATTTTTTTTTAATAAAATGTTTAAAAATATCTAAAATTTTTTAAAATAATTTTTTTAGTTCATTTCAAAAAAAAATTGCAGTTGAATCAAAGTTACAACTTTATGAGAAAAATTGAGTAAAATGCATTTTTAAATAAATTTCTTATTTACAATTATTTTTATAAAATTTAAAGTTCACCTTTTTGATATCTCTTTGATATCTTTAAATTTTATATTTTTTAGAGTATCTCGATAAAACAAAGAAAAAATTTTCTTATTTTTTTTTAATTACCGTTAAAAATTAATATTTTTCAATTTTGTGTAACTCGTTGTTAAATTTGCATGATTTTTTTTCATAAAACACTTTTCAAATTTTTAAAAAATTATAGAATTTAAAAAATTTATTATTTTTTTTTTAATTAAAAAAAAAAAAATTAAAAATTTAAAAAATTAAAATATCTATTATTTTTTTTTTATTTTCATGACTCTCCAGAATTTTTTAAAAATATTTTTTTTTGTTTTTTTCGAATTTTTTTAACAGCATTAAATCAATCATCACAATTTTGACGATACGCGACAAGATCAGTCACTCAGATAAAATTCATTTCATGAATGACTGTTAAATTTTATCTTGCAAATCATGCAAATATCGTCCACGTGCCACACAAGCGCGCTCTTGCATCACAATTTACTGCCTTTCTTTTGTGCATTCCATTCACAAAGACCCTGACAGTAACCCGAGAAGAATTTTTATGTTGCATACAGTTTTTTTTCGCCGCGCTGCTACTTTTCTTCACGTCATCGCCAGCAATGCCAATAAATCGCGTAACTGCACTTGTAAATAAATTACAACGTGGAAAATGAATGTTTCCATTTTTTGTGATATTTAACTTCTTCTTTCACTTTTTTTTTTGCTGCTGTTGCTGTGTGTGAACAAGGCAGTTTTGAACGGCAGACAGTCAGTCAGTCCATCAGTGGATCAGTAGTGTGTAGAGGAAAGAAAAATTGTTCAATCCAGTTTTTTCGCTCTTTTATAACTCATGCGACGGTACAAGCACTTGTTGCTAAAGTTTTCCATTTATAACAGTCCATAAATAGTTGAGCCGGTTTTTCCTCTATTTTTTGTGTGTTTCACGTTGTGAGGCTTATTAACGATGAACGGCGCTCATTATTATCATCAATTTCATTCAAGATGAACTTTATTAACGCAGACGTGCAATTTTAGTCAGCGTGAGAGATTTAAAAAAAAATAACAAAAAAATATGACACAAGTTGGTATATCGATTACAAAACTATAACCAGACTAAAAATTTTGTTATTTCCGTATGTGAGATGCGTGTTTTATCCGTAGACACACACAGAAACTAACCAGATTAATGGACATGCACAACTTTCCAAATGACTAATAAATATTAAATTTTTATTTCTTGTCAACAATATCATTTTATATAAAATGCACAACAAATGTCCGTATGCTATTTTTTAATGATATGAAGTAGATTAAATTTTTTTTTGCAAGAAATTAGTTACAAAATATCACAATAACGTAGAATATTGTATATGATGTGAGAAAAAACTGCAGCAGACAGTGTAATTGATAGTTTATGCAAAAAATTTGTTATTATTACGTCTAGCTGATAATTATTGTTTTTTTTTTCGTTGAAATTCTTCGGTTTTATGAAGAATCACGATTATTCACGCCTTCTGGAACGCAACTTGACCGAGTAACTGACATAATTTACATACATGCTTTGCATTAGACCGCCCTAATTTATTAGCAATAACATGCTCACACGACCGAAAAGAGATAATTGAATTATAATAGTATTAATATAATAATAGATTCATAACAAAAAACATTGTAAAACAATAATTTTTATTAACGTTTTTCTCTTCATCGCGATTTTGTTGCAAACATTGCGAAAAAGTAAAATAAATAAATAGTAAATAAATTGTTTTTTATCAGGGATGAAAAAAATATTAAAATTATTATTTTTTCAACTTGAATTATTACATTTTTTAATTTTAATAAAATTAATTAAATTTAAAAAAAATAAATTAAATTAAATTTAAATTTTATTTAATTAATAAATTAAAAAATTTATTTATTTATTTTAAATTTTATTTTTTTTAAATTTATTTTTATTTTTTAATTCATTTATTATTTTATTAATTTTGTTGAATTAATGAATCAAAAAATAATTTGTTTCAAATAGTCGATTGATGAATTCAGCTGAATAAAATGTTAGAAAATCTATTTTATGAAAAAAAATGATTTTTGGAGTCCAATTTCATTTTACTTAAACATTTATTTTTAACATATTTTCAAAATTTTGAAAAATATATTTAATATTTTTTTACAAGTTTTATAAAATTTTAAAAACTCTTGTATTTTTTTAGTTTGTACTAAAATTATTAAAATTTAAAATATTTAAATCTAAACTCTGCTAAAATGATAAAAATTTAACAAAAAATATGTAAAAATGTTTGTCTAATTTTTCAAAGTAATTTAAGATTTTCGAAAAATTTTAAAAATTTGAAGTTATTATCCTTGTTTTTAGTAAAAGCTTAAGAGGAAAAAAAAAATTAAATAATTTTTCTAAAATTAATTTTCTAAAAAAAAATATTTTAAAAATTTTAAGTCATTTTTCCATAATTATTTTTTTGAAAAAATATTTAATGTTAATGATCAATTTTAATTTTTTTGTTACTGATATTTTTATTTTAATATGTATTTAATTTTATTAAATTTTTTAATTTTAATTATAAAACATAATTAATTTTAATTACATTCTCTTAAACATGATTTTTAATAAATATTTTTTCGATCCCTGCCTTATCATAACAAAATATAATAACAATAAATATAAAATAATGTAAACTAAATATTTATTTATTAACGCAGACTCTGTTTGCTTACCTCTTTCATGCATCTTGTACCAAATGTCTAAAAATGGTAAATTGATATATTTATTTATTATTATTATTATTTGTTTTCACCCGCATACCCGTGCAACATACATACATAAATTTTTAATAATGTTGATTATTTGTATTTTCACTTAGATAGTGGTAAAAATTTGTATTGTTTTAAAATAAAATAGTTTTCGTTATTAAAAATAAAGCCCTGCGGTGATCTACTGATCATTTCTCACACACACAAGTTTCTTTGACACATTTCCCTGGCAGCCTGGCAGTAATAAAATGCGTTAATTACATTGTGTAACAATAATTAGTCGCGACAACCATAGAAAATGCCCAGTTTCCTTTTTTATAATGAATTCAAAAAAAAACGTGATTGCTTTCTTTGCAAAATGCAAAAGAAAAATAAACGAATCAGAAGTACTCATGTTGACTGCAAATTGAACAACGACGACAACTAACTCATGCATTACAAAAAAAAAGTAAACATTTAAAGTTCATTTATCATATTTCTCGTGTTTTTACAAATTAAAATATAACTCTTGGTATGTCTCGAGTGGTTGTGTGGAAAAATACTTAAAATAATATCCGCATATTATTAATTGTGAGTTATGTTCAAAAAATGCAATAAGAGGCAATCACCTGCTGTATTCAGTCACAAACAAAAAAAAAATAAAAATATTTGAAAATAATAAAAATAAAAAAAGCGATGCACCGTCCCACTTTGTCGTAGGCGCGTAATTGTGGTAAATTAAAAGCAATTTTAACTGTAATAGACGCTTTTGAAAATAAATAAACAAAAAGATTAAAACAAGTTTAATGTACAGATGTGTTAAAAAAGATAAAAGAAGTTACTTAGTTAATTATAATTTTTTGTCATCATTATTTTAAATGTATTGTGTTAAAACATGAAAAGATTACTTTGTTGCTTTTCTTTTTATTTAATTTTAAATTATTTTTTGGATTTATTTTTGTGTCAGCTTAAATATTTTTTTCTTTAATAAATTTAAATTAAAAAAATTAAAAGATTAAAAAAAATATTAAATTAAAATTTATACACGTTTTTTTTGAAAAATCAAATAAAATCAAGGAAGTTCAATTAATCGATAAAAAAATAAATGTAAGAAAAATTATTTTATTTATTATTAAATTTATGCATCATGTATGTATAAAAAAAAACTTGAACTAGTTTGCAAAGAAAAATATTCAATCTCAATGATTTTTAATGTTATTTTTCATAAATTTTCAATATTTAGTGATATAATATCATTAATTCATTAAGTTTTGTATACAAAGTGAGCAAATAAACAAAAAAATATTGATATTGTATTAAATTACAGATGCATATTATATTATTATTATTATCAATTTAAAATAATAATAATAATATAACACTACGTGATGTTACACCATTCATTCATACAACACACCGCAATGTATATTATTAACATATTTACATGCAATTTCTTTTCACTTTGAAAAAACACAACGAATGACACAAACAAAGTGTATTGATTTCATTTGGCTCCCCATTTAATGATGAATATTAATTTCGTGTAGTTTAATAGAGAAAAGTAACGGAGAAAATTATTAACCGGAATCATATAACTTTTGTGCGTGACACAAATGCGTTTACTAAAAAAAATACGCACAGTTTAATTTTAATAAATAAGTATTAAAAGTTATTTGTCACGAGCATCGTCTCACCATTCCACACCGACAATTATGTAAATAAGTTAATTATGTTGAAAGATAACAATTTTCAAACAATTTTTTAATGTTTGAATCATCATTCATCGATGATGAGATTAAATCGTAACTGCGGTCCATTTGAAAAAAAAATAATAATAAAAAAAAATTAATTGGAGAAATGTTTATCACATAAGTTGCCGCCCGCCCGGTACATCATAAGGGCCACCAACCTTTCAATTTGGGTGTGAATAATTATTGTCATCATCATTAATTTCATCATGATACATGTGTATAATTTTATTTGTATCCAAACATTTTTTTTTTTGAATTTCAACAAATATTTACATTATCACTAAAAAAATAATTTAAACGTTTAACTCAATTGTTTGTTAAGTAATTTCGAGTACGTAATAATTTTTTTTTCGGGTACATAATTTATGTTAATAAAAGACGTGCTACACCCAAGTGTCTGTGTATGTGCGAAGAAAGTGAATGCTTCTTATTATTCTTCTTCTTCATTAACTTAATGAAAAAAAAAAATTAAAATGAAACTGCACGACCGGAATTATTAAATTATTATTAAGTCATTGTAAGAGCTATTATGTGGATGTTATTGAGTATATTATTATTGCTTCAGTAGTGCGTGCTCGACAAAAACCACAAACGACTTATGAATGAAATGAAGTAATAATATGTATAAATATTGACGATCATGAATGAATAAGATCAGTTTTTATGTTGTCTTGCAAAATGCAACCTATTAACATACTGACAAGATGGGAAGAGTTATTTAGAATGTCCGAAAATTGAGTAAAAATATGATTTTTTCTAACTTCATTGAATTATTTTTTTAAATAAAAATTCAATATTTCGATTAGGCCGCTTCAAATGAAAATTTTATCAAAATTTTATCAATTTTTGAGCGTTAAATAATATTTTTGATGTTTTTTTTTACTTTTCACTTTGAAATTTGCTTATTTAAAATAGATTTCATATTAAAATTTTAAGAAAAAAAATAATAAAAAATAACTGTCAAAAAATTTTGAAAAAAAAAAATTAATAATTTTATGAAAAATATTTTTAAAGAAAATTTATGATAAAATATGATTTTCAAAACAAAAATTACAATAAGTTGAAAATTTTTCAAAAATTTTATGGAAATTTTCTTGAAAAATTATGAAAATACACCCAAAAACGGTAATTTTTAGTTAAATTTTTAAATTTTTTTTATTTTGCTCAAATTATTTTTTGCTAAAATTAAGAAAAAAATTTAAAAAAAAAAAAATACTTTAAAGAAAATTTTTGAACATTAATTATTTTTCATATGTAGACGTTAATTAAAAATAATCATAAAAACTGATTTTTTTTTAAATTAATTTTTCAAAGAAAGAAAGTAGAAAAACAATCAAATTAATTTATTTAAATTTTAAAATCATTTTTGAAAAAATTTTAATTATTAAAAATATATTTAAAAATTTGAAAAATAACTCAAATAAAATTTGGAAATTAATTTTTAATATTTATAAATTAAATTAATAATTCCTTACAAATTTAATTTTTGATGAAAAAAAAATTTTTTAAATGAAAAATTGGGAATAAAAAATTAAAAAAAAATAATTAATTTAAATTAAAGTAAACTAAATAGTAATCAAATAAAAATTGTTACAAGATTTTGCTTACTGAAATAAAATTTTCGTTAAAAAAAATTAAAATAATTTTATTTAATTAATGTCTAAAATTATTTGAAAATTAATAATTTATAAAAAAAAAAAATTTAAAAAAATAATTTAATTAATAAAAATTTTAAATTGAATAAAATTAAAAATGCAATGATTTTCGGACATTCAAAATAATTTTTCCCATCACATAATTCGTTATTGCTTCCTTTCTTCTCTCTGTTGTCTCGTCTGTCTGTCTTTCTTTCTTTCTCGCTTTAATGAATTACATTTTCATTCATAACCAATTACAATTTATCAGTACATGAATATCTTGTAACACAGAAAAAAAGACGAGACAACAAGTGTTTGTTTGCAAAAAAAAAAAAAAATGACAACGACATCTATTACAGCATCATCATAACATCACAACAACGACCGCCTCATAAAATAAGAGAAAAAATGTGGCAGACAACAATATTATGAATTTTTGTTAAAAAAAAAACGAAACACCTGTTAATGGACTATCGATACACAACTTCAGCGTCATCGATTGCAACAGAAAAAAAAATCCGACCCTTCTTCTGTAATAAATGAAAGTTTAAACAATTACCACAACAAAAAAAGTGAAAATGAAGTTAAACTGCATAAAAATAGTGTTCGTCTTAAGTTTTCTCATAAGTTACCTCATCACAATTAACGAGGCACGAGAAGTGGATTTAACGGATCGCATCACAATGTTTGACAACAAATTTTTTCGCATGTTTTTCCACGGGTTTCGCGTGTTCTGGTTCAATCTAGCCGGAAAAACGGGCTACCGCACCGAAGGAAAATTTTTGCAGGAGAAATTTCCACCAAATGCACCGTTTCCGTGCAACGTTTCCATCGGCAGGAGTAAAGTTGTGCCGAATAACGTGAATCGCTTGAGACCAGGTAAGAATTTTAAAATTAATTTTTATTTACATTTTTTCTTAAAACTAAATTTATGAGTTATCTTCGGTGTACTTGAACCATGTGTCTGTTTGCTAATTTCAATGTGACGCTAATTTTGAAATTAAGATCTTCCATTTTGAGTTTCGTGGTAAAACGATATTCTGCTAGAATTTTGATGAGAGCTACTTTGATAGTTTGTAAGGCATAATTCATCCCGACGCAATTTCTGGGTCCGCCACTGAACGGCAAATAAGCGTAAGGATGACGTTGAGCTGCGTTTTCAGGTAAAAAGTGATCGGGATAAAATTTTTCCACGTTAGGACCCCAAAATTGGGGCCATCGATGCAATTTCCAGAAGTTTAGGACAATTATTGTGCCTTTTGGTAGAACGCCGAGAGGTTCTATTAAAAAAAAAAATTATATGAAAAAAAATATTAATAAATTTTATAAAAAAAAATTAAATTGAAATAAATAATTTTATTTAAAAAAAATTAAATTTATTTAATTTCAAATAAACACTTTAATTAAATAATTTTTAAAAATTTGATTAATTTTTTTTAAATATAATTTTTAATTAATTATTTTTTTTAAATTTAATTTATTAATTAATTAATTTCAAATTAATTAATTAAATTTTTTAAATTAATTATTTTTTAAATTTAATTTTTAATTAATTTTTTAAAATGATTTTTTTTAAATTAAATTAAAATGATTTTTAAAAATTTAATAAAAATTAATTTTTGATGCCTAAAAAATTATTTAAAAAAAATCATTTCTTACCGATATTACAATCCTCCATGCCTTGTCGGGCACTCATCGCCACAGCTGGAAAATGTCTAAGCGTTTCTTTAACCACCATGTCTAAATACGGAAAATTCTTCAACATATCAAAGTCAATATCCTCTCCAATTTTATAATTTTCCTGAATCTCTGCGAATAATTTCTCATCGATTTCGGGATGCATCGCAAGCATTAAACAAGCATAAGAAATTGTAATTGCTGATGTTTCGTACGCCGCTAAGAACATCAAGCCAATATTTTCAACCAACTCGATGTAACTTAATTTTTTCCCTTCATGTTCGAATCTAAACATCTCATCAAGGAATAATTTTCCATCGGGTTCCTTTCCAATCTTTTTTATTTCGTTCATTTTACGGTCAACAACACGTCCGAAGAACTCATGTAAAGCCTTTCTGCCTTTATCTTGTATCTGGTACATGTAAGAAGTGCGATAAACAACCCATGGTTGGTACAAAGGATTCACCATTCGTTCCGTCACTTGATCCTCGTACAATTCAAACAAGTCAGTATCGATTTCTTCTTGAATGTCTGCGTAACCCATGAGATTTTCCATCACTTGAGCACTTCCCATTCGTAAAGTTAGTTGATTTATGTCGAACGTGGGACCATCTACTTTGGCAGCGATCCTTTGTAGTAGAATATTGACATGTTTGTTGAAAACGGGGAACATACTGTTAATTTGGCGTTGATTAAATGCTAAATTTGTTTGTTTTCGCATCGGTTTCCAAAGTTTGACTGAAAAAAAATATTTTTTTTTATTAAAAAAAAATTTAAATTTTGTTTTCTAAAAAAAATTTTAAAAAAATCACTGAAGAAAAAATTTATTAAATTTATTAAAATTTATTAAATAATTTTATTTGATAAAAATTAAAATTTTGTAAAAAAAAAAACTTTAAAAAATTTTAAATAAAGTTTAAAATATATTTGCATTTTCATACATTAAAAAAATAAAGAATTTTTTAAAAATGGTCAAAAAATCAAAATTCAATAGATTTTTCAGTCAATTTTGTGTAAATAACCTTTTTTTTAATATTTTGCATTTTTTACTCAAACTTAAGCTTAATTTTTATAAATTAAGTTCAAAAAAAAATTTTTTTGGCATAAAAAAATCATACTCACATTTCGCACTAAGCATCGCCGTTGGATATTCAAAAAAATCAAAAAAATACGGTCTCTCCAAAAACGATTTCGATGGCAAAATTTGCGACAAAACGACTGGATCTGTCACCAAAAGTAACAAACTTCCGCCGAAAATAAATTTCGCCACCGGATCAACCGCCAAATCATCAAAAACTGCCTTAAAATCCGTCAAATTGTTGGGTCGAATGGAATAAACACTTCCAATGATCGGCAACTGACTGGAAAAATACAACAACAAAAGTGACGTTTGACAGATTTTTCTAGCAATAAATTATAATTTACCTCGGTCCCGCTACATGCTTGAAGCGATTATTTAATCTGACGCGTTGTACTTCGAGATAAACGAGTGTCAGTAGAACAACACAAGCAATTAAGATTAGCAACATTGTGATCTTTCTCCGACGACAAACTGAGAGCGAAAGAACCGAGAAACGAATAACGAGTTTTATTTATTTTTTCTCTGAGGACCTTGGCGACCTTGAATTGAACTTACATTTCAAACGTTCTCAGCATTTACGTTTACGGAAAATGTATGAAAATTTGTATTATTGTAACCAGGGTGGAAAAAATTTTTTACTTTTACTTGAATGACTAAAGTTTTCTTAATTAGCCAAGATTTTTTTTTTAATTAAACTAAAACTAAATTAAAATTAATTATAAACCCTGATAATTCATAATTGAGACTTGAGTCATGAAAAAAAAAATTTTTTTAATAAGTAAGCAGGGTCATAAGTCAAAGTGTGATTAGTTTTATTAAATTTTAATTAGTTTTGACTTTTAACTTAAAAATATTTACAACCCTGGTTGCAACAAATTAAAACGTATTTGTCTGCATTTCGATAGAGAAAAAAACCAGTTATATCATTGCGACTCGTGGTGGGTGCATTTCCATATGTAAATAAAAAATGAACGTCTTGCTCTACATTTCTCGGCTTAAGACTTGAAAAATCAAATTTTTGGTGTTTTTGAAGCCAAATGTATATCAGCGAGTATACGTTTTATGGTGAAAAATGATCTACTTGAGACGACAAACAATCCTATTCAAAAAAAAAATGCAAAAATTTCTACCTTCGATTTTCAAACAAATTTTGGGCTTTTTAAATTTTTTTGAAGATCAAGATCAAAATTTTGAACTAAAAAAAAAATGTTTGACCTGATCCTTCAAAAAATTGAAGAAGTCCCAAAATTATTTGAAAATTTCATAAAAAAATCGAAGGATAGATGAATTTTTTTTTGAAAAAAACAATTGAGATTTTTGGTCCTCTGAATTAGATCTTTTTTACCATAAAATCCAGTGGGACAAAATTAACTTTTTTTTAAGGCCCTGAGGTCTTTTACTTTACATAGGAAAATAAAAAAAAAAAATTAAAAAAAATCCCGGGCGAAAAGGATAAATCGCACAACTAACATTTTTAACAAACTGAGAAAAATCGATTTAAAGTTTTTTACGGTTTTTGACTCGGTTTTTGAGCTGTAAAAATTTATTTATAAACTATTTCTTCATTTTCAAGCGCACAAAAGTAAATAATTGGCCACTAAAAACAATTTTTGTGCAGAAAAATTTCTTATCTAATCTCTAAGGGGTAGTTTTGGGAAATTTTTTATTGAGAAAAAGGATAAATCGCACAAATGCACAAAATTTCATATAAAAATGAGATTTTTTAAGTTTTCCAATTTCAAGATTTTTGCAAATTTTTTGGTTCAAATGGACTTTTTATGCAATAATAAGGCATAAACAACACAAAAACATAAACAAAAAACGATTTGGAGACATTTTAAAATTTGACTTATTACCAATTTGTATGCATTTGTGCGATTTATCCTTTTCGTCTATTCTTTCTATTGAAATAAAACTGATATTTTTTCAAAATTTTTGAAAATCTCTCAGTGTATCTTAAAATACTCGTCTTTAAGCATACTTTCCCATTCTTAACTCAATTTTGTCAAAAATGTCAGTTGTGAGATTTATCCTTTTCGCCCGGGAAATGTTCTCAAAAAAAATTAAAATTTCCATGTAAAAGTGCGAGGGCCTTTAAAAAAAAGTAATTTTTTCCCACTGGGAAAATGTGCGCCAAAAATTTAATTTTTTACATCCCGCCTCTCCCGATTCCTCGAGAGACGTCAATTTTTCACTGTGATATGATCACAATTTGTAATGATAATTAGACCAACTGGTTTCGTCTTCCTTCTGAGTCGAACTATTTCCGTACGGAGAGATAATTAATGGATTCTAATGGCGAAAATGTAATAAACGTGGCATGTTACTATGATGCAATATTGTATTACAGAATCTGTAATTGCTGTTAATAGAGTCATAAAAACTCAATTAGCAGGCAATTCATGTAGAAAATGTAAAACAACCGGCTTCGTGACCATGGAAAGCTATTACGTTATGCTAGAAAGAAAATTTATATCACGCGTTATAAAATAATTTATTCTTAAAATCGATCCTTTTCGCAGAAATCATAATTTTTTTTATCTGCGATGCACTTGTACTTGATGTCCTCCAACGAGCTTCAACGTGATACTAGCTTTGAATTGAAATTCTTCTAGCTTCAGTTTTGACGTAAATCTGTATTTAGCTAAGACCTTAATGAGACCCACTTTGATGCTAGCTAATGCGTAATTCATGCCCACGCAATTTCGCGGACCGCTGCTGAAGGGCAAGTGGGCGTATGGATGACGTGCAGCGACATTTTCCGGCAAAAAATTATCAGGATTGAATTTTTTCGCATCAGGTCCCCAGAATTCGGGCCAGCGATGCAATTTCCAAAAGTTGAAAACCAAAATAGTACCTTTCGGAATGACACCCAAGGGATCAACTTGACAATCTTCCATGCATTGCCGCGCTGTTAACGGCACTGAGGGGAAATGTCGAAGAGTTTCTTTCACCACCATGTCCAAATACGGGAACTTTTTCAACATTTCACTGTCAATTTCTTCATTTTCGTGATAATTTTCCTGGATTTCTTGAGCTAATTTCGCATCGTATTCTGGATGAAGAGCCATCATGAGGCACGCATAAGATACCGTCAATGCTGATGTTTCAAAAGCCGCTAAATACATTAATCCAACGGTTTCTGATAAATCTTTGCCATACAATTTTTTGCCGTTATTTTCGAATCGCAACATTTCGTCGATGAAAATTTTTGCTCCGTTACTTGTTTCGGCGGGGGTTCCTTTGACGTCGATTATTTTCCCGAAAAACTTGTGAATTGTTTCGTTTGCGATTTTTTTCGATTTATACCAATCCGAAAGACGATAAATGGGCCACAGCTGATACAAGGGGTTGAACATGCGACCCATGATGATGTCTTCCATCTTGTCAAAAGCAAATGGATCGATCACAAATTCCTCGCCACTGATTCCCATGAGGTTTTCCATTACCTGGGCACCGCCCATGCGTAAAGTTAGCTGATTGATATCGAATGTCGGTCCGTCGATATGTGGCTCAAGGTCAGTTAGAAGACGATTTGCGTATTTATTGAGGACGGGATACATTGAACTGATCGCTCGTAGGTTGAAGCAGACATTTGTTTGCTTTCTTAAAGGTCTCCAGAGGGGATCTGAAAGAAATTTTTTTTTAAATAATTGATAAAGTTTTTTTTATCAATGCTTAAAAAATTGTAATTCAAATGTTTAAAAAAAAATTTTGAATTTTTATTCAATTTGTCCATTAAAAATTTCAATATTTTTTAACATATTTATTTTTTAAAATCATATAATCATATAAGTAAATTCATGAATTAATGTAATTAAGGCCGCTCAAAAAAAAAATAAATAAATCGAAAATAAAGTCCAAAAATTTTGAAAATAAAATGCTCCAAATAAAACAAAAAGTTATGAAATATTTTTTTTAATTTAAAATGACAAAATTTTAACAATTTTTGAGCGATAAATAATATTTTACTATTAAAAATAGATTTACGAAATATTTATGGTAGGTATTAAAATTTAATGAAAAAAAATCCAGAAAAAAATGTCAAAAAAAATTGTAAAAAAAATTCAGTAATTTTATGAAAAATTTTTTAAGGGAAGAAAATTTATGATAAAATATGATTTTCAAAATAAAAATTAGTAAAAATTGAAAATTAGAAAAAAAAATTATGAAAATATGCCAAAAAAAACGGTAATTTTTTATGAAACTTTAAACTTTTTTTTTATTTTGCCACATTAGATTTCGACTTTTAAAATTGTTAATTTACATTTGAAGCGGCTTTAAAAATATTTATAATTTTTTTTTCAAATTTATATAATTATAATTAAATGAAAATTAATTATTTTAAAAATTATTATTTACCTTATTTATTAATTATTTAAATTTAAATTATTAATTAATTAAATTATTTTCAAATTTATATCAAATTTAGTCAAAAAGTGCAAAAATATGACAAAAATTTCCTTTCGAAATAAAGCTTAATATTTTAATCATCGAATTTTCAAAATCAGAATTTATTATTTAAAAAATAAAAAAATTAAATTAAAAAAATTACAAATTAAAAAAAAAATAATTTTATTAATTAAATATAATTTTTTAAAAATAATTTATTTATTTAATTAAATTAAATTTTTAATAATTTTTATTAATTAAAATAAATAATTTTTAATAAACGAAAAATATTAAAAACTCACATTTGGCACTCAGCATCGCTGTGGGAAACTCAAAATAATCAAATGGATAAGGTCTATCCAAAAATGCTTTAGATGGCAGCACTTGCGACAGCACAACTGGATCGGAAACCAACAACAATAATTTCCCGCCAAAAATTAATTTCACGACCTTATCGATAAATAATTCTTCAAAAACTTCTTTAAATTCACTCGTTTCATTAACTCGAATGGAATAAGGCGACCCAAAAACTGGAATTTGTTTCGGCCCAGAGATATTTTTAAAGCGATTATTTAACGAAATTCTTTGCGTCTCCAAATAGAGACAAATTAGAAAAATTACTACAAAAACGAGAATTAACCACATTTTAGAGAAAGGCTCTGCTCCGAAGCGAGATCAGTCAAAGAAAACTTTGAAATATGATCATATTCCAGTATTTATACTTTTTCACAAGAACCAATACAAACGCAAAAAATATAAAAAACCACAATTAATTTGAGAATTCACTTAGTTATTCATTTCATTTGCAACAAATTATTTATTGCGTCTCGACTTTGATGGAAAAATGACTTTTAGTCTGTCCGTTGATGAGTTTTTCAAGGATCTAAGACGCTTAAGTGGCTTTAAAACTGTAGTCACGAGCATTCACAACATTTTTTGTTGTCATTAATAAAATACAAGGACAAAAGTGCTCAGAGTCGTACAAAAGAGTCTCTCGGATAAACCAGTAAGCACAGAAAATTTCCATTCTCAGCAGTTTTCTTTCGTTGTGTAACAACTTCTAATGTGTGAAATCCAAAAAACCAGTTCACTGTGAATATTTATAAGTTAATTTAATTCTCTTACCATATGGGTGAAGTGGTGTGTGATGCAGGAACATTCGATTACGCACGAGCACGCCTTTGTATGAACACCTATTTTTCTATAAAAGAGGGATGCGAGCCAATCATCGAGTTTCTTTCCGTGTTTCCGCGTCGCTCGAGTCACATGTATTTCGCACTTTTAACGACTTTTTTCATCCTGATCACGCCATTGCTCGTGTGGATCGAGTATCGGCGCCAAAGGCTTAATGATCGATTTCGTTTGGTACCCGGACCTCCTCAACTTCCCATCATCGGGAGCATTTATTCCGTACGACCAAACAAATTGACCGAAATTGTCGAATGTTTCGATCAACTGATGGTGGCGCCAACTGTCAAATTAGTTTTTGGCGGGAAACTTTTGTTGTTTGTCACTGATCCGAATCATTTGGCGCAAATTTTTCCCACCAAAATTTGGCTTGAACGTTCTTATATTTTTGACTTGTTTGAACTCAAAAGTGGCATGTTGGCAGCTAAATGTAAGAAAATTTCCATTTTGAACAGAAAAACTTTCGTTGTAAGAAAAAATTATTTTTTTTAGATAAATTTTGGAAGCCATATCGCAAATTTACGTCTCACTGCTTCAGTCAACGATCAGTTTTGGATATGATTCCAACTTTTAACAAGCACGTGGATATTTTGTGTAAAAAATTGGAAGAACATGTCGATGAACAAGTGTTTGATTTTAACGAACTTACGATAAAAATGAGCATCGATCAGGTTTTAGAGAACTTATTTGGATGCAAAAATCCAGATCCAAGTATTAATGGCGATGTTTTCGAGGAATTGGAAGACGCCATTTCTGCGCGGATGATTAATCCATTTTATATGCCTTGGATCACGTTTCGGCTCTCTTATATGTACAAAATTCACAAATTGAGCCGGTATATGTTGAGGAAAGTCATCCAACCAATTGTGGATGAAAAATTGAAAGCTATGAAATATGGAGAGAATGACACGGAAAAGCCTACATTTATCGACGAAGTGCTGAATTTCGAGTTTGAAGGCAAAAAATTGGAAGGAGAGGAGTTGATTGAGAATTTGGGGTCGATGTTTATGGCGGTTTGTAAAAAAAAAATTAATTTTTCTATAAAATAATTTTCTTAAAATAAAAAATAATTTTTTTTGAGAGAAATTTTCATAAAAAAGGTTAAATTTTCGTTAAAAAAGTTCAAATTTTCATATTTTTTTAAATTTAAAAAAATCATTAAAAATTTAAAAAAAATTATAATTTTTGGAAAAAAATTTATTTTTTCTTCAATTCAATCAATCTAAGGAAAACCGAATATAATAAAACCGGTTTTTTTTTAGTTGAAAGATTTCGGCATTTTCAAATTTTTTTTGAATTAAATCTTTAAAAATTTAGAATTCATTTTAAAATTTGAAAAAATTGTTAAAAACTATAATTTATTTGAAAAAAATATTAAAAATTATAATTTTTTGAAAAAAAAAATAAATAAAATAAAAGTTATATATTATTTTTGAAAAAATTTAGAAAAAAATTTAATTTTTCTGATAATTTATTTGAAAAAAATATTTATTTTTTATTTTTTATTTATTTATTTATTTTATTTTATTTTTTTTTTTTTTGAATAAAAAATTTAAAAAAATTTTTTTTTTTTCAATTGAATAAGGCAAAAAAAAAAGTAAAAATTCTTTGAAAATTAGAAAACGTTTTTGAACCGGTTAAAAATTTACAATTAATTTTTTTTTAAATCAATTTTTTTTTGAATTTTTTAAGGGATACGAAACCTCAGGCTTAACAGTCGCTTACGGAATTCTCATGCTCGCGATGCATCCCGAATACGAAGAAAAACTTCTCAAAGAAATTTTAGCCAACTACAAGCCCGGAACTCTCGTCGACTACGAAACTATCAAAAACATGCCTTACCTCGACATGATTGTCAAAGAAACCCTTCGTCATTTTCCAGCAGTACCAATTACGGAACGAGAAGCTCTCGCGCCATGCGAAATCCAGGGACTCGGAAAAATCGAAAAAGGCGAAACAATTTTAATAAATTTCCACAAATTGCATCATTGGCCACAATTTTGGGGCGAACACACCTTCGACTTTTATCCGGATAACTTTTTGCCGGAAAATGTAGCGAAACGACATCCGTACGCCTTTCAGCCGTTCAGTGGAGGTGCGAGAAATTGCATTGGCTTGAATTATGCAATGATGAGTGTCAAAATTGCTTTGATAAAAATCTTGACTCAATATCAGTTTACGACAAAAATGACGATGAAAGATCTGGTTTTGAAGTTCAGTATCACGCTGAAACTGGACAACGGTCACATGGTTCAAGTTAAAAAACGAGTTTTAGAATAAAAAAAAATCATTTTCTTGTCCATTTTATTCGATTTTCTTTGCCTTTTCCTTCGTTTTGCGTTCTTCAATAATTCCCCAAATCGCTTTTTCCACATTCAAAAATGGAATTTCGAACATGAGAGTCCACGGAATCGACATAACCAGCGAAAAAAAGTAAACTCCTAACGCCATGATCAAGAAAATCCATCCGTCAAAGTGCAATTCGACACGCAAAAGTCTCGCCATCAAGACAATAAACGGTTGATGTATCAAATAATTGCAATAATTCAATTTTGCGATCGGTTTCCAGTATGGCAGCGAGAAAAACCAGTTGATAAAACCCCCGCGACCTCGAATGCAGGCATAAACGATCCACGCCATACAAAGAGTCCACACAACGCGATGCGGGGCAGCTAAATAAGCGGAAATTTGAACGTCTGTTTGCCATTCGCGCCAAATATGGGCACCAAGAACGGTGTAAATTGTCAAAATTATTACGTTGATCCAGATGTAAACGTTTTTGAACTGCAAAAATATTTAAAATTTAATTTTTAAAAAATTTTTTAAACACTTACAGTCGATAAAGTGCTCGGAGTGTTCCTTTTCTTGTACAAAATGAAGCCCAAAGTCACTCCCATGAGCCATGTGGCATAACGGACATGCGTTGGACAATAAAATTTCATCGCGACATTCGAAGTAAGCTCAAACATCTCCGCGATGTGGATCTGATGCGTCATGGCTATCGTATAAAGTTGATAAATTGAATAAAGTATCAAGGAAACTATTACTGGCATGCATTTGTAACCGAATTTCCACAAAGCAAACAACAAAATTGGCGAAATGATGTGCAAATGCATGTCGACATTCAAGTACCAAGTCACCGGCATGCACTAAAAACCACAAAAATTAAAGATTTTAATTGAAAAACATGAAATTTCGTTACCGGTTCGTCACAATTTGTGTAAATTTGTGAGTAAATCAGGGCTGCCCACCAATAACGACGACAAGAATCCAATCCCATGTAATTTTTTGGCTCAAATACTGGTCCAGGTCTCACGTTATACACAAACATCAGCAAAACCATTGTCGCAGCATAAGCCGGAGTCAAGCGAATATAACGATGCAAGTAAAATTTGAACAAATTAAATTTATTTCTGGAATGAAACATGAAAAAAATGTAAAAAAGTATTTTTTTAAGAATTTTTACCTCCGTTCTCGAGCAATCATAAAATTGTAGGACAAGCAAAGGCCTCCGATAAGAAAACAGGTGTCAACTGCCAAATGAGATTGTAACGTCAGAATATTCCAAATGGAATTTTTCCACTAAAAAACGTAAAAAAATCAATTTTCGTTAATTTTTGAGGCTCAAAAAATTTCTTACCACATCAAGATCTTCTGGATTATGCACGGAACGCATGTAATTTCGCATGAAAAAGTACAAATGAAAGACGATTATCCAGCCATCGGTAAAAACGCGAATGCCGTTGATGCATTCAATCATGTTGGGATCCTGTTTCGGCTCTAATAAATACGTTAAATTACGTTGAAGTGAGAATGAAGTCATCAAAGCACTTGTTTTAGCTAGAAATATTTTAAAAATAATTTCTTGGTATGAAAATTGTTAAAATATTTTTACCTTTTCGATAATTTTGAACCAATTCATAGACAGTACTGATGAAAATTATCAAAATAATCCCGAAAACGACTAAAATTGTGCATTTTTCTAGCATTCCAAAGCGTTCGGGAGTTGTATCGACACATTCATCCATCTTTTTGTCACTTGTGAAGCCGATTTCATTAAGTAATGACTTCATTATTTGCTGAACTTGTGTCGTCGAACAGGAATCTGGAACGCAAATTCCTATCTGGAAGTCCATGGATTGATTTTGATGAAGACTTTTAACAGGAAGGAGACAATATTGAGGTTTAATATCGATTTTTGTGTCGATTTTGAGGCATTGATCGAAATAACCATAGTCGATTTTGTTTCCTGAATAAATTCCTTGAGGGAGGCGTCCATAAGAGTTTATCACTAAAAGGAAAATTGATCATTAATGACTTTTTTAAAAACAAATTTCATTAAAAATCGATTAAAAATACTTTTTTCAGTCCATTCTCGACCTAAATG
This sequence comes from Culicoides brevitarsis, assembly GCF_036172545.1. Taxonomy (NCBI): domain Eukaryota; kingdom Metazoa; phylum Arthropoda; class Insecta; order Diptera; family Ceratopogonidae; genus Culicoides; species Culicoides brevitarsis. Next base: position 17,874,607 of record NC_087085.1, on the reverse strand, counting down.
AAGCTCCTTAGTGAAAAATTTAAAATCTTTCAAACATTTTTTCTCGTCTTTGGTATTAAAAGTCGCTTCAAATGCCTTTAAAACTTTATCACTGGCCTTGAAAATCTCTCGTGGGTCATATCCAGACCAAATATTTCCCAAAACGCTCATTACTTGAAACGCGAAAACCAAGAAAATCTTGTTCAAGTTCATTTTTGACGTAAGAAAATCGCAAACACTTCCTACTTTGCAAAAATTTACAGCAGAACTGAACTTGACTCCCTTCTTATGAAACAAGCATCATTTACATTTAATGAACAGAACTTTGTTTTGAGCTTAGAATTCAACCAGGTCTGCGCGTCACTGGTTTTTGAGTCAGAATTGTGTCATTTTATATTAAATTTCATGTGATTTTTCAAAATTTGCTCTGAAAAATATTTTCTTAAAAATTTTCAATTATTTTTTGCTAAATTTAAAATTTTCAGTGAAAAAATTAAATTTCTTCCAGTTTTTTGCGGTGCGCCAACAAATGAACGTCGGTTTGTCGCGTAAAATTTTCCATTGAAAGTCGATTTGAACCAGTTCCGAGGACGCGTTCAACTATTATCTAACGTCGCGTCGCTTACATTTGTAGGAAATACATACGTTGTATCAATTAAAAGTGTTTCTAAGTTGCTCAAACTTTCGATTTTATTTTATTTTAATGCATTTATGATAATTGCCACACAACTACGTGCCATAACTGCACATGTCGTTCTCCTTGGAAATGTAGTTTTTCACGCAATTTAATCACTTTCGATATTATTTCACTGTTAATTGTGCGTTATTTTTAATTCCTGTTATTATTTTATCAAATATTAAGTGCAATTTTGTTTTGCAATGTCAAGAGTTACGCAATCTTCTCCATTAACCGTTAATTTTTTTCTTTTTTCATTTTAGGTGATATTAAAGTAATTGCAGCCATGGGTGATTCTCTGACAGCTGCGAATGGTGCCACATCCACGAAATTTTTGGATCTTACGATGGAAAATCGGGGGTTGTCGTGGTGCATTGGAGGTCAATGGGATTGGAGAAATTCCACGACGTTGCCAAATATTTTGAAAGTTTACAATCCGAAGTTGGTGGGATATTCCACGGGAGATGCGTTCGGAATTCACTCTGAAACGCAGTTTAATGTGGCAGAAATCGGTGCAGTTTCCTTCGATTTGCCGTACATGGCGAAAACTTTAGTCAAACGCATCAGAAACGATCCTCGCGTTAATTTTAAGAAAGATTGGAAAATGGTGACGATTTCCATTGGTAAGTTTTTTTTTCAAAATTTCCATTTTATTTGCCTAAAAATAAACAAATATTTAAATTTAAATAAAAAATTCAAAAATAAAAAAAAATTATAAAAAATTAATAAAAGAAATAAATAATTTTAAAATTAAATATAAAAAATAAATAAATAAATAAAAAAATAATAAATAATAAAATTTTAAGTTAAAATAATTAGAAAATTAAAGAAAATTTAAAAATAAATAAATTAAATAAAATTATATAAAATTAAAAAATACAATAAACTTGAACATTAAAATGATTAAAAAAATAAATAAAAAAATGTTAAATAAAAATTTAAAAAACAAAAAAAAAATAATAAAACTCAAAATTAAAATAATTTAAAAATTTAAAATAAACTAAACTAATTAATTTAAATTAATTAAAAAAAATTAGATAATTTTAAAATTAAATATTCAAAAAATTAAAAATAAATTCAAATTAAAAAAAAAATAAAAAATTAAATCAATCTAAAAAAACTCCTTAAAATTTTATTTTTCAGGTGGTAACGACATTTGTACATTCATTTGTGCCATGAAAAATCCCGAAAGTCTTCCCAGTAAGCATCGACGGAATTTATTTAAAGCCGTCAAATATTTAAAAGACAACATGCCAAGGTTTGTTTGCACATTTCTCGTCATTTTTTAACACTTTTGTGACAAATTCTTCATTTTTTTCGTTTCACGCACGTGCAGAACCTTCGTTAATATCGTCTCAAAGCCAAAAGTCGAGACAGTGGTGATGCCGAAAGACAAACCCAATGAATGTCGCACGCTTCATTTCATCGAGTGCTCGTGTTGGCAAGGCAATACGTACAAAGCAACCGCTGAAGCACGCAAACGATGGACCAAGATTGAACGGGAATTCACAGCAGTGGATGAAGAAGTGGCAAGATCGCCATTTTGGCGCGGTCACAAAGATTTTGCTGTTGTTTATCAGCCATGGTCAACGGAGTTTTCGGTAAATTTATAATTTTTCTTGAATTTCTTCATTTTTTTATGAAAATTCGTTTTCAGTTGAATCCTGAAGGAAAAGGCAACGATTACAGTCTGGTTAGTTTTGACTGTTTCCATATGAGCCAAAAAGGGAATGCGTAAGTTTTTTTTTAATATTTCACTAAAAATTCCTTTTAAAGAAAATAAATCACTAAAATTAATCTTTAAAAAATTTAATTTTATTTTAAATTTTTATCAGCTATGCCGGCACCACTTTGTACAACAATCTACTTCAACGAGATCCTTACAAGCAAAAAAATTGGGCATCACCAATGCACAAATTTTTATGTCCAACCGAGCAGAATCCATATATCTACACTTACGACAACAGCTAACGAGATGCAACTTTCTTCTAATAATAATTAAAAATCATAGTGACAGGGATAGTTTTTTAAGAAAATTCTGTAAAAAAAGGTTTTTGCTCGACATTCACTATGAAATAATTTTTTTAGTACGTAAAACTACCTTATATTAATTTATTTTTGCTTTTAAATAAGTTATTAAGCGTTTTTCATTAAGAATTAAATTTAGACAAAAAGGGTTCTTTTCAGCTAAAATTTTCACTCAAAAATTTTAAAACTAAGTTAAATTCCTCAGTTATTCAACAAAAACTATAAAAAAGCCAAATTTTGTCACAATTAAATTTTATGAACTGCTTGACAAATGAGGTACTTGATGATTGTCCAAGCGATAAATTTATGAACGATTATTTTTTATTATTAACAAATTGCTGTTGTAATTCGAGTACTAGTGGCATTTTTTTATTTATCTACTTTTCAGTTGTTAAAAAAAATGTTAAATGACAGAAATATAATTGCAGCTAATAAAACAACATTTTATTTACGTGATAATAAGATAATGCACATTGCAGAAAGTTATGCGATCAAAAAGTATGTCAAGTTATCATCGAATTTTTGTGGCTTTTATGCAATAAAAATTCAGCGCTTCCTCATTTTTTTTTTTAAATTATCACGTAAGTCAATAAAATAATTTTGTCACTTAAAAATATGACAGCTAGAATAATTTTGCAAAAATAAAATTTTTAATAATTTATGAGGTCATTTCGTTTTTAGGTCTTCAACTTAAAGATTTTAGCAAAAATTGTGACATTTTTTTTTGCATAAGGAAAAACCTTCAATTGCATTAAAACTTAAAACTTAGCAATGAAATACAAAAAAAAAATAAAAAAATAATTATCTGCCATATAATTACGATTAAAAAAAATTAATAATTGAGTTTTTTTTAACGAATTTGCTCAATTATTGTCAATTTAATTTTTTTCCTTCTAATAACTCTTAGTTTCTAACTTTTTTTGATTCAATTTTATGAGTTATTCAAAGTTACCATTTTTATTAGGTTTAATAGAATAATCAATTAATAAAATTAAAAAAAAATTATCAAAAAATTTAAAATTTATGCAAATTTTTGTTGTAACGACGACAGTTTGGCGCGACGTTTGACATTAAGATAAATATGAAAATTAGCATTTATTACTGAGAAGAAGTATGAGAGTTGAAAGCTAAATAGTTTCTAAACAAAAATTATGATTTACTAATTTTAACATTAATATAGTTGAGTGGTAAATTATTTGTGAAGATTTTTTTTTTTTGTAAGAAGAAAATAAATTTAATTTCTATAAATTTTGTTTTTTTTTATATATTTTTTTTTCTGGTAAGTTTAATATAATTTTTATAAATTTTTAAAATAATTTATATCACTTTTAACACTAACTTAAAAATAATTTTCAAATTCATCAAAATCACAGGAAATTCTCGCCGGACGATTCTGACCACGGGCAAATTCCTCGAGGACAGCAATCTGGATAAAAAGCTTCCTTTTCTTGCACTGTATAGCACGGTGGTTCCGCTTCACCAAAATCACAACTAATTAAAAATGCAAAAACATTAAATATTTTTATGTCATTTTTGTCTGCGACTCAAATTCCGTTTCAAAAAAACAACTTACCTATACACAAAACACTGGCAATTGTCATCGCAAGCTACTTGTCCGCAAAAACCCTTTGCCTGCGATCGTCCAAACATGAAAAATTCCTCGCCAAATTGGCATCCTTTTCGCAACGGATCAACTTGACCTTTGAAAACGCCAACTGCCGCATCAACGTGTGGCGTGACCAAACAAAGAACGGCGATAACTGATAAAAATACGCCGCAAAAATCCAAAAGTTCCTTCTTGCACGACATTTTGTGAGTGACTGATTTTAATTTGTGGGAAACGACGAACTTTTATTGATATCCGTATGTGTGTGCGTGCGTCTTTGATACACATTGATGGCGAAAAGAAAGTAAAGCACAAGAGAAACGACATCGAAAACTCGTTTAAAAATGTTTATAAATAAATATTTGAGAGGATTATCGCGAATTTTTCTGTACGTTGATAGAACAGGAGACGAGACTCGTTAAAAAAAATAATCTTTTCAATAAAAAAAAAAATTTCAGCAGCAGCTTAGTTAAATTCCAGGAAAGAATCATCATCGTTCGGGATCTCCACGTCATTTTATTTGTTTATCGAATAAATCTCGAGATTTATCGATCGTTTTTCTATTTTTACAGTGGTTACATAAAACAAAAACTATCGAACGGAAGACTAGAGAATGAGAGATTCAACAAAAATACGTCAGAATCGCGAATTTTTATTCGAATCTTAAATTATGTTATTTACATTAATTAACATCGACATCATCTCTTGTTAACACGATGGCCTAGGACAACATTCCGGATAGAATTTCTTCGTTTTGCTCACTACATATTCGCACCCTTTCCTGAGACTCGTTCTTGGACATCTAAATTTTTTTTTTAGTTACAAAAAAAAAAAATTTACATAAAAAAAATTCTTACCCAAAAATGCCACATTTACAATCTTCTTTGCAATGAACAATGCCACATCCGGTTTTTAACTGTTCTTTGCCAATTTTGAAGAATACGTCACCCGATTGACACTCGTTCGGTCGTGTGGCACTTTTTTCTGCAAAAACTGGCACCACTGTCACGTCAGATGCCTTTTTAGCACCCAAAACCGCTTCCAACCAGATCAGAATGGCAAAAATAATAAAATTCTTGTTGATGAGACGCATTTCGCTAATGAACTAATGTGCAAATTTTGGACCAGATCTAATTTATACGAAAAATTTCATGCAATAAATTGCTCTTTTTGCAACAAAAAAATTAAAAATTCAAAAAAATTTATTGACTTTTGGCACTTCCAAAAAATTCCCCATACGGAAAATACGTCATCGACAGTGGTTTGTTCTAAAAATATAACGATAATTATCGACTTTGTTCCTCTTCTTCTTCTTTGTTTTTGTTTGTTTGTTTATTTTCTTCACTATAAAATTATTTTTGTGTTTTTAACATTTTTTTCTTTTATTTAAATAATAACATTTAAAATTCCTCCTTGATATATTTGTTTACTTTTATATTTTTTGCTTATAAAGCGCCGTGGCGCCACTAATTTTTTATGACATTTTTTTTGCTTAATTTAACACCTTAATACTATTTTTGTGTGTTTATCGCAGTGCATTTTCCGATGGGCATACTGGTTGTGGACAACAATCTGGATATGGTTTTTCCTTTTCCTCAATTGTGTAGCACGGAGGCCTCACACCAACTGCTCCACATCTGAGAATTTTTCAATATTTCACATTTTTTTTGTGATTTTTAATTATTTTTACTCACCCAGTGAAATAACAGAAGCAGCTCTCTGAACACTCAATTATGCCGCATTCTCCTTTTATGGGAGATTTTCCAATTTTGTAGGTTTCGTCTTCGAAAACGCACAATTCTTTGTTCGTTGGATGATTTCTCGCCTGCAATATCGCTTGCGATGCATTTGTATGTGCGATCGTGTGTGCGAATAAAATTATAAGAAATAATCCGAGTGATGCGCAAAAGAGCTCCTGCTTTGAAGACATTTTTCCAATTACTAACCGTCTCTCGTTGTCGTCGTCACATTTTTTCTCCAAAAAAATAAACTCTTTTATAGTGTTTATTATGATGTGTTATCAATACTTCGTGTCGTTGCTGCTGTTGTCGCGTCGTCGTCGTCGTCATTGATGATGATGTCTCTATGCTCTGGATTTTTTTTTTCTTGTGTTAAACTGACACGAGAAGTGTAACGTGTGGATTTTCGGTTGTATGCGAACTTTGATTACTTTATTTATATTTTTTGTAAGCATGTGGATGACCTGCGTTTGCGGTCAGGGTTCTGTGTAGAAAATGTGTGCAAGAGATTACGAGTGTTTTCGTGTTTAAAGATAATGGGAATCAGTGATCGATGGGAGAGGAAATTGATTTTGAAATAAAGAGAGGGATGTCAGGGAGGTTCACACTGAATTTCTGAAGTTCATAGAAAATTTACTTTGACTAAGATTTAACTAAATATGAGTCTTATTTTTTTATGTATGCCAATTTGGGTTTTTTTTTAAATTAGCATTTATAAAATAGAAAATAGATGAAATGACAAATCTTCTGAGCTGACAAGAGACCATAAATTCCAGTTGGTGATTCATAACAATCACTCTGGTCTCATTTAAATTCATATAAATACTGGCACGTATTGGAAATAATCTCATTCTAAGCTCGACATTCATAAAGAATGCAGCAACTTGAGCTCTTCAAATTTTTTTGAGGGTTCGGAACTTAATTTATTTAAATTAAGTCAATAGTTGATCCATTATCAATAAAGGCAAACGTTTCGATAATTTAAAAAAGAATTTTTCAAATTTAATTTTGAAAATTCGGAAAATATCTCCGTTATAATAATCTGAATAACTGCAATTGAAGTCACAATGATTTCGTTATTTATAACATGTCATATGAGCCATCGTAATTACCAGTTAGGACAAATACTGATATAATGAATTCTTCAAAATATTTTTGAGAATTCGGAATTTATTTTTTTTCTAGTTCCAAATTTTTTACTGCAACATAAATGTATGTGATTAGGAATCGAATGTTTAAAAAATTGTAAAAAAATAATTTTAACAATAAAATAAAGAAAAATATTAAAAAACAAAAAAAACTTACCTTTTTTAACTTTTAACCATTTTATAAAAATTTTCAGTTGAACATCTCTGTTGTTTGTCCCCATGTCATTAAACTCATCTTTATATGTAACAGATTCACGTTGATTTTTAACCATGATATGCAATTTTTTATGAGTCTCCGATAAAACGTGATCTCAAAATATGCAGAAAATAAATATGTTTTTAGGTCAAACATGTTTTGATCGTCGCAGCCGGCGCCGGTTTAAAAATAAACTTACCAAAACACTAAAAAAAATTAGTCAAAACAAACATTTTGTTTCGGTTGAAGAAAAAAAAATCCATTCACTAAAAAAAAAAAATAAACAGCAATTCGCACCTGCAGCTATTTACACGATCATTTTACGCACAATGAGCACTTAAACTTGCCATTGAAAAAAAGTGCGTGACTGCGATGCGTTGATCTCATACTTGATTACTTTTTAACACGTGCGACTGACGACACGCATGACGTAGAAGAAATTTCGCTAAAAAAAAAGGTAAAAAAAACGAATGAGGAAAAGGTACGACCTTGACCAGATTTACATGATTTTGACGTAAAAAAAGTAAATTTTTAGTGATTTATTGTACGTGAAATAATTGTTGGATGGATCATTAATGGTCAAGGTTGCACTAATGGTGATCACTACGAAATGTGTACGAGATATTGAGACAAATTTTTTAACATGCAACAATTAGTTTTAATCGGTTCACTGAATAAACTCAAGTAATAACTGTAATTTTTCTTGCATTGTCATGTCGAAACCAGTTTTGAGCAATATCGATTTTTTTTTCGTTGTTTATGAACAATTACAATAACGATGATGATCTAAATGTGTAATCTTTGAGTATCATCGGTGATGTGTGACCTCGTACGTGTAGAGGTAAGGATGTTTGACGGAAGGACAGATGAATTGTTTGTGTGGCGAATTCCAAGATGTTTGTTTGTCTTGTTCAGCTTGAAGAAGGTTGTTCCAGAGTGATATTCCGCTGTAACTGTGACCTTTTTGACTGATGTGAAAGCAATCGTAGCCTAAAAGGGCTCGATCATCGCCATTTCCATCGATGTTGAGCTAAAAAATTAAAATTTTTGGTAAAAATTTGTTAAATATTGAAGAGAAAATTAAAATTTACCGAGGTATTAAGACCAAATGGTTGATAAACCACTGCAAAATCTTGTAGTCCACGAAATTCATTCGACTTGGCAACTTCTTGTTCAACTTTTATGTACCTATCTTCAATTTCATTGAACCATTTTCGGGTTTCAGCTGTCGCATTGAAGAATAATCCCGAAAAACATGAACACATTCCCAATTGTAATATTTCACACTTTGGTGACTTTTCTCGATAATCCAATAAAACGCTCACTTTTGGCTTTGAAACGACATTTATGAAAGCTCTTGGTAAATTTTGCTTAAAATATCTCAAAGTCTCTAGCAAATTTTTACCATGCTTCTCTGGTAAAGTATTCGGATCATCCAAAGAACACACGTACGAGCATATATCGTTCGCTCCAATGGCGATCGTGACCATTTTCCAATCCTTTTCGAAATTCACACGTGGATCCTTCTTCATTCGCTCAACCAGTACTTGAGCCATTCCCGGCAAATCGAACGTTATAGCGCCAATTTCTGCCGTATTGAAACCCACTCCCAGGGCTATAAGTGAAGGAATCGTTCACGGAATATCCGATGAGGTTCGGATTGAATTCTTTGAGGATATTTGGGAGCGTCGTTGAATTCCTCCAAGTCCATTGCCCACCGATGTTCCATGCAAGTCCTCGATTTTCCGTGAACATGTGTCCCAATCGAGAACTGAGTGCCCCCGAAGCTGTCGTCAACGAATCTCCAATCGCGCCAATGATGTCGATGTCACCGGGACGCAATTTGTGCACCGAAGTGGGACGTTTTTGGCTTCTGCCCTCTTTCGTATCACATGGAAACGAAAAATTATCGGGAAAGGGCTCCAAGAGATTTGCACCTGATTCACTACTGATGCGACGTCGGGAATTCATGTTCAACCACAATTGCTGGACATGAACCAAAGCGCGCCAAAATACCGCAGGAATCTTCGCGTAAGACTTGAGATTCGTAAATTTATCGGACGATAAATCGACATCACAAAAAATCGGTGAGACGAGAAAAATTCCGATGAAAATGAGACTTTTGTGCATCTTTATGCTCTGAACTTGTCGATCAAACTAACGTGACGGCGTAATGTTGGAAGATGCATGTGACCAAGATGTTCTGCCTGAAAAGACATGATAATTTTATTTAAATTACCACACTTTTTACTAGTTCAAGTACAAGACATCATGAGTCATTTTGTTCGACGAATGATGTCAATTTAATTTTTTTTTTCGAGAGATTGAGTGACTTGGTTATCACTGAGCAAAACAACGACGAAATTTCATAACAATCTGAATTCGTTTTTTTTTGGACTCATTGCACTGTAAAAATGTTCCGGAGAAGAGTTTTGTTGTTTTTTGTTTTGCTCTGCGTGAGTTTCGCTGCTTCGTCGAAATTTAATGATTTGTTGGAGGAACTTGAGCGACTCAAAAGAGACAAATGCAAGTTTGAAGATCATTTTTATTCGAAAGGTGTTTCGCCAGTAAAAGGTGAATGTGCGCAAGTAACTTGCAACCAGAATTGTAATTGTTCTAAGGAACGGTGAGTGATGAAAAATTTATTTGATTTGTATTTTTATAAAAAAAAATTATTTAGATGCACTGAGGTTTTGGCAGTTCCTCCATGTTACGTTGTCGAACAGCTTTTTAAGGCTTTTCCGGCATGTTGTCCTAGAGGAGTTTGTCCTGAAAATAAATAATTAAGACAAAAAAAAAAATTTTTAAAATAAACATCAAAAATATTTAATATTAAAAATTTTGAAAAAAAATTCGTTTAAAAAATTAATTTTTGTCAATTGAAAGTGAATGTCAATATTAAAAATATTTTAACAAAAATTATTAAAATTAAAAATATAATTTTTTTAATGATTGAAAAATTTAAATAAAAAAATAATAAAAATGACACAAAAAAATACAAATTTTAAATAAAATCAAATGAATATTAAATCAAAGAAAATCTGCGAAAAAAAAAAAATAAAAAGTGTTCTACAATTTTAATCTATCAATTCAATAAAGGTCACGGATTTTGATATAAGCAGCTAATAGTGATATAAAATTTTGATAATTTATTTGTCATGTAAAGTAGTCTGATTTGGCGAGTCAAAATGATCACATTAAAGTACATTTGTTTAATTTTAATTTTATTATTTAATGGAATTGTTGCCGAAAACTCATGTAAAGTCATCAGTTGCGTGAATGAAGATGATGGAACGCAAAATTGTTCTACTTTGGGGTAAGATTTATTTAATATAAAAATTTAATAAATTTATTATTAAAAATTGTATTAAGTAATAAATATATAGGAATAATTTTAGTTATAGGGGTTTTTATGCCGTCTCAATGTCTTCCATTCTGTGGGTTTTTACTTTCTCTTGGGAGAATCCAATTGAATGAACGGAAGTCAAATGTTATGGGAAACGGGAAGCCAGCCCAACTGGATAACAGTAAAGGAGCAGATGGCGGCGGCTTTTTGGTGCTGACCAACATATAAAAATTATTTAATTGTTTGAAAATTTGGGATAATTTTTCTAAATGTATTTAGATGGCTTTTCCCCTATAAAAAAAATTATTTTTTGACAAATAAATAAATAAATATTTATATTAAATTAAATTACATTAAATTTATTAATTTTAATAATTTTTTTTAGTTGTGTAAAGTTCACTTTGCGAGCTGAATCAAAATGTTACACAAAAGAGGGAGATCCGACTATGCAATATCCTGATTGCTGTCCTCAAGCTGTGTGTCCTGGAGATGCAGATTATGTCGAACCCAAACATCGAAAAAAAGCTTAATAAAACTTTTATTTTGATTTTAATTCTAAAAATGAACTAAATTTTGCTCCATATTTTAATCTCATTTTCAAAAAGGTCATGTTTTACATTTTAAAAAATTATTTGATAAGAAACTTCTCTTCAAATTTCAAAGAAGAGAAATTAATTTCTATGTATTTGCTATAAATTGAGAGAGCCGTCAAAACAAATCATTAGTTTATTTTGAAAAATCAAGATGATCGCATTGAAATACATTTGTTTGTTAGTTATTTTGTTCCTCAGTGGAATAATTTGTCCTGATCCCTGTGTGCAACATATTTGCGAAACACATGAAGATGGAACTAAAACTTGTCATGGAAAGGCGTAAGTTCAATACATATTAAAAATTGAAAAAAATATAAGAAACTTAAATTTTTCATTAGTTGTGGTCAAATGGCAGTTCTACCGCCTTGTTACTTGAAAGAAGATTTGACAAAAGAATATCCTGAATGTTGTCCCAAAGCATTCTGTCCCGGAGATGACGGCTATGAAGGAGGAAATAAACATTAATTAAAACTAATTTTGTCTAAATGCCTGAAAATAAATTAATATTTTGAATTAAAATTTAAATTTTATAGTCATCGTAAGATTCCTAAAAAAAACCTGAAATGTTGATTATTTTTTTTTTATTGAAATTCACTGGAAATGCGTTTTGATAAGCAAATTATAAAAGCAAAACAGAATTAAAAACTAAGTCAGTTCAATTTTGAAAGTCAAGATGATCGCATTGAAATACATTTGCTTGTTTTTGATTTTATTCCTCAGTGGGGTTTTTGGTTGTGGAACATATACTTGCGTTAAAAATGAGGATGGCTCGGAGTCTTGTTCTGGTTCGGGGTAAAGTATTTAATTTTTTTTAAATATGAAAGTTTTTCTTAAAAAATGAATTTTTATTCCCAGATGTGGTGAATTCCAATTACCTCCTGGATCAAAATGTTACAAAAAAGATGGAGATCCAAATTTGGAGTATCCTAAGTGCTGTAGTTATTCTGTATGTCCTGGAGATAAAGAATACGTTGAGCCAAAACATTGATTAGTTTTAATAATTGCTTAACGAATTGATTAAAATGAAATAAAATATTTTACTTTGTCAATTTGATGTTTGTTTGTCAGTCCAAAAAATTAAAGTATAAGAATTTTTCTATAATTTTTAACATGTTTTAAAATTCAAAGGTGATATATTTGCTCAAAATTGTACATAAACCAACTTCTTGTTATTTTTTTTTAAATATAGGTTTAAACAGAACATCCTAACTCTTTAGTTTTTGTTTTATATTTTTTTAAACCAATCAACATTTTTTTTTGAAAATATTTTTAAAAAAATGTAAAAAAAATTTAAATCAAAATTAAACAAAAAATAAAAATTAAATGATCGATTTAAATTATTAGAGATTAAAAAATTAAAATATTTGATTATTGAATATTTAACGTAATTAAAAGAAATTTATTATTTAGCGTATGCTATTAAGAGAAATAAAATTGTTCATGTTGACATTAAAAAAAATGAACAAATTTTTTTATATTGAATTATTCTGTCAAAATATCCGTGAAGGATTATGAGTTCAAAAGTTAAATAAAAAAATTGGCACAAACAAAAAATTATCAAATTAAATTCTCAAAAACATAATTATTGATAAGTTGAAAAAATCTCGTCAGTCTTATTTAAAAAGCTACAATGATCGCATTGAAATTCATTTGTTTGTTAGTTATTTTGTTCCTCACTGGAATAATTTGTCCTGATCCCTGTGTGCAATATATTTGCGAAAAACATGAAGATGGAACTGAAACTTGTCGTGGAAAGACGTAAGATTGTCCTAAAAACCAATATTGAAAAAAATGTTTGAAATTTTCTTACATTTTTTGGACAGTTGTGGTCAAAAGAAAGTTCGTGCGCCTTGTTACTTGAAAGAGGACTTGACAAAGGAATATCCTGCATGTTGTCCCAAATCATTCTGTCCTGGAGACGACGGCTATGAAGGAGAAAATACACATTAATTTATTTATTTATTTACAAATTTCCTGAAAAAAATTTTTTTTTTAATTTTAATTTATTTTTTTTCTAAAACAGTTTTTATTGACCATTACATCATAAATTTTTCATAAAATCTGACATTCATACACCTCGCTCATACGTTCTTTTTACTTTGGTGCATCTAGCATTAATTGCTAACAATACCAGACTTACTGACCCTCAAACAGTGAGTAACTATTTTTTAGTAATAATTTTAATATTTTATAGTTATCATAAGATTCCTAAAAAACCTGAATTTTTTATTATTTTTTTATTGAAATTGTCTGGAAATGCAATCATCAGCCCACTATAAAAGCAAAACAGAATTAAAAACTAAGTCAGTTCAATTTTAAAAGTCAAGATGATCGCTTTAAAATACATTTGCTTGTTTTTAATATTATTCCTTAGTGGAATTTTTGCTTCTTGCATTACAAACGAAGATGGCTCGCAGTCTTGTTCTATTTCTAGTGTGGGGTAAAGTACTTAATTTTTTTTTTACATATTCAAGTTATTTAAAGGATGAATTTTCATAGATGTGCTGAGTTCGCTCATCCACCTGGCTCAAAATGTTACAAAAAATACAAAGATGGCTGTCCTTATTCTGTATGTCCTGGAGATGAGGAATACGTTGAGCCAAAAGATTAATTTGCTTTAAAAACGGTCCAGCGACTAAGATTCAGTTTTCTAAAATTTTACAAAATCAACTAATTTAAAGGAAATATTTTTACTCAAAATCGTAAATATTTGGATATATAGACTGATTAATTTCAATATGCCCGGAAGAAGGATTTATATATTATATAACCCTTAAAAATAAATTGGCACAAATAAAAATCATCAAATTAAATTTTCATACAAAAACATAATTTTTGATAAGCTGAAAGAATCTCTCGTCAGTCTATTTTGAAAAGTCAAAATGATCGCATCAAAATATATTTTTGTCTTTGTAATATTGTTCCTCAGCGTTATTGTAAAAGCTGATGAGTGTAAAAAAGAAGTATGTCATAGTACTACAGAAGGAGGCATGGTTTGTGACACTCAATTGTAAGAATTCCTTTAAAATTTTCGACAAATTTCTTTGAATATCTTCGTTTATTTTTATAGTTGTGCGAATTTTGAAATCTTACCGCCATGTTACATAATTCAAGATAAGGCGAAAGAGTATCCCGAATGCTGTCCAAAGTCATTCTGTCCCGGCGATGAGGGCTTCGAAGAAAATAAACCTAAAAATTAATTTTTATAAAATTTAATTAAATATTTTTTTATATAAAAAAGAGCAAAATTTAGTAAAATAATATTTTTGATTTTTTTCTGTTTTACAATATTTTTTTTAAAACATATATATAATCAAGTCTTACTCAAGTAAAAAATTGTAAATTTTGATAAGATATTTTTTGTTAAACAATTTAGTCTATTTTTGACAATTAAAATTTAAATTAGTCTTCGCAATTTTGCTTCTTTTTGGCTTTATCAATGCTAATAATTGTATAAAATATGTTTACTCTACGACTCCTGAAGGACACCTTCTTCGAAAAACAAAAAGGTAAAAAATAAAATTTTTAAATAATTTTTTCTAACTAATTTTTCGAAACACAAGAATCTTGCTTTAAATACGAAGACTTAACCAAGGAATATCCCAATTGTTGTCCAAAAGTATTTTGTCCCGGCGATGAAGGTTACGAGAAACATAAAAGTAAAGCTAAACCTTTACATCGATGAAAATTATGCTTTGTGTTTGCTTACATTGCAAAATTTTACTGCCGCAAAGGTTTTTTTTTCGTAAAGGTCACATAGAGGTCAATTAAATAATTACTTTGTATCAATCAATCAAAAATATGTTTTTGTTGCACGTCTCTCGTTCGTCATGCCTCTTCGGAATTTATGTTGCAAGCCATTAACGAGTCAAACGAACAGCACCGCGGAAGTAATTTTAAATGGGAGTAAAACACCGAAGAAATTAACTGAAGAAGAAGAAGAAGTTTGATTGCCGGTCACTTTACATCAATAAATCATTTGACGCAAAATAGACACACATTTGCAAATTTATGACATACTTAATTAACGGCTACCTCGCAGCACCAACGTCGCATCACTTTTTGTGTCGTGTGCATGTCCAAAGTACTTCAATCGCACAGGAAGACTCTCGTTTGTCTGTTAAATGTACTTTTTTTTATTGGCATAATGGGAAATATGATACAACTGACACACTAAAGTACGGTTTTTCTCTCTACTCTTTACGACACGACACGAGTTCAATATCTTATGTAAGGGTCAAATCTCTTCATTTTCTCACTTTTTCGTCTTCTTCTTCGTCGTCACAAATTATTCGCACTTCATTCAGCACCATTTCGTTACTCTTTGCTTCAGTGTCAAAATTGTGACAGGTACGTTTTTATTGGCAATTTTGATGGATCGTGATGCGATTTTGGCTTCTATTTGTTTTAACATCGCGCATCATCCGGAAATTTTATCTTGAATTTGCTCATCAATGACAAAGTAACAATTAAATTCAAAAATAATAGATGCGATTGTTGAAGCCGTCATTGTTTAATGAACAAAAAATAGAGTTTATGATAAATGGAATAATTGATATCTTCAATGCCGATGATCAAGAGAGTCATGGATTTCTGCAACTTTGTAGCATTAACTGCAGTATTTGAAAGTTAGCAAAATACAGTTTTTGATATAGGGGATTAAAAATAAGGATCTTGAAATTTTTATTGGAAATTTTTTCAAACTTTTGCTTTCATCAGAACAAAGCTTTTATTTGAAATCGGAAATTGTTATACCTTCAAAGGCAATTGGGACTATTTTTCATTTACGTTGTTTCTACTTGATGGTTGGAGGAATAATGAAATTAAATTTGATATTTTGAGAAAAAACTGTTGAACCCAGATTCCTATGATTAATTTTCTTTCGCCGTTAGTTGATCGTTAAACACGTAACAATACCTCTGAATTTTCTGAAAAAAAAATAAAGAAAAAAAAATTTTTTAAATTTGAAGAATATTATTTTATAAAATTTTAAGAAATTTTTTTTTGAAAAAATGGCCCTGGGATACATTAAGACTGAAAAAAAATCATATAAAAAATCAAAGATGTCAATAAAGAATATTATTCATTAAAATTTTAGGTCTAATAAAGCCTTTAAATCTTACTGTAAAATTTGGAACTCAACATTTCAAAAAAATAAAATATGACAAAAATTCCAAATATTGTGAGTCTTACTGTACCGCATAAATGTTACCCCAAAATGTATGTAACGAACATTTCAAATTCATGCTGATTTTTTTAAGAGAGGTTCACTTCGGTATCAGCTTCAAATAAAAGTTGTAAAAATTTTACAAAATATCCGTTACATGGAGTTTTTTAAATAAAATTTTAGCGCAATTTTCATTTGAACAACATTTTATATAAATTGTATAAAATTGAATTTTTGAAATTGTGAAAACATTAATTGTTTTTGTTCTTTATAGACGTCAAATAAAATTCTTTAATGAAAAAAAAAAATCAATCAAAGGTTTTTTGAAATCTATCGTGTTACTTGAAAGTAATTTTATGCAAAAAAAAACTAGTATTGATGCGTCAAATTCATTAAAAACCATTACAAACAAAAGCTTGAAAGTAGCAATTTGCCACATGAGAGAATAAAAAATGTTAAATAAAAAAAGAATTGCGTCGTATCTTTCTTTCAAGGTGAAGTGAAGGTGCGTGAACGAACAATGTTTTTGTTTTTTTCCTCTTTCCAACACATTAACATAAAAAACAAACAACTTTTAACTTGTTCTTATATAACTACTTCATTATTAGTCAACTTAAGTTTCTAATTCGTTGACATCTATTTTTTTATTTATAAATTTTGAATTCAAAGCTTGTTCTTTTAATTTTTTTTTATAAAAAATATAAATCAACTCGAACTTGAAACTTGTTTGTTTTTTTGCTCTATATATTACTGGACTTTAGATATTTGTAGGAAATATATAAGAGATAAAACTCAAAAAAATCATCAGGTAGAGTCGATTGTGGATTAGAGTTTGAGCTCTCGAGCTTGGATTTTGAATAGTTGAATTTTTAAGAGTTTCAATTATTTTTGATCGAATTTCAACAAAATTTTTGGTGTCTGGAATCGATGTTGGTTCAGCAAAATCTTCTGGTTTTGGATTTTTTGTTGTTTCTGTGATAATTTGAGAGTTTGTGGTACAATTGAACTTTGGACAACAACTTGGATATGTTTCACTAATATCATTACTATCTTGTTGACAATTCAAGTAATCCAAATTATCATCACAACTGAAAATAATTTTAAAATTTTTATACTTGACATTATTAAAAATCAATAGTATTTATTTACCTCTCGATGATCAAAGTCTCCAATGAACAAATAATTTTGTTACAGTCTTCAAAATGTATGAAAAGATCATCATTCCCGGTGCAATATTTACCATATTCGACGTCTTTTCTGTCGAATTCTTGAATTTTACATCCAACAAATGTCGAAATTGATAAAAATACGATCAAAAATAATTTTTTCATTTTTTATTAATATTTTATTATTTATTTATTTTTTTTAAATTATTGTTATTTAATACTGAACGGTTATTTAATACTGAATGTCCTTTAAAACTTTCCTCACTTTTATATAAAAATAAATTTACGCGTTAGAACTTTCTTTACACGGAAATCCTTTCTATGAAGGATAAAAATTATCAACACGTGCTTTTCTGATTAAACTTTCATTCTTTATTTGACCTACTTTAATCTCAATAAAATTGTGACTACGTGTAATCTGTTCCAAAATGATGACCTTTACTAATTATATACTAAAAATTTTCAAAAATAATCTAATTTTTAATGAGTCGTAATCAATTTTTTTTTTGAAATAAATAAATAAAAACATTTTTTGTTTACATTTTAATTCCGTGATGATAACATTGTCGCCCAATGACGTCTTTGATAAGCATATCTCGCAGTGCAATGCAGTCATTGAGTCTAATTTTGAATATTTTTGTGGTTTTTTTTCGTGATAATGAGCTACTTGTCAAACAAATGTCCATTAAATTATCGCCAAAAAAAATGATGTTAATTTTCGTTTTTATTGCGAATTTTTATTCAATTTTTTTTGCGACATAAATAAATTTAAATGATAATTCAACAATGTTCAATGGACTGCCAAAAAAATAAAATGTCAATAAAAATTTTTTATTTTGTTTTGGTAGCCGGCTTTTGAGTCACAACCGGTAAGTGAATCGTTGTTGATGGTTTTTTGGTAGTTGCACCCGGTTGAGCAAGTGTCGCTTGTGTCGAAGCCGTCTGGTGAGTATTTCCAGTTTGTGGTGCACCTTGGCAATTTATGCGCGGACAACAATCTGGATAGGATTTGCTAAAATCCGTTGATGATATCGAACAACCAGTTTGTGCTGGTTTCGAATGGCACCTAAAACGATATTTTGCGAATGAAATTTTATTTTGGCAAAAGCATGACGTAACGTTTGTTTTGGTTGTTGTTTACATTTTAAATTTTTTAACGACACGTGCAATAAAAATAACAAGTTCATAGACCTCGTTTCATGCCGGCAAGACGTGATTGTAATTGCGTGAGTGTAACGAGATTGATTGAAATGCAAAAAAAAAAAATTTTTGCATAAAGCACTCACCCAACTGCATCCATGGAGTAATCGGCGTAACACCTTATCATTTCACACTTGCCCTTGCGTTGGTTTAACGACCCACTTTGATAGAAGCTGTTCGTCTCTTTGTCCCAGCATTCGTTTGGATGGTCTGTAATTGTTGGTTAAGTTGCGGAACGAAGTTTCAAGGTGAAATGCATATCAAACCTGGATGCTTTTCCGCTTGTACTTTGTATCCATTCACCAGAAGTCCGTTTTGCAACGACAAAATGCAAACGGCAATAATCAGAATTTTGTATTCCATTCTAACCGGATATGAAAATAATACAAAACGAAATGAAGCAATTGCCGGGTTTACGTCTGATTTTGAGCAATTTGTGTCATGGACTGAGTACCGAGCATTTATGCAGGGAGAAAGAGTTCACATTGATATTCTCATCACTTGTATTAAATATATTTTAATCAAAACAAATTTAATCAAGTCAAGTTGACGAGTAAATCCAGCCGGCGTGAGATCATCATATGGTATTGAAGTATTTTAGGCCGATACAAAAATCAAAAATCTTGATCTTAAACTTCAAATGTAAGTATATTGAGTATCAAATCATAAAAAAAGAAAAATTTAAATTTCTTCATTCGTTTAAATTTTTTTCATAAAAATTTGGCAAATTATAAAAATGAGAAAAAAAAATGAATTTCGTATTAAGTTTGATTTTTATATTTTTAAAAAATTTTTGAACAAAAATAAACAAATTATAAAACGATAGGTCTTGATTTACTAAAGATTAGATTAACCCTTTAAAAGTAAATTTTCTATTTTCTGGTTCCTTAAGAGATCAATTTGATCCCTTAATAGGTTTTTCATTTCACAAATCAGATTAACTTCTTTAGTGAATTTTCTGATCTAAAGTTGTATGTATGAGCAAAAAGTATTTAAATGGAAAGCCTTTTGGATGTACCTGAATTTTTCTTAACGTTCCAAACACGTCTTTACAGCTTTGTTGTCAGAATCCGAATGTCGTTTTTTCTATTTTATTTTATTGAAGTCATTAGGTATACCCCATGGTTGCTTTAATTTGACTTTTTTTAACGGCGTTAACAAGTGACAAAAGTCTTATTGATGAATAAAGGAGTTAATCTGATTCCTTAAGAAGTTAAACTGATTACTAAGTATCAATTTCAGCTGGTTTTTGTTTAAAGGGCATCTTTTTTCACTGATTTCATAATTTTTTTCATAAAAAAAAATTAAAAAAGCAAGAAGGTATTGACTTTTTGAATTTTCTTTGAATAAAAATTCTGATCTTTTTCAAATTTTTGAACATAAATGGAAAAATCTTAAAGATATTCATTCTACCCTTTGAGAACACATTAGGAGGAGGAAATTAAAAACATTTTTGATTATTTCTTTGGCCTTAACGATTTTTTCGGTTTATGGTATCTTTTATGACAGAATTTAAATGGTTTCATTTTAATATAATTTTGTCTGCAAAATTCAATTGATTTTTTTCAAAAAGTTTTTTGCCCCGAAAGATGATTTTCAAAAAAGTCAAGTGAAATAAAAAGGCTAAATTTAATATTTAAACATTGCGTTACACTCTTTTCTTCTTTTTAATGAGTCGTTTCATTTCGTAAGTACAAAACGACAGTTTATTTATATAACCTATCACGCATGTAAACAGTGATAGATATGAATGAGTGCATCATTGAGAAATATGCTGTGCCCATGTTGCGACGACATGTAAAAAATAATCACACTGAGCGGTGCCTACGTGACTAATCGCAGTCGGTTTCCCCATGTATTAGTTTTATTAAAAATGTATTGTTATTAGGGCCACCATAAGTACGCGATTACAAAGTTCATCGTACAGAGCAAATATGGGGATCTCCGTCGTAAAATAATGTAATAAAAAGCTTTACGTGAGTTTTTACATGAGTTACAATGGTCTGAAGCCCGCAAAATTCAACTTCAAGGAAAACTGGTCTCGATTGTATTTAATTTGTGAGAATGATGATTGTTGTTTCTCATTATTTTTTAACAAGATTGAAATCAAAAAAGTCGCCGGTCTAGAAAACCGGAAAAAAATTATAAAAAAATGTTCTGCTGATTTTTATTCGATTTTTATGAAGTCAAACTATAAAAATTTCATTAATATTTATTTAAAAAAACGAAAAATCGAACGGTTTGTTATTGTTTTGGTCGATGCGTCAAAACAACTCTGCGTCAAAACATCGTAAAAAAGAAAGTATGTCAAGTTCAGTTCCCTCTTTTCTGAGCATGCGGTCTTTCTATGTTTTTCGCATTTCTGGATGAATCTAAGTGGAAAAGTGCGTACGTGTCATTTTGCATGCGTTTTTCTTATTGCGTCTTAATTCGTAACATACATATGTTTGCAATGTGTTCTCTTCTAAACAGAGGCGAACCGGTATGAAGTCATAGAGAATTAAGATGACAAGGTAATAAAAATAAACTCAATTTTTTATAACATTTTAATATTTTTTTTGTTTTTTATTTTTTTTTAAATCTTTGAAACTTACAATTAATTAATAATAAAATAAAGTTATTACATTGCGATTCATATAGAACTACGAATGCGCTATGCCGATGCGCAATAAAACTAAGCGTCTACACATGTTTAATATTATTGTATAATTATAGAAGTTTCCTTAACCTCCTTTTGGGTCAATGACTTTTAGCTGGATGATGATTAAAGGTGACTTTAAATTCATCGGGAGTCCAAAAAGGGTGCAGAAAGCATTTTTTACTGGTTAAAATAAATCCAAATACATCCTATATATCACTTATGAAAGACTATCAAAGATTTTTAATCCTATACTGCTTGTAATAGTAATATTATGTTAGGTTTGTTGTTATTTATTTCAACCTCTTCGTGGTGCCTTGTCAAAATAGTTGGCCAAACTCCAAAACTCTAAATCGAACTAAAATTGACTGGCGACCGAAGTCAGCGTCAGTCAATGTGCCTCTTTAGTGCGATACGGTGGGGTCATGATGGATTGCTGGTTGGACAACCTCAGCCAAGTTGTACCAGCCATAAGTACCTTTCTCGAGATGTTCCTCTGCAAAAAATGAAAAAATTAATTTAAAATAAAGTTTGAATTAATTTTAATTAAAAAATTCAATTTTTTCACTTTAAACCTTTTTTAAAAAAATATTAAATTTTAAATTACCTTCGTGAATAATTGAAGGGAAACGATAGTTGTAGACAATGCCTGAAGTTATAGCGGCATTGGCTACGATGAAAGCTGCAATTTTGTCAACGAATACCATTTTGATTGATTTTTTTTATAAGTTCTTTTTTCACTTTGAAAATATTATAAGTTTTTTTAAAAATATTTTTTAGAGATTTTTCTCTTCAAAACACGTCTGGATTGCTTTAGGTTCAAACTCGAACTGAATTGTTTCTGACTCCGCAACGCACTCGACGCTTTTCTTTTATTATTGTTTTCATTATTTACCAACATTGAGCGCGTACCGCATACATCTGTGTCGTACGCGTACTTTGTTTTATATAAAAACCTATATACATAACTCCCTCCATGTTCGAAGTCGCAACCGGTCGGCATAATCTTCGCACCAAAACAAAAATAAAAAACTGCACGTAGGCAGAAATTTTTTAATATGTTTTCTAGTTTGAAAGACACGCGAAAGTATTATTTTATGTGAATCTTGTTATGCTAGAATATTCATCGTCTTCAATTTGCCAACGTGTCCAATGTTTGTAAAGATGATCTCACCACTGAAAAGGGTTTCAACTTACAAGACATTCATCATGAAATAAAATAAAAACATACAAAAATATGATAATGTCACTTAAAATAAATTAATTTTTACATGATCGGTAATTGGTGTGAGTTTGAATACGTGACAATCGACGAAAAAGTCGTAAAATCTATTTTTCTGGGACACCAAACTTTGCACAATCGCACTTCGTTTCGAGAAAAATTCTTTCAAAATATTTTCGATAAAACAGAAATTTTGAAAGAATTTTGTTTGTTTGATAAAAAATGATATCATTTTCAGTAGGAGCGAACAACTGGTCAAATACCACGCGCAATTTTTTTCCAATGAGATTATTTTTTTAAAAAAACTAAGTCGCCCCATTTGTTGTGAATTTATGTGAATATTTAAACATTATTTATCCGGTTTTGTTTTGCGCTGCTCATTCATAACATTGCCCGTGTGTTTGTTTTGATACACTCCGCTTCGCGTTATGGAACAGTAAAGAACTCTTTTATTTAAAAGCAGAAATCGGTTGCCATTTTTATTCTAGAATTGCGTCTTATTTTTTTAAAATAAAAAAAAATCGGTAGAATGTTATGTAAGACCTTGAATTCATAACAAGCGACGCGACGCTCGAAGCACATTGTCAAAGAAATTGAAGACGAACACATGGCGTTGTTGCATTTTTTTAGTGTCAAAGTATTAACAGAAACGCATGCAGGAGCAAAAGTCGTTAGTAAATTAATTAAACAGTAGTTTCTTTCGTGGCTTTTGGAGTTTCAACAACTTCAAAGGTGCTTGGATATCTTGTTGAAGTGACTTCACATTCATATCTCTGATGGATTTCGGTTATTTCTCGATATTTTCGTTCTTCTTCGAAGAATCTTTCTGTTCTGGCACAAATATTAGCTTCTCGGTCTAAAATTATTGGAAAATTGTTGTGCTGTTTTTCGTATAAGAATTTTCCGATGCAGAAGACGAACACCAATGGAATTATGATTAACCAGAGAAATTGTGTATTTTGAGTTTTAGTTTCTTTTTCACTCAGATTTTCATCATCAAATTTGATGACAGGAATAGAATCTGTTGATTTAAAAGTTTTTGGTGCAAATGGATCGTAAAAATCTTGAACACAGTCGATAAATCGTCTACATTGCTTGTGTAACATAGTTTCCTCATCCTTGCAGATTTTTTTTGCACTTACATAGCAACTATGGAAAATAAAGTTGATAAAAATCTAAGATGAGAAAAATGTCTTACCTAAAGTCTTCTGATTTTTTCACAGATCCTGTGGAACATCTATCAAATGATTCATCGTTAACTTTCTGACAAAATATATCTTTTTCTGATGGACCAAAACGCTTCTGAATAGATCCTGAATTGGGTTTGTCGATAAAATCTTCTAATGGAATAAATTCATCGGGTTGAGGTGTGTTTTCTAAAGACTTTGAAATGCTGAGTAAAAATATGCAGATGTGCAACAGAGTCATTTTGGATCACTAATGAGGTTGTCAAAGGATTTGTCTAGGTAAAAGTAGTGCAAACGGAAGATATGAGAATCATTTCCGTTATTTTTATCAGAATTTTTTTGAACCAAACGAGTTTTATACTTAATGAATATGTATTTTTTGCAATGACACAGAATAAAAATCATTTAACGCACTTTGTTGTTTCGAGGAAGTTCTTGTCTGAGAAATGGAAAAAATAATGAGAAATGCCATTTGGTCATGCCATGTCAAGGACTGGAAGCGATGCTGTGATATTTAGTTTATAATTAGTGTTAAGTAGTCTATTCATTGTGATCTCTTTCTTTGCTAAAATCTGTGCCTTTATAGAGTCCCCTTTAAAGTTTTTAAAATTTTATATGTAACTTAAGTATAGCCGTTTCACGTAAATGGATTGGATTATCCATTTTTTAAATTGCTCTATAGTTTCCAAAAATATTAATTTATATTTTATATATGATAAATCATTTAAACATTTTGAAGTTCAAAAACAGCATCCGAAGTTTTTTTTTGCTTAGACCTCTTTTTTGTAGTTTCATTGAGAAGGAGAGACTCATGTATTATAAATATTGTATAGTCACTTCCTTTGTAGTCATTTCTGTATCCGGATCGATAACAACGCGACTAATATGCTTCATTTGATTCTGACTTTCGTCAAAGTAGACTCTTCCACTTTTTCGACACATTTGCTTTTCATGTTCATCTAACTCCTCTGATGTTTCGTCATTTTCTTCCGATGTAAATTCCACGGATTCTCGGATGTTTGATTCATCTGAAGATGATGAAACTTCTTTTGAAATTTCTACCTTTACTTCGGTTTCAATATTTTCAGGACTTTTTTCAGCTTCAGTCATGGCTGTGATAGATTCTGAAATAGTTGGCTCTTCTACAACAACTTCTGTTACTTCTGGTTTTTCCTCTAAATTCATTGGTTGAAAATTTTCATGAGTGATTGACATTGCTCTTGATTCGGTGAGTTTCCTTTTCCTGTAGCACAAACACATGCCGAAGGCGATAAAGATAGCCAAACATCCTACGATGATATAAATATTGAGGTATTTTTTGGCACCTTTTTCTTTGTCGCTCTTGTCATTAACATTTTGAAGAATTTTTGCTCTGAAAGAATTATCGTTGGTAGAATTGGGAGTTGAAATTGATAAAGTATTAGAAGTAGAAGATTCTTGTTTTTGATCAAAAGTATCAATTTGTTCAGATTCCTGATTATTTGAGTCTTCTTCAATTTTTATTATTGCTTGACATTCAAACATCCATCGATCAAAAGCAGTCTCATTCTTATTGGTACAGATGTTTTGCAAATTTTTCTCGCATTCCGCACCAGTATTGCTGAAAATAAAATATTGACATTTTTTGTCATTGAAAAGTTGATGACTCACATAAAGCTATCGAGAAAAGATTTTCCACTGCGACTGTTTCTGGAGAACATCATTGAATTTCCTTCATTTTTAACGATAAAATAATTGCAATATTTATCAAAAAGTGAGATTGAACCAAAACTTTCATCGTTTTCTGCAAAAATGAGAAAAATATTTAGCAGAAAAATTTTTAGCTTAAATAACTTCATGATGAGAGAGAAAATTGTCGACTAATGATCAATGAATTTAATAAAAATTACATAAACTACCGCGGATGTTATGATAACTTACTTCCTATGATGTGTAAGAAATATACTTCCTTGGAAGGAATCACCGTGATAAATTAATCAAGAAGTAGAAATTATATTATACAGCAATGTGAATATGAAGATCCTTTAAAAAACTAACGGTTAATGAGACAAACATTTTTGATAAACGCATTGAAACGCAAATTTCCTGACATAAAATCAGATTTGCGTTTTTTGACGTTTCATCTTTTGTGTCATTGATTCTAACCCCAAAATTTAGGCAACGTGTTTTCAATCAAAAATTATTCATTAGTTCATTTAAAATCTAAAATTCGTTTTGAAATATTAAAAAAATACAATTATTTCATTAAAGCTCAATTTTGATGGATTTGTATGCAAAAAGCCTTTTGCAAAAAAATCTTATGATCGCTACTGTAAGTCGTTTTAATGACAAAAATCACGATTGCTTAAGAAAAGAACAAGATACAGCAATATTATTTTGTTCAGGTCCTTGGGAACTTGTATTAACGCTCTTGACCCATATAAACATCGAAAATGTCTGCAAATTTTTGTTTACTTTATTTTACTCAAATTTCAAGTAAAAGCATCAAAGAGTATTTATTTCCAGTAAGTCATTGAGAATAAGAAGGCGTTACAGTTACTGAAAGTTACATTTATTTTTAGGACAGCACTCTGGATATTCCTTTGTTAAATCAGATTCGAGCTTACAACCAGAAATTGTTCCTACTACACCACATCTAAAAGAAAAACAAAACAATAGAATTTGTTTATGATAGAACGATCACTTACGATTGAAATTCCATTGTATAATCAGCTTTACAGACAACTCTTTGGCAGAATCCTTTACGATTGTAACCCTCAGCTCTAGGGAGATAATAGGAATTTGAACCTTTATCGTAGCAGTGATTAGGATACTCTGGATTTGTTGACTTTGATGGTGGATGTTGAAGAAGAGCTCCATAAACCATGGAAATTGCCGCAAAAATCATAAAAATCGTCAATTTTAATGAAAACATTTTTGTTCACAAAATTTAGTTAGGTATTTCACAAAAAAATTAAGAGATAAACTCGTGTGATGACTAAATGACAACCAAACTCCAACTGATATTAATTTTTTTCTTAATTGTCTTTTATAAAGTTAAATCTGATTATATTGATACAGTAGCGATCATGAGTTTTTTGCAAAAGGTTTTTTTTTCATACAAAACCATCAAAAGTTGGCTCCAATGAAACTTTTTTTTTATTTTATCTTTATTTGGTAAAATTTTTTTTCAATTTTGCATAAAAATGTTCTTGTTATGCTACATCTAAAATAGGATCTTTTCTGTAGCATAAGGAAATTTGTATGGTAGCTTAACAAAAACGTAAATGCGAAAAAATTACCGTAAAAACTGAAATATTTTGCATTGGAGCCAAATTTGGATGATTTTGTATGAAAAAAAGTTTTTTGCAACAAAAACTTATGATCGCTACTGTAAGTCGTTTGAATGACAAAAATCACGATTACTTAAGAAGAGTAAGATATGACAAAATTATACTCATTATAGCATTGGGAACTCGAATTAACGCTTTTCAAACAAATAAACATCGAACGAAAATTGCCTTGTTTTTGTCAGCAGTTTTTTCAAAACTTTATTTTACTCAAATTTCAAGTAAAAGCATCAAAATGTATTTCTTTTCAGAACATTTCTAAGAATAAGCAGGCGTCACAATTTTTCCATTGCAATCAAACTTAGGACAGCACTCTGGATATTCCTTTTTCAAATCATGTGGAAGCTTCTTACAACCAGCGACATCTGCTGCACCACATCTAAAAGAAATACGAGAACAATCAAATTTTTTAATGAAAAACTGGTTAGCTTAGTTCAGTGGTTAGCGTATTTGGCTGATAAGCGTAAGGTCAGACTCGAAATCATGAAAAACTTTTCTGACTCCAATCGTGCTTAGAATTTACTTTGATCTTTTAGAAACCTTTTGTAACCTTCTGGCAGAGGGCGCCTGCTTGGGATGACAGGTAAAAAGCTAAGACCCATTCTTCGGCGTTTACTGAGAAAGCTTACGATTTCACAGTATGAAGTACAATATGACTCTTTAGAGACCCTTCCATACCCTAATAAAATAAAAAATCACTTACCCATGAACTTCCATCGAATAATCGGAATGACAGAAGAGTTTTTGGCATTTTCCCGCGCGATCATAGTACTGCGCTCGTGGCTGATAATAAGAATTTGACGCTTTATCGAAGCAATGATTAGGATACGCAGGATTTGTTGACTTTGACGGTTGAATGCGAAGAATATCTCCATAAACCATGGAAATTACCGCAAAAACCACAAAAATCATAAATTTTGTAGAAAACATTTTTGTTCACAAAATTTGTTAATTTCACAAAAAATGAAGAGATAAGCTCGTGTGATGACTATAAGACAACCAAACTCTAACTGAGATTAACTTTTTTTTTCGTATTTGACTTTTACGAGTACATTCAATGATATTGATAAGTGGTTTGACTTGAAATTGTTGACTTATAGACTTGGAGCGGAGAGCAAAAAATCACGAGTACTTGAGGAGAGAAGAGCAAATTTTTCGTCGTCAAGTCATTGAGGTAGGTCGAATTTCTGGGAACTCGGATTAAAGCTCCTCAAATTGCTTTGTTTTTGTCTGAAAAAATTCCTTTTTTCAGCTATAAATAGATTTTTATTGCTCTTAATTTGCATGATGATGCATACATAAAAATTAACATCAAATTTCAGTTGAAACCAGTTGTTATTATCTACCATAAAAAAAAATTTAGTTGGAACCAGTTAACCGCCTAAAAAAAATCTCGCATTTTATGGACGTCATAAAAGCACATTTTTTTGGGTGTTACACGTATGAGTGGAAAAACACATGTGCGAAAGAATGTGTTCTAAAAATAGCCATGTGCAGACAATAATTTCGATCAAGTTCCGGTTCTTCTTCGTCCACAGAAGAAAAAAAAACAAGAAGTTTACGTAAGTTGCGTTCTTTTGCGATAAACAAATGAGAAAAAGAAAAGAAATGCAGAATAAGAGGATTTTTTGTTTACGTATTTTGGTATTTTTTCTTGCACCTCGTTCGCACTGAACGGCGACAAACATTTAAGCGGAGCAATTACCTCATGAAAAAACGTGTCAACTGCATGCAAGATTTATCTTTCGTGCAAAGTCATGATGTCATTGCATTTTTTTTTTCGGGGGGAATGACGTGATTTGTCACGCGAAAGTATTAATTATGGCAATAAATAAGAAAATAACACACGCAAATAAAAAAAAATTATTGATGATCTATTAAGAATTGATCTGGCGCCGTCGTCGTCCGTCGTTTGGGAGTGGGTTATGAATTATGAGAGTCATTTCGGGAAACAAGAACATTTTTGCACAAATCGACAAATCAATCTTTGTTTTTTATTTGAAATGCGAAAAAAAAATATTTTTTTTCGGGGATTGGTTGTTAGACTAAAAAAAATGTGGAATTTTGTGTGATTTTGATATTTTTTACGATTTCATAGGAATTTGTGGCAATAACAATAAAAAGATTTAAATTTGCACATAAAACAATAAATCACCACAAATAAAATTCAATAAGCCGCTTATTATTACGGGATTTCTTTTTTTTATCTCGCGCACATTACATGCTTTGCTTTGACGACGCCGATAATTGTCACGAGCTAAAAATAAACCACATGCAATTTCTGTGCTAAAAATAAAACTTTTTCACATCTCACCTTTTTTATAAAAAAAAAAATATTTTTAATATAATAAAAAAAAGTCTTTAAGATTGATTGAGTCATAAATCATGTAAATTAGCCGGTATTTTTTCTGTTTGAATTTTTTTTTTCAGTCAACTTATTTGGTCATGTTCACGACGACGAGCAAGACGACGCGTTGACATACCGCGCACCAACATCATCAACCGGTAAATGACCTCCATTTCATTCATAAAGCAATTAATATATTTACTATTTCGCGAGTAGCGTAGGCAGACGGAAAATTCATGACATTCCTCGCCTTTTAAGGTTGTTTTCTTTCTCGTTCATTGTGTGTGTGTGACTCACATCACGTTTCGAGCTACTTGTTTTTTTTTTGTATTTTGATCCATTTCAATCAAAAACGTGGTCGAGTCCAGATCAATCCGACAAAAATTGAATTTTTATGGCAATTTTTCAATTTTTTAAAAACAACACAAAAAAAAATCGGCGCCTAAAATATTTGTCTAAGCGGATATCATGCTAGATAGAATGATAATGAGGACGATTGACGTCGAAATGTTATTTTTGTGTGAGAATTATGAAAATTCTTTGCATAAATTAAAGTTGTTGATATTTTTTCGATGATACTATTATTTTAATAGAGCAGGTGGCTCGGCAAAACAATTTTTTTTTTAATTTTTGTGATAAGAGGCCGAATTTGTGTTTGTGTGACGTAAATCGCATAAAGCAGGTTTTTCTAGATATTTTTAGATAGGTGACGGAAGAAAGTAAAGATGACAAAGTTGTTTTTTTTAACGTTTTGCGATATCGCGCGAGAGGTGTGTCGTTTATATTTATTCCTTTATCAAATTTTTTTTGAAAAAAATATTTCAAAATTATTTTGTGGAATTTTTTTAAATGTTCCGGTTCTAGTTTTCCTTATAAGTCGTAACAATGCCAAACCCAAAAAAATAAGTCTTTAAATGGAAACGACTGGTTTTTCGTTCTTTCTAACGTTCTGCGGTGTCTCCCAATTGTCTAGAGCATATCCTGGTTGCAAACTTTTAATAACACGCTTATAAATATTTTTTTTTATCGCAAACACCGTTTATATTCCCGTGTTGCGCTCCAAAAATTAAAGACATTTGTTTTGCTTGTATCTTTTTTTTCATCAAAATAAAAAATACGCGAAAAAAAAAAATGAGCACACATATGACCGCCATCCAGGTGCTTCTTTAATTTTTTTTTATCAATTTTAAATAAACATCATCATCAACATCTTCTGTGTCTCTTTTTTTTCGTGTGATAATTTGCATATATCGTAACTTTGTTTTTGTTTTTATTTTCTTTTGCCTGCTGCATGGCGATTTACGGCAAAAACAAATCGTTTTTTCTGCATTCCAGCGACTGATTTAATTAATAATAAATCCGATCGGCGCCAATTTTAGCACGAATGTGTGTGGCATATATATTTTTATGACGTTATAACGACGAAAACCACCGAAAAAAAAACATCAAAAACAACATCATTTTCGGAGAGATAAGAAAACAACAAACAAGCAAAAAAAAATGTGACTAAATCTTTAAGAAAATTTGCCGCTCAAAAGGCAAAGCATCATCATCGCAAGACAATAGCTACTGATCGGGCTCATAGAAATGCACGCTTGTTTACTTTTTTTTTTTTTAATAAAATAATAAAAATAAAAAATTTCTTTTGATGTAAGTGTTTATTTTCGCGAAGGCGGCTTAGATGAAAAAGAGTGTTTTGACATTTATCATCGTCTTAAAGATAATGTTTGTATTAGATGACAGGGAAAATGCCGACAAATGTCGTGCATAGTTATCAAAGGCGTTTTGCTGGGTGTGCAAAAATGAGATTAGCGTAAATTTTACATATTTTTAGGTGACAAAGAGGTGATAGTTGCAATATTATGCGATTTTTCGAATAAAAATTATGAGAAAAATATGAACGAAATGAGTTCACCATTACGACAACGTTGTTTTGATTCATCAAAAAAGAGTCCCCATTATTTTTTTGTAAATAAAATTTAAAAATAAACTATGATCTCTCGAATGATTTCTACTAATTTTTTTTTCCTGGAAATTTTTAAAAATCATGAAAAAGTAAAAAATATAGTTAAATTCTAATTTTTAATAATTTAATAAAATTTTAATAAATAATTAATGTAATAAAATTTGATCTATTAATTAATTTATTGATCAATTAATAATTAATTTTATCACAATAAAATAATTAAAAAATATAATAAATAATATTATTGAATAACATATTATAAAATTATTTTAAAAAATCTTTAAAATAATTTAATTTAATTTTTTTAATTTAAAAAAAATTTTAATTTATTTTATTTTTTAAAATTATTACTTTAAAATGGTTTTTTTAAATTATTTTTTAAAAATTGTTTTTAAATTACATGACATTATTTAACTTTATTTATGATAACAATTAACTTACAACATGAAATGAATTTTTAGGTGCTCTAGCTTAACAACTACTTCAACTCTTGTTGGGATTTCTTTCCGAGAAATTGTTTTCCTTAATATTTTTAATTTTAAACAATAAATTATTAAATAATAATTATAATTAATTAATATTTTAACTAATTAATTATTTTTTAAATTTTTTAATTTTTTTATAATTTTTTTTTTGTAAAAATTTTTAATAAAAATCACTAAAATACAAAAAAATTCCAAAATATTAAAAAATTCCATCAAAACATTCTTTAAAATAAAATTTTTGTTTTGAAAAATATTTCTTTGTATGCTCCAGTAGACAGAAGAATTTAACGTCAGTACAAACAAGAAACCTCTTTTTGAATGCAAATCCATGAATGAACAGAATTTTAATGTTTTTGTTTACAAAAATCACAATTTCAACGAATAATGATCTAAAAATAGCCCGAAAAGCCTTAAAAATTAAATAAATGCAAAAAAAAATAATAAAAAAATTATTTAAACCGCATGGAATTTACTACCTAGCATTCATAAAAAATTGTTTACATTTTTCCCAAAAAAAAAAAAAAAAATTGATAACATTTGCATCATCAAAACAAAATCTACATTTAAATATCCTCATAAAATTGGTGATTTATTTATTTTTGTTCTTATTTTGCGTTTTTCTTTTCAAACAGATAAACAATAAAAAAAACTAAACATTAAAATTCAAAAAATTTCTTCTTCAATATTAAAAGCACACACCGGATTGTTGACGTCTTTCTACTAAATTATATAAAAATATACGGCAGGCGACACAATTCTTATCGCCATCTACCTACCTAGGTAGTAGGAACGACCATGACCAACACACACACACACACAGCCGATAAAAATATTCTTAAATCGCATATTTTTCGTCCCGCGCTTCACAATATGTGGGATGACGTATGTAGAATCTTGATGACGTACATTCGCATCCAAAATATATTAATTTCATTAATTCAGGCGACAACCTGACACCAAACTGCGGTACGTGTGTATCCATACAAAACGACGACGACGGAAAAATTGGTTAAAAAAAAACAGAGAAATAAAATAATAATTTTTTTTAAAGGTGTCCCTGTGCTGTTTTTGACCGTTTTTACAAACAAACATCTCATTAAAATTTATATGATATGAGAAGAAGATGGTAAAAAAAATATCCGAAAAAAATAAAATCAAAACAAAAACCAGCAAAGGCATCGGCCGTTTTTATTTATCAGCTTTTTCAGGCGTTTCATACGTAATCACTGAATTATGTTCGGCTCGATCATCGGTGATCGTCGTCGTTGCCGTTGTCGCGTACGGATGGATGCACACACGACGAATGCGAGAATGGCGACGAAGAAAGAAGAGCCTCAGGTATAAATAAATAACGTGTAACCGGAGTTTTATAAGAACAGTTTCAGCTCAGTTATTGAAGAGTAAACAAGTTGCCTTGCAAAAATATTTAAAAAATAAAATATTTTCTCAAGAAAATAAAAATAAAAAGCTACAAAGAAAGCAAATTTATAAAACAAACAAATACTTAAAAAAAAGTGAAGAAAAAATCTCACCTTGTGAAAAAAAGTCAGAACTTTCTGAAAAAAAAACGTGTGAAAAATTCTAATTAACAAAACAAACATTTTGTTCAAAATCAAAACAAACCATAAATCAACAACAACAACAACAATGGAATCCAAGCAAGTTATTGTCATCATCGCCATCGTCAGCTGTTTGGCTCAAGTTCAAGGTTACACCGCAATTTTCCCACCATCCCAACACCCCTCCAACCCAAATGCCTGCTATGACGAACAAGTCGGCGCACTGTACAAGGTTGGCACGGAAAACAATCGTCCCGGTCAATGCGAACGCATCTTCTGCTTCAAGGACTTTTCCATGGTGTTGCACGGTTGTGGCCTCGTAGCTGCCGGACCTGGTTGCGAAGTTGTACCCGGTGACCTCAACAAACCATACCCCTTCTGCTGCGAAACCGTTAAGTGTGCCCCCATTGTCGATGACGAAGGAATTTACGAAAACACAATATAAACACACATTTGCCCATCCAACGTGCAAAATGTAGACTAAATATTATCGAGGTTAATGCCTTATGTGATTATTGTGATAAATTCCTGCTTCATTCATCGTTTATTATTATTATCATTATTTTATTATTATTTTATTGTGATTGTCGATTCATTTTTATCATTAATACGCTACTATATTATTATTATGACATAATTTGCAAGCCACCCATGTATTTAAGCTCACCTTCAATCACACACTCACACAAAAAATGTTAAATTATTTAAAAAATGTAGCTTTTAACGCCTAGTTATCTAGTACAAAACAAAAATCATCCTTTTAGCACCTAATTTAGCTCGTAAGACACAAACACAAAAATTTATATCAATTCGGACGTATCTGTAACAGATACAGAAGTGATTGAAAAAATGTACATTGAATCAATGATTTTGTTATAATTTAATATTATATTATATATGCCGTATTACTATTTTTGTATAAATAATTTTTAGAGTCAAGAATGACGCAAATCGTTATTATTATAATATTATTAATATATTTATACATATTTTTAAAAAAAGATAAACAAGACAAAATAAAAAATCAAATCAAATTAAAATTCATAAAAAAAATTGTTGTTTTTTTCACTATACTACTACAGATCTACTCCACAGACATTAACACAAAACACTGATGATACCGTGTGATATCAGATTGTTGGCCCACAATAAAATTCTATTTTGTATTTAAATGACATTAAAAACAAAATGCTCGAAACACAAAAAATAAACGTGATAACTGATTAAAATTTTTAGATCCTGTTAGAAGTAATTTATTTGGCAGATGTTTGGTGACGACGCAGAAAAAAAATATTTTTTTTATGTTTGTTTGTGCAAAAAAAAAAAGTTTTGGCAAAAATATTTCTTTTTATTGTCACCAATTAATTTTATAACTTTTTTCAGATTTTTATCAAAAAACTTGAAAAAAAGAAGAGTTAGCTGGTGGCATTTGAGGAATTTCTTTATATTATAAAAATATTTGTTGTTTTTTATTTAGATATTCAGATTTTATGTGTTTTGAAATGAAAATTGAGACAGATGTTTATTTGGTATTATTGACCGTGATTTGTTGCTGATTGTGAGTGAGTGATGGATGTATTTAAATAAATGAAAAAAAGTAGGTAGAAGGATGTGAAATGTGTGGAAGAGAAAATATTTGAAATTTTTATGTACAAAGGAAAATTATTAAAATAGGTTAGAAAATATTTTTAAATAATATATTTTTTTAATTTTTTAAAGAATATGAAATTTAAGTTAAAATTAAAGAATTAAAGGTTGGAATTAATATTTTTTTTATATTTTATTAGTTTTTAATATTTAATAATATTTATATTTTTTTTATTTATTTATTCTAAATTTTATCTTAATTAATATTTTTTATTATCAGGTTTTTATTCGTCAAAAAATCAATTTTGTCAATTTTTCTCAAAAAATGTTTGTCATCATATTCTTATGTAAAACTATTTTTATTTTCATATCAAAATTTTTTTTAGCGTATTATAATTTTTTATTAATTAAATAATTAATTTTAAATTTAATTTAGTTTCTCTTATTGGTAATTTAATTTAGAATTAATATAAAAAATTTTTCAAAAATTTTTTAAATTAAAAAAAAAATATACAAATTTCTATTGTGTGAATTTAAAAAAAAAATAATTTAAAAATTTTTACAGAGAAAAAATAATTTTTATAAATTTTTAAATTAACTTTTACCTTATACCTAAATTATTTTTTTTATATTTTATATAAGAACTTCATAAAATTTCAGAAAAAAATGAACAATAAAATTTCGGAAGTTTCCCAAAGAGTAATTTAAAAAATATTTATTGGAAATTTTGTTTAAGAATTACTTTTTTAAGAAAATTTTCATTAAATATTATTTTTTTTAAATAAAAAAAATTTTAACTAAATTGTAAATATTTTTATAAAAACCTGAAACAATTTAAATTTGAATTTAAAACTCATTGATTTTTGTTGACAATAAATTAAAAAATAAATAATGTAAAACGTATCATGATAAATTTTTCCATTGAACCATTGGAATACATTAACTTACAAAAATCACGAAAAACAAGAGTGATTTTACATCAACTGACATTGAACTCTTATTTACAAAAGTTGAGCAATTAATCTTCCGCTGATAAGAATAACGGAAACACGTTTATTAATTCAAAATCGTTTAAAATTCTAATCAGTAAAGTTCTTGGCAACGACCGCTGGGCAACAAAAAATGTAAACAAAAACATTACGAAGCGGTTTAATCAAGAAACCATTACACGATGATCCGGTATTACTTCTTCGAAGTTGTTTATTTTTATTTTATTATTATTATTTCTTTAAATTTTTTCAAAAAAAAAAAAATTATTTTATTTTGCAAAAACTGAGGCAAAAATCACCTGCAAAATACTTGGAATTCCCAGTGAATGGTATACACTTGAAATTGAAATGCATAAATGAGTTCGTTACTCATCGAATATTGTTCATCATTTTTTTCTCGATAAACACGATGGAATGCGAATCGATTAGCAAAATCGTGTGTAAATCCCATTTTTGTATCAGATTGTGTCATTTTTTGCATCCTACGCCAATTTCTTAATTTGCACATTTTTTTTTCATTCGTTACAAAAAAACCGTAATATGTAAAAAATATTTTTTTTTAAATTTTTACAAAAATTTTTTATAATAAAATCGCATTAAAAAATAATTTCAAGCACCGTTAAACGAAAGAAAGTAAAAGTGACAATAGATAATTGAATTGTGAACAACTGTTAATTTTACAACAGTAATTGTTTGTAAATTCATTCGGTCGCGACTAAATGTGAATTTTATTGCATTTTAGGTGTTAAAGACCGGTTAATTTTGTAACAAACGAAGAAATATCTCGAAAAACGTCACTTGCGTTGGCGCAAATTTCACTCTCAAACATTTTTTTTGTCACGAATTGCTAATTAAATAGTCACTCATGGCTCCATAAAGCGTAGTTTGTTGACAAATATTCACAAACAATCACGTCATAATCAAATAATTTATTGTATAACATTAGAAAAAAGTTACAAAAAACACAATAATACTCTTGTTTATTCACTTAAAAGTCTAGTAAATCCGATAAAAAAAATATTTTTTTCTAAGAAGACACTTTGTCATCACATACACTTGATCCGTGCGCAACAACTTGGGTATGGCAACAAGTAATTTGCGGGAATTTTTTCACAGAAAATCGGTCCAGATGGATCCATGCAACCTTTGATCTGCATACTGAGGTCCGGCAAGCATCTTGCGATTTCACACAATCCGGGACGTTGGTTCATTGTTCCGTTGGCGTAGAAAAGGTCAAGTTCCTCATCGTAACACATTCCGGGATGACCTAAAAATTTTTTTAAAATTATCTTTTAATTGAAGAAAAAAATAAAAATTACTCTTTCGCTCCGAAATTGGCGTGTTAATGATGTACGAGTCTCCAACGGTTAAGCAAACAAAGACGAAAATGACGAGAAGAGCAACGACTTTCATTGTTCTGACGCAAAATGTTCTCTGAAGTGTCTGCAATTTAAATTTAAAATCACTATTCAAACACTCTTAATTTCCTCTTTGGATGTCTTTGTGTATTTAAAAAGTTTTAAATCTTTTTTTTGCGAACGTTGTTTAAATGTTCACAGCTCGATGGCAAATAAAACAGACGTGTGGTTAACCGTGGCATGAGTAGTACTCGTTTCACATCAAAAACTCTCTTTTTTCGAATTTTATTTTTTTTTTGTATTGTGGAAGATACCAAAAATGCATTATAATGAAGTGTTTAAAGACAAATTCACACAATCGCTGATGTACGGCCATGGAATGAGTGTGAAGTGTGTTGAGTAATTGTACAAATAAAAATCTGCGAAAGAGAGGTAAATTTTTAACAGTGGTGGAAATAATTATTTTTTTTACTAATTTGATTTTTTTTACGAAATTACTTCATTAGAAGACCTTCTCTAAGTATTTTTGCTGAATTGCAAGAAAAAAAAGTTGTACCAGCTGGGTTCAATTTCCTCTTAAATTATGACTTTTTTAATTACCAGCAGAGAGAAATGTCCCACGGGACATCTGTTTATTAATATTTTTCTTCATCTACCACAAAATTTCCGAAGGCAATATTTTCCTTCTTTGGCAAAGTTTACATGCTTCGCACAATATTTTCATATGGAATGCACACAGTCTCAACCCTTTTTCCAATCTGTCGACTATCAAAGTGTATTTTGTTTTGTATATTTTTCATTAATTTTCTACCTTGTTACATTTCTACGAGTTGGATAACAATTATTGTTGTACCGAGATATGAAAACGTAATGCAAGTACAGGAACATGAATATAGAGATAAAAAGAGAGAAAATGAACAAAAGCCAAACGAATTCTCATGACATAAACAATTTTCCCATTTGAATGCAAATATAACAAGTGCGTTTGTTTTGAGAGAAATGGCTCCAAAGTGGATTTTATAGTCAGTCGATATTTAAAAATTAAGGAATAAGACTAAAAATATTATTAAAAATTTAAAAAAGAGCTAGTTATTTTTGATTTTATTTTTTATAACATTTAATTATATTATAATTTTTATTTTTTTAACTAGGCAAATAATTAAATTAGAGAAAAATTATTTTTTTCCAACTTTATAATTTTAACATAAAAATTTGGTGATTATAAAGCAAAAGTTATGATTTATAAAAATATATTTTAAATTTTTATTTTATTCAAAAGATTAAATATTAAAATTTAAAAGTTAAACTTTTCAATTTTTTTTAAACAAAATTTTCTAATTAAAATTTTATAATTTTGAACATTTTTTAAAAATATAAGAATTTTGAAAAATTTAAAAAAAAATTAAGAATTTAAAAAGAATCTAAGAATTTCGAAAAATTGTAAAAATTTAAGAATTTGAAAAATTGTAAAAATTTTGAAAAAAAAAATAGAAAATTTAAGAATTTAAATAAATTTAAGAATTTTGAAAAATTGTAAAAATTTAAGAATTTTGAAAAAAAAATATTTTTTTAAAAATTTTCATTAGAAAAAGATTTAGAACTAACATTAGTTGAAAATCAAAACTAAATTAATTTTGCTTTAAACTTAAAAATATTTCACATTTAATTTTTTAATGTTAAAAAATTCAAAATTTTTTGACTTCCTTATATGCTTGACTTTAAGTTGTTTTTTTTTAATTTTGCTTAAACATATTTAATTTAATTCTTTTTTAAAAAGTTTATAATAAAAAAATGGTCCTATTTACAAATAAAATACGCTTTAGTATCTTCTTCCAAATTCATTTAAAATCAAACTCAGTACCGAGACAAAAAATTACGTTTTTTTTGTTTTGTTAACATTTGCATCTTGCTGTTCAAATTGAAAATAAAGTAACGGAAAATGTGTGGAATGTGGTCACAAAATGCGTTCAGTCCGTGTTATCGTATACCAGAAAAAAAAACACAAATGTACAGTAACGAGACAGTTTGAGGTGAAATGGTACAATAACGAGAAAAAATAATCATGAGTCATGAATAAAAATACAACAAAAAAAAAATGATAAACAAAAAAGGAAGTCGGAACAATAGAATAGAAAATGTCCATAAATTTTGTGTTTAATTAATATTTCTCTGTCGTCTGAGACAAAAATCGCATTGTTGAACCCTTCTGTGCCCAGCCACCCTAAGGGTTACTTCTTCCAAAGGTGAATGACATTTTTTTTCATTTTAAACACCTTCAAACTTTGCTTTAAAACTAACGATTTTTAATTAAATTTTCTTTTTTTACAAGAAACTGCGACAAAAACCGTCATAACTCACGATTGTCATTACCGAAGGCAGTCACCGTCATTAACAACGTTACTCCCAAAAGCATTTTGATAATAAATTGTTGCCTATCAATATTGAATTATCACACTGTAGCACTCTGCATGCGCCATAAATGACTTTGCTAACTACATGCACTTTTCCACTAATTGAATAAAGTGTAATAAAATCGAGACAGTGAACATATTGCCTTCTTCTCTGTGTTTTTCATTGTCACCGTCTTCCG
The DNA here is from genome assembly GCF_036172545.1 of Culicoides brevitarsis. Lineage (NCBI taxonomy): Eukaryota > Metazoa > Arthropoda > Insecta > Diptera > Ceratopogonidae > Culicoides > Culicoides brevitarsis. The sequence continues at coordinate 17,834,506 of NC_087085.1, read as the reverse complement.
TCTGACAACAACACATGTGTGAATGTCGTGCAAAACGACAAAGAGAAAGAAAAAAATGTGATGTAATTTTCTTAAATTAGTCCCCTAACTCATTTGTTGTCCATGTTGTCCACCCACTCTCTTTTCTCGGTTTCTCTAATCATTAGGAGAGCGTCTAATGCAAAAGAAATGCAATTATACGGTGCGGTGGACGACAATTGTCTTCGGTTTTATGAAATAAAGTACTGGGGGAGGCGAAATGTGGTGTGGAAAATGTTTCAAAATGGATTTCTTTCGAGGGATGTGGAGTTCTTTTGTTCTTTTAAATTAGCAGGATATAAATTTAAGACGATTTTTTTCTGGATTTGCAGTTAATGTGTTACTTTTGTATAAAATAAAAAGATTTTAGTATTAAATGGCGAATCAGTAAAAAAGCATCATATGAAAAGGTATCAGAATTTTCCAATTTTAAAAAAAAAATTTCAGGAATTCTACAGAAATTAATTTATTTTGTCTCAATTTGTCAAAAAATGCCCTCCTTCCCATTATCTTATTTATTTTTCATTTATTGGTCTAATAAAGGATTATTTTATTAAATGAAATATTTGGAAGAAAATGCCTGGGACCACAAAAAAACTTCATCTTTTCTCATTTGTACTTAAGTCTAACAATGCTTTTCAATTCGTTCTTAATTTCAATTCTTTTCTGAAGTCCATTGAAATCGACAAGGTTTGCGAAATCATTGTAGATTCTGAAGCAGCGTGTGCTTGGTGCGTGTAATAGGTGCGTTGTCAAGGTACTTTCTTGTAGTTATTTATTTACAATATTTTTCAAAACCTTGACAATACTTTTGAAAAACTCCAAACCGCTCCAAATTTTAACATTTTTTGTCAAATGAAGGCCACTTTTCTGAAATTAAAAAAAAAAATAAATTTTTCATATCAATGCATTTGACAAAGAGATTAATTTTTTTTTTTCAAAATTATGAAAAAAAATTTCTTTAACGGAAATTATTGACAAATTTTTTGAAATTATTTTTCATATTTTGAAAAAAAAAAAAATAAATATAAAACTGTTCAATAATTTTTTATTAGTGAAGAAAATTGTAAAAATAAATTTCAAAAAAAAATAATTTTTTTTGACGAAAATTTGCTTTAAAAAATTATTTTCATTTGACAAAGAGTTTACAAAAATTTCTAAATTATGAAAAAAAAATTTTTTCTTTAACGAAAATCATTGTTGTGGGCAAATTTTATAAGAAAAAAATTATTTTTCAAATTAAAAAAAAAAATAATAATAAATTGTTTAAATAAATTTTTAAAAAAAAATAAAAAAATATTTGACAAACAAACTGCATTAAATGACGCATCAAATCATACCTTCATTAAGAAACTCCAAAATTTCATCTGAGTCATTCTGAGCAATTTTTATGCTTAATCGCTTCCATTGTCTTGTTTGTCCAAAAAATCATCATCATCATCATTGTGCTCTAATTGCGTCCTCCATGCAACAATATTGATACACACGACGCTAAATTTAATGTTTCTTCTCTCTAATATAAAAACCTCCCCTTACATGTCTTGCGATGTCGTTGCCACTACATCATGTAAGAAATAGAGGGATAAATACCGTAAAAATAGTAAATGATTGTCGATTTGGGGCAAAAGCAAGACATTTTCTTTGGGGATGCAGGGAAATGAAGCGTGGAAAATTAACATCATTTTTACGCATCTTGTCTCCTTGTATGCATAACTAGATTTGCAAACAACGGAGCAAAAAAGGGGCGATGCATGTCTTGTCTTGTCTTCCATCCCAGCATCATCAATAAAATTTTCTTGCTTAGTCATTGAGCTGAACGCTGAACATTTGTAAATTGTTTAAACAAAAAATAAATAAAATTATGAAAGTCTTCTCTTTTTGTCATTTTTCAAACGTTTATAAATTATGTGACAAGTACTACATGTAAAAATGTGGGGGATGCGCTTGTTACGGGAAAATAAGTACATAGATTTCCCATTTTTCACACAACAATTTTTGGCAAACAAAGGGGGGACATCACTTTTTGTCTCGACTCACACTTTTTTTTTATCAGTGAATCAGGGCAGTCATCTGCGAAAAATAAATGTTGATTCAAATAATTTAACGTCTATCTCCGTTTTGTTCTGACAGAAACTTGCATTCGTTTGCATTGATGACTAGAAGTGATAAGGAACGTGATGTTGATTTTTTTAATCTTCTTTTTTATGATGAGTCACATTTTTTTTCATTTTTTTCGGTCACTGATTTTTTTTAAATAATAATTTTATAAGAATTTAACACTTTTCTGCAGAAATAAATTAAAATTGGAACAATTTCAAAAGAAACATTTTCATTAATAAATTTTTTTGTGTGTGAAAATTTTTCGATACAATTGGGAAATACGAAAAATTCCTCCTTTTTTCTCCTTTTTCCATTAAATTTATTACTTCTTATTGTTCCTGTTCCGATTTTTTTTTATTTTCGTATTGAAAAACGCAGACAATGGCGTAACTTCACATATTAACACTATGCCGTTGCTCCATTCCACTCGCAATGCCAGATAAACAGGAAATTATATGAAATATTTTATTGCAACTGGCAGACTTTTCCTTTCATTCATTTATTTTATTCGTAGGAACACATTTTTTCCGCTTGCATTAAAAATATTGCAGAATCGTGTGTGGATCCGTGAGCTGCATTGTCTGTGTTCCGCGTGTAAATTATGTGAAAATGGGGGTGTTTGCATCTTTCTTGTCAAGTTTTTGTACGTGACAATTTTTCCTGAACAGGGAAACACAATCATCTTAACATTTTTTTTACACGATGCTGTAACGAAAAGTCAATAACGTGCGTCCTTTTTCTCTGATTTTTGGAACATTTGTTGAATTTTTTCACCAAAAATGCGTTTTGTCCGCACGAAATGGAAATAAATTGTTGATTTTTCATGATGTCGCGTTGCAATGCGAGTTTGTAGATTCAAGTGTAAGTGATGGAAAAATCAATCCTTTTGGGATTTTGTTTACTTTTCTGTAACGTGAAACCGTATCACTTTTGTGGAGATATATATTCCCCGAAGTTATTACGGAAATTATTGTGAATCAATCATAACATTCGTTTTGTATGATGAATCAATTAATGCAACGCTCCCTCGTTGATGTTTGTTTATCCGACTCTCTTTCCTCCCTTCTCTTAATCATTTAACAGAACTCGTCCCAGGTAGAGAGCAAAAATCTAAATCCAAAATCCGTAAATTAAGAAAACCATGAAATTACTGGACCAGCATTTTATCCCCAAAGTTACGATCATCAGAATGCAATCAAGTGAAGTAATGATTTTATTTTTAACCGGAACAAATGTTTGCGAGTAAATCAAAGATGGGGATTTTGTTTTAAGGGCGCTTGGTTTATTGCTTTCATTCAAGTTTAGTTAAGGCGAAAGACGAGCATGAAGTTTATTATTTATTGAATTTGATTTCCGACGTGGTGTCATGAGGAGGTGAATAGATTGGATTTGATTTCCGGTTGCATTGCTATCTTAACACTTTGACTTGGCACTTGTTTTATGAGAGGGCAGATGTCTCGCTTTTCACTATAATTTGCATATTTAAATGACGGTATAGTGTTAAATAGTTAAATAATTGAATTGAATTATTTTTTTTATGATTTTCGTGAATATTTCGAACCTTTGTTAAGAATTTTTTTTAATTTTAAAATTTAAAAAAAATAACTTTATTTTTAAAATAAACCGTCAAAAAATTATTTTTATTGATTTTTTTTTAGAATTTTAAGATGCGTAAAATATTTTATTTTTTTTTTAAAAAAATTTTTCTTGAAAAAAAAAATAAATTTGAAAATAAATAAATTTCAATAATAATTTCTTTATTATAATAATTTATTTTTCAACAGTTTATTTTGGTTAATAAAAAAAAGATAAACCGATCATTTCCGACAAAAATATTTTTAATGCCTTTTAATTTAATTTTTTTGTTTAAAATGGTTTTTAGTTTGATGTTTTAGAAAAAAAAATAAAAACTTAAAAAAAAAATTAGAATATCAAAATTTTATAGTTTTTAATCCATTTATAAAAAAATAAAAACATTTTAACATTTTATGAGAATTCCTATCGATTTATAAAAAAATTATTTCAAAAAACAGGATTTTGTCAAAAAATGTGTCATTTAAAACCGTAGCCGATGTTTCAATTTAATTTGGCTCATCAGGGCTTAAATTTTTTATTTTAATGAATTTTTAAATAATGTCAAAATAAAAGAGTAAATAGAATATTGAAAAAAAATTAATTTTAGAATTTGTTTTAAATATTTTTATTTATAATTTTTTTGCAATAAATAGCTTCACTATTACACCTGCAGTTGAAACCCACTTAAACTATAACAAAACGTTTAAGATTTTTTTTTTGAACAATTCGACCCTCAAAAGTTTTCGTCTCAGTATCAAATGGACAACTTTTCTCCCCTTGTTAACATTTTTCTTCTTCCTAAATAACGACGACGCACAATCGGTAACCACAAATGCGTAAAAATGCAAGAAAAAAAAAATTCACAAAGAAAAAGTGAAAGTTGGAAAAATTGCACACAAAAGAAAAATCTCCCTATGAATACCTTTTCACTGTATTTTATTACAAAATCCTTGAAAAAATCTGTCATTCATGGATAATAAGGGAATTTTCTGAAGTCTTTTGTTCGTCGGTCGCAACCCTTGTAGACTTTTTGAATGTTTTTGGTATTTTTTGTCCCGAAATTAGAAGAGATGGAGCAAAATGTAATAAATACCTTAACTTTCAATTTTTTCTGCACTCCGACGTACGCCGAAAAAAATATTTCGTGGTACTTGGTAAAATATGAGGGAACTCGGGAATAAAGAATGCGGTTATTTTATTTCCATTTATTTGGTATTTAATGTCTCTTTGTACGGTACAAAAGCACAAAATACCTCTTATGAATGGAAAATATATCGTTCGTTCTGTTACGGTAATAAAACGTAATCAGGATAAAAACAATTTAATTAATTTTTTGAATGCAATGCAATTTTTATCGTTGTCGTCGTCGCTTTTTACTCTTTTTATGTTTTCACATACACACACACACGATACACGTGCAAGCTAAAGAGAGATAGGGGAATAATCGCGCGGATTCACCACTTGTGCATTCCCTTTGATTTCACTTTCATGTTCTTTCTGCGCCATACGTCGAAAGTATTTAGCGATGAAAACATTCAATTGCGTCAATAAGTGCCTTTTTCCATAGAAAATAACAATAATAGAGACTAAGGAAGATTAGGTTAAGGTAGGAGGGCGAACGTAGCGAAAAGGAAGGGAACGCACTTTTATCCGAAGTCAATGTCCTATTTATGATTGTTTACTGTTTTAATTAAATAGTTAATTGGATTCCCGAATAAAAATAAGAACGACGAGGATGTGGTGGTATTTTTTTCTTTTGCGTCTCATAAAAACGGGAATTGATCAAAAAGGGCTTAAAATTTTGTAATAACAAAAATATTTTTTTCCTCTCAGGAGATTAGTTCTTATTTGCATTTGTTAATTGGAGTATTGGATGAAGAGCGGAGGGATGAAGATTTTTTAGAAAATGCTCATCTGGAGAATAATTAGAAATTTTTACGCTTAAATTACGGTTTTAATGAATTATTTTTTATTTTCACCAATTGGAACAAAAAAAAAATAAGAAAAAGTTGTTTTGACGGAAAAATTCATCTAAACATTCGTCTAATCCAATTTAGAAATCAAAAGGTCAACTAGACACTCGTAAAATCTTGTAAAATTTATCACTTAAAAAAATAAAACAAAAAATATTTTTAGATGATTATTAAATTTTATTAACTTTTAATTTTTTTATTATTTAATTTTTTTTATCATTTAATTTTTTATTTTTCTATAATTTTTTTTTATTTTTTAGAGATTTCTTTTTTTTCGTTTTATGTTTCATTTCTGCAAGATTATTTTAACTTAAATATCTGTCTTGGCAAATGGTAAAAATGGTATTAACGACAGATATTTAAGTTAAAATAAATTTGCGGAAATGAAACAAAAAAATAAAAAATCTCTAAAAAAATAAAAAATTAAATAACAAAAAAATAAAAATTTAATAACTTTTTCATCTAAAAATATTAGTCTAAAAATTATTTATTAATTTTTTTGTTAAAGAAAAAAATACTTAATTTTTATCATTTTATTTAAATAAAAAATGGAAAATTTGCTCTTTAAATAAATATTAAGAAATATAAATTTTATATAAATAAATATAAATTTAAGAAAAATTGCTCTAAAATATTCTATTTGGAGAATTTTGATTTCAAGTGAGATTTTGAGAATCTTCGAATTTTCTCGAACATTTATTTTCAAAGAATATTAGAATTTCCTTAAAATTTAAGAATTTTTTAAGGAATTTGCTCTTCAATTTTTTAAGAAATTTATTTTTGATGAATTTTTAAGTCATTTTTTTAATTTTTTTTACATTTATTTATTTACTTTTTTTTACAAAATCTTGCAAGTGGGCAAAAACATCTCCTTTGACGATAAAAAATCCTGACCGCACCAACATTAGTCTAACATATCACATTAGAGACAAACATTATCCAACATAATCTTATTTATGAGCTTCATTGTTGAAACTTTTCTAAGCATCCATTCCAGTAATTGGATAAAAATTTCCGCAACAAAAAAAAAACAACTTCCAGTAACGGCTACTTGCAAAAAATATTTTCAACTTTTAAATATCCGCGAGAGAGAGTGAGAGAAAAGCACCGACAGACAGACACCGACATAAAACCCAAGTAAATATTTATACCGGCTTTTAAAATGTCAACACTACAGTCACGTTCGTTCGCGTGTTGCTGTTGTTTCGAAACGAAAAAAAAAACAGAGAGAATTGTCCAAAACGCTACGAAACGCAAATTCGCTGTGTAAAAGAATGCGCACGCATCTGCGAGAGAAATCAAAATCTCGCAGTGGAAAGTGCTATACTTCCCTTTAACTGTATTTCCCATCATCATCTGCCATGTACGTGGAAAGTCAACGTGCACGAGACGACGTTTCTAAATGGGATTAAGGATATGTTTGCTTTTTTCCCTTTTTTTACTACAATGGAACGCCGCGTAGTGTACGACGTCGTCGTCGTTCGCATGGAAGCAAACAGGATTCACAGGAATTTCGCAAAGAAGGAAAATTTAGTGTTTTGTATACCGTCGTTGGTAGCACAAGTCAAGGATATACGTGGCAAGCGAATTTTCCGTGAGCTCGGAGTTGAAAATATTTACAAAAATATCATTTTGAAGTGAATTTTATAAGAAAAAAAATTATTAAAATAATAAAAATATCTTGGAAATTTTTTACCATTGCTCAAAAGTTTAAAAATAAAAAAAAAAATAAAAGAAAATACGAAAAAGCAAAAATAATAATTGGACAGCAAATAGAAGAAAGGCAAAAAACTGTCCTCAGTGAAATAAAAATAATCAAATAAAAAATCGAAAAAAAAATTGAGAAGTCAATATCAATCGTTTATTGACTAATGAATGCTCAACTAATTTTCATGTTTAATGAATAAAGAAAAAGTTTGAGAAAAAATATCAGAAAATTTTTATCAAGAATATTATAAATAGTGCAAAAATTGATTTTCTCGCCAACTAAAAAAAAATAAAACAAAGAAAGAACGAGTTAAAAAGGAGTACAGAAAAACTTGAAACAACCATCATCATCATCACCATTGAGTAAATGTAGCAGTTTTTGCAATAATTGTTCCGGTACGTCCATAGAAATACATATTTAAAATAATAAAAACACAAAAATCATAATAATAGGAGCTGCAGTGTGTTTGAACAAGTGATTGCCTAAGGTTATTATCTTTTTCTTTCTGTGTGTTCTTTTGGCAAAAGGAAAAACCCCTTCGTTAAAATGTGCATAACATTCAATCAATGTGTTTGCTTTGTGTGGAAAATGTAAATTAAAAAAAAGAGGAAGAAAAATATGAAGAGAAAAGAGGTCCAATCAATTATTTATCAATTAATTTTATTGGTTAGGAGCGATTTTATAATGAGTTTTTTCCTTGGTTTAAAAAAAAATAATAAGGAGTGAAGAAAAAGTCAACAAAAAATTTAAATTGAACTAATCAATGGAAAAATTGAAAAAAAATATAACAAAAAATAATTAAAATTTCAAATATTTAAGTGTTTCAATAAAAATAATTCATAAAAATTAATGAACCAAATAAAAAATTTTTTTTCGTATAAAAAATAATTTTCACATATAAAATTTTAAATAAAATATAGCGAAAATTTTTAAAAATTAAATTAATAAGTAAACTTTTTTAATTTTTCTTAAATCAATCAAAAGAATTTTTAAATAAATAAAAAATTATTAAAAAAAATATTTAAATTGAAAAAAAAAATTAAATTAATATTTAAATAAAAATCTAAAAAATATTTAAATAAATTAATCAAAAATATTTCATAAAAATAATTGTTAAAAAAATTTATTGCTTATTTTTTTAAACATTTTTTTAACTAACAAAATTGAGAACTGAAATAAAATATAGCAAAAATTTTTAAAAATTAAATTAATAAGAAAACTTTTTTAATTTTTCTTAAATCAATCAAAAAAACTTCTTAATAATTTTTTTAAAATAAAGAAAAAATTATTAAAAATTAATTAATATTTAAATAAAAATCTAAAAAATATTTAATTAAATTAATTAAAAATATTTCATAAGAACTGATAAAATTTAAAATATCAAAAAAAAAATAAATAAAAATTTTAAAGAGCACCAAGAAAAAAATAAAATTTACATAAAAATCGATGCTCAGTTTAACTTTATTGTAAAAATCTGTGACTTTCCCTCAAACGACGGAAATCAAATCAAATAAAGCTACAATATGGAAATAAATCCACAATCCATTATTTATTGAGACATTATTTTTTATATCACAGTTGCAAGTAAAATCATAAAAAAACTTAAGTGAATCACACAAAAAAAATTGTAACCCTCTTGAAACACATTCAATAGTTTCCTTTTGTGAAGACTATTAATTTATTCATATGAAAACTCTCTTTTTTTATCTTCGTTGATTTATTTTTTTTTTTACTGAAGAAGAAAATCTGGTTAACTTCATTGCTTTTACCCCAAACACATCTACATGCGTAAGAGTATTTAACAAAGAAGCAAAAATAAAAAAAAATGTGAGGGTTGAAAATTCTGATGAACGATGTACGGACACTCCCCTACATATGTGATGGTGGTGAACCAACAACATGACACATGATACAAAAATCAAAATTGCTATTGTGCGATTTCCTTTTAAAGAAAGGAGTTTTTTTTTATTAAAAACATCTCTTGAAAGAGAATTATCGATTCAATTATATCTGTGTCGCTGTCCCCATGTTTTGTACACACGTCTCATTATTTATGGTTCAATCACGCATATTGTTGCATCACACATAACGAGTACCCCCATTAGTTCCGAGAATCACACAATTGATTATTATGATGATTACTTTGTCTCTGTCTGTCTCTCTCTCTCGCTAAATCACAATTGTCCATAAATGTGCTATTTATAGTTTTTCCGGATTGAAATCCACTCGCTGACTCATTTGGTATTCATTCCGCGTGCTTGCTTATTTTTTTCACGATATTTAAGAAATGTCTTTGTTCTGGTAGACGATTTTTTTTTGTTTCGTTGTCTTGCATGTGTCGTCGACGGCCACAAAATGCACGCGCGCAATCAGATGAGAGGGTATCATGCGTGATTTTCATCGATATTTAAACAACCACAGAAAAAAAATACATTCACAAAAAATAACGAGAGAAGGAAAACACTCTGGCACGCACTTCATAACAAAAAAAATTGTCCGCAGGGAATAAAATATAGGATTTTTTTAACAATTGATTTAGTATTTGTTCAACATTAATTTTGAGTGTGTGCGGAATTAGTATGGTGATCACGATAGTATTCGTTTTAGTTGATTGAATAAAAGATTGTGTGTAAGGGGTTACATTTGGGGAAATTATTTGTCTCGCATGTTGAATGTTCGTGAGTTCTTTAAAATTTTAATATTAAAAAATTTATATAAAAAAAAATGTTTATTGCAATTTTTAAAAAATCATAAAACTTTATCATTTAATTAATTTAATTTAATTAAATAAAATTTTAAATATTTAAATTAAAAAATATAAATTTATGAAATTTATAAAAAAATCATTTTAACTAAATTATAAATTTAAAAAAAATATAATTAAATTAAATTTTTATTAAATTAAAACATTATTAAATTAAATTAATTTTTTTTTTTGTTAAAATTGAAATTTTTGATTAAGTCAATTTTTTCATTGACACCTATTTTTTTAATTTTCATGATCTTTATAAACCATAAATTTAAATTTTGCAGATTTTGTATTTTAATTTTTTTGTTCAAAGTGAATATATTTTTATTTATAAAAATTATAAATTAGTTAATTAAATTTATTTTTTTATTCATTTATTTTATTTAAAAAAAAAATGAATTAAATTTTTATTTTTAATTTTTTTTTAAATGCAAAAAAAAATTAAAAATATTAAAATTTATTTTTTAAAATATTTTTTTCTCATTTTAAATAAAATTTCAAATGAGAAATTTTAATTTCCACAAAAAAAAATTTAAGCGTGAGTGGTTAAGCATTCACAGTAAAAAATGCAATGTTGACCATAAAAATTTATTTCAAAGAAATAAAGAAACATATTTTATTTTTTTAAAGATGAAAGAACTTTTCAAACAAATAAAAAAAACTAAAAGAAATTGCATGACAATAAATATTTATTTTTAAATTAAAAGAAAACACCAATAAATCCCCTAGAAGACCTTTTCACGATATCTTGCTGACTCACAAGCTGGATAACAGAGAAAAAAACCGATACACGTAGAAAAATAAAAAAAAATAAAATAACATTAACATAAGAAGATTAAAAAAACAGTGAAAGCGTTTGCAATGTTGTCACACTCCCCCTTATTAATAAATTTTTCATTGAGTCTATGAAAATTTCACCCTCAAAGAGACACTTTCCTCTGCACATCTCGTTGTTTTATTAATGTTGGATGTCACAATATCATCCATCTTATGAGTTTCGTCTAGCGCCATAAAAACAAATCTGTATCAGATTATGCAAAACATAACACACAATAAATAAATAAATAAATTTTTATTAGCGCAGAGGATTAAAATAAATCTAATGCATACAAGAAACGAATAAAAAAAATACACAAGCAGCAAATCCAATTTAATTCAATAAATACATGAAATATTGTTAGGAGATGCACTTGATCATGAATGTGTAATTTACCGGATTTATCAGATCTTGATTTTTTTTCATGTTTTATTTTTTTTGGGAATTTTCACACAACTGTCAATAAAAGCCAAAAACTACTTAACCTATCACAATACAAGTGAGAAAAAAAACCTTAAGTGCTCGAAATATTCCATTATTCATTTCGAAAAGGCATAACAACAACAAGCAGCAACATGATTCGCAAAAAAAAAATCGAGACGAATGGAAAAGTGAATGTGATTGAATTACCGTAGCTGCCAGCATGCCTGCGCGACAAGCAGGAAATCACTTGAAAAGGATTATTTTTTGTCGCCACTCACACAATTTTATTTTCATATATTTTTTCTGAAGTGTTGTTGTTAGGTAGTGGGGCGTCGTTATTCATTCAATGAAAAAAAAATCATAATAATGATATGATGCTACAAAAGCAGCCCAACAAGAGGAAACGTATCAAAATCAATGACATTATCCAATTTAATCACCATTTTTTTTACACTTTCTCGCAAAAAATAAATAAAAATATACAAAACGCGCGGCAACAATGTAATCCATTAATGCTCAACTGTCAGTGTGTGCCGCTTTTGAATGATGTTTACGTTTTCATTTTAAATAAATCCGGACATACACGCAAAAAAATGAATGATTTTAATTGTGAAAAAAAAATCGAACGTTCAGGACGGAAATTAATCGGTATTTAAAATTTGACATTCATTTGGGATTTTTTAATTATTTATTGGGAGATTTTACTCGTTCAATTTGGATTGAATGTCAACTTGACTATTTTTTTCTGTCATGTTCTGCTTTAATGAACAGATGATGCCAACTACACCTTTTTCATGCCTTGTCTGAAAATATAACGAAAGGTAATGCACACCAAAAAACTAAGAGAAACAGAATTAAAACAAAAGGACCCTCGTTTTTCCTTGTTTCTCTGCGTTCATTATTATTACTACTGACGGCAGTACTCACACTCGTGACTGTCGCCAGCCCGAACAATATCCGAACGAAGTACAATATAATAATCAAAAGTAATGAATATATTAAAACAATAGGTCCTTTCGCTCCTGCTGCGTCATCATCCACATTCATGCGTTCGGTTTTCTGTTCCAGCCGAAGAATTGTGTACATGCGGAAAATAAGAATTAAAATGATAATCATAATAATTTTTGATTACAAATGGATTAAAAGCATTTTGGAGTACTTACTTTGCTGTATGAATGTTGACTCGGCTTTGATTCGTCTAAGAATGAATATGATGCAGTTTCACCCTTTTTGTTTTTGTAAGGCTTTGTGTGTCTCAAAGTTTTCTAATCTAAGCACGAATTAATGTTTTGATGGTATTTTGTTGCATTTCTGTGAGTTTTCTATTATATGATTTTTTTTTATGAAAGTCCATCATCTTAAAATATTTAGAATTTTTTTAAAATTAATTAAAATATTTTAAATGAATTTTTATGAAATTTAAATTTTTAGTTGATACATAAAATTTACGAAAATATCAGAAAATTAAATAAATTGAAAAAAAAATAATTAAATAAAAAAAATTGTTGAATTATAAAAAAAATAATTTTAAATTTAATTAAATAAAAAAATTATTTAAGTTTAATTTTTATCAAATTAAAAAATAATAAATTAATTAATATAATTTAAAAAAAAAAACTTCAAGATTTTTTTTATTTATAATCCATAATTAAAAGTTTTAGACGATATCTAAAATTAATTATGTTTAAAATTAATATTAATTAAATTAATTTTATTAATTTTATTTTAATTAAATTAAATTATTTTTTTAATTTTATAAAGTTTAAAAAAAATTATAAAAATTTAAAAAAATTATAATTTCATAATAATAATTTAAAATAAAATATAAGATTTGCATAAAAAATTCAAAAAATTTAAAGATAATGGAGCTTTATAAAAATCACAAAATAAATCAAATCATAAAAAAAATAATTTAATCTTAAAAAATTTATAAAAATTAGTTACGTCGATTAACTTTAGAAATTCAAAAAAAAAATTAAAGATCATGATTTTTTTAAACTTAATAAATATTTTCATTATTTTTTAGTTTATAAATTATTGATAAAAAATTATAGTTAAAAATTTAAAAAATATCAAGTTTAAGAAATCTTTTCAAAAATCTCATAAATAATTTTTTCTTTAAGCTTGAAAATGTGAAAACCAATGATTTTTTCTAAGCATCTGTCACATCCTTGTTTTTCTTTAAAATTACATAAATTTCCATAAGACTTGCTAATTTTTTTCAATATAAAAAAATCTTCATTCTTGATTGATTTTTCTTCTTTTTTTTTTTAATAAGAAATAAAGACGACATCGCAAGATTAATCTTTAACAGATGTCATTAAATCGAGAGAAAAAAAAATCAACAATTCAATAAATTTCCGTTTGTCTTCTAAAATGTGTGTGTGTCTATGTGTGTCATTCTTGCAACTTGTGGATCTGTCGCTTACTGTAAAAACGCTGCGACAACAAAAATATTTTCCTTGCCTGCCTAATGTAGAAGAAAAATGGTCTTATCACATCTTAAATATCGTCCTTGTACGTTTCATAAAGCAGGAAGATGAGACAACGAGTGAAAAAAAAAATAAATATTGTAATAATAATAAAAATAATAACAAGAAAAAAAAAACGCAGAGGAGCTTTTTCTAAGTCCCTCTTTCTCTCTCACTTTTACTTGAAATTTGTTATTTTTTTGTCTTTCGTGAAATGATTCTCTATTTTATTCATTTATCAACATAAAAAACTAATAAAAGCGTAAATAATTTTGCGTAATTTATCTAATGTGCCGTCATTATAGCATTTTTGTTGAGGAATAATGTTACCGAGGAAACGACGAGCGACGAACGGTGGGGGGATAAGTACTTGCAAAATATTTACGATACTTGTCATCAGCATCTTTGGGGATTTTTTTGATTTTTCATCTTCTTCTATTTCGAGCATGTAACCTAAATTCGCTGATATAATGAACATTTTTTTGGATGATGGACAAAAACGAGCTGATAAGCACTAAACTAGATGAAAAAAAATAATGAGGGGCGTTGCATACCTCATTATTCAGAAAATTGTAAAAATTTATCACAAAAAAAAATTTTTTAAAGGTAAATGAAAAAAAAAGTACAAACTATACTCCCAGTTATAGTACTAGATGATCGAATTAAAGACCATCAATAAAAAAAAAAACAAACAAAAGGGAGAAAATAATTTTTTTATGAAATAAATTTTTATTTGCTCTCCTGACTTATTATAAAAAGGAATAATTCACTTGGAAAATTTTTCAAATAATAATGATAATTCAATCTTCGATGCCTTGCTGCTTGGAATCACGCAATGAATCATTATTACTTCAACACATACACACACACGGCACAGGAAGTAATCGCTTATTCGCATTTAAACGTGCATTTGTACTCTCAATTCAACGTCATTCATGTGAATCCAAGTATTAGTAGAGTATTGGAGTTGTTCTTGGTCTACGAAACTACCGCCAGTCATTTCAACTCAATTCAATAAATAATGGAGTTTAGTTTGTTGTTGTTCGGAATTGTATGGAGGAGGAAACAAATGAACGTCTGGACTTTATTTTTTCATTACCAATCGTTGGTGTCTGCTCTTCGGATTGAAAAGGTAGGAGATTGACCTCTTAAGACTTTAGAGGTCAGATCAAGGTCAAATTGATTCCTTAAAAAGTTCATTAAGGAATCAATCTAACCTCATATTTGGTCAACATAAACCCCTTTGAATCATCTTCAGCCAACAAAAAATTATTCCCTTCATGAGAAGTTTTTTTTATCTCTTAAGAAATTATTCTAACCCCTTTTGAGCCTAAGAAGAAGGATCAATAGGGGTTAGAATAATCTCTCAAGGGATTAATTTTACCTCTTAAGATTTGACCTCATGAAGGGAGTAATTTTTTTGGGGAGCTAAAGATGATCCAAAGGAGGTTAAGTTGACCAAATATGAGGTTAGATTGATTCCTAAAAAGACTAAAAAAATCCCTTCAGGAATCAATCTGACCTTGAACTAACCCCTAAAGTCTTATAGTGAGTGATACACGTCAAACCTTAAACTCACGTTGAACCTAAAAATTTTAATTTAATTGAAGTATGCCTAGAAAAAAATTTTACTCAACTTATGATGAAATAAAAATCCAAAATCCATGGGGAGTGATTGGATAAAACAAGTAAACACGTAGTTTTAATATTTTCGCTACAGTCGAAAGATGCTAATTTCATACCTTTTCAATCCAAAGGGAACTTTTATTCGTGCATTGATTTAATGGTTTTTCGCAGCATGCAAAAGTTCTGTATGGCGCATGATAAAGTTCACAAACTAATAATAATGAAGCACTCATCCATAAACATGTCATGACTCGAGAGTAGTGGCAGTCCAAATTACACCTATACGTCTTCTGTTGTTTACCTTGCCTATTCATAAATGACATCTAATTAGAAACAGTTGATACTCTCGCTCTCCTCATCCATTCAAGTGACGTTGAAGTAGGTGCCCGTCTTCTTCTCGACTGCCAAAAACAACGAGACAACAATGGGATGACTTATTGAAGACCTTAAGACTCCTCGTTCGCAAAATGTCACAACGTGAAGTTCATTTATTGTTTCGTTTTCTCCTCTTATTATATTTATCTTCATCATCATCGTACGTAAAGCGAGTCCTATTTTTGGTGCTATTATTACCATGTCACTTTCCACACAAAATAATGCACACGCACAACAATTTATGAATACAAATTTTGCAAGTAAAAGATAATGAGAATAATAATTTAAACAAGAAGTCCCATCAAATAAATCTTCTTCCTTCTCTCTCCGCCAGTGTCACTATGATATTGAGGGGATTTGATGACAGATACTTGAAAATTTACATGACGAATTAAGAAAAAAAAAACGAAAATAAACAAAAATGGAATGAAAACAATTAAAATTAAATAACACAAAAATTCACTAATAATGAAGAAGTTGATGAGATGCGACCCAATCATGACATGAATTCCAATGTGAGTGATGCGTCGTTGACTTCTCGTTTCTCATGGATCATTTTTCATTTTTTTTTTTATGTATGAACGTTTAATTTCTATTTTTCCACTTTTTTTGTAATGGAAAGAAAAAAAGTCATCTCGCGTGTCGTAAGTTTAGTCAGTGGGTATCATATCTCACCCCTCGCAAGCACAAGCAATTTATTAATGGTGTACCAGCGTACAATGTAAACCTGATTTAATAATCTTGTTAAAAAGACATTTTAATTTAGATGATTAATGATGGATTTTTTCTGTACCTCCTCCTCCCAAAGTGGATGACAATGAATTTTAAATGTGTGGCTTGTTGCTCGTGAGTCCCAGATGGCTTCCCTTTACATCTTTTCAAGACATGACAGCGAAATAAAAAAATGTTTGTAGATAAGAAACCCTCAATAATCACCGTGCTTTTAATTAATTGAACACCTTTTAAGTCCCAATCAAGGATAACCACAAAGAAGGTACCTGAGTTAATTTCCATTTTTTTTTCTTCAACTTTCAAGTTCATCTTAACGTCGCGGTAAGATATCTCAACTGAAGATAGACATTACATAAAAACGCGAGACAACCTTTTTTGCTAGGTACTTTCGCCGTTTATTCGACATGAAACGTAACAAATTCTGACACTAATACTTTTCGCCTTCAGTTACGTTTTTTTTCTTCGAGTATTTGAAGATTTTTTCTTGAAGAAAGTAAAAAATGTAGAAAAATACGTAAAATACCTCGTGAAATCCTTGTAAAGTTGAATACAGAAAAAAATGGTTCTGCAGTAAATTCTGTTGTTATATCACCTATTTACGCCTTTTTCGTCTCTTTTCTCTCTCCTCCTTCCTTTTTCCCTTTTACTTTGCGTGTCGCTAGAACAACTAAAAAAATACGTCCAGGTAAATAAATTTAAATATCCTTTCTGTGTACCTTGTCTCGTGCAATTTAAAACAAGTCCATTGCTATTATTGCAATACTCTCCCGAGTCGAGGCAGCATGAACGATGCAAAAGACGAGATAAGAACATTGTCAAGGAAAACATGATAATTGAATTTATAAATGTTGTACCTCGGGTTGTTCATCTGGCGCATTGTTTGGAGTCAAGTTGCGATGGTGCGGTTTTTCTCCCTCTAATTGTCCATTGTGTCTGTGGCAATTTATCTCAGTTACACGGGAGGTGATAAGCCGTGCCGTGGGGGACACGAAATCCATCAGTTTATATTAAGTTGCTGCGGAGCGGAGTGTGACCTTGAAGGAGTCGCGACGAGCCGGAGGATACGAAAATGTGAAAAGAAGTGGAAATTTATTAAAAATCGATGGCATGCTGAGAGTCTGTTCGGCGAATTTTTCGATGAATTCCTGAAAAGGAAAATAAATTTAATGAAAAACACGAGAAAAAAAATGGAGAGAAAAAGAAGAAATGGGAAAATTAAGGGAAATTAAAGAAGATAAATCACGCGAAAGTAATGAAAAGTGATGTCCGTGTTTTTACTTCGATAGTGTTTTTTTTTTTGTAAAATAATCCATTTGTTTTCCATCTAGTAGTCTGGAAAAGGGATTTACTTAATTAAGTGAATATTCGATTGGAAAAAATAAATTTCAATAATGATTTCTTAAAAAAAAAATAAAAAAAACGGTTTGAAAAGTTGATAAAAAATATAAATTTAATTTAATTGATAAATTAATATTAATTAAAAGTTAAATTTTAAATAAAAAAAATCATGTTCAAATTTTTTTAATTAATTTAATTTATTTTTTAAATTATTTTTAAATAATAAAAAAAAATTCGATCAGTTTTTCAATTGAAAAATGAGTTAAAAATTATTTGTCAAAAATAAAAAAAATAGAAAATTAATTTTTTTGAAGTAACTTCATCGAATTTAAAATTTAAATTAATTAAATAAAATTAATTTTTATTAAAATTTTATTTAGTTAAATAAATTAATTTGTTTTTTTTTTAAATAAAATAAAATAAGTTTTTTAAATAAAATTAAAATTAATAAAAATTAAATTTTGTTAATTAAAATTAAATTTATTTTTTTATTTAGTTAAATAAATTAATTTTTATTCTTTAAAAAAGATAAAAAAAAATTTAAGTTTAAATTATTTAAAAAAAAAATAAAATTTAATAAAATTTTCCATCAAAAATAAAATAAAAGTCTTCGTTTAAAAATTAAAATAAATAGAAATTTAATAAAAAAAAATTTAATTTAATTAATTATCAAATTATTGAATTATTTTTTTATTAAAATTTTTAATTAATTTTAATTCTTTAATTTTTGATTCGAAAATTTTATATAAATTTTAATTTTTAATATTTCATTAAAAAATATTTTAAAACGAAATTCATTTTAAATTTATCAAGAAATTTAAAATTCGATCAAGTTTCTCAAAAGAATTTGAAAAATAAATAAAAAATAATTTTATTTAATAAAATTAAACTTTAAATTCGATGAAGTTACTTTGAAAAATGAAAAAAAGTTTACAAAAACTATAAAAAAAATCAAACAGTTCAAATTTTCTCCAAAAAAAAAACTTGCACACTCATCATCGTGAAAAGCCCAATTGAATCATAACAAAACGCGCCAACCCCCACAACAATAAACTACTTGAAAATCAATTTTTCTCCATCACCACAATAAACATCATTTCAATTTCATGTCTTTTCATAACCGAGCCAAACGCTTGATCAAGACACTCATAAATAGAGATGACTAACAATAACATCTAACTTCATGCAAAGAAATTTTCCCTGTAACTACATCATACGTGAAAGCAGTCGATTGAACGACAAAAAAAAATCGAGGAAGAAGAAAAAAAAGTAAACATTTTCAGGTACATTTTCCTTCCTTTCACCAGAACGAGTAACAACAATATTTTTTTTATTCAATATATATAAAAATTTGCTGAAGTCGACAGAAATGTAAATTGTGTATGATGATGTTTTCTCAAATAACTCAAGGAAAATATTGCTTGGAACGAAAAAATAAGTGTCAACAAATACAATTTCTTCTTATTTCTTCTGATGGCGAAGTGAAGATGCCTCAGTAAAGTAAAGCATGTTTCAATACTCAACTAGACACATAGACCATGGAGACGAGGTCTGGAGTGAGAGACAGAGAAGTTGTCGTACTTTTTTAAGTAAGTAAAGTAGGTAGATGTGATATTACATCATGTGTATTACATGCTCTTGAGCTTCTTGACATGTGAAGTTTGATAGAGAAAGAAAAAAAATATAAATAAAAAGGATGTCATGTTGTTTGTTTTGCATAAGAAGGGAGAGGAAAATTGTGACTGACATCAAAATGAATGCAAAGAGTTCTGTTTGTGTAATAATGGTGTGTCAAAAAATTCTCGAGCATGCAAAAAATCGTGTAATAAAGGACGACGGGAGGCCACAATCACACCTTTTCTCTCTCGCTCGGCGTGCTTCTAATTTAACCAGACACACATCGTATGGATGAGAAAAACCATAATTTTCCAACTTTTACACAAAATCACATAATGAAAAGATGTGACGACGACTGGTTGAGAGAAGTATGTTGAAATCGGCGTCAAAGAAAGTACTTGAGCGAGTAAAAAATAAAAATTTTTACTTTGAAACAAAAATAAACTTTGTTCGAAATAAGCACTTCAGACCTGTTTGTCTTTCAATTTTACGTAAAATGTGTCACATTCGCAGACAAAAAAAAAAGTTTTAAAATAATTACATAAACATAAATAAAGAAAAAAAAAGTAAACTCACACATTTCAAAGCGAAGTAGGTATTTTGAATGAATAGAAAATGAAAGGCATTATTATGATGTTAATGAAGAGCACTTATCTACACTCTCTTAACATCAGGAGGCCTTTTGTTTATGGTTCTTTAGCGTCTCTCGTACGTTTTTATTGCTTTTTTTCGTTTTCAATTGAGTCTAGGTAAGATTTTCTTCTTATTCTTTATTTATTTTTATAAATTTTTTAAAGAAAGAGAAAATTCTTTCACACCTCTGCTTTTTATTAAAGAGCACCGATTCGCAACTCACACCTTTAAATCTCTTAACTCGCAGTAATAAATCATTTTCTGGCCTTTTTGTTACCCAATAAATATTAAAATGTGTTCCTAAAAGTTATTTTTGCTCCTGTTTCGTATACGAAAATGTACTTGTGTGGAAATGACAAATATGGGATGTTAAAATATTTTATTTATTGGCTGAGTTAGACAAATAAAATTTACATATCTTTCTAATCTTTCCAAAGAAGAAAAAATTTTGTTACATGCGGAGAATGAGAAAAAAAGGTAATGACGAAGGTAGAAAAAAAAAACTTGCAAAAAATGGAAAATACATACCTGATGTGATATCCCAGTGGACAAATCAATATAAAAATACCTTTTTCGGCTTTATTGTTGTACTGTCTAGAAATAAATCAAATGAAGAGTGAGAAATCCTCCTTTTCTTCGGTGTGCCGTTGTTGTAAGTTTATCGGATTTTAAGCTGATTTGGAGTGGATAATAGTGTTCATGGAATTTTGTGGCCAATCCTTTCTTTTATTTTAAGATGGCTTTTCTTACCGCATTTCGAATAAAAATTCGGTAATACGCAGGAAGTGGTTTAAAAAAAATAAAAAAATTAACCACGTGGTTAAAAAAAATTGTACTAAAAAAATTAAATAAAAATAAAATAAATTAATTAATAAAAAATATCAAATAAACCACGTGGCTTGATAATTAAACTTGAACTAATAGGACACGTGGTTAATAAATTAAATATAAAAAAATTAATAAACCAAATGATTTAAAATAATTAATCGAACCACGTGATAAAAAAATTAAAAAAAAAACTAAATTTAAAAATAAAAAAAAAATTAGATAATTAAATTTAAATAAATAACCCACGTGGTTAAAAATAATAAACCAAATGTTTTAAAAAAATAAAGAAACCACGTGACTTTAAAACATAAATATTTAATTTCTGTGGTTAATTAAATAAATTGATGAAAATTAAATAAACCACGTGGTTAAAAAACGTTAAACAAACTACGTGGCTTAAAATATTAAATAAACCACGTGGTTTAAAAACTTAAAACTAAACGAACCACGTGACTAAAAAATTCAAATGAACCACGTGGCTTTCAAAAAATTAAAAACTTGACTAAAAAATTCAATTTAAATAAATAGACCACGTGGTTTAAAATATTAAAATAAAATAAATTAAAAATATAAGCTTAAAAAACTGAAAAAATTAAAATAAATTTGATGAAATAAACCACGTGGTCAAAAAGAAAATCAAAATACGATCCCATCACTCTCCAACCAAAAACTTTCAATACTTTTTCCCCGTAAATTAGGTCACAAAAATCCCCTTTTACCTAATCCAGTTGATGCCACGCAATATTTTGGGAATTCAATTAACTCCGTACTTTTCTCCGTTCGTCACAAAAATGACACGCACGTGGCACAATTGAATAAAAGGAAAAATCTTGCACAGATGTGTTCCGAATTTTTCCGTGCACTCAATGAAATTACAACATTTTATCTTATTTTGCCCATGCAGCAGCATGTTGTCTCTTGTGCAAGCGGAAGAAGAAAACACCTGAGGAACATTGCATACAATATTGTTTTATATTGCTTAGTATCTTGTTCCATCCACTATTTCATTCACTTCCACACAACAACTTACATTTTTATTTTGTTCGTCGTCGGCGTCGTCTTCCGTTCCATTGTCATTTCGCTCGTGCAAACTACTTTCTGTAAAATGTTCCTTGTTTGCATGCAAATATTTTCATTTGTGTAAACATGTGTATTATTATTATTACGAGGCGGAACGTGCGCCACTATATTTGCACGGGAAGGTTGTAAGTAGTGTTGAGTAGTGGTTTTTCGACACAAATGACGGAAACAGGTGGAAAATATGCGTTGATAGAAATATCTCTCACTCACGTATCTCCCCAATATTTTTCGGTTGCTGTCAGTTGATGATAACGCTCGTTATTAATTGATAAATCATGGAGGAAACAAGAAACTTTTACTTTTTTTCCTTTTGTTTTGTTTTCAAACCGCAGCTTCCGCGCATCGCTCTTCAAGTCACTTTAGTATGCATTACAGTCATGAATAAAATATTGCAAAAGGGACACAAACAATGATTATTATTAAAATTTACTGTCTTCTTACGTCTTTTTCTCGTGTTATTTTAATGTATTTCTGTTATTTTATTATTGTTTCCTTTTACGAGGCAAATAAATACAACCGGCAACGAGACGCTCGTTTGCATTTACGACTTTAATTTGAATATTTCACGTTGATTTTTCGGCAGAGAGAGATGCAAACGAAAATAATCCACACAGAAATTATGTCTCCTGATATTTACATCTTCCTTCTTTTATAATTTTTCCGCTGCTGTGGAATCGCGATGGAAAATGGAAAAATGTCACAGAATGCCTCTGAGGAAATTTTTGACTTACTTTCTCTTTGCTGCTCGTTACACGTGCTTGTCTTAAGTACTCTTTTATGCTTTGTACCGTACATAGACCAACAACTCCTTGAAACAGCCACAATTTTTTATTTTTCAAAAGAAAATGAGATTGAAAAGCATTTGTTAAAACAAAAATCTTAACCGCATTTGTTCAGTTTGATTTTTTTTTTCAATTTTCCACAAGTTTTCTGAAAATTTTCATGAATTTTCATTTTCTTACCAGACTTAAAATTTTAAAATATTTAAAGTTTTTTTTTTGACTTTCACGAATTTTTCGAGTCATTTCGAAGCTTTTAATTTTTTATTTTTAAACATTTAATTTTTTTTCATATTTTTTAAAATTTTGCGCAGTTTTCCCCGAATTTCCACTTTTCATCGTAACTCACAAATTTTTCGGGAGAAATCTTTATATTTTTTTTTTGAAATATTGAACTTGCCTCTGCTAATTCATTCATTCTGTCATATTTGTCATTTTACAAGAATTTGCCAACCTGCTAATTCATGTAAACAAAAAAGGTACACGGCGTTACGGACAGACGGACATGACATGACAAATTAATTTAAAATGCGGCAAAAAAGGAGGAAGATAATTTTTCGTGGTACGGAAGTCTTCTTTGTTTGTTGTTTGTGAGACAACGACGAGACTTTGTATAAATAAGCGAAAAGTTTGTAAGTCATCATCATTATCGTGATTATCTTGCTCATACTTGAACATGTTGAGGAACGTTTCGAAAAAAAAGGGGAAAAATCTTTTTTTAAATAGCTTTACTTGATGTTTTTCTTTTCTTCATCCGATCTCATTATTTTCGTTTATTATTTTAATATTACCTCACTTTCTTTTTTTCATATTCTTCAGAGGGATTCACAATGAAAATCATGTAAAAATTGAAAAACGTTTAAAAATCGTTAACAACCCATTTTTTCTCATCCCTGACCGTTAAAATAAAATAAAAAAAAAAAAAAAACAGGAGTTAATTAGCAACGACGACACGGTTGAGATAAGAAAGGGTAAGGAAATTAGGGTTAATATTTACTTATCGAAACCGTGCTCGTTTACGACCAAAAGCGATTATCTTGATTATCGTATTTCAACTGTTTGTCCCCTTACCTCACCTTATAATCGACTAACCTCAAGCGAAACAAAAAAAAAGAAATCCAGGAAAATTTTAATAGATTTTTTTTCGTTTTTTTTTGTCACAAAAACAAACATAAAATGAAAGATCAAACGTCGATTGCTTTCATTTGTTCAAATTGGATGCACACTGCGAATGCACTTGACAAGCTAACAGGCGAAAAAAAAAATAAAACTAAAAAAAAATCAAAGACACGTCTTTTAGTTTGTTATTTTGCTCGTTTTCTGTTTACGAAACCAATCAAAAAAAAAACTAACAATTTTCCGAAAGAACTTCTCTAAATAGTTTTTGTGTGTGCCGTAATTGGATTTACTGCTAGCCAAACATAAATATTCAATCGTGACAAATTTTTAATGTTAGCACTAAAAAATTATTATTTATTGTTATGCGGCTTTATCCAGCAATTTATTTTATTCTTTATCACAATTGTCGTAACACACTTCTGAGTGCATTGCTCTCGACGACGACGAAAAAACAGGTTAAATTTTTCTCTCTGTTGTCTCACTCTCCATTTGTTGCCTATTTGTAATCATTTTTGTGACAGCACCGACGCCGCCAATGCAATGACACACACTCACGAAAATAAAAAAAACCAGAGAAAAATAAATTTACAAAGAAATACTTTTAGGATTTTGTCACGTTTTCATATCCGCTTGAGTGGAGACACCGATGACAACGACGACATCATGTCGTCGTCATTTCTTCTTCCTCGTACGATTTTTGGAAAAGTTTATCTTTCTGGTTGAAAAATTTTCTCTCGAGAAAACGTTCAAGAAATAAATTGAATCTCAAGGACGAGCCTTTGACACACAATTGCCAAATGCATTTCAATCAATATTCTATTCAAATTTTAAGTGTCAAAAGTGCCTCTCGTGTGTGTGTGTGGATTTTTTTTTTTGGGAAAAGCCCCAGAAATCAAACATCGCATCAATAACAAAAACCCAATTGCAAACAAAATCGAGTATTGAATGCATAATGTAGAATTTTCTTGTGCTCTTTTTCTGGTATTACGATTTTAGGGCATGTCTTGTTTTGGTTTCCGTCTTCAACACAATTCGTTTAAAGTATTTTTTTTTCTGATGTTCTCGAAAGGCGCCTCGTCGTGTCTATGATATTTTTATTTTTTTAGCAAGTTGTTAGCAAGAGATGGGAAAAATAGTTATGTTTCATCTTCAAAATGCATTCCTGCTCTAAAAAGATGTAGAACAAAATTTAAAATACAATGAAATATTTATGTTGCTAGTTTGCAGGGATGGAAAAGTGTTAAAAATTTCTTTAAATATTTTTTTAAAATTTTTTTATATTTTAATTTATAATTTTTAAGAATATTTATTTTCAAATTAAATTAAATTGAACCAGAAATAAAATAAATTAATATTTTTTTTAAATAAAATATAATTTTTAAAAATTATTATTATTGATTTTTTTTAATTTTTTTTTTAAATTATTAAATTATTAAATTTTTAAAATTAAATTATTTCTAATTAAATAAAATTATTATAATATAAAATTATTAAATATAAATTAATATTATAAAATAAAATTTAATATAAAGTCTTTTAATATAAATTTTATTTAAATAATAAATAAATTTATTTAATTTTATTATAATAATCTAATTTAATATTAATTTAATTTTTGTAATAATTTTAATTATTTTTTTTTAAATTTTACTTATTTAACAAATTTTTTTAATCAAAATTGAAGAAAAAAATTTAATTTTTGTAATTTTTTTTAAATAATTTTGCTTCACGTTTTTAATGTTTTAGTTCAATTTATTAAAAAATTTTTACTCAAAATTGAAGAAAATTTAGTTTAGGATTTGTTTTTAAGATTCGATTTGGGTCACTTGATTTAAAAAAATTAAATTTTAAATAAAGCAACTTCAGTAATTTTTTTTATAACTTAAAAAAAAAATAAATGCAATTTTTTAATCAAACTGTAGGTACCAAAATATATAAAAAACTAAAAAAAAATTTTTTGAACTATAAAATTATTTTTTTTAGTTTAAAAAATAAAAATATTTTGCCAGCTTTAGAATTTTCTCAATTTTATCTGATTTCCCATCTCTGCTTTTGATAAAAAAGCTCAAAAAACGCACACATGAACCAAGTCTGTATCTTGTTTGTTGAAAATGCAAATGATCTAAAGCAAAGCAATATTTTCTCTCGATTCAATTGAGTAGGCATTGAGGTAGATGATGATGATTATATTGATTGAATGCTAACGTACCACGTAGCATAAGACGTTCCTGAACAAGAAAACAACATTATGCAAAAGTATTTCTTGTGTTATAAGGGATTGAAAATTTTATTTCCCTTCCATGTCTACGCCAACTACGCTTCGTGTACAACAAATAAAATGTTAGGTTCAAATAGTTTTTCTAGACTTTTAAAACTTTTTAACGGAATTGATATGCAATGGAATTTGATTGAGTGTGTGGGGAATTATTTATTGGTGATTTTTTTCAAAAACTAAAATCCGAGATGCAGAAAACTTTTTTTATTTTTCATCTTACTTCATTATTCATTAAAGTTCGACGGAAGTTTTAATCCCATTTTCAATCAGGCTCGGAGTTTTTTTTTATTAAAGCAAAAAGTAAAGTATGCGTGAAAAATTTGCTACACGCAAAAACAATCGCTTCAACTATTATCATGCCATCAACAAGGATCATTTTTGCAATTTTCGTACAAAAAATTGTAATAAGAGCCTGTTCTCCCCAGAAAAAACAAGAGGGAACCAATATTATTTACGCATGAATCCAATTACGTATTTTGGACACGTCTCATTAATAATCTTGTACGTCGCTTTGCGTGCATTCGTAGATAACACAAGATGATGAAGAGGTAGAAGACGCAGAAGAAGATACATCGAGGAATATTAAATGGGTGAATAAAATGAAAATGAGACCAAAACAAAGGAAAGAAGAAGCCGTTTACGGAGGAAAAAAGAGAAAGGAAGCAATAACAATAATAAAATGGGAGGAAAAATCGATGCATTTCTTTTGTCAGTAACAGATACTTTTACTCAATGGAAAAAGTTTTACGTTTTTTTTTTCAAGAGTTTAAATTTTGAACGAAAATTAATGTTGGAACGAAGACAGACTAAAGTAGGGTATTACTCCATTATTACTTTTTGTTCATTCTTCCATTTTCTCTCTCTGTGGACTTGGAAATTTTAAAAGAATTTTGCATGCAGGTGGTTCTTCATCATTCATTTATCATGTCATCATGTCCGAGTTTTTGATATATATATTTTTCCATGAATGGTGTGGAAAAGTTAAATTCTTGGGGATTTATTACTTATTACTTTATTGACTTTTTCTTTTGCAATATAATTTTAATATTTTCCCTGGAAATCTCCCTGTCCATCTTAATGAATAATGAAAAATTAATAGCACAAAAGTTTTGGGTTATTACAAAATTTTATTTTACATATCAATCAAGGGAAAAATGAATACTTTCGGTCGTCTTGCCAAGCAATTTGGAAAACATGAAATGTAACACATGTGAAAAATTGGAGCACAATCAACAAACAGAACCTATTTCTCCTAAACATTGAATCATTTATCTTCATTTAAAAATTTTTTCTCTACCATAAACCCTTCATTTTGTTACTAATATGTCGGCACAAAAAACTTTTTCATGCATATTTTTGTGCTGAAAAAAAAACACACACACACACACGTGATGCGAGGAAAGACGCGTCTAACTCGAGACAGACAGACAGAAATTTGTTCGTACAAAATAAAACATCAATTTTTACCGCATTTCGAGGAAAAAATGCGGTAATGAGCTCGATTTGTCGTCTCTGTCTCATATTTCATTAATTTTTTAGTAATTCTTAGTGATTTTTGGTCTCTTGAGTTGTGAGGAGTACAGAATTGAGAAAATGATATGAGGAGTATAAAATTGTGAAATGAGGAGTACTAAATTGTGAAGTGAGGAGTACTAAATTGTGAAATTTGTGAATATTTTTTGAAAAAAGTCCACAATTGATGAGGAGTACGAAATGTTGAAACGAGGAATACCAAAATTTGAAGTGAGGAGTACAAAATTGTAAAATTTTTTGGTTTAAAAAAAGGTTACAAGTGATAAGGAGTATAAAATTGTGGAATGAGTAATACCAAAACGTGAAGTGAGGAGTACAAAATTGTAAATTATTTTCATTTTAATGGAAAAAGTCTATGAAATTGTGAAATGAGGAGTCCGAAAATGTGAACGTAGGTCTGTAAAAATGAAATGCGATTTGGTTAGTCGGTCTTTAAACGAAAACTTTTTCTATATTTTGTTTCTTTTTTCGTTCGTTGGTTACACGAGCCATGCCAGGTTTCGTCTTCTTCAATCCCATTCCTCTTTTTTTTTAATATAAAAATAAAACACACAAAAAGTTTTTTGATTGGGAACTTGTTGTTGAGTTGAGTTTGCGTATAATATATGAATCTCCCACAAAAACATAATCAAAATAAATATTTATGTGAATAATTTTTATTTTTCTCCTTTTTCTTTTTACAGAAGACGCCCAAAAATCGTGAATTAACGAGAAAATTATGCGAAAAATGTTGCCGTGGATGTTATCACATGTGTGCAAGGACAAACTTCGTAAAACGTAAAACAAGCACACGATGTCAGATGATGCGTATCTCTCTGACACATGATGAAAAACGATGAATGGACAGTAAAAAGGTTTAAATTACACAGAAAAAAAGTGTGAAAAATTTCATGGGAACGAAAAAAAGTGAAAAAAAATCGAGACAGTAAAATAACGAACAAAAGAGAATTAAAATTTGAGTGTCTACGAAAAAGCACCCTTGAAAAATAGCAGACAATTAATTTATGGACGTTCATGTGTTTTGATCAATAAACGACAGAACAGGACAAGAGTGAAAAGTGAATAAAAGACAACGACAGGAAATTATCTTAAATGGTGTTTGATCTGATAAAAATCGATCCTTAAATAAGAAAAGCCACAGTCGATGAAAAAAGAGAGAAAAATTGCTCAGAATTAATCTATTTTTTCTGCAGCATGAACTTTTAAAAGGCTAACACGATAACCGAGAACCTTTGAAGCTAACAGTGATTCATGTTATCCTCATCGTCATCGTCTGTAATCGTTATGGCAGCAAAAGAAGCAGCAAAAAACGTGTCTATGTAACATCATTTAGTTTATAATATTAAAAAGACTGACATAACTTGACATAATCAACTCAATCAATCTTATCGTCGTGGTATACATACACATTCCGTTTGAAGAATATAACGAAGACGTGACATGTTCATGTCCTTTTTATCGTGAAAAGACAAAAGTGCATCAAGTCTGATATATATTAACGTCCCTATACAATACATAGTAGCAACGTCGTAGTATTATAACTAAAACTGGTAACTTTCAGGAAATAAAGTTAATAAAGAATCGTCGTAGAGATATATTATACTGTCAGAAGATATTTGTAAAAGCTGTCAACGTGGTAGTTTTAACGTCTTTTTCTATGAGGTGAGATTTTATCGGACACACAACTTTTTCGAACGTGATTTCATGATTTTTTTCCTTTTCAGTGTACCGAATATATAGACTTTTTCATACAAAATATCGTAAAACCACCAAAAACCGTATTTAATCAAAAAAAAATATTTACAAGTGAACATAATAATTAATTGTATATCATATATAATATCAAAAGGAGCTCAAAAAAATATTCAATCATATTTAACCTTACAATTATAATATTATATTATCAATCAAAGTAACAAAATAATAATAATAACATATATCATAAAATAATAATTAAAATATTAAAATAAATAAAAAATAAAATTGTATATAATTATTACCAAAAATAAAAAAAAGTGCAGTGCAGTGCAATATTAAACATAATAATAAAAAATAAAGCAATAAAATATTTATTATTTGCCAATCGTATATTCAATTATAGCCAACACTCAAATTACAGCCGATATTAATCTATTATTAAAATAAAATTAAATGAATTAAACAATTACGCTCGTGCTTGAAATACAAAAAAAATAATATTTTAATTGAATACAACAATTAAAATAAGTAAGTGTCGTATATAAAATAATAAAATAAATATTATATCATTCAAATGCAAATCATGATATCCTATAATGACGATAATATTATATTTAAATATGTGTTATCAGTGTGTTGTTTCACAATAATAATCAAAATATAACAGAATAAACAGAAACAGATTTAAATAAATAAATATTAGGAACTCGAAATTATTCTGTACAAATTGAAGAGTTGTTAAGAGGTAAATATTAATATTACTATTATGAATGTTTAGAGTGTTTAGAGTTAAATGGTATTAAAAGTATCATTACTTTAATGGTATTTTAATAGTTTAATGAGAAAACTATTAATGTTTTGAGTACTTTTATACCTTAAAATAATTAATTCTTGTAAAAAATATAAAGTTTTGAACATCTATCGGGGGATTATCCTTTTTTGTTCAATAGAAGTTTTTCAGACTTAACCTTTATACTGAGAACTTAAAATATAAATTCGTACAAAATTCACAAAGATTTAGTTTTTAAGCAATCCAATTTATTAATGTTGAGGTTTATTTATTTATTTATTTTAATATTTTTAATCGTTTATTAATCGAATAATTTTGATAATAAATTATAGAAAATATTTTTTTAATTTCGTGGAACATTTTCAGGAGCAATATTGAGTGACTAAAAAAATAATTTTCAATAAAAAAAAATAACATTTGAAACAAAGAAAATAAAAGAATGAAAAAATAATAAATAAAATACCTAATATTGAAAATAAATTTTAAAAAATAATTTGTTTCCAAAATTATATCAATTTTATTCAATATTTTGCATTTTCTGATTTTAACTAAGAAAATTTCGTGAAGAAATAAAGAATAATAATTATTGCTTTTAATATTAAATAATAAAATAAAAAATCAATTACCGTAATGAAGACAATTCTTATGGAAAAAAAACAAACTAATAATTAATTTTCTTACATCAATTTTGAAGTTAATAGAAAATATTTTTCATTAAAATTTGGATTTTTTTTAGCAATTTATTTAGATAAATTTTAAATTATTTTTCATAAAATAAAAATATAAATTAATAAAAATGCATTAAAATAATTTATTCTTGAATTTTTTGTTAAAAATATTAATTTAATTTAAAATTTTTGCTAATTCAAAAAAATTAATATTTGATAAAAATAAAAATAAATTAAAAAAATTTTGCATTTTCTGATTTTTGCTAGAAAAATATTAAATTTCGTATTAAAATAAAAAAAAAATTATTTTTTTATTAATTCAAGAAAGATCCCTTCTGGATGTACAAAAATATGCAAAATCTTAAGAATCCCTTTTGAAAATTATACATTTTTGACTTACTGAATTTTTGATTTTCCATTCTAATGCCCTGATAATCTATAAGAGTCCACAATATTTTTATTTTTGATTCATGCAATAGTCCAATGAAGAATAATTTAACTAAAATTCCTTATTCTTCAAATTTTCAAATTCCAAATTACAACAGTTTAAAAGTTACTGCAAAAATTTTCTTTTAACTCAACTAGTATAAATTCCATTCCCTTAATTCACTTGCAACAAATTTATTCCTCTTTTTACCATTTTTTTTTCATTTTTCAAACTTGCGTGCACCAGCAACATTACAACATCGCCGTTTTCATGCGAAAAATGGTTATTTACTTTGTAACTCGATCTGCGTGTAATTGCAATGAACCTTTATAATCGAACATCAAAGTAAATTCATGCATACCTTCTGGTCTATCTTTCAACTCTTCTTCTTTATTTTTGCCTGCATGAAAATATTTCAAAGGTAAAACAGGGATAAAGGTTAAATATTACCCAAACAAAGTAAACAATTTCTCCGTTGTCCCAGCTCTGGCTCAAAAATTTCTAAAAAAAAAAACGAAAGAAGGAACAAAATTGCCATATGTTTAACCGACACTCTCTATAAAAGACATTCCAATCTATTATTATACCTTAACTGCATTTTCCTCGATAATAATAAAGGAAACTGTTGAAGGTGAAGTTTAAAATATATAAATAACGTTATTTGATCCGATTATTGATTTCCCTTTTTGTGTCTGTGTCTCTATTGTCCTTTTCCCGTTTTCGCAATGTGCGATGTTGTAACAATGCTCATTATTAGTAATATTATTGTTATTATTGCAAAAGTGTTGTAATTTGAGCTGAGAACAAACAAAAAAGATCAGGCGTTTGACATTTTGCGTTTTTTTTGTAATGGAGCAAAATGTAGACAAAGGTTAAGCTGCTTATGATTGTTAACGGCACGTTTTTGAGACGCGTTGAAGGTGAAAATCGATTCCATTGAATTTTTGGAACGTAAACGACTTTCACCCATATGCTTTATTTCACATAAATTTTACTTAAAAACACCTTCCTATCATGAAATTTTTATTATTTTTCTTTTCCAACTTTTAATTCCTCTTCGTTTTTTAACCTTTATTAATGTTGGGAACGCGCGCAAAAATCCTCTAGAAAATTCCTACAAAAAGGAGGGGTGTAAAGGCACTAAATTACGTTCGTTCCGATAATTATAGTGCTACAAATTCTCGTTGCCGCAACAATTATATGTCTATTACATAAAATTAAAACGGAAGTTCCTCGAATACAAATCGACTTTTAATATTTTTCTCCGTTTTTTTTCCATTCCAGCGAATTTTTTTTATCAAAATGTCGCATCAACTACCGATCACCACAGCGCCCAAGCGTCGTCCCATGGATAATCCAGCGATCGCCGCCCAAATGCTCATGAACTTGAACACATCGGAGTCTTGCAAAAACACTCCTGCAGTCGCACGTAAACTCGACGCCCATCATCGGGCCCTTCTCGAGTCCGGAAGTCAAAGTGCTGCCAATAGCCCACTGCCACAACGTCGTCTCGACAAATTACAAGGAATAATTTGCGACAAAGCTACACCACTTGCCATCCGCAAACGTCTCGAACTCGAGGGGGATGTCGAACCCTCTCCCATTGTTTCGCGCAAATATTTAAACTACAACGTCGTCGATAACGCTTATGCCGCTGGACCACGAAACAGTCTCGGCTCCGCTACAATTCGTCGAAACACAGATTGCGAGGGCTCGCCCATGTCAATGCGACGACGTGTCGATTCCGATTGCACGTGTGCCAAGAAATTTGCCGAGTGTGGAAGCAATCACAAGCAAATTTCCACGTTGCGTCGACAAAAGACAGATTTTTATGGGTCGCCAGTGAAAAGTGTTCTTGGTGAGCCCGGCGTTTTTAGTTCGCCAATGCACAAGCCGAACGCGATGACCGCGAGTTTCGGAAGTCCCGCCAAAAGTATGATGGGTGAACCGGGAGTGTTTGCAAGTCCCGCTCATAGTGTCAGTTCGCATGCTTACAATGAAAAGATCGCTGGTGAGGGCGACGACGAGGACAGCATGTTGCTGCAAGACCAAACAATCGTTTCGGGCTGGCTCAAGTTCAGAGACAACAAGAAGGTAAGTGGCAAAACTAATATTTATTCTGTGTAGTAATCAGCTTCGTAAACAACGGAACGAAGAATTTCCTCCTTTTTTAACGGCATTTGAGCTAGCAAACAAACAATATATATAATTAGAAGCTAAACAAACAACTTGATTTTAGTTTTTTTTCTATTAGGATTTTTTTTCATTTAGGCTGTTTCAAATTTATTTTTAAATTTTTATAAAAAAAAAAAATCAAATTTCCTTCATTTCAAAGAATAACTTAAAAATTTTTCGTAAAATTAGCAAAATTTTTTTAAATTTTGAAAATTAAGAAAATTTTTTCTATTTTAAAAAATTTCAAAATTTTAAACATTAAAATTTTTAATTTTTTACAGAATAATTTTAAAATTTTTTAAAAATAAGCAATTAAAAATTTAAAAAATTTTTTTTTGAAAAATTTTAACTTAATTTTAAAATTTTTAATCAATTTTTTAAAATTTTTTAATATAATAATTATATTTAATTTTAATTGAAAAAAATGTTAGGATTCTTATTAGGGTACTTAACTTTTATTTATTTTATTTGAGAAAAAAATTATAAAAAATTGTTTAAAACTGTAATCCTTTAAAATAAAAAAATTGAAAATGATGGGAAAAATTTTTATATATTTTTTTTAAATTGTTTAAAATTGAAATTTTTAAAAGACAAAATGTAAAAAAATATTTATTTATATTTTTTTGTTAAATTTTTAATTTTCTACGAAGTTTTTATTTTTTTTAATCCAAATTTTTACTTTATTTGACAATAAACAAAACATAAAAATTAATTTGGAACAGCCTAATCTCATAGAAAAAAAACCATAAATCGATATTAAATTCCACAAGTCGTTGGTATTCGACAACCAACACACTCAAAAA
Organism: Culicoides brevitarsis; assembly: GCF_036172545.1. Classification (NCBI taxonomy): domain Eukaryota; kingdom Metazoa; phylum Arthropoda; class Insecta; order Diptera; family Ceratopogonidae; genus Culicoides; species Culicoides brevitarsis. Next base: position 17,800,176 of record NC_087085.1, on the reverse strand, counting down.
AAATCATTAATTAATTTATTTATAATAACAAAATGTATAAATAAGAAATTACAAGTCCAATCACATACCCAAACAATCTAATAATGCCAGGACGACAACGAAGAAAATCGAAACAATAAATCCAGATAATTGATTAAATGATTAGCTTTTGCATTGGATTGGATTTTTGTAGTGTTATTTTATCCCATTTTCTTCCATGTCTCTCCATATGTTGGGCTTCGATAATCACGTTCGTAGGTGATTGGATAGAAATATAATAATTAGAAGGGAATGATACACAAACACAACAAATGTTCTAATTTGATATCTTTCTGTGTGTGTGTTGTCTGGAAAATTGGAGAGAAAACAGAATTTTTTTCGTATTGCGAGATAAAAAGGTAATAGGAGCCATTATTAGAAGGCAATTCAAGCAAATAAATGATAAAACTAATGGAAAACTTTTGTGATTTCGATAGGAAATTAGGTTAATGAACATTTTTGCGCAATGTTATTATTGTCTTTTTGTGTGTGATAAAATTTTCGAAAATTCCCCTTTCACTTTAAACGTCGAAGAAAAACATCTTGCTAAAAATATAACTTTTTACCAATAAAAATATTGAAATGATGAAACGTCGATCCTTATCATGTACAATTTTATTTTTGTAATCTTATAAATACGCAAAGCAGCAAAAAAAAAAGAGGAAAAAAATGCTGAAAAGGTAAAGGCATAATAATGATAATAATGGGAATTGATGTTTCCCCGATAAAAAATGAGCAGTTTTTCCTTTTTAAAGCATCCCATAGACGTCAGTAATAATTTTCTCTTTGAATATTATTGAGCTTAAACGGCTTCAACCGTTCTGCCGGCAGCCTTTAAAAAAACTGGCATATAATCATTAGAGACACTCTCATATTGGTACGTCGGCATACGTCTTTTTATTATTTGATCTATGCAAATTATCGTTTTTTCTCCTTTTTTTTAAGAATTTTTCTGATATCATTTCATGCTCAAAATTCTCATATATTTTTTAAGAGTTTTTACGATGGTTTATTGTAACACAGACATAATTTGCATCTCTTTCTGTACCCAGTGGGAATAAATGGAATTTTTTAAAGCCATCGGGTGTTGGAAATAAAGCTCTTAAAATTTTCATTGGAAGTTTTTTCACAATTTTTATTTTTTTGCAAAAGTTAGGGCGTTTTAAAAATTTTCGAAGCTTTTGTGAAAAAAAATTTTTCACATGAAATGAAAAATTCTATTCCATTAACAATAAATTTTTAATAAAAAAATTAACATATTTTTTGAAACAAAAATTTTTTATGAAAAACTTATTTAATTGGGAAAATTTTTTAAAACTTTAATTTTTTTTTTATTTTAGAAAATAATGCGGTTTTAATTTTTTTTAGAAGTTTTTGTCCTAAAAAAAAATTGTTCGAAAAATAATGGAAAAATTGGGAAAAATAAAAAAAAACAGAATTTTTAACAAAATTTTTAATTTTTTTTTGTCAAAATTTTTTTTAATTTTTTTGTAATTTTTCATAAAATTTTATGCAAGAAAAATAAAAAAAATTAATACTTAAAATTAAAAAAATTAAATTTCGAAAATTTTCCCTTAGAAAAAGTCCATATCATCCCACTGAGTAAGAAAAGTTATACCATGAGAATAATGGGTGAAAGGTAAAAAATACACGAGATAAGTAGATTGAATGGAACCAAAATGATTGAACAGAGTAAGAAAAAAAATATAGAGCAATAATATAAAAAAATTATATTTTTTCAAGGGAATTTATTGGAGCGATGGAATTTAAATTCCATAATATTGTACAATTTTCTTCTTTTTGTTTACATTCGAGATATTTTCTCGTTAAAAATGCATATTTTATGGTTTTTTTACTCGAATAATTTTCTTCATGCCATTCTTTTATTTTTCTTCGTCGTTCGAGGTTAAGTGAATTTAAATATTATTATTATATTTTGTCGATGATGAGAAAAAAATTGATGAAAGAAAGTCATTTTATTACTCAAATGTGTAGAATCTGCACAATAAATATCATAAAAAAATACGGAGAACATAAAACTATGAAAAACTCGTTTAAAACAATGGCACACAAGGCCCTAGCACAACAATTTCGCTTCCCATATGGTCTTGTGATTGTTAATAAAACTGCCATCATGAAAGTAAACCATAAGACAAGATGAAAGCTATAAAATTCTTTTTCTATCTCAACACAAACTTAATTTTTTTTCTCAATTTTTTTTTTGTTTCCAAGAAAAAAAAAACAATTTTACGCTCATATGGTACCACAACGAAGACTACTATCATCGACAGAGCGTTGACGATTTGATCGTAAAAAAAGCCTTCCACACAATTATTTTAGTATCACAAAGATATCGTACCACGTAGTGACTTTATCATGCGACGTGACATTTTCTTCTTACAATTTTTATATTATTTCAAAAGCTGTTTTCCTTCCTTCCTCTTATTTTTTTTTCTCTCATTACGAACAACAAAAAACATGATGACTGCAGAAAATGCATATAATAAAAATTATTTTGCGATTTAAAAACAAAGGAAACACGTCGGAGTGTATATTATTATTGTTATTATACTGTTATTGCCACTAAAAGGAGTCATAATACAATAAGCTGTAAAACTGTTGGCAAACATCGCGTTCTTTCGAGGCATGCCGTCGATGCAAAATGGAGCAGAAAAAAGAGTTTTAGCGATTTTTTTACGGTAATCTTTGACGTGATTACCGAAAAAATGCTTAAAATCCACTAATAAGTCATAAAAAGGGAGGAAATTGGGTCAAGCACTACTTTTTTTGCTGCATTTTTTTTTTAATTTGTATAATTTCACAAAAAATCGACTTAATTTCAGTGAAAAGATTTTTTTCTTTCTAAAAATAAAAAAGAAAAAAATTAAAAAGCTGAATAACGAAAAATAAAGTAAAATATTTATGCAAAACACTATAAAAATGCGACACAAATAACTTTTATGTCCTTCTTTCTTCGTACTTTTCTATCTTTCAAACAATAATCTCGCGCGCTCACACAAAAAAAAATCCACAACGAAACCGAACAATTTACAAGTATGCAATCAAATAGTTGTTTTACTTTTTTTTCATTCATTACTTTTCTCGCGTACGACAAAACTTTTCGGGCTTTATTTTTTATTGCATCATTCTGTGGCTTTCGACGCTTTATTACACCATTGTCGTGTCGTACTCGCAGAATTTACTGTTTTACGACGTTTTATAGTTTATGCAGTGCGATAACACATCATCAGTCTAAAACTTTTTTTTTTGGTAGAAGAGGAGACAATAAACATAAAAAATAATAATAATATGATATTATTTGAGTTTTTCACGCTTTTTATCTTTTTTTTTTTCGTTTCCACTCGAAAAACGGTGCGTAGAAAAGTGGGAGTTTATTCAAATGAGGTTTTTGTGTGGAATTGAAATGAAATAGTAATAGGAAAAAAGTTTTTCATTCATTTTTTTATTATTATTTTCTGCGTTGTTGTGATGATGATGATGACGATGTGTACGACGAAAATATCTGCGGGATTAAAATGCGACTTTTGAATTAGTTTTAAGCGCATTTCTGCACTTTTTTGTGCTAATTTCAAGTCAGAAAATGAAATTACTCGCCCTATGGGTAAAAAAAGGGATCAAAGAACCCCTTAAGAGGTAAATTCGACTGCTTAAGAAATAATTTGATCCTTTAGAGATCAATTTATCTTCCCTATGGGCCAAAAACGGATCAGATTGATCCTTTAAGGAATCAGGCTGACCCCTTAAGAGTCAAATTGATCCCTCAAGGAAATTTTTTTATCCCTTAAGGCTTATGGGATCAACCTGATCCCCTTTTGAGTCGGTTATCTGCAGACCCAAAAATTTGAATCATTCAAGAGATCATTTTGATCCCTTAAGAGATCAATATGAACCCTTAAGAGGTCAATTTGATCCCTTCAAGTGGTCAATTTCATCCCTTCAAGTGATCAATTTAACCCCTCTAGGAGATCAATTTGATCTCTTAAGGGATCATATTGACCTCTTAAGGGATCAAAATGATCTCTTGAATGATTAAAATTTTTGAGTCTGTAGATGACCGATTCAAAAGGGGATTTCAAAAGGGTTTTTCGCCCATAGGGTTATTAAGAGGATAATTTGACCTCTTTTGCAATTTTTCATCCGCAGACTAAAGATATTAACCTCTTCAGAAGGTTAACCTAACTCACTAAGAGTTTATTATGACCCCTTAAGTGTAAGTGATATTTTTAACCGCTTTTGAATGAGTCAAATTATTCACTTAAGAGGTCAAATTAACCTCTTGAGGTGTTAAATTAACTTCTCAATGGGGTTAATATTTTTGGTCTTCGGATGAAAAATTTCAAAAGTGGTCAAATTATCTCTTAATCAGTCAAATTTACCTCTTAAAGGGTTTAATAGATCCTTTTTTCGTCCACAGAGCGTACTCTTCCTCCATAAAATGGGATAAACAAGACTTTAAAGTTCCAAATATAAAATTTTACTATTCATTAAATTTTCTACTCATTTTATTTTTTTTACATCAAAGCACACATAAAAGCAAAAAACAAAGACTTTTATCGAGATTTTATATTTTTAAAGGAAAGCACTTAAAATTTTTATTGCATAATCCATAATTAAATCCCTTAACTCTTTTTAGTCATTAAGAGTATTATATGCAAAAAAGGAGAAGAAGCCGCTTTCGAACGAAAACGAATGAAAAAAAATTCATGGAATAAAATACTTTTATAAAACTTTTCTCGCTAAATATTTATGACGTTTGTGCTTCTTCGAGTTTTGTGCGTTTTTAATCTCGCGACACAAATAATTTTATTTATAAAATTTTTAGTATTTATCTCGCTTTCGTCATCTTTGTCAGCAACGCATGAATTCGTGATGAGCTTTTCGTTAATAATTCAGTAAGTCTTTTTGTCCCGTAATAAAATAAATAAAGTGGTCCTTTCAATTGTCTCGTCGTCGTCGTTTCGCTCTTAAAAAGGACCATCCATAACAATTTAATGCGTATTTGTATTTTTCATTACATCTCTGCGCTTTAAATTTTAACGATAATAATTATGATAGGTCCCGCTTTTGTGCGCGATTCGCCTCATAAATAAAAGGGTGAATATTTTAATTGTTTAAATTACCTAATTGTATCATTTATAATTTAAAGGCACCTACCTACCCCGATTCGTATTAATACGATGATTTTTATACGTCCATGCCCGTTAATGAAATAAAATAATAAATTTTCGAGTCTTTTGTAATTTTATTTTATTTTATTTGTTTTTTTGGTTTTACCAACACGAGCATGATGGCTAAGCCATATCAATCCTCGTTTTCACGTAAAAATTGCCTTGCCAGAAGAAAATATATTTATGCAAATTATGAAAATTACTTTTCTCGTTTGCGCTTTATTTCTCTTATTGCTCTCTAATGGCTTGCAAGACAATTACGAGTTTTCGGAAATTACTTAGAAATTTCACCGAGTCAAGTGGAGGGTGGAAAATCGACATTCCAACAAAAAATTATTAAAATTATTATTAATGGAATGCAACTCTCTAATTTCTTTCGATTTCAAAATGGAATTTTTCCTGTCACATTCATTTTTCATTCATTCCGAGTTTTGCATGTTATTCAAAAAATACAAGACAGAACTTTTGATGGATTCGTGCGGCGGCAAAAGTAAAATTTGTGGGAAGAAACGCATTAAGCTTGATTTTTTCTTCCTGTACACTTTTCATAATCACAATAATAATCAAAAAGCAGCGCGCGAGGGGAGTAAATGAAAAAGGGGTGTGGAATGGCTTCCATTAGTTAAAGACTTTTTTTTGTAATCAAAAAAATTTCGTACGAAAATTGCATCTCTGCTCGTCGATTCTTGTTCTGAAAATTTTCATTTCCGTCCATTTGTTGTTTTTAAGCAAAAAGAAAAAAAAAGTTTTTTTAGGTGTCTCGGTTAGTTGAAGTAATAATAAAAACCGAGGAAAATTAACAACTTTCTCACAGACACACACACGTCACAGGCACACAACAATGGCATGGCATGGCAGCACATCGACACAAAACTAATCTCAAAAGTTGTTTGTTGTTACAATTTGTTGCAGGGAATGTTGCAACACGCGTCGTTTGTGGCAAGTAGAAAAACTTTAACATTTCTTGATGTTTGTTTACAGATCTTTTAAAATTAGTTCTTTTGTTTTTTTTTGCTGCTGCCGCTTTTTTAGCTTGACGCTCTACTTCTTTAGACAACTTTTGAACACAGAAATTGAGCAAGTTTTTCGTGTGCTTTATGCAAAATTATGGTGTGGCAGATGCAATGGGGGAAAATGTGTGTTAATGACTTTTTCTCTCGTTTCTGCGGAATTTACAAAGAGGGAAAAACCTGCAAAACGACAAAAACATCAGACATAATAATCGGACAGAAGAATTATTGTTACTGCCTTGTTTCCACATAATTTATTGACGAGCGTCTCATTTCCTGCTTCGACGATTCAATAATAAAAACAATAAAGAGCAATCCTTTAACCTCTTCAAAATGCCGTGTTACAAACAGAAACAATCGAATTACAATCATAAATAAGGCAAAATACCGTTTTTTGGATGTATTCGATGATGAAGGGAGCAAAAGGGATCATTGATGTAAGGAATTGGTTCGATATAACTCACAGTGGGAAAGTTTTTCTAAATTTTGTTAAAAAAATCATATATTTTCGAAATTAATTTTTTTACAGATTTCACAGAGGTCCAACGTATCTTAACAATCTCATGTTAAACGTGAATAAGATCGGAGTTGAATTAGAAGAAAACGTATTGAATTTTGAAAACTGTGATATTGAAATCGTGAAAGAGACAAAATACCTTAGTGTGATAATCGATGATAAACTGAATATGAAAAGAACGCAGAACATGTACAGAAAAAATGGCGAAAATGGTTGATTTTCTGAACAAAAACCTTGAAAAATTTCCTTATCTTACAGAGGCGGACTGGCCATATGCGCAATTCGCGCAAATGCGCGGTGGGCCGCTTCGATTTTGAATTACATTGTATAAATGCATGATTGGCTCCCATGTAGACTATTGCAGCTCAATACTGTTTCTCAACAAAAAAGAAGACATCGCATCACTACAAAAAGTACAAAACCGAGCTCTTAGAATATTGACGCATGGAAACTGAAATAGCAGTGTTCGTCTAATGTTACAACAAACCAATCTGTTAAGTGTATGGCAACATATCTCGTTTAATGTATTAGTGTTTAAAGCGACAAAAAGCCTACTTTAATTTTTTTTTCATAAAAATTTTCAAAACATCCCATAGTGCGACCTCGAGTAAGCTCCACTAAAAAAGCACAAAAATTATTTTCTACAGCAAAAAGGTGTGTAAGTGTGTGTGTGTGGTTATTTCTTTTTCCTTTAACGAAATAATAATAACAGTAACAAAAGGTGTAACAATATAATAATAAAAGAAAGAACAAGAAAATAAATGTCCATATATATTGGATTTGGACACAAAAAAGGATCGTTTTCGATGTTGATGCCTTTTCTTTGTTTGTTTGTTACGATTGTAGCTCGGCATGGCACGGCACAACACCCATAAAAAGTTACGTGAATCGAAATATAATCGCAGTTGCGTCGGACAATAAATACAATCGAATTGAGTGTGGAACAGGTTCTGCATAAATTTCCACGGGCAGATAAATTGAATTTTGGGTCCCGAAATTCATCAATTGCTAAATTTATGGCTTGCAAAAATGCTCGAGACGGTTAATTGTTCTCGTGTCAACGTGACGTTGTAATCACCCGAAAAATGTTCTCGCTCTAATATTTGGATAGCGTGTTATTTTCGGGTGAGACACGAGCGCGCGCGAATATGGAAAACATAATTTTGAGCATGTTATTTATGATTATTATTTTATTATAGTAATGTATAATTAATATTGATATATTGCCCTTAAATGAAAAGTTAATGTTGTGTGTGTGTTTTTGTATATTTTCACAATGAATGAATGGAAGTTGTTTTTGTATCAGGAAAAAGAGTGAGAGCGATAGATGAGGTGAAGTGAATAAAAAGTAATGAATATTTATGTGAAAATACCGCGTGCTTGTCGTCATATAATAATTTTCAAGAACAGACGAATTAAAAATGAATTATAATGTCTCGTGTAGATTGTTTCGTATAATAACAAGGAAAAGTTTTCTTTAACATTTTTTTGGCGGAAAAATTTAAAGCAGGGCTGGAAAATCTTTAAAATCAATTTTTCCCAATTTTTTCAAATATTTTCCAAAATTTGATCGAAAAACATAAACTTTTTGACTTATTCTTAAATTTAAACTCAAATTATGTCAAAATATTTTAACTCAAGCTCAAATTTAAGTCACAGTCTTTCAAAATTTTTCCTCCCTGCTTTCACGTCACTTTTTGTCATGTTATTTAGTAACTAGTATGATTGATTCAGACATTTACCCCGAAAAATCCCTTGTATGACCCAAAAAACCTTTTAGACAGACATAAATCTTTGCCAAAAAGTTGTCTGTCAAGTCAAGCTACTTGCTCGAGGTTTCGGTTAAAAAGGTAAATGAGACACATTTTTCATTCTTTTGCTCTCATGTATGCTCGTGTGTGGCTTACCTTGCGGTTACATAATTTTATGACCCAATAACTTTTCCCACTTTTCGCAGTTAGTCGACTCATTCTTATCTAGTTAAGACACCTACGAGGATTTCAAGTGAAACACTCACCCAATTTTGTGGTGATGGTGACGATGTTGGTTGCACGAGCCATTACACAATAATTTGTACAGCTACAACGTGTTTCTTCCAAGAAGATTTTTTTTCTTCATTTTTGGGTTTCGGTATCGCAATAAATGTGGTAGAAAAACTCGTCTTACATTTTTTCCTTTGAAAGATGAAATTGTGTAAAGAAAATTTAATTTTTGCCCAAAAATTGTGAGAAAGACAATTTTGTTAAGAGATAAAATTAAAGCAACCACACAGAATTTGAGTGTAGCTGGTAACAGGTAGCTCGTAACGTTGGATTTACGCATCTTACATTTTTTATGAGGATCTTATTAAAGAAATTGTATTTTTTTATATTTTTCTTTTCTTTATGAGATGGAGTGAAAGACTTTATTTCGCTAAATTTATTGACATTAAATTTTAATTTGATGCACTTGTTGGTTCCGTAAAAAATATTTTTAACAAAATATAAAATAAAAAAAATTTTTTTGAGTCATTTTTACAAAATTTTAATAATTTTATTAAATAAATAAAAAAAAATAAATAAAAAAAATAAAAAATGGGCTTTGTCAGGTGTGGGGTTCGAACCCACGCACTCATACGAGTACCAGAGCTTAAATCTGGCTCCTTAGACCGCTCGGACAACCTGACCCATGTTGATAACGTTGCTATTTACAACCACACTCAGTATCTAATACATGTAAGAATTTCGCATATGTAATAAAAAAATTGTCTATGCGTACAGTAGAATAACGGTATCTTGCGTACGAACGTAATTGAACGAATGATGTGTAGTAGATAACGTAAAAAAACTTTTTTTTCAAACATTTAAAAAAATCGTTAAATATTTCATTTTTATCGAATAAATTCAAAAAATTGCTGAAGAAAAAAGTCATAATTCAATGAACTGTCATCTAAAATTATTATCAACTCTTCTTGCTTGACCTGCTCCAAGACCTGAGAAAAATTCAAATTTTTACCTCATTAAAATTTGATGATGTTTTGCGAGCGAAAAACAAGCGAAACGTGAAATGGAATAAAAAACAACTTTATAGCTGTGTTAAAATCTGACTTGGATTACTTTTTGGCAAGGGTTTGGTTTCATTTTCTGTTCTTGGCACAATTTACTTTTTTTCTTCTTGCTCGATTTTAATCGTAAAATACGGAAGTTTATGGCAGACAACAGGAAAGCACAAGTACTACAAGAGTGGCCATAAATTAAAAATTAAATATTTTTGAAGAGTTTTTTCTTGTGTTTTTGTCTTTTCTTGTGGTTCTTTGTACACATCAGCCAAAGATGAAGAGACATGATATAAGATTAAAGGAAAAAAACAAAAAATTGAACTAAAAAAGAGCAATTTAACGACATCCATTCCAGAAATTTAATACGAGTCAGTATGAGACAAACAGCATCACAAATTACTATTCAAGAAAAAAAACTAGGCAAAAAATTAGATAAAAATTAAATGAAAATGCCATTATTGTCCAACAAGATAATAAAAAGACGAAGAAGCAAGCAGGAAATTTATGCAAAGATTTTTTTTGTCTTTTTTTTTCAAAGAAGAAGGACATACGAAGGGAAGAAAAAACATTTAACGATATGCTTCTTTAACTTTGAATTAAAATAACAGGATAGACAAAAAAACGAAAATCAAGACAAAAGGACGGATATCAGTAAAATGATAATTCCGTTTCGCGTAAATAAAATGTTCAAAGTGAATAGTGATAAACGAGTGATTTTACCTTTTGACGCGGAACGTCGTGCAAGGACATCCTCGCTAATGAGCCTTTTTTCCTGTTTCTTTGTGTTTGTAAGAAAAATGTTTTTTTGAGCTACTGCTGCAATGTAGTGCACTTGATAATGTTGTTACACGTTACTCGACTGTCATTAATGCAGTTTTTGCATCTTTTCTTCGGTGCAAGGCAGAAGCGCATAAGAAAAGGAAAAACGTTTTATTGATTTAACACCGTTTTAAATTACCCGTTTTTTGTTTGCTATTTTTTTTTCATTTGAATGGAAATTAAATGAGCTTCTTGCAAGGAAATTACTAGCTCGTTTCGTAATGAAAACTGAGTGTTTTGATTTTTGCGAGGTGATAAGCGAAAAGATATTTTTTAATATTTCTAAGATTTTTTTTCAATATTTTTGATATTAATTTATTTATTAATTAAAATTTATTTAATTGATCAAATAATAAATTAAATATTATTTTTTTTAAATAAAATTTTAAAACGCATAAATAACATTAAAAGTTTAACATAAATAAATTTTTGAAGTACCTACCTATTTTTTTAATTAAAAAAAAATAATATAAATATCAAAAATTAATTAATTATTAATTAAAAAAAATATTTTCTCAGAAACTTTTTTAATAGTAGGGGAAGACGGGGCACATTCATAACTGGGGTACATTCATAAATTGAACAAAAAAATTAGAAAAAAAGAAACGAATAATTTGTTTTTTAATTTTAACTAATTTTTACAGAATTGTTTTACGATTTTTCAAAATAATTTCCATTTCATGCCTTTTGTAAAAAAATCGAAAAAAAATTTTAGAATATTTTTAATAACCTAATATTTTTAATAATTAATTTTTTAAATTTTTTTAGTCGCAAATTTTTTTTCAAAAGTTTTTTCGCAGAGTATAAAAATAAAATTGTAAAAATAAAAAAAAATTCTCATCAATTTTTGAAATTTAAAATTTTTTACTAGTTATAACTCACTAATGCCTCAGAAACTTTTTTAATAGTAGCAAGACACAAATTTTTAATAGTTTTGACATAATTTCCTTTAGTGATTTTTCCCTTTACATTGCACATTTTTTTTTATCGTCGTTGCGTTTATTAAAAAGTCCCTTTTTTAAAATTTATTATTGATGTCAACGGCATTGGGGCGCTATTAAAAATTCAATAAATTATCATGTTTTTTTTTCCTGTTGTTTGTTACGTGTTTGTCCCATATATAGCCAGTTAGTTGTCTGCCATGCCAGCCAGGTCTTGTTGTAATATTATGACGACAACGATAACGACGACGACACAGCGAGTGAGCTGTTTTATTTTCAATTGCATCGTTACATCATTTTTCATGTTTTTTCATCGTCGTGTTCCTGTGTGTTTGTGTTTCGTTGTCGCGTGGAGTAAAATATTAATTTTCCACGACGATAAGACGCTTTTTTTTATAGCACACATAATATATATTAAATTCGCGTTTTTTTTTTGTTCGCCACACGCGGAAATGGAAGAAGGAGGAAGGTATTATGAAACCTTAATAAAAGCTACACAAAGACACGACACACACGAGATCATAATTCATTTTTATTGAATGCAATTACTTTTCTTTCATATAACTTTTGCCACCTTTTGCGACGACCTACGGCAAGATGGTTACTTACCGCCGACCGGAATGCGGTCTGCAATGCGAACCGCAGATTTTAAAGTTTTGGAGACAACAGGTGTAGACAATTGTTAGAATTCCCCCTTTAAAACACAAAAAAAAAACTAAATTTCGATTGCACGATTCATAAAATCATAAAAAATAACAAAACTACAAAATAATTTTTCCAAATAAAAAAATTTATTATTTCATATTAAATTTCAACACTCTATTTGTCTTTTTACCGCAAACGTAAAACGCTTAGCATACAAACAGCGGGTGGCATAGTTTGCTCAATATTTTCCATTTTTTGATGTTTTCATAAATTTTATTACTATTCCCTTTCATATAAAATATTATTATGTGTTTTTCGGGAAAAGTTTTCCCCTCGTGCACGAGGACTTCATATTTTATGCACAATTATTAATTTAAAGTTTTTTTTTATTTTTAAATGGTTTAAATTTATGGCATATTTTGGGCGTTCCGACAGACGAACAATTAATTGGCCACAAAATGACATGACGACTTTTTCTATAAAATGTAAAATTCTGGAGAGATGTTTTTGTTGAGTAATTTTTGAGGAAATTAATGATCAATGGATGGATAGATGGGCGGCATGACGGCAGGTAAACCACTTTATTTATGATATTTTAAATGAAAATTTTGTGCGTGTCTCGTCTATCAAAAGAAAATTATATTTTTCGGAGGGATATTCAAGTCACGTGGTTTTGAAAAATTTTATTTATTAAAATGGAATAATTTGGTTGACAATCCCTGCTGTCTATTTATCCACTCCTAAAGGTGTAGGACTTGCATGATTTAGCAAAAATATTTTAACTACAATAAAATTTGTGTGTGTGTTGTGAATAAAAGAGACTCCGAAAAAAGGGGAGTCGAAACATATTGTGACTTTTTAGCAACATTGTTCTGAACATTAGCACCGGTTTCATGTTTTACATACAAATTAGACTTCTTTTGTCCCCCCAACAATGATGATGATGATGATATTTTGTGAGATAACAACGTGATTGCGACAAGCTTCTAGCATTTCTTGTTGATCCAAGAAATTATAGAATAGCTTCGAGCAAATAAACACTCAAAGATGCGAATTTGATTAAAGTTTCGTTCTCTCGATTAACTTTATTTCTCGTCGCAAATTGAATTGCAATGCAAAATGGGAGCCCACAACGGCAAGCCACTAAATTACAATAATCATCATTAAATTATAAAACATTTTTCCAATTTATTTGCTGAAAAGTTGGATAAAAATTGAATTTTCAAACTACTGGATGGATGCAAATTATTCCAATTATGATCAAATAATGGAGAACAAAACCATTAATTGATTGAATTAATGTACGGTCAAATAAATGCGGATCAATTTAAATTTTCGTATCGCCAACCGACCGACAAATAATGTAATTGATGTTATTTTATCATTTAAAATAATAATAATTATGATCATGAACAAATTATGCTGATTATTTATAAAATTTCTCTCTGTTTCGTGGCACTGACATTGTTCGCATGTTTTTTCGCCACCAACAACGATTGGAATTGAAAAAAAAAAAATGGTCAGAAACAGATGCAATGAGAGAAAAAAACAACAAATCGTTATTGCTCACGAGATGATATCGATTTCATATCAAATTTATTTTTATGTCTAAGAGCGATGTAATAGCATCTCGAAACATTCTTTGAATATTAATAAAGAGTAAAAAAGACGAAGTTGAAGACGAAAAAATCATACATTAAAAGGATCATTTTTCCTTTTACGATGCGCGGTACTTACTTTCGACGTCTGAGGGGATCCTTATTGGCTTGTGGGTTCCATTGGGTATTTTTTTTGAAGCTCGAGAATTTTTTGATTAAGAATTTTTGTCACTTCCTGAATTTTTATCAAAAATTTTTAAAATCAGAATTTTTTTCGTTATTTTTATTACCATTTTTATTAAGATTTTTTAATTAAAAAAATTAGTTTTTTTTAATTAGTTTAATTAGTTTTCTAATTAGAAAAAGAAATTCTGAGAAATAAAAAAAAAATTAATATTCTTTAAAATTTCCAAAATACTACAAAAATTAAAAAAAAAAAATTAAGAGCTTAGAAAATTATTTTTTAAAAATAAAATTTAGTAATTTTCTTATTTTTTTTAAAGATGAGTAGATTTCATTTAAAATTTAATCAAAAAATTACCAAATTTTATACTTAAAAATTAATTTTCTTAGACTATTTGCTAAGAAAAAAAATTTTATAATTTTTTGAAAATTTAAAAAAAGTTTTTTTAAGTCTCAGAATCACTTTTTTTTCTTATGCTTTATTTTTGTAAAAGATCTGAATTCAATTTACTAAATTTAAATAAAAATTTTAAAATTAAATTTTAATTTTAAAATTTAAATTTTTTCCATTTTTTTTTAATTTTTTTCCATTTTAAAATTTTAAATTTTAAAAATTAAATTTAAATTAAATTTTTTTTTTTTCAATTAATTCCTAGTTTTCCTCACCAAAAAATCTTAGAATTTCTTATTATTATTTTATTTTCTTATTCTTATTTTTAAATTATTTAAAAAATATTGAAAAAAATTTTTTTTTAATTCTCGAGTATTTTAAAGCCAATTAATTGCAATCCCTCACATCACACAGACGAATGTTACAATTTCATTCATAAAAAAAGAGTTACAAGTGCTTGTTCAAACAGACATCAGACACGTTCAATGCATCTAAATTCATGTCGCAAGGCAAAGGTTATCCAAAAATAAATTGCTTCTTCTTCTTCACTTTTTGTCTGTACAAATATGAATACATTTTCCGGGTTGTTTGAATGCATTTATGATGTCTCTCCATTATTATTATTATTTTTGTATCATATACAAAGTAATACATTCCATGGACACAAAATAAAAAATATTATCATCTGATAAAAAACTGGATGCATTCTCAACAAAATTATTAGGAAAAACGAGATATTTTATTATTATTTTGAATACATGAGCCAAAGTCGGTACAATGTAGAATACAAGAGTTATGCGAACTTAAACTTCATTCACATTCATGGTCTCTAGGGTATCATTTTGCAGATATATCTCTCAGAATATTGTGATCCAAGTGCATATGAACGAAAAGCTGAACCGTATGGTGGTTTTTTAAAAAATATATTTTAAAATTTTATTAGGATGGACCTTAATTCCACAAACACCTGCGAAAGAAATTTTTTCCTTTGTTTTTCTTATCAAGTAAAGTGCATATAAAACAAGTTCATGATCCGGATCCGCCCTTCTCGTGTTAAAGTTAATACGTTGCTTGGAGCTAAATACACCGAGTTCAAGTACTTTTTAAAGTCCTTATCATCATATTTGCAACTTCTATAAATCCGTTTTACGTGGAAAATAGTTACCTTCTTACTGTGCTTGATAAATACCTTTTAACCATAATATTGTTATAATACCACACACCGCAAATGTAATCAAAACAAAGGCGGCTTTGTTGTTATTTAAAATAACGTGCTTTGTTTTTGAGGAGGTGTAAAAGGTGAAAATTGTATGAAAATCTAGTTTTTCATGAATTTTTCTTTTTTTTATTACATAAACTTAACTTTAAAATTTAATTCACTAGTTTCGTTAATTGCTTTTTGAAAACACATGGTCGAAAATATTTTCAGTCAAAAGAAAATTTAATTATTTTACTTGAGAAAAAGTCAAAATAAAATTGATTTTTAGCTGAAAAGTCAAAGGAAAAGCTTAAGTTTCTTAAGTCAAGTTTATTAAGTTTTAAGTCAACTAAGTCAAAATAAAAAAAAATCAAAATTTTCATGAAAAATAGTTCTGTTTTGCCCAAAATAAGTCTCTACTTACGGCAAAAATTAAATTTTATTACCCATTTTTTTATAAAAATTAAAATTTTAAAAAAATTGAATTTTTAATTTTGACTTAATTGACTTAAAACTTTGAATTAAAAAAAATATTATCTTAACTTTAACTTTTGACTTTTAAGCCAAAATTCAACTTAATTTTGACTTTTTCTCAAGCATTAAGTTTTCTTTTGACTCAAAAAATTTCCGACCCTGGAAAATAATTTTAAAAATTATAAAATTAAAAATCTTACATGAGTCACAACACTTTGTCTTCCTAGCTTTATATTATTTTATGCATGAATTCTAACTGCAAAATAGATAAACGCTACTAATTTAAATGAATTCAAAACATGCAAATATAGCACAAAGTCAAATATAATAAATTTTAAACTCATTTACTAAAAATAGATATATCACAATTGTGTGTGCTCGCATGCCATCCTCCCTCGACTGCAGTTCTCGAGTAGGAGACAATGTTTTGTATTGTTTTGTAAATGTTTATAGAAAAACTAATTTTTGTCGTGTTTAAAATTTTCTATCCATATTCTACTGCTACCGCGACAGTTTTGTGTGAGAATAGCGTGGCTATATGGCTAGCCAAAGCAATTATTTATTAAAATTATTTGACAATGAATTGTCATTGCGTTCTAAAAAAAACAAATCAATCGATGGGAAAATTTTACTAGCCTTGTATTGGCACCGATAGTACTTTTTTTTTGTACATAATTCAAAAGTTTTTCCTTAAAATCTAATTTTTTAAGCGTATTCGTTTCAATTTTTGGTGGTTTTCAGTTTACTTGTTACAATAAATGATCACCGTTCTCAAAAGTAGGCAATTTGCGTAGGAGAAAAAGATGATTTTTGCGAATCTTTGTCTCGACAATCGATGAAAGCCAGCTGATGATACCCCAATGTTGTGATGAATTACGTTCATAGCGATTGACGTGGATGTTCTGTCTCTGGCATTCATCGCGTGCCATGGCAAGCCATAGAAGGCGTTCGATATGTTCCTTAATTTGTCCTGAATGTTGTCGTTTGACCATGCGATGAACACGAGAATAACGTTCAAGAACATCAAATCGATAAACATGAACATATCGTCGCTCGCAAGAAGTACCGTGAGGCCAAGCACAAAGTTCGACAGAAAAACTGTAATTTCGAATAATAGTACCGTTGTTGATAGTTGGCAAGTGTAGGCGGAGTAAACTCTGAAAAATTGTTAATTTATTTATGTGAAAAAACGCATTTATGAAAATTTGATAAGTTGATAACACGTCCTTGACCTATTGCAGGAAAAGTGTTTAATTAATACTTACTCTATGACGGTGCAAATCATTTCGATGACAATTTTGAGCCATTCTTTTAGGGTTTTGTGACGTGGTGCTGTGCTTTGGCTTGAACCTTCTTGAGGATCAGACATTCTACTGGGCTAAATAAAAAAATGTTAAAAAATTATTTAATTTTTACAAAATAAAAACTTTTGACCGAGAATTTCTTAAGTCTTATTTAACATAAGGTCAGTTAAGTAAATTTTTAATTTTTTTTTTCTATTTTTACTGTCCTAATTTTGGTTTTTTACCATTTTTGGAAAAAAAATTAAACAAAAATTGTAATTTAAGTCAAATAATTTGACTTAAGTTATTCTTACGTCAGCTTAACTATTTGACTTAAGCTGACGTAAGACGATTTGACTTAAATTACAATTTTTGTTTAATTTTTTCCTAAAAATTGGTCGAAAATCCAAAATTAGGTAAGTCAATATAGAAAAAGAATTTAAAAATTTGCTTAACTGACTTAAAGTAAAATAAGACTTAAGAAATTTTAGCTTTAAGTCAAAAGTCAACTGATTTTGTGTCAATAAACTTATTTTGAAGAAAATTCTTTAAGTAAATTTGACTTTTTTGACCTTGAACACAAAACTTACCCCTGGTTGTGGCTCTGCAAATGCCGTCGTGGCTCTACTTGGGGGCCCAGCTGTTTCTACATTTGACGTCGTTGCTGTTGTTGTGGTCGTCGTTGTTGATGGAATTGAATTACTATTTGATGCTCCAGTTGCTGGTACTTCATTAATATGATTTTCAGCATGAACTTTTCTCAACTGCCTTTGTCTCAGCAAATTTTTCCGATGCATCACCGACGCAATTAACTTAATTTTCTTCTTTGTGTTTGTCCAAGCGACGCGTTTAGCTTGCGTTCGAATTCTCGTTTCATCGTCATCATCCGTGATCAAATCCGCTTCCAACTCTCGCTTGATCTTGATAATAACCCAAACGATAGTGTCGAAATAAGCTGTCACCGTGTAATAAACCATAATATAGATCCCAAAGAAGAACGAAGCACACACAAGAAACCAATAATCGCCGGCAGCTTGCAAGAAATAATCCACCAAATACCCTGTCCAATTTTTCTTTGACCCAATCAACGGGATTTCCATGTCCAAAGGTGATTCATACTCATCTTGCCCTTGTTGATAACTCGCTAATGGATACATGATAAAAAGTAGGACCCAATCCACGGTACACATTCCCGTGAGAAGCTTAATGTACTTCACGAGAACTCTTTGTGCGTATTCAAAACGAATCCTGGCGTTAATCTGAACACTCGTATGAAAATTATCTCCATTGTATTGCGCAAAGCACCATTCAATGATCCGAATGAACTCCAACCGATGATAATAGAATTTCAAAGCTCCAAGAATCATGATCCAATACGTGATTAAATCCGTTATAAGAGCTGTAAACTCCAAGGTGTTGAATCGATAAACGTGCGTTGTGTAACACAGGAGTAGGACATAAAAAAATATCGAAGCACAACAAATTGTCCGATAAATTATTTGCTTGACCGATAATCCTTGAAGCTCATTTTCACGACTGCTTAGTATGAAAAGTCCCGTTAGCGTGTCTAGTTTTGTGAATATTCTGCGAACTGTTTCAATCTCCATCATTTTTTTTTTGACTGAAAAAATCTATTTTTAAACACAAAGTAACATTGATAACAAAAAATAATTTTCCAACTGAACCGAACAAAAGACCAGAAACAACTGAGTGGGTTCCGCTGTTTGATAGTGGTGAGTTACTTGTTGACTGCAATACTCTATGGAAGAAAAATGGGTCCAATTAACCCCTCGGGAGTAATGATTAACTCCTCATGAGTTAACTTTAACTCCTCGGGAGTAAATTTAACACCTCGGGAGTTAATTTAAGCCTTCGGGAGTTAATTTAACCTCTTGGGAGTTGAATTTACCTCTCAAATGAGATCAAATAAATTCCTAAAAAGTTAGGAAACTCACTTGAGGGGTTAAGTTTACTCCCAATACGTTAAGTTTACTCCCGAGCGGTTAAGTTTACTCCCAATAGGTGAAGTTTACTCCCAATAGGTTAAATTTATTCCCGAGAAGTTAAATTAACTCCCGAGTGGTTATTCTGACCCGTTTTTCGTCCATAGAGTAAATTTCCTCGAAGCCAGTGTACTTGTGTGGGCTTCATTGTGGGAAAATTTTCTACCCAGTTACATGTGAACCTAAATTATTCATTGTTCGTATCATGAAGAGGCGATAGCTCTCCGGAAACTAGCACGTTTTCAAAGAAGGAAAGTTACGCCACGTCTGCATGAAGTAAAAATAGAATTTTCCCATAAGCGATTGATTGATAAGAAGTGCAAGTCACAACGTGTGATTTAAAACAAATAACGACCTGAGAATTTATATCATTTTTTTCATGCTGTTTTTCCAAATGAAATTATGACAACGATAAAAGTTTATTGTTTGAACATAATTTGCACACGCACACACAAATTAATTCAAAACATTTTTGTAACATTCACACAGAGAGATAACGAGCAAAAAAATATTCAGTTTATTATAATTTATAGGCGTCAGTTGCGAGAGCAAGAGACACATATAAAATAATTATCATAATTAAAAGTTTGAAGAAGTGTCATGCTTATCTGTGAAACGTATTCAACGTTCATTCACACTCGCATGAAATTTGTTGTTTATAAATATAATTTATGTGACACATCGCAGGCATGTCAGAAGCATAACATTTTTGGGTTTTTCGTAGGTCCTTGTTGTCGCGCTCGCATCCTAATTAAATAAATTATTTAACGCAGGTAATGTGGATTTTGAACAGGTTTTCATTAGTTGCGCAATTACTTTTCAAATGTGGGCATTTAAAAACTTTTTAGATGATTTTTGATTTACAAAAAAATATTTTTTTTTCTGTGAGCAAAAATTTTAGGGAAAAATAAATATTTATGATAGACTTTATTTACAAAAATTTTTCATTTTTTTAATAAAATTTTTTCCCAAAAATTGGGCTTAGTCCGTCAAAAAAAAATAAATTTTTTGACCTAAGAAATATTTTTGACCTAGTTTTTTTCAACCAAGTTTTCGAAAAATTTTGAATTTCGAATATTTTAAATTTTATTTAAAACTTAAATAAAATTTTTCATAATTTTTAATTTAAAAATTTTGTTTAAAAAATATTTTAAAATTTTAAATTTTTCAACTTTTTGTGTCTAATTTAGCAAAAAAAAAAAATTTTAAAAAATAAAAATCTTATTTAGTTCTTTAACAAAAAAAAAAAAAAATAAATAAAAAAAAAAAAAAATTAAAATTAAAATAATAATAAATAAATAAATTAATAAGTAAAATCAAATAAATGAAAAAAAAATATAAAAAGTTTAATTTTTTTCCGTTGCAAGGCATATTTGTTACAAGTTTTTAAATAATTAGTGAAACAAAAGTTTTCCTTTTCCAAATAAATAACTCAAAGAAAAAACAGAGTTAATTTAGTATTTTTCTTCTGCAAGTAAAATTCTTGCTTCATAGCTAAAAAAAAATGCTTTAAAATAATAAAAAATAAACAAACAAATAAAGCAACGAAAAAAATAAATAAAGTTTTTGTAAGCATTATCATAAAATAATAATAAAATTGCCTTAAACGTATTTTTTTTCCTTTAAAAACGGGAAAAAGTAAATAAAGAAACACAAACAGCAAAAATAAAACGTAATGTAGAAAGTTTCACGGAAAAATCTGACACATATCAAGAAGAGTTACTTATTAAAATAAATAACGAAAATAAATGATAAAGATTCGCGTTGTATGGTAGATGATATATCATCACATTCGGCGTTGTTGATATTTGCCGAGAAAATTATCGTTAATAATAATTAGAGAAACGTATCTTTTTAGTTTGTGTTTGATTCTCAGCTATTTAAATAAGTCAGCAAAATTCGTATGTTTGTTTCTCGAGAATTTTTCTTATCAATTTTCTCCGATTTGCAAAGGAGCTAATTATTAATTTCATCAGAAGAGCATAAAAGAGGCGAAACTCTAAAGCAGTAATTAATTTTCGTGAATAACAAAAACGTAACATCATCATTCGTTTCGCACAAAAGTTAAATAAAACGAAGCTCTACAGTTTTAATCAAGTCTAAGCTATAAATTAGATTGGGATTTCGCAGACGAAATTTTGCGCGCAAAAAACACTTCATTAATTCGAATGTGTGGGAGTGTGTTAAAAGCGACACCAAATCAAATATCAATTGATTTGTATCAAAATGTGACATTAATTTAGTCATTTATGCCGAGATACAGCGAAACGAGCACAGGATTTATTTTATTATTATGGATTAAAATTAAAATGAAATCATCTCACCTCTGCTCTGGCAGTGCAATCAGGAGCCATACAACGTTCAAGGGGATTTTGTGTGTGTGTGTATTTGCGAAACAATGACAATCATCATGGATTTATGTGATTTCGGGGTAAGTATTATTTAGATGGAAAAGTGTGTGTGAGTGTTTGCTGACTTTTGACATCTGAAATATGTTTAGCTTCAAATATTTGATTGTTCTGGATTTGTTATGGTGCCGTGCGAAGAAATACGATATTTGGATGCCAGAGTGACGGTAATTGATGATTGCCTTGCTGCGATGACGATGCTGTTATCTAACAAATTTATGACTTCTTTTTGTTCGGAATTGAACATTGACATAATTCGTCTGTCCATGAAATATAATTGCAAGACAATTGTCGAGAAATTAAGAAAGAGGAAGGCAGACCAAGGTTGCTCTAGATTACGCCATGAATACTTATTACGAAGAGATATCGATTACGGACAATCCCGCAAAGCATTTCGACACGTAGCATTGGCATTGTTTTACTCTCTCTCGATGTCGTTCGGCACAAAATGCATCTTAATTGAAAGAAAACCGAGAGATAATATTGACTAGGTCACGTAAATGCAATCAGCATGGGGACGTGTATGAAATGTGGAGTAAATTAAATTTCAATTGAATCTTTTTTTTTGTTTGTGTGTGTTTTTCTCCTTTATCACTGGATCTACGACGATTACAATGCGCTCTCATTGTTTTGCATGCCGGACGGAAGAATTTCAATGTTATACACGAGACGAGAGATAAAGAGATAAGAACCCGTAATTGATCGATCAGAATCAAGAAGCAAAAGTAATCGTTCTGAAGTCGCGTTACAACAAAGTTGTCAGTATTTATTTATCAGTCATGGCATCAAGAACTATTTTTTTGGTTTTGGCAGTTTTAGTTGTCGTTGTCGTCTTTGAGATTCAAGGGCATCGTATACGAATTCCATATTCCGAACATCCAGGTAAAATATTATTTAGGCCAATTTTAATTGAAAATTTTGTCCAAATTATAATATTCGATGTAAAAAATTATAATTTTAAAAAATTAACAATTGAGGCAAAAAATCCAAAATTCTCTTCAAAATTTAAATTTTTAAATTTAAATTAAATTTTCAAAAAAAAATAAAGAAAAATAATTTTTAGAAGAAATTTCTGAAAAATTT
The DNA here is from genome assembly GCF_036172545.1 of Culicoides brevitarsis. Taxonomy (NCBI): domain Eukaryota; kingdom Metazoa; phylum Arthropoda; class Insecta; order Diptera; family Ceratopogonidae; genus Culicoides; species Culicoides brevitarsis. The sequence continues at coordinate 17,777,379 of NC_087085.1, read as the reverse complement.
TTATTTTAGTAATTTTTTCCTAAAATTTCTGCTTGAAAATAATTTTTTGTTTCTTATTTAATGTTCAATAAAATTTTGTTAATCATATGAATAATTACAAAAAAAAATCATTTTAGAAAAAAAGTTTTAAAAAAATTGTTAAAAATTTTCACTTTAAAATTTTTCCCAAAAAATTTTTTCTTAAAAATTTTTTTAAAATTTTTTAAAAATTTTTGACAAAATTTATCAAATTTAATTTGAAACGTTCTTACCCAAAAAAAATCTTAGATGTTCGTGGCAAATGCTGGCACAAAACCCAAAATCGTTTCATCGAACGCTACACCAACTACACACGTCCCATCAGCTTCCTCGAGTGCGAATTGGTAGAATGTCTCCCGGATTTGTCTCTCATGATTGAACGATGCCCAGCGCAGCGTGAAAAGTGTCCCATTCGATTGGGCAATCCATCGGCTCCATTCCCACGATGCTGCCCTTCCTGCGATCACTCCTTATGGCACAAATGGAACGTGGATGTGCGTCACGAAACTCTTCGTGGAAGTGCAGCTGCACCCATTAGATGTTGATTTCAGTGCAATAATTTAATTTCCGAAAAAAAAATTATTAAAAATTAGTGAAAAGTTTAATCTAAATAGTTTACGTATTAAAAAATAGTTGAATTATAATCGATTTATTAATGAATTTGATTGAAAAATAAACAAACGATAACCCAAGTGAACTCAGTAAATCACGAATAAACGAAAGAAAAAACGTAAAAACACCCACAAAATTCATTTTAAAGTTCTTTGCATATGTTTAAGTTGCTTATCGCACCGAGTTATCTCAAGAAGTCATCATCTGAAGTGATCAAAGTAGTCTCGACTCCCCCTTAAAATGTCTTTTAAACAAAAGAAAAACACATTTTAAGGGGAGACGAGTTAATGAAATGAGATGTCATGCACCGCATGTCAAATATTTTCTTCTTTTTTTTCACAAAATGGAAGATAAATGAAATGAAAGCTAAAATTTTAATGGGATTGTTATTGACTCCCTTCTAGAATTTTTGGTTTTTAATTTATTTATTTATGAGAATTCAAGGAATCTCGCAAGAAAATGTGAAATTAAACAGGTGCAGTTTGAGTGAAAAATTACGTTCGACTCAAATCTGATGTAAACTTTAATCGGTGTTTAAAGAGAAATCTGGTGCAGACCTTGCCTAAGCAATTTTTCTGTCGTGTGACATTTTTCTAGCCAACAAAGTTCAGTACAAGTTGAAAATGTTGGAAAAAATTCGCTTTGTGCTAAAATGTATGGGAGATACCATCACCATTCACAACAATTTTTCGCTATTTACGAAGAAGGCACTTACACTCCTTTGAGACAATATAATATTTTTCTAAGCTAAAACTTTTCACGAAGAAACTTTTTATTTTTCTTCTTTTTCTCCGTTTTCATATCATTTTCAAAGTCATGATGACGCAAACTTGTGTTGTGATTGTGGATCATGTTACCCAACGGAGACATTCGACACGACTTGAATCATCCTTGAAAGTTGAATTTTGTCGCTGCTTGTGACAGCTTTAAACCTTCGTCGTCGTTAGCCATCAATAAATTGGGACAAAACCGTGTGAATTTTCCCCTCATGTGCGCGATCCATAAAGCAATAATAGAGACACTGCACGATTTATCTAACGTTATTTATCTAAACGACTTTCAATTGAATGCAGTATCGTTTATATTGTCTTCCATGCACCTCGCATGCAGGATTTAATATGATTTTCACGCGATTTTCCATGCATTTGCCATCTCCACAGTACATAAATTAATGTGGTTGTGCCGAACAAACTCGATTGCAGACAACATATTTTCTGTCGGGACATTTATGATGATGATGGGAAACAATAAGTCTAGTACACGAACAATGCCACGTAGGCGATGTGATGCGAAAAAAGGTAAAACGTTCGATATATCGATATGATATGGGTAGTTAGAGGTGCATCACAGTTCCATTCACGGCCTGTGCAGGAGATAACAATTTATTACAAATTTATGTAAATTTTTAAGCGGAAAATCGATTCGAAATTCCACGACGAGGACGAAAGCGATATGTTTGCAAGGTGAAAGTTACGCCATAATTTGTAAGCCTTAATTTAATATTAAAATTCTTTGCGTCATTTTGCTTCCGTTTGATGAATATAATTTTGATTAAAAGACCGACGAACGAACGAACGAAAGACCAAACCATTCATCATTAATTTTCATATAATAAAAAGGACCGCAGAATTTTTTATCCTCTCTACGGTTTTTTTTTCTTCTTGATAGTTAGCTCTTTTATTTCCTCGACTCCATAGAAGATAAAAGAAAATATTTCGCAGTACATTAATAATAATCATAATCAATTTCCCTTTATTTCTACTTTTCCAACGGAATTCACGACGTCCGAAGTTAACTCAAAAATCTTTTCACATCAATGGTTGATTTTGTAATTTATCATCCATCTAAGTCAGTCATTCGTTTCGTTTGAAAAAAAAAAGATCATAAATAAATGAATGAATAAAAATAATAAATAATAATAAGCAAGGAATTTTTGAAATTTGATTTTATTTTATAGCGTTACGTAAAATTCGATGGTGTCGATAAACATAAGAAGAAGGAGGAAATTTGATGCTACTGGCCTAAATTTCCTTTTGTTCTTGGCTTTTATCTTTTCATCTGGATGAATAATAATAATTTTTGTTGAATTTATTAAAAATAAATTTTTGATGAGCCCGTTAAAATTTGACGTTGATTGGGAAATGAATATGAGATGAGTGAAGAGATTAATTTTTGAAAGAAATTAGTTGGTATTAATGATTTTGGTATTTAATTAAATTTTTTGCTTGATGATCATTTTTTTTAATAATGAGAAATAAGATTGATTGGAAAAATTAAGAAAATAAATTAATTTTTTAATAATTTATTTATTTAAAAAAAATTATTTTAATTTTGAGGTTATTTAAAAATCCAACTACCGTATTTCTCGGAAAATAAACCCACTGATCGGTGTAGATCATATCGGATCATATCAAGCGGTCATGTTTTATTTTCAAAGGATCGAATTATAATTTTTAATTAAAATTTTAATGATTTTATAAGGAAATCTGAAAATTTTGAAACAGCTTCTTTTTAATTTTTAATATATATTTTTCCAGATTTTATTTTTTTTTTATTAATTTTTTTTAATTAAAAAAAATTGGAAAAAAAAATATATTTTTATTTTTTTTTTTTATATTTAATTAATTTAAACAATTATAAATCGAAATATTTGTTTTTCATTTCAACAAAAAAATCAAAATCTTCGTTAACTGTTAAAAATTTGTCAAAATGTGTGAAAATCTCTTGTTCACAATGAGAATTAGCCAAAAACCTAGAAACCTATAACGACACCATAAAACGTCCGGAAAACACTCAAAAAGATAATAAATAGGAGGATGAAAAGATGATCTTATTAGTGCGAAAAAAATTCCTGCCAACTCACAAAAGTTCTACGACACAAATTCAACTATTCAACACAGAGGTGAAACAAATGCGAAACACTTTATGATACATTTTTATTATTGTTTTGCTTTAGTTTTCCTCTTTTCTCCTTGTCTGCACCTCTTCATTGCTTTTATCATCAAAACAAGCAAAACACACACACACACGCTCTCATCTCTTATAATTTTGTTTTATAAATGTTTTCGTCTTTTGGGTGTTGTAGCATCCTCGCAGTTTGCTCCTCCATTAGACATACAGACGAAAAAAAAGAAAAACATAAGCTTATATGATAAAAATAAATATTTGTATGTTTTATTAAACTATAATCCAATTATATTATCTCTGCACTAGCGCACCGACAACGACGAACGTTGGACCTTGTGTCTTCGTTTTGTTTATTTTTATTTCGCTTTCTCGGTATATGCGGCTCCGTGTGCAGTTACTGGTTACTTGACATGAAAAATTGGTATATGAGTGGAAGAAAAATGAACTAAAATAAGATTAGGATTGTTGATAAGGGTGCTCTGTTACTCTTACGTCTTTTGCTCTTCGTTTTGATGATAAATGATAAGAAATTTCCAACCATCCAGCCGAAGACGAAGGGAAAAAATCTGAACAAATTTCTCCAAGGTAAAATATAAATTTTGCTGTAACGTTAATCGAATGATGTTAATTTATTCATCGGTGCATTCAATATTTATATTTTTGTGTGTCTATTTGAAAAGTTTTTAAGAACTGAACACCGAAGGTGCGATCAAGTGCACCGCATTATGCAGCAACAACTTACAAAAAAAAATCAATTGGAAACTCTTAGACACACCAATCAGTGGTGAATATTTCATGATTCAGACACACAACTTCTGCTAGACATGCAAACAGACCAGTTTAATTAAATATTCATCGGCAAGTTGTACGGCACATAAATTTTTAGCTCATCGATTTTCATCCGATTCCATGCAAAAATATCTTCCAAAAGTCGATCTACTGTGGGTTCATTCAATTTTTTCTCTACTTTATCTGGATTTTTGTATTTTTTACTGAAAAAGATATTCATTTCATTTTGGATTTTTTTGCTTGTTTTAATTTTTTTTAATTGGTTCTGATTGATTTTTTTTTGTTTTTTTTAATAAAAAATATTTTTTCGCATTTATTTTTTCTTTCCAACATCTAAGAGTGTTTTGAAAAAATTTTAAATTAATAAATATTTGAAAGTGAAAAAATTTCACAAAATTTGTAAAACCATTGAACGATGCGAAAAAAAATTTTTTTTTAATTCTTTGGCTCATTAACATTAAAATATTTATAATTATTAGAAAAATAAAAAAAAAATAATAAAATAAATTAATAAAAATATTTTTTTTAATGTTTAAAAATCCAAAAGCAGCAAAATAAAATAAAATAAAAATTAAAAATAAATTAAAAATTCCAAGTGAATAAAATTCAAAAAATAAATTTATAGGAAAAGTTAAAAAAAATTATAAAAAAATAAAAAATTAAAATAATTTTTTTTTAAGAATTTAAATAATTAAATTTCTCAAAAATAAAAAAATAAGATAAAGTACTGGAAAAATTAAATAAACTCACAGTAAAAATGTTCTCTCAACCAAATAAATTACTGTTCATCTCATCGGGCGTCTCTCGATTGCTTGAGTATTGAAAACCATTAAAATTGCAACATTGTAGCACGCGTTTCTTCCACTGTTTGTACGAACTTGTAAATAATTTAAATAATTCAAACACCAATTCGGTATGTTTTTACCGGGTAATTTCGATGATTTTCTCGTTTCACTTGATTTTCATTAAAATTTTTGTTCATTTTGTTTATTTACTCAGTTGTTGCTTACATCCGATCTTGGACTTTAAGCACTGACATAATTTTCATCTGAAAAACTTTTGCCTTTTTAGATTTATGTTTATTTGAAAAAAAAATCTCGCAAAAAGTTTGCTTTGAATTACTTTGAATGAAAATAGGCTCTTATTAGCGTCCTTTCTCTCAGTTTTTTATGATTTCATTTAAAATAAATTCATGCATACTTATCCCTTTTTTTCTCCTTTTTTGTATAATGAACGGAACATAGAAGACATGGAACGACATGCAACATTACCGCATCTCTCGTGATGTTTTATTGTACGATTCTTTTTATTCCTACAATTTTTTTCAACGAAAAAATATAAACTAAAGTACGGGAAAAAGAAAAGGAAAATGTGATGTGAGTCAAATAAAAATGAATTGTTTTACTTCCTCTTTTTTCTTTCCTTTTTCTGTCTGTGCTATAAATACATCACAAAAGTAGCATGGAGCAAAAAAAAATTTTTTTTTGTCTTAAATTGCACATTACACCCTGAATAATCCGTAGATTAAAAGAACAGATGCACGTATATATGCAAATTATCGTGTAAATCGTTTTATGATGAGCTTTCTTTTCTCATTTTCACTTTTTCCCGCTCTTTTTTCTCTGGAATGTGGCAGGGGTGTGTTTCGGTACTACATACGTTTTTTTTCGGCAGTGCGTCTAAGCCAGTAAGCGGAACAAGTGTGAGCCGTAATAAAAGTGACAAATTGAAACGATTAAGTCTAAAATAAGGAGTTCGTGCCCCACACCAAGCAACGTGGCGGGATAAAAGACGGAAATTTAATTCCTAGACAAGAGACGTTACATAATAACCGTCATAAAAATAAAATAAAAAAAAGTGAAATATAAACCATATTGTTATTTAAAAAGACACTCAACTCACCGTTAGTTTAGATTAATGAGCGACAATGATGACGAGGAACGCGAAGAGGGACGGACAGAAAGTTGTAATTAAAACAAGTTTTATTTTAATGGCACGACGACTAATTGATTTTTTTTTCTTTTTCCTCTTTGTTTACCATCCAGGACGTTGTTTGTTTTCCTCGAAAGTTGTCAAGAGAGAAGATTTGTATGAAAAACTTTCACATTTTCGGGAATTCTACCGAAAAACGGGAATTTTGTGGCTGGATCAATGTTGTTCTTAACATCAAGCGAACGTAAACATGAAATTCTTGTTAAATTTTCACCACCATGGTTCAACTTTTTCCTGTGATGTTCCAAAAATTTCATGTAGAATTTACCTTTTTTGCCGTTTTTTGATCTTTTGGCAAACAAATTTCCCGAACAAAATGGAAGAAAGTAAAGAAAAAGTCGTTTGGCTGTCTAAGCTGATGTAAATAAATGAACGAACGTTGGAAAAATAGCAAGAAAATGCAGTAATGCTTGTAAGAATGTGACTGAAAAACTGTAACTTTGTCATTTTAGATGTTGGCTCGGATGTTTTACACAACAACAAGCAATACGGGCACAAGCGATATATATAGTTTTGTTGTGGTTTCTGTGGTTGCTTGCGAGCGGTAGAGCAAAATATTTTATCGTACTAAACAGCAAACAAAAGGGATCAAGTAAATTCGAGTAGATTGAGGCACAACATTTTTATTGGATTAAAGATTTCTTGTGTTTTATTCCATAAGCGGGTCCCAAAAAAAAAAGCACCTTGAGTCAACAATCACTTTTTTTTCCTTCAGCTGAAACTTTTTTTTTCGGAGATAAGAATTCCCCCTTTTTCCATCTTTTTATTGCAAAAAAATGGAAAAATACCACAAAAACTGCTCTTTTTCTGGAAATATGAATAATTTAAACATCTCTGGGTAGACGATGATGGTCTCCATATTTCATCTTTATACTGCTGCACATCTGCTGCTGGCTGCAGTAGATCATCAACTTCTCTCTATACAAATCTTCATCTGTCTGTCTGTTAATGTTGATGATAATAATATTGCGATAGTCTCTCGTAATAATAATAATCATAAAAAGGAAATGGCTTGTACATCATCAACGGAAAAAAAATTCTTTTTAAAAGGAAGAAAAAAAATATTAACTGCAAATGCAACGACTTTAGCGTTTGTACAAACGATAATGGAAAAATGAATGCAAATTAAGCCAAGTACAAGCGTTGTTGTTTAAAAAATTATTATTGCTCCGCCATGAAAAAAAACGAAGTACTGCAAAAAAAATGATGACTCGAGCAATTTTTTTTTGCAAAACAATTGTATTAATGGATTATCATTTTCATGCGAAATTTTTAAAGAGCACGGGGGAAAAAGTGGCAATTACACACTCAATTTAATAAAAAATGTTAGGAAGCTAATGAAAAATCCATTATTGCCAAAGTGAAATGCGTTTCCGGTCAATTTGAGTAAAATCTCCTCAAATTTCATCAAAATAATGAAATAAAAGTTCGTGGCAAATTTTCATAATTTTCGTCATCTTCTTCAGTAACGCAAAAAAAAATCCAAGATTAAATTAGAAAAGTTTGTGACTTTTTGGTTCTTCATAAACATCATGTTGTGTCGCCTCCTTCATTTATTTTCATTGTAAACGACCGAAAGTTAGATAATAATTTTTGTTGGCAAGTCTCGAGCTATTCTAATGATACTTACTAACACTCTTTAACGCAAATTAACTCACACTTTGGCGACACTTTGTGAATATTAATGCCGAGAGATGGTCAGGCATGTTTTTTCCCGCTTCAATATTCAACAACAACAACAACACTTGGGCAACATGTAATTGGGGGAGTTTCGGAGAAAATGACAAAAAATTATGACCATTTCATGATTTTGGGGATACGAGAGAAGAAAAAAAAAGTTGAGTGCAGTAAATTGCAAAATTGTGGAAAACATTTTCCTCATCCGCACACTTTTTGGACAATAAAGTCCGAGAACAAAAAATGTTTATTTTCTCATATTTCAGCCGAAAATTCATGCATAAACCCATAAATGGTCCCTTCAAACAGCCAATTTCTATGCAACCCTTGTCCGAAAAGTATAACAAGCTAAATTATGATTATTATTTGTATATTTTACACGAATAACTCCACTTTTGTTCATGCTTTTTTGGACCAACAACTCCCCATATGCGACCCAAAAAAAGAAGAAGGAAAACAACAAACATTACCGGACACCGAAAAACGTTTTGAATGGCGTGTAACAATCAAAAAGTATCGCATGTGTAATAAAAACGAAGCTGAATGTGATGAAATTTTATTGATATGATATGATTGTACAAGACAAGTGCATGTCTGATAATCGGAACCCCACAAAACAGTAGCAAGTTCACAACTAAAAATGGGGGGAAAATACATGTTCATCCCTGAACTCGGGAATAATTAAAAAGCCCCAGACTGCAAGTAACTCGAAATCTGTTGTGAACCGAATGAATTTTGCATTTTGATTGAGTTTTCTATCGCAAATTCCCGCAATAAGCTAATGGACGTTGATAGAAAAAAAATCCCTGAATGGAATTGAATTGAATAAATTTGAATAAAAATTCGATGATATGTGATTCGGAACAACGAGTTAATTTCGAGAAAGTGGAATGAATGGCGATGAGGAGATTAACTTTTTAAAATTCCACAATTTTTCGATACTCGGCGGAAAAAAATGATGATGGAGGAAGGATATGGAAGGCAATAAATTGTCTGGTCTAGCTACTAATCGCAATTTACGGCTAGAAGTAAAAGTTATTGTTCGGCAAGACAAAGGAATTTTGTAGTTTTTGGCACGGCACAGGAAAAGTGGGAGTTTCCTTTCCTTTTCATGTGAGTGGTGTTTCAGTCGATTAAAAAGAATAGCCGTTAGTTTTCTTTCTTTCGCAAAACTCACTTTGTTGCTGCTGAGGAATCCATAAAGTACAGGTAGACAAAAGCTCGAATTTTTTCAAAGTTGAAGCTCGAATTTAGCTCGAGTACTTTGAGTAAAATTCGAGCTTTAGAAGAAAAATTGTTAAAAAATAGCCTGTAAATTCTTTATGGATTACTCATCAGTTTTAATTTGTTTGTGAAAGAAAGAAAACTAACGGCTATTAGAAAAAGGATTCGTAACAAACTCAATATGGCGGTTCCATAGTTTGAGGTGTACGAAATTGTTCATAGGTGACCCTAGTTCAACAATTTCGTACACCTTAAACTAATGAACCGTCATACTAAAAGAGATATGAGAAGCATGATAGAGGAGTATGAGAATGAGGAGTATAAAAATGTGAAACGAGGAGTATAAAAATGTGAATTTTTTTTTTTCTTAATGAAAAATCCTTAGATTGAAGGTTATGTGAAACTGTTGAATGGTAAAGAAGAGTACAAAGTTGTGAAATGAGGAGTACGAAAATGTGAAAAAAATAATGTGTTTTAGTCTCATATTTTCATACTCCTCATTTTACAATTTTATAATCCTCTTGTATGCTGTATCTTCTTTAATATCTTCACATATCCTTAAATCCAAGGACTTTTCTCAATAAGAAAAAAATTTCAAATTTTTATACTCCTCGTTTCACATTTTTATACTCCTCATTTCACATTTCCGTACTCCTCATTCCAAATTTTATACAAATTTCACAATTTTGTACTCCTCATCATTTAAGATCTTTTCCCACAAAAACTCGAGCTTCAAATTTCATCAAGTTTCAAACTCGAAACTCGAGCTTTTACATTGTCGAAGTAAAATTTCTTTTTAATTTTACTTCAAACGCAACAAAACATGCAAATTGTAAGAGCACTCGAGTACGTTGCCTGTTTAAGCCCCATTTGAGAAAAAAACATGCATATTGCAGCAACCTTTGATGTTTCGCTACTACAGCAGTATCGTAAAAAGTGAAAAATACTCTCTTCCCCGTATGTCGTCGTAAAATTACATTTTTTAAAACCACTTTCTGTTGTTATGAAAAGAAAAATTATGAGCTAATAAGCTTTGTCGACTGCATTTTGATACTCTCAAGTGCTCCGGCGTCTCTTCCAAGCCCGTTTTTGACCTGTTTCATCGCTAATTGCCGCAACGCATGACATCCCGCTTATAAACTTCAAATTACCAACAAATTGCTCTAATAACTGTAATATTGCTGTAAAAATCAACAAACCAATCATCGCATGTGAAAGTTGTGCAGCACGTCACTTGAGGAGTTATCGGCGGCAACGGCATTAAATGCCGATAAAAAAGCCGCGTGATTAAATACCGCTAAATAATGTGTGTCAAACAATGTGTGTGCACTTAATCGCTGTCAATCTAGTTCACGTTTGTCGTTCGATGAAGGAATAAAAAAAATCGACAGACAAGAAATTGATATGTGAGAAAATGTCAAAAGTCTCATTTTCAGGACAAGCAAACTTGATAGACGGTTAATTAATGACTCAGCACTTTTTTGTGACAGCAATGAGGGAACAACCGACTGACAGACTCCGTTCACCTTTCGTCATATACCACGATCACTGATAATATATAATTTAATTTATTTTTGACGAGAAAGAGACAACACATGTGATGATGACGACAAACTTTTATAAACCGAAAAATGGGAATTGCGGACGACAAGTTTCGTGTGACGGTAATTAAATTTGCCACCGAACTATTTTAAGCTTCCAATTTAATTAAGGGCGTGAGAGCAATGCTCTTTCATTACATTTTTTTCCTGAAAAATTGCTTTATCTTAGCCTTCTTTGCTTATTCAGTCGAAAATATTCCTCCTTATTCCCTCTTTTTTATCCTATTAAATTTTTTTCGTAGAAAAAAAAATGAAAAATTCAATGACATGTGAATGAATGCGACTGTTATTTTATTTTCTCAGAAAAAAAATAATAATAACATGGAAAAAATAAAATAAAATTACACACAAGACGATACAACGACGAAGCAGGTAAACCTCTGAAAAAAGAAGAAGAAAAGGGGATTCGAATTAAAATAAATTGTCTAAAATTATTCATCCTGATTTCCATTTCTAAGGAAACTCTTGTGTCTTCTGACACAACGACTCCCTTATGTTATTTTTATTTTGCAAAAAAAAAAAAAAATAAAATGAAATAAAAGAGTTTCGTTATTTTCATATCGATCAAGTGATTGAATTTTTTGTCTTTGACGCAAAATGAGCATTCAATTGCCTACTTAAGTCGCACATATTTTTCTTTTTTTTTTTAAAGGAATTTAAAATAATAAAATAAAAAGACGGAGGAAAGTGCAAAAGAAAATTCCTCTTTTTTGCATATTTTTGCCTTCTTCGTCTAATTTCTTTGCGGAACAAATGATAATGTCGAAGTATATGTGCTGCTGATGTGGTAGAGGGAAGATTAAAATGTTCGCTATGTTCGAAAGGAAAACAAATTAGAAAAGTTGAACCGTTTTTCTCATTTTTTCCCTTACTCGCAGATCTAGGGTGACTCCTAAATTTTCTTATATTCCTTGTTTTAATATTTTTTTTTGACTTGGCCACTCATTTTCAGCGTTGAAAAGCATCAGGAAGTGTAGTAAAACTCAAAAGTAAAATAAACTTTTTGAAAAAGCGAGATGCCTTTTTTGCAGTGAAAATTATTTGTTGTTGAAAGAAAAACTTCTTCCCTTGTTTTACTTCCTTTTTTTCATCTCTTAGCACTCGCTAAACTATACCAAAGTCGTCTTTTTATTTGCATTCATTGCGACTTACTTTTTGTCTGGAATCACCAAATTCACACAAATTGCAATGGTAAATTACAACAAAGTACAAATTTTAATCTTGAAGACGACTTCATCGTTTTTTGAGAAAGTTTTTGTTCTTTTTCTTCTATTTTCATTCGTTTTTGGTGTGCAACAGTTTCAATGAGTCGTCGAGATTTTTTACATTTCCTTTGCAAGAAGTTTTAAACTTCAAAAAAAAAGTTGGCTAAAGAATACAAAAGCACATAATTATCAGATACGTCACACAATAACCAAAGAAATTATTATTTTTTTTTTCGTAAATATTTTTTGATGCAATATTCTTAAAATCTAAAACTTTTTCTTGTTACAAAAAAAAAAAATAATATTAAAATTGGAAAAGAATGACGAAATATTTTTTCACGTGCACCTGAAAGGTTATGAAAAAATCAGACAAGATTACTTTCTTACAATGAAGAAAATTTGTAACTTTATTTGGTTCCGTCTGCATTTTTCTTTATTTTGTCTCACAGAGCGAAAAAGGGAGAAAAGTTTTCAACGCAGAAAAGAAAACAAATTTTAATTTTGTCTCATTTCCGTTATTCAAATTAAAGGGATACAGTTCTTCTTTATGGTTGACGACTTTTTAAAAAAAAATTTTTGCTTTTGTTAGAATATTTTTTTTTTTGTGGATTGCAAAAAAAAAATCAAAAGCATTCATAAAAAAATTAGTTGAAAAAAAAATAATAAAAATATGATGAAGGATTCTAATAATAATAAATGGGATAATAAATGGATAGTTGAAAAAATGCTTTTGAAAATTGCAATTTTGTTAAATTTATGAGTTTCTTTTCAACGAAAGAATTTCACTCAATTTTTTTATCTTTTTTTTTTTTTTTTGAATGAAAAAGTTGAAGGGAAAAATCTGGTTAAAATAAAAAAAAACAAATCAAATCAAATTTATTCCCGAAATAATAAAAATAATATTTTTTCACGCAATTGTCAAACCCATTTATCCCGTCTCGCCTCTTTGTTCATTACGAAAAAAAAAAAAGAGGAACGAAGGGAAAAAGTGTTTACAAACGGAAATTGGAAAAATTGGAGAAATAATTCTTTCACTTGCAACGGAATTTCTGTCTATTTATGTAAAGTTTCATTCCCGTTCGTCAAAAAAGAAACGCTAAAAGAAGGAAAATCGAAACAAAAAAGGGAACATAATACAGGAAATTCACGTTATTAACGATGATATGATGAAGGAGTCGCGACGCGGTGAACGATGCATAGCATAGTGTCGAATAATCGATAATATCCTTCGAGTGTACTTGATGACTTTTTCTTCTACATAAAATTTGTAATGTAATAAGTTTCTGCGAAAATTGTTAAAGGGTGTCGTTAAAAGTTGCAAGAAACGAACTTTATGATAAATGTCACAAGTTTATAAAATTCGACGGCGGCGTCATTATCGTTTGTAAACGACGAAAAATTGATGACGAGTGGTACTTGTACTTGCTTTTTGGACAACAAAGTAAACGTGCGTGAAGAGTGACGGTAAATTATGAGGTGCCTTTTTGCTCGTGCTTTGAGCACTTCATAAAATATAATTTTTTTGTGCGTAAAACATTAAAAGCAAGCATGGTAATAATCAAATTACCCCTTTTTTGTCATCAACATCGACGTTGTTCGGCGTTTGGTAGCATGAAAAAAATATGTTGCCATATTTCTCATATTTTATGATGTGGTAAATGTTAAACATTTAATTAAATTTTTTTTCGGGTTAAACATAAACACTTGTTGTGTGCGCGGCAGATGATTAGGAAAGCCGAAAAAAAATTTGTTGTGTAAATTTGAGTGATGTTAGTGGTAATTAGTGTAGAAAAAGGTGGTAATTATCGTTATTTTTCGACGGTTAATGAGAAATTTGTGCCAACTTGAATTAAAATGAGGAATTATTTCTTGAGTCATAACGAAATTTCTAATGTTACAGCATCCCACTGGGAATTAATGTCTATCAAACTTCCCTCATATGTAAATGAAAATCAATTAGCTTCATGTTTGTTGACGACGACGACGATGAATCAGATAATCTCCGAAAATCTCTCACTTTCTTCTGTTTTGTCAACCCCCACTACTTGACATTAGATACAAATCCGTTAAACAAAAAGGGTTGTTGAATGCAAGATGAGGCAAGATGAAAGTTAATACAACGCCTGAGGCATCATGGACATAATTGATTCCGAATTCCATATGCATGCGGTTACGACGTCCATCAAATTAATGACAACTTAAATAAATAAATGCTTTCTTCTCGAGAAATTTGGGGAACGTCCTTCTTATGATTTTTACGAAATTCGCAAATTCATGCAAAAAGCAAAAATAAGATGACTCAAGAAATTTCACATCGCACAATGGAATCATTCACATGTCATCTTAGCCTTTTTCATACAACGCTTTAACAATAAAGACGACAACAACGGAAAATGTGAAGACATCTTATTATTTTCGACCACCCTGCGAGAGTGATGTCCCATAGAGAACATTTTTTGGTGACTAGACTTTTCGTTCCTTTTTATTCCGTTCATTCGAGGCTCGGAATAATGTAATTTTTAACTTTTTGATATTTTATTTTTTTTTTATATTTTAATATTTAAAAATTGTATGTATGAGTGAAAAGTATTTGAATGGAAAAACCTTTTGGATGTACCTGAATTTTTCTTAAGTTTCCAAACACGTCTTTGCGGCAATGTTGTCAGAATCAGAATGTCGTTTTTTTCTATTTTTATTGAAGGCATTATACTCCATGGTTGCTTTAATTATACTCATAATAATTGTTCTAAAAAATATTTATTTTGTAAAATATTTTCGAAAAAAAAATGAATTGCAATATATTGCCAATTTAAATTTAGAAAAAAAAAATTAATTAAATTATTAAATTTTTCGAAATTTTTTATACCTAATTATAATTTTTATTTATTTTTTTTTATTTTTCCTTATTTTTTTTTTAAATATATTTTAAAATATTTGAAATATTTTTGAAATTATATTTAATATTTTTTATTTAATTCATTTTGAAAATTTTTATTTAATAATTTGAATGAAACAAAAAAAAAATAAATAAAATAATAATATTGTTCCAAATCTTACCTCCATTCATTCCTTGTGACACTTTGGTTCTAAAAGCAAAAAAACCAAGCTGACAGATCATCATTTCTAGCCATTGAAATGTCGCATAAACAAGATAAAAGCACGAAAAATCTATCATTTTATTCATAAGAAGATGTCTGCCCATCAAATAAATCTGAAAATAAATAACTTTTCGGTAGTAACCTAGAAATGTGTTCCGATATTCAATTTTTTCCCATTTTACCGCAACCGCTATCATGCACAATGATACTCAAAGCTCCATCGTAGTCACATTTTTCATAAATTCATACAACAAACACGGGAATAGTAAATGGAATATCTATATCCAGCAGACAGACAACATATGACCTGTCACAAAAGTTAGGTGCACATATTTTTATTTTTAACATATTTTCCGATTTTTTTCTCTTCTCGTCTCGTACGAAGTGTACACTTTTGCGGTGAAATCGATAGTGTGACATAAATATTAAAGCCGAAAAATGGCGTGGTGGAAAAATGTAATAAATGATAGTGTCAGACAAGAGATCTGATGTAATATTTGAATGAAATTTATTATTTTTATGAAAAATTTGTTTTTTTTTGTTGTACGAATTTCACTTCATATCAGGTTTCACTTAACATTGTATTCCCAATTGATTGTTCAAATCTTGAAGAAAATGTTTAGAAAATGCATTTAAAGCTAAATTGGCAAGAACATTGGAGTGCATGCAAAACATTTCTCAGGATTAGGTGATGTTAAGAAGTTTTAATGTCAAGTTGAAATGTTTATTTGAGACTTAAATTGTCGTGTTTCGTCTTTCTTGCCTCTCAAACGGTCCTTTGGCATATTTTGTATGAAACACGAGAACAAAACTTTTCCTTTGATATACGTAAGGAAACCCTCGAAAATCTTCAGAAAAAGAGCTTAAACGTCTAACAAGTCAATTAAGAAGCAAACCCCTTTAAAATGTACGTTTGGTCCATTATTTCCACATATTTTCGTTCTAAGCTTCTCTAAATCTGCTGGCATTAAAATAGTTCTCCCTTCCCCCTTTTTGCGTATTTTATGTTTAAACGGCTATCGATTGTCTATTTTCGTCTTTGGTTGGCAATAAAATACTCAAACACTTCTTGACAAAAACATGCAACGAAGAAAACTTTAGTCGAGTTAAGCCTTATTGAATCGGAAATTTTATGTTTTCTTGTGTAAATAAAGACAAAGAAGAAAAGGGACTTATAATAGTCTTGCCTTCTTGTTGTGTTTGTATCAATTTATTTGATCTTTAAAAGATGTTGCAGTTCATTGTTTTTTTCTTGCTTTTTACATTTATTTGTGAGAAAGAATTTTGTGGTGTTAATTCTTTGATTAATTGCTAGCTCAAAGGAAATTAAACATTGTGGTTCCTTAAATTCTCAATTTCTTACTAATTTTTAAAGACAAATTTCACTAACAACATTTTTTTTCTTTACAGTGGAAAATCCGATGGGGAGTTGTCACAAAATTATCACCAGCTGCAGGTAAGTCTAAATTTTATTAAAATTCCAAACAAATTGTCAAAATCCATACAAACTTTGTAACGAAATAACTCAAATTCTGCTTTACGAATCTCTTTGGGATTTTTTGTTGTGTGTCAAGCTTAGCTTTGAGAAGGTTTTGGAGCTGAAAAATTTCGAAAATTAATGGAAAAATTCATAGAAAATTATGAAAATTTCAATATGACCAACGTGTAAAATTCATTGCATACCTCGTCCTATTGTTTTCATTATTTTCGGGTGGAACGAAGTGCACGGGTAACACTAATTTTTGATAAAATTTCCATTTTTATTCCGAAATCGCAGCAACAGTAGCTCGTTTGTGCAACTTGATGACTCTATTGATGACAAATAGAACAATCCACAATACCATTGCCACAATGAAAATAATGAAAATTTTTTTTATAAAAATTTCTTTTGATTTTTTCCGTTACTTTCATTTTTAGAAAGTCCTCGCATTTCTTAAACTCTTTCGTTAATAATGCGTGAGTTTCCTTACGATTTGGACACCGAATTTTTTCCACTTCTTTCATATTTTCAATGTCAATGTTGCTAAATTCTCGAATCATCTGCTTTCTCTCCAACAGAGTCAAATTAGTGTTTATATTTCTCAGTGCCATTACATGATTTTTATCTGTTTTCATTACAAGCACATTCCGATAATCCGTGTAGTCACTTGTCGTGATCGTCAGGTACTTTTCATAAGGACACAAAAAAGTTTCGAAAAATTTTGTGGTGTTTAAAGTTTTCCTTGAATTGAACCTCCATAGTCTAACAAAAATGATCCGTTGATGTGAATTTTGATCGTCATACCTCGTTTTTCATTAGATTCGAATGGTCTAAAGCTGAATTCCAAGCAATATGCGACAGGTTCATAACAGAAAATACTTCTGAAACAATAATCGATGGTTGTTTTAATTAAATCTACTTTCCATAAATTTTCTTCTAAAAAGTTTTTGGGATTTAATTCCTTGTATTCTGAAATATTTTGTAATGTGACAATTTTTATGACCAGGAAAATGTAAAAATTTAGTATGATGAGCTTCATTTTTATTGATGAACTGAAAGGAAGTTGCCAGAAATTATCAAACGTTTTTAAGGAAATCCATTAAAGTTCAATCCATCTAGTGATACAATGGCTCTAATGCATTAGTGGAACAATACGAGTCCTTTTGTATCAAAAATATTCCATAAATAGTCCACCAAAGAGCTCCAAATGCTTCGATTTACGTAAAAATTTGTAACTAAAGTCTTTTTATGAAAAGGTTAATAAATAGGAGCAATTCTCAATCTTTCTCGGGCATGTTTTATCCAAAAAGCTACATAAACTATGAACCACACTGCTCCAATTAATAAAATTATTTTTAATATCCTGATACGAGTTTCTTTTTCAGCAGATATTTTTTCGTTGAAAGCTTGACATTTTTTTAATAAGTTTTCTTTCAACAGTTGCCTTTCTTCAGAATTAGGACATTTATCTTTTGACACTTTCTTCAAATCTTTGATGTTAGTTTTTGCTTTAACCAGTGCCAGTCGTTCATCCAAAGTCATATTTGTGTCTTTTCTACTCAAAACCATGAAATGATGTCCAGAAATCTCATTTCCTCCCATTAAAACAAGGACATTGACGTAATCCGTGTATTCAAATTTCACCGAATCCTCAAATGGGCACGAAGGTCTCAAACTTAATCGGGTGGTTCGTCTGGTTAAATATTTTCTACTAAAGCTACCTCCATAAGAATCTAGGGTCGTTTTTGGTTCAACTCTTACAAAAAAATTTGCTCCTTGATAATTCGAGTCAAAAACTCGCGTACTTATTTTTAACTCAAAAACCGCACATGAAGCTATGCGACTGAACCAAAAAATACTCTGAGTGTTGAAATTTTCATTGGAGTCAACGGCATCAATTGTGTAGTTTGCAATTTGAGGAAAATATTTCAGGTGAATTTCCTCTTGGACTTCATGTTTTTGCGAGGCAATGCAGCAAAAAATATTACCATAAAATCTTTGGAATAACAAAATTTTCAACACGTTCATTTTCTATATCAAATGACGACTAAATTATTTTTTTAAAAAAATATTTTGAATAAAAGAAAAAGTCATTACGATTTTTTCTTAGAATTTATTTTTTTGTCACAACTTTTTTTCCTGAAAATGATTTTATTGTAATCTTTGGTAAAATCAAGGAAACATTTAATGATATTTTATTGTTATCGCCCACAAAACTCTCAATTTTCGGTTTCTTCGAAAATTACATTTTTCTTTCAAAGTGCAAAATAAAAAAAAACTTCTTATTGGGATGGAGCAACTCTCGCCATTTTACGATTCTTAAGTATCCAACCAATTCCAAAAATCATGAACCAAAGAACTGCCGATAATCCAGCTACCCAAAAAATAATTAAACGAGCTTTTGCCTCTCTGGAGATTTTTTTGATAAATTCTTCGCAAATGGTTTTTTGAGTCATAGCAAATGCATAATATTTGTTAAAATCAAGGAAACAGTCTTCGATTCTTGACACTTTTTTAAAATCCTTAATTTTTGTATTTTTGGAAACAAGTGCCAAACGTTCATCCAAAGTCAGGTTCGTGTCATTTCTGCTCAAAACCATGAAATGCTGGCCAGAAATCACGTTGCCTCCCATTAAAACAAGGACATTTTCGTAATCTGTGTATTCAAATTTCACTCTATTTTCACCTGGACAGCTGTCTGACCCGGAATCATCAAAATTTCGAGTCAAATAGTTTCCATTAAAAGTGCCTTCAAATGATAAAAGATCATCAAAATCGCCATAGTTGATCATGAGATTGACTTTATAAAATGTCAAATTTAAAACTCTTGTTTTTATGTTGAAATTCAAACAAGATGCAAAAGTATTATACCAAAAAATACTATATGTATTGAAATTTTCATTAGAATCTATCGCATCCACGATCCATGTATCCTCAGTGGAAAACTTCTTTGGGTTTATCTCAAGAAATTCCGATTTAAGTGAGTTTATTTTTATCAAAATCCAAAATAAAAGAAGTTTTCTTAACATTTTAACTAAACTTACAAAGATGTAATGAAGAGGAGTGAAAAAAAGACAATATTTAATATCCTTTTATTTCATAAAACATTCAAAAAAACATTTAATATTATTATATTGTTATCGCCCACAAAACCTCACACTTTTTATTTTCTCCATTTAATGTGATGGCACAATTTTCGTTGATTTTCGATAATCATGAATCCAATAAATTCCAAAAATTATGATCCAAAGAACTCCTGAAAATCCAGCTACCAGCAAAATAATTAAACGAAATTTTGCCTCGCTTAAGATTTTTTTGATAAATTCTTCGCATTTTGCCATTTGAACAACTCCAAATCCAAGATACGTTTTAAAATCTAAATCACATTCTGTGTTTTTTAAAACTTTTTTAACATCCTTAATTTTTGTATTTTTTGTGACAAGCGCCAAACGTTCATCCAAAGTCAGGTTCGTGTCATTTCTGCTCAAAACCATGAAATGATGGCCAGAAATTTCATTTCCTCCCATTAAAACGAGTACATTTTCGTAATCCGTGTATTCAAATTTCACTCGATTTTCGCCTGGACAGCGACTGGATGGGCTGAAATCGTATGTTTCTTGTAAAATTAAATAGTTTCCACTAAAAAATCCTTCAAAATTTTTAAGAATGTCGTGATCTCCATAAGTCATTGTGAGATTGACTTTGGTAAATGTAGAATTAATAACGCTTGATTTGATGTTAAAACTTAAACAAGGCGCGAAAGTCTTGAACCAAAAAATACTAGCTGTATTAAAATTTTCATTAGGATCTATAGCATCCACGATCCATGTATCAAGAAATGAAAATTTTTCTTGATTTATCTCAATAATTTTCGAATTTAGAGAAGATGCTTTCGTTAAAACCAAAAATGAAAGAAAATTTGTTAACATTTTGAACATTATAGCAGAACTTACAATGATGTAATGAAGTTTAATACTCGGTTTAATAAAAAAAGAAACGATACAGATTTTGTAATATGCTTTTATTTTGGAAAAAATTAGGAAACAGTTCATTTAATTCTATTGTCAACGCCCACAAAACTCACACGTTTTTTTTTCAAATTATTACAATTACATAACATCATTAATGAATTGATTCAATTTTTTTTACCGCATTTCGAAGAAAAAATGCGGTATTAAACTTAACTTGTCGTCTTGTTGTGTCAAGTGCTGCCCAAAATTTTGTTTGAAGTAATTTTTTATGATTTTTCGACACTAAAAGTCAGAAGACCAGTTCCTTGTGTAGTGAGGTGTTTGAAATTGTGAGGTGACGAAGGAGGAGTACAAAAATGTGAAATGAGGAGTACTAAATTGTGAAAAAAGTATTTTTTTTGTAAAAGATTCAGAGGTGATGAAGAGTACGAAAAAGTGAAATGAGGAGTATGAAAATGTGAAATGAAGAGTTCAAAATTGTAATATTTTAAGAGGGGTACAAAAACGAGCAGATCTGTAACACCAAAAAGCTGTCTTCAGACGTCAACTTTTCAAATTGGTTAATGAAATGGCACAATTTGTGTTGTTTTTAGATAATCACGAATCCAACAAATTCCAAAAATTATTATCCAAAGAACTCCAGAAAATCCAATTGCCACAAAAAATATTAACTGAACTTTCGATTCCTTAGACAAACTTTTAATTAGTTCCTCACATTTAGTCCTTTGAGTAATAAAAAGCCCAAAATGTTCTTCCATATCTACAAAACATTGTTCACCTTTTGCTACTATTTTAAAAACCTCAATTCTTGTATTTTTTGTAACAATCGCCAGCCGTTCATCCAAAGTCATGTTCGTGTCATTTCTGCTCAAAACCATGAAATGATGACCAGAAATCTCATTTCCTCCCATTAAAACAAGAACATTTTCGTAATCCGTGTATTCAAATTTTACTCGATCTTCTTCTGGACACAAAGACCTTACCGTAAAGTCTAATGGATAAACCAAATATTTCCCGTTAAAAAATCCTTCAATAGTTATAACATCTAAATTTGCACGATTAATTATGAGATGGGCTTTGAGATTTCTCGATCCAATGTTGAAATTCAAACAAGATGCGAGACTTTTGAGCCAAAAAATACTTTGTGTAGTGAAATTTTCGTTTAAATTGATGCCATCAACGATCCATGTATCCTCAATGGAAAACTTTTCCGGATTTATCTCAGTGAACTCCGATTTTAGAGAATTTATACTCGTCAAACCCAAAAATAACAGGAAGTTTGTTAACATTTTGAACATTTTAACGAAACTGAAGGTGGGTAAGGTAATGAAGGTTCTAAAAAGGAATTTCCGTGAAAAGAAATGACGCAACATTTAATGACATTCTATTGTGCTGGCATAACAATAACTCTTGCGCGACGTTCATTGATCCAAAAGACTCCATAAATAGTCGCCCAAAGAACTGGTAAAATTAAAATTAGGTAATAATTGTAATAGTTTCTAATTTTAACAGTGACATCTGGTGTCAATTTGCTAAGATTTTTACAATTTTTCATCTTAGTTTCTTTTAAATTTAATAATTCTGTTTTATCTGGCGGACAATTTCGTTCTTCGACTTTTCTCAATTTCCAAATATTTTTAATATTTTTATCAGATAACAAATTCATCTTTTCCGTAAAAGTTAAATTTGTTGATTTACTGCTTAAAAGCATCATATGAGGTTTTGCTCGATCGTCTTCAGTTCCTAGTAAAAGTATTATATTTTTGTAATCAGTAAATTCTATTTTTAAATATTTTTCGTTCAAACACGTTTTGATAGTTTGTTTGAAATTTTGTGGTTTGTTCAAAAAATTTCCGTTAACGTTTCCAATAAATGTATAAATTGTGGCGTCTTCTGACTTCAGCCGAACTACAACTTCATAATTTTCTCTTGTTTTTGTGAATTGAAAAGTAATTCCATAACAGAATGCAAACTCCTTGAACATAAAGATGCCTTTGTAATAATGATCTTCATAAACGTCACAAGCTTCAATGTTCCAAATTTCATCTTCCAAAAGTTTTTCTGGGTCAAATTCCCTCAATAACTCCAATTTTGCATCAAAAATTGATTGAAAAATTAATACTGTGACTATCAAGAGCCTTATTCCGTTCATGTTTCCGCACTAAAATCCTTTTACCATAAAACGACTTGAAAAGTCTCCAAAATATTTAATGGAAAATTGCTCATTCTATTAAATTAATCAATGGCTAAAAGCTCTTTTGTTACAGTTTTACGCCAATAAAAGCCCGAAAACGATTCCAAAACTCGCATGGCAACAATGAAACAATTTTCGTGACACACATCGTCGTCATCGGAATGATATAGAAACTCCACATTTGTTTGTGAGATTAGAAACTGCCATAACATAAAATTTTACGACAAAAATAGATGCTTTAGCGTAGCACATAAAAGCGATAAAATCGCAATTTTCATCTGTGTTTACACCTAGATTAGCTCGTCTTTTTGCGAGAGAAATTGACGGGAATCTGATAAACGGAAAAGGCAATAAAATAAATAGGAAATGTGTTGCTATTTGTCTATAAAAGGCATTATAGTGGCGCTAAATTTGAATAAAATATGAGAAACTGAAAATTTTTCGTCGTGAAAAAAGCTGTTTACGCACGTGAAGTTGGAACAAACAAAGCCAATGACAATAATCCTTTTTATCGTCGAAAAAAGAGCACGCAACTTTATTGCTCGATCAGCTAAATTTTATTATTTTTCCAGCTATTCACTTAGTTGCATACACACTTGAAGCAAACACGACGTGATTTAAATAAAATTCAGCCAATTTCGGGGCTCGTAACAAGCGTCCAGTTTTTTGGTCCAGTTACCGCTCATATTTCGTCGTTGAAAATACGAAAAGTTTTAAATTACAGCAGCAATTGGACACACGCACGTATGCGTCTCATTTGTCCTTTTATGATGCGGCGGAGAGAAATGGTTCTGCAACAAAACAACATTCTCGTGCAATTTATTTATTTTATTTCACTCTGGGAATAAATAAAATATGAAATAAATTGGATAGTGTGATGACACTCGGAATTGTGCATCAGATTGCAATTTGTGTAGTTTATGGCTTGGCCTTGTTATGGAAGCTTTTGTGCAGCGGTCGTAGTGATTTGAGCAGAAAATGCGATGAAAAAGAGACAAAAACACAAAAACGGGAAATTTATAGTCGTTAAATATGGGAACAAATTGGGTTCAATGGACGATGCGCGGAGCTTCAAATTTCGTCTCGACTTAAATTTAGACATTTTTCTTTATCGTCTCTTTACACTACACTGGAAATTATCGTTTAAACATCGTAAATGTTCGTGTGTGTGTATCCAGTTGCAAGAAATGATTTTTTTTATGAAATTTTCATTGAAAAAAAATTTTCAAGTTTTTTTGAGAAAATGTAAATTAAAAAAAAAACAAAATATTCAAAAAAAAAAAAAAAAAAAAATTTTTAAATTTAATAAATAATTCATTTTTAAATTAAAGTTTTTTAATTAATTTAAAATTTATTTTTTATTAAATTAAATTAAATTAAATTTAATTAAATTTATTATTAAATTTTTTTTTAAATTAATTAATTCTTTTTTAATTCAAATTTAATTAAAATTAGTATTTTAATTTTTTTTAATAATTTTTTTTTTAAATTTAATTAAATTTTCTATTCAAATTTTAAGTTCAATTTTATTAAATTTCAATCAATTTATATTAAAACTTTTATTTGAAAAAAAATTAAATTTGTAAAATTTTTTTTATGAAAACTTAGAGGGCTAAAAAAAAATCCATTTTATCCCACTGGGTAGTCTTAGACAGATAAAAATTTTTGCTTCAGTGAACGCAAAGGAAAATGTTTTAAAATTTTCGCAACACCCCTTTTTTTCTAACAACAACAACGCATGCATCTCATAAAATTTCTTTTTTATGCATTTTTCTTGATGATTTATTTTTACGTCACATTTCTTCATCATCCATTGAATTTCATTGAAAACCTCCTTTGACACACCTTTCATCCAAGTGCTTTCCCATCCGTGTCACACTTCCGCTATAAGATTCGTATCTGAGTAATTTTTTTTTGTGCAATTTATATTTCCATAGACAACCATTCTTTAAAAAAATTTCTCTTATCTTTTTTGCATGCATAATAAATTTATTTGTTCATTTATTCCACGTCCATGCGTTTTTCCTTCCATCTTCCAATCCCCTTTATATTGACTGAAGTTGTGCAAAAAAATATAAGTCACAGTTTCTTTTGAAAAAAAATATAAAAATGATCTTGATGCACATTTCGTTTATTTTTATTCAGATTCTCTCGTTCCCTTTGTTAAATTTTGTTGTTTGGTTTAAGGAATTACGATGGAAATTCCCTCATCCGGGAATGCCGTGTCCTACATTTGTTTATTTAAGACTTTAAAGACTTACAATTTTTTTTGCTCATAAAAAATAAAAGATAAAGTGCTCAACGGAAATTTTTTAAAAAAATATACAGACAGAAAAAAAGTACAAATAGCCTTAAGTAAGACAAATATTTTCTTCTCATCGGCGACGCCGAGTAAAAAAATGTAAGTGAATGGAGTCAAGTTGTGTATTTTGCACTCATATCTCTTTCTCAAACGCCTTACTTTTCAAAAGACGTCAAAATTGGTACTAAGTGATTTAAACATTTCAGCATCAAAGAGACTTTTGATCCCTCCATTGAGACCGCACGAAACAAAGCAGCGAGCAAAAAAATATTTTCACATCACGTCAAAATAAATCCTTTTCATGCCATTCACAAACAAAAAATCTGTTAATAAAAACTGCATCAGACCAAAACCATGCGAGAAAAAGGAAAACACTGAACTGACACACACAAATGAACATCCGCTTGCAAACACTTTAAGGCAAAATTCAGTTATACATTTTTTTTGTTGGCTGCTCCATGTATACAAAACACTTTTTCATCAACATCCAAACAAATAAATAAAAGTAAAGTGCGAAGCCATACAAGGCAGACAAACACCAGAGAGAGAGAGAGAGAGAAAAACGGATAAACAGATCAAGTGCTCAAATAAAATAATAAAAAGGGAGCAATAAAGCCACAACAATTCTGATGTTTTTGTACCTTTGGTTTGGTTCGGCGGAAAGGTGTGTTCATTCATTGATTGCAAGAAAAAGGAAAACGAATGTGGAGCACGCAAAAAAGACACAATAACACGTGTCGTTCATCATGCGTGTTTTTTTCCTTTGCTTCTACATGATTTTATTGCTAAAGTGGTCTTATTTGTAATAATATTGAAGAACTTTTTCCTTACCTTTCATTTCAATATTTATTCGAAGTAATGTTCAGGGCTGAGAAAACTTTTGGTTTAAACTCAAACAACTTTTTGTACCAACTTTAAAAATTTAAGCCAAGTAATGAAAGAACTTGATGTAATTGAAGTATTATCATTTTACATCACCTAATTTCATGATTTCATCGAAAAAAAGTGACATGAGATTTTTGATGGTTTTGTGTTAGTTAGGCCTTAAGTAGTCAAAAAACCTCAATTCAAAGTTTTGGAATTAGCTTTAGTTTTTCTAGGCATTTTTGGTTCGATTGGTTATGTCAAAGAGATACTTTTAAATACCCAAATGCAATAAAAATGTCAAAAATCCTAAAAGCTCATTTCGAGATTTTGAATTCGACTACTTTAGGTCTAACTAACAGAAAATCATAAAAAATCCCATGTCACAATTTTTTCAATGAAACTTTGAAGTCGGGTGATAGGAGTGAGGTAATTTGAACTTGTATATGTATTGTCGAAGCCCTGATGTTGATCTTTGTTAATTTTGTGTATTTATGTTTCTGTTGGCCGTCGCAAGAAGGATGCAGGACCTTTACTCTGAGAAGGATGACGAAACACTATGAATAAATGTTTTTTGAAAAGATGGGTTTTTTATGCCGGCGGATTCTCCAATTTTCGCCCCAAATGAAAATTAGTTTTTAATGTAGCCAAGGGTTTTAAACCTGTTGTTGCAATAAATAAATAAATAAAAATAAATAAAGGAGAAAATGTACCATTAAGTTAAAAATATTTTTTTTTAAATATTGACGTTAAATTAACGACCTTTTTAGATTTTTTTAATGTTCTTGAAGCGATGAGGGCACGAAAAAATCTGAATATGTACAAATGCGAAAAAAAAAATCGAACAAATTCAACCTGGAATCGAAATCAGGTCTTCCGAATGCCGTTTAAGAGTTCTTAACATTAAACTAACGGCAATTGAAAAAGACCAATTGGATCCCAAGTTATGTCGATGAATTTTTTCCGATTTTGTTTCGCATTTCTTTAGATTCTTCATCCTTCATCGTCTAAAATCATTAAAAAATCAAGAGATTCAAAATCAATATTAAATAAATTGAAAAATAATTTTTAACTTAAGTTTTGTTTCAGTTGACTCAAAATTTTTTTCAACCCTGTCAATATTTTTTGTTGAAAAAAGCTAAATAAGAGCCTTACATCACAAGTGAACACGAGATGGTCTCAAGTTCCACGAAAGAAAAGTATTGATCTTCATCTAATATCATTTATTTCTTCCCCTCTTTGAATTCTCTTGGCACCGTACGAAGTGACATACCATTTTTTCGTCGGATATCAATCTCCATAATCATAATGAAAATGGGATTTATAGTAAATTTTTCCTTTTTTCTTCGTCTTATGTGTTCTTATTTCTCTTTTTCTCTGATTGAGGATGTGTGATGTTTTTGGGGACACAAATAATTTAAGTACATTTTGAAAGGAGGCACAAAAAGGGACAAGCACTTTTTATTGATTGTTTTGTGTGAAACAAAGTGACAAATGATAATCGATTACTACTGAAGAGGAAAAAGTAGAATTTTCCTCTGCTCAAGAGGACTTAAGTAATGGTCAAAGTAAGCTTCACATAATGAGATTTGAATGATTGTCATTTCATTCGAAATATATTTAAAAGGCAGCTGGCAAAAAGTTTTTTTCAATATTCACAAATTGAGTTTAAAATTTTCAAAATCGAAAAAAAAACTCAATTTACAATAAAATTGAAATTTTATGCCTTCCTTGGATATTAAAGTAAATGATATTATAGAAAAAAAACTGTCCACACACAAAAAATTCCATCAAAGTAAATTGATTCCGTTATGAGTCCATTTAGTTGCAATTTAGCAGCAATAATTGAAATAGTTTGATCAGATGACTGCGTTCAAAGCCTATTACGGGAAATTAGATTCGTGGCCCAGTTTCAGCAGTAATTTGCATCGTTTTATGCATCAAAATGCATTTGTGACGCTTCGCTTGAGCTTGATGCCGTGCTTGAGTTGATAATTCGACAACATTCGTCGTCGTCGTAGTCTATCGTTTCGCAAATTTTTTCCTTGTTCACACGTTTGCTTTGTTTCAGCCTGCATTTTTCGTTCGGCACTTTGTTAAGGCAATTTGGCGAGTTCCCCTTTTTTGTTTCTCTCTTCTCGCTTTTTATTTAATATTTTTTTTTTATTTTGGCTCGAAAAAGTCTCGGACATCGTCTAACGCATGATTGCGAGTGGAAAAACGAGACACAAAATGAAATGAATTGTGTTTTTAATCCCCCTTTTTTGACAACATTTATTTAGGTGAGTGAGCTTAATTAAGTGGGACTCTTCTTCCTTTCATCTAGCAGCTCTGATTCTATGCCTGACACACATAGACGCATCACATGGCATACGTATAACTATTATTAATGACTTTTAAAGCTCCATGCGGGGAAATGATGCAGTGCCAGGCGGTAATAACAGTTTAAATGACCACAATTGTAAAAAAAAACACATAAAAAATTGTCTGCGCCTTGTTGTTGTTGCCGCCGTGAAAATTGGTCAAATTGTTTTAAATTGCGGTGACTGGCCTTTTGTTGTGCCTTTCGTCATTCATGCCATTCAGTTTACATCAACAAAGTAATATTTTAGAGAAGTTTTTTTTTGAATCGCATTAATTTTGAAAAAATACGGTGTCGTGTCCGTTTGTCCGTATGTCGTGTCTTATTGCCATTTGCTAATTCAATTTCTTCATTTTGAAGTATGAATTAGCGTGTTGGCAAATTATAAAAGAATGTCAAATATTTGACATCATGTATGAATTAGCAGAAAGCGAATTTAAAATTTTAAAAAATTAATCTTTTGGATGAAAAACTTGACAAATTTCAAAGTCTTAAAAAAAACTCAGGGAATTTTTTTAAAAAATATGAAAAAACTCATTAAAAATTAAAAAAAAAAATTATCTTGAAAAAATTAAAATGCGGTTAAGTGATTTGTTTTAAAAAAAAACTTTCAATTCACGTTTTTAATAACATTTAAGTGCTGCTTTTTACGAAAATCATTTCTTTTTCATTTGTTGAAAAGTTGTTGAGAGAAAATGGTAACGATCCATGCAATTCATCCAGACAAAAGCGAAA
Source organism: Culicoides brevitarsis (assembly GCF_036172545.1). Lineage (NCBI taxonomy): Eukaryota > Metazoa > Arthropoda > Insecta > Diptera > Ceratopogonidae > Culicoides > Culicoides brevitarsis. Next base: position 17,748,348 of record NC_087085.1, on the reverse strand, counting down.
GAATTGTTGTCTGTGTTATGCATCATAAATATGTAAATTAGGGGATTTTAATAGTACTTGATAACAGTTGCACTCAGATTTTGCCATGAAGAGACAAAAGTTGAAAAGTCACATAAATCTATTTTAGGAGTTTCTGTGTTGGATATTTTCTTATCAATGATTTGCTAAAAAATTATCAATTAAATCAAAGATAAGCAAAAATTTATAAATATAAAGCTATTGTTCAAGAATGGAGTTGGACATTCCCCATCGAACCGCAAAATGAAAACTATTTTAGTATTATTTGCCATTTTGGTGGCAACGCAAGCTACAGTGTTACCTGCAAAGGACGTTTCCCTCCGAAATTCAGTCGAAGATGAAACACGAGTTTCTGTCTCTTGTTTAGTTGTAAGTTTTTAATTTTTTTTAAATTAATTTTTTATTTAAAAAATGTGTCGTTAGGATCTCGGTAAATCCATTAAAGAACACGGTTTAAACGAATTTGGTCCAACTTATGAACTCGGCAAAGATCTTCTCACAACTTCCGTTGATCTCATCAAAAATGTCGTCAAGTGTCGTCGAATGTGGCACGAAGACATGTCAAAATGGGAAGAAATTCAATGGAAGGCATGTGGAGCTTCTGTAGGAGCAAAGGCTTTGTATCAAGTCGCAAGACTGAAGCCCAAAGTAGAAAAGGCCGTTCAAGAAGATTTCTGGGTGCAAAGTTTGTTGCAATTAAAAACTTGTTTGACGAGTCACATCGAGAAAGCAAAACAAATGAATTATAAGGAACTCATGCAAATCATCGACGATGAACTTTTAGAGTAATAAACGGTAATAAATTAATTTTGTATCAAAATCAACGCAATTTGTTTTGAATTTAAACTTGAAATCTTATCGTTTATCGATAATAATTGGGATATTCCTTTGCAAATTCCACCGATAAGAAAATAAATCTTAGATTAGCCTAGAAACGTGCGTTTTATTTTTATTGGCTTGGATTGATTTGCGATATAAATGAAGAGTTAATGTGATAAATCGCACATATGAGTTAAAAATTTGCAAGGCTAAATTAAAAGTTTTTCAAAAATTCTTATTCTTTAAGGTTTTTATACCTAACTTACTCATAAGAAGTAAATTCAAAGCAAAAATTAAAAAAAAATAAGAAATAAGAAAGCCTTGAAATTTATATTTTTTTGTAAAATATATGCAAAAATTTTTTTTTATTGACAAAAAATTGCTCTCAAATAATTTTTTTTCTGCACAAAAATTATTTTTAATTATTTTTATTTTTTTTTATTTAAATTTTTTATAATTTTATCTATTTAAATAAATAAATAAATAAAAATTTCTGTATTGGCTTAATTTATATTTTTCAAATATTAATTTATTTTTAAAAATTTTTTTTTTCATTTTTCAGGGAAAGTAATTTCGATTTTTTAATAAATCGGATTTTTTTTTTAAAATAAAATATTTTTTTTTAATAGAACTCTATGAATTGTTAAATAATTTAAATTTTAAATAATTATTTGAACAAAAATTTTAAATATTTTGATAATATTTTAATATTATTGAATTTTCTCAGTTTTGCATATTTGCGATTCATCCCATTAAATAAAGGTTTTTTATTAACTTTTTGACAAGACTTTGACATATTGGCCCCGCGCCATATTTAAAATGACACGACGCCAAAAAAAAATCATCGATAAATAACAATAAACAATAATAAAAATCATCATTTAAATCCAATTCCAAACATTTATCATAAAAACATAAATATTTTTTTTCATGTACGAACACTCACGTGTGTTATCTTGATGACATTTTTTTATTTCAGTTTATTTGTCGAACGATTTTTTTTTTGGTACATGACTCTCATAACACACAAGCACGCACGAGAGTCTGCCATCAATGTTACCCACAAAAGATGATAAAATGTTTACAGGTTCATGTTTGTCGTCGCACCACACATTCACGTGAGTGTGTATCTTTTTTTTTCATAATATTTATTGAAGGGACGTAGATTTTTATTATTTTTTTATTCATGAAAAATGTGTGTTCAAAAAAAAAATTTGACGAGATGAGAGAAAAATGGATGCAGCACGTTTTATGGGCAATTTTTGACAAAAATGGAGCTCATGATTATTACTGCCTTAATGATATTTTGATGAGATGGGCCTTTCATCAAGGGCATTTTGTGAAAAAAAAAAATCAAACGGACAAAAAATGTCGTAAAATCTTTTAACTAACACAATTTTTACGACATTTTCCACCTTCTTAGCCACGCAGCAGCTAGATTAATGAAAAACTCTGCCGAAAAATCGTCTGGCACGCACTGAATCATCGGCCGTAAAATTTTTGAAAGGCCATAAATTGCTCGTAAAATCCATCAATATATTATCAGTTTAGCTAAACGGGGGGACATTTTCGCACAAAATTTCACTTTTCGTTAACATTAAGCATACAAGCGCCCATGCACGTTCGCACATTTACCGAAAAATGGCTCAGACACACATGTTTTGTTTGTAAATAATCTAAACTTTTGATATTTATTGTTGTTGTTGGTTCTGCTCGTGTTTTCTCGCTGGCTGGTTGGCAACGTATTTGCCAACATTAAATACAATTAAATCAACAAAGGCGCCCAACCACCTGAGCCAGCACGCATTTTGTTTGCTTTATGTTTATTTGAGTCCCGAGCGTTTGTTGGTTTAGTATAATGAAAACATTAATATTATTGTTTGTTGCCTAATTGAATTCGATCAAAAAGTTAATTGGCTTAAGAAAATACAATCAAACTAATTAAAGAAGGGGTTTTAATTGAGATTTCTAAAATGAAACCTATCACAATATTTATTTTTTAAAATTAAACAAAAAAATTAATATTTTTCCATTTCCATTTCGATTTGTTTGTCCAAGGCAGCGTAATCCATATTGATCAAGGCTTCACGATCCTTCTTCAAGCACTTCCATAATCCCTTGACGCCAACCAACCAGAAATCAGATTCAACGGTTTCTTTGATGTCATTGCGAAGACGCAATATTTCATAAGCACCACGACCAGCCAAGGAGGCACGACATGCTTGCCAGGCAACTTCTCCCATCCATGTGTTCTTATCCTTCTTTAAGCGGCGGCATTTGAGAGCGTGCTTAGCAAGACTGTAACTCGTGCTTGTAATATCTTCAATGAGTTCTTTCCATGGTCCGTATCCGTTGATTCCCGCCTTTTTCAATTTCCATGCGAGTTTCTACGAGATTTTCTCATAAATTTCATGAAATTATTGAAAAAAATTATAAAAATCTTACCACAAGACACCAACTAGTCGATTTATATTCAGCAATTTCGGGCGTCAGTTCTTCGGCATCAATGTCAGCTGGGAGATCTTCCAAAATGGCGGCATCTTCAAAGGTCATTTTCGGTGGTTCCATTGCCGCATTTACGACAAGGAATGTCGCACACAAAACAAATAGCAATTTCATGTTGTTTGCTGGCGAATTGATAACTAATAATTAAGTGACCACAATAATTTGGTTTGAATGGTGAACAATGAATGGCTAGTGTCTGGTGTGAACGAGCTATTTATATCCGAAAATTATTGTTCCATTGTTTGCTTATTATCGCTTAATTTTAATTGAATGTCAGGTGCGTTGAGCTGAGATAAGATTCAGGTACATAAAATTAAAAGAACGGATGTTCTTTATTTAATGAAAGATAAAGTAGTGAGAAAAAAATTGACCCGGTAAACACGTAAAAAAATAATGAAATGTAAATATTTGGAAATATCAATCAAAATTTGCTTATCTGTGAGATTTTAAATGTTATCTGATAAGGAATGAACGTGGAAATAAAACCCAGATACCAAAATCAGATAGCTATAATATTATTTTGCACTTAGTTTTAACTGATAGGCATCATTGGAAATTTTACTATCGTTCGATTTTTTTTAGATAAGATAGAATATTTCTAGATTTTTCTTTTGCTAAATTTTTGAAAAAAATATATTAGGGCGTTTAGAATTTATTTTATTTTTTTTGTCTAATTTTAAAATTTTAAATTAAATATAGAAAAATTTTAAAAAATAAAAAGTTAAATCAGAAAAAAATAAAAAAATAATATTTCATCAAAAATTATCGTTTTTTAATTTTTTTATAATTATTCTATTAAGGTATACCTACCTATTAAAAAATTATTTTTTTTTGTTCAAATTTTTTTCGTCAGAAAATAATTTTTATTTTCTACACTTGATTTGGCACAAAATTTTTTTATTATTCACTAAAAAGTAATTTTTGTTTTATGTACGAATTTCCATATTGCAAATTTATTTTTCTTTATGGATTTTAATTTTTTTTTTCATTTGCCAAAAAGTAATTTTAATTTGGTTATTTTATTTTTTATTTGCTCAATTTATATAAGCCCAAAAAAATTAACAAATAATAAAGAATTGTTAAAATTATTTAAAAACCTTCGTTATTTTACTTCTTATTTTTTCTAAATTTATTATTAAATGAATTCTATTTAATTATGATTGATATATTAATTTTTTTTTATTAAAAATATTTTTTTGTTATTTAAAAAAAAAATTAAGACAAAAAAAAATTTAATAAATTTAAAGCAGTATTAAAAAAAAAATAAAATTAAAAAAAAAATTAAATAAAATTGCTTTAAAATTTTCATGAAATTATTTAAAAATGTCTTACATAACATCTCAAAAAGGCTCGTTTATTTAACGACGCTCATCACACAAGAAGGAGAAGAAGTGAATATTTAACAGACACTTTTCCGTATCACTTTCATGCCACTAAAAACCCCTTAATTATTATGAATTTTCAAGAGCACTTGTTTTCATTTTGCTTAAAATATTCAGCTTTTCTCGCCTACTCGCAACGAGCCGCCATCACCCATAAGTGAAGGTACACCACACTACTACTTGAGCAAGCACATATTTTCTTGAATCTGATATATTTATTGTTTTTCTCCTTCATACACGCCAGATAACTTACAATTTGTGCACACTTAGCATATAATTTGCTTGCTGCTCCGCCTTTTTACAGTCGTAAATAATAATTTTTCCTTCCTTTTCCTTTGCTCTCTGCCGTCGTGCCTCGTGTCTTGCGATATTACGAAATAACGACGAGAATTTCAAGGCGAGACTAGCGAAATTTGCATACACATAACAAGAGTAGTTTATGACGTAATAGACTGCTTTTAAAAGTACATCACCTTTAAAAAAAAGAAAACTAAAAAAAATTAAAACCACTTTTGCTGTTCCATTTTTACTTTTTTTTTAAAAACCAGGTACACGTGTATTGATTACTGAACTGAAAAAAATAACATAACCTACATCAACAACAACATTTTAAACAGGGAGTGAGAGAAAATTCCATAATCCAAGTGCTTTCGCATAACAACACTCACACACCTTTTGCATCATATAATTTTTCCGATGATCTGCAACACAAAAAAAATCAGTTACATGCTGTTGCTTGCATGCAAAAAATTTACAGTGGCGTTATAAAATTTATACATTGCAAAAAAAAAATGGATGAAATGTGTCGGAAGTATCAATTTTACTAATGCACTCTAACATTTTTACATGCAACGCGTTCGAGATATTGTTTGAGCAGATTACAGGTTGGAATTTCATACGGCAGCCCAAATTTTTTTTCATGGTGTTTTGTTGAAAGCTTTGTTGGCTGAAAATAGGTGAAAATTTAATAAATAGAATTAACGTGCTTTGATTACATGTCGAAAAGGGGACAATGACAGGTTGCCACATTTTCATGCCGAGAACAGTGACAGAGGGGGAATGACCGCTGTATCACTTTAACGCATCGTCTAGCATCACGAGTTGTTGGATTTTTTTTCAGAGGTGACATTACTTAAGGATAATAAGAGGGTAAAATGTCGAAAAACTACAAAAAAAAAATTATTCAAGGCTGAAAAAATTTTTAAGTCAAAAATCTTTAAGTAAATGTTTTGAAATAAGTTATGTTAAGTCAAATGCAAAAATTTCAAATTAATTTTCAAATTTTGCTAATTATTTCGAATTATTTTTAAAAATATAATTTTTTTTTCAAAAATGGTTGACAAATCAATTCATTGACTTTTGACTTAAACTTGATATTAAGTCATTTTAAGTCAACTTAAGCCAAAAACTTATTTTTTTTTTAGTTTTTGCTTTGAAAAAAAAATAATTGCATTTTTCTCAAAAAAAAACAGTCAAAAACTCAATTTTTAAAAATCTAAATATAAAAATTTATTTATATTTATATGGTTTTTTAAGCTTAAGTCAACTTAAGATAAATAAAAAAAAATTATTTTTTAAAATTTTTCTTTATATTAAAAAAAATAATTCAATATTTTTTCCAATAATGCTCGTAAGATAAGAGACTTAAGCTTAAGTCAAATTATTTTTGATATTTTTGTACAAATTTAATATAAGAGCTTAAGTTAAGTAAAAAATTTTTTTTAACTTTAACTTAAGCTTAAGTATCAAAAAATCTTTTAAGTTTAAGTCAAAACTTTCTTGTGGCCCTGATTTGTATTAAAAGTTAGAATTTCCAAAAAATTTCAGTCTTAATCCGGCCCTGCCAAAAAATTTTTCGCTTACAACGACAAATGACCGTCTCCGTTAATCTACATTAAATTTCATTAAGGAATTTTTCTCTCCTCTTTCACATTTCGTTAGATTTATACCTGATATATTCAAGCAAAATCTTAAAGAAGGCACGACAGAACGAATCGACTAGACACCTAAAAAAAGCGTGTACACAAATGAAGAAGAGATCCCAATGGTGATTACAAACTAATGATTGAATCATTAATCAAATCCAGTGGAAAAAGTGTCAGTTTATCTTGAAATGGGTGAACTTGTCTATATCTACAGACGACACAAATTCTCGTACGGACCGAAAGATATTCTTGTGGTGTACGAGAATTCCGACAAACAAACTTTATTTTTTTTCTTGTGGATGGAAAAATCTGCATTAAAAGGAATCGATTTTCATGACGATTTGATCGTTGATTCAGTGTCTATTCTATTGAGAATTTGTTCGTGTGTCTCTCTCTGCATTCGAATGGCAGACATTCGGTAGACACTGGCATGAAAATGGAAATGGCTAAAAACGACATGCAGAAAAAGCCGGAAAATGCGGAAGGAAATAGAAATCAAAGAGTAAAAGTTCATTGAACTCAATCAAATGGATGTTTGATGTGGTGCTTTCATGCATTGCTAATTCAATTTTCCTCTAAATCTAAGGCGAAAAATGTTCCTGATACAAAATTGTTGCTCCACATTTACATGCGAACGGGAAAGAAACGTTTTATGCATGAATATAGAAATATATTGGATTAATTAAAAGCCTTCTCCTTACCTCGTGCGATGCCATAAAATTGTTACAATTTAATGAAGAATCATCTCATATCTTTCCTCCGAACGAAGAGGAACGGCACTTTATTACATTAATGAGAAGACAAAGTAAAATTGAAAATATTTTAAATGTTCCTCGTTCGGGTTGGTGTAACACTTTTACTGATACATTTTCATGTATTTTGTATTAACTCATTAAAGAGTCTTGTAAATATATAAAATAGATAAACACTTTTCTCTCGTTCGTTCGTCTGCTTTTGCCGTATGCCCTTGTAGCTGATTTAAAATTTATTAAAATATCATGCAAGCACACAAAAAACAAGAGTATGGAGGAGAAACAGAGAGACTTTAATGAATGCGAAACAATGATCATAAATCTTGCATGTCTCTTAATTTTCTGCTTCATTTCAGAGAGAGATTGTGTTCATAAAGGGAAAGTAATGAAATATTTAAAATGGGAAGAAGATGTAGTTTAATGTTTTTTTTGCTGGCTGAAAAGCGGTGAAAATTGTATTAAAGCGAAATTTTATGAAGTTTCTATTGATTTAATGAGTTCCCAGTGGGTAAGTTAAGCCTTTTTTTAATTTTCAAGGACCATTAAAAGTTTTTTTTTCAGTTTTTACATTTTTTGAGAGAAAATTCGTAAAACTTATATCAATTGGAGTAAATTTATTATTTGTCACATGATTTTAAATTCTCTTCATATGATTAAAGACAGTTGTGCGTGACGTTACACAGAAACTGCAGGTATTCGTCAATAGATGCCTGAGAAGGATCCTGAAAATATTCTGGCCCAACAGGATATCTAACCGCGAGATGCACGAAAGATGCGAGCAGGAACTTGTCGAAATCGAAGTGAAATGAAGAAAATGGGACTGGGTTGGTCACACACTTCGTCGCGACGCCGATAGCATTAGCAGAAGAGCTCTTTTCTGGAATCCTCAGGGCTCAAGGCGACGCGGAGCTCCTCGCAAAACTTGGAGACGAAGTATGGAGGCCGAAATTCGAACAATTGATCGCAATCTCATCATGCAATCCATCGCAATGTTGGCAACGAACCGCCAAAACTGGAGGGAAATCACCGCGACCCTATGCCTCTGAAAAGGAATTAAGTCAAGTAAGTCATATGATTAAAAATTGCGACTATGTGGAAGGAGCTACGAAACCATCGACCATATTCTTTGAGATCAAGACAAGGAATCGCAAGACAACCTCAATAGCATCATCAAAACACCCCCATACGTGACATCATTGGATGCAAGAAGTTCGATGCGCTTCCAATAATCGCCAGCTTTTTGAAGAAGAACCGAAAAACTATTGAAATGTCGTTCCAGTTTTAATTTTATACACACGAAAAATTAGAAGGCTCTATATCAGACCCCAAGGGTCTTAAAATAAGCCCAAAGCTTCCTCTGGGTTGCTATGGCCTCATTCAAGCCCCTTAAAAATTTTCTTAATTTATTCCTACTACAATTCTTATCTTATTTACTTTAAGACGAAGAAAATCAAATTGCACTTGATTGTCCTAAATTTCATCTCGAATTTCTTGTTATTTTATTCAATTACATCTTCATAACTAGATTGTTTTGTCCGAAACTACATAAATTGCTCTCTTGTTGCCCAAACATGAATAAATGAAACAAACAATCTGCTGCTGCAAATTTCGTTCCAGTGACATGGTCTCGTTACACTCATGCAGGAAAATTATTTAGAAAATAATAATAATAATATCAACATTAAAATACAAATTTTCATTGTCAAGTATCATATCCAACGTTTCTCACATGACCAATGAGCACTGCTGACAGTCACGACAAAACGCTCCAAAGGGAATTGTTAATTTAAATTGAAATCGTCTTTTTCTACCCAGCTAGCTCGAGTGGCAGCAGCAGCCAGTTGTTATACTAGGTCAGTGATTTCGTTATTTATACGTTATTGTTATGGTTATTATGACAATAATTATTATTTTGATCTCATCTGATCCCTGAGAAGCTGCAAAGGAAAGAAAATCCAGACGATGTGAGCGAGGAAAATTAAATGAAAATTGAAAAGGAAGAGAAAATTCTAAAAAATTACTGCAGGACGAAACAAAATGGAGTTAATAATCTCGGAATTTTTATGGTTTCAATTATTTTTTGAGACAAAAGGAGTCATTTTTAGCCAATTTATTGCATGTTTCAGCTTTTAAAATTGATTTTTGTTGTTTTTTTGACCCAATTTTCTAAAATGGATCTCAAGTCCGGGTTTTTTTTTCAACAAAAATGTCGTTCCATAAAATAATTATAATTTTGTTAAATGGGATTTTATCTTGCTCGGATGTCGTGGCATGAAGTAAAAAGGAAGAAAAATACATTATTAGATTAGATTAGCACACAATGCACTCTGTCGTCAGCTTGATGATCTTTTTGTTGTTATGTTTCTCTCCATGGAACATAAAATGGTATCATCTCCAAGCATATTCGCTGCCTGTGACCAGTGACACAATTTTATCTAATAAGCCTGCTTTTATAATTTTTACGAAGAAATGCAAGTAACTGAGACGAGTTATCATCTATTTTTATCATCTTTTTGTCGAGTTGCAGTGTTGTTGTTGCTGCTGCTGCTGCCATGTTGTGATAAATAGAATTTTTATGATGCAATTTATTAATGAAAATGAAGTTGTTATGTTCTGTTTCTGCCATTTTCCATCCGCTTTTTTGCCTAGGCACCAAACCGAGAGTACACACCAGCAAGTGTGTTAAAAAGGCGTGAAATAAATTGATTTAAAATACGTGTTGTTTGTCGTTGTCGGCAGTTTGATGCTGAAACACTCACTACAGTGTCATCAGAAATGTTGTGAAATGGAAAATAATCATGTTTATGTCAAGAACTGGGTTTATGTGCTGGAAAATTATGATTTTGGTCGGTAGATTTTTGCACATTATGAAATGCGGAGAGAAAGAGAGTCATATCGGAATGAAGGGTAATTCAATTAGATTTTATTAAATGTACACGTTTCTAAGTGACATCTAGTGGTGATTTTTTTTTACACAAAAGTTGAGTTTACTGAAAAAAGCAACGAATTTTTCTCTAAGATTTCTTTTTCTTAATTTAAAGGAAAATAAATTCTTTAAATTTTCAATTAAAACGAAGCTTCAGTTAAATTTTTGGCAAATTTTCTAAAAATTTTTTTTTCTATAAAATTTAAAAAAAAATCAAAATTGTTTTCCCGTAAATAACTTAAAATCATAAAATATTTTAATTAAAAAAAAAAAATCAAATTCGAAAAATTTTTAGAACTTAATAAAAATTTTTATACTAAAAGTCTTAAATTAGTTTTTGACTTAATAATCATTTTTTTTGAGAAAAATATTTTTTTTAAACATTAAAATATTTTAAAAAATTTTTCAAAATTTTTAAGAATTTATGATTAATTATTTCTAATTAAAAATATTTAATTTAAATATGAAATTTAATTATTTCAAATTTGGAAAAAATTAAATGAAGCATAAAAATTGAACATTTTCATTTAAAAATAATTTGAAAAAATAAATTTAAAAAATTAGTCATTTTTAAGCTTTTGAATACAAAGCCATAAAACTTAATTAATTTTAATGTTAAATTAAAAAGTCAAAGTTTTGACTTAAAATATTTTTCGATCCTGCTGAATTAAAAAATTCTGCCGAAAAATAATACGAAAATCATATAAACAAAATAAAATCGATAAAAAATTTTCACGGCCATGATTTTTTTTTTCGTTGAAAACTTCAGTAAAGCGGAAAATTCCATCAAACCCAAAACATATCACTCAAAAAATGTGTATCTAATTCCAAAACAACTTAATTGCTAATCCCTTATAATAATTATCATAAATTACGTTCGCTTAATGAATAGATAAACTATCACCACACGCCGCCCGTGAACTATATTTGACACACTAAACACAAAAAAAGTGTAATAAACAAGCAAAGGGAAGGAAACTTGTTATTTTCGCATCTATTCACTGTGTCACTGTTTGCTCCAATTTTTTTCCACACATTTTTCTACTTGATTAGATCTTATCATGGCCACTGTCGTGTTATATTTATGTTCTTTTAATTATAGTGCGAGGGGTTTATCATTCGCATTTCACTCTTTCGCCCACCAGTAACACACTAAATGCGTATTAAATTAGGGAACAGGCGTGTTTTTGTGCAATAATAATTTGCTGGTTGACCTAATATTATTATTTTATTAAACGAACACTTTTTGAAAAACTGGATGACAACTCAATTCGATATTGATTTTGTGCTGTGCCATAAATTTGTGTCTCGCCAATAATTAGTATGCGGTTTTCGTCACGTCATTAGTTTGTGTGCAGGCAGGCAGTTGGGTGTATCGGAGTGTGTCCCGAAGAGTTTGGGATAGTCAATAAGACGTGACTGTCCTCGAAAATCGATTAAAGCGAGGAAAAAGTTTCGGTTCTGTAATAAAATCAAAATAACCGCCGAAGAAAATGTACTTAAATAAATCTTTTTTGTTTCCGAACAAGAGCAATTTGATAGAAACTTTCTTTATTTCACTCGATTTTTCCTCCTTTTTTATTCTATGTCCGAGCAGAACGAAAGTCCATTCCTCTAATTTAGATGATGGTCTTCGGAATTGCTGTAAAGGGAATATAAAGCCGGCAAACGTGAATGGCAATGATTTGGTCGGATGTTGTTGTTGATACGATTGTATAAATAAAGCAAAAAAAAAAGATAAAAACTACCGAGAAACTTCAAAAGATTTTTATTTTATGAGAAATTGAAAAATTTTTAACTCATTATTTCACTCTTTTTTACTTAAAGTCTCAAAGCAAACTCTAATTCAAAAAAAAATCCTTACCTAGAATTTGCAGTGATGAATTGCACAAGAAGAAACCTGAACGTCTCTATGCGAGACATATATATTTTTTCGATTTGTTAAGCACAAAATTGGTTTTCTTTTCAACTTTTTCAATATAATCAACAAAAAAAAAAGCGAAAGAGACCTGTGTATCGGCAAAACAAGAAAATACGTAAAGAGCTTATAAAGATCCATTTATACAAGTTTTTTCCTGCTAGTCGCACTATTTTCTCGAGATTTATAGATGAAAAAAAGTTTCTTGTTCCCATATCTCATTTCTGCCTCGTTTTTCCTTTATAAAAAGTTTTTTCTCGCATTTTATTTATTTTTATTTAAAAGTCGTTCTGTCTGAAGGTGAACTGCATTTTTTTCTCGTAGTTATTTAATATTAACGCAAAAGAGCTAATTATCAAAAAAATCGATTAAAATTCGGGGAAACACAATTCTTGCATTAACAACCATTAATGAAATGAGGAAAAACGCACACACACAATCCGGTGATCAATCACACCTCTTACATTACAACTCCATTCCGGGAGACATGCATTTGCATGATTAACATAAACATAAAAGGCAGTTCTCCCCAAAAAAAAAAAATTATCTTACAATGAATTGCTATTCCCTTTTACATTTGCTGCCATTCCCGTTTGTTGTTTCGCACCGGTTGTTCCTTTGTTTCGCCATGAGTTTCTTTGTTCTTTTTTTTCCTACTCGTGATTAATATTTCTTTTGTTTTCATTAACAAATCCGAAATTAGGTAGGATGATTTTCCAGAAAACATTAACTTTGGTTATCAATTATTACGGTATTTCGTGTCGATTTCCGTGTTGTGGGTGGAATTTTTTCGTAAATATACGAAATTGAAAAGCATTCGTTGAAACAATAATTTTATTTAAACGCATTTCAAATTTTACGAGATAAAATTTCAAATTTTCCAAATTTTTTAATGTTTTTACGAATTTTTACTCTTATGATGCTCAAGATTTTGAAAAACTTTCCAATTATCCACAAGTTTTTCATTTTTCTGAAGTTTTTTTTTCTTTTTTTACTCAAAAAAATTTTATAACTTCAAAGAGATTTAAGATTTTCATTTTTTCCCAGATTTTCTGAGTTTTTCATTAATTTTCCGAGTTTTCCCCAAATTTTCCATGAATTTCCTGAGTTTTCCTTTCATTTCCCAATTTAACGAATTTTCTACGAATTTTCAATTTTTACAATGCTTTAATATTTCAAGAGTTTGAAAATTTGTTTCATATTTTTCGCAGATTTGCCGTTTTTCTTCTTTCAATAAATTTTTTAAACTTCAAAAAACATCTTTAGATTTTGATTTTTTTCTCATTCATCATAAATTTCCCGAGTTTTCCATGAATTTTCCGAAGTTTTCCACGAATTCTCACTTTTTTGTTGCTTAGATTTACTCCCGTTCAAGATTTTTAAAGCTTTTTCCAACTTTCCAAAAATTTTCCCTTTTCTGAATTTTTTTTTCTATTCTTTACTCAAAGAACATCTTAAAGTTTATTTATTAATCACAAATTTCCCAAGTTTTCCATGAATTGCCAAATTTTCTACGAATTTCCCAAGTTTTCCATGAGTTTTCATTTTTCACGTGGCTTCTATTTTTAATTTTTATGAATTTGACATCCAAAAAACATTCCGTGCTCTTAATGAGCAACATCACAAATGGATAACAAAATTACTTGAATTAACAAAGGCAAATTTACAAGACATTACGGACAGACAGACATGATGAACATTTTTTCCGATTTTCTTTAAATAAATTTTGAAACGCGCTAAAAAAAAGTGAGTTGTTGTGAAAATAAAAAGAAATTCCGCATCGTCTCAATTGAAACCCCTTTTCTCTAATGGAATCCCGATTAAATTTTAAAATTCCATTCTTCCTCAATTTATTTTTATCCATCCCCATCTAGCAATAAAAACGTGTTACGGGCCGCACTTTTTTCTCAATTTTTTTTTCGTATCTGCACCTGTTTGTAGGCCAAAGCTGATGTCTTTTAACTGCTTCTACGTGATGTACTTTTTTATTATGATTTTTTTTTCGAGTATCTGAGGTCCCTCCTGAGACTACAGATGCTGTAATTTAGATTGTGTTTTTTTTCTGCATGTTCGAGTAATGCATTATTCAAAAATAGTTATAAATATCAGAAAAAGGCCCGAAAAATAAATCCTAATGAGACACGTTGGTCTTTTATCTAATTCCGGTGTCGCACCCGTAAAAGGTGTGCAATTATTGTCTTTGTGTCCAAGCCGCGCAAAAGGATAAATATGTGAAATTGTGTGCAATCATTTAAAGAGTTCTGTTTGGAATTTTAAACGAGTGTCTCACCAATTTTTCGATGTATGCGGCTTGTGACACAGGAAAAAAGGGAATAATAGAATTAAATGCTGCTCTGCCATTCTTGCATAATTCATGCCGTTCAGTGTGTTCATGTTGTCCTAGCCAAAGCCACGTACGATGGTTTAAATTTCGACAACGAAAAAAAAATTAAATTCTGCTCAACAACGAACGAACAAACGGAAGGACTGTAAAAACATATTGTCTAATGATATCCCCAACTTTAGGTACACAGTGTCTCGGTAACATTATTATTATTTTATGTTACATGACACAGACAGAGAGTTAAAACCTTTTTTGTGCTACTGATATCCGATTACTTCGCACTACTCGCAACGAGACGCAGTCATTGCAGGGATAAAACGCTTCATTTAAAATAAATTATACACTTGGTAATAGAATCCTCGTAACTCTTTTTTAAAATGTTTGCTCTCGAGTGTGTGTGCGATGATGAGATTAACGGCACAAAATTCGATAGACACACACATATCACTGTTTTTGCAGTCATGATTTATGTCGCACAAGAGTCGATCATCTTTTTTCATCCGATGGTCAAATAATTTGCCAAATGACTCAATTATCTCTCGAACAAAAAAAAAAATTGAAATATTTATCTTTCGCCACATTCCTTCAGGCAATAAACCTAAACAACTTGCAACATTTTTTTTCTTCGATTTTTCTCGCTTGTCTCTTGAACGAGTAACGTTGTTAAATTTAAACTGCTTAAACGTATCAGATTTTTTTTGTTAGTTTAAAGAAAGTATCGTCTCGCCGAGAAAAATTCTTGCAACAAAAAAGTTGCTGAGTAATTGATTGGAACGTTACATCAAATTGAAGCCAGACGAGTATTTGATCGATGATTTTATTCGATTAAATTATGTTTCAAGGCGAGAGTTGCAAAAAAAAGGCAATAAAAAGTGGTGTTCAGTGGTTAAGGGCTGCAGACGTGATTAAGATAAATTGTGTCAAATGGTTAATTTGAAAAGGTGACGGCGCGAAAAAAAAAGTTTCAGACGTCTCAATTGGTCAATTGCGGTTGATAGGTCACAAAAAGGACAGCAAAAAAAAATTTAAATGGGCTGAAAAAAAAATAATTTAATTTAAAAAGTTTAATCTTGAGAAAAATTTCAAAAGGGCTTTATAAATTTTGACTCAAGCCTTTTGTTTAAGAACAAGGCAAACAAATTTTGGTTTTTAAACAAATTTGACAAAAAATATTTCAATTTGAGATTTGACCAAAAAAAATTTTTTTGACTTTTAAATTCAAATTTAGTTAGTTTTATTAATTTATTTAATTGAGTAAATTTATTTTTTAAAATATTTTAAATAAAATTTTTAATTAATTTAAATTTATTTATTTAATTAATTAAATTTGATTTAATCAAAACTTGGTTTAAAAAAATAAAAATTAATCTTTTAACTCAAATAATAATTTTGATGTAAGAATTTGAGTTTTTGTCACTTTACAAAAAAAAACTTTTAGTGAAAATTTAAAAAAATTGCAGATCAAAATAATTTTTTGAGTCAAAAGATTAATTTTTATTTTTTTTTAATTCTAAGTTTTGATTGAATTAAATTTAATTAATTAAATAAATTAAATTAAAATTACTTAAAAATTTTATTTAAAATACTTAAAAAACAAATTTACTCAATAAAATAAATTAATAAAATAAAATTAATTTATAATACCTAAATTTAAAAATTAATTAATTTAAAAAAATTTTTGGTCAAATCTTAAACTGAAATATTTTTGTCAAATTTTTTTGAAAAGCCAAAAAAAAATGTTTTTTTTCAAATTTTTTTTTTAAAAGCCAAAAAAAAAGGTTTTTGTCTTAAATTTTTACTCAAATTCATTCTCACAATTTTTTTTAAATTAAAATTCAAGCAAAATTTTTTGCATCCTTGGTCATCCTATATTACTCCTTTGATCAAATTTTTGCCATCACAAAACAAAAAAAAACTTTATTAAATATGACGATATTTGATCAAAAATGCACGAAAAGATACTCCAGAAAGCCATCATCTCCCATCAAAAAGCCTCATTTATTTTTCTTTTGTTTTTATCTCAACTTTTTTATGTATCGTCATCGTCAGAACATTTATCCCATACGTCGTCGTTGTTCTTTTTTTTTTAATAAAACATCATCGTTTTTCACATGTCTGCATTTTCTTCATGATGATACATCAAATAAATATTGATTCATTGTTAATAATATAAAGGAAGTGAAAAAAGAGAGAGAAAAGTTTTTTGTGTGTCTTGTTTCTCTTTTTTTGTGTGTCGATAGCAGCATGCACGTGACGATATCTGACGAAATGTGTATGAAGAAAAAAAAAGTAAAACAAAGAAAAAACGGTTTTCTATTATTTGTGTTGTTTAAAAAAGTTTTCTTGTCTCTTGTGAAAGTTTTTGCCGAGTAAGCAACCGATCATTCAATGTCGAGAAAACTTTGATTTTCCGAAGAATTGACGTTTATGATGAGAGATTGTGTCAGATGCGTTGACAACAAATTATTTTATTTTTTTCTGAGAAATTTGACCAACAAAAAAAATAATTCCTTTCATCTAGAATTTGCATGAAATATTCAAAATCTGGACATCACAAAGTTGACCATAAATTTTAATCACATAATCAAAAAACTTTTTTTTTCCATGAAAAATGAAATGAGCTGCTTTTGTAGTAAAAAAATCAAGAACTCAAGTGGCGTATCTCAACCTCGGACGTTTGAAAAGGAAAAAGTTTCCACACATTTTATTTTATTTTTAATGTTTATTCATTTTATTCCGGCTTTTATTTCGCTCTCAACAAAACCGTAAACTAAATAACTGTCCCGCCCGTCATTGAAATGCAATTTACTCGAGGAATCCATAGAAGATTTATGGCCAGTTTTCATTTCAAATCCTCTTATGTTTGCTCATAAATTGCACACCAAGTGCGTCGTCCATCGTTGTCGACGGTAAATAACTTTTTGCAACGAAAAAAAAAAATAATAATATACGCGCTCGTTGTGCAGCAAAAGTTTCTTCAAGCATGTAATATTAAGCACTTTTTTATTTTATTCATTTCCATAAAGCACTAGAAAAGTCACTCTTGTTGGACGTATTTTGTGTTAGGCGCCAAAGGAAGTAACAGCTTTTTGTCTCGTTGCAACGACGGAAATTAAAAAGCACGAAGCTCCACAAAGTTTCGGCCAACACATAATTAATTTCATCGCAAATTACATCAGTAAATCACCGTCTGCTGCAATCCACTTGCCCATACAAACACATCGCCATTCATTATCTCTCGTCCATAATTATGCACCCGTTTAAAAAAAATGCATTTCTGCAAACACGAACGAACGAAAAAAAAATCTGCCGCATTGATTGTGTGTAAACAACGCACTGACACACACGCGGAACCCGCATTTTATGTTGTGGTCCAAATAATGACCGGAATTTCGCTTCAACATAAAAAAATTTTCGTTGACAGTACGACGTTTGATGGAAAAATAAAAAAAAACTCTTGAAAAAAATAAATTAATGCAATTTTTAAACAATAAAAGTAAACACAATTAAATTAATTACAACAAATATTATGATTTGTTGATGCGTTTTATGGTTGTGACAGGCAAAAGCCGTTAAAAAATTTCATGTAATGAAATAATATGCGATTTTTGATTGATGGATGTGATTTTTTCATGAAATATTTACTCAAACTCTTGTCTGTTTTTTTTTTAAATATTTTTAAATACCAGTCGTTCCCATTTTGACATCAAAAAATAATAAATTACTTTTTTGCCTGAATTTTTTTAATTAAACATTTTTTTTTTTTTTTTTTTTCAGGTAAGCGAGCAAATCAACTTGACTTTTGAAGGGTGGCAAATTTGCGGTGTAACGGTAAATATTCAAATAAGCTGTCATTCCACACTGAAAAGACGATCAAAACAAAAGGCAAAACAATTTTAATTAAACCGACATTTAAATTCCATTTAAATTAAATGAACTTGAAACTTGGCCCAGTTAAAATAAATTAATGAATTTTCCCCATTCAGTCAAAAAACACATTTTCAATTATAAATAAATCCTCTTTCGTCGAACCGGACCGCTAAACGGCATTTATTTCAATTTATCATATTTGTTCCATTGAATGCTGACTAAAAATAGAAATTCATAAATAAAATATTGAAATGGAAATGAAAAGAAACCACAAAATTCCTGTAAAAGGTTTTGCTTTTGTAAGCAGTTTGTTTAGAAATATTATATTTATTAAAACTAACAATTTTGCAGTGGAACATCATTAATATTGCAGATTCACCTTTTAAAAGTGTCTTTTTCATCCCCAGCGGTATTTTCTGTCCAGTGAAGATTTTGTGGGTCAAAGAAAAAAACTTTTCCATTTAAATTTTACAACAAACGCATCATCGATGTCTCGAGAGAACGACATTTCTGTGTCAGAACTTCGTGTTTCTGTTAAATAATGTTTACAATTTTCCCTCGTACGAAAGGATGGAATGAAGTGTTTGTGCTCCAGAGGGATTGTTGTGAAGGACATCATCAGAAATGCTCCATTTTTAAAGCAACATGGAATGAAAGGGGGAACAAAGCGGCGGTTTTGTCCCTTTTTTACTGTTGTTCGTTAAAAAATGTGGGAAATTTTTGTTATTTTTATTTTATTTTATTTTTTTTGGCTATGCGAAAATAGTAGAAGACAAATATTGCCTTAAGCTATTCTTAGGGAAAAAAATGTCAAAAAATAAAAATAAATAAAATAAGAGGTCATTTGAATAAACTCTTAAATAATAATAAAGAAAAAAAAATAATGATGGGAAACCTCTTTTTAAAAGGTTTTATCCCTTTTACATTTTTTTTCTTTCTTCTCCGCAAGTGTTGCGGTTTTGTTAGAAAAAAATTGTTTAGGTCGCCCATAAATATGCCAAAAATCAATTTTTATACAATTTTTACTCATGTGTTGATCTAAAATAGAATTTTCACCTTGTTCATTTTTTTTTTTTAATTTTTTACATGAAAAACATTTCATTAAACGATTAAAAAGAGTTAAATATACGGGCGACCGGAAACAAAAGAGTGAGAAGCCCTTTGTGTGACTTTGTTACTTTGTCGCACATTTTTTTTTATAAAGAGGGATTTAAGTTCTTTTGTTTTTTTTTTCGTAACATGACAAACAGTGAAAATCTGTTTTTCACGACGATTAACGGAGAATAAAGGGAGATGCGGGCACATTGTCTCGACATGTCTCATCATCTTGTTTGTTTTAGAAGGATTTTTTGTATCCCTTTCGTGTTTTGTTCATAGAGATGGACAATTAATATTTCAGAAAAAAATAATTTTTGATAATTCTAAGTTTTTTTTTATCGAAATATTTTAAAATTAATTAAAAAATAATATTTTAATTAAATTAGCTAATTTATTATATTAAATAAAATTTTTTAAAAAATTAAATAAAATATTTTATTAATTAATTATTAATTATTTAATTGTAATAATTAATTAATTAATAATTAAATAATAATTATTAATTAAAAAAATATTTAAAAAAATAAAAATAATAATTTAAAATAAATTTGAATAAAATTAAATTTAAATTAAAAAAAAAATAAAAAAAAAATAAAATTTAATTAAATTAATTTAAAATAATTATTATTAAATAAATTTAAATTCACTTAGCTATTATTTTTATTAATTATTTAATTTTTTAAAATAAATAATAATTAATTTAAATTTTTTATATTTTTAATTTAATTTTTGAGTTATTCAACAATTTTTTTTAGCAAAAAAAAAATCAAAACCCACAAAAAAAATTAGCCATAAAAAGGGATAAAGCTCGTACTAATCCGTTGGAACAACTTTAACCTACAAATCCCTCACAAATCCATCTTGGCATTAAAGAGCCCATTAAAAGTCAAACGACGATTGTTTTCTTGTGCATCCTTATGTAAATTTTTGCACTCACATTTGTCTTCATTCCCATGCATGTCTCTTTCTCATGTTCTTCTTCTCGGGTAGTTGTGACCAAAGAGAGATAGTTTTGTGTGTTGGACATAAAACAAAATGTTCCAATAACGAAGGATAAATGGTAATGCAGATGCATTGCCTGCTGGAACGAAGAAGAAGAAGATGAACTCTGGCTGGATGGGGAGCAATAATATTTAAATGTATTCATGACAAACAAAACAATAAAATAATAATAAATGCCTTTAATATCGTATTTATTGGACATTGGAAATTGTGATGAATTTTTGTGGAAATTTATGGAAAGAAAATTTAAAGAAATCATTCCAAAGCAACACCATGGAACAAAAGTCAAGACATTAAATATTGAATTTATGTTCCTCTTGATTTAACTCTTATTTATTTGTGTTTGTTCCTCTTATTTAATCCAGGAGATCATACAATTTATGAGGTACAAATGCGATAAATAAACAATCGATTTTGTGTGTGTGTGTCCGAAGCCCAAAAAATTTTTCGGACAAAGGCAAACAAGGTTACTCAACCACAAATATCAGGGTTGACCAAGCAAGGCAAATTGTGAAATGGATTATTTTCACCTCAGTGACGTCTTAATTTTTCTTCTCTTCTGTTGTGTTTGTGCACGATTGATTGTTTCTCCGGCCCGAATGGGAGCCTGCTGACAATCCTTTGTCATGTTTCGATTGGAGACGCAAAAAAAAAATTGCAAACGATATCCAGCAATAAACATCCAATAAATTCTGTATCAAAGGACTATAACGGAAAATAAAATCAGAAAATTGTAAAAAGAAAGCCAAGAAGGAAATACTCAATGGCCGGAAACGATTAAATATGACGATGGATGATCTCTTCTTTGCACAAACACTCAGAAATTGATTTCTTCTTGCGAAAAAAAAAATTATATAAAAATTGACGTCAGGCACGTATTTCGGGTCAAAAGTGTGACGCGACTGTGGAACGAGTTGTACAACGAGAAAAAAAATCATGTGAGTTATGAATGGATTTAAGATCCGCTAGAAGACGAAAAAGAGAGGAAAAAAAACGAAATTATTAGGCATTGTTAAAAGTCCAAATGGAAAAAGTTTTCGCCTTACATTTTCCTTTTTCTTTCTTTATTTTATTGTTATTACTTTTATTTTTGCATTGAGTCCTTTCTCATTGTGTGAGTTGTGCAAAAATTACGTGATTTTTCTTTATTTATTTTTTTTCCTTCATTCCCCTTTCTACATATTTTTTCTTTTATCGATGAAATTCATGTCAAAGTCTTCAATATTTCTTATAAAAAAAGAAAAAAAAAGAGAAAAGAAAAACTTTCGATGAAGTGTCGTGATTTATGAAAAGAAAGTGAAATTTTTGATTGATGTGACTAATTTGATGTCGATTGATGTTGATGGAGATAAGACTTTTTCTTTTCTTTTCACAAACAACAACAACGAAAAAAGAACGGATTAAATAAATTGCTGAGAGAGACAAAACTGATGCTTTTTCGGAAAATGGGAAAAATCAGGCCATTTGTTACCAAAACCAAAACTAATTCATTTCGTTTGTTCGTCTGGTTTGTGTTTTGTTATTTTATTTAAACGAAGAAATATTAAGAATTAAAACAAACGAGTGTAGGTTATGTTCGAGATTATGATTAATTTTAAGGAAATTTAAGATTAAGTGGTTTCTCTCATCTCTCTCTCGCTCGACAATGATAAAAGTAATATTATTTTAACTCGGCACAATTTTGAAGCAAAGCGATGATTTATCTTTGTTTACAGGTCTTTCTTTGCTCTGAATGAAAGACGAAAACAAGTGTTTTGTACACGAAACAAGCTAAACAGCAAAATTTCTAATTTTCGTGTCTGTTTTCATGTTTATGGGTTGCTGCTTGTATCATTAAAGAGGCAACATGGAAAGCATTTCTCTCTTCATCGCCGTTTATGCATGGAAGAACGAGTGTAAATCTTGTAATAATAATTTTGTACACGAGTTGATTCATGAAAATGTAATTATTTATATGGGGTATGTAATTCGGTGTGTTTAATGCTGAAAATTTACATGATTATTGCAATTAAGAAGGAGTTTAACAATGAAAACAGGGACATAATTTAAAATAATTTGCTGTACTTACGGAAAAAATCTTGAAACTGAAATTTCCAACAGCCCTAACAACAAAAAAAGTTAAAATGCATAAAAATATTTATTTTTGTTTTTTTTTTTATTGAAAAAAGATGACACAATTTCATGTGTGGTTTTAAAAAAAATTAATCCGGTTTTTAGCCGGTTGACTAAAATTATTTATAACGACCTTGAACTTTATTTATACAAATTTTACAGTTTTTTAAATGAGTTTATTGTAATTTTTATACTAAATCAAACTGAGTGTTGAAGCGACTTTTGACACGACCTCTGCCTGCAAGTCGTTTAATGGGTAGCTCAGCAGTTATTTGAACAGCTTCTTCTGATGGAATTTCGTTCTTTGGGACATTGGGTAGTTCGTTTGCTTCAACATCAACTAATGGAACGACTGTGGATTTGGGTTTTCTATTTTCTGATTGGCTTCGAACGTTGCCACGAATGCGTCCTCTGAAGTTAGATCTTGTGGTTTCGACAGATGGCGTGGTTGTGCTGCTGGTTTCAAGTTCGACTTTTGGTTCTTCAGAGGTTGAAGGTTCAGGTACTTCAGTAGATTGTGAAGTTTCAGTGTCGGATTTTTCAGAAGTGGATACTTCTTCTGCTTTTGGAGCTTCTGTCGTCGTCGTTGTAGTTGAAGTAGTTGAAGAAGAAGAAGAAGTCGTTGAGACAGAACTTGTTGGAGTTCGTCGAAGTTCTGTGTAACCAACGTTACCACGGACTCGTCCTCTGAAGTTAGTTCTTGTGGTTTCTACTTTTGGTTCTTCCGAAGTTGAAACTTCAGGTACTTCAGTAGTTTTTGTAAGTTCAAGGTCAGATTTTGTGGTAGAAGAAACTTCTGCTTCAAGTTCTGTCACGACTTTGGGAGTTGTCGTCGTGGTCGTTGTTGTCGACGAAGAACTAGTCGTTGGAGTACGTCTTAGTTCTGTATAGTCAACTCTTACACGAACACGTCCTCGGAAGTTTGACTTCTGTGCTTCAGCAGCGGGAGTTGTTGAAGTTGTTTCTGTCTCGACTTTCGTTTCATCTGAACTTGGAGAAGTTGTAGTGGTTGAACTTCTCTTTAACTCTGTGTAGTGTCGTGAATTGCCGGAAAGATTCACATCGAGTTTAGAAGATTCTTTTTCAGTTTCTTCATGAGTTGAAGTGTCATCAGAAGTTGTTGGTTCGGATGTCGTATGAGCTCTTTTCAATTCAGTGTAAACTTTTCCAGCAATTTCAGATTTTAAGGCAGTAGTTTCACTTTTTGAATCATCAGAGTTTGTTGAGACTGAAGGTTGCGCTGTCGTTCTTTTAAGTTCTGTATAACTTTTAGAGTTGTTTGTTGGGAGACTTTCTGTTGTTTCTGTCTCGGACTTTGTTTCAGTAGCTTCATTTTTGTGACTTTTTGTTGTTGAAAGGTGATTTCTTTTCAATTCAGTGTAAGTCTTTGAGTGTCCTAACACATTTTCCTCAGTTGTTTCTTCTACTGCTTTTTCAACTTCAACAGTAACAGAATCTTTCACATCTTCAGTTACTTCAGTAGTTTTAACTGTAGTTGTAGGTTCAGCAAATGTTGTTCTTCTTAATTCAGTGTAGCCTGAATTTCCGCGTTGACGACCTCTAATATGAGTTCTTGTGGTGGTTACTTCACTTGTAGCTTTTGCTTCATTTGTTGTCTCAGAATTAGTCGTTTGAACAGAAGAACCTCTTCGTAACTCATTGTAGCCAACATTTGACCTTTGACGACCTCTAACATGATGTCTTACAGTTCCAACAGTGGCTTCATTTGAAGCTGCAGTATTCGTCGTCGATGAAGATCCTCTTGTTGTTTGTTCATTTGATACACTTACTCCTTCATTTCTTGATCGGAAACGTGAACGGAAAGTCGTTTCTACGTGAGCTTCTTCTGTTACAGGCTTTGGAGTTGTCGTCGTTGTAGTCGACGTGGTAGTGCTGGATGTAGTTGTAGTACTTGTCGAGCTACTCACTTTCGTTGTAGCTTCCGTTGTTTTTTCTTCCTTTACTTCCTCTTCTTCTTCAACTTCAGTCTCAACGTGAGCTGGTCTTTGAATAGGACTGTAACTGCAAGAAACTCCTTCAACAGATCCCTTTTTATCGACATTGTTATTACTTGATTCATCTTGTTTGTAGAAGAATTCAACTTCTTGCGCTTTTAATACATTAACAACTGTTTTCAAGTCATCACAAACAACGTCATTTCCGTTAACGTAAAATTGTTTCAAGCTCGTAAAACTTTCCAAGCCATCAACATTCAAACTGGAAATATAATTTCCATTGAGCCAGACTTGTTCAAGATTTTTACTGTTTCGGAACAAATCCTTAAAACTCACTGCGTTACTGATTTTATTATTACTCAAAGCAACAGAAGTCAATTTTGTGCAGCTAGCAAATAAATTTGAAGGCAACTCTCTTATTTGATTATGATGAGCCAAGAAAACTTGTAAATTTACTTGATTTTTGAAAGTTTTTTCATCCAAGGCTGTAATTGCATTCTTATGCAAGTGCAATTCTGTCAAGTCTCGTAACGAACTGAACAAGGCAGTGTTGATCGATGTCAGTTTGTTACTGTTCAAGTACAATTTTTGAAGTTTTGTGTTACCAGCAAAGAGTGTACCATCCAATTTTGAGAGCTTATTGTTGTCCAAAGATAAAACACGAAGATTTGTGAGACTTTTAAATGTTGCAGCTTCAAGAGATTTGAGTTGATTTCCAGATAAGAATAGATGACCCAATTTTTGTAAACCATTAAAGGCTGAAGCATCAACTGAGGTAATTTGATTCTCATCTAAGTCCAAGTACGAAAGCTCACGTAAAGATGAAAATTGACTGGCATCGATCGATGTAAATTGATTCTTGCTCAATTTAAGGTATTCGAGTTTTGTAAGTGATTTGAAAAGATTGGTGTCAATGGCTTGGATGCCATTATTTTCCAAATGAAGGATTTTCAAGGATTTCAAGTGACTGAATACCTCACTGTCTAAATTCGACAATTTATTGTTCTCCAAATAAAGTTCTTCCAGCAATGGTGTTGCTTTGAACAAATCCTTGTCTAAACTGCTAATTTTATTATCAAACATTGACAAAAGTTTAAGATTTCCCAATCCACTGAGGAAGTCAACTGACACTTCTTTGATGTTATTTTTGTACAAATACAAACGTTCAAGGCTCTTCAAGCCAGAAAATGTATCAGCTGGCAATGTTGAAATTTGATTCTCGCTCAAACTCAAGAAGATAAGTTCTTTCAAAGGATTAAATAATTCGGCATCCAACTTTTCAAGTTTATTTTCATCCAATCGTAAAACCTTCAAATCAGGTACTCCTTCGAAAAGATCGTTCTTCAAAACTTTCAAAGAATTTCTTCTCAAGAACAATTTTTGTAAATTAAACAACGGCTTGAAGGTCTCTGATGCAAACTCTTTAATCTGATTCTCTTCCAAATTCAATTCAAGCAAATTTTCTAAAGAGGAGAAGGCGTCTCCATCCACTCTTGAAATGCGATTATCGTCAAGAGATAAAATCAATAAGCTTTCTAGGCCAGCGAATGTATCTTTTTGCAGATTAGTGAGACGATTACCGTATAAAAAGAGTTTCAAGAGGCTATTCAAGCCATTAAATGCTTTTGGCTCAATGACTTCGACTTGATTTCGCGTAATATCAAGATAAGATAATTCCGCTAACGATGCAAATGTGCCACTTTGTATTTTTGTAATTTGATTTCCTCCTAATGAGATGCGTTGTAGTTTTGTTGTGCCATTGAAGAGAGATTTGTCCAGTGATTTCAAGGAGTTTCCAATAAGGAATAAATCTTGTAAGTTTTTAAGTGTTGAGAAAACTTTTGCATCAAGAGATGTTAAACTGTTATTGTGAATGTAAAGTGCTTCAAGGTTTTCATTGTATTTAAATTGATCAGCATCGAGAGATTTTAAGTTATTTTCATTCAGCAACAAGACTCGCAAGCTTTTCAAACTTTCAAAAGCTGATTTTGGTAACGATGAAAGAGAATTTTGAGACAAATATAAGGTCACAAGTTTCTCCAAGCCATTAAATGCTTTTCCATCCAAAGAGGAAATGTAATTCGTACTTAAATCAAGTAACAAAAGCTCTTTCAATTGATTAAAAGCGTTGCCTTGAAGATTTTTGAGTAAATTTCCACTGAGTGATAATCCAAGTAAGTTACTGACACCTTTAAAGTCCGATTCCTGAACGTCCTTGATTAAATTAGCATTTAAATAAAACTCTTTTAAACTGCTGCTTGTAACGACAGGCACTTTCGATAGCTTATTATGACCCAAAACCAAGCCTTTCAATTTTGTTAATCCATTAAATGCTTCGTCATCGATGCTTTCAAGTACATTTTTCGTTAAATTTAACATTTCCAAGTTTTTGGCACTTTCGAAGACGCCCTTGTTGAGGACTGTCAGTTGATTTAAAGACAAATCAACTGCAGTATTTGCATCAGTAAAAACTCCTGCTTTGATATCTTTTAATCCCAAATTTTGTAAGGAAACGACTTTATCACGTCCTTTACTTCCAAGCGTTGACAATAACTCAGCTCCTTCTACATTTTTAGTTCCTGTTGTCGTCGTGACTGGAGCATTAACTTCCAATTTTACATTTTTAACTTCCTCCTTTGTATCAACTCCCACCGAAAGTCCGCTTGTGACATCATTCGTGTTTAGTCGAACATTTGCCCGCACATTTCCTCTTCGCGAAATTCCTCTTTGGGCATTGCTCTCGGCAATTAACAAGAGAGCAATCACGACACACGTTAATTTAATTTTTAGAGACATTTTTTAAAGCACGCGTCTCAACTCATCCGCGACCCGTCAATAACTGACTTTGATGAAATTTTTAAGACAAAACCCGTTACCTGAATCCATAAAATGATGTGTATCATAAAATAGTCAAACTGGATGACCTTCGCTAAGTAGCATCTCTTCTTCATTGAGCTTGAGGAAAAAAAAAGCAGATGATACCAAAAATGTATGAAATTTCTTACATTTTTGTGGGCAAAAGTCATCCAACTGGTTTTCATGCCGCCTTCTAGATTATGCGAAAAAAAACGAAAACAAAAGTTAGAACATTTTGAAATAAAAGTGAGAGTGATGATGACACATCAGCGCAATTCCAGTTGCGGGAAGTGAATATTTTGAGTTTTTGAAAAGAAACGTAAACTGGATTTGGAAAGGTCAAAACGATTATTTTTGATTCATTGACACTTGTTTTGAATTTATTGCTGTGAATCTTTCAATTCATTCATCATCGACTTTTTATGCAAATTAGTGTGATTCATTAAATTAATTCAACGTACCTTCACTTTGGTCACTTCCTTAGACCGGTTGATGCCCTTTTTGTGACATGTAAACAAAAAAATATTGTAAAAATATGCTTTTTATGAAAAGATATCTTTAAGGTTAAAAATAACTTAAAAAACCAAATTTTTAGCAAAAAAAAAAAACTTTTGAAATCAGTTTTAAGTAAAGTTATAAATTTTTTAACTTTTCATTGTCATTTTTTTCTTATAAAATTTAAAAAAATCATTCCCAGAGCATATTCTGAAATTTTGCCCCAATGCACATTTTTTAAATTATGACCCAATGCACATTCTACGTCGAAAAATTAATAATTCTTAAGTAAAATTGAGTAAATTTTCAATATAAAACAAAAAATAAATGAAAACGCAACATCTTTGGTTACATAAAAAAAAGTCAATTTTGTCAGAGAAAAAAATTAATAAACGTTATCCCAAAATTTAACTTAATAACGGGACTTAATAGCTCAATAAAGGTCGAAAAATTCAATTTTGAAGGGAATATCACCGTGCTCACGTTTAATAACTTAATCAAATCTGCTCCTTCTCAAATAGAAATAAAAGTCGATCCCAAAAATCTTTCGCTTTTCTTTCCTTTTTCATGCGTCGCTACCTGAAATTGAGCCACTTTACATACGTTTCCCTTTTATTTATCGCCCAATTTAAGTTTTCCATAGTGGAAAAAGAGAATTTTTGGAGTGTCATAAATAGTCATCATAAATTACACTACACAATTTAATATCCCAAATGGATTATCACACGTTGAATATCTTTTTACTCTCCGAGAGCGAGAGACATGCATGAATATATTTACAAAGTTTAATACGAGGATTAATACGTGTTAGTCCAGGCTTTTGTTTACTACACTCCTCATGTCATACAGGCACAAAAATTCTGCATGCAAGACCAATTTAAAATCACTTTGTGAAGTTGTAAAAGATATATTTACATGAGATTCAACTTTCATAACTTCCTGATTACGACACAGACGAGACAGGTGTACCTGCTCTGGCGATTTTAATTCGTGCGAATTTGGACACTGAAAATTCTTGATGTCCCTTTTTTGTTGGGCAAATCATATTTTACAAGACAACGTCATAAATGCTCCATCATTCGATGATATTTATCGCTTTTGTCTGTTCCCGACGCATCACCCATTTATGACAACAACATTGTACTGTCGGCTCTTGTTTATTTCGCTCCTGCTTGTATAACAAACTGTTTTATTGCTCGTCGTATAGTTTTGTGGAGAAGACATAATAAACATCCATAATCTAAAAGGTACATAATGATAAAATTAATGCACCGTTTCATGTGAGGAGTGGCTGTGTATGTGTGGTGAAACAAACGGATCAATAACGTGCATGGCAGACAATGTTGGTGTGCTAAACTCGCTCGTTCTCTGCGTACTTCTCTATAAATTTATCTGGGAACAGCATGGATTATGCAAATTTTAAAAGGCATGTTTTTGGCATCGTCGTTATTATTATTATGATCCTGTTTCTGTCTGCAGCGAGAAAAAATGGATAAAAATGTGAATTGATGATCGGATGCTTTTTCTTATTTTTCTGAAAAAAATACGAAGAAAGTTTTTCTGTTAAGTTTTGAAGTAATTCAGAAGATTTTAATGGATTTCAAGGTTTTTATGAGGCTTTGAAACATATTCACACTGAATAAATACAATTTTATTGCTTCAAATTTTATTTTCACAAAGACCATAGAAAGAGTGATGTGCTTTCCAAAAACAAGAAAATTCATAAAATATTAAAGTTTCCAAAAATTAATGAAATATTTTGGAAATCCAGAACTTTGTACCTAGAAAATCCACTAAAATCTTTCAAAAATTTAGCAAGTTAAAAAAATTATTCAATAAATACAAATTTTCCCGCCAATTTTAAGATCAATGTAATAGTTTCAAAAAATCACTTTAAAAAAAAAAAAAATCAAAAATTATGAAATTTTCTAAAAAAAATTAATGAAATTTTATTATTATTCACTAAAGCCTGTCTAAAATCTTAAAAAATATTTCAATATTAAATCAACTTTTTAATTTAAATCAATAATTTAAAATCAAAAAAATTTAGAAATTAAAAAAATAATTCAATAAAATAGAATTTTTCCGCCATTTTTAAGATCACTATAATAATTTGTAAAAATCACTTTAAAAACAAGAAAATTCAAAAATTAAAGCAAGAAAATTCAAAAATATATGAAATTTTCAAAAAATTGATGAAATATTATTAATTTTTTGAAAAAAATTAGAAATTAAAAAAATTAATTCAATAAAAAAGAATTTTCCCGCCATTTTTAGGATCACTTAATTTAAAAAATATTTTTTTTTCTTTTAAAATCTAATTGTTTCAATAAATTTAGCAATCAAAAAATTAATTCAATAAATAAAAAATTTCCCGCCATTTTTAAGATCACTATAATAGTTTGAAAAAATCACTTTAAAAACTCTGGCAGTGGAAAAAATGTTATCTAAAAATGTCACTGACCCTCCAACCACTGAAAAATCATTATCCATTCATCTAAGCACTATGACAAAAATGCAAATACCGTGTCAACGTGTAGATAATATACCTCCAACCACTGAAAAATCATTATCCATTCATCTAAGCACTAGACATAACAATAACAAATAATAATCAAGTCACTCATTGTTATCTCAAAATTATCCTCATTAGCATTTTATTTCACACACTCGCACGAGCCGGCCGGTAAAATTTTGAAAATTTCGCGTGAATTATGTTTAGCTATTCCACATCATTATTGTCAATTTTTTATCCGCTGTTTCCGTGTACATGACTTGTTACAATTGTCACATTTAATATCATTTTCACTTGAAATCCACGCCGATAGTGATATACGAGATGCATGCACGGAGAGAAAATTTATAATTTCAGTGAATTATTTATGAGGTTAGTAGTGCACTTGTGTGCCTAATGATAAAACAAGCCGTATGTGTATATATTTCAAGTTCTATAATTTCAAATGAACGATAATTATATTATAATTGTTGTGTTGTTGTTCAAGGGTTATTTGAGGTAGGTCTAGTCCATTGTTTTGTTTATTGGTTAGAAATTTTGGCGTGTATGACATAATTTTGCAGCTTCAATGTGTTTACGCAAATGTTAACAATGAGTTTAGAAAGTGTCATGTTGCCAGCGTTGGTGTGTTTTGCCGAAATTTGAGTAATTAAATTCCTGAATTGGTATCGATTTCTCTGTCTCGACATGCGGTGAATGATATCGTTACTGGCACAAACACTCATATTTCAGCATCTAACATTATGCTACTGAGACACATTTGTACCGAATGTGTGTTATTTTTATATTTCCATTTTATGCAGAACAATCGGACTCTGGAGATTCGTAACGGATGGCACGCAAGAAATTCGCCTGCCAATGTTGAAATAACATGAAATAATTTTATTCTTCCTTTTTTTCTTGGCTTGTTGCCTCTCACACACACAAGAAGGCACGTTTATTTTCATCAAAATCCAATCTTGTAAATAATAAAAACAAGATCAGGGCGAGGCAGGCACGACAAGGAAGATTATATATGAGTTCCTAAGTAGGCCAGTGAGATGTGAATTCATTTGGAAAATATTTTGTTGTTTCTTTTTTTTTTGGCTTCCTTTCATTTTTCAGCCATAAATTTATTCACAAAATTCCCCGCTATCCTTGTTTGCTTCGTAAAAGTCGCATTAAAATTGTATATGAAGAAAAATGTGAAGCAAAAAAATGGGAATCCCTTGTATCTTGTTGTTACATGAACGAATGTCTTCCGATAATCCGTGTATGATGATTTGATTAATGGCCTAGACAATAAATCAAAAGCAAATTTTGCGTCTTTTTTTCGGGATTGACGGTTGTTATCTGTTGTTCGTTATCATAAATGAATTTGTGATGTTCATTCATTGAAGTTTCCCGGCACGTCTTTGTTGCTCAGCAAGTGGCAATGTCTCACCGGAATCAGAGAAAAAGATGGAGGTAATTGAGACAATGTAACATGGCACGAAAAAAATCGATATGCTGGAGCCTAGCCTAGACGTGCATCTACTCCCGTAATCTCAATCTTATTATTTTATTACAGTACAACGTATTTTCCGTCTGTCTGTAACAAAATGATATCCTGTTGAGTGGTTGCTTTCCACGTAGAAGAAAAAAATCCAACCACCATCTCCACATTTATAAATATTAATCATTTGTAACAATTTTTCTCCTTCACGTTGTTGCCGGCTCGACACGCATGAATCATTGTCTGGTACCGTGGCACTTTCGAAGCTGGCTGACTGAATGTCTGAGTAACCGAATTTCCGTAAGTAAACACACATGCAGTCTTTTCTTATATTTTTTTTCGTTCTTGTAAGATAAAAATAGACGCAAAAAATGCACACCGACAAAATATCTCTGTGGTAAATATTTGTCTGTTTTTATCATTTGCCGGAAAAAAAATGAAGAAAAAAGATGTTGCAATAATTTTTTTCGTTCCTTCTTCATACTTTTGGAGACGTATGAATAAAACAACACAGGAATATTATTCTTCGTTTGCCACAAAATACAAGAAACACTTGTTTTAACAGCAATTTATGTGGAAGTAATGTGAGAAAGCCAAGCATCGTGTCTTTCCTTCTCGCCGTATATTTTTTTTATAAATAACGGAAAAAAAGTGTAAGAAAAACTACAACCTTGTTATTATTATTATTACTACAAAGGTGTATACTACTTACTTTGTTGTTCAGCAAAGTTTTTGTTGTTATATTTTTTTTCAAGACGAGCCTGAAAAAAATGAAGAAAAGTGGAACAAAAGGAAGAAGGAAGTAATTGGGCTCTTATATTATTTATTTATTTATTGGATAATATTTCGCTACAGCAGAAAAATCTTGAGATTTTCAGTTCTTTGAGAAAACTTATATCTTGAGAAAATATCTGAACATAAACTTGAAGTTAGTTAAAGCCTAATTTAGGTAACAATTCAATCCAAAAAGTTGAAGTTAAACCACAACAAGAACACATTTTTGCCTTGTGAGTATTAAAACAGGAAAAATTTGTTCTCTTGAAAGTTTTTTATCTTTTATCTTGTGAGGGAAAAATTTTATTCTTCTTCTTTCACATATTTGGAAATTTTTGGGAAATTTTCTTATCTCATCAAAAAATAAATAAATAAATGCTTTTACCTGTACTAATGTATGCCACGACGAGTAGTTTTAAGAAAGAATCTTGTATCTTCTTTATTTTTCCGTTTGAGACGAACTTTATTATATTCGTGCAAGTGCATTAGAAAAACATGAAACTAACTCCGTTATTATGCAACAACAATGTCTCTTTTTTTTTGGGTGAAAATATTTGCATGTCTTTGTCGTCGTCGTTGGAACATTTTAAGGAAGACGAACGAACATACGATGGTAATAAAGTGAGTGTCTTTGTGTTTTGCACCATATAAACGTAAATGCAAATTTTCATACGACGCCGCCGTAAGAAGGAAAAGCATCTTACTAAATTATGTATCAACTATCGTGTTTTTTGGTGTTCTTGTTATTATTATTTCTCGACGTCTTTTACGGAATATATATTGCACCAAACAAGATTATATTTTATTTTAGCTTGTATGTGGTTATTTTGTTATGATATTTCTCTCTTTTTAACCACAATTTTAAGAGAAATTCGGATAAAGAAGTGTCTGCAGTGAATTAGTTGAATGATTTTGATACAAAAAGTGGAGAAGGAGGAGGAAGATGAACGACGATACGCGAGTAAGTTTAACAAAAGATGTTCTAAATTGATTTTAAAAGTGACAAAGAGAAAAGTTTGAAGCCTGAAAAGTATGCAATATACTCAACATTTGAAATTCAAACAAAATTTTTTGTTCTAAAACTAATTTATTATCATTTAATTTTATTTCACTCCAATTTTTGCTTAACATATGTAATAAACTAAGTCTAAAGAATAATTTAGCGAAAAAAAAAATTGACTTTAAAAGTCAATGAAATGCATTCTTAGCACCATAACTTATCTCCCTACGGAATTGAAATGCATGATTGACAACAGATGATAATATTTAATATAATAATAACTATTGTTAATTGACGTTTTTTTTATTTTTAGAGTTTTAAACTGGGAAGATTATTGTTCTGAATTTCTTTCGTATTTTTTTGTACGGTAACAGACTGCTTACGGCACCCGGTAAACATGATCCGGTCGATCGTTACTTACACTAAGTAAAACGAGAAATTGTATCAATTCGAGTTGTTAATAGCATTGGGTGCGGTTAATTCATACCGTGTCGTTGGCAACATTGACGATTTGTACTTGGCGAAAAGGTCGGATATGAATTGTGATGTGATAAGGGCGCCAATTACGCCCAAAGATGCCCCCGCAAGAACATCAGACCAGTGATGTTTGTAGTCGGAGATGCGCGACAAACAAGTGTACCACGTAATTAGCAGCAAAAGATACTGGAAAAAGTGTTTCAACAACTTACTGCCTTGCCAGTTCATACGTGCATGCAAATATATGGCACAATAGACCATCGTGTATGCCGAAAAGCTGGAATGTCCGCTCGGGAATGAGAGACGCATCTCCTTTTCTTGTCGCGTTGTGATGTCAGGATTGGCGCACGTGAAGTTTTCGTGATAAATTCCGAGATTTTTGGGATTATCGCAAGTCGAGCCATCTTCAAAGCGTGGATTGCACAAGTTGATAAAGTGCGGGCGGTATCTGCCAATTTGATATTTTGCAATATCAACGACAAGTTGCGTTGCAGCAGCTCCAAAGCCGAAAATTCCAATGTTGTTGTACGAGTTGCTGATCCAATCGGGGATGCTCATGTCGAAAAGGCGGTAGCGGCGAGTGTCACCCTTGCGACGACAACGGAAGAATTCCGTGAGGACGATGGCGAGTGTGGGCAAGACAATTCCGTACAAATAGAGCATCCAACTTTTGACGGTGGATTCCTTGAATGGATGTTTCAGTGACTCATCGTCGCAAAAGAAGCCGCGTTTGTATGACGAGCCCCATAGGAAGTAGAACAGTATGGGAAATCCAACGAAGCACAGCAAAATGATGTCAATGATGATTTTTGACAAAATTTTTCGCGTATCGTCACTCATTTTTTTTTGTATGTATGTTGAATCAAGTGTTTTGTGTGTATTTTATTGCCTCTTGTATGTATTTTTAAACTATTATCTGATCATT
The DNA here is from genome assembly GCF_036172545.1 of Culicoides brevitarsis. Classification (NCBI taxonomy): domain Eukaryota; kingdom Metazoa; phylum Arthropoda; class Insecta; order Diptera; family Ceratopogonidae; genus Culicoides; species Culicoides brevitarsis. The sequence goes on along the minus strand of NC_087085.1, from coordinate 17,713,206 downwards.
GAGTATTTTTTGATATCTAACACTGGGAGACGATGCGTTCGTGCACGATCGGCGAAACACACTGAATGACTTGAACCTGTTCGCCGTGTGTATATCGAGATAAATAAAGGAGGAGGGTTAATCAAAAAAATTCCCTCGTTCACTATCTTATCAGTTTATTTACTTTTCTACGTACTATTTTTAAATGTACGTAATGTTTGGTGACAAAATTTATTTTATTCCGCACAAATCCACTGCATTACTAAAAATAACAATACGATGACCAAGAAACCAACTGGTATGATGTTGACGGTGATGACGTAGTCGTTGTAAATGTTGAATATGCACGAGTACACAACCAGTACGTACGATGACAGGCGTGTGATATCAGAAATTCCGATGAGTTATTCTCGTTTTTTCGCGTTATTTCGCCTTTATTTCACTCGCTAACACGGTATTCACGACGCGATTTTGCTTAAATGTCAGATTCTGTCACAAGCAATTATTGATTTTGGAATTTTCTGCTAGAAAAATAATATTTTTTGGAGAGCTGTGACATATCAGTCTCTTGTAAATGCACTCTACTGTCACTAACACTCCCAAACATCCGTCGACTGTTATACAACTTTTGTGTTATTGTTTTACGCTAGGCTGGCTACTTGTGTGAAGAAGGCACGAACTGCGTCGCGGTATGTCAAAAGTAACACTGAAAGGAAATTTTCTTCGAGTTAATGCTCATGTTTAACGGGAATTTCAATGCGCATGTGATTCGAGTAACACTCTAGTCCGATATTTATTCTGTATACCACCAATAGGTTCGTCTATTTTTGTCTTTGTATGTGTGGAAGTGACGTCGCATGTACCTCTACATGCAGCATAGAAGTTTGTCGGCACATTCGACAAAAAAACAGAAGAAGAGAAATTTTTTGGTATACAACAGACAATTTGTTACCATTCAAAAATCCGACACGTTATTGTCTCATGTATGAACTCTCGTGCTGACTACTCTACAGAAGCAGCGGTTTTATTCAATATTTTTGTACGCAAAGTTCGCAAGACAAATCGTGCGATTTTTTTTTTGTTCAAGTTAATTTTATTGCTCATACCTACTGGCAATTCTATGGAAACAGAAATAATTTACCTTTTTTGTCGTGAGAAGTAATGATAATTCAATGATGTGATGATGACACTGAAACTCATTGACAAGTCTTATAATCAATGTAATTTCTGTATAAGCTGCTAATTAATATTCTTCTTTGAACAATAAATTGTTGAATTTAATTATTTATTACTGGATCTTAGACGATTTTCTGTCAGTTATTTAACGTGATAAAAAAACTGAAAGCTAAAGGCGTAGATTTTGCAAAAAAAAATATTAAAAATTCATGTTCAGGTAGTAGGATGGTACTTTATAGATGTTGCCCAAGAAAGGTAAAGATTTTTTTGCTACAAAGTCGGTCAATCACGTCATTTTTTATTTTAATGATTAGCAATGCCGAAAATATTGATGATGATCGTTAACGAACACGAACTAATTTTGTCTGAAACAAGTCCTAATTTACACAGAAAACAAACAAATTTAGTACAAATAAGTGAGAAGCATGTTTCTGAACCAATTATTAGCACAACAGTAATATTGTGTGAATTTGTGTAAAGCCACTACCCAAAAATCAAGCTAAAAATGTAAATAAATAATTGTTATTATGCAAATTTTGGGATATTTGAATTTCATACGTTTGTTTTACAAGTTGAATGTAATTTTTGATTGTTGGTTGTAATTTCATACAAAAAAAAATCGTTTTTGGGTAGAACAAATGGTTTCAATGTTGAACAAATTTATTAACGTTTTAACATAAATTTCTGTTAATTGTTTAAATTTACTGCAGTAAATATATGAATTTTGCAGCATCTGTAATTGATTTTTTTTATATTTTTGACGATGACTTCATCAAATAATATTGATAGGATTTAAAAAATAATTTTTTTTACATTTTTTTATTTTTTGATTTAAATTTAAAAAAAAAAATAAAAAAAATAATAAAAATAAATTAAAATTAAAATTAAATGAAAATTAAATTAAATTAAATTAAATGAAATTAAATTGAAATTAAATTAAAATTAAATTGAAATTAAATTAAAATTAAATTAAAATTAAATTAAAATTAAATTAAAATTAAATTAAAATTAAATTAAAATTAAATTAAAATTAAATTAAAATTAAAATTAAATTAAAATTAAATTAAAATTAAATTTAAATTAAATTAAAATTAAATTAAATTAAAATTAAATTAAAATTAAAATTAAAATTAAATTAAAATTAAATTAAAATTAAATTAAAATTAAATTAAAATTAAATTAAATTAAATTAAAATTAAATTAAAATTAAAATTAAAATTAAATTAAAATTAAACTAAAATTAAATTAAAATTAAAATAAAATAAAATTAAATTAAAATTAAATTAAAAATAAATTCAAATTAAATTAAAATTAATTAAGTTTAATTAAATTAAAATTAAATTAAAATTTAAAAAATTAAAATTAAATTAAAATTAAAATTTTTTTAAATTAAAATTAAATTAAAATTAAATTAAAATTAAATTAAAATTAAATTAAAATTAAATTAAAATTAAATTAAAATTAAATTAAAATTAAATTAAAATTAAATTAAAATTAAATTAAAATTAAATTAAAATTAAATTAAAATTAAATAAAATTAAATTAAAATTAAAAAATTAAAATTAAATAAAATATTAAATTTTTTTAAAAAAAAAAATAAATTTTAATAATTTTTTAAAAATTAAATAAATTAAATTTAATAATTTTTTTTCAAAAATTAAAAAAAATAAATTTTAATAATTTTTTAATTAAATCAAATTATAATCATTAAATATTCAAATTTTATTAAAATATTGACAGCTGTCAAACTTTTTTTATTTCGTCAAAATTCAACGAATTTTCTAACAAAAGATACATTTTCATTAAAAATTTTTCTTTTTCGTACATTTTTTGTCAATCTTGACTTTTTTTCCATCTTCCAAGAAAAATGTTTACATATTGGCGCGACATGCTGATGCCATTACATTACGCGCAAATAAAATAAAACGTAAAGTGTATGCAAATAAATACAATTTAAAATCCCGCTCGATAAATAACAACACCTTGCACTTGTTTTCATTTCGTGCGCGAGCGAGAAAATTGATTCATTTTTCAAAAAAGCGAGACATCTTCTGCTGTGTTGCTGCTGCTGCTGCCGCTGATTGTGCCAATATAAAGAAAGACGACAGACAATCTTTGAATAGCTATTGTGAACAGCTAAAATAGATACACATTCCACCTCGTCACACTTTGACGTTTTTTTTCTGCTTGCTACGAGTGACTGAGTGAGCGAAACGGTAAAATTATTTATTTTTCAATCAAATAGGCACCAAAGCATGTGAAAGGAAGAATTTGAAGAGGTGAATTTTGTGTGAAGGAATTTTGTCTGTGATTGAAAATGTCGTTGTTTCGTTAAAATCTTCAGTTTTAATCGTTTTAAGTCCGTTCCTCTTTCAAATTAGATGTAATTTCCGAATCTCGTTCGTCCATCCTGTGCAAAGGCAATGAAAATTTCCTTTCCATTCATTCCCTGCTGTTCCCATTCCGTTATCGGGCGCATCCACTAACAAATAGACAAATCGCGTGTCAAAAAACTGTTAGCGAAAATTGAGTGAACGAGAATTTCTGGACTCGTGCAACGTTTGAAACAATTGTGAGTGGTGTTCAATACAATTTATTTTCCTCCTTAATGCACGACGACGACGACAACGACGATGCCGGACAGCGGAGCTCCATTATAGTTTGTTGCAATAAATTAGGGATGATTGCTGGACGATACGTAGCTACATTGTTCACTTTTGTCCGCATAGATACAACTCTTATCTCGTCTTTCGCATCGAATGAAGTGCTAAATTTATGTAGAACACGATCGACTACTACTCGCAACTACTATGGGAAAATACGTTTTATTACCTTTGCCGATTACGATCAAATGAAATTAAAGTTTTCCAGACCTCTTTTATGTGATTGCTGAAACCCTTTTTTACTAAGTGGTAAGTGGTGCTCCATTCACTTCATATGCTAATATCGATTTTCCTTTTCACAACGTTCTGGAATGCCGAGGCGAGAATATCTTGTAAATTATTATGTACTTTTCATTCGACACATCGATGTGTTGTTAAGATTACGTGTGTCTCTAGGTCTGTGTGAGTAAACACCGTAATTCACATTTGATTACACTACATTAGATTTTACTTTAAAAACGAAGAAAAAAACTATGGAAAAAGGGATAATAAAATAAAAATAGTGTGTGCATTAAAAGAATAAAAGGAAAATCTTATCAGAAATACATTTATTCAATTTATTACTTGAATCGTTAAAATTGTGCTTAGAACACTTACTTTTATTATTATGATTGTCTCTGTCTGTCTTGCTTGTGTTGAAGAATTTAACGACGTTTTTAGTGTCTTTTATCTTTGATTAGAAACAAGGATCAAGAAAAAAATGTAAATTTCATGAGGAAATATTTTAAAAATAATTTCCTTAAATTTAAACTTTTTTCCTTAATTTTTCAAACAAACATTAAAAATATTTTTTTAATATATTTTGTATTTTAATTAAATTTTTAATTGTTTTAAATAATTTTAATTAAACATTTTTAATTTTTTTTCATAATTGTTTTAACTAAGTCATGAATAAGTGTGTCAAACTTCACTTAAATTTTCCTTAATTTTGTTTATAAATTAAAAAAAAATTATATTTAAAAAATTCATTAAAATTTTATATGAAAAAAACAAAAATAAATATTAAAATTATTACAAAATTTAGCAATCCAAATTTATTTGAAAAATTAATAATAAATAATTAATTAAAAATTAAATTTCTAAATAAAAAATAATTAGGTTAATTTATTATTAATTAAATAAAATTTTATTTTTATTTTTTTTTATTAATTTAGAAAAATTTAAATTTCGTATTTTTTTAAAAATTAGAATTTTATGTGGACTTTCTGCTCTAAATATTTTTTCACAAAATCACTTATATAATTTAAAAAAAAGTTTTTACTGATTTTCTGAAAAAAATCATGAAAAATAAAATTATCATATAAAATCAAATTTAATTTCAAAAAATAAATTATTATTGACTTGATGAAAAAAAAATAAAAATTTTACTAACCTAATTTCCTAGTTTTAAATTTAAAATGAGCCTAAAAATTTTTTTCTAATAAAATTAGCTAAAAGAAAATCACCCAAATTTTATTTTGTCTCTTTAAACTATAAACATAAATTACGAAGCCTTTGAACAATCAGCGACTCTTTAAACGTAATTTTGTTCAAACATGAGCTTTGAACTCATTTTCTTTTGAAATCCCGCTGATTACATCACATAAATAAAATTTTCCATTCACTGGACTTTTGAAGTCGCCCCAAGTTTCATGCGCTGAAACGTCCGCTTTTTCAATTAATTTCATGTAACATTTTCCGGTTTTATTAGAATAAATATTAAAATTTATTACGCGTTGATTTGTATCTCGAATCGAATTTTGTCGCAAAACTATAAAATGAAACCGCAACAAAAGCATCCGATGTGATCTAAATAACAAATTTACGCTCGAAATAGGATTTTCCGTTTTATAACCATTTATAAAGTTTTCAAAGAGAGCATAATCGTAATAATATTCATAAATGTTATGGTTATAGTTGTTGTTGTTGTTTCGATGTATTGATTGGAAAATAGATAAAATGTTGATTTATATTTGAAGCTATTCCAGAATTGAATTGAAATTAACTTTTATCTAAATTTCAATAATAAATAGCTGAATGTCTCTCGTCAGACGTGGAAAAAAACACAAAATCTCGGATTCCCGTTCAATCCCTGCTGTCACTTTTATTATCTTTTTGCTTGCATTATCTGTCATGAAAACTAGAATTTTCTTTACATTTCTTTACAACCAGCAAAAAAATGTAAATCTTTGCATTCAACACAATGTGAAATGCTGTGTATTGGGTTTTAAATTGCCAACAACTGCCAACAGGAATATTTTTCTATATTTTTTCGTCGTCGTCGTCGGTGCTCGTATTGTTATTCAAAAACTAATATCGGGGATAGTTTTGTTCTTCTTGTTGTTTTGCCGTGCTTTCAGTAACGTCAACGAGAAGAAGAAGAAGAGTCTCTCGACACAAATTTATATGGGAAAAGTCGTTGTTGTTGCTGCATTAGAAGATGCCTTTGTGGTGCAACAAGAAAAATTTTGCTCGAAGGTTTTTGTTGATTTTTCCATGTGTTGCGGGTGTTTTCAGATGATTTTCTCGCACAAGTGTCATGTATTGAAGCAACAAACAATTTTTTCCCATCTTTTCTCTTGTCATGTTGTCAAGATTTCATTTTACAGGCGTTTTGTATCGCCTTTTTTTGCACATCTCAAGAGTGTGTGTTGTGTCCCAATGGGACGAAATGGTTTTGTTTTTTAACTTGCATAATCTAGATAAAAATTAAAAAATCAAAAAATTCATTAAATCAATAAAAAATCAAATTTTAATTTACAATTAAAAAAAAAACATAAATAAAATTAAAAATAAATAAATTAAAGTCGTGGAAAAAGTGCGAAAACTCCTTCCCGGAAAATTTACAAAAAATGTATAAGTTTCTAATTTTTAAGTGAAAAATTGAGAAAATTTACAATAAAAAATTTATAAAATTGACTTAATTTAGGATTTTTTTTTATTATTTTGGGGTAAAAATTGTGATTTTCTGATTTTGAATTTATTGATCAAAATTTTAAGTACAAGCCTGATTTTTTTTAAAATTTAACAAAATTAAAAGTAAGTCCCTTAAGATTCAGTAAATTTAATTAAAATTTTTAATAATAATTTAATTTTAATTTTTTTAATACTATTTAATAATTTTTAATTAAAAAAATGTTCAATTTTTATTTTGGATTGAATAAATTCAATCCTAAAAGAAATTTTATCCAACCTAAAAATTTTATCCATTTTTTACTTAATTTTAATTTGTTTTATTTTATTTGAAGAAAATTTTATTTTTATTTTAAATAATTTTTTATTTAATTTTAATATTAAAATTTTATTTATCTAAATTTTTTTATTTAATTTTATTTATTAATAAAATAATTTTAAATGATGATTAAACAAAATTATAAAATTAAATTTTTTAATAAATTAAAACTAAAATTAAAAATTTTCTTCAAAAAAAAAACTCACGAAATTTTGAAATTTTTCATATAAAAAATTTGAAGGACTTTAAAAAAACGTCATCCCATCCCACAGGATAAATATATGCAAAATATTTTTTTACACTATCATTTGGGAAAATAAATATGCATTGGATGGCGCGCGCGGTAATGCGAGGCAATGTGGAGTCATGATGATGTTGAATGATGAAAAAGGCAGAGGAAAATAAACAATAAGCAACAATTTTGTTGTGCATACGTTTTTTTTCCTTCTGTCTCTTCATTCATACGCGACTTGACATGCAGCTTTGGACGTGTGTTCGTCCGCCTTGATTGCATGCATTTTGTTTGCCGCTTGTTTACGATCGCTAACTTGACAGCAGTTTTGTTTGTTTGGCACACAACAAGGACTTTGTTAAACAATTTTTTTTCTCGCACTCGAAATTTGTGTGAATGCAAGTAAAATGCATAAGAAAAAAAAATGAAATAAAAATATTTGAGTCACGTTTCGCTTGGGTGAGAGCGAAAGCATTGTATTTCCGGTCTGTTTGCCTGTTTTCATATCCTCCGGGCTTGCCTCGGTTATTGTGGAAAATTAAAATATCTTGCTTGTAAATAATAAAAAAAGACGACGAGAACAAAAAAAACTGCGAATGCAAAATACCGGCATTTACATGAACATTGAACAAACAAAACGTCTTAATGTTATTGTTACGTGATTTGCATAATATGATTTCTTTTTTACTGCCATTTCCTCGCTCGCACACATAAAAATTGCATTTAAACGGTGATGGATACAATCATAACGACAACGCGCGTCTTTTGCCTTGTTTTGTTTGGGAGCACGTCGGCATTTAAATGCAACTGTAACGCGCTGCGTCGACATGGAATGGGAAATTAAATTGTCCAACAAACAACTAGAATAACAATTAATTAAAGTAAAATTTGCTGGCTCATCCACAAAAATTGTTTGTCTCTCGCTCGTCTGAATGCGGCACAAATTGGAAGGCTCGCAAATAACGCACAAAAGATAATCGACACCAATTATTTTATTTTGTGTGATTTGTGATTTTTTTTCGTCGTCGTGCCACCAGCGCAACCAACGTTATTGCTATTTTTGCTGCGTGTTTGTTTGTAGCTCCAAGCAATTTTCACACAATACAATATCCATCAATGTGCGAGGGTGTGCAGCAGTAGCACCAGAAGTCAGTCAGCAGTGCCCATGTGTTTGGATTTTTTGTGTGTGTGTCAATTTTACGAGAGTGCGTCAGTTGTGGTGTCGCGTTGTGTTTTCGATTTTAATTAAAAAAGGCATGCAATATCGTACTTTGCGTGGCGTTTTGTTTTTTTGATTTAATTTTCATTTCTGACGTTGTTTCATTTTATTATGTCGTTTGACATTCCAACACACACGATAGCAATCGGCATCAATTTTATCAATGAATGAACCAATTTTTGTAATTTTTTTTTCTCTATTTTTCGTTTTTGATAAAAAAAAATACTAACAATTTTTTTTTCTTTTGTCTCTTTTCAGGTATGTCAAAAAAATCATCAGGAGAAAAATAATCAAAGAAAAAATATTTACTTTTAACAACCGCGACACCATCATGGCTGGAAATTATTAATCCATTAGTTCTGCTGTTTTTCCGTTGATATTTCAATTATTATTTTTGCACGCAATTAATTTCCTCGGCTACGTTGCCAGCAATAATCATAAAATAATAACAATTAATAATTAAGCTGTAAAATGAAAGAAAAACAAAAACCAAAGGAAATCAAAAGGGAAAAAACAACAAACGGCGTCTTTACAAAATGAATAAATTTCTTCATTAGCCGCAATCCGTCGTCGTTGAAGGAATGTCGAAACGAATTAAATGTAATTTTGAGTCATTTATCATCTTCTTTCTTTGCAATTTTGATTGTTTATTTATTTATTTTTGATTTAAAGAAAAATATTTTTACAAAGGAGTTGAAATTCGCACAGTGGGGCGTTTTTGAGAAATTTTGTGGAAAAAAAATTGTAAATGTTTTGAATTGAAAATGTTTCATGGGACATTTTTTTAAATTATTATCAAAATACATCTATATAGAAATTTCCAGCCTTTTAGTTCAATACCCTACTTCAAAAAGTAAAAAAAAAAATAAAAAAATTTAGAAAATTTTTCCCACTGTGTGAATCCAATGAAAAACCAAATTTTTATATATTTTTCGAAATTTTTTAGCTGATGGTTTTAAAAAATATATATTAGTGAGAAAAAAATCAATTCAAATAATTAATTTAAAAGTTTGACGATATTTTTAAAACGAAATTTTAACAAAAATCGCCCCACTGTGCGACGACGTGACAGCGACAGAAGCTAATCAATCCATTAATCAAGCACCGTTATTTACTCATTAGGGAAATCATTTTAATTGAACTATATATTTATAAATTATGAGTGAAATCGATCGATATCTCTGGCATTCAAAACAAAAATGTAACAGACAAGTTATTTGAGTCTATGCAAAATCAAACGATTAAAATAACTCTTATTTCCTTTGAAATCTATTCAAACTTGAAAATTATTAGAAGAAAAGGAGAATGATTTTTCTTTGATCTCGACAAAGAAAATTTTCCACATTTCTTTCACAAAAATTTTTGAGGAAATATTTTTATTTTACGTAAATTCCCTCGAGGCAAGTAAGCCTAAGCACAAGTTTCTAAACCCAAAAAAAACGAAGGAAAAGAATGAAGCCACAAGCAAAATTCTTTTCTCTAGAATTTTAACCAATTGTCTTTTCTTGACATGAATGACGAACGTCAAGCTCCGGAGGAGGAACAAGTTTGAGGCTTTGTTGTCCTTAGATGTCATCGTCTTTCAATTTCACACACAAAAACACTGATTCAATTAAAATCTCATCAAAAAGTTTCGACACACATTGCATTCCATCATCCTCAGAGTTCGGGCTAAAACTTTCCGAAAAGTCATGAAATTTTCACACAGGAACTAAGTAGTTAAAATCACATCTATATGCACAAAAATAGAGAGGAAAAAAGTTTTTATCATCATCAGAATATGTGCTTGGATGAAATTATTTTAAATTGTACCTGCATTGCCTTACAGCATATTCAATTGTGTTTGGCTTTTGCATGCATAATAATAACAATAGTAACAGAAAATATACAAACAATCAGACGACGACGAAGTAGAAAAGACGAAGAAAGTCGTTATTATAGCTCAATATTTAATATGCACACAACACACACACACAGACAAAAGGTATTCCGAGATAAGGCAAGGCAAGTCGAAGGAAAAATGTTTTTGTTTAACTTGGATTAGCAAAGTTGTTAAAAGCAATTTTAGACACTTTTTTGTGTGTCTCGAACTCTATCTTTTGCAATTTTATCTTTATCCCTGCACGAAGAGCTCTAATGATGTTCGTACTGCGAAATGGCAGGTGAGCACGTTTCTGGCAACAACAAAAATCCAAATGATAATAAAACGGAAATGTATTTGCTGCTGCTGCTGCTTCGACTGTCTTCTCAACAAAAAGATTGTCAATGGATTAATATTAAGTCAATTTAGTGCAAAGTGCTTGTTAACCTCTTTTAATTTCACGTCGTTGCTTGTTTGTCTTAACAAAAGAGACAGACAATTGTATTGCGAAGGAGGCATGAATTTGGATGTTATCTTTAAAATAAACTTTATTTTCACTCACATTTGCTTTAAACTAATCATTTTAGGATCAGTTTTGATGCAAAGCAGGGGTGGAAAATTTAATTTATTAGGTCAGAGGTCTCAATCTCGATTTTCAGTTCAGTTTTTTAGAATTAAATAATTATTTAATTTTTTCTAAAAATTTTAGAAACAAACCTGACAGCTCCATTTGTTAATTTAACGAATTTTATTTTATTTAAAATTTTTTAAAAATTTTAAAAAATGAGAAAACCAATTTTTTGTCTCTGTCTAAAAGACTTATGGAGCTGAAAATCATTAAAATGAAATTAATTGAATAAAAGTTAAATTTAAATTAAATTTTCTAAATTAAATTCTCTTAAATTTGACATTTTCACTTAAATTTTAGGAAAAACATTAATTATTTTTTGAATAAAATTTTAAAAAATATATTTTACTTAAATAAATTAATTTTGTTTTAAAAAAAAAATTTTTTTTCACCTAAATTTAAAAAAAATTGGTAAAAAAATTTTATTAAAAAATTAAAAAAAAAAAAAAAATAAAAAATTAATTTTTTTTATTTAATTTAATTTAATTTAAAAAAAAAATTTAAAAAATCTTAAATTTTAATAAAATTTTAAAAAATAAATTTAGTAAAAAAAAAATTAAAAAAAACTACGCCTCTGAATCAAAAAATGTCTCTAGGCTAAGTAAATATTACCGCAAAGGAAGTTTAAATACGTATGGAAGTAAGACAAAGTTGATGATTTTCATTCAATAAATATGCCACCTCCATAAAATTGAAGACGACACACAACATCCCGAGCAAGAAATGTAATCAATAAAATTAGCATATCTCTTTCTCATTCAGTAAGTAATTTGGTAAGGAAGAAGAATTTACTTGTTCGAGTGCTTTCTTACGTAGGAGGCAAAAATTTGCATTGTTCCTTGACAGTGCCTGGGTATTAAAGTGAGCTTAACATGAGAAAATTTTTGTTTAATGAAAGGTTCTGTTGACTTGACACACTTTCGATGCAAACAAATATTTTTACGGATTCTGAAATACTTTTCCATCAGGAAAACTTTAATTCTTATGAATTACTTGCATTACACCTTCACACTCCAAACTGCTTCGTGTGATAAATACCATCATCATCAGACCAATCTAACCATTAAAGGTAGTTTAAATGTAAAAACTTTCCAATGTAGATCATGCATGTTAAGTATTTCTCTCGGTTCGTAAGTACCAATGTGCTTTTCCAGGTTGCAAAAGTTACGGGTAATGAATGAATTTATTTACCTCTCGTCTTGTGTACGAAATCGCCTCCAGCTGTACTTTGTGTACAATCGTCGTCGTCGTCGTCAGAGCAGCAAAACAAAAAGGAAATAAGTTTTTGTCTTGAATTGTAATTTAAATTTAATTTATTATATTGAATGGTTGAGTACTTATTTTCCTCCTCAGGTATCGCCGTTCCGTACACGAAAGGCACGAGAGGCATTCAAATGATCGAGATAACGATTTTATTTTATTCTACAGACACACAAAGGCAAATGATATTAAAATAAAATTGAGAAAGTTTTATGGGTCAATTGTGTGTGTTTTTATTGGAAAAACTTCACAGAAACCGAACAGCTGCCATTTTTCTTCTGCAAAAGGTGTCGTTTTGTGTCGTCTTTGATTAAATCAAATTATGTTGAAGGGAAAATTTATCTATGCCCAATAGGGATCCTCAATTTTTTATTTTTTTTCAGATCAGCTTTTTCTGATTATTTAACCAAAAATAGGTAGTTTTGGCGGGAAAACTACATATTACAGTTTTGGCGGGAAAACTACATAATACAGTTTTGGCGGGAAAACTACATAATACAGTTTTGGCGGGGAGTAAAAACAAGTCAAAACAACTCCCGGGAGATAAAAACCTCTCCAAAAGGGGTCAAATTAACCCTTCAATTAAGGGATTAAATTATCTCCTGAGCGGTTAATATTACTTTTTTTGCCAATAGGGTACAAAAACTCGACATAAATAGATTTCGAGCTTTTTGACATTAAAATGGCCTGAATTTTCAGAATATAAAGACGATTTACTTTATATTCTGAAAATTCAGATTCTAAAGACGATTTAAGAGGGGTCAAGGAATCTCGAAAACCGTTTTTGGCGAATTTATCTTAAGGTATGTTATTTTCCCGCCAAAACTACCAATATTTGAGTTAATGATCAACTGATCATTAAAAAAAGCTGAAGATGATCTGAAAAATTTAAAAATGTAAGAATCCCTAATGTCCAAATTTTCTTTAATAATATCATAAGACGTCGAACGACACAATGACCTCGATAACTTCGTCTTCTATTTAAATTTTGTCTCTTTCTTGGCAAAATATTCAGAATTTCTTCTCACAAAAAATCCAATGAACACAATTCAAACAGACATAAATCCTCGATTCAATTTACACATTTTTACTTGGGCTTGCTTTCAACACGACGACGATACAATATCCTTTTTACAAGTATTTCAAGCCAGCAACTGCATGGTAACACAATTTTTTTGTCTCGCCATTTAAATTACACTCCATACACTATATTTTATTATGTTTGCATTCAATTCTGGAGACGATATTACTCCACTTGGCAGCAATTTAACACTCGCTCAGTATGTGCGAAATAACGGATGTGCCGCTCAAAATATTCAATAAATAGCTTAAATTGTGTATCAGTATGTCGTTGTCCTCGTCATTATTTCTCATTTAACGTCAGTCAACGAACGTTTCTTGTTCCGTGCGTCGTCGTATTATGTAAAATAATGTCCCGAATATAAATTTAAATGTGATCCAATAATTTATCAGCTTTCGAGTCTCTCGTATCATCCGAACGCATGAATAAAATAATAAATAATTGGACCACTATACGAAAAATCAATAAAGTGCCATTTGATGTCAAAATTTATTTTATTTTATTTTAAGAGAGACCGGATTAAGGTCACTTAGGGGATTGATGACGCGTAAATATCTCCTTCGGATTTATTTTTCGGGATAAATTGATGGAAATCACTCACATTTTATGTACAACTAGTTGATTGCCCTGCATTAAAAATTAAGTTAAAGTGAAACAATGGTTCGGAAGTCAATGACTTTTGACTTTAATTTGTGTTTATCATCAAAGCGTGCGAGACGTGAACTGAGATAGAGGGGGACGGAAAGTTGTTTGTGTTAGAAAGAAGCCCAATTTTTGAGAAATTGTGTTTCTTTTTAATGGTTATCGTAGTGAAACGTAGATTGTTTCAAATCAAAAGGGAATACAATGCTCATTATTTCTATCGCGTCGACTTTACTATTGAAGCTATTTATTTACTTTTGTCGTTCGGCACAAAGGAAAAAAGAAGAAGAAAAAAGTGGCAGACGGCGGTAAAGGCAAAAGTAGGCAAAGTAAATAATCATCTTTATCTTTTGTTTCGTATTTGCCTCTATTGTCTCTGACGGCGAAAAGAAAAACGCGAAGAAGTCGAAAAAAAAGTTGTAAAAAGCTTTTCAATGTTATCAACGACTTATTATTGGAATGTTCCTTTGTAGCAATCTTATTTGTGCGTGCAATAGACAAAGGGGAATAAACGAGGTGATTATCTTTTTTTCTCTACTTTTTCACGAAATCATCAGTATTTGGCTTTAATTCGAATCAGCATTGAAAAAATCAAATAGGGGAGTTTTAATTCAATATATTTGTGTCACAAAAGTCTCCCGATCCTGTCTGGAAAACTTCTCCAAGCCTTCATCTGTAAAAAAATTTCATTGAATTATTTATTAATCCTTTCAAATTTCATTTAGAAAAAAAGTTCGATTACAAAACTCGAATGCATGCTCGGAAAGCAGAAAAAAGACATTCGAAGAGAAACTTTTAAACTATAAAATCTGTTTTGAGATCTGGCATCTGCCATAATTCCAATATAAAATAATAAAAATTTCATAAAACTTTATCCTCGAGTTCCTTTTTACTATGACGACGACGACGACGAGTTTTATGTGTTGCAATATATTTCAATATGTCAAACAAGTGCATTATAAATGAATTTTAATGACATTACATCACAATTTTCCATTTTATTTTAATTTTTGTGTCTGTATCGATTTTTTTCTTTGATGAAAAAAAATCAGGGTCGAAAATATTATCAAAAAATTTTTTTTTGCTTTTGTTTAAGTATGCTTCTTGCTTAAGATAAAAAAAAATTAAGTTTAAATACAGTTAAATTTTCGCTTTAAAAAAAGCTGGATAGAAAAAAAAATTAAATGAATTAAAAGATTAAATGAATGAATAAAATAAATAAATAAATAAAAATAAATTAAATTTAATCAATTAAAAAAATTCTAAAAATTTAAAAAAAAATAAAAAAAGATAATTTCTTAAGTCAAAGTTTTAAGACATTTAAGTCACAATTAAAAACTTTATTTTTCAAAAAAAAAAAAAAAAAATTTAATAAAAATGCAAAATAACCTTTTGATGAAAAAATAGTTTTTTAAATAAGTTTTTAATATAATAACAATTTTTTTTTATGAAAAATTAAAAATTTTAGAAAAGTTAAATTATTAATTTTAACTCAATTGACTTAAAAATGTTACTTCAGAAGAAAAAATAACTTATTCAGCTTTTCCTTTTGGCTTTCAAGACAAAAGGCAACTTTATATTGACTTATTTTCAAGCAAAAGCATTTTAAAACCAATTTTATCCCATTATGGCGCATCAATTTATCCGACAACGTTTAAAAACCCCTAAAAATGGCCAAAAAAACAAAATTTCAAAAAAAAAAAATAAATTTCTGAAAATCTAATGTCGATCTAATGCATGTAAAAGTTTGTGGGCTTTATTTTCAATAAATTTTTTTTATAAAAATTATTTAAATTTTCTAATAAAATCCCATATGTTGATGAAACAATTGACGAAAAATTTCCAACAAATTTTCTAACAAGCAACAACTGTTTCATCTTTTTCTTTACTTTCTTACATATTTCGCACAAAGTAACGTACGGAATGTTAAGTAAGTGGTGATGATGTGGTTATGAAAGATTATGTGTGAATCCTCATCTAAGATCTTTTTATCCTCTCCATATAATAATTACTTACACACGCAAATCTTTTGCACAAAATCTCGTGTATTGATGCGGAGTGAAAATTTCTCTCTATCCTTTCCTCTCACTTCTAAACACGAGCTTTATTATTATTATCATTACTTTATTGACTTTTATAGTTTTCTGTTACGAGTTAGATAGAAAAACGGAGAAACTATTCATGTATTTGACATCGAATGTAAAAGTTTTGTCTTGTGTTGTGTGTGGATTTAGAAAGATTAAAGCAATTTATTATAAAACATCAAAAAGGAAGATGAAGTTTTGATGTGTATTCAGATTGTCTGTGTTTCGTCTTCGTCGCATTTTCTTAAACTATGTAGTTTTCTTAACAAGCGGATTTCCCTTGTAAAAGTTTGTTTACTTGTGTATCTTCTTCTTCTAAAATTTTGTGTGCTTTCAATTATAAATATTGTTTAACTTTCATTTAATCGGTCTTTTTAGTGTTTATTTGCATTAAAAACTCCAAGTTTTCTGTTAATTGAAACTTTATCAGTTATATCCTCGATAAATCATGAAGTGAAGATAAAAAAAATACAATTAACTCTGACACACATTAAAATTTTATTGCTGCATGAGAAAATGGAAATGACATGGCTTGAGTTGACATAAACACACGCATTAATCGTATTTTTGCATGATTTTTATTGAAATCGATTTTATGTTGTTGTATTAAAGTAGATATGGTGACACCTGGTCTTTTACTAAAATTGAGTAGTAAAATCTACAAAATGGCTTCTAATATTTAGAAATTTCTCAAAAAGTAAATATTTTAATTTCAAAAAAAAAATTAAAAAAAAAAAAAATAAATAAATAAAATAAATATAAAATAAAATAAAATAAATTAATTGAAATTTTTTAAATTAAAAAAAAAATTAAATTAAAACATTTTTGAGATTTTCGAAAATTTTTTAATAAATAAATCATTAAAAGTTACTGTTCCCAATAAAAACATTCAAAAACAAAGGAAATTTGCTTTAATAAGACGATTTCTATTGAAATAAAGAAACAAAATAAGGTCACGTGACCAAAATAATTTTTTTTTTAAATTTTTATTTATGGAAATTATATTTGATTTTTCTCCATTTTTGAGTTCAAATTTGAAAATAATATAAACTAAAATTAATTCAATGTTAAAAATCAACTTTTAACGTTTAGAAACGTACAAAAAATTACAAACTGAAAATTCAAAAATATTTTTTCTATCCTCAATAATGGAATAAAAAATGAAAATATTAAATTTGTTCGCCTTATTAAACAATTTTTTAAAAATTAAAATTTTCGAGAACTTTTTTTTTTCAATTTTACAATTTTTAATAATTTTCGTGAAATAATTTCAAGTAATTTCACGATTTTAATTTTTCTTATTAATTTAGACCGATTCAGACAATCATCAAAACACGCAAAAAATCGCATATTTTATCGTAATTCCTCAAAATGCGGTAAAAAAAAAAGAAAACATTAAGCCCATTAACTGCACATATCACTGCATGACTGTGTCAACCGCTTAACTGTGTCACTCCGCTTACAAGTGCTACATACCCACATTGCACAAATGTCATGTGTAAGTGAATTTAATGAAAATATAACAATCAGACTTGACATAAACACACTTTGTTCTGGTGGAAATGTAGAACATTTTATAGCAATTACCGTAGCACAAGCGGCAACGGCAATAAAATAAATATTATTTTTATTCT
The DNA here is from genome assembly GCF_036172545.1 of Culicoides brevitarsis. Taxonomy (NCBI): domain Eukaryota; kingdom Metazoa; phylum Arthropoda; class Insecta; order Diptera; family Ceratopogonidae; genus Culicoides; species Culicoides brevitarsis. The sequence goes on along the minus strand of NC_087085.1, from coordinate 17,695,536 downwards.
CGAATCCGGCGAAAAGTCGCTTGTTGTACGACTTCTGGAATAAATAAAAAAAGAAATTGAATTTAATATAAATACACATAATTGCATGCAATTTCACTATGTCAAATCAAGATAAAAACAAACATGTTGTCAACAACAGCGCGCGAATGTGTTGTCACAAAATATGAAAAGGGAGTTCTCGTATTCCTTGGGACAACAACGTTCAACTTTTGTAATTGAGAACGACAGAAAAAAATGTTTCGGTCATGAGGGTATTGTCACACAAAAGTAAATTACTTACCTGCGATGCCACCGAATAATGCGGCGAACGACAAATTTTTTAATGAACTGAACATCTTTTCCACAATTTTGCATCGCATACTTTTTGTCACGACACGCCGCCATCGTCGCTGAGGAGTGTGAGAGATGCCACAAAAGTTTCGCGAATGCAAGGCATTTTAATATCAACCTACTTTCATTATTATTATCATCATGCATTGTTGGCAGTAAGTTTCTCGTGAAGTGCGGCGTCGAGTGTATGCTGTCTTTTTGTTTTCAACGTCGATTAAATTTATGCATGTAAATTTCACGCAAATTTATAAGAACAGCGAAGAGGTGAAAAATATTCTTTTTTTTTTGCAACGCGCAGAATATTATTATAATGATAATAATCATTTTCATCATACATGAAGACAACGCGACGACAACTTTCTTGCATGCACTCAAAAAATGAGAACGAAAAAGTTTTTATTATTAAATATTTTGTCTCTTATCTGATGTGTGCGCTACTATCGACAACTTGATGAAAAATGTGATGGAATTTTTTTGTGGTAGAAATTTATGGTTTTAATTATTTTTTTTTTTACAAAAAGGGTTCTTTTTTGAGCTATTAATCATATCACTTTAAAATGAAAAATTATAAAAAAAAAATATTTTAAAAATATGCTTTTTCTATGAAAAATAATCATAAAGCCGCTCAAAATTTATCTCTAATTTTTTGTCCCATGAGGAGTACAGAGGTTTTGAACAGAGGTCAAAAGTCAAAAATCCAATGGGCTAAAATAAAAAAAAGGTGAAAATTTCATGAAAATTTACCGTTTTTAGTGGTTTTTTACATTTTTTCAAAAAAAAAAAAAAAAATAAATAAAAATAAAAATGTTTTCAATTTTTAAGAATTTTTGTATTGAAAAACGAAATTAAACATGAATTTTCTTCTCTAAAAATATTTTCAAAAAAATTATTTTATGAAAGTTTTTGTTTAATTTTTAAACTTTTTTAATCAATTTTAAGTTATCAAATCTCAATATAGATACCAAACAACCAAGATATTAATTAATGGCCAAAAATTGTTTAAATTTTGTCATTTTGTATGAAAGAGTATTTCAAAACTTTTTTTTTTATTTTGCTCCCCCATTTTGAAAAAAAATCTTTAAAGATAAAAACATTGAAAAAAATTGTAACGGCGTAAAAGGTTAAAAATAAACAAAAAATGTTCAAAGCTTTAGCAATAAAAAAAACATTCGAGTCCAATAATTTATTTTCAGTAATGTTAAAAAAATTGAAAGTATTGGCTTCTTTATTGTAAACTTTTGAAAATTTTTGTTTATTTTTAACTTTTTTGTGCCCTTTTTCATAAAAAAGCATGTTTTTAAAATATTTTTTTTAATTTAATTTTTTTTTTTGCCAATACATATTGTAACCTTAGCCATTGGATCGGGTAATGAGATAAAGAATTAAAGCGCCATCTGTATTCTCATTATGTAACTAAAAGTGTGACACTATGACAGAATGACAGACAACATTGAAATTTCAATAAAAAGGCAAAAATTCTTCTAATTTTACATGAAAAACTCCTTGAACAGCATCGCATTGTTCGACCAAACGACTTCAAATTAACATTTTCTCTTGATGAGTCTCGAAAATATTTAAAAAAGTCATTAAAGAGCATTTGGAAAATATTAAAACTTTTTCATGTGAAGTTCATGCACTCTCTTGACTCGCTCCCTCATACACACACGGCAGAAAAAGTGCCTCAATATGCATTTCATTTATAGAAAAATACACACAATTTAGCGAGATGATGGAGAAAAAATATGTAAATTGGCTACAACGGAACATTCGTAAGAGGCTATTAGAGCTATTAAAATGTTTGTCGTCTCTCTCTCGGCTCGACACCGACTGCAAGTCGAGCGGCATCGTTGCACTGCCATGGCAAGTGTGGAATGCAAATTAAATTTAAATGAGATGCCTTTGCTAAAAATTGCACAAGAATTATAACGATTAGACGCGTTGCCGATGGGGACGACGCCCTTCGTTAAAAATTATTTTATATAAAATAAAATTTCATCCGTCATCAATTTATTGCCGAACATGATCCGAAATAATAAAAATATAGGAAAAAAAATAAAAATAACAGCAAATGATAGGCAAATATAAAAAATTCAAATAAAAACTGCAATAAAACTGTTTATTCATTATTATTATTTTATTTTTATTTATTGGATAAAATTAATAAATCATGCATCGTTGCATTTATTGCACAAGCAAAAATGAACATTGGATAGATGTATCTCCACAACAATAACAATTTTTGAATCAATATTTTTTATTTTTTTAAAAATCCAACAAAAACGAGTAAAAATGATTTTTTTGCCTATTTTTTTGTAAAGTTTATTCTCCAACATGGGACTCAATTTTTGTTTGGAAATAATAAAAATGTAAAATGTAGGCAAAATTGTTATAATTGATCTCATTTTCATTGTTTTCTTGATTTTACCAACATTATTGTTTTTTTACTTAAAATTCATTAATTTAAAATTTTTAATTAAAAATTCCATCAGTTTTGTATTTTTTTTTTATAAATTCATAAGAATAAACAAAAAATAAGCAAAAATGAAAATTAAGTCTAAAAATAGCAAAATTATTATTTATTAATAAACGATTTAAAAAAAATGTGTGGAAATATGGATCAACGTGCATAAATAAAAAGGATTATTGGGGATTACAAAATATTGACTACATTTCAATTTATTTTTATACAATTTTGCGTGTGTGTGAAAATCCTGAGGTGAAAACAGACAAACATTGTTAAGGCCGGGATTATGTCATTTTTTTCATCGGATATTTCTTGTTGATTCGGATTTATTTATTTCTCGTTCTTCTTTTATTTTTTTTTTCCTCAAACAAATTAGCATTTCCGCATTTTTATTGCTTTTCATCTCGTTTCCACTCCCCTTTTTGTGTGTGGCGGCTCACATGCTGGAAAAACTGTGTAAATGTCTGATGCCATTAATAAATAAATAAAAAGCCCATTACATGCATACAAGTAGTAAGAAGGCATTAAATGCATTTTATATGTGGCCCAACAACGCAACTCACATTATAAACAGACACATAAAATAAAAATAGACAATAGTAGACACATGATGATATTTCGGTTACAGTATCCTCTCGTTCTAGAGTTTTTTTCAAGAATTCAAGCGCGGTGGATGGAAGACACGATGTTTTACTGTACCAACTTACCCCATTGTTGTAATGTAATAAAGAACCTGACAAACCCACAATATTATTGCTGGTACTTTTTACTCTTTTTTTTATTGCTGCCGTGAATAATGTTGCCTTATGTACTATTATGTTCCTGTTTTTGCCAGAGATAAATTATACAGCACTTTATATTTCACTAGACACACATCCAACATCGCCCGCACACGTGCAGCAGCTCAGCAGCGACACAGTCTAAAAAGGATTGTAATTTGTTTGTTGCGCTGCTAAAGTCGAGAAGAAAGAGATGTGACGCAACACAATATGGCTGAAAAATGTTTCTTGCTCGGGATTTTTTTTATCAAGGAAGTAACGCCATATATTTCTTGCGCTTGAATAGACTTGAGGCGAGCAACTTCTTTTGTGCTGTGAAAAATCAAGCCTTGGAAGCGAAAAGTTACGAGCGTCATATTTTTTTCGCCGATTTTTTTTATAAAAAAATTCTTTGAACACAATGAGAGCGTTTTTTTTTAATTTTTTTTTTTAATTCAAAAATTAAAAGATTACAAATTTTAATAAGAAAAATTTCCATATTTTTATTTATTTATTTTTTTTTAATATAAAAATAAAATCTCGAAAAACTTTTTAAAAAAATAAAAAAAAATCGCCAAAAAGGAACCAAATGGGCCCAAGAAAATTCTTTTAAAAAATAAAATTCGATGAAAAAATCCAGAAAAAAATAAATGAAAATTAAATACTTAAAAAATTCATTTCTTTCTCAGAGACTAATTAATTTAATAATTTTTTTTAATTTTTTGACCATTCCTTGTTTTAATCCTTTATTTTATTTTTGATATTAAAATTAAATTCAAAATAAAAATTGAAAAATGTTTTGTTTTTTAAATTAAATCAAAAAATTCAATAAACTTTATCAAATTTTTAAAGAACTTTGAATGTCAAACTTTTAAATTTTAATTTAATGGAAATTAAATAAAATTTAAATAAAAAAATTTTATCTCTATAAATTTCAATTAAAATCTTTTTAATTTTTATTTTTTCCAAGACTAGAAAATTTTATTTCAATCAAAATCTCTTACAAAAAAAAAATTAAAACAAAATTTTCTGAAACCAAAAATTTTCCTTTATAAATTTTTTCTTATAAAATATCAATATATTATTCATGTTTTCCAATAACTTAGCATAACAATTGAGTTTCCAAAAAAATAAAATATTTTTTTTTATCTTTGATGCAAAACTGTGAAAAGAAACTGACTTTACTCGATAAATGTCACATTGTTTACACAATGAAGATTATCTTTGTGTTTGTCGTATATTTGGGAAATGATGATGATGATCCAAACACACAAAAAAAAATCCATCAAGAAAATATTATTGTCATAAATTCAGTCATCAGCAAAAAAAAAAGATTGTTACTACACAATGAAGAAAAAAATATTTATTTATAAAAAAATGCTAAAGAAAGTTTTTTCAATGAAGAAAAAAATATTTATTTATAAAAAAATGCTAAAGAAAGTTTTTTTCACTAAATAAATATTGTGATTTCAATGGCTTTATTGTAATAAATGGAATGCATTAAGCAAGGATTATCTTGTGGATACTTTTTTTTTTGTATAAATAGAAGATTTGAGAAAAATTGTTATCAGTTTTCTTATAAATTTATAAAATATAAAGCTTACCTCCGACCGGATTTTTATAAGAAGAAAAATATAATTTTTCAGAAGAAAAGAGTTCATGAATGGCTCATTTTGTGGCCTTTTCTTGTTGTAGTGACTCGGAATTGCTCTCAAAGGAATTAAAATGCATTTACGAGATGACTTTAAAATTTCATAATATTTTCTTCGAACAACAATGTTTCAAGTCACTCCATAACTGTCACTACAAGTGTCACAAACGTCCGTCCAAACGTACCAAAGTCCTTGTTATTGTTAAAAATGTTGTATATTGCATCTACGTGTGTCATCATAACTCACATGACTTTTATTATTTGTTGCATGCTTGCTTGCTTTCTTTTCCGACTTTGGACATCATCATCTGAAATATGGCATTTTAAAATGGGCGTGCTTGCTCTTTAGAAACAACAACAACGTGGTGACGACGACGACAACGGCATCCAGAACGTCATCTAGCATGAAATAAAGTATTATTGTCATAAACTCTCGTCTTTGTGCAATATTTATGGGAGTTTACTAAGTATGTGAGATGTATTTTAATGCGAATTCGCCAGAAATTGTGGACGACAAGCGAAATGTCGTCTGACAGGAAAAACAGGAAATAAATATATAATCTGAAAATATGGTCAGATATGACTTTAAGTGTCCTTTTCTCGCATCCTTTTTGGTCTCTTCGGGCGATCCATTCATTTTAAACAAATTATCGTTCTGTCAGATGCTTCAATAAAATATAAAATGAAATAAAGTAATATAAAAATTTATTTTAAAAAATAATTTATCCACTTCTTTATTCATGACAGAAAAATACAAGGAAAAAACTGCTGACAAAAACATTCATATTTTTGCTAACAACAACAACAACAACTATTATATGACTCAATGTGCCTGGAATATAAAGTTTACGTTCAATTTATTCAATAACAGTCATAAAAAAAGTATTATTTCATTCCCAAACTGCATAACTCCACAACATGCAATCGACACAGCACGAGAAAAACTTTAAAATTGAAAAGTTTTTCCACATCAGCAGCACTGTCGTCGTCATCGTTGTCTCATGTTACATTAAAAATTTTATTTTTTTTTGCACCACTGAAATTTTATTTGCTGTCCATTTTTCTAATAGAAGTCCTTTGACTTTGACAATTAATTCAGAAAAAAAAATTTGAACGCCTCTTTTACACAGATTTTATTTCACAAAACGAAATATTTTATTTACGTTGCAAAAATAATAAAAATAAATTCATGTTTTGTCTGCGTTGATTTCCTCTCTGTTCATTCATATTTCCAGGCCAAAACTTCAAAAACACAATAAAATGACGCAATTGAACTCGTTGCACAAAAAAATATCAATGCATGTCGTTATCAGATTACAAATGTAGAATAAAAAGAGAGACGTGATACGAAACTTTTTTTTTTATTTCAACATAAAATCGTCATTGCAGTGCTCTATTTAGTAAAGAGAGAGAGAAAAAAAATGCAGTTGATTGATTGGCATTTCAACTCCAATAACTCCAAGCAAACGAACGAGAGACTTTGTGGTGACTTTTGTGACAGAAATTTTTGTTTTTCTGTGAAGAAAACTCGAGAGAAACTAATAACTCTCAATTTTATTATTTTTGGAAGGACAATTTTTAAGGAAGACGCACATAAATAAAATTTCTTGGTTTATGAAACTTCGTCGTCGTCGATGTTAAAAGTTTAAGAAAAAAAGAAGGTTTCTTGGCACTGGACCAAAAAGACATTTTCTTCGCAGATTTATGTGGTGTAAAGATTAAATTTACCCCGCTTTAACGGAAAATCAAAGACACACCGGGATGAGATGTGAGGAATTTTGCTGGGGAATAAATGGGTTTTTAAATGAACGGTCGACGCGACACGATATGAAGTTGTGGTTGTTGGCGACGACATGTGAAGAGTACTGCATTAAAATCACAAACAAGCAGTGATCTTATTTTTTTGTAACTTTTAAACAAAAATAAAGTGGTTTCAAAAAAGTCTATAAATTAAAAAATTGAAACTCAAAATTAACTTTGTAACGAAATAACTCAAATTCAGCTTCCAAAATCTTTTTTAACTTTTTTGTCGTGTGTCAGTCTTAGCTATGAGAAGGTTTTGAAGATGAAAAATCCTGAAAATTAAAAAAAAATCGTGACAAATTAAGAAAAATTTATTTCTGATTTATTTTGCATCTAACGTTTTGTCAAAAATTTTTAAGTAATCTACGTTCTTATATTGTTTTTTTTCAAAGAATTTTTATTTTCGACCAAAAATCTCAAATTCAGCAGCAAAATCATTTAATCCTTGAATATCATTTAAATCGAAATTAAGTTTTCAAAATTTTAAATTTTTCTCATTTTTTTTCATGTAATTTAAAATTTTTTAATCTTTAAACAAAAAATTCACCAATGCTTTAACCTTTTTCTTCAAAAAAATATAATAGCTGTTTTATAAATTTTTTCATTAAAAAATATGCAGCAAAATTCTCCACTTTGATACAAAACTTCTTATAATAATTTTTTGTGATGAATAGATATTAAATTTCCCAGAACAAATTTTTATGTTTAATTTTTTAATTTGTTATTTTTATAATTTTATTAAAAAGTAATTTATTTATAAATATAAATTTTTAAGCAATAAATTTTAAATTTTTCATTTGTTTGGGTTCTTTATTATTTTAAAATTTTTCAATAACATTTTGAAAATTTCACATTTTTTTTTTTTGAAAAATCTTCATTTTTAACATACTCAAACTTCAAAAAAAAATTAAATTTTTTAAAAAAGGAAAAATTTTATTTTTTCAAAAAGTTAAAATCTTTCAGTCTAAGTTAAATTTTTTTAAAAATCCCATTTTTTTGTCGTGTGTCATATTTTTTAGAATTTTGCAAAAAAAATCACAAAATTTTGATTTTTGTAACAAAATTTAATTTTTTGTTACTAAATTTTTTTTAAAAAAAATTTTATTAAATTTTTAATATTAATTAATTAAAAAAAAAATTGTAATTTTTGTTCCTAAAATATTGCAAAATAGCCCAATTACACCCTCTAAATTTCGCTAAATGCCACACTAAACACAAACCACTTAATTCAATAAATCGAGCCGAGTCTCACTAACACACAAATCTCTCTCTGGTCATCTGATATCTCTCTTTGCATTATCTCGATAAACGAACAAATGCATCCAATTCATCATCAAGTTAATGTAATGATAATTATTTTTGTACACATTTACTTTAATGTTGTTGTTTATGTTGTTCGACCGTATCAACTGCAGTCCAGCACATAAATAAATTGGTCAGTGTTTGCACTCCTCTAATCCATAATAAAATATATATATTTATAAATTTTTGTTTGTGGATCTAGAAATAATGCAAACAAACAGAGGGATGAAAAAAGATAATTATTTTGAATGAACGAACGCGAGAACAGACATCCGGGATGCAGATAAAATAATAATCAATATTTCTGCTTTTATAAAAAAATAATAAAATTCGAGTCAAATTAGAAGAAGACGAGACGAGAAATGACGCTAGAAAATGGCAAAAAGCAAAATTGAAAACAATAATATTTAAAATAAAATATCTCCAGGGAATATCAATACTAATAACAATAGTTCCAATTTGTAAAGTAAACTTTTGTGTGTTAACTTTTGTTGTTGCTGCAGACAAAAATTATTTACTTAAGCATTTCTCTTCGTATTTTGATTTGCATCGATTGAAAAGTTTTCCGAGTGTGAGGAAAAAGTTGCATGTTGGTGTCATTGGTCAAGAAGTAAATCCAACTTTATTCAGAAAAAGAGAGAGAAAAGCACAGACAGAAGGTGATTGAAATCGATTTTAATTGAATAATCCACATTTCTCGATTCCTCAATCAACTTCGTGTGTATCATATCGAGAACCAATCAATATACCCATAATGGGGTTTCTAATTTCCATTTGAGGCTTTTCAAATTAAATCATTTATATTTTAGTTTTGCCTCATTTTCGCATGCATTTCTGTGTGTGTGTGTTGACCAGAGCATGTCTAATTTATATGGTGTGTGATTTTTCATGTAGACCGCAGTCACAACGACGAGAACGACGTAGACGACGAATGTTTTGGCAACGTGAGGAACGGACAAAAAGTGGAAGAATGAGGCGAAATTGCCGCAGGATGTGTGAATGAATTACCATACATAGCCAGTAATTGTGTACCATTCGTTCGATATGCTGTGAAGTGGATGACCATTGCATTTTGTGGTTAACTTCTCTCTCTTTCATATATATTTTGTTTACACAAAATTTTTCAGCAAATAGGATGTCTCGAATCCAAATTCACAATTTAATAGCTTCCAATACTTCCCATTATCCCAAAAATGGACGTCCACATATCGACTCTTATAATAAAATACATGAAATTAAAATAGTTTTGTAGCAGTTTGTACAAATATTTACTTAATTATTTGAAAAACTATTTAAACAACGTTATTTCTCTCCTCGTCGTAGCCGAACTTTTGAATAATGGAACAGCATTTAGTGCCACATGAAAATATTATTGCAGATGAATAGTCATCAATCAATCCAATAAATGTTGATTAACTGAATCCACTGGACTGGTTGAGCCAAAAAAAAGCAATGCCAAAAAAATGAAAGCAAAAGTTTCTCGTTTCTGAATCACAAAAAAAATTCTTCATTAAATATTTAAACTCGTTTACACAAGAATTTACAAAAAAGTTGCAAAGTTCGTTAAAGAAATTACTCAGAGAAAATGAAGACAAACAAATTTCAACATAATTTAATATTTAACGAGACTTGATGCTGTAAAGATAATTTCAAGAAGTTTGTGAGTCATCTTTGTCACAATAGGAAACGTGTTTGTTTAAAAAAAATGCTTTAAAAATTTTAAATATCTACTAGATGATGTTGCGAAAAATATTGCATCGCACCGGAATTTGTACACCTAATTAATTTAATTAACACGATCGATAAAACATTTGCGACAACTCCGACGTCTGTTTCAATTGAATAAAATTTAATGCTAATTTGCAGCATCATCATTGACATCGAAATAAATTTATTTTGGGACGAAACAATTATCAAAAATGTTTTCGATTTTCTCCTATTTTATTTTTTTTTTGTAAAATTTTTATGAGCGGTATTAATTTTTTAAGTTTTAAGAAAAAAATTCTTAGGAAATAGTTAAATTATTTTTTTTTTAATTTTTATTAAAAATATAATTTTTGTTAAATTAAATTAAATTTTATATAAAATACGTATTGTTGAAGTGTTGAACTAAAATTTTAAATTCATTCAAAATTTCCGTTAAAAAAATTTAAAATTGTATTTTTTCAAAATTTTATTGAATAATGATCTATTTTTTAATAAAAATGACAATTATTCTTAATTTTATAGAATCAATGTTCGCAAAAATGTAAAAAAATAAGATTTTTTTTTAAATTTTTTTGAAAAATAGCGTAACCCGTAAACTTTGTTCTACCTGCCAATTTTTTCTTCTCAAAGTAAGAATTTTCCGAAAACTGATTTTTTTAAAAATAATTTTTTTTATACGCTATACTTACGAAGTTTTCTTTAGTTTGTACGATTTTTTTCAAGCATCAGCTCTAAAGCCTTCTTTTAGTTAAAATTGACGCATTTTGCCTCAACTCCTTGCTATCTTTTTATCTTCATTACTTTCTATCTTTTTACTAACTACTACTTACAACATTCTTACTTTCCTCCTACTATATTCCTATACTCTACATCCTCCTGCACTATTATAACAAATATTTTTTCTGTCTCTCAATTTGTATTCAATTGTATCAAATGTGGAGACTCGTCTCTTTTTTTTTCATGGTAATATTAATCCTTGGGTCGTCATTACTGTAAAAATATCTTTGTTTAAGTCTTATTTTTAGTGACTGCCTATATTTGCTTTAATTTCGACTTTTGAATCTGACTCAATCAAATATGTGAATTTACTCGGAATTTACTTAAGCGACGTTTGACGGAACTTTTTATCCAAGAGCTACTTCGTTTATCGTAATAGTAAATCAACTGCCCGATACTTAAATCAAATTGCTCACTCTTTTGACAACAAATCTTAATAATGCTAAAAAATTCTACAAAATCTGAAACATTTTAGATATTTGTACCATCCTTACTTAAATTCTATGTACTTCATAAAATGAGATAAATTAACCACACGCTTCGTCTCGTTCCGCTTCATTTCATTTGTTTAAACACCTTAACCTTGTCTGCCTTTGCTCTCTCTCTGTGTGTGCGATAAGCAGATGCCGACACCTTTTAAACTAATTTAAATGTTTAAACGTAAATTTTCGACAACGTTGCGTTGAAAGGAATTTCTTGTCTCGTGAGACTCGTTCAACGCACGTTGTCTCGTCGTATTTTTTGATTGAAAAGCCTGCTGAATGCCGAAAAACCAAATTAACTCAGACACACATCTTATCTCCATTTGTGGCTTTGTGCGATTTAAATACAAACTCTCTCTCTCATGTCATCGTCCTATGATCTGATCCTTTAATGCTCTGACAAACATGCAACGAAGATGCCTTTTAAATATTTTTTGGGAAAAACCAGACAGCAAAACACAAAATTGGTTACTTTGTTCAATTTTTGAATGAATAGTGTCTGAACTTCTCTCTATCTTTGTATGTCTCGTGTGTCATCAAAGAACGAATATAGCCCGAAAAATTGAGAGACGAAACCAATGTTGATGATGATGACACTTGAGATTTGTGTGACATGATATTTAAGTTAAGTAATTGATATGATTGAATGGGTTAGCTTGTCAACTGCATGTTTTTTGTTGTTTGCAATTCGATTGCTTTTGATCGAACTATGAAGTATCTCCTTGAGGACATGCATGAAATTATTGCACAAAGAACGCTCTCGAGACTTGCTACAAACCCAAAAGTACTGAATGCAAATCAAAGAAATTAAATCTCCACTCACGTCCTTGTTGATGTCAAATCAAAAGATGAGATGTCAAAATTTTGGCTCCCTCTGCGAAAAAAAAATTCAATGTCAAGCTCCCCCTTTAAATGAAAAAAAAAAACAGAAGAAGAAAAAAATCAACATGTTTCATTTCCGACGACATCCAAAGGTGTCATTCCGATTATATCGCAAAAAGACAAGAAAGTAATAAAAAATTGATGGAATGGAATGTTACAACATGTGTGAATATATATTTTTTGATGTGCCAGATAGGAAAAAGATGATTTGGGTTCGTGTCATAAAAAAAAAGTTTCAAGGGGAATGACGTTAAAGGATGCAACACCTGTAAAATTTGATGTCATTTTAAGAACGGATGATGCAAATTTCTCGTATTTTACGATTATGGTAATTTCTTTCTCTGCTACTTGTACTTGCAAAGTCATCAGTGCAGCATTTTTAGGGTCTACATGAGTTTACTCAGGGTTGAAATGCTCCCTAATGACTCATCGTCGAGAAGCATGATGTACTATATATGACAAATATTCATATAAAAACCTCGAATTTGGCTTAAAAGTCATCATTCAGTCTAGAAACGTCGGATAGTATCGTTCAAATTACGAAAAAACTAAAATAAAAATGGAAACTCCAAAATTGAGATTTAACGCCCATTTGCGTCGTATTGAACGAATGGAACAAAGTTGTTCAGAATCGCCAATGGATACAAGTTATTGTGAAATTGTTCCAATTAATCGTACTCCTGCTCCATCAAAGCCTTGTAATAATATTCAAGATGACATTTATCGACTGAGTTTTAATACTCCGTTATTTACTCCGACCGTTAAAACTGTGGGATTGATGACATCAACGCCAGTTACTACGAGAAAACAAATTTTTCATGCAACTAAAAAGGTTAATCGCATTCTTTTTAACGAAGGAACCCCACAAGATCTGAAAAATGACACTTGGAACAGCAACAAATCGAGTAATATGATGGAAACTTCTGCCACGAAAAAATTAAATTATTCAAGACTTCTCATGGAATCGTTAAATAGAAGTGCAAAAGAAGTAAATCGCAGTAGATTACTTGCTTAAAAATTAAAAAAGTTAGATTTTAATAAACAATTAAGTTAAGAAACAACAATTTTGGGTTTTATTCAGTGAAATTGCAGAAAGTGCAAATTTATGTTTGTGGGAGGACTTTCACACTTGGCAATTTGTCGTTCGCACTAAAAATGAACAGACACAACTAATTATGAATTCACACACAAATTACCCGAACAACTACATAAATTTTGATGGAAAATAGTTGTTCGAGATTTATCCTTTTTCACATCGTCGTCTCGTTCGCAAAATGTTTTCGCTCACACAAAAGGAGCACGTTGCCTGCTACACATAAATTAAGCCGTGTGATTTATTGCAAGTGTGTGATATCTGATCGGAGATTGAATATTTTGTGGTGTAAGCAATCCTCGGCAGCTTGTAACATTGTCGCATTAAATTATCAGCAGAAACACACAGGGCAATAATTAGAAAGTAGTAGCTGCAAACATCCACTTAATTGTATGACATTCGATGATTGGGATGATGATTAGAGATTTCGGATATAATTGTTTTCGATTGCCTGCCATGTAATTTGCGAAGTTTTGCAGCTGCAGTGATAAAAAGACATAAATTAGGTGTGTCATGACAACAATTATGATGATTTGTGGCTACTCTACTTGCAACTAACTGCATATCTTGCATGACATTATTTCCAATGATTTACGCCGTTTCATCAATTGATTCGATCTTATTGCGAAGGCGATTTGTGAGGACATTGACACCAATCTATCGAAAATTGGCATCTTCGTCGAATTTATTTATAGGCTACTGCCCACTTTATTTAAGAAAAAAAAATCAGGGGCAAAAAATTTGTCATCTCCCGAAAGTGAAATGGTCGAATTTCAGTAATATTTCTGTTAAAAATTTTTTTCATGACTTTTTGAACAATTTTTAGAGAATAATTTAAGAATTTCCAAAACTTTTTTCACCTAATATTCAAAATTTTCTCATGATTTAAAAAAAAATGTGAAAAATATTAAAGAATTTTGATCTTAGATCGTCTTAATTTTTTTTTTCAAAAAAAAATTTTTTTTTAAATTTTTAATTCCTTTAATTTAATTGATTTAATTTTAATATAATTTTAATTTAATTTTAATTTAATTTTAATTTAATTTTAATTTAATTTTAATTTAATTTTAATTTAATTTTAATTTAATTTTAATTTAATTTTAATTTAATTTTAATTAATTTTAATTTTATTTTAATTTAATTTTAATTTAATTTTAATTTAATTTTAATTTAATTTTAATTTAATTTTAATTTAATTTTAATTTAATTTTAATTTAATTTAATTTTTTTAATTTTTTTAATTTAATTTTTTTGATTTTATTTTTTTAATTTTATTTTTTTATTTAATTTTTTTAATCGGAATAGTAAATAAAATTAATTAAAATATTTTAACATTTATCTATGTATTTATTTTTGATGACTCTTTAGCTTATTTTCAGTAAAATCCTTGAAAATGTTTACATTATCTATGGGCATGTTTCTTGGCAAAAAATGATCTACTAGAGACAGCGAACAATTCTAGTAAAAGAGAATTTTCTTAAAAAATTTCACCTCAACTTCGATTTTTTTGGCGATTTTTATGATTTTCAAGCAATTTTGGAATTTTTGGTCAAAAAATCAAAAATTTTTTCTTTAATATTCACGTCTCAGACGTAAATTTTTTTACTGGGGCAGCTCCATTAAGTCAAAGGATTTTAGTAAAAGTCAAAACATTTCTTGACCCTGACAAAAAAAGCCATAAAATGTGTCTTTAATCCATGCGAAAATCGTAATTTTTCCATTCCATCTAAAATTAAAGCTTCTCCTCCCTTTTGTCAGAAATTGTCATCGACATACTGGTCCCAATTATCTCTTAAATTCGACATAATGATCTGTTTATAGCACATTCGCATTCCAATTAATGATGATAATAGAAGTCAATAAATAAAAAAGAGACCAATTCTTAACAATTAGGAGTTATTGAGAAATCATCTTTTTTTCTTTCGTTTCGTCTTCCATTTCTTCTCGATTTTCTTCATTAGATTAATTGACATTTTTATGATGATTGGTTCGTTGCTTCTGACATTTGATTTTTTTCGTATTGTTCCCTTTTTTTGTTGTGTTGCTGCGGTAGTGGCTTGTGATGATTTTTGTTATCAGTGTGAGAAAGAGAGAGACTTGGAAAAATATTACGAGTTAATTAACACAGTCATTTGCCCTAATCAGTGCCAGACATCTCCACTTATGGTTCGTTGCATAATAAAATCGACGTCGTTTGTTATCATAAGCCATTATTTTTACTCAATTTTTTTTCTCCAACATAAATTTTCTTAGCCTTGAACATTTTTTTTTTCACAAATTTCTTCTAGAATTAATAGAACTAATAATTTTTTTCTTTTTCTTTCTAGGTACGTAAAATTTTGTTTTCCATTCAATCAAAAGTCCGCAGAAAAAGTGCTCTGTAAGTAAAAAACAAACAAAAAAACGTTTTTAAATGGAATTTAATGTGCGCCAATATGGCTTGGAAAATTTATTGATAAACTTTTCTCATAATATGGTCTTGAAAGTGTATTGAACTGTGCATGCGAAAATCGATAAAGGCAATTTTTTAAAGTTCAATAAAAAAAATTCACAAAATTTAAGAGAAAAACTAAAAACTTGTCTATTGAAATTTATTTCCTCCATCACTACAATGATGAGAAATTTTTTTCATTATCATACTTTTTGTCTGTATCGTATACAAAATATTTCATAATAATACTCCTTCCAATGGCAAAAACCGGTAATTTTCATGAATGAAACTCCCTTTAAAATATTTCCAATTTTCCATTCGTTTTCTGTGCCAGACATGCTCGTCTACGACACAGAAATTGCGTTTCATTGCGATTTTCTTTCTCTCTCGTATTTTCTCTCAAAAACATACAGGGACGAGAAAATATCAACAAATTCCATTAATTTTCCCGTGTTTTGATGGAAAATGTAAATCTGCCAACACCGGGTGTGATGTAATAATATTTTTAACACACATGTCGATAATCCGTTTAAATTGAAAAATTTTTTGTCCATCCTCCGTGCTTTTTCCAACTTCCTAGTCTTTCAAGTCTGAATCACGAGATTATTGATGTGCATTTAAATTGACGACAGATTTGGTATTTTTTTCGCTTTTGCATGAAATTTACACCCCTCGATTTCGTATCACTGCCATCACTTGCGATTACTTACATTTCAATGACTCTAATTTCTAATATTTTCATATGAGAGGAATTTTTTTGACAAAAACAAGGAAAAAAATGACAAAAGGGCATCACATTAAAATAAATACAGGAGCGGAGGGACATGTGGTATATGTCATAATTTATTCAATTTATTGTGTGTGAGCGAGAGACTTTATTTTGATGTCTTAATTTGATTTTAATTCACAACAATTTGCACTGCAGAATCTCCGCTACGGAAAACAATTCAGAGAAAAAGCAGATTATTACGGTCGGATTAATGTTAATGCGATTCATCAAGGGATTTTCCTTTTTCATTCATTATATTATTTTATTACTACTATAATATTATTTTTGTTTTGTATTTATTCAATAAAAAGGGACGACGACGACACATTTACACTGCAGCCTTAAAAAAAGAGAGACGAAAAACAAAAGAAAAGAAAATTGTTATTTCATTGTTACGCCACTCGTCCTTTTATTGCTTCTTTATTGTTTTTTTTTGTGGACCGACAACTGCTGTAAGCTGCTCGGATTATGAATCAATCTAAATAAATAATGAGTGAGAAGATGCGCGAACACAGAGAGCAAAGGGTCTAATTTCTACACAAAAGCGTGATAATTGAAATTAATTACCAGTTTCACAACATGTGGTTTCGCATTGTAGGGAAATTTTTACTTGAATGCGTGCACGGTGCGAGTGATTTGCGTTAATTTGATTGAAAAATCGTGTAGAAGGTGTGAAATTTGATGCATTGATGGCGGAGGAGGAGTTAATACCGCACACAATAAAAAACGGCTATTGATGGAGAACAATATGATGGAACGGACCGCATGATGAATGTTTCAAAACAAAAGGACGTATAATATGTAGCCATTGTTGATCCTTCGGGATTAAAGGAGGGATATCATTAATTTTTTTTTTGTTTTTATTTATTTTTTAGGATGCTTCAAATTTATTTTTTCGACTTTTATATTTGCAAAATTTCATTAGCTTAAAAAAATAATACAAAATCGAAAATTTTTAATTTTTCGAAATTAAAAAAAAAAATTAATTAAAAAATTTTTAAAAAAATTAATTAAAATATTTTTAAAAAATTTTGAAAATTTTAAAATACAAAATTTTCGAAAAATTATTAAAACACAGTTCAGAAGATTTTTTTTTTAAATTTCAATTTCGATAAATTTTTATTACAGATCCTATTTTTTAATTTTTTTCATGATTTATTGATTTTTTTTTATTAATTAATTTAATTTTATAAAAATAATTAAATTAAATAATATCAATGCCTTAAAAATAAAAAAAAAACATAAAATGGCTAGAAAATTTTTAAACTTAATGAATGTATTTATTTTTAAAATAAATTTTCAAGATTTAATGTAAAATTTTATTTTTAAAATATTTTTTTTTTTATTTTTTATTAAAATAAAAAATTATTTTAAACTAAATTTAATAAAATTTATTAATAAAAAAATTCAAAATTAAAAAATGATTAAATTTTTAATTTTTTAAATAAAATTTTTAGACAAAAATTTTAAAATAAATTTGGAGCGACCTTAATGAAAAAAAAAATCCTCGGTCAGTCGCGCTTATTCTCAAAAAAAAAATATTTATTTTTTGAAAACAAACGACATGCAGTAAGAAACGAATTAAAAGCGCCACCAACAGACAGTAGTCACCAAAAAAGGAAAAACAAGAAACAAATGTCGAATTTCTCACACAGATCATGGTAAAACACTCTGTGCTTTGTTTTCCCCAAAAAAAATAAAAAAAAACACAAACAATTCTCGTTTGCAATAAAACTTTTGTCTGTTTCTATCTAAAAATACAGCTTTAAATGTTAGTCGCTTAGAACCACCGCGAACACTTCCTCTGATGTTGATTTTAATTCTAACGCCCGGTCGCCCGGCATGCAGGAAATTTAAATTTCATAAATCACGTTGAAATCGGAAAACATAAATAAACAAAAATTTTATTATATTATCATATAAATTAATACAATGTGTCCCCCTTTTGTGGCTCTAGATGTGTCTCTATGACTCTTCTTCACGCACCAAGCACAAAGGTAATGATTACTCACGTTCCTAAAATATTATTTACTTTTTTAATAGAGAGAGAGAATTTAAATTTGAAACAAGTACACTTTTAAATCAAAAAGTCGTGTAAAACACTTTCAATGCACTTTTTCGGTAGCAAAAGGGGGACACTTCCATCGAGGGATGTGAACGACATGAAAAATCAAAGGAGCGTACAGCATTAATGTTGCATATAAATTGTTTATTTATTTTTATTACAACACATTCCCTTGGAAAAAGGAAAAGATGCTGCCACTGCGTGTGATGCAATTCCCCTTTCTCCCTTTTTTCCTTTCATCTAACATCATTTACGATCATTATTATTATTATTTTATTGGAAGAGAGAGCGGAGAGATGCGAAAATAATCATAATTCAGACTGAAGAAAATTTCCAAAGCAAACAAATGAAAATTGTGTAAGGAAAATCAAAACATCTTACACTTCAACATTATTAAAAAAGTTTCTTTGTGTCGTCTCTCGAAAGTCCTTGATTATACATTGAAGTTTATTGACTAAGGAACAGAAGGGGACTGCTCCTTTTTTTCTCTTTCGTCTTGTAATGTAACGTTGCAAGACAAGAAATATTTGGTGAGGGGGACAAATGCGTGACTGTTGCACAAGATTTCCGAATGTTGAACCTCATGAATTGAAAAAAGAGACTAACTCTACCTCAATAAAATTAAAATAGTGCCATAAATTATGATTGCACAGCGTCTTTACCTCGTTTGATTGGATTTTCTGGAGATTTATTAAGCTTTAATATTAAAGTGATTTTTTTCTATTAAATTTTCGGAACCAAAAATGGAAGTTTTTCATCCAAATGTGTCCTTTTTCTTCATTTTTTTTTTTTAGAAAATAGAAAAAAATTTAAACACTTGTTCGAGAGAGATGCAACACCCTTTTTATTTTATTGCTTCTTATTTATTTCATTTCCATGTTTTTTTGTGTCTTTTTTTATTTATATGCAAGAGTTTCTGCTCAGTCAGTTCAATTCCTTGTTCCTTAAGTTTTATTCAATAATCGTACCTTTAAATTGGATCATAAGGATGAATAAACACCGAGCAAGAATATTGTCTGCTGTTACTTCGAACAACTAAAATTTTGTATCGAGGAGAGACAGACGACGCATTTAGGCATAAACTAGTGATAAAAGCTTAAAAAGACTGCATATTGATTCGATTTTCTTGTGCATTTTTTTTTTGTTGATAAAATATGTTGACAATGGGTAAAAGATAATGATATCAATCATTTTCTGTCTGTTGCAATATATCGACAATCATTGCATTAAATATTTATTTGAACATGTTGAACAGTCAACCACAAAAACAGTTTAATCGTAATTATTAAAGAAAGAAATTTTCCTTTCGTCAATAAAAAAAACTTTGTTGCAGTAAAAACAAAAAAAAAATCGATTCTGCAGGAAAAACTTTTAAAGTCCTGTTAAGACTTGGCTGCTTGTTTAATCGATTTCAGGACAAAAGACGACGACAATAATTATTACTCGGTAAACTTTGAGTTTTTTTTTTGTTTTTCTATAAAAGAAAGACAAGAAAATATTTACGATAATTTGTTTTATTTTTGTTCCTGCTTCCTCCTTCATTGTTTCAAGTGCACACTTATGCTCCCATTATCAACTTTTATAACTATTGTTATTATTAATTCTTTTGTTGCTGTGACGTAGTACGACGAAATGCTTTCTTTGGATGACTAACTGCGATGATGATAAAGTTTTGTCCGTATTTTACTATTGTTATCATTTAATTGGGGAATAATGAAAATTTTCATTATTAATATCCGAGTAACTGATTACATGGAGTTAATGAAAGGGAAAATTTTTGACATTTTTGGAAATTATTTTATTTGATGACTTCTAATTGATTTTTTTTCAGAGATAAATAAAAATTGGATTGATTTTCATTTACAATTTTAAATTTGCATCAATACTTTTATTATTGTTTGTAATAAAATTAAATTTTTAATTAATTTAATTAATTATCTATTTAATTAATTTAAATAATTAATTATTTAATTAGGGAAATTAAATTATTAATTTAATTATTTAATTAATTTAATTTTTTAATTTAATTGCAAGAAATATTTGTGTTGCTCAATTTAATTTAATAACAAATTTAATTTAATTAAATAATTTATTTTTTTTATTTAAAAAAAAATTATTATAAAAAATGTTTCGAGTAAAAAAAAATAAATTTTTTTAAAATCGTTTTTTGTAATAAATTGAATGAATTTTTTAAATAAAAATATTAATTTTATCATGTGAATAAGAATAAGAATAATAAAAAAAATAAATAAAAATCAAAAAATTCAAAATGATTTTTAAAAAATTTGACACTTTGAATAATTTGAAAAAATCTAATTTAAAATAATCTTTTAATTAAATTTTTTTTCATAATTTGAATTTTTATTTTAAGACGTTTAACCGTGCTTAACTATTTGTCATTAATAGCCTTGTGCCCATTTGTTGTCGATCTTCAATAAATGTAACGACTTCATTTCCTGTTTCGTGACACATTCAGTTCTATTAAAAAAAAATTCTATTGGAGAACAATGCAGAAAAACTTTTTTAAATTTTACATAATTTTACTTTTTTTCAAAGCTACTTTATCATTGAAGTGCAAACAATGTGACGAAACTGACGTTTTTTGTACAAAACTGGTCGATTTCGAATGTAATGCCGATGAAAAAATTGGAAGATGTTTCAAAATTGCTTTTCCAAGTAAGAAATTAATTCAATAAAATTAAATTTTTATTCAAATCAATTAAAAATTTAGACGCCATTTATCGCGGTTGCAGTTTCACCGACGAATGTGAAAGACTAAAAATTTATCCAGACAGCAAAGAGTACGAATGTAACTATTGTTATTCCGATTTTTGTAATTCTACGGAGAAATTACTTCCAAAAGTGAGTTTTGGAATAATTTTACAAATTTTGCTGACAACAATTTTCAATCAATAAACGATGAGAATGACTTCCTTTTGGTGTGATAACTTGCAATTGATGACACATTACAACGTTACTCACCTTCATATAGGAATTGTACAAGTCAAGACAAACTTGATCATTAATTTTATTTTCCCACAAAGTTTTGGTCGTAATATATTTTCCCTTCCAAAGTTCCTTCTATTCTTCTTCTTCTCCATATTCTTCATGTTTTTGCACTTTACTTATGCACTTCTACTGCAGTGAACCATATTTTTAGTCAATTTCTTACACTAATGTCTTTGCATTACTTACCTGGATATGAGCTCGTGTGTGCTTTATTATTTCATTAAAAGCATGTCGTCGTCGTAGAGAAACAAAAGTTTTACTCGGAGTCAGACAAATATCTTGCAAGACGGGTACAAATAATGTCATTCAGTTTAACTTCTGTCTATTTACAGGCAGTCTCTATGGCAAAAACTCTTGTCTAACGAAGGCAACTTCGACATGATATTCACAAAAGTAGCTTAAAAATTATTAATTGAATTCTTGGAATGTAATTCAAAGACGGAAAATTACTTACTCGACTAAATTAAAGTTTTTGATGAAAGTTTATAATTAAAGTCTAACGTCTTATATGTGACTACAGCGAAAGATTAAGTACTTGCTTACATGAAGTCTTGGTCAACAAACTAATTAAAAGAAATTTAGACAAGTACCACTTGTCAAAGTTCTTGATTTTCGGTCAATTTAATCGAAAGTAATTAAATATTCCCTCAAATTTACACAGAAAAAAAACTTAGGTCAAGAATTTTTTTCTTATCAAAAAAAAAAATTAAAAAAATATTTAGGTAACATCAAGACAGTCACAGTTCACGAACTCAAGTGGGGTGCGGATGATCACAAAAAAGCGAATGAAAAACTTTTTAATTAAATCATTAAAATTAGATTCGCAAGCTGGCGATGTCAAAGAAAATTGAATAAAATAAAAAAAATCAAGTGAAGTGACTTTTTTCTGTTTTTCACTTTTTTTGTTGAATAAATTGAAGAAAATCAACTAAATAAGATGTAAACCAGAAAATGTGCTTGATTAGAGTAATTCACTAAAACAATGGTGACTGAACAAAGCAACTTTATGAAACGTGTGCAAATTCAATTATTCAATTGGTAGATTTAGTACAATGTGATGCACCTAAAGGCATTATTGATACCAAATTTGACATGATACTGGATCTCAAATGATTTGAAATAAGTTACTATTGTCATGAAATGATGGTCGACTTACTAATATTTAGATTAAAAAGGAGAAAATTTCATAGAAAATCCATTAGAGCTCAATTTCTGAGTAAAAATGACATGTTTTGAGTCATCCTTTGATTATATATGTCTAAACTTCCTCTTTTCTTGACTCATTTATTGAGTTTCCTGAACTCAATTTATTCAATACTTTATAAAACAGAACATTTATTGAAAAATTTTCTAGTTAGAAGAGAATTTTCAAAGCATTCAAACATAAAATGGAGAATTTTCTTACAAAAATCACTTTAATTCTGCTAATTTCAAACGTTACGTTTGCTTTGAAATGCAAAGAATGCGACAAAAAAGATATTTTTTGTACAAAACTCGTTGAAGTCGATTGCGATGGAGAAGAAACAGAGTGCTATACTGCAAGATTTCCAAGTAGGACTTTTTTCTAATTAAATAAATTTTTATTAATTTTTTTTTTTAAAGACGTCACTTATCGTGGATGTGAATTTACCGACGAATGTCATAATCTTACAAAAAAGTTAAGTCCTGATGGAAGTGTCAAATGCGAATATTGCGATAAAGATTTTTGTAATTCTGGAAGTGACACAATTTCTGTAGCAAAATTTTTAATTGCTGTACTTTTTGGAATGAAATTTGTCATTTATTGACCTTCAAATAACCTTGAAAGAATTCTTCAAGAAAATGTTCCGTAATTTTTTATCAGTACCTAGAAAATGATTCATTTTTTCCTTAGTTTAATCTTTCTTTGTAAATAAATGAAAAAAAAACAACCGACAAACTCTCCCCTTGAATTTTCTTCTCATTGCTTCACCTCACAACTGACAAGAAAGATAAACAATTAAATTTATGAGGAATTACGAATTTCTTGATGCCATTAATTCACTTATTATTAATAATAAAATAAAATTAAAGTTCGCATCTGTTTCCGTATTGATCATCAAAGTTTCGTCAAAATTAAATTTACGATTATTCCAAAGCCACATAGGCAATTATATTGTTTGCCTATAAGCAACAATTCACTAATCAAATTTGAATATTTTGTTCAATTGTCTCTCTTTTGACTTTCGGTGCGATTAAAGTTCGAGAGAATTAAAAAAGTTTCCTTGCATTTCGTTGCATAAATAGACAAATATTTAGTTAGACAGACGGAGCGATGTCCTCAGCGACTGCTTGTCATACTCGATGTCACATTATTCGCCGCCCTTTTTCCAAAACAAACTCGAATACAACAACAACAACAGCGAATTGTGGTGAAAATTATGCATAGCGAGACAATGGATTGCGTCAAATTTTATTATTATCATCATTTATGTTAGATGGAATTAACTCATTTGGGACTTAATTATGATTGTTCTATGCATTAAAAGTAATTGAAACGGATATGCGTTATTTTATCAATTTTCCACGAAGAATGAGACTCACTCTCTCTCTGTTTCTCTCGACGTTGAAAACAGTTGAAAATCGTAGTGCAGAACAAACAAACAGAACGACTGTCAATCAGCTTCACGTAATATACTAACAAGAATCAAATAAAAAGTAACAGACAGGCATTAAATAAATTTTCCTGTTCCCTGCGTACAAACAAGAGCTTCCCCTTCGTAAAGTTCCCAAAAATTTTCCAGACGCATACTTCAGGTAGACATGTTCCCATGTCATGTCTTGGAAATTTGAGTGTGTAACAGCCTTGTGACATCTATCGCTTATTATTTTGACGCGTTGGCGTTACAAATGACTTTAAATGCATTTCGGGAAAAAAATGGGAAAAAGTTTGCAGTCAGAGAACGACCGACGGTGTCGCATTTAGATATCAATAATGTGACCGTCAAAACCACGTGGTTTGTTGATTTTTTTAAGTCACGTGGTTTCATTAATTCTTTGAAACCTCGTGGTTACTTCAATTCTTTGAAGCCACGTAGTTTCTTTAGTTTTTTTAAACCACGTGACTTTTTTAATCTTTTAAGCCATTCTTTAAAATCACGTGGTTTCATTAATTCTTTGAAGCCACGTGGTTTATTTAATTTTTTAAACCACGTGGTTACTTTTATTCTTTGAAACCATTTGATTTTATTAATTCTTTGAAATCACGTGGTTTTATTAATTCTTTGTAACCACGTGGTTTCTTTGATTTTTAAAACCACGTGGTTACTTCAACTCTTCAAAACCATATGGTTTCTTAAATTCTTTTATTAATTTCTTTCTAAAATTTTTTACAAAACCACACGTGGTTAATTAAGCTTTTCTTTAGCGTTTTAAATCTTTAAGTAAATAATTTAATTTTTTAACCACGTGACCTATCAGACCAAGAATTTTCTTCAAAAATTTCTTAAAAAATATTAAAAACTCACCTTTAAAAAAATAAACAATATAATCTGCGATAACACTTAAATCAGTCTATACGCGAACGATATTTCTTGAAATTGTTATGTTTATGATTATCGCTGTACTTTTACAGTGGATTAAGATACTCTTCACAGTTAAAGTAATAAAAGAACGGCGAAACGGCTGACGGTTTTTTGATAAAGAGCGAAATGGCAAAATATGGAGTCAATAAAAATTTATAGCTTTATATTTCTTTTTTGCGATTTTATAGATTTTTAGGTGTCTTCTCTCAAGTACATGATCGTAAAAAACGCGCTTTAGCCTATTTTAATAACATAA
The DNA here is from genome assembly GCF_036172545.1 of Culicoides brevitarsis. Taxonomy (NCBI): domain Eukaryota; kingdom Metazoa; phylum Arthropoda; class Insecta; order Diptera; family Ceratopogonidae; genus Culicoides; species Culicoides brevitarsis. The sequence goes on along the minus strand of NC_087085.1, from coordinate 17,670,215 downwards.
ACTAAAACAAAAAATGGGACTTTGTAATAAAATAAAAATTTGTCAAGCATTTGAAAAATTCCTTTCATAGAAAATTCGTCCTATTTTTTATTTTTTTTATTACTTTTCATTCAGTTGATATTTAGTTCTTTTAATTACAATTTGATGATGAGACAAACTTAGCTCTATTGACTAATAAAAGTTAACTTTTTTCTACTTTAATTTTTTTTTTGCTACTTCAAGAGACACAAACTTTTACCGTCATTTTTCTGCATAGTTTTCGCTCAATAGAAAAAAAACGAGAAAAAGTTTAAAAAAAAATTAATTTATTCATTTTCCCGTTATTTATATTTTTTGTGTAAACTCTGTATACTTTTTCCTTTCATTTCTCAGTTGGACGCGAATTTCACTGGAAAATAAACACTCCCATCGCAACTTAATATAATGAGCATCTTGCTATTTTAAATTCATTTATTACTACTTGCTGTTTTTCTTTTACTTTTTTTTGACTTGAAGTGGTGCTCGAAAGTCGCGGAAACTTTCTGTTTGAAATTATACAAAAAAAAATGCCTAACTTGACAGAGACAGTAGTTAATAAAAATAAAATAGTTGAATTTCTGTTAATTATTATTGCGAAAAAAAAATAAAAACAAGAAATTGTCAGTCAATCACGAAAAATAATTAATTCTGACAAACCCTTGCGTCACACAAAAAATTAGATTTGGAAGACAACCGAAATCCAAAAGTAAATATTTCAGGAAAAATTTTCGTTTAATTAAAATCCATCAACAAACGAAGAAGAATCAAGCACGCTAATTAACTCCCGATATGATTCGGTGATTTTTCCTCCCCCGAGACTGTAATTTCCTTTAAATATATTTTTGCATTGTTTTTAAAATGCTTTCAATTTGTTTCGAACAATGTGTGCGGCTTACAACTTTTTCGGCAAAATAAAATGAAATGAGCTGACATGTATATGTCAAATTAGATGTAAATGTTATTTGAGATGCGATGTAACCCTTTTTATATCACACAAGGATTACTTTTTGAGGGTAAGACCTCATTCGTTTTGTGTTTTGGTAGTGGGGAAATTTTAAAAACTGACGAAAATCAGATTTTACGTATGCAAGTCACAAATTTTTCACAGGCATTTGTTTTGATTGGCATATTGTCATTAGATGTCATTCTTATGGTAAAACTAATTGATATTGCTGGAGACTTTTATTTCCTTATATTCCGCTTGCACGTGACATCAAATGTAACATAATTACATGGCGAATCATCTTAAATGCAGAAGTCCCATTTTATAGTCATTGCACGCTCAATTTGCCGTCATCCCATTTTTCTTTTGTGTCACAAATTTTAGTGACTAAGTGAGACACTTGTCTCGTCAAAAAAAAATTACAAGAAAATTGTAATTGAGGTACGTTTTTCAATGAATCATCTTCAGTGAATTAAAAATTCATAAGGAATTTTTTTTCACAATTTTATTAGACAGCAAAAAAAATGTTAGGGAGACAAACAAAGACTTGACTGCAAAACCATACTTAAGCTCATTAGAGTAGAGGTGGAGTGTCCTGCTGCGCTATTCTCTAAAAAATTCGCTTGAATTGCAGCGAACATTAAAGTAATGAGTGAATTTCAAGCGAAAACAGACATTTATCTTGCGAACGTCATAACATTGGGATTTCATATTGAAAAGTGACACGTGCCGCCTAAAATCGTTAATGTAAATTATTGTCACTTCTGTGGTGAATTTGTATTTATGGAGTCACATAAAATATTTACGATTCCGAATGAAGAGAAAAATTTGGGAATCTGCATTTTTAAATGATTTCACGAATAAATGTTTATTATCAGTTTTACAATCGATTCATTAAATTAGAGACGGTCTGACGTTTTATTTTTATTTTTGGGTCCAGATGAGCACACTTTTAGATCATTAAGAAAATTGTTTTTTTACAGTTTTATTAATAATTTATTTATTTTTTTTTCTTTTTAGGTAAGTTTTGATGCAACATCATGAAAATTTTAAAAATTATATCCAAAAAGATGTCACAGGTTTGTATAAAAAATTATTTTATTTAAAATAAAATTTTTAAAAATTAAAGAAAAAAAATTTTTTAAATTTTGGAAAAAAATACATATTTTAAAAACATTTAAATTAAAATTTTTTGCATTTATTAATAAAAATTTTTTTATTATTTTTAATTTTTTTTTAAAAAGGTTCAAATTTATTTAAAACATTAAAAAAATTTATATAATTTTTCTTGTCTTGAAGTTACTATAAAAAAGAAATTTCTATATATTTGGCCAAAAATTATTTTTGTCTGAAAATTCATTCAAAAAAATTAAAAATTTAAATTAAATTAAAAATTAAAAAATAAAATTAAATAAAAATTAATAATTAAATTATTAAATTAAAAAAAAATAATAATTAAAATTTTAAATTAAATTTTTTAATTAAAAAATAAATAAAAAATTATTAATAATTTTTTTTTCCAATTATTTTCAACTTACATAATTAATTTTTGGCAATCGTAACATTTTTAACCATATTATATAAAAATACTTTAAACCTATCAAAAATTAGCATAACAAAGTAAACATAAAAAGTTTACAAAAAACCGAAACAAAGTTCAGGCCACTTCACACAAAAATGCATTGATAAAAAATAACATTATTGATCCGAGGTTTCACAGCAAATTTTAAAATCTCAATAAAAAAAATTGCTACAAAAGAGTTAAATATCAGCCTGTACCAACCTACAACAATTTTTTTTTTAATTTTTCTAGTAAAACTGAATTTTCCACTTTCATTCATACAAAATTAACAAATTGAATTGGATGATACACAATGCACTCTCTGGCATTTATTTAAATTTCATGGATTTTTCATGAAGTTCAAATTTTATTTTATTCTCCAATGGCCCTACAACGCCAACGCGAACAGAGAAAAAAAATTGAGTGAAATCCAAATGTTTTATGCATATGATCTGATTTTGTTTTAAAGCAAAATAAAACCATTTTTATTCCGTCCATAGCTGATTCATTACTTTGATTAAAGTAAATTTGATTATTTATTTATTCGCAATTTTTTTATTTTTTTTTTTTGTGGTTCGCTTTTGAAACGAAACAAAGAGAATGGTGATGATGAAATGGGCCTCAAGGTGTTTATAAATTCGTGTTTTTTTTCTAAAAGTTGCACTTGAATGAAAAAAAAAACGAAAAAAATCGGGGGATGGCTCAACATATGGATTGTTGTGAAATTAATGGGGACAATAAAATAAAAAAAGGGGAAAATGTTGATTTTTTAAATAAATTTTCCTTGTACCGACGTTTAAACATCTTGTACGTCTTGCGGGCATAATTTGAGTAAATTTGTCTAAATGATTAAAAATGTGGGAAAAGTAATTCAATTAAGTTAAAAAATTATTTTAAAACATGATGATGATTAAAAGGATAGTTTTTACCAACATTTTCGCACATTGTCAAACCAAATCTCGCTAACCACGAAAACAATGTGCAAACAATTTTACGCAGACAACTCTCCTCTTGAAATGTTCGCAACTTCAGACGAACGTAAATAATTTTTGCTCATCTCCATATATACAGATTTTGCGCTCAGACACAAATTGAAAGTGAAAGCGCAGCACTTTCATCCTGTCTACAAACTGCATGAAACATAATAAATTTTCGTCTTCGTAACTAGTTACCGTTTTTTAGGCAGTAGTACATAGTAGACATCATTCCCGAAAATATATTTAATCTAAAAATTTCACTGGCAAAATTTTTGGGAAGAAAGTCTCTAGAGAGGAAACACACACATGCGATCCATGAATCTGTCTTGTTTTGCGGTTTCATTTACAAAACCATTATTTGCTGTATTATAAATATTAGATTCATTTGCGAAAGAGCTTCGAGTGTTATGTTGTTTCCTCAAAAAAAAAGTTATTAATGGTATTAAAAATTTTTTTTTATGATGAATTTTCATAAAAATTATAAAAACTACGTACTAATAAATTTTTTCAGGAATTTAAAACATAATATATTGTCCCAAAACAACAACAGTGGACAAGAATAAACAGGAATTAATTAAAACTTTACATGGTTTTTTCCAGCTACATTTTGAGGCTAATCTAAAAAAGATCCTGCAAAAACAATCGCATTACACACGATTTTCCACTTACAACATGAATTGATTCAATTTAAAAAATTAGTGATACATTTTTTATGAACAAGAGACATGCAATTTGATTTACGTACGTACCCTCATTGACTAAAATAAAAATTGTGTGTACTTTTCAAAGTTGTCGTTAAATCATTAGATCTAAAAATAAACTTTTAGATCAACTCTAGCGGAAAAAATTGGAAGCTCTAAAGCTTTTATTTGTGATTTTAATAAAAAACACCAGATGGCGCTACAAGAAAAAAGGATATTAACGGTTTTTTGTGCTTTTGAATCCTTTAAAGCTTTAAGGATATGAAATAAGGCGACGCCTTAAAATATTTGACTTTAGGTTAACATCAAAAAATTTTAAGATGACAATAAGTTTGTTATCAGAGGTTCCTCAAATCAAATATTTGCATGGATGAATGACTTTTATTTTCTTTTCCTCTGCCCATCTCTTGATCTTTTTATCAATTTGTATTCCTGGAAGGTGTTTGTCAAAATAAGTTATGAATATAAATAAAATAAAATAAAGTACCTTCGAGATAATTTGTGTCCTGTTCCAGTCTGGAGAGTAACAATGCACAGTTATTACGAAACATCTTAATTTTCTCTGTCCATCCTGGAATTTTGCTGGAGAAAATGGCATAAACACGTTCCTGGCAACATAAAATACTCGCCATAAAATTGAAAGGAGTGTAAATTTGCTAGGGTAAACAAAGAAGAAGAGAGAGGCATGACTTGCTTTTGACGGATATCCGGATTTTATGCTGACTAAAGCTTTAAATTAATTGTCGTGATGTCTTCGTCAACAGTTTCATCTTTTGCTTTTCTTGCAAGCAGCAGCATTTTTACTGCTGAAAATTTTATAAGAAAATGCATTTTATGTTTTTCGTCTTTGGGAATTAACACGTAATCACACTCACTTTACTTCCGTCTTCAATTTTCAGGTTCAATTAACACTAAAAGTCACGATGACGCGGCACGTGTGCATGAAAATGCATCCATCCCTTCTAATTGATGCACGTCTGTTAATTGACTCCGTTTGAGTGCACTTTTGTGTGTCAATTAATCCATCCACACAAACATTTTTAGAGAAAAAAAATAATATACGGGGACAACTGTTACCCCTTTCGCTCTAAATATTTTTGTTTTTGTACGAGGTCAATGAACATTTTCATGGTTGACGGAGCATTTTGGTGACATGACTTCATTTTAAGTTGATTTTTCCTCTAAAATGACAAGAAAAAACAATCAATCCATAGACTAAAGAAAAAAATGTTCAATTAAAATTCCATTCGAAAGATTATCTAAGAACAATTTTAATAAAATAATAATTCTTGTACTTTGTGAAAAAAAAAATCACGATGATGGAACAATGGAACGACAAATGACGAAAAAGTTTTAGCAGAAAATTTTTGCATAATATCGTCTTCGTCCATTCCTCCGAAGAACAAATTTTTCTTTTTCTATCATAAAACAAGAAATAATTAGGCCAGAAAACTTTTTTTTATTTTCATAAATTTTATTAGAATTTCTTCATCTCATATCTCAGAACACAAAAAATTTTCGTTCACACTCCAATGGGCAAATTTTCCTTGTTCTACGTCCGAAAAATTCATACCAATTAAAATAATTTGGGAAGAAAGTCACAGTCAGCAAGTACACACAGCACCGTGTAACCATGAGAGACGAAAGGAAAAATTATTAGCATAAAATCCAGTTTTAATTTTAAAAGAAAACGACGAAGAAAAAAGAAAGTTTCTGCTCCTTTTCTTTTATTCTTCGCAAAATTTATTATTATTATGAAATTTGTGTTATGCCTAATTAACTGAGTTCTTCTGTGAATAGTTTTTGCGAATACTTTTGATGTTTTTCTTTGAAAGAAAAGTTGAGGTGTTTTCCTTTTTATTTATTATGGAGATGAAAAAAATATTTGTTCCGAAACATTTTAATTACCAATGACTTGAAAAGTTTTCCATTTGATCGAATTTTCTTTTTAATTATAATTGTACGACTTTTGAAGTGATTTCAGGAAAATTCCAGGGTCAGAAAAATTTTTAAGTTAAAAGAAAAAAAAATTAATGCTTTTGCTTGAGAATAAATTAATTAAAATAAATAATAAAAATTAAATTGAATTAAATAAAATTAAATTAAATTAAAATAAAAAATTAAATAAAAAATATTTAAAAAAAGTTAAAAAATATTTTAAAAAAATATTTAAAAAAATATAAAATAAATTAAATTTGAATCAAGTTAACTTTGCCTTTTAATTAATTTTTAAATTAATTTTTTATTTTAAACTTTTTGAATTTTTTTTAATTAAAAAATAATAAAATTAAAAGCAAAAGCTAATGAAGTAGATTTACTCTTTTTTAAGTCAAAATTTTAAGTCAATTAAGTCAGAATTAAGAACTTCATCTTAAAAAAAAATTCTTATTTTTTCTTTTTGCCAAAAATGAGTCTTTAAGGCAAAAATTAGAATTAATTCATAATTTTAAATAATTTTTTTTTGAAAAATTAAGTTCTTAGTTTAACTTAAAAGACTTAAAAATTTTACCTAAAAAAATTTAATTTAGCATATTAAGCTAATTAATTTTTGACTTATTCTTAAGTAAAAGCAAAAAGTTTTCTTTAGACTTTAAAATAATTTGGACCCTGGAAAATTCAATCATTTTTCAATCAACTTTTTTTTCTTTCTCAGATAACGAACGCTTTTATGTGCACTTAAATCATGAACCAAAACAAATTTCATGCTCTAATTTCTCCGTTTTCTTTGATATCAGCGACGCACAAGGAAAAAGAATGTCAGAACACAAAAGGATGAGAGAAATTCGCTCCTTTGTTCCCGATGAAAGTGCATTATAAATAAACAAAGAAATTGATGATATGCAAAGGAATTAACGGAAATATATCAATTTCCATGCTTTTGACGTGCTCGTGGATGTTTTCAGTGCCATCGCTTCAAAGAAAAAAATGCTGAAAAACATTTTTATTTTGCGATATCCAAGTCTCCCCGTCATCATTACGACTCGGATGTAATCCTCTTTTCTTTTGTAAGCTTTTTATTGCATAAAAAGATAAAAGTCCTACGTAAGTAGTATATGACCATTCAAATTGAATTGTAATAATAGATGATGTTCGATTCCATTTCAATTCTTGCTTTGCTCGTGGAATATGCAAATCATCCATCTTCATGCGATTATATGGAAATTTTTAAGTAAATGGTGTAAAAAACGTTCTTTTTGTTCCTTTTTTGTGTTGCTTGAACGTCTTTTACTAATCTATGTGAAGAGCAAAAATGTCAGAATGGACATGGAAAAAAAAATAAAATATAGTCCGGTTACTCACATGATACACAAAACTTTTGCTTGAATGAACTTTTCGCTTCTCTTCTTTCTTAAAGATGATAAACGGTCAAAATACGGAAGTGATACAAGTTCAAAAACTCCAAGTCGAAGAAGCGGTATGAAGAAAAAAAAGTATAATGGGATAAAAGAGTTGCCAAAAAGTTTTGTATGCAGATTTTGATAACGTTTTGTCCTAGTTTTTCTCGGAAAATAATCTTCCATTTTGAATAAAAAGAAAGAAAAAAAAACGTATTAAACATATTTTCTCTTTCTTCATCTTTAAAATAAAATTTTTCCTTTTCAAAGCTGGACCATGTTGTCCTATTTACCTCAAAAAGTCACATAATCACCCAATATGGAGAAGAAAAATTTTATAAAAAGGATAACTTTTATGCTTCTTTTATTCGATTTTTCAAAAGAAAAATTTTACATATCATCGGACATTCGTAATTTGTTGCCATTTTCCAACAGGAAGTTCCCTCTATTGAAATTGAATGATGGTAATAAAAATATGGGAAATTTCAAAATAATATGCTAGAAAAAAATTTTCTTACAAATGACATTTTATGACAAGATTTTTCATTTTTCCCAGTTTTCGTCACGAGACTCGATCAAAATCCCCGGTTGAATTAATGCATCATCAGTTAATTATATGCCTCGGTAATTTCCGCCATGATTTATTCCCTTGTGGATTTATCGACACGTTAACTGTCGTCGTCGCCTGATGTAATAAAAATAATCATTCTAATTTTCATTGTCAAGAACACATGAAACTGGAGTACTTTTACTTGTCATGTACGTCATTTTTCACTTTTGCCTTCCATTTTCCCTGTGTGTGTGCATGTTGTGTGTAATCGAATATGTAATAAAAATAATGATGAAGCACGACAACAACAAATTCTGCCTCATAATGATTGTATTTATCGATGCATAAAATGTTGTGCAGCATTTGTGGCAGGAATGCATTTTATGTGTGGAAGTCGGGCATGAGAGAACAGAAAAATATAATAAAATATAAGTGACATATGTCATGTTAGGATAATAGGTTCAATGGAAATAGGAAGCAAATAATCTGTTTTGTGTGATTTTTCATGAAGGTTGATGATGTTAAGATAATAATAGTGAAGGAAAATCTTGAAATTTTGTATTTTTTTAATAATTTCTGAATATTTTTTTAGTAAAAATTAAAAAAAAAGAATTTCAGAAAATTTTTCATAATATTTTACACTGATTAAAATTTTAAGGAAATTTCATTTTTTTTTTTATTTTATTTTTTTTTCTTTTGAATATAAACTTGAATTCATAAAATTATTAAAAAAAAAAAATAAAAACTGTTGGTGAAAAAAATTAAATAAAAAAAATTACCTAAAATAAAAATAATTTTTTAAAAATTTATTTAGATAAAATTAAGTTAATTAATTTATTTATAATTATTGATAAATTTTATTATATTTAAACAATTTTTTAAAAAATTATAAAATTTTCAACGTTTGAAATTAAAAATTTTTGAAAACTTTCAAATTTTTAATTATGATTTTTATTTATTAATTTTTATTTTTTGTGACAATATAAATAAGTCAAAAACTACTAACAAAAATAATTTCTATTTATTTAGATAAAAAAGTTTTTGAAAAAAAATATTGATAAATTTAAACAATTTTTGATGTCTTTTCATTTATTTTAGACCTAAAGTTATTCCTTGAATTAAAAAAATGTAAGGAATTAAAAGAGTAATTTTGTAAAATTATTTTTTTTTATCTTTGGACTGTTTTCTTCATCTTTTTTTATTACCTAAAATATTAATAAATTTTATTAAAAATTAAATTTTTGGTTATGAAAAAAAATACTTAAAATTTTTTTCTTAAAAAAAAATACTTTTAAAAATCAAAAATTCATGAAAAAAAAAATTAAATTTATTTTAAATAAATATTTTTCCATTAAAAAAATTTAACCAGTCACCAAAATAATAAATAATTGACCTTAATTACAATCACAAAATTAATGAGCTATTGATTATGATGGATGAGAAAACTTTTATAACAACACCTCGGTACATTGTCAAATTTCACGACGCACCTTTGTTTATAATATTAAAGATCTTTAAAGTGTCTCCTCTTACCTCTCTCCTCAAATTTTTAACTCTTTGTAATTTAATTAAACGTACAGATTTTAATGAAAATTAAATCAAACGTAACTCAAGTAGGCAAAAAAAAAAAGTTGAAAACAAAGGGCGTCTATTGATACATGATAACCCTTTTACTTCTTTTCCACTCTCCAAACCCAGTTTCAATGCGACAACGAGAAATCGCTAATGAAATTTACTTTTCCATGCTAATATTTACCATTTTTCGAAAAACTCGGGGACATCGCCTTTTTTGGTTAATTAAATATTGACAGATCGCCCTTATTGTGAAAATTACTCTCTATATCTCTCTCTCATCCTCCTCCTGCTCAAAGTAAAATTAAATAAAATAAAATACAAGAAGCGGGCCAAACAAAAAAGGATTAAATATACGAGTGGGATGACAATTCCTTCGACAAATAAAAATTTATTAGGGTTTTTAGTGATTGAAAAAAGAGTTTAATCCGCTGTTAAAATGTGTTAAGAGGACATTAAAGGAACATTTGCGATAATTAACAGTTTTTGAATCCATGACCTAGTTCAACATTTGCACACAAGTAATTAAAATCTGTTCCTCATCAGAACAAATGGCTTCCAATTAAGATATAATAATATAATTTTTCAACTGCAACACACATCATATAATATTAAAATCATCATAACACATGTCATTATTACTCAAAACATTAATTTTTCATTTTATTCCGTTTTTATGTGAGTGCGTATGAGTCATGGAATAGTGCGCATTGTGTCGCCCCAAGCTGATCTCTCGTGAACAGTTTTAACATCACACTATTGTGTTGACAACAAGGAACGCGAGAGTGAAAAAAAACTGGGAAAAAGCATATAAATTACTTTTTTTTCAACGCTCCGTGTACATTTCATGGGGAACACACAAAGGAATAGTTTAAAAATAGTTTATTTTAATTTTTTCATTTACACCCTTGTTAACTTGTTTTATTGTTATTATTATAATGATTTCATCTGTGCATACGAAATTTCTCGTGTTAAAACAAAAAACGCATTAGAGGATGCTCTTAAGTTGCGTCATACAAATTTTTCATAAAGATGTCATTAATTTTGATGAAATCATTCGTTTGGAATTTCAAATTAACGTAAAAAAAGAAAAGTCATGCACTGAATGAGGGACATCCTCATGCAAATTTGTGCTTTTCCTGCAATCACTCACAAAACGCAGCGCAACATAAACAGCGCTTCCGACAAAAAAGACGCACTCTGGCACGAGTCTCTGCATTTTTTATGATGATTCCTTTCATTTTTATTATTATGCGATGTTTTTGTATAATTTTCCATTTTTTTTGTGTGCCTTTTCCGTTAACGAAATGAAATGAGCAGCTAACGTTGGCAAGTGTTCTTAAAATATTTAAAGAACAAACACAAATAATGCCGACTTTCATCTCTTCCGTGCCGCGCACATCCTACTGAACTACATTTATGTCTCCCGTCCGTTCATGATTTCTTCTTTTTTTTATGTAAATGCGTTTTATCGCTTAATGTTCAAAAGGTCTCCTTTTGCGTTGAATGAATTGACAGTTGTATCCACATTTTGTTGTGCGTTCATGAAGATAATGCGTTTTAAGTGTAATGCCACTTTTTTGTTTGGTGCACCGTGAGAATTTAATGCAAGACGATGGATTTGAAGGAAAAGATGAAGGATTAAAAGGAAAAATCACAAATAAACATTTTTGGTTTAAATTTAGTTAAAAGTTGAAAAAATTTGCAAAAAATCGTAGATATATTTTTTTAAATAATGAATTTAATAATTCTAATTTTCTAAATTCTAATTTTTTATTTAGAATTTATTTTATCATAGGATGAAAAAATATAGCAAATAGCTTGAACTTTAATTTTTTCAAAAATAAAATTTTTCGTGTCAATAAAATCTAGATATAAATAAAATAATAATAAAAAAAATCTAATTGAATTTCGACCAAAAAAATTAATGAAAGTTTGTAATATTTCGCGCTAAAAAAGCTTTTATGTCACATCAAGTTAAATTCAAAAACTTAATTTTTCAAAATTTAGTTTCAAAATTTTCAAAAAATTAGGCAATTTTTCGAAAACAATAAAAAAAGGCACAACTCACTTAACTTGTTCTTAAACTTTAGTCCTTTGAGTTTGAAAAACTTTTTTTTTTCAACTTTTACTTGAGAAATTTTTAATAATTTTGCTTAAACTTGATAAGGTTTTTGTTAATCGAACCTCCAAAGTCAAAAATTTTCTCAATATTTTTAACAATAAATTTTCCAAAATTTTTTGATGAAAATTTTTTTTCTGTACAAAAATTATTTTATTTTATTTAAAATTTTTAACTTAAAAATCAAAAGAAAAAAAATCGCAAAAAAAAACCTAAAATCTCAAGCAAGTCAAAAATTGCAATTCTGCGATTTATCTTGTTGACTTTCCAGTTAATGCGCTTGTCAGTCGTCCATCCAGGAAAAAGAAACGCAAATTTATGCAAACATTTTTTCTTTTATCTAATTAGAATCTGCCTCGTTCACCTTTTCGTTACTTTTTCCATCTCAAAACTTTTTGCTTGAGATGTAACGTGACACCATTCCTGAAAAAAATAGAAAAAAATGTGACAAAAAAAGTTACAGGAGATACAATTAAATTAATTAAGGAAATAAATGCATTTACATTTTAACACAAAAAAAAGAGTAACATCACGGCGTCACAGCAGTGGATTATTGCGCTCTGTGTATATCTTTAAAATGTTATTTGATATCAATTTCATCTCTTTTTTCCCCTTTTTTTGTTCCCGCTAGGCACTTTGTGCTGCTGCTACTGCGTCAGGACAGTAAATTAACTCTACTTGAGATTTAGTGATGCCACTAATTTTTAAGTCCTTTGATCCCCCGGAGATTTATCGTGTTGGATGGAAATTAGCATAACAGGTCTCATATTTACCATTGAATTATTAATAAAGACACCGAAAAAAAATGTGGATGTGAGATGACGTTCCCTTCGTATTGACATATCGTGGCTCACTCAAGTTCATATTCAAAAGCACTTTGTGCAATTTTTTTAAATATCGCATCGAGTAATGTACTTGTCGTGTAAATTATGCATGTCTTAAAAAGGAGTACAACCCTCGTTCATATTCACACATTCGTCGTTCAAAGAGACCCTTTTTCTATATTTGAAAGTTGGCTGGATGGATGGATATTTCATTCTCAACTGTTACACTTTGACATTTTTATTACTTCTATGCACTTGCACTTAATTACCGAAAAAAATAAAGAAATAAAAGCAGCATTAATTCATAGACAGAGAGCACGTAACGAAGTTTTTCTATCGTAGTTGTTCCCATATAACGAATTTTAAATATTGAACAATTCAAAGCAAAATAAAAAAACTTAAAATGTGCATTGGGACGATTTTTTAAAATATGAGTTAGGGTCATTTGGGTCGAAAATTTTAAATTTATTTATGTGAAAAATTTTTAAATGCGCTCTGGGTCAAAAATTTTGGATGTGTATTTACTGAAGAATCTAAATGTCAACTGGGTAAAAATTTTGGCTCTGGCTTAAAAATCTTGAATGTGCAATGGGACAAAATTATTAAATGTACATTGGGTTAAAAATCTTACTTATGCATTAGATGAAGCATTTCAAAATGTCAACTGGGCCAAAAAAATGTTTAAAAATGTGTTATACGTATTAAAGAAATATTTGAAAATGTCAACTGGGTAAAAATGTTTAATGTGTATTGGTCCAAATTTTCAAATGTGCATTGGGGGAAAATTTTTAAAATGTCAATGGGAGACAAAATGTCGAATGATCAATTCTTTAGAAACTCAAAATACACATACTGGGACTAAAATTCCAATTGTACAATGGGTTATTTTTGGTATTCTGAACATGAAAAGATTCATTATATAGGAAGTTCTACCTATGTATACGTAGACATTTGTCAATTAAATACAAGTGAAAATCTGTGATCTTGAAAGCGACCCTTTATGAGTGTGTTAAATTGTGACGCGTGCCTTCCTTCATGGGATTAACTGCTCCTGACTTGTAGAATTCCTCATGGACCGTTACAACATCAAAAGAAAATTCAATTTTTCTTATGTGATTATCGATAAAACATTAAAAAGAATAAATTTTCGGGTACTTTTCTGGTCTTGGTGCCAATTTCGGGTGCAATTACATTATTTGTTTATATAAATGGAGATCCCCCTTTCATTTTTTTTATATTCAACAACACGTGCTTGTCAGAAGATTATCATCAGTGTATCGGATCATGGAGCATTTTTTTATGAAAATATCAAGATCTCTGGACAGAAAAAAAATAATTTTTCACCCCATTTTAAAACAAATAAGGAAGAAAGTACGGATTCAGTCACCCGAAAAGACAAAAACTTTAATCAATTCTTTCCACACTGCCATTAACTTTGGATTTCTTTTAATGTATTTGTTCGTAAAATTGCATGGAGTTACGCATTAATCCACACAAAATCACTTTAAAATAGAATCAAACGTATCAAATGTGTGATTGATTCAATTTTATTTTATTTATTTTTTTTTCCACTGAGTTTTAAATAATCCGCTTATTGCCAAGTTAAGTGAAGGAGGAAAGAATGGATAATACCGCTTTTCAATTGATTGACAATTTAATAGAAGTGAAGGAAGGTTAGGGTGTCATATGAGCTCTATTCTTGTTTGCCAAAAAAAAATTTTTGCCCTTGATGCTTAAGGGCTTTTAATCCTTGAAAATAAAAACATAAATTCAACTAAAATCACAAAACTACTAAAAGTTCATCTACCTTCCGCTAGGAGTCTTTTAAACATTAAATTCTCTCTTTCTCTCTCTCATTTTTCTTATCACTCGTACACTTCGCATAGCGGCCATGTCATAACGTAAATTTTTATGAATGAAAGTACCGCGATGGAAAATGGAACGTCCGGTACATCCCGACGAAGACACTCCATTGCCCGTACGCACTTCTTTTTTAGGCAAAATAAATTCGGGATACGAGTACATTGTTGTCGAAATGCATGAATGAATTCCCGTTTTGTATTCCCGAAAAAATTCATCGTCGTCGTCGTGCCCGCCATAGATGTTATGCAACGCGTACATGCTGGTTCATTTTCCATTTTGGTTCGGTTCTGGTAAACATTACGTGCACCAGAATTTCTCGTTCTGTTTGCACGATATGATGCAAGAGGAGTCTCGTTAGTTTATTGTCGGCCACGTCTGCGCTCACACGTATGCCGAGCTACGTTTCGATGTTGAGTGAAGATATTGTGACAAAAATTTTTCTGTGAAGGCGGCTCAACGCGCGCGTTTAATTGAAAAATTTTTTTGAATGAAAAGTGAAAAAGTCTCAAGAGACAAAAAATATTTAAAAAATTAAAAATTTATCGAAAAAAAAAATAAATAATTTAAGTGAATAATAATGACGTAAAAAAAATAATAGACCAGCATTTAAAAAAATCGTTTAAAATAAATTAAAAAATTTACTCTAGATTATTTAAACATAACAAATAAATTAATAAATAAAGAAATAAAATCCGATAGCACGAAATTAACTCTAATTTCCAAGAATTGATAAATGTTGAAAATAATGAGATAAGACGCCAAGTTGGATCCAAAGTGAATTAAATTAGTCTCTTGATAAGAGTTAATTTTTTTTAAAGCAAAGACGGATTTTCTATTAAAATTTATGAGAAAACGAAGGCACCTCCGGAGATTTGAAGATTATTCGTCTTCTGCTTCTGCCACATAAAGTTACGAGAAAGTGCAAGTGTTCTCCCAAAGAAAAGAAAAAAACAAAATAATAAGAAAAGAGGAATTACAAGCGGATTAAATCTTTATTTCTATTCATAAATTATAAGACGGTGTCGTTCGAAATAAATAAACAGAAGCTTACCGGTGAATTTTCCTAAAGTGAATTCATCCCTTTATTTTCTTTGTGAAAAAAATATAAACCCGGAATTTAATGGTGTAAAAAATAATAGGAAAAACCGCAGACTCGAATATTTGTCCGTACACTTGAAAAATGCGACAGACGTAAAATCTCTGTAGACAACGAAGGACAAACACACAAAAAAATCGAAAAAAAAATTCGTCTGCAAATAAAAAAGAAAAGTTTTCCGTGCAACCATTCAAGAGAACATGAAAAATGATTATTGCAAATGTTGTCTGATATGAAACATTGTTAAAAAAAGTAAATGGTTTCCTGAGTGAGAATTTGTGGTTTCATGCTTGCAACTTCTTCATCAATAAAGACGAGTGAATTAAAAGCACTTTTTGCAACGTCCTTCGAAGGGTTCATTTACTCTTGAATAAAATACAAAAAAAAATATTATTATTAATGAATTGGTGATTTATAGCAACGATATACCGGGAACAACATCATTGGCAAAACAATGCCCGTGAATGACATTCGTCCAAATGCGAAACTGAATGAAAAATTACTCTCGCTAACCAAAAAATGATGATAATAATGAAATAAATAAACAACAATGGCCCCAAAGTAAAGTGTACAAGTGAAAAATAAATGTTTTTATTTGTTACCGATTGTGTTGAACACACTCTCGAAGCGAAGAAGGAAGAAAAATTGAAGAAAAATAAATAAATAATGATAGTGATGATTAATTGATTCTATCAGCGAATCTTTTTTGCCCGCAAGAAAAGTAAAAAGGAAGGAAAATAACTCCCATTTTTTTCCTTGTCGACCCTTGTATATTGTGAAAATTGAACAAAAAACCTTTGATCGCTAGAAAAAAATATTTTCCATGGAAATCCACTTCAAATTGTTACATAATTAAAAATTTTATCAAAAGTTAATAAATAAATTTCCTTTAAAAAAAATGGTGGATATAAGTTCAATCATCGAAGGAACCGTAAAGTTTCGAGACGGCAAAAAGGTAATTTTTGAAATTTATTTTTAATTAAATTAAAATTTTCCACTCAATGACGACACAAAAAAACGACAATTAATTGCGGTTCAAATTAAATAAAAAAAAATATTGCGGTGGTGTCGATGACTGATGAACGACGACAAACAATGTCAATAACCCCAAACTCTTCCAACAGATCTTCACAATAAATATTTAATGCATTATGCACACATTTAGTTTGGATCATAAAATACACGCACAGCGATATTTGCGGGAGTCACCATTTAATAGACTAATTAGCGACAGACAGAACCATTCATATTTTACGGCGCAATGACAAAGATAAGTGCATTATTTTAAAACGTCGTCGTGTGAGCGAGAGATAGAATTTCTAGATAGATAGACGTTGATTTGATACAGTTGCAATGATGATGATGACGATAGTTGTTGTTGATGTTGTTGTGGCTTGGCTCCCATATCTTGTGTGTGGTTTATAAATAACGCAAAATACAAAGTGCTTCAGTGGTTTTTCGCAAAAGTGCATGAAATTGTATGAAAGGCATGATGCCAAAAAATATGAAGTTTTGATTTTCTACGGTGATGATTTCGTTGCTTTGAAGAAGTGAACGGAAAATGATTTATTTATTATTTAACCATAGAATTTTATAGAATAACACCTTTAATTATATGGCCATTACATTAGTTGCGTGTTTTGAAGACATTTATTTTTATTTTTCTTCTAAAATAAATTAAAAATTTATAAATGAACGCCAGTAAAAATTCTTGTTTGATGCCCATTAACACCAGCATCGCTCTAATTATGCCACAAAAATATCGCATAAAAGGCGAGTGTAATTTTAAAAATTGTTTCAAATTTCATCTTGCTTAATTTTTTTTAGAAAAATCATGAATAATTAATGAAAATGGTCAATTTACAGTTTTTCATTGTTAAAAATGTACAAAAATTGACTTATTCTCGAATAATTTGAAATCTAATTTTTTTCTCTAATGTTGTCAGTTTTATCAGTTTTTGATAAAAATTGATACAAAAAGTTGAGAAATTTACAACTCTATTTTAAATTTTTTTTTTTTACAAAATCTTTTAACTTTTAATATTTTTAAAAATTAAATTATTTTAAAAAATAAATAAAAAAAAATATTTCGTTTTGTAAATACTTTTTGAAAAAATTTCAAATACAAATTTGATAAAAATTGAAAATTAATTAAATTTTTAAAAAAATTTCATCAAATACCCAAATATTTATTTTCTTCAAAAAAAAATTTAAGAAAAGTAATTTTTTACAAATTTATCATTTTCCCTGGCATTATTCATAAATTTTTTGCAAAGGAAATTTTAAGGTCTAAAAAATATGAAACATTTTTAAAAACTGCACTTTCCTAATTAAACGAAATCCATCGAAAACTCAGACTTATAATTCACGAAGAAAATATCTTGGTCACTAGACCATAACAAATTATGCAATTCTCGTGTGCCAGCTCTATGCACCACATAAAACACATATTTATGAGTGGTGTTACTCCGACCAACCATTTACATTCATTTAAATTACTGCATCTTGCTAACCAATATTTAGAGACTCCTCTACAGACACGGCTGCAACGATTATAAATTATTTCTACTCGTCCGACAGACTGCACTACTTCTAAAATTAATAATAAATAAAATGAATGAATTTTCGTGTCAGAAACCGTCTAGAATCGTAAAAATAATTTTGTTTTCGAATCCACATCGATCATAAAATTTAATTGATTTATTTTTGTGGATCGCTAGTTGCTTCTTGAACCTGATTAAAGACGATCATGCGATAACAAAACCGGCATTTACTTACAAGAAGACGATTAATTTTAATTCTTACAATGGCGGCGACGCTCGTTAATCTTGTGTCAGTCGCTCAGAAGCTCATTAATTTTGTCATATTTCCAATTTCACACCCTGATAAACTATCCCGTTTGTCGATCGTCGTCATTAGCCGAACGCACACTTGTCCTCCCGAACATATTGTTGCAACGTGAGTGTTACAACATGTGCTGCCTATGCAAGTGTTCACGCTTCCAGGATTATTAATAAATAAAATAGCAAACAAATTTGTAGCGAAAAAAAAATATTATTTGCGCCGCTGTTTGCATATACAACACAGCAAATCCTGCAGGACAAACAAACACGGTCGATAAATATAAAATACAGGAAAAAAAAAAGTACAAAGAGAAAGTGCATTCAGTATTATTTGCGATCAACTTATTTCAACCCCTAATAAAATAATATTGATTTGAAAACCTCATGGGGTTCAACGCAAAATTGACGCGTTTCAATTGCGAACGTACTGAATTTTGTGTGTGTTTGATATTAAAAGCAAATACGGGACGCATTCAACCAATCCTGCTCTGTCTGTCTCGCAATTATTACATTTTTGTACTGCTGATCGGCAATCACACACAAAAAAAAAACGGAATTATCTCCGACTGAATGATCATCAAATTTCGCTTCGTTTTTTTTTCTCACTTTTAAATTGGTCTCCGAGGGGTCGTTTCTCCTGTTTCAGGGACAACTATTGACAAAACTTGTGAAATGTCAAGGGTACAAATTGTTATTATTATTAGATAGTGAGTGCTCTCGTTTGATTTTTTTACACGTCGTCACACGAGTCACACCCCAAAACAAAAAACAACAAAAAAGGTACAAAGCACCGGATTTAATTCGACACCTTTCTATTGTTATTTAATATTTTTTGGTATTTTTTGTATTATGTTCGAAATTGCATACTTTTACAAGAATATTGCATTAAAAAAAGTGTCCTTTGGGGACAAATTTTGGTCATAAATGGACGTTAGTTGGTATTTTAGTCTTTTCATAAGAATCAAAAGTGACAGGTTGCACTTTGATAGAATTTAGCACGTGAAAGTAGCATCAAACTTCATAATAAAATACTTACCCTCAAGTCACTCAAAACTTCTAATAGAGCCTCTGTAGTCCTGTAAGGAAAAAAATAGAAATTAAAAAAAAAGAATCAAAATGGAAAATTTGAAACCCACTTGATATTGATTTTTTCTCTGTTTTTGTTCTTTTATCTCCAGTCATCATCTAAAAAAACGATTAAATTATATTTTTTTGTAATCTGATACAATTGCCACAGACAGAAAGTTTTTTTTCCGCACCCTAACTGCTTCATTTTTTGCGTGCATTACAATATTTAATCACAATACGACACGGCGCACAATACAAATGATCCTAATTTAATCACAACAGACCCGAAATGACTAAAAAAATATCAGATTAAGTCGTCATATACAAAAGTATTCATCCTACGTAGAAAAAAATAAACAGACAAAAAATTAATATTACAAAAAATGTGATGATAAAAGACACAGGAAGCAATGCAATGTGCTCTTTTTGTGTTCAACATCGGTATAAAGGAGTTAGAAAAATATAAATAAATAAAAGGATAAAGAAAATATGGGTGAGGCACCCGAATATTTTTCTAACTACTAGATATTGCGTTAGAAAAATAATCAGTACAAAATGTTACTTTTAACAAAATAAAATTAAATAAAAGAATAACAGAAAGGGGTCTTCTTCCTTTCATGTTTGTCTCCTTGTGTCATTTTTATTAAAATTCGTACAAAAATAATAAACCACATCCCGAAGTTCGCAAAAATCCAGTAAGTCAGTTTCAGTCCTACCCTAAAAAAAATACAAAAATTTCGTTTCTTGTCCATCATAATTTATGTAATTATGTTGTTTTATGATGTGGAAACAATGTTTATTAGAATAACAAAAGGCGATTTCCCTAAATTCTTTTCATCTCCCGCGTTCATGAAATGAACTTGTTACATAATTCATGAGTCCCTCCGAAATATCCGAGGAAATGATCGACTAAAATATTTGTCTGCACTTGGCAAATTTATTACAATTTTTATTCCGGTACGCATTATGTCGACGCTTGTGCGTTCAATTAAAAATTTTGCCGCTGAAAGGAAATCGAATCTCGGGTAATAAATTTTTTGGCAATAAATTTCCAATTTTTTTTTTTTTCGATAATTGTTGTTAGACTTTTTCGTCATAAATTTCTCTTCTGTGTGGGAACAAAAATCAATTGGACGAAAAAAATTCTTTTGTTTGAGTTTATTAAAATGTCAAAAAATCGCAAAATTATGAAGTCAACGTCCTGTGCAAAAAAAAATACAAAAGATGACAAATAATCTGATACAAAAAATATTTAAAAGTTGACTTGTGTCACCTCAATTCCCCCTAAAAATGTTTGATTTTGTGAACGAACACGTGCGTTAAGTACACATCGATGTCGCGCTCGTACAAAAGAACGTGAAAAAGGAACCAGACGGAATAAATTAATCATTTGTAAGAATTTTTTAAATAAATTCAAGACATTTTGAAATGAATGTTAATTGAAAATCAAACATTTTGAACTTTATTTCCCCTACTGGATTGATGAAATCTCAAGAAAAAAATGTGAAGAGTCTTTATCAAGATCGTTCAGCCCTTTATTTACACAAAACTTATGAGATCACAAGTGCGATCAACTGTTCTAACATTTTAGACATTTATAAAAAAAAGAGGAAATACTGAAAAAATACAGAAATTTCCCTTTTAAATGTTATTTACTACATCCACATGCTACTTAAATTTTTTCATAACCAAAATAGTAGCATTGAACTAAAAAAAAATACAAGAAAAAAAGAATTGTTTTGAATGTCAAGTACGTCCGGGAGAATATGCATGATTTAAAAAAAAAACAAACAAATATCGAATGCGCCAGTTAATGAAACGAAACTGAAAACAAAACAATAAAAAAAGTTTTTTTTTAATATTTAAATTTAAATATAACTTGGACTAAATTTAACTTTATTTCATTTTTTTATGTGATTTTTTTCATGCGCCATGTCGATATGTTTAAGCATAATAATATTATTGAAAGAAACATCTGGCAATTGAAATCGAAGTTTTTTTATTTGATATTATTAGAGAGTGCATTAGGAATTCTATTGTATTTTTTATGTGTGACACTATCGACATGTTGCTACAAAGTTGGCTTTTTATCGATAGAAAAGGGAATTTTTTATTGGACAGCGTCTACAAAGTTTGATCGTAAAAAATAGAGAAATAAATATTTGTCTGGACGCACTTTTTTTCTATTTTTTCAAGGTTGGTGAGTTTTAACTGAAAGAGTTAAAAAAATAAAAATTTTATTAAAATAATAAATTTAAAAATTATTAAAAAAATATATTAAATAATTTAAATATATTAAAAATTTATTTAAAATTTAATTTAATTAAATTAATAAATTTTTATTTAATTAATTTAAAAATTAAAATTTTTTAAAATTATTCCAAATTATAAAATTTTATTTAAATTATTAAAAAAAATTTTTTTTTTCTTAAGCTAAAAGAGTTAAAATTATTCAAAAAGCAGCAGGATGTAAAGTACTCAAAATGTAACAAATCAAAAAATTCTTCGAGATGTTTACAAAAATTCATAAAATAATATCAAAGTCACGTCAGAAAAATGAAAAAAGAAGATCTAAAGTGAAGTAGACACTTGAAAGGTGTTTGTTCCAGTTTATATTTTTGTATCAAATCACATCACCTGAAGAACACTGATTTCATGTCTTCGTTCACGAATATATTACATTTTGTATAAACAACTTTTCGTTTGAAGATCTTGTTATTTATTTGGACGACCGACGTATACGAAAAATAAATAAATAAAACAGATTTAAAGTTATGCAAGTTTCTCTGGCTTGGCATGGCATGGCATGAATGAGGTGTAACACGAAAATTATAAACATACATCAGGTGTTGTTATAGGTTACTTTTCGGAACATTTTCATGGAAAATATTTTGCATGCATGAAATATGGAATACTGAGGAATTATTATGAGGAGTAAAATGGCATGCAAAATGCAGTAAAAATAAAATATTTTGCTTTGTAAAGGATTTTATGTTGAAGAGATTTTCAAGTGTCATTTTGCTTGCTTGAAAAAGTTCGTGTATGTGTAAAATACTCATGTTTAAAATTCAAGTTGACACGACGTTTGCATATTTCTTTATTATTTACCTTTTTGTGCGCGTGTGAGACACCGCCGGTCATGACTCTTGTGCGAGCTTTCACCTCGACATGATTCTGTCACCAAAGATGTTGATGAAAATTTTGAAGATTTATTTTAAAAGTGACGAAATCTCTTAAAATTTCATTTTTTTTAGAATAATTTTTTAATAAAAAATAAATTAAATAATTTCAATAAATTTGGTTGAAAAATCTGAAATTGACCGAAATTGAAAAATCTTTATCAGTTTTGTAACGCAATAACTCAAATTTTGTTTTGCAAATTACTTTTGAATTTTTTTCAGTCTATCAAGCTCAGCTTTGAGAAGGTTTTGGAGCAATAAAATCTTAAAAATATATTTCTATTAATTAATTATTGAGTACCAAAAGTAAATTTCGAAACTATCCACGTAAGATTTATTGCATACTTTTGAGGGCTAATTTCAAAATTTGATACAAAAAAAATTTCTATGGGTAGAACGAAGTTTACAGGTCCGCTAAAAAATTTTTAAAAAACCCAAATTTGACAAAAAAAAATAAAAATTGTCTTAAACGTTAAAAATTTGAATAAAACTCCTTTATCAGAATTCGAATACAAAACATAACCTAAAGCAAATCGCATTGTTTGCTTAACCGATTCTATGAATGTGTCAGTAATTCCTCAAAGTATCAATCAATTTGCTGAAAATTTTGCCCATAATATTAATTATTCACCAAATGAAGAGCAAAATTCGAACAATGGTCTTCGTAATCATCTTTTGTGTGGCTTCCAGTGCATTGTGTTTGTGTGAATAATTAATGCAATACAAATGTTATCATGCATGAATGATAATTTGCTGCACACACAGAGAGAATTCTGCTGGAATCTGCTGCCTGTTTGTATGCAATAATCAAATATTTACCATATCTTTAGGATAGATCAAATGGAAAATTATAACATTTCACGATGATGAGATGTGAATGCAAATTAGCAAACGATAGATCATTCAAATTCGCAAGAAAGCAAAGAAGACGAGAAGAAATGTTGTTGATTTAACTTTAAGACGTCTCGAATTTGCAAGTTAAATATTGACTTTAAAGTTGCATGTTAATCTCGTGAAATATTTTCTACACCTTCAAGCACTTTTCGCATGAAAGTACCCCAATAATAACGACGGATCATTGTCCTCCGCACGTTATTGTTATTGTTGAAGTTGATACCAATAAAATACAGTGAAAATGTTATTTTTTCCTGCTGCAAATATCGGCAACATGCAGGCACATTGACACATTTTATAGCAGCAAGAAACAAAAACTTGTGTGTTTTGAATTTTAAATTCAACAAAAATTCATTGACCTGAAATTTCGTGCGATTTTCCGAATAGAATAGAAAAAGGAAAATCAATTCGGGAACGCAACGTCCGAAAATCAATGATTCGAAACGCGACAAGAGGAGAAGACATTGAAACGAACTAACAACGCACAAAGTATATCGCCGCAGTGGGAAAATAAAGTCGATTTTTATTTTTGTTACAAAAGTAGCAAAAAAAAAAGTTTTAGATAAAAGACACATTGATGTTTATTTGGCAATAACTTTTTTTTTGTCGGACGAGATTTATTCAACAGTTCCGATTTTTTATCCATTTTTCGTCTTGGTTAATGGCAAAAAGATAACCAATGTCGAGTTTGAGTGTAAGGGACTCCACCCTAGATGGAAATATTTTTACCAAAAAAATAAAAAAATAAAAAAATACGGAAAAATAAAGGAAGAAAAAGAATGAAAAGAAAAACTTTCCTCTTTTATCTATTTTTCCGTGTATTTTTGTTTGAATTTGAATGAAAATTCCTGGTTATCGTTCTGTTCTCCCTTTCATTTCATTTTCAGTCACTCGTCAATTCGTCTCAATTTCAAAGGAAAATCCATTGATTGATGCCACTATTTACATTCAAATGTCTGAATAACTTTGGTTTACTGCCATTATCTATTTGTTTACTCTCTGCGTCGTCTTCCTCCTTTTTTTTTGCGAGAGAAAGAAAGAGAAATATTTTGCTTTTCCCATTGACTTTCAAAATTGACATGAAAATAAAATCCGTTGAAGTGCAAAATTTCTAAAGTGGATTTTTCTTTATAGATGTGTGATTATGTTAACTGCTGCGTGCCTCTCAAAAAAAAATATTCAATAACACGTCAGATACTCAATAAAATTGTGCAAATGAGTCAAATTTCAATCAAATGTGCAAAACATCGACGAATACAATGTAAAAAGGGGGAGCGCTTATGTGACTTGTATGCCAAAGCGGAATCAAAAAGGTGTTGAATGACTAAAAAAAATTCACGTGAAATGAATCAAGGTATTTCTTAAAAAACCATCATCGTCGAAGAATTCGGTTTTATTGAACCAAATCGCACAAATAAAACGGAAATCTTTAAAGGTAACCATGGAGATAATCACAGCGCGCAGTAAAATTTTAAACGTCTAAGGAGAAAAAATTGCTTAAAAGTGTGTTTAAAATCGTAAATAAGGAAGAAAATGTCGAGGAAAAAAGAAATTGGGAACATAATCTTCAAATTACTTCTAAACAATTGACGTTCGGAGATGTTTTTGTCATCCTGAAAAAGGGGGAGCTTCAAAGTGTGACAAATTATTTGAAAAATTATGAATTCCTAGCGAGAGCATCTGTATTTTATTGCAAATTTTTATTTTTTCTGTCAAACTGTTTTTATTTAAATTTTTCAAAGAAAAAAAAATAATTTAAATGTCAAAATTCGATCGATATTTATAAAAAAAAGGATCAAAGCAAAATCCGGAAGTTGACCTAAAAAATATTTTTTTTTTACAATTTTCAAACAAAAAATGTGTCACTATATCATTTTAGAACTATAAGTGGAATTATTATTTTTTTGGGGGATTTTGCGAAACATTTTAACACCATTAAATTCATTGTGTGACGTATATTTCGCCGAGACACGCAAAAGCACAAAACTAACCTAATTCTATCATCACTTGTACAAAATATTATCAGTCGCTCCATTCATACATAGTAAAAAGTTGCTATTGTCGCTTAAATAATAACGACTAACGAAAAATAATGAAATTATTGTATAACATCATTTATGTGCTAGAACAATTTTCGTTTAAAAAAAAATTAATAGAACATGTCTTTATCCATTTAGAGTTTCTTGTTTCCGATACACAATGGAAAAATGTCGGTTCTAATGCATGTGCGTGCTTAAAAGTTTTTAATTCAATTTAGTTTGGACTTAACTTGCTTTTAAATGACTTTTTTTTTTATCAGAGTCGATGCAAAAAGGAAGCCTTTCTTCATAAAAATCAACACAAAAATTTCCTTCTGGCGCACAAAAGTTTTCTAAACAATTCTCTCACATAAACACACAACAGACGAACATTTTAACCGAAATAATGTAGTTTTAAATTGTTTTGAGTGTGCATCATAGTCGTCGTCGTGTCATGTCTTGCCACAATAATTGAGTAATAAATGAACGTTCCTCCATCGTCTTTCGGTAGGTGCACGAGAAGAGAAAATCTAAACAATAATGCTGACACTGCTGCACTACAATAAACAACAAAATATTGCCATATATAATAATTTATTGTAATAAAATTGAATCTGGCAGGCAAATGATGATCATGATGATGATGATACAATTATGAGAGACAACAAATAAATAAATGGCTGTTGTTGTTGTGTGTTGTTGCTCGTAAATTGGAAGAAGTGCATAAAAGTTGAACAAGTGCAGTGGGGCAAATTAATTGAGGAGAATGGATTTTATCGAGCTGCTGTTTTTCTACTCTAAACAAGTGTGAGGACGGTACAAAAATTTAAAATGTTTTCGATTTTCATAGAGAAAAATTCAATTTTCCGTAGAATTTTCTTAACTTTAAAAATACATGTTTTTTTTTTAATTTTTTTATATTTTAAAAAATAATTAATTTTAATATTATTCAAATATTTTTAATAATTTCACTTAAAATTTGAAATAATTCTAGAAATTTTTTATTTTTAGTCAAAATAATTTTTGATGTTTATCAAAAAAACAAAAAAATTGTTAAAAATGTATCAAAATTTGATTAAAATTTAAAATTTGTTTTAATACATTTTCTATTTTTTTTTTGTCATATAAAAATTTTTTTCAATCTTAATCAAAAATTTTTTAAATTTTAAAAAATTTTTTTTTTTTTGAAAATATAAAAAATTTTGTTTTGATAAAAAAAATTACTACAAATTTACTAAATAACTCAAATTTTTCTAAAAATCTCATCCAGATTTTTTTAGTTTGTTAAGTTTAGCTCAGAAAAGGTTTAGAAGTTATAAACTTGTAAAAAATTGTAAAAATTCATGAAAAATTAAGAAAATCTTCTAAATATTATATGTAAGATTCATTGCATACCTTATAAAATTAGGTTCGATTTATTTTAAAAATTACGTTGATTGCATAATTTTGGGATAAATTTTTTGCTTTAAAAAATCAACGGGTAGAACGAAGTTAACGGGTAACAACTTTCATGAGAATTTTTCAAAAAATTGGGAGAAATCGAAAACATTTTAAATCATTGTTTCGCCTTAAATGTAACTTGTTACCGCCTGACATCCACTTCAGAGCAAAGACGACAATAAATTAATAAAATTCACTTAAATTGGCTCCTCAAGAATGTTCACTCCAAGTCAACTCGACAACCGACGGAGGAAATAAAAGGTCGTTGTTGTCATGTTTTTCTTTAATTTTATTGTAGATTTATTTATTTTTTTGTTGCAAGTGTTTGTTTGGTTAATTGTTTTAAATTGAGTCACATAATTTCAATTAAAAAACAAGCAAAAAAGTCGTTTCTTGTTAAGAATTTTGATTTCTCTATTAAATTTGTTGAGAGTTGAAATTTTTTTTCTGTATGAAAAAATAATCGATAAAAAAGGGCTAAGCACGTAATTCTAACAAAACGTGTCTCCAAAATTTTATCACTTCACTCTCTCTCTTTTTTGTTCTCTGGTTCCCCCGAAAAAAAATCCAGATGTTGAAAGTTTTTTTTATTGTTGTCCGAAAGACATCATCCTGTCCAGCCAGACACCATATGACACATTTTTGAAAAACATTACTACTACTAGACAACTAAATTCCATCATCATCCACATGCATATTCATTCAATTTTTTACGGGTCCCCCATTTCGTCATGTCCGCTCCGATGAGATATAGTCATCATCATCGTATTATGGCATTTGAAAGGCTTATACGATGTTGATGACGAGTGCAATATCGAACGACATTTGTGCCGTTTTTGTTGTTATTTGTGTAGAGATAAGCGAAAAATATAAAAGGATTATGACTCGATGACGACGACGAAAGGAGAGAAAACGAGGGTCTCACATGTGTTTGTGTCACTGTTTGTGTGTTATTTGATGGTTTTTCAATCAATTCAATACTTTTTACTCCGTTTTTTTTTTCATCCCTCATCTCGTTCGTCGATTGTGCTGAACAAGTGCATGTGAATGACGAAGCTCTCGCATGTCAAGGGGAATTGGATGATGAAAACTGAACACTAGCACTTTCTTTTGTAGTTTTTTTTCTATTGAAAGACGAAAAGGTGATAAAATTTGATATTAGATTGATGATATTAGGAGGGAACAAAGTCTGGAATTGACAGGATGTCGATTGCATTTATGGAATAATTTACTTAAATAGCTTTAAAAATACTTTTCTGAAGAAAATTTAATTTTTAATGATGAAAAACCTGAAATTATGAATTTAATTCAAATTAAAAGCATTTGAAGTCTTAAAACTGCTTTTTATTCATTAAGAAAAAATAAAAATAAATTTCTTTTGAAGTAATTCTGCAAAAAAAAATTTTTTTTTTTTTTCAATCAACCTTGAACTGAATTTCCGTCATTTCCATACTTTTTCAGCAATAAATTAATTTAAATAAGCAAAAAAAAAATAATTTCGGCATTATTGAAGTGAAAAATCGGTGTGGCACACCGCAGATTGTCATAAATTACCTGCCCTAATAAATCTGAATGCTTTTTTCTCTCTTACATTCCGAATCAATGAAATGATCATTTCAATGGCAGCCAAACCATACAAAAAATTAAACCCAATAGTGCTTTATTATGTTTCGTTTTTTTTTTCATTTCACTTATATGTTCAGTTCACTCAACACGAAAAAAATGTACAAAAAGCGCGAGAAACGATGTGAAAACCGTAAATTTCTACCATCTGTTTGTCATTGTCCTGATTTTGTCATTTTCGAATTATTATCAACACACCGAAAAAAAAATTATTTTGTTCATTTCCGTGCTGTTTGTTTTCACCGGTGACTGAAATCGGCGACGACAAATATTGACGCAAAGTTTTTAAAACTCATTATGGGTAATTAAAAAAAAAAGTGTAATGTTTTAATTGAAATGTCGTGTTCGTCGGTGTGTGTTAAAAATAAAATAAAAGGAACAACAATCCTTAATTTTGTGCAACAAAGTATCAAATTTCGCAAGCAAAAACCAAAAAGTACGCAGATAACATTTGAATTTATAATTTATGGATTATGCAAATATACGAAGAGTTTTTGGCGCTCCATAATAAGTGAATGAGCAACTATATGGCGTCATCCATTAATGACGATGAAAATTTAGGGGAGGGTGGGGCTTAAAATTTAAGAAAGCCTCGTTTTCGAGAAATTTACAAAAATCATTGAAAAATTTTAATTTTTTGACAAAAGTGAAAGTTTAAACAATTTTAAAATTAAAATTGTAAAATTGAATTATTTTAAGATTTTTTTCATCATCATTTTTTTTATCATTTTAAAATTGAAAATCTAATTTTGAATTTTTCAAAATATTTTTTAGATTATTTTCAATTAATAGATTTTTTTATTGAAATTTGAACTGATCTAAAAAAAACTATCTTTTTAATTAGGGGAGAGTGGGAGAAAATTTTAAAAAAATTCTTCAAAGATTAAAATAATTAAAAATTAAAAAAAATATTAAAATAAAATCAAAAATCGCTGGATTTTGAAAGTTTTTAATTATAGGGGAGGATGGGGGTCAAAAAATGCCCCATTTTATCCGAAACCATTAATGGATAACGCCAAAAGTGAATATTTAAGCAACTATATGGAGAAAAGAGCAAAAGGAGGGATCTGAATTATGTATGCAAATTTTCCGTAGTGATTGTAAATGAGACTTTCTGCACACAAATGTCACAAAGCCAGACAAAAGGGCGTTCATTAACATTTTTGTCGTGCCGCGTACGTGCGTTATGCAAGGAATTATTATTTCGACGACGACAAAGTGGCAGAATGGAGCAAAATTTACGGCACTTGTCTGTCTAAGGCGGAATTGATCCCTTAATTTGCATAGAATTCCAAAAGTGCGCAAAGTGATTTTTGCCGTGAAAATTGTTTCGGAATTCAATTACAAGAGATTTCTCCTGAAAAACTTTAAAATCCAAAACAAATTCGAAAAATCAAACACCTGTGAGAATTATCGCAAGAAATAAAACTTTATCTCACGTGAGGGAGTAATATCAATAAATTTTCATGTAGTTTATTTAAGCAACAAAAAAAAAAGTTTACCATCAACAACAATAAATATCGGCAAAAGGAGGCGTTCGATACGAAAAAATTCCCTTTTTTATGGAAGACTATTAAAAAAGGCTGTTCGCGACAAAGAAAAGGAACTTTTTTTTTGCGGTAGGTACGTAAAATTGTATCAGAAATGCATAAAAAGCGCCAGGAAATGCCATTAAAAATAAAATAAAGTACACATTGTTAGTGCAATTTCTTTTCCGCGTTTCCTCTCCCAACGTGGAAGAGCAATAATAAAAAGCAAAACACAACTTTTTAACTTTTATTGTTCAACTTTGGTGGAAAAAAATAATAATAAAATAACAAAACTTGTATCCAAATATTGGCTTGTCAGGAAAAAAAATTCGTAATGAACGTTTTTAACCCTTTATTTTATTATTACACACGTTGCATGCAATTTTTGCGCAAATGAGGTACTTTTACTTTTTAATGATCTCTCATTTGACTCCACGAGGACTTCTAAAAGTTTTAAATGTTACAAAATGTCTCTCAAGGAATAATTTTGTAGCGCAAGTGACTTTTCTTTAAGAAAATACAAAAAAAAAACTACAATTTCGCTCGAAGGAGAGCTAGAAACTTTGCCAATTATTATTATTTTAAAAGTACTTTTCAAATATTTGTAATTTTTTTCATTATTATTTGTTCAGAAAACAAAATTTTCCGTAGCTAGCAAAGTTTCGAGCAATAAAAATTATGTTAATAATGCAAATATTAAATTAAAAGTGGGTTAATTGTTTAGAAACGTTGAAAGTTTTTCTCTTCTTTCATTTATAAAAGACTCCTTTTGCGACAAATTTCAATCAAATGACACAAGTAGGCCAAAAAATTTCGATTATTTGACAATCAAAAGCACAAAAAAATTCCTTTTCATTTTATTCGTTCTTTCTTTCGTCGCTTTTCATAAGGAGAAATATTGAAAGTGACTGAATAAAGTGAGTGATGTTGTCAGCTTGTTTGCTCAAATATGATATTTGTACGAAAAATAAAAGAAAGAGTGAAGAAAATGATTGAAAAATGTGAAAACAGAGAAATTTTTTGTGCGAAAACGTCATGGAGAAACCTCATCAAAGATTCTCCCTGGAGTGTCATGACAAGACAAACTGTATGCGTCTCGATGATGAAATGCTTTTGGCGTCAATTTTTGTGAATAGTGATTTTCTTCTTCTTCTCTCTTCTTCTTCACCGAAGCATTCAGTTTGGCAAAAATGATGGGAATGTCAATATTTTTGTTATTATCATCATTTATTCACAGAAAAAAATGTGCCTCATACACTCAAAAGACATTGTATTGCATTGTATTTGCAAATATTGAAATATTTTTTATTACTTTAGGAGCAAAAAAAGCTTTGCTTAGGAAAATATTTGCATGAGAGCTGTTGTTGTTCCTGTTATACACACATGCATGCATAATACATTGATATGATAAATAATGCAATAAAAGAGTTGAGAAAAAATTTTTCAATTTAATGGATTGTTGCGATGTGAT
Source organism: Culicoides brevitarsis (assembly GCF_036172545.1). Taxonomy (NCBI): domain Eukaryota; kingdom Metazoa; phylum Arthropoda; class Insecta; order Diptera; family Ceratopogonidae; genus Culicoides; species Culicoides brevitarsis. The sequence goes on along the minus strand of NC_087085.1, from coordinate 17,638,588 downwards.
GTGCACGGAGCTTTCACATCAAACAAATGGAGGAGTGTCGATGTGAAAATATTCAATAAATTGAAAAAGATTTTGATAAGTGAAATTGATTTTTTTTTGTTTCATGCACGAAATTTTTTTTTCGAGCAAACGGAATAATAAATGAGCGTAAATTTGAATTCAATTGTTGAGAAAAAAAATCCTTTTTCTCTTAAATTTACTTTTAATCTTCTGTGCTAATTATTTTCATAAAAAAAGGAAAAAAAAAATTACGAGACAACGGAAGTGAAGCTGCTTAGTCAAATAATGAAAAGAACGTTAAATTACAGAAGAAAAAGAAGAGAAGAAGAAGAAGAGCGGACAATAAAACAAATCTCCTTTTATTTGTTGGCATCTTAGCGAATGTTTAGTGAAACTTTTTTTTTACCGCATTTCAAAATTTTTGCGGTAAAAATGCGGTTATGCGGTTATAAATTTTGTCCGTCTAATTTGATTTTATTTTTTTAATATTGAGTCCTGTTATGTGATTAAGTGCAAATTTTTTAAACTTTGAACATTTTTAAAATAAAGGACAAACTCGTGGAAATTCCTGGAAAACTTCGTGAAAACTCGTGGAAATTCGGAAAAAATTGAGAATTTTTAGAATATTAAATTTATTTAAGACTTTCGTGAATATTGTAAAAAATGAAAACTCGTAAAAAGCTTGGAAAATTTTTGGAAAACTCAGAAAATTCGTGGAAAACTTTGGAAAATTCGGAAAATTCTTGGAAAATTCGAGGAAAATTGAAAGAATTTGAGGGTTTTTAAAATTTTATTTAGACTTCAATAACTACTGTATAAAATGAAAATTCGTGAAAACTTTGAAAATTTTTTGGAAAATTCGTGAAAAACTCGGAAAATTCTTGGAAAACACGGAGAATTTGAGGAAAAATTTTGAGTTTTCTAGGTATTTAAAATTTTCTTTATACTTTAGTTACTCGTGTAGAAAATGTAAATTTGTTAAAAGCTTGGAAAATTTCTGGAAAACCTCGGGAAACTCGTGGAAATTTGAACAATTGAATAAAACAGAAAAAATTGAAATGCGGTTAAGTTATTCATTTTAACGAACGCTTCAAATTCTCGTTTTATTTTATTTTTTTTTTCACAAGCAGTCGAGACCGGAATTTCGCGAGGGTGATTCACATTCAAATGTTATTAAATATTTTCTGTGGTTTTTAATTCTTCATGGGGAAACATTTCTCCTTTAAACGACCGCAACTTTTGAAATCTCTTTAAATTGCTCCCGCATTCTATCCATTGCGCGCCGCCATCATCTTCTTTCTACTTTTCAAAATTGCTGCTTTGTTCCATATGCTCATTCTCCGTCAACTTTATTCTAATTGGAGCTACTTATAACGTAAGCACGTCTCTTAGACTTATAGCTGACAAGAGATCTCTCGTCATCATAAAATCCTCGCGTATCATTAAATTTTCTGTGCGAATGACAAATACTACGCACAACTTTTCAATTTTAATAAAGTACCGCACGCGAACAATGACTCAACAGAAAAAAAAAGTTTATTTAATTTAAAAAAAAAGAAAGAAAAAAAAAGAAATATTCTTTGTTCATTGAAGAAGTTTTACAGAAACTGCTCAAAATTATGGCGTTTCATTTATTTTATCGCGTTCTTTTTCTTCGTTTGACTTTGTGTCTTAGATCAAGAGACAATTTTGTCTGATGAGCCATTGACGAGATTAGTCAAAATAATCCACGAAAAAATCTCTTGTCTTTGTCGAAAGTTGACTCTTTAAAAAGTAAATGAAATGGGGCACAATGGTGTTGGTGTTATGACTGGCAACTTCATTACCATTCATATTGCTTGCAGATTTGCATAATTTTGCGTATTTTATTTATTTTTATGATGGCGCGAGTTTCCCTTTTATGTATGCGAGACGGGTGTGACGTATGTCGCGTGAATTTCCATGAAAATCCAGGATTATGGAAAGTTGTGTCGATGGGAGTGTTTGTTTTGCGCCCATAATTTGAAGTTGGTCTTAGACAAATAAATCATCGTGAGTTTTTTCACAAATAATAAAAAAAATAGGAAAAAGGAGTCGAATGAAGGAAGATATACTACACCGCATTTCGATGTTTTAAACCTGCGCTTTTTTGTACTCCTCATTTCACATTTTTGTACTCCTCATTTCACAATTTCTTACTCCTCATCACAAAGTCAAGCTTTTTAATTGAAAAATTAAAAAAGAGTCAACTTAACCTCTCAAGGAGTTAATTTATCTCTTAAGGAGTTAATTTAACTCCTTTTTCGCTCTTAGGGCACATATTTCACAATTTCGTACTCCTCATTTCACATTTTTGTACTCCTCATGACTTAAGGTACTAACCATTGACCTTCAGAGTCCTTAAATAATTGAAAACTACAAAAAAAAAAATATTTGAAGACTACAAATCGAGTTTCTTACCGCATTTTTTCTTCGAAATGCGGTAAAAATAAAACAAAACCCTTTAAAAATTGAACGAACGCTAATAAGGCACAAATTTGTCAACAACTGCTGCCGCGACCAGTAAACCAGTCTACCGCAACATAATTGTCGTTGTTTTTGTCGTCATCGTCGAGGAAAAAATTTCTCATACAAATTAATTTAAATTAATGAGCCTCACTTTTTCTCTTTTTCATATTCTTATAGTGGAAATCAAGATGGTGTGTCATGCGGAAATTATCACCAGTAGCAGGTAACACACACACAAATAATAACAATAAAAAATAATTTTTATCTCCTGTCGCTGCTTTTCACGTCGTATTTCTATATTTTTATGACATTATTTATTTTTATTTCGTCGTATTGGGATAAAAAGGTAGAAGAAGGAGATATCGTCCCAAACATCACTCGGTTCCGAGAAATAATTATATTTAATTAAGAACGATAAAGATATCTCTGGGTGCGTATAATAAAAAGCTTTGTTTGTTCTCTTTTAAACGCGTCATCTCATCGTATCAAGAGAGGTACTCCAATGGAAGGACAACAAACAATAGACAACAAAAAAGGACAAAGTCATAAATTATAAGAGGCAGGAAGTGTTTGTTCACGTATTTTTTATTCGACGCACGCACCCTTAAATATTGACTTGAATCAGGTGCCAACTTTTTGTTTAGTTGTCAAAAAAAAAGTTTTTAAGTCCTTCATTAAAAAAAATATTTTTATTGTTGATGACAATAATTATTTTTCATTTTTTTTTATGAAAAAAGGAGTAAAATGAGAGAAGAGAAGCAGATAATAGAAATTACTTACGAATAATTACATTCGTTTTGCCATTAAATTGTGCATAAAATCATAAAAGAAAATAGTTTTCGTAGCAGTTTCTTCAGCAAAAAATGAAATTTGTCGCACGGCAATTTTCTAGTGCATGCGGAAATAATTTTCTTAATGACTTTTCAATCAATTTTATATTGTCTCTTTAGTTCTTTCTCTCTCTCTCGTTCGTTCATAAATAATTATAATGATGATTTTGTAAAGTAGGGCGAACATTTATTTAATTTTTTATTAAAAATCTTAGAAAAAAAAATTAAAAACTTGAAGAAATCCTATTTCATTAAAGTTTCTTTTCTATTAAAAAAGTTTCTCTTGACTTTTAATTGAAATTTTATTATCATCACTCAAATGAGTCATCGATAAAAGTTAAATTATGCCGGTGAAAAAGCTCTCGGCAGGCCCCTTTTGGTTTCCCAAATCCTTCCAATTACACTAAAAGCCAATAAATAACCCGTAATCCATCCATTACCCGTCTTACGAGCACGGAAAGTCAATCAATCATATTTAACGTGAATAATTACGGTGCATTTAAAAATCTTCCCTCGGTAATTGAGACATTTTCAAAATGCTTCATGTTAAGTCGTTATGTAAATACGCGTAATCCGCACCATTCCATTGTTTCCATTGCCACAAAGAGGAGGAGCAGAATTCAATTATTCTTATTAAAATGAACAGAAATCATCATTAGACAAACAAAGAAATTCAATATTGTGCACTTTGATGACTTCTCGATGCAACAGTTCCTCATCAATCCTTGTCTACTTTACTTGATTAACCCTTTTGCTTCGAAAACTTTTCCCAGGCGAGTTATTATGCATGCATTTGGAAATATAAATGCAAATAGCGGTAAATTAATATGTTAACAACTGACCCTCATCCACATAATTTTTCGGTTGACACGCCTGATTAAACCCTTTAATGTCTATTTTTTGTCAATATTTATTAACAAATATTTATTTTTATTGTTATTGACTGAAAAAAAATAAAAGTTTTAAATTAGATTTTATGTTTTGCTTCAATTTTATTTTTTTCGAGACAAGAGAAAGTAAAGAAAAAAATTCACACGTGACCAAGATTTCAAAAAATGGATTCCCGGAAGATTTTTGACAGAAACACACAAAAAAATCTAATTATTTTCTGTTGTTTCGTTTTTTTTTCTACAAAAATCATTAATATTCCGTTGATTCATCATGATTGTCATTCCTTGTTGTTGTTATTGTTAGTAGGGTCTCTTCGTGACATTGAAACACGTTTGAAAGATGTTTTTTCGAGCATAATTTTTGTACATGTTTTGAATTCTAGCCGGAATTCCATAAGACCACGAAAAAATAAAAATACAAAAATTTGAAACCATAAAATTACCCAAGTGTTAAATTTAATTTTCTTAATTTATTTATTTAACTATTGTGTCCATCAATTTTGCCATAATATGGGCTTTTGTCTGCGTTCAACGATGATAGAATAACAACAGAGCAAAATTTTCATTGATCTTGTTTGCTTTTGTGTTCTCTGCCGGTGCGGTACATTGGCATCGAGGAAAAATTTTCTATGCATCGGAGTCGGGGAAGCTATACAGTGGCAATGTACCTTTATGCAAATATTTTGACGTGCACACAATCGATATCGCATCATGAAAGGCTAAAATTATATTAATTAATTAATTTTATGATGCGTTTATGCGTTGCAAAAGGCATGAATGTTAAATATAAATTTAGGGTGTAGCGATGTTTTGGAATTTTGTCACAAAATAAAACATTTTAGAGGCAAAAACGCACAAAAAATCAAAATTTATACTAAAAATATTTTTAAAATACGTCAAAATTTAAAAAAAAATTAAAAAACAATTAAAAATTTTTTGAATTAATTCAATTGAATTAAATTTGAAAAAATTAATTAAATATCAAAATTTATTTATTTAATTTTTTAAAATTAATTTTAATTAAAATTAAAAAATATTTATTTAAATAAATTAAAAATAAATAAATAAATTTATTTTTCGCGGTTGGATAAAAAATATGGAAAAATTTAAAAAATATTTTTATAAGAAATGTCAAAAAAAAATTTTATTTTTAAAAAAAAATAAATTTAAAAAAAATAAAAAATTAATTAATAAGCTTTAACATGTTTAAAATTTAAAAAAAAGTCAAAAATAAAAATTAATAAAAAAAAATAATTAATAATTAATTAATTAATTAAAAATTTTAAAATAATTTAATTAAATTTAAAAAAAAAAAAAAATTAATTTTTTAATTTAATATTAATTAATATTTAATTAAAAAAAGTAAAAATTTTAAAATTAATTAATTTTTTTTTTTAAAATTTATTTTTAATTTAATATTTTTATTGCCAAATTAATTTTATTTTTTGATTTTTATTATATTTTATAAAAAAATATTTGAAAAATAAAAAATTTTAAAAAAAAATTAAATAAATAAATTTTAAAGGGACACCCTATTCAACATATATGTATTATAACATAATTACTGTTGATTGTTCATCAACCTTTCATCATCAATTTTCAGCGTGAAAACTTCGACCGAACAGAAGCGCGCGCGATCCAATATTTAAAATTCATGCACGAATGAAAAGTTATGACAGAAACTATTTTGCATCGATTAAAGTAAATTTATTTAACGAGTTTATTTTTTGTCATTTGTGGCAACGGATGAGCAAAAGTCCCGACCGACGAACGAGATAACGGTCTTCGAACGGCATAATTAATGATGTCACATTAATAAGGTAATTAAGATGATAACGGCAGATAATTTTTGTTTTTGCCTCGTCATCCAAAAATTGTACCAAAAAACATCAACAATATTTACCAGAAGAAGTCCAGACATATTTTTGGTGTTATTTTAAGCAAATTATTCACACAAAAGTCTTTTACTTGAAACAAAAATAAACAACATTTTTGTCCTATATTTCAAGGCAATTATCCAGATTTTAATTTGAAACGCTCTAACACAATATTTTCGTTTCAGAATAGTTGAGTAAATTTAGCATGCATCTCAAAATATACAAAGATTGGAACATGTGTTTTATGAACTCTTCGAGAAATATTTTCTAAAAAGAAGCCGGCATGAGTGCAATTTAAAAGACATTTGCCATGATTTTAAAGATATTCGAGATATGAGAAAAATGCAGACGACGACGACGATGGCAATAATAATAACAACACTAATAATAATAAAAGTGTCCTAGCACTTGAAATATGTACCAAAAATAAAAATAAACAACTAGCGGCGCAATGTTTTGCTTTGGAATTTGTGTCAAAAATTATCATTTCCAGACAAATTTCGAACAAATCTGTTTTCGATCACACTAAAATGACTTTGTATCGAACCTTTTCCTGTTACAGGTCGAATTGATGAACTTTTATTAACAAGTAAATTTCCATCTTTTGTCCGAAGATTATTGAAATATCTGCAAAAACTACTTAAATATTCATCCAGGCGTTTCGTCTCAAGAATTTCTTTCGTTTTCTTTGAGCAAACGATTTTTTTCTTCTTCTCGTCGGTCGAATTTCTTTATTTTGTATCAGTATCCATTATCCTTCTCGGTATAAATTTGTATTTTATAAAATTCGATACAAAATACAGAAGAAAGAAGGAGGAGAGTCCGAGAAAAAAATATCTAGGAAATGTGCTGACAGAATGTCTACAAAGTAAATTAGGACTATTTCTTGAATTTCATCGCTTCTTTATTATTTTTTATGTACAAAAAAAAAATAAGAAAAAAATCGAGAAAACAAAGAGTCGAGTGTGAGTTCATTGAATCCTTTTAAAAAAATGTACTCCATGAATAAAAAACGAAAAAAGTGATGAATATTTCATAAGAAATGAAAAGAAACAAACGTCCTTGAACTCGCTTCGGCTCACATAGCTAGCAATTATACAACATCAAAACAACCCTTTTTAAGAGCTTTTATCTTCCGGACGACAAAGCCATGTTGATGTCCTATTATGTTAATTTTATGTCCATGAATTTAGTTGCTTTTAGCCAGACAAAGTCATTAAAATTGAAGCTTGAGCTCATAGGACGAGAAAAAAATCCGTTAAAATGATAAATATAAGCGAATCGCATAAATCATGCAAATATTTTTTTTTTTAAATTTAATTTGAATAAAAATTTGTGTTCAGTGAATAAATTTCGCTGATGGTCCCCCGCGCTATAAATTCGCTAACTAAATGCAAAAAAAAAACTTTAATCCTGCAAAACAAGGGAGATGATGCGATGCAATGACGATGGGAGAAATGCATAATTTGTGCAAAACTTTTATAAAAAAATTTTTTTCTTCCTCATTCATGTCTAAATTAAAAATATTTTGCACTTCATAGTTTCGCAATTTTTTTATTTTCGCGTCGTCATACTTTTATTTTCGACTGAATTATTTTTTTTCGCCACATTGGTGCCACATCGTTACGCCATGCTGCATCCATAAATTGGAAATGGATTTAAATAAAAATGTGTGTGTGTGTGCAAATCGGGGGTGCATGTGGAATTAATATATATTTTTTCGGTTCCAATTGTTTATTAAAAATGCAATGCACGTCGAGTAAAAGAGAAAAATAGACAAAAATGTGTTTTTTTCTCTTCGGTATCTACTTTTAATTGTCACGATAATATTATTTTGTTAGTCCTTACGATGCTCATTGAATTTTAATAAGGTGTTTATCGGCTTTTACCATAGAAATTAATTGAGTTTTATCTAAGAAGGAAGAAATCCAAAGGGGAATGAAAAAGATTGATTTTAACGTGATTTTCATTAACTTCTATGATTAAATAAATTCAGGATCAAAAGATTTAATTCAAGTCACATACTCGAGAATTTCAAATTCATCCGCTACCGTTTTATGTAATCGTTGAAAAAAATAACAATAATAATTAAGTTTCAACTTTGGACAGTAATTACAAAAGTTATCCTTGTTCAAATGTTATTTCAACAAAAATTTTCAACTTTTTAGCTGCATTAAATATTTTTTTTTTCTATTTTTTTCGCACAACTTCTCGCATGCACACACAGGAAACACTGTAAAATTATGTTGTTAAATGACGGAATAAACGATTCAATGTTTCAAGTTATGACAATGATGAGCTTAATTTGATAACAACTTTGCGGCATCAGCAGAACGACGACGACGACCGGCGTGAAAGTTGTTAATTTATTTTTGTTGCATTTTAATGGTCAACGCAGTTTCTTTTTTTCTCTTGTAAAAAAAAAGTTTATTATTTTAATAAATTAGCGAAATTGCGTATAAAATTAGCTGAAAATAATACTGGAACGACATTTTCGTGATGCATGAGCCGCAAAATTTATAATGACATGTTAATTAAATTCACATCTTTGTCAAATGTGCGGCTAAGAACACACAAAGTACACTTTGGATTTACATATTTCATCCTTTTGCTCAAATAATTGCCCAATGGGGCAAAATGGCTTATTTTAAAATAACTAAGCGTCAATAAGGCTTTCAAAATATTCATAGGAAAATTTAAAAATTTTTTTTTTTGAAAAAAATATTTTTTTAAATTTTTAATTAATTAATAATTTAAATTAATTAATTTTTAATTTAAAATTAATAAAAAAAATTTTTTTAATTTAAATTAAAAAAATTAATTAAAAAGTTTTATTTGAATTTAAAATAAAATTAATTTTAATTATTAATTAATTTTTAATTTAATTAATTTTATTTTTAATTTAAATTAATTTATTTTTTAATTTAAATTAATTTAATTTTTAATGAATTAATTTAAATTATTATTTTGAAAAAAAATATATTTTGCAATTTTAATTAACTAATAATTTAATTTAATTTATTTATTCAGATTTATTATTTTTAAAAAATATTTATTTAATTTATAAAATAAATTTTTTAAATTATTTTTTTTTATTAAATTTTTAAAGTCATGATAATATTATCTTAAATTTTTTATTTAAAAAAAAACATAAATTTGAAAAAAAAAACGAATAAAATTTTAAATACCTTATTTTTGAATCCTCAGAGCCTTAAAATAGTTAATCTCGTCCCAATGGGAATGAATCGACGACCATCTAAGACATTAATTTAATTGATTGTGTCATTACTCATTATCGTGCCTGTGTCTTGTCTCAAATTGTCGTGTTTTAATGATTATTATTACATTACACGGAAGAAGTGATGAACCGAATATATTGTAAAGTGCCCTCTTGGCAAGTTTTTGTCTATCTCCAAGGACACACAACGCAAGATGCCATCCCGAAAGGATTGTTAAAACAATATAATACTAATTAGGCCGATTATGCGAGCCATCAGGTGAATGATAATATTTCGCTGTAATTATACAATATAAGGGCGTAACTATGGCAAAACGGGTATAATCATGTCTCGAGATTGATCCGCAATAGTGCAATATGCTCCGTGTCTCACACTGTTATTAAATATTCGATAACGAGCACACCGATTAATCATATCTAAGCGAATCGATTACATGCTAAATTATTTGTTGCAATAAATTTGCATTCCTTGTTATGCTGATAAAACTATGACTATTACACAATATAAGCTGTAAAGTGGCATAAATAATTTAATCTGCTTAAAGTAGATTGTAATCTTATTGGTTGCACTTTGCTCGTTTGAATTGTTCAGAGAAGTTTGATATTTGATCAAAATATTAGTCGGTGCAAGTTCGGTATTGATAGGCAAAGTTGTTAATTGGAAGTCATGACCTGAACTCGCTCGAAACTTAAAATTTGTTTAACTTTGAAGTTCATTATGGATGATGTTTAATTAACAAGTCGGTGATATCGTGAGAGATCGTTTAGCATATTTTTTGTTGGTTTGGAAAAATTATGTAGAAAGTGAGACATGTTTAACGATTGTCGAGACTCAATTAAAAAAAAAAATAATTTGAACAATTTTCAACATTTTTGTCCTATTATAAATTTTAAAATGGCGCGAAAAAAGTCAAAGAAATTTTTTTTCCTTTTCTGACATTTCATCTGTCGAAAAAAATATTCAGAGAAGTTTGATATTTGATCAAAATATTAGTCGGTGCAAGTTCGGTTCTAAATTGGAAATGACCTAAACTCGCTTTTAAAATTTATTTAAAAAACAAGTCGATGCTATCGTGAAAGAGCAATATAGACTTGTCGAATATTTTAAAAAAAAATTTTTTTTTCAAAAATTAAAATTTTATTAAATTAGTTAATTTTTAACTTGAAATTTTTAATAAATCATTTTCAAATAAAGTTGAAAATTTTTTTAAAAAAATATTTTTTGAAACTTTGGTCAATAAAATAGTTTTGAAATTTTTTTTACATAAAATAAATAAATTTAAAATATTTTTTGATCGTTCTTAATTTTTTTTTAACAAGTTAAATGCTCTAAAAAAATGTTAAACGATCAAAAATGTTTTAAATTTATTTATTTAATGTGAAAAAAATTTTAAACTGTTTTATTCTCAATTTCAAGAATTAATTTTTCATTATTTAAAAAAAAATGTTTAGAATAAATTGAAAATGACTGAATAAAATTTTTAAACAGAAATTTAATTTAAAAAATTTAACATTTTTATTTATTTTAGAAATTTTTATTTCTTTATAAAAAAAATATTATATTTAATTTACATTTGACTCAAAAAAAAACAAACTTCTTGCAACTGCGGTTAAAATTTTCAATAACAAGTTCCAACACGACGACAAAGTGATAATTAATGCATTCACCTCCTTTTCTCTCACTTTTTCATTTTGTTTGCCTCTTATTTTTCAATAAAAACAGCAGAATTTTCATGGTTCAGACAACAACTTATGCAAATAACGTGTCGTTCTCAATTATATTACAATAGCATCGTCTAGAGCACCACAAGAACGAGCACAGTTCATTTGCCTCCAGCACACAAGAAAGACTTCATTAACACCATCGACATGCAAAATTACATCATATATTTCTCTCAACTGGGCAACTGCAATTATTATCATATCATTACGATGTGTGAAAGAAACTAAAATTACATTATTATGTCGTCAGTTTTCAGCACTTGTTCAATAAATCAACGCTTGATTATAATATTTAATAAAAAAAAATAAAACTTTGTCGTGTTCAACATGCAAGTAAGTGTTACAAAATGCAAAAAAAATAGAGAGATGGTGATAAATTGGAACAAATTTAATTTGATGATAATAAATTTTTATTACAAGACGCATAAACACAAAGAATATTGTGCAATACATTAACATGAAAATTTACATGTTCACTCGTCGTATTTTTTTTTATTAATATTTAATAAAAATATCGCCTGGAGATAATTTTCAAGTGTTTCTCGAGTTATTGGTTGCATGTTTAGGTAATTATCGAGACACGATTTTTCGTTAAGCGTCAAGATCTGGCGGCGGAACAAATAAAAACTGACTTTTTATCGTTTTGTCACATCAATAACGACGAAAAAAATGGTCAAATGAAGCAGAAACAATGCTGATAACCGCTATAATCGTCCATTAAATCGGGTCATTAGAGACCTTTCACGATGTTAAATTGGAGCAATACCAACAAAAATAAACTTCCGTCTCATCTTTCGTTCGTTAGTTCGATTTTCGATATCTGAACACAATCTAAATTATAATTATGATTAAACAATAATTCTCTCGTTCGTTCGTTCGTTGGAGCAAATCAAACAATAATCTGAAAATAAATGTTTGTCTCTGTAGAATTTCTTCAAAGTTCTTCCGGAAGCAGTAGTTCGCTTTACTTCTCTATAAATAGAGAGAGAGAAAATAGAAGATGGAGAAGAAAACAAGCAATAAGACACAACGAGGAACGCAAGAAACGAACAAATAAATATTTTCTCAAGACACACTCGAGCATTTATTATTATTAGTTCTCCTCTGTGTCTGTTTGTTATCTTCAAAAGAGATAAAATGTTATTGTTGATATTTATGTTTGAGACAGTTGTTGATGAGATCGACATCGAAAATGATGATGATGATGACGATGAGGTCGTTCCATTCGATTGACATCGATATCGGATTGACTTTTGTCCGGATTTGATTTTTGATCAGAAAAAAAATGTAATCTTTTCTCCCAACAAGACCCGAAAAATAAAATACAAACATTTCGGGGCAATATTCAAATATTTGGCAAGGTGTGACTCGAACAAGACATTTCTTGTTTATTTTCTTCGTCGTCTTCTTCTTCTTCCATCAAATACAGCTAATTCCAATCTAAACAAGACAAGGTGTTTCCTTACATGCATTTTCGATATCAACACGCAAAGCATGTGCCTTGCAGACATCAAAAAAGTTATTCATATTTATCAGAACATCAAATCTTGTTGTTTGTATTTGTGTACTCCATCAAAGCAAAACCTTTTTTAAACGCAGTGTGACACCAACATCGGCATATGTTTCATTTTTAGGTAAAATGTCTCTTTTTTTCACCGCATTTCAAAATATGAAGTGAAAAAATTTGGTATTGTGTCCGTTTTGTACGTTTGTCCGTATGTCGTGTACGTTTGTCCGTATGTCATGTCTTTTTTGCCATTTGCTAATTCAAACTTTTCATACACTGAATTAGCTGAATTAGTTTGAATTAGCGTTAACGCAAATTCTTATGAAAGGTCAAATTTGACAGCATGCTTGAATTAGCAGAAGGCGAATTCCAAATTTTAAAGTAGAAAGCTTCGATGAAAATTCAGAATATTTTCAAAATTTTAATTGTGAAAAAAGTGAAAAAAAAATTAAATAATTGAAAATTAGAAAAAAAATTGAACTGAACATTTAAATGCAGTTAAGTTATTTGTTTTAACGAAACTTTTAACTCTCCTATTCGAACGATATAATACAAATTGTTCAAAATCATATTTTAAACATGAACAAAATCAATAAAGAAACGATCGTCACTCAATAATTTACAAAAAAAAACACATGTGATGCAAAGGAAATCCGATATTTTCGATTTTTGTCGTAATTTTTGCAATTTACGTCAAAAAAGTGTAACTTGAGTTGAATATCCCAGTGCCATCATCGATATGTCAATAATATTTACTCAACAAAAAAAGGTAAACTACACCAAAAAAAAAACTGAAAACGAGAACATGAAACATGTTTCCAACGAAAAAAAAATATTTAAATATGCATGTTGTCCATGCTCATGTGACACTTAAGCGATTATTGACTCTCATGTTCAATAAACCTTGTTTCCGGATATTTTTGCTTGTTGCTTATGATATTTTCTTGGAATTCTAAGTTTGTTGATGTGTCAATGCTCGCAAATATATGGGCCAAGTCGTCAAGACATCATCATTAATTTATCGCCAAAAAGTTGTGTCCTCGTCTGTGAAGGAAGGAAGTTAATTTTTTGTTTTGTTTTGGCATTTCTTGTCACAGTTTTTTTTCTTCGTCATAAGAAATCTTCAGTCAGAAAAACATCTGGTTGATACTTAGCCAATTATTTCTGAGTGCTTTTGTTTCGTCTATTGTATGGATTTTTTTTTCTGCCTTGGAACGATTTTTCACTTAATTAAACTCACTCAACGAAACAATGTTTGCTTGACAAGAAAATCCGTTTCCATATTTGTCTTGGATAAAAAATTATTATTTGTTTAGATGTCTCGTTCGTACACAATTCACTAGAAGGACATCATTACTTAAATTGATCAACAATATCTCTCATGAGATTTTTTTGTGTGTGCTTGTTGTTTGTATCTTTTATTTAGAATTGAGTTCATTGGAGAGAGAGAGGAGATGTAAGTAAACAAAAGGACACTTGAATGAGAAATTGTGATGTCATTTTTCTTTTTTTGTTTCGCATTTTTTTACACTAGCTTCATTGTTTCTTGTTGTTCGGAAAATAATGACTTCCGACCGGAATCTGTGCGCTAAATAGTTGGATTGACAGTCGTTATACTAAAAAGGCAAAGTACTTACCAAGGTTGTAAAAAATTTTCAGTCAATTTACAGCATTGAGCTTTTACTGGAGAATAAGTCAAAATTTATTAAATTAAATTATTCTGAAATATAAAATTCAAAAATTTGAATTTATTATCATATTTGATCATTTTTTTGGCGCCAAAATTTTGAAAAAAATATAATCCATTGAGGAAATATTTGTATACATTTTTGAAGTATTTTTGACCATTTTCTCAATAAATTTGAATTATTTCAAAATTTTGGCGCCAAAAAAGCGATCAAATGATCAAATATGATAATAAATTCTAATTTAGCTATTTTAAAGATTTTTTTGAGCCGCTCGTAATTTTCTAGTTAAGTTAAGATTTAAAGTCTTGTGAGACTTAAAATTTAAATCAATTAAAAGTTTAATTAAACTTAGAAAAAATTTTAATATTAATAAATTGTAAAAAAATCAATTTTTTTATTTAAAAAAAAATATTAAAGCAAAAGTCAACTTTTTTCCGATCCTGTTTCCTACAAAGATAAATTTATGCCCCATAATAATAATAAGTTTGGTTCTGGGATTTTATTATCTTTTTACAAGTAATTTCATTTATTTCTAAAATCTCTCTACCAACTTTTAATTTTTAACACATGCGAGCACGTGCAGACTCAGACACACAGAAAACCCGAAAGGAAGGCACTAACTATTATTATTTAGATAAGCGATAAAATTTACTTTAAAACAACTTTAAATAAATACAGTTGCTTGTTTTAATGCCCTTAGCACAGAAGTAGTCGACGTTGTCGTCTCCTTTCACACAGCTGACTTGCTTAGTTTTTGGTAATATTTGCCTTTTTGTCTCGTTTTGCCATTATTATTGCGGCAAATGTTAAATTATATGACATTCTAAAGGCAAGACGGAGGAAAAAATAGGCCTGGAAAGATAATCTTGCGTTTAAAATGGGATTGGATCGCAGCGCAGCAACATCAGCAATAGTCGTAAAAAGCAGGTGTACGTCGTCGTCGTAAAGAAAGAACAACAACTGAGAAAACATTAACATAGGAATTAGTTTTATTTTATGGCGTTACTGCGAGAGGTGTTGTAAAAAGCCTCAACTTTGGATTTCCAAACAGAGGAATTTATGATATTTTTCCCCGAAAGGCGAAATAAACTCGCAATTTCGAGTGTGAGTGCGCTCGTAAAGGTAAAAAGATAAATATCTGAGAGACGGAGTTATATATCAATATTATTGCCTTGTAGCTTTTTCTATGTCTACAAAGCAAAAACACAAACAAACACATTCGTTCTTATCTTAACGAGGCATCTCTCACATGTGTGGAAGGTGCACAACGAACGACGACGACGCACAATGATGAATTACGTGAAATGTATTGTAAGTAATGTAAATTGTAGCACCACCACGAGAGAATCACTCGAGCTGCAGTTTAGTCCATGTCATATTTTGCGTTTTCACCCCAAAATTGAATGATTTAAATTGGATTCTCGGTTGCTGTTGTTTTTTGCCCAAAAACACGACAAAACGAGCAAATTTAAATTATGTAATGCGAAAATTTATATGAAAAGACTTGACAGACACACACAAATACCAACAATAATTATGTGATTTATTTACCAATTTACCATAAAATAAAATACATGCGTGTGTGGTGTTACATCAGTATTTGCTTTTGGGTTAATACCGTAAATATGGCAATAATGTTCACACTAATTTTCTGCGTAAAATGCAAAATATATTGTTCTCAATAAAGTCATGCCATAATTGAATCGCGCGTGTGATTTGTGTGTGTGTTGTCTGCCATGCCCCGAACAACAATTGAATGAAATATTTCAAAAGTCTAGTCTGGAGAATTTATTGATTTAAATAAAATTTATTAGAAGGAAAGTTGTAACCATCGTGGCCAAAAACGAATTCAAACACATGCATAAAAAGTTTTTGTGTTTATGAGGGATCAGAGATGTAACTAAAAATGATTTTCAAAAAAAATTTAAAAAAAAATTCAAAATTATAAATTGAATAATTAGTTAAAAAAAATTAAATCATTTATTTATAAAAAAATATAAATTTATAAAAAAAATATTTTCTTAGAATTCTTTTAAAAATAAATTCTCAAAAAATAAATTAATACTTAATTTTATAAAAATTTCAATTTTAAATTATTATATTCTAAATAATTTAAAAATTATGTTTAAATGCAGAATTAATCAAAATGATTTTTTTTTATTAAATAAACTTAAAAGTTTTAATATTCAATCTTATTTGACCTTCAAAATTATTTAAAACTTAAAATAATTAATTGATTAATTTTTTTAAGTTTCATGAAGACGAAAAATTATTTTAATCATTTTTTTTTATTTTGAATCTCAAAAAAAGCTATTTTTAGACAAATTTTAAATTAAATTGATTTTTATAAATTTTTAAAATTAATAAAAATTAAAATGAATTTTTGTCTAAAAATTTTTTTTACGAAAAAAAATACAAAAAACACTAAAATAAATTATCGTCTCCGTGAAACTAAAAAAATCAATTAATTATTTTAAATTCTAAATAATTTCGAAGGTCAAATAAGATTGAATATTAAAATATTTAAGTTTTATTAATAAAAAGAAATAATTTCCATTAATTCTGCATTTTAAACAAAATTTTTAAATTATTTAGAAAATAATAATTTGAAATTTTTATAAATTTAATTAATAATTTATTTTTTAAGAATTTATTTTTAAAAAAATTCTAAGAAAATATTTTTTTATAAATTTATTTTTTTTGGATTGGAACTATTTTATTATTATTATTTTTTTTTTGAAATCAGGCCCATTAGGTAAAAAACTTTTTGAGTCAAAATCTAAAAATTTTCCATCCCTGAAAGAAAAACACTTTACGGGAAATTACTGAAAACGACTAAGAGCAAGGAAAAAAGTTAACAGTCGCCTGATGCTGTCTGTGGTAAATATTATTTATTGCCTACTTTCCCTCTTCTTATGCCACAGACTGACTTTTGTCGCATCTCGACCATAGAAAATATTCGAAAGTCGAAAGAGTTGTTTCTGAAAACGAAAAAAAAAGTTTCTCGAGCTCGCATCGCAATTCAATTTAAAGAGAATTAGCTTAATTATTACCTACCTCGCCTATCTGCTTATCCATGCTGACAGAAGGAAACAAAGAATTGTATTTAGCATGGTTTAATTCTCTGTATGCGAGCGATGCCAGTCAGCGTTTCAAACCGAAGCATCCACATTTTTTTTATTTTATTTTTTTTTTCGCATTTGTGATGAATGAGGCAAAGCACCTGGTGCGTTAAATTACGTTCATTTAAAATTATGATATGTTCCGTTTTTGCAACACAAGAACAACTAAAATGAGTTACTTAATTCACTTATAATGCGCTCCTATTTAACATTTGCCATGCAAACATTCCTTTTGTGTTTCGTTGCCTGCCTGCTTGAATATCCATCGCATCCAGCAGAGCGCACACGGTAAATACTAACTGGAACGGAAAATTGGAGATATTTAAGGTACGAGGAAAAAAAGAGAGAAAAAATGATGATTATGATGTTCTGCTCGGTACCGTGAGTCTGTTAATCCTTCTTGCCTTGTGTTTTATTCATTCATCTCGCCTACGTCGCCCACAACAGCATCCACCCAAGCCAGGTTTAGATGAATTAATCTACTTATTTACTTAAAATATACGGAAAATATGACAGATTGTACGGCAAGTGAGCAACTCTTATTAAATAAATTGCAGGAATTTAATCATTCTGACTATTATTAAAAATGATGATGATGATGAGAAGAACATAAAGATGCAAATTTCGATACAACCAACACAGAATTACTCAAGGGGAAAAATGGACATGAGATTTCCCCAAACAGGAAACCACAAAATCAATACGGACAAACACGTTTCATGGATTAGACAAGAAATCTTAACCGAAACCCTCATAATTTTCCTTTTAAAGATAAGAAACATAAATTATCTACTGGATGGCCTAGTTTTTCATGCATTAACTTCATCAACATCAGAAATCAATGATACCTTTCATCTTCTCCCTCTTGAGATGAAAAGCCATATTCTGTAACATTTAATTAAAATTTTAACATTCTGACCACCGCACACTATTTGTTTCAGAAATCATGACATAAAATATCTAATTATCCCTTTTTGATACCTGTCTTAGCCACTGAGAGAACCCACCCTTGGATATGATGACGATGGTTTACCGAAAAGTTGCGTGTGTGAAGGGAGGGACATTTTTGGCCATGTTTAAATGAACCCGAAAATCGGGGATTAAATTTAGTTTTGCGTGATGTTCTTAAAAATAAACTCCTTTCATTGTTCGAAAATAATCTTGTTGTGGCCGGTGCGTGATACAATTTATTTGTCTATATTAAAAAGTGTATCTTTGTTTAGACAATAAATTTTATAAAATGAAGAGGAAGAAGAATGGAAGCAAAACAATAGAAGAACATTAGTGATTTTTAATTAAAAGAACAAATGATTCCTGAAACGTGAACGATTTTTTTGCAAAAAAAAATTTGCACTGCTTTTATTTTATTTTCCTTCATTTCAAATTTGTTTCTAATACTACTAAATTTCTCTTTGTTGTTAAATTTTCCCTTTTTTTTTTTAAAAAAAAATCAATTTTTACCATGCGAATTTCTCTACGTTTACGGAATATTAAATAACATTCCGCGCGCTCCTTCGAAAATCGTGTCGGTCGTTGAGCTTTCAACTATTTGTAAACGCACAACAACCACCTTCGCTCCGGAGAAAACAGGAAAAGAGGATTATTGATTGCCTTAATTTGTAAAATTTGTGGTTACCTGCGCCCCGCCCTACCTTGCTAATAGGCATTGGCAATTCAGCGCACACAACAAGACAAAAGCAAATTTTCACGAAACAATAAGAAGAAGACAATAATCAGTAGCAGACACAAAATCATTGTTTACGGGCGTATTACGTTGGTAGTTGCTAGCTCACAAGAAAGCACTTTTCCTTTCATTATTATTCTATGACTTCCAGGCTTATGTGCCGTCGTCTTGATTATCCCCAGGTTTTTGTTGTAAAATTATTCATTAGGAACGGATTTTCATGTCTATTTGTTATTTTGTCCAGCTTCGTAAGGAGATACGAGACAAAGTCGAGATGACAAAGGAAGCCTTAATATTTTAATCAAGAAACAATTGAATTCCGTCCTGGACAGGAAAGCGACAACAATTACATTTATCAAAAGGCCCGAGGCAGCAATAAAGGCAGTTACTTCATCAAACGAACGATAAAAAAAAAAGTCCAACTTTTGTCTAACACAAAGAATTTTTATTAATATAAACTTTGGCATTCGGGACTATGGTTCCTGTATCCCTCTAAAAAATATGAAAGAACATTAAAAAAATAAACGGGAACCCAGTCAAATATTTATTCAGGAGTTTAGTAGCAGAAATAGAAATTATTTTTGTATGATACGATTGGACCCGTTGACTTCGTTCTACCCATCAAAGAATTTTTTGGTTTAAAAAATAGAAATTAACACGAAAATATCTTTTAATTTTAAAGGAATTAATGAATTTTGGCGCCATTTTTGGATTTTTTAAAATTTACGCGCCATTTTTGGATCTTTTAAAATTTACGCGCCATTTTTGAATTTTTAAAAAATTTTCACGAATTTTACTAAATATATCTCTGATTTTTTTTACTCATAAACCTTCTTAAAGCTAATTCAGACATACTACAAAAAATTCTAAGAAGATTCTTGAATCAAAACTTGAGTTAAAGCGTTACAAAGTTCAAAATTTTCCACATTTTTGAGAATCAAATAAAAGTGTATGAAGAAAAGTGCAAAACCTGACGGAAAATTTTTAATTAAAAATTCATCTAATCCGAGAGAAAAGAGAAAATTGTGAAATAATTCCCGGGATCTAATTAATTTTCTTATAAAATGATATTATATGCGGCTTTAAGCTCCCCGTGCCCGTCTTCTAAGGCTAAGAAATCACTTTTAACGATTATTGCTTTATGTTAACACCCTTTCGTTCCTTATTTTTATAAGCGAGATAAAGATCTCCGGTATTCCAAGTTTCAATTAAAATATATTTTAAGACGCACCGGATAGATCTAAAAATATTCTACAAAACAACATTTCACGACAAATATCCAATTAAATTCGTCTCGCATATGTCAGTATTCCCGCATTAGCGTGAAAACTTTTACTTCCCTTTCGTATTTCAATTTCTCTTCGTTATATGTTTACGTTTTCGGGAGAAAAAGGAAAACAAGTAGAAATATTAATCTCTAATTACATTGTTTCAATTTCACCGCGCGCGCATACCCTCATGCGACAAGAGGAGGGGAGTGACGACATCCAACGTCGCGTTGTCACCTCTGGAAGCTGATTAAAAGTTCTTTTGTAAAACATATTCCTCCTGCTGTTTCGCAAACACACGATTCCTTCGAAGTTTAAATATTTTTTTTCATTAAGGAAACACGTAAATTTAAATTCTGAAAGCGGCAAACGGAAGAGGTATAAGAGTGCCTGATGGGTGTAAAATAGCGTAAAATCTAAACAGTTAAATTTCTGTAATGATGATGATGATATACTACATGTGTTACATATGAGTTACAACCCTTGTAGAAGAAGATACTTTCCCAGTGGAGGAAAACTGCTTTTTTAAGATCTTGCAGCTTAAAAATAAGGTTCTTTAAATTTTTGAAGGATTTTTTTATAAATATTTTTGAGAAAAAATAATTCTTATTAAAAAATTAAAAATTTGGATTTTGATAGAAATTTTTTCTTAATTTTTTAAAAAATACTTTCTAAAAAAAAGAAAAATAAAAATTTTGAAATAAATTGAAAAATTATTTAAAGAAAATAAAAAAAAAATTGGAATGGATTTTTGGTTAAATTTTTAAAAAAGTATATTAAAATTTCTTCAAAAAATTAGGAATTTTCTAAGATTATTCCTCAAATTTTTTATTTATTTATTTTTTTGATAAATTAAAAAAAATTATAAATTTTTTAATAAAAATTCTAATTTTCATAGGATAATTTTATTTCTTTACAGAAATATATTTTTAAATTTTCTGAAATAAAATAATTTTTTTTAAATTTCCTACCAAATTTGGAAAACTTAATTTAAAAGATTCAGGGCATTAAAAAAATCCCATATCATTCCACTGAGTGTTCACAAAAACGGAAATAATAACATGCACGTTCACTGTATCAACTCCGTGAGCAAAGAAAAACTATTCATGAATGAAAATCTTTTACTCAAACATTGTTTTGTGTATTTTCATGTGTTTTTCGGGAATGTGAACAATTCGTAATGATCCTTCGTAACAAGAAATTCAACTAGAAATGAAGATTTAAACTTTATATTTAAGTTCCGTATTTGCCTTGTGTGCTTTTAAAACCCGACATACCGAAAAAGGGGTTGCTTTTTACTCTAACAAACACAAAAATAAGGAAAATGAGGGTAATTAAAAATCCTGTACGAGAAAATTTATTGTTGTCTTGACCATTTTTTGCGGTAAAATGTTCCTTGTTAATTTTTCAGATAAAAAAAATAGTCGAAATCTTTGATTAAATTACACATTTCCATTCAAACTTAGCATGAATTGATGATGAAATCGTTTCATGCAAGATAGTTTGAACAATTGATCACATTAGCACTCATTTACTCGCATAAAATATTCAAGAATGGAATTGTTTCAAACTTAATTTTAAACTTCTTAATTTAAGCGGATGGAGATGCATGCAGTTTTCATTTCACGTATCGCCAGGATGAACATGAACTCGGAAAAAAAGTTCTTGTAAAATTTTGCTTGCACGCGAGACGCTCTAAGTTCACAATGCAGCTCATCAGACACCTTATTAAATAGCATAAACTGTGAAAGATACGCGCTCGACGTACAAGAAGAACTTTTTTTTAGTTTTTTCTTGTAGCTACACCAGAAATGGAAAATAATATTAAAAAGTCTGACACGTGCACGTATTGTCTGCTTTTTGTGGATGGAATATAAAGCCAATTTGTGCTAAATAGTTTATCCATGTTGTTACCACATGTACCTCCTCCACACACATAATTTTTCCATTCTTTCATTTAAGTTCCTCTTTTTTTCTCTCCATTGTTGTTGTTAAAAGCTCACAAAGGATTCAACCTCAGAGGCAGCAGCGCGCGTGTGATGAGCAAAAGTTGCATGATCCAAACTCAAACAAAACAAATGTGTAAACTGTGGGTTTTTGTTGTTCTTCTTGCATGGGACGACGACGAGCTACGAAAAAAAAAAAAAGAGTTGTGAAAATAGTTCATGAATTTAAAAATGGTAAAAATGTGTGGTACGTGTCTTGAAAAAATAATAAAAATTAGTGCGCTTTGTGTCGGAGAACAATAAAATGGCGATGAAAATTGAAATTGACAGGAAAGTGCTTTTGATAAATAAATTTTTGTACCAATATTCGACGAGGCACGTTCATGCCCGAGAATTGCGACATTGTAGACGCAAAATTTCTATTCGGTAAACAATAGTTTTTTGTGTGTGTGTGGCACGCCAGAGGTGATTTTAAATACTACAACATTCATTGAACCACAAAATTGTTCATCATCAGTTCAGTTATTCTAACCCTCAAGTAATATACTTTTGCCAGATACACGTGTCATGATCAAATTTTCAACTTGCATTATTTCAAGTGAGGTGTCTCTCGGTTTCACATGCACTCGCAATGCAAAACTTGAATATTATTACAAAATTTTAATATTTTATGGTATTTTCTGACATTTCTCTGGCATATTTTGCCTGTGACATCTTCATTGTGTTTTATTAAAATATTTAAATATTAATTTTTTTTCTTCTTTTCTCTTTTCAGGTAAGCTCAAGCTGCAATAAGGCAATCAATAACATCATAGTCATCCAAGCCAACATCGATTGGAGTGGCATTCAAGTCAATTGAGTCACCATCAAACATGAATTTGAGCTTCTTGACGTCACATTTGAGGATTCTTGCAATGTCACGACCGATTCTTGAAAATTTTCGGGTTTTGTCCAGTTCGAGTTCAATTGGCTTCTTTAAATTTTTCGCTTGAAAACGAAGTTTTATTGTGGATTTGACACGACGACGTTTGTTGGATGGAATTGTGATGACACGTCCAGCTAAAAAAAAAATTAAAAGTAAAAAAAAAAAATTTTTAAATTTGAACGAAACTTACACAAAAATTTTCCAATGTCATAGTTGATGCTCGCTGGAGTATCGTCAGGTTGAACAATTTTTGCATCATCTATCAGGAGAATGATTCGGTTTTTTTCGACATTTTCACGTTTTGACAGCAGAGTTAAGAGATCGTCAAACTTTTGATATTTTCGAACGACGTGACGTTCAATAATTCCATTCCAACGTAATTTAATTGACAATTCACGATTTTCATCGATATCCGAATAATTTTTCGTTGCTTTCGGAATCGGTATTTCCTGCGATCGAATGGAATTGTCGACAGATTTTATTTCTTGGACAATTTGAGATTTTTGTTTAATTCGAATAATATTCGTTTTGTCTCGTTTTTGTTTGAACGTGGCACGAATATTTGTGATAAATGTCGAAATTATTTGAGACTTTTTACTCATTTTGCACAAAAATGCTCGAAAATTGTCAAAAACTGTCAAATTTTATCGTGACATCCTACGATTATTTGCGAAAAATGCACATAAAATAGCGTCGTCTTAAATTTCACACACAAAAAAGGAGGAAATGTGAAGAAATGCATGAAATATCGCAAAAAGATCAAAGCGAATTCTCGTTGCATTTTTCATATGGTAGATAAATTTGCCACAAAAACATGTACGCTTTTCTGAGCATCCTCGACTATCTGTGAATTTCACCAAGTACTATGGAGGAAAATAAATATTTCCAGAGTTTTAAGCATGCATCGAGGTGCATCACACTCGTTTCATAGAGTTTTGCTTTGACAAAATTAAACCACTACAGTAGCTCTCGTAAATCAAACGACAAATTTAATTAAAAGTATTTTTTTTCGTCTTTCATTTATTTGAAAACGGAGAATTTCTTTCGTGTTTCTGCATCTGTTTGTGTGTCACATTTCTCTCTTTTTTCAGTAGAAAAAGTAATTCGAAACCCCAATAAACGGCCCATAAACCCAGTAATTTACAAATTATTTCAAACAAAAATATTATTTATTTATTTTAAGTTAGTTCAAGGTTGTTACCCTTTCAACGCCAACAAAGAATAATAATAATTCCTTCCCTTTTCATTTTATTTATAAATATAAATAATAAAATAAAATGTGCTAACCACTCCAACCAATTTATTTGAAATAACATTAAAATTAGCACAACCAGCTGCTGCTTGTCGTGTTTTCTTCTTTTTTTTGGCGAAACATTTGAAACTTCCAAACAAAAATATTTTTATTGTGATCCTTTGAACAAAATTCACGAACACATTTAACAGAGTTGAGTCAATTATTATTATTATAAATTAATTGTTTGCCAATTTCTGGAACAACTTTCATTCAAAAATTTTATTTATTTGAAAAAAAATGTGGGACGATGAGCATCAAATAACATTGAATTTATTTTTCGGGTGAAGAACACCTTTTTATTATCAAATTACAATTTAAATTATTTTTTGGTATGTCAACACAACCGGAACCGAATTTGATATACTTGATTTTTGACTCGAATTTCTCAATTTTTATTGTATTTTTTTGCAAAAGTTCTTTTTATATCTTTCAAAGATTAAAATTTCCTTTTTTTTTGTCGATCACAAACATAATAAAATGGAAATAACTTTCAAACATTAATAAAAATTCAAATTCCCGCCAAAAATTCCAGCATAAACAGGATATTAACGCCCCGAAAAAGATACTAATCCCTAATTTATAGCTTTTGATTTTCATTTTATGTGCGATTTTTGTCCGTCCGAAAAGTTTTATTACTCCTGATATGGCGCGTTTTTTATATGTTGGCGCGCGCGGGACTCCATTAATGTTTTTTTTCGGGGATGCGTGTTTTCCCGCCTTTTTTCAAACGATGAAAAAATAACAACAACAATACCTGGAAATAAATTTTAATTTAGTACTCGGGATTAACGTGAAAAATGGGAACTTTTTGTGTGGAAATTGTGAAGGCTTATCCTGTAATTGTGTGTCATAACAGGATAATTCATCATTTCCTGAAACGGTTTTTTTGCACGTGTTTCATTCATCATGCTCAAAAACAATCCTGGGGATCCTTTCACATGTCATCGTTTGGATCTTGTCAGGTATTTAAACTTGTCAAGAGCGTAAAATCTTACAAAAGATGTTTTGGGTTATAAAAAAAATTGTGTAAAATTTTATGCTAATCCGCGACTGTCCAAACAAAATTGCATCAAAGTTACACAATTGCCGAGGTAATAAAGTGTTAATAAATTACCGTAATTTGTGCGACATTGTCATATCTTTCGTCTCTAATCCGCTTTAACACCTCCTCCTCATGCATTAACTTAAAAGACAATAAAAAGACGACACAACAAAAGATACAAGATTAATCACCGCAACAACAGTAACATCGACGACGACGAAGACATTGTCGACGACTGCCAACAAGTGCATGTGCCGATGTTTGTGTGATAATCAACCTGTTAATCACATCTTTAAACAACACATTACTCTTCGAATAAACAATTTACGACACTAATGAATTGCTTTATCTCTGTTGCATGTCATTAAAGTGGGCGTTCGAGACACGCCAGAGAACATCCACCGAAAATGCGACAAACTGCGACATTATCACTTCGTATTTAGACATTTTTCCGACGTTCATTACATGTCATCGAAATTTTTTCGGTCAAAATACCACGAAAAAAAAATTTATTTACTCGTGTTGTCGTGTAGGTTGGAGGAAAAATCGAAAACGTTTAAAAATTTTAAAAAAATATCTAGAGCAGAAAATATTCCATCAAATGCAGCTTATTTGTTCAACAAACGAGAAAAAAAATCCCAACTAGATAAATTGAGATTTGATTTACTCTTGATCAAAATTTATTGCTGTCACAGCTGCGGTTTAGTTTTGCCCCAAAAAACACGAAAACACAAAAAACGTTCGATTTTTGGTCCGAAAAAATGCATTTCAAGTAAATGTGGTTTTAGATGCTTCTAAAATTCTATTTTCGAATGTCATCAAAACGTCAGTTCAGTGCAATCAATCAACTAAGTGGTTTACTGAAATTTAGGTCAATCGTAGGAAATATTTTCCATACAATAAAATCACTTTTCATATCTGGATAACGGATTCAAATTTTCAATGAAAATTCAATTATTTTCCGTATTTTCCTGCATCTGAGCCTAAATCTGCGTAAAAACCATCGCAAACAATCCATAAATTAGACTCCCCTCACAAAAGTTACACAAATTTTTGCATTCCACACGTTGTGAATTTCGAATAGGTTTGTTTTAAATCTCCTCCTCGACTCGCATGAGCACATGACAAACCTCAATCCTATCAAATATATCTTCATTAAATTTAACAACTCCTCAGACAGACAAACAGATGATACATTTTCTTCTCTTTTTCATTTTTTTCTGTGTTTTTGTGCTTTTACGATGACTCAGGGTAGCAGCGACACCGATAACAACACATGTATTTGCGGATAAGATTATTATTATGCACCAAACATAATCTCGCATAAACATATTAAGAGCATAAATATTCAAGTAGTGTAGTGTTCTTGCTTTTGTGATGCTGCTATAACGTGAGCGGGCGTTCACGGTAAGTAACGTCGTTTTTCATGACTAGGCTGCGTCTCCCTTGGTACTCTTTATGCATTATTTTGTGCGTTCATTCATCGGTTATTGTTATTATTATCATTTTGTGTAATAACGATGCTGCTTACTTCCAAAAGCTGAGTTT
Organism: Culicoides brevitarsis; assembly: GCF_036172545.1. Lineage (NCBI taxonomy): Eukaryota > Metazoa > Arthropoda > Insecta > Diptera > Ceratopogonidae > Culicoides > Culicoides brevitarsis. The sequence goes on along the minus strand of NC_087085.1, from coordinate 17,611,520 downwards.
CATGCATATGTGAGCACTTATTTCTCCAGACAATAGTCGACAATGTTAGTAGAAGAGACTTTCCCTTTTTTTCCTGGCAGACGAAAAATGGCACGAGACAATTTTTTTAACGATACATCGTTATGCCTCGGAAACGAGAAGTATAAGAAGAACAAGTTTAATAACACGCGACCCTTTATTCTCATTACCTACTATGGTGCTGTGTGTGTGTGCGTAAAATGCATGAATTTTTATGATTATTTTCCTGCATGCAACTTTTTTTTGTCTCGTCTATTGTTTGACTAAGACTTGACTAGGAGAGTGTGCAAAAGAAAAGTATTTACATTGCCTGTCTGTCTCATAGCACCTCACGGATTGAAAAGGTAGGAGGTTGACCTTTTTAAGAAGTCAGATTGATCACTTTGAAGGTAAAGTACCTCCTAAAGAGATCAATTTGATACCTTAAGAAGCCATCTTGACCCCCTTGTGAATTGATCATTCTTAGGCCCAAAAACTTAATCTCTTCAGGAGGTTAAATTGATCCCTTAAGTGCTTTTAAGAGTTTAAGTTGATCTCTCAAGAGGTTCACTTAATCTCCTTTTGAAGTCGATCTGATCTACTGATCATATGATCTGCTGATCGTCCGATCTGTTGATCATTCGTAGATCAGATCAATTCCAAAAAGAATTAAATCAACCTCTTAAAGGATCATCCACTCTGGTTGAGGGATCAATTGAACCTCCTAACATTAATATCGATAATTGGGGCTGGAGATGATCAATTCCAAAGGGGGCTAAGATGACTTCTTAAAGGCTATTGATTCATTAAGAGTTAAATTCAACTCCTAAGGAATCAATCTGATCCTTTGCGACTTAAGAGATCAATCTTATACCTTTTCAATCCGTCGGGCGACACATAACCTTACTTCCAGTACGTTCAAATATTAACAAAAGCGCTTTTTCTTCGCACCTTAGAGAATCTTTTTCTACGAAATGTATGAAAAGAACTTCCTCTTTTCCCTCAAAAGAGTAAAATTTCGTAATAGTAATAATTTTGATTGTTCAAGTAAGTAAATGCCTTTAAACAACACCCACCTACGAGAACATGTGTACCAAACAAAAGAAACTCGACTTGAATGAACAAACAAAAAAGTTTCCTTTGTCTATGCGAAAAAGTATGCAGCAAAGCGAATCCCTAAGTGACTTTAATATGATGATGCTTTTAAATGGCGCGTGTTTCGTACACATAACTCTTTTTCCACCCGTATGTATGCTCAGACACATTTCTTTTGTGTCGTATTTGTCTTTCATCTCTTTTATTGTTTGCTGTACCGTTGAACAAGGAAAAAAAGGAGTACATTAGAATACTTTGTAACATGCATGAAAAAAACTGTTTGTCTGACATTTAAACGGTCTGCTTCCTTCTTCTTGTCTCTCTTCCGTGGGGTGAAAAATTCGAGCTTTCCGTCTGTTTGTAATTAAAGGAGAAGAAAGTAAGCGAAACCAATTACGATGGAATGACAAACAATAATTGCAATCCGAAACTTTTTTTCTGGGATTTTCACGTCGAGATCTTTGAAGAGAGGAAATAAACATTAATCTAATGATGACAAACTATTTTAAAACGCGTGTCATCCACTTCGAGACAGTTTCTTCCATCACGACGCCCGACGCGGTGTTGTAACAAAACACTCAAAAACGAAAAATAATGATGATACATTACCGCACGACGACTCTTCCTCTAAAAATATCCAAATGTTGTTTGAAAAAATATTAAATGCGACTCACAACTTTTAATTTACTGACATCAGTGTTAATAGTTTTGTGATCTCTTGTGTTGACAACATTTCAAATAAATAAATTTTAAATTATATTTATATAGGCAAGCGCATTTTAGAACTATAATAATATTATAATAATAAAGCAAAATAATAACAATACGCCCACATGATGCATGTTTGCTGCTGTGCTTGACGCAAATTGTGCCACGATTCATATAATTTGATTGCTTGGTGTTAGAAGGTGCCACTATACTACTCGTCGGAATGATTTACTGTCCAACTACTACTGAAAATCATAAACAAGGAAATGCTTAAACAATTTTCAGCTGAGTGTGCAATAAAAGTACAATCCCTTTTTTATTGCTGTACGTTTCGAAAATATAGTAGGCCGTATAAAAAATAATGCAATTTGCCATAAATTAGGTCCTCTTTATGTGACAGAGGTACGTTCCCAAATCCTTTTTCAGAATTAAGAATTCAAGGAACGGAGACACAAACAGGATTTATTTAAAATCTACTGCAAAACTGACGAGGGGGGAACCGACAGATTGTCATTTCGAATCATCATGGAGACTGAAGAGAAGTGAAATGAGATGGTTGGGTAATGAAAAAAAGATATAACAATAATAATAATTCTACGGTTTACTACCCGTTTCAGACTCTTCAGAAGATGAGAAAATGGAGAAATATTTTCATAGTGCAGTAAACACTTTTGTTTTTATTTATGATGCGATTCAATCCATACAGAAAGTAGTAAAAAGGGGAGACAGTTCGTGAAAATTACTATCAACATTCCCGAACATATGCTACTCATTATTTTATTGTTGTTTGCGTGACGCCTTCCATTTTAAAAGGGTTTTTAATTTAACAATTTCGACGTTTAACTAAATGTTCGTTTAATTCAAATTGTCGAGCAGATGACTTTGGATTTTTTTTGTACAGCTTTTCGAGGGATAAATAGACAGACGTCTTAAGGCGAATTCAAGGTCATGCCAGCTTATGCACGTTCGTTCGTTTTGTCTCAAAGTAAGGAGATTATCTGATGATGACGATGAGAAAAAAGATGAAACGCCTAAACAAATGGATTAACTGTTTTTTGTGTAAATGGAATATTAAAGTCACGCCAAGTGGGATGAAATTGCTTTATTTTAAGACCTTTTGGGTTAAATTCGAAACCTTCGTAATTTTCATAGGAAGTTTTTTTTTTTTATTTTTTTTTAAATTTATAGAAACAATTTACAACAATCTTTTTGGAGGCTGTAACATCTTTGATGGTACTCCTGATGTGTTCAAGAAGCAATGGATCGACAGTATTTTGGCGCACGGACACGGAAGCTTCGTGACATACACTTGAAATTACTATTTTACCTTCTATGTCTATCTTGTCTGATATTTATGTTCTTCAATCTCTTTAATGTTCTCTTGTATTGATATTATTGTTTTTTAATCATATGTAAACACATGTAATTGGGCACTGCCTGTTTGTGTTACTATTTGCTAAAAACGATTTATAAAACGATTAAATTTGAAAAAATTCCCTTCGAAAGGACCCTGTAAATTTAAAAGCAAAAATTTTCATTGGAAATTTTTCTGAATTTGAAAAAAATAAATTTAAAGAGCATAATGAGTACTAACATTCTAAAAATGTTAATTTAAAAAAAAATATTAAGAAAAATTTCCTATGAAAATTTGGAAGGCTTTAGTTTTAAATCTACAGGGCCTCAAAAAAAGACCTTATCATCCCATTGGGCCATATTTCTCTATAAACAATGGAAAAGCTATTAAATTGCCAAAAGGGATCTCAACTTAAACACTTAACGTGAAAAAGATGAAAACAAAATGGTTTTTGTATCTTCTTTTAAAGTGTTTTTGTGACGTCAATCTCCTCGTTTAATATCTTATTAAAATTTGTTTTCCCTATTGAGTGTTAAAAAAAATCCTTTGACTTATTGGCCGAAAGTATCGACAATATTTCGCACTTGAATGTTCTTTACACAGTTATCTCCGACGATGTCTTACAACAAAAGCAAGAAGAAATTCAGGATATTAGCAATAAGTACCCACTTCAATGTCTCTCTCTCTTTCATGCACTGGGTATATTAAATTCCTCTTTGTGGGCGATGTGATAGCTTATAAAGGCAAAAGCAAAGCACTATCAGATTTGAATTCCTTTTAAGCATTTAAAGTTTTTTTTTCTGATGTCGTCCTAGAAAAAAAAGAAGTGCTATCTTCGATAGACAGACAAACAAACAAAGAAGCAGAAAAAAGGAGTATTGTTGACGTTTCTTTGTGAATAAATACGGAGCGATATCAAATAAGCAATAGAACCCGAAAAGCTTTTGAGACTTTACAAAGGATTGTTTTTCAATCCTCCTATTTCCTCCTAGACAATATTCTTCACTTTTCATCGGAGTTTCAAGCATTTATCGCGCGCCAGACTACAATTACTCTCGTTTTGCACGAAACATGAAGTGTCGAGATACACGTGGAAGGAAAAAGCAAAAGAAAAACCAATTTGAAAAGGATTAGAGTAAATATGTACATAAAAGTTAAGGATGATACTTTGGTTGAGCGCACTTCTTCTTCTTCCTCCTCCTCAAGTTTTTTTTCTTTTCTCGTTAATCGTCAAAAAGTGTCGATTTGTGAACGAAACAAAACCGGCGACACAAAAATTCACGTACAAAAAAAAAGTTAAAGTCAAGTAAGCGTCTTGTTGCAAATTTCTTCCTTGATACTAATCTGACTACTGCTGGATAAACTTTTACTTGATTGCATTACTTTGAGCGCCTTGGCTGCAGATCCAGACTTTTATCCGTGTTTTATTTATTTAAACGGGAGAAAATAAAATGAAATAAAAAAGGGAAAGTTTCTTCCGAGAAGTAAGCTGCTTTCGCTGAATTTTTCAAAGGAGATTTCGTTATTTAAAAGAATTTTCTTTTTTTTTACAAAAGTTGTCGTTAAATAAAAATTGTAGTGAGCGCTTTTAACACTTTTTTTACAATAAAAAAAGGGAAAAAGAATAATTTTTTAGTGAAATGTCTCAAAACTTGTCTACAAAAACTTTTCCTTTTTAGAAAAAAAATACAAAAAAAAACACGCGAGCGGAAATGTTTCTCGAGACGATTTGATTGGATTTTATTTTCTTCTTAATTTAATTTATTTTCTCGACATTCGTTCGCTTTCACATGTATGAACTCTTCAATCAGATTTGTTTTTTCTTCCTATTATTTTTATTATCTTTTTTTCTCTTTCACACCGTTTCCAGCCTTTCTTCTCTTTTCTTTGCACCGTATTTATTTATAGGTGTGCTTATGCCCAAAAAATAAATAAATATATAATTAAATTAGACCTTTCGACACCGACCGTAAAATTGTTTGTATATGGTTTCCCATTGATTTGTGTCTCTCACTGAAAATTAAACAAAATTGAGTAAACAAACAAAGACATTTCGGTAGCAGTTCTCACCTTCTTCTTATTTTTTTTTATCTTTCACTATTATGACAGTCAGAAGAAGTAAATCAACAGAAGTGGATTGAATTTCGACTTTTTTTTTCAACAGTATCAATTCTCGAATTCTGAGAAAGAAGAACAAGTGCATCATCACATACACACGTGCTTCTCCGAGATTTTGACGTTTTTTATGGCGCTCAGACAAATGAACTTTAATTGCACTACAAATTTCTATTTATTTATTTATTTTCTTTTCTCGGGCGCGCTCGTAAAAATTAAAAGTAATTAAAATTTTTGTTCAAAAAAAACGAACTAATTATTATATTGGAGCAGATGAGTGTTTGTTACATTTACTCGCATGAAGAAAAGAGTAGAAAGGCAGTTATAATAAATATTGACACCATTTATCTACTGCCAAGCCAATGCAATTACTTTTACGATGTCATTATCGTTATTACTCGATAGATTTGTCTTACTCCTTCTTTGTCGAGGTAAAAAACTGAATGAGCGTTTTTTGCTAGAATTTTAACTCTTCTAATGAAATTTTCCATTATTTAAAAGTCTGGTAAACCAAATCCACTTCAGCCCTACGGATTGAAAAGTGTTCAAAATGATTCCTTTCCAAGAGATCAACCATTCATGGACCCAAAAAATTGAATCTTTTAAGAGGTCATTTTCATTCCTTAAGAGATCAAATTGACCTCTTGAAGGGATGAAATTGACCTCTTAAAGGAATCAAACTGACCTCTTAAGGGTTCATATTGATCTCTTTTTTGGGATCGTTTGATGACCAAATCAGGGATTAAGGGATCAGGTTAATCCTTGAGGGATCAATTGATCTCTTAAAGAGAGGGATTAATTTGTTCCTTAAGAGTTCAATTTAACAACTTAAGCAATTAATTTAATCCATTCTAAAAATGAATCAATGTCTATGGAAATATCAGAGTGGATAAAGTTAATCGCTTAAGGAGTTCAATTAACCTCTCGAAGGGATTAAATTAACCTCTAAGGGATTAATTTAACCTCTAAAGGAATTAATTTACTCACTTAAGGGATTAATTTAAACACTTTTCAATCCGTCGGGCAACTACTGCCGAGAAACGCATTTCCATCAATAACTTACGACTTTTCCTTTCTCGCAAACACACACAATAAATATATCGAAACACACAAGAGAAAACGAGAAACAGGAAAAACTATTTTTAGTTTATTTTATCGCATTAATTCTTGTCATCTTACGGTATTGAGGCATATTTCGTTCCTCGCATTGCCGGATAGTTCCGTTCATTCATCCAAAGTTGACGCAAAACGCTTTGCTTGCATTTACATTTCGAACGGCAGCAAAAAAAAACGAAAATTATTAAGTACTCTCATAAAAAACGGAACAATTCTCCGTACTCGAGGCATGAATAAATGCAACTCTCTACCGAAACACATTAAGATGGAAAAACGATTCAAATGTATTTTCATTTTAGTTTTTATTTTAACTTTTTTATATTTTTCTTTCGAGTGAGACTCAGACTCAGAGAGAGAAAAATACTGAAAAAAGACACGAAATCGTAATTACAGATGTAATTTTTTATATGACGGTTTTTCGTTAGATCTTTTTTGTGTCTGTGTGTGCGCTTTTTAATGTTTGTTGGTTAGAAAAACGTTTTTTATCTGATAAACTACGCAGAAAAAAAATGATTTTAAAATTTGAGGTGAATGACTCGTTAGTTTGAAGTTATTTGGCCTACTTTCGACGTTCTGCCTCATAAATAGTCCTTCAATTCCGGAAAATTCCCCAAAAATTTATTTTAATGAGAATTAACTTTCATTTTTATGAACACATAACGCACCGCATACTAAAAAGGTGCCTCGGTAGTTATTTAAAATTGGACAATTTACTGTGAAACGCTTGTTTAAATAATAATAAAATAAAATTGACACCGAAAATTTAAATAAATGTGAAATGATAATTGCTTGAATACTCAAGTAATATAGTTGAGTGTGTGAAATTCAGTCGAAATGTGGGACAAAAGGTGAAACATCATCACAAAATGAAATTTTATTTAAATTAAGGTTACTTTCTTTGTGGAAAAAATGTTTGAACAGCAGATTACAACAAAGTTGGGAAGCCATAATTTTCCTTTTATCTCCTAATGTTTATCACTCATCCACAAACAAAAAGCCATTAAAGACGAATCGTCATTACATTTTTACGCCATATCAACGAAAAATGGCACAAACGCAAATAAAATCACACTTTTCGTCTTCTTATACTTTGTCACAGCAAGAAGAAAAAAAAATGTCCCATAAAAATTATCTTTTATTTCCGGTCTACTTCATTTATACAAGATGGTCATAAAGCATCACCATTTTCTCATATTCTCCAGCAAAACAGTATAAAACGCACATTAAAAATCCGTAATAAACAGTTGGGATGCAAAACGAGATAAGAATTTATTTGATTCACGGAAGTGGAAAGTTTCTCTTGTTCGAATGTTCTTAGGATTTGCAATTTTTTTTTATGTAGGAGGAAAAAATCTCGATGGGGTGTCATAATCCTGCGGGGTATGATAAACACACTGGATTATTATTTGTGACAAATATTTCATTATCACTCATTGTTACTCTTGCAACGCGTCAAAAATGATTAATTTGTTTACTATCTTTCCTTTTTTTCTTCAACTGCAAAGGTAAACGACCTCCATCATTTCTTATTTTTAAAAAAATTTTTTTTTACCTCATCTCAACAAAAACACAGAATGATAATTAATTTTTAGACAAAAAAAAACTTTTCATTACGACACATAAATTTTTGTGTAATAATTTTCCTGCTAACAACCTTTTCTCACATTTTCTTTACAAATCTTCATCTTTTTCTTCGAAAGAAAGTACAGAAAAAAATTCTTCAAATCCTTTTCCGTTCTTTCGCATTTTCTCGTATTTTTAATCTTTTCTCCGTTTTTCACTTTTTAAACTGGAATTAAATAAAAAGATGAAAAAAAGTTTTTCTTCCTTAAAGAAAATGAAACTTTTTTCGTAATTATTATTGTTTCAATAGAGAAAAAATTACGCAGTTCAAGAAATTTCTTTTTGTGAAGATTTCCGGTTATTTTGTCATAAAAAAAGATTTTTTTTTAATTTAAAGGTCGATGAGCTTTCATTTCTTATGAAATATTTTAAAAAAGGAGTTTCCGGATCAATAAGTACCTTTAAAAGACATTAATAAATTCTGTTCAATTAAACATTCCATCGTTGGAAATAATTACATAAAATTATCAACCAAGACCCATCTTCAAAGGTCAAACATCTTCGTTTTTTTTCTCGTAACGATAATAAAAACATCTTTTCTCCGCACGTCTCAATAATATTTTGATTAACTTTTCGCCCTTCTTCTCTTTTTTTCTTTGTCATTTTTTTTTGCTGCTTGCCAGATCATCCAAGTCAGATGTTGTAATAAAATATATGATTGAATAATGTCTATTATCTGTCTTTCCCGCTTTTTTTTGTCCGTTATATAAAAAAGTAGCGATATTTGATCCTGTGATAAGTAAAAGATAGATTAAAAAATTGTTCTTTTTTCATGTTTCGCTTTTTAACGTTATTTACTTTGCGTCTCATCTTCTTGTCTTGTCTCTGGGTATGACAAGGCTGTCAGTAAGAGAAAAAAAACAAAATTGCTCCATTTTTTTATTCTTTTTTTTTTTTGCAAAAGACAACATATGATGACACACATAACTGACGGAGGAGAGGCCTCTTTAACATATTTCTCCGTTAACATGTATTAAAATATACAACTAAAGACATATCTTTATCATCATAATTCAATGCCTCGTTTACATCTATTTTACATAGCAAAGGCATACTTTCATCATTTCCATTTTTTTTCCTTCGTTTCCTTGTTGTTCTGCAACATCAGGGTTCGTTACAACAAAAAATGTTACAAAATTTATTATTAAACAGATTCTGCGCGTATACACGTACGACGGGATTCCCCTTGAGTGCGTTGGGTTTTTTTCGCATGTATTTACGGATGATAAGATTAGGTATAGATAACAAAAACAGACGACGACACGAAATATTTTTACATAAAATTGAAAAATCATTTAATTATGTGACAACTTTTTCTTGTCTTGTCTTGGTTGCGGAACGAAACATTGAACATTGATTGAAAATTCGATCAGATTTTTTTTTCAGTTTAGGAATTTTGTGAAATTAAAAAAATCAGCCTCGATTGCGCAATATGTTGCTCGTAAACTTCGTTTTTTTATATTAATAAAAAAAAATAATAAAAATTAGAATTTTATTTACTTTCACTTTTGGCCAGCAGGGAATTTTTCTTCATGAAAATTCATTAAAAAGTCAATAAAGGTCGAAAAAAATTAAATTCAGGACCATTTTTTGTACATGAGAGCACGCAACCGCCCTTTCCAGTTCGTTTTTTATTATTATAAAATATTTATGATATTTCAATTAAATTTTCCCTTTCATTGTTCGCTCGTAAAATATATTCCGGAACACGCTTCACTGACTGTTTGTTAAAAATTAAACAAAAATTAAGCTCGCATAATCCAAAGCCACGATAATATATAAAATATATAATTTAAACGGTGCGCCTTTTTCAAGGACTTGGCAAGTTGTGGGAGTCGGAAGAAAGGGTAATGTAAACACATTGAAAAACATGCAAAAACACTAGATCAAAGAATTTTCATGGACACGGAGAAGATAATTCCGAATATTTAATTAATTTGTTACGAAAACAAGTTTTTGTGTTAGAAAATTATGTTTTTTAGATGCGATCGATATTTACTTAATGATTATTCGAAATTATTCCCTTGGGAGCTTTTCGAGCAGCCATTCAAAAAGCCGTTAATTTTAAACGATGGGAAGGGCCATAGACAAAATTCAATCCTATTATTAATAATAATGACTTTACAATATAACGAGTCGAGAATTTCGAGAGTTACTTTACCGGGAATTTTTAATAAGTTGTCCCCTTGTGTGTCGTCTGGCATTGCTTTTGGAGTTAACTATTCCAATTTACTTTAATTTTTTTTTGTTTACATTATTCATTAACTCTTGTCTGACTCACACGACAGACGTTCTGTATTTTTTTTTTTGTACAAAAATGACGCCAAATGTAAACAACAATAAAATGACGAGTCATACCGCCACCTGGTTCTCCATTCCTGCGCTTGTAACTTTTATGAACAAAGTGTAATTGAATTATCATTAAATATATAAAGATAAGAGTGGGTGTTCTATGGAATAACGTAGGGAACGGCAATAAAAAGGGATATTTTATGCATATATTTCGTATCGAAATAAAAAAAAGTAAATGAAACCGTAATTTTATTGTTATTTTATTTCCGGTTGATATCTGCCTCTCTTGGCTAGTATTTTATTATTAAATTATGTGCAGTAAGAAAAGGTGCGCTTCCTATCACGTGTCATATCTACCAACATTTGTGGGTTTTATTAAAAATTTAATTCAATTACATGAAAAAATTACAAAATTGACATTGAACATGAATTAATTTATCCTCTCTTCACGCATAGTTGACTTTTTAATGTTGAACAACTTTATTTGACTTTTCTAATAAATTTTATTTTTTTATCTTTTCAGGTAAATATCATCTAAAGAAGGATAAACATCAAGAGTTTACTTCAGAGTGCTTTTTTTTGTGAAGATTTCTATCAAATAGTGCTATTTTCTGTGGTTTTAGTGAGTTTTTAGCAGCAAATATTTATTCTACAGTTTCTCTTAGAATCATTAAGTACGAATAGATTCCTTTGTAAAATCGCACAAATGTATCCAAACACAAAGGTATTTGTCCAGCAAGCGTAAGCACTTGCGTGTTTTGTGTATTTTTCAAGAAAAAGCAATACATTTTCTGATTTTTCACCGACATCGAATACCATGGCACGTCATAAACATCAAACATCAATTTTTCTAGTTTGATTTGGATAATTGTGCCGAAAAAGTTCGATACGAATACAATTATAAAGCCAAATGTCATTAACATGTATCCAGTCATCCAAATTTGTCGTAGGCAAATGAATAGTCCGGTACATGTTTGAGTTCCGCATACAAAATGATCGCTGAGATTTTGGGCACTCATGAAATTTTCGCAGGAATCGATAAACTCATTCATTTCTTGATGTTCTCTAATGATATTTTTCAGAGTTTCCGTTATTTTGTCTTTATTTTTGCGGGTTATAGCTTTACTTAATACCTTTAATCGTGCTCGTAATACATCAATTTCGACACAAATCTGTACGAGCATTTGTAGAACGAAAAATATAGATGAATTCAATCCAAAAAGTCCACAAAAGATGCACCAATTATGAAAGATGACGTGAATCTCGAAACCAGGATGGCTTTTGTAATCGACGTATGGTAAGTAACATTGAACTGCCAAAATCATTTCATCCGTTATGAGAAAGTACAAGATTGGTGCAATACTAAGCACTATACCAAACCACATCAAGGTTACAGTAAGAATAATAAAAACGCGGCGTAATAAGCGGCTGTACCAAAGTAGAATTGGAAAAGTTTCGCTATCCTTTTGCCAATTCTTATAAAACAGAAATGTATGATCCAACGATTGTATGACTTCCTTTTGATCCTTTGTGAATTTCCAGAACCGTTGTGCTGCCAGAACGTCAACCAACAAAAGACAAATGTACAGGACGAGCTCTGAGAGTACCTTACGATTTTCGTATGCCGACCAAATGTAACATACAACTGTAACGATGGAACAGAAAACAATTTGGAAAAGTGGCAAGTTCCGTTTCCAAGTCCATTTTTTGTTCAAATAATCACCCAAAACAGGTTTGACACTAATATGAGCTATTCGTATGAGAAAATTCATTATTTTTAAAGGTTCTTCGGACTTCTTTTCCATTGTATTTCAGAAAGTGTTGTTATGTTACTGTAACAAAGTGAACTAATTACAAATATTGTGATATAAGTGTTATATTTTTTAAAATAATAGATAGATAAATTATTCAAATATTCGTTTCTCGTAGAACCATTAAATACGAGTAGATTCCTTTATAAAATCTGACAAATGTATCCAAGTTCAATGGAATTCTTCCAGCAATTGTTAATCTCTCCGTATTTTGCGAGTTTTCCAAGAAAATCAAATACATTTTCTGATTTCGCACCGACATTAAATACCATGGCACATCATAAATTTCAAATGACAAATTTTCCAACTTTACTTCAATAATCGTTCCGAGAAGGCTCATTAATAGCACTATGAAGAATCCAACTGTAATTAACATGTAGCCAGTCAACCATACTTGTTGCAAGCAGATAAAAAGTCCGGTGCATGTTTGAGTGCCGCACACAAAATGATCACTAAGATTTTGTGCACTCATGAAATCTTCGCAGAAATCGATAAATTCATTCATATCTTGATGTTCAGCAAAGATGCTTTTCAGAAAATTTCTAATGTTTTCCTCCTTTTTGCCATTAACAACGCCACTTAACGATTTTAGACGCATTCGTAGTACATCGATTTCTACACAAATCTGAATAAGCATGAATAGTACAACTAAAAAGGATGAGATCATTCCAAAAGATCCGCAAAATATGCACCAGTTATGAAAGATGACGTGAATCTCGAAACCTGGGTGACTTTTGTAATCGATGTATGGCAAGTAACATTGCACAGCTAAAACCATTTCGTCGGTAATGAGAAAATACACTATTGGTCCGATACTCAACACACTGCAAAAGCACCACAATAAGATGCCAAGAGTAATAAAAATGCGACGTAACAAACGGCTGTACCACAAAAGAATCGAAAAAGCTTCGTCAACTGTTTCCCAGTATTGGAAGAACTCCAAGATATGTTCAAAGGTTTTAACTACTTCCTGTTGGTCCATGACAAATTTCACTAAACGTTGTGCTGCCAAAAAATCGACTAATGAGAGGCAAATGTAAAGTACAAGCTCTGAAAGTTCATTACGGTTTTGGTAAGCGGAACAAACGTAACAAACAAGTGTCAGGACACAAAAGAAGGATATTTGAAAAAGTGGCAAGTTCCATTTCCAAGTCCATTTTTTGTCCAAATAGTCACCCAGGACGAGTTTAACGAAAGTTTTGATCATTTTGACAAAAAATTCTATAATTTTTAAGGGTTCTCGAGCCTTTGCCATGATTTGCTTGAACGTCAACTTAGTTTAACTGAAAAATATTAACTAATGACTAAAATACTTCTTGTGCAATGGATACCGTTTTATAAATTATTTAAATATTTGTTTCTCGCAAAACCATTAAGTACGAATAGATTCCTTTGTAAAATCTGACAAACGTGTCCAAACATAATGGCACTCGTCCACCGAGTGTCAATCGTTCCGTATTTTGAGTGTTTCCTAAGAAAATGCAAAACGTTTTCTGATTTTTCACCGACATCAAGTACCATGGCACATCATAAACATTAAAAGACAAGTTTTCTAACTTAACTTCAATTATGCTTCCGAGCAGGTTGATTGTGAATATCAACATGAATCCCAATGTGATCAAAACGAAACCAGGCATCCATATTTGACGGAGAATAATGAACAAACTTAAGCACGTTTGAATTCCAGTAGCTACGTGATCACTTAGATTCTGTGGCGACAATATATCCTCGCTCATATCGATCAAATCGTTCAAATCTTGATGTTCCGCAATGATTTCCTTCAGAAGTTGCGTTGTAATTTGGTCATCACTACCTGTTTTGTTGTTGATGCTATCATTTAACATTGTTAATCTTGCCTTCAACACATCCATTTGTATGCAACCTTGCACAAGCAGCAACAATGCAGCAACAGTTGTAGTATAATAACCCGATAGGGCTAAAAAAATACACCAAGAGTGAAAGATAACATGAATATCAAAACCTGGATGTGTGGAATGATCGATTCCGGGCAAATAGCACTGAAATATTATCAGCATGTCATCAAATACCAAAAAATATAAGACAGGTGCTATCGCTGATACAAAACCAAGCATTACAAAAATTATTGTTACTCCAAAAACTACTCGTTGAAGAAGCTTCCAGTACCACAATAGTATTGGGAATGTTTCATCGATTATTTCCCATTTTTTTGTAAAGTTAATAATATTTTGCGAGAATTCCAAAAAATCTTTTTGATGTATTATAGCTGTCAAAACTCTTTGAATTCCCAAAATATCAAGCATAAATAAGCAAATGCTGAATATGAGTTCACTCAGGTCGTGACGATTCTTAAAACCAGCGTAAAAATAGCAAATTGCAGTTAGAAGAACAATAAGAGAAGTTTGAAACACCTCAAAATTATGTTTCCATGTCCAATTTGTTTGCAAATAATTTCCAACTACGGGTTTTGCAAACATCTTGACTAAATTTAAAATCCATTCAAGGGTTTTAAGCGGCTCAAGAGAGCTGTGTGCATAAAGCTTCATGTTCACTTCAATACTGACAGATAAATAGTTGCAAAGTTTTAATGAATAAAATAATGTCATGGGAAACAATACAAAGGATATAAATGTTTTAAATATTAGTTTCTCGCAAAACCATTAAATACGAATAGATTCCTTTGTAAAATCTAACAAACGTGTCCAAACATAATGGCAATTGTCCACCAAGCGTGTATCTCTCCGTATTTTGAGTGTTTCCCAAGAAAATGCAAAACGTTTTCTGATTTTTCACCGACATCAAGTACCACGGTACGTCATAAACATCAATCGTCAACGTTTCAAGCTTCATTTCAATGAGGCTACCAAGCAAATTGATTGCAAATATCACTGTTAATCCGCCGATCATTAAAACGTAGCCCGGAATCCAAAATTGACGCATACAGATGAAAAGTCCTAAGCATGCTTGCACACCAAAAACCATATGATCACTTAAATTTTGCCCTGACAGAAAGCCTTCGCAACTATCAATTAATTCATTTAAGTCTTGATGCTCCGAAATGATTTCCTTCAAAAGTTGGGTTGTTACTTGATCTTTTTCGTGACTTGATGAGTTGATACTTTCACTAAGCATTTGCAACCTGGCCCTCAAAACATCAATTTGAATACAGTTTTGCACGAGAATCAATAGAGTGATGTTAGTTGTTCCATTAATTCCTGCGACGGTTATGAAAATGCACCAAAAGTGATAAACGACGTGAATATCAAAGCCAGGATGCGATGTGTGATCAATTTCTGGTAGAAAGCACTGAAATATAATCACCATGTCATCAAAAATCAAAAAGTAAAGAATAGGAATGATTGACGATATAATTCCGATGATCAAAAACAAAAATGTTACGGCAGAAACCGCTTGTCCAAGTAGCTTAAAGTACCACAACATTATTGGGAAAGTGGCACTTTCTCTTTCCCATTTTTGAGTGAATTTAATTGTACTCTCCAGAATTTTAATTATTTCATCGTGATGCATGACGAAATTTGTGATCCTCTGAATTCCCAATACGTCAATCATAAAGAGACAGATACTGAATAAGAGTTCACTCAAGTCATGGCGATTTTGAAAACCAGCATAAAAGTAGCAGCTTGCAGTTATTAAACAGATTAAGTAAGATTGAATTACAGGAAAGTTTCGTTTCCACGTCCATTTCTTGTTCAGATAATTTCCTGCCACGGGATTAAAACCCAGGTTTGCAATATGCAAAATATATTCAAGTGTTTTAAGAGGCTCCAGTAACTTACGACTAAACAGCTTCATGGTTGGTTTAAGACTAATAGAATCATTTTCCAAACATTTCCAAAACAATAAAAATCTGCTTCAAGAACAATCTAGTATGTCATCTACTTTGAAAAAATTATCAGGATTCAAATGAAATTTTGAAAAAAAAAATTATTGCACAAATTAAGCAATTAATTTCTTGAATTCTTCTGCATTATAAGCATTAATAATTCACATGATAAATTACATTCAAATTCCAGTTTCTCGCAAAATCATTAAATACGAATAGATTCCTTTGTAAAATCTAACAAACGTGTCCAAACATAATGGCAATTGTCCACCGAGCGTGTATCTTTCCGTATTTTGAGTGTTTCCCAAGAAAATGCAAAACATTTTCTGATTTCTCACCGACATCAAGTACCACGGTACGTCATATACATCAATCGTCAACGTTTCAAGCTTCATTTCAATGATGCTACCAAGCAAGTTGATTGCAAATATCACTGTTAATCCGCCGGTCATTAAAACGTAGCCCGGAATCCAAAATTGGCGCAGGCAGATGAAAAGTCCTAAGCATGCTTGCACTCCAACTACCATATGATCACTTAAATTTTGACCTGACAAAAAAGCTTCGCAGCTATCAATTAATTTATTTAAGTCTTGATGCTCCGAAATGATTTCCTTCAAAAGTTGGGTTGTTACTCGATCTTTTTCGTGACTTGATGAGTTGATACTTTCACTTAGCATTTTCAATCTGGCCCTCAAGACATCAATTTGAATACAGTTTTGCACGAGAATCAATAGAATGATGTCAGTTGTAGCATTCATCCCTGCCACGGTTATAAAAATGCACCAAAAGTGATAAACGACGTGAATATCAAAGCCAGGATGCGATGTGTGATCAATTCCTGGTAAGAAACACTGAAATATAATCACCATGTCATCGAAAAATAAGAAATAAAGAATAGGAGTGATTGAGGATATAATTCCGATGATCAGAAACAAGAATGATACTGCAGAAATTGCATGTCCAAGTAGCTTAAAGTACCACAACATTATTGGGAATGTATCGCTTTCTCTTTCCCATTTTTGAGTGAATTTTATTAATCTTTCCAGGACCTCAATTATTTCATCGTGATGCATGACGAAATTCGTGATTCTTTGGAATCCCAAAATATCAATCATAAAAAGACAGATACTGAATAAGAGTTCACTCAAGTCATGGCGATTTCGAAAAGCAGCGTGAAAGTAGCAAAGCGCAGTTAGAAAACAGAGGATATACGATTGAATAAGCACTGCTAAGTTTCGTTTCCACGTCCATTTGTTGTTTAGATAATCTCCAACTACGGGATTCGAGCCCAGTTTCGCAATATGCAAAATGTATTCAAGTGTTTCAAGAGGCTCCAGTAACTTACGAGTAAACAGCTTCATGGTTGACTTAAGACTGATAGAAAAATTTCCCGTCTAGTTTGTCATCAATCATCTAGTTTGAAGCAATTATCAAGATTCAAATAAGGTTCAAAGGAAATGTTGATTCAGCAATTTATTGCTTAAATTCCAATGTATCATAATCTATACATTAATAATTCACTTAACAAATTCAAATTCCTGTTTCTCGCAAAATCATTAAGTACGAATAGATTCCCTTGTAAAATCTAACGAATGTATCTAAGCACAATGGAACGCGACCACCAAGTGTATATCTCTCTGTGTTCTGAGTGTTTCCTAAGAAAATGCAATACATTTTCTGATTCCTCACTAACATCAAGTACCATGGCACGTTATAAACTTCAAAGGTCAGTTTTTCCAATTTTACTTCAATGATGCTTCCAAGCAGGTTGATTGTGAAAATGATCATGAATCCCGCTGCTATCAAAAAGTAACCAGGTATCCAAAATTGGCGTAAAATGATGAACAAACTAAAACAAGTCTGAAGTCCCAAAACAAAGTGATCACACAAATTTTGTAAGGACAAAAAATCTTCGCAAACATCAATTAATTTGTTCAGATCTTGATGTTCTGCGAAAATTTCCTTCAACAAATAGGTCGTATTTGTATCATTTTTCTTTGTAATGCTCGTTGTCAATACATTTAATCTTGCACATAATACATCGATTTGTATACAGTTCTGCACGAGCATCAAGAGAACAAATAGCGTGGATGCCATTACTCCAAATAGAAAATAAAAGCCACACATTGTATGAAAAATCAAATGAATTTCGTATCCTGGATGCGTTTTGTAGTCAATTGTTGGTAAGTAGAATTGATTATAGATCAACATCATCTCATCAGTGATCAAAAAGTACAGAATTGGAGAAATCGTTAATACCACCAAAAAACTAAGTAAAGTAACGCCAATGACATTTACCAGACGTGCCAATAATCTCAAGTACCACAAAAGTACGGGAAACGCTTCTTCAACCCATTCCCATCTCTTAATGTATTCAACTGTTTCATTTAGCATTTCCATAGTTTCTTCGTGAGAAGTTACAAACTTGAAAAATCTCTGAAGTCCTAAAGCATCTACCATACTTAGGGATATTGTGAAAACTAAGTTATTCAAGTCATGACAATTCTGATAAGCAGCATTAAAGTAACATATCGCACCGACAATTCCTAAGCACAGAATTTGAATTACGCCTGCATTCCATTTCCATGTCCAATTTTCACTCATATAATTTCCCAAAAGGGGTCTTACACAAATTTTTCCAATTTGTAGAATATATTCGAGCGTTTCGAGAGGCTCAAGTGCTTTACGTTGAACCTTTTCCATGACCAGTGACTCAATGTGAAAAATTTCACTTGCCATTTTTGTCGTGAAATAATTTATGCCAATTTTTTTCAATGAAACGTATCATAGCAACTTGTAACGCGTAAACTGTCACAAACAATCAAATATTCAATCATTTCTTCATCCAATAAAATTTAATTATAATTTTTTTCGGGCATGAATCAATTAACTGAATTTTTAATTGCTTTACTATTTTATCTACCTTTCTGAACTTTGTACCTTTTGCGCTTGAGAGCAACGAAAAAAAGGGACAACAAACAATCAAAATCAATCAAAATTTTAATTTTGGCCAATTATTTTTTTGTGTTTCATTTTGTTGCCACAACTCATTGTAGTTATGCTCGGAAAAAGTTAATTAAATAAAAAAAAAAGATTGAATCAATTTTCTGACCAATTTAACTGATACAAATGTTGTGTTGTTGTTTTTCTCTGTTATTGCGGCAAAAAAGACAATTTTAATTGCCTTCAATTTTAATTTAATATTTCTTTGAAAATTGATTCACTTCAACAGTATTTTCACGCCAAGTGCAAAAAAATGTATAAGCAAATTTTCTAAATTATTAAAATTTTTGGCTCGGTTTTGCAAAGTAGAAATATTTTATACACTACTTTTTAGGAAAATTTCCTGAGTAACTTGAAAATTCTTGAATGTTAAGAAAAAAAATTACCATAACAGCAAGTCACCCCGTTGCAAGACTCTGAAAATGAAGAATGTACAGATGCTTAATATTTTTATTTATTTGTTTGTATTTTCCGAGCACTTTTCGTGTTTTTGTACTCGACTGTCAGGGTAATAAAAATGTAAAATATCTTGTTTACGTTTGTGTTTTTTTTTCTTTTCTCATTTTTCGGGGATCCAAACTGTCTTGTAAATTGTAGTCCTGCATGCATTGCAAGACAAAAACCGAGGGAAGGGAAAAATAAGATTCTCTAAAAAGATTTATTGAAAAATGGGAAAACAAATTGAAATAAATACGAAGAAATTTCTACAACATGTATTTTTTTCATGTTTTTTTTTTATTTAAAAAGAAAACAGAAAAAAATTGTCGATCGTAAAAATTATTTCGATAAGGTGAGATTATTGCCGATAATGTGGTGATGTGACGCGATGATAGATTGGGGGAAATTTATTATTATTATAACGACTATTTATTACATTTTTTTTTTCTATCGGGACTGACAGTTTTATTCCTCTGAAAAAAAGTTAGGGTTCAAGGTTGAAATTTTTTGCAGATAACGTCATGACTCACGATATTTTTTTTTTCATTACGCGCCTATTGCAGTTTTTGTCAATGACTTGATTATTCTTATCCGGTCATTAAAGCAATTGTATTTGTCCCGGTCACGTGCACCATTCCTCAGATTCCTCCCAACTTTTATTTATTGCCTTTCGGAGTGCTTCCCACTACTATTGAAAAAATATATTCATTAACTTGATTCAAGATTTTATTAGTATCCTCGCAGTAACAAAGTGAGTCATTTTAAATTTATTGCCACTTTTCCTTCGTTTTTCTACAATAACAAAGAAACTAAAAGTTTATTTTTTGTTAAAAGAGGGAAAAGAAAACATTGCCAGAGGGCGTCTTTTTTCATGCACATGTCCTTTAATGTCGTTTTTGTCGTTAATAACTCCAAATGGGACGTAATTTTTGGTTTTAAAAGCATTGTAAACACGAATTTCGTCTACACACATGTTTCGTTTTTGTAGCGCGCGCGGTCTGTTTTACATCAAAAATGGTGCATAATTGCAGGATCAAAGCAAAAATACGGAAAAGGGGACGAAATTGCATGCTTTTTCGCAATAATGGAACAAAATTAGTTCCATGTAAAATGATAGGAATGCGTTTGATTAAATGCTTGTTAGACGGAAAAAATGCATGAAAATCACTGACTGCCATTGATAGGCATGGAAAATTGAGTTTGACGCGAAAAAAATTACGTCGTAAGATTTGCACTTGCTCTAATTTGCCATTTATTTACAACTTTCAGGACATGAGAAAAAGCGAAGAAAAAACCATTTCTTTAATAAATTACCTGACCTAATTAATTTATTTTTACTGGCCATTGTTTACGAGCGCCACTCACAAACCGATGTCGATAAATTAAAACGCTCATACGTGTGTAATGGAAAACAATAAATGCCAGAAAATGTTGTTAAAAGTGTTATAATGTGTGTGCGAGTGTGTGCTTTCATATTGTTTTTCAGCAAGTAACAACGCAATTATCGTCTTTTCCTGCAAATTTTTGGTATTTTGCCAAAGTAAATAAATGGGCCATTGTCATATGGTTGGAAAAAATATCTTCAGGACTTGACTTGGATGCCAGGCAGTTTTCGCCTTATCGTGCATTTGCTTGTCCATTAAGCAATGAAAGGAAAAGTGATTACTACACATGAACACTTAGCGAAGTTCACAACTTTGTTTGTACTACATTTTATCGTTAATGAAGATTTATCGGGATGCCATTTACGATCGAGTTGCAATATTAATGAAATTTTCTCGTGTTAAATTTAATTTTCTGCAAATTTGAAACAGGAGGAAATTTTTAAAATAAAAATTGACGTAAAATGAAAATTTTGCAACACCCTCCAAATAAATGCTTTTACAATTTAAAGGAAAAAAGAGCATTTATTTTTGAAATTTTAGATTAAAATGACTTTTTTTGTACGAAGAAATAATATTTAAATTAATTTCTTCATTTTCTATTGTGAATCAAGTAAACGGTTTATTTTAAGAAATGTTAACTTGAGAAATAATCAGTGAAACGTGCTTTTCGCTTAATTTGTGATAATTCACCTTTCCTGTGAAAATATTTTTTTATCCTTGTCGCAATGCCATTTTCTTCTGGAAATCCATCACAACAAGAAAATATGAATAAACTCTGTTGCAAAACTAAAAAAAAAATCATTTAAAAATTAAGTAAAATTTCTCAATAATTTCTTACCGAAGCATATAAATCCACATTGATCGGTCTAAGTCCTCCCATCGTGAAAAAATGCGTGGTTTGTGTTTTTTGCAGAAAAATCAAAAATATTTTTCTCGTACGAATACTCATCCGGTACCACGATAAATTGTAAGCAGCTTGATTTAAATTTTCCAACTGAATGATGCTAATTTCCCCGAATCCGTAATTAAAAAGAGCTCCAATGAGCACTACTAATGCCACACAATACCCCGGAATCCAGTTAGCTAGTTGAGCATAGAATAAAGCTGTGACGACAGTCAATGTTAAAATCGAGACATCGAGAAAATACTGAAATGAGAGCAGGCTTTCGACTTTTAGTGAGTAATTTATGATCTCTGTGTGTAATTTGATGATTTGTTGCAAATGTTCGATTATAACTTGTTCATTCTCTTCACCAGCAAGTAAAATTGTTTGTTCAAAATCGACCACTTTTGATCGTAAAATATCCACGAGGCAAATTGAGATGGCAATATAGAGCAACGTTAAGCCTTGAACGTAGGAAAATCCAATTAAACCGATGTACGAATCACAAAAAATCATGAAATAATTGAGTTCAAATCCAGGGCTGGACTGAAAATCCAAGCCAACTAAGTAAATAGGTAATGGCAGCATTTTTTCGCCGAGAATGATGTAAATTAATAACGGAGCGGACAGTATTAATGCAAAAGCTACCACAAACATACCAATGAGAGCTAGTATGAAAAAGTTGTAAAGAATCGCATATCTTTCCACGATTTTTTGTAATCTTTGAGACTCGTTGAATTGTTTGAAAAAAGCAAGTCCATCGACAAACAAGGTATGGACGATATCTTTTCGGATCGGCCAATAAACTAATCGATAAATTCCGGCAATAGTTGGTGTGATGATGATTGTGCTGTAGCATACAAAGTCAAAATCCTCCCAGAATTTGTGCAGATAATAAAAATACGATAAAACAGCAAGAAAACACAAAAATAAATCGATCCCAATGCCAATTCCAAATTTGAAATTAGGATCTAGTAGATGAACTCCAATCAATTTTCCAGATAACCAAAAATAGTTGTGAAGCAAGTCGTATTGCTTTAATTTTTGGATGAGTGTCATGTTGAATGTAGAACTATTAACTACCAACTGACGTTCAAAAAAAATTTCATAGGTGAGATTTGTGAATTATTGATGATCTAACAATCGACATTTTCTTTGAAAAATAATAAATTTCAGGAATAGCGAAAAGTCGTCTAATAATTCTCAAATAATTTGCGTTTACTACTGCAATATGATGTACATACACAACACATATGACTCAGATACACTTACCAAATAGCAGAAGAAAGTTCCCGTTTAGACATAGTTTAATGGTCAGAACATCCGCCTGGAAAGTGGAAGACTCTGGTTCGATTCAAGATTTCTATGCCGAAAATTTTTCTGTTATTTTCTCGAATCAGTATAGTTGTATAAATAATTTCATAATCAATTAATATTTTTCCCCAAAATTCTCTACAATTTTTAATTTTTCCTTAAAGCTTTCAAGATCAGTTTCATTTTAATGTTCCAAAAGACTTGTGATAACCTTACTGAACAGTAGATGCAAGCCAGCTGGAATTAAAATCAAAACCGCAAAGAAATTTTCAAAAGTTTAAGATTAAGAACGTATTAAAAGCTCAAGGACTTTTGAAGGTCATTGCTAAATCTATAACTTTCTTCAAATCTTTTTTTATTTTTTGACTCGTTCACGATGATCTTCCGTTCCAAATCTGTCCGTTTTTTTTTTTGAATTTATCAATTATGACAAACTTTTTGTTGCAATTACTGGAAATTTGCTAATTTTTTTCAATATAATGATATTCAAACTGTTGCTTCAATTACACGATTAACCTCGAAGCGACTTTTTTTTACAAGAAATGGAAACTTTTTGTCAAATTAACATCTGTGCGTGTATCGCGGCGGCGGCGACAGAGCGTCCCTTCATTCATTACAGTTTGTCATAAAATCGTAATAAAACCATAAATAACAAATCATTTATTTTAATAATAACAACAACATCGAGCGGAGTGTACTTTGATGTCTCCCTCTTGTTTGCGATGATTCCGTCTATTAAGTTAGACGTCAAAATTACTTCATTTAGAACCATTACAGATGTGATAAATAATCTTTTTTTAACGTGAATTTCATTTCATTAGCTGCGTTCCTTAAATGGTTTGTCACAAAATGTCTGTGAGTTATGACGAACTTTATTCGTGGTGATTGCCTCGTAATCGAAAGGGAGACTTTTATTTAATTATATCGGGAATTTATGGAGCAAAAAGACCAAATTGACGCCGTGAAGAGCTAGAGAGCTCCTCCTTTTTGTCCTTTTTGCTCCGAGCGCTAAAGTGCGACCCTCCTTTTGAACAAAAAAAATAAAGGAGGAAAATATAAAATGCACACATCGACCTATAATTAAATTTTCCTCTTTTATAATTAAGATTCATGTTACTTTTGTACTTGCACACACACACATAGCACAGAAAATTACCCAGAAATTACCCGGTGCAGAAAAATATAATGAAAAATTAAAATTAATGTCAAGTAGACTTCCTTTCTCTCTCGTTTTCTCTCATTTATTAAGCGAATTGTCGACTCTTCAGTGTGTTCACGACTTTTCAAAAGGAAGAAAAGTGGCATTAAATTATCGTAATGACAACACATACGTACACGATACACTCAAAAGACATAAAAGAGACTCGCTAATAATAATACACGAACACATTCAGGACACAAAAATGACATCTCATGCCAATTTTTCATACAAGCATACATTTAAATTAGGAGTAAATAGGTTCGCTCATTAGAGTTTCACACTAAATTCAAAAGGAACTGAGCTTATTATGAGGAGAAAAATAAAGAAATTGTCATTTTTGACTTAAATTTTAAAATTTTAGAGCAAAATTAAGATATTCATAAAAATTTGTAACGCAATAACTCAAATTCTGCTTCCAAAATCTCTCTAGAAATTTTTGTAGTTTGTTTATAAATAAAGGTTTATAAAAGAAGGGTTGTAAGGAACAATAAAAAATTAAAACGAAGACTTTGGGAAAAATATTTTTTTCAAAAAATTTTTTTAAAAAATGGAATTTCGAAATATGTGGTGTAAGAAATACGACGTCGCATTGCATACCTCTAGTTAATATTTTTTTTTCAATTTTTATTTTGAAAATTTCGCTTGATTGTTTTTCAATTTTTCATGTACAATTTTTCACAAATTTCCATTTTAGCTAAAACAAAAAAAAATTTTTCTAAAAAGTCGACAAAATTAGGGGGGGGGAAAATTTGTGAAATTCCGACGGTTTTCGAACGAAGTCCCTTTTTATCCGACGCCGTAAATGGATGGTTAAAAATTTTTGGGAAATTTCTTCAAAAATAAAAAAAAAATCGACTTTCATAAGCTTTTGAAAAAATTATTTTCTTTTTGAAAAATTTTGTTTAAAATCTGTGACATTCCCATAAAATTTTCTTCCCATTGAGCATCAGCCACCCTCATACACTTATCATAATTATTATTATGATATACGCAGTCATTATTATCATTCTCCTGCTCCGTTTTTTGCTCTCCTCCTCCTTCATTGGCGGTGATGTTTGCAATGTAAATGTGTAACATAAACCGTATTAAATTCTCTTTTATTCATTATTTGTATGCTGGAAAACATTTTGTTGTGCGTAAAATTGCTAATATTCATAAAAATCGTCATTTTATCTAATTGGTGTGTGCTGCAATTAATTGGGTTATTAGCACATGTTTTGTTTGTTATTCTCTGTGTAACAATTTGAAATGAGCATTTCTGGATTCGATTTCTGTAAATAATCGATTGTTATGAGAGAACCGTTAATTTTTGGGATTTATGCGATTTTTATGACAGAAACAGACTTTTAGCGAATTTAGTTGATTTTTCAAAGTTGGGGAGGAAAAACAATGCACAATAACAACTTTTTTTTTTTGCTCAACTTCATCATATTTTCAGTTGCATAAACAATTTTTTGTTGCGTAAACGGCAATGAATGCATATGACAAAACAGTTACACACACACACGGGAAAAAAATCCAGTAAAAATACGCTAACGAGTTACTTTATTGTTGTACTTTGGACCATCAGAGATAAAAAATCCAACAAAAAAAAATATTAAAAAAATCATAAAACATTGTAAACAATAGGAAAAAACACATAATTCATGTTTCTAGTCTAGCATGGCGTACAAGTGAGTATGCAACAAAAGCATACAGATTTTTTTATCGTCATCATCCTCCTCGCGACAAATACTTCTTATACTTTTTTCAGTGTAATCTCGTATTTTTTGTGCTCCTTGATGCCTTTTTGTTCGTTACAAGCCCGTTTTTTGTGGCGGCGATGAAAAAACACAGATTGCGGTACTTGTCTACTACAACGCAAAACATGTTACAAACAATAAATGCCATAACATGCGAGATGCACACACACACACATCAAAAAATCTGTAGTTAATGTTTTAAAATGCTGACTTTTATTTTTTTTCAACGTTTTATTATTAAAACACAAATGTGGCTGTGTGTGCCCGCGTCTCATGTCACTATTATGGCTGGAATTTGGTTGAGTGGATGGGTGCGATGATTAATGGTATTACAACAAATTGGCACTTTTAATCCAATTTTCGATGCAACGCAAAAACAAAAAAAAACAGAGAGCTGCAAATTAAAACTATTTTGTTTGATTTTGTTGAAAAAGTGGGTCGGCGTCGTGTAGTGCGCGATGATGATGGAGAGTAAGCAAAAACTTTGCAAACTATTTTAATTTAAATTGGTGGAACTGGTTTTTTTTTGTTGTTATCATAGTTTGTAAAATTGAAAAGTCATTCAACGCGAAAAATTCCATGAAAAAAAGTTATCTATGGCAGATTTTGCATCAATGGAAATTTTACATGCAATGACGTCGATTTATGAAATTTGGATGATGATGCACTGAAATGGAGATTAATTTTGACAAAAAGTGAAATTCATGTTTTTTTCATCAAAAATTTAAAAAAGCCTTAAATTCGCTTTAATTAATGAAGAAAATAATAAAATTAAATTAAATTTATTAAAAAATAAATAATTTAATTTAATTAAAATTTTAATTTTTAAATTAATTAAATGTGAGAAAATTCTAATTCATCAAAAATTTTTATATAAATTAAAAAATTATCAGGACTGTAAAAACTTTGAAATTAAAATTTAAGTAAAAATCTTTAACCAAATCAAAAATCCCACTTAAAAAATAAATAATCTTAAAAAAAATTAATTTATTAAACTATAAATAAATTTTAAATTAAAATAGTTTTGAAATTTAACTAAAAAATCAAGAATCTTACTAAAAAAAATAAATCAAATTTAAAAAAAAAATAAATTAATTAAATGAAAATTAAAAATAATGATAAATTTTATAAATAAAAAATATTTTTAAAAATAAAGTCATAAAATGTTCAAAATAAAAAAAATTTCAAAATTATTAAAAATTTTTTTTTATTTTACTTAATTTAATTTTCAAGCTCAAAATTTTAAATTTATTTTATTTATTTATTTATTTTTATCTTAAATTTTAATTTTCTTTAATTTTAATTTATTTTTTATTTTATTTAATTATTTTTTTTCAAAAACATTTTTCTTTTGTTATTATTTATTAAATTTTAAATTAATTTTTTATCAATTTCATTAAATATGAAAATTTAACAATGAATTGCTATTAAAATGTCACTTTAACATCCATTAACGCTAAATCTAACCCCAAACCTGACATCATTAGGTAACACATAAATGCTGTACAGTGGCTTCCCTCACAAACTGACCAAATCAAATTTCGCATTTCAGCAATTTATCGGTTTGACTGTTGAGTTGACGTGTCCGCAACAATCCAGCAACAGAACTAAATAGGGGTTGATGCACATATGTGTGACTAATTGAATCGTTCGTGTGTCAATATCACTCACATAATAAAAATTAATACAAAAAAAAAATTAAATATTAGACCACATAATAAGCGTGTTCCGGTTTTGTTCATCAAATCGTAAAATTTTGTTAGAACAGATTTAACACAAAAATATTTATTAATAAATTTTACAACAACTCAATTGATTACAAGCACCTGCTGTTCTGATGTTGCAACGTACTCTCTCACATGTTAACCAAGTGTTAATATTGCCCCGAAACAATTCGACTTCCATTGACATCGATGCCATTGTTGTTGTTGCACAACTTGATATTCAATTAAATTTGTATAACGTGATTTATGGTGTCACCAACCTCAATTTGTGAGTTTGGACAAGGATATTATTTTGCAAAAGTAAATAAATTCCGTGACTCATTCTACTTCAACTGTCGGCCAGTCGGGGAGTTTTCCTGTGACAAAAAACGGGCTTTATGCAACTGGAATTTATAATTTCGTCTGGGAATTATTTTTCCGGTGCTTTTGATTTTTATGCCGACTGTCTGCATTGCATATAATTACATTTTGAATGTGCGTCGCTGCCTCGTGTCTGGTGTGCATTAAAATCAATAACAGACAGTAATTGTTCTGATTGGATTAAGCGATCACAAAATAGTACCGAAAACAGCTATAAACATCAATAAAACTTAAATTTGACTACAATTGTTAATGGCCGTGAAATTCAATCGATTTTAACGTTGCGGAAAGTACTTCACAAAAAGCAATTAAATGCCGAAAAATTCGCTCATTAACGCCATGATGGATACCCGACAGTTTGTTGGCGCAAAAAAATTTCAAAAAATCTGTCTTGATGATCGATGTTTCTAATGCATTTGTTTTGTCGCGAGCCGAAAACACGCATTTTAATTAACGCGCAAGTAGAGCACAAAAGGCAAATACAAAATGAAATACATGAAAATTAATTACATTTGGGCCAAGAAAAAATTAACGATGTACATAAATCACCATCTAACCGTATCTGTGACACAAACGACGACGAAGTACAAGAAAAAAATATCAATCTGTTCAAATTTTACAGAAGAAAAAACAAGAGAAAAATTTTTAGCACTTTAACAGCACATACACTTTTCTTTTATCTTTTTCTCGGATTTTTCTCTCATTTTTTAGTGGTATTTTTTTTTTTGCTGTGTTCCGTTTATTTTTTCATCATATACAAGAAGACATACTTTATGGAGATGTTGGCAACAAGACAGTAGTAACAACAATAAAATATAAAGCCGCAAAAATTTTATGTGTGTCCTCAGTATCTTACCGCATTAATTCATTGCCCTTATTTGTATGTCCACACAATCTCGCAGAGAAGCAAATAGCGCGACTTGCATGTAGAAGAATCCAGTGGCAAGAAATACGGTTTTTTTAAAGATCCTTTAATTTTCTAAGGAATAATTTACAAATTTTAATTTTTTGAAACAAAATATTTTTTTTATTTTGTCACAAATTTTATATGAAAATTTTTCATTTTTTTGATTTCGAAAAAAATAAAAAACAATTTAATTTCAAAAAAAAAAATAAAATTTGTAAGAATTTGTTAAAAATTTAAAATTTTTAAAAAAATTTAAAAAAATAATTTATTAAAAAAAAAATATTTAAAAAATTTTCATATGAAAATTTTAAAATTCTTATGTTCTATTATTTTTATTTTCTAAAAAAAAATATTTAAATAAAATTTTTTTATTTTCAAAAAAAAAATATTTTAAAAATTAATTAATGTTTAATTTTAATTTTAAATAATTAATTAATTAAATAAAATTTAATTAAAAAATATTTAAAATTTTTCTTTTGTTTTAAAATTTTTATTTTCATTTTTTTTATTTTATTTTTTTTTTTTTTTTTGAAAAAAAAAATATTAAAAATAATTTATTTTTTCAAAAAAAAAAGTTAAAATTTAGATAATATTTATAAAAAAACTTTGAAGGGCCCTTAAAAAATTCATTTCGTATCTTCTGGGTAACGAAAACCAAAAGAAAATGCATCTGTGCGGAAAAAAGTGAAACCATAAATTTGCTGCTCTTTCGGAAGTGTGCCGCTGCCTGTGCACCAAGAATTGCAAGTGCATCCAAAATCCACACATTTTGTGTTAAAAATTTTTCGGTGATATAAATCTTACTTTGTCGCCTTTATTCTTCTGAACTTTTTTTTCTTGACATTTTATATTTTTGTGCAATTTCCTTGTGGCTTTTTACGAATATTTTCTTACAATCTCACGCGGGGTGTTCAAGTAATGAAATAATTCTTCCTACACTTCCTTGCTTTATATTTTTCTCCTTGACTGGATAGACTTTTTAGTTTATTGTTTTCCTAACAGCTTACAATCAGTGCACTTGATTTTACTTTATTCACTTCACTTAAAATTGTGCACAAATGTCACATCGTTTTTATGTGTAATCCCTATTCTACAAAATTTTTTGTTGTTTTTTCGTGCGTTAAAGTTGTTGTAGTTGCATTTCATAATTTTTACTCCGTATTTACAACGGATTTTCACATATAACGTTATTTTATTGTGACAGTTTTATGCCATTTTCTGACAAAAACATGGAAAAATGCTGGTAAAAGTTGTCATACATTGTTTCGAGAAAACAAATTCTCTTCTTTTTATTAAGGTTTCTTGCGAAAAGTAATTAAAATGTGAAGCTAGTTGCTAAGCGACAATAAATTTTTCGCAATTAAAAGTCGCGACTTTTGTCCAAAATCTCTGCGTTAAAAAAAATACTTATCTCGAGTCCCACAAGATTGGTTTTGAATGGCCCTCGTTGCGGTGCTGCATTCAAAAAAACACTCAAAGAATTTATTTTTAATTAAGTTTTTAAAATTAAACATTCACACAAAAAAAAACCGGAGTGGCACTCAATTTTAAATATATTGCTCCCCAATTACCTTCAATATTTTTCGTTCCATAACCACTAAAAAAGCATCATAACAATAAAATTCATATTAAAATTTTAAAAAAATTACCACTAACAAAATAAATGAATTACCAGAGTGTCATAAATTTTCCGAGAACGCCGCGTGTTTTCTATTAACAGCCAAAGAGTTGTCTCTTGAGATTTGATTTTGAAAAAAAAGTCACTATCGAGGCATTAATTACTAAAAACGTTTTCGAAAAAATGATATTTACTGACTTCACGACAGAATAATCGCTTGTTATCAACTGTCTGTCGTCATCAATTACCAGAACTCTTTCTTACAAGCGATTCACGTGGCGTCTTTAAGAAAAAATTTAAATAAACTCATTTTTTATCTTTTTTCAAATTGAAAAATGAATGACACTCATAAATGCATCAGCGGCGGATGTTGTGCCAGGAAAAACGCATGTTCCGATAAATTGTTGTCTCTTTTATAAAAATATCGAGTAATATCGAGCAGATGGAATAATTGTTTGATTTTCTATTTTTAACGCTTGTTGGGACTTTGAATTAATTTGAAGCGTCACCTTTGTACTTTTTTTATTTTTATAATTTATGACGACATGACACCCGAACATGTTTACACCGTAATTCAACAATATTTTGACAGATAAATTTAGAAAATAATAATTGTTTGTACAACAAACAGTGGATTGTTGGTGACGAGCGATTCATGGAGAAAAAAAAATTTTGGAGTCAATACACTTTTTGTTGTCAAAGAAAAAAATAATTAGGGGGATACGGGGTAAATTCAAACATGGGGCACCTTCAAAAATGGGGCACCTTCAAAAAACATCCAATATTATATCTTATGTTCCGGTACAAAAATTTAAAAAAAATCAAATATGCCAAAATGGGGACATTTGAAAGAAAATCAAACACTAAATGGGGCACTTTCAAAAAAATTTTTTTTAAACCGCAATATCGAGCATAAAAACGAGCAAAGTTGTCAAAGAGTAAATTAAAGTTAAGATTCCAAACTGCAAAATGGCTCCAATTTTTTTAATATTTTAAGAATTCTGTAATATTTGCAAATTTTTTTGAATTTGCCCCATCCTCCCCTATACTCAAAGATTTTAATTTAATAAAAATTTTATAAAAAAAATACATCAATTACGGTGCTTGATTAATCACTTGGCACATCCTTTTATCTTCTTAATTCACGTTACTCCTTCAAACATCAAAAGCATGGAATCTCTTTAATTGCCGCATCAAAAATTTAGCGTCACATTACCCGACTTTTCGTCTCACAAACGAAAAAAAAATAAAAATACCACATCAAACATCGTCATCATGGAAATTTATTGAGTGCTGTTCTGCTTGTGTGAAATTCTAGATAATTTGTCATATTCGTTCAAAAAGATATAAATTTTAATTTTAAAACAAAGTTGAAAAGTGTTCGGGTTTCTCAAAAAAAAAAAAAAGATTTCAGTAAATTTAGTTGATATCTGATTTCACACATGCGGATCAAATATACAACAAGGCAAACTATAAAAGTTGACATTTTCTGTAAGGATGATTTATTGCTCGGAATTTTAAAAAGGATAAAATTCGTTGCATGGGATTTTGTTAAAAAAAAATTATAATAAAAAATAATCTCCATATAATGAAAAATCAATTTTATAACGCCAAAAATCTCATTTAACTAACAAGTATCAATTTGTAAATTATTAAATTATAATTTTATTTTGCCATGTTACGGCTATTTTCCCCGAAAAAATTGTCGAAATTAATTTTTTATTGGTTTTATTCGAAAACACATTATAATAATAATACAAATGCACATGTGAGTCAGTGAAGCGCGCACAATTGTGTCAACATGTATTTATTTAATATAATTTTTTTTCACTCAAAAATGTGAAAAAAAATTGCAGCAACATTTGTTGCCAGGGTTTGTTTGGTCATGTAAAATGCAAATATGTGCATTAATTTTCTCTTCCGAAATTACTGAGGTGCGTGGAAAAAAGTGGTTCATGCGTTTTATTTTAATAAATGAATGAATAAATGCAAAAATTATGTTTGAAAATTGTTCAACAGACAAAAAAAAATCTTGTTTTGCACAAAATTGCACTCAATCGACAAGACTGGAGAAATAATCGTTAAAAATCTCGTCGACGGAAATGCCACAGAAATTCCAATTTAAATGCAACGACGAAGATTTGCAAAAAAAAAATAATCAAAATGTCAACCGCTTTCCATGCCATTAAACATGAGCCATTAAAAATTTACTTGAAATCTTTAACATAACAACAAACTATTAGCATATTGTCAATTCACTTCTATGGTGCGTCTTGAAATGAAAATGAAGAGAAAATGACACGAAAAAATTACTTTTGCTGTCTTTTCTTTCTTTGATTGTTCTCGTAATTGAATTTTTGATGTTTTTGCGACGACTAGACGAAAATTATTTTCCACCTCGATGCTAAAAATTAATTTTTAATGAAATTTCTTGCAAACTAATGTTAATAAATTTCTTCTTTTTTCTTCTCTTTTTAGGTAAGACAACAATTTCCAGTCTAAACATGTCCCACAAAATGTCGTAAGTAACAGCCAAAAGTTTCCCTTTTCCCATAAATCGATTATTATAATACTTCCGATATCCATCAAGAAGCACATTGACCCAATATTTATTATTTATGCAAAAAAAAAGTGCTTTTTTGCATAAAATAACAAAGTTTATCATCAGTTTTCATAATTCCGGTACCAAATAGGAGAAGGGTAGCATTTTCTCTCTTTTCGGTCCAATTCCCGTCGGTCATCGATTTTGTGTGAGGAGAAACTTGTAGCCTTGTACAGCCAAGAATAAATATTTATATTGACCTACAATGGAAAAGAACTTTTTTTTTATTTCTCGTTAAGTAGAGGAAAAGGCATAAAAAAGGATAAAAACAATAACGGATGAAAAAAAAAACTTTTTTCTTTACATTTTTTTTTTGCTGCTGCCTTTTTTTTGCCACAACAACAACATGACATCATATTAGAGTACACATATTTTCATGTCTGAAATCGCATTAAATTTGCATAAATTTTTCTGTCTTGATATCTGACGAGCGACGTGTGTCGCAGGGACCATAATCTGTTTTTGTCCCGAAACTTTTTTCTCTTTTTTTTGCGTCTATTGCAATTTTATGGAGAAAAAAATAAAATAATAATAACACGTAATCTACTTAGAAAGGTTCTTACTCTTCTTCCGGATGTCGTCGTCTCCGTCTTTATTGGTAAAATTGAAATAATAAATTCCGGTTTCGATTTTTTGGTAGTCACGTGGCTCTCTTGAGACCGAAATTCATGAAAAATAATCAATAATTCATCGAAAAATTGATTAAATTGTCATGTTTTTTCATCAAAATGTCTTTCAATTTCGTCAATTCAATAAATAAATATTATTACTCCAAAAAAAAAATTTAATGCACCAGACGAAAGAGACATCTTTACAAATTGTCACGTACTCCAACATAGAGATTTATTAACCTCAATATGAATGCAGCAAGCTTTCTTTCCACATATTTAATAAATGAATTTAAATTGAAAAGATGATAAAATACAGATTTTCTTTTCAATATTCATGGAAAACTACTTGCATTATGTTCGCACACACAAACACGAGTCTCTTTTGTAAGCGAAGCATTAATAATAACAAATAACTGCAACGTTTTGTGCCTCTCGCTCCATGTGAGCGAACGTGCGGCAGTCAGTTCCAGTAGCACATATAAGAAAAATAATATAAAATGTATATTCATCAATATCAATAAAAGCAAATAATTCATCTGTGTCTTGTGTGTGCTTTAGGCTTGCATAATGTTTATGTGTCGAGTCGAGTGTAATCATCGTAAACATTTTTGTTTGAGAACAGATTCCGGCACACACACATTCGAACACAAAAAAATATTGAATATTGATTTTGCTACAGCGTCTAATGGATGTCTGGAAAGAACGTTTCCTAGAACGTTATTGATGATGATCGTGGAAACAAATAAGACTTACATAACCTTGAGAGACATCCTGCGAATTTTTTCAGAAGAAAAAAATTTTGAAGATGAGTTCCACTTAAAAAATTAATTGAGTTCAAAAATCATTTCTTCCGATTTTTTAAGGTGTTTAATGACCTATTTAAATAAAAATTTTACGTTTTTGAATTTTTCGTAAAGAATTTTTTTTTCTTCAGATTTATTCAGTTTTAATTTTTTTTTACTTTTCTTGGAAAATTTTAAAAATCCGAATAGATTTTTGAATTTAAATTAATATAAAAATTAATTAATTTAATTAAATTTCTTTCTAAATAAATTAAATTAAAAATTATTTAAATTCTTAAAAAATTTATAAATATTTATTAATAAATTAATTAATTTAGTTTTTTTTTTTGAAATATTTTAATTTTCTTGGACTTCAAAGGAAAAATAATATATACCTAATGGTAAAAAATAAAAAAATAACAATTTTTTAAAAAAAAATTATACAAAAATTAAACCAAACTTGATTTTCTTTCAAAATTTAATGATAAAAAAAATTTAGGTCACGTGAACAAAAAAATTTTTTTTTGTTCAAAACTTTATATTTTTGAAATTTAAATTTAATTTTCTTCAATTTTGAGCTCAAATTTGAAAATAATAAATTAATATTGATTCAGAAAAAAAAGCTAAAAATTAAGATTTAAAATTTAAAAATTAAAATTAATAAAAAAAATGTTAAAAAATTTAAAAAATATTTATTTCGAAATCGAAAAATTATTTAAATTTCTTATTTTTTAAAGATCTCCAAACTCCTAAAGTTTCTTTGAAATTCAAAGACTTAAGCCTTGAAATCTGTTAATTTTGCATGGAACTCCTCAAACACATGCAAGATGGATCGAAATTTAATAAAAATGCAGTAAATCATGCATTTTCATCCACTCAAGTTTAACAAACAAGATTTTCCTGCACTCCGATACGAGTCAGCTTGCAGAGGCATACGAGAGGCATGAAAAGCGAACACACATTATTATTATATAATTTTTTCTCGTATTTTGTTCCGGCAACACACAAAAGAAATTTGTTCAGCGATCTGTATTTACATTCAAGAGTACGATGACGATGAAAATGATGAAAAGCAAAAAAAAAATGATGCACGACTGGCTCCGCAACCGAGTCAAGTCTCAAGTAAGATTGAATTGACTTTTAATAAAACCGTCAATATTGTTCTTTGTGGAAAATACAACGGAAATTTGTTCCGTGTATGCGTCGCTCTGTGTTTTACCATGAGTGAAAAATCAAATTATTTTCACGTTATGAACGTTGAGCTTTTTTTTTTGAGCAGCGGCATCCAGACGAGACGCTTCTTCTCATGTGAAATATTATTGACTGTGTGTGTGCGACCGCATGACAGACAACAATTTTTAAATAGATTTTCAACACTTTCATTTATCATATCAACCGTTCTTTCCCTTATCAATGAACACGTCTCTCTTGCGCTCCTCCGATGATTTTTTTTTCGGTGCCGAAGAAAAATTGAAAAAATTCACGGAGACAGATGCTATCAATGTCGTCTCGCACGTCACATTTAATCAAATCAATTGCTTTTTGTGGTGTTCACGGATCAGATTTTCTTCGTAGACAAAAAAAAATCACACGAAAAAAAATGTTATGATTGGATTTTTCTCTTTTTTCACAGAAGATCAGACTGTCTCGTCTCTTTTTTTATCCGTTTTGTTGATCCGACGCCCCGAACTTTTACACGAAAATAATTAAAATTAAGTCCATTGTAATTGCTTGTTCAGCAAATCACTCGGGTCGACACTTGTCGAGCAAATTAATTAGGAACAAGCATGTTAATTAATATTTAATCGCGTGACCAGCGACAATATTTCTGTTATTTGTTCAGTAAATGACTGCGTCACGGGTTGTCCATTATTTGGGTCAAGAATCTCATTTGTGACACAAAAAAATACAAAAAATTGCCAGAAAATAAAGTGACATCAAAATAATGATGATAATAATCGAGTCATCTTGTTTTTGTCGTAGAATTTTTTTCTTCTTTTTCACCACAGAAAACTTTAATAAAAAATAATTTTATCATTCAATTTTATACACTTTTTGCTCGTGCTTGAGACAATCGTGACAATAACAATAAATTTTGTGTGTGCAGAAATTTATTAAAGGAAAAAAAAAGTTTTTCTCATAGTTTTTTTATTTTTTTTATTATGAAAGAAAAAAAAATAATCTCGATAAACCTCAATCACTTTAGAGCTAAGTTCAAGATTTTGTTGCAATTGATCACAAATAAGAAAAAAATTACGATACTGATTGAAACACTAATAATAATAAAAAATGGAAACTTTTTCTTCGTCGTCCTCGTCTTTATATAATGAAAAATAATAAATAAATCCACTGCCGTTATTTTATTGTGAAAGTATTGCAATGATGGATTTATTTCAAAAAGCAATCTCGTTTCAAATGTTTCAAATAAAAGGAAAAAAAATATTATGAGAAAAATGCATACAAATGAAAAATTTATTTTCTTTTCATAAACTGTGATTACGATAAGAAAAGAAAAGAAAATCATGGAAATTGTATTATTTTGCAACTCAATCAAGCAAAATCTTTTTTTAAAAAATAACATTTTCTAACTCAACTTATTTTTTTTCAACGATGATTACTGCAGAAAATCTCGTATAATTGGTGTCAGTCACTGATTTGTCAATATATTGATTGCCTTATTACTCTGTAGGTCACGATTTTCCTCCTAAGTGACAACTTTTATGACAACCAAACGACATTTTTCACAAGAAAAATAACTTTTACAACATTAACATTACTTATCGAATAGTTTTTAGCTTATTTTCTTTCGGCAAAAGTTGCTGCAATAAGCGTTTTACGAAAAAAATAGGTGTTATTTTAGTCTTATTTCTACTTACAGTGGAAATGTTTAATGAATGAATGAACATTTTGTGTAAGGCAAAAGTTTTCGTTCAATGACACGACTCCAAATAATTCTTAAAAAAAATAAAAGTTTTGCCTTTTTCTCAAGGGATGTTCCTTACGTTCTTGTCGATGACCTTTTTTATTTAAGTGAAGACATTGCGCCCAACATCCCTGCTCAAATCGGCAAAAACATATAACAAAGTTTATTAATTCTTACTTATTCTAATCCCTTGTCTAAAACTCAAGACGTTCGCCAGCCGTGTTTTCTCTTGCTCAGTCAGTGATTTTGATTTCGCTTTTTCAACTTTTTTTTGTCGTTTTCTCATCGAGTAGGCAGAAGGAAAACTTTTTAAAAGGATTTTTTGTCTTGCCAGTAGATTCGGACATTTGTGCGAAATTGACTCAATTATTGCTGTATTCGATTTTTGTTTTTCGGAGTCAATAAGCGATAAATGTTCATTAACAAGTTATAAAATTACGAAAATTATCTCGTTGTTGAGCATAAGTGATAATTTAGTGACAATTAACTCTGAAGATTTGTCAAATTTTAGTGAAATGAGGTCAATATTTAGTATTTCAGACACGAACTATCCCGCTGATTAGTCCATCCATAAAACGATAGGAGTCACGTCTAAGCACAGCAATAAAATTATTGTTTATTTACCGTTCTCATATGTACGTTTAATTACCATAAAACGGAAAAAAATAAAAGAAGAAAGCTAAGCTAGACTAGAAAAAAATCATGTTTCGCACCTTACAAGCCAAACAAATTGTGGAACATCAAAATTAAGTGGATAAGGCACCAATTAGTTAAAATATTTAATATTTATAAAAATTTTTAAATTTGCATTAGGACAAAAACTCAAAATTTGCATTGGGACAGTTATTAAGAATATACAATGGGACAAATATTTAAAATGTGCATTGGGGCAAATATTAAAAATGTGAATTGGGACAAATTTCTTAGAATGTGAAAAATTGAACATGTCCTAATGCACATTCTAGAATTTTGCCCCAATGCAAATTTTGAAACTTTGTCCAAATGCTAGTTTTTAGATTTTGTCCCAATGCACATTTTGAAAATTTGTCCGAGTGATAATTTTTAGATTTATTCCCAATACAAATTTTGAGTATTGGTCCAAATGCACATTCTTAAGTTTTGCCCCAAGTCACATTTTAAAATTTCATCCCAATGCACATTTTGAAATTTTGTCAACATTTAATCTTATTTTACCTAATCTACATAATTTCTATGTCTCGCAAATATTTTAGCTTGCAAAATGTGAATTTTTTGTAATAGAAAGCCATTCGTGCTTAGCTGTTAGTCCCGCTTGCCCATTCCAGACGACGCAATACGTTAACGAAAAACGGAAAAAATAAAACGATGTTTTTATTATTATCGCATTTCCCGCTTATTTCCCATCTGATGTTGTTGTAAGAAGTAAAGTATACTAAAGCGACAACAACGCGCACCCGACAAAAAGCCATCGATAGTATCTATCTCTCCTGCAGCTACAAAAAAGGGCATTTCAACAGACAAAGACTCGCACAAAAAAAAATTATAATGGAAAATACAGTGAAAGTAATAATATGACAACAAAAACGGAGATGAATTCGTTTGTGTGCGTCGCATCTCCCTGGTCTCACAGCAAAATAGGTCAAACGAGTAATTATTTTTTTTTGTGCTTTTCAAATGAAATGGAAAAGTTTCGGGAGGGAGTAAAGTCATGATACAGTCGATCAAATTCAGCTTTTTTTCTGTGAACCGAGACAACTTTTTATAGAATTGATGGCACATAAAAAAAATTATTATAGCCCTATAGTTAAGATGAGTCAACAAATTTTTTTATGCTCAACTGGGATTTAATGTAATAATAATTGGGTCTCGTTCGAACAACTGGTCGCTCGTCGTTTCACAAGATGACAAGAAAAGATAAAGAAAAATAGGATAAAAATAATAATTAAAGTTCCTCGAATTGTATGTACAAAGCTTGCTGAAAAAAATAAAAGAGTAAATATGTTTCTGTCTCTCTGAATTCAATGAATTTGTCGCACAAAATGGACGCCAATGTTTATGGCGTGTGCGGAATTGCTGTCTTTATATCGTTACAGTCCGTTACATTTTTGTTGTTTCTCTGATAAATCATAATCCCCATATTATATTTTTCTTTTTTTTTGTGAGACATAGCTATAACCGACGTAAATGTGTCAAGAAAACACTCGTTAGATCAATAAACCGGAGCAAATTGTAGCAGTTATGATTGTTTCGGGACAAAAAAGGGATTAAATCGCTTGTAAAAAGTTATTGTCGCGCCAGAAAAGCGTTAATGCGTTAAAATAGACGATAATGGGGCAAAAGGTGTTTTATAAATAAGATTAAAAACACCTTTTGATACAAGATTTAAAAATATTTTCACGCATAGAGCAAAATATGCTAAAAAATATTGATTCAATTTATTATTCCAGACAAAATTTGATAGAAAAAAAAATTCTGACGTAGAACAAAAACTTTAGTAGACATTATCAAACAAATTTAATATTGTTACTTGAAGCGATTTTCATCAACTTTTTTTTTTGTTTCTATGAAAAAATATTTTAAAGTAAAATTCATGGTTTAAGGGGTTTTTAAACGATTTAAAGTTTTTTTTTTCTTCAGAAGACTGATTTTGAATCAATTTCAACCCTCTTCTACTTGCACCAAAAAAAAACCTTTGAGTCGGGAGTTTTACCTCATAAAATAGTTTCGTCATTAAAATAAACTTTTTATCGCCTTCGAGCCATTTCAAGCCACATGTTCGTACAAAAATATACATCAAATTATTATTACTCGTAGCTCGTCAAACATTTCCAGATGGGCAGTTAAACTCGCATTAGAAGCCGAAGAAAATTTTCATATAATTATGTGAAGAACGAGAATAAACTCGTATTTCATTGTAAACAAAAGGTAGAGAAGCGTGTGATATAGTTTACGATCGCAAATAAAGTAAAAGATTATGTTTGAAAATATGTGAATTTTATGTGTTTTCATCTTGTTTTTTTTTCCTTTTGTTACTTTCTTATAAGCTTTTCCCTTAAAAAACGGTATGTGAGGATAAAGATACGCAAAACACATCATTCATTTCTCTCCCCCTTCCCATTTTTTATGATTACATCCTTTTTCGTGTACTTGAAAAAAAGACATTTTCCGGGTTCTTTAAATTTTTCTGTCTAGTCACCGAAAAAATTTTGCTCAAGTTTTTCATCAATCAACGACTTTTCAAACGTAAGAAGGAAAAAAAAGGAAAGTTTAAAAAAAAATATGATTTAATAATAATAATAAAACGTAAGAATCCTTTAACAAACTTTATTTTATTTCATTTATGGCTTTAACATTCCATAATCTTCCTTTATTTTATTATTTTTCTCCTTTTTTTCTACCGTTGGCATACTTTGTATGACTTCTTTCTAAGAAGAAAGATTTTCTCAACTCTTTCTGTCTATCTCGAAATTTATGATAAGAAACCAGAAAAACTTTCAAATGTGCACCAGTGTATCATAAAAATTCCAATCCGTTTTCCTTTCTTTCTTTTTTTTCCGAAATGCATTCTCCGTTATTTTTGCCCGTCCCAGATCATATCGATTAAATTTTATCCTTTTTCTCACATTTCATGCACAGCACAAGGAATTTCCTTTTATTTTCCTCCTTTTTTGTTCGACGTTATGGGCTTTCATGCCCATAAGACGCAAGTTTCCCTTTAGTTTTTTTTTTCTTTCGTCCTTTTAGATTCAGGATCTGGAGTAAAACATAAAGTAAAATTATTGCATACAATGTGGAAAAACAGTTGTTTAATATTGCTCGGTCCCATGCACTTAAAGTTGAGTTAAAACCTTCGATTCCAGAGCTAGGCAGAAAAGTGAAAAGTGTTCACATGTAAAGATGGATGTAATGTAAAAGCAGGCGAGTTAACTTTATTGACGTCCGTTTAATGTTTATGTCAGATTGATATAATAAAGTTGAAGGAAAAAAAAGTTAATAGAAAAGGAAATGAAGAAAGTTTCTGCTTCATGGTGAGAATCGCTGCTGGAAAAAAATAATAATTATATAAGGAAGTTATAAATGTTTCGTATTCCAATTAATTTGAATGGAATTTAATATTAAACTTTGTATCGATTTTAATTAAAAATGGAAAAAGTGTCATTTTAAATGTCATTTTAGTTTAAATTTTCAAAATAGAAATTAAATTAGGCAAAAATTATATTCTCAAATTTTTAACGGACATTTTTTGAAATGACATATTCAAAATTTTTATGGTAAAATGTCAATTTTTAAAGAATTTTTGTTTAAATTTTTAAAATAAATATTACAATAGCCGAAAATTTAATTTAAAAATTTTTAACGGTCATTTTTTGAATTGACATTTACGAAATTTTTACTGTTAAATGTCATTTTAGTTTAAATTTTCGAAATAGAAATTCAATTAGGTGAAAATTAACGCTCAAATTACTTAACGGACACTTTTTGAATTTGTATCTACAAAATTTTAAATCAGTTTTAAAAATTTTAATTAATTTTTTAAACTTTTTCTTATAAAAACCTTAAAGTTTTCTTTATTTCTTTAAAAATTTTGAATAAAAAAATTTTTTTTTGAAGCAGCTTGAATGAAGATACAAATCAATATGAAAAAGATAAAAACAAAATAAAATTGATTTTTTGAAGAAATCCAGAAATATTGCTACAATAACAATAAACTTGGGTCTTATTGCCTTTATTTTTACTTCCGCATTTCTATTTTTCTCCTTCATTCAAGCAACCAAAAAAATTTCCATAATAATCAATATTTTATTGTCCCAGCTCCGAGACCCAGGTGAATATCATTCCTCTTTTTTTTTCGATTTTTACTGCGAGTCTTAACAAAAAACTCAAGCAGAGGAATATTTGTATGCAAATACCCCGTAATCGATTTCTGTTTATTTTTATTACCTGCTTTTCATTTTCCTTTCTTATACAATTATTATTATTCTCCATCGACTCTTACTTTTGCTGCTGCTGCTCTTTTTTGCCTCTACGTAACTAAGAGCTTGTATTTATTTGCATCCGATCAGTATACTTTCAATAAATTTTATTACTTTACTTTCTCTTCACAGACATTGTTGGCCTAGTGCTTTTGCAACGATAGTAATATGAATTGAATGGGAAATGACCCGAGGGAGCTTAAATTGTACATTTTCTATGCTAAATAGCATTTTCTGAAATAATTGCAGGAGTTTTATTTTTATTTTATTTTTTTCTTTGCTTTGAAAGACAGTAAAAAATGAGATTTATCGTTTCTTGCCGATAACTCAAG
The DNA here is from genome assembly GCF_036172545.1 of Culicoides brevitarsis. Lineage (NCBI taxonomy): Eukaryota > Metazoa > Arthropoda > Insecta > Diptera > Ceratopogonidae > Culicoides > Culicoides brevitarsis. The sequence goes on along the minus strand of NC_087085.1, from coordinate 17,568,809 downwards.
ACAGTGATTCCCATTATTTTTCGATAAATCTTTTGAGAGACGTGTTTGTCGATGTCATCATTTCCCTCATACCGCCACACTTTCGACAGTTTAAAATTATGTCACAATGTCAATTTTTGACAGTCTTCAATTTTAACAGCAGCAACACCATCAGCTTAAACGATGATAAATAGGGCACAAATTGTTTTCAACGATTAAATATTACTCGCACTGCGCGCTGATTGACTTGTTTTGGTCTCGTTTATGATTTCATCATCGTCGTCGGCATCGGCATCGTGTTGCTGCTGTTAAGAGTCATCAACGAGTCATCAAAATAAATGATGATTTACGAGCGGGTCATTAATAAGGCAGGCCGTGCTCAGGTGTTGCATAATTCAGAGCAAATTTATCTCCGCAGCAACCACCAAAGGAATAATTTTGCCTTTAGATATTTATTCATTTTCTTTTCTTCGTGAAATGACTCGCCCACTTTTTTTTGTTCGACATCATTCAAGCTCAATTGCTTTCTTCGCGTCTATCGAGCGGGTAAAGAAAAAAAATAGCAGCATGTAGAAAGGCATGTAAGCATTAATCAAAACAACTCCACAAGAACTATGCGAAAGGAAGACGAATCATTGTTTTGTTTGTCTGGCAGTGTTTTTAGCTCATTTTACATGAAATGTGCACACATGAGCTCGATGAGAGAAGGAGCAACAAACAAACACGAGAGGCTTACATTCCCATTTACGCCTCAATCTTTATAAATAACATTACATTTTGTTTGCCATTATATTTATTTGCAACACAAATACACAACAAATGTATTTTTTCTCTCCTTTTTCGCTCAAATGTGTGTGCGAATCATCCTTTCAATGGGAATTTTGTTCATTTTTTATATTCAAAGAGACAGACGATGGCGCAAAATGAGTTTCTCTTTTTCCTTACGATGTAAAACTAGGTGTGTACAGGAAAAACTTTTCCCATCCACTTTCGGTAACACTTTACTTGTTTTTTTGGCTTGTCATGTGGGTAAATAAAGTAATTTACACGTTTAATAACCGTATTTTCTCGTAAATGTTGCTCCTTACTGCGCTGCGATGATGCTGCAGTAAGACAATAAAAGGACCTGATCTCTTGCGAAGAGATAAGCTAAAACGACAATTTTTGTCGAGCAAAGAAAAAAACACACAAAAAATGGTTTGCTCTGAGATATAAGATAATTTTATGACGGAAAAAGATGCAAAAATAAACGCTTATATGAGGTGTGTAATGATGATGGCGGTGTTTTAGTGGCTTTCATGTGGATTTTTGCGATAAAACATTCACAGGCAGGGTCAGAAAGTTTTTAATGAAAAATCGATAAAAATTACTTTTGCTTCAGATTAAGTCAAATATAAAAACTTAATATTAATTTTTTTTAAAGTTTAAATTTTTTCAAAAAAAAAAAATGCTCAAAAAGTCAAACCTAATTTTCTTTTGACTTGATCTTAAACCTTGGCTTAAGTGAAAACATTTTTGAAACTTTTACTCAGACTTTAAAGTTTAATTGAAAAGTGTTTCTGACCCTGTTCTGAGAAGTTCTGGGCTCTACTCGTCAGATAGTTTGGCAATCTAAAGTCGCTTCTTCAAAGGCCGTAAGGTTGTGATTCGCCCAATATTGTCAATTTTTCTGTCAAGTATTTCAGGATCAGATCATTCTTGGCTTTTTCGATAAGTTTCATAGCGTTAAAGTAAACTCTTTGCTTCACGTCAAGTAACTCCGTGTCGTTCAAATGAAAATAAAAAAGATCATTCTTGGCTTTGTCGATAAGTTTCATAGCGTTAAAGTAAACTCTTTGCTTCACGTCAAGTAACTCCGCATCGTTCACCTGAAAATAAAAAAAATAATAAAAATCATAATTAAACTTAATTTACCTTCCTTTGCTTAGAATTCAAATCCATTAAGTCACAAGTTTTTTCCAACCCTGTTCAAACCAACACAAAAAACGTTACTTTTAAGTAAATACTGAGGGTGTAAATTCCGACAGTCGCACGTTCGTCTCACGTGCTACAATTACTACAAAAACACCTTAAAATTTTAAAGGAACTCAAGATTTATTTGTCTCCAGCAAATACGAGTCACGTCCTCTTGACGCACAATTAATGTCAAGGAAATGCCTGAAAACTTTGTAAAATCATTTAAATTTCGTCTGGCATCGTCTGGTGAACATACAAATCACGTGCGCTTTTCCTTCTACATTAAAAAAGTATTTAAAACAGGCTGTCTGGCACCGTTTTTGTCTTTGTTTTGATCTTATCTTCCATGTCAATGTCACAATTATAAGTTTTCGGGAGGGGGGCCATTATCAAATCCAACATTGATAAAAAAAATGTACATATTTTAATAATTTGTTAAAATTTTAACATTAATTTGGTTGTCAGATTAAACGGTCGCGATAATTTTATATAAGCTCATAAACATTGCCATTATCATAATTTGGCTCAAAAATTAAAAAAATATTTTTTTATAGACGCGCGTGACAAGTTTTTCCGATTTTATCGTAGTAAACAAAAATTTTTCCGATTAATGACGTGAAAGCCGCCACAATAAATACGATTCGCGGTACGCACGTCATTTTCAGTCTGCTTTTGATAATGCGATTTTTTTTTATCGGGAAATGCTTTACAAACAAACAAACAAAAGATTTTTCCCATATTTGCGTTGCAGCAGTCAAAAAATAATAAAATAATAATCGGTGATTGGCATTTGCAGCAATGCGTACTTACCTGCTGCTGTTCCATTCTGTTCTGTTCGCACAAACGTGACTTTTAACTGCAGGACTTTTTTCTGTTGATTCAGCAAACGAAAAAAAAATTGTGGCTTTTTTCTATTCAAATCAATGCGATTTTATTTCTGCCAGATCCGATTACGGTAAACAATTGTCCTTTTTTTTTGCGTGAGTCAAATTGATGATAATCTGCACTCGGAATCAGGAGAAATTTATATTCAAACTCGATCCAAATAAATATAAAATTATGTTCGATTGTATCAAGAGTAATAATGTGTCTTTGTCTCTCCGAGTGTCATTCTATCTATTTATTTTCTCTGTGCTTGTCGAGAAATAAATCTGTCGATACGAGAATTTGTGAGGGGATAAATATATTTGATAGGACAGCAAGTCAGTAACGAAGCACTTTTTTTTTATTCGGAAAAAGTCACAAATTCACATAAAAATGGACAAAAAAGTTGTGACATTTATATTTATCGCTGTTGTAGTTGTTCTGATTTTTTTTTGTGAAGAGAAAAATTGGGAGAAGGGACTTTTGTACTTAAAAATTTTTTTTTAAAAAAATCAAAATTTTTAATAATTTTTTTTTTGTTTCTTTTCAGGTAAATTTCAACTCTTGGATATTTTTTGTGAATTTTGAGAGCCACTCAAAAAAAATCAATCATCGTAAAAAATTAAAAATTTTCATCAATCAACGAATTTCTCGTTAAATTTCTTGCTCGTCCATCATTAAACTGTTACAAATAAGAAAATGATGAAACACGATGATTTGCACTCCAAACAAGCATCCATCCATCCCTTAATTGAAACACTTTGGGAATCTTAATGATGGTACATTTTCTCACTCACGAACACACCAAATTTGATAAACAAGTCAGGTCAACTATTTTTTGCTTACTTTAGTCAAAAAAAAAAAAAAACACAGTAAAATGTAGAAAGTCACACTAACAAGCAAGAGGCATGCGTGTGGTTCGCCAGTTCGTTTCGTATGCGAGACAGAGACGAAACCGAAAAGTAGGAAGAAAATAATAATGATGATTTCGCAAGGGAATCCATGGTTTAACCTTTAGGCACTTTTCTTATATCCATGCGTCGTTGTTGTAAGAAAGATGAGAAGCACTCGGCAAATCCTCTAATAATATAATCAAAGGAAATGTTTCGTTTGTGCGAACCTGAGAACGCAACATAACAACAAAAATTCTCGTTAATTGACTTTAATGTATACCCAATGAATATTTCATCAGGCGAAATTTTCAACATGAGGTAGTAGTAATTTTGTCTTAATCTACTAAATACTGCGTCTTCTCCTGTTTCGCCGTTGTATTGTCAATTAGTCGGAAATACGTGAAAATTAATGAAAATGATGAATTTTGCCTAAAGGATTAAAAAAAGAATGAACAACAAAAAAGAACCAACATCCTTCCTGCGTGTTTTACTCTTTCTCCTCGGTGAAAATGGTAATAACAAGTCTAAATGGAAGAATTTTGATAAAAAAGTTAGAAAGAAGCGGAATTAGTGATATAAAGTCGGAAAAACGCGCGATGCGGAATAAAAGTTAATTTTATGTAGATAAGGTAGTTAATAATAAAAGTTTTTTTGTTTGCTAAGCAGTTGAATTAGAGCAGTAGAATGGTTCTGAATTTTAATTTGTGTTTATCTGGAAGTCAAGGTTAAGCAAATGTGTTTGCTGATTCGAGAAAAATCTGAAATTTTCTATTATAGAATTAAGAAATTTCTGTTTTTTTATAAGTGTTTTAAGTTTCCACAATTTTTCTTAATTTTTTACGAATTCTTAAAAATTTTCCAATGTTTCTTACAAGGTTTCAATATTTATTTTGTCATGAAGATTTCAATTTTGAAGATTAAGATTTTCAGAATTTTTCCACATTTTAAAAAAAATCTAAGAGTTTTTCTAAATTTTTTCCGAATTTTCCTACATTTTCCAATTTTTTTTTTTATTTTTATAAAGTGTTTCATAATTTCTAAGAAATTTCCACAAATTCTCAAAGTTTTTCTGAAATTTTTCCCATGTTTCTTAAAAGACTTCTCCGAATATAGAAAAGTTGTGAAAAATTTTCAAAATTTTCCTATTTTCAGTGAATTTTCAAAATTTCCTATTTTCTTATAATTTTCAGAAAATTTCCGAAGTTTTCAATTTTTTTACTTTTCAAGCTGCTTAAGAAATTTTTGAGATATTTTTTTTGAGAAATTTTAATTTTTACGATTTTTTTAAAAATTTTCCGAGTTTTCCCTGAAAAAAATTTTTTGAACGCGGAAAAAATAATCGAAATTATATAATTTTTCTCACTCGAGTAACTCTCGATTGTTTACTCAACTTTGTTTACATTCCATTCGAATAAAAATCGAAAAATAACTGAACTGACCACAAGACGATTCTTATAATTGTCCCCATACAAGATTTTTTTTTCTACATAAATATTTAAGAGTTTTTTGAAAGAAATCGCCTTCGTCTCCGACATAAATCTTCCGTTATTTCCTATCAAAATCTCGGTTATAAAATATTTTTTTTCTTCATGTGAATCCGATTCAGGCAAACCCGTCGGAAGATAATATTTAATCAAGTGAATTGTCACATAAATTATTTATATGTTTCCCGCCTTCTTATTTTATTACAACTCTCCAGCAGTGGCTTCTCGAAAGAAAAATCAAGCAAAAAATCATTCATTCGTTCAAGTCATTCGAAATTCATGGCCTAGAGAGAATTTTCCAACATTTCCCCATTGAAAAAGCGGCAAAAAAATAAAATAAACCAAAAAATAATATTATGTTAGTGGAAGCCAAAACGGAACTGCGATATATTTTCTTGTGTTGCCACTCACGACAAGACCTCAGAAATGAAAAAAAAAAAGCGAAGAAATTGAAACAACAATCAACTAAAAAGTGAACCAGATAAACTCACTTTTTCCGTATTTTTCGGGTAAACAACAAATTCTCCGCCTTCTTTTTTTCGGTGATTACTCGAACAGTTGCCAAAAAAGCAGCACAAAAATTGAAAGAAAAAAAAAAGTAAATTTTATATTTATCGAATTGTCGAGCGGAAAATGTGTTTGTCTCGAGAAAATTGCACTGGGGAGTGGTAACGATGCGTGATGCGATCCGAAGAATTTTGATGCAGTTCCAAGTTTTGTCCAAAAAAGAAAAAAGGAAGTTGTTACAATTTCGCATTTTTTTTTTCTTTTTTGGGAGGAAAATGAAACCTCATCAGTCTCTGTCACGAATCAAAATTAATTGCCAACCTTGGGCGACATGAAATTAAAGGCATCCAAAGCAATCAATCACTCTCCTTTTTTTCTTACTTTATTCGATAATGACGCTTTTTTTTATTTCTTTTCTATAAAAGTGGACGACTGGTTACTTTTTAAATAAACATTTGCTAACCAAAAACCTCAGACAGTTATTTCCAACTGCGATTCCGGTGCGAATTTCATCTGGCTTCGTTATTTTGCTAATTTCACTGCACATTTTCTTCGGTGCTAAAAAAGCCGGCAAGCAACAATAAAATCTGTTATCACATAATTTCAAGTCTCGTTCTCTCATTTTCTGCACGAATGTCCGGTTGTGGTATAATTGTAATGCTATTTTGAGTTTTTAAAGGCACACACGGACATTTAAACATTCATTATCAGACAAGAGCATCGCATGAAAATTTTGTGTAGAAACCGCAATGCCAGGCACAAAGTGAGATAATCGTCGTCCAGCAATTCATGGTCGTGCTCCGTTGGGCAGTCGTCGGATGAAATTTTAAAAAGTTTTTCCTTGTAGCTTAATGCTAATGTAATTGCTGGACTTGCTGACGATGACAATTTAAATAAATAAATAAAATTAACACCTATTTATGTGAGAGCAAGGATGGGACTTTATTAAGTTTTATCCCCGCATGGAAATTTGTCGTTGGTGTCAAAACTAGGGCAACAAACACTTCCCTCACCTACTTATTATTTATTGTCAACAAACACAATGAAACACTTTTTTTCTTCCTTTTTCGTTGAAAAAAAAATGATTTCCTTTTAACCTGCCTGTCTCTAAATTGCTGTCTACTTAGTGTTTATTGCTTGTCTTTTCAACCTCTTTCTCGTTAGCTGCCTAGCTACCTGCGAACGTTTGTTGTGCTTACAAAGCTTTCGCAAGAAACGTATTAAATTGCATTCATTTAGTTTACAACTCACGTTTCACAAATAAAAAGCATCCATTTATTTTTATTGGCTTCGTATTTTTTATTTTTTTTTTTCATTTCTTTCCTTCCCGAATCCCTTCACGAGATACATTTCCTCCTTTATTCTTGATATTTGTACAGACGATACGATGAAAGAAAACTAAAAGCTTTGAAAATTAGAATGGAAAACGTTTTTATTGTTTGTTTTTTTTTTAAATGTTTCTCTCTCGAGATCGTCAAGTAGTTTAAAATTTATTTAAAATAACGATAATTTTTGGGATGCATTTCAATTGAAAAGTAAAAATTATAAAAAATGCGATTAAATTGTGACATGTCTTTACTTTTCAATTCTTTTATTCTTCGGTTTTTTGCTTTGTCGTGGATTTTCTGTTCAATTTTTAAATAAATATGACTAGAAAACATTTTTTGCCTCGTTAGGACAAAGTAAGTCCTTCATCTGCATGCCAAAGTAATATAATTGCACAGAAAATGCTTTGTTTGAACATTTTTTGTTCAAAGTGTGTCAGTGAAAACTTGAGAACGAGCGTTTACAATGTTGGCAGAAGTAAATAATAACTAGAAAGCGGAAAAGAATCATAAAGCATGGAAAATAAATTATTATCATCGTCCTTTTTATGCGTTAAGCGTTCTTCAAATGAGAGGAACAATTTTTCCGAGTCACACTTGAGGACTAAATGCGATTTTATTGTCATTTTTTGTAGAAAAAAAATTGTTCAAAACCAAAAAAAAATTTTTTTTGACTTAAATTTTTAATTTTAAGAAGACTTTTGAGGCTTAATTGAAAAAAAAATTTAATTAAGAATTTTTAAAAATTAAAAAAATTACAATTTTTGACTTTAAAATAAAATTCATCGTTTTTTTTTAATTATTTTTTTAATATTTTTAATTATTATAAAACAAAAAAAAATTATTTTAAAAATTAATAATATAAAATAAAATAATATAATAATTGCATAGAATGTTCTAAATTTCTTTTTTAATGTTTTTCATAAATCTTAATGTATCGCAAATTCAAAAATTTCATTTTTTTATTAAAAAGTTCTAAAAAAAATCTCTGCAAAAAACTCCATTAATTATTTTAAAAATTAATTTTCATTAATAATAAATTAATTAATTAATTTTTAAAATTATTAAGTTTAATTTAATTTTTGAATAAAAGTCAATTAAATTTATTTTTAAAATATGGGATTTTGGTCAATTAAAAACGATTTTTAATTTCGCCGACGTTTCGAGCAAATTTGATTGCTCATCATCAGGGTTATTGTTTTAAATATGATGATGAGCAATCGAATTTGCTCTAAACGTCGGCGAAATGAAATTTTTTTAATTTTTTTTTTAAACAAAAAAGGGTCGTTAAATTACAAAAAAGGCAATTAAATTTTTTTAAGTTTTTTTTTACTTTTGCCAATTTTTCGTCTCTAATTTTGATCAAATATTAATTTTTATTTACAAAAAAATTTTTTTGAAGGAAAAATCAGAGAAGAAGATTTTTTATCGAGATTTTTAAATTAAAGAAAAAAAATTAATGCCAGACTCTTGACTGCAATTTCTTTTAAAAGAACATAAAAAGTGTTTTCGTTTAATTTTTTATTTTTCTCTTATTTTCTTTTGACTACAAAAAAAAACACACGAACACCTCACTCCAAAAACTTTTTCAGCTAAAATTTTTGCATAAACGCAAACAAACAGACAAACAATGGTTGGCACAAGAAGAAATCTTTCATTCATTTGTCTCATTTCAATTACGCTTGTTTACTGCTTTTTATGTTCTTCTCAACTACTTTTTTTGCAGTTAAAAAGAAAAACAAAAAAAAGCGAAACATTTGGCAGCAGAAAAACGGTTGCACGTGCCATTCATTGTTTTTTTTTGTACTTTATCGTGTTTCGCAAATTAAAAACGACCATGAACATAATCTTGTTTTTCATTGCAAATAATTCGTGACGAGATTATTAACTAACAAAATAATTGTCCGTTGTCGTCGTCGTTGTTAATTGAAACTCAAAGCGATAAATTTCTTTCGCCAGATCTAAAAAAAAATGTTTAATGAATGAGCATCAAAGCAAACATTTTCTTTTGTCAGTTGATGTTCCTCCCATTTTTCTGCTGTTGTTTCAAGATAATAATAAAAGACATGCAAAGTTATGCAAATGAGAGAAAAGGCACGTAAGCATCTCTAATACGATATGAAGGATAGATGCAGAAAAAATGCATCTAAAAAAATGGAATCTTTGGAAATAAAGATTTAAACAGACATTTTGTTTGTTTGCGAAAAATTTTAAGTCATGCTTGACTGCTCAATGTGCCTTCCTTCCGTTTCGTGCTGTCAGATCGCATTTTCATGCAAATTTAAGTGCTGAAACGGCTTCCGAGACAGAACGGTTCGAGATTTAGATCAAATTAAGACAAAAATAAAATGGGGAAAAAATTTCAAAATTTTCCATTCAGTTAATCACGACGAGACACTCAGGTAAACGGAAAAAAATCTATTTTTATCTCTTTTCCGGCATCGAATACGAGAAAAAATTCAAGAAAAAAAAGTAATCCATTTATGTCTCTTCCGTCTCCTTTATTTCTTTCGATTATTCTAATGCTTCACCATCAAACGCCATCAAAGCAAGGAAAATTTGAATAAAGATGATGTGAAACATTTATCATATCTAAACTTTTTTTTGTTCTATCTTTCACTTCACAAACCTTCAGGAGAAGAAGTGAAAAGAATAGAATGAGACGATACATCATCATCGTAGATTTTTTCGAAATTGAAATAATTTCAGAGCCGGAAGTCAATAAAATCGAAAGATGCAACGAAGAAAATTCCAAAAATGGCTTGTGCGGTACCTGTTTTCGAGAGCATCTTTAGAAAGACGAACATTATCTATCTATAAACGTAAATTGCACATAAATCCCTCAACATCCTGGTTATAAATATTTGACTTGAACATCAACTTTCAATTTTTTCTTTGTGATTTTGCGTGAAGCACGTGAAGAAAAAGGCACCATCTATCAAATCAAGCGACTATATGTGGATAAATCTTCTTTTCATAGTGAATTATTAGACGAAGAGATTGCATATGAATATTGCTAGTCTTTTTTCGTCGGCTTTTATGATCAGGGATGAAAAAAATATTTTCTAAAAATTATTTTAATAAATTTTAAATTAAAAATTAAATTTTTTAATAAAAAAAAAATGAAAAATATTAACAAAGTTGAAAATAAAAATTTCTTTTTGACAAAATTATGGAAAATTTACTTAAAAATACTTTTAAAAATTTTTTGAATTATTAAAAAATATTTAAGTGAAAAAATTTAAAAAATTACAAAAATTTTTTTCAAAAAATCTACTTTTTTTATAAAAAATTAAATAAAAACTTGTATATTTTTATTTCTGAAAAAATAAATATTAAAATTTAAACATTTTTTAATTATTTTTAATTTTAATTTTTAATTAAATAAATATTAATATTAAAAAAAAATATTTAAAATTTTTAGAAATCTTATTAAAATAATAAATTAACAAAAAAAAAATATTAATTTTTATTCAAATTTCAGTAAAATATTTAAAAAAATTAAAATAAGCAAAAAATGTTCATAATTTCACTAAAGTTTTTTTTTTAAATCAGCTAAATTTAAGCTCTTTGAAAAAAATAATTTAAATATTTTTTTTATCCCTGGCTTTGAATCTACTAGAAGAAGACACGCAAAATTGCCCATAAAATTTATCTCTCAAGTAAATTTGTCTATGAAGGTGATTTTTAACGTCTGAGGCGCTATCGAATGTCGTTTAAACGCAAAAAAATGTCTAAGGATAAGGAAGAACGAAGAAAAAATAGGACAAAGATGTAACAGTCATCAATTCCCTTTTTTTCTTGTTCCCGATTTTCTGTTGAATTCGATCCATTAGAAAACAGAGAGATAAGACAGAGCAGACGGAAACACACTCGATCACTGCGACGCGCTGTACGACATTTATCGATATAGAAAACTGTTGCAGGTGTCTCGTGCTCCACATATAGACATCTGTTTTTCGTTTCTTCCTTATCTCTGGCTCATTTCGTTCATTAAAGCTGTCGCTCGAAAAAAAAAATATTGTCTCTATTTTATGTCATTCCACCCTTTTTCTGCTCTATTTCATGCCAACTTACAAATTGATAGAGATGCGATAGAGGAGAGTGCTTAGTTTCCTGCGCTATTATAGTTGATTGCAATGAAAAAGAAATCAATAGGAAGTGTTCATTCAATGGCGTTGCACGATGGCTGTGAAAAATTGGATAGGAAATCTTTTTATTGGATGAGAAATGAAGAGGTGTACAAATGATGTCGCTTTTTTGTTGTCATTTTTTTTTTAAATCGACGATTTTTTTAAATTTTTTACGGACCACCAGCGAGATACAATTGTCTGAAATTCAACTCCAGACCCTTTTTTCGTGCCAAATAAATGCAGAAATTCTTCGACATCACTTAACACCCAGCATGAGTTCTGCTCTTCGTCTTTCATCCAGACCATAATATTTTGTCTAACGCTCTAACATACGAGAAAATTATGCAAATGTAGCGTTAATGATAAATATTGTGACAAGACGGAGACACACATTTTTTTTAACGATCGTCTGAAATTGTCAACGGGTGTCTATTTAGATCTCGTTCGTTCTATGCAAATTGATGTCTGTGTTCAATCGTTCAAGTCAATACAGATCTAATGGGATAAGTGGGTGACAAGAATGAAAAAAAATGTTTTAAAGGAGTAATATTTACAAGAAAACTGGAAGAAAATGCAGACTTTGAATAAAAAATGAAGGTTTTTAGGCCAAGACAATTATATAAAATATTAAAGATTTTCTATTTTTTTATTTTTTTAAATTTTTTTAAAGAAAATATCAAGAATTGTATATTTAAAAAGCAAAAATTCTCAATTTTCCGTACAATTTTTAATAGAAAAAAACTTAAAAATATCAAAATTTCTTCCAAAATAAAATTTTCAAACTTTTAGTAAAAATATTATTTTTTTTAAAATTTTTTAATAAATTTATTTAATTTTAATTAATTTATTTATTTAATTAATTAATTTATAAATTTTTATAAAATTTTTAATTTTTTAATATTTTCTTTTTTAATTTTCTGAATAAAAAATTTTAAAATTTATTTATAATTTTTAATTTAAATTTAGAAAATTTTTAATTTTTTAATATTTTCCAAATTTTCTGAATAAAAAATTAAATATTTATAATTTTTATTAAATTTAGTTAAAATTTAATTTTTTATATTTGAAAAAATTTGAGAAAGTTTAAAAAAAAAATAAAATCTAAAAAATCGTTGACTATCGCATCAGCCTTATTTATTTCTATTAATATTCTGCAATAAAATATGGAAAAAAAACTGTCAATTCACCCCGATGATGATGAAGGGAATGCAAATGACATCTATTGATTCTGCGTTCCTCGATATTTATTTTCTCAGTTAGCAAAAAGTCTCGCAACGACAAGAAACCTCTCGCAAAAGACCATTAAATGCACAATTAAATATCTCTTGTGAACCGTAAAAATATTTCCGAGAATTTGCATAATAATTTTATCGTTCAAAAAGTTTAGGTTCATGAAAAAAAAAATATATATTAACACTCACTCCGCCCCATAATTCTCTCTATTGCTCCAACACACACACTTTGCGAATATAAAACGGCAATTATCTTAAATAATAATAATGACGATGATTTACCATACTTTTTCCCTTCTTTTGCATATGAATACCCGAAAATTTATACACTTTTAAACTCAATTTAGCACGAATTGAACGCAAAAATTGTGAATTGTTAAAAATTATGGAAATTCAACCCTTTAACTCTTGATTGGACAGTCAGTCCCGCAAAAAAATCTAATCAACGTTTTTTTGCAAAAAAAAAAAAAAAAAAAATATCTCAGTGACCCAATTTTCAACATCAAATAATATCTTCAGTCCGTTCCGCTTCTGATCTAACTGACGAATAGAAAAAAAAATCGCATGACAACTAGAGAGATAATCGTATTTTCGCAAGTTGTTTGCATTTTTATCTCACTTCGCACTCACTTGTGTCAGTTGTCTTGGCAGTTGGCAACAAAATATCTTCATTAAATTCGTTGTTATGTTATGATAATTCTCGTCAAACTTTTTTTTTCTCCCGAAATGATATACAAAAATTGGCTGTGTGTAGTCCTTTTTTTGTTAGAAAACTTTAGATCTTGTCTCTAGTTTGCATTTCGTTATAGGGAAAGAAATAAAAAATGTTAAAACAAATGCGTGAAAAATATGAATTAATTAAGCCGTTTTTGTGTCATTTGCATTTTATTTAAATTTTGTGCTCTAGTTTTCATTCTTCTATACGTTAAAAGTTAAAATAAAAACTTGAGAGTGTTTAAAATTTATCTCTTACGAAAATGACTGCAAATGAATTAGACGATTATTATTTTAATAATAAAATACTAATGAAAGCCAAAAATTATGCCATATTTTGCCTGAATAAATTTAGAACTTCAGTAAATATTATTTAATTTTCCTATGCAGGAACTCACTGGGACGAAATCATATTTTTTAAGATCCTGTAGGCTTAATAATTGGCTCTTCAAATATATTATTTAAAATTTTTATTAATTTGTGAATTTAAAAAAAAAATATTTTATTAATATTTTTGTTTAAAATTAGCTTTTTAAAAATTAGAAACCATTAAAATAAAATATTTATATTTTTTTAATTAATTAAATTTAATTTAAATAAATTAGTAAAATTATTTATATTTATTAACATAAATTTACAAAATTATTTTAATTAAAATTTTATTTTATTAAATTAATTAATATTAAAATATTTTTTAAATTATTATTTATTTGTTTTAAAAATTATTTATTTTTACTTCTTTAAAATATTAAAATATTATTTAATTAATTAATTTTTTAACATTAAATTTTAATTTTAAAACATTAAATATTTAAAATAATTTTTTTAATTTTTAAAAAAAATTTTTTTTTCAAAATTTTTTTTTTAAAAAAAAATATTTAAAATTTCATAAAAAATTTCAAATTTTTTTAAAAAAAATTAAAAATTTGAAGGAATTTACTTTTAAACCTCCAAGACTTTTAAAAAAATCTATTTCATCCCACAGAGAAAGAACTTTATTGTCCACCGCCTTGCATTATTCTACTAAACAAACAACGACAAGAAATATAAAAGAGACATCGCTTGTTTAGTCAAATAAATGAACAACAAAAACACGAGAGGATGCGAATAATTTAATAATAATAATCATTATTTTAACAAACAAACGGGCAAACGACCGGACCAACAAAGCACCGACGATGACATGAAATAAACGAGGTGTTTCCTTGGGCGATGCAGATAAAATGTTGTCAAAGGATTTTTTGTGCCTTGCTTTAAAAAAACCTTTTTTTTTCGTACAATTCGAAAAAATAACATTTCTCAGAGGGGATCAAAATACGATTTAAAAATGTGTTAACAACGAAGGCACCTCATAACTCTTTCATAAGGAGATAATATTTTTAATTGAAAAAGTTTGCAATTCATTTACTTTTTCTCTGTATCTCTCGACTCGTAACTCAACTTTGCACTGTAAAATATTGCAGTAAAGGGTTGAAAAAACAATCAAAACATGTTTTTCTAACAGATGTGCTCTCAAATTACTAGTAAAGTTGTTGTTTTTTGAGGATCCCATTGGGAGTTGAAACAAAAACTCACACACACGTCATTTATGAGGGTGACTCATGATCACTTTATGACCTTTTTTACGTAACAATAAAACTTTTTCGCATTAATTTGAATGTAAATATTTTTGGTTTTGAGCAAAAATGACAAAAATGAGTGTCATTTGTCTCTGTTTCCTAATGTTTAGTCTCCAATCACCCAAAGAGAAAAATGAACTGACAAACTTTTCCAAATGTATTTTTCATTTTTTTTCCTCATCGAAAAGATAAAAAAAGGACTTTGGTTTTTTTTTCTGTGTCAGAGATCAAACGTGAAAAGTAAATGTTTCCTTTGCTAAATAACGAATTAGAATTGAATGCGTCTGTGTTTGTTCCTTAAATGCCTCCGGGATAATTAAAAATTTATTTAGCAAAACATTTCCTCCTCGTTTCTGCTTGAAATCGATTTTTTTTTGTATTTAATGTGAGAGAAAGAGGACCAGATTGGATGGAAATTGGCTCGGGTACCCTTGAAATACATTTCCTCTTTTTTCAAAAGGGTTCGTTTTTAGGTGATGAAAAATTAATTAACTTACTCCCCAATTTAATATTTATCTAATATTTAATGGTCTACTAAACTGCTTATTGGGGGTTGCAATTTGGTCAAACCTTTGATGAAAATATTTTTGTCCCAATTTCGCATCAGTCGCCCGGATCAAATTATGTTAATGGTAGCTTTTTGGCTAATAAACGCCCCGAAAATAACAAAAATGGGGGTCATTGACACTTTTCTCTCGCATTAAGACGAGGAAGAAATCAATACAGAATACAAAATCAATTCCTGAGAGTATTTTTTGTCTACTTTTTTTTCATATAACAATAATACTAATCGAAAGAAATATTCGCTCCGTAACCAAAACACTTGAGACCGACGACGAATCGATTGTGTGGCAGAGAGACAAATAATCTTTCCTACTTTATTATCATTCTTCTTCCAGTCACACGTCGCCTTATAATATTTTTCTTCATTTCGAAATCTTTTCGTACTAAAAAAAAAGAGAGAAAAAAATAAAACGAAGGAATTTTACTTCTATTGTCTGTCCCCCGATGATGCGATATCCGTACGAACGTGTTTTCATCTAATCTTCATTTCCAATTGTATTCCACTTTTGTGGTGCGCCTGATAAAAAAAATATTGCAAGAAACTCGTCATTAGAGAACATGCACATTTCCATTGATGTGAATTCAATTGGGTGTAAGCAAAAGATAATCGAATCTTACACCTCTCGTTCTCTCTTTTGGGGTTTTTTTGATTATTATTGGCTGGTTGGTGATAAAATCCTGGATTTTATTTTGTAATTGGGGTTTTATTGAAAAAAAATTCTTCTCCTGTGAAATGAAGCAAAAGAAAATCTGCAAAAAAGGATCAAAAGATGTTGATTAGAAGTTACTTTCGAAAAATTCTGCCTTAATGATTTCAATTCCTTGTAAAACTGTCAATTTCGAGCCATCTTAAATGTTTTTTTTTTAAAGAAGACATTTCTTGACCAAATCCCTTTAATGAAATATCACAAATAATTGGCCAAGACAGCGATTGTTTGAAGAAAAAAGCACGAAGAGGGGAGTCCCAATTAAATCTGAACAAAACGCAACATCTTCACTTTTTGTATCTTCCGAGTATTTGGGCGCGTACAACATTCTGCTTAATCTTGACTGACACATGACATGGCTCCAGATTATTATTTTTATCATTATTTTTATTAAGATAGTGACAGCATTTTTTCCCGTTTTTCTGAATGCGAGGAGGAAAAAAGTTGATGAAAAAAGCGGGAGTATTGTTGACGTTCCGTCAGTGAAGTGAGTGAAATGTGCGTGCTTTTGAATTCCATCAGGACGGGATTAACAAAGAGTGCCAGCGAAAATCCTCGGGGATGAAATCTCAAACAATTATCTTAAGTAACGGACTGCGATAAAAACTTTTCACCTGAAATTTTTTTTCTGCAAAGTTGATGAACGAATTTTCCTCCATTTATAATAAAAAACGAGAGAAAATCAAAACTTTGCCGAACACAAGATTAATTAAATGCCTGTCTTGTCGTCGTCGTTTCTGAAATTGATAGCAAGACAGCTAAAATAGACAAGACACCATTTCATAATCTCCCTTATTTTCATCTAACGTGTCTCGAAGATTAACTCAATTAATGAGTGTGTCGTATGGGTGCTTCTCTTTTTTATATTTAAAATTCTCGGAAAAACGGAGAAAATCTCTTTTAATTAGCACTTCACGTGATATTTGGGTCATTTTCCGGAGGAAAAATAACTTTAATTAAAATAAAATTTAAAAGTTGAATGAACGTAAATTCAATCAATGTGCCAATTCAACGTTCCCTCTCTCTCCGAAAAGTTTCTCCGGTGAATCAGATCGCTGTCACGTGAAACTTTTTCTCTCCTGCCTTCACAGTTGGCACCAACGACAAGACGATAATTTTTTATATACACAACTAATTACTCTGTTTTAATATAAACTTTTTTATTATAACCTTTAAAAAAGTTGGAATATCGCACATTTTCATTAAAACTTTCCCCGAACACCCATAAAACTATGCACCGTCTCGGTAGCTAGCGAAGCTCTCTTTATAGCCAGTAAATTGAAGAAAAAAAGAGTTAATATTGGTCCGTGTTAAATTTAGTGTGTTGTCGATTTATTTATCTACCTGTCACTTTGATAAAAAGTTTGGCTCGACTTGGCCAAAAAAAAGGGACACATGGCTAATAAATCTATACATAAAAAAAAAGTTGTAAGAGAGAAAGGAGAAAATTTTCGATCATAATAAAAAAGAATGCGAAGGAAAATGATTTATTGATGTCGTTGACTTGCGTTTTTCGTACCTTTTTAGTCAAAACAGTTTGTTATTGTAAATACACGAAATATCCCCCTTTTGCTTCTTTTTTTTGACACATTTGCCGATAATGCGAAGTTTGGAATTAGGTGTGACACCTTTTTGAATGCCGATCGGTAAATAAGCGTCATTATTATGGACATTTTTTTAAATAATTTATGAAAGAAGGCGTTTGTTTGATATTTATTTGCACTAAAAAAGGAAGAAAAACTGTTTCAAAAGTCGTTAAGACCTGGAAAATATGGGAACAGAAGGATTATAAAAAATATTTTTATGGTCAAATGGAACAGTTTTTATAAATTACAGTCGAAAATTGCCTAAGCATATTTTATTTTAAGATTTATTTAAGATTAAGATTTAAACATTTATTTTAAGATTTTTGTAAAAAATTAAAATAATTTTTTATTATAAAAAATTAATTTAATTTTTGTATTTTTTTCGTAATTTTTTCATGAAAATATTATTTTAAATTATTAATTAATTTTAAATTTTTTTTTCACAAAGTATTTAATTAAAATAATTTTTTTTTTCTTTCTGAATTTTTAACTTGAAGCTTTTTGAATAAATTTTATTAAATCTTAAAAACATTTATTAAATTAAAAAAAAAAACATTTCCTCAATTATTAATTTTATTTATTAATTATTTTTTTATTTAATTATTAATTAATTAACTATTTTTTTTTAATTTTACATTTTTTTAAATTTTTTTAAAGGACAGAACGTTCAAAAAAAAATTTTACGAGTTTAGTTTTTGAAAAAAAAAATAATTTTTGCCAATTTTAACTTTCATGACTTCAAAACATCTTAAATAAACAATTTTCTTTGAATTATTAATTAAATAATTCTAATTTTATTTACACCCAGACACATTTGTGCCACATTTTATGTTTAAATTTGAAACACTTTGCCACACAATAATCTCCTTTGCTCGTTTACACGTTTCAAAACACTCCCACTGACCTCCTTCCAAGCCTCGTACTAATTCATTTCGACACAAAAACCCCCAAAAATTAAATTCATAATCTCCGAAAATATTTATTTATCCGAAAAATTTTAATTCATAAGTAAAGCAACAATTGCATATAAAATAATCTGGCATGGCACAAGAAACACCAACAAAACACCCATTTATTGTCTCAGATTAAGTTACGGTTTTGCAACGCAAAGTGCAACAACACCCCGGCTTACACATTTGATTGTGTTAGGATTTCGCATTGTTTGCTTATGTAATATAATAGTATTATGAGCTCATATTCTTCTGTTCTGTTCCTGCGTTCTTCCACTTGGCTCGTTCGCCAGCAAGATCGTGCTCTTTGTCCTTTTGTTGTTTGTTCACTCTCTCCTCGCTCTGTTGTTGGATAGTGGATAAAATAAACAAAAATTTGCCTTGTGCTCCTCTTTTTCATAAAATATTAGTCATTGTTACGAAATCGCGTGTATTTTACCGAAACAAGGACCCAAAAATCGTGTGGTTACTTTTCTAATTAAATTTTGTCCCTTTTTTGTTCGGGTGCCCTGTAATTCGTCTTTTTCGATTAAACGACAGTAATTGACATGAAAATGCAATGATTGCGATTCACCTACTTCTGACAAAGTCCTAACGAACAAAGTAGTGCATCCAAGTTATATTTACTCAATGACATTTATTTTAACTTGTTAACACACTGGACTCGTTGATTTTTCCTGTGACACGAATGACATGACATAAATAAATTACAATTTACCAGAAACATGATATTCTCGTGTGTGATCTTGTTCCATGGATGTTTTCTGTGATGAAAAATAGAGAAAAAAATCGGAAAAACAAGGAATTTGCTCCTTTGTTTCGCCAAACATGCCAAATATATGCTCCAGTTACTTTGTGAGTGGCTCGTAATGATTTTTGTGGAAAAGCTTCGGTCGTTAAAATAATTAAAATCTGATGCTCTGACATGGCGTGACTTGGTTGCACCGAGAACGGGCGATGGCAAATTGTGTAAAAATGATTTATTTTATTGAGCTAGAATATTTGAAAAGTGTCACGTCATGTGAATGCGGATGAAAAAAGAGGAAATAAAATGAAAATTTTATTTATTACTTACAAGCAGGCTTGGCTCGACGACGACACATTACAATCCATTACACTTTTGATGCATTTTATTCAATCACTCTCCAATTTGGAAGACAAATAGGATGAATTTTGTGCATTTCTCGTTTTGGAATTTGGGTCATTCACTACAAAATGTGACAAAATGGCATCTCAAAATGATTTATAATTGACAAGTTTATTGTTTTATTTTGAAACTAATGATTTTTGTCTCTATTTTTTTCAGATTGTCTCCACTTGCAGCTGTACAGAGACTCCAAAGATAGATATAAGAATGGACAAACCAAAGCCTCACTTTCCTTAGAGCATTTTCTGGGTGTCGAAACTGGTTTCACCTTAGACAAAGAATCAAACACAATCGCCATCATATGTCAAGATGTCATAGTGGTGCTGGCGTTCGATACGAGGGAGCGTCTCATACAGTGGCAGGTAAGTCGTGTGTTATAAATTTTCATATTTACCCGACATTTATCCTTAACGAGCGTCATTCATTACATCTCTTACACCTTAAGATGTCGTCCAAGATTTTTGTCCCCTTTAATTCAGTCCGACATCTTTCTCTCTCGACTTAAATCAAGAAAGTGGACCAAAAATGCTCGGCAATCAATCTCTTTGGGATAAAATGTGTCTTTTATGGACAGATATTTTTATTGCTAATTTAGGCCATAAATACTGAGAACATTGTTTTTGTCACACTGCCGGACTTATCCCGCTCACGAGCCAGAACAAAAAGAAATTCAAACGTGTCGCATCACGTTGATAACATTTTCCATCATTCCGGATTAAACTCATCTCGTTAATGTACGTCGAACCAAAAAAAAAATAAAATTGATCTCATCTCATAAACTTTCATTACACTTCCCCCCTTCTTCCATTTTCATTTACAGAAAATTAACTTAAATTTTTTTCGATTTTATTTCAGGTCAAAATAGCGAATCACCTGGGCGACGACATCCAATATCTGATATTGCTTCAGTCAGCTCCCTCAAAGGCCAAAATAGCAACAGGTCCCGCAAAAATGCATGTGCAGGATAAAAGGATTTGTTTGACGACGGGTGTGCCTCCGAGACTGGCGGGATTGTGGAATATTGCACACTTGAGGTGAGTTTCTTTGTTTTAATCGCATTTAAAGTCAAGAGGGGAGCTGGTCATGAATATTTTTAGCGGATTTGCATAAATAATGTCAATAGACGGGAAAAAATGAATAAAAATAAAGTTTTTTTCTTCATTCAATTATATTGATTGAAAAAATCTGCAAATCTTGGAAAACAATACGGCGGAAAATTTGTATAAATTAAGAATTGAAAGGGGATAAATTATGTTGTCTCCGGAGGATGATACCTTTATTTGCTATGCAAATTAATTTTTTATGAAAAAAAATTCAAAAAGATTTTTTCCTTAAAATTTTAGAGTTCTTGACAAAAATGCAAATTTAATTTTTATAATATGTATAGTTAAATTTTTTTTTTTTTAATTTTAAAATTCTAAATAAAATTTTAATTTAAAAAAAAATAATCAAAAATTATGATACCTGACATTTTTTGTTCAATTTAATTTTTTTTAAAGCGAATTTTCCAAATAAATCAATTTTTCTAACGCCAATCATTCAAAAAAAAAAAAAGTTAACCTCGCCTTTACTAATGAAATGTAAATAAAATCACTCATGAAAAAATAAATAAATAAAAACACAAATTTACATTTTCGGTCAATGAATTGGTTCCCCATCGCATTCAGACACAAATAACGTGTCAAACCACAAATTCAAACACACAATTCAATTGAAATTTAATGATTTAAATGTAATTGAATTTGAAAGAGAGACCGCTCCATTGAAAAAAAAAGTACGTTTGAAAGCACGTCCATCCCCTCATTTCTATTATTTTTCTTTTGTTTGAATTTATTTCTTTTGTTCCTTCGTGATTATTCAATTCTTTTCTCTTCTCGCGTGAACTGAACTGTTATCTTGCTTTCTTTTAATTTCAGACGTTATGGCGTTGTCGATAATCGATTTTGTTTCGAGGGCGGCTCCAGTTGCGGCAAAGGCGAAGGTCTTTACGTTTTTGTCACGGATTTGGGTGAAGAAATCACGCACACAATCAAATTAGCGGCAAAGGGCAATTTGTCGAGCAAAAAACGACCTTATGCGAAAAAACTCGCCGGTATTGATAGTCCGAAGAAAGGTTCGATGAGCAGAGGAACGTCAGAAATTGAGGAAATTTGCACAATTCACACAAATGATTCGATCAACGATTGCGTTTGCAACTCGTCTCGCATGTCATATTGGCCTTCGCAGGAATCACGAGATCTGGATAGTCAATATGGATGCGGTGATAC
Source organism: Culicoides brevitarsis (assembly GCF_036172545.1). Classification (NCBI taxonomy): domain Eukaryota; kingdom Metazoa; phylum Arthropoda; class Insecta; order Diptera; family Ceratopogonidae; genus Culicoides; species Culicoides brevitarsis. The sequence continues at coordinate 17,546,882 of NC_087085.1, read as the reverse complement.
TGTCTCGGTGAGTGAAGCACATGATAGTATTCACGACATGGACAACGGATTTTCGCGCAGTGCTTTGAACAATATGGAACGTTGCATGAGTTGCATCTCAAAACTTGGAGCAATGTCACGCAGTTCGACAATTACAGTAGGAACTCCCGCAGGAAATGGACCTAATTCACTTGTGTGGACGACAATTTCGGAACACTATCAAATGCATCAGTCCAGTAACACGCTGGCATCGCAAAGTAACAAATCGGGTACAACTGTGCTGGATCGCATGTCACTTTGCTCCCATGGCAGTAGTAATAACTCGGATTATTCTGTTGCTCCTCCACGACAAACTCCTTTCAATACAAGTTCTGAATCGTGGTATGAACCTGCTCCATTGGTGCAGCAATTGTGCAATAGGATAATGTCACCTCCGCCTCCAGAACGTCCTCCGAAACCCGGCACAGAGCACTGTAAGAGTCCCAATCCATCACACATTGGTCCTTATGAGAATTATGACGTCCCGAAAATCCCCACACTTTTTAACACCGCCGAAAATTACGACACCCCAAAGAAAATACAAGAGTACCTGGCCAAAGATTTGAATAGCAATAGTAGCAATGGCATCGACAAGTACGGAAACTACGATACGCCACTCGGAATTGCCAAAGCTGTGTGTGGAGCGGGATGTTTAGGCACCTCCGCCAACGATGACAAACAAGGAGGTCGAACGACATGCGCTTGTACGAAAATTATGTCATGGACTGACAGTTGGATGTGCAAACGAGGCAATGGAATTGAAAACACAGGAGTGCCCGTGAACAAAGTCAAGTTAACGGGCGAAGGAAAGATGCCTCTTATGGATGCCAGCGGAGAATCAGCAATTTACGCTACCGTCGATATGGCAAAGAAAATCAAGAAACGCTTGGAACAATGTGAATGTGATAAAGAAATACCGCAAAGCAAGGTGCGAGATGTGATGCAGAATTATGCCAATTTTGATTTTGAGCGATCGCTCGAGAACTACGAAAATGCCAAAGAAGTGTTACAACGAGCAGGTATCACGCTGGAGGAGTTTCAAGAGGAAATGATAAAAATTTGTCAGAAATGCGGACACGCAAGTGGAAGTAATACAAAAACCCCTGATGCCGATACTCCGGTACAAGAACAACCCAAACCACAGGAAAACTACTTAATGATGGAACCAGGCAGTAAAAAGAAAGCAAATTGTCCGGGATATGTTCCCATGCATCCAGCTGGACAAGCGCCACAAGTTGAAACCCCACAAACTGAAAACGGAAGTCCTTCGTCGCCAGCTCCTCCATTACCCACAAAGTCAGACATCTTGAAACAACGCATGAATCGCATCATCAATGAAAAATCAGCGAGTAATCCAAGTCTCGTGGGTCCCGCAGTCGATAGAAATACCAAACGAGCGATGAACAACGACAACCGAGTGCCTGGCAGTGCAATGATGGTTCTTGCGCGAAATGGTACATCACCCTACAATCGCAAACAAATCATGGACAGTAGTGATAACCTACCTGAAAATCGCTTAACTGCTCGGAAACGTTCGTCATCCGCCGATTCATCGCGTTATCTTGAAAATGATGATTTCATGAGTCCTTTAAATGGATCCGGATCTCCAAGTACCGAAACGTTGCGTAAATCATCGCTTACACACATCGAAACACGTCGTGCTTCCTCGCCATGCGTTCATCAAGAGACCGAATTGTGTCAAGATGCGAGTTGTTGCGCAACCCCAACTGCCCCCGTTGCTCCTGAATCCGATGAAATCTCAGGATCAACAAGTACAAGCACCGGAACAACTACTAGTCACACAACGTCGCAATCAGCGTACATCCGACGTTCCGAAAGTGTTCCGTGCAAAGCGCAAAACCGTGATTCCTCGAGTTCGAATGACTCGGGTGTGTCAACAGGTTCTTTAAGGCAACGTGGAACGGATTTCAATGAGCTTGAGTTGCCACTCAATACAATGACGACAGGCAGACGTCATTTGAAACAATTAATTGTCACACCAAAGAGTCAAAGTTGCGTACATGCATCCCTTCCACGAAGATCAAAGTCTTTTGATCCATTGCGTGACTTGTCCTTCCAATTTCAACGTGTAAAAGTGCCGGAAAAGAGTACGTCAGCCGAAGCTGAGGTGCCAATTTGCCCGCAGAAACCACAAAACCCGACAAATCCACCGTACATTGATTCCCGAAGCACAAGCAGCGGCACTTCTGACATGTCAGACTACATCGAGACCTTGTCCCTTTCGAGTCACAGTTCGTCTGATAATCCCGATGTACTGAGGTAAGTTCTAAAACTCCTAAAAATTAAATAAAATTTTAAAATTATTTTTGTTTTAGACAAATTCGTCCTGCTACAAGTACTTTAAGGCCTCGCTCAGGCAAAGAATACCAAAATATTGATCGTTCTTTGCTGAGTCTCTCGCAACCAACACCTGAGCTTTGCAAACAAGCCAACCCAACAGGCACATTAAGAGCTAATTACGCAAATATCACGCCAGTACCAGAAAATGCCGAGTCTCCAAGTCCCGGATATCAAAGTGGAACATCGCCACAAGAACCGCAAGGAGAGCATTTCTTGTTTAAGGTGAGTATTTCGAACAAAAATTCCTGAAAAATACAAAACTAATAAAATTTTAATTATTTTCAGCCTGAATCGTAATCAAATCGTTAATAAGCAATAACAAAAATATTAGCCGTAAGTTCGTTTTCACTGTAAATAATTTCAATTTGCTAAATAATTAATAGAAAAACAAATATATCAAAAAACTCTGCCGATACACCGAATACATAAATTGAATTATAAATGCAAAAATTATTATAAATACTAACGAAAAATCAAAAAATTAAGGAATTTTTTAAATTAAAGTATAATGAATTATTATTAAATAAAACAAAAAACAATCAACCGTAAATAAAATTGTAGCATTGCGATAAATATCATGATGATGACGACGATAAATTGATTTATCGACATGTAAATATGAAAGCGTTTGTATCTTATAAAGCATTAGAAGTTTTTTCGAAAACAAATAAAAGAAAGATATTTCTTCCTTAAAACAAAAAGAAAAATTGTACAGAACAAACACAAACAAAACTGGGGAAAAGTGTAATGAACAAAATCTCAAAATTTCCATAAACAGTAGAGAATTTTAAACGAAAAATGTACAATTTGTGTGTAAATCTCGCACAAAAGTTACATTTTTTTGACATAGTTTTTGTACATGAAAATTTTTAAAATAAATCATTAATTAATTTTTTCGGTAATACCTTATTAAGTTCAACACTATACTTCTCATCACCATCAAATCTGTGTAAATAAATAATCTGTAGTTGTAAAAAATTATCCGATACATCAAAAGTACGTTTGCCTTTATTTTCATTTTAAAACTTGTAAATATTTACAGAAAAAAAATCATATTTTTCATGATAATGCACATTACTTATGTAAACACGTCAGCTACGAAACATCATAAAAAATGTTTATATTACAAAAATGACACAAAAAATATATAAATAAACCATAAAAAACTGTTACATCAAAAGGCCACGCATGATAATTAATCTCATCAACCATCTCTCATTTTTACTGTGTTTGTCTGACTCTGTCTCTGTGTAGGAAAAATTAAAAAAAAAATACATCTCGTTACATGTCCCAATATTTTATAACCTAATTTTTGATAAATATATATATATTCTCGTAATGTAATGTGTTTAAATTACAACAAACCAAAAACACATTATTTTAATGCAACACAGAGAACAAGAACATTAACAACAACAACAAATACATCCATCCGTAATGTAATGAAATTAAATATTAATATAATAATGTTAATATAACAACAAAAACCCTTCAATAAGCATTTCAATATAAAACAATGAAATTAAATTTTACAATTATACATAAAATATATGAAAAATACATACATATATTTAAAATGAAATGATGGATTAAACGTAACTGAATTTTAAAAAAATATTAATTTATTATTTAATTATCTTTTTTAAATGGCGATGAAAGCTTACTGAGCCAAATGATTTTTTTCTCCTCTATTAAATTTATTTATTGACGAAAAAAATTAAAGAAAAATTGGAATATAGACTGAATCTTAATACTATACATATTTTATAAAAATATAGTTAAACGAATATAGCTAAAAACTTTCGATTTTTATATAAAAATAATAATAAATAAATATTTTTAAAATAATCTAAAATTTCACTTTGAAATCATATTTAAAAGAAAAATACAAACAGATTCCATTTTCTAGAAAAAAAAACTTCAAACTGTATGTATTAAAAATAATGACAACAAAATTTTGTTACTTTATAAACATAAAAGCGTTTTTTGAACATAAAAATATAAACTTTTATGCTAGTAATATATAACTTGTAATTAGGTATAAAATAAATATTTATTATAAATTATAATATAAAACATTAATTATAAGATTTGTAAATATATATCAAACATTATATTGTAATAATTTATATTTAATAATTAAAAAATTAATTTTAAGTAAATAAATAGTAATATAATAACATATATAATTATAAAAAAAACATAATTATGATTGAATATTAATATAAAAAAATATGATACATAATGAATGACATTATATAAACGAAGAGTACTAATCATTATCCAAAAAAGAAGAAAGCTAATAATAAACGTCCAAAGAAAAATTAAATTTGTCTTTTTTTTCTCTCTAAAAGTTTTGTTTTAAAAAGGTAAGTATGATACCAGTCACCACCATGCCGCAATACAAAAAAGATCAATGAAACCAATTTCAATCAAGACACACACACACACTCGACAAAGCGACGACGACAAAGCTGACATTAATTAAATTCCTTTCTTTGTGATTGTGACTCGGAATAATTGACATTTTTTTTGCTTTTCCCTGTTTTTGTCCTCTATCGATGCACGAGGAGAGACAATTAAAATATCCCCAATGCCAATTGAACAATTAAAATTAAATATGCTTGTTATCGCATTGTGAAAACTGCTCTTTGGTTTGAAATAATAATTGATTTTTGGTTCATTAGATCGTTTAACGAGAGATCCATAATAGGTAAGGGAATGAGTTTAGAAAGCATTAGTTGTGTAGTGAACTGGAATTGTTGTTGTTTGAAATCGAAAAATAATATTGAAAATTTATTTTGAAGGATTTTAAGTAAATATTTTTATGATTTTCTATGAAATATATATAATTAAAATTTATTTAAAATTTATAAAATTTGTTAGGATTTAAACTTAAAAATTTCAAAAATTTACGAATTTATGGAAAATTAAGAAAATCTCCCAAATATTGAGTGTAAGATTCATTGCATACCTTATCACATTCTATTTAAGTAATTTTTAAAAATTGCATAGATTGCATAATTTTGGGGTAAATTTTTAATCTGTATGTAGAACGAAGTTTACGGGTGCCTCATATTTTTATAAAATTCAATTAAAATCTAAAAAGCAATACAAAATTTGAATAACAATAAATCACAAGTCATAAATTTCGTTAAATTTTTAACGACAAAAATTTTCATATCACTGCCTCCAAAAGTTATCTCGAAAAACATCTCGCGAGAATAACATCGCAGTACCTTGCAAAGATCATCAACAAATTCATAAAAACAATAAAAATAATATTCTCTCATTTCGTTTCATTTAATTTGAGTTTGCAAGATTGAAAAACTAATACGATTAAATATCGTTTTATTATCCGTCGTATGCGAGGAAATGTGTTCCCGTACCCCGTACTCAGATCGAAATAACGTGAACGTCATATTTAATGTGCAAGTTTGAGTTTTATTATTACTTTTCAACTTTTATTATGATTTTATGTTATGATTATTATTTTCATGATTATTATCTACCAACGGGATTTTATTACTCCTCTCTTGCATGATTTGCATTTGTAATTAGCTAAATTGCGATTTTAAACGTTTTCGGAAGGAAAACTCAATAAATATCGCTAAAATAACTTTTCTTATATTATTATCGTTAAAACGATTCCTTGTAATAATAATTTATGTTTTTCCTTAGAAAAAAAAAATATATCAAGCGGAAGTGAAACAACAACAACAAAAAAGTGCATGACCGACGAAGAGACCAGACAAAAATGTTATCGCTCACGGCAAGAAATTTAATGGAATTTTTAATAATTTTTTAATTAACAGAAATGCAGGGCGAGGAAACATTGTTTCATCATTGACGAAGAAAGAAAAAAAAAGAATTATGAGAAGGAAAAACAAAACAAAAAAATCTGCACATAATAAACTTTTTCCTTGTTCTTTTATTATTTTATCATTGTGTGTACGTCTCATCTCACTCAGGAAATTTTCAACTACCAGCAAATGAATAAGTAAAGAATATTTATTTAACAACTGAAGAGCGCATCTGTTACATTCATCATCCATACACACAATTATACTGCGCTATGTGTAATGTTGCAATATTCGAGCCGAGTGAAGAAGAAAATAATAACAAAATATTTTTTATCTTTTTTCTTTGAAATTTTATACAAACTCAAGTTGTGAAGAAAACGTCTCATTTTACTGCTTTTGTGTATGATGCGATGACGATGATGATGATAGAGATGCGGTTACTGATGTGTAGCCGCAGGCAAATCAATTTTCCACTCAATTGTTTCCAACAATTGGATCTTGTTCGGAATTGTTTTGGATTTTTGTTCATTAAAAAAGTTTGAGTGGAAAATAACAAAAAAAAAAATGGGGAGAGAAATAGTATGAAGAATTTCTGGGAACTTTCAAACTTCGACATTATATTACTTGGAAGTTGATCCTTGTCAAAACTCAATCGCAGAATTTTTCATCAAACATGTGAAAATTAGTTGCCACGACATCATTAAGCCCAAACAATAAAAAACGACCTTCACACATTGTCATTAACTCATGTTATGCGACTGAAATTCAATCAGTTACGTTCGTGTCCTCATCGAGAATGGTCGACTTTTCCTATGACTTGATAGCTGAAACAAAATTAAATGATTGTATTTCCGTTAAAAAGTACAAAAACCCAAAAACAGGTCTCACAGTGGTTTTTGGTGACGTTGAAGGTCCAATTGTTTGCGGAAAATTCGTGTTAACCACAAAAGCTGAAGACAACGATGGCTTGCCACACACGTTGGAACACCTAATTTCACTTGGTTCGGAAAATTATCCGTTCAAAGGTGTCCTTGACCTTGTCGCTAATCGATGTTTGGCTAGCGGAACAAATGCATGGACAGACGACGATCATACATGTTTCACAATTGATTGTGTCGGCGCCGAAGGATTTCTTCGAACGTTGCCGATTTATTTGGATCACATTTTGTATCCACTACTAACGGACGAGGCTTTTATCACGGAAGTGCATCACGTGACGGGAGAAGCGACGGATGGTGGCGTGGTTTACTGTGAAATGCAAGGCGTGGAAAACACGGCAAGTAATCGCACGCAAATGGAATTAATGAAAAATGTCTATCCAGACACGGGATATGCTTTTCATGTTGGTGGCTTAATGAAAAACTTGAGAGAAAGCACGACAAATGAGAAAATTAAGGAATATCATCGAAAATTTTACTCACCTGATAATTTGACGATTATTATAACGGGACAAGTTGATCCAAATTCGGTTTTTGAAGCTCTTCTTCCTATTGAAGAGAAAATTTTATCAAAAGGAAAAAGACCAACTTTTGAAAATCCTTGGAAAATTCCTCTGGAACCGATATCTGAAACAAAAGTCATTTCAATTACTTACCCTGATGATGAAGAAACTCACGGAAGTGTCATGATCGGTTTTCGTGGTCCAAAACTTCCTTCTGAACTATTCTTGCACTATGCTTGTAAAATTTTACTCAGATATCTCTCTGATACAACTACAAGTCCCTTGGAACGAGACATGGTTGAAATCAAAGAACCTTTCGCCAGCGGAGTTTGCTTTAGCGCTATTGGAAATCGTGAGGCTCTCCTTCGTTGCGAGTTCTATAGCGTACCAATTGAGAAAATTGAAGAAATTCATGAAAAATTCTTGGAAGTTTTGATGAAAATCGGAAATGGCGAAGAACCAGTTGACATGAAACGTTTAAAAGAAGTCATTGAAAAGAAAATCGTTGAAAATTTAAGTGAAATGGAATCTTGTCCACACATGATGGTAGCTGGGGAGATAATAAGTCACTCAGTTTATGGCGAAGATTCTGATTTTGAAGATTGGTTCAGCTCGAACAAAGCTTATCGTGAATTGCTGAACAAAGATGAGACATTTTGGATTGATTTACTGAAGAAATACATTTTGGAAGCAAATCATGTCGTTGTGAAAGCATATCCAAGTGTCGCAGAAAAAAATCGACTTGCAACTGAAGAACAGGAACGCATTGAACAACGAAAGCTGGAACTAGGTCCTGATGGTCTTCAAAAAATGGCGGAAATCCTAAATGAAGCCAAACATTTGAACGATATTCCGCCTCCTGAAGCGATGATAACTGACATTCCTATCCCAAGCTTTGATGATATCTCAAGTCATCCGGTTGAAATTTTCCGTGCACCTGAATTGCCTCTTCTGGATGACTTTCCAATCTATACTGAAGCGATCGATATTCACTCGAATTTCGTTTATATCATTATGACAATCAACACTGAAGACATTCCTGAAGCACAACGATCTTATTTGAGACTTTTTCTGTGTTTGCTAGGACAGTCACCAATCCAACGGGGAACAGAAATTGTTCCTTATGACGAAGTTGTCAACCAATTAGAGGCTGACACGATTTCACAAAGTTATGAGATCGGATTTTATGATTGTGGAAGTTTTTATTGTGGAGACTTTTCAAACCATTTGTTCATTTCCTTAACGGTAGAGCCACAAAAGTATGATTCGGCCGTTAAATGGCTTGATGAAATTTTAAACCATACGATATTTGACAAGGATCGTATTCGAGTGATGGTGAATCGACTCTTGAATACAATTTCGGATTACAAAAGAGATGGTTATTGTATTGTAATTGCAATGATCGCAGCAATCATGTTCAAAGAAACTTCAAATATCGTCTTGATGTCCTTATTGAAACAGAAAAAGTTTTTAAGTGACTTACTGATGCGTCTCGATGATGAAAATGAAGTTGAAAGAATTCTAGAAGATTTTGAAACTTTACGAAAATTGCTTATGAAACCCAAAAACATTAGTTTACACATTGCTACTAACTGGAAAACGATGGAAATTGACTTCGTGACACCTTTTAAAAACTTTTTCGAAGAAGCTGATCCAAAAAAAATACTCAAATCCGTTCATGATAACAACTTTATAATTCCCGATGGAAATTTAGATGAAAACCTTCATGGAGTGATTGTTCCATTAGGTTCCGTTGAGTCATCTTTTCTTTACTCCACAATCCCTTTTGACAATGTTGAAGATCTACCAGCTCTTATGTTATTTGCGCAATATTTCAAACAAGTTGAAGGTCCTTTTTATCGTGAAATTCGTGGCAAAGGTTTTTCTTATTGTTATGACATCTTAGTTCTAATAGAAAATGGACTTTTATCCTTTAATTTATACATGGCGACAAATTTATCGAAAGCTTATGAGACAGCTAAAACATTGATTGAAGAACACTTATCCGGTATTACTGCTTGGGACTTGAATCTCCTTGAATCTGCTCGCACTTCATTAATTAGTGAAATTGTACAACGAGAAGAAAATATCGTTGGAGTAATCAAGCATGCGGTTTTATCGACATTTAAAGGGATACCAGTTGGATATAACAAGGAATTGATCTCAAAAGTGGCTTCTGTAACAGTTGAAGATTTATCAAGAGTTGGAAATATTTATGTTAAGTCCTTATTTGGAACAGAAGCACGAACTGCGATTGTTTGTCATCCTGATAAAGCTCTTGAAATCAAAGAGGAATTCGAAAAGTATGAATTAATTTTTTTTCACTTTACGGATTTAAAAAGGTTGATATTAACTCCTCAATGGGTTACTTAAATCCCTTATTTTGGAAAAGAGGTTAATTTAATCCCTTTAAAGATCAATCTTACGTCTTTTAGAGTTGATTTAAAATAGCCCAATAATATGTTATTTTAACTCCTTTAGAGGTTATTTTAATTCTTTGATCTATCTTTATTAGTTTTAGAAGGGATTAAAATAAGCTCTTAACAGATTAATTTTATTGGGCTATTGAATATCAACTCTAAAGGAAGTAAGATTGACTATTTTAAGGGATTAGAATAACCACTTTTTCAAAATACGGGATTAAAATAAAACAATATCACCTATTTTCAATCCGTAAGGCATGATTTGTTTAAATTTTAATTTTTTATTACAGAATGGGATACTCACTGCAAATTGAAACGTCGTTGGATAGCAGCATATTGGCTTAAAAAATCACAATTAAATCTTGTTTGCCGAGATCAAAGTAAAATTGACACTAAACCAACCACTTGTCGCTCTAAATACTCTTCTCTTCGCTGGCAAAAGTTCATCAATGCAGCGACATTAACCGTAGTTGTTACCTTAAAGGTTTCTGTCAGAGTCAATATTTGTGCACCTTTTTACTGTGGCGGGTATTTACGTTTCAATCCTGCATTTCTGCACCGAAAACAGTGAAACGAGACAATTTACAAAATGGAATTTAAATTAAATGGCAAATATTTGTTAATTTGTGTGATGAATGCACAAACACATGCGTTTCTAGTTTTACTTTTTTTTTGCCTTGTTGCATCGGGTCAAGTAATGTCACACAAGACTCCTTGGACAAATATTTATTGGTTCACCTCAAACACATTTCATTTCCACAATTGATGTTGGTACAATAACAAGACCGACACAAAATCTGGCATGTCACATATGTGTGAACAAAACATCTTCATCTTTTTCAAATGTATTGTCCTACGGAGCTTTACAAGACGATATACGGAATGATAAAATATCTCCTTCTCTCTTCATCATCGTGTCTCTCTGGCAAGAAGTACATTACTTGTATTAAAAGCTCTTTTGTCATGTTCCTTCTTGCACAACTCTCGGCTCGTACAAGTCCCGTGAAGACGGAGAAATGACTAGGAAATCATATAAATGCAATGTGAGGTTATGTCTCATCTCATTCCACAAAGAAAAAAGGACGAAGACGTACCAAAATCATAAGTTATAATGCATGGTAATGTAATAACGTTTCGTGTAGTTTGTAGTTTTTGGTACCTAGTTCGTCGTAGAGACGAAGAAACAAGATGAGGTTGCAAAACTTTATCGTTTAACATTCATGAGACGACGTGTAAAGTCCTGTGTAAAGTCAATGCGACATTAAATAAAAGGGAATTGTTTTTCTAGAATGAAAACCGAAAAAGAACTCACTTGGAAACAGATTCCAAACCAAACGACGACGTTAACTATCCAATTATTTGATATGCAAAATAAGCATCAAATGTGTATGAAATAATAATGATGTTTGCGATGCGAAGAAAATTATTCCCAGTTACTGTTTTAAAAATTTATTTTATTATTTTTTGCATTTCCGCTTTTTTGATTTTTTATGGCGCGGTAAAAAAAATCTCTTTGAAAAGTTTTGAGTTCATTTATCCATTATTTTTTTACGTTTTTGGTAAAAAAAATAATTATAAATAAAATAGTTTAAATTTTTTTAGATATTTATATATTTTTTTCCCGCAATATGTAAAACTTCTATAATTTCATTTTAAAAAAATATTTCTTACTATTTCACTCATTGTTTTTATTATTTAGAATCAAAAACGTAAAAAAATTAATAAATTAATTTTTTAATTTCCAAAATTGATAAGCCCATTTTCAGAAATTCTAAAGCAAATTATACTTTTCTACACTACTTTTTAAAAATTTTTAATAACTTTTATAAGCCTTTTCTTATAAAATTTTTCACATTTTTTGGCGCCAAAAAAATACGCTGTTTTTAATCTTTTCTGAACACTTTTTTAACTTCCTTTCCTCATAAAACTACATTTTCAGATATATTATTTGTTATTGTTTCGCTACCATACTGTTAAGAGTTTTACACAATCCAGACTCTCAGGTATGCGAAGTAGCATGAAAAGTAGCAAAAATTGCATAATTTTAAATTATTCACGAAATGAGAAATTTGAAATGGAAAATGGGCGAACGGCAGAACAAAGAAAAAGTTTTTAACTCGATGTTCGTTTGATGTTGGAAAAACTCTCGTGCACGATTCCTCGTTGTTGTCATCTTGTCAAATATTCATGACTAAATTTGAGACACATTTCGGGAGAAAATTGTCTGGACTGCCTAATAAAACTTTCAACTCTGTCCAAAATTCAATTTACATTTCAAACATCAATTTGTTGAGTTTTTCATGTTTCTTCAAAAGAAAATGATGAAAATGACGAAAAGAAGAAGAAAAATGGTTGCAAGGGAACACAAAATTATAAAACAATTTGCAAACAATTTCAAATTATGACAATTTTTAACACTTTATAATCTGCTGACGATGAAGAAGAATGACTCTATTGACCCACTTTTGTCTTCGGTTTGAAAGCCAGATAAAACGACGACATCTAATAATAATAATAAAATAGTTGAGTTCGAAAAGTATTAAATTCAATTTGGGACCAATTCCTATTCCGATGGCAAACGGGGAGAAAAGACAACTCTTCAATTATATAAAATTACCAAGATTGACAATTTTCTCTGCCTCTACCTCTCACAATGCTCTAAGAGAATATACAAGCGGAATTGTAGCACTGCATTGAATAAATCAGGTATTTGCATAGTCAGCTCGAACATTCAAATAGCATACAAAGCTGATGATAGAAGAAGAAAATTCAATGATTTAAATCCCATAACACTTATCATCAACATTGTTAAAATATACAATTGAATTGAATTGAATTCAAGTCACGACAACATCATTTTTGTTGCAAATGTGTATGAAGAAATTTTCCTTGTTTTTTCTTCGTTGTTTGTCGTACGTACGACAGACAGTTTATTGTATGCTAAGCAGCAGCAGCATCTCCAACATTGTGCATTATTTTCAACAAATAATAATATAAAATAAAAGAAAGAAAGAAGAATGTTGTGAGAAAGTTGGGAGTTGACACACACACACACGCACACAAAGGCAAGTTTAAAGAAGGAAACAACAGCAAAAAACTAAATCTGATTTATATTCATGAAGTATAAAACTTTTCGTGTATCCGAAATGATGACGTATGGAACTGCATAGAATGTAAAAAAAACACAGAGTTGTGTCATATTGTTATGAGCGCATAATTTGATTGAATTTACGAATTGAGTTACGAGGGAAGATGATGGGAAATTGGAAGATGCATCTTTTTCGTATATTTTAGTGATTACAAAAGGAAAGTAAACAATTGTAAATTAAAAGTTAGATGAGGATTGTTCAGGGATGAGAAGGTAAGCATTTTATACTTTAACTGAAAACAATTTTAACAAGATAAATGTAAATTTTTGTCTTTTTTCAATTTAAAAAAAATCAACTTGCAACGAGGCATCAGCAATCAACCATCCCGTTAATGAACAATCTATAAATTACTTCAAGTGAAACCATTTTAGTTTTTTAAGATCCTGAATATTCTGATCCTGAATACACTCTTGCTGATTCACAAAGCAAACATGGATCTTCTTCCGACCTTTATAACCGCATTGCAGCCTTACAACAAGAAATCAGTTGCTCCGTCTGCCTCAATATCGAACTGCAAATAGCCAGAACTCATTTTATTATAAGGGAGTGGGTTCAACAAGGTGAGTGCTTCCATTGAGTTGTCAAGTGACTTACACATCGCCAAAGACCAAATTAAAAAGAACGTGAAATTCCAGTATTCGTAACGTTGAAGTTGCGAGTGATAAAACAATCGCGATGTTGCTATTCTCAAATCAAACTCGGTGTTTGACCCTGCAGAAAAACTACGGAAGCTCGTCTTCAATTTGTTTCATTTAAATTTTAACATTCATCTAAAATTTTTCATTCTAAAGACAAAGTTTAAACTTTAACTCCGAATGATCTTCGACATCGCTGTCAAACTCTAACCACGTCCATTAATCAAAAATCCTTATCATTACTCTTACTTTAACTGCATCACACGACTGGCACCTTGTCTACCTTGATAACAAAATCCAATATTCCATGTCATTCATTAATTTCTTCTCATCACATACGACCACATCATCCATTTACTTTCCGCCTATACGCATACCAAACTATTCCTCTAAATCATCGCATCGCATAACTAAACTAACGATAATAAATGCCTCCAACCCATCTACTAACCACTTTAATATGCTCTAATTTATAATAGTTCGATTCCTAGCGAAACAATGCCATGTCTATGGATTATTATTGAAATGACATGAGACACCAACAATACCAACGACGACGACGATGATGAAGCCAAATCGGTAAAATATTGAAAGTGCGATTCATCACATCATTATCTCCGGAGTGTTTTATGTGTTGCTGCTTTAAATAATTTGGATCGATTGGAGTAAGAAGAAAATTCTAGACAATACCTACTACGTGTCTATTGTTAAAAGTCATTCACTCATTATTCGGCGTGAGGCAAAGTGAACGGTAGTGTCATCACGACAGATGCTTCTACACACGACAAGTATCCGAAGAAAAGGATAATTTATATTGCGATACCTGACTAGTAGCTGCTCAATGTCTGTCATAAAATAGTGTAGAATTGCACAGACAAAAACGTTGCAAACCCATTTCATGAATAATTGCTGCAATTAAATCCTCCATTGTTCACATGTGATGATGATTATCTACTTCGTAGCTCGGCAAATGTTTTTTTCTTCTTCCATTTTATCTATTACTTGAGAGAGTGCGTGCGACTAACTAATGGAATACAATGACTAATTACATACACATTTTCAGACAAAGTGCATCGACAGCAAAACGCCTTCACTCTTCTCGCTTTATTTTTCGTAAAAGCTAATTATTTCGTGAATCCTAGACACATTCATTAAAAATTCAAGTAGTTAATCTGTTTTAAAATATATATTTTTGAACAGAATTCTCTCGACTCACTCGAGTGTCTCATGTGAGTATGTACGGCATTAGTTGCATTTGCTAAAAGCATTTTAAATTTATATTTATTCTCTTTTTTCAAGTATTTCAAACGTGTGTGCCTACATGCCACAAAAATGCAATAAACTCTGCGAGTTTTATGTTAATAGTCAACTAATTAACAGCAATTTTGTGTTTTTTGCATTTCAAAAAAAGCAAAAATAGTAATGTCAAATTGTTGTTGTTGTTCATTTGTCTGTCGTTTGTTCCGAAAAATTTGTGACATGCTGAAAAGTTTATTTAGAACAAAATATTCATTGGATTATAGTGCCAACATTATTTTTTTCACGATGACAATGTAGAGTGGAAAAAGTGTTTTAGTCGCATTATTGGCTTAACTCCAAAATAAATAAACGTTGAAAAGGTTTTACACAAGTTTTTTTTTGCAAAATAATTTTTAACTTTGTTACTGAAAGTTTCGTTTTTTAAAGTTGAAAAAAATATTTTTATGTAAAAAAAAAGTTAACATCAATCAACGTGGAAATTGAAAACCAAATATTCGTTGCTGTTTGTTGTGTGTAGCCGTAATTTGATGTAACAAAATATCGCTTATTTAACTTCAATCTATAACTTTTTCATTATATTCATGAACGTATCGAAATTGAAAAAAAATCTCATTCACTTCATAATAAAAATATTATTCGCTGTAGTATCTGGTTTACTTGTGGATGTTGTATTGGAAATAAAAAAATATTATTCAGGGTAGTTGTTCAATTTTGAATCAAATAAAATATTATATGGGGTCCTCGTCGTTCTTCATAGCCCCGTAATATTTTTCTTCTTCTGCTGTTTTGTTCAGTCCTCGATGCACTTTCGTGTTTTTACAACCTCTTGTGTGGTTATCTCACGTGTAGCAACAACCTCCTTTTTCTAATTTTTCTAATCCAAAGGTCAAGGGCTCGAATCTCGTTAAGGATGATATTAAGCCCAAAATATAAAGATTTCGATACACTTTAGATACTTGTGTTACAAAACTCGATAAAACAGGCCTTTGTATGTTCCTTTGGAACTTCTTGTTCCGATGGTTTGTGTGATAGAATGCACAAATGGGATGCCAGGTTTTGGTCTTTTCTAGTATAGAAAATGGATTAAATTTCAGATACTTACTTGATATTATATGGTTCCTGAGGATTTACTAAAAATTTGAAAAAAATCAATCGGAAATATTTATGAATATTTTTTTTACCTTACCTTCTTATTTCTGCTGTTTCTTAATAAGTCTCTTTTTCGTTTCTATCTATTTATTTATTTTCATCTATTTATTTTCATGTCCATTTTACTTGAGTTTTATCATTCTTTAAGAAAAAAAAATTTAAATATCGAAAAGTAAAAATAATAAAAATTGATAACTTACCCTAAAAGTCAACAATATGCAACTACAAACTACTTCGGTTTACAATAAGTTATATACATTCGACCGAGTTAGAGAAAAAAATATTTTTATTCATAGATGAAATTGAAAACTGTATTATTGCAGTACATTCATAAATATCTGCATAACATTGTGTCACAATCACAAGATGCCTTGTAAACCTAATGCAACTCGAAAACATACATTTCAATTGCACTTGAATATTTTTTTCCTCCTTTTTTTCATTAAACGCAAGTTGTTCTCATGAATTTATTATTTATGTTTACACAATAATTGGATTTACAAGGAAATTCACAAAAAAAAGTTTAATGAATAATTTTGGAACCTACACAAGAAATCTTTCCTATTGAACTTGAATGTATTTTAAAAACATTAAACATTCAAAACACGAAAATTTTTGTGTATCATCATCGAAACGAAGATTTTGCGAATGACTCTCATAAATGGGACTAAATTTTATGCAATTTCGCTTCAAAAGAAATCCTTCACATCTTCTTTATCTCTTTTCGTTTTTTGGTAAACATGGCGTGGATTTGAATGAAAAAGGAAAATGAAGATGAAATGCAAAATAATTTGAATGTTGTACAATATTCAATCAAGTACGCGTGATGACAATCACAATTCTGCCATCATCGATATAAAAATACGAAGAAATCGTGTAATTTTTTTTTTCAAGATTCAAGATCGATGCGTGACCTAATTCGGCATTGATGATGAAGTGTTGAAAAGCTGATTGAGATTCAAATGAGGGATTTTCGCGTGATGATATAAAAGAAGGATGACATGGCACGATTGACAGCGAATAATGAGAAAAAAACGCGGGAATTGAGGTTAAAAGTTTCATTTCCTGCGAGCGATTCCTTCCCTTTAAAATAACAAATCGAACCGCCAGACACACAAATTATCGCTCACAAAACCAAATATTTTATCATCTAAATTAATATTATGATTATTCCTCCCTGAAAATCCGAATTTTATCTAATCAATTATGTAAATATTATGCTGCCGCAAATTGAAACGCAATTTATTGAAATATTAAAGGTATAGTTTTCCACCGAAAAATCATTGGCACATATCGAAAATCAAACTATCATGCTTTACTTGCGACGACGAAGAATGATGAGAACGTGAATTCACTGCAATAATGGATTCCGTATTTCGATATTTACATTTTGTCTCACTGAGCAGAGTGTGTGTTCGTTATCGCGTTCGCTCTTAAATATTATTTTAAATTATTATCATTTCACTGTTTCAATTATGCATCGTAGTGAGATGGAGTATTTGGAGCAAATAGATATCGAGCCAATAGCGGAAATTCCTTCGGCGTGTCATCCGAATGAAAATGCATAAATGCCACACATTATTAATATGATTATGTTTGTATGCATTTGCCGATATACGCGATAAAGTTAATGTATATTTTCAAAATAATAACAATAATTATATTTGTTAGGAGGAACAAAGGTAGGATCGATTGATAGATAACATTCGCTCGACGCATGATGAATGATGCACAAATTTTCAAATCCGCTGAATCCATTCTAATTTTCCGTAATTTATATTTTATTTAATTGATCGGTTTTTGTTTGACTTTTATTCTCTTGTTCCTATTTGTTTAAACAAAATACGATAAATTTTATTATTTTTAGCAGTTTAATGAATAATTAATAAATGACAACAAATTCTATCCAGTTTTAATTGTTTAGCTTGTTATTGATATACAAGTACCTAAATTGTTAAGAGTCAGAGGTGTAGAATCAATATTTTTTAAATCAAATCAAAGGAGATAAAATTTTTAAAAATTAAACAATTTTTATTAAATAATGTAGTTTTCATTCATAAATAATTTTTAATAAATAATCTTAAAAATATTTTTAAAATTTAAAAAAAAGATTACATTAATTGAAATTCACATAAGCAAAAATTCATACTTAAAGTTAAAAGACTTCCACTTGAGAAAAATTTTTAAAATTTACTGAAAAAATCGAAATGCAATAACTCAAATTTTGCTTTGAGAATTTCATTGCAGTTTTTGAAATCTAATAAATTTAACTTTAAGAATAAAAATAAAAAGAATAAAAAAGCTTCAGAATAAAAATCAAGACGATGTATGCAAAAATTCGTAATAATTAAAAGTAATAAGTAAAATTTGTATTTAAAAATCATGAGATTCGAGATTTTCAATAAATTTAAAAAAAAATAAAAGTTAATTTCGAATTTTCGAAAATTTGTTAAATTAATTTCGAATTTTCGAAAATTTGTTAAATTAATTTCAAGTTTCCAAAAATTTGTTAAATTTGTTTCTTATTTTCGAAAAATCATGCAATTTATGAAATTGAGTTTCGAAGTTTCGAAAATTTAATTAAATAAAATCTTAGAGAGATTAGGAACAAATTGGAAGATTTTTTTTTCAAATATTTTGTGTCATTGATTTAATGGTATTACAAGAAAAATTTGACTTCGAATCATAGTTTAAAAAAATTAAAGTTAAGAAAACCAATCAAAATTTTCTGAAATTTGCAAAAATTAAAATTATTTCCCAAAAACCATGTTTAAGTCATATTGACTTAAGCTAAGACTAATTGCGCTAAAACCTGAACTTACATCTCATACTTTTTGAAAAATTAGTTTTCAACTCAGCTTAAATTTAACTTTAGATCAGTAAAAATTAAATTAGGTTTAACTAAAAAATTTTTTGAATAAATTCTGTCAAATAACAATGAGAAATCTATCATAAAACTTACAAATTTAAATTTGTTTTTTTTATATATTTTTTAAGATAACAAACGATCTTAAGCAGCAAAAAAAATACTTACATCCCTGAAAGAATCCACTGTCGTCAATTACTTTAAACGAATCCTTTCATCTGTCATATCAACATCAAGTCACTTTGTTGCGTACACACAAATCCATTAGTTGCGAGTGTGTTGACAATTATTCTTCACTAATTAAAATCATCCATTTTAATCTCGAGAGACAACCCAAAAATCTCTCACCATACCAAAATGTGTCAACTTCAATCAACCACACACTAACACGTCACAGCTGTCTCATCATCAACGCGTCGTTGCCTTGATAAATTTTCATTAATATATGTATCAATCTTACAAACAGCAGCATCTTACGAGTTAATTATCGTGAGACGACAATTTTCCATCAACAATCATGTTGATCCATTATGTCTCCATTAACTAATTTTTTTTTCTCCGCGTTGCAACATTTTGAGCGACACCAAAGTTGCATTAAAGTGCATGCTTTAATAAGATTTCGCTTAGTGCTTCGTCGTTGGTGTTATTCTTATCTTCTTACCTCTGAGCAAGTGTCGCGCATACAAAACTAAACAATTTGTGTATGTCTTTAACCTTTTAGCGTTTTCCTTGACATCTTGACACAAACGCAGCACGAACGACACAGGAAACTTTTAAAGTCGTTAATAGATTAATATGCTTTGGCAATAATAATAATAACAACAGAAACGGTGTCATAATATCATATTAGACTCGAGAGAGATAAACTTTAATGTTTCTTCCTCATACGAACACAGCCACAGACATTGTCTCATTTTATTATAGCAGCTCGTATTGATTTTATTTTAGACACAATTTTGTCACATTAACCTCATTTTGGCTGCCATGTTATCGCTGAGACATAAGGAAGCAATTGATAAGGTAAGAAAGTGCCAACGAAAAAAGTGTTGTGTCACTCCCGTTTTGTGGGGAATTAAAAAAAAACAAAAATCAGGACAAAAAGGACATCAATCCTGATTTTTATCAAATCAATGACGATGAAAACACAAGCGAAAAAAATTAATTAAGTGACTTTTACTTTATTCGCATGTTTTATAAGGTTTTGGAAAATTCATGAGAAAAAAATCCTTGCCAGAACACACGCCTAAAAAATTTATCACGAAAAACATAAAGTTTGCAATAAAATTTTATTACCAGAGTATCACATAATATTTCAAACAATTTCATTTTCTCCTCCTTCACTCAAGATTTTTTTTTTTTGTTCATTGTAGCATAAATTACGAGTTATGAATTTTATCTCGAGAAAAGCGAAAAAGTAAAGAAGAAGAAGACTTAAATTAATATTAAATTCATTCGATCCATATTTATGATGTGCGTGTGTCGAGTTTTTTTTTGGGAAATTGTGAAAAATTTGTTTTTCTCAAAAATAATAAAAAATGAGTTATTCAACAGAAAAATAATATTTTTGACAGAAAAAATATTTTTAAAAAAGCTTTTATTTATATTATTTTCAGATACAATTTTTATTTTTGGAAGAAAACTTCTAGATTTTTTTTATTTTATTTTTTAAAAAATTATTTTATGTAAAAAAAATTAAACAAAAAGTTTTTATTTTTCAAATTTTTTTACGAATAAAAACTTTTTTTTATTTTTTATTTTTTTTTTCAATATTTAATTTTTTTTTATTTTTTTAAATAAAAATTTTTGTTCTTATTCGTAAAAAAAATTTGAGGAATTTGAAAAATAAGGACGTTTTTGTGTAATTTAAAAAGATTTCTCGCACTCGAAATAAAAAAAAATCTGGAAAAGAAATAAATAAAAAAAAATAATTTTAGAAATTAAACTAAACTAAATTATTTATTTAATTTTTTTAGATTAAAAATAAAAATTAAAATTATTTTTTTTATTTTATTAAATTAATTAAATTTTGTAAAATTGTTAATGAATAATTTATTAAATAAAAAATTATATTTATTTATTAATAAAAAATTTATAAATTAATATTATTAAGTAAGTGAAGTTTAAAAAAATTATTGAAATTAATTATTATTTAATTAATTTAATTATTCATGAATTTTGTTTTTAATTTTTCAGAATTTTTGTGACCTGCTAAACTCCAAATTTTCACAATATGAGCACAATGTAAATAATTCTGAAAAGTAAGTACAAAAATAACTTTAGAGCTATTAAACAAACGCACACATGCCAACAGCCAAGACAAACAATTATATTTACATCACATATAAATGGATTATCCTTTTTCTCGCACACACTTCCTCCTCCTACAACTTTTCAATACACAAAAAACGGAAGATAAAGTACCTCAACAATGTTTTTCTTTGTCATTTGCGAAATTAAAAATTTTTGTAACAAATTTCGGGAGTTGTATGCGGTAACAAAGAATTGATTCATTGTCTGCGTCGTTTATTGAGATTCATGTGATAAATTGTGCGAAATTTTTGTCTGAAAAGTTTTTAAATATGAGCACGACCTTTTTTGTGATGACGACGACGACTTCCGACGACACGCAATTCGTATTCATGAGCCAAGTTGCGCCTTCTCCGAAAACGCGGCTTCGTTGTTGTCATCTTTATTATCAAACTTTTCTTCTTCTTCTTATTTTTGCTCCCACACACAGCAATGAAAATAATAATAACGATAATTTTCATCGTATCTCGCATGTATGTGCGGTAATCATATCCCGAGAGCGCAAAGCAAAGATTATGGCTTCATAATTAACGTTATTAAATTTTCATTTTGTGTTTACTGAAGTTTTTCGTTGTGCTGCATTTATGTTTGAATTTCGCTATTGCGGAACAAGCATAATAATAAAATTTATATGATTTCTAAAAACTATGCGGAATTTCCTGTCAATAAAATAAAATAAGTAAAAAAAAAGTTTTTTACTCTCATTTCATTTTTTTTATTTTTTATTTTTTTTTTGGTTTGACAAAATCACCCCCCAAAAAATTAATTAAAAATTGCACTAATTGAAACATAACATTCAATACTTTTTTATTACTTTTTTTTTTATTTGATAGAAGAAAAACTTTTTTTTATCATATCATCGTCGCCGTTGTTCAGAAATTAATATCATAAATTATTTCATTATTATGGAAATGAAAACAAAAAACTTTTAAAATGACGCCGGAGGCGATCCGATGATCTGCATAAAAATTGCTGATGATAAGAAAATTGATTACTAAAAAAATCCAATTTCGCTAATTGGGCTCTTCCCACTTATTTTTTTTTTTTTTGGTAAAAAATTGTTAAATAATAGGTTGGGAACTCTCAAGAGGCGCTACGCGAAAAAAAGAAAGGAAATTGTCTCTGATTTATATTTTTTTTATTGTGTGTGCCCAATTCGGTGTCCCAAATCAATTTTCTTTCAACATTAATTAATAACGAAATTCTCTATCATTAATTTCCAATCAGAATGAAAAATTATTTTGTTATTGTCCTGTGTTTGTCATTTATTCTTTTTTCTCTCTCAATTTATTAAAATGTAGCGCAAGAAAAGTGACTACACGAAATTTAACATTATTTTAAATGAAAGTCATTTATCTTTTTCCGGAATACAATTGATCAAATACAATTCCTTTTAACTTTTTTTGTGTGATTTTTTTTTTCTTAAAAAGTTTCTTCGATATTTCACGATAAAATTTACACTCCACAAAAGCCGGCGTTTTTTATCATCAAAACAAAATTTTGTTATTTTTGTCGCCAAATTAGACACAAATAAATATACAAATTCACACACCACGAAAAAAAAGTAAAATCAAAACAATACTTTTCTCTCCCCCCAATATTTATTTATCATTTATCGAACATTTGTGTGGTTTTTATGGATTTTGTGATAGAAAAAAAAATTTTGAAATCGCAGCGGGAATGGCAAATGATTAAATGATGTACAGATTCTCGAATTTTATTTTTCTTTTTTTAAAAGGTTTCGTGTCTTGAGGCGATGCGACACACATTACTTAATGGCAGTAACAACGACGACGACAACGATGCTAAGGAAAATATAGGAAAAGGGGTCTTTTGTTTGTGATTGTGTGTATTTTTCATCATCAATATTTATATGATATTTAAGGATAAAAATTACCTCAATTTGCTAAACAATCATTCGAGATGCCGATGTTTATCTGATGCAAATAATTTATTTTTCGGATTCCGCACTGCTGAACAATTACAAAAGGGATCTTAAGAAATAAAGAAAAGATATTGTTCGAATTTGTTTGAAGATGTTTTGTTTTGATAAAAAGCGAAATTTATGTAAAATTTTTAAAATTACACGGGGATTAGACTTAAAAATTTATTATTTTTTAAAAAAATAATAATTTTCATTAAAATTTTAATTCAGATTTTAAAGCATTTAAAAGTAAAAAACTTGTAAAAAAAATTTTTTAAAAATATTTTTAAATTAAAGAAAATTAAATTGAATAATTATTTTAAATTAAATAATAATTAATTCATTCATTATAAATTAAATAATTATTTTATTTAAATTTATTAATAATTTAAATTAATTAATTTTTTATATAAAATAAATATTTAATTAAAATATCATTAGAATATTTTATTTAAATATTTTTTTTTAAATAATAAATTATTTATAATTTTTTTTAAAAATATAGAAAAATAATATAATTAAAATAAAATTCAATTTAAAGGAAATTTTACAAAACAAAAATTTCGAATCAAATCATAAAAAAAAATTATTCCGGAACCGAAAAGTAATGAAAAAATTCTAACAACTTTCCAATTCTTTGTCCAATAAATTTTAATGATTTCTGTAAATAATTAAAACTATACTCAGAAAATTAATGATTTTCGCAGTCTTCCGTTCGTGTTCATAACTTTCTGTCATTCAATATGCATAAAAATGACCATTGTAGAGGCAATTTCTTAATGACTGCCATAAAAACTGCTGTCTCTGAGACTATAAAGACGAAGGCGAAGTCTATTTATGACAAAGTCGCCCTTCTGTCGGCATTCCATCATAAAAAGCTGGATGTTGTTTAATTTTTATTGTTGTAATATTAAAATATTTATTGCCCAACATCCTCAACAAATGTCGCTGTGTCGTCTTCTCTCGTTCACTTCTATTGGAAACGACATAAAAAATGGAAAACAGAACTTAATTCAATTCAATTTCTTATCAATCTTGTATCTGTCACAAGTTTCGAACCTTTGTACTATTTTTTTGTAAAAAAAGTGCCAAATACGGACCATAAGCTTCCTCAACAACATTGTTATGTGTTTTTATTTTTCAATTTTTTTTTTTATATGAGATTGAGTGAAATAAAATTGACAAAGTCATTGTTTTTACGTCGTAACAAAATAAAATCCTTTTTTCATCGTCTCAGAATAATTTTCTGTCTCCTTTTTATAAACACTTTTAAAGGCGATGCGTTTGATTACTTATGCAAAATAAACTTTTTACGTTTTATTTTGAGAGGAAAAGTAGTGAAAATGACAAACAATTGCGAGTTTGCGACAAAAAAAAACGGAAATTTTTCCTCAAAACAATTTTTGTGGTGCGAGATGAATTTCCATTTTGTGTTATAAAATGTAATGTGCTACAAAAAAAGTTAAACAAACAACTTCAGCCACACAATCCCTTGAAAAAAGACACAAAAAGGCAAGCGCAAGACAAGACTTTTTAACACTTTTTTTTCATCGTCGCCTTTCGTGCTTTTTTCCTTAAAAATAAAAAAAAATGAAGAAAAAAAATTGTATGATAATGTCTTTGGGATTTGTCAACATTTGTTGTGTTGTGGTAAAATTATATTCTTTTTCTAGGCTTATCCCGACTCGAGTTTCTAATTTTTTTTGACGGAAGTAATACACAAAGGGGTACGAATAAAAGAAAGAAAAAAATAAAACAAAATGGGTTCGTATTAAAAACTTTTTTTTCTCTCATCTCCTTGGATTTAGAAAAAAATATATAAGAAAATAACCACAAAACCCCTTCACGTAAAAATAAACTCTCCACAATAAATTGTCAGCTTGAAAAAAAAACAATCGAATCAATTTTCCGTTGATTGAATCGACTTAATACTATCAATTGATCGGCAACGTGAAAAAGGTTGTCCCATAAATTTCCAGTTTCATTTAATTTTCAATCACAGAATGGCATTGATTCAACCTAGCAACTAATCCAAAACAATCACTATCGGCTTTTGTTATTATTCAATTTTTTTCCAGCAATTTTTGCATATTTTCAATTCATGTTGCATTTTTTTTTACAAATCTCTCGACAGTAACAATAGTTCATAGTTCGACTTGCAAACAACAAAAAAAAATATTTTTCCAATCTGGTAAAATTTGAAAGATTTCGCATGTGATTGGTAGTAATAACTTTTTTTAATCCTCTTTTTATTTGACGATGAAGTGCAGTAAAAAAAACATGCAGAGAAAGAGAGGGAGAGACAATCATGCAAATTATTAAAAACATCATTTCGCAATCAAATTTTGTTGGATTGTAAATTCACGTAGGTAGTTGGATGATGAGGAAAAATTGAATTTAATCGGATCAAAGTCTGGGATTTAGAAAGTTGAAAAACAGGAAAAAAATTGAATAAAAAATTTTGTTTAGCAGGAAATGTAAATTTTGAGATAATTGGATTGTAAGAAAAAAAATAAAAAAAGGAAAATTTCTTTTAAAAAATTAAAAAAAAAAAAATCTGAAGATTATTTAACGAAATAATTAGGAATTAAATAAAAAAAATCTTATTAATTTAAAGAATTTTAGAAAAATTAAAAATTTAGGTACTCAATAAGCTCATTAAAATTAAAATTTATTATAAAAAATTTTATGTAATTTAAACTTTTTTTAAAATTTATTTTAATTTATTTTGAATTTTATTACTTATTTTCTAAAATAATATTAATTAATAATGTTTAATGAAAAAGGTAATTTTATTTTTTTTATTAAATTTAATTAAATCGCACAACTACATTTTTCATTTTAATTAATTATTTTTAATTTTTAAATAATTTTAAATAATTCGCACAAATGCATGAAAATTATTAATTAAAAATTTAATTAATTATTTGTTCTGTTATTACATAAAAAGTTTGAAAAAAAAATTAAAAATCTTGAAATTGGAAGACTTATTGAAATTTTGTGCAATTATGCGATTTTTAATAAAAAATTTCCCAAAACTTAATTAAAAATTGTTATTAAATTTTATTTTGTAATTAAAAATTTAAAAAAAATTTTATTAGCTTAAAAACCCTAAAAATTTAATTAATTATTTGTTAAAAATGTTAGTTGTGCGATTTATCCTTTTCGCCCGGCAATTATAAAATTATTTATTAATTAACTAAAAATCTAATTAATTATTTGTTTAATTTTTCAAAAAAAAAACAAATGAAAGTTAAATTTTTATTTAAAAAAAACTGAAAAATGTTAGACATTTTAAAACTCCACACTAAAGCCTTAGAGAAAAAAACTTTAACATTCATAAAATTTTACTCATTTTTTAATAAAATTTCCTTCCACGTGCCGCAACAAAAAAATATCGATTCATAAACGTTGTTCGGTGTCTTTATTGCGAAACATTGTTAAAAAATAACACATTGTTATTGCATTTGCCGCAATAAAATAATAATAAAAACTACCGGTGAAAAAAGTTACACTCGCTTACATGCTGACAAACAGTATGTGCAACGATAATTTGTACCTATATGTGACAAATAATAGTCCGCATATGACCACTAGCGGCAATCCTGTTATATTGTCAGCCTATGTAATAATTACATTTTGTGGCTTTTCATATTTTTCACTTTTTTTTCTCACATGGAATGTTGGAGAAAGTTTTTTTTTATTTCTCCCGACAATGCAAGCGGTCTTGTGGATTAAAGGGCAAGCGTATCGATTTTTTCCGCATTCCATGTTTTTTTTGTGCAACTATTTCTAACAAGAGACGTTATGGAAATTATTATTATTCCCGGTTCAGACAATTTTTTTTTGTCGCACGACCAAAATGTCATAAAACGAGAATTTTCACTTTCACCATCATCACACGAGCACATCATCATCGTCATCCAAGCTAAACTAACAACATGCCATATTGGTGGGTTGTGTCAAGGATAGAAAAGAGTAGGATTGATCCCATGAGTGAGCGTGTGAGAATATTAAATTGTGTCTCGTCTAGCATAGAGGCAGCGCTGAATAAATGATGTCGCCATATGTTATGAGCTAACAATGACTAGCTTGACTTCCTTAAAAATGGATTGCTGAATAACGAGACACTTTTTTTTCTAGTCTTCCTTTTGTGCGATGCCGTGCGATTTGAATAATAATAACAATAAATGCTAGTAGAATAAATTGACAAATTTGTCATAAAATCGTTGAGGCAGGTACGCAAAAAAGTGCACTCCGGAGATCCATTGTGGAAGAAAATCCATGCGTTTTGTAAGAGGAAAGAGAAAAATGGTTGATAATGGCAATCAAGACGCCCATCCAAGGAAGATTTAAAGTGTGTTCGGTGAAAAGGAAGGAAAAAAAACAGGAGGAAGAAACACCTGTCAAATTTTCCACATGAGCTCAAGTGCACTCGTTTCATAAACATTTCTTTTCCATCATAACTTTTTTTGTGTGTCGTGCGTTTTTTCCGAAAAAAAATCAGCTTTAAATAGCTGTCTCTTGTCGTAAGAAGAGGCGCTCATTCCAATTTTGTACTCGAAAAAGGCTTTTATTGTGTTGTTGTTAAGAAAGCTCGTGTTGTACCCACTCTTTCTCAGACAAAATTTGATACGTATCAAGCTAACAAGAGAAGTTTTTTTTGTTTTTTTTTTACTTTACCTGAAAGAGAAGAAAAATTGAAAAAGATATGAGTTGATCCGAGTGAGGCATTCACTAAAAGGTATTATGTTTTAATCTTCGCATCAAATTCATTGTAGCTCGTCTGAGAATTTCGTGTATTATTTTTTAATAAATTCAGAAAAAAAAGAAAACGATGAGTTTATGGAGGAGAATCATTTTAAATACTGACAAGTTCCTACGGATTGAAAAAGAGTGATATTAACATTGTAACCCCAATGACTATGAAAACTCAATCAATTAATTAAACAATCGCTTTATTTTTCCAAAATTATCCAGAATATCGCCAGCATGTCTATCTTCTTTTCTCTCTGCCACAAAAGTGTCATCTCTGCCTCGTAACCGACGACAGGTAATAGCGACATTACCTGTCGCCGGTTACAACATCCTAGGGGCGGATTAATTTAACACCTTATTTTGAAAAATAAGGTTAAAATAATTCCTTTAAGAAGTTACTTAAATTTAAGGATTACATCCTAAATAAATATAGGCGGAAAAATTTCAATTTTTTGGATGCAATCGATCCATATTGCTTTTGATCAACAAAGACCTCGACACCTTCTGGATCGTTTCGGAACAGCGTAGCAGGTGCGCGATCAACCCCTGTGAAGTAAATTTAAACCCTTAAGTAATTTTTTGAACCCCTAGAGAGTTAATTTAACCATAATTTTAAGTAAATTTTAAGGAATTAAATATGACCCCTTCATGAGATTAATTTGATCCCTTAGGGAGTTAATTTAAACCATTTGAAGGAATCAATCTACATCCTTTCTGGGATCAAATAAGCCCTTAACGGGATTTGATTAATCTCTTAAGGGGTAAAATTGATTCTTTAGGAGTTAAATTAACTCCCGAGGGTCTTAAAGAGTTTATCTAACCATTTTTTGCCCATAGAATGAAATTTTTTGAAAATCCTTCAAAAGAAATTAATCAACCTCTAAAGGGTTAATTTATCTCATAAGAAAGGGTTAAATTAACATCTTGAAGGGTTTTTTTTGATAATCAACTCCAACGGAGCTTAAATTGATTCTTCTCAAACCATAGGATACTCGCATCTAAAATAAAAGGCTTAACGCATTGTAATTAAAGTTTTAGCTAAAATTTAAAGAACCATAAAGGCATAAATATTTAATTAATTCACGTAAAATTTTGCATAACGAGATATAAAAATGGCAAACTTTGCATTTCAAATTCCTTTTTGCAGCTCAAACCACACGCTCTGTAATCTATCTCTCTTTTAAATGCATTTTCCCCCCTAAAAAAATGATAACATTTGTCGTAAAACTTTCTACCGAGTTACTCAAGAGCTCGAATTCAAACAAAAATACAATTTAATTAACATGAGTTAAAATAATTTTGTATGTTGGCAATTTTCGGTCAGAAGCGTCTGCGACACGGAGCTACGACAAAAAAGGACAAGTTATGACTTTCAGATGCAAACAAGATGTAGACAGGTGATATCGTTAAAGTTTTACCTCTCTACAGCCAAAAAAGTACTCGAGAGAATAAATTTTACCTGGTTTTAGTTTTCATGCTAAATGCCTCGTTCTACCTCAAAATGTGGTTTGCGAAAACTTTGTGAATCTCCAAAGTATTGCAAACTTTCTAATTTGTTTAGAATTATATTTCACATTTGTCATGTAATTTGCAAAATATTATACTAATACTCGTGCATGCATGCCACCATTGAAACGTTAAACTTTTGCGGTGAGTCTTCTGTTTGAGGAGAAATTTGATACTTAGTTGTTAGATTACACGTGGCTTAGCGCGAGCTTCACATAAGAGTTCACCCTAATCGAGATTTTCTTGTCGTCTTCGTTGTCGTGTGTGACAGAAATCCATCTACGACGTACGTACACGAAGATTTGTTTGCTGAAAAGTTTTATCACGTCACATATGAGCCTCAAAAACGACAGAGAGAAAATTCAACTTTGTTATAGGTATAGTTGTTTTGTGTTATATTTTATTTTAAACAAGAGACATCATCATTGAAAGTTCAAAAAGTGAACTTATTTTCGGAGTAAAATGAATAAAATAATAAGAATTTTATGATGTCTCTTGTCGTATCTAATGTCGAGATTTGAGAAGACAATTTACCTGAGACGACCGCACCATTTATATGCAAAAATTCTAATCAAATTAATTTCATGCAATTTCTCATCTGGTCTGTTTGACTTTTTGTTTCCTCTTTGCATGGAATGCAAGTGCAAGGGAAATGGAATAATTTGATTTGTTGAAACTTTCCATCTGCTTATTATTATGAGGATGATGATGATGAGTGCAACATAGTAATACGATTAAAATGAAATTAAAATAGCATTGTTGGGTATTTAAGTCAATATATGTGCAAGTTTTCTGCTCACAAATATGGGAGTTTTGTAGAAACTTTCTGCATTAGTTTACTACTTCCGTTTGGAATTGGAGAAAATATTTTTTGTGGATTTCAATAAATTTGCGAGTCATATTTTTAGTGTTTTCATAAGATCATGAAGAAAAAAAATTTCTTTACGATATTGGACTTTTAAAAATTTTTTCACAAAAATCAATTTTTTATAAATTATTTATAGTACAGTTCAGTCAGTGAACATCATCGAATAATTTTCGCAACTATCTCTGTTCGTGAAAAATACTAATTGCCCTACGTATCACCAAAGTTGAAATGCCACTTGTGATGAGAACAAGGCTTTTATTTGGAATCGAAAATTGTTATACCTGCAAAGTCAATTGGGACTATTTTTCATTTATGTTGTTTCTACTTGATGATTGAAGGAAGAATGAAATTAATTTTGATATTTTGAGAAAAAACTGTTGAACCCTGATTCCTATGATTAATTTTCTTTCGCCGTTAGTTGATCGTTAAACACATAACAAATTGCAATTGAGCTTCTGCTAATTTAATTATGCGACTCCGAACTTTCCGAACTACCATAATTCACATTGCCTAAAAATACATACAAAAAATTTAATTGAAAGAGAAAAAAAAATAATTTGAACTAAATAAATAGTTTTCTGTTTTGAAATTAAATTAAATTTTGGGAAAAAGATGTTCTGAAATTTTTAAAATGCAATTTAAAAATAATGAGCATAAACCATTTAAAATTTTAAGAATTTAAATTTTTGTTAGAAAAAAAAATTAATGTCCTTCATCCTTTCAGATTTTGCGAAATGCATTTTTTTCACAAAGCACAACAAAATTCAGATTACCAGGGAGGTATGTCAACAACAAGGCATTCAAATTTGGGTTAGTACGACAAGGAGTCTATTGACATATAATTAGAATCTAATGCTTATACCCTCAGATTATGTGCTCATTTCTGTTTTTACTGCATGTTCAATTCGCTCTCGTTGTCTATTTATTTGTTTTATGGTTCTTCTTTCTCTCTCTCTATCTGTCTGTTGCTGACAAATGGATTTCATTTCCCTTTAAGGAATTCATTTATAAATGTGGGACGCATACCTCGTTGGAAGTACTCACTGTAAGAAGAAAATGTTCTGGAATTACTGCTAAAAAGTAAAATACCAGACGTCTCCATGTGTTTTGATGTTTTGACCATCGAACAGTTCACCTCTCATCCGCTCTTACTAATTATAAATTTTTGCGTCGTGCAATGTGTGATTTAATTTTCAATTTCGCTTTGTGAAAATATGCAATCATGCAGGTAGGTACATCGTAGTCATTCCAATCGATTCGCTCAGATGCATTTCAGAAAAAAAAACAAAAGGATTGAACACTCGGCAAATCGGTTTTTGTTTCCCCCACTCACAACTCCCACTTTATATGTGCTTGCTTCGATGACATGGCAAATTCCAATCATTCGTTAGAACATAAAAGCAGGTCTCATGTGTGCAAAAATTAAAAGCTTTGTCCCACATTTTTGCCGAGTACTCTTACGTTTGTGTCAGCATAATTGAGAGTGTGTTGCTTTCGACTCGGAACACGACAACCGAAGAAAATGAAGTGTCAATTGCATGTCATGACGTCAAATGAAGACCATGCCTTCATTAACTTCATTCGAGAAATTCAATTCACGCATTTAGCAATTCTGTTTGTAAATTTTTGCACATGATTATTCTCATATTTTCCGCACACGTGTCTGAAATATACATTTTCTCTGTATTTGCATTTGCTCTAACAAAACAAACATGCGTATCGATTTGCCTTGATTATATTATTGTATTTGAATACTAAATGACATTACAGTAACGCACTAATGGAATGCAGATGAATATTATTCAGTTCTATGTGTGCGAATGACACTTGAACGGTGAGTTATAAAGTCTCTTTTTAACGCATTTCGAAGAATAATTTTAAAAAAATAATATGCAGGTCACGTGGTTTGTAAATTTTTAAAGTCACGTGGTTTTAAAAATTTCCTTCATATTAAAATATCAGATCACATAATTTGAAACATTTTCAAGTCACGTGATCAGAAGACTATTCAGGTTTGAAAATGTTTCAAATTACACGAATTAAAAAATATTTTAGGTCACGTGGTTTGAAATTTTCTCAGATCACCTGGTTAAAATACTTCTCAGGTTTCAAAAACTTTTAGATATCGCGATTTGAAACAATTAAGGTCACGTGGTTAGAAGTTAGAAGACAATTCAGGTTTGTAAATCATACAAATTATGCGAATTGGAAATATTCGCATAGTTTGGAAAATTTTCAGATCACTTGGTTTGAAGATCTTTCAAGTCACGTGGTTTTTAAATATCTTTGGTCACGTGGTTTGAAAATTTCTCAAATTAAAATATTTCTAAGGTCACGTGGTTTTTTCTCGATTATCATGAATTTCTTCTCATCCAGCAGCACTGTGTGAAAAACTCTCCAATAATTTGTCATGCGTACCTGAAAAATATTATTACTGGCATTGCAGTAAGTGCCGGCCGGTAACGTAAAATATGTGAAAATTTGCTCACACATCGAAATCCACACACACAAACACTCAAAATCAAGTTATTTAACATTCATCTAGTGTCGAACAGTAATGCACTTGATGATGGACATGATAATTATGGTTATTATTTGGCCATTGACGCGTGAATCGATGATGATTATGTGATTCAACGAGTGAATATAATTAATTTTGAATGCAAAAAAGGATCTAAAAATATATATTTTTCAGCATCATAAAAATCTTGCAAATCTACCGAGAGATAAAAATAATGACAGTGATAAATTGATGTCATAAATCCGTCCGCGATTTTGACGAATTTGGGGAAAACATTTTTTTTTTTTGGTGAGAAAAGGATTAAAAATAATCATTTATTTTACTTAGCGTGAAGCGGCTATTTGGAAAAAGGGAATTAAAAGGTTTTATTTGTATTTAAGGAAATTCTACTAAACTCTTAATTCAAAGTAGAGAGAAATATGAATAAGAAAAAAAAATCGCAAGTGTCAGTTGGATACTTTTAAAAGTTGTAATTGTCAAATACAAGCAGTTGCGAAAGATTTTTTTCAAATTTTATATCAAAGTATATATAAAAGAATCGTCATTGAAAGCAACTTCAGTATTTTGTTTTTATAAATAGTCGAGAAATAATGAAATTACTAGTTGTATTGTGTATCATCAGTTTGTTAGCAGTTAGTAATGCAAATAACATTTTGGAAAACTTTTCAATGGCTGTGAAAGTTGCGGATGAACTACAACAAATACACGCTCAATATGACAGAACTGTATCAAATTTTCCTGATAGTAAATGTTGGTAACTTGTTATCGCTTTTCAACATTTATTTTGAAAAAAAAAATTTTTTTTCTGATGATGTCCGTCATTTCGTAATACAAACTTGTTTTGCCATTTGCTAATTCGAGTTATGGCGCCATTCATTTATGACATTATATCCAAATATGGCATCGTCCATATAGAACATCGAAAAATTAAAATTCATGGATTTTTTTTTTAAATTTGAGGAACAAGAGTACATAACAGACATAAAAATTGTTTAGAATTTATTTTCAATGCTTTTTTTGTCTCATTTAATAATTTTTTGTTTTTAACTCATTTCGAGTCAAATATTTTCAAAAGTTATAATTTTTTATATTTTAGCCTGCAACCAAACAACATGGGTTAGAATTAAAGCAGTACCGGAAGTAAGTTAATTCACTAATACAAATTGTTTCTTCATCAAAAACTCTTACAGGACGAAGATCTTTGTGACGCCATGTACAAAGTAGCTCACAGAAGGTTTACTTTGATAACGGGAAACGAATATGCAACATTACTTTATTACGACGGATTGACTCGTGATCTGCGAGAACAAGAATGTGAAAATGTCATCAAATCGAACTTAGTTACCGAAAAAGAAGTGTGCGAAGAAATTTTTAAAGAAAGAATATTCGAATCTATTAAAAACAAGATTCCGGCGATATTTCTTCTTCTTGAACCAATTTTTGATCAATTGACCAAAAAATTAGGTAAATTTTGTTTTTTTAAATTGAATTTTTTCCAAAAAAAATTATTTTTTAATTTTTTAGAAATTTCCGAGCATTTTACTGATTCCAAGGATTTTTACATCATCATCTCTGAATGTCCAAAATTATCAATTAAGACTATGATGACCTTCGTTACAGATAATGAAGTAATAAAAACTCCGTGGGTTTGGAAAGAAGAGGGACCAAGTGATCTCACTTGTTATAAGGAAGTTCAGTCGATCGAATGTTAAAGAAAAAAAAGTTTTCAGAAAATATTAAAATTTGCGAAAAAAAAAATTGAAAACAACACCAACAATTCAATTAATTCTTCAACAAAATGTTTATTTATTTGTCCCAATAAACGATTTCCATACTCGTGCCACAGCGACTATATATCGCAATCACTTGACACTTTGATTTATAGCGCAAACATGTAAATTATTTAAATAAATTCAATACATTCATTTATTTGTTTTTTCGTTGTTTTATTTTCACATGAGAATCATTTTACACATAATCGCATTAAATCCAGTTCTACATTGTAACTGGCAGTTAAATTTGTCTATGGGCAATTGTGTAGTAAATTATAAATATTTGAGCTCGAAAACAACGATGGACATAAAATTCTCCTACATTTGGAAATAAAATCATTGCCAATGAAGCCATAAATAAATGTGTGTCTCTCTTAAACGACCGATGATAATAATTATTTTTGTATATATATTTTTTTGTGTTCATCTCCACTCCGTGCGTCGCTCGTCATCGTTGTCATCACACAAAGTAATAATAATTGATTTAATGTGTTGAATTTAATGTAAAATTGTAAATAAAATCATAACAAACAACATCGTTTCATGTTTGTTCAAGCATTAATTTTATATTTTAATTACATTTTCAGTGTTTTTGTACGGAAACAATCGCTCGCACTGCAACTGATACGATAATAATAACAAAAAATAATATAAAATCGAAACATTATTTTAAGCATCAAACAAAACCGCGTCACATGTTTGTTTAAGAACTTCAGGAAACTGTTTGCTATTAAAATTCAATACAATTTTTGAGACGAGCGCAGATAAATGGAAAAATAAAAATGGAACCAATGAAAATCGCAAAAAAAATCCATTGAACGACCATAACTAACCAAATTATTAATCCCGCATTCTGCGTGCTTTTATATATGTTTTTCTGGGTATTTGTTTGTTATTATAACAACAATTCGTTTTATTTATCAACCTCAAATAATTAAAATGTTTGTTTGATTTAACCGAAAAATGAATTTTGGATTTTTATTTTTTTTGAAAAACAATGATTTTAATGTTTCTGATGGTAGAAACCACTTTGATCATAGTTTTTATTTTAACAAACGCACTTTTTAAATTATTTTTCATAATTTTTTAAAGAATTAAAAGGAAAAAAATATATTTTGAGAAGATAAATAAAAACTATATAACTCGGGTTTTTCTTCAATTTTTTCCAAATGCAATAAAATCATTAATAAAAGTTGAAAATGACACTAATGGATTTGCCACATCTTGACATTTTTTATAGAATTCACTCCCAATGAATGTTTAACTGAGCATAATAATAAAACTGAAGATAATTTATGGGAGCGCATCGACTAACAAGACACTGAACTGCACTTTGTTCCGGCACGAACTCTAATGTCAAGGCAATTTTATTCGATTCAAAAGTGAATTTAATGTGAAAACGGAAAATCCCATTAAAATTATTCGCAATTCACGTTACCGCACTTTACAGCTATAATCGCAACTATAGATTTGTTTATTAATTGTCAAACTAGACATTAATATTCTAATCGTAAACACATTACTGTTACAAAATCCAAAATAAACCGCAATTGGCAGCACTTCATGCATATAATTACATCCGAACCACGATGACGACGCGACACTCTAAATATACAGCCAGGATTTAATTTGCAATAATACAAACGACCGATTAGACGTATAAATCCGGATAAACTTTACATATTAGAGAGAGATATTTTGTAACATTATCTCTTCTTGTCTCTCATCATGTCGTAATAATCAAAAATTGATAAAACACGAAGTATTCAATCATCCATCCGTTACACACTTGGGATCAAAATTATTTTATAACTTAACCAAAATGCCCCCATCATCATTATTATGGCATCATTCGTTGGCCCGTTTTCATTCTTTTTTTATCGTGTTACGGTCCGTAAAGAGGATTGTCGTCCTCTCTCTCCTAAATGTCATAAATAATTTTCAGGCCTCCAAAAAATGAACCCTGGAGACGAAAAATGGGTGAGATTGATTCCTCATGAAATTGGACTAACCCCGTAAATTCATAGAACAGCAGATCGTGGAATTTTTGAATGATTTTTCTTTCTTTTTTTAATGACTAGAGAGTTGTAGAGAACTGTGGAAAATTCATTCTTTGGTAAATCTGAAAGTAAATTTTTTTTCTTATCTAATTATTTGTTTATGGCAGATATTGTAAGTGTAACATAAAAACTGAGATGAAAAATCACCTTTTTGTTAAAAAAAAATAGAAACTCGAAGGGACAATATGAAACTAAATCAAGGTTCGATAACAAAGCTCGTGCCGCTTGAGTTGCCTTTATTCCTGCTATGCCGTAAAATAAAACGTGTTTCTTACACTGCATGCTGCGTCATTCAATCGTTTTGGGAACAGTTTAGGGCACGTTGTAATACAGCGTTCTAATTGTTATTTTGTCAAAGACGAAACTAGTTGTTCTTCATTACAATTAATGCATAACAGATCTTGAACTTTGGTGCCATATTCAATTTTTATTACATTTGTAAGTTCCATGCGGGACAAAAGATTCACTAAATTGCATTATAATTTTGAATTAAATTTTCATAAGACAATTTTCAAAACACAACAAAAACTTACCTGAGAATCAAGGCTTGCTGTAAAAAAATTTAAAAAATTATTTCTAATTTAGATTTTTAATTAAAGTAAAAAAAAATAAGTTGTACCTAATAATGAAAAAAATATTTATGACCCCTAAAAATTTTAAAATGTCAAGTACTTGAAATTTTTGTCTCTTTTTGTTTTATGATGTTATTTTTGATCATTTAAAAAACCCTGAAGGTATCAGAAACCTTACTTACAAAATCTGATCTCTTAAGGAATCAAACTTACCAGCTTTTCATCCATAGGGCACAACTTTTATTTCGGGCACCAGCAAAAAACCACATCTACAGTTTGTTCTCTTGTTTTAACCAGAAAACATCATCATGATACATCATCTCGATAATAATTTTATGTGTTTGTGTGTGTTCTGTAATCTTTTTGTGCGTGCGGTGGTGGTGAAAATTCTGGACGCACGTTTCATGCACGGTGTGTGGACAAAAAGTATTATCAAACAACATTGTTTTGTTTATGATCCATGAATATTAAAATTTTATGCACGCAAAATTTACATAATGCTCGTAAATTTCCTTTAGTGATTTTTGTGCATAACATGTTGTACGTGTTTGTCTCATTTTGTAGCTTTTTTGCAGAAGGAGGCAGTCACACTGGGCAAGTTTGGAACAAAAATTTGCATGCAACTAGCTTGAAGATATTTTTTAATCGTATTTCGGCCCACCGTTGATACTTCATCTAACGATATCATCCCAATCTAGAATGGAGTCAGAAAAATAATCAACACACAGTTATGTTTTTTAATCCTTTTTGAACATAAAACAACAACACCAACAATTTTCCTGCATCCACTCTGTTTTGTGTGTGTATGTGTAAAAAACATCAAAAGCACGTCGCACACTGCATACATTTAAATTTCATTAAAGTGTTGTGGTATTTCTGGCTTGATAATCACAAGAATTAAAAACATATGCACAGAATTTTTATTACAGATTGTTATATTCGCCTCCTTTTGTTTTCCTTTTTGGCTCGTAACATTGTGTTTCCGCATATATGAGACTTTTATTGCATGTCTCTTATTAAATTAAGTCAGTTGGTGCTGGAACATTTTTTTTCTTTCTAAATTATTATTCATATTTACTTTGTATAAAATAACCGTAATGAGTTAAATACAAAGCCAGATGCAAATTTGATGCAGAAAAAAGTTGTAAAGATCAACCGACAGCTGGTATAAAAGTTTTTTGTGTTTAATTTTAGTATAAAAGGCACGTCAATGCAGGTAATTTATTGAGTTATTGACGGGAAATCATGAAAATCGCAATCTTTTTGTGTCTTATCGGAAGCTTCTTTGTAGCAAGCGATGCTGGAAGACTTTTTTCTCAATTTCTTCCGATCGTTACTTTGACGGATCAGTTGCACAAGATGCGAGAGCACAATGGAAAGACTAGTTCGAATTTTCCTGATAAGAGATGTGAGTTATTTATTATTTTTTTAATTGTTTTCAAGGCTAATAATTTTATATATTAATAATTTTAAGACTGCGATGAGTCGACTTGGATTAATGTTCGAGCAGTTAACGATGTAAGTTTAAAAAAGCATACTTACCCAATAATTTTTTTTGAGAATCTTCTTTAAGGGTGAAAGTGCTTGTGATGCCTTGAAAAAGCTCGAAACGGAAAAGCAAATAGACATTGTCTATTTTGATGAAAAAACCAAAGAAGTTGTGAACAAGGATAACTGTGATGGAGCTTCTACATCAGCGGATATGACTGAGGGTCAAGTATGTCAAAACGTCATCAAAAACCACTTTTTCAAAGCAATAAGGAATAAGGCACCAACAATAATGTTTCTTCAAAAACCATTGTTTGATAAATTGGTCTCTAAACTGCGTAAGTTATTAATTTAAATTAAACAATATCATAAAGCTTTTATTCTTACGATCTATTTCAGAAATTGCTGAACACTTTTCATCCCCAAAAGAATTGTCCATCATCATTAACGAATGCAGACAGCTTTCTATTAAAACTATGATGACATTCTTAGCTGGTAACGAGGTTATCAAAGCTCCATGGGTTTGGGAAGAAAACGGTCCAGTGGGCTTCACACCGTACAAAAATATGCAATTTATGTTACAGTGTTAAAAGCCTCCAGCCCACTTTTCATCCATTAATCCTTCAACGATTTAAGTACTAATTGCACTTTACTTTTTAACTCCCATCAAAAAAATGGGAAAATAAAAAATAAAATCCTATTCGCACACACATTGCTGAAGTAATTATTTACAAACACGAGAATTGCATTCCCATGTTTTGCTGCGATGCAAAAAAAAAATTACACAAAAACCAGACAAACACCAACGACTGTGATACATGATACCATGTATGATGAGAAAAGCACACAAAATTTAAAACTATAAAATATTTATTTTGCAACAACCGAGCTCTCAAGTTCTACTCTTTCTCTCTCTCGTCATGCTGGCAGTGTTGACAAATGCGATCGATGCACAAACAGCCTCAACGTTACAAAATTGCACATTATGATACTTGAACGATGATGATGTGATTTTTTGTGCACTTTCCCGATATTGCATAGATTGAGTGGCTTTGATTTGATAAATGATAGTGCTCTTTAAAATTTGCATACAACTTTTTTTTCTCTATCCCGAACGTTGCTAATAACGTTGCACTTGATTGTTTTACAAAATCAAAAGCCTTGTTGACTTGCGATGCTCATGTACACATTTTGCAAGAGAGATATTCGCGTTTAGTGAACCAGGAGGTTTTTACAAGGGAATTAAGTATTGCAAAAAGAGTTCATTATGAAAAACAACTTTAACTAACGTGGAATGAATAGAATTTCGAGCCACTCAAAAGTTTTAAGTACACTTCTTTACAGTAATAATAACGAGCGTTACATTTGTTTCAACGTTATTTAATCAAAAGAGTCTTAATTAATGGAGAATGAATGGAATGAAGTGAATAGACGATTCTTGGCTTAATAATTAGGTTTTAATCAAATGAAGGTTTAATTAAATAAAGAATTGAGTTCAAATGATTCAGTTATTAACCACCAATGACTCTTAAAATAATTTAAGTTATGTCGTTATATTTTGTAACGCGAATGAATTTGTCTCTGATTTCTTGTATTTTGCATTTTTAGGTATATTTGGAAAATTAAGGTATCAATGTGTATTTTTTGCAATGTAAATAAGGAAAGTTGGGTGTAGAATCGAATACCTTTATGGAATACGCTACAGCACGAATAGTTGGTACGCGAAATGGACTGTCAAACCAGATCTTCTTGTCGAATGGTCATGAAGTACTTAATTGTAGCAAGGGTATTGTCAAATTAGTCTTCATCATTTCGTTTGTAATTTTGTAAACCATCATTGCGTTCTCATATTTTATCAACTCAAAAAGTTTCAGGATACAATTCTTTTTATGTAGATGTGTCGACTTTTGTTATTGCTGAAAAAAATAATTAAGACATTTTAATTTTAGATTCTTTTACACAATTTTAAGTAGTTTTTTAAAATTCATTTTAGCAATTGATACATATTCTCTAAATGAGACTTCTATAAAGCTCACAATGATTTTTTAAAAAATTTTTAATTTATCTTCAATTTTTTCAATATTTATGAATATTTAGTAAAAAAAAAATTTATAACTTTAACAAAACAAAAACTCAATCGGATTCTGTATATTTTTACACTAAAATACTCAAACCAAATACTTAATGACAGCAGAAGATAAAGTAACCAGTCGCCATGCCAAGAGCAAACGAAAATACTGGTGCTCGGTTTAAACCGTACGACCGTGACGATCCGGCAGACAAGAATGCGATGGACGCCATGTTTGATTCAATCCATAAAATGCTCGATTTACACCAGCAAAAACTTTTTCGTCTATGTGGCTCTTCGTCGATCCGCATATGCACCTGGGATTGCGACAATCCCCTTGTTTACGCCATGCCGCCCCTCAGAATAAAATTAATCGTGCTTACAAAACGTCTTAAAAATATTGTTTCACTTTCGAGGCCACTAGCGTTCACACACAGAGCAAAAAATACTTGGAATAACCGAAAGTAATCTTAATTTATAGGCATTGAACTTTTAAAGATTGTTTATGTGTCTGAATTTTTTTGTTAACAAAAACAAAGGTGATAAGTACTTTTTTTCAAACGATCATATTTGTACAAGAAGAAGAGACACAGTGAGAGACAAGTACAAAATATTTATGAATTTTTTGTTATGAGTGACATCTTAACCATTGATTTACATATCTATCGACTTATCTGAATTTATCTGCCATCGTATCATTAAAATGACAACTTTAATTGTATTTCTTGAAACTCGTTGTTGGTTTTTACAATTAATCATACTGTCTTAATATTTACCAGTTCATTTCAGTTTCTTCTAACGTACAAAAAAACCCATGTTTATGTCATAACATTATCAATTCCAGAAGTGGACCAACCACTTTTGATTCAAGGTTACGTTGATAAAGGTTAAGATTCTTCCGAAACAACTTCTAATAATAATAATAAATAAAAAAGAATGAGAACAAAATTAACTATATTGCGAATTTCTTGTCTTCTCTTTGATTCTGGGGCTATCTATTGAATACGTTCTGTACGGTGAGTTTGTTCTCTTTGCAGAAAAAAAAGTTTGAAATTTGGTTCTTTATATGAGAGAGATTTTGGCACAAACTCACGAATATTGGCAAAGTATAAATGTAGCTCGCGATGTCTCAAATCGTTTATTTCTATTCTGCATTTTGTGCTAGAAAGATTGAAATTAAAAATGCAAAGAATATTCTTGTTTGTGCTTTTGATAGCGTACAGTCATTGTGCTCCTTATCAAGGTATGACGGAAGCATTACATAAGCTATAAATATAGAGATTATGAAACCAATTGAAATTACTGGAAAATTTCTTATTCTTGTAGATGATTTGTTAGTTCGTGTCGCAAGAAGTCCTTATGGATCAGGAGGCAGTTTATCGGGATCAGCAGCAAATGTGAGTAAAATTTTAAATCTTTTTTCAAAACTTTTTAGCATCTTTCTGAAAACAATCAGGCTGGAGCAAGTGCTTCTACATTAACCGCTGGAGGCGGTGGTCATGGAGGAATTGGCGGAGGATTATCAGGATCTTCAGCTAATGTAAATATTTTACAAATGAGACCTTGAATTATGAAATTCATAAGAATATTTTTCGATAAGGCTGGTGCAAGCAGTCAATCATTGACTTCTGGAGGAGGCCTTGGACATGGCGGAGGTTTGTCAGGATCTGCTGCAAATGTAAAAATTTTTGAAACATAACCTTGAACAAAAAGTTTAAAAATATTTTTCTGAAGGCTGGAGCAAGTTCTCAAACATTAACTTCCGGAGGAGGAATCGGTCATGGAGGTATTGGCGGAGGAATTGGTCATGGAGGTGCTGTCGGAGGACACGGAGGAGGCTTGTCTGGATCCGCAGCTAATGTAAAAATTTTCAAAATTTGACCTTGAAACATGAGAGATTAAAAATATTTTCTCTGAAGGCTGGAGCAAGTTCTCAAACGTTAACTTCCGGAGGAGGAATCGGTCATGGAGGTATTGGCGGAGGAATTGGTCATGGAGGTGCTGTCGGAGGACACGGAGGAGGCTTATCTGGATCCGCAGCTAATGTAAAAAAAAAATTAAATTTGACGATGAACCATAAGAGATCAAAAAATCCTTTATTGTAGGCTGGAGCAAGTTCTCAAACGTTAGCTTCCGGAGGAGGTATCGGCGGAGGAATTGGTCACGGAGGTATTGGCGGAGGAATCGGTCATGGAGGTGC
Organism: Culicoides brevitarsis; assembly: GCF_036172545.1. NCBI lineage: Eukaryota > Metazoa > Arthropoda > Insecta > Diptera > Ceratopogonidae > Culicoides > Culicoides brevitarsis. The sequence continues at coordinate 17,503,733 of NC_087085.1, read as the reverse complement.
TGTCGGAGGACACGGAGGAGGCTTATCTGGATCCGCAGCTAATGTAAAATATTCCGAAATTTGACCTTGAACCATGAGAGATCAAAAATATTTTTTCTGTAGGCTGGAGCAAGTTCTCAAACGTTAGCTTCCGGAGGAGGTATTGGTCATGGAGGCATTGGCGGCGGAATTGGCCATGGAGGTATCGGCGGAGGATATCACGGAGGTCATGGAGGTGTTGGCGGAGGAATCGGTCATGGAGGACATGGAGCTGGATTTTCTGGATCCGCAGCTAATGTAAGTATTTGACATTTTATCACAAGTTTATAAAAAATTTTTGGGGTTTGACAATTCAATCCTAAAACATAACCTCAAAATAATTCATTATTTGTGATCTATTTTAGATTTTCACGTAAAATTGACCAGTATTGTTACATTTTATAATATATATGTCTTTAAATTTATTACTCTTCAAAATTCATCTTTATCATAGTATTTTAAAGATCTCTTGAATTGGAAAAAATTAGAATATTGAAACTTAAACATTATATATTTTTGAATTTTTAATAAAGGCTGGAGCAAGTAGTCAAACATTAGCTTCCGGAGGAGGTATTGGCGGAGGCCTTGGTCATGGAGGAATCGGAGGAGGATTCGGCCATGGAGGAATTGGTCACGGAGGAATCGGCGGAGGATTTGGAGGATCCAGTGCAAATGTAACAAAATCTTCTCTATAGAATAATTTCATTATAACTTACCATGAAAATTTTTATCAGGCTGGTGCTTCTGCATCATCTTTGGCTTCCGGAGGTGGTTTAGGACATGGAGGATTAGGAGGCGGCTTCGGTGGAGCAAATGTACGTTTTTAAAATTATTTTCGTAACCATTTAATTACAAAAAAACTTTAACTCTCAGGCTGGAGCTGGCGCTGGAGCATTCGGCTTTGGAGGTGGACATGGAATGCCAGGCTTCGGAATCATGCCATTCGGAGGTATTGGACATGGAGGTATTGCTGGTAGCTCTGCTAATGCTGGAGCTACTTCATCATCATTCGGAGGAGGCCTTGGAGGACATGGAGGCGGTTTGTCAGGTAATATTAAAAAAAAATTTAAATAAAAAAAATTAATCCATAAATAAAATTTCAGGAAGCTCTGCTACTGCAAGCGCTGGAGCTCAATCCGTTGCTGTTGGAAGATAAAAAATTAAAAAAATACTCTACAGAAACTCTAAACTTCAAATTTTTGACTCGCTGATTAATGTTCATGTCAATAAAACAAAATTTCCATACTGACAAAAAAAAGTCAAGCAATAAAACTTTCTGCATTACATCGTTGCAAGTCCACACTTCTTACAATTGTTAACGAGCAAAATTTCGACGATGATAATTATAACTTTCTTGCGCGAATTCCGAAACAATTGCAATAATAACAACATTCAGAAGTGAAATTTATAATTGGACTTTGATGGAGTTCCATCTCCAATTTTCACAACACTTTCTTATGCAATTGCTGCAAGTTTTGAGTGAATCATCAAAAGTTTTAATTAAGATTGTTTTGCTTGTCCTACTTTCCAACGGAGGAAATTTTCGTGAGAATTTTTGACATAAATGAGCAACACTTTCACAAACTTTAAAAGGCTTTACAGTAAAAATTTCCTCATTTCCTATTCCGAAGTAATGAATGTCATCGTTAACTTGTTTAATGAACCAAATAATTATTTTTACAATTTCTCTCATTTTTTATGGGGCAAAATCTAATAACAAAAGCATCAAAACAATCACACCTACTCCATATTTTCCAGATCCTTCACATGTAATTTTTTTCCAAGGAATTTTTGTTTTCTAATGCCAGACGTGCCCCAACAACGTAAACATATTGCAATAATTTTAAAATAACAGCAATGGTTCGTTTAGCTTTCAATTGTATTCATGAATTCCGAGTAACAGCTATTTACTTTGTGTGTGATATACAAAAAAAAAGAAGGATAAAACGAAGATCCATGAGACGTGACATGAGTTTGTGGTTGACCTGGTTTAATTTTTTTCTGCCTGCTTCAATCCAGCTCAATGTAAATTATGTTAAAAATCAGCAAAAAAAAAGACTGATTTGTTGTTCATCTAATTGGATGAATTCACTCGAGGTCGCCGCAGAAACAGAATTTTTAATTACTTTTAAAAAAAATACCGGAAAAAAGTGAATAAACAAAGTCATAAAATTACTTTTTTTTTCACACACACACAGAATTTTATCTACTAATGTATTTAGCGCAAAAATATTTAATTTTAATAAAAAAAATTGCATGTATAATAAAATATGATTGCAATTTTCGTGCAGAGCAGCAAAAAAAAATATTTATGCATATAAAAAAATAACAAATTTTTATTGCAACGAGCGAAATTTACGGTGTCGCCAGCCCAACGAAGGTGTGAATTTAATTAAAATAAGTGACGCCACATCATTTATTTTGTCTCGCGCAGGAACAAAGGGATAACTTTTGAGCCGTGTCAGAGAAATTCTTGCATCATCCATCAAACCGCAAAATTTCATTCGTCAAACATCTCTCCAGCACCGAAGAAAAAGTGATTAATAGCAACTTTTCCACCACTGGTTTTCCATTTATTTGACTTTTAAATATTTTTGGGGCGAGTATCGATTACTGCGTGTTTCTCTAATGAATCTCAAATAAAGTTTTGTGGAAAAATTACTGTTTAGTCAATTACTGGATGGATGGAAAAAAGGGTGAAAGAGTAGCAAGCGGAATGAATTTTCAATTTAAAACTTATTTGGTTTCAATTTTGTGTTTAGTTTGAATTTGTTCGTTTTTATCCAGAGTACGAAGACTTTTGTTGTTACCTTTATCGATGTGTCGTCGTTAGATACGTCCAAAAGTTTATTCAAGTCAATAAACATGGGAAAGGAGTGAAAAATGGCTACAGACACAGAGCTTCACTGTACAATAGAATAACAATCATTGCAAACCATTGAATCGTAAATATTTTCCACAATTTTTGGCAAACTTTATCTTTTCGGGACCGATGATCATTCATGACGATATTTGGAGTGAATGTTACTTATAACTTTGAAAATTTTTGTTTTACCTCAAAAAAAGATTCCGGTAGGAAACGAAAGTGTGGAATGAGAATACTGCAGAAAATTTACCACAGCAAAATTTTAAATTAAATACTGACGAAGAGAAAGGTCAAAGCTTATGTTTCAAAGCCAATAGTAAATAAATATTTTATCGATACATGAAAAAAAATCGCATAAAAATAGCTTAAAACCAACATCATGAATGGATTGTGTTTTCACTACTCCACGCAGAAAGACATATGAAAAAAAGTCAAAACCACAAATAAAATACAATTCCTGCATTTAATGCTATTCATGCAGGGTTGAAAATACTTTCAGTCAAAAAAAAACTAAAAGCTTTTGCTTAAGTAAAAGTCAAAATTAAATTAAAAGTCAAAAGTAAAAGCTAATTATCTAATTTACTTTTACTTATGTCAAAGTTTTAAGTCAATTAAGTCAAAATTAAAAGCTTTATTTTTTCCATAAACCACAATTTTTTTAAAAAAAAACTGAAATTATATCCAGTGGGACAATATAACCTCTTTTTAAGGCCCTGAGGTCTTGAAAATAAGGCACTCAATCTTTTACTTAGAGAAATTCCGAAATTTTTATTTTTTTGAAATAAAAATTTTTTTCATTTTTTTTATTTTTTAAAAAAAAAAAATTTCGGAATTTCTCCAAGTAAAAGTTTGAGGACCTTATTTTCAAGGCCCCAGGGCCTTAAAAAATGTTTCGTCCCACTGGGAGAAAAATTAAGCTTTTAGTTTTGACTTAATTGACTTAAAACTTTTACAGTAAAACTAAATCAGCCTTATTAGCTTTTACTTTTGACTTTTAGACCAAAAATAAATTTAATTTTGACTTTTACTTAAGCAAAAGCTTTTACTTTTATTTTGACATTTAGTATTTTCGACCCTGCATTCATGTGATACCCAAGTAGCAACGACAACGGACCAGCATATATTTTTTTTCTGCAAAGCCGTTATTTATTCTATCTCTTTATTGATCTACAACATCTACAAAACATTTTTTCTTCCTTTTTTTATATTTTTACTCCGGAAATACATTCGAATGAGAGCAAAGCCACAAAAGTAATCCCATAGGACTTCTAATGCCCTGTCTTCTCTCATTATTGTTATGAAATGGACTGCAGGATTCTTTTATATTTTATAGCGGTTTTGGAACAAAGTAAAATACGGAAAATGGAAATTCTATCATTTGTTTCGCATTATTAATAGGAAAACGTATGTTCGCAAAAGATAAATGCAAATAATGTATTTTATTCATTCACCTGCGATGGAACAGACAAATATACGAAAAATCACTGAGAAGAAAAATTGACCTGGGGACTTGAACAGAAATAAATAGAATTTTTCCTGCAATTTTTCTGAACTATTTTCTTGAAGACAAAAAAAAATGTTGCCAATTTTCCCCTATTTTATAATTTGGAAGGAAAAAAAAGGAAACAAAAAAATATTTGATACAATTTTTAACTGTTCACATGAAAAAAAGAAAAAAGATGCAATTTGAAAAATATCTCTGTCTGTTATACATAATCCGCCGCCGGCATTCATCATTTTTGATTATGAATGTAAATACTTTCGAGTATTGTTTGTGTCTACGACGAGTGAATGTGGCTTCTCCCACATTTTACATGCATACATCCCGAAAAAAAAATCATTACATTAATCTCCAGTAAACTTTTTCTTCTGATATAATTTTTGTTTCAGAGTAATTTTTCATCTTTGTATATTTATGAGAATATTTGCATGCAAAAAGATGCTACTTTTTTAAAAATGTAACGGAATTCAGCTCAAGGCTACAAAAAAAATTTTTTTTGCAGGAAATTGAAGATTACAATTTTTAACGGAAAATTCATCATCATCCATTTTAAAAAAATTCTCAAAAAAAAAATCAATGCTTGAAAAAAATTCACAAAGTACCACAACTATTTATTTACAAACATGTCTCAAAGTAATTTAATTCCAAATTCAATTTATTGTTTGTTTGTTTCTTTTGAATTTTTCATTATTTTTGTAAGCTTTTTTCTGTATTTTTTGTATGTGAGAGAAAAACAAGGAAAATGTCATTTGCTTGGAATAAACCAACTGTCGTTACCACAATAATTGCTCCTCTTTTACCGAGAAATAAAGTAAAAAGACAAATAAATGAATCAAAAGAAATTTAATCAATTGAATTTAGTCAAAAGGATTTTTTTTGTGTATGTCGCAACAAATAAACAAGATAAAAATTAAATTTGGAAATTTTTTGGAATTCACGAAAAATTATAGGAGACGACATTTAAATTTTCCTTTATAAAATCATCAAGATGAAAGAAAAAAATTTAAATTAAAAATAAAAATAAAGGAATCCCGCAAATTAAAAGGATTGCAATTAAAAATAAATGCATCAAAAAATTAAAATAAAAAAAGTGCGAACCAGTAATTTAACGTCAATTCGTAAAACAAAGCAAGTATTCTTGTCATTCGCTTTAACGCTTCGTTGATGTAATTATTATTTTTATCGTGACAATGGAAAAAATGAAGAAAAAAAACGAGAATTACATGAACAAAGACACAAAAAATGTCAAACATTAATGAAAAACAGCTCGAGGCGCGACAATTGTTGAATTAAAACAAACCATTCTGTGTCAAGTATTTTTTGCTCATTTCTCGTTCTTTTTTAATTTAATTGCGATTGTGACAATAAGTACATACAGAAAAAAAAATGAGAAAAAAAACGAAAAGAGATTTTATCTATTGTTGTTACAAAATTATTGAAGTGTGTGCATGCAAAAGTTTTTAAGTGGTACCTTGTGTAATAAAGTTGAAAGAATATTCAGGTGAATATTTGTGACACAAAACACTCGAACAACATCGCTTCTTTGATGTTTCTTGTTGCGATGAGGAAATAATTCTCTTTGTTGCCAAAGTGGAAAAGTTCCAAAACAACGCTCCAATAACAGTTACAAAAGCAACGTGATGATCGATTTTGTCGACACAGGAAGTTTTGCTGTAATACGAGAGTGTTATCAGGGATGGAGAGAACTTAACTGAAAGTTTTCCAACAATTGAAGTAGTGCGTTACTATCCTGACATGACACACAGCACACAAGACAAGAACATGCAATAAACATGAAACACAGAAGCAAGTTGCACTTGAGTTGTTTGCCTCAGGGACATGAAAATCCTTTTAAAACAATTATTAAGTGGAAACCAATATGAATGAATGAGTTAAAACTTTGTTGCTCCTCGTTGTCGTCGATCTCTGTGCATTCCATGAGCTAGTAATGAATTGATGAAAATCATAAAATTTACACTCCTTGATGAATATTTGATAGGCCATTTCATCTTCTGAACAATTCTTTTGATATAACGGCTGCATGAGAGACAACAGTACAACAGGGACTTGCCAAAACCGAGCATGTTTAAGTAGATTTTCATCAACAACTTGTTCGAAGGAACTGAAGAGTCATTGTTACATTTCAATTATTCAAAGCGGATTGAGTTGCGTTACGTCATCATGTTGAACATGAAAAAAAAAGTTTTGCCCATGAACAGGCTTTGGCGTGGGGTTGGGTAGAGATTACTAGACCTAGTCTAGTATGGCTCGCACCGCGGTCTCTAAAGAGTCCTATTGTACTTCATACTGTGATATCGTAAGCTTTTTCAGTAAACGCCGGGGAATGGGTCTTATCTTTTTACCTGTCATCCCAAGCAGGCGTCCACAAAATTCACTCAGCTCTCCCGGAAAATCCCAAAGCGTTTCTAAAAGATCTCAGTAAATTTTTAAGCAAGATTGGAGCAGGCTTGTATAATCTAGATCAAAATAAAAAAAAAGATGTGAACTTTTCATAGATGACAAGTCAGATCATAATATGATTTTTGATATGATTTGCAAATCTAATCAAAAAATTTTTAACCCTTAACTTTTTTTGATTTGATCTGATCTAATTTTGATTAAAATCAATTTTTAAATCAGATCAAATAAAAAATTTAGAAAGTAGTCGTTTAAAGAACGACATACTATACCGCATTTCGATGTTATATATCTACGCTTTTTTGTACTCCTCATTTTACAATTTCGTACTCCTCAAGTCACATTTTCGTACTCCTCATGACCCTTTTGCAATTTCATACAGTTTCAAAACAAAACATGTCAAAGGATTTTTTTTCAGTTTCAATTTTTTGGCAGTTTTGAGTTATAAAATGATTAAAAATGATAAATTAGAGCCCTCTGACAAATTTTTATCCATTTGGAGGAAGATTTGTCAAAAATTGCTTTGACACAGTTTTTGATTTAGTTTTGCTCTTGATTTAGTTTTCAAAACAAAACTATGTCAAAGGAAAAAATTTTTTCAGTTTCAATTTTTTGACAGTTTTGAGTTATAAAATGTTTAAAAATAATAAATTAGAGCCCTCTGACAAATTTTTATCCATTTGGAGGAAGATTTGTCAAAAATTGCTTTGACACAGTTTTTGATTTAGTTTTGCTCTTGATTTAGTTTTCAAAACAAAACTATGTCAAAGGAAAAATTTTTTTTCAGTTTCAATTTTTTAGCAGTTTTGAGTTATAAAATGATTAAAAATGATAAATTAGAGCCCTCTGACAAATTTTTATCCATTTGGAGGAAGATTTGTCAAAAATGGCTTTGACACAGTTTTTGATTTAGTTTTGCTCTTGATTTAGTTTTCAAAACAAAACTATGTCAAAGAAAAAAATTTTTTTCAGTTTCAATTTTTTGGCAGTTTTGAGTTATAAAATGATTAAAAATAATAAATTAGAGCCCTCTGACAAATTTTTATCCATTTGGAGCAAGATTTGTCAAAAATGGCTTTGACACAGTTTTTGATTTAGTTTTGCTCTTGATTTAGTTTTCAAAACAAAACTATGTCAAAGAAAAAAATTTTTTTCAGTTTCAATTTTTTGACAGTTTTTAGTTATAAAATGTTTAAAAATAATAAATTAGAGCCCTCTGACAAATTTTTATCCATTTGGAGCAAGATTTGACAAAAATGGCTTTGATTTGAATTTTTAACTTTTGCAAAAAAAATTAATCTACAGAGTACCTGAACATCTTTTGATGTTATAGAACTCGAAGGAATCAATTTTTCTCCTTCAACAAAAGATCCTTTACAAACGTCGTTGCATAGCGCTAAGTCGATTTTTCCCGAAATCATCAAAGTGCGATAAAAATAAATACCAAAAGAAAAGCCTTAACAAGAACATGTCAATCGTACGAATAAATGAGACGCAATTAGTCAGGCTTTACATCTTTTTATGTTGATTCGATTTTATGTGTGAACCTTTTTTTCCTACTTCTTTCTCGTTTTAGATCTCTTTTTTATGTGTATGTGGGCGTGAATGCGTATCATTAATAAACTGCTTCCACAACCCAAGGCTAGGTCAGAACCCATCACAAAAGTTTGACTAAACGAGACACTTGACCATCCCCTGATTGATAATAATTTGTTGTGCAGTCCGATGTTAATAGGAGATAAATGTCAGCTTTGTATATCGTACGCATGAATAAACAAAGTATTACGTCAAAGTTCGACTGAAACATCCCAAACCAATTAAATCACGAAAAAAAATGTAACATGTCATGTAATTACAGGGAATTATTTGGGTCAGAAATGGAACATTGACAAAATGTGAGACAAGGTCTGTTCTAGATAACCGAGAAAAAAAATACATGATTGCCTAAGGACCAAACGTCGACGTCGATATAATATTCAAATCCCGCTCATATAATTTTTTATTAGCCATAATGTAATTCTGCTTATCAATCAAAATATATTACGAACTTCGATCACATGGGAAATCTCTTCTCGTTCTGCTTCAATTTTCATCATTTTGGCGGAGCTTTCATCAAATACATTTTCAATCAATATTTGGGATTTAAATGTTTTAAACATACGTATCTAACCATCCATCAATAAAATATTGAATTTGTTTGATTTTTCTGCGTGTTTTTTTGTAAAATGAAGAAATAAAACGCACGACAGGAAATTCTCGACTCAAAAATTGACAAAATTGCCACTTTGTATTCATTTTCGTTGACAACACATTTAATGAGCGTATAAAAAACACACACAACGAAGAAGATTGTTGCCGAAAAAAAACAACGTTTGGAATAACAACAACACCGAAAAATTTTTAGGATGCTGAACGAGGCAAATTATTGCTTTAGGCGCCGTAATCAAGTTTTATTCGATTTTTTATGACAATGAACACCATTCATTGAATGCCGAATGCAAAGTAAGTGCGTGTGCCACAAATATTTTGCTATTGACATTTAGAGTGTGAGTCTCAATAGACAACAAAAAATGGAGTTTGGGTGAAAAAAGTCAATAAACTCGAAAAAAAAATACCAGGCGTTTCCCAAAATTTTTATTGTTGAGTTAGAAAAAAAAGGTCAATATTTAAACAAAGCTTGCACCCCGGGCTAATCTCAAATCGAATCACATAATTTTATCTTAATTTAATATTTTTTTTCCTATAACAACGAAAAAAAAAAATTCTGCTTTCTATCACATAAAACACGAATAAAGTGTGAAACGACACACACACACAAAAATATTTCGAAGATAATCCCAATGGCACTGTAATTCCGATAGATGTCATGCACTTTGCTCCATTCATTGCTCTTCATTCGCCTTACTTACTTGTTACAGCGAAGATTGCCAAAATAATATTTTTTGTGCTGAATCGCAAAATGCTTACTTTTTCATGGTCATTGATTCCATTCTCCGTATCGGTTGCTGCCTCGTTGGTTTCGATTCATTGCATTTTCAGGCAAGCACTGGGGATATTATGGAAATGAACTTTGAATAAATATTTGAGTAGAATAAAACGTAAAGTAGAATTTTATTCTTAACGGAAATTTCATTGTTGACCAAGTTTTCGGCAAAAACATGAAAAGTAAATAAATCGTATTTTCCGGTTTTTGATGAACGAATAATTGGAAAATAATCAAGATTTCAAAAGAACTTGCGCCAAAAGGATTCAATGGGAAAAAATCGATTAATTTTGTTGAAAAAAAATATGAAAAACAGTAGATCACTGACCGCCATAATAAATTTAAAAATATTCATAAATTTTTGTTGGGAAATTTTGTTCTTTTGTTTTCTTTCAAGCTTTTGTGTCATCAACTTTTTAATCATTTATTCATCCGTTCACAAAAAAAAAATACAAAAACAAAAAGATAAAAACTGAAATTAATTACCCGTTTGACCCATTTCTCTTTTTTGTTCTTTTTGAATGAATGAATGAATACAAAGAACATCAGAACAAACCTTCGAATAATAATTAAAGATAAGCTGTTTGTTGCACACATTCGCTCAAGTAACAAACACAGCCGGGATTGATGGGAATCGAAGTAAAAAACAATTGAAACCACAAAAAGTGGGTGAAATCAGTACAAGAAGAGATAAAAAGCACAATCGAATGGGAAAATAATGATTTTTTTGTTACGATTATTTTTTTCTAGAATTTATTTTTTTAGCGTTTTTTAGAAATAAAAAAAGTCTCACATTTTGTCTGTCTTTTGATTATTTTTTTTTGAAAAATAAAATTTTTGTCTGATTTTTGTTTTAGTTCGAACTTATGAAAAAAAAAATAATTATTTCTCCAAAAATTTAATAAGGCAAAATTAAAAAAAAAATATATATTTTTCAGTATTTAAATAAAAATTTAAATTTATTCTTCGTTTTTTTTTTTAATTTTTATTGTAAGAAACTTTTTTTTAATTATTTTAAATTATTTAAATTTAAATTATTTTTTAATTTTAATTATTATTTAAATATTTTCATTAATTTTATTAATTAAGAAAAAAAATAATTTTAGTAAATTAGAAATGTAAACATTAAAAAATTTTTAAATAAAGATCTTAATTAAGAACTTTTAAATTAATTTTGATTTTATTTTTATAATATTTTTATTATTTTTTTTTATTTTATTGATATTTAGTAATTTTCGCCTAAATACGCTCAAGTGAATAATAATAATTCTAAGAAAATTTTTGTTTCTATTTATGTATTTTTTCTAATCAAAGCAGCGAATAAACTTTACCGTGACCTAATTCCTTAACGTCCTCAAAGAAAATAAAAGCAACGGAAAAAAATGTCTCAACAAACATTAACTTGAGATATTAACCTGACAGCTTGATAATTATTTCTCAAAAGTGTCAATATATTGGGCCATTATTTATGCCACAGCGTGTGGCACCTTTCGTTCTTTTTCCGCTGCCTTTTCCTTTTCCCATTAATATTCGGTGTCACGCACGCAAATCCTGAACGTGATTCTCTTTTTGGTTCCTTCCTCCTTTCGCTGTTGTGTATTTATTTTTAAATGTTGTGCTAGCTCGCTATCACGTGTGAATGGCGTAACTTCCAATAAAGTCAATAAAATATCATCTCTTTTTATTTTGGCGTGTCAACAGTTAGTGCAACGAGTGCGTATAGTTGCGAATGGAGAAAGTACTGATGAAAAGAATAGTAATTTCAATAGAAATGAATGTATAATAAAATACAGATGACTACCATTAAATAAGATGATCATAATATATTTTTGTTCACACACACATTCAGATATTTTTTCATCACATTACTTTTCCTTTCATACTTGGTCTTTCTTTGTATTTTTCTTGGTTGGATAGTTCCACAAAAATATTATATTATATTCTGATTATCATTGAGCGATATTATCTGGCAAATGTCTATTTAATGCTTTATGATGAGCTTCGTGATTATCTGGCATCAAGCGTATGTCTTTTTGTAATGCTAAATCTTTTTGAAATTGAGATTCTTGATTGAATGGACAGAAATCATGTGAATTTGTGGACATTATATGAGATATCTGTTGTTTCATGCAGCGGTGGCGCCCTCATGCGGAAAAAACATGATCTTCTTTTTGGCGGGAAATAATAAAAAGCGCCTTATTAATTCTTTTTTTGAAAAAAAAAGGTAAATTTATTTCCTCAGAGGATCAATTTAACCCCCTCTATATAAATCTCAAAAAGTTAATTTCTTCGCGAGTTTATTTAACTTGAGAGGTTAATTTAAACCCTTTTGAAGCTAAATCAAAGAAAACTAAATCTAAAACTTGTCAAAGCCATTTTTGAATTTTGACTCCAAATGGATTTTGAGAGGGCTCTAATTTATCATTTTTAATCATTTTATAACTCAAAACTGCTAAAAAATTGAAACTGAAAAAAAATTTCCTTTGACATAGTCAAATTAGCTTAGTCTGATCCTTTGAGTGATTAAAATGACCCCTTATGAGGTAAGATTAACTTTTTTCCAAAACAAGGAATATCCGCAAAATTTCCATAAATAAGAAATCTGACTAATTTTAAAGCTTTCATTGCTAGATAACAAGTGAAGGTCATTCAAGGTCAATTAAAAAGATTCGCAACATCTCTGACAAAAAAAAAATAATCGCTTATTCAGCTTTTAGTTCCATATACTATAAGAGACAAACACGAGTAACAAAGAGCATTTTCACAACAATTGCCTCTAGTGTGGATTCTCCATTTTATCTGGCTTCGGTGCCACAATTATCTCAGCACAAAATACAATTACGATGCCAAGTTCAACTTGTCACGAATGCTTGTAACAACAACGGTATCTGTAACATTTTCCGAAAATATTAATTATTCCATCTCATGATTCTCCTCAACGATTATTTCTCAAAAGAACGGAGGTCGCGTGGTGATGCCGCGCCTATGAAATAACGATAAAATTGAAATAATATCACACACACGCCAAATAAACGCACTCAAAGAGAAGCGCACAGAAAATTAATTAGAAAACTGGAATTATTTTGTAATTATGGCAGATTATGCCGAATTCTAATTAAATTTACAAGATTTAACTTTTCAACATATTTTATCATCATCTCGTCATCATTATTATTATTTTACGTTTTTGTTTGTTTGTTTTGTTCGGAGGTTCGTTTCCTTGACGCGAGCAGAGTTCGCACTTGTCTGAACAAATAACATAAATAAATAAATATAGGTTGAAATGTGAAAATGAATTCGAGCGACTTAAAATATTATTTTATTAAAAGTTGTTGTTTTGTAACATTTTTTTGTTTCTTTTCAAAAAGAAATTTAGAGAAACAGAATTTTACTTATCATCACCTGTGCAGACACATGCATTCTGAAATTTATGTCGTCGTTTTGTGTGACAGTTTTTTTATGAAGAAAAGAAAGAAAAACTTTTGCTCGCTGTCACTGGATTTGTCACCAAAACTTTGTGGCACACTTGACTCGACTCCACTCGCAATCGCATCCGAATGTTTATTTGTCTAAACATGACGGAAAAATTGTTATGACAAAGAAAGAATTTGTCACGTCATGACAAAAGCCTATCAAATAGCAAAAAGGCACATAATGAAAAACTAGACGAGACATCATCGACGCTGGAAAACGCTGTGTGTTATTAGTGAAATGTTGTCTCGTTTTAATTTATTCAAACAATTTTCCGGTTATAGGCAGGGAGAGAGGAAATTTGTTTTTTTATATTCAAACAAACTATTCTAATTTTTAAACTTTATTTTAAAAATTTCAAATTATTTACGAAAACCAAGAGTTATGTTCAAAAAATATTTTTTTTAAAAAAAAGTTATTTCTAATTATTTTTGAAATTAAAAAAAATTGATTATTATTTAGGCCGTTCCAAATTTTTTATCGATGTTTTTGTCCCAAAAGACTTTTTTCGAATTTTTGAATGAAAAAATGTTTTAAAAAATCAATTTAGTTAAATTCGAAAAATGAAAAATTAAAAATATTTTAAGTTGCTATCGTTTTACAATCTCTTGAAGAAAATTAAAAAATCTGGTCAAATTTTTTAATTTTTTTTTTAAAAATTAATTAATTAATTTAAATTTTAGTAAAAAAAAATTAAAAGTAGTTCGGTCAGAATATTAGTCAAAAAATTTGTTTTTTTAATAAAAAATTTTTAATTTTTGACTAAAATTTCAAACTAATTATTTTTATTACTAAAATTTAAATTGATTTAGATTCATGAAAATCAGAAATAGTTTAGAGAAAATGTTTTTTACAAATATTTATTGATTTTTAAATGTATTCATAAAGATTTAAATTAATTTAGTTAATTATTGAAAAAAAAAACATTTTTGACTCAAATTCTCTAAAATTTTTGAGAAAATTTTGAATAAAATTTATGTTAAAAATATATTTTGCGTAAAACTACAAAAAAATCATCAAAAAGCGGTCCTGCCTACCAAAACCTGTTTATCAACCATTTGTAGTGGAAATAAAATGACAATTGTTAGTCGGTATGTCTGTGATTTGATGCCACTCTCTTTTTGCATTTATTTTGCAAATCGTCATCATCATGCATGGCATTGAACAATAACAATAATCAAAAACACAATAGGTAACTAAATGTTTTTCATTCAGCATCAATGCCTCCTTCTCTGTCGTTTTTTTTTTTAAATTTCGATTCCAGAAATAGCGTTCGTGACCAAACAAGCCTTTGCTCAGGTTTTTTCTCGATATTTTCAATATTATTATTTTTGTTATGAAAAAAAGCCTTGTAGGCGTATTTTTTCAATTTGTGTCTGTCGCCTGTGCCATCAATGCATGCATATAATTTTAAACCAGGAACAGTGAAAAAGTCATTAGAGAAATTACTTTTGAATGACTAAACTCTCATTTTATTTGAATTTATCCATGAATTTATCATTATCAACAACATTGGAATCGGCATTGAAAAAAGAGTTGTATTGTATCAAATTTTCCATGCGGATGGAAATTATTTTTCCAAAGGAATGAGAGAACTGCGTTCAAAAGGATTTTTGTCTCGTCTACAGCACACTGGATAAACGAGAAATAGGAGGAATTTGAAATAAAATCACTTTTCACTAAAATTAATAGACAAGCATTTTAATGTCTGTCTGCTTATTTTTCTCGGTGAGCATTTTTGTTTAGCTCAAAAAAAAAGAGGAAGCGTTGCAATTTTTTAGCAGACAAAAGCATTTTTTTATTATTTATGAAAAAAATGCTTCTTTTCAAGCACGAAATATTTTGCGTGATTATTTAAAGTGTTGGCTTTTTTTTATCGGTTTTCAATTGAAGTCAGTCACTCTTCCCCTTTTTTACAGAAAATAAAATCGTACAAAGGAGCAACAAAGCAGATTTAAAGCTAATTGATTCAAATTGCAACAAAACTCAATCAAGAACGAACAGTCTTCCATCTGCCTAACTAATCCTAACAATGCGATTATTTTCCGTTTAATCCCTTTTTCTACTCCAGTTAACTTTTTCTTATTAGAGAGTGAATGTCCGTCAATCACTCGAATCAGAGATTTTTTGTGTGTAAAATTTTTTAATGAAAAATCTAGGAGAGAGAGAGTGAAACAAGTTAATCTTTTAATCCTTTTCCCGTTCAATAATGGGTTTCATGAATCACAAAAAAAATTCATATAAAAAATTTTCACCCGAAATTAAGATAAATTTTATTTAAACGGTTCCCATTTTCCTTTTGAACCACAACGCACACACACGAAAAACGATTCAAAATAATTTCGCAGAAATTGGTGGTAAAACCTTTTTATTTGATCCGTTCGCACGAAAACCTTTCATCAAGCGATACTTACGGAGTGATTAGAAACATTCGTTTTGCTTCTAGCTAAATTGAAGAGGAAAAATTTTTTTTCGGGAGAAAAGGTGAAAAGCAATCAACTTTTTAATCAGCTTTGAATTGACTCGGTAGGTACTTTAATCCTTTTCTCCCACTTTTCTCATTTGTTTCGAAAAGAAAAGTGCTTTTAAAGATGAAATTGTTTCTATTTTGACTCGAGACGGACTGATACATTTTTTTTTTTGTAAAAAGATTACCCAATTGAGTAAATAAAAGTCTGTGTTGACGTGACCGATTTTTTTTACAACAACAGGACAATCACCTTTCTCCAATTCACCTGACATTTCTCTCTCTCTCTGTCTCTCTGTGAATGAATGTAATACGATTCATCAACTCCCATAAATATTTCATTTGCAGCATTTTTTGCACGATTTTGTGCGTGAGCCAAGCTCGAAAGCAAGCAGCAGCAACAGCAGGGACAAAGCCGAAAAGACGACAATTTGGTTCCATTGATGTCACTTGCACATTACAATATTTTTTGCCATTGTGTTGTCATTCACCTGCTGTTTTTTGTGCCGCATATGCGAGAGTATTTCAATTTTTGTATTTTTCAGGTGACACGCCGCCGTCGTGTGCTGATCGTAATTGTATTGACGAGGAAAATTATCACGGAAATTTATTCATCGAGTACTCTTTGTGACAGTTGTGGGTCGGATAGGCAAAATTGCGTGGCATCAATAGATGATGCATCAAAAAGTATGTCACATCTGTTGGTAAGTTGATAAATTCACATGTGAATGAAGTCCGAACGCAGACAATTTTAATTTAAAATCATTTACATATGCATGATGGATGTAGCGGCGGTGAGTACGTGTGTGATGGATTAATTTTTGTTGGTGCTGCATTTATGTAATTAAATGGTCGAAAAAGAGACAATGAAAGGTGATGATGAGCAGTTGGTTCGTTAGAAGAGAGATTTTTTCCAGGAAATAGCCAAAAATCGACGTTTTGATGAAAGATTTATTTTATACTTTAAGACATGCTTTTGTGATATTCTAAAAGAAAAAGTTTAAATACAGAAAAAAATGAAGAATCTTTTTTTTACGTGCATAGGTCATTCCGTTAAAATGCGTCCTTTTCTGTTTCTAAAAATATAAATGCAAAAATTATAAATCATGAGAAAAATTCTGAAAAAAAAAAATAAAAACGTAAATAAATCAAAAATTTGTGGAAACTAAAAATAATTCGATATATTTTAATAAATTAAGTAAATGGTTATTTTAATTTTATTGATTCAAATTTAATTGTAATATTAAAATATTTTTAAAATATTAAATTCATTAAAAATATTTATTTTAATTTTTTTTAATCAATTAAAATTATTATTATTATTTTTTTTAAATTGTTATAAGTCTATATTAAAAAAAAGTTTAAGTTTAATTTTAGCTTAAAAAATTAAATTATTTTAAATAAAATTATTTTTTTTTATGCTATATTTAAAAGTTTGTGACAAATTTTTAAAGTCAAAATTGAAAAAAAAATAAAATTTACCAATTTTTTAATATTTTAATTATAATTATCGCATTATTCATTAATAATTTATGTAATTAATTAATAAATTTTAATTTTTTTTTCATAAGTCTTAAGATTTTTTTTTTAAATTCCAAATAAAAAATAATTTAAAGTTTGATTTCATTTGAATTTCAACTTAAAATAATTTCATTTAAATTAAAAAAAAAATAATCAAATAAAAATTTACTTTTTTTTAAAATAACTTTAATTTAAAAAACAAATTAAGAAAAAAATTAAAAACGCTGAAGTTAATATTTATTTCGGCCACTTCCAAAAATTTCGTTTACCAAAAAAAAAAAAAAAAAATTCGACCAAAAACATCAAACGGAAAATTCTATCCGTCTTAAAAGAGAAAACAAATAAATAAATAAAATCCTCTTCTTGTTCATCATCGCCCTCGTGTTTGTCCTTAGAACGCAAGAAAACCACAGATAGACGTCAAGCTACAAAAGAACCGACACAGAATAAGCCTTATTATTATTATTTTTGATGCCACATCTTTTTTATTTTATTTTTCGTAGGCTCAAAATATTTCCCCCCTTCTTGGTGCCCGAGATGCATTGTTTCTCATCAAAGTTGATCACATTTATTGCTTTGTGTTATCTTTTATATTTTCACCACAAAACATTATATTAATGTTATCTACATTTTCTTTTATTTTTCTCTTTCTTTTTTGAATGTTTGAACAATAAATATAAAAATGTGTGTGCGTCGTCGTCGTTGTTTCGTAAACGATGGAGCCTAAAAACCTTTTTGCCTGAACAAAGAAAGCAAAATATCATCTCTGACAAAGTAAAAGGAAGGGAAGTGGTAATGACAATTGTATCATCAAAGTCCTTTTTTCGCTTTCGTCTCTTTTGCTCTACTTTTTATTTACTTTCAAAGCCTTTACTTCCCTTCTTCATGAGCGACAATAGCGAGACTGACAGAAAAAGGGACTGGGTGCCTAGGTAAATATCACGCAAAATGATAAATAGTTCGTGGAGATGAAGCTTACGCAAATATTTCTGCCTTGAGCATATTTACACAATCAAGGTTTTGTGTCTCTCGGAGGTTGATTTGCAAGTCGTTTGAAGGAAATTCACGTCACAGCTGTCTTGGCTCCACGTGTGTTATTTAAAGATGAAACGTAATATTTGTTATTTGATCTTCGTTCCTCGATTTTTTTTTCATTTAACTTTTCAAATGCAATCCGATCGAATTTACATACATTTCAATAAACAACATTTTTCTATCCGAAATTTGTTGCGAAACTCGATGTGCTTTTTCCTGTTTATTCACTCTTTTTTTTTTCGTCGGGCATTATTATTTCGGGCGGAGGAGAGTGGGCAAGTTTCCTGGTTGTCTGGTCTGTAATTTATGCGAAAAAATTTTCAAACTCACCTAACACAGTCACAAATATAGTTTTTCTTTTTCACAGTGTCTGTGTGCATTCTTGAACAATGTCCCTCGTTTATCCACCACTAAAGAGCACATTCATGCAAAAAAAAAAAAAACCTAACACAGACGATGATGATTTTGATTACAGAGGACAGCAACAATGCAGAGAATCACTGTGTGCATGCCTTTTTCCTGTTTATGTGTTTATTTGTCTAGCATTTTGTTATGCTATATGTTTGGATTGCATGTGGAAATGGAAATTTTGAGGTATGGCAGTGGAAAAGTGGGATTAGGTATGTCATGAAATTTGTTTGATGTTCATTTTTCCTCTATTTAAGTTGATAGAAATCAATTGTGTCTATTGAAATTTAAAAAAAAAATATTTTTTTATAATTTGTATAAAAAAAAATAAGAAAATTTTCAAAAATTAACTTAAGTATAATAAAATAAATTAAAATAAATTAATTAATTAAATTATAAATTAAATTATTTAATTAATTAATTAAATTAATTAAATCAATTAAAATAAAATAGTTAATTTACAAATATTAAAATTATTGAAGAGCAAATAAGAATCTTAAAAAAAATTATTATTTAAATTTTATTTGATATTTATTTTAAACTTAAATTTTTTTCCTTCTTTTTTAATTTAAACTTAAAATTTTTTTTTTGTTATTATTTTTCTTAAAATATTTTAATTTTCAAAATTAAAAATGTTTCTTCAATCTTAAAAATCAAAAAACTAAAAAAAAATTTAAAATATTTAAAAAAAAAAATTAGAAAATTTTTAATAAGACCTTTTAAATTTTCTTTTTTTATATTTTGAAATTAATTTCAAATGATCAAATTTTAAAAGCAACAAGAGTGTTACTAAACGGATAAAAATGAAAAAAAAAATTTTTTTTCAACTTTTCGAAATTCATTCGGTACAAAAATTCAGAAAAAATTGAAATAAATTCCCGACCCAGCACCAAAAAATGTAAAGTCCTGTCGCTGCAAACTCATAAATGACGGATTGTAAATAAATAAATGATGACGTTGCAAAATGCTACCGCACCGTGCCTCATCGAGTTCCACACACACAAACATGGCAGAGATATCGCTAAGCATCAATTAAATATTCAAAATATGCAGTAAAACAATACCGAATTTGAAATTCAATTTAGTGGATTTTTCGGCGGACAAGCGGGCATTGATGCAACGGATATTGACTGCCAAATAAAACGAACAAATAAAGAAAGAAAGGTAAAATTATTTCAACGAATATCACGTATATGAGATTTCGGTGATAACTATTTTTATAAAAATCACTCAAAATTTGTAATCTTTTCATCGCATCATATGCAACGCTAAAAATAGACCTTCATAAATCTCTTGACGTCGTAACGACGTCTAAATATCTCTCCCATATTGTCTAGTGGTTAGGATATCCGGCTTTCACCCGGAAGGCCCGGGTTCGATTCCCGGTATGGGAAAATTTTTTTTCCTTACAAAAATCCAACAAAAATATATAACTTACCAGACGTCTCCATTTCATTACCGCAATCAGTGTGCCGAAAAGAATCAAATTATTTGATCATTATCACACCGCAAAAAAAAAATAAGGGAACGTTGTCCATTGAATTCCTAAAAGAATAAGGGAAATTTATACAGGAAGCCTCCCATAATGATACATGAACAAAGAAACGGGAAAAAATATGGAGAAAAACCATCTGTGTGAAGTGAATCAATTTGCCTAATTCAATCAACATTGTACAAGATTTTTCGCGCGCCACGTACAATAATGACCTAATTTGGTTCGTCCTCCCATTTTTCCATGTTTTATTTCGCACTTGTTTTATTTTTACCTTCGCTGATAAAAAAAATCCCAAAAAAAAACTTTTTCCATTCATTGCTGCTCATCTTTTTTCTTGTTGAACGCCAGCGACGACAGTCTTCTTTATTATTATCATATTCAAAAATAAATTTTATTTCGCATGTATAAATTTTTGCAAAAAAAAAACGACGAAGAGAGAAAAAGCCAGAGGTAACTTTCAATTTTATGAATTGAATCTGATACAACACGCAGTCGAACGTATAGACATCTGGCTAATTCCAAGTTTTTTTTTTTTTTTGAACATTTTTAGGTTTTTACATGACACACACACATTTCGAGGTGTATGAAATATGTAAGATGGCAAAAATACGATAAATTAGTTGGCCTGAGGCAAGGAAAATGGCGCAGTCCTTATGCGATACCGTATTGACACAATAAATCTTCACCCCGTTTTCTACTTTTTGCTTGTGTATGTGTGTCGTTGGATGACATTCTATTTTTCTTTTTAAAGGAATTTTTCTTGATTTTGTCTTTTGTTTGTGTGCGAAACGTTTCTGGGGAATGTACACTTGACTTGACTTGACAAACTAACACACTTTTAAGACTTTTTAATATGGATTGGTCGTTTGTTTGTTTTCCTCGAGTTTCTCTCGGGTGACGCATCCGGCGAGGATGGCGATTAAATTTTATTATTTTTTTCGTGAAGACGAAATTTTCAACTTTTCAATTAAAATTTCGTAAATATTTTTTTCCTTTGATTCGGAGAAAAAAGGGGAAATTTTCGGTACAACCCTAATAAAACAACAACAACAACAAAAATAAAGACATACAATTTCTAATAACAATAATAATAAAAATCTTCTTGAAAATTCATTGGGTTGCCTCAAACACGAAGCAGAACGAAGACACACAATGTTTATAATAATTCCTCTCTCCGTCTCTCTCCAGTTAAATATCAGCTTTTCTAAAATAAATAAACGACGACGACTACGACGAGGAAAGAAGGAAAAAGAAGATATTTTGTGCTAAAGGATACACAATAATTTTTTACGTGTACTCATCAATTTTGTCTTTCAGGTCAATGAGTTTCAATTGTGTGAACGATTTATCTGTTTCTCTGTGTGTATTTGTGTTTTAGCGATGAGTAGAGGGAAAAAAGACGCAACCAGCATGATTGAAGGAAAAGAAATAAAATTTAATATAATGAATGAGTACAAAAAATTTTGGAAATGAACGCAAAATTAGAACAAGAAACATGTTTCCGGCATGCGAATGCGATGGAATTTAATAAATTTTATCGAGCAAGACTTAAAAAATAAGTTGTTCAATTTAACAAAATAAAAAAATATGGATTGAGGAAATAATTAGAGAACCTTGACTTGAAAAAAAAATGTTTTAAAAAAAAATATCAAAAATTTTAAATTATTCATGCGAAAAATAATTTGAAGCATATCCGGTCGATTTTTCTATATCTACCAAAATACGATAAAAAGTCGCATCAGTTTTCATCTTAATGGCTATTTCTTAATTCTAATAATACATGTTTCTTAAAATTACTAGCAGACATTTCGTTCGAGTACACGCTACTAAAACGATTAAAGGACAAAGCACATCTATGAAAAATCTCTGATCCAGCAAACTCACTATCACAATGTCTCAGCTCAAAGAAGCGCTCGTGTCTCAAATTTCTTGTCGGTTGATGGCGTATCATTTTGGCTCGGAGCTCAGGACACTTAATGTTCTCACGTAGCAAGTTAAAAGCGAACATTACTTCAGCGAGTGTCCTACGATCTTCCAAAGAGGGCAAGTTTATGAAGGCCAACCTTGCATGGTAGTTAGGCAAGTGGTATGAAAACCATCCTAGTCCCCGAAGAGCGAATAGCAGGAATTGCTTTTGAATTGATTCGATCTTTTGTGCGTCTTGTTTTGTTGAAGGATTTTAATGTTTACTCTTTAAGAAATTTAAAATTTTATTGATGATTTTAATTCAGATCCACCGATTTTTGCAAGTGAGACGAATGAAAGTGATATAAAAAAAACTCCAGCGCCCTCAGTTGGACAGTAGCTTAAATTAGTTCCAATTTTTACCGCTTTCCGCTTTGATGGCGCCAAGCAGGATATGGACTTGAATTAGCAGATGGAAAGCTTTGAGAGGCGAACGACTGGTATTTTGTATTAAAGTAGAATTTTCAAATTTTCTATCGGTTTTTACATTTAAAAACTATTTCCATTAGCAACATTCAAAGCCATCTCGGAATTATTAGCATTTCAACGAGTTCCTCAACCGCTTCCAACATCCAATCACGAAATACTTTATCGGTCTCGATGAACGTTAACAAAATTGATCGATCCTCGGTAATAAATTTCCGGTAGTTGTCACCATCGTTGCGTAATTTTGCCATTTCCTCTGTTGGGAAGTAGGTGGTTTGAATGTAAATTGCTTTAATTAGTGCTCCAAAAAGCCGATAATGTTCACAAGAATCGACCAGATTGCCAAATGAAAGGAATTTATCCACATTCAAGTGATACTTTTGCAACGATGATGTGAGGCACTCGTGATAAAATTTCAAATTTTCCAAATAATACTTTTTTCGGTCGTTCATTCTTTGCAAGCAATGTAAGGCAAATAGAACATCAGCAGCTGGCGGCATGTATCGAACTTGTTGAAAGTCAACCAAAATACAATCTTGCGGATTTCCATCGTTATCGAACTTGAACATTAAATTATTTCTCCAAATATCACGATGACAAATAACTTTTTTGTATTTTTCTGGTGTTTCGTTTAAGAGTTCAAAAATTTTGTTTATCTCTCTTAAGAAGTTTTCCTCTATTAGTTTACAGATTTTTGAATCTTTTGCATATTTTGACTTTTCAAGGGCGATTTTCTTAATAGTATCGAACCCCATAGTGAGCCAAATATTATCAGAAATGAACATTACTTCCGAAAGTGGCTCTTTAAAGACATTTTCTAACGAATCTTTGAGAATTTCCTCTTCAAAATGGAAACAAGCAGCATGCATCTCCGCCAAAGCTTTCAAAACTAACTGAACATGACTTTGAGGAAAATTTGCTCGAGCTGGCATCAAAGAATATCCTTTCAAAGCCAAGTCATCTAGCACTAAAATATCTTTTCGATAGTAATAACTTCTTGGAACACTTTTCAAGTCGGGCATACGATCCAACATGTCAGAATAAATAACGGCTTCTTTGAGGAAAAGATTTGTTCGTTCAATGAATTCACGTTGTTCGCTGCCATCAGGGAGAGTTTTAACGAAAAAGTTCAAAGTTTCCGGTTTTGAGTCCTAAAAAATAATTTATTATTATTATTATTTTTTTTGTTATGAGTTTTTAGTGATATTAAGAGCTTACTATGGAAGCATCTACTCGCAACTTATGATAAGAACCGAGAAATCCTGTCAATTCTCCCTCTTTTTGCTTGAGAATCCATCGAACGTTTGTGATATTTTCTGATTTTGTCGCATTCTTTACAATAATTAAGACTTCTTCGTCACTTAGTAAATATTTCATGATGCGAATAAACAAAAATTAGAACCGCTTCGAACGAAATCCCGAAATAAACTGACTGAAGGTTGAATAAATTACATGACATAACTGGTCTTTCACACAAAAATTGAGATAACAAACACTTGATTTATTTAAATTTTGATTAAATTCGTACATTTAGCACGTGTTTAGACAAATTTTATTGTTCTTCCACTAAATTTTGAATAAAAAATTTCAATGTCAAGAGCATCTCTTCTGCTCAAATCCATTTTTTTCGAATTTTTCTTTTGTTTTTTGAATAAATTATTTTTTCTAGACTTCATGGCGCGCCGTTTTTTTATTTAAAAATTTAGTTCAATCTATTTTTGACCATTATAACCAGTAAATTTATTTGAATTTTGATCAGATTCGAACATTTAAACATTGTTAAGATCATTTTTATCACTCATTAACAGTTCAATCAACTCTTCGACAGCTTCAACCATCCAACTTTTGAAGAAATCATCAGTATCGATATATTTCACGAGCGTATCTCCACGATCGATCAATATAAATTGCCGGTAATCGTCATCGTTTGAATGAAATTTCTCAATTTCTCCTTCAGGCAAATGAGTCATTTGCAGAAAAATACATTTTAAAGTGGCTGCTATTACTTTAAAATGCTCAAATGTCTCCAAAAGTTCGGAAAATGACAAAATATCTGCAACATCTAACCCTAAGACCTTCAATGAATCTGTCAATTGCTCAAAATAATACTTGAGATTTTCATCAAAATCCATTTCTCTCTCCTTTCGTTGTTGCAACATTAGGAGAGTCATTGC
Source organism: Culicoides brevitarsis (assembly GCF_036172545.1). Lineage (NCBI taxonomy): Eukaryota > Metazoa > Arthropoda > Insecta > Diptera > Ceratopogonidae > Culicoides > Culicoides brevitarsis. The sequence goes on along the minus strand of NC_087085.1, from coordinate 17,478,985 downwards.
TACATCAACACCTGGCGGTTGGTACGTCGCAATTTGATAATCGATCAAGGCACATTCAAGCGGATTACGGAAATCATCTTCATTTTTCTCATTTTTTCCAAATTTGAACATCAAATTATTTCGCCAAATATCACGATGGCAGAAAATTTTCGTAAATCTCTCCGGGCAATTATCTTTCATGGCATAAATTTTCGAGATAACGTTATCGAAATTATCTTCAAGCCATTTTACGTGTTGCGGGTCTTTTGAGAATCGAGTGCGACTCATTGCGATTGTCTTAATTGCTCTGACACCACAAGTAAACCACTCGTTTGTTTCAGTAATCGAGACTTCAAAGAAAATATCTTCATGAACTTCGTTCAAAGGCTTTTTTAAAACACTTTTTTCCAAATAAAAGCTATTGGCATGCAAGGTTGCCAAACATTTCAGCACCAACTGAACGTGAGACTTTGTGAACTGCTGACGTGGCGGCATTAATTGGAAATTTTCGAGTGTCAAGTCTTCCAGAACTAAAATATCTTTGCGACAGTAGTAAGGCTTCGGAGTCCATTTTGATGTTTTATGATTTGGCATGGAAGCTAATATCTTGGAATAAATGTCAGCTTCTTTTTGGAAGAGATTCATGCCATCCATGAACTCACTTTGTTGGGCACTTGCTGGAAGGGTCTTCACAAAATAGATTTTCGTCGCTGGTTGGCCATCCTACGAGAAGTTAAAAGTCTAAAAAATTAAAATTAAAAAAAAATAAACTTACGATGACAGCTTCAATTTTTAAACTGAAATATCCTCCGAGAAATCCCAGTAGAGCTCCTCCTTTCTCAGTTAAAGTCCAATTAACAACCGAAAAAGCTTTAGAGCCTTCAGAATTTTGTAAAATCTTTAAAATTTCCGAGTCATTTAAAATATTTGCCATTTTTTGAGTGTTGATTTGTTCAAGTTTAATTCAATACTGAATGCAACTTTATCTCTGAAACAACAATTTACGTGAGAGAAACACTCAGAGAGAATGCTGTTTGATAATATTTGAAGTCAGCTTAAATCAGGGGAGATTAGAAAAAGTTGACATTGATATAATTGATGTAAATTTATTTAAAAGTATCTCAGCTATTTATTTAATTTCATTTAGTTAATTATTTAGTCTAAGCGTTCGAAGATTTTAAGCACTTTCAAAATAAATTTTAAAAAACATTAATGGATAACGCTAAAATGAAAGGGAAATCTTTTTTTTAAATTAAATTAATTTTTTTTTTATTTTTCGAGACCAATTTCTTCACCTTTTTTCGAGAATAACGTATTCCATGTACTGTCTGGAACGCACTTAAAACCATCAATTGTGTCTGTTGTATAATTACGACTTTTAAATAAAATATAATCTTTAAACTCAATATTTTTGGAATTCAAAAAAATATTTGCTTCTCCAGCTCGAGAACAGGACACTTGATTGTCATTCCAGTATAAATCTGTGAGATTTGGACAAAATTCCACAATTTTTTCAACATCTAAATTCAGCAAGTCATTTGAATGCAACCAGATTGTTTCCAAATTTCGATTATTTCGTAAAATTTCTGGTGCAAAATGGGTTATGTCATTTCCGGATAAACTCAGAACCCTTAAGTTGTGCAAATCTTCAAACAAATTGTCATCGAGTTCTGTCAATTTATTAGAGTTAAGCCAAATTTTCTCCAAATTTGTCAATCCCTTGAAGGTATTTGGATGTAATTTTTTGATACGATTATCAAAGAGATTCAAAGTCTTTAAATTTGTGCACCGATGAAAAGCATTTTCCGCTACTTCTTCAATTTTGATGGAATCCATAAGTAAGTATTCTAACTTCGAAAAAGTGTTGCAAATATTATCATACAAAATTGGAATTACACTTGATTCAAAATCAATGTTATAAACTGATTCCTGATTATCCGCCGTTGGTTGCCACTCGTAATCGGACAAGGTCAAGTTTATTCCAGAAAAAGTACAAGCTCCTAATCTACATCTTTGAGGATTAATTGAGTCTCCCGAACAAGTTGAAATAATAAAAGCGAGAATAATGAGCTTAAGCTTCATTTTGTTGTGAAATCTGAACAGAAACTGAATCTGAAAGCAACATTCGATTTGATTTTATATTTAGGATGTTCGATATTCTTATCAATTCATCGAATATAAAAATCTATTAATTGTGAATAATTCCACAACTAATCGTGAGGTCAAAATGAGGGCTAAATTTAGATGTTACAATAAGGTAGAATTTCAAGTTTTTCAGGGGCGCAATTTCAGAATGTGCATTGGGGCGACATTTTCGAATGTGTTGGGATAAATTTGACAATGTGCATTGAGAAACCAGTTCAAAATGTGATTTTGGACAAAATATAAGAAGTTTGGGGAAAATTTGCATGCGTTAATGCACATTCTGAACTTTTGTCCCAATGCACATTTTAAACTAATGCCCCAGTGCACAATCGAATATTTTTCTTATTGGACAATTAAAAATTTTGTCCCAATGTACATTCAAAAATATGAACCCAATGCACATTCTCAAGTTAACCCCAATAAATATACGAAAATATGGCGCGAAACATGGATTTTTTAAAGTGTAAAAAGATCACTGAAATTGAATTTCATTTGAAACGAATTTATTTACCTTAAAATTTAATGTATTAAAGTAATTTCAATTAGTTCTTCGACAGCTTCAATCATCCAGTTACGAAAATATTCATCTGTATCGATGTAATGCAAAATTGTCTCCGTTCGGTCTACTGCAATAAACTTCCTGTACGCATCAGCATTTTTATGAATATCATCGATAACTCCTTTGGGCAAATGGGTCATTGGCAGAAAAACTCCCTTTAGTACAGCTCCAAGTAATTGAAAATGCTCACAAGTCCTCCAAAGTTCCTCAAATGGAAAAATGCTCTCGATATCGAGTCCAAAGTGCGCCAAAGCATCTTTCATGCATTCGTAATAGTGTGAAATGTGTGCGTCATACCGAGATTTTCGATCATTATTTCTTTGAAGTAAATACAGGAGCATCAGGATATCGACTGCTGGAGGCAAATAACGCGCAATTTGAAAGTCAATTAACACAGCTTCAAGTGGTGCATTGTAATTTAAGGTTTCTTCGTCGTCTTCGGACCTCGCAAACTTGTACATTAAATTATTGCGCCACAGATCTCGATGAGAAATGACACATAAAAAGTCTGGAGGAATTAATTCGTTGTCGACCATGTCAAAAACGACGTTCATGGCATCATAAAATTTCTTTTTGATCGTTTCTGCCATATATTTGTATCTGGTACGTTGAAGGGCGACTTGTTCAATTGCTTTTAATCCCGTTCGGAACCAATTATTTCTTCGTGCAACCGTCACTTCATACAACATTCCGTCATAAATGTCATTTAAAGGTTTTTTCACGACATTTTTCTCGAAATTTATGCTGCTAGCGTGCATCATAGCCAACGATTTGAGAGCAACTTTCATATGATCATCCGTAAATTCAATTTCAGGAGGTAAAAGATGAAAATCCTTCACAGACAAGTCCTCAAGCACAAGTAAATCATCTCGAGCGTAATAACATTCCGGACTCCAGTGCGATTTTTCGTCATATTTTGGCATTTCGTTGAGAACATTCACATACAAATGCACTTCTTTTCGTAAAACTCCAATTTCTTCAACGAATCTTCTGTCTTTGGCACGAAATGGTAAAGTTTTTATGAAAAATGATTCATTCACGATTTGGTCGTTGTCGATTTTTGCTTTAATTGTTAGTTTTAAATGCTCTCCAAGAAAGCCGGTTACTTCTTCGCTCAATGTTGAGGTTCCCCATTCGAGTACAGTGACGTTTGATGTCTCGGGAACATCTTTGCAAACACTTATTATTTCCAAGACTTCGTCGTCCGTTAGAATTTCGGTGATTTCCGCCATTTTATCCAATAAGATACCTATTTTTACGACTTTTTTGTGTGACTAACAAGTGTCTACTGTTTTTGATGAAAGTCTGATGAGAACTGATGAGTTTGTTTGTGCAGTAAATAGTCGTACGTTATCAAAAATGAATAATTTAAAAATAAACTTATGGTGACCATGCGAATTTTTGTACTATTTTTTTCAAAAATTTAAATATTTTTTTAATAAAATTTAATTAAAATAATTACATTTTTTTAATTTTTTAAAATTTTTAAAATAAATTTTGCAGTAAAAGAACTTGAGCGTATTTTAAAAATTTTTTTTTTGAATAAAATTATACCTTCGAAAAAATTAAATTTTACAAAAGGTTAAATAAAAAAAATAATAATTTTATTATATTATTATTAAATAAAAAATAATAAATTAAATTTTAAAAAATAATTAATTTTTAAATTAAATCAAATTTTTTATGACTTCGAACAAAAGGACTTAAGCGTATTTTCTTATATAAAAAAAAACATAAAAAAAAACATAAAAAAAATTAGATTAAAAAAAATTTTGAAAAAAATGTTAAACAAAATTTTCATAATTTTTAATGAACTTTTTGTTTTATCACGTTTAAACTTTTGTCAAACCCTTTCATAAAAAATTTTATTATTTATTTTATTAAATTTTCAATTTATTTATTTATTTTTCAATTTATTAAATTTGCAATTTATTAAAATATTTTCTTATTTTCTTTAATTTTTAATATTTAAATTTTTTTTTAATTCTTAAGCTTTAATTTTACGGACAGACACTAAAAACCCATCGAGAGCTATTTTTCATTCCTTTTGTGAATGCCTTTCACAAAATGTCAAACAAAACGTCAAATTCAGCAAACGTCATCATTGTCATTCGCCTTGCTACGTGGACGCGAGTAAGTTGTTCGTCTCGCAGTTTTTCGATTAAAAACACAATTTTCACACAATTTCTCTTAAATTAACCACTAAAAACATCAATTAAAAACAAAATGGTACGTAAAGTCATTAAAGATCTCAAAAAATTTCCATAAAATCATCAAAAAATTCACATAAACCGATTTCACGAGTTCATCGTCTTCCACGTCATTATTTTTGTTCCAATCACTTTCAAAATAATTTTTTAACATAAAATTTCCTTTCTTTTTGTCTCATTTTTAGCCTGCACCCGCAAGTTCTACGAGTGTCGGAGCCGGAAGTCGGTCTCCCTCGAAAATGACTGCTGCACGTCCCGCAGGCGCTGGAGCCAGCAACTTGAAGCAGAGAAAAACAACGAGCAGCAGCAGTACGACGGCAGCACGCAGTGGTCGCGGAACGGGAGCCGGCACCGGAGGCATGTGGCGTTTCTACACCGACGACTCGCCCGGCATCAAAGTTGGACCTGTGCCCGTTTTGGTCATGTCTTTGTTGTTCATTGCGTCAGTCTTCATGTTGCACATCTGGGGAAAATACACAAGAGCCTAAATTCGATTCGATGATGACGTTTGACACATTTTTTACTCATAATTGATTTAATTTAACAACAACAACAAAAAAAAGTTTATTTAAAAAAAACAGAGATAAGGGATAATTCGCAAATATATTTAAAGAGTTTGTCGTGTCGACATTTTTGTGTTAAGTGCATTTTTTCTCGTTAATGACATTTTCATAAAGAGTAATTAAGCTGCCGCAGACCATTCCTAATCACTTTTGTCATAAAAGTTAAAAAAAAAATCATCAACAAAAATGGGACTGGCAAATTGGAGGTCATTATTTGTGTGAATGATCAAAAATTTAAATAAAAAAAAATAAAAATAATTTCAAAAAAATTTAATTTTTCTATTTCTATTTGAAAAAAAGTCATGCCAAAGTTACAATATTTATTATTTTTTCTCATTTTCTCAACAATTCTTCATAAATTTTGCTTATCAACTAAAATCATCATATAATAAGTGAACTTTCGTCGGGAGAATCTCTTCAAATTTACCTGAAAAGCGACAATCTCTTATTGCCTGGCAAACGTCCCTCATTATCCAACAAGCCAGCTTGCAGGTCTTTAATTTCCGGCAGTCCCTTAATTTGTCCCCGAGCTGCCAAAGCTGGCGGCGATGCAAGTAATCGACGTGCTACTCGAATAATATCTTCCGCCTGAATCTTTTCGATTTCCTGTATAAAGTATTCCGGTCGTTTTCGTTCGCCCGTCGACAAAACTTGACGCCCAATGTCTTCGAAAACCACGGGACGACTTTCCAAATTCATCAGAAGCATCGACTGGAGTTGCGTTTTGGCGCGTCTCAACTCTTGTGTGCCGGGTTGCGTTGCCATCGTGACTAGTTCTTTGGTAATGACTTCGACCATGTTGCGAACGTGCGTTGGAGGAGCAGAAGCGTGAATGCAAAAAAGTCCCGTATCGCCATAAGCGTGATTATAAGCAGTTGCCGAGTACATCCAATGGTAGCGATTAAGAACATTTGTGTAAAGTCGTGTGTACATTCCCTTTCCGGGACCTCCGGCAGAAAATGATCCACCGCCACCCATCATGATGTTCAAAACGCACGCCGCCACAAAATCTTTATCCTGATGCGAACATCCCTCCAATCCGATTACAATGTGTGACAGCTCTGGCAAACCAACGGCAGCATAAACGGGAATTTCGCATTCTTCGACTTTCAAACCGCCCGTATATTGAGCCAAACTTCCGTCAACAAGGCTTGCCCCGCGATTTACCACAGTTTCCGTCTCCCATGTCGCTTTCTGGTCCACAAAGTACTTTTCCACAACTTTTACGAATTCATCGTGATCCACGCCGACACCGGCAACTACCATGCGATTTGGTGTGTGATGATGCTTCAAGTACGACAACAACATGTTCCGGTCAATCTTAGTGGAATTACTCTCCGGACACAATTTCGGCAAACCAAGCGTGTTATCACGAAAAGCAGCGGCATGAATCATATCCATCAAGATCGGTTCCTGCTCGGGACGCATATTTAAGGATTCCAGTTCGAATAAAATTGATTGGCGCGCGTAATCGATCTCTTCCGCTTGAAGCTGTGGGCGTAAAACGACATCAGCCATGACTTTTGTGACAGTATCCAAGCCCCGACTATCCGCACTGGCAGCGTAAATGAAGGTATCGCGGGAACTTTGACAATCACAAATGCCTCCGTGCTTCTCGAGTTCCTTCAAAATGACATCTTTTTCGGGGAAACCTTGCGTTGACTGAAAAAAAAAATTTTTTTTATTAAAATTTTATGAAATCGATCAAAATGAAACTTTTTTAAGAATCGAAAATCGAATGGGACAGGAAAAAAATTAAAAATCTCTTGAAAAATGACAATTTTTAAGGAAATTTTTCTAACTTTTTAATAATTTTCATGAAATTTTTTTAAAAAATTTAATTTTTTAGTATCAAAAATCGTATTTAAACATGAGTGTTCTTCTCTAAAAATATTTTCATAAAATTAATCAGTTTATTTTTTAATTTTTTGGCATTCAAGAAATCTTAATTTTTAACTTGAAAAGATTTTTAAAAAAATTTAAATTGCAAATTAAAGCTTAAAGTAGATTTTTTAAAAATCATTGAAAACTTTCAAAAATTGTAAGAAATTTCGTCAATTATGGACCAAATTTTTGAGTTTTTTTCGAAGCAGCCAAAGTTAAAATATTTTTTTTCTCTTACATGAAACGCCAATTTCTCCAAAAAATGCGAAACGCCACTCGGATAAGCGACTTCATACCGCGGTCCCGACTCAATCACGACACCGATCGTACAAAATTGCCCAAATTTCTTTTCCGACGCAACTTTCAGGCCATTCGACAATGTGGTGACTCGTGTTTGATTTTGGTCACCAGTGTTCGAGGCATATTGCACGGGAGGCAAATCAGGAACGGGATCCGTAAGCGGCGGAAACGGAGTCACAATCTCTTTGGATGGCATGTTGACGGTGGAAACATCAGGTCCCGCACTCGCTTTGCCGCTGTTATCATTGTTGTTTTGTCGCAAAATCGATGTCGTGCTCAATCTACGCCAAATGCTGGAAATTCAATTTTTCACAGAAATCGGATAAAAATCAATTAATACGAGAGAAAAATAGAGCTGCGATGACGTTACTTACTTGCTGTTACGAATTATGGCGTGTGACAGTGCTTTTAAATCTAATTTAAGTGCCATTTTGATATTTTTGTCGATTACAAAACACCGCAATGGATTGCGACAGAAATTGTGGATTGGTATGTCTCATGGGAAATCGTACAGAAAATGTCAAAAACGCGTTCTGTACGGCAGGCGAATTCGATAATAACAAAAAATATACGATGCCGATCAAAAAAATTTAAATTTCGGGACAAATAAGGTAACTTTGGTTAATTTTCTGTCTCCAATTGTGCCTAAAATTTACTAAGATCTTTTAGAAATGCTTTGAGGCCTTCTGCAAGAGCTGAGGAATCATCTTAAAGTAACTTCCCTTCTTAAAGTATCTTTTTATTTAAATTTTTGGTCTTTTTAAGTACAATGTAAATGATGTAAAAGCATCCGAGCCAACTTATGACGATGGTAATTGGTAAAACAAATTTGTACGAATAAATATTTCCAGCTGGAATTAGGACACTCAATGTCGTTGGTTCATTCTAAAAACAAAAAATCATCAATTTCAGTAATTTTTTGTCAAATTTTCAACTTACAATGAACTCCAATGGCTTCCAGAGACAAACATCAATCTCCTTAATTTTATCATAGTCCGTAATGTTCGAACTATCTCGACATGGAAACTCTTCCTCTACAGATTTTGTGCTTTTTTGCGCTTCTTGCGACTCACACCGCACATACAACTCCGGACTGTGAATCTCGACACGAACAAATTTCATGTCTGTCGGTTGCTGATACCGAAAATGTATCGGAAGCGAGATATTTACTGCTTTTCGTACATCGCCAAAGATGTACATTTGAAAATGGAATGACTTAATTGCAGGAATTTCCACGTCCATGTAGACGGGCACGTAAGTTTCGATCTTTTTGAGTCGCTTGAGGTCATTTAGTTGGTCTGTGTTGACAAAAATCGCTGCCGGGAGATTCTGCACAAGAATAAACTCGCATGGTTGGCGATTGAATCCGGCAAATCCTAAGCGGTATTGGAGTTCTCTAAAGATTAGATATGGGTTAGTGAAAAATTTGAAGAAAATTTAAAAGACAAACCTGTGAAATCCGGCATTTTTCACGAAAAAGTCGAGAGATGAGCTTATCGTGGGTTCACTGGAGACAACAACACTCAAGAGAGCCAATAAAATGCCAATTAATATCATTTTTGTGATAAAATACTGAGTCTTTGGTAAGTTTTTCACATAAATTTGATATTTTTTTGTTGCTACATTCTTATCTTTGCCGAAAATTAACGATTTGTTTTTATGGCGAATTCGATTAACGAAAATCGCAGATGGCGCTGGCGTCCTTATCAATTACATTCGTCTCAAAACTAGTTCCAATTTTTGACGCACATCCGTTTTGGTGGCTCCAACCAGGATATTGACAACGTGCCTGTAGCGCCATCTGGCGACTTATCACTTTCATTCGTCTCAAAATTAGTTCCAATTTTTGACGCACATCCGTTTTGGTGGCTCCAACCAGGATATTGACAACGTGCCTGTAGCGCCTTCTACGCCTGTCAAATAACAACTTCGCAAATAGTCATCAATTTTCCCATTTTTTCCGTTTTTTAAAGAGCAAAGAGACGCGACTTGAGTGAAAAAAGATGCCAGTTATTGGCGTGAAACGAGATGAGCTCTTCAAGGCACTCGGCAAGACTTACAGTAAGTAAAAATTGCTTCCCGAGTTTAGTTTTTCACCATGTCAGGTAATTTTTAGCTCTAGTTTCAACGAAATTAATTTCTTATTATTAATAATTTTATAGTTTCAATTGATGCCATCATCGAATGCCTCGAGGTTTTCGTCCACACAGTCCTTTACGTGCGCAAATTGTATCCCGATGAGATTTTTAGACGACGAAAAATCTATGGAGTTCCCATTTTTGTCTCAATTTATCCAGCATTGAACGAATATCTCGTGATGGTTCTCAAAACTGCCAAATACCTCCTCACAGAACAAAAGTTGGAAAAGTTGGAGATTGTTTTTTATCGCAACACAGACGCCGGCGAGCATCGTCTCGAAAGTTATTGTGTCGAATTTGATGTTTTTAGTCAGAGCAGAAGAAACGAAAAAGATGTACATTTGTACGATTTTGAAGATGTCGCTCGAAAGTCTCTTTTGCAACTTGAGGACCGGATAAGGGGTGTCGGGAAATTGCCATCAAATGCGAAATTCAAGTTGTTATTGCACACGACACGAACGGCGTACTTGAGTTTGAATGAAAAGCCAGATCTTTGTGAGTTTTTGTGGTTTCGAGATGATGCGCCAACAGAAAGTCAAAAGAAAGCTATTGTCGAGCAGAAGGAAATTTTGCCGTTGACTGCAGTGGAACGAATTGGAATGCAAATGTATTTGGAAAGGAGCTGTGATTAAAAATTTTGTTAAGGGGATCTTTGTTTAATAAAGTTAAATTTTTTAAAAACTAGATTGGAAGAGATTTTAAGAGATTTTTTGTGATAATGGTAACATTTTTTAAAAATTCAGTGAAAGATCCCAAAATAGGCATTCAAAATTCAAAAAAGTGAACAAGTTAAATAATTTTCATTCTTAAATTGAGCTCCTAAAAAATTATGAAAATATCAATTTTTCAAGAAATTTTTTAACTAATGGTTATTTACTAAATTTTTTGGATAATTAGCTGAATATTTCTTATTAAATTAAACGCCCCTAAAAAAAGAAATCTCACACTTTCAAACAGAATTCTGATAAGAAGTCAAAAATCCATAGCTTTTATTTGGTAAAATATTTTTGAGAATAAACCTTCTAAAAACAACAAAACACCAAAGAAATAAAACTCACATTTTAATTTTGTCAAGCATTGAATAATATTTATTTATTAATATTCCATTTTTCTCGTGAATAATATCTGTAAATACATACTTTTTATAGATTTTTGTTGTAAGAGTAACAATAATTTGCATACATTAGAGTGGTTTAGAGAGATAAGTGCGGATATAGTAGATATTAGAGATATAGATTCAACTTGTGTGATAGTTTAATATTTGTGTCAAAGTATTCGAAAAGTCACTACATAAAAGTTTCAGAGTTGTTTAAAGTGTGTTTTGTTTGCGAAAAATTACCATCTATCACTACATAAACATATTTATCTTAAAATAATCCTAACTCAAGTATAATCCAATTTGCATTCCTCTAGAAAAAAAACATATCAGAGTATCTTGCGCTATCCTTATTTCGTGTCATCTAATGTCGATTAATTCTCTAATTATTTAGTTTTTTGGATAAAATATTTTTTTTACTCGGTTAAAATAGATATTTATCTTATTAATGCTATATTATACCTTCACCATATAAGAAATAATAATAGTAGAAGTAAAATTTTTAATTTTTGTCAGATTCATTCAGGATAACTGAGGATTCTTTGCCATCATCTGCCTTTTCATCCTTCGCAGGATCTTTCTCAGGATTATCCTGGCGCTCCTTTTCTCAGTTATCGGCTGACATCTCGCCTATATCATTGTTTATATGGAGAAGCTGCTTGACAAAATCAAAATCAGACATACAGTCTGCCGCTAATTTAAGCAATGCCATTAAATCATCGAGCTCGAAGCGTAACTGTGGCGCTAAGCATTCCAAATGTTGCATTACGGATGCGGGGATGCGCGTTGCATCAGCTAAGATAGAGAAGAGTTGTTTCGACTTGACACTTTGTCCGTTTGCGGTGTCGTAAAAGATGGTGAAATGGGCATCTGCGGGATTAAGTGCGATGGGGAAGTAAATTCCAGCACAAACGCGTCCTTTGCCATCACGCGAAAGAAGAGATCTGTTCATGAAAGATGCAAAAATTAGTTTAAATTCAATTAAAAAGCTAAAAATTTCTTACCGAAAGTTGTAAACCAAATTACGTCGTACCGTTACATCAATTGCCGTCATGTAAGGACGTTCAACGTACACCAAAGAAGTTTCCAACTTTTGTTTTCCAGCTCGCATTGTCCGTTCACGCCATTCAATAAACGAATCGCTATCCTCATTAAACACATACGAATATTCCCGTTTGCATGCTGGCTCATCAGATTGCGTAAACCATCCAGTGTGCGGATAAACGTGATCTTGCATTACCGTCACTGCACGCGCAACGTGATAACCTGGATCCAAGATGAGCATTCCATCACGTCCTGCAACGTTGATTTTCATCGCCACCAAGGCATGTTCCTTCTCGAGACTAAAAGCTGCAATTTCGATTTGTTGTTCCTCGCAATGCTCCACGTAGCCAGGAACATCTTCGACAGCTTCTTCGCACGAAACGAGATAAAAGAGTTCGGCGATTTCGGGATAAACGTCGGAAATGCGCGAGATGATTTCCATGCCTAAACTGACGCACATGTGGTGACGACGATTGACGGGGGGAACGTACTTTTGGAAGAATCGACGTAGGTTCTTGGCGTTGGATTGCTTGAAGGATTGATAGAAATCGAGGAAATTGTGGACAGTGTCGTAGTGAGTTTCTTCGATCATGCGTTGCAACAAAAGTTCAATCTGGCCTACAATGTCTTCGTATTGCCAGATCTGAAAAATTATTTTTAGAAAATTTATTTACATTAAAAATTTTAGAAATTTAAATTTAAAAATTAAAAAAAAATTTAAAGAAAATTTAAAGGAAAACAGGGCTGCAAAAGCTTATGACTTAAACTAAAGCTTAAGTTTAATTCAAAAAAAAAATTAAATGAATTAAATTAAGACTTTAGAAAAAATTAAAATAAGTAAAAAAAATTCTTTGAACTAAGGCTTCTCCAAATTTTTTTTTATTTTATGCCCCATTTAACCCAATTTAATGAGGCAAAATAAAAAAAGAAGTTCAAAATTTCATCAAAATTGACAATTTTTGGGCCCTTTTCCATATTTTTTTCAAGAAATTTAAAAAAAAAAAATTATAAATATATTCGATTTTGAAGAATTTTTGTATTACAAAACGAAATTTCTTCGCTAAAAATATTTTCAAAAAAAATATTTTTCAAAATTGAATTTTTTTGTCTAAATTTTTGACTTGCAATATTTTGAGATCAATTTTAAATTATCAAATATCAATATTTTGTTAAAAATAGTTAAAATTTTGTCCTTTTTTATGAAAAATTATTTCAAAACTTTTTTTTTATCTACGCCCTATTTTTAAAAAAGTTTTTTGGAACAATAACATCGAAAAAAATGTAGAACCTTTAGGCCTAATTTTGAAAAAAACCATCTTTTGAATTTTTCTAAAAAAATTCAAACTTGAGTGACTTTTACTTAAGTTTAAGTCAAAAAGCTCTAACTTAACAAGTTTTGGAGTTCTAAAGAAAAAAAATTGAAAACTTACATTCTCCACTGTCAAAACCTTCTTCGGTTCTGACTTCCATTTCGGGAGTGGCAACGGAAGCTGTATCTGCCACGCGCCAACAGTTTGCTCGAACGCTGCTAAATTATAGCCGTCCTCGGTAAGCCACTTGTTTTTGGCGTGGTTCTTGCCCTTGACGGCTGTAGCAGCAGCAACGGCAAAGGCCGTTGCCTTTGCGACACGTTTTGTCACATCACTGTGACGTTCAGGGTCAGTCAATCCATTGTTTCGTGATTGCGCAGACCCCTGGCCGAAGCCATAAGTGATACCATGTTCAGGATTTTCGAGTCAACTTGGCCATTCGGCGCCCCAACGACCAACCGTTGGTACATAGTCACCGGATGCACCGCCATCTGCGTGCAATTCCAGTGGCAAATGAGCAAAATCACCGCCTTTTACTGCCGGATCAATTGTGCAGCCGACACCAGGTGAAAATAAGAAGATAGTCGCAGTACTCAGAGACGAGTTCCGGCCCTTGTTACAGAAGCTCGGTTCTTCCCCTATTTGTCTTTGTAATTTTTCACGCTCTGCAATGGAAAGAGAAAACTTATTAATATCACGTAGAAAATTGTCTCGAATGTCACAATAATATCCTCAAGCAATAATATCACACGCCAATCATGAGTTTCATAACACAATCAACGACAAACGAAAACGAAAGTAAATTAGATTTAATAGACAAGACACGTTTTGTCGCGCAGAGACACATTAAAGGTCATTAATTTTAATGCTTTCATGCACCGGACGTCCCCATCAACAAGAACAACAATATTATCACGAATTGAGTCACCGACAAAACTCTCCAAAAAACGTAAAAAAAATTCTTGGACATATTTCAAGCGAACTCTTGGCACCACTTTTCATGAATAAATTGCATCGTTGACGTCGTCGTCGCATTTGGCAAAAATGGGTCTGCTCGAAATAGAACACACAAAAATTTGCATGTTTTAACATTTTACCTTTGGAAGCGAAATTTTTGTCTGATGTTTCATCATTAAAAAAATGCAATTTTTTGATTGAGTCGTCAGAAAAAAATATTTGGACAACTTTTTAAAAAAAATACCATTAAAAATTTTTGTTTACAAATGTTGACAAATGACCGACAAAAAAGTGAATTCGTTCAAGCGGTGAATAACACCTTCGAAATTTATATTTTTTATTTTGGCAGGAGGAAAATTTTTTTGCATGGCAACATTCAATTATGTTTTTTTTTGTTCATTAATGTTGACCAACATAACAATTGCCAAATTTATTTAAAAAATAATTAATTGTTATTTTTTTATAAAAATATTTACACTTTTTTAATTTATTAAAAAAAGAAATGCAAATTTCTTTTGACGCAAACCTTGTTTGTTTATGCCAAAATTTAAATAGATTGTTCCTTTTTTTGTCGTTTTTGCGCAGTTGTCTTAATTATACCTTATCTCGAGACAAAAAGGGATTAATAAAATTTTAAACATAAAATGATTATTTCAAAATTAATTACAAAGCTTCCAATTTTGATTAAAATATGAATGAAGAAAATTTCCGTTATTAAGTTATCATTATATAAATTAAATTATTTCTCCTAAAATTCCGTTTGCCAATTTTGTTGTTATTGTTCGAGCACCTGTGACAAAATTCCGTACAAGTCGTTGGAATTTCATAAAATTTATCGTTCGTTCCTCTCTCTTGCCAAAACATTTTTAGCTATTTATTAATGTTAATGGATGTTAAATTATGGAAATTCACGTTATTTAGATCAAAGTCTCGCTCGTTGTTTATTTTGAAGACGACACAAAAAAAAATATAATAAATTTTGTCTGTGTTTAATTTATGGAAGTAAACGTGTTTGTTTGTTCGTTATCAAAGACTCTTCATAAATTTCGTGGATCACGTGAACTGCCATGATTCTTCCATTCATGCGTTGACCTTTGAGATTGTGACGTATGAATTAAACGGGTAAACGAACGTTTTCCAAGAACCAGGCGCGTAGCGTCATAGGGTGCTGGAGGGGGCCGTGCCCCCCCAGAAATTTCAAATTTCAAAGGAAATTTTCAGAATCTGAGGGGCAAAAAAAAATTTTGTTCTGTGTGCCCCCCCAAAAATTTTCGGCTAGCTACGCTACTGCCAAGAACACATAGCTGTGTTTGTGTCTGTGGGCCAGAAATGAATCATTTTTTAAAGATAATTAATAATAATTGAGAGAATGAAGTCATTTTATAACGTTATTTAATGAAGAATGAGGAAACTAGGGGCATCGATTGTGATGTAAATTTCATTCTTAAGCGATTATGTAAGAATTTCTAGTGAATTAATTCAATTTAAAAGAAGAAATTCTCGTTTTTCAAGTGATTTTTAGCTCAAATCCTCAAATTAAATAAAACAAGATTTTTTTTAATTTAAAAAACTGACCTATCCTAATAAATCAAACTAACTGTAGAATCTCGGTTGCCACACATTTGCTGCTCTAACGCTCAAACATCAGTCTATAATTATTTTTTTATTACAAATACATAATAATAATTACGGATGTATGTGACTGAGTAACAAATACACCATTGAAACAAAGAAAAATCGTTCCACTCACATCCGTCGCTGCCCACAATTCAAAAAAAAAAATTATGGAATGACGATCTTTTTCTTCGCTTTGTGACATTCGACGAAAAAAATATTAAAATTTTTTAATTTGATTTTTTTTAGGTACTTACCCATACAACGGCCTAAGCCCAGAAAATAAAAAGTTGTTGGCCTCCTACTTTCGAATAGGTTGCCAAAAAATAAAATAAAATAAACGAAAGAGTTTTCTGGTTCGCTTTTAGGAAATCTGCCTCCTCTTGTGGTCCTTCTTCGAGAATCCGGTGAAAATCGAAGTTTACTTGCTCAAACGTCGACGAAAAAAATTAAAAAATGTCTTTTAAAATAATTTTTTTTAACTCTCTTTTTTTTTGTTCAATTGTTCGTTGAGATTGAATCACTGACGATCCTCACTCACTAAAAGTTCACTAACAACTGACTTGTAATTAGTGTAAGTCTTGCACGCTATATATAGAATTTCGGTCTCTCTTGCACTCGTACAACTCGATCGGTCTTTACTGGTATTTGTGCACATTTAACACGATGCAGTGTGATCGCGATAGAATTCAATAGACACGAACAGGAAAAAAATTGTAAACAAAGTGCTAGAGAGCGTAAATAACTGGTTTTTTTTATAGGTGTCTGTGTACTTTGTTGACCGAAATTGAGGTCTTTTGTGTTAATTTTTGCTGTAAAAAGGATCGTTTTTTCTCTTTTTTTGAGTCTCTTATCTCCAAAATATTTTTTTTAATGAATCACGATTATTATTTCACCACACTGTTGATGTCGTTGTAGTTGTGCATGAAACGAAACAAAAAATAAAAATGAGAGAGATGGAAAAATAACAAACCATTAATTTTTATTTGCTACGCAATCAGCTGACTTTATTTTAAGGTTTTTTGTTGCGTAGTATTTTTTATTATTAACGGGATCTTGGGTGTTTTTCCATTTTTGTTCCAAGAAGAGTCATCATTAGTCAATATTTGTCCAAATTGTTAGTTGAAGAAGTCAAATGTAAATAGCAGTGCGAATGATCTGATGATAAATTTAGCCTTGACGTATTTTTTTGATAAAATGTTTCCATGTAAACAGCTTATCAAATTATCACACAAAGTAGCTCTAGAAAAATATTTTCAGTAAAAATCACGCGTGATGAGTAATTTTTAACAAGAATTATTTATCAGGAAGTTTGAAATGTAATTGAAAACATCAATTTATGACGCAAAATGTATTGTTCTTAGCAGATCTGTAGACTTTGTTCTACCCAGGCTGGTATGATTTAAATCAAAATCAAGAATCAAAAAATTGATTTGATTTTTTTAAGAAACAATTTTTGAATTTTGAATTGATTTGCAAATCAATTAAAAATTTTTCAAAACTGATTTTTTTTGATTTGATTTGAATTAATTTTGATTTAAATCAATTTTCAAATCGAATCATAAAAATTTCAGTTTTGAAAAATTTTTGATTTGATTTTCAAATCTTTGATTTAAATCATACAAGCCTGGTTCTACCCGTTGAAAAACTTTTATGTTTTAAAAAGTAAAATTTAGCGCCTGAATATATAAAATTAATTTTTTTTAGTCCAATTTGTTGAAGTATGCAATGAATTTTACAGTAATTTTAATTTTTTGGTAAATTACCCAAAATTTTTCCAATAATAGTCTTAATGTTTCTGTTCCAAAACCTTTTTTAAATTTAACCTGACTCTTTATAAAAAACCACAAAGGGATTGGCGAAATAGAAGTTGAGTTGTATCGTTACAAAATTTGTATGGATTTTGATGATTTCGTATTTTCCTCAAATAAATAATTTAAAATTTAAGTTTTTATAGTGCAGTTCTAGTTGGAAATTGTAGGAAAATGATTTTGAAGGTTATGATTAAAAGTTATCGTAATAATTTAATCATTAACTTGATTAAAAGTATTTAATGCCATTCATTAATTCTTAAGTGCCTTATGAAATATCATATTTATTACTCATACTCCTTTGATGTATTTTAAAAGATCAAACGTTGAACCAAATTACATAAAATTGATTAGAATTCTATTTAAATGAGTTACTCAACCATTTTCTCTTTAGTTTAGCTCTCTACTTTCATAAAACAAGTTCTTAAAAATGGAAAATCAACCAAAATCCAACGATTTTTCACTTATCATGAAGTATATGCATCAAATTGATAAACTTTCTGGTCGTTTTATCCTCAAAGATGGCGAAAAAACTAAAACTGAAAAGTTCATCAGCCTAGCTTTGACAATTCATGCTTCTTCGATTTTTATATTCATCATATCAACTTTATACATCAAAAATTTTAGCTTATTATCCATCATCCTATGTGCAGCTCTTACTCAAGCAATTTTCACTGGATATTTCCCGCTTTTTAGCATGTCTCGTCATAAGAAAATGATTCGCAAACAACTTGAATGGTGCGGAAATTTGGATCAGTTATGGGAAAATGAGAAATACAAGTTGGTACTTGGAAATAAGAACTCATTGAATGAAATTCGAAAAGTCACAATTAAATTTCTCAAATATTCACGACCATTTTTCGTTGGAACTGGAATGTTTTCGAGCATTGGAGCACTATTTCTGGGACTCATATTACCGGAAAGCATTTATCCGAAATTCAGTTTGCCCATTCCGTTTGTTTTGCCCTTCAAAGATCAGGAAAATTGGATTGTGTTTGGTGCAACTGCTGCAATTCAAGTTGTCATAACGATTGTTTTTGTGTTTTTCATCTGTTTTCTGCTTGAAATCAATATTTCCATCATTTTGCATTTTTTGGGAATGTTGGATATTGTTCGAGAAATCATTGAGAAACTTGGCAATGAGATTTTGGATACGAGAATCAAAGGTAAACGTGGTCTAATGCCATTTGTGGAATGGATGAAGATCATAACTGATCTCGTGTCGGATATCAATTCAGTTGTTACATTTATTAGTAATTCGCTAACGACATTTTTTGTGGTATTGGAAGCTGGAGTTGTTGGTGTCTTGCTGTTGGGAGGATTGATTTTCATGGTTGTCAAGGAACATCAACCTTTTGCTATGTTTTGTTGGGCAGCAACTTTTTTCCTCTTTCTTTGGTGTCTGATCAATGAGAAGCTTTTGGATAAATACGAGAAAATTTCCAAGGCATTTTACGATATTCCATGGTATTATCTGGAAGTGAATGAACAGAAGATGTTGTTGATCGCTTTGAACTGCAACAATATTCAACCGGGATTTACAGCTGCTGGCATGCACAAGTTGACGTTGGATCGTTTTACGACCGTCATGAAAATTGCTTATCGTTGCCTTCTTATTTTGAAGGACATGGTTCAGGAGATTTAATTATCGTGAGTAACATTGGAAAGTGAACAGATGTTTATCATTATGAATAGTTGCATCATTATATTATAAAATATTCAGTGAAGTGAGGTTTCAATTAGAAATTTGCTTTGATTATTACGCAGTTATTATGTTAGTGCTCACCAACTTTAATCACATCAATAGTTCACGTAGATCAAAGGTTGTGATTTCTGGATACTTGAACAAAAAACTGATTGGTTTCGATTGACGAAGACATTGCTGGTTGAAGCTGAATTGAAAAAGGTTGGATCAAGGATAATGCAATTACTTATTTGATGCCCTTTCATGACTGTTAAGATTCTCTGCAGACTGTTTGAATTGATCTCTTCTAAGAAAATCATAAAACACATTTTCGAGGATTTTCCAGGTCAAGCTTAAAGTCAGTATTTTCAGGAAGTGAAGAACTCTTGATATTCCAATTGATTTGAAAATGGATTTTCTATTTTAAGTTTTTCTTTGTTTTTCAGCTGTAAAATTTGATTTTTACATTTTTCTTGTTTGAGCTATTATTTAGTGAAAAATGGTCAATAAAAACGATTTTCATGCTTAAAAATTTCCTACCTCAACAATAAGGAGGCGTTTTGGGCAATTTTTATCGAAAAAAAGGATAAATCGCACATATGCAACAAAAAATTTGATTTTTAAGGTCTTCTAATTTCAATGTTTTCTTGAAATGTTTGGTTCGAAATGACTTTTTATGGCTTAAAAAGTATAAAGAACACAAAAAAGTTTAAAAAAATTAATTTGGAGCAATTTGAAAATTTGACTTTTTACCCATTTGTATGGCTATGTGCGATTTATCCTTTCACTTTGCATATGTGCGATCTGGCATATTGCAATAAAACACACATTTTCGAACAAATTTTGAAATTTTCTTTTTGTATTTAAAAGTACTCGTCATAATTCTTAGTCAAAAAGTGCGTATGTGCGATTTATCCTTTCAGCCCTTCATTTGATCTTTTTTGATGCGACAAATCAGATCATGATTTGATTTTTGATTTGATTTGCAAATCTAATCAAAAATGTTTCAACCCTTAACTTTTTTTTTTGATTTATTATGATCTAATTTTGATCTTAATCAATTTTTAGATCAGATCAAATCAAAATTAGTTAAAGGTTGAAAATTTTTGATTAGATTTGCAAAACAAATTCTGATTTGATATGATGCATCAAAATAGACTTTTTGATTTTTGATTTGATTCTTAGATCATTGATCTAGATTATACAAGCCTGAGAGAACTCATATTTTTAGTTTGATTTTTTTATGTTTTCATACGATATTAATGATTCATGTGATGATCCTAGAAGCATCACTTTGATCTTTGCATTCATCTTCAACTATTTAACTCTGTGGCTTAGAAAGTTTCTTTAAAGTGCATCAAATTTCAACCAGGATTCACAGCTGCTATACAAGCTCCATAATTTCACCTTAGAGAGATTCACGAACATCATTAAATTTGTTTACCAAAATTTGTTCATTATGAAAAAATTAACTTGATTAGTTTCAACGAATTTTTCGTAGGGAACCAGACACACTGTAAACAAGTGAACAATAAAAATTACGCCGAATTGTGAAACACTTTCGGTAGAAAAACACCCAAATAGCACAAATATCGTTATCTCGCACATAAACACAAAGATACTCGTCAAGATAAGTTAAATGAGAAATAAATGAGAACAAAATAAATATGATACAGATAATGTATAATCAATATAAAATTTAAATATGATTAGACTGGTTGGAATGTCACGGTCGTAACTTTTGCTCTAATGGCATATAAATATTTAAAAAGTTGTTCTCAATCGAGATGAAGAAATATGCAAGATTCATAAAACGTGTCAGAAAAATCTGCGCAATAAATATACACTTTTATTTTTAAATGGCAAAATAAATGCATTTTGTGCTGAAAAGAGGCTCATTCAATATAAGAAAATGTTTTAAGGTACATTTTAATTTAAAGACAAAATTTTTTATTTTTTTTAAATTAAAAAATTAAAATAAATAAATAATTTTTTTAATTAAAATTAAATTAAATTAAAATTAAAATTAATTTTATTAAAATTAAATTAAAATTAAAATTAGTTATTCAAAGAAAAATTAATGAATTGTTATTTTTTTTTTAATATTTTTATATTTAAAAAAATGTTTTAAAATATTTTTTTTTTTTTTAATTTAGTTTAAAAAATAATTTTTTAATTATTAACGTTATAATTATTGATATAAAAAATATAAATTTGTTATTCAACCGGGATCACTTTTAATTATTACTTCAGCCTAATTAGGAAGAACAACAAAATTTCTTATTAAAATTTTAATTTTGGCTTATTGTCATGCAAAATCTGTACACCATCTGAAAATATTTGAAATATTTAAGAAATTCACGTAAAACGTGTGAGTTAAAATTTAATGAAGATTGGCGGTTAAAGCAAACCTCACACAAACAATATACTTTCTTCATTATAATAAACCGTAATAATATTTGACGTCATGTAATTTCTTCGAAAGAATAAACAGACAGTTTTCTTCTAATGAACTCTCACTCGAGAGGATAATCTTCTTTCGATTACGACATTTTTCGTTACGCAAATTTCAATCTGACATTGAAAGGTCACTTTTCGCTTTATAAAATATTAAAGTTTATCAATATTGGCAAAGCCATGACCAGAAAATGGCATGTCAAAATAACTGATTGCTCTTCTGGGACTGCATTTCATCCTTTTTCTGTGGCATGTTTTGAAACATTAAAAAAGTTATCTAACCTCAAGTTTATACGGAATTTGCGTTTTTTCATCAAAATACAAATTTTTGCTTTGATATCATGAAAACTGTTAAAATAAATAGAACAGGTTACAATTAATTAAAAATGTTATTTTGTGTCTGAGCAGCTGTTTCGTTTCAGTTGCAATCAAAATCTAGTTTCATGAGACACGTGAATGTCATTTATTTAGTCAGATTGTGTTTGTGATACATTTATAACAAGAGATTCTCTTGCCTTGATAGACATTCGATAGGCAGACATTATCTAACAACAAAATGCCACGCAGATTGCAATTTAATAAATTCACGTGTTCCTATCAAGCGTTAAATGAATTTTATATGGGACTTGTGTTAGACAATAGTTGAACTGTTTTTCTTCTCGTGTGCAATGTTGACGCAAGAGCTTTGCATTTGTAGGGCAACGAATAAAGAAAATAAAGCCGAAAGAAAAAACAAAAATGTTTTCGGTTCCTTAAGACTTTGAAAATTTGCTAGTTTGAAAAAGTACATTTTCCTAAAGTTTTTTGAGATTTTTCATTCTAATTTTTAATCTTTTGAGATTTTTTGGGGGTTTTGTAACGAAATATCTCGAATTCCGCTTTACGAATCTCTTTAGGAGTTTTTATATTGTGTTAGATTTAGATAAGAGAAGGTTTAGGAACAAAAAAAATAACTTTTATGTGGAAAGATTCGCGAAAAATAATGAAAACTTCCTCTTAGAATTTTAAAATTTATTGGATTTTTTAAAATTAATTTTTATTTGCTTTTAAAATAATTTTAACCGATTATTTTTAAAAAGTGACGCAATTTTTTATAATTTCTTCAAAAAAAATTAACAAATTTAATTAAAATTATCGTTTTTCTTTTTTTTTTGAAATTTAAAAAATTTTTGACTAAAAAATTTAAAAAAAAAGTAAGAAAAATTTAATTTTGAACTAATTTTTTTTTAAATTTTGATTTTTTTTTTAATCATTAAAAATTATACAAAATATTAATTTTTTTTTTCTAAAATTGTTCAAAAAAAATTAATTACGAGGATTTCGAAAACATTTTTTATTATTAATTTTGGCCTAAATAAAATAAATATTTCAAACGGTGAACCGGAAAATATTTGCGTCTTATAGAAGAGATTTTTGTGTGTAGGCTTGAGGTCGCATTTCTCATCAACAAGAAGGCAAAAAAAGTGATAAATGACGCATATCGGCAAAAACAATCAAGCCGCTTTTGCTCTTTCATTTCATTTCATTATCGTTGTTTTCCTCCAGCGAACAAGAAAAATAACAAAAAATAAAAAAAACACTGACATTGTGCTTCTTTGTCATTTCTCAATTTCTACCACTTCTACCAGTGACAATATCGAAGGACTTGTCAAGGACTTTTAACATCTCGAACCTTCTTCAACATCCATTACCAGACAATTTTTATTGTAATTCTAATGTTTTTTTTTTATTTATTTTACAGACACGTTTCATGAACAGCTGTTTTGCGACTTTTCTCATTCCAATGCATTTTTATAATGTAACCAGAAGAATTTTTATTTTCTTGTCATCATTTAATAAGGCAACGTGACGTATCTCAATCGTGTTCCTTTTTGTTGCAAAGTTGTAGGTTTCGTTGCAAATTTCCAACTTTTCCATTAAAGCAGGCTTTGAGCAGGGAAGCGTGTTTCATTTAATGCCATGATGACGCCAACATCGACAAAAGTATGCTTTTATGGGATTTCACGATGATGTGTAAGTTCAACGTGACTCATGAATTTATTTTTTTTTGTGTGATAAAAAAAACAAAAAATAAATAAAGCTTTTAGTACCTAAATTTCGCATTAAAAGGGATTACAGATGGTTTGTTGCCAAATTTAAATTGATTTTTCGGTTATTTTTATTAAACAGCTCAGACATGACGACGACGAGGACGAGGGCGGCATTTAAATGACGTAAATGCAAATAAGACCCACTTTTGGTGTCCGCAGAGGAAAAGAAAAATGTAATGCGATACAAAAAAAAAACGAGCAACATGACAAGCCAATTAATTTTTTATTTATGACTTTGCAGGTTGACCAGCTAATTCAGGTCATGGAAATGCTGCCCTCTAATGTTCCACAAATGTTACGTCGCCATTTGAATGTTAATGCAAACACCAATTAAGTTAATGATTGTTGTTTTTTTGAGTGTTACAGATGAATGTGTTTGATGGATTTTCCTTGGAAAACAAGTCATGAAGTGATTTTTCTTACATTTTTAATGATTTGGGGTGAGGATTTTGTATTACAGTCAATGCCCCCATATTCGGCAGCTGAAAAAACCAAATCGGCCGAATTGAGAACCATGTGTTACCAAAGCCGGGCACCAAGCAAATAAAGAAAAATAATGTTTAATTCCTGTTTTTCTTAATATTTTTATGAAATCAGGTGAAAAATATTGAATTTAGTGGTAAATTTATTTTTTGACTTAAAATTTCCCTTGTATTTGGTGTCCGAATGTGGGGACCTGTCCGAATTGAGTGCTGTCCCAATATGGGGGCATTGACTGTATTTCTGTTGAATAACAATTTGATGGAAACGTCTGGTTTTTTAGTGAAATTTTTATTTTGTAAAAGTAAAAAAAATATTTTAAAAAATTTTTTACAACAGTTTTTTTAAATTTTCAAATTTTTCTGATAAAAAATGACAAAAAAGTGTTTAATTTGTAAAAAAAAAGTGAATAATTTTTAAAAAAATAAAATTTTAGTTTAAAATTTTAATTTCTTTGAAAAAAAAATTATTTAAAAAAAAAGGAATTTTTTTTATCAAATTGAAGAAAACTTTTATAAATTTTTAAAAGACAATTTTTATTGAAAATAATTATTTTTTTAAAATCAAACCTGATTTTCAATTTTTATTTAAATAGTTCGAAAAATTACAAGAAAAAAAATTAAATTTTGAAAGAAAAAAATTTGAGTCACAAATAATTGATTTTTTACATTATTTTTTTTTTTACTTAAAATTTTAAACAAAATTCTAAAATTTCAAAAATTTATGATAATATATTGATATTTGTCTTGCCAAACTGATTAATGTTTTTCGATTCTTTAATATAAGCTTCGAAAATACGTCTTTGAGCTAAAATATTTATAAAACGACTAGTAAAAATGCAATCTCAACACTTTTCCGCATAAAAACCCCTGATTATTTTTATCGAATTTTTTGCGCAAGAAAATCTCTT
Organism: Culicoides brevitarsis; assembly: GCF_036172545.1. NCBI lineage: Eukaryota > Metazoa > Arthropoda > Insecta > Diptera > Ceratopogonidae > Culicoides > Culicoides brevitarsis. The sequence goes on along the minus strand of NC_087085.1, from coordinate 17,453,754 downwards.
TCATGTGTTTTTACCGATAAACAGAAATCAACTTTTATAATTTTCCCCAAGTTTTTTTACTCATTAGCAGTCCCTTTGTTTTGTATCATCATAATTAGAATAAAATCGATATTTTTAGTACGAGGGCAAACACCCCTTTTTGTCGCAACCTATTAAAAGCTTGTGCCATCATCATTACCTATAATCTAAATAAACAACAAAAAAATCGAATATTTCCTTCATGACTATTTCCAACCAAAATTCACTTGGAAAGTGGGCGTTTATCAAGAAAAGCTCAAATTAATTGAACATAATTGAAACTTTTCTCAGTGGGAGTGAGACAACATAAATTTAATCATGAAATTAACGTACGTCAAGGAAAAAAAGCAAAACTTTTTCTAGAATTCCATGAAATACGTAAGAAAAAAAATTAATTCAAGGATAAAATAAGTGGCAATATTTTATTCTACCAAAGATAAAAATCATCAGTTGATCTGCTATTTTAAAATAAAATCGTAAGAAACGGAAACCAAAGAATAAAATGAAAAAAAAAACTAATCTTACAATTTTCATCTCATCTCCTTTTGAATTTTCTCATGGATTCGCATTTTTCACTTACTCAATTTCCATCAAAAACCTTTGTTGGAAAAAAAATCCCATTAGGCAAGCCTTGTTCACTTTACCTCTTTTCTCTCGTAAAAATAATGTTATTCATGTTGAAAAAAAAAATTACATTAAGTTGTTACATTTTTACAAAAGAATGTCGCTACTGATAACAATAATGTTTACAAAGAAAAGTTTTTTTTTCGTGAAAAGTCGTGAAAAATGCCACGTAGTTGGAGAAGGGATCATATTGCAGTATACTAAACTACGACTTTCTTTGTTGTTCATTTTTTTTTGTACGTCATTATTATTGTCTGGTGGTCTAATATGGTCTCGAAAAAAAAAAAATAAATAAAAAAAAAAATATAAATAAATGTCGAAGGTCGATTTTTCATGCATTTTTGTAGATTTTAATTTATTTTTGGTTGATTTTTATGCTGACCTTAATTTTTTTTTTTTTTTGGTTTTTTTTCGTTTATTGATATAACAAATACACACAAAGAGTTTAACACTTTTTATTAAACCAATTATATGAACCGTAATAATAGGAAATAATCTTTATAGTTTCTAGATTCTGATTAAAGAACATTATTATATTCATAATTCCACTGTTTCTACTGTTTTTCAACATTTTTTGCCATCAAATCAGGAATTTTCTTTGTTTTACAATTTTTCTTATTTTTCACCAAAACACAAAAAATAAGCAAGACGCCTTATGGCGTTGCTGTCCGCGAGAAAACTGATCCTTTTGTGTGTTGTGACACAGCTTTTTATTCTCTATTTTTCCATGTAGTACAAATAAAAAAAAATCACAATAAAGACTATAACAAACATCTGACATGCTGGAAATTGTCGCGCATGTGCTTTTTCCTCCTCACAAACTGGAAATTGTTTACATTTTTATGGACGATATTGCGCTGGTCGATTCGCTTCCGAGTCCTTCAAGAAGCGCTTGAGACGAGTCAGGACATTCAAAAGTTTCTCATCCGGTTGTTGTTGATGGCTTCCGATGCATGACTCCCGAATTTTATGCGTTAATAAATTCAGTAAGTCATAAATGTTTGGAGTGGGTTGCGAGTCCTCGACTTCTTGTGGAGGAAGAATTTGCTCGGATTCAGGTTTTTTTGGAGTAACCATTAAGAAACCATGAAGACGTGGCACGATTTTGTCCACAGGATTTAATTTCTCGTAATTTTTCTTGAAAGAATCGATGTTTGATGGGACTTTAATTGATGATGAATCGTCAGTGGAGAAAATTTCTTTTTCTATGTCATCGATGTCGAGCTCGATCTACGATTTTTTTTAATTAAAAAATATTTTTTGTTATAAAAAAAATTACTTACATCTTCAGTTTTATCTTTAATACGTTTCAAAAGGGCATCTAAGTAATTTTTATGAACTTTTACAGTAGAAGGAGTTTCATTTTCTTTTTCATCCTGGAGACGTTCTCGCTTTTCACAACGCTTGTCTACCAAAACATCGTAGTCGTTGGCAGAAATTGACAAGATTAATGAAGAAATTATGAGAAATATGGAATATTTAAAAAATAAAGACATTTTCAAGACAAAAATTATATTTTTCACGAAAATGTCAAGTTATATAAAGCAAAGTCTACTAATTTTTTTCATTTTATGAAGTGTTCTCAATTTGATCAAAAGCGTCCTTGAATTTCTGCAAAGGCTCGAATTTATCTAAGAAGCATTTGTAGAGCTCATCAGAACGTGTACATTCGTCTTCTGAAAATTTGCCGCAATTTTTCTCAACAAAAGCTTTCGAGTCAACTGTTTCTTTGATGTACAAAAAGTCGCTGTCGATTACATTGTACTAAAAAAAAATTAAATATTAAAAAAAAATGAAAAAAACATGTTTAATATGATAAAAAATGTAATTTAATTTTTAAATAATTTTAAATCAAATTTTTAATAATTTAATTAATTTTAATATAAAATAATAATTAATTAATTTATAAAAACTAAATAAAAAAAAATACTTACATTAATTTCTGATCCCTGAAAAAATAAAACAAAATTAATTTTTTATTTATTTTCTTTTAGAATTTAATTAATTGATTCAACTCACAGAAACCCAATTGAAACCTTTCAGGATGCAATCCGTATGGCATTTTGCCAAGTTTTCTGGAATTTGCCATTGCCATAAAACCTCGATAGTTTCTTGCGTAAGTCCGCTGGATTTTTCACATTTTTCGACAATTGCTATATGAGCACTTTCTTGACCGAATGCTGCAACGACAAAGCTTAAAAACGTAAGTAATTTGAACATCTTTCAAGATCAACGGTGAGAAACTTTTGATATTCAATAGTCTGGAAACAACAGCTTTTATTCCATGTTTATAGAAAAATATTTAATGCCATGTTCAGATGTTTTATCATTTCTTTTTTAATTCTTGACAGAAAATGTGGAAAAATTTTCTTTTTAAATCGTTATATCACGAGTACATTAAAACTCAGGTTTAGAGACGTGGCAAAATTTCTTGGTTATATTCTTGACTATGAAAGTTTTGTCTCTCAACAGAAAAATTTCTAAAAACATATTTTAGTGTTATTTTATCATTTTTTTTTTCACTGTTAGCACAAAAATTAAAAAAAAAATAGATCCATTATGAGCATAATTTGAGGCAATTTTTTAGGCAAGGACAAGTCAAAAATAATTTTTAGTACAAAAATTTTTGTTAATTTCTGACATAATTAATTAATTGATAAGTTTTGGTCTAACCCTAGTCGTTTTTGATCGAGTCTGACAAAATTTTTCTTTTAAAAACAAACAATTTAAAAAATCTGAATTCTTTTGAGTTGCATAAAAACGTACAAATTTTACAAGTTCCTGAGGTTTGAAATGATTTAGGATCCTAAGAAAAAAATACACTTTAAGAAATAAAATATTGGAAAGTTTCAATTAATTTTTTTTATTCAAGAAACATTTTCACATCTCACAGGATGATCCTAAAAAGTTTAGCTTTCATCTTCAACTATAGTTTCCTCTAAAATATCGAAATAAAAAGAACAATATATTTTTGACCAATTTTTATTAATTACATAAACCCCTTTTAACAGATTTTAAAGTTTGATTATTTTAACCTGTTCAAATTACAGGTTTATTATTCTTATTTTTGGATTTCTTATTATTTTTATTTTTATTATTGTTCTTGTTCTTATTCTTATTATTGCCGTTCTTATTCTCATTATTTTCATTCTGATTCTCGTTATTTTCATTCTCATTCTCGTTATTTTCATTATTGTCGTTGTTATTATCCTTGTTGTCGTTATTTTTCTTATTGCCGTTATTTTTCTTATTAATTCCATTATTATTCTTTTTGTTTCCGTTACCATTATTTTTGTTTTCGTTATTATTCTCATTGTCGGCGTTAATTTTTTTATCATTGCTGTTATCGTTATTATTGTCGTTATAATTATTATTATTGTCGTTATCATTATCATTTTCGTTATCATTTTCATTTTCGTTTTCATTTTCGTTATCATTATTATTATCATCATCATCGTTGTTGTTGTCATTATAAAATTTCTCTATGTCGTTATTATTATTGCTATTACTAATTATGTCTTCATTGTTTTTGTTGTTGCTATTGTTGTTTAACTCTTCACCAAATGAACTATTTGGTTTTCCATCAAAGGCATCCTTAAAATGTTGCACATTGGGCGACCTTGCCAACAAACAAGCATACAACAAAAGCGTCTTGCTACAATGATCCTTAATTCTATTCAACTTTCCACAGTTTTTGTTCAAGAATTCTTTAGTTGGAGCCGAGCTTTCATGTCCAACAGCTTTGTAACTTTTTTTGATGGCACCTAGTCTGAATTTTCCATTCCTGCCGAGCCACTTAAAGTGCGCCATGACACACGCCAAATAACAACGTTTGGGTTTAGCGGGAATTTTCCAAGCCCACCAAATAGCTTTCTCGGTAGATGAAACTTCATGATGATCTTCGCATGCTTTGATGATTTTCAAGTGTTTCGTGTCATAATCACTGGCTTGCGGAACTTTAAGAGCACTCACGGCTACAATAATGGCAAGTAATGGTATTAAAATCTTCATTCTTAGACTTTTTCTGATGAAAACTGATCAGTGATATGTCCTTTTATACAGATTTTATGGAAAAATATAGTGATATCATATGAACAATTTATCAAACATAGAAAAAAAAATTTGACATGCAAGAAATGCAACGAGGTTTTGTTTAATTTTTTAATATTAGACAACATCCATTTACTTCATAGAAAATTTATTGGGAGAAGGAGAGGATCACTTGATTTACAATGGATCTCCATCTAAAAATTAGGTAAGTATTAACTATTTTTTTTCTAGAAAATACATAGCTTTTTCATCTTTTTTAATATAAAGGACGAAGACTTGAAGGCGATTCAAAGAACATGTAATAAAGCACTGCGAGCAATCCTTCTCAAGGATCGAAATGCAAAGTGGAGGGTATGCTAAATGAAACGGAATTTCTTGACGTAAAGCAGAGAGTCTATTTCAATGTGCTGAAACTGAAAGACAATGCCAAAAATGGTCTGCTCCTGGAATACTTGACAGAAAAATTGACAACTGTTGGAGAATCACAACCGTACGGATTTTAAAGAAGAAGCGACTTTAGACTGCCAAATTACTTGACGAATACAACAAAATAGAGTGAGAAGCTTAACTAATTGGTCAAACTAGGCTTTAGAAAGACATGTGCACAATTGGATTCAGGAATATAAAACGTATAGCAGCAGGGCTTAAAAAACTTTTTACTTTTACTTTTGCTTGAAAAACTTTGTTGACTAAAACTTGAACTTAAGTAAAATAATTGAAAAATTTTTTGACTTAATCTTAAGTAAAATCGAAAAATCAAAATGAATTTGACTTTTATTTATGCCTAAGTGAATTTTTGACTTTTGACATAAAAGTTTTGATTTTGTTTGAAAAAACTAAATCAATAAGTTAAACCAAATCAAGAGAAAAACTAAATCAAAAACTGTGTCAAAGCCATTTTTGTCAAATCTTGCTCCAAATGAATAAAAATTTGTCAGAGGGCTCTAATTTATCATTTTTAATCATTTTATAACTCAAAACTGCTAAAAATTGAAACTGAAAAAAATTTTTTTCTTTGACATGGTTTTATTTTAAAAACTAAATCAAGAGCAAAAACTAAATCAAAAACTGTGTTAAAGTCATTTTTGGCAAATCTTGCTCCAAATGGAATAAAATGTGTCAGAGGGCTCTAATTTATCATATTTATTCATTTTATAACTCAAAACTGCTAAAAAATTGAAACTGAAAAATTTTTTTTTCTTTGACATAGTTTTGGTTTGAAAACTAAATCAAGAGAAAAACTAAATCAAAAACTATGTCAAAAACTGTGTCAAAGCCATTTTTGTCAAATCTTGCTCCAAATGGATAAAAATTTATCAGAGAGCTCTAATTTATCATTTTTAATCATTTTATAACTCCAAACTGCCAAAAAATTGAAACTGAAAAAATTTTTTTTCTTTGACATAGTTTTGATTTGAAAACTAAATCAAGAGAAAAACTAAATCAAAAACTATGTCAAAAACTGTGTCAAAGCCATTTTTGTCAAATCTTGCTCCAAAAGGATAAAAATTTGTCAGAGGGCTCTAATTTATCATTTTTAATCATTTTATAACTCCAAACTGCTAAAAAATTGAAACTGAAAAAAAAAAAATTTCTTTGACATAGTTTTGATTTGAAAACTAAATCAAGAGAAAAACTAAATCAAAAACTATGTCAAAAACTGTGTCAAAGCCATTTTTATCAAATCTTGCTCCAAATGGATAAAAATTTATCAGAAAGGCTCTAATTTATAAATAAAAACTTCTAAAAAACCAAAATGTTGTTTTAAAGCAAAAAATAACTTAAAATTGAAAAAAATAAAATAAATTTAAAAAAAAAATAATCTTGAGCTAAAAACGAATTGAGAGAAATTTTTTTTTTTTTGTAAAATTTTCGAAAAAAAAAAAAAATGTTTTGACTTCTGCAAGACTTAAGTCAATGTAAAAGTTCTTTTCAAATTGACTTTTAAACTTTTACTTATGCAAAAGTAGTTAAGCTTAATTGACTTTTACTTTTGACTTTAAAAGAAACTTAAGCAAAAGTTTTTTCGGCCCTGTATAGAAGAACATGTTCTTTGTAATTGTTCATATCAGGGAATGACACAGAATGACGACTTTTAGCAGTATGAAGGATAAATAGATCCTACTGAATTATGCGAGTTTTTACTTATCTTCAGGTTCTTAGAAGAGTTTTAGTAATTTAAGCTAGAATATGCTTAACATTCTTTTAATATCCAAGAGAAAAATTAATTTTCTACTACAATTGGGAATCAAAAACCAACTTATGCCATTTAGACCAATTTTTATTAATGACATTAACCCCTTTTATCAGATTTTTTAAAATTGTTATTCTTATTGTCGTCATTGATGTTCTTGTTATTTGACAATTTATTACACAGTATTGCGTTTTCCATCAAAGGCATCCTTGAAATGCTGCAAATTTGGTGATTTCACCAACAAGCAAGCATACAACAAAATTGACTTGCTGCATGGGTCTTTAATGCGATGTAATTTGCCACATTTTTGGTCCAAGAATTTCTTGTCCGGAGCCGAACTTCCATGCCCAACAGCTTCATAACTTCTTTTGATGGCGTTTAAATTGAAACCTCCACTTCTGTTAATCCACCTGAAATACGTCATGACACACTGCATATAGCAATGTTTGTGTTGAACAGGAATTTTCCAAGACCACCAAATTGCTTTCTCAGTGTCATCAACTTTATACCAATCTTCGCATTTTTTGACAATTTTCAAGTGTTTCGTGTCATAATCGCTGTCTTGTGGAACTTTAGCTGCACTTATAGCGACAATGATTGCAAGTAACGGTATTAAAATCTTCATTGTTTGACTCATTTCTAAGTCGAGACTGATGAGTGATATGGAACATCAATGCCTTTTACATCAAATTAATAAAAAAAATCAGTAAATTCATATGGTATAGAAAATGCAGAAAAATTTCATATGCCAGAAAGTAAATTTTTTTTTCGCATTTTAAATTTTTTTATGAATATCAAGATTATTATTTTCCGTAGTTTTTTTCTAAGCATTTTCTTCTGCTAAGCAGAATATATTTTTTGTGATATCAAGAATAACGTAGAATGATTTTTGGTAGTATGAGCTGAAGAAAAACAAAAGAAAACAAAAAAAGAATCAATATAAGAAATAAGAAAACATTTGCAAAAACATTCATTTTCGAAATTATTAAAAATTTTTTGATCAACGAATGACTCAATAATTTTTTAAAAACTGCTGAATAAAAAAATTGTTTTCAAAATTCCCATAGAGTCGTCACAATTACTCTTAGGATAGGGTCTCGACGCGATCTCAATGGTTCTATTGAGGAAAAAATATTCTTAACAGATTTTTAACATCCAAGAAACTTTTTGAGTTTTTTATTCTTGTCAAAAAATTAATTTTCTTCAAAAATTGCGAATCAAAATCTCATTTAGACAAGTTTTTATTAATAAGGCCGTTCCAAATGATAATCAAAAATAAAGTCCAAAATTTTTTAAAATAAAATGGGGGGGCCCAAATTAAAAAAAAATGTTTTGAAATATTTTTTTCATACCAAACTACAAAATTTTATCAATTTTTGAGCGTTAAATAATATTTTTGATGTTTTTTACTATTCACTTTGAAATTTGCTTGTTTAAAATAGATGTCAGAATATTGATTATTAAAAATTAAAGGTTAAAAAAATTCATAAAAAATATGTCAAAAAATTTAAAAGAAAATTAATAATTTTATGAAAAATATTTTTAGAGAAGAAAATTTATAATAAAATATGATTTCCAAAACAAAAATTAGAATAAATTAAAAATTTTTCTTTATTCTTGAAAGATTATAAAATTACACCCAAAAACGGTCATTTTTGGTTAAATTTTTAACTTTTTTTTTATTTTGTTCCATTGGAAAATTGCGAATCAAAAACCAACTCATCTCATTTAGACAAATTTTTATTAACAACATGAACATAGCAATATCATTATTATTGTCGTTTTTATTTGACGATCCATCATACAGTATTTGGTTTTCCATCAAAGGCATCCTTAAAATGCTGTACATTGGGAGATTTCTCTAACAAGCAAGTATACAACAAAAGTGTTTTGCTACAATGGTCCTCAGTTGAATTCAAATTTTCACAATTTTCGTTCAAGAATTCTTGGTCCGGAGCCGAACTTCCATGTCCAACAGCTTCATAACTCTCTTTGATGGCACTTACACTGATATCTCCATCTTTAGTAAGCCACTTGAAGTGCGCCATGACACACGCCAAATAGCAACGTTTTGGATTAGCGGGAATTTTCCAAGCCCACCAAACTGCTTTCTCAGCGTCATCAACTTCATGATGATCTTCGCATGCTTTGACGATTTTCAAGTGCTCCGTGTCATAGTCACTGTCTTGTGGAACATTAGCACTTACGGCGACAATTATTGCAAGTAACGGTATTAAAATCTTCATTCTTTGACTTTTTCTGATCGAAACTGATGAAATATAAATGCCTTTTATACAGATTTTATGGAAAAATACAGTGAAACCATATGAAGAAATTTGCATAAAATATAGCAAAAAATTTCAAATGCCAGAAATTACACGAGATGTTTTATTTTTCTTGCATATTAAACAACCAACTTTTAACGGAAAACCTCACAGAAAAATTTCAAAAGGACAAAAAAAATTTTTTTTTTTTTGGAAAAAAAATGGAAATACTTAATATTAAGTTGAGATTTCTCCCATTAAGAAAAAAAATATTGTTATCCCTTCAAATTCCAGCAGCAGGCCTTCTGAAAAATCCATTTCCGGAAAACGAGGACTTCCGGTGCTCTTCCGGAAATTCATCAGCGCCAATGGAGACTTTTTGAACTAAAATTACGTGAATCAGCGTGTGGCAATTTCATTCTTATCACTTTCATTCGTCTCAAACTAACCTCATTCTCATGTGATTTTGTTATGGTTCGTGCAGCCGTACAAAAAAAAACAAAATTAATTGATTAAAACGTCAATTTAAACTTAAATTCTACGAAAAATTGTGGAAAATTACCTCAACATTGCGCCAAAATGACTGTCAAACATGGAATCCATCTGGATCCCTCGACACTCAAATTTTCCATCTTCAGTTCTGACGACATCCGAAAATTGAGTGTGACAAAAATCACCACCGGACAGGCCTTCGATGAAATTGGAAATCCTCTCACGGGTGGATTATACGACAACGCCTTAGGCCCATGCACAAATCGAGACATTTGCAAAACTTGCTTCAAAGATTATGCTTCGTGCACGGGTCACTTTGGGCACATTGAGTTGTGTTTGCCCGTGTACAATCCGTTCTTCGTGAAAATGGCTTACAGTATCCTGCGGATGAGTTGTTTGTCGTGTTTCAAGCTACAATTGCCCGACATTACCAAAAGTGTGACGGAATTGCAGTTGGAACTCGTCGATGCCGGTTACATTATCGAAGCGGAGGAGCTGGAGCAGTACAAGAGCGAAAACGTGAACGATGGCGAGGTCAAAATAAAACTCGAAAATGGTCTGGAAGTGCCAAAGAAAGTTGCCGAGTATCAAGAATTGCTTATGCGAGAACCGTTTAATCAATATGGCAACACAAAAAGTACGGAATCGATCCGAAATGCCATTCTTAACAACACAATGGCGAATTGCGTGACGAAAACTTGCATTCACTGCAAGCAACAAATGAAGAGAGTCAAGTTTTCGTACAAAAGACTCGTTTTTGGGTTGACCAAAGGCGACATGAAGGTCTTTTAGTGAGTAAAATCTTTTAAAAACTCTTAAATTTTTCTTAATTTTCATAAATTTTTCAGTGGCGATGAAGAAGATGAAAAAGCTGACAAGATAAAAGCAACAAATCGTAACATTTTCGCCGATGAATGTCGTCAGTTCTTGCGAAAATTGTACGAAAATGACGGAAAATTTCTTCGTTTGCTATTTCCGGTGCTAAAAAATGTCAGTCAATCCGGAAAATGTCCCTTAGACGCACTGTTTATGGATATTTTACCTGTTACGCCTTCAGTTGTGAGACCAGTAAGTACTTTTTCAGCCAAATATTTGCTAAATTTCAATTTAAAACAATTTTTTCTTGTAGTGCAACAAATTACGCGGTGAAATTCTGGAACATCCTCAAACAACGGTCTACAAAGAAATTCTGCGTGCCAATAATCTCCTTCGATCCGTCATTGCCGTGATGAAAAGTAACAGCAAAGAAGATTCCATGGTAATTTCGAAAGACACCCAATCGATTTATGACTTGGCCAAGGGAAATTCTGCCGATGAAAAGTTGTACAACGCTTGGAATCATCTTCAAGCGCAAGTTGACTTAACGCTCGATGTTGATCCGCGTGCTCCGGTCTCTGGACAGGGATTGAAGCAAATTATCGAGAAGAAAGAAGGTCTCATTCGCATGCACATGATGGGAAAACGTGTAAATTATGCCGCTCGTACCGTTATTACGCCCGATCCGAATATCGGAGTTGATGAGATTGGGATTCCGGAGGCTTTTGCACTGAAATTGACCTATCCGACACCTGTTACGCCATGGAATATTCAATATTTGCGGAAAATTGTCACGAATGGACCGAATGTTCATCCAGGGTGAGTTTTTTTTTAGTATTTTAGACATTTTTTAAAGGAAACTCAATAGTTTAGTTCAAAAATTTCCAAATCAAAGTTTAAAAAAATATAAAATTTCGGTAAAAAATGAGATTTCTCTACAAAAATTATATTTTTATCGATAATCATTGAAGTGCAATTAAAAAGAAATGTCAAAATTAGAACAAAACTTTTCAAAATTTAAAGTAAAAAATTTTTACTCTGCAAAAATTCGAGATATTTTGATTTTTTAAATTTTAAATACAATTTTTGATCAAAAAAGTGAAGAAAAAAATCATTATTTTTCCGGAAATATATGTTTTATTTCAAAATTCTAGAAATTTAGTTGAAAAAATATTAAAACTATGCCAAAAATCGAACATTTCAATCATGATTTGGACAATTTTTTGAACTTTTTTTTATAAATTTTACTCAAATTTTTTGTTTTGAATTTTAAATTAAGCATCGAAATAACTATTGAGTTTAATTTAAAGCTCCTTTAAAAAAAATTAACTAATTTCATTCATTTTAGTGCTTGTTTCATCGAAAACGAGATCGGCCAGAAGATCATGATTTCCCCAACGAACGAAACGCAACGTGAAACACTCGCCAAAACCCTTCTTACTCCAACCGAAAGTCGTCAAGGTGTCAAAATCGTGCATCGTCACTTGCATAACGGCGATGTTTTGCTGCTGAATCGTCAACCGACGCTCCACAAGCCCAGTATAATGGCTCACAAAGCTCGTATCCTCAAGGGCGAGAAGACTTTTCGTTTGCACTACTCCAACTGCAAATCCTACAACGCTGATTTCGATGGTGACGAGATGAATGCGCATTTCGCACAAAATGAACTCGCCCGCAGCGAAGCCTACAACTTGGTAAATGTCGCGAATCAATATTTGGTACCGAAAGACGGAACTCCCCTTGGCGGCTTGATTCAGGATCACATCATTTCCGGTGTGAAACTCATGTTACGCGGAAAATTCTTTAACAAGCACGACTACCAACAGTACGTTTTCCAAGGCTTAAGCAAGAAATCCGGGCATATCAAGTTACTTCCGCCAACGATTTGGAAGCCGATTCCACTTTGGAGTGGCAAACAAGTTGTTTCAACGATCATCCGGAATTTAATTCCCGAAGACGTGCCACCGATAAATTTAACGGCAACGGCGAAAATTAGTGCAAAAGCGTGGCAGAGTCAAGAATCGCGTGAATGGGCTGCTGGCGGCTCGCCTTTGGAAGGAAATTCAATGTCTGAAGCGGAAGTCATTATTCGTCACGGTGAACTTTTGTGTGGAATTTTGGATAAAAATCATTATGGAGCAACGCCTTACGGTTTGGTGCATTCAATGTACGAATTATATGGCGGCGATGTCAGTTCCAACGTTTTGAGTGCCTTTTCGAAGCTTTTTACGAACTATTTGCAACGCGAAGGGTTCACTTTGGGTGTTAAGGACATCATTGTGTTGGAGAAAGCGGATAAGAAACGTGCGAAAATCATCAAGAAATGTCGAAAATCCGGTAGAATTGCTGCGTTGGGGGCACTCGAACTCGACTTGGATACGCCTGACGAAGTGATGATCGAAAAAATGGACGAAGCGTACACAAATAATCCGAAATTTCGCACAATTATCGATCGGAAGTACAAACAAGTTTTGGATTCGTTCACGAATGACATGAACAAGACATGCATCCCGACTGGTTTGGTGAGCAAATTCCCGGAAAATAATCTTCAGTTGATGGTGCAGTCAGGAGCCAAGGGTTCAACTGTCAATACGATGCAAATTTCGGCGTTACTTGGACAAATCGAGTTGGAAGGAAAACGTCCTCCATTGATGATTTCACGAAAATCTCTTCCAAGTTTCCCGAGTTTTGAGACTTCGCCACGTTCCGGAGGTTTCATTGACGGTAGATTTTTGTCTGGAATTCGCCCGCAAGAATTTTTCTTCCATTGTATGGCAGGGCGTGAAGGTCTGATCGATACAGCTGTCAAAACAAGTCGTTCCGGATATCTTCAACGGTGTCTCATCAAACATTTGGAAGGCTTGAATGTTAATTATGACATGACGGTTCGCGATTCTGACAACAGTGTCGTTCAATTTATGTATGGCGAGGATGGAATGGACATCAGTAAAGCTCAATTCTTTAAGACGAAGACATTGGAGTTCTTAAATGACAACCGAGATGCAATTGTGAACGAAGAATTGTTGAAAAAATTGAAGAATGATGAAGTTATTGATGAAAAAATTAATAAACATAAGAAGAAGTTGCGACAATGGATAAAGAAAAATGGATCAGCTTTGGCAAAACATCGAATTAGTGCGTTCAAAAATTATTCTGAAGAGGTTGCTAAGGAAATGGATATCAAAAATCCCAATAAAGTAAGTCAAATATCTGCCATGATGACACTTGATTTTTTTTTTAAATATTTAGGCCGTTCCAAATTTTTTCCGATGTTTTTGTCCCAAAACATTTTTTTCAAAATGGGGGGGGCAAAATAAAAAAAAAAAAGTTTTGAAATACTATTTCATACAAAATGACAAAATTTTAACAAATTTGGGCCCTTAATGAATATTTAGTATTTTTGTGGTATTTTTTAAATTTATGATTTAAAATTGATCTGTAAGTGTTTCAAGTTAAAAATTTTAACAAAAAATTTTCATAAAATAACCGTCCAAAATTTTTGAAAAATAATTTTTAGGAAATATTTTTATAGAAAAAATTCATGTAAAATTTCGATTTTTAACACAAAAAATTTTTAACACAAAAAAATTAAAAATATTTTAAAAATTTTTTGAAAATTCCTTGAAAATTTTTAACTTTTTTTTTTATTTTGCCCCATTGGATTTTCGACTTCTAAAATTTGGAGCGGCCTTAATTTAATTTGAATTTTTGAAAAAATTGTTTATTTTTTTCTTAATACAAAAGAAAATTTGCCAAATTAATTTTTTTTATTTTAAATATTTTTTTGCAAATAATTTAGCAAATTGATTTTAATTTAATTTAATTCATTTCGATTTAGATTTTCATAAAAAAATTTTTTAAGTTCTTTTAATTTAAAAATTTTTAAATTTTTTGATATTTTTCAACTAAATATTACGAAATAATTATTTTTGACAAAAAAAAAATAAAATAAAAAAATTTTACCGCCTAAAATTTAACAATTTCTAATAAAATTTTCCATTTTCAGATCAAAGAAGGTCGTTCCCGCCTCGCAGGAAAAATAGTCGAATCCTGGCAAAACGCTGACCAAGACATCATCACGCAATACATCAAGAAAAGCCTTCGTTGTCCTGATCCGACAATCAGCAAATTCAGTCCCGACAATCATTTTACTGCAATTTCTGAATATTTGGAGTCTCTCATCAGCTCTTTCGCCAAAACGCACAATGACAAGGACGAGCAAAGTGCTTTTAGTGACATGTTGTACGTAAAGGGCATCACATCGCTCGCAGCTCCTGGAGAACCTGTTGGACTTCTTGCAGCACAATCCATTGGAGAACCATCGACGCAGATGACACTGAATACTTTCCATTTCGCCGGTCGTGGTGAGATGAACGTCACTCTCGGTATCCCTCGTTTGCGCGAAATTCTCATGATGGCATCGAAAAACATCAAAACACCCTCGATGGATATTCCTTTTTTGAAAATTGAAGATCAGGAAAAGATTTCCGAGAAACTGCGGATCGGATTGAACAAAGTTACGGTCGCTGATGTGCTGGAAACTGTAAATGTCAAAAGCAAGTTGGTTTATTTCCCACAACGAGGACGAGAATATGTCCTCCGGTTTCAATTTTTACCTCGCGATGGCTATAAAAACGAATTTTGTGTCAAGCCGAAGCAAATAATCAAACACATGTCGAAGAATTTCTTCAAACAAATGTTTAGATTAATTATTCAAGCGGCAAAAGAGAAAAATACGATCATTGACATCGAAACTGAGAGTAAAAAGAAGGGAAAAGAAAGCACAGAAGAGGCAGGAGGTGATGCCGACACCCAAGGACCAAATATTTCCGTTCGCCCAACGCGAAAAGACGACAGTTCCGACGATGACGAACCAATGGGCGACGATGCTGATGCCACGGACGAACGAAAACGCGCGAAACAAGCTGACGAACGGGATTACGACGAGCCTGAAGACCCTGAAGAGATCCAGGATGCCGAAGTAGAGGAAGAAGACATGATCGAAGAAGTCCCCATCGATCCGTTGGAAGAACAGCAAGAAATGGAAGCAGAAACTGCAGATGTTGTACGAAGTCACGAGTTTGCCGAAGACTATACTTTCGACAAAGATCGTCATTTGTGGTGCCAAATTCGTTTCTGTCTGCCGATGAAATACAAAACGATCGATTTGACGAATCTCTTGCGAAATCTCGCCAAAAAATCGATTATTTGGGAAGTTTCGAAGATTAATCGTGCCATCACGTATATGGCGAACGATCGTTTGACCCTCAAAACGGATGGCATTAACATCCAGTCCATGTTCAAGTATGACACGGTGCTCGATTTGAACAAATTATACACGAACGACATCCATGCGGTGGCAAATACGTATGGAATTGAGGCAGCTGCCAGAGTTATTGTGAAAGAAGTTCAGAATGTCTTTAAAGTTTATGGCATTACGGTAGATCCGCGACATTTATTGCTGATTGCCGATTACATGACCTTCGATGGCACCTTCCAACCACTGAGTCGCAAGGGAATGGAGGCATCTGCGTCGCCGTTGCAGCAAATGTCGTTCGAGTCATCGTTAGTATTTTTGAAATCAGCGACGATTCAGGGAAGAGCTGATAACCTGGCGTCGCCATCGAGTCGCTTGATGGTAGGACAACCATGCAAAAGTGGCACGGGCATTTGTACGTTGGTGAATAACAACGATTATATTCTAAAAAGTTTGAAAAAATAATTATTTTTATTGTGAATTTAAAAAAAAATTTAAATAAAAATTGTTTTACAAATTTAAATATTTAATTTCAATTGAGGCTGCTCTTAATTTATTTTTGAATACCTATTTTGGCAAAAATATAATAAAAATTTCATCGAAAACAAAATATTTTTCAGTTTTTTTGTGCTTCATCACAATTTCTTCAGATTGTTTTTTTTCACAAATTTAAAAGTATCAATTTCTGAAAAAATTGAACATATTTTTGAAAGACTTTTATTTAATGTTAATTTTTTTTAAGCCAAATTTCAATGTAAGGTATTTAAATGTTAAAAAACAATTATTTTTCTCAATTCTTGAAAAATTTTTGAAAAATTTTTGTAAATTAAATTTTATTTATTTATCGATTTCTCTTACAAGAAATCTTATAAAAATATTTAAATTTTTATAATAATAAAAATTAAATTAAATTAAGATTAATTAAAAATTTAATTTAATTTTCTTATTTAATTTAAAAAATTTAAAATATTTAAAAAATATTAATCGAGTATTAAAAATATAGTAAAAAAATATTTAAGACAAAACTGAGCTCTAATTAAAAAAAATATTATTAAAATTATTAAAAAATCAAAAAAAAATTATTATAAAATAATTATAAAAAAATTATTAAATTATTAAAAAAAAGAAATTTCAAAATTATAATTCCTATTTTTCATTCAAAAAAAACTATTAGAACAAAAAAGCTATAAATTAAAATTGGAGCAGCCTAAATATTTAAAAATAGTGTTCTCCCTATATACATGTCGGCATGCA
Source organism: Culicoides brevitarsis (assembly GCF_036172545.1). Classification (NCBI taxonomy): domain Eukaryota; kingdom Metazoa; phylum Arthropoda; class Insecta; order Diptera; family Ceratopogonidae; genus Culicoides; species Culicoides brevitarsis. The sequence goes on along the minus strand of NC_087085.1, from coordinate 17,436,785 downwards.
TGCATGCAGCATATATGTCGACATGCATGTAGCCTAAAATTTACATGTCGACATGTAAAATATGAAAATAAAATTATTTTGATGAAAAAAATTTTTTTTTAAAGAAAAAAAAAATGAAATATTTTTACTTTTTTAGTAGCTATTAAAGACCGATAAAATAAAAGTCAAATGTTTTGGGTTAAATAGCTTTTAAAAACATTACGACGAATTGAGTTTTTTAAGATTTTTCTTATTTTTGAACAAAAGTTTTGAGATTTTAAAAAGAGCTTGACTATATTTTTCTATCAATAATGGAAAAGTTTCAATGAAAAAAAAATGGAACTATAGTTTAACGAAAATAGATATTTTTCAGATTGGTTAAGCTACATAATGGTAAAAAATTACTTAGAATTTAAATATGTCTTAATTTGAAAATCGATATTTCACATCACGATATGATATTTTTAAAATTATTAATTTTTTTCATCAATTTTGAAAAATATTTTATTCAATTCTTTATTTAATTATTAATTCATTTTTAATTTAGTGTGAAAAAAAAATAATTTTTTATTTAAAAAACTGAAATTTGGACTATTGAAATTTAAATGCAGAGCAGTCCATAAATGCATGCATGGTTTTTTTACATGCAGCATGTGCCGAACACTATTTAAAAATAAACAGGAAACTTTTAAAAACTATTAAAATTTTCCTAAATTAAAAGCAAAATAATCCTATAACGTGTGTTGACTCTTCAAATATTTCGTCTCAAAATAGAACAAACACTCTTGGTATCTTTTTATGTAACACCATTCTTCATCTCGTCATCTTCAGACGCAGGTGATAATAGCTGAGCTTCTTAACTTTATCATTATCACGAAAAAACAGAAGTTTTATTTAAACAATGATTATTCAAATTTTTTTGCTATACAAAAACAAATAAATATCTCAAAAATTTCACAAAAAACTCTTCATGACAAAGAAAAAAGTTTGCATCCTTTGACAACAGCAACAACAAAGTAGCCGACCAGTCGTGTGTCCACTTCTGCAATTTTTTTCTATTTTAATAAACAATTATTATCATAATATTTATTTGTTTGCTTCTATTAAAGAGGACTAGTTTCTTATTTGCACCCATCTACAAAGCACACACAAATGCACACAAATACGGAACACAAAAAGTGACGGCATTCGGTTATAAATTTCCAGCATTCGTTTGTTTGGTTCATTCGTTTACGGTCCTTTGTCTGTGTAACAGCTCCGAGAGCTTATCTCTGAAAAATAAAATTTAATTTTTGAGCAAATAGTTTGTCAACTGAGAATTTTTCTGGAAAAAAAAGGAATATTTTACAATGTGCTGATATTTATTTAAAAAAAAAAATAAATTCTTCGTCGAAATTTTAATAAAAGAAAAAAATAAAAGTTATGAAAGAATCGCGACATCCCGAAAATCTTTATAAAAATAATAAATTAACTTTTATTGGAGAGAATAAACGGAAAAAGACTAGAGAAAATAAAAATAATAATAAAAGTTTAAAAAATATCACAGATAGTGGAAGCTTAAATTACAAAAGAAATAATTTAAATTTTGGTGAATTTGATACTTGAATTATTTTTTTTTTAAATTTTAATAAAAAAAAAGGTAAGTTCATTTAATTTTAATAATTTTTTTTTTCAAATGAGCAACTCGCGAGATGATAATGCACGCGATTCAATTAAGAAGAACATTCATTGATTTAAATAAATAAATAAATGACGACAAAAATGATAAGAAATTGATCTATTTTGCTCTCACTCTCTTTATTTTATTAAATCATCATGGAAAAAAACTTGACATTTAATTGATAAAATACAAAGTGTTCGAGAATTTAGCTGATTTCATAAAAAAATTAAATCAATAACCAACTTTTTTTTATAAATTTTTCTTATGCACTATGCAGGTAAAAAATTTTATGAATGAAGCATAAAATGAAGTGATTTCAAGCATTACTGATGATATTTGTGGCTTTTTAACAGTTATTTGGTGAAATAAAAAAAAATTAAAAATTCAAGGTTATTTAAGAAAAATAATTAAAAATCAATATTTACCTAATTTACGGTTAATGATGCCGTTTCTGCTCTAATTTATAGAGATTTCAGTGACAATTTACAAAATAATTGTCAAATGTTTATCACAGACTATTAATCATTAATATTTCTCATTAATTAGCATAAATGCATCGTTTATCGATAAATTAATTGATTCAAACGGATAACGTGTATTTTTATTAATTCATTCAAGTTATTAATAGCTGTTTGTTTATTTACACAATTAATTAAGACGTTGATGCATTTTACGCATTTCTTGCAAGAAGTTATTAGCATACGCGTGACCCATAAGTATACTTAATGTTTTGAATAAACGACATTAAACTAGTTATTTCTGGGAAGTGTTTTCTTGTTATTCATTGAACTTGAAAGAAACCCATGGGATATTCAATATTTTTTTTGCTAACGAGTTTCTTTTGAATTTGTAGTTTTTCAAGATAATTAGTCATAAAGAATAAAAATAAATAAATTAATTAATAGTTCTCCGGTAAAGATAGCTTAATTAACTTTTGACCCAAAGATCGTTAATTATAGTTTTCTTTTAACATTAATTGATAATCAAGGAAGTAAATTGCATCAGAAGGGAAATCCTGAAACAAATAACAAAAGAATTTGCTTTGGTTGAGTTAAGTTTTTGATTGATTTGAAAAAATATCTACTATCAAAGAATATTTTTCTCATAAAAGATGCAATATGAAAAAAACTATCAATTGTTAATTTTTTTTTTCAACTTTTTAATAAATAATATCTTGAAACCGATCATTTCATATGACTTTCATATATGTAATTTTAAGTATAAAAGGTCATTAATTAAAAAATGTTGTAGTAACCTTCTTATATAATAATAACATACGAAACTATCAAGAAGCACAATCACATTTTTAATAAATTTTGCAAAATATTTAGCGATATTAAAAAAAAATGTTAAAAAAAAGAATAAGATTTTAAATCTTTTAAATTTTGTAATTATTATCCAAAAAGAACCTTTGTTAGATGAAAATTAAACCTCTGTGACTTGAATTGAAAATGTTTGAAAATTTCTCAAAATTTTCGTGTTTTTTTTGAAGTATTTATCAGTTTTTATTAAAACGGCTAAATTTAATTATTTTGCTTTTATTATGTAAATATTTTTATTATTTTCCTGCAATTTTTAAAGTTTTTGAATGTAAAAAAGTTTTAAAAAAATATTAAAAAAATATATAAAAAAAAATATTTAAAAAATAGATGAAAAAAATTTGTTAAAAAACACTAAAAATAAAACATTTTAAAAAACGAACTAAAAAGTAAAAAATAAGGGCTTTACAAAAGCACTAAAATGGATAAAATAAGGGCTTTTTGTTAGCGAAGTCCCTTTTGTTAGCCAAGTTAATTTGATTAGCGATATTATAAATTAAAAACTAAAATGTGGAGTTTTTAGTTTTATTTTTATATTATTTTGAGGTAGGTTTTATAATATTTATATTTTAAAAAAAGTTTTAAGTCACGTGAAATTTTCATAATCGAAAGAATGTCCTTCATGCATTGCATGATCCAATGCAGCATTTTTATATTTCGTTTCTTTGTCAATTTTGTTGTGAATCGCTTTTAGAGTTTTCAAACTTTCCTGTTTGTTCCTCGTACGATGACTTTTGTATGTAATTTCTCTGTCAGCAATGATTTGTTCTCTTTTCTTCATGGCCGCTTTGTGTGTACTTATGTGTTCCTTTATCCTTGGTGGCAGGGAGTTCGTTTTTCCGCTATCTCTACCTGTCTCTCCAATATATATTTTTGGACAAAGTGAGTTCTCTTCTCCATTTTTACCTTTACATTTAATTCGGTAACAAAAGCCTTTTTTAGTTTGTTGTACTTTTGTCTTGGTTTTTGTGAAAAGTTCGTTCAATTTTTTCGGAGGTTTCATTCCTAATTGAATGTTTTTGTCCAATTTCGATACATTTTTCCTTATCTTGTCCGACAGGAACGGAATGTATGGGAGGCTGCGATATGTTTTTTCCTCCTTCTTTTGTGTCACATTTTGTACTGTATTGGATTGGTCACCGTATTTCATGTTATTAATGATTCTTTTAATCATTTGATCCGGATAGTTGTTCTCCTCTCTTACGAGACGTTCATGATTATTTCTCACCGATAAGCGGTGTAAGGTGGAAATAAACAAAATTTTGTGACAAAAAATTTCTTAATTTTTTAAAAAAAGTTCCTGACAAAACATAAAATGTGATAAAATAACAAAAACAAAACCATTTTTGACGTAAGACATATTCTGTAAAAAATTTATGTGTAATTATATGTAACAAAAAGTGTTTTTAATAAAAATTTTCAGTCAATCTTGCCTGATGATGATGCCGGAGTGCATCGAAACGTTGCAAATAATTAAATAATTTGTTTAATTTTGACCTTCAAACCCACGAAAAAGTCCGAAAATCAACGTTTAACGTCTAAAAATGTTAAAAAAATTACAATAAAAAAATTCAAAAATATTTATTTTTTTTATTTCAAAGAAAATTGCAATAGCATTTTTTTTAACTTTGATGTATTTATTGAATGATCACAGTGCATTGATTTTATTAATTTTATTTTTTATTTATTTAATTTTGTTTATTTATTATTTTTATATCAACATAAGCTAAACCAATATTTTTTATATTTTACATAGAAACAAAATAACTCCCATAAGATACCTGTATTGAACTTAATAGATCAAGCAAATATTTGTTTGTAAACAAAGCTAAATAATAATAAAACCGTCACAAACTCAATTCTGATGCAACTTCTCACACTCGTTGAAATTATATCACTGCATTATCGATGAATGAATTCACAAGATTATTTTTTGCGATATAATATTTTTATCTGCAAATATTTGTTCTCTCGCAGTTATTATTAGACGCAAGCAAATAATTAATAAATTAAATCAACATCAGCAGTGCAAATAAATCTATTTTAATGTGAAGCCAAGGCTTTAGTTCTTTGCAAATTCTTTTTGACTCTTTAACGCAAATAAATTGAACTCTAAATAATAAATTAAATTAATGTGTGATGAGCAAATATTTACCTGTCCATAAGAGCGTACATATGTCGTTTTGTTTACGCGAGTCACTGAGTCTATAAATGCAAGTAAATGCACTTGTGTATGTCACTCGTTCTCTCTGATCGTGCTTCGGAATTTTTTTCGGGTACACTCACACCTTCACCACGTACTGAAATAATATTTCGGTTATCAATTATTAAATTGATTGTCGATTAATCAGTTTAAAATCTGTCCGTGGTACGCATCGTCTGATGTTCCTTCCCATGTCTACGTGAAAAAAACGAAAAAATATGTGAATATTTGAAAAAATCAAAAAATAAGAGATTTATTTTGAAAAAAAAAAGTTTCTTGTAACTTCCGATAAATGCACAGTTGCTCACTTGAAATAATAAATCACCTAAAAATCACACAAAATCTTTTCAAAATGCTCAAAGAGTTCAAGTACTTTTTCAATAGTGTCATCACTGACGTGCTCCATATAACGTCCAGTCCTCCGGAGAAACGGAAAAAGTCTTTAACGAAGAAGGAAAAGGAGAAAATGGTCGCTCACTCATTACCAACCGCGAATATTGACTACAACGATCCCGTACGGAAGCAGCTGATTCAGGAGAAACGTGACCATGCAAAGCAGCAAAAGTATGACTACTCGCACGTTTTCAGGTAAGAACACACCTCCAACTAGAATTGGCAGTTTGAGAGCGGAAACGAGAGTGAAAACGAAGGACATGAACTTTTTTTTTTAATAAATTGAATGAAATTTTATTAATTTAATTTGTATAAAATGGCTTATCAGTAAATGATACTGATATGATAAGCAAACGTCGTTGATTCGATTGTTTTTAGCGTTTCTAGTATTTGTAAATTTTAACGACCTCAAAGTCGGTTGATACAATAGTAGAAAATGTTTTGGGTTTCCTCCTTCCTAATTTTAAGTGATTTTTTTTTGAGATATCGAGATTAAAAAAAAAACATGAAATTACTTAAATTTTAATAACTTCTAAAATAACTTCTAAAAAATTAACTTCTAAAATAAAAAATTAAAAAAATAAATAAAAATATTTCGTGACATAGTGAAGTTTTAGTGAAAAATGTTTTATTTTTCAAAGAAAAATAAAAAACTCTAACGAAACTTTTAATCCCGATTTAGATTAAAAACTCTGAAATCTATTGGAAATGATAAAAAACTAAAAAATATTCGACGAATAATTTGTAATTCAATTTTTTCTATGAATTTTTTAAAAATTAAAAATAAAAAAAAATAATTTAAAAATAAAAAAAAATAATTTAAAAATTAAAAAAAAAATTAATTTGAAAAACTGAAAATGTTCTTATTTATTTTTTTTTAAGAGGCTTAAAAATAATTATCAAAAATATATTTCATTACAATTCCATCCGGGAATATTTTTTCTTCGACTTAGTCTTAGTCTTAGACTTCCATTAGTTTTTTAAAAATTTAAAAAACTTGACAAAAAAAGAAAAAAAAATAAATAGAAAAAAAAATATAAATAAGTAAACGAAAATTTTGAAGAACAGTGTAATAATTTTTATAAATTTTCAAAATTTTTGTATAAAAATCAGCAAAAATACTTTAAAAATTTAATGAAAATGGCACTTTTTACCCTTTAATATTTTTAAATTTTTAAAATAATTTTTTTAATTTCAGTCCCAAATCCCGCTTTGACCTGATACGACTCTCAGCGATCATAATGGCAATTGAGTTCGCATATGCCGCTGAAACTGCATTTGTTAGTCCAATTTTGCTTGAAATCGGGATTGATCACTCAAAGATGACGATGATATGGGGAATTTCACCTTTTGTAGCATTTTTCGTGTCACCTCTCATGGGAACGATTTCCGACAAGTGTCGTTCGTCTCTTGGAAGAAGAAGACCTTTCATTTTGCTCTTGTCCATTGGAATCATCTTGGGCTTACTTTTAGTTCCTTATGGCAAGCCTCTGGGAATTTTACTTGGTGACTATGGCGACGAAAAGGAGGATTACATGAACACGACACGATCTCTGGACAATTTTAACGTCGAAGAAAAAATATTCCCGGAAGGAAGTGTTTACGATAGTTACAAATGGGCCGTGATGTTTACCGTTATTGGCACCATTTTGCTCGATTTTGACTGCGATAATTGCTTGACGCCCGCAAGAGCGTATCTGCTCGACGTCAGTTTGCCAGAAAATCACGCAAAAGCTTTGAGCACGTCGACAATGATGGCTGGTGCCGGTGGTTGTTTCGGATATTTGCTCGGAGGAGTGAATTGGGAAGCAACTTTCATTGGAGTCTTTTTTGGCGGGAACATAAAAACAGTTTTTGCGCTCGTTACAATAATTTTTCTCGTTGGAATGACCATCACGGTGACGAGTTTTCGTGAAATTCCGTTGCCATTGATGGAAAAAGATGAATTATTGCGACCAATTACTCAAGTTGCCATCACAAAAGCGAAGGATAAGGTCTTAAGAGACGCTAAACAAGGAAAATCAACAGAAGTAGTTTTGTCGGTCTCTGATTTGAACGGAAAAAAATCAGAAAATCACGAAGCGGGAATTTCTGGTGAAATAGACGAAGAAAATGACGTCACGTTCGGACAATATCTCAAAAGTATCGTCGTGATGCCGAAATCTTTGAGACTTTTGTGTTTAACGAATTTTTTGTCGTGGATGAGCCATTGTTGTTATTGTCTCTATTTCACGGATTTCGTTGGAGAAGCCGTTTTTAATGGAGATCCCACAGCAGAAAAGGGATCGCAAGGACATCAACTTTACGAAGATGGGATTCGATTTGGATGTTACGTAAGTTTTTATCAATTTTCCTTTAAAAAAAAATATTTTTTAAAAGAAATTCTTTTTCAGGGACTTGCAATTTATGCTGCAGCTTGTTGCTTCTACTCAATGACGATCGAAACCCTGATATCAAAACTTGGGTAAGAAACTTTTACGATTTACTTGCATCCGATCGAAGACACGAACCACTAAATTTTATTTTTTTAGCGCAAAAATTGTCTATGTTGGAGGATTGACAACGTTCGGAGTTGGAATGTTGCTTCTCGGAGTTTTTCCTACAAAGAACCTTTGTCTCATCTTGAGCATCACCGGAGGAGTTATTTATGCCACGTTATTTACTTTCCCATTTTTGCTCGTTGCTCGGTATCATGAAAAAGGATCGGTGAGTTTTTAATTATTTTGTTAAAGTGATTCGATTTTACATTAAAATGAAACGTTAAATAATGATACTTTAAATTAAATTTTACGATAAAAATTAAATAAAAAATTTTAATTAATTCTGATTAAAAATACGAATAAAAATTAACGATATTTTTCAAATTTGAAAAAAAAATTTAAATTAACCAAAATTTATATGAAAATTAAAAAATATCAAAATTTATGATTTTACTTAAGATACTAATTTTTATTTAACCTAATTTAATTTTTTTTTTTTTTTTTTTTTTTGAAAAAATTTTTTTCATCATTTTTTGTGATATTTAGTGTCAATTTTTAATAAACTGTTTTTTAAAATTAAATGATTAAAATTCAGAAAACATTAATAATTTTTATATTTTTGAAGATTTCTTTAAAAGATAATGAAAAAATTGATGATTTTCAAAAAATTTGGGAAATGTTTTTCGATTTTTAAAAAAATTTTCAAAAAATAACTAAATTTTAAATTACATAATTAATTAATTTTAATTTAATTATTTTTATTTATTTATTTATTTTTATTTTTCACCGAAAAAAGTCAAAATATTAATTTTATTCACTCTAAAAATATATTTTTGATTTTTTTTTAGTTCAAAGTACGCAAAGGCCAAGAAGTACCATCGGAAGGAAAACGTGGCTTGGGTACCGATATCGCCATCGTCGGCAGCATGCTTTTTGTCGGACAATTCACTGTCTCCCTAACTGTCGGCTATTTCGTTACATTCCTCGGATCGACAACAGCTATCATGTACGCTGCCAGTGGATTTGCCTTTTTGGCTGCGATATCAGCTTTGAAAATTGTCTACATGGGACTCTAAATATTTATTAATTATTATTCGTAGTTGTGATGAATTTTTGTAATCTCCAAGAAAGATTTAAGTTTAAATTTTATTGTTATAAAAAAAATAAATAAACAAAAAAAAATATTTTACGCACCGTTAAAAATGTGACATTTTTCGTCAAAATTCGCGATAAGACTGAACTCGTGCTCTGAGTACACCTAATTATGCAACTCACTGAAAGATGAAACTTCAACGTCGTATCAAGTCTGCATTGCCAAAGATTTCGTAGATCACATAGAAATAATAGAAACACTTGTAGCTACTCGATTCACGAATGTAAGGCACGTACGGAGGAAGCCTGCATGTGTAAACGGTAGGTATCCGATTGAATTGCTTCTCTTGTCAATGTTAGTTGTGGCTCGGTCGGTGAATGGAAAACACTTAAAAATTCGTTTGTGTCAAGGTGATTGAAGTTGTTACTCGGTTCTTGTAGAATTTAGTTTAACAGAATAATTTTTATTGTAATAATTAAAAATTACATGAAAAGTAACTGAGGAAGCCATAATAAAGACAATAATAATTTTAATAAAATTTACAAGAAAAACCTGAACATAATAAAAATTTATGACAATAATTTTAAATAAAATTTGTTAAGAAAACATTGCTGAACTAAAACCGATGAAAGGTAATAAAATTAAAAATAAAACCACTCCTCGGCATGTACCTGACTCAAATAATAGCAAATAAAGTGCAATGAACGATTGTGATTTCTAAACATAAATTATTTGTTATGCAATTCAAAAAAAGGGTTAATTGTAAGATATGCACAAAAGGGTCAATAAGTGCATGTGTCTTTTTGTTTTGCAAAGTTTCTCAATTAAATGTTTAAAAATGTTTAGTTGTCGATTAAATTGTGTAATACCAGATAAATTAAGAGATAAAGTGTTTGAATCAATGTAATAAGTTAATCGTGAGTTGAATAATCTCAAAAAGTGGGAGTTTATGAGAATTTATGTTTTTTTTAATTTTAAGGTGAAAAAATGTCTAGTCTGATTGTCACACTTTAATTTTAAATTATTTTAAATTTTTATGATACTTTAAAAATATTTTCAGTAAAAAATATTTTGAAAGTTTTTATAATTTCGCTTAATTTAAGATTTGATGAATTTTTTAAATTCACTAGTTTGTAAAAATTTTAATAATTTAAAAAAAAAAAACAATTAAAATTCATTTAAAATTAATAATATTTTTCTTCAAAAAATATTTATCTTTTAAAATAAAAAAAAATCTTTTTTATATAATTTTTTTAAAATGATAAAAAAAACATTTTTTATTGTTTTTTTTTTAACATATTTAAAATAAATATTAAAAATAAATAATAAATATTAATAATAAATAAAAAAATTAAAATAAATTAATAAAAATAAATTCAAAAATTTTTAATGTTTCGAAATTTAAAAAACAGATTTTTAGCAATTTTTCTAAAAAATTTCAGATTTTTTTGTCTACAGATTTAATTAAAATAATATTTTTCTTTCGTTTTTCATTTATTTTGAAAATAGACTGATTTATGTATATTAATGTAAAAAAATATTTTTTTTTCTATTCAAATCAAATTCTTAGAAAAATATCTATTGAAGCTCGTTTTATTGTCGGAGTTTCTAGGAAATCATCATATCACAAAAAAAAATTTTTCAGAGAACCCGCATTTCTCTTAACTTTTAAAAAAACAAGATTTATGATAATGAATTTTATCAAAAACATTTATTTAAAAAAAAATTAAAAAAATCTCTTCTCAGTAAGGATTAATTCCGACAACCGTTTACAAGTGTAACAATTTGTAATCCAATTAACAGGATTAAAAAAGTTGCAAAAATTAATCACTTACACGCTTATTTTAACAAAAATTCGCACAACATTCATTAACTAATTTCTTCAACGTCTTATTTCTGTCTGTCATTCATTGTGGTCTTTCAATTTGAATCAAGTTACACAAAACCCACAAGATATCTGTGACAATTACAGAAAAAAAATAAGAACTGAACGCCTCATTACGTTATCCTCTCGCCGGCGGGGCGTCACATAAAAATAACTCAAAATACCGAGAAAATTGAGGGTCTTCATATTGAGGATTAAAAAACTATCGTTATCCGGAAATACGAAGAGGTGAAAATTATTTCAACATATTTTTCTGAAGAATTTCACGCACTTGTATGTTTTCGTTGTCGTCGTCGCTTTTTAATGTTATTTATGATCATTGAACACAATTAAACTACTTCCCTTTCCATTTGATTTACAAATAATCCCACAATCTGTCACAATATGAAATAATAAATTTTTAAATCGAATCATTGCGATTCAATTAAGGCAGATTATTTCGCATTTTTTTTGTCGTCGTTGATGAAAAATTGCAACATTTACTAAGTCTCGTCAATCGCTTCTAAGCCTCTTTTAATAAGAACGGAATTTGTGTTTGTTCTATTATACCAAACTGCTTGTTAGCTCAATCTAATTATATCTGACGTTGTCTCTAATTGTCTCAATGACCTTGCGATCATGCATTGTTTATACTACTTCATTTCATGCTGTTTATGACTTTGCTTCAAAGAATCGCAGACGAAATTACTTAGAGTAGATCAACGCAAAAACGTGCAATGAACGCGTTGACAGATAAGAGGTGCTTAGTTCGACGTTTTATCTAAATATTTTAATTGTGCGAATTTCTTATCTTTTTATGAGTGAAGAGTTGTAGTAAAATTCCACTTTTTATTTTTTATCAAAGTGATGGAGTTCCTGGTTCTTAAAAGAAAAATTAAAAAAAAACTATTTTTGCCAAATTAAAAAAAAAAAACAAATAAATTTCATGAAATTTTAATCATTTTTTTTGAAAATTAAGGAGGTTTTGATGAAAATCATCTTTAGAATGAATATTTATTCAATTTTTGCTTTGAAATCCATCAAAAATTTGTTAGATCTTGACTTGAAAATTTCATGACCGTTTTTCTTCTTTTTCGAAAAAACGGTCTGACCGTTTTTTTTTTTTCTTCAAAAATCAAGAAAAACGGTAGAACGAATATTTATTCAATTTTAGCTTTGAAATCCAAAAAAAGTTGATTAAAACTTGCTTTGAAAAATCTCAAAAATCAAGGAGATTTTGATGGAAATCATCTTTAGAATGAATATTTATTCAATTTTAGCTTTGAAATCCATCAAAAGTTTGTTAGATCTTGACTTGAAAAATTTCATGACCGTTTTTCTTCTTTAGAATGAATATTTATTCAATTTTAGCTTTGAAATCCATCAAAAGTTTACTTAAATCTTGACTTGAAAAATTTCATGACGAAAAAACGGTCATGAAAAAAATTTTTTTTTTATTTCTTCAAAAATCAAGGAGATTTTGATGGAAATCATCTTTAGAATGAATATTTATTCAATTTTAGCTTTGAAATCCATCAAAAGTTTGTTAGATCTTGACTTGAAAAATTTCATGACCGTTTTTATTTTTTTTTCTTCAAAAATCAAGGAGATTTTGATGGAAATCATCTTTAGAAAAAACGGAAATCCATCAAAAAAAAAAATTTTTCTTGAAAAAATCAAGGAGATTTTGATGGAAATCATCTTTAGAATGAATATTTATTTAATTTTAGCTTTGAAATCCATCAAAAGTTTGTTAGATCTTGACTTGAAAAATTTCATGACCGAAAAAATTTTTTTTTATTTCTTCAAAAATCAAGGAGATTTTGATGGAAATCATCTTTAGAATGAATATTTATTTAATTTTAGATTTGAAATCCATCAAAAGTTAATTAAAACTTAACCGTTAATGAAAAAAAATTTTCAAGATGAAAAAATTCAAAGATGAAGTAATAATTTTCACAGATTTTCATCATTTCTCATTAATTTGGCACGTTTTAAAGTAATATTACGACTTTAGTGACTATTTTAAAAAATAATTACTTTAAAACTGCAATTCATTAATTTAAAAATTTTTCTCATTTAACTCAATAAAACCTCACTGAGTACTTCCTCCCACACTGAATGACAACAAAAACCGACAATCAAAGCAACAAGTTACTCCTTCCATGCCACTATCACCCACTTTTGGGATGAGTTTCGCCTCATTTCCCGTACGTAATTTTTCTCTTTGTCCATTAAACAAACACTCGCATCCTCAATAAATGTTTCCTATTAAACTAAAATCATCCTTCTCTTGCCAAACATACATTATTCAACAATTGTGCTACAATCTTCGGAATCGTTTTCACAATTTGCCTAATGTTTCGTAAACTTGTGACGCACACTCACGTGTACAGCGACAATGACCTTGAGTCCTGTTGCTGCACGTGATTCCCAATAAATCAAGTCAATCTTTGCAAAACGTCTTGTACAACAACAGATTCCGTTCACTTTTAATGTACATTCTGTAGGGTTGAGTGAATGAATCGACTGTTGATTGTCTGTTTGTCTCGATTTACGTGTTTTGCGTTGAACATAAAACCAGATTTCTACCCCGAAGAATGCGCATGTTCTCTTAATTTCTCTTTCTTCTCTCGCTATTTTGACGTTTCCCTCAGTCGTAACGCGAAATTCTCGATGTAAAGACACGTGAACGAAATTCCGTCACCTAAAAAGTGAAGAAAAATTCAAAGTTTTCAATAAAAAGTGTTAAAAATTGAACATTTCTGTGCATTAATGTGGATGAAGACGAGTAACGCGGTAGTAAAAATGAAAATTAAAGGTAATCCAATACGAGTGCATGTCAGAAAGTATGCAGAAAGAAATTTGATATGATGCAATAGTAGTCCAGAGTGTCATTAGATGCGCCTCTTTAGTGTGATGAGTTTGCTGAAAAATGATACTTTTGTCATGCTAGATCCAAAAGTCTAGACATTTTTAAGCAATTTATTGATTTTTTTTATTTTTTGCAGCTACAGTAACAGGTCAGAAGCGGAAAAGTGTCTCCAGTGATATTTTTAGAGCCGATAAATGCGTTAACATGAACTGATTTGAGTGCTAGTGAAAAATAAAAAAGAGCTTATTTTAATTTTTACGCATAAAAATGACCAAAAAGTAAAATTTAAGACTTACATTGCCATAATTGCCACAAATTTTTAAAGAAAAGTTAAAAAAAATTGAATAAAAATGGCTCAAAATCCGGCATTTATTAGTGACGCCGACTATTGCGACAAAACTGTGTCCTATTGTGTGACTCCGGGAGACCTTCCGTTCACAGCTCCCAGTAACATAACGATCGTCGAGACACCAGCATCGCCGGAAACGTCCTCAAAAGACGAAACAGTGAAGGTAAGTTTTAAAAAATGCAACGTCGTTGCATGTTGCAACATTTCTAACGAACATTTTATTCGCAGACAATTTCGTTGCAACCACTTCCCTCGCCGTCGAAGGATCGCGATCAATGGGGAAACGATATTGAATTCCTTTTTTCGTGCATTGCGCTCAGTGTGGGTCTCGGAAATGTCTGGCGATTCCCATTTACAGCTCTCCAAAATGGTGGCGGTGCGTTCCTCATTCCGTACTTAATTGTTTTGTTCCTTATCGGAAAGCCCGTGTATTATATGGAGATGTTGCTTGGGCAGTTTTCATCACGTGGCAGCATTAAAGTGTTCGATATGTGTCCCGCGATGCGTGGATTGGGCTACAGTCAGACAATGGCAACGGGAATTGTGACAACTTTTTATTCGTCGATCATGGCGTTGACAATAAGATATTTTTTGGCGTCGTTTCAAGATCCACTGCCATGGACCAAGTGTGAGGACGATTGGAGTAATGAAAATATGACTTGTGTGAGTGCTGCGGAGAAAACTGGAATTTATGGAGGTGCATCCGGGAATCATACGGGACGATCTTCGGCTGAATTGTACTTTCTGTAAGAGATTTTTTAGGTTGATACAAATGAAACTCAAGAAAAATATCCGAAATTTCTGAAAAAATAAAAAATATTTAAAAGAAATTAGATATTTTGGTAAAAAAATTACTAAAATGAGAAATTTTTTTAAGATTTTCATTGAAAAAAAATAAATTTTTGCTTTAATTAAAAATTTTTCTTTTTTAAATTTAATTAAAATTTAAAGAAATAAATACTTTAAAATTTAAAAATAAAAAATTTAAAATTTTATTTTCTTTATTATTTAAAAATTTAAAAAAAAAAAAATCAGTTAAAAAAATTCAAAAATTAAATTCTTTTTAATCAAATTAAATTTATTTTTTTCTAAATGTGAATAACGAAGTTACAAAAAATAAAAAATATAAAATTAAAGTTTAGGCCGTCCCAAATTTTTTCCGATGTTTAGCGGCCTTAAGTTAAAAAAAAAATAATTAAAAAAATTAAATAAAAAAATTAATTTTAAATAAAAATATTTACATAAAAAAATAATAATTCATTTAAAAAAATATTAAAAATTATTTTAAAAAATAAAAAAAATAAGGCTTTAAAAATTTAGTAAAAAAGTATTTAAAATGCCATAAACGATCATTTTGGTCATAAATTTAGAGATTTAATTTAACCCATATTCAATTTTTCGAAGAATATTATTAAGTTTCATTTAAAGCAACCTTTAAAAAAACGATTTTTTAATAAATTTAATAATTTTTTTTTTTAGAAAACTCATCCTAAAAGAATCTGCCAACATTGACGACGGCATCGGCGTTCCCAACTGGCAACTTGCTCTCTGTCTCATCTTCGCCTGGATCTGCGTAACTACAATCCTCATTAAAGGTGTTCGTAGTTCCGGAAAGGCTTCTTACTTCCTCGCTGTCTTTCCATACATCATCATGTTCATTCTGCTCGCGAGAGCTTGCACCCTTCCGGGAGCTTGGAAGGGCATAATGTTCTTCATCGAACCCCAATGGGACAAAATATTCGATGCAAAAGTTTGGTATGCGGCAGTTACTCAAGTTTTCTTTTCGCTGGCGATCTGTTTTGGCAATATCATCATGTATGCTTCGTACAATAGATTTTCTCACAATATTTATCGGTAAAAAAATTCATTTTAAAATTTAAATTTTTTTAATAAAATATTTTTTTTACCTTTTAGGGACGTCAATATCGTTACCGCTTTAGATACATTCACGTCACTCCTCTCTGGCTTCATAATTTTTGGGATTTTGGGTCATTTAGCTTTTGTTACTGGAGCGGAGAACATTAAAGATGTCGTAAAGCCTGGACCGGGACTTGCTTTTATCTCCTATCCTGACGCGATTGCCAAATTTGAGTACTTGCCACAACTGTTTTCAGTGCTTTTCTTCCTCATGCTGTTCGTTTTGGGCATCGGAAGTAACATTGGCATGGCGGGATGTGTGATGACCGTCATAAGAGACAAATTTCCGGATATCAAACCATGGAAGGTGGCTGTTTCAATAGGAATTATTGGATGTTCCGTCGGTTTTGTGTACACAACTCCCGTAAGTTTTGATATTTTTTATAAAAAAATCACATTTTTATTGGTTTTTTATGAAGGGCGGTCAATACGTGCTCACATTAGTAGACTTTTTCGGGGCATCGTTCGTTGCATTTGTCCTCGCCATCGTCGAGCTCATCACAATTTCATGGATTTATGGTAAAATTAATTCACCTTTGGCAACAAAGTGTTAAAAAATAAGGGTTTTTCCCTTTTTTCTAGGTGTTAATCGCTTGTGCAAAGATACCGAGTTCATGTTGGGCATCAAAACTGGTCTGTATTGGCGCATTTGCTGGGGAATCGTGACACCTGCTCTCATGGGTAGTATCATGATTTATACGCTTGTGACACTAAAGCCGCTCACCTACAACAATTACGTCTACCCAAACAGTGCTTACGGTAATTAATCCATATCGTCATCGTTTTATCACGTGCAGACAGATAACTTTGTTGTTTTGTTTTTTATTTTAGCATTCGGATGGTGTTTGACGACATTTTTGATACTGCAGTTGCCGTTGTGGATGTTTTATGCGTTTGTCAAGGCAAAAGGAGAGACAGTTATTGAAAAGTTCGTTGCTTCGTTTAAGCCGACGGAAGATTGGGGACCCACAGATCCCGTTACGAACGAAAAATATCAGAAATTTTTGAAAGAATCGTATTACAGTCAGGAATGCTTGTTTAAGACACGAGGCATGGTGAAGGGTTTACTCGAATATGCACGACGGAATTTATTTGACTAAACAATGACATTATTTTAGAAAAACTATTCAAGTATTTTTTTTATGTTTTTAAAAATCGTAAATAAGAGAAAAATATTTTTGGAAAAAAAAATTATTATTAAATTAAATGCTCAAGGATAAAACTTACGAACGGTTTTTATTTTTTCTAAACGTAATGAATGAAGATTTCACAGAAAAATACATAATTTTTGATGTTTTGATGAAAATTTACTAAAGTCACGTATCATAAAGATATCCACTCGTAGATAGTAATTATTGTCGTCTCTTTCTTATCTTTTATTTATGTCTGCTATTTTATGACGATATGTATATCGAAATTCATCATTTTTACATTTTATCTATTCATACAAAATTTTCAAATGCATTTCTATGGTCGAAATTTGTATTGATTGGCATGTCCGATGTTCGAGAAAAATATGAATTTGACAAATTGAGTAATTTTTTATATCTAAAATTTTTTTAAATTTTTTTCTTATTTTCAAAAAAAAAAAAAAAATAACAAAATTTAAAAAAAAAAAATCAAAAAAAATGATTTCAAAGGTTTTTTAATTTTTTTCTTTAAATATCTGATTATTTTTTACTTTTCTTAGAAAAAAAATCTACAAATCTAAAAATTTATTTTAAAAAAAATTAAAAAATAATCTTTTTAAAAATTTTTTATATAGCTTTGTGAAATTTTTTTTTTTAATATAATAATAATAATTTTTTTTATTTTTTTTTGAAAATTATTAGATTAATCTAATAATAAAATATTTTTCATATTTTTTTTTTAATTTTAATTGATTTTTCAAACCTTAAGATTTTTTATTTAAATATTTCTTCATATTTAAATCTTAATTTTTTAATAATATTACTGAACTTTTTTTTATTTTAGGTCAAAAAATGCGCAAAAGTCTGAAGTATTGAAAAAATTAACATAAAAGGCTTCACCATAATGTTACCTAATTTCTCACAATTAATCATTTTTATGTGTTTTTCTACCGTTTTTGCATTTATTTTAGTCAAAAAATCAGGTTTGTATATTATGTTTTATTTAAATCACATTCGTTAACTCAATTTCCAATCTTACGATCGACATTTTTATTACTTTTTTTTCTATTTTATGAAAAAACTTTAATTTTAATAACTATTTGAATCCATTAAAATAATATTCTAAATTCTTTTCAAAAGGAAATAAATTTCAAGGTTATCTTTACTACAATCTATTTTTACAATTACTCAGAGAAAAAAAAAATTGAACATTCTTGTCTCTCGTGATGATTTGTACCCCTTTGACATCGCCAGCAGCCAATTAAAATTGATCAGAACCCTATCATTAATTAAGACAATCAGAGACGAAAAATCAACGAAAGATTATGTTACACTCGCCAAACATTGCATCAGATCGCGACTTTAATTGTTTTATAGTGGTATCATTCGTAAAATTTTGGTTGTCACGTTTCCGCTCAAAAGACAACAATCAATAATAATATTTATCGAAACGAAAATAAATAACTGAAAAGTGTACTTAGTCTTCATTTATTTAGATATACCTAAACGAAAGTGATGCGAACATTTCAATTGATAACGAAAATTACGCAGAAAGTTTTCATTTAGCGTCAGTTGGAGCTAGTTAGAACTTGTTCGCGCGTTTTTTGACATTTTTAATTGCATTTAATAATTTTCTGTATTTGACTCGTAAAATAATTTTTAATAAAAAAAAATCCTTTTTCTTGAAATTACTTTCACTTTAGACAATGAATAGATCTGATTCACGCTTGTAATGACACCCAGAATACTCCACATTGAACGAAACCCATGCAGAATGATAAAAAGCACTCGTAACGGACACTCGTGCCATACACGAAATTCACGAACGTGGTTTCAGTCGCACTTCAACGTATAAAGTTTTCAGCATTCGCGCTTAGTTGCTCAGTTCGCGTTTAACGGTTGACTGAAACGGTCCTCCAAAAAAAAAATTGTTAATTTAAATTTATTCTTCAAAACCAGAAGTGTAAATATAATAAAAAAAAAAAATAAATAAAAATTCAGACGAATCAATCATTCGACAAAAGATGACTAAAAACCATAAAAATATTTATTTAAATTAAATAACATCATCAAAAAATTATTTTTTTAATTTTATACAAAAAATAAATAAATAAGTGATTAGCAAGTTTTAAAGGTTTATTAATTCAGAAAAAAAATATTAAAAAGGAAAAAAGTTATTGAATAAAACTATTTTGCAAGAAATTGCTAAAAAAATATAAAAGGAGTGTACTTAAAAAATTAATTTAATAAAAAAGTAAGTAAATATTTATTTTGAAATAAAATAAAAATAAATTACCGAGAATTTTGACGAATAAGTGTCATTATCGAAAATTGCAATTCCTGTCATTATTTGTCATAAAACTGTCACGAACTTCATTGTTTTATTAAAAAAATGCAATTTTTGTAAAAAAAAAAAACTCATTGGGTGACCGGAAATAATTTTGAAGAACTATTGCATGTGAAGAGTTCGTTAGAACCTTTTGTGAAAAAAAAAATAAATTTAACGATTCCTAAAATTATTTTTTTTTTGTTTGTGATTTTAAACAAGTTTGTGATATATTAACAAATTTTACCGGTTAGAAAATCCTTCAAATCAGGTTTTCTTTTTGCTCTATAAAATGACAACGTCACACATGAATTTTTAATCAACTCAATTTTACGACAGTATTTTTTTAAAGAAACCAGAAATGATGACATGTTATTTTAGAGATCAAAAAATGCATTAAAATTCGTAAAATTCTGACGTTAAAAGCATGTTGACATCACCAACGAGTCTAACAAGTTTGTGATTTTATGGATTATTTTGAATAAAATAAAATAATAAAAGATAAAGAGACGCGGAAGATAAGATGATTGCATAGAAATTTAGTTCAAGAAACTAAAGATTAAAAAAAATACTTTTAATTAAAGTGTGAGAAAAATATTTAAAGACCTTGCAAAAATTGTAGGAACAAATTAATTGACATTTAAAATTTTAAAACGATTGGGAGGGTTCAACAAACCATTGTTATTTATTGAACATCATTTTTTTTTTTGTGTTACATTTTTTTTCGTCAAAATATTTATCTTCCCTCACGATTGAGACGCAAACAGTAAAAAATACAAGTTTATGTCAAGGTCGTGCATTATTACTATTATTTGTTTGAGATAAAAAAAAATTATTTATTAACAGGTATTAATACTCATTTAAATATTTTTGTGAATAAAGCAATTATTGTATGAGAAATTGGTGTTGTGATTGATTGGTTGATAATTTAATTACATAATAAAACATAAAAGGTCTCTAATTGGACCTTTTGTGTAGTAGTTTCTACTATTTTCTACAATAATACAGCAAGTTGTGCACTTGCTGCTGTGAATTACATCAATAAATTTCACGGTGGTGAGAAAATTTAATTTTTTTTCAGCAAAAAGTTGATCATGAAACAGATATTGTACGAGAATTGAGTTGCCTGCAAAATTAAAAGTTATTATTAATTTAATGTGTTCAATAAAAAAAGCGCCTAAATTTAATTATTTTTGCCTTTTTGTCAAAACTATGAAGAAAAAATTAACTGGATAAAATGTAAAAATTTAAATTTTTTTACTAAATAATTTTTTTTATAAAAAATCATCAAATTAATAAAAATTAAAAAAAATTAAAATTAAATTAAAATAAATTTAATAAAAATGTTCATCATTTTATGAATTTTTTTTCTTTCCCTTAAAAATAATTTTTTTAAAAATATTATTCGACAAAAAATAAAAACAATAATTAAATTTAGTCGTATAAAAAATAAAAAAAAAATTAATTAAAATCCCGGGCGAAAAGGATAAATCGCACAACTAACATTTTTAACAAACTGAGAAAAATCGAAGTTTTTTACGGTTTTTGAGCTGTAAAAATTTATTTATAAACTATTTCTTCATTTTCAAGCGCACAAAAATAAATAATTGGCCACTAAAAACAATTTTTGTGCAGAAAAATTTCTTGTCTAATCTCTAAGGGTTAGTTTTGGGAAATTTTTTATTGAGAAAAAGGATAAATTTGCAAAAAAATAAAAATAATTTTTTAAAAATATTTTTCCAAATTTTTTGGTTCAAGTTGACTTTTTTAAAAATAAACAAAAAAAACATTTTGGATCAATTTTTAATTATTTGTATGCATTTGTGCGATTTATCCTTTTCGTCTAAAATAAAACTGAAATTTTTCAAAAAAAAATCTCTCAATTTAAATTTAGTCTTTAAGCACATTTTCCCATTCTTAAAAAATTGTCAAAAATAAATTTAAATAATAAACTTACTGATGTGAATCTTTTTAAATTAGATTCCCCAAAAATTCCAACTCGCAATGCTTTGGTTTTGCCAATTTTTGTGAGTATTTGCAGCATTGTCTTTTTATCGCGAACAGGCATCCAATACCATTTTGAGCAGTAAAGTGATTCCCCAATTTTATCGTAATAATCCTGAATGTTTGCACTACTTGCGGAGAACATCAAATACTCGAGAGTGTACAGTATCATTGTTGAAGAGAACATCATGGCGAATGAAAGATCGCTTAATAAAAATAGAATAAAAACCACTTGCTCAACGATCATCAATCCTTCTTGCATCAGAATGGTGTTCGAGTTAACAGTTATTGTTTGATTGATGATGCTAAAATTAAAAAAAAATAATTTTTTGATAAAAACGTGATAAAAATCTAGAAAAAATTATTTACTCGATGATTTCTTCGTGTTTGATGACCATTTGCTTCAAAATTATCGATGACTCAATTGAAGAAGTTTTATCGATGCAATTCAAATCTTTAAACAAAAGGTTGTAAATTTCATTTTTTGAATTTTCTAAAGATTTCCATTCATTAAAATATTGAATCTCTTCATATTCTCCGACTTTTCTTAAAACTTGATGGATCACCTTCATTTCCGTCAGCAAATGTACAGTAACAAATCGAAAAATTACAAAAAAATACATGGTAAAGGACAAAGCACTTCCGATCAGTACAATGCGATAACAATAGTTAATAAAGAAATCCACGCTATCCGTTAAACTTGTGCCCGGGATAACAGCTGGTGTGGGAAAATTCATATTTCCGATGATCAAAGCCCCGAAAGTCATGACAAAAATACCGAATCCATGAATAACGACAGAAATCCTACAAAAAAAAAAATATTTTTACCTTAATTTTTAATGTTTTAATTTAAAAAATTACTCACTTGACAAATCTGTTCATCGAAGCAGCACATTTTTTAAATTCAATATTTGCTATTTCCTCCATAAGTTTAAAATTCCTCTTGTGATATCGAGCAGCTATCCAGTTAAAAAGCTCTCTGTATTCCGTTTCTTTGCGATGAAATTCAATATAGACAAAAGCAGACACTAGCGATCCCACATTCATGCAAATCATGATCAATTTCCACTCAAATTTGAGCACAGGTCCGGTAATCCAGTTGTGGGTGATGAAAATAAAGTGCAAAAGTAAACCTACAGCGGGTATTGATGATTTTAAAATTTGAAAAAACGTTTTTGGCTCCTTTTTTGACAAATTGAGACCATAAACTGTGTATGTAACTTTTCTTATTGACGATATTAATTTATCCATTTGTAATTTTTCTATTATTTTTTGATATTGAAGGAAGTCAAACGACAAATAAAATTTTTTTCCTGTTGTAAGTCTTTTATATCTTCAGGATATTTTTTTAAAGGCGTGTTTAACATCAAAGAAATTTTTAGCCTTGTCTTTGATATTGAAAAGCACGTTTGTGATATAATATTTTCTTGAATTATTTAAAGTTAAAAACTTTGTGAAAAATCAATTAAATGTATGGAAAATTCCTTTGAATTTTAAGAAACATCAGTTATATCAGTTAAAAAAATATTAATTATGAAATTTCGTCATTAAAACGTTGATCATGAAGCAAATTATTAATGATAATTTAGTTGCCTGCAAAAATAAAATTCATCATTAATATAATTTAATCAATAAGGCGATTTAATTGAATATTTTGATTTTTTATCGCTTTAAAAAAATTAAATTTAATTCCATTTTTTGACATTTTTCTCTGAAAGGGTTCTGACAATTCAGAGGAAAAAATTAAATTACTTTAAAAATTTAATAAAAAAAATTTAAAAATGCAATAAAAATTTTTTTTTTTCTTAAAATTAGAAAAAAGAATGAAAAAATTAAATATTTTTTCTCTTTCATTCTATCGCTAAAATTATGATGCGATAAAAAATCGAATTTAGTCGCATAAAAAATTAAATAATTAATTATAAAATATATTACTTTTGTGAACCTTCTTAAATTTGATCTCCCGAAAATTCCGACTGTGAGTGCTTTAGTTTTTGCAACTACCGTTAACATTTGCAAAACCGTCTTTTTGTCGCGAACCGACAACCAATACCATTTTGAGCTGTAAAGAGCTTCCCCAATTTTGTCATAAGCATCCTGAATCTCTGCACTACTTGACGCAGACATCAAATGCTCAAAAGTGTGCAAAAGCATCGTTGAAATGAACATCATGGCGAACGAAAAATCGCTCAATACATTTAAAACGAACGTTACTTGCTCAAAGACCATTAGACCTTCCTGCAGCAGAATGGTGTTCGCGTTCAGAGTTATTAGTTGATTGATGATTCTAAAAAAAAATAAAATAAAATTTGCGATAAAAAATTTAGAAAAATTAATTTACTTTATGATTTCTTCGTGTTTGATGGCCATTTGCTTCAAAATTACCGATGATTCAACTGAAGAACTTTTATCAATGCAATTCAAATCTTTAAACAAAATGTTGTAAATTTTATTAGAACAATTGATTTGATCATTATTTCTTAGTTTTTCTTTTTTCATGCCTCCAACAATCTCTTGCTTCACAATTAAATCAATTTTACGTGAATTTTTTGAAACTTTTGATGAAGAAATTGATTTTTCTGAAAATTTCCACTTATTAAAATATTGAATCTCTTCATATTCTCCAACTTTTCTCAAAACTTGATGGACCACCTTCATTTCTGTCAGCAAATGTTTAGTAATTAATCGAAAAATAACCAAAAAGTACGTGGTAAAGGACAAGGCAGCAGCAATCAGGACAGTACGATAACAATAATTAATAAAAAATTCCACGCAATTCGTCAAAGTTGTGCCCGGAATAACAACTGGTGTGGGAAAAGTCATATTGCCGATGATAAAAGCTCCAAATACCATCACAAGCACACCGAGTCCATGAAGAACGACAAAAATCCTACAAAAAAAATGAATTTTATAAAATTTTGTAAAAAAAAAAAATTTTTAATACTCACTTTACAAATTTCGTCATTGAAGCAGCGCACTTTTTAAATTCAATATTTGCTATTTCCTCCATTAATTTAAAATTTCTCTTGTGATATCGAGAAATTATCCAGTTCAAAAGCTCTCTATATTCCATTTCGCTGCAACAGAACTCGATATAGATAAAAGTAGACACGAGCGAACCCACATTCAATGAAATCATGACCAATTTCCACTCAAATTGCAACGCAGGTCCCGTAATCCAATTGTGGGTGATGAAAATAAAGTGCAAAAGTAAAGCTATAGCCGTAACCGATGATTTTAAATATTGTGAAAACGTTTTTGGCTCTTTTTTTAAGAAATTGAGGCCATAAAATGTGAATGTCACTTTTTTTATTGATAAAATTAATTTATCCATTTTTACGATTTTTAGTAAAATCCGATTTTAAAGGAAGTCGAACAACAAATAAATTCTTTTTCCTGTTGTATTCCTTTCATATATCCCTTGAAATTTTTTTTGTTCCGGGCATGTCTCACATCAAAAGAATTTTTTAACCTTGCCTTTGATATTGAAAAGCACGAGACCTAAAATTTTCTTTAATTATTCAAGAACCTTTTATATTTTTGAAAATCAATCAAATTTATGGGAAATACTTACGAAACATAAGAAACTGATAATAAAAAAAATTAATTATAAATTTTTTTCATTAAAATGTTGATCATGAAGCAAATATTGTACGAAAATTGAGACACCTAAAATACCAAAAATTAAATTTTCGTCTAAAAATTTTTTTTAAAATACTTACTCTTGTAAATCGTCTTAAATTTGAGTTCCCAAAAATTCCGACTGTGAGTGCTTTTGTTTTTGCAACTGCTGTTAATATTTGCAACATGATCTTTTTATCACAAGCCGACATCCAATACCACTTTGAGCAATAAAGTGTCTCCCCTATCTTGTCATAAGCATCCTGAATCTCTGCACTAATTGATGAGAACATTAAATATTCAAGAGTGTACAAGACCATTGTTGAAAAGAACATCATGGCGAAGGCGGGATAGCTCAAAACGAAAAGCACGAAAGTAAGGTGCTCAACAATCATCAGTCCTTCTTGCATCAGAATGATGTTCGAGTGAACGCTAATTGTTTTATTAAGAATTCTAAAAAAAAATTAAAGTTATTTTATGAAAAAAATTAGGGATCGTAGTTTTCAAATTGGAGCATGCTCTGCTCCGTGCTCTGCTCTAATTTTTTTTGAGCGTGCTCGGAAATTACTTACTCTAATATTTCCGCGTGTTTGATGACGGTTTCTTTCAATATTTCAGATGATTTAACAAAAGAATTTTCTGAATTTTGATTAAAATCGTCAAATAAAATACTTGAAATTTCATCAAAGTTGTCAGTTTTCACGAAATTTTGACTTCCTTCGTAAACGAGCTCTTTGATAATTTCTTGCATCAAATTTGGATCAATTTTTTGTGAGTTTTTCATC
Source organism: Culicoides brevitarsis (assembly GCF_036172545.1). Lineage (NCBI taxonomy): Eukaryota > Metazoa > Arthropoda > Insecta > Diptera > Ceratopogonidae > Culicoides > Culicoides brevitarsis. Next base: position 17,410,787 of record NC_087085.1, on the reverse strand, counting down.
GTTTTTAGTGGTTTTTGTAAGAAAATTAAGTCTTCAGGAGCTCCTAATTCAGTTTTAAGCTCATTCAAAAATTGTCTTTCCTCATATTTTCCAACTTCCTTTAAAACTTGATGAAAAACCCTCATTTCTGTCAACAAATGCATAATAAACAGTATAAAAGCAAGCATATAGTACATGGTGAAACCCAAAACGGCAATTATCAAAATGGTCCGATAAATAAAATTTAGTGCAAAATCCACGCTATTCCTCATATCAGTAAAAGGTATCACCGCTGGTGTTGGAAAATTCATGTTGCCAATAAAAAGAGCGCCAAAAACCATGAAAAACATCCCGAATCCATTGACGATCACAGAAATTCTAAAAAAAAAAATTAAAATAAAATTGAAAAAATTAAAGAAAAATAAAATGAAATACAAACTTGAAAACTTTTGAAGTCGTAATCGCACATTTTTCGAATTCAACTTTAGCTATTTCATCCATTAGTTTAAAATTTCGGGCAGAATATCTCGAGGAGACCCAATCAAAAAGAATTTTATACTCGTTTTCACTAAAACAGAATCCAATATAGATGAAAGAAGTGGCAATTGAGCCAATTGTCAAGCACAACATGATCATTTTCCATTCAAATTGCAACGGAGGTCCAGTAAGCCAATTGTGAATGATGCAAATTACGTGTAAAGTTAAAGATCCAACAGTTACTGATGACTTTAAAAACCTTGCAAGCGTTCTCGGCTCATTATTTGTGAAATTAAGGCCATAAACGGTAAAAGCCACTTTTCTCAAAATTGAGATGGTTTTGTCCATTTCAGGCTTTCAGATGAAATTTATGTCTAAAAAGGTGAAGGAAGGATGAAAATATTAATTTTGATTTTTTTTATAGAAAATTAAATTTACTTACGATGATGAATCTTCTGCATAAATTTTTAGTACTTTAAATTATGAATTTTTGTATTGTACGAATTTTTATTAATTTTAATTAAAACTTTTAGACAAGTAATGACCAAATATTTACTTTCGTTTACTTTTATATCCTTTTAAAAATTTTAATTTTGTTGCGTGCGCACAATCAGAGATGTAGCTCTCGGTCAAATTAATTTTTCCAGCTCATCCAATCCAATTTTTCATGCATTCAATGATTTTATTTTTTTTTTTAAATGGAAATTGTATTTGATTTTTTTGTCCCTTCTAACCTGGAATATAAATGGGATTTAAAAAAAACTAAAAAGGCGCTTTATGGGATCAAACTGTCGCTACATCTCTGAACATCCTTTCCAGACAATTTCAAGGCGTTCAATGTACCTTCTTCGGTGAAAATTTTCCTTTCAATATTCAAAGAATCCACGCCTAATCGAATCGATTATCAAAAATTTCTCAGACAGTTTAAATATGCAAAGTGTTGTTCTGTATAAGTGACCGTGATGATTAAATAAATTTTAAAGCTAGTTGAAGAAAAAAGTGAATCGTCTAAAAATTAAAAGTCATGTTAACAAAATAAGTACTTACTGTTGAAAATCTTTGTTAACTAATTTGGACGTTCAGGGACATCAAATACATTTTTTTTAAATAATCAATATTCGAGAGTGTAGAAAAAAATTGACAAGATGATCATGAACCTCTTCTTAAAAAAATAAAAATATCCTTTTTAAAGCCTCTGAAATTTTCTTAGGTATGCAATTTTTTTTAAATTTTTAAATAAAAATCGAAAATAAAAAATAATTTAAAACAACTTTTAAAAAAATTGCTCAAAAACATAAATATTGAGATACTTACTCGATTTCTGACATCTTGGATTTTTTTTTTTAATTTTTTTTTATTACTTAATTTAATAATTTTTGTTTAGAAATATTTAAAATTTCAAAAAATTTTAAAAATCTCCAATTTTTTGACGAAAAAAAATCAAAAAATTTTTATTTTTTTTTTATCATTTCGTTAAATTTTTACGGTATCTCATTCAGTCGCTACGCTTTAAAAAATTTTTATAGAGTATGTTTGCTTTATGACCATGTGCTTCAAAATTAACGATGATCAAATTGTTTCCTTGCAACTCATCAAAATCCTCAGTATTTTCAGAGATTTCCTGTTTTCATCAACTAAATTATTTTTTCATAATACAAAAAATTCCCACCTATTTTAGGAAATTTTTACAAAAATCGACCAGTTTCCTCTACAAATTGCGGAAGTATGTTCTACAAGTGCTCAACAAGTAGAATATTAATTAAGAATGCAGCAAAATTGACACCCACAATTTATCGTCACTTACGACAGACAACAATGTGTCCCGCAACGCGTGTCTGTGACAAATGTGACTGCATCCATTTTAAATGAGATGCAATTTATCGCGTTGCGTCGAGCCTTTTGGCAGCTGTTCTGCATATGAGAGAGCTTAATCTTGGATAAATCAATTGATATGGGAGCTCATTTGAATAAAATGCTGCTCACGTTTCCAACTAAAAAGTCATTAACGCAATAAAATGTGCAATTACAACGATTTACGAGGCGAAACTCGTTCACTGTCGTAAAAAACCCCGCTAATTATCGAGATTTGTTAATGCTTGAGAAATTTTCAAACAAATTCATATCTTTAGGGTCTGTATTAGCGTTATCTTATCTAAGGTGCATTAATTGTCAAGATTTTTTATTTAAAAAAAGATATGAGAAATTTGTTTTTAAAGGATTTTTTGCCAATTCACGTCAATTCAAGACAAGACAAGTCGATGACAAAACTAGGTCAATGCGAACATTTTTTTTGTTTAGTTTCAAAAAACAATAGAACATGATCTTGATGTTTCAAATCGAACAGGTGGCAATTATTCAATACAAATATTTGTCGTTGAAGTGTCATTTAAATCCGTGACTAGACGGAATGTTGTAACAGATTCAAGACGATTTTTTATGTGTAATTGTTCGCAGTGGCAGATGATCAATGATGACCGTAAAAGATTAACTTTGTTACATGTTTGATCATTAAGGTGCAAAAAATCATCTTTTATTGATGAGAATTTTTTTTCTTAAATATTTTATTATGTTAATAGTTGATTGTTATGATGGTTGGTTGAAAGGTATTTTAAGTGCCTGATTAATTGCATGCAGAAAATAATTACAATTTAATTAGCGCACGACCTTTGAGGTGATATGAGAAGGGTTTTTGTCTTTTTCACTGCAAGAAGAAAACTTTACTGAGGTATCTTAAATTATTTTTAGATTTATTTTCATTAAAATATCATATTGTGCATTTATTTAATTTTTAAAATTAATTTATTTTTTTTCTTGAACTTTTTTTCGAACTTAAAAAAATAAATACTTTTTGTATAAAATTTTTGCATTTGTTAATTTAATGTTATTTAAATATTTTAAGATTTTTTTTTTAAATTCAGAACATTTGAATTAAAGTTCATAAAATTTTTAAAAAAATTGTGAACAAACCAAAAAATTTATTTTTGATAGAACTTTTGACGTTCTTTTTTAGTTAATTTTTTTTAACAAGACAAAAAATCATAAAAAAAATAAAAATTCCAAAATTTTAATCAAAATTATTAAATAAATTAATGAATTAAATAAAATGAAAAAAAGCAAATAAAATTATTTAATTTAAATTATTTAATTAATTTTATTTTATTTAATTAATTTTAAATTAATTAAAAAAAATAAAAATTAATTAAAAACTTCGATAGAATCCCTTATAAATTTTCTCACCTCAGTGCCTTAAATTGTAAAACTTGGTTACATCTGTCAGCCATCATCAGTCATCACACACTTCACTGTCGCAAGAAGTTATTACCTTTCATCTCTCTGACATTATTATCATTAATATTTATCATGTGATGGAAATTTACCGGACCTACATTCGTAATGTCCTTAACAACTACTTCTCTCATCATCATTAATAAAATAAATAAATAAAAAGTGCTATTTCCTTAATCATAAAAACACCTTCATATTCAATAAACTCCTCAAAATTCGTCAACACGGATACGGAACCTTTCACACTTGTTACATCAAGTAAATAATTACTTTTATTTTTATAGAAATCTAATATTTCATGTGATTTCCCCAACTGAGCTATCAAGTTATCAAAATTCACCTTGAGACAAAATCGCAATGTTTGTTTGTTTTTTTTTCGATTTTGTCTCAAGAAGTTTTTGTTTGTAAAAGGTTTGGGATAAAAAAAAACTCGAAAAACTAGTCATTAAAGAATGAATTTAAAACATAAAAAAGATGTGAAGAAGAAGCAGATAGCACAGACTGTCACGGATTCTCAGAGCAACCAACTCTATTGACGATTTTTTGTTCCTTTTTTTGTCTTCGTTCGTGCGAGAAATATTCTGAGAAACATTTAAAAAGATTAATAATAACTATTTAGTTAATGTTTTTATGGTTTGTTAGCATAACAAAAAATTCGAAGATGATGGCAAAAACAAGCATTAATTGAGTTGAGTGAGTAATAAATATGTTTAGGGTTTTTTCCAGTGTTTTGTTGGGAAGATCGAATAAACAAAAATATTTTTATTCCATTCTTGACATTTTTTTTAAATTTAATTTTTTTAGATGTTTTTTATCAAAAAAAAAATAAAAAAAATAAAATTTTAATTAGGTAAATTTAATTAAGATTTTTATTTAAAAAAATATATTTATAAAAATTAAATAAAATATTTTTTCAATTTTTTTTTTAAAGAATTTATTTTTTTAACAAAAATGCAAAATTTATAAAAATAATTTTTTTTGTTAAATATTGTTCATTAAAAATGAAAAATATTTTTTTTTTATTTTTATGTTTGCTTTAAAAAGTAATAAATTAATTTAAAAAACTACCTTAACAATTAAAAGTTAAATTAATATTTTTTAAATATAAATTAAAATAATTAATTTGTTTAATTCATTATTTAAAAAAATATAAACTAAATTTATTTATTTAAAATTAAAAATTTAACAAAGTTGCCTATTAAAATAAATAAACGTTAAAAAATGGCTTAAAATCTCTCAAAAATCAACAAAAAATTTTTAGTCCTTTTCGTAACAAATTTTTTTCTTCATTGTTTCAGCCTCATTTGTCCAAATATTTTAATTTCAAGCTTATTAAAAATATTCAAACACAAAAATCACATCTAATTAATTTTTCGCATGATTTTCGGCGGTTCTTATGTGGAATTTCCAACATTTGACGTCATTCAATGCATTTCTAACAATTCACAAAGCAATTTTATTGTCAAGATTTTTTTCTTTGCAATCATTACCGCAAGTCACAATTGTTCTTCAACGACAGACTGGAATTCTTGGAACGATTACCAATTATTTTACTCACATGTCATGCTTCTATTCATATCATTTTGTGCTGACAAAATAATGCGGAACCACTTTGTTTATTGCCAACTTTAAAATCAGCACAAAAAAACCACAACCTGCTCTAAGTGATACTGCTCACCTGATCAATATCCGATCATTCACGTACATTCCGAGCGTATATTTCTATCGATGGCGCATAGCGAACACAAATCAAAACATATGTCGGCAACATTTTTTTTAGCAGCAGCAACAGGTTCACGTTCAATGTCTGCATCGTGTACACGTTTGAACAGCAATACACGAAAAAAAATTGAGTATTTAACTGTTTAGTGCTCGTCCTTGAAAAAAAGTACAACAAAGAACGTGTTAACGGGTTAATCTCCTTCTTTGAATCGTCATCCACGATCGACGACGGGACTTTTAATTAGCTTTAAACGGAATTTATGGGCGATTCCGTGACGAAAGTTGCATGTGAAGTCTACCGGTTCATGACAATTGCGAAAAAAAAATCAAAACAGGAACAAAATTAACTTGATTATTTGCATAAACAGCGATTTCAAGTGCAAGGCGGCTGTTTGCATGCACTTTTTACTTTTATTCCGTTAATCAATCAAAATACAGTAAATATTTGCAAAGCACATTTGTGTTAAGGTTTTAATTTTACGAGTAGTTTTAACTCTATATTAACCATAAAAATTACGAGTAATTCAACATTGACCGTATTTTTGCAGCAAATAATTAGCGAACGACCAAAAGCGATTGAATGAATGAATGAATTGGCGCTAAAATTAAGTTTAAATACGGAGAAAAATTTCACAGTGCAACAAAAACACGTTTGATCGAGTTAAAAATATTTAAGTTTTGAATAAAAAAAAATATTTTTTTTTCGACACTGTCACGTTTGAGCAAAAAAAAATGATGTAACTATTTAAGCCGGTTGCAATTGTCATGTCTAATGCCTCGAATAATTACAATGTTTGATGCAAAGTAAAACGAAAAAAATAAAAAAAAATATCAACAATACGATAATTGCACGTATATGGTCCTTGTCTGGTATTTAGGCCGTATTTTATTACTTTATTAGTACTTGCAGTTACACTACCTACCCAGATAAGCTATTCATTGACATGCTTTACACAAGCTAATCATGAGCAATGACAGTCATTGACATCGAATTTCTTGCAATTTTTTGATGGATCTTCAGAAGATCACGTTTTAAGTGATTTGTGTGGCTTGGTAAATGACAATGACGCAGGTTGATCACCTTTGAGGTTTATTTTATTGCCTTTTAGGTCGTTTTAAATTTAACTAAATTATTTTTTTCAAAATTTTTAAAAAATTTAAATCATAGTGAAATAAAATATTAAATTTTAAAATTAAATTAAATTTTAATTAAACTTAATTTTTAAATTAAAAGTAACAAAAATAAATAAATAATTTTTTTTTAGATATTTTCTATAAAAAATATCAAGTAAAAATACATACCTAGATATTATAAGAAAAATTAATTTTTTTTTACAAATTTAATTGAATAGATTTGTATTAAAATTTAAAAAAAATGTAGGGAGAAAAAAAAATTTTTAGGCTAAAATATGTGATATTATTGCTCAAAAACAAGAAATTCAAAATATTTTTCTTAAAATTTAATTCAATAAAAATTCAGATTAACTATTTTGGTCAAATTTTAAGAAATTTTTTCAAATTTTTATTGATATTTTTTTTTTAATTTTAAGAAATTTTTAAAATTTTTTATTGATATTTTTTTTTAACATTAAAAATTTTAAATAAATTATTTGACCAATGAATGTTTCAAAAAAATATTAAAAATTGTCTAAAATTAAAATTCTTTAAAATTTTCTATTAAAAATCATATTTTTTTTTAAATTAAATTTTAGTAAAAATCAGAGCATAAAATTTATTATTTTCTTCAAAAAATATATTTTTTAAATTTTATTTCTTCTTTATTCCTAAATTATTCCGAATTTTGCGGATAGAATTATTTTCTTTTGAAAATTTATTTAAAATTATTTTAATTTTTTTTAAGTTTTCTAAAAGCCTCAAATTAATTAAATTTACTAAAACAATATTTTCTTTCTATTTTCAGTCAAAAACTATGGCCAGTGGTGCAAACAACCCCGCCTTCGTTGCAGACAACGACAATGATTCCGAAAACTCCATCCGAATCATTCACGTCAATCCAGCTGACGAGTCCGAAATGCCACCCAAAAGTGCTCTGCACGCATCCAAAAGTGTTCCCAGCATGCGCGATTCCGCCACACCCGACCTCACAGGCAGCACCGTAACTCTGACCCATGACAAAAGTGAGAGTTTAGAAGAAGGACTCGACATGCGTCCCCTGCCAAACACCGTAAGCATCGCTACTTTATCGAACAACGGCGACTACGGCAGTCGCATGATCCTCGTTGACGACAAATCCGCAGGAAAACCCGTCGAAGATGCACCTCCTTACAACGTCGATGTGAACGGCAACAATGGAAATTACGCAGCAAACATCACACGTGACAAACCTCCCGTTCATTTCACGGAAAAAGATGTCGAAAAAAAGCTCGAGGACGAGGAAGAAGTTGACGAGACCTCAACGGGACGCGATACGTGGGGAAAAGAAATCGAATTTCTGCTTTCTTGCATCGCCATGTCTGTGGGTCTTGGAAATGTGTGGCGATTTCCCTTCATTGCGCTCAATAATGGAGGCGGCGCGTTCGTTATCCCCTACATAATTGTGCTGATAATTGTTGGAAAGCCCGTTTATTACCTGGAAATGTTGATTGGACAGTTTTCGAGTCGTGGAAGTGCAAAAGTTTATGATTTGTGTCCCGCTTTGAGAGGTAAGTGTTGCAACTTGGAGTCATTTGTGAACGTCTTTCATTCATTTTCATTCGTTCAATCCAAAAAATAATCGCGAAAATAGGCGGCGGCGTAGGTCAAGTCTTTGCCATTACCGTTGTCACCACTTATTACACCTTTCTGATGGCACTCACTCTCAAATATATGGTCGACAGTTTCAATACTGTGCTGCCATGGAGTGTCTGCCGACCAGAATGGGGTCCCGATTGCATTGACTCGAGTCTGACGGGCGTTGCGGAATTATATAATGCAACGAATACCGGAAAAATTAGTACTTCTGCGAGTCTTTATTATACGTAAGTCGAAGAGTTTCAAGTTTTTCATTGTTTTCGGTGACGGTTTTAAGCTTTTTCATAAGATTTTCATTAACATTTCATCATCAAATCAAAAATTTGACTAATTGGAAAGGATTTTACAAAGAAAATTTTTAAAATTTGACATTAAGGTGTTGGTTTGGGACAAATGACGGCACTAGGAGTTGTCGCTTCTCTCTATTCTGGCACGATGGCAATCATTTTGCACTATTTGTATGATTCCTTTTGGTCTCCTCTGCCATGGGCTTATTGCAAACCCGAATGGGAAGGTTGTATAAATGCAAGCCATCATGCTGAAGCTGGTGATATTAATTTAACTAACTACAAAACAAGTGCTGAATTCTATTTTTTGTAAGTGGCAGTGTAAATAATCTAAAAAAGTAGTGTAGAAAAATTTAAATTTTAATAGTTTTTTTTATTAAGACTTTTTCAAATGAAACTCAATTTCCGATTTATCAATTTTAATTTAAAAAATATAAAATTCTAATATTTATGTAAATTAAAAAAAAAAGTGAAAATTCATTAAAAATCAGCAAAAAATTTTATTTTATTAAATTTTTATTTTTCTCATTTTTACCGAAATTCCTACTTAAAAACCTTTTTTTTTACCCCCTTCTTATAATTTGGTTTAAATTTTTATTGAGTTTCATCTAAAAAATCCATAAAAATATTTTTTCTAATTCATAAAAAAAATTTTCTTCCACAGCAAGGAAATTCTCAAAGAAAAGGACACAATTCACGACGGTCTTGGAACCCCAAATTGGGAACTCGTCGTTTGTCTTTTCATTTCTTGGTCAATTGTCGCAGGACTTCTCATCAAAGGTGTCAAAAGTTCCGGCAAAGCTTCCTACTTTTTGGCCATCTTCCCATATGTCGTCCTCGGAATTCTCTTTACGCGTGCCGTTACGTTGCCAGGCGCCATGAAAGGTCTCGAATACTTCTTCAAACCGGACTGGAATAAACTTATGGAACCCGAAGTGTGGTACAATGCCGTTGTTCAAGTATTTTTCTCGCTCTCCATTTGCTTCGGAAATGTCATCATGTACTCGTCGTATAACAAATTCCGACATAATGTGAGTCGAGATGCGACAATTATCACAAGTATCGATACTTTCACGTCACTGTTGGCGGGATCGACTGTTTTTGGTATCCTTGGACATTTGGCGTACAAAGTGGGAACAGATGATGTGTCAGTTGTTGTGAAAAGTGGACCTGGTTTGGCTTTTATTTCGTATCCAGATGCCATTGCGAAGTTTGATTTCTTCCCACAAGTGAGTTTTTAATTAAAATAAAAAATTATTTTAAAATCAAAAATTATTGAAAAATTTTAAATAATTATGACTAAAAAATGATAAAATTTTATAGTCCATTTTTACTAATTTTTCAAAAAAAAAATTATTAAATTTTTATGCAAAGATTCATTTGAAGAAAGCTTAAGAATTATTTCACTTAAAATTCAGAAAAAAAAAATTATTTAAAAAACATATTTAAAATTTATTAAAAATTAATAAACTATTAATAATTATTAAAAAATTAATAAATTAATTAATAATAATTAAAAATTAATTAACTTGCAAAATTTATTAGTATTAATTTAATTTTTTTTGTAAGTCATATATTAAACTAAGAAAAATAGAAAAATATTTTTAGTAGAAAAATTTAAAAAAATATTATTTTAAAAATTAAAATAATTTTTTTTTAAATTTATTTTGAACAGTTTGTGGTCTTAAATTTATTTTTTTTAAATTTTATTTTCACAATAATTTTTGAATGCTTTTTTGATGAATTTTTTATTAAAACTTAAATTTTGGATATTTGAACTAAAATTTTGTTTTTACCAATTTCAGGGTTTCTCAGTTCTATTTTTCTTCATGTTATACACCCTCGGAATCGGCAGCAACGTCGCAATGACCTCTTGCATCATGACAATCTTCAAAGACAAGTTCAAGACAGTTGCTCATTGGAAAATTACTATGGCTATTGCTGTTGTCATGTTTAGCATCGCGATCGTTTACACAACTCCCGTAAGTATTTTCAAGCCATTTTTTTTTTAGAAAAAAAATTAAAAATAATTTTTATTTTAGGGCGGTCAATACGTTTTGGAGCTCGTCGACTACCACGGAGCCAGTTTTGTTGTCTTCTTCTTGGCAATTGTCGAATTAATTGCCTTTTGTTGGATTTACGGCGTCAAACGACTTTGCGACGATGTCTACTTCATGTTGGGTTATCGTCCAAACTTTATCTGGAGAATGTGCTGGCAATTTATTACGCCAATTGTGATGATTGCCATCTTCATTTACAGCATTTATTCGTTGAAACCTGTCACGTATCACGGATATGTCTACAAAGATAGTCATTATGGTGAGTTTTTAATCGTTTTTTGTGTGAATTTTTAAAAAATTTAAACAAAATTTGTATTTTAGCGATTGGATGGTGCCTTACTGCATTGGGACTTGTGCAAATTCCGTTGTGGGCAACAGTTTCATTCTTGAAAAAAGACCGGAAAAGGAGTTTTATGGAAAGATTTGTCGAAATTTTCAAACCAATGCCCAATTGGGGACCCACCAACCCAGTATTACTGCAAAAGTACAAGGAATACATCGCAGCACTTAAATGAGATTTGTAGAAAAGTATACGTGCCTTTTACTTTTAAGAGTGATTAATGTTAGTGTTAAGTGTAATTCTCGGATATTTTGTTTTATATTATAAAAAATATTTATTTTTTAACAATATTTTATATAAAAAATAGAAATAAATTAGATTTAGCGCTTCCACCCGATTTTTTTCGTTTTTTTTTTTAATTTTACGTCAAATGACTTCCTGCTGCAGCATCCACGATCCAATATAATTCCCCCTTGGTTGGCTTAACTCTTCCTGCTGGCAAATCCTCATTTTCCACTAAAATCCGCTTCACCATGTCAGCTTTTCCCGCTCCAGCCATCGCGAAAATACAACATCTCGCATTGTTTATCACGGGATACGTCATCGTTACGCGACACGGAGGCGGTTTCGGCGAATCACTAATTGGCGCAATCAAGACATTCGTTTCCTCCAACAACGCATGTCCCGGAAATAACGAACATGTGTGCCCATCAGGACCCATGCCGAGCAACAATAAATCAAATTCAGGCAATTCCTATAGAAGATCCGAAAGTTTTTCTAATTTGCAACGCGTACTTGTTGGCACACTCGTTTAACGGCACGGATTGGTCAATTTCGTAGAATTGCGTCTCGTCAACGGGAATTTTGGGGATCAAATCTCTTTTGTAGACGCCAAAAGTGGAATCTGGATCGCTGCGTGGCACGTAACGTTCGTCACAGAAGAAAAAGTGCCATTTTTGGAAGTCCGTTTTGATGGAAGGTAAACCCGTGGAGAGATATTTCGTTAGAGAGCCACCTAAAAAGTGAATAATTTGCATTAAATTGAGCGAGGTCATGATTTAAGGTCAAATTTTTATCACCTGATAATCCGACACGAAAGACTCCGCGAGCGGAAATTGCTTCGTTGGCCTTTGATTCGATGAGATTGCATAATTTTTTGATAACTGCAGCTTCGTCGACTTCTTTGAGAATTATTGGAGCCATCGTTTGTCTTTTAAAAAGTGAAAAATAAATAAAAATAAGGAAAAAATGAAAATAAGGAACTGGAATGTTTTTGTAAGCAGTTTTGTTTTGCTTACATTTGAAGAGTATCACTTTCATTCGTCTCAAAAAACGGGATTTGAATTAGCGTGAGTCATTTTGCAAATTTAAAAAAATCGTTATTCAATAAAAATTAAATGATTTTAATCAAAAATTCATAAAAAATTCACATTAAAGCATTATTTTAATTCGTTTTAATTAAATAAAAATTTATTTGAATTAATGAATTAAAATATGTAATAAGATTAAATAAAATCTTCAAATTAAATTATATTTCAAATTCATAAAAAAATAAATTTTTTAAAATAATTTTTAAAATAAATTTATTTTAATTTTTTTTATATTTAAATATCAATTTATCAATCATAAAATTTATTTTACTTGATCATTAATTAAAATAATAATTTTTAATTCTGAACAAATTCACAAAATTTTACAAAAAAGTTAAAAAATTCTTTTATTTTGTGTTTTAAATAAAAATATGTAAAAATTTCTTACCGTAATTCTTGTAAATTTCTTTTAAAAATAATTAACACAAATTTTAGTCAATAATCTATAATGTAATAATATATTAAGGTTTATTTCTGTAGAGTAAGGTCGTCTATTTACACACAATACAATATGTATCTATACTTTTCTGTTTAAATTTAAGTTTTTTTTAATACATGTTTTATTTAATATTAAGATTAATTTTACAAATTTTTTAATACAAAACAAACAGGAACCTTATCATTTAGTATTTTTATTTCTTTTTACTTAATATAATAAAAAACACCTAGTAATATAAGAAAACAATGAACAATTATTATAAATTTCAATTAGGTATTTTTTTATGTAATAATAATAAATAAGTTAAAAACATATTTTATAAAAAATGTGAAAATTCTATATATTGATTAAAAAAAATATTTTTTTCCTTAATGTTAATGACTTATCTTAAATGACATTTCTTATAATTTAAGAGCTCTTTTATTTTTCTTGTCAAATAATTATTTTTAATTATGTTTAAAGTTATCATTATCATTTTAGAGAACAAATTAATTCATGATGATATGATTTTTTTTACATATTTTAATAAATCTAGTTCTATTGTTTAACCTATATTTCATATTTTATTTATAATTAATTAGAAGTCATTAATATTATGATAATAATAATTAAACATTTTTATTAAAAGTTATGTTTATCATTATTTTTAGTACAGTCAATTTTGGGGCAAATTTAAGTATAATCATTTAAATTTAAATTTAATTCAACTTTTATCGTAGCGAGTAGTAACATCTACCGTTAATATAATTTCTACTCTATATCGTTTAATATTATTAATAATGATAATATTTTTAAACAAATATTAAAGTGTATCAAAAATAAATCACTAAAAATTAAAGTATATAATATATAATTTTTGATATTGCACATTTTTATTTTTTTTAAATTTATTATCATTTATTTATGTGTGTATAGTAATTTAATGAATGAATATGCACCGTACCACCATCCATCGCGGTGAAAAATTGATGCACAAATATACATATAATTTTTGGTTTAACTGACATAAACATCTACTTTAAAATTGAATAATTAAATTTGTGATTTATCGCTTTGTATATTTTTTTGGTGTGTGTGTGTGTGTTTTTTTGTGTATGTATGTTATATTATAATTTATTTTTATTTATTATTATTATTTTGTGTGTTTGTTGTCCTACTTATCTATTTAAATTTTATTATTTTGATCAAAAAGAGGGAATGGAATCCTATATAATAATAATATTTATTAAATTTAATTATAAAAAAGGGGTTTCTGCATTGGTTATTCATTGTATTGATGGTAACGGAGTACACAGTAACAACTATCGTGACTATTAAATTAATATTTAAAATTAAAATAAGAAAAAAATGTAAGAAAGAAATTTTCTACAATTCTATTGGTTTAATTTGACTAGCACAGATACTTTTTCTTAGGCTTTAAAATTTTAGTTCGTCATTTTGGTGGAGAGCTGAGACCGTTGCTTAAGGATGCCGAGTGCGCTGTGGGCGGTCTCGATATGGCAGACGAGGATTCTTGGAGTGATTCTGCTTGTCGCAAGGAGATGCAAATGTGCTAAAAAGAAATTTAAAAAAATAAGGTTTCTGTCTTATATTTGCATTGAATTTTCTTCTACTTACCTTATGATGTTGCTCCCAATCCTTTTGCTGGCAATAAATTCCGCAATACCGAACTAATTTGCATCCCGCGCACGTTTCCCGTGCTTTTCTTCCGCAATTCCAGCACGCCTGTAAAACTTTTTAAAATGATATTTTCCCTAATACAAGGATTCAAGGATTCATATAATTCTCGGAACGAACTAAAGTAAATCGAAAAAAGTAATTAAACTTACATCATTGTGTCCGGTTTGTTGGGGTGGCGATTGACGATCTGTGTCGGGTTCATTGTTATTTCGGTTGAACTCGATGAACATTTTTTCCATTTTCAGACGTTCTGCTGCGATCATTTCGAGTGCTCGATTTTCCGCTGAGGCAACTGCTCGTTGGATTTCAATGACGGCTTGTCGTTTTACCTAAAAAAAATAAAATTTAATTTTAAAAAAATCAAAATTTTTAAATAAGGCCGAATGAAATTCAATAATTTTATTCTAAATTTTTGAAAATTAAAAAAAAATAAATATTTTTTAATTTTAAAAAACAATTTATAAATAGGTACTTTTTTGCCGCTGATGAAAATTTTTGTAAAATAAAATTTTAAATTTTTTTTTGAAACATTTTTCTACATTTTAAGTTAAAATTGAGAGAAAAAAAAATTCATTAAAAATTTCATTAAAAATCAATAAAAAAAAAAAATTTTAAAATTAAGTTCAGTAATTTTATGAAAAATTTGTAGGTAACGAGTAGAAAATTATTGAAAAAATTTTAATTTTAGTACAAAATTTAATCAAAACCGAAATTCTTTTAAAAAATTTTTTAAAAAATTATACAAAAAGACCAAAAATCCATAAAAAACGTATTTTTTCCATCAAATTTTTGTCATTTTTAATTTTATTTTTTGAAAATTAACTCGAAACTTACTTGATTCACTGCATCCTCAGCATTCCTCCTAAATTCCGCAATTTTTTCCTCTGTCTGTCGTCGCATGTCTGTCACCGTAGTCTCTTGCGGATGCGGTTCAACACCTCGTTGCTGCAATATCGATATCGCTCGTTTGGTTTTTTCAACCATGCCCGAAATGCAAGCCAACATCGAATGAATATTTCGCCAATCCTCATCTCCGCCGGGACCTTGAGCTCCAGCACTTGCCGCAGGTCTCGCTATTCTACTGGAATCGCGTGTTTCCGACGAACGAAAATCACGTTCGTCATTCGCGCCTCTCTGACTGCCACCATGAAGACTTTCGGCATGTGCTTGCAATCCGTTTTGATAGTCAAAAATTAGAGCGTGACCTGGATGAAGATGCGGCGTCGCACCAAGCAACAAAGATTGATGAGCCGAACGCTTCGAGAGGAACGAATAATCGCTCCAGTCGTGCGAGCCGCCATTCGAAGGAATATCGTAAATTCTGTAAAAATAAATAAATTTTCGCTAAGATAAAATTTATTTATACAAGAGACACCACTTACGCATCAGACGCCCTCCGTTTTAACGATAATCCATTGTTTGTGGAACCGCTTCCCACCGAAGTAAAACTTCCACCTTCGTTCGGCAGAAAAATCTCGGCATGTTCACTCGGATTATGGACAATATCGAGTACGCTGGATTCGTTTGCTCGCACATATTGAACGGGCGACTACGGAGAAAAAGAGACAGATTTAAAAAAAATAATACAAAATTGTAAAACTGTTCAATTAAAAGCTTTTCGAAAGATTATTATTTTCTATTTGTTTCTCGTTCTGTTTCGCTTTTAGCTCTAAGTAGCAATAGACGCACACAACACACTTCGATTAAGTCTCAGCTGCACCGAATAACATTGGGAAAATTAACACCTAGTTTTTGGAGTTTGCCATACGAGAACTTTTTTTCTTCTCTCTTTCTCACACACACACACTCGGGAACAAAGAATGGCAATAAATATAACAGTTAAAAACAAATAACAAAAAAACACGAACAAAAAAAGATTAATTTTGAGGATTTATGTTAAATCTCGTATTTTTATGAAAGTTGTTGTAATAATGGAGACACCTGGTATCAGTTTTTTTTCCTGAATTGTCACTTTGCCTAATTTCCATCGTTCCTAATTTGATTTTAATTTGATGGTGACAAACAAAAATAAACACATTATTAACCTTCCAATCAATAAATCTTCGAAACTGATTTACACCGAAACAAGGAGACACGAGAAACCGGCTCCCTGACAACTTTCCCACGATACAAATCGACATAATGATGATGATTCACGTATATAAATAAATAAAATTAACGGTACGCGCTTGTGCTCGCCCTCACACATATAAATAATAAATTATCATTAGCCTCTAACTTTAACACTATCTGTCCGTTGTACGTCGCTTGTTTGGGCAGCCAACAATTAGTTTAGAACGAAGCGAAAGGAAAAAAATAGAAAAAAAATCGAGCGAGAAAAACTTAATTCGTTGTAATTATGGGACACTTACTTGTTTATTGGCTCGTGCTAACGTGGTAATTTCTCTTTGTAACAATGGGATGTGAGATCGCAGGAATGGCGCAACGTTCGTCCTCAACGGGAAATTTGTCGCTTCTTGTACGGCAATTTGGAAGTCGTCGATTGAGAGACCGCCACTCTGTGAAAAAAATTGAAATTAAAGTTGAGTTATTGCATATTTTTTTTAAATATTTCAAATTATTTTAGATTTTAATTTATTAATAATTTTAAAATTTTTTGTTAAAACTTTTATTTATTATTTATTTATTTTATTTTATTTATTTATTGTATTTTTTGCACTTTTCAATGTAAATTTAATATTTTTTAAAATTCAATTCTATTCGATATCATATCCGAAATTTGAAAATTTTTGAAAAAAAAATTTTTTTGAAAAATTTTAATTTTTTTTTTGTAATAGGTATTTGATTTAAAAAAATTAATTTATCAAAATATGTTACTTTTTAACATTTTTAATGTTTTTATGAAAATTTTAGTTATTTTTTGACAGAAAAAAAGTATAAAATTAACTTTTTAGGTAACTATATAAAAATTTTAAAATAATAAATATTTAGGTAAATTTGTGAGAGTAAAATCACTCGGATTTTATAAAAATCTTAATAAATAATTTTTAAAAAAATATATTTTTTCATAAAATTTTAGATGAAAAGCCAAAATATAATTATTTTGTTACCGCATTTCAATTTTTTAAAATTTAAGATTCATTCTAAAGCTTTTTGAGTCAAAATTTAGATTTTTTAGAAAGTTTTTCTTTTAAAAAATATGAAAAATAGTTTATTTTTTTTTTTTAATTTAAATTTTAAAATTAAAATTGAGAAAAAAATTTAAAAAATTATTTTTTTTTTTAACTTTTGTATTGAAAATGATATTTTTACAGGAATTTTCTTCTCTAAAATTTTTTTTAAATTGTTTAAAAAATTTCTTCTAAAAATATTTTTTTTTTTAATTGTTTAAAAATTTTTCAATTATTTAATTTATTCTTAAATAAAATTATTTATATTTTTTGGTAAAAAAAATTTAGCTAATTTCAATAATTTTAGGATTTTTCGTAAAAATTTAGTAATATTTAATGACATGAAATGTAAAGCATTTTCAAAAATAAAAAATAGTCGAAGAAAAAAAAACTTACCGCTAATGACAGCACTAACGATCTAACCCGATCCCCAATATCGGCATTTGTGTCCTGTCCAAACTGCACAAGAGCTCCCAAAAACCTCCGAATTTTCAGTAGTCGACTGGCATCGGAACTACTGCTATTACTGTTGCTTGTTGTGTTATTTGTGTTGGTGGTTGTAAGAGAAAGGGGCGTCGCTGGCGGAGGCGGTGTGATAGATCCCGCACTGCCATTCCTCACAGGTGAACTGCATCCATTCCGACTTGTGCGTTGCTGCTGCGGCGATCGTGGCGTCACAACACGTGCGCCTTCCGGTGAATCTGGCGTTCGACATTGTTCTTTGTTTCCTAGAAAACAAAAAAAAAATGATTTTGTAAAAAAAATATATAATTACTTCGTGCCTTTTATGTTGTCACAGACATTAATTTGTTTGTTTTGTTAGTCATTCAATTATGTGAGACACACTGCAGCTTTTAGGTGTCACACACCAGACATACACTTCAGTCAATGATAAAGGACAAATACACACCATACACACACAATTTGTAACTAATTATAAATCTGTCATTTACACACATTATTTGAGCATTATAATGTCATACCTTGCGTCGACACGGGCTGCGACATCGTCGGCGGTACATTAGAGCCATACAACGCAAAAAAATCTCTTTTCAAGTCGATATTAAAATTTTCATCGCACAATAGCTGAACATGGTAATGATTTGAAAGGGAATTCTATCATATCTGGTTTGCGTCAATTCACCTGTTCATTAATGCATTTGCGTTAATGAACGTCATTTTCAATTTTTTCTTAATTAATTTTCGCGAAAACTCCATTTTGAGACTTTTTCAACTCCCAAACTGCTGAAAAAATGAAACACTTGAGGCAATCCAATTATTCCTTCCTTTCTTCAACATCTTAAAAAGTGTTTGCTTTTGTCATTTCACTGATTTCTTCTTGCAAGCACACACACTCCTACCACAAAAACTTAAAAATAAATACACAAAAGTGACGGCAAACGTCTTGTACAGACAACGAAAAGGAATTTTAAAAGAATTACAAGCAAACAAATCAAAACATCATTTATTGCCAGGGAGAAGCACGTGCCTTTAACTGGTAAACAGATAAAAAAATATAAAATTTCATTTAACTTTTTATCTGAAAGTTCACTTTTTTTTTATCTCTGCAGGCAGGTGACATGTAACGGATTATCAATCATATAGAAATGATAGAAATTCTCAAGAAGAAAAAAAAATGTCGTGAGATATGACGCAGATGGCGTTTCTCTAAGAAAAACAACAACAGCAGTAAAAAATATCGACATACAAAAAAAGTGGGGCGCTTATCCTATTAAATTTTAACATATCAAAGGGAGGTCGTTCGGTCTTTAATTTAGCGAACACAGTTCAATTCGGCTCAAAAATTAGTGTACGACGACAACGAAAGGTAAACATTATAAATTGCTCGGAGCAAGGCAAAAAAAATACTCGCTGCGAAAAGTTTTGCGGTTGTTCAAGGGGAGAGTGAGAATAACAGGAGAGGCAAGAAAAAAGTTTCAATTTAAATTGTAAATAAAAAGAAAATATTATTTCATTCCTTCGATTGTGTGTAAGTAAGTAAGTAACTAAGTGAGTGAGTGAGTGTGCGATGTTTTGAAAGGATAAACTTTTAGCGTGCGGAAAAGTTTTCTTCTTTCTTTTAATTTTTTTCTCTTTTTTTTTTTTGGGAAATGAGTCAGGTGAACATAATAATTTATCAAGGTAAATCAATTGGATCGCCGTTTTAGAAGTTTTCACCACTTAGTCGACCCGAAAATTAGTATTTCTTTATTATCCATGCAACCACGCAAAATAATTTGCATGCAATTGGCACCATGAACAAATAATTAATTACAGATGAAAATTCAATAAAATAATAATAATAAATCGGCATGCAATCCAGAAATATTTTTGGTAAAAGCGGCATAAAGAACAGAGATTTTCTGCAAATACACACACAAAAGAGCGAGAACAAACAGATTATTATTATCATAATAATGGTATAAACACAGAGAGAGACTAAAACATATACTGTACACACAAAGCATCTGGCCAAGAACAGAAAAATATGATTTCTGCTATTATTCTGCGTTTGACATGTGATATAATAATGTACAGATATTCGGGTGAAATGAAAGGAAAATGCGCGACTCTCTCTCGCTCGCTTTGTGTGAACAAATGCCTTATTTTGAAAAACACTGGAGACAGATGGTTCATGTAAAAAAATGCTAGAAGCAATATCGGTGTTTGAACACTTGAGCGCATTTTGTATTAAAGTTTCATCTCAATGATTTCTTAGAAAAGGCTCGAGGATGACTTAAAGCAAATTTAAGAGAAAAATTTGGTTGAGATTGATTTTTGGAAAATTTATTTTATTTGGCGCTTGTTGGTTTATGACAAAGATTTTCGATTCAATTTTTATGCCAGAATATTTTAGCAAGGTTGCATTATAAGTCTACAGATAATGGCTACTACAATTATTTGCTTTTTAAACCCTTGTGTCAGGCTTATAAATACTCGAAGACGCAAATTTCTATTGAACCTCATGATCAAACTCTTGTGTCAGGCTTATGAATACTCGAAGACCTAAGTTTCTATTGAACCTCATGATCAAACTCTTGTGTCAGGCTTAAAAATACTCAAAGACGCAAATTTCTATTGAACCTCATGATCAAACTCTTGTGTCAGGCTTAAAAATACTCAAAGACGAAAATTTCTATTTATCCTCATGATCAAACTCTTGTGTCAGGCTTATAAATACTCGAAGACGCAAATTTCTATTGAACCTCATGATCAAACTCTTGTGTCAGGCTTATAAATACTCGAAGACGCAAATTTCTATTGAACCTCATGATCAAACTTTTGTGTCAGGCTTATAAATACTCGAAAACACAAATTTCTATTGCACCTCATGATCAAACTCTTGTGTCAGGTTTATGAATACTCGAAGACGCAAATTTCTATTGAACCTCATGATCAAACTCTTGTGTCAGGCTTAAAAATACTCAAAGACACAATTTTTTATTCAACTTCATTACGTCACTTGCGTCTTTCTTTGAACGCTTGTGTCAGGCTTACGAATACTCGAAGACGCAAATTTCTATTCATCCTCATGATCAAACTCTTAAGCCAAGCTATTGAGTAATTAAAATTGTTGATGTTACAGCGGAAAGCAAACTCTTTGCCAATCTAATTGACTAAATGTATCCTAAAAATCAATCCAAAAGTACGACAGACAGACGCAATTCCATCTTGAAGCACATTTCACTTGTAACGTCTTTCAATAAAATAGTTAGAAACAGAAGAAATTTGTCATGATTTGATTTATTCTGAATATTTTTTCCATTTTTGTGTGTGAATTCAATAAAAATTTCCCGATCATCAGAAAGGAAAACTTTTTTTTTCCAAAGTTCATAAACAAAATTAAACTGCTCGAGTTTAAAAAAATATTTTATTACAATGAAATAATAATAAGTAACGGCTTGTCCGGCCATGACTTGTGTTCATTGCAAAACACACGCATTTCAACGGTAACAAAAAGTTGGGAGCTGGGAAAAAATAACAAGCCAAACAATGTTTATTCTATGTTTTTTTCTTCATTTTTTCCTCTTTCGCTCTTTATTGGTGATTCGCAGTATACGACACAAAAAAGGGGAATTTAAAAAGTTTATTTAAACGCAGGTGTGCTTTTAAATCAAATCTTTTTTCTCACTCTTCTCAAACCAAAGCGTTTTATTTGCAAGCAAACGTACATATAAATACTTCCATTTCTTTTCCAAAAGGCGAAAAAAAAAATGTATAAAATGGGATATTTTTTTCGTCTTTTGGTTATCGTCTACTCCATTCGGAAAGATATCACTTGTAATAATTCACTTTGTGTTTGCTTGGAAATTGTCGAGTCGCAAGTAATTGAATTGCGGTTGTTTGTTTTGCCACGTCTGTGGCAATTTGACGATTATGATAAGGATAAAGGAGAAAAAAATATTTTAATTTAAAAAATCCGAATTTTTTTTCGAAAGTTTTCTAAGTACCTAACGTCTCATAATTTACGACATTAAACCCTCAATAAAAATATTTAAATACACTATTAAGATTATCTTCAAATTCCACAGAAATTGGTTGGGTGACAAATGTAAGTGCTTATTATTGAGTGAAAATGTCGTTGCATGTGAGAGAGAGGAAAAAAAGTTTAAATTGCTTTTTCACCATCACCACTTACCAGGAAAAATCAACAATTCATTTTCACATTTTTAAGTCAATTTCAACGACACCACTTCATAAGTGAACTTTGACAGACTTTTTTCTGGGTCTCCTATGATAATAATAATGATGATGATGATGCAATATTATTATTACTGCGATATTTACCATCATCTACCGACAAAAATGTATCATTGCCACACACAGAAAAAAAATATTTGCCAGAATTGTATCAGAAAAATAAGAAGAAACTCGACGTTGCTGCTGCTGCTGCTTGCGAGAGACGATAACAATGTGTACAAAACGTGCTTTCTCCTAGATATGGCACGTACTTTGACATCATTTAAGAGCGAGAGGCAACAACATTGTGTATATCATATTTTTCATCATCATGGAGTTTATAAAAGGAAATTCTTTTTTTTTTGCGAACATTATTCTTTCACCATATTTTAGCACTTCTCGGTGATTTTCACTGAGCTGAGTGTGTTACATGCATCGCATGGAAAAATGAGAGAAAAAAGAACGAGTTGAGTAAAAATAACGAACAGCTGAATAAATATTTGGCTTTTTATATTATATTTATATTATGTGTACTTTGGGATGTTATTGCATTGCCTTTTTCCTGCGTGTAAGGACAAAGTGGCCGTTTGACACTTTTTGCGATGTCAATATTTGATGTTAATTTTGACGTGCAAACAGTAAATGAGCGAGATAAAAGGTTGTTACATCCATTAAGTTTTTTTATGCGTTTCAGATTTTTTTACAAATTGGAATGTAGGCTTTGTTGTATGTCTTTCAAAAAATTTAATCATGAGTAAGACAAGAATTCTGAAAAATTTTATAATTTTTTTTTTATTAATTCAAGAAAGACTTAAAAATGAGTTACTTTAAGTCAAACTAAGCCAAATATAATTTTTTTTTAATTTCCAAAAGAATTGAAAATTTTTCAAAAATGGTCGAAAAATTACAACCTCATTGACTAAATTTTGAGTCAAAATATTATTGATAATTTAATTTTTAGAAATTTATTTTTTTGTGAATTTTAAATAGTTTTCAGTTCATTAAAAACAAATTAGAGTCCTTGTTATGTTAAATACGCTCTAATTGTTCATTTTACAAAAACTAATTTTTTTCTAACATTTTTTCCGCGATGTATTTTCGCATCTTGCTCTTAATTTTACATAAACGTGACTACGACACAAAGAAAAAACTGCTGGTCTCTAATAATAAAATAACTAAACTCCCGATGATGTCGTATGACGGCGAAAAACTATATTTTTAAAGCAGTACTTAAGCAAAAAAAAATCTGCCATTATTATAAAAAAATCGTAGAAAAAAAACGGGCAACATTTGGTACACTATTTAGTTGCTTCTCCTTCGTGCACACAATCACATCGCCGGTATACGGTGTCATGTCGCTTCAATGTGCAGAAAAACGTTTAAAAACTCTCTATTTTTTTGAGAAAATATTGCCTCCTTGTGCAACTGTTGTTACTGATTTGCCTTTTTTCCATGTTATTTTATTATTCCGGACAGTTTTATTAGCATATTTCTTTTTAAAAAACATAATAATAATAATAGAACAGTTTCTCATGGTGTGTGTGTGTTCATTTATTTGTTTATGTTTGTTCGGAACTCGGTAGAGAGGGTGGTAGATGGCGGCTGAGCCTTTTTCCTTAATTCTCTACGATAATATAAATAAATGTATAATATTAGTGTCATATTGCGCGCGTTCGTGTGCGGGTCTGCACATTGTTTTAAAAATGCCAGCTGCAAAAAATCGCATATTAGTACAATTTCAATATTATACATCCGATACACACTCGCACACACAATACTAATTAAAATTTTAAGCATTCAACTTCAAATTAATGACATTTCTCATTTTTTACTGGGTAGGTATGTGTATGCAGGATGATGAGGAAAACGTATACCCAAGCAAAGCTAAATGCCAGATGTGACTGATTGAAAATGAATGTTTTTCTTTATTTTTGCTTCCCCCCAACACTCGTGCACACACGGACACAAAAAATTTTGCTTATGCATTCATTTAGCACAACTTACGGATTGAAAAAGAGTGATATCAACCTCTCAAGGGGTTAGATGTAGATGATAATGGCTCGTCTCAAATTTTAATTTTTAAATTATAAAATTTCCCCATTTTACTTTTAAAAATTCAATATTTGTCATCCCAAGCAAGCGCCCTCAGAATTCAATCAGCTCTCCCAGAAGGTCCCAAAGGGTTTCTAAAAGATCTTAGTAAATTTTAAGCACGATTGGAGCCAGAAAATTTTTTCATGATTTCGAGTCTCAAGCCGATGACCTAACGCTCGACAGTCCGATACGCTAACCTCTGAACTAAGCTGATTCCCTTAAGGGGTTTGTTTATTCCTTCAGTTTAAGGGATCCTTCTGACCTCCTTTGAAGATGATCATCTACAGCCCATTAAGATGTTATTATAACCCCTTGAGAGGTGATTTTAATCCCTTTTGATCTTAAAGTTCACTAGGGATTAAAGTAACGTCTCAAGGGATTAATTTAACCCATTAAGACATTAATTGAATCCCTTATGAGGTTAAATTCTTAAAATTATTAAGAATTTATCCTCATAAAGGATTCAATTAACTTCTTAATGGGTTAAATTACCTTCATGAAGGAATTATTTTTTAGGGCTGTAGAAGATCAACTCCAAAGGAGGTTAGATTGATCCCTTATAAGAAGTTAAACTAACCCCTTTTCCAAAACAAGGGATTAAATTAACCCCTCAAAGGGTCAAATATAACCCCTTTGCAATCCGAAGGGCACTAATAGCTCGTACGTTTTTGTATTGCCATAGGAGCGGCATTGGAAAATTAAACATGAATTTATGAATGCAATATGGTCTCTGTTTTTTATTTGTCAAGAGTAGCTGTGTTAATTGAGAAAAACAAACATCAACCGTCTCCACATTTTCCCCCGTTCATGAAAGGATTGACTGGCAAATTATTATTTTTATTGTAATAATTATGTAAACAAATCATGAACCTTCGTTTCATCGCTGTTTTTTTTTCAACGCGAAGATTGACTGCGAAAGACAAGACACCGTTGTCGTCATATTACGCGCACCAACTGTACGCTAAATGACGATAATGGTAATTGCAGACGTGCCTTTTACACAATCTGCTGTCTTAACAATATCGCACGTTTACACTCGTTTCGCGCGTTATTTTTCTTTTCTTGGAAAAATGCAAAAAAAAAATACGTCGCAGGAGAATTTTTCTTTCCTTTGTCTGATTTACGCACGAAGAAAATTTGTCTGTTTAAACAGGTGATCTAATTATGATTGTCACTTTTATCAGTTTTCTCATGCGATTCACGCGACGTTTTTCTGACACTTTTTTTTCCTTTTTTCCGTAAAATGACGCAACTTGTGTCGTTAATGGCAGTCAAAATCTGTCTTCGTCTTATCTGCATGCAAAATGTGGCTAATGATGATGATCAAACAATTAAAATGTTTTAATTGGAACACCATATTGAGCTCGTCCCATTCATTCGTTATAGATAACAACGCAGTAACAGACGAAAAAAGGTAGCGTCTGTCTCTCGTCTGGATCGATGGCATCCGAGTTTCCAAGAAAAGTGTGCGATGAAACGTGGTGGGAGTTGTGACCCTCATAGCATTTCCGAACATTCAGTTTTACGCAAAAAAAAAAAAAGGGATAATTGTCTGCATGGTGGGAAAATAACACATTTGTTTAATTGCTTGTAAAATTATATGCCATTTGCTCATGCAAAATCCAATTTAAAGCAGCTCAAAAGTGTTGCGATATGGCTTGTAATTATCATCAACGGAGCTGTTGGAAGGACTTGAGACAAGAAAAATAAAAAAAAATTGAAGATGAGATTTTAACATCCTCTGAATAGTCTTTTAAATCATCATAAATCTTCAAAAATTCAATAAGACTTGAAAATTCGTACAAGTTTTTTAACGCAATGGCTCATGTTTTTTTGAAGAAAATTTTTTTTTTGAGTGTTAAGATAAACTATTTAAAGGTTTTAGTACATAAAAATATGAAAAATTTCAAGGAAAATTAAGAAAATTTTCCAAATATGATTTTTAAACTTTATTCGATTTTATTTTTGTTTAATTTTTTTTATTTGAATTTTATTAAAAGTAAAAAAGCCTTAAAATTATATTAATTATTTAAAAATAAATGTAGCTTTAAGTCAAAACTAATTAATTATTAAATTAAATTAAATTAATTATTAAATTAAATTAAATTAATTATTTAAAAAAAAAAATAAAAAAATATATTAAAATAATTTAAAATATTTAAATTTAATTTAATTTTTATTTTTTTATTTTAAATAATTTTTTTTTATTTTTTTTTTTAATAAAAATTAAATTTAAATTTTAAATAATAAAATTAAACTCTACATTTTCTTTAAAAAAAAACCTTTTAAAATTCATATTTTCATGGTTTTTGAGGTTTAAAACAAAAAATCTTTAAATACAGATATTTGATCTTTAATACCCATTTATAAAATATTATACTATTAAACTTTATTTTTATTCATATTTAATTAGTTCTGTGATTGAACGTTTTAATCAATAGGAATAAACATTTCCGTCATTGAAACTTGCACAAATAACCCAAAGAGGCGTAAACCAGTAGGTAGAGTATTACTAACTGAGCATTTAATAAAAATAATAACTTTTTTTCTGAACATGTGTCTTTTTTTCACGATATTTTATAAATAGTCATTGCGCTGCACACCGCTTGTGATAACATTTATTTTTCCCATCGTACAACCGTAAGCTCCCCATTTATTGTCGTCGCGTCGTGTATGCGGTAAAAATATTTTCCATTTCTCTTTTGCTCCGTCATAAACAAATTTATAAAATTTACACATTCAATCAAATCAAAACACTTTACCTACTATTATTATTTGTAGAAATAGGGAACGCTTGGAAAAATATTTCGCGCAAAAAGGAAATTTCGCATCTCTTTAATCAGGATTTAACCTCGGTGATGCTGCACGTGTTTTCATCATCGCAAAAATGATAATAATAATAAGATTATTATGTATTTTATGAATTACGAGCAATGTGGCAGACCATCATATAAAATGTGAATGCAAACTTTATGTAGATTTCGGTATCATTCTGCCATGAATTAGAAAGCGGCGCCTGTTTGCACACGAACGAGCGAGAGAGCGGAGATGACACAGCTGGCAATTTCCATAGCATGAGAAAATATCGACTTGCAGCCAAATGTTACTGTTTGCATGTGTGACCGAGCATCGAGCAATTTCCAGCAGCGCCGCAGCATCTCTCCTACGTCACTATTACATTCCGATGGACGAACGAGAGAAAAAAAAATGTTTATAAAAAACTTTTTTATATGGAAAAATAGCAATCTATCTATCTATATACGATATCGATAGGACCTTCGCCAGCTGCCATTGTATTTAAGTGTTTGCACTTTTTTTGTAGCTTGCTGTGTTCATATCTCTTCTGACGATAAGTTGTCCGTTTTTTTTTGTGCTTTACATCAACACACAAAATAATCGTATATACCTAATGCCAACCAACAGCAAGAATAATCAATTAAAGTTCATACCAACTTTTTTTGTCTGTTGGCTACTCAAGAGAATAAAAAGACGTAAAACGGAGAAGCAACAAAAAAAGGCGGAATGAGAAAATAAAATAATAATAATAAAAATAAACTAGGATCAGGTGTTCAATTAATCTTTGTATCAATCAAGTGCCTGTCGTCTCCATAATTGTCCATGTCCAACTGAGACCAAATGAGACGTAATTGATTTCACACCCGTCCCATCAGTCTTATCATCATAATGATTAAAACACGCATCGACAAACAGTTACGTAGTATTTGCACAGTGGCACAGCGAGCGGGAGATGGAGAGAGAGAAAAGCTGTGCGATGATAGTTTTGAATTTGATACAGATCCCTTAATTTATTGTTTAATTGTTTGTAATAAAACCAAATGAGAACACACACGCACGAAATGTAATATTATTTGCTTTTCACAACAAACGCCACAGACAAAATAAACACTCGCACACAAACAGTTTAAATCCTTCATCTAAACATTTCATAATTCAAGCATTGTTAAATTATTATTGCGTCTTTTGTGTGTTTCTTGTAAGATATTTCGGCGTCGAATGTATCATAACAATTATATGTATATATGAAAACGAGCCCTTTTTGATGTTTGTCTGGCTGGTATCCCCTCCCATTGTACAAAGTTACTGTTTTGCAAGGAAAAATTTAGGATGCCAATTTTCAGTAATTTTTTGAAATATGAAATACTTTGTCAAATTTGAATTTTTGAATTATTTTCAGGTAAGGCAAAAAATGCATTAAATGTTGCAGATTTCTACTTATTTTTATTTTATATTATTTTTTTTTAATTTTCTGATTTCGAGTATATCTCAAAAATTTAAAAGGAATTTTTGCCAAAAAGTGAATAATATTCAAAAATTCAAATTTTTTGTAAAGAATTGAGTAAGAAAAATTAAAAAATTAAATAAAAAAATGCACTTAAGAAAAATATTCAAATTTTGGTGCATTTTTTTTTGCCAAATTTAAAAAATAGCCAAAATGCATAAAAGTATAAATAACAAATTAAAATCAAAGGTTGAAAATTTTCAAAGTCAAAGTCTTTAAAATTTTTGTTTTTTGATGAAAAATAATTATTTGAAAATTTTGCAAAGAAAAATATTCATTTCTTCTAATTTGTAAAATTAATTTTATTATTAAAGATAACTTTACTTCTAAATTTTTATTTTTTCTTTATTCTATGAAATCTATAAATCAAAAGCAAAAAATCTTTTAAGGATATTTTTTTGGAAAAATTTTTAAAACGTTTTTTTTTTTTTTGCAAAAATTTTTAATTTAAAATTTAAAATTTTTAAGAAATTTAAATTTTCTAAAAATTTAAAAACTTGTTTTTTAAAATAATTTTAAAAAATTAAATTAATTAAAATTAATCAAAATTAATTTTTTCTTGAAAAATGTCAATTTTTGAGCAATAAATTTTTATCATTAATTTTACTTTGAAAAATTTTTAAAATCTATTTATAATTTTTCCTTGATTTTTAAAAATCTATGAAATCAAAAACAATTTTTCTATCGAGTTTTCTTGATTTTTTTTTTCGAAAATCAAACAATTTTTTGCATTTATGTATTCGCATTTAAAAAATAAAATTAAATAATTTTAAAATTTTACTTTTGAAAATTTTATTTTTGGTTTTTTAAAAAATTTAAAAATTTTTTAATTAAATATTTTTTATTAAATTCCCCATTTTTCATAAATTTACAAGATGCGACACGATAAATCCCTACAAATTACCTCAAGGAAAGGATATAGGGAAGATATTAATGTTTTAATAATAATAGTCATCTCATCATGATTCATGATTGTAAGATTTCGGATACATTTTAACTTGTCACACTTGAATAACGAACATTTACAAGATGTAAAACAAGCATGTTACTTGTGTAAATTTCGACACTTATGTGTAAAAGGTGAAGATTAGATTAAAATGGATGTGCAATCTGGTTCAATAATTGGTTTAATTACTGTTCGCAAACTCTCGTGTCGCACAAGTTTCGTTTTTGGGACATTTTAGTCCCTTTCTCTAAAAAAAAAATTATAAAAAGGAGATAATTTACGACGTCTGAACTCTCTGCGCCCGAAGAACAATAAAAAGGGACACGAACTCATGCAGAGACAACACTCACCTTTTTAAATATAAATATTTTACACAAAGAAATGCTGGTCAGATTTACATTACGAGGCGTTTTAAGGACAAATACAGAGAAAAACGACAAAATATCTTCTAATGGTCACTAAAATTTATGACGGAGCTCAGAACTTTGTCTATTTATTTAATAAACTATATTTGCTGTGTGTGTGTGCCCGTCTCAGTTCTCTGAATAAATAAATTTGCAAAGGAAAAAAAATCATTAGAGATATAAGGACGACCAATGGTGGTAAAGGGCAGAAAAATCTGCAAAGTAAATAGCACGTCTCGCAAAAAGGAAATCTATTTTAAGAAAATTCTTTTGTCGCCACTCTTGCCCTTATGTGCAATATCACACACTTTTTACATCGCACTGAGTAAATATATACGGAAAAAAAGTGGAAGAGCAACGACAAGAGGGTAATTAACAAGAAACACACAGGGTTCTCGCCTACATGGCGTCAACAACTCTTTTGTTTCCGCCAACCCTTATGGCGCAAAAGAGGAGCTTAATCAAGCAAATTTTCCGAAGCATGAAATAAATATAGTTGGAGGCAACGAAACAAATAGACATAAAATTTGCAATTTCATTGAAAAATCCAATTTTTCGCGTGTCTTTGTAAAATATCGTGGATTTTATCCTTCGATAAATCCACTAAATTGACTCAATTTGGAATTATTTAAATTTTTCTTTTTTTGTGTGTAATAATAACAAAAAGTATCGCACAGTATGCAAAGTACAAACTAATTTCCCATGAATGTAATTTCAAATTCTAATCGAAAAAAAGTGATGAATTCCTTTTTGTTATTTCTTTACACGCGAATTTTCGAGTTTAATTTTATTTTAAAAACGAAAAGTTCTTTGAGGGAGAAATTTGAATTTTTTGTAATTGAACTGCAATTATTTCATGAAAATTTTTAAAATTTCATCCTAATCTACTCGTGCCTCATCATGTATAGCAACACCACACATTCCCTATCAATTTACCGCCCTGATTCGTAAATTGACTGTAATTAATTTAATTTAATTTTAATTAAACACACGGACACGCAGGCGATGTCGCCGCCGCATCACAACTGAATTTAATGCGATAAAACATAATAAAATGTAGATGTGGGGTACCCCCGGTTTTTAATGCAAAAAAACAAAATATTTTTCACATGTACGAATTTGTATTGGAAATTTTACCGCATCACATGTAATGGTAGTGGTCACAAATGTCCCTTATATATTTATTTATATTTATTGTTATAAAAATATTTTTTTGAAAAAAAATAATAATACAAAGTTAGATGAGAGCAGGACTGATTTTGATCCATTTTTCGCGTCGCGATGTAAAAATAAAGAGATAGGGATGCGTGAAATGCAAAAATATAAATAAGTGCTGTTTAAACATCGATAAAACGCACATTGCATTGATTCAATTATAAATATTCTCTCTAGTTTTGCAGCATCGCGAGTGCATGTGAGTGTTTATCTGTGTCGCAATTTAATGGTAAAACAATATTAAAAACAACAGTTTACAAGTGGTGGGTGTAAGTTGGAACGACAGAGATCTTCTGACAAATTTTCGAGAAAATTTTCTTTCATTCAAAATTCATTTTTTTTTAAATAAATAAAAAATAAATAAAAAAAAAAAATTTTGTGCAACGAACTCGAAAAAAATAAAGTCCAAAATTTTTTAAAATAAAAAATTTTTTAAGGAAATTTTTGAAAATTTTTCAATTAAAAAAAAAAAAATATAAAATTAATAAAAAAATTTTTAATTTTTAAAAAAATTAAAAAATATTAAAATTAAAATTAAAAATTTTTTTTCTTGAAAAAAAATATAAAATTAAAAAAAAATTAAATTAAATTAAAAAAATTAATAAATTTAAAAAATTAAAAAAAAAATAGTTGATTCTCCCTGCTCTTGAAATGTAACACACACACACATTCAATAGCACAGTCGATAAATTTTCCGACTGGGGACAGATTGTGTGAAAAAAATTGTGGTTAACCAAACAGATAACATTATATGCAACTGTGTGCCGTTCGTGTGTGTGTGTGCGATTATCACACTTTTCTATAATTATCTGATTTATATGTTGCTTCTGAAGCTAATTTAAAGCAAATATTTAAAATTTTTACATGAATTTAAAAACATACAAAATCAGGTAAAATTTTAATTATTTTTCTATTTAAAAAAAAATAAATTTCCGTGAAAAAAACGAGGGTGGGAAAAAACAAATAATTCACAAAAAAAAAATAAAAAGGGGAAATTTTTAGTGTCTTCCTCATTGAATTTACTTTTCAACAACAATTTTTTTCTTTAATTTTTGCCTCACACGCCATCCATCAAGTTCCCACACGTACACGAACGGATTTCTGTGTGGTAAGTTGAACAAACAAGCACAAAAAAAAACGATGGGTAGCAAGTGTTTATTTCTCGCGTTCATTTCTTTCGTTGTTTATATCACATCCATCATCCATTCAATTGAATATAATTTAAGGATTTATTTTTGAAGGAACAACTGAGATCGCTTCTGCTTTCGTCGTCGTCGTTTCGAGGGATTTCATCACGTATTGAAGAGTTTTCGTAACGAAAAAAAAAATATTTTATTAAATAAATGTCCGCAATTTTCACGTAATAGAAAGGAAGCTTTTGAAAATCTGTGAGGATGACGATAAAATGTCCAATGACGACGGCCCATTTTAAGTCATCATCATTCATGTGTCATGCCAATGCTTCTGACAAAAATACATAACAACAAGAACAACAAGCATCATCTCTCTATCTCAGTGTGTGTGTGGCAAAAGACAGGCAAAATAATACCTCAATTGTTTGTTTTTCGGTTAAAATTTTCAAATACAGGCATAGACACTTTATACATCACATTTTTCCGGATCTACCTAGTTTTTCAGATTTCAGGTGCAGGGCACAAATATAAAATATCTTGTTTTTCGTTCATCATCACTTGTCGCTTGTTGTTTGTATGTCATCAGGCAGTGAAAAAGACGCAGGCATGGAAAGTGTCATGAACCTAAGTCGTGAATTGATGACTCGTGATTGACGGATTTTGAGAGAATCAAAATTTATGAAAAAAAAAATTAATTAAAGCTTTAGAAAAAATAATTAAAAAATTTTTGTAAGAGACTAAAAATACTTCGAGTGAAAAATTTTAGTCTTTTAGAATTTTAGCTTTGAGCTCTTAAAATAATTTTTTTTTTCAATTTTTTTTTTAATTTTAAAAATGATCTAAAAATAGGAAAGTGTTTAAAGAAGCTTAAATAAATAAAAAATCCATAAAATTTTCTAATGAAAATTAACAGGACCATATTTTCAGATATTCAGGGCTTTAAAAAATTTTCCACTGAATTTTATTGAAAATAAAAATAGTTTTAAGATCTCTTAAAATTAAAGAACTATTTAAAGAGATTTGAGGATTTTTTGAATTATTTTTACATAATTTGATTTAATAATTTATTTAAATATTTTTAGTCTCTTTTTGTACAATTTGTAAGTTTTTTTTTTCAAAATTTTACTTATTTTTTATATTTAAAAAAAAAAAATTGACAACTATATCGGCGAGGTCTCTAAAGAGTCCTTTTGTGATAAAATTTTGTCTCAAGCTTGATAAAATATTGAGAGACGTCTATGATCTCCAATATTGCATTTAAAAAAAGTTAATTGAACTTATATTTAGCAGAAACTATAGAAATTCATAAACTTTGTTAACAAAAATCGAAAATGTGAAGCAACACTGATCCGCATCAACATACAAAGTTTCCTTTTATTATAAATCTTTCTTTGTTTTGATAAATTATTATTTTAGGAAAATCCTTATTGTTACTTCTTTGTCTATAGTTCTCTATGTCATACCTGCACAAAACTCCCACATTTGCCACCTTTTGCGATGATGGTTAATAATGTTTCCATTATACTAACTCCGTTAACGTGAAAACAAAATGAATGGCAATGCCGAGATTTTATGGCTAACAAAAACATCCTCTGTTGCTCATTTTCGTTGTTCTCTGTGTTTTTACCCTTATACTCATCAGTGGCATCATCGTCATCATCATCATCACGAAAATGGGTGATCTATTGTTTGTTTGCCTGTCTGTGGCATGGCTTACTTGCATATCAGCAAATCGCACGGAGACGCCGCCGCCACGGAGAGAAACTTTTGTGCGGAAAGGGACACACTCGCTATTTAGATTGCGGTTAAATTGTGGGAAAAATATAAGGGATCCACCGTTTGCATTGATTTGGTAAGTAACTGCTTATAACCTTGCTCTTTCTCTCTTTTTTCCCTGCTCTGTAGATACTTGTGTTTGGCTGTACGGGACTTTTAATAATAATAGAGTGAGAAATTCCGCTTATCGTGTTTATTTTCTTTTTTTTTGCATTTTATTATTATTTTGTTGTGGCAGTTTGTACATGATGAATGGATACTTGGTTGTATCTGACACAAAACAGGTGTCTGTTTCGCATGTTTATTACTTGAATGAGTTGAACAAAAAATATAAAGGACTCACTCAGGTATTCTGATGAATGAGATAAACACGAAAAACACAGAGTAATAATAATTATTGCATAAATTTGTTGAACTCTTCTGTATCCGAGATCAGGGATTGTCAATTCAGGTTCAAAGACAAACTTTTTTTTTATTATTTACGTTTTTTTCGGTACATCAAGTAGTAATGCAAAAATGAGTCGACCAACATTTAAATTATTAATATTTTTGTTTTGTTCGACAAATTGTCTGTGTTTGTGTTTCGGGCTTGTATCGTCGTCGTCGTCGTAATGCAAACAACAAATTTATCATTGGGTTTTGTGAAAATGACCACATGTGTGTTTGTACAACTCCTTGTAAATATGTGATAAAAGAGTGTGAGAGGAGGAAAAGAAGAGTGTTGTGCAATAGAGATACGGAGGCAGGCCCAGATAGGTAAGCAAGGGAAACCAAAAACTTTTATAAATAAATTATCATTAACAAACATTCATTGTTGTATCTATGTTCCGTCGTCTCTTCTGTTGTTATTGCTTCTGCTTTGTATTTGTCTCTCTCGTTAGCAGTATCTCGTTCGGGCAGACAGACACAAAAATATGTGTAAGTAAGGGTCTCTCACATATCATCGTCTCATGGTTTACCTTTTTACAATAATAATAATAAATTCTCATGAAGATTCTGGACTATATCGAGGTACGCCATATATTATTATAAACATTTTCTTACAACTCACTACCGTATTCCTGTGTCTGTCCCAGCAATAACTTTTTTATTTTAAGAGATAGAGGGCTCAAAGTAGGGTCAAAACATGTATTTGTTTGTTGTACAAAATTAATTCTTCATTTGATGTGACTTTTGTACAGATCTTGCTAATAAAAAAGGATGACAGGGTGTTTTTTGAATTTTCGCCTCTTGGTTTTTATGTGATATGTTAAAAAATTAAGAATAATTAAACTTAAAAAACTTACACAAAAACCTTAAAAATCGCGACTGCAAAATTTTTTTGAGTCAAAACTAATTTAAATTACTTCAAATATCAAAGGTATTTTTCAAATATTTATCAAAATTCTTAAAAATTTTTTCGAATAAGATGATTCATATGAAAACCCATAACTGATAAAATTTCTTTAAGTTTCCTTTAAATTAATCTGAGCATTTAAACGATTAAGTAAAGTTGGTATATATGAAGTATATTTCTTTATAGTCTTAAAAAAATCAAAACTTTTGTCTTATTCTTTGTTGTTTAGCTTTCTCCTTTATTATTGTTAATTTTTTAAGTCGCTAATCATTTGGACCTTTTGTTCCGCTGCGACATTGACTCTTATTGACTACTTTTAAATTGTTGACAATTTCTTTACTTGCTTTTTTAAAAAATGCTTTAGATGGTGATGTTTTTTTAAGCAATTTTTCTATTTTCTAGGACAACGGTTGTTGCTGGTCTGTCAAAATACAAATTTAAACATTCACGTCTCTTTATTTATATTTTTTGTTAATGCAATATTCTCGAAGTTTTAGGTCTTCTTTGTTTTAATCGCACCATCGGAAGGTTACTTTTAACTGCGTGTTTATGAATATGATGTATTCACTTCTTTTTTTCAAGCAAATACTTGTTCGAACTGACTGAATCCGGGCTTTCGTTCAACAAAATTGTTATATATTTCGGAAGGTTTGTCTTTTAAATTTTTTCGAGTACCGTATTATTAATTCACACAAACAGCTTCAGCCAAAATGTTAGATTTAAGCCACTGTTCTCAATAAGTAAAGATTCAAAGAAATTAAAATTTGCGTAGCTGCTCAACTTAATTCGAGTCCAAATTCTAAAAAAAAATTGCTTCAAACAATAGAGTTTTTGCCATCAATCTGAGTGTCACATTTACATTGAACACCCTGTACAATTCACATCTCCTAAGGTTATGCAAGCTATAGATAAATTTTAACAATTCATTTATGAAAGGCTAGCATTTTTCCCAATGGAGTGCAAAATAAGAGATACGGCATGCCATGTGGACTTTTGAGATTATTTTGTATGGTTTTGTTTGTCCATCCAACAAGAAAACATTTTAATAAATTTTCCTACAAAGCATTTTCCATCATATAAGGTACCTCGTTGTACATTGTGGTTCCTTTGTGCCGAGAATTTTCCTTTCCAATTGATTCCAAATTAATTTGCGGTAACCGGCACGTCGCGTCTGTTTTTGAAAAACTGCCTTTTACACCATCAAACGCACGCCAACAAAAAAAAGTTTTTTACTCCCTGCTCCCATCGCATCATCAAGGCGTCGTCGTCTAATTTCTTTTCTTTTATATTTTATTTATTTATTTATGTTTTTTATTTACAAATTTGTTGTGTTGTTTTTTCCACTCCTTTAGTTTAAATTTACACTTTTCCGCATATTTACTCGCAGATATCGGTGGTGGTGGTGTTAATTGTTTTGTTGTTTTATTTTTTTTTCTACAAAAATAGTTCGCTCCACATAAAAAACAGGAATATTAATTATTATTGCATGCTACAGCGTTTAAATTTTTTTTTAAATATTAATGAAGAAAGTAAGCGACCTGTTCACGACTTTGCACACAACGGCAACGACGAAGAAAGAAGAAAAGTTTGTGATAATTTTTCAATTTGTTCTTTCCTTTTCTTCTTGTTTTATTTACTTTATTTTTGTTTATTTACAGGAAAGTGTGGTTTTGTAAGATTTTTTGTTTTTATTTTAAATATAAAAGTTTAAAATTGGGCCTCGGGGAATTTATTCAAGTAAGCCATCCAAAAAATATCCACACAACAGATTTAAATTTAAATAATTTAATTGAATTTTTTGGTTTTCAAAAAAAAAAAACTTACCTTTGACTTTGCGGGCATCATATGCATCTTTATCGGGGATTTCTTCTTTTATTGTTTTACCGTCCAGTGCCATCTGTAACAAACAAACAAATAGAGATATGGGTCAGAATTTAATAATATGAGTTATTACTTTTTCAGTTACACAAAAGGAAGAGGAAAAATGGGGGAGACGATGAATCATTCTGACATTGAAAGAGATAAATCCTAATCCGAGTTGCACGCGAACGAAGGACATCAACACACTTTTTGACAGCTGTCACTTTTCATCCACAAGCTCAAACAGATAATAATAAAAAGACCAATGATGATGACGATGATTATGTGGAAAAACGAGAAAATCATGCCACATGCCACCGAAAAGAATAACAAGAAATATTTGCTTTGCTTGCATGTTTCTCCCGATATGTGAAGGAAAAAGAAAAGTACAAAAGATTCGATTCATCATTCACTTTTACTCACACAAGGACGATCTTCTTCTCCCACACCGTCGTAAATTGGTTCGAGAAACAGATCTCTCAACATGTGGTGCACATGCTGCCAATATTTCCACGTTAACTGTTTTCCATCATCCGAAAAGATGCGCGTCTTAAAATAAAATTTTCGAACTGCAATCACTCAAGAAAAACGACGCTCGTCTGTCAAAATTCCTCAAATCTGGTTTCCATGTGTTTCGTTTCATGCATTCCGCAGATCAAAGCATCCAGCAAATTTTCCTAATTGAACCCGAGAATATAATACAGTTTTAAAAGTGGTCACAGGTGTCTTGAACAAGTTGGTTGCATCTCGTGTGTGTCTGTGTGAAATTTTTGCCTTTAAAATGTCATCCGCCTCTGACAAAAACACACAAAAAGCACCATAAACGCCTTATATGAACTCAAGCTGTAGAAAATTAGGTTTTCACAACAACAACAACAAGAACAACAAAAAAAAGTGTACTGAAGAGAGTTACTTTGTAAACATGTGTTTGTGTATGTGTGGTAAATTGTTTTTGGCAATATCAAAGGAAAGTCTCGGTATTTTTGTTAATATCACATGAGAGAAGTTAATAAAAACCTTTTTCGGTACTTATTATTACAACGACAGTGTGTCCGAAAATCTATATAAAAGGCAATAATAAAACGATTGTGATGTCACATGGCTCAATAAAATAAAGGGAATTCTATTTTTCGGATGGGCATGGAGCGAAATTTTAACTAGAACAGAGATAATGTGAAAAATTCATGTTTGTTCTTTTTTTGAATTTTTCGATAATTTGCGAGACAAGAAATAAAATTAAAATCAATTAAAAAATAAAAAAAAAATAATTCAATTTAATTTATTTAATTTAATTGAATTTTTTAAAAATTTGAATTAAAGTCACTAAAATCAATTTTGAAAAAAATGTATAAAATTAAATAAAAGTTAATTTAAATGAAAATAAAAATTAAATAAATAATTTTAATTAAATTTATTTTAAATGACAAAAAATGACGAATAAATTAATAAAAATCAATTAAATTAATTAATAATAATAAACAACTTTTAATTTATTAATTAAAAATTAATAAATAATAAAAACATTTTTTTTAATAAAAAAATTAAGGCAAACTTTTATTAAAAGAAAAAGTTCGAAAATTGTTAGAAATTAATTTAGTTAACTAATTTTGTATTTTTGTTTCTAATTTTTGTTCTATTAAAGTTGGCTTGAATTTTTATTTTCAAATTTTTAATAAACCTGTAAAAAAAATTAAATAAAAATAATTTTTATATTTTTTTTTTCATTTAAAATAAATTTAATTAAAATTATTTATTTAATTTTTATTTTCATTTAAATTAAATTTTATTTAATTATTTTATTTTAATTTTTTTTTTCAAAATTAAATTAATTAAATTGAGTTATTTTTTATTTTCTAATTAATTTTAATTTTATTTCTTGTCTCGCAAATTATCGAAAAATTCAAAAATAGAACAAAACATGAATTTTTTACATTAAACTATTTACCAGATGCTGTGTGTGTTGAAAGACATGCACAAGCACACACGAAAAAAAAATATGAACGAACTAAAGCCATTATGCATGTGATGCAAAAAGATAACAAAAGCAGAGCGGAGAGAGGGAGAAATATTTTGTGCACTTGCTGTTTTAATAATAATAACCATAAAATGTGGTGACTGGATATATTATAAACCATGCATTTTGCAAGTGTTAGCAATAGCAGCAGCTTCACAGCAACGCATGGGTTTCTGGTCGCTCGTCTTTTTTTCTTTTGCATCTGCACAACATTTTTGTGTTGAGTATATTTTAGTTAATCTTGTGCTGTGTTGTTGATAAAAGCAAATTTTCTCAAAACATATGCAGACCATACGCGACGCTGCCTGCTAATGTTTTTTGCAGGCACAAAGCAGATCTTCTCTCCATATGCTGTTCGTTAGTACGTGTGTCAACGCCATGCACGACAAGTGCAGTAATTAGGAGGCAATGACGATGGTGTCACTTGCAATGTGTTTCACTGCATTATTTTATCTCGTAAAGTGCCATGTGGAAAAATATGGTTTGGACGGTTACCTTTCAAAGGGCACCCCGAAATTAGATGTAATTACAGTGATTACAGTTTATTGCTGTCTAAACAATGGAAAAAATTGATTAGCCCCTATTTTGGTTGCCGATTATTGGTTTATGATAAAAATCAATTATATAAAACGCCTCCTTGCGGTAAAACATAAAAATTTACTTTGATTTTGAAAAAAAAATATTTTTTTAAAAAATTTGACCTTTTTTTCAATCAACAGCCTGAACTTTGTCCGATAAAAAAGTGTCTCTATAATTTTATTATTATTATTTTCTTCATATTCTCCCGTTCTTCGTCGCTTACTGCTTTTTTTTAAAACAAAAAGACAGAGAAAATTATTTTCTTTTCCTTGGAAAATAAATGGTTATGAATGCAAGTGACACGCAAACTTATGAACAATATTCAATATTTTATGTCTGTTCCGGACACTGTATGTGTGTTATTTGCATTTGTCTGGATATTATTGGAAAACTGATTTTTTTTTTTGTTCGTTGCTTGCAAGTAATCGCATTTTGTTCGTGATTGATTAACGATAAAGTTACAAAAACTTTTTTTTTAATCACCCTTCTCATCATCGGTATCCTTCAAAATTCAAAAGTGAGCAACGTCCATCACTTCAAATAAAATTAATTAATTTATTTCACCTGCAAACGTCGTCGCGCGGCATCTATTTTTTTTCGGGTTTTCGCGTATATTTCAATTTATTTATAAATAAATCGGCAGCAGGAGCGAAAAAAAAACAAAAATCATGCTGCAGACACAATCAATCAATCACTGTCCTCCCCATAAACGACCAACATCTTTATTTTGTGAATGATAGACACCACAAACGGCTGTTATACACCTCAATGATGGCTGGCTCGCTGGCAATGATTTAAAATATTTTTCGTACTTCGATAAAAAAAAAAATCAATCAAAAAATAATTGGGCCATCATCAAACAATAATATATGCGATATATATAAAATATATTAAATTAAAAATATATTTTTTTGTTGTGCTGCCAGAAACATTCCACACTACACTTGCAGTGATTGACATCACACACACACACACACACAGGTGAGCTTTGATGAGTCGAGGATCATTCTATCGTATTTTTTTGGGTAATTTATCAAAAGTGGGATGTATAAATTTTAAATAAATATTATAACAAAGTGATAAAAAAATCGTGTTTTTATTCAATTAGATTGAGCAAACGTGCAAAAAATAAAAAGTTTCTCTCCCAATGAAACGCAAATGGCCAAAAATTTCATTAATGAATTTATTTTATTATGATTTCATGTCGTTTTTTTCCTGCGCCAACAACGTCGAGCTAGGATAACAAAAGACCAGTCGGATTTAAAAAAAAAATTATTTACCAAACTTTTTTTTCTGTTTTTTTTTTCATGTTTTTATCCATATAATTTTTCATCACCAAATGCTTGAATATATCAAAAGTATATCAAAAAGTTATATGCGTGTGTCATGGCCAGACACTTACCCCAGCGAACATACGTACAAAGCATCCTCGAGCGTATGGCAACATCAGGTCTAAAACATGCCACCAAAAGTCCTGCTTGAAGTGGTGAACTGGCAGGCAGGCACTTTGCTCAACATCATAACAAAACAACAGCAACGCACACACACACACAAACACACAGAAGGGGCACGAGCAGCAACACAAAAAAAAACGTACAAATGAACGCGTTCAAATTAGATTAAAAACCAAATGTTGCGCCTGTTTGTGACATGTTTTCATAATTTTGTGCCATTCA
The DNA here is from genome assembly GCF_036172545.1 of Culicoides brevitarsis. Taxonomy (NCBI): domain Eukaryota; kingdom Metazoa; phylum Arthropoda; class Insecta; order Diptera; family Ceratopogonidae; genus Culicoides; species Culicoides brevitarsis. Next base: position 17,369,313 of record NC_087085.1, on the reverse strand, counting down.
TATTTTTTTTGCCGCTTTGCTTGCTCGCCATGATGACAGAACAAATGTAAAAGGAATTCAAAAAATTTTTCTTTTTGATGTTTTTAGTTTTTAGCACTGCGTGACGCTCGCGTCCCTCTCAAGTCACCTGGCGAAAATCTTGACAAATTTCTTTTTAATGACGACGATATGACAACAAACAACTTCGATTAGATTTTTTTTTTATTTTTTTTTACAAAAATAACCTATTTGTGGTTTCCTTATCTGAGATTGATTTCAAACTTCGAGTATTTTTTTTCTCTTGATTGACAATTTTTGAACTGTCAAGAAAATGTATTTTCCAATTTTCCTTCAACTTTAATTACTTTTTGTGTGCTGCACCTGGATTTGATGTTTTAGTATTTTTTTTTTGTTTTGTTGGTACTTTCTTTCCTGCAGGCAGGCAGGTGGATCACATCTCATCGGTTTAAAAATAAAATACAAAAAAAAAATAAAAATATTGAGTGACAGGAAAAGTATGGACGAGAAAAATTTATTTTTTTGGGAAATGTCGTCGTCATTGCGTAATGAGTCATTTGACATTTTTTGTTCAAAACTATCGAATTTCGCATGTGTGACGCAAGATTTTCGCTTTTCACGCATAATTTTTACCTTTTTTTTCGTTTTTCGGTAACACATTTGTTTTATGATCACATATGAAAGAAAATTATCAATCTTGCCTCGTGCAGCTATGAACACTCAAAAATGATATATTACGATCCTCTGGAAAATCCCTCATCTTCTGAACTTTTTTTTTGTGTTATTTTTATTACAAAGGACAAAGTGTGGATTCATGATATGGCATACGAGGCACAAAGCAGCAGCAGAAGGGACCGAAAGCCTTCACACACAAAGGATGTCAATTTTAATTTTATGCCATGAGCAGGTGTCTCTCCGTCATATTATTAGTTATCATTGTAATTGAAACAGGCGAGCAACGGAAAAGTATTCGCATGAACTTTCTGCCAATATTGGCAAACACCAAAAAGGATTAGAAGCACAGGTGTGTGAATTTGTTTGGCGAGGCAGATAAGGCACAAAAGAGCGTCTCGTAACACTTTTATCGGTTTTTCTAATATAATAATAAAATAACAGCGGCAGCAATGCATTTATGTCGCTGTGTCTCTCACCGGAAAAACCAAACAAGTTACAAGTAGCAAGAAAATGGGAACGAGCCACATGTGTTTCCGAATGTAGCGACAACGTAAAGAGCCCGTTTAATTTTCCCATCAAATATCGTGCAAGAAGTGAAATGAATATGTCGGTGCTTACTTTAAAAACAAAAAAGTATTTTCAGCATGTCAGAGTGTATTAAAATAGTAACATGAAGCACCTTTGGGTACACATGTGAATGGGTTCAAGCTTTTATTTTTAACTCTTCTTTTTTGGAAAGAATAACATGGAAAATTTAGGTTCTTTTTGTCTGATGCTGCGACGCGAATAAATGTTTTCGGAAGATATTTTGCGTCTTTTTGTTAAGTTGTGAAAATTTAATGTTTCGCAGAAATATTGGAAAATAATTTATTAATTTTAACTAATTTAAATTTATTAAAAATTAACAAAAATTAGGATTTTTTTTAATTTTTTGAAAATTATTTTATTTTTTAAATATTAATTTTCGAAAAAAAAATCAAGAAAAAAGTATAAAAATTTATTTAATTTTAATTAATTATTTTTAAAAAAAAATTAATTTTGCTACAATTTTTTATTTATTTGAAAAAGCAAATTTTATTTAATTTTTTGAAATTTAAGTAATTATATTTTTAAAAAATCAAAAGTGACAATTGTTAAAATAAAAAATTTTTTTATTAATTTTAAAATAAAATTTATTTTTATTTTTTAATTTTTATTTAATTATTATTTAAATATACGTTAAAGTGACAATTTTGAAAATAATTTAAGTTTTAAATTAAGAAAGAAAAAAATAATAATAAATTTTATAAAATTTATTTAATCTTTTTGGATAATTTTTTTAAATAAAAAAAATAATAAAATTTTTATACTACAATTTTACGAAATTTATTTTTAATTTTGTTTTATTAAAATTCAAATAATGTATTTATTTTTGAAAATAGAAGAAACAAAAATTTACTTAATATTCATTAATTATATTTTATGAAAATTCATATTTGAAAAAACAACTTAAAAAATAAAAATTTTTATAAAGTTTTTGATTTAAAAAAATATTTTTTTAAATTAAAAAAAAAGAATCAAATTTTTGAAAAAAAAACTAATAATTTTTTTAAATGCAATTTTATCAATTTTAGCAAAAATATTCATTTAGAAAATATTTCTCCCATAGCAAAAAAAAATCGTTTAAAATCTCGCTGCCACTGTCATGTCATCTGAAAAACGCATTCATCCACAACCACCGAACACATCAGGCAAGCAAGCCAAAACAAGGTTCTAACAAAATAATAATATCTTTATCTACTTGTAAGTTTTCTTGTTTCCCACACGACACATTCAATTGAAAAATAATAATAGAAACTTCACACAAACCGAAGCAGAGAAAGATACGAGTGAACGGATGATGAAACAAAAACACCTTAAGCTATTTTATTTTATTTGTGTGTGTGTACGTGGGTGTATGTGTGTGTTGCTACTTTTGTAAGCACCTTCAAGCTTTTCGAAATATTTTCATTCACAGACCAGGTATACAGCCGTATTGTGTGTGCTGTGAGAAATGTGATGGGAAATGCATGGAAAATGACAGGTGTATTAATACCACAATCGTATGACGATGAAGAGACTACACGACGACACGGAGGATTGTTTTACGATGCAAGAAAATAAAATTTTAAAAGTGACAATATAATAAAAGCGAACAGTTTCTCGTTTTTCTTTGCCATCCAAGAAAATGTATTTATCAGTTGAAAAAATGCAACAAATATGCGGGGAGTCTGTTTTGTAGTTTTCAACGTCACTGCCGAATGTTTGTTTTTGTTGATTTTTTCACGCCCGTTCATTCATTCATTAATATTTCATTCAAGAGATCTCGCAGCAGCAGCAGCAGCTTCCACAAACAACCACAAATGAAAACAAACAGAAATTTTATTTGAATTTGCTCTGTTTTCGATCACTTTTCCTGACTTCCCTTCGATGCGATAAAATCTCGAATTGGATCCGTCAGTCAGTCAGTCGAAAATATACACAAAAGAAAAAAAAACTTTATTGGAAAATGTGTGAGAATTCCCGGAGTATATCTGTCAAACAGTGAAATCTGGCGTTTGCTCATATCGTATAAACATCAGTTTCGTGAATTTCATAAAATTAGTACGAAGTCATTAAATCATGTTTTTTTTCTTCTTTTATGCTTTTCATTACAAAAACGATCCAGATGCACTTCATTTTCGTGCATGACAGGAAAAATTTAACAACAAAAATTTCTCGATAGGAAAAAGCTTGTAAGCCCCCGAAAAATTACATGAAAAAATCCAGAAATAGACGATAATTTACACAAAGTGTCTCTGGTTCCTCTCAAAAAACGCGCGCGCGAGAAAACAACTTTTTTTTTTGTTTGCACATGAGAAATTGTGTGTTGTCATCGTGCACGAATGGCGTTTAATGTGTAAATATTAACTCTTGGTAGGAGATCAAATAGAAAAATATAATTTTAACGAATTGCAGGCCTCGTGATGGAAACCTTATGGCGCTCCGATGCTGTGTGAAAGGTTGGCGTTGTTGTCCAAATGGATGAACTACTTTTAGCTTAAACGAAAAAAAAAAATATTTGTGACAATTTATTGACTCGCTTGTTTATCATGTCTGGTCAAATATTTTTTTGACAAAAGACATGATTAAGAAGCGTGTTTTAATTTATTTTAAAATATTTTAATTCGCAAATGTGCAAACAACTGTGGCGGTGTTTGACGTCAAACAGCCCAATTTCGCATTGAAACACAATAGTTGGAAACAGATCTCGCTGACGGCCATAAAGGTTGTTGCCGTGACGCACTCAATTGTGCATAATCAATGATGATGAAAAGCCCTCGAAACATCTCACTTTGCATGCAAACAGAAAACTCACCCATTGAATTCGTGTCGTGTACGATAAAACCGAAAAAACCTTCACAACAACTGAAATACAAATTTATGTCACGTCAATTGCACAAACATTTACCATGTTTTACATATCATCAAAGCAAATATTATTTTGTTCGCATCCGTATACACGACGACTACTGAGAAAACCCGGAGAGAGAGACAGCATCAAGGCAATCATCATGATATAGGTTCACAAAAATATACCAAACTAAAATAAATTTTCCAAATGGTTTCGTACTTTTTGATAGCTGGCATGTCATTCGTACAGACTAACCCAACAAGAACAACAACAACACAACAACAGGTAAAATATGTCCTTTTTATTCCATTTTCACTGTATTTGTTTCTCATCCTTTTTGCCGAAGAACATCAAAATCTATGTTTTTGAATTGTAAAAGCCTCTGCATCAAACGAAAATTTTCAACTACCTACCACGAAAGAAACCATACAGCACAATGCAATGCCGACTGCGGAGCTCCAGAGAGAGAGACGGTTAAAAGGAATCATAATATCTAAAACACAACAAAATTACATGATTTCTAATTTGCCTAAATGTCAACGACAGACAAATACTGGGAAAATACTTTTTTTTTCTCATGGATTTTCATTCTCTTTGGCTTGAAGTAACAACAGAAAGGTTTCGGCTTGTGATTTATGTTTGGGAAAACGGCATACAAACAGAGGGAAAAATATTTAGCAGAAAATGATTTGTTCGTAAATAATAAATGAAAGGCTTTCAGTTATTGTTGCTATGCTCTCTGAGATCATCTGGTTGTGTCAGTCACCTCTTTTGAGAAAATATTATTTCAAACGATTCAATCACTTTTCACTTTGTGTTACGACTTTTTTGTTAGTTTGGATGTTGTTCCGATGTTAACTACGTATTGTGAAAAGTGAGTGTTTCGCGCTTACGAAAAATTTACGAGACGTTATGTGAAATCTGTATATGAATAGTAATATTTATTTTATTAATGAATCTAATCAAGTTATTTTTCTTTCAGACGATGGTTTGTTAATGTTAAAATTTTGAGCCAAAGGCAAGATTGCAAATGGGATTGGACAGAAAAAAACAGGTGAGTAGCTTCTAATAAATTGAAACAATTAAATAATTGGGAACCTGTGATATTAGTTTACCAAAAATAAGCTTTGCTTAGCACCTTACAGGTGAGATAGAAATTTTAAGATGGGCTCAATAACTGTATGTTTCTCGTTTTTATACATTCGTTTCATGTGATCACTCAAACAAAACAGGACACCTATACTTGGCTTGAGAGATTGCTACAAATTGAAAACCTGCGTTGATGCACGGAAGCAAGACGGCATTGCAGAAATTATAGACAAAGTATAATTCTATAAAATCATGAATTAAGCTGAGGTCAGAGAATCATCATAATCGACTAACCTAAAGACAACATTGTACCGAATTAAAATGAAAAGACGAGGTAATACGAGGGCCACTTCTTCAAAGTCCTAGACACTGAAGTGGACCTCCTTTCCCACCTGTCGTCACCCTCGAACTATCATGAGCCTGTTTTGTGTTTTTTTTCAATTTTTGAGTAAAAAAAATAAAGGTAATAATAATAATATAAAGAAAAAGAAAGATTAGAATGAAAAATTTTCAAGAAAATGATGTCTTCGAATCAAGTACTTTTCTGTATTGGAAGCAATTTTAAAAGACGTCGTAAAGATCAAGCAAAAAACGATTATTAAGCAACATCGAGGACTAACAGAATTGAATTAAAAAAAACAAAAAACGATGTTGGGGAAAAAAGGAAAAAAAAATATATGCTATTTGTCTACTGAAGTAATTAATACATTGCAAATTCAAAGTTGCGAAATGCAAATCTTCACAGTATTAATTGAAATAAAATTTGAAAGAAGCTTTTATTAGAAATTTTCTCAGAAAAGAAATAATTCTCTATGCCTGCAGATAGTTCCGTTTTTGGATTTATTGTTTAAAATTCAATGAATATTACATACCCAGAGGAGCTATTTTGGAATCCCTCGGAAGAAGATTAATCTAGTTTTGCTCCAGATACATATGCCATCAAAAATTTTCTTTTCAATTATTAAACGAACACACACACAATTCCTGAACATTGAACACCTGTGCAAATACTTGAATGCACTGAAAATGATATAGAGGAAAAAAGGAAAAAAAACGAAGAGGATTTCATATTAAATTTATGTTTTTATTGTTCACCTGATACATAACTGAGTAACATACCCGTATCATCCATGAACTCGTTCTCACACAACCACTCGTAAAAGATATAACAAATGGAATATGTATACGAAAATGGATGGAAAAATGGTAAAGTACCGGCATATTTTGTCATTAGTCATATTTTTCACCTGTATACACGAAAGCACGGTGATGATGACGACGACAACAACACTGGGACGCAGAGAAAGTATTATAGTGGTGTCACATTTGTGTGAAGGAAAGTAAATAAGAGTTTTTTTTTGCCTTGAACACGAATGTAATTGATATCAGGTAACAACATGTGGTATCAATTTATCAAAATTGAATGGATGATAGGTCTCTTGGACCAAACAAATATTTTTTTTTTTTTGACAAATGATAATTCTTTCTTGAAAAGCTTTATTTTTTTCGTATAATATTTTTACGTATAACAAATGACCCAAAGCGTGAGAATTATTCAGGACTATCGGTGCTGCTATTGTGACCATCGCAACTCTTAACAGTAACCTGAATACTTTTATTTCCATCTTTTAAGGCTTGTTTGATCTCCACAATTTGATCCAATAGGAACTCAAAGCGTTTTGAAATTTTCACTGTAAAGTTATTGAATTCTGCTTTGAGCGTTTCCAACTCTTGTGAAATGCTGTCTTTATCGAAGAAGGGTTCCATAGTTGTTATTTCAACAGATGTTTCTGGTTCAGTTACTTCTATGATTGCATCTTCCATGGCTTTCTTTTCGATCATTATCATGCGATTTTTCTTCCATTCTTCAATCATCGGTTGTACGCCCTTCGCTTCTTGTCGCGCAACGTCATCCGGAATGCACTGAATTCGCACCGTTGAATTGACAGCACGTTCTACATGCTCGGGACGTTGATTCTCCGAGCAAAAATAGACGCCCACGTTTACACGTCGTGATAGAATCATCTTTGCAATTTCGTCGGCACGCGTACATCCGATGCTGTTGACATTGAAGTGAAATCGCACAAGCTTCGGCATGAAAATCAACAACTGTCCGATATTCAAGTCGAGTAATTTGTTACTCGCGAGCTGCACATCTCTCAAGTTTCCACAATTTCGCACGAGCTCGGGCGGAAAGTAAATCAACTCGTTGCACATCAAATCAAGAATCTCCAGTTTTTCGAGCGACACAAACAAATCTGGATCCAAAAATCGCAATTTATTGTGACTGAGTGACAATTCAATTAGTTCCATGTTACTGATGAAGGCCTCTCGCGGAAGATCTTTCAACTCGTTCTCGTACAAGTAGATTCGTTCGAGACTGCGGCAATTGTAGAGGGCACCTGGTTCGATGCGTTGAATGTTTTTTCCGAAAAGGATGAGTTTCTTTGGGTTTTCCAGACACACGATCGACGTTAAATTTGTGAGTTTGGCGGAAGTGACTGTCACGAAGAAGCAACATGCTAATATCAAGCGAATGTTTGACATTTTGGTTTGGGAAAAAGGTTGGAGCAACAAGTTCTTTATCGCGTCGTAGTTAAATTAGAACTGAAACGTAAATTGATGTCAGTAGTCACTCACGGGCCATATTTGGTGCATTTACATACGGAATTTTTATGAAAACACTTACTTAACGCTGCTGTAGCAAATGATAATTGATTGATATAGTGGCTACTTATTTATTTTTTCAACACACTTCCAATCAAATTTGTACGGAATCGGGTACATTGGAAGGCACCCACGTTGTCTCTGATGATCGTTGTGAGATCTACTTCAAACAAAAAACAGAAAATTCTGTTATAACCTCAAAAAATTTATTACTTTATCATAAAAATACCGAAAACAGCCTATTTTATTAATCAAATATTTTCAGGACCCGTTCAAAAATATTTTTTTGAAATCATAAAAGCTCATTCCAAAGCAATTCCTTTGGAAACATCGCGATCATTACACGACGAGCGCAATAATATGACCCATTAAATTAATGAAAGGTCAATCACAGTTTTGTTGTCGTCTCGTGAGTGACTCACAAGTCACTTCTGGAATGCCTTCGTTCCAATGTTCAATCAATCACGACTGCAATCCAGACTAATTGCTCGAGAGAAATTATTAAACGGCAGCAAAAAAAAATCACAGCACATTTTCGTGTCATCAAAAAACAATAATCACATGCATCATCAGAGAGCGAGAGCACACAACCAGAAGCAATTTAACACGCACTTGGAATAATAATTAAGGAAAATGTTTCGTCGTATGATTTTAATTTATCAAAATGAGACATATACACATCATGCCAATGATGAAAATAACGACGACGACGACGAGTGAGAGGATGCAAAAACAAGAAATATACATATTTTAAGAGAAATTTCATCGGTTCAATATATTCGGAAATTTTTGCAGTACACCAAAACAAAACAGATACAGCCCGAGATTTAATGTATCAAACATGTTTTCTTCTGAACTAAAATTCTGCCTGCTTGCCTGACGACGACGACGATGTGATGCTTGATGATGATGATGATGTTTTGTGTTGGAAAAAAAGAGAGGCAAATGCATTTAAATTTAAAATTCAGATGCACACATGTGTCAAACATTTGGTGTAGATGACGGAATACATTTTCCATTATTATTATATTGTTTTGTTTTGGATTCATCACGCATCATTTGGGCAACATTCGGATCGTTTTTGTGTGCGTTTTCAATGTTAATGGTCGAAACAATGCCAAAAAATCTAATTATCATCGGCACAAAAGTGGAAGAAAAGCTCAAATCAATCAATTCTATTTATTTCCGATAATTCACACGAAACAAAAAAAAATACACAAACAATTCATGAGAAAAAACTACTTAAAGTGGAAGTCTTTGCAGGTGTTCAAAGGTTAGCAATGCCAATGGATAAAGTGAACACGTGTTAATGCAAGGACGAACGAAAAAAAAAACATAAACGAAGAAAATCGGAGAATAATGGAGGTGTTGAAGGATGAAAAAATAAACAATAATCGATTGTGTCTTCTTTTGTAATGATAAAAATCGTGCCCACAAAAAAATATTCTTGATAAATAACAGGAAGTGTGAAAATTTTATCTATAAAAATTATGAAAAAAAATATCAAAAATTTATGAAAAAATTTCAAAAATTCATTTTTTTAAATTTATTTTAAATTATGAAAAAAAAATTGAAAAAATATTTTAAAAAATTTTTAAAACCAAAATTTTTAGTATTTTAAAGAAAAATGGTAAAAATCCGTAAAAACCTTAATATAATACTTTTTATTAATTTTTTATGATTTCTGAGATTTTTGGAAAAATTTATTTTGAGCATTAATATCTCAAAATTAAAATTAATATTTGCAAAAATTCAATTTTTGTTATTTTTTTTTATTATAAATATTTACAAAAATAAAAAAAAAATTTTAAACCAAATTTTTCAATATTCTGAATATAAATCCGGAAATGGAATATTTTTGCCAAATTTTCTACGATTTTTAATGAATTTAATTTTTCATACATTTAACCACATTTTTGAGATTTTTTAAAAATTTTTGTACAGATCTATATCGATATTTTTTTAGATGGGTGGAAAAAACAAAATTTAAGGAGATTGAAACTCATTCAGGTGAAATACAAAAAAAAATATTATTTTTTGTTTCGCGGAATTTTTGACTGAATTCGCCTCCTTCCATCAAAACACGCAAATCCCTTCCGCCATATTATTAAACGCCAACACCCCGCTGCAAAATGTGTGAAAAATAGGAAAAGTCAAAAACAATTTAACAATGTCAGTCCTGATGTTGCCATTGATGATGCCACCGTCTGGTATTTTTTTGCTCGCTTTCCTTATTTCTTGATTGGCATAATTTGCTGTCAGTTACAATTGACAACTTCTCCCACTCGCAAGAAGAACGCGACAAAAAAAAAGGATTATTTTCTCCGAGTTAATGGCAGTGCAGTATTTAAAGTCCGTCTCGTCGTCGTCGACGTTGTTAGTTTTTCTATCCAAAAAATGTGCAGTGCATGTGCTTCACAAATATCGGAGTAGATGGAGGAAAAAAACAACATACACACACAAAGTTTATGTATGCACATTTTATCATCGCTTTTTTTTTGTGTGTGTGTGTAGTGTTCGTGCCACTTGCACACGTTCGTGCATAACTGGATTGAGTTTCACGAAAAATTACATTTAAATCACATCAATCAAAATAAAATGGATTTTAAAGAGTGGATCACAGATGGTCCCTATTTTGGCATGTATAAGTTGTAGTGTTGTTGCTGTGAACGCACGACGACATGCTTCTCTAATGTTTTTCTTCTGCTATTCTCTCTCCACTCTCTCTCGTGTTTTTTTTTTGTTGCTGTGAAAATGTAACACTTGCGCCGGGTATTTATTCAAAAATTTATTACAAGGCAAATCGGGCAAGCAGCTACATATTTTGTCGTATCGAGATTTAATGGATTGGACATTGGAGCCCTTTGTACGTGCGTCTCCGAGTGTTTGTGAGATAGACGTGAGTTTAATCTGGGTGCCAGCTGCACATATTGATCGTGTATGTTAATTTTTATTATTATCCCCAAATACATATTCGTTCGTACGGAATTCATCGCAGGGTCGGAAACGAAGTGAAAATTATGAGACCAATTGACTTAATGCTTTTACTTGAGAATAAGTTGCCTTGGGATTAAAAAAAGAAAAATTTAAAGTTCATTTAATTATTCTTAACTATAAAATTACGAGTAACTCAACTGAAATTAGGTACCACAAAATTTTTTTGTTTAAAAAAAAAACATTTTTTTGTGTTATTATTTGATAATTTTTCTCACTTTTGGCGCCAAAAAATTAAAATTAAAAAAATTTGAATCCTTTTAGAAGATATGAACCTTCAAAATCTGAAATTTTCTCACTATTTGAGAAAGAATCATGTGTCCTAATGGATTCGAATTTTTTTTTTTGGAAAAAAGGATCAAATATCACAAAAAATTTTTTTTTAACAAAACAAAAAAAAATGTGATAATTTTAGTTGAGTTTCTCGTAATGTTATAGTTGAGAATAATTAAATAAGCGTAATAAGCTTTTTTTTCATCTCAAAGCAACTTAGTCTCAAGCAAAAGCATTAAGTTAATATTTAAAGCAAAATTTTTCTAATGTTTATTTTAAAAAAAAAAAAAATTTTTTTAATTTTTTTCAATACAGGTAATTGAATTTTTTTAAACTTGAGCTTAAATCAAAAGTTTTTAATTTGACGGAAACAAAGCTTTTGCTCGGAAACAAAATTCAGTAAATTTATTTTAACTTTTCTGTTAAATTAATGTAAGAACATTAAGTAAAAGTCAAAATTTTTCCCAACCCTGCAATTCATTGAAAAAAAGATGGAAAACGAAGAATTTCGGTACAAAACAAACATTCCTACAACAAGCAACAGAAGTGCCACATTTCCCTCACTCACTCATAATTTCGCACCCATTTTCTCTCTCTAAGGAGGACACGATGATGTATTACGACGAAAATCCTTAAAAATATTTTTTTTTGCAGAACAAAAGGGGCTCCACACTGATTAAATTATAAAATATTAATTTTTTTGCTCTGCTAAAAATTATTTTACATGACAAGATTGTACATTTGTGTGCCATGCCATATGCTACCGAAGAAAAAGAGGGAAATTCATCTCCTAATAATATCTAATTGTCTTTTTATTTGCAGTGTGTGTGTTCGTATAGGAGAGAAAAAATGTCAAGCATGTGGTGCCAAATTATTTTGCATGAAATTTGCCGGATGATGTCAATTTAACGAGGAAGACGAACCAAAAATTGGCATAATTGGATGAAAAATTACAAGTCATTAGATGCCGGCTTGAAATTTTTCTGACCCTTTTATGTTTTTTTTTGTATCTAGCAGTTTCCATTCAAATAAACAACAAAGAACAATGACGCCTCGCTTTAGAAAAAAAATGTCCACTTGTATCAACATGCGAGAAGTATCGAATAAAAGAGGATGATTGAACAGGTGAGACTCGATCGACATTTTCATCTGGAACTACGCACGTTCAATGTACTTTCCTTAATGGAAATACCGAAATATTCGTAATGACTTCACCAGATTCACGATTAAGTAGCAATAACCTCATTAACATTCCTTCTGGATTTTTTTGATACTTTTTTTCGGTCTTGCATTACCTGTTGTCTTCAGAAAGTCTTCAAGTTTTTTGTGAATGAATGAAATGTTTTGTTCGGCAGTCGTCGTGGCATGGCATGGTGTGTTGTGTACTCAACTGTCATCATCGCCATTGATGGAAGAAGCGGCATAGTGACTAATATAAAAATATGTTCAAAACATCCGCAAATAACCAGACACTTGTGAAAATAACAAAACCAGAAGCACAATTCATGTTTTTCTTTCGTTTTCGTCTTCATCCAGCTTCATCGACCGACACTTTGAGTATTTCGCTGTGTTTGGGGTTTTCAGACATATACGCACGTTGATAGAGCGTTATACAAACAGTTAATAAAACAACAAAGGAATGTATTGAACAGAGATGCCAGACAAACTTTTTTTTATTTGTTCGTTTGATTGAAGGTGTATTTAGTTCTACATTTTCACTACTTTTTTTTTGTTTTTAGTACACAGACGCGTTATTGAAAAAAAAAAATTATGAGGCGCTGAAATATTCAAGGGTGCAGAACTTGTTAAGTCAAAAGTAAAGATGTTAAGACTTAAGTTAAATTAATTGACTTAATTTACAATTTTTTTTAAATCTTTAAAAGAATATTACATTTTTTTTGCAATTCCGTCAAACTCCAGGGATAATTATTTTTGTTTTGCTTGAGAAATGTTCAAAATTAATGTGACTTTTGACTTAAATATCAAACGAAAAAGCATCTAAAGCTATTTCACGTTTTTTAAAGTCAAAGTCAAAATTAATAACTTATTTTTTTCTAAAAAAATTTTTTTTTTCATGACAAATCGTTAATTAATTTTCATTTTTAATTTTTTGGCGAAAAAAAAACAATTTTTAATTAAAAAAATATTTTTTGAAAAAATTAAGTTTTTAAGCTAGACTTAAAACTTTGACTTAAGAAAAATTAATATGACTTGTACAGCTTTATTTTGACTTAAAGACTTTTTACTCATTCCAACTTATTATTATTAAAATTAAACGAATAACGTAAATAAAAATATTTTTAACTTAGGCGAATAAATTTAATTTCTTCAAAATTTTCCAATTAATTAAATATTTTTTAATTTTTTGTCTGTATTATTTAATTTTTGGAAAAATTTTTTTTTTTAACATTTGAAAAATCGTTAACATATTATTTTTTTTAAATTTGAACTCAAAATTAAAGAAAAAATAAACAAAATCTTACAAAATTAAAATTTTCGAAAAAAACAATTATATTGATCACGTGACTTTTAAATTTTTTTTTTTTAACCTGTATTTAATATAAAACGTCTTGTTTAAGTGAATTTGCTTATTTTTTGGTATATTTTATTACACTTTATGATTTTTTATTCAAAAAATTCTCAAAAATGTCAAAAATATTCCAATTTTTAATTCAATTTTTTATTTTTCCTCCTGAATTTTTTTGACAAAATCGAAGGGGGTTGACAAAAAATGCAAATATAAAATTTATTCGCCTTAATTAAAAATTTTAAATAATCTTTAAGTTTAAGCTTAAGTATAAGCCATATAATTTTTTGCAGCCCCGAAATAATTATCCAGAGTTACATACAATTTTGCGCGTGATAATAGGCGTCTCATTTTTGTTGAAATTTGAACAAAAATTTTATTGTATGGCATAAAAATTCGTTTGATCTTTTCCCAAAAAACACACAAAATTGAAGGTAACTTTTTATCTCGTATTAAATTGCAGCATATTGCATGCATATGTTTACTCCTCCAAAAAATTTTCCATTAACGAGATAGCAAAGTAGTAATTTTTTTGAAACATTTTCATACAAACACACATATTGAATCCATAACGCAATTAATATTTCGTATTATAATTAGACCACATTTGTTTCAGTTTACACACTTATTAAAGCACACACACATCGCCACACATGGAAAAACAGCTCGTAGACAATCTGTTTCCCCGAAAAAAAAAATAACAAAAAATTATTTCATTCATAGACTTTTTTTTTCGTGAGTGAACGTTGTTGCATATGTACACTCAGCTCTGCTAGAAGAACGCTAATGATGATATAACACATGCTCACTTAACAAACGAACATATTGTTTGTATTAAATTACACACAAACAGCGAGTACGAGTACATTTTGATGCAAATAACAAGCAGAAAATTATAATAATAATTGTTTATAGATAATAAAAAAATAATAATTTTTTTGACTTTTACTCTAATTAAATCTGAGAGCGATCGCAAATGTTCTCCCGCACTAATGGGGAACATATTGCGTCCATATGTTGCTCCTACGAACCAAATATTGAGCAACAATGTTACAAAAATTTTTCTTATTGAAACTTTTATCATAATTAATTTTTTTAATCCCATCTCGTGATTTATCACATTTTCTCAAAAATAAAAAAAAAATTATTATTATTTTAAAGGGAAATGCAAATATTTGTACCACTGCAGATAATTGATAACAAAACGCGATTCTAATACGTTCGCACCCCTCTTTTTTTTGCCACACGGACACACGAAGGGTAAGCAAAATCTCTCGTAACATAATTTAAAAGGGTTTATTATTAAATTATTATAACACGGAAATTTTTTTTTGCTCCGTCGTAAAGTGTTCTCGAGCGATAAGAATGTCGTCGTGATGATGTGAAGGGAAAAGACCCACGTGTTACAATAAAAAAAACTTTTGTCAAAAAAAAAATTCTCTCTACTTTCGTGGTGTCGTGAAATAGACATGGACGTCGAGAGAAATCCTGCGATAACGCCTCAGTAGTTGCTGCGAGGATTAGGCGAGGATATGTTACATTTAAATTTTATACATTTTCCGAAAATTTTCTCTCTGTTTGTCTTTACACGTGTGTGCGCGCACAAACAGCTGAATTTTCGAGATATAAATTTCGTGTCAAAGTGATATTTGCTCGGAAAGACGCACACGTTCGCACGAGTGTTTCTGCATAAATAAATTCCGTATCTGAGGTGGCGGCGTACGCGTTTCATTAATAATAATACTATTAAAAGCGAGATGATGAGATGACGATTATCATCTAATTTTCAGGTTTATCTGGTCCGCTTATTATCAGTATCTTCTCTCTGCGTTGTTCATTCATATGCAAAGCTTTAGCATGCGAATATGTGTGAGAAATCGCAAATAAACACACACACACAAACACTCATCTCGGAGAAAAATGTAATTAATTTCACAAGAACGCCGGCTGTCATGTGTTTTTACGATTATTATTACTACTACTGTTTTCTCCGTCGTCGTCGTCGTCGCATGAATATAGGAGGTGTTGATACAGTGATGATGATGACATTGCATTGCGCTATAATAATGCTCTGTGTTAGTCTGTGTCTTATCACTGTTCCTGCAGAAAATAGAATATAAATTGTTTGTTTTTCTGTTTTTTTTTTCGTGCCCGTGGTGTCGTTCGGAGCAAAGATGGTCAGTTGTGTGCTAGATATTTGGAGTTTTATTGAATCCATGAGTAAGTTTTTCTAAAATTTTATTTTTTTTTTATCAATTTTTAAACAATTAAAATTTAATTTAAAAAAATATTTTGTCATTCTTTAAATTTTTTCCAAGTTTTAATTTAGAAAAACTAATATATCATTAAAATATAAAAATTTTTCATATTTTACATTTTTAAATAATTTATATTTATTTATTTAACAAATTTAAATTAATTAAATTTATATTAATTTAATAAATTAATAATAATGTGATTTAAAAAAAAGTAAATTATTTTTAAAAACTAAAATAAAAATATTTAAAAATTAAATTAAATAATTATATAATTTTTTTTTGCTGTAAAAATATTTTTTTTTTGTTACATAAATATGGATGTTATTAAAAATATTTGTTTTTTTTTTTAATTAAAATCATTCATTTCCTACTTTTAAAGTTTAAAATTTGTGATATAAAATTAACAAATTTTTAAAAGTATGAAATTTTGAAAAATATTTGAAAATTTTAAGTTCCAGAAAGTCAAAAATCTGTATTTTCACAAATTTTGAAAAATTTTTCATGAAAAGTCAAAAATCTGTATTTCACTTATGTGCACAAATGTGACTCACATATGTTATCAGTTTTACATCTGTGAACTTTGAAGGCTCACATTTCCCATTTTAGAGGTTTGATTAAAAAAAATTGGATAAAAATTTGGAAAGTTCAGACCGAGATGCGTCGATATGTGTAGTCACATCTTAAATTTAGCTTCTAAAAACGAAATAAGAACTTCACATCTTCACAGAATAGCTGTTTTTGCATATCTGTGAAGATGTGAGGCTTAAATTTCGTATATTTTTAAAGCCAAATTTAAGATGTGACTTCATATATCGATGCATCTTTGTCTGAGTTTTAAAATGTGAAATTAGTTTTTTGATAAATCTTCTAAAAATGGAAAATATGAGCCTTCAAATTTTACAGATGTGAATGTGATAACATATGTAAGTCACATCTGTGCGCATCTGTACATATTTGTAAAATATAGATTTTTGACTTTCTAGTATTTAAAATTTTCAAATATATTTCAAAATTTCATACTATTAAAAATTTGTAAATTTTACCTAATTTCTTTTAATTGTTCAAAAATTTCTTTCATTTGACTTTAAAAAAAATCTAAAAAAATTTCTATGTGAATCCACCCCTGACTTCAAATCCAACACAAATCCGCCCATATAAAGATCACTCTTTAATTAATATCTATTTTACTTGTGAACAAAAAAAAAAAAAAAAAAGACGCGGCACCAACAGCTTTTTTTCCTATCTCGAAAACTTACAAAGTCATCATCACGTATAAAATAAATGGTAACCCCCATAAAATTCCGAAAAATAAAAGATTTTGTTTTAAACAACTTTCAAATTGAGATTTGAATTGGATTGGAGTAAAAAACCCGCGTCAATTCCATCAATTTATAAATCAAACTCAATACGACGCGATGACACATGATGACGGTACGAGAGTCGAGTAGTTGGCAGCTCGTGTAAACGAGAGAATACCATCATCATTGTCATGTCAATACGAAATATATATCCAAATACGTCTTATCATTACTTGCAATGTGTGCATATTACATGTGTAGTTCACAAAATTTATCTTTGGCAGAACAGCAGTGATGGTGGCACATTTCACAACTCTGACGACGACAAAACGCTAAAATATGTGAAGAATTATCAAAATCCAGTAATCTCGCACAACACAACGAGGAATAAAATGGATCACGATGCTGCTGCTGCTGCTAGTGCCGCGCTGATGATGATGATGATGTAACAACAAGAAATCTGCAGGCTGCTGATACAACAACTCAACCACTAACTGACACACACACACAGAGCGGAGGAAGAAAAACAAGAAGAAATATATAAAATGGAATAGAGATGTGTTGCTATAAGTGAATGTGTACATTTGTAAATCGAAAATGATTTGATAATAGCGCAAATTATAGGGGAAATTAACCCGGATCATTTTTGTGAGTACAACATTATATTTTAGTGAATAGACAATATAAAGCAACAAACAGACGCGCACAGAGAAATATGTTACAAGAATTCGTGTTTAATACAAAAATAATTGTTGATTTGTCTGTCTCTACAATGTCTGCTTTGTTTTTACGCGGCGATGATGATGATGATCATGATGACGGAGCGACTGTGTGTTAATCGTGAATTCTTTTACTTATTGAGTACACATGGAAAATTAGAAATATACGGGATTCGTGTACCTGACCTATTACCATCATATTTTAGTTTTTTTTTGTTTTAATTTGATTAAATAAAATTAGTTTTATGGGTGCTTGATGTTTAGTTAAGTATGACAAGAATTCTCACGCCTTTGGTAGATTTACTGAACAATTATTTGAAATGTCCTCATTATGTAAAATTTTTTTTTTTAATAAAATTGATGAAAAAATCTATAATATTTTCTTAGATTTTTTTTTAATAATATTAATTAGTTTTTATTTTTAATTAATAATTATTTTAACAATTAAAAATTTTGTTTTATTTACTTGGCATTTATTTTCCAACGAATTTTATATTTTTATAATATTTTTTTAAATATATTTTTTTAATTTTATTTAATTTTGTTTCTAAATATTTTATTTAATTTTAAATTTTATTTAATTTTTGCATTTAATTTTAATTTTTTGAACTTTATATTTTTTTGTTTCATTCGATTCCACAAAAAAATTCGTTTTATATTTCCTTCAAATATTTTAAAAAATATATTTTAAATATTTATTTTATTGAATTTTTAATTAATTAATTTTTTTTTATTTGAAAAATTTGTTTTTAATTTTCTTCAAATAATTTTTAAAATTTATTTATTTTATTAAATAGAAAAAAACGTATAAAAAAAATTTACTCACCATTGTGTCTATTGATATTTTATTACGTTGATAAACGTCTTCAATTTTATTTTTTTATTCGAACAAATTAATTATATTTTTCAAAAACTTCTGTTCTTATTATTATTTAATTTATCCTCCGATGTAAATTAATTCATTCTCGTCCGTTTTAATAATTAATTAATATATTTAGCTAAATGTGTCACGTCAGGTGAATCGTTTCTCAAGGAAATATTTTTTGTGTGATATATGGTTAAGACTGCCACCGATTAAAATTTTTCTCATGTAAGTAATTTTGATATTTTTTGTACAGACAGACACACAAAGTTCACGTTTAATTTTTAATGTTTAATAATATTTTTTATCTGCCGTTTTTTTGTATTTAATATTTTCTGTCACAAAAGTGGCATGTAAACAGGTGCAGGCAAACATTTATTTTCTCATCAAACACTTAAGAGTTTTTATTTATTATTTTTTGGTGTCTCTTGCGATAGTCAACCTGTCGTCGTCGTGTGATGATTTATTTTTAAAATTTTGTTTAATTTTTTTTAATTCTGCGTCAAGATGAAAGTGAAAGATTTTACAAACACTCGGAATGTGGTCACTTTTTTTTGCGTTATTTGTTTATAATGTTTTACAACACTTGTCAACAAATTTTTTGTGGCTAATTTGTTGATTTTGAAATATTTTTTTTATTCACTTAAATTGAATGATCTTTTATCAAGATACGTCTATTCGCTTCAACACTTGCAAACAGACTAATCATCATCATTCAATTCTAAAAATTCTTGTCGTGCGTTTGAAATATAATAAACAAAGCGCAGAGTCGCAATATCCGACCAATAACCTAACTAACCAAACGTAGACTGAACAAAAATGTTGAACCCGGTATCTTATGCTTTCGTTCGAAATGTGTGAGAGGGAGAGAATTCCATCGGGAGAGAGAAATTTTCTACCAAGAGAGCGATTTTTGTGTATCTACGACCCTGTGTAGAAATATTTTCATTCAAAAAAAAAAACAAAAATATTTCTTTGCCGGTTCTGCACGCACTTGTTCAAAGTATAGTGTGGCGCACAGGACTCGTACAGTGGACGCTAAAGTAATTCATACATCAAACAAATGAATTGTTAGGTTTTCAATTGCTCCTTTGTTCCTCGTCTATTGCGTCGTCGTGCGGCGTATACAATACCACGAAACTGTCACATTCAGATGGTATTAACTTGCTTAACATCTCGTCAATATTACAGCAACAACAACAATGCGAACGCGTATAGCGCAGCAGAAAACAAACAATAGGACCAAAAGCGGCATATGTACAGCATCTGTTCTTGTGTAACGTTATTTCATTTATTTAATATTTAATCCAGCACACACACACTCATGGAAAGTAAGAAGTGCTTGTTAGTTGAAATGCCATACACAGATGAAGCCCTCAACAAGAAGTATTATCGTCGAGGATAAAGTATGGGAAAATTATTTTGCAATCTGTGTACGAAGATATTTAGAAATTGTTAAGGACTTCCTCTGGGTACGTCGTATGTGTGCTTCGGAAACTAGGTGTATAATGCACACAAGTAAAATATTTTCTGCTTTTCACCTAAATCTTTTGCAGACATTTTTAAGGATGAATGGTCTTACAGCGCTTTGTGTCTATGGAAAAGAGTTCGGGAAAAACAACATGAAATGGTGATGGAAAACAGCTCTTTAATTGTTGTTTATGAATGGAATGCAAGATTTATGTTGCGGTCAAACAAACATTGTCATCTTCTCACTAATTAGGTAGTCTCGGATTCCCCATCCAATTTTTTTCTGCTGAAACGCTGAACTGCTGAATCAACAAAGAAAGAAACGTATTGAAAGGCAATCACCTGACATTGACAACAAACACAACAACAACACATAAGCTGTATCAACGACGTTTTAGGTAATTATTTTTCCTCCCGACAGCGTTATTGTCGTACATACACATCTACATTGCAGTGTTAGGAAATGAATTATTATTATTAAATTCTTTGTTGATGCTGCTGCTGATGTTGTTGTTGTTGTTGTTGTGAAAAGTGGTGACATGAGTTCGTGAAAGCAATACATTTTACAACGATAAGCATCATTTCCTACAAGTCAATCACTTACATGTCATCCTCTTAACATCCTTTGAAGTGCCAACTCCATGCATGTTACATGTGCATGCGTACACAAATGTAGTGCATATCAACGCCGCTTTCACGGAAAAGGGGAAAAGAGTTTTCTCTCAAAAAGGATTTCTAACAACGTAATTATTTTCCACGTTAAATGTACTTGATGAGATTTTGGCATGAAGCAAAGAAATAGGCAGGAATAAGGGAAGTATAAATTTTGATTTTTAACAAGTTTATATTTTAATCATATTTTTATTATATAGGTTTGTACAAATCATTCGAAGGACTAAGCTCGAGACCGACTTTTAAAGAAGAAGAAGCTTAATTGACCAATAAAATTTATTTTTGTTCTTCAAAGGATCCACGCCGAGAAACCTACTATTACAAAAAATCATATTCTAAAAAGTTCATGATCAGCAAATGCTAAGTATAAATAAAATTAAACCAAGACACCACAACCTACTGAGCCTGGTAAAATTGCAATAAAAGAACATGACAGAGGACCTCGACATCGTTTAAAGACAAACAACATTCATCGATAATTTTGATAGCTGAGACGATATTTCAAAAGTTCCAAAATAAATGCCTTAGAAAGATATTTGGAGTTCGCCCTGATCCTTTTACATACATTCAAGTGACGAACGATGTTATTCAAGAGATGACAAATATGGAAACAATTCACAATTTTGCAAAAAGAATCACATTGAAATTTTTCAATCGAATGAAAGATCATCCAAACTTTATGATCAAGTCGATGACTCAAACAGCAAACATTGATCAACGACACCCATTTAATGTGATTTTGAATGAAATGACTTGACCACAACTCAAATTGCGCGTTGTCTTTACTTTTTCTTCCTTATTGACTAGTTTTAGTATCGTTTTAGTTGTTGCTTAGTTTTAAGTTAAAAAAAAATGTTTTCTCCTCATATTGTATAAGCCCTCTGAACGAAACTTATGAAAAAAAAGACTGACTGAACTTTGTAATTTTAAAAGAAATAAATATCTGTTTTTTTACAAAAAAAAAAACAAGATAATATCCTAATTATGTAATTTTTGTTAAAGTTTTTGAGGTTTTCTTATTTTCCTCGTATCCTCCTTCATATTTAAATTTAAATATTTTTAAGATAGGAAAACAAACTTTCGCATAATTATTGCTCACTATTCCTACCTAATATGACATGCCATTCCAACAACATGAGAAAACCGAAAAAAACGAGTATTTTTTCCTTTGCACTGACAATATCACTTGAAACTGGCATATCGAAAGAAAGAAAGAAAAACAAGAGAATTCAATTTCCTCACGAATCACATGCAGTTATAAAATCTAAGAAAATTTCATTAAAATGAATAACTCAGAAAATTTTCTTCACTCTCAACATAGCAAAAAAAAATTAAGATTTCATGTTCTTTTAATTCCTACGCTACTACTACTTCTCTTCATCAACTAAATTGTGGACTTGACACCTAAAAAATAAATTCTTTAAAAAAAATATTTCCCATAAACATAATTGTAATAATAAAAAAAAACTGCGGACACACACATAAATACTCGATCGAGAGCTTTCGACAGAATTTTATGAAACGTGTCAAGCGCAGGACAATCATCTTTTCTTTATTTTTTACCAATCTCTCTTCCGTATATATTTATTATTTATTAAATGAAATGTGTTTTTCGTTCTATTATTATTACGGATGTTGTTCCTGACACATTATCGTGTGTATGGCATAGCGTTCTGCTGCATCACATGAATGGTCCATACACACACACATTTTCTGAACAAAATAATGGAGTAAGGAATGTCAAAAACATGCAAATTGTATTAAGTATTTTCTCTGTACGACGACGACGACGAAGAGACTGACTATCTTATGTGTGTCAGAGGAAAAAAATAAATTTATTTCATTAAAAAAAAACGGAAGTACGGAAGTAGAGCACTTATTGTTCAATGTTCATTCATGTCGTGTTATGTTATGGCATCTTCACGAAAATAAAAAAAAAAATTAAACAAAAAAATTATATAATGAGAGTTTGTCTAATGAAACGACGTTAATTGTACCGGATAAAGGACTTCTAGCGTGTTCGTCATCGTTCGTGTCCAACATATGACCGAATAGTGGATATCTAAAACATTTAATTAACAAATCAACAGAAGGCCATCGCACCGGCAGATGAGCACACGACAATCGAACATTCCCCCACAACCTAATGTCTTTTGGTCGAAAGGTGGCCTTCTGTTTTCTTACAGTGATGTGTTCATTTTTTGGCCTCTATCTGCACGTTGTAGAGTCACAACCGCATATCGCAATGTGTATTTTTGGTTGTGTGAGGAAATGTGTTTAATCATACATTAATAATAAAAAGTGCATATGCCATTCGAGTCTGGTTACTTAAACTAATTTTTATTTTTTTTTTCGGGTATCAGATGCAATGTGCGTCAAAACTATTTACCCAAGAAATTATTATATTATCGATTCCCCTAAAAAAAAAATAACACGAAAAAAAGAGTACAGAGTGCGTATTAAAATGCCTCACTTTACTCAACATTATTCTGGTAATAAGAACAACACATTGCTCCGTAATATTTTTAATATGATGCATCTGTCATGATTCTACCTACCAGAAGGAACGCCGTACAACGCCACGCAGGATAGAGAATTATAATAGAGACAGCTGACGGTTAATTGCCCTTTATTGTTTTCTCTATGAATGATGTGCGCAATGTGCGCTACGGCAGTATGTGCATAACAAAGGGGAAAACCACCTGCTATACTCATCACGGTCTTTATCTAATAATAATGTGTCTGCGTTCGCTGTACACTCGTGTGTATGTGTGCTTTTTCTTCGTCTTGTTATTCTTCCTCTTCTTCTTGTTCGTTGACGTCGTCGTTGTCAGTCAGACAATGTGCAAATATATTGTTGTTTTGTACGAGAAGCGAGAGGAACAACAACTGGAAGGAAGAAGTGTTATTGAATGATAAAGAGATAAAAAGAAATGGGAAAAGGATGTTTCGTTTAATAAATAAATGAAAAAAAAACCAAAAGAAATGCGATAAAAAATGCTTTCACTTGAGAACGAAGAGCGAAGGTGAAGGACTAATAGAGTAATTTAATCCCTTGTAAAGCTATTATAAGTGTTTGAATGAGATGTCATGTCATCAAACACGTCAGTTGGTGGTTTTAAGGACCTCTTATGATTTTTTTTTGTAACTTTTATTGTTTGTGGTTTAAAAATAAATCAAAATTTGGTAAAAACAAATGACTCATAAAATATTTTTTTCACCTATGAATTATCAGAAATTAAAAAAAAATATTTTTCCCGGAACCAAAATAATTTTTTAATAATAATAAGTCAATTTTCCAACAAAATATTTTTAATTTAAGACAATTTTTTTATTTTTTTTTTTTATTATTTTTTACTATTTATTTTTGTTTATTTCTCTCTTATTAAAATAAACAAAAATAAATTTAAAAAATTAATAAAAAAAATTTAAAATCATGAAAATAAATTTCTCGCACTTCTCCTCGGAAAATGAATTTTAATTAATTAAAATTCAATTTAAAAAAATTAATTTTATTGATTAATTAAAATTCATTTTTAATTTTTTTTTTTAATTTATTTTACGAATTAATTTTTGTTTATTTTTTTTGTCGATTTTTTTTATTTTTTACAATTAATTTTACAAATTAAAATTTAAAAAAAATCATAAATTATTTTTAAAAATATTATAAAATATTTTAAAATAATTTTTAATAATTATTAATATTTTTAAATATTTTAAAAATAATAATTATCAAAAATATTTTCTTAGAAAATGTTGATAAATTGCCCATAATTATTGATTTTTCACACTCCATTTGTCAAAATTCATAAGATTTTTCAAAAAAACCGAAAAACAAAACACAATATCGTCCTCGCATTAAACATCTTTAATAGTCTCATTCATGCCACATGCTCCATGCAAACAAAATACGCACACATTATTTTAATGTTGTCATTTTAGAGGAACTTCAAATACGCAACAAAACGCACGTTGTGCCAAAGTAATGTACTTCACTGCCTCGCAACGTCTCGAAACAAAAAAAAAGAGAGCAAAGCCGAAGAAAACGAATAAAAGAATGTATATTTATGTGAAGAAATTTTTTGGAAACAGCTGCGATTAATAAAAAAAAATATTTTATATATATAATGTGTCTGTACAACATGCGAGTGGCATGTGTTTTTTCTTTCCTTTTTTTTTGCCTGTCTTATTCCTTTCTTCCGAGTACACTTCTGAATTAAAAATAATAACTAACACATTTTGCGCATATAAATAACAAACAAAAATATTCTTTTCGTATAATATTTAATATTATTATTATAAAGAACTGCGAGACGGAGACCTACGGAAATTTTGGCTCTTTTTTGCCTATTTTATTTATTTATTATTATGATTGGAGCAACAGCAGTTGACATGTGTTTCTCATATTTTATGATGAAAAACTATTAAAAACATGTGATGGAAAATTTTTAGTTTTATACCTCGCAATTTATGACAATTTTTTCTTAAAATGACTAATTGTCTCAAATCTTGAGGAAAATTTTCTTTTACAAAAGATTTTTTTTTTTTGTACAATTTTCAATTTAATATAATTCTCTTAAGCAGAGTAGAGAGAAAAAGTGTCGAGGAAAAACTACGTGGGTTTATTATGCGACAGCTGCACATGTTTCCCAAAGTATAATAAATGTAGGAAATTCTTCGTTTGCCCATAAGTTGCTGCTGCTGCTGTTGTTGTTGTATGTCACCAATATATGGGCCATGCAGAAAATTTATGGAAAAACTCAAGCATGATTTGCCATGTCGACCGTCCTCGTACAGTTGCTGCCTAAATCGGCCTGCATCTTTCGTACAACGAAGCAGTACATAAATCACCAAAGGAAAATTTTTTATCTGAACATGTGTTACATCAACAGAGATTCTCGCTTTCAAAACAAGAGAGCGAAAATTTATTGCGGGAGAGGAATCGCGTTGCGAGAGTTTTTCTTATCACATACGCGCGTGTGTGTGTGTGTTTGTACGGGAAAACACATGATGCGATGATAAAAACAATTTGAAATAGGAAATATTAAAATGTCGCCAACATTCATATCTTCTTCGTGTGTCGCTTCTGGGTACCCCTTTTACAAAAATGTACGTAGCTATGGCGCGGTGTGTAATGCATTTAATGTTCGTAACAGAACCTATTAAAAACATTCATGCAGTTTTCCACACAGAGACCGACAACGTAAAGGGAATTATTTCATGTTTTCGCCTCAAGAAAAAAAAGCTACCTCTTGTCATTAGTTGTGTGGCATGGACAGCTTTGTTTTTGTGTATTTATTGTGGGATGACATATTTTCCAAAGCATTTAATGGTCGTACTTTTGGGTCTGGAATGCTTTTTCTCGTTCTTCAGTGGATTTTTTGCTATAAGAAAAAAATATATTAAATTTGGCGTTCGGAGAAGAATCGCGAATGATATCGCATTTGGATTTTGTTAATTATGTAATCGTTTTGACCACGTGGTTTTTAACGTATTATTATTTTCTAAATTAAGAACTTGTATGAAAAAAAAATTTTAAACCACGTGACCTAAAAACATCTTTAAATCATTTGACTTGAGCAATTTTTAAACCACGTGACCTGCATTTTTTTCAAACCACGTGACTTGATAATATTTCTAAACAAGTGATTCGAGATATTTTTAAACCACGTGACCTAAAAATATTTCAAATGTCTTGACTTAAGAAATTTTCAAACCACGTGACCTGAAATTTTTTCAAATCACGTGACTTAAGAAATTTTCAAACCACGTGACCTAAAAATATTTCAAATCACGTGACTTGAGAAATTTTCAAACCACGTGACCTAAAATATTTCAAATCACGTGACTTGAGAAATTTTCAAACCACGTGACCTGAAAATTTTTTCAAACCACGTGACTTGAGAAATTTTCAAACCACGTGACCTAAAAACATTTCAAATCACTTGACTTGAGAAATTTTCAAACCACGTGATTCGAGATGTTTTCAAACCACGTGACCAAAAAACATTTTAAATCATTTGACTTGAGAAAATTTCAAACCACGTGACCTATAAATATTTGAGACAAATTTAATTCCAGAGTAATATCACATTTTTTTCTTCAAAATGCGGTAAAAAAAAGAAAGAAAAAAATTTGCAAGCCGTTACAGCACCGAGATTTAATTTCAATTCATATAAATTGAACAACTTCCACTAAAATCCAATAATTTAAATAAAAAATACATGAATTTTAATATTGTTCGGCATTTAGTACAACAGCAGCCGTTTTCCTTCCCTTTTTCCAATACTTTGTTGCTACTGCTGCTGTGTGTGGCGAGTGTGCGAGCGGTGGCGCGGTATCAATAAAAACGATAAGAAAAAAATATTATCTTGGCATCATCTGGCCAGAAAATTCGATTCTTCAATTGAGTTTGAACAATAATAAAAATAATATTTATGCCAAGACAAAACGAACAAACTGTCATCATTACCAAAAATATAAGATTACCTTTTTACATTTTTTTATTATTTTATATTTTTCTTGTAGTCGTGGTACATACCTTTGAGTCGTCATGTGGTTACAAGATAATAGCATCATCGGCAACAAAAGAAATTTCGTGATTTTTAATATTTTTTGTCCGTTATTGATGGATAAGTATTTTTGCCAAAAATTGTTTAACGCGCAAAAAAAGGGGAATGGGTCACAGAAGAACCAATAATTTTTGTTCAATACAGTAAAAAAAGGTGATTGCCAAAAAAAGACTCCCTCTAAAGACGCTGTTGTGCGGTAAGTAAAGTAAAACGGCAACAGCTGGTCCTCTAATATCGCGCGCATATCCGATAAGGCGTATATGCAAATATTAGGCACAATTAAAATTTATAGGATATTTTATTTTTATACGCATATATAAAACATTTTGTGTGGATAAAAGGTGCTTTTGATTGAAAAAAAACGCACGACATGCATGCCTCGTTCAATTTATTGGATATTTTTTATTCGATAAATTTAATTAAATTTAAATAAAAGCAACCTCAAAAATTCTTCAAAATAAATTTATTATGTCAGCGGCAGTTGTTTGAATAGTTTGAATAAAAGCCTTCTCTCAAACAACACACACACAAACGTTGATCAAAAAGGATAAAAGCAAAAAATTAAATGACCCTCGTGTGTTTCGTCGTCCGTGTTTTTCGTGTGCGGATTGGATAATCTCACTTTATTGTTATCTAGCGATACTTGAACACAGTGTGTTTGATTAAATATAAAATATATAAAATTCAGAGCCTGAACTAATATTTTACTATATACTCATGTCATTTTTTTTGTAGCTTCAGCTTCGGTGCTTATATAAATATATTAAATGTATGTATGTTGGCGGTGGACAACTGGAGAGGAAACACCAATAAAAGCAATCAAATTTTGCAAAATTAATTAAAAACATTTTGATTAAATTGTATGTACGTGTGCCTGTGTGTGTGTGTGGTGAATGTTGTTATTTGATTTTAGTAGTGATGAGTTCAAGTATTATCAATAAACAGGGCAGATCCATTTTGGGTTCCAGAGTTTCATTAAAATATACCTTACCAAAATGGCTTACAATGTAAAAAAAATTCAATAATTTTTTTGTCAATTAATTTATTTTTAAAAATTATTTAAATTAAAAATTAAAATTCATTAATATTTATTGATAATAATTTTAATTGATATAATTATTTTTTTAAATTGATAATAAATTTTTTTTTTAATTTTTTGCGTCAAATTTTTTCACACAATCAAATTTAAAAATTAATGCTTTAAAAATATTTTTAAATTTTATTGTGACAATTTTCACCAGTTTTGAATCTTAAATATGTTAAAATGGCCATTATAATTTTTATTAAGTAATTTTCGAAAAAAAAAATTAAAAAAAATATGATATTTTAAACAATTTTTGGAATTGCCTTTCTTAATTAAATAAACTAATTGTAAGAAAAATTCATAAATTTTTATTTTCATTATTTTCTTAAAATTTTCAATGATTTTCGATAGTTTTATTTTATTTAATTATTATTTAAAAATTATTTGTCTCTTTTCGTTAATTTAAAATTTGAATTCTGAATTAAATAAATAATTATACAGACTATTTTAGATTTTCTAAAATAAAAAAATATTTCCTATTTTTTGAAATCAAAGGAATAGTTTTGTTAGAAAAATAATTTTTTAACATTAAAAATATTGAAAATCGTTAAAAAATAATTTTAAAAAAATATTTTTTCTAACAAAACTATTACTTTGATTTCAAAAATTAGTATTTTTTTATTTAAAAAAAATCTAAATTAATCTGAAAAATTATTTATTTAATTTTTTTTTGAATTTTGTATGGTTTTTATTCATTTTATTTCATTTTTGACAGTTTTAAATAATTTTAAAATTAATAATTCTGTAATGACCAAAAGTTGAATAGTCCATTTTCACATCAAGCTGAAAAATAACACGAACATGAATTTTCCTTAATTCCTTGGATAAACAACACCTTTCATTCCTGTCATTCTTTTACCGCACCGATAATGTCATCAACGACAAAAACGTTAAAAATTTAAATTTTCCGCCTCTTTTCCCCCCAAAAAATGGCTCTGCCTGTCACTTTTAAATACAAAAACACACACACATCAAAATCAAATCAGAGACTATCCTTCATATATTTATAAATGTTTTATTTTCATGTTTATTATTCATTAAAAACTATCCTGTGTGTTTGTTCCTGTGCGTGTGCGTATTTGATATATCACCTCTAAAAATAATGTCTTTTATGTGTGTCTGTTGGATTGTTTTGTTCAATGAATGAACAAACAAGAGCAAAACTATTCAATTAAAATTAAAATATAAATATTTGTGTCATTTTATATTATTATTTTATTTTTTTTTATCGTAGTATCTCCGCCTCACTCGCAAACGGCAAAAACAATAGCAACAACAAAACATTTTGAATAAAAAAAATATATAAAATATATTTATCTAGAACAGAAACAGTTTTGGCTGATGGTTTTGCACCAACATGAATTTTCAATGTTCGTAGCACTTTTGCTCGGATTGGGTGTGATGACCGTGTGTGTGTGTCTACTTGTGATTTCCTAACATATTCTCGTGTTTTGTGTTAAAATTGTGTGTGATGAAAACGATTTTAGCCTCAAACATTACCACACAAACAAGTATCAAGCAATTTTATTTATCAAATGCAGACATTTATATATTTAAACAACAAAACAGTTGCAAAAAAAAAGTGAATCAGTAGTACATCATTTTGTTGAGTAGGTAAATTGCTCGCGTTTGTGTGTGATCGTATGTTTGGAAAATTGACCGGTGAACATTTTTTCCCGGCTTTTTGAACATGATTTGATCCATGCATGGTTTCGGGCCAGCAAAATGTTTTTCTAGAGGTGCAGGAAATGTTTTGTGGTGTGTTTTTCGGACTCGACACGATTGAATGCTCACCTGAATTTGAAAGGTAGCCAATTTCGGGGAACATCAAATGAAAATTTGTGTCACTCAGTGATTTTAACATTTTTTTCGAGCTTATAAAAAATGTATGATCCTAAATTTTGTCTTTTTCTCTTTAAAAAATGCTAAAATTTTTGCTTTGAAATTTGATTGATTTAAATTGACATTTAATTTTTTTAATATTAATTAAATAAAAATTAAATTAATTATTTAATAATTTATTTAAATATTCTTAATTAATTTACAATAGAAGAAATAATAATAAATCTGAAAATCAGGCTCAAGCTCTTTGAGAAAATTTAAAAAAAATAAATTTAATTTTTTAGGAAATATTTTTAGAGAAGAAAATTCATGTAAAATTTCGTCTTGAAAAACAAAAAATTTAAAAAAATAGGTAAATAAAATAAAAAAAAAAAAATTATTAAGATTTTTAACTAAAAAAAATCTACATATAAAAAGAAAATTTCAAGAACTCAACATTTCATGGAAAATTAAAAATTTTAATAGAAAACCATTCAGGTCATATCATCTTCTATATTTTCGATGCATTTTCACATAGAACAACAGAAAACAAAAGGATTAATTACTTTAGCCTGAAAAACAATACAATACTGTCCATTCTTGGTCTTTTATCAAAATTGAGCAAAATATAAATTTATTTATTTACCTGGAAATTTTAATTAAAATAAATTGAATTTTGCCATAAAGAAACCACAAAAATCGAAATTGAAATTCTTCTCACAATACCAAGCTTAGCTCATCTTAGTTTCCAAAAATCACCAACAAAGCATCAAAAATATGCAAGAAAATTAAAAGAAAAAATATTATTTTCATTATATTACTTTTTATTTAATTTTTTTTTTTTTAAATATTTATTTCTTAAATTTACAACTCTTTAGATATAGGTACCTAACTTCCACGAAAATACAAGTAACCTAATTTTTATTTTTTTCATTATTTCCACTATATTAATCGCCTTTTTACAATTTTTCTGTTCATCATCAAAAATAAAAAGGTGAAAACATTTGAAAATTCTTAATCTAATAAAAAAATTTAAAATTAACAAAAAATTATAATTTCAACAATTCGTTATCTATTAATTTGTTCATCATAAAAGTGGAAATTAAAGCACTGTGTTATTTACAAAAAGGTTCGCAATTTAATTTAATATTTTTTTTTTCTAGAAATTTAGCTGCCGATAAATAAAGCCCTCCAATGAAAATTTTATAAAAAAACGAGAGAGGTTTTATTAACTACACCTATAATAATATAATTAAATTTAAAATTAAACAACTGTCTAACTTTAGGATTATTAAGTCTTTATTTTTATTGTTCCGCAACATCACCCTTTCAATATATATTTACTAACGTTATTACTTCTAATTTTTTTTTTCTTGTAAATATACGTTGATAGTACAACAATAGTGGTACATATTATTGATAATTGCACAAAAGTCGGATATTTTTACTTTTTTTTCTTCTTGAGGCAATCAAAATATGCCATTTTACGTAATTTTTTAATTAAAAATGGAAAATTTATTTTTGAAATAATTTTTTTCTATGCAAAATTTTTGCGCGTCACAATTATTCTCTCATCACTTTACTAAGCTCATCATTAAAAATTGTAGCATCAGGTCAGCAGTCACACACGAAACGAAACGATATTTGAACGAAAAAAAAAAATTAACGAAATGTAGCAAAAAATGCACAGTCAATCCAGTAGAAGTAGTAGTGATATTAGCGTTGATTCACAGCCTTGCTTTGCCATTCATGACATCGTCGTAATCTTTCTGCGTGAATTTGCGGTAAACGCCGTCGTGATTCAGGAAATACAGTGGATCCTTGATGGCATTGAGGTCGAAGCCCTCTTTGACGAAATCGCGTTTTATCACTTTGAAGGTACTTGTCATCGGGACACTTTTTAGCACGCGAATGAATAATGGACGAGCGTAGGCAGGCAGCGCTCCTTTGATGCCAGCTGACAAGTGTTCGACATCGAGTTGGTTATCGGGATCGACAATGGCAGCCATGCCAGCTTTGCCTTCTGTGTGGGGAACTTCGACACCGTATACCGTGCAATCTTTCAAGCCGACAACGTTGCTGATGACAGCTTCAACTTCGGATGTGGCGACATTTTCACCGCGCCATCTAAGGAAAAATAATTTTTTTTAGCTGTGGGGTCAGGAAAAAAAATTAAATTTGATTTTTACCTGAAAGTATCTCCGGTTCTGTCTTTGAAATACAAATTGTACAAAAGATCCATGACTAAGATATCGCCAGAATTGAAGTACATATCACCTTCTTCAAAGACATTTTTGACGATTTTCTTTTCTGTAGCTTTCTGCAATGATAAAAAAATTAAAATTAAATAAATTTTTCATTAAAAAATAAAAATTAATTACTCAAAAGACAAGAAAACAAAAAAATTTAAACGAAAATTTTGATTTCAGACAATGAATGAAATAAAGCGTCGCCTTACCTTATCTGAATATCCGGCAAAGTCGCCAGTGATGGACTTTTTCTTGATTTTACCGATGAAGACACCTGGCTCTCCGGGCTTGCAACGCGTGCATCTTCCATTACTATCACGGATGGGTTCGCCTTCTTCATCACATCTACGGAAAAAAATAAATTTTTAGGTAAAAAATATGATTTTTTTTAAGATTTTTATTTTTTGAGAAAACTTACTTGACTAACATTACTGGATAAATAAATCCGAGAGATCGTGGAATAAATCCGACTGATCCAGGGGTGTTTGTGATATTAACTGTAAAAAAAAATATTTTTTGTTACAAAATTTCTTTAAAAAAAGATTTTTTCTAAATTTTACCTAAATTGCTGTTGCCTTCGGTACTTCCGTAAAACTCTCCGACTTGTGCAACTTGGAATCGCGACACAAATTGATTCCAGATTTGTGGTTTAAAGCCATTACCGAAAATAAGACGGACATTGTGAGCTGTGTCCTCGGGCTTTGGTGGTGTACTTAGCAAGAAGCGGCAAATTTCGCCAATGTATTGTGCGACGGTGCATTTGTGCTTGATACAGTCGGCCCAGAAATTGGATGCCGAGAATTTCTTCCGTAGTGCCATCGAAACCCCCTTGAGACACACGATTCCAACACCAATCATACCGCCAGCAGTGTGATACAGAGGTAGTGGATTGTAGATGACATCATCTGTACGGATTGCGTGCATGAAATACACACCCATCGACATGAACATATATCTGGAATCACAAATTTAAATATATTCATTAGCATTGTTTTGCAGTTCTACGTAAGGTTGCTTCAATTTTATTTTGAATTTTTTGTTTCTTGACCAACTTTACAATTGAAAGGGCTAAAAATGTTAAAAATTTCATCATAAAATGACCATTTTTGGTAATTTTTCATAATTTTTTAAGAAATTTTTTTTTAAAAACTTTAACTTTTGAAATACTTTTGTATCGTTTTTAGTATTTTAGCATCATTCTTCTTCTTTTTTACAAATAATTTTAAAAAATTATCTGAACAATTTAGAATTTTTTCAATTTTTTTTTTAACAATATTTGTTTTTTTGATAATATAAAATTGATTTTAGAGTATTTTAAGTTCAAAATTTAAAAAAATAAGAATTTTATAAAAGATAATCCTCAAAAAATTTAGAAAAATTATTTTAATAATTTTAGGATTTTTTATAAAAAAAATATATGCTGAAGTACAATTTTCAATACAACAAATTTGAAAATTTGAAAATAATTTTTAAAAAAATTGGAAATTTCATGAAAAATTTTAGGCATGGAGCAAAAATTTAAAAAAAATTGTAGCAACCTAAAAAAAATCGTTCACTGTTATTCCCTTACCTAACGTGCGTAATGACAGCTGCCTTTGGAAGTCCCGTTGTGCCCGAGGTGTAAATGTAACAAAGCTTATCCTTTGGCTGGAAACTGCTGTCTTTCGTTATTTGTACAATGGACACAGTATCAAGTTCTTTCTTCAAGTCTGTGGCACCCGACAACATGTCTTGCTTATCTTTCGGGCCATTGTATTGGAAAACTGGCATCCCTTTGATTTCCGGATCGTCACGAATTTCGGTCAAGGCATCCTTAAGTTCGGCACTGACAATAACGGCAGTCGCGCCCGCAGCTTTGATGGAATGAATCAAGGGATCTTTGCGCAAATTGTAGTTGATCAAAGCTGTCGTTACTCCAATTTTGGACAAACCGATCCAAAAGAAGGGATATTCGACTTTTGTCTCCATCAGCAACGCAATGGAATCGCCCTTTTTGAAGCCCTTGCTTTTGAAGAAACTTGCAACGCGATTTGAGAAGGTGTTGGCCTAAAATGAAAAATTTTTAATAAAAAAATTAATTTTTTGGGATTTTTTTTTTAAATTTACCTCACTAAAAGTAATTTTAGTATCATCCATCATTAAGGCGGTTTTGTTGGGGTAACGTTTCACCGTTTCCTCGAAAATATCTCCAACGGTCTTGTTGGCTTTGATCCATTGGTGGACGGTCCAGTTGATACAAATGAATCGCCATGCCGCTCTGTAACACAAAAAATAAATAATTTTATTATCACACTGATCCAAATACTACAAAATTTATTGATTGATAAGAGAATTAGCGCACAAATTAATTTAATGCATCGTAATCAATAAATTTCGTCCAAAGTACAGGGTTCACGTAAAAATCTCGTGAGCAAGGTTATGGATAAAAAAAAAACTCACTTTAAATCTCTCGGTGTAGCGGCTGCCAAACTATAAACTGACGTAACACGATCGCCACTCAGCATGTACAACGTGGTGACAATCGCTGGGATGTATCCAACGAAATAGGTGAGCACAATTCCAAACACACTGATGCATGCTGTCGTGAGTCTTCTCTGTTTTTGTGTCAGTTCGAGAAGCATTTTGAACAATTATCTACTTTTTTTTATTAAATAACTTTATTTTTTTAGAATTATTTTTTTAGATGGCTCTTGTTTCACTACTACACTTATTTCTTATGTCTTTATCGATAACTTAAGGAGTTCATTTGAGTATCTTTTTCTCACTTTTGGTAAGTTGTTGTTGTTTCTGTAACGAAAAAAAAAATTGTGTTAATTAAAATTTATTATTACATTAAATTTAAGTAAAAATTAACAAGAGATAACGAAATTTCGTAATTCTTTCACACTAAAGGCACTAAGCACAGCGAGCGGCATGCGAAATAAGGTCAAGTACACCGACTTTTTACAATGTTTACGTTCTACAGACACTCTCTAAGTGGACCAACTGTTAATTTTTTTCTTAATTTAATTTTGAAACTTATGAGAAAGAAATTTATTTTTAGAAATCAGCAAAAAAAAAATTATTAAAAAATTACTGATGTCAATCTCAATGTTGTTTCTTGCATACCAGAATAATTTTTGATCAATTTTCATTTTTTTTTTTCATGAAAAACATTCGATTTTTATCATGCAACATTTTTCGTGCGTCACTAGCTTTAGATAAGTGTGCCAAAAATTCCAGCAAATTCTTATCGTCTTCAATAAATCTCTTAAATAACTTTTTTTATGATTGTTTATGAACGCCAAATCCGCACAATGGAACTAGAAGATAATAAACATGCAAAAACTTGTATCAATGTTGCATAACGAACAAGGCGATAGACTAAACAAAAACTAAAAAAAAAAATAAATGATAAGATTAATTGAGTTATTTAACGCTAACTGGACACCGTTTATCGTGATTCGCGATCAATTTGTTCAGTTTAATGATTGTTTATTAAATTTTTAAAGTACAAAAAACTTTTAATCGTTAAATAAATACTTTTGCATGTAAAAGGCTTGTCATGTCTGGACAGCTTTTGACTTTTCTTATCAGTTGTTGACTTCAGGATTACTTAAAAAAGAATGTTTTGACTATAAAATTTTGCTGAAGTCAACATTTACCGTTAATATTAACATAAAATGTCGTAAAAAATGTTAAAAATAAACAAAAACCGGCTTTAACTCCTACTTCTTTGTATCTTTCTTACAAGTTTGTTGTATCATTTTTGGCTATTTTTCGCCATTTCTTTTTAAAAAAATATTTTTTTGATATTAAGAGTCCATTGACCATCACTGATTATTTTTTTGTTACGTTTTTAGGATTATTAAATATCATTAAATTTTTCAACATTGTGCGCCGTCAAACAGAAACTGGTTTTATTAATATAATTAAAATCATCAATATGTTTGTAATACATTTTTTTTTATATGAAAAAAAAAATAATTACAAAAAAAAATAAATTTAAATTAAAAACGTCGCTGTATCGTGAAATAAAAAATAATAATAATAATAAACAAACATTGTACTTGACGACCTTCAACTTTCCTAAAAGAGGGACTTTAACCGGTGAAGTGGTTTTTTGTCTTCATTTTATGCAAAATATTTAGCTTGTTACCTGATGTTTGTTATTTAAAACTTTTTTTTTTTAATTAAAAAAAAAAATATTTAAATTAGTGACATTTTTGCGAAGATACGAAACAAGTTTCAGTTTCATTTTGAATAAAACAAAAAAAAAATTAAATCACTATTTTTTAAAATTTCGATATTTTGCGCAGTTAATTAAGAGAAAATCTTAATTTTTCTTAAACTCACCACGTGCTTTCACTTTGACAGCAAACACGAAAAAAAATCTCTATATTTAATCAAACTCCTATGCACTTGTCTCACTCAGCGTGAAGTGAACAAATAATAAGAAAGAAGAGAAAGATTTTTTTTTAATAATAAAATTAAACAAAAGAAATCGTGTACGCTCGCAACGACTGCCCAACCAATACTAAACTCAAAGTCTTAAAGACAACACACTTTTTGTGTCGACGACGAAGGCGATGATGATGACGATAATGTCTTTTACTCGTACGTTACTACGGTCAATGCTTCCCATGTTCATTCATTCACCAAGTACAGCTCGGAGTGTACGGAGTCGTCTCTTAATCTTTGTTCAAACGAAAAAAAAAATGCTAATCAGAATGCACACACAGACACGTCAAAATATAAATAAACAAGGAAAAAGCCGGTATTCCAGTGTGCGAGAGAATTTACGATTTCTGGCCCGTAATAAAATCGTGTTACAGACAACTTTTAGACTTTGAATCCGACACACGTTGCCTAATCTCCGTCTAATCGTGGCGTGTCTGGGCAAAACAAGGTGATACGTTATCTCGTGGAGTTGATGATTAGAAGTTGACCAAAAAAAATATTAAACTTCGGTTCGAAGTACAACAAGTGAAGCTCATAAAGTGCTCTTTGTAGCTTATCATTCGTAAACTGAGGTGTTATCATGCAGTAAACAAAGTGCAATTTCGTTTTTTTTACGAGCCATGGATAAAAAATGTCAACTTACTTGACCATAAATTTTTGTTATCTCTGAGTTTTTTAATTGATGCGAGGTTTTTGACATTTTTTTGAGGCGCAGTAAATAATTTTACTTGCAAAAAAATTACAAGATTTTTTGATAAAAATTGAGTTTTTCGTCTCGCCGCAATATAAATATCACAATCAAGTGTCTTACGATGTTTGTAAATAAATTCATATTTACATTTATTTACGCGGTGATGTAACGATGCAATTAAAATGAAATCATTTATTATTTGTTGTGTGGAAGTGTGTCAGTTATTTGTCTTTAGTTGAAGGTCTGGATTTTTTTTTTCGCTATTATCGCACGTTTTTGAAGGAATTTTGTTTAGATTTTTCAGTCTTTATGAGAATTTTAAAAAAATAATTTTTGACGTAAAATCAGAATTGAACAAATCTATGACATATCAAGTCAAAATAAAAATTTGACTTATGGTCAAAAATCAAAAATTTTTAAAGTTTTATTATTATTATTTTTTTTTTTTAATTAATTAAAAAGATTTTTTCTCAAAATTTAGTTCAAAAATCAAAAAATATTTAAATTTTGAATGATTTTAAATTTTTATTAAGCTTAAGTCAAAGTATTTTACCAATAAGGCTTAAATTAAAGTTTAAGTCATAAGTTTTTCCAGCCCTGGAATAAGACTTAAACTTGACTTAAAGAATTTATTTTTTCAAACTTCAAAATATTTAAGTCAATAGCAAAATAATCGATTCTTGGTTAATCGACCAAATTTAAAGGAAAAATTTTTTTTCTAAGCAGTAATTTTAGAAAATTTGGCAAATTAGCTTTAATTTTGGCTTAAGTCAAATTTTTCTAATTTTTAAGTTAAGCTTAAGTTAAAATTCACATGAAAATTTTTCCTTACATTTCCTGATAAAAATAAAGAAAGAAATTAATTTTTTAAACAAAACTAACATAAAAATATATTCTAAATTCAGTTTTGGCCTAAATATCTCATTTTAAGGCTCAACATATTTTTAAAATTTAAATTTTAACCAAAAATTTGACTAACTTTAATTAATTAATTATTTTTTGAATTAAATAATTTTTTAATTTTACATTTTTAAAATATTTTTATTAAAATTTCCTCGATTGATGAAAATTTTTTAAAAACTTCAAAAATATATAAACTAAATTTTTGTACAAAATGTGATTAAAACAAGTACAAATCCTATCTCCGACAGAGTAAAAACAGGTAAAAACCCCGAAAACATGATTTTGCATGAAATTTCCACAAAAAATTCACAATAAGAAATCATGTTTCACCAAGTCGTCTCCAAAAACAAACCAAACCGAACGACCAAAAAATCCATCAAAAATTTACACCTCACATAACACACCGATTTCAAATATTTTTCATGATTTAATACATTACATAATCATCACTTTATAAGCTTTCTTTCCTTTTGATTTTATACACATGCACATAACATTTAATAACAATGCGCGATTTCATACGCAAATTTAATGTATTCCGAAATACCAGTTTTGTTTGATTAACTTTTGTCCAGACCGGTAGTTTCGAGGCGTATTTTTAACAAAGTGTCGGTCGATCATCGGAAGTCAACTTATAAGGTCAAAATTGATTTTTTTTTCTTTTGTAATTCGCAACGAACGATACTTGTTGTGGTGCAAATCGAGGCAAATCGTTCTGATTGCAAAATAAACACGTGTTAAATTAATAGTTACATGCAAATAAAGCAACTGAGAAGATATGAGAATTTTACAACGCAATAATTGCGATTACGTATCTTCTTGTT
Source organism: Culicoides brevitarsis (assembly GCF_036172545.1). NCBI lineage: Eukaryota > Metazoa > Arthropoda > Insecta > Diptera > Ceratopogonidae > Culicoides > Culicoides brevitarsis. The sequence continues at coordinate 17,329,816 of NC_087085.1, read as the reverse complement.
TTATTTTTTTATTTTGCATCGTAGGTATTGATTAGACATGTTAATGATAGCCTTCGATGCAAAAGTTAGACGTGCATTACGAATAAATCTAATTTTAGCGAAGACGGGTGTCTTGAAGCAGTAAAATTATTTAAGTAGGGCACTGTGTCAATGTTCTAGTTTTGAATTTTCGTTATCACCTTTCGATATTTCAAGATCAAGTCTAATAATTTTGTGTTACAAGACCGGTTCAAAGGACGCCCAGTCGTGTTCTAAGTTGCCCTCAACTCTGCCTTCATGGCAACGAAACGACTTTTAAAAATAATAATTAAACACTTACATGCAATTACGCTATCATTTGTAATAGAACATGAAAATTTCAACCTAATTCCGCATATTTTTGAATTATTTATACTTGGCTATTAATTCATGTGTAGGAACAAAAAAAAATTGACCAATATCACACCACTCCATGACATGACGCATCACCAGACAGAACATCTGACAGAATTTCGTACATAGATTAATTTAAATATTAAATAATGTGACTCAACTGTAGAGCTTCTGTGGGCATATCGTTTCGTCATAAACTCTTCTCTTCCTCTTGTCATGATAATGTTCATTCATTCAAATGAATTTGAATTCAAAAGAAATATTTTACAAGGAAAATTCCGCTCGCATGATGAAATTATGGAAATGTGGAGTTTTTTTGATGGTCAAGGTCGGAAAAGTTGTGTGAAGAAGCAAATATTTTTGAATAAAAGATGAAATTGCAATAAAATTTATATTTCATTCATTTTAGAAAGTGCACTTTTTGCATCGTAAATGAGACCTATTTAACGTAATGATAAATTCAAGTTGTTTAAAAGTTGTAAAATCTTAATTTAAGAAATCATGTGAGAAATTTCACATCTCTTTTTACAACGAAAATTAGCAAAATATCGTGAAAATTCATTTTTTAAATTTTATTTCAATTTTTTTATGCGAATCTTTGAAGCAATTTTTTGTATTTTAATTTTTTCTTATTAATTTAAAGACTTTTTCATATTCACCGTTTAAAACTAAGTCGAAAAATTATTTTTCAACAAAAATAGAAAAATTTAAATCAAACATGCTAAAAATTTGTCAATTCTGTCGTTTTTCTTTTGAATTTAGCCCAATTTTACAATTTATGATTAAATTTAAGATTTTTTAAAGTTGAACTTTATAAAATAATCTAAAATTTTTTGACTTAAACTCTCGTTTTAGGTTTTTCAAGTTTAGGTTTGAGCTTTTTAAAAAAAGCAAATTTTGGACTCAAGTTCAATAATAAGTCAATTTCAAAAACTTCTTTTACTTTGCTTCTGTTTCTCACAAATGAGCAAAAATTATTTAAAAATTAAAAAAAAATTTTTTTCTTTATCAAAAATTGTGGAAAAGTTGAAATTCGAATAATCTACAAAATGAGCCTTAAAATTTTAAATTTTCAAAGCTAATTTTTGAAAATTTTCAATAAAAAGTTTGAATTTCAAAAACTTCTATTGCTTTGCTTCTGTTTCTCACAAATGAGCAAAAATTATTTAAAAATTAAAAAAAAAATTATTTTTATCAAAAATTGTGGAAAAGTTGAAATTCGATCAATTTTTAAATTATTCTTGAGCTTAAGTTTGATTTAAAAAAAAATTAAATTAAGAACCTTTTCTCAAGTTTTATGTTTAAAAAATATTTTTAAACATATTTGAAGTATTTAACATATTTGAAGGATAAAATTTGATTTAAAATATTTTTTTAACTCTGAAATTAAATTTTTGAATCCGACTTAAGTGACTTTTACTTAAATTTTAATAAAAATTTTTCCAATTTAATATGAAATTCTCAAATCAATCAATATCTTAAGATACTTCTTTGTGACTAAAAAATTAAACTTTCAACCTAATTATTTCTTTTGTTATTGCAGATTACATTTTGCCATACTTTAAGATGACAATGAATCACCAACAGAAGAGAAAAGTGTGAATAACGGTTTATTAAAGAAATAAAATTGCAATAAACAAACAAAAAGTTGTCAAAGAAACTGTACTTCTACGACTTCCAAGATAAACTCAATGAAGCAAAAACATTCGTGAGCAAGCATTTCAACCAAAGCAAAAACGAAAGAAATGAATGCCAAAGAGAAAGTTTGCATTGGAGGTCATCAAATAGTAAAAATTATTGACTCGTTTGATTATTTTTATGCATATGTGTGTGAATGGCTCGACCACACACTACCATTCGTTCTCGGCGCAAAAAAAAACCTATGAGATAATTTCTTCATCCATTCACTTTGGTTCATTCACGATTATTGCACAGTGAGAAAAAAAATATTTATAAACATCTTACAAAATAATAAAAACAAGCAAGGTCCAAAGTTCTTCTCAATCACACACGAGAAGTGAGAAATTATTACTTAAATAAACTAAAAACAAGGTTTCACAAGATTCAGTGCGATATCTTCACACAACGTCGCCGATGAAGTTATAAAATTAAATGACATGATACGATGTAAGTGTAAAGTTCCCTTTTGATAAGAGAGATGATCTATTAATAAATTAGACGTAATTGCCGCTGCCTGCCACCTTATCCGGTTTCGCGCGTCGTCTTTCACTTTGAGACCGGAGATTTTGTTACAGGAACTTGAAATTTCGGTCAAAAGTATCATTTTTCCGCTGGAGTAGTAAAATTTTGTGTTTTAGAAAATAAATCACAATTAATTCACTTTACTACGTTACATTGAATTATTTTGAATGTCACCGTTTTATTTTAAATTAAATGCATGCAAATGACGAGCATGTGAAAAAAATACGGATGTTCGTTGTTTCACGTGCTCTTGACAGGCAATCTAAAAGTTATCACAACACAATTGTTTTGTTCAGAGAAAAAACTTTAGATATTGGCATCTTGACACACAACAAAGAACCAGTCGTCTCCATCGTCGTTTATTTCTTCAAATTTTTTTTTAAGAGAGGGAACAGGTTTGAAGGCCACGTCACATCACACATCACAAAACGACTTAAATTTATAACAAAATGATTCGACAGAAAAAAAAGGAACCACAAACGAGAATTTAAACCAGTTTTATGGCACAAAAAAATTTTTGTGTACAAACATTGTAAGTTTCGAGGCAAAAGAAGCCTGTAAAAAAATCAAACTAACAATATTTTAAAAATAGAACAAAAAAATGCAAAAAAAAAAGTTGAAGTCATGTTCCATTAATATTAAACACATGGAAATACTGATATTTATTATAAAAAATTGCTTATTTTGGAATTTGCACTCATTCACTTGTGTTGCATGAACACGTGTACGACCTTTTGATTAATAAATATGCTTTTAAATTAATTATTTTTCATTTAAATGTACTTTTTTTGTGTGTCACTTTGTTCAAGGTTTTCGTTTTTTTTTTGTTTCGTTCTTCATCGTAAATCATTATTTGTTTATTATTTTTATTTAATTTTTCATATTTTTTCGGAATATAAATTTGCACTTGGCGTTTTATTTACCTTTTTATTTTATATTTTTTTACTTCACGGGTCGGTACAAAAATTATTATTTATTTACTAAACAACAACAACAACAATAAAAAAATGTATACAAAGTTGAAGAAACCGTGTTACTTTGTATTTTGTAATTTAATTATGAATAAAATTCATCCGCGTTCAACAAGAGTTTGGAATGAACTGAAGAAAAGAGTAATAAGTATGCACGCACAAAGCAAAGCACGGCGACGACAATTCCAGTTTTGCACATTATTTTATTTATTTATAAAGTTATGTACGGATTTCGTGTATGAACGGTGGGTCGTTTTATACCATCTTTAAAATTAACTAAAAATGTTTTTTTTTTAAATAAATATATATTTTTAAAATAATAATAAGAAAAATTATTTTTATTAATTTTTTAATAAAATTTGATTAAAATTCAAACTTGTCATAAAATTTAAAAATTTTGGTTTTTTAAAAAGTATTTTTGAAAAATTTTACTTATTTAGGTAAAAAAAATAAAAAAAAATAATAATTGAACAAAAAATTATTAAATTAAAATTAAAAAAATAAAAATTAATTATTAAACAAAGAAAAAAAAATTTCGTAATTTTCTAAATTAAAATTACATTTGTAAATTTAAATTATTAAAAATTATTAAATTATTTAAATTAAAAATTATTAAATTTAAATTTTTCCTTAAAATGAATTAATTTTAAAATATATAAATATTAATAGAGGGTACTAATTAAAGAAATTAATTTAATTTTAGATTAAATTGACCTAAAAAGCTTTTGTATTAGGCTCAAACTAAAAAAAAAATAAAAATTCAATTCATTATTTTTTAAAAATTTTTAGGAAAAAATATTAATATTAAAATTATTAAAACTTCCAATACCTAAGGCTTTTGGCATCTTGACTATTTATAAGAAATAATATTAATTTTATATTTATTAATTAATTAAAAATAATTTCAAATTTATTTCTTTTATTTAAATTAATGTGATTGTTTAATAAAAAAAAATATCTTTTTTTATTTCATGGTTTTTAATTAAAAATTAGTCTTCAAAAATTTAGTAAAAGTAGAAAAAAAATAAGATTTCTTCAAAAAAAAAAAATTTTTTAAAAATTTAATTTTTTATATTTCGAAATTTAACTTAAAATTTAAAAAAATATTTGAATTTCAGGTACACCGTGCCCAATTACCTCACACCGTAGTCACTCCACACATCGACGTAGTATTTTTTTTATAATAATAGTAGTAATAACCTACATATCAACAATCCACATAATCAACATTTATATAATAATAATAATAACAAGCAGCATTAGTGATCAACATTTTGTGCCTGTAGTTGTAAGATATGATACAAAAACACAAACACACATCACCGAGCAAATAAATATCACGACAAGCAATGTTCACGCGTTCCTACTCTGTATTTATGCTTTTGCTGTAATAACAGTCGTAATGAAGTTAAATTCTAGCAGCGAATACAAAAGGTAAATAAAACGCGTGTTCATGAGGAGGATGAGAATGGTGTAGGTCGTGTCTGCAACGTGTGTTTGTATTTGTTAACTTCAATCGGAAAGAAGTATTTTTTCGTTGTGAATTCAAAACAAATGCCTTTCTTAATAGATATTTATAGCACATGCCGAAATTTAGTCAGTCTGGTCATGTTTTGGGCATTATCGCCGAAAGTGTGTCGCTGGCGCTCGTCGTCGAGGACGTTTGTAAATATTGCATAATATGTACCTGCTGCGGGATTTTTGATGCAAAAACAGAGGAAATGCAAGTGAAATCACGCGAAATTTATCATTTCTCTGGAATGTTGAACGAATTTTTAAATGAACGTGCAATAAATTACTTTTTAAACGATCAGATGTTTCTTACAGCGAAAGAGAGACGCACGTACAGCAATTGCGACGACAATAATATACTTTTCTCGTATTGATACAATTTAATAATAACGACGAGAATTTTTTTTAAATAGAATTGTTTACAGTCCAAAGTCCGGTAGTTTGACGTACGATTTTGATCATAGTCCATTTCTTTCGTCGGATCAGGCGATTAAATTTATTAATTTCAATTTTTTGTCACCCTCAGATTTTTTTTTAAAAATTAAAAAAAATTTTTTTATTGAAAGTCTTAAAAAATTACAATTTTCGATAAAATTATTTAAAAACGAACTTAACTTGCTCTAAAAGACATTTAAATTTTGAATTTAATTTTTTTTTTCTCATTTTTTTTTTTTTTTAATTAAAAATTCTGAAAAAAAATTCGGTCACGTAATTAAAATTAATTTAAAAAAAAATCTCGAATTAAAATATTTTTTTCTCCGTTTTTTTTAAAAATTAAATTTAAAATTAATTTTTTTATAAAAAAAAATTGAAATTTTAATAAAATTAGAACACGTGACTAAAATTAATTTTTTAAAAATTTGGAATTATTTTTTTTTCTTCATAAAAGATGGGACAAAAAACGAAAAAAATAATTTTATTCGCCTAAAAAAAAAGATTTTTTTTAAAATATGTTTTTGTTTATTTGACGTTAATGCGGAGGAGTGACTAGAGCAATTTTAAATGCTTGACAATTGAGTCAATTTTTTCTTTATCATCGGGCCCGATTCCAAGCACAGTTGTTGTTCCGGCTTCGATTTCGGTGCGACCTGCATCGCGAACCGCTTCGGCAACGATGCCTTGTGCCTTTGCGGCTTTCTGTAACTCCTTCAGCTCCGTCAACGAATCTACTTTTAACACTATTTTGGGCTGTCCCTGAGCGAACCACGTGGAGCAAAGGTCCGGATGACGATCCAGGGTGCGATGGTAACAAATGACGGCGGCATGCGCGCATTGCGACCCCGTCTTGCCTTTGCTCAATTTCAGATCAGCCCGCACTACCAACACCATTTTCGTGGGTGTTCCACTAATTTTTGTTATTATGCGACGCAGGAAGGACATTACGAGTCTTGCCGGAACGACGATTTCTCGTACTTGGCTCGCTGCTTTGCCGAATACTCGGACATGCACTCCTTAAAGGTTTTTACGACGTCCTGACACTTGCGCCAGTCCTGGGTCTCCGCAATACACTCCTGTTTGTGGGGAGTGCAATGCATTAATATTTCTTCATTCACGAGGCGGTATTTTAGCGTTATCGGGACAAACAATCAATATTGCTTGCGAAATTAGGACAACTTGCAGACAACAAACACACCCACACACGTACATGCACGGAAAAACAACATTTTTTCTCGAAAGTTTGGAAAAGCAACGTGAAAAATGTGTTACAACACTCACCTGCACTTTGTAATGTAATTCGATGCATCCGGTGCGTTTCAGCATTACTTCAACGGGATCTTCGACATCATTTTTATCGGACATCACTCACAAATTCGCTCGAAATTTATTATTTTTTGAGTCCTTTTTGTTATCCCGATTGAACCAATGATCAGATAATGACTGGAAATCACCTGGAATTCACGATGATTTATCACTTTCATTCGTCTCATTACCGAAACTCGTCCCAGTACACAATTAAACTTGAAAAATACCCACTGGGCTCTTGTCTGACAGTTTAATCCCAGCTCACAATTCAAAAAACCGAAAAATGCGCACAGGATCTCAGCCAATCAGGAAAAAGTGCATGGCAATTCTCGTCGTTTATTGGTCTAAATTCATTCAAAAGACGTTGATTGGTTCGTAAGTCAACTTCAAGCCCAATCAAAATTTGGTAACTTAAAATTTTTGTATTTTGCATCCATTTCCTCCGACATTTTTAGACATTTTCACACAATTCCCCGCGAAAAATCGCCCGTAAAAGTGGTCAAATGCCAGCGTTGCGAGTGCCGTGACACGAGACAAGTGGAGATTATGCACTAAAAGCACGGCAAATGCGGTAAAAGTTGCATCAACAAAAATTCGAATGCACAAAAATACACAAAAATGTCGACCATATAATTGGCTGGCAGTGGTAGAGAACGGACGAAATTTTGTTTCATGCACTTCGATGGAGCAATTATTTCGCAAAATGCATGGAACTTCGGCGTGAAATAACGAAAAATTAGAGGAAAAAGTGTTCAAAAAGTGTAAATGAGAAATATTTTAATCAGAAAAAAAAGTGAAAAACGCTCAAACGAACCATGAATAAAAATCACAATAGAAATGGTGCTCAAAAAATACGAATCACAGGTTAGTTGTAGCGAAAAAAAAAATAACAATCAACAACCATTCAACTGCCTTTTTTTCTCTCTTCTTCTAGTTTTATGTGCTCGAAATCTTGTACGAAAAGATTTGTTTCGTAAGTATATTTACTTTAATTTTAAACAAATTATCATTCACACTCGAAGAAGAATGCTTTAATTGATTCACATTAGATAAATATTAATAATCGAAAGGCATATTAAGACGTAGATTTCGATAAACACTCATCGTCCGCAACGGAACGAAACGAAGTCAAGGTGTCTTGTGTACTTTTTGGGCTGTACTGGACATTTATGGATGCAATTAACGTTACTTAGATAACAATGTGCTCGAAATTAATTATCGCAACTTTTGCAAAAAAAAATCATTTAAAGGATTTCTTTAAAAAAAATCAGTCTAGGTCTTCTCCTTCCGTCGCCTTCATTTTATTCAACAATTTAAAACAAAAAAAAATTAAATTGTCTTCTTCTTCTATCCGTTTTGTACGATGCCAATATCGTACGGTACAGTACTGTTAAACATCACCAATTTGACTCGTAATTGCTGAACCGAAAAGAAAATATGTTACTTATTATTGTGCCTTATACATAATAATAGGAACAACAAATTACCTTGCCATTTATTTATTATTTTAAAACGAACTTCTACTTTTTATTTTTTTTTTACATTTTTTTTTTCATCGTAAACGTTCGATGCACAGAAGGTACGACGATATGGAAGTGGAATTAAAAAAAATAATACAAATTCATACAACAATAAGCAAGCAGCACTAGAAACATTAAAAAACAAAACAAACGATAATTTTCCGAAAGCCCTCCTCGAACTCTATCGACTCGTAAAAATGCGGTATTCATTGAAATGAACGAGTACGATGTGTTTTGTCGGTGTAATAGTAATAAAAATAACAATAAAAAAACGCGATATGGAGTAAAATTTCAATGAAATATTGTGCAAAATGTAAAAAAAATACTTCTTGCGATGCGATGCGATTTCCATCTTCATTCATGTTGATTGCTGGAGTTAGGGTGATAGAAAAGTTGAAAAATATTTTGGGTTTCATGAACTTTTTGAACATTAGAAAGGAAATTTGAATATTTTTCAGTACAAAAATTACCATTTTCATCAATTTTCATAAATTTTTGTTAAAGAATTAATTTTAATAATTTTTCAAAATAATTTTTTTGAAGATTTTTCATACCTAAAGTAATTAAATTGAACAATAACGAGAAAAATGGGTAAAAAATTAAGATAATAAATTAAAATTAATTAAAATATTATTTATTTTTTACGTAAAAAGAATATAAAAATTAAATAAAATTAAATTAAAAGCTTGTTTAAATTTAATTTTTTTTTTAAACTCGGCTTTGATCATGAGAAATTTTCAAACGAAACGAATACGAAAGAAAATTAATTTCTATTAAAATAAAATTAGACAAAATTTTATTAATTTTATTTATTATTAATTATTTAATTTATTAAATTTTGAGTTATAAAATTAGTTATTTCGTGTATTAATAATATTTTAAAGTTTTTTTTTAATTTGGAGGAAATTTGTGACAATTTGGAAAATAAAAATGGGAAAATCCTAAATTTTAATTGATTAAATTACTTAAAAATATTTTTAAAATTAATAAAATTAAATTTTTTATCTCTAAAAATACATCAAAATTGTAATAAATTTTTGAAAATTTTTTAAATATTTTTGTATGAAGAAATCGAAAACATTTTTAAGATTTTTTTAAGCCTAAAAGACGAGATTTTCATTTTTTAAAAATAATTTATAGTTGTAGGTGTCGATTAAATTTTATGGTTTCCATGTAATAATTTTGTTTGTTTTTTTTTTTTGAGCAGTTAGGTCATGATTTCACGTGTTTTTAAGTTACTTTCGAAATGACCGACGAAGACACGAAGAGACATATTTTAACATAAATTTTTTGTGTGAGTGGTCAAGTATGTGATAATTAAGCATAAAGTTTTGTGTAGGTCAAAGAGAAACAAAGTAATAAATTTACCTGAAACGCTGCATGATGAATCAATGAATGAATGTGACAAAAGTGACAAATTCCTTTCTCTTATCTTTTGGGGCGTTTTCTTCGAGTTTTTTTTCATTCGATCCTTTTTTAAAAATATTTTTTTAAACTTGTACAATTTTTCTTTTGCAGGAATGCCCGATCCCTTTGCAAAAATATCCGTTGACGGTACGGGCCAAGTATATTCAACAGAAATTTGCAAAGCATCCTTAGATCCCAAGTGGAATACACATTACGACTTGTACATTGGTACGGGAGATGCCATAACGATTTCCGTGTGGAATCAACGAAAGCTGCATAAGAAGCATGGGAGTGCGTTTCTCGGGTGTGTTCGCATCTCCTCCAGCTCGATACAGAGACTCAAGGATACTGGATGTAAATTTTTTTACACAATTTTTTTCATTTTTCGACTCTAAAATCAAAAATTTTTATTTTAGATCAACGGCTTGACCTCTGTAAAGCCGCGCAAGATGATCCCGAACCGATCAAGGGTCAAATAGTCATTTCGCTGATGAGTCGGGAAGGCACTTCGACGACGGGCGCCGGTAGATTAGCGATTGTTGGACCTGCCGGAGACGTTCGAGGTCCCGATAACGAAGAAGACGAGCCGAATCAAGATCTCCCCGAGGGTTGGGAAGAGAGAAAAACTCCAAATGGTCGCGTTTATTACGTGAATCACGTGATGAAGACCACGCAGTGGAATCGACCTGTTCGACCAGCGATCGAGAGTCAAACGAATGGCGATGCGGATGTTTTATCGGGTCCCTCACGATCGAGTACTTGCATGAACATCTCGGAAAATGCGGAAAATTGCGATGTGACTCCGCGAAGATCTTCAGAACCGGCTGTGGGCACAACAAATGGAAGCACAGAAGAGAACGGAGACATAACGAGAAACTTGGTAAAAGCAAAAAGTCCGATTAGGAAAGATTCTGCTGTTAGTTCGACAACAAGTACGAGTCCCACAGTCGAAACAATTTTGGAAAACGGTTCGGCAAGTCAACTATCGCCGAGGAATTCAGTGATTCAAAGGTATGTCAAACTTTTTTTTTCTTTGTTTGACAATTTGTTTTGATACTAATGCGCATTTTTTGACATTCGCAGAGAGCAACAAGTAAAAACACCACCAATTAACGCACAACAAAGCACGGCAACGGCACAATCACCGAGCATCACTCAACAAAGCGACATCGTTAGTAGTAATTTAAGCACAACACTGAATCAGTTAACAATAACAAACAATACCGATAATACGACGACGACGACGACAACGACAACAGGTCTTAACGGAACGAGACAAGCAGCAGCAGCACCAACACAATCAAATAATAATCACGTGAATGCAATCGCGAACAATAATCAACATCCGACCCCAGTGAATAGCAGCAGTGAGAACGGAGGCGTCGTTAATAATTCTGTGATGAACAATAACGGAGTGGTCAGTCCGAGCATTCCGGGTGTGAAAGTTTTAAGCAATAACAATGGCGCGAGTCCCGCAACGCCTGTTACGTCGAATGGCGAGACTGCAAGTTCGCGTTCCAATGGAGACGGTAAGAATTTTATTGCAATTTTTTTTGAATTTTAATTTTTTTAAAATCCAAGTAGGTTGATTTCATGTTTTTTATGGTCCAAAATATACGAAAATTATCTTTAATTTGTATAAAAATTAGTAAAATTTAACAAAGATGGAAAACATTTTTTTTTCGTGATCTAAGTTTTTTTTCTAAAACTTGGATTTTTGATTCCTAAACCAAAATTAAGGAATAAAATCAAAGTTAAACCAATTTTTTACATTTTTGAAGTAATTTTACAAATTTGAAATGTCAAAAAAAGAAAATTTATATTTTCCTAAAACCAAAAATTTTTAGAGAATGAGGTTTTCATACCCCAAAAATTTTTCCTGCATCAATTTAAAATTTTTGTTATACTTCATTTTATAACAGATTAATGTAAAACTTGACTTAAAAAGTTAAAAATTTTAAATAAGTTTACAAAATTTTTAAATAATATTTAATTATTGAAATTTTTTTACATTTTTCCATCGAAAAATTACAGTTTTTAATAAAATTGTACAAAAAACGAACAAAACTTGCATAAAAAGTGTTTAAAAATTGAAGAAATTTCGAAATTTAGATGATCAAAAGATCAGAAAAAAACAATTTTGGGATATTTTTGTAAAGAATTATCGTTTTTGCATCAAAAAACGTTTAAAAATTAAAAAAAAAATTAAAAATTCCTCAAAAAAAATTGAAATTTCAATTTTATTATTATAATTTTAAAAACTTTTGAATTGAACTTACCTTAAATTTTTTAATTTTAGTTCAACGCACTCGTCGCTCATCTCGAAACCTAGAAGACTCATCGCGTCGCTCACATCGATCTGGTAGAACGCCCCGCGCCGGCATCATAAGTTCTCGTTCAAATGGTGCAATTCGCCCTGCTGTCGGTCTACCGCCTGGCTACGAAATGCGCACGACGCAACAAGGTCAAGTCTATTTCTATCACATTCAGAGCGGCGTCTCAACGTGGCACGATCCCCGAATACCCCGCGACTTGGATACGCAATCAATTCCAACGGATCAACTGGGTCCCCTGCCAGCAGGATGGGAACAACGAAAAACCGCCTCGGGTCGAATCTACTTTGTCGATCACAACAATCGAACGACGCAGTTCACAGATCCCCGATTAAATCCACAAGTTCTTGGAATCCTGAAACGCTCCATGGGTCAAGTGGCGAATTTGAATGGGGCAGCTGCGGGCGCTACATCATCTGGCGCCGGACCCCAATCTGTCGTTACGCCCACACGAAACGGCGTGGAAGCATCTGCCGCTCGCAGTACAACGACCTCGACTGAAACACCTTCGCGTACCGCGAGCATCGCAACGCCAAACGTGACACCGAATGCCGGTCCAGCTGACATGCCGATCGGTTTGCTGGATGGCGCGGAAATTTTACCAAAGTATCGACGTGATTTAGTGGCGAAAATGCGATCGCTACGCACGGAATTGCAGCAATTGCAACCGCAGTCTGGACACTGTCGTCTCGAGGTGTCGCGCGACGAAATTTTCGAAGAGAGTTACAGACTGATAATGAAGATGCGACCCAAAGATATGCGAAAACGACTTATGGTCAAGTTCAAGGGCGAAGAGGGACTCGATTATGGGGGCGTGGCACGTGAATGGCTCCATTTACTATCGCGCGAAATGCTGAATCCGCAATACGGATTGTTCCAATATAGTCGCGAGGGGCAATATATGTTGCAAATTAACCCGGATTCGGGCATCAATCCCGATCATTTGTCGTATTTCCATTTTGTTGGACGCATCTTGGGCATCGCAGTATTTCACGGACATTGTCTCGATGGCGGATTCACAATGCCTTTCTACAAACAGCTGTTAAATAAACCAATTACGCTGAACGATATTGAAGATGTCGACCCCGAACTGCATCGAAGTTTGACATGGATGCTGTAAGTTTTTAATTTTAATTTGATTTTTGACCAAAAATTCTATTAAATTTCAATTTTTAGGGAAAATAACATAAATGGCATCATCGAATCGACATTCAGTGTAGAAAATAACAGTTTTGGTGTGATAAAAGTGCATGAATTGAAACCAAATGGCGCTCAATTGGCTGTAACGGAAGAAAATAAACGAGAATATGTCAAACTTTACGTGAATTATCGTTTCATGCGAGGCATTGAGCAACAATTCTTGGCTTTACAGAAAGGTAATTTCCATTTTTAATCAAAAACTTGACAATTTTTAACAAATTTTGATATTTTTCAGGATTTTGTGAACTCATCCCGAGCCAACTTCTGCGACCATTCGATGAACGTGAACTCGAACTCGTGATCGGAGGCATCAGCAGTATTGACGTGACAGACTGGCGATCAAATACGAGACTAAAACAATGCACGCCCGATACGCAACAAGTGAAATGGTTCTGGCAGGTAATTTCAAGCCACTTTTTTTTTTATTTTTTTTTTAAAATCTAAAAAAATATTTTTTTTCTCTTAGATCGTCGATTCATATTCCAGCGAGATGCGTGCTCGCTTATTGCAATTCGTCACGGGATCATCTCGTGTTCCCTTGCAGGGCTTCAGAGCGTTACAAGGCTCCACAGGTGCCGTAGGACCGCGTCCCTTCACCATTCACTTGACAGCCGATGTGCCTATACAAAATCTACCGAAAGCACATACCTGCTTTAATCGTATCGATTTACCACCCTACGACTCATATCAAACAATGTATGACAAATTGACGCAAGCTGTCGAAGAAACGTGTGGATTTGCTGTAGAATAAATTTCAAACATTTTTTTAATACGCGAAAAGTTTTTTAAAAACATCAATTTACGGTAAAAAGACGTTTGAAACGCCTTTCGATCCTATTCTTTAGAAAAAAAAACTTTCATTTCTGGAAATCTCGAAAGAAAGACAAATTAGCTTCAAATATGTAACAATCAAACTGCCACTTGAAAGCAGTCATTAAATCAAAAAATTTTTTACAAATTCTCATCTTATGAAAAAAAATCACAAAAATTTATTGAAAATTATCAAAACCGGTAGAAAATCCTGTCCATATAAATTCCTGTAGTTAAATTAAATTCAAAACAAATTTATTAGAAAATTCTATATACAAAAAGCCAATTTTATTAGAAAAGAACCCACAAAAAATCTGTCCTCTTTTCTAAATATTCTACAAAAAAAATTAGGAATTCAGAAAGTAGAAAATTTTTATCGATCTCTTTAGATCAGAAACTTTTTTATATTCTTTTTAACATTTTTTTTTATATAAAAATAAATTTTGTATAGTTTTTTTTTCTATTTCTATGCCAATCTTTTTCTATATTACTATTTAAATTTTTAAAAATATTCTAATTTTACCACATTTCATTATTATTATATTATATATGATAAATAAATTATTAGGAAACCAATTTATAAAAAATAATAGCTAGGCTATTTAAAAAAAAATGTATAAAATGCGTTTGTTTTTCTATGCTATATTAATTATAATGAAACAAAATATTAAATACAATATTTAATAGTAAAAATAATAATAATAAATGAAACTAAAAGTACCTATTCTATCATTATTATTATGATATATCTTTATAAATAAACAAAAAAAAATAAAATATTAAAAAATTGTGCATTAATTTAATTAATTTAAAAATTAAATAAAAAAATAGTTACAATTAATGATTTATAAAATGTATTTTCAATGAGCTGATAAAATTTTTGCCCGTTGAGAGTTAAATAAAACAATATAAAGAATTACCTACCAAGAAGTTACAAGTTCATACATTTTATAACTCTATTCTATTTATTAGGAAAGGATTTTCACAAAAACAAAAAAAAAACACAACAATTATACATAAAAGAAAAAAAATAAAATCATTAAATTAGTTGCATATATACAACAATAAACATATAAGTATCAATGATATTAAAAAAATGCAAAAAGGAATTCTTGTATTAAAAACAATAAATACGTAAAGTTATTTCGTAAAAATGAAATTAATGGAGTTTTATTTAATTCTTTGACAATTTCAAGTCGTTTTGTGTTAAAAATTTTATTTTCAGTTTAAAATTTTCATTCTGGAGATGATTTCTTTTCATATTGGGTCGATATTTGACGTAACAAAAAAATCAGCGATTTGAAGTAAAAACGCTGATAAATTTAACAAGCCACTTTTCGATCAGTTTTAAGCCTAAAATTGAATAAATATCCATTCTAAAGATGATTTCTGATCATATTGGGTCGATATTTGACAAAACAAAAAAATCAGCGTTTTGAAGTAAAAACGCTGATAAATTTTACAAGCCACTTTTCGATCAGTTTTAAGCCTAAAATTGAATAAATATTCATTCTAAAGATGATTTCTGATCATATTAGGTCGATATTTGACAAAACAAAAAAATCAGCGTTTTGAAGTAAAAACGCTGATAAATTTTACAAGCCACTTTTCGATCAGTTTTAAGCCTAAAATTGAATAAATATTCATTCTAAAGATGATTTCTGATCATATTAGGTCGATATTTGACGAAACAAAAAAATCAGCGTTTTGAAGTAAAAACGCTGATAAATTTAACAAGTCATTTTTTGACCAGTTTTAAGCCTAAAATTGAATAAATATTCATTCTAAAGATGATTTCTGTTCATATTGGGTCGAAATTTGATGAAACAAAAAAATCAGAGTTTGGAGGTTCAAACTCTGATTTTTTTTACAAGTCATTTTTTGACCAGTTTTAAGCCTAAAATTGAATAAATATTCATTCTAAAGATGATTTCTGTTCATAATCTCAAGGTCGATAAATTTAACAAGCCACTTTTCGATCAGTTTTATGCCTAAAATTGAATAAATATTCATTCTAAAGTTGATTTCTGTTCATATTGGGTCGATATTTGACAAAACAAGAAAATCAGCGTTTGAAGTTTTGATAAATTTTTTTGACAAGCCATTTTTTGACCAGTTTTAAGCCTAAAATTTAATAAATATTCATTCTAAAGATGATTTCTGTTCATATTGGGTCGAAATTTGATGAAACAAAAAAATCAGAGTTTGGAGGTTCAAACTCTGATTTTTTTTACAAGTCATTTTTTGACCAGTTTTAAGCCTAAAATTGAATAAATATTCATTCTAAAGATGATTTCTGATCATATTGGGTCGAAATTTGATGAAACAAAAAAATCAGAGTTTGGAGGTTCAAACTCTGATTTTTTACAAGTCATTTTTTGACCAGTTTTAAGCCTAAAATTGAATAAATATTCATTCTAAAGATAATTTCTGTCCATATTGGGTCGAAATTTGATGAAACAAAAAAATCAGAGTTTGGAAAACTCTGATTTTTTTTACAAGTCATTTTTTGACCAGTTTTAAGCCTAAAATTGAATAAATATTCATTCTAAAGATGATTTCTGATCATATTGGGTCGAAATTTGATGAAACAAAAAAATCAGAGTTTGGAGGTTCAAACTCTGATTTTTTTACAAGTCATTTTTTGACCAGTTTTAAGCCTAAAATTGAATAAATATTCATTCTAAAGATGATTTCTGTTCATATTGGGTCGAAATTTGATGAAACAAAAAAATCAGAGTTTGGAGGTTCAAACGCTGATAAATTTAACAAGAGATTGAAGGGTCACTTTTTGATTCCTAAAATTGAATAAATATTCATTCTAAAGATGATTTCTGTCCATATTGGGTCGAAATTTGATGAAACAAAAAAATCAGAGTTTGGAGGTTCAAACTCTGATTTTTTTACAAGTCATTTTTTTGACCAGTTTTAAGCCTAAAATTGAATAAATATTCATTCTAAAGATGATTTCTGTTCATATTGGGTCGATATTTGACGAAACAAAAAAATCAGAGTTTGGAGGTTCAAACTCTGATAAAACTCTGATAAATTGAACAAGTCATTTTTTGAACAGTTTTATGCCTGAAATTGAATAAATATTCATTCTAAAGATGATTTCTGATCACATTGGGTCGATATTTGATGTTACAAAAAAATCAGAGTTTTGAGGTTCAAACTCTGATTTTTTTGCAAGTCATTTTTTGACCAGTTTTAAGCCTAAAATTGAATAAATATTCATTCTAAAGATGATTTCTGTTCATATTGGGTCGATATTTGATAAAACAAAAAAATCAGCGTTTAGAGGTTCAAACGCTGATCAAACGCTGATAAATTTAACAAGTCATTTTTTGACCAGTTTTAAGCCTAAAATTGAATAAATATTCATTCTAAATATGATTTTTGATCATATTGGGTCGAAATTTGATGAAACAAAAAAATCAGAGTTTGGAGGTTCAAACTCTGATTTTTTTTACAAGTCATTTTTTGACCAGTTTTAAGCCTAAAATTGAATAAATATTCATTCTAAAGATGATTTCTGTTCATATTGGGTCGAAATTTGATGAAACAAAAAAATCAGAGTTTGAAGGGTCAAACTCTGATTTTTTTTACAAGTCATTTTTTGACCAGTTTTAAGCCTAAAATTGAATAAATATCCATTCTAAAGATGATTTCTGTCCATATTGGGTCGAAATTTGACGAAACAAAAAAATCAGAGTTTGGAGGTTCAAACTCTGATTTTTTTTACAAGTCATTTTTTGACCAGTTTTAAGCCTAAAATTGAATAAATATTCATTCTAAAGATGATTTCTGTTCATATTGGGTCGATATTTGATGAAACAAAAAAATCAGAGTTTGGAGGTTCAAACTCTGATTTTTTTTACAAGTCATTTTTTGACCAGTTTTAAGCCTAAAATTGAATAAATATTCATTCTAAAGATGATTTCTGTCCATATTGGGTCGAAATTTGATGAAACAAAAAAATCAGAGTTTGGAGGTTCAAACTCTGATTTTTTTTACAAGTCATTTTTTGACCAGTTTTAAGCCTAAAATTGAATAAATATTCATTCTAAAGATGATTTCTGTTCATATTGGGTCGAAATTTGATGAAACAAAAAAAATCAGAGTTTGGAGGTTCAAACTCTGATTTTTTTTACAAGTCATTTTTTGACCAGTTTTAAGCCTAAAATTGAATAAATATTCATTCTAAAGATGATTTCTGTGCATATTGGGTCGATATTTGATGAAACAAAAAAATCAGAGTTTGGAGGTTCAAACTCTGATTTTTTTTACAAGTCATTTTTTGACCAGTTTTAAGCCTAAAATTGAATAAATATTCATTCTAAAGATGATTTCTGTTCATATTGGGTCGATATTTGACAAAACAAAAAAATCAGCGATTTGAAGTAAAAACGCTGATAAATTTAACAAGCCACTTTTCGATCAGTTTTAAGCCTAAAATTGAATAAATATTCATTCTAAAGATGATTTCTGATCATATTGGGTCGATATTTGACGTAACAAAAAAATCAGCGTTTTGAAGTAAAAACGCTGATAAATTTAACAAGCCACTTTTCGATCAGTTTTAAGCCTAAAATTGAATAAATATTCATTCTAAAGATGATTTCTGTTCATATTGGGTCGATATTTGACAAAACAAAAAAATCAGCGTTTTGAAGTAAAAACGCTGATAAATTTAACAAGCCACTTTTCGATCAGTTTTATGCCTAAAATTGAATAAATATTCATTCTAAAGATGATTTCTGTTCATATTGGGTCGATATTTGACAAAACAAAAAAATCAGCGATTTGAAGTAAAAACGCTGATAAATTTAACAAGCCACTTTTCGATCAGTTTTAAGCCTAAAATTGAATAAATATTCATTCTAAAGATGATTTCTGTTCATATTGGGTCGATATTTGACGAAACAAAAAAATCAGCGTTTGGAGGTTCAAACTCTGATTTTTTTTACAAGTCACTTTTTGTTTTAAGCCTAAACGCTGTTCATATTGGGTCGATATTTGATAAATTTAACAAGTCATTTTTTGACCAGTTTTAAGCCTAAAATTGAATAAATATTCATTCTAAAGATGATTTCTGTTCATATTGGGTCGATATTTGACGAAACAAAAAAATCAGCGATTTGAAGTAAAAACGCTGATAAATTTAACAAGCCACTTTTCGATCAGTTTTATGCCTAAAATTGAATAAATATTCATTCTAAAGATGATTTCTGTCCATATTGGGTCGAAATTTGATGAAACAAAAAAATCAGAGTTTGGAGGTTCAAACTCTGATTTTTTTTACAAGTCATTTTTTGACCAGTTTTAAGCCTAAAATTGAATAAATATTCATTCTAAAGATGCTGTTCATATTGTCGATATTTGACGTTCAGCGATTTGAAGTAAAAACGCTGATAAAACTCTGATAAATTAAACAAGTCATTTTTTGACCAGTTTTAAGCCTAAAATTGAATAAATATTCATTCTAAAGATGATTTCTGTCCATATTGGGTCGATATTTGACGAAACAAAAAAATCAGAGTTTTGAAGCAAAAACGCTGATAAATTTAACAAGCCACTTTTCGATCAGTTTTATGCCTAAAATTGAATAAATATTCATTCTAAAGATGATTTCTGTCCATATTGGGTCGAAATTTGATGAAACAAAAAAATCAGAGTTTGGAGGTTCAAACTCTGATTTTTTTGCAAGTCATTTTTTGATCAGTTTTAAGCCTAAAATTGAATAAATATTCATTCTAAAGATGATTTCTGTTCATATTGGGTCGATATTTGACGAAACAAAAAAATCAGCGTTTTGAAGTAAAAACGCTGATAAATTTAACAAGCCACTTTTCGATCAGTTTTAAGCCTAAAATTGAATAAATATTCATTCTAAAGATGATTTCTGTTCATATTGGGTCGAATTTGATCAGCGTTTGATTCAAACTCTGATTTTTTTTACAAGTCATTTTTTGACCACTTTTAAGCCTAAAATTGAATAAATATTCATTCTAAAGATGATTTCTGTTCATATTGGGTCGATATTTGACAAAACAAAAAAATCAGCGTTTGGAAGTAAAAACGCTGATTTTTTTTACATGTCATTTTTTGACCAGTTTTAAGCCTAAAATTGAATAAATATTCATTCTAAAGATGATTTCTGTTCATATTGGGTCGAAATTTGATGAAACAAAAAAATCAGAGTTTGGAGGTTCAAACTCTGATTTTTTTTACAAGTCATTTTTTGACCAGTTTTAAGCCTAAAATTGAATAAATATTCATTCTAAAGATGATTACTGTTCATATTGGGTCGATATTTGACAAAAAAAAAATCAGAGTTTGGAAAAAAATCTGAGCGAAGTTTTTTTGACCAGTTTTAAGTTGAAAAATATTCGCTAAAATGATTTAACAAGCCACTTTTTTGATCAGTTTTAAGCCTGAAATTGAATAAATATTCATTCTAAAGATGATTTCTGTTCATATTGGGTCGATATTTGACGAAACAAAAAAATCAGCGTTTTGAAGTAAAAACGCTGATAAATTTAACAAGCCACTTTTCGATCAGTTTTAAGCCTAAAATTGAATAAATATCCATTCTAAAGATGATTTCTGTTCATATTGGGTCGAAATTTGATGAAACAAAAAAATCAGAGTTTGGAGGTTCAAACTCTGATTTTTTTTACAAGTCATTTTTTGACCAGTTTTAAGCCTAAAATTGA
The DNA here is from genome assembly GCF_036172545.1 of Culicoides brevitarsis. Classification (NCBI taxonomy): domain Eukaryota; kingdom Metazoa; phylum Arthropoda; class Insecta; order Diptera; family Ceratopogonidae; genus Culicoides; species Culicoides brevitarsis. Next base: position 17,309,027 of record NC_087085.1, on the reverse strand, counting down.
ATAAATATCCATTCTAAAGATGATTTCTGTTCATATTGGGTCGAAATTTGATGAAACAAAAAAATCAGCATTTGGAGGTAAATTCACAATATATTTAAAAAAAATTTTTTTTTCTATAAAATCACTTTTAATCATAAAATTCAAATTTAACATTAGAAATTTTTTATTTTCACAAATTTGTTCACCAATCCTTATTTTTCTTTTTAATTGCTTTCAAAATCAACCGAATGTCATCCTCACTAATTTCCGTGCCATTCATTTTGTTCGCCACAAGCTCCTCTATCGAAGAATTTGGTCGTTTTTTGTTGTTATGAATGTTTGTTTTGACCGTATTCCATCCGTCGCGAAACAAATCGAAGCCTCGTCTAAAGAAATAACGGTACAAAAAACTGCCGATGAGAAAAGTGTTGACCAAAGCAAAAAATTTCAACAGAAAAATGATCTTCAATGGCAACATTAAGAGTTTTAGAAGTATAACGGGAGCCACAAAGGATCCCACTAAAACTGCCATGAACTTGAACAACGTAAAGATTTTCGTTGATAATTTATTCCAAACGCCTCCATCGGAATCGTGTTGCACTTTTGTGTAGTGATGCTTGTCATTTTGGTAACAAACCAAATTTTTGTGACTTTGGTGCTCGTGATGATGATGCGGCTTGTGATAAGTTCTGAAAAAATCAAAATTTAATTTTTTTTTGAAGGAATTTTTTGAATGAAAACTTACTCATGATTTGACTCAGCACCCGCATAATCGTTAAAAGCATCGACATATTCGTAATCTTCATAGGAATATCTCCGATTTGGGTTCATTGTTGTTTTTGGCATATACTCTGCTGATATCAACGAAGGACCTCTGTTCTCGCCACTCATCGGCATCACTTTTTTATCGTTAAATTTTATCACGTCGTACACCGAGGACAATATTTGATGCTTTAAATTTCCATTTTTGTGAAAATGCAGCGCATGCAAGACGTTACAAGCACAATAAATGGTCAAAAAGTAAATTTTTAGCTCAATTGATGCGTACATTGTTGCGTTCTTCTCACGGCGATCGGTAAACGTAAACTAATCTCCGTTTCATCTTCTTATGCTTTTTTTACCACTTGTTTTGTTTTTTTTTATGACTTTATGTTGTTTGGACAGACGAGCGTTTAGTGAATAATCACAAGCGTGGCGAACGAATTCGGTACAGACGCCGAGCGATGTTCCTGCGATGTGATCTATTGCAATTACGTGTCTTCCGAGGTTTATTGGTTGTTATTGAATCAAAAAAAAAAATCACGGTCAACATTTCTCTCTACTCGATCTTTGGTGAGAAGATCAACGAAATTCACGGAAAAAAGGTCGGTGAACCACTTGAGAGAAAATAATCTAATTAAATAACTTGAGAAATTAATCAAAAATTTGTTTGTTTTTAGTCAGCTGAGGGCAGGTCCGTAAAAACAAAAATTTTGAGGCAAATTTTTGATTATACATATTCATGATTTTAAACTATTTTTAAATAAAACTTTTATTCGATGTTTTATTTATAAATCCCAAAAAAATTAAAAAATGTTAAAATAAGAAAAATATTTTCAAATTTTTTCGAAATTTTAACCGGATTTTCGAGGTATTTAAGAGAAAACTTTGATATAAAAAAAATAATATTAAAAATTCAATACTTTTTTATTCAGTTTTTCATTTAAAACGTCAAAAAATTATCTTTGGAAAAAAAAAATTATTTTGTTTACATAAATCTCTTAGTTTTGAAAAAAAATTTTTTTTTTAAAATCTCATATAAAAAATTCAAAATTTAAAAAAAAAATATTTTGATTTAATAAAACTTTTTAAATTTTTAGGAAGATTATAAAAAATAGTTATTTATTTTAAATTTAAAACAAAATCATTTAATTTTGAAAAAAGTGCTGAGAATTACCATTAAAAAGATGTTCAATATTTAGAAACTTTTTTTTAAATTTTTTTATTGCTTACATTAAATTTGATTATTTAAATTCATGTCAACTATTTTGTTGAAAATATTTCAAGATTTTTTAAAAAAATAAAAATTTTTTTTTAAAAATAAAAACATTTAAAAATCGGTAATTTTTGAAAAGTTTTTGACTTTTTTGATGCTTTTTGATTAAAAAACGATAAAAATAGGAAATTTATATAAAAAATGGGCTTAACTTGGTAAAAAAAAAACTTTTTATTTTTTATTGAAAAAATAAAATTTTTTTATTGAAATTTAATTGGAAATAATTTTTTGTCAATACCAAAATTAAATTCATTTTATTTTTTTATTTTATTTTTTTATTTTATTTTATTTTTTTTTTATTTTATTTAATTTTCTCTTAACTTTGATTTAAAGTATGAAAATAACGAAAACTATAATAAATATTATGTAAAAATAATCGTTTTAGGTCCAAAAACGTAAAAAATAGCATAAAAAATTAAAAAGTATCCAATTAAGACCCCATAATTTCCCATCACTGACATGTACTTCAAAATAATCCAAAAATCCCTTGCTCAATGAATCGAAACCATTATTTTCGAGTACAAAAAATCCGTTGCAACATTGAACTGCTTACGCTACAGACGAATCTCTGCATGAATGAGAAAACAAACAAACAGTAGTAACGCCAGAACACGTCTCGTCTCTAGAACATTCAAACGTGACTTAAAATTTGGCAGCTTGCCAACCAAAAGCAATCATCAGGTCGGTGGAAAATTACTCTCGCCGTGTTTGCATGCCACGCGAGTGCACAACCTTTTGACACTTAACGCACGAAACGCGAATACGTTGAATATCTAGCAGTAGACGAAGCTTTACTTTGTACCGCCGAAGAAAATTGAGGGAAAATGTGCCGTAATGCTTGAAATATTTATGGAATCCGCACTCGTGTATGAGTGTGAGCGACCATAACACGCGATTGTTTGAGAGATTTCGATAGTTTTCCCGGCTTTTCTTTTCTCCTGAGAGATTTGGACTCTCAGCAATGCAACAAAAGCAGATTAAAACACGAGAATTAAGTTATTTTTATTTTTGTGTTTCTCACTGGCGATAGGCGAGACAATTGCTCACATGTTTGGTGAAAAAAAATTTTACAGTTTAAGATTTTTTCTCGCCCCAGTTAGATCTTTCAAATCGCAATTAAGAGGAAATTTAAATTAAATTAAGCGAAAAATTATTTAAAAATATCTGGAAAACGAGGAAAAAAGTAAATTGAGACATCAAAATGACGGTTTGTGTTTTTTGTCAATCCACAGAGGCACAATTGACATGCTCAGGTAAGTTTAGTAAAAAAATATTTGTGACAGTAACTGCCTTTTGTGGTATTAATAGCTACTTACCTAACGATTTTTTCTTGATGATTCCTCATGTGACACTAAAAAAGGTTGCAAAACCGCGACTTATTGCTCTGCCGATCACCAAAAGAAGCATTGGAAGGATCACAAAGCTGAATGTCGTCCTTTTAAGGTAATTTTTTGTTAAATTTCCGTGACTTTTGCAAAATTTCAACAAATTTTCCGTAGATCTGCGAAGACAAACACCTCGGACGCCATTTAGTGGCAACGAGAGACATCCCCGCCGAATCTTTCATTTTGACGGAACTCCCGATGGTTGTCGGTCCCAAATGGAGTCTCGACGAGCATGATCGTGTCCTGCCAATTATTCCGTGTGTGGGATGTTTTAAGCCGGTGCCGATGTATGCACCAACGAGATGCGCCCAATGTAGCTGGCCCGCATGTCGAGACGATTGCGAGGGACTCACGGATGATCGTCTCCATGGATTGGAATGTGGCGTTTTGGCATTCGGAAAGTCGCCGTACAAGAATAAGGAGGAAGATCCAGAGGCTTATTTGGATTTTTATCGCAGTGACACACTTTTTGCGCTGAAATGCTTGATGTTGAAGGTTAAGAGACCGAAAAAGTGGGAAGCTTTGATGGAATTGGAAGCGCATGAGGCGGAACGGAAAAAGTCGCCTTATTACGAGTAAGTATTTAATTAATTTTTTAGGCTTTTCTGAATGAAACTCAAAAATAAATAAATTTAGATGCCTCATTTTTGAGTAGAAAAATTAAGTTAGACGAAAAAAATTTTGAAAAATATCAAATTATGTTTAAAATGATCGACATTTATGGTATTTTCAGCAATTTTTCTGAAATTTTTTTAATTTGTAATTTTATTTTTAATTTAATCTTTTTTTATTTTTAAAAAATTTTTCCTTAAAAAAATATTTAATGATTTTTTTTTTACAATTTTATAAAAAAAAAATCATGAGAATTTTTTTTTATGATTTTTTTTAAATAAATTTTTGTGTTCTAACATTAAAAATTTAAGAACATATCAAACAAAAAATTTTTCAAAGGAAACTCTAAAAAAAAATCTAAAATTTAAATTTTTTTCTAAAATCCTTCAAATATTGATTGAAAATTAAGTATTTTAGCCTTTATTTAGCCTTTTTTTAGGATTTTAGCTTATTTTTAAATTTATTTTTATTTATTACCAAATTTATTAATTTGAGAAATATTGATTTAGAAAAATCTTAGGCCTTATTTTTGAGTTTCATTTGGTACAATTTAAATAATTTTGAAAAATAAAAAAAATGTAAATTAATTAATTTTTTTTCAGAGATGCCAACGAACGCGTTGTAAAATACTTACAAAAGAATTTCCTGGACATCATCAAGATTTTCGAAGAAAAAACGGGCAGACACATGTTAACAGACGTCGATGCAAATTTACTGCAAAAAATCTGCGGCATCATCGAAGTCAACTCGATGTGCATCCCCCTGCCAACTGGTCAAGAATTATCTGGAATTTTCCCGACAGCGTGTTTGTTGGAGCACTCGTGCATTCCCAATTGCACCTACACCTTCAGCTACAGCGACGGCTTCAAAATTGTCGTCACCTCGGGTCGCGACATCAAAAAAGGCGAACATTTGTCGACTTCTTACACGCACACTTTGTGGGGAACTTTCGCTCGTCGCGATCATCTTCTCAACACGAAATACTTCAAATGTAAATGCGAACGTTGCAGCGACAAAACCGAGCTTGGCACGTATTTCAGTGCATTGAAGTGCTTCGGATCGGAAATGGCACGCTGCAATGGCATTCAACTCCCGATCGATCCGTTGGATGACAACACGGAATGGGGATGCGATAGTTGCCCAATCACGATAAAGACAGAACAAGTCCTTGGATTGATGGGACAAATGCAGGAAGAGGTCGACAACGTTATTTACAACAAAAATGCAAGTGTTCGCGAGACAGAAACGCTCATCGATAAATTGTCCCAGTTCTTGCATAAAAACCATTATCACATTTTCGCGTTGAAACACAGCTTAATTCAGCTCTACGGGCATCAAAAGGAATATTTGCCGGTGCAATTGAGCGATTCGACGTTGGAACGAAAAATTCACATGTGTCAAGAGTTGATGGAAGTTGTGAATAAATTGGATCCACAAAGCATTCGATTGGCATTGTACACCGCGATCATCCTTTATGAGCTCAGTTTTACCTTGATCGAGTTGGCACAACGCAGATTGAAGGCTACCGATGATCCAGAAGAAAAAATTAAGCATGCCAAGTTGCTGGATGAGGCAGAAAAGCATTTGAAACATGGATTGAAAATTTTGGCACATGAAGGTGACACGCCCGAAGGTGAAAAGACAATTAAGCAGTTCAAGGAATTGGACAGCAAGTTACAGGATATTCTTTCGGTCTCGGTGATCTAAAGCGAAATTTATTTATTTTTTATGTAAAGATGAAGGATTTATTTTGTTAGTAAAAAAAATCATTTACTCACCTTTTAAAAAATTAATAAAGTAATTTAATTTTCTGAAAAAATCATTCTTCGATATTTTTACATTCATTTTAATAAATTTAATTTTTTTAAAGATTTTTTGATTTAAAATCCAATTTTCTAAAAGAAAAAAATGAAGGTAATTTTTTTTGAAAATTAATTCATTAAATTTTAATTTATATAAATTTTTATTCTTCAGTTGTTTATTCTTTAAATCTTTAAATCTAAAATCAAATAAAATTAAAAATTTTATTAAAAATTTTAATTTTAAGGATTTTTGCAATTTTTCTAAATTTGATGACAATTATTTTTGTATTTCGTAATTTTTTATTCTTTTTCACTTGAAGTATTTTAAAATAAATTTCGAATCTTATTTAGAAAATTTTAAATAATTATTGAAATCAATAAAAAGGGCAAAAATAAAAAATTTGTATATAAAAATAATTTTTTAAATTTTGTTGGTAAAATTATTAAATTTTGTGAACTTATTTGTTCAAATTTTTATTTAAATTATTTTTCAAAATGAATTTAATTTATTATTTTTTTTTATATTTGAAGCTTAAGATTTTGAAAAAAAAATTTGACTGATGAGATTTGGAATTTTAAGTAAAAAAAGTTTTTGGATTAAAAAAATCATCTTTTGAAGCCTAATCTTGAATTTTTGCAATTTCTTAAAATTCTTAAAATTTTTGAGCCAAATTTTGAAAAGCTTAATTTTTTTTAGAGAAAATTAAATCATTTACGCCAAAATTAATTTCATGACACCTTATGAGAATTAGTGAAAAAAAAATCAATTTTTTTATCTAATGATATTTATGACTTTATTTGATAAGAGTGACAAACACAAAAAATACTTTGATTCTACACTGACGGGAAAGTAGTGACATTTAAAATTTTTTACATCGTTCTATTTAGTTTTTTTTTAACAATTTAGGCAAATTCCTCTGGTTCACGAGGAGCATCTAAATCACGATAATGAATGACTGGCCGATATTCGCCTCCACCCCTGAAATAAAACATGAAAAAATTAAAAAAAAAATTTTTTACAAAGAAAATTTCATTACAAAAAATCTAGTCAGGAAACTAATCGCATTCTTATTTTTGCATGACTTTATCGAAAAATTTTCATCATTTACCGAATAATTTTTTTTTTCTATCGTCCTTGTTTCGTAAATTTCTCAATTTGGGAATCCCAAAACTTTACAAGATCTTTTACTTTATAACGCGGCTTGTTGTCTTCGCTTGATTTCATACTAAGGTTAATTGGTATCGCAAGACCAGAATCGAGACTTTCGTTGAGTTCCGCGTTCCTATTTAGAGATAAGTTGGTTTTTTGAGAATGTTTTTGGTTAAATTTTCAGTTTTGGACATCACAAACATAAATTCACCGTTCCCAAAAATTGAAACAAAAACATTGATAAATTTCATTTTTCCTTTATTTCTCGTCAAAAAAAGAAGAGTTTTAAATTTAAAACAATTTAAAGTCAAAATCAGCATTTTTTTGAAATCCCATCTAAAAAGTCTGTCTTAGTCTACAATTTTTTTTTAGTTTTTTTGAATGAACGATCTTCATTCTGTTTATATGAATGAATCCTCAAAAGCCAACGAATCGAGATCATTGTACGGAACAATTTTGCGTCGCGTGTCCACCGGAGTCGCTACCGTTGGGGGAACGATAAACTCACTGCAAAAAGAAGGGAGACGGATGACGTTGAATAAAAATTTTGTTTTACGCATTTTTTTTTTTTTTTTTTTTTTTTGTTAATTTCATGCAAAAGAAAAAGAGTGGTTTAGTATCGAGAGAAGATATTGAACTGATAAGGCTGATACAAAAATCAAAAATGTTTTCGTTTTCAATCTACTTTATAACATTCAGTAAAATTTAATTTTTGAACTTTAAAGATTTTTAAAAATTAAAACAGATGAAAATTTTTTTACACAAAATTGATAATTTTTTTACAAAAAAATCCAAATATTTGAACTAATTTTAACGGAAATTTTTATCTTTTTTAAGCTAATTTGTTCAAAAATCAACGAAATTTGAACAATTTTTAACAAAATATTCAGAATTGAAAAATTTTCTGAATTTTCAGACACTCAATGTTAGAAAGCCCTCCTTAAAATTTCTCAAAATATTAATTTTTACGAAATCGAAAACATTTTTGATATTTGTATCGGCCTAAAATAATTTTTTTGGTCAAACCAGGTGTTGCCTTCACCATTTAACTTTGAAAATTTCGCGGGGAAAACTCACCTGGGTCGACGGGCGCTGGAAATAATAGGGGTAAAACTTATAGCGAACCTTACAAATACGAGTTTAACCCGGACCCCGCTTACTAAGGGCCGAAAATTAGAGATTTACTTGACAGTTACTTACCGCAAATTAATTTTAAGATTTTTTTCAAAGACACTTTTGGGCAAAAAATTGAATTTTTTTAAAAGAATCGCGAGTTTTTTGGCCGATTAGTAAGAAAGGTACAGAAAACCATGTTATAGTTAATTAAATTTTTGGTAATTACCTGCCACGGAATCCGCCTCGACCTCTGCCGCCGCCCATCATTGGAGCATAGCCACCGTATGGAGGCATGTATCCTGGCATGCCGTAGGGTGGGGGACGATAACTTAAATAAAAATCAATTTTTAGAGAAATTTCGTTAAATTTTAAGGAATAAACTTACGCATTGTGTACGGGAGCCTCTTGCGCCTTCTTTGTGTTTGCTGGATTTTCGGGCAATTGTGGTCTCTTGGCGTCTTTGAGATAATTGTTGTAATACTCAACCTCCTTCCGTACTTCCTCGACCTTTTCGGAGTGTTTGTTGAAAATGTGTTTGCGGATAAAATCGGGTCCCTTGAATTTCTTTCCGGATAACGGGCACAACCACTTGTCTTTGCCAAGTTCTTGGGAATTTGCTTTGATGAATTTCTCGACTTCGTTGTCGGCGTCTTTGGAACCCAAGCGTTTGAGCTCCTCTTCCTCAACTTCGACACTTTTTGCGAGGAATTGTTCCATTTTTTGCTCAAAATTACGCGTGTAGTCCTGGATTTCCGTTTGAGTGACCGGATTTTGTGGCGGAGGGCCACGCGCATGGATAATTCCACAACGATTCGGCATTTCATCCTCATACGGATACTCGCAGTGATTGTAAAAGTCCACGGAATGAACAATTCTCAAGTACAAAATGATCTTGTCGAGCACTTGAATCAACTCGTCGTCACGTTCAATCATTTCTCCTTCGCCGCCAGCTGCTTTGTTCTCATCTTTGCTCAAACCGAGCAATTCTTCTTCCTCAGCAGACCCTTCTTCGATGATGAAATCCGTGATATTTTGCAAAACTGGATTTCTCGTTTGGAATCCGAAGGTGTCGCCGTTTTTAAGGTTCTCCGTGGCGCCTTCTTCCAATTTCCACAAGTTTGCTTTTTCATCCAAATTATGCGCGATCTTGGCAGCCAACTTAATATCGCTTCGAATGATGTTCCGGTGAACGGTGATGCCGTTAACGGGACGCACACGACGACTCAAGTCACGATTGACAATAGCACCGAGTTCGCAATCGCGCAATCGAATATTGTTCAAATTCCAGCAAATTTCCTTAATGTTCACTTCACGTTGGAATGTTACCCAGCCACGACGGAACCAACGACGTTCAACGAGCGGATCGGCAATGGCGACACGCAAAAATCCGTTGTAACGCTTGCACATTGCTTCAACTTCGGCTTTTGTGACTGTCGGAGCGAGATTTCGCAAGAAAATCGAACTTGTTTTATGGAGTTCGCGAATTGGTTCTTTCGTGACGTCAGCATCCAGCTCGATAGTTTCGGGTTTTTTGTCTTCTGGCTCGTCAACAGCTGTTTTATCGAGCTCACCATCGTCTTTTTCACCGTCTTCTTTTTCGCTTTTTGGCGATGCGGGCGTTTTTTCTGCCATTTCGACGTCTTCTCCCTCTTCTTTCGGCGATTTTGGTGCGTCATTTTCGGTTTCGGGAGCTGCTTCGGGTTCAGCAGGTGTCTCAGTTTCTTCCATTTTTTCGTCGTTTCCGTTGTTTTCGGGTTGTTCGACTTGCTTTGGAGATTCCGGTGACTTTTCTTCCTCATTTTCCGAGTCAGAAGAGTCACTGGATGACGACGAGCCACTGCTGCTCGATCCCGATTCCGAACGTTGTCTTTTGCGTTTTTTCGCTTGTTTTTCGGCAGCGGGAGCTTCGGTCTTTTCTTCATTTGTACCATCTTCTTTCTTTTCGTCAGCTTTGGAAGCATCAGTTTTTGCTGCGGGAGCTTCAATTTGGGGCTTTGGAACTTCTGGGGGCTTTTGATCGAGTGCTTTAAGGTCTTCTTCCGTGCCACCTTCGAGTTTAATGACAACCGTATCGAGTAGGCGGATAAGTTGCTCCGATTGGGGCATATCCACGGGCGCTTTTGTGATAAGCCCTGCTTCGAGTAACTCGTTGAACACTTCAATGCGTTTCTGAAAATTAATAAAAAAATTAATTTATGAAAAAAAGTTTATGAAATTAAAATTTAATTATTTCAATTTTTGTCCCAATTTTTGTCAATATTTGAAAAAAGGAGAGAATTTTTTCTTAATTCTTTAAATTTAATTTTTTTTTGTACGCCAATTTTATACGATTTTTAGAAGTTAAACGTTTATTTTATACATTTTTTTAAATTTTAGCTCAAAATTGAAGAAAACTCAAGTTTTGTTTTTTTTAATTGCTAAATTTTTCAAATTTAAATTCTGGTCACGTGACTTGAACAATTTTTTAATTTAATTTCTTTTAAAAATAATGTCAATAGAGCAAATTTTTATCATTTTTTTTGTATATTTTTGGATTTTTCTTCACGTTTTTCGATCAAAAATGTATCTTTATTTATTAAAAATTCTATTTTTCGATATTTTTTTTAAACAAAATCGGATTTGTGACAAAAATTTAAATAATTATCTATTGAGAAAAGATTTTTTGTCTGATATCGAATGTTTATTAAAATTGAATCAAATATTCAAAATTAAACAGTTATCAATACCAATTTTTTCTATGCAGGTTCAACGATCCAACTACTACTTTTGACCATAATTGGATTTGTAATCATGCAAAAATTTTAAAAATTGCAGAAAATTACCTTCAAATATCCAACTTGCTCTTCCTTGCGTTTTGCCGACTCCTCTGGATGATACTTGATCTTGAACCTAATGACAGAAAACAGACAAAAACACTTGAATTAGAATTTATTTCAACTAAAATTCGCTTCCTGTGAGGGAAAAAAGATAAAAATTCTTGAAATTCTACAAAAAAACGGTGAAAAAAATTAACAAATATATGCAACCGTAGTTAACTGATGCAAAATTTGTATCTTACCTCTACAACGCGACTCTTTTTAGAATTTCTAATGTAAGATTTTTAGTCGTAGTGCATAATTTAATGGCAGGAGAAATATGCGTGATGGCATTGCTCGCCATCGCACAATATTTTTTGCATTGATCGCTTGCCTCATCAAGATACGCAAGAGAGAAGGGGGTTTGTGAATAAATACTGTTCGATTTTTAAAAGTTTTCGCGGCAAGACATGGAGGAGTGTTAATGAGGTTGTGTTTTTATGCTCAGATGAACTGCAGGAAAATTTTTAAACTTTAATTATTAAAACCTTATGAAAACCTGCGTTTACCTAATTTTTGGTCTTTTCACGAAATTAAGTAGAAATTAATAAAAATTAGGAAAACTTACCATTCCTCGTCTTTGTGCGCCACAAAGAACTCATTCAACTGCTGTCGACGGAAATCTAGTTTGTACTCGTTGTATTTGGCAATTGCGTCGGAATCGGAGATCGAATCGTCTTGCGTTACCAAAAATTGCTTCAATGTCATCATTGCTGGTTGTGTTTGGATGTCGCCAGCTAATGCGGGATTTGCCGCTTCTCGTGGATGAGCGACGGGCGGCATATGTCCAAATGCTGGTGCATGAGCATAGGGGTCATGTCCATATCCATAAAGTCCATAAGGATCGGGAGCTACAACAAAAAATTCGTTATTTTACGAAAATTTTCTCGAAAATTCTAAAAAAAATCTCACCATAACGCGGTCTTTCTTCCCAATCGCCACGCATTCTCTTCATCGGCGGGCCACTTCGTTCCGGCGGCGAATATGCTCGTTCGCGCGGCGGTCGATATTCCCGATAATCTTGTCTGCCCCGAGGTCTGTCTTGCCATTCGTCACGCCCTCCGGATCGTCGTTCGTCGGAGCGCCTGTCTGAGCGGTAGGAAGACTCGGTGCCGCCACGTTCTCCGCGGAATTTATCGCGACGCTTCCGATCGTATTCATCATCCGAGTCACCCATGTCTGCAAAAGACAAAAAACGAGGTCAATTACTTTAAAAGGTCAAAATTGCACTCAATGAGAGTGAAAGTTGGATAACCTCAAAATGCGTTTTCGCTTGAAATTTCTCACAAAAAGGGAATTTCCACCAGAAGCATCAATGAAAATGCGTGAAAAAATTATCAAACAAAAGTAAAACAAGCAAAAACATGAAAAAACTTGTGCTTGAACAATAAAAAGCGTACACGCCAGAATTTTTGATTGTAATTGTCCAAGCCAAATTTTTCATCGCTTTTTTTGTGAAAACTAACACATTTTGTGAGGAAATTTTATGTTGCAGACAAAACTTACCCTTAATTTTAAAGTTTTTCGCTGTTTTAGAGCTTGTCCGTTGTGTATTTACTGGCTATTTTTGACTAATTTTGCAGCTGCACAGCTTCACTGCAAAATCTGAATTGAATTAGCATGAAAGCGAAATGGTTGAATTAGCGGGCTTGTATAAAAAAATTGAATGAGGCGTTCAAAAATGTGAAATTTGTTCAAGTGTTCGTTCATAGATGGCGTTTTTCGTGCAATTTACGGAATAAAGAGGGAAAATTTGAATTTGGTCACGTGACTTCAAGAATTTTTATTAAAATTTCAAGAGTTTATGTGTTTTTAAAGCAAATTTTCCTCATTTTTATAAGATTTTAATTATATATTTTTTTTATGAATTTTCGTGGTTTTTAGTAAAAATTTTATAATTAAATTATTTAAATTTTAGGCAATAATTTTTAATTATTTTATTTTTTTTTTCATAGAATATTTAAAGAATAATTATAAAAAAAAATTGTAGATATAAAAAAGAAAAAAATATTTTTTGAAAAATTAAAAAAATAAAGTGTCTTAAATGATACAAAAAATAATTTACAGCAAATCAAATATTGAAATTTAAAAGTTGAGTCACGTGACCAAATTCGTAAAATTAAAAAAAAAATCAATTTTGATAAATTTAAATAAGAATCTTCATTAATTTTTATATGAAATTTAAAAATGTCGTAGACGTTTCAATAACTTAATGTCAAAAAACATTTTAAAAAAATACCATTAAAAATTTCGAAAGAGTTCAATTTAATTGCCTAAACATCATTGAAGATGTGTCGTTGCAACAACTTCACTTTTTTTATTTTTTTTTTTTTTTTTTTTTTTTGTATAAATTTAATGAAAACTGGAATTTTTGATTTTTTTTTCAATTAAAAAATTCTTCTTGACTGAATTATTTTTGAATATTTTAAATTTTTCTCTTGATTTTTTTTTCAATAAAATTTAAGAAATAAATAACAAAAAATAAAAATACAAAAAAATCTTTCCACACTTTTTTCAAATCGTGATCAACTGCAACACAAGTGCATCAATTACCGTCCACGAGCCACTCATCACTAAAATTTAACTATCAAACTCCATATAAGCAACTTTTCGTCTGATTTTCATTACCAACCTCTTGATTAATTGTCCCTAATTCGTGTGTTAATTAAAATCCAATTACTGCATGATGACAAAAATTCCCAAAACAAACAGTAGCTTCGTCGTCACATGTTACTTCATATCCATACGTTGCTCGATTCTCTCCTCCGACGAGCCACAACCAAACAAACGGTGTCTTGGAGAAAATTCTACATCATCCCCACCACCGACAATTAGCAACTTTACCTGCATTTCGCTATAAATGTGCCGTGTTTAAACAAAATCTGTTTAGTTTGTTGTGAGATTTTAAATTAAATAAACAATAAAAATTCAATATTTCAATTTTTGTGTGAAGAAAAAAAAAATTACAAGATGAGATTTTATCACATCGCGTTATTCGTAGTTGGAGTATCATCTGCTTGGGCAGACGTTGGAGGTGATTAATCATGTTTTTGTGACAAAATAAGAAAGAAGTGTGACCTTGAAATAGCCCTGTAGAAAGAAAGAAATGTCTTCCGCGTTGTTTCCGTTACATAAATATTCAAAAAAAAATTACATACCTTGCAATTGTAGCAAAAATAAATCGTGATCTCGCAAAAAAGTGACTTAATTTAATTTTTTTAACATTTAATGGTCATTGTCACCGCAATAGTACCACAAATTGGGAACCGGTTGCCCTCACTGATTGCAAAGCGATGTTATGTAGTGAAATAATTTCCTTGAATGGGAATAAAAAAATAAATAATTTAAAAGCAATAGCAAGTACGCGTGCGAACAAGGTGGTTCATTCGCGATTTATTGGTATTTTTGCACTTTAAAACATGCGTGGGGACATTATAGGACACTTTAAAAAATTTACGACGCACATGACATGACAAGTGAGAGATGACAAAGTATAAGGTCAAGGTATAAAAAAATAATTATGAGTCACTTACCTTTTTTTTTTTGAAATTCGAAACTTTTTTTTCGATGACGCTTGAATTTTAAGACCCATGTAAATGTAAAGCACCAACGGTTAATTTTATTTTGGGGAAACCCCAAATTAATTCCGTTTTATTAAATATTTTTGTCGATTCCCTTTTCTTCGTTTACGTCACGGCATCTTCACGTTTCTTGTAAAAAAAATAAAATTATTCAAGTTCAAGTTTGTTGGTCCATACGATTACCATTGAAATGCTAAACCAGCCAATTATCGTTTTCTTGCATATTTTTTTTTGATTTATTTACATCTAGAGCAATACAGAAGAGGTCGCATTGACGCTTATGTGTTTGCCTTGCCCGGAGCTGAAGATTCAAGTAGTCTCCGTAAGTTCAAAATTTTTGTGTTTTTTTGGAAACTCTTTCTAAATTTTCCTTGGTTTTTAATGAGCTCTTAACCCGTGTGTGATGCTTTCTCTTCTTCTAATTTTTCATTCATAAAATCATTCATTTTTTTGGGTTTTTTCCATCAAGCTTTGAAAGTTTATCAACCTACAAAGAACAAAAAGAATTCGGAAGACAATAAAAATGATTTTTATAACGGAAGAAATTTTTTGCGGCTAGAAGTCGGAATAGAATAAGATGCAATAAGACGCTTAAAAAATACAATTGGGCATGAGATTAGATTCGTACTTTTTTGAAAAAGTGTGTCAAAAGCAAGGCTCTTGTAAAAAATATAAGCAGTTAAGAGGCTTTAAGAACTCCCACTATTTAGTGACTATTTTTATTTGTATGAATATTGAATAGCAAACATACATAAATGAATTTTTAAATAAAAAGAGCTATAAAAGTCTCTTGTAGGGATTAAAAATCTAGGAAAAACATGAAAGTGATGACGCACGGAAAATTGAAAGATTAAAGATCATAAAGAATTTTATTTGTTGCAATTTATAAAAATATGAAGTAAGTCGTGAGAATTTTTGTGATAATAATTTAAATTATTAAGAAAAAATAAATAGATATAAAATATTTAAAAAATTAATTAAAAAAAATGAAATTAAAAATATTTTTAAAACATAATTTAAATTTATATTTTTTAATATTAAAAAAAAATAATTTAAATTAAAATATTAAAAAAAATAAATTCAATTTAAAATATTAAAAAATATTAATTAAAATTAAATTTAGAATATAAAAAATAAATTTAAAATTTATATTCTTTAAGTTTAATTAATAAACAAAGAAAACAAATTTTTATAAAAAAACGTCAAAAAAAACTGTAAAAATTTAATATTTTTAATTTCCTATACTATATTGCATTTTTTATTCTTAATTATTTTTTTTTAATTCATTATTTTTTTTAAGTAAAACAAATTAATTTTTTAATTAATTATACATTTTATTATTTTTTTTAAATTGTAGGTTACTTAAATTTCAAATTTATTAACAAAAAAAAAAAAAAAAAAAAAATTGGCAATTTTTTGTGACAAAATTCAAAAATTAAGCAACACATATGATCAAATATAAATTAAATTAAATTGAAACAAAGAAATCATTGTTGAAACATGTTTTTATACCAATAGCTTCTTATGACTTCTGACTTCATTTCAGACTTAAAATTCTTTGTTTCTTATTTAATCCTCAATTAAAACTTTGAACATGAAATATTTTGAGTTCCTTTACATTTATTAAATAAATTAAAATTAAACTGTCTGGACATCTTTGAATTTTCTACAAATCTGTTCAATGACACTTTTGATGTAATCATCAAAAAATTTACGCGTCTGATTAATAAGAAAAAAAATCTTTTTTGTGTCTTCGTTTTTTTTTTCTTTTTAAAAATATTAAATATACACATATCGATGACGTCTCATTTTTTACACACAAAAGAATAAGTCTTGTCTCCATTTCTCGATAAATAACAATAAAAATAAACTTACTTTAATTTTATCTCATGGCGAAGAATTTACGAAGCAGTGAAGTCAAATAAAGAATCTCGTTCTTCTAGATGAACATGAACAAAAAAAATCGTGTTTGCTACTCGTGTCATCGGAATAATAAACACGTAAATGAATGGTAATTATTTAAAAGCGGCATATTTACTGAGTAGTAAATAAAATAATTGAAAGTGAACCGGTTCAGGATGCTTCACTTACCGGCTTAGTAAGAATTTTTTTTTTTGACTTCCTTGATACCAAGAGAATAAAAATTGAATAAAACGTAATTCATAAAAAAAAATTCGTAGAAGAATAGATTTACGTCTCTCGATTGTCGTTTCATAGGCACATATGTGAGTTATAAAAAAAATTGTCATCTGTGATTAGATCATGCGAGTGCCTTATTGATCAAACATTCGAAAAAATAAATTGATCAAGAAGAGATGCTAAAATAAAGGTCTAATTTTTGTCCAAATATGGCAAAAAAAAGTTTTTATTCAATTATCGTCACTTTTAGATGTTTATCACTCTTTTGTTGTAACTATTTGTTTGCTTCTCATTAAAAAAAAATATTTACATCGCAGATAATTGTATTTAAATGAGACAAATCTTCCGTTTGTGTGTGGCGATATAATTACAAGGCGATAAAATATTCTTGGTTTTTTTTATTGAACGACGATAAATATGATCTCAATGAAGGTCTAGTCGTGTGAGTTATTGTTAATTAATTACATTTGACGTGCGCGATGCTTTGTGATATTAAAACAAAAGTTAGGGAAAAAAATTGAAATTGACGTGATTTATGATAAATATCAAGTATTTATATGAAGATTATAATCTTCATCGATCGTGGCTTTTATCTTATTAAAAAAAATCTTACGTTTCATTATCGACATCGGGATAGCTGATGGCGTCGGAAATATTTAATATGAAGTACAAGGCGTTTCCATCTACAATTAGAGACTTCAATTACTCGACAGTTTTCATTGTCAAGTCAAAAAATTGCAGAATTTTAAATTATTTTTTTTATTTTTTAAAAAATAATTTTAAAATTTTTAATAATAAAATTTAAAAAAAAATTAACTTTATAGCAAAAAAAAATAATATTTGTTGGCGAATATGATTCAAATTTGAATTCCCAAAAAGGAAAATAAAAAAAATAATAATTTTGGTCACGTAACCTAATTTTTTCGATATTAATTTTAAAATGGAATTTTTATGAAAGCAAGTTTTATTCGATTTTTGTATGATTTATTATTTTAAAAAATGTCATTTAGGTACATTTAATATTTTTCCCGATTTTTTTTTTTTTTTTTTGACATAAAATAAAAATATCAAAAATTTATTCACTAAATGGAACATAAGAAATTTCGCAAAAATTAAATTTTCGAGTTCTTAAAAACTTTTATTTTAAATGACAAATTTTGCATAAAAACTTGTTAAAATTTTTTAAAAATTGAAAATCTTTTAGGATTTTGATCTTGAAGGAAAATAATTTATATTTCAGAAATTTAATTTTTTCTACGAATTATTTAAAAATTAATTTTAAAAAATTTAAATAATAAAAATTTATTTTATTAAAAAATTCGTAGATTTATATTATTTAATTTTTTTTTTTAAATTTTTTAAAATAAATTTTTAAATAATTCGTAGAAAAAATTAAAACAATTCATGTAAATTTTTTCCGACTCGAGAATTTAAAAATATTCGAGTATCGAATTCCCGATTTTGGAGTCTCTTACTACAAACAAGTGTTCTGATTCATCATTCTACGATGATATTTCACTATTTTTACGTGTCATGTTTCTCTTCTCTTCTATTTTAAGTGTCATTTCACACCTACTCCTAACCCGATTTCAAGTGCAAATTCTTATTTCCGAGCATTCAATTCAGATTTAAACCAACAAAATTTTTTTCCCACACATCTCACACAATTTTAACAGTAAACAGTGCGAATGGTGTGTCGTCGCTACCAGTTTACGGCATGGGACATCTTGGCGGCGCACGTGACAGTCGACTTATACAAATTGCCGTAATACCGACGCCGGAAAAACAACGTGCCGCGATACGGGGACGCTCGATTGCCGACTTGAATGGCTTCGTGGAACACCAAAGACCGGGTGCGACGCCGACTTCACGCAAACAAAACTACCAATCGGAACCCCTGAACCTCAATGATAAAGATTTAATTTTATTTCCAGACCAGTTTGCGCGTTTGCAGCAACTTGGTGCTGCCAAAGACAGTTATGGCAATCCCGTGACGCCGTTTCCGTTGAGTAATGACGAGTTGAAACTTCGTGCGGGCAATTATAAGGTCGATAAACATGGATTTGTGATTCCCAGTTATGCGGATGGCATTACCGACATTCATGATCCACATTTGCCACGATTGAAGAAACCAAATTCGGATCTTTTGCCGCCTGTGGGAAGTAATGACAACATTTATTATCCGGGAGTGAGGGCACAAGAGCCAAAAACAGCCCCGCCAACGGATTCAACAGCCGAACAATCGTCAGATTTGTTGCAACCGCCAACGTTGCCGGTAATTCCCGATGTCGGAAGTCAACAAAACCCGTCTTTCATTGAAATTCCAAGTGATTCTCTCTTGCCGCCTTTGGAAACGAACGAATTTGAGTCGAGATACAATCAACCTGTCGACATCAACATCGTGCCACAAGAAAAAAACGAGCCTCAACCTGAAGTTTTTATTGTTCCTTTCAATCCAGCACCTTCCGCGCAACCAGCTATCAAACCCACATCTGCCACAGTCCAAAAATACACCGGCGGTTTCGGCTTTTCCAACCCCTCGAACACGATTCTCGCCCAAGCTGTTGACGAAAACAACAAATACACGGGTGGATTTATCGTGACGTCGAATCAACAAGCCCCGACACAAGTGCCTCAGTTATCAACGTCCTTGCAAACGCCTCATTTGACGACCAGCAGTGGTAATAAATACACCGGAGGCTTCCTCACGAACCAACAAGCGCCAACAGTTCCATCGCCGATTCCATCGAGACCCGCAGCGGATCGTTTTACGGGAAGTTTTGGACCAACTGCGAGTCTTCCGTTGCAAACAACTGCTTCAACGGGCAATAAATATACCGGGGGATTCGGTTATGCTCACGTTCAACCGTCACAACAACCACTTGTCGCGGCGCCAACTCAACAAGTGACGATACAGCAAGGGCAGTACAAGCAAGAGACGCCATCGCAAGTCGTTGTGCAGAAATATACGGGAGGATTTGGAGGTCCGCCGGGATTGTTGGTGCCTTTTGATCACATTCATAGTAAGTTTTTTATTTTTTTTTGAGTAAAAAAGCTCGAAATGAAACTCAAAAATTAAATCTGATGAAACATTTTGGAAGCCAAAATATAAAATGAAGAAAAAATTTTCAAATTTTGACAAAAATGATATATTTTTACGATTTTTTTAGCGGTTCTGAAAAACATAAAGGATCCAAAATTTAAGAAAATCCTATTTAATTTCAAAATATTTGAAAAAAAATTTTTTGTAGATAGTTTTAAAAAATTCTGAAAGTTTAATAAATTTTGCGCAGATAAGTTTATCGGAAATTTTATTCGCTAAGAAAAAAAAATAAAATTAAAATGACAGATGAAAGTTTGAGATTAATTTTAAATTTTTTTCCTAAAAAATCGTAAGAAAATTTCAATTTTTAATACTTTTTACGAAAATTACGAAATTTTTTAGATTAAAAAAAATAATCTGATTTTTTTACTTGAATTTTATTTTAAATTTATAAAAAAATTAAACAAAAGAAAAAAATTTTTATAGAAAAACTTTTAAAAAATTCTCATTCTACTTGAATTTTTATTTTATTCATGAAATTTTGTTAAAATAAAAATTTTAGACATAATTTTTGAGTTTCATTTGGAACGACCTTAGGATGTATTTTAATTTTTTTATTTTTCTTTAACAGCTTATTCCAGATTAGACACTGAGCAACAATAAAACGAGCCTGAAAGGACAGTGATAGTATTACTTTTTAATAATTTTTAAGTCGTTTCTAATTTAACAATTTTACTTTGGCCATTTAACATCAAAATTTAGACATTAGAACGTACTTTCTTGTGAGATAAATATTTAATTTAACAAAAAAAATATTTTTTTGTTCACTCAAAAAAGGCTTCTTTTTGTAATTTTTTTTATTTTTAGAGGTAAGTTCAACCGTTAAGTTAGAAATTCGAATGACAACTGAATGTCCTTTTTCCATTTTCATCGATTTTATGCCGTTTATTTGTTCAAAAGTCATGCAATCAGGTCTTTAACCGAAAAAAAATTAATTTCATGCAATATTTAAAACGAATTTTCATATAAATGTTAACATTTTTGTCTTTTGGCTTCAGTTATTCTTCAAATTTCATGAAAAAAGCACAAAAAAAATGAGTTTCAAGCAAAACAGTAGTGAAGAAGTTGCTGATACCGCCGAGCAGTTCAGCAACAAAGTGATGAATCCCCATCAACGTCGTCAGTTTGAGGATTACAACATCATGGTAGCGAAAAAGGAAAAGATCGAAAAGGAAGACAAAATGATCCATCACATCCACGTTCGAAACATGTGGTTAACGGCAAATCTGAAAGCCATCGATGCTTATGACTCTTTTTACAAAAACACGAAAGCTCTGTTGATTTTATTCCAAATTATGGGAGTTGTTCCGATCACGCGGGAGAAAAAGGGACGTTCACGAGATCGAACAAGTTTCTCTTACGCTTCAAAGGAGTCACTCTGGGCATATTTTCTTTATAGTTTTCAGACTGCGGTCGTTATTAGTGGTAAGATTTTTTATTAATTTTTGAAAAAATTCCAAATTTAAAAGAAAAATCGATAGTTGGTTATGCTCGCATCGACGAATTTGTCCAATCGACTGATCAAACGTTCGATGTCATCATTCATCGTGTGATTTTTATCACAATTTTGCTCGTACATTTCATTCTGCCCTTTGCTTCGTGGCGAAATGGCTCAAAAGTGGCTGAATTTAAGAATATGTGGACGAAATATCAGCAGAAACATGCTCGCGTTTGCGGAGAAAGAATTTATTTCGGTAAATTGAGCTTCATTACGTGGGGATTGTGCTTTTTATCATGGACTTTGGGCATCACTTTGGTACTGGCAGAGTACTTTTTGCAAACGGACTTTAAATTTTGGCATACTTTTGCTTATTATCACATTATAGCGACGTTAAATTGCTTCTGTGCTCTATGGTAATTAAAATTTTTATTTATTAGATCGCTCAAAATTTATTTAATTTTTTTTAACACAGTATTGGGAAAAAAGAAATGGAATTTTTGAATATTTTAGTAGTTTTGTGGTTTTTTTCGATGAAATTTCCAAAATTAAAAATTATTTTCTGAACATATTAAGTTAAAAAATTAAAATCATACTAAAAAAATTTATGTAATTTTGTAAAAAATAATTCAAAAGAAGAAAATCAATGTTAAAATATTAATTTCAGTACAAAACTATTTTTTTTTAATTTTAGTTTATAAAAATTATTAAAAATTTTATTCAAGAAGTCAGTATTTCGGTAAAAAAATTTTAAATTTTATGGCAATCTTGAATAAAATTTTTATAAACTAAAATTTTTAATAATTAATAATTTTATAAACTAAAATTTTTAATAATTTTTTAATCAAAATTTAAATTTTGAGAATTTCAGTACAAAATTAATTTTTTTTTAAATTTTTTGAAATTTTTATTTTTTTTTTAATATAAATATATTTTCAAAGAGGAAAAAAAAATAACTAAACCTTATAAAAATTTTTCCTATTTTTATTTTTTTTTTATTACAATTTTTAGGTACATCAACTGCACCGCCTTCAGTCTTGCCAGCGAAAAAGTAATTCGTCCCTTAGGACAGATTCTCCGTTCAAATGTGTCGCCATCCTCGCATCGCATTGCCGAATTCCGCAATTTATGGATCGATTTGAGTCAAATGATGCGTCAACTGGCACGTGTCAACTCCGACATCTACAGTCTATACCTCATCATGATCTTTTTTGTCACAATTATCGCCTCTTACGGCACTATCAGCGAAGTAATGGACCACGGATTCACTTTCAAAGAGCTCGGACTCCTCATGATCGCCTTTTATTGCATGGGAATTTTGTACATAATTTGCAACGAAGCACATTACGCGAATCTCAAGGTCGGCTACATGTTCCAGCAAATCCTGTTCAACGTAAATACCGTTGGATTGACACAAAATGCGAAGAAAGAGTTGGAAATGTTCATAATTGCCATTCAAAAAAATCCGCCGGTCATGAGTTTGAATGGATATTTAACGGTAGATCGGGGTCTTGTGTCATCGGTGAGTCATTTAAGGACTTTTAGATAAAAAATTTTCAAAATTTTGTATTTTTTCATTCCAGAGTATGACTTTTATCACAACTTACTTGATCGTTTTGATGCAATTTAAGATGTCGCTTATTCGACAAAATAATTTTGCTGCCCAAAGAGCCGCGACAGCAAATATAACTTTAACGTAGATTAAATTTAAAAGACTTTTTGCAACTTTGTTGCATGAAAACTGGCAAAAATAACTTTATTTTCTACAAAAATTCGTGAATACTCTCTAAAGACTCGTATTTTTTCTGGATTTCGGCATAGTACGAACGCACCACCCACCAAATGTATCCGTGATAGACTGCAATAAATAAAAATTCCATAAAAAAATACAGACAAACAGTAATCAATTAAAGTTTTATGAAAAGTTGCGACGAAGGAGTGGCCCGAAGAATTTTTTTTTCATTAACACATTTCATAAATTCAACGGCACGCATGAATAACTTACTGACAATCAGCATTTGTCGCGCTATGATTTGCGTGTCTTTGTCAGAATGGTGCCCGGTTGACACCTTTTCGAAAATGTAGAGCACAATGGACACGATGTGGATGAAGCTGAACACTAAAAAGGGCATCAAATGTCCTGGTTTTTCTCGAAATACGGCATAAAGTAGAAAAATTGAGAAAATTATCATCAAAGTATCCGAGCCCACTTTCAGCTTGAATGTCAAAGTTGCTAAATTAAAGGAAAAATGTTGATAAAAATTTTATTTTTGAGAAAAGAGGATTATTACCATGCGGATTGCCGGGATCATGAAGATTTTCGTACAAGAAAATTGAGATAATACTAAGGAGGCTTATCCAAATTTCAGTTATTGCGATTATAATGACGCCGTACTTCAAGGGGATTATGTAAAAGAATTTTTCTAACGGAGGAATACACATTTTGAGAAAAGTAAAATATTTTTTGTCACTCAAGGCCTACTAAAAAATTTCTTTTATGCGATTTTTGCAACTTTTCTCTCAAAGTTGAACGGAAAAAAACCTTCAAGGTCGTTTTTTCATGCAAATTCAGTTCAAATAGCATTAAAAACGTAACATAATAATGTCTAAGTATGTTAGTCATGCTGGTCAAATAACGACAAATGTTACATATTTGCCTAAAATAACTGAAATTTGATCATTTTTGAGCGTTTAGGAACGCGACACTACTTTGGTCAAACATAAATCGATGCGAATGTTTGCACATCTAACAATCTATGATCGTCTTAATGGTCCATCAGTGTCCTATTTACCCATTAAATACCGAAAAATGTGTCGTTTCATATAAAAAGTGCGAGTGCGAGACAATTAGGCATCAGTTCCTTCAACAATTTCAATCGAAAAAGTTCGGAAATTCATCAAAATGTGGATTATCAAGTCAATTTTGCCTATTTTCTTCCTTGCTGGAGTACTTGCCGATGTGTCTCACCTCAAAAAACATAACAAAGTAGAGAAAGTAGCTGTAACTGTCAGCACGAATGACTTACCAGCAGTTCCAAGTGTTGATCCGCTCGAGGCACCATCGAAACCTGTGGAAACGGCAACTCCTGTCGGTGCTGTCGAGCAATTTCCTGAAGCAACAACACGAAATTTGAATTTAATTAACGTCGATCCCGGGTTTAGTCGTCCCCAATTCCCCTTCGGACCTGGACTTGACTTGGCAGATCCCGTTTTTCTAGCAAATTTCGGCAATCGTCAATACAAATTCCGTTTCGTGGCATTGCCAGATAATGAATATTTGCCGCCCGTTGAACAAAATGTCGTCGTGACGAAGATTCAAAATGAATATTTGCCGCCAAGTAATGATTATTTGCCGCCCCAATCTGATAAATTGACTGAAGATCATGAAGTTGCCGAAAATCTCATCGAAGAAGTCACAACTGAAGCCTTTGTTGAAACGACAACGTTGGAAGAAGTCCTTACAACTGAAGCTCCCGTCGAGAAAGTCGAAGAAGAAGCAAAAGACGAAGTTGTTGGAAGCGATTCGAACATCGTTAGCAAGCAAGGAGCTGGTTTGGATGAAGTTGTCGTCGTTCACAAGCAACAAGTCCCAGAAAAAATTGAAATTATTCCTTCAAGCGGATATTTCTATCCTCGCCCTAAGGTTTTGTTCCTTTACAAAAAGTAAAATTTTTGGACAAAAAATACTAAAAACACAAAAAAATTAGTTTTTAGTAAAAATTTATTATTTTCTTGATTTTTTTCGGGTTTTCATATAAAAACCTAATGAATACTTTTTCAATCACAACCAAAATATTTTATATTTTTTTGTAATTTCTTAAAGGATTTTTTATCCTTTACATTGTTTTTGGGTTCTTTACAATTTTTTTTTTATAAACAACCAGACGTTCCCTTAAATTTTAACATAATTTACAACAAAAAGTGATCCCTTATCACTTTTTTTTTAGCTATACATACACTTTTCATATATTTACAAGAAATTTCGGTGATGATTGATAAATAAAATAAAATTCTGATAAAAAATAATTAATAACTGTTGTTAAGAAGTCGGAAAACTGAGTAGGTAAAGTCTGCAGTTGAGCAAAAGTTTAAATATTTAGAGATTCTGTACAGATCGGGCTGAGCCATTTTGCGTTGGGGCCTTTTGCTCGTCAATAATGGTGGTGAGAGCTCTGAAGACATTTTGTGGCAAGTGGTCAAGCAACATGCGGGGCATCACTTTTAGCTCCGTGAAGTCTTCGGGTGTTGCCCATCGCATTTCATAAGTGGGACCTCCGGTATTGGTTTTTCTAAAATTTTAATAAAAAATTTATAATTTTTAAGAAATTTGGAGTTGTTGAAAAAATTACTTTTCTAGCTCGGTTTTCTTTCGACGGACAATATGCAGGATTCGACCTCCGGTGTAAAGACGCGTTTTGGCGAATCTTCGAGCACCGATTTCACGTGATAAAAGTGGATTTTCCTGTGAATGGATTTTATGTTAAAAATAATTTTTTAAAAGAAATTATGAATAATTTACATTGGAAATTGTGGCAATTGCTCGTTCATTTAACAGCGGACTCTGTCCTTTATTGGGTTGAACGCTAATTTGTGTGACATCGTACCAAGTGGTTTCCAGGTCTCGCGATGGAACGCCAAATAGCATGTATCCAAGGCCGTTTAACATGATTCGGTACTGCAAAAAAGAAAAAAAAAAGATTTTTAGTTAATTTTGAACGGGAGATTCTGAACCATATTTTCAAAAAATTTATTTAATTTTTGTTTTTAATTTATATTTTTTTCTTAATTAATTTTTTAATAATTTAATTTTTTAACAATTTTTTTGATTCATTAAAAATTTGGAAACAAAATATTTTTATTAGAAAGACTAGTCGCGACTTTTCATTCATTTTTAACTCAAAATCGACAAATTATCATAAAAATTATCTTTAAGCCGCTTCAAATGAAAATCAAAAATAAAGTCCGATGCCCCATTTTAAAAGTCAAAAATCCAATGTATAAAATAAATATAAAAATATTAATCAAAAATAATCGTTTTTTGATGTATTTTCATTTTTTTTTAATTTTTTTCTAAAAATTACCAATTTTTTTTACCAATTTTAATTTTAAAAATCATATTTTAAAATAAATTTTCTACTCTAAAAATATTTTTCATAAAATTACAAAATATATGTATTTTTCACAATTTTTTATGATGTTTTTTTTAAATTTTTAATATGAAATATTCTGAAATCTATTTTAAATTAGCAAATTTCAAAGTACTTAGATAATTAAAAAACATCAAAAAAATTATTTAACATTTGTTAAAATTTTGTCATTTTGTATGAAAATAGTATTTCAAAACTTATCTTTTTATTTTGCCCTCCCCATTTTAATTTAAAAAATTTTGGAATTTATTTTTTATTTTCATTTGTAACGGCCTTAATATGATTCTTAAAATTTATTAAAAATTCACTTGAAAAAATTTTCTTGACTTATTTCGTAGTTTTACTTTTAATTCATTAAAAATTTCGTCAAATATTTCTAAAATCGAGTTTATTATCAATCGAAAATTTAAAAGAAATTATCTTTTAATGTCTTTAAATAAAACAATTAAAAAAATATTTTAAGAAAATTAATTGAAATTCCGTTAAAAATTCTTTTTCCTCCTTCGTTATTTCTCAAAACTTAAATTTTATTCTATAAAAAACTTACTTTTGGTAACTTGCAAGCCCGTATCGTCTCAATGATGCTCGTTCTGAGATTCTCCGTAGACTCCACGCCCAATCGCATGACAAAATCATCGCCAATCCCCACAGTAAACGCATACGTTTCCGTGTAACGCGCCGCCTCACGACTCACAAGTCCCGCTGGCGTCGCATACGCAAAAACTCGCAACTCCGGAAACCGCGGTCTCAAAATAGCACCCAAAATAATGGCGACGCCCGCACCCAAACTGTGCCCCGTCAGTGTCAAATTGTATTCGGGATACGTGTTCATGGCGCGATCCAAGAGATTTCCCTCCTTGAGCCGCTTGTTGATCTCGTTCGCAGCTGCCAGCATGCCCTTGTGCGCCGACGAGTCCGGTGGCACGCCAGGCACATCGAATTTTTCCGAGTTTGCAGTCAAGTCGGTAAAAATATCACGGAATGATAAACTGCCTCTGATAGATATCACAATGCTTTTTGTTGTGTGATCCGCTAATACGCAGAACGGTAACTGTAATGAGGAAAGGAAGATTTATGAGAGCGGCGATAAAAGTTTAAAGGCGCATTTTATGGCTTTTTTCTATTGTTTCGGCAGACAAATTTTGATATAAAAAACCTTCGGAGACGTCTTCTAGGTCAGTAATGAGAATGTTTGCTGTAATTCTTGTCGTTTCACTGATTTTCTCTCAAGGAGCTTTTGGACATGGTACGAAAAATTTCTTTAAAAACGATAAAATTTTAATTTATTTTAATTTTTTTAGTCATTTCTGATCGTTTCAACAATTCAATGGGACTCTACTACTGTTATTGCACCTCACCGGACATCAATTTTTTTGACGAAGTATTAAGTTGCACTTGTTTACCAACGCCTGATTGTCATAAAGACTCATTTTATGAAGAAATTATATGCGAAAAGGACCATCATGAATATATTTTGGTAAAAAATATTGATGAAAATCATCGTTCGAAGCGTGGATTGTTCGACAAATTTCATTTTGATGGAAAATTCGACCACAATAAGAACACAAATTTCAATCTTACGTTCGGAAAACCTACAAAACCGCCAATATAAATGCAAAAAATTATTAAAATGTACTAATAAAGTAGAAAAATTATGGAGGAATCATAAAATTATGATTTACTAACACTTAAAATCATTAAAAACAATAAAAAAATTTATTTACTGACTTTTTTATGTACTTCCTAGTCATAACATTAACTATATAAGAAACATTTTTTCAACAATTTTTCATAGTTTCAGTTCAAAACTTCATCAAAAATGTGGAAAATTCTCATTTTGAGCTTACTTCTCATCACACAAGTCTTCTCTTTCTCCTTTGAGAAAGAAACTTCCAAGCAAGAAATCGAATCTCACGCTTTTCGTGTCAAGCGATCTCCTGAAAATTCTTTTTTGGAAATAATTCAAGGCTTTTTCCGAACAATTCGTGGAGAAATCAATGGCGAAAAGGAGATAAAAACCAACAATACTTTCAGAATTTTATTTGGGGGCCCACACGATGGTTGATAATTCTCCAATTGTGGTTCGAGTTCAAAGAAAACTCGTCTGGAATACAAATGAGCTTCCAAAAAAGTAAATAAATGAATATAAAAAATAAATTTTTTGTCTTTTTTTAAAGCAATGTAAGGTAATTAACACCTAAACTTGAAAAACAACAAAAAAAGTGACATGCAATGAACCCATTAGCATTAACTTATGATAAGCAAATTACTTTAGATTAGAAGTAAGTAGTATAAAAGGCGGAGTATTTCGTAGTAAAAATTCATTTTTAACGTAAAACTTGCATAAATACCAACAAAAAGTGTTAAAAATTAATTAAAAGAAATGAATTTCGAAGGAAAAAGTGTATTTTTCATGATTTTTGGATTAATTTGCGTCATATCGATTGAAGCAAAAGCAGTTAAAGAAGATGAAAATGTAAAAGATCAATCAAGAGTTCAAATTTTTCCACCGGAATTGGAGTCGCATTTGACAAAAGGTAATTTTTTACTTGAAAAAAGCCGAAAAAAGACACTCTTGGATAAAAATATTTAAAATTTTAATGTTCATTGCATACTTTTCGTAACATTTTCGCTTCGAATTATTTTTTATAAAGTCGATATTGATCAAAATAACGACAATTATTGATGTTACGGTCAAAAAACTTCCCCTACTATTAAAATTTTAGATAATCATGACACGACGGAATTCTTTGACATTGACGCATTTGCTGAAAATCCCCCGTTTCCGGAAGCTACAGCCGATTTGTTGCCCGAACTGAAGAATCTCCGTCGGAAGAATGGTAATTTTTTGATTATTTATCATTAATTTGTCAAAATTTCATTTCCTTTCGTACTTTTCAAGACCGCCAATTATTCCAGTCACCAAAAGACCTGGAAGCAAGTAATAATTTGGATGACACTGACGACGATGAACACACGCAAGACGATTAAAAATGTCCTTGAACTTGTCATTGGGTGTCAAAAGAGTCATTAACAATGCGCTTTAACAGCCATTCACGCCGTTAATGGTTTAATTATGAATATAATAACGAATAAACTTTATGATACATACCTCGAATACATGATTTTTAAATGATGCGAACAAAACGTCTTCATCTCGCAAGCGGGAAGTGTACTTCACACCGGCCACATGACACATGCAACAATTATCGTCAATGACCATTTGTGATTCCGATCTGTGTACGGCGATAAGAAAGTGTGTTATTTTCATCCACGGAACAATTTAAAAAGTCATTACCTGAAACATGCACAGCATGTCGATCGCTTGATGAGATTAAAGGGACCCGTGCAACAGTGCAAATAACACACCATCGGCCATCCATACGACGCCAGAGCCATCCTCAAAAAATGTCGTGCATTTTTAATCGTCATCCATTGCGGCGCCGTCGCAAATACCCTCGTAATATCTGTCGAATATCGCGGTCCGTCATCTTGCAGCATCCGAATGCGACGCATTTCACGCGTTTCGCGCTTTTGTCGCACCCGTAGCAAGATACAGCCCGCCATCATGTCAGACGGCACGAGATCCGTGCCACGGAATAAGGCACTCAGTAAACTGGCAACTTGAGAAAAGGCCTCGTGCCCGAACTCGTCCTTGCGCAGACAACAAAAGACCCATCGGAAGCGTTTGAACCACAATTTCGAGAGTTTTCGATGGAGCGTTGACTCTGTGGGGCCATTCTCGTTGCCGTCGCGCTCTTTTTTGATACTCGTCGAGCCAAGCGGATCAAAGACTATCGCGAGCCCGAACACAATAAGTGCGAAAACGACCCAATTGAAGAGCGAAATAGCTGCAAGAAATGAATTTCAATGAAAGTTCAATCAAATAAATAAATAAAAATATGTGAAAAGTAATCGGAGAGAGATTGAATTACAATGCAATTCAAATATTTCAACGATTTGCCATTACATGACCTTTTATTAGAGATTGCAAGTTCGATTTGTTTTATATTTTACTCGAAGTTAGATATTGGATTTTATAAAAAAAAATTTAAATAATTAATTTTTTCATGATTTTTAAATATTTGATCATTTTTTATATAATTTTGATGAGATTTTTGTAAAAAGTTATTTTTTTTTGATAACATCTCACCTAAAATTTATTAACTTTTTAATATTTTTTTAACCTAGGTATTTTTTTTTTCAGAATTTAAACAGAAAAGGATTTTTTCTCGGGTTTAAATTAATTTTCCAAAATAATTTTTTTAATTTTAATTCAAAAATAATTTTAAAAAATCAAAATTTAGTCCATTTTATACATTTTTCAATTAATATTCAAGTAAAATCAATTTAAATTGTGAAAAATAGAAAAAATTTCGAAACAAACTTTTTTCATCTAATCCTAGGTTTTATACGAAATTTTATTTGAAAATTCTTTTTCTAAACCCTTTTTTTACAAAAATATAATTTTTTGTTTAATTTTTATTTTAAAAACACGTTAAAAAAATTAAAATAAAAAAAAAACTTAATAAAAAAAATAATAAAAAATTAATAAAAAAAATAAAAATAAAAAAAAATAAAAAAATTAATTTAAATAATTTAAGCTCGAGTTTTTAAAAAATTTATCAAGCTTTTGTTGTTATTTTTAAATTCGTCATAACAAAAAAAAAGCAACTCACCTTCAATTAGTGTCTGTGTAATGGGTTCATCGTTTGGACACGTGATTGTACCACAAAATGCCCAAATGGTACCAAAAACATTGAGGCCGGTTTCGGGTAAAATTAAAATTATTCTGAAAAAAAAACAACAATTAAAACTCGTTCGAGAAAAACCAAAAAACGAGGAAGTCACTTACTTTATCACTAAAAGTGGTCCGACATGTCGTCGCTTACTTGTTTCGGTAATGCTACCTTGGGCACTCCGATTGACTAACAACAAACATAATACTAAGTTTATACAAATTAAAGCTATCGTACTAACTACGTAAATTCGTATGGATAAACCATCCTTTTCACAGTCATTTGTAATTCGCCAGTATGTCCGGGAACCGCATAGCAGGAGCGACAGCCATAGGATGCGGATGAAAAATTCAAACAGGCACGGAAACACTAAGTCATCTGATGCAGCTAACCATTTCCTGCCGAAAAGGCGCAATGCTGGCATTTCCTGTTGAAGATCGACGCAAAATCTCAATTAAAATTAAATATCACTCTATGGTAGCCAAAGGTACCAATTTAGTTAGATTAAAATTTAATAACTGCTGCCGATTTTAATTGAACAAAGAACCACTCGAGACTAATGGCAACAACTCAAAGTGCATTTGATCAAAGCGATAATTTTATTGCTGCTGCAAAATGTTGGAAAATCCTCTTTATCATCCACACGTTTCGCATTGTCACAAATCAATAACCTTCGGAAAAAAATAGACAACAGATTCTAATAATAATAAAAAAAAATAAAAAAGAATCAAATGCAAATTGAGCTCGATGACGATGCAAAAAATATTTCCCTTTTACGTTTCAACAAGTGCAAATTTACCGAAGAAAAGGTGTTTTTTTCTTTGTAATTTCTGTTGCGTAATGCACAGTTTTGTATGCCGTGACTGAGAAGTCAGAAGTGATTGCTCGACAACTCGTGTATTTATCAGAGTTTCTATTTATTTTTTTTATTTACATTTTGAATGTAGGCGCTTGGCATGTAAGATATTGAGAATGGAATATTTTTAAATCTCTCTTCTGTGAAAAAAAAAATGTAAATAAATAAGGAAGCAGTAAAAAGTCAAGTTTAGTGAATCATAGGGCTTCCAAAGATTAAATTTCTATGAATAGAACTTGTCATCCGGATTTAAATCAAAATGTAGTGTTTTGTAAATATTTAAAGGTCGACTCAACAGCTATTGACACAGTTTTTCTCGCTCGTGGTAAAAAAGCGGGAACCTCTATTCCGGGAAATTTTCGAAAATTTTAAAAGAAATTTTGATTTTTTAAAAGAAAAAGTGGTAAATTTTAGAATTTAAAAATTAAAGTTTCTAAAATTAAAAAAAAAATATATGAAACTTTATACTTTTTTTTTTAAATATAAAATTTTATTTTTTTTTTTCATTATCTTGAGGTAAGAAATTGTAATTCTAATTTTGGGAATCCCGGGAAAAATAGACTTTTTCCACCTCTGGTTTTTCTTAACAATGTTTGTTCAAAATGTAGTTTAATTTCTGGTTGAGAAACGAAACAGACATGCACGTGAAAAGAATAAATTATCAAATAACCAGATTTAATTAAATTCGGACTTTATTCTCAAAGGCATTGAACTTATCTTTCAGAATAATGCAAAAATTCTCTAATTTTTAATTAAATTTAATTTAATTTATTTAAGCCTTTTGATCTGAAACTATGATGTTTTTAAATTAATTAAACAAAAAAAATAAAAGTTTAAAATTTTTTAAATGATAGTTTTTAACGTCTAAAATGTAAATTAGACTAATTGTTATTTAGAAAAAAAATAATAATTTTAAAAATAAAAAAAAATTGAAGAAAAATTTTTAACGATTGATAAGATGAATAACGATGCAGAAGTAAAAAAAAATCTAATTTTCATTGGAATATTAAAATTTTTATTTTACAAAATTTTACTTTATTTTCAATTTTTTGTAAAAATATTTATTTTAATTTAATAAATTAACCAATAAAAAAATAACAAAAATAGAAATTGCTGGATATCAAAGGTTTGTAAAAATATTTGACACACTTCGCATTTTCTTTATGTCAAAATTTATTAAATAAATTTGCAGCATTAAGAGATTTCGCCATAAAAATGGCTTAATTTTAAAAGGAGTGGTTCTCTTGATATGTTGTTGACAAATTTAAAGACCAAACATGTAACATTTTTTTTGTTTGAATCGTCAAAAAATTGCAAAAATTTGTAAAAAAAAATGTTTCAACTTATCAAACTATTGCAAAAAATCATGATTTATTTATGAAAAATTAACAACTTAAGATCCTTACATTGGTTTATAAAAAAATACACATTTGACCAATTACACAAAATTGGCTCAAACTTTCTCATGTAACAACATCAAGTCACAACACTAAACCACAACCAGAAAGGTCAAATATCAGTTGTAACACATTTTCGGACATAAGAGAAATTAAAATGCACCACATTTTCAAGTTTTAACCTCATTTCCTAATAATTGTTTTGACCACTTTTTAAATCAAACTGACAAAAAAAATTATTTTTGTATGACCTATGTCAACGTCATAAAAAGTGCTCTTAAAAATTGTCAAAAAAAAAAATTTTTTTTTTCAATGATATCCCAACCTACACACGAAAAAAAAATCACCAACACTATCAATTGATTTATATCGGAATTGAATTATGTAAATTTCAGTAGACAAATATCTCAAATTACAACGCATCAATTTTTCAAGTAACGCAAAAAATTTGCCATAAAAAGTAATGTGACATAAAATCACGTGTTGCGCTTTTATAAAAAAAAAGTACTATTCAAATTTATTCATGTATCTTGTATGCACAATAGAAAGTGAAACGATGATTTGTTACGGGCGTTGATCATTTCTTTTTTTTTCTTCTCTTATTTCAGTTACTGTTTTTTTTATAATATTTTTTTAAATTTTATTTAATAAGAAAAAAAAAGCTTCACTTTAATGATTCATTTAACTTTATTTTTTTTCGTTGTGTCATGATACGAGAATTAGTGTGGCACACAAAAGAAGAAAAAAAAAAACAATCTTCTCATTTTTATATTTCGTTTGTGGTACAAAGTGGTCAAAATAAGTGATCGAGTAATAAGAGAGTTTCAAACTTTCACTTGCAGCAGCAGCAACGTACACGAGTGGTCTCGTACGATTAATTATTATTGCTCAGCTAAATGCGCTTCATTTTTCGTTCAAACGTTCAATCTGGGAAATGTGAGTGACATTAAAACTAAGTACTTACCTCCTAAAATAATTTACGGTTAATCCAAATTGTATTCAAAACTGTTTTCGTTTCCGACTAATTTCATTTTCAAAGTCATTTTTTCACTTTTTTTTATTTTATTTTACGACAACTTGTTCTTTTTTCAACATTTTTACCCCTCCTTTTTATATTAACAGTTCATTCATTACGTCAATTTACAACACATCACTTTTTTCTGCTACTATTTTATGAATGCGAATTTCCGCATATAGAGTTCTTCTTCGAGTGTTTTGTTGATATCATTAAAATGTCTCGTTACACATTGTAAAAAAATTTATGTTCATTCAGATTGGGCTGAAACACAAAAAAGAAAAAAAATTGTAGTGAATGACGCACTTCGCAACAATTATGATGGAGAAAAAAATGTTGTTTTAAAAATATATTATAATTATACGGACAGTTGTTTATGCTTTTGTCGATGTAAGTGGCACCATTTTTAACATTTATTGAATGACGAAGTTCAAAAGTATTAATTTTTGGTTATTTTTATCGTGAAACAGGTTGTTCGCTTATGAATTTGCGCTTGATGAACTGTTATTAAAATATTTTTCCATTACTTGTCACTTTTGATCTTTTCAAGGTTTGTGAACAAGAATGAGGGGTTTTTTCGTTCTTTTCTTGATTTTTTTTTTTGTACATTAATTATTATATTATTCCACGACGATGATGTTGTAATTTGTTGATATTTTGAGAATGTGAACAAGTATTTTTGAAGTAAAGTACATTTGATTTGATGTGGAGTGTTCTTAATTGATTTTAATTGTCTTGAAATGCGGTTAAAAGCGGTTTGGGTTCAATTTTTGTTTATTTAAGGGAATTTGATTTTATTTTTGTTTATATAATAAAAATTCACTGATTTTAAATTATTTTTTTATTTTTACATTTAATTTAAATTAATTTTAAATTTAATTAATTTAAATTTAATTTTGATTAAAATGAAACTTT
The DNA here is from genome assembly GCF_036172545.1 of Culicoides brevitarsis. Lineage (NCBI taxonomy): Eukaryota > Metazoa > Arthropoda > Insecta > Diptera > Ceratopogonidae > Culicoides > Culicoides brevitarsis. Next base: position 17,273,763 of record NC_087085.1, on the reverse strand, counting down.
TTTTTATTTTTTTTTTTTTTACTTTTTATTTCAATATTTAATTATTTTTATTTATTTTTTATTTAATTAATTTATTTAATTTTCAATATTTATAAGTTTTAATAATTTTATTTTATATTTTTTAAATAATTTTTTTTTGTATTTGTAAAAAATAAAAAAATCGATCAAAAAATACACAAAGTTTGAACAGGTATTTTTTGTTTTTAATTTGTTTAAAAAAAATAAAATTTAATTTTAATTTATTTATTTTTTATTAAATAAAATTTCTTAGTTTGTAAATTTTTAATTAATTTAATTTTTTTAAATTATTTATTTTATTTTTTATTAATTTCATTTTAATTTTTTTTAAATAATTTAAAAGATTTAGTCAAGAAATTTTTATCATTTTTTAATCTTTTTTTTCATATCAAGTAAATTACCAAACAAAAAATTTTTTCATTTAAAAATTCTTAAAAAGAAACTGAAATCAAAGTCATTTTTTTAAATCACAAACATTATCTTTCATTGTTTACAAAATATAATATTTACATAAACTTAATTCTCTCGAGAATTTTTATTGTTTCTGCTTTTGTACACATTTTCACTCAATAAAAAAAGCATCCTCGCAATATTAAAATATTTTGTTGACTTCTTTATTACATAACAAAACAAAACAATAGAAACGGCACGTAAAATATTACTTTATCAAGAAAAAAATAAAAACAAAAAAAGGATCTCATGCCAAGAATGTAATTGTATTGACTCTTGACCTCCTTTTTTTCTGTCGGAAAAATTCCACTAACAAAGTGCCAGTCGTCGCCATTTCACACATTAAATAATAACAAACCAAAAAAAAAAACACTGAATTCCCAATGTTTAATTTATTTTATCAACTCCCTTCTATTATTCCATTCACTTTCATCCGTATTCTAGCAATAACATGGCAATAGCACGAAAAACAATCCGTATTATGTAAATATTTATGTGAGGCGATAACGTAACGTGTCTCTCTTTCTCCATGTGTGTCTCTTGATATGATTGACTACGGAGGCGTGTTTGATGGAAAAGTACACGTGACTCATGGTGAAAATCAATAAAATGGTAATAAATTATTAACAAAAATAAAAGCTAGCAACAACATAATCCGCGGTGGCTAGTCCGTTCGATGAACAATCGCGAAACAAAATAGCAAAATCATGTACGCGTCAAGTAAATTAACATTTATAATTAAATATTGACATAAATGCGGTGCGGTTTGTTCATGTGTGTGAGTGTGCATGTGATGAGGTACTAACAAGTAGTAAAACAAACAAAAAAATCATGTTTTCTAACATCATGTAGGTCAAGACTTTTAATCGAAGTTGTTGTACAGAGTTAAATATTTGCAAAAAAAAAGTTTCTATTTTTGGGGTGTTTTGATTATTATTCATTTTTTATTTATTTTTACATATTTTTCGGTTAAAAACGGAAGATTTTTATATTTTTATTGAAATGATATAAATATTATGCAAAGTGCGCATTTTTATACGTGCGACGAATTGATGCACAAAGGAAAGAGACAGTTTTAGTCAAGGTCGGGCAGTTCGATAACATTTTTATTATTATAACGGTGCAGGATAATGCTTTAATGCAAATTAACTCGTTCGTAAGTAATTAAATTAGGTGTTTGACCTTAGTTTCCGTTCAGTGAGCAAATTAATTCGGAGCAAAATTTTACCATGCAAATTTTAAAGAGATGAATTCATTGGATTTTTGATTAGTTTTCGAAGGTTTTGTTTTGATTCCGATTCCGTTAGTTAATAAAATAGGAAGTTTTTTTTGTAAAATTGGTATAAAATTAACATATTTTCTGTAAAATTTAAACGTGATGGGGTCACCCGGTATTTCTTGTACTATAAATTGTCAACCGGCGCGCCGAGGCTTATTTTATTAATTTTATTTTTTTTACCTTATAATTTTTTATTAAAAAAAAAATAATTTTGTTAATTCAAATTTAATTTAAAAAAAATGACATAAAAATGACAAATAAATAAATTAAAAATAAAATTATTTTTTAAATTTTATTAAACTTTAAAATTTTCAATTTTAAATACTTTTATTAAATTGTGTTAATTTAAAATAATTAAAAAAATAGCAAATAATAAATAAAATTAATTTTTTTTTATTAAAAAAAATTTTAATTAAAATTTATTCAAAATAGTTTTATAAAAAAATAACAAGTAAATAACTTTAAAATAAAATTCAGTTTTTTAATTATTAATTTTATTAATTAACAATAACAATATTAAATTTTATAAAAATTAATTTATTTTAAATTTTAAATCCGAATAAAAATTCAAGAAAAAATAGTAAAAAAATATTTCCAAATTAATTAAAATAATTAATAAATTTAAATTAAAAAAAAATTAAAAAATAAATGAAAATTGTTTGAAAAATCATTGAAAAATAGCAAAAAACTTATTTTTCTACATAAATTCCTTAAATTTTCCAAACAATTAATTCTGCACAATGAATACAATCCGTTTATGCAAGTTTTGCAAAAAGCTAAAAAATGTCACATAAAAAGGGTCGTTTCTCCCATGAATTTATTCCGAACAACTACCCCAGCAACATTCAATTTGTTGCGGAAAAACTTGTTTTAATTATTTGCTCAATGGTACGATGCAAGCTACCGACATGCAGTTCATGCTCCGCAACCAACTGAAGTCAATGAAATATGAGAGTATGCATGCATTTTTGCTGCCGATGGAAAAAACCTAACGACAGCACAAAAAAAAAACAAGAAAATATGTAGAAATATTTTGCAACATTTGCAAACAACACCAAAGCAAAGTTATGTCTGTGTCTGTGTGCATTAACACGTTTTTTTTTTGGTTTTCAAATAAATAAATAAATACTTTTTTTAGAAGCTCTCGTAAAAATTGTGTTGCAACTCGTACAAAAAATCGATAGGTAGGCAATGGAAAATTTTGTATAAATTTTCTGCTAAACTGAGCACCGCGCGAGACGTTCCACGTACTTAATATGCGAAAAATTAATTTTATTTTGAGGAAGGAAGAATACCGCAATTGTTGCTTCATCAAATAAAAAAAGTTCAAGATTCACTCTGATTGATGAATAATGTGACCGCGATAATTCAACGATAATAGCATCTAACTTGAACTTAAGTCACAAAAAAGTCACATCTATTCTCATGGTAATTGCAATTAAGCTTTTATTAGAGATAAATATGCATTTTATTGGCAGTAACACGAACTTACGACGTTTTTTGTTCCTGAGCGCCGTAATAAAAAGACCTTTCAAAGGGTAATTTGTCTATTACCGCAAAAAATGTCTATTTTATAATAATAAGTTCCTCAAGTGTAGGTAGTTTAGGTTTAAAACGTGTGAATTTAATGAGCAATAAATAATAATGAAGTTAAAAGCCAATATACGCGCGCGGTGTGTTGATCGGTCAATTTGATTGAATAAAACTTCCATTTCGCACGAGATGACGCAGATTTATTATTCATGACCGCGTTCAAGTGTCAACAAGTACTAATTTCATGTCAATTTTATAAAGCCTTGATAGGCGTATGAAGTTTAAGGTTAGAAATCTATAACATGTAGAGCTGTAGAATGATTCTCGATTTCGCGCGAATTCAGAAATTTCATTGAATTTCGACCAGGGTTACAAAAACTTATAAAGTAACTTAAGTTTTAATGACTTGAAAGCAAAATTGAGTAAAATTAAAGCAATTTTTTAAATGAAAATTTTTTTTTTGTTTAATTTCAAGTAGAATTTAAGGCTTTTATTAACCAACTTTTGACTTAAACTTAAGAAAAAACTTATCAGACTTAAGTTTGAGTAAAAATATCTTAAATATTTTGAGTTAAATCAATAAGGTTTTGACATTTCTACCATTTTTTACAAATTAAGTTTTTTTTTATTTGACTTAAGGTGACTTAATCATAATAATTTATTTATTTTTATTTTCATCAAATTAAGTTTACATCATTGTAGTAGTTGGAGGAAAAAGCATTAAGCTCAAAAAAACTCATCTTTTCTTTCACATTTCAATTTTGTTGGTCGTGCGCCATTTAATCCGTTGCCATTGAATATATCACAGTCCTCCCTCAGGCCCAGTTGGAGTGTTTTTTATTTGGTTAGAGTGACACTAGTGAATCAATTAGTTTTTGAACAAATTTTGTAAAATATTTATAATTTTTATTTAGTTTTGACTTAAGCTTACGTGAATACAACAACTTGAAATAAATATAAACTTTTTCAAAAAATATCGAAAAATCTTCTTGATTATTTGAATTATTTTTTTCTTGAATTATTTTCAAAAATATAAAAAAAAATTTTTTTTTGACTAAATTGACTCTTGACTAAATCTTAAGTTCAAGAAAAAAATTAATTAAATCAAAAGTCAAATGTTTTTTTTTTTAAATTTCGACCACATTTTAGAAAAAAAATCCTTTTTATTAAAAAAAAATCGTAAATTAAGTCAAATAATTTCTCAGATAAGTCAAACTTAAGTGAATTATACTTGAACTTAAATAAAAAATCTTAAGAAATTCATTAAAAAATTTTGCAACCCTGATTCTGACATATCTGGATAATGTTACAAATTCGCAGAAACAACACTTATCAAAGTTAATTCACGCGATTTGATTTGAATCAATCAAAAAAATAAAATAAACAAAATACAGAAACTTTTTTCTCAGTACAATTCCAGACACGTACGTCATAAATTTTTTCTTCATAAATGCACTTTGCAAAGAAAGATGCAACGTAAGGGCTTCCGTGTGTCACTAGCACGTGTTTTACAAACAAACAACAATAGAAATTGTTCTGAATTAAATCTTGATTACTATCATCATTACCTAAACATGACCATTAAAACTCATTATCATGTATGGATGTACACATTTTTTTTTTCTTCATTTTTTCTGTATCCAAGTGAATTTATTAAATACACACGAGAACTTGTTATTTTTTTTTCTTTAACGTAGTTTAATAACAATAATAAATAATAATAAAAAATGGACAAGAAGCTACAAAAAAGTGCTGAACTCGGTCACTGAAGGTCTTCAGATCAGCACTTTTTTCTTCATGTATTTATTTTTATTAATCGTGGATGCAGAAACTCCTCTCGTGTTGGTACACTCATTACTCATGCAATATAATTTGACTTACAAATAAATTATAAAATGTATAATATATGGGTTAACTTTTGTGCGCGTAAGAGGGCGAAGTCCTGCAATGCAAAAAATTTCGTTTGAGGGTCAAGTTTGATGGTCACTCGTCTTGTTTCGCGGCACGAAGATGAACAAGTCTGTAAGTTGCTCTTCCTCTGTTTTGACTAGTTTTTTTTTTTTTTGATTACGAATTTTGTGTTTTGACTAGAGAATCATAATAAAAGATTTTATTACGTTATGTAAATAAATATCTTCATAATAATTTTATTTATGTTAATTTATTTACTAGAGACCAGAAATTCTTTTTTTTTGTATTTTTTATACTAGATTGATGTTGTAGTATTTTTTATGTTGTAATACACTTATTTATAGATTTTTTTTTATTATTAAATATTTTAGTAGGACACTTTTTTGTGAATATTTATATTTTTTTTTTAATATTACTTCCTACATTTTTTTTTCTTTGATATATTTTTTTTCTTAATTCGTGCACGATTTATTATTTTATTTTTCTTTCATGTTTAATTGTGTAAAAATTTTTATTTAATCGCTTTACACACATTTTTGTTGTTTTCTTGACATAAGATATATTTTACATAATACTTGATGCAAAAAAAATCACTTTTTTTCGATTAAATTATTTGGAGTAGCAATAATTGTTATAATGGCACCACAAAAATAAACTAAATTAAACCTAATAAGAAAAGTAAACGAACCGTGTGCTTTCCGAGTAACTTTTTATTATTGTACTGCACGCATGTTATAATAACAAAATAATTGTACAAATATTTATAAGAAGTGAGCAAAAAAAAAGTAGGTACGTTAAATGTTATAAAGTATCTTTTTCAATATAAAAATGTTTTATTATTGAAATATAAACAGCGAATTTAAAAATAATTTTTTTTCTTGTTGTTGTTACTTTTTTTTATGTAGAACGGTTAAAATTCACGATGTTACCTCGACAAGATAACTTTCATAACTGAAACATACCAGCAATGGTAATAATAAACAATGCTAGATGTGTTGTTTTGGGTACGGTAATGTACGGCAAGTGCGCGATGTCGATACACGTGCATGCGACTATATATATCATATGTGTAAGTGACTTGGAACTGAATTAGCGTTCAACGGAGATTGGGTTTTTGTTACAATTTTAAGTGGAAGTTTTAGATAATCGTTATTTTGAAGCAAAATAAATGTTTAAATATTTTTATAGGAAGAAGTTAATTAATTTTTATTTTTTTAAAATATTTTTAAAATTAATTTAATTAAATTTTCTTGTATTTTTGTTGATTATTCCGTTATTTTGCCAAAGAGTTAAATTAATAAATATAATTTTTAAAAATAACTTTAATATTAAATACAGGGTCGAAAAAACTTTTGATTTTTACTTTTGACTTTTTAAGGCTTAATCTCTGACTTGAGTAAAAAATGTTTTGACTTAATAGGCTTTTTACTTAAGCTTAAGTTGAAGAATTAGGTACCTTTTGATTTTTTGAAGATTTTTGCTCAAATTTTTGAAAAAAATAATTTTTTTCGAAAAAAAATGAAAAATTATCTGAATTAAGTCAAAATTGTTTAAAAATAATCTGATTAAAATAATAATCTTGTGAATAAAATAAAATTAAAATAAAATTATTTGAAGGCTTTTATTTTATTTATGTCACTTGTGAGCATTTCAAGAAGTTCGTTCAATAATTTTTTTTAGAAAAAAAATTTAAGAATCAAAAGACGAATATTGCAAAAAAGATTTCGAAACTTTTTCTTCGAATAATTATTTTAAATGCAAAATTTTGTGCTTATTAAAAAAATAAAAAAAAATGAACTAAAAAGTAATAAACAAGGGCTTTTTGAGAAGAAAATCGAATAAAAAAATACCGAAGTGAAAATGATTAAACAAAAGCCTTTTATGAACAGCAATTCCTTTGCTTATGAAAGAAAAATTAAATTCTGATATAATATCTTAAATCAGAAATTTTATTTTTTTTTTAAAGAGACTAAAATATTCTATTACGCTCATAAAAGGCTCTTGTTTCATCCTTTTCAGTTCGTGTTTTTGAATTTTTTCGATTTTACTCTTAAAAAATCTCTTGTTTATTTCTTTTTAGTTCGCTTTTTACCATTTTTTTATTTTTTTTATTTTCCTATTTTTTTTTACTCGTAGATCAGTCCAGAAAATTTATTTATAGATTTTATTATTCATACGCTTATCACTTTATAATCCCATATCATATCAATAATCTCTTCGCCTCATCAATTCGCGTGATAAAACCACTGTCCAGTTGATAAAACGACCACAATTCCAAAATAAATACAAATCTTTTGTACAAACAACTTTACATTGCTCTGTACTTTGATTTGTCCATATTATTTATACCTACACAAGAAATCATTACACGACGACATCAATAGTAACGAGTACGGGTACCCGTAACGGAGTATCGATGTTCGTGTCTGGTCTAGACGCTACTATAAATGAAAAACTATTAAAATGTGTCGATATACTCACATAACACTGCAATTTTTTTTCTCAAAGTCCAGCGCAGCCGATTTTTTTTTGTTTTGTTTTGTATCAAAAAAATAATTTTTCGTGTGTGTGGGACACAACAAGTAATTTTTTTTTGCAAAGAATTTTTGCATTCATGCTTCAGTAAGAATTTAAACGAGTATTACCGGTTTCCAATGTAATTTTGGCCTAATTTTCATGTGAGGCAAATTTTCGTGTCACGCTAAAATAATAAAATTAGTAGTTATTTAAATATGAATGTTGTGGTCAAGAACCTAAATTCACTTTATTATTATTGGAATAATTAAAATAAAAAAGCAAGTAATGGAAATATTGACTTTTGTACCAAACTACGTCGGTTTTTTGACACGAACAAACGGTTTCTATTTCAATTAAAATTTATTTTATTAAATAATTTATTTAAACCAAAGCGAACAATTGAACATGCAATTGTGTGACTGCCGGTAAAAAAAAATTTAAAACTTTACAAGGACGAATATAAAACAAAGAAGCGGAAGAATATAGATAGATATGATGGTGATACCCGCAAGAATACAGTGAATGCATTTTAATGTAATTCGCACTTCGATACTTGAATTGATAATTTTTTTTTATCTATCTTTCTCATTAAATTAAATTAAATTGCTCATTATGACTACTTAGGTTGCATAACAAAATTCTGAAAAAATTTCCAGAGGTGTCAGAGAGAAATTAAAAAAATGCCTTTACATAAGAAATGGACCGACCAACAATTAAAATAAATTTTATTTGTAATTAAAATGCAGTAATTAACGTTGTGAATATTTTAGCCTCACAACTTTATTACTTTAGTTCAAAAAAAAAAATTTTTTTTTTACTACATGATGATTGATTGGAAATATGCATCACACAATCATGTAATAAATATATATAAAAATTTTCAAAAAAAGTAGGTTAACACACATAAGTAGCACAGTTGATACTTTGCCTCTGAAAATGCACGCACAGATTCTCGAACGAACGACGCACAATTGCACATAGCGCGACAAGAGTTTGTGTGTGAAATGTAGTTTATGTTTATTAAGAACTTGTATTTGTCTAATGACAGACTTGAATGTTGGAACGCGCGCGACTACTGGATAGAAAACACGCTGCAGAATGAAAAGTAACACCGATCATTAAAAGATCACGACATCTTTGGTGTGGACAGTTGATGGTTGTTGTAGCTTTGAGTGATGCTTGAATTGCACAGTTGAGACGTTACTTAGCATTTTAATTTTAATGGAAATCTAGAAAATAATGTAAGACAAGGTTTTTCTTGTTTGGCATTTGAAATTGATTGAAGATGAAGAGATTTTCTTTATGTTTATTGGTTTGAAAGATTAGAAGAAATTATTTAGCATTAAATTTGTTCATAAATATTTTCTAACAAAAAAAAATATTTAAACTGCAATCCAAGTAAAATCTTAAGTATGTGAAATATTTAAATGAATATGGTTTTACAATTCAATAGAAATATTCTGCATAACTTTTATGACAAATTGAACGAAAAATTTTATATTTTCAAAAGAAGAAAAATTGAAAGTTGAAATTAAAATAAATTTAATAAATTTAAAAATTAAATTAAATAATAAATTAAACTAACTTTTTTTTTACTAATTTAATTAATTTTCTAAACTCTATTTTAATTAAATAAATTAAACATTAAAATAGATGAAAATGAGTAGAATTTTCTCTACAAAATTATATTTTCCAAAATTCTTTAATTTAAATTTTATTAAATTTTCTTAAAAATTTAATAAATTTAAAATTTAAATTTTGGTTGCAATTATTTAAATTTTTTTATTAATTTTTTTTATTTTCTAAAAAAAAAGTTACTTTTAAATTTAATAAATTTTTTAAACATTAAAATATTTTTACAAAATGCTATTTATTTTGCTACAAAATTTTTAAAAATTCTTAGATTCGAGTTTTTATATATATTTAAAAAAAATAATTTTTTTAACAAAAAGCTTAAATTTGCCAAAAAAATAATTGTTCTGAATAAAAAAAAAAATTAAAAATAAAATTAAAAAAAGGAAATTTTTAGTACTTTTATATATTAAAAGGTTTTGCAAAATTGATAATTTTTACCAAAAATATAAAAAAAAAATCAAATTTTCAAAATAATTTTTAAGACAATGTTGATCTTTTGAAAAAATTATCATTCAAAATTAAATATAACAAAATTTGAACATTTTTTTAAATTTTTGTTATTTTAGTTTCTCAAAAAAAAAAAATATAGAAAAAAATAATTTTAATAAAATTAAAATAATTCTAAAAAATCTATCATTCATAAAAAAAAAAATTAAAAATCATTACTAAAATCTGTAAGAAAATTTTTTTCTAACCTTGGATTCATTTTAATGCTTAATGCTTAAAAATCCATATCAACAAGTACCTTTTACATTTCCAATTGCACTAAAATATAAAAAAATCGAAATAACTAATAAAAACTCGATATTTACATAAAAATTACCTCTTCTGCTTAATCTTCCTCTAAATCCATTCACCAAATAACTCCAGATAACGATCAACTCTGACCCAAAATGTATTCATACTGTCTTGAGGCTCTATAAATCCACCTCTTATTAATAATGCATTTCATTCATTCACGGCTTTAATGCGAATTTGATGTTAGATTATAGATGTCTATATGCCCATACTTTGTCCATTCATATTTATTTAGTACATTTACCAAGAGTTGTACTGCGCACTGGAATTTGATTACACAATCTATCTTTATGCATTTCATAGCAAAAAAAAAAATTATCATGTGCTTCGGCGGCATTTAATCCTAAAATCGTGATGTTACCATCGCCACGTTTATGGTCATCCAACAATAAATTCTGATGATGGAGAATCGTATTTCATCACATTGTTAAGGCTTAAAAGTTGACAGGTTTGTTTTTTTTTTGCATGAAACAAAGGTTTTTCCTATGAATTTGTAAGAAGATGTTAATTAAGCAAACATTCATTAATATTGCTGTCGAAGCGACGCAAACACATCATCAAATTCAATTTTCTCAACGAGCTCGTCGAAGAAACGACATAAAAGTGTACGACAAACAGCGCGACAACATGATGATGATGATAACTGTTAATACGAAATAAATGAGAAGAAATGAGTAACAACTGGTCTGCTGTTAAATCAAGTATGCATGATCATTCCTGATACAAATACACATTTGCTTGCATGCGTAATGCATGTTATTGGCGGAATGTATGAGCAAAACGCAAGTGTGATAAGTGCACAAGTAGGCAATAATAAATGATACAAGTGAGAAAGAAATGAAGTTGTTGTTGTTGTTATTGCCACTCTCGCGCGCCGCCGATGATGCGATGCGTTGATGATGGTGGTGGTTGATCTGCTGCAGATCTCGTTTTGGGTATGCGCGCGAGAAATAACAGCACAACTCTTCGCGCCGATGCTAACCTGTGAAATTGCTTGACCAAAAGTGCGTCACATTTTTTTTTCTTGTACCGTAGTGAGCTGAAATTGCGCGCATACTTGCGATGCATTTCTGGTTTTCTCATGTGCGTATCGATTTAATTCAATTTGTTCTCCGTTTTATTTGTATTTACCTCCGTGCGGTTATTTTGAAATACATCTACAACGAAGAAAAAAAAAGAATTGAAAGAATTAACATGTTAAAAGACGTATGCGATGCGTTTTGTGAGTATACTGACCTTTAATTCAAACAAAATGCGAGTGAATGAAACGATTAAAAATAAAAAAATACGCGCGTACATAAATTACGATTTCAAAATATATCTGCATGAGCAATCTCTTTGCAATTGATTTATCTTCGAATACAATTTTTGCATCACTGAGCAACGTTTTGTCTCTACGATAAAAATTTAAATTTTTTTTTGAAAGTACCTAACTTTATTTTGCTTAGAAACCCAACCTTAAAATTATAGTTAGTACTTACCTGCCACACATGTTCGCATAATTTTAATTAAGCTATAAAATTACCACTCAATATTTTTAATAATAAAAAACAAACAAACTCATTTAGAGGATTGTAATTAAAAATTGGTTTGCCATGTGTGCGTGAGGTAGAGCGCTAAAGGGAAGGTCAAGCATGAAATAATTTATGAGATGAACACGCTGGTTTTTATGTTGTGGCATAAATTTATAACTAGAAGCGAAAAGGGCAAATTGTTATTAAAAGCGGTAGTAAAATAATTGAATTTGACTTTAACTGAAGGTAAGTGCAATTTTTAAACATGTTAGCATTTTTATTCGATTTTTCTAGAGTTTTAAATATTTAATTTATTTAATTTTATGATAATTTAATTTTTTTTAATTTTTAATGTTAAATAATATGTATTTATAATTTTATTTTAATAACTTTTAATTTTTTCTTAATTTTTTTTAAAATAAATTTTAAAACTTTTTTCAGCATTTTTTTAATAATTATTTTAATTTTTTTTAAAATATTTACTTCATTTCTTTTATCTTTTGCCTCGAGTTTTGTCAAATTTTATAATTAATTAATATATTAAAATAATTTTTTTAAATAATTTTTTTTAATTAAGATGACTCAACTTTTAAATTTTATTATGTTTAGACCCATAAACTGTCAAATGATAATTTTTTTAAAGAAAAAAGCTAAAATTATTAATTTTAAAATAGAAAAATTGCCATAACAATTTAGTTTTCGGTTTGATTTAATTTTTAACGTTTTTTTAAGTCCAAATTAAAAGCCGTCTTCATAATTTTTTTGTAAATTTTAATAGTTTTTCAGTTATTTTAAATTTTAAAAGTGTTTAAAAATAAGAAAAATAATCCAAATTCACTAAAAAATTTCTGAAATTAAAAAAAAAATAATTTTAATAAACGTTTAGGCCCAATTTTAAGTCAAATACAAACAAAAATTCTTCTGGCTTTTTTATGAAATTCAAAAACTGAGCAATGTTTAGAGAAATGGTAAATTTTTAATTTTACTAAAAAATTGATCGCAACTCAAATTCTGAAAAATTTGAAACTTTTTTGAGAAATTTAAATTATTTTTTGAAATTGTACTTACCTTTCATGTATGAACTGCAAAAACATCGCTGTAAACATCCAAATTGATTTATATGATAAAGTAAAAGTGTCAAAATTGATGAAAACTGGAGGGCATGAAAGTGATGTCAATCTCTCTTACATGATTTATTGCGATGTTTTTCATGTTGGAATACTATATAAATGCCGTTCTGATGACATTTTGGGATATTGTCTCCTTTGAAGCAGTTATTATTTTTAAAAATTTAATCTAAAAATGAAAAATTTACTCACAGTTTTTGCGTTATTTGCATTTCTGTTCCAAATTAGTCACAATATTCACATCCCAATACACAAATTTGGGCCTTTAAACAAATTTCAGAACATTGGCGAGGAATTTGGTAAAACTTCATTTGACATTTTTCATTAAAATTCACCAACTTTCTCTCCACAGCTCTCTTTTCAACTGATAGAGGCACTTATTTGGCTCACTCAAATGGCACTGATAAGCCCAAATTCACTTGCAATTGTACGAACATCGAATTAATCTGCAACGAGACTGACAATAAATGCTCTTGTAAGTTTTCCCTACACACGAATAAAAACATTTTTCATGCAACAATCACTTTTAGTTACTCCAACTTGTGAATGCGGCAAATCGGATGCCAGAATATTGAACGTGATGTTTAACATGTTGAACAAAATACGAAAATTGCGAGTGTCGTAAATGGACAAACTTTGTCATTTGCAAATAAATTTCTAAATATTACCAGGCGTTTCCTTTCTAATCACTTCTTCTGTGCAACAATGTGTTAAAAATTGCAAATTTCCGTCCTTCACACATTCTTTATGTTTGTGTAATTATTTTTAATGACCGCTTGGAGCTGAGTTTTGTTTTATTTTTTTCGGTCATTCTAATAATTTATCACCTTTGTTGCATAAAAAAAATGTTAGTTCTTCAGAATAAACGCAACTAAGGTATTCAAATGTGAGTTGAAATATTTTATTGATGTTTGAATAATATTGGTCATGGCAAACAAGAATATTTTTTATTCAAACATATATAAAGCAAAGCATGATTTGTTTAAAATTAAGAAGAATTTTGTATTTTTTTTTTCATTCATTCATTTATTTTAATGGAATAAATATGTATGTTGAGGATTTCATGAATTAAAAAAAAATTACTAGTAATAAATATTATATTCACACATTTGTGACTGAATCATATGTTATAGGCTTATCCAAATTTAATTTAATAAATACTGGCCGATGCCCCTTTTTTGAATTTAAAAAATTAATAAGACAAAAAAAAATTAAATTAGTAATTTCGCTCAAATCAATTATTATTTTTTTATCTAAAAAAAATTATATTAAAATTAAATTAAATATTTAATTAATATTTAAATAAAATAAAAATAATTATTTAATTCTAGCTTAACAAAAATTAAATAAACAAAATATAAATAAATAATATTTATTAATTTTTAAATTAATTAACTAATTATTTATTTTATTTTTTAAATTTAAAAAAAATTATTGATTTTTATTTATTTATTTTATGCGTTGTTTTTTTGGTTTTCAACAGTAAAAATCAGAAAAAAATGCGAAAAATAATTTTAAAAAATTTCTTAATTTTTTTTAAAGTTTTACAGAAATTTAAACTTAAAATCTTTTGTATTTTAATTTTTTTGATTCATTAATTTTATAATTTAAAAAAAAATGGTTTTATTTTTATCGGCCTTATAACATGAAAAAATTGTAATTATTTTAATAATATTGAAGCCTTGAGATCGATCTTTTACTCTCCGGTGTGTATTTTCAATCAAAGACAACATCAACGCAGCATGTCGTTAGGCAAATTTACGATAAATATACAAAGGAAAACACATGTAAGTCAATTAAGGTCAACTCTAATTATACATATATTTATTTTAGAAGGATTTCTGTCAGTTTTTTCAACAAAATTATATAACACACACATTAATTTGACATAATCAGATAAATAAGAATAGCATGTTAAGTGACATCCGTTCGTTCATTCATTAAAAAAATTCTACATTAAAAAATGTGTAACATTCTTCGCGATTGCAACACAACTTAACCATAACAAAGTCCGATATAACGTAAAATTTATTTCATCAAGTCCTACACGAGACGCATACAAACTGCTTCGTAATATAGGTAGATGCACTTTTAACATGCCTACGAATGTATCTCGAGAGTAAAAATGATATAAAACACAAAAATGAATATATAATAAAAAAAATATTGTGAAAAAAAAGTAAATTGTTGACAAGTTTTTGATTCGAACTGCACTCACACATATCTTGATATAGTATATTAAGTATATTTTTTTGTATTTCATTTAGTTTTATTTATTATTAAGTAGTATTCTCTTGCAGTTTCTGCTGTCTTGTTAATCGCACTTGATTTGTTCATGCGTGATATTGAAGATTTTTTGCAATTGCACTCTCATTGCAGAGAAATTACTTTTTTGCTTGTATGTATATCAGGATCATGATTGAAAGAGAAAGATTTTTTTTTATGAAGTGGTGTGTTAATAACAGTGGATTGTTTGTGAATATGTGTGAGGTACAAACAAAAAAAAAATTAAAGCAGATGATTTAATAAGGAGGAACGTAAAAAATTTAAATTGGAGTTAATGAAAATTTATTATGTAATTTTTTTAATTGTTAATGTATTTTTTTTTCTTAGAAAATTTTTTCGCAACATTTTCTGTAACAAGTTTTTCTTATTTAGCAATCTAAGAAGTCAATTTATTAATAAAAATGTATTTTTTTCAATGATTTTAAAGAATTTTTACTGATTGGTACAAAAATGCGAAATGTTGTTCTTCAATAACGAGGGCAAAAGGTATGCTAGCAATCTAAAATCTTTATTTTTTTATGGTTCAATGGACAAGAAATTTTCTCATCAATATTTTTTCATATTATTTTTTATCAAATATTACAAAAATATTAAAAATGGAAAAATAAAACTAATTTTTGGGTGTTAAATAAAACTTGATGATTTTTTTTTTATTTTTATAAAAATTTTTAGGCCGCTCCAATTTTTTTTCTATGTTTTTGTCTCCTGCCCCATTTCAAAAGCCGAAAATCCAATGGGGCAAAATAAAAAAAAAGTTTAAAATTTCATCAAAATTGACGGTTTTTTGGTCTTTTTTCAAGGAATTTCTCAAAATTTTTTAAAAAATTTAAAATTTTTAAGAATTATTGTGTTAAAAATCGTATTTTAACATGAATTTTCTTCTTTAAATTTTTTTTTTCAAAAAATTACTTTTCAAAATTTTTTGACAGTTATTTTTATGAAATTTTTTTGTTAAAATTTTTAACTTGAAATACTTTGAGATCAATTTTAAATCATCAAATCTCAATGTAGATACTATAAAAAGATTTAAAATATTCATAAGAGCCCAAAATTTGTTAAAATTTTGGCATTTTGTATGAAACAGTATTTCAAAACTTTTTTTTTATTTTTGAAAAAAATGTTTTGGGACAAAAACATCGGAAAAAATTTGGAACGGCCTTAATTTAAAAAAAATTTAAAAATTTAATTTGCGGAAAAAAATTATTTTTTCCCAGGATCTTAACTCATTTTCCAAAATTAAATTTACAATTTTTCCTCCGTTTTTAAAGGAATTTTTTTTTAAATGGTGAATTTTTCCAATTTTTCTCCTAAAAATTTAAAATTTCCCTAATATAGTTGTAAATTTTCCGTGAACGAGGTTCCCAAGTTTAATTCCAAAAAAATTAATATAATCAGGAAAATTTATTGAAAACAAGTCATTTGAAAATAAAAATTCAGTTTTTTTCAGAAGCTTAACTGAAAAACTTTTTTTCTATTAAAATTTTCACATTTTCTTCAAAAATTTCTCAAATCAATTTTAATTAAAAATTATTTTAATAAAATTTTCAAAGTATATCTCGAAATATAAATAAAAGCCAAAAATTCATTCAGTTTTTTTTTCAATATCTTCAAAAAAAAAAAAATTAATTTCACAAAAAATATCAAATCATCAGTTCAAACTTCACAACCACACATTAAAACGCCATTTGAATTTTGATTAATTGTTTTTTATTTTTATTTTGGTTGTCTTTATTAAAATTGCATTTCATCGTTCCTTTGTTGTCTTCATATATATGTAAATACAACTTAATATTAGATGTCTTTTTTTCAAATACAAGTGGTATAATGGGTAGTCTTACACACTAGGATTACAATTCAATGTTATTAAACTAACTTTTTTTTTGTTTATTTCTTACAAATTAACATTAATTGATCAACTTTTTCCTCTAATCGTATTAGGAA
The DNA here is from genome assembly GCF_036172545.1 of Culicoides brevitarsis. Lineage (NCBI taxonomy): Eukaryota > Metazoa > Arthropoda > Insecta > Diptera > Ceratopogonidae > Culicoides > Culicoides brevitarsis. Next base: position 17,256,754 of record NC_087085.1, on the reverse strand, counting down.
GGGGGTTAAAGGCATTTAATTATCTAAATTCTAGTTACATTCACTATTATAAAATGTTAGGCGCTTCTTTTTTCTCTCTTACATACTGATCTCGCATTGAATTTGTGAGAATTCTGTTAGGAAATCGGGGATTAGGAGTAATAAATTAATTAAAATTGTTTTACTTTTCGCTTACAAATAAAAAAATTATCGTAAAAAAGGTCTACTTTTGTTGAGGTAAATGTTAGTACATAGGTAAATAATGTTTAAAATTCATTAAAAATAGAAGTAACATGGCTCGGATTTCACGCAAACTATAGAAAAAAAAAACAAAACAAACAGAATCCATTCAAATATTTGACGATTTGTGTATAAAATAAATGAAATTGACTGCAAAATTTAAAAAATATTAAAAAACTACGTTTTTAGACAGCAATTAACTTTTGAATTTGCGTCAATGGGACACCAACGGTGCCATTTTCCGGAAGCTGCTTAATCCTGAGTAGCCATTGTCGACATTCGTTACATTTGTTGACGCGTTCCTCGCGCGTGAGATCGACGCCAATGTTGGAGCCCCAATACGTGCACGTTTCCTGGATAATTGGTTGGAATTTGGTGATAATTTCGCGCAGCGTATCACACGCGCGGATCGCATGGAATTTGTACTCGCTCTGGAGCCATTGATACAATTGCGGCAGCAGCAAAACACACATATCGAGACTCCAGGAAGCCGTTTTCTCGAGCATCGCGCCAATTATGTCCACTAACAAGCCGCGATCATTCATCTCGATGGTCTTCCGGAGCACCGTGGTGACATCTTGTCCCTGTATCGTCTTCGTGAGCAACTGTAATTGAGCACTGCGCGCCGAAAGATGACACAAAACCGTCGTATGCTCTTCCTGGATCTGATGGATGTACGTTTCCTCGGAGCGGGTCATTTGCAATTCTTGTTGGTGCTGTTGCATCGGTTGGTGCATCGCTACCTGGCCATGATGGTACGGACTTGTTGCTTGCATCTCACCGTTGTAGTTGATAATTTTGGGAATTTGCGTGGGCTGTACGTTTCCGAGGACTTTCATGTCGATGGAGCTTTTGGATCTGAGCGGTTTTGTCATTATTTGCACTGAAATATTTTTGTTTTTGATGTTTTCGCGATTCAGCACGGAATTTTGGTCGGCTTTCTTCACGGAACGGATATTTCGCACCGGAGACGTGCCCCGAGACATGGGACGAGCTCGCCCCGTGGGTTTTGGCGGATCATCGTCGACGCCAATTTTATTTAGTTCCATCGTACTCACGGAATTGCTGATTTTGCGTGTCGACTCGACATTCGATGGCTGTCGAATCATCTGTTGCTGCGTTTGACGTGCTGCTGCCGGTTGACGTGACACTTGTTTGAGCGGCTTTGTCGTGTAATCGGGCGGTTGTGCGTTATTTATCGGGAAGTCTTCCTTTTCGGCTTTGATATTTTTGTCGGCGGACATCAACAAGACGTCGTCACTGAAGTAATTCGTTAATCCGGAGTCGTTTTGGGTGCCGGGCAAGTCATCAATGGCAATTTGACTCTTTGTGCCGGGCGTTTTTGACTTTTTCATTGCGTATGAGCTGCTGATTTCTGGTTGCGGAATTGGTTGAGGCTTATTTGGGGGTGGAAGCTGAATGTACGTGATGTCACTGGGCATCGGAAATTCCGGGCCATCTTCGTCAATCATCTCAATACTGAGATTCGGCGACGAGAGACCATCTTCGGGAATTGCAGGAGTTTGGGGGGATCCTTTGTTACCTTGCAACGACAATCGTAACTTGCCACTGCCCTTGCTGAAGCTCCGACGTACCGGATGATGCGACTCAAAGTGTGGCTCGACACTGGCAACTGATCGGAAAATTTCCTCAATCGGTGTCATATAAATTGCTGCCTTTGTTGCCTCATAAGCGCCACAAATCAACTGATTGCCCTTGATTTTCATGTCGCCCAACATATTCCATGTCGCTTCCACGTGCCCCAAATCACGATCGGGCTCCCAACCTATCACAGAAACGCCAATTGTCGATCCCACGAACAAATTGTCGCCTTTTTCGTTGAACGTAATGCACTTGACGGTGTGTCCCGAGAACGAGGTATCTGTGGCACGAGCGATAATCTTCTCGGATTCCAGATCGTACAAGTCGACGGTGCCATCATTACGTCCTGCGCCAAGTAAAAGTTCGTACGGATGAAATTGAACGCAGGTAACGGGAGATGCATGTTCAGGAAATTCAATTAATTGCTAAAAATGATGAAATTTCGGTTAAAAACGAATTTTGAGGTAATTAAAAAATTAAATTTTACCTTTGACATTCGAATATCCCAAATAATTACGGATCCTTCAGTTCCAGCTGACGCGATCCACGAGCCATCAGGACTGAATTTCACCGAATTTACGTTCGCCATATGACCTCGATACTTTTTGATGCACAAATTGCTTCGGATATCCCACAAACGGATGGAGGTGTCATTGCTGCCTGATACAAAATAATCCTGCAAACAAAAAAATCCAAGATAAAAAACACGGAACGAGTGTGAATCAGTTTCAAGGGAACACTCTGATACTACGTAATATTACTAATAAAAAAAATACGTAGCGGACAGCAGATGTGTGTGTGAATGTGTACGTGAGACACAGAAAAAAAGAAACAAAACAAGTCTTACCCCAAATGGATGGCAATCAATACTCTTGACGCTCTTTAAATGCCCATAAAATGTGCTGTGTTCGTCCTCCTGCTCCAAGATCCAGCGCTTTATGACGCCATTTTCGTCGGCAGAGTAGACAATGTTGTCGTTGTTGGCGAATTTTGCACACATAATCGAGCCATTGTGCCCTTGCAGAGACAGGAAACATTTGTCGCTGCCAAACGCCCACAAATTCACGACTTTGTCTTGTCCGCCAGTCACGAGCACACGTCCACTCTCTCCCAAATCGAGGCACGTCGTATTTCCGTTGTGCGCCTGGATCTCGCAGATTTTTTTCACTAATTTTCTCGCTAACAAGGCCATTTTTACATTTTTCTTTCTTTCAGTTTGACTGTTTTGTGGTTCAAAATTGCAGTTTGCTAATTCAGGTACGAAGTTATCAATTTCATTCGTCTCACAAAATGAATTACACTGAAGAACAAATTTTTCCTTTTGCCATCGAGAGAGATTTTTTGAAACCTTTAAGGGTGTTCCAAGACCGTTTTCTGTTTCGCGTTTCCTCCCCCATCATTTTTATCAAAAATCACCATGGGGGATATAGAAATTTTATATAGATTTTGAAATACTTTTTCATACTAAATGACTTAAGAAATCAAGTTTTTCTAGCTTTTTTAGCGATATTTTAGCTGTTTTTCAACAAGTTTGACATTTTGCACTATTTAAGAGGTTATTTCGATTAAGAAATCAAGAATTAATTTTTTACAAAAAAACGATTTGTGAAAGCATTTTTGTCATTTTGTAGCTGTGGATAAAAATTTGTCAAGGGCAATTTATCATTTTTGAATCATTTTATAACTAAAACTGGATGGCAAAAAATATTTCGACTGAAATAAAATTTTTTCCTTTGACAAAATCCAGCGTTTTGTTTTGAATAACGAACTCAAAAACTGTGTCAAAGCAATTTTTGACAAATCTTGCTCTAAATGGATAAAAATTTGTCAGAGGGCTCTAATTTATCATTTTTAATCATTTTATAACTCAAAACTGGCAAAAAATTGAAACTGAAAAATTTTTTTTCCTTTGACATAGTTTTGTTTTGAAAACTAAATCAAGAGCAAAACTAAATCAAAAACTGTGTCAAAAACTGTGTCAAATTTGTCAGCAATTTTTGACATTTTTAACTTGCTCTCAATGGATAAAAATTTGTCAGAGGGCTCTATTTTATCATTTTTAATCATTTTATAACTCAAAACTGGCAAAAATTTAAACTGAAAAAATTTTTTTTCCTTTGACATAGTTTTGTTTTGAAAACTAAATCAAGAGCAAAACTAAATCAAAAACTGTGTCAAAGCAATTTTTGACAAATCTTGCTCCAAATGGATAAAAATTTGTCAGAGGGCTCTAATTTATCATTTTTAATCATTTTATAACTCAAAACTGCAAAAAAATTGAAACTGAAAAAAATTTTTTTCCTTTGACATAGTTTTGTTTTGAAAACTAAATCAAGAGCAAAACTAAATCAAAAACTGTGTCAAAGCAATTTTTGACAAATCTTGCTCCAAATGGATAAAAATTTGTCAGAGGGCTCTAATTTATCATTTTTAATCATTTTATAACTCAAAACTGCAAAAAAATTGAAACTGAAAAAATTTTTTTTCCTTTGACATAGTTTTGTTTTGAAAACTAAATCAAGAGCAAAACTAAATCAAAAACTGTGTCAAAGCAATTTTTGACAAATCTTGCTCCAAATGGATAAAAATTTGTCAGAGGGCTCTAATTTATCATTTTTAATCATTTTATAACTCAAAACTGCCAAAAAATTGAAACTGAAAAAAAATTTTTCCTTTGACATAGTTTTGTTTTGAAAACTAAATCAAGAGCAAAACTAAATCAAAAACTGTGTCAAAGCCATTTTGAAAACTTTTTTAGATTAGATTATTTTTTTTAGAAAAATTTTTCAAAATAGTTTTTGGAAAGGAAAAATTAAGTCAAAACGCTAATTTTATAACAATATCATAGAAAATAACTCAAAATTGAACAATTTTATTACTTTTCCATACTAAATAGTACTAAAAACGAAAATCTATATAAAATTTCTATATCCCCCATCCCCCATGAATTTTTTTCAAGCATGTAACGCGAAACAGAAAACGTTTTGGAACACCCTAAATATCAATTTTATAAATTTTGAACATCATTTATGAAAATATTTTATTTTCTTCTCGTAAAAAGCGTTATGAACCTTGCAAGTCAATTTTCAACCCAATTTTTGGAAAAAATTAAAATTAGACCTTCAGTGAAATCATCCTCATTCTTTTTTTCTTCAATAATTTCCATTTATTTTCTTTACAAAAGAAATTTTTCACATAATTTGCGCATGTAACAGCTGCGACCTCTTCGAGGTCTCAATTGAAAATTTTATCGGCATCTGGGACGCCCTTCTGATGCTTAAACTTTTGATATTTTTGGTTTCGGAACTGCGGTATTTGGGCAGGTCGTTGCAAAAGTGACTCTTGATAGTCCTCTTCTTCGATCCGTTCGGTGATATTCAACGTTAATCTCTTCACGCGTTCATTTTCTTCTCGCAGCTGCTCCTTTTGTTTCAACAAATTTTGCGCGAGATGACTCTCAATTGGCGCCTGGAATACTTTCAACTGCTGCTTTCCAGCTTTTGAGCCACGCACCATCAAAGTAAACGGCACCGAGTCTGTGGGAGCTTCTGGTTCCGCTGTTTGTAGCTGCTCGTACGTTTTCTTGATCGGTTGTTTGCCCGTCGTCGGAACTGGAATATCTTTCGTCGCTGGCGTGATTTTCGCTGCTTCTCGCAAACGTTCTTGGTAGCTTTCTTGCGCGAGTTTTTCGAACATTTGCTCGAATTCGAGGTCTTCTTGCGTTTTTTCGTCCTTTCGTGCGGTCACTTCGTGTCCTCGTTGCAAATCTTGTTCGCTAATTTCGTCGGGTTCGGGTTCGTATTCTTCTTCCATCATTTCGCGCGGTTTGAATTCGTCGTCGTCGGAGTCGACAGCTTCTGAGGTGAGTTCTTCCGTGTTTTCGCCTTCGCGACCACTTTCAGCTACTTCGGAGATCGCTTCGAGTTTTGTCTCTTGATTTTGTTCGTCGATGTTTGGATAAAGTTGGCGTTTTAGTTTTTCCACGGCTTTGTTTGCCTCTTCGAAATTTTTGTAGAATTTAATTTTGGGACGAATTGTTGTGAGACATTCTTTGTAAGCGTGTTCGATCAAGATGGGGAAGAGATCAGCATTTTCGTTGTTTGTGAAGACGGGATCTTCTTTCTTGAACCAGTAATAACGTTGCAAAAAGACGATAAAGTAATCGAGCCTACAAAAAAAAGGAAAAAAAAAATATATTTTAAATATACATATTTTTTTTGAACTTTTTGTCCCAAAAGTCGAAATCCCAATAGGGCAAAATAAAAAAAAAATTAAAAATTTCATCAAATATTACCGTTTTTTTCATAATTTTTAAAGAAATTTTCAACTTTTTTTTTAAATTTTTTCAATTTTCAAAATTTTCTGTATTAAAAATTGCATTTTTACATTAATTCTTTTTTCTAAAAATATTTTCAAAAAAAAAATTTTTTTTTTCAATATTTTTAAATTTTTTTTACGATTTTTTTTTTGTTTAAATTTTTGACTTGAAATACTCTGAGATCAATTTTAAATTATATAAAATGATTAAAAATTTTAATTTTTACGAAAAAAAAAATTCAGCGATGAAAATTAAATAAAAAAAATGAAAAATATTTGGATTTTTTTTTGTATTTTTGATTGAAAAAACTTTTAAAATTTAAGTTTTTATAAAAATCTTGATCATGAACTCGATGCAAAAAAAATAATGAAAAAAAATAAAAATTTTTTGAAAAAATATTTTGAGAAATTTTGTGAAAAAATATTTTAAGAAAATAATCTCATGTTAAAATTCACTTAAAATTCAGTACAAAAAATTTTTAAATTTTTTAAAAAATCATGTGAAAAAAGTAAAAAAACGGAAATTTTTAGTAAAATTTTAAACTTTTTTTAGATTTTGGACTTTGTTTCATAAAAAAAAGTTTTAAATAAGAAAATTCAAAACTTACATTTTTCTGTGCGATTGCTTCGTAAAATACAGGCCACACGTGCTCAAGAGTGTACAAGCCAACTTCAGTCTGAACATACTGCCAGGCGGATCAACATCCGACGGAAATTCGTAGTTCATCGTCACGCCAAAGGAAATTATCAAGTACAACGTATTCACCATGTGTGACGCACTCACGAGTCGATAATTGAACATCTCTCCCAAATACGTGACCATCGCGATCCTCCGTTGTGCCAATTTCGGTGAATGAATTTCCAGTCCCGCTCGAACATCTTCAAAGACATTATCAATAACGCGTGCCACAACTTGCTCCCGATACGAACTCAAGCCCGACAGCAAATCAGCGAGATATTTTATCAAGTGATATCGCAATTCATAGGCTTTTGTGAGACATTTGACGATGTAGTCTGTTAGTTCGGCATCTGTGTAATCGAGTCTTCGCATGAGTTTTATCATCATATCGACGTTCGATTTGTTCAGTTCCTCGAATATCAAGTGACGGATGTAGGTGTGCATGGGAGGTCTCTGTTTCACTTGCACCCCAACATCATCCGGAGGCTTCACCAAAAAGTAACAATTTTCTACTTGTGCGACGTGACGTGGATCTAAAGCATGTGCGGTCTTCAAACGCATCATTTTTTCCAAAGCTGCCAATGTCCGTAGTCGACTTTCCTTGCAATTGTACAAATATTGGCCACACACCTCCAAGAAAGCGCACGTCATCTCGATTTGATGATGTTGGAAGTTGTAAAGGAGAATTTTGAGACACATCAGTGCTTCCAGCTTCGCATAAAGACCGAATTTGACGAGTTCCCCAATAAATCGGATCACTTTTATCTTGGACTCGATGTTAATTTGGTCCCTTTTGGCAACTTGGTACTTGAAATCGTTCTTCAGGAGTTGACACAGGTCAATGGCAGCATCGGGCGCTACGAGATTTATCACTGCCATGATTCGCCCGTACATCGGAAGGAGATCTAAACGTGTTCGATGCACCGAAAATAAATTTCTGACCAATTTTTTCCTGTACGGCTTGATATTATAGTTCAACAAAAATTCAATCGCGGCACTATCTGCCATTTCTTTGTTCACGCAATTCGACAAGTTTTGCAAAAACACTTCAAATTTCTGTTTACTGGCAATTTGGATCTTTCCATGTTCCGGCGTCGGTGGGTCAGGCTCTGTCACAGCACTTGCAGCTCCTTCCGCTTCCACTTCGATACTCGGATCGAATTTCAGTTCGGGTTCAACATCTTCGTCTAACGTTTCTTCCGTTACTTGTTCCTGATCCGCTTGATCGGGCGAAACTTCCTTCGGCGCCGAGTAATTTGGCAAAATTCCCCGCAAATCAGGCAGATCCGTGTAAAACATTCGCGTGTCCTCGTCGCCCCATGGATCGAGATGAACGTTGCTAAAGTCATCGTTGACGTTAATTATGCCGCCTTCGTCGGTGGGATCTGCTTCGACCACGAGTTCCGGCATCGGTTGACTCAGTAAATCGGAGAGGACTTGCGTTGAGGTGAAAAGTTTGTCGTAAGTCGCTTGCAGAGCTTCCAATTGGTCACGTTTTTCCTGCGAAATTTCACCTTTGGACTGGATTTGTTTTCGTTTGCTCCGTTCCGCGATTTGGAGTTCTTTGTGTTCCGCCTTCAGGTGTTTCGCTAAGCTCGTGTAATAGTCTTTCAGCAGTGTTTGGAGACCCGTTTGCTTTTCCACCGGCAACAACGTGGATTTTGGAAGATCTATTTTGTATTTTTCCGCGAGTTGAATCATTCGCATGGGATGCAATCCGGCAAATTCTTCGCCGCAATTTTTGCAAAAGGAAATTATGATGGAGAGATTTGCGTGTTCCGTCTTGTCATGCTGAATGAGATTCACCAGCGTTGATCCGAGCGTATTTAAGCCAGCTTTGATGGGGAAGACGCCACAACTCAACAATTCCGCGAAAAATCTCAAATCCACGCGCATTTTACTCGGATTCGTTACTTTCTCGCCCGGCTTGATCGTCAATATTTTTTGCCAATTTTCGAGGAAACTTTTCCCAAACTCCGGATAAATTTGGTGAATCCTCGTGCATAAAGTAACAGCTGCGGGAATATCGGACAACTTTAGTTTCGTCTCGGACAAGGCAAACGAGATCTCCGAGATGTATTTTGTCAAGTTCAGTCCAGCAATGTCGTTCAGCAACGCATCCACTTGACTGGCAGTGAATTGTCTAACCTTCTTCACGAATGCCGTGTTTTTCTTCAAACTTGAATCGAGTTTCGTGAAAAACTCCTCTGGCGGGTAATTGACTTTGGTATTTTCGTCGCGCAATTTTTCTTTCAGCTTGATTTTCGCGCACATTTCTTCGATGTATTGCCGTAGCTCGGCCTCGTCGTCAACTTGTGGCTCGGAAGTGCCTTCCTCAGTTTCTGTCTTTTCGGATGACATTTTTTCGCAGTTCTTGATCTGAAATGGGACTTTGATGAGCTCTTGAAACAAATCAATATTTTAAATCTTACCTTTTTCGTGTTATTTCGAATAAAATTCGGATATTTTTCAATTTGTTATCATCACCAAAAAAGTTTGTTTTGATTCTGATGGTGTCGCAAGTGAAGTAAGGTTGCCAGATTTGAATTGTCTTTTAGTCCAAAATAGCGTTCTAACGTTTTTTAAAATTTGTTGGATTTGGGTTAAAATTCTGATAAGATGATTTTTTAAAATGTTGATTAATATTAAAGCAATAAAATAATTAATAATATTATTACAAAATTTTAACAGTTTTTTGTTCTTAATCAATATTTTAGTTGTTTTTATGGTATCTACATTGAGAAATTAATAAATACTAAATATTCAAAATAATTAATTTATGGTGAATTTTACACAAAATATTTGGAAAATTTTATAACTTTCCAGGAATTTTTCGGAGTTTTTTGAAAGTTCCAATTTTCAGCAAATTTGAGCTAAGAATAAATGGTCTGGTTAAAAAGATAAAATAAAACCTTTTGTACAAAGTTTTTTTTTATTTTGAGCGAGATTATTAAAATTAGCTTTGACACAGCATTCAGAAAATTAATAAATACGAAAATAATATATTTACCACAAAAATTCTAAAAAATTTAAAATTTTTTTTTCGTAAACATGACCCTTTTGAAATTTCATACACTTTCAAAACAAAACTATGTAAAAAATTTTTTTCAGTTTCAATTTTTTGGCAGTTTTGAGTTAAAAATATGATAAATTAGAGCTCTCAAATTTTTATCCATTTTTTGACATGAAATTTTTAACTTCTTTTTATGTATAAATATTATTTTGCCCCATTTTCGACTTTTGATACAGGGCATGGGAGAAAAAGTTCAAAAAAAAATTGGAGTGGCCAAAGATGGTTTTTTAAAATGTTTATTAATATTATTTTTAAGGCTTTATTTTTTGAAAAGTTTTTCTTTAAATTAAATTTTCAAAACAAAACTATGTCAAAGAAAAAAATTTTTTTCAGTTTCAATTTTTTGGCAGTTTTGAGTTATAAAATGGTTAAAAATGATAAATTAGAGCTAAGACAAATGGTTTTGAAAATTTGATTGCTTTGACAAACATGTTTTTGAAGTTTTTCTCTTGATTTACAAAACAAAACTATGTCAAAGAAAAATTTTTTTTCAGTTTAATTTTTTGGCAGTTTATTAAAAATTAGCTTTGACACAGTATTCAGAAAAAAATTAGATCAAGCATCGGTCATGATATCGTTTTCAAACATTTTTTCCGTGATTTCATAATTGTCAATTTTTGTCAAACTTTTCACCTATTTTTTCCATTTTTTCATATTGGTCAATTTTCATTCAAATTAAAAACAGGAGATTTTTTTTAAAGTTCAATTTTTTGTAGTTTTAAGGCTGAATCAAATGAAACTCAATAGTTTTGTCCAACATTTTTGAAAAAAATGGGGGGGGGCAGAAAAATTTTTTTCATACAAAATGCCAATTGATATTTGTTTTTTCTTGATTAAGTTATAAAAAAAACTTTCAAAAATTTTAAAAAATTTTTTTTATCCCAAAAATTACTGTCAAATTTTTTTTAAAAAAAATTTTCAATAATTTTCAAAAATTTTTCCATTATTTCATAATCGTCAATTTTATAAAATTTTTAAAACAGGAAAATTTTTTTTTGAAATTCAATTTTTGTGGTTTTAAGTTACAAAATGCTTGAAAATGATAAAATAGAACCTTTTTGATTAAAATTTATCCATTTGCGCCAACCTGAAAAAAATAAACATCTGGCAGCCCTATCAGTTTTGTTGTTTTGATTTCGCACAAAAAAAATTATCACGATTCAGCGGCTTTTAGTGAGAAATTCGTGGCAATTTATTCGCAGGATGGGCAGTCAAGGAGAGAAAGAAGTGCGAAAATGTCTGTTGAAGAGCTCAGATCCGGCATTTCCCTCAATCGAAGTCGGCAAAGAGAAGGTTTATATTGGCAGAACCCGCGAATGCCGAATTCAGTCGTTACTTTGCAGCAAACAACAAGTCTCTGCAAAGGTTACTGTGTTAAAGAATGGCGAACAAGTCCTGTTTCTCAATCGCATGGGCTCGAATCCATCAGTGCTCAACGGTCAAGACATGAATTTCTTTATTGCGTATGAAGCAAAAACTGGAGATAAATTGGAGCCGGTTAAGGATTTGGGACTTTATTACACCGTTGTGTTCGATGGCGATGAAGAAAAAACGTCTAAAGAATCAACATCTAAACGAAAATCAAGCACAGACTTGGATGAAACATCGGTAAAGAAAAAAATTCGCTCAAGTCAAGAGAATTTGAGTCCTAATAGTCCAAAAGACGTCGTTCCTTGCCCCGAAGACAAATGGCAGGAAGTTGAAGGCGGCAAATTGTACGTTTTTACATCGAAAGGCCTTGTACATCGACCGAAAATCGCAGGTTACGACATTGACGGCACAATAATCAAAACAAAATCGGGCAACGTGTTCCCGAAAAATATCGACGACTGGCAGATTGCGTTCCCCGAAGTACCTGGCAAGCTGAAATCTTTACATAAGGACGGCTACAAAATCGTTTTCTTCACAAATCAAGCGGGAATCAGTTCCGGCAAGCTAAAAATCGGCGATTTTCGGAAGAAAGTCGAACGAATTGTAGCAAAACTGAATGTTCCCGTTCAGGTTTTCGTCTCCACAAGCAAAGGCAAGTACCGGAAGCCGATTTTAGGAATGTGGGAGCTACTTGAGACAAAAGAGAACGGAAATATCGAAATCGCACTCGAAGAAAGCTTCTATTGTGGCGATGCTGCTGGTCGGCCTGAGAAAAAGGCGCCAAACAAGCGAAAAAAGGACTTTTCCTGCTCAGATCGACTTTTCGCAATGAACATCGGCACAAAGTTCTACACTCCCGAGGAAAATTTTCAAAACGCCAAGAAAGAAACGGATTGGACACGACCCGCTTTTGATCCCAGCACCTTTAACAAAGACAAAAAACTGTCTTTAACGATCCCGCCGAACGCAGTATTACGAAGTAAGGATCAAGAAATCATCGTGATGGTCGGTTGTCCCGCTTCCGGCAAAAGTAGCTTCGCGAAGAAGCATTTCGAGAGCAACGGGTATGTTTATATCAATCGAGATACGATGGGAACGTGGCAAAAGTGTGTCGCAGCGTTGGAAAAAGCGATCAAGGAGAAGAAAAGTGCCGTTATTGACAACACAAATCCCGATCTGGAAAGTCGGAAGCGCTACATTGACGTGGCGAAGAAGAATAAAATTGCGTGTCGGTGTTTCGTGATGGCAACAACGGAAGCACAAGCGAAGCATAACAACGTTTTTCGTGAATTAACGGACCCCTTTCATGCTGTTATTAAAGATATGGTGTTTCATGGGTACAAATCGAAATTTAAGGAACCTACAAAGGACGAAGGATTTACAGAAGTCGTTAAAGTCAATTGTCTGCCAGAATTTAATGACGCTGAAAAGGAAAAATTGTACAAAATGTTTTTAGTTGAGAAGTAATTAATTTGAGAAAAATATCAAAATAAATGAACTAAAGCGACTATATTTAAATATTTGTCATTTTTTCAACTTTTTCTGATTTTGAAAAAATTCTTGGAGGAAAAAAATTTTTTTTTTGATTGGAAAATGTTAAACAATTCAGTTTATATTCGTAAAATTCAAACAAAAAATATGAATGTAACGTGACTTTAGTCAAATTTAAAAATTTCCATTTGGCTTCGATTTTGACTGAAAAAATTAAAAAAAAAATAATTTTATGTAAATAATTGATTGATTTTTAATTTCAAAATTGAATTTAAAAAAATTAAAAAAAAAGTTAAATTTTCAAAAATTTTCCAAAATTTTTTTTGGCCAAAATTTAATATTTTAATTTTTTGAAATTTTTTTCAAAAAATTGAGGGGGAAAAATTTTTTTTTTGAAAAAATACTGAATTTTTTTTTTTTTTGAAATTTTTTTTAAAAAATTTCAGAAATTATTTTTTAAAAAATTTAAAAAATTTTTCAATTTTTAAAAAAAACTGTCAAAAAATTTTGAAAAAATTTTTAATTTTTTGAAAAAATTTTTTTAAGAAAATTTATGAAAAATATTTTTTTTGAATAAATTGAAAATTTTTCAAAAAAAATTTGAAAAAATGAAAATAAAAAAACGGTTTTTTGCTTAAAATTTTAACTCATTTTGTATGAAAATTTTTCGATTTCAAAATTTTTTTTTTTTGATTTTGGAGCCCCCCCATTTTATTTTAAAAATTTTGGACCGTTTGAAAATTAATTTGTGAGTAAAATTAAATTTTTACTATTAAAATTTTTTTATTTTTGGAGCGGCCTAAAAAAAACTTAAAAAATTTAGAAATAACAAAATTTTTATAGATTTTTCTAAAAAGCAGTAAATTTTATTGTACTAAAGTTGTCTCACTTTCTCATAAAATATTCGGAAAAATAGCTTTTCGCTGTTTCGGATAGTCTTTAAAGTTCTCCTGATACCATTTGTGCGTCATGAGTGCATTATGGACTTGATTCGATAAAACCCACACAACAATATACAACGAAGTGACATTCTGATACAAAAGTCCAAACAAGGCGACATACATGAGGATCTCAAAGTACATATGCGGCGCTGATACCTTCTCAAAATACCCTCCTTGGGGCATCAAATGCTTTTGTGTGACAACTTTTCCATCTTTCCCCTTCCGCATATTCACTAAAATCATGTTTGACTGATATTGCAATGTCCAAGCGCAAATAAACAAAATGATGGAACAAAAATGTCTCGGACTGAGATCCGTCAATTGTGGTTTGATGACCTCGGATCCAGCAACAAAACCATTGGCAGCACCCAAAATTGCTGTAACGGTGCCAAAATAGTGCAAATATCCGACCATGTAGTGAGAAAAGTTGATTTTTCCTTTTGCAGAGAATATTTGGACAAAGTGAGTCTCGTAGAAGCGACGAAGGCACTGTGCGGTAATGAGCAGCATAGCTACGAAAGTTGTGGTTGAGTCAATTTTCTCCGTTCTGTTGAAACCATAGACTAAATCTAGGAATCCAATTACAATTCCAGGCACAGACATTCCACGTAAATACACAAAAGTGACTAGAAACATTGCGATTGCCGAATATGCAGCGGCGAAGAGGTAGAAATGCTTGAACCATGATTTGGGGACTTCCATCATTGATACCAGTTTGTCTTGGTCCTTTCCGGTGTACGCGAATTTGCCATAGCGGATGCTTTGCCGGATCGAAACAGGTAAATACGGCTCGATGGAGTTCATGAGGGCACTAAAGATGACCATCGTAATGGTGAATGTGATGAAAATGAGGTCGACAAGGTTGATTTTTAGCAGCCATGATGGGAGGAAGTCCATTTTGAGGCCCGGAATGAATACTGTTTACAAAGGAATGCCACGTAAGATTCTTTTCCAAAGTTCTTTTATCACCATTTACTCTTTTGCTTCGTGTTTACATAGCGGTGTTTCGTCTATGCACTGTTCTTCGACAGAAATTTCGATGTCGATTGATGTGGCAATGAAATAAAACAAAGGGGAATGTTCATTTATGACACAAAAAATAACAAGAAATTATTAGAAAAGGCTTTTTAGAGGAATTTTTAAAGAAAAATGGTTTAAAATTTGTAGTTTTCATTAAAATAAGACAAATTTTCATTAGAAAATGGAAGCAAAAAATTAAAAATTCAATGAGTTTATTTATTAAAATATTTTTTTTATTGATCCTGCTTCTTAATTTTCAATATTTTTTGAGTATCAACATCTTTTATTGGTATTTTTGATCCAATCGAGACTCTTGAACTCCAAATCTGCAATGAAAAAAGAAATAAAAAATTAATTTTTTGTTTCAAATAAAAATTTAAGAGAAATTTTTAGAGAAAACTGTCAGTAAAATTTGTGTCCACAAATCGATCATCTAATTTTTTTGTGATCATTTCAGAGACGAAAAATAATTAAGCATCATACAGTGAAGAATTTAATTTAAAAGGACTGATTTTGACACTTACCTCAAAAAATATGCCGAAAACTAATTTTTTACTTGTTTATCTGAAAAATATCAAAGATAAAAATCAAAAATTAGTCGAATTATCTTTGATAAAATGAAATTTTAAGAATTTTTACTAAGGATTTCATCAGTTTTGGTACTTGTTTATCACGATTTCAAAATAGCAAATATTCTTAATGAGCATCATTGAAAGTTTTTGTATGAATTAGATGAAAAAATTTTTAAAAATTACCTTTTTTAAGCTTGAGTTGAGGTTTTCGACATTAAACGACTGCCATTGATAACAATTGTTGTTCTGAAAAATAAAAAAAAAATATTTAAAAATAAATTCATGTCAAAATTTTAAGTTTTTTGTTAGAAAAATGTTCAGTACCACAATTTTTCCTTGGAAAAAGGGTGGGGAACAAGTTTTCAACAGTTATGTTTCTAAGCGAGCTGAGTTGAATCATCATAAAAAATCTCTTGTCTCTTTTATTATTTTAAAAAATTAAAAAATATTTACCTTTTGATCTGAGGATGATTTAGAAATTCAATCTAAAATGGTCCGTGATAAAATTTCTGAAAAAATATGAATGAAATGTTAATTCAAAGTCAAAAATGATTGAAATTTTAAGTCAAAAGTTTTAAAAAAAATTTCAGTACCACAATTTTTCCTCGGAAAAAAGGTGGGGAACAAGTTTTCAACAGTTATGTTTCTAAGCGAGCTGAGTTGAATCATCATGTAAAGTTAAATTTTGACTAAAAATAATTAAATATTAATTTTCTTACCTAAAATGCTCATTGAAACTCCATTTTGAACTTCAATTATTGCAAATTCATCAGGTTTTCTATAAAAAAAAATTGAAAAAAATGTTAATAAAGAAAATTTTAATACAAAAGTTAAAGATTGTTTGTAGTAAGAAGGATTTCAGTTAAAGGTTTCGAATCATGAGGATCATAAGTCCGAACTTAAATTTTTTATTCATCATATAAGAAAGGATTGAATAGATTTTACTTGAAATTTAATAAATATTTACCTTTTATGGTGCTATTTGAACATCTTGAAGGTCAAAAATTGCTTCGGATTTCTGTAAAAGATAAAAATTGATGTTTTAGTATTTTTTGTATAAAATTTCAACGTTTTAAGGCTTTTAGGAAAGTTCTTCAGAAGAGGCAGCAAATTTTTAATCAAAGTTTTTCATTACAAGCTGTGACTTTTTTGCTTTTTATCATCATTTAAAGTTAAAATTTTGGGAAAATAGTCGAAAAAATATTTCTGAAATAATTTACATGGGCAAAAAAATTACCTTTTTTGATTTTTAGTCATTTCCTCCTGGTCTATTTGGTTTCTATGCTTGACTTTGTTCTGTAAATTGATAAAAATATGGGTTTGTTAGTGATTTGTGATTTTTTTTTTGTTTAATGTTTAATTTTGATTAAATTTTTGAAAAATCTTCAGAAGAGGCAGCAAATTTTTAATCAAAGTTTTTCATTACAAGCTGTGACTTTTTGCTTTTTATCATCATTTAAACAGAAATTTACATTAAATTAAAATAAACATTAAAAATTTACCTGAATTAATCACCTAGCATTCAACAATGAGCAATTTCAACATCTTTTACCTGAAAAAATAATTAAATCTGTTAAGAAAAGTCTCACAAAGCAATTAAAAAATTATTTTGGAAGAAAATTTCAGATAGTGGTGCATGAATATTGAATCATGGTATTCATATAAAGGGTAAAAGGTTTATCATCAGTCAAAATTTATCTTATAATCTAATATTAAACAAGTTTTCTTACCATTTTTCAGAAATTCGCATGCAATTCGACCACTGTAGCTCTCAAGCGGAAGACCTGGGCTCGATAAAAATCGATCTGTAATGAGAAAAAAAGAATTTTATGTTAAAAAGACATGCTAAAGATAACCAAACATTGATGAGGTTTGACGAAATATTTTCAGATAGTGGTGCATGAAGAGTATAATCACCATTTTTCATACAAAAGGGTAGGTTCTGTCTCATCAATCAACTTTTTTCATTAAAATTCATTCAATTTAATAAATTTTACGTACCTTTAAAGCTCAATTTTCATCCTTGAAGTTCCATTTCTGCTTCACGCCAATTTCTAGAACAATAAAAATCGAAAATTAGCATGGGACAACAAAAGCACATGGTAGGCCGGTGTTTATTTTCCATCATTTTAGCCAAAAATCATGGAATTCTCGTAAAATTTTTTGAATATCCAATATGCTTACCTCATCAACTGACGCTTTTAGCAGTTCCAAGCTCAAAAATGGCTTCAAATATTTTAATTTTTGACGAAAAATCCCGGAACACGTCCATCCTGCACGACGATTGAATCGAAAAGAGATCGAATTCTTGACGTTTTCAACTTTTTCGAGTTTTTGACATTCCGTTCTCGATGACATTTACACATATGCCCGTACACTCGTGCACACGTACCGAGCCAATTGATAAAATCGTGATTACCCAAAATTGAGGCTTTTCACAAGGGTCTTTCTTCCGATTTTTGTATTTATTTATATATTTTGAGGGAATAGTCTTTATTAAATTCACTACGACACAATGGCAACGCAGACCCGCACGCTCGAACGCAATGGTAAAGCCCCGAAAACGGATGTGGCCAAAAGTTGGAGCAAGGCAATCACGAAAAATTCAGTTTTTGAGGACAAGGATGAACTACTGGACATCGTTTATTGGGGGCGGCAGGTTGTTGGCATGATTTTAGGTGCGTTTTCTAAATTTTCAAAAAAAAATTGTTAATAAAAAAAATAATTTTCATGTCACAGGTGTCTTTTTCGGTCTCGTACCACTGAAAGGAGTTGTCGCGTTGGCCCTCTTCTCAATTCTCAGTTGTGCCGTCACATATTTCTACTGCGTCAACTTCCAGGGCATCGATGAGGAAGAATACGGAGGCGTTTGGGAGCTGCTGAAGGAGGGTTTCATGACAAGTTTCGCCTCATTCCTCGTCGTGTGGATTATCGTGTACAATGGCGTTCATTTCGACAATTTGAACGACGGATAATCCTCGTTCCTGTTCCGCGAATAAATTATTTGTAATTTTTCCTACATTTTTTTTTCTTTCTTTGTTGTTGATTGATCAATTTTTAAGAGATTTTTCGTGTTCTTAGTTAATATATTTGAGTTACAGACGCATTTACGGGATTGTCGAACTGATTTTATTATTTAAAAATGAAAAAAGCCAATAAATCTGCGTGAAGTAGAGAAATATATTTGTTTGTTTTTCTATATTTAATAAAATTCTTGCATATTAATAATAATAATTGTTGAAATTCTTGCTTTTAGGATCAAAAATTGACTTTGTCATAGAGCTTTCGTGGGTTTTCGCGTTTAAACGACCTCATCCAAGAAGGTCTCCGCTTCCTCCGTCACTATCGCATCGATGTTATAGAAGGCCGCATGCAACGAAATGAAAAATACCGAGGCACCAATCACCCAAAACAGGGCACTGCCGCCTCCAAACAAATACAAAATCGGCACACTCGCGATATTGACCAACAAACACTGCTGATTTGTGTTCAACTGCTTGCCAAATATCGTCGGAACGGGAAAGGCGCCTTGTTTAATCTTGTAAGACAGGTAAAATGTGCCACAAATTACAATTAGGATCAACGGTGATGTGAGTCTAAAACAAAAAATAATTTTAAAAACATGTTCAAGGTCACAAAAACCGTCAAACTTACAGACAATAAACTACCAATCCGAGGAAAACACAGAGATAGTTGCTGGCAAAGTACGTGACATTGCGTACCATTCGGTTGCTGAGTCGCGAAACATTCGAAACTGTCTTGAAATTTGTCGTGGAGACAAATTGACTCCAGGGTCGGAGGTTTTGTCGGCTCGTTCTTAGAAACTCATACAAATTTGGCATGCGTGTAAAGTACGAGGTAACCCTGAAAAGACACGAAAAGTAGCAACAGATATTGTAAATAAAAATTTTTACTCGAGGCTGTAAGTGATGTCATTCGTCATTTGTTTACATTTTGAAATGAAAAAAAAAAATGGACTTACCCAGGTTTTGGCTCCTCTTTCGGCGTTTCCATGTTTCCGCTGAGACTCTCGTCAACGCTGACCTCCACGCTGGGACTTTCTGTGGTCATTTTTGTGATTTGTGGTGTCAAATAATTCAAATGTGGCTTAAATGTAGGCGAAAATTGGACTGAGGAAGCTTCGTATCGTGTCGTCGTTGTTTTCTTCTGTGTTGATGTGGCTTTTCGAATAGGAATTTGACGTCGTCGACAACGGATTTTTTGATTTTCGAATTGAAACAGTTGAAAAATTTAGTCACGTGACCACGATAGAAATTAAAAATCAATTAAAATTTTAATTTTCTTCAATTTTGAGTTAAAATTTAAAAATGTAAGTGAAAAACTTTTATTTTTTTCTACATTTTATTTATTTTTTAATATAATTCATGAATATTGAATTTTTTTGCATCATCATTTTAGGTACTTTCTAAGGTATACATGAAAAAATCCTTTAAAAAGGTAAGAAAATTTTAGTAAAAAAACTGAAATTATGTTGAAATCGATTTTATATCACTTAAAAAACTTAAAAATTAATATCCAATTTCGTTCCCAAGCCATAAAAATAATTCATGTGCCAAAGTTTGAATTTATTTCAGTGCCAAAAATAATTTTCCATTTTTTGTTTTTAATCCAATCACAGACTTATTTGTTAAAAGTAATGAAAAAAAATCCGATGAAGAAATTTTTATAATTTTGCTCTCAGTTTTTCGACATTTTTATCGTTCTTCAGCAAATTGACCGAGTTTAAGTGAGCGAAAACGCTTTCAATGTACTCGTCTCGATGCTTCATGAAGTGTCCAACGTGTGGCGAACGATCCCAGCATTTCCAGGTGCACTAAAAAAATATTTTTTTTAGATTTTTAATTTTTTTTGAAAAGAAAATTGATACTAACTTGAATATTTTTCGATTCCAAGCATTCACGGACACGTTGGTTCGAGGATTCAGCTCCAACGGGATCTGTTTTTGAGACTAAGAACAAAGCGGGAGCCGTTACGAGAGAGTAATGGAACATTTGACTGCTGCGGATGTAGTGGACAGTTGCTGTGTCGTGGAACGTTTTCAAGTGATACCTAAAAATCAATGAAAATTAGCTAAAAATTCAGCGACGATGAGGGGAAACACTTACAACATGTAACTTCTCAACGCATTTTGCAACGTAACATTTTTCGGGAATAAGGCTCGTGGCACACCCTCGGGGATTTCCGTAATATCAGCAGCTGAATCCCAAATTTGTGCAACGATTCGCGCCAACATTGGCTTGTATTTGTCCAAATCGAGAGCCATCTGTGCCATGCATTCACCCCAGAGATATCCGCCGACAGAAAATCCATGAATTACCTAAAAAATACCGAAAACAGTCTAGAAAAATTTAATTTTTCAGGGAAATTTATCAACTTACCATCGGTGCATACGATTGATTGTTGTACAAAAACTTGACAATGTCAGTGGCAACGGGTTGTGCTCCCTTCGTTGGCCACAAAAGTTGCCACGGCGTAATTTGGGCAATGAGCACATCGAACCCTTGTTCCGTGTAGAGCTCGGCATACTTTTTCAAATGCTTGTGTTTGGCCTGCAACCATGATAACATCAATACCAACGGTTTGTCGCGTTGCTGCTTCAATCTGTATGACAGAAAATTGTATTTTTTTTGTGGTTCACTTGTCACAAAAACATCCATTAAATTGCTTACCGAAGCGTTTTTGCGTCTGTTTCGGCATTCATCTTGTCCGAAGAAATTAACAAGAGATTTTTCGTAATTTCGTGTGTCGACAAGTAGCGTTTCGAGGAGACCATGGCTCCAATGATGCCCGGAGAAGTAGCCATGTTTCTGCTTTTGCATCGATTTATTGCCAATAATGCCTGGAAAATGAACAAAAATTATTTCTAAACAGCAAATTCATTGTATTACGTTGTAGATAAGACTAAACAGCACGTTTAGTGTAAAAATTCAATTATTATTTTATCTAATGAATGAATAGGCGAGGATTAGACAAACATCGTACGATCACCGATCACGCTATAATGGAAAAAATTAACTGAATTCTTAGGATTTTTTTTTTATTTTTCACTAGTCTGAAAAAATTTAGACCGAAAAAATAGTAAAAATATTTTCGGTTTATGTTTTCTTAAATTTTTGAGAAATTTTAAGAAGCGACTTTCGATTTTCAAGTATCAAAATATGAAAAAATATCTAAATTTTAGTAAATTTTTTTTAAAAAGAAGAAAAAAAATCAAAAATAAAGTAATAATTTTTTAAAATTAAATTTAATTTAGGCCGCTCCAAATTTTTTTTTGAAATTTTTTTTCCCATGCCCCATTTCAAAACTACAAAATTTTAAATAAAAAAAAAAGTTTTTCGTTAAAAAATATTTTTTATTTATGTTTTTTTCATATTTTTTCAATTTTTTTAAATTTGCTTATTTAAAATAAAAAAATAATTTAAAAAAATTTTATATTTCAATTATTAATTATTTAAAAATTTTTTTTTAAAGAATAATTTTCAAAAAATTTTGAAAAAAAAAAAATTAATTTTATAAAAAATTTTTGAGAGTTATTTTTAAATTTTTTTTTGATAAAATTTTTAAAACAAAAATTAGAATAAATTTTAAATTTTTCAAAAATTTTTACTGGAAATTTTCTTGAAAAATTATGAAAATACAAAAAACGGTTTATTTTTGGTTAATTTTTGCCCCATTGAAAAAATGGGGCATCGGACTTTATTTTTGATTTTATTTGGAGCGGCATTAGTTCAAAATTTAATTTTTAATACACTTTATATTATTTTATTTATTATTTTTTTAAATAATTCATTTTTATAGAACATTCTCCATTTCTCTTCATTTACAAAGCTATTCTGGTTCAAAATAAGCAAAATCCTGAGAAATTTCATGGAAAATTATACTTTTTCTTACTTTTTGATATTCAAAACGTGTAAAAAAAGTCTTTTTAAAACGAAATTTTTAATTTTCTCATCTGCCTTTAGTTAAAATTCTTTTATTTCACACGCAATTTGCATCTCCATCCAAAATCCGAGGTCCAAAAGTTAAAATTTCAAAAGTTTTCAATTTTTGGCACGTTTCTTATCACTTGACATGGCTAGTCGATGTCTAGACCGGATTCGAATTAAATCGTTAATTACGAACTTATCGCAGATTTTTACAAACAAACCAAAGTGTTACCTAATAAATAATTAGTAATAAATATTTACAAAATTGTCATAAAAAATTGATAACCCGTTAGATTATTTTTTTAAAAATAAATCCACATTTAATGCACTGACAATGAACGCTGACGATAAGATAAATAAAATAATAATAAAACGTGTTTCCCAAGTTGTACTAACGCAAATTCTGGACTTTGAACCGCCACGAAGAAACATGCATAAAAAGAATGACTACGATACAAGAAAAAATTATTAAAAAAAAATCGAGCAAAAAATAATTTTTTTCTGCATGTATCGTTCAAACATCGGCTGTTGCAAAAAAAAATTCTCTACGATCCTATTAAATAGAAGGTGTTGGTAGAATGAATGAATAGACGCTGCTTAGATAGAACATTTGTCATCCGCGTCGTACAAGTGCAAGTTCATACAGACATTTATCTATCTCGTTAGTGATGATTTTGGGTAGCAACTACGCCGCCGGTGACATAATGTCAACAAAAATTGCAAAATTTTGCTTGAAATGTTGTAAATTCTAATTAAAAACTAGAATATTTGAAGCAATTTTTTTAATTTTTTAATAAAACCGGTTTGGCAAAATCAATATTTGAAGGTCAATGCCCATTTTTTTGCACGCAATCATATGGTGTGTGACATAATTACCGAAAAATAACGTTAAAATTGATAAGAACGTTTCTATATTGATTTTTTTTTAAATTTAGAGTTTATTTTCTGATGATTTTTATAGATTTTTTCTTCCTGATGCACTTTCCGTTTATAGTTTTAATACTGGAATTACATTGTTTATCGCTCAAAATAGAATTTACGTTATCACACACGGACTTTTATTCTATTTATGCACAAATGAGTGTCAGTAGGTAGTAGTGAATGCGTTTTTAAATGAAACGCATATATGCACTGACCTCGGATAAAGACATCTATTGCATTGCAATACACTTGAGTACATTCTGAGTGCATTTGTATTGATTTTTTTTTCGTTCAACAAAGACACATTTCTACTTTTCACACAAAGTACGGTTGATTTCCTTATCGATTCACTGCTCTAGAGTTTCATTTCCTTTGTTAAACACAAAAATTAATGAAAAAACATTTTTAAAAAATTAACTTACGCCATTATTGATATAATTTCCATGATAATTATTGTTATTACACAATGCAGAAGCCACCGACATTTGTCGTGCTTTCATTAGACTCATCGCTAGTTTACACTCATTCTGGTTTATAAGTTTAATCGAGGCAAATCGGAGTGTGGAACCAATTGAAACTAAAGACATTCTAATCGAAAAACTTTTTTTTTTGAACTAAAGAAAAATTAATAATTTGAACGAAAGTTTTTCTTTATTTTTTTGTTTGACTTTCAATTTTTATTTGTTTTGACGCACGATGCAACGATGCAGTTTTTGTCGCAGCGAAGAACAAGCCTAAATTTAGAAAATTTAGGCCGTATTTAAAATATAATATTAAACAAAAAACTGAGGACCGGATTGCAGAGGTACGTCCATTAAGTAACGAGAACGAACGACTGACTAAAGCAAGAGGAGAGAGGTTTGGGTAATTTGGGTGAATGTCGGGCATGTGCCTCTTTTCGATTCAAAAAATAATGATCGAAATGTGTGTTTTAATTTGTTAATTAATTAATTTATTTATTTAAAAATTTTTATTTGAATGAAAAATATAATTTTAAAAATATTTTTTAAAAAATTATTTAAATAAATAAAAAAATGAAAAAATAATTAAAAATTTAAAAATAAAAAAATAAATGAAATAACGGCTTGAATCGGAATTGTTTGATGGAAAACCTCTACCGGACAAAAAGTGAAGTATAGTAATTTAAAAATATTTTTATGAAAAAACCGTTTGATTCGAGTAAAAAATGAAATAAAAGATATGAAGGCGACTAAATTTTATTATTCAATTAATTTAACTCCGATTTTTTATGAAAAAATGATTTTAGAAAAAATTAAATTTTCTGAATTTTATGATTCGTAAAAGACAAAAAATCAGTTTTTATCAAAATCATAAAAAAATAATATCAGCTTTTGCAACCAAAATTTAATTTAATTATTTTTAATTTTGACCCCATTTTAAATTTAATTTTTTTAGTTAAAAAAAATTAATCAATTATTTAAAATTAATTTTTAAAAATTAAATTAAAATTATTTAAAAATTAAAATTAAATGTTTAAAATTAAAGATTTAGAATTAATTAAAGATTTTAACTTGTATTGGACAATGTAACAAATTTTGACTTGAAAATTAAAAAAAAAATCAATTAAAATTTTATTTTAAATTAAAATTAAATATTCATTATTTTATGGGCAAAAATATTTATAAATATTTTAAATAATTTTTTTAACAATTAAAATCATAATGCGACAAAAGTCAAATAATTAAATAAATAAAAATTTCAACAAATTTGTATATGAAAGAAGATTTTTTTTTTTATTTATAAAGAACACACAAAAATATCGATAAAAATTAATTCAACAAAGGCTCAAGTTGATAAGTTTTTTCTGCCAAATCATTCGATGGAAGCTCAAAAATATTCGAGTCCAAATTTCGAAAGTACAACGGATAAAATCCATCATATTTGTCCAAATAATAATCACGTGGACTTGGTTTGAAATGCCTTTTAAACTTATTTGAAGGCACCAGCGGCATTTCCGTAGTCAAATAAAGTTGATCTAGATTTTCATGGACGGAATTTCCATAACCAGCTCCTTTCATCGGGAGCGTCGGCTTGAAAACAGCAATTGTATGACTTGGCGGAAGGAGAATTTGTGACACGGAACTTCCCTCGGTTTGGGCATCTTGGATTTCTTGACTTGGTTTTGCCGTTGTCGTGGTAATTTCAACATTTTCTGTAACAGAATCTGTCGTTTCTTCTGCAATTTCTTCAATTGGCGCGATTGTTGTTACTTCTGCTTCTTTCTTTTTACGTAAAATTGTAACAGGAACAGTTGTGCTATCAATATTTGTCGTTGTCTCGAAATCATCCACAGTCGTTGTTTCGCTAAATTTTCTCAATTTTTGTTTTTTATTCTTTCCAGATGCAAATTCGGATCCTTTATTAATTACGATATCTGGCAAATTATTAACGACGGTCGTCTCTGTCACAATCGGACTAGCCTGTGGTTGTTGAATGCTCGGCTTGATTGACGACGACGACACTTTAATTGTCTGTTGAATGCTAGCGCCATGTCTATCGTTGTAAAATTGTGGATAGTAATGTTGCAAAAGTAGGTCGTGATAAGCAGTTGGAGTAACTACTTTTGAAAAAAATTGATTAAAAACTGAAATGAGGGTTTTATGTGAAATTTTTCAAATCTTACGTAACTCAACTTGTCCATTTGGATCCACAAAAGCGATTTTTAAGCTGGAAAGCCATTCAGGAGGAGCACGTTTTGTCATCACAACCGGAGAAATTTGTTCAGGTTCGTCGTCTTCCTCGAAACTGTCGACGATGTTGAGACCTGTTGAACATAAAAAATCATTTTTTTGATGAAAAAAATATTTTTTTTATAAACTTACCTGCTAAAAGTCCTAAAAGACCAATAACGCGCCCATTTCTATGGGATCCTTCCTTTGGCGCGATTTCTTTTAAAGTCTCTTGACAAAAAATCTCTTTTGGAAAAACATTAAAAATTAACAGAAAAATGTTTAAAAAGAGAAACATTTTAATTTTTAGCACTTGTCTCTTCAAAATTCTGTAATTGAATGATCAGGGCAAGCAAGAGTTGACTGCTTTTTGTCATTTTATGCAAATTAGGCAATAAAAGCTCGCAATAGAGAAAGTTTTTTTTTAGTTTTTAGAAAAATGCGGGTTGGTTGCATTTCCAATTTGGAGCAATATTGCAATTTTTCGGATTTGCTGGTCTAATCAATACAGGAAGATCATTGGTGCCATCAGTCTTGTAATTGGAGCCCTTATTTATCTCTCGTTACTGCGAATTTGATCTTTTTTTTTCAAAGTGCAACTAATTTTTAAGTACTCAAAAAAAAAAAAACAAGAAAAAAATTACTCGTTGTTGCATAATCAGAAGAGATCCACACTGCAAGATATCTCAAGGTATTATTTCAAATGTTTCATTTCTTCTTCTTCTTCTCCTCAATGAAACGGCGCCAAATGCATTAGAACGTGTTTCTCGTATTTTTGTCATTCTCTATGAAATTTCCTACCTTTTTCTGTTTCGACTTTAGCTTTTTTACTTCCTCTTCGAAGATAAGTATGTTTGTTTGTGAGGTAATTATCATGCATCTACTAAAAAAAATTAAATAAGTGCACTTGTTGATTGTGTCTCCGTGACCAAAAGATAGACTCGGATGATGGTGACACAAAACGGTTACGAGGAGTCATAATACAGACACTTTATCACTCGAAACTGGAGTCATTGGGAATAAAATTTAATTTAATTATCGGTTTTTATGGGTTTTTCTCGGGTGTACGGAACGGAACTAGACGACATGAGTTTTTATGTTTGTTTATGGACGACATTTGCATTTGTGTTACGACCTTGCGATAAGATGAGTTGTGTAATGGTAATGATGGGTTGTTGTTGTTGTATGTTTTTTGTTTGGTAAAAGGTGTAAGAATTTTTTTTTAATGAACAAAAATTTTTTTCGGGTTTGTAGATTTTTTTATATAAAAATTTTAAAGGTTTGATTAAAAATTTGGATCAATTAAAATTTTTAGATAAATTTTAGTTCTAAATTAATAAATTTAAAAAAAAAAAATTAAAAAATCAGCATTTTGATCAATTAAATCTTACATTTTAAAAATTCTTTAATTTTTTTTTCTAAAGTTCATTTTAATAAAAATAAATTTTTAAAAGTAAAAAAAATGTCAAAAACTAAATTCGAAAAAATTAATGAGTTTTTAATAAAATTAAATAAATTTTGTTATTTTTTTTTTATTAATTTAAAAAATTTTTGTTATTTTAAATTTTTCTTTCAAAATTAATTTTTAAATAATTTATTTAATTAATTTTAAAAAATATTTTTTTTTTAATAAAGAGTTTTTGTTTAATAAATATTTTTGTTTAAAAATTAATTTTAATTTTAAAAAATTTTAAAATAAAAATTAATTTTATGTTTATCAATAGTTTAACAAAAAAAAATTAAAAAAAAAGTTTAGAAATTAATTATTATTTAATGAAATTTTAGTGAAAAATGATTTTAAATAATTATTTTTTTTTAATATTATTTTTAATTAATTAATTTAAATAATTTTTTAATCAAAAATTTCTTACCATTTTTTTCTGCATTCAATTAAAAACTTATCCGCCAGTATTTTAATCGTGAACTCTTGTCCCCAAATTGTCACCTAACTTCCATCAAACCCGACGTTAATATCTCTCTGTAATATTCTTTTTATCGCAAAGACAGCGTCAACAAGGAGCGCCTACAAAAAAAAAACAGAAACCCATTAAAAAGCTACTAACCACGTCGTACATCTGTTTATTTTTTACTTATCCAAAAACCGAAAAAAGACAAAATTATTCCGAATTAAATAAAAAAATAAACCAAAAAAATCCTGCTAGACGAAAAAATATGTAAAGCAAACATTCGGACAAATATTTATATTCTAATTACGATAAATACTAGTCAATATTTCCAAAACAATGACATTTATTGTATGGGTGACCCCTTTTTTGTTTGTGTCACAAAAAAAAAATTATGAATATGACACAAAACCAGAAACGTTTATGGTCTCGACATGACAATTTTTTTACATTGGCTTCTGTTGTGTCGAGTCGTCATCTGTTTCCTAGATGCCTAGGTAGTAATTTTTCGTAATTAGGCACCGATTTTCTCGATTTTTTTTTTTTTTGCAGAAATTGATTAATTGAGTCCGGTGGATGGATGATAATTAATGATTATTATGAGAAAGTATTTTTTTAAATCTTATTGGTTCTCATTAATTTTTGGAATTTCTAAAAAAATCTAGATTTTTTAAATATTTTTCGGGAATTCCCTAATACTAAATCCCTAATTTGGTGACAAGTATTTTCTTTAATGTTTTTTTTTTAAATAAAAAAAAACTTTTTAATTCTTTTTTCTCATTTTTTTGAAAATAATCTCATGCTTTTATTCTAATTGTAGGTAATTATTGACTTTACATAACTTTAAACAAGCAGCATCGATGGGAAATCCAGACAGAGACACGAAGGAGGTGAACAAGTATCTCGTTTGCAAAATTGTCCTTTTCATGCAAAAGGGGAAATCCTTTGAACTCCTTTTGTCATCGTTGAACGATACCTGTCCGAGACTCACATATGCTCGACTTGGATGCATCAGGTACGTGGAATGAACTGATAACACGAAGAACTCTGTCTCAAGTCGAGACGAGACAGACAACCGCTGTATGACGAATGCAGGTATACACGATGCACTTCGATGTCTGTTACTTCGTACACAGAGACTGCACCATTATGACGTGTATGTGGAAGAGACTGAGACGTCACGTACAGGAGTGCAGGACTTTTTAAAAGAATACTATAAATACAGATGGATCTGGCAAGAAGAGTCTCAGTTCGAAAAGAAATATTGAAGAGATAACATAAAAAAAATATTTTTTGGATTACGAATGTGTGAAAAAAATTACGTAAAAATTTAGTGAAAAACAAAAAATAATAATAAACAAAAATATGCATAAATTAGTATTGATCAACATTGTGCAAACAATCATTTTTATCATAATTAGTGCGACAGATGCTGTTCCGGTACATGAGGATTATGAAGGTAATTTTCATTTAAAATTAATTTTTTAATGAAATAAAAATATTAAAAAATAATTTAATTGAAAAAATATTTATATATTAATTAAATAATTTATTTATTAATAAAAAAAATTTTTTCTTTAATATTTTTTTATAATTTTTATTTTTAAATTTTTTATTTTTATTTTTTTGTTTTATTTTTTTAAATATTTTTTATTAAAAAATAATTTACTTTAATATTTTTTAAAATTATTAAAATAATTTATATTAAATAATTATATTAAAAGATTGAAAAAATTTTTTTTATAAAATAATTTTTATAAAAATAAATTTAAAATTTTAACAATTTTTTTTAATTGAAAATAATTTTTATTCACAGGCGAATTCGACAAATATTACAAAAGCTACCATCCCCGCAACGGTCTCAACAGCTATTCATCCCTCCTGCGTGACTTGGCAATTTACAAGCGCAAACTGCAACTCTTGGGCCACTATCCCGTCGTATACGAAACTGCACCGGGCACTCTTGAACAAGTCTACTATCCCAGACAAGAATTGCCTGCAGCCGCCGAATTAACACGCGACGACGTCGACGTAACTGAACAAGGTGAATATTTTATTGATATAAATCATAATAATAATGACAATACGAAAAAAGATACAAAGGCGCCACACATTGACGGCGACGATGACTATAATAATCGTAATAATAATCAAAAAAATGAAAAAGGACCTCAAATAATAACAGAAAATGTGGGACTAGACAAATTAATAGACAATCAAAGCACCATATCATTATTAAACGCATCGAGCAATCGGTCCGAAATTAAATCAGAAAAAGTTTCGAGTGAGACGACGCAGTCAGAGACACTTGCGGAGACTAGTCAATTAGTTGAAACGAAAAATAAAAGTAGTAATGATGATACGGAAAACGAGAGTAAGAGTGAGGAACCACAGACGTCAGGTATAAACTCGATGACGACGACGACTGAAAAGGTTGAAATTGACGTTCTACGAGAGACGAAAGTAAACACAACAACTAAAGTGGATGACTCGAAAACCATTGTTGTGACCGTTAATGTGATTACAAACACAAATCACGACGGAGTTCATAGACCTTTGCATCATCATGCACATAAAATTTACGAAAATATCGACTTTGGACGGAAGGAAATGCCAACAACAACGACAACAACAACAAAGGCTCCTTTTCAACTTTTTAAACCGATTACGTTGCCAAAGTTGAACATTTTTGGCAAAGGAACGACAACGACTCAAAAACCTCTCGTGACAATCGCTTATCAACCCCTTGGATTGGAAGAAGATGAGCGTCCCCAGTCTTGGTTTGGGTATTTTAGAGGTTTGCATGACGATTACAAGAAAAAATATCAAAAAGTTTCGAGCACCACTGTTGGAACAGAACTAAAATATGACGAAATTGACATCGAAAGTACGACAGAAAAGGATGAGATGCGAAAACTTTTGATTGAAAATGAACTTGATGCGTCGTCAGTGAATGAAAATCAGGAAATTGAGGAAGTTACTGAAGAAATTTCAACAGATTTAGTGACTGAAGTTAAATCTGAAACAATTTTGACGGAAACAACTACCGAATTTTTGACTCAAACACCCTCAACAAAAGTTTTTCCTGAGAAAAATGATGAAACTACGACTTTAAAAGTCGAAACAACTGAGAAAATTGTCATTGAAACGACAAAACCTGAACCTACTGAAGAAGTAACGGAACCATCTACCCCTGAAACAACCACCGAAAAACTTTTTGTCACTGAAACTGCTCCTCAAAACGTTTCTGATACCGATGAAGACTCATCTCGACTACTTTTGACTCCCGAAACGCCGGAAATTGAAGAAAATTTGTTGACCGTTACTGACTCAGGTAAATATGACGAAAGTTTTGAGGAAGAAAATCCTACAGAAATTGACGAAACCCTTCTGAATGAGATTTTTGCTCAAGAATATGATCAACATGTACCTTATTTGGTTACATACCCTCCACCAATGGAGGAAAATATTTCAGAAGAAACCGTTGATGAAGAATTCACAACAGAAATTGAACCTGAAATAACTGAAAAATCGGTTGAAATTGACTTGACCACTGAAATAACGGAAAAAATTGAAGAAATTACAACTGAGGAAACGAAAATTGACTCAGAAAAAGAAGAAGTAGTCGAATTAGTCACAGAAATTGACTCAACTGATGAAAATTTTTCATCTGAATTGCGACTCGATTTCGAAAATGGTGAAAATGAGACCGTTAAAACTCTCACAAACGAAATTCCAACAACTTCTGAAACACCAACAACTCCTTCTTTCTCCCAAACGCAATATAATTGGTGGCAATCTTTATATAACGTCATGGGATGGAATTATTCGAGTCAAGGAACAACGACTGACTATCCCGAAGTCAAAGCCAGAAACTTGGAAGACTCTGACGTAAATGAAACTTTGCCAACTTCCACTGAAAATCAATTATTAAAAAGTTTAGAACAACTTGATTTGAAGGAAATCATCAATAATGCCACTGATTTCTTGTTAAAGCTCAAAAATGAAACCCAAAACGAGAAGCCAGAAGTTGTTGAGGAGTCAGAAAAAAATGTAAAGTTGATTTTAGTTGATAACTCGACTGAAAATGTTGAACCAAATTTGGTTGAAGAGGAAAAAAATTTGTTTGAATCAAATTTGAATGAAAATTCGACTGAAAATGATGAACAAAATTTTTTTGAGGAGCCAGAAAAAAATGATCTTGAACCAAATCTAAATGAAAATTTGACTGAAAATGTTGAAGTTGAAGAGCCAGAAAAAACTTTTGAACCAAATTTGGATGAAAATTCGTTGTCAGAATCTACTGAAAATCCAATTGAGTTTGAAAAAATCGAAAATCTCGTTGAAGAACTTGAGCTTAAAACACCTGACTTGACAAACGACCCACTTATAGAAGACGAAAAATTTCAAATTGATGAAAAAAATGAACAAACTCTTTCTCAAACTCCCAAAAATGAAAATGACGAGGACTACGACGACGACGACTACCAAGAAAGTAACGAAAATATCGCCGCCTTACCTCCAATGGGCGAAAATATTTTCCAAGACGTCGAAAACTTGAAACATTTAAAGTCCTTAATGACTCCCGCTAGAGATAGATTAGACGATAGTTACGAATATGACGAAGAATACTAGAAAATAAGGAAATTTTGTGCTAGGATTAAGACAAACACTCACAAGACGCATCAATAAATCACCAAGTCACACGAAACTAAACCAAGTCTTTCATTTTTTTCTTTACAGAATCCGTAACTGGACCTCCTGTCGATTTCTATGAACCTTCCGTCGCTGCTGCCGATGAAAATTCCAATAGTTTCAACGATTTGGAAGTGCTTCAATTGATCCCCGTGATAATCGAGCAACTCAAACAAGGTTCCGTGACGCCGCAAGAAGAGGGCGTTCTCAAAAGCATATTTGGCGATTTGTGGTCCATCATTGTCGATGAAGCGTCCCGGTCTGAAGATGTCCCCATCCATCCCTTACTTGACATTTTGTTGAAATCCAATGAAGTAAAGCACAACAAACGGGATGTTTCGTACGAAAATGACGTCGCACAAAATACCGTTGACTTGAAGGAGCGTAACATGTCCCCATCTGACCAGTTACTTCATCGCACGTGGTCCATTGTGTCCCGTTCGATGCTGCAAAAGAACGAAAAGAAAGTTGAAAAGGCACAACGTAAAATTAAGCAACGCAAGGAACGAAAAATGCGTAAAATGAGGAATCGTCGCAAGCAATTTTCGCGAGTTTCGTCCACGGATTTGCTCGAACCAACGAATGAAGTGTTCGCGCCAGCAGCTAATTTCGCACCGCGTCACAAACGGATCTCACGAAGACATAAAAGGAGTTTCCACATTACTCGGAGCGATGATTTGTCACGCATGAAGGCGCTTGTGAACTATTTGAATGCGCACGAGGACGACAATAATGAAGATGACGATGATGGTAGTAGTGAGGAGGTGTCTTTTGGATACACTGACGGCATGGAAAGTTACAAGAAACCGACTTACAACCATCCATCGATCTACGAATTATTCCATCTCGCCGAACAACACCGCAGAAGGCGGCAAAATAAGTTTTAAACCGTTTAAATGTCTTGTTAATGTTTTTTTTATTTTGTATAAACTTTGTTATGTCGTTCTATATATACGGACCAGCTTTAGTCTCGCATCATTAGAAAAATTGTGAGCGAGAGAGTAGGGTACTAAGTTAGATTTAAGTTTTGAACGTACAAATTAGATAAGTGTGTAAATGTGTAATAATAGGCATTAAGAAACTCCGTTAGTTAGGATTAAAAAAAAAATCTGGATAAATAAAATCCCATTAAATATCAAAAGAAAATGTTGTTACATTAATCCAGGGTCATATTTATCTAAAAGTCAATCAAATCCTCTTCTCTCTGTGCATTTGGCGTTTCTTTCACTTTACATTTCCGCTACTTAACTGAAACAATTTCCCTAACCAGTTACATGATATCTTCCATAAATCCACGATTCGAATTCGCTTCACCGAATTTTGTGAAATAACAATTTGCAATTAACTCGAGAAGAGTATTCGACTGCGCTGTGAACGACGTGCAATGAAATGTGTGTTTCATGTTAAAGATCACTGCAATATGTGGCATTTTGAATTTTGAACAGTAGGGAGGTTGGAAAATTGTTGGTTTTCATGTGGGGTGGCGTTTTTCATCAAGAAGCAGAAAATTTATGATTAATGAATCACCGTTAAAGATGACCAGCGGTGAATATAATTTACTCGATGTGATTTTAAAGGTATTTTTTTTTAAGAATGAGTGGAAAACTTTTTTATTTGAACGAAAATTTTTATAACGAAATTGTTTAAATTTTTTTAAAGTGTATTTTTTTATTTTAAAATTATAAATAATTATTTCAAAAAACTGTACGAAATATATAAAATTAAAGAAAATTTTTAATAAAATTTATTTTTTGAGAAAAAAAAAATAAAATTTAAATACAAAGTATTTTGAATGAAAAAATATTTAAAACTCAAAAAATAAAAAATAATCAAAATTAAATTTAAAAAAAATAAATAATAAAAAAAATAAATAATAATAAAAATATTAAAAAATACAATAATAAATTTGAAAAAAAAAAATTAAACAAAATTATATTTCTATGATTTTAAACGATTTAAATTCAAAATTATTTTTTTTTAAAACCTTGTCAAAAATAGGAACCTGTAAAAGAATAAATTAAAAAATAAATTCAGTGAAACTGTTTTAAAAATTTTATGTGAAAAAAATAAAAAAAATAATTTAAATTTCACAATTTTTATTTTAAAAAATTAGTAAAAAATGCGAAAAAAAATAACTTCTTTTATTTTTAATTAACTTTTCGGATTATAAAATTAATTAATTATAATTTTATTGGAATTCTTTGCAACGATTTTAAGTTCAGATCATTTTTTTTGTAAACTAAACTATCTAAATGTTTGAAAAAAAAAATTATAAAATTAAAAATTTAATTAATTAATTTTTATTATTTACCTAATTTATTTATATTTTTACTTCATATAAAATAATTTTTTTACCATTCTCTCTAATTTAGAGATCAAAAGTCGTCCATTAAACCGTAACGACGAAAAAAGAAGGAAGAAATTGTCAAAAAAAATATTCAGCAAGGACATTTGCTTTTGCCATTTTTCAATCATGCCTAATGTCAAATGTCTGCACCATTCACATTGCTGTAAATAAATCACTTGCTCGCTTGCACACACAAATAAATACACACAGCAGAAATTCAGCAGCAGCAGAAAATTTCTACAAAACATCATCCATTATAATGATGAGAGTGTTATAAAATATGTTGTTCACATCTAAAATAGATAGCCTTGCGCTCTCTCGCATTCTTTTTTTTTTTAATTTGGGCTGCTCGCTGTCATCAACCAAAATTAATTGAAATAAAACATCATTGACAATCGAATAATATTTTGCGTGCAAAAGTTCAAAATCAGGACGACAAAACGCTTTATCTCTCTCTCTAAATGAAACGATTAGACGAGAACATGGAAGAGGCTGTAACGTTTGATGTTGCACGCCTCGCATGACAAATGATTGTGATGTCCAATGTCAATGCTCGTGTCTCATGTGCACATGTGTGTAATGTCTTTTCATCGCATCGCATGCAATCTCGGGCTCCCTAGCTACATGTGTGTGGCCTTAATTGATGAAAATGCAAACTAATATGTTGTACACCGGGAGTTAGCAACACTAATTCAGGGATTTTACATTTTGTGTGCGGATATTTTGTTACCTTTTCCGGCAAAATGTGCCAAACGACACACGATGGAGCGAGACGAGACAACTTTGCTTTTATATAAATTCCAATAACCACATTGTGCGGATGAAAATGTCCGTAAATGATAAGTAAATTTGTTGGAGGTAGCACACAAGATTTGATTTAGTTTAAATATTTTTCCGACTATGAGAAAATCTGCTGCCATGCATTATGAAAAATTTGTGTTTCGCAAGCCAAAATATCTACGAGACATGAAAATTAAGTAGATTAGGTACCAACTTATTATAAATGTGCATTGGGGTAAAATTTTAGAATGTACATTGGGTCAAAGTTTCAGAATTAACAAAGTTAATAATTTGCATTGGGTCAGAGTTTCAAAATATGCATTGGGGTAAAATTTTAGAATGTGCATTGGGATGAAATTTGAAAAACCCAATGCACATTCCAAGATTTTGCTCCAATGCAAATTCTAAAATTTTACCCTAATGCACATTTTTAACTTTGCCCCAACGCATATTCTGAAATTCTGACCCAAAGCACATTCTAAAATATTGTCCCAATGCAAAATCTTTTTATAGTTGGTATCTAATCTTCCTAATTTTCATGTCTCGTAGATATTTTGGCTTGGCGAAACATGGACTTTTATAGTGATGCCGTGGTAAGGTAATAATAGTCTCTATCGGGGTTTCATCGGATAATTTAACTACGATATATTTTAAATTGAAAACTTTTAGTGGACAGGACAAGCTGGCACTTTTGGTTTAAATTTATTTACATTTTGCACTTGAGCAAAATACGCAAAAGAGACGACGTGGAGTCAAAAAGACTAAAATAACTGAGAAACAATCTAAGCAGCGTATGTCATGTTTGTCATCACTCAAGAGTGAATGATTTGTAGCGACTGCCTTACATTAACGTTGAAGGTATTTTTTATTTAAAGACTAAATGACATGAAAATAATCGTTCATTCACCAATTTCATTCTTTGTATCTCGAACAATTTAAGGAAAAACATTTTTTTTCTTAAATCTTCCAATCAAAATAGGTCATCAACAACCACCGGGTCTCCGCAAAATCAATTCAGTCGAAAATTTCCCACAGACCGAGCTTATCGCCCCACATTGATTGAACACGTTGTTAAATATTTTTTTTATGATGATGATGTTTATAGTTTTGTATTTGCGTTCAAACGAGAAATATTTTAGTAATCTACGTCGACTATGCATGTCAACATCTTTGCTTGAGTATGGCGAGTGTATAAAACGTGTAAAAATAAACGTAGGAAAAAATTTAAAAATAGATCAAAATATTTATAGGAAAATTACATTAAAAACACGTCAGAGACGTCTTCTTATGGGTTTAAGCACCAAGTTTCCCCTCAAAAAATGTGATTTCCATTTTAAAATAATTTTCTAAAAATTTTTCAGTCAACATGGAAAATGTAAAAATGTTCACCTTGACCCCCGGATCCGCCTTGCCCGACTATGTACTCTCGTTTCTGTTTATAATGCGCTACGTGTGTTTATATTCGTTCGTTCGTGTCTTTAGAATTATTGAAATCGAGTGTGAAAAGATAAATTAAGATAGGTTAAAATTACCCATTAATATTATCTCGATAATTGTGTTTATTGTCTGAACTCCTCTCTTTTTCTCGTTGATTCAGGGAGAGTGTATCAAGTAACGAAAAATTTTCTGACTTATCATCAAGATATCGATACCGGAGGAGACTCTCATGGATATTTAATTAAATGTTAAGAAGTTGGCACAACGATGTACAAAAAAAAGATTTAAAGCGTCGAAAAAATAAAGCTTTATCGCATTTAAAAAAGATTTAAAATTTTGCAATTTTTTGTTGAGAATTTCTACGAGTTTTTATTTTAATGATGCTTTCCAAGAGATTTCCAAGAACATTTCAAGAATGAAAAACTTGAAATTTTCTGATTTTTTACAAAATTTTTGAAATTTTTAAAGTATTTTACATTCTTTTTTCAAAAAATTACGAAATTAAATATTTTAAAAATTTTCCATATTTTACCAATTTTCTTCGTATTTTTTGGTGTTTTCTAAAATTTTTTTTATGAATTTTTACTTATTTACAAGGCCTTTAAAAGTATTTAAATTTTTTTTTGATTTTCATAAAAATTTTTTGACGTCCTTCATTTCATTGAAGTTTTTAAAATTTTTCTAAAATTTTCCGGATTTTTTTTAAAAATTTTAAATTTTTTTTAATTTTAAAAATTTAAAAAATATTTTCGGAAAATGTTACATTTTCCACGAAAAAATTTCCTATTTATTATTTTGCATAAAATTTTGCAAAATATGTTGGTTTAGGTACATGTTAAAAAAAAGGCAAATTTTTAAATAATTTGAATTAGCAAATTGCAATCTGTCACTTGTTACGGACAGACAGACAAACACAACGGACAAAATACTGCAAATAAAAAGAAACACGATAAAAATTAGAGGGAAAAATAATATAAATTGCATATCATCTATTTTACACTCAACTGAACCTCCCTGAATAGATTCCTCGTCGTCGTCGACGTCGCTCTGGATATTAAAAACATTTATTCATCAAAATTTTTCGGCTGTATGTGAGTATCACTCTCCCTGGCACATTTTCATTGTCCGTGTGTCTCGTTCAAACGACGTCTCTCTTTGTGCATTCATTTTAATCAACGTAATAAATTTTATCTCAAATATATGTTCGTTCATTCATTGGCTTTGCGTCGCATTGTTCAATACAAATTTTTATGTGTATCTCTTTATATTTTTTTTTGGAACAAACACGAGAATGTAATTTTCGCTCCCCATTGAAGTGAAGAAGAAGAGATACCGCCGCCGTCGCACCACAGTCACAAAGAAAATTACGAACAACAAATTTTTGTCGTGTTTAGAAAATCTACTTAGATATTTTTGTGCTGCTGCTGTTTTTTATTTTATTTTATTCGTACATCGTTCGTCGTCGTCGTCGTCATCGAGATCGTCAAGAGCAAATAATACACAAAAGTCGTAAAATGTCCCCTTTACAGCTTTATCAGATTTTTTAAAGCATTTTAAATACGAACGACGTCGTCGTATTATTTGCACTTTGCACGTCATGTGCCATTTTCCCTGCATTTAAACAATTTTTCTTTATTTATTCGAGTTCAGAGCAAATGAAATTATAATTTTTTGAATGCAAAAAGATTTCCCGCGACGAACAATTGTGGCATAGAAATAAAAACAAGGTGTTGAATCTGCGTGCATTATTAACACCCTCAAATCCGCACATTAAATTATTACGAATTCACAACATCCTTCTTATTGTCATCGGAGAATTAATGCACCGTGCTTGCAGTCGCTCTCGCTGTACGAGGAAAAACAAAAACATAAAACACATGGTGTCTTTTGTTTTTTTTTTCTGTATTTTTTTTGTGTCGTGTACGAGTTCTAAGTCGATTCTCTCTCTCTTTAGAATTTCACGTACAAACACAAAGGCATCACTAACACCACAAGACATTTTATAAGTCTCTGAGTACACAAAGAAAACAAAACCACCCTTCCGTGAATGAAAAAAAAAATGAAAAGTGAATTAATTTTATACATCGCACATCTCTTTGTTGTAACACACACTCACACAGAGACAATTCCATTAACACAGAAGAAGAAAGGATTTTTTGGTGCAAGTGACTCACACTTAAGAAGCCTCTTTTATAATTCAAATGATTTCCTCATCGAATTCAATGCACAATTGGAAAAACTGTCAAAAAATAATTTTAATTTGTGTTGTTCATTAATCTTTGTCATTAAAATGATTTTTGAATGCCCGAAAACTGCGTAATTCATTTGTTGGTATTTGTGTGTCGAGTGCTGCACAGAAATACATATTTTTGTTAGTTTCCCTCTTCTGTCTGCCGCGCGCGTTGACTGTTTCGGTAGGTACATATTTCGTCATGCACAAATGTTCGTGTCATATGTATTTAGTTTTTACGGTAGAATTACACGAAAGGCAGTTGTTTGTTGGAACAAGTTTTCAAAAGTGAAATGTTGACGTGCAAGGAAGGGGTGAAGGAACTTTTTGGACAATTGAAGATTGATTTGTAAATAAAATCAAGTTTTTTTAAGAAGACAAGCGGATATATTTAAAAAAAAAGATGTAAGTATCACTAAGCCAATAAGACATGATTTTATCTCAGATCTTGTAAGAAAATTTTTATTATATTTTTTTTTGTCAATTCTTTTTGTTTTATAATTAATAAAAAAAAATTTAAAAAATAAAATTAATTTTTTTTTTTAATTTAAAAAAAAATAAAATTAGTTTTTTTATTATATTATATTTTTGTCAATTTTTTTTTTGTTTTAAAAAATAATAAGAAAAAAAAATTAAAATTTATTAAAATTAAAATTTTTTTATAATTTAAAAAAATAAAAGTACATTTGTAGATAGAACATTAAGCTTTTGTGAAAAAAAAATATAAAATTTTTTTTTATTTATTTTCATTAAATTTAAGGTGTTTAAAAAATGTAAAGAGCTTACAATTTAAAAATATTTTTTTTATTATTTATAAAAATTTATAATTTTTTAACTTTAAATTTTCTTCGAATAAAATAACAATTTGATTAAAATTTTCTTTCAGACATAAAAAAATAAAAAAAGAAATAAAAAAATTGAATGGTAGGTATTTCGTGAAATTTTAATTTTTATTTCAAATATTTTGTTTGCGAATAAATTTTATTTTTTTCCTTCTTTTGTTAACAAATTTTGTTCAAAAAGTTAGTGGAAAAAATAATTAGTAAAAATATTTTTTTTTTGCATTTCTGGATTGAAAAGCTTCGTAAAGTGTTGTTTTGGAAAAAAATAATTAAAAAGAAAATAATAATAAAAAAAATATTAAAATATAATTAAAACAAAAATAATTAGTATCTTACTTTTTTCTTCTTGTTATTTATCAAAAAGATAAAAATTGAAATAATTAAATTTAATCTCTTGTTTTTTTCGAATTTTTCAGCATTTTAAATTGTAATAAAGATGTATAAAGCAACATTCAAAATTTAATTTAACAAAAATATTTAAACAACTTTGATTAAATAAATCTTTTTTGATAAATTTAATAAATTAATTAAATAAAATTTTATTTTAAAAACATTTTTTTTTTAATTTTTTAAAAAATCTTTGTTGATGTAAAAAATAGTTTTTTAAATTAATTAATTTTTTAACAATAAATAAAAAAATAAAATTTGGAAATTTTTTTTTATTTAAATTCTCACCTTCACCTCCTTCATCCAACCCCCAATGTCCATCAGTGACGAAAAACCTTTTGTTGACAACATGCTTCATCCACATTTTCCATAGAGTCACAAAAAAAAAATTGTATGACTCATTTGTAATAAAACAACATGCATCGCACACAAATACACTCTCAAAATTCTCATGTCCATTCACAATTCGTGTCTGTGTTGCTGCGTGCATCACTCATATGTTTCGGGAAACAATACCGTTTGTGCCATCGTTGCTGCTACTGTGAAAGAAGACACAAACACACAGAACGAGAGTGATATGCAACGCACACCACGACACGACCTGTACACGCGTTCACACGAGCACGAGCGCCAAGTAAACACACAGAGTCACCCAGTTTGTTACTTGTACGTCCGCTTTGATTCTCTCAGTTTGTGTTCAACCGTATCACTGAAAGGATCGTCGCTTGTAAATTCATATAAATATATATATTAATATAAAATTATATAAATAAATATCTATATATTTACATTTCTTGTTTATCCCTCACGTTTACGACTTGTTTTAATTTTTTCGTTTGTCGAAATCATTTTTCAAGAAAAAAGTGTGAATTTTCCCGGACCGTACTTACTTACTCGCACGAGAAGCAACAAGGATTGTAAACCACCGTTACCAAGAAGAAGCAGCAGAAACTTTTGGATTTTAATTTAATTAAATCTGCAAAAAAAAAAATTCGTGTGCATATAATTAAATTTTTTGAAAAAAAATTATTGCTGCCGATCACAGAACACATCACACAGAAGTGAAATTTCTCGACTTTTACGACAAAAAAATAAAAATATAAAGTCAGACAAAAGTGTGAAAAACAAATATTTAATTTCCTAAAATAAACAACATTTTACTGCATTAGAAGTGAATATTCACGAGTTACGCTGGACATAGAAAACGAGAGAGAAAAGTGCATTAAATCATTGACTCTTACGCGCAAATAAAGATTGATTTGAAGGCAAACAAAAAAGATTACTTGTTTTGGATACTCTCGACTCCAGTCTCTTGCAAAAAAATAAACAAAAGACAGACATCTGAGCAAAAAAAAAAAAATAAAATAAAAAGGTAAGGATACCCCTTAGTTATAAAATAATTCCTTTTTTTTCTCTCGGTGAAGAATATTTGTATTGCGTTAGATAAAATTCACCCTCGTAAAATAAAATGCGTCCAAAAGAGAAACGTACAGGAAAAGAAATTTTTGTAAGAGGATACGATTCGTCGTGTTTATTATTAAATTTGTTAGTAAATTCGGTAAACATTTTATTTTAGCTTTCTCGTGTTTGTTGCGTCGCGTCGTCGTGCGAGGAGGAAGAGAAAAAATTGCATAAACCTCATGTAAATGTAAAAAAATATTCAATTTCATCATTATATATACTTTTGCTCCTCTTTCACCGACCGGACCCGATTACTGTAATAATGAGTCAATTTTTTTTTGTTTTTAAAATAAATGAATGGCAATAATCTCAGTGAATGTATTTTTTAAATGCATTTTTTTTTTTAAAAAGGTGCGTTTAATATTTTTTTTAATAAAAAAAATCGAAAATTTGTGAATAAATATTTTTTTAGTGAAATTCGTGAAGTGATAATTGAGGTCAATTGACAAAAAAAAATTCTTAGTCACTTTTGATGATAGAAATCTGTCATTTTGCACTTTTATCGAAGCGATCGATAAGC
Organism: Culicoides brevitarsis; assembly: GCF_036172545.1. NCBI lineage: Eukaryota > Metazoa > Arthropoda > Insecta > Diptera > Ceratopogonidae > Culicoides > Culicoides brevitarsis. The sequence continues at coordinate 17,214,308 of NC_087085.1, read as the reverse complement.
GTCTCATAATCAAAGATATTTATCGAAGGTCGTTGTAACTGTCTCGCAAGTTGTGTAAATCCAACCACATATCTCACGTATTTCATATTTATTTTTTATCCACTAATAAAATGTGTCTCTCGTACAACTATTATCATCATAATCATGGACGATACACCTTAACATCGTCGTCGTCGTACAGTGGCAACGAAAAACTTTCTTTAATTTTATTTTAGTTTTATTTCCATATCTTTTTACGTTGATATTTTTTTTTCGGTGATTGTATAATTTATGACATGATAAATAAACAACGGCGACTTCGACATACAGCATCGTCGATATCGATCTCTTGTCCATATAGCATGTAATACTTATATCAATAATAATAAGATTTTTGGACCAGTCTGTGAAAAAAAAATTGTACGATGACGACGACACACAAAAATCCATTCTGCTTTATTATCACCTTTAGTTTCGTACCTACATAAAATATGTATGTTCCAAAAAAATTGATCAAAAACAAAATAATAACACAATTCGATACACACAAGGCCACAAGTTTTTTTTTAAAGGTTTGGCATGATGATGAATTTAATAATAATAAATAATTGGTTGATTCACAAAAAAACGTTCGTCGATGCATTTGTCTCGTATGTTTTTGTGATGATAACTAGTAAAAAGTTTTTTTTTTGAAGAAATAATAAAAATTTAACAAAAAATGAATGAATGCCATTCGAAATCAATGTAAAAATTTGTAACTATGTACGAGCGAGTACAAAATAAAAAAAAATAAAATAATAATAATGTAACATCAGTTTGAGTTTGAACAGACAGATGATATGACTCGATGATGAAAATACGACGTAACAACAAATGACTGTCAGGTAGAAGTAGCAGCTTCAATTATTATTGTTCGGCATATAAACTTTGTACTGAGCACACAAAAAAAAATAAATAAATAAAAATTGAGAAAAGGAAATTACGTCCATTTAATAATCACCATGTCCAATGTCCAAAGTAATGTTATTTTGTATGGCGAGAGAGAGAAAAAAATATATGTTCTGCTACAAAAGATGGGTAGTGATGTGTGATTTTTGTTGTTGTTGTTGTTGATGATGGACTTTTGTGTTGAATAAAACGTTGAAAAAAAAGCAACAAACTTTGTTTTTTGGCACGAGTTTGATTTAATTTAATTTAAAACTGTTTAACAAAGTGGCACATCGTGATAATTTAGAAACAATTAAAACTTCACTATGTGTTGATGTCTTTTTTAATTTTTTTTTCTTGTCATCTAAGAAACATCGTTTATTGCAAAATCCAACAATTGCTTTGACATTCCTGAAATATAAATAATATTAGAGGACTTCATTGCCAAATTAATTTTATTAAAAAAAATATTAATTAATTAATTTAATTAATTAATTTAATTTAATTTAATTTAATTAATTTATTTATTAAAATTAATTTATTATTTATTTAAATTAATTTAAAAAAAAAATTTTATTTATTTAATTAATTAATTATTTAATTTAAATAAAATATTTTAACAAATTAATTATTAAATTAAATTTTTAATTAATTTATTTAATTTAATTTAAAATCAAATTAATTTTTTTAAAACTTTTCAAATAATTATTTAAGCTTTTTTAAAGTATTTTTCGGAAAATTAGTTATATTTTGCGTAAATGATCCAAATTAAAAAATTAATTATTTTTTTATTTTATTTGTTTTGATATTTATTTTTTATAAAAAAAAAATAAAAATAAATAATTAACAAAATAAGTAAAAAAAATGTTTTTTTTTATAAAATCTTAAAATTATTTATTAAAAAATAAATTAAAAAATTTTTTTTTAAATAATTATTTTTTTTAATCAAAAAATAAGAAAAAAAATTATAAATTTAAAAAAAAAATTAAATAAAACAAAAATCCATAGAAAAAAAATTAAAATTCAAATATTTTTTAGTCCTTTATCATTTTCAATAAATTTCCGAATTATTATGTCAATCCACAAAATTTTGTTGGATGATGATATACTTACTTACAAAAAAAGTTTTCCATCATTTTTCTGAAATACAAAACAAAAAAAAACTAGTCAACATAGTAAAGTAGAAAATATAAAAGTTTTACCTGGCCCGGAGCCATCAAAAAATATATAAAGCTGTCACTCTTGCATATTTTCCAACAAGATTGCCACGAGCTATTTAAACAAATAATACAAGAGTTTTTTTTTTGAAAAACAGTTAAAAACAATATTCATGCTGCGATAGTAGTTAAAAAAATTGTAAATGTTTGTGCGTATCCTTGCGCGGTTATTTGTTTACCTTTCCTCTTTATTATTTCTGTTTAGAGAACCATCATAATGTTAATAGACGTTGCACCGTCACATTTTGTTAAAACAATCGCCAAGTATTCAAAATGTCGACACCCTGGCGCTTGAATAGTGCAACAATATTGGGTGTTTAACAAATTTTTTATACAAAAAAAAAACACGCATCCACTGAGAATTTTTGTTGTATAAAGCAATAATAATAAAAGAAAACATGTTGTTTCTGGTGGTGGTTTAATCCACTTCTCTTCACGATTCATCCCAAAAATTAAAACAAAAAAAAAGTTTTTGTATAGAAACGTCATTCACGTCAAAGTTATAATATTTAAAATAAAAATTGTACAAACTTTGTTGATGTTTTTGTTAGACATTTGGTTTTTTTTTGTCTATAGCTAGGGATTTTTCTTTTTTTGACGAATACACTCCGACATATTTAGACTATGATGATGCTGATCAGCACTTCGGTTACAAACAGATGTTCAGAAAAATTTTATTTATACACGTTTAAGACACTTTGTTTGTTTTTCAATACTTTCGTCATTTTATTATTGATGATAATAAAAAAAAATATCTGAAAAATTTCGATATTTGCACATCATTTTAGTATTTTTTTGTTTCGAAAATAAGGCAATAAAATGTGATAAAATTCTGTGTAACACAGACAATCCTTGAAATTCTTATTTATTGTCTTTCTTTACAACGAAACATATGTCTTGAAATTTTCTGTAATCATAAATACAAAAGAAAGACGAAGACACATGTGATAGTTCACCCATTATTATTAGTCCGTACATGCCATAGAGGTACACGAGACATAGGTTTCTTCGTCTTTTTTTATGATTCAGTGACGACGAGCATTACTGGTGTTGTGTGACGACATAGATTATAAAATTACTTATTTATTTTCATTTTTTTTCGAAAAGTTTTTAGTTTTTTGTGTGTCTAAGAAAAAGAAAAAGTATTACGCACACGCATGATAATTATATGGTATGCAGGAATTTTATATTGTCTGTGACTATCTGTCCGTTAAGTTGTTGGTTTTGCCATCTGCAAGAGATTTTTTCCATGTTTGGGTTTGACATTTTGCGACAGAAATTCAGTGAGTCGTGTTATCAATCGAAAATGAAAGTCTCGAAAGATTCAGATTTTTTTTCTATAAATTTTATGTAAAAAAAATATTTTTTTATCACAAAAATAAATAAAAATAAAATAATTTTTAAATAAATAAATAAAATATAAATAATTGAAAAATTTTAAATTTATTTAATTTAATAAAATATTTTTTTTATTTAAAAAATTTAATTAATTAATTTATTTAACTATTTATTTAAAAAATTTATTGAAAAATATTTTAAAAAATAATTTAAAAAAAATATAAAAAATTATAAAAAATAAACATAAATAAATGAAAAATTTAAAATTTTAGTTAATTATTTTTTTTTAATTTTAAATAAAATAAATAATTTTAATAAAGATAAATTTCAAATTAAAAATTTAAATAAAAAAATAATAAATATTCCACGAAACATTTTCCACAAGTACATAATATATCATACAATAAAAAATGCGTTACTTTGGCGATATCATCGTAAAAATTCACCATAAAACGATTAAAAAAGTTAAAATATTGTAACGTTACACAGCAAAATTGTCAGGTCGTGAATTTCAGCATGTCGCTCTATCTCGTCGTTACTAGAACACACAATGAAATGGGGAAAAATTATGAATAATTAATACACTTATGTTAATTAAATGATAATTTCTTGCAGAAAGTCTTAATGAAATTATGGTGAATTACTTGCGTCTTTAACACATTTTTTTTTTAAATTTATAAATAACGCAGTCTAGCATAAACTTTTAATGTTCTTTATGTTTTTTGGAAGAAATTTCACTTATGACTTTTAATGTGTGTGGTTGATGGTTTCACGGTTCCTTCGTTTACCGGTCGTCTAATAAATATAAACGTAACGGCTTTTAATCAGAATTTTTAATGAAAACCATAACAACACACACCAAAAATTCTGTTCAAAATTCAAACATAATTACGTTCATCGTCAACATCGTCAGTATTTGAGCTTTTTTTGTTCAAATATATTCAGTTAAAAAATTTACCACCGGAACAACATCACAAACAACGAAAAAAAGTAGTTTTAGTGTAATTTACCAAAGTAGACACCTTTTTGTTGTGTGCGCGATGGTTTTTTTTGTGAGTAATTTTATTGTATTAAACACGATTTTACGTAGAAACACATTAACAAACTTTACTTTGTTAGACAATAAGATGGACCGGTTGAACTGAATGAAGAAGCGTAAACAGAACTGAACACGATTTTTGATGATTTTTTGATGAACAGTTGCTCAGTGGAACGATATGGCATTTTTTAAGACCCTGAGGGCTTAAAAATATTTTTTCTTTTATTTAAAAAATTTTTTTTTAAAAAAAAATTTTTAAATTTTAAAATATTTTTTTTTAAATTTATAAATTTAATTTTTTGAGGAATTTTTTTTTATTTTTTTTTTGAAAAAAATTTTTTTTTACTCGTCAATTTTTTTTTTTTAATTTCCAATAATTTTTGTAGCCAAAAAAATCGTGAATTTCAAGTAACGAATCCGAAACCAGAACCAAGGTCGTGTCACAATGCATGTAGCGACGTTAATTAACTTTTTTTTTTTTAAATTTTGAAAGCAATTTGTTGCGAAACTGCATCATTAAAATTTTTTAAAAATTTGGTGAAAACCTGGTTTTAAATATTATTTCATAAAATTTGCAGAACGCGCTTGGCATGTAGAAAAATAAATAATTTTCGGGATTTTCTTTAATTATTTTAAATTAAAAATTGACACAAGATTTGATTATTTTTTGAGTAAAATTTTTTAAAAAAATAATTTTTTCAAAGAAATATTTAAATTTTTAAATAATTTTTATGAAAATTTAGAAATATTTTCTTATGAAAATTTAGAAATCATTATTTTTAAGCCCCCAATGCATTAAAAAAATCCATTTCATCCCACTGGGTGTTGCATACACCAAAATATATCACATACTCGTCACAGTTTTTTTTTCGGGGGCTTTATAATTGGAAGAGGAAACAATAATTTTCGTAGCCAAAAAAAATCAAGTAACGAATCCGAAACCAGAACCAAGGTCGTGTCACAATGCATGTAGCGACGTTAATTAACTTTTGAGAGTTGTGACAAGTTTTTTTTTACTACAATCGCGATGATTGAGTAATATCTGAAAGCAATGTTGTTGCGAAACTGCATCATTAAAATGAATTATTTTATTTGCGAATAAATTTGGTGATTTTTTGTCATTTCACTTTTTTTTCGGGCAACCTGGTTTTAGCTGCATTTAATATCCAAAAGTCCATTTGATTTATATTTAAAAAAAAAAAAAAAAAAGTTTTTTTTAAATGCCAAAAATGCAGCTTTTGTTCAAAATTCATCTGTTCGGATTTTTTATTTTTAACAAATAGTCGCACAACAATGGATTCATCCTGATTCCTTACTTGTTTGTCGGATACAAAATATTTTCAATTCAATTTTTTCTCGTCTGTATTTCATGCCTATAAAATTTACTTTACGAGAGAGCGTCTGCAGAAAAAAGAAGACAATAAACATAAAATATAAAGTTATAGTTTGCGAAAAATACTTTGTTTGATATAATACACGAGAGTTAGTCTCTGTGGATGTCAATGGAAAAAGATATATTTTAATGTATTTTTTCCTCTCGTTTTGCTCGGATCTTTGCGAAAATATTTCTCGTTGTGTTTTTTTTCTTGTGTTAAAAGGAACGTCTCAATATTGGCAAAATGGCATGGCACACAAGAGGGATGATGACAAAACTTTTCTGAAAGACGTCTGTACAATTTCCATATACTTTTAGTTAATCTATTTGTTTCGGATTACGCTGTTGCTCCGAACAAAAATTTTATTGCCAATTGATTCTCCGTGAATTCCCGCAAAATTGTTGTCTCTATTGTTTTACACAAAATACAATATCTGCTCTGAATAAATATTTTGTTGTGATTCATCCCTCGCTCACGTAATTTCCTTCAGCACAACAATAACTTTGGATATTCTCGGCACTCCAGACACAAATTCACACAAAAAACGCCGTACCAAAAGACTAACGGAGTAGAAGAAATGATAAATGATAAGTTTAAGTCAAACGCAGATATAAAGAGCGTTACAATAATAAGTAGCAACACGTACCTACGACTTCTGTGCAAACAAAGAAAAATCATTATGAATCTTTAAATACGGATGATGACATTATACTCGGAACACTCGGAAGGAGAGAAGAAAGGAAAATATGATTTTATTTATTCTGGGGGACCACAATGGTTTTTTTTCTCGTCGAAAGAGAATTGGAGCAAAAACGGCAATCATAACGTTTTAATGATGACGTTACAGCTGCGGCGCTAAAGCTTAAATGAAGCAGAAATCAAGACAACTTTTCGAGAGGAAATGCCGGAGATTAGGCTTTTGGCTGGATCAATCATGTGTGTCGTGAACGCGAATGTTTCGTTTTATTATTATGTATGATGCATGATATCGATTTTCATTAATAAAATTTCGTTCCAGCAGTAATATAAATGGTTAGGGACTAATTTATAGCCGATAATACAATGACCGTAATGTGCTGTGAAGAATTTAGGTGTCGTAAAAGGATTTTTTTTGGGAGACACGGTGCGAGATTTAATTTTATTTACTTTGAAAAATTAAAATTCTGAATTTTAAGCTTAAATTTATAGGTTTTGTAATAAAAAAATAAAATTTTGATTATTTTTCATGAATAATTTAATTTATTATAAATTTTTAAGACTAAATAAGTTTTAAAAATCAAAATGTTTTAATTTTTTTTGAGAAATTTTTATGATTTTTTGTCAATTTTGAATTTAAGATCAAAAATTTTGTCAAATAATACTTGTTTTACTTTACGTAAATTTTTTTATAATTTTTAAATAATTAAAAATAGTTAAAAACTTTTTGTAAATTCTAGAAAAATAAAAAAATATTTTTTTAATATTTAAAGTAATTAAATTATTTATTTTTTATATTAAAATTTGTAAATAATTTTTTTAATTGTTAAAATAGGTAATTTAAATTTATTTAAATTTTAATTAATTTTTTTTAAATTAAATTTAAAATTAATTAATTTTTTAAATTAAATATAAAATAAAATTTTTTTAATCTATTTATATATTTAATAAAATCAAAATAATAATTTTTTAAAATTTTAAAAAAATTTTAAAAACAAATTAAACTTAATTTAATAATTTTCGTAAAAAGATTTTTGGAAATTTAAGAACGAATCGAAAAATTTTTAAAAATAGAAATTGTCCGTTCCTCGCAAATTTTCTTGATGAGAAACTTAATTTTTCTCAGTTGAAATAATAATACAATATAATCGAATAAGGAAAAATATTTGGACGACACATTAAAAAAAGCGACAAAAATAAAACAAATGATCGTTGCTCTCTCTTTATACTAATGGCAATTAATTTATTACCTCCCTAACTACGTCTTTCCTCGCTCGTACGAGACACACACTTTGCTAATTGAAATATGTAAAAAGAAAATGCTCTCTTATTGTTATGGCTCCCACACGCGTCGCAATCGTTTATATGTGGAATTTATTATCATCCAGCGTGCACAAAATGAAAGTGAAAGAATGGCAAATCTATGAGGGGGTCGTTTCATTAGTATCCGCATCCACGGTCCCATGTGCAATGAGATGAAACGACAAAGTCGTCGTCGTTGTCGTCGGTGGTGGTTGTTGTTTTTATTTAAAAAACATTTTTGTGATCATCCAGCCAGCGTTGTAATATTTTTGCGATTAACTTTTTTTTTATAAGTCTCTCCCTCGACTGATTCTTCGTTTGTCAACCAACCAAGTCCTGCCAAAGTTGTTACATTTAATGTTACGTCGCGCTGTTAAATATTGAATTGAAAAAAGTTTTCTCTTTAGAAAAAAAAACTCCAAATTGCTTTTCTCGTTTGTTGCCTTCTTTTGTATTTAGCGAATGAACAAAATTCAAATCCTGCCAATTGAAATTCATGTCGCGTTGTGTCTGTCTTTGCCATTTAAATTATCTTGTTATTGGATGCTTTGCCAGAAAATTTCTGTTCTGGACGCCAAAAAGGACAAAATCTGTAGGGCGAAAAATGAAGGTAATTAGAAGAGTGTTGATTGTGTATTTAATAAATTTACATTGATGACGGCGAAATATTAGGAGAAAAAATTAAGTTTCTAAAATCACCCCAAAAAGTAAAGGAGCAAAGTTGTAGGAAATCACTTAATCATCATAATATATGTAATGTATCCAATTTTATCCAATGGGAAGAAATTGCATTTTTTTAAATTCTTTGGGGCTTAATAAATTTTTATATTGAATTATTTAATTTTTTATTTAATTATTTTTTTTTCTCATAAATATTTTTTTTTAAATTTCTCAAAAAAAAAAAAAAAAAAAAAAAATAAATAAATAAAAAAATCAAAAGAGTTAATAAGAATTTTAAAAAAATTTTTTTAAAGAATATTTTTTTAATTTAAAAAAAAATTACTGCTAAAAAAAAATTTAAAAATTAATATAAAAATTTAGAAAAGCGTTATTTTTTTCGAATTTTTTTTTTTTATAAATAAAAATTTAAAGAATTAAACTTATAAAGAAATTTTTCTAAATTTATTTTTTTCCAAATTTAAATTCTCTCTAAAAAAAATATAAAATTTTAGAAAAATTTTTTTGGGCCTCATTTTTAAACTCCAACGCCTAAAAAAAGGACGAATAATCCCACTGGGCACACTTATGATCCATATCGAATCCACCGCTGCTACACATTTTCACATATGCGTGAATTTGATTTGCTTCTGTTTTAAATGTTCAAAACACTCGTGCTTGCACTTTGTTTTGCGAACGGACCGAACGAGAGGAGTTTATATAACTTTTTATGCACACAGAGTTCAGTTGCCTGTTCAGTTGAATTCGGTGTGTAAATAAATACAAAAATCACCCTTATTATATTATTACGTTATATATGATTTTCCTGCTGCTGCTCTCTCATTTGCCATTACACACACTCACACACATAAATTTAATTTTTTTTTCTGTCCAATTTTTCGAAAGTTGTGAACGACAAAAAGGACCCCAAGCAATATCAATACCGATGATTATATGTTCATATGACACGAACATTCCGAGAAGAATTTTACGCTATGTACGAGACCGTTTCAAAACAAAAAAAAAAAAAAAATGCAATAAAATTACAAATAAAAGTTTTTTTTTCATTTATTTATTTATTATTAATGAAAGTCTTCATGCAAATGACCTGAACGGACATACAAAGTAATAATCATGCATTTTTTTCGTTGACGTTAAATGAGCTGATGTCTTTTATTGATGCCCAGTGGGACATTGTGAACTTTTTTTAAGGCTCTATAGATTTAAAAATAAAAAATTTTAACTTTTTATAGAAAAATTATTATTATTTAAAAAATTTTAATTTTTTTTAATTAATAAAATTTTGGAAAAAATTTCGATAAAAATTTAAATTTTAAGCCTTTAATTATTTTTTTTCCACTGGGTCACTTAATATAGGGCTGAAAAATACTCGAGCCCCTACCTTTGTACAAAATACCTCAATTTACTGTTTTTCTGTCATTCAGGTCAGAATCATGTTTAATAAATATTGCATTATATTACTTATGAATGAGGGATTACGCACTGCATGAAAAAAATTAATGATATAACTATTGTTACAAAATATTAAAAAAAATCGTGTACTCATCCTTTTGTACAGAGATATATGTCAACGTCCAAAAAACTAGTTTTTTTCGCTGACTTGGCTGTTCTCTTCAAAAATTGTGGTCATACGTTGATATAAGCGTAATTATTTATGAACTTATGCACGTATTGTGTTAAAAAAAAACATGAAATTTAATCTCACATGTAACATGTAGGTCATTTATTTCAGCGAAATTTTTCGTAAAAGTGTTTTTTGTTTTTTTAATGGAACCAGTTTAGTGAAAAGGTGCATAAAACAACGCGAATTTGAACACTGATTGATGCGAGAGAGATTTTTTCTCATTTTTAGATTATTTATCTAACTACAAAGAGGACGCTGCTGCCGTCGTGATATCATTAAACATTAATCCATTATTTATATGCTACGAGCAGAAATTTGAACAATATGTTTTTGCGAGGAAACAACAACCCTTCGCATCATTTCTCTCGTTTCTCGTACGACTCGCAGTTAATTTTATATTCAAATCACTATATATTTTAAATTAATGAATGGCGAAAAAACCGTTCACATGGGGATTGCGAACGAAATTGAAGGAGTCTTTGAGTGTTTTGTGTATGATAGCAATGCATGCGAAGGAGAGAACGGAGCGACTACAGGCGATTATTTAAATTTTTCGTACATATTTTGATTGTAACAATAAGGATTCCGCAGTTGCTATAGTGAAAAATATATATTTAAAAGGATTCTTTGTTGTTGTTTTTGGCATGAAGGAGATATTTATCATGTTAGGGTGTAGCAATGAACAAAAGTTTTATATATTTTTTATCATTTTTAGAAACATCAGATATTTAAAACGAGATTATTAAAAAAATAAAAAAAATATTTGAAATAAATATTAAAAACCGTTAAAAACTATTTTTATTTTAAATTATTAATTTTTTAATAGTAAAGATTTAAAAAATATTTGTAATTTTTATTCAAAATCATAATAATATTTTTTTTTGCTAATTAAACATTTTTTTATTACATCTATTAATAAAAATTTTCTCAAAAAATAAAAAAGAAATATTTTTATAAAGTTTTATTTAATTTTTTATTAAATTTTTTTTTATTTTTTTGCAAAAAAAATTTTTTTAATCCATAATAAACAAAAAACTTTTGAATAATTATTTTTTTAAACACACTTTTTTTTAAATTAAAAATGATTTTAAAGAAAAAAAATTTAATTAAATTAAATTAATTTTAAATATTTTTTAAAATTTAATATAAAATAATATTAAAAATAAAATAAAAAAAATGAATTTTAACTAAAAAAATTAATTTAATTTATTTAAAAAAAAAAAATTAATTTATTTTTTTCCTAATTCAATAATAAGTTTATTTTAATTAAATAAAGTTTAATATTTTTTTTTTATTTAAAAATAATTTAAATCTTTAAATACCTAAAAAAAAATTTAATCTTTGCTCCATCCTTAATTCCTTTAAATTTAAAACATGACTTTGGTTTTTCGAAGACTACGAAGAAAAATACGTAACGATGTAATTTATCCCGTCACTTTTCCCAACTTACAAGAGGACATACAGAGTACAATTAAATCCTACGCATTAATTTTAATTCAAGCCTTTTTCACACATCTTCACGTCTTTTGTACGCAATTAAGATTAAGAGGTAACGACGCAAAAATTCGCATAAAATACTCCTCATCAAAATTAACAACCATCAAAACATTCACTCTACTTGTTTTCTTTTGTGCACATTTACACGAGTGCTTTATACTTTACAAAAATTTAAAAAAATGATTTTTATAGTTTTTAATTTAATCAGATCATAAAGTTTCGTAAATAGGTCTTCTCGTTATTTGCTTCACATCTCGCAATTCACTTTTTTTTCGTAAAAAGAGTTTAATTATAAAATTCTTTCATTTCTCGCATTATTATGTGTTATTTTAATGTAACATGTTTTTTTGTCGCTTTTTTGAGGAAAGTATTCAAATTACTTGTAAAGTATCAAATGAATAAAAAGTACGCTGTTACTGTAATGAAAACTAATAATTCAACCCTTAAAACACTAATTATCATTCGAGTAGAACGCACGATAACGAAAACGAGACGACGTGCTGTTTAAAGGTCTGCGGAACGTGCATTCTATTCAACGCAAATTCAATTCACCGACCGAGGAGTCTTTTCTCCCTCGTTCGTTGTCTCTCTCTCGTAGTTTTGTGTACTATTATTATTATTATTTCATTTGAAAAGCTTAATTTTTAGTTTGTGTACTTTATGTATTTCATTTTCTCTGTCTCTTTGATTAATACTTGCGTCGAAAATTCACCCTCTGCTGCTGCTGCATCCTTCTTGTAATTGTAAATATTGTAAAAATAAAATTTTTATGTGTGCGTGCATTCATGGCTTTAGGTTAATAATAAAAATAAACGCATATGATGCATTTTTCTCTGTATTTGAGTCGCATATGACAGCAGCTGGCCTACATTTGTGTGTACATTTTTAAATATCCTCGGTGATCGTCGAACGAACAAAATTACAGGGTGGCTACGAACTTTTATTTTTATTAAGTGCAAAAATATTACGGAGGGTTCCTTTGTTCGCTTCGTTCGTCGTACAAGTGATCGATGCAAGTGCCTGGAACTTGATTTGCTGCAGCCCGCATCTTTGCCCGGATTGATTACTTTGCGCTGCGGAGACAAGTGATTTTTTTTCTTGTGGATCTCGAGATGCGTGGAGAACATGTGTGTGACATGTGTTCCATCCAGGAAGCACAAAAATGTGACATATTTGATCGAGTTTTTGAATAGCTTCGTGCCGCACCCTGTTATTCCCCCTGGTAATATTCGAAATCCTGTCTACGCTCATTAATTTAAGGATCTATGCCGTTGATCTAGTATTGTGTGTCATATACGGAACATGTATTATCGTCTATTTTTTTATTTCGACAGCATATCTAACATCTAAAATGTAATATAATGAGAGTGTGTACCTCTAAAAAAATATATATTTTAGAGTTTATTCACCTTTTCGTCTAAAATAATAAATATACGTGTAAAAAATATGGTAGACGTGTTGTATCTTTGTTACATGCAGAGAAATATTAGATTTAACATCCTTCATAATTTTATACTTTTTCATATTTTTTTTACAATATAGACTTAAACGGATCAAAAAGTACACGCATCCCATATTTTTTGGCATTAGATTCAATACATTATGCATTATTATGATAATAAAGTAAAGATTTTTAAGTGAGATGGGAATTTTTTTAGCAAATATGACTCATCTCCCCCTTCAACTTGCAGAAATTCTCGGTTCAAAGGGGTTTTGGATGAATTTTTTATCGTTTGGCAAGTACAACTTTAAAAAATTTGTATTTTTTTGGAACGAAATAGAAATAATGAATAATTTTAGAGTAAATATTAGCATTTTAACAACATTTTTATGTTTTGAAATTTTAAAATAATTTAAATAATAATAATAAATAATAAATAAATAATTTAAATGGAAATTAAATATTTTCATATTCATAAAGTAATAACTTAAAAAAATAATTACTCTCCTTAACATTTTTAGAAAATTTTTTAAAAACATTTTTATTTAATTTTAACTTTTAATTTTTATTTTTTTTTAAATTTTTAAATATTTATTTAAATTTATTAAAATTTGGTAAAAAAATAAAATAAATATAATAAAATAATAATTTTTTAAAATTTTTAGACGTTTTATGACAATTTTTTACTATATAAATAATTATAAAATTATTTTTTAAATTATAAAATATTAAACTAATTATAAAATATTAATAGTTATTATATTAAATTTTTAAAATATTTTTTAATATTGATATCTTTTTAATAATAAATTTTGACAAAAGATTTTTTAAATATTTTGTAATAATTTTATTTTATTTTTTTTTTTAATTTTTAAAATATATTTTTAAAATAAAATTTTAATTTTCGAAATTAATTTTTGATTTTTCGAAAAATTTGTTTAAATGAAATATTTTTTTGTAATTTTTTTTTACCTCATTTGGCGAGAATATCCGCAAGAACTTATTTAGTGAGACATATCACGTCACAACAAAAAAATAAAATAAAATAAAAGGAAACGATCCTTCATTAATTCAAGATATTTCCATCAATATTTCACTCCACACACACAAAGAATATCCCAGCGGGAGTTCATCCTTCTCTTTAATTTCTCTTTTTTTCCACGTCGTTCAACTTTTTTTTTCGATTACCCTTCTTTATAAATCCAAAAATTGATCTCCATTTATAAATATGCATTCATGTCAAATTAAGCGACATGCATAAAAATTAGAAGGATTTCCATGAAGTCGCAGAAATGCAATACAAAAGACGATGATTGAATCAAAAAAATGTCACAGCATTTTTTTTTTCGAAAGCAAACACACGCTTCGTCGTCTTCTTCTTCTTGTTATTAAATATTTTTTTTTTAGAACCGAGGGATGTAGAGTAGTAGAGATTTACTGATTTAATCAAGTGGCAACTTTATTCTAACGATATACGTTTAAATTTCCACGCATTTAACAGATAAGCGGCATGTAATGATGACTCGAAAAAAAAATGTGCGTGCGTAAAATGATGTCTGATTTTTATGACTTTTACTTTTTCTTTCTTTGCTTCGTTTTTATTTTCTTCTCTCCGTTTTTTTTTTCAAAGGAGTCGTCGTCGTTTTTGTTGACTTTTTTCTGTTTGACGTTTTTTTTTGCACAAGAAAAACGAGAGAAAACGGCAAAAAAGGCAATTTTATGAACTGTGAGAGAATAAAATTAGATTAGCATTGACTAGGAATTTTTTTGTTTGTTCGTTTCTTTGAATTGAGGATTGTAAGGTGGCTTTGCTGAACGAGAAATCTGTTGAAAAATGTCGCATCGGACATCGAAAGATATTAATGTTCAACAGGGCAAAGGTCAATGTGTCTCTTAAACGGATGTCTGGACAATTATTTGATAAATTTGTGTTCAAGTTGAAGGAAAAAAATCGTCTTAAGCTTGGATAATTGTTTAAAACTCGCTCTTGTGACCCTTTTTTGCTCTGATTAGCTCGTAAATCCGCAGCTAATAAAGTCATTTAGTAGGATATGAATTTCTCTGCCATTAAATAGACATATTCCTTTCATTTTACAACATCATTGATTGTCGTTTATGGTGTTTGCTCCTCTTTTACGAAGCGATATAAACTAGTTTGTAACAACATTCGATACATCTGTGCCCGTATTTTCTCTTTATTCCACTTTAGAAGCAGGATCTAGTATTAAATTACTAGAAAAACGTTCGTGGCAAGGAGAAAACCCGAACGGATAATCTGTTGGTGGTGGAAAGTTCGTTGAAAAAATAATTTATGCATCAGGAATTTACGGTTTATGATCGTCATCGCAGATGTCTTCCTTCTTGTCGTGCCTTAATCGTCTGCATATAACAAAAAAGGAACCCCCTCATCATTCATACGACACGCTGGAAGAAGACGACGGCGCGTTACCGACACATGCCAACAATGACGATCATGGTGCAGATAACTATCAGCATAGATTATGATAATGTCGGTTTTTACTCTCTCGGTCCCCATCCAACGTTTTAGTTGAAAATGTGCGTCGTTGTCGTAAAAAGAGTTACTGCGCGAGATAATTAAAAATATAAACACGTGCATTACAAATATTAACTTTTTAGTGATATTAATGCTATTTAAATGCGAGATTATGTGCAAAAATGTCGACTTCATCATTTCTCGAGAAATATTTTCTTTTGGCACAAGCAAATAACACATACACACACGACAAAGGAAGATAAATTATGTTTCGGTGCATTTTTTTCAAATAAAATTATTTTAATTTTTGTAATTGGTAGACACTGAGAGTTAAAACCGTGACGACGACGACGACTCTTTTTCCTTGTTTCTCCTGTCTGTGTGTGCGTTTGTTTGCCACTAAATTATTCCATAGTTTCACAAAAATGAACAACAGATGTGCGATATGTTATTGACCCCCGTAAGGAGCAAGAGCATAAAACGTAGAATAATAACAAAAAAAAAAATGAATTTTAATTCTAAGAATGGAATGCTCTTGTAACGGAATTGTAACTTTTTTCCATTTAATTTATTATTATTTTAAGTAATGAGCAGAAAAAAAAACGTACAAAGAGAGGGAAATAAAAATATATAATTAAAATGAGAAAAAAAGTCCTGATCTCTATTGTTCCTTTTTGTTTTATTGTTTGAACTTATTGAACTGGAATGTTGTTCGACGATGTTTTTGCAGAAAAATTCAATTAATGCACAATCAATTTTTTTTTTGAAAAGTCATGAAAAAATTTGAAGTTAATGAATTATAATATTTTTTTCATAAAATAAAATAAATTAAACTTGAATAAGAGTGTTATAGCTTATAAAAATGTTTTGAATATTCAATTTTTTAAAAAGGTCAGAAATTTTATAATTTTTTTCTAAAAAAAATTTAAACAAAAATAAATAGAGTTTTGGTTTATTTTCAACTATTTTTTTTAAATTTTCAGTAAAAATAATTTAGATTTTCTTATTTAAAAATTTTATATAAATTTATTTTATTTTTATAAAATTAACTTTTTTCTACTTTTATTTTAAAAATTTCTTAAATAATTTAATTATAAAAATAATTAAATAATAAAAAAAAAATAATTAAAATATCACAATTTTTGTGAAATTACATTAGTGAATTTTATTAATTTATTTAATTTATTTCATTAATAAATAATTTTATAAATATTTTTTTTTATTTTAAAATTTTCTTACATGATTAATATTTTTACTTTTTTCAAATTCTTAAATTGAGTAAAAATATTAAATTTGGCGGATAAAAAATTATTCATTTTAATTTTTGAAATTGACAAAGAAAAAAAATCAAAATTTAAAAAAAATCTATTGCAATTTGTATTTGAAGTAAAAAGAAATTTTTTTTATAAAAAAAAATTAAAATTATATCGCCCAAAATTAATTTTTTTTTCTGGTATCACAATGTCCATCCTTTTTCTTCCCTTCTCCAGTCCAGTCACTATTGTTACTCTGTCATTCGACGAAATTTTAATTAAGAAAACATCAAATTGATTTCTGATTTCCATTTGTGATAAAATAAAAAAAAAATCACAGTAAAAACCCTCTTTTTGTACATATCTCTCTTCTCTCGCTCTCGGATGATGTGAATGTGACACAAAAGCTCAAGGAAAAGAATAAAAAAATCGCGTCGGAAATAGTACGTGTGTGTATTGTCATCAAGAGTATCGGTTTTCCATTACAAGTACAACATGATTTTCATTTTTTCTTTCGTTTAAATTTTTTTCTATTATTTTCTTCTTTTTTGTTACAAGATGAGAAGCAAACGCAAAAGAGACGAGAAGTACATGTACTTTAATAACAATAAAAAAAAAAGAGTGGAGGACAATAATGAAAAGTGTAATATATTGAGACGATGTCTGTTTCTGAAAGCATTATTGAAGTGAAGTGTTTACGACGTCGTCGACGACAACGACGAGGTATCGAAACTTGTCCCAATTTTTATTTTTATCGAACTAGTTTCGTGATAAAAGATACTTGAATTTACATCTCTCGTAGATAAGAAATGTAAAATACATAAAAGGGAAAATTTTTGCATCATCCCCTTTAGTTTTTTTTTTCGTACAAAATTTACTGCAACACTCGCACACACTCACGCAGATTAGAGAGACTTAGTTCAGTTCGCTTTTTATTACTTTTTATTATTCTAACGCACATAAATAGAATAATAACAACAACACACACACACACATGCAAAGAAGAATATCTGGAGAATAACAATGAAGAACTATAAACATCAAGGACTTGTTTTGAACGTAAATACACAGGACACACGCACTGCAGAACAACAAAAAAAAACTATGTGATGATTACATCTGCTCTTTTACGACAATTTTTTAGGAGCAACAAAGGTATCTCTACCTACTTTGAGAGAAATTCAGTGGGTTATGATGCGATGAAAGTACATTGACTTTTGTCAAAGTTTCCTTTGTGTTGCGTCTGTTTTGTTGGTATTTTCGGTCCTTTTAAATGTCTATTGTTGGACGCAATCATGTACGAAAAAAATAAAAGTAAATTGGAAATGCAACGCATTTGCATGTAAATTACAGGATGACAGGAATGCCAACGAACACATACCAAGGGGAACGTATAATGAATTTATTTTGATTAAATTAAATCAAAACGGTTGGCTTGAGCCTTTTGTTGGGTGCTTTTTAATGAATTTTATTTTGTTTTTTTTTTTTTTTTAAAATATTTTTTTAAAGTATATTATTTTTTTTTTATAAAGCCTAATATTTTTAAAATAATATTAAATATTTTTTTTTAAATTATTTTGTTTTATAAATAATGTTTCTAATTAAAAATAAAAAAAAAACAATTTTTTAAAATTAAAATTTTAAAAAAAATTTTAATAAAAATTTTAAAAATTTTTATTAAAAATTTTTATTTTATAAATATTATTTGAAAAAATAATTTGTTTAACAAAAAAAAATATTATAAAAAAAATTTAATTAAAAAAAAAAAAAAAATTTTTTTTGTTTGATTTTAATTTTAAATTCATTAAAATTTTAATTTTTAATTAAAAAATTTTTAATAAAAATGTTTTAAAAGTTAAACAAAAAAATTGAAAAAACGTAATAAAATTTTTAAATAAATTTAAAACATTTAAATAAATTTATTAAATTAAATTTCAACTTTAAAAAATAAATATTTATTTTTAAAAATAAAAAAATTCAAATTACAAAAATTTGAAATTAAACAAAAAAAATAATAAAAAATGCTAATTAAAACAAATTATTTGAATTAATTATTTTTTTTTAAAATAAAAAATGTCGAATTTAATTAAGTTATTAAAGTAATTTTTAAAACAATTTTACAAGAAATATAAATAATCTAAAAAAAATCTATCAATATTTTTATAAAATTTATTTTCAAAACGAATTTTTTCTATTGATTCATTAATTTTACACATCAGCTGATTGATTGTAAAAACAAATCGACCAACGTCGTGTGTGTGCTTGCTTGATAAATAAAACTGTTCACAAAATATACCAAAAACATGATAAATTATGCATTGAATGATTGATTCAAAAAAAAAACCGATCCCTTATTTTAATAATTATGTTGATATAGTCTACATAAGCTCCATTGTTCTTTTATCATACACTGTTCCGCGAGCCATTATTATATGCATTCAGTACCGCACAACACATATAATTACTATTTGTTGTTATTATTATGAACTTTACGATACATTTTTTTATTTTTTTTACGTTGTGTACGTTATTCGATTTCGATTTATATTCAAACATTAATAAAACATCGAAGAGCACCATTTATTTCCGAATCAAACACACTCACACACGAGTCCACACCTTCACAGCAAATAATCTAGAATTCGAAAAAATTAAATTTAAATCGAATCAAAATATAACAACGAACATTCATTGAATGAAATAAAAAAAAATATTTTTTTTTTTGATAAAAATTGGTCAACCGTGTAAAATGATTGCGTTTTGTGTAGTTACTGTTAGTTTTTTTCCTTCAACTATGAGTGAAGAGCGGGAGAGAGAAAAAAATTGTTAAAAAATAGTGACGTACGTCCGTTTTACAAAATTTCCAATCTTTGACGATGGCGTTCAATAATCTCGCACGTATCGATGAAAATGTTCATAAAAATAAATAAAAAAAAAAACTACAGTTAAACGGAGTGGAATCATGTTACGAGGGTGATACCGAACACACTCAGAGCGAAATTGGGTATTGTGTATTATTGCAGGGTATATTTGGTTGTCTGACCTCAGTTAGTTGGATTTTTTTTGTGTGTGAGTGAGCGCAACCGAACGAGCGGAAAAATTGAATGAGGGGAGTTTTTGGTCGATTCGATGCAATATTTATCAGACGCTAAAAAGAACTTTTTTTTTGACTATTGGATTATTATTTGTTGTGTTTTTCTTCTCCTTACACGAGATTAAGAATAGTAAACGACACACGAGAGACACCAGTAGGTGGATCGAAAATGAACTCAACGAACCATCATTGTTGTCAAGGTTCTCGATATATTATTATTGTAGTTACATCCGATCTATATTACTAACAGCTGCATGTTGTAATTTTAAATGTCACATCAAATTTTTCGTTCTGGCATATTTACGTGCACGACGAGGAATGCATCATGCGTGCACAGTTAAACGTAGAAAAAAAAAAACAATTTTATAAAAAAATTTCTTTTTTAATATTTAATGTCATGAGGTTTTTAAATTTATACGTCTCTTTAAAGAAAAAGAATTTTAAAAGACTTTTACGGAAAAAACCCTTGCAATGATTTTTTTTTTTTTTTTTAAAAAGAAAATGTTTTCAATAATTTTCTGCCATTTCTGTACATTATACTAAAAATTCCTTTGTTCTGTCTCGTTTTAGGTGTAATTTTCATCCAGATAAGCAGCAACGACGCAGGAGAGTGAAAAACAGTTGACAATACACACGCACAACAGATAAATTTGTAACAAAGGCCTCGTATAATAAAAATTTATTTTAAATCTGAATCCAACAGAGACATAAGTTTAAAAAGTAATTAAGAAAGAAAGAAAGTAAAATAAAGAAGAATTAATACAACGACCATTATAATAATAAAAGAAATTGTAAAATACGTAGGATCAAGTGAAACGATATAAAAAAAAAATAAATAAATTAAATTAAAAACACACATTTATAAAAAAGTGCAAATAATATTCTAAATGTTTTAAAAAGTAATCATATATATTAAATCTAAAAATATATATAATAAAAAAAAGTCATTATATTTACATAAAAAAGTCATCTTCGTATTATCCGTAAGACATAAAAAAAGCAAGCAAAATAGAAGACACAATGTTGATGCAAGTCGCACCTGAAACCGAAGCCGCATTATCTGCGCTCGCCAATTCGCCCGCCGCTGCCGCCACACTCGCTGGCACCGTGCAACAAAAAGACACAACATGGACAAAATTATTTGTCGGCGGATTACCATATCACACAACAGACAAGAGCTTACGCGAGCACTTTTCCGTGTACGGCGAGATTGAAGAGGCTGTCGTTATTACCGATAGGCAAACAAACAAAAGTCGTGGATATGGATTTGTAAGTATCTTATTTTTTTTTGCATATTATTACTTTTCAATGAAGGAAAAAAATCCATTGTTGTTTACAAGTAGGATCTAAAGCAATATTTATTTGTTTGTCTACTGTGCTCAACAGGGTTCAAAAAACTTTTTGGTGAAAAATTTATTTAATTTGTCTTTTCTTTAAAATAAGCGTAAAGTAGTTAAATTTTGACTAAAAGTCGACTAAAAGTCGCTTTTTAATTAATTTATTTATTTTTAAGGGTTTAAGTTTAATTTTTTTGTTAATTATTATGTAAAAAATTTACTCAAAAAAAAAATATTTAAATTTTTTTGCTTTGTAACGAAATAACTCAAATTCTGTTCCGCGAATTTTTTCGGGATTTTTTGGCGTTTGTCACAAATTACTGTGAGAAGGTTTTTGGACAGAAAAATCATGATTTTGTATGGAAAAATTCATGGAAAAATAAGAAAATTTCCCAAATTATGTGTAAGATTCATTGCATACCCCATTATATTTATTTTGAAATTTTTGAAACGTTGATTCCATATTTTTTGAGTAAATGTTTGCTTTTTAAAAATAAAAATAAATATCTTGACGGGTAAAACTAGGCTTTTGGGTGACTTTATTTTTTTCAAAAACATCCGTAATCTTCTTTTTTAAATCGTTAGGTAAATCAAAAACTAATAGAATCTTTCTTGAAATCTTTATTTATTGAAATAATTTAAAAAAAATAAATTAATTTATTAAAAATAAACTAAATTTAATTAAAATTAAATAAAAAATTTAATTAAAATTAAATAAAAAATTTAATTAAAATTAAATAAAAAATTTAATTAAAATTAAATAAAAAATTTAATTAAAATTAAATAAAAAATTTAATTAAAAATTAAATTATCATTTATTTAAAAATATTAAGTAAAAGTAAAAATTTTTTCCGACCCTGTTTGCTACTCTTGAAGTCAAAAGATGCGCATCAGCAAAAATCAATAACATTAACATACGATTTCATTTTATTTTTTGCAACAACAGGTGATTATGGGAGATCGTGCTAGTGCTGAGCGTGCATGCAAGGAGCCCAATCCCATCATCGATGGCAGAAAAGCTAACGTCAATTTGGCCATTTTGGGCGCCAAGCCGAGAGGAAATCTCACACCAGGTTAGTTTAACTAAATTTTAATGACTAATTACTCCATGAGGTGCCCCTGTCTGAGTTGGTTTAGCTTAAAACATAATCAAATGTCGTTCTTTGTGCAATCCGATAAATTTTCCGTTGTTGTTACTTGCATTCCTCAAAGCAGGTATTAAAATTTAATTTTAGATGAATCGAATCAAGTTGAGGTATTGTATTTTATTTGTAGTTGAATTAGGCACTGACAAGAAATGTGTGCGATGTGCCGGGTGCTGCGAGACAATTGTTTCTCTCTAATGCCACTTACAATGGCCAGTCAATAAAATGCAACATGCCATTCATACTGAAGTAAAGCCCATTGCATTCTCTCTCGAATTTTCATTCTGTGCATACAAATGAGTTTCATCGATTATTTAGTGGTCTATTGTTGTCGGAAAATAGTCGACGATCTCAAATGTGAAATGTTTTGTTCACACATAAACAGAGATACGATACAGTAATGAATGTGTGAAATTCGTACAAGAGACATTTTCGTTTGATTCTATTGTCGCAAATGATGATAAGAATTTCAAATTTATGTCATTTTGGTGTCTTGTCATCGTCATCTTTCGCCTTTTGTAATTCATAAAAAATAAAAAAAATCTGAAAAATATTTTTTTTTAATTTTAAATATGTAAAAAAAATTATGATAATTTAAATTAATTAATTTATTTATTTATTCTAAATTTATTTTAATTTTTTTTTTTAAATAAGAAGCAGAATAAAAAATATTTTTGTTGTTTTTAATGTTAATTTAATAAAAATTTCAGATTATTTTTATAAAAAAAAAATTAAAAATGTTTTGAACAATATTTTCACATGTGAAAGATATTTAAGGAAGAAATTCATATTAAAACACAAATTTCTGAAAAGAATTTATGAATTAATTTTTTTAAAATTATTTTTCAAAAATTTATAAAAAACAGCAATTTTTGAAAAAAAAAAATTAAATGGATGGTAAAATCATTGGATTTTTGACTTAAAATGGAAAAAGTGACAAAAATTTGAAAAAAATTTCAGAGCAACATTATTTAATATAAGAATTTAATGAAATTAAATTCATTCCTGTTAAGATTACCTAAAAATATTATTTCAGGAAATTTCACCGTCATAAAACTTTTTTTTCATATTACATCAATTTCATAAATAAAATCTAAACTCGTTCTTCATTTCTTAGCTGGAGGTGCGTTAAAACATATTTTTTAATTTATTTCATGTATCTCGGCTTTTTGATGTTCTCCCGTCCTTCTCTCTATTTGATGTGAACAAAAAAATCTCGAAACAGCTGATAGATGTTTGTTGTCTTAAAATTTGATACAGTCCATATCACATATGCTCAATTTCTAGTTCTAGTTGAATTTTTAGGGCCATCGACCCCCTTCTTTTTTTAATATTATTTATTTTTGATTCGGTTTTGATTCAATTTTTAATGCAATGTATTTTTCAGGATTCCCCTTTGCTGCGGCTGCTGCCGGACTTAGAGCAGGATATCCGGTCCTACCAAACCAATTTGGGTAAGTTACACCTAGTTCGTAGTTGATGTATAATTTATTCATTAATAGCATACTTTTAACACACAAAACAAAACATTATCTCGAAAAATATTCAATTAAAATTAAATAAAAAATTGAATTTAAGGGTAAAATATTTTTAAAATTGTAGGGAATCCGTATAACGAGTCACGAAACAAAAAAAAATCAAAATATACCAATATTGAATTTCATCATTAGTACAAGACACTCGAGAGACAACATGCCGAAACACATACTTTGTTCATTTTAAAATTAGAAACAAGACCCACTTCGACTCGCATCCACATGTTGACAGTCAGATTTCGGATTATTAGTAATTACCGTCATTTGTGTGATTAAATATTTGATTTTCTCGGACAAAGTCGCGTTTATAAATATTAGCAGCTGCCGTTTGACGATGACACGAGAGAAAAAAAAACGTAAATAAATTTAATGCGTTATGAAACATTAATTTTTGCCAGAATCGAGTTGGTTGGTCGAGTTGTTGTTAAAACTTGAGATAAATTATATCGCGAGATAAAAATAATGTAATAATAAAAAAAAATTTTTTTTTTCAAAAACGTCGACGAAACACACTCGGGTAAATAAATAACGCGACGCATGAGACACAAAGACGAAGAAGATTCTTTTCCGCATTTTATGTTAAAATTGTCACAAAAATAAACAAGAATCTTCGTTTTAACGTCAAAATTTCTCGTTTTTAAGAAAAATGATGAAAATTCGAGAGCACTTTTTGACCTTATTTTTTAACGAGACTTTTAAGATCGAATTCAGCTAAATAGCTCACTACAATCGACAATTTTTCCTAAGTCTAAGACAGTGAACGACATCGACAGACACTCGACTTCTCTCTAAAAGCAAAAAAAAAAAATGAACAAAGTTTTTTTTTTGGCATCTTGTCAAGTAAAGAGATTTAGCACTGTATATTGCAATAAAATATAAGAAAGAAAAATAAAACTGAAGACACGCGGTTCATCTCTAATTTTAGTGCAGGCACATACCAACGATATACGTATAAAAAAGATATCTCACATAATGATTGTGTTCATGAAGTACAAAATTTTTTAGAGTTAATTATATTTGTTGTAATGTAATGTCTTCAGTTCGAAAATTTTTCCTTATTAAAAAAAAAAATCTTTTTTTTTATCACAAAAAAATAAAAAAAAATTATTTGGACTCATTTCTTTGTTACCTTCCTCTTTTCACAGCTATAATTCTTGAATACACTTCAAAATGTTGAGAAATTGATGAAAGATTCTTCTCGTAAACACACACGCAAAGTCGTCCCAAGCAAAATGCAGTCGAGTCAAAAAATGTCTTAAAAGAAAAAAATAAAACGTAATTGATCGTGTTCCTTTTTTTTTGTTTTTTTCCTCATAATTTTTTTTTTTGACATAAAGTTTTATTTTTGAGTTGTTTTTATTTATTTTTTTTTCTTAATTTAATTTAAAATATTTTACCAATTAATTTGACTGAGTGCAGTTTGTTTTTGAGAGTTTGTCGTTGTTTTAATTCAAAAGTTTTTTCTTTTTAATAAAAACAAAAAAAAAAAAAATATCTATGGCATTAAAATGGTGTGTGTGTGTGTTGGAAGCACATGTTGATCCTTTTTATTTTTAAATAAAATAAAATTTTATTTAGACCATGGCTAAATTTTTTTTTTAACTTTATGTATTTTTAACTGTAATAATAATAATCATAATAAAAATTGGTCTCGCCTCATTTAAATTATTAGCCACGTTCTTTTCTGGTTTCGTAAGATGTTGAGGAACAAATGAAAAATATTTCAATAAATTTAATTATTTTATTTTTCTATGAGACATGACACATGGCAATAAATTAAAATCCTATCGGAAAAATTGAATTTAATTTAAATTTAAACTAAAAATAATTTTGTCTTGTTATCTTGTTTTCTGTGTCTCAATCTGAAAAATTTTGTAATGTCTCTAAAAATTCTATTGAAATATTTTTAATAATAATAAAAGATGAAAATGTTTATAAAATAATAAAAACAAAACAAAATGAAAATTCTTTCCCGTTGTTTTTAGTTTTTTTTTGTTCAGCTTGACAAAATTAATCGCATCAAAAATGAATTGTGAGCACAAGTGTCTTCTACAGCTCGTGTAGTTAAAAAAAACAAAATAAATTAAGTATTTATCTCAAATAATTAAATTTATTTATTTTCTGATTGAGATTGAGAAAGAGAAAAGGCACGAGTTAGATAGATAAAAATCTAACGTTGAACGAGGGAAAAAAATCCACGTGTGTGACATTTTATTTTATTTTTGTGGTTATTTTTAAATAAAATGATCAGCCGTTTCTCTAAAATATTTGTTAGAAAAGATAATAAATTTTAAATGTGATGACACAAAAAAATTTCTTAATCATCAAGGAATTGGAACACACGTTTTCTTGATAAATAAATAAAATAAAATTATGAAATATAATTTATTAATATTATTTTTTGGAAACCCTTTCCTTGATGAAACCCACTAAAAATTTGTAAATTAATTTTTTTGCTGGAATTTAATAAAAAAAAAAATTATTGAGAAACTAGGCACCTCCACAAAAATAGTTGAAAAATTGCTTTATTAAAAAAAAAAAAATAAAAATTTATTTTTTTTTAATTATAAAAAAAAATTGTAAATGTTTTGTTGATGGACTAACTGTAAAAATTTTTTAATATTAATAAAAAAAAATAATTAATAATAACAACTTGATGTTGATTTATTTTTTTAACAACTCTGGTTGACTGAAAACTTTTCTTGTTTAATTTATTTATTTATTTTTAATTGTTCAAAATCAAACAGAATTTGATGATCAGATAAAAAAATTGTTAATTAACCATCAAAATGATTAAAAATAGAAAATTAAATTTTTAACAGTAGATTTTTGTTTTTTCTTTGCGATTTTTTGGTGTTGTTATGCCAATATTTTTATACAAATATTTTTTTTTACTGTGGAATCCATGTGTGGATAACAGTTTTGGTTTTTCTTTTGCTACTCACAATCAAAAAGCGCAAGAAAAAATCATTCAGTCATCAGTTGTTGAATCAACTTCGGTGGAAAGTCATCAACCAGTTGTTTTTGTCACCGCCGGTCGACGACGACGCGTTCTACAAAAGTTATTATAATGATGATTATTATTTACAGAAAAAAAAGAAGAAGAAACAAAAAATGATGCTAAAAATAAAATGTTCGAAACAACAAACAAAAACTATCTTACAGCAACAAACACAGAAAATGTCACAAAATATTTATCATGAATGTGTCGCATACACAGGAAAATTTTCAAGACAAGTGTAGGCACATCGTCTTATTTTTCTTCAAGAGCGACGTATTTGTGTGTCTTTTGGGTGCCAGCCAACTTTCTGACGTTGTGAACGGGTGTCTGTGTGTTGGTGCCTTTACGTGAAAATAAATGTGTGTTTATTGCTTGTAAATTGAATCAGGGACGGAAAAGTGGAAATTTTATTAGTGTCAAGCACAGAGAGCGATTTTTTATTGGTTTTTCCGGACAATTTTCCATCAGCAGCGTGAGAGGGAGGAAAAGGTTGACTGAACGAGTTTCCGCGGATAATGATCACTTTTTTTTAATAATTTATTTTTTTAAACTAAGCGAAAAATGTTTAATGTGACAGGTAATGTGTGGAAAAATTTCCGGATATCTAAAAAAAATCATGTGTCACATCAAAAAAACATTCAGACACGGCATTTTGTGTATTTTCAAAAGAAAATAATGATAGTTGAACAAAATATCGGAAAGATTAATCAACGCCCATGCCACCGATTTCTTCAAATTTTCATAAGAAAAAATTATTTTTTTATGGTGAAAGGTCATTTAGGACAATTTCAACTTTTTTTTGCATTTTCACACACTTTAAGCATAATAAAAGAGGGTCAACACTGAATAACTTAGCAAAATTATCAATTATGCCTCTTATCACTCGCATACATTGTATGTTAATTAATATTTATTCTTCGTCAGAAATGTTAAAGACATTTTATCAATATTAATAAAAAACATTTTGCGCGAGTTTCCAACAACTAGAGTGTAAAAAGTGTAAATTTTGAATTATTTTAACCCCAAAACTCTTAAAAAAATATATATAAATTTACTGCTTCAGTGAAAACATCTCAAACGGTCAGTACTTCATGCGTACTTGATAAATGAATTAAACTTAAAAAGAGTGCGCTTTTGAAATTATTTCTACGAAAAATGAATTAAATCTAGAATTTCGTATTTCCTTTTGAATAATGATTCAGGCTGCTCCAAATTTATTTCAAGAATTTTTATTTATTTTTTTTTTATTTGAAAAATTAATATTTTTTGACAATTTTTATTTATGTAATTATTTTTTAAAGTAATTTTTGAAAGTTTTTAATATTTTTCCAAAATTAAAATTATAAATAAATTAAATTTAATTTTAAATAAAAGAAAAAAATTATCTAAAAATATTTTTTAAAAAATTAATTATTTTTTTTTAATTTTTTAAATTATTTTTAATTTTAAATAAAAGATTAAATTCTTAAAAATATTTTTTACAAAATTAATAATTTAATTTATTTTTTTTTTATTTTTTACTTTAATTGTTCCTTAAAATTAATTTTTGAAAAATAAAAAAAAATATTTATAAAAATTCAAAAAATGTTCAAATTTAGTCATTCTTTATAAAAAAAACGAGAAAAATATTTCAATATTTTATTATCCTAAATAATTTTTTTATGATAAAAATTATTCATAAATTTGGAGCGTCCTTATCTATTTATTTATTTATGAAACAAACAAAAATGAGTCTGTAAACGTCATTCAGATGCTCTTTTACATGAGAAGCTCTTGAGAGTACAAACACGTGTTTCCACAAAAGAATTGCACTTTTTTTTCGCAATTCTGGGGGGTTTCAGCATTTTTAAAGAAGTCACTTGTTTCTGGTAAAAAGCACCGCCTTACGAACAAAAAATGGACTTGCGCATTCCGTTCAGGTGAATTAAATTAAATGAAGCAACAATCATTGGAGTTTATGTTATTTTATTGCGTTTTGTAACAAATGACATTGATATGCCCTAATGATGATTGAGTTAGAGAAAGAGTGCGAGAATTTAATGCATTTAAATGTAAATTAAAATGTCATCAACGAAAATTAAATTTTGTTAGAAAAAAAAATTTCTGAGGAAAAATAATGAAAAACTTTCATTTTCAATATTTTTTGTATTTTTCATGAACCTCATGAAGCGAAACGCAGAAACTCGGTCAACACAAGCATTGTCGACGTCATTCCATGTCCAATCTAATAATGAAATGTTTTTCTTTGGACAGAAAATACAACACAAAAAGTCTATAATTTACTATCTAATGATAGACAGGCAGCAGTCAATTATCAATATTGGAAATCTAAGTGCTAAAAATGTTTAATGAATGTCTCTTTTAGTCGTGTGTGCGCTCATAAGTGTCGTGTGTGTGCGATTCGTGAATAATGAATGAGTGAAAAATTACTTGTTTTCCACGAATAACGTTCAGTTTTTCGAATGAGACCCCGATGATGATAATAATAATTGTGTGGCGTGTCATTTGTGGGGCAAGTCAGAAAGTTAATGCCGCTGCTGCTGGCTGTGAATATGTGTTTGAGTCAATTATTAGGTTCCATTTTGACGTGGGTACGAGCTCGAAAGTAAACATCAATTACATCAAAAAGGTTTTTATTTCATTGATTTTCCGTGGAAAAGTGTCCCATGATAGAATTTTGTGTCAAACTCTCTTTTTTTGATGACAAACATGAAAAATGGATCGATTGCCAGCATTTTTTTGTCATAGAGACAAAAAAAATAGGATCTTTAAATGTGGGCGGAAATTTTGTTTTTGTATTTTTTTTAATGATCCTTTGTTGTCGTTTTTTTGGTTTTTTTTGTTGGATTTTTTTTTCGTGACCAATGAGTTGAGTTGAGTTCAATAACCATATCGATGAGAAATTGCATAGCACACCACACTGATACTGAATTGATTTTTCTTGACGTTTTTTTCGATTGATTCTCACATTTGATGTGTATTTTCTGATTTTATTTTTTAATTTTTCTTGATAAAATTACTAATCTTGTGATTTTTTTATGTTTTACAGAGTTCCTCCATCGTACATTTACTCGCCATATTTGGCTGCGAATGCCGGAACTGCTGCAGCTGCCGCGACAGGAGCCAATGCCGCTGGATTAGTCCCTCTGCAAGCAACGCAATTGTCACATGCAGCTGCCATTGCTGCCGCTACGAACCAATTTTACGAATATCAGGTAAAGGTAATTTCGGTTAAAAACGTTTTTTATTAATTTTTTTTAATAAAATTCTTTTCTGAAAAATAAAAAAAAATTTTTTTTGAATTTTTTAACAATTTTTTTAATTTTTTTAGAACGCATTAGCAACTGCTGCTGCCGCCCCCTATCCAGGACAATACAGCGGATTTGAATATCCCTATCAAGCTGCTGCTGCAAGTAAGATTCTTCACGAAAATTCCTCAAAAATCAAATTTAACTCATTTTTACCAATAGCTGGTGCCGCAACTGCTGGAGCCGCCCAATACATGACCCAATATCAATATGCCACCTTACCTCAAACGACTGGATTCCCCGGACTCTCTGCGTATCAAGGTGCTGGCGAAGCTAGACTTCAATAATATTAGCAAAATTGGATGACCTCTCTTCCGGCTCCTGCAAGGCTGCAAGGAAAAAAGGATGACGTCATCATGCAGGTTAAATTATTTTAACAACAATCATTTATAATTATAACGCAAAAAAAAAATAATAAAAAAATATTATTATAAAAAATTATATAAATATATATTATATTATTATTATCCTTCTTATTTATATTAATAATCAATTTATTATATTATTATCTAAGTAGCATACATATATAGTTCAATATCGAAAAAAAATATACAAATTATGAAAAGATAAATTTTAAATTAAAAAATTAAATTTAATGAAATAATTTATCTTTTCATATTTTATACCAAAAAATATTATTTATGTAGTAATTATTACACAAACAATTAAATTTTAGAATAAAATGTTAAGATGATGAAATTTTTTACATAAAAAAAATTTTTTTCGCCACTTTAAACATCATATCGTGGACGAATAAAAAAAATGCTCAATTTTATTAGAAGCGACCAAACGTACTTACTTACAACAAAGATTACCATCGCACTTTCAAACTTTTTTATTAAAAAGAAATCTTTTATCGCATCATTTTTAAAACGTATTCATGTGCAAAAAGTACAAAAATTTAAATTTTTCAAAAAATTTTAACTTTTCTTCTATCATTAATGAATAAATTATATAAAAAGGTTTCAGATATTTAAAATAAAAAATATTAGTATGTTTTAAAGGATGTAAAATTGTAATGTACATGAATATCAAAAAGGCTGAAATACCAAAATTAATAAAAAAATGTTGTTAAACCTTTTTGTTTAATTTCGATTAAAAAAAAAATTGAATTTAATCTAAAACAAATATTACCATCTTGTTTTTGTCATTATAAAAACAATTTCTTGCAAATAATATAATATAATAATTATAACGCTAATTATTTTTTATTATATAGATATATATTCTTTCAATGAAATCTAGTCAAAGAAACAAACATCTTATGTTGTGTGAATTGTTCAAACATATTCAAAGAGGTTGTCACAGCATTTGACATCACGATCGAATGAACTTTTCATCTGTAATTGATTGAAGAATTATTTATTATATATTACAAAATATACAATTAATTTACATTTATAAAAAAAAAGAAATATAAATGACAAAACAAAGAATAGTGAACGTGAACCACAGAAGCAAATATTGTCAATAATAATAAATATGCTTAAAAAATAAAAAAAGAAAGATATAAGCGATCAATATAATAATAATTAATAATAAATATGAATAAAACGTAATCATATCAAATATAACTATTTATATATTTACATTATTATTATTATTAATTATTAAAAAATATCAAGTTAAAACTAGAAATTAAACATACACACACAATAATAATTGTTAAAATAATAATAAATATTTTTCTAACAAAAAAAAATATATATATATATATATATAAATGATAAAAATTATACACAACATTAAACATGTCACAATAAAAATTTTAATGATACAAGTATACACCGAAATTTGCACATATTAAAACAAAAGAAAACTTTATTACAAAAAATATATCACTTTCAAAAATCATTTACTCGACAAATAAAACAACAACAAAAAAAAACTCATTTTTAGATATAAATAAAAAAAATGTTACTTAAAAGTTTAGTTGTTAAACATACACTAATTAATTAATGTATTAATATTAAAACAATACAAAAAAAACATTAATAATATTTAAAATTTTAACAATGAGCATTACAATAATTTTAGACAAGAGAAAAGTAGCAATCTCATAAAAAATAATCGAATCTTTATTTTTGATGCGGAAAACATTATGATTTATAACTTTTTAAAATGTTTCTTGACCAAAAAATAAATTTGTCATTTAATGTTTTGAAAATTTTTAATTTATAATGTTTTCTTTGTGGTAAAATTATTATCATCTTACCTTTATTATTATACATTATTATTATAAAAATTTAAATTAAACAAAAATTTAATTCAATTTATACTTAATTATATTCATAAAATATTAATATTTAAAAAAGAAGAAAAAAAAACATAAAAATGACTATCAACATTATACAATTATTTACTGAATAAGAAAAAAAAATAGATGGTAAGAAAAAATAAATAAAAAAGGATCAGTAAAGAGGATAAAAAAAATAATAAAAAAAAAGAAATATAATAAATTAACTTTAACAATGAAAAAACAAAGGAAAAACTATATTTATAAGTTATATAAAAAATCAAGAAAATTAATTAAAATAAAATAAATTATTAGAAAACCCAATTTTTTGCTTTTTTTTAATAAAAAAATTAATTTATTCCAATTTTATTGGTATAATATTAAAAAGTTCGGTTTCAAAATGACTCATTGTGTACGATAAAAAGTATTCCAGTCGTCTTTTTATCGCTGTTTGTGTTTGTTTATCCAAAGAATTCGGAACAAAGTTGTCTTGAAATTCTTTTGTGAACTTTCCTTGTGTTTTTTTACTTATTTTTCCTAAATTTTTGAATAAATGAAGCATATCCGACAGACAAGCCAGTATAAAATCCTTTTTCTTCACTATGGTTTTAACGTCTTTCACCATTTGCGCTTCCATTTTTGTATCAACTTCGAATTGATTGCTTAGTCCCTCCATAAAAACAGTTTTAATTGCCATTTCTACGTTCCTCAAATCGTTATTCCGCTTCAAACTGCCACTTAAACTGACGAGACAACCACAACACTCGTCCGGAAAAGATTTGTAGTCACCCAAGAAATATCGCTGCATGTAAGAATAAGCAGCTAGGATGTTCAAGAGATTATATTTGATTGATTCAGCGGGAGGTTTACTCGAAATTTTGTTGAAAAGAACGATATCGGGTTTTATTGGAGGAACTGTTTTGCCATCAATGTACCACGGTTCAGGTGTAGGAAGGATATCGTTAATTTCCCCGGAATCAATTAATTTATGGAATTCATTTCGTTCTTCGTCGGTAAGTTTTTCCCAAAGCGCATCAGCGTCATTTAAATTGACTCCTTTTATTCTTTCCGACAAATCGAGTTCTTCTTCGTCATCCGAGTCGAGAGGCTCCAAGGGGTCATCTTTTGAGTATTCCAAATTTTTGAGCATTTCCATCATTCGTCGCTCGTCTTCCTTGTCGGCTTTTTGACCTCGAAGTTCTTCAAAAACGGATTTTTTGTAGAAATTTTCCGAACACGTTTCGTGTCTTTCATCTTTGTAGCAATTAACGGAGCAGTAATACTTGCCGCAAGTTGGACAGCAGTACTTTTTAGGCTCTGTTCCACAAAATTCGCAGAGTCCTTCCATTTTTTAATGATTTAAAATAAGATAAAAATTGAAATTTAATGGAAATCGTTTGAAAACTCGCTTTTTTTGTTTATATTTTGAGGAAATTGACGTTTATCACTTTGATTCGACTCAAATTATAACAAAATTTAAAAAATATATAACTTTATTACCGTTATTTATATATTTAGTCAATTGTAACTTTTTCCGAAAATCTTCTTTAATTTAAAATTTAAAGTAATTTGATTTTAAAACACCAAAAATTCGTTAAAACATATAATATTTTTTAATATTTCGTTATTTAAAATAGTAGGTATTTAAATAAAAAGTTAAAAATAATTTAATTTTTCGTTTTAACTTTAACTTTAAAATTTTAAAGTCACGTGACCAAAATTATTTTTTTTTTTCAAAAATTTTAATTTTGTTTAACTTTTATCTAATTTTGAGTTCAAATTTTAAAAAAATAGTATGTAATAATATGTTAAAAAGTAACGATTAACATACAAAAACGTTAAAAAAATACAAACAAAAAATTAAAAAATATTTATTTTAAAATCTTCATAGGACAAAAAATGAAGAAATTTAATTTATTCGTCTATTCTATAACTTATTATAAAAAATTAATAATTTTTTGAAAATATTTGAATCCCTATCGGAAATATGGACTATGTATAAATACATGTATAAGTGCCTATAGTCGCTATTCATGTATAAATATATGTATAAATCCATTGATATATCTATACTTCAATTGTATATTTGTATTAAAACATGGTTTAATATATGGTTTTATACATGGTAATTTTGAGCCAAAAGTAATCGTGTATATCGAGGTGTATAAATACATATTTTAGATATATTTTTATACACGGGGATATTCAAATTTGGTAAAACTGCAACAATATGTATAATATATCCATGTATATTACTATAGTAATATACACAGAGTTGTTCAAATTGCCGGCAGTCTTTGGGAAACCTTCAAAGGGAGAGGACAAGCTATTTTTGAGACAAAAAATTAAAAAAAAAATGTGAAATTAAAAAAAATAAAAAAAATATATGAAAAAAATGTGAGATTAAAAAAAATTTTAAAAAATACCTTAAAAATGTAAGAATAGGTATGTACTTTTGAAAACAAAAAATTATTCAATAAAAATTGCAATATTTTGGTTTGATTTAAAAAATTTTTTCCCCATTAGATCCTGTTCTACAAGGTAACTTGAGATGGAAAAACTTCGGGCTGTCGTATGGTAAGTGAAATTTTTTATTATCGAAATTTTTATTTTACTTCCTTTTCTTTTTTTGCAAATTTAGGTATTTTTAGACAAACATAGTTGCCGGCAGCACCTAGGAGGAATTGTACTGTAAAGACTAGTCAGCCCAATCTACGGAGACGATTTCAGTAACAAATACCTAATTCAAAAAATTGCATAAAAATTGTTTGAAAATAATTTTTTATAAATAAATAAACATAAGTAAAGTAAAAGCGAATTTAAATTGCATGAAAACCTAAAAACCTGCAAAAGGAGCCCAAAAAGCTATTTTATATAAATGTATAAACCCATAGCTATGATTAAATCATAAAAGATTTAACTTTTCTTCAAAATATTTTTTAGCTTTATACACAAAATTAGATATATCTTTATACATGGTTTTTTCTTATAGGGATTACAATAAACTCATTGAAAAATTATTAAAAATTTTTAATATTAAAAAATTGTATCAAAACTCACCAAAATTTATTAATTTTATCTTAAACACTCCTTTAACATTTAATAAAAAAAAAATAAAATAAAATAAAAAAAAAATAATTAAAAAAATTTAAATATAATAATAAAAGTATTTCTTTTAATAAAAGCTCATAAAAAATTTAGCTTTTTTAATTTTTCATGATGAAACATATTCATTTTTATTAATTTTTTCTTCAAGAAATTTTTATACATGATTCAAATATTTTATTTTCCTATAAATATTCAAGTTTAAGAGAGATAAGGAAACAAAGCCTATAATATTCTAAACGATCTAATTCATTTCTTACAAATTACTGGTAGATGCTGAAGTTCCTTATAAATAAGCCTAAGTATGTCATTTAGGTGCATATTATTTGAGTTTGTGTTAAAACAATGGTAACAATAATAATAATGTAATAATATATTAATTCACAATAAATTTTTAAATCAATAAGATTTAACAACAGAAAAAAATAAGTACAAAAAATACTGATGCGTTTAACATCTTTGTGTGTTTGTGATGATTAGAGATCACAATTAAAAGAAACTTCACATAAGGAACCCATATAAAGGAAAAAAAAAACTTAAAACTAAAGGATTTATGGCAACATTGCACTTTTTTTTGATAAAAAATTTTTTTGAGCATTAATCGAACGAAGGAAAATGTGGAAGTTGCAAGGCAATTTTCTTTTTTTGCGTAATTAGTTTTTTTTTGTGATTCGGTGAGGAAGCAGTTTATATAGTAGTACTTGTGTGAAGTGAGTAGCTATTCTATGAACTATAATTGGGACTAGTAATAAATATTCCTGTTTTAGCTGCCTTAGTTAACACTTTTTTTTTTGTCGTAATTATTTAGTAGTTTGCCTTTCACTTTGGTATGAGACCGCGGGCTTTGGGATAAGCAGTTGTTACATTCTTACGGGACGCTGAAATACTGCGAGATGACGTGCTACGGGACATGCTTGAAGCACGCGATGACTTTGCACGAGCTTTAATTTGATCGGCATCGGTATTTTCTTGGACATTGCGACGCGTGATCTTGTCAAGACGCATTTTCATCTGGTTCGCAAACGACTAAAAATGAGAAAAAAATTTTAAAATTTAATTTTTCATCGAAAAAAATCATTTCTTACGTCAGTTATATCAATATCATCTTCGGTTTGCATGGCTTCCTGCAGCACCGCTTGCAACGAAGCTGAAACCTTTGGATTTTTATATTCATAAGTTGTCCTTAATGGCATATCCAACTCGTAATTTAGCAGATTTTCGCCCTTGTAACGGATGGCTTCCTTACTTTTGTGCTTAATTTGTTGCAAGGCATGATCTGACATGGGACGACGACGTCCGACAACGGCAACGGGACGTCTCACCGACTGATTTTCGTTAATTAAATTTGTGC
Source organism: Culicoides brevitarsis (assembly GCF_036172545.1). Lineage (NCBI taxonomy): Eukaryota > Metazoa > Arthropoda > Insecta > Diptera > Ceratopogonidae > Culicoides > Culicoides brevitarsis. The sequence goes on along the minus strand of NC_087085.1, from coordinate 17,177,335 downwards.
AAAGCGTCCATTCTTCCTGCTCCTCGTCGTAACGTGCTGAAAGAAAGGTAAAATTAAGCAAGTCGTCGCGATTTTTATCCTCAAATTTGGCTATTTTGAAGGAGGCGGCGTGGAAATGTGGGAAAAGGAACGGATGAAACACACAAAAATGACGATAAAATGGTTCTTACCACTGCTGTACAAACGAGATTTGACTTCAGCTGGCACGAAATTGTCAATAATCAGCAAGAGTCGCTTCAATTCCTTCACCAATTCATTTTGGGTGGACTCGAGTTCGCGTCTATCGCGATTGTGTTCGTCTTTTGTGTCGGAAATTTCTTGTTTGAGAGCCTAAAACGTGAAAAAAAGTTAAAATTTGATGAAATTTTGATTTTTTAGTATTAAAACTCACCATGCACTTCATATAACATTTCTTCAACTTTTTAGTTTTAAGTTCGCACTCCTGTTGTAGCGTCGTAAACGTCTCCCGAATCTCCATGGTGCTCTCCTCTTGCAATTCCAGCTGTTGTTGCATCTCAATTTCGCGTTTTTTCCTCTCCGCAATCTCCGTTAGTCTTCGATCCAGTTCCATTTGACGTTCCGTGTACGTATCCAAGATATTTTTGCCACCCCGAACCAACTGACTTTCCAATTCTTCGAGTTTTTTGGCCAGCGCTCCAGTCAATTCTCTCTCTCGTATAAGTGCTTCCTTCGTTTCGGCATCCAGTGCCGCAAATTTCTCCTCTTTTTCGTTTTCTTCCGTTGTCGTGTCCTCCGAGTCGGAAACTTCCGATTCGATACTGTGTTTGCGCATCTTTGGCGTTTTGGGCTTTTTGACGCGTGGCAAGCTCTTTTCGCGCGTTTGTCGTTCCGTAATGAGTTTCCGCAAACGTTCGATTTCCTCCTGATATTCCCGTAATTTTGCGTCTTGCGGATCCTCGTTCTTCACCGGTTTGTTCTGAATCGTCTTGGCACGATGCGCATAACGGAGTGTCGTCAAGGTTTCGTTGTAATTGTACTCCGAGGGTCCGATGTTGGCGATCATGATGGTTTTGGAATTGCCTCCGAGCGAATCTTGCAACAAACGAGTGAGTTTGGAGTCACGGTACGGGACATGCGGCGACTTTTCCGCCAATGCACTGATGACGTTGCCAAGTGAAGACAAGGCGCGATTAATTTTGCTCGCTTCTTTGAGACGATCTGCCGTTGCGCCAGTCTTGGATTGACGTTCACTGCCCGCCAAATCGATGAGATTCAGTTTGCCCACTTTTACGGTCGACGATTCGCCGCCCGTTTCGCACATTTCAATTTTTATCATGAAAATCGCGTGCGATCTCGAGCTGTGTTCGTTCATATTCGTGCGACCTGTGGTGCGATTTTTGTTTCCTTTTTGCATCACTTGCTGCATTTCGTCGGCACTTTTGCACAAAACTGAATGCAAGTTCGGGACAACGACTCCGGAGCCACGTTCCCGTAACTCGAGGACAGCTGTCGTGTTGGGCTTCAACAAATCGCGCAACTCTTCCATGTAAATTTCCAAATACGAGACCGCAACGAGAAAATTCATGTTTTGTGCGCGATTGATGTGACTCCAAATCTGCTCGAAAGTTCGTGGGATGACACCAATTTGCTCGGAATCGTTGCGCAAACCTTCCATCGTGAATGTCTTGCCGGTGCCAGTTTGCCCATAAGCAAAAACGCAACCGTTGAATCCTTCAAGGACAGACGACACCAAAGGACGTACAACTTCGTCGTAGACATTTTGTTGAGTGGCACTGAAAATAAAAAGTAAATATCACTATTTTTGAAGATATTTACTAATTTGATGAGTAAAGTAAACAAAAGCGCGTTACAAACGAGGTGTAAATAAAAAATCGTGTGTATGTCGATTAATTGTTTCCGCTCGAGTTGAGTCATCGTCGCAATAAAAATTTATTGTTCCATTGCGCGATCGAAATCAAAAGTTTATTTTCGATTTCATCAACGCAAGCGAGAAAAAAAAACCTTTTCGCGACAAGCCCACACAATTTTCGCACACCGCATACATAATCGCGAATGACCTCTAAAAAAGTCTCAAGTTACATTTCCGCACAAAAGCTACTCACTTCCAGTCGTAAACGGCATCGTAGGTGAACATTTTACGATTTTCCTTGCTAGATTCGCTCGGATTCACGACTTCGATGACGCCCCGTGACGGAAAAACCTCAACGACTCGCTGAAAATTGCCAGCCTCCTCTTTGTTCGACAAAGGTCTGCATCGCACGACCACCTGCACGCATTCATTGCGAATTGTCTGCATTGAAAGAAGAAATTTGCGTTAATTTGGGGATTTTTCGCAAAAGTTGCGGTGAAAAAGGCAAATTTTCACGGAAAATTTTTCATTCAAAATGGTTGTCATGGAAAATCAACCCTTGAAGAAAATTTTCCAACCACCCCACCGAACAAAAAAAAACTTACTTTGTTTTCCTTGTTTTTTGCACTTCTTGACATAATTCCTCAGTTATTGCACGTTAATTAGCTTAATTTTTACTTGTTACGAAATATTGCAGACGATTTAGTTGATAATTTTGATTATTTTCATGATTTTTTTTTGTGGAGTGCGAACTATTGACTAGAAACACAGCAACGATATATGAAGGTATTGTGATAAAAGTAACCAGATGGCTCCGAAATTATTTGAGGAGTTAAATTTTGGTCTGAAAATTATTTAAAAAAAAAATGAATAAAAATTGAATAAAATTAAAAAATAATTTAAAAATTAAATTAAATATTAAAATTAAAAAAAAAATAATTTTAAATAAATATTAAATAGTTAAATATTAAATTAATTAATTTTTAAAATATTTAAAATTATTTTTTTACTTAATTTAATTTTAATTTTTTAATTTAATTAAAATAAAAAAAATTTAATAAATTTGATTTATTTTTTTTATTTATTTTAAAATTTAAATTAAATTTAACAATTACCATTAATTAATTTTAGTATTGACCAATAAAAATTAATAATTAAAAAAATTTACCTAATTGAATTTTTTTTTTTTTTTTTTTGATAAAATATTAAATAAAAATAAAACAAAAAATTTGATAATATAGGTATTAATTTAATTGAATAAAAAAAAATAAAATAAAAACTAAATAATTAAATTAAATATTAAAATTATTTTTTTTTGTTCATTTTTGGCTCAAAATCTGTGATCGAAAAAATAAATTTAATATTTTTAATCATTGATAAGAGATTTTTTTCAGAAAAACAAAACATTAAGTCACCATAACATGCGAAAATATTGATTTTAAACATATGTAACGTACATTCGTGCAGCTCATACAACAGAGATGGATAAATGAAAATGTGAAAAATAGGCATTTTCATTGCTTTTGAATTAGCAAATGGTAAATTTTAACTCGTTTTCAGTTTTTCTTTACTTTTCTTATAATTTTAAGCAAGTTTTCATCAAATTCAGGACAAATTTTCACAATTTTAACATTTTTTCTTCATAAAATCCAGAATTAAAGAACAAAGAAGACATAAAAAAATCGGTACGTATGCCAACCCTACGCTCAACTCATCTGTCATTTGTATCGTGAAAATCAAAACAACGCAGTGCAAACAAAAATAATAATTTTTTACCTTTTCCAGTCATCGAAAAATCCGCAAAACACGTTTCCTCCACTCGTGTGTGCAAAAAGTGTCAAAAATCAATTACGGACAAGGCAAAAAATTTCCTTCAAGGGCTCGAAACCAGTTGTTTCCCTTTCACACACAAAGTTTCGGACAAAGGTTTATGTTTATATATTACGAAACCTTTCATGTCCAGCAACTTTGTTGTACATCGATGACCAAATGTGATAAGATCTGCACGAAATTCGGGTCATTTTAAGGTGATTTTATTTGTTTATTGATAATTTTTCGTGGAAATTCAAGTGAAAATGGGCAGTGTTTTGTTTAGAATGTGAATTCATCGTGCAGCAGTCGGTTTCGCAATCGATTCAAAACAAGTCTGTCTAGTCTCGAGGTATTTACACGGGTATGATGTCATACGCAATTCAATCGCAATGGCATGAACAATATGGATTGTGTGTGATTTGAATAATTTTTGTTTATTTTGTTTACATTAACGACGTTAAATACACGAAAAATGGTCAAAAAAGAGGAAAAGAAGAGTTTTTCGTGCGACAAGTGTTTTTTATGAACTCACCGGTTAATTATGTGATATACATTTGTATAGGTATAGAAGATTTTTTGATCGTTCGCTAAGTGGTTAGTGACGAATATGGATATTTTTATCAGAAATGAGATCGTCGCACTCGGTGAAGGTTGGGTTTAATTACATTTCAAGCGACATTTTTTCATAAAAAAATATCTTTTTTCATCAAGTGTGTTCTCTTTTATGATTTTATGTTTCATTCCAACCCACATAGTTGACAACAATTGAAATTTTACACAATAGATCATCAAATTTCAACATTTTTTTATGTTTTCTACTTTTAGACAAGTCAACTTAACACACAATGGGCTCTCTTATGAGCAAACAGTTTGCGACGGCAGCCCAAAATGTATCGCAAATCATCAAGGGACGCAAACGGAAGTACGATGAGGACGATAGCGAGTCGTCTCAAGACGAACATAGTCTCGATACGACCTTAAATACGCCAAAAAGGAAGAAACTCCTATCAACAACGCAATATATTTACCAAGCGCTGTACAAAGAATCCCGATCGTCGGACATTTCCGTGCGCGCTCTCGGAAAAACGTTCGAACTGCACAAAATCTACCTCTGTCAAAGTCCGTATTTCAGTTCCATGTTCAGCGGCAATTGGCGCGAGTCGGATGATGATTTTGTGGCAATTGAAATTACGGATCCCAATATCACGATAAAGTCCCTTGATATTGTCTTTGGATCATTATATCAAGACGAAGTTGTGCTCGAACCATTGGAAATTGTTGGAATTTTAGCAACAGCTGCAGTTTTTCAACTCGAAGGACTGATCGAGAAATGTGCCGAAGTCATGTGTGAAACAACTAACAGCGAAACAGCGGTCAATTACTACGAAACTGCCTGTTCGTATGGCGTTCATAGCGTTAAAAAGGTCGCTTTCGAATGGCTTTTAACGAATTTCATGGGATTCTATTCGAAAAGCAGCAAACGTCTCAGTGGAATTGATGTCGATTTGATGACAGCACTCGCTTCTAGTCCAAATCTTTGCGTGATGCAAACCGAGTTTTCCTTGTACATCATTTTGCGATCGTGGATGTTCTTGAAACTCTTTCCGGAATACACGCCGCCCGAAAAAACCGACGGTTCGAAGGAAGTTGTCCCGAATCAGCAACCCGATCACTCGACTTATTTCGCGAAACGTGAAAGTGACGTGCCCTTTTTGAATACGCGCGAGGGAAAGCAGTTTGAAAAGGCGTTTCGGGCACTGCGACTGCGGAATCTCTTGAATCACTACGTGGATATTCGGGTTTTGAAGCAAGATAAAATTATTCCGATTCAGTGGTTGTATGAGCCGGTGTTCGAGCAATGGGTTTATATGTTGCACATTGATCATTCGCTTGACAAGGGACCAACGAAGGACGTGGATGAGAGTATTTTTTACGAGACTTGTATGCGATGCGGAAGAATTTTGCAGGAGGAAGATTTCCAAAAGTGGCGATGGACGGGTTTCAACTTTGGATTGGATTTGGTTTTGATAATTGATGCGAGGACACTGTCGATTAAGAGACATCATCGAACGGAAAATGAGCGTTTGCTGAGTCTTCAGGTCAAAAGGCAATTTTTAATCAAGTAAGTTTCAAGTTTTTTTAATTGATTCAAATTTTTAATTTTAAAGAAATTTCGCTAGTTCTGAAAATTAAAAGTTTGGCTTAAATTAAAATTTATTTTTTTTAAATTTAATTTATTAGAAATTAGGCCGCTCCTAAATAATTTAAAAATTTTTTGTCCTAAAAATTGGTTTTCGCAAAAAAAAAAAAAAATTTTCATACAAAATTTAAATTTTTCCTTTATCAAAGTTTTTATTATTTTTTTAATTTAGATCAATATATGCTTGATTTAAAAATGATTTAAATACATTTAAGTCTCAATTGTTTAAAAAAATATTAAAATATGTTCAAGAGTTCTTTATTGAAAAATATTTTAAAAAATAATAATTTATGGAAAACATACAAAATTTATTATAAAAATTAAAAAAGAAAAAAAAAAATTTAAATTTAAAAACAAAGTCCAAAAATTTTAAGTTTAACAAAAGTTTTAACTTTTGTTTTTATTTTACTATGAATGATTATTGAATGTTCAAATTTTAAAATTAGTTGTTCTAAATTCCATTTTTCAAAATTTTAATTTGATTTTTTATTGTTCCTAATGTTTTTTTTAATTTAGGCGAATAAATTTAATATATCCATTTTTGTCTCCCCCCCTTCGGATTTTGTCGAAAAAATTCAGAAGGAAAAATAAAAATTAAATATAAAATACAAATATTTTTGACATATTTTGGAATTTTTATATTAAAAAATAATGAAAAATTACTGTTCATGGTAAAACTATACAAAAAAACTAAAGAAATTTGCTTAATTACGAAATGTTATTGAAATGTTGAAAAACATTTTTTTGAAAGTCACGTGACCAAAATTATTTTTTTTTTCAAAAATTTTTATTTTGGGAAATTTTGTTGATTTTTCTTTAATTTTTAGTTCAAATTTTAAAATAATATAAACTAAAATTAAATAAATGTTAAGAATCAACGTTTAACATCTAAAAACGTTAAAAAATTACAAACAAAAAATTCAAAAATATTTATTTTTTTATTTCCCCCCCCCCCTCGAGAAAATTCTCATGGGACAAAAAATGAAAATATTAAATTTATTCGCCTTAAAATTATTTTTTTTAATAATTTTTTATTAAATCTCATAAAAAATTAAATTCTTTCTTGACCTTTTAAATAAAAAAAAATTACAATAATTTTTATTAAATCCCTAATTATTTTTTTTTATTTTATATTAAATTTCAAAAATGTTCAAAAAAAAAAAAATTAAAAAATTTTTGAATTTATTTTTTTTTAATTTTCTAATAATTTTTTTTTCCAGAATCACATTAATTTCATTGAACGATCAACGACAAATAAAACACAGCCAGACAACAGACATCAAAAGCCTTTCATTAGACAAGAACGAAGAGGTTCACCTGCTGCATATGGATACCGAGCTTACATATCCGTTACTCATTTCTGCCAATATTCTCGTTGTGACACCACCGCAAACCCCGAAAACCGACTCGAATACGACGACGCAAGCTTCGCGCGAAATTCTACCGCAACCAGGACGCTCAACGCCAACCGTCAAGCAATCATAGTTTGATATTTTGTGTAATAATTAAGAGAGCTTCTAATTTTTCTTCAAAAGTATCTCTTGTCATACTTTACCAGTTTATTATTTCCAGTGCCAACTTTCAGGAATTTGATGTAAACACGCACACGAAATAATCTTTTGAATATTTTTGAAAAAATAAAGTTAAAATATACCAAAACTAACATTACTCGCATTCTAAGCATCAGCACACTTCTAGTTGTAAGATTAACAAAGATTTTTAAATTAAATTTTAAGTGTAGAAACTAAGGGATTTCTGAATTTTATTTGGAGTTGAATTAAAGTAAAATTGAAAATTTTTATTTAAATGTGTAAAAGTGTACTTAGTCATAAAAAAATTAAAAACTTTTTTTTTCAGATCAAACAAATAAATTTTATATTGCAAAACGATGCATTTTTTAGCCTTTTATTTGATATCAAGCTACATTTTTAAATACTTTTTAAGCAGAATAATTTACGAAATTTATTTTTTTGGAATGGAAACTTTCTTGACGCGTTCTTCCAAGTTCTTCACTTGTTCGTTGATTGACACTAAATTGATTGCGAAAGCTTCTTGGACCCCGTCGAGCAAGGCTTTGTTGTTTGAGACGCCACTCAAGATGTCGGCTTGCGTGGCTTCTAATTCAGCGAAAAGTTTACTAAAGTTGGTCGCGTATTTATGGAGAGATTCCAAGGCTTGCATGCGTTGAAGGATATCCGGAAGTATGGGAACGACTTGTTCCGCGGCTTTTGCCATGTCATAAAGCTCAGAAATCTAAAAAAAAAATTTTTTTTAAGAAAATTTTAAAGAAATTTAAATGAAATTTTATTTTTTAGGAAAAAATCGTAAAATACCTTCTGTTCACGAGCCGAATCCTGCGAAGTCCCACTTGCTTTCTCGTTGATGGCATCCATTTTATTCGCGATATTCGTTAAACGCCCCTCGATCACGTCCAATTGCGATGGTTGCAAAAGCGCTGCCTTTGTAGAAATTTGCTGCACAGCCTCGAGCAAATTTGTTGTCCCGAGAGAACTCGCAAGACGACTCAGCTTATCGGGTTTTGCACCTACCACACTTTCCAACTCATGTAAACGATGCTCCAGGTCCGCAATTCGTGTCGAACGCGCCAAATCATTTTCCGTGATCGTTCGAATGGGTGCCGATGCATCCGCCCCACTTTTCTTATAAGCCTCCACTTCTTTGAGTAAATTTTTCACATCGAGATCCGCGTTTTTGGCAGTTGTTTCTTTTCCGAGCACCTGTTCCAGACGCAAACTCTCGAGAAGTTTCTTCGAAGCTCCGACAACGTTACTGATTGCCTCGAAAGATTCCTTTTCCTCCTTGCTGGTCGTTTGTTCGGCCTTCAGCGCCACAACTTCCGTTATTAATTCGTCCATTTCGCATTGCAAACGACGATATTTTTGCATGGGAGTCTCTTTTTCACCCTCGCCCGCAAGTTCGTAGTCCACGGAAGCAGCATCGTAGCCAATGCGGATCTTTTTGCCGACACTATCGGAAAAATCGACCTTGCCCGTCAAGTATTTGCCCTTGAACTTGTTGAAAGAGTCTTTCGTGCTGATGTGCAAGCGTTCGATACACTCGTTTTCGGGCTCTTCTTCGTAAAAATCCGAAGTTCCTCCTTCTGTGACTTCTGTCTCGTAAACATCGGGTTGGTCGTGTGCCTGAAAATCGATATTTTTAATGAATTTTCGGGATTTTTAAGGTTTTTAATGACTTACGATGAAAGGCAGATTGGCAAATTTGGGATCAGCCATGATTTAAGAGCAATTTCTTCGGTAAAAACTATTAAAAATGCAAAAATTTCAAATTTTGTGTTGATTTTTGCTAAAAAGTGACATCAGATTTAATATTCTTCGGAATAAAAGACAGTTTTTTTGACATTTGTATTCAAAGGATGACAATTTCTTCGGAACACAAACCCCAAACATCAAAAAAATCAAAACAATACGTGTAATAAATTCAATCAAGGCCACTTTTTAATCAATTATTGAAGAATCTGACGGGATTCTCCCATAAAATGATAATTTTCTGATTTCACAAGACACAAGCTTTGCATCGAAATCAACAATTTTCTCAAAAATCAGTAGAAAAAGGTATTTTTTCCGTTAACATCTTGTACAGGAACTTTCACTAACAAAAAAAATTTCACAATTTTAGCGAATCTTTCCAAAGTGGCGAGTTTCAACGAGAGAATGCGACGAACTCAGGGAGGATATGGGTATCAGCCGGTGCCAACGAATAACGGCATGAACCACAATGACATGCTGGAGACGGAAAACGAGCAAATGTCGGAAGATCTGAAACGCAAAATTGGCGCACTCAAGAACATTTCCATCGAAATTGGCAATGAAGTCAAGTATCACAATGCGTTGTTGCGCGATTTTGACGACGATATCGACAAGACAGACGGATTCCTGAAAAGTAACATGAAACGCGTGATGCGACTGGGGAAAGGCGGGCATCGGAGCTACTGGTGTTACATGTTCTTGTTTGCGCTTTTTGTGTTCTTCTTGTTGTACATTATTCTGGCCTTTAGATAGTTTAGCGAATGAATGAATTTGTTATAAATATATTTTTATGTTAATTTTTTGGAAGAAAAAAAAATCAGTTACGGAATGAAAAATTTAATTTTAAATATTTACGATTTTTTGTCTCATTTTTTTTTTGCTCGAAACAACAACAGCTGGCAATAAGTCTGCCTAAGTCAGATAACATTTTTGATAATAAATTATTTATTATGCGTTTTTTCGTGTCTTCTGTGTTTTCGTGTCACATTTTCATAATGCTTTGCCAAAAGTCACCTTACCAAAAGCATACGAGCGCTTTTAAAAAATAAAGTCTTGAATTTTTAGACAAATGAAACTCAAAAATAGGTTCCAAAATTTTTTCAATTAAAATCTATTCTTAATAAAAAAAAAGTTCAAGTAAGAATTTAAGTAAAAATATAATAAAATTTTATTTATTAAAATTAATTTAAATAAAATTATTTTTTTAGACCAAAAAAAATAATTATTAATTTAATTAAATTAAATTATTAAATAATTAATAATTTTATAATAAACTTTTATATTATGCATTTTTTTTAAATTCTTAATTTTTTAAATGATTTTTTTTTTATTTCAAAAAGTAAAAAATTTTTGAAACCTTTTTTCAAATTAAATTTTATAAAAAATGAATCAAATGTTTTCTTTTTAAATTTTCTTTACGATTTTATAACTATAAAAAGTGGGAAAAATCATAATTGAATTAAAATATTTATAAAATAATAAAAAATAAATTATGTTGAATAATTTCGAGTAAAAACCCTAAGAATCGATAATTTTGGTCAAAATTTTACTAATTTTGAAGGTTTTCTTCATTACTATTTTTGTAAAATTCTGAAATAGAACTTTGAATTTTATTTTTGAGTTTCATTGGGAGCGACTTCATCTCATATGGAAATGCGTCACATCTGTCATGACGTGGAAATGAACAAAAACTACTTTTTTCCTCGTAGATACTTGAAAAACATCGTGACATTTTAATCTTTTTCTCGCAACATTCAGTACTTTTTTTGCGGTGCATGTCTTGCAAAACATTTTTAATTTGCAGCGAACAAAAACATGTGGAAGTGGGTGAACTGAAGATGTACTTCTTTTGCAGGAAAAAAAATGTTTAAATTAAAAATGTGACACAATTTTTGTGAAGTTTCGTTGCATGTCGCGCAACATCTGGAGCTTAACTACGATGTTTCTTTACAATTTTTATAGAAAAAAAAAATATAATACAACAAAAAATCGTCAAAAATGATAAATCTTGACTAAATTGCTAATTTTTTTTGATTATGATCTTGATGAATTTTTAAGCGATTTGACATTTTCAGTCAGTTTTCGGTGAATTTTTAACCAGAATGGTTCGAATTTTACTATTTTTGGTAATTCTAATATTTTTGACAGGAATTATCCTCGCAAAACGATATTATGTCATTGATTCCATCGTCGCTGAGCATTTTGAGGGTCGCATAAATTCTTCTTTTACTATAAAGACCAAAAATGGTGTCAGCAAAATTTCAGCAACAGTTGAACTTTTCAAACCTCACGACAATTTCTTCCTTCAAATTGAAGCAGTGTCAGTTCCAGCTCTTGGACCTCGTATCACACTCGTCAATCGGACCGTTAATTGCTGTCGGTTACTGAAAAAGAAAAATTCGAATGATTTTCTCTTCAATTTTTTCTTTAAAGCCCTGAAGAAATACACAAATTCAACAATTACCTGCCCACTTGCCGTTGGAAAATATTATTTTAATAACTTTGAATTCGATATCGGAGTTTTGCCTTCTTTTATTCCAATTGTGGATCAAAAAATTTATGTCTTTGCTCGATCTTATGAGATGCGAAAGGATGGAACGGAGGAAACCTACATGGCGGTACATGCAAATGGAACTCTGATGAATTCTAATTAGAACGGAGAAAAATGATCCATGATTTGTCTTTGGGACGGAAATAAATTATTTTCATTTAATTAACTCTCGCAAATTTTTTTAAGCCACAATTTTAATAAATTTGTCCGACTTGTAAGGCATCTCTGCATAATTTGCTGTAAAATATTAGCAACGTTTATTTAAAATGAAAAGATCTCGAATGAAATAAAAATCGGGCAAAAATGGTCAGTTATAAACCGCATATTATTTGTCATAAAAAGCTTACTCCAACAGAATCAAGTGTGCGTCTACATGACATGTGTTTTCATGTATGAGTGCACAATATGTTGCAATTAATCATATTTTTCGCACACACACACCCGAGGTCGACGAGTAATTATGATATTTTGTGAGGATAACGAAGCCAAGGGTACGCAGAAAAAAATCCGGGACAAATGTTGCGATTATTCGTTTAAATGTCACAAAATGCTGTGATATTTTAATTATTTAGTTTTTTTACGTTTGAAAATGGAGTGAGGTCATGCTTTTTGAATTAAATTAATTTTTTTGGTTTAATATATTCGTCAAATGTGGGCTTGTAGGAATTTTTAATTATATTTTTAGAGTTAGTATTCTGAATTCTATATGACTATAATATTTTCATTAAGATTTTCAAATTTTTTAATGGTTTAATTTATATTTTATATTTCTTGTTAGTTTGACTAACATTGACTAAAATTTTTATTATATTTTCTATTTGAATAGTATTTTTTTTAATTGATTGTTTTACTACTACAAATTGAAATTTATTTGAATATTTTATAAAAAATCGTAAAAGGCCAAAGCAATTTTCAAAAATGTTTTCGATTTCTTTCCATACCTACTTAATATTTTTAAAGAAAATCTCTAAGAGAATATCTCATATCGATTGTTTAGTTTAGAAATATAATTTTTTTAATTTAAAAAGATAATTATTTCATGAGAGGATCATTTTTTAAAATCAAATTTAAGCTCTCCTCTTCTATCATGCACTGACTTATACTTTTGAGCACACTCGTCGGCTTCAACAGTTATTCTTCTTGCTCAAAATCGTCAATTGCATTTTTTTTGCTCTATTCAAAACATTCCCATTTTAATTATAAAAATCTTTCAAATAAAAAAAATCATATTTTTGTCAATTTCGCAAAAATGATGAATATCTCAGTATTTTTCAGTATTATATTTTATTTTATTTGGATATGAAATCAATTAAATCCTTGCACAGGTTTAGCTGTTGCTTCCTGTTACGAAAGTTAGTTATATTCGTAATACTTTATTGCTGCAATCGAATGAAATTGTTATTCTGTAAACCTTCTTTTTTTAGTTCCGTTAATGTGTTTTTTTTTTGCTTTAAAGTCGATTGTATAATAAGCCACTAAAATCATTTTAATCAAACCTACCATTTAGTTCTGGACATAATGTAATTAGTCGCCGATAGCGTATGGAAGAAACCATTCAACTTTGAGGGTGACAGCACGAGTTTTCCTTATTTGGGACTTAGCTTGAACACTGTCCTGTTGCAGTCCTCCTTCTTCTGTTGTTTGACCTTAGTTTCTTGCCTATCTATTTTTCGTATGTCTATTAACAATAATTTTACAAATATGTAATATCAACTGTACAAACATTTTTCTTACCTTTATCTAATGCAATTCTATAGAAAATGGTGCTTTTCTTTTCCAATAGATATCCGATATACATATTTCCTTTCTAAAAGAAAATCTATGAAATCGAGAACATTTTTGATATTTGTATCGGCCTAATTGACTAAATATCACAGTTGCGAAAGAAATAAGAATTTTTTACATTTGAGCAAAAACAATCATCATCGCCATAGTTTTCATTTAAAAAAACTCAATAAGCGGTTAACTTAACTGCAAATTAAAAACACCTTAATGTCTTTATCATTTCTCCTCCATTATCTCTCACATGAGGTCAGACAATTGAGAAAATCAAGGAAAAAACCGCACATTCACCTGAAATTGCGTTTAAAACCATCTGTCTCTCCCACTTTCTCATTTAATCTTATTATTGTCATGTTCAGGTCATTTAATTCCTGTCTGTCTCTCGCTCGTTGTTGCAACAAAAATAAAATATCAAGTTTTTCCAACATTCGTTTAGTTAACTGCGACAATTGCTGCACAAAATGATAGACAGGTAACAATGCCAGCCAATTACGCAATTATCGCACATTTTGTGAGGATTGGTAGACCAACTTGAAGGACCGGCGCTCAAAAAATGGCTTGATCTGTTGACCAAAACGTTCGCTGTTGTACAAAAAGAGGTTTATTTTAAAATGGGTCGATAAGTAAAAATGTTTCAGTTGTTCACATTGCAATTTTGTCTAAACATAATTCGAATTAGAAAGGGTCCGATGTGTGTTTGAAGCTCGTATCACGAAATAAAATGAGAAAATGTGGACCAATAGTAGGAAAAACAAGAACTGTAGAGTGTTAATTAATCCAACCTTAAAACCACAACATGCTCAATTTCAGAAGATAATGGTCAGATTAAAGTTTTAAAAAGAAAAACTTTTCGAAAATTTTCCTCCTATTTCTATTTTAGAGGTTTTTTCGGTTGAAATTTGTTCACTTGTTTCACGTGATGCACGTTTGACGCTGACATTTGACAAATTTTGAATGACTTTTCTGTCAAATATATTTTCTGCTACGATTAACTTTTATTTTGTACATAAATATTTTCCCATCCAGGCATCGCTATGCATTTGCAATAGTTGTCATTTTTATAATAGTGTTCGTTCGCTTGTTAAGTTTAACGTGTTGGTGTAAATTTATGGGAATTTTATTCAGTACTGACACTCATCTATTGCCGCTACCGCTGCCGCCTCCTAGTTCGTAGGACAGTGTTTTTTGCTCGTTTAGATGCAACATATCGATGCATACGTGAGACGAGAAACGGAGAATGAGGAAGAATTTTTTGCTCGCTCGACTTGAGGAATGAAATGAAAATAAAAAGTTTCCTTTTGAAATATTATCTTATATAATTTATCGTGTATGGAGGTGTTAAAATGAATAAAATGAGATTATAAAGTGCTGGGAAGAAGATGTAGGTACCGAGAAAAAATTGAACGATTTTTCATGAAAAATGGGGAGACGATTTTATGATTTATGCAACAAAGTTTAATTTGATTTGTCTATCCGGTGGAAGAGTTGTCGTTTATTTTTTTTTTCTTTTTTGATTTAAAGTAAAAAGAAAATAATATTTTTTTAGTTTAAATTTTCATGAAAAGCAGTGGCAATAATGCTTGAATTAAATAAAAAAAAATTAAGAAATAATTATTTCAATTTAATTTCTAATCTTTTTGAATAGATTAAAAAAATATTTTCATATTTGAAAAAAAAATAAATAAAAAATAATAATTTTAATAAAATTTTCAAAATAAAAAAAAATAAATTAAATTAAATTAATTATTTTTTTTTTATTTTTTTTGTCTTAAAATGGAAAAAATATTAATTATTTTTTCCAAAAAAAAAAATTAATAATTATTTTATTTAAAAATAAAAAAAAAAAAAAAAATAAAAAAAAAAATTTAAAAAAATCAAAATAAAAAAAATTAAAATAAAATACTCACCTCGAGTGATAATTTAATTTTATTTTTTCGAAAAACAATTTGCTAAAATAAAAACAAAATGTCTATTAATTTTTGAACATCATACCTGAACATTTGCAACCAAAATAATGTCGATAGCCACTTTTTTGCATGTTCAATTTATTTGGTCAACTTCATTGTGTCACATCCATGCCAATGTTGTTGACGATGACTACGAATGGCAAGGCAACATCGAAACGACACAATAAAAAAGAAATTACATTTGCACAATTATGTGTTTCGAAATGTTGGAAAATTGATAGAAAATGCGTTCAAATGTTTTTAGGCAAAAAAAGTGTTCATTCAATCATTTGATTTTTGTTCGGGACTTGAACTTTATTTCATTTGTTTGATTTTTTTCTGCAAAATAGACAGATACGGAAGAGCGAACAATAACAATGTAATGACTTTTTCACTTTTATTCATGATTCGAACAACTATTGGAGCATCCAACTTTAAAAGACTTTATTTCATTGCGAAAAATTTAAAAAAATAGTAAAATGGGCAACAAAACCAGGTAAATTGCATAAAAATCGCTCAGAAAAAGAGCGAAAAAAAAACAATCCTTCAGGGAATTAATAATAATCCCATAAATACATAAACAAATACGGGTGACACGAGAACCGGACCATACTTGTGCGGCTTTACGTTGATGGTAAAGTCATAAATATTCATAAAATGTGAATATAATACCGAAAAATTTACCACATCATAAAATATCGGAGCGAAAAATGGTGTCAATTTGGCTTACGGTCCTCTTTTTCTCCCACCAACTGAATGATGATGATGATGGAAAAATTTGCATGTGAATGAGATTCTTTGGACATCGCAGCAAAAAAAGAATTCAAATTAAATTTTTGACTCACGGGTTTTTGTGTTGATTGCTCTTTACTTCCAACATCAATTAAACTGATTGATTCGAGTGTTTTTTCGCTTGGAACTACTTAAAATTGAATATATTTTTAAAAACAAATATTTCATCCGATCTGAAAAGAAGGAAAAATTCTCATTTAAATCGAAAAAAAGTCAATATTTCAACAAAAAAAGGAGAAGTAAAAGGTTGATGAAGAAGGAAATAAATCTCTTTCAATTGTGTTATTTTATGCAAATGAGATGACGATTTGCAATGTTAATATTTGAATGATGATGATAGAAAAAGTCTGAGTCAATATTTTGATACAACGGGATTTTATTTCATGAGAATTGAAAAAAAAGTTAAAAAGTTTTCATTTAAAAAAACTACCAACGAATATAACGCATTTTTATTTAAGATTGCTTAAACCACGTGATTATGTCTTTAACACGTGGTTTCTTTAACTTTTAAATCACGTCGTTTTTCAAAATTTGTCAACCAAGTGATAAATTTATTTTTTTAACCACGTGGTTTTATGAACTTTACACTTCGTGCTTCAATTATTATTTGAATTTTTACCCACGTGGCTTTAAACTTTTTTTAACAGTGGTTTATCCTTTTTTTAACCACGTGGTTAGTTTTATTTTTTAACCGCTTGGTTTTTTTGGATTTGTTCAACCACGTGGTTTAAAAATTTTTTGAATTACGAGAATTTATTTTGTTTGACCACGTGGTTCATTTAATTTTTGAACCTCGTAGTTAAATATTTTTTTAACCACGTGGTTAATTTATTTCTTGAACCACGTGGTTTAGAAAATTTTTAATTGCAAGAATTTTTATTTTTTATTTATATTTTTTAGTGTATTTTATTCAAAGTTTTTAACTACGTGTTTTGAAGAAATTTTTTTTAACCACGTGGTTTTGTTACTTTTTAATCACGTGTTTAATAAAATTTGTCAACCACGTGATTAATTTAATTTTTTTACTACGAGATTTTATTTATTCAACCACGTGCTATAATTTTTTTTTGAATTACGAGAATTTTTTTGAACCTTGCAGTTATTTTTTTTAACCACGTGGTTAATTTAATCCTTGAACCACGTGCTTTTTTTAATTTTTTTTAAATATTGAAGTATACAAGGTAGTACCATATTTTCCCTTGAAATGCGATAAAACGTTAATATCTCACTTTGTAAAGTTGTACGTTCAGCTTTTTTGAAGAGCTCTAATCAAGTTTGCCTCAAGTAAGATAATTTTCACACCTTTCAAGTGCGACATTGGTAAACAAGTGACATGACTTATATCCTATTAAAATATATTATCGTTGCCATTCAATACCATCATCATCGTCGTCGTCGTTGTACCATTATTGACATTTTCTCTTCCTTAAATTATGCATGAAACGTGTTGTACATTTCCTTTAACTCTTGCGTCAAATGTGTGTGTGTGGATTATTTCTGAAATGCAGCAAAATTATATCGAAAAAGGGGTTCTTCTTTGTGTGAAGACGACACCAATTGCTGCAAATTGTATCTCTTCAAATGCCTCTCCAGAAAAGACACTTAATTGGTAGTCGATGAAGTGTGAATTCAATAAAACACTAAAGAAGATATTTGCTTCAAATAAAGTGCTAATTGAATTACCATTCGAGAATTTGAGTTAAAATGAAAATTTTGTAGCTGATAATGGCGCAAAATGACACTCGTTTTCGCAGTAATTTCCATTTGAATTGCAAATTAAATATTTTATTAAGTTAATCGAAAGCTCGCTCATCAACACATGATCAGCGAAAAAAAAACCGTTCGTCTAACAAATTTAAGGATCTTTAATTTAATTTCTTAAAAAAAAAACTTTTTCACATCTCCACACTCAATTACTCAAACTACAAGAAGCAATTGCCAAGATTTTTATAAGGATGTGTTAAATTTTTTCTTGTTGCAAAAAACGAGTCTTTTATTATTTTATTATCACCCATAAATGCAAATTTATGTTAACATCTGAAATTTATTACCCACTTTAAATTATGGCATCTCGTGTTGGCGGAGTGAAAAACTGCAAAGGGATTTTCATTCAAAGGAAAGCACATAAGAAGGTAATTATGGAGAACATAATTTTTATTATTACACTGTTAGATGATAATTGAGTGCTTTTTGTGGTGGAACAATTGTGATTTTTTGTATTCATAAAAAGTGCATTTTTTGACTTTTTCAATTACGGAAAATATGTTTTAAAGACAATTTATCAACTTTAATGTCCTAGAATTGGTCCTTGGAGAGAAACTTTTCTTACTAATTTTTTTTTTGGTTCAAAGTGATTTTTTTAAATTTAAAAAGCAAGAAAAATTAAATTAAACATTTAAAATAAATTTCTTCGCTGCAGTTGATAAAAAAATTATTAAAAAATAATTTATTAAAAAATATAAATAAATAAATTAAATAAAAAATTATGGCTCGATTTAAAAATATTTAATTTAAATGAATAAATTTTCAATTTTATAATTAAATGCAAAATTTTTTATGGCTCGAATTAAAAAATAAATTTAATTTAAATCTTTTTAATTTTTGAATTAAAATTTTGATTTTAATTTAATTTTTTAAAATTTTAATTTATTTTTTTTTGACTTTTGAAAAAAATTTCATGATTTGACTTGAAAAGCTTTTTTTCTTTTTTATTTTCGTTTGGATTTAAAATTTGCCTAAAAGCTTGTTTTTTTTAAATTTTAAAAGTATTTGTTTTAGCTCTTCAGCTGATTTTTTGAAAAAAATAGAATAAAAATGTTAATTAAATTTTTCGACATCAAAAGAGCGAAATTTTCAATTATTTCAAATTTTTTTTTAAAGTTATTTCGCTCGTTAAATTTTTATTTAATATTAAAAGTCAGACTAAGACAAAAATAAAATTTTGTCCATTATTATTTTATTTAATATTATCATCAAATTTATTTCTCGAAAAATTTTCTCTTCAATCGAACGACAATCGAATTTCTGTCCTTTCTTTGAGCTGAAAGCACAAAAAAAATAAAACATATTTTCGGAACTTAAACTTTTTCCCTGAACAATAGAAAATTCAATTGATCAAACTAAGGGACAATAAATATATTCGCTCATCATTTGTATTGAAAAATTTCATATTTTAAAAGTCTTTTCAATTTTATATTCAATAGAGAGAAGCATCCTTTATTGATTATCCCGAGGGCAATTTATTAGACATCATTTTATTTTATTTTATTTTATTTTTTTTGTTACGCAAGAAAAATGAAAATGCTTGAAATATTTTCGAACAACTTAATTATTGAATACAAAAAAAAAATCAAAAAATGTTAGCAACGAAGAAGATAATAAATAAACAATAAATCAACGTCGATTTATTTTATTTTAGTTTTTTTTAGAACCATCCTAAAAATTGGAGAGATTGCACAAAATTTATTGGACATAAGAGTATTATAATTGTTCCGTTCCAACAGAACGCGCCGCACGAAGAACAACAACCGCAATAAACGCTCTTTTTTTATTACTCGTGAAAACGTTTATGACTGCAGACTTTAATTCGATTAACTTTTAGCATGCAGCCTCGAGTAGTTTAGGTGCATCGTTGTTATCATATATATGTTTTTTAAATATATAATGCGAAAAGAAATTATCTTTTTTTTGTTCCCTGTTGTTATTTAGCAAGATATGAACACGAAAAGGCGAAACAAAGGAGCTCATGCATATAAACGATCTAATCTATTTTTCATTTTTTTCTGCTGCCGTTATTGTTTTTTTCGTTAAACTTCGTTCTGAAGAAGCTCCTCGATGCAACAATATAAAAATGAGAGATGAACTGAAATTAGATTCTCCTTAAAATTGCATTAACTGTGCCACGTTATCGTCGTTTGCTGAGTAAAAAATGTTATTATGATGATTGTTGTTGTTGTGAATGAACTTTTGAACGACTTTTCAGACTATAACTGGAATTAAATTACGAAATATTTTTTTCCAATTTTTTTGTGACATTTTTCAAGCGGTTTCTAGTACAGTAATTGTTTGTTGCCTCAACTACGATGGACGTTTAGAGAGTTTGTGGCATTTATTTACTAATACGCATGGATAAAATATTTGGTTCAGTGTCAGATTAAATTGAAAATACATTTCAGGGATGGAGCTCTAAAATTTTTTAAGGTAAAAATTTTAATTTTTATTGAAAACTTGCTTCCATAAAATGCCATTTTTGACTTAGATAACAATTTGCTCACACATGCAATAAAAAAAATTAAAAAAAAATCTCATTTTCATTGAATGAGAAAATTTTGCCAATTTCATGGACTGGTGATTTTTTTGTGCGCTTGCACCTTTTTTTGTTGCTTACCTGAATTCAACCAGAATGAAAATGCATTTTCATATGTTCGAAAAAACCGAACACGAGATTCGAGACAATAATTGTGGTGAATGATGGTAAAAAAAAAATGTCGAGCTAACTCAATCAATTTTGAATCATGATTTTATCAACAATTACTCTCCACGCTCGCAGTGCCTGGCAAAAAAAAAGTTTAAAGTTGTCGTAAATTGGAAAATTATACACTTGTACCGCTTCACGTCCATTTGCAGACAATAAAACACATTGTTCGGATTATCGTCAACTTTCTTCGTCGTCTAAAATGAGAAAATTATAGATATGAAACTTTTCGTTGAATCGAAAAATAACAAAAAAAAAAGTTGGATTTATTTTAAAATTTTTCCCCCCAAAAAATGTCATTGTCTCTTGATGGTGATGATGATGACGATTATACCCAGAGATAGAGAGGCTTATTGTGTGCGAATGTGATAGTTTTCTGAATAAAAAGTCATGATTTTCATCATCATCTCTAAGCATATAGGCAGCATAAAAGCCAAAGCCATACAACATTTTCCAATGTGTGCTGTACGAGAGAAAAAGTTTTTAAAAGTAATTTAAAATGGAATGGAACGTTGCATTTTAATAAGCTGTCGTTCGGAGGTGGTTATTGTCACAGAATTGTCGTTAGTGCGAATAAAATTGTACAGATATATGCAGAAGAGCTTTGGAACATATGCAAAATAGAGTGCAATCTGCTTAAAATAAGTTATGTTTCGTTTATTTTTTTTTCTCTCTCACACATGTCGAGATGTGGAAAAAAGGTTAGAAATGATAGAAAACAATTTGAGCGTGTTCATCAGTCATCACCAACACAAGTTTTAAGTCTCATGAATATCAAACTCAATGGTACCTATGCCCATGTGACAATTGTTTTTCTCTCGATGCTTTATACATAAAAAATTAATGATTTGTCTGAAAAAGCTGTTTATAAACATAAGTGTTCACATGTACATGATTTCTTTAGAGCAAAAATTTTTACCGCATTTCGAAGAAAAAATGCGGTATTAAATTCGACTTGTCGTCTGCGTGTTTGTGTGTGTGTATGTGTGTGTCAGTAACGCTGTGCCCCAAAAAAAAATTTTTTATTTCTTCAAAAATCAAGGAGATTTTGATGGAAATCATCTTTAGAATGAATATTTATTTAATTTTAGCTTAGAATCCATCAAAAATTGGTTGAAAAATGACTTGAGAAAAAAATTAAGGATTTTTGAAAATTGAGCTATACCACGGTTCACCAGCTCAAATTGAAGGTTCTGGCATCTTTTTCTTTTGCGTTTTCGATGTACAGGAGCCATTTAAAGATGTTAGCGAAAAAATTTGATGAAAAAAAATTTAAGTCAAAATCTTCTTAATACCGATTTTTCAAAATTAAGCTAGATTTTTATTTGGCTTATTAGAAACAACTTCAAAAATCAAGGAGATTTTGATGGAAATCATCTTTAGAATGAATATTTATTTAATTTTAGCTTTGAATCCATCAAAAATTGGTTGAAAAATGACTTGAGAAAAAAATTAAGGATTTTTGAAAATTGAGCTATATCACGGTTCACCAGCTCAAATTGAAGGTTTTGGCATTAGAAACAACTTTTGTTTTGGAATTTTTCTTAATTTTGCGTTTTCGAGGTACAGGAGCCATTTAAAGATGTTAGCGAAAAAATTTGATGAAAAAAAAATTTAAGTCAAAATCTTCTTATTATGAGGGCTTACATACCGATTTTTCAAAATTAAGCTAGATCACGGTTCTCCGTCTCAAATTGAAGGTTTTGGCATTAGAAACAACTTTTGTTTTGGAATTTTTCTTAATTTTGCGTTTTCGAGGTACAGGAGCCATTTAAAGATGTTAGCGAAAAAAAATGATAAAAAAAAATATCAGCCAAAATCTTCTTATTATGAGGGCTCACGTACCGATTTTTGAAAACTGAGCTAGATCACGGTATCACGGTTGCATTTTTGTTACTATTTCAAGACAAATTTACTTGGGGGCTGTATCTCTTAAGACAAATTTCAAACATTCAACTCAATCAAAAAGAAGAAAAGATTCCTTCGAAATTTGTTGAACAATTTTTTTTCACAAAACCGATAATTGAATCTATAACTTGTTTGTTTCAAAAATTGCTCTTGTTTCAGTCAATTGTAAGTTTTTCTAAGAACTCCTATCTATTTATTACTTTCTCTTTAAAAAAATAAGAGATATCAGATTATTTAGCAGGAAATTGACGTTTTATCATTAAACAAACAAATTATCGTATTTAAATGAAGCTTTTGCGAATTACAAGTCTTAGTCAGTTCCTCATATCAATTGATTCAAGATGAATCAAAAATTGTTCTTTCTTCTAGTTTTAATTCAAATTTTCTTAAAAGTCACTTCAAACCAAATTCCAGTGTTCAAATGCATTCAAGACAACAATTGGTGCATCTTCAAAAATGTAATTCTCAATGCCAGCAATAATTACGAATGGCAACCAACTGCCGACAACCCACGTGGTTTTGGAGTTGTAGCATTTCAGCCGGCATTTCAAGGTGAAGGAAGTATCGTGCCGGTATTGTCCAATGTAATTTGCGTCACTTTTCCACAATTGCGACAAATACAAGTGTCCGGTGTATCACTTGAAGTTGTTCATGAAGATGCCTTCGATGCTTGTCCATATTTGGAAATATTAGATTTGTCATCAAATTTTATCAAGGAGCTTAGTAACAACACATTTTCCAATTTAAAAAATCTGAAATATTTGTATATTTTGAGTAATGAGATTAAAACTCTAGATCCTACGATATTTTTACCACTTCCGAATCTGGAGACGGTATCTCTCGACAACAATGAATTGGAAGAATTTTCACCTGAATTATTTAAAAATAATCCAAAAATTTGGAGTCTCAGTGTTACTTCGAACAATTTGGCAGACGTAGAAGTAGAAAAATTTGTTGCATCTCTTCCCAGGTTAAAATACTTTTATTTGTTGGAAAATGAAATTTCTTGCACCAGAACTGTTGAAATTTATAATTTTTTGAACACAACTAATATTGAGTACTTCATGTACCAGTTTTATGGCACAAAAACGCGTTATTACAAACGAGATGTCGTATCACGTGGAATCACTTGCAATCCGGATGTCTCTTGGATGGCCTCGAATTATCGCAAAAAACATCATGAACTTGCAAAATTGGGCGTTCTTGAGAAAAAATTGGATGCCTTGAGTGGGAATTACGACAAATTGCTTGTAAAATTGGGTCGTATGATTGACTTTATGTCGGAACTGAAAGAGAAGTGAAAATTTGATGAGCCACAAAAGATTTTTCTCCTTTGCCGCAACAGCAGCAAGAACGCCCTAACAATAATTAAAACCTCTGTAAAATTTAATTAAAATAGAAATTGTTTCATCAGCATTATAATCGCATGAAGAATCATGTTTCTGTGTATTTATTATTTAAATTGATCCTCCTCGCTGTTGTACTTTGTGTGCATGCGAAAATAAATTCCCATCCATATTTTGCGAGCGGCACACATGCACGCCAAGCACAGTACTTTGTTGTGGCGTCAAAATATTTATTATAAATTCATGCAGAAAATATCGCTTGATAATAATAATATTTTTCATTTCTCCTCTCCCAACAATATTTTAAATAAATGAACAACACACAAGAGAGAACGCAAGAGTTGGTCCTCGTCGACGGCATTGGTATTTTAATAATAATTAATATTTTTGAATAATGATAATATATTTATCGGAAACGCTGATGATGACGACTACGGATGACGATGAATATGATGTCGATATAATATATTGCCAATAGATTTAATTTCACGCTAGTTTGACTTTGTAAATTGGTTCATCCCGTATCGCTGGCCAAATGTGCGTGTGTGCGCTTTAAAAGCACGTAAATAACTCAATTTTCATTCGCCTTTTTTTCATTATTAATGGAAATTAAATTATCCCTTTTTGCAAGTACAATAAATCAATTGCGAAAAAACCGTGATGCAGATTATCCCGTTTTTCAGTGGTCCATGGTTGAACCACAAAGGAGCAAGAAAATAGGACAAATTGTAATGTTTTGCAACTAATAAAATTGTTCGTAACCTAACCATTAATTGAAGTGCACCGAGAATTTCATAAATCATTCACACAACGTCTAGTTTCACGTTGTCTGAATAATCCTTGAAAACCGATCAATTGGAAAAAGTTTCGTCTCTCGTTTTGCTACAAGGATTTTCGTGAAGTACAGACGATGCAAGTTTTAACAAAATAATGATATAATCCAGCTTCCACTAAAATATCAATCATTTCCTGATTGTTTGAGCTTGATTGTGCGGTGCACATAAGTTGCATGCCGTTTTGTGTAACAACAACATTAGATATGCATGACAAGCAGGAGCATGAGTCAAGTGGCATGTACTTGTCTTTCAATTGGATCATTCGATTGTGAATTAAAATATTCTGAGTTTTTTGGGAAATTTTTTGTAATTGTTAAGCTTTGTTTAAAGCCTTGGAACAACAATATTAATTTTTATTTAGTGGGGTGAAAAATTATTCGTCATGGTTGAAAACCTTCTATTTAACGAATCAGTTTTTATTCACAAAACTCACAAAATAGCCTATTATACAATTGGATTTTTCATCCCAATGCACATTTTAAGTTTTTTAAGTATTTTATACTCGACATTTGCCCCAGTTGAAAATTTATAAATGTGCCCCAATGCACATTTAAGATTTTTGGACCAATGCGCATTTAAAAACTTTTACCCAATGCACTTTTAGCATTTCTACCCCAGCTGACATTTTAATATAATTGACTTGTTACACATTCAAAAAATTTGACCCAAAACACATTTAAAATTTCGCCCCAGATGACATATAAGTAAGCTTTGCAAAAATATGTAAATGCATATTGTTTTTTCTTCCGTCCTAATGAAAAACCTAATACAGGGAAATCCGTTTCATGCAATTTCGAGTCTTTTGAGACCAATTTCATTTTTCATATTTCGCATATTTTGACTTTTAGCGCATATTTTGCATATTTTGTCAATAAATTTATAATTTGAGCATATTTTTGTATATTTTTTTTGAAAATTTTTTTGTGTAATTTTTGACCGATTTTTTGGCATTTAACATTTTAGAAATTTGGAATCTTTTAAAATATAAAAGTTTTCCAAAACCTGCATTTATAGAATAAATACAGTAGAATAAATTGGTTACATAAGTTCTATTTTAAAGATCAAGGTGTTCAAATTTTGGTTCTTGAAAATAAATTAATGCAAAAAATTATTTATTTTAAACTAAAGTAGCATATTTTTAATGCATAAAACTGCATATTTTGCCTAAAAGTGCATATTTTCCAATTTTAAATGCATATTTTAGGAGCACAAATCGCTTTTTTAAACGCATATTTTTGCCAAGCTTACATATAAGACTTGTCACATATCAGACTTGTATCAGACCATCGTCCTAATGTACGTTTTTGGTTACTAACTAAGGCTGATACAATTTTCAAAAATGTTTCAGGTTCATAGACCTTCTAAACATTAGCTGGGATGTACATACTACATAAATTTTGAAAATTAGGAGTGGTGAATATTTTTCTTTAAAAATTGATCATTTTTCATTAAAAAGTTGAAAATATAATGAAAATATCGAATTTTTAACTGGCTTTAACGGAAATTTTGATATATATGTTTTTTTCAAAAGAATTTAGGTCAAAATTTGAATATTTTAAATATTTAAAATATTCTGAAACATTTCAAACACCTTCGAAAGAATTCGTGAATCAGTTTTGAATTTCAATTTTATCCCTTGAAAAAAAATGAAAAAAAAAACTTTTTTCAAAAAAGTCACATAAAGGCTCCAATCCCGACAAACAATAAATCAAATTTTCATGTAATGACTTTGTTTCTTTTTTTTCGCTTCTTCATTTTCTCGTCTGCCTTCTGTCTCGTCTCGTTTGTAATTCAGATAAACAAGGCGGTAGTCGGCATGATAATCATGCTTGTTGCGAAATTTATATCACTTATTTTCCTTTTATCTCGGTGTTCGGTTTTCTTGAACAGAAACGACTTGCAATTGACATAATATTATAGTTTTCCTCTGTATCTGCGGAAAAAGCCTTTCTTCTTTGCAAATAAACAAAGTAGGGAAAAATATCTTGATACCACATCGACGGAAATGCGGGCGACGATATCTTTTAACGATGCATCAATCAATTGCAGAAAATAAGATAAATAGCCGACTAATGATGAGCTGCTTCCTACTGCGGAAGAATATCGCGCACAAGGGAGAAAGTAACTTTGTTTCACATGCAAAGATACGAGATAAAGTTAATCAAAAATGATGATGCAGCCGTTTTACGGCGAGATGAGATAAAAACTGCATCGGATAACCACTTCATTACTAAGATTAAAACTTTTTTTTGCTCAATTTGAAACAGAGATAATTATCTGCTGCTAATGCGGATTGAATGAAAGGCCGAGAATGAATGAAAAAATGTTGGTTTTGTTTCAGGTGAGATAACCAAATGAGAAATCAATTTCCCACAAGACTAAACACAATCCGTTCTTTGATTATCTCTCTTGCTCGTTTTTCACTTTTTTTTTCGTTGGAAAGTGTGACCACATCAAATGAACTTTTGTCTCTTCACATGAAAGAAAGTCTGGAATTTTCGATGATTTTTATTATTACTTTTTTTTTGCTAACGTTTATTTGAAGACAAGCATGCATGATAACTTTCCTTTAAGGCATTAAGACATAAAAGTAATTGATGTAATGCATAAGAAGAAAAACTGTCGAAACAAAAGAAGCGAAATGAGTCTCGTTGTTTGAAGATGAGAACATTGAACAAGGAAATAAAGGAACTAAATTGGGTAAAATACTTTTTTTTCTCTTCTACTTCTTTTGGATTATGACAAAATCCGAGTAAGACAATCCAAAGAAGTAGAAGAGACAAAATCTATATAGTTTTCCAGTACAATGCATTTTTCTTTTATCAATTTTTGTTCCTTGCAAAGTTTTTTTTCTCAAGGATTTATTCGTCTTTATTTTTTTCGTTCGATGTACAACTTTTCGAATAATAGGATATATTTCCAAATATAAAAAAAGTATCGTCGTTTTTGTTGATATTTGTCTGTTTTTGTGTCTGTCTCTCTTGAAAAGTTGTTTGAACGTCCTTGAACGACCCACCGACTTGAAAATCACTTACAAAAGTAGTTTTTTGTTGATTTCCACACACACACAACACACGTTCACAAACATTAGAAACACTCTTTCATTCACTGCCGCATGCTTCGGAAGATTTTTCAATCACTGAGATTTTTTTTCTTATCTCTGTGTGTAAGTTTCATTCTTTCGAACATTTTACACTTTTTTTTCGGTGCAGATGAAGAAGGAAGGAAATGTGTTTTTAAAAGTAAAGGCACGTAATAAAAACTATCACAAGTTCGAAAAAAGTCTATAAATATTTGAGGGATTTAACTGGTGCATGCATCTATTTTATGTGTTATTATTATATTGAATATTGCAGACTTTTTTCTTGATGATGATGGGAAAGGAAAGAGTTGCTGTTTAATGATATGGTGATAATTTTAATACTCTTTAGGTGTCACATTTATGTTTTTATTTCGATGACCATTTTAGACATAAATTTAAATTTCTTTTTAAATGTTTTTTTACGTGTTTGGACAGTTGTTTTTATTTTTTAAAATCCAAAAAAGATTTTTTAAGAAACACACGTAAAATTAAAATTAAAATTAAAATTAAAATTAAAATTAAAATTAAAATTAAAATTAAAATTAAAATTAAAATTAAAATTAAAATTAAAATTAAAATTAAAATTAAAATTAAAATTAAAATTAAAATTAAAATTAAAATTAAAATTAAAATTAAAATTAAAATTAAAATTAAAATTAAAAATTAGTGTAAGTTATTATTATTAAAATTAAAATTAAAATTAAAATTAAAATTAAAATTAAAATTAAAATTAAAATTAAAATTAAAATTAAAATTAAAATTAAAATTAAAATTAAAATTAAAATTAAAATTAAAATTAAAATTAAAATTAAAATTAAAATTAAAATTAAAATTAAAATTAAAATTAAAATTAAAATTAAAATTAAAATTAAAATTAAAATTAAAATTAAAATTAAAATTAAAATTAAAATTAAAATTAAAATTAAAATTAAAATTAAAATTAAAATTAAAATTAAAATTAAAATTAAAATTAAAATTAAAATTAAAATTAAAATTAAAATTAAAATTAAAATTAAAATTAAAATTAAAATTAAAATTAAAATTAAAATTAAAATTAAAATTAAAATTAAAATTAAAATTAAAATTAAAATTAAAATTAAAATTAAAATTAAAATTAAAATTAAAATTAAAATTAAAATTAAAATTAAAATTAAAATTTAAAATAAATTAAAATTAAATTAAAATTTATGTTTTTAAATTAAAATTAAAATTAAAATTAAAATTAAAATTAAAATTAAAATTAAAATTAAAATTAAAATTAAAATTAAAATTAAAATTAAAATTAAAATTAAAATTAAAATTAAAATTAAAATTAAAATTAAAATTAAAATTAAAATTAAAATTAAAATTAAAATTAAAATTAAAATTAAAATTAAAATTAAAATTAAAATTAAAATTAAAATTAAAATTCTTGGAAAAAATTCATTAAAACTTAAAAAACTACCAGGCGTCAATTAAATTTTTTCGAAGCTTTTTGTTGAATTTCCATTGAAAAAAGAGCGAAAATTCATTAACTATTGATTCAACATCATCGCTCATACAATTAATTAAACATCTCCACACTCCAACGGCAATAATCTCTTCACGTTGCACCATCGTATTGATGACACAAAATCCGAAAGACAAACCCGATTATTGTCTTTTGCCAAAACGAAAATATTATTGTTGCAGAAAACATCGTTTGTCTCTTCGGTGCTCTGGACT
Organism: Culicoides brevitarsis; assembly: GCF_036172545.1. Lineage (NCBI taxonomy): Eukaryota > Metazoa > Arthropoda > Insecta > Diptera > Ceratopogonidae > Culicoides > Culicoides brevitarsis. The sequence continues at coordinate 17,147,784 of NC_087085.1, read as the reverse complement.
AATAATACTCCGCATGACAAGTGTGCCATTTCAAATTGTAGTGATTATGTTTTTAAATAATAATGATAGCAAAATATCCTCTTCCACAGGGCAGAAGGCGTCGATGTGCATGCGAATCAATTGGAGACAACTGGCATCCCGTAAACTAAAGGGGATTATTTTCTTAAAATTTGAATTTCATTATCGTTACTGGACAATGTTTTGAATTTTCCTACAATAATATTATCTCTTGATATACAGATTTGTTTGTTGCTCTTTCGGTTGGCGGAGGCGTTATAAATTTTCTCCTTTTTCACGTCGTTCATGCCAACCAAAGTGCTCAATTTTCGGTTTGCTCGGTTCTCTTTCGATGTCAATGATTAATTATGACACCTCAATTGATTTATTTTCGTTCGATTTGTAATTTATTTATGGCATTGGTCATCCGTACGGCAGGACGAGCAGCAAGACATGCGAAAAATGACCAATTTTTCGAATTTGCTCATGCATAGGATTAGTGTGCAGCGCAAAAATGCCGTGGCACCAAATTATTCCAAATTAATAGTTAACAATTTGTGAAATTGGCTGAATTAAGTAAAATATTTATCGTGTCGCGGCTTTTTTGCACAAAACCATATAATTTAATATAGACATGACAAATTGCGGGGTGAGTCGATTTTTTCACACACGAACGCACGCAAAATTGAATCTCTGTCATTTTTTTCTAGCAGTAAGTCCGCAGTAAGCAAAAGTTCGAAAAAAAGTGTGACGAAAAAAAAAGTTTTGAGCAACAAAAGGAAAAAAAATAAATTGCAATTGTCTTCAAAAACGTTCCTCCATTGTTCATTCTTCAGAATCGTCAACGAGTTGAATGGGAATTTAATTAGACTGCAGATATTTAAATATAGACCGAGAAGGAAAAGCAGAAAAAACTATTATCCAACATGATAAAACTCATTTACGCGCACAAGGAGAATGACAGTTAATGCTAGACAAACGACAATTATTTTCAAGCTTATTATTGCTATTAGAAAGTGTTCATAATAATGAGAGAAAGAAAAAAGCGGAGGAAAATGGGGTGACACTGAAAGATGATTAACATTTAATGTGAATGAAAAAAAAACCGTTTCGAAAATAATGAGGTGAAAACGAAATTAAATATTATGAATGACGCAAAAAAAGCAATTACAGTTTTTTCTATGCCTTTTTAATGATTATCTCTTTCGTTTTATTACGTGTTATTACGACTTCAATGGAATTAACTTGACCTGAGAGTATTTTTTCCTTTTTCTATTTCGTTCCTTTTGCCATATTAGCTCGTTAAAAACGCACACTTTAAAATAATTTGATTTGCCAGAGTACTCACATGCACTAAAAAGCAGGAATCTTGAATGAGTTAAGTAAACAGCATCAATTGAAAAGCACACAAAAGAGATGAAGGAAACGCATATGAAAGAAATTTGTTATATTTCGCATGGAAAATGCGAAAACGAGAATATTATTAGGAGAAAAGATGATGATGATGATGATGGAATGAAAGTCTAACATTTTAAAGTGAATTATTCAAGGAAGCATGCTATTTGTCCAAGTAATTTAAATAATTTGCTTTTACTTTTCCAATATTGCTCTGTCAGAAACTTTTGCATTACTTTTTCTCGATCCACGCGCGGTTTGTTAGTTTGATAAAGTTTTGGCACATTATTTTGAATGAATTTGTTCAATTTGCTAAAATGCGTAATAAAAGTAATATTACACTGGATAACGAATTTTACGATTTGCTTTAAAAAATATCTGAAATTGTGTTGCTTTCAAATTTATAAGGTAGTCAAATTTATAAGCAAAAATTTTTAAAAAATTAATTAAAATTTATTAAAAACACGAATTGAAATTAATTTGAGTTAAAAATTTAAATTTTATAAAATTTTAAAAGTTATTTTAATCTATAATTTGCGAGTCAAGAGATTTTTCAAGTCAAGTTTTAATCAACTTTTGATGGATTTCAAAGCTAAAATTGAATAAATATTCATTTTAAAGATGATTTCCATCAAAATCTCCTTGATTTTTGAAAAAATAAAAAAAAAAAATTTTTTCATGACCGTTTTTTCGAAAAAGAAGAAAAACGGTCATGAAATTTTTCAAGTCAATTTTCAAGAATTTAGAAATAATCCAAAACAAAAGTTGTTTCTAATGCCAAAACCTACAATTTGAGCCGGTGAACCGTGATCTAGCTCAATTTTCAAAAAATCGGTACGAAGCCCTCATAATAAGAGGATTTTTGCTGAAATTTTTTTGATCAATTTTTTTTGCTAACATTATTAAATGGCTAATTTGGCAGTTTTGTAAGAAATTAGAAGGTTTATAAAAAATCGTTTTTAATTAAATTTTATTTTTTTTATTTACTTAATAAATTAGACCAATTAAGTTTTTCCTTTACTAATTTATATACAAAAAGTGTTAGAAATAAATTATTTAGAACAAAAAATCATATTTGAGCAAATTCTTATAAAAAAATAAATTTTTAACAAAAATCGAAATGAAATTATAAGCAAAAGGTCAAATTTTTTAGTTCTTAAAGTTTTCAAAAAAAAAAAAAAAAAAATATTTTTTAATTTTTGATTAAAGTCGCCAATTTTTTAAAAGCAAGTCGTAAAATTTGTTAAACAATGTTATCATTAAAAAATCGAGGTTTTCGAAAAAAATAATGATGACTTGTCCTCATTATGTCGGTCACTAATCAAAGTTTATACTCCGCTACCTTATTGGAAATTGCTTGGAAAAATTGGGGTGATAGAAAAAAAGAAACATTTTGATATTAAATTTTTTAGAAAAGAAAAAAAAAATGATGACAATTGAAGTGACAAAGAGAAAAAAGGAAATTGGACGCATTGAGGTGTAATTTCGTTTTTGTCCATTTCGGGTAAATATTTACAGAAAATTTGTTTGATTTTTCATTAGAGCCAAAATAAAAAAATCCAATTTTTAGTTGAAATTCACAATCAATTGCTTCAAAAAATGAGTTTTTTTTGCTTTGAAGAAATTCGCTAAAAAAAGTTTACCTTCTTGCGGTTGGCTTGGCAGGCGACTTTTTTGCGCCGTTAAAAAAGTCATTTAAAAGAAGAAAAAAGTAGAGAAGAAATTTAACAAGACGATTATTATTATTAAATTGCATGTTTCGTATTTTCATCTGCAAGACTCTAACAAAGAAAGAGACTCGAGCGTACAACAATTTACAAGGAAGACAATTCATTTTGTTTCCTATTTATTATTATCTCATCTTCTCTTGCCTCAGTCGTCTTTAATACGAGTAGAGTAGAGTTGAGTGGGGCAAAAAAATGTTATCTTCTTGAGTCAGAATTTAGTTCACACTCGAGATATGCGAACACCATCAACCACTAACATTCGACGCGAAATAGGTTTTTATGTAGGTCTCGTTGTATGTTTTCACCTCGGTGCTATATTTAATTTTTTCTCTGCTATTATTATTGCCGTTGCTGCCGAACAAACGAAGGCCGGATATGAGAAAATTTTATTTTAACAGCATAAAAAAATTTGATTAAATTCTTCCTGTTCTGCTCTTGATATTATTAATTTTGTTTGAAAGCTTAACACCTTTTTTTGCTCGGTTCTCACTGCTTTTGCGTTGTATTATTATTTAATAAAAAATAAAAAAAAAATATTTAAAAAAATAAAATGAAGTCTTTATCAAAATTAAAAGACAAAAAAAAAATAATTTATTCAACGGAGCTGAAAAACTGCATTAATCACTGCAAATTTTCTCTCACAATATTTATTAACTCATTAAGACTGTTGTTTATATTCTTGTTTTGTGCCGCTTTAATTAATGGTCTTGTTTATTTTGTCTCCTTAATGATTTACTTTAATCCATCGTGAACTACTTTTTGCTATTTAAAAAGTTGATGGTAGTTTAGTACGACGACGACAAAATAAAAATAAAAATTATAAATTTCAGACACGTATCCTTGCGGCATTTTATTCGAATCTGCTATTTTCTATTTTGTGCGAGTGTGCAAAGTGCATTCATACGAAAATAAAATGAAATGAAAAGCTTGGTAATCGCACACATACACATACACACACAGTTCACAGATAACCAAAATTGTCATGTTCAACATCATTTCAGGAAAAATTTTTAAGCACTTCTTACACTGAATGACACACACACATACTATTATTTATTTTGTCTTTTATTGTATGTCTTTCTTCTTATTTTTATTATATATATTTTTTTCTCATTTTCTTTTTTTTTCGCTTGTGTTCGAGAAAAACGTTGCATTTAAGTTTTTTCTTCTCTTCTAGCTTGCTGTACGTAGATTGGATATAATGGGAATGGAACGGGAAATGCAAGAAAAAGCATAAGTTTATAATAATGAAATGGAGAAAATTTTCGATTAAATAAAAGCTTGTCAATGTTAGCGTATTTTGGTCAAAGTATTTTAGAAGAGAATTTTCAATAAAAATAAAAATTTAATTTTTTTTCAACTTTAATAAAATTTTAAATTAATAATTTTACTTGTTATTATTATTATTTTTTTTTATAAATTTAATTCATCAATAATTTAATTTAATTAATAAAAAAAAATATTAAAATTTCTTAATTAATCAATAAATTAAAATTAATACGATAAATATTTTTTTACTAATTTTAATGCTCAAAAATTTTCTTTTAATCAAAAATTAAAAAAAAAATATTTTTTTTTTAAAATGAAACGAAGTTTACTTTAAGATTTTTCCAATTTTTTTTTTTGTTATTTTTGAAAAAAAAAATTATAAAAAATTTATGTTAGTTCAATAATTCTTTTTTACACGCTTAATATTGTGAAAATTACACTGTTCAGACCAAATTTAAGTATTTTTTGAATTAATTGTTAATTAAATTTTTCGACCACAATTTTAATTTGATCAACTCAAATTTAATTTTTTTTTTCAAATTTTCTACAAAAAAAAAAAAAAATACATAGGTAAAACAAAAAAAATAAAACAAAATAAAAGGGCTGAGATACAGATAAAATAAGAATCATCAATTAATTTCCTCTAAAATTTAAAACTAAAATTTCAAGATTTAATTAAGGCTCAAAATTTTAATTTTAAGGGATTTTAAGTCTCTAAAAGATTTTTTTAAATTTTATATAAAAGACTTTTGCATCCACTTGATATTTTTTTCATTTTTATAAAAATGCCTTAAAAAATAAGAAAGAGAGAGACGATATTTTTATAAACATTTTGTGTCGTTAGTTTTTGTTGCAGAAAAGAAGTGTCAATGGATAAAAGGAAGATTTTTGCATTAAATATGGGACAAGATAGACAGGGAATTAAAATCAAACGAGCAAAGTTCATTCTTTTGTTGCATTCGATGACAAAACTGGAGCCAAATGAGACCCTCATCTTAGAAAAAATATAAAAAAAATGTTATTCAACTATTTCTCTTCATGCCATTTGCTTCAACTCAAATAAAAAAAGGCTTCACTAAAAATTAATTAAGTAGGTCATGTTTACTCATTCAATTTTATCTCCCCAGATTGTCTGTTTAGAATTGTTAATTAAGAAGGACTTTGGTTGCATTTTACGTGAGACGTTTTTATCCGAGCCAATTTTAAAGTCCATAAAATGCCATGTGACTACTTACGGAGAGGGATCAAATGTTGACCATTAAACAGGATAAATACTGTCCGAAAAATAAAGAGGGCGAAGATGAAGAAGCAACGTCTGTGTGCGATGGTTGACCATGATAGCAATAAGTAAAGGCCCATCTTTCTTAAATCTCCTTCCTTGATTTTTATTGTTATTTTGTTTCCTTTTCATTGAACACTTCTCAATTTATTTGCTTTGTGTGTTGTGTGATGTGATGAAGATATAAAAAAAAACGAAAAGTTACACAAGAAACAAAGATAGCTAAAAAGTGTGGAAGTAGAAGAAGTGGTTATTCGATAAATTCCTCTTCAATAAATCCGTTCGAAATATATGAGCGAATTGAATAAATTCGACAGACATATATCGGGAAATAACTTTTTTTTCTCTTCTCGTTTATTTATTTTTTTTTATCATAATTGACCATCTAAACACGTGACTATTTTTTTTTTTTGAAGAAAAGCATTGATATAAAAAAAGATGTGAAAGCAATAATTTAAGTTGATTTTTTATTTCTTCTATAGGACAAAATAATCTTCTTTTTTCTTAGTGTGTTGCTTTTTTTAATTGATCGTAATGTAGTCGATTTGTTTAAAACTTTTTTGTTCCTTTTCTGATAAATATTAAAAATTATGTAACAAAATCAAAATTTTTAACTATTTATTTTTTAATTTTTTTTTTAAATCTACATTTTGAACATTAAAAATCTTTAAAGATATTTTTACAAAATTTAATTTAATTAATTTAATGTAAATAAATTATTAAATTTAGTTTAATTAAATAAAATTAATTAAATTTAATTAAATTTAATTAATTAAATTAAATTTAATTTAATTTAATTTAAATTAATTTAAGTAATTAAAATTAATTTAATTTAAATAATTTAATTAAATAATTTTTTAAAATTTTTTTAAATTTTTTAATTTAATTTAATTTTTAACATTTTTTAAAAATTTCTTTAATTTAATTTAATCAATTTCAAAATATTTTAAATGAAAAAATATTTTTGAAATTTTTTAAAAATTGAAACAAAAAGTTTCAAATAAATTTGGAGCAGCCCAAATACAAAAAAAAACAAAAGCTTTTTATAGTTTCTCACTTAAAACACATAAAATAAAAAGCTTTTAGTCTTTTTAATTGTGACAAAAAAGTTTTTTTCACCACAAAAAGTTTCCTCATTTTTCATTGCAATAAATGCATTTTAGTTTTAAATCCATGAACATTATCATCTCCTTTCTTCATCACATTGACAATGAACAAAAGAATCGCAAATAAAACAAAGAAATATTTTTTAATGATTTTTGTTTTGACCTAACTTGGCGTGAGATTTTAATTGGTCTTAAAAGTTTTTTTTTAAATGTTTTTTTTTGAATATTTATTGTTATCTGAAGTGGACTGAAGCTAATTTTCTGTCTGGATTTTTTTTTGCATTGAATTTTTTTAGAACAACAACACAAAAAAACTCAATTCAGGTGTAATGTTCAATCAAAGTTGTTTTATTTATTTTTTTTAGCAAGATAAAAAAAAACTTGAAGAAGGATTAGTACGAGAACATATCATTCGCTATAATTTCTACCTACAAAAAATTTCTTTGATGCGCATGTCACTTCTCCTCGAAATTTTTGTTGCATTTTTCCCCAACAGAAAAAAAACCCGTACGCGAAGGAGAATTGCCTTCCAGTCTGTCGCACGTAATTGAATTATTTAATGTGTATTATGCAATATATTCAAAATATATAATTTTTAAATCAAATTATGACAAGACTTTTGTTTATTTTGCCATTTATTCCGGTGAAAATATTCAAAGTGCTGTTTACTTTTGTCTGAAATCGTGGTTGCGCTGATAAATGAACGTTTTACAGCAAAATTCAACGAATTTTTGTGCCATGTCTCTTTTTGCGTTACGTGAAGCGTTTTTGACCAATCATGTAACAATACCACTCCTTAAATAATTTTTTGTACAATTCTATTTTTTTTGCACTTCTAATGTTTCAACGTTGTTTCAAGTCAAAATTAATGCATTTTTATTTTTTTTTTGTCCTCGAGGCAGAAAAATAAAAATCAAAATTTGGTGGTAATGTTGTACAAATTATCATAATCACATAATTTAATTCCAATAAGCTGCGATAAAAATTATGATTAATTTGAATTTTATCAAGAAAACGAACTTTTATCCGTGTTTTTGCGTGAAACATTAACACGAGAAACGAAGGAGGAGAGAAAACAAATTAAATTACAGCCGACTCCAAGTCATGAGAGTAAGAAAGTTTTCCAAAGTTTTTCTTTTTGTATTTCCACATGTACGCGAGTGTATAAAAAATTCATTGTATCACGTTTATTGGACATTCAATTGTGTATGGAAATGGATAAAGAAAGTTTATTATTATTGAATGGAATTATATCTCATTTCCATAGAACAGGAAAAAAACTTTCTGTTCATTTTCTCGTATTTTTTTTTGCATTTTATTTTCTTAACTAAAATAATAAAATAGTAAACTTTTAATCGGACTTTTGTACAAACAACAAAGAAGGAGGGTGATTTCGGCATAGGAATGAAGCTAACAAGTTGGAATTTTTTTTTTGTCCGTGCTACAACAGGTATGCACGATCCAAATTTGAATTTATTATTGCCTAAAGTACTTCTCAATGTTTTAAAAAAAGTTTTTCACAAAAAAATAAAAAATAACTAAGAGAAAAGTTTAAATATTCAATTCTTATCGCAAATTGCAAAGAACGCAGAAATTTCTTCGTAAAATTATTCGTCTTTTGTATAATTAGCAATTAGCGAAATAATTTGCACGGGATTTGGCTTTTATGTAATTTGGATCGATCAATCTTCTTTTAATCCTGCAAAACCTGCTAAATTAACACCTGAAGCCATTTATCTAAATTTTAAGTAGAAAATCATTACAATCATTACCGAGCAAACGAACAACTTTTGTATTGTTGAGAAAAAAAAATTTCGAGATTTAGGTACAGACAAATAATTCACCCCATTAACTGTGAAATGCAACAAAAGAAGACTTGAGGTGAGAAAACTTTCTAATTGGTTATTTATCCTAATTGTATTTGTTTGTGTAAAAGTTAAAGTTTTTGTGCTGTTGCCATTTGGGAGATATTGGACTGGGATTCAATTGTGTATTTATTGGTAATACTTGCTTATAAAACCATAAAATTCATGTTTCGCAAGACAAAATATTTGAAAAATCCGTGCAAAATATGAAAAATTAGAAATTCTGGTCTAAGTTGGGTCTAAGATTTTTTTTTATTTTAATTCAAATTTTACGTTTAAATAAATCTTTAAAAATTGGATTAAGACCCAAAAATAACCAACTAAATTTACAAATTTTTTTTTGTAGCAAATTGTTTATTTGTCTTCCAAAAATTAAAAATAGTATTTTTTTTTTTAAATTCGAACGAACATTAATTTTTTTTAGTCAAAGTAAAAATTTCACAAACCTTTAAAAAATTGAAAAAAATTTTTTTTTTTTAAAGTTAAATTTTAAAAATGTTTCAATTTCATTACATAGAAATGACAAAAATTAGTTGAGTTAAAATTTATTGAAAAAAATATTTTTATAAATTTTTGTATTAAATTTTATACTTTTATAAATTCATTTGTACTAAAAATTTAAAATTTACAAGAAATTTTCAACTGAAAAAATTTAATTTTCAAAAAATTTAGGTAATAAATGTACTATAAAGGCTTTTTTGTGTTTTTTAAAATTCAAACGAATTTTCAAAAAAATTCTGGGAGGAAACCTGAAAATATTTTATTGTTGTTTTAATTTTCAATAAAATTTAAATTGATTTTTGACAATCTCGAGAAAATTTTTAATAATTTTTTTGAGTCGCAAAATACTTTTTATCACTCTAAAAGTCACTTTGATGTCTAAAATAAAAAAAAAATTCTTATCTAATTTTCTATTTTCAAAAAAATTTTTTTTTCTGATTTTTTAAGTTGCAAAAATATCTAATTTTCTATTTAAAAAAATTTTTTTTTTTACTTATTTTAAGTTGCAAAAATATCCAATTCTTTACAGTGAAATGTAACAAAACTAATGAATTGGCAATAATTTGGTGATCATCAGAGGATGGAAATCAAGAACTAACAAGCAAACAAGCACTTGAATAATCAAGGAATCGAGTGCAATTGCACAGCTTATTATCCGTCCGAGGCAAGGCAATGTTCTGGTTGATCTGCTTGCTTTACTGTTGCCGGTAATGTTAGACATTGGGATTACTTCCGATATATTTTTTTCTTTATTTAAATCCTTTTTGGACACCTTTTCCTGTCCTCTTCTGTATTTACACGACGTACCACTTCTCGTCTATATTGAAAAATAAAATAAAAGGTAACGGGAGGAAAAGTCATGTAGAAAAATTTATCTGAGGGATTACCTAGCGATGCATGTTAGTTATGTGAAAGGATAAATAATCCTAATATTATTGGCAATGCATACAGTTTTTTGATTTATATTCGTTTATCGTGCAAAACGGAGCAAAAAAATCCATGAGAGATCAAGAATGTCGCCTATTTGCAGCAAATGAAAGAGAATTTCCAGAAAAGCGGAAGCATGTAGTACAAACAATGAGCAAAAAAAAAAAATAAAAATTGCTGTTTAGACAAAATTAAGGATTATATTCATCATTCAACTGCTCGTGCTTCATTCAAGTCGCAAATTTTTCCAAAGGGGACGCCACAGCAAATGACGACAACTTGACAAGACAAAAAACAGCAGGTAGATGCCATTTAATTCATTGTTATTTTTGGCAAAAACCTCGTCTTTGTTCCATCTTCGCATCAAGTCGTCTCATCAAGAACACAAATAAATAGAGAGAAAGAGGCAGCGAAAATAATAATAGGAAACACTATGACACACAATGACGATATCATGCGTGAAAATGACGTGTTGTGTGTGGAATGATTCCTTAATGAGCTCTAAATGTTTTTAAGACGAAAATCAACTATTTTCTTTTTTTTTTATTATTATTTTTCGTGCACAAGACACGCACAATGGCATTTTCATTGTTGATTATTGCTTGAGCCGGCATGAAGTGGGAGGCGGCACGAAATGTACGAGATAATGACATCAAGAAGATAAGCAGATAATCAACAATTCTGTAAATATGTGCGATATGTATTGTTAGTGTGTCTATGTGGATGGGATGTGGGTTTAATTGTAATTGTGTTAACCAAACATACGGCTTTGTTGTGAAAAATTTTAGTTTCGCAAGAAATATTTTTTTTTGTCATGAAAAAGTTTTTTTTTATAAAAAAATACTAAATTTTAAATTTTTATGAAAACAAATTTATTTTTAGGTTTAAAGAAAATTAATTTAAAAACGTTTATTTAAAAAAATATTTTTTTGCAATTTTTTATAATAAAATTATTTTTTCTCGACATTATTTTATTTTCATCATTTTTCTCAATATTCATTAATTTTCCATAATATTTTTGAAAAATAATTTAATACCTAATGGTAAGTGGTCTTGTATACATTTTTTAAATTTAATTTATTTAAAATACCTTAAATTTTTAGATAAACTCTAAAAATTTTTTATCTTGAAATATTATTTTTAAATTTTAGAAAATGTTTTATTTATTTATTTATTTTTTTTTTTTTGAAAATTCAGATTATTTTAGATTTGTAAAATAATAAAAAAAAAATAAAATTTAAAAATTAATTTATTTTTTAAAATTTGTTAAGTTTTTAAAAATAATTAAATTAATTTGATTTGATTTTTTTAAATTAATTAAAATAAAAATAAAATAAAAAAATTGTTTTTTTAATTAAAATTAAGCATCTAATTTTTTTAATTATCAAAAAAAAATTTTTTTTTAATGTAAAATTTTTTTAAATATCAAAAAAAAAAATTAGGGTTTTTAATCATTTTTTACGTCTTAAAAATATTTGAGAAACATATGAGAAACACAAATTTTCTACAAATTTTTATGAACCATGAAAAAGAATAGTGTCGAATGGATGTCGAAAGCACGTGAAGAAGGAAGTAAATTTCTTCACAAATGAGCACAAATGAGTGATTCAATTATTTGATTGCCATTCACAAGCATCTTTAATAAGTTCAAGGAAGAAAAACGAAGAAAAACTCGTGACGACTTTAAACACAGAAAAAGGAGTCCAAATGATGATGACAAGACAATTTATATGCAGAATAATCTTATCCTCATATTTCTATTATTTTATGGACTTGCAAACTCGAATAACTTACAACTTCTTACAGCGACGTTTTTTTCTGAGAAAAGTTTTCCCTTTTTCTTCGCCAACAAGCAGCGAATGGAATGTAAAGTATGCAAATTATTCTTGTTTTTTCTCCACTCGCTCGTCATATTTCATCGTTTTGTACACACACAGAAAAATAATGATAATAAAGAACGGCAGTAGTTGAATTAAAACCAAAGTAATGGAGACAACGTCTTCGTCGACGTGATTCTTTTAATTTTATATCTCTCGAACTATTTTTTTTACACAACGAGAAGCGACGAAAGTTAAGAAAATTCTGTTCTCACACTTTACTAACTTCATTTAAAAATGCAAATAAATAATGCGAAAAGCTGAACGGAAGATGTTTTGCCATCTGTTGGCCATTCAATACGACAAAATTTATTATTATGATGACAAACAGACGACGAAATGTTGTTGTAATAAATATTTTGTTAATAGTTTAAACACTTTTTTGATGACGCCGATTACTTTTGGCATGACAACTTGTTTAAAATAATGAGCTTTAATTTTAATTTGGCCCAAAATCCGTGCTTGGTAATATTTTAACCGAAATTTCTGTCGCAGACAAACTAAAAAAGCCACAAAACCAGAACAACTCTCCTTTATATCGCAAAAATATTTTTAATATTAAAAAATCCGTTGTTGAATTGAAGCACACGCAACGAAATATTTTATAAAAGTTAGTAGCATATGCTCTTGAAACAATTTTCTGACACTTTACTCGACTGCATTATTCGGTAACAGCTGCCTTTTTAAATAAATTTTTCAAAAATTGAGCTTACGACAGAGATTTGTCAATGAATGTAATATTTTATTACTGATGAAAAAGGCGAGAAAATTCACTGAATCCACCCTACGGATCAAAAAGTGTTAAAATTTATCCCTTAATGTATTAAATTAATCCCTCATGCTGGAAAAGCGATTAATCTAATACCATTAATGAAATAATTTAACTTCCTTTGGAGTTGGTCATCATTTCACCTAAAAAATTTATTCCTTGAGAGGTTAATTTAACACAATGAACGATAAATTTAATCCTTTAAGAAGTTAAATTAATCCCTTCAAGTTGTAAATTTAACCCCTTGAGTTGATAATTTAATACCTTCTAAAAAATAATTGATATTGCGGGAAATTTTAGAAGGGATTAAATTAATATCTCAAGGGGTTAAATTAACAACTTAAAGGGATTAATTTAACCTCTCAAGGCATTAAAATAACCTCTTAAAGGATTAAATTAACCTCGTAAAGGGATTAATTTTTTTGGGCTGTTGATGACCAATTTCAGAAATGGTTAAATTAATCCCTTAAGGTATTAGATTGATCCCTTTTAAAAAATAAGGGATTAATTTAATCACTTAAGGGATTTATTTTAACACTTTTTAATCCGTAGGGCAGAGAATTAAAGGAAATAGAGTAAAAAAGTTTAAATTTATTTCCATTATTTGCGTATATTTTCGTATGGAAGGTCCGAAAAAAAGGGAAAAACGAAGGAAAATTAAGTGGATAATAAATATTGCATTGAGATTTGTGCAGAAATGAATCTCTCTTGGCCATCCCTTTGCTTTGATTCATTCTTTATCCAATTTCTTTCAAATTAACAAGGCAATAAATTGTTCTCTGGCCCAAATGGAATGAAAATTAATTGATCAAAGTCCGATTCAAAGGCGATTCGTTTTGGGACAATGGAAAAATTCTAAAGTGCTGACAAGTCGCAAGCAATTATTTTACGGCATTGTTCCACATTTCGTGACGCAATTACCTTCTGCCTCTCCACTTGTGTCCCAAATATTTATGATTGACATAAAATCTCATTAAGACAACGTTTTATTTGAGACTTGTCAACTCTTAAAGAAGCACAAAAGTCATTGAGAGAGTTCACAAAAAAAAAAACATTAATTTGGCAAGAGATTTATCTCTGACATTTTCTCTGGCACGCGTTTTTCCGTTCATTTTGACACCGCACCCGGAGCATTTCTGCGAATATATGAGGATTGATGTGCACATGTTGTTAAATAAAATGAATGGGTCGTTAAATTTCGTGTCAGCATCTTAATGTCTCTTCGTCTTGGGCTCGTCGTCTCATTCACTTTTTAAAAATGTTCGTCGTCAGCGCGAGATATGAACTTTAAAAAAAAATATTTTTTTTCCTTCAATTGCAGCGTTTCACATGTGTGGTGTGTCGTTAATGTGACAGAAGAAGAGAAGTGTGAGGGAAGAAAATTTCTCGTGATTTATTCAAATGCAAAGGTAGTTTAAAATGCGCATTTCTATCTTCATTTTCTCACAGAGATTTTTTTCTCCTTTCTTCTTTTGACGTTTATTCAACCTACATATCACCTGCACGTCCTGCCTACAGGGAGACGACTTGAAATGTATTATGTATGAATTCTCGTCTTCCTCTTTAAATAAATATATAAAATAATGCAATTTTTTTGCTTCTTCGGTATGCTCATTTTGTGTCATTATGGCTCGATTCGTTTTTAAAATGAGGTGCGATTGTCACTTTTTTGTCGGAAAATTGATAAGAAATGCAGGGAGCTGATTGATGAGGACACAAATCAAAGTTTACATGCAAGGTGTCTTCTCAAATTTCACTTTTCTAGGAAGAAGCGCATAAGAAGGGTTAATGAGAATCTTTGTGAAAGCGGATTAAAAATGGTTTCCAGCAAAATATTTGAATGTATCAAATCAAAGCGGATTTTGTCAAAAAAATAAAACAGTCCCATGGGAGATTTTTTTGTCAACCAAATTGTTTTTTTTTTGAACTGCTGCGTATTTTGAGAAATTGACGAATTGTGTTGTATTCAAAGACTTCAATTCATAGTCTTAAAAAAATCAATAAAATATTTAAAATTAAAATTTAATTTTTTAAGTAATTTTATACGAGTTCAAAATTTTAATTTAATTTCAGAAAAATTATTTTTTAATTTTTTTTTTCAAAAAATTTAGTAGGTAGATAGCATAGTAAAATTTTATTTTGTTAAAAATTTTATTTAATTTAATATTTTATTTTAATTAAAAAAATAATTTTATAAAAAAAATATTAAATTAAATAAAATTTTTAACTAAATAAAAATTTATGCTTTAAAAATATTTTAATATTTTTTTTTTAAATTTTTTTGTTTATATTTCATTTAATTTTAAAAAAAATGTAAAATAAATAAATTTAAATAAATTCATTTTAAAACTTAAGTCATCAAAAAGACAAATTAATCGATTTTACGCGAAAATAACAACTTTTTACACAATAATAAACCAAACCAACTGCTTTGTCATTAACGCAGTCTCCACAATAAATTTTCTCAATAAACTGCCCTCATTTTAAATAATATTAATATAATCTAAATATAGGCACGTCATCGCACAGTTCATACCGGGCAGATAATAGATACGCATTGAACATAATAATAATATTATTCATGGTGGTAAAATTTGATAAGCTATAAACCGAACGTTAAAGTGGCTTTTGTGTGTGTGTGTCTGTGCAGTGGAGTGTCTGGTCCCATAGAGAATAGTAATAAATATATCTGCACAATGAATGCGAATGGTCATTCTGTGTGTCTGCACAACCGAGGACACGACAACAAGGACATCATCAGGATTTTGTATCAATTTGCAGCAGCAACTATATACCCCTGGATTGGATAACAACAATGCATTTCTCTGCATGTCTCTCATGCACTATTTGCTAAATTAAATTCAAATTGACGTTCATGTAATTAAACAATTATTCAATCGTGTTAAATTACGCATTTTATACGTCGACTCTATGACAATGATAATGTTTTTTAATATAAAAGTGAGAGAGACATGTTTGTTAGACATGGAAAAAAGTAGAATTGCAGGAGGAGTTTATCTAGCTTGATATGCGATTTGATGGTTGTTAAGCACATATTGTTTTTAAAGTTGATCGTTTGTTTAGTTTATTTTTTACCTTCTTGTTAATTTTTACCGCATTTCGACGGAAAATGCAATGTTTGAAATTTTCTCAGGTCACGTGGTTCAAAAACTTCTTAGTTTTCCCGGTTTTAAGAGTTTTAGGTCACGTGATTTGAAATTTTTACAGGCTTGAAGTTTTTTTTTAGCTCACGTTTTCAAAAAAATGTTATGTCAAGTTTTTTGAAATTTTCTTAGGTCACGTGGATTGTAAATTTCTCAAGTCACGTGGTTTGAATTTTGTTCAGGTTACTTGGTTCAAAAAATTCAAGAGTTCACCTAGTTATAAAATTTTTTAGGTCACGTGGTTTGAAAATATGTTTCAGATTACGTGATTTGAAAGTCACATGAAGCTTGAAGTTCTTTCTTTCAGGTCACGTGTTTATCAAATTTTTAGGTAAAGTATCTTGAAAGTTTCTCAGGTCACGTGGTTTGAATTTTTTTCAGGTTATGTGGTTTGCAAGTTTCTCAAGTCACGTGGTTTGAAAATTTTTCAGATCACGTGACTTCAAACTTTTTTTTTTCATAATCTTTCTGATCACGTGGTTTAAGATTTCTAGGATTCAAAAAATTTCATGTGGTTTGAAGACAATTTCTCAGATATCTTAAATTTTTATTAAACTCACGTGGTTAAAATATTAAAAGTTTAAGTTATTTTTAAGTTTTTTCTTTCCTTCTCTAAATTTCTCTTTAAATCTTTCATTAATTTATGTCGTTATTTATTACAATAAGAAATCCCAACAAGAGTTGAAGTAGTTGTTAAGCTAGAGCACTCAAAATTTCATGTCATCTTAAAAATTCATCGTTTCGAAATAAAGTTTATAATGTAATTAATGTAAATGTTAAAATATTAAATGAACCACGTGGTCTAAAATGCTAAATGAAAATGTTCATTTAAATACGAAGTTCAAAATGCGGTTGGTTATTCTCTGAAGTGTTTTTCCCTTCTTGTTTAATTTTTTTCCCTTTTAAAAAAGGCTTGACCACAATCAAGAGCCATTTAGTCTCGAGAGCATTCTTGACGTTTATGTTATTTTTCCTGATCGCCGTGATTTTTAAAACAAACATTTTTCATTTATTTCACATGTAGATTTTTTTTTCACGTTATTTACTTTAGAACCGTGTGTCAAATGTTAGAACAGTGGCTAAAAGAGCAAACACAGTCACATAAAAATCAGCGTAATTAATCTCCTGTGTATTTTATGGCTTGGCGTTTGTTCGTCCGAATCGTGTTCATGCGAAAGGTGATATATTTGCGTTTTGTCGTCCTTTTGATTTTTTTTCCACGATTAAAACTGAAAAACTTTTTACACAATCTCGCCGATTAAAAATGATTAATTCATCTGATAAACTTTTAAATTTTTTTCTTTTCACTTCGCTGAAGATGACAATATTTTCTCGTTCATGCCTTACAACTTCCTCTTGCAATGTGTTAATAAATCCTTTAATAAATGACCAATAAAGTGCCATTTTTTCTCATTTTTTTGTCTCTCTTTTTTTCCCTATGAAATGCAATATTGAACTCAATATTGATAAATTCAAGTTTCTGCATAATTTCGCATAAAAAAATTTTTCCACTGTTCCAGATTCCGAACAAGATTCATTGATATTGCTTCGTTCACTGCAATATGGCGTTGTTCTTCTTCATCTCGTAATGTAGCACAAAAGTGCTGTGCAATCATATCGTGTGGAAAAAAAAAGTTTTGTGAGTAGTGACCGGATTCCGTTATATATCATCCGTTCGCTTGCACAGAGAAAAGTGCGAAATTAATTGAACCTTAAATCAGATCAACGGTTCATCGATTTCAAAAATTGCTTCCGCTTAACTTTTAATTTATGTAATAATTTTTCGTGTCCTTCTGCCTCGAGTAGGGAATTTATTGCGCGTTACGTTGACCGAACCACAGATGAACCGAAATTTTGATTCAATTGACTTGAAAATTAGCCAAAATACGACGATGACAATTATTGGACGTGACACAATATTTTGTGTGTAAGTTAAATAGGCAGAAATACAGAGACACGATGACGAGCGACGCGTGTTAGGTGGTATTATTATTAAATTTATATTCGCACATTGAACGGCAAAGGGTTGAACAAGACGATAATTTGGACAGACAGGCAAACACAATGCTTGCAATTTAGCGTGTGTGTGTGTGTGTGATTATGTCGTTTTCATTGGCAATTAATTATGTTCAATTAGTCATAGAAGCGTATGTAAAACAAGTGCGTTTTATTGTAATTAGTTTAGGCGTAAAATAATGAGCTGCTTCATTAATTTTGAACGATTATTGTTCGAAAATTAAAAAAAAAATAAAAAAAATTGATAAAAGTCAAAATATTAATAAAAAATGGAGGCGTCTGGTATTTTTCGTAAATTACGTCATTTGAAACAATTTTTCAAGGCATGTGACAGAACATCCTACGTTAATAAAATGCAACATTAAACTGAAATTAAATTCACCTTCTGCCGGTAATATATTTCATTGAGGAAGTAGTCACTGAAGTACATCCTTAAATTCCTCTGTTTGTTGTTTTGTGTCATATACGGCTCGCGCATGCTTTTTAACGAATTCCCCTGAGATGTTTCCATTTTACTGCAGTTTTACCGGTTTTTACAGCAGTTTTTGAATTTTTTAAAAAGTTTCTTTAATTTTTTTTTAAATTTAAAAATTAATTTTTAATGATTTTAAAATTTTAGATTTTTTTTATAATTTTTTAAAAATTATTTTATTAAAAAAAATATTTTTTGATATTCACTTAATGATAAAAATTTCCGGAAATAATTTCCCCTTCAACACGGAACAACTTCCACTTCCTCAAAATTTCTAAATTCACCACGTTAAAGGGGCGCAAAAATTTTTTGCACACTTTACATGTGCACGTGAAATTCCGTGCAGCGAATATTCCGCAAATTTTGTGTCCCATAGACACTTTTTTGCTCGCATCCATGCCATACAGTGGAAATTGCACACGGTCTCAACTAGTTCTTCTATAGGTTTGCAACTCTGGCATTTATTTGGCACAGCAGCCAGAGGATTGTCTGGAGTTGTGTACGTAGCGGCGCAGCAAACAAGTACTATGTGCGAAAAATGTTCGTCACAGCAATACATTTAGTGTGGTAGGCGGTGAAGCAACTAAAGCTAGCTAGCCTAAAAAGCAGTTTACCGCGATAAAGCAAAGTGAGCAGACGTCTCGAGACCTAAAATAATATATAAAATAATCACACAGCAGAGTAAAAAAATAAATATTAGAGCTAAAAGTGGGCTAACATAACACTCTACTCCACTCTCCTTATATTAAGTACACATACGAGCATTTATTTAAAGAGCACTCATTTATGCAACAAAAGCTTAATTAGAATTATGTTGACCCGAGTAAAAGATACTTTGATCAAACAACAGCGCCAACGTGGACTCATTCAGCATTGTTACATCATTAAGGAAGGATCGCTCCTTTCTCTTCCTAATGAAATTAACTTTTAAGTTTTGCTAAAAAAAAAATATTTACAACAAAATTCTTGACCTTTTTCTGGTTAATTTATTAGAGAAACAGACAAACTTTCGATTAACCTCAGAAAAGGCGAAGAACCCGTCAACGCAATAAGCAATAAATACACGCATTTAATTTTTTATAATAAAGCGACGAAAAAAGAGATAAGAAGACAATTCATTAGTGAATAGACAGAAAAGTTAGAAAAAAAGGAAATAATTTAATCACAGAGAGAAAAAAAAAATTAAACAAATACAAACAAAGAAAAAGAAATTAAATAAAAGAGACCGAAAAGTTATCTCGGATTTGCAAGCACACATCCACGCACAAACACGGAGGACAGAGAAATTAAAACGCGTACACACAATAAATAAGCGATAAAGATAAAAATCTTTAATAAAATATTGCTCAGAACACGCACACAGAGAGCGCGTACTCGTTTGAGGGTGCTGCCATTCAGTTCATAATAAAACAAAACAACAAAAAAGAACAGTTATACTCTCTTCTTGAAAGAAAGTTTTAATTACAATTTGATACACTGTTGAATCGTGCTGTTAGAGGTTGTAATTATCAAGAAACAACAAAAAAAAAACGAGAGGAAAACAGATGGAAGTTGTAATGACGATGATGTTAATTCGATCAACGACTTAATGTAAGTGAAAATTTATTTTTCTTTTGTTTTTTTTTGCTTGAAAATATTTTAAATAAATAAATATCTTTAAAAATTGGAAAAAATAAGATTTAATTTTTTTTTCTTAATTGTTTTAAAAATAAATATAATTTAAAATAAAATTAGGAAAAACTTTCTAAATTTTTCAAAAATATCTTGAAAAATTTGTTTGTCTTTTTAAAATTTTTCTCGGAAAAATTGTCGACATAAAAAAAATTATTTATTTTTTTCTCAATTTTTTTTTAAATAAAAATATTTTTGAAAATAAATAAATTTTTTGAAAAAGTCTTCGATTTCAAGTCTTTGAAAAAAATATTTATTTAATTTTTATTTCTTAATTTATTTAAATAAAATTTTTGAAAAATAAATAAGCAATTAATTTTAATTTTTTTTTTTTTCAAAAAGGTTAAAAATTAATATCTTTGAAAATTAAGAAAAAATAGATTTAACAGTTTTTTTTAAATTTTTTTCAAATAAATATATTTGAAAAATAAATTAGGAATTAAATTTTTTTTTTGAAAAATTTTGAAAATAAATGTCTTCAAAATTAAATTCGAAAAATATAGATTTATAAATGTCTTTTTAAAAGTTTTTTAAAGTAAATAAATTTTCAAATTTTATTGAAAAATATATTTCATTTTTTTCTGAAAATTTTGTTAAATAAAATTAGAAAAAAAAAATTAAATAATAAATATTAATACCTAAATATTTTTGATAAAATGGGAAAAAAATATAATTTTAAAATAAAATAAGAAAAAATGTTATTTGTTACTTTTTTTTTAAATAAATAAAATAGTATCTTAAGAAAAAATAAGAAAATAATACATTTAAAATTTTTAACAATTTTTTAAAAATAAATTTTATTCTTTTTTTTTTTTGAAGAAAATATTAAATTCAATTTTTTTTCTCTCTTAAAAAAATCTTATAGAATAAATTAAGGCAAAAATTTAATTTATAAATTTTTTTTATCAAATTTTTATTTAAATAAAAACTTGTTAAATAGAAAAAAATCTACAACATCTGGATTTCCCTTCAATTCAATAAAATAATCAGTTTATGTTTGATTAACTTTATTTTTCGCCAGAAGCGATCTCACCTCTCTCTCAAAAGAAATATCAATTTTCCATTTCACAGATACACTTGCTTGCATTTGGTCAACACACCAGACAACAATTTTCATTTTTACGAGATAATAATAAAAAACGAAAGAAAAAAAAACTGAACAATCATCAAACATAAAATATTTAAAGGTGAAAGTGGAAACATTTTAGCCAGAGAAAAAAATAAATAAATAATAAAATTTTACAAGAGAAACAAGACACGAACAAGTAAAAACTTACACAAAAGCAATTTAAAGTAAATATAAGAAAAAAAAGAACCTTTTGACTTTTCAACCTTTTCCTCTCGTGATGCCACACACTTTATTGTGGATTATGATAAACTGAACGGAATAAAAAGAAAAAAGGACGACGAAAAAAAGCACTGCAATAAACCTTTCCAATTTCCATATTATTCGTAGACGACGACCTTTTTAAAGCACTTTCTATTATTATAAAATACAGTAATAACCTAATCAACACACATTTCAATGCACAATCCCATTGTTTTGTAGAGAAAAAAAGGAGAAAAAAAATAAAACAAAAGGAGGAAGCCGAATATTAGCATAAGTAAATATAATAAAGAAAGAAGAAAAGATATTTCCTCAAGACGACACGGAATCCCTTCAATCTTCATTTATATCACATTCACATAAAAAATACGAGAGACGATTTTTTTTGTTAGATAGATGTATTTTACTTGTCCTTAGGTCACACGAAATCCAAAAAAACGATTTAGAGATAGACGAGACATTCGTGTATTAAGAGCTCACTTAATTATTAGAACGGTTGTGAATATAGAAAAATAATTAATTGTCCTTTAGACATTTTACTAACCACAAAAAAAAACTAGTTAATGTTAGAAAATAAGAAATTTAAAAAAAAATCTTGATGTGTTAAAATTTAGTAGGTGAGTCTTTTTAAAAACACAAAAAAATTAAAATTTATTTCTAATACATTTTTTATTTTATTTTATTTTTAGAATAAAAATCAGCTTTTACATTCAACAACAAGAAACACTGAAATTTGCGGTTTCATAAATTTTTTAGCTCGATGTTTTATATAAAAATAAAAATATTTTGTGGTTACAAAAGAACCTGAGATCAAAAAAGTAAACAAAAACTTGAGACTTTTGAGTAAAAGTAAACATCATTGATTGTGGTGCGGTGCAATAATTTAAACTCTTTTCAAACAGAAACGCCGTAAAAGCAAAACAAAAAGAGTAAACAGACAGATACGCTCAAAAGTTTCTTTTCTGATCCATTTGACATCAAAAACTGAGAATTTCACAAAAGGGGACGTAAAGAAAAATATTTAAAGTTTAAGAAAAAAAAAGCAACGTGTGTTCAAGCAAAAAATCGCTTAAACGTCTCTTTCAAAAAAATAAAAAAAAATCTATTGAACGAATATATTGAAGAACTTTTTAAACACAAACACCCACACGTAACACACAGTTCACTTACATTTTATTATTATTTGTGTGTACAAAGTGAATCCAATATCAATACAAAAGTGAAATAAGATACACAAAAACTTGTTCTGTAAAAATTTTTATACCTTTATCGGTGAAAAAAAAACTGCTTTTTTTCTGTAGAATTGCGAAGATCGTCACTTGTCTCGAGAGTAAATAATATTAAAAGTGGAGAAAAGTAGTTTTTCTTTCGGAAAACGAGTAAAATCCATTGAAAAAGAGACACATATTGAAGCAAAATAAAAATATAAAGTGAATTTTCCTGCAGACGAGAGACTTGACGTGCTGCAAACGATCGAAGAAGAAGCAGAAGACGAAAGACAATTTACGCTGTTAAATTGCACGTGACTTTCCGAGACTTTTTGGGTAAGTTTTAGATTTATATTTATTTATTTTTTCTTCTTTGCGAAAACTTTGCGTGTTAATTTCGTATCAAATCTCTCTTTAAATATCTCACTTCCTTACGATGTGCCATAAAATCCCTCCTCCTCTAAGATTTTCCAAGTGTGGGAATTACACCTGCGTTATCTTCGTAGTTTATTGCAAATGACGTCTTTTCTCAAACAACTGCATCTCTAATGATTATTATACGCATGATGAGATAAATCCCTGAGCTAATCACCACTCGGAGAGAGAGACACTATCCCAGCTATTATGCAATAAACTTTAATATGTGAAACGTGCTTTGCTTGTAATTTTGTCCAATTTCATCGTAATTGTATCACAATAAAATGAGATCTTTGTAAGATACGAGAAAAAAGTTCAGCTGTGCTCGAAAATTACTATTATTGCGATAATAAAATCAAGATAGTCATCAAACATTCATTTGCTCGTTACTTTTTTTTTCTTTTCAAAGAAAAAAATAAAAATTTGTTCAAACCTGTTGTTTCCACAAAAAGAGACAAAATCTAGACAGACACCTTGATGCAATATACTGCATTGCACTGAATTGCAAGAGTTTTTACTTTTACAACGACAGAAAATGTGTAAATTTTCATGAACAAGAAAGGACGTGTTGTTTTACAAATTATTTTCCTCCTTTTTGTTGAATTTTCCTGTCTTTCGGTGTAATGAAGGGACTTTTGGACAGTAATTGTGCAGTAAGATGGCAACGAGGTAGGATGACGATATAATGATAATTAAATTAAAGGTGTCTAAGGACCCGTTAAATTGTTTAAATTAAATTATTTTAAAGAGCTGAAAAATTTTAAATGCAATTTCTTTGGTTTTGTTGAGAGGAATATAAGCAGAAATAATCCTAAATTGATTTTTCGAGATTTTTCTTCTAAACAAAGAGATAAACTGATGAATGAATACCTTTTTAAAAGGAAAATTAGAACACAAAGTAAAATTTCTATATTTTATATTTATTTAATTTTTTGCCTTTCTTTTTTCCATTTTAATGCCAAAAAATTATGGTTTCAAAATGATGATGATAAAGCTTCCCATTATTTTATCTCTTTGAAGATTTTCAATGGAAAAAAATAATTTTAAAATAAATTTTCTCTCAAATCAATTTTAAATTTATTTTATCTTTTTGTGCAGCAAAAAAGCGTCACTAATCTTATTATTTTTAACGATTTATCTGAATGTTTAATACAAATAAATAAAAATAATTTGAATAAAATTTGTGCGTCAAAAAATAAATGATTTTGATGACCTAAAATATTCATTTGGCTGCTCGTTCGCTCTCTAACACCACCGAATGTTCAATTAAATTCCAATTTTCCGCAGTTTGTGAAAATTTGCTCCTGCTACACATAAAAAATTTACGAGAGTTCTTGTTATTGCTGCGTTGATGATGATGTTATTTTATAATTTTAATCGTATCACACAAATCGCATTCAGTGCATTTTGTGATCAAACACTCTGAAAAATAAAATAAAATAATAATAACACGCATTTTGTCACACTACCTCCTCTCCAAAATAAGTTGATAGAACAGAAAATTGGTTATTCGGATTAAAATTGTATGGGAATGTTTGGCGGTATAGGTAGAGCATTAACTAGAGCAGTTAATATAAATGACACAAAATGTCGATATTTTATTACGAATTAATACATGCGCGCACTTCCCCCACACAAACACACGGAAAAAACATTAAAATTGGAAAATCCGGTCTCACGATGAATAAACAATTGTGCGGACGAACATTTATCTCATTATCATTTATAATTAAACGGTGAATAATTATTTGACTAAATTAATTTATTTTATTTGTTCGATGATTTTTTTTTGCTCGGCATCCAAACGATGAACATTAAAATGTTGAATGAATATTTAAAATGGATAAACAAATTATATTATATCCTCATTCATATGTGAATGAACAATAAATGGCGATTTGATTGTATTTTTTGTGTAAGGACAACAAAAAATTAAGTTATAGACAATCAATTTTGTTTTTTCGTGCATTTTTATTAAAAAAACGGATGTTTTTGGTGTCTGTCCGTTCATATTTTTTTTTAAATATTTATTTATATTATAAAATTTATTTATTTTTATATTTAAATAAAAGTATATTAATTTAATATTTTATAATTTCTTAAAATTAATATATTTTTTTTCATAATCTTGAATTAATTTTTTTTTTATTATTTATATAATTTTTTTTTCTTTATAATTTTTATTAAAATAAAAATAAATTTAAAAAAAAATAAATGAATAAATAAAATATAAAATGATAAATTAAATAAAAAATTTAAATTTAAAAATAAGTAAAAAATATTTTAATAAATAAAAAAAAATATTTCGTAGGAAAAATTTTGAAGCCTTAGATTTCTTTAATATTATTTTTTTTTATAAACCAACCTAAATATTTTTTTTAAATTTTTTAAAGGCGCTTTTTAGTTTTTTTTTGTTTAATTTTTCTTTATTTACATAATCCAGCTTTTAACAAATATCAAACAGACAATTATCACAGAATCCGATTTTATGTAATTGAAACTCTTAATAAATCAATTTTGGTCAAAACTGTCAAAAAGACTCAATTTCAAAACGATAAAAAAAGTAATCCTCTTAAAAGCTCTTTTTTTACAAATTTTATATTTTTTTACAATGCATAGCAAAAAAAATCATTTTATATGATAATTTTTGTGACATCCAAAAAAATCCTTTTCATTAATAAAATTATCTTTATCATAAAAATTAAAATAATAATAATTATTGTTAATTTGATTACATTAATGGCAATATATTTTAATTAATATTTGTAAATATTTGTTTCTGTTAATTTTGTGCAGCATATTTTTTCCCAACGAGCCTTTTTTCTGCATTACGTAAACAAATTTTTCAACGTTGCATCCTTTTTGACATTCATTAAAAAATATTTCCCAGCAAATTGTATGAATTATGCATTTTTTAATGAGCGACGTGCTTTTTGTATGTCAATGAATAAGTTATGAATCGTTGCTGTGAGAATAAAATCAAAAGGCACCTGGCCTAGTTTTTTTTGCGTGTTTTTCGCTCTACGATTGCTATTCATTTAAAAAATACACTTTCGAATAAATATTAACTTTAATAAAATCATCATATGGAATGTCGAATGCCAGAAAAATCTGTAACATAAAACCGGGGAAGAGAGAGAGGATAAATAAATTTTCATATATTTTCAACACTTTCTCGATAAGAAATTTTTTTCTCACACATCACAAAAATATATAAAATTCAATTTTCATGTTATCCTTCCGCTTAGCTTGAATTATTTTTCTGTCATCCACGAACGTTCGGAAGACCCTCCGTTCAAATTCGTTACAAATTCAGTGCTACTATCAATATTATCATAATAAGATGTAAGAACTTGTCATCTGGCACGTTGAAGATGCTCTAGGATGAACGGTAGACGACGAAAAAAAAAATCGGAAAATATTACAATTTGGAATCAATGCCGACTTTCACCTCGTCTTGATACATTTGAAATAATTTTTCATCCATATTCGGGTTATTTGCAATCAAATTTGTTTCCGTTCCCATATTTTTTTTATTTTTTCGGGTGTCGCGGTATCTTTTCTCATCATCCTAAAATATTGAAGAAGAAGAAAAATATTAGAAACGTAACTTCCGATGATTTCCAAGGAATTTTTTCTCTGCGTAACCCGAAAAAAAAATCGCTAAATCACTTCTCTAATACTTTCATTGCGAAAAAAAAGTCAATTACCCTGTGGGAGAAAAATGGGTTAAATTGCTTGTGGATTGTAGGTAATTTTTATATTTTTTTGAGTATTCGATTGAAATCTTGATATAATTGCCTTTTTATTTGCAGCATAAAATTTTGATATTTGATTTGGGTTTTTGAAAAAAATAATTTTCTAATTCATGTTTTTATTTTAAAATTTTCAATATAAAAAGAACTCATTTGTAGTACCTTCTTGACAAAATTATGTATTCTTATATAAAACATATTATATAGACACGAGAATGATCAGAAAACCACGACTGAGATTTTGACAGTATTGCCCCTAACTGGCACGACGACAGGTGAAGACATTTTTTTCGCCTCAAAAAATGGGGACTCTCGTAGAAAGTTGATATATTAATGGCGGGATGTCTAATTAGCTTTATTGCTCAAGGTACATCATTGTTTATTTCCAGTTTTATATCTTATTTTTGGCTTTTAGATACCTACGTCAATCCAATCCTCGATTTTGGCCATTGCGTGCTTCACAAACTGGTACTAAATGTCAGATTTTTGCCAAAAACATTAAAGAAAAGCGCGGATGATGCCATCAAAGTAATCAATTTTGTCAAAGTAAACCTTGTCTTTCTCTTTTTCATTTATAACATCCAATCAAAATATTATATTATATTAGATGTTATTTAATTAAAATTAGAACGAAGACTAAATTAAATTTTTACATATCGAAAACAATTAAGTAATGACAAGATACATTTAGGTTTTTTAGATTAGTTATTGAAACAGTCACTACACATTTTAATATAAATAAAGTACTAAATTCTTTTTTAAAAACTAAATTAATTTGAACTGAAAATGAACTATAAAAATTATAGTTAATTTATTTCTTTATTATTTTTTTTATTTCATATCATTTTATTGACAAAGAATCGAAGAAGTGATCTATTCAAATCAAAAGAGGATCAGGTTGATCTCTTAAAGGATCAATTTTACGCGTTTTTTGCCCACAGGATATTTTTTTTATTATTATTTTATTAAAGTATATATCAAGAGAATTGACACACAGTCAATATATGGAAAAGCAGTAGAAAAAATTGGCAATATTCAAAATCAAATAAAAGTAATTTAAATACGATTATTGAATGTTGATATAAGGTTGCGATATTTCATTCTCTTGTGATAATATTGCGACAGCAAACAGAACGAACGAAAAAAACGAGTAGAAGTTCATAATTCATATTATTATGTTTAAAAGAATGTCGAGGAAAATTCATGGAGATAATAAAAAAATCGCAAAAAATAATATTGAAAAAGTTTGTACATGTTACGTGAAACAGAAATGGATGAACGGAAAGAAATACGTCTCAATTATTTTTTTTATTTGAATTTGATGACATTGTGTTAAAACGGATATTCAATAAATTGTAATACAATGTCTTTAAAATTTTTCCTCTTTAATTCCACAAGACATTGATTTTCATTGACCATTCTCGCCATTTATCTTTTCATTTGTTATTAAATGATAGTAATTGACTGAAAATGTTTCAATTACTCTGATTGCAAAAAAAGTCGACATTTTCCTCCTATTATTCCTATTTATCATTATTTTCATATAGTTGTCTCAGTCGTGCAGCAGCATCCGCACAACAATAATGATCAACTTCCTGTCAATTGAATTATTGTCATTATATTTCATTCAGTGCATTGTTGTCTTGTTGTATTTTTGTCTGATTTGAAATGAAAACAACTTTTATAGAAATTAAACTACTTATCCTGATCATTTATATCTTCGGTGCCGACTTTTACGTTAGAGAGAAAAACAAACACGATGGGGATGGAAAAAAATGGGAAAATCGCCGAAAAAAAATGTCAACGCGTGACAGACAGCCCAACAACAACGACGACCTCCCGACAAGTGAATGACTAAAATGACAATGACATATGGCAGGTACAGTTTAAAATGACATAATTTATTATATTTGCACCCAATTGCACGATGCATTTGTTTTGTTGCATATCGTCGTGTAGGAAATGTTATGTGTGCCCCATTAGCAGGCCATAATTTACACAAATATGTTGTGTATCATCAAGTAAATGATGTGTTGCGATATGAGAAAACAAATGTAAAATGTTTTTCCTGCTGACTGTTTTTATCATCATTCATCATTTTTTTTGAATGCGAAAAGTTGTGGCGTGTATTTTAACTTTTTTTTTGAGTCAAGTGGTTGTAATAGTTGTCGTTCTTAGTGCTTTTATCGTTTTTTGCAGCTTTTTTTTAAAATTTTTTATTTTTTCAAAAATCCTTATTTTTTCCAAATTTTTAATTTTTTGAAAATTCTTAATTTTTCAAAATATTTAATCCATATAAAAATTTTTCAAAATTTGTTTTTTAAAAATTTTTAATTATTTTTTAAAAATAATTTTTCGATTTAAAAACAAATAAAAAATTAATTTTAAAAGAATTTTTTTCAAATTTAGATTTAGATTAAATTAACTTTGTTCATTACAAAAATGAAACTTGGGTTTGAAAAAACTTTGTACAATCGACTAAATTTTGGAAAATTTGTTAATTTTTGAAAAAAGTTTAATTGAGTTTTTAATTTTTTTTTATTTGATTTGATTTTTAATAAAATATTTAAAATTTATTTTTCTTCGAAATCTGGCGAAAAATTTATTTTCAAAATGTTGCAAAAACTGAATTTCAACCATTCAATCGATTGTTCATTGAAAAAAATATTCAATCACACAAAATTCCTCGTTGTTCGACATCCTTTGAATACGAAATTTCCGCTTTCATCGCAAGTCGTCTTCCATTGTCGAACGAACAAAAGTTTAACCAAATAAAAACAACATTTCCCATGAATTTGATTGCGTGGCGATGAAGCTGATGATGGTAAAAGAGTGAAAAAAAAAGACTAAACGAGAGAATAATGTTGATGTGGATGAAAAAAAGAAAAATTATCTTATTCATGTTCCATTCCAACCAAAATAAAATCATATATATTAGCTGCTGCTGCTGCATCAAGTTATTTGGGATTCAAGTCAAATATTACGTGTATGGTGTTCTATTTTTGCACATCAAGTCTATTTAAAAGAGATATATATGGAGAGTAATAACAGCCTTGTTCAGTTTTTTTTCTCGTTTCTTGGCATTGTTTCAACAATACGAAAAGGAGTAGGTACTTTTCGACATTTTTTCGAGCGAAATTTGCTCTGTTCAGGTGTCTGATTGGAGTGTCAAGCATCGATTTTCTATCTCAAAATTCATATTTGCAAACAATGGCACAATAATTTCCCCCTCAGGTAGGTTCAGGATGAAAAGTCACTCGATTTTTCTGCAGCCTGCCTCGGAAAAAAATTAAACAGACGTACAATTAAATTTCTTTTCATCTAAAAAAAAAGTTTTTCGTACGAAAAAAAATTTCGTGTACCAACAACAATTTAAAATGATGTTTTTTGTGCTCATTTTTTCTCGAGTTTTTGATCAATTTTATTTGGTTTTATTTGGATTTGTGCCAAATTTCTGTGTTAGCACTGCAAACTAGAAGATAGGCGCAAGAAAAGAGCAAGCACAGCCCAATTTGGCGCATATTTGAACAAAAATGTTCGTGACATCTGATGTTTAATCACCTCATAAAACACGTAATGAAACCCAATTGTTATAACAATGAATAATCAAGCTGCTGGTTGAAAATTAATAAAAAAAAGTTGTAAGAATCGATCGGGAAATCATCATAGACTAGACAATTATTATTACGCAACACTTCACTCTTTGAATGTTCCATCGTCTAGTCATCGTGAGTGGCAAAAAGCTGTCCGGTCAAAAATATTTGCATACGTTACTTTGGGCCAATGAACGTTCATTTTGCAAAAAAAAACCGTTTCGCCGCCATAAAAGGGTTGATATTTATGTTATTATTCGGTCGAAACGTAAACATAAACGGAAAATATGATGATGATGATGTTTGCATACAATACTTGCCGCCATTCACTTGTTAATTATGAAGATTAAAGGGCAGAATTTTCCATTTACTGATCAATGGGAAATTATGTGGTCAGTTTTACTTTAAAATATATTTTTTTAAAGTTTTATAGAAAAATATTTAAAAACTGATTTTTAAAAAGTTTTAAATTTCTAAAATAAATCTTTAATATCCTCAAAATAAAAAGAATAATAAAAATTTGGAAATTTAATGTGATTTATTCTATTCGATAAGATAAATAATAAAAAAAATAAAATAAATAAATTAAAATTAAATAAATGACAAAAAGCGAACTAAAAAGTAATAAACAAGAGCTTTTTGTGAAAATTATTTGTAAAATTAGTATTAAAAAATAGCAATTAGGAAACTTTTTAGAAAATAAAAAAAATCAACTAAAAATAAATAAAAATTGTGTTCAGTGTTAAATAAAATCTTAAATAGTTTAGCACTGAACTCCAATATTTTATTAGAATTTTTATTTTATTATTTTTCTTCAACTATGTCTAAAAAACCTTAAACCTTAACCTTAACTTAAAACCTTAAACCTCAACGTTTGCTATTTTTGCAAATTTGTTTTTACAAACTCTTGTTTATTACTTTTTAGTTCGATTTTTGCCATTTTTTAATTTTTAAGTTCTTTTTTTTATAAAAAATAAATAAAATAAAAATTTTTTAATAAAAAAATTATTTTTAACAAATAAAAAATATTTATTTTAGAAATTTTAACCTTTTTAAATCAATATTAAATTTTTTCTTCATTTTCTTTTTTAAATATTTTTTTTAAATTTAAAGCAAAAAAGCAAAAGAGAAAAAAAAAATATAACGCAACACTTCCTCCTAATAATTCATTTGTTACATTTGTCCAGCTTGGCATGGCATGGCATGACTGTCCAATATATTCTCAATTAAAGGCCATAAATTATTTATAACACAATAAATTCAACGCAATTAACATTCGTTAGTCTATCGATTAATATTCAGTGTGTAAAAAAATTTTTTTTTGCATACTTTTCTGTCACTTTGCCATCCATAAACACTCATTTTACCACACACAAGCTGTTACACATTCGCCCTTTCGATTGCTGTTGCTAGCAGAAAAAATTTCTCGTCACTAACAATGGTGTCCTATTAGCCACGTAGAGATTTTTTTGCCATGTAAATTTTTCGTATCATGGAATGCATAAAATGGAAAACAATAAATTATGGGAGTATGGAAAAAAAATATTAAACGTTTGAACTGCCGAGGACAAAAAGTCGAAGGAAGTCAACATATTGTAGACAAATGGAACGCCGCCGAAACTCATTCCTCCAGCCGAGAGTGTCTCAAAAGTTGCTAGTTATCAAAATCAGTCATTAAAAGTTTTTCCAACACCGGCAATTGCGAGAAAAGGAACAGCCAAACACTCGCAATGTGACTGATGATCTCAACAAATTTACAATTTTATGCGTCGTACCTTGTAGCGACACATGTTTATTTTACTTTACATTTCCTGATAAATGATTTGAGCGAACACACACACACATTTACCGCCATTCCACAAACTTTCACTGATTAGGTTCATTGTGTTGTTGCTCTTTATTATTATTGTTGAATGCGTGTGTTTCGCTCCTTTTTGCGTGTTCACATACATTTGAATTCAGAATTCCCAAGTGATTTGCAAATTACTTGTATTACCTTTGTTATGCGAATTGCCGTTTTGTCGTGGCGTGGTGTGAGGAGGTCTGACACACAGTGGCGTAAAAAGAGCTGATTTTTTGGTGATTAAAGCGCAACGTTCGGAGATGAAATCAATCATTTTTGTGCTTTTTGGATGGAATGTGAGTGCTAACCGACACATGGAATGTATGAAGGTATTTTAGGTAAACATAGAAATGATAAAACGATGTGCGTTCTAATCAAGAGGTAGACTTTTCCACATACGCAGATTTCAAAAGAGAAAGATAAATTAGTACAATTTTTGATTTAATTTAAAATGTCTGATCCCATTATCAACAACAACATGGGTAAATATTGCAGGAACGAAACGGTTTGTTGGAATTTCTAGCAGTAATCAGGGGTGTAGGCTACTAAAACTAAAAAAAAAAATAAAAAATAATTTAATAAATTTTAAACATACGTAAATTTAAATTTAAAAAAATTAACATCAAAAAATTTTTTTTAAAAAGCTTTAAATTTATTAATTTTTTTTTTATTTTTTGACAAAAACAAGTTATTTTAATTTTTTCAAACTTAAATAAAAAAATCAAACTCAAAAATTAATAAAAAAATAAAATTTAATTTTAATAAATTTAAAGTTTTTGAAAAAATAAAGTTTTGATGTTAATTTTTTTAAATTCGAATACCTACTTAATTCATTTTAAAAAATAATTTAAAAATTTAAATTTACGTATGTTTAATATTTATTAAATTACTTTTTAAAATTCAAAAAACACAAAGAAAAAAATCCCTTTAAAAATGGAATATTTTTATTTTGTGAGCTACAAAATTTTGATTTTTTTAATTGCTCAGAATTTTTACGATTTTTTTTTTAAATTTTGCTCATTTAATTTTTTGCCGATTTTTTTTTTAAAATGTTTGAAATTAATTTTTATTTAATTTAAAAAAAATTATTTAATTAATTAATGAAAATTAATTATTTTTTTTTTACGAAAAAATTTTACGATTTTTGGAGGATTTTTCATCAAATATTTTGAAAAACTATTTTTCATTTTTTGTAAAAATTTAGAGATTTAAATTTAATTTAGTTTCAAAAAATTTATTTTTTCTATTTTTAAGAATTTTTAGAGTAAAATACGGAAAAAGATAGAAAGTTACATGTGCCTTCCCTGACATGACTTGTCATGACTGCTATCAGATCCTTGATTAATTTAACCACTTTACGAATTGTTCTTACGGTACGTTAAGCAATTGATAGCTCATTCTGTCTAAGCTGTCGATTTTTGTTGTGTTGATGTGTTGCTCTGTTTGTGCGAAAATTCTCAAAGGTGTCATTAATCAAGCACTCCGACGAACGTTGCACAAATGCAGGAGGCAGAAAAAAAGTAAATAATTACACTAATCCAAATCTGAGAATCAAAACAACACTCGATACCACTGTTTATTCTTACAATAACACAATAAAATACTAATGAAAGAGGAGAGAAACAACATAAGAGCACATATTAATTGTCAGTAAGCTAGAATAATGCCGAACATGGCAAAGCAAAGAGTAACACCGAGCAAACAACAGGAGACAGAGTAAAATGATGCTCTGCTCTGTTATTTATTGTGTCGTAAATATTTTAATCCTTGAGGCTTTTTAAAAGATTATGTTCTTTACGTACTCGGGTCGTATTGAAAAGTACTTAATAATAGTGTGTGAGGCGAATCTCTTTGTGTTAATGATACTCTTGAGCAAATAATTACCATCAACGCACGTGTAATTTACATCAGGAGGGGAAAGATTTTCTAATCTTTCAAATTTCGACGTCGTCATCGTCTTCCGGGAAAAAACAACAGCAGCAAAGAAAAAAAATGCAAGTGAACGAGTAAAATAGGGAAAAAACGAGCGGTAATCACATCAATGTTAATTGGAAAAGTTTTTTTTTCTTCCTTTTTTCTTAGCTTCTTATATTACTTCGTCCCGTCTTGATGTCTTATGGCTGGTAACTTTTTATAATTAAGTGTTAAATGTCTTACACAGAACCGATGTAATATTATTATGATCTCCTTTCATCTGTCCGTTAATCTCGTTGCTTGTGCATCATCATCATCTGGCGAAGCGAGGTAATCGTATAAATAAATCGGTGTAACAGTAGTGAAAAACTAACAAACTCAATAACGACATAATATCAAGTCATTACGAAGTAATTTTTGTACGATTAAAGCAATATGTTAGTCGTCAGATGGTTTTTCTGCTTAGTTTTCTTCAGATTTTTTTTTTAGATGAATATTGATGGAAATTTATTTGAGAAAATATATGAAAAATAACTTGAATTTCTGTAATTTTTTTTAAAGAAAATAATAATTAAATTATTTTGTAATTTGTAAAAAATTTTATTTTTCTAAAAATCTAAAATAAATTTTAAATTTTTATTTAATAATTTTTATTTATTTTTTACTATTTTTATGAATCTAAAAAAAAATTTAACTTTTTTAAATATTTTTTAAATTTTTATTTAATAAAATAATTAAATATTTTACGAGGTTTAAATATTTTATTTCACAATTAAAGACAAAAATTAAAATGTAAAATGAAAAAATAAAATGAATATTAGATAAGAACAATATTTAAAAAAAAAATAAAATTTTCCAAGATTTTTTGGTACCTATATTTTTTAAATTTAATAAAATATAATATTTGATTTTCATTTTTTAATTTTAATTAAATATTAATGTATTTAATTTTTTTTATTATTTTTAATTTATAATAAGCTTTTTAAAATTTAAATAAATTTTTGAATAATTTTAAAACTCAACCAAGATTTATAAAAATTTATTATTTAATTTAATTTATTATTTATTTTTTTTTATATTTTTTTATTATTTATTTAATTTTTTTACAATTATTTTTTTATTATTAAATTTATTTATAATTTATTTTTTTTATTTTATTCAATAATTATTTTAATTAATAAATATTTAATTTTAATAATTTTTTAATTAATTTTAAAACTTAACAGAAACAAAAACCAAATTAACAAAAAATACAATAAAATTTCTCCATCAACATAATTTTCATCGCAAAACAAAAAGCTTAGCAAAAAACCATGAAAACTCAACACAATATGAATGATGCAATTAAAATGATGAATTTGCTAAATATTGCTGATTGTATGAAATTCTGATATTTATTGAGGTTGTTATGTTGATTGTGTGTGCATCTGCACAAACTTTTCACATGTGTGTGATATATTTTAAAGTTAATGTTTATAAATTATTTCAATCATGTTATTTATTTACAATTGTCCCACTCGCAATTTATATGACGACGAACAACATATTGAGCGATCGCAATCGATTGTGTTTGTGTTGATTGTTGGCCGTAAATCAATTTATTGAAGGAACATTGGGAAATGCAATTAATTCTGTTGTTATGAAGTGAACAATATTTGAGTGATGCGAATCTGACTCAACTTTTTTTTTCCTCATTTTTATCGAGGTAAAAAATTTTCAATAAAAATAAACAATTCATCATATTTTTTTCTCGTCTTCTTTGTTTGAAATTGATTCATTTCTTTTTCCAACTCACTTGCTCTATTAAAAAAGAGAGTTGGATAAAAAAATTCTTCAAGCAGATAATGTGAATGGTCTCCCCTTCTCCTCAAGTTTTTTTCTTTGTGTATTTTATCAATGCAATTTGGCCAAGCAACTTTTTTTTTAGACAAATACACGAAATTTGAGGTTTTTCGTGTCTCACTTCACTCACGTCCTCATATTTTTGTGATTGTTGTAGTTTTTATTATAAATTGAATCAAATAAATAAAAATGTCAGCATATTTCGAAAAAGTATATTATTACGAGATAAGTTGAGCAAATTTTCATTTTTTACACTTTGATGATTTTTTTCTCTCTAACAGTCGCCAATTTTCACATTAAACGCGTGACATGAATTTCTTCATAAATTAAACGAGTAACCCAAGATGATAGTTTTCAGGCTTTTATCATATCACTTACCAAATTTCACTTCATGTCATGTCGACAACGTCAAGTAAACATCAACAAAATAAAAAAAAACATTTCCCGCATAAAAATCTTCTCAGTTTCATCGCTGTTAAGTACCTTCATTTAATTATAGTGATTGCAACAATTTTATTTACTTACCACTAAGTAGCTATATACACAATCTCATCGTTTTTCCATCCTTTTTTTCGTTCGCCAGCCAGACATGAAAAAAGACTGCAATGTTTACAACAAACAAGATTTTACATTTTTTTCTGCTACAAAAGTTGAAACTAAGAAAAAGAGTAGGGAAAAAAGTCCAGAGTAATCGGATAGTCTAAACTTAAAATGATGAGAAAAAGAATCACATGCAACACAAATAAAAGAAAAATAATAATATGAAGGAAAAAAAACGTAAATAAAGTTAATTTAAATAATGAGGAAAAAACAAGCACATGAACGAGAAAACGAACGAAAGAACAGAAAATTGTAAAAAAATGTGATAGTGGTGTAAACACAGACATTTTTTATCGCTTAATGGAGTAATGGAGATAGTTTATGAGCTTCATTTAGAAAAGTTAAAGTTTAAATTGTGAAATGTGAGAAATTTTGAAGTGCTAAAAATATCAAAAGTCCCTCTTTTGAAGATTAATTTAAGCTTTATTAGATTTTTTTTAAATACATCCTTAATTGTCATTAGATTGGATTTTTTTTTCGTTTTATTAGTTTTTCCCTCATGTTACAACAACCAGTAGCGAATTTATTGAAATGCGAAGGAAAAACTGGGGAGCCGCGAATGATTATTCTTTACTTTGTCTGTACAATTTTCATTATTTTAAATAAATGAGAGTTGCGGAGACAAAGAATGAAATCGCAATTTAAGAGGCGGAAAAGCGGTAGAAAGATTGAAATTAATATGCAGATTAGTTTTCTGTCGCGCTAAAGTTCTGTATGGTAGCGTGGAGGGAAATAGATGAAATTGCATGTTTTCTTAATCTTTAGACAAGTTGAAAGAGGATTTTTAAATAAAACTTAAGCAGTTTCTTGGTTTCTGTAATTGTGTGATTTTAAATTAAGTTTTTTTTCTTTTTAAATTTTTTTTTGTTAGAAATAAAGTTTATTCACATATTTGATGAATTAATTTCAGAAATGCAGTCATTGCAAAAATTTTGTTTTATTTTTTAAATGAGGTCCTCATTAAAATTCTCTGCGGGACAAAATTATTTTTTTTAGTTATGAATCTAATTAAAATGGATTTAATTAAAATTTTTATTTAAACATTCTAATTTAAAAAAAAAAAAATAAAATAAAATTATAAAAAATATTGATTTAAAAAAAAAACAAAAAATAATTAATTAATAAATAAATTAAAAAAATAAAATAAAATAATTAAACAAAAATAAAAAAAAATGTTTTAATTTTATTGAACAAAAATAAAAGAAAATAATGAAAAACAAAAAAATTAATTAAAAAATTTATTTTAGTAGTAATTGAAAATTATAAAAAAAAATAAAAAACTAAAAAAAAAATAAATTATTTATTTCAATAAATAAATTAATAAAAAGTCAATAATTTAATAATAAGTTAAAA
This sequence comes from Culicoides brevitarsis, assembly GCF_036172545.1. NCBI lineage: Eukaryota > Metazoa > Arthropoda > Insecta > Diptera > Ceratopogonidae > Culicoides > Culicoides brevitarsis. Next base: position 17,109,897 of record NC_087085.1, on the reverse strand, counting down.
ATTAAATAAAGAACAATTAAAAATAAATAAAATAAAAATATAGAGAGCCTTTAACTTAAAAAAAAAATATATTTGCCCCACCGGTTGCATTTTCAATCAAATTATTTTAAAAAATTCCATGTTTGTAGTTGCAAAAGTACATTTTCCAATTTTCTCAATTTATGAAATGAAATTTTTATTTCACGAGCTTGATTACTTTCATGGGACCGAACACGAGTGGCCCTAAATTGCTTATGCAAATATTTGTTCTTTTATAAAATATTCATTAATTACAGCTAATAGCACTCGCGTTTAAATTTCATCTGCGGTCCATTGCTGTCATCATTGCTGAAGAGCCTCTGGCAATGCAGAATATTTCATCACGATGATGATGATGATGTGCCAGATGCCGTTGCAAAAAAAAAGCAGTTGACAAAGAAAGAATAACAAACATTCAATAGATGGAAAATTACTGTGTGGTCACTTTTTTTTTCATTGAATTCCTTTTAATCACTCTTTTGTCTCTCAGCTCGGTCTCGTCTTTTTTCTGCCTGCCTTCATGTGGTTCGGAAAAAGTTCTATAATTATGACATAAAAGCCCGAATTAATCCCAGAGGTTATCTCCCAAAGGAAAGTCCCTTTTTGTTTGAAAGTTTTTTTTTATTGAATGTGCGTCGCAATGAATTGAATTGATATTAAAATGCACAATCAGCAGACAAAATATGTATGTGTGGAGAGATGATGAAGGAGAAGATGAATGATTGAGTACAAATTGAATGAAAATTGCTTGTCTCGGCAGAAAAGTTCGATTGGATGCGACGAAGAAAGAGACAAGGACACGTTTTATTGTCGACCGTGGGTAAAAACATTGATGACCATTTATAATTCAGGATCAACAAAACAATATTTTGCAATTTACATGAAATTGAATGGCAATTTTGTTGCCATTACTTGCACTTCCAACGATTTTTGTCGATAAAACGATGGCAATAATAAGCAAAATAATAAAAAACCGATTGTCATTTTACAATATTTTATTTTATTACAATTGAAAAAATCAATGACTTTGGAATAAATTTCAATTTTGATCGCATTTTCTGAACTTAAATCCAACTGTGACAGACAGACGACCTTCAAAAAGCAAAATTCCAAGTAAAAAATATCAGAAAATTTGTAACTATTTGTTCAAATTGAATAAATTGCAATTCATGCTAGAACTTATGTCGGGAAAAATGTAAGAAAAAATGTGAATGTGCCTTTTAAAGATATTTTATATCTTTATTTTTCCTTGATTTTTCCCTTTTTTACAACATTCGACATTGGCATCCTGAAAATGGTAAGAAGAGAAAGTCATTTAATAACTGTGCAAGACAAACAAATCGTTAAATAAATTTCCCATAAATAACAATTATGGGTGCATTTATGGTTGTTCATGGATTTTTAATGGAGTCGTGTGACTAATCTGCGATGTGAGTCATGATCCTTGCAACTTTTTTACTGCAGTGCAAAAAAATAGTGGAAAAATTGAAAAGTACGATGCCCAGGAGGAAGCTTTGAATTTTATTGGAGAACATAATCAAAGTTTTGCACTTCTTTTGTTTTACCCTTGAGACAAAAAAAAATGTAGGAGTAGATGGGATGCACTGATAAAAAGTAATTCAGATTGATCAAAAAATCGAGAGGAGGCAAAGTAAAGTTCAGTGAAATGGAAATGAGCCTTTTTCTATTTACTTTACTTCTTCAGTTAGAAACTTTCCTTGCCTTTTTTCTTCGGTTTTCGTTACTTGTCTTTTATTTTTCGAATTTCTTCTTTTTTTATTATCACCTTTTTGTGTTCTGCTCGTGTGAAATTCATTTCCTCTCCTTTCATTTGTAATGCGGCGGAGGCAAGAACAACTCAGTGAGTGTGTAATGTGAATCTACCTACTTGAAAAAACAATTGAGACGTGTATCAAAATCATATATAGATTGAAATAAAAGAGAAAAATAACGTTAAAGTGTAATAAGGTGTAAAAATGAGGAGAAGAAAAAAAAATATAAAATCAACAAGATGCCACACAACCGGCAAAGGATTTTCATTTTATCGGTTATCGGTATCATCATTACGTTGCCTTTTTCTTTTATTTTTATTTTATTTTGATTTTTATCATTGATGCCAATTTTCCAAAAGGGAACGTCATCAAAGAGAAATTGAACGAGACATGAAGCAAACGAGGTAGGTGTGACTTGGAAAAGACGAAAAAAAAAAGAAAAATAAAATTTTATTGAAAATTTTGAAGAAACGTCCATCGTTCATTCATTTCCTTTTCAATTGACATTTTATTTTTTTTTAAGTTAATATCGTTCCAATTCTGTTTACTGAAAGGATATGTTAGTAACACCTGTTGTTGCAAAAAAAAAATCTTACGAGAAAGTGACTGCGAGCAGGATTCCGGCAACATATGTGGTTGACAATGTCAATATTTGAGACAATTGTGTTAAAGTTATTAAAAAGAAGGATGATGTGAAAATAAAATGAAAATGTCAAAAGGGCGTCTTTTTGTCTTTTTCAACACAAAATGTAATTGAATTGTTTATGGTTTTGGACGCAATAAAAATAAATTTTAGTCATCTTTAAATTTATGAACGGTTTCTTACCCTGCAATAAATTGACTGCGCTCGGACAAAAGGGTCAAATTGGCTTGTCAATACCGGAAAATTATTGCGAGAATTTTTTTTTTGTAAAAAAATCAGTTCAAGAAGAAGAAAAGAATGAAAATCAAGTAAACGGATAATTAGCATCGAAATGAATTGTTTCATTAAAATCTTTCTCGTTATTTCTTCATTTTAATTCTTGTTTGAATTGAATGCAAAAAAAAGAGAAAAATAAGGAAATTTAAAGTAAACCGAATAAAAAAACTTTTCTGACATGATATGAAACGAAAGAAACACAGCAATTAAAATGCAGTTTTAAAAGTTTTTGCTTCTTTTCTTTTAATTTAAATTAAAATTAACTTTGTTACTGCATCAGCATTATCGTCGTCAAGATTTAATAAGTTTGTAGAGTTTATGAGATGACTGGAAAACGATTTTATTATTAAAATTTTTACAGATTCGGTATTTTTCTTCAATTTCACGTTTCATATTGAATTAATTATTTTCATATTGGTTCAAAAATTTTTTAATCGAAAAAAAATAATTTTAGCAATTTTTGAAAAAATATTTACCTTCATTAAATTTTAATTTTTTTAAATAAATCTGATTAAAAAAATTAAATTAAAATTAAAATTAAAAAATTAAATTTTTATTAAATTTTTTTTAAATAAAAAAAATTGAAATAATTTAAATAAAAAAATTAATTATAAATTATTTTAAAAGTAAATTAAAATTAAATTAAATTAATTAAATCAATTAAAATTATTTAAATTAAATTAAAATTAATTAAATTAAAAAATTAATTAAAATTTATTAAAATAATTTTTTTAAATTAAATTAAATTAAAATTTAATTAAAATTAAATTAAAATTAAATTTAAATTAAAATAAAATTAAATTAAATTTTTTAAATTAAAATTAAATTAAATTAAAATTAAATTTTTAAAATCAATTAAATTAAATTAAAATTAAAATAAAATTTTAATTAAAATAAAATTAAATTTTTATTAAATAAAATTTAAAATAAATCGAACACTTTACGAAAAATTACAAAAATGTCAAAAACATTTAATAAGTTTTAAGTTGTTTTTGAATTGACACCACAAAACAAGTACGTACCACAAAAAGATCGAATTTTCTTCTTCAAACAACATTTGAACAACAAACACGTCTATCTCCTTTGACCAGACCTTGTCAACTCAAATAAACGACAAGACATACAAAAGATCAATTACAAATGTCTTTTACAATGTTTAATTAATTAATCTTTGAAGTACACGCCTCCCCCATGTTTATTGCTTCCACTTGTTCAACATGCATCGATATCTCGTGTCCACACAAATAAATAATGATGCAAAAGGTAAATTGCCAAATTGACAATTTATTGATTTGTAATTTTAATTTACATGAATATTAAATTTGTGCGAGGAGACACGGCAGATGTGGGACGGCGCCAAAAAAGGAGATTAATGAAGTTATTTATGTGTCAAAGGAACTCGCCCGAGTGAATTTAAAACAAACATTTGGGCTAATTTTAATGGTGAGCACACAAACACACACACACGGAAAACAATTTCCTTCCAGGCATCTCTCTCACAAAAATGTTTTAGAGAAAAAATTTTCTGAACAAATAATTTTAAGCCAAAATTCGCCATAGAATCCGAAACTAATATTTAAGTCAAAAATTAATTAAAAAAAATATATATAAATTTCAAAAAATTAAAAAAAATTTAAAAAAAATATTTAAAAAAAATATAAAAAAAAATATTTAAAAAAAATAAAAAAATATTTAAAAAAAATTTATAAAAAAAAATATATATATAAAAAAAAAAAAATTAAAAAAAATTTAAAAAAAATATTTAAAAAAAATATAAAAAAAATATATTTAAAAAAAATTTAAAAAAAATATTTTTAAAAAAAATTTAAAAAAAATATTTAAAAAAAATATAAAAAAAATATTTAAAAAAAATTTAAAAAAATATTTAAAAAAAATATAAAAAAAAAATATATATAAAAAAAAAATTAAAAAAAATTTAAAAAAATATTTAAAAAAAATATAAAAAAAATATTTAAAAAAAATTTAAAAAAATATTTAAAAAAAATATAAAAAAAAAATATTTAAAAAAATATAATAAAAAATATATTAAAAAAATAGTCAAAATACCAAAAGTGCATGCAAATGCGTGCGACGATGCCATGCCTGCAAGGCTGAATAACAGTAAACAGAATTTATTTCGCATATTATTCGGTTCAGTGAAAGGACAAACACGAAACAACAACATTAAACCATTTTAGCCCTTTTTGCATGCCAGTGTGTGTGAATAAATATTTGCATTGCAATCGAGCTGCATATAAATTTTCTGTTAAAAGTCTCTTTGACACCGAATTAGGTTTACCTTTTGATTTTTCATGCAAAAGTAACGACTCCTTGTGGAAGCAGGTAATCCAGGCAAAAGGTAATTTTTCTCAGGTACATCTGGAGACAAACGTCACATATCGTTAAGTATCCATAAAGTTAAATAAATATGGTAAATATTATAAAAAAATAAAACAAATATTTTAAAAATATGCTTTTTAAGAGAAAAGTCGAGAATATGGAAGTTAAAAATAAATATAAAAAAAATTCGAAAAATCATTTAAAATCAAAATTAAGTTCTATTCTAAATATGTACCTAATACAAATTTTTAAAATCTGGCCCATTGCACAATTTTAAAATGATGACTCACAAAGCACATTTGAAAATTTTGTCCTAAGGCACATTTTAATTTTTTTCCAATGCACATTTTGAAATTTTCACCCAATGAACATTCTTAAAATTTTACCAATAGACATACAAAAATAAGGCTTGAATCCAAATTTTTTAAATTTTGCCCACTATACATTTTAGAATGTTGCCAAATGTATATTTGTCACATTTTAAAAATTTTAGCCCAAGGCACATTTTATTTTTTTCCAATGCATATAATGAAATGTTTGCCCCAAATTATATTCTAATATGTTTGCCCGATGAACATTATGAAATTCTTACCCAATAAGCATTTTTAGATTTTGACCCGATGCACATTGTTAAATTAAGGCCCAATGCAAATTGTTAAATTTTTTCCCTAATGTTAATTTGAAAATATTTAAAAATGTTGGCCCAGGGCACATTTGAAAATTTATCCACAATGCTTTTTCTGAAAGTTTTACCCCAATGCATATTCTGAGTTTCGACCCAGTTCACATTTTGGGATTTTGACAAAAAAAAACCATTGATAGTCGACAGAATATTAAAACCGAGATAAACAGACAACATTGGAATTTTAATAAAAAACCATATAAAAACGTATTTTTTGAAAGAAGAAGCACGTTGTAGACGTCGTCAGCAAAGAAAATTCCACATCAGTTGATTCGAGCTCAAAACCACATATGACACAAGTCAAATGACCTAACCAAATACCTGTCCCACTTTATATTTAAAACTATTTGGGCACATAATTCTTGGCTTTCTGTGTGTGTGTGCCTCGTGTTTCCTTATAACATGCATGGGGGTGCCTTGCCTGATAATAAAATATAAATCGAATGCTTGTGTGTCGCTTTAGTGGTGACTTTAATGCATCTATTGTATGTTTCGGCCCGTATTTTGTGTGAACCTAATTTGTTTAACAGCACAGACAGTCTCCTCGCTTTTGTGTGGTAGATAGAGTACAACGTCAGACTGGCCATGTCATTTATCAAAGGGATCCAAGTAGAATCGCATGCAAAATCTGGACATCCCATTATCGAATTTATTTATGTTGGAATACATTTTAAACTAAGTAGGTAAATAAATGGAATTGACAGTTTCGATATGTTGCACCATATATTATTTTTCCTCTCTCTGTATATGTTTAACAACGCCACGACACACACCTGCAGCAATGAATTTTGTCCGTATCAGGTAGCCAGACAAAATTTCACAGAAAAGTTCAAATATTTGGCTTTTCCTTAACTTTGTGGTACGAAAGAAAATTTTCGGCTTCCTGGAATATATTTGAAAAATAAATAACTAGATTAAAATATGAAAGAAAAGAAGGTTTTCTTTATAATAGAAAATTCTTTTTGAAAGAAATGCTAATGTGAGGTGACATGACCGCTCTCATATTTGATTGAAAATGTGAAAAATACGAAAAAAATTATGGAAAAAATCTCAAGAAGAAATCCAATCCAATCATTCAAATTTTTTAATCACATCAAAACTTCTTCTGTAACTTTTTTTTAAACAGAATTAAAGTATTTTATTCGTTACTTTTTTTTTCACTGGAGGCTATTTTTACGCAACAATTTCTTTACCACATCACATTTTTTTTTGAGAAGAAACTTTTTCTACTTTCTCAAACAAAAGTTTTTCTTTTCCTTATAAATAAATTTTTAATATGATTTAAAAAAAAGTTTTATTTTACCTGATTATTAAATAAATTTTATAGTTTACGAAATTATTATGCAAAGTTTGTCTTAACAATCAAATTATTATCGAAAAATTCGTCTGAATAATTTTTCTCTTTTAAATTTTATCGTTACAGGTCATACAAAAATTGTTAATGATATAATTGGAGCCGAAAAATAAAAATAAATCAACAAAAATGAGTTACTCTCAAGGTAAATATAAATATTTTACTGCTTTAATTTAATTATTCCACTCAAATAAATAAATTTTATCCATACCCGAAAAAAAATACGCGATCGCAATATTTTAAAATTTCTGATTTGTAACTAAAATGTTGGGCATTATAAATATTAAAAAAAAAACCAACAAAAAAACGTTCAATATTTACAATTTTCAAGCATCATCAGAAAAAAATAATGTTTAAATGCAGCACAAGTAAAAACAAAAAAGGACAAAATTTGTGTAAAATTGATTGAATATTCTGTGCAAAAATTTTCATCACGTGCAATTTCTCTCATCATAAATAATAAATTCGCATATACGAGACAGAAGCTTACTGCGAAAAGCTAAAGTAAATCGACACAACATTATTTGCTATTTTTGTGTTGAATCTGTTCACCTGCCGCATCGTTGCCTTGTCGTCTCTGCTGCTAACATGCTAGCAAAATGAAATGCCGCCGCAATAATACAAGAGAGGTTTGAAATTTTTATTGCACACAATTCGTTCATGGATTCTTTTTCGAGTACTCCAGTGACGATGATGATGGTAAATCTGTACAAAATTTTTTTTTCTGCAACGAAACAGAACAATATAAATGGTTAAAGGTGAATAATGCGAATTTAATACTGCAGACAAGGCACATGTACCTTTACTCTCTTTTTTTTACAAGTTTTAAAGCCTTTTAAATAATAAATTGATGATAAATAGTTCAGTTTATGTGAAGTGAATGCCAGGCATTTTATGAACAATTGGGGAATTTGTACGTGTTTTACGAGATTTAATTGGGCTGAATTTAATAGTGATTCAATTGCAACGAAAATTTTGTTCTATTGAAGAAAATTTAAGTAAAATTGAACTTTTTTTGTTCTTCGTAGAAGAAATTTTTCATGAAAATAACCGAAAAACTTTTTTTTTGTGTCTAAGAAAAAACCGAAAAAGAGAAAGTTTTGAATAAATTAAATAAATACTTGAAAAAGAAATTGTCTTGTCTGTGTTTCCCATCAATATTGTTGTTTCTGATCCTTCAGATTGCTTTTTTCTCTTTTTTTCTTTCAAGTTTTCTTTTAAACCTAAAAGTATCCCCGAATCAATAACAATAAAATACTATAAAATATTTCAAATGAGTAGACATAAACTAATATTACGTGCTTTTGATGTCTATCTATCTACTTTTTCATTGTCTTTTCTCAACATTTAAAAAATTTTGTAAAAAAAACTTTCTTTAACTCATTACCGTTGGTCCAAAATAAATAAAATCGGTTGAAAAAGGGACTCTTTGCTCCCCAAAAAAACATTCGATTGTTTATTCTACAAAACGTGAGACGATTTGTAATTGCTTGTAATTTTTTATTGTTCCAATAATAATTTCATCTTACGCAAAGAGATACGATGAAAAACGTATGTCTTATCAAAAACCATCGAATAAATGGTCGCTGGGGAGATGATCATTAGTCCCCAAATCAGAGAAAGAAACACAAAAAATGGCTAATAAAAGGGAGAGAGAAAAAATGTTCAAAATGCCATAAATGTCATTTCAATTCAAATTCGAGCAATTGATTCGTCCCTCATTTTTTTCCGGTATTCCTTTAAAAAAATGAGGAAAAAATAAAAAATAGAGGTAAGACATTGCTTTCTTTCCTTTTAAAATGATTAGATGGATTTATTTCTGTCTGTCTACTTTCCACGACTTTCTGATCCGTTTATGCGGTTCTTTACGCTTTTTTTGTTCTGATTGTGGTTTCTTTTCTATTTTTTGTTAAAATTTGTCTGGAAATGTAAAAGGATTTCTTTTTGTTGCATTGAAAGATGTCAAAATACAAGAAAAAATCCAATAAAATTAATGAACCTTGAAATTAATGAATCCAAGACTTTTTAACGTTTGATCTCTCTCACAACAATTTTCTGAAAAAAAAAAATTTTTTTAAAGAAGACAAAAAATTTTCAATTGCTGTAAAAAAATTTAATTACACGAAATTTTCTCATAAAATCCTGTTTTATTAAATTTTTCGCAGCAATAAAATTCGTTTCACTTTCGCGCGCCACGTTCCAAAGTAGAAAAAGAAAAATTAAGCTTAATAAAAGCAAAACAATGCTCTTACATACCGTTTAATTTACGAATTGTGTGTGAATTTAAGAATAGCGTGAAAATTTTCGGAAGGTGAAACATTTTTCAATTTACCTATTTATTCGTATGCGAAAATAAAAGCAGTTAAATTTCCATTTCTCCTTACAAAAAAAGAGCAACAACGACGCACAATTTCACAGCATATTTTCTTATCTTTCGCTCGTAATTCAGATATGAGAGAAAAGTTATGATTACGCTAAAATTTCATTGTCTTCCCGTGTGTGTGTGTGAGTTTTCTTAAAAATAATGCGATACAATGGAATAATAGAGTTGGTGCTCTCGACATCGGAACATATGTAACATATGAATATTATCTCCCTGCGAAATAAAAAAAACGAACGTAAAATGAAAAGTTTATTACAACGCAATTTTATAACAAAACAACATCATAAGAGAAAGAGATAAAGAAAATTTTGCTTGTTGGCGTTTTAATTTTTTGGTTGTCATTCGATGGTATGAGTGACGATGCCGTGAATGACTTTAAATAATTTTGTGTCCCTTTAATAGGCATTATCCCTTTTTACTTGGAAACACTTTTTCGGAGAAGACAAAGCAATCTCATGCTAAATGATTTTGCTTTATTCGTTTTAATACACAAAAATACGGCAAAAATTAAATAATAATAGTCAAGAGGAAAATTATAAGCTGATTTAAAGTTATTAATTCGACGCTCAAACGATGGAGATGGAGACAGAGCAAAAATCCACCATGCATGAAATATGCCGCACTTTTCATTTTTTCTCATCTGTAGAAAATTGTGTGTCGGGAGAAAAAAGGGGAAGACAATAGAATTGAATGAATGACAGCTATTTCGCTTTTTTGTGAGCATTTTATAAATAAACAGCAACCAGTTAAATAAAATTAAATTGTCTACTTAAATATTTTACTTTTTCCGCTGTTAGTGACGATGAAGAGTGAAACATAAAAGGGCAAGAATCATTTTACCGTGAATATTAACTTCATCGCAGGAAATTCGGGAAGAAAACGTTAATTTTTGATCAAATCCGTGATTGTTGTGATTACTTAATTACATATTTTGACTTTTCTCGGAATATTTTAATTTTTTCTAATCGCATTTAGGGGGAGATTTTAGAATTTAATTAAAAATATTTTCAATAAGAGACACAATTCCGTAATATTTAGCACTTAATAAACAGTCAATTATATTTTCAATTTTGTATACCTACGTTCCCGGCCTCTGGCAAATGAAGAGTCCTGCAACCTGGTGAAAATAGTTTATGTTTAATTTACAAAACAAAAACATAATAATGTTATCTCAACACTGAATATAATAAAATAAAATAATAATGTACACAGTTTACGTGACAAAATTTGTTTTCTCACCTTTGTACGTTGCGACATAAATAGAGAGATGCTCTGGCAAAGTTTCCTCGAAGGTGACTAGAAGGGAAGCTGTTCGTTCATATAGTAGTTTTGTTTTGCCATTAGCTATTTAGATTTTCCTGTACAATTGAGATGCAGTGTTCAGACGAAAAGAAACCACGTGGAGATCAAAATGGCGCCAAATTGATCTTTACTTCAAAAACTTAAAATTTTTGAGAAAAAGTGCAAATAATCCGAAAAGTTTTTAGTTTTCTGCTTTATTTTAGACAACAAATTAAATCAAATTATTTTTTTACGATGAAATTATTCATTTTCATTTCCTACTTTGAAAATGATTTACATTTGTTTTGGCAAATATTTCACAGTTATTTAAGTTTTGACATAAAGCATTGTTTTACCGTATTAAGTACTTTGTATAAACCTTCTGTATACATTTTATGAATTTGTTCAATTTTTCTCGTTTGTGAAATTTTCTTAGCAGTATCTGTAACAAGCTTTGATAAAACAAGATGGACGTCATTTACGCAGGGTTGGATCTAAATAAATAAAATAGTAATAATTTTTTTTAAATATCTCATTGAAAAACTGTTTACCTTCCGACTGGCTCCCGTAATTTTAATCCAGTTCAAAATAGTATCCGATGCCTTTTTAAAATTTGGTCTTAGATAACCTTCGATTTGTTTACCAACACTTTTGAAGTCGACTAGATCAAGTTTTTGTTTGATATTTTTAAGTAAGTCATTTGTTTGTTGAGCTTCTGATGATGCCTTTGGTTTTTTCTTGTTTTCGGATAAAATTGCTAGAAGATCGGAGTCACTAAAGTCTCTGAAATTAAATAAAGCAAAGGTTTAAATGCTTTGAATGATGATATTGGAAAAAAATATATTACTCAGTTGGTACCACTTTTGAAGGTTTTTGTGTTGTAGTCATATCATCTGTGATGTGCCCATCAAGTGCATCACTTAGATCGAAGCTAGTCACATAATGTGATATAGAAATAAGAACTATTACTAAGATAACCTTACTCATTGTTGAAGCGGATATTCAGAACTAGCTTACTTTAGATTAAATCACTTCTTATATACTAAATGAATTACATCTGGCAATTTAGATTTTTTTTAAATTTTAATCCAATCCATTTGTCAATCAACTTCTATAAAAATTTAAAATGGCTTCTGTAGCTTTTCTTATTTTTATAAATCGTTTAAATTTAGTTTTGGCTATCGTTTATCGTTAGTTTGTAAAAGCCGAATTTTTAAGAATTTTTAAGTCGTATTTTTTCTAAGTGAAAATGATAAATTAATAAAATTTTGGTAAATTAATAAAAAAATGATTTTTGTTGAATTTTCTTAAATTTCAAAATATTTATATTAAAAAGTTTACATACCTGAAAATTTGTGAAAACTCTCGTCCAAACAATTTTATTAATATTTTTTATTTTAAAGAAAAGTTTTTAAAATTTCAAAATTTTCAAGCTCACAAATTTGAAAAAAAACCATTAATACCGGAGTTGCATTCCACGGAAAACAGTTCATTAATTTTTTGCATTTCAAACATCATAAAATAGTAATAATCCTCTATATGGCGTGCGAAAGAGTAGAGTGAGTAAAATAGTTTTCATAATAACATTATAAAGACGAAGAAAAGGAACGTATGAAGCAACATTTTTCGCATGCCACTCCGCCACCAGACAATTTTTGCTGCAAGGTGTAAGAATTTTCATCCTCCGACACACACACACAAATTCCATAGAAAAGAGATGTTGAGACAATCATGTTCAAACCTCACATAGTTAAATAATACTTGAAATAATAGCCCATGGGGACATATTGCACTCGCACACACAATGCAAAATGTTTTTATACGATTTTGATTATCAAGTAGTATGTGTTATTCAGACAAAAGTGAGACTGTAGATTAGACAAAAGCTGTGACAACCCAAAATTTATATATTTCTTCGAGGAGGCAATAATTAGATAGAAAGATAATAATGAGGGGGTGTTGAAAATTGTCATTGTCGTTCATTTGGAGGGACAGACAGACTCAAGTCGTTTCATTGTGTCAGAGATAATACACGCACGAAATAATATGCGAATAAATCAATTTTCAATTTTCATGCTAGGACGAATAAATAAAATGGGGGATTTCCACGCGTCATGGAGACCAATTTATTACGATTTAGGATTTAAGTTTAAAAGTGCACTTTTCTTACCCGCAGTCGCTCTTTGTGGCAAATCGTCGTGCGAGTGTTAATGACAGCCAACGGAAATAAGCTGTCATTCGATAAAAGTTGATGAATAAACAGAATTTTGTAACATCTTTTATGTGTGCGGCAAAGAAGTTAACGGCATGTAACATAAATTAAAATCTCGTTACAAGGAGAGAGATGAAGCCACAAAAGGTTTGACATTAACCAGTTTATGGATTCAATATTTCACAATATTAACTTGGCTAAGCTACTGCTACTAATGTGTGTCTTTAGCCATTATTTGCTTGCCATTAACATGGTGTAGAGTTAAATATTCAAGATGAACCTCAAAATACATAAAATGTGGTTTTTGGCCAACTAACCACGATAAATTAATGCAATATAATATTTTATGTTCAATTTGATCCAAATTAGGCAGGAATTTAGGGTGAGTTAAAGTCGTTCCAGCACAGAAATGTACAATTTTTTATTGTATGGTTAAGTTATGAACTCATAAAGAGTTCAAGAAACGACTCTCGACCTGTTTCCGTCTTCTGAATACATTACGCCTTTCATTTCATGTGCAAAATGGTAATTTCATAGAGGCAGAAAAGACACCTAATCACCATAATTTTATTAAGAAAGTCATCGCACACAAGAGAAAAAGGAAAAAAAAACTTTTGAGATTGTACGACAGCTGCCAAAAGGACCGGAAAAGGTGCATGTAACATCATAATTTGTGTCAAAGATGAGAAGAGTACCTGAGGAGAGTGTGCAAAAGGATGGAATAATTTTTCTTCTCAACGTTCTTTATGACACGAGATAGAAAATAAGTTTTTTCTATGAAAGAGTTGTCTACGACGGCGGCATGTTTATCCAACAAATTATGTCTATTCTGCTTGTTCTACAAGAAGAAATCCTCTTACATTCGCATTCATAATCAAAGTTATCACACACACAAACACACATATCATTAAAAATGTTTAAAGAAGAAAAAAACGAAAAATAGGCACAAATTACATAAATGAGCAAAACTTGTACCAACGACGTACTATTTCTGAATGGGTTGCTACGTGACCAAGAAAATGTTGTGTCTGAAGTTTTTTTTTCGGGTCTAGTGCCATCCATTAAATCACGAGAGCAAGAAGAAGAAGAAGTAGAAGAAAAAGGAGCAACGCTTTAACGTGTGTTTGATTTAAACACACGAGAAAACATGCTTGGAAAAACAAATTTTTGTTGGCAGACTTTCGGTAAACAGCAGCGAAAAATAACAAAAATTTATGATTATTAAAACATTAAACTCTTGTTTAAGTGGTTGACTGAGTGTGGAGTGTTTTTGGGAAAATGTTCCTTGTGTCATTTTAATTACAAGAAATTTACGAGAAGAAAATTAAGTGGAAATGTCACATTAATCGCAAAAATTTACTGAAGGGATTTTATTGTCAAGAGTATCTAAAGTTATGTTTTTCACATCACCCATGATTTTATGATTTCATGATTTTATCGAAAAAAAAATATGGAATGAGATTTTTTGACGTTTTCATGTTAGTTATGCCTCGAAAAAACCTAAATTAAAAATTCTGGAATGAGCTTTTAAAATTTTAGACAATTTTTTAGCGGAATTGGGTATATAAAAGTACCTCTTTGACATACCCAATCTCACTAAAAATGTATAGAAATACTGAAGCTCATTCCAGAATTTTTAAATTAGGTTTTTTCGATTACTTTAGGCCTAACTATCACGAAACCATCAAAAAATCTCATTCTACTTAGGCGCCATCCATATACGGCGTCGGATAAAAAGGGACATTTTTTGACCCCCACCCCCCCTATAATCGGAAACCGTCGGAATATAAAGACCCCCTCTAATTTACGACGTACTTTTTAGTAAAATCCCCCCCTTTTCGAGAAAAATTGTTAAAAATTAGCTCAAATTTATATGGAAATTTTGTGAAAAATTGTACATGTTTACTCAGTAAGTTAAAAAACAAATCAAAAAAGTTTGAAGCGTTTAAATATTACTGACAAATTGAAACAAAAAATCTTAACTATAGAGAATTTATACGACGTCGTATTTTCTTTTTAACCCCCCCTCCCCCTACGTCGAAATCCATCGGAAATTCATGGACCCCCACCCCCCCTCAAACTTCCGACGCCGTAAATGGATGGCGCCTTATATGAACAAGTGATGTGTTTTTTCAACTTTTCAAAAAAGTGTAAAAAAAATCATAAATTGTCGTCACGTTTGCAAAAAGACGCGTCGTTCTAGCCTAATTTTCACTCCACTCGACAAATTAGGTGTCTCGAAGCGCAAAAACGGCAGTCTTTGTACATTTTTTATTAACCTTGACATCAACAACAACTGTAACGTTCTTTGATTAATGAATTCCCATGAAACGATTTTTTATGGTCGTCTCTGTTTTTTACTTTTTTTCGTGCACTTAACAGCTTAATTTGTAAGCGAGACATGAACTGCAATAAAAATTTTTCAGAGGAAGTCTAATTACGCCATCAATTGTGTCCCAAAGGTCCATTTATGCCGTTTTATCCTGTCTGTGATGATGATGATGATGTCTTCCTTTGCGTTCAATCTCATTGCGAAGCAAAAAATCGATTTTTGGACAAAAACCAAAATTAATCCTTGTATCAACAACTGCTGGTTATAATAATGTTACTGAAGTTGTGTCAATATTGGCACAAAATTATGTATTGATCAAAAATCCCGTGTGTTTGTGTATATGGCATTTTTTGCTGCCGTATCGTGTTTGGGTCGGACAAACAAGGAACATGTCACATCATCATGTTGTCGGAACATGCATTAGATGCTGTTTGTCAATGTAATCAATTACTGGCGATAATAACACAATAACCTTCGATGACCCTTCGCTTTTTTATTATTTAAGGGATTTATTCTGAGGAGATTGAATTTTTTTATGAAAGTCACTTGATTTTATTTGAAAGACTTGATGAAAAAAAAAATATTTTTAATTCTTTAGGATATTAATATATTCTTGACATATTGAACCACGTGACAACTTAAAACGTTTCATAAAATAATATTCAATAATATGTAAGCAACCTTCTATTCTACCATGTCTCTCTCTGTCTTTGGTTAATATATTTATATAAATATTTTGTTCAATTTTTATCCTTTCCACAACGATTTTTTATACCAATTTCATCTAAGATTCATAAAAATAATAAATTACGCTACAAAATTCGATTATTATCTGACACGACGGCAGTAGAAACCGAGCTGTCGACACATTTCACACAACATTTGTTGATGCACCTTGCTTTGGTCGGAGACATCGAGGCCATCTGGTTTCTCCAAAGGTCTCTGAAAATTTAAAAATATTTTTTAATTTGTGAATTTAAGATTTTTGAGTTAAAATTTTTGATTAGATATTAGATAAATTTTGATTTTTTTTAAATTTTAATGATTAAAATTTTTTT
Source organism: Culicoides brevitarsis (assembly GCF_036172545.1). Classification (NCBI taxonomy): domain Eukaryota; kingdom Metazoa; phylum Arthropoda; class Insecta; order Diptera; family Ceratopogonidae; genus Culicoides; species Culicoides brevitarsis. Next base: position 17,093,546 of record NC_087085.1, on the reverse strand, counting down.
TTTTTTTTTTTTTTTTAAATTTTTTTTTTTTTTTAAATATTAATAATTTTTTATTTTGAATTTAAAAATTAATTTAATTCAATTATTTTATCATTAAAAAAATTATTTTAATCAATTTCAAAAAATTGTGTATTAAAAATTATTTAATTAGTTTATTAAAAAAATATTTAATTTAAATATTTTAAAACATTTTAAATCAAAATTTAAACAATTACTGAAAAAGGAATAAAACACCCCGTGAATTGAAATTATTTTTTTTTCAAAGTTTTAAAAAACTAGAAAATTCAAATGTGAAATTTTTCCAAATTTTTAATTAAATTTTAAAAAAATAAAAAAAATTATTTTTAATTAAATACATTCATAATTTTTTTTTAAATATAGAAATTTTTTTTATGAAAATTTGGAAACCCTTATTATTTTTAAACAGAATAAAACCCTCTGAACAGAATAATTTTCAAGTCTTGAACTTATTTTGTCAACTAAGCTTTGCTTTAATGATGATCTCACTCATGACAAAAATTGAAACTCTACCTGTTTGTGTGGATAAACATTCATTTGACACTTGATACATTGCTGCGCCATATTTGCCCATGAATTGCCACTCATCCACTTCCTTTTGCATTTCGGGCACTTGTACTCTCCAAAACAGCGTCTTTTGCCCTGATACGGAGTTTTTCCATCAATTCTGGGACGTGCCTGTCAAATAATTTTTTCAGTGACTTGTAAAATTTTTGCAATTTAAGACTTACTTGTGGACAATCCCTTATGTAATGTCCTTTCTTGAAACACAAATGACACAAATAATTCGCTGGCGGAATTCTCAAGGGCTTCTGCTTGTAATTGTCGATGCATAACTCATTGAATTGGTCGCACAAGTCAAACGTTGGATCGTGCGACGTATTGATGGGAGATGTGGGATTATAATTGCCGTTATAGGGGTACGTTTGTGCTGTTGGAAAGGGACGCCACACTGGCGGACAAACTTTCGATGAAGGCTAAAAAAATTTTTTTTTAAATTAAATTTTTAAGAAATAAAAAAAAAATCTTACCGATAAGGCATCCCCTGTCTGTCCCACTGGCATGTAGAACCACTGCAACGGCGGACTGCAAATACTATGATTATTCGACTGTGTCGTCTCCGTCGATTCCAGCACCATGTCTGAGTTATATCGTGGACCCGTTAACACCGTTGGTGATATAACAGTTGGCGGCATCGAAAATATAAATTTTTGCGAATCCAACGTTGGTAACTTTTTATTTGATCCGCAAATTAATCACATCTAAAAATTTCAAATTTATTATGCACATTAACGACTTCATGGAACAATGAGTGGAATTCCGTTCAATATCAAAGCCAAAATTTTGTGTTTTAAAATTAATATTTTTTTTTGCCAAAACAACGACATGTGTCACGTTTTCACACATCAAACTACCGTAATGTTAATAATGCTAAGAGAAAAAAAAAACTTAAAAATTGAAATGAATCAAAAAAATGTAGAAAAAATAGAAAAAATTTAAGACAAGGCTAAATTTGATGTTAAGAGAACAAAATTTCTCTTCAATTTTTTATAATTTTTTTTAAAATCAATTTTCAATTGTTTTTGACACTAAAATATTAATTTTATATTAAAAATGTATGAAAATTAAATTTTAATTTAAAAATTTTTAAAAATTAAAATTTAAAAAAAAATTAAGGAAACAAGTTTCAACTTCTATTTCTCTTCAAGAGAAAGAATTTTCAAATTCTATTAGAATTATCAACATTACGGTAATCGTTTATTTACACGTCGTGCGAAATGATTATTATTTTAATAAAAAATTATTTTCTTCCTGAAATTTTCTTTCGTACGGAAAAAACACGAAAAAATGTGCATTACAACTCGAAATGTTTACAGATTTTTGTTCTAAAAGTGTTATTAAAGAGCCAACAACCGGGCATACGCACAATTTCTCTATTTTGTTCTATATATAAGTGTAGAAATATTATTTTCTGTTCTATGTATATATGTAAATTTTATGTTTGAAATGTTTAGATTTCAAGTAAAAACCTATTTTTAGAATTTATTATTGTTATTATTACATATACACGTTCAGAACGTTTTTATTTGATGTGTTTTTACCGAAAAGTCGTCTTTTTTACATGACTTGCCTGCGCTAGACGACTGGCGGTGTAAAGAAAACCAGGAAGAAATAATTTCGTATTGTTTGTGTCGTCAAAAATTATACATTTTTTGTGTCATGTTGTGCACGAGGTGCAAACAGATTTTCGTGTGTCTCGTGTGATCTAAATATTTTCTTTGATTTATTATTTATTAATAATTTTCGCGTTCATTTGGCTTAAAAGGTCGTCGGCTTTTTTCTGGCACAAAATTCTTGAATTTTTAGAATTTTCTTCCAATTTTTCCAAGAATTTCTTAATAATTTTCATATTTTACCGATTTTTATTTTTGTATAAATTTTCCACTGCGAAACACTTTAAATGAATTTTCTTTCACATCTAATTAGCGTAAAATACGAAAAATCAACACACACCGTCTTAATTAGTTGAACCGCGGTTCTTCTCTAACGAAATATTTTTACTCGTCGTCTTACAAACCAGACGTCGATTTATTGTCAGCATAAATATCGAGTGCGTTCTCAGAGTTTTTCTCTCTCGGATCGGATCGGAATGCACAAACGACAACGCAGAGAACGATCGAGAGCACGACTGAAATATCAGAAATAAAAAACGATAAACAGAGCAACTTGATCATGTTTACATACAAAATTTCTTTTTTGTAAACAAAAAAAGTGCGGTTTTAGATAAAAAAAAAATTTGTTTGGATAGACAAAAAATTATCTCTCTGGATTTTTATTTTATTCTGTGAAATCAATGAAATAGTTTACTTTCGAATGAAATGCGGCAAAAAGTACAAATTTCATGAAATAAAGTGAAGTTGAATAAGAAGACAAAAGGTCTCCTGAAAGAACATGCACACAATGGCAAAACGATACCCTTTTTACTTGAGCTTAGCTCATAGAATATTCAAAACAGAAACAACAAGCAAGCAAGTGCAAAAGACAAATAAATATAGCAGAGAGTTTGCATTTATAGTGTTTCAAAATGCATTTTATGGCATTAAAAAGGTGCTTTTGCAAAATGTTTATGTTAAAGTTTTTTTCTTCTGTTTTTTTGTATTTTATTTTTTGAGGTTACTCGAGTTGTTGTTGTTTGTTTCTGCTTTGAAAGACGACGCACAGTGGGAGGATTTTGCGAAATTACGGGCAAAAATTGTAGAAATTTAAAAATTCATGGAAAATTCCGAAACCAAAGAAAATCTCATTGGCTGTAAATTTAGAGAAAATTACTAAAAATTAATTTTGCTGAAGTATTCGGTATGAACAGCCCCTAAAAGTAAGCAATGTACGCCAATAAAAATCCAAAAGTAGCTGAGAAATTAGGTTTCTGAAGGGTACCTAACCTAAATAAAACTTGAAACGAAATATTTTCTCATCATAGTATTTCTGCATATTTTGTACAAATTTTTATCGTTTTAACTCAACACTTCTCAAAAATCTAAAAGTTACGATTTTCAAAAAATTTTTTGTTGAAATTGATTTTTGGAACTATTTCGGTGAGAAAAAAAAATATGTTTTAAATTTAAACTCGAAACCTGATTTTTTATCATTTTCAGAAACATAATTTTCCAACTATTTTTTGGATCTTTGTAAGCGTGTTGTGGATACTTTTAGGGATTTTATATGCCAAATAAATCAGGGTAATTAATTTTTTATAATTTTTCTTTAATCTACTGCCAATAAGCTTTCTTTTGTTATGCGGATGTTCCTTGAATTAAAAAAATGTTTTAAATTTTTTGCACAAAATTTCGCAAAATGCCCCACTGTGCAACGAGGAGCGACGTAGTTTCATCAAGTTTTCATGTTTTTCGTACATTCACACCGTGCAGCGTACATGTCATTATTAGACGACTAAAAACTCGTGAAGCAATAAAGCTTTTCTTACATTTTTAATGTATGTCACATTCGAAATGCAAGGCAATTTTAGCATTTTCCAATGAATAAAAGGCAATACAAAAAAAAACTAAAAGGAACATTCACATTTGACGCACATGACAAAATAACATGTATATGAAATGAAAGACAGAACAGAGACTTGTTTTTCTTTATTTATTTTTTTTGTTTTTTCTCATTGTTTTTCTACTAATGCGACAGCTTTAGTATTTTTTAACGATCTACGCACGTTCCCTTCTTATAACACTTTTTTCCCGTGTTTTTCTCACTCTCTCTCTGTATTTTTTTCTCTTTGAGGCAGCAGACAAACACATTCAATGCAATACATAATAATAGAAAATGTTCACGTGTATTTTACTCGCGATGAATGAATCGTCTACTTTTTTGTGTGTGCCGCGCGCGCGAATATTCGAAATTTAATTGTCTGCAGTCTCGCTGCTGCTGCTACTGCTATGTGAAAACACAAAAACTGCAATTTTAATGCAAAATTATTCCTTTTAGTCTTTTTGAAGTCGCGTACAGAGACAATCGAAGGCAGAAATGAAAGTTTATGGCATTCGCTTTAAAAAAAAAAGGAACACCGGCGAAAGGAAGAAAATAACAATGCAACGCAGACAAATAAATATCAAAAACATATGTAGCAGCGAACGAGCGTAGCAGGGAGACGTAGTCAATAAAATGGTCACGTATCAAATTAAAACTATTAAATTTTTCTTGTAAATTTTATTGCCGCCAAGCGAAGAAAGTGAATCGATTTTTCAACGACAGACAGAAGCAGTAAATTTTTCCAATAAATAAATATTCGTGCAGTAAAAGTTGGTCAAAAGCACGAGTAAGCAGCCAAACGACAAACACGGCAATTAATTTAATTATTCCAGATATTCATGGAGAATATTTTGCTCGTATGAATATTAATTTTTGTTTTAAATAATAATAAAATGATAACGAGCGCCCATATTTCTATTGATTTATTCTGGGGAATTCATGCATGATGCAATGAATTGTCATGCAGACAGGCACATATTTTTGTGAACTATTTTTGCAGTGTGTAAAAAGTTTTTGTCTCGCAAAAAAATTTTAAATTTCATTTTTTTTTTTAATAAAAATCATACTTTTTTGTCTCTTTAAAATAATTTTTTTTTTAATGAAAAAATAGAATTTTAATTTATTTTTTATATAAAATTATTTTTATTATAATTTTTTTTTATTTTATTTAAAAAACATATAAATTAAATTAAAATTATTTTTTTAATTTAATAGAAAAAATTAAATAAAAATAGTTAATTTAATTTAATTAAAAAAATTAAATTTAATTTAATAAATTTCATTAATTTTTTATTTAGGTACCTATATAAAACAAAAAAAAAAATTAAAATCAAATTCATTATTAAATTTTATTAAAAAAAAATTTTATAAAATAAAATTAAATTTTTTTCTAAATAAATACATTAAATTAATTTAATTAATAAATTTCATAAAATAAAAATTAAATTAATTGCTTTTATTAACTAATTTTTTTTAACTAAACTTTTTTTTTCTAATTCTAAATTAAAATTTAATTAAAAAAAATATATAAAAATTGGAAAAAATGTTAAATTAATTCAATTTAATTTAAAACAAATAATTTCAATTTGAATTTAATAAATTAACATTTTTCGAGCTAAATTTGAGCTAGATAATTTTTTTACAGTTGAAACGATTGTAGTTGAAAAATTTGTTTGAACAAAGAACTCATTCATACGGGAAGCAATTTTTCCATCACATCAAATTGCATCACTTCACAAAAAATAAAAAAAATGCAAGAATAATTGAAAATTCAGCTTTGTGCGAAAAATGCATCATCTCAAAAGTGCATCAAAAGCTAACAAACTCAATAGCCTCGAGACCATAATAATTTAAAAAAGCTGATGAGACCGAAAAAGAACGCAAAACTTTTCCTTTAAATTTCATTTCGAACAACAACAAACATCAGCAAATGACGAGAAACGTCGATCGATGCACCTCAATTGTTCATTGTTTACTCTCCTAAAAAAAATGTGATGTCCTAATTTTTTTTTGCTTGCTTTGCTCTCTTTAAAAGCGACTAACAACCTACAAATCGAATAAAAATTTGTATTTTTGTGCTCTATTCTTTCAGCATGCACATAAAATTCACTTGGCTTGCCTTATTTTTTGGCAGAAACACACAGAGACACACAAAAAAAAAATAAATGAATACGACAACAGAAAAATTTTAAAATTCAAAATATGTTCCCGCATCCGTTTTTATGTTATTATTATTATTTTTTTGGGGGTTGCACGATGAAAATATGGTCGTTGTCGGTCGTTTGTGAATCATCAGCAAATTTTATTGTACCATTTCGAATAGAATAATGAATGTGAGCAAAAAATGTACAAACAAACAGAGAAAAAAAGAAACGAATTGGACCTAATTTTATTAAAAAGCACAATTTTTGTGTTGATAAATATTTTTTTTTATTATTTATTTTTGCCAGTAACGAGAGTCGGTCGAACGTACGAAGGGAGAATAATATTAACAACAAAATTATATTGATTATGATGATTTTTCTGTGTTAAATTGCATTTTCATCATTTTTTTGTGTACATGACGAAGCATTTTTTATTTTGGGGATTCCCGTCTCGGTCGGTGGTGAATTGAATTTGTATCAATTTTCATTAATTTTGTTAGAAAAAAAAATTTGAATAATTTCATTACGTTGTGTTAGTTTAAACAATCATCCTTAACGATATCAAGCCTGCAGGTTTATTTCCCAACAATTAAAATTCAACGCTTTTGACTTGTCCCAACAATTATGTTGATATAATTTGCCCTCATTTGGCATGCAAAGTCCGGCACAATGTGTGGGAACGAATTTTCATGTAACGTCAGAAATTCACTCTTATTGTTATTATTATTTTGCATAAATAATCAACTCAACTAAAATCCCGTGTGATGCATATATTTGGACCAATGCGTGTCATAATTGCCAATAAAATTGTATAAAATGCATCTCTTGTAAGTACCAACCACTAATATTGCAATTTTCAACTCTAAATTTGCATTGATGATAATGTTGATGATGGTTATGATGATAATATAATTGTATAATAATGAAGTTGTGCGCGCCCGGTTATTGTTATTTAAATGTCTCGTTCGTGCGTGAGTGCGACGATAAAGGCAATTTTATTAGAGGTAATTAGTGGAAACGACATTTAAGGGAATTTAATTATTTTTTGTGTTAAAAGGTCGGAAAATTTTCAGAAAAATAACATTTTGAAATTTTTTAAATGAAAATAAAGTTTTTTGAAAATAAATAAAGTAAAGAAACAAATTTTGAACATCACTCAAATTCTGATTCACAAATCTTTTTGAGGTTTTTAAAAATGTGTCAAGATTAGCTTAAAGAAGGTTTTGGAGCAAAAAAAAAATGTAGAAGATCTGAAAGATGGAAAAAAATTTGAAAATAGAAAATTTCGTGGAAAAATAAGAAAAATTTTATTACTAAGTGACCAATGAGATACCTTTGAGTGACTCTGAGTTCTTATTCATAAGGAAAATTTAAATGCTACTCTTAAGGGTTCCATTGGAAATTCCATGAGAGACCTAAAATGTGTGTTGGGTCAAGGTTTTAGATGTGCGAAAGTTAAGAAAATGGAAATAATATTTTGAAAAACAAACTCGACAGGTACGTAGAACGAAATCTACGTGTATCGCTAGTTTTTTTTTAAATATTTAGTAACCATGGATTTTTTTAAGTTTTTTTTTTAATCAAGATGAGGTGTCAAAATTTGTTTAAAGAACTGCAAATTTTAATAATTATTGAAAAATATTTTTTTTTGAAATTTAATTAAAAAATTCAAGACTCAAATTTTATTAAAAATTTTAATGAAAAATTAAAAAAAAAAACTAAATTAAAAATAATTAAATTAAATTAAAATTAAAATTAAATTAAAATGTAAAAAAAAATCTGAATTAAAAAAATTTTTTTGGAAAAATTGCCAAAGTCCAAACCATAACAAATTCTATTCTATAAAGAATTTTTTTGAAAATTATGTAGAAAACGTTATGTTAATTTGTTTGACTTACAAAAAGGCATAGAAAAAATCACTACTCTTTTTCCTCTTTTATATTCGTTTTAAAATAACTTTTTTGCTTCAATTAGGTAATTTGTATTTTTTGTTTTAAAGAGTAATTCTAAAGAGTTATGTATTATTCTAGTGACTCAATTTCCAACTACATAATATTTTTTTTTGAGAAACTTGTAATTTTTTCAAGCACTCGTATTCATATTTTAGCACTCTTGAGCAGTGGCGGAAATACTCGGATGTGACCTGAGGTCATTAGTTTTTTTCAACAATGTTAGGGCCTATTTTAAAGAATTTTGTTCTACAGCTTATCAGCTTGTCGGTAAATCAGCCACTGCTCTTGAGTGCCTATTTTGCTTCCCTTAAATAAGCTTCCTTAATTTAATGAAACCCCACTGTTATTTAAATACAAAAATCTGAACGAGCAAAGTCATTTTTCTATCTGGTGCCTTTTTAAATGTGACAAAAATAATTCGCAAGCATCACTCTGCTAACACAAATACACCAACTCTTATAAAAATTTATATTCAAAACGATATAAAATATTTATAATAACACGGCTTGAATGTGAGTGATTCAGATTTCTGCTCTGCACTCCTTTTTTTCTATATTCATCCATCTCATCATCGCTCGTCGCACATAGAAAACGTTTAACAAGCAATATCCATGATGATGTCTGGCAAGCAAATAATAACACACATTTCCACACTCATCATGCGATGCCGGCGTGTGCTGGTATTAAAAAAGCTGTTTCCATTCATCGCTTAATTTGTTTTTGCTCACTCATCATCATCATCATCATGCTCCACGTTTCTAGTGCCATGTGAAGTACTTATCTATGCCAGGAACGAGTTTGTGTGAGCTTAAAAGGCAGCACAGCAACTACGCCAAGTTTAATTAAAGTTATGAGAATTGAAAATTATTGCCTGGATCGGCAACTCGGCAGCACTCGGATAAATTGATTGCGTTGCATGGCACTCGACTCGTCGAAAAAAAAAAAAGGTGAAGAGGAGCTGTTGATTGTTGTGGTTTTTCACTCGAAACGTAAACACGAAGGAGAGATAGTAATTGGCTCCGATCGATAGAATCGGTGAAAGTGTAGGAAGAACCCCCTTCGCTTTTTGCTTCTTCTCTCTCTTGTATTTTGATTAAATTAATTTTTTAATGACATAATAAAACACAAACACCTTCCATTCAAGTTTTGTTCGGCTCTGTTGTGAAAAGACTGCTTTCGAGAAGACAAATACCGACAAAAGATTTCAATTCCCAAAAATCATTTAATTTAATCATAATTTTAAATTTGAAACAAAAACAAAAGGAGAAAGATATGAAAATTGAATGTTATGTGTTTTTTAACTTTCTACATCGACGCAGTGTGTCTGTGTCACTGAATGGCACATCAGACAGTTTTATCTGCCGAAATGTATCAAAAAAGCATATAATCACCCCTTCCTCCTGCCTGTTTCATTCAATATGACTTTTTGGAGAAAATTTTCAATTTACTTACAAACGATGAAAATTTTAATAACATTCGAAAATTTATTCATGAAAATCTTAATTCGTCGACATTTATGGCTTTTGTTTGTTTTTCCACTCGTCGACAATGTTTTCTTTTCAACTTTTGTTTGATTTTTCCGCCACTACTTGACACACATCGCATTTTTCTTTTCTTTTTCTGCTGCATCTCGACTCTCACGTAATTTAAAAGGAAAAAAAACACGGGGAAAAATTAAAAAGCCAAGAATGCGAGATAATTCTCATTACCACGTGCTGCTTGTTTGTACTGATTAAATTTATAACAGAGTTGAGGGTGTTTTAATTAAAAATAAGTCGGTAGATACGGTTTCGACACACACGAGAAAGAATTTCGTAGTAATAATAATGAAATAATTGTAAGTCTTTGGTGAGTGAAAAATTGAAACAAAGCATCAAAAGGAACTAAATCCTCATTTTTATTTGAAATGAATCAAGGAAGCCTTTTTGCTTTGTATGGTTAAAAAATCAAAAGTAAAAACTTTTTGCATAAATATCCTATGATTTTTACTTTTAACTGTTAAAGTACGAGAAATTCGACTAAAAATGTCACAAAAATTTTTATTTTACTGTAAAATATATTTTTTGTGTTATTTGATAATTTTTTTTACTCTTGGAAAATTTTAAAAATTCAATTTAATCAAACTTTAAAATTTGGAAATTGAAAGGATTTTTTGAGGCATAGTCCGTTAGAAAGCTCCCCTCAAATTTCTAAATTTTTGAACTTAAAGCTGCAAAATTAAAAAAGGAACAAAAAAAAAACAAAACTTTTTGACTTATGATTAAGTATAAGTTACTTAAGCTTGACTTAAAAATAAAATTCATAAAAAATTAATGTTTTTTAATTTTTTTTAAATTAAAATTTTTTTTTCTTAATTTGGGTTTGAAATTAAAAAAAAATAATTTTGACTTTTTTTTAAATTTTTCTTAACCTTAAGCTTTAAAAATTTATGTGACTTAAACTTTAACTTACGTTTTAGTCTAAAAAATCTTTTAATTTAGTTGACTTTTGACAAAAGCTTGAGTTTAAGAAAAAATTAAATTAAGTCAAAAGTCAATTTTTTTTTGAAATTTCAACCAAATTTTGGAAAAAAAAATTTTTTTAAATTTTTTTAAATTTTTTAAAAAATCTCGTAACTAAGTAAATTCATTTAACTTAAGACCCTGTTTTTTACATTAACTTATGATTAAGTTATAAGTTTTTGCAGTTTTGCTCAAATTTTCACAATAGATTCAATTTGTTTTTCAAATTTTCGACGCGAAAATGATAAAAAAATATCAAGTAACAAAAAAAATATTTTCTTCAACACAATAAATTTTTTTTTAAGCATTTTCGGTCGAATTTCTCGTACTTTCATAGCTAAACCTCATGCATGGGAAAACTTTTTCTCCTAACATCACACGACTGGAAAGTTTTTGCGTTGCAACCATAATATTTAGGCTTGTAATTACATGCACAATAAGTTGTTTCTAAAGATTTTTGTCGTGCGGTATAATTAAATATATTTTCTCGCTCAAAGTAGTTGTTGCAGTAAATGTGCGGAAAATCACTAACTTTGTCGGTAATTGTTTTTTTTTTCTTCTTTACGTAATTAGAGACTTTGTAGCTTCCGGTCACTGAACACTTTGCCAAATTGCTGAAAATAAGGCGGTACTTCACCCTACACGCGCTATTGTCACACGCCACAATAGAAGCAAAGCAAAGGACGAGAGCTATTATATTACATCATGTAATAGAATTAAACGCTTGTTGAGGCAAGCAACCACAACGTTGAAGTACGAACTGGGCTTTAATTTTTTTTCATGCCGGTTTTTTGTATTAAAGAGTTGTTTTTCTTTGTGCGACAAGACAAGACACGATAAAAGACGACAAGTGGCCTCTTTACTTTTATGCCATAACTATTACAGTTATATCCTGTCGTATTTATTACAAAATGAAATTGTCCCGTGTTTCTTCTTTGCTTTTTTTTTGTAAAATATGACACCGTTACTGTCTTGCCTTTCATGACTTTGATACAATAAATATATTAAAACGTGTACGCGCTCTCATAAACATTTATGAAAATTGATGCTGTTCGTTCTTTCCCTTCTTTTACTTTTTTTTCCTCTGCTTTCATGGTGCGTACAAACATAAATAACGAAAAAAAAGAAGCTGTGTGTATCAAAGCAAGGTGAGAAAAGCAGAGGAGAGAAAAAAAAAGATTCTCGACAAAATGTGAGCAATTAGGTTAAGATTAGCGCCTTGGGAGCACCAAGACGTCGCTCGTCTCACAGCTCCGTTTTTCGTATAACGAAGTAAGTAATAATGATTATTGCCACCGTTTTTCTTCTTTTTTGTGCTCTCCCGTGTTTATCACATTTACGAGCCCACTTAAAAGAATCGGCGAAGGAAGAGCGCGATGAAACACTTGAAGATTTTTACCTTTCTTTTGAAAAGCTTTAAAAAGATTGAATAAATGAATAGTCAAGTAGTTTACGTACAATATGATTCATCGCGTCGTCGTCGTCTTTTTTATACGCACAATATAGACATGATGAAGACTAAGCGACTGATGGAAGAATAAACAATTATAAAAAGATATTACTTTTTATCGCGTTGGTGATGATGACGACGAACAATGGGCTGGATATTTTTCTCATCTAAACTTAGTCTTAGTCTTAGTCGTCGGTCATCTTTAAAAAAAGAAATCTATTTTCTCCGGGAGAGTTGTGACGTAAATAAGATACACTGTAAAAATATTTAAAAAAATTAGATTATCTGAGGTTTTAAACTATTTAAATTTTTTAAAGTTCTATAAAAATTTTTTAATTAAATAATTATTTAGAATTGAACTAAAATTAAATTAAATTAAAAAAAATTATTTATAGTAAATAAGTTAATAAATTAAATTTTTCAATTTAGTTTTTTATAAAAATAATATTTAAAATAATTATTTAAATGAAAATTATTTTAATAATCAATTTTTAAAAACAATAAATAAATTAATTATATAATTATTTTTTAATTTTATTAATTTTTGCATATTATTATTAATAATTTTTTTTTTGATTCCTAAAAAATATTCTAAAATATCCTAAAATATTTTGATTAACCCTAAAATTAAGGGCGCTGAAATATATTTTAGTAAAATCTTAAAATTTGTCTTTATAATTTTTTTAAAATTTTTTTAAAATAAAAAAAAATTAAAAAAAATAAAATTAAATTAAAATAAAAATAAAAATAAAAATAAAAATAAAAAAAAAAAAATAAAATAAAATAAAATAAAATAAAATAAAATAAAATAAAATAAAATAAAATAAAATAAAATAAAATAAAATAAAATAAAATAAAATAAAATAAAATAAAATAAAATAAAAGAAAATAAAATAAAATAAAATAAAATAAAATTAAATTAAATTAAATAAAATAAAATAAAATAAAATAAAATTGAATAAAATAACATAAAAAAAAATAAAATAAAATATAAAACAAATATAAAATAAAAATAAAATAAAAATAAAATAAAATTAAAGTTAAATAAATTTTTTTAAATTAAAAAATTGTTTAAAATAATTTTTATTCAATTTTCTCAAAACTTTCCTTTTTATATATTTTTAAATTACAAAATTGATTTTTTTTAATTAATTTATTTTTGATTTTTTTTTTATATTTAATTTCTATTTATTTTTTTCTTTCAATTTTTTTTTCGCAGTGTAAATAAAGCGAATAAATAAAGACGCTCTTTACCAAGTAAAAGGTACAATAAACAGCTTACCTGACATTTATTAATAAAAGTTAAGATGACTTTCATAGGATATAATGTTATAAATTTAAGCGGCAAGCAACCAACCAACAAGTCTCTTAGCTCTTCTAAAGGAAAACGGAGAAAAAAAAATGAGACTGATAAAAATACATAAAAGGATTTATGATGCGATTAAGTTTCTTTTTTTGTAACATCCTTCACCGGTTAATGGTCTTAAAATATTTTCATTATTAAAGTCATCAACTTGCGCTTCTTCCGAAACAAAATGAATGTCTTAACAAAACAATTAAACGTAATTCCTCTAATGGCACGAGTAATATTTCAACAATGTCTCTCGTTTCATGTGTGTGTGTGGAGGTTGCGACGTAATTAAGTGTGTCAAAAGTTCAAGTGAGCGAGCGATTTATTGTCATCTATTGTTGTTTGGGGGCTGTAAGTGTATTTTATAGCAAAAGAAGGCCATTTTCCTCCCTTTATCAACTTTAAATGCTCACAAGTGAGGAGTTGCAAGGAAAACAATTTCTGGTTTTCACAAATTACACATAAATTTTACGTCATATTCAAATTAAAATAAATACCATGAATTAAATTACGTAAAATTTTGCCGGCTTTAATCAAATGATGAGCAAGCGGATGAGCATTCAAGCGTATTTTGCCTCCACTTCACATGTGCGTGCGTGTAAATTGTTTTATAAAACACAATATCTCTAATTAGAACATTACCATATTTCCATATTTATGCTGAAATGGCTTACATAAAAGGAAAATATGTTTCGCAGGAATGAGGGGGACCTCATACTGATGGAATTTAATTGACACGTGTTTCTGTGATGTTTGATTTAGTGTTTTGTGTGTGCCAGAGACTGAGACATATGAATCTAAATTAAGTGCTTTTTTTGTTCAAATGGAATGAGAAATGAGTTCATAAAATCTGAAGCCTGAAAAGTTGCTATTTTTAATTAATTACCTTTTTTTCTCACTAAAAAAAATCAATTAACTCACTCTTTCTTGACCTAAAGATTTTTTTTTTGAGAAAAATTAATTTTACGCTTCGTTTTGCTCGCAACATCATGAAGGTAATTGATCAAATATTTTTTTTTATCTCGCGCGAAAGAGACACGATAAATAAATGGAACAAAGAAAAATCAATGATTCGAAGCGCAATATAGTACTGCAATCAAATTAGCATAAATTGGAGCTAAATTTAATTAAATTTTCCTTGCACATCTCTGAAACGCAAAAAAAACGTCGAAGGAAGAAAAATTGATTATATTGATTTCAACTTCCTCTCTCTCTACGTTTCTTGTTGGAAAATTTCAATTCAACCGCAAATTAGAGTTGAACAAGCAGTCTAGCGTTAAATTGTCATCCAAATCCGATTCACTTTGGTCTTTTCTTTTCTACCTGACATGGCAAGGACTTCTCACCCCTGTTTTGCCGTAAATTTTTGCATTTAAATGGGCACTGATGAATTGATAAGGATTCGTAACACTCTCCTTTCTCGACTGGACTCCATCATAAAAAGGACATCTTAGGCGAAAAAGTAGATTATCATCAAAAATGTTTCTTTTTTATGATTTTCAACCGAAAAGAGGAGTGAGGAAGTCCCCACACCGAACAAAAAGAAAACATTATCATTTTATTATGAGTTTTTTTTTTGTTATTATTGAATAAAATAAAATAAAATGAAAATTTTGCATAAATTTTGTAATCTATTGTGATAAGGAAAAGAGGAGACTCGAAGAGACAAGGGGGATGTTGTCGTTTATTTCAGTGAAAGGGTGGATTATTGCCTTTCAAAAACTTGTAGAAGGGTCAAAAAACGAGGGATTTGAAGGTGATTGACAATTTCTTGTCATACGAACTTTTTTTTTGATGTCGAAATTTGAAAAGGAGGAAAAATCTATTAAAAAGTTGATTATTTTGTCTCTTTTGAGAAAACTTTTTGAATAATTCTTTTTTTTAAATTTTATATAAAAAAACATATGTAATAAAATGTAAAATCCTCTCAGACAACGCATCCAACAAATGAAAGGAAATGAAGACAAATTGATGAATAATTTCAGACACAAACGAAATGTTGTTGATTGTCAAAGCCGTCAGACCTTGACTCGAGTGTGCTGCACAATGTCACGGACAAAATAGTTACATAAACATGGATTTTGATTATATATTGTTTGTCGTTTCATTTCATCATCACTCAAAACCTTTTCCTTTTCATGCTGGAAAAATTGAAAATTTACATTTTTGATATGTTGTAAAGTTTCCCTCTAACTTGTCAGCATAATCTGTCTTTCTTCGCAAAATTTCACACACACACACAAATTGGGAGTCTTGTCGAAAATGTTATTACAGAAACATTATTTTATGCAAAAATGTCAAAATTGGGATTCAAACTTTCAAATTGTATTTTCGTACCAGCTGAGACAAAGATAATTAAAATATTTTTTGTTCTAAGGGATTTTCTCGCCTTAGCAACGATGATGATTGAACAATTCAATCGGTCACAATATTTACACACGATGCACGCATCAACAAGTTTTTTTTCTACTCTTTATTTAAACAATTTTTTTACAGAACATAAATCTCTTGCCTCTTGTGCGCTCGTCGCAACAACAACAACAACGAGCTAATGTTCAACTTTTCCGGTTCAATGAAGTCATCATAGGATTAAAGTTTAATTTTTCCACATGAGTATCTTCATCCTTTGCGTTTTGTTTCCTGATATTGTTGATCGTTGTTTGCAGCGAGAGAGATTTTTTGATAAATATTAAATACAATAGAGATGTGATTGTTATTTAATATCAGACGTTAAATAAACATTGCAGATGTTACTTTTTGATTATTGTCGAGGATCAGAAATGAGATTTAGATCAACGATAGGGATGCAAAAATTTATGAATTAAGGTTAAGCTTTTAGGACTCAGACTTTTATTTTAGTAAAAATAGAAGAAATTTTCTTGAAAGACTTTTGACTTTAATTTTAAAGAAAATTTAAAAATAAATTTTAAATCATTATTTTTCAAAATTTTTTTTACCAAACTATGAGGAAAATATAACTAATTTTAAACTAAGTATGAAAGTACGAGAGACTCGACCAAAAATGCCACAATTTATTATCTTCTAAAACGTATTTTTTGTATTATTGAAACATACTTAATCACATTTTTGGCGCCAAAATTTAGAAAATAAAAAACATTAAAACAATGCAGGTGATCGCTTTTAATTTTTTTATTTTTTGAAGCATAAATAGTAAATAGAAAAGTATTTTTGAGGTTTTATAGACAAAAAATATAATTTTTCACTATATATATTTTTTAAGTTTTGGCGCCAAAAGTGGATAATTTTTAAAAATTATATTTATATTATGCTACTTTTGGCGCCAAAACTTTGAAAATTTATGTAGTGAAAAATAGTATTTTTTTTGTCTATAAAACCTCAGAAAAATTATATTTCTATGTTTTATATATAAAAAAAATTTAAAAGCGATATTTTGAACGGTTTTAAAATTTTTTTAAAAATTTTGGCGCCAAAAGAAAGAGAAATGTTTAAAAAATAAGAAAAATAAGTTTTTAGTAAAAAAATTGTGGCATTCGATTCTTTCGTAAATATTTTTTAAGGTTAAGTCAATCTGATCAAAACTAACGATCTCAAAAATGACAATTAATCCTCAAAATAATCACGCATCACACACGCGCCTTAATTACATATCAAATTTTTATTCTGATTTACACAAAAAAAAAATTGCCTGCGGTGATAACTTATCACATTTCCTCCTCCATCTGAATTTTCACACAAAAAACGTACAATTAACTCTTAAAATCAGTGTCTCACCTTATAGGTCACCGTTGTGCGAGTTGCAGCTGGTCTGGAAGTGAAACGTGTGTGTCACGCTGCCTCGGCTCGTGTGTGAGTTTGCCCCGAGGCTACAATTTGAACAATGTAACGTTTTCATGTTGTTACATTTATGTTATTTCTGTCATGCCATGCCTACGGAACAGAATAAAATAAATCGCAAATGCGATTTTTAAAATGCGTCATTAAACTTAACACCACAGTTTATTTTATTTTACACCTCTAGCATAATAATAATAATAATTTGCGTATTCGTTGTCCGAGCGACTATAATGGGTAATTTTATGTGCAAGTCTGCGAAAAAGTAAGAGTAATTGGTGTAATTTAATGCGACCAATTTAGAATTAAATGTTTAAATTTTTGGAGGGTCCAGTGTGCTTTAATAACGAATTTCGCATCAATTTAATCTTTTTTTATAGTGCGAATCGCGTAAAATGATCTCATAAACCGTTTAAAATCGCTTAAATAATAATAATAACAATTTTTGCGAAAAATATGCTTTTCCATTTATTTTATATACGCCACGCAGTCGTATCAATTTCAAATGATTTACACATGTTTCCTGCGTGTAAAATACTGCCGATGCACCGTTTTCGAATAATTTTACACACCTCATAAAACGAAAATTAATTATCCTTTTAAATTAATTGTGTTGTAATTTATTGTCAAATTAACGGCAAAACATGCACATTAAAGTGTCAAAGGGGTAAGGGGCTCATCGAATGTTCTCAAATTTTTATAAACTGGAGCAATTATCACGGAAAATGATAAGACAAGGTCCTTAAGTAGGAACGGGAAGGCGATCATAAATTAAGTTCCCCGTCTTTTTTTTTTAATTATATTCCGAAAGTTGTTAAATAATGTCGTCGTGAGTGTTTAAATTGTTTTAAAAAAAGCGGAACATGTTTGTGAAAAATTTATCGCCTTGGAAGAAGGAGCCAAAGAAGGAGGAAAAATTTCGTGTCACCCATGTTCACTTTCCTGTCGCATTTGAATTTTTTTTCCATGTTCTTCTTCTGTTTCTTCATGCTCGATAAACATTAAATTTGCCAAAATTTCATTGTAATTTACCGGTTTTTGGTATTTTTAAATAGACATTGTTATAACAAGAGGACATAAAAATACCAAAGTGACATATAAAGTACTCCGAAATAGTTTCTCCTCATTTAAATCGCATAAAGAACACGAAACAAGGAGCTGGAAAAAATTCTCTGTGTCCTTTTACACTAATGTTGTTGTCATTTTCCGTCTTTCGTGTCGGCTGCAACACAAAGTCAAATAATTCCGCACATAAATTTTCGTGGTTGTTCCGTGACTCCTTTGGTTTTTCTACGAAAATTTAATGAAAAGCCGACTTTTCGAGGAGAAAGGGAGAGAAATAGAACTCGTGGTTCATTTTATTACAATTTTAATTTGAAAACTTTTCCATAACTATTTTCGACATTTTTCCAAAGGAATGGGACACATCCAAAAATATTTTAATGACACTTTCATAGTTTTCATAGGAAAATTAAAACTTGAAAGGGAGACCAGATGCGCTTTCATTTTCATAATTTTAATCACACAAAAAAAGAAGAAGACAAACAAATCAAATCTCAAGTTAAGCAAATAGAAATCCATCAATTGTGCAAATATCCGTTCCTCTCATTTACATTGCCTTCCTTCAAACAAATAACAACGTTTTTGCCCTTTTCTTCGTTTTTGAAGCGATCACCGCCCATTTTTCTGTCCCCTGTCGTCCGTAGGATCATTAACGTCATAAACCGACGTCCATCGATGTATAAAGTCATAAATAAATTCGAGTTTATTATATTGACCATATTAATGTTGTTGCAATTTTTCAACAAGCCAGTTAATATAAAATAATGAAATTGTCCTCGTTTATCCGGGGAACATTATAAATTACTTCGACAAACAAATAATTTTATTTTGAACTTCTGTGCGTTCGAAGGGTGAACACTTTCGATAGAATTTGATTAAAAATATCTCTGAGGGGTTCGGATAGTGGCAATCAGTGCTTTTTTTCACGGTAATGAACAGCAAGCGGCACTGCCTTGATCAGGTTACACAAAATATTTTACTATAGGGATTTTATTTTAGGCGTTTCGACAAAAAAAAAACAATTTTATTCAAAATAGTTAGGCAGATCTGTGACAACAAAAAACAGACCGCACGCCAATATTTATTTAGACATCTGTTCATATTAATTTACAATCAAACGTATTGTGTGGGTCTTGGGTGACTTTGGCATGTCATCATGTCACACAAGGCCTCGAGCAAAATAAATAAAAAGATTTTTGTTCAAATAAGATTTCGACCTCTGAGTCGGAAAGTTACTTCAAGTTCATCGCCTTTTCTGTCAGATAATTGCAAAATGTCAAGAAAATTCAAGAAAGCAGGATAAGATGAATTCAGTTGGGAGTCGTTATTGTAAATAATTTTATATTCGTTAAAGTCACCTTCAAGTACTTATAATGCACTTTCATTGCCATCGCGTACGTGTCTAAAGCAAAAAATATCATTATTACCGTCATAAATGAGATAAAGAAATTTCTTTGCTTTTTCCGTATGAGGGTAAGTGCGGAGGAGGAAGGAAGCTGACAAATAATATCACACCTCGTACAATAATAATAATTTTTGTTAGAAATATCTCGAGGAAGCGGCGTACAAGCTATAAAAGCGAAGAAAAGTAATAATAATTGCTATTCATTGTCTCCCCATATCGCACCAGAGTTGCAGGGATGGAAAAAGATTGTTTTTCTGGGATCAAAATTAATTTATTAAAAAAATTGTCATTTCTTTGTATTAAAATATTAAAAAAAAATATTTTAAGTTTAAAAAATAAAAAAAATATTTAAAATAAAAATTGAAAATAAAATAAAAAAAAATTAATTAAATTAAAGTAATTTTAATTAAAATAAAAAAATAATTTGAATTCATTAATAAATTAAATGAATAAAAATTATTTTATTAAATTACTTTTAAATTTATTTTTTTAAATTTTAATTTTTTTCATTTTTTAAAATTAAATTAATTTAATATTTACAATTATCCAAAAATTAATCCAAAAAAATTTAAAAAAATCATAAAAAAACTAAAATATTTTTTTTATTTTTAATTTTTTTTTTATTTATTTTTTTTTTTTTTTTTTATCAAATTTTCTCATTTTAAAAATTTTGAGTGAGTTTCCCGCGCTTTTTCCATCACTGGCAGTTGCGTCGCTGTTATTGTATATTATGAAAGAGGAAGAAAAAAAAACGAATAAAAGACAATAAAATCTTGATACAAAATATCCGAAAATATCATATGGAAAAGGTAGATTAGTTTTCTTACACTTTCGCCATCCAGGGATTTCCAAACGCCACGATGCGTCATCATTTTTTTTTGTCAAAAGCATCACAAAGTTGCTCATCCACGATAGACTTGTTTCGTTCGACGCCGTAAACGACTTTTATAATCTACCAGTGATAATAATAATCACACAATTGCGAGGGTCCACAAAAAAAAATTATAAGAGGGTAAACATTTTTTTACAACAATACAGGGGATTGCTTTCTTGTTGAAAAAGATTATCTTTTTTATATCGTATTTGTATTGTTATGTTATCCGTACGAACGCAAGATTCAGGTAAATTAGGGAGGTTGAGAGCTGCTTCTGGACCCCGTTGCACGTGATCTCCTGAAATACGATACACTTAGTCGATTTTTCTTTCCTTTTTCCTGAAATGAATAACATGAAAAATGCGATTATTAACTTCTTTCTTGACTAGACGAAAGGCGAAATCTAATTTAAAAAACTCCCTTGTATTATTTTTTGTCATACGAAGGAAGAAAGAAAGTCGTGATTGAAAAAATATTTGAGAAATTGACAAACTTTTGATAGTTTTCTCCTCGAATAATGGATTTTTTTTTCTCTGAAAATCCGCATGAATGAAGATTTTTTTCGTCTCACTAGGTTTATTCATTAAATAGTCCCCTGATTCGCGTTGAGAGTCGCGACAATTTTTATGTGTGTGCATGAAATATAGGACAGAAACAGTAGCAATGCCCTAATAATAACACCCCAGATGTGTATTATTATCGTGTTTTGTTGATGAAATTGTTATTGTGTTTCAGACGCTAAAATGTGTCGTTATTGTCGAAAAATACGCATAATTATAACATTTTTTGTGCTGTGCGTACAGCAGATTTTGCAGACAGAATTAATTTTTTTGTTGTATTTTTTTTATCGTAGATTTTTTTTAAGCTCTCTCTTTGATTTTTTTTTCATGCGAAGAGGATTTTTATTTATCTATTTTATAAAATTAAGAAAAAAATTTAAAGATTAAGGAATCTTAGTAAAAATGATTATACTTAAAGTAAATAATAAATAAATAAATAAATTAAAATTAAAGTCTGAATTAATTTGATTTTTTTAAGATCATTATATTTTAATAAAATTATTTTTAAAAAATTAAATAAAATAATAATTGATAATAAATTTTTTATATCAATTGAACTTCAACTTTAAGAATTTTATTTAATTTTATTTTTTTTTTATTAATTTTTTTTAAAATTTTATTTATATTAAAATGTAAAAAACTGAAATAAAAAGTAATTTTTTATAAAAAAATTCTATTAAAAAAATCATATTTTTTTTAGAGATATTGAATTATTTTATGAGCTTTAAGCAAATCACAATACTTTATTGAAAAAACATCACAATTTCCTCAAAGAAAAATAAATAAAATTTCGCCTAAAAGCAATTCAATCAAAGCAATATTATTATTAATAAAACACCCTTCGAACACACGTCATCACCATATCACTCAATTAAATTAGAAGAAAATTTACGATTATTATTTTTTCATCACTTAGATAAAATTGACATTAATAAACGGAATTGATACAGATACGTCATCCAAAAAAAAAAAATATATATTTCGTTAAACGTTTTTCGTTCGACCAACAATATCGAATTTCACCCCTGAACATCGTCACACTTGTCGCACATTGCAACTTACAATCATTGCAGAAAAGAATTAATAAGGGATTTATTCTCAAATGATAATTAATAAACCACAAACATTATTACATCATTATTGTATTTCAATACACCTTTCAAGACACACCGTTCAAATTCTACTATGAGACGATTGAAAATCCCATTATTACAACACAGTCTCGATCTTTGTGTAACCAAATTGATCCCTTTTGATATGTTTTCATATTTTTGCAAACATATCTTTGTAGGGCTTACAAAATTTTACCATCGCCACACTTACTTGAACGCATTTTCTTAACTCAAAAGTGGATTCAAAGTGGTCGATGTGTTCGTGTGTGTGTTAAACAAACTGTGTTGTTTTGTAATTTCACACCTTCAAGTACAAACAATCGCTCACAGGTTGTTGCAACTTTTAAAAATATTTTTTTAAAAAATAAAATTTTTCAATATCATTTTTTAAGAATTTTTACATTTAATGAAATTTTTAAATTTATTATTAACTTTTTAAATTAATATTTATAATTAAGAAAAATTATTTTATTAAACATATGGCATTGAAAAACTCAAAAAGTAAGAAAATATTGACTTTTTAATGATTTTTACAAAAATTTTGCTTTTTTTAATATTTTTTTTTTCAAAATTGCTGACAAAAAAGTTATTTTTTAAATTTTATTAATATTAAGTAAATTTTTAATCGAAATTTTTAAGATATTGAATTATTTTATTAGCTTTTAGATAAGTCATAATATTTTACAGAAAAAAATCCAAGCTTTCTCTCAAAGAAAAATAAATAAAATTTCGCCTAAAAGCAATTCAATCAAAGCAATATTATTATTAATAAAACACCCTTCGAACACACGTCATCACCATATCACTCAATTAAATTAGAAGAAAATTTACGATTATTATTTTTTCATCACTTAGATAAAATTGACATTAATAAAGGAATTGATACAGATACGTCATCCAAAAAAATATATATTTCGTTAAACGTTTTTCGTTCGACCAACAATATCGAATTTCACCCCTGAACATCGTCACACTTGTCGCACATCCACTGCAACTGACACGCGATACAATCATTGCAGAAAGAGAATTAATAAGGGATTTAACAACAACGTCGTCTCAACTAATGATTGGATTCGGATTAATAAACCACAAACATTATTACATCATTATTGTATTTCAATACACTTTTCAAGACACACCGTTCAAATTCTACTATGAGACGATTGAAAATCCCATTATTACAACACAGTCTCGATCTTTGTGTAACCACATTGATCCCTTTTGATATGTTTTCATATGTTTGCAAACATATCTTTGTAGGGCTTACCGCAGATATTTTACCATCGCCACACTCACTTGAACGCATTTTCTTAACTCAAAAGTGGATTCAAAGTGGTCGATGTGTTCGTGTGTGTGTTAAACAAACTGTGTTGTTTTGTAATTTCACACCTTCAAGTACAAACATTGTCTCACAGGTTGTTACAATTTTTTAAAAATATTTTTTTTAAAATATATCTCAATTTCTTAAGAATTTTTACATTTAATGAAAATTTTTAAATTTATTTTTAAATAACTTTTAAATTAATATTTATAATTTAAAATAATGATTTTATTTAACATTTTGCATTAAAAACCCAAAAAGTAAGAAAATATTGAAAATATACTTTTTAAATGATTTTTACAAAAATTTTGCTTTTTTAATATTTTTTTTTTCAAAATTGCTGTCCAAAAAGTTATTTTTTTTAAATTTTATAATTATTTTTGTACATGGATTTTTTTTTTGATTTAAAATAAAATTAAGAATTTGAATTTTTTCGAAATCTGAAATTTTTGCAAATATTTAATTTTTTAAGGATTTTTCTTTCAATCTTCTAAAAAAAAAAAATCGAATTTTTTTTTATTTCTGCGAAAAAAATTATTAGGTAATTATTAAATTTTTGCTAAAATTAAGAAAAAGTCAATATTTTCTTACTTTTTGAGTTTTTTAATGCAAAATGATAAATAAAATCATTATTCTCAATAATAAATATTAATTTAAAAAGGTTAATAATAAATTTAAAAATTTTCATTAAATAAAAAATTATATTGAAAATTATTTTAAAAAATTTTCGACAGATTCTTTGTACAGGTTCCCTGAAAAATTTTAAAAAATTTAAAAGAAGGAAACCTAAAACATTCTCGGCAATTGTATCAGCCTCATTGCAAAATGTCTTTGCCTGTAAGTAAATGATGAAGTATGATACTTGAGACTGCCATGTGGGGTGGATATGACTTACAATCAAATGCGTACGTGCAAATGATAAGAAAAAGTACTTTTGTTCTTTCTTTGTAACACTGCGACTCAGATCAGTTGTAAACTTCTTAAAAGAAAAATCTACAGAAGAAAAAAATTATAGGAGAAAAAGTAAATGTTTACAATTACCTTTTATTGCCTCCTTTTCATTTTTTTCCTTGTATTACAGCAATTTAAAGTTAATGCATGGAACGTGGCTTGATTGAGAAACGAACATCGACCAAAAAACCGCTCAATCCGTTGCGCTAAAAAATTGTTCAACTTGATAATTTGTTTAAATTGCTTGTTTGGTATCAAGAGATTTGTTTAATTGAAAGATGAAAAAAAAATCATAAGCAGGATTAGGTTTTGATTTGACATGAGCTCAGGGAATTACAATCTGTGCTGTCTGTCTGCACACACATCGATGTTTAAATTTGAAATATGAATGTCATTTTCCTCAGAGGATAATCTTCCAATCTATACATATTTTTTTTGTGCATCGCACACATGTCTCCTCCATGTGATGAAGGGTAAAACGAATTTAATCAAGTATGTGTGTTTTTTTTATCTTTTCAGCACGTAATCGTCACCATCAGCGGTACTCCATCAATAATAAACAGTCAGATGTGGAAGATAGTCCCATTCACTCGAGCATGTATGCTCAACCGTATTTGAGTGCAAAACATCCTCCACCGACCCAATATAACTTTACAAACAGCAAAAATTTGTCTAAAACTCCATCTTCCGAAAATGGCTCGGAAGCAACTTTAACTGAGTCGGAGCTGGCTTTGGCACGGGACAATACTCTTCTTGTTCATAAAGGTAAGTGGAAAAAGAAGCACTTGAAGAAAAATGACTTTTAATACATAAATTTAATGCAACATTGAAGAAAAATTTCATGGTTCAACAAGTTTAATTTAATCGTCTATTGAGCCGTTTTTTTTATAAAAAAAAATGCATTTTCTTCCTACTTTTTTAAAGCAGATAGGTACCGTATGTTCATTCAATTTTTCATATATTTTTTTCTCAATTTTTTAAAAATAAATTTTAATTTTTTTTTATCAATATTAAATTTATTTAAAAATATTTTCTTTAT
Source organism: Culicoides brevitarsis (assembly GCF_036172545.1). NCBI lineage: Eukaryota > Metazoa > Arthropoda > Insecta > Diptera > Ceratopogonidae > Culicoides > Culicoides brevitarsis. Next base: position 17,067,955 of record NC_087085.1, on the reverse strand, counting down.
CAAAATTTTTTAAAAAATATTTTTCAATTTTTTTCTATTACATTTTTACATTTTCTTAAATATTTTTGTTTCTCGTTGATTTTTATTAATTTTTTTTAAATTTTTAGAAATATTTCAAATTAAAAAAAAAGAGTAAAAAAATATTTTTTAATTGTTTAAAAAATCAATAAATGCAACATAAAAACAAATTTAAAAAAATCAATTAAAATCAACGAGAAAAAAAATATTTAAGAAAATATAAAAATGTAATAGAAAAATTGAAAAATATTTTTAAAAAATTTTGATAAAGAAAATATTTGTAAAAAAAATTAATTTTGATAAAAAAAATTGAAATATTTTAAAAAAATTGAAAAAAAATATAGGAAAAATTGAGTGAACCCACGGTACAACAAAGTTCAATAATTTAAAATCCATTCACTGATAATATTGGATTTTTCTCTTGTCATATGGTCGTCGGTCGATATTTTTTTCTCAATTTTCAGTGAAAAGCAGCAGCGTGTCCCTTTTAATATCACACATCGATCCTAATCTTTATTTATGTGTCAATTGTTGCGTGCAATCAATTAAAAACAGGAGAGTAATAGTAACAATTTTCGACTAATCTCCATCTGTACACGATATGTGTCGCATAATAATGACCAAAAATTAATTTCATTCCCTTTTGATAACAATCTCACTTGCTGCTTCTTCTTCTTGCTTGCTTGCGACAACGCACCACATAAAATATTATCGGATTATCATGGAAATGCTATAATTGAAATTGCCACCTTCCTTTGCTGCTGCTGCACCAAAATCTTACATCATAAACATCTGCCAACAATCTCATGATGGTGCGTCGTCGTACGACTTTCACAATTTAAGTAAGAGGACACTTATTAAATGCATTGTAAATGGGATAGAGGAAAAATTTCATATGAAATTGCCGTCTCGATTATAGATTTTTTTTTCGTTGGCTTCTGGTCAAGGTAATCATAAGCAGCAGACAATTGTTGCTTGAATCGGCAAGAGGAGGAAAAAAAGAGAAAAATAGGGTAAGGATTATTGGCGAATATGTATGAAAAATTGAAGTGGTGCATTTTATATTTCGTTTTTACATGCGATACGAGGCAGAGATACGGGAAAAAGTCATATTGTCATGAATTAAGATTTTTGAAATGAGATAAAAATTGATCCTATTATCGTTGATGATTATTGTTATAACTTTCATATTTCATGTGAGCGGATGGCTTTGTTGCGTGTGCGTTGTGAAGTCAATGTCAGATGTGCCTTGTTGAATTTTCATGCTGCTGTCTTTTAATGTTCTGAATTAAATTCGAAAATAGGAAGAATTTTCTGGAATTGAATGATTTTTTACCCAAAAATTAATATTATATCATTAAAGTATCAATAAAATTTAAAAAAAAAATTTATAAAAAAATTAAAATTTAAAAAATTTTTTTTTTTTTATTTTTTTAACAAATTTGAGTTAGCAAATTTGAATCGTTTCAAGTATTTTTGCATTCAGAAAATGTGAAGGTTAAAATTTTAACCAGTATGCTTTTGAAAATTTATTATTTTTTATTTTAGATATGATAAAAACTTTCTTAAAATGTGAATCATTTTTGAAAAAATCTAAAATTGTTTCACAAATTGAAAAACTTAAATAAAATTTTTCTTTTCTCTAATACTTATTTTGATAAAATTTTAATAAAAAAATGACAAAATTAAAAAAAATCAATATTAAGGAAAAATTTATTAATTTTTTATTTGAACAAAAAAAATTTAGTTGTTGAAGTACAATAAAAAAAATCTAAAAATTGAAATACAATTAAAATGAAAAATCAATTTTTTATTTTAAAAAATTTTATTAAATATGAAAAAAAAACTATTTTTACTTTTTTATGTTTTTTTTTTTGAATATTTTTTTAACAAATTCAAATGAAAAAAATAAAGAGTTTGGTAAATTTTGAAATTTCTTTTATTTTTTTTTTTAATTAAAAATTTTCAAAAATAAGTTTTTTCTAAACAAATAATTTTTTGAGTATTTTAAAAAAATTCTATTTGTAATAAAATTTTAGATTTTTCTCATCATTTTAAAAGAATTTTCGAAACTTTTTCATCAAAAAATTCAAATTTTTAAAAACCAATTTAAAATATTTCACTCATTGCCTCAGATGCAAAAACACCAAAAAAATCTCGTTCATGCATAATCAACGCAAAACAAGCAAAAACGAGCGAGAAAACGAAAACGAGGCAAATGAAATAGTTTTACAGCATTTTAATCTTATGTCGGTCATGTTGGTTTTCCATTTCTCGTAATAACATTTATGGTTTCAAAATTGGTATTTTATTGCCAGAGAATAGATTAATTTGGACTTGGACCGGCACACGAAATCACACAAAACGACGACGAGAGAGAGACAAAAGAGCAAAAATTTATATTTGTGGCTGCTGGCACTTCTAAACTGGGACGCACATTGTTATCTTTCGTTCAGCGTCTGAGTGCATTTTGTGTGTGCTCGGTTTTTGGTTGATTATGTGCTGTCTGACTTTGCATTGGCAGAAAAAGTTAAAGTTTAATAAGACCATTGAGGCGACAAGTTTTAGATTAGTTTTTCCCATTATTTCGTTTTTTTTTTTGTATTTATTGGTCAAAATTTATCTTCGGGATTTATCTGGTGTGTCAATTTTTCGGGGACTTTAACGGCTAAAATCAAATCAAATAAAAATAATTCAACTATAAATTGATTTTTAGAGGAAATAAATATTAATATACTTGAATCCATCGGCCGAAAACCACCCCTCGACGATGATCTCGCTACAATTGATAAATAAAATGTTGGAAAAAATTGGGAGAAAAAATCAAATTCAATGATACTTCAAACACCCACACACACAGACCGACGTTCGTAGCGTAGAAATTGCAAAAACCATATCGAAAATTAAATGTGTTCATTCATAAATATTTCTCCCCCTAAGCAATGTCCCAATATAAAAATAAAATAAGTAATAGTTTTTTCCGTATTTTTAGTAAATTTTTTCATATTGCAGTGCTATTTTTTATTTATGATATTATTTGTATGTGATCCAAATCGATTTGAAATGGGATACCACTATTTTTTTCTGCATGTGCTCTTTTTTTGCCTCAGTCGATAATACACTCAATAATAACAATAACTCAAATTGTCGCATATCAAAGTCAATGGAGAAGGAGAAAAGGCAACAAAAAATTGTCGAAAATGATAAATAAACAACATGTGGCTTTTATTATGTCATATCAGAAAAAAATCAAATGAATATCAAAGCGATTTTGAAACTGCTTGAATGGGAGTTTGCATGCTTTTTATGGGTTTTGAACGACATTTTGTTCAAATTGCTTTGAATATAAAAAACTTCATTACAGAAAACTATTTGAAAACTCACCACGTGACCTTTTTCAACTGACAAAAATGCATCAGTTGTGCATTTAAATTGGGCTTTTCACCACAAGTGGCGCATATTTGAAAGCTTTCAGCTATATGAAAAGCTCTTGACGGTTGCAAAATATTTTTATATAACTTTAAAATTTATTTAAAAATGTATATCAAAAATTTGCTCAAAACTTAAATTTTTTAATATTTAAATAAAAATTTCTTTTTTTTTTATACAAATTTCGTATAAAAAAAAAAAAAAAAACAAAAAAGCCACATATTAAAAATCAGGCGTTTTTAGGATTGCCACATTTCGCAATTCAAATAAAAGCTTTTAATGAGAGAAAATTTGCAAAGCTCTCTTTTGTACAAATTCGTACATTGCCGGGAAATTCCTGCACACTTGAAGTGATTTTCTCTTCATATACATTTTTTGTACGGTTACTTGTACGGAAATTTGTACGAAACACTAACACATAGAAAAAAAGAGAGAGCGAAAACATGGAAAAACTGGAAAACTAACACAAATAAATAAAATTTTCCATTTTCGAAGGGTAAGTTGTGTGTGTGTCCCTTATATTAGTGGTAGTAAAATGGAAGTTGCTGTTCAAGTATCCTTCTGTATGAATTTAAATTTTATTAAATTTATCAAAAAAATATTTTTTAATGATTTTTTTATAATTTGATGTATGAAACAAATTTTTTTATTTAATTTTTTTAAAAGTTTTATCATTCAACAATAATTTTTTGAACTATTAACGGTCTTTGAGTCCTTTAAAGGGAAATTGGAGTCAGATTCTTGTCCTCATTGGAAAAACTAACACAATCAAAAATTTTTGCGAGAGTGTCTTGGTGACACATACCATCAAAGGACATTTCCAGGAGTTTTCCATTCGTCTGCCATTCGAGACAGGCGCTTTCAGCACTCGCCCCAATGCGCAAGTATTTACGAAAAGGGATAAACACGTCGTCGTATATTTGTCTTCGGTCGGCAAAAATCACACACAAATTATTTTGACAATCAAAGTCCCCCCAACGTGTGTACATGTAGACGTGCAACGTGCTGTACGTGCAAAAAAAAAGTAAAATAAAATATGCGAAAATATACATGTTGTGGGGTAACAACCGCCGCTGTTGTGCCGCATAGTTGTGCACATTCTATGGGGCTAAAAATGTGTGTGCGACGAGCTGCCCAGACTTTATCTGTGAGTGTATAGGAATATTTTTATTATACACAAACCGATAATAATAATGTTATGTTGCTGCTGCTGCTGCTTCTGTTGCATTTCACGTCGTCGTACAAGTGCATCGCACACACATGTGAGCGAGACATATACACGGGGCGAGATACCGATATAGCACAACTAACATAAGACACAAAATGGGAAACGCATTTTCAACAGTCTATTGACGGTGCTTTTTCCTGACGGTTGTTCCGTACACCCCCGTAAACAATCCACGTGCATGCTTGCTCGCTACGACTCGTCCCGCAAATACGGCAGATTCTTCAATTCTTTTATTATTATTATTATTATCGCATCGCACACACACTCTCGAGGACGACGACGCGTACCTACGTGTCGCTTAATGGCACATGCGGAGAAAATGCACAAACACAATATAAATAAGAGGCTTAATTGCTGATACTGTGTGCCATCAAAAAATAGGACAACACTTGCTATTCTACCGGGAACTGTTTGCCAGTGTCCGCTTTATTTTTTTCTACGACATTGAACTAGTCACTGTATTCTTTTTTGGTGCGCCGTCCGAGGCAAGTCTCTACGGTCCGATTTTTTTGACACTAAGTCCTCTTAAAAATCGACAGAAAAAGTGAAATAAATTACGACTCGGCTGGTGTGGTTATTGGCTGATATTGACCATCGAACGCGTAAGTAATTTATCATCTTTCATGCTCGATCTTCCATTCTAACCTCACTTTTAAAAAAAATAAAAAAAATAAATTCCGGAATGCAACAAAAATATTTCATTTCTTCTAAATGAAAGACGAAGACTCGTCTTGTATCCTCATAAAACGATAAAGAAAAATATTTTGTGGCATACATTATCCTATTATTATAATAACTGCCAACTCTCTGGGAAACAACAAGATGAAGATTTTAATAATGGCGTACAATGCAATGTGATCGTTGATGCCGTTACTTCCCACTTTCTTCTGCGTCTCGTTTTTCTATGGCTTAAAAAATAAAAAAAAAATATAAAAAAATACAATAGAAGAAAATCAAGTGTTTACTGCAGAAGCAGCCACATAATATTTTAATTTGTTGAAATAAATAAAATTCTTTGTCTTGTCTTTCGTTCTTTTCGTTTCATTCCTTGCGCTCGAGCAATATTTTTTTTTCCTTATAAAAATACGTTTTTTTTTGCTTTTGCATCATCTTTGCCACACCAGCAGCAGCAACATCAAAACTGATAAAGAAGAAAAAATCCTTAGAAAATCCAGAATAAAAATAAATAAATAAAATACAACAAAGTACACACTCGTTCCACACACAAATAAAGAAAAAAAAATAAAAAAAAAAACACACAACAACTCACACAAATAAATGGATAAATATAATCACACAAAGTGAATTTAAATTAAAGACAAGAAAAAAGCAGCAGAAGAAATTTATAAAGAGAAAAATATCTTATCAACTTGAGAATATAATGATAATATCCGTATAGAAAGAAAATTCGTAGAGACCACAAAATGTGAAGCAAAAAAAAAAAATAGAAAAACCGGAAAAAGGCGATTCAATTCATGTTAATACTTTATGACAAGCCAAGTGAAATCTCTTATTTTTCCATCGTCTTCAATGAGAAATATAAAAGAAAGTGTAATGAGATGAGCAGAGACAACTAAAAAAAATAAAATAAAAACGAGAGAAAAGAAAGATTATTTTTAATCAAAGAAGTGTTTGTTTGAGCTGCCAAACGAAACGAAAAGGAAAAGAGAGAAGGGAAATCATGTACTACGCAATTGATAGTTCAGAAGGTTAGTAAAATATAATCTATATTTTTGCACCTTTACCAGACACACGTCATGTCGTCGTCGCCGGAAGCGTTCTAGACAGACTGCTGAGTTTTTGACAAAAAATTGCGAAAAATTCAATCAAAGTTAATTTTTTAGTTAAATAAAATTTATCGAAAAATATTTATTATTGTTCATCAATTTATTTTTTTTTTAATTTTTTTCAACTAAAAAAAAAAGAATTATTTTTTAAAAAAATATAGAGTTAGAGCACATTCCTTTTTTTTTCTATAAAATTGACAATATGATGATATATTTTTATGGTTGCAATGAAATTTTTATGTGAATGTGATGCAGAAGCCTAAATAAATGTTTTATTGTGTGTTTGTGTTAATGCTCTCCATATAGCTTGCAAAAAAATTCTACACTGCAAGTTCATTTCTGACCATAAATGTCGAAAATATTTTCCAGCATTTCAGGTTTCGGTCAAAAAATGATTTTTTTTTTGCTACGCTACACAAAACATACGTGGCTTTAATAAATATAAATAAATAAAGTGATGGCAGTAGCAGCCATAAACATGATTAGATGATCTATTTTGGTCGTTAAAATACACTCTTTATTGTTTTAGTATGTTGCTTGCGCGCTCTATTGTTTGCCGTACCTACTCTCACATGTGTGGAGAGAATCACTAATTGACCCATAAATTTATTTGTATAAATTTTTTATGGGGTCCCGTCATTTTGATTGCGCGAAACAGATTGACTAATTTCTTTATGATTCAAGCGAATAAAATAAAATTAGTTTTATTTTATTTTTTAATAACGAGAAATATTTTGCATCCAATCTGTGTTATTTTTTAATAAAAAAAATAAAATATTTCTATAGAAATTTCTGGATAATGCTTAAGGCCACACCAAATGAAAATCAAAAGTAAAATCCGATGCACCATTTTAAAAATTTAACGGGGTAAAATAAAAACAAAAGAAAAATTTTATCAAAAATAACCGGTTTTTAGGCTATTTTCATATTTTTCTAAGAAATTTTCAATTTTTTCTTATTTTTGTTTTGAAAACCATATTTTAACCCATAAATTTTCTTCTCTAAAAATAATTTTCAAAAAATTATTGAACTTATTTTTTCAAATTTTTTGACAATTATTTTTTATAAAATTATTAGTTTTTAATTTTTAGCTTGAAATGATCTGAAATTAATTTTTAATTTGCAAAGAAAATAAAATATGGAGGGAAAAATAAAAAAAAAGTTTTGAAATACTATTTTAATAAAAAAAAATAATTTTTTTTTCAATTTTCGACACTTGATTAATTTTTTTATTGTTTTTAATTGTTTTTTTTTTTATTTTTAAAAAACAACAAAAATATTCGGAAATTGAAAAAAAAATATTTTTTTTTTTTATTAAAATAGTATTTCAAACTTTTTTTTTATTTTATATTTAAATCTTTTTTTATTTTTGATTTTCAATTGGATCGGCCTAAATGCAAAAAAAAATAAGGATGAAGTTTGATTCTATTATACTGTCAATGCAATATTCTTAAATACTTTAACCACATTACTTACTTGCGTCTAGCAAAAAATGGCAGCAGTTGATATTAATACATAAAATAAAATAAAACTTCGTAGAAGAGGAGGAAAAAAAACTTTATGAAGACGAAATATCTCTAAACAAGCAAAGTTCTGAGAGATATTAGTAGAGTTTGTCTATCATATAAAAATAATAATAAAATCTTGTCTTGTCTCGATGCTTGAATGTCCATAAAAAAAGTGAATAAAATAATTTACTTGTGTGGAGGGATGACACGGGACTATTACGTGATACCAAAGTTGTTGCAGTTGAATGATGATTATCTCGAAAGTGTTGTTGTTGTTGTTGTTGTCATTTGTTGTCCCCAAGAACTTTTAATGGGACTCGCTCTCGAATGTCGTCGAAAATTACAGTTATCCCGATGAAAATCTGCAGAAATTTCCGATAAATTATTCATTTAAATGTCTCTATTTATTTCCTTATCTCGTGCAATTTAGTCGTTTTTTACTGCCTTTATAGACCAATTACCTTAAATATTTATAGCAGACGGTAGACTACTTAGAGACGAGTTTTGGTATCGGTAGGAAATTATGTAAAATCTCTGTTTTTAAGTACATTTTCGCGAATGAAAAAACTCTTTGAAGTGATTTTTCCTTTTTTTTCTGGTTCGTCTTTTCCGATATTTGATGTTAACAACTAGAAATAGACAGAGAAGAAGGAGAATAAATAATTCATTTTTATAAATAATATTTATTGATATCGAGATCTCTAACTATGCTCATCGATGCGATGCATTATCGTTATATTATTTTATTACTCATAATTGAAATTTATATCTTTTCATAAAAGCATTGAATAATTCATACTTTTTTCCAATAAGGATGTCTGTCTGGATCGATGTCTGAAAATGCAAAAAAAAAGAGTTTTGATTAAAATTCGTTAAAATGTTGCAAGAAGCGCACCAACGGAAGTGTTACAACGATGCAAGGATGATTTTTAAAGTGAAAAGTCACGCTATGCTTTTGTGTTACTCAAAACTAAGTAAAAAAGTAAACGCCACACAATGCATTTATAATCATAAATTACTGTGCGCTGTGCAGTGCAAAAAAGTCAGTAGTGCTAAATTTGTAGCCTCAGTAAAATGTTTTGCTTTAAATATGTGTCTTTCATGCCAGTCTACTGCCTGCAACTACAAAGCAAAAGTATAAAGACCGGATTAAAATGCAACAAAAAACAGCAACGACAACGCGCCGTCGACGACGACGACGACTAGAAATGCAAAACTTTTTTTTGATAGAATTAAAAAAAAAAAGTATTTCTTGTACAATTGCATGTGCAGCAGCGTGAAAAGTAAGAACGTTTTTCATATTTATTTTATTTTTTTTTTTGCAAAATGTACAAAGCACCGCGAGACTAAGCTCCTTGTACGCGTTTGTGGATTGAGGTGACATGATGCGACGAGCTCAATGTCAGAATCATTACTCGAACGTATTTCGTTGGATAATGAAATAGTAGAAGAAAACTCGAAACAATTCTGGTAAACTATTTTTTTTTCGTCGTGTAAAGTGTACAAGAGAAGCACGTAAATAATTTCGTTTGTAAAAGTTTTATTGAAATGTGTGGCATTTAAGAAATTTTCAGCAGGATACGAACGAGTTGGGAATAAATCAAGGACAAAAGTGGTTCTGTTAAACTGTTTGTCGTTTAGTTTTCATTGGTAAAGTGTGATAATTTATAGTTTGTCGGTGAAATTCTGTAGGTCAATTTTAAAAATTTTTAATGGTTCTTAAAAAAAAATTAAATTAATTAATTTTTCAAAGTAAAAATTATTCTTGGTTATTGTGTTAAAATCATTTTAAATTAAAGATAAAAATTTTTAAGTTACATTTATTTTAAATAAATTATTTAATTTATTTAAAAATTATAAATAAATTTTTTAAATTTTATAATTTTACTGAAATTAATTCAATATTTTAAATTAAATTAAATTTTAATAAAAATTAATATTAAAATTAAAAATTAAATTGCAATATTTTGCAATTTAAATTAAAGTATTAAAAATTAAATAAATAAAATAAGATTAAATTAAATTATTTAATTAATTAAAATTTTTAAAAAAATAATCGAAAATTGAATTTTAAATAAAATTTAAATTAATAAAATATATTTGTAAAATTTATTTTAATAAAATATTTTTTACGTAAAGTATTTTGAAAACATAACATTTTAAATTAAATTTAATTTAATTAATTTTTAATAATTTAATTTTAATTAAATTTTGAAAATAAATTATTAAATGTCTATAAAAAATTTAAATTAATTTAATTTATTTTCAATATAAAATTTAATTTAAATATATATTTTTTACAAGAAATATTTTTAAAATATGTTTACAATAATTTTTTAAATTTTAATATTTTTGCAATTTTTTATTAATTTTTATTAAATGGTCAAATTTTTGGTAAAAATTGTTACAATTGTCATATTTTTTTTCAAAATTATTTTTTTTTTGAACTTGTGGAATTTTTTGCAAAAGATGAAAATCTTAACCTCAGCTTAGTGAAATTATTACCAATAAATTTGTCAAAGTCGTCTGGAAAGTTTTTGCGCAACTTTCATCTGCTGACTTCATTATATAATAATGTCCAAATAAAATAATGGTTTCTTCGACACTTAAATCCGAAGCGGTATACGACAACAAACTTCACATCTGAATGCACATTCGCACGTCCAAATTATATGTGACATAAAATTCAAATCATTGAACTGTTCATAAAATTAATTAGCTCATTAGTTGAACGATGCCGACGACGTGCTGCATTGCACACAGCCTTTATTCGCATGTATTTCGCGCTGATTTATTTTCCGATTCAATGGCATGTGAGCAGAGTTTATAAATTTAAACCGAATCCGTGTGTGTGTGTGCATACAAAAAGACAGCAAAAATATCGGTAATTTTAATGAAAATTTTGGTTTGGTCTTTTATATTTCTACGTGTCGACTTTGAAGTTTTTAATTAAATTTCTTGAGGCTACTTGAGACGTCCTTGACCTGCCTCTGTCGGTGCTGCTGTGCTTTTGTGCTATTGACATGACTCGGAAAAAGTTTCGACGGCTCCATTAATGCACGACAATCGACAAAAAAAAATGTTCTAAGCTCTTTTCATTGATTGATTGTGTGTGCGATTCTCCACGGGAAAATAGAGTGCATCATTTGTCTATTTTTAGCTCACAAAAACCCAATCTATAGAAATTCCCTCTTTACCAATTACCGACCATACAATACGTGCTTTTCATTTCAATTGTATATTATTGCATGCATGTGTGTGCCTGTGCGTTTGGTTTCGCCCGAATGTACGAAAAGCAGCACACACTTTTGACATGGATTCAACTATGATGCAATATTTGTGCAAAAATTCTCCTGTTATTGCAAATGTAGCACATTTATTATGCATAAAACACGCTTTTTCCTCGTATTTCTCGTATGCCGGCACGCGTGTGTGTGCGAAAATGTACAAGGATGAAGAGCACATTTGTTTAATCAAATGAACAAAGCATATCCAGATGACATGAAGCATAAAATTTGTACACAAATATAGACCAATAATGTGTGGTGCGATGCCATATTTGAGATGAAATTTTGTGCTGATTCAAACGAAAAATCTAGGAGCATGCAAATTTTTTTTTGTTTTCATATTTTCATGCCCCGTGGGAAATTTGGGTCTTTTTTTAGACCTTCAAGATCTAAAATTAAAGTCCTTTACAATTTTCTTAACATTTTTCTAACTTTTTCTTATTTTTTCGAGGAATTTCTTTAAATAAAGGTGAAAATTTTATTAAAATAAATATTTTAAGGCTTTTAGGCCGCTCCAATTTTTTTTCGAACTTCATGTCCCAAAAAATTTTTTTTTTAAATGGGGGAGCAAAAAAAAATTGAAATACTTTTAAATATAAAATGACAAAATTTGAACAGTTTTTCATCATTAATCAATACTTTAGGTATCTACATTGAGAGTATCTTATTTCAAATTGTTTTCAGAGCAATTCAACTCACATTGAAAAAAAAAACTTCATAAAAAAATCTTTTAAAAAATTAAAAAAAAAGAAAAAGATTTTCGAAAAAAAAATTTAGAGAAGAAATTTCTTGCAAAAATATTATTTTCAATACAAAAGTTTAAAAAAATAATAAAAAAAATAAATTCTTATAAATACATGAAAATAGACCAAAAAACGGTCATTTTTTAAGAAATTTTTAACTTTTTTTTTATTTGCCCCATTGGATTTTCACTTAAAAATTCTATTAAAAAAATAAAAAAAAATTGACTGCAAATCATTAATTTTACCTTAATTTTAATTTTTTTAAAAGAAATTCCTCGAAAACTGTAAAGAAAACTGAGATTTTAGATTTTGAGGGTCTAAAAAAAATCCCAAACCTCCCACTGGGTGTGTGTCAGACCTACATACACAATAATTGAATGCAACACAAAAAAAATGTCTTTTTTTAACAAGCTGCGAATAATTTTTTTTTTCGAAAAACAAAAAAATATGTTATTCACTATTAAATTAAAACATTCTTTTGTGTGTGTGTCAAAATTGTTCCCCAGGTAATCTTTCTTATTCTGCTTCCAATATGTGTTCAAGTCTCAAATGTGCAACGCCCGTCGTCGTCGTCGTCTAGCAGAGAGAGATGAGCAAAAGTTTGTCTTCGCAACTTCATTAAATGCCAATTCCCATCGCTTTTCGAACTTTTGCAACTTTCTCATGAACTCCCTCAAATGTGCATTATTTTTATAGTTTTGAGCACGACGACAAAAATCACAACTTGAATAGAAATTGGAAAATAATCATGTTTTTTTTTTGGGATGAAAAACGGGTCCGAGACAAATGTGTCGCGACATTGATTTCATTCATCCGTGAACTAAACTTGAATAGATGTTGTTGATTTTTTTTTTCAATTTTTATGATATTATTAACGTTTTTTTTTGTGTGCGGCGCTGTAAACAAGCAATAAAAATACACACAAAATGTACTCATGCAAGAGCCATTATTGCCATCGAGGAAAAGTTTTCATTGTCGGATTCTACATTTTTACCCTCGATGCTTGACTTAACGAAGTTATAACATTCGGCATAAAATATAAATTCCAACTTTCATAATAATAACATAAAGAACGTCATGTTAGGGGTTATGTAAACAAACACACACACACAAATCGCATAAGAAGGAATTAAAATGGCAAAAAATATAAACGAATTTCTGATTTTTTTTGCTCAAACGCACGCCGTCGACAACAAAAAAAGTTTGTCATGATCATGTTAAATAATGTAAAAAAAGGAATTAATGTTGCAAACAAACACGAGACACATGTGTGACATGTTCATTAGACGACGATGTCGATATTTAGCGGATGTAATATTATTAAATTTGTGCAATTCGTCGAGACATGCTTAGCGGAAATATTTAGTGATCAATAAAATTGATTTATTTTCCCTTGATTTTTTTTTCGTCGCTGTTTGAAGATAATTTCGAAAGCAAATGTTTATTTTTTTATGCCAGAAAAAAAATTTTCACAGACCACAATTTTCTTCGTATAAAGTTTCCATCGCAGTCAAACATTTTATTTAAAATTTTTTATTTAACGACGGATATCAAACTCTTTGACATTGTGCTTTCAACTTGATGTCATTTCCAATTTTGCCATGCAACGACGTCAGTTTTTTTTTCGGTGCTGGCAAAAAAAATAGTAGTAAAGAAAAAGGAGGAAAATCAATCGAAAAATCCATTTGCTAAATTAAATTGTTTTATTTAACTGTACAAACAAATATTGTTTAAAACCTTTGAAGTTCAATGAAAATGCTTTTATCGTGTTGACTTTGAGTCGTGTGTGTGTGTGTTGAAAAGTTGACTTGATGACATCACATTGCAATTTTTCGTTTGTGAATAGTGTGGAGTTCAAAGACATTATCGCCCGATGCGAGACGACAAAAAATTTCATTTCACTAAAAATTTTTAATGTATTTTGAAGAAAAATGTGGTTTGAAGATTTTTCGGGTCACGTGGTTAAAAAATATTTGAAAAAGCACGTTGTTAAAAATTTTTGCTTAAAAAGTTTTAAAACACGTGAGTAAAAAAAAATAAAAAAAAAACTTATTAAAAGGTCTTGGTTAAAAAATTTTTAAAAACCTCGTGGTTTTTGAATTAAAGAAAAAATTAAAATAATTAATTAAAAATAAAATTATTACATATTTATTTATTAAATTTTTATTATTAAATTATTTTTTCTAAAAGTGACGTGACTAAATAAACCACGTGGTTAAATATTTTGAAAGCTTTAATTTGAAAAGTTTTTAAAACCACGTGGTAAAAAAAAACTATGAGACCCCATGGTAAAAAAAGAATAAAATCACCATGGTTTTAAACAATTTATGAAACCACGTGACTAAAAAAAATGAAAAAAAAAAAACACGTGGTTAAAAATTTCTAAAAAGCTCTTGGTTGAAAAATTTATAAAACCTCGTGGTTTTTAAATTAAAGAAAATATTAAAATAATTAATTAAAAATAAAATTATTACATATTTATTTATCAATTTTTTATTATTAAATTATTTTTTCTAAAAGTGACGTGACTAAATAAACCACGTGGTAACATACATATTTGTCTGTTGTTTAAAAACTCGACATAAAAAACATACATCCTTGTCTTTGTTTTAACAAAAAGAAAAACTTGCAACCTATTTTTTTGTTGTTATCCTTAAAACAATGCGACGAGACATTTCTCTCATTTTAGTAATTAAAAACTATTTTTACATGAGATGAGATGCGAGTGAATTCACTTTCATTCGACTGAGAACAATGACATTGGATATAAGCACAGCACTATTTAATTTTTTGTTCTCGTTTTATTCATTTTCATTATTAGCGTAATGAAGATTCGTCATAAAAAAGTCTTTTTCCCCCAAGAAAAGCTACTTTAAAGGTGCATTTTTCTGTTTTTTTTTTTTTTTTTTTTTGATGAAAAGGGAAAAAAACTCATCATAGCACAAGTCACATAATTCAAATTTTATTATAATACTAATGAAGAAGAAAAAATTATTTTTATTTTTTTAAATAAAATATAAAATGAAATAAAAAAAGTTTGTCCAGCTCGGGATGTTTGCGTGTCTCGGCACAAATATCAAACGTAGAAGAAGACAAGAGTGAGTGAAGCCACATCGCATCACATCAATTAAAGAGACGTGAAGACAGAAAAAGCAGAAGGTAGATTGTTTCCTCGCTCGTCGCTTGCTGCACAACACATAAATAATAATAAAAGCCGAAAGGAAAGGAGACGAGGAACAACTTTTTAACAAGTAGGGAGAGAAAAATTAAAATAAAACAAAAGAAATGGACCCAAAAGTGAGAAAGAGAAAAAAAAGAAAAAATAAAATGTGAAACGGAGCTCATTTCAACTGCCAATCTAGTCTAATTACACCAATATCCATAACTTTTATTTACATTGAAAAAGTTTTATTTCTCATGCACGATTTTTTTTTGCTTCTCTCATTTTTCCCTTGTTTTTTTTCATATATTTTATTTATTTGTAGCAGAACGTCTATTGAAATGGAAAAAGTTTTCTTAATTTTTTTCATTTGTCTTGGGTTTTTTTTTTATTATTTTCATTTTTTATGGACTTGCACGACGACGTCGAGTGTTGACGAAAAGTTTACCTTTTTATTTTTATCCGTCTTGTTTGATTTAATTGTGATTCATGTCGCTTGAATTTTGATGCCTACAAAATTTAAAGAATTTTTTTTTTCAATTTTTTTATTTTAAATTTTATGCAATTCAGATGTTATCAATTCTTTTGATCCGAAATAAAGCTGAAAATCTTTTTGAATTGAAAAAAAAGAAGAAATCGATGTTCTGCAGTCAAAAATGATGCATTGCCAAAATTGAGAAAAAAAAACGGCGAACAACAGAAACGTGCAATCATGCAAACAATCATCGCATACAGAAAAACTTTTTAATCTTAAAATCGCATAAAACGTGCCTTAAGCAGTCTTTTCCTTGACTTTTTTTTTATTTGCCAAAGAAGTACATCTTCCTTAAAGTCTTTCTTAAGTAACGTTCTGTAGTCGATTTCCGACTCACACACAAAAAAAAGTTACCTTTTAAATACGTTTTAAATAAATATCGACAAGACAACGGTGTACAAGTAAATAGGAAACGGATTTTTCGTCTTTTTTCTGGTTCTGGAGATAAAGAAAGTTTCCTAAAACAAAAAAAGTGCAGATAAAAGTTTTGCGCACGAAACAATGTCATCATGTAGCAACAATAATGCACATCATTGTAACTTTTTTTCTCGATTTTTATTTTACGGATATTGATAGACATGACTTTGGTTTGAAAAAGCATCAACAGAAAAAAAAGGCAGAAACAAGGACGTCCAGAAAATTCGAGTGTGAGACAAAGAGAAAAGAGAGGCGGAAAAAGTTCATCAGAAAACAAAGAATTTTTTTTACAACCATCTGATAAGTTGCATGTTGTTGTGTGTGATTTTGAGTTGTGAGTCGTGTTTCTGTGTGTTAACTTACAATAAGTTGTTACATTGAAACATCATCATCTACACTACAAGCAAAGGACCAAGTAGGAAAAAAAGGATAAATAAAAAGTGGAATAATTGTACATCACATGGAATTCAATTCATTTCATGGATTCGTAGCCAAGTTTCTTTTCTGCACAAAATTTTATTTGTGTCTCTAAGCAGGACTACGACACACGAGAAAAGAAACAATAGACAACATTTTGTTATCTGATGCTCCTCGCTGCTTGACGTTGCTGCCGTTCTAAGAGAGTCGAAACGGAAAAACTTTTTCCATTTCATATTCTTCAAATAAGAACAACAACAAAAAAAAAGTTGAAGTCTACTAAGGAAAAGTTGATTATTTTCACCTATAGGATTCTTTGGTACTTGTTTCTAGTTTTCGCATATATCACTACGGACTAAAAAGGTGTAAAGATGACCTCTTAAGGTATCATGTACTTCGACGCCAAATGAATCTTTTGTGCTCCTAACAATATCGAACTGCAAATAGCCAGAACTCATTTTTTTTTTAAAAGGGAGCAAGTAAGTTCAACAAGATGAGTGCTGCGATTGAGTTGTCAAGTGACTTGCGCATCGCCAAAGACCAAATCAAGGAGTACGTCAAATGCCAGTATTCGCTAAGATAAAGTCGCGAGTGAAAAAAATCTAATATCATCCTGCAAGGATTGTTTTCTGGTATAACATGGGTAACAAGTAACGAGACCTTAAGGCAATTCCATTATTTTTCTTCCTAAAGAGATTATTTATTACATTAGGTTGACTCCACTTACATTGTTTTCAAATAGCCCCATTTATTTTAATCATATGGTCGCGGTGAACAACGTAATTGGCCACTAAAAACCTTTTTGCCAACATTGCGATGGCATGGTGAGATTTTGCCATCACTATAAAAATGAGATTGGTTAATTGTTCGATTTTCATTTCAGCCTTGAAGCCTTGAACTTTGAGGATTCCAAAAACATGAACAAAAAACGATTTGGAGAACTTTTTAAATTTCTCCTGCTAATGTGATTTTTGTGTTTTTCTTCTTTTAAAAATGGCTCTTCGATTTCGACAAAATCTGCTCGCATTTTTCTCTTTCCTTATTCTTCTTTCAAATCATTGAGATTAGAACTCGTTAACCATCTTTGGGTTGTTTTTAATGATTTTGTAAGCCCTGAAATTAATCCGTTTAATTCGTTCCAAAGAGTTTTTTGACTAGTTTTAAATCTCTTTTAGTTAAAATAAGACAATAAAACGGAACTTTTAAGACCAAAAATATTTCTCTTTTTCAAGAAAAATTGAAAAATTAGATTAAACTAAAAATTGTACATCTTTTGTAAGTTGAAAAACAGATAAAATAAACTCTTTAGAGATTCAAATTTATTAATTTAACCTCCTAAAAACATTATTTATTTTGGGCTGTAAATGGTCAAGTCCAACAGTAGTTACATTGAAATCGTAAGGATTAGATTGGCTCCTTGAAAAGTTAAATTAGTTCCATAAGAGGTTAAATTAATTCCTTTTCAAACAAATGGAGTTAATCTAATCATTCAAGGAGTAAATTTCACCCCTTTTTCGTTCATAGGACATTGGCACGACCTACTCCTACTACAACAAGGAAGCTGATGCCTGATTGTCTATAAAAATTTGTAATCAAACAGTTTCTTTCTCCCTGTCTGTCTTTCACTTGAGAAACACACACACAAAAAAAAATGGAGAACGAAAAAAGTTTTGTGCCAATCTGCGATTTTATCGAGTGAAATGGACTTGGACAGCAACCCATGGAAAAACATGAAAAATGTAATGACACACATTTCCGTTTTTCTGCCTTTTGGCTGTTTGTTGTCGCTGCGTCAATTCCTTCCAAAATGACTTTTTTTTTTGCAAGTCGCCTTCATCTCGCAGAAATCAAAAGGACTGAACTTTAATCAAATATTTACACGATTCATTGCAGTCACCTGTGCGCGCTCGCTCTCTCTATTTTATATTTACGACCATTTATTGCTGAAACTTTAATATCAAATGTCGCAATTTTATTAAAATCGTGAAGTACTTACATTTACGACGACGACGACGATGACGACAAATATTACAACAAACAAAGAAGACAGAAAGCAAGCCAGATTGTTTTTTGCATCTCGACAAAAAAATATGATGATTATTGTTGATATTCTGAAGTTTCTGCAACTTTTCTCTGCAGCAATATGGCACAATCACAGAAATTGTGATAAATTTTTTTTGTCGTGTTTGAATGAATGATGATGAAGTTTCTCATTCCTCTCAATAAAATGCGCCGAGATATAATCTGTCTCTCTGTGAAGGACGAAATAAAAAATGTAATTATTTGCCAAGTGAAATAAGAGAAAAGGTGTTTGTTTGTTTGTTCGTTCGTCTGCGAGAATTGGTCGCAAAAAAAATGTCGTTTATTATTAGCTCTTGTTTCTGTTCTGTTGTTGCCTTGTTATGATGAATTATTCACTGTGTCTCTCCCGAAAAACATTCGTTACATCATCATCATCAACGGCAACTTATCATCTAACATCAACAACATGGAACAAGTGGCAGAACAATGCCATGAAATATTCATTTACAACAGCGAACAATCATTTAAGTTTTTTTTTGTTGTCTTTGTGGATTTTTTTTTGCGACGGCGGCGGCGGCGGCGGGCGTACGTGTCAAAATGTTTGGAGTGCATTATGCACTTTTTGTTGTGATGTATCGCAATTTTCTTCCTTTTGTCTCTCCGTTATTTTAAAATCATCCCAGACGCACACACACACAATGTGATAATAAAATGGAGAATGCGGAAATTTTTCATTTGAGAGGGAAAGTACAATTTAGATGTCAAGTGCTGTCTGAGTGCCAGTTCATTGCGTTTCTGCGAAAAAAAAACAGCAAGCGCGCGGGAGGATAAGTGGGACATGCTTCCGGTATTCCAGTCGCAAAAAACGCAAAAAAGGGGAAAACATTGCATAACACAAGACATTTTTCGTGCGATCGATAATTTTCATTGTTTTTTATCAGGCAGCATCGCACAGTGAGAGAGACAACCTTCGTCGGTTATTCAACTTATGCGAGTACAACTCTTTCCTCCCTTATCACACGAAAGAATCCGACAACAATTAATCATTTAATTTGAAAAGACGTTTATGATTCCACACCGATTAGTATCAAAAAGTCTTACTTACTGCTTTTCTCATGACGCACAGAAAACTTCGTTCTTTCCTACAATTAACTGAGTAAAACTTGTAAGTTGCTGTCTCATAATTGTATCATTTATTACTGTTTAAAGCAGATTTATGTCATGAATGTAGAGTAAATTATTTAATTTGTTGTCGTACATTTCTTCTTCCTTCGTCTTATTTCTATTTTTCTAGAGAATTCCATGTTGATAGAAGAACTTTCTGTCTTGATGAGATTTGAAAAGAAATAAAAAAAAAGTTTTTTGGACGTTTCTTTTACTGTAAAAAATTAACGTTTCGCGATGCGATATTGAGAAATCAAATTTTTGGCTTTTCTGAAGAAATTATAGGTTTGCGGGCATATGTTTCATAGTCAAAAATGATCTATTTTAGACAACAAACAATCTTAGTGAAAAAAAAAAGAAATTTTCACCCAAACTTCGATTTTTGAGAAATTTTGGGACTTTTGATCGAATACTTTTTCACTAGGATTGTTTGTTGTCTCAAATAGATCATTTTTTTCTATGAAACATAAATCCATAAACCTATCATTGTCTCAGAAAAGCCAAAAAATGTGATTTCTTTAGTTTCGCGGTCTTTTGTGTACATTTTCTAATATCCTAGCTTTGTGAAGAGGCAACTTCGTGTCTCGCTGATGTCATCTTTTGTGATTGTCGGTGTTTTAGTTGTCGTTGTGGCATCCGTTGATGTTTCATCTTCCTCTTCTGTTTCGACTTTTTCACATGAAACTCCTTTAACGTTTATTTTGGGATCTTCTGGATGGATCAGTTTGTATGGTAATTGTCGCACATCGTAATTTTCCAAAGTTTCCATTAACGTTTCAAGGTAACTGCAATTCCATTTGTTTTCAGCTAATGAAATTTTGGTCAAACGTGGTAGAATCATCTTTGATCCGTTGGTTTGATGACCGCATCCGGAGTTGTCTTGCCACGTGAGATCCAGTTCTGTGAGATTGTTCTCAAAAAGTACGAGACTTCTGAGATTGACGAGCATGTCAAAAGCTTGCGCGGGAATTTTCTTTATATTATTTGAAGCAAGATCCAAGTTTGAGAGACGTTCGAGATTTTTAAAGGCATTTGGACTGATGACGCCGATTTTATTGCCTCTCAAGTCGAGAGAATCCAAAACTTTGTTCGTGGTGAAAAGTTCATCGCTGATTTCAAGTAAAGAGTTGTAAGATAAGTCCAATGTTTCCAAGTTCACAAGTTCCCGGAAAGTTCCATCATGCAAAGTTGTCAGTTGATTTTTTCCCAAATACAGGAATCTCAGTTGCGCCAAACCACTAAACGCTTGTTCCTCGATGTCACTTATGTGATTAAATTGCATCTTTAAATCCTCCAAGTGTGGCGCATTCGCAAACAAACCGTGCCCCAATTTCGTCAAATTATTACCTTTCATATGCAGATACAGCAAATTTTCCGCACCAACTAATGACTCACTTGAGAGATACTCGATTTGACATGCGGTGACATCAAGTGTTTGTGTATTTAGGTAATTCTTAAATAAATTAGGGGGAATTTGATAGAGAATGGAGTTTTTGAATTTGACCCAATTTTTATCCTCCGACGGAATGTAGTCGAACACGGCGTCACTTGTCGTGGCAACAATTTCGTGAAAAATGCACGTTTTCGAATCCATATCGGGAGCACCTTCGTCATCGCGGCATTCCAAATGGATTATTGTGTCATTGTTACTGATTGATGCGGCATAAATACAACTTGTGACGACACTCAAGGTCACGAAGGTGAATGTACTGCAAGTGATAAACACAAATTTGATTAAAAAATTACTAGAAATGAAATAAAACTGACCTTGATAACATTCTCTTTCTCTTTTAACCGTAAAATTTTTAATATTTTTTTTTTATTTAAAAATCAAACTCACTCTTCGACGAACAGAGAACGACTGAATCTCACATCACGTCTTACGGAGAAACATTAATAGATTTGTTGTTTTTACTTATTCATATGTCTACAGAGGTTTGTCATCTACGGCAGGCGGCGGAATTTGTTTGTTGTGTTATTATTTATTTTATTGTGTCTGGCTATTTATTCCATTAAACTATATTCTCTAAACACAAATGATAACGTGCCTTGCATTAGCATGGAGGCACTAATGTACTAATTGATTGTAATGATTCATGAATTGATGCGTTGTGTTGTTTGAGAGTTTTGTTTGTTTTCTTCTTATCAAATTTTGTATAAATATTGCGTGCATTCTTCTTAATTGTTGATTTAATGAGAAGACGAAGAAGATGGAAATTTTATTCTCGTCCGAGAATACTTGAGGAGCTCATTAAAAGAAACTTGAAGCATAACGAAATTTATTATTTAAAATGGAAATTTTATTTTGAAATTGAATTTTAATGCAATAATATTGCACCCATACATACATACTTTCTTCTTCCAGACAGAATAAAAGGAAGAAAAAAAGTTTATGATTCAAATTCTCAAAGCGTATTTCTAGTTTTTTCAAATTTTTAATTAAAAAAATAATTGTGCACTGGGGTTGTTAATTTGTCAATTTTATAAAATATCGAATATGTATTTAAAATTTGCATTGGGACAAAATTTTTAAAATACACTTTGGGCTAAATATTATAAAAGTATCAAATGTAAATTTGAATATGAAAAATCAATTATGCATTGGGGCTAAATTTTTAAATGTAAAATTCAGAATGAAACTAAAATTTGATAATAATTTAGAGTGAAAGTATTCAAAATGTGCAGTGGGTTTAAATTTTACAATAAATTAATTTTTAAAAGTATGACTAACTACGAATTATGCATTGGGTCTAAAAATTTTAATTTACCTAAAGTGACAAATACAATCAAAAAATTCAAAATGTACACTGGGGTTAAATTTTAAAATAGGACAAAAATTTAGAATGTGAGTTGGGACAAAGCTTTAAGACACACGTTTGGTCGAAAATTTAAAAAATATTGACTTTTGATTGTAATTTAGAGAGAAAACTCAAAATATGCACTGGGAAAAGTGTCACTATCATGCATTTTTATCAAAATTCGTTATTTGACAGACAGACAGTCCAGTGCATTATCGCATATTCTTCAATATGTTTCAGAATTCTGCAGAAAAACCAAGAGGAAGAATAGTTTACAACTTCTTTTTCTTTCCATTTTGCATTCATCCACCCTTTTTCCGCTTGTTCTCTTCGTGTTCCGGGTATTCAATTATTATTATTACTTCTCTTGATTTCTACAAATTAATTACATTTTTCAAGCACAGTAGAAGCAATCAACAACTCCATTGTTAACGCAACTTCCAACAATTTCTCCTTCAATTTCTTCTTCGTTCTTCAATTGCCAATTGAATAGACGGCTACTTTTACGCTGGAAAATGCGGAAAAAAATAAGACATCTCTTAATTATTGTCTAGCAAACGAAATTTATGTTTGTTTGTTCGTTCTTGGACCTTGAACCTGCTCTTTCTTTCTTGGAAAACAAATCAATAAATCTCTTTCGATGTTTATTTTTTTATTTGTTTTGAATTTTCAAACGAGAGAGTAACAAGATCCCCTACCGCGATATTTGATCAGATGGTAAATTTTGTCTTTGACACATCATTATCGTCATCAATGTCACAACAAATGCTCTTCATCATTTTTTTTCCTTTTTTTAGTTCTTTGTAAAAGAGTCCTTTTACCATCATCATCTTGAACATCGTTAAAAATGTAAATACGAAATTCATCGATTAATGATGCGATTTCCATTGTGCCTCTTTCTCGTCAATGATGACGACGACTTGACAATTATTACGGGTTTATCTTCGACCCGTCTGTTTGTGGCACCAGTTGTGAATATATATTTCGTCTCTAATAATAATCGACTTTGAACAATTCCAAGCGAACGGAAAATTTCCAAGAATTTGTTAAAAAACGGATTATTTGAGACGAAATTTTCGCAAAAACTTTTGTATCCGAGCAATTTACTTTGCCTGTTCAAACAATGTGTCCCCTATATATTTGCATCAAATTTTCTGTGTAGATTGCATTAGATCCGGCTTCTTTTCACTCATGCAGAAATTGTATTGATTGATACTACAAATGAGCATCATCCGATGACTGAGAGAAGAAATTTTTGTGACGATAAACGAACGTTTGCTTGAACAATCAAAGCAAAATTTTGCGACAATTGTCGAGATATTTAGTGAAGTAAAAATGCAAAAGTATAAACAAATTAAGCAGAAGATGTGATTGAGAGCATCAGATGAGTTGAATAACTCATTTTTTTCTAAAAAAGAAAAAAATAATTATTATCACACAAAAACTGTTCTCGCACCTGATCCAATCGATTTGAGTGTGGAATCCTCGTATTATTATTATTATTATTACATTATTTTGCACGTGCTTTACACCGTTTCCATTGTTATTATTTTCGCCTATTCAATTCCGTTCTTTCTCCAATCATCATTCATTCAATTTCCCTCCGTTTTTTTTTATTGTAAAATTTATTTTTATTTTATTTTCTGTATAATTTTCTCCATAAAAAAATTTATATAACATCATGTCGAAGCGATTGTGTGTGCTCGGCATGATAGATAAGAAGAATGGAGGTGAAAGGAAGGCGATTATTAATTTTGCAAATATTGAAATAAAATAAGGGGTTTCTCTCTGCTCAAGACGATGAATGGCTTGGCTTAGCGTTTAGCGATGGTGCATGTGCTGAGTGGATAAAAAATAAAGAAAAAAAAAACGCGAATATTTAGGGTTGAAAATACTTTAAGACAGAAGAAAACTTAAAGTTTTTGCTTGAGAATTAATCGAAATTGAGTTGTTTAAATTTTAAAGCAAAATTTAACTAAGCTAAATTAATTTTTTCTTAATTAAAATTTTTAAGTCAAAATTAAAAATAATTTTTGAAAAAAAAAATCAATTTTTTCGTTAAAAAATTTTTATCTTGCCTTCGAGACTAAATTTTGACAAAAAAAATATTTTTCATGAAAAAATTGATAAATTTTTAAAAATTTAATTTTTAATTTTGACTTAAGAAAAAATAAATTTATTAGCCTAATTAAATTTTGCTTTTAATTTTTAAACAACTTAATTTCGATTACCTTTTTTAAGCAAAAGCTTCAAAATTTTTTTTTTGACTTAATTTTTTTCAACCCTGCGAATATTACTCGAAATAATTTAAATTTTTTGGTGTTTCACCGGCAACTGAAGTAAATTTTAAAGGATTCACCGTTTGGTTATTCGAGACTTGCAAGAAACGGCTTCTTAATTTTCGAACTTTATCTTTCATTTTCCCTTCTTCTCTTTCTCAAAAGATGCTGGATCAGTGATTTAGATGATTCGCACGCGTTACAATGTAAAAATTATGCCAGAACTTACCTCCGAGCGATACTTTCTCCCATTTTACACAAATAAAAACACATTCCATGTCTTCGTCGTCGAAAGTTTTTTTTTGTTGTTTTTTGAAACACAAGCATTTCCCCATTTTCACATCCTATTAATTTTCTTGATTTTTTTTTTCGTTCGCGTCATCATTTATCTCGAAGAAAAACATGCACGAGCAGAAAAAAAAACTTTTGAAGATTAATTCAAATGAAACATATCTCATGCCTCTGAGCTATTACATCCTTGATGGTGTCTGTATGTGAGTGCGTGTGTGACGCAATTTACTTTTGCATTCCTCCACTTTTTTTCCTCGTCGTTCCTCGTCGATATGTGAGACGGATAAATTTATTTTAAATATTTTTTAAGGGGGTGCGTATCATTTTTCTCGCAATTATAGATTCTTTAACGTCATCATACCTGATAAAAAATTTTTTTCAGTTTCCTCGGGGACGTAATTTGATTTTGTATTTCTTTTATTTGCGATTACTTGACTGACATACTCCAGAAAAAATAAATATCGAGTATTTTCTCCTTTTGAATATCAAATAATTGGATGATTTTGAATATCACAAGACCTGCGACCTGTTGTTGGTATTGAATGGCAAAAAATATAAGAGCGAAAAAAAAATTTTTTTTTGCCAGGAAGTTGATTAAAATTATTATTTGCTTATGCCTTTCATATTTTTCGAGATATCGACGACGACGACAAATTGTGACGACATCTCGGAGCATAACGCAACAATATTTACCCGTAATTGAATTGAAAGGAAATCAATTTCGCTTATTTTTATTATTACGTGAAATGTCTTTGATGAAAAAAAAAGAAATTGATTTTTTTTTTAAAGAAAGTAAAAAGATATCGTCGACATGAAATTGATATTAGACGAAGCAAGAAATTTTGTCGCATTTTAGTTTAATAAGCGTGCCATAAAAGTGGATCTAATATTAAATTTAAGCCAAAATGTATTACAAAGAAGCTTTTGGTACTCATGAAATTATTTTACCGAGAGAAAAAAATTCAATAAAAGGTTCTGAGAAGGATAATTTGGATAAGTTACAAGCAAGTTTAATTCCTAATTGGACAATTTTAAAGAAAATTATAATAAGAGTTTGGTTACGACAGTTACAAAGTGGTCAAAGATTATTTTTTTGTATGAATAGAAAGGACACGTGTCTTTTCATGTGTTAACATTTCAGCAATGAATGAAAAGGGACACATATGTTCCTCTTTCAAACCAAGCAGTAATGTTACCTAAAGAATATTTTATGAGAAAATTTAATGGAAATTTTTAAGTTTTTTAATAAAACTCAGATTTTTGTGAAAAATTTAAACTTCATAAAGAAGAAAAATCAATTTTAATGTTTCTTAGATCTGTCACTGAAATTAAATTTCAAAGACTCAATTTTAATCTAAAACAAAACTTTGAATAGAAAATCTTGTATGAATTGCTAAACTGCAAATATCTTGCGGTTCCTTTTAAAATTTTCTCACAAAAACTTAAAATTTTCCAAAATTTGGGTTAAACATGCATGACATATCTACCGAGAGAGAAAAGACGACGAGAGACTGAGACATTTTGACAAATTGGTTTATGTTAATGCGTTGCGGTTTCTACAATCAAATATGCAACACATTACTTTTAAGTGGTAATGTGGGGGTAAGTGGTTTATTATTTATCTGCTTTTGAAAAGTTGGTCAATGCAAATTTTTTTAAACTAATTTTTTTTTTGCTACCTTTTACTTGACGAATTTATAAAGGAGAACATCTGTTCTTGCTGAAGATGTTTTTAACCCAATTTTAACCACATTTCCATTTTTTGTTTATCTTTTCAGGTAGGTGAAACTCGAAAGCAAAACGAACACGATCGATGGTTTTTCTCGTAAGTCACTTTCATCCTTTTTTCCAATATTTTCCGTCCGTTATTAGTCAATACCAATATTTTTGGTTTAATCGTCTTGCCAACTTTTGCGAAAAAGGAAACGAATGCCTAAAAGCCTCTTATATATTTACTGAACATGTAGGAAGGAAGGCACACTAACACACATATTCAAAAACTACGCAACAGAGAACATGTTTTGATCAATTTCTTTGGTTTTTTGTGCTTCGTTTGCCAAAAATGTGCCGAATAATATTTAGGTGAAGTTACCTTTCTGCCTCGTGTTATCGCAGCAAAGTTATGAAAACAGCAAATGGAATCAATAATTCATAGCGGATTTACTCATAAATAAATTCAATTTTCGGGAAAGATGTGTGATTTTGTACCGTCTACCGTTTTGTCTTGTTTAGTTTATTGTATCGGATCGGAAAATATTTATTATTATTATTATTATTGAGAAAAGTTTAAAGAACACACAAAAAAAATGATTTCCCTTGATGCTCAATTTTCTGACCTAAAGAGATTTTGCATGGGGAATTCTTACTGCAGCGAAGTGAACGAACGAAAAAAAAAATGTCCGAAAATTTCTCATTTAACGCACGTACGAGTCGTTCCGAGTTCACCCCCGAAAAATAGGCTAATGATATTTTATCCTTTTGTTTAGATTATACACGCTTTAATCCCTTCCTATTAAAACTACTTTTATGATAATGACCACATACACTAAAGTTGTTCATTAAAATTCACAAGAACGCTTCGAACGGAGGCGAACGACAAAAAGGTAAAGAGCAAAAATTCAGCACACACCAGAAGTGTTTCATCATAAATACCGCCAGAAGCTAGAATTTTGTGCTGTTATGTTTACTTTTGTGATGAAAAAATATCAAAAGCTAACAATGGAATATCATTTGACCGTTCGCACGCCTCTCGCAAGACGAAGTTGTTGGGTTTGATGGACTGTATGCCAAAAGTCCGTGTCCGGCATTTCCCAGGCAAAGTTTATATAATAATAATAATCCTTTTAATAGAGTTTACTTTTTTAATTTAATAACTAATCGCTTTATCGCCATTTTACCAGAGAGTACGACGACGATGGCGAGGACGACGATGTCATTTGGCGTGGAGAGTCGAGGAAAGGATTAAAAAATATATTTTATAATTATGTGAAAGTGCATTTTGCGTCATAGAAAATTTCCCCCCGAAAAGTGTGGAGAAAGAAAGATGTACGACGTCGGGTATTTACACACAATTAAAAACTGTTCTCGTGCCCGAAGGCGATAAAATCCTAATTTTAAAAGTTGTCATATGGCATGTGACAGAAACCTCAACCAATTTTGCTGAAATGACACACAAACTTGAACGTTTTGTACGAAACGCAACGAATGACAATAATTAAAAAACTGGGCCACACAATTGAAAAACAAAACTATTTTCTGTTTCAATAGTTTTTCGGAAAATAAATGTCCGGATAAACTATTGTTTAACTTTTTTTTTATTCGAAATCCACATCTCTAGATTGGAGAAAACCAACGTCCAAATGAAACACCCGAAAAATAATAGAAACAACTCTCATAAAATTTGTTTACCTACTTTTACGCCACATTCAAGTCCTGGTCCAGAAACACACTCATACACATACACAGAAACAAACAAAACATTTAAATAATAACACCTAAAAAAGGCGTTATAACGATGGACGACGACGATGGCAAACAATGGAAGAGCCTTGCTTGTTTTCTATGAGCAGGGTTGTAAAAACTTACGAATTATACTTAAGCTTAAAAATCTTATGTGACTTAAACTTAAGTTTTAAATAAAAGATACATCGATTTACTATACAAAAAAAAATTAAAATAAGTCAAATAATAAGGTTTCAATAAAATTTTGAAATAAAAATATTTTTTTTGAAAATTAAAAAAAAATTAAGTGAAATTATTTGACTTAAGTCAAATTTTAGTGATTTTTACTCAAACTTAAATAAGTTTCAATGAATTAAGTTAATTAGATTTTGACTTTTCGACCAAATTTTAGAAAGAAAAAAATTATTTTTGAAAAATTAAAAATTTTGAATTTGATTTAATTTTAACTTTTAAGTGACTTTTACTAAACTACTGGAGAGACTCGACTGAAAATGCCGAAATTTAATCATTTTTCTCGATATATTTGATCTTTTTGAACTTTTGGCGCCAAGTTTGAAAATAAATTTAAAAATTGAAAAAAAAAATTTTTTTTTTAAATTATTCAAACTTTTGGTAAAAATTGATCAAATAAATCGAAAAATATGTTTAAAAACTTGCATTTTCTGTCGAATCTCTCAACTTTCTCAGTCGAGTAAAAATTAAAGAAAATTTGTCTTAAATTTTTTACAACCCTGCTTTCGTACATTTCAGTTAGTAAATAGATGCTGGACGTACAATTATAAAAACTAAAGTTTATTTTTGTTTTTCACACCGCAACTGTTTAAATATACGCACACACACACACACAAATACACAGTCAAAAAGTAAACAAATAGCTTTTTAGTTGTTTGTTGGTTCTGATGTGCCTTTGACCGTACAGTAGCTATTTGCACAAGGACCTGTGAGACGAATGCGGCAAAGAAAGCTTTAAAAAATTTTTTGAATGTTTTATTTAAATGTAACAAACAACCAAAAACACACACATAACCATCAGAGGGAAAATATCTCGTAAACCATGCAAATGTTAAGAGAAAGCAAGCAATGCAATGCAGGATTTACGTTTTCATATGAAAAATTATTTGTTTTGTGGTTACACTGTAATAATTATTGTTTTTCGTTAGTTTTTGCTCTAAATTTTGTATAAATGTTTTTATCTCATTTTGTGTGATTTTGGTTTTTTTCGTCGGTGAGTTCATCAACTTGGTGATGCTTGGTTGCACTTTGTAACGTCCCGTCTCTCAATTATTTTAAAATAAAATAAAAAATGGAAAAAAGAGAGAAACAATGAGGCGTTAAATTAAGTTTTTCGCGATTATCGATGCATTTTCTCTTTAAAAAAAAAATGAACTCTGTGGAGGGGTGAGATTTCTACGATTCTTGAACCGAAACATGCAAACGTGTCGTCTTCGTCACAAACACTTTAATTCCCTCTCTTCTTTAAATTCAAGCAAAAAAGTGAAGATATTGCAGGTAATAAGTCTCTTGTTTGTGTTTTTCTTTTTTTTTTGTCATAATAAAAAAAATAAGCAAAATAAAGTGGAAGAAAGACTTGAAGCGAGGAAAAACGTTTTAATACATCATCAGGAAAGCGCGCGTTGAATGTGACGCCATCCACGCCACACGTACACAAAAGTGACACACACAAATGATTAATGGCTTTTATGTTTATAATGATATTAATGCTTTTGATAGTACCTACACTTTTAATATCTTTTTTTCCTCTTGCCTATGATATGTCAAGACGAAGCAAGGCACTGAAGACGATAAAAAAATTTTTCCCTGCAAACATGCAGATATCGTGATAGAAAATGAATTTGTGTCGGTTTTTTTCTTCGTCAAGTGTGTGACATTTACTTTGAATATATTCGCTCACACGCAAAGCAAAAAAGGATGCGTAGTTGCGTTATGATGAGACACCGAGTGAATGACAATGTGTGCCAGGATGAAATAAAATTAATGATGAATTACTGTGTGTTTCTTGGTTTTTTCGGCGATACATGATTTGGATGATGCCAAAGAGCACATCCCACTATTTTGTTAAACGTTTGTCGTGACATGTCATTAAACTTGTTTCATGCGTAATTTTTGGTACGCATCAATTTTTTGTTACTTTTTTTGAATAAATTGGGCAAGTACAATTTTAGTGAATTTTTCAATTTTTTTCAATAATTAATTTTATTGATCATGATCCATTTGAGCAAGCTCAAAAATTAAATTAAAAAATCTCAAATTATTTATAAATTTAATTTTTTTGTATTCAATTATTTTTATAGACGTAGAAGTTGAAGAATTTAATAAAAAAAAATTTAAATTGAAAAAAAAAAAAATAAAAAATTATGTGAAAAATTTTTTAAATATAATTTAAAATTTTTAAACTTTGAATTCAAATTTTAAAATTAATGCCCTTCATTTGACCTTCATT
Organism: Culicoides brevitarsis; assembly: GCF_036172545.1. Classification (NCBI taxonomy): domain Eukaryota; kingdom Metazoa; phylum Arthropoda; class Insecta; order Diptera; family Ceratopogonidae; genus Culicoides; species Culicoides brevitarsis. Next base: position 17,036,949 of record NC_087085.1, on the reverse strand, counting down.
TATAAAAATATTAAAAAAGATGCAAAATATAAAAATTAATTATTTTTACTTTTACCTTGAGGTCCATAATGAAACATTTTTCAAAATTGTGCTTGCCTCACTTGATTTTTTGTTGTAAAAACGACAAAAAATGAACGCATTGATTTAATTACTTTCACTGCAGTTAACATCCAAGTCTTAATTTCACCAGTAATTAATCATATTGTCTATCTACTCGACTCAACATGAAACACGAACGAGATGAGAACGACGGGAAGCTGGAAAATGTCATTATTTACCGTGATGGATTACAAATGAAGCGCAAGTGTGATGATGATGTAGCGATAAAAATTAAACAGTTTTGTGAAATCCTTTTAATTTCTTCGTCACCCGAGTTTTCAACGTTGTCGTCCCTCGCGGCGTAAACAGCGCTTTTGATAACAGCACGTGAGTCATCATGCAAAATATTATTGATGAGACATCCCCATGAATAATAATAATGTGTCGATGACTTGAATTTTTTTTCTCTTTCTCTCTCTTGTAATGATAATTATGACAAGCAGAAATGATTGAAAGTTGCCTGTCACATTACTTGTCGGAAATTTTCCATTTTTTGTACTTTATCTAAAAATATATTGGAATTTTTTTCCGATGAAATTTATTTCTTCTTGCTTTTTTCGTTACTTAGCTAGATTTGACCTTCTTTGTTGGTCGACAGATGATTGATAAGATTTTTTTAATCAGCATTATCGGAAGAACGATGCCTAAAATAGCCGCACTTATCAGTATTGCATAAGCGTCAAAGTTGTAATATTCGATAACGCTCATCTTATTTACGTGGGACTTCATGTGTGGGGCGCCATTGTGTCGTAGAACATACTCGACCCAAAATTTGGCGGTTTCGAGCGGAGTCATTGGTTGATCGCGGAACAGTTTTTGTGAGTTTTTGATTGTTTTCGTGTACTTTGGGTTGTTCAAGACTTCATTTAAGGCCCACGTGAATGATGTTTCTGTCAAATTTCGATAATCGATCCACGTACCCCAACCTTCCTTCTTGGCATTGTCTACATTTTTCATTTGATCGCCGAAAATTGGTACGCCGAGGATAGGGACGCCATGATGAATGGATTCTGTGCAACTAAGAAGACCTCCTGAAAAATATTTTTGAGTTAATTTCACGAATTTAAAAGATTTTGTCAAACATTACCATGAGTAATGAATAATTTGACATTCGGATGTGCTAAAATAGAATCTTGTGGCATCCATTTCTTGACCAAAATTTTTGTAGGATCGACTTTCAATGATTCATCGTCCCATTTCCAAATGACTTTTTGCTTTAACTTAGCAAAAGAATTCAAAATTGCATTTCTTTTCTCTTGCGTCATTTTCGAAGGAATGACATTTGTTCCCATCGAGAAATAAATAACGCCATGCTCGGCACTTTCAATGAAATTTTTGATATCTGCAGGTAACTCTACTGGATTTGGATTGATTTGCATTCCTCCGACCTCAACCATGTTCGGGAAAAGTGCTTTTGGAAAACTAATCGAGAAATGAGAGTTAAGTAGCACCAAGGACACAATCGATTTTCGTAATTCCGACAATGGAGGCTTATTATCCCCTGGAAAACCTATTTCGTAATGCCCTTGCTGTTCCGGGATATATTTCGTGTACAAGCGATAACGTTCGTAAAGTGTTACAAGAATGTTCATTATACGTTCTTGTAAATTCATCTTGTCCTTGTACGGTAATAAGAAATTTGGCACGAATGACATTGGAGCTGCGGCACCACCAAAGTCCATTGCCCATGGAGTCATTCCAATAGTAGACATTGCCACAATGGGACAGTTGTAATGATGCCCGAAACCCACGAAAGCATCATTTACGAAAATTTCCATGAAGATCAAATCAAATGTGGCGTCAGATTTCAGTAGCTTTTGAACATTTGGATGTTGAAGAGTATCTACCGTCACGTGATTAGCAAATTCGTAAAATTCATCAACCATTTTGAAATATTCTTCTTGTTCGTTGATTCGGTCAAAAATGTCATCCAAATATTCTAAAAAATAGAAAGTTTCTGTAGAAAACTATTTTTCTTCAAACATGTGACCTTACTATCAAACGCTGTATCAATTCCCTCCAAATAAACGTTCGTTATTCCTTTTGGCGGGTTCTTTATCGGAAACGGCGTGATAATTGTAATTTCATGTCCAGCTTTATTCAGCTCAAACATCAGCTGCTGTCCCAAAATTTGATGGGATTTTGACGCTGTATGAAAGATCGCGAGAATTTTGGCGCCATTTGCTAGATTTGCCGCCAAAAAGATCAACAAAAGTCGGATCACGATCATTTTTGGAGTGAATCTGTACTTCACGAGTAACGATTAAAGACTGATAAATTGAATCAATATTCAATAATAGCAAAGTTCTCTCTGGGTTATACAATCACAGCGTTATCAACGTTAAAAGAGTTTATCATTGGGTGTCAAACATTAAAAAAGTTTATCATTAGGTATCAATGACAATGCATCTGTTCAGTTTACTCAATTCAAATTCATTTTGTCTTCTTGAAATAACTGAAAGTTGCCTGTCACATTACGTGTCGGAAATTTACCATTTTTGTATTTTATCTAAAAATATATTGGATTTTTTTCCATTGAATTTTATTTCTTCCTGGTTTATTTTTAAGAAACGACTTAGCTTGATTTGATCTTTCTTGTCGGTCGACAGATGATTGATAAGATTTTTTTAATCAGCATTATCGGCAGAGCGATACCCAAAATAATCGCACTTATCAGTATTGCATAAGCATCAAAGTTGTAATATTCGATAACGCTCATCTTATTTACGTGGGACTTCATGTGTGGGGCGCCATTGTGTCGTAGAACATACTCGACCCAAAATTTGGCGGTTTCAAGCGGAGTCATTGGTTGATCGCGGAACAATTTTTGTGAGGTTTTGATTGTTTTCGTGTACTTTGGGTTGTTCAAGACTTCATTTAAGGCCCACGTGAATGATGTTTCTGTCAAATTTCGATAGTCGATCCACGTACCCCAACCTTCCTTCTTGGCGTTGTTTACGTTGGCTAATTGATCGCCGAAAATTGGCACACCGAGGATAGGGACCCCGTGGTAAACGGATTCCGTGCAACTAAGTAGACCTCCTGAAAAATATTTTTAAGCTCAGTTTACGATTTTTAAGGAATTTTGAGAAAGTTACCATGAGTAATGAACAATTTGACATTTGGATGTGCTAAAATCGCGTCTTGTGGCAGCCATTTTTTGATCAAAAACTTTGTGGGATCTACTTGCAGTGATTCATCGTTCCATTTCCAGATGACTTTTTGCTTAAATTTAGCAAAAGAGTTCAAAATTGCATTTCTTTTCTCTTGCGTCATTTTCGAAGGAATGACATTGGTTCCCATGGAAAAGTAAATAACGCCATCCTCGGCACTTTCAATGAACTTTTTGATATCTTCGGGAAGTGGTTCAGGATTTGGATTGATTTGCAATCCTCCAACTTCAATCATGTTCGGGAAAAGTGCTTTTGGAAAATTAATCGAGAAATGAGTATTTAGTAACACCAATGAAACTATGGATTTCCGCAATTCCGACAATGGTGGCTTATTATTCCCTGGAAAAGCTATTTCGTAATGCCCCTGCTGTTCCGGGATATATTTCGTGTACAAGCGATAACGTTCGTAGAGTGATACAAGAATGTTCATTATACGTTCTTGCAAATTCATATTGTCTTTGTATGGTATCATGAAAATTGGCACGAATGACATTGGAGCTGGTGCACCTACAAAGTCTATTGCCCACGGAGTTATTCCCATTGTAGACAATCCCACAACGGGACAATTGTAGTGATGACCAAAACCCACAAATGCGTCGTTTACGAAAATTTCCATGATGATCAAATCGAATGTGGCATCAGATTTCAGCAATTTTTGAACATTTGGATGTTGAAGAGTATCTGCCGTCACGTAATTAGCAAATTCGTAAAATTCATCTACTTTTCTAAAATACTCTTCCTGTTCGTTGATTCTGTCAAAAATGTCATCCAAATATTCTAAAAAAAAACCAAATTTTCATTAAAAAAATTTTTCTTCGATCACGTGATCTTACCATCAAAAGCAGTATCAATTCCCTCCAAATGAACGTGCGTTATTCCTTTTGGCGGGTTCTTTATCGGAAACGGCGTGATAATTGTAATTTCATGTCCAGCTTTATTCAGTTCAAACATCAGTTGTTTTCCCAAAATTAGATGGGATTTTGATGCTGTATGAAAGATCGACAAAATTTTGGCGCCATTTGTTAGATTTGCCGCCAAAAAGATCAACAAAAGTCGGATCACGATCATTTTTGAGTTGAACCTTTACTTTACGAGTAACGATTAAAGACTGATAAATTGTATCAATATTAACTAATAGCAAAGTTCTCTCTGGGTTATACAATCAAAGTGTTATCAACGTTCAAAGAGTTTATTATTGAGTGTTAATTACGCGAATTTACTCAATTCAAGTTCATTTTGTCGTCACTGTGTCTGATAAATTTTAACTTTTAAACCAAAATTATGTAATTTTCTTAGATTATTTTTTTGAAAAGTTAGATTTCCAAGGACTAATGGGATATCATTAAAATGAGAGAATAAATTGTTCTCTCTCTCTCGATTTATCATTTCAAGTTAGAAACATGACAACAATAGAAACAAAATGTGAACAAAATACCAAAGAAGACCCTGAACTTCTAACAAAACAAAAACGAAATCGATCAAATTGAAAATAATATTTTGTCATAATCGGATTAGGTTTAGTACCGAAAGTGCGTGTAATTGGAAATTTTTGTGAACGACTGGAAAATTACAAAAAAAAAACGTGGAATTACTGAGGATTCCCCATAAATTTATTGCGTCTCATCACCATCAGGAAAAGTTTTAATGAAAAATTCACCGATATCTAAAGAGAGATAAAAATTGTGCCGGAAGTCAATTTACGATAGTTTCATAAGAGGCTTATGATGCATCGCTTGGTCATCGTCGTCGTCCCCTATATCGACAAGAAGAGCACAAGTAACCTAAATTTCATATTTATGTTAAGCTGTTTTATCCGATTTGCATGCAGCAACATTAACACAGATGAGATGACGACGCAATATGTTTAATCAGCTGCAGCAACTTCCAAAAAGCAATTCAGAAAGGATTAATTTTAAAGCGTCAGCAATCTCTGCTGAATTTTAAGGCTGTTTTCGGTATTTTTATGCTGAAATTGTTTCGGCTGCTAAGCTATAACAAATTCCAATAAATTTAAAAAGTTTGTGTAATTTATATCGGAATTGCCTGACGTGTGTCGTGAAAAATAAGGCAAACGCAAACAAACATGTGCGACGTGTGTTTGTGTGTGCATTCAATCAATCGTTTAATTTTCCATGATTTTATTTTATTTTTTTTTCTTCCGTTCGTTATACATGTATCAAAAGTAGTACAAATAGTAATCCATCTCATGACAAGCAAAGGTATGCCAGTTTCGATTTTCTGTCACTTTCAATTTCGCTCTACCCTCCTCTTTATATTTTTTTCTTTCTTCTTCTTGAAATTGATTGAACGCATACCTGAATCGTCTTGTATTTGCTGTTGTTGAGTTTTGAGGCAACAAACAAATAAGCATTTTTCACGTTGATACGATGCAATATTTTTCTTTCATTTGAAATATTATCAATCGATTACTTTCGTTCGTTTTGTAAGGAAAACAAGAAGAATGCGGGAAGATTTCATCAGGAAGTATCTACTTAGAGCGCGGAGGAAGAGGGTGGTGCCCAACCATAGCATCCGCTTTGAGACGAAAGATAATTGCGAATTCCTAGACACCCTCGTGTTTCTAATCAAACCAATAACACTTATGTCTGCTATAATTTTTGTACGTTGAATGCATTCCAAAAATCAAGCTGCGAGGAAAAAACAACAACTTTCTTCCCTCTATTTTTTCTTCCACTTTTTTTTCCAATATATCTCTGATCTATTATTATTTTCCTTTAATTTTACACCTTTTTGCTCCCGAACTGCGAAATTTTTCATCGAACACATATCAGACGGAAAAACACGTAATTTCTCTTCCATTCTGCCAGACTCCCACCCACATGTAATCGCTTTTAAACTACAAAAGAAACAGAGCAGAGCGATGAATTGAAAAAAAAGTAAACGAGAAAAACACAGTAAAATTACCTCTATTCATTCTCGCCTTCGCTTTGCTTTTGGCTTTCCTTTCCACTATTTCTGCAAAAAAAACCAACACTTTCTCCCCCCAAACTTTTTTTTGTTGTTTTTGTTTTCCTTTTTTCACGGTTTGGTATTGTGATTGTAAAATGAACATTCGTTGAGCAACCAGACACCCAGAGATTTGTATGTCGCTCGAGTGTCAAAGATTTCCGCCGCTTTTTTTCGTCTGCCTGCATATTTGGGGCCCCGAAACATGTCAATATACGTTTTGCCATTCATTTGTCTTTTCATGCGGGATTTGTCTTTTCGCCCCGTTCATCGTTTCGTTCGAAAATTGAGTGATGGTAAGATGTCAGCGTGATTTTCCGGCCAAGTATGAATGAAACGCATTTTATTGTGTTGCAGCAGCAGCAGCAATGGTGGCGGCAGAATTCAAGAACCATCACTAATTTGACAGGTATTGTTTTTTACTTCATTTTTTATTATTTGCTTGTTTGTTCAGGGGGGTGAGCCAGGAATTTAATTTTAAATCTTTTTATGTTTTGTGAACGAAAAAAAAAACGTGGTTGTGGTAAGAAATTAATCAATTTCTATGGCAACAACCGCTCAATTTTTGCTGTTATCTTCAACGATGCTTAATTTCTGCTCATAAGTGGATCTCTTGAACACAAAAAAATAAAATGTTTCATCTTTTTCATGTTTTCTACGAGCAATTGTGGGGAATCTTTGCTACTTAGCTGCTTGTAATCCTTCAATACGTCCCACTTATTACTTCTGCCTCTTCTGCGAAAAAAAATAATAAATGAACAATGAATGTGGTGACAATTAATTTAAAAAAAATATGTGTGTCTTTTATCATTTATCTTCCCACTTTGCAATTTTTTTCCCTCATTTTATAATTTTTCCTCCTTTTAATCGTTTGTCACACACACATCGTTGAGGAAAAAAAAGTGTGTTGAGGATGACATGCGTGTCAAATTGTGTTTCTGGTAATTTTTTTTTCTGCACGAGATGAGACCAGTAACTGCATTAGTAACGGGATTTGGTGAAAAATTCCATTAATTAAAACGAGCAAGTGGCGAGTATCCGTGTCTTGAACCGTGAAGAACCGTCTCGCCAAGTTAACTTCTGAGAAACCCTTTTTTTGCGCTACAATAATTTTTTCATTTGCATTTTCTTCCATGTTTTTCTGTAATTTTTATTGGGAAAATGAGGAAAAAACAAGAATTCAATTAGTTAGAATTTTTTGGGATAACAACAATAAAAATATTTTTTTTTTGTGAAAATTAAATGAACTGCCAATATGATTTTTTTTTTCGTAAAATAACAAGCCCAATAAATTTTCTTTTTTTTTTGTTATTTTTCGGATGGTTCGACATTTGAAAAGTACATCGTTAACGACGAAATGAACGCGTAACATTAATTTTTTTCCACGCCAGTGATTTTTTTATCCCCTTTTTCGGCAACGATTCTCCAAAATTTGAAAGAATTTTTCTAAAAAAAAAAATCGATAAAGAAAAATTTCGTGAAAGAATTTTTTTAATTACAGTTTGCTTTAGATTTTTAAATAATTTTAATCAGATTTTCTTGTTCGTTGATGAAGAATAAGAAATAAAAAAAACTAAAGACGAACACATTTATTTTTCCCATAGTGAAATTAAAATAATAACCATTTATGAGGAAAATTGGTGCAGAATTCTCGAAAATCCTCGTGCGAGGCAATAACAAACTGAAATGACATAATCATACAACAATAAAGACATTATTTGTTCAAACACGGAATTGGCATCGCTCCAATTGGGCCACAAATTCTGGTCATTTACGTCGCATTTATTTTTCTTCTCGCAACGAGCAACTGAGGACAAAAATATATTAGTCTGCAGTGAAAATGAAGAGAAAACACTTAAATATCTCCAAAATTTATCTTAATTATTTGCAATTGATAATTTTTTCTTCATCTTTTTTTTTGTAGCCAGATACGGAAAGCGGATAGAAAAATAGAGATTAATGTTAATCTTTGCTCGACTGACAACACACAGATAATAAACAATCGGAGTTCGCGAAAAAATAATAATTTTCTGTTTTCATTATATCCCCATTGTTGACCAATTAAATCCGAAACAATAACAGCACTGTGGAAATATTTACCCGATATACAGAAAGTTTTGTGTGTGTCGTTTGTGTGTCAGGATAATGAAACAATTTTTTTGCTGCACCTTCATCGCAGCTTTTTTTAATTTAACTCGCATTTTTTTGTTGTTTGTGTTTGCACACATTTTGGATCATCACACATCGCGAAAATTGTTGACAGAAAATTAAGCTTTGTTTACATGATGTCTCACATATTTTATTTAAAGTACAAATATGCTGCATTTTTCCGTGAAAACATGAAAATTTGACATCAAAGGAAGTCATAGAAATTTTTTCGCGCCAATTTTTTGGATAAAAGTGCGAAAAATTGCGTTTTTCGTGAAAAACATTTAATTTTTGTCCATCGAGATGTCCAGACGAGTGTGAGAGGCCGTTTGTCTCGCACATAATGGAACGTGCCTACATGTGACAGGTCGTTAGAGACCCATTAATAGTTCATTGTTCTTTCAAGAAAACCATAATTTAGTGTCATTTTAACACACACACACACACACACACAGACTATATCATTATGTTTCTAGTTCAGTTTTGAGATTCTAGAGAGTGTAATTCAAGATAAGATGTCAAATTTCAGTACGTTTCTCATATAACATAAATAGCAATAAAATTGAATATAATACATCGCAATGCACACACACAAAAAGTGATACAGAGGAAAATTGTCTATGGAGGCACTATTATTATTATATTTTGCTGTTCGTGTTGTCTGATGACGAAGACAACGATGGCAAACGCCGACAATGAAGAAGTGCAGAAGAAGGAACAATGTAATCAAGAAACAATCAAAGATTTATATGCAAAACATATGGTACCAGGGTAAATATAATGAATAAACTAAAAGTGACATTTTATGTGATGATGGTTTGCTTTTTACCCCCTTTTTGCATGTGCAGCGATATACGGAGCGACATGTCAAAGATGCATGAACTTGCATTTTGAGGTTGAAATGAATGTTTTTCGTGTTTTCTGCAGACAGAAACTCGCTGTCAAGTGCATTAATTTAAATCTAGCGAAACGTTAAATGTGGGAAAAAAAGATTCGCGACTTCAATTGTTTTTTTTTTGGTTGTGGTTTAATGTTTGAGTCGTAGAAAATAAACGTTTTAACAAAGAGGCATTTTGAGTTTAAATGTGTCTGAATGTAAAATTAAATCTTAAATTTTAAAGAAAAAATGGAAAAAATTTAAAATTTTGATTAAAAATCTTTCAAATCTGGATTTTTTATGAATTTTCTGATAAATAAAAATATTTTCTGGCTCAGAATCAATTTTTTGGCCCAAAATTGATATTTTTAACTTTTTTATGGGAAAAAAACTTTTATATTAAAATTTAAAAAATTTTGAGAGTTCAAAAATAATTCTAGGAAAAAATCATTCTGATCAGACTGATTTTAAAAATTAAATTTTAAATACTTTTTTCTTACAGAGATAGAAAAATTTATTTTTTCCCGGGATCCAAACTCATTTCCCAAAATTAGATTTACAATTTTTTATCTTAAAATAATGAAAAAAATCCTAAATTAAGTCAATTTTATACATTTTTTAAGTAATTTTACAAATTTTAATTTTCCTAAAAACTTAAAAATTCAAAATTTCTTTAAATTTTTGTAAGTTTCCCGGAAGCGAGGTCCCAGCATTTTTTCCAAGACCGTTATATTTAATATTTTTTTAATTAAAAAAATGCAAATTAAGTTAATTTTAGTCAAAACTATTTAACTTATTCTTAAATTTAAGTCAAAAATAAATTAATTTTGAGTTAAAAGCTTTTCATCTCATTTGATTATTTACAGAAGTATGAAAAAAAAATTGGAAAATATCAAGAAGAGGAAATAAATTGTGGTGAAAATCATGAATTTACTTGAAAAAATTTCTATTTTTCGAATAATTTGAACTTTTTTGTTCCAAACTTTTTCGATTTTCTTCAAATATCAGCTCAATTACTCTTACAAAACTGCTTTCTTGAAGTTATTCAATAGTAATGGACAATCAAAAACTCCTTGCCTTCTTGAATACAAAATTTGTCTCTCTTCAGACTCATCTTTTTCCTTTATTGAAAAATTTCCCTTCAAAATCATAGTAGTTGTCCTCGAAATATATGTCAAAATTCTGGTACCAGTTGGTCTATTCTCCATATCTCAAGATTATTATTTTTCCGCATATTCTTTATTGTTATTACACATCCAGTTAAATTACATTTTAGACGACATTGCATTTAAATCGATTCCTTTTGCTTTCTTCATCCTTTTCATCATGTCCCGAAAAAGCCTATCGCTCGTCCTCGAAAGCAGAGCAAAAAAAGGGAAATAGTAGTAATATCAATTGAGCAGCATCATTTTGCCACACATACATATGCGAAATAAAAAGGAGATTGAAGACCTTAATATCTTTTATTATTGCCATTACCATCATTGATATCGATTATTACAACAAAAGCGTTTACTTGTAGGTACTTTCTCTGGGATTCTCTCTCGAAATGCGAAATTGTGTATAAAAGATAAGTTCTTCGGTAACTGATGGCGTGTCATTGACAATTTTGTGTGATATTTATTCAGGATGTCTTCTTGTGAATAAAAAGAACGAAATTCATCGATCACTGTTCGGATTACACTTTGCCAGGACCTTCGAACGGGATAATGATGGGAAATGATTGAACTTTGTGTCTTTTGTGTTATTTCTTTGCTTTTGCGACGGAAACTTTCATTCATCATAAATTTCTCACATGTGATCCACTCCATTAAGTGTCACCTGATTCCTTACTTTTTCTCTTCTCGACCAAAAAAAAAAGTCATTTAAATCACTACTACCCCAAAAACTTCCCTTTTTTCTATCCCATTTACTTGTAAGTGGCTTCTGGTCCGTCGTAGAAGCAGCACGAAAGTCAACACAAGAACTAATCTAGGTCAGCACGTTTCACCACATAATTTATAGCTGTTTTTGCATACTTCAGAATCTTACTTCGTTGAGACATTTTTAACGTTCTGTGCGTTCCTTCCCGCACTGTTTTTCCTTTGCGAACGAAATTTCGGTAAGTGAAATACAAATAAAATTTCCGACCAGATGTTTCATGTCGTCGTCGTCGTCCTCGTATAATCTTAATAATAATAATAATCGATTAAATTACATGTTGTCGACGTTCTTGGCTTCCCTTGACTGGCTTGAATGAAATCTACACACACAAAAAAAAAGTAATATGCAAGAATTGTATGAACAAACGTCTTTGTAATAATAATAGGCAAGGTTCAGGTTGATTTTCCGGTGTGTTCCTTTTGTGTAAATTACTTGCCCTTCTTGCAGACATACACTCAAAAAGCAGGTTATTAAATTTTGTGTGTTTGTGTTGTGCATAGAAAAGCCCATAAACCCAGAGAAAACACGTATGGAAGGTTGTTTGTGTGCAAAAAATTAATTTTCCAGAAGTTTAGAAGTCATTAGTTACATAAATGGATTTTTTTTGCACAAAATGAAATGAAGTATGAGTGTTTTGGTATTAATATAATTTTAGTTTTTATTCACTTAAATTTTTTATGCATGAAGAAAATATTTTTTGACGACATTGCATTTAAATCGATTCCTTTTGCTTTCATCATGTCCCGAAAAAGCCTATCGCTCGTCCTCGAAAGCAGAGCAAAAAAAGGGAAATAGTAGTAATATCAATTGAGCAGCATCATTTTGCATTTTTAATTTTTCTCAAATGGCACATACATATTTTTAATAAAAAAGAGATTGAAGACCTTAATATCTTTTATTATTGCCATTACCATCATTGATATTTTATTACAACAAAAGCGTTTTTGTAGGTAATTTTTCTGGGAATTTTTTAAATAAATTTGTATAAAAGATAAGTTCTTTAACTTTTCATTGACAATTTTGTGTGATATTTATTCAGGATGTCTTCTTAAAAAAAGAACGAAATTCATCGATCACTTTCGGATTACACTTTGCCAGGACCTTCGAACGGGATAATGATGGGAAATGATTGAACTTTGTGTCTTTTGTGTTATTTCTTTGCTTTTGCGACGGAAACTTTCATTCATCATAAATTTTCACATGTGATCCACTCCATTAAGTGTCACCTGATTCCTTAAAATTTCTTTCTCGATCATTTAAATTTTATTCCCTTTTTTTATCCCATTTACTTGTAAGTGGCTTCTGGTTCGTAAATAGCACGAAAGTCAACACAAGAACTAATCTAGGTCAGCACGTTCACATAATTTATAGCTGTTTTTGCATACTTCAGAATCTTACTTCGTTGAGACATTTTTAACGTTCTGTGCGTTCCTTCCCGCACTGTTTTTCCTTTGCGAACGAAATTTCGGTAAGTGAAATACAAATAAAATTTCCGACCAGATTTTCATGTCGTCGTCGTCCTCGTATAATCTTAATTAATTTCGATTAAATTACATGTTGTCGACGTTCTTGGCTTCCCTTGAAAATGAAATCTACAACATTTAATATGCAAGAATTGTATGCAAACGTCTTTGTAATAATAATAGGCAAGGTTCAGGTTGATTTTCCGGTGTGTTCCTTTTGTGTAAATTACTTGCCCTTCTTGCAGACATACACTCAAAAAGCAGGTTATTAAATTTTGTGTGTTTGTGTTGTGCATAGAAAAGCCCATAAACCCATAGATAACACGTATGGAAGGTTGTTTGTGTGCAAAAAATTAATTTTCCAGAAGTTTAGAAGTCATTAGTTACATAAATGGATTTTTTTTTGCACAAAATGAAATGAAGTATGAGTGTTTTGGTATTAATATAATTTTAGTTTTTATTCATTTTAATTTTTTATTTTTTGATAAAAATGAATAAAATTAATTAATTATTTTAATTAATGGCATTTTGGGATTTTACTACATATTTATTATTTTGATAAATTTTAATAAAATTTTACGAATTTTTTTTAAATTTATTTATTTATTTTTTTAATTTAATTTTAATTTGATTTTTACTGAAAAATTTAAAAAAAAAAAAATAATTTATAATTTTATTTATTTTTGCATTTATAATTTAAAAAATTTTTTAAAAAATTTTTTTTTAAATTATTTTTTTAATTTAAAAAATCTTATTTAATTAAAGTTTTGAATTTTGATTTTTATTAAAAAGTAATTTTTCAAAAATGGCTTTTAAATTTAAATTTATTTAAAACAAAGGCTACAGTTCAATATAAAAAAGACCAAAAATTTTTTATTAATTTGATTTAAATCCAAAAAAAATTTTTTTTTGAAAAATTTTAATTTTTTTCAAAAATTTCTCGGCTATAAAAATAATATGCAAAAAATTTTTTTCGCCATTTTTCCCAATTTAAATTTTAAACAAAAGAAAAAAATTTTTAAATTTTACTGTCGTTTAGCAACTTTAAATTTTTCGATGTTCTTAAAATGGGCCCTTTTTGTGCGGTAAAAACAATGTAGTATATATGAAACATATACTACAAAAAATAAATAATATTAAAAAAATTAAATATTAAAAAAAAATAAGTGTTTAAATATAATTAATTTAAATAAATGAAATTTTAAATAAAGAAAATTAATTTTTTTAAATTAATTTCGCATATTTTTTATGTATATTTTTTTTAACTTACAGTTTTTTTTTTTGAATTTTTTTTTTTCTTATTCCTTCAAAGCCTAAAAAATTGGTCATTTTAATACAAAACGATAGTTAAATTCGTTTCAGTATTTTTTTTTGTCAAATGAGCTTTTTTTGTGTGACCTTTTTCCGCAAATCAATTCGTGATGCTACGAAACAGAAAAAATTGTCATTAAACACGCCTTAAAATCCATTTTTTTTTTGTTCGAAAGACATTAACACGTCATTATGAAAGTAAAAAAAAAAGAAATAAAAAACGAAGAAGAACATTAATGATTAGTTTCAGTTCAGTCATAACTAATTTCGTCACTTCATTCACCGAAATGAAAATGCTTCGAAAATTCCATCACAAAACACATATTTTAGGTTTTTCATTAGCACCAAATGATAAAATTAATTCTTAATTTATAATGGCAAAGTGTGTTGCGTGATTTGAGGAAATTTGCAAAGTAAAGTACTTTCAGCCCAGCAATAACGTTGCCAGTGCATTAACACGCAAGTTATTATCATTTTCATTCCATTTTAAATAATTTTCTAATAAAATATCGCGTTTGTTTGACGAAATAAAAATAAAATAGGAAAAATCTTGATAGAAGATCTAAAAAAAACTAAGAAGTAGAAGGGGTCACTGGGTTATTAACATTCTTTTATTAATTAAATGCTTTTGGAAAAAAAAAGTTGTCGCATGCTGACTTTGTCCGTTTTCTGAATGAAAGGCAATTAGGTGTGGTGCGCGCGTGATAAAATAAAATGCGTCATAATTTATGTCGTCTATATTGTCTTAATCGACCATTCAGGCAACTTTTTTCCTTTTTGGTGACTTTTTACGACATTTACGTGGGATCAACTTTCGCACAAATTACGACAGTTGAAAAAAAAAATTATTTATTACCGCGTTACATTGTTACTTTGATTGATCGGAGTCAATAATTTCGACTAATGTTGCTCCAATCTGACGCCTTCTAGGACATCAAATCATAATATTTCACACATACATCATTTTCCGTTCATTAAAGACATTAATAACGCAAAAGGGATAATCAATCATCGGCGCCGCATACATCCATTAATAAACACATGTGTGGGCTATGTGAGGTTTGTTGCACGGACGAGCGAAAAAAAAAATTTGCACACACTTTGGCGATTATTACTTACAGTAGTTGTAGTAGTGGCAAAGGAAGGCGGCGTAGCAACAAACTTTGGGTCATTAACAAAAAACACACACATCACCCAATATCATTATTTAGTGATCCATTAACACCACACATGTCCTAAATGAATTTAATATTGATAATTGAGTAATTAATCAAAATAAATAATAATAACGAAAAATCATTATGTGGCGGAGAAATTACTTTGAGCGGATCTAGTTAGCGATATCAACATTAATTAACACCTATAAAAATATTTTTGATCCCATTTATCGACAGTTAGCCCTTTTTTCCATGAATAATTTCGCCATTGTCGCACACACACCCAATTATTTTTCAAGGCAGTTTTACGCTTGAATGCCGAGGAATTTTCCGAAAAGTACTCAATTTTCGTTGGAAATATGTGAGGCATGAATCACATATCACATCTCTAATAAATCATCCGGATAAAAAGGGGTGTAAGGAAAGAAAAATTGCGTATTTACCTTTAGATTTGACAATTTTTCACCTTTTTCACGCATTTATTGGCGCGTGCATGAGGACTTGAATTTTGAAAAGTGAGGTTAAAAGTTCTATTAAAACGAATATTTTTCATATTTGTCGAAAATCGATTTTTTTACAATTTTTAGTATTTTTCTGATATACCGAGGTTACCCTTGAACTTCGTTTTACCCGCCAAAATTTTCATAACTTAAAAAAAAATTAAAAATAGACCTAAATTTAGAGAGATTATTGACATAGTTTTCCATTTTTAAATTTTTTTTAGAATTTAAAAAAAATATTCTTTTTTAAAATAAAAATTAAAAAAAAGTTTAAAAAAAATATTTGGATATTGGGACCTATTGGAATCCAAAATTAAAAAAATTCATAGATTTAATAAAAATTTAGAATTAAAATTTTTTTTTTAATAAAAATTATAAAAATTCATAGATTTAAAAAAAATTTTATTTTTATTTTTTCAAAAAATTTTAATATTTTAAAAATAATTAAAAAAAAATATTAAAATTAATTAAATAAAATAAAAATATTTTAAAAAATCATGGAAAAATAAAATTTTATTTGAATTTTCTAGACAAATTTTATATAAATTTACAAATATGAACAATTAAAACACCAACACATATTTTTAGGTCAACTCATTGAATAGTTGCCCTGGAAATTGATAAGAGATTATAACAACTTGTTCAACCAGAAGGTTTGTGGTTCAATAAGTCCTTAAACAGCTCAATTTTCTATTGTTTTGATGACTTTCAATGAATTTAATTTAATTGATAAAATTTATTGCTTCAAACAAATTTCCAAATCAATGAATGAATTTTCATGAAAGAATTGTTTAAATATGAACGGCTTTCTAATTGCCTTCATTAATGCTTCAGTTTGAAAAAAATCAACGATAAAAAAATAATTTATTCGCACTTTTAAAGTCAATTGCCATTCATCAACTTTGAGAGCAAATATTTGAAATACAAAAAAAAAACTATTTCATTAAATATTTTTTTTAATAAAAAATGCAAAACAGCTGAAAAAAATTCACTTCTTCCGTATTTACCCTTGTCAGTCGTTGACGTCGTCGTCGTCATCATCGTCATTTACATCAAGATCATCATCTTTCGTTTCAATAAACGTTCTAAATTGAAATATCATCAAGGATACAATTAAATACAACTCGATGAGCTTCGAGTGTTCTTCGCACAGTATCGCACTTTCGTTTCGCTCTCTCTCTCTCTCGTTTTCGAGATATTTTTTATTAAAATAAAATAATAATGAAAAACTCTTCAATAAAATATCGCCAAGTTCGTTGCTGTGCTTATCCATCGCGCCTACGTTCACCGTAGATTTTTAAATCAAGTATTTAATATTCATGAATTTTTAATATCAATTAAGCGCTAGGGTAAATATTATCTGGAAAGATTTTTTCATTAAATTCACACCATTATCATCCTGCCGTCGTCGTCATGCCACGATAAACTTCCGTGTCGAGTAGCACCGGTAACTTTTGGCACAAAATATTTTCGCTCAAATTCTTCTTTTGACGAAATATTTATGAGAAAAGTCCATTAATGACTACGGAAAATTCTTTAACCAAAATCAATCAATTTCTAATTATTATTAATGACCATTTTTTTTCGTTGATTCGCGGGGGGTTTCCGCTCTATTGTTATATTTTTAATTATTCGTCCATATCGCGCACAGCAAATGATGAAAGGAAAAAAAAGTTTACGGTCTAATTGGACTTCTGATTTATTTTTGTCTTAATTAACGCAACAAAATGGAGAAAATTGGTTTATTACGAGAAATTTATGGCAAAAAAGAGTGGATAATTTTTTTTTCGTCTTATCTGATCGTCTTTCAACTATCGACGACGACGAGCGACGCTCGTGACGCCAAAATATTTTCATCACGAACTAATATTTTTCCATCTCAGAAGATGTCTCAAGCAAATAAAATTTGATTTTTCCTCTTTCTCAATGTTTTTTGCGTCGTCGTCGTCTCACCACTCGACTTCAACTTCAGTCACTCACATATTAAACTTTGGAGCACGTTCAAGACAAGATTTTGATATGAATAAAAATTGCACATTCGCGAACACATTTTCCAGCTACACCAATTTCGGAAGCACACACAACCGAGTCATATATTGTCAATTTTCCGGTTGTTTGCCACCACATCGAATGACGGCGCGACATTCCCTGAAAGAGAAATTTGTCTTTAAACGGAGGAATGGAATGAAATGAAATGAAAAAAGAATGCAAGAGGAATACAACAACAACAACAACAAAAAAAGAAAAATTATCGAAAATATTTCCAATCAATAAGTTAAACAGAAAAAAGTCGTCTGTATTCTTCTCTCCATCGTCGTCGTCGTCGTTTTTTCTTTTTCTTCTGGAGAGCATCTTCGAACATTACAAAGAAGTTGAAAAATATTCTCGAAGTCAAGTGAGTCAGAGAGAAGTGCTTTTTATTTACATTTTGTGCTAATGGTGCTTGCATGATGTATGAGATAAATTTGTGTGTAGCTTGGCTGGCATGAAAAATTATTCCGATGTTGGGAGAAACTTTTTTGACAGCAACTTCTTCGGTAATCAGTGAACCTTTGCAAATTTATGTCGTACGTTACCGAGATATGAATATTGAATAAATTTGGTAAAATATTTTTTTTTTATTTTTTTGAGTTGATGTTTTTTTATAATTTTAATTTTTTTGTCGTAATTTTTTTTAATAGCTAAAAAAATATTTATCATGATTCATTCGATTATTCGTATGATGATAAAGTATGTCACGTTATTAAGTGTCATTCCATTTTCATTCCTCTCGTGGTTTGCTGCCAACAATGCATCGTTTGTTTTACCATCGTCGTGCGATCGAGGTAGCCCGCTAGCGATAGTGGAATGCAGGGATGTAGTAAAGTGCAAAAAATACTTTGGACTGAAAAAATTCAAAGAAATTTCTCTTAAATTGGTTATATTTTGATAGTACAAAAAAAAAGTTGATTTTTGATTGGTAAAATTTAATTTAACACAAAAGAAATTTTATTACGAAAGAAAATTACTTGAATTTTCTAAAATGTCTTAAAGTTCATAAAAATTTTAATTTTTTTTTTTAAATTTTTAATTAATTTAAAAAATTTTTATTTTAATTTTTTTCTTAATTTTTCGCATTTCTTTTAAAATATTTCAAAAAATACTATTTTTTTAATTTATCAAAATTTAAAGTTTTTTCTGGAATATGGAGTTAAAAAAATAATTTTTTTTTGAAGAATTAAAAAAAAATAAAAATTTTGAATTTTTTTTAGTGGAAATGTACAAGAAAAATTTGGTAAAAAATTTAATTTAAAATTTTCTTGGAAAAAATTAAATTTTGATGAATTAAATAATTAAAAATTCTTCAATTAATACAATTTCTCGAATTTTAGATTCCCATATTAAGAAATTTCTTTTGTAAAAAATTTTCTTAAATTCTAAAAATTGTTCAAACAAAAAATCGTAAAAAATTTTTTATCCTTTTAAAGCTGCATTTTTGTCACAACTCTGCTCAAATATATGTTAGCGAGGCAATGTTGATGATAAAAAATGTAATTTATTCAAGTACACACATCATCATGCAATGAAAATGTCCATGTGTGTGCATCGTAGTTCAACAGGAAATACAATAAAAGGACTTGTTAGGAACAAGTTATCACCTCGTTTTTTTCCTATTCCTTCACACGATGCAACGTCTTTCCTTGTGATAGCTTATTCTTCGTTGATATCATAATGCAAGCTGGAATGAAAATCATATATATTAAAATATAATAGGATTAAAAAGTGTCATTTTTATATTAATTTATTGCACATATATAATTTAAATGTAATGTCGTCGCGTGTCTTGTTCCATGTCCCATCATCATCGCAGTGAATTTACGTGCATTTGCATGCGTTATTAAGTTGAGCAATTTTTTTTTCTTAAATTTTTTTCGTCGCAAAAAGAGACTTTAATTCATCATTCCCCCAAAATTCGAATGTTTTGCATAAACCCGCAACGATTTTTAATTTTATTTTATTCTTTACACACAAAAAGTTAAATATCGATCGTTTCAATTCAGTCCGAGATTTGTATCTTTTTTTGCTTTGCACCACAAAATTTCAATTAAATAACAAACTTCAATAGTACATGATGATGGGGGGAGAGTGGAGACATCATGGTATGACATTCATTAAAAGAAAAAAAAATTTTTTTCTTAAATTGATTTTTTTTTCCTTTTTTGATACTCGCCTATAAAGGAATTTTTAAAGAGCCAAATAAGTGGAACACTAACCACTGAGAAGCACACACAAAATAAATCAATTCATGATATCTCTTTCAATAGATCTTAATGAGTTTGTCGAGTGGAGTCCTCCTTCTCGTTGCTCGTCATAAAAATCAGATTTGTTATTTTCTCGTCGTCTGTCCACAAAATTTTCGGCAACTTTACTTCCTTATCGTCTCGTCGCGTACTTGGCGCAGTTATAGCCCATTATAGGAGACCTGCGATGGAAAATCTTATTAATTTCGTCACTGCATTTCATTTATTTTTATTCCGATTTGATGAATGGAAATTTGTGGGGCGTTTGCGATGCTATGCGGGAGTGTTGTGCAGATAAAAGAGGAAACAAACATAAAAGTAATGAACTTCCATCGCGATGAAGGGGAGACATTGCGACTTGTTTCATTAATCTGAATAGTTTGTTCTGCAATTTGGGAGTAAATGAACTGAAACTTTGTTTAAATGAGATTTTTTTTGATGAAATTTCGACAAAATCAATACTAAAACTGTTTTTTATGTTTTTTCTCTTTTTAGGTAAGTCCTGAAAAACAAAATTTTTGGAATTGTTGAAAAATACAGAGAAGAGAGACACACTGTTGGCGTTAGTTTTGTACGGGTTTTGGTGTATTTGGTATTCAAACCGAATTGAAACCGTCCAAAACTGAGGCTAACGGGTGTTGCGAACATCAAGCAGCTCGCGTGTGCAACGTGATCCAGGTAACAAGCCACAAATATTCGTCAAAAAGTCCCATAAATCCTGCAATAAAACGTTGTAAAATGCATAACAATGCGGGAATGAGTGACATTAATTACATAAACTTTACTTGTTAATTATGAACTTTATTTGCAATTTTCGTGCATATGGCGTCATTCATTTATGACTTCTGTTAAAATAGGGCATTTTTTGATCCCAGCCTCCCCTATGCTTGAATTTTGTTAAAATTCAGTAACCCCATAATTTTTCGACGTAAATCCCCTCACTGAAAAGGGAATTTTATAAAATTTAAAAAAAAATTAATATCAGTTCAAATTTCAATGGAAACTCGTCGAAAAATTTATTTGAATAAAAAATTTAATAAAAAAGCTTTAAAAGTCGGAAATACTCTAAAAATTATTCTGATAAGTTAAAACAAAAAAAAAAGTTTTAAAATCGTGGGAGTCCATCGAAATATTTGATGAGCCCCGCACTCCCCTAACCTTCCGACGTCATTAATGGATGACGCCATATTTCTACATGTGACTTTTCTTTATGCAAGAAACTCATTATTGTTACATCATTATCATGTTTCATGGATGGCAAACGAAGAAAAGACGCTTAAGTTTGTTCGTTAAGTAACTACTTGTTATAATAATATTTGTAGTATTAACGAACAAACAACGAGCCATGAGTTGGAGCAATTAAAATAAACAATGTCGTTCGTCGTTGTCGTTTGAAAAGGATTGAATTTATTTAATGTGACTTTTACGTAAATTAAGTTGATAAATCTTGTTAATGTGGTTTATTTTTCATTTTTAATTGTGAACGTTGTGAACCCGATGTATACGATTATCGTTGAAAGGTGACATTTTTATTTGAAAAGTAACGTTGAACCGATTAGTGGCTTATTTATAACTTTTCTCAAGAACTAGAAAGGTTTCTATTTAAAAAAGTGTAAATTATTTATTTACCTTTTAATTTTAATATTGCACTGTTAATAGTTTTAAATGAGCTTTTTTTTCATGTTAAAAACAATCTTTTCATCTTTCAAGCGGAAATTCGTTAAAAATTTCCGTTGTTTTTCTTTTTTTATTAATTAGCAAAGAAAAAAATCCCTTTTGAGACTAAAGAAACAAGCAATAATGAGTTTTTTTTTCTAAATATTCCCATGTCCCAGGCGGTCATTAAACTTTAAAAAAAAAATATTGAACGCTGATTGGAGAAATCCATTATTTTTATCCTTTTTGTGATCCTTATCAAAAAATAAAAAAAATATCTGCGAAAGTTAATCGTTTCACAATGAATGTTGGACAAAAGCGCTTTTTTAACAGATTTTTGGTTCATTTATCATGAAATGCGCACAAAACCTCGCCATTCATCGATAATAATGATAAAGTGGATAAATCAGGCGATAGAAAGCACAAAAAAAGAAAGAGAAATCTATCTGGCAAACCAAACTAATGAAAAAGAAAATTGTAAAGGTGTGTCCATTTGTCGTCCTATTCTATTTTCCTTTTATATTATTTTTTTTTTCGTTTCCGATTTTTTTTCTCTTATTTTTTCTCCTTTTCTGTAGCTATCGATAAATACACACAACCGAATCAACCGAAGATTAATATTGGCAGAGCATTGTTTTATTTCAATCGCATTTCGTTTTATATTTATTTTCGTCTTTCTTTTGATTATATTTACTTGCGGTACCGTGTAAGACGTTCCACATGTAAGCAGAATGACGGTTTTCACTTTAATTTCAGTTATATCTCCCAGCTTTATGCAATGAAGTACACGATGACAGTTTTATGGCTTTTCTATAAGATATTCGGTTTTTTTTTCGGTAAGTTTATTGTCTTTATCATGAAATTGACAATATCTTTGAGTCGTTTCGATTATCGCCCCGAAAAAAATTATACGACACTTTTTTTCATTAAGTGAAGTAAAATTTGTGTTTCACCAGGCTCCGAGTTCAATTGGAACAAAAAGCCACAATAATGTCCAATCTGCGCGTGTTTTTATTATTATTTTTATAGTTTTTCATGCAAAACGTCGGATTACGGATTTAAAAATTAGTGACAGCAAAATATGTTACAAGAAATTATTATTTGCGTTCCCCTCCGGTATGAAGGGATTGTGGCATATTAAGAGAAAAAGTTTGCAAATCAATGCAGCAAAAAATAAACATTATAGTATTTTCCCTCTTTCATTGCAAGCTCTGTATAGATACGTCTTCATGCAAATATAATAACATTTTGCACTAAAACATAAACCGCAATAATTTATAAATGCAAACAAGGCAACTTCCCTACGACAAACACGACGACGATGCGCGACACAACGATATAATACAAAGATTTTCCACAGTTTTAAAAGCAATATTATTGCAGAAAAGCCAAAGTTGTGTGTCGTTGAGGCACGTACCGGATTTTATTATTATTTTTCTCCTGAACATGGCACACGAAGGAAAAACCTGGAAGGCAAAAGACGACTTTTTGTATTAATATTTATTCACCTCCAATATTAGTTTGTTGCAGAAATATTAACGAATTCAGACGACGACTGTACTCGCGATTATATCCTCTTCTTGTCGCACAGTAAAAAATCTACGTTTCTCGAAGATTTTTAGATGCAAAAAAAATCACAATTAAGGCTTTTCTGAAGCAGATTTGACCAAATATGGGTTTTAATGGTAATAAATGATCTACTTGAGACGACAAACAATTGAAAATTTAAAAAAATTTCGACTTGATCCTTTGAAAATCCCGAAATTGCCCAATATTCGAGGGCTTTTCACCCAACCTTCGGATTTTGAGCAATTTTGGGATTTTCAAAGGATCAGGTCAAAATTTTTTCCATAATTTTTACATATATTTTTCATATTTTTTTTTTTGACAATTATTTATTTTTTATAATTTTTCAGTATTATTCTGTCGTCTTAAGTAGATCATTTTTTACCATGAAACCCGCTTCCTATTATTGCTTCAGAAAAGTCAAAATTGTGATTTTTCACGTCTTGCATCTAAAAATCTTCCTTGTGAGAAACGTAGATTTTTTGCTGTGCATAGAAAGCGACACACATATGTTGACGGAGCACATTTGTAGTGCAAGGATAAGAGCATAAAGTCACAATAAACATTAATGGTTGCATATAAAATATTCACTTTATACTTCGACGTTGTCGTTGTCGACTTGTTGTTGTTGTTGTGCTAATCGTAGAAAAAAAAAGTTATAAAAAAAATTCTGTATGAAATAAAACTGAAAACTACATGAAAATATGTTTCATTTTGCAATAATAATATTAAACGTGTGTAGGGATTCGCTACGAGAATAAAATATTGCACATTAGAATAAATGACTTTCAATATGTTGTCAACCCATGCAAATGTACGCCCGACTCGCACAGTTTATAAATACAGGGGCTACTAATGTAATTATTTGAGATTTATGTACTTTGCGTTTATTATTTGCGTTGTACGCTTTATCGGATTTCCCATTTAAATTTTAATATAATAATATGAAAAAAGTTGTGGAAAATGTGTGGTTAACTTCTTCTTCGTCTTCCTTTTAACTTTCGCTGTAAAAATAATTGGACGCAAAAAATTTGCTGATTTAACCGTAAATTCCTTCTAAAAGTCCCTCCCACACAATAATTCGATTGAAATCCGAATCGCTTTCAAAAAAATTTAATTAATTCAAAATGAGATTCTCGTGTATGTGTCTCTGACTCGTTCTCCAATCAATTCCTATTATATTATTTTCCATTTAGCGTACGTGCAATTTTCCTATTTTTTCTGCTTTTTCAAGTGTTTGTCATCATCATCAACATCAATGCGAAAAGTAGGTATGCCTACGTATGAATGAATAAAAACTGGGTTAAGTGCCTTTTGGAAGACATTAGTTAAATGCATTCAGAGAGCAATAAAATGCGAAAGGAAAAAAAATATAAAGGAAGAAATGTGGCAGGATTGTGGTGTCATGCAATGGAAAATACGGATATTGCATCTTTCTCATTCATCATCAAAAGAATTTTTCAATTAAATGTGTGTGTGTGTCGCTATGGGCCTTATGGAATCTAACATTATCTGAATATGTGTGAAAGTAAGATATTTAAATGCTTTAAAGGGAATTTGAACATTAAGAGTCACATTTAAGGCTGCAGCAACGAAAATTCGATTAATCTAATTTTTGCTAAAAATAATAATTAAATAATTTTTTAAAATTAATTAAGTAATTATTATTTTTATATTGTTAAAAATAATAAAAATATGTTTAATAAAATATTTTAAAAATTCTTTTAATATCGTTTCTGTTTAAAATAATAAAATATAATTTTTTTAAGTTTTTTTGAATTTTTTAAAATTAAATTTAAAATAAGTACAAATTTAAATAATATAAAAAAGAATAATTTAATAAATTAATTCAAATAAGTTTAAAACATTACAAAAAGTAAAAAAAGTAAAAGTAAATTAATATTTAAATTTTAATTAATATTAAAAAATATTAAAATTTTAAAATAAAAAATTAAAATATTTTAAAAATTAACTTAAAATTCTTTTTAAAAACTAGAATTTTTTTAAAAATTAAATCCTAAAAAATATTTGATAATTTTAAAAAATTCTAAAAAGTAAAATAATTTTACTCATCGCACCAGCCTATCATGAAAAACAGCACTTTTGGTTCAACAAACAACGCAGAGAGTACCGCTGAAAAAAATCAGTCAAAAAAACTTTTATTGCCCTTAAGCGAATATAAGAGCAAAACTGACGTGAATACGAATGAGTTAGTTATTGATTTTTTAAAGGAAACTTTTTATTTGTTTGTGTCTATCGAATGCCGCGATTCCGTGTTTGTGCTTCCTGTTCAACTTAAAATGCTACGAGTTTTTTGGTTACTGTTTGATTTTCTTCCGAATATTTGATACAAACAAAAATCGCACGTGTCTTGCAAACTTTCGTCGTCCCACACTCAAAAAAAAAAAAAATGAGTATCTTAGGTTAACGAAAATAAAAAATGTTTAAAGCTTTATTTTCTAATTTTACTCCACAGTGGCTGCTTAAAATCCAGTCATGTTATATTATTGACATTTATTATCATGTTTTAAAACGAATAAATATTTAATTCCATAAGTGATTGAAAATTTACACAATTACATAAATTGGTGGTAGTCCAGTTTGTAAATGGGGATTTGAACAAATTCAATTTATCAACAAAAACGATGAGAACAATGCAAAAACATTGTTGATAAAAATTAAATCAATTTAAATATGCATTGTTACATATTTTAATTTTATTGTTAAACTCATCAAAAATTGATTGCGAAATTATGTTCGATGCAATTCCAACATGCGGAATGTTTCGCATGGCAATCTTTCCTTCCTGATATTAAATTTTGGAGTTACTTGATTTGATTAGCAATCTGCAGCAAAACCAATATTTTAGCAATTGAGCTATTACTCTTCCTCTCTCTCTCTCTCTGGATCCAATTTTGAGGTTAAATCATTGACAATAAACCAAATACAACAACAACAACAATCTAATTTGATTAAATCATTCAGTGAGCTGTTGTTATGTGAAAAGAGGCACAATGGGGAATTATTATTAATTGAATTATATTTTGGGTAGAACAAAGGCAAGCAAGTATTTTTGCGGTTACGACACACATTTCATCAAACTGAGTAAAAAATTGTTTGCCATTAAAGCCTTTCCTTAGTTTTTTTTCGGTCTATTTTCGACGTATGTGGATTTTATTTTTTTTTTCGTCCAAAGTTAAAGCAAGGCAAACAAAAGTAGTTAATCATTTAATCCAATCCTTATTTTATTTGAGTTCTATTTTGTTGCTCTACTATACTATCAGTTGCGTGACAAAGTCACATGAAAGTTGTTTCCTCCTTTTTCCATGTTTTTTTTTCCTTTTTTTTTAAATGCCCTAAAATACCGAAAGATAAAGTTAGTAAAGTTAGGTGAGTCGGTGAATGGTCAATATTGAGGAATTAACATTACTTTTCGACACCGATTCCGTCGGAAATGCATGCAAAAAAGAGAAATTAGAAGACTATTGATCCACAAAAAAAAACAAAGATTATCTTCATTAACTTAACGTCGAACGTGATTTTCTGACCTAAACGTTTGAAAAAAAGTTCAACAAATTTTTTGTAGTGATTGGTTGCGACCTTGTCAATCAATAAGTCCTTGATTAATATGTCACGTCACTCAAAACTATAAAAAAAAAATTTAGTCTAAATTTCCTGTTGAAAAATTTTTTGTTTAACTAAAAAAAAATGTCTCAAACAGAAGAATTTGATTTTTTCACGGATTTCCATTTGGCGATTGTTTTTCTATGGATTGCGTTCTCCTTTTTCGGGTACTTTGTGAAAAAAATGTATTTCCAGTTTGATGTGAAAAGTGTTCCAGCCATCATTATTGAGCCGCCGCCGAATGTTGTGAACATTGAGAAAAATTTTCAACCACCGCTGTCGTCAACTGTTCAGGAAAAATCTTTGGAAATGCCGTCAATTGTTGAGAATCAAACAGAAATGCAAGAAAATTCGAGTTGCAATCCGGGTCGCCTAACAATAAATCCTTGGTTGAATTTTTTGAGGCATTTCCGGTCGTCTTTTTGTGGCATTCGACGTCAAAATGAACTCTTCCAAAAAGCATCTGATGTGTGGCGGAAAATGTCTGATGAACAAAAGGAGCCTTATCGATTGCAAGCAGAACGAATGAAAAGTATGAGAGAAAGTAGAAATGTTACGTATTAGGCAAAAAAAAGCCACTAAATAAAGAAAAAAAAAGAAAATGCACTTTCCATCAATGTCTCACAATTCGCTTGCATATGCATCAAAAAATTATCTTGCATAGCAACAACGGTCGAGTCATTAGAGAGGAACAAATTTTTTACTTTTTCTCACATTTTCTCATTAAATTTTTCTTCGCATCCTAGTTGATTTTGAGTGAAGAACAACAAATACAAGAGAAACTTCTGTGGAACAAAAGAGTTTTTCTCGTTGATTTTTTTTTGTGTGTTTTCCTTATTTTTCCAACATATTTTCCGCACACATCACAATGCTTTATTTTAGTTTTTAATTTTCAAAAAAACTATGTGTTTGCTTTGTGTTTGCAGTCTTGATTTAGCTACTCGCTCGCTTGTTTTCCTTTTTTTTTCATAAAATAATAATAATAAATATTGCATCACACATGAAAAGTATGTTGGGTACTTATATATGCAAATATGTGCAGAAAAAAAATGTTTTTCAAACTAGATGTGTGTTATGCACAACACTTTGCTTTGTTTATACACTCAACACACAAACATAATAATAAATGACATAAAGAATGTATGAGAGCGAAAAAAAAAAATACGAACAAGTTATAGAAAAAAATTCTTTTTAAAATATTTAAAAACTATATTATTACCGCATGCTTGCTTTTGTTTAACATGAATGCAAGGAAAAAGTGGATATAATAGAAAATGAGGAAGAAAAGGTGCTTTTCTATGAAGATTTTTGTTTCTTTCATGCATAAGGATATTTTTTTTAAAAAATAATAAATTTTTGATTATATTCAGTTTTTTACCGCATTTCGAAGAAAATATGCGGTTATGTTTTCACGTGGTTTTAAAATATTATTCAGGTCACGTGGTTAAATTTATTTTAAGTCACGTGGTTTGAAAATTTTAAATTACGTGATTTAAAAAGTTTTAAGGTTAGGTGCATAGTCTTACGTAGATCGAAATCTTCTCTAGTTCAAATATTTTCCAAGTCACGTGGTTAAATCTCTTTCAAGTCACGTGATCTAAAAATAATTTTAAGATCACGTGTTTTGAAAAATTTTAAGGTTAAGTCTTTTGAAAAAATCTTAATCTTACGTAGATCGAAATTTTCTCAAGTCACGTGGTATGAAAATTTTTTAAATCACGTGGTTTGAAAATTTTAAAGTCACATGGTTAAACCTTTTTCAAGTTACGTGGTTTAAAAAATTTTTAGAACACGTGGTTTGAAAATATTTTAGGTTAAATCGTTTGAAAAAATATTAGAGTTACGTAGATCGAAAACTCCTCAAATCACGTGGTTTAAAAATTTCGCAAGTCTCGTTGTTCGTCTAATAGGAAATTTAAAATCACATGGTTTTAAAAATTTTTTTAACATGGTTTGAAAATTCAGAAACCACGTGGTTAATTTTTTTTAATTTGAATGAAGGTATTCCTTTTAAGTTTTTTATTTTCAAAATGTAAATGTTCTAAAAACCACGTGGTTAAAACCATCAACTAGTTAATGAGATCAAAATGCGATAACATCAGTAGTTCTTCTCTTAATGACAACTTTATATATTTTTTCATACAACTTCATTAAAAACTGCTGTTTGTCTAAATCAAATTCGCGGAAACAAACAAAAAGACATGTCATTAAAACTTACCTTTATCCTGATTGCATCACTTCGTCATTTTACACGCTTTTTGGTTCCTTTCAATCCAATTCATTCCTTTGCAAGATTATCCATTTGACAAAAAAAATAACGAGCGCTTTTCTGATAGTTAATAGTTTTGATGGACAAGGAAAATCCACACAAGGATCGAATGTGTCAATAAACTGCATGTGAAAGTTGAGTTTTAATCGAAATGTGATGTAGTTAACAAGATACAAACATGGGAATTGTTGCAAGGCGTGTCACGTTGTCGTTTTTTTTTTGTGCTATTTACTTTTTTTTCTGTGGACATCAATGAAAATCCCAGAAAAAGCTGATGAGAGACATGGGAGCAAAAAAATAGTTTTAGTAACTTTTTTTCATAAACATTTTTTTTAATAAACTCTTCACAAAAGTTGTCATTTTGCGGGCACACAACAAAAAAATATTCAAAAATGTCTAGACTACAGAACACCCTTTTCATGTTTCACAATCATCCTTCATTATCAGAGATTTAATATTTTTTTATAGAGTTGCAAAATGTGTGAAGAAATTTTTTTTTGCCGATATTTTCCGATAAAAGCCATAAAAACCGGCAAAATATTTGTTGATATGATCCGAAAAAGGAACACAGGGAGCAATTAAAAAGTTTATAAAACACATAAATAAATTGAGTTGGTAGCTCGAAGGCATCATAAAATGTGTCTGTCTGTGAATTTTCTGTTTTTCCTGCGTTTACAAGGAAATTTTCAGTGAAATCGGAGACGATAAAGTGCGGAAAACCATGTAAAATTCGCACATACACACTTGCAATCGAATCACGTCAGTCACTTCATCTGCACTCTCCAAATCAATTTGTTTAAAATCAGTTTCGACTTACTGACTTGCCATTTGCTGTCTGGCTCATACGCCGACGATGTATTAGCTGCCACGTCAATCCTCGGTCAATTTTTGTCCTGTTTGTACCAAGTGACGCGTGAAATGAATGTTTAAATTCGGGACAACCAGAATTCGATTGTGACAGTTTGTTGTCGGCTGGAACAATTTTATCTGTGCCTTCGGATAAAGTAATGGTCCTTTCTTGGTTTCCTTTCTTCTTCTCCGTTTTTGCGAATGTGTGTGTGTGAAATGATAACGAAACGTCTTTTGATTGTTTTTTTCCGGAGAAAAAGTAATAAATCTTTCGAGATAATGACATAAATAAGCGTCCCGTGTCTCTAATCTATATGTAAATAAACTCCACTTTCGCACATAATGAAATATGGACCGATTTCGTACCTTTGTCAAACTCTGATTAACAACCAATGAGAGAAATCTCGTGAAAAATAGCACAAAAAATATTATTTTTTCACAAAGAATAAAAAAACAAACAACAACAGCGAGAGAAAAAGTTTTCCTTTTCACGCTTCATGTTCAATTAGAGAACATTTATGTTCGTTTCGATTGTAAATCCGACGCAAAAATAGTGAAAATTGCTAACCAACCATCCATGCATACAACAAAAAAAAAATGCATAAAAATAAATAAATAAGTGAATAAATGAAATGAAAGGCATTCTTTCTCTATAATTTTTTTTTGTAACAGACAAAAAAGCAACAAGAAAAAAAATATTGTATAAAAAAAAACTGCACAGGAAAATTAAAAAGTTGGGAAATGAAAACTTTTTTTTTGTATAAAATTTTTATTTTAAAAGTGGTACACATCATTTCAATCCATTTCAAGTATTGTAACATCGGTCCTTGATTTAGTTTATTCGGTACTTGATTTTGTATTTTTTTTTTTAATTTTCACAAAAAAAAATGTAAAGCACTCGTTCAGATAATTACTATCTCTCGCACTTTTAGCCCTTTTATTGTCGTTCAGGAAACATTTTTTTTTGCTAAAAAAAAGTTTTTAATAATAATAGTGCTCCAATGTTGTCATAAAATCGCGCGCAAACATCAAGTGCAACTGTTCATAAATTTATGACATTTTCATATGTAGGAGATACTTGTTCTCTGGAGAGGCGCTAATACTATAGCAAGTGCTGTAAGAGATCATCAAGGTTACATTTTTTTTATTTATTTTATTTTTTATTATTTTCGTGTCATAGCAACTGTTTGCCATTTTTCATGGAAATTTATTTATTTGGTTTCTTATGAAAAAAAAATATTAAAAAACATAAATTTTTTTGGAAGATTTAAAAAAAACCCTAAGTTCATCAACAGTGCATGTAAGTCCAATTAATTTAGACATTAATCAAGTGTGCTCAACTCATCCATCAAACCAACTCTCCGAACAAGGGTGCGATTCGTTTCTTGTCACATGTACCTGTTTTTCTCCGAGAAAATGAGATAAAAAATTTTTAGGAAGGTATTTTGATGCCCATTTAAAACATTAATCGAATCATTTATAAGGTGCTTAAAGTTTTTATTTTTTTCGATGTAATTTTGTTTGTCTGCCGTAAGGAAGTGTTTTGTTCGGGTCTCTAGGGCACAAAGGGGGAGAGACAGGCAACTGGCAATGAAAAATCTTCCACAAATTTAAAGTGTAATGACCGTAATAAATCACAAAGTAGACGAAAACAAATCAAGGTAATTGCTTGTACTTTATAATTCAAGGAAAATTTAACGGATATCTTTTGTCTTGTTCTTCGGTTTAAAAGTCAGTGATGGCGAAATTTCCCTTGTCTATTCACTCAGAGAAATTTAATGTAAAATTTCTATTAAGTGTGCCTGACTCTGGATGCGTAGTAGAGATTCATCATTACTTGAAATCAAGGACGGATCCAAGGGGGCGGCATCAGGGCACTTGCTCCCCCCAATTTTCAGCTCAAAATGTACTAAAAATTACAAAAAAGACCTAAAAATTTAGTTACTAAAAATTACAATTTTTACCTGAAAATTTTTTGACAAAAATGATTTAGATTTTGTATGTTTATGTAAGCCCTACTTTTTTGCCCTTAAAACACTTAAAGCAAAGTGATTAAATTTTATTGAGTCAAAATTATAATTTGCATAGAAGATAATTCTTTGGAAAAAATCCGTTACAAATTCAAAAATTGAAATAGAACAATAATAATAGAACAATATTTTTCCATTATTTTTTTGAATTTTTTTAGCAATTTTTTAGACAAATTTTAAAATATTTGTCATAAAATCAATAAATTAATTAATAAAAATTCATTAAAATAACTCAATCTCAAATATATTGAAAATTTCGTTAAAAATTCAAAAGTTTTACGTAAAAACGTTAATAGAACCAATATCAAAACCTATGTTCGTTAATAGAACGGATTATTTTTTTCCATAAGAATTATCTACATTACGGTAGTATCATTTCGTGACGGTAGATTTCCATTAAATTTTTCTGAGTGTTGAATTTCTTCCGTTTTTCTGTTGGCATTCGACACCACTGCTCAATACCACTGACACAACAAACCCCTTAGCTCATTTTGTTCTTTGTCTGCATTTTACATGCGATGCTGATGCAAAGTGTGCGAGCAACAATTCCCATTAAAAATGGAAACTAGAAAAACAAACACATCCCCGGATGTAAATAAAAGTAGAAATCTTACGGAAAATAGACAATTATTGATTGCATCAATTCCCCAACTCGACAAACTTGTATATTGCATGTGCTTTAATCTGTACGATTTTTTGGTCGATATGGGCCCGCTGCGTAAAAAATCTAATTATTCAAACACCTTGAGGGGCTTTGTAGTCGCAATAATAGACGCGTTCATTGGAGGTTAAGAGGTTTTTCGTGGATTCGCACATGGCAAAAGGCACGAAGAAAGAGCACGAAAAGAAAAATAAAAACACAGTTGTAATTATTTATTCCCATAAAAGCAATAATTTATTCAAAATTACCATAAATACAACCCCTCCAACAATGTGTGTGTGTCTAAGTCGTAAGGAGCGATATATCAAGGAATGAACAGGAAAAAAAGTTTAATAAATCTTTTACACTTGTCTGTCTGTCTGCTTGAGTTGTTGTTATTGTTACTCCACATTCACAACTCGTAATACTACTCGAAAAATGGAAAAAAGTTTTGTTATTGTTGCGTTTCGCCGAGGAAATGCCAACCTATAACAATCGTCGTGGTTCAATTCCGGCGGGGATTAAAAATGCAAACAAGTGGACTTGGAATTGAAAATCAATGTTTTACCCCTTTTTTCTCTGTAGACACTCGATAAAAACTTTTTAATAACAAATTTTTCATGTTTTTATCTCTTTTTAGGTAAGTTCCTGTCTCATGGATCTCCAAAATTTTCCATATTTTTTTTGTAAGTATTAACATCGTCATCATCAGGATGTCCTTCCTTCCCTTCGTTCGTTCAAAAAAGGCTAAAAATGTTAAATTTTATGCAAAAACAATTACTAACACCACATGTTTCTTTCGCACAAAACCAAAACCTAACTCGAGCCAAAACAAAGTTCAATGTCTCGTTTCCTGCGATCCAGACATTTTTTTTGCATCGCATCCAAGTCATTAGCATTTGAACTCCGTCTCAGAGGACTTCTTACATCAGCTGTTGACCGTTGCTCATATACTTGCAATGTGACACGTCGTCGATGATACTTGATTGAACAGCTTGACCTCATTAAAAAATTTCGTGTAATTCGATCGTTTTGTTGAAACTGACCCGATGAGCTGGAAAGCCAAAACATTAATAATGCTTCACGAGGCATTTTTTGTCAAGAGGGGGGAAGCCTTTCTCGCAGAGGACGATGAACTCGTAACGTGATATCTTTTGAATTTATCAATCTTCTTTAAAAAAAAGGCACGCTGAGATGACGGGAACATCTGACGACGACTCACACAGATTATCTACTCGTTCTTCCTTCCTTCGTCGTCGTCGTCGTTGTCGTCATCAGGTAGAAAAGTAGTACTAAGCCTAAAAAAACGGAGTATTAGTAAAAATCATCCATGCGTACCTACAAGTTGGATATGTTGTATGGATGGTATAAAATTGCTTCCTCAGTCGTGTAATTTTTGTCACATTATCATTTCCACATTTTTCGTCATCCAAACACACACACACGCGGTGTCTGCTGTTGCTCGTGCATTTCTTACTCAACTTCGAGCCTAAACTATAAAAAATTCATGTTTCGCAAAATATCTGCTGAGACATAAAAATTAGGTAAAAAAGGTATAACAAAAAGATTTTACATTGGGTCAAGATTTTAGAATGTGAATTGGGTCGAAATTTTAAAATTTCAAGAATTTCAGAATGTGCATTGGGACAAAATTAAGAATATGAATTTTGTTGGAGTTCAAGAATGTACATTGGGTTGAAACTTGACAATGTGAATTGGGGCAACATTTTAAAATATGCAATGGGACAAAATCTGGGAATGTGCATTGGGGCAAAATCTTATAAGAATCATTGAGACATTTACATTTTATCCTATTGCGCATTCTAAGATTTGGCCCTAATGCACATTCTCAAATTTTCCCCAATTCACAATGTCAAGTTTCACACCAATGTACATTTTAAAATGTTGCCCCAATGCACATTCTAAAATTTTCCCCAATTCATATTCTAAGACTTTGTCCCAATGCACATTCTGAAACTCCAACCCAATTCATATTCCATAATACTGCCCAAATGTAAAATCTTTTCGTTAGTTGGTACCTTATCTGTCTAATTTTCATGTCTCGCGCGTGAAACATGGATTTTTTATAGTGACGAAAAATTTTTGTGTGAGATGAAATGTGATGCCAAAAACCATACGCTACAGAGAGAGGTTAGAACGAAGCACGGTTATTACGACGAAGTGTCAGTTCAGTGAAATCGGAGTATAAAAGTAACAACAACTTGGCAACCGAAATATGGATGGAAGAAAAACTTTACGCTTGTCTAGCTTTTCTACAGAAATAAAACGTGTAGCACTTATATTTTTGCCATGTTAGTGTCGCCTTGGATCACATACGAGCGACATAGACGGAAAAAAGTGCTCTTACGACGATGCCGGGAAAAGGTGACAGCTTTTAGCTCATTCATGTAAATCTCTTCTTTAGTACCTCTCACGTCATCGTTACTGCCGTTGCAGACATCACACAAACCATATTTCATGCTCTATAAATGATACATAAGCACCTTTCAAAATGACAAATGTGAGTTGTATGTTTTTATTTTATTTCATCCTGTTCCTCCGGTTCCGTCCCTCGTCCTCAGTTCCTGAATCATTTTTGCATGCACTCACTCAAAACACAAGCATCAGCTAATATTTTGTTACATTTCATTCATTCATCATTTTTCTTGTACAAGCATGGTTCACTACTTGTGTGCAATTTTTGCAATGACGACGACGATGGTGATGAAGATGATGAGTTAAACATACACTGCAAGCAAGCAGCAAGAGGTGTACAAAGGAAAAAGAGTAGTGTTGTAACATGATATATGAATTTGAAGTGGAATTGTCTTTTTTTCTTGCATCTGCGAGAGAGAACGTGTGTAAATTGATGACAACCCGGTGCACAACAGTTAATCATTGAACCATAATGAATGAACCGCAAACTAATGGGACAATGAACTGAAGTTTTTGACAAAAAATTCTGAGAGAAATATTTTAAAAAACTATTTAAAAGGCCCATAAAACGTTAACACAAGTTAAAATTTAATTAATTGTAACTGAGGCCTCTTATACATTTTCCTTTTCTTATAAATTTTCGACCTTTGAGGGCTTTTTTCATCTTTTTTAGAAAAAGTTTTATAGAAGTTTAAACAAAAATCCGACATTCTACGTGCTTTGAGGTTTTCTTGAAGTTTTTAAAAAATTTAAAAATATTGAAAATTAAAAATTTTATCTCTCCCGAATTTCTTGTCCTGGTGTCTTGCACCGTGAAATCACATTTTAAACTTTTGTCCCAATACATATTTAGAAAGTTTAACCCTAATGCACATTCTGAAACTTCGTCCTAAGGCACATTTAAAATTCTTGCCTTGATGCCAACTTTGAAAGTTTTATTCCAGCACATATTCTGAATTTTTATCCCAATGCAAATTTTGATACTCGGGCCCAATGAACAATTTGAAAATCCTAATGTTAATTTCTCCCGTTCAAAAAAATTAACTAAAATAAATTTTAAAGTAAAAGCGCCATCTATTGAAATATTTGAAACTAAAATCTAAGCGTCAAGACAAGAAACGTTGAAATTTTAATAAAAATGCATTGTTAAGATTTTTTGTTGATTTTTTTGTTCAAAGTAAAGAAATTCGAATTCAAATTTGATTTTGATTCAACACCGCAAGCAAGACCCACTTTTTTTCTTCACGTAAAGCAATCATCAACCCCGCAATATCACTCACAATGTCAAGGAAATAAAACGCTCAATTCATCAGAGAATTGCATTTATGGATATGAGAAAATGTATCAATTCAAGAATAAATTTATTTTGCTTTCTTTTGCGATGTGCGAAAAAAGAAATGTAACATCATTTTAGATTTCAAGTCAAATTCATATTTTTCATGTGTAAACATCGTCAGACCTTTTACCCCACACAGCTATCTGTGTGTGATGAATATAATTTTCGTTTGTTCAAACAAAATGCACACAAGCGATATGAATGTCAAAAGTAATCCATTGAGAATATCATTTTACTAAGGGTTAAATTTTGTATATTGGTTTCTTTTTATCCCGAAAGGTTTTTTCTTGAGTTTTAAAGAGAAATGAAATTTATTGCATAAAAATGGGGAGATTTTCGGTCTCTGATTAAGCATTTATTGTGACAGTCAGTCATTCATTTGGTCATGCAACATTGATAAGAATCCACAAAATTACTATTTTTTGAGAAGTTGAGTGATTGACCAATTTAGCAAAAATATGACCTCGCCACAAAAATTACAACACGTATTAAATTATGTGTGTTTTCGGGCAGAAATTCAACTCCTTCACTCATTTTTATTCCTTTAGATTCACATTTTCTGATAAAAGGTCAAATAATCCATCATTATGATAGTGAATCAGTCTCTCACTCGTTTTTTTTATATTCCATATGATGGCAATCCTTTTCACATGATTTTGCACATAAACAAATTTGATTAGACTCGCATGGAGAAAAATGTCTGAGGCACAGAAAAAAATTGCACATGTCGTATAAAAATATATTATTTGCTGATCTAACGGACGATTAGTTATATATTTTAGTCTATTTATGTGTGGAGCTCCAACTTTTCAAACGTCCAATCAAGATTGTGAAGTGTCACCTCGCTGTGCAAACATTTCTTCTTCTTCATTTTTTTTTGCGCATCTACACACACATTGCATGACGACAGACTTGATATTCATTTGCACACGTAAATAAAAGACGAGAGAAAAAAAATCGTCGTACAGAAAAAGTGATGGAAAACTTTTTTTATTGTTGTTAGATAGAAAGATAGATAGATGATGTGATGGTAAATGCATGAAAAACGACTCAAATAAGTTGTCTGACGCAAAAAAAAAATGTGAGAAAGATTGACAAAATTTGATAAGAAATAAAAAAATACGACGAAAAAGGATAAATGCTTGAATGAACAAACCAATTTTGTTTCGTAGGACGACGACGACGCAAAAATGATTCAGCGACTTCCTCCAAGCCAAAAGTAAGGACAATTTTCTTATATTTCACTCGCAAATATTTTTCGTGTGAAGTATTTATTTCATCATCGGTTATCGCTCACATCGATCACATTTTCATTGTTCGTCACAAAGTTCACAGTTTTTTGTATTGGCTTAGATTGGATCAATGCGAAATGTCGCGTCGTTCTTTATTGCACATCATTCATTTCCAACAAGCATTTTATTTTGTTAAAAATAAAAAAAAGAAACAAGCGAAAAATAATAACAATATTCATCTAACTAACTCATTTCTTTCATTTTTTTTTCTTCGTGTTCATTGAATCATGAATTGACAATTTAGATTTAGCGATGAGATTAGTTGTTTTGAGGAAAAAAATGAGATTTTTCCTACGTGAGATTTTTATTAAATATAAAGGGAAAGATTTCCGCAAATCCAAATCAACATTTGATTAAATGCTGTTCGAAATAGTGGTCAACTTATTTCTCATTGCTGGGCAACTAAATTTCACACTTTTTGCATGAATAAATTCTGAGGTAAAACCCTTCGTTATAATTATCAGAGCAAATTTTCATCATTATTTGCATTGGAAAAATTTCATGTTTCGCAACTATGAAGATAAACCCGTAAACCTCGTTCTACCAGTCGAGATTTTTTACCACATTTCGAAGAAAAAATGCGGTAATAAACTTAAAAATCGAATTGTTTTGTTTTAAAAATCTTCTCAAAACTATGCAATCAATGCAATTTTCAAAATATAGAGAATAGAATGAGATTTGGTATGCAATGAATATTGCTCGACATATTTGAGGAATTTTTAAGAAATTTACCATTCATTTTCTGAATTTTTTGCTTCAAAACCTTCTCATAGTTAATATTGATATGCTACAAAAATTTGTAAAGAGATTCTTGAAGCAGAACTTGAGTTATTGCGTTACAAATCTTCCTTAAACATGAGTTTGAAGCTCAAAATGCAAATTTCGTAACAAATTAACTCAAAATCTGTTTCAAGAATCTCTTTGCGGTCTTTTGAAGTATATCTGTTTAAACTAATGAGAATAATTTTGTGCAGAAAATTGAAAGTTGAATGGAAAATTTCTTGAATAGTTAAAAAAAATTCGGAATATTCATTGCATAACCCAGTTGCATGGAAAATTTTTTGGATAATTAAGAAAATTTCGCAAATATGGCGTGTAATATGCATTGCATAC
Organism: Culicoides brevitarsis; assembly: GCF_036172545.1. Lineage (NCBI taxonomy): Eukaryota > Metazoa > Arthropoda > Insecta > Diptera > Ceratopogonidae > Culicoides > Culicoides brevitarsis. The sequence goes on along the minus strand of NC_087085.1, from coordinate 16,998,240 downwards.
CTCATCACATTCTATTCTATTTATTTTGAAAATTTTGTTACTTTTATATAATTTTTGGGTCGATTTTTCCTTTTAAAATCAGAAAAAAATTGACGGGTAAAACGAAGTTCACGGGTGACATAGCTAAGGATAAAATACAAATCAGTTTAATTAAAATTATTTTAAATTCTCAATAGTTTGCGAAACTTGAACTTTTCACAGACTTTATGACCATTCATGACGTAGATAATGACTGGTGAAATGGTGACCAAAGCAAGTCAAATGTGTGATATCATTCAACATCTCCCTTCGCAACAACCCTTTTCATTACTCTTCTGAGTTCAATAAAATGCCTCATCATCCCGATTATATTTCTAGTTTTTTCCCCAAAAAAAAGGGAATAAAAATAAAATAGACCAAAAATAATAAATCGATTAGGAGTCTATCAAATGTAGTAGATAATATACGGATTTAGTCTCATTTATTATTTTTCCTCTCATTTTTTTTTGTTCGTGGGTGCATTTTCGAAAAAAGGGTAATAAATTGCAATTATAATAATTTGTTCAACAGAGTTTAGGCACTCAAGCAAAATGCATTAATTTTAACTCATGGACAATTTAATCCTTTTTCTTCTTTTTTTTTGTTGGCTCTGGAAGTGTATTGATGCGAGATTAATCCCCATTATTGTATTGTTATCGATTTAAGACGCGTCGTCATCGTCTTTCAGGTAGCACGTGTCTCATTATTGGCGGATTTGGCGATTTTGGCCGTCTCCACGGTATTTTTCCATTTCAAATTGCGCCAATCAATAATTCATACGGAATCAATAAAGATTATAGACAGAGAAAGAGAGATAGACATAAAAAAAGGAAATTCAAATACACCCGCATCTAAATCTCATAAGAAATTGTCTTTCTTCTGAATATTTGCTCAAAAACTTGTTCCTTCGACTGAAACATTGGGAATGTCACTACATTTAAGCACTAAATAAATATCCCGTTTTTCTCAAAAATTTATGGATTTCAGTCTCTCGATTTTTTTTTTGTGTATTTAGTTTACATCTCCAAACCAAACACAGACTTTTTTGTCGATCGCTTGAATAATCTGTATTTTAAGCAAGTAGAAAAAAAAGCGAATTCTGTATAAGGAGAAATGACATTACATTATTATGGATTTCAAATAAAATATATCTTTTGTATCCGATTGTCCTTTGAATATATAACATTTTTTTTTTCTTTAAAAAAAGGCAAAAGAAACTGAAATGGTTTATCAACGTGTTTTGTATACGGTATAAAATAACAGATTTGCTTAAAAGACAGATTTTCGTTTATTTTCATCCAATTGAATTTTTCACAAATTGAATATGTTGTCTGTGTCGTGCCATGGATGAAAGAGTTTTCTCTATATCTGAGAGCTATTTCTTAAAAAATGTTGAATAATGGGAATGTAAATGCATTCTATTATGTGAGAAAATGATATAAAGTGGATGTACGACAACGATAGAAGAGCTTCTTCCATTTTGTTGTTAATTTATTCGAAAAAATACGAAGGAAAAATGGAAATGTCGATGACAAATACACATCTCTTCTTTGTTTATTTCAATGAAAAATCTCGTTTCAGGTATTTTTGTACAAAATTCAAAAGTTTTTCCATTTCCCTAACAAAAAAATCAAATAAACTTTTGATATTTATTTATTTTTAATCTATAAATAATTACTTCGCAAACCATAAAAGCGACAAAGTAATTAATTTTCACGGAATTTTCGACTGATTTTCCACTGACGTCAGTAGCTTTTGTTTCAATCGCTTCAAAATCAAGGTAGTTTTCCCAGAATTGCATATAAAAATACTTGTAATTACCGCAACAACATCCGCCCTAACAATGTTTCTTCGCACACACAAAGAACTCTACAAACAAGTATAATGTTTATTTTATTTTAAACTTTTATCAGTGATGATGCACGAAAGTCTTTGTTGTCGTTTGATTCTCTCTTGTGAACTTAATTCCTATTAATTTATATCCTTGATGGCTTTCCTTTGTTAGTTTTTTTTTGTGTAGAAGCTAAATGATTTTTTAAAATCTTTATATAGTGGAAACAATGGCATTGAAATTTTTATTAAATTAATTTTTTTTCTTGTTTGTAAAAGTTGCCACAACAAAAACGAGCAAAGGAAGTGTTTCTCATGAGGACAGCTGGCGATGTAGTTTGTGTAGCATGCAAGTTGATGGTAAATGCAAAATTAGGCCATCCTAACATGACTTTAATCAAGCTACTTCCTTAACTTGATTTTTACAAGGCTTTGTTTGTTACAAGAGTTGAACAAAAAAAAAACTTTAAAACTCTATTTCCTGATTAAAATTTTATTTTGTTGTTACTTGTCAAATAATGAAGGCAAGAAATAAAAGGAAAAATACCTTTTGAAATAAAAGCTTATGAGTTAAAATCGAAATTGAGCTCCATGATAAGATAAAATAGGAACCAAAAACTAATCTTCTATATTTTTCTTGGTTTTTAAGTCAAAAAATCTAATGTTTTGTTAAAAAAAATCGTAAAAATAAAAAAAAAAATACAGTAAATTTAAAAATTTAAATTTAAAATTTAATTAAATTAATTAAAAATAAAAAAAATAGAAAAAATATTCGTCTAAAGGACGACATACTATACCGCATTTCGATATTACATACCTACTCTTTATTGTAGTCCTCACTTTACAATTTCATACTCCTCATTTCAATTTTCCGAACTTTTTATCAACTACAGACTTTTTCCATTGAAATGCATATATTTCAAAATTTTGTACCCCTAATTTAACATTTTCGTACTCCTCATGTCCTCATGAATAAATATTCATTCTAAAGATTATTTCCATCAAAATCTCCTTGATTTTTAAAGAAATAAAAAAAAATTTTTTTCCTTGACCGTTTTTTGAAAAAAAAATTAAAACGGTCATGAAATTTTTCAAGTCAAGATCTAACAAACTTTTGATGGATTTCAAAGCTAAAATTGAATAAATATTCATTCCAAAGATTATTTCCATCAAAATCTCCTTGATTTTTAAAGAAATAAAAAAAAATTTTTTCCTTGACCGTTTTTCGAAAAAAAAATTAAAACGGTCATGAAATTTTTCAAGTCAAGATCTAACAAACTTTTGATAGATTTCAAAGCTAAAATTGAATAAATATTCATTCTAAAGATGATTTCCATCGAAATCTCCTTAATTTTTGAAGAAATAAAAAAAAAATTCTTCAAAATTTTTCAAGTCAAGTTTTAATTCAAAGCTAAAATTGAATAAATATTCATTCTAAAGATGATTTCCATAAATCTCCTTATTAAAAAAAAAATTTCTTGATTTTTTCAAATCATGATTTTTCAAGTCATTCAACTTTTGATGGATTTCAAAGCTAAAATTGAATAAATATTCATTCTAAAGAAATGAAAAAAAAAAATTTTTTTTTTCCTTGACCGTTTTTCGAAAAAAAAATTAAAACGGTCATGAAATTTTTCAAGTCAAGTTTTAACAAACTTTTGATGGATTTCAAAGCTAAAATTGAATAAATATTCATTCCAAAGATTATTTCCATCGAAATCTCCTTGATTCATGAAGAAATAAAAAAAAATTTTTTTGGGCACAGCGTTACTGACAAACACACACACAGACGACAAGTCTAATTTAATACCGCATTTTTTCTTCGAAATGCGGTAAAAAACAAAATTTAATCAAATTAATTTATTAAAATTAATTAAATATAATTTTGGTCAAATGAAAACAAAATTACATATTGGCAAAAAAAATTAAATTAATTAAAAAAATAATTTTATTAAAGATTTAAAAAAAAAATTAAAATAAATTAAAAATAATACCGTAATCTACATAATGCTATGAGAAAAAAAACCGTTAAAATTCAAATGAAACGAAAAAATGTAGATAAATTAAGAGAAGGCTAATTTTGAAGTTAAGAGAAAACAATTTCTCTTAAATTTTTAACATTTTTAAATATTTTTTAAAGCAAATTTTAGTTGAGTTTCAGTAAGGCCATTAAATTTAATTATTTCATTTTTGTCTTATAAAAAAAAGGTATAAAAAATATATATTACTCATTTTTTAACGTATTTTTTGACCGTTTTATTTATATTGAATTATATTTTATATATTAGGTAATATTAAACTTTGATAAAATTACATTTTGGCATAAATAAAAATTAATTGTCATAAATAATTTAAAATTTGGAATAAATTTGTCTCTTTAGCAAATTTGACTTCCAATTAAAAAAAAATTAACTAAATTTAAAAAAAAAATAATTCCAATTAATAGTAATTTGTAAAAATAAATATTATTAAATACTATTAAATTTGTAATAGTAATTAATAAAAATTAATTTGTAGAACATTAAAAAATCCAATAACTAAAAAATTTTCTTTAAAAATCTATCCACCAAATATTTAAGCTTTAAAATCTTTAAGTCAAAGTAAAAAAAGCTTCTCTTTATCCGAAATGCCTCACCAAACTATTCGCGTAGGAGTCCATGACATCTTAATAACTTCACGTTACTTCATTCACTGTCCTTTTGTATTACTTTATTGCAAAGCAACATCATTAATTTTATTACTTTTTGTCGTATCTACATAAAAAAAAATGTTTGAACTCCTTATGAAACTTTTTAATATTCTTTTAATAGTCAATTCTAGGTGTGACTTTGTGAATTCTGTATTCTTTACTACTTTGCACACGAAACAAAATATATTTCATGGCGATGATGATGATGATGTTGACGATGCCACTATGTATAATAATAATAATAATGAAGAAGCGAAAAATAGCCACCACGAAAAAAAAATTTGCGTGTTTATAACATGTCGATGTCTCTGTTAAACACAGAACAAAACATGTGTAAGGAGTATAAAATGAAGAAATAATGTAGAAAAAGATAAGAATTCACATTAATTTAATAGAACATGCAAAATTAGGTGCACACACAAACAAACACACGTGAAACCGTCGTCGCTCGCACGGCATCGCGTATTATTCAAAAAAAAAAAAAGTACACAAAAGGAATAAAAGAAGACATTTCTAGCCAGTTTACCTCGTTATAAATGAGTAGTGTTGTCTGAATGTGTAATAGAATAAATATAAACGACAATAAAATGCGATTTATCAAGGTTTCTTTCGCTTTTTTTGCTTTACATTTGTTTGCAGAATTTTTCCAGAACTTGATTAAATAATAAGACTATTTGGGCTCATTAACTTTGCACAATATAATAACAAATGTAAAACTGTCCGCCTGTCGACCGACCATTACGTTTTGCGGAATAAATGTTTGTGTGCCAGCCAGCACATAACAAAGCGAGCAAGAAGAAAGAGAAACCATAACAGGTAATTTACAAACTGAGCTATCCTGGTTGTTGCTTGGAGTGTTGCAAAGGCAGTAGTAAATATGTCTCACTCGCAGCCAGCGCACAACTACTCACTAATTGAACGACAATTCGCCATAAAAAACGCATTCTTCTCTCTCACATGCGGATAATGCAAAACATTAACATTAACTGTAACAATGAACAATAAGTAAAAATTTTTCTGTAGGGAGACAACATAAATAGTCTGATTTTTTTTTGCTGCATTTTCGATGAATTTGGTTGAAATGAGTGTTTTTTGTCTGTCTGAATGAAAGTTACGTTAAAAAAAATTTTTTTTTATCAATTACAAAGTTTATTTAATTTAAAATTTAATTAAAAATAATTTGTTAAATGAACAAAAATTAATTAAATATAATTAAAAAATAAATTAATTAATTTAAATTTCATTAAAAATAAATTTAATTATAAACTAATGTAAAAATATTTTAAATTAAAAAATATTTTTAAAATTTAAAAAAAAATATTTTAAAAATATTAAATAAAATTCACATATTTTTCAGTGATAAAATTTTGGAAATTTCAGTTTTAAATTTAAATTTAATTTAATTTTAAATTTTTTGTTTAAATAAAAATTTATATAAGTTAAAAAAATCATAATAATAAGGATACAATAATATATTTTAATTAATAAAAAAAAATAAAAATTTAATAAAAAGTTTTAAAAATAATCTAAGTTAGTTAAAATAAATTTTATTTATTAATAAATAAATAAATAATAGAGTAATAAATAATAACCCAAGATATTTTATTAAAAAATGTTTATAAAAAATTAAAGTTTTAAAATTAAGAGTTATTTTTTTTTATTAAACTTAAAAAAAAGTATTTAGCTTTTATTTAATAAAAATAATCAATAAATTTATAAATTAAAGAAAAACTTTAAAAAGAGGTTAAAATGCGATCAAGTCCTTAATTTTGTAACATCTCTTTCACAATTATAACGACTGTCGTTCTCAATATTATTGAGTAACAAGGAAAATTATTATAAATAAAAAAATGACTTTGTAAATATTTCTGCGGCTAAATTAACAACATGAACGACAATTGTCAATAAATCTCATTGATGTGACAATAGAATGCCCAATAAATGCCTTTCTATCTCTCTCAGCGTCTCGTCGATTGAATTTCATAACGAAAGTGAAGGAGACTAGTCTCCTTATAGCTACTTTATGAACAGTTGTTTTAGTTCACACAGACAGATATTTGGCACAGAGAAATTTCAATTAACGACAACGACATTTTTAATCAAAACACATGATATTTTTATTTAGCATTTATATTAAAATTATTTGCATATTTTATCAAAAAGTTTTTAATCTTTGCGTTTATGTTGTAATTAACATGCAAGCAATATCGTCACCTCTTCCAGTATTTTTAAGGTTTTTTATGTTGTTTTTTTTTGTGCCAGAGAGATGTGCTACTAATACGATTATTTTTGACGAACCGTAAAATTTTATTAAAATTTTCAACAGTTAATCCTTTAATGCTTGAGTACCTAGCTTGGCAGCAGCACCGGGGATGTGGTTAATTTCTGGTAATGAGTCGCACGAGGAGAAGAAAGAGGAAATTGGATTTATTTAAATTTAATATTTTCTCGGAAATTTCTTTGTTGTGGTAAATAATTTTTTTTTTTTTTGAGTGAAAAGACAAATTTAGCAAATGTCTCGCTTTAGATCTCAAAAATAGATAAGTTAATGCTGCAAAAGGATTATAAATATCTGACAATAAATGACAACAATGACAACTTTATATGGCAAGAGACACCTTCTTCTTCGTCTTCGTTGTTATGACTGGATCTCAACTAGACACAATGCTAATAATAATGTTCTAATCTTGACGCTTTGACAATAATAATAACAACAACAAACAGCAACAATGCCAGCCAGCCAGCTAGAGATAGACAAAAGCCGAACACGAGATATAAATTTTTATCTCATCCAGACACCACCATGAGCCATATTACGACACAAAATATAATAAACATGTATAAATATGTGAAAAAAGAGTCTTTTTGTAATATCACACAGTAACATAATAATAAATATAAATACCTTAACGTCTCATTTGCATCTTTCGGAGACAAATATACACACAGCACACGCAGCTCTCCTTGTTTAGATAAACTCTTCAAAGAGGCCATTCTATTGTTTCCCAGTTTGTTTGTTTGCAAAATGCAGCAACAACAGCAGCACAAGACACACAGGCCAGGCAAACAGTTTCTTTCTTGCCAAAAATGGAAACAAAAGAATTTTAAAGGAAGTTATATTTATTCCTTCACATGAGCGGAGCAGCGAGAGTATGACAGAAAGCGACCCGTATTGTACGCAAATTTATGTAAAAATATATAATAGAGACAATGTGTCGTGTTATTGTAAATAATATGTTTGTAAGTTTTTGTCGAGTCTTTCGTCTTTATTTTTTTTTTGTGTGTAATTTAAAATTTTTGTGTGTTTGTAAACAAAAAAAAAACCTGCCTGCCAACCTACCGACCGAGGACAAAGGCAATGCACAGCAAAAGGGTAGACACTTCATTGCTTCTTGTGTTTATTTTAATTTGAACAATAGTCTCGTGTGAGCGCTGCGTTGCGATGCATATGAGGGCAGAATTTAATAATGTTGTTGTTGTCGTTTCTTTTCTTTATTATTATTGCTCAAATTTATCTTCTGCGGTTTTTACCTACTGGTTTTAAAGAAATTTAGTTTATTTTTTGCGTCAGGAGGATAAAAATAATAGAAAATTGTTCACAATGAAATTTTTTTATACAAAATAAATAAAAAGAGGGAAAATAAAAAAAATATTTAAATTTAAAAAAAAAATAATTTTTAATTAATATACTCTTCTTTTAATCTTTGGAATTAAAACAAAAAAAAAATTTAGATTTTTTTTTTAAATTTTTAAGAATTTTTTAACTTCAATTTTAAAAATTTAACTTTTTAATTTATTTAATTTGTTTTTGTAATTTAATAAAAATTTACTTGTTAATAATTTAAAAAAAAAATAAATGTTATATATATCTTTAAAAAAAAATTAAAAATCAGAATAAATTTACGTGATAAAATAAATATAAATTATTAAAAAAAATATAATGAAATAAAAATAAATTGCAAGATTGCACATGTTAATTTTTTATTTTTTAATTTAAAATGATAATCTTGCATTTTTTTTATTTAATTCATTATTTTCATATTTTTTATTATTTAAAAAATTTTAAAACTAAAATTTTTAAATTTTCATTTTATATTAAATTTTTTTCTATTTTTTAAATTTGTTTTTAAATTTTAAATGAATAAAATTTTTAAATTATTTTTTTAAAGAAATTTCATTAGTCAAAAAATTTCTAAGAACTTAAATCTTCAAAGTTGCTTTATTCCTTAATTTATTTTTGGTCAATGATTCTCAAAAGTCCATGCTTCTGAGGTTATTCATCCCTTCCCTTTTCACCAAAAACTTGCTCATAATGGATCTTATAAAATATTTATGAATTGAAACCCTTTTAATATGTAAACATTTGCGGTTTGTCTATTTATTTTAATACGTTAGTATTCATAAAATGCTTAGCTGCCGAAGCAAAAGTGGTCGAGTGGAGTCCGAGTCAAAATACTCTTAATGACACCAACCAAACTGATGTCCGAAAAAAGTAACGGAGAAAAACATATTTTACTTTTAAATGTTGTGTTATTTTATTTTATTACACCGGTCACTCAGTTGTCGTGTAACAACCACACAATTAATATCAAATTCCCTTTTTTATTTTATTTTTCATGATGACCTGAATAAATGTGTTTCCAAGTCCATTTCCATTTTGCACTCTTTTTATTATAATAATTTGGAAATTCACAGTCAAGCCATGTTATTACTACGCAACTACTACAATCATCATTTTTAAATTCATTAAGTAAATTGCAGACCCCGAAAAATTTGCATTTATAACGAAGCATGCTTTTATGCCCAGTTTTTGCTTTATTTGTTTTATTTTATTTTAATAATAATCATCATCATCAGCATGATGAAATATTCATCACTCACATGTCATATAACGGATTCCTTTTTAATTTTCGCATTTGTTTGTTGAACATTTTTCGTGTAAATATAGTGGATGCCCAAGCTGATTTCCATAAATTTGGACGATGCGCGCGACGAGTTGATTATCGCTCGCCCAAAAATTATTTTCTTTTAATTGGTTTAAAAATATTATAATTATGCGGTGGAAAGTAATGCTCTGGATGGCGTCTATTTATTTAAAAATTAATGCATTAAAACAAAATTAAATTATATTATTTCAACATTTTCCCAGATTTGATTGTGTCTCCCGAACATTTTTCCACACCAAAAAAAAAACATATAATTTTCCGCCCACGGATAAAACGACGTGAAATAAAATATTCAAAGACAAACCGTTGGCAGATATAATCTGCTTGACTTTGGATGATATACTTACTGTCGTGTGTCGTCTGTATGAAATGCTGTCATTTGTAACATAAATTATTCAAAGGAAACATATTTTTTTCTAATATTGCGACAAACGTGCAAGAGAAAAGCCGTAGAAAGGTAAATGCTTTATAATGTTTTATTTTTACAAAAATACACATGCATAAAAACGTCGTCAGGTAAAGAAAAAAAACCACCACGGAGTATTTTGAGGTAATGCCTTAGATTTCTTTTTGGGGACTCCGCTTTCATACGACAAAAAAAATGAAAATGTTTCTGTTGTTGATGTCGTTCCCCGCGTACAAAAAATATCTAAGCACGGATTTTTGCTCGAAACATTTTTTTTTTATTTTTCTTTCGTGAGATAGCTACATTTGCATTACAATCGTAAATACAAACGTAATTCTATTTAAATTTGTACGTGGCCCGTTTTATATAAAAGATGATAAGATTATGATTTGAATTTTAATTACATGACACACACCAGAAATCTTTTCGGAAATGTTGTTTGTGTCACATCACGAGAAGAGGATAGTACATCTCTTTGTGATAACATCTTCTTCATTTGCTGCCATGATGCTGAATTTGATGTAAATAATAATAATGTAAAAAAACGAGAATATTGCGAATAACAAAAAATTGAGACGTGATGTAATTTAAAGTACTTGACCTTGAGTGATTTTCCGTGGATGGGAGAAAAATTTCGTGACAGTAATTTATTTTTTTTACCGCATTTCGAAGAAAAAATGCGGTAATGAACTTGACTTGTCGTTCGTCTGTGTAAGTTTCACCTGTGCCCTAAGAGATTTTTTTAGAAATTCTTAGTTATTTGAGGACTCTGAAGGTCAATGGAAAGTCCCTTAAATTGTGAGGTGTATGGAATTGTGAAATGGGCATGAGGAGTACGAAAATGTGAAGTGAGGAGTACAAAATTGTGAAATATATACATTTCAATAATGAGCTTGGAAAATTTAATGAGGAGTATGAAATTGTAAAATGAGGAGTACGAAATTGTGAAAGCGAGTAGATATGTAACATATCGAAATGCGGTATAGTCGTTCTTTAGACGACTACTTTTTCTATTTTTTTCGTTTGTTTGTTTTTTTTTATAGAACTTTAAATAACCAGGAGGAAAATCACAAGTTCAATGAACGAATTGTGCTTCTGGAAACAAGAACAACACTAAAAGTGAAACAAAAGTAATTCAACTTCATTGATTTTGCTTTTAAAAGCAGATAGATGGAGAGACAGTTGAAATAATAATGTAGCACAATCGAAAATATTTATCTCTCTCCACACACTTTACAATCAAATTTAATCCAATGATGTACTTTATCACTATGTTACTTACAGTTCCGCACACAACCAACTACTACAGATTGCATGTTTTTGTCCCATGACAGCAATTATGCATGTAACGAATCAAGTGGTACACAATTTCCTTCAATACGTGCATCGTCGTGTATGTGTTTTGTAGCAATTTCATTTGTCTCTGCGAATGTCGAGAAAAGTGGTAGGAATATTTGTTTTTGCACCGAAGACGAAACGAAACAACAACACAAGCTCTGTCAGAAAATTATTGTTTGAAAATTTTATACTCACTTCATAGTGTTACATGTTATTATATTGTTCGTTTGTGATAAATAAAATAAATGATTTTGAGGAAAATCTCGGTTTTTCCTTAAATCATCGTTCTGAGTCGCCCACCAAGCAAGGAAGAAAAGGAACCCTTTTTGATTTGAAAATCATGTTTTTTGTCTATTATTGCTTTTGGCAGTGCGTAATGCTCAGATGGATGGACATGTAGCAGAGCGCACTTGAAGAAAAGGTGATGTATGTTATTACAAGGATAATTTATTGCATGTCGCCATGAACATAACAATACAACAATCCAAAGTACTTCATCTTCTTCAACGGCATGTCGCTTTTAATTCCTCATGGTAAATGTTCTAATCTCCCGTCGTCTTCGTTTCGCATCGTTTCAAAAGAGGCAATAATAATCGGATATGGTGAAACACAAGAATTTCTCAAGAACACCTTTAAATATTTTAGGTAAATACGACGCGGTGGTGATGGCTGGTAAAAGAGGAAAATGATCCAGATGTTGAAGAATATTTTGATGAAAATTCTTTGAATTTTACAGGTGTACAGTCATTTTCTTGCTTTTTAAGGCAAGTACAATAAATGAAAGTGTTTCGCATTAATCCTTTATTATTTTTTTAATTCTAAGAAGGCAATAATAATATTTTAAGCTTTTAATAAAATTATTAAAATTTTATTTTTTTCTAATTTGAGGATTTTTAAATAATTAAACAAATTATTTTAAATAAATTTATATTTTATTTCGAAATAATTATAAAAAATTTATTTATAATTTTTTTTGTTCAAAAAATTAAGGAATATAAGATATAAAACTATACAAATTCTATGAATATTTTTCAACAAATGAAGTTTAAAAAATATCGGTGTGAACTGATGTGAAAAAAATCAAAAATTGATTGAAATATAAAAAAATTATTATAATTTAACATTTTTAAAAGTTTTAACTTAATTTAAAAAAACATAAAAATAATAAATTAAATTAAATAAATAAAAAAATAATAAATTTAAAAATTATCTCAAAATTATAAAATATTTCATTAGAAATCTTTTTTTTTTTTTGTTGAAAAAATGGTCTACGTTTTAACCGAAAGCTGTGACCGAAAGTTTTTAGTTAAAATTTTTATTGAATTTTTACTCTTTTTAAAATCTTTTTTTTGCTCTTTATTTTTACTGAAAAATATTAAAAATTATATTTTCTTCAAAATTTTCATTTTATAAATTTTTCAAGTTCCTTGTTCTTTGAGTTACAAAATAACGTAAAGTGAAACGATTTTCCATATTAAACCTGCCTAATCCAGAAATTAATTTAAGAAGGAGTAAAATTGAACAAACACGCGACCACAATATTTTAACAACAGCTTATTGCGCTTTTATCTCTGAAAAATTTTCGACCTTTGTCATCATTTTATTTAACTCAAAAAAAAATGAATGAAAATCTGGTAATGACTTAATAACAAAGATGACGATAACAAAGAATAAAAAGAAGGTTATGTCAGATTTAATTCATCTCAAAAAACTTGAAGAAGAAAAAAAAATTGTCAGAGGATATCCTCTTTGAACGAACAAGTGACAACTATACTGCAAATATTTGCATGACATAATTCCTCTTTTAACCACAAAGCACTTTTGTTTTTATTGGGTACACACAAAAATTTTAATCCTTTTAATGCACTTTTGATGTACAAAATACGAAACTATGATGAACTATGAGCACTTTTCTCTTTTCTGTGTCTTTGTCTGTGCGTTTCATAATAATGGCAAATAGACGAAGAGTATAGAAGTAGATCAATGTCTGTCTCTTTTTCTGCACTTTTTTTTAAATATTATATAACAACAGAAGCATCACAAAAAGCTACGCAGGAGATAAAAGATTTTTGATGATTATGGTTTTTGTGGGACAAATTTTCTTTTTTTTTTTATTTCCCAGTCTTCAACTTTTTTTTTTGAATCTTGCTTTGAAAAGAAAGTTGAGAGAAGAAGAAAATGACTGAAAGAAGAAAATTCAAGAGATAAAAATTATGAATGATGTCTCAAAAGGATAACAAGATGTTTTTGGTTGATGAATGAAAAAATTATGATGAACTATCTCGTCTTTGCTGCTCTAAAGAAAGGCACTAAAAGTATTTCTAAAGTGCAGAGAAAATTAAAAAAGTACGTTTTTTTGTTGATATTTCAAAAAATCTTAAATACCGTCATGTTATCTAGAGACACACACACACAAAAAAAATATTAAAAAGCCAAATGCACGACGACAAAATTGGGTCACATCTCAGTGCATCTCACAATTTGCGGATAAAGCAACTGCTATCACGATGTCACAAATCAGATAAAATTCTTTTCACGACAAAAAAAAACTCGAAAACACTCATTAAAAGTTTGACCTCGTTCGGCGTATGCAGTGTGCGTGTGTCATAAAAGGACGTTAAGGATTTTTTTGTCATGTGATTTTTTTTTTTGCATAAAACATGAAAAAAAGTCACTCGCGTTAGTGACACAAAAAAAGTGGGAAAAAAGAGAAGATCCTGAAGTCATATCATAAATTTTTATCAGCAACCGAACGAAACTTTGACCATTAATTTAAAACAAACTCAATGGAAAAGTCTTTGGCCAATATTTTAGTGGTGCGTTGTGTGTCGCATATCAGCAGCACAGCACATTAAAATCATTAAATAGTCTGCGATAGCTATCTCAATTGTGTGACAATGAGTAATTTAAAATATTTTATGTGTCGTACTCGGTTCGTGCGTTTGGCAACAACATAAAAGTCCGTAGTTTCAGAAATTGGTTTTTACTTTGTAACAATAAAAGTCGAGGAACAGGGAAGAAAAATAGTTTTGGTCTTGTAACCTAATTTTTGCTTCCACTGAATGTAAGAAGTCGCTCGGTCCAACGGAATCTTGATAAATCGAGTGACGCAACAGTAAATATCCAGTAATGAATTCCTTTGCTTTTGACTGTGACTGCGTTTCTGTGTAAAAAAAAAGTTTTTCGAGGAAATTTTATGGTTGGAAAACTGCATGCTAAAAATAATACTTTAACTTTGCTATTTGTCTCAACGCAGTCTTCTACAACACACAGTAATAATAAATATAATGAAAATGGGGAAAAATTAAAATGTGATAAAAATCTTCCACTTTTATAATAGTTTCATTTTTTACACAACGACTCACAGCGAGAACTTTTCATCCAGTGGGACGAAATGAGATTATTTTAAGAACTTTAATTTTGAAAGTGTAAAAATAAAATTTAAAAAAATTCCCTTTTAAAATTAATTTTGAAGATTTTTTTTACTTTATTTTTTTTTCAAAAAAAAAAATTTAAAAATATTTCTATGGAATAATAAATAAATATATTTTTTTAAATTTTTTATTTATTTTTTTTTTTTTTGAATATTTAAAAATTTGTAAAATTTCTTATAAATTTAACAAATTTCAATTTTCAAAAAATTTTAATTTTTACTTTATTTTATTTTTTTTTTTTAAATATTTTATTTTTTTCCTCAAAAATAAAATTTTGGAAAAAAAATCTTTTAAGTAATTTTTCCAAACTTTAATTTTTTTGACAAGAAAATATACTTTATTTTTTCAAAATATGAAAAAATTTAAAAAAAATCTTAAGTAATTTTTAAAATATATTTTTGAAAAAAATATTATTAAATAAAATAAATAATTAATAAAAAAGAAAAAAATCCCGAATTTCTCAGGTAATTTTTCCAAATTTATATTTTTTTAAAATATTTTTTTTTTATTTTCTCAAAAAATAAACATTTGAAAAAACTTATATTTTAAATTTAAATCATTATTTTTACACTTTTAGAGCTTAAAATAGGCATTTCGTCCCACTGGGCACTCTACGACTTCACACACATACACAATTAATGGGTCTCACTCGTTTTTTTTTTTATAGTTTTAGTTCAGTGTTTTTTTGCCGTTCCATCGTCGTAGCGTTGAATAAGTTTTCAAAAAGTGCCGTAGGTGGCATCCTGCCACAAATGCTACTGATAATGAATGGTTTGTAAATGAATGCACTTCAGGCGTTTTTCCCATAAACTTTTTCCGTCTACACTACAAGTACGACGTTATAAGGAACAATAAGTAGAAAGATGGAAAAAATTATGTCCATTCACACATTTGAAAAGTGACACACACTACGACGTATAATTTGCATTTCATTAAAAAAAAGGAGGAAGGGAAGGAGTGAGAAGCATTTTCTTGCTTTATCACGAAATAAATTTATGTCTTTAATGAATAAAGTTGATAAGATCTTGTCATTGATAAACCATTTTCTTTTGTTTTTTCTCTTTCCAGGTAAGCCTAACTGAATGAGTGATGTCATCAGCAGCAACTTGAGGAAATACTTGAGCATTTCTCACAGCAATTCAAAAGCGCGTCAAAAGAAGTTTTCTTGCAACATCGAAAAATGTTTGTCGATTTTAATTACATTTTACAAGTAGTAGTTTCTTTTTTTGCTCGCGCAATTGTAAATTAAATTTGAATCCACTCGAAATACATTTTGTAATTGATTTTATGTTTTAGATAAAATTGAGTGGTTTATTGAAGATTCATCCGCATTCTGCGCGTTTCTATTTTTTTTACGACTCTGCCATGAATAGTTCGGAGTAAATAGTGGAGTATGTGTGTTTTTTGATGATGATAACATTCATCAAGAGATCATTACATGCTTTTTATCCACTTTTTATAAATAAAAGCAAAAATTTTTAATGAGTAATGTTTTACAGATGGTCTTTGATCTCACTTTTTTTCTGCTAGTCCTTTGAATTCAATGGATGTTGAACGAAAAAAAATGCTAGTAGATTCTTTTTCTGCTGAATGTATGCGCGTTTCGTCGAACATGGGTTAATTTGTGTTAACATTCAATTAACCTACGACAACAGCAGCAACGACGAAGACGACGACGACTAGCAGAACAAAAAACAAGAAAAATAAATGAATACGCGTGTAAACGTAAATAATTTAGCAGATTCGTTCAATGTCGCACAGCGGATATTGTTTGGCTATGAGGAAAAAATTATGTTTTGCAACAATTTGCGAGGCTCAGAATAATTTTAAAAAATTTAATAATAATTTTAAAATTTTTTGAACCTTTTAAATTTAAGTTAAAAAAAATATTAAACATCTATTTCATTGTCTAAAAAATTAATTAAAAATTTATTGATATATTTTTTTATTGAATTATAAATTAAGTTTTCTTTTATTTATTTAAAAATAAATAATTATTTTTTTCGACTGAAATTTATTCAAAAAGATCACATTCAAAAATATTTACACAAATTATCGACTGAACCTTAAGCTTAAAGAAAGTTATAAATAATATTTTGATATTTTCTTATTAATAGAAATAAAAAACTGAAAAAGTTCCATCAAAAAAAAATTTTTTTTGCGAAATTTTTTATTTTATTTAAAAAATTTTATGATAGTTTTAAAAAATTTTTATCGCATATGGGGATAAAAAATTTTTTTGAATTTCAAAATTTTTGTTCTGTAATAAAATTATTTTAAATTTAAAAGCCCAAAAATGTGATTTTTTAGCGTTTTTAAAAAAATTTGAGTTATTGATAAAATTTTTTAAAATAAGTCGAAAATTAATTTTTTAATTTTCTTAATTTTTTTTTAAATTAAAAATCATTTTAGTGTTTTTAAATTATTTTTTAGTTTTTAATTATAATTTAATTTTTTAATTTTAATAAAATTAAATTAATTTAATTTTTTTTTAATTATTTAGTTTTTTTGATTATTTTTAATTTTTTAATTATTTTAATTTTTTAAAATATTTTTTTTTAAATCAAGTGTTTTAATTTTTTTTTAAATATAATTTTGTCCTGTTAAAAATATTAAAAAAAAAATAAATAAATAGTTATTTAATGGCGAAATTTTAATTTTCACAACAAACGCTTTGCAAAAGAAGTAAAATATTTTATGCAAACGCAGTGGTGAGAGATGATGCCCCGTTGACTGATATGTGACACCGAACAAGCATGAAGCATTCTCTGAACATAAATTTTTTAATGATTATAAATTTAGTTACGGTTTTCGGTGTGTGCGCGCGTATGTGTTTGTAAATAATAGAGGTAATAGTAATTATTTATTTAGTCAATCACATCACACTCGCACACAACGCACGCCAAAATGCATCATATTATTAACAATTAATGACATTTCTGCCTTTTAAATTCACGCGTGTATCGGTGTGTGTGCATATAATTGAATTTACTGCGTTGTTGTCTCAAGTGTGAAATTAGTTAATCATGTTTTATGTGTTAGATCTTTTGCATATTTAATGAAGTACACAGAGACGACAACATGGAGCTCGGCTGACGCAGTTCATTGACGTGTAGCGAGTGTTGATATAGCAAAAATTATTTGTGACAAGATTGTGCCAATTCAATTGTCATTAAATACAATTTTAGTTTGTTGCATATACGAAATTGTCAAACAATCGTCAGTGAACCTACAAGCTGAACTCTCGCTGTTTAAACACTTTTTGAGTGCACAATAAATATCATTAACGTTTAATTTAAAATTGAAATCCTTCTTAAAACAACAATTTTATGCAATTTGTGTTTGTTTTGCGCACTAAGCAAAGTATTGACAAACAGTCGATCTCGAGTGTGACGCATCCCTCTATTTGTTGGCTCATAACAAGGTTTAATTACAATTGATGAATGGCAGGCAGACGGCAGAGGGATGGTGTTCAATTTTAATGGATTTGTCTTTTGTGTTACCTGATCAAAAAGTCACCGGAAGTCCATTAAATTTCCTTTTATCTTTCACAAAAAAGGGAGAAAATATCATTTTTGTCTAAATCTAAAAGCTTGCATAGACGAACGACGAGCTAATTAAAGTTTTACCGTTAATAAAAAGAAAAACACAAGAGAAAAAAAATAAATACGTCGAAAAACCGCATCTTTCTACCCTTGATTTCGCTTCCAATTTCATGCTTATGTAGTAAATTAGAATTGATTGCACAAGCAAAATTTCGTTTTTCTATCTCTTCATTTGTTCTCGTCGTCGACGGTCGACGCTATTGCTAATAAAACAAGACGAACTGTATTTTATTGCAAGTTTTAACAAACAACATCTCTACTCACTTAACAGGCGAATGATTTCAGAGGTTGCTTTATGTCCATCTCCGTATAATCCTAAATCCGTCTGTCTCTAAAGTGCAAAATTCGAGTACATGGTAGATAGGGCGTCATCCATTAATGTCGTCGCGGATAAAATGGGGCATTTTTTGACCCCCACTCCCCCCTAATATCAAAAACTGTCAGAATCCAGGGACCCTTTCTAATTTACGATGTTTTTTATTACATGACCCCCTTCCCCCTCATTGAAAAAGAAATTTTTAAAATAAGTTCAAATTTCAATCAAAAATCGTGAAAAATTTAAAAGAAAATTAATTTCTTTTTTAAGCATTTTTGTCGATTTATTTATTCATAAATTGACAAAAAAAAGCTTAAAAAATGAACAAAAATGAAATAATTTAAAAATTATTCTGTTAAATTCAAAACAGAATTGTTTTAAAATCTTTTAAAAATTTAATGAGCCCCATCCTCTCCTAAATCTAGGATGTCATTAATGGATGGCGCCATAGGATAAATGCGAGTGGGGGTTAGGAGAATTGATATTGTGCCGTGCCAGCTGAACGAATGAACGACCGCGTGACCAAGAATCCGTAAAAACTTAGCGAGCAACGCTAACTAACCCGTAACAGGCTCCAATTTAATTCGTATAAATATCAGAAACTCGTAAAATAGATTTCCATCGCACTCGTAGAATGGCTTGGATCATCGTATTATCATCATGAAGAGAAGAAGTAAAAGTAAAATCTCGTATATTAAAACAACCACTCTCTCGTCCATGGATGGAAATGTAGGAGATACATGAAAAACAGAAGCGATTCAAGTGCGAAGGATCTTTTAAAATTTATTAGTTTGGTGTTTAAATTGTTAGTTTTTTGCTTGCTCTTGTCTGAACTTGTGTCTCTATGGATTTTATGTGTGTGTGTGTCTGATTCTGGCTTATAGCAACTTTAGGGGTTATATTGAAAAACCAAACCAACAAGTAAGTAGAAAAAAGTTTTTTTTTCATCTCTCTTCAACTACTATTACACTATTATATTGGTTTCAATGAATTTTGAAGATTTTTTTGCTAGTGCTGCTGTAGAGAAAGATAGACACACATGGGTTAAGGTGAAGTATTTCTTTTCTATAATTGGAATTATAATAGGATTTGTGGGGAATTTATAGATTGAATTAAGAACTGGATTATTGAAGGTGATTTGTTTCGTAAAATATATCAATGGAGAATGGAATTGTGTTCGGGAAAAGCGTTACAGGTGGATTTTTTTTCTTATATTTTTTTAAAAAATTATTTCATCGGACGACTTTTATTGAAGTAATTGTCATTAAGTTACTGTAGGTTTGATTTTTGAATTTCTAATGATTTTTACCAATGTCTTTTTACCAAAAATGATTTTAAAAAAAATAATTAATAATGAATAAATTAAAAATTTACTAAAATAATAAAATTATTTTTTTTAATTATTTTTTTTAAATAATAAATTTTATTAAATTAAATTAATCAAAAATACTTAAAAAAATAAATGCGAGTGGGGGTTAATAATATTTTGCCGTGCCAGCTGAAATTAACGAAAATATTTTTTTTTTACCAAGAATTAATTTAAATTTAGATAACGCTAACTAACCCGTAACAGGCTCCAATTTTTTTTTAAACTTAGCGAGCAACGCTAACTCGTATAAATATCAGAAACTCGTAAAATAGATTTCCATCGCACTCGTAGAATGGCTTGGATCATCGTATTATCATCATGAAGAGAAGAAGTAAAAGTAAAATCTCGTATATTAAAACAACCACTCTCTCTCTCTGGCTTGTCCATGGATGGCAATGTAGGAGATACATGAAAAACAGAAGCGATTCAAGTGCGAAGGATCTTTTAAAATTTATTAGTTTGGTGTTTAAATTGTTAGTTTTTTGCTTGCTCTTGTCTGAACTTGTGTCTCTATGGATTTTATGTGTGTGTGTGTGTCTGATTCTGGCTTATAGCAACTTTAGGGGTTATATTGAAAAACCAAACCAACAAGTAAGTAGAAAAAAGTTTTTTTTTTCATCTCTTCAACTACTATTACACTATTATATTGGTTTCAATGAATTTTGAAGATTTTTTTGCTAGTGCTGCTGTAGAGAAAGATAGACACACATGGGTTAAGGTGAAGTATTTCTTTTCTATAATTGGAATTATAATAGGATTTGTGGGGAATTTATAGATTGAATTAAGAACTGGATTATTGAAGGTGATTTGTTTCGTAAAATATATCAATGGAGAATGGAATTGTGTTCGGGAAAAGCGTTACAGGTGGATTTTTCTTTCTTATATTTTTTTAAAAAATTATTTCATCGGACGACTTTTATTGAAGTAATTGTCATTAAGTTACTGTAGGTTTGATTTTTGAATTTCTAACGATTTTTTTACCAAAAATGATTTTAAAAAAAATTAAGTTCAATACATATTTTTCAAAAAAATTAAAAAAATACTTTTTTTATAAAATTAATTTAAATTTAGATAAAATTTTAATTTGTTTAATTATTTATTTATTTAATTAATTTATTTATTTTTATTAATTTAATTTATTTAATTAATTAATTTAAAATTTAAAAAATCATTAAAATCGTAACGAAATAACTCAAACTCGAATGCAACTCAATTTTTTAAAAAAATTTTTAGTGTCTTTCGAGTTTAGCTTAAAGAAGGTTTAAAACAAAAAAAAAATAAATAATTCATGAAAAATGTTGGAAAATTAAGAAAATTTTCCAAAAATGGGTCGTAAGGTTCATTGCATACCTTATTTTTTTTTTATTAGTTTTGGAGGTTTGATTAAAAAAATAAATTATATTTATTTAAGATGGAATTAAATTTAAATTAATTTGGTAAGAAAAACAAAACATCAAATATCGCCAGAAAAAAATTATTAAATTTAAAAATAAAAATATTTTTTTTCATCAAAAAAAAAGGTAAAATTGTTGAATGTGAATTTAAAATATTTCCTTAGAATAATCAACAGTCCCACTGTGCGTTGTTCTTGTCGTCGTTTGTTATCACTAAAAACACATGCAAAAAAAAAAAAAAAAAATAATTAATGTAACTTTACATTTATGAACAATGGAGAAATCCTGTCCATATAAAATAAACGTTTTTATTCTATTATTTTATAAATATTTAACATGAACATGAGGCCCCAGCTCAGTGCATTTCTAGCTAAAAACGTTCCCCATTGTATTTCGTGCAGTTTATCACCAGTGTTACACTCGTTTTATTCTCTCTCTTTCTGTGTCTGGTGTTTATATATTTAAATAAATTGTTTACTTTTCCATCGGGTGTATGTGTGTGTTTTTGTTTAATTGCAAGCCCACGCACATTCTGTCCTTTTGCTTCTTGTTATTTTATTCCCAAAACTGCTAAAACGAACATGAGCAACTAAACGTCGTCGTCCCCTATACTGCGCGCATATAGTGAAAATATTTAAAGAAACAACACAAAAAATATCGCTAGAATTTACAAAACAAAATAAGCTTGAAAAACCAGTCCGTTTCTCTGATATGATTGCATGCATGCAATTTATTTACTTCTGTTCTGTTTATTACAACTCTGACTCTTGTTTGTTTGTTACATGCCTGTTAAAAATATCTAAATGCTTTGTCATTGCTTAAATATGTGAAGTTGCACACAAAATTACTATTTAGTCCATTTGGCAGCGACAAACCCATACTTGTACTTGTATGGTTATCAGCAAAATATATATTTAAAAGCTATACTGAATAAAATTCTATACAAAAGCAAAATAGAAGCGGTAACAATTATAATCTCTTTATTATTAATAAAAAAAAAAGACAAAAATGAAACATTTGTAATATCGCAAAAAATATTTGCACGCGCAATTTTCTGTCATGGCGGAGATCTCGAAAAATAACGGTTCCCGATCACCTGATCATAACTCACGTCAATTAATTGTCAATGCAAAAAAAAGGCGGGAAAAAACACGACGCCCGTGATTCGCATTAATACTATAAAACGGGAGAAATTGATCCCATAAAATGCAATTTATCGTGAAAAATAAAAAGTAAATTTATCGAATCGATCACCATTAAAATCGAATAAATTCTGAATATGAGTCGCTTTGAGATTACTGTAAAACCATAAAGATGGCAATATCATGATTATTATTGCTGCTATCATTCTTTTTTTTCGTCTCCATGATTTTTCTCTTCTCCAGCAGGCAGGCAAGTAAGTGACATGAGACATGCATTAGTTTTGAATTTATTTGAACTTACTTGAAATTTAAAACCGAATGTAATAAAATGTTGTTTCATTCCTCAATTTCGTATGATTCTCATGGATTTTTTATATTTTTTTTTGTTGTCTTTTTAAAAAAAATGTAAAATATAATAAAAATATTCACAGTATTTTATTTCATTTCGCTTCTGTTGTTTGTGTGTGTGTGGTTTATCTCATCATTTGAATCTAACAACGAAAAAAAAAATATCAGCGACTTCTTGACACTTAATGTGTGAATGTTTGTTAAAAGCACCTCAATTAAAATGATGGCGTTTAACACTTTTTGCTGGACAAAAAAAAATAAAATACAGCTACCGTGACACGATATCCGACGATGAAGCGACATGACTGTCACTTAAATAAATATTCGTTTTTCGTGCAGATTTCTTCGTCGTGGTACGTCACACACACACATTCGGTGTCTAATTATTATTAAACAAGCATAAATAGATGTCAAATAAGATCAGATATTGTCATTCGGGGAAACGATACTATTTTTCTTCGTTTCTGCTTCGTTACTTCTTCGTTCTTTATGTGTGTGATAAGGCGACACTGGAGTGACGAAGCGAGAGACATATTGGAAGAGACGCGCGCGATAATTCTTGTCACGTAATTAAATGGATGAAAAAGTGAAGAATATCGCTTGTTTTACTAGATTGAAGAATTTTCGCACACCACAAACGAATGCAGAAACGCACAGCTGCCGGTCTTTGGGGAATTTTTTTTTGTTTTTTTGCATGAAAGTGAAATGAATTTATTCTCGGAATCGTAATAATTAATGCAAATAAAAAAAAACTGGTCAAGCAACTCGAAATCTTGAACTTTGAGGAGAATCAAATCGCCCGCAATAAAAATTGAAATATTTTATCGAAAACAAGCATCGGAAATGTATGCAAAAACAATTCAACAAGTTACATGAATGCGTGTAAAAAATCCCCTTACACGAATATTTTTAAGAGAAGGACAGAAACAAATAATTTATGAGACGAGACAAACATCATTAACGAAACCTGTGATGTGTTGTGAAATATGAGTCCCTTTTAAAGCACACACTCGGCGTTGCTTTTTTTTTATTTTTATTTTTAATCACAAACAAAAATCTTCCTCTCTCTCGCTCGCTTCATCGCGCTGTTTGTTTTACATTTTATTTTGAATTGAATTAAATTCAAGCGAAAAAAAATGTAAAATGCAAAAATAATGTTATGAAGTCACAATAAGAATCAATAATAGTATCAATAAATTTCTTGGCGCACACTGCAATATCAATAAATTATGTTTTGCGATGTGTGTGTGAGTGTGTAGGCCCCGCAACGAAAAATGCCAATTTGTTATTTGATAAAATTGTAAAATGCAAAAATGTGATGTTTTTTGTCGCGAAGATGGAATGACTTGATTTCTGCGTTTTTTTGCATTCAATGAAATTCGCTCGAGACTCTTATCATTATCAACATCATCATCATCATCATCAGAACACTTGGGTTTGTCGCAAATCTCAGCGGACAGAGAGTGGTTGTTCTTGAAATGGACATTTACAGCGCTTTGCTTGTGTTTTAAACTAGAATCGTAAGTCACACAAGGGATTTGCGAGCGAAATTATCATACAAAAGCAGTAAAACTGCAAATATTTCCTTGTGATGTTGTTGAGTGATGTTCCATGAAAGGTAATTTTTGTGACAAAGTCTGCAAATGACTTTATGAGGAGTTGAGAAGGTTTTCCAAGAAATTTTTATTAGATTTGTTAAGGAGAACTCTGTTGATTTTATAGCAACTAGTTGAAGGGAAGTCTGTATTTTTTTAAAAGAATCAAAAAACTTTAAAAATTAAAAAAAATAAAAGAAATTTTTCCTAAAAATAATTTTTTATTTGCCGTTCTCACATTACACTTTTGAAATTGAATTGAATTGAATTTGAAACTGTTGAAAGTTTCAATAAGTGAGCGACTCAATAAAAATAAATTTTTAAAATGTTTAATTTTTTTTCTTCATTTAAATTATTTGAAAAAATTTATTGGAAAAATATCTATTTTGACAGCTCCTGTCAAAAATTTTTTTTAACAAAAATTTTCTTTTTTGAATAAAATCAATTTATTTTTTTGAAAAGTTTTTAATTTAATTTTTTTTTGACTTTAGCTTGAAGATAAAAAATAAATCAAAAATCGATTTTTTTAATTTTTGGAATTAAATATTAATTTTTTAAAATATATTTTAATTAATTTATTTTTGAAATTTTTTAATTCATTTAATTACATTTAATTTAAATTAATAATTTATTAAAAATTTAAAATTAATGAAAAAGCTTTTTCTGATCTGTATTTTGGATGATCTCATGCGAATACGAATATTTTTATTTTTTTTTATTTAAATAATTAAAGAATTCTTTTTTTTTATTTCTTAGAAAATTTTAAGAATAACAAACATTTTTTAAATATTCAATTTCGTTTTTAAAAATTTTTTAAATTAAATATTTACAGATTTTATTTGAATTAATTTAAATTCACAATTAAAATTTTAAAATAATCAAACAAGGACAGTTTCATAAAAAAATTTAAATAAAATAATTATAATAAAAAAAATTATTTTAAGAAAAACTTCTTATATTTTTAACTAAATTTTTGAGAATTTTTTGATTTAAAAAAACTAAAATGCCTCAAAAAAGTTAAAAATTTCCCGCTGGCAACGCAATAGCTCACAAAACTCACATGGGATCGGATTGTTTTAACTAAAGTTTAAAATATGATTATAAAGTTATATTAGCCGCAATAAAAGCATATTCTTGAAATAAAAGCGTTGTGTGTGCATTTTCAACTATTATGGCAATTTTGCGATAAAATGCGTGGTAAGAAGAACTGGCTCTTCTCCTTCTTCTGCTGTATTTACAACGTGCTTAACCAGTATCATCTCCCCAAATAGAAGGAATTTTGCATAAAGTCCAAACAAACAAACAAACGAACGAAGAACGAGAAGAACCCAAGAAGAGAGAAAGAAACTGTTGAATAATAATAATAATAATTACAAATGTGCAGTTTCTTTATATTTATTAAACTTGTACTTTTAGAGACAACACAAACAATTCATAGAAATGTTATTTTATTGCGCTTGGATTCCTGTGTTGTGTTCGCAAGCCAAACAGCAAAGAAAGAGAAGAAGATAAGAATTAATTTTCAATGTCACCATTGACCATATCGCTCATTTCACCATATTATTATATTATTTTTGCATTTTTGCCTGGCAGTACGCAGTGCCGTAAGAGGCAATGCCAGCGAGAAACGCGTTTTGCACACAACCTTACCTTAATCGCCTTGGTCGGTCGCGAGTACTGTTATTAGCAAATTGCAATTACCAATGGATGTTTAATTCTTGTTCGTTACTTGTTACAAAACTTTTGTATGGGTATTAATTTTTTTTGTTCCTGCTTGCATGCGAACTGCAAGATAACAAGCAGCATAACAAGACACAAAAAAAACACATTCACAAAAAAAGATGAAAAATATCATTCTTGGAATATGTTCCTTGAGGAAATAATCTTTGCGGGAAATACTTTGTAAATTTATTCTCATTTATTTATTCTGTAATGTTCTTTTTTTTCGTTTGTTTGATTGCAAGTAAGTAGACCGACTTCACACAGACGGAAGCCTTCTGTAGTAGCGTAATTACATCGCTAAACGGGGTATTTGATCCGCTGTTAATATTAATCGTTTCATCATCATTTATTATCTTTTTTTTTCGTTTGTAATATTTATTAAAAATGAAAATAATTATAAAAAACAGTTTTTGTACGACGACAACGAAAAAATAGAACGTGCTGAGCATATTAAAAAAATGCTACTTCTGTCGATGATGATGAAATGAAACGAAAAAGCGAAAAAAAAACAACTGACTCATCTTTCATTGATGATTTTAATATGTTGTTCCCTCATCTTAGTAAGTTTTGAATATTTTTTTTTGTCATAGTCATCGTTTGATTAGAACACTCTCCGCTCTCCATAAATTAACCGAGTCGCTAGAACTGAAAAACTAACAAAGCAAAAATTTTAGTTCGTTACAGTTATTTGGTACAATATGAAAAAAATTATTCGTGAATAGCGGAGTTCAACAAACTTTTTTTGTTGTAGTAAAAACATTTTCACACAACAAGACCATTTATGAGATAATCCATATGCCATCATGACTGATTTGATCAATTTTGTAAATTCTCCTACGCTCTCTGATATAATAAACAGGGATGTAGAGATTAAATTTTACCTACGAAAACTTAAAAAATTGAATTTATTAAATTTTATAAATTAATTAAAAAAAATATTTATTAGAAAAAAATTAATTTCATTAAATTTGAAGTTAACTTTTTATCATTTTTTTAATTAAAAATTTTATTTTATTAGATTTTAAAAATTATTTTTTGAAATAAAAAAAAAATAGTTTTTTATTTAATGTTTAATTAAATTAAAATTAAATTTTTATTTATTTTAAATTTAATTATTTTTTTTCACTTGTTTTATTTAATTGAAAATTAATTTTTTGAAATCATTCAAAATATTTTGGCTCATAATATGTTTAATTTTAAATAAATTAAATTTTAAAAAAATCAAATTTTAATTAAATAAAAATTATATTAAATTAATTAAAAAGGTTAATTCATGAAAATTTAAAAATTCTCCAAAAACTTCTAATTTTAAGATAAATAAAAATATTAAAATTACAAAAAAATTATAGAATTTGAAAAAAAATTTAATTTAATTAAAATATATTGTGTTCAAATGATATTTTATTTTAATTAAATAAAAACATTTTAAAATTTGAAATTAAAATATTAAAAATTTGAAATATAGTTTAATTAATGAAATAAAGTTTAAAATTTCTAAAAATCTTAAAATATGAATAATTCTAAGATAAATTAAAATATTTGCCTCGTAATGGTCGCCCCTGAATTTTCTAACTTACTTCTCTCTATTTACAACGGCAAGAACAACAACAACATGAATGATGATTAGATCTATTCTAACCTCCTCAGTTAATGTAACAAGTATGTTTTATTATTATTAAATATATTTTATAAACACAAATAATAAATAAATAAAAAATTATTCATATAAACAACAAAAATCGTGACGAAACCAAAAATTCGAACGTTACCGTTTTAATTTTTTTTCTATTAACTAAATAGAATCTGGTAACATGAGAAAGCTTCTTCATCAGAAATAAGCAGTCGAATTCTTCCGAGTTATTTAAAAGCAGATTCCTAAAAGACAAACCGATGAAAAATTAAATAAATGAACAAGGTTACATATTTTACTTCACCTCACAAAATTACTGTAACTGCCCACTAACTTTGCACACTCACTGGCGCATTTACAAGTGCATTACAGGACACACGTTTCTCATGTTTTCCTCTTTATTTACTATATTATTATTGAATATAAAAGACAGATACACAAAAAAAGCAAAACAAATGCAATAAAACACATGAAAACAGCATCGAACAATTGAATTGAATGTATTTCTCTTGCATACGTCCGATTGTTCAGATATACATTTGCGCTTCTAGCTAGAACGATCTAACTCTGTTTATTCAAAATAAAATTATTTTTATCTTTAAATATATTATTATTTGTCTAAGCTACGTTTGTCTCTTTTCTTGCCTTGCGAATATTCTTTCTCCGTGGCAAGATGCGACTTTCAGCACACATATTTGCTCGGTAGTTGTTATCAGGAAAACTGTTGGTTGCCACTGACTCGAGAGTGAGACAGAGAAATCCAACGAGGGACATGAGAGTGTTGTTAAACAATAAATATTCAAAATGCAATAATTTATTATGTTGCTTGAAAGGGTTGACTACCGTTGCCTCTTTACACGATGTATTTATTTATTTTCTGTCGTACGTTTCTAATCGCAGTAGAAATAGTAATAACAACAATAAAAGAGCTGAGCGAGAGTGTGTGGAAAACAGAAACAAAAACACTCACATGCACACTGCTGCGTGTCGTGTCTGGATCGGAGCGGAGAGGAAGAAATAACATGAAGAAATTATGTGACCATTGTTCAGCTTCTTGCCTTCCTGATTATACATTATTGTAGCTGCTGTAACAATATGGTAACTGTATGCCGAGTCAATGTTGTGACGATTTATTGTTACATTGTTCAATTTATCATACAAACAAGCGACGACTGTAGTAAAAAAGCTCGAGCTACATAAATTACGCATGTTTTTACTCTTTACTTAAACACAATGTTAATGGTGGAACGGTACTTTTTTTCTCTATTTTTGCATCATTGTGAAGTGCCCAGACCTTTTATTTGAAGTCAAACTATTTAATTAATTATTCAAAGGACCCACTTTTTGTGTAAAACTAACCCTTTTTTCTTTCCCGCAAATCCTTTACTTTGGTTTGACGGTTTGCGGGGCTCGAGAATTTAATTTCTTCTTAAAACTTTTACTTATTGGAAATTATTAATTTAAAACTTGAGCAAAATAAAAATGATATTAGTTGACTTAATCTTAAGTTAGCGTTTTTAAGTCAAATTAACTTAAGTTTAAGAATTTGATAAGTTTAAGTTTTTGACCTATTAACAATTTTTTTAAAATTGACAATTTTTATCGAAAAAATTTAACTTTTTAAATTTAAAAAAAATTAAAATTTCATTTACTCCTACGTTTTGTCTTAAGTTAAATTTACAGAATAAGGTAATATATTTTTTTTTAATTTTTCAAACAAAAAAAAAAAAAAAAAAAAAATTACCAAAATTTATTAAAAATCTTAAATTTAAATATTTTAAGTTGAAATTCTTTGAGTTATACTTTACTTACTTTACGTCTTGTCTCTTGTCCGAAAATTCGAGACTGTTCTAATGTTGAGCAAAGGCGGTCCACGAATTGTCACCATCTGGTTCGTCGATTCGCAAGATCTTTTAAATCCCAGATGTTAATCAGTTGCCACTCAACCTCTCTAATGTTATTGGCTTCTAAGAGTGTGAAGCGTCGCCTTAAGTCATAACTTAAGACAATTAATTTTAAATTTATTTTATAATTTATTTATTAAATTTTAATTTATTTTAATTAAATTTTTAATTCTCTTTATTTTTTAGAATAATTATATGTTTCACACGATTTGATCAAAAAGCCAAAAAAACTTAAGTCAAAGTTTTATCTCTATCAAGTCTTTAAAGCTTATTTTTTACTTTGAAAAAAATTATATAAACAAAATTTTACTTTTATTCTAAAGCAAAAGTATTAAATCGTAGAATGTTAACTTAACATCTTCTAAACCCTGATTCACTAACTCTAATCAGCAAAAAAAGATAAATGAATGCAAATGTTTGTTTGACTTCGAGACATAAAGTACCGAAAGAGTAAAAAAAGGATTGCTCACGTACGTATGTCGAGATTTTTGTATATCTTGATTATTATTTTGTCGAAGAAAAGTGTCATGAATTTTATCCAAAACATGCAGTCACCCTTTCTTCCTTGGCTGCAAAGAAAAATTTCACTCCACTCATCGTCGACGTCCTCGAAAAGGGATTTGCATATCCATTATGGACATTAGCATATTCAATGTGTCGTATTTACACAGCAATATTTACTTGGTTGTGCATTCATCATGATTTCGTGCATTTCTATCATGCCATCGACGGAAGAGACGACACACGATGAGGGGAGCATATCTCTCGCGTGCTATGACAAACACGAGTTAAAGGGTTGAAATTCTTTTAGCGGTGAATCCCCCTTTTCGCATAGAAATAATTTTCGTATATTTGACTTTTAAATCAGAATTTTTGATCAGTAAACACGGTTTTGTCCAGATTTTTCGTCTCCGATTATTTTTATTCTGTGTGATTAAAAGTGCTTTATAAATGATGAGCCAAAACGAACTGTGATAGACACGTTCAAATTTTTTATGACGGATTTTCTTTCATCATTCGGCTTTGCTTGTTTTTTTTTTTTATTTTTGCATCAGCGGCGGCGGCATTCTCTTTTATTTATATTTAATTTTTACAAAATTTTGTTATGGGTAAATGATAAATATTTTTTTGTTTGTTGTGTTCTCGTTGCCTGTAAAAATAAAATTTGTTCAAGTCTTCATGTGCAAGTTTTTTTTTTTGCGTAGGAAGACACTTGACATTTTTGACTCACATATTCTATCAGATTTGCATGCATAATATGATGATTTTATCCTATTGCACTGCGAATGAGTGTCTGATGCGAAAAGAAAACATGTAGAAAGGCTTTAAAACAAGCAACGTTCGTTTCATTTTATTATTTACTTACTTTTCTTGACTCGCACTTCCACATCCACAATCCAATGATCCACTCGTATCATGTTTGCTTTGCTTTGAGCAACAACAACAACTAACATATGAGGCGATTATCTCTTAAAAATAATATTGTTCTTCTTATCTGTCGTTGCTTGTTTGCGGGCATTTTCTGCATGAGCATGAACAATTTTTTTTTTAAATATTCATCTCGAATTGTTCTGCTTTTGTTGCGCTCTCTAAATAAATAATACGAAAAAAAATATTGACATTTTTTCCGCCGATATTCGTTCTATTTTTGGTTCTGCAAAGTATCTTATCTCTTTCTCTCATTATTATTGTCGTTTTTTTTTTGCTGTTTTTGATCGAAAAAGGAGCCATGTCGGCCACCTTTTTTGTATTTCTTGAATGGGCTCCGCAATTGTCGTACCAGAAACCAACAAAAAAAGCGACAACGTTTATTTATAAAAAAAGGAGAAAAAATAATAATGCGTGTTTCATACATATGACAACGACAGGTAAGTCGCATTGTTCTCAATTGACATCTTATGGCAATTATAATTTCTTGTCGTCGTCGTCGTTTTACTTGTTTTTTCGGTCGTTAAGCTCGATCAGAGGCCACATGAACTAAATTGATGTCTAAATTTCTGCCTAATTTAATAGATTGAACAAATTTGTGCTTCCTGTCACTTAGTTTTTCGGAAAAATTACTCACACCCCTCGCATTTTTTTATGAAAAAATTGAAATTTCCTTTTTTTTTTCATGTTCGAAACTAATGTTGTGACTTTTGTCATCATCATCAAGCTTATTTATTTTGTTAAACAACCCCATATTTTTTTCGGCGTTCGTCATTCATCACACATGTAGAAAAATCATCAATTTTTTTTTTCGTGTGAATAAATGCAACCGACCGGAAAAGCACAAATTTTTTGCTTTGGAAATATTTTTCATCAAAAACCTTTTGGATTTTCGTCTCAAATCATTTATCATTTCCGGTGAATATGAATATTTCTCTTTTTTTTTTGGGTAAAAGGCAAAAAAGTGGCAACTGAGCCTAATGACACACAAAATTTTTAACCTTTTTTTTGCTTTTGAACGAATTTTCTGCCAAGACACGAACCTGTCCATAAAAGTTTTTGACGTTCGATTAAATGAAAAAGAAGGAAATGGTAATGAACAAATGACCCAATTTTCCTGTGAATTTGTTCCATGTACACAATTTTTAACTTTTTCTGCTCAATTTCGCTTCGTATGTAACTTTCCTTGCACTATTTCCCAACGGCGTTGTAACCTGTCCAAACTCTTCGTGCAACACACAAAAAAAAGTAATCCATTCGATCGCAACATGTGCATTTATTTGGTCCAACTATCAAAATCAATTTGCTCGTTTCTCTGTGTACGAATCGTTATGAAATTAAAAGTTGCACAAAAAATAAGATAAATGTTCATTCAATTAGTCTTTCTGTCGTTCACTGTGTGTGTATGTGAGTTTGCTGTCCATCAAATCCATCCAGATTTGACTCAATTTCTGTTTAGCTGCCTGTTATCGTTTCCCGGTTTAAGTGACATTTTATTTGAAAAATATGTGTTTTTGACTATAAATTGAATAATAAAACGACCGTTTGCATAAAAAATGCATTTTTGCAGCGCGATATGGATCGCATTTTTACATGAAAATGTGTCAGTAGTTGGTGTCGTGTGACATATTGCCAGATTGCGGGTCGGTAGTAAAAAAAAAGATAGTTTATTGGTTTAAAAATCATTTTAAATCGAGTCCATGAGGAAATTATGATTTTTTTTTATCGTGACAAATGTGAGTGAAGCTGATGTTTACTTTTCCATCAAATTGATAGTCGAGATTTTTTTTTCATTGATTGATTGGAAAATGAACTCACACGATCCTTGCTGGTAGAACCAAAAGAACAGTTTACGATATAATGCTATTAATATCCGTTAGTGATAATTAATATCCGACACCTTTAACATTTAAAACATGACTTTCATTTTAAATCGCTTCACTTCGGAGTCTTTATTTATTTATTTATTATTTAACGAGTCATGCACAGTTTTACTTACCCGACCAGACGGAGGAAAAACTTTATAATGTGCTTTTTTGTGTGTTCTGAATTAAATTTGTACAACTGTATTTAAGGAAAATACTATGAAAAATCCATGGCTAAGGGGCCAAAATATCTGCGAGACATGAAAATTTACTAAATTAAGTATCAACCAACAAAAAAATTGTACATTGGGACAAGATTTTAAAATGTGACTTGGGTTGGAAATTAAGAATTTGCATTGGGGTGTTATTTCAAAATGTTTATTGGGGCAGAATTTTATTATGTGGGTTAGGTCATAATTTATGAATGTGTACTGAGGCAAAATATTAAAATGTGCATTAGGATAAATTTCATCCCAATGCACATTTTAAAAATTTTCCTCAATGTATATTCAAAATTTGAGCCCAACAAAAATAATGAAATTTTTTCCCAATAAAAATTCTTCATTCATAGCAAATTCATAGCAACCCAATGCAAATTCTTAAATTTGAACCCTATTCACATTCTGAAATCTTGTCCCAATGCACATTCTTTTTGTTGGTTGGTACCTAATTTAGTTATAGTTTTTGTGTTTCGCAGATATTTCGACTTGAGAGACATGAATTTCTTATAGGC
Source organism: Culicoides brevitarsis (assembly GCF_036172545.1). Classification (NCBI taxonomy): domain Eukaryota; kingdom Metazoa; phylum Arthropoda; class Insecta; order Diptera; family Ceratopogonidae; genus Culicoides; species Culicoides brevitarsis. The sequence goes on along the minus strand of NC_087085.1, from coordinate 16,964,528 downwards.
CCTATATTTAAAGAAAATGTACTTGCACCCTTTTCCCCGTATTTTCTCTATCCAGTCAGACGACTTTGTCTGCGGCATGAATCAATATTTTTCATTATTATTTCGTTGTACCACTTTAATGTATTTTATTATAATCTGACATTTCCCTGGAATGGATCGCAAAAAGGAGGCAAAAAAGAGGAGAAACTTGATTGTAATCGCATTTGCGATGCTTTTATGCAAGAAAATGTCAAAAGTAGGAAATCCATACACTTACTTAAGGTTTTTTTTAAAAAAAAGGGGACGATACATCCGTATTCTTAACATATTTATATGAAAAATGATGGTTTTTCCATTGTTGTTCATTTGCTCGAAAGATATTTCAAAACTTTTTCCTTATAAATTTATTTTTTGTTATTATTATTAATAATAATAATATTTTCCCATTTCTCTGTTTCTCCTTGATGACTTGAAATATTTTTCGATTTTTTTTCCAATCATATTTTGGCCGGAAAGGGTGAGATTGCAGTTTAATCAAGACAACAAAGTCTAACTTTGCAGCAGTAAATATATAAACAAAGGAAAGCCACACAAAAACTTAGTTTTACTTAGCACTAAAAGAAAAAAATAATAATAATATCGAGAAAGGAAACGGAACTAACTAAAATTGTATTAAATAGTAAAGTAAAACAAGGGTCCGAACTTTTTTTCAGGGGGTTTGGTTGGTTGTTTGTTGATAATTGTTCTTGTTCTTCTCCATGTTTCGGCATTGCATTTACTAACGAGGAAGGGAAGGAAATTCCCAAGTCATCATTATGCAAATCATGATTTTTAAAAGGATTTTAATTGCTAAAATTATAATATTAAGACGCAAGACGTTAACAAGGGAGCACATTGAACTAACTCATTGTTTCATGATGAGTTTAAAATTCGATTGAAAAAGTAGGCGTCGCTTCAGCTTCGAATCCGATACAGTTCAGTGAGCATAAAATCGCAGCACTCTTCAAAATCAAATCAAATCCGATAAATATAAATTTATTATAAATCAATTGCTTTATCAACATCATGCGTCCGTTGCTCGAAATGCAGCAAATAGAAAGAGAGGCAAAAAATGGAATAAAATAAAGTCATGTGCACGGTATTTAAAAATACATAATAATAAAAACATTTTTTTTTTCGTCGAGTTGAATTCAGCTTCGAATAGAGCATAAAAAATGTGAAAACCAGCATGAGATATACGAATATCGGTTGGTTTTCAGCTATCTCTCTATTCGAGTGTACGAATGTTTGTGTGGAAGTTATTTAGAATCGCATCACATAATTGAAACGATTTATAACGTGCTGATATGAAAGATAGTTCCGCCATCTGTGTGCCGGTCGTCGTCATCTAGCAACAGCAATGCTTTAGTTAGAAACGTGATTTAATAAAAAAAAAGTAGTATTGTAGTGCCTGCTGTTGCTTCTTTCTGTGCCGCATTCTGATAGCAGAATAAAAATTGTACCAATGAACCATGTTAAGTAGCTGTTATCTCCTCTGTATCTGCGAAGATGAATAGAATGCAATTGTTTTCTCCATCAGGAGCATATATTAAAAATCGCATATACATGAGGATGAGAAGAGATAGCAATAGGAGATTCTCTTCAATAAACCATTATTATTATATTATATTAACAAAATGCGTGTAATGGAGTTTGTGAATGCCCAATACACGTAGATAAATTGGAGATTAGTGATTTACTTTCGTTGCCCTTTTTGCTCATGGTTAAAGATATGTGCATAGCAGTGACTTGAGGATGAGAAGAGGGCAGCTCAGGTAAGAGAGAAGAACGTGTTTAATCAAGAAGATCACATGAAAGGGCTACACGGTTCATTTGGTTTAAGATTCTGCTGGGAGCGACGGTTTTATACTGAAACTTCAATTATTGCGTAAGTTTTCTATTTGATTATTTTTTTAGTTTTTTTTGAAAATATTAATTTTGAAAAATATCTTTAATTTCGTTTTAAATATTTGAAAAAAAAAATTAAAATTAAAAATTATTTAGGAGAAAAAAATTATTTATTTAAAAAAAATAATTAAAAAAAATTATTAATTAATTAAAAATATAATTAAATTTTCTATTAAATTTAATTTTCGATTTTTTTCGAGAAATCTTTAAAAAATTAATTTTATTAATATTTTTTAATTATTATTTTTTTTTTTTTGAATAAATAATTTTTAATTTTAATTTTTTTTTCAAAAATTATTTAGGAGAAAAAAATTATTTATTTAAAAAAAAATAATTAAAAAATATTAATAAAATTAATTTTTTAAAGATTTCTCGAAAAAACTCGAAAATTAAATTTAATAGAAAATTTAATTATTTTTTTTAATTAATTATTTAATTTAATAAATTAATTTTTAGATTTTGCCCTTCTTTAAAATAATAATTTAATTAAATTAAGTTTTTTTTAATTAATTAATGAATTTTAATTTTAATAAATTATTATTTTAAAAAAGGGCAAAATCTAAAAATTAATATTTCTTAAAATCTTTTAATTGTGCTTTATACCTAAGTTCAAGGAAGTTAAACAGAAAAGTTGTCCTTAATGAAAAAAAATTAAAGTGACTTCTTGTTTAAAAAATTAAAATTTTTATGAAGTTTTTATATTTATTTTTTAATTTTATATATTTTTAAGTTTCGGCAAACTTTAAGAAAATATATTGCAAAAAGTGTCTTAAAACGAAAAATAGGCAATACATTTATTTGCATTGCGAAACCTTTTTCAAACAAATCTTAGATGAGATGAAGTTATCCAACCAACCACTTAAAAATAATGAGAAGAAAGAAAAAATTCCATGTCCATTGAATCCACTTTAAAAATTACTCGCTCGACCAATTTATTTCCTATTATGCCCCAAAACTTTGTTTAAATTGCATTAAATGTACTTTATTGTTCATCATTTTAAACTTAATTGTTCATTGAATTGAATTTCTTTTCTCTCCATCTTTTTTTCTGCTCCTCGTAGTATTTATTTATTAAATTCTCCCGAGTTCTCGAGTTTGTTTGTTACTGCGTTATTCCACACAATTTGCATCTTCCAATATTGTTAATTTATTCCAATATAAAAGTTTAAATCTACAATTGAATGTAATCATATAATAATAATAATAACTTTTTTTTCTCTTCTTTTCAACCCACCCACATTGTTCATATTTTGCTTGCACTGCCGACACCGACGACGACGACGACGTCGACGAATAAAGACATTGTTGGTGCGCGAAATTGGCTTGGATAAAATGGTCTTTTGTTTGCGATTATTACGATGATTATGATTAGTGCGAGTGTGCACGGAAATGGCATTTTGCGAACGTGTGTGCATTTTTACATTCAATTTTAATGGAAGAAATGATTGCACAATAAAGAAAAAGCGAAGGAATGATAAAAGGGCGGAATATTCTCATCATACATGAAGCAAGCCTCAGTCGAAGAAGGAGTGTCAGCGTTCAAAAGACATATTGTCAAAAATTCAAGACATTCAGTGAGCGAGGGTGATTCTAACAAAATAATTGCCGTAATTATTTTGCTTTGTACTGCGATTGAATACATTATATTCTAATCCATATGTCAAAAAACGACAGACAATGAACATTGTAGTATTTTGTTAACGCATTGAATTCACCGAAAATGCTAATAACTCGGGATTGCGTTAGAGTTAGAGGAAAACTCGTTATTCTAAATATATGCGAATTTGTTAGAGATGAAGCAAATTTCAATTATTATCGTTATTTCACGTTAATTGCGTGTCTCTACAGTGAAAACGACAACGACTGCGGAAAAAGGCATGCAACCAAAGGAGACGAGACATCGTTGTTGTTGTTGTTGCTTTGACGTTCTGTGCAACAATAAAATACAATAAAGCTCTTATGCATATCTTTCAATTATCGTATTTTATGCGCATTATTATGTTCATCAACGGAAAATTATTATGTGCGGCATTCATTTATGTATGCATCAGCAGTCACTGGAATTAAAATAATGCGTTTAAATTATTATTATTTTTGTACAGCGACAACGACGATATGGACAAACAATGGGAGAAAAACGATGAAGATGACAATAAAAAAGGAAAAATATAATTGAAAAAAATCCAAGTGAGCACCATTGACTCGGATCGAGCTTCAGTTCTTCCACAGGAGAAAAATCATCTTAAAATACCGAAAACAGCCTATAACCTACATATTACTGAGCCTTCCTTTTCAGTCGGAAGTTTGGGCCTTTTTTAGACTCTCAAGGTCTAAAATAAAAGCCCTTCAAAGTTTTCTTATCAGATTTTCAACTTTTTATTTTTTTTTCGAAGAATTTTTTTAAAAGGAGTAAAAATTTGAGCTAACTTTTTAATTACAAATCATCAAATTAACTCATTTTTTAATTTTTTTTTAAAGAAATTTTTTCAAAAAATTACAAAAAGTTTAAAAAAACTGTTTGAACAAGAAAAGAAAACGTTCAAAAAATTCGAACGCACCCGAGTAACAATTTAAGAAATTTTTTAAATGTAAAAGTCACAAATTAGATAATTGCTCCTCACTTTAAGAGAGATATTCGATATTAACAGACGTATTTCTGTTTCTTTCTCTGAATTTAGGTGAGGAATTGACGAAAATTATTATTAAGAAATAGATTAAAATTAAGTTTTTTAAAAATAGGTACATTCAAAAACGACAATTTGTGACTTAGAACTAAAAATCTAAATTTATTCTACAATTAAAACAGGAATCCATTTTGTAATTGGAAAATTTCATCCATTTTTAAATCCCCCATCGCGTCCACTGTTAAAAAAATTTTGAAGGGCTTTTATTTTAGACTCTGAGGTTCTAAGAAAGGCCCTAACTTCAGACTGGGTTCTAACGAAAAAAAAAATCATCTTAAAATACCGAAAACAGCCTATAACTTCTATATTAAGCCCTCACTCGGAAACAAAAATGCATGCGAAGTAATAGTCACGAAACGCAGTTCTACTTCATTATTCATATGAATTCTTTAACAAGTTCACACATCTGTAAACTACAACAACTGCAACGAAAAAAAAAACTGATGCCCTAGAGGACTTTTTTGTCTTTTAACATATTATTTACTCTCGTACTAGATATTCATTTGCTGCTAGATCGTCGTGTCCGCAATGTTCAAACATGAACTTTAAAACACAAGAAAAAATTTCCTTTTTTACATATTACAAGCATTTTACATTCTAAGTCATAATCTACATACACACACAATTTTTTTGCCGTATTCCATTTTATTTTATAGCTTTATTGAATTTTGCACTCTATATGCGCTCGACGACGACACCCACTCACATGTGTGTACCAAAACATGTGAACGAGTATAAAATATAATAATTGCAGAGGTGGACATACAAGTAATAAACTGCACAGCAAGCTAAAAATAAAAAATTGAAATAAAATTGAACATGATCATAAACACTGGTATTTTACATATATAACTTCTTCTTCCACAACGGATTTGATGAAAATGTGCGAGAATGTAAGAAATATGGGAAAGTATTCAAGAAAAAAAAAAACGAGAAGAGGTGGAAACGATTTCATTGTGCTCAATTGACAATCGTCGTCGTCGTCGACGTCGCATTGAATCACATGCATCAAAATCTGCATTTTTGCTTGACTTTAAATGATGATTAGTTACGTGCGTATTGCGAAATAGTTGCATACTAATGTTGGGAACAATTCTTTTTTATCCCTGCTGCTCGTCTCTCATTATCATTGTTTTACATTTATTTCTTTTGCTCGGCTTGATGATGATGATAAATCTCGAGACAGAACAAACTAACGAAAGTATGTAAAAAATGTATGAAAAAGCTATTGTCTAGTTGCATATTTTTTTTTATTATCAGTGATTGGTGATTGCGAAATGACTCTCCCATGCACACAGATGTCGTTTTTGTCGTCATCGGTAACTAGGGCTTTGTTGCGGAAAAAAGACATTTAATAAGCAATTTAACGTGCATATGGAACGTGATATTAAGCCTTGACAGACAGATAAATGGTGAAGCGAGGAATCCTATGGATATTTATTTATTATTGTTGTAATGCGTGGGTCGCTTGCTAATGGAACGAACAAAGATAGAAGAAAAAAAGAGTTATTGAATCACTTTGATGACAAAATCCTTGCAAACGAAGGAATAAAGCCACTTGAAGTACTTTTCTCGTTTGCATTTTCCATTTCCCAAGCAATATAGCTGCAAATACAGTCCATTGAGCATATTGCTAGTTTATTTCCAATAATAATGCAGCGATTATTTACAGATAATAGCAAAATAAAAACGGAATAAAAAAAAAATCTTGTACAACAATCTACTTGTGTATCATCCTGAGTGCAACTCTATTTTTTTTTTTTTTTGTTATCGATGCAATACGGAAATACAAGTCAATACACACAGAGAAAGCTACAATATGAAGCCTTTTATATAATAATCGAGTGGAAGAGTGCAGTCAGTTCAAGCCATAAAAACCCATTTTGTGCACTCGTTGCGAATTTTAAATTATCCATATACACACAATATTAAATGCAATATCAGGGCAGACAATATATACACAAAAATGACTGTTGAAGTGGAGGAGTGAAACGAAGTCTAGCAAGCAAGCCAAATAAAAAGTTCAATATGTGTAGCTATGCACTCTTTTTATCTGTCTGAAAATTCAACGAAAAATAAAAATAAAATTGTGCTGAAAATTTTGCGCACAGACTCATCAAAAATATAAAAGTGCTTGCCTCTTTTTTCCTGATGTTGTTCCAAATAAATGAATGATTTTTTTCTGCACACACAAAAAAAAAATGCATTTTAAGTTGAAAAAATTTTCATATAATTTTTTTTTATATTTTTTTTTAAAAGTCTGTGTGCGTTGATTTGATTAGCTCTCTAACAAGGTCTTTGATGCACAAAAAGTTTTTTTTTATATTTTTCAAACAATATGCTTTGATCATACTTTCGGAAAAAATTAACAATAAAATTGTACGCGAGTGAAAGAGGATAGAAAAAAATAGGTCAACTATGAATTTTGTGCATAAAACTCTACTTTTCCTTTGATTATTATTTTTTTTATTTTTTACACAAAAAAAAATCGTTGCACAACATCAAACGTCAAAATATTTTGCCACGCATGAAATTTTACAAAACAAATAAAATTCACGTTTTTTTTTTGCAGAAAAATGTATCATTCAGTCATGATTTCAATCCTACGTTCGTCGCTTATTCGTTCGTTCGCATGTCATTAGAAAGGGAAACGAATCGAGAGACAATCAAAGAAACATTTAAAAAAAACGAGTAGCTCATGAGATCGATTGAAAAAATGTTTAATTGCCATTTATTATTCAATAAAAATAAAAACAACGCCAGACAGTTTTACATAAATTCCACTAGTTGTAACGAATTTGACAAACAAAAAATAGTTCAAAATTCCTGTTTGTCTTACCAATAAAAATTATCATTAAAATAATAACATAATTTTCGTAATAAATTGAATGGAAATGCAAAGTTGCGTTAATAAATTTTACAACTAAATTCAATTATTATTATTATTGCTTTACTGCTGCTTTTTGCGCGCGAATACGATAATAAAACACCAGAAAATGACTGGAACAACAAAAATTTTAACAACCTAATCCGTTTTCGACTAATAAATATATCCAACACGCGAATGAATGACGCACTGGAGGTGTTACAAACATAACGCTCAAACGATATCAATTTGTTGTGAGAAATTTTCTTTTCGAAAATGAAAAATTCTGCGATATTTAAAAAAAATAATTTGAATTTTTAAAATTTTTGACCCATTTAGAAGATTACATTTCTCGAAAAATATTTTTAAAAAATAATTTTTATCGATTTTTATAAGATTTTTCAATAAAATCGAATTTTACTTATTTTTTCATTATTAATTTTTTTTTGACTTAAAAAAATGCGAAACATAAATTCTTCACAAAATTGGCAAAATGTACATTTAAATATTATTATTATTATTTTTCGATATATCGATATCAATTTTAATGCCTTGCAAAATAAATCACTCGTTTAGAGACTAATCTAGATTAAATTTGTAAAAATAAATAAATAAAAGAGCTGCGAATGTTGTGAGTGCGTTCAATCGCGCGTTTAAGTGACGACATTGCATAACATGGCTTAACATGCGTATTTGATTGATTTTTTCTCTCTTTGGCTAATTTAAATCGCGACATGTGTTCTTTTTTTTTGCTTGATCTCTTATCAATGCCACCAGTCAAATCAAGTTAACTCGATAAATTCTCCATTTTTTTTCTCTAATAAAATCCATTTTTATCGCATACTCCCCGGAGAGTGCCAACTTCTGATAAGGCCTTGACTGCCTTCCGTTTATAGCAATTTCAGAATTTTTTGCTGCACTTTTTCCCTGCAAAGGTGTTGGAAAATTAGTTAACTCGCATGGAAATATTTCCTATATAAAAATAATTATTATAATGAAACAACAGAAAACAAGTGCTTTAACCATATTTTACTAATCAGGAATTCGTCATTTCAGTTCTTCGAGCATTTGTGTTCGAGAGCAGTAGCGTTCATGTGGCGGGCGGCACCATAAATAGAAGTTTATAATTCTGCATTCCGAGTTAATGTACCCGCGCGAATGCATGTTGTATGAAAAATAAAATACATAAAAGAATGACGATAATAATAAAATGGGAATATTGTCCAGCGCGACGTGGTTGCTGCTGCTTGTTGTTGTTGTGACAAAGAAAAAGAGACAACAACTCTCCATTTCAAGATGTACATTTCAAGATATTGTCGTTGTGATTGTTGATGTTTATGACGAAAACGAAATAAAAAGGGAAAAAATCGGAGAAATACACGGTTGTTAAACACTTTTTTCCATCTTTCATTCACTTTTGCGCTGCACTCTTCGATGTCATCGTGCATTTCATGTGTGCTGAGTGATAATGATGACGCTGATAAAATGTACTTTAAACAAACCATATGGACGAAAAATGGGTTAGATTGATCCTCTAATCATTAAAGGTTTAGAATGATCTTTTTCTGATCTCTTAATGGATCAATCTGACCTCTTAAGAAATCAATTTGACCCCCTTTGAAGTTTATCATTCTTAGACCCAAAGAGTCAATCTCCTCAAGAGATCAATTCAAGGTCATTTCAAGGTCAATTTGATTCCTGAAGAGTTTAAATTGATTCTTCAAAGCGAGAATCAAATTAATCTCTTAAGGAACCAAATTGACCTTCAAATGACCTTTTGAAGGAATTGCTTTTTTTGGGTCTTTAGATGATCAACTTCAAAGGGGGTCAAACTAATGAGGTCAGATTGATACCTTTAGAGGTCAAATTGATCTTTTAAAGTGGATAAATTCACACAAGGAGTCAATTAGACTCCCGAAGAATCAATCTGATCCTTTAAGAAATCAATCTCACCCATTTTTCGTCCGTTGGAAAGACAGGTTTCGTATGATTTGACAAGAATGCAACTTTTCTTCTTGCCAAACGTTAATTCTGTATTCAGATATCGTTCGCGACTTATTTGTTTCTCTACGGAGAACGACGAATAGCCAGACAATAAAATAAAAATAATGTGATCTCGTTGTCTGTGCGAGCAGTTACGCGCATGAAATAAATTAAAACACCTAAATCTAAAAACGACGAAGAATGGCAAAGGAAGAAAAGAAGTGCAACTTGATTCATGTTTATGTCTTGTGATTAATTGTGAATGTGAGCTGATCGAACGGTAGCAGGCAGAGATGTCAAGTCACTAAGAATTCTCGTTGGTTAAAGACAATTTGAGAAAAAAATATCGATATGGAATCCCCCTTTAATTATAATCAATCAAAGCTATCATTGCCAAGTCCAGTGATATGAAAGAAAAAATGTTGCTCTTTCAAACAAGTACAATTTAATTTTCTCCTTATTTATATTATTTGCCAATGCGATATCGATAAGGACAACTTTTTATTGCCATGTAAGCCTTTATCTGAGCTTGTTATGACATTTTTTGCGCTCGGACAGTTTTGAAATATTTATTATTTGTTCTTATCCAGTCAATCGACTCTTTGTGGTTCTGATAAATGATCGATTGTTTGTTGGTATCAACACCTGAATCTTCTTCGTTATCAGTTTTCTGACGTGCGCTGCATTCCCGTCACAAGTTTGCAACGAAAAAAAAAATAATAAAGCGAACATAAACTCACATAAAAACGATAATTTTTCATAGTTTTATAGATGTGCGTTGTTATTACATTATAATATTGTATTATTTATTGCGCATTTCTTAGTTTTTTGTGTCCCGAACGCGTACGTCTCTCTTGCCTAGTAATAAAAATATCTTCCATTTAATGATGATGCTTGTTAAGTAATTATGATTACAATTCATAAATTTATTTTTTATCGCCCTCAAATGATATGAGATGATAAAGTATGATGTGTGTGTAGGAAAAAACAGTGAAATAGTCTAACTTCATGTTCATTTTTCTTCCCAGTGGAATGATACTGACTTCTTTAAGGCTCTGAAGGTCTGAAAAGGAGGCCTTTGAATTATCAACGAAATTTAATTGAATTTTATGAATTTTAAAATTTCTGAAATAATTTTTTTTATTTTTTTTTCTTTAAAAAACATATTTTTTTAAATTATAAATTTTATTTTTAAATTAATTATTTTTTATCAATTTTTATTTTATTAATTTAAATTAAATAAATTTTAAAAAAAAAAAAAAAATTTAATAAATAAAAAATTAATTTTTTTAAAAAAATAAATAAAAAAAAAAAAATGAAAAAAATTATTTTTTTTTTTTCGCAGAGCTCGTCAATTTATTTAAGTTTTTTAAAAAAAATTAAAACAGAAAATAAAAAAATTGATTATTTTTTTAAGAATTTATTTAAAAAAAATTTTTATTTTTTTGATTAGTTATTATAATAATAATTAATAATAAAATAATAAAAATTTTTAAACCAATTTTTTATAAATAAAAAAAATGAAAATAATTTTTTTTTTATTTAGGTATTAAATTTTTTTTATTTTTTTTCTTCTAAAGAAATTTAGAAAAAATTAAAAAACAAAAATTCGTAAATTGAGCCTTAAAAATATATCACATTGTCTCACTGGGATTCATGTACAAAGCGCTATTTTTTATTAACGAAAAAATAATAAAACATTTTTTTTAAGAAGCAACACTTAAAAAAAATGTATACGTGTGCGAATGTATTTCGGAACAGCGCGAGATGTTCTTGTTGTCTTGTTGAGATTCAAGCAGCGTGAGAGATGAAGATCGTAAAAATGTTGACGATAGCTTTTCATTTTGTTGCCGTTTTACAAAAACGAGACTCTCGCCTGACATTCATGTGTCGTCGTCGTGTACGTGAGTTCCCTACACGTTCATGTGATGAGGACGCGACGACGAAAAAAAAAATATCACGCGTTATGACTTAAAATATATGACTATTGCTGAAACTTGATGAGATTACCTGCCATGTACACTTAGCGAACAAACGTTTACAATGTTGGGAATGGACAGAAAAAAATAAAATAATAATCATAACTAAAAGTGCGAGTGAGGAAAAAAACATATACGGAACGATTGACGGTGATTACAATGCGCGTTGATGCTTCTTGCTGTCTTAAATTTATTTGCACGATAAAATTTTGTTGTTATATGTCATGTTCTTAATGTTTATTCTTATTTTTTTAAAGAAAAAAAAATTAAATAAATATATCGCCATGATAATCTTCTATACAAAACGCGATAAAAGCCGCGAATTATTGAATCATTTTCCGGGAATTTTATATAAATCACGTCAATTGTCTTTTGTTTGCACAAATAATTAAAAAAGACGTGCCGCGAGATCGGTCAAAGTTCAAAATCTAATAAAAAAATGTCAATTAAGAACCGAAATTAATTAAAAAATATTCATTTCACAGAAAAAAAGTTTCGGTTCATTATCCAATATATTAAAAATAAATATTCAATGAAACAAAATATTTTTGTCATTGAAAAAATAAATTAAATTAGGGCAATTCCTGGAAACAAATAATAATAAACAATGATAAAATTTCTTTTCGAAAAATATAATTTAATAAAATTTCTCTCTTATTATCTAGTCATCCGTTCATTACGTTCCATTTTGTGATTAATTCGTCATTTCTGGCATAAATTCATTTAAATTGTCAATTAAAATTTTTATTCGTTGTAAATACGCATTTTGGAATCCATTGTTCGTCAATTCAAATGCAAATAACGAGAAAACAAAGAGAGAGAAAAAAAAATATACAACATCACTAAGTGGCTGAACATGACATGTAGTAGCAAAAATTTATCAAACTTGTTATTAAAATGAACAAATTACCTTAATTAAGCATTTTTTGCAAACATCATAATTAACAAATAAAACATACATGTACAAAAAAAAATATGAATATAAAGAATGAACAGAGTAAACGCGATAAACATGATGTATAAAGTGTTGCCACAAAATATAACACTCATTATTTGTCTTCGCACGCTGCATTGGGCACATGCACACACGAGTAACATACGTGAAAAGATATAATTATATATGTTGCGTTTAATAATAATGATAATAATTTTTATGTTAAAAACTCACACTTTTTCATGTGCGCCTCCGATTCTGCTTCTTTCTTGTTCCTGGCAGATTCACGATCAATTTGCGTTTTTATGGTGCAATTTTTTGAGCTACCTATTAATTATATGGTGCGCGCCCCAGAAATGTGATTGTTAGTCACATTTTAATGATGAAAATGGGCTTTTTTTGCATTGTTTTGTAAAATGTATAATTTGCTGTTTTTTTTTTAACGACGCTGACATGTGAGTGCGCGCGCTAATTATAACCAAAACGTCAATTTGTTCGCACTTGTGTAATGGGGCTTTGTGGAGGTTTCCCATGGAATTTGACAGAGAATGGAGTAATTATTGTCATTTATTGTCGATCTTTGACATTTTTGATTGATTGTCATGTAATTAATTAATAATTGTTAAAAAATTATTTTTTGAGCCTTTTAAGTTTCATCAAAGGAAGAAAATTCAAAAATATTCAATTTAAAATTATTTCTTCGAATTTTTAAATTTCTAAAATTATTTTTTTTTTCATTTTTTTTTAATTTTTTTTTTTAATCAAAATTTTTTTAAAATAATGTTTTAATTTTTTTAATTATTAATTTAAATTAAATTAATTAAAAAATAAAATAATTTAAATATTTTTAATAAAAAATTAAATTATTTTTTTAAGAAATAAAAAAAAATTAAAATTAATTTATTTAAGTTTATTTTTATATTTTTTCCTTCAGAAAATCAAAACAGAAAATAAATAAAATTGAGAGGCAAAAATTATGCTTTTTAAGAAATGTAGAAAAAATCAAAAAAATTAAAAAACTAAAAATTCGCAATTATTCATTTATTGTCGATCTTTGACATTTTTGATTGATTGTCATGTAATTAATTACAAATTGTTAAAAAAAAATATTTTTCGAGCCTTTTAAGTTTCATCAAAGGAAGAAAAATCCAAAAATCAATTTAAAATTATTTCAGCAAAAAAAATAATCTCATTTAATGCCATTTCAAATAAAAATATAAAACTATTTACCTTGCAAAGGTCGTTCATTCTGATTAATTTTTCGTCTTGGGTGGCCAAATATGCAAAACCGAGATGAAATTGCAGTTTATGAAATTTTTTATTGCAATCATTTTTCCTTTTTGCATTCTTTTGTGCACCGCTAAACGTTCGTTGTCGTTCGTCTCGTTTTGCAATATAAAATAATGATAATAATAATATAAAAACTATGAAAACTAATTTTTCGTACAACGCAAAGTTCTTTCTGTCGTCTTGCATAAAATTACTTTCTTCTCTTTTTTTTGTGTGGCGAGTTAAGGCAGCAAACGTCAATATCGCGTTCCGCAAGGCATACAATGACAAGAAAACACTCGCCGCTGACATTCGCGTCCATCCACAAATAATGCAAATGTCTAAAGTTGTGAACATTATCCGGCAATCTACGTTCCGTATACAAATACAACGTCAAAGTCTTTTCGAGGCAAGAAAAAAAAACTTTTATTATTACAAAAATTTTTTGTTGTCTTCATCCTTCGTCTTCACATATTTTTATTGCAATCAAGGAACATTCTCTACCACTTTAGTCGCGCACATTTGCTCAAGTTATTATATCGCTGCCGTTGCTGCTGCCTCTGTCGCTGCTGATGATGATGAAAAAAAAAGTAAAATAAACTTAAAAATTAATGTACTCTAAACATTTCAATTTTTTATGTTTATCATTTCAGGTAAGCAAAGCAAAACACACAAGTCACAAGCCATGCCACGGATTGAAGTTGGTAAGAAGCGTGCGCGACCAAGTTTTTCTTTCTTTTCTCCACTCCGGTAATAATATAATTTCATCTTTCATCATTAAATAAATTTACTGGATATAATGTGGATTGTTTTACTTGTTTGGTGCCCAGCAATTTCAGCGAATTTTTTGCAAAAAAAAACAGAAAAATTTAATGAAAAAAAAGTGAGAAACCCAAAGAAATGAAAACAATTTCTTCGTTTTTTTCTGCGATAAAAAATAATATAATTCGCTCACCGCTTCAGGTTATTGGCGAACAAATTGCTCACTTTTGTTTCAGCTGATCATTGTGTCAGTTAATTCTATCTCGAGCGATTTTATTTATCTACTTTCTAGATTTTAAAGAAAAAGAAAGTAAAAAAAAAATTAAAAGCAAATGTCAAGGCGGCAAAAATTTTTTACTTAAATTTAAACTTAAAGTTAAAAAACGTAAGTGACTTAAAATTTAACTTAAGTTTAAGTTAAAACAATATTTTACAGATAGACTTTTGAATTAAGCTTAAATTTAGGAAAAAAATGGAAATCAAGGTCAAAAATACTTTAAGTCAAAAAATTAACTAAAAGAACTTGCTTAAAATTAAAAACTTAATTTTTCCAAAAATTTCAATTTTATCATAAAAATTGTTTGAAACTCGAAAAAAATTTTGATTTTTGGAAAAATTAAGTTTTTTTTAATACCTCTTAATTATTACTTTTACTTAAGCAAAAGAATTTTGTTTTTTTTGAATGAAAGTATTTTTGAGCCTGAAAAAAAAATTTTTTTAAATTTTTCTTAATAACCTAATAATTTTTAATTAATTATTTTAATAATTTTTTTTTAACTTTTAACTTTTTAACTTTTACTTAAGCTTAAGTCATAGCTTAAACAATTTTTCTTTGCAGCCCTAATAATGTCCCGTAAAATAGACACATTAATTATTCATGAGGACATTTATGCGTTCACCGAAAATCGTTCATAATGTGCAAAAATTAATGGCGATGCAATTTTCACGCATTTTATGTGCATGTGCAATATGTCATTAATCTAAATTTCATTTTAACGAGACACCCACAGATCCAAGTACGAGGCCAGATCGCCGAATATAATGACATAGTAATATAATTCACAATTCTAATTCAGTGACATTTCTAATTGCATTTAATAGGGACGACCGATGATGCCCGCTAGGGTGTTGCGCCCGGCATTTGCATATCAATTGGGAGCGCAGTGTCGCGGAAAATTTGCACGTGACATCCTATGCGCCGTGCCAAATCAAACTCTTTAATTTGCAGAATTGCAAATGATTTGGAGAAGGGGCAAATGTAAATTTACACGTGTAAAATGCCTGAGGGTTGATACAACTCGTTCTGTCTGTCTATCGTGTTAGGACTTGCAATAATAAAGATATTTTGCACACTAGCTGAAATTTAAATGAATTCCTGTAAATACATGGCATTTATCGTCCTGCATTGGATACTTTGCTTCTAGTTCTGTGGATATTTCGAGGAAAAACCGAGCTCGTTAAAGTACTCAATTTGTGAAAAGGTGAATTTTTAGTCATGTATGAATTTGTGATATGCAAAAATTTTTCGTGTTGAAAATATTTTCGAACAGGAAAATGTATAACATGATATTTTTGTACAAAAAATTTTGTTCGCCGGAAAATGTTGCAAGAGATTTTCAACTTTTAACACCTTCTATCAAAATATGTTGGAACGTTAAAAATTTCATTGAAATTTTAGATAATTCATTTCACATTTTTAATTCTTGTTTTAACAAAAGAACGTTCGACGGGTGAAACGAAGTCTACGGGTCAACTAGTTTTTATTCAAAATATCACAAAATGGTTTTAAAATCTTGTCATATTTTCAATAAAAACTAGCAGACCCGCATACTTCGTTTTACCCGTCGAACGTTTTTTGTTAAAAATTTTATCCTTAAAACTATACAACAAATTTAATTTAAAAAGAGGAAATTTTCTTTTATATCATAAGATATAAAAATAAAATTTTCGCTTCATATTTTGAAAAATTTAATAATTTTTACTAATTTTCTGCACAACGTTCTAAATTTTTATGAATTACTAAGTTTTTTAATATTTAGTCAATTTTGACTCTCTTTTTTTTTTATCAAAAATTGAGATTATATCAAATATTTTAAACATTTTTAAAATTTTAATACCTTAGATTCTTCAAAATATTTAATTCCGAATAAATTTTATTCAAAGATCATTGGAAATATTTCATATTAAGCTGAAAATGTAAACATTTAGTTTCTAGAAATTCAAATTCAAACATGAAAACCAATAAAACACCACCTCAGGAATTGAATATCCCTTCAAAATGGACATTTTATCGATAAACATAACATTCTCCAATATCCGGTGAGGCGTTAGATTGATGTAAGTGGTTTTGCTTTTTGTGAATATTATTTACCAACCACCGCACATGTTTGCTTGTTCCGTTTTTCACCTGCAACGTATTATACCATATTTAAAATCTTAATCCTGGCACATATCATCAATCTTCATGTAAATTTAGTTTCGGATGGAAATTTTTGAAGGGTGTGATAAGATATTGAACAAGACGCACCGAAAATTTTCGGTCAACAACGTACTCCGCCATGGATGAATAAACGACATGAGAACGATAATTGATCCGATTTAGATTTATTTATTTGCTTGTATAGACATCACAAAATGACAAGCATGATCCTTTTCCAGTCATGTGGGTGTATGGATTTTGCTCTAATGATTATTTATGAGAATCGATTAATTTAAATATGATTTCTATCGCTCTATCTAATGCTAGCTGATATCATACGAGGTCATATATATGCCTATATTGATATTTAAATGAATGCAAAGTTTAATCTAAGAATCGGACGTCGTTGTATCCCTTTTTGTTCTCTACCTCTCTACATATGGGGTCCGATTAAATTATGATTTTGAGGAATATTTTCTCTCCACTGTACCTATGTGTCGTTATAGCAAAAAGCAATCAAATGATTTATGTTGGAGTACCTCTTGTCATGCTTCATGATGTGAATTTTAATCACACATTGAAACATTTACAAAAGTGTGTTCTGTTCTCATATGTATGTAAATTTGTTTCTCATCGTCGTCTTCTTCTTCGTCATCAACATCATTGATCTTGCAACGTAAAAAATAATTGAATTAAGAATGGGCAATAATTGATCGGACGATTTAGAAAACTTTTGATGCTTTAATTAATTTATACGTTTCTGAGGAATAAATCAAATTGCTTGTCAAAACATACGAAATTTATTACTTTAAATTTTTATCAATTTTTTTTTAAGAAAAATTCTCGAGTTCAGTGACCACCAGGCAATTAGGAACATCTCACGCACGACTTTCATCACGTTTTCTCTTGTGAAGCCGAAAAATTGGTCTACAATCATATAATTTATATTGGATTTATATATAAAATAATATAAAAATCCCTAATTGAATCAATTCATGACAAATGAACGAGAAAAATTGAAAATTGAAGTAAGACAATGCCATGTCGCTTTTGTTATTATTATTTCTGTCGTCGTCGCTTTATCTCATGGTCCACGAAAATTGCATTGTCTGTCTCTCATTACAGCTTGAGCAAAAATAATAATCAAAGCAAAAATAAAATAAAATAATAAAAATATGACAAAACGGATTGTTAATTTTTAGCAAAAATATTATTTTATTTTCGTTTTGGATTATTATTATCATTAAAAGTTTGTCTGTGTTGCCCTCGGCTTATCGTCAATTTTTTTTCTTCTTATTTTTAGCTCTTATATTAAATATTAGTTTCACCCAATCTATGTTTTGTTGGACGTTAGTTACGGAACAAAGCAAGACAAGACAGATAAATGTGAGAGAAAATAAAAACGAGTCATTGCCAAATGCCAGCCAACCAAGGATAAGGAATTTTCGGAAAACAATAAATATGTGAGGAGAAATGCTGGACAAATGAAGCAAAAAACAGACAATAAACGGAATGAAATGCTTTGTTCGTCGAAGACAATGTTCTTGTTGACGATGATGATGACAAACAAGCAAAAACTATGACGAGACAATCGACTTTGCTGCGTGATCGAATGATAAAATTTTAGAGTTTTTTGATGAGCAGTACTTTTCCCTGTGTGCTAAAAACATGAAAATCGTTTTATTGTTATCGCTTTTGTACAAAGTTCTTAATAACAAGGACAAGTTCCCCTCATTTACGAGTGAAATGTCTCCATAAAAGGGTTCTAATAACGTTTTTCGCAAAACTAATTATTACCTTGACAGGTTATTTAGCGTTTAATGAACTTTCAAAGTATTGCGGTCGCCATCTCGTCTACATAGTTAAATGGAACTTTCGCGAATTATTTGTATTATATTACAGTCTTTTGGTAAAATTGATTCCATTCATTAGCGTGGATTGAGTTCCCGGTATTTTAATTACTACATCGAGTTGCGAGAGAGAGGAAAAAAAGGAATTAAATTGAAAAATCACAGCGGGAAACGTGATTAGTGCGATTTTTTGTTCGAGAAACATCAAAGGAGCGAAAAATTAAGAAATTTCAAAGTTGAGCAATGGAGAAAACCTCATCGATCGTTCTATTTTTAACGGCGTCAAGACAGGTGTTCCATCGAGCACGGGTCAAAAGTCGCAATTTTCAATCAAAATTTATGAGTTTCGGGTCGCTTTATATATGAGAGGCGCCACATTTTACTTTCAGTTTTACTTTGACCGTCATCAAACTCGAGTCTAAAAAAAAAAATAACGCGCTTCAAGAAGTCATTAAAATTCAAAAGGACTTACTATGCCAAAGTCCTTTCTCTTCTTGCTGCTGTATTTCGTGCGTGGCGAAGCTTTTCTCTGGCACGAAGTCAACGATATTCATCGTAATTTCCAGCAAGAGCTCATCGATTACCATTCCTACAACAAATACTTGCCCAAAAGTTATGACAGTGGATTTTCGCAATATGTCTATGTCGCTCCCGGGCTCCAGGAAGGCCTCAATCGAACACGTCGCGAAGTCGACACCACATTTTATGGCCATCCAAAGACTCGTGAGCAGATTTGGCATCAAAACTTCAAAATGAACGATCTGGAATTCGATCAGTCCTCGTCCTTGATTAGTTTGTTGATGAAAATTCTGGATAAATATATGATGCGATGCATTCCGGTTGTCATTTACGATCCATTTGTTGAGAAATCTGAAGGACTTTTGTTGCAACGACTCTTCAGTAGGCTTCCCATGTCTTATGTGCACGGAAAATTGGACGAAAATTACAAACTTTTGGATAAAAATGTGTTGAAACCGCTGGATACGCGTTGTCGCAGCTACATTTTATTCATGGCGGATGCAATGCAGGCACGAAAAGTCATCGGACCACAAATCGATAACAAAGTTATCGTTATTCCACGTTCGACGCAGTGGAAGTTGCAAGAGTTTTTGTCGTCGCCCGAGTCTCGAGGTAACGCGACTATATAATTTTTTAAGCCTTTTTAAAAAACTTAAATTTTCCCGTTAAGACATCATAAATTTGTTGATTATTGGTGAAAGTTATTCGTTGGATAAGTCGGCGGAGAGACCTTTTGTGCTTTATACGCACAATTTGTACACTGATGGTCTCGGTTCGAGTCGTCCTAAAGTGTTGACAAGTTGGATGAAGGGAAAATTATCAAGACCTCATGTGAATTTGTTTCCCAAAAAGTTGACAAAGGGTTTTGCTGGACATCGATTTACCATTGTAGCAGCTCCGCAACCTCCATATGTGTTTAAAATGTGAGTAAGGTCGCTCCAAATAAATTCAGATGCTCCTTGAAGGATCTAAAAATTAAGAAAAAAGATTTAAAAATTTTGATTTTTTGAAAAATTTTGAAATTAAAAATTTTAAATTGCAATAATTTATTTTTTTAAAGTTTTTTACACAAAATTAAAGAAAAAATTCTAAAAAGCTTTTTATCTAAAATATTTAAAAAAAATTTTTTTTTTTTTTTAAAAAATTTTTTTTTTTTTTTTTTTTTTTTTTTAAATTAATTAAATTTTTTTTAAAATTTTTTAAAATATTTGGTTAAAAATATTGAGCTGTAAAAATTTAAGCAACCTAAAAAAAAGACAAATTGAAAAAAAATAATTAAAATTAAATATTTAGCTTACAAACGGATGGTGTCGGAAACATCCAAATCCAATGGGATGGCTTGGAAATCCGTTTAATCAAAGCCATGAGTCAAATGATGAACTTTTCGTTCGAGCTCATTGAACCGCGAAACCCTAAATTAGGACCTGGTGACTCGATTACGTACGATATTGGCGATAGACGAGCGGATATTGGACTTGCTGGAATGTATGTCACCAGCGAACGGAATATCGTTCAAGAAATGACTGCTGCTCATTCTCTTGACTGCGCTGCTTTCCTCACTTTAAGCTCCAGAGCGTTGCCTCGGTAAAGTTTTTCTTCATTCAAAAAATTTTTGTTCACTTTTAACGAATTTTCTTTTAGTTCTCGTGCCATTCTCGGTCCTTTCCGTTGGGAAGTCTGGGTTTGTTTGATTTTCATTTATTTGATTGCTATTTTCCCGCTCGCTTTTTCGGATCGTCTTTCTCTGAAGCATCTTTGGGGCAATGCTGGCGAAATTGAAAACATGTTTTGGTACGTTTTTGGCACTTTTACCAACAGTTTGACGTTTTCCGGGGAGTTTAGTTGGTCTAATACGAAGAAAACGTCGACCAGAATGCTGATTGGATGGTATTGGGTCTTTACGATTATCATCACGGCTTGTTACACGGGATCAATTATTGCTTTTGTGACGTTGCCTGTGACGCCAGAAACGATTGACACACTCGATCAGTTGAGAGATGGATTTTTCCGGATTGGAACTTATGGTGCGATGAATTTTTTTAGAAAAATTTGATGAAAATGATTTTTTTTTGTAGATCGCGGTGGCTGGGAACGATGGTTTACGAATTCGACACATGAAAAAACCAAGAAATTGTTGAAAAAATTGGAATTTGTGGCGAGTGCTGAGGAAGGTGTTAATAATGTGACACAAGCTTGGTTCTGGCCTTATGCTTTTATCGCTTCGAAGCGGGAACTGAGTTACATTATTGACACCAATTATACTGACAAGTACTTTTCTACACAAATTCTACTGATTTTCGTTAAAAACTATATTTTTTTTTTAGTAAAATTGGTCGTCGTTCAGCTTTGCATGTCAGTGAAGGTTGCTTCGCTTTATACAGTGTCGGCATGGCTCTCCCATCTGATTCTGTTTATCGCACAAAATTCAACGACGCCATTTTACGGATGCAAGAAAATGGCGTCTCTCAAAAGATGATGCGAGATGTCATCTATGACGCGAAGAAAGTCGCCTCTAAAGGTCGCGTTGAAGCCATTTTCGAAGAACGAAAGGCAAAGAAACAAGCTACGCCCGAAGATCGTTCCTTGACTCTCGTCGATACGGAAGGTATGTTCATGTTCCTCGGCATCGGTTATCTCATCGGAGTTGGCGCTCTCATATCCGAATGGGTTGGCGGTTGTTCGAATCGCGTCATAAATATCGTCAAAATCCGCAAACAGGAGAAAAAGGACCGTATTGAGCGTGAAGAAAGAGAAGCTCATCCCTCACGGAGACCATCTTTCATCCGAAATTTGGGCAAAAGAATTAGTTTATCGGCAAAATCCATGCGATCAAATGCTTCAAGGGGAAGTCGCGAGTCACTTGAACCTCGAGGAAATGGCTGCAGTTCACGAAACTCCGAGGCATCGATGACTGGCTTAAGTAAAGCAACTCTCAAAGAACTCTATGACGGCCCACGGAAACAAAAACCATCAATTGTCTTTTTGAACGGGCAAATGGTGCCCGAGGACAAAGTTTATGACGTTCGTGAAGAAATTCATTTGAAAGAAGAAGCATCCTTTGATAAGGCATCAACTGGTAGCTCAAATTTGGATGGCGAGGAACATTCACCGGACTCTAATATCGAAACTGTTGTAGAGATAAATCGACCGCAATCGTCATCGGGAGAACAAAGAACTGGAACATCGTCTCGAAGATCATCTCAATTGGCAACAATCGATGAAGGCATCTTCGGTGACAAGGTTTTGCCGTAGACAGCATCGTGTGTGGCAAGAATATTTACTTTTACATCCTAATATTTTGATTATCTCTATTTTTCTTACTATTCAAAGTGTCTGGTTAACGAAGAAGAAGAAGAATTGATGTCATCCTTTCTCTTTTACCTACAACCAGGGTTGGAAAAACTTTTTACTTTTACTTAATTTTTAATTCGAAAAACTCGACTGAAATTTTTAAAATAATTTTTCATTAAATTTGATTTTATCTAAAAATTTGTTCATTTTTCCTAATGTTGGCCTAATTTTCGACCAAAAATTTGAATAAAAAAAATTAAACAAATTAATTTTGGTCGATAAATGGGGCAAAAGTGCGAAAATGAACAAATTTTTAGATAAAATCAAATTTAGCGAATCATTTTTTTTATGAATTGCAGTCGAATCTCTCAAATTCTCTTTTGAAAAAAAGAAATTTTTCTAAAAAAACAAATTATGATAAATTAAGCTCTTAATTTTGAATTTATTAGCTTAAGACTTAAATTTTAACTTAAAAATCTATATTTTTTAAATTTAAGCCAAAAAATCAACTTAACGACTTATTTTCAAGCAAAAGCAAAAAATTTAATCTCAAATTAAGTCACTAAAAAAGTTTTTCGACCCTGTCTACAACAAATAGGACACTTATCCCTCATCAAAATGCATTGGTGCATTATTCTCCTACACGTTCATGTACAAAAAAGTAAAAAAAAAATAATAAACATAGAAAGCACCCCGAAAAGACAAGACAAGACAAATTAAATGACATTAATGCTCACACATGTTTCTAATTTATTTATTTGAATATTCTCAACGAATCTCAACTGTAAAGTAAGTGTTTATTATTTCTTTTCTGTGTATGATAAGACCCAGTCTTTATCTCTTCATGGGTGTCTTTGTGGAATTTTAAACAAAAAAAAAACACTTTTTGATAAATAACACATGTCCTTACGAAAATTCATTCCTTTGTCGGAACACAGATGTCAAGAGGGCCTCATTAGTCAAATAAAACGAATTTTTGGCCAAATTTCTAAGCACTTTACCGCATCTGGAATTATTTTTTTCATTCGCAATAAATGACAAAGCATTTCCTGCTTCTTCTCGAAAGTAGTTAAAAAGAACACACCTAACTTTATTTGTCACTCTTACCAACCACACTTTATTTCTCGATCAGTATCACGCGAAATTTGCATGAAATCTTCATGAATCACAAATAAACCGCCTTTTTATGAGGGGAAAAAAATTACAATCAATTAATTCCTCAACAATGTACAATTAATTTGCGGTGACGGATTTTTTTTACACATACGTGAGTATTTTTACTGAAATTAATGGAATTTTATCTTCTTTTGATTGCCTTGATTCATTTACATATTGAATCGATGCAACGTTGTGCGACGATATGATTCAACAAAAATTTTATTGTTATTTATTTTGGAATTTTAATCTCACTGTGACGACATCTGAAGTTGCTGAAGAAGACGATGAGTCAAAGTCCGCAGTATACGCAAAAATTCATGACAATTCACTTTTCTCCGCTCGAAAAATCAAATAAAAAATCTTCTTTTGACATAAACGAGACAATACAGGAGCAATTTTCTTTGGAGCGAATTTGCATCCATCATGTCATGCTTCAAAAAATTCTTGCTTTTCTCGTGGAATCAATAAGAAAACGAACGAGAAACATTTTTTTTTTTGCATTTATGATGCATGTGGTGCAGATATTAATCAAAGACATATTTGACATATGATAATAAATCTTTTGATATGCATAAACAATTGCAACATTTTTTTTATGAATTTCATTTTATTTTGGGTGATTCAACTTTTTTTTTTGTTCTTTCTCTCTTTCGATCGAATTTGCATGCATTTACCATATAAATATTTGCGAGTCTTTGTGTTCTTCTTATTTTATGTGATTTCGAATTGGATTATAAAAATTTATTTATTGGCCGTCACATCAGACCCAGTCAGGATTATTAATAAATGAAATGAATAAATAATAAATAAAGAGTCATTGGGAAGACGGTAGCGTGTTGTTGTTGTTGTTTTGCGTTATTATTACTTTTGGTTGGCCTTATTATTAAAAATATTGATGATAATAAAGAGACACACGAAATTTATATTCAGAAAGAATGCAAAATACGGAGAACGGCGAAAGAAATATCTTCGAGACACTAATTTTTGTTACGCTTTCGCGCGATTCTTAATGCAAAGTAATGCATCATTGTCAAAATTAAGAGATACCGTTAAGGGGCATTGTGGCTTGATTGTAGAGTACTTCTTTTTTTGTGCATTTTCATTGCAAGTCCGCAATTAGTTTTGTCTCAACAATCGATGCCTCCGAGCATCAGAAGCAAGTTGCTGAGTGAGTGGATGCACGCGAAATTAAAATGTTATTTATCATCAATGAGAAAGTTTTTTTGTGTTTTCATTTGTTAGAAAGCGCACGATGATCGTTGTGCTAATTAAAAGAAGATCCGCTCGTTCGCAGGTGCAAAAAAATCCAGAATCACTGCGAAGGACAATAAACTTTCTTTATGAAAAAAATAAAATAAAAAAGTGAGAAACAATTGAGTTTCGTGCAATACAATTTTTTAAAATAATAAGGTTGGCTCAAATTTTGAATTAGATTTTTGTCTTTTCACCTATTTAAAAATTAAAAAAAATCAATGAATTTTTTTTGAAAAAAAGTTGAAAATGTATAAAAATGACAGATTTAAACCTTTTTATTTCAAAAAATTCATTTACGAATTTTTTTCTACCATTTTTTTTTTTTTATTAAATTTTTATTAAATTTAATTTATTTATTCGAATTTTTATTAAATTTAATTTTTTAAATTATTTATTAAATTTAATTTTTAATTTATTTATTAAATAAAATTTTTAAATTCAATTTGAATAATAATTTTAAATAATTTTTAAATTTAATTTAATATAAATTTTCTTTTCATAACATTTTTTTTTACAAAATAATTAACTAAATTTTTTGATATTTTTTTTTTTTTAATTTTAACTTTAAAAAAAATTATCAAATCACAATGTAAAATTAATTAAAAATATAAAAAAATTAAAAAACGATTAAAAATTTTTAAAATTGTTAAAAGATTATTAAATTTTTATTTTTTTTAATGAAAAAGTAAATATTTTAAAATTTATTTTAGACTAAAAAAAATTAAAAAGTTATTTTTTTGAACAAAAAATTTAAAAAAAAATTGAAACGGCCTAAAAAAACAGAAAAAAACTAAAAAATCACAAAATAAAAGTTTATTCTTTCAATTTACTTTCCTACTTTTCTCACCAACAACGAAACTTTTACACCTCTTTTTCTCGTTCTGTCTCTGCCGTTTGTTCCGTGTACAAAAATGGAGAAAAACACACGTGCTATTTCCCATTTTCATTCATTTTGCATCACTATTTTGTGTCGTTGTCACACTTTGTGTGCATGTAACTGCACGAAAAACTTAGTTGTTTCGAAAATTATAGTGTTGCGCTCATTTGCGCCGTACAATGTGGCAGCAAGAAAAAAAATATCACAACAACAACAAAAAAATGTGTTTTGTTGTTCGGATGCAAAAAGAAAAAATTGCTGGAAGCAGAAAACGAGTCGTTGTAACTATTGTGTCGAGTTGCAAATGATAAAAGTTTTGTTTAATTTGAAGAGTTCTATTAGTCAAATTAAAGGATGAGCGTTTTCCATAGTTTTTAAACTCGTTTTCCAACAAAACAAAATTCTACGGTGAAAAGAAAAGTTGTTCATTGTCATTTTATTTTGTATTTTTGCGACGACTTTACCGAGAACAACAAGGATTTGCCATGGTATAGAAGACGATGCCGGAAAAGCGGGAACCGGATGACAAGTCTGGATTTTCTCCGTTAAGCCCACATTCGATGCACAAAAAGTTTGAACTTCACTTCTCGTGTTGCATGTTTGTTTGTTGCAGCTTAAACTCGACCTCAGTTTATCAAAAGTTTAAATACCATGTCATTTTTGTTTCGGAGACAACAATGTTTAACCAAATTGAGGCGTGGGTGTTCCTCTCTTTCTCTCTCTGTGAACAAAACAAACATTTAAAATGAATTTTTCGAAGATTTCAACAAAATGATAAACTTTACACAGACACACAGGAACGAAGAAAGAGAGTGCAAGAGCAGAAAAAAGTTTAAAATTGTTTTATTTTCTGCTACATAAAATGCCAGATAGTTGCGTTTTATTTGTTTTGTTTTGCATTTCATGTTAAAAATGACTCAAAAATGTCGACGTCGCTGTCTTCCGCTCGGTCAGAACTTGGAACGAGTAGGAGAAGACAAAACATTATCTAATACGATCACTTTGCATGTCAACACATGATCGCGTTCTGCTTTTAAAACGAATACATTTAAATAAAAAAAAATGAAATATTTATTTGATTTATAAATATACCTTTTAGTAGGACGACAACAACAAAAAAAAATCGAGATTTACAAAACAAAGTGAATAAAACATAACGTCCAAGCGCACTCAGAACATGATCTTGTACGTTCTTGACTTTTAAATGTTTGATTTTTTTTTTGTTTTTTGAAAAAAGGCTCAGATTTTATTTGCATAAACAATTTAAACATAACAACTGACCATTTTTTAACAATCGAAAACCCACATGTCTTGTCGTATTCTGAAAAACAAAATAATTTTTTTGAATTATTGATTGCCATTTAGCACACAATGATTCCAAAAGTTGTTTCGTTTTTTCTTCCAAAAGGATCTGTTAATCTTGTATGATTTTAATCTCATGACGCGTTTAAATTCGCTTAAATATTTACACGTTTTTATCTCCGCTGTTCTTACCTGGATTACTTGAGCAAACTGGATGTTTATTTTATTTAAGAAATACAAACAAGAGACAAAAAAAGTTTAATCGAATCGATTGTCACTTTTTTTTGTCCATACTGACTGAGTTTATTCCACTTGTATATGATGCACGAAAAAAAACGACAAAAAAAAATTATAAAAAAAATATATTTCAACAAAATCGTTTTCGATAAATATTTTTTGTTCGGACCCAGTCTTGTTCTTTAAACACCTTTTATATCGTCTTTTTTTGTGTGCATTTTACGATAATGTTCTCACATAAGTGGTCCATCCTCGGGTATACTCCTCACATGCATTTATCGGTTATTATTTTTATTATTTGTTGTGGTACTCCAAAATCACAACAACGCATACAAGACACAGACACAAAAAAGGATCGAATTGAAATGGATGGCCACCTACAGTTTTCAATCTTATACGTTCACAATAATAATAAAAGAGGAAACAGTGTGAGCTTGTCTATTAAAATGCATTTTATTTTATCATTTTTTGTGAATGTGAAGTGTTCATTCGCGTTGTAAATTTATTTTTTTTTACCTGTGAGTCATTTATTTTTCTGGTGATGACATCGCATGAATTGAATTTTTATTATAATTTTTTTTTTATTAATTTTCATATTTTTGATTAATTTAGATTTTTTTATTGAAATTTCTCCCAAATATTTTTTTTATTTTCTAACTAAATTTAATTTTTTAAAAACATTTTATTTAATAAATTTCATATTTTTGATTAATTAAGAATTTTTATTTTAATTAAAAGATATTTAAATTAAAAATTAATGTTTACATAAATATTAATTTTGATTTTCACTAAAAAAAAGTAAATTTTTTATATGAATTATTTTTTTTTATTTTTAATTTAATAATTTTTTTTCATTTCATATTATTTTTTTTTTTTAATAATTCATTTTTTAATATTTCAGTTTTTTTTTTAATTTAATTTATTTCAATAAAATTTTAATATTTTTGGAAAAAAAAAATTTTTTTAATAATTCAGTTTATTTAATATTTCAGTTTATTAAAATTTAATTTTTTCTTCAAAAATTGATATTTTATAAATATTTGTAAATTATTTATTGAATTATTTTGTACTAAATTTGATTTTTGAATTTAATTTCAAAAAAAAAAAAAATAAAATAAATTCAATAAATTTTAGTTCTAAATTTAGAATTAAATCATGTTTTTAAAAAATTAATTTTTTAATTAAAAAAAATATTTAAATTAAAATGAAAATTCTAAATAAATTAAAACTGTGAAATTTATTGAATAAATTTTTTTTTAATTTTCGCTAAAAGAAAAGTAACTTTTTTATGTGAATATTAATTTTTAAAATTTATTTTGATTATTTCTTTACATAAAATAATAAAAAAAAACATTTTTTATTTTTAAAAATTTTATATTATTTTTGAAAAAAAAAATCAGTTTATATTTGACTTGCATTTTATTTTTATTTTAACTTTTTAAGCAAATCTTTCGTTATTTAATTATTTTATTTATTTTTAATTACTAAAAAAGCCACTTTTTAATTTTTTTTAATATTAATTTTAATTTTCTTAATATTAAATTTTTTTCAATGCAATTATCACAAACGCTAATTCTGACTTGACATATAAATATTCTTTCAAGAAAACATTTAATATATTAGTACAAATATTATTGTGATATTTTTTTTTGCCTGTTGTACCTTGATGTAAGAAGGCGATGAATAATACTGTTCTTGCATGTCTAATCCAAAAATGTCTTACACAAAACAAAATATTAATTCAATTCCTTCACATATGAGCATCGAGCGAGTTTCGTTGTTAGCGTGTGATGAAAAGGCGGATTTATTTATCTGTTGCAAGAAAAGAAGAGAGACGATTCCATATAAATATAAAATATTTTGATTGTAACAACATCGATTATTTTTTTATATACCGCGCGATAATAATAGTAATAATTTAATAAAAGAGACGTGGAGAGGTTAATAAAAGCATTTCAAACAATTTGTAACAAAGCAAACAGGCGGATAATGTGCATCTTTGTCCATTTTTCGAAAAAAAAAAATTTTTTTTTGCATTTCAATTCATATGTTATTATTGTTATCGTGAATGGGGTGTGTTTCATGATTATTTTTTGAATGAAATTAATTTTTTTTTTTAATTTTGTGTTTTCTTAAAAAAAAAAGAAAAAATCGTGACAAAGGACGTTGCACCTTTTCCACAAAGTTTGCCCTAGAGAAGTTCGTTTTTCTCCTGCATTTCTTGATTGACATACAGAGAGATGTCAAATTCACCTGCTTACGTATTTTGCCGCATCCCGTAGAATTTAACCGCAACCAAATTGTCAAATAATAACAACATGTTCGTTCGCGAGTTTCTGGATTATTATGTTGTATATTCCACTGAATGCCCAAGTAAATAATTTATTGGATACACCAGAAATTATCAGTCTTTAGGGGATTAACAAATTAAAATTCATGCAAATCATATTATTACCGCGTTCCGTTGTATCGAATATGTTCTGCTTTGGTTACTGCATGTTCGATGTGTGTGTGTGTAATCATTTTATGCCTGCACGCTAATTGAGGTTGCATCGAGAGAGAAAATGCTTGATTGTTAATTTTTAAAAGCAACGTTGTTGATTATTCGCGAATTATTCGCTGTTCGTGGCTTATCACAATATATATGGATATTTTAATATTATTATTATTATTTAACAATTTTTATAATTGCGTCTCATATACGGACACACATTCGCGAAACGCAACGAACTCGCTCGATGATGCCCATAGGGCTCCAAAAGTAAATAAATGTGTATTAAATCATCACATCGATCACAGAATTCTTGATGGAAATTGTAAATGCGAGCCATGCCAGAGACGAGCAAGCATGCATTTTTGATGTTGATCAACAAACCATATGATTATTTGTTCAAACACACCTTTGTTGTTATTTTTTTATTATTATTATTGCCTTGTGAATATTTTTTTTGCTGTCAATAGGATGTCCCATCACCCAAATTTCCATTTAAAAATTCTATTTTTCCATTTTTGGCTCATTTTTTCCACTTTGAAAGTAGAGTAATGGAAATCCAGTGAAATATAACGCAAGAAAATTGCATAAAATAAACATAAAAACTTCATAATGAACAGGCTTCAGCAATAAAATAAGAACTGAACATCGTTTGGAAAATAAAGCCTTCAAGGTACATGATTTATTGTAATTGCGCAATTAAAGTTCACATACGACATGTGTGTGTGTGTAGGTAATCGCGTTGATGTCATGTTCTGGAGCAACGTGCGATATGATAGAACGGACCAGCGTTTATCAGAAATCTGAAACAACAAATAAAAAAAAGGAAAATATAAGCAATAATAACCATCAGGAGTCATTGAACCTCTTTTTATGAGTCACAAAATGCATGCGTTAATATTTGCCAAGGAAAATCTGTCATTGTTCGGTACGTCGAAGAAGAGCAGAGCATACGAAAAGTGTATGACAAAGTCACATTAAATTTGAAATTGTTCAATTTTATTATTTTTGTTGTTTTTTTTCATATTCACATCGATTCGAATAATATTATTTATTGTATATAAAATACGTCTGCATACGAAATGGATGTCCTAAATATGACAAAATATATGATTCTGTTCCAAATTACGTGTGTGCATTTTCGCACTGAGCACACGGAAAGATGAATAAATTCCAAAATAAAATAATGCTGGGTTATTTGTCATACCGTTACATTTATCACTAGCTTAATGGGATCATTTTTGCACAAACATACAAGCACATTACCTTGGGTGTGTGCGAGCAAGGAGAATATTTTTTTGAATTATTATAGGAGGTTCTTCTTGTGCGCAAAAATAAATAGTACGTCGCAAAATAGCAAGAGAGAAAATAAATCGATTTAAAATGTATTATTTGTCGAAAATTATTTGGGTTAAATTTCATTTCATCACGTTGCCAATATCATCATCATCATTATTATTATGAGCACCATTATCGATGTCGGGTGTCGTCACAATAATAAATAATAATTTTTCGATTTGAATTTGTAAGTGAAATAGAGCGTATGATTAAATTTCAGTGGATTTACGCCAAATATTGATTTTTTTTCGTTGATCCCTGTGATAATGATCTCGCAGTTAATTTTCATTATACTATTTTACACTGCAATATTTTTTTTTCATTTAAAATAAATTTATTTTTTTATTTTCTTTAATTTATTACATTTTTATTATTTATTAATATTATTTTTAATGATGCATTTAATATTTTTAAATTATATATTTTTAAATAAAAATTAAAATGAAATCAAAGAATTAACTTTTGATTTGTTTCATTGCACATTTGCCATATTTTTTTACCCGGTGCTTGGGTCCGGAAATTTTATTTATTTTTGCACATTTTTCTGCTACGGCAAAAAAATTTTTTTCAAAAAAATTTTCCCAATTATCATTTGAAAAATTTTAAAAAAAAAATTTTTGTACAAAATTTTATTTTTTTTAAAAAATAAAAAAAAAAATAATAGATAAATTTTAATAAATGTTTTAATTAAATAAATTAAATTTTTGAGTTATATGAACCTGAAAACTACATTTTCAATGCACCATTTTTTTGTTTCATTGCACAATTGCCATTTTTCAAAATATTTAATTTAAAAATTTAATATTTTTATTTTTAATTAATTAAAAAATTAAATTTTAAAAAAAAATCAAAAAAATTTAAATTTTTTTTTAAAACAAAATTAAATTTAATTTGAAATTTATTTAATTAATTATTTAATTAAATTTAATTTAAATTTAAATTTATTTGAATTTAGTAAATAATAAATTTAAAAATTTTATTTTTTTATTAATTTAATTAATTTTAATTTAATTTAATTTTTAAATCAAATCAAAAAACAAACAAAAAATCCTTCTAAAAATAATTAACAATGTACCCCAGACAAAAATTCGAACCCAAATCCCTCTCCCCCAAATTCCAAAATAACATTTCAGTGATTTTATTTTTTTAACCACAAAAAAATCAAATAAATATTTTGTTTCTGCCTCTCTTTGAGCATAAAATTTCTTCTATAAAAATCCAATACAAAAAAAAAAAAGAAAAAAAATAAAAGTATTGTCTGGCAAGATAACTTTACCTATTAAAATTATATCACCTCACTCTCCAAAAGCATACCGATACATGTGAAATTGAAATTTGATACGATCCAAAGAAGATACAAAAGAAGGAAAAATGCATCGAGAGACTTGGTAAATTTTTATCCAATCGATTACCCAATCACATAACAATACATCGTCGTAACTGTAAAAATAGCCCAAAACATTGTTTTCTTCCATTGTTTTGTGTTCGTTCGATCATCAGATGTTGACTTGTCTCTGACTCTTTTATTTTTGTAAAATTAAATTGATAAAATTACACTTTTTTTCTTCATTTTATGCAGAGATCCCCGACAAAAGTATTAAAGACTTGCTAATTCACTTTTCATTCAAACAAAAAAAAAAACACAACAACAGCAGAAAAAATCGAAATAAACAGTAAGTTTAACACAAAAGAGCCAGAAAATGTGAAATCAAAAGTATCTACACAGGTTACAGAGTAAATAAAAACGAAGAGAAAAAACTATAGAAATACCTTTTAAACGTGTCGTATTAAATTTCCAGTAGTAGAAACTTGTAGTAGTAAGATACCCTTACTGTTGCCCCATTGTTGCAGATTACACAATGAATACAGATATCCTATTATATTATATTTCTCGGTGCATTATAATCGTAATCTATTTCGATTTCAATTTTTCTCTTTTCATTCTTTTATTTTTTTAAAGAAATTTCTTTTCATTTTTTTTTTGCTTGTGTTTGAGAGCATTATGACACGGTAAATATAGCACACACAAAAAAAGAAGCTTGAATAGAAAAAGAAGCCAATGCTAAATATTTTACGATTCAAAATCGGTCCGAGAAAGAAAAAAAAATAAAAATAAAAGGAAAAGGCTTGGTCATGGCCTTGTCAAGTGTTTATTTTCGGACCACTTTCGGCTCATTTTATGTTTTTATTTGCTTATTGGATTCCTTTAGAATTTTTTTTTGTGCTCATGTAAAAGTGCTTCTTGACTAAAGAACGGGAGCATGCTAATTGGCTTTTTGAAAACCTTTAAAGCTGATAGCTGACCTGAGACCTCAAAAGCCTTTTTCTTTTTTGTATTTTGAAAAAAAAAAACGCAAAAAGCGGCTCCTTTTATATTCATTTTTTTTAATCGGCTTGCTTCTGTGCAGTAACTGGAGACTTCATGTCACATCGTAAATTTGTGTGTTTTGTTAAAATCTCAATAAAAACGAAAAAAATGATTTGATGGTACATCGAATTTTTTTACAAATAAATTTATATAAAAAAATACCGTAAAGTTGATACGAAGAGAAAAAATCGTTAAAAATTCAAATTAAACAAAATATGTAGAAAAATTGAGAGAAGGCTAATTTCGAAGTTAAGAGAACACAATTTCTCTTAAATTTTTGACATTTTTAATATTTAAAAAAAATTATTTTTATTTTTTATTTAATTTTAAAAAATATATTTAAATTTTTTTAATATTTAAAAAATAAATTTTATTTTTTTTTAATATTTTTTAATTAAATAAATTATTTAAAAAAAAAATAAGTTAAATTTAAAAGTTTAAAAATTTTAAATGTAATATGAAAAAAAAATGTTAGAATAACAAGTTTAAACTTCTATACCTGTAAAAGGACAGATTTTTTAATTCTCTTAAAATTATCAACTTTACGGTATAAAAAAAATAAATAAAAAATCAACAACAAAAAAAATCACTCGAGTGACTCTTCGCCGGTACTCGTCGCTGGCAATGAACAAATAATATGCGGTAAAAACGGAGATCCAATTCCAGTCCTGTATAAATTTATATTTTTTCATCATCATCAAATACTAACATCATTGACTCCCATTTCTCCATTCGATTTCAATTGAATTTATGAATCTTTCATGTGAGCGAACGCCCGTTTTGTATGTCGGTCGGACTACATCACAGGAGAGATGAGCTTACATATTTTTATGCAACAACTAACCAAACCAACAAAAAACAAGCAGAAAAAAATCAGAGAAAAAAGAGGGAATATCAATGGTGCCCTTGCCTTGCCGCTATGTTGATGTCCAAGCGACTAGTCAGTAAATGAATGAAATGATAATTTTACACTGGATGTTGATGCGTAAAAATAAAAGCTAAAAGGTAAAAGTGTAATAACATGAATTCAATATTCTAGTTCGGTCGCAGCAAAAATGTGTGTATGAAAAAAAACGAGCAATGATGGTTTTTAATCAATATTAAATATATTAAATGAATTCCCTTACTCTTGACGCAGCAAAGCAGAGACATACACGCGGTAATTGTGTGTGTATAAATATTGTGAAGAGAACCTGTGGATCAGATTACAAATGACCGAATATACAGAGTGCAAGCTGTGCGCAAATATATTTGATTACATTACCTTACGACGACGAGGTATTTACGTATAAAGACAGAGAGAGACAATGTGTAAAAAAATCGAAGTACCAACAAATACAAGAAATGAGAATTAATTCAATTAATTTGAAATATCTAGATTTATAACCGATATTAATACAGACACGGTTGGAGATGCTCGTTGCTTGCGCGTTGTTACCGCGGAATTTATGAAGCATAATAATTTTTTTTTTGTGTGAGAAGATAAAAGTTGGAAATTTGCTTCACTTAAATTTGAAGAAAAAAAAAGCATGAAAATATGAGAGAGAAGTGAAATTGAAGAACTTAATGGTGTGTCGTCAAAAATGATGGCAAAGCAATCACATTTAATTGGTTCACGTTCCAAGTCACTTTCCTGTTATGTGATATCTTTTGGAACATTAAATTTTCTGCAAATTCAATATTTTATCATAAAATTTTTGTTTTTTAAAGAAATCAGCTATGGTTGTTGAGATTTTCTGGTAAAAGAAATTTTTTTAAGTTTAAAGTTAAGCTTAAGTTAAAGTCACTTAAAATTTGACTTAAGTCAAATAAGAAATTTTAGTTTACGAAAATTTGTTAAATTAGATGAAAATTATTTGACTTATTCTTAATGAACTTAAGCATTTTTCGAAATAACAAAAATGATTTTATACAAAGGAAAAGGTGTTTTTAATACTTAAATTTGCAGTTTCATATTTTAACTGAATTGTTTTTGAAATTAATT
The DNA here is from genome assembly GCF_036172545.1 of Culicoides brevitarsis. NCBI lineage: Eukaryota > Metazoa > Arthropoda > Insecta > Diptera > Ceratopogonidae > Culicoides > Culicoides brevitarsis. The sequence continues at coordinate 16,929,037 of NC_087085.1, read as the reverse complement.
GCATTTTTATAGAAGAATCTTTTAAAAGTCAAAAGATTGAAATTAAAAAAGTCTTTTATTTGAGCTGAAAAATTTTAGAATTTTTAGACTAAAACTTAAGTTTTATTTTATTAATTTTTGAACAAATTTTGGAAAAAAATTTTCATTAAAAAAAATAAATTAAGTTTAATATTTTAACTTAATTCTACTGTAGTTTTGACTTAAGTTTTTTAGAGTCTTATATGGGCAAACTTAAAACTTGAGCTTAAGAAAAATTTGACTTAAGTCAAATTATAAAACCAGGGTTTCAATAATAAAACCTTATTAAGTCAAAAATAACATCTATTTCAAAAATATTTGACTTAAGCTTAAGTATAAGTCACTTAAGTTTGGCTTAAGTCAAAATTAGTTTATTTTTCAAAATTTTCGGAGAACTTTTAAAAAATTATATTTTTTTCTCAAAATTTAATAGAAAATCCAAAAAAAAATATTTTTTTTTATTTTAACTTTCTTAAACTTAAGCTTAAGTCAAAAATTTATTGAGTCAAAAAATTTTTTTGACTTAAACTTAAGTTATAGTTTAAGTCACATAAGTTTTGTATAAGCCTAAGTTTAAATCATTTTTTTCAAATCCAGACTCAGACAGACATGAAAAAAAACAATTCCTATAATTTTTTTCATTTAATGCCCTTAACCGAAACCAACGTTGATTGATTTGACACCTGTGTTAATACCACCACAAAACAGGTCCACACAAATAAACAAACAAACAAATGCCCCAATAAGACATCCAATGAATAATAGTTGATCAAACATGACTAATAGCCACATTATTATTCAACTATTGATGTAATTAGACATGTTCTGGTTTTGTTCTCGCTCTCTTTTTTTTTGTTCCATTCGTAATTATTTCAAAGAATTTCGGATTAAACGCAGACCTGAATTTCTTGTTCGTTACACTTCTTCTTGGTAATCCCAAATTTTTTTGTTTGGGTCTTGCTCATTGAAGTGTAAGAACCACACAATGGCACCACGCACTCGATAAACAAAAACAAAACAAAAAAATAATCTCGTAAGAAGTGTTTAAACCCATTGAATAAATTATAAATAAATGCGTGGCGTGGTGTGACTTAGCTTGGCTCGCGAATCGATTTAAATTGTTTTCACGGTCCTACGATGATTTATTTTGATGTCCAATAATTGACGTTTAATTTGTCATGTAATTGTAACGACAAAATCCAACAAAAAAATGGTCGTGGTGGGTCTCAGCTGTTTCGTAATATTTTTCTCCCGAAAAAAAAAATCTCTTCGAACGAAATTTTCTCCGTGCATCTCACGCATATTAAAAGTGTCACAGAAATAATGATAGAATCACAGCGGGTTGCAAACCAACAACAACGACGACGCAATGGCATGGCACAGGTACAATATTTACGAGGAAGAAAGAAGAGATGATATATCGAAGAAGATTTATGGAACAAAGTTGTTGGTATTGAGCGCGACAGTCAAGAAAAGAACTTGTCACATTAAACATAAATGTAAGCAGCGCAGAGCAAGAGCTATTTCATACAATTTATAAATTTAATTCCGTTAACAACACTCATACTGTGCGTATTTTCTTTGATAATTTCCGATTTTGATCAATTAATTGGAAAACATCCATGGGTGGTTATTGCTTCAATTTTCTCGTCGATACGCTAGACAAGTGCTTTGAAATAAATATGTCGTTCCTTTTGTGAGATCAGAGACCAAAAAAGGTAATATTTTAACAAAAGGGGAACAAAGAAAACAATTATTAACTAAAAATCTTTGTTCCAAATAATTATTTTTACTCATTATTTTCACAAAATTCTAAGCTTATACAGTAAAAAATTTACGTTTCGCACTCAATGGGTTTTTTAGACATAATTTTTAATTTGGGGTATAAAATTAAGGCCCTAATAAGCTTTCTCTATAGTTTTTCAATTTTTTGTGGTTTTTTCGAGAAAATTAATTATTTTTTGACTATATTTAATGGCTTGTAGCTTAATTTTATCGAAAAAACCACAAAAAATTGTGAAAACTATAGAAACAAATTTTATAGGGTCTTTATTTTGGACCCCAAAGGTTTATAAGGGACGTGAAAAATCACATTTTTGACTTTTCAGTAACAAAACAGAAATGCATTTCATGGAGAAAAATGATTTACACGAGACAAAAAGCAATCATTTAGAAAAAAATTCATCCAACCTTTGATTTTTGGGCAACTTTGGGATTTTTGAAGGATCTTTTAACCTAAAAAAAATTAATAGGATTGTTTGTGGTCATAAGTATTTAAATCACAAACAATCCTACTAATTTTTTTTCTAAAAATTTTAATCTGATCCTTCAAAGATCCCGAAATTGTCCAAAAAATCGAAGGCTGAATGAAATTTTTTCCCTAAAGTTGCTTTTTGTCTCAAGTAGTTTTTCACCATGAAATATTTATTCGTTTTGCTTCAGAAAAGTCAAAAAAGATTTTTCAAGCCTCGAGTCGCAAAACATAAATTTTTCACTGTCCATAATAAGCTTCCGTACAAATTTTTCTCCAAAACAAAATTAATTTTCTCGCGTCCTGCTTGCGTCGTCATCATCGTCGTTGTGTTGCCGCCAATGCATTAATATTCAATATCCAATTCAGTGACTAACTCGTGCAAAAACGGATTATGACAAAGTCTGATTATTATTCTGTCTGGATACGATAAAAATTAATGAAAAGAGTGTTAAGTAAGGGCGTACCAACATCGAAGCGCATCGTCGTCGTCGTTGTCGTATTCGTAGAAAATCCATCAGATAATAGAATTGCATCACTTGTTTCATTATATGCCTTTTTAATCTCCATTCTCGTTAGAGATATGTGTCTCTCTCCAGCATTTATAAAGATTGACTATGACAGTGTGCCGTGATGACGATGTTGTTGTTGATGACGACGACGACGAAGGAGGCAGCAGTAGCAAAAAAAACGACACAAAAAATGTATTAATGAATGGATCAAGTCCCATGAGTAATTGACTTAAATTGTAAATGAGACGACAACAGCGACATGATTGTGTTCAGATATGGCGGAGTGAATTTTACTTCCAGCAGCTATCCAACGACGATGATTAGGAAAATGTTAAAGAGAAGCGAAAATTAATTGAGTCTAAAAATGTTTGTTGTGAGGGACCAATTTTTTTGACGATAAAAGACACATAAAAGGGGGTTGATTGATTCCGTATTAATGGAGGCGGGAGACAACAAACTTGTCAAAATTAGAAGAAATTTCGGTTTTGAACAAATATCCGTTAGTGCATTGTTTGAAACATAAAAGGATCGGATTACATCTTATTCTGCATCTGGTTGCATCGATTTCTCACAAAAGAAGAAAAAAACTTACAAATTGAACAAAAAACACTCAAATTTCATACAGATATTGATTATTGCCTGGCTTGGCAAGTCTTTCCGTTTCTCGTTCTTTTTTTTTGCCTCATCGACCGTTGCTTATCTGCTGCAAAAATCAAGTTCCAATACATTGTACGCTTTTTTCAATTTGATAAATGTCTATAATGCCTTGCCTTTTCTTGTTGCGTTGCACATTTTTAACCTTGCCCTTTTAGCCCTTCGACAATTACTCGAAAACACAACAACTTGCCTAGCCAGAAATTTCTACTTCTAGCGAACGAAGTGTGAGCAAAAAAAAATTGTAGAATAAATAAATACAATAAAATGAAAGCAAACACACAACTTTTTATGATTACTCATTCGATCATCCTTGGAAAGAACACTCGAGTTGGTTTACTGCATCGCAATGCCATGTGTGTGTGTGTAAAAGTTCCATTCGCAGTCGTCCGTAAGAATGATGAAAGATTCATGTTAATTTTTATTACTAAAACAATTATCGTAAAATTTCTTTTTTTTTCCTCTCTGTGATTCTCATAAAATAAAAAATTTACTCTTTCCCTCGTTGATGCCGCTCCCAATGTACACTCGAACGGATCTTGGACTCGTTGTTTGTTAATCGTTATTGTTTTTATTTTTTTTTTGCCGGGGCAATATATTTCCTCTTTATTCTTGCTTTCGTTCTGTCTCCAATTAATTTCTCTTTTGCTTGAACAAACATCGATGTTTGTTTTGACGAATGTCTGTGAATAGTTTTGTTGTTCATTTTATTGCTTCGATCTGTGTTTTTACGATTTTTATTTTTTTTTTGTGTTGTCGAAAGTGTTGATGGAAAGTAAGATGACTCTGGGGCTCGAGGTCCATAAAATATTATTGACATTTACGACAATTTTGGAGATTTGGTTTCGTTGTAATTTGGGTTTTTGGTTAAAGGCTCGAAATTTTTGATTTTTCGTGTTTAGAAGAAATTTTTATAAATTTAATTTATAAAATTAATTTTTTTTTATTTAAAATTAAATTAAAATTAAATAAATAATTTTAATAATTTTTTTTTATTAAATTAATTAATAAAATTATTTAATTAATTTTATTTAATTAAATTTAATTTTTTTAAAAATAAAAAATAAATTAAATTTTATTTTTTAAATTTATAAATTTAATTTTTAATTAAAAATTTTTTTAATTTTAATTTAATTTAAATTTTGAAGCTTTAAAAAAATTTAATTTTATTTTAATTAAATTTTGCTTTCAATTAGTTTTTTATTTAATTTGCAAAAAAAACTACATATTTGAAATTTTTTAATTATTAAAAATTTATGAATTATTCAATTTAAAATAAATTTTGCCATGGAAGCTAATTTGAAAAAATAAAAACAAAAGTTACTTGTTTAAATAGAACTTTTTCGCTGTTCACAAGAAAAACAACAAATTTTTTTTGTGGAAACTCTCAAAACCAGTCCTAAATCCAGTAAAAATTCTCAAAAATAATTTTTAAAAATAAAAATATTTTTTTTTTTAATTTAAAATTATTAAATTAATTTTTTAAAATTGTTTTTCGACTTAAAATTTAAAGGAAAAAATTTTCTAAGCAAAATATAATTACATATTAAATTTTCTTATCGAACGAAATTCCAGGGAATTCTATACAAAAAACATTCTTTATCATTTCGTAAAGTTCCGTGCAAACAAGAATTAACAGATAACTTCAACGTCCTTCCTTCGGTAAATTTCATGTTTTTATTTTCAATTTGTTTCCAATTCAATTCCTTTTGTAATAAGGTTTTTTTCGGGTAAATAAATAAATAACAAGTAATTTACCGAGAAGGAGAGGCGTACACAATGAAGAAAGCAAAAGTTAATCAAAATTTCTAATCACTTCCATTCCTGTCTGGTCTGGTCTTGCCGTAGATTGAATTATATTTTTAACAACAACACACGTGTACGTGAGCGTGTATGGAGGTACAAATATTAACAACAGAAGCAAGTAAAAATTTGTACGACCCACAAAAAAAATTTGTAACAAGACATAAATCAAACAAGAAGGCATTAAATTTTGTGTGTATTGTGTATTTGTGGCATTTGGTTTCAATTTAAAATAAATAAATGAACCTTCGTAATGCACTTATCTTTATTTTTTGTGCATTTCACCACACATGCACGTACGTTTTTATACAATTTAGAGACTTTTGACACAGAGTGCAGATAAGATTTTGACATTTTTTCTAAACAATTTTTGACTAATGGTGTGTTTTAACATTTTTCAAATACATGAAATTCATCATGGAGACCCCGATGTTGCTTGAGACGGCCTGAGAATTGAAAAAAACATGAAAAATTGAACGGAGGGAACAAGGCGCGAACTCACTATCTTGATGGATTTTTCTCATTTTATCAAATTAGTTCTGGGAAAGTGAGTGATTTTAGGTCATAAATGATGTGACAAATTTTTCTTCGCCGCCCCGCTCCGAGACGATTAATGATAAAAAGTTCAGTAAAAAAAATTGGATCAAATCCAATCATCTGCTTGAAATGAATCACTCATCTCACCTAAACACACATCACATCTCATCACATGAAAAATAAAAAATTAGACAGCTAACAAAGTGGAAGGGTTAAGTAAACATAATTAACTTCTCGATCCATTTACGTACTTTTGTCTTGTTTAACAACACGCATCATCCCGAAAAAAAAACCATTTAAAAAAATTTTAGATGCGTTAATAATAACAACGACCTATTAGTAAAGTGTTTGAATCATTTTGAAGTGCTGTTCCTGAAATGAGTGTCACCGCATGTTTCTCATTCAGTTTGTCATCTTTGTTGGTTTGTTATAACTTTTAACTATTATAAACAATTTTTCCCCGCGTTTCGACATGTCTTTTGAGCGTTTTTAGGGAGCACAAATGTACACACACTTGAATAAACAAACGTAAAAATTCTTAAATACTACACTAAATTCATAAATTATCGTCATTCATTGTCTATGAGTGTTGTCTCTTTGTTTATTTTACACTTCTTTACAAAAATTTCTTACAATAATAATCATATAATGTTGTAATATTCTGAAAAAACATTCTTTTTTGAGACGAAAAACGACAAAGTTATGAAATAAATTTTTACAATATGTAATAAAGAGCCATATTTTCATTAACACTCCATAGAAAAGTTTCAAGTAATTTTCATTGGAAAAATAATAGCAAACAAATATAAAGAAAAAAAAGTGAAAAAACAAACATTAAAGAATCATTGTCCTGACTTACAATTTTTTTGCTTGCTCGAATTGCACCCATATGCACGCTTGAGTGAACGAGCAGCAAAAAAAAACAAACTGCATCATTTTCCACTCAAGTAGTTGTTAAAAATATTTTCATACACTTCACTTCTTTATTTTTATGTGCAATGCAACACTATTTTCTATTATCATCATTCTCATCAAGAGTAACATAACAATATAGAGTGTGTTTATAGTGTGCCAGCCAGCGAGAGAAAAAAGAGTGTGTGATATATTTTTTCATGTCTTACACAACAGAGAGTTGTAAAATATGGTTTCGCGTAAATTTTTGCTGTGAATGAATTTTTTTTACCCTCGATTTTTTTTTTGCATGGAAATCTGAGCCAAAAATTGACCGTTAGAGACAAATTTTTTGAATTTTTTGACAAAATCCTTCCTCCCGCATTCTGTCACTGCTCGTGACTGGCTTTGGAGAGAGATACAACCCCATGAATCCACTCAGATGGAATAAGTTTACACAAGTATTTACGACGACGACGAAGTAAGTGTGTTTTTTGTATTTCTAAATAAAATAAAATAAAATATTGTTCGATAAATTTTCCGCAACAACAAACCCGTCGAGTAAATGTCTCATTCACACACATTCACTTCGGAAGCGACGAAACACGAACAATAATCGTTACAATATTATAACAATATTTATCAAAATTTGAAGAGGAAGCACGCCGTGCCACCGAGTGTTATTCAATCAGCGACGCGACACTTTTTGACCGTAGAAACCGCGTCGTCGTCGTCACTTGAACTCCAACTGCTTCTCAAGCGTTCGTGTTTTGAATTAAGTAAATGACACTCTGGCTGTGTGTTCTGAAATAAGCAGGGATGACAAAAATATGGATTTTAGAACAAAAATTTTTTAAACTTAAAATATTTTATAATATTTAACAAAAAAATTAAAATTAAAAAAAAAATAATTTTTTTTAAATTTAAAATTAAAAAAAATTAAAAATTTTTTTTTAAAAAAAAAAATAAAAATTTTAAAAATTCATAAAAAAATTTTAAAAAAATTCTTAAAAATTCTTCGTAAATATTAAACATTTTTAATGCCAAAAAAATAAAATAAATTTTTTTCATTGAATTTTGGATAAATTTATAAAGATTCGAATTTAAAACTTGATTTTTTTTCTGAGAATTTTCAAAAAAAAATTAAAATGACTTTCAAGTATATCTAAAATTTACCAAAAATTATTTGATTTAATTGTAATAAATTAATATTCTTTTGAAATATGTTCAAAAATATTTATTTATGTTGATATATTAAAATAATTAATACATTTTTAAAAAAATTAAAAAAAGTAAAATATTCATCAGAAGTATTTTTTAAATTTTATATTTTTTTTTAATTTAAATTAAATTTAATTAAAAGTTATTTTATTAATTTTTTTTTACAAATTTTTATTCGAATTCTACTTTCTCTAAATTAAATATTAGTAAAAAAATTTAAACCCAAAATTTCTGTTTTATTTATTTTAAAAATTATTTAATTCATTAATTTTTTAAAATTATTTTAATATTTAAATATTTTTTCCATCCCTGCTCATAAGCCATAAGGAAACGGCTCCACTTCATATGGATGAAACGAGAAGTGTCGCACACATTTTTCGGCATGTCATCAATATTTAATGAGAAATTCGTTTGATTTTTTTGTGATTCAAATTTTTAATACATTCATGCATTTATATAAAAGGAAGCAGACACCAAGAACGGGAGTGAGGAAAAAATCGTTAGAATGCACTTTTTTATTCTAATTTAATTCAAGTGGAGCCAAAAAATAAAAGAAAAATTTTGGAGAGATGACTAAATCATGATAATGCACAATAACACAAATATTATTCTTGGCTTCTTTCTAAAATATCATATAAAATATTCCGTCGTCTTATGTTTATGTAATGAGAGCACTTTTTATCTCTCGAAAGGATGTGTTTCTTATAAGATCATTTTTTTTCTGGTTCACGGATGACTAAGTTCAAGCCATTTATCATCAATAACGGCATAACATCATCATAACAAACCATTTGCTCGCACAACGTCGTCGTCATCATCGATGATAAGTGTCTGCTTGTCCAATTGTTATTTTAATTTTAAATAATAAATACAGAAAACTATTAGCATACAACGCACATAAAGAATAGAAGACAATTTTAATGATAATCAATTTACGGTTCATTATGTGTTCCATGCATGATAAAGAGGGTTTTTGACTTCGTTCCTGAACTCTTCTCTCAATCTTGCATTGTTTATTGGACGTTAATCTACAAAATGTTGTGTAACACTTTGACAATCATAACAAAGACGACGACGACTACGAAGAAGATGAGAATAAATAAAAAGTCACATATGGAAATTAATTTAGAATAATTTAAAATTTACTTAATTGAAGCTGTCATATTACTAATGACATCGATGTTAAATGTTTGTGTCTTCTCTTCACTAAGTACTTCGATAAAAAATTGATGAGGAGTGAAAAAATACAGACTTCCTTTTATTATTCTTTAATTTTTCTGTAAGTGATGATTTCCATTAAATTCCATCTCAAGGCGAAAAATTAATTAAAAATCATTCCCATTGGATTCGAGGTCCGTTTTTTAATTAACACTTTCGAAAAATTTTATTATTTAATTTTTTTCGCGTCAAATCCGTATCCTTGCCTTTAATAAAATTGTAATAAAGAAATAAATAACAAACAAATTAATTCCCGCAACGAGCGACAACGACTAAAGAAAATATGTATAAAAACAAAACATTTTCCTCCATAAATCAATTTTTATGTAGCGAATCTGCCTCTTTTGCTGCATGCCTGCCTGCGCGATGATATTTAATATAAATATTTCATCGGGAGCACTGTATATGCCGAATATTAGCACGGACATAAATTTACTACAAATTTATTTTACATTTTTTTTTCTTTTTTTTTTTGCAAAAAGCATTAAAAGGCACAAACAAACATGATAATAAAAATTTTTTGGTAACATTTCAAAATAACGGCGAGAAACGAAGAGAAAGAGAAACTTGTTAAAATTCAGATTAAAAAAATTTTTTGGTGTGTTAATTAACAAGATTAATAATGTTCTTGTTCTTGTGTTTTATTTTATTTTTTTTTTTTTGCGAAATAAGAAAAAGTAAAAAAATATCAATAATAATATTTTCTTCTTTTATTTCTCGTTTCAGGTAAGTGTGCAAAAAAATTCCCTGTTGTGTTTCGTGAACCGACTAAGGACGGACCGCTCGTCGATTATTAGCATAAAATGTAAGATGATGAAAAAATTTCACGTTAACAGTGAGAGATCAACCTACACACGAAATTATTTGTTTAATTCGTCGGAATTAAAAATGAAATAAAAAGTCGTAACATATTGACGCTTTTTTTTTGGTAAGTTTTTGTTTTTTTTAAAGAATTTGCATAAATTAAAAAAAAAATTTTTTTTTGGTTAACCGTTAGTCATCTGCCTCCCTCACTAGTAGCGCGAACACCGAAAAGTGTATATGAAAGGTCTAGTTTTGTCGACAAGTAAATCTCGTATCAGTAATAATAATAACAATAAACACACAACTCTTCTCTTGTACGGCATTTCATTCATTCATTTCGTTCGCCGTAGTTCGTGTCGCTGCATGTAGAAGAAGCAAAAAGAAGAAAAGTGAAAAAATTGATTATTTTACGACACACACGATACACGAATAGAACACTGGAAGTCGATTACGTTACACCAACACATTTACATTCGGTTATCATCTGTTCAGTGTTTGGGTATTTAAATATTTAAGAGTTTGTTGTAAACATTACAGCGGCGAGTTGTCTATACGGCACAGAAACCAACACAGACGCACATCTACTTCCATTGTAATGTTGTTACATCGTTCGTTCGTAAAATGTACGAGAATCCGTCTCCGCTCCGTCTTATTCATATTATTTCATTCATATACGAACGACACGCACACACATGCAACCGTTCGTCGTCGTCGTCGTCTTGTACGTCTCGCACCAAAGTGTAGAGAATGAAAATGCAAAACCAGGGACTGTGTTTGTATGTAATATTTCCATTTAGATTTAGTTTCTTTCGGGCTGGCGAACGAATAATACATTAGATCGGAAGGTTGTACGCTGCGCACGGTCATGTTTTTATTATATTATTCCAAATATATTTTCTCTGTATACCAAAACAGAATGTGAGTGCACTACAAAATACACAAAAAAAAATAAAATATAAAGTTTTTCTCAGTGAAAATACGAAAATTATCCTGAAAAGTTTGGGGAAAAACTTGTGTGAATTTAATTCAAAAATAAAATAAAAAAAAAATATTACAATAAAATTCAATTGAAAAATTGTGAATGAAAAACAAAATTTTTGCACACACAAAAATATTTTGACGAAAATCACGGAAAAAGTTAATACAAGGTGTGTTAAGTAAAAAAAACAAAATTATCCAAAAATATTTTATTTTGATAAGGAGTGAAATATGGAAAAATATTTTTTTTTATTATTAAAAAAAAATAAATAACAACAAAATTCCTTTGTACGTAAATAAATTAAAATTTGTGCCATAACGAAGCATGAAATATTTTCAAGGACTATTTATTATTATTTTTTGTGTTTGATAAAATTTTTAAGCTCTAAATTGGTGATAATTCATAAAAAAAAATAAATGTCGTGAAATGACAACAATATTTTTTTTTTATCAAAATTAACCTTGCAAAATTTAATAAAAATTGACAATACATTTTTATGGATTTTATTTGATTGACAGAATATAATGAAATTTTTTTTGTGTAGTGTAGCTTATGAAAAAATAATATTATTTTTAGAGCGGAAAAATATTGTGATAATTTTTTTTTTATGATAATGAAAAAAAATTTGATAAAAATATAAAAAAAATAATTCTGAGGACTGTTCTTTAAAAAAAAAATAAAAACAAATAAATAAATAAAATTAAAGAGAATTTTTTAAAAAATAAATGTTAACAAGTTAATTTCAATCCAATTTTGTGCCCATCAATAATAATTAAAATTGCGAAAAAAAAATCCACACACAAAAAATAATTTTTATGTATAAAATTATTATCCATCACTGACATGCCGCATTTTAAATGATAAATTTTTAATGAGTTCAGAATAAATACACAGCAGTTCGATGACCGATGCACAACCCGGCACAAAAAAATATACTGACAAAAAATGTTTATAATAAAATTCCGAAATAAAAAAAAATTGAGTGTATATAATCAATCCATTATAAAATCTTGCCAGGCTCGGTGCAAGTCCTCATCGTAGTCTATTATTTTTTAAAAAGTTTTTCTGCACTGCTAAAAAGCGGCAGACGACGAAACACATATTTATACGAAACATAGTTGTTTGCCAAAAAAAAAAAAAAGAATTATCGATTTTCTCTGTTTTTTGTGTTTTGTTCCTGTTTCTGTGTTGCTGTTGTGCCAGCAAGGAAATTATTTCACATGCTTTTTCCGTATTCTCGCAACTTTTCGTATATTTAAAATAATTATTATTATAACAAAAAAAAAATATGTACGAAAAAAAGAGAACGGAAAATGTCAAGTCCATACGCCACACGGAACATGACACCGACACGATTTAAAGCAAAAAGTTCACATAATCATAAACTCCTTATAAGTTGATATTGTGTAATTTTCTTTCTTTTTTTGTACTTTTTTTTCGGCTTTTTAACTTCTTCTTGGACGAATGTGTATAAAATGTATTGTAACGTAAACAAACAGAAAATATTTTTGTTATTCATTTCCGAACATGAATTTTTATTTTTCATATAAGGCACAAAATGCACTGAAAATGCCTCCAAAACACAATTATATTGTCGAAAAAATTGTCAAAATTTTTATATACACACACGTAAGACGTCCAAAGAAGGAAACAAGATTTCCAAGACATGATATGTATGTATAAATAAACAATTTTACAAAAAAAAAATCAATTTAATGTTCTTTGTTGTATTAAATTTTTAAACAAAATTTTTGCAACAATGTTTCGGATTTTTTTTTATGAATGACGAAACATAAAAGGAACGCAATTATTTCAAATCTCATTTTTTTTTTCTCGTAATAATTTATAATAAAATAAAAAGGGTTTGATTAATTTAATACGTGACAAAATCCGATTTTACTCAAAAAAATTTAATAATGACCCTCCCTCAATAAAAAAAATTCTACATATCAAGTCTGCATAATATCACTCAAATTTATAAATTATTTTAAAGGACAGTCCCTCGCACACGATTACGATAATAGGATTAAAATATGAACCACTACACTACATAATAAGTACTGAAAAAACAATAAAATTTCACGAACATTATTTTAGAGTAAATATGTTTCAATGCACAGCAAAAAATATATGAATATCATAAATTATCACCAAATTCGTAGCTAGTAAATTTTATATGCGCGCCGTTAGCCGGATGTTAAAAATGCGATTTTGTTGTTATTTGTAAAAATTCTAATAAAAATTTGTTAGTTTTTTTTTTTTGTAAAAAATAATAAAAAAATGTAACATATTTTTGCAAGTACTTCATAAAAAAAATTTATAAACTCGCGAGATTAGAATTTTATTTTTTATTGTTATGACGAATGAACGTCTTATCAAAATTTTTTGTGGTTTTTTTATTCAATATTTCCGTTCCAGTCTACATGGGAACGAGTGATAAGATGAATATGAGTCACCCAGAATTTCACTCCTTCGTTTTTATTTTATTTTAATAAAATTTCATGCTAATTTCCATTCTTGTTTATTGCAGTGAATAATCATAAATTTTCATTATTAAACGGAAAATATTTGAAGTGAATGAAAAATAATAAAAAAGATAAATTGTGAAAAAAAAATAAAACAGTGAAAATTTTATCAATCAAATTAAAATAAAAAAAAAATTATATGAAAAAAAAGTGAATAAAACAAGAAAAAAAAATAATAAAAGTTAAATTAATTATAACAAATGATTCGAATGCAATTACGAAAAAAACAACGATAAATGTATGAAAAATAATAAATTTTAATCATTTTTCGCGACTGACGCTCTAAATAAAAGCTTGTACAATCATTATATTATCTCTTTCTGTCATAATTTATTCAGAAGAGAAATAAAAAATATTAATTACCGATTTTATTAAATCAAATGATGACAAATCAATAAGACGACGCTCCAGCACAAATGTCACCAACGACGTTATTTTTAGGCAATTAGCACACCATTTTTTGAGTTTACTTGATTGATTGTGGATTTATTTGCGCCAATAAAAAAATGGACACATATGAACAAGCATACGAATATGACACGACTATGGAATGTAGGGATAATGGTGGAATATTTATGCGTAACGGAGGAAGAGGTTAGTATCCGCTTTTTTGTGTTAGAAAATCAATATTTTAAACAGACGACGTAAAATTTGCATGAAAATCGCTCACCACATACAACAATTTTATGCAAAATGTCCCTCTGCCGTTCACTCAACTCAACTTCAAAAATCGTTCAAAATGGAAAATCAATGACGAAAGAGCATCAAAATTCAACGACAAACTCCCCAATGTATTTTGTCGTGTATATGTCGCATCAGAATTCGACCAAAAACAAGAAGTGGATTGAGGCATGTGTCATAAATGTCTAATAATGTACACAGTACACACAACGATGTCCATTTACTGTCGTTCAATTCAATCAATTATGTCAATCATTTATTTACATGTGCGAGATATGTATTTATAATTGTGTCTGTGTCATTTCTGACTAAAATAATAAATACAAGACGTTTCGCGGAATTTCTGTTAAAATTTAAATTAAACAAAAAAAAAACACATATTATTGGTTAATTAATGAGTTGAAACCTCAGAAGTTGTTAATTCGTGGGTGGAAAATAAATTGTTAACTCTTTCATATTCTTAGAACAAACAAAAAGGGGCGACATTGAAACCTGACCGACCACACATTTGATCGATATCACAAACATTTTTATTCAATTTATTGATTTCCCGTCGTGATAGTCGTGTCAGTAGGTCATTTTACCCAAAAAAATGTCGTCAAAAATTTGACAGGGAAGTGCTTTTACATTAGGGCAAGTGCAATTTCGAAAAATATTTCATATTTCTTTTTTCCTAATTTTTATTTTCTTAAATCTAGATAAAGAATAAAAATTTTAATTAAATTTTATTATATTAAATTTTAATTAAATTATGGACAAAAAATTTTAAAAACATCAAAAATTGTTAAAAATAAATTTTTTTAAAATTATCACAAGAATCATTAATTACATTTGACTGAATAATTAAATAATAAAATAAATTAAAATTTCTGAAATCAAAAAAAATTTAGAAAATTTCTGAACTTAAAAAATAAAAATTTAAAAGATACCTACTGTTCAAAAAAAAATTTTTATTCAAAAATAATTTTATTTAATTAATTTATTTAATTAATTATTAAATTTTATTATTAATATTTTATTATTACTAATTTTTATTTAGTTAATTAAATCAAATTTTATTTTTTTATTATTGTTATTTAAACTTTTTTTTTCAAATAATTAATTTTGATTTTTAGAAAAGTAATTTGAGTAACTTCAAAATGTTTTTTTTTATAATTTTAATTATTTATTTTTTTGACTAAAAGAATTTTTAATACTGAAAAAATTTAAAATATTTCATTAAAAATTACAATTTTCTTTAAAACTTCAATTTTATTTCATTTCTTAGTCCAAAAAAATTTTTTTTTTTAAATTGCACTTGCCCTATAAAAAATTGAACAAATGTCTCCATTGCACGACCTTTAGTTACCATCATTTTCATCGTGCACGGCGACTTTTGTTATAATCAACATTTGACACGCATCGCACGTAGAAATAAATATTTACACAATAACTGACAGAAAAAATCCGATAAACAAGTATGTGAAGCAAAGTAATGAAATCCTGATCGAACTCTTGTCTAATATTATTTTGGTTTGGGTAATAAAACAGTCGAACTGTCACTCCCCGATTGACATAAGTAATCAATTATTGCCGTACGCGCGCTTATCAAGATTTCTCGTCTTGTTAAGGACGCGACGTGCCGCACGGAGAAATTCTTGCATCGGGCAGATTTGGAGCAAATTTTCGCTGAAAGCATTAACCAAGACGTCTAATAAACAAAGAAAATTTATTTTCTACTAAAAAATTTTTTTTCTTGTCTGTAATAGACTTTAAAAGTGAAAAAAACACGCTGTAATACAATAATTTTTTAATATCTTCGGGCAATCTACTTCCACTGACTGACTGAACAAAATCGATACAACAACATTATTACTAGAGACAGACGTCTTTTGTTCAAACAATAATCGTTGCCTGATAAATTTATTTTTATTAAAAAAGAAAAAAAAGTCAGTTTCACTGTTAAAGCCAATCATTGCTTCCACTCCACTTAATTTTCGGGTAGAAACGGTTGTCTGCACTCATTCTCGAATAGAGACGCTGAAATAATGAAAATCACAGGTAAACACCCATGATTGATCGTTATGTGATTGCCGTTGGTTAAAATTTGTCAAAGTTTGTGTTCGCTCTGCGAAAGACATGCACCAATTGATTTTCCATCGATAATCAAAAATAATAATAGTTCGCAGGTTCTTTTTTCCTCGTTTTTTTTAAATAAATAACTCTCTCCATATCATTTTTTCTACGGTGTAATGAAGGCAAGCGGATTATTATTCAATATTCTTTTTTTTTCATATTTAATCATTTTTACATGGAAAAATATTTTATTTTATTTTATGTCGTTCCAGTCATGTCGCAACAACGACAACGACGACGAACATAATCGGGTGAAATGAAGTGTGCCCTAAAGATTGATTTTTATTGTGTTCAATATATCAAATAATGAGTGTGTCTTTAATTGACGGGGAATGATTTTCGTTGTTTTATTGTTCAGGTGATTTTTTTGCACGCAAACCGGCACACGAAAAGGCAAAAAACGTCTAAAAAATCGACAACCGTAAAAACCGAGCGATTTGGAAATTCAGGTCGTTTTTCGACTGACGGTGGTAATCCCTTTATTTGTTCGTTCATTCATGAGTCGCACATGACCCGACAACGTCTATCACTTTGCTGCCATTTTTTGTGCAAATTGAAACATTTTGCCGATTAAAATATTTTTTTTTAAATAAAAAATCAAGGGAAAAAAAGTGAAAATATAATAAAATTTGCACGTATAAATTTTTCGTTATTTAACTTTCCAATCATTATTATCGTCATCATCGCATGCCATTAGCATGAATTCCATATTATGCTGATAATCACGAGAGAATTTTTTTTTTGCCTTCTTTTTATTTACATTTCCAATTTGAATTTAAATAAATAATGAAAATGTTTTTAAATGACGATTTTACACAAAAAAAAATTTTTCGTGCAATATGTGCGAGGAGATGACTTTCTGACAGATGAATATGGAAATTATGTTTATTCGGTATGAAGCTAGTGTGTCAAAAAATCAAGAAAAACCTATCTCAACTTACATTTTTTCTTCCAGGAAGAAACAAAAAAAAAATATGACAAGAAGACAATATAATCAGAAGAAAATTTTGTTTGCTCCAATTCTTCGCTTCGTTGTTTTTTCTTCGGGGATTGCGATTTTTTCATGCAAAATCTTGATGAAAAGCACAGGAAAATCAACGGAAATCAGTGACAACTAAAAACTGATTTTTTATCAATTTTTTTTTCGAAATTTGACATTAAGAGCTAAAAATGAGCAAGTCGCGAAAAAAAATCAACAAGTCTAAGACTTCTTTCTCTTGTTTTACGCTTCTTTTTTTTATCAAGACACAAAAGACCTGGCGGTTGCTGTGCCTCGCAGCGTTGCGAAGTATTATGATATGATAGCGTCGTCGTATCATTTCAGCATATTTTTTTTGTGCCATAGAACGTGCACAAAAGACTTTTTCTTAAATATATCTCGTCGTTCGTCTTCAACGTCGTTGTTGTTGTTGTTGTTGTCATTATTATTATATTTCACTTCTTACACAATTTTTTTCAACTTTTCTTTCTAACGAGTTACAATAAAAAAAAGGGAAAAACTCTTTTAAAAAAAAAAAAAGAAGAAATTGTCTCGGCGCCACCAGCAGCACGGCATATTAAGGAAGGAAAAGGAAAATCCATTTAAAAATGTACAATCTTTGGCAACGTTTCTTGGATTGACAAATATTTTACGCACGCACACAGACAAGAATTTTTGACCTAAATTTCGTTTCCGTATTTTTTATTTCTTTTTTCGCGCCTTTCATAATTTATTCAAATACGATCGATTTTTGGTCCTAGGTCTTTAAATTTACGCCAGCAACACCCACTCGTTTGAAAAATAATTTAAAAATAAAAAAAATCGTCTATAACCCTTCGTTATGTCATCCTATGTCGATGTCGTTGTCGGCACAAAAAAGGGATGTTTTTTAAATAAAATAAAATAAAAAAAAAGTTTTTTTTTGAAAATGTCTCAATTTTTACGCAAGCCCCTTATAAACATAAAAGAAAATTGTTGTTTATTTTCATGCCTTGTAAAAGAAAATTTTTATGAGACTCGTTTTGTGCTGTGGAGTAAAATAAAAATAATAACAAAACGACATAAAATGATATTCTCCACATCAAAAGCACACAAACTCTTTGCTAACTAGGCACTCGACAACATTTTCCCTGCAAAGCATAATGTTTTCTGCGTTATTTTCAAAACGGAGCATCTATTTTAAATACAATCAGGCTCAAAATTGGGATCAGTTTGGGTTAAAACATAAAAGAAAATTACAACAAGAACAACAATTACGACGACGGTGGTACGAGAGAGTGTTTTGCACAAAAGTTTGTAGACAAACCACGGTTGTTGTTACGTCAGAAAGTCATGTCATGAAAGCGGCACAGATTGTAAAATAATTCAAGCAGATGAAATAAATGACATCCATGTTTTCCCTGCGACGAGCAACGACAACGACGAGTTTTAAAGCATGTCAAATTTGATAAGAAGAAAAGTATCTCTCTCTCTCATTCCATTGAGGGACCTTCAAAGAACGCACTCTATTAAATCGATTCCTTTCATGCTTGAACCTGAATCGATACGAAACTTTCCTTTACAGCTAGAAAGAAAAAAACTAAGTTCAAAGGAAAAAAAAAATCTTTTTTCTCGTCTTTCGTCTATTTGCGTCGACGTCTCAACCGTATTAATATTGTATGATAGGCACAAAAGACGCAGTATAAAATTACAAATAAACATATAAGGATGTCTGCAAAGGAAATAAGGTACACGCGTAACACTATACGACATGCCATGGTTTCCTGAGACGTTTCGCACACACACACAAAAAAAGCAAGCGGAAAAAATATTATCGAGAAATGAGAAAAAATTCTGCACAGACGAGTCTAAGGAGGTGAAGTGAAAAATCGATACTGTTATTCCATTTTCAAGGCAAGTTTAAGCACTTAATCATGAATGTGTACGTTTTCCTCGGATTTTCGACTCGAGTCCTGGATGGGATATGAAATATTAGAGCACATATTAATTTTTTTTCTTCAACATGGAAAAAAATTGTTTTTTTCTTCTTCTTCGTTATTATTACTATTACTACTTACTAACGACGACATAGTTTGCATTTGCACGTCTTCCGCTAATATTTTCTCATTTTTTTCTGATTTTCCTTGCAAACAACGCGCGCGATTGAAAATGCAGATATCCTATTTTTTCCGCATTATGCCGTAGAATAATTGTAACAGAACGAAAAAAAATTGTTGAACATGATGAAAAAATTACGGAACATAAATTTTAACAGATTTTAATAAAATAAGACGACAACGACGAATGTTAATATTTTTCCTACCTTTTGACAAGGGTGTTGAGATGGAAAAAAAATTGAATGAATCATTACATGAAAAATTGCTTGTTCAAAAGAAGAATAATATTTTCCTACTTGAGCACTCTTTTCATCCATCCATGCGAAAAGGTATGAAACGACGAGCGGAAAAGATCTGCAAAAGACGATTATTATTGTTGTATAAGAAAAATTAAACAATAAATTTTCTGTAAACTGCTTTTAATTAAAAAGTAAAAAAAAAAAGAAAAGAACGTCGGAGCAAGAGTAACAATAACAATAAAGCAAAAAAAAAAATAAAATAACGGTGAAGGATATAACGAAGAACGGTTGAAAGGATAAATCACTTTGTTCTGTTTTTAATTTTGTTGTTTGTTGTTAAGGATTTTTTGCGCGATAAATTATGCGGATATTAATATTAAACTTTGGCAGTTATCTCCGTTCGTCACATGGATAACACATCATTTCCAACTAACCATATGTTGTAGCAAAAAAGAACAATATTATTACAATTCCTCGCCTTAAGCCATTTTTTTTTCGTTCGAATATAAAAATGAAACACATGCCGAGTCAAGTCAATCCAATATTGTTATAAATGTTTATCTTGATGAATATATGCAACAAAAAAGGCATTTATTGCGTATGAACTTCATTTTTTATTTCGAGTCACACACCATTATTGCCGATTATTGTTTACGTAAAAAGTAAACTCTGTAAATTGCAGTAATGAAAATAAATTTCTTCCTAAATAATAATTTAATGCACTTTAAAAATGTTTTTTTTTCTTTGCGAACGAGGTTAATCTTTGATATACTTTGTGCAATAATGCCTGCATACGTGCCCGATATTTATGGATTTTTTTCCGATAAATAATATAATAAGGCACATATTAAACGGAACATTTTTGTTGAACATCGTTTTGGCGCACCCATGCATCATTATATCGCTTGTCAGATATGTTCTTTCTTGTGAGGTACGTCACAATATTTGCTTGGGTTTCGATAAAGGCTTTTGTATGATGATGAGCAAAATCGTATGAACGTCTACCAATCATCTGAGTTTTATGAACTTCCTTGCCTTGTGGGATGAAATAGTTTTTTTTTTTTAATTTTTTTCAATTTTTATTTTATCTTATAAAAAAAATTTAAAAAATATATTGAATAAATAATTAAATTATTTATAAATATATAAAATTTTGATTTTTTTTAGTTCATTTTTTTAATAATATAGTTTTGAAAATAAATAAATTAATTAAAAATAAGTAAAAAAAAATATTTTAGAAAAAAATATTTTTTATAATATATTTGAAATTTTTATTTTCTTAGAAAATTTAAAATATAATTTTCTAAAATAAATAAATTTTTATTAAATAATTAATTATATAAATAAATTTAAAAAATAATATGTAATTTATTTTTTTTTTTATTTGTTTATTATTAATTTTTAAATATTAAATTTTATTTTTTTTTTTAAATTAAAAAAAATTATTAAAAAAAAACAAATTTTTATAATTTTTTATTAATTTTTCTTTAAATTAAAAAAATAATTTTTTTTCAAAAATAATTTGAAAATAATAAATTGATAAAAATTTTTAAAAAATAAAATTTCCTACAATTTCCTATGAAATTTTGAATTTTTCTTATTTTTCAAGACTCAGAACGTTAAAAAAAATAATTTCTTACCACTGGGCAATACACGCTCACTCACTTGCATTATTTGAAGTTTATTGATCATCATCGTATCATAAGTAAAAATTTTATGGATGCATATTTGACGAGAAAGACGACGACGAAGGAAGATGAAGATAATATTTCTGAGTTATTTTAAAGGTGAGGCAATTCTTTTCCATAAGAAATGTTGCTAGGATGTCTTCAAAAGACCCGTAAATTGCATAATTTTATGAAAATTTATTAATTTCCTGTCAATTGAGTCCTAAAAACGAGTCAAAGACCCATGACACACCCCCGAGATAATAATTAAAACATGCAAAAATAGCAACAACGAACATTTTATGGAAATATCTGCGTGCGAGTTTCTCGCTATAATCATAAAATAATACGATACGATGCGAAATATGCTCAGTTCTGGATTCAAGTGCCTTCGTCGTCGTCATCGTCATCATCATCATCAGCAACGAGCGTGCAATATGCCTCGCATACATTGATTATCATCATGATAACGTAACATAATGTACAATAATAATAATAATATGAGGCAATCGTATTATTGCTCAGTTCAGGTTCATATCCTCTTTCGTTCGCTGTGATGGTGTATCGAATATTCGCATCAATATTTTAAAAGAGCTGACTGAATCGATTTTGCATTATCTTACCCGCATTCATGCACATATCCATGCCACACCACCGCAGACGTACATTTTATTGTTTTACGTGTATTGTTATTATTTTGAGTGTGTCTACCACCAATATTGGCATTTATCGTAGGAACAACAACAATAATCGAACAACAAGAAGGAGGTCAATGAATTTGAACTCGTCTTGAAAAAAAAAATTTTTTTACGTTCTTGTATAATAATTTATTAAAGTATCTGAATTTATCATAACCACACTTCTTTTTCGGTGAAATATTTACTCGCATACACGAAGGAACAGGGACATGCCGAAATTTTTTTTTGTTTTTTTGATGAAGAATAATAATGTGCTGTCATACAAAATAATAACAACACACAAAATTTACCACACACAGTGTCGCATCAGAAATTCACGAAAAAAAAACGCACAAACAGAATGATAAATGAAATATTTCTTGAGAAGACGAAGAATAAGGAACCCCACAAAAAAAAAACTCAAACCAACTCATCAAGACAAGAGCTTCACTCAATTTGTAATGATTTTTCCTCTCCATCTTTCCTTATCTGACGCATTTATGCATGATATGACGTGAATATTGAGTGAAAATATCGTAGCGTTGCTTGGAATTCGATACCGATACATGGTACGACTTCTATTTTCTTGTACAATTTTTTTTATTTTACGATTATGATCACATTTCAAACAATGCTTGCCATAAAATATGCCTATACTAGATACTTAAAAGTGTCTGTCTTGCCAGCGAGCTCCAGCAAAATAAATAAAAAAATAAAGGAATTGCGAACGTGAGGATTATGTAATGCAGGAAGTGGATCAAATGTTCACTTCAACAATAAATAATAAATAAAATAATACAAATCAATATTATCAATCAAGCTTTTTTTATTTATAGAGAACTAATTTGTGATTTTTCTATTTTTTTTTTCTTTTCAGGTATGTATCTGAGCACTTTCTTGACGAATTAAAAATATTTTTCGTAAGTAACGTCTATTCATATTTTTAAATTAAAGTTGAATGGAAATGCAATAACTCAAATTTTGCTTCACGAATGTCATCCGAGTTTTTTGTAGAGAGTCAATTCAGGCCTTAAGAAGGTTTTGGAACAGAAAAATGTGAACTTTGCATAAAAAAAACTTGAAAAATTAAAAAAAATCCAAAATATTCGACATTTTTTGAAAAATTTCGTTAACCGTATAGTTTTAGGGTAAATTTTCGATTTTTATAAACAAAAAAAAATTGACGGGTGAACTAAGTTTACGGGCTCAAATATGGATGACTCTTAACTATATTTTACTAGTTCAAATATATAAAAAAAATCTTTAAAGATTTTAATTGATTTATTTAAAAAAAATTAGATTTAAAAATTACATTGATTGAAAATTTAGGGTGAACTTTCGATTTTCATAAACAAAAAAAAAATTTTTTGGCGAGTAAAATGAATTTAACGAGTTCCACTACTTTAAATATAAAAAAAAATCTGAATGAATGAAAAATCCAATAAAAAAACGGAGAAACGATACGACGAAGAGTTTTGCACAGAGAAAAAAATAAAAGAGGAAAAAATATTCTTATTATACCTACAGATGAATGTTATTAACTTAGTGCAACGGAGCATATTTCCTCTGGGACTAATTTGTTTAGATCATGACTTTTCTCTCGTGCCATATCTCGAGTGTTTCGGTACGATACGAAAAAGGTGTCCTTTTCATATAAATTGCAGAATTGCTCTGGTGTGTATCGCCATAATAAGTGGACCTATTGTGAAAAAGAAATATATATAAAATAGACGAAGGGATTTCTATTGTGTGTCATTATTGTTATTTTTTTTTTGTATTTTCACAAAAAAGCACTGAAGAGTAATGTCCAGATAAAGAATTTTCGTATTTTCATTCGATGGACATTTTATATTAAGAGAGAAGAAGAAAAAAGGTGAAAAACTTTTCTTTTATTTCTTGATTTATACAGCTCGAAATATTGACTTTGCGATACATGGGATGACATTCCGGGCACAACTAACTTTGTCTTGTTTCCCAAAAAATAAAAAAAAAAGACGCAAGTTTGTTTTCACAGATGTTGTTTTTTCTAACAAACAAAAATGTTTGTTTCAAGTTTGTTATAAAAAAAAAATTTTTTTTTGGGACACATTTTTTCCTACGTTCCTGCTAACGATCTCTTTATCTTCTCTTCCGTGTACGTGTAAAAATACATCATTATCTGAGTGTTTGTGTGTGTGTGTGGCGCATATGATTCAAAAAGGAAGATAATATGGCATGGGACAACTTTTTTTAAAGGCAAACGGCAAAAATTACTGCGCTCGAAAGTTTTGCTAGATATCGTAGGCAAGCAAGCGGGTGAGAGATTGTTAGAAGAGCGGAACAGGATGTTTATTTTTGTCTAATTTTCTGACGAAGTTCTCCTTTTTCTGACTGTGCGACAACTTTTTCGAGTGTTTTAAAATACAGAGAGTCGCACACACACACTTGCCGAATAATATAATAATAAAAGGTTGTGTCACTTATAATAAGGTAGGGATATAAATTTTAATGCAAATGATATACAGAAGTGACTTATGGCGGTCCCTTTTGTGTGGGTATGCTCTTATTTGTCTTTTACTAACAAGGCACCTTTAAACAAGGAATTTTGACTTTTTTTCTCAGTAATCGACATTTTTCCCTCACAATTCCCAAGATTGCGAAGATTATTTAATATTATGCAAAATTGCATCCGTGCACCGTAATTATTTATGCAAGTAGATTAAAAAATGCTCTCTTTCCATTTTGTCTCGGTATCATCCTCGTCTCGTGTTGTTATGACTATTCACGATTCAAACAATGGAGTCGAGCGAAAATGATGAATTGAAAAGGGAAGTGCAAAATAAAAATGAAATAAATGAATGAAATATACTCTCTTCTGATATTTTTTTCTGAATGGAAAACTATTTTTTTTTTCATATTTATTATTCACGTCTCTTTTTTGTTCTTTTTTTTGCATAGCATCGCTTGTCCTGCTCCATTTTTTATTTATTTTTATTTTTTTTCCCTTTGTTTTGAGAGAGTGTTCTACAAAAAGCACTTTACCTTTCATTTTGCATGAAAAAAAATTGCATTTAAATTCTGAGCGCACACACAAACATCAAACAAACGAACAAAAGCAAAGACAGGAACAGGTATTTTCCATAAGTTTTTTAATTGTTTTACGCGCTGCTGTCAGGCAAACAGCAAAAAAAAACTCATCAACAAATGCATTTATAAAAAAAAGTGGCATGCGAAAAATATTTCAACAAAGTTAAAACAAAAGGAGGAGTAAATCACATCCTCATAATTTGTTTGCGTGTACAGTCGTCGTCGTTTGGTAAAAAAATGTCTTTTGTTTTTTTTTAAAGTGCTGCCGAATTTTTTTTCATTTATTTTTTTTTATTTAGCATAACAATGTGTCTTCCCAAAAAAAAAAACCAGAACGAAAAAAAAAAATCATTAAGGATGTGAATTGATTTTTTTAATGCATTTCCCTCTTCCATTCCTCTTTGTGTGTGCGTTCCATTCATCATGGAGAATTTGTCACACTTTTCCAAATTATTCGTTTTTAAAATTAATTTCGCATTCCTTTGTCTTTCAAATTAGTTTTTAATCAAATTTTCGAAATGAAATCTGTTCCTGTCCCTTGGAAATTTTGTTTGTTTACGTTTTGATTAAAATGATTATACTTCACCTCGCTAATGGGGGGCTGCCCCAGATTAAGTCCGGATAATAAATGTTCTGATATTTGCCCAAAAAATAAAAACAGAAAAAATAAGGAAAAAAAGGACATCATTTAATGACGATGGGGCGCTCGTGTAATCTGTCCCTTTTCTTTTTAAATCTTTTATTTTTCTTCGGTCTTTGCCACTTTCGAGACGATTTTTTTTCTTTGTTGTTTTCTCGGATTTAAATAAGGATCGCGACACATTTTTTTTCTTGCGAAAAACAAAAAGTTGTGGAAAAAACATCGTCTAGAAGCATTTGAATGTAAAATTTTTCGGGCCACTGTTGAAAAATGAGTGCGAGACGTGAAAAAATACACAACTTTCTAGATTCATTTTTCTTTTCGTTTTTCTCTCTTGTTTTTTTATTCTTTTTTTTTCATAAATAATGATGCTGCGAGATAGAGCACTTAAAGTGTGTTTGTTTGTGAGTGTGTGTGCGAGTTCTATATGAAAAGTGATAGATAACGCAGAAGCTTTAAGGACCGCAGAGAAAGCAAAATAAACGCGCATTCGCTAAGAAAATGATGGAAATGCAAAAACGATGTCTCTCCTCGGGATGATGAATTAGGTGTTTGTTGATTTTTTAGCTTGCCCTCCATTTTTTTATGTGTTTCGCACGGAACAGCTCAACGAACCGAGAGGGAAAAAAACTCGCCTTGAGACAAACATTACAGATGAGTAAAGTGGGTATCATTTCCCAGAACTACACGATTGTGTGCGTAGGCACGAAATACTCGTGCGGTTACAATCATAATATTTTTATGCGTACTCAGTTTTTTTTTTGTGTTTTCACACTTGGTCGCCTTTTGTATCTTCTTATAGTATAAAATTTATTCCAACCCAAAAAAAACTCGAGACGCCGACAGAGACTCGTGAAAAAAAGATGCAAATACATGAAAAATGATTTAAGTAAGAAGTTTATGCTGTTAGCATATGATGAAAATTTGCGAGAAAAGACGAGTGACGAAAGACAAACAAAACATTTTTCATACTTTTTGTGTCTCATGCGTTGAAAACTTGTCTTTTGAAGTCAAGTCACACGTGAGTGATGGAGGAAAATCCATCATTAGAATAAATTTTCATCATTTTGCTGTCAAAATATTATTTTGCATCAACACTTTTTTTAAATTCACAAATATCTCGGCTTTAAACATGCTGCACTTACGAAATAAATCAATTTTCAAACACATATTTTCCAAGTACGTACACATTGAGTGACATGAAATGAAATTCAATAATAATAATCAATGTGAAACCTACCTTGTTGTTTGTTATTGTAACAACAACTTTCAATACATATACTACGGATTGAAAAAGTATGAAATTGACCTCTTAAGAATGCTTTAAAAGTCGATCTGATATCTTTTGGAGTTGATCATCTACAGCTCTGAGTAATAAAATTGTCAAAGAGGTTAATTTAACACCTTCAGAAGTTAAATTAATCCCTTGAGATGTTATTTTAATCCCTTGATGGTCTGTATTTGAGAGACTAATTTAATCCCTTATGAGGCTAAGAAAGAAGCATCAAAAGGGATTAAATTAATCTCTCAAAGGATTAATTTAACCACTCAAGAGATTAAAATAACATCTCAAGGAATTAATTTAACATCTCAAGGTGTTAAATTAACCTCTTTAAGATATTAATTTTTAGCGCTATAGATGATTACCTTCAAATATTTTAAATTGACCAGAGAATGAGGTCAGATTATTTATTTATTGCAACAACAGGTTTAAAACCCTTGGCTAAATAAAAACTAATTTTCATTTGGGGCAAAAAAGCCGTTGGAGAATCTGCCGGCATAAAAAACCCATCTTTTCAAAAAACATTTATTCATAGTGTTTCGTCATCCTTCTCAGAGTAAAGGTCCTGCATCCTTCTTGCGACGGCCACTCACAGTAAAATGTTGTCTTTCATGTGATTTGCCCTTGGATTGATTCCTAAAGGTGTTACTTTAACATCCAAGAGATCTTACGATGTTAATTTAACACCTTAAGAAATAAATCTGACCTTATAAGATGTCAATCTCATACTTTTTCAATCCGTAATGAATTCGTAGAGGCGAAAACTATTTATTATTACAACAATAACAACCCAGTCGAGAGTGTACCAAAAAATGAACAACTTTAAAATTGGAATTGATACACTACTAATAACATTCTGTGCCTCTGCTGATAGTTAACCCATAATCATCATATCAACATAAATAGATGTTGAGTGAGTGTTATGTTACTAACCGACCAAATGCCCGATGATTCAATTTCGGACCATTTTTGGCCTTGACATGTGTGTGAAAGCGAGCGTCGATACATTCAATTACTGTAATTATCTTTATTATTAATAAAATTTGTGAAATCAATGTTCCGCGTAACTGCCATATATGTACATAAGTATGTTTGTTACTCCGAGTGTCAGATGAAATGATATTTTTTAAACGTTTTCGGTTTGATGATTGGATATATTGATTGAATTTGTGTCATGATTGTTTGTTCAATCAGAATGGGGAAGACAATGATCTCGTTGTTGTTGTTATTATGTGTATTGCGTTATTTATATGCAAAGGAATGTAAATTTAATTAAATAACATTACCGCATGTTAATCAAAACTAATGAGACATGTCGTTGCTGAATGTAGCGGCATATGCATTTGAGACAACTTTACGACATATATGGTAAATTTATTCAAAATTACACAAAAAAAAATCACGAGACATGCGGAAATTTTGTGGCATTTTTTTTTTCGGAGGAAAATACATTTCGACATCGACGACGTCGTTCAGCAGTAATGAAAAATCATGCAGAACATTAGTGGAGGTGCGTGTGCGGTTTTTATCATTTATTATTATGAACATTTCACGAGTCGAGTCATTTTGCCCCGGAATATTAAAACTAGGTTAATTACATAGTGCCAGGCAAGACGTGTGTGTGCTTTATTTTTTTTTTAGCGAGAGGCAAACTCTCCCCTTTTTGCTTCATGGGTACGAACCTCCCGAAAATTTCAAGTATACCAAGAAGCAGTGCGTTATAACATTTTAATGTGATTACTTACATAACACAACAAACACACATTCACGAGGAATCGTAGTAATGTGTACCAAGAGAAATGACTGTGGTAATGTTGAGTGAACATGAAAAGGCACGAGAACGTCGTTGATGATGATGATGATGACGAACGACGATCAAAAACCATTCAAAACAGAATTTGACAGAGTCATGTTATTTATTTATTTATACATGCATGCCTCCTTCCATTTCCGCTGATAAGGGCTCAAAATAAAAAAAAGGTAATCCTCGACATTAATATTTCAGTCAATAAAACTTAATAAAAACAAATTTCGGTAAGGCGTTAATTTTTTCGCAAATATTCTTTAGCAACGTCTTGTTGATTTAGGATCATCTTTTCCATATAATTTGCATGAGGAATCTTTCTTGAGGTGAATACATACCTTTTTTATCTGGGTCGCTTTACGTTGTTTTGATAAGGTCGACGGTCGTCGTTCGGTTAATGCGGTGATAAAAGTCGTGCCTCATTACTTTACTCTCTACGGTACCGTACCGTACGTACCGTACAAAGGAAGAATCAAAAAATCATTTCGCGATATGTTAAATGTGCGAAGGGAAACCATCTGTGTTTCACATTCTTCTGCATTTTTAATATTCATCCAATTTTTACACATGTAACCTCGTCGTATCCTTTTTCTTCCCTTTAAAGTCGTGTATGTCGTCGTACCGTAACTCGTAAATTTGAATGTTTGTTGAGGTAATGGCGCAATAACAACAAGAAAACGAGTGTTTTTGTGTGGAAATGTGTACCAAGGGATTGACGTCCGACGAAATTAGGTTTGTAGGTCCGCACACACAGCAAAAAAAGGGATCTTAATCATAAAAAATTAAATCTACATCCGAGAAAATTTATTTGCCGTATGTCAATCTAACATCGGGTTATGTCGGAACATGCTGAAATGTCAAGCGGAAAATTGCCATTTTACTACTAGACTAGATACCAAGACACAAGGTGTGGTATGTCCCTACTAACTACTATGTATGAAAATTCGATCAATATTTGTCCTTTTTTTTTGCTGCTACACGTCATTTTGGCTTCTCCCTCGTTTAGTCTGAGAAAGAGAGAGAAAAAGTGGATTTGTGTCCTTGGCGATGACTCAGTAATGTAACCTAGATCCAAGGCAGTTACATTTGTACAAATAAATACCAACGTTTGACAGCGGATTGACAGTCAGTTACTGGTAAACAGTTGCCAAGTGAACAATACCACCAGAGGAGATAAGCATTCGGAAAAATTCATTGCGGCTTTTGAGGATTACGTTACAGAAAAGCGATACGATGGATGAGCAACCAGCTACAAACTCGGGGGAGTCATGTCAACCCATTGAAAGTACTAATTGTTCGAAGGCATTCGAGAAACGGAACAATAATAATTCTTCTAAGAAATAATTTTTTCTTTAAATAAACGATCATTTATCAAAAGATTTTTTTTTGTTAATTAAGTAACTAAACACTGGCTTTCTAGTATTTTTATAAAAAAAAATCCACACGCGAACACGGCATGGGAACAAATCACAACAAAAATGATTGTTAATGATTTTTCTATTTTTTTTTTATAAAACTCTCAATCCATTCCATTGAATCAGACTAATTGAAGTTTTTTATTTGTAAATATTTGCTTTTATTTTCCTTCCTTCAACTTTATGTCAATAAATTAAAAGTGGCGTAAATTGAGTTCATTTGTAAGCACCAGTCGTCAATAATTAACGACTTTTATTGTGCGGAAAAAAAAATTTTTTTGAGATCAAATTTCTTATTAGCACACAGTGTCCCATAAATAAAATTTGCTCGGTCTCTCAGTTACATGACATATAAATAATAAAAATATCTCGTAAATCATAAAAATAAGTGTTTAAACTATTAAAAAAAAATGTGTAAAGTCCCCCAAGTGCTGTTCTCAAAACGTAAAGAAACAAGTTGAGAACATTGCGACTGTCACACAATCATCTCTTAATTCATAAATAATAAAGCGAGTCGAAATCATGTGTTTTCAAGTATCCGTTTAAAGTTATATTATTATTATTGTGTATTTTATGACACCTATAACGGCGCGTTTTTTTATACATTTTTACTTGATGTCTCGCGAGTTAATGCCCACATTAAGTTATTAGTGCCAGTAACCATATTGGCTTGAGAGTAAAGACGACGCGAGATTTATTTAACGACAAGTGAAATTTTTTATGTCTTCATTTTCGTGCGACATATCATTAATAACAACTTGTATCATTTTGGATTTGAATCATCACAAAAAGGGCAAAAACTTGTCAATCTGTCATTCATTTGCTACTCAGCGTTGGTCCGTCTTGTACTCCATG
This sequence comes from Culicoides brevitarsis, assembly GCF_036172545.1. NCBI lineage: Eukaryota > Metazoa > Arthropoda > Insecta > Diptera > Ceratopogonidae > Culicoides > Culicoides brevitarsis. The sequence continues at coordinate 16,898,108 of NC_087085.1, read as the reverse complement.
AAAAAACAACAAGGGGTTGTACTGCAAAGGAGCGTTTTCATTACAAATCATGCTGAAAATCCAAAGAGGCCATCATCATTATGGATTACGCATAAATGTCTCTCTCGCTCTCATGGCTGCTGTCGAGAAAATAACCGAGAAATAGATTAAGATATTTTAATATAAATGGATGCGAAAGTCGCATACAAATGGTTGACAGATGTGACATTTTTCCTGTAGTAGAACTCTCGTGTGTGAACGTGTTGCGACAAGAATCGGACCGAAAATTCATTTATTTCATGATTATTTAAATCCCTTTTTAATGCCTTCTCGTCTCTTTCTCTCCTTGTAGCCTTGTAGGAAAGAAACCACACAGAGAATAATTGATTATCCTCCCATATTAATCGTCAATCTCGAGTATTTTACGGAATAATAAATGAATGCACAAACAAGTCTCGAGCTCGTGTCTCGAGAAGACAAAAATTTAAAATTTAATTATTTATTTATTATTTTTTTTTTTTTTGAATATACTGCATTTGCACTGCCACAAGCAAGGCAGCAGACATTCACGAAATTTACACAGTTTATGCACTAATGAACACCTTTTTAATCAAAATATTTGCAACGGCAGCAGCAGCACAGACACACTTCGTTTAATCATATTTTGATAGCAAATATCCTCGGGGTTATCAACACACGAGTGACGTATACGGGAAAATTAGAGCGAGTGTTGCTGCAGTTTACGAAGCCAAAATTATTTTAAAATAATCAAGTTTGTTTGACAAGAAATTTTTAGCTTCAATAAGTCAAGGCAGGTCAATGACAGGGCTGGAAAAAAATTATTAAGTTAGAAAAAAAAATTTTTTTGGCTTTAGCTTGCAAATTTAAAAAATTGTCTAAAATGTAATTTAATTAAAAAAATTATTTGAAAATAATTATTAATGTATAATTCAAAATTTAATCTAATTTAATTTAATTTTTAATTAATTTATTTTAATTAATTTATTTTAATTTATTTAAAATTTTATTTAAAAATTTATTTAAAATTTTATTTAAAAATTTATTTAAAATTTATTTAAAAATTTTATTTAAAAATTTATTTAAAATTTTATTTAAAAATTTATTTAAAATTTTATTTAAAAATTTATTTAAAAATTTATTTTAAAATTTATTTAAAATTTTATTTAAAAATTCATTTAAAATTTTATAGAATATTTATTTAAAAATTTTAATTAATTTTTTTAATTATTTTTATTAATCAAAAAAATATTTTTTTTTATCAAAAAATTACTTCTTGAAGCGATTTTATTAATTTTTTATTTCAACTTAAAAAATTTTAAGTCAGCTTATGAGTCACTAAAATGCTATAAAATCTGTAAAAATCTCAATTTTCATGTTTAATGAGCAAATTTAAGAAGTTTTTTAGTCAATTATAAAAAAATACTCAAATTTTGCTCATTAAACGAAAAATTAGGTTTTTAGAATTCTCTTCAAATACTTACAATTTGACTTAAAATCCTTAAATAAACTTAAGTCATTATTTTTCGCATCCCTGGTCAATAATTCCAAAAAAGGTCCAAACCAAGCTTTTACCAATAATGAAACATTAATTTTGTCACTTGGTACAATAAATAAATTGTCGTCTTTCTTTTGCACCGATTCCATGTCGTTTCACACCACCGTCAAGTATCTTCTCGAAAAATTCCATCACGATATCATCATGGCACCGCTGTTTCGTACACGTACACCGAATGCAATGCGCACTGCTTACCCAAAATCAATGTCGCCTTATGAAAGATTCAGATAATGCTCATGCAAGAAAAAAAGTACCAGTGTGTTATGTTTCATCGTTTCATAATAATAATAATGCCTTCTTGGTTATATTTTTTTCATCCTTTTTTTCTGTGCCTTCGTTTTTTTTTTATTCTTCTACCTGAGCATTTGGAGTGCGTGCTTGTTGTAATGTTTTGTATTGTTGTGTGATATGACTTTTATGGATGCCTTATTTTTTGTTGTTGTAACGTCTGTCTTGCTACGAAAAAAAGCAATCTATATCCAATTCACACATAAATCAATTATGTAAATTTTTTTCACTTCCATTTCCAAGAAAAATTTGTATTTATTATTTATTTCTTGCTGTTTTTTCGTTGTTGTTGCTTGTGGTTCTGTTGCTACTGAAAAAAAAGCAAGCAGGCGAGGTGTTATTGTGAATTCAAACCTTACTGCAGGATATGAAGCAATCATCATCCGTACCTCACTCACACATCGTTATGATTATCATCTGCAAATAGCACAAAAAAATTGTATCCCTCAAAAATATTTGTTCGTGAAACGAAAGAATAAAAAAAGGAATGAAAACATTATGTATTATTGATAAATTTTCCGCACCTTTTTTCATCGTATCCATTTTTTTTCCTTGTATTTTGTGAATTTGGGCGTAACATTTTCGAACCTTGTGGTATTTCCCACTTATTTTGGGCACCGATTCCAATAAGAAGATGCCAAAGCGGTAGACGAAATAAATTCCATCAATGTCCTGAAATTTGATACATTAGCAACTACCTGCTCGTGTTGTCTCTGCGACGCGACAAAAATTTTCTTGTTATTTTATTTTTTTTATTTATTTTTTGAATTGAAAGTCTTAAGAGACACGCAACCGAAACAACGAAACAAAAATTTATGTTATCAATGCAAATGATTTTTTTTATGTATTTTACCCTCATATTCAGTATTTATGGCTTCTCGAATTATTTGCAAAAAAAAAAATACAATTCGATTGCTGCTATTACCATAAATATATCAAATTCGAAAAAAAAGCAAAGATAGACCTGAGTGCTCACAGCTCTCTTGTTCTCACGCAAGAAAGATGCGAACAAAAATCCAAAGATATGTAAATTACGTTCGTTTCGTAACGTAATCAATGCAAAAATTGTTCGTGTACGCAGAAGGATCCCTTTGGGGCAACAGGTAATCATATTTTTGTGGTAATGACATTCCTTCGCAATTGTCGTCGATGGGTATTGAATCCGTTGCTATTGTGTTTTTAGATCAGATTCGCACGCAATGCGACTTTTATATTAGCAAACATGCGTTGGAACATGTGTCAAGCAGCGCAAAAACGGGGGTAAAAACTCGTAATCGATCAAATACGTTTTGCAAAATATTTTTAATGAACGCCATTTAAATTAATTTTATTTTATTTGCATGGGAACATGGGCAATGAAGTGTTAAGAAGAACCCTTTTTAACAACACAAAAAAATTCTTGCATGCAAGAGATTGACATATTCGAAAAAAAGTGAAAGAAAAAAAATATTTTACATGCTCAATCATTTGCTAGAATTTTTTGACACATTTTAAACAAATAACAATAAAAGTAATAATCATACCAAAAACCCCTGCCATGCCACATGCAAACACATCTCCATAAAATAGATGGATGGATGAGTTATTTCAAGTATTAATATGCTATTCATCATCTTTTTTCTCGTTCTTACGGCATTTGTACTCGCATGGCAGGTTACAAGTCTTTAAAATATATTAATACCGAAGAAAAGGGTGTCAATACGGGTCTTAGCTTCCATTTCTCTGTGGATTTCAGTAGAGAATGTCATTGACACGCCTGATATGCCAACGTCGAAAGGGTCCAAAAAGTGATGCATCATGTTTCGAACAAAATTTTTACATTAAAAATTGTTAATGTTACATGCATAAATGGGAACAAAACATGTAGAAAGAAGTGTAAAGTTAACAATTATTATCGTTAATCATCACAAATACTCGTTCTAATCAAAAATAATCAACCATAAATGATGGATCGTCTATTGATTGCGAGCTGCATGCATTTACGGTGCGTTTATTTATTCATTATTGTGAAAAGTGCACTCTAATAAAAAATTTATCGTGCGCCATCGACATGCAGTAGTGACAGTTCTGTTGATAATAACAGCTAAACATGTTCTGTAATAAAAAAAGGCCGTTATAAATTTATTTTAATTTTTTTTTTGCGAATATTTGTTTCAAGAAAATAAAAATTAAATTAAATAAAAATAAATGAAAAAATAATAAATTTAAATTTCATTAAATTAAAAATTAATTAATTATTAATTTTATTTACTTTTTTATTTAATTTAATTAGTTTTTTCATATTAAAATAATTTTTAAATTTTTTTTTGTTAACTAATTTAATAATTTTTTTTAGTAAAAATTAAAAAAAAATAATTTTTGATTTAATTTAATTTTTGTTAATTAATTACTCAAATTTAAAAAAATAATTATAAAAAATAATTAATTTAAATAATTATAAAATTATTAATTTAATAATAATTTATTTTAGAGTATTTTAAGTATTTATACTTGAAAAAAATTTCATAGAAATAATTGTCATTTTTTTTTTTGAAAAATATTTTTAGAAAGAAAATTGAAATTTTTAGTACAAAAACCTTTTAAATTATTTTTTTAAATTAGAAATATATTTTTTTAATATTTTAAATATAAATATTTTTTTAAAAAATTATGAAAAATAGACCAAAAAAAATTATAAAAAAATTATTGCTAAATTTTGCTCAGTTATATTTTTGATTTTTCAAATAAAGAAAAGTACAAAAAAACATCAAAAATAAATTCAAAACGGCCTAAAAAATAAAAGTTGAATTGTGACGGATATGGCAGCAGTAATAAAACAATTTATAAAAGAGTTGCTTTTTTATGCCTTTCGGAATTCTCTGTAAAAATGAATATTTTTCGGAAAATTTCCGGGAATTCACGTGAAAAATTATATGCTCGCGTGGACACGTTTATGAGGTTTTGACACCACTAAAATGTCTATTAGCAGAAATTTTCTTCGTTTCTCCTACGCGTTGCGTTTACATGTTTAGAGAAATATTTCATGTATAATATTTTTCCGTTATTAATATTTATTATAAATTGCTCAGTTTTTGTCACCCAAAGAATGTTAATATATCATAAAAATGTTAAAAATTACGAAGAAATGTGCAGACGCATGTCATAAATGTCACATAATTTATTTTATGTCACACCATTTCGTGTTGCTTTTGCTGTCGTTGGAGTGAGATGTGAAACGCAAAAAGAAGTTTTTAACGTGTTTTTCCTGGGATGGCAAACAAGACGAAGTGCAAGAAGTGTATGTAACACGAAACATTAATTTTTTGACACTGATGCATGATGCTGTGTGTCTGTGAAATGCAACTACATCAGAAATCAAGACATCATCATAAAAAATTTTCTCGGTAAAATGTCAAACGGTTCAATCATCAATAATAATATTATATGCCAGCTATGAGCTTGAGCACACGGCGTTGTCTATCTTGCCGATCAGTTAGTTCTACTTGTCGTATCACATAAAATTACATGAAAAAAAAAGTTTTTTTCTAAAATAATGATGACGATGACACTTTTCACGTCGAATAAAAATATGAACGACACAAAAATTAGCTCGACCAGACATTTTAGAAGCGCGCTCGATTTATGACAAATGTCTCGTAAATGTATTATTAATGAGTTATTAGCTTTACTTACGTACAAATACGGGCATGCCGGGTACCAGTAGCCAGTAGTGCATCATGTAGTTGCATCACTTTATGGTGAGAAAATGATGGACGTGCTTGCAAATGATCGTCACTGGTTTTGTTTTTTTGCTTCTATAAATATAATAAAAAATTGTCTTGTCGTTGTCATATCGAGTAAAAAGAATTATTGATGATTGTTTTCATTGGCAAATGTGATAAAAACGGAAGCACATGCATTCCATTCACTTTTTTAATGATCTCTGTGTTAATGATGGACGTTCTTTGAAACAAATAAAAAATCTTAAAGCTTTTTATGAACTATAATTAATAAATTTCTTTTTTATTTTGTCTCTTTCTAGGTAAGCATCGTCATGAAATCATCTAAAAAGTGAATTTTTATGGACAAGACGGTAACTTTTGACTTAAAATCTTAAAAAACGCATAAAAATCACGTCATTTGACCGCAAATCCACGTTCCATCAAGGGGATTATCTCTTTTTTATTTGCTTCGATACAAAATATTTCATACTTTATTACACTTTTCTACTAGAATCTTAAACTAATTATCATAATTTTTAATATGAAAGTTTAAATGTTATTTTCCATCACTCAGAAATTAATTTAAAGTTAAAAAAAATATAAATAAAATAACTCATCATATGATAACAACTGTCGCTCCTCCATCGTGATGCCATTCTTTACTCCGCGCGAAAGAAAAAAAAATATAAAATAACGAAAAGGGGAGATCAATGCTCTTTCAATCGGTGTCTATTACTGTTTCTTCTGACGTAGCAACATGATACGAACGAAAAAACAAAACAATTTTGATATTTAATAATTATTCAGATTTATTCAATTTATTCTCCATTTCTCGCAAAGCCAAAGTAATCGCGTGCACTGATGGGTGCGTGTAGCGACCAGACCTGACATAAACACCGAAACTGAAATTATTATTTTATCTAAAATTATTCTTTTTGTATGTCACGCAACATATGTTGTGTTTCATCTTTTTTTTCCTCTCTTTCTATCTCCAAATATTTCTAAACACTCAGAAGAATGACACCGGATTACTTTCTACTTTGGTCAAACATCATCATCAACTCGCCATAACACAGATAAAACGTTATAAATTAATAATAATTTGCAGTTTTTGACGTTTTTTTGTGTTTTTAACTAAAAAAAATGAGAGAAGATGAGTTAAGATGTCTATAAAAGCGAACATAATGATGAATTAATTCAGAAGCGGTTTTTTTGATGATGCCCAATTTATATTGATAGTTAATATTTTTTCTTATAGTAAAAACGAAACTTGAGAAATTTTTATCATGTGATGAATTTAGCACAAAATTATCACGGTTGGATTTGAATTTAATTTTAAAAAAGTTCCTTTTAAAGAAATTTTTAATTTAAATTAAAAAATTCCAAAATACTCGCCAGATGACACGTAATAGAAAAAATTATAAATAAATTGCGGTTTAAATTTATTTTTTTTTTATTTATTAACTTTTATTTCTTTTTCTATTGAATTCAATCATTCATCTTTATTTTTTTTATTTTTCAAGGGGCTTGACATTTAAATGTTTCGTTTATTAAAAAAAAATATTATTTACCACAATTCAAACAATAGTTGATGGTATTAACTGATAAACCCACAAAAATAATATTTTTCCATTTTTCAAGATTAATTCGTCTCAAACAGGTCCGATTGCACAGACGTGAAATTTAATATCGTTGCCATTTGATGACAATTTTCGATTATTAGCCAGATTTTTTTTTGTTTAATTTTGGGTGTAACCGAAAAATAAACTACTTTTAAAAGTGAATACGATATACAAATAAAATAATTACGGTTCCCGATGAAAGTAATGTGATTCCATTAAAATTTTCTATAATAAAAGCGCGACATTTATATCATTTAAATTTTCGGAAGACGCACATTTCACTCAGTCACAATTGTAGGGAGCAGCAGTGTTATTGTGCGCACATCTGTTGATTTAAATTAAATTTTGTGAAATGTACAAGATCTCAGATTACAATAGAGACGATGTTAGACCTTGATGAAATCGATGAAAATGGGGACATTCACAAGAAAATTCCGAGCAAAGGGTGTCGAAGCACGGCTAATCGTAAAATTTTAAAATATGTACCTCAAACTGCGAGTGTGTGCCGATTATTTCCACAAAACGTCTCACGATGTGACATTGTAAACCTAAACAATTTTTTTTCTTTGCCTACCAAATGTATGATTGAAAACTTTTTAATCCATTCAACTGTGAGGGTAGGGCAACGGCAGCAGCAGCAGCAGCATAAACGACAACCGGTGCTTCTGTGAACGACTGAATTTAATTTTTAATAACGTAATATTTTATATGCTTGAACAATAATCCGGCAAATTTGAGCAAAAGATCGTACAAATTGATAATAAAAATTCATACACAGTTAGTTGCCCGGAATAAATTCACATGGAAAAATAAATAAAAAACAATTTTTACGTCAATTGTATCGATTTTGTAGATAAAATCATTGTCTAACGTTAATCTTGTTATAAAATTGTGCAAAAAAAAATATTGCCAGTATTTTTTTATGTAACGTCCTTGTTAGTTGCTGTAACAACAAATGAGCATTCGGACAATAGATCTGATCTCGCAAAATCCTTGAAATCTTTCATAACATGCTTGCGTAATGTTCTGTGAAAAATCATTGCAATACGAAATTGGCTTTTTTATCATCAAATAGAGATCCATAGCAGAGAATTCTTCTTTAATGGGCCAACTTTTCAAAAGATTTTTATCAATTCGCAGTTGACAGTTGTTGCAGTCGAGAAGTACACAAAAAAATCTAACATATATGTATGTACATTTAGGTCTCTGCGAAAATTTATTAACTCAAATTTATCTTATATTATTGCGTATAAATTATTATTTTACTTTTCCCCATATACCGAGTGTTCTTTTAATTTTTTTCTATTTTTTTTTGTAATTTTTTATTTAATTTTTTCACTATTTTTTTCTTTATTTTAATTATTTTTTCTCACTTTTTTTATTTTTTATTTTTTCTATTTTAGTTACATTCATTAATTTTTTAAAATTAAAAAATACTTTTAACAATTTTTACTTGTTAAAAAAAGTTTAAATATTTTTTCTAATTATTTTTAAATTAAAATTATTTTTTGAAAAATATATAAAAAACATTTGTTAATATTTTTTATTTATTATGAAAATTTATTTATTTCATTAATATAACAAATATTTCAAAAGACTTTAAATTAATTATTTAAAAAAAAAATAAAAATATTTCGTTAAATATTTTTAATTTAAAATATTTATTTTTGAAAATTAAAAAAAAATAAATCAAAATATTTTTGAAAAATATATAAAAAATTTTATATTTATTAAAATTAATTTATTTTAATTTTTTTTTTAAATAATTTAAAAATATTTATAAATTCTTAAAAATAAAAATTTTTAAATATGAAAAAATCAAGTAAACGGTACGAAAAAAAATTAAAAATTGTGAAAAAATTAAAAAAAAATCAAAAAAAAATAAAGGAAAAAATAATTGAACTCACAGTACAACAATTCTCGTGCTTTTATAAATAAATGGCTAAACTACTGTTTCTTTCTTTTGCCGTACACTGCAATTGTAGTAATATGGAAAGTAATGTGATAACATCGTTCATTATTTATTTTTTTGTACTTTATTTTTACTTTGCTCCAACAAACAGTTGATTCGATCTTTTCATCGTTCAACTATACATTTTTGGCGACACAATGGGAGGGCTATTTTCCTCTTTTTTTTGCCGTTCGACTTTAATGCCACTTTTATTTACTTTGTACAAATGTTGCATGTAAAAAATAAAAGAAATGAGTCGAGGAAATTTTTACTCATTAAATGTTCATGGCATGTAATTTTTCTTGTAATGGATGAAAGGAATTTGCCCCAACAACAACACTGTGTGGCATGGCGAATGGGGTGGGTGTCGCTCGAATGTTTTGTCCTTGCGCTACGAGAGAAATATTTGTGCTTAATGAGTGCCTTTTACGTTGCGCCGCGACAAAACGAGGTGAAAAAAGTACGGAAAACGGCAAAACATCAAGATAACCGCCTGTTCAATATCCGGTTCCATTAGTCCCGCCGTCGAAGCAAAATGTCTCAAAAGTAACATAAATCAGAGAAATGCCGAAATGACGACTTAATAATACATGTTGACAAATAATTTTAATGATTTCTGCAAATAGGAACACACTTTTGGCAGCACAACACAAAAAAAAATGTAGCAGAAAAGAAAACAAAGTTGAATAACAAACATTTATAAATTGAATTGTCATCATCATTATTCGTTGAATTTATATCATTTTCGTTTGATAATAGCGTAATTTATGTACGACACACGTAAGATAATAATGAATGTCGCTCGGTACTCGTCGTGTGCGCGTCAAGGGAGTTGGAATTTGAGTACTTTACACAACATTTATTGATGATAATGACGACGTCGACATCAACGTTGATAATGAAGTAGCAACAACGCGAGGAACATCGAGAGGGAGGAGAACACGAGAGACACGTTTCTCTCATTTTCGTCTAAAAAAGATCTGAAAAAGGACAAAGCTGCCCTACTTTTTCACATCAACGACTTACTTTGATCTTTTTTTTATGGCGAAACTGTCATCCGAACCCCACTCAGCTGATGATATCATCACGAGGTCTCATTAGCAGAAGAAGATACATTTGCCGATATTTGTTGTAACAATGCTAATCAAAGATCGTTTTGCAACAAGGACATATTTCGGATTCAATGCCATGCACGTGTCAATTGTTCCCTCTCATCCGTTCGATCGACCCTCAATTTTTTTTTTCAATAATCCCGCACTCTTATTTAAAAGTTGATTGAAAAATTTAAGAGTTAACCAACATTTTTATTTATTTTAGTGATAAAGATCTTTTTAGAGTTTTAATCATGCGTGAGATAGTCTGGAGCTAGCTGGTTGTCAACGACATAAAAATTAAATCGCTTTAGAAGAGAAAATTAACTTTGTCCATTATCCGCACATTTTCCGTCGTCGTCGGCAAAAAATATATTTTTTTGGCTGTCAAAGAAAGAAAGAAAGCAAAAACAAGATGAGATAGTCTGGAGCTAGCTGGTTGTCAACGGCAAAAAAAATTAAATCGCTTTAGAAGAGAAAATTAACTTTGTCCATTATCCGCACATTTTCCGTCGTCGTCGGCAAAAAATATTTTTTTGGCTGTCAAAGAAAGAAAGCAAAAAAAAAATGTGAAAGAGGCTGATACTCATTAAATTATTTTTGAAAATTCCTACGAAATTTTACGATTATGGATATTTTCTCCTTCATAAAGCAAAGTTATCTATATTAAGAGCACCGTACCGTCTTACAGTTAAAAAAGGTATTTCATGGGTGATAATATTTGTTCAGCGCCCTCCTTCGATGCCAAAAAAGTGCTTGCACTGCTTTTTAAAAAAAAAATAATAATAATAAAAATATCGCAACACAGCCAAGGAGAAAAAAGGCAAAGAAAACTTTCATCTCATCTAATTTTCGCTTGCGTAATGAGTTTTTTCTTGCCTTATTAACATCTCATCGCTCCTTTTTTTTCGGAATATGAATATTATTTTGTGCCTTTTTCTTCAGTGGAACGACTAAAAATAAAGAAAAAGTATGGAAAATAATTATTTAACTATGTAAGTTGCCTTGCTCGCTTATGGAGAGACATGAAGACATGGAATAAGCAATAAAAAAGCATAAATGAGTTTTTCTTCATCTTAATTTCATTCTTCTCACTCCCGTGTTTGTGCGATTGGCACAACTGTGTCTCCCGCAACAAGGATAGAAATGAAGAGAATTTTTTTCAAATAATAATAAGAGGTAACAAATTGAATCTAATTGCATTTAATGCTACCCAACCCTCGATAGAAGAATTTTAAAGCAATTTTTTTAGGGTTTTGGAATTTTTAAGTCAAAATTAAATTTAGTTTTAATAATTTAAAAAAAAAATCATTTAAATTTCACTAAAAATTTAAATTTTTAAAAAAGTTAAGTTAAAGTAATTTTTATTTTGACTAAAAAGGCTCTTGAAAAGCTTAAGTTGAAAAATATGTTTTATTTTTTTTTTATTTTTCTACCAAATTTTGAAAGAAAATTTGAAAAGAAAAGAATAAAAATTAAATTTAAAAAAATTCATAAATTGTAGTGAGTGATACACATTGAACCTTAAACTTACGTTGAACCTTAAACTCACGTTGAACCTAAAAATTTTAATTTAATTGAAGTATGCCTAGAAAATAATTTTACTCAATTTATGATGAAATAAAATCAGTCGAGTGATTGGATTAAACAAGTAAACACGTAGTTTTAATATTTCCGCTACAAAATAAATTAAAATAAAAATTTTTAAATTAATTAAAATCAATTAATTTAGCTTATGACAAACTGAAAAGATTTTTTTTTAAATTAAATTTTTAGATTTTTTTTACCTGCATTTAGAATTTAATTCATGTTTCAAAAATCTCTAATTTCCTATTTTTTTTAATAATTTACTTTTTCGATGACGTCAAATTTTAATTTCTCAAAAAAATGCACCAGACGTTCAAAAGTGTCCCACAGGGAGCTCAAAAGGATTACGAACAAAAAAAAATATCAATAACAAGGACTATTAATTCCAGAAATGTGACACAAGCAGTTGTCGTCAACTGCATAAAGGATTTACCAGGCGAAAAAAAATGTATACATAAATATTCCTTTATTATTCTTATTCACTCAACTGAGAAGTTGTTTGATAAAATTGTGGATAAAAATGGAATAACTTCGTGTTTCCCTTTTTTGCATCGCAGCACCATTGCGGTGATATTGCAAGGAACGACAGAAGAGTTATTGTCGTCGTCAGTTTGCATGAATGGAAGAAAAGAAGATAACTGTAATAATAATAATAATAAAAATAATAAATTGGAAACAATAACAAAAGAGTTGAAATGTTTACCGTTCGACTTCGTACCAGGCAGGATACACGTTTTTCAATTAGAATTTAATAAAGGGTTAAAATATTATATGAATCGTGAACATTGTTGCAATAATAATGACCGAACACATTTCTCCGCATGTACGCGTCATCGTTAAATAAATCCCTTTACAAGTCCCCGGCTCTTAGAAAAACAATCATAGACTCATTGACGACCTTAAACACGTTGTACAGAACAAAAATGCAATATAAACAAGGGTTCTCGCTCGTACAGTAGCACGGAAAAAAAGATACAATAACCTCTTTTTTTTCAACAACAAACAATAAATGAAGGAACGATGATGAAAAACTACATTGTTAATTTTATTTCCAACATGATTGTTACATCATCATCAAACACACAGCACAGCAGCAAAAAGGGATGACGACTGTCCTCTGTTATTATTATTAGGAAAGTAATGATGTTTTTTTAATACAACAAATGAATAAAAGGGAGCTCGCTCTACGAAACAAATAAAAAAATGCACCAAAAATTGGCATCATTAGTCTTCCTCTGTTATTTTATTATACATGCATTAAATAATGTAAACGTACGTGAACAACCTATAATTTGTATCATCGTAAAAATGTGGAAAAAAATTATATATTTTAAAATGAAATGGGGTTACATTGTTCCATGGCATTGTTAAATTTCTGGAAATAATGAGAAAAAATTAGTTTTTATTAGATACTTTTTTGATGAACCATTTTGTATAAAATTCAGGACGAGAAACTAGATATTTTTTATTTAATGATGGAGAACGAGCTACGATTTTCCCTGCGCAAGTAAGGGAGACAAGTTGATAACAAACAATAAATTGAATCATTAAAAAAATTTTTAAAACAAGGAAACCCAAAAAAAAAAATAAAATAAAAATCAAACTTGTTGAAAGTTGAAGTTAATATATTTTTGCGCTAAAATAATTTTTGTTTGAAAAGTTTTATTTTATTTTATTTTTTTTTTCTTTTACCATAATTATTGAATCCTTAAAACTTTTTCCAAGTATCTAACGAGCAAAACACGGAAGGCGGAGGGAAAAAAATGGAATCCTCATCATAAAAGCCACGCAATTAAAAAATTATTAAATTACAAGAAAAGAAGAGAAAATCTTTTTCCTTATCAAATTTGCTCGTGCGCTAATACTTTTTCATCTTTTGCCTCTTCCTGCGTTCGTTTGCTCGTTTTTCTTCTTCATTTATTCCATTTTTTTTTTTTAGATAAAAAATTTTCCATCACACACATTTATTAGGATTCTGTTGTTACATGAAAAAATAAAAATTTCATCATTTTTAGATTTTTTTTTGTTGATGTGCAAATTAATGTTTTTTTGCTCTACTGAGAAAAGGCACGATGTTTCTCGAGTTTCACTGGAGAGCAATATACACGAGAGTTCAAGACGAATAATTAAAACAATAAAAAATGTACAAGTGGTTGTTATGGAGACAAAAGAGAGCACGAGGCGATTTGATTTTTTTTTGTGGAAATTTTTTGTTTATTTTGTGGAATTTTTTTTTTTCGATTTAATTATTAACCTAGTTTTGATTGTTGCGACGCCCTTTAGTCCTCATCGCATCGAAAAAAAAAGAAAATAAAAAAAAATCGTATAAAAATATCGCATCACAAAAAGATTTAATTAACCGATTACACTCCTCTGTTCATTCCTTTTCTCCGAGAAAGCACTCGAAAAAGGAGAGAGAGATTTTCAATGGGTTTTCATGTGAATGACTATTATAATCAGGCGAAATTCCTCCATTCACATGCAGCTGACTCGAAAAGAAAGAAAGAAAATTGAGACACACACACACAAGAAAAGGATGTTATTAAGGTTGTTTTGTTGTTACTCTTTCGCACACACAATTTTGCTTCATTTTTATATTGCGTCACGTCGTCATCCTCGTTATAATATCTTTTTAGCTTTTATTCAAGCGATACACACAACACACTCGGGGTTGCCTGGATTTTTCCGCAAACACTCTAAAAATAGTTCGGATGAAAATAGACAACATTATGCGTCATTTTCGGATAAAAAACTAAAATCTATGCGACGTCACACACTTTTTCCAGACGAGTAATTACGTTCCTTGTGAGTGCTTCGTTTGACGTCTAATCAAGACACAAAAACTAATCTCACGAGACTTTGATCTTTTGTTCATTATTATTTTGCACCGTGGAACGAAATAGATTATTTTAAAGCTTTTTAGTTTTCAAAATAGATCATATTGAAAATCTTTTAAGTTTTTTTTGAAAAAAAAAGTTTTTTTAGTTCTTAAAAAAAATAAAAACTTGAAATTTGAAAACTTGAAAAAGAGCTGAGAAGTTCAGATTAAGAGCTAAGATGTTCAAATCGAGAGCTGAGAGTTTTCAATGAAGAGCTGAGAAGTTCAAATCAAGAGCTAAGAGTTTTCAATGAAGAGCTGAAATGTTTAGATCAAGATCTGAGAAGTTCAAAATAAAGAGCTGAGAATTTTCAATGAAGAGCTGAGAAGTTCAAATCAAGAGCTGAGAGTTTTCAATAAAGAGCTGAGAAGTTTAGATCAAGAGCTGAGAAGTTTAAATCAAAAGCTGAGAGTTTTCAATGAAGAGCTGAGAAGTTCAAATCAAGAGCTGAGAGTTTTCAATGAAAAGCTGAGAGTTTTCAATGAAGAGCTGAGAAGTTCAAATCAAGAGCTGAGAGTTTCAAAATCAAGAGCTGAGAGTGTTAAATGAAAAGCTGAGAAACTTAGATTAAGAGCTGAAAATTTCAAACCAAAAATTATTAGAAAAATTCCTATTAAAAATTTAAGAACCTTTTTTTAAAACCTATTTCATTCCACTGGATATATCCATTTAACGTTAGAATCTCAACTAAAGAGCGTCAAAAACTATCCCTTAAGTAGTTGTCTAAGAGCTCATTATCAATAACACATATTCATGTCTCTTTCACATGCAAAAAAAATTACTTTGATGCTTCCACTTGTGTTTTTGTCGTCGTCAGTCGTGTCTACATTTGAAAGGAAATCCCATCCAATTGTCTCTAACGCAAGCATCACATGCAAGAAAAGAGTTTTACTTTGTGCAATCAAGACACCATTTTTTTGTTTGTCTGCGCCTCTCTCGCATGCACTCGACTACTAGCTGCTACTTATCCTGTTTTTGTTTGCGTTATGCACTTCACGATCAAAGCAACAAGGAGCAAATAAGGCTTTTTTTCCTTTCTTCAAAGACAGACGATGTTAATGGACGACGGCATGGCAACAAGCGGTGCTGGTAATTCAATCAATGATGGAAACTTGCCGGAAATAAAAATAAATGAAAAAAAAATTATCGATTTTCCTCGGCAAATGTGGCCTCGATGTCGATGTCGATATGAGGAACAACGTTTTTGCCGAGTAAAAGCAATAATAACACATTTTCCTTCGCTTTTATTTATTTATTATGTAAAGACGTTTGCATAGAAATTACTTTATTAGCGCGCCATAACACACACTCTTAATAGGATAATTTTTGCATGCCTTCCACACTTCATGATTTTCGACGCGATTTTCCTTATTTATTGGTTAATGTCGAAGAAGCAACACTTAGAAGTACATAAAATCACACAGAAAATACGATAAAAACGTGAAAAACGTAAATACAAGGATTATCTATAGATTTATATTACGAAATAATCCGAAAGAATAAGAAGGAGAAATTACCGAGTGATCGAATAACGAACCTCTTCACAACAAGTTTCCCTCCCCAAAAATCACTTGAACCGAGAAAATTTTCATGGAGCCCCAGTTTTTTTGTTGTGAATACACAAAACAAATAAAAAAAAAGTTTTAGTCGCCAAATAAATAAAATGGTAAACCAGCATTTTTCTCTTCTTGATTTAGGATTTTTTTTGTGCAAAAAACTTTTTTGCTTCCGAAAAATCCTTAATTTTGTACTCTTATCAATTTACTGATGATACTCGTTAAGAGTTGAAAAACGGCGTACGTCACAGAAAATAAATTACGAAAAAAAGGTAACTAAAGCGAAAAAAATCGAAGAAGAAATAGAAAAAGAATCAAGTAGGTATTTAGTGACCAAAAGAAAGAAAGAGAAGAAGAGAAAAATGCGACTTTTTCACGACCAGTGCAAAAGTATTTTTGAGCTGAATTATGTGGGCGGAATGCAAATGAGCTTGTGAATTATTATACACCACTTGAATTTTAAATATGTTTGGATTCGGATCTGTCTGCCTTAAAAATTTTTCGGGAAAATGTCTTGTCTCGTGTCCGTATATAAAATGCCTTCGTGCCCAAGCGAAACGTTTTTGCGAGAAAAGGGACTAATGATGAATATCGACGTCATTATTACAACAGCAATACAATCTTTTTTTTGTGCTTCATTCCTTTTTCATTCCTTGCTAAGATACCTAATTGCGAAACGATGGTTATTTATGGTATGTCTTTAATGTTGAAATGGATCTTATTTTTCAGTCGTTTTGTATACAAATGAGCGCCAACAACTTTTATTTACATTTTTTTTTTATTTTGCTGTTGATTTGCGTACCTATCGGACGAAACCATTTTTTATTTGAGAATTTTCTCAGAAATAAAATTTGAATTGAAAGAGACCCAGTGGATGGACAACATCGACGATGCGACGACGACGACGAAACAAAGACGAAGGATAATGAATTTCACTTAATTATCATAAAATAAAATAAAATAAAGGTTCTGTAAACTAATCGTTCTCTTTTTTTTTGTATCTTTTCAGGTAAGAATCAGACCAAACATAAAGATCGTCAATTTATTAGAATAATTGATAACATACGAGAGATAAGAGAGAAGGAGGAACATGACAGTTTTTTGAATAAATTTGTAAGAATTTGTTACTGTTTTTTTAGTTTGTTTGATTCAAATTTGCGTAAATTTATTACAAAGTAACGAAACGCATACGAAAGAGGGCAACAACCAAGTTTTTGTCTTCACTATGAAAAATTTATGTTTCGCAATCCAAAAATATCTGAGAAATTCGCGCATCAAAAAAATCAAAACTGAGAAAAAAATTTTTTTTTCTTCATGATTTTTTAGTAATTTAATTTTTTTTTTAATGAAAAAAATAGAAAAAAATTATTAATAATTTTTTTACATATTAATAATTTTTTACGATTTTAAAAATTTTTTAAGAAATTCTCAAAAATAAAATATTAAAAAAAAGAAATTATTAAAAAAAATTTCTTAAAATCGTAAAAAAATATTAATGATTTTTAAAATTTCTTTTTAAATTATTTTTGATTTTTTTTTTTATTTTTTTTTGCGAGACATAGAATTTTTAATAGTGCTCAAATACTATTCGGTAGCTTCTAGTCTGGCAAAACAAATAAATAAATATTAAATTTCAAGCTAAGCCTTCTGTTGTGTGTGTGTTGAAAGAAGTCACATTGGCTAACATAATAAATGTGTCTAGAAGAAATTCATAACTTTTGTATGGCTTTGCAGACTTTCTTCTCTCTTGCAACAAATTTTTCGGGTGCCATACCGTTATTTATGGATGTTTTCCTTCCATGCCTTTTAATGTTATGAGGATGATGGCCCAAGTTCGGGCATTATCATCATTGATTCTGCGATAATGGCAAAAACTCGGGAATTTCACCCGAAAAAAAGTTGATAGACATTAAAAAGAGCCATAAAAATCATCATTGATTCCAGAATTGATGATGTTCGAACATAATATGAGTTCATAACTTTGTCTTGTCCTGAAATTTTTTCAGGGATGATCGTATAAATTATATGACATTAAATGATTAAAATATGATTTCGTGTCTGAGAGACAATTTTATGACTTTGGGACCGTTGAAAGCAATGCTCGTAAAACGTTTATAATAACTTTAAGTGAGTGGGTGAACAATGTCTCGTCGATAGCATTATTTTTTTTAAAAAAAAGTGTTATCTAAGCATCGGATTTGATGACACATCGAGAAAATAACCTTCTTCAAGTACTTTCGTCATCCAAATTTATGTCTTTTAGTGTTTTTGTCTTGTAAAGCAATTCAAGACCCATTTGAGACAGATTACTTGCACTCTACAAATGGATTAAATCGTCGCTCATAAATAAAAGAGAGAAACGCGACGCATATCTCATAGATTTAAAGATTATTACTTTTTGACCATTTTCACGAGTAAATAAATAGAAATACGCATAAAGAAGAGATTTTATTCCGTTTCGTTATGAATTAGTGACAAACTAATCCCTCATGATTTTTTTTTCTTTAGTTCATTATCGAACGTGAATCAAATCAAAAGAAAGCTCATTCAACAAGTGCACTCTGATTAATTAAAATGACTCATGCACGACATCGCATACTGAGTGACGTAATGAAACCACAATCTTGTTTCCCCACCAATTACTCAATGAAAATTATTATTCAACGTCGTAGAAAGAAAAAAAAATATTTATGCAAAAATAACACACTCAATTGCATTTGTGGGTCTACTTCTTGTTGTGCGTTATTTTTTTTTATATCAATTTATTATTATTTTTATTGTTTCTTTCGCGAAAACGTTTTTCAACAGTCACAGTTTGATGTTGTGAGTCGACCTACCGCAGTTCACACATTATTATTATTTTATTATTTGAAACAGACATGCAGTTATGAAATCATTTATGCGCGAAGAAAAGGAGTTGGATCATGCGATATTTATAAAAAAAATGCAGACAAATAATATTTTTATTGTTCAAGTGACGAAAATAAATTTAAAAAAAAATAAATTCCGGGTGTCAAAATTTTAAGGAAATTTAATATCATAAAATTTCGCGAATAAAAAAACCGGTTGTTTTTTATAAAAAAAAAATTAACAGTAATGCACCATCAATATAAAAAAAATATTAAATAATAACAAAAAATAATTTTTTTTCTCACTCGGTATAATTTCTTGTAATAAAACAATACTTTACGTAAAATTTATAATAATAGCGAATGAGCAAGAAGAAGTAACTCGGCCAACAAGAGAAAGAGACGGAGACGAGAAAAGGAAATAAATAAAGTAATTTTCTGGATAATTTTCTATAATTTTGGCATCATAAATCGTCTTGTTGCCATCATATATAACATGTATAAAAATTCTGTAAGCTTTGATTGTTTGGAATTTTTGAATTTTATCATCATAAATAATACAATAATAACGAAGAAAAATGCAAATTAGACTTGTGTTTCCGCAGTGTCTTAATTATGTTGGAATTACAATCAATTGCATGATTAAGATCAAACAACAAACATGTCCGCTCCTAGGTACCTACGGTACTTTAAACGGCTTGCAATAAAAATAAATTTTACAATTTTTAATAAATATTTAATAAAAAAAAATATTTTTTAAAATAAAGTTGCCATAGTTATTAATTATGTCATTTATCATGGGTCTCTATTGAACGTCAAAGAACCAAATTAAAAACAATTAATTATAAATAATATAATAAAATTTATGCAAAAAAATATCCGAGTAACCACATCAAAGCTACAACATGCATGATTGCGAAAATTGTATTTTTTTGTCGTCGTCAACGACACAAAAAACGACCAAAGTTGTTTTCTTACCATGGAATTTATGGTATATTATTATAAACTATTATCTAAAACTGTTTAACAAAAGATCTCGGTGTACGAGTGGCTAGTTTCGAACAAATGTTTTTTGCCTAGATGCAAATTCTGTTCAAGCAAAATTAATGAAATTAATATTGCACATGCCTCTTGTGTGTGAGGGTTTCAAGTTTTTCAAGCTACCATAGAGACATGCGGCATAATATTAAAATTCTTAATTTAGTAGTTGGGTTATACATATTTTAGAGTTGCATTGTTGTGTGTTGAAAAGTTTTTAGCAAGCAAACTTTTTGATATTTTCCTACACATTTTCATGTTTTGTACTTTGACTATATGTGTATTTACGCTCAAATTAACATCATATATCATAAATGCTGCATGCTTGAAAAACTGAAACAATTTTAATTAAATATTGAATTTAAATATGAAGAAAAATCGTTACATATATAATAAAATAATAATAATAACTTGTCTTTTATGGTCTCTTTCTCGTCGACGTCGACGTTGTTGGACGCACATGTATCACCTTTTAAAGTAATTGTTAATATATTTTAATATAATTTACATTTCGCATGTCTTGTAGGCTGTATTTATTTAAAAAAAAATAAATGTTTTTTGAGTCACATATGTAACTCGCATGTAAAATTATTTGCCAAAAGGCTAGTAATATGATATTATTGTCTTTTCTTTATTTTCATGCATGTAAAAAAATGCCTGCGTTAGACATGTAAGAAAAGACAAAATATTATTATTGATCGTATCAGTCAAAACAGCAGCTACAGATCTACGTTAAAAGATAAAAAACGCAAAGTAAGAACAAAACTGGTCTGTTAACGCGATTTTTTGTAAACAAAATAGATCTAAACAAAAATGCAATAAATTATATTTATCGCAACATTTAATTATCATAATATCATTTATATCGTTTTTTCTCTCTTTTGCTCTTTTACTACGCGCTAAGCCATAATCCTTCGATAAATAACGGATATATGCACATAATAGACCGAAATATTTGAGCTATTCGTGTCTAGGTTAGGCGCAGTACAATGCGAGAAATGGCCATAAAAAAAGCCCAGTACCAAATATTTCTCGTATCTTATTTATTGAAGGTTATCTATCACAAAACATTTATTATATTGATAAATTACGTGATTATTGGAGGGTGGTCCGGAGCCCAATCTACCTTTTTTTTTCATTTCATATCCATTCTAATATTAATAAATCAATTTGTATATGAAAGACAATTTATTTGCTATTATTTGTAACTTTTTTTTTCGGTGGTCCCGTTATTTTATGTCTTTCAAAAGGTACGACGAAATAAATTATTTTTTTTTTTGCTACAATTTATGACAAAAAAGGATACTATACGTGAATTCGTGAAGACCAAAGATTTATTGTGTTAAAGTATTTTTTTTTTGTTTTTTTGGGGGTGACATGTCTGTGGCTTTTTTCGAATTTACCGAAAAATCCCCTTTAAAATATTGATTTCATGATGCGGTTTTCTTGTCCAACGAGCAGTAGTAGCGTGACAATGCGATGCAGATGGGTTCGGGTCATGTGGTTTTACTTTTATAAAATAATTTGGTTACCTGTGGACTTCGTTTCACCTGTTAAATTTTCTTTTAAGAAGAAATTTACCCTAAAACTATGCAATCAACTAATTTTTTAAAAAATATTAAATGAAATGTGATGAGGTATGCAATGAATTTTACAAGACATTTTCTTAATTTTTCACTAATTTTCTCACAATTTTTTTAGAAACTTACTGTTCCTAAACCTTCTCTTAACTAAGCCTAAGAAATTACAAAAAACCTCAAAGAAAATTTCAAAGCAGAATTTGAGTTATTGCGTTACAAAATCGGTATGGATTTTTAAAAAATTAATTTAAACCGTTAAAAAATACATTTTTTTGTTAAAGAAAATCCATCAACACTTTTACGTCTTCCTTTTTTGGTAAAAAAAAAATTCCAAGACACGTTTCTCATATCATTTCATCGCTCGTTTCGGTTTCAAGTTACCAACTGCGAGCTTTATCGTGTTGTAATTACATCATGTGTAATATTGGACAACAAAGAAGCATCAAGTGTTCATATGTGCAGTTGAGTATTATTAATAAATAATAAAATTAATAATGAGACGATGCCAAACAATGAACGGTTCCTTGCTGGTTGCTGTAGGAACTGTTTCATTTGGAGTCTAGTTAGTTAGTTTTTGACCTGCCATGGAGATATTCAAAATTTAATTTATTTATGATTGAATGATTGGAACGTGTAGTGTAGATGGAGGAAAACAATGAGCAACCCCTTTTTCCTTTTGTCTCGACGCATTGTTATTTGGGCGCTTTTGTGTGTCGGCATTGTGCTTGAAAAAGGGACCGTTGCGATGCGATCTTTCACTCAAACTCCTCTCTCTCGTTGGCTGGATGATGATGAAAGCAAAGTGGAGTAGTAGTAAAGTAATGTTCATGACATAAATTTAAATTATGTCTAGTCTGGTAATATTTAGAGTACAGCGAAGAACATAAAAAACTATTAATTTTAAAATAATTGAAAAATATAAATATATTATAAAGTTTGTTGGCATGCCACTTCATAAACGACAACTTTTGATTCGAGAGAGGGGATATGGCATTAAATTAATGAGTTTGTGCGGTTTCCCTTTTTTTTCATTATTTTACCATTCATTCGTTCGCTTATTTGCTCTCTAGGACACAAAAATGATGATGATGATGCAGTCCGTGCTTTTATTATAGGTCAGACAGACTTTTCATACACACACTCAATTATTATTATTATTTATATTTCTCAACAGGTCTCTCTGCCATTCTATCTCTATGATGCGATGCACATGTAATTTAAAATTTTAATAAGATTTCATGTAATAATAATATTTGTGTTGTGGATATTCATCATATAAACAATTTCTCTCGTCGCTCGTATGTGATGGCATTTTTCAATTTTACCATTTTACCAACTGCCCACGTAAACATTTGACCCAACATGTATCTTGTGAACAAATTATTTGTGTGTGTTTTATGTCCGTGACATTCACTGTCCATGGTTTGGGCGATTTTTTCACGATCATGCACGATCGTTGTTTTAATCGCAGACACAGTTACTTATGAAAAAAAATGTTATATTGGCACGTACGATGAAATTGTTAGACAAGAAGACATGTTTTAGATGCAAATTTCTCATTTTTGAGATAAATTCACTTCTTTCTTCACACATAGCATCACCAAAGGGCAAAAGCATATATTGATTAAATTTCAACAACAATTACGCTCTCTCTTCAAAATAATTGATTATTCAAGGTCAAAATATCTTATAAGGGATTATTTTTGGGAAAATATTTTTGAGGTAAAACACATCCCTCAAAAACTAATATTTATGTTAAAAAACCAAAATCAAATCACAAAGACGAACCAAATATCAAATTTGATAAATATTTAAAACGAAACCCGTACACGTGTATGAATTTTGATATTTTCTGCTCCTTTAATCGTCATGAATCTTTAAAGACGTGTAAGACATGCCGAAGCAGCAGTATCCGATTTTATTGGATATACGATTTTTTTTCTCGTTTTTTTGCGTAAATTGTGAACGTACAAGATGAAAAGTGTTCAAAAGCATATATTTTATTATTGAGACGTGAGAGACAGGTTGTACCTGTGTGTAATTTGTAACATTATTTCGAGTCTTTCGAGAGAAAAAAAAGGACGCTACTAGGCATGCTTCTGGCAGTCATGACTTCTTATATGTAATCTATATGAGAAATGGACGGAATGTTTAAATAAATGGGGTAGCGATGGGCAGTTTTTTTGCCTCTCTTTGATATTTAGTAGTAATAATAAGGGAATCGATGAAGTAGCTGCAGCAATCGATTTTTACATTGAATTCTCTCTCATGACGTCAAACAATAAAAAAATTAATGTCATGACTAATGCTTCTAATAATTTTATATTATTAAATTTGATTATTTTGGATTAAAAAATTATATTATTACCAATTGCTGCGCTCAACGTGAAACAAAATGTAATAATTTCGATAGAACACATGAGAATGCAAATATGGACAGGAACATAGTGGTAGCATGTGATGATTTGATTGCTTTTAAAAAATGTAGAAGTGTGTACCTAGTGGAATGAAATGGAGTATTTTAAGGCTCTGAAGATTAAATAAATATTTTTACAAAAAAATTTTTCAAATTTTAATTTTTTGAGAAAATAAAAAAAAATATTTTAAATAAAATGATAAAAATTTTAAGAAATATTTTTTTAATTTTAAAAAAATAAATTTTTAAAAAATCTTAAATTAAAAATAAAATAAAATTTAAAAAAAATTTTTTTTTCCAAATTTTATTTTATTTTATTTGTTTTTTGAATATTTTTTTTCAAAAGAAATTAATTTCGGAAAAATTCTTTAAATTTTTAAAGGCTATTTAATATAATTCTTTCCAAATTCAGGATTTTTTTTAAATATAAATTTTAAAAAAAAATAAATAAATCATAAGATTTGAAAAAAAAATTTTTTTTAAATTTTCTTTTAAAACTCTGAAGCCTCAAAAAAAATCCAATTCATTCCACTGAGCAATCAAATGTACATATTACGAAAAAAAAATCAAATGAATGAACGCCGAGTAATCGACATAAAAAAGCAATAATGTTCACTATACTCACAAACTAACAAAAAAAAATCTACGGAATACAAGTTAGGAATGTTATCATTATTAAATTTAATATTAAAATTGCCGGCAGTTTAATCGTCCTACACACGATAATTCTGTGTTGAGTTTACATTTCTCGCACTGTTGTGAGCAGTGAGTGTGTGTGGGAAAGCCATGGATGCATGTCTGCATCATAATTATTAATGAATGAAACTTCAACAACCGAGTCCAGCGAGAAAAGACGACGAGAGATGCAAATTATTAATGTTCTTTTTTTGTTATTTTTTTTTAAGTATTAGTTGTAAGCAACTACTGTTTCCCATAAGATAATCCTCGGAGTGAAGTCGAGAATTAAATTCATTGATTTACGTTTATACGAAAAATATATCAAGAATGAGAAATTATTACATATTGCGAATAATTGAGGTTCCTTAAGGGCAAACATGCATCTGAATATCACTGGAAAATTATACTGAAAAAGTAAAAAGCGACGCGAACAAATTATTGGCAAGAACCAATTATTCATTTCACATTACGCACGTTGTTAATTCTTCGTTTTTTTTAATGATTATAAATTTGTTTGAACCACAACATATACTTTACATTTACAAAATCTTATCATCCCACCATCTTCCATTCTCTTTTTTTTCTATACAAAACACTTCTTAACGAGATATTTTTACACACATAAAATAAAAATTAACCATGAATTTTTAATTAACTCAAATTATTAATGACCTAACTGTTCATTTTTTGGTTATTTTTTTCGTTTGACAGTAAGTCGGTCAGCAGCATCTCTTCCGAAATTATTTTCGGAAATTTTTCATGTTTCTTTATTAGGCGAGATAATCGTAAAAATGCATATTAGTTACACATTAAAACGACTAAAAATGATTTTAAAACGTTTTTATTACTTTCGCGCGATAACTTTCAAAAAATAATTTTTCGATTTCGTTCAAGGGCAGAAAAATCACTGTCTATCACACTGCTGTCCCGCAAAAGAAGGGAAAATCGATCAATAAGGTGTTAAACAAGCAGGTTGAGTGATATGACATGACAATTGGAATTCTTCGTTTATTTTTTATTATTACCTTTTATTTTTTTATTATTTGTTGTGTATATATTTTTTACGCCAGCTGTAAATAAACTCCATTAATTTTATAGTTTATTCGTTTGTTTGTGTGTGGACCGTGTAAAAAGAAACGACTGTGTTTTTTACTACTACGCTAAACATTTATTACAACTTAGGACTCCTTCGTAACCTTTGTGTGCGTCTCAGGTCCCAACAAACAGTATAATGCAAGAAGCGGCAATAAAAATGACAGTAAAGAATGTGTTTTATTCTTATGGTCTTCGGCCACATACACGAACAATGGATACACAAAAAGGGCATAGTGCATATGTTTTGATTCTCAAATATAAATTTTAATTCTTTTATATTTTTTATTTGAGAAAACATAAACTTTATTTTCTATTTTTTTTATTCATTTCATTTCATTCAATTTATAATAAATAAAAAAGGGTAATAATAATAGCCAACCAAGAACACAGGTGAGCCATGCTTCTTCACTTTATTTTTTTTTCTCCTGCAAGAATTCCTGATCGATAAAAAAAAAGTGTACAAATCATTTTCGAGTACTTGCACAGTCAGAGGTCTCGTCGTTTTTCGTCATCATCATCGCACCGCACATTATTCATTATTGAAATTATATTGAATGATGATGTATGGGAAAATGATCGACTACAATGTTTCGACAAATTTTTATCTCAAACGCCCAGCAAGTGAATTAATACCATTATTAATAAATAATAATAATAAATTAGTTAATAAAATCAAATCAAATATCATTCAAATATCCGCTTACCTTAACATCCAAACGCTTTGTTATTAAATATCGCCGAGAGAAACGCTTAATTATAGGAATATTAACTGACTATTGTTACTTTTTTTTTTGCTGGTTTCACACCTGATATCAATCGCTGCGGTTTGATGATGATCCGGTCATTTTATTTGAAAAAAAAATCAAACAAGTTTCATAAATTTAAATCCACTTTAATTGAAAACTTCAATTTTGTCTCAATGGACCATAAAATAAATTGAAAAAACCACTCCCATTCACTTAAAATCCGAGTCTTTTTTTGATAATAAAAGTCGATATGCTTAGGACAATTAATATACATGAAACGACAGTTGTTATTATTTAAGCATAATTCAAGGCCACTAGCTTTAATAAACATGCAAAAAATTGTATTAAATTGTTAATGTTATCGGAACAGCACAAATTTGTTCGTTTAACAGCGGAACAATTCAGCGATAGAACGATATGCGACTCGATTTACCAGTTTGTCCCTTTTTTTCGCAAAAGCCCAAGCAAAATAGATTAAGTAATTTTGTATTTTTCTTTATGATATTTTAATGTTTTAATAATATGTTTTTGATATAAAAATGCAAGAAACCGCTTGGTCATGAAATTATATTGTTATTTGTTAACTCTATGAGCTTTTATGCTGTAAGTTGCCCTAAAGTTGCGGCGGTGTATGGCTGAAAAATTGCAAGTTAGTCATACGATATGCATTAATCGGGAGTTTAGATCAAATAACTTTAATAGCGTGTTCGTGTCTGTAATTAAATGTTAACTCAACTTTTTTTTTATTGTAAAATAAATAGAAGGCTTTTGATATCGAATTTATTATTATTAAATTAAAACATTCTATTTTGTATTTATTTTAAATAAAAATCGTTCGAGTTATTAATAATAACGCGAAAAGGAGTAGGATAATTATTGCTTGTTCATTGTTGTAAATTGATCGTACTTTATAATTGTCGCTGAATGTAATTTTACTCTCTCTACCAGAGGCGTAGAGGCAGTTATATGGATTTTTACACTAAACTAGCGTTACCCGTAAACTTCGTTCTACCTATCTGCCGAATTTTATGCTCTCAAAACTATGCAATCAATTTTACTTTATAAAAATCTATTAAAATTTTGCCGCCATTTTTTAATGAGAACTCAGAGTCACTCAAAGGTATCTCATTGATCACTCAATAATAGAATTTTTCACAAATTTTTAAAATTTTAGATTTTAAATTACAAATTTGGTATAATTTTTTGGTTTCAATACCTTTTTTTAGTTAAACCTGACACACAACAAAAAATTCAAAAAAGATCTGATCAGCAGATCTTGCAAGATCGCATTTCAAATTTTATATATATTTTTAGTTTTAACTTTTTAGATAAAGATTCAGTCGAGTTTTTCGAAATTTTAGCCCAAAAACGGTAAATTTTCTAAAATAAAATAAAATTTTCTGACATCCGGTTGTTTCACATCCATGAGAGTTATTTTACAGCTAAAATAAAAAAATCACCTTTTTCGTAATATATGACCTGTAAAATCGGATTAAACTCATAAATAACGAAACGATTTTACATGATTTTTTTTTCTTCATAAAAAAAATAATAATGGCACATGTTCGTCAAGCGATCTTCGTGACTCGAGGTGTAAAGTTAATGAAAGTAAGACGTCTTTCGTAAATTATTGATTTCCGAACACACACGTAACTCCAGTCAAATTTTAATTGTTTTTTGATGGTGCAAGAAATAATTATTGTTATTATTGTTGTGACGTGTGTTGCTGCCGTTATGACCAAATATTTTGAAAGTCCATGCGGGCAACAAGAGAATCGTGCGCTTTACTGATGATTTGATTTGGTAACCTTCATACTGGCTTAGACAAGAGATGCCTTACATCGATAAAGTGTTATGACATAATAATGCGTTTTATTGTCTTGCTTGCCTAAAATGGTCTCAAGGTGGCGTGATCTGTGGATCGTTTCCCGATTCGAATGACTTTTAAATTTTTTTTCGGTGAATTTGCAGTGACTGCACAGATTTACTATAAATCTAGTTAGTAAAAAAAGGCAAATCTCATATTTTATGTGTTTTCGTGCTCCGTTTTTCACTCGCAAGTTTAGATGTAAGCCGCCTAATACAATGTTGCGAATAGAATAAAATATTTTATAAGCTGAGTCAGTGCAGTAAATAAATGATGTGAGAGATGCGCCATGCCAGCGGCATCGTAAAAAGAGTGCAAACTGGAAAGTTTTCGCGTCTCTCGTGACTTGGACTGCAACAACAACCGACTTTTCAAAAGGAGAAGTTTTTCATGTACTCTATATATTTTCTTCTTTACAACAACAGAGTTGCTACACATGTCATGAGAGTACGAAAAGATTCAAAATACAAAAAAATTCAAAGTCTAGCTGTGAAACATGAAACATTTACACATGTTTCCTTATGTTATAAACATATATTTTCTTGTACAACGAAGACGACTTATTGTACACATCATAATAATATCATAATGATTATTTATTTATTATTTTCCCTCTTACACTACATATAACACTTGTAAGTCAAGGTACATGTCCGTGTCCGTGCCGTGTAGATAAGTTTCTTGCTTTTCTTCTTCGTTTTTTTTTGTTAACTCATCATCGCTCATATTATACGTGAGTAAGCCTTACCTTAGAAAAATATAAAATTCTACAACTTTTGTAAAAATACAACTAAACTGGTAGAAAAATAATGTTTCGTGATACAATTTCTCATAATATTTACACCATCCAATACATGATTGAATGTTTTCTTTCTTTTTTTGTGACTATGCCGTGTTTGCAAGTTTTTGTACTTGTTTCTATTATTATTACCAGTATTATTATTATGATACTAAAAGTTAAACTTGTTCGCATGTAACACAATTTTTTTTGTGCTTCACATGATAAGTCAGCTTTCTGCTTTTTCATCGCATTTCGATTAAAAATGCAATATTACCCTTAGTTTGATGGGGTACAAACCACGTGGTTTGTAGATTTTTATGGTCACGTGGTTTGAAACTTTTAAAGTCACGACATTTTATTAATTTATTAACCACGTGACCTGACAAATACTTCTAACGACTTGGCTTGAAAATTCTTCAAACCACATGATCTAAAAATTTCTCAAGTCACGTGGTTTGAAATTTTTTTATGTCACGTGGTTCGAAATTTTTTTAGATCATGTGGTTTGAAAAACTTTCTTTAACTAAATGACATATAAAAATTTCAAACCACGTGACCTGAGATTTTTTCATACCGCTTAATCTGAAAATTTCTCAAGTTACGTGGTTTGAAAATTTTACAGGTCACGTGGTTTGAAATTTTAAAAATTAAAAAAAAACCACGTGGTTAAAACAAAATTGAAATCCGATAATATCATTAGTTATTCTCCATAAACGAAAACTTTTCATGTATATTTTTTCAAGTAGGTGCAAGAACAGCATGTCGTAGAAGAAATCGATTTTTATGACTTTTTATTCACTCGATAGCGCACTGTGACCTCTTAAGCATGATTAATATATTAAAAATTCATAAATTGCATCATTCAACTTTAATTACTTTACGCCTGCAGTGTCCTTGTCAAAAAAATTAGCCAATGTTAGATTTAGTTGACCACGTCTAACTTCGACAAAAGACTTATTGTTCTTTTTTTTTCTCTGCAACATCTTCTTAAATTAGACAATAAAACGAATTATTGGCTTTGGAGGCAAAACAGAGAACAAAAGTAGTTCAAGTGCCTACAACATACATGTCCGAATAAACACTTTCAATTTTATTTATATTCCAGCAATTATTTAATTTTGTTGTTGTAACAATATTTTAACAACCTCATACTTACTTTGCGATACTTATCGAACGAAGACGAAGTACCTTTTTATTTTTCAGGCACTTACTGAAAATAAGGCAATTTAATCTTTAATTTAATATTTTATTGAGTATTTTTTTTCATTGCTTTTAAACATACATTACATGTAGTTAAAGTATTGTTAAATTTTTCAACACATTACACAACGTCGACGACGACGACGATGAACACGAGGAACAATGAAAAATGAAAGAAGAAGCAAAACTAATATAAAGCCATTATTCATGAGTTAAGTGACTATTTATTTCAGTTTTTGGGTCCGTTTACAAATAATTTTCGTATAAAAGGAAAAATTTATCGGAAAATTTATTATAATGCACCATTTTTATCGTGCATAATTTACGTTCAGGTGCATTTTTACACACACACACAATTTACAGCGGGAGTTGACGTGAATGGGCAATGAATGTCATAATATTGTTAAAAAAGAAAATTTTGTTGCATGTCGTTAATTCAACGAAAAAAATATGTTAAAAAATTATTTTATTTAATTTTAACGAGAACAAATAAGTTTTTTTTTTAATTAAAATATTTTTTATTTTTTTTTGCACTTCGATATCTTTGGTCAGACAATGATATATCACATGTTTAATCATCTTCATCATTGTTCTTTTTATTCTTTATTTCCTCAAAAAAAAAAACAGCGATAATGATATTTCTTTTATTATTATTATTTTATAAGAAAAAAACGTATGAAGAAGGAACATGTATAAATAATAATAAAACGGTTAATTGAAAATCTTGGGCGTCCAACTGCGAACAGCAAATTACACTTTTATCTGTTAAATTTTAAACGTTACTTTGTGTGGTATTATTGTTGTTATTGGTCAATATATAACAAATGCACACACATTTATAAAAATATAAACATTAAAGAACCGAGAGGTGAAGGACTTTTACTTGGTTTTATTTTACCTCGTATACTGCACCCAAGACACTACGTATTTTTCAGAATTATAACATTAAAAAAATCAATCTTAGTCATAATATTTTAAAATGTTCATGTCTGAGCCATGCCATGCTCATGGGATTACATATATTGTATTTGTTGTGTCATATATATATAAATAATCATATTATATCGACTTAGATCGGAGCGCAAGGGCAAATATTTATTATTATTGGTGAAATATGTTACGTCTGTACCAACAATAAATTGATTGATTTGAAATAGTTTGATTTGATTAAATTTGTGTACGAGTGAATTTATTGGTGTGACAGTCTGGCATTATTTAATTAGCAAAATATATATTTACCTATTGACCTGATACTGATTTATTTACTTTTTTGTTAATTGAATATTTTATTTTTTTTTTCGTTTCAGGTGAGTTACCGCGACAACATTAATAATTGTTAAGTTAATCAATGTGAATGGATCGTAAGTTTCGGAAAAGAATTTTTTTATTAATAATATATTGATTTGATCTTTTATCCATGACCTTATACTACAAGAAACGAACAATGTCCAAACAACAACAAAAATATTATTATATTGAAGAATTTTCTCAACAAAAGAATTACATTATTTTTGCCGAAAAACGCAACGTAATGCAAATAATGTTAAATGATGATGGTTTGTTTGTTACACGAACGCAGAAAAGTCAAGGCGAAAAAAAAAATTCGCGTCAAATTAAACCACTGAAAGGAAGCAAATTGATGTTTATCATCGAAAAATAGCAATCGTCATGATTTAAATAAATGTTCAATATATATTGAAACTTTTGTTGTATTCATGCTTTATTAGCATCACATGTAGATTGATATGAATCATGCGTCATGAACTTGCGGGAGGAGTAACGCAAGAAATATAACGAAAAAAAGAGCAGAATAATGATCAATTGTTGTAGAACCAAACAACAAACGTGTTGTTTATTAATAATATTTATCGTTGAAAATATATAAATCATTTAGTAATTCATTTCACGCATCGCATTATACCCTTTTTCGGGCTAAAGAAACACGACATTTCACCAATCATTCAAAATATTTTGCGCCAACTTTCATAATCAAGCATTAAATTAATAAAAAATTCATAAAACGACGACGACATATCGGTTGGAACGTGTTATTATTGATATATATGTTGTAATGTTCTATTGTTATAAATATTCTTTGTGATTATTCTCCATTGTTGAGACCAATGAGTGGAATATTTAACATCACTCATCATTTTATTATTATATTTTCTTTGTTAACGATAGAACAAAATACAAAATAGTTTGAAATATATTTAATAAGGAATCAATCATTGATGTCAAGACACGTACATAACCTAAAGTTTGGCGGTTAATAGAAAATTTTCAAAAGAAAATTATTTTTTTAATATAAAATTAAACCAAAAATAAAAAAGTTTGAATCATGTCTGATAAACAGACAGCTACTATTGTAATTTTCTTTTATTAATCGATTTCATATTACATTTAACAAGTACAACGAGGCAAGAACAAAAAAAACCGAGTAACTTAAAAGTGATTTAAATTATTTATTAAAAACTTTGTGTATGTTGTAAACTTTTCGTTTTCCAAGAACAATAGTAATTTATTATTACTGATTTATTTTTCATTTTCAAACATATATATTTTATAGAACGAAATTTTACAAAAAAAAAAATCAAAAGATCGTAGAAATATATTTTGTTTTGATTGTGAAACGCGTGCTCGCTCAGTTTTCAAGTGTAATTATTTTCAAATATCTGATTTAAAATGCAATTAAATTGGAACGGGGAACGACACCGAAGAAGATGGCTCGATTATATACTTTTACAAAAATATATATGTTGTATAGAATGCAAAAAATAATAAAAAAAAAAGATTACCTTTTCCATGTTCTCTTCTTATTTTATTTGAGAATCTGCAATATTAATAATATAATAAAATATAATAATGAAAAAAAAACAAGCAAGATAACTTACAAAATTATTTACTTTATCAAATCAATAATAAATTATAAAAAAAACATATGTATAAAAGAATATTTATACGGTTGTTTTAACGGATATTTGTTTTATTTGGTGTGTGTTGATATCTCATGCTAATACCATGTGGGCAGAAAAATTATTGACCCAAGATTAAATTTATTAAAAATTTTTTAATAAATATTTGACATCATAATAAACGTCTCATTTAAAATGACAAAACTTTAAATTTACATAAAAGTAATACTAACAACGACCGTGTCTGAAAAGTTAAATAATAATAATAAATGATAATCGTGTCTATTTAACATGAACAATAAATGCATGTTTAAAATTTCAAAACTGTTTTCTTCATCATTATTTTGCATCGCGCGCAACATCATGTCAATCCTTTAAAACCTTTAATTTAATAAACAAACAAACTTTCATATATTAAGGTGGTAATAATATCAATAATGAGAATCCATACATGAATAAATTTTAATGATATTATTATTTTATTTTTTTTTTTAATATTAAAAAAAATATATTTAAAAAAAACATTTGTCTGCAAAAAAGACACTTTTTTTAGACAAGTTCATCTGCATAAACACGATATATTTTCTCGCGCAGTACAAAAATAAAAAATTTCATGACATTTTACACTGCCGGGGCTTATATACGGTTATCATCATTATTATTATTATTAAAAAGTTTTTCCTATATTTATATGCGACTTGACATCGTTTCTCTCTCACACGTACAGAAAAATATTTAAGTATGAGCTTAGCATCATGATTATTATTAAAATGTAAAAGTTATGAGTTTATTTTTGTTCCTTCCTTCGGTATCTAGCAAAACTTATCGTAATTTTTGACATGTTAAAAATTTTTCCTTTGCAAATGCCCTACTTTTTTACACACCTACACTTTTAAATGTTGCTGATAAATAAATAAATCCTTACACATTTTAATCTTGAAAAGTATGATATTTATTAAAACAAAATAATATAATGTTTAAAATGAACGAACCTCTTTTTGAAAGAAGAATCGACTTTAAAAATAATTTATTTCACATACAAACTTCCGTATATCATTTATATCAAAAAAGTACTTGTGCTTGTGAAATTGAATAACTTTTTGTGTATGTAAATTATTTATTATTTACCAAATATATATATGATACTTTTTATTAAAATAATACTTGTTATAAATGATGTTGAGTATGTGAGAAAGAAAATTTTCGGCTCAATTTCTATTCATGACAAAATATAAAGGAAACTTTATTAAAAAAAAAATAAATAAAAAAATTAACATGTTCTTCGTTTTTCATCTAATAGTGAATAAATAGGTAATAATGTTGCTACATGCTACCCACCTTCCTTCGTTAGTGTGTTTGAAATATTTATTTTCACATTTATTTATTGTAATTGTTATTGTCTTGATTATAAATTGTAATGTGTCTCACCAAATTTGGTGTCGTTGTGTCGCTAATACGTTTTTTTTCTCGACGCTAAGCTATTATTTTATTATAAAATGTAAAAACTATTTTTTTCGTGGCATGTCCAAATTCGTTCGGTCGTATCGTATATCCGAAAAAGCTAATGGAGATTAAATGAATGATTAAGAAAAATAAATGGTGTAATGAATAATATTATGGAAACACGGAGCGAATTTGAATAAAATTGTTACTTGCTTCTGTTCGAGGTTCTCTCTCTCAAAACAAAAAGAAGCTGCTGCTGCTGTATCAATGGCATGTTTTTATTTGTTTATTTCGAATAAAATAAAAATTATTGAGGTCCATATGGTATGCAAGTAATTTAATTCAATTAGCATTTTTTTTAAGTATTAGAAATGTGTGTAGGTTGTGAAATTTGTTTATTTTTACGTAAAATATGTAGAAATGATACAAAGCATTGTTGAGAGAATTTATTTTTTTTTACGCAGACACTGTTTAATAATAAATTCAGTAGCTGCTCCCAATTCTACCGTATTTAGGACAAAAGCATCCAGTGGTTTCACTGCATTTTTCATTAGCATTCGTTGCTTGTTGAGTTGATGCCTTCTGACAGTCTGACTTAATTATTTATAATTACGATGCCCAGCAGGGGCGGATTAATAAATTAAAAAGGGTCCCTCACTCTTATACAATTATTTATCAGATTTCGGTCGTCAACTGTATTAATTGGTCACAAACACAAAGTAATACGGTAGCTTTTTATCTCCGTTAGATCTCTGCGTTCATGCCAGTGAGATTTACTTGTCAAACCGGTCATGTGAAGAAAATGCTCTTGAAGCTGCACCTATCAAAAAATTATTTATACAATATTCTAAAACAATGCATTTTATGATGATTAAATTTTGTCCAGCGGGTATATTTTGTAAAAACTTACCTGGAACGTATTAAAAACTTTATCTAAATCAAAATCTAACAAAAAATGTTATGCACACAAGTGATCTACAATAATAATCGTTCTATTACACTTAAATGCAGTCATTTATTGTAATTGACTTGTCTGATGTCTGATATGCGCTTACCTCAAGATACGTTGTTTGCGTCTTCAAATATATACAAAACGTAATTTTTTGTACGATGATGAGAAAATATCACAACACTTAGTGCCTTGTTGAAATTGGATTGAGACAAACTTCTCGAATAACCTCAAAAGGGAACGAAGAGGTGAGAAAAGTGATATGTAATCACCATTATCATAATTTGTAGAGACATGTGTTGCTCACTGATATTTTTTCTCTCTCGTATTTTTTTTTAATTAAAAATTTTCGAAAAAAAAGTGAAATGATTCACAAAACGAAACGAAATTTTTTAATTAAAAATCCACATTCACTACGTAAATTACTAATAATTCACGATTCGCCTTTCGCGTTACCACCTTTATTTCCTGCTGTTCGCGTCAAGGTTAAAATAATTTCTCATAATTATTCTTCTTCGTTTCTTTCGACACTCTTCTAATATTTAACAAACAAAAAAATATAAAATAATAAACGATCACGCATTTTTTTTGGCAAACAACGAAAATTCTACATATTTTTTTTTATTAATTCCATCATTTATCTGATCTAATCTTAGAATTAACTTTGGCCACCCACGTGTTAAATTTTTTTAGCGAATTTATCAATAAATATTTTGTAAGAGAATTTGACACCTAACAAAAACATGACATTTATTTCCTCTTTGTGACATGAATGTTGCTACTTGACAAAAAATTATCATTTATTCAAAAAAGAAACAAAAATCTCACCTCTGTTGAATTTTTGAATAACGGAATTTTTTTTGGATAAAATATATAAGCTGGACAGACAACAAAACTGTACAAGGTTAGTCCAGTCAGGGGAACCCATCACATTGTTGTTGGTATACGTTAAGTCAAATCAAATTAATTTAACGCGATCTTTTATCATGATAATGCTCGAATGTTTATGCACGAACAACAAAAACAAACAATTTTTTGAGGTGTAACTCGAAAAAGGTTACAACGAATTTCTGTGTTTTAATTTTTCGGATATTGCATTTGAGTTCGTTTTATGTGTGTGTTCAGAGGGGAGCTAGAAGTGATTCTTATCATTTTCATTTATCTTAACTACTTTTGACCCTAAATAAATTGAATGCATTTAGTCGTGTGTTTTACGTTTGAAACAATGGGTGAAGGTGAGTCAAAGGTGTTTTTTGATTGAAATTTTGTAAAGTCAAGCAGGTTTAAAATTCTTCGCAGCATTTCTACCAATTTATCATAAGATTATTATTATTATTAAGAAACCCACTGGTTGTACAAAAAAAAATGAAGAAGAAAAAACAGACAAATGTATCACGATTAATTTTTTTGTAAATAATGAGGAACAAAACAAACAGTGATTTTGATTATAAATAGCTCTCGCATCTTGACAACAACAAAAAAAAATGTTTGTTTTTTGACCAAACCAAAATCTTTCTCGGTGTGCTTGTAACATTTGACCTATCGTTACAACATGAGGCATAATATGACGGATGATAAATAAACATACTCCCGAATTTATTGCTGCCTTGTACTACTTTTACTCGCGTACGCTAATGACTATGTGCGCAGTACCTATCACTGCCCTATGTACGAAAAATGGGTGAGATTGTTCACTTAAGAGATCAAATTGACTCCTTAAGTGAATCTAATGATGTCTCAAGCTTAAGAGATTAGTTTAACACTTAAAGGAATCAATCTGATCCCTTAAGATGTCAATTTGATCCCTTCAAGAAGTAAATTTGACCTTGAAATGACCTCTTAAAAGGTGAAGTGACTAACTTGACCTCTTAAGGAATCAAATTAACTTCTTGAAGGGATCAAATTGACATTTTAAGGCTTGAGAGAACAGATTTGTGCTTTAAGTGTCTGATCAATTGATCAGTTGATCAGAAAAGATCATTTTAATCCCCTTGATTTGGTCTTCTACAGACCCAAAAAAGTTAATGCCTTCAAAAATTAAATTTGATACTTAAAGAGGTCAATTTGATCCCTTAACCTTGGAGCTTTAGATTGACTCCTCAGAAAGGGATCAAAGTGACCTTGAACTGACCTCTTGAAGGAATTAATTTCTTGGGTCTGTGGAGTACCAACTTCAAAGGGATCTCTTAGCTTAGGGAGTTGAATTAATCCCTTTAAGGATCAAAAAATCCCTTTAGGAGTCAATTTGACTTCTTGAGGGGTCATTTTGATTCTTAAAAAGCAAGATGACTCCTTAGAGGTCAATTTGACTCCTTATGGATCAATCTCATCTGTTTTTCATCCGCAAGGCAGCATCAGAGACATACGGTAACAGCTGGATGAAATCATCTCTCTCTCGTTTTGGTTTTTGGTCCGCGTATGCATCATACACATTTCGGGAAAAATGATACAACAATACACGTTACAAAAGACAGGCACAAACTAATTAATTATCATTGTTGCCATCGTAAATTATGAAAGACAAAACGTTTTGTTATATAGATGACGGAGGAGGAATTTTTCGTGAATTTTTTTTTCCTCTTCTCGAGACTTAATGAATTTTCTTTTGTTCCTACAAATTTATCATTAATTTTTCTATTTTTATATAAAGTTCACTTGTTTCCACGCGTGTCGCTTGTTCGGTGTCGAAAAACGTTTAACTCATCACGTTTAATTATATATTTAATATCGGACTTGCTCACACACAAATTGTCCACATAAATTATTAACAAGCCCGTTCATGCTGCGTTAAAAGGATGACGAATTAACCACAATTAATATCAATTATTGTGCCCACAGTTTTTTTTCTGTTCCTTCTCCGCGTGTCATGTTGTTTGTTTTCGAACATTGTTGGTGGTTTGGACCGAAAAAAATTATTATTATTGCTCGAAACTGTATCAAAAACAAAACAACAACCAACCCGTACAACTACTCATTATGCCAGAAAAAAAACCGCAAGTGCATGAGTCCCATTGACCGATATTTATCGCAAAACGACGAGAGAGATGATATAATTATTATTAATGCTATTGCCATATAATTATGAAATGCACGCGAAATGTACGTAATAGCCTGTGGGTATCATTATAGGTCACACTCATGCTGATGTGAGTATCATCGCGGCATAAGCATGGCTTGACACGAAATCATCGATCGATTCCCTAAATTGGTTAACCAACCAAAAATTGACATTATCAGTGGTTAAAATTGCAATTTTTTTCCTCTCATATTTTAAATATTTTAAAATGCATTTTGAACATTTTTTTAAAAAATAAAAGCTATCATTAAATTTTTTGTCGTGTCATGCAGCTTTTATCCCCAAATGGCTCTAAAACACAGGAAAAAGGATGAAATAAAATTTAAAAAACAAATAAATATCAATTAATCAAAAAATTCTTAAGTGTCTCTCATGACTTTTAGTTTTTTTGTTATCTTTCTTTCAGACTCGCGTGAGAGTTTGTCGACAAAACTAATCACAACACCCACTTTTCTGATGTATTTTTTTTCGTTGTTGTCTTATAATTCACATGACACATTAAAATTTCATTCAAATTCCGAATGTACATTAGGTTAAGCGTCTTTTTTTCATAATACATTAACTTCGTATGCAATCTAAACAATTCATTAATCTTCTGTTTCATATGACTCAATTCTTTTCGTCAACCTTATCGCACTAGAATTTAAAATTTTTTTTATTTGTTTAAAAAAAATACGAGAAATGTGCGGAGAGAAAATGAAGTTAATCAACGAGAATATTAATGATGCGAGTTTTTTTCTCGGTCTCGATCGGCGCAAAGAGCCGAAATTCTGTTTTCAATGTCTGTCACGATCAGATAAATCACATTTTCTTTGCACAAGTTTTGGTTTTGCTTCATTGTGAAACTTAAGACAATTATATTTTTTTTTATTTTATTTTAATTTGGGCGAAAATTTATGACCTTCTTCCTTTGGTTGTCACACAAAATGTTCTGTTTTTGCCGTTGACAGCTAATTTGACACAAGTCAAGTTGATGATGATGGTGATGGGAGAATTGCTAAATTGTCTTGATTTATTAAGAGCTTCTGTTGTGATTTTTTTTATCGCATTTTGGAACGCGGTTTAAAGTTACCAACAATCGTTCCTAATTAAGAAAACGTTCTTTTTATTTCTTTTTTCATTTTTTTTTTTCTTCTTGACCTACACAAAATAAACTCCACTTAAGATTATCGATTTTTTTTTATTGCTTTGTTATTCATACGGATTACTCAAACGCACACGCAATCCATTGAGATTTGAATAAACCACAAAGAATAAACATTGAAAGTGTTAAGTAATGCAAAACATCATCAATTGACGGGCATACTTTTGATAGTTAATGAGAATACTTGTTGTTGAAAAAATAAAATAAATAAAAAATGGTAATGAAAGAAATGGCGATAAATGAAATCGTTTAAGACTCGGACTCTGGCACATGACGTGCGTCGATCAAATAATCGTGAATTTTGCCGACCTCTCAAACGTTATTTATATTGGGCACTCATGAAAGTTCTGTCGATAAACATAATTATGATTTTTTTCATCAACTTGTACTTCATACAAAACGCCCACAAAAATTTTTTTTTATTATTATTTCATGTTTCTCGGGCATGAATTTCATTTTATTTCATCAAAAAAAATTAAGAAACGAAAAAAAGTTAGAAATTTGAATAACAGACGATTAGACATGAATTTTAGCATTTTGTTTCGTCGACATATTTCAGGCAAAACAAAAACATTTTTAATGAGAATCGATATTTTTTTTGCATATAAATTGCTACAAAAAAAAATTCGTACTTTTTAACAAGAACGAAGCTAATTAATGATTTTTTTTATTAACTGACACTTTTTTGCTCCGAAACAAGTATCGATCACACAATTTAGAAACGAAAAAAATGAGAAAAAAAAACATTAGAAATTTGAATAACAGACATTGATGACGGTCTTGTTTTTTGTTAGCAAGCGACAATATGTTTAAAAAAAACGTCAATTGTCAAAATACAGTTAAAAAGCTTAAATCAATCCATCACGACGCGGCGCAATTATATTACATTTTTTGGCTAACAGGCAGTTTTAAACACCACGCAGTCCAATTTTGTACATTTTTAATGAGAATCGATATTTTTTTTGCATATAAATTGCTACAAAAAAAATTCGAAACTTTCGTGTTACCTTGTTATTTTGTTTCGTCGACATATTAACAGGCAGTTAAACACCACGCAGTCCAATTTTGTACATTTTTAATGAGAATCGATATTTTTTTTGCATATAAATTGCTACAAAAAAAATTTCGTACTTTTTAACGAAACTAATTAATGATTTTTTTTATTAACTGACACTTTTTTGCTCCGAAACAAGTATCGATCACACAATTTAGATCATTTGCCTCATCATCTGGCGATCAAATGAATATTCAAAAAATAATAAAAAATGAGAAAAAAAACATTTTGTCGGCGAAGTGAAGAAGACAAGATACAAGAGAAATTAATTTGATAAAATTATGTTTACGATTGAATTTTTAATGATGAAGCGAGATATGGATCTCTCAAATTCCGTCATTCATTCATTCATACGTTGTGTTGATGAGTTTGTTGACAAGATTTCTAAATAAAAAAAAAATCTGACCTGATTTTAGTTTTATATAAAAAAAAACGATGGACGACGATCAATTACCGAAAAAAAAAGTCAAAATAATCAGTTAAAAAGCTATAAATCAATCCATCACGACGCGGCGCAATCTCATCATCGATAAATCCTGATCGAATGTCACGTTAATGGTTGAAAATTTTTATCCTAGAATTTTTTTTTTTATGAAACTAAAAAAAATTCTTGTACAATAAATTACTCAGCTCATGTAGAGATGATGACAGTTCTTTTGGCTAAATGGAAAAAAGGGATGAAGAGACAGGTCAACAAGCGTTTTATCAACGGTATTTCATCAAATTGGGTGACATGGCTGAAAATTTTAATCATTTATCTTCCTTTTTCATGTGTGTTTGTGTTTTTCCCCCTCCCCGGAAAAAAAAGTCATTCTTGAAAAAAATTAAAAGTTTG
This sequence comes from Culicoides brevitarsis, assembly GCF_036172545.1. Taxonomy (NCBI): domain Eukaryota; kingdom Metazoa; phylum Arthropoda; class Insecta; order Diptera; family Ceratopogonidae; genus Culicoides; species Culicoides brevitarsis. The sequence continues at coordinate 16,856,212 of NC_087085.1, read as the reverse complement.
AAATGACAAGAAACACAAAATGACCTCAACCTGTGACTTGAGACTCAGAGGCGTTTTTAGACTTTATTGTATCGTAAATTTCGTGCTATTGTTATTTTTTTTTGTATCGTCACCACTACCACACAGTGATTCATTAATCGTTTTCTGTATCTGTTTTTTAATTTTTTTTTCTTTCCTTTTATCTTTTAATTTTTTTCTTTACAAAAAAAAATATTTATAAGAAAAGAAAGATACAAGAAAATTTTTTATATAAAAAAACGTAAAAAAATAGAATGTTGTTGCATTACAAAATAAATATAAAAGTGAACAATTTATCAAATCACGTAAGGGCGTTTACACTTGACATTATGTTTTGCTGACTTCATTCTCAGTTCGTTGCCGGCTCGGAGATGGGATTGACCGGGACGTAGAAGGATGAAGCGCGTTATTATTAATGATTTGTATTTTTCATTTTGCTTTCACCGGTGCTGCTGTGTTCCATCTTTTGTATGTCACGAAGTCTATTCGTATCGATTACAAGTACTTTTTAACGAAGCAATGAAGGGAAACCGCACGTTTTCCTGTAATTTACAAACAAAGTTATTCCTCTAATTTCCTCTCTCTCTTAAAAATTAAACTCATTTTGTATTCAAACGGCGATTTTAATGTCCTTAATACTTATCATTATTATTATTATTATTTTTGAGTATGCCGCGTAAAAAGTTTGTTATTGTTTGCTCTACAAGGATGATAATAACGATGATAATAATAATAATAAACTTGATTATTACATTAAAAATTCTTCGTCGTCTTCGATTTTACATTAAATATATTATTTTGACAACTGTCTTCAGGCAATATTTATTCAAAATAATAATTTTGGTAATTTTTCTACCGCATTTCTTTTTTCCCATCGCGTTATTTTTTTATATCCTAATTAAATTTTCATAACCTCTTATATGGCATGATGGTGGTCATTAAATAAAGATCTATAAAAAAAATTTAAATAAAAATTCTTTTGAAATATTTTTCTTTTATAAGTTATTTTTTTTAATAATATCATAAAAAAATAAAAATTAATGCCTTTTTTGCACTTTTTGGATACAGGCATTAATTGTCCACGCTGTTGATTGTAATGGCGTTTTAATGTCGTTTATTATATGATAACAATATAAATATTCCCCTCCCCGCGTCAATCTTTAACATGACTGATTTATATGAAATTTTTATGAATGTTTAAAAGTAAAACTTGATATTTTTCCACATTTTAATTGAAAGCCAGATATAGGCAAAGAAAAGCATAATATGGACAGATATTGTATTTCACACGACACTGACGAGAGACGACGTCGTCAACGACTTTAAAATATTTATAATGATAGGGGAAGCTTATGGCATCTAAAATTTATTATTTAAATACTGAAATAATAATGATGATGAAAATAAAATATAACTAGAGAAAACTGTATAAGAATTTTAAGGGGACTTGTAGAGCTAAAATTATAAATTATTATGCTTGTATGAAAAAAGCAAACCACAAAATCAATAATGTATCGTTTTCCATTATATGAAATTTTCCGAAGCTTCATATTCGTAACACACATTCCCGCCTAATCTTTTTTTTTACCTTATACATTTACTGATTATCTTTTTCGTTCTTTTCTTTGCAGGTAAGAAACTAGGATCAATAATCCCCCTACGTGTGTGGATGGGTGTGTGCTGATCACATAAGTCCCAGATATAAACACTTGAGCAATCTCTAAGCAGCTCCTTTTTACGAGAAACGAAAAAAAAGGAAAATCAATAAATTTATCCAAAGCAGTCGTAAACATATCCTTCATACACTTGTGTCACAATTCACATTTTTTTCGTCTTCTTGGCCCAAAAATGAAACTAGAAGAAAAGAAAGGTAGTAAAAAATTATGTACGTGAATCCCTCTCATGTGCGAGATGAGACTGAATCCCTTTTTTATGTATTTTTATGTGCCGTAAAAATATCTTCCGTATATATCTGAAGATAAGTGTCTACTCGATACATCGTCAAGAAAATAACAGATTTCGGCAATTTACGGAATGGATGTCTCGCAAAAATAACAATTGACAATAACTTCCCTTCACACATATTTTTTTTTCCTTCTTCGAAGAGCAAAAACGGGTTCTTGACTCCTTTTTTGATATTTTCTTGTCAGCGGGAGCAAGGAGGAAAAAAGCGGATTAACTCACGTTTTGAACATGAAAAGAACATTAATGAATCCAATCTTCCTGTTTGGAACATTTTTAGGCCAGGAAATTGATTACACAACTTTTTTTTTTCAAACACGAAAAACTTTAAAATCGTTTTTATTTTTTCTCGAAAGCGCTACCCGAACTTTGTGATATCACAATTTTTTATTCTCACAATAAAATGGGAATGTGCATGACATCCAATATTACCGTGAATGGTAAATGTTTGACCTAGATAAGGAAAAAATATCGTCGGTCCATGAAATGTGTGCCGTATGGAAAACCAGAGTTTATTATATTCCATTTTTTTTTCCTCGGCACAGACTTTATTTTCTAGATTTTAGAAAAATGTGGAAAAAAATCTAGAGAAAAAATCACATGCAAAAAAATTCAGGAAAAAAAGCGCACAAACTCAATTCCCATGAAAAAAAAATTTTTTTTCGTGTCAATGAGAAAGACCAAGAAAAAGACAGATTCGATTTTTCCTTTGTTCGTATTAAATATTTTTTTTATCGTGTCATTGTCAGGGTTTTACTTTTCTCTTCAATATCATGACACAATAAAAGTTTTTCCTTTTCTACGCGTTCTTGTGATGTAACGTCGCTTTCGCATGATTCTCAGAAAAAAAATATCAAAGGTGATAATAACTAGAATGACATCGGTGATACACTTGTCATACCTAATGGAATAAAATGGAATTTTTTAAGGTCATGAAGTTTTTATATTCTTAAAGGAAATATTTTTTAAAAAAATATTTTGTGAAAATAAATGATCTAAATTTTATTTAATTATTCATTTAATTTAATTAAATTATTAAAAAAAATATTTAATTAATTTTTTAATTATACAAAAATTAAAAAATTACAAAAATTTCTCAATTAATTAATTTTAAAAAATGTAATTAAAAAAATTTATTTCATATTATTCTTTGATTAAAATTTTAAAAAAATATTTTTTTAATTTAATTTAATTTTAATTTTTTTTAATTTAATTTAATTTTAAATTTTTTAATTTTAATTTTATTGATTTTTTTTTTTAATTAAATTTTAAAATTTGATAATTTTCATTAAATTTTTTATCTTTTAAAAATTGAAATTTTTTATTTATTAATTTTCGAAAAAAAAATAGTAAATAATTTTTTAAAAAATCTTATAGAAACTCCTCTGAACCTTCAAAATCTTAAAAAAAATGTCATTTCATCCCATTGGGTTCATACATGTGAAAAAAAGACGCCTGTTCGCAATGTCATGCGAAGAAAAAAAAAACTTTTTGTAGAAAGAACAAATAAAAACACGAAGCGCAATATTATTCTAAAGGGACAAGGAAATGTACTTATGCTTTCGCTCGATGACGAATACAAACAACAATTTTCTCGTGTCGTCGTCTTCGTTCAAGGCCTGTCTGTGGAAAACACTTCGAGCGAGAGAGATGTATTGAAAAAAGAAAGAAAGAAGCTGTTAAAGGAGATGATGAACAAGAAAAACATAATGTTCAAAGTAAACACTATTAAACTACCAACCAACAACTCCTCATCCTTTTATTTTCTTTTTGCCTCTTATATCCTAGTCCATCATCCGGAACACATAAAATCCATTTTGGCTGTGAATAGATTGCATCTGGAAAAAGGTGTACGAGGAAAAATATTACAAAAGTAACATCATTTACTGCTCTCTTGCTGTTTTTTCTACGGCGTTGGCGTTGGCAGACATCCGTCGTGTTTGCTCGAACATACAAAAGAAAGAACATAACAGCAAGCCACCTCTTCCATTATTTTATGAGTGTTTATTTTAGTGCAATTCCATCACACCTCTGTCTATCGGCCGGCAATCAATAATGTTTAGCTTACATTGAAACAAAGAGACCCAAGGATTAATTTATCCCCATGCTGAAAGGATGATGAAAGGATACATTCACTTTAATGGAATCGATACAAGGGGTTAGTGACCTTTGACGTACCCATGCGAAAGACACACACACAAGAAAAGAGATAACTGAATGACATATTTGTCATTTTTTTCGACATTCCGCATCACAAGCACTTCATAAAGCTACCAAGCAGCAACGTTATTACATAATTTTAGTCACTGCACGTTTTCAACAATTCACGACGACGACGAAAAAAAAAGTGTACAGAGAATATATCAAAACCACTGCATGCCGACAAAATTTTCGTACAATATTATTATATATTTTAAAATTCAAAACACAGAAAAACTGCAACAAAATGAAGTGCAAGTGTTATATCAGTGTCATGACCATATGGTACAATGCAGTCAGCAACTAAAATATGAAATATGCGAAGTTTTTTAAAGCGCTGATTTTTTTTTCGTTTCTTTTCACCAGCAAAATCGATTTTTAGCAAGAGAGACACATTTAAATGTGATTTGATTTCGTTTCACGAGAAAATAGAAAATAAAATGAAATATAACGAACAACAAGAAAAAAAACGAAGTAGAATGAAAGTCCTGGGAATACTGAAATAAATATCCAGACAAGTAGAGAGAAAATGATAATGCTAATTTAGCAATGTCATAGGAAAAATTTTCTGCATTTTTTACGTGTCTACATACCTACGAAAAAATTCTTCTTTGGAAAATGCAGAATGAAATGAGTGCAGTCTATGCAAAAATGGACATTTTTTATAGGCATCAACGAGATTTTTGCTCCGTGCCCAGTGAAGTGAAAAAGTTTTTTTTAAGGTTCTGAGGCTTTTCAAATTTTTATATGATTTTTTTTTAATTTTTTATTTTTTTAAAAAATTATTTTATATTTTTAATTTTCTGAAAAAACTAAAAATTTGGAAAAATTATCAAATATTTATTTCAGGGATTTTTCATTTTTTTTATTTTTTGAAAAATTAAAAAAAAATTTTCAAAAAATTAAAAATTTTCTTTGTAAGAAATTAAGAATTTTCTACAAAAATAAAAAATTTGGAAATAAATTAAAAAAAAAATAAATTTGAAAACTTTTCAAATAAAAAAAATAAAAATTTGGAAAAAAATTAGAAAAATTAAAAATTTTTAGAAAATAAAAGAAACTAACAAATTTTAAAAAGCTAAATATTTGAAAAATTTCTTATAAAAATTTTGAATAAACTTTAAAGTTAAAAAAAAATGAAAAAATTTAATAAATTAAAAAAAAATCAAAATTTGGAAATTTTTCTAATAAAACAAATAAACCATCAGGACCTTAAAAAAATAATTTCCTTCCATCTGAGTGTTTCTCCTTACACAGGAAAACCATATCTAGCTAGACACATAAATAATGCGGCAGCAATGAAGAAATTCAGCAGCTGCTTACTGGAGGCCATTTTTTCTCCGATGATATTATTTATTAGTCTGAAGCAGTAATTTTCTTGACCAGAAACGTGGTGCTGCTTTAAATTTTTCTTTTTTTCAAACAACTCAATAATAATCCACATCTCCCCAATTTTTGATATTTTTTTGACGATACGCTCTTGGAATACAGAAAAGGCACGTTCGATGTGGTAGCTGCCAATTGCCAAACAGAGATAAGTTATGAGGAAAGCCAAAAGTCAAACAATCAAAGAATGTACAGATGTCTCCCGTTCTCCCCAGAGAATTTTAAAGTTTTTCCTTTTTTTTTCTCGTGTCTTTTCTGCGCACCGAAAATCAACGTTTGTCTATAAATCTATCAACGGTGCGTCGCACACTTCGAAGAAAAACACGAAAAAAGAGAAAAAATTTAAGTGCATCTCTCACACAGACATTAAATCAATCATTTAACAATCGAGACTAAATCAATGTGGAATTCTAAATCTGTCAATTTTTCGTTGTCTTTCTTTCTTTGTTTATTTGTGTGGCGGCGGGCTGTCATGAAATTCCCCATCATTAAATATTTAAAGAGATTAAGAAGAAAGCGCGTGTCTAACGTATCAAAAAATTGAAGGAAGACCTCCCGAGTGAAATCAATTTTTTTTTCCAATAATTTGATGTCTTGGATTAAATTGCCAAAAAATCATAATTTTTCGAAGTTTTAAAGACACAAGAGTGAAAAGGGCGATGACCTATAATGACGAGAACTCAACAAGTGACACTTTGTCTGACATATCAACAACATTACTTAAGGAAAATGTTCTAATAATACTAAAATAGTGGCAGAGCGACATAAAATATGTAGTCATCAACAGATAGAATGGGAAAAAACATGACACGGTAACATTGTCACCAAATTTATAATATTACAACTTAACCAACGAACGACCGAAAAAAACATGATTCTTTAATTTTCGTTCTAATTTTGTTTTTTTTTCTATTTTTTGGGTTACAAGTGTTGACGACTCACTTAAAACTCTAGTTAATTATGACGCTTGCGAAGGTGATTTGTATGTTAATATGATGCTGGCGCGCATGAAAAAAGTTATTATTATTACCGGAAACTAAAACAAACATAAAAATGTTTAAAATTCCCGAGTCAAGTGTCGTTGCGAGTCATGTCAAATGCGATAATTTTTAGTTCAATTCCTATCTCACTCGGAATTTATTGTATCGATCCACGTAATTTGATACTCCAAGAAATTTTGTAGCGTAGGCGAAAGACAATTTTTTCCCTCATTATAACGGATCAAGAATCCATCATCAAAAATGAAATACGACGAAACACAACTTGGCCATTAACAATGTCACTAATTACCACTTTTTTTTGTGTTCTAACAAATTATCGCACGAAGTGATTTTGCGACGCGCTGTGTTAAAAATAACTTTAATCTTAACGACGCATCATCATAAAACTCATCAACTTTTCAACTTTAACAACTGGCTTAACGCAAAATAAAGATGTTCCACAAAAATTTTTATGAATAGTTTTTATTAAGTCGTCAGTTAGTTTGACAATAAAATGATTGTTGTTCCTCTATTTTTGCCCGAAAAATATTTTCTCACACATATAACGCGATGTTTAACGATTGTGAAGAAAATTACAAAGCATTATTTTAATGAAACAATAATAATAATAACGACCAACAGTTTTGTTAACTTTACACTCTTTTTTTTCTTCTGCTTCATGCTTTGGTTGTTTTACGCGCGCGATTTAAATCTTGATGCGCGTTGCTCATGAGCAATTTATTTATCATTATTTTTTCACATTCTTTCTTTATCAGTTCACTCATAAAGAATATTTTTTTAAAAAAAAAGAGTCAAAGGAACACCCATTCGAAATATGAAGGAAAAAAATGCTCGATTGGAGGCCGTCAATTACGGAATTCAATAAATGCATCTCTAACTGTGAGCGGCTTGATAAAAAATATTTTATCGTTTCTTTGTTGTAGGTAAAGAAAAAAGTTTAAAAAGAATTGATCTATGCATGACGTGGCTTTGTTTCCTTTTTATATTTTTTTCTCCTTTTTATTTATTTTTTTTTTCAAAGTATTGTCTTAAACATTCTATCCAGTGGGACGATAAGGCATTTTTTAAGAGCTTTCAAAAAATTAAATAAATAAATAAAAATTATTTTTTAATTTAAAAAATTACGAATTTGAAAAAAATTCCTATGAGTAAAAAAAAATTAAAAAAATAATAAAAATACCTAAAAAAAAAAAATAGGAGAAGCCTACAATTTAAAAAAAAACAAGTTTAGAAATTCATTTATAAATTTTTTTTCCACATTTTAATATAAAAAATATAATTTAAAAAATTTAAAATTTAAACCCCTTTTTTTAAGCCCTTCAAATAAATAAATGATAATTTTAGAAATTTTTACTTCTTTAAAAAAAAATAATAATTTAAAAAAAAATTTACGAAACGAATAATTTTTTAAGCCTGCATAAAAAAATTTGAAAAAAAATATTGAAAAACTTGTTAAAATTTTTATGAATTTATTTTATGAAAAAATTTTCAATTTAAAAAAAGTAATAAAAATTTGGAAAAATTCTTGATGTGAAAAAAGTTTCCAATTTTTTCTGAAAATTTTTAATAAAATTTTCTTTTAAAGAAAAAAATTTAAAACATCTAAAAAAATTGAAAAAATTAGAAAAAGTTGCAAAGTCTTTTTTCAAGCCTTCATAACTTTTGAAACCCCACATCCTCCTACTGAGCACTCCTACACAAAATAGTTTGCACAGGACATAAAAGTCAATTCAATAATAAATAAATATTGATAGCCTTTGGCAATATGATCGCAACGTCCTGCTTGTCTTTCAAAAGTAATAGATGTGTCATTTCTCGGATACATTTAAATATATTCAAAGAGAAGGTCCAAACTGCCTCGAGTGTTTGCAAAAAACGAAGAAAATTTTCCATCTTTCAAAGGAGAATTCGTATTATATTAACTTGTTCATCAATTTTTGATATACTTCCATGGAGATATTTCTTTTTAGAAGGAAGACGGCAACAACATTCTTCAGCAAATATATTTATTGTCAAATAAAGGATTTTTTTACGATATTTGAACAAGAAATTTTTGTTTCAATTTTCCTGCCGCACACACAACTCATGAAAATTTCATGTTTGTAACCTACATTTTTACAAGAAACATTTTAATATATTAAAATTGAATTTGGTCCATGATTGTCTTTGTTGAATTTATTTATGACCTAAGAACATGTAAAAATGTGGACGAATTTCCGGTCAAATTCTTTATCCTTTTCTTTTTTTGTTTCTTGACGTAACAACATTATCTTGACAGTCGTGGGCTTTCATGGCAAGACGTTATCAGTGACCTATTACTTGACTTGGGTCGACTCTGTAAAAGGAAATGTTTGGAAATATTTGACACGGGACACTAAAAATATCTTTGAATGTGTTCCTAAATGTACGAATAAATACCGAAAATAATGACCATTGGCACCCATAAACTTTTTTAATTATAATTATTAGGCAACGAGAAACAAACAAAGATGGAGATGAAAATGTCTTTCATTCCTTTTGGGTAAAATGAAGCATACTATTATCTACTTATAAATTGTTCGCAAACAAGTTTTCGAGTTGAACATGAACGGAAAATTTCCTCGTAGCATCCTACAGCAAAATAATTGTTGTTGTTAAAATAGCAAAAATAATACAATATCCATGAAAATAACAATAGAAATTCTTATAAGGATAAGAAGTTGGTTTCATCTCATGTCATAAAAGTTGCTGTGCTTGGCCTTTAGCCTTTCCTTCGGTAGACTTGTTAATTTTTTTCGGCGAATTTCTTCTTTTTTTATTATTTTTATGATGGGTGATAATTTAATAAAATATATTTATTACGAAACTTCGAAGACGAAGAGCCCGAAAAAATAAACAACATTGTAATAAATTGTTGCAAATAATCTTTTATTACAACAACAGAACACACAAAAAAACATCAACTGTGAAAATACAAATATTTGGATACAAAATAACATTCTCGATGTTTGTTTATCTACAATAAACAAAAAATAAAATAAAAGCGCCTTTGTTTTGACTCGACTTTTCGTCTTATGAAACGTTCGAAAATATTCTCTCAAGAAGCGTGTGATGGCGTAGGTGGACGTTCATCAACATTTGTAGCGCGCCGCTGGCAAGTAGTCTTCCTTAATAAGTCACGACTCATTCATTTGATATAAAAAAAAAATTTATTGCTACGATTTTTTACTATTTTTATGTGATTTGAATGGAAAAAGAGTAGTTTAAATCCATTTTGACCCGTAATTTCATCAGAATTTTATTTTATTTTAAATACCGAGTGCTGACAACTTTTATGACGCTCTGTGAAACGCAAACAAAGAACCTTTTATAATTTTGTTAACAGTTTAATAAACGTCAAAATGTTACTTTTTATAAAATAATAATCATAAAAAATGTATTTTTTGACATATTTTACTACAAAAATTTACTACTATCTATTCGATTCATAAAAATTAAAAAAAAAAAGAAAGAACAAACTTTTTTATGAATTAAAATTACCTGCATTAATGCATTTTATTGCTCTTTAGCCTACACACAAAAACACTAAGACAAACATTTTTTATTCAAATTATTTTTATTTTATTTTATTTTTTGGTAGCAAGGTAACAGGTTTCCTTTCCGTCGAGAGATAATAAAATAAACATTAAAATTTTTATGATTTAAATTTTATTTTTATATAAACAAATCGTTTTTCGAATTATTTAAAAAGCAATTTTCAAGTCGTCAAATGTTCGAACGGATTCTGTTCCCGTGTTTAACATAAAAAAAAAGTTATTTTAGAATAAAATGTTACGAAATTGAATAAATTTTCTCATCATCATCATCGACAACATCCATTATGACAAATGCAGTTGTTCCGACAAATCAAACATTTATCATTTATATGTTTTAATATATCATGAGAAATAAAGTTAAATCCAACAACAACCAGTAGAAAGGATTAATAATGATGGCAGAAGCAAAATATGAAATAATAATAATATTTATGATGTTTAAGTATATAAATAAGTCATATCATCATTTTTTCATCATAATGTAAAATTAATTTTTTTTTTGTTTTATTTGAATATAATTGCTTCATTTCCTTTTATTTTATATTATTTTATATCCATTTTGTTCGAAAATTTCTTGAAATATTATTCCGAAGGAGCACCATAATGCATTAAAATAAATGACGAATGTTCTTGCCAACACATGTTTTATAGCAATTTACATTCAAGTAGCAATAATTTATCGAGATACCTGAAGAAAGGATCGTTTATAAAGTCATTAACCAACACACGAGTGTCTCATTGTTTGTAGATATTGTTAATTTCCTCCTTCTCTCTCACTTTTCAACAAAAATATTTTTGTCAATAAAACACATGTTCCTATATTATTTATATAATTTGAGGAATATAACGACATTATTATTAATTTACCTCACGAACGTAACTACTGGATAAATGTCGAAAGGATATAGCACGACGGTGGTCGTTTAATTCTTTCTCAGCCGGAATATTTATGTCAAATTATATCCGTTTCATCGGTTTTACAGGTTTCCTTCCCCATCATCTGTAATTATTATTCGTCGTTGTGACCAAAAATATTTATTTGTTTAAAAATGTACACAAAAAGAGTTACAGGATATTGTCTTTCACTCTGTGTCTGTTTTTTTTTTGAACAGAAGATATTTTTGGCTTACACAATGTAAAATAATAAAACAATGTCTTGTCGTCTTCTTTTATGCCATTATAATAATCGATGTTTCTGTCAGGAACAATACATTGATAAATGTCCTTAGATTATTTATCGCATTTGCTTGTCTGTCTCACTCGTTGAATAAGGCAACAGTGGCGTTATTACAGCTAGCCAAGGAACAATGAGACGCTCAATTTCGTGCCGTAATCCATAAAATAATCCATTTAAATTTATTTATAAGGTGATGACAGGAAGAAGACAAAACATTTTTGAGGATTATCATTTTTTTCCTCTCTAAACTTTAATATTTCTTCATTGTTTAGTCCAGGGCTTGAAAAATTTATTTACCTAATTAAAAGTAAAAGTCATAGTCCTGTTATTTTATTTTATTTAATATTTTAACAAATTCAATGAATTTAAATAAATTTTAATACACAAATTAATTAATAGAAATAAATAAATTTTAAATTTAAAATTAATTAAAATTTAAAATTAAATTCCATTTATTAATTTTTTTCAAAAAATAAAAATTTTAATTTTTAATTTAATAAATTTATTTTAAATATTATTTTCAAATTTTATTTATTAAAATTCCAAGAGTCCATTTACTTTATAAAATCGTTAATTTTTTATTAAATTTCAAAATTAAATTAATTAAAATAAATTTTAAAAATAAAATTTAAAACTAAAAAAATAAATTTTCCTGAAGAATTTTATTTAAAAGCGAAAATTAAATTAAATTAAAATTTTTTATTATTTTATTTTATTTTAAAAAATTTATAAACTTCAATTTTTTCAAGAATTTATTAAAAAATAATGGAAAATTAATTTCTCTATTTTTATTTAAAATTTATTAAATTTAAATCGAAAAATTTTCTCAGCCCTGTTCCTGCCCACCGTCAAATCATTCCATTAATATTTTAAAGACAATCAACACGTTAGTTAAAATTTTCCTGGAAAAGACGTTTTTCACATTAATTCAATAAATGATGCATAAAGCTCATTAATTATAAGCAGCACTCTAGTGCGTCATTTTTATGATTATTTCATTTTATTCTATTTCCAGCGCAGTCTTTCTATTTTTTCGTCGACGTCGTTGTTCGTTTGTTCGCGCGTTTTCCTCATTCATGCATTTTTTATATCATTAACACAAACGCAGCATAAACGACGACAACGACGAAGAAGAAGAGCCGAAGAATTCCGGTAGCATTCTTTAAAAATGTATATAAATAATTGAATAGAAGTGTCAGTCTCTCATTTATTATTAATATTATAACGCAACTGACAATGCTCGGAGGTTCAAATACAAAACGATGAAGCCAGCAGAAGACGAAGAAGAAGAAAAATGCACATAATTCACATCAATTGCATTCTTTTCATTCACAGTGACTTCTTCATATCGGTTGTGTTTTTCAATTTTCTTACACATTTTTTTTGTCGTGCTTTTCTTATTTATTTAAATGAAGCGTAATACATTTTTTTCTATCTTGAATCTTTAACACGGTTTTTCATGCCTCTTTCTTTAGTAGTGTCATTAATTTAGTTAAATGCAGTACAGCGCAGTGATAAAGAAAATTTTTCATTTTCTCTGTTTTTCCGTTTTTTTCTCGTTCATCGTCTCTTCTTCATGATGATGATGATGATCACGAATCGTCTCCCTTTGTAACGTCTTATTTGGCTTACAGAAACGAAGACGAATGCAAGAAAACTGCAACAAGACATTTAATGAATGGAAATGAAATAATACCGAGTTTTGCTACATTTAACGTTATAAATATTCAGTTACATTTAAGAGAAATAAAATATAATCAACGTCAGTTTATGTCAGATTTTTTTTTTTTACAAAACTATTTTTTTTTTCTTGAGGAAAATATTTGTCCGAAAAATAATTTCCAATAAATTCCTTTTCTTTCAACATGTGGCACGTCTCATAAGTGCAAGAATGAAAAATCTCTTTGATCTCAAAAAATGCTCGACTCTTCATTTAATATTTATTTATTTACGCGTTGAACCAGAGAGATTTTTCACAAATTCCTGAATGAAAATGAAAAATATGCGCGACGCACAAAGAGAAGTGTTAAAAATATAAGGTGCTAATTCGATGAATATGTATGCGTTTAAAATATTAATTAATTGTCTAAAAATACATTTTTCAAGACAACAACAACAACAAAAGCTGAAATTAATACGAATTCATAACATAAATCATTAGTAATTAAAATTTAAAAATATTTCCTTTAATATTCATTAAATTTAATGAGAACGCGATCTGGCGAGGGGAGATCTCGTATCTAGATATTTTGCCACAATATTTTGTCACATTTAATTTTATTTAAACAAAAAATATAAAATAAAAAGAAATAACATTTAAAATAAATGGTACAATAAAATTAATGAAACAAGACAAAGAAATCAACAAACACATGTGAAATGGCGGCATGTGTCATTCGTACAGCTTTTTGCGCGTCATGTTTGTTTATTTTTATTTTTTTTTTTACATAATTTGCTGGAATAATGAACTTGAGTTCGCGATCTTGTCACGAACGATGAGATGAAAAGGGCGGATATTTAGTCATAATTCACCGCTAAGAATTAAAGACAAATTGCGACGATTTTATAACATTTTTTTTTTTTTTTTTTTTTTTTTAAGTAGTAATCATATTCCATGGTCATTGAATCTGTCCCTATAATTATCTAAAAGTTCAACGTCTTGAAAATAAAATAAAAAAAAAATAATCAAATGAGTCAGGTGCTTTTTTTCCGCAAGAAACACAAGAAGAAGTTAACTTTTTTGACCATATGTTAACTAAAATTTTAAATTTTTATTAAAGAGATAAAATTGTGGAATTATAATTTCGTTAACCACAAGGTCGTAAAAGAATTTTTAATGTGTGTAGAACTTTTACTAGAATTTAATTGAAATATTATTCCAAAAACCTTGAGAACTTCTATTCAAGAACCATTAATTTTCGGAGCAAGAGAAAATTTAATGAATAGACGAGGATGGAAGAAGAGACACAAATTACTACGTTCACTTCCTTATACCTGTCCGACAACTATTCGCTGTCATTTCAGACTTTGACAGTGGTCGTAATAGCATTCGTGATATTTATTTGTTCAGTTATTTAATGAGCTAGCAAGAACAATTTTTTGGACAATTTTATTATAAGCTTTCACAGTTTTTGTTTTTTTTTTTTGTTAAAATGTGCTTTACTTGCAAAAATTCTTTGAACATGTACAAATTATTACAACATTAAAAGTAAAGAAATACTGAGTAATTACTGAAACTTTTAGTCATTCAATAGAAAACTACAATTATCCACGTACTTTAACATTTTCTTAACATTTTACGTGTGGCTGACGTGGCACAGCGTCAGACAAAACAGCGAAATATTTAAACGTAATAATAATTATTATTACAAGTCTTCTAAAAGATAAAGAAAAAAACTTGTAAAATTTAATGACTTGACAATTTTTAATGAGATTCATCTCTCGTACTTCTTGAAATGACGAATGAAATAATTTTTGATAAGAAAAGTTATCAATTTCGAAGAAAAAATATTAATGCATTTTATATTTTTTTATTTCTTTTTAGGTAAGCAAGATAATCAACCGGATAGCTTCCAAGAATCGATCGATAAACATTTAAATCACAATGGAAAGGAAGTAACATACTCGAGCACGTGAGCCACTTTGATTTCAAAATGCATCCAATTTAAATTTACAATTACAAGACACGCGTCCATTGTTAAAATTAAAAACGATTCACCCACACAATGATGCCACTTAAGAAAAAAAAATACAATGGAAGTGCTCTAAATGAGGCCAAAATTTAAAGAGTTGTGAAATGGACTCAAGAATTATTTTTTTTGTGAGCTTCTACCTACTCACGAGTTGCAAAATCCCTTTTTTTGCGCTCATAATTTCTTTCAATTGAATTAGTTGGCTACTACTATTTATTGAGAATAATGGTCTATTCAATTTACTTACGCTTCGTCTTCATTCATTTGCCATCATAACATTTATAGAAGATTAAACCCTTGTCTCTGTTTCGACATTCATGCTTCTTCCTCAAAACATTTCTAATGGCAACGAATATGACAACAACGTAAAATATGTGCGCGCACTGAAGAGTCTTAGTGAGCATTATATTTTATTCATTGTCACATATTTGTGTTCTCTTTCGGTATAAGAAGAGCATTCCTTGCGTCCATTTATGAGACGAACGATCCTAAATAATAACAATAATATATTAATAAAAATTTCGTAGCATCATGTGGAGTAAAACAGCAGCAGCAATAGAACACGACGACAAAATAACAAGACTAATACGAAATTAATAATTTTCTATCTGTCTTATTACTGTCATCAAAAAATTATTTATTATGTTATTTAAGCTGTAATTGAGTTTCAGAAATGTGTCTGTCGTTCCCATTATTTTATTGTTATGGGGACAATTTCGCAAGAATTGGCGAGCTTTACAGCGAAAAATCAACGTTTCGCTGCTACTTTTACTCATTTTGCTTTTTCTGAAGCAATTTTGCCCAGAAATAAATTCAGACCTTTTTGAGACCCTCAGGGTCTGAAATTAAGACCCTACAAAGTTATGTAGCAGATATTTTTTCGAGAAAACTCGTAATTTGCCTAATCTGCTGAAAAACATTTTAAGGGTCTTAATTTCAGATCCTGAGGGTCTTAATTTTTAACCCTGAGGGTCCTAATTTAAAACCCTAAGGGACTTAAAAGAGGTAAAAATTTATTTCTGGTCATAATTGTTCTTTTCAAAATCAATGATATCCAATGTGATAAATTTTGACCCTCGTTAAGACCCCAGGGTCTGAAATTGACCTCTTAAAGCTTTTTTAGCAAATTTTGCTTCTTAGGTAAATTTATTCATTTAATATCTCAATTTGCTAAGAAAACTTTCAAGGGTCTTAATTTCAGACCCTGAGGTCTTACTTAATTTCAGACCCCAAGGGTCTTAAATAAGGTCCAAATTTTCCACATTGGATATCATTACTTCAGAAATGTGAGAAACGTAGATTTTTCACTATTCAAAGCCAAAAATGGGTCAACCCGAAGCCTCGGAAGTCGCCTTTCATCGAGAGAGACGAGCAAAAATAATGACAGAAAATGTGAAAGGGCTTGATTGCAATATATTGTACAAGAAGAAAAGAAAGAAAGATTTAAGTTGATTGAATTGAATTGAGGATACACACAGAGAGAGCAGAGTAGTGAGTGGTCTTTGTTCACAAAAATAGAAATAATAATAATCAAACTAATTGAACAAATTTATAACATTCAATTCTTCTCTTCATCTCGATACAAGTAACTTTTACGGTCGTAGCAGAGAGAAAAGTAATGATGCAATGGCAGCTTCTGTCTCATATATCAAGGAATCGACAGTTGCTTGCAATATGAATCGCTTTTGTGTGTGACTGTGTGTGTATTGTAGATTGTTTTGATTGATATCAAATCTTTTATTATTATTGTTGTTATTATTGTTGACGATCGATGCTTACTTGCTGCAACTACAATGGTCGTCGGACATGAAATGTGATTATTGTAGACGATGGCAAAAAAAAAAAAGAAACGGTAACAGATGCGGGCTCGTCGTCATACGTGTGGAATGGAGCAACTTGATATAGTTTACCTTTGATAGTTATTTGCTCACTGCCTTTCGCATAGACTCGCAGCAAGGAAAAAGATCGAAATGCGATTCAATTAAATTTAATTGGAAATAAATTGATTTTTTTCTCTCTCTTTTTCTCGCATGTTTGTGACTGTTTGTTCGAGTCAATCTTCCTTGTTTTGTTAAAAAGTTGAGCCCTGCGCCGATCTGCGATACTGAGGGAGTCCATCTGATTAAGTTAATGCGTTTGACGGTCCATCCATTGTTTATTTACATACAAAAAACATTTCACAAAGGAGAAAAAAATCAACATTAATGCCCAAATCTGGTAAAAAAAAATAAATTAATCTTATCAGACGAGAGAAAAAATATTTCATACGAACCTTTTTATTATATCAATATTGTTCCTCTATGTATACGTTACATCACATTATTTATTTTCCGCATGGTAAATAGTACTTGATTTACGGAGTAATGTTGTTAATACAAAACGAGCGAACAAAAAACGCCAGCAATAAAACTTATAGCTTTTTATCTCCCTTGGATCAACGAGCCGTTCACTCCATATCCAGGGAAATATGATGAATGTTAATGATAAATTGCATCCATTAGTTCAATCTCTTTACTTTTTTTTTCGCTGTACGCATCTCAAATAGAACCACCACCACATCGACGCGATGATGATGAATGTTAGAAGCACAGCGAAAAAAATCATTTAACGAACGTTCTTTCTCCAACCGAGGCACCAAGTAAAGGTTTGACCTAATTAACCTCAATATTTTTTTTTCGTTCTCTCGACTTGACTTCTGTAACATTGCCTTGTTTTTCTACGTTTTCTTTTGTTTTTTTTTCGGATAAATAGAAAGAAAACACTAGAGAAATATGATTCTTCATTTTGCATCGTCATTCAAATTATGTGCAGACACACATTCTTCTCGTCAAAAGCAACATCATCGCAAGTCGGTTCTGACCCAATTACTCACTGTGAATAAAATTGCGGTTTACTCGCAGTTGTTGGATTAAATTGCTAGTGTGTGTGCGGATTATTTTGATCTCGTCATGTCTATTTGTGGAGATTAATTAAAATTGACTTGTGAATGTGTGTTACTGCTTACCTGTGGCTTGATACCAAAAATTCCGAGAAAATGTTAACTGCGATGACTCCCTCGGTGGTGATGATGATCATAGTTCACGCGCACGCAAAGATTTCTGAGAAAAGAAGAGATTTTGAATCTGAGCTCTTTATTCAATTATTTAATCAGATATTTTTCATTAGGCAAGAAAAATTTTGAAAAATGTTTCCTATATTCAGTCTCGAAAAAATTTTTTAATTTTAATTTTAAAAAAATTATTTTAATTAAATTAAATTATTTAAAAATTAAATAAAATAAATTTGTTTCTAAAATAATAAATTAAATAAACATTAAATTTAAATAAAATAATTAAACTTTAAAATAAATAAAAATTTATTTTTTTATTTATTATTTTCTTTGTTTTTTTTAACAAATTTATTTTTCAAATAAAAATTAAATATTTAAGTTTTAGATAATTTTTTAATTAATTAAAAAATAAATAAAAAATTTTTCTACAATTTTTTTTTAATTTTGAAAATTTTTTTTTTTTTTAATTAGTTACGTTTAAAAAAAAGTTATACGTTTAATAAGGTCAAAAAATTAATAAAAAAAAATTTTTCAATGAAACAATTAATTTTATCTAATTTTCATAAATTTTTATTCAATTTTTGTACAAAAAAAAAATAAGGAAATGTGAAACATTTTTCAAAATTTCACTTGCCTAAATAAAGAAGAGACACATCGTCGTCGTCGTCTTCCCCTTTTATTTTTCTCTTCTATTCTTTATTAATTAACTCCAATGTTCTCAAAGAACAAAACGACAGAAAATTTGTGATAAGCATCAACATACACTTTTATGTGCATTCAAATAAACAACAACAAGAGACATAATGCTCTGATTTTCGTTAACGACACAAGACGAAAGCATGTCACAGCATAAACCAGACTAGAATTTCATAGAATAGAGAAGAGAAAAGAGATCATGATGATGAAGAAGAACATGATTAACATATAAATATAATCATAATAAATGCTATTTTATCTCTCTAAACGATCAAATGATTGAACAAAACATGCGTTGATTAACAGTGACAATAATTTATTCCACTTGAATGCATTTTTTTCGAGTGTGTATTTCTGATAATCAATTAATCAGTCAATTTCAATTAAATTCCAGTGTCTTGTTAAAGGACAAACAAAAAATTGATGTAAATTTATTCGAGCAGAAATTGACTTCTGTGTGACTTTCTGAGTTGCATCAAAATACGAAACAACACAAAAAAACCCGAACACCAAAATTTAATGTAAATTTAGACATAACAAAAAACTACGGATGTCTGTCAGTCACTTCAAAGCACCACACGCCGCCGCCAAGTGACACTTTTTTTTGCTGTGTGTATCTCGTTGCATTTCGGAATAAATAAATCAAATTAAATTAACAGTGGCATCAAACCCGTTTTGTAGCTCAATAAAGCACAATATTAACAAATTCATAAAAAAAATAAATAAATAAAAAAAAATATGTTAACACTCTGAAAGCTCTTATCTCGCGTAGAAATATAATTTATTACGTCACAATTCAATTTAAGTTAATCAACTGTAGTGTATTTAGATATCCAGATCGTAAAGAGATAAAATAACGAAAGATTTTATTTAAGTGTCACTTGATTTTGTATTCAATTAAATCCACCTCCAGTGCAATTTATGTTTCGATTTTGCAACATTGTCGCGTTACTTCAGTCTTTCATAGAGATTAATAACCTTATTATTATTATTATGTTTCACGTTGATATGTCAGTCGAAAGTGGAGTATATAAATTATTTTCAATTTAATAAAGTCTCACAAAAGTTCTAGATAAGTGGCAGTGCGTGAATGTACTTTACGAAACGGACAAAAGTGACAGAATAATAGTCACAATTTTTTTCTCATATGTTCTTATTAAACATTACTTTCCGATATCTGTAATTTGTTCACTCATTGCACCAAAATGTAAGGAAAAAGTAAGCAACAAAGTAAGCATCGATTTTTTTTTTTCGTAAATAAGTCTATTTATCATAACGCTGGCTTAGTTGTGGACAAGAACGGGCAAGCACAATGAATAAATAAATGAATAGAATAAAAACTGCATTCCAGCGTTATAAATACATACGTTGCTCATTGTTTGTGGCAGTACAAAAGAAGAGAAGAGTTGCATAAAAAATGGATATTTCTTAAAACAATGAACGCGCCACAAATACATATATGGAAAAAGAGGCACTTGCACAATGGCATCATATGCCGACGAATACAAAAAAAAATATTACAACTGTCAATAAATTAAATTAGACTCCTCTTTTGTGCCTTTTATGCATCCAGTGGGAAAAAGTTGATTGTTTTTAAAGCCCTGAAAAAAAATATTTTTTAAATTTTAAAGAATGTTTTTTGAAATTTTTATTTTTTTTAAATTTTAATGAATATTTTTTGAATTTTTTATTTTTTTTAAATTATGCTTTTTACTATTCTCAAAAAAAATAAAATTAAATAAATTGAAAAATAACAAAAAAAAAATTGTAAAACAAAAAAAATTAAAAAATAAAAATTTCGTAATTTTTTTTCTAAGATTTCTCCAAGTTTTATTTTTTTTTTCAGAAAAATATTTTTTAATGTAAAAAAAATTAACTTCGGAATAATTTTCTTTATTTTTCTGCTGATTATTTTTAAATAAAAATAAAATAATTTAGGTATTCTTTTATTTAAAAAAAAATTTTAATTTATAAAGAAAAAATTTTAGAAAAATTTCTAAAAAAAAATATTAAAATTCGACAATAATTATAATTAATAAAATAATTATAAAAATGTAAAAAAAAATTCTCAATAAAATTAAAATATTATACATTTTTATAATGATAAGGCATGTTCATATTTTTATTTATTATTTTTTTTCAGAAAAATATTTGTTTTATTTACAAAAATAATAAAATTTAAAAAAAATTCTTACATGAAATTTTTTATTTTATTTTTTTTAATCCTCAGTGCAATAAAAAATCTATTTCATCCCACTGGGCACTGATTCCGAGAACAGTGTGTTCACATAACAACATAAAGACATGAGTAAACAGATAATAAATTATTAAGTTTTTGCATTATTAACTACCAGCTAGATCTCAATCCTCTCTATTTTTTGTGTTTTTTTTCCATACAAAAACTGAGCTACTGGAAGTTCTTCGGTAAAAGACGCAAAATTATTATTTATTTAATTTATTTGTGGTAAGACACAAAATCAAATTGTGGAAGAAAAGTTTTGCATTAATGCTGCTCGTGAAATATGATGCAATAAATCATTCTGTCTTGCGCTCAAAAAGCTAACGGTAGATGACTTGAAATTCCATCCTTGATTTCTTGGCATCGTTTAAGAAAGAATTCAATTTTGATTAATTATTGATCGGTTGATAATGGTGCACATAACACAAACTTTGTTGCTAACGTCTTTTATTGAAAATGTGCAGTCCTTTAATGACTTTTCTATTGTTCCGAGATGCACTTCAGTAATTTCATTTCATTATCTTTGTTGTTCGTTGCTCTTCTGTGAAAAACGATGAGACTTTGTAAACGATGAGCGAGATTGAATGGCGAAGAGTCGAAAGATAAAATTAACTTGAGTTTTCTGCTTTAATGACTTTCTTTTATAAATACAATTAAAAGGGTTAATGCTTAAGGCAAGTACTTGCAATAACTCTCTTTATTTTCTTTGTCTTGCACTTTTTTTTGTGTGGAAGTGATTTTCAAAGCGAATTAAAGGACAATAGCTTGATGGATGAGTAAAAGAACGTAACTGTTGATTTTATCAGAATTTTTTTTTTCGTCTTCTTTATTTTGTGTGATGAAAAATTGATGTGTCGAGACACAGCACGATGAATAATTTATGGAATTTTTTGAAAATATGCCAAAATGTTATGCGCAGGCATGATTCAATCATATTTTCTTTTTTCTCTCACACTCGACATCTTCGCAGCTCTGGGGAAATTAATTCGCGGTGTCTGGATTCAGTTTTTTTCTTTCTATTTTTAAGCAAACAAAAGAAAGTCTCATCCTCCGAGCTCTTTTTTTTTTGCATGAGCTTATCTGAGATTGTAACAAGGTGAGGAAGGAAGACATTACAACAAGCCCCAACCTGCCTTTCCTTTGCGTTGGCAATATTAATAACAATAAAAACACGTCGCAATCCTCGATTCTCGATACAACGACAGGATTATGTGAGACTTTATGGTAGCGTCAACAACAATGTTGATGTATCCAAATCATATCAGCACTCAGATATCTTCGTGAGGTAGAAAAAAGTACTTAAAAAAGGCAGGCAGGCAGACATGTGAAAGAAAAAATAACACAAGAGATATTATTGGATTGGATTTTTTTCCATTGCGCAAAAAAAAAGTTGTACAAAAGAAACGAAACAACGACCAGATAATAATAAAATACACACATACGAAGGAATTATAGTAAAACTCGAGAGATAAGATCTCCTTCTTCGTCTTCTTACGAAGGTACTTAAATATATGAGAGACGTGTTTATGGCTTTTTGTAGCATTACTTTCCTCATTTGGATTTTGGGTGGCAGTGATAATAATTATTTTTCGATTTCGACCCAATTTTTATTGTTATTTGCAATATAAAAATCTGCGCCCCAAAAAAAAAAATTTTTTTTTTCTTAAATAAAAATTTTTCTTGCGAAAAAATCGATGAACGTAAAACATTACCATAAAAAATAATAATACTCTTGAAGAAAAAAAAAGTATATCCGTTAAATATATTTTTTTGAAACTGAGACAATTTTACAGACACACAGTAGCACACAGGAAGAAGAGTTGCCAGCTCGTTACAATGTTTCGTTTCGATATATTGAAAACGATAAAGATCTCTCCGAAAAAAAAAACGGAGAAGAAGATTTTAGAGAATTTTTTGTCCTCGTGCAATATAAATTTATAAGATTATGTGCAGTAATAAGATAAAGTAAAATACAATCAAAAAGTACTTTGAACGTGTTTATCTTCTTCTCATCCAATAATAAAAAGAGATTTACCTGAGACATGTTTGAGAGGCTCTACAGGAAAAAAAAAATGGTAAAAGGAAGATGAAAAGAGACTTTATAAAATAATAATAAAAATAAAATAAATATATATTTTTTTCTCGCCTAAAGTTCATATATTACCTTATCGCACACACGCATTTTTTTTACCGCATTTCGAAGAAAAAATGCGGTAATGAGCTCGACTTGTCGTCAGTTGATGGCAGTAACGCTATGCCCCAAAAATTTTTGTTAGTAATTCTTAAGTATTTGTGGATCCTGAAGGTCTCTGGGAACTTCTTTTGGTTTTGAGGTGTATAAAATTGTGAAAAGATCATGAGGAGTACGAAAATGTGAAAAGAGGAGTACTAAATTGTGAAATATGTGATTTTTGATAGGAAAAGTCCACAAATGATAAGGAGCTTAGAATTTTGAAGTGAGGAGTATCAAATTGTGAAGTGAGGAGTACAAAAAAGTGAAATGCGGTATAGTATATCGTTCTTTAGACGACTACTTTTTCTATTTTTTACAGGAAGATACAAATCGCGCACTTTTTTGCAGAACATCACGATTTCCTAATCTTCATTCGCTTTACGGCGATAAATATCGAACGCCTCCCAGTTTAAGCAGCTAGATCGATCTCTGTAATTAGTACGTTTCAATCGAACATAAATTTCTCGTGTGAGATGGAGCATTTTTTTGATTATCACCTATCTCCCCTCACTATTTTTTCTCATTACTCGAGTGCATTGCATGCGTGACGTGTAAACACTTGAAGCGATAAAATTCTGAATAATTTAACACACATCCACTGGTAATAATAGTTAAAGAGACTTCAATCAATGCACGTTAAAGACAATCCTTTTCTACCTTCAGCCGCATCGCAAGTCAGCGCAGAATTTATTGAGCATCGGTACATAATTTATGAACAAATAAATGGGCCGGGAGGTGTAATGTACATCATTATTACCACCAAACATTATTGTTATATATATTTTATTTTAATTAATTATACGAACGATGTTAAATACTTTATTCACATGTACCTCAACACCAAATTACACATTATTGAATAATAAGTATACAGACAACAACAACGGCAGCAGCACGAAAGAAAAGTGATAAATTAATAATAATGTTGGCTGCTATTTGTTGTCACACACCATCGTGATAGGTGGTAACTAGTTGTAAATAATGTGTTTCGTTATGATACGAGCTCTGATAGTGATGACGATGTCTTGTTCTTATTTTTTTTACTCGTACATTGTTGCAGTTTGTACACGTGCTGCTCCCTTTTTGCGCATCATCATCGTCTTCGTCGTTTTTCTCATTATTATTATTACTGTTATTATTAACATCGTTACTATTTTATCACACACACTCAATATAAACGACTCGACAAATTTTGCATAAAAAGCTTGGAGGAATTTTGATTTATTTAGGAGGCGTCTATCAATCCTAAATGGCATTTTAGCAAAACCATAAATAGATTTCTTGAACAAAAGAACCGTTAAGGTTATAAAAAATAAATTAAATATCTTGCGGTTTACATTAAGAAATCTTATTTTTAATAAATATTTAATTTATTTCCATAAAAATATTTTTTCTCATATTTTTTTTTTTAAAAAATAATGAAAATTAAAAATACATAAAAATAAATTTTTTTATTAAAAAAAATTTAATTTTAAAATAAATTTAAATTTAATTTAAAATTTAAAAATATTATTTAATTTTATTTTTTTTATTAAATAAAAAATTATAAAAATATTATTTAAAAATTTTTAATTAAAAAATATTTTAATTTTTTAATAATTTGAAAAATAATTTTTAAAATTAATTTAATAATTTTTAAAAATTATTTTTAATAATTAATTTAATTTTTTTAATTATTTAAGTAAAATTCATTAATTAATTAAAAATTTAATTAAAACTTTTTTAAAAATTTTTTTAAAAATTAATTTTTTAATTAAAAAAATAATAAAAATCAGAATAATTTAAAAAATAATTAATTTAAAACATTACATATTTAATTTTTTTTAATTTTAAAATATTTTAATAATAAAAAAAAAATTAAAATAAATAAATAAAAAAATAAAAAAAAATAATTAAATTTAAAAAAATTTTAAGATGTAACATTTTTCTTAATAGCCTCATCCTAAAAGCAGAAAAGAAAAAAAATATAAAATAATAGTGAATGCGTAAACATTTATTATTATTATTTATTCTATTTTGTTTACAAACACACAAATATAAATAAATTACTTATTTAACATACCAAACCCATTGCAGCGTCTATCAATGCAACATTATTATTTCCCATTATATTATTTATGTGTGTTTAATAAACCTTTTAATGGAATGCACCATAATCATATCTCTTTTACGTTTTGCACAATTAACGGTTTGATAATGAACTTTGCGCGCTGTCTCTCTCTCCGTTCGTGTGTTTTAGACAGAAAACTATTATTAATGGATGCGTTTATATGGCATGCACATATTCGAAATGAAATATTTAACAATAAAAGAACGAAATGCAATGCAAGGAAAATGCCTCGTCTCGCAGTCTTTATTATTATTATTATTTAGTTGTGGGTATATTAAAAAGGAATATAACTAAATTTATAAAAAGAATAGAATTTATTTATATATATGTTGCCTCAAAGGTGTATGTGTAGCATATGTGTGCTAGTTACAAGTCTTTAGGCAATCTGTTGAAAAATAGTGAAGTTGAAAAAGGTGAAGTTAACATAATATTTCAAATAGGTAAAATAAAAATTGTTATAACTATTCAAAAGGCGCGCATATTTCTATTCATTTTTGTTATTTATATATTTATTTATCATATACACAAACATATATATTCCTAATATGAATGAAAGACAGAACGTAACGTTTTAATGAACAATTGTACGTACACTACATTCATTTTTTTTTTTGAATCAAAAAGAAAGATTACTTTCATAAAATTCTCGTTGCCTCGTGCAAACTATTAAAACACAATCTGAAATATTTTCTATTATGCTGTCTCATTTGCTTGTGAAATAACTGATTTGTTGCCTCTTGCGCGTTCTTCTTCGTTCGGGTGTTTGATCTTTCCATTCTACGTCTTCACTTGAATGGCTGAATAGAAAAATGAGACCTGTTTTAATTAAAGTATAAATAATAAATAGTATAACAATTGTTAACGGGTTACCGTGTGTGGGTGCAAATCGTGTGTTGTGTGCTAATAAGAAAATTTTTTCTTTCGTCACTTGATAGGTTTAACTTTTAACACCACGTTTCACTAATTTTACATCTAAATACGACGACTCCCACTCTCAACTAATTATTTACGATCTCTTTTCTTCTCCAGCATTATTATTATATTTATATTTACGTACCTTTAACAAGTGATGACAAGACGAGAAAACGTCTTAATTCTCGCCAGAAGACGAAGTACTTGAACGATTTTATGACCGACGGTTTTTATGATTATTTCGATTATAATCTATCCTGAGCAAAACAAAGCGCAGGCAAAAAAAAATACGGAAAAAAACATATTACTCGGAGAAAAATATAAATATAAACGTACAAAAGAAAAAAGAAAGAGGCTAATACATAAAATTATCAAGAGGATAAGAAAGATTATCTGTGTTAAGAGGTTGGAGGTAATTAACTGCCATTCTTCTCGTTCAAGAGAGGCCATATAATCAACGAGATAAAATTGAGCCATTATACGGAGAACCAAGAGATAGAGAGAGTTTCTTGTCATGTGAAGCCATTTTATAATCCATTCACCTTGACCTTAGCTGAGCTGCGTTTCAAAGCCCTTATATTGAATTTTGTTCGCTCTTGAGTAACTTTATAAATATTTCACCGTTAATTTGTCTTTGGAACGAGATGTTTCACTCAATTATTAATTTTAAACCTCATCTATAAGCATCTTATATAAATATCATAAATATAAACCAAGTTAAAGCTCTAAATAGATAATAAAGACAAAGACGGAGCCAACAACAATAATTATAATAAATATGGTTTAAATCTTTGGAGCACGACCAAATATGTTTTTTGGAACATGTTACACGGATGTATTTGTGACATCATTGAGTAAATAGTTGCGGCAGCTTAAAACATCCATAAATGCGGATTAAAAAAGCGCGAAGATCCAATTTTTTATTAAATTATAAATAATTTTTTTTAGAGAAAAATGTATCGGATATCACGTTACAAAGACGTCCTTTTCTATTTTTTTTTATTAGTTTTTAATGGGAATTCATCTGGAACGTCTTTTGTTATAGACGAAGACTTTTTTCTTTGAAATTTGATAAGATGCTTTAAAGAATTTACTTTATTAATAAAATTTATTATTTAATAAATAATCATAGTCTTGGTTGAATTCACCATGAAAATATTTTTAAACAAAGCACGTCAAAAAGGGGAGAAAAGCAGCTGTTTAACGCTTCCTGCCTTGGTATGCCATGCCATTGCAAAAGGAAAAATTTAAATCGAACAAGTCGATACCAATCAATCAATCTTAATATAAATTACTGGTTGTGCTGTTAAAAAATTTAAAACTTTTATAAAGTTTTTTCTTTATGGTTGTTGAAAAAGAAAATTTTCCCTAAAATTCTTTTTTTAATGGAAATATTTTGTCAATTTATTGATTAATTAGATGACTTTCGCGATTTGGAATATTTTATCGTTTTTACGATTTTTTGATGCAAATAAAATGATTGCGTGTGAAATTTCATTTCAGAAAAACAAATTCAACACTTACTCGTATTTGCTTCCAGAAAAAAAAATTATGACTTTTCTATTTAAATTTTATGACAAACAAGAGTGTACTTTGAACTTGTTGTTTTAGAATATTATTTTAGAAATGTTCCTTCTTCTGTAGTAGTGCTCGAAAAAAAAAATTATTCAAATAATGTAAGGGTATATGATTAACTTTTGAATAATTTGGCAGTTTTCGAGTGTGCTTCAGAGAGCACGATGTTAGTGTGGAAAAGGTGAAGAAATAACAAACAAACGCGAAATGAGTGAGAAAATTTTTTCGCTTATCAAAATTATGATTATTATTATGGCTCTTTTGTTTATCATTTTTGTTGTTTTTTTTTCTAAATGGAAATTGTTTTTTTTTACTTTTCGTCGTAATTTTATTGTTATTATAATTTATTTTGGTAACCTTGATACATTTTTTTTCGGGTGTTGTACCAAGCTAAGCAAGTGTTGAAGCGATAAAGATTATATTTTAAAGTAGATTACAAAATTTAAATAACGGTTCAAGGGAACAAAGGTAAAGCATTAAAGTTATAGTATAACAACTTTCGTCCGTTGTCTTGTTTGTCATGATGATGAACATTTTCACTTAATTTTAAAGGTTTTTTTTCACGAAATTTATATCATGCAGTAATTAGCAATCTAAAAATCTTCATCATCTCCCGACTTCATAAAAAAAAGTCATCCGAGTGTTTGCATATTCCATAAAAAAAAAATAAACAGATTATTCTTCTTACTAACGACGACGAGGACGAACGACATTAAAAAAATATAATTAAAAATTCTTAACAGTACCACTTGTCCACTTTAGCTCATTAAAATCGGCTTAAATCATACTTAAAAAAAGATTCATTTTTTAACGTTGTTCCTTCGCACACATAAAAATAACAATGGGACTACTTTTTTATGCGACCAGAGATAAGGAACATTCTACCGGTCTCGGCTCTGAAGTTGTTGCCCGGATTATAATAAAAAATGAACCTTAAACATTTTTTCCTGTGATGAAGCTGATTACTTTTTTTTAAGAATATTTTATGAGCTAAAGTTGTTGAATCATTAAAAATATTTTTATTTTGTACTTTCAAGGGAAGGGAATCGTTGTTGCCAATCACTGACCTGGTAACATAAATAAATATCAATTTAAACACAATTATTATAATAATAATAAAAATATAAAACTAAACTGAAAAATCATATAATGATAGTCAAAGAAGCATAAAAAAAATACTTGGAAGAATATTTAAATAATACAAAGTCTCTTTTCTCTTTCGTTGTCTATTCACTGCATATGGGAGTGAATTCATGAATCATTGCACTATCATTATATATTAGTATACTCCACTTATTTTTCAAAAATAAACTTACAAAAGTTACGATAAAACTTTTTAATAATAATAAGTACACGCATCAATGTTTGTTTTCATCTCTCTATTTCACAACGATATAACTTGTGTTCTTTATTTAAATTACTATTGTATGTGTATGTTTTTCAATAATGTATAGTAATAATAAAAATAATGATAAATATAGAAGAAATAAAAAAAAAAATGAATATATGCAAAGGTTAGGCCATCGTGCTTTTAAGATGATATGCATGATACGAGTATTCGCTGCAGTAAAAGGGAGTCATGATATGAGTTTTTTTTTCTTCTACATCTTCCACTTGTACTAAACAATAGCTTCGTTCGCGGAGAGAAACAGAACAATAGATAAATGATATACAAAACAAGACAAATATCGGGTCAGTGAGGCGTTTTCAATTATGTTAAATGAATGTAGCATTGCACGTTTAGTATATCTACATATAACATGAGTTTTGTTCTACATTTTCAACGACACATGAAACAAAAAAAGTTAATGATCATCGTCATTGTGTCTTGGAGCAAGAAGAAAGAAAGTTTTTTTCCCAATCAAACCTATATTTATGACCAAGTACCTTTCCTATCCAAGTATATGGTACAAGAAATGACATTAAAATACAACAAAAACAAAGCAGGACAAACCTTTTTTGTGTTCGCATTCACATATTGGAACGAAGAATTAAAAACAATAAAAAATGTATTTTAATGATCCAACAGACGCATCATTTCGTTCTGCTATTTAAACTACACAGTAAAAAAATTACGTTTCGTAACGAGACGCGAAACATGAAAAATCACATTTTTGGCTTTTCTGAAGTTTATTGGTGACAAAATGATCTATTTGAGACAACAACAAACAATTTTTGAGAAAAAAATTTCAAAAATTACAAATTTATCCAAAAATTTAAAATATTGAATGAAATTTTTTTCACAAGGATTGTTTGTTGTCTCAATATAGATCATTTTTCACCATTAAAAAAATATCCACAAATTTACATTGTGGGGAATTTTGGCTTTTTTTAAGACTCTCAAGGTCTAAAGGTAAGACTCTCCAAAGCTCTCTTAGCAATTTGACACAAAAATTGCTAAGAATTCTTTGGAGAGTCTAAAAATCTGAAATTAAGGCCCTTGAAGGTTTTCTTAACAAATTAAATCTGAAAAAAAATCTGCTAAAAAAACTATAAAGGGCCTTAATTTCAGACCCTTACGGTCTTAAAAAAAGCAAAAATTTCCCTTTACTCATAATTTCTTCAGAAAAGCCAAAAATATAATTTTTCTTGTTTCGCGTCACGTTTTTCGTCGCGAAACGTCGATTTTTTACTGTAATAGACAATTCATTTGCGTGTCTCCATGAAAGCGCAGTCATGGTTATTTGGGTGTCAATTTCGAGTCGTTCATCATTCGAGACAAAGAGCATCTTTTGCACTTTACAAGCGTTCCAGTTCTTTGCTTTTTTAACGCATGCACTCACTCACCTTTTGTTGCATATATGCATACGAAAGCGACGTAATGATGCGAACAATATCATCCTCTTTTCACGCTCAATTTGTCACTGTTTCTTTTATTTCTCATCGTAAATTATCGTCCATCATCAACACCGAGAATTATGAAAGTAAGAAGCTTTCCTTAAACTTCCCAATTTTCCGCTTGCTTGGTCGTTTTAATTCATTAGAGCAATTAATAAGAATTTTTTATCGGCGTAATCTGCAGAAATTTTTCATACATTTGTGCAATTCAAGGGAATTCAATGCAATAAAGGGAAAGAAGCTACTTGTCTTGTGTGTTATTTTAATAAACGTGCCCTTCTTTTTTCATCAATAAATGAAGAGAAAAAAAAATTATAATAAAATAAAAACAATAACAATGCGAGGTAAAAACGAAGAAGAAGAAGAAGAGTCCACTCCCTTTTTCTTTTTCCTTCCTGTGATAAAATTTCATAATAATAAAAACCATACACTGTGACTCGGTTCCCCATTCTTTTAATAAAGAATGTTCAAGAGTGCTCGATCGTATAATTTTATCGAGTCGTACGTTGTTTGTTTGTATTTTTCATAATAACAATAATAAGAATATTCCTCCTTTATATTCAAAACATTGCAAAGATATGATAATAGATAGACAAATATCTGTCTTTATTGAGAACGACTGTACTTGTGTTATCTCTGCCTGGCATCACACATGTTACAATTTTATTCTGCTGCAAGAGTCTTCCTTCCTTCTTGCGTTATCTCGGAATTGAATATGAATATGTGCTCAGATACTTAAAAAAAATGTCGATATAATTCATTTTTTCTCATCCTATAAGAAAAAATTTCTAATTTATTTTTTTTTATTTTTAGGATGCTTACTTGAGGGACAAATGCCAACAGCTCCTCCAGACGTACCACCCCGCAATCCAACAATGAGTCGCATGAACGGTCGCGTCACCGGCAATCCATCGGAATTGGGTGTGGATTTTGAGCCATCGTGTCTCGTGAGGACACCATCAGGGAACGTCTATATTCCAAGTGGAAATATAAGTAAGTAAAAATAATTAAAATTTTTTACATCAGGAAAAAAAAGAAAATCCGGTGTCCTAGATACGAGAAAAAAGAAAAAAAATGCAACCATCTCATTATTTCCACACACTACAAAATTACGTAAAAAAAAATAATTAAAATAATTATGAATTGAGAAACTAAGACAGGAAAAAAAATGTGCAAAAGGGATAAGCCTTAAGCCGCCATTTCTAGGTAGAATTCATTTGTTGTCATTCAAGTTGTGATGGCACATAACGAAGCGGTTAAACAATAAGCGCGCTAATTAACTATTGTTTGACAGGCACGTCAGATAAAATGAGGTCTCATTAAAAAAAAATGATTCCTGTTAATTTTTTGTCGCCTTCGGGAAGGATTTTTTTTGCATTAAAATCTCTTGGTAATTTCTGACTCAGAAAAAAATTGACAACCCCAACAAAAAAGGGGGGATTCAGAAATTCCTCAATTAATGAATAAACATCCAACAGAAAATTAATGTTAATATAAACTTTGGAAGATAATAGAAAATAAATAAAACCTCGTCGTCTTATTATTGAAATAAATTGAAACATGATTCATACCTACGAGAAATCCCTTCATATTTAACATGCGTGTTATGATAAGACAAGACAAGAAAAAGGGACGCAACCCCCTCGCACTTTAGAAGACACAAGAAAAGTAATAAGTTAAGTAAATAAATTTTACGGGATTCTGCATTCCTTCGTATTTAAAAGGGAAAAAAAATTTTATCATATATGTTTATCTTGTTGGATAATTGTTTCAAATGTATTTTTGTTTACTCGTCGACATCGAGGTCGTTGTCCGATCACATTTTTGACGCAAATTAATTCATTCACGATTCACGAGGCTTTTAATCACATTCCAACCAATAAATGTCTTTAATTCCCTTCGCGCACTTACCTGCCTAACACGCTTCAACAAAAATTTAAATACTGTGGCACACCATTACCGAATTAAAATCCTCACACTAAAGACATGTCGACGTCACTTTTTCTTTCTTTGGCTTAAAAGATACTCGCTGCGATGTTAGATAAGACATTTTGAATATTTATTAGAAAACGAAGATGATGAAGAGAGGCTTGTCATAAACTTTTTCATACATTTCCGTCAACACACACACACACGAACGACGTGTACTCGAGAGAGATAAAATATGAATGAAATTATTTTTGATATATGTACTAATTTGAAAAACCCCAAAATATCTGACACACGAACGAACGTTCGTCTTCAAGACATTTGTTTCTCACACCACACACGGGAACGTATGTGAGCTCAGTGGAATGAAATGGAATATTTTAAAGGCTTTGAGGTTTCAGACCTTACCAATTTTCATAGCAAAATTTAAAAAAAAATTTTTTTGAAGAAAATATTTTCTTAAATTTCAAAAAAAAAAAAATACATAATTTTAAAAAGAAATTTAATTTTTACTCAAAAATATTTTTTTTATTATTAATTATTAAAATATTTTTTTTAAATTTAAAAAAAAATAATAAAATTTGGGAATAATTAATTTTTAAATTATTTAAAGTTTTGATTTTTTTTAGTAAATATTTTTTTTTTTAATTTTTTAAATATTTTTTTTATTTTGTAAAAAAAATAAATTAATTAAAATTTAATAATAAAATTATATTTATTAATTAAATTTTTTTTTTCAAATTTATTTTTGAATGAAAATTAGCTCTTATTCCATTAAAAGCCTTAAAAAACTCAATTTCTTCCCACTGAGTGGAAAAAGGTATTTATTTATGAACGAAGATACAATTTTGCCTGCATTGCATGTCTAACCTGTCTTTTTTGGGTTTTCTTCATACATAAATTTAATAGTTGTGTGATTGTGTTCGCATACCGACAAAATGTTTCTATTTAAATAAATTTTAGAATGTTTGATATTTAATGCCACACACAATTTGAATAATTTTCCCTCAACTCTCTCATACTACCTGTGTGTGAGAGGTGTCTGGAAGAATGTTTTGCACGCACGACGAAAGAAAGGCAAGACAGGAGAAAGGAATTAAATTAACGTTGGGCTCGTTAGTCGGAGATAATAAGATAACGACCGCGATAAATTAGAGACAAATCAATCACTAATCCTGCTCTCGATTAATTTCTCTTTTCACCCACAAAAAAAAGGTGCGCAAGCGAAATTTGCTACCTTTGCTTGTTCGGAGCCCGCGTTGTTTTGTGTTTAATCAAAAATAATGAAACATCCTTAAACAAACATAATTAAGGCAAGATAAATGGAAGTCATTCAAGTTATTTACCGCCGTATGCCGGATTTTCATTTCAATTTTCGACAACGACACACCGACGATGATGCTGATGATGAATTAAAATGCATTGAAGCGTTGCACACAGTGAAAAGTTCTAAACAACGAATTTCGCTCTCGCTTTAGCAAAAATCCAATTTCATGTGTGTTTAAATAAAGACATAAAGAGACAAAATAATTTTAAATAGAAAAGTTTGTTTGCGTGTCGTGTGTGAGTGGATTTCTGTGCGAAAAGACGACAAGAATTTGAATTAAACCTAGTGTAAAACCAGATATAGAGAAAAGTTTTCGTCAACTCTTGCTCGTATTTGAGTGTGTGTTTTATGCATTATTTACGCGATCTAGCTCATAGAACAGATTCTCATCAACAGGGATGATAAAAAAAATGTTAAAAGTCATGTTTTATGTACAAATGTGCCAAATATTGTATGAAATATTTATTAAAAATATATATATATATTTTTGGCAAAAAAATTTATTTAAAACAAAATAACTCAAAATATTTTAATTTTTTGAAAAACTTAATTAAATTTTAAAATAATATTTATTAATTTTAAAAATTTTTTTAATTAATTAAATTTTATTTAAAAAATTTTTAATTTTTATTAAATTTAATAAAAATTTTTTTTTTAAAAAAAAAAAATTTTAATTTAATAAATTTTTTAAATTAAATTAAAAAAATAATTTAAAATTAATAAAAAAAAATAAATTAATTAAAAAAAAAATTAAAAAAAATTTAATAAAAATTTTGAAAATATTTTTAAAGTTAATATTTTTAATTTAATAAAAAAAACTATAATATTTTTAATTTAATTAAAAAAAAAATAAAATATTTTTTTCGTCCCTGCTTATCGTCATCATCATCATCACTTTCGAGAGAAATAAAAGTATAGTTAAAAGGAGATACGAACCCGATGAAAAGATGCCAACACACAACTGGATAACATTTCATATGCTTGACTGAGACACAAACAGATTCATTCATTTACTATTTATTATCGAATCTACACATTCCACGTTCATACAAAATTTGTATAAAAAGCCTTGATGACACATTACATGCTCCGTGCCTCCGAAAAGAGAAACATGTAAATAAAATGTTTAACATCATCAGCTGAAATGGAATTGTATCTGTCATTCATTCATTTGTTTCTGCTCTGACATGTACAAAACATACATACAACTGTGTGTGTGCAAAATGCGAAGAATGATATAAATTAATTAAAACTCGGTAAACATTTTGCCTCAATTTCAACTTACATGAATTAATGTTTATATTTTTCTTGCGCATAAAGCGAATCTTTTGTCCTTATTCTTCGTGTTTCTTTGTGTTTTCGAGGATTAATCAATTTTTATTTGCACAACCACATCAAATATTCCTTTTTCGTCACAAAAGTCGTCAGATTTCAAGTTTTACTTTCTCAATCGAATGTTCAGTGGACCTGCTCCGAAGATTTCCAATTTATCGATCACTTAATTTCTTTTGCGACGAGAGAAAAGTAACTTGGACAAAAAAAGGATGAAAACCATCAATTTTGATTAAAAATAATCCCTCTTTTCCGACGAGTGACTACCCGAAATAAAAAAAAAAGAAGAAGGAAAAAAGTTATTTATAGCAACAAAACGATTTCTTCTATATTTTTCTTTGATTTGCCTATATTATATTATTTTATATATATGCCAGTGGCAAAATTCTTACGATATGAAAATACTTTTTAAAGTCCCGCACCAGCAGCAGCACGAACGATATTGGGATCAATATTTCTGCATGAACGGATACACAAGTAGGCATCCAAGCACAATTTTTTAAAGAAAATAAACTTCCATCGTTCTTTTTTAATATGAATAAAGGGATAATCTTGTCTGATATCATAAATACTTTTTTTTTTCGACGAAAAATTCCGATTTTAGTGTGGAAAATTTACAATAAAAGACGCGAAAAATATTTTTGTGAGTGGCGCAGTGAAGTGTGTAAGCAACTTTTGAAATCGAAAAATTCTTTGTCATCCATTTTCCCCAAAGATTTCTTGTAAAAGAGTTACTTCGATCATGATATATCTCTGTTTTGCGGAACAGAACGATAAAAATCTAAATATTTACATAGAAATTTATTATTGCTAGAAATCGTATCCCGACGATGATGCATGTTGTTCATGTTCTAGTTTTGCAGTTATTATTCCCAATTGCAGATCAATGTGCAAATACAGACTTTGAGTTTATTTTTCCGAGCAAAGCTTTTTATTGAATGAGAAACCTGAATTTGGGCGCCATCCATTAATATTCCCTTCCCCTATAATGAAAAACCAGCGACCCCCTAATTTTACGATTTAACCTAAAAATGAAAAGGGAATTTTTAATATAATTTCAAATTTCAATAGAAACTCGTGGAAATAGAAAAAAACCGTCCAGTGGGACAAAAAACAACAAAAAAAATATTCTAAAAATTCCGAAATTTTTATTTTTTTGGAGAATTTTTTTTTTTTAATAGATTTTTCCAAAAAAATAAAAATTTTTTATCAATTGTTTTTTTTTTTGTATTTCCACGAGTTTCTATTGAGATTTAAACTGAAATTAAAAATTATTCTGATAAATTCAAAACGTCATTAATGGATATCGCCTTAAAAAAAATAAATTGATTCACAAAATCTGGACTAAAGAGAAATAAATTGATCAACAAGGAAAACTTTTTCTCATAAAAAAATAAAAATTTTATAAATTATAATTAAACAAAACATTTTGCATTAAAATTTGAACAAAACTGCAAATAAAAGAGGATAACTTTTCCACGATAACTTTTAATTACAGTAAATACAGCATTAAAATGCAGCGCGTTATTTAATGCATTATAAGCCCGCTTTTGAGCTCCATATTTGTTGGGAATTATAACTCGAGCATTTATACACGTATCATGTCCCATTTTCTGTTCTGCTGAGACGTACCGCGTACGTGAATGATTTTAATTCTGTGATTTATGATTAAATTCAACACCAACTCACTACGCATCGCCTTGCTTATGTTTATTTATGGGCTCGATATTTTCGTATAAATTATTAAAAAAAAACTCAGAATTGCAATAAATAATACGAAAAATAAAATTCAAGTTGCAAGCAATCAATATATGCTGAATGAATTTTACCGGAGTAATTTTAATTGAACAATTTTCTGACCGCTTTAAAAACAAGAAAATATCTGATTTCATTCATTTTTCGTCGTCGTCGTCGTCGCGGTAGGAGGATGATGCGGTACATGTGCGCGAAGAACCACAAGAAGCGAAATAAATACAAAATGAATCATGATTAAAAATTGCACCGTATTAGATTTCATTTCAATTTTAATTTATAAAGTTCCACGAAGGAGAAAAATGAATTTTGTTTTGTTTTTATCTATGATTGCCTCGAAATTAACGGGATTCGGATAACATTTATGCCCATTTTGCGCGCCCGTTCGTTAGACACAGTCGCAGGATAACTCGAACGCGCGCGCAACTAATGTCCGTCATTTATCAGGTAATTTAATCGCTCCATGGGCGATGCACACACAGAAAATAAATATTAAAAGTACTTCCTCATAATTATTGTCATTAACAACATCCAGCAGTGTGCGGATTTGTTTGTTTGTTCAAGACGCGAGTTGTTTATTGCCGCATTTCGAGTAAAAATGTGTCTCGAAATACTTGCAATAAATTCAAAACGCAACAAAATCTTGTTAATTTCGCTATATTTTAATTACTACTATTATGGCCTATTTAACATAAAACATGAATTTTATGGGCGTATGTAAATTCCGGCGATAACGTTGTCTTGTGTCTCTTTGTCTTTGCCTTTGTCATAATTTATTTAGATCATTTTTTGTCGTACAAACGAAAAAAAAGAAATAATAATAACAAAGCGGCGACAATAACGAAGAACGACTTGATGCAAAACAGAAGCAGATTTATTTTAGTTCATATGCACTATCGCCTATTTATTAATGTTCCCTTATATATATTTATACGCTTTTATGAGAGGAATCTGCATGATGATGTTGGAAATTTATTATCTGGTAGTTGTCTCATATGTATGTATTATATTAAAATAACATCACAAAAAAAATATAAAATAAATATATTTATTCATTAAATAGTCGTCGTTGTCGTTGTTTTCGCTTCTGTTGTTGTTGTCGTGAGCAACATGTTACAAATAATGCGTTATGTAAATGCTGATGATGATATAAGACAAAAAAAGAATAGTTTTAAATATATTAAAGAATTTACAATAAAATTCTAAAATATTTTTTTCTTTGTTAAAAAAATATATGTTGAGGAATTTATAAGATTTGACCGAATTTGCTCAGTTTTTTATAAAAAAAAAAAATAAAATAAAAATGAACATTAAGATATAATAGAAAAATAATACAAAAACACTCATCTGGCCATTATGCAAATGATTTTGAATAATTTTCTTCAACACAAAATAAAATCACTACTGATTTAATAGTTTAAAGCTTCTTTTTTCAATTTGTCTCTTTTTTTTATTAAGATTTTTTTTATAAAATGTTTTTTTTTGTATTAAAAATGTATAAAAAGAAATGACGATCATTAAATGAACATTTTGATAAAAAAAAAAAAAAAATGGTCGCGCGGCAACTTATCGACCTAATGAGTGTCAAAGAAGATGAAAAATAGAGCAGAAAGTAAATAACATAATAAAATTAATGATGACCATTAACTAGAACATTATTGTCTTCAGTATTTTTGGTCTTATTGTTCGTTACCTTAATTCTACTACAGTAGCTTGATTTTAAAAATTTTTAACGCTTTTTTTTAAAAATAAACGAGTCCGGTTAAAAATCCATTAATTACGATCAACATCAAAATATTTATTTTTTTATTCTTCATTACTCACTCAAAGTTCATTTAAATTTAATTTTAATTCTAACTCGTTAGAAAAAAAAATTAAACCGATTAAAAAAATCTCTATTGTTAAAAAGCAACAAAACGACTGACATACACATAATGAGATGCCCAAGCCGCAATTAAATTGATAACAAATCACTTTTGTGGCGTGCTTTGGGGATTAACAGTCATTTAGAAAACGCAGCGACCAAAAATACTCGTAAAATTACGGTGAGCCGATGCAATTTGCTGGCAACAATGAGTGGCTAGTTATTATTAAAAACAAATAAAGGATTACGTTTTAACGATAATATAATAATTGGTTGTCCTAGTTTTACGTGGATCGAGTTTACCTTCGCATGGATTGCCATTTTTAGTGGGAAAACCAAAAAAATATATAAAATAAATAAAAATGCATAACAATGACATTCGATCGATCTTAATTTGAATTTATTTTGGTATGCATTGATTTCAGTGGCAACATAATTTACAACAATTGGTGCGGGAACAAAAACAATGAACAAGGAATGTTCAATGATAGATAAATACGAGCCTTTTGTTGATCAACAGCTTGTTTTATTTTTTTTCGCATATAAAATGTATAAATATGGAACACAAAAGCGCGACTTGTATGGATTGCCGTTGACAATGACTTTCATAAAAGTTTATCAAAAATGGTGGCAGTTCTTTCATGCGAAATGTGCAACAAAGCGATATTATTGTTGCGATTTTTTTTTTCGTTTTTGCATGAATCGCGAGCAAACACCTTTCTAAAAAATGCCATTTTTAGCCGCAAGTCGTGTGTATGCAAATACAGCGAAAAAAGGGAGGCTAGAAATATTATTCTAAATAAAATAATAATA
Source organism: Culicoides brevitarsis (assembly GCF_036172545.1). Classification (NCBI taxonomy): domain Eukaryota; kingdom Metazoa; phylum Arthropoda; class Insecta; order Diptera; family Ceratopogonidae; genus Culicoides; species Culicoides brevitarsis. Next base: position 16,816,533 of record NC_087085.1, on the reverse strand, counting down.
AATGTTACAGTTAACGCCAACATAATTTTCAAGTTCTCCCTATATTTTGCGCGCGGCAACAGCAGCAGCAGCGACACAAACTTTGCCGTCAGACTTGATTGTTTAATCGATTCAAAATGCACATTTAAATATTTAGGTAGGAATTTAAGCGCACGATTATTGTTTCTCCGCGCGAGTTTTGCTGTGATTGTTTGCTGCATGCAACAGTCAGCGTGCCAAAAATGATACAAAATGTGGCACAATTCTTGTTAAGGCAAAAGTTGGTTTCGTCGCCCATTTAGGCTGATGCAAAAGTTGAAATGTTTTAGATTTCTTAGTTTAATGGAAGAAAAAAGGTCAAAATTTCTTTAGAATTTTTAATAATTTTATTTAAATATTAAAAAAAGAAATTCAATATGAATTTTCAAAAAAAGTAAAAAAAAATTAAAATTTAAAAATAATTAAAATTTGTCAATAAAAATAAAAAAAAATAAATTAAATAAATATTTAAATAAATTTGTAATTTATTTTTTAAAAATTTGTTTTTCCGTTAAAAATTTTTAAATGTATGAAAATATTTAATTTGGTCTTATTTTGAATGAAATTTTATGTTATTTATATTTTTTCAATATTTTTTTTCAATATTTTTTTAAAATATTTTTTTAAAATGTTTTTTAAATATTTTTAATTTTTTTTTAATTTTTTTTGAATATTTTTTTTTTATTTTTAAAATAAATAAATAAAATTTTTAATTTTTTAAATATTATCTTCTTGCTTCTCTTTAAAATTTGTCATCAAAAAATTAAATTTAATTAAAATCATTTTTAAAAAATATTTTTTTCATTACTGTAACGGCCTAATGTACATTTTATTTAGGTCGTCTTTAATTTAAAATTATTAGAAAAGACAAAAAGAAATGCAATTTTGATGATGACGAAGCTTTAAGAGAGGCACGGGCAAAAGAGAGAAAGGAAACAATAGAAATGCAACTAAACAAATAATAATAATGTAGTTTGTGCAATTTTATTTTTCTTTGGTTGCTTGTTTATTAAATTTATTTTGTGTGGCTTTTTCACAAAAAAAAAAGAAAAATAAAATATTTTTATTTATTTTTGTAAAAAAAAAAAATAAAAAAAGGAAAAGCTCTAAAATTCACTCACAACGAAGCGCACTTGACAAACACACAAAATTGAAGCAAAAATATAGCTCAAGACCATATATTATATTTTCTTACGTATTATATGCCAAAAGAACGGCATTAAACATAAGACAATGATATTATTTAGAGAATAAAATAAACAATTTTGTGTGTTATTTTTTTCTTCTTTTTCTCTCTTTACGAGAAGAATGCTTTCTGCTGTTTCGTCTTATTCTTCATCTCTCGCTTTTTTTTTGTAGTAAAGCTCAGTTGCTTATTGTTATTTTACATTCTATTTCTTCTTTAAATATACAATGTTTATATTTTTTGGGCTTTAAATAAAATTCTCTGTAGCAAAAAGGAAAAACGAAATATTTGTCTTCTTTGTACGGAGCACGTGCAGACAAACAATGTTATGTTGCATATTGTCTTTAAAAGTGAGGCAAAACGAGACCATAAGACAAATATCACTAGAGTGGATAAATCTTTTTTGCTCTAATTTTCAATTCTTGGTCGTCTTAACTTTTTTTTCTACTGTTTCCTTTCGACACACAAACGACAATAAAATAACATAATATTTTTGTAGCTTCTTGAGTGTCTTTTTATGTTCCATAAAAAAAATGTTGCTACAATAAATTTAACGTAAAGTACATAAATATTTAAACAACAAAAAAAATGAGTTACATCAAAGAAAAATCAGGACATGGTCAGTAATTTGTTGGAGATAAGCTTCTTTGTAAGAAAAATTCTGCCCAACAACTTACATTGTCATTTATTTGTCTGGTTTTGCAGTGCGAAAACAAAACCAAAAAAGAGCTTTTTCCACAAAATGCTCAATTATTTATGTGTTTTTGTCTGTTACATCAAAAAAAAACTCAAGATTCTGTATTTTGTAACAGAAATTATCATCTAGGGTGGTTTTACACTATCATTTGTGGCTTGTTTCATGTCCTGTTCGTGTTTTTTCTTCACTCGATTGTTTATGCAGTTGCTCCAAGTAATGAGAAAAATACGAGCGGAAATTAATTTTGAGCATATATAATTTTTATTTTAAAATAATAATAATAATATTTCGAGATGATGATAAGAAAATGTGTTGCGTTGTGTTGTTTTGTGGTTGGTAATAACAACAAATGTTTTATCTCCACGTTTCTTAGTCTAGTTTTTATTTCTTTATGGATTTTATGTGCGATATGTACATGTCGGAGTGCATTAAATATATCTGTGGATTTTCTGTAATAAGAATAATAACTCAAAAAAAAACATGGAATGAATTTAATTTATGACTTTTGATATGAGCGGCGCACAAGAACCAATTTTATGTATTTATAATGGAACTCATAAATCTATATTTATATTTATTTTGTGCAGTATGGTGGTTTTTTTCGTCTCTCGTATTTATTCTTTAAACTTTTTCAAAAGAATTTACTAATTTTTATTTTTTTTTCTCTTTTTAGGTAAGTCATCAAAAAAATTTTCATTAATAACTGAAATTGATGAAAGGATGGGTGAGCGAAAATTTTTTTCAAAAAGTCTCAATAAGCAATAAAGCTCCGCAAAATAAATAATCGCCTTAGAAACTAGAGCAACATGCAAATATTTACATAACTGCGAATTTCCCGAGAATTCCAATGAATATGAAACGCACATCCCGACAACAGTCAAAAGGTTAAAAGCAGTTAAAAATATTGCATATGCACTTTATTTGAATGAAACATGATGATGACGAGTTCATTTCCATCAAAAGATCTCCCATTGAAATGGATGTTGTTTGATATTTTTTTTCGAGGAAAAACTCATCTCATCGTCATTTTTTATGTAATGGAAAAAAAAACTATCTCATACAGTATTCATTATTTTTTGTACATTTTTTTTTTCAAAGCAATGATACGATGATAAATTGCTTAAAACTATGAAATCCGCTTTCTTTCACTTTTTCATCGTTAAAATGGAATCAATCATAGGACGATGTTCAATCCTAACATAATGAACCAGTCTTTGATCTCACATTAAAAAAAAGGAGAAAAAGCGAGTTTTTATCAAACGACGAAGAAAATACTCGAGTAGTACTCGACAAATTGATTACAGAAAAAAAATTATGCTGTGAAAAAGGAAACTCATTGAAATTTTTCCCTCTCATCCTCATTATTTTGTGAGGCAGATGACATTAAAGGCATCACGAGAGTTATTGATTATCTTATGCCGAGGAGAAAAAGAGAAGCCAAAGTTAAGTGCAAAGTTGTTGGATGTTGTTGGTGTTTCAATGGCACTTATTGTTTGTAAACATCTCCTTTTTACTTCTCTAGTTTCTATGTAATTATTATTATTATTACATAAGCTGATGGCATAGTTAACGATGATGATATGGCGTTTGCTGCTTAAAACTTTATAAATGTTGCCCTAATGGAAGAAAAATGGGTGAGATTGATAGCTTGAGAGATCAAATTGAGTTAAAGTGACCTCTTGAGTAAATTTTCGGACCTATTAAGGGATTTGTTTAACTTATAAGGAATCAATCTGATCTTATATAGGATCAACTTAATTCAAATTGGAATTGGTCATCCGTAGATCCAAAAAATGAATATCTTTAAAAGGTCAAATCAAGGTCAAATTGATCTTTTAGACAGATATCCTGAAAAAAAAAGATCAATTTGACCTTGAATTGACCTTTAGTAGGAATTAAGTTATTAGATCTGTGGATGACCAACTCCAAAGGGCATTAAGTTGATCCTTTGACCTTAAAAGCTCAGATTGATTCCTCAAAAGTCAAATTAATCCCTCAATGGATCCAAAAATTTCCTCAAGATCTCAATATGATCGCTTAAGGAATCAATATCACCCGTTTTTCATCCGTAGAGCCGTAGAGACAAAGCCATCGTAAGAGTAGAGCAAAGAAAACAAGGAATGACAGTCAACTTTGCGTATTTACATAAAATTTATGTGGAACACACACAAACACATAATTAGCATGTAATCCTTGAACTGTCTTTTGCATTAGTAACCTCTTTTATGCCGTAAATTAATTAATGACTTTCGTTCGCATTGTCTTACGTTCGCATAGGGCTTCGCGATACCTACCTAGCGCATTTGACTAATAATAATTGTAATCTCAAGTCATTTATATAATCATAATAAATTACTTGACACACGTTTTTGCCTTTTAATCAATTAATTTTGCCTCCTTGTCTATACAAATAGTGACAACAACATTAACTGTCATGTACATATTTTCGATTCATTATCTCTCAATTGATAAAAAAGTTATTGGGCACATTAATCATTACAAGTTGGCTCTTATTGACAGAAAATTTCTCTGTGCTGCAGTGAAATAAAACAAAAAAAAATCACAACTTTAATTTCCACTTAATTGCTTCTCTAATTATAACTACAGTCGTAATTTTTTTTGGCACTAAAATAATATTTCCTCCTTTACTTCAGTAACAATCAGTGCCGACCGCGACAATAACAGCAAAAAAAAATACAATTTTCCTCCCTGTAGAATGCTTTTTAATTTCCCGTTAAGTGTTTCGCCATCAAAAGCACGTAAAAAAAAATTGTGACCCCGTTTTTTCACACACAGCAAAGCATTGGGAAAAAAAACCTTTGCACACACAATAAACAAAGCATTTTTAATGAATGTTGGGGCTGACTAACTTTTGTATTTAAAAAAAATAGTTTTACTTTTTTTTTCAGTTGAAGGGCTTCCCACACCCTTTTAGTGTGACTTCAATTGCAGGATTGACCGAAAATAATCTGAACTGAAAAAAAATAATAATATAAAGAAGGAAGCGTTGTTGTTTGGTTAATTGTGGTGTGAAAAAATTTAATTAAAAAATTTGTAATAAAAATTCCTGAGAGCACAGATTGGCCGAGTTCCCAGTAGTAAGAGAAAAAAAATGTAGAACAATGAAAAAAAAATCAATAACTTCAGCGAAACAGCAATTTACTCTCGTGCTCTATTTATTGTTTAATTTTTTCATTCTATTTATATGAAAAAAATGATGAATATTTCATGTTGTTAGACGGAATCTGGACTGATGAAACGAATTCTAAAAATTTAACGTTCTTCACATCAACGTTGAGCAAACAAGGGTTGCTACTGCGCCAAATATTTGAAATAGAAATTAAAACGCTTCTTTTGTGGTTTCGGTCTGTCCAGTCATCGTCTAGAAAAGCTAAATAATAAATGTAGAGAAAACTACACTTTATCCTTTTTTTTCGAAAAAAAAAACCTAATCTACACTAAGCAAAAAAAAATCGACCTTTTTCAATTTAGCTTTTCGGGCTTGTGCGTTCAAAAAGCATCAAGAAGAAGATTAATGTAGAAAAAAAGGCACACCACATAACACATTTAAATAAATGAATAAACGCAATATTTACATTTAAATAAATAAAAGCCATGGAAAAACTAAAGCCACATCCATTTAATATACGTTTTCATTTTTTTTTTCAGTTTTCGTTCGTCATTCGTGTGTGTGTGTGTTGGTACCTAAATGATAGTGAGAGTACTTAGATACGCCTGGCCTAACATGTCAAAAGTTGTTCCTTTCACATTGAAAAATTAACATATCACTAACAGGAACATATACGCACACACACACACACACGAGTGAATTTGCATGATGCTTTCTTTCATTTTAACATCAATCATGCTAATGAGGCCATTTTTTTATCATCAGCATCCAGAGAGACTGCGTCTCATATATACGTTAAAATTTGAATAAATGAATGTTGTTCTCTTGATGTATTTTTTATATTTTACTTTTTTTTCGGAGTTATTCAAGGCAAGTGCTTTGAACTAAATGGGCGTATATTTAACAGAAGCCTTACGTTAATTCCATTCAACTTGAGCCAAGCATGATGAACATGCTAAATTTATATAAATAGCTTTTAAAGTCATTTAGAAAATTAATTTTTATTGATAATTATTCACTCAGCTCGAAAAATTTTAACGAAAGTTTTCGGCTTTGATGCGATGAAAATCTGCAAAAACGTCAAAATAATAACAACAGAGCTAGACTCCCCAAAGGCATTTACTTAGTTAAGCACACACAGACACACTAATAACAATATTTGAGTAAAAAGCATGAAACACCCTCGCTTACACACACACATGTGCCATCGCCTTATATTGTTTAATTTATGAAAATTAAATAAATTAGCACATGCAATTAAAATGCAAATTTCATGCACATACACACACACGGAACTTTTTCCTTCGCTGGTATCGTACAACGCCGACACATAACTTTGATAGATTTTGATTGATTTTCCACACAACAACAAATATTTTGCATACCAGCTTGACACCGCAGACAACTTTTCATTGTTGTGCCTTCGAATATTTCATGCGAACAAAAATAATTATTACTTTCGAGCTAATAATGCGATTTAAATGTGTGGCGGCTTTCAGTGCATCCACATGCAGAATATGAATATTAATGCCGTTGAATTAATATTTGTCATAAATTGTGGCAGTTTTGCGGTCGAGTAAGTGTAAACGAGAGAAAATAGATTTTTGAGTCCTTGTACTTTGAAGGGATGTGAAAACTTAACTTGACTTAAACTGAAGCTTAATTGACTTAAGTCAAACTTAAGTTTTAAGTTTTAACTTAATGGACTTAAAAAAGCTTACAAGACATGAAGTTACGTTTAAAAGACTTAAACATAAAAAAACTTAAAATTAAACTTAAACACTTAACTTTGTCAAGGAAAAATAAGTTCTGAAATCTTTTGACTTAAAAAATTTTGCCCTAAGCTTAAGTTTTAAAATAAGTCAAAATGTAATTAAATTTTCAACCAAATTTTGGAAAAAAAAATTATAAAAATTTAAAATATATTTTTAAGCTTAGGTGACTTTTATTTAAGCTTAAGTCAAAGTTCTTTTAAATCAAAAAAAAAATTTTCACTTTAACTTAAGTTTTAGCTTAAGCTTAAATTTAAGTCAAAATTTTGGCATGTAAAAGAACTCAAAATCTATTTTTACTTAATTTAAAAAATTTGCTGGTTTTGACTTTCGACTAAATTTCGAGGAAAAATATAATTTTTCTTATAAAATTACTTTAAAAATTTTAAAATAAATTTTTAATTTGACTTAAGTCTTAATGACTTAATTTAACTTAAACTTAAGTCAAAAATGGATTTCTTCTAATTTTTTTATTAAAAAAATTTTCAACCCTGAAACGTGCATTCACATATTTCATGCAAAAGGTTGAAGGTAAAAGTGCTTAAAGGAAGGAAAAAGTGTGTGGGTTTTTCTCTTTTCTGACATTTGACGTCATTCAAGCCATTACACAGATTATACCGCCACACAAAAAGCCACGATGAAAAATTCATCTCTTTTCGTTTCGTGTGTGTGCAACTGGCATTCTAATAATAAATTTAATAATAAAATTATTTTATTTTCTAATACATGATAATTAATTTTGATTGTACGTTGGAGCTGCAAGTAGCAATAATTATCCCTTTTATTTCCATTTCATGTGCAATATTGCCACCATCGGTATAAATAGCTCTCGTAAATTAAGTTATTTAGGATTTTATTAACAATTACTGGGAAAGTGTGTGTGTGCCGCAGCCACTATTTCCATTGTGTGTTCGCATTGTACGAAAATTTTAATTAAAACAAAAACAAATATGCTAACTGGCTAGAACAACAATTTTAATTGATTCGAGTATGTTGGTTGACTTTGTGCACACCGCACAAGTCAATCTTTTTTACTCTCACACGTAATTAAAAATAATTTATCATAATCCCGCAAAAGCTGATTATTGCATGGTTTTTTTCACAATTCATTCATTTATAAGTCAATTTGAGCTCATTAAGACCGTAATTCACTCAATTTTTTCCGATAAAAAGTGAAAATCGAAGGAAAATTAGTTATTCATCGGTAAACTATGAAATTTGCATGAAACGAGACAAAATAAAACAAATTATTGATGCAACATCCGTCTGTCATGGTCTACGAATGGCACTTTGTGTGCCCGTCTGGTACATGTCCTGCATCCTGAAGCAATTAAAACTGCATATAAACTATTATTGACAATGATGTCACTCACGTAAACATTGCAGACAATAAATAAATAATGTATATTAACGCATCAATGAAGCATGATCGGCCCGTTATGCATGCAAAAAAGCCACTCGTGCGCCCATTTGTGTCTCGTTCAAAGTAATTAATTTACCTTTTTTGTGTATGCCTCGCATAAAAATCAAATTTCAATCAATTCTGCTGGGAAAAAAATATATTTTTCGAACACAAAGGACTCCAGACGCCAAAATAAATATTGAATTAATACAATTAATCAGACGAGCAAATAATTTTTGGAAACAATTAAAATACTTGAAAAATGCACAGAACGCAAACAAAAAAAAACTAAAACAAATAATCATTATCATTTTTACTAAAATTTTGTTTGAACAAGTAATGCGATTTCTATCAAAATTCTAGTATCAATTACTAATAATCTCGAGTTCTATAAATAAAAGAACAAACAAGAGGAGAAAAAATCACTCATCTCATGAGAAATAAAAGTAAACATGAGTCAGACGATATAATTTCACGCTTTGATTTAAATTGATTCACAAGAGTCTGCGAGCGAGCGTGGCTAATTTTACATCCTTTTGTCTATTTAGCCGTTTTTTATTATTTTATTTCATTAACATGTTAACATAAAAGTAGTTTTAGAACCAATATTTGACTTGATGTTTGAGAAAGAAGCCACTTGATTGAAAAATAATTATTAGAACTTTTCATTCTACTTTAATTTCATGCTTTGATTTTGTGTTTGTGCTCAATCACCCCTCGGATTAAAAATTCTATATTAACAATTGATTAAAATAAATAAAAATAAAAAAAAATTATTTAACGAAAAATAAACAAAAATCAAGGAGGGTACTTGACTGAGACAGTAAAAATTATTTTTTTTATTTTTATTATGCGACATTTTTTTTATCAATTTTTAATATAATTTAAATTTTTAGTTTAATTTAATTTTTGTTTTAATTTTTATTGTTAATTGAATTAATAAAAATAAATAAAATAAAAATAAAATAAATAAAAATAAAATATAAATAAAAAATAAATTAATTAATTAAAAATAAATAAAAATAATTAATAAATAATTAATTAAATTATTTAAATTAAAAAAAAAATTAAATTAAAATTAATAAAAAAATTATTAATTAAAAAAATAAAATAAAAAAAATAAGCATACAACTTTTGATAAATAAAAAAAAAATTAATAAAAAAGTTTCGAGATAATGAATAAATTTTCCATACAATTGTTTTCAATATTTTGAACGAAAAGGAATTTTTAATAATAATAAAAACAAAGTTAGCAATCTTTTTGACCACCTTTCGAAAAGATGATTAACATCCTGAGGGGATTCGGATTTTGCTTTCTTCGTATTTTCGTATATTTAACATGTTTCGTGTTTTTAGGGGTCGCGAAAAGTATCTAATCTAATAAAATAATTTTTCCAATAAATGTCGAAAATCTTACACTTATACCTTGGCTCGTGCAATAATAACGATGATGATCATATAGACGCGCGCGCGAGAAAAAAAGGAAGGAAGACTCTCACGCACAATTTTTTTTTATTATTATTACACTTTTAATTTTCTTTTGTATTACTTTTGAAAGAAAATTTTTAACATAAATAAAGTGGGACAGGCGCGTGAGACTAGGATAATATTATTTTTTTTCTGTATCAAAAAGATTACAAGAAAATAAAAAGGAAACTGCAAAATTATTATAGACGTGTCCTAATTTTGCTGTTTTTATTAGATTTTGGTTTGTTTCCTTTTTTCTCTCTCTTTTTCACGTTCGCAAGTTCAACCTTAACTACCGTAAAAAAAATATCGAACGAGCATGTGTCGTGCCTTTTGGGCATCATTATACACATCTCGTTCGAGACAAATTTAAACTCAATCTGAATTTCAATTCAACTTTCTCGTGTTGCAAAAAAAAAAAGTTTTCCTTCCAATATATACGGTAGGAGTTTTCAACACGAAACGAGAGAAAAAAAATCAAATGAATTGGAAAATTCTTTCTCTCTGTTTGTTACTCTATTACTGCAAATGAAAAGAAATTGAAAATAAATGTGTAGCAATGGTTCTCAAATGTGGCTCTGGTTACATTGTACATTTAGTTAATGATTGACAAAATCAGATGTAATTCGGTAGAAACAATTTTTCTTGATTACATTCAATTTTGTGCTGCACCGAAACCCACGTGTAGCATAAAAAGTTGCAACAAAAGTCACAATGTAACATTTTCAATACTTTTCTTTCTTTCTGATCATTGTTGCATTCTCTTTTTTTATAAATGATGGCTAAAATGGATTTGCAGTTGATTAAGAAGACGAAGAAGAAGGCCAAGATCATTGTTTGTCGTCGTCCCCCGACTGTGTGCATTGGGTTAAAGGCTGATATAGTAATAACTTTGTTAGTTTATTTACTTGTTTACTTCGGATTCAGTCAAGCTTGTGCCATGCCAGACTCGTAGCCAATTGGCAGAGGAAAATAATATTAATATAAATTTAGTAATAAGACAGAAAACAAACATGAATTGTAATTGAAATGAACGGAATGGAAGTTACGAGATAACTTTTCTACTTTGGAATATTACTAACGACGCATTGTTACAACAATTTATAACAATAATTCAACGGCAGAAATGTAAATGATGGAAAGTTTTTTTTTTGCGAATTGAATTTAACATTAAATTCTTCCATTTGAAAAGTTTAAATTGGAAATTGTAATAATCAAAATCATTACAAGATAAAATTTTTACGACAAATTAATGGGAAAACAAACATTTATACAATATGACCTTCATTTGACCTTTTTCGAAAAAATTCGGAAAAATCGATGAAAATGAAATAATAAAAACCAAATATCATTCATCATTAATAAAAAAAAATAAAATACAGAAAAAAAGTTAAAATAAATAAAGTCCATTAGGGAAAAGTTCTGATAATAATTATATTTAATCAAATTAAATATTGAAATAAAGTTTCGAAAATTTATTTGAGGTTTTCGTAATAAAATTTTGTGTATTTAATTGTATACAGAGCAAAAAGTCAGAAAATTCCTTGTTAAAGTAGCCCAATCAATATAAATTGCATGCATCCATTAAATATTAATGTAAAACAAATATTTGTTGTGTAACCAAGGAAGGCGTAGGAATGATATACATTTAAATGTTTATTATATTAACATGACCTATAAAATTTATATATGGGACAAGAGAGCAAAGAGAAAGGAATTTTCACGGAAATATCTCTGTCTCACAAAAGGCATGTGGGCTTCCCATTGAAAATTTCATTCAATTCAATTTTTAACCAGATAACGAACGAACCAAACCCGAATGAATAAAATATGAGAACAACATAAACAATAGAAAATATTAGAACACGTTTCTTGTTATGTGGCTTAAACCCACCTTCGAGAGAGAGAGTTAACGAGACAAAATTGCTACCAATTGTTAAGGACCATCTTTTAATCAAATCAATTTAATATGCTCCACTGATCCAATTATGTATGTAAAATGTTATGCGAAAGAGAAACGAGGTTAACTTTGTTGCATGCCACACACATTCCAATACACACAATCAATGTCAATGATAAGGCAAGAAAGCGGCATGGCACCAACAATGACAACCTTGGAAGAAAATTAATTTCCGAGTGAGGCAGTCAGTCAGTCAAGTCATCGCTTGAACGATGAGACAAATCAATGTCTAATGAAGCATCGCAAAGCTTAATGAAAGAAACAATAAAGAAATTTACAATTTTAACAACGTTACGGCATAAAGCATGCCTGCCAAGAAAAGTAGAAAGAAAAAAAGTGACTGTAGCGAACTTGATGAGTTTCCTTTTTTTTCGCTCATTCTTGAACGATGATGAAACTTTTATTTTATTTTCTTTCTTTTCTTACAAAGTTTAAAGATATAAAAAAATTAAAATTAATTGGATGACTTTAAACAATAAAGAAGCGCAAAAACTAGAAGAAACAAAAGAATTATCTATGCGTAATTTAGCGCGCTCCATTTGATCTGAGTTATTCATGGTCATGATGACTTTTCTTAATCGCGCTTTCAAAAACTATTTTTTTATCAATGCTGAATTTAAATTTTGAAGAATTTTTTAGCATAAATTTGAAAGTTTTCATAAATTTGAATCTTAATTATTTAAAATTAAATTCAACAAAAATTTAAAAAAATATTTATCCATTTATTTTTATAAATTAAAAAAAATATACCTATATTTATTTAAAAAAATCTAATAAAAAATTAAATTGGGTAAATTTATTTTTTAAATGGTTAATTAATTAATTTACATCAATTTAAAAATTGAATTTTAATGCAAATTTAATTAATTTAAAATATTTTAATATTATTGAAAATTTTATTTTAATGAAATAAAATAAAAATAAAGTTAATTAATAAAAAATAAAAAAAAATAATAAAAATAAATTTGAACTTAAAAAATCATTAAAAAATATTAAATCAAAATTTATGTAATTTTTTTATATAAAAAAGAGCATTTTATAATATTTAAAAATCTTCAAAAAATAATATTTCATTTAAAAAAATTTAAACTGCCTTTGATTCCAGGAAACTTTTAATCAACAATAATCGCATTTGTAATCAAATAATTGCTCGTGCAAATCTTCCGAACAAATCTTCATTCAAACGAGATAATCATCTTGAGAACCGAAATAACAATAACCAATAATATTATTACTAATCAAAATCCAATTTAGCTCCATACTTGGAATTAATTCAACGTTCGTTAGCTTTATCTTTGTCGCACATGACAATTTATGCTGCAAAAGGAGGACGGAGCGGTGCATGCGTGCAACAATAAATAATTATGCATTTTGCTGCAACAGCAGCAATATAATAATAATCGTAGTAATAACATTCAAATGTCTATCAAATTAACAGACAATTATCACATTTATCGAGGTGCTTGTATTGTATTCGTGTTCGTAGTTATGATGTGGCCTGCATTATTATTATGATCAATTATTATGTTTAATTGTAGCTTATGTGCGTCTTTTGTTTCAATATCATTCATACAGTTGAATAATTATTGCTGGTGCTTGATTAAAAAGTGACTTTGTCAAAGGGACAAAGAGGATTCTTGAGAGTGGTTCCCAAAATTTAATAATCAGACGACGATGAGAGAGTTAACGTTCCATGCGAGCAAAATTGCAACAACAACAACGACGTCCTTTGTGTGTTTGGCTGGAGCATTCTTTATATATTTAATGCAATTAAGTAAACCCTTTGTCCACTCCAGACTTTTTCCATTATACCGTCACAATATTGAATTTTGTGCACAAAACGACATCATCACAGTCATTTCTCCTTTTGAACAATTTTGTAAATACAGAATTTTGCAAAACATGGAACATAAGGTAGTCGTTGTGTTTTTGTTTGGTCAAAATAAACAAAATCTAGCTACGCAAATAAATTTTAAATAAATAAATTTAGTTCTCTCTCCCTCTCTCGCTCGCTCGATGATGGCTGGCATGGCATATACCTTTTTATGTACATGTCATCGGTTATGTTCGCCATGAAGGGACAATTTACATAACATGACTGCATAACATAAATTGTTTACATGGACTCGTCGTCATCGTGGAATGGAGATGCAAATGAATATATGCAAAATGCACCCGTAAACGCTCGTTGTTAACGTTGATTAGTGTGCATTGATTGCACAGAAAAAAGCGAACCCTTTAACCTGATGTTCAGTGATTGAATAATCTGGTGATGTGTCAGCCGTTTTTATGTTTCGTTAACAAGAATCGATGGCTCTTTAAATGCCAACAAACATCCTTTTGTCCATGTTATTAATTAATTTAATTATAATTTTCAAGCATCCATCAGCGCACATCAAAAGGATGCCAGTTGAAACGTAAATTTAATTAGCGGTTATTAAAAATGCGTTTGCAGGACTGAAAATAAAAATTTATTAAAATATTAATTAAAAAAAAAAATTGAAGTCTTAATTTTAAAAATTTTAAAAAAAATTATTTTTTTAAAAATTAAATTAATTTTATTTTTTTTAATTTTTTAAAAATTAATTTTATTTTTTAATTTTTTAAAAATTAAATTAATTTTATTTTTTAATTTTAAAAATTAAATTAATTTTTTTTCATATTAAGTCAAATTTATTTTGAAAAAAAAAATTAAAACTAAAATTAAATTTTTTTTTAATTTTTTAAAAATTAATTTTTTTTATTAAAACTTTAAAAAAATAGTCGAAAAGCCAAAATATTTTCAAAAATTTACTAAATGTTAGCGAAAAAAAATAAAAAAAAATAATTCTATTAAGAATTCAACAAAAAATTTTAGTTTTTAAAAAAAAATTAAAAGCAGCTAAGTTTAAGCACTATTATGAAATAAAAAAAAATATTAAAAAAATATTTAAAAAAAAATATAAAAAAAAAATTTAAAAAAAAATATTTAAAAAAAATATAAAAAAAAATTTAAAAAAATAAAAAAAATTTTAAAAAAATGTATTTTTTTTTCAATTATTTTAAAAGCATTTTTGAAAAAAAAAAAAAAATTTTAATAAATTTTTTGTTTGGAAATTAAAATTTCAAATTAATAATTTAAAACTTTGTTATTTAATAATTTTAATTTTTTTAAATTATATTTTTTTTATTTTATTTTTTTTTAAAAAAAATAAAAATTTGGTTTTTTACATAATTTTTTTTTTATAAAAAAAAAAAATATTTTAACCAAATTTTAAATTAAAATTAAATTTAAAAAAAATAAATTGTTAAAATAATATTTGATTTAAATTTTTGAAAAAATAATTAAAATATTTGAACTAAATTATTTTTTTTTAGTATTCTCAACCCTTTTTGCAAAATTGTTCAATCTAAGATTAAAATTCACAAAGGTCAACTTTATCATAAAAAAAAAATCATAGACAGACCAGTAACAATTTTTTACCAATTTCGATGAAAACCCATATTTTTGTTTTCACTCATCCATTCAATGGCCTAAATCGAAACTGTATATTGTAAAGAATGGTTGACCAAATATTCCGCAATAAAGCAATAACTATCTTCTCTTTGTTGCTCACTCGTTGGTTGTCCATTTGCTCGTCGACCAAAATTCTCTTCGTTTTTATTTTTTTTTTATTTCGGCAACATTTTGGCATGGAATGTGATTTTTTTGTCTTCTTTCTCATTTCTAGAATTTTTTTTAGAGTTTGAGTTTATGTAATAAAATAAAACACACAACACTTGAAAAAAAGTCTCTCAAAAGTATAATAATCATAATCGTAAAATTGGATTACAGACTCGAACGTCGACTAGGCATGCGACACAATTTACTTTAAAAAAAGCATACTTTTCGCAAAAAAAAAATAAAAGCCATATTGCTCTGTGGGTAATTATACGACAAGTGCGGAATTGTTATTGTATGAAGCCTGTTGTAAATAATGTCCGTTCTAAAGTATTAAATTTGTGTGTCTGTGCCCAAAAATATAAAAAAAAAGTTGATAGTTTGTCTCTTTTCTCGTTTCGTACTGTCACAAGCAAAAAAAGGACGTATAACACGCTTGATTGCCAGAAATGTGAGTTTTTATTTTGGTTTTTATTCGCAATAAACTGTCATAAAGTTTCTGTATTCCGTCCAAAAATTAAAAATTAAATGAGACACGAATGACTTTTGATGTGTTTAGTTTTATTTTTGTGCATGAAGCAACAATCGTGGGCACTTAATTGCACATTCAGATGCAAACTTACTTGTTTCGTGTGTGTTGTGACAACTTAATATCATTCAACTCAACCCAAACAACCGCGTTTCGGCGTCAAAGAAGAGTTGAAAGCATTCGATTTTTTGCCATTGATTTCAAATCCACGCGGGATTCATTCCGCAACCGTGACTAAAAGCCGCATTTAAGAACGAAACGAAGAAACAGACACGAAAAAAGACTCATTTATTGCATTTTTTAGTGATTTACTGCCGTATCGCAGCAAAGTTCATGGCTTGTTTGGACATGTAGAGTTGCACACATGCGAACAACAACAAAAAGTTAATTTAAATTAACATTGACCGTGAAATCAAGCAATTCTCCTGCTATTGTGAATCAGTGTCAAACAAAACTTTTGGATGAAAATAATTGATCCGCCTCCTTCGGATTGTATTGTTAAGTTGAGTGTTTTGTCTGGCAAAATGTCTGAAATGATACAAAAAAAAACAACATAAAAATGACAGGCACGGGAAATGAATTATGACGCTCATAAAAATTGGTTTCTCTTCCACACATTTGCATTTTATCATTCGCTTCAAAAGTATTTTAAACGGTCTCATTATTATTTTATGCGGTACAACGATGGATGGCGTTTCGCAAAATTTCCAGGAATTTGGCAATAAATTAGAAAATTTTGGCATTTTTTCGGAAGACGACGCAGGGGGATAAAAGTAATTAAGTTGCAAATGTATTTTTTTTTCGCGATTACTTTCTGCTTCTCATGTTCCGTTATCTCGATAGTTTCTTCTTAGCGAAAAAAAAAGTTAGTTCAAGTCATAGAAGAAGTCGTCGTCCCTTCTTCATCCAAAAAAGGGCGCAGCAAACAAAAACTTTGGAGATGACGTTGATTTATTACGTTGAGTCATAACAGACAAAGTGTAAAATATCTTTTAATATTCCTCTTTTGGCTCTTAATTCTCGCCAAAGTCGAACTACTGTCGGAATTTGGTGGTAGCGGAATAATTTGCAAGGCATCGTCAACCATAAAAAAAATGTGAAATAATTTGTTTAATTTTTCAAAATAAAACGCTTTTTTTTTGAAACAATAAGGCTGGCGAGCTTGATTAATGAGACTTTTGAATGAATGTGGCATTTCCGAATTCCTATAAAAAAAAAATAAAAATTTTGTACTAATATTTTTTTTTCTCTTTTTCTTTTTAGGTAAGTCTAATTTTGTAACTGAACCGATGATATCTCATACACTTATGGAAAAAGGTAAAAAA
Source organism: Culicoides brevitarsis (assembly GCF_036172545.1). Lineage (NCBI taxonomy): Eukaryota > Metazoa > Arthropoda > Insecta > Diptera > Ceratopogonidae > Culicoides > Culicoides brevitarsis. The sequence continues at coordinate 16,799,407 of NC_087085.1, read as the reverse complement.
ATTGTGTGATTGAACCATTCAAAAAATATTATCAAAAAAATATCAAATAGAATTGTTTATCTAACTATAATATTTGAAAGATAAGATAATTTTTGTCATTTATTATCGAATTTTGTTCAAAGATGATAAACAAAAATTTAGTTTATTTTCGGGGCTTTTGCTGTAAAAATGCCTCGCTTGAAAAAAGTCAAGACTTTAACTTATTTCGGAATTTTTTTAGTAATTTTTTTGTGTTACAAGTTTTATTTTCGTTATAATTTCTTACCTTGTGTGAGTTTTTACGTCTAAAATTTAATTTCATCCTAAAATAATTTTAAAATTAAAATTTTTAGTTGTCACCTCCGCCGGTTTTAATAAATCCCTTATGGAACTCCTCAAGTCTTGAAGGACAAATATGTCCCCGCGACAAACAATTTTGCATTGAAAAAGTTCCCGCTGTGGACATTCAAATGCTCGATGCCTACAAAAAGATGAATTTCGAACACCAAATCAACGCTGAATGGGAAGAAGGTTGGTGCGTGAAGCCAAATCCCAATTCGTGGAATAACCACAACAAGTTGCGCGTTTTTGTTGTTCCTCATTCCCACAACGACCCTGGATGGCTAAGAACCTTCGACGAGTACTATCACTATGCAACGCAACACATTCTGAACAATATGTTACGCAATTTGCGCGAACACAAAGAAATGCGATTCATTTGGGCGGAAATTTCGTTCTTTTCGCGATGGTTTGAGGGACTGCCGGAACGCGCGAAAAACAGTGTAAAAGTGTGAGTTTCGGCAAAAAGTTTATCAATCAACGTCTCTTAGTAACGACTTTCTCAACAGATTTCTGCGAAATAAGCAATTGGAGATTGTAACTGGGGGTTGGGTAATGCCAGATGAGGCCAATTCTCATTGGAATTCGCTTTTAATACAATTACATGAAGGTCAAACATGGCTTCGGAAGCATTTGAATTACACACCGGTATCGGCATGGGCTATTGATCCTTTTGGGCACAGTCCAACGATGACAGAAATACTAAAACTGGCAGGATTTCGACACATGGTGATTGGCCGAACACATTATATTGTGAAAAAACACTTTGCAATGCACAAAAATCTTGAATTTCATTGGAAACAACTTTGGGATGCCACGAATCGCTCGATTTTTACTCATATGTTGCCTTTTAGCTCCTATGCCATTCACTATAGTCACGGACCAAACACCGCTGTTTGTCGTTTATTCGATTTCCGTAAAACAGACAAATTTTATTGGCCATGGGAATATCGTCCAGAACCAATTACCTCAGAGAATGTTCATGAACGAGCAAATCTTCTCGTCAAAGAGTGGCATAAAAAGGCTTCTTTGTATCGATCGAATGCGATTCTCGTGCCACACGGCGATGATTTTCGTTATGTCACTCACGAAGAGTGGCAAGATCAAAGAATCAACCTGAATCGCTTATTTCGATTCATTAATAACAACGGTAATTATCATGTCGAAGTTAAATTCGCTACACTGCAGGAGTATTTCGAATTTGTGGCTGAACAAAAGACAAGTGATGTAAGCTTTCCGTCATTAAGTGGAGATTTCTTCACATATTCTGATGAAAAGCAAGATTACTGGAGTGGCTATTACACGACACGACCGTATTACAAGCGCATGGATCGGGTGTTGTTGCACTTTTTAAAGGCATCGGAAATGCTAACAGTGTTTAGAAGTGCTAATTATCAAGATTTTAACGCATTACAAGAGATCCGAAGGGTTCATTCGCTTTTTCAGCATCATGATGGGGTGACGGGAACTGCTAGAGAGCGTGTTATGGAAGATTACGGGCGACAAATGAACGAAGCACTTGAAAAATGTTATAAAATCATTAAAGGAACGAGTTCTGGTTATGTTTTAACTGAAGATAAAGTACTTGGAACGGGCGTTTTTGAGCTTTCACTATTTAATCCACTGCCATTTGCAAGAAATGAGACTGTTGAGTTCCATTCATGGTCTCCTTATGTCATGGTATCCAATGACGAACCGATTTTAATACAAATTTCGCCAGTATTTGACTGGAAAAAGCGAAATCGAGGCATTTATACACCAATATTTGGTACTGTCAAGCGTTATCGCGTGATTTTTAGAGCTTCTGTTCCTTCACTTGGCACATCTTTGTTCAAAATTAAGGTTTTCGGTGCCGATATCGGTTCATATAACAAATCGCACACACAACTTTCAGAAGTAACTGTCTTTAGTAGTTCCCGATATCATGATTTAAATAAAACTCACGACTTGTTCCACACAAAATTCAGAGAAAACAGTAATTTTTCCGTTCTGTCACACGATTTAACAGAATATAATTTCGCTGAAAATGGTCTGATGACACATTTCATTACAAAAACCGGCGAAAAACATAAAATGTCGATAAAATTCTTAAAATATCTCACACACGGACCATTCCAAGACAAAAGTGGAGCGTACCTTTTCCGCCCGAGAGGCAACGCTTCACCGCTTTACGATGCACGGAACATTGTCATTCACACAAAAGGCATCTACGAGTCTCGTGTATCGGCTGCTTTCGAATTTGGCATCCATGAAGTACTTTTCAAAAACTCCGAAATTGAAATTTTGAACACAATTGACATTGGAAAGCGCGACGACACGGAAATTGTCATGCGTATCTCCAGCGATATTCGGTCCAACAATCGATTTTTCACCGATTTGAATGCTTTTCAAATGATCAAGCGAGAAATTCTGCCGAAAATTCCGTTACAAGCGAATTATTACCCCGTTCCAAGTGCAATTTACATTCGAGATAGTAGCAAAAGACTTTCACTTTTGACGGCACAACCACTTGGAGGCTCGTCACTCAAGCCCGGGCAAATAGAGATCATGCAAGATCGACGTTTAACCGAAAGTGACGGTCGAGGGTTAGGCGAAGGCGTTTTAGATAATCGACCGACGATGAATTCCTTTAAAATTTTATGGGAAAATCAAGAATCTAAAGTGCATAAAGAACATCCTGCAGGATTTCATACCAGGAGGTCTTTTGAAGAAGGACAAAGACTGTTATTTCCATTAATCAAAGGAATTGATCTTGAAATTCCAACAGAAAATAGTTCTTTAGACTTAATTGGTCTTGAAATTGTTCTTTTGAAGAAATTAAATCCAAATGACATTGGAATAGTTTTACATAAAACGTACTTGGAAGGCGAAACCGAAGATTTTATTCTCAAATTTAACCTCAAAACTCTCTTAAACCTCAAAAGCGGGAATATTTACACGTCATCCGTGTTGTTGCTCTCTGTGGATGAACCTGCCACGTTTGAAATATTACTCAGACAGATGGAAACGAAGGCATTTATAATTAAAAACGCAACATTTATGAGTTAATAAACATCATGACATTGAAATATTTGCATTTTTTTCGTGTATGGATGGCAGGAAACGCCAAAATGATGATTAATAAAAACGAAACTCGAACGGATGCACTTCTCTGGCATACGAAAATAATTTTTTTGAAAAATTTATTTACATTTCAGCATTTCAGAGAATCAATAAAACAATGTGGTCAGTCGTGTTGCCGTCACAACACTCATTTTATTATTTTTTTAATCTTTTTTAATGAATTCCCATATGAATTATGACCATTTACGAATGTTTATATAGTTTTAAACGATATGTTTATGGGTCTCCCAAGTTATTAATACTGCCGAGACGAAGGCCGAGGAGAAGTTTTTTGTATATGTAAATGATTGGGATTGGAAGTCCATAAATTATCAAAACTCCATGAAAGTTTCGGAACGCAACGATAGACAACAGAAGTTTATTAAAATAAAATATAATAATCACACAGAGGTCCCACTGTGGTTCTTCTTCTTCATTCGCTCTATCTCTATTGCTGACTCGGTTTTTTTTTATTAATAATGGCAATCATAATTTTTTCACCTTTATCTTCGTCTGCTTTATTCCGACAACGACGATGATTCCCTTATGAGTCAATATTACTGTAAAATTAATACCGCACTAGAAAGAGCAGAAAAGATCGGGACATAAATCATAAAGTTTTGTATAAATTATGATTTTCCACACACACACATCGTCCTCCATTTGCTACAAAATATAATTTCAACATTGGCGTTTTTATTGCCTCTTGAACAATTTTTGTCGCAAAATGATTGCCATTTATCATCCACTCTAGCAACTAAAAAGTTCTTATCAAAATTAAATTAATTATATCAAATAATCCTGTCTCTCTCTCATACATGCACACAACACTCAACTTTACTTTGTGTCTAAAATTTCATTATATATAAATAATAATTGTTTTTACCACAGTATAAAAACTTCTTCTTAATTGGATTTTAAAAAATATTACTCGAGAAAAAGAGAGCATCTGTAGTGCTTTTCAAAGCCTTTTGTACAGTAATAATAATAAGGGTACTCCAAAACATATGAAAAATTGTTATTTTTCAAATAAAAATCATTAGTTGACACATCTATGGTAACACAACAACTAAAAATAATCCTGTAAAAATATTTTTTTAAAGGGTTTCCACTCGAAATTTGTACAATTAGTAAATGTTTTATTGTTTCCTCCTACTCTGCAGCCATGTCATGGCAAGTGTGGAGCAAGTATATGTCAAAATCTCTCATAAAGAATGACATTTTGTGTGACAAATGAACAGAAATTAATTAAAACTCTCATGTTTTGTCCAATATAACATTATATGGGGACATTTATAGGATTTTTCTTTATAAAAAAAAGATCAAATAAATTGAACAAAAAAAATCAAAATAAAAAAAATATATTAATTAAAAATTAATTATTTTTTGACTAAAAAAAATAAATAAAAATATTTAAGAAAAATATTTAAATAAAAATTATAAAAAATTCAAAAAAATAGTAATAAAATAAAAATTAAAAAAAAATAATAAAAAATATTTTTCTCACAACGAATTTTTAAAAAAATAAAGAAAAAAAAAATAAAATAAATAAAAATAATAAAATTTTAAATAAAATAAATAAAAAAAAATAAAAAAATATAAATAAAAAATAAATAAAAATAATAATAAAATAAATAAAAATTAAAAAAATAATAAAAAATATTTTTCTCACAACAAATTTTTTTAAAAAATAAAAAAAAAACTTTTAAATTTAAAGATTATGATCATTGACCGTATCTTTAAAAAAAACTGTTATTCCGACGCCTTTCTAATAAATAAATGAACATTATAATTAAATTTGTTCAAAACACCTGGAAAATGCCATTAGATAACTATGTGTTATTTATGACACAATTCGTGTCGATTATTTCATGTCATTTAAATTATGCATCACCCGAAAAAAATAACTTTTGTTTCTCAATAGTTACCCCTTTTATTATTTTTTTTTTGTACCTCGTGTATTTTCCGACTTTTTTTTAATACATCGCACAATATAAATATAATTTTTATTGTTTATTTACCCATAAAATTGTATTTAGTACGTGAAAGTTGTATTAAAACCCTTCGTTTGGTCGTTCCTTGATGTATTTTCTCATATAAAACATTTATTATTGTTATTAGAGGTACAACTTTGCACTTGATTTGTGTTGAATTTGTTAATACATCAGCCCTTATACATACCTGAAATTACTTCCAAACATATCTAATCTATGAACTGCCGAAAATATTTTATTGCCGGTATGTTTTGTATTATTATTCAGAATTTATGTTTCTTTTTTTCTTCCGAACGAATTCGTTTAATTGAAATATTGAAGGTACCTTTGGTAATGTTACACCTTTGAACGTGCCCCAGTGGTGAATCTTGTTATTTTTGTTGTTGTTGTAAAATTTAATGTTTATTTATGTAGAGCGACACGATAATAACAATCATAACTTTTGTACATGACTTTGCGCCTATGTATGTTGCAAAGGGTGAATAAAACGCTACTGAGGGACTTCTCCGACGTAACATTTAACCGAAAATATTGTAACATACCTCTTTTAACAACTAAATTATATTTTAATGCTCAAAAAGCATTCATTAACAAGTTTAAAAGCGCACCCATGGCAGCAAATTACATTCCCTTTGTTCCTTCTATTTTTTTTTTCGTGTAAATTTTTTTTTTACTGAAATGCATATCAGTGTTAATAAGTCCGGGCAAGGGTGTGCACAGGACAAAGGAACTACTGGACGATGTGTGAACATTTAATTTTTATTTTTTTTTTTCGTGTGTGTGAAAAAAATGTGACACGATAAAATTAAAATATACTTGACTTTGACAATAATTATTATTTTTACTGTGGGTTGTCCCCCTTTCTCTCCTACAATTAAAGTGAAACCCAATATTACGGAAAAAATAAAGTAATTATTGAGGAAAAGTGAAAAAAATTCCTCTAAACAAGGAATTGAGGCGCGTGTGATAATAACAACAATAAAAAATTTATATCCGTTGTAGAAAAAAAACACAACTTTGAACTTTTCATCAACCGATCAACGTCAATATTTGATTGAAAATTTATTTAAGCGCGGAAGGAAACCAATTTTTCAAGTCTTACACACGTCACATAACAAATTTCCTTTTTAGTTCAATATTTAACATCGTGAAAAAAAAATTTGTTAAATCGTTGCCAAAGGAACGTCAACATCCCTCGAACATCGAATCAATTGGCACAACGGTAAATAAATAAAAAATGCATTAAAAAAATCTTCTTTAGAATTTTTTTTTATCTTTACGGAAAAAGTTTAGCGAGAAAAAATCGAATCAATAAAAAAATACGCGGTAAAGGTAATAAATATTTTAGAAATTTTATTACCTCGGTTTTTCTCAGAAATAAATAAATAATTGCAGCTTACGATTTTTTTTTCGGGGTTTTCCTTGAAGGCGCATTCCTTCGCACACAAACACACATGGAAAAATTTTCCAATTCAACGCTTTCAAAAGTTTTCCTTCTTCTCCATCGTCTTGGCACAATAAAATAATGATTCAGTCCCAATCTAATTAGATACAATTCTGAGCGAGTGAAAAACTGCCGTAAGCAGGAAAACGTCTCGAAAATGATAACTTCTTCTGCAACTTGGAGATATATACGCCATTCACCATTGGTAGTAGTAGTCATCGTCATAAGATGTTCCGTCATTCATAAAATTGTTTTGTGAGCACGACGGCATCAGAATTTAATACGTTTAATGATGACAACGACTATGACGATGAAATAATAATAATAAGGAAAGTAAATTAGCTTTCTTGAAATAAATTTTAACAAGTTGCTCGAAGAAAATGATGAAACATCATCTCGAGTGCGAGACGAGGCAGTGCGACGCAAGAGGCGAGAAACGATAAAATTTTATTATTTTAATATATATAAATGAAGTTGTTTTTTGTTTGATATTTGAATATATACAAAAACGGGAAATGTTATTATTTTCTTCCGCATGGAGCGAAAATCAAAGAAGAAAAGGGGTTAGAAATCAGGAGACAATGGAAACTTTATGGGGGGAATGGCGCGCGTCTCAAGCACGAGGGAAATCTTATCAAAACTGTTCTTATTGTTATTCGCTTCAAAGGAACCGGCGACGCACAGTGGGTCTAAATTTAGTCTTCGGGCCCATAAAATATTTTCAACAAATTTCGATCAAAGTCAGTTTTGGATGAAAATACCTAAAAATTTGCTTGGTTTGGAATAATTGGAATAAAAAATGTTGAATAATTTTGAATTTCACTCGTCAGATAATTTGGCAATCTAAAGTCGCTCCTTCTTCGTAGTCCGTAAGGTTGTGTTGGCCCACCGTGCGGTACCTACAAAAAAGGAAAAATCATTAAATGATATAGACGAAGAGAGAAAAAAAAGGGAAACAAAACAATACCAAAAGGACTGTCAAGACTAATTAAAGAGATTATGTAACAAGCAATGCAGTGAAATTCCATTGCCACCCCCACATTGCTCCTTGTGCCCCATTTAATTTCCATGTTCCCTTAATTTCTTACCATTTACGTGAAATATTATTACATCAGCGTCCGTTCTTCGTCCCTTTTTCGATTCATGTTCCTTATAAATTAATCATTTAATCACAGTCAAACAGGCTTATTATTGACACGGAAGTTTTTCCTCGCGCAGAATTTTTTTTTTCTTCTCTTTCATTTTTCCCGTTTTGTGTATGCGACATGCAATGTCTTAGAAATTTCCGTTGGTCATTAACGATAATGGTTGCGTCAAATGAGGAACAGGTAATGAATGGGAATCGGTGTTTCCGTCAAATTTGAATCAGTTTGTTGGTCTAGAACTGTAGAGAAGAAAAAAAAAATATTTAAAGTTAAAAAAAAAATAATAAAACTGGATTATTTTACCACTTTTTTTTCATTCTTCGTGTTCATTTGCGACGCGACGGGACCTAAGCCGTTAAACACTGACACATTTCATGACAAAAATAATCCGCTCGCTGTCCAATGACTACCTTTTCGCGATTATGGCCGTCGTCGACTTATTTTGACGTGTTACATTGTTTTTGCAACGTACAAACAAAATTCTTTATCTGTAATCTGCGTAATAATTTATATTAATTCTTTCGTTTTTTTCTTCTTTAATTTTTGCGCTGAACTACTTGTTTATAAATTTCTGCACTAATGGTTTTCTTGTTCTTTAATTTTGCTTCAATTTATTTATTTTATATGCGGAATTTACTGCCCACTCAAATTTTTTTTCGTTCTGAAATCTTCTGGAATTTCAATGTTTATCAAAGTCGCAGAGGAAATGACGGCATTTTAAACAAAATTCGATAACAAACTTTATTGTTTCAAGACCTTGGCAGTGAAAAATGTCATAAATAAAGCAGATAATTGGGAATAAATAAGGATAACTGGCGTGTGTGCAGGATTAAAACGTGACAAAAACAATTTCACACCGCATTCGGCGCAAAAATATTGGCATTGCATGGGAAGAAACGAAGGTTAATGCCGAAATAAATCTTCTCCCCAGAACTAAAATTGCTCGGAGCAAATTTAAAATAACGACACGTAATTTATTGCCTAAACATCCTTGCTCGCTATGTGTCTATTAAAAGTTTCGAACACCGAAATCCATAAAAAAAAAAATTCATTTCACACTAAAGTCAAAACCGGTGCTTTTGAAAATCAAGAGGAATGGATTAGTTTCTCTCTTAGACACCCTTGTTGTTGTCATTTTCGCTCGACTAAATATTCCCAAAGTTATTAAAACGCATAGTGAAGCATATCATTGCATCCCTTCCTTCGGTTCATTCACTTAACCGACACTCGGCTCGCACACACGTGAAATTAGACACAACATCGTTGTAATTTATCCTCTTGTTTTGTTACGCTTACTGCATTTTTTATTGTAGCACTGCATCATATCTCACCCCGGCGCGTCTAGTCTTTGTTATCTACGGTAACTTTTTTTTTTGTCGGACTCACACTTTTACGTGAAAACATTGTTGTAAGTGATTGTTAGAATCTGATTATTTGTGGGGATATTAAAAAAAACGATAAAAAAAAACTACGTACGACTTCCCATTCAACGAATCGATTTGTGTTTACAAAAATAGTCCATAATATTAGTGGATTTTTCGTCCCAGTGCATATTTTAAGTTTTTAAAGTATTATGCACTCGACATTTGCCCCAATAGAAATTTTTAGTTATTTGCCCCAATGTACATTTAAAATTTTAGACCCAATGAGAATTTTAAAACATTGACCCAATGCACATTTAACATTTTCACCCCAGTTGAAATTTTACTAAAATTGACCCAATGCACATTCAAGATTTTTAACCCAATACACTTTTTGAAAATTTGACCCAAAATACAATTAAAACATTCGCCCCAGATGACATTTTGAAATGTTTACCCTAATTCACATTTAAAAATTTCGTCCCAATGCACATTTTTGACTTCTAACACTGCTATAGTAACTTCGTTAAATAGGAAGTTGTACGTAAATACATAAAAAAAAATCTTTAAATTGTCGCTTGAGAGACAGAGAAATGTTTGTGGGGGAGACACGTTGCAATATAAAAGTGCCATTTGCTCAATTTCACATAATATCATTATGCATGCTGATTCTTTAAGTGCTTCTTATTGCTGCTCTATGTAAAAATCTAGCAGCAGCTGTACACCGAAAAGCATCGTGTGTAAAAAAATAAAATGTGCAAGCATCGAAAAAACATACACTCTCTCTCTCTCACAAATCCTATTAAATTAATGAATCTTTTATACATAAATTTTCGTATGGAACGAAAGAACGTTGCTTTTTTGCTGTCGTCGTTGTCGCATCGTCGAAGTATATTAAAACTTGCAATTTATTCATTTTAATATTATTCCCACTTACAGCGACACCACCGCTGATTGAGGTAACAGAAAAAATTCATCCTGATTAACGGTTTGTTCATTTTTCAAAAAAAAAAAAAACGAACACAATTATCATGAAAAATTTATATGAATACTTGGAGAGACGTTGAACATTTTATCACTATAAACTTTAAAACTTAAGTATTTTTATGCGCGTTACTTGGCATGGAGAAGAGCTTAAAAATAAATTTCACATTCATAAAACATTATTTTATTTCAAAAAAAAAAAATACGAAAGATGAAGCGAGAAAGATCCATTTGAGTGAGCGCGTGATTTTATGGAAAAAAGGCGATTAGGAAACATTTCAAAGAGGATTTGATTTTTGCGTATATTTTTGCAATTTAATGAATATTGATGCGAGCGGCGGCCAGATGGAAGCGTATCGAACACCTCGTTAATACGCTTAACATGACATTTTCCGCGCAAGACGCAAACAAAGCTTATGACATTGATTATTGATGATAATAGGCACAAAAAGACTTCCATTAAGAACGAGATCTCGTGCACTTTCATGATTTCAAGTAATTTTTTTTTAAAGTGCAAAGTAATCCAATTTACATTGGTTTTTACATTTATTACGCGACACACATGGAAAATGGCGCGGATGAGCAAATATCACGACACCAAAATGTGTAGTTAAGCCCATATTTATCACGCAGTGTCGCTAGCTATTTCTAGCAGCAGCGGATTATTTTCCTTGTTTTACAGTTGAACGATTTCGCTGTAAAATAATTTGTGTTTTGTAAGGGAAAATTTTTGTGAGGAATTAAAAATTAAGATTTTTGGATACCAAAAAAATATTTTTTTTAAATTTTTTTATGGCTATTTGATAAAAATTGCCAAATACTTACATTAATTTTAAATAATTTTTTAACATATTAAGATTTTTTTTTAAAAATTAATAAAGAAATGTTCAAAAAAGAATTTTTTAAGAGATTTTAAAAAAATTAAAAAAAATAACTAAAAAATAATTAATATGTATTAAGATTTATTTTCATATAGAATTTTTTTTAAGTTTTTATTTTACTTTAGGTATTTATTTTTTTTAATTATTTTTTTTTATTTTTTATTAATTTTTAATTAATCAATTCGGTTTTTAATAATTTTTTTTCTCATCAAATAAATTAACCTTAAAAAAATTATTTTAAAAATTTATATAGTATTAAAAAATAATTTTAATAAAAAAATAAATAAATTTATTAAATAAATAAAAAATAATTTTTTTTGCTAAATATTGAGCTTTCGAAACACAAATTTTCCACAAAAATGATAATTTTATCGAAATTTTATTAATTTTCATCCGAAAAATCCTTCGATATAATCATAAAATAACATCTCATACTCGCTGGTTTCATCTATTTTCGCACAAATCTTAATTGGTAACTAAATACGCTCCGTGCTCAAAAATTATCTTTTTTGTTATTATTTCATTAAAACTCAATCATAATACTAATGATTATTAATAATATTCCGTGTAATGATCGCTCTTTATTATTATTAAATATTTTACATTAAATAATGATGTGGATCTACTTCTAGGTTAATGATCGAAATATGAAGCTGCGTGTGTAAAAAATAAAAAAATCACTAAAAGAGAGACGGAAAATAATCCGCAAATAAATTTAGTCGCCACAAGTAAGCTCTTAACAACATGAGCATTCATGAGCACAAGAAAAAAATCCAGATCACATAACTTATTAAAAATATGACAAATGAACTAATAATATGACATTTTTATATCGATCGGCATTAATAAATAAATATAAAGAAAAAAAAGTTTTGTGCGACCAGCATTAAAATCGCAATAAATACTAATTCTCGACATATCTAATCACAATTCCATATACCCTCACTTTATTTATTTTTATGTCCATATATCGGAAAAAGGCACTTACAGAGTTAATATAAAATAAATTTTAAATGATTAATGTAAATAACTTGTTTAACGCATTAAAATATCATTATACGATGATTAATTTTATCCCATCACTGCATGGACAAAATTACTTCATGTCGCACCATACGGTCCCAATAAAAAAATTTTTTAAAAAATTATTTTAATGGAAATTTAATACAAACCAAAATCAATTCAATTATAATTTTTCCTAGTACATGGAATGTATATTATTAAAATTTTCGTGAACCAGATATTCAATTAAGTCGATAATTAATTATTATTATGTGTTTGGCGAACATGTTATTTTTTTGTACATTATACGAAACTTCATCACCGAATGGCAAATGCAATAATAATTTAATCATGTTCTTTCTGTCTGGTGTCAACTCTCGGTGTGTGTGCATATTTTTAGAGGTTTCATGAACATTCTTGTAAAATTAATGGATAATATTTTAATAAACAGAAACACATGTGAAATTAATTTTACACAAATTTTTATCGAGAAGTGTTTTAATGACACTCTCTTTTTTTTCGAGTATTAAAATTTATATTTTAATGCTTACAAGTACTAATGTCGAAAAATAAATAACGAAAAAAAGTTACATTTCTGTCTGATATGGATAATTTAATTGACGAAACGTATTTTTTTTCTCCCGTCTGACAAAAATGTTGCAGTATATTTTTGCCTTTTAAATTCTTTCGGTCACACTTAATTCATTATTTTATGCATAATTCTCGTTTTTTGACTTTTACATTTTGTTATTTACTGTTAAATGTACGATAATCGTCGTAATAATGCGTGAATAACTTACCAGATGGGCAACTCATTAATACTTTTTCTGACATGTTGTGTACTTTTTGTTGGTGTAATCCACATTTTCACGCTCATTTTTCATTTTTTTTTTTTAATTTTTTGTATCATTTTTAATTACCAGAAGTTAAAAGTCGAACAAGGTTGTAAACTCGTTCGATAAATAAATAAAAGATTAAATATTTATTAATACTAAATCTGTATCCTAAATCGTCTGTTGTCCCCTAATCGTCTTAAATTCGAGTGAATTTTATGTTTTTCGAAGAGAAAAAGAGCAATGTATGATTTTATGGTCCTTAGAGACTACTCTCGAGTTATTATTATGAATTTTGGTACGAAAAATTTTCAACATTGTCAGCTTAAAATACATATCAACAACATGTGAAGAGATGGATTTTTATAGAAGAGTTGTTAAATGCATCATAAATTTTTTACATTCTGTCAGTCAAATTGTCATGTCTTACTTTCCCAAATACGGAAAAAAAGGGGTAGAGCATCTGTGTGATGCTACACCTGCCCTTCTCGTCACCACCGATGAACGACATGCACAACTTGCCGACAACTTTATTTTATTATATTTATATTGCAACAATTTAAAATGAAATAAAGTCATATTTATTGTATTCCTTTCTGGATAAAATAAAATTACACACATTGTTTGGTATCCTCTTTTTCTGAAAAAAAAAAAATAAAAATATAAACAAGGAGAAAGAGAAAACACTTACGAGAGATTTAGATATAATCAAAATCCACGTCTTTTTACAAAAATCCATAAAAAAAAGTCTGTTACCAAGAAACGTTAACAAAAATAGCAATTTTTATGCTTTTACGCAAAATTTACATCATCCTGCATCCAAAACACAGCAACGACGTGAAAAAATATTGACATTTCCAACTAAATTTTGTTTTTTCTTCGAGGGTTTACGACTCGACGATCGCTTTTTTTGCATGTGAGGATAACTTTCCATCTACCCTAAATCCTTTTATGAGATACTTGCATAAAAAAGGAGTTTGAGAAGGTCTTTGTCTTCGTGAATCGTTCGAAAAAGAGAAAAAAAAGATGAATTATTCCCTTAAGAAAGTCCTCTCTTTTGAAATGCGTAAAAATGTCGATCCTTCGATGAAGCGGCAGAGTGTTTTTCATTCATTTATTTTATTGTTATTCAATCAAACAGGGTTTGAATATCAATTTTTTGAATGAATAATAAGGCATCTTGATAATTTTTCCCTTCCATCTGATGAGCTGCGAAAAAAAAAATGGGATGATCGATTAGACGTGCCAAACAACTTTTTTTTTCCTGCGAAATTACATAATTCATGATAATAAAAATTCGACTTGCATTTCATCTCTTAACATATATCACAAAAAAAAAAGAGATAATACACTCATCAAGTTACGGAATGAATGGTCAATCATGCAAATTTTTATCTCGTTCATCTTTTTATCGGCATAAATGATGCGGCATTCAAATGTAAATTTTATCCTTTTATTACAATTTTTTTCTTTTTTTCTTTGCAGATATAAATAAAAGCTCTCCGATCGAATATAAAACACAGAATTCAGCGTGTTCGACACCGACAAAAGACACATTAAAAAGCTACGACAGGACAATGGGTATGGGTCCTGTGTTGCCGCCACGCAGTAATATTTGCGGGCCACCGTCACACCATCACTATTCAGCGCCACTAAATTTCCGCAAAGGATTAGTATCAAAATGTACATGGAAGTGTACGGCAATAATTGTTATTATGTTAAGTGCAGTACTTATGTCTACGTTAATTTATATTACTGGTGAGTATTTTTCTTTGATTTTAAGATGATTTTTTAAGAAATTAAAATTAAAAGTGGAAAAAAATTAAAATGTCAATTCAAAAATTGACCGTTAAAAATTTGAGAATCGCTTTTTCGCTAATTCAAATTAAAATTTTTTTCGAATTCAAATTTATTCAGTTTTCAATTATTTTTAGTTAGTTTTTTTAAAATTTTTTTAAATAAATAATAAATTTTTAATATTTTTTTTAAAGATCAAAAAAGTAAAAAATTAAATGTCAATTCAAAAAATTTGAAAATCGCTTTGTTGCTAATTCAAACTGAACGAAAATTTGAGAATCGCTTTTTCACTTATTCAAATCTATTTTTTAAATTTAAATTATTATTATTTTTCAATTTTTTTTATTTAATATTTATTGAAATTTATCAATGAATTTTAGTTAAAATTAAAAATTGATTTTTCACTGATTCAAATTTAAAAATAAATGTAATTCAATAACCAAATTTGAATTATTTATATTATATTATTTTTTAATGAAATTGAGATAAAAAAAAAATTAAAAAAGTAGGTATATTGTCAAATTAAAATATGAGTTTTTTTTTAATTTTCAATTAAAATTTTAATTATTTTAGTTTTTATTAAAATTTTTAAATGAATCTTAGTTGAAAAACTGAAGAAATTCTTAAATGTCAGTTCAAAAAATGACAGTTGTAAAATTTGAAAATCGCTTTTTCGTTAATTCAAATTTAAATATCAGCAGCATTTCAATATAAATTTTCCTTATTTCACCTTTCGTCAACAAATTCTACGTCGTCGTCGTCTTCTGTGCAAAGTTAGCCCTAAAGATATCAAACAAAATTTTATTATACTCTAATGACGACGATGATAATAATAATGATATCTTTAGAAATGGCAGCAACGACAAGCTCTATGGTTAGAAGCAAACAACCTCAGCTTTGACGACCATAAACATGATGATGATAATGATGCTGTTTGCTGCAATCTTATAAAGAAGACAAATGTCTACTTTGCTTGCTCTTTGCATCTTCCTTCGAAAATTTTGTAAGACGTTGTTTTGCAACAAGCAAAAGTATTTTAATAAGCTTAAGTTGTAATTGATGAGGATGACATAAATATTCATTTAATGTCGACTTATAAACAGAAGAACGAACGACGACGACGACGAAGTTGACCAGACCATTGCGGAGATTTAATTTAATTTTTTTTTTCTCTTTTCTTGCAGCATCCAATGTTCTTAGTTGGTCAAATCAATGTACAGTTCTAGTCGATGAAAAGGCTGAATTCCAGACAGCCAAAAGCGTTGCGAGTAATAATAAGACAAATCGTCCAAGGCCAACCACAATAATATCATCAGCATCGTCGACGTCACCGTCGGCAGCGTCGCCTGTCGTGGCGCAAGATGAGGCGCCAAGCATTCAGCAGCCCGCCACAAATCCCAGTAGTAGTTCAAAAGATGTCGGAGGTAAGAAAACGCGCAAAAGTCGTAGTTTAGATGCCGCTATGGAGCATGAAAAAGTAGTTGGTGTGGGTTTTAATAACTTTTTACACGAAATTACTCTGCATGGTAATATTTCTAGCACGCCAATCACTAATAATACAGACCAAAATTTTACTTTGACACAAATTTCCGCCACAAATCACACAATTTTGCAAGTTCTCCGGGAATCAGGTAGCAGCAAATTAACAATTTTGTGCCATGACAATCGTCAAAATGCGTCCGAAATTGAGGAGGAGGCAACAGATGTCGATGGTAATGACGATTTGATTGAACAAGACACACTAATTGGTGACGCTAGCACCGAAAGTAGCACTTCGGCAAGGACCATTATTGAAAATGATTTAATAGCTACGGGTGAAAATAATGGAAACACTAATCAAAGATTGATGGGAAAGCATACCAAGCGTCAC